>NC_083870.1:12085211-16885211 GCF_032452875.1 Bos javanicus
AAGACTTCGCCATGGCTATGAAAAACGTTCTTAAACAGCCTGAGAAAAATGCCCAGAGGGGCCCAGGTGAAAAGGGATGGGCTTGCTATTACCATGGAGAGGAGGGGCATCTCAAGTGGGATTGCCCTCAGGCATCTAAGCCGCCCCCAGCTCCATGTCCGGTCTGCAAAGGATCACACTGAAAGAGAGACTGCCCCCAGAGGCATAGGTCTCCAGGGTCGGACTCTCAAGACAATCAGGACTGAAGGTGCCCGGGGGTCCCCACACAAGCTCCCGTCCTAATTACACCTGAGGAACCCAGGGTATTAATAATTGTGGGGGGCCAATCCATTGATTTCCTTTTAGATACTGGGGCAACTTATTCTGTGCTTACTGAAGGCCCTGGCCCACTTTCTTCCCGATCCGCTTCCATAATGGGACTGTCTGGATGAGCCAAAAGGTATTATTTCAGTTATTCTTTATCTTGAAACTGGGATTCTGTGCTGTTTTCACACGAGTTTCTGATCGTGCCAGAATCTCCCTCACCCCTTTTGGGAAGGGATATACTGAGCAAGGTCCATGCCTCTGTTTTCATGAATATGGAGCCCTTCCTTTCTCTCCCTTTAGTTGAACAAAATGTAAATCCTAGAGAATGGGCTGATGGAAAATCTGTGGGTCGAGCACAAAATGCTATTCCTATAGTTGTTAAGCTCAAAGACCCGCACGTATTCCCACATAAGAAGCAGTATCCATTGAAGCCTGAGGTTAAAGAAGGGTTAAAACCCATCATGGAAAATTTAAAGGAGCAGGGACTATTAATTCCCTGTAACAGTCCTTGCAACACTCCTATTTTGGGTATAAAGAAATCGAATGGTAAATGGAGACTAGTTCAAGATTTACGAATAATAAATGAGGCTGTAGTTCCTTTACACCCCGTAGTGCCTAATCCTTATACTCTATTGTCTGAAATTCCTGAACGGGCCAAATATTTCTCAGTAATTGATTTAAAGGATGCCTTCTATTCAGTGCCTTTGGAGGAAGAAAGTCAATTTCTATTTGCCTTTGAAGACTCTACCCAGCCAGCTTCTCAGTTAACCTGGACAGTTTTGCCCCAGGGATTTCGTGACAGTCCTCACTTATTTGGACAAAGTTTGTCACAGGATCTACAAAACTTTAATAGCTCTGAAGCGGTGGTGTTACAATATGTAGATGATATTTTGCTCTGTGCTGAGACAGAGGAAGCTTGTTTGCGAGCCTCAGAAGATTTCTTAAACTTTCTGGCAGGCTGTGGTTACAAGGCATCAAGAGAAAAGACTCAGCTTTGTCAACAATCAGTTAGATATCTGGACCTAATCATATCAGAAGGGACTAGGGCCATAGGCCCTGAGAGAATTAAACTTATACTAAATCATCCTCTACCTATGACTTCAAGACAGTTGAGAGGATTTTTGGGAATCACAGGTTACTGTCGCATTTGGATTCCGGGTTATGGGGAACTTGCCCGGCCTTTATATAAACTTATAGCTGAAACTCAGCAGGCCCAAACCGACTAACTGGTTTGGTCTCCAGAGACTCAAAAGGCTTTTAAGGTTTTTCAGACTGCTCTCCTGCAAGTTCCAGCTCTGAGCTTGCCCACAGGATCAGAATTTAATTTGTCACTGAAAGAAAAGGTGTGGCATTGGGAGTTTTGACACAACCCCAAGGGCCTCACCAGCAACCTATTGCTTATCTAAGCAGAGAATTAGATGTAGTTTCACGTGGGTGGCCCCACTGCCTAAGAGTAATTGCGGCAGCGGCTTTATTAGCACCTGAAGCTTTAAAAATAATTAATGGACAAAACCTTACTGTACTGACTTCTCATGATGTGAGTGGAATCTTAAATTCTAAGGTTAATATTTGGATGACAGACAGTAGGCTTCTTAAGTATTATTGTTGTTAGAAGGACCAGTAACTAAGCTTAGTTTGTGGAAATTTAAATCCTGCCACTTTCCTTCCCGAGAAGGAAAATGAAACACCTGATCACGATTGTTCTCAATTCTAACTTTAAACTATGCAGCTCGGGAGGATCTAAAGGATACCCCATTAGACAATCCTGACATGGAAATATTTACAGATGGCAGTTCTTTTGTTCAGGATGGAAAGCGTAAAACAGGTTATGCCGTGGTGACTGCTGAACAGGTTTTGGAGGCAAAATCTCTCCCCCAGGGAACCAGTGTTCAGATAGCGGAGCTTGTGGCTCTGACCCGAGCTCTAGAGTTAAACAAAGGGCAGTGGATGGGCCTGATAATCTATGTGAGTTTTCTTCTGCTGACTCCAAAAATCCTGAGTCTGCCGTTGGATCCTCAAGACAATGTCTTCCTGTCCTGGGCTCACTCCTATGCTGCATTCCACAATCAGTCTAACCGCTGGGTCTGTGGAGCACTCCCCTCTTCATCAGTGGAAGGCTTCCGGGGGTGGACATCCCCACTTCAAGGAAAAGGCTTTCTCCAAGTCTGTGAATACCTTCAACAACAATCACATGCGATGCCTCTTCTTTATCTGATGACATCTACCAACCCTAAAATGGACTGGTGCAACGCTTTGTACTCTAACTATGGACATAATGTGACTTTTAATTTTGATTATACATTGTCTCGGTTCAATGACTATTTTGCTGCATATAAGGTAAACAGGTCTACATCTAATGGTTTTTTACCTGACGTTTATCAAATATGGAATGAGGTTACATGGCTAACTCCTGAAAAAGGACGTTTAATATCTACTGCCTCTATATGCTGGGAACGAACAGAGCCATCCCCAAAAGTTAGCCAACAACTTAATTACAATGATTGGAAACAAGTGGGATTTTTGTCTCAGGAAACATGCAATGTAATCATTCCCGTGTTTTCCAATCCCAGTTTAGGTTCTCCCTTTGTCTGGCCAGGTACAAATTGGGACTGGATATCTCAGTCGCGCTGGCTTGCTCCAAACGGGACTTATTGGATATGTGGCTCTTACCTATGGGCATGGCTTCCCCCTCGTTGGATAGGGAGATGCACCCTGGGTCTAGCATGGCTTTATATTTTCAGAGCTTCCAGAAAAGCCTGCTAATTTACCCCACCTTAAAACTCGGTGGGCAAGGTCTGTATTTCATTGGTATGATTATTTGGCTGCAGCGTTTGTTCCCTCTTTGGGAACTACAGGTGTTATGTTATGAGTGGATGCTTTGACTAATTTTACTCAACAGGCATTACAGGATTCTCAAAAGGCTATTTCAGCTCTTAATGCTGAACAAGCACAAATTAGAAAGGTGGTTTTACAAAACAGATTGGCTCTAGATATTCTGACAGCTGCACAAGGAGGAACTTGTGCCATTATTCATACCCAATGCTGTACATATATACCTGATATGAGCACGAATGTTACTCATTTTACTAACCACATGAACAAGATGATTAGGGCCATGGATACTCCTGAAGCCTCAATTGCCTCAATTTGGAAGACGTTAACTAGTTCCCCATGGTGGACAACTATCTTAATTACAATAATTCTGGTTGTTTTGTTCTTGCTGTTTGCTCCCTGCATCTGTAACTGTATAACTGGATTTGTTTCTAGCCGCATGAAAGCTTTTAAGTTACAAATGGTTGCTCAAACTCCTGCTACTGCTGTAGCTTCCTCCAGCTACTATTTGGGGCCCCTGGATCAGATATCCTCAATATGAGGATTAGGAGAATATGTTGCCTCACCAATTTAGGGACAATGCCCCTTGTCAGCTCGGAAGTAGTTATGGAAAGAGAACAACGCCCCTTTTCCCTAGGCAACATAATTCTCCTAAAAGAAAAGGGGGGAATGAGAGAGTCAGTTCCTAGGCAGGTTGATAGGGAGTCTAGGGGTCCCCAAGGAGAGAGGGTCTGGAATTCTCAAGGAGGAAGAAAGGACAAATTTTTTTCTTTCTCCACATTCCTTAGGATTACATAACAATAATGTATCCTGCCTAAGGACAGTCTTTGGATTCAACCTTCTGTTATCTTAAAATGTAAATTATGGGAGTAGATCTGATGAGGTCTTTACAACCTCCAGACATTCTTTGGATTATGTAACTTCGTTGTTAAACACTAGCAAGTGGGTACTCTTTCTGCCCGCTTCTGATGCCTATGTCAAAAGCTTTCTCTATCTCCTTTATACTTTACTTTAATAAAACTTTATTACACAAAAGCTCTGAGCGATCAAGCCTCGTCTCTGGCCCCGGATTGAATTCTTCTCCTCCGGGGGCCAAGAATCCCAGTGTATTCGCGTGATTCAACAACAACCTTTCAGGAATAGCGAGAATTTTATCATGTAGATTGCCTCTTCTTTCTCTGGAGGATGGAGAGGGCCTCACAGGGAGATTATCCCATTGGTGCTGATCAGAAAATCCCAAAATAGTTGATTAAGATTACTTTTCTGGTGAAGGTTGGATATGCAGTTAAGTCAGATATTGAATCTAGATTTGGCATCATGCACTTTACCCAAGTGACTCCACTATGGGCCTGTGGTTTTCTATTCAACAACCCCTACTGTACTGGATCCCCAACATCTAACAGAGTGCCCGGCAAGTGGTAAGTGCTCAGCGAATATATTTGAGTGTTGGCATAAATTTGATACAGGCATCAAATGATATTGTACATTATAGTGTTCTTCAACATAAAATTATTCAAGACATCAGAAAACATTACTTACTCCTACTTGATGAAGTGAAAAACTTTAGAGTTTTACTTCAGATTAAAATATATGCTAATAAACATGAAGTTTACAGAAAGGGTCCTGCAGTAAATCTCTTATTTATGATGTAAAAAAATAATTAAGTGAAACCTCAATTAAATAGAGTTGGGAGACCCAAAGTGGGGGCTCTCAAGCTTTCACATGGGTCACCATGATTGCAGATGCCAAATTGCAATTCTCTGCTCATCCGGAATGAATCAATCTTGTTTGGGGATATATGTGGTCATCTACTTGTTTTAGGGCAACACATAATAAAAAGCCACTGAGAATATATAGGAAGTAAAGTTAATAATGAAGTCATTTATCCATGATTATTTTCTTACTGGTCTTACCTGAATGCTTCATGCTTGCTTTATCATATACTGCTCTCTGCTGGAAATGCGGATCTCACTCATTCATGGTGTTTGTAACTGTCTAAAGTCACTAAAATATTTGTTTATGCTACTTATAACCTGGATAGATGTATGTAGGCTATTTATTTTGTTAATTCTTAGTATATAAGCAAACAAAAATTACTTCAGGCTAATTCAAGGAAGAAATTTTTTTTAATTAAGATTAGAAAATAAAAAGCCAGAAAGAACTTCACTTGAATATTTGTAATTTTTAAAAGCTGGACATGCAAAATCACAACTTTTATTGAAACCATCACATCACTGAAGTATCAGGGCCATCAATTAACCCAAAGCTTAAGGAAAGACAGATTCCTCCAAGGAAATATGAGATGCAAATCCTTGCTTACTTGGGACAGATATCAGATGCTACACAAGCCAGTGAGAATAATTCACATAAAATTGTTTATAAACTCCTAAAGGCATGACTAGCTACACACTGAGAGTTACAGATAAGTGAAAGTCACTCAGTCGTGTCTGACTCTTGGTGACCCAATGGACTACCAGGCTCCTCCATCCATAGGATTTTCCAGGAAAGAACACTGGAGTGGGTTGCCATTTCCTTCTCCATACAGATAAGGGAAATTCACTTTTTTCCATGGACCTCACCAGGGTCTCCTTAAAGATTGGAATCAAGGATATAGGCCACAGAAATCTTTCCTCATGGTACAAGACTGAGATCTGAGATAGGCAAGAAGTCCCAACCAGATCTTCTCCACTATCTCCCACACAGAAAAGGAGGGAGGGTGGAAGTGTGGGAGGGGGAAGGGAAGAAAGCTCCGTTGTCTTCAGGACATAGATGAAGACACACAGCAGCTGGAGGAAGGAGAAAAGTGAAGAAGTGACACTAAAACAGCCTGTCCTTAATTTTTAGAGGTTCCATTCTGCCAAGAGCAAGGTCGAACCTTGCTTTAGAAGGCCTAAACCTCAAAACTGAAAGACTAGGCACCTGCCTAAGAATGAGACTGAGTCAGAATAAAAATAATGCTCCTACTCAGTCTCCCAACCAGATGAGCCAGCATGGAGTAGTAGGAACTTTCCACTGCTGCACAAGAGGCAACAGTGTGGTCATAAATCTTGAAGCACCTCACAAAGGAAATACCAAAGCCTGTGAGTGAAGCAGACATTAAGAAAAAGTCTCTATCCACACTGAACAAAGTAATGCTAGAGGAATTTGAAGACTGTTAAAACAACAACAAAACATGAATCCGGTTAACACCTAACTGACAGAAATCTACACACTCAGTGCTTCACAAAAGTCTATTTTAAGACCAAAAAAATAAACAAAAACACTGTTTACTTCAGTGTCTCTTGTACACAATATAATTGCATTTTAACCAGGAGTTATTAAACACACAAAAGAGTCATGAAAGTAAAGCATCCAGGAAACTAAGATAGTCTGCACTTGCTGTAAGATTTCCTTTGCCCTAGAGACAGTGACTCTAGCCAATTAAAACAGACAAACAAACCAAAACACACACACACACACACACACACACACACACACACACACAAAACAAACATAACTTGAAAGACAGAAAGAGAGACAGAACGAAGTTGACATCAAAAGAAAGGGAATAGATTTATGTCTTAGAACCATTAAAAGCCCTTTTTCCCTGATTTTTAAATGTGAGGCCCCATATTTACATTTTGTTCAGTTCAGTTCAGTTCAGTCACTCAGTCTTTTCTGACTATTTGCGACCCCATGGACTGCAGCACTCCAGGCCTCCCTGTCTATCATCAACTCCTGGAGTTTACCCAATTGAGTCGGTGATGCCATCCAACCATCTCATCCTCTGTCATCCCCTTCTCCTCCTGCCTTCAATCTTTCCCAGCACCAGGGTCTTTTCAAATGAGTCAGCTCTTCACATCAGGTGGCCAAAGTATTGGAGTTTCCGTTCCAACATCAGTCCTTCCAATGAACACTCAGGACTGATTTCCTTTAGGATGGACTGGTTGGATCTCCTTGCAGTCCAAAGGACTCTCAAGAATACTGGACCCCAAAACTGTGTAGCCACAGGGTGCTTATACCCTTCACTGTGGACTGGGGAAAAACATGGAGGGGGCAGTTTGAGTTTGGATAGGGAGAAGAGAAACAAGAGTTAATTAACTAAAGGAATGGAGTCTGGGACCAACAGGTGAGGAGCTGGGCAGAGTCACCTGGGGACACAACAGGTGGAGGAGGAGAGGAGAAAGCTCAAAAGAGGAAGAGGATGAAGGGAAGAGGAGGGAGGCAGAGGCTAAAAGTGGAGGAGGAGGGAGAGGGACCTGAATGGGAAGAGTGGGAAGAGGACTGGAAAGAGAAATGGAGCAGAGCCCCTGATTCTTCAGCTCAACTTCTATAGCAGAGTTGATCCTAGTCAGGGGGCAGGAAGCAGCTGGTAATTGAGTCGTGGCCCTACCATGGATCTGCAGTTTCCCCGGCCACTCCACTCCTGAGCATAAACTCAGCTATGATGGATGAAGGACAGATCTGAAGGAGGAGAAAGGACAGGGGCTTCTCAGGAGCTGCCTAAGGAATTCTGAGAACTAGAGAAGCTGAAGAAAAGCAGAACTGGAGGTCAACTTCAAGGGCTAAAGTGGGACCAGAGGGAAGGTGACCATGACCTGGGGGTTGGGAGAAAATAAGGTGGTCATATAAGTCACTGGTAACTATGTGCTGCCTGGACCAAGAAACTCCAGAAGAGAAAACCAGAATAGGTGAGATAAACCCTAATTAGAATTGAAGTTGACAGGATACAAGGGAGTCAAGTATTCTTCCCTGGGTGACCAGACCTCCTCGGGTTCCTCCCTTTTGATTCACTAGTGCTTAGGCCATCAGAATTCTCCTGTTCTTTCTAACATCTCTTATTTAGTGCTCCTCCAAACACCAAACACCGTCACAACTCTTGAATTCCTTCTCCTCAGGACCCAGATGTGAGCTTCACTCCCCACACTGTCTCACAGGCTCATCTTACATCCTTCTCCCTGCCCAAAGAAACCCCAACTTCCCTTCTAGAGAAATCCACTGCCTCTTATACCAATTTATCTTTTACTGACCTCATTTTCCCTCCCACTCTGCATCAAGTTTTCCCTTGCCTTTTCCTTCTTCAATCATTTGATCTGTGTGCTTCTCACCCACCCTAACCCTGGCCACAGAAAATATTTTCCCAAAAGGAGCTTTGGACTGAGAGTCAAGATGAACTCCTGAGTGGATACCTGCTGGACATGGTGTATTGGAGAAATTATATCAACATTCTGAGTTCAGTTTTCTTATCTGTAAAAATGACTGAGTGGGAAAAACTGAGCGTTTTCTAATATGAAATTTGGCTCCAGGATTTTTGGTCCTTACTGGACTCCTGCTCTTTCCCACCTGTGTGTTCTCTTTGCCACTCTACTCTCTCCTTCTTTCTCACTCTTCTGTGTTTTCCTAGTCATTCCTCTAAGCCTTTATCTCAGCCCCCAGTCCTCTTCTCCATCTTCTTATTGTCCCTACCCATTCAACCCAATTACAGTATTCCTTTCTAACTCACTTTCAAATCTAAAGCATTGTTTTATCACGATTGTTAGATTTCTGTGTATAAGAACATGAAACACAGTTATGAATTCTTTTTTCTTTTTGTTAGAAATATTGTTCAACAAATGCCGGTACTATGTTCTTAATTTTTATTTATTTATTTTTTCGACTGCACTAAGTCAAAGTTGCTTTGCATGGGCTTTCGCTAGTTGCAGCGGGTGGGGGCTACTCATTGTGGTGGGTTTTCTTCTCGTGGAGTATGGGTTCTAGGTGTGACGGCTTCAGAAGTTGCAACGCACAGGCTCAGTAGCTGGGGCACATGGTTTTAGTTGCTCCGTGGCATGTGAAATCTTCCAGGACCAGAGATTGAATGCATGTCCCCTACACTGGAAAGCAAATTCTTATACATTGTGTCACCAGGGAAGTCTATAGTTATGGATTCTATTTCTGGCAAGATGGCACATTGTGTAACTTGAATAGACTAAGAAATTCAAGATAAAAAAAAATGTCTTTTCATTCTTTTTTTGAACACATAGCTGCCCTCTTGATGAAATAAGGGAATCAAACAGAAAAAAACAGACACCCAGAGATACAAACAGGAAATGATGCTCGGGCATACAGGACATCCTGGGTATTCCCTAGGGGGTTGGCTATTGCAGTTACTTGGATCAGGAAGCAAGGCCTTGGGACTTCCCTGGCAGTCCAGTGGTTAAGACTCTGTGATCCCATGCATGGGGAATGAGTTTGATCCCTGTTTGGGGAACTAAGATCTCACATGCTGCTGCTGCTAAGTCACTTCAGTCATGTCCAACTCTGTGCAACCCCATTGACGGCAGCCCACCAGGCTCCCCCGTCCCTGGGATTCCTCAGGCAAGAACACTGGAGTGGGTTGCCATTTCTGCACAGATAGCCAAAAAATAAAAAAGGAGACAAGGCCTTGAGACTTTGTCTCAAATAAACTGAAATTTGAAACTAAGTTTCCTGCTATACACTGGTCTCAGTGACAAAATGGACTAACAAATATCTACCTAATTGTCAGGGAAGGAAGTGTGCTTAGCTAGGTATTCACTGAACATTGGCTTGTTTGCTTGCTTCTCATTCTGAGAATTACTAATCACAAGTCTGAGACTGGAGCTCAAAAATATTCTCCTTGTGTGATCTTAGAATACACAAACCAAAAAATTAAAAGATTATTCCAAGTTTGTGATATCTCTGTTTCACTTGGTGAATGAAAATTCTGGAGCGCCCACCTGCTTGTGGGATCTTAGGTCCCAGGCCCAGGACTGAACCTAGGCCATGGGCAATGAGAGCACCTGTTCTAACCACCACACTACCAGGGAATTCCCAACACTAGGTAAAATTTAAAGCAAAGTTTATTTTGAGGACGCTCAACACAGTCTGTAAAAAATTCCTACAAACAAAGCCTTTCCAAATATGAGTGCATAATCCAAAATTACAGGATACGGAGAGAAATAATTCAGCATAAAAGAAAGTAGACAGACAAACAAATAAAGGCTAGATCCCTCAAGAAATCACACACTGAAGAAATTGTATTTTTAAAGCTTAAAGATGTGAAAAGAAACAACACCAGAAGAGAAAGTGACATCAAAAAACACCAGGAAGATTAAGCTTCTAGACATGAATATTCCAAATACTGTAATTTAAAACTTGATTCATGCATTAAGCAAAAATCAGAGAAAGAAATTTTTGAATATTTCTAAATTAAGAGAGCTGAAGGATTTTTTATAGCACAAGACAGAGCTAAATAGCTGTTGAGTACAAAAAAAAAAAACTTAAGAGATATGAACACTAACATGAAATCCAATATAAGTCTAATAGGAAATTCATTAGGAGAGAATACAAATAATGAGCAGAGCAAATATTTGATGAAACTGTGGCTGATAATTTTAAAGAATCAATTAAAGGCATAAATCTTTAGATTCAGGAAAGACAAAAGCTCCAAAGCAAATTAATAAGTTTGAAAAACAATGTTTATTTTTCATAGTGAAGAACAACACAGAATTGTAGGCAGGTTAGAATATAAATCAATTTAAACCAAAGCTCTTTCCTTTAGATTTCCATATGTCTTAATTCAATCAGTATTTAATAAATACCAAGGGACATGCTGAACACTAAGATGAGAAGTGGGAGAATACAGAAGCTCTAGAGAAAGAAACAGGTAAACCAACCATAAATGTAGAGAGTATTTCCCTTGTGAGAGAAAGTACAGGGATACAATGAGCCTCATTAGGTCCTCATTAAGTCATTTTATCTATAGTTGTGCTGCTTACATGGTCTTGTTCATTCAGAGCCCCAAATACTGGCTACAATAACCAAGCAGGAGCAGTGAGATTGTACATCCATGAGAATGTTTCAAGTGGTTTTCAATTTGGAAACTGATGAACATATCAAGATATTTGAGATTGAACCTACATAATGAGCACCATGTATAACACCTGGTATGTTAGATATCAACTTCTAACTTCTCTGCAGGAAACTGATGAGAATCTTGGACAGTCAGAGAACATTTTCTTGGCCATAGTGCTTTCTGGATTTTACTTGTTTCAGCAATCACTAGGTAATATGGATGATAATTAACACATTTATTAGGTGCCTGTTCTTATACCAATTGCATTTGATACCCTTTTTTTCCCATTGTATTTTTGAGGACATTTATAATTAGATAGGGGACCCACCTGGTGGCTCAGATAGTAAAGAATTTGCCTGCAATGGAAGACACCCATGTTCACTCTCTCGGTTGGGAAGACCCCTTGGAGAATGGAATGGCACCCAACTCTAGTATTCTTACCTGGGGAATTCCATAGACTGAAGAGCATGGTGTGCTACTGTCTATGGGGTCCCAAAGAATCAGACATGACTGAGTGACTAACTCTTTCATGATCAGATGGATAGTAGGCAAAGATGATTTCTGCTCTGTGCCTACTCAGAATTCACCTTAAGAGCATCCTCTATAAAAACTGTTTTAAGACAATGTTGATTTTAATATGTTATGAAAATTCTATATTTTTAACTATTATTCTACAAAGCTTATGTGCTTGTTTACTTGTCTACTTTGCCTCATGACTAATCATCTAGAAGAAAAGTTTGCCAACGCTGCATGTATTAGTTTGCTAGTGTTGCCATAACAGTTACCACAGACTGAGTGACTCAAACAACAAAAATTTCTTTCTCACTGATCTAGAGTCCAGAAGTCCAAGGTCAAGTTGTCAGAAGGTTTGGTTTCTCTTGAAGTCTCTCTCTTCAGCTTATAGATGGCCATCTTCTCACATCAGTGTCTTCACACCATCTTTTCTCTGTGCATGCACATCCCTTTTGATTGTGTATGTGCAAATGTCCTCTTCTTGTAAGGATACCATTCAGATTAGATTAGGGACCTCCGTAATAGCCTCATCTTCATTTAGTTACCTTCTTAAAAGGCCCTCTCTCCAAGTACAGCTGCATTATGAGACACTAGGCATTAGGGCTTCAATATATGAATTTTAGGAAGACACAATTCAGCCCATAACACCGGATACATTCACTTTCAAAATCTTCTTCACTTTACTTCTTACTGACTTTCAAATGTGTTTTTTTAACAGAAGTGTCTTATAGATATCCAGACTTCAGAGACTGTTGGTATGGCATAAGAAAGAAACCTGTAACTTCCAAGATGTCTGTAACTCTGTATTATTTCTTATTAATAATTGTTACTCCAGTATTTACATTTAAATAGACATCTCTGCTTTCTAAAATGTAGAAATAAGTCTGAATTTTCTTTATTTCTTTTTCTGACTTTTCTTCATGAAATATAAAAGAAAACAATACATTTTCTTTTTGAAATGTAGAAAGTAGAAAGAGTCACTCTATTGGTTATCAAGACTTATAATAAACCTCGAGTAATTAAAATTACTACATTGCAGGGACATAAGGATAGATTTATAGAAGAAAAGATCAGAATAAGGGGCCCAAAGACAGACCTATGTATATACAGACGGGTTCCAAGGGGTTGCAAAGAGTCAGACATGACTTCAAAACAAAACAGTATATACATAGGGACACATATTACACCATAATTAATACTTCATATCAGTGTTATTAATCAATAACTAACACTGAAAATGCAGTTTTACCTCCATTTCACACCACACACAAAAATCAAGTCTAAGTATATTGTATTGTGTGCTCAGTCTTGCCCAACTCTCTGTGGCCCTATGGAATGTAGCCCACCAAGCTCCTCTGCCCATGCAATTTTCCAGGCAAGAATATTGGAGTGGGTGCCATTTCCTACTCCAGGGGATCTTCTCTACCCAAAGATCAAACCCACATCTCTTGGGTCTCCTGCATTGGCAGATGGACTCTTCACCTCTAGCACTACCAATAGCTTTGACTAGTCTGTCTAGTCAAAGCTATGGTTTTTCCAGTAGTCGTGGATGAATGTGAGAGTTGGACCATAAAGAAAGCTGACCACTGAAGAATTGATGCTTTTGACCTGTGGTGTTGGAGAAGACCCTTAAGAGTCTCTTGAACTGCAAGGAGATCAAACCAGTCAATTGTAAAGGATATAAGCACTGAATATTCATTGGAAGGACTGATGCTGAAGCTGAATTCCAATACTTTGGCCATCTGATGTGCAGAACTGACTCATTGGAAAAGACCCAAATGCTGGAAAAGATTGAAGGCAGGAAGAGAAGGGGATGACAGAGGATGGGATGGTTGGATGGCATCACCAATTTGATGGACCTGAGTTTGAGCAAGCTACAGGAGTTCGTGATGGACAGAAAAACATGGTCTGCTGCAGTCCATGGGGTAACAAAGAATCAGACATGACTGAGCAACTGAACTGAACTGAGCACCACCTGAGAAGTCCCAGGTATAGTGTAGATATAAATACAAAAGGTAAAGTAATTAAGTTTCTTAAAGATAAAATAGTAAAGTGCTTTGCAAGGTGGGATTCCCAGATGAGCAGAATCAGCATCACCTGGAAGTCATGAGAAATTAAGTTATTAAACCTTTTCCCTGACCTAAAGAATTAAAAACTCTGGAGGTTTGTCTCAACAATATGTACTTTAAAAAGGCTTCCTGATGATTCTGATGTCCACACAGGTTTGATAACCAGAGACTGAGACTATTTCATCCAGGTTTGGGTAAATAATTTACAAGAGTAGAATAAAATAATCATAAATAAAGATATCAATGAACTGCAATCCATTAATAAGGAATACTTTTCATCAAAATGCAACTTGAAGACAGTGAAGAGTATCCAGAGACTGGTAGATATACTTACAATGCATATCAAACAAAAGACTAGTATAAAAACTTATAAAGAACTTCAATTCAGTAAGTTAAATACTGAATTGTTTTTCAATATGGTGGGAAAAACTGGTGGTGTGGTCTCCTCCTCACCACACACACAAACACACACACACACACACACACACACACAAATAGCTAAAGCCTTAAACTGGTACTCCACAAAAGAGTGTATCCAAATGGTTAAGTGGAATGTGAAAAGATGTTAAGTACCATTAGTCAACAGGGAGAAATGAAACAAAATAACAGTTGGATGCACTACACATCCATCAGAAGGTTAAAATTAAAAATGTTAATATATCAGTATGATTGAGGATGCTAATAGGATGGAAGATAGACTGGTATAAACACTATGAAAATCTGTCAGTATTTATTAAATATGAAAAGTGTATATAAACTGTGAATCAGCAATTTCATTTATATGTATATAAATATAAGAGAAATGAGTGTTTATGTTCACAAAAGATGTGCAAAAAAGTGTTCAAAGCAGCATTATTCAATATAGCTAAAATCTAGACATAATTCAAATGTTTATCTATAGTACAACAGGTAGATCGTGGTATATTCACACAATGAAATACTACGTAGCAATGAAAAACAATAAATTACTGCTACATGTAACAACATGAATAAATCTCATAAAAATAATGTTGGGGAGGCGATCCTAAGATGGCAGAGGAATAGGTCAGGGAGACCACTTTCTCCCCCTCAAATTCATCAAAAGAACATTTGAACTCTGAGTAAACTCCACAAAACAATTTCTGAATGCCAGCAGAGGACATCAGGCACCCAGAAAAGCAGCCATTGTCTTCAAAAGGAGGTAGGAAAAAATATAAAAGACAAAAAGAGAGACAAAAGAGGTAGGAAGTCTGCAAAAAGAGAGACGTTTCCAAACACCAGGAAACACTCTCATGGCCTGGTCTGTCTGTGGTGAGCCTTGGAACCACAGAGGGAAGCATAACTGGGAGGAAAAATAAATAAATAATTAAAACCCACAGATTACGTGCCCAACAGTAACTCCCCCAGTGGAGAAGCAGACCAGACGCCTACATCCACCACTAGCAAGCCAGGGCTGCGCAGGGAGGTGCAGGCTGCATTACTTAGAGTAAGGATCGGGCCTGAATGCCCTGAGGGCAATCTGAGGGAACTAACTTGGGATAGCAAACCAGACTGTGGGATAGCTACCACGTGGAAAGCCCTAACCCGAGACACCACCAGGCCCACTCACAGAACAAAGGACTAACTAGAACTACGCAAAAAGCCCTAACCTAAGACACGATCAGACCCACTCACAGAACAAAGGACTGAGCAGAGCTAGCCGGCTGCAGATCATCCCCCTCCAGTGACAGGCAGCCATAGCCAGAAGGGAGCAATCGCAGCCCCAGAGAGACATTATCTACCAAACTGCAAGCAGGCTTTGTTGCTAACTAAGACTTCTTGAGATCCTGGATGGTCAACATCCGCCTGAGAACGTGTGCCAATTGTACACCCAGAAAACCGAGCCGCAGGGATGATAAGTCGCAGTGACCATGCTCACCAAACACCTGGTCACCTGAGCTGCTCGGACCTGGGAGGGGCACAAACCACAGGCCCAACTGAGTCTGCCCCTCTGAGGACTACTCGAATACCTGAACCTGAGCAGCTTAGACCTGGGAAGTGCATACAACACAGGGCTGGCTTCAGACAGTTCCCAGCAAAGCAACCTAGAGCCTAAGCAGTGTAGACAGGGAAAGCACACGAGCCGTGAGCGGGGGCAAACCCAGTGTGGCCGAGACACTGTGAGCACACACCAGTGTTATTTGTTTGCAGCGTCCTCCCTCCCCACAGCACGACTGAACAAGTGAGCCTAAAAAAGTGTCCACCACCACTCACTTGTGTTAGGGCAGAAATTAGACACTGAAGAGACCAGCAAACAGAAGAAGCTAAACCAGGGGGAACCTCATTGGAAGTGACAGGTGCAATAGATTAAAACCCTGTAGTTAGTACCAACTACATAGGAAGGGGCCTATGGATCTTGAGAAATATAAGCCGGATCAAGGAAGTATCCGAAAATGAACTGACCCCACAATACTCACAACAACTCCAGAGAAAGTCCTAGATATATTTTTACTATCATTCTTTATTTGTTTTAATTTTTTTTAATTTTTTAAGTCCTCTATTACTCCTTTAATTTTCACTTTTATAACCTACTATTACTTCGCAAAAAGAGAGACCCTATATTTTAAAGCAAACTTCATATATATATATATATATATATATATATATATATATATAGATAGATAGATAAAATCATTTTGTGACTTTGTTTTTGTTTTTGTTTTCCTTTCTTTTTTTGAAAGAAACAAAAATCCAACCTCTACTCTAGATTTTTAATCTTTGCTTTTTGGTATTTGTTATCAATTTTGTGCCCTTACAAATGCAATCTTCAGTACCCATTTTTACTTGGGAGCGAGATTACTGGCTTAACTGCTCTCTTGCCGCTTTGAACTCTCCTTTTTCTCCACCAGCTCACCTCTATCTCCTCCCTCCCCTTCTCTTCTCTACCCAATTCTGTGAATCTCTTTGTGTGTTCCGAATGGTGAAGAACACTTAGGGAACTGATTACTGGCTAAATCTCTCTCTCCTTTTGATTCTCCCCTTTATCCTCCTGGCCACCTCTGTCTCCTTCCTCACTCTTCTTTTCTCTGTATAACTCTGTGAACATCTCTGAGCAGTCCAGACTGTGGAGTGCACATAAGGAAGTGATTACTGGCTAGCTTTCTCTTTCTCCTTTTGATTCCACCTCATCTCATCCTGGTCACCTCTATCTCCCTCCTCCCTCTTCTCTTCTCCATGTTTTATCAACAGTGCTGCATAGATGGAGAAGTCTTGAGGCTACTGTAAAAGTAAGACTGAAAACCAGAGGCAGGAGGCTTAAGTCCAAATCCTGAGAACACCAGAGAACTCCTGACTCCAGAGAACATTAATCGACAGGAGCTCATCAAACGCCTCCATACCTACACTGAAACCAAGCACCACCCAAGGGCCAACAAGTTCCAAAGCAAGACATACCACGCAAATTCTCCAGCAATACAGAAACACAGCCCTGAGCATCAATATACAGGCTGCTCAAAGTCACTCCAAACCCACTGACATCTCATAATTTATTAGTGGACACTACATTGCACTCCAGAGAGAAGAAATCCAGCTCCATCCACCAGAACACCAACACAAGATTCCCTAACCAGAAAACTTTGACAAGCTACTATACCATCTACAGTGATTTTGGAGCCCAAAAAATAAAGTCTGGCACTTTTTCCACTGTTTCCCCATCTATTTCCCATGAAGTGATGGGACCAAATGCCATGATCTTCGTTTTCTGAATGTTGAGCTTTAAGCCAACTTTTTCACTCTCCTCTTTCACTTTCACCAAGAGGCTTTTTAGTTCCTCTTCACTTTCTGCCATAAGGGTGGTGTCATCTGCATATCTGAGGTTATTGAGATTTCTCCTGGCAATCTTGATTCCAGCTTGTGCTTCTTCCAGTCCAGCGTTTCTCATGATGTACTCTGCATAGAAGTTAAATAAGCAGGGTGACAATATACAGCCATGATGTACTCCTTTTCCTATTTGGAACCAGTCAGTTGTTCCATGTCCAGTTCGAACTGTTGCTTCTTGACCTGCATATAGGTTTCTCAAGAGGCAGGTCAGGTGGCTTGGTATTCCCATCTCTTTCAGAATTTTCCACAGTTTCTTGTGATCCACACAGTCAAAGGCTTTGGCATAGTCACTAAAACAGAAATAGATGTTTTTCTGGAACTCTCTTGCTTTTTTAATGATCCAGCAGATGTTGGCAATTTTATCTCTGGTTCCTCTGCCTTTTCTAAAACCAGCTTGAACATCTAGAAGTTCACCGTTCATGTACTGCTGAAGCCTGGCTTGGAGAACTTTGGGCATTACTTTACTAGCATGTGAGATAAGTGCAATTGTGCGGTAGTTTGAGCATTCTTTGGCATTGCCTTTCTTTGGGATTGGAATGAAAACTGTTTCCAGTCCTGTGGCCACTGTTGAGTTTTCCAAATTTGCTGGCATATTGAGTGCAGAACTTTCACAGCAGCATATTCCAGGATTTGAAATAGCTCGACTGAAATTCCATTACTTCCACTAGCTTTCTTCTTTGTGATGCTTTCTATGGCCCACTTGACTTCACATTCCCAGATGTCTGGCTCTAGGTCAGTGATCACACCATCGTGATTATCTTGGTCTTGAAGATCTTTTTTTGTACAATTCTGTATATTCCTGCCACCTCTTCTTAATATCTTCTGCTTCTGTTAGGTCCATACCATTTCTGTCCTTTATCGAGCCCATCTTTGCATGATTCCCTTGGTGTCTCTAATTTTCTTGAAGAAATCTCTAGTCTTTCCCATTCTCTTGTTTTCCTCTATCTCTTTGCATTGATGGCTGAGGAAGGCTTTCTTATCTCTCCTTGTTATTTTTTGGAACCTGCATTCAGCCCAAGACACATATTAATCAAATTAACAAAGATCAAATATAAAGAACAAATATTAAAAACACCAAGGGAAAAACAACAAATAACACACAAGGGGATTCCCATAAGGATAACAGCTGATCTTTCAATAGAAACTCTTCAGGCCAAGAGGGAATGGCAGGACATACTTAAGGTGATGAAAGATAATAACCTACAGCCCAGATTACTGTACCCAGCAAGGATCTCATTCAAATATGAAGGAGAAATCAAAAGCTTTACAGACAAGCAAAAGCTGACAGAATTCAGCACCACCAAACCAGCTCTCCAACAAGTGCTAAAGGATCTTCTCTAGAAAGGAAACACAAAAAGGGTGTATAAACTCAAACCCAAAACAATAAATGGCAACACCATCATACTTATCAATAATCACCTTAAACGTAAATGGGTTGAATGCCCCAACCAAAAGACAAAGACCGGCTGAATGGATACAGAAACAAGACCCCTATATATGTTGGCTACAAGAGACCCACCTCAAAACAAGGGACACATACAGACTGAAAGTGAAAGGCTGGAAAAAGATATTCCACGCAAATAGAGACCAAAAGAAAGCAGGAGTAGCAATACTCATATCAGATAAAATAGACTTTAAAACAGTATAATATATAGCAATGAAAAATAATGTTACTGCTGAATGTCACATCATGAATAAACCTCACAAAAAAGTTGTTGAATGACAGAAGACAGACACAAATAGGTCTTACTGTATGATTCTAGTAACATGAAGTTCAAAAGCAGAATCAAAATTAAACTCTGGACATAGAGATCAGAATATTTGTTGTTTTGAAAAGATGTTGACTGCAAGTGGAGCCCTAAGGGGCTGAAAATATTCTTTGAGTGCAAGTGGAGCTATGAGGGGCTAAAAATATTCTTTATCAGGGCTAGGGGTTGTGTTTAAGTTCCTTCCAGAAAGCAGATCTAAAATAGGAAAGGTGAGAAAGTCAAAGGACACTGCAATGACAAAGGAAGCTTTATAGGTAAGACTTTACTTAGGGACATGATACCAGGTATTAGGAGTGGGAGACTTGGCAAGTACAACAGGAAAGAAAGTCCAAACAGTGGTGTATTATCAGAGTGGTCACCACTCCAGAAAACTAGAATCTGATCCCACTGGAAGCCTCTGAGGAATTCCACAGACTGTGGCTCAGTGCTGTAAGCCTGAGGCCTACGAGGGTAGCACATATCCATGACCTGACTCATGTCCCCGAAGAGCCATGTTCCCTTGTGCACCAAGGAGTGTTCATTCCCCCACACTTGCAGTTTGAGCATCAAAACATGATAAGCAGCTGCTCACAGATGTCCCAACCACATCATAAGAAAAGCCTTAGTGTAAAAATGTAGAAGATAGACAGTGCAGATGACGTTAGGTTCTCTAACCAATTTTCATCTTAGCAATGGCTGGGGAAAAAATACTGGGCTGAGAAGATGTGAAGCATAAGAAGGGTCTGACACGATCTGATTTTTCTGAGCAAACAAAAAATATATTCACAAGATCAATCAATTTTTTTCATAGGAAAACTTACAATACACCAGTCTGGTCAGTAACTGTTTATCTCCCAGTGACATCTAGTGGTGAAATATGAACATTCACAAGATTCAGTTTACAGCTTTTAATGGTGTCTAAAAGGAAATTCCTCAGTAAATTCTATGTAGCCTAGTTTCACTCCATTCTGAATCAAAAGCTCAGTACCTGATGTAGACAGACACATTCAGTGACAGCTATTCATCTGTTGGGACACTTATTTTAACCCACCACTTCAAGAAAAGCAGGCAAACTCACTTTGGTACCGTGTAATTAACTATCAGTTCATTAATGTGGGGAGCTTTATAGTAAGACTTTTCTGTAAGTGGAGACTTTTATCTGACTTTGGGCTAATTCCCCCGTATTTTTCCCATGGTTACAATCAGCCTTAAATGTGATCTCTACATTGCATTTGTGATCTAAAAAATCCTAATTTCTCCAGCTTTGGGGAGTCACTCTAGTTAAATCTTAAAATTAAAATATCTATGAGAAAGTATACCAAGTAAATTCCTTTAAGCCCATTTAATTCCATTATTCGCCAGCCTGTGCTCGATGCACGATACTGGATGCTTGGGGCTGGTGCACAGGGACGACCCAGAGGGATGGTATGGGGAGGGAGGAGGGAGGAGGGTACAGGATGGGGAACACATGTATACCTGTGGCGGATTCATTTTGATATCCCACATGTAGGCCCATGCACCACAACTACTGAGCCTGTGTTCTAAGACTGGCGAGGTGCAACCACTGAGCTCATGTGCTGCAACCGCTGAAGCCCTCACCCTTGTGGAGCCCATGCCCCACGAGAAGAGAAGTCATTGCAATAAAAGCCTGGGGCACCAAAACGAAGAGTGACCCCCACTAGCCACTACTAGAGAAAAGCCCAAGCAGCAACAAAGACCCAACACAGCCAAAAATAAATAAATAAAATTACTTTTTAAAAAAGAATATTACACCATGATCAAGTGGGATTTACTCCTGGAACGCAAAGACGGTTCAACATACACAAATCAATAAATGTGATACACAACATTAACAAAATAAAAATTGAAAATTTTATGATGACCTTTATAGATTCAGAAAAGGCCTTTGACAAAATTCAACAACCTTTCATGACAAGGAAAAAATTCTCAATAAATTAGATACAGATGGAATATACCTCAACATAGTAAAGGCAGTGTATTACAAATCAACAGCTAAAATCATGCTCAATGTTGAAACCCTGAAAGTTTTTCCTCTGTGAATAGGTACAAGACAAAGATACACATTATTGCCAATTTAAATCAACATAGTACCTGAAGTTTTCTGGCCAGAGCACTTAGATAAGGAAAAACTTAAAGGCATCTAAGTTAGAAAAGAAGTAAAACTGTATCTATTTGCAGATGACAATCGTATATATAGAAAACCCTAAAAACTCAACCAAAAAACTGGAACTAATAAACAAATTTAGTAAAATTGAAAGGTACAAAAATCAATATACAAAATATCAGTTGCATTTCCAAATACTAACAATGAACTCTTAGAAAAAAATAATTAAGAAAACAATCCCATTTACAATAAAATTAAAAAGAATAAAACACTTGGGAATAAATTAACCAAACAGGTAAAAGATCAGTATATTCAGATCCATGAGACACTTGAGCCATGAACTGACACTCTGGCTAAGTGGCCAGAACCCACAACTCCTCTCCTGGGGCAGAGCACACATTCAGCGCAGGGCATCCCTGACTCATCAGGGACATGAGGATCCAGAATTGGGGGCTCTCTGGTGGACAAAGTATTTTGAAACCCTGGAGAAGAAGAAAAATTCTCAAAAGCAGATGAAGGAATCTTTTGTCAGTGACCACAATGGAACAAGCATGCTGGAAATCATTGAGGGCTTGGGCTTGCCTACACTCCTTATCCTGTGCAGAGGGCTCGGGATCATTTTCTCACAGCACTTATCTTTTTCCTCACACACTTGGAGACCTTGATTCTTCATTGACTTTGCTTTCTTGATAGTTTCCCTGGTAACAATTTTGACCATTTTCTCTACATTTGTTCTCCTTGAGCATCTTGTAATTATCTTTGGGGCCGGGCTGTTCTATAAAATATACTGCAAGAAAATTTGATATGTCAGAATGCTTGTCTGGAAAATTCTTGAAAAATTCTTGAAAGTCAGTCTGGACTCAGAATACATTCCAGGCATTCTCTTGTTTTCATGTAATTGACAGTGCATTTACTGCTGTTGCCATTTTGGCTATAGACTTCCCATGTTTTCCTAGAAGACTTCCCAAAATCGGTGTCTATGGAATAGGAGCAATGGATTTTCAAATAGGAAGATTTCTTTTGAGGACTGCAATGATTTCTCCAAAGATTAGAAGAAAACATACAAAGGGTCCAGATTTTATTTTACGAAGTCACTGTACTCTGGCCATTAGTCTTCCTAGGAATGGGATGATTAATTATCATAAGATCTGTAGGATCTCAGTAACATTTAACTGAGTATGGAGTTCAATAGAACATTTCCTTTACCTTAATAGTTGTGAAATTTATAGCATCACAGCTCTTGATTATTTTTCCCCTAAATAAACCCTTGATTGTGGCCATCAACATTACTGTATTATACCAACTAGCCTTGATTTTACCCCATTGAAGAGATTAATTTTGTATGGCACAGGGGTTGGTTTACTAAATGCCAACAGAGAAAAAAATAATCTCTACCTTGTGGTATATCATAGTACTCATGGCTAGTGTTCACACTATGTCAAATGAACTTACAAAAGGAAATCACTTATCAAAGACTGGATAAAAGTAACATATAATCTGCTGACATCTATTGGCCTCTTCATATCACTTTACATAGTTCAGGTAAATGTAGAAGTAGCATCTTAAAGAATGGACAGTTTAGCCTTTTATATTTGGGTAATTGCTTCTTACCTAATCCTGTAGTTTAATACTGGGTGATATAATTTTGAGTTTTGCCAAATTTCTAATTAAGGGTACAGTATTACCATGTTCTTGGAAATTTATTCCATCACATGCTGCAAATAAAAAGCATTCAGAATATCCACTCTTTGAAGCTGAAAGAAAACCAACTCTTGGTTTAATCACAGCAATGAACAGAAACAAATTAATTTTTTCTTGCTGTCAAATGTAACAATGACAAAATCAACCTGTTAGTATATACATTACACAGATGTCCATTGTGGGCTTTATTTGTGCTCAAGCTCCATATGTTATCAACTGCTTAATTATATATATATATAATTAAGCAGTTGATATATATATATCATATATATATAATTATATATATATAATTAAGCAGTTGATAACATACATAATATATATATGATAACATACGTAATATATATACATATATATATGAAAGACTAGAGATCTCTTCAAGAAAATTAGAGATACCAAGGGAGCATTTCATGAAAAGATGGGCTCGATAAAGGACAGAGTGGTATGGACCTAACAGAAGCAGAAGATATGAAGAAGAGGTGGCAAGAATACACAGAAGAACTGTACAAAAAAGATCTTCATGACCCAGATAATCACGATGGTATGATCACTCACCAAGAGCCAGACATTCTGGAATGTGAAGTCAAGTGGGCCTTAGAAAGCATCACTATGAACAAAGTTAGTGGAGGTGATGGAATTCCAGTTGAACTACTTCAAATCCTGAAAGATGATGCTGTGATAGTGCTGCACTCAGTATGCCAGGAAATTTGGAAAACCCAGCAGTGGCCACAGGACTGGAAAAGGTCAGTTTTCATTCCATTCCCAAAGAAACGCAATGCCAAAGAATGCTCAAACTACCGCACAATTGCACTCATCTCACATGCTACTAAAGTAATGCTCAAAATTCTCCAAGCCAGGCTTCAGCAATATGTGAACCGTGAACTTCCAGATGTTCAAGCTGGTTTTAGAAAAGGCAGAGGAATCAGAGATCAAATTGCCAACATCCGCTGGATCATGGAAAAAGCAAGAGAGTTCCAGAAAAACATTTATTTCTGCTTTATTGACTATGCCAAAGCCTTTGACTGTGTGGATCACAAGAAACTGTGGAAAATTCTGAAAGAGATGGGAATACCAAGCCACCTGACCTGCCTCTTGAGAAACCTATATGTAGGTCAAGAAGCAACAGTTCGAACTGGACATGGAACAACAGACTGGTTCCAAATAGGAAAAGGAGTACATCATGGCTGTATATTGTCACCCTGCTTATTTAACTTCTATGCAGAGTACATCATGAGAAACGCTGGACTGGAAGAAGCACAAGCTGGAATCAAGATTGCCAGGAGAAATCTCAATAACCTCAGATATGCAGATGACACCACCCTTATGGCAGAAAGTGAAGAGGAACGAAAAAGCCTCTTGGTGAAAGTGAAAGTGGAGAGTGAAAAAGTTGGCTTAAAGCTCAACATTCAGAAAACGAAGATCATGGCATTTGGTCCCATCACTTCATGGCAAATAGATGGGGAAACAGTGGAAACAGTGTCAGACTTTATTTTGGGGGCTCCAAAATCACTGCGATGGTGACTGCAGCCATGAAATTAAAAGATGCTTACTCCTTGGAAGGAAAGTTATGACCAACCTAGACAGCATATTGAAAAGCAGAGACATTATTTTGCCACCAAAGTTCCATCTAGTTAAGGCTATGGTTTTTCCAGTGGTCATGTATTGATGGGAGAGTCAGACTGTGAAGAAAGCTTAGCGCTGAAGAATTGATGGTTTTGAACTGTGGTGTTGGAGAAGACTCTTGAGAGTCCCTTGGACTGCAAGGAGATCCAACCAGTCCATCCTAAAGGAGATCAGCCCTGGGTGTTCTTTGGAGGGAATGATGCTAAAGCTGAAGGTCCAGTACTTTGGCTACCTCATGCAAAGAGCTGACTCATTGGAAAAGACTCTGATGCTGGGAGGGATTGGCGGCAGAAGGAGAAGGGAAAGACACAGGATGAGATGGCTGGATGGCATCACCGACTCGATGGACATGAGTCTGAGTGAACTCTGGGAGTTGGTGATGGACAGGGAGGCCTGGCGTGCTGCGATTCATGGGGTAGCAAAGAGTCGGATATGACTGAGCGACTGAACTGAACTGAACTGAATTATATATGTGTTGCACTTGCAAGACAAGACTATAGAATCTTGGTGATGAATAGGAGTCAGATATATTTTGAGCAATATAATTTTAATGAGGAAGAGAAAACATAAAATGTGAAGAAAATAGGACTTTTTGGCAACCCAACGTTAACTATAATTTATTATAAAATTCTTTCATTACTACTCTAAAAGTAATGATACTTAATATTTTAAAATCTATCTCAACACTATGTAAAACAAACCAATACAGAAGAAACAAAGCCTTGTGACTTGTTAGAATATATATATTCCAATATATTTTAAAGAATATTTTAAAGAAACTGTTGTGTTTATAGTTGTGATGCTAGAAGATTAAAGGAATGGAAAGGAGGATTTTTACTTTCCATCTTATATTACCTATTATGAGTCTGTATTTTTATTGTATGAATCACTTTTATAATATTTACATTAAAAAATCTCAATAGTGGAATTGTGAAAAAAATTATAAGACATTGATGAAAGGAATTTAAGACAGAAATAAATAGGATGATAATCCATATTCATAGATTGGAAGAATTATTAATGTTAAAATATCCATGCTACCCAAAATAGTCAATAGATCCTGTGAAATCCCTATCAAAATTTCATTGGAATTTTCATAGGAATACAACAAACAATCCTGAAATTTATGTAAAGCCACAAAACACTTTGAGTAGTCAAAGCAAACTTGAGAAAGAACAAAGCTGGAGTCATCACACTTCCTGACTTCAAACTACATTACAAAGTTTTAGTAATCAAAACAGTGTGGCATTGGCCTAAAAATAGACACATAGATCAGTGGAATAGAATAGAAATCCCAGTAGTAATCTCATGCATATATGGTTAATTAATTTTTGATGTAGGCACCAAGAATATACGATGGGGAAAGGATAGTCTCTTCAATAAATGGTGCTGGGATATCTACATGCAAAAGAATGAAACTAGGCTTCTATATTACACTGCACATAAAAATCCACTCAAAATTGATTAAAAATTTGGATGTAAGACCTAAAACTATTAAAACCACAGAATAAAACAGGGATAAGCACCTTAACATTGGTATTGGCAATAATTTCTTTTAATATATTGCTGGTAAAAATTTCACTAACTTCAGATATGTGGATGATATCACTCTAATGGCAGAAAGCGAGGAGGAAATAAAGAGCTTCTTGATGAGGGTGAAAGAAGAGAGTGAAAAAACAGGCTAAAAACTCAACATTCAAAAAACTAAGATCACA
Organism: Bos javanicus; assembly: GCF_032452875.1. Classification (NCBI taxonomy): domain Eukaryota; kingdom Metazoa; phylum Chordata; class Mammalia; order Artiodactyla; family Bovidae; genus Bos; species Bos javanicus. The sequence continues at coordinate 12,111,512 of NC_083870.1, forward strand.
GAATCTGGTGCCATCACTTCATGTCAGATAGATTAGGGGAAAAGTGGAAGCAGTGACAGATTTTATTTTCTTGGGCTGCCAATCAATGAGGACAGTGACTATAGCCGTGAATTTAAAAGACTCTTACTCCTTGAAAGGAATGCTATGGCAAATCTAGACAGTGTATTAAAAAGCAGAGACATCACTTTGCCAACAAAGGCCCATATTGTCAAAGCTATGGTTTTTCCAGTAGTCATGTATACATGTGAGAGTTGGACCATTAAAGAAGCCTGAGCACTGAAGAATTGATGTCTTTGAATTGTGGTGCTTGAGAAGACTCTTGAGAGTCCCTTGGACAGCAGGGAGATCAAACCAGTCAATTCTAAAGGAAATTCATCTGGTATATTCACTGGAAGGACTGATGCTGAAGCTAAAGCTCCAATACTTTGGCCACCTAATGTGAAGAGCTAACTCACTGAAAAAGATTCTGATGCTGGGAAAGATTGAAAACAAAAGGAGAAGAGGGCAGCAGAGGATGAGATAGCATCACCAACTCAATGGACATGATCTGAGCAAACTCTGAGAGATAGTGAAGGACAGGGAAACCTGGTATGCTGCAGCTCACGGGGTTGCAAAGAGTTGGACACAACTTAGTCACTGAACAACACCAATGGTACCAAAAGCAAAGGCAACAAAAGCAAAAATAAACAACTGGGACTACATCAACTAAAAAGCTGCTAAGTAGCAAATGAAACCATCAACTAAATGAACATACAGCCTATGGAATGGGAGAAAACGTTTGCAAAGGATATATTTAATAAGAAGTTATTATCCAAAATATACAAAGAACTCATACAACTCATAAGCAAAAATAACAACCAATAAAAAATAGGCAAAGAACCTGAATATACATTTTTCCAAAGAAAACAGGTATTTTAAAAGTTCCTCAACCTGACATCATCAAGAAAATGAAAATCTAAATTTTGTTTGACCACAGGGCCTGCAGTAACCTTAAACCCATGAAAGCACATGTCCTGATTTGCAGCCCATGGAGTCATATATAAATTCCTAATATGACTTCTCCAGCAATGCCTGGGATCAACAGTTCTGTTTGCTTGCTTCCCAGTGCCTTCCTCTTTGTTGTTGTTCAGTCACTCAGTCATGTCCGACTCTTTGCCACCCGGTGGACTACAGCACGCCAGGCTTCCCTGTCCTTCACTATCTCCTGGAGTTTGCTCAAACTCATGTCCATTGAGTCGGTGATGCCATTCAACCATCTCATCCTCTGTCACCCGCTTCTCCTAGTGCCTTCAATCTTTCCCAGCATCAGGGTCTTTTCCAGTGAGTCAGCTCTTTGCATCAGGTGACCAAAATATTTGAGATTCAACTTCAGCATCAGTCCTTCCAATGAATATTCAAGGTTGATTTCCTTTAAGATTGACTGGTTTGATCTCCTTGCAATCCAAGGGACTCTCAAGAGTCTTCTCCAACATCACAGTTAGAAAGTATCAATTCTTCAGCATTCAGCCTTTTTTATCATCCAGCTTTCACATCCGTACATGACTACTGGAAAAACCTTCCTCTAGTTTTCCCCTTAATATGACCCTAGAGGGGCTTTCCAGACTCCCACTCTTTTGGTTCTAATTGCCCAGTTAGCCTTAACCTGGGAACCCCAAAGCATGCCACCCAAAGACCCTAATAAAGGCATGTACCCCACATCTGTCTCTCTGTCTGCACTCTACCTTGACCTCCTGATGTGGTCCCTCTGCTGCTGATGCTGCTGCTAAGTCACTTCAGTCCTGTCCAACTCTGTGCGAACCCATAGACGGCAGTCCACTAGGCTCCTCTGTCCCTGGGATTCTCCAGGCAAGAATACTGGCTGCCGCTGCTGAGTCACTTCAGTCGTGTCCAACTCTGTGCGACCCCATAGACGGCAACCCACCAGGCTCCCCTGTCCCTGGGATTCTTCAGGCAAGAACACTCGAGTGGGTTGCCATTTCCTTCTCCAATGCATGAAAGTGAAAAGTGAAAGGGAAGTCACTCAGTCGTGTCCAACTCTTCGCCACCCCATGGACTGCAGCCTACCAGGCTCCTCCACCCATGGGATTTTCCAGGCAAGAGTACTGGAGTGGGTTGCCATTGCCTTCTTCGTGGTCCCTCTAGGCTTGCCAAATACCTCCAGGACCTGTGAGTAGTAAACTTCTATTTCAATTTCTCTCCTGGTCTGTTGTTGAACATCAGCTCACCTCATGCTCCACTTAACAAGGGCAAACTTTAAAAAAAAAATCTTAACAAAATACATATAATGGAACATATTCAGCCTTTAAAAAGAAGAAAATCCTTCCATTTGTGACAGCATAGGTAAGCACAGAGAGCATTATGCTAAATCAGCCAGACAAGAACCAGACAAATACTGAATGGTATTACTCATATGTGGAATATTTTTCTTTTACAGTCAAGTTCATAGCAAAAGTTATTAGCAACAGAGTATAAAACGGCGGTTACCAGTAACTACGGGATGGAGGAATGAGAAGTTGGTAAAAGGATACAGCCTTTGAATTATAAGATAAATAAAGTCTAAGGATCTAAGGCAGTGTATGGTGACTTGAGTTGAGAATACTGTATTGCATAATTGAAATTCGCTAAGATAGTAGAACTTAGCTCTCTTACATAAAAAGATCAAAATGTGAGGTGATGTACCTGTTAATCAACTCAGTTGTGGGAAGACTTTCACAATATGTATGTACATCAAATCATCATGTTTTACACTTTAAATATATTATAATTTTGTCAAGCAAAGCTCAATGAACCTGAGAAAATTATTTGGGTCTGTATAAAATTCTACATCTAAAAATTAGGAAGTACATGAGCTCCTCAAGCATATAAGAATCAAATATATAAATGGCTATGTTCTAAGACATAAAGTCCCAATACTTTTCAATGAACAGGTAGCTTATAAACTCTGTTCACATTCTCTGACAATAGCATCAGTAACCTAAAGTTAATAACAAAAAAGTAAGTGCTTAAATTTCCATATACTTGGTTTACAAACCTACTTCTGGGGAATTTATTAGTCAAAAGAGAAAATATGCTGAAAAAAAAAAAGCTTAAGACCAAAGAACAATAAAAATATTACACATCAAAACCTGTGAGATGTACAGTTTTACTGTCTGGGTTCTGAAGGTAGATTCTATGTAAATTAGATTAATATTTTTCTTTTGTTGCTCAAATCTTTTATCCCTATGCTGACTTTTTCAGCTACTGTACTTACTAATAATTGTGAGAGTTGTATTAAATCTGTAGACTTTACAATGTTTGTATTGGAACAAGGAAACACTGAAATTTTGTGAGCTAGGTGACCTGTTTAAGACATCGCCAATTGCCTGGGCATGCTTTGGTTGTGGTAACAGGAATCTGCAGGTTTGCAGGTCCTGGACAGGAGGATGAGTGGGGGTCAGCCATGAGAAACCAGCTTGAGTGAAGTTTCCTGAAAAAAAAGAGGGACTATGTGTAACGGTCTGAATTTTGGATGGCAATGGCCTTCTTATTGTCAGCACGGAAAAGCAAAGATCTGAATTCCCAAGTCAGAGCCTGGATCCCAAAGGCATAAAACAAGACAGTACGGATTAGATGCAATAGCAATGACCTGCTACCTTGGAGAGTAATCTGGGTACCAAATATCTTTACATGTGCCATTATGAGCTGAATGTCATCACAAACAAAAATTTGGCTGATATGAAAGTGTGGGTGTTGCCTTGTTCCCATGTAATGAATGCATAGGCTTGTCATCCAGGCCAATATAAAAGAAGCTATTTCCATATCTGATAAATACCATGATAGTGATAAGACAACAGCCGTCAGGCTCATATTTAATATGGCTAGGTTCACATTCAGGAAATTCACACTGAAGCACAACAAGAGTGTTACCAACTTTTCAATTAACAGCAGATGGAGCCAGAAATTTCTGTGAGCCACATCTCATTAAATCTCCAGGAAACTGGGATTACTCTCTACTAAGAAACTCCTAATCCCTTTCTTCTTGAATTTACATATAACTTTTTAACAGTCAGTACAGATACCCCATGCCCAAGGCAAGAGAAACCCAAGTAAGACAGTTGGTGTTGCAAGAGGGCATCAGAGGACAGACACACTGAAACCATACTCACAGAAAACTAGTCAATCTAATCACACTAGGACCACAGCCTTGTCTAACTCAATGAAACTAAGCCATGCCTGTGGGGCAACCCAATACGGGCTGGTCATGGTGGAGAGACCTGACAGAATGTGGTTCATTGGAGAAGGGAATAACAAACCACTTCAGTATTCTTGCCTTGAAAACCCCATGAACAGTATGAAAAGGCAAAATGATAGGATACTGAAAGAGTAACTCCCTAGGTCAGTAGGTGCCCAATATGCACCTGGAGATCAGTGGAGAAATAACTCCAGAAACAATGAAGGGATGGACTCAAAGCAAAAAGAATACCCAGCTGTGGATGTGACTGGTGATAGAAGCAAGGTCCGATGCTGTAAAGAGCAATCTTGCATAGGAACCTGGAATGTCAGGTCCATGAATCAAGGCAAACTGGAAGTGATCAAACAAGAGATGGCAAGAGTGAATGTCGACATTCTAGGAATCAGCGAACTGAAATGGACTGGAATGGGTGAATTTAACTCAGATGACCATTATATCTACTACTGCGGGCAGGAATCCCTCAAAAGAAATGGAGTAGCCATCATGGTCAACAAAAGAGTCCGAAATGCAGAACTTGGATGCAATCTCAAATATGACAGAATGATCTCTGTTCGTTTCCAAGGCAAACCATTCAATATCACAGTAATCCAAGTCTATACCCCAAACAGTAACAATGAAGAAGCACAAGTTGAACGGTTCTATGAAGACCTACAAGACCTTTTAGAACTAACACCCAAAAAGATGCCCTTTTCATTATAGGGAACTGGAATGCAAAAGTAGGAAGAAACACGTGGAGTAACAGGCAAATTTGGCCTTGGAATACGGAATGAAGCAGGGCAAAGACTAATAGAGTTTTGCCAAGAAAATGCACTGGTCATAACAAACACCCTCTTCCAACAACACAAGAGAAGACTCTATACATGGGCATCACCAGATTGTCAACACCGAAATCAGATGGATTATATTCTTTGCAGCCAAAGATGGAGACGCTGTATACAGTCAGCAAAAGCAAGACCAGGAGCTGACTGTGGCTCAGACCATGAACTCCTTATTGTCAAATTCAGACTTAAATTGAAGAAAGTAGGGAAAACCACTAGACCATTCAGGAATGACCTAAATCAAATCCCTTAAAATTATAGAGTGAAAGTGAGAAATAGATTTAAGGGCCTAGATCTCATAGATAGAGTGCCTGACGAACTATGGACTGAGGTTCGTGACACTGTACAGGAGACAGGGATGAAGACCATGTCCATGGAAAAGAAATGCAAAAAAGCAAAATGGCTGTCTGGGGAGGCCTTACAAATAGCTGTGAAAGGAAGAGAAGTGAAAAGCAAAGGAGAAAAGGAAAGATATAAGCATCTGAATGCAGAATTCCAAAGAATAGCAAGAAGAGATAAGAAAACCTTCTTCAGAGATCAATGCAAAGAAATAGAGGAAAACAACAGAATAGGAAACACTAGAGATCTCTGCAAGAAAATTAGAGATACCAAGGGAACATTTCATGCAAAGATGGGCTCGATAAAGGACAGAAATGGTATGGACCTAATATAAACAGAAGATATTAAAAAGAGGTAGCAAGAATACACAGATCAGATCAGATCACTTGCTCAGTCATGTCCTACTCTTTGAGACCCAATGAATCGTAGCACGCCAGGCCTCCCTGTCCATCACCAACTCCAGAAGTTCACTCAAACTCACGTCCATCTAGTCAGTGATGCCATCCAGCCATCTCATCCTCTGTCATCCCCTTCTCCTCTTGCCCCTAATCCCTCCTAGCATCAGAGTCTTTACCAATGAGTCAACTCTTCACATCAGGGGGCCAAAGTACTGGAGTTTTAGCTTGAGCATCATTCCTTCCAAAGAAATCCCAGGGCTGATCTCCTTCAGAATGGCCTGGTTGGATCTCCTTGCAGTCCAGGGGCTCTCAAGAGTCTTCTCCAACACCACAGTTCAAAAGCATCAATTCTTCGGAGCTCAGCCTTCTTCACAGTCCAACTCTCACATCCATACGTGACCACTGGAAAAACCACAGCCTTGACTAGACGAACCTTTGTTGGCAAAATAATGTCTCTGCTTTTGAATATGCTATCTATATTGGTCATAACTTTCCTTCCAAGGAGTAAGCGTCTTTTAATTTGATGGCTGCAGTCACCATCTGCAGTGATTTTGGAGCCCAGAAAAATAAAGTCTGACACTGTTTCCCCTGTTTCCCCATCTATTTCCCATGAAATGGTGGGACCAGATGCCATGATCTTCGTTTTCTGAATGTTGATATTTAAGTCAACTTTTTCAATAACCCCTTTCACTTTCATCAAGAAGCTTTTTAGTGCCTCTTCAATTTCTGCCATAAGGGTGATGTCATCTGCATATCTGAGGTTATTGATATTTCTCCTGGAAATCTTGATTCCAGCTTGTGTTTCTTCCACTACAGCGTTTCTCATGACGTACTGTGCATAGAAGTTAAATAAGCAGGGTGACAATATACAGCCTTGACGTACTCCTTTTCCTATTTGGAACCAGTCTGTTGTTCCATGTCCAGTTCTAACTGTTGCTTCCTGACCTGCATACAAATTTCTCAAGAGGCAGATCAGGTGGTCTGGTATTCCCATCTCTTTCAGAATTTTCCACAGTTTATTGTGATCCACACAGTCAAAGGCTTTGGCCTTTGACTGAAGCCGGAGAACTGTACAAAAAAGAATTTCACGACCCAGATAATCACCACGGTGTGATCACTGACCTAGAGCCAGACATCCTGGAATGTGAAGTCAAGTGGGCCTTAGAAACATCACTACGAACAAAGCTAGTGGAGGTGATGGAATTCCGGTTGAGCTCTTTCAAATCCTGAAAGATGATGCTGTGAAAGTGCTGCACTCAATACGCCAGAAAATTTGGAAAACTCAGCAGTGGCCACAGGATTGGAAAAGGTCAGTTTTCATTCAATCCCAAAGAAAGGCAATGCCAAAGAATGCTCAAACTACCGCAGAAAAGCACTCATCTCACATGCTAGTAAAGTAATCCCCAAAATTCTCCAAGCCAGGCTTCAGCAATATGTGAACCATGAACTTCCTGATGTTCAAGCTGGTTTTAGAAAAGGCAGAGGAACCAGAGATCAAAATGCCAACATCCACTTGATCATGGATAAAGCAAGAGAGGTCCAGAAAAACATCTATTTCTGTTTTATTGACTATGCCAAAGCCTTTGACTGTTTGAATCACAATAAACTGTGGAAAATTCTGAAAGAGATGGGAATACCAGACCACCTGATCTGCCTCTTGAGAAATTTGTATGTGGGTCAGGAAGCAACAGTTAGAACTGGACATGGAACGGCAGACTGGTTCCAAATAGGAAAAGGAGTACGTCAAGGCTGTATATTGTCACCCAGCTTATTTAACTTATATGCAGAGTACATCATGATAAATGCTGGGCTGGAAGAAACACAAGCTGGAAGATTACCGGGAGAAATATCAATAACCTCAGATATGCAGATGACACCACTCTTATGGCAGAAAGTGAAGAGGCACTAAAAAGCCTGTTGATGAAAGTGAAAGTGGAGAGTGAAAAAGTTAGCTTAAAGCTCAACATTCAGAAAATGAAGATCATGGCATCCGGTCCCATAACTTCATGGGAAATAGATGGGGAAACAGTGGAAACAGTGTCAGACTTTATTTTTGGGCTCCAAAATCACTGCAGATGGTGACTGCAGCCATCAAATTAAAAGACGCTTACTCTTTGGAAGGAAAGTTATGAGCACCCTGGACAGCATATTCAAAAGCAGAGACATTATTTTGCCAACAAAGGTTCGTCTAGTCAAGGCTGTGGTTTTTCCAGTGGTCATGTATGGATGTGAGAGTTGGACTCTGAAGAAGGCTGAGCTCCAAAGAATTGATGCTTTTGAACTGTGGTGTTGGAGAAGACTCTTGAGAGTCCCTTGGACTGCAAGGAGATCCAACCAGGCCATTCTTAAGGAGATCAACCCTGGGGTTTCTTTGGAAGGAATGATGCTAAAGCTGAAACTCTAGTACTTTGGCCACCTCATACGAAGAGTTGACTCATTGGAAAAGACTCTGATGCTGTAAGGGATTGAGGGTAGGAGGAGAAGGGGACGACAGAGGATGAGATGGCTGGATTGCTTCACTGACTCGATGGACATGAGTCTGGGTGAACTCTGGGAGTTGATGATGGACAGGGAGGCCTGGCATACTACAATTCATGGGGTCGCAGAGAGTCGGACACGACTGATCGACTGAACTGAACTGAACAGCAAAAGTGCACATCTGAAAAATGTAAAGCCTCAAATCTTCCTCTGTCCTGTCACATGAAATCTACTTCTATTTAAACTATTGATTTAAGGTTTAAAATAAAGTTCTGTCGTCTATGGATTGAATGAGGGTAATCCCCCTCTTTTGTATCCTGGTTTCCTGGGATGCTGGTGGTTCTGCAGAAGGGCATCAGCTATCTGGCATTTGCTGCACATCAACAATTGCTCTTTTCTGCTATGTGTACTGGAAGGACAATTAAATGATTGTTGTGTTCTTAGTGGGATGAGCAGACATACCTTTGTGAACATATGGCCAAAATGAAGATCATATGTACTGTCCTTGGGGGAAAAAATAGGGCCCAAATGACAGCAGCATTGAAGAATTTGCTTTAGAGGGTTTAGGAAAAAACACCTGCCCACCCAAAAACCTAGATAAAAAACATATCTGTTTTTTAGCACATCTGTTTTTCAGGACATAGTCCTGATAAGTGCTATGTCGTGGATGTACATCTTACTATGCAGCAATTAGAAACAACAAATTAGATGTGCATGTAGCAGTAGAGACAAATCTTAAAACGATGTTTAGGAGAAAAAAAGGTAAGAAAGGTAAGAGATAGATAAAATAGAGATGACAGATATATCAAACACCATTTGTGATATTTTTTATTTTTATTTATTTATTTATTTTAATTGGAAGCTAATTTCTTTACAGTACTGTAGTGGTTTTTACGCCATACATTGACATGAATCAGCCATAGGTGTACATGTGTCCCCCATCCTGAGCCCCGCTCCCAGCTCCCTCCCTATCACATCCCTCAGGGTTGTCCCAGTGCACTGGCTTTGAGTGCCCTGTTTCATACATTGAACTTGGACTAGTGATCTATTTCACATATGGTAATATACGTGTTTCAATGCTATTCTCTCAAATCATCCCACCCTTGCCTTCTCTAAAACACATGAACACAGAACAATTCTTAAGGACATAAATAAACAAAAAGTTACCCATGAAGCATATGAAATAGTTACCTATGAATGAAATTGGAAATGGAGTTGGCTAATGAGATTAAAGGCAATAAATCAGTTAAACAAACAAAAAAAATTCTTTCCCAGACCAAGCATGCTAATATGCCATCGACTAAGGAATATAACTAACTCGACCATCTGTAACTGAAGTCCAACAGACAAATACAAATCCATAATAAAATATTTGCAAGGTGTCACCGAAACCATGAATGAGAATTTCCATGTATACAGGATCTAGAATTTCTATGCTATCTGTGGTATGCAATAAATATGTGGAACCGTGAAAGAAGTGCAAGCTGAGTGCAGATTCATAGTTTCATACTTCAAAGAAGTATGAACAGAGAAACATTAAAATTAGATTTAAGGACTTTCAATTCAACTAGCTTAATTAAAAAAAAATTTTTTTTTTTTCGGCTGGATCCCAGGAGCCCACGGGCAGCCCCGGGAGCGGCAAAAGCAGCAGCAGGAGAGACACACGCAGCGGCAAGAGCGACGGTGCCCACGCGGCGGCGCCCATAGCGGGTCCAGTGCCACAGCGCGCCCTAAATTTTTAAAAATAGACTTCATTGTAATAACACTAGCAGCTGTGTCCTAAATAAATGGTTTTATTTTTTCAATTATATTCTTCTATAAAGTGTGATTTATCTTTTCAATACTATTCTGAAAATTTTGTGGGTTTTTTTTTACTTTTTTTTAAATTTTATTTTATTTTTAAACTTTACATAATTGTATTAGTTTTGCCAAATATCGAAATGAATCTGCCACAGGTATACATGTGTTCCCCATCCTGAACCCTCCTCCTCCTCCTCCCTCCTCCCTCCCCATACCATCCCTCTGAGTCGTCCCCGTGCACCAGCCCCAAGCATCCAGTATCGTGCATCAAACCTGGACTGGCAACTCGTTTCATACATGATATTATACGTTTCAATGCCATTCTCCCAAATCTTCCCACCCTCTCCCTCTCCAACAGAGTCCATAAGACTGTTCTATACATCAGTGTCTCTTTTGCTGTCTCATACACAGGGTTATTGTTACCATCTTTCTAAATTCCATATATATGAGTTAGTATACTGTATTGGTGTTTTCTTTCTGGCTTACTTCACTCTGTATAAGAGGCTCCAGTTTCATCCACCTCATTAGAACTGATTCAAATGTATTCTTTTTAATGGCTGAGTAATACTCCATTGTGTATATGTACCATAGCTTTCTTATCCATTCATCTGCTGATGGACATCTAGGTTGCTTCCATGTCCTGGCTATTATACACAGTGCTGCGATGAACATGGGGTCATTGAACATGTCTCTTTCAATTCTGGTTTCCTCAGTGTGTATGCCCAGCAGTGGGATTGCTGGGTCATAAGGCAGTTCTATTTCCAGTTTTTTAAGGAATCTCCACACTGTTCTCCATAGTGGCTGTACTAGTTTGCATTCCCACCAACAGTGTAAGAGGGTTCCCTTTTCTCCACACCCTCTCCAGCATTTATTGCTTGTAGACTTTTGGATCACAGCCATTCTGACTGGCATGAAATGGTACCTCATAGTGGTTTTGATTTGCATTTCTCTGATAATGAGTGATGTTGAGCATCTTTTCATGTGTTTGTTAGCCATCTGTATGTCTTGTTTGGAGAAATGTCTATTTAGTTCTTTGGCCCATTTCTTGATTGGGTCATTTATTTTTCTGGAATTAAGCTGCAGGAGTTGCTTGTATATTTTTGAGATTAGTTGTTTGTCAGTTGCTTCATTTGCTATTATTTTCTCCCATTCTGAAGGCTGCCTTTTCACCTTTCTAATAGTTTCCTTTGATGTGCAGAAGCTTTTAAGTTTAATTAAGTCCCACTTGTTTATTTTTGCTTTTATTTCCAATATTCTGGGAGGTGGGTCATAGAGGATCCTGCTGTGATGTTATAGTTTCTGGTCTTACGTTTAGACCTTTAATCCATTTTGAGTTTATTTTTGTGTATGGTGTTAGAAAGTGGTCTAGTTTCATTCTTTTACAAGTGGTTGACCAGATTTCCAGCACCACTTGTTAAAGAGATTGTCTTTAATCCATTGTATATTTTTGCCTCCTTTGTCAAAGATAAGGTGTCCATATGTGCATGGATTTATCTCTGGGCTTTCTATTTTGTTCCATTGAAAATTTTCTAAATCTGCTAATTTGGTTGAGTTTTCTTTCTTGGTAAAAATAAGACAAATATGAATTCTGATCATATCATAAATTTACCATCAGAATAGGTAAGAAAGGTTCACAAGTCCATCTATATCACCACCTAAGACTACCATTCAATCACTTATAGCCCAAATTAATTGTAAACCATGAAGAATTTTTACCTAAAACAGGTATAATGAGGAATGTTCTTTATTCTCTTCATACTTTGGATCATCTGTGCACTGGAGAGCTACAATTAACAAATAGATAGTTACCCTGTTCCAGGGGTCAGCAAATTATAGCCCATAGTCTTATTCCAGCCTGTCACCTCTTTTTGAATGGCCCATAGACTAAGAATGGTTTTATGGCCTCTTGGCCAGCAGTGTCAGCCAGATATTCTATTTGATGCTCCTTGGCCAGCCCAAGATGCAAGACAATGGTATCCAGGCCAGGGCAGGAGGACCATGACTTGCCTACACGGCACTCCAGGGTTTTGAGTCCACAGCTTTCCAGCCTTTCTTGGGTTAAATGACACTCCTGGCAGATGACAGCTTGAAAAAGTTGAAGTTACTTGGCAGAATATTGCTGCTCCCCCATTTTTAAAGCATTCTTATGGAGAGTTGAACATATACAAAAAAGACAGAATGGCATGATGAACCTAACTGGACCCACCCCCCTCCTCCCTTGGGCTTGGCCTGCCTCTCTACACCCTCACTCATGTTCTGAACCAAATCCAGCCATCTTATTCTTTTATCTATAGGCATTTTGAAGCATATCACAATACCACAACCACACCTAAAACAATAATCTGCTTCCATTACACGTCTGGTGTGTTAAAGAAAATAATTTTTACACTTTTAGATGATTGGGGGGAAAAGAATAATATATCATAATTCATAAAAGTATACAAAATGCATATTTTAATATTATAAATAAAGTTTTATTAGGACACAGGTGAACTCATTCATTTCTTTCCTATGGCTGCTTTTGTGCCACAGAAGCACGACTGAGCTATTGCAACAGAGACAGTACAGCCCACAAAGCCTGAAATATTTACTATCTGGCCCCCTACAGCAAAACAAAAAAAAATTGACAGTCTCTGGCCTATTCTATAATCTCAATCACTCCTAGCCTTGCTAGGAACTCTGCTTATGCTGCAGCCCTGCCTAGAATTATATGACCTTATTTAGAGTAGGTGCAAACTAATATCTGTGGTCACAAGCCAACTCCAAGATGAAAGCCCTTGCTGATAAGGACCTTCATAGTGATGTCAGCTAAGAGGCTATGCACCCACCAGAGGGAACAGCTGTCCAGGACACACTGTACTCATGATTGGAAATGCTTTTTTTTTTTTTTTAACTCAAGATAGTCAAGACTCTAGTCCACCCTTCTCACACATGTCCTGAGTCCAAAGATGGGCCAGGGCCACTTTGGCTACTAATGGTATTATGTTAACAATCTCTTCAACCTTCACATAATATTACAGCAGTACCTATATTTCCAGAATTTTTGAATACCATATACAAGTGATGAATCTGTCTGAATATCCATATGATAGATTATATAATATCAAAAACTTTTGAGATTCAACAATTTTACACACTTAACTGGCCAAATCCCCACTAGGAAGCTCTGTTACTCCAGAAAGCACTTTAAAAGACTTCAGAGAGAATTAGTGGTCTCTTGGCTAATCCTGGAAAATGAAGCATGATCTTAGCTGAAGCCCTTGGACGTGAGCTCAAGTCATGTCAGCATTGTTCTTAATATTCTGTGACTACGTAAGCTTTGTTGACTGAAAAAAATGCAGAGTGTGAGGGTGCATTGTGAGTTAAATCTTATTTGTGGCAAAACGAGGCCTATGGCCCAAGAGGCAGCATTTCAGATAGCTTTGACTGCTCCAAAGAGGCAAGGAGTAAGGAAGAATTATTATACATGTGATTTTGGTGAAGGGTGAATGCATGCAATCAAGCACATGTTTTTGCAGAAAGTTGCTGCTAGTCACAAGTAGCAGTATCACCATGAAAGATTTTAGTACTTTTCTAGATATGAGGAGATGTAAGAATTGGGCTCATAAAATCTTCTCCTGAAAATATCTAACTATCTGAAGGCCTAATCTGCCAGTTTTTCCCAGGACACAGAGTGCTTCTTTCCTGATCCCTGAACTCCTTTCAGAGTGTGTTGAAAGTCAGCAGCTTGGGATATACTTGTAGAGGCAGAGGGAAAGGGCCAATTTGTAGTTGATGCTTTCTACCAATGAACTCTTTTATGCCCTTTTATGCTCTCAATTCTACCATTCCCTTTACTCATTTAGTCTTTTTTTTTTTTTCAAGTAACCTTTTCATATGTTTTTTTTAATATTATTTTATTTTTAAACTTTACATAATTGTATTAGTTTTGCCAAATATCAAAATGAAACCACCACAGGTATACATGTGTTCCCCATCCTGAACCCTCCTCCCTCCTCCCTCCCCATACTCATTTAGTCTTTTTTAAAAATATTTATTTATTTGGCTTCCTGGAGGTGAGCGGGCTTCTCTAGTTGTGGCGTACAGGCTCCGGATTGCAGGCTCAGTAATTGCAGCCTAGTTGCCCATCAGCATGTGAGATCTCAGTTCCCCAACCAGGAACTGAACCCTCATTCTCTGCATCATTGCAAGGCAGATTATTAACCACTGGACCACCAGGGAGGTCACCACTCATTTAGTCTTAAGTATGTGACTTTTAATATTACCATGGGATATAGCTTTTAATAGCAAGAATATTTTTCTTATAGCGTCTCCTTCATGTGGCTGCATGATGAAGTCAGTGATGAATGAGATGAATAAGTGTTTTAGGCAATAAGAGATTTCATTACAAGCAATGGAGTGTTACAAAACTGTTGGAAGGTGGAGAGAACAGTCTAGGCTGAGAATTGCAGAAATGACTCCCAGGATGTTTTAACTTGGGCCAGGATTTCATTTAATCAAGTATGATAATGTGACAGACACAGAGATAATTGGCTCTGCTGGAAGAAATTATTACTTACAGTTCTCAAGAGAAGGGGGCATACCACATCATGCAAGTCCACATCGGATAAAATCAAGAGCAGTCAGGAGAGAGAAGGAATAAGGGGACAGCATGGGCATAAGACTCTATTGTGATTTCCACAGGAAAGGCAAGGCAGGGCAAAGTAAATAGTTTAGAATTGGGTTATTTGAATAATTTCAGCGAGTTATGAGTTATAAATGGGCTTCCCTCGTGGCTCAGTGGTAACAAACTCTCTTGCCAATGCAAGAGACACAGGTTCGATCACTGTGTTGTGAAGATCCTCTGCAGAAGGAAAAGGCAACCTCCTCCAGTATTCTTGCCTAGGAAGTCCCATGGACAGAGGATCTTAGCAGGCTATAGTCTGTGGGGGTCACAAAAAAATCAGATATGATTTAGCTACTAACAACAATAAAAACAAAATGAATTATAAGGGTGGTCATCAGTTGTCTGGTGATAGTTGGACCATAAAGAAGGCTGAGAGCCAAAGAATTGATGCTTTCAAATTATGGTGCTAAAGAAGACTCTTGAGAGCCCCTTGGAGAGCAAGAACATCAAACCAGTCAATCCTAAAGGAAATCAACCCTGAATATTCATTGGAAGGACTGAAGCTGAAGCTCCGATATTTTGGTCACCTGTTGCAAAGAGCTGACTGGTTGGAAAAGACCCTGATACTGAGAAAGATCGAAGGCAAAAGGAGAAGTGGGTAGCAGAGGATGAGATGGTCAGATAGCATCACTGACTCAATGGACATGAATTTGAGCAAAGTCTGGGAGATAGTGAAGGACAGGGAAGCGTGGCATGCTGCAGTCCATGGGGTTCCAAAGAGCTGGATACGACTTAGTGACTGAGCAAACAACAACCAGTTGTTTGGTACCTGGTCTTGGGGTGATTAAGGGTAGGGGAAATACTGATCTGGTATGTGCAAGTCAGTAATGGAGGTGGTTGGAATATGCAATTTGGATTTGTTAACCTGCACATGAAAAGTTTGTTTAAAGGAGAGTTTACTCTCTCAAGGAATTAGTTATCCTTGTGAGGGGCAGTCTTTCCTTGGCAGGTAAGGACTTCAAGATGCCAAAGCCTTATAAAATATAGAAAAATTTAAAAACATGATTAGCACACAGGACACTTTACAACTGAGTCATGCTGGTGATTAAGGGAAGGAGGGATCTTTAATCTACTGAATTCAAATCCAAGTTCAACACAGTGGTTGTAATCCAGGGAAGCTTGAGTTAGAGAGATTCTTCTATCACTGCTAACCACAGCTACTGTCTATGAAGACAAAGGTTTGGAGAATGGAAACTGGAATGCAGAAAAACCTCAGTGCAGTTCAGTTGCTCAGTCGTGTCCGACTCTTTGCAACCCCATGAATTGCAACACGCCAGGCCTCCCTGTTCCGTCACCAACTCCCAGAGTTCATTCAGACTCACATCCATCGAGTCAGTGATGCCATCCAGCCATCTCATCCTCTGTCGTCCCCTTCTCCTCCTGCCCCTAATCCCTCCCAGAATCAGAGTCTTTTCCAATGAGTCAATTCTTCGCATGAGGTGACCAAAGTACTGGAGTTTCAGCTTTAGCATCATTCCTTCCAAAGAAATCCCAGGGCTGATCTCCTTCAGAATGGCCTGGTTGGATCTCCTTGCAGTCCAAGGGACTCTCAAGAGTCTTCTCCAACACCACAGTTCAAAAACATCAATTCTTCGGCACTCAGCTTTCTTCACAGTCCAATTCTCACATTCATACATGACCACTGGAAAAACCGTAGCTATCTCCACAACTCTATTTGCCAGTGAACAGAAATGAAGTAGGAAAAGCTCTTTATTTATTCCTGACCTCCAAAGGTCACTTAAGTGGAACTCCCCTTCCAGACAAGATGGAAAAACAAGAACCATATTTATTCTGGCCTGACACAACTAAAATAAGGGACAGGGGAGGGAGGTGGGAGGAGGGTATAAGAGGAAGAGGACATATGTATACCTATGGTTGTTTCATGTTGATATATGGGAAAAAAACATCATAATATTGTAAAGTGATAATCTTACAATTAAAAATAAAATATAAAAAAGTGGGAAATCTATATGAAACAACAATGTTTGGACATTGACCATCAGGCATCACAGGGCAGCGAACTCTAAGAGAGAGGAATAAGCAAGGTGAGTCAATTACCCCCAGTTCACTTCTTGAAGAGAGCTTTTAAGCTGCATCCAGGGAAAGGGTTATATGTAGAGCCTGGCAATCTCCCTGAGTTGAGGATGCAGAGTTGGGAATTCAGAAAGGCCAAGGGCTTCCCTTGTGTTCCAGCTGGTGACAAATCTGCCCACAATGCAGGAGACCTGGGTTTGACCCCTGGGTTGGAAAGATCCCCTGGAGAAGGAAAAGGTACCCACTCCAGTATTCTAGCCTAAAGAACTCCATGGACTCTATAGTCCATGTGGTTGCAACAAGGTGGTCATATTTCACAGGACAGAGTTGCAGACAGGAAAAAGCTGCACAGAGAAGTCCACAGATTTGGAACCCCTCTAGTACTTCAGTACTTCTGCAGAAGGAAATGGCAACCCACTCCAGTATTCTTGCCTGGAAAATTCCAAAGACAGAGGAACCTTGGCGGATTATCATCCATGGGGTTGCAAAGAGTCAGTCACAACTTAGCAAATGAACAACAGTACTCCAGTAAAGTGTTAAGATGGTATTTAAAGCAGTGAGTCAAAATTAACCCCAAAGTTTGCACTGATCCTACCTAACAACACTTAAAATCAAACCACTAAAGGATCAGAAAATTTTCCAAGTAACTTAGTTTTAACCCAAAACAGAGTTCAAATGAAGTAAATAGAAAAAGGACATTAAGGAACAGATCAATAAAATTGATAAAACTCTAGCCTGACTATTCAGTAAAGAAAAAAAAAAGAGGAAAGAAACAAATTAATAATAACAGAAAAGAAAGGAAAAAGATGACATAACTACAGACCTTATAGATGCTAAAAGATCAATGACGGAATACTACAAATTACTTTATGTCATAAAATTTAACAACTTTGAAGAAATGAATAGACTCCTTGAAAAACATAGACCACCAAATTTCACTTAAAATGAAAGAGATCAGCTGAATAAGCTTATTTCTGTCAAAGAAAGTTTAGCTACAAATGTAGATTAAAAAACCTTCCCACAAATGTCACAGGAGTACATCTAATTGGTGAAACCTAATTTACAAACTCACCTAGAGCCAGACATCTTGGAATATGAAGTCAAATGGACCTTAGAAAGCATCACTATGAACAAAGCTAGAGGAGGTGATGGAATTCCAGTTGAGCTGTTTAAAATCCTAAAAGATGATGTTGTGAAAGTGCTGCACACAATGTGCCAGCAAATTTGGAAAACCTAGCAGTGGCCACAATACTAGAAAATGTCAGTTTTCATTCTAATCCCAAAGAGAGGCAATGCCAAAGAATGCTAAAACTACCGCACAATTGCACTCATCTCACATGCTAGTAAAGTAATGCTCAAAATTCTCCAAGCCAGGCTTCAGCAATATGTGAACCATGAACTTCCAGATGTTCAAGCTGATTTTAGAAAAGGCAGAAGAACCGGAGATCAAATTGCCAACATCCATTGGATCAACGAAAAAGCAAGAGAGTTCCAGAAAAACATTTATTTCTGCTTTATTGACTATGCCAAAGCCTTTGACTGTTTGGATCACAAGACACTGTGGAAAATTCTTCAAGAGATGAGAATACCAGACCATCTGACCTCCCTCTTGAGAAACCTATATGCAGGTCAGGAAACAACAGTTAGAATTGGACACGGAACAACAGACTGGTTCCAAATAGGAAAAGGAGTACATCAAGGCTGTATATTGTCACCCTGCTTTTTTACCTTCTATGCAGAGTACATTATGAGAAACGCTGGGCTGGAAGAAGCACAAGTTAGAATCAAGGTTGCCGGGAGAAATATCAATAACCTCAGATATGCAGATGACACTACCCTTATGGCAGAGAGTGATCAGATCAGATCAGTCGTTCAGTCGTGTCCGACTCTTTGTGATCCCATGAATCGCAGCACACCAGACCTCCCTGTCCATCACCAACTCCCAGAGTTCACTCAGACTCACATCCATCCAGTCAGTGATGCCATCCAGCCATTTCATCCTCTGTCGTCCCCTTCTTCTCTTGCCCCCAATCCCTCCCAGCATCAGAGTCTTTTCCAATGAGTCAACTCTTCGCATGAGGTGGAGAAAGTAGTGGAGTTTCAGCCTTGGCATCATTCCTTCCACAGAAATCCCAGGGCGGATCTCCTTCAGAATGGACTGGTTGGATCTCTTTGCAGTCCAAGGGATGCTCAAGAGTCTTCTCCAACACCACAGTTCAAAAGCATCAATTCTTCAATGCTCAGCCTTCTTCACAGTCCAACTCTCACATCCATACATGACCACAGGAAAAACCATAGCCTTGACTAGACGAACCTTTGTTGGCAAAGTAATGTCTCTGCTTTTGAATATGCTATCTAGGTTGGTCATAACTTTCTTTCCAAGGAGTAAGCATTTTTTAATTTGATGGCTGCAGTCACCATCTGCAGTGATTTTGGAGCCCAGTAAAATAAAGTCTGGCACTGTTTCCACTGTTTCCCCATCTATTTCCCATGAAGTGATAGGACCGGATGCCATGATTGTCATTTTCTGAATGTTGAGCTTTAAGCCAACTTTTTCACTCTCCACTTTCACTTTCATCAAGAGGCTTTTTAATTCCTCTCCACTTTCTGTCATAAGGGTGGTGTCATCTGCATATCTGAGGTTATTGATATTTCTCCTGGCAATCTGATTCCAGCTTGTGTTTCTTCCAGTACAGCATTTCTCATGATGTACTCTGCATATAAGTGAAATAAACAGGGTGACAATATACAGCCTTGACGTACTCCTTTTCCTATTTGGAACCAGTCTGTTGTTCCATGTCCAGTTCTAACCGTTGCTTCCTAACGTGCATACAAATTTCTCAAGAGGCAGATCAGGTGGTCTGGTATTCCCATCCCTTTCAGAATTTTCCACAGTTTCTTGTGATCCAGTCAAAGGCTTTGGCATAGTCAATAAGGCAGAAATAAATGTTTCTCTGGAACTCTCTTGCTTTTTCCATGATCCAGCGAATGTTGGCAATTTGATCTCTAAAGCCTCTTGATGAAAGTGAAAGTGGAGAGTGAAAACGCTGGCTTAAACCTCAACATTCAGAAAACGAAGATCATGGCATCCGGTCCCATCACTTCATGGGAAATAGATGGGGAAACAGTGGAAACAGTGTCAGACTTTATTTTGGGGGGCTCCAAAATTACTGCAGATGGTGATTGCAGCCATCAAATTAAAAGACGCTTACTCCTTGGAAGGAAAGTTATGACCAACCTAGATAGCATATTCAAAAGCAGAGACATTACTTTACCAAGTAAGGTCTGTCTAGTCAAGGCTGTTGTTTTTCCAGTAGTCATGTATGGATGTGAGAGTTGAACTGTGAAGAAAGCTGAGCCGAAGAATTGATGCTTTTGAACTGTGGTGTTAGAGAAGACTCTTGAGAGCCCCTTGGACTCCAAGGAGATCCAACCAGTCCATCCTGCAGGAAGCCAGTCCTGGGTGTTCATTGGAAGGAACGATGCTAAAGCTGAAACTCCAATACTTTGGCCACCTGATGTGAAGAGCTGACTCATTGGAAAAGACTCTGATTCTGGGAGGGATTAGGAGCAGGAGGAAAAGGGACGACAGAGGATGAGATGGCTGGATGGCATCACCGACTCGATGAACATCAGTTTGAGTGAACTCCGGAAGTTGGTGATGGACAGGGAGGCCTGGTGTGCTGTGGTTCATGGGGTCACAAAGAGTCAGACACGACTGACCGACTGAACTGAATTTACAAGTCTAGCTGCAAAAAAGTTTAAGAAATGTAGTTTTTGCCTTTCTAGACGTTGCCATAAAAAAAGGTATCAAATAAAAATTTAGCAAAGCACTCTGCATTTTGAATAAAATGGGGTTTTTTCCCGCTAGATTCCAATGATAGGGAAAACAAAAGAAAAAATAACATTTGTACCCCTCCCCCAAATATATATGTATTTTTCTAACACTTCCCTGCTGGCTCAAGTGGAAAAGCATCTGACTGCAATGCAGGGGACCCGGGTTCAATCCCTGGGTCTGGAAGGTATCCTCGAGAAGGGAATGGCTACTCACTCCAGTATTCCTGCCTGGAGAATTCCATGAACAGGCTACATTCCAAGGAGTCACAAAGAATCAGTCAGACATGAATGAGCAACTTTCACTTTCACTGTGAAAAACTCTAGAGTGAACTGAAACTGATCATTAGATTTTGGAGCAAGGGAGCCAACACACACACACACACACACACACACACACACACACACACACACACACCTGGAAAGCTAACAATGGGTTAATAGGTTCCAGGAGGCTGAGGAATGGAGCTGCCCAAATAGTCCAAAGAGTTAGATACCAGGAGAAAGAAAGATGTGCTGTGATAGCAAAGGACAGCCATGTATTAAGATTTGAGTTGTTTAGGATAATGACCAAGAGGAAAATGATGCAAAATTTTGGGTACAGTTATTATCAGATTTCAGAAAAGGCAATGGCACCCCACTCCAGTACTCTTGCCTGAAAAATCCCATGGACGGTGGAGCCTGGTAGGCTGCAGTCCATGGGGTCGCTAAGAGTTGGACATGACTGAGCAACTTCACTTTCACTTTTCACTTTCATGCACTGGAGAAGGAAATGGCGACCCACTCCAGTGTTCTTGCCTGGAGAACACCAGGAACAGGGGAGCTCTGTGGGCTGCCGTCTATGAGATCGCACAGAGGCGGACACGACTGAAGCGACTTAGCAGCAGCAGCAGCATTATCAGATTTATATTCTGTTGCCTTATTTTATATAATACTATTTCATATTAACCAGTTTTTGTTATAACTATGCACATCGCAGCTGCCTGCACTTTAGCGTGCATGCCCGAAGGGCGGCAGCCAAGAGGAGTTACCCCACGTCCGAGGTCAGGGGCAGCGGCCGAAAGTGCCAGACTTCGAGGGCTCAGGAACAGCCGAGAGGAGCTACCCCACGTCCGAGGTCAGAGGGGGCGGCCGAGAGGAGATACCCAGCGTCCGAGGTCAGGGGCGGCGACAAGAGGAGTTACCCCGCATCCAAAGTCAGGGGCAGCGGCTGGGAGGAGATACCTCACACCCTTAAGACCGAGGCCAGGGGCGGCGGCGGGAGGAGCTACCCCACACCCGAGGCCAGGAACAGTGGCCGGGAGGACCAACCCCACACCGAGGCAGGCACAGGAGGGCCTAGAGGAGCTATCCCATGTTGAAGGTCAGGAATGGTGGTGGTGAGGAGATACCCCTCGTCCAAGGTAAGGAGCATTGGCTGTGCTTTGCTGGACCAGCCTTGAAGAGATACCCTACGCCCAAGGTAAGAGAAACCCAAGTAAGACGGTAGGTTTTGCAAGAGGGCATCAGAGGGCAGACACACTGAAACCATACTCACAGAAAACCAGTCAATCTAATCACACTAGGACCACAGCCTTGTCTAACTCAATGAAACTAAGCCATGCCCGTGGGGCAACCTAAGAAGGGTGGGTCATGGTGGAGAGATCTGACAGAATGTGGTCCACTGGAGAAGACAATGGCAAACCACTTCTGTATTCTTGCCTTGAGAACCCTATGAACAGTATGAAAAGGCAAAATGATAGGATACTGAAAGAGAAACTCCCCAGGTCAGTAGGTGCCCAATATGCACCTGGAGATCAGTGGAGAAATAACTCCAGAAACAATGAAGGAATGGACTCAAAGCAAAAAGAATACCCAGCTGTGGATGTGACTGGTGATAGAAGCAAGGTCCGATGCTGTAAAGAGCAATCTTGCATAGGAACCTGGAATGTCAGGTCCATGAATCAAGGCAAACTGGAAGTGGTCAAACAAGAGATGGCAAGAGTAAATGTCAACATTCTAGGAATCAGCGAACTGAAATCGACTGGAATGGGTGAATTTAACTCAGATGACCATTATATCTACTACTGCAGGCAGGAATCCCTCAGAAGAAATGGAGTAGCCATTATGGTCAACAAGAGTCCAAAATGCAGTACTTGGATGCAATCTCAAAAATGACAGAATGATCTCTGTTCGTTTCCAAGGCAAACCATTCAATATCGCAGTAACCCAAGTCTATGCCCCAACCAGTAACGCTAAAGAAGCTGAAGTTGAATGATTCTGTGAAGACCTACAAGACCTTTTAGAACTAACACTCAAAAAAGATGTCGTTTTCATTATAGGGGACTGGAATGCAAAAGTAGGAAGTCAAGAAACACCTGGAGTAACAGGCAAATTTGGCCTTGGAATATGGAATGAAGCAAGGCAAAGACTAATAGAGTTTTGCCAAGAAAAAGCACTGGTCATAACAAACACCCTCTTCCAACAACACAAGAGAAGACTCTAAACATGGACATCACCAGATGGTCAACACCGAAATCAGATTGATTATATTCTTTGCAGCCAAAGATGGAAAAGCTCTATACCGTCAGCAAAAATAAGACCAGGAGCTGACTGTGGCTCAGACCATGAACCCCTATTGCCAAATTCAGACTTAAATTGAAGAAAGTAGGGGAAACCACTAGATCATTCAGGTATGACCTAAATCAAATCCCTTATGATTATACAGTGGAAGCGAGAAATAGATTTAAGGGCCTAGATCTGAGAGATAGAGTGCCTGATGAGTTATGGAATGAGGTTCATGACATTGTACAGGAGACAGGGATCAAGACCATCCCCATGGAAAAGAAATGCAAAAAAGCAAAATGGCTGTCTGGTGAGGCCTTACACGTAGTTGTGAAAAGAAGAGAAGCAAAAAGCAAAGGAGAAAAGGAAAGATATACCCATTTGAATGCAGAGTTCCAAAGAATAGCAAGGAGAGATAAGAAAGCCTTCTTCAGCGATCAATGCAAAGAAATAGAGGAAAACAACAGAATGGGAAAGACTAGGGATCTCTTCAAGAAAATCAGGGATACCAAAGGAACATTTCATGCAAAGATGGGCACGATAAAGGACAGAAATGGCATGGACCTAACAGAAGCAGAAGATATTAAGAAGAAGATATTAAGAATACACAGAAGAACTGTACAAAAGAGATCTTCACGACCCAGATAATCATGATGGTGTGATCACTCACCTAGAGCCAGACATCCTGGAATGTGAAGTCAAGTGGGCCTTAGAAAGCATCACTGCGAACAAAGCTAGTGGAGGTGATGGAATTCGAGTTGAGCTATTTCAAATCCTGAAAGATGATGCTGTGAAAGTGCTGCACTCAATACGCCAGAAAATTTGGAAAACTCAGCAGTGGCCACAGGCCTGGAAAAGGTCAGTTTTCATTCCAATCCCAAAGAAAGGCAATGCCAAAGAATGCTCAAACTACCGCACAATTGCACTCATCTCACACGCTAGTAAAGTAATGCTCAAAATTCTCCAAGCCAGGCTTCAGCAATATGTGAACCGTGAACTTCCTGATGTTCAAGCTGGTTTGAGAAAAGGCAGAGGAACCAGAGATCAAATTGCCAATATCCGCTGGATCATGGAAAAAGCAAGAGAGTTCCAGAAAAACATCTATTTCTGCTTTATTAACCATGCCAAAGCCTTTGGCTGTGTGGATCACAATAAACTGTGGAAGATTCTGAGAGACATGGGAATACCAGACCATCTGATCTGCCTCTTGAGAAATCTGTATGCAGGTCAGGAAGCAACAGTTAGAATTGGACATGGAACAAAAGACTGGTTCCAAATAGGAAAAGGAGTACATCAAGGCTGTATATGGTCACCCTGCTTATTTAACTTCTATGCAGAGTACATCATGAGAAAGGACTGGAAGAAACACAAGCTGGAATCAAGATTGCCGGGAGAAATTTCAATAACCTCACATATGCAGATGACACCACCTTTATGGCAGAAAGTGAAGACAAACTAAAAAGCCTCTTGATGAAGGTGAAAGTGGAGAGTGAAAAAGTTGGCTTAAAGCTCAACATTCAGAAAACGAAGATCATGGCATCTGGTCCCATCACTTCATGGGAAATAGATGGGGAAACAGTGGAAACAGTGTCAGACTTTATTTTTCAGGGCTCCAAAATCACTGTGGATGGTGACTGCAGCCATCAAATTAAAAGACGCTTACTCCTTGGAAGGAAAGTTATGACCAACCTAGATGGCATATTCAAAAGCAGAGACATTATTTTGCCAACAAAGGTTCGTCTAGTCAAGGCTATGGTTTTTCCTGTGGTCATGTATCGATGGGAGAGTTGGACTGTGAAGAAGGCTGAGCACCGAAGAATTGATGCTTTTGAACTGTGGTGTTGGGGAAGACTCTTGAGAATCCCTTAGATTGCAAGGAGGTCCTATCAGTCCATTCTGAAGGAGATCAGCCCTGGGATTTCTTTGGAAAGAATGATGCTAAAGCTGAAACTGCAGTACTTTGGCCACCTCATGCGAAGAGTTGACTCATTGGAAAAAACTCTGATGCTGGGAGGGATTGGGGGCAAGGGGAGAAGGGGATGACAGGGGATGAGATGGCTGGATAGCAACACTGACTGGATGGACATGAGTTTGAGTGAACTCTGGGAGTTGGTGATGGACAGGGAGGCCTGGCGTGCTGGGATTCATGGGGTCGCAAAGAGTCGGACACGACTGAGTGACTGATCTAATCTGATCTGATCTGATGATAACATTCATCATACTCTGTTACAAAAGATGTCATCAATTTGCTACTGCTACTGCTAAGTCACTTCAGTCGTGTCCGACTCTGTGCAACCCCATAGACAGCAGCCCACCAGGCTATCTCGTCCCTGGGATTCTCCAGGCAAGAACACTGCAGTGGGTTGCCATTTCCTTCTCCAATGCATGAAAGTGAAAAGTGAAAGTAAAGTCACTCAGTCGTATCCGACTTCTAGCGACCCCAGGGACTGCAGCTCACCAGACTCCTCCATCCCTGGGATTCTCCAGGCAAGAGTACTGGAGTGGGGTGCCATTGCCTTCTCTGTCATCCATTTAAGTACACCATTATTTTAGGTACCACTAGGAAAGGAAAAACACTGCCAAATGAACACAATATTTTTATCATTTCATATTCTAACTTGTATTTTTTATTTCTTTTAAATCTCTCTACAAAAGACGCTTAGTCCTTGGAAGGAAAGTTATGACCAACCTAGATATCGTATTAAAAAGCAGAGACAGGAAGAGGAGCTAAGATGGCAGAGGTGTAGGACGGGGAGAACACTTTCTCCCCCACAAATTCATCAAAAGAACATTTAAACCCCGAGTAAATTCCACAAAACAACTTCTGAATGCCAGCAGAGGACATCAGGCACCCAGAAAAACAACCCAAGTCTTCGAAAGGAGGTAGGAAAAAATATAAAAGACAAAAAAAAGAGACAAAAGACGGAGGGACGGAGTTCCATCCTGGGAAGGGAGACTTAGAAAGAGAAGTTTCCAAACACCAGGAAACCTTCTCACTGCCAAATCTGCACCGAGCTTTGGAAGCACAGAGGGCAACATAACAGGGAGGAAAAATAAATAAACAATTAAAACCCGCAGATTGCGAGCCCTATGGTAACTCCCCCAGCTGAGAAGCAGCGCAGACGCCTGCACACGCCACTAACAAGCGGGGGCTGGGCAGGGAGGCGCCGCTCGGGCTGCATTGCTTAGAGTAAGGATCTGGCCTGAATCACCTGAGCGCTATCTGAGCGAAATAATTTGGGCTAGTAAACCAGATTGTGGGATATCTACCACGTGAAAAGCCGGCCCTAAACTAAGACACCACCAGGCCCGCACACGAAACAAAGGACTGAACAGAGATAGCCGGCTGCAGACCATCCCCTCCGGTGACAGGCAGCCAGAACCAGAAGGGGGCAATCGCAGCCCCAGAGAGACATTATCTACAAAACTGTAAGCAGGCTTCTTTGCTAACTAAAATTTCTTGGGGGTCTGGACGGTCAACATCTGCCTGAGAAGGTGCGCCAGTTGGACACCTAGATAACCGAGCAGCGAGGAGGCGATAAGTCGCATCAATCCTGCTCGCCAAAACCTCATCACCTGAGCTGCTCGGACCTGGGAAGGGCACAAAACGCAGGCCCAACCGAGGCTGTGCCTCTGAGGACTACCCGAATGCCTGAACCTGAGCGGCTTGGACATGTGAGGTTCAGGCAGCCCAGGGCCAGCCACGGAAGATTCCCGGCTGAGCAACCTAGAGCCTGAGCAGTGTGGGCAGGGAGGATACATGGCCGTGAGCGGAGGCAGACCCAGTGTGGCTGAGACACTGCGAGCACACGCCAGTGTTATTTGTTTGCAGCATCCCTCCCTCCCTCCCCACAGCGAGACTGAACAAGTGAGCCTAAAAAAAAAAAAAGTGTCCTCTACCATCCCCTTTGTGTCAGGGCGGAAACCAGACACTGAAGAGACCAGCAAACAGAAGCTATAACAGAAGGAACCGCCTTGGAAGCTACAGGCAATAGTTTAAAACCCTGTGGTTACTACCGACTACATAGGAAGGGGCCTATAGATCTTGAGAAATGTAAGTCGGACCAAGGAACTAGACAAAAATGAACTGAACCCACAATACTCACAACAAAATCAGAGAAAGTCCTAGATATATTTTTACTATTTTTATGATCATTCTTTCTTTCTTTTTAATTTTTTAAAAAAATTTTAAGTCCTCTATTATTCCTTTCATTTTCACTTTTATAACCTATTACTTTGCAGGAAAAAAAAAGGACCCTATTTTTTTTAAAGCAAACTTCATATATATATTTTTTATAATTTTTTTGACCTTGTTTTTTTTCTTCTTCTTCTTTTCTTTGACATTGCATTTTTGAAATTCCAAACTCTACTCTAGACTATTAATTTTAGCTTTTTGGTATTTGTTATCAATTTTGTACCTATAGTATTTTTTATAATTTCTTTGACTTTTTTTTTCTCTGTTTCTTTCTCTTCTTCTTTTATATAACATTGTATATCTGAAATTCCAAACTCTACTCTAGATTTTTAATTTATGCTTTTTGGTATTTGATATCAATTTTATACCCGTATTTTCTTTGTAATTTTGCCACTTTGTTTGTTTTTGTTTGTTTTTTATTTTCTCTGTTTATTTTTCTTCTTCTTTTTTTAACATTTTATTTTTGAAATTCCAAACTCTACTCTAGATTTTTAACTTTTGCTTTTTGGTATTAGTTATCAATTTTGTACCTATATTTTCTTTATAATTTTTGCGACCTTGTCTGTTTTTGTTTGTTCATTTTTTCTCTCTTTCTTTTCCTTCTTCTTTTCTTTAACATCGTATTTTTGAAATTCCAAACTCTACTCTAGTTTTTTAATTTTTGCTTTTATGTATTTGTTGCCAATTTTGTACCTTTAAGAACCCAATCTTCAGTACCCATTTTTCACTAGGGAGCGAGAATACTGGCTTGACTGCTCTCTCTCCCTTTGGACTCTCCTTTTTCTCCACCGGGTCGCCTGTGTCTCCTCCCTAACCCCTCTCTACTCTACCCAACTCTGTGAATTTCTGTGTGTTCCAGACGGTGGAGAACACTTAGGGAACTGATTACTGGCTGGATCTGTCTCCCTCCTTTTCATTCCCCCCTTTTATCCTCCTGGCCACCTCTGTCTCCTTCCTCCTGCTTCTCTTCTCTGTATAACTCCGTGAACATCTCTGAGTGGTCCAGTTGTGGAGTGCACATAAGGAAGTGATTATTGGCTAGCCCACTCTCTCCTCTATTGATTCCACCTCATCTCATTCGGGTCACCTCTAACTCCCTCCTCCCTCTTCTCTTCTCCATGTAATGCTGTAAACCTCTCTGGGTGACACTCACAGTAGAGAAACTTTACATCTTTAACATAGATGTTTTATCAATGGTGCTGTATAGAAGGAGAGGTTTTGAAACTACTGTAAAAATAAGACCAATAACTGGAAGCAGGAGGCTTAAGTCCAAACCCTGACTCCAGGGAACTCCTGACTCCAAACAACATTAGTTGACAGGAGCTCATCAAACGCCTCCATACCTACACTGAAACCAAGCACCACACAAGGGCCAAAAAGTTCCAGGGCAAGACATCCCAAGCAAATTCTCCAGCAACACAGGAACACAGCCATGAGCTCCAAGATACAGGCTGCCCAAAGTCACCCCAAAACCATAGACATCTCATAACTCATTGCTAGATACTTCATTGCACTCCAGAAAGAAGAAATACAGCTCTACCCACCAGAATACCGACACAAGCTTCCCTAACCAAGAAACCTTGACAAGCCACCTGTACAAACCCACACACAGCGAGGAAATGCCACAATAAAGAGAACTCCACAAACTGCCAGAATACAGAAAGGACACCCCAAACTCAGCAATTTAAACAAGATGAAGATACAGAGGAATACCCAGCAGATAAAGGAACAGGATAAAAGCCCACCAAACCAAACAAAAGAGGAAGAGATAGGGAATCTACCTAATAAAGAATTCCGAATAATGATAGTTGAATTGATCCAAAATCTTGAAATCAAAATGGAATCACAGATAAATAGGCTGGAAACAAGGATTGAGAAGATGCAAGAAAGATTTAACAAAGACCTATAAGAAATAAAAAAGAGTCAGTATATAATGAATAATGCAATAAATGAAATTAAAAACACTCTGGAGGCAACAAATAGTAGAATAACAGAGGCAGAAGACAGGATTAGTGAATTAGAAGATAGAATGGTAGAAATAAATGAATCAGAGAGGATAAAAGAAAAACGAATTAAAAGAAACGAGGACAATCTCAGAGACCTCCAGGACAATATTAAACACTACAACATTCGAATCATAGGAGTCCCAGAAGAAGAAGACAAAAAGAAAGACCATAAGAAAATACTTGAGGAGGTAATAGTTGAAAACTTCCCTAAAATGGGGAAGGAAATAATCACCCAAGTCCAAGAAACTCAGAGAGTCGCAAACAGGATAAACCCAAGGCGAAACACCCCAAGACACATATTAGTCAAATTAACAAAGATCAAACACAAAGAACAAATATTAAAAGCAGCAAGGGAAAACAACAAATAACACACAAGGGAATTCCCATAAGGATAACAGCTGATCTTTCAATAGAAACTCTTCAAGCCAGGAGGGAATGGCAGGACATACTTAAAATGATGAAAGAAAATAACCTACAGCCCAGATTATTGGACCCAGCAAGGATTTCATTCAAATATGAAGGAGAAATCAAAAGCTTTTCAGACAAGCAAAAGCTGAGAGAATTCTGCACCACCAAACCAGCTCTCCAACAAATACTAAAGGATATTCTCTAGACAGGAAACACAAAAACAGTGTATAAATTCGAACCCAAAACAATAAAGTAAATGGCATAGGGATCATACTTATCAGTAATTACCTTAAACGTAAATGGGTTAAATGCCCCAGCCAAAAGACAAAGACTGGCTGAATGGATACAAAAACAAGACCCCTACATATGTTGTCTACAAGAGACCCACCTCAAAACGGGGGACACATACTGACTGAAAGTGAAGGGCTAGAAAAAGATTTTCCATGCAAATAGGGACCAAAAGAAAGCAGGAGTAGCAATACTCATATCAGATAAAATAGACTTTAAAACAAAGGCTGTGAAAAGAGACAAAGATGGTCACTCCTAATGATCAAAGGATCAATCCAAGAAGAAGATATAGCAATTATAAATATATATGCACCCAACATAAGAGCACTGCAATATCTAAGACAAATGCTAACAAGTATGAAAGGAGAAATTAACAATAACACAATAATAGTGGGAGACTTTAATACCCCACTCACACCTATGGATAGATCAACTAAACAGAAAATTAACAAGGAAACACAAACTTTAAATGATACAATAGACCAGTTGGACCTAATTGATATCTATAGGACATTTCATCACAAAACAATGAATTTCATCATTTTCTCAAGTGCACATGGAACCTTCTCCAGGATAGATCACATCCTGGGCCATAAATCTAGCCTTGGTAAATTCAAACAATTAGAAATCATTCCAAGCATCTTTTCTGACCACAATACAGTAAGATTAGATCTCAATTACAGGAGAAAAACTATTAAAAATTCCAACATATGGAGGCTGAACCACACGCTGCTGAATAACCAACAAATCACAGAAGAAATCAAAAAAGAAATCAAAATTTGCATAGAAATGAATGAAAATGAAAACACAACAATCCAAAACCTGTGGGACACGGTAAAAGCAGTCCTAAGAGGAAAGTCCATAGCAATACAGGTATACCTCAAGAAACAAGAAAAAAGTCAAATAAATAACCTAACTCTACACCTAAAGCAACTAGAAAAGGAAGAAATGAAGAACTCCAGGGTTAGTAGAAGGAAAGAAATCTTAAAAATTAGGGCAGAAATAAATGCAAGAAAAAAAAGAGAGAGAGAGAGAGAGACCATAGAAAAAATCAAAAAAGCCAAAAGCTGGTTTTTTGAAAGGATAAATAAAATTGACAAACCATTAGCCAGACTCATCAAGAAACAAAGGGAGAAAAATCAAATCAATAAAATTAGAAATGAAAATGGAGAGATCACAACAGACAACTCAGAAATACAAAGGATCATAAGAGACTACTATCAGCAATTATATGCCAATAAAATGGACAACGTGGAAGAAATGGACAAATTCTTAGAAAAGTACAACTTTCCAAAACTGGACCAGGAAGAAATAGAAAATCTTAACAGACCCATCACAAGCACAGAAATTGAAACTGTAATCAAAAATCTTCCAGCAAACAAAAGCACAGGTCCAGATGGCTTCACAGCTGAATTCTACCAAAAATTTAGAGAAGAGCTAACACCTATCCTGCTCAAACTCTTCCAGAAAATTGCAGAGGAAAGTAAACTTCCAAACTCATTTTATGAGGCCACCATCACCCTAATACCAAAACCTGACAAAGATCCCACAAAAAAAGAAAACTACAGGCCAATATCACTGATGAACATAGATGCAAAAATCCTTAACAAAATTCTAGCAATCAGAATCCAACAACACATTAAAAAGATCATACACCATGACCAAGTGGGCTTTATTCCAGGGATGCAAGGATTCTTCAATATCCACAAATCAATGTAATACACCACATTAACAAATTGAAAGATAAAAACCATATGATTATCTCAATAGATGCAGAGAAAGCCTTTGACAAAATTCAACATCCATTTATGATAAAAACTCTCCAGAAAGCAGGAATAGAAGGAACATACCTCAACATAATAAAAGCTATATATGACAAACCCACAGCAAACATTATCCTCAATGGTGAAAAATTGAAAGCATTTCCCCTAAAGTCAGGAACAAGACAAGGGTGCCCACTTTCACCATTACTATTCAACATAGTTTTGGAAGTTTTGCCCACAGCAATCAGAGCAGAAAAGAAATAAAAGGAATCCAAATTGGAAAAGAAGAAGTAAAACTCTCACTGTTTGCAGATGACATGATCCTCTACATAGAAAACCCTAAAGACTCCACCAGAAAATTACTAGAGCTAATCAATGACTATAGTAAAGTTGCAGGATATAAAATCAACACACAGAAATCCCTTGCATTCCTATACACTAATAATGAGAAAACAGAAAGAGAAATTAAGGAAACAATTCCATTCACCATTGCAACGGAAAGAATAAAATACTTAAGAATATATCTACCTAAAGAAACTAAAGACCTATATATAGAAAACTATAAAACACTGGTGAAAGAAATCAAAGAGGACACTAATAGATGGAGAAATATACCATGTTCATGGATTGGAAGAATCAATATAGTGAAAATGAGTATACTACCCAAAGCAATTTATAGATTCAATGCAATCCCCATCAAGCTACCAATGGTATTCTTCACAGAGCTAGAACAAATAATTTTACAATTTGTATGGAAATACAAAAAACCTTGAATAGCCAAAGCTATCTTGAGAAAGAAGAATGGAACTGGAGGAATCAACCTACCTGACTTCAGGCTCTACTACAAAGCCACAGTTATCAAGACAGTATGGTATTGGCACAAAGACAGAAATATAGATCAATGGAACAAAATAGAAATCCCAGAGATAAATCCATGCACATATGGACACCTTATCTTTGACAAAGGAGGCAAGAATATACAATGGATTAAAGACAATCTCTTTAACAAGTGGTGCTGGAAATCTGGTCAACCACTTGTAAAAGAATGAAACTAGAACACTTTCTAACACCATACACAAAAATAAACTCAAAATGGATTAAAGATCTAAATGTAAGACCAGACACTATAAAACTCCTAGAGGAGAACATAGGCAAAACACTCTCTGACATACATCACAGCAGGATCCTCTATGACCCACCTCCCAGAATATTGGAAATAAAAGCAAAAATAAACAAATGGGACCTAATTAAACTTAAAAGCTTCTACACAACAAAGGAAACTATTAGCAAGGTGAAAAGACAGCCTTCAGAATGGGAGAAAATAATAGCAAATGAAGCAACTGACAAACAACTAATCTCAAAAATATACAAGCAACTCCTACAGCTCAACTCCAGAAAAATAAATGACCCAATCAAAAAATGGGCCAAAGAACTAAATAGACATTTCTCCAAACAAGACATACAGATGGCTAACAAACACATGAAAAGATGCTCAACATCACTCATTATCAGAGAAATGCAAATCAAAACCCCAGTGAGGTACCATTGTATGCCAGTCAGAATGGCTGCGATCCAAAAGTCTATAAGCAATAAATGCTGAAGAGGGTGTGGAGAAAAGGGAACCCTCTTACACTGTTGGTGGGAATGCAAACTAGTACAGCCACTATGGAGAACAGTGTGGAGATTCCTTAAAAAACTGGAAATAGAACTGCCTTATGACCCAGCAATCCCACTGCTGGGCATACACACTGAGGAAACCAGAAGGAAAAAAGACACATGTACCCCAATGTTCATCGCAGCACTGTTTATAATAACCAGGACATGGAAGCAACCTAGATGTCCATCAGCAGATGAATGGATAAGAAAGCTATGGTACATATACACAATGGAGTATTACTCAGCCATTAAAAAGAATACATTTGAATCAGTTCTAATGAGGTGGATGAAACTGGAGCCTATTATACAGCGAAGTAAGCCAGAAAGAAAAACACCAATACAGTATACTAACTCATATATATGGAATTTAGAAAGATGGTAACAATAACCCTATGTACGAGACAGCAAAAGAGACACTGATGTATAGAACAGTCTTATGGACTCTGTTGGAGAGGGAGAGGGTGGGAAGATTTGGGAGAATGGCATTGAAACATGTATAATATCATGTATGAAACGAGTTGCCAGTCCAGGTTCGATGCACGATACTGGATGCTTGGGGTTGGTGCACTGGGATGACCCAGAGGGATGGTATGGGGAAGGAGGAGGGTTCAGGATGGGGAACACATGTATACCTGTGGTGGATTGATTTCAATATTTGGCAAAACTAATACAATATTGTAAAGTTTAAAAATAAATAAAATTTTTTTAAAATAAAATTAAATTTTAAAAAAGCAGAGACATTACTTTGCCAACAAAGGTCTGTCTAGTCAAGCTTATGGTTTTTCCAGTAGTCATGTATGGATGTGAAAGTTGGACTGTGAAGAAGGCTGAGTGCTGAAGAATTGATGCTTTTGAACTGTGGTGTTGGAGAAGACTCTTGAGAGTCCATTGGACTGCAAGGAGATCCAACCAGTCCATTCTAAAAGAGATTGGTCCTGGGTGTTCTTTGGAAGGGATGATGCTAAAGCTGAAACTGCAGTACTTTGGCCACCTTATGCAAAGAATTGACTCATTGGAAAGACTCTGATGCTGGGAGAGATTGTGGCAAGGAGGAGAAGGGGACGACAGAGGATGAGATGGCTGGATGGCATCACTGACTCGATGGACGTGAGTCTGAGTGAACTCCGGGAGTTGATGATGGACAGGGAGGTCTGGCGTGCTGTGATTCATGTCGCAGGGTCAGATACGACTGAGTAACTGAACTGAACTGAACTGAACACATAGATATTATTTATTCTTTTCAATAAACAAAAAAATTTAAGATAAAGGATTCTTAAAGGTTCATAAAGTTGTTTAGCTCTTCCTAGTCACCTTTAATATATCTGATTTATTTTATTCATTGACTCCTGGTTCTGTGAAAGTAAAAGTTGCTCAGTCATGTCCGACTCTTTTTGACCCTATGGACTATACAGTAGCCTATATAGCTACATGAACTTAACAGAGACTCAGGTTTCTTCCACCTCATTGCTCTGTTACTTACTGTCAGGCTTCAACATGAAATGCTATACTGGAGTGGGTAGCCTATCCCTTCTACAGCAGATCTTCCGGATCAGGGAATTAAACCGAGGTCTCTTGCATTACAGGCAGATTCTTTACCAAATGAGCTATCAGGGAAGTCGTATGTTGTTCTATGGTTTGCCCTCAACAAAGGCTTCTAGGTGCCTCCCCAAATTCATTGATAACAAAACCACATATTTAGCTAGGCACATTATCACCAAACTAAATACATGCCCCAGCTTCACTTGTACCTTTGGTTGGTGTGCTTCTGTGACTACTTACCAAGAAGCAGCAAGAGGGTCGTGGATGTGTCTTACTTCTGAGAATTCACCTTAAAGTGAGGAGAAGGGAAGAGGTCTTTCCCTTCCTCCAGGAGGCTACCCAGAAATGTATCCTGATAAAACAGTAGCATTTCATGTTGAAGCCTGACAGTAAGTAGAGCAATGAGGTGGAAGAAGCCTGAGTTTGTTAACTTCATGTTAACCTTTGAGTGCCTACTTCTGGACTTGTATTATGTGAAAGACAAATAAACTTTTCCTTTGTTTCAGTCCCCATTATTCGAGCTGTTTATGCTTTAAGCAATTGTACCAAATCCTAATTCATGCTAGCTTCAGGTTTTTACTGCAACAAAATACATATAAATAGAAATAAACTTTTACTTTTTTTCGGCTCCCTTTATTTGAGTTGTTTATGCTTTAACCAAGTACACCTAATCCTAGTTAATGTTTGCTTCTGTTTTTTGCCAAAACAAAATGCGTATACGCCTACATGCCTATGAAAGAGCAGCAACAATCATTCTTGAACATACAGCCTCACATTCTGATGCTCTTATTTTAATAAAATACAGTCTCAAGAGTAGCATTTCTGAATTGAGAAGTCTGCAAATTTTTTATGTGAAGAGATTTTATCAAATAGCTTCCCAAAAGGCTGCTTTTAAAAATCATATATGTGGTACTCTCCTTCATTGTTGTCAGTCTGCTATGATAGAATGGATATTTCATTTTTGCTTTAATTTCCTTTTCTGTGACTATTAATAAGGATGATTATCTTTTCTTATGTTTACTAGCCATTTTAGATTTGCTCTTTATGATTTATCTATTCAGTCTTTGCCAATTTGTTGCTTGAGTGTTACACGTTTTCTCATAAATTTATATTTTTCTCAGTATTTATGTTAGCTAACATTACTTGTATTTTGCAGTTTAGACATTCCCCCAACCTAAAATTGATTTATGTCATCTACTGCCATACAAACTTTTATTTTGTAACATGTGTATATTTTATAATTTCGAATCCATATTTTGGTTTTAAAAAATCTTCAAAACCTCAGTCTTTACTACATCTGGAATTACTTATATTTATTTTATGAAGGAGAGTTCCAATATTATTTTTTGTAGATGAGAAGCCAGCCCGCTCATTATTTTTTCCAGTGATATAAAATAAAACTCATATATTTCAATATAAACTGAGATCTATTTCTTACCTTTCTATTCTACTCCTCTATTCAACTGTTTGTTGATTTTATTACCTTAATATAATGCTGACAAAGAAGGTGCAGTTTAGCCTCTTGGGTAACAAAAGAATTCATAGGTTTGTTCAGGGCATAGCTGGTCTGCAGTAACCAGACAAGCTGAAAGCCTTTCTCCAGACCACAGGTGAGGGCAGGAAGAGAGAGCGAAACTCAGCAGAAAGCTCTGGGCAGATGAACCTAATAGCATAGGCCATGTGAGCATCTGAAGAGAGGATGGGGCATTGGAGGGGCAGGAAGCCTTCAGAGTGCTGGTTTCCATGGGAAGGTAATTGCCAGGCTGAAGCTGCAAGGTTACTCAGTGTCCATGAGCTCTGGGCACATGGCTGGGGCAGCACCCACAGGGTGCCTTCTCACCCACTCCGCTGACCTGACCTGCAAAAGTTGGAACCTACAGGCGAGCACCTCCCTCCAACACTATCTCTCCAGGGTGCTCTACTGAAAAAGTGTTTAACATTGTGCTAACTCTCAAGAAGAAATAATTAGAAGAATTTCACCGATTATCAGAGTATGAAATGAAGCATGACTTAAAGGTCAATAAATTGACTTTCAGCACAGTACTCAATAAGGAACACAATATCCATAAAGAGAATAAACATTCTGAAATGAATTCGAAGGATTTTCTGAGATATTTTAAGCTGAGTATTTAAAGGAAGGAGACAACGTTTCCTGGAGAATAAACATTTACTTCCAAAACAAACCAAAGTTGCTTAAAAATGAATCAGAGCTATGGTAAATTCATGCTGACGCATTCCAAAAAAGATTTCAGAAAGGACATTAACACACATGCCTGAAAACTGTAGAAGACCAATGGGATTGTTCAGAAGCTAGACACTGCTCAAGGAAGCTAAGCTGAAGAGCATCCCCTGAGGTCAGCATGGTACCAAAAACTGTGAACTGGTGCTATATTTTTAAAAGCATTGTGGACTGCCACACATTTGTACACATTGCTTCCTATGGCATTTATAAGCTTATCTATCTTTGTCCACTTGGCTACCATAACAAAATACCATAAACTGGGTGGTTTAGAAACAATGGAAATGATTTTCTCACAATTCTGGAGGCTGAGAACTACCAGATCAACTGAGTCCACTTCCTGGTTCGTAGACCACATATTCTAGCTGTGTCTTGCTTCACAAGTGGCAGAGGAGAAAAAGACCTTTTTAATTATTTATACTGGAGTATAGCTGATTTGGGATTTCCTGGTGGCTTAGAGGGTAAAGCGTCCGCCTGCAATGCAGGAGACCCAGGTTCAATCCCCGAGTCAGGAAGATCCCCTGGAGAAGGAAATGGCACCCCACTCCAGTACTCTTGCCTGGAAAATCCCATGGACAGAGGAGTCTGGGAGGCTGCAGTCCATGGGGTCTCAAAGAGTAGGACACGACTGAGCAACTTCACTTTTATAGCTGATTTACAATGTTGCATTAGTTTCTGATGTACAGAAAAGTGATTTAGTTATACATATACATATTATTCTTTTTGAGATCTTTTCCCATATATATTACAACAGTGTATTGAGTAGAGTTCCCAATATATATAGGGAACTATATATATGTGCTATATATAGATACTGGAGTGGGTTGCCATTTCCTTCTCCAGTGCACGAAAGTGAAAAGTGAAAGTGAAGTCGCTCAGTAGCATCCGACTCTTAGCGACCCCATGGACTGCAGCCTACCAGGCTCCTCCATCCATGGGATTTTCCAGGCAAGAGTACTGGAGTGGAGTGCCATTGCCTTCTCCATATATATATAGATAAGGACGCTTTTTTATAAGGTCACTCACTAATTCCATTCATGAGAGCTCAGACCTCATGGTTTAATCTCCTCCCAAAGTACTCACCATCTAAAACCATCACCTTGGGTATTCGGTTTTCAACAGAGGACACAGGACATAGACATTCAATCTGTAGCATGATCAAAACAGACAATTGTATCTCCTTTTGGCACAGGAATAAAGTGAGTGAATAAAGAGATCCTTGTCTCCTGATCCAGTACACTTGTTGGTTCACCTCAGTGGATCTCTATTTCCTGTTTCAATTTCCCCTCCCTCTAGGAGGCCTTCCCTAAATAACCTCAAGCCAACATTTCATTTAGCATTCTGAGGAATCTGTTGCATAGCAATGGACAGTACTTACGAACAGTGATTCTCTAACTTTAACTGAACATCAGAATTAACTCTGTGTGTGTGTGTGTGTGTGTGTGTGTGCCAAGTCTTTCAGTCACGTATGACTGTTGGTGACCCAGGGACTGTAGCCCACAACGAGCTTCTGTCCAATGAATTTTTTAGGCAAGCATACTGGAGTGGGTTGCCATTTCCTACTCCAGGGGATCTTCCCGACCCAGGGATTGAACCCACGTCTACTGCACTGCCTGCATTGGCAGGCAGATTCTTTACCACTGACCACCTACGAAGCCCCCAGAATCACCTGAGGGCTTGATAAAACACAGATGACTGGGCCCCACTCATAAGATTTCTCATTTAGTAGGGCTCATTGGCAGGGGGTAGCTTAACATAATTTGCAACTTTCCAGGTGATGAGGCTACAGGTTAGGAAACCAGTTTGGAAACCATGGATTTAGAAACTAGCTGCATTTCCACACATATCCTAGGTTTTATCTGCAAGTCCAACACAGAAGATGCCAAATCTTAATTTTCTCAAGCAAAGACTTCACAAGCTTAGTCTTTTTTTTCTGGATGTTCAAGGGCCTTGAGTGCTAAGTGACTACTTCCCTGGTAGCTGCAGAGGATTTTATCTTGACCTTCAAATTTCTTTGCATCAGAAAGGGCTGCTGTTCCTCTACGTTTCCTGCTTTTCTTATCGAGGCTAAGAATAGAGCAGACAGCTGGGCCTCCACTAGCACTCATGCCTGTCCAAATGGGTTCAGTCCAGCTCATGTATAGTCTCATTTAATAGCTGTAAGTGGGAGAATCTGTCTCCATCCACGCTGAAAAAACAACTGGCCATGTGAGAGAAATATCACTACCAAAAGTAGCTTTTTCTACATTATATACCCACACTATGATTTCTCCTCTTTTAATCAAGTTACATGAAGTAAAAACTTGAGACACCTCTGTTTCCTACAACCTAACTTTCTTTTAAAATGTCTCTCTTTGTAAATGAAAGTGAAAGCATTAGTCGCTCAATCATGACCAACTCTATGTGATTCCATGGATTGTCTGTCTGTCCATGGGATTCTCCAGGCAAGAACACTGGAGTGGGTTGCCATCCCTTTCTCCTGGGGATCTTCCTCACCCAGGGATCAAACCCAGGTCTCCTGCATTGTAGGAAGACTCCTTACCATCTGAACTACCAGAGAAGGTTCTGAAATTCTCAATGTATCATTCAGGACAAACTTTTTATACCACAGACACAAACTGGGAGGCCTAGGGTCATCCAGCAGAGGTGTATTTGGAGTATCCCACAACCCCAGAAAAGCTGATTTAAAACTCAGTATTCAAAAAACAAAGAGCATGGCATCCGGTCCCATTATTTCATGGCAATTAGATGAGGAAACAGTGGAAAAGGCAGCAGACTTTATTTTCTTGGGTTCCAAAATTGTGGTGGTTTCGCACTGAATAATACAAACACACAGTATTATGACAGACAGCACAGGGAGAGCGTTCAGAGAAGCAACTTCCCAAGAACCTACAGAGCACATATTTTATTGGTAACTTATCTTGTAATCTTTAAGCACAGGAAAGCAAGACAGAGACTAGAATTCAGGGATCAAAGAGGCTTCCTCCTGGAGGTCTGAAGGTAATTATATAAGAGTCTTAAGGAAAGGTCTTTGAAGATAAGGGGGTTTGTTCTATGTACAGAACAGCATCTAGCTGACACTGAGGTGTCAGTCAGAACGTCTAAATTAAGGGTGGCAGAGAGCAAGCAAGGAAGAGGGAATGAGTATTCAATTCCAGGAGACACTTCTGAGAAATCGGTAAAACATGGTTCCCACACAGAATCACTGCAGATGGTTACTGCAGCCATGAAATCAAAAGATGCTTGCTCTTTGGAAGAAATATCTGACAAACCTAGACAGCATATTAAAAAGTAAACACGTTACTTCGCCAACAGAGGTCCATCTAGTCGAAGCTATGGTTTTTCCAGTAGTCATGTATGGATGTGAGAGTTGGACCATAAAGAAGGGTAAGTGCCGAAGAATTGATGTTTTTGAACTGTGGTGTTGGAGGAGACCCTTGAGAGTCCCTTGAACTGCAAAGAGATCAAACCAGTCAATCCTAAAGGAAATCAACCGGAAATATTCATTGGAAGGACTGATGCCGAAGGTGCAGCTCCAATATTTTGGCTGACTCGTTAGAAAAAACCCTGATGCGAGGGAAGATTGAAGGCGGGAGGAGAAGGGGACGACAGAGGATGAGATGGTTGGATGGCTTCACTGACTCAATGGACATGAGTTTGAGTAAGCTCCAGAAGATGGCGAAGCACAGGGAAGCCTGGTATGCTGAGCAACTGAAGTGAACTGATAGGGTCGCAAAGAGTCAGACACGACTGAGCCACTGAACAACAACACCCCACATATTGTAAAGGTTTCTGTCAACACGCTAACATAGGCTTGTTCACATATAATGCTAGACCTGTTTTTCTTGAAAAAAAGGTGGGTTACAGCCAAGCCAAAGTCTTATTTTATACTTCACAAGGAACAGTTGCACTTGCTTCCTTGGAACAGGAAAAGGATCTTCCAGTTGACTGCATATTCCATCATTCAAATAATGACCACACAGTTACATTGCAGCCTTTATCTGCTTGTCCCTGAGAGGTATCTGAGTTTGCACTTCTGTTTTTTACGGAACTATTTGGACATATACACTTGTAGTATACTAAAAGAAAAAAAAAAAACATACTTAAAACTTCTTAGATAAAATGTTCAAAATGTGTGACAAGAGCTGCCTGTTCTCCGCTTCTTCAAGGTAACCCTCAAATTCTGAGGGCTAAAGCCCTGAGATCCTGAAGTCCAGACAGATAGGTGTGGTGAGGAGAGTCACGGGATATCTTGATAGCGGCTGTGAGAGAAAACAGAGACCATTAAGGAAAAGGGAAGAGGAGAAAACCTGGGCAGAGGGGTTGAGGTAGGGAGGAGATGGAAAGGAGAGACTTACCAGTGCTTCCTAAACCAGAAGACTAAGCCTCCAACAAACAGAAGGACGAACACCAGTAGTACCAGGGCAACAATCAAGCCCCTGGAGACACGGTTCCCATCTGTGTGGGGGACACAGGATGTGTCTCAGTCTGGGAATCTGCATATATCCCCTACTATAAGCACATGTGAGCATGCCAGATGCTTATTTCTTGTCCTGTTTAATGTGCCCACTTGTATTCCTCTGAAGTTTTTAGACGCCCCATCTTTTCTTGGGGTCTGGACATCTACAATTCGGTTCACTTCAGCATATGCTAGTACTCATATGGAGCAAGGCACTAGTTTCACAGCTAGTCCAAACCTGAGTCTAAATCCAGCTCTTCCACTTTCTAATGATGAGACTCAGACAGGCTGACCTAGCTTCGCCTCAATTGCTCATCTGTAACATGAAAACAATAGTACCTGCTCAAAGGAGAGCTGGGATGATTGTTCATACATCCTCTGCTGTATGCAGAGTGTTCAGCTCACACCGAGAATGCACTCAACAAACCACAGCTATCTTTGTTACCCTGTCCTTTAAAGTCCCCAGTTGCCTCCTCTGAAAAACAAATCTTCCTAGCATTCTGCACTTGCCACCTATTTTTGGATCTGAGGGGATTTTAGTCTGTTCTTTCCTGAATAGGGAATACCTTGTCTCAATCCTTGTTGAGTTCAGATCTTTGTTACTCCCCTTTGAGAATCCCCTCCTTCTATCACTCCTGGCTGGGGCTTCATTTCCTCCATCCAAGGTGTGTCATTTCCCTCCCCTTCCCTAGGCCCTCCCTCTGTGCTTGAGGACCACCTCCTCCCATCCCCAGCTGGGCCCCAGTTCCTTCTCACCCCAGTACAGGATGATGTCCTGGTCTCCTAGACTGCTGTGCTTCACTTGGCAACTCAGGCCAGCCGCCTCCCCAGCCGCCACATCCAGGGTTACTCGAAGATACCAAGTCGAGTCGGCATTGGGCATGACGTCTCCTTGCCGAGTACCAGGCTCCTCCTGCTCGCCCCTCATCCACATCACCCACACAGGTTTTGGGTAGAATCCTGAGACGTGGCACACCAGCAGCAGACGGCCAGGCCCAGGACTGGGGCCACTGGACAGCCAAGCCTCCGGCTTCACTGTATTCAATAGGAGAATGAGACATCTTAGAGTGAAGACTCCACATCAGAGGCTCTGAATTTCACGGCAGGCTCATCAGTCCTACATTTCTACCTCTGGAGATGAACTCCCACCGTTTCAATCCGATTGTATTAGCTTCTCCAGGAAAGCCTTCCCCGATCCCCATTCCCTTCCCTGGTCCAGTCTCCGATAAATATCCCTACTCTGTACTCCCAGAGCACCCTGTGTTCAGCTGTAACATACGTAGCAAGTTTCTAAGTGTTAGTCACTCATTCATGCCTGACTCTTTGCAACCCCATGGATTGTAGCCCACCAAGCTCTTCTGTCCACAGAATTTTACAGGCAAGAATACTGGAGGGGGTTGCCATTTCCTTCTCCAGGGCATCTTCACAACTCAGGGGTCAAACCCGGGTCTCCTGCATTGTGGGCAGACCCTTTACCATCTGAGCCAGCAAGACACTGCTTTAACTGTTCGTCTGCTTCTCTCCCTCCTCAAGCACAGATCCTGACTGACCCCCAGGGTTTATTTAATTCAATTCATGGAACCCAAAAGGTACCTAGTTAATGTCTGTGGAGTGTTTCAATACCCTCACACCTTATCCATCCCCTCTTCTTCCCGTGATGCTTAAAGGGATGTGAACTCTGGAATGAAAACCCCAGATAGAGCCCCAGAGTAGAGTGGAGGGCAGGAGGTGACAAAGGCAGGCTGACCTTGCTTCTCCAACTCGGACTTCCCGGTCTGCAAGAGGCCTCTGACCAACTCGGGGCAGATGTCATGGAGGAGCCAGTGCACTGTTTCCTTGGTCCCTTGGTCCTGATTGAGCACCTTGATGACCTCCTCGATCAAAGGCGGGGCATCTGGGGCTGACACCCAAGACATTCCTTGGAAACTCAGGACATCCTGTCCTTGAAATGCTGCGCGTAAGAAGCTTTCTGAGATGTTCCTCGGGAGTAACTCACATCCTCCAGATACCTGGATCTCAAGTGGATCTGAGAGAGGAATGGAAAGACATCTATGAAGTGCTTAGAAGACTGAAAGGAGTTGAAGAAATTGGTGTGAGCGTTATACTGGGCACCCCAAAGTTCATGTAAATGAGAATGGGTGACCTGCAGCGGGATGAACAAGGGGTATTTTGAGGACTCAAGCTGGGACCTCTCAGGCAGAAGTGGGACTCAAAAGGGAGAGAGGAGACAATCACGTGGGGCCAGAACCTCCCGGTTGGGCTTCAGCATCCACTGTCTCCCCCTGGGCAGCTGTCCACGATCCCATCCCTCAGCTCACAGTCGCCGGGCAGCATTTTGACGAATTCCCAGATGTCCCTGGTGAAGCTGCTGCGATAAACCAGAAATGTATGCTGCAGCTGCTCCCACTGCTGGTCGCTGAATGTGCCCCGAGACCAAGGCTTCAGGAAGCCGATGGTGTTCGA
The DNA here is from genome assembly GCF_032452875.1 of Bos javanicus. NCBI lineage: Eukaryota > Metazoa > Chordata > Mammalia > Artiodactyla > Bovidae > Bos > Bos javanicus. Next base: position 12,155,670 of record NC_083870.1, read on the forward strand.
TTCATTGCGCAAAGTATAGGGCTGCAGCTCCCCCAGCCACGCGAGGCCGTCTGTGCGCGTCCAGCTGCGGTTGGCGAACGAGGAGATCTGGAGGCCGCGGAAGGGGAAAGACAAGTGCGGGGCTGGAGAGAATACAGATCGGAGGAGCCGGGGAAACGGGAGGGAGAGCACAGAAGGGACAAGGAAGAAAAAAAGAAAGAAAGAAACAGTTAGGTTTGGGAAGAAAGGGTGATGTCTGCTCGCTCTGAATCGAGCTCGGTCTCCAGGAGCCAAGCAGCTGAAGGCAGGGAGTAGCAGGTTCTCGGGCTGGTGGATCAAGCTCCCGGCTTTGCGAGGTGCATCAGTCTCCGCCCGCCCGCCGCGAGCGTCGTCCCCTTTCCCTGCTCGGCTCCCTCTCTCTGCCCTCAGCCCAGTTCCACTCATTCTCAAAACTCCGCCAAATCTGCGGAAGCCCCCAGAAGAACAGAAACAGCCAGCACCCCACTTCCTAGCTCTGCTCTCGGACCTCGAATCTCCGCCCCACCCCCCACCTCCTCCGTCCTTCCCCAACGACAGCCCACACACCCCGGGTTTCCTGGGCTCCCGAAAGCCTGAACTTGACCCTGTTGCTAGCCAATTCTTAAGCCTGGAGGCAGGCAGGACGCCCATTCTGACTCTCCCGGGACTTGCTTCCAACCCCCTCAGTCCAGGGATCCTTTTTTCATCTGCCAGGTGGTCCCTCTCATTAGCTATCTGAGCTGCAAAGAGCCGTGGTCACAGCCACTCACTTAAGTATCATGTTTTTCACAACCGGCTTGTCTAAATCTCTTTTTACAACATAGAGTTACAGATAGATACTTGGAAAAAACTTTACAACTACTATTTAAGTTTTAAAACAGGACATAAAGTTGTATCTATGGTATAACGTCTACCATGTTTTTAAAAACAAAGTTTTTGAGTGGGAGGCAAGCAATGGATGTCTCTAGAAAGGGATTATGGAAGATTGAATTTGTTTTACATTTTTTGTTTTCCAAAATGTCTAGGAGTGCAAACATCATGTTAATGATAAAATAATAAGGGATGTCTCTGGTGATCTGATCTGGTGATCCAGTGGTTAGGAATCCACCTTGCAATGCAAGGGGTGTTGGTTGGATCCCCGGTCAGGGTGATCTCAGCCTGCAACAGCTCCCAAAGGGCTTGGATTCCCAACCAGAGACTGAGGTTGGGTTGCAGCGGTGAGAACACCAGATCCTAGCTAGTAGACCATTGATCAGTGGCAAGGGCCCTGGCCTTCAGCTTTGCAGAAAAGAATTCCCACAAAGAAACAATGTAGTGAAGCAAGTATGGTATTTATTGAGAGGAAAAAAGGACAATACAACAGGGAGAATACGACTCAAGGAGAGAGTCACTGAGTCGCACCCTCCTGGCAGTTTGAATAACTTTTATAATAAAGGACATTTCTTCCACTTTTCCTTTGGCCAGTCATTTTAATTAGCCTGTTTCACAGTCCATATTTAGTATATTTCAAGATCCTCCCATGTGTGAGCATGCATCTCTTAGCCAAGATGGATTTTACTGAAAAGGCATCTGGGTAGAACATCCCTTGACATAACTCTCCTTTGGCCTCCTAGGAGGCTTTTCTGCATATGTATGCTCTGGGAGGTCTCCTAACTTTGAGAAATATGTGCTCTGGACAGGGCCCAGCATCCTCTCTTAATTGTCCAGCTAATTGCTGCTGCTGCTAAGTCGCTTCAGTTGTGTCCAACTCTATGCGACCCCATAGAGGGCAGCCCACCAGGCTCCCCGTCCCTGGGATTCTCCAGGCAAGAACACTCGAGTGGGTTGCCATTTCCTTCTCCAATGCATGAAAGTGAGAAGTGAAAGTGAAGTCACTCAGTCGTGTCTGACTCTTACCGACCCCATGGACTGCAGCCCACCAGGCTCTTCCGCCCATGGGATTTTCCAGGCAAGAGTACTGGAGTGGGGTGCCATTGGCTTCTCCAGTCCTGCTGTTACGGAACTTAAATAAATGGTCTTAGTTAGGCTGTACAAGTTAAATATAAGTTTATTTAACTTAAATCAGAGTACATCATGAGAAATGCTGGACTGGATGAAGCACAAGCTGGAATCAAGATTGTCAAGAGAAATATCAATAACGCCAGATTTGCAGATGACACCACATTTATGACAGAAAGTGAAGAAGAACTGAAGAGCCTTTTGATGAAAGTGAAAGAGGAGATTGAAAAGTTGGTTTCAACATTCAGAAAACTAAGATCACGGTATCTGGTCCCATCACTTCATGGCAAATAGATAGGGAAACAATGGAAACAGTGACAGATTTTATTTTGGGAGGCTCCAAAATCATTGCAGATGGTGACTGCAGCCATGAAATTAAAAGACGCTTGCTGCTAGGAAGAAAATCTATGACCAAACTAGAGAGCATATTAAAAAGCAAAGACATTACTTTGCCAACAAAGGTTCATCTAATCAAAGCTATGATTTTTCCAGTGGTCGTGTATGGACGTGAGAGTTGGACTATAAAGAAAACTGAGCACAGAAGAATTGATGCTTTAGAACTGTGGTGTTGGAGAAGACTCTTGAGAGTCCCTTGGACTGCAGGAAGAACCAACCAGTCCATTCTAAAGGAAATCAGTCTTGAATGTTCATTAGGAGGACTGATGCTGAAGCTGAAACTCCAATACTTTGGCCACCTGATGCAAAGAACTGACTCATTTGAAAAAACCCTGACGCTAGGAAAGATTGAAGACTGGAGAAGGGGACGGCAGAAGATGAGATGGTTGGATGGCATCACCAACTCAATGAACATGGGTTTGGGTGGACTCCGGGATTTGTTGATGGACAGGGAGGCCTGGTGTGCTTCGGTTCATGGGGTTGCAAAGAGTCAGACGCAACTGAGTGACTGAACTGAACTGAACTGAGTGGTTCAACCCTGGCTCTTCCAGTCTTCTTCCTGGGTCTGCCTCTACTCTCAGGTTACATAAATCTTCCCACTCCCATGGCCCACTCCTCAATTCTCTTGTCCCTCTGATCTTCCTTTGTCTTCTGTGTTCATTATCGTCCCTCATTTTCAGCTGAGACACAGTGATAGGAAAGTCTTTATTCTCTGAAACTTCTTTTACTACCTCTGGCTGAATCTTCACATGACTTGCCTTCTTCTTTTACTGACGTTATTGAACCATCTCTCTGGCAGTGTTCCCCTACATTTTTGTCCCTGCTTTTCACCCTGCAGAACCACCTTTCCTATTTTCTTGTGAAAATCAGGATTAGCCAATAACACCTCCCTCGTCTTTGCTCCCTGGTTTATACATGACCTTTGTACAACTTTCCATCTTCCCAAAACACATAGAAACTTTCCAGCTCTCCAAAAATCCTTCTTGTCACTTTGTTAAAAGTACCTCATACCCTTGGTCTCATGCAACCACTGCTCTGCTTTCTGTCTCTATAGATTTGTTTCACCATCCTGAGAATTTCATGTACATGGAATTGTGCTTGTTGTTTTGAGAATCATCTGTATCATTGCACGTATCAGTAGTTCAATCCTTTTCATTTTTCTGTAGTACAGTATTTTCTTGTCTGAACATAGCATGACCATCCACTGACCTACTGATGAAAATTTTGGGATTCGTAGGAATAAGACTGCTGTGATCAGATGTGTATGTCTTTTGTGGACTTAGGTTTTTATTTATTTTGGGTAAATATGTAAGAATGGACTTGCTGAGTTGTATAGTAAGTGTATTTAACTTTTTGACCCATTGGTTATTTAAAAGTGTGTTGTTTAATTTCCAAATCTTTGCAGATTTTCCATGTGCCCTCTAGGTATGAACTTTTAATTTGATTCTCTTTGATCAGAACACACACTCCATGTGCTGTCAATCCTTTAAAGTCAGCTGCGACTTTTTTAAGGCCCAGTATGAGTTCCAAAGAATAGCAAGAAGAGATAAGAAAGCCTTCTTCAGCAATCAATGCAAAGAAATAGAGGAAAACAACAGAATGGGAAAGACTAGGGATCTCTTCAAGAAAATTAGAGGTACCAAGGGAACATTTCATGCAAAGATGAGCTTGATAAAGGACAGAAGTGGTATGGACCTAATAGAAGCAGAAGATATTAAGAAGAGATGGCAAGAATACACAGAAGAACTGTACAAAAAGATCTTCACGACCCAGATAATCACCATGGTGTGATCACTGACCTAGAGCCAGACATCCTGGAATGTGAAGTCAAGTGGGCCTTAGAAAGCATCACTGCGAACAAAGCTAGTGGAGGTGATGGAATTCCAGTTGAGCTATTCCAAATCCTGAAAGATGATGCTGTGAAAGTGCTGCACTCAATATGCCAGGAAATTTGCAAAACTCAGCAGTGGCCATAGGACTGGAAAAGGTCAGTTTTCATTCCAATCTCAAAGAAAGGCAATGCCAAAGAATGCTCAAACTACCGCACAATTGCACTCATCTCACATGCTAGTAAAGTAATGCTCAAAATTCTCCAAGCCAGGCTTCAGCAATATGTGAACCGTGAACTTCCTGATTTTCAAGCCGGTTTTAGAAAAGGCAGAGGAACCAGAGATCAAATTGCCAACATCTGCTGGATCATCAAAAAAGCAAGAGAGTTCCAGAAAAACATCTATTTCTGCTTTATTGACTATGCTAAAGCCTTTGACTGTGTGGATCACAATAAACTGTGGGAAATTCTGAAAGAGATGGGAATACCAGACCACCTGATCTGCCTCTTGAGAAACTTGTATGCAGGTCAGGAAGCAATAGTTAGAACTGGACATGGAACAACAGACTGGTTCCAAATAGGAAAAAGAGTTTGTCAAGGCTGTATATTGTCACCCTGTTTATTTAACTTATATGCAGAGTACATCATGAGAAACGCTGGACTGGAAGAAGCACAAACTGGAATCAAGATTGCCGGGAGAAATCTCAATAACCTCAGATATGCAGATGACACCACCCTTATGGCAGAAATTGAAGAGGAACTCAAAAGGCTCTTGATGAAAGTGAAAGTGGAGAGTGAAAAAGTTGGCTTAAAGCTCAACATTCAGAAAACAAAGATCGTGGCATCCGGTCCCGTCACTTCATGGGAAATAGATGGGGAAACAGTGGAAACAGTGTCAGACTTTATTTTTCTGGGCTCCAAAATCACTGCAGATGGTGACTGCAGCCATCAAATTAAAAGACGCTTACTCCTTGGAAGGAAAGTTATGACCAACCTAGATAGCATATTCAAAAGCAGAGACATTTCTTTCCCAACAAAAGTTCATCTAGTCAAGGCTATAGTTTTTCCAGTGGTCATGTATGGATATGAGAGTTGGACTGTGAAGAAGGCTGAGTGCCGAAGAATTGATGCTTTTGAACTGTGGTGTTGGAGAAGACTCTTGAGAGTCCCTTGGACTGCAAGGAGATCCAACCAGTCCATTCTGAAGGAGATCAGCCCTGGGATTTCTTTGGAAGGAATGATGCTAAAGCTGAAACTCCAGTACTTTGGCCACCTCATGCGAAGAGTTGACTCATTGGAAAAGACTCTGATGCTAGGAGGGATTGTGGGAAGGAGGAGAAAGGGATGACAAAGGATGAGATGGCTGGATGGCATCACTGACTCGATGGACGTGAGTCTGAGTGAACTCCGGGAGTTGGTGATGGACAGGGAGGCCTGGCGTGCTGAGATTCATGGGGTTGCAAAGAGTTGGACACGACTGAGTGACTGATCTGATCTGATCTTATCTCTGATGTGGCAATCTTGGTGAATGTTCTATGTGCATTTGAGAAGAATGTGTAGTCTGCTGTTGTTGGATGGACTGTTCTATAAATGTCAGGTTGTTAGTTAATATTGTGCTTCAAATCTTCTAGATTTTTTTAACATTCTATCTCATCTGTTACTGAGATTTTTGTTGTTCAGTTGCTCAGTTGTGTCTGACTCTTTGCAACCTCATGGACTGCAGCACGCCAGGCTTCCTTGTCCTTCACCATTTCCCAGAGCTTGCTCAAACTCATGTCCACTGAGTCAGTGATACCATCCAACCATCTCATGCTCTGTTGTCCCCTTCTCCTCCTGCCTTCCATCTTTCCCAGGGTCTTTTCCAGTGAGTCACCTCTTCACATCATGTGGCCAAAGTATTGGGGTTTCAGCTTCAGCATCTGTCCTTCCAATGAATATTCAGGATTGATTTCCTTTAGGACTGATTGGTTTGACCTCCTTGTAGTCTAAGGGACTCTCAAGAGTCTTCTCTAATACCACAGTTCAAAAGCATCAATTCTTTGACACCCAGCTTTCTTTATGGTCCAACTCTCATATTCATACATGACTAATGGAACAAACATAGCTTTGACTATGTAGACCTTTGTTGGCAAAGTAATGTCTCTGCTTTTTAATACATTGTCTATGTTGGTCATAGCTTTCTTCCAAGGAGCAAGTGTCTTTTAATTTCATGGCTGCAGTCACCATCTGCAGTGAAATCTGCAACTATAATTAGGGATTTATCTATTTCCCCTGCATTTCTGTATGTTTTTGCTTATGGATTTTGAAATTCTATTATTAGGTACAGACACATTTAAGATTGTTTTCTTGATGAGTTGATTTTTTTTTTTTTTTTGCCAAGCAGCTCACAGGATCCTAGTTTTCCAACCAGGGATTGAATCCAGAGCTTAGTAGTGACAGAACTGGGTCTTAAGTGCTAGATCTCCAGAGAATTCCCATGATTGACAGTTTTACCATTATTAAATGGCCTGTTTTTTTCTGATATTCCTTATCCTGAATTCTACTTTGTCTGACACTAAAATAGTCACTCTTGCTTTCTTATTACTAGGGTTCACTTGGTATATCTTCTTCCAGTTTCTGTTTTTAACCTATATGTTTCTTTATTCTTAAAGTATGTTTTTGGTGGCTAGCAAATAGTTGTGTTTTGCTTTTTAATTCATTATGACAATTTCCGCTTGTTGACTAGAGTGTTTTGACCATTTAAAGGTCATGATTAAATTTTTGACATGAGTTACGTCTAGTTTCGTGCCATTTGTTTTCTATTTGTCCCATCTGTTGTTGTTATTCATTCACTAAGTCGTGTCCAACTCTTTGAGACCCCAGCATGCCAGACTTTCCTGGCACTTCCCTGTTCACTGTCTCCCAGAGGTTGCTCAAACTCATGTCCATGAAACCAGTTGATGCCATCCCACTGTCTCATCCTCTGTTGCCTCTTTCTCCTCCTGCCCTCAATCTTTCCCAGCATCAAGGTCTTCCCCAGTAAGTCAGCTGTTCACATCAGGTGGCCAGAGTATTGGGGCTTTAGTTTCAGCATCAGATCTTCCAATTCAGTTTAGTTCAGGATTAATTTCCTTCAGGATTGATTGGTTTGATCTCCTTGTGCTCCAAAGGACTCACAAGAGTCTTCTCCAGCACCACAATTCCAAAGCATCAATTCTTTGGCACTCAGCCTTCTTATGGGTCAACTCTCACATCCAACATGATTTCTGGAAAAAACACAGTTTGTACTATGCAGACCTTTGTTGGCAAAGTGATGTCTCTGCTTTTTAACATGCTGTTTAGGTTTGTCACAGCTTTTCTTCCAAGAAGCAAGTGTCTTCAAATTTTGTGGCTACAGTCACCCTCCACAGTGATTTTGGAGCCCTAGAAAATAAAATCTGCCACTGTTTTCACTTTTTTTCCCTTTCTATTTGCCATGAAGTGATGGGACCAGATGCCATGATCTTCGCTGTTTGCATCTTGAATTTTAAGCCAGCTTTTAAACTCTCCTCGTTCACTCTCATCAACAGGCATTTCAGTTTCTTTTTGTTTTCTGCCATTAGAGTGCTATCTTCTGCATGTGTGAGGTTGTTGATATTTTTCTCAGCAGTCTTGATTTCAGCTTGTGATTCATCCAGCTCAGCATTTCCCATGTGCTTTGATAAGTAGGGTGACAATGTACAGCCTTGATGTACTCCTTTCCCAATTTGGAACCAGTCCATTGCTTCATGTCCAGTTCTAACTATTGCTTCTTGAGCCTCATACATGTTTCTCAGGAGGCAGCTTAAGCAGTCTGGTATTACCATCTCTTTAAGAATTTTCCACAGTTTGTTGTGATCCACACAGTCAAAGGCTTTATCATAGTCAGTGAAGCAGAAGTAGATTTTTTTTTTTTTTTTTTGGAATTCCCTTGCTCTCTCTATGATTCAATGAATGTTGGCAATTTGATCTCTGGTTCCTCTGACTTTTCTAAATCCAGCTTGAACATCTGGAAGTTCTCAGTTTTTGTGCTGTTGAAACCTAGCTTGAAGGGTTTTGAGCATGACCTTACTAACACGTGAAATGAGAGCAGTTATTCAGTAGTTGGAACATTCTTTGCCATTGCCCTTCTTTGGGATTGGAATGAAAACTGACCTTTTCCAGTCCTGTAACTACTACTGAATTTTCCAAATTTGCTGACATATTGAGTGCAGCCCTTTAACAGCCTCATCTTTTAGGATTTGAAATAGCTCAGCTGGAATTCTATCACTTCCACTAGCTTTGTTCATAGTAATGGTTCCTAAAGCTCACTTGACTTCACCCTCTAGGATGTCTGACTCTAGGTGAGTGACCACACCATCATGGCTATCTGGGACATTAACAAACATTTTTGTGTAGTCTTCTGTGTGTTCTTGCCACCTCTTCTTACTCTCTTCTGCTTCTGTTAGGTCCTTACCATTTCTTTGCTTTATCATGCCCATCCTTGCATGAAATGTTCCTTTGATATCTCCAAGTTTCTTGAAGAAATTGTTAGTCTAACCCCTTCTATCATTCTCTATTTCTTTGCATTGTTCACTTAAGAAGACTTTCTTACCTCTCCCTGCTATCCTTGGAACTCTGCATTTAGTTGGGTATAACTTTCCCTTTCTCGTTTGCCTTTTACTTGTTGCATCTGTAGATTTTCCTTTTTAGGATTCTATTTTTTACCCACTACTGCCTTACAGGCATGCCTCTTTTTAAACGTTTTTACAGGCATTTCCCTAGGATTTACAATTGTTTTCAATGTATTGCTGGCTACCTTTAAATAATATTATATTACTTCTCATATGCAGTTCCCAGGTGGCTCAGTGGTAAAGAATCTGCTTGCTAATGCAGGAGATGAAGGAGATATGTGATTCCTGGGTTGAGAAGATGCCCGGGAGTAAGAAATGGCAACCCACTCTAGTATCTTGCCTAGGAAGTCCCATGAATAGAGGAGTCTGGTGTGCTATAATGCATAGGGTCACAGAGTTGGACACGACTGAGCTCACATGCGTGCCCTTCATATATATTGTAAGGACCATACACAAGATATTTTCATTTCTCCCTTCCTGTTCCTTGTTGTTGTAACCCTTAGTTGTTTGTTTTTCTTTCTTTTTTTTTTTTTTTTTTGGCCTCACCTGACCTGCCTGTTGAGAAATCTGTATGGAGGTCAGGAAGCAACAGTTAGAACTGGACATGGAACAACAGACTGGTTCCAAATAGGAAAAGGAGTACGTCAAGGCTGTATATGGTCACCCTGCTTATTTAACTTATATGCAGAGTACATCATGAGGAATGCTGGACTGGAAGAAACACAAGCTGGAATCAAGATCACCGGGAGAAATTTCAATAACCTCAGATATGCAGATGACACCGCCCTTATGGCAGAAAGTGAAGAGGAACTCAAAAGCCTCTTGATGAAAGTGAAAGTGGAGAGTGAAAAAGTTGGCTTAAAGCTCAACATTCAGAAAATGAAGATTATGGCATCCAGTCCCATCACTTGATGGGAAATAGATGGGGAAACAGTGGAAACAGTGTCAGACTTTATTTTTCTGGGCTCCAAAATCACTGCAGATGGTGACTGCAGCCATCAAATTAAAAGATGCTTACTCCTTGGAAGGAAAGTTATGACCAACCTAGATAGCATATTCAAAAGCAGAGACATTACTTTGCCAACAAAGGTCTGTCTAGTCAAGGCTATGGTTTTTCCTGTGGTCATGTATGGTGAGAGTTGGACTGTGAAGAAGGCTGAGTGCCGAAGAATTGATGCTTTTGAACTGTGGTGTTGGAGAAGGCTCTTGAGTATCCCTTGGACTGCACGGAGATCCAACCAGTCCATTCTGAAGGAGATCAGTCCTGGGATTTCTTTGGAAGGAATGATGCTAAAGCTGAAACTCCAGTATTTTGGCCACCTCATGTGAAGAGTTGACTCATTGGAAAAGACTCTGATGCTGGGAGGGATTGGGGGCAGGAGGAGAAGGGGACGACAGAGGATGAGATGGCTGGATGGCATCACCGACTCGATGGACGTGAGTCTGAGTGAACTCCGGGAGTAGGTGATGGACAGGGAGGCCTGGCTTGCTGTGATTCATGGGGTCACAAAGAGTCAGACACGACTGAGTGACTGAATTGAACTGAACTGATACATATTATTCTTTTTGAGATTTTTTCCCATATAGATTACAACAGTGTATTGTGTAGAGTTCCCTGTGCTATATATAGATAAGGACCCTTTTTATAAGGTCACTAATCCCATTCATGAGAGCTCAGACCTCATGGTCTAATCTCCTCCCAAAGAACTCACCATCTAAAACCATCACCTTGTGTATTCGGTTTTCAACAGAGGACACAGGACATAGACATTCAATCTGTAGCATGATCAAAACGGACATTAGTACCTCCTTTTGGCACAGGAATAAAGTGTGTGAATAAAGACCACATCCTTATCTCCTGATCCAGTGCATTTTTTGGTTCACCTCAGTGGATCTCTATTTCCTGTTTCAATTTCCCCTCCCTCTAGGAGGCTTTCTCTAACCTCAAGCCAGCATTTCACTTAGCATTCTGAGGAATCTGTTGCATAGCAATGGACAGTACTTACACACAGTGATTCTCTAACTTTAACTGAACATCAAAATTAACTCTGTGTGTGTGTTTGGGTGTGTGTGTGTGCTCGCCAGTCTTTCAGTCACATATGACTGTTTGTGACCTCATGGACTGTAACCCACCAGGAGCTTCTGTACAGTGAATTTTCTAGGCAAGCATACTGGAGCGGGTTGCCATTTCCTACTCCAGGGGATCTTCCCGACACAGGGATTGAACCCACGTCTACTGCACTGCCCGCATTAGCAGGCAGATTCTTTACCACTGACCACCTACGAAGCCCCCAGAATCACCTGAGGGCTTGATAAAACACAGATGACTGGGCCCCACTCATAAGATTTCTCATTTAGTAGGGCTCATTGGCAGGAGGTGGCTCAACATAATTTGCAACTTTCCAGGTGATGAGGCTATAGGTTAGGAAACCAGTTTAGAAACCATGGATTTAGAAACTAGCTGCATTTCCACACATATCCTGGGTTTTATCTGCAAATCCAACAAAGAAGATGCCAAATCTTAATTTTCTCAAGAAAAGACTTCAAAAGCTTAGTCATTTTTCTGGTTGTTCAAGGGCCTTGACTGCCAAGCGACTACTTCTCTGGTAGCTACAGATGATTTTATCTTGACCTTCAAATTTCTTTGCATCGGGGAGGGCTGCTGTTCCTCAACGTTTCCTGCTTCTTTTATCGAGGCTAAGGATAGAGCAGACAGCTGGGCCTCCACTAGCGCTCATGCCTGTCCAAATGGGTTCAGCCCAGCTCATGTATAGTCTCATTTAATAGCTATAAGTGGAGAATCTGTCTCCATCCACTCTGAAAAAACAACTGGCCATGTGAGAGAAATATCACTACCAAAAGTAGCTTTTTCTACATTATATACCCACACTATGATTTCTCCTCTTTTAATCAAGTTACATGAAGTAAAAACTTGAGACACCTCTGTTTCCTACAACCTAACTTTCTTTTAAAATGTCTCTCTTTGTAAATTCAGGTTCAAAATAGAAGCTAGGTTCTGAAAGTGAAAGCATTAGTCGCTCAATCATGACCAACTCTATGTGATTCCATGGATTGTCTGTCTGTCCATGGGATTCTCCAGGCAAGAACACTGGAGTGGGTTGCCATCCCTTTCTCCTGGGGATCTTCCTCACCCAGGGATCAAACCCAGGTCTCCTGCATTGTAGGAAGACTCCTTACCATCTGAACTACCAGAGAAGGTTCTGAAATTCTCAATGTATCATTCAGGACAAACTTTTTATACCACAGACACAAACTGGGAGGCCTAGGGTCATCCAGCAGAGGTGTATTTGGAGTATCCCACAACCCCAGAAAAGCTGATTTAAAACTCAGCATTCAAAAAACAAAGAGCATGGCATCCGGTCCCATTATTTCATGGCAAATAGATGAGGAAACAGTGGAAAAGGCAGCAGACTTTATTTTCTTGGGTTCCAAAATTGTGGTGGTTTCGCACTGAATAATACAAACACACAGTATTATGACAGACAGCACAGGGAGAGCGTTCAGAGAAGCAACTTCCCAAGAACCTACAGAGCACATATTTTATTGGTAACTTATCTTGTAATCTTTAACTAAGCACAGGAAAGCAAGACAGAGACTAGAATTCAGGGATCAAAGAGGCTTCCTCCTGGAGGTCTGGAGGTAATGATATAAGAGTCCTAAGGAAAGGTCTTTGAAGATTAGGGGGTTTGTTCTGTGTACAGAACAGCATCTAGCTGACACTGAGGTGTCAGTCAGAACGTCTAAATTAAGGGTGGCGGAGAGCAAGCAAGGAAGAGGGAATGAGTATTCAATTCCAGGAGACATTTCTGAGAAATCAGTAAAACATGGTTCCCACACAGAATCACTGCAGATGGTTACTGCAGCCATGAAATCAAAAGATGCTTGCTCTTTGGAAGAAATATCTGACAAACCTAGACAGCATATTAAAAAGTAAGCACGTTACTTCGCCAACAGAGGTCCATCTAGTCGAAGCTATGGTTTTTCCAGTAGTCATGTATGGATGTGAGAGTTGGACCATAAAGAAGGGTAAGTGCCGAAGAATTGATGTTTTGAACTGTGGTGTTGGGGGAGACCCTTGAGAGTCCCTTGAACTGCAAAGAGATCAAACCAGTCAATCCTAAAGGAAATCAACCAGAAATATTCATTGGAAGGACTGATGCCGAAGGTGCAGCTCCAATATTTTGGCTGACTCGTTAGAAAAAACCCTGATGCGAGGGAAGATTGAAGGCAGGAGGAGAAGGGGACGACAGAGGATGAGATGGCTGGATGGCTTCACTGACTCAATGGACATGAGTTTGAGTAAGCTCCAGAAGATGGCGAAGCACAGGGAAGCCTGGTATGCTGAGCAACTGAAGTGAACTGATAGGGTCGCAAAGAGTCAGACATGACTGAGCCACTGAACAACAACACCCCACATATTGTAAAGGTTTCTATCAACACATTAAAATAGGCTTGTTCACATATAATGCTAGACCTGTTTTTCTTGAAAAAAAGGTGGGTTACAGCCAAGCCAAAGTCTTACTTTATACTTCACAAGGAACAGTTGCACTTGCTTCCTTGGAACAGGAAAAGGATCTTCCAGTTGACTGCATATTCCATCATTCAAATAATGACCACACAGTTACATTGCAGCCTTTATCTGCTTGTCCCTGAGAGGTATCTGAGTTTGCACTTCTGTTTTTTACAGAACTATTTGGACATATACACTTGCAGTATACTAAAAGAAAAAAAAACATACTTAAAACTTCTTAGATAAAATGTTCAAAATGTGTGACAAGAGCTGCCTGTTCTCCGCTTCTTCAAGGTAACCCTCAAATTCTGAGGGCTAAACCCCTGAGATCCTGAAGTCCAGACAGATGGATGTGGTGAGAAGAGTCACGGGATATCTTGATAGCGGCTGTGAGAGAAAACAGAGACCATTAAGGAAAAGGGAAGAGGAGAAAACCTGGGCAGAGGGGTTGAGGTAGGGAGGAGATGGAAAGGAGAGACTTACCAGTGCTTCCTAAACCAGAAGACTAAGCCTCCAACAAACAGAAGGACGAACACCAGTAGTACCAGGGCAACAATCAAGCCCCTGGAGACACGGTTCCCATCTGTGTGGGGGACACAGGATGTGTCTCAGTCTGGGAATCTGCATATATCCCCTACTATAAGCACATGTGAGCATGCCAGATGCTTATTTCTTGTCCTGTTTAATGTGCCCACTTGTATTCCTCTGAAGTTTTTAGACGCCCCATCTTTTCTTGGGGTCTGGACATCTACAATTCGGTTCACTTCAGCATATGCTCATACTCATATGGAGCAAGGCACTAGTTTCACAGCTAGTCCAAACCTGAGTCTAAATCCAGCTCTTCCACTTTCTAATGATGAGACTCAGACAGGCTGACCTGGCTTCGCCTCAATTTCTCATCTGTAACATGAAAACAATAGTACCTGCTCAAAGGAGAGCTGGGATGATTGTTCATACATCCTCTGCTGTACGCAGAGTGTTCAGCTCACACCGAGAAAGCACTCAACAAACCTCAGCTATCTTTTTTACCCTGTCTTTCAAAGTCCCCAGTTGCCTCCTCTGGGGAACAAATCTTCCTAGCATTCTGCACTTGCCACCTATTTCTGGATCTGAGGGGATTTTAGTCTGTTCTTTCCTGAATAGGGAACACCTTGTCTCAATCCTTGTTGAGTTCAGATCTTTGTTACTCCCCTTTGAGAATCCCCTCCTTCTATCACTCCTGGCTGGGGCTTCATTTCCTCCATCCAAGGTGTGTCATTTCCCTCCCCTTCCCTAGGCCCTCCCTCTGTGCTTGAGGACCACCTCTTCCCATCCCCAGCTGAGCCCCAGTTCCTTCTCACCCCAGTACAGGATGATGTCCTGGTCTCCTAGACTGCTGTGCTTCACTCGGCAACTCAGGCCAGCTGCCTCCCCAGCCGCCACATCCAGGGTTACTCGCAGATACCAAGTCGAGTCGGCATTGGGCATGACGTCTCCTTGCCGAGTGCCAGGCTCCTCCTGCTCGCCCCTCATCCACATCACCCGCACAGGTTTTGGGTAGAATCCTGAGACGTGGCACACCAGCAGCAGATGGCCAGGCCCAGGACTGGGGCCACTGGACAGCCAAGCCTCCGGCTTCACTGTATTCGATAGCAGAATGAGACATCTTAGAGTGAAGACTCCACATCAGAGGCTCTGGACTTCACAGCAGGCTCATCAGTCCTATAATTCTACCTCTGGAGATGAACTCCCACCGTTTCAATCCATTTGAATTAGCTTCTCTGGGAAAGCCTTCCCCGATCCCCATTCCCTTCCCTGGTCCAGTCTCCGATAAATGCCCCTACTCTGTACTCCCAGAGCACCCTGTGTTCAGCTGTAACATACGTAGCAAGTTTCTAAGTGTTAGTCACCCAGTCATGCCTGACTCTTTGCAACCCTTGGACAGTAGCCCACCAGGCTCCTCTGTACACGGAATTTTTCAGGCAAGAGTACTAGAGGGGGTTGCCATTTCCTTCTCCAGGGCATCTTCACAACTCAGGGGTCAAACCCGGGTCTCCTGCATTGTGGGCAGACTCTTTACCATCTGAGCCACCAGGACACTGCTTTAACTGTTCATCTGCCTTCTCTCCCTCCTCAAGCACAGATCCTGACTGACCCCCAGGGTTTATTTAATTCAATTCATGGAACCCAAAAGGTACCTAGTTAATGTCTGTTGAGAGTTTAAATACCCTCACACCTTATCCATCCCCTCCTCTTCCCGTGATGTTTAAAAGGATGTGAACCCTGGAATGAAAACCCCAGATGGAGCCCCAGAGTGGAGTGGAGGGCAGGAGGTGACAAAGGCAGGCTGACCTTGCTTCTCCAGCTCGGACTTCCCGGTCTGCAAGAGGCCTCTGACCAACTCGGGGCAGATGTCATGGAGGAGCCAGTGCACTGTTTCCTTGGTCCCTTGGTCCAGATTGATCACCTTGCAGACCTCCTGGACCCAAGGCGGGGCATCTGGGGCTGACACCCAAGACATTCCTTGGAAACTCAGGACATCCCTTCCTTGAAATGCTGCACGTAAGAAGCTTTCTGAGGTGTTCCCCTGAAGCAACTCACATCCTGCAGATCCCTGGATCTCAAGAGGTACTGAGGAGAGGAATGGAAAGAAATCTATGAAGACTGAAAGGAGTTGAAGAAATTGGTGTGAGGGTTATACTAGGGACCCCAAAGTTCATGTAAATGAGAATGGATGACCTGCAGCGGGATGAACAAGGGGTATTTTGAGGACTCAAGCTGGGACCTCTCAGGCAGAAGTGGGACTCAAAAGGGAGAGAGGAGACAATCACGTGGGGCCAGAACCTCCCGGTTGGGCTTCAGAATCCACTGTCCCCTCTGCAATCCCATCCCTCAGCTCACATTCGGCGTGCAGCCTTTTGACGAATTCCCAGAGGACCTTTGTGAAGCTGCTGCGATAAACCTGAAACGTATGCTGCAGCTGCTCCCACTGCTGGTCGCTGAATGTGCCCCGAGACCAAGGCTTCAGGAAGCGGATGGTGTCCGACTCATTGCGCCAAGTATAGGGCTGCAGCTCCCCCAGCCACCCCAGGCAGTCCGTGCGTGTCCAGCTGCTGTTGGCCAAGGAGGAGATCTGGAGGCCGTGGAAGGAGAAAGGCGTTTGCGGGTCTGGAGAGAATACAGATCCGAGGAGCCGGGGAAACGGGAGGGAGAGCACAGAAGGGAAAAGGAAAAAAAAAAGAAAGAAAGAAACAGTTAGGTTTGGGAAGAAAGGGTGATGTCTGCTCGCTGTGAATCGAGCTCGGTCTCCAGGGGCCAAGCAGCTGGAGGCAGGGAGTAGCAGGTTCTCGAGCTGCTGGATCAAGCTCCCGGCTTTCCGAGGTGCATCAGTCTGCGCCCGCCCGCCGCTAGCGTCCTCCCCTTTCCCTGCTCGGCTCCCTCTCGCAGACCTCTTCCGGGAATCCCCGGTTCCACTCATCCCCCAAACTCCCCCAAATCTGGGGAAGCCCCCAGAAGAACAGAAACAGCCAGCACCCCCACTTCCTAGCTCTGCTCTCGGACCTCGAATCTCCGCCCCCCGCCCCTCGGTCCTTCCGCAACGCCCGCCCACACACCCCGGGTTTCCGGGACTGCCAAAAAGGTCCTGAATTTGACCCTGTGGCTGGCCAATTCTTAAGCCTGGAGACAGGAAGGACTCCCATTCTGACTCTCCTGGGACTTGCTTCTAACCCCCCTCCAGTCCAGGGATCCCTTTTTCATCTGCCAGATGGTCCCTCTCATTAGGTATCTGAGTTGCAAAGAGCCGTGGTCACAGCCACTCACTTAAGTATCATGTTTCTAACAACTGGCTTGTCTAAATCTCTTTTTCCAACGTAGAGTTACAGATAGTATGTGGAAAAAACTTTACAACTACTATTTAAGATTTAAAAACAGGACATAAAGTTGTATCTATGGTATAACGTCTACCATGTTTTTTAAAACAAAGTTTAGACTGGCCAAGAGGAGCTACCCCACGTCCGAGTTCGGGGGAGAGGGGAGGCGGCTGAGAGGAGATACCCCGCGTCCGAGGTCAGGGGCAGCGGCTGGGAGGAGCTACCCCACCCCCCTAAGCCCGAGGCCAGGGGCAGCGGCCAGGAGGAGCAACCCCATGCCGTGGCTGCACAGGCACAAGAGGGCCTAGAGGAGCTATCCCGCGTTGAAGGTCAGGAAGGACGGTGGTGAGGAGATACCCCTCGTCCAAGGTAAGGAGCATTGGCTGTGCTTTGCTGGACCAGCCTTGAAGAGACACCCCACACCCAAGGTAAGAGAAACCCAAGTAAGACAGTAGGTGTTGCAAGAGGGCATCAGAGGGCAGACACACTGAAACCATACTCACAGAAAACCAGTCAATCTAATCACACTAGGACCACAGCCTTGTCTAACTCAATGAAACTAAGCCATGCCCGTGGGGCAAACCAAGACGGGCGGGTCATGGTGGAGAGATCTGACAGAATGTGGTCCACTGGAGAAGGGAATGGCAAACCGCTTCAGTATTCTTGCCTTGAGAACCCCATGAACAGTATGAAAAGGCAAAATGATAGGATACTGAAAGAGAAACTCCCCAGGTCAGTAGGTGCCCAATATGCTACTGGAGATCAGTAGAGAAATAACTCCAGAAAGAATGAAGGGATGGAGCCAAAGCAAAAAGAATACCCAGCTGTGGATGTGACTGGTGATAGAAGCAAGGTCCGATGCTGTAAAGAGCAATATTGCATAGGAACCTGGAATGTCAGGTCCATGAATCAAGGCAAATTGCAAGTGGTCAAACAAGAGATGGCAAAAGTGAATGTCGACATTCTAGAAATCAGCAAACTGAAATGGACTAGAATGGGTGAATTTAACTCAGATGACCATTATATCTACTATTGCGGGCAGGAATCCCTCAGAAGAAATGGAGTGGCCATCATGGTCAACAAAAGACTCCAAAAGGCAGTACTTGGATGCAATCTCAAAAACGACAGAATGATCTCTGTTCATTTCCAAGGCAAACCATTCAATATCACAGTAATCCAAATCTATGCCCTAACCAGTAACCCTTAAGAAGCTGAAGTTGAACTGTTCTATGAAGACCTACAAAACCTTTTAGAACTAACACACATAAAAGATGTCCTTTTCATTATAGGGGAATGGAATGCAAAAGTAGGAAGTCAAGAAACACCTGGAGTAACAGGCAAATTTGGCCTTGGAATACAGAATGAAGCAGGGCAAAGACTAATAGAGTTTTGCCAAGAAAATGCACTGGTCATAACAAACACCCTCTTCCAACAACACAAGAGAAGACTCTATACATGGACATCACCAGATGGTCAACACCGAAAACAGATTGATTATATTCTTTGCAGCCAAAGATGGAGACGGTCTATACAGTCAGCAAAAACAAGACCAGGAGCTAACTGTGGCTCAGACCATGAACTCCTTATTGCCAAATTCAGACTTAAATTGAAGAAATTATGGAAAACCACTAGACCATTCAGGTATGACCTAAATCAAATCCCTTACAATTATACAGTGGAAGTTAGAAATAGATTTAAGGGCCTAGATCTGATAGATAGAGTGCCTGATGAGCTATGGAATGAGGTTCATTACATTGTACAGGAGACAGGGATCAAGACCATCCCCATGGAAAAGAAATGCAAAAAAGCAAATGGCTGACTGGGGAGGCCTTACAAATAGCTGTGAAAAGAAGAGAAGCGAAAAGCAAAGGAGAAAAGGAAAGACATAAACATCTGAATGCAAAGTTCCAAAGAATATCCAGAAGAGATAAGAAAGCCTTCTTCAGCGATCAATGCAAAGAAATAGAGGAAAACAACAGAATGGGAAAGACTAGAGATCTCTGTCTTCAAGAAAATCAGAGATACCAAAGGAACATTTCATGCAAAGATGGGCACGATAAAGGACAGAAATTGTATGGACCTAACAGAAGCAGAAGATATTAAGAAGATGGCAATAATACACAGAACTGTACAAAAAAGATCTTCATGACCCAAATAATCACAATGGTGTGATCACTGACCTAGAGCCAGACATCCTGGAATGTGAAGTCAAGTGGGCCTTAGAAAGCATCACTAGGAACAAAGCTAGTGGAGGCGATGGAATTCCAGTTGAGCTATTCCAAATCCTGAAAGATGCTTCTGTGAAAGTGCTGCACTCAATATGCCAGCAAATTTGGAAACCTCAGCAGTGGCCATAGGCCTGGAAAAGGTCAGTTTTCATTGCAATCCCAAAGAAAGGCAATGCCAAAGAATGCTCAAACTACCGCGCAGTTGCACTCATCTCACACGCTAGTAAAGTAATGCTCAAAATTCTCCAAGCCAGGCTTCACCAATATGTGAATCATGAACTTCCTGATGTTCAAGCTGGTTTGAGAAAAGGCAGAGGAACCAGAGATCAAACTGCCAACATCCACTGGATCATGGAAAAAGCAAGAGAGTTCCAGAAAAACATGTATTTCTGCTTTATTGACTATGTCAAAGCCTTTGACTGCGTGGATCACAAGAAACTGTGGAAAATTCTGAAAGACATGGGAATACCAGACCACCTGATCTGCCTCTTGAGAAATTTGTATGCAGGTGAGGAAGCAACAGTTAGAACTGGACATGGAACAACAGACTGGTTCCAAATAGGAAAAGGAGTTCGTCAAGGCTGTATATTGTCACCCTGTTTATTTAACTTATATGCAGAGTACATCATGAGAAACGCTGGACTGGAAGAAACACAAGCTGTAATCAAGATTGCCGGGAGAAATCTCAATAACCTCAGATATGCAGACGACACCACCCTTATGGCAGAAAGTGAAGAGGAACTCAAAAGCCTCTTGATGAAAGTGAAAGTGGAGAGTGAAAAAGTTGGCTTAAAGCTCAACATTCAGAAAACGAATGATCTCATGGCATCTGGTCTCATCACTTCATGGGAAATAGATGGGGAAACAGTGGAAACAGTGTCAGACTTTATTTTTCTGGGCTCCAAAATCACTACAGATGGTGACTGCAGCCATCAAATTAAAAGACGCTTACTCCTTGGAAGGAAAGTTATGACCAACCTAGAGAGCATATTCAAAAGCAGAGACATTACTTTGCAAACAAAGGTTCATCTAGTCAAGGTTATGGTTTTTCCAGTAGTCATATATGGATGTGAGAGTTGGACTGTGAAGAAGGCTGAGCGCCGAAAAATTGATGCTTTTGAACTGTGGTGTTGGAGAAGACTCTTGAGAGTCCCTTGGACTGCAAGGAGATCCAACCAGTCCATTCTGAAGGAGATCAGCCCTGGGACTTCTTTGGAAGGAATGATGCTGAAGCTGAAACTCCAATACTTTGGCCACCTGATGCAAAGAACTGACTCATTACAAAAGACCCTGATGCTGGGAAAGATTGAAGGCAGGAGGAGAAGGGGACAACAGAGGATAAGATGGTTGGATGGCATCCTCGACTCGATGGACATGAGTTTGAGTAAACTCTGGGAATTGTTGATGGACAGGGAGGCCTGGCGTGCTGCAGTCCATGGTGTTGCAAAGAGTTGGACACGACTGCACTGAACTGAACTGAACTGCGTTAGGTTTCAGAGACAAAGCAGAGCAGGCCTTTGACCTTGCTTCTAACCTGCCTGGACACTGCCCTAACTAGGTATGTCTGGAAGTGACTGGAAGTGACTGCCTGCTGTGAGTGCAAGTCTTGCAGCACCATAGATAAAATGGGGGAGTAATCTTGAGATTTTTGAGCCCCTGAAGGGGGCCTGGCCAATCAAGCCCCAGGCTTAACAACAATTCCAAGTTTTACATGACGAAACAAACAGCATTAACGTGAAATCAGAGCTGCAATTTGCTTACAGATGGATGATGATATCAGTCTGCATCCTGGGATTATAAACAGGAGCCCTGAGCTGCAGTCTTTGAAGTCTCACCCATGGAGGAAACTCTTTGCCTGGGACCTTTTCCCAATTGGGATTCCAGATGTGCTGTGTCATGGGACTTCCCAGCACTGTTTGAGTCTGGATGTTGGTCAAAACCCAATTTGGTGATGTATCCTCTACTGTTTCTATTTCTGTTTTCTCTTAATTTAGTATATTGAAAATGAGCTAGATAATTCTCTGATAAATATTTGTATTACTTATTTGTATATAAAAGTATTTGGCAAAACTAATACAATATTGTAAAGTTTAAAAATAAAATAAAATTTAAAAAAAAAAAAAGAGTGGCTGATTTTGTTAACAAATTCTTTGAACCTTAGACGAAAGTGAAAACTTTCGGCAAAACACCTGCTATTCTTGTCTTGGAGTTTCAATTCACAAGGAATGAATCTCCAATCACTTTACCCTGGCAGGTAGGGGGAGGTCATCTATCCCCTACCTCAGGGGGACAAGCCCTCATGCCACAACTGCTGAATGAATCACACGAGCTCGGGAGCCCACAAGACACAACTAGAGAATCCTTGCACTGCAATGAAAGATCCCACATCACAAGACCCAATGTGCTGCAAGTAGGATCCAATGCACACGGCCAAATAAACAAATAAAATATTCACATAAGCCCTAATTGTCTCAGTTCTACATTGACAGGACTGGACTGGGTTGGCTAAAAATTTTCAAGCTTTAATATCCCAAGATCCTTCCATCTCACTGTCCCCATCCCCAGCCTGTCTTTCCTCCTGTAATGGTCCCTGAATCCACTCCTCCAATCTCCCTGTCTTCCCTGCCTCCTTCCGGGAGACTCTCTTCCTCCCATTCCACCTCCCACCTGGTCTCTGCCTGCTCATTTTCTCCTCTGCCTCTTCACTCTCCAAATATGAGCTTCCATTTTAAAGAACAGAGACAAAATTATGATGTGTTCCTGAGCAGCCAGCTCTCCAGTTATCACGCTGAAAATAAAAGCAATGAGGCCTAGCGGTTCAGAACTTCAGATCACCGTGAGAAAGGAAGTCCTGTCTTTGGTGAGTCAGAACCAGGACAGCACCTGGCACCTCCTGCCCCCTTCTTTTATCCAGTCCATCACAACTCTCCTCTACTATACCTCTTTTGAAATATCTCTTGCATGTGCCCACTTGTCTACATTTCCACCTCCACCACCATCCATTCTTTTGCCTCATCTTCTGAAATAGCTTTCTCAGGATACAAGATTGTGTGCAGTCTGACCTTGGTCTGCCTTTCAGCATCATCTCTCACTCTAGTCTCACTAATTTTGACCTTAACCCAGCGGACATGCTTTCACTTCCTCTAATATGCAAAGCCTCTTCCTGCCCAAGGTCTTTGCACAAATAGTTCTCTCTGCTTGGAAATCTCTTGGCCCCCTCCTCCCCACACCCCGTCACAATGCCTAGTTTTTTCCTTCCTGCTCAGATCTCAGCTGGAAAGTTCTCTTCTCAGAGGAGTTCTCCAGGCCTCCCAGGCTGTGTGAACAAAGGCAGAAGAACTAGGTCAGCCCCACCTCCATTCCTTGTATACCAGCTAGCCTTGTAAACCTTTCCTCCCAGTACATACCAGAGCTTGTAATTATAGAAGTGTTCACACATCTGTCTCTCTGTCTTTTCCTTAATCCACTAGAGAGTGGCCAGAATTCAAAGATCATGTTTTCTCCCCATTTTGCCAACAGTAACGTTTCCATCTTCCCTCACTCTGTTATAGTAAGAGCCCTAGAGAAAATAGATTTCTGCTCCCGCTTCTGCTGGCGTCTTGGAGCTAGCCTTTCCCAGCCTATCTTACGATGCTTAATGTTGCCCCAAAACTGTTTGCAATAAAGTGGAAAAATTATTTCTGTTATTTGAAGTAAGAGGCCAAGTGATTAAATCGGGATACAAACTTGTCCAAATAGTGGATAGAAGCCTGGAGCGGAGGGAAGCTATGAAGCTGGAAGTAAAAGGAAAAATGGTTATATGTGAATCATGGAACAATATCCAACTTTGCATTCTTGAAATTTCCAACCTCCCTTTTAGAATTTGCACAGTTCTATTTAGTTTATCTGTATCTTAAAATTTGCAAGTGATGTCATCCTTTCAGAAACAAATATAAGAACTGTTTTTTATCAACAACAACAATAAAAAAAAAAAGCAGACAGCATGGCATTCAGTAGTTAGGATTGGAAATAAATATATTTTTCCAAAAGTCAGTTGAGTCAGATAGTTTTTATCTATTCAAGGTTTCACTGCTTTCCTCTGGGAAGAGACTCATGGAAACATGGAAGAACCTTTTGGGGGCAAGACTTATGCTCACATACTAGAGGTCAGAAAACCAGAGCATAGCGAGGTGGTAATTTACTCAGGTCCCCAAAATCAGCCCATGGTAGGGAGAAATCAGCCATAGTACGTTTCATGTTGCCCAGAAACTGGCTGCAATCCATGCACCTAGATTAGTCATGTCTCTGATTTCTAGAGTGTTTCTGGCTCCCAAAGAGCTTTCATGTATACCATTTTGTTTAATCCCAGTAACAACTGTGAGAAATAGGGATCATTACTCTTACTTTGTAAATGAAGAAACCAGGTCAAAGAGAGAATGATGTGATGCACAATAATGATTCAGATTCTGCCCTAGAACTCAATCTTCTAACTCCTGGTTCTTTGTCCCTCATGGTTGCTTTCTGAGGTTGCATGTCCTACGCTCAGTTCAGTTCAGTCACTCAGTCTTGTCTGACTCGTTGCGACCCCATGAACTGCAGCATGCCAGGTCTCCCTGTCCATCACCAACTCCCGGAGTTCACTCAAACTCAGGCCCATCGAGTCGGTGATGCCATCCAGCATCCTCTGTCGTCCCCTTCTCCTCCTGCCCCCAATCCCTCCCAGCATCAGTTTTTTCCAATGAGTCAACTCTTCACATAAGGTAGCCAAAGCATTGGAGTTTCAGCTTTAGTATCATTCCTTCCAAAGAACACCCAGGGCTGATCTCCTTTAGGATGGACTGGTTGGATCTCCTTGCAGTCCAAGGGTCTCTCAAGC
This sequence comes from Bos javanicus, assembly GCF_032452875.1. Lineage (NCBI taxonomy): Eukaryota > Metazoa > Chordata > Mammalia > Artiodactyla > Bovidae > Bos > Bos javanicus. The sequence goes on from NC_083870.1 coordinate 12,179,964, forward strand.
GTCTTCTCCAACACCACAGTTCAAAAGCATCAATTCTTCAGTGTTCAGCTTTCTTCCAGTCCAACTCTCACATCCATACACGACCACTGGAAAAACCATAACCTTGACTAGACGGACCTTTGTTGGCAAAGTAATGTCTCTGCTTTTGAATATGCTCTCTAGGTTGGTCATAACTTTCCTTCCAAGGAGTAAGCGTCTTTTAATTTCATGGCTGCAGTCACCATCTGCAATGATTTTGGAGCCCCAAAAAATAAAGTCTGACACTGTTTTCACTGTTTCCCCATCTATTTCCCATGAAGTGATGGGACCAGATGCCATAATCTTAGTTTCCTGAATGTTGAGATTTAAGCCAACTTTTTCACTCTCTTCTTTCACTTTCATCAAGAGTCTCTTTAATTCTTCCTCACTTTCTGCCATCTACATATCTGAGGTTATTAGGATTTATCCTGGCAATCTTGATTCCAGGTTGTGTTTCTTCCAGCCCAGCATTTCTCATGATGTACTCCACATAGAAGTTAAATAAGCAGGGTGACAATATACAGCCTTGACGTACTCCTTTTCCTATTTGGAACCAGTCTGTTGTTCCATGTCCAGTTCTAACCGTTGCTTCCTAAAACCTGCCTGCATATAGGTTTCTCAAGAGGCAGGTCAGGTGGCTTGGTATTCCCATCTCTTTCAGAATTTTCCACAGTTTATTGTGGTCTATGCAGTCAAAGGCTTTGGCATAGTCAATAAAGCAGAAATCGATGTTTTTCTGTAACTCTCTTGCTTTTTTGATGATCCAGTAGATGTTGGCAATTTGATCTCTGGTTTCTCTGCCTTTTCTCAAACCAGCTTGAACATCTGGAAGTTCATGGTTCACATATTGCTGAAGCCTGGCTTGGAGAATTTTGAGCATTACTTTACTAGTGTGTGAGATGAGAGCAATTGTGAAGTAGTTTGAGCATTCTTTGGCATTGCTTTTCTTTGGGATTGGAATGAAAACTGACCTTTTCCAGTCCTGTGGCCACAGCTGAGTTTTCCAAATTTGCTGGCATATTGAGTGCAGCACTTTCACAGCATCATCCTCCAGGATTTGAAATAGCCCACCTGGAATTCCATCGCCTCCACTAGCTTTGTTCATAGTGATGCTTCCTAAGACCCACTTGACTTCACATTCCAGGATGTCTGGCTCTAGGTGAGTGATCATACCATCATGATTATTTGGGTCATGAAGATCTTTTTTGTACAGTTCTTCTGTGTATTCTTACCACTTCTTAATATCTTCTGCTTCTGTTAGGTCCATACCATTTCTGTCTATCGAGCCCATCTTTGCATGAAATGTTCCCTTGGTACCTCTAATTTTCTTGAAGAGATCTCTAGTCTTTCCCATTCTGTTGTTTTCCTCTGTTTCTTTGTATTGATCGCTGAGGAAGGCTTTCTTATCTCTCCTTGATATTCTTTGAAACTCTGCATTCAGATGCTTGTATCTTTCCTTTTCTCTTTTGCTTTTCACTCACAGCTATTTGTAAGGCCTCCCCAGACAGCCATTTTGCTTTTTTGCATTTCTTTTCCATGGGAATGGTCTTGATCCCTGTCTCCTGCACAATGTCGTGAACCTCCATCCATAGTTCATCAGGCACTCTGTCAGATCTAGTCCCTTAAATCTATTTCTCACTTCCATTGTATAATTATAAGGATTTTGATTTAGGTCATACCTGAATGGTCTAGTGGTTTTCCCTACTTTCTTCAATTTAAGTCTGAATTTGGCAATAAGGAGTCCTACTCTAAGAATGTGGTTAAGTGATATGATGGATGTAGTTTCTGCTAACCTTGAGAGTCTGTGATCCAAGGTCATCACAGCTAGAGAATGGAACAGGGATTTCTTGGATGGAAGTGAGGTTGGCCTAGAATTCAAGAATCAAAGATGATTTGACTGAAAATAGTCACAAATATAATTGGTTATGGATTAAGTAATCAGAAGCCCAAGTATCATCCTGCTGCTGCTGCTGCTAAGTCGCTTTAGTTGTGTCTGACTCTGTGTGATCCCATAGACAGCAGCCCACCAGGCTCCACCGTCCCTGGGATTCTCCAGGCAAGAACACTAGAGTGGGTTTCCATTTCCTTCTCCAATGCATGAAAGTGAAAAGTGAAAGTGAAGTCATTCAGTCGTGTCCGACTCTTCGCAACCCCACGGACTGCAGCCCACCAGGCTCCTCCGTCCATGGGATTTTCCAAGCAAGAGCACTGGAGTGGGGTGCCATTGCCTTCTCCACAAGTATCATGAAGGCTTTGTGAGATCCCTCTTTCACTTTCCCACCTCAACCCTCTTCCCATATATATGAGATATATGGGAAGTGAGATATATAATGGGAACTTCCTGCTTGCTGTTGATTTTACCACACACTGTTTGCTTCTAGGTCAGCTCTCTGTCTCTGATGTATCCGGACTGGTTCTGATCACCACGTGTTGATTTCCTTAGTTCTCCTTTTACTCCTGGAAGTACTTTTTGATTCTCTTTTTACTCTTAGCATTACTGTTCAGTAGGCTGGCTTGGTTCAAGTTTCTGAATAAAATTTCCCCTCTGATCTCAATAGTACTTTCATTTACTCTTACTGATTTATGTGAATCACATGCACTTATCACGATCTGAAAGTGACTCATTTATTTTGCTTATTTATTTTCAGGATCTGTTTCCTCTGTCTTTCTCAGTACTGTATCCCCACTGGGTACACCACAGACTAGAACACTGTAGATACTCAATAAATATCTGTTAAGTTAAAAAAGAAATTTACCAAGCACATTTTCTAGGTCCGCAGCTGTTCTAAGTACTTTACAGTCATTGTCTTACTTAATCCTGATATCCGCAAGATACCTTACCGGTTTCATTCACCTAGAATAGTCCCTGGGACAGTTTTTAAGCACTCAAGTATTTTTCCAAAAAAAAAGTGAAGGTAAGTGGTATTAATCCACATTTTATTTCTGGGGGAAAATTTAGATTTTAAATAACTTCTCATCAGCTTGTAAATATTGACTGTAGGAGTCTAACTTAAGTGTCTTCCCAAATGTCATGTTCCTTGCACTCATATTACCTCCAGGGTAATGTCATGTCTCTCATATTACCCCCAGGGATCATCTGAGTATGCTGGGGGTGGGAGAGTTGTTAAGGTGGAAAAAGTAATTTAGAGTGAGGGAGAGCCAGCAGCTTCAAGACTAAAGATACTTGGAAAACCTGCTCTCAAGAAAGAATCAACCTAAAGTGTATGTAGATAGAGTATTGCTGACTGAAGAAAAATGCACAACCTAACAGTTACATGTTTTATGGACTTTACTGAGAACTATAGCCCAGGAGACAGTCTCTCAAATAGCTCTGAGGAACTGCTCGGAAGAGGTAAGAAGTCAGGATATATACGAGTTTTGCTCAAAAATAATTAATCAAACATCAAAGATAACTGTTAATCACAAAAAAAAAAGACATCTAGTTAGTGATTTTAGTGCTTTCTCATGTGTGCGAAGATGCAAGAATCTAGACACACTGAAATTATTCATTAGATATGCACCTTAACTATGTAGGGCCAGTATTCTGTTTTCTTTCACCTTGAATTCCCCTGAGGGTGCACCACTGGGGAATGGGGGGGGGAGGGTCTGCAATAATCCATGGCTTAATGGCAGCAATATTGTTGTTTATTGGAAAAGCAGACATTTTTTTGTTGCAGTTGAGGGTGACTGTGCACTATATGTAGGTGAAAGACAGAAAGAAAGACAGAGACACAGGGATAGAGAATATTGTGAGGGAGAGTGGAATGGAATATAAGAATGAATATTCAGGCTAACATAGCAGCAGTGTATCCAGCAAGCATCATTAGAGAAGGTAGAAGCCTTGGGAGTTGCAGACACTGTGGATATACTCTGTGTTTGGCAGAAAAGAATTGTGCATTATATGTTATGGTCATGTAGCAGAGTCAAAGAATCTAAAAATTAGATTCCAAGATTTCCGTACCAGGTCTGTAAATTGACAGTGCATGGATACCATGCACAGTACCCTACTTGCACAGTAAATTGAAATAAGCATTATGTATATCAGACAGCAATCCAGATCTAGGTCTGACCTAGAGCAGGTCAGGAGAGCAGTTCCTCTCCTGAGTGTCTATATAAATGCATGCCTGTGAGCTCAGAAAGGCAGCAGTGAGCACTGACTTGAAACAAGATCTTAGTCCTCTGCCCAGGAATTAGACCTGAGCAGCCTGGGTGAAAACCAGAAATCCTAACTGCTAATCTACCAGGGACTGGAGGCTAGACGCAGAGTTCCCCTGGCTCTTGCCCATTCAATTCATTGAAAAATGAATTTCTCAAGGAGACAAAAACTGTAAAAACAGGTTCGTAGTTTATTATTAGAGGTACAGTACAACAAGTGGAAGAGCACACAGAGAAGCAGTTTAAGACAAAGCCAAGGCAGAGATACACAACTGGGGAGAAAGGGTATGCAGTGTCTCCCTTGCCTCAAGGACAGGAAATAAGTGACTTATTGATCTTTTACTCAGCAGGGTTTAGCCCCTCTCTGTCTCTGCCATGCTGTTTGTTATCTTTAAGTGTCCACAGAAGACAATGCCCAGTTCCTGTTGTTATTTTCATCCCAAAGTGGGAACAGGAAGTTGATTGTAAATATCTAGCCTAGAGACCATCTGCCGCCTTACCCAAGAAATGTAAATAGGAGGCTAGATGTGAATGCCAAGACTGGAGCTCATCTACCTCCTGCCTCACCTGGGTATACCATGAGACATGATCATAGCAGTATTGTTTGTAATGATCCCAAACTGAAAATGTGTTTGTTTGGCAATCAAGTGCATTTATACTTCTTTACATAGACCATAGCCCACCAGGCTCCTCTGTCCATGAGATTCTCCAGGCAAGAACACTGGAGACGGTTGCCATTTCCTTCTCCAAGGGATCTTCCCAATCATGGGATCGAACCTGGGTCTCCTGCTTGGCAGGCGGATTCTTTACCACTGCACCATCTGGGAAGCCCCTTGTAATGACCCCAAACTGAAAATGTGTTAATGTATTAATGCAGAGTGGTTGTACTTCTTTAGATGGAACCTTTACATTTTTCTTTATTTTGGAATAATCTTTTTGATGAATCCTTCTCCATTATCTTTGCTGTTTTCTTCTAGACTTTCAATTGGCTATGTGTTGGAGTTTCTTATTCTCACTTCTATATATCTATGGCTCATTTTTATGCTTTCCTCCGTTTAATTTCTCTTCGTGCATTTTGGGTAATTTCTTTAGAGCTACCTTCTATTTCACTAAGTTTACCTTCAATCATCTCTGTTCTGCTATTTAATTTGTACATTGACTTGTTGATATTGGAGACTAATTTCTCAGTTCTCAGAGATTTACTTGATTTATTTTAATCCTGTTCTTTTTATTGTGCTGTCCTATTTTTATTATGCTTTCTATTCCTTCTTTTAGCTTATTAAACATTTTGAGCAGACTTATTTTATTATCTTTCACATTATTTTATTATCTTTAATTATTGGGATGTGAGTTTTCTTTTATGTCTACTGATTCTTTTACTAATGTGATTTGTATTTATTGTGTCCTCATTGCCACGGAGGGGTTTTTTTAATTAATATTTTATATATTTTTCTCCACAGAAGTCCCATCTGACCTAGATTAAGGGAAAAAATCCATATAGAACTATTTTGTATTTGCTCTGTCAAGGTCCCAGGAATGTTAATGGTCCCAGAACAGTTCTTGTGTTAATTCTTAGCACATAGTTCACACTCCATGCAGACAACAAAATATCAAGGCCTCAAACCAGTGCATATCACAAGCTTGGGGTTTTAATTACTCCAGAATATATTTTTTTATTATACCCACAGACCTAGTAAGTTTTTTCATCACTTCTCAGGACCAGTGGGCAGGGTTTTCTTGCCCACTAGTCATAAGCTTTTCATCTGTTAAAGGATACAGCTTTACTCAGGGGGCCTCTTTTGCAGAGCTCCACCCCCCACTGGTCCAAAGGCAAAGTGTTTGATCCCCATATGAACAAGAGAAACACAGCCCCCAGCACCTAGGAATAACCAGTTCAGTTCAGTGGCTCAGTCGTGTCCAACTCTTTGGACTCCATGAGCTGCAGCACATGAGGCCTCCCTCCCTGTCCAACACCAACTCCAGAAGCCCACCCAAACTCATGTCCATTGAGTCAGTAATGCCATCCAACCATCTCACCCTCTGTCATCCCCTTCTCCTCCTGCCCTCAATCTTTCCCAGCATCAGGGTCTTTTCAAATGAGTCAGCTCTCCACATCAGGTGGCCAAAGTATTGGAGTTTCAGCTTTAGCATCAGTCCTTCCAAGGAACACCCAGAACTGATCTCCTTTAGGATGGACTGGTTGAATCTCCTTGCAGTCCAAGGGTCTCTCAATCAAAAGCAAAAATAAATAAATAAATAAAATGATGTTTCACTTTGTCAAAAAAAAAAAAAATAGTCTTCTCCAACACCACAGTTCAAAAGTATCAATTGTTCGGTGCTCAGCTTTCTTTATAGTCCAACTCTCACATCCATACATGACCACTGGAAAAACCAAAGCCTTGACTAGACAGACCTTTGTTGGCAAAGCAATGTCTCTGCTTTTTAATATGCCGTCTAGGTTGGTCACAACTTTCCTTCCAAGGAGTAAGCGTCTTTTAATTTCATGGCTGCAGTCACCATCTGCAGTGATTTTGGAGCCCCAAAAAAATAAAGTCTCTCACTGTTTCCACTGTTTCCCCATCTATTTGCTATGACCAGGACACAAATGAGCTGCCACTCTGTCACTTCACTCTTACTATTATGGACTTAGCATTTCTCTTTGTTACAGGCAGGCTTGAGCTTGACTGCATAGTCTATAATCTTTAGGTTACATTTCACTCAGCATTTAAAGTCTTTGAAGTATGTGTTGAGATGAGTGACTGGTCTCTATTACCTTACTCTGCCTTGTTACTAGAAATGGCCCACAATGATGTTTGATATTACTCTAAGCACCCTGACAGGAGAGGAGTTTTTACAATTGCATCTTGTCCAGAAGAGGTCATTCAAAATGGGAAGGATCTGAAATTATCAAAATGAAAAACAATCTAGGGGACTGTGGATCTCCAGCCAATGTTTAAAGATCTGTCATAAGAAAATGGAAATTCACTCAGTTCTCAGTGGCTTTGGAGGTGGCATTAGGCCCAGTGTGTGAAAGTTACCAGAAGACAAAATTTAGATCAATGCAAGAATGAGCAAAGTTCATAGCTGTTAAAATTATCCAGTAAGGATAGTCTGATTTTGAATTTGCTTTTGCCATAAATTTACAGTCTAGATTTTATTTTTGCTGGAGGACTGAAAACTGTATATTAATATATTAAGAATAGTCTGGGGGTTTTGTTTTGTTTTGTTTTAATGAACTCTGCCAATAAAGATGTTCATACTGGACTTTGCTGGCCATCTGCCAAATATATGAAATATATTGAAGATATTTTGAGCATTTTGTTTTTCAGTCTCTCAGGCATGTCCAACTCTTTGTGACCCCATGGGCTGCAGCACACCAGGCTTCTTGTCCTTCACCATCTCCCAGAGCTTGCTCAAACTCACGTCCATTGAGTAAGTGATACAATCCAACCATCTTGCCCTCTGTTACCTCCTTCTCCTGCTTTCAATCTTTCCCAGCATCAGGGTCTTTTCCAATGAGTCAGTTCTTCACATCAGGTGGCCAAAGTGTTGGAACTTCAACTTCAGCATTCATCCTTCCCGTGACTATTCAGGGTTCCTTTAGAATTGACTGGTTTGACTTTGCAGTCCAAGGGACTCTCAAGAGTCTTCTCCAACACCACAGTTCAAAAGCATCAATTCTTTGGCACTCAGCCTTCTTTATGGTCCAACTCTCACATCCATTGGGCTTCCCTTGTGGCTCAGCTGGTAAAGAATCTGCCTGCAATGAGGGAGATCTGGGTTTAATCCCTGGGTTGGGAAGATCCCCTGGAGAAGAGAAAGTCTACCCACTCCAGTATTCTGGCCTGGAGAATTCCATGGACTGTATAGTCCATGGGGTCACAAAGAGTCAGACACAACTGAGCAACTTTCACTCACATCCATACGTGACTATTGGAAAAAACAAAGCTTTGAATAGGCGGACCTTAGTCAGCAAAGTAATGTCTCTTCTTTTTAATATGCTATCTAGGTTGGTCATAGCTTTTCTTCCAAGGAGTTTTTAATTTCATGGCTGCAGTCACCACCTACAGTGATTTTGGAGCCCCTCAAAATAAAGTCTGTTGCTGTTTCCATTGTTTCCCTATTTGCCATGAAGTGATGGGACTGGATGCTATGATCTTTGCTTTTTGAATGTTGAGTTTTAAGCCAGCTTTTTCACTCTCCTCTTTCACTTTCATCAAGAGGCTCTTTAGTTCCTCTTCTATTTCTGCCATAAGGATAGTGTCATCTGCATATCTGAGGTTATTGATATTTCTCCTGGCAATCTTGATTCCAGCTTGTGCTTCATCCAGCCCAGCATTTCACATGATGTACTCTGAATGAAAGTTAAATAAGTAGGGTGACAATATACAGACAGCCTTAAAGTATTCCTTTCCCAATTGGAATCAGTCCATTGTTACATGCCCTGTTCTATCTGTTGCTTCTTGACCTGCATACAGGTTTCTCAGGAGGCAGGTAAGGTGGTCTGGTATTCCCATCTCTTTAAGAATTTTACACAGTTTGTTTTGATCCATACAGTCAAAGGACTTAGCATAGTCAATGAAGAAGAAGCACCTATGGGATTCTCCAGGCAAGAATACTGAAGTGGGTAATCATTTCCTTCTCCAGGAGATCTTCCTGACCTAGGGATTGAACCTGGATCTCTGGCTTGCTGACAGATTCTTTACTGTCTGAGCCACTGGGGAACACTTTTGTGAGCATGGAGTCTTGTAATTATAAGGTCCTTTGGTTTTGTGACAAAATTCTAATCCTGTAACCTCAATTTTCATTATCTGTGATTCAATTAGCCTGGATATCTAAGCTTATAGCTTAGACATATTAAGAAGTCATTAACCACCAGTAAAATTGAACAAAGCTCATAGAGTACCAGAAGATATCTTAAAACATGCTATTGACCAGAGAGCTATTAATATGTCTTTTGTTACCCAAACGTTATTGACTGGAGACATACAAATACGTTTTTAGACAGTGATGCAATTAACATCACCATAAGAAGTTGTTGGAGCTTAAAATTGAGGGTTTATTAAGAAATTTGTGGTTGTCATTATCATTCACATTTTGTTCCATTAAGCTTTTGTTTCAATCTTGTGCATATTATAAACACAAAATTTTTTAAAATGATGCATCGTGAAATTTTGAGTGGAGAAGAATTTTTCAGTGAATAGTATGCAGATACTTTTTTGATCATTCGAGAGACGTATATACTAGCGTCTCAGAGGGTGATAGTTCTTCAAAATATAGTTCTGATTCAGCCAATATGAATATTAGGACAACAAAAAGACAATAAAAGAAAAACCTTAGTGATAAATTCTTATACGGAATGTGAAAATGAAATGGTGCTGGAAAATGCTCCTTGCTTCTATAGAAGAGTGGATGGAAGAAAACATCTCACAAAAATTAGATGATTTTACAGGTATGTCAGGTGAAACTATTGAATGTAATAACCTGCAAAGCGCTTTAGGGAAAGTGACATGTCAACCAAGGTTCAAAGCAATGAGTGAAACGAATTCAGGGAAGTAAAATAACAGAATTAATTTTTGGCTGGAAAATATAAATATCCATAAATGGCAGACACTAGTTTCTGCAACAATCCACTGGTCAATAATGAGTTAATGGCTGCTTTCTCACAGTTCTCGACTTCGACTTCAAAGGAGAACCTACTCTTTTCTAATGGTCCCTCAGTTCAGTTCAGTTCAGTCACTCAGTCGTGTCGACTCTTTGCGACCCCATGGACTGCAGCATGCCAGGCCTCCCTGTCCATCACCAACTCCCGGAGGCTACGCAAACTCATGTCCATCAAGTCGGTGATCCCATCCAACCATCACATACTCTGTCATCCCCTTCTCCTCCTGCCCCAGTCCCTCCCAGCATCAGGGTCTTTTCCAATGAGTCAACTCTTCGCATGAGGTGGCCAAAGTATTGGAGTTTCAGCTTTAGCATCAGTCCTTCCAAGGAACACCCAGGACTGATCTTCTTTAGGATGGACTGGTTGGACCTCCTTGCAGTCCAAGGGACTCTCAAGAGTTTTCTCCAACACCACAGTTCAAAAGCATCAATTCTTTGGCACTCAGCTTTCTTCACAGTCCAACTCTCACATCCACATATGACTACTGGAAAAACCATAGCCTTGACTAGATGGACCTTTGTTGGCAAAGTAATATCTCTGCTTTTAAATATGCTATCTAGGTTGGTCATAACTTTCCTCCCAAGGAGTAAGTGTCTTTTAATTTCATGGCTGCAATCACCATTTGCAGTGATTTTGGAGCCCCAAAAAATAAAGTCTGACACTGTTTCCACTGTTTCCCCATCTATTTCCCATGAAGTGATGGGACCAGATGCCATGATCCCTTGGTGACTCACAATTCACAAAGCAGATGCCTTTGAAAAGTAGCATGATGTAACAGACACATAGCTACAACTGACATGTGTTATTTCTTTTAACATATGTTGCCAATATCTCTTGAATCTTTCATTATTCTCATTTCCTTCTCCCCTACCCCATCTCTCTACCTCTCCCATCTTTCCCCCTCTTCTCTCTTCCTAGCTGCTGTACATCTTCACCCACACACAGCAGAATCATCTCCTTCTTCCTTCCTTTCCTACTTCTTCTCCCTTCCTCTTTCCCATTCATCATTTCATCCCCACCTTGTACTTCAGCTCCTGAGACGGTTATTCTCCCACATTCCAAATGTAAATGTGCCTGTAATATTCTAGGGATTCAGAGCACTATTCTGGAAAAGGAAATGGCACCCCACTCCAGTACTCTTGGCTGGAAAATCCCATGGATGGAGGAGCCTGGTAGGCTGCAGTCCATGGGGTCGCTAAGAGTCGGAGACAACTGAGCGACTTCACTTTCACTTTTCACTTTCATGCATTGGAGAAGGAAATGGCAACCCACTCCAGTGTTCTTGCCTGGAGAATCCCAGGGACAGGGGAGCCTGGTGGGCTGCCATCTACGGGGTCGCACAGAGTCAGACACGACTGAAGCGACTTAGCAGCAGCAGCAGAGCACTATCCAGGAGCATTTTTTAAAAAGCCTTTTGTGCTTTTCCCATGACTGCTCTGGCCATACCCGTTTTGGTCAGTTTCTGTTTTATTCACAGTATAGGCTTTAGGGAAGGTGACAAGTCAACCAAGGTTCAAGGCAATGAGTGAAACTAATTTAGGGAAGTGAAGTAGCCTCTTCCTAATGCTTTAATTGCAAATATTTCTTGAGCAGTTTCTACACACCATTACTACAGTAAGCATTTTACGTTTATTTTTTTTTTCTCTTTTGAATCTCACAACAGCCTGATATATTAGTTACTCTTTTTAATCACCTTGCCATTAGAAGTGCAGAGTAACTTGCTAAAACTTATGCAGTTTGAGATGGCACAGATGGGACTTGAGCCCAGAGTCAAGTTCTTAACTACTCAAGAATTCAGTCTTGACCAGAGGTGGGGGAAGTGGCGAAGGGTCTTACTCCTTTGTCTTATCCACTGCTATGCTTTGGTGTTTGGTATATTCAAAGTGGTTTGGTATATTATATATACCAAAGTGGTTTGGTATATTCAAAGTAAGGCCAGATATCCCTGCATTCAATAATGTGCTTTTCAGCCTACTTTGTGTGATGACACTAAGAGAAATTAGGCAGCAAGATCTGATTAGCTTCCCTATATCACCTTTGGGCTTCCCTGGAAGCTCAACTCGTAAAGAATTCACCTGCAATGCAGGAGACCTGGGTTCGATCCCTGGGTTTGGAAGATTCCCTGGAGGAGGGCATGGTAACTCACTCCAGTATTCTTGCCTGGAGAATCCTCATTGACAGATGAGCCTGACAGGCTACAGTCCAGCGGGGTCGCAAAAGTCGGACACCACTGGGCCACTAAGCACAGTACATATCACTTTTAAAAACAGAAACATGGAGAACTAACAAAGTCTAAAAAGAGGAGTTAAAAATCCAACTTCCAACTTCTCCATTTTATGGGAAAGTCATTTAACATCTCTGAGTCTCAGGTTCCTCATTTATGAAGTGAATATTTTATGTGAGTTTATGTTGGAGATTAGATAAAGTGTTTACATTTCTGGCACATAGTAGATACTTGGTATCTTTTAGTTGAATCTTAATCCAATTTCTTCTAGTAACACACTCCCTTCTTCAACATGGGCAGACCCATTACAGGTAATTACAATCATCCACCAATTCTAATGTTTAATTCAGAAATGCCTCTCCCCACCACCTCTCACCCCCTCAATCCCAGTTAACTGGCAGTTGCTTTTCCTGTAGATCCTTGTGTATGTGCCCTTTTTATGGCTCTCATCACACAAACACTGTCTACCTAGCAGGCTCCCAAACTAGTCTTGTGAATTCAAGTCTTCTCTTTCAAAACTGCCATGTGTGAACTTAACACACTTTTCTTTTTGTGTTATAATACTTTATTCTTTTAGAGTGGTTTTAGGTTTAAAGCAAAACTGAGAGAAAGGTACAGCAATTTCCCATAACCTACTACCCCCCATATATGCATAGCCATTATCAACATTCCCCATAAGAGTGATACATTTCTTACAACTGATGAAACTACACTGACACAACTTTATCCCTCAAGGTCCATAGTTTACCTTGGGGATTACTCCTGTTGTTACACATTCTCTGGATTTGTACAAAGGTATAGAGATCCCATGGACGGAGGAGCCTGGTAGGCTGCAGTCCATGGGGTCGCTAAGGACACGACTGAGCGACTTCACTTTCACTTTTCACTTTCATGCATTGGAGAAGGAAATGGAAACCCACTCCAGTGTTCTTGCCTGGAGAATCCCAGGGACAGGGGAGCCTGGTGGGCTGCCGTCTATGGGGTCACACAAAGTTGGACACGACTGAAGTGACTTAGCATAGCATAGAGACATGAATACATCATTATGTTAGTGTACAGAGTATTTTCTAAAACTCTTCTGTGCTTCTGCCTATTCCTCCCTCCCCCCACTTCCAACCTCTAGTAATCACTGATCTTTTGACTGTCTGCTTAATTTTGCCTTTTCTAGAATGTCACATCGTTGGAATCACACAGCATGTAACCTTTTCAAATTGGCTTCCTTCACTTAGTAATGTGCATTTAAGCCAAGTCTTTTCATGGCTTGATAACACATTTCTTTTTAGCGCTATATAATATTCCACCATCTGGATATACCACAGTTTACATATCCATTCACCTACTGAAGGACATCTTTATTGTTTTCAAGCTGTGACAATTACAAATAAAGCTGCTATAATGATCTGTGTGCAGGGTTTTGTGTGGGCATATGTTTTTAACTCCTTTGGGTAAATTCCAAGGAGCACAGCTGCTGGATCATAAGGTAAGAGTATGTCTAATTTTGAAAGGAACTGCCAAACTGTCCTCCCAAGTGGCTATGCCATTTTGCATTCCCACCGACAATGAACGAGGATATCTACTGTTCCCTACACTTGCCAGCACCTGGTATTATCAGTGTTCCAGATTTTGGCCATTCTACTAGGTATGTAAACATATTTTGTTTTTTCAGTGATAATATGAGAGGAGTTGCTCAGATGAGTCAATTGCTATCACATGCTTCTCATCCAGCCTCCAAGAATTCAGAAAGCAAATATTTGTTTGCTCTTCCCAGATTTCCTCTAAAACCAGAATGAAAAGTTCATTAAAACCTGTGAAGTTAGTTGAGTCACTACAAGTATTTCTGTTTTAATGAAATAGACTAGACTGGGGTGTATATATATATATAAAGCAGAAACTATCAGAGTGAATCAAAAATAGCAAAAGTAAATCTTGTCTTATGAAATAATTGTATGTACTAGGACAAGATGGAAAACTTTTTTTTTTTAGTGAGAATCCCAGGCAAAAGTTTGAAAGTCATCTGCAGAAAAGCCTAGGTGTCGAGAAAAGGGACCATAATGGAGTAATGGAGCTTTCCTGGTGGGTCAGTGGTAAAGAATTGGCTTGCCAATGCAGGTGGTGTGGGTTTGATCCCTGGGTTGGGAAGATCCCCTAAAGAAGGAAATGGCAACCCACACTAGTATTCTTGCCTGGGAAATCCCATGGATAGATCTTATTATATATAAACTACAATTGTTAGTATTTGGGGGGCAGTTTCTACATGCCAGGATTATATTAAGTTCTTTACATGCACTTTTCATATGGATCCTTACAACAGTCCTATAAATTAGGCTTTGTCCCTGTTGCTTAATTGTCCCATTGCTACCAGTTTGCCACATACCTATACTTTGTTATAAAAGAATAAAATTAAAAAGTATAGAAGTAATGACTGTAAGATCTTTGTAAGATTCTGTATTCTTTGTAACTTTCCCATAGGTCCTTGTAGTGAATAAGAATAAACTCATGAAATTAAAAAACTAGAAGGCTCACTGTTCTTGTCTTTTGGAGTAGAAAGAAAAGGAGAAATTGCATTAATCTTACCCAAATGGGTAGCCGGACTTCCTGGGAAAAATAGTCATGGGATATACTAGTATATATGGTAGTTATATAACTACCATATATACTACTATCATAGCAAACACTTTCTTCCAACAACACAAGAGAAGACTACACATGGACATCACCAGATGGTCAAAACTGAAATCAGATTCATTATATTCTTTGCAGCCAAAGATGGAGAAGCTCTATACAGTCAGCAAAAACAAAACTGGGAGCTGACTGTGGCTAAGATCATGAACTCCTTATTGCCAAATTCAGACTTAAATTGAAGAAAGTAGGGAAAACCACTAGACCATTCAGGTATGACCTCAGTCAAATCCCTTATGATTATACAGTGGAAGTGAGAAATAGATTTAAGGGCCTAGATCTGATAGATAGAGTGCCTGATGAACTATGGATGGAGGTTTGTGACATTGTACAGAGACAGGGATCAAGACCATCCCCATGGAAAAGAAATGCAAAAAAGCAAAATGGCTGACTGGGGAGGCCTTACAAATAGCTGTGAAAAGAAGAGAAGCAAAAAGCAAAAGAGAAAAGGAAAGATATAAGCATCTGAATGCAGAGTTCCAAAGAATAGCAAGAAGAGATAAGAAAGCCTTCCTCAGTGATCAATGCAAAGAAATAGAGGAAAACAACAGAATGGGAGAGACTAGAGATCTCTTCAAGAAAATTAGAGATGCCAAGGGAACATTTCATGCAAAGATGGGCTCGATAAAGGACAGAAATGGTATGGACCTAACAGAAGCAGAAGATATTAAGAATAGGTGGCAAGAATACATAGAAGAACTGTACAAAAAAGATCTTCACAACCAAGATAATCATGTTGGTATGATCACTCATCTAGAGCCAGATATCCTGGAATGTGAAGTCAAGTGGGCCTTAGAAAGCATCATTATGAACAAAGCTAGTGCAGGTGATGGAATTCCAGTTGAGCTATTTCAAGTTCTGAAAGATGCTTCTGTGAAAGTGCTGCACTCAATATGCCAGCAAGTTTGGAAAACTCAGCAGTGGCCATAGGACTGGAAAAGGTCAGTTTTCATTCCAATCCCAAAGAAAGGCAATGCCAAAGAATGCTCAAATTACCACACAATTGCACTCATCTCACACACTAGTAAGTAATGCTCAAAATTCCCCAAGCCAACCTTCAGCAATACATGAACCGTGAACTTCCAGATGTTCAAGATGGTTTTAGAAAAGGCAGAGAAACCAGAGACCAAATTGCCAATATCCGCTGGATCATCAGAAAAGCAAGAGAGTTCCAGAAAAACATCTATTTCTGCTTTATTGACTATGCCAAAGCCTTTGACTGTGTGGATCACAATAAACTGTGGAAAATTCTGAAAGAGATGGGAATACCAGACCACCTGATCTGCCTCTTGAGAAACCTATATGCAGGTCAGGAAGCAACAGTTAGAACTGGACATGGAACAACAGACTGGTTCCAAATAGGAAAAGGAGTACATCAAGGCTGTATATTTTCACCCTGCTCATTTAACTTCTATGTGGAGTACATCATGAGAAACGCTGGGCTGGAAGAAGCACAAGCTGGAATCAAGATTGCCAGGAGAAATATCGATAACCTCAGATATGCAGATGACACCACCCTTATGGCAGAAAGTGAAGAGGAACTCAAAAGGCTCTTGATGAAAGTGAAAGAGGAGAGTGAAAAAGTTGGCTTAAAGCTCAACATTCAGTAAACTAAGATCATGGCATCTGGTCCCATCACTTCATGGGAAATAGATGGGGAAATAGTGGAAACAGTGTCAGACTTTATTTTTGGCGCTCCAAAATCACTGCAGATGGTGACTGCAGCCATCAAATTAAAAGACGCTTACTCCTTGGAAGGAAACTTATGACCAACCTAGTAGCATATTCAAAAGCAGAGACATTACTTTGCCAACAAAGGTCCATCTAGTCAAGGCTATGGTTTTTCCAGTAGTCACATGTGGATGTGAGAGTTGGACTGTGAAGAAAGCTGAGTGCCAAAGAATTGATGCTTTTGAACTGTGGTGTTGGAGAAGACTCTAGAGAATCCCTTGGACTGCAAGGAGATCCAACCAGTCCATTCTGAAGGAGATCAGCCCTGGGATTTCTTTGGAAGGAATGATGCTAAAGCTGAAACTCCAGTACTTTGGCCACCTCATGCGAAGAGTTGACTCATTGGAAAAGACTCTGATGCTGGGAGAGATTGGGGGCAGGAGGAGAAGGGGACGACAGAGGATGAGATGGCTGGATGGCATCACTGACTCGATGGACATGAGTCTCAGTGAACTCCTGGAGTTGGTGATGGACAGGGAGGCCTTGCATGCTGTGATTCATGGGGTCACAATGAGTCGGACACAACTGAGCAACTGATCTGATCTGATCTGATCTGATATATATATAATAGTAATCAGAGACAACTCCTCAGCACAAGAAAAGCAGGCTGGATGGCTGCACCATGGGGCTATTAAAGGAAGGAATACATCAGCCCGTCCACCATCCTGAGAAAAAACCCTGAGGATTCTAGAAAGTCTCTTGTGACTCTCTATATTGACCCATATAATAACTCATTTCTATTTAAAGTAACACTTCCTCCTTCAGTGTCCGTTTTCTTTCTCAAATTATTTTAAAAATACCCCAGGCTTACTCTGCTCAATGTTGTGGCAACCTGGATGGTAGCGGAGTTTGGAGGAGAACGGATACATGTACATGTATGGCTGAGCCCCTTCCCTGTTCACCTGAAACTATCACAACATTGTTAATCGGCTATATCCTAATACCTGAGTAGGAAATGACACCCCACTCCAATATCCTTGCCTAGAAAATTCCATGGGCAGAGGAGCTTGTGGGCTACAGTCCATGGGGCTGCAGAGTCAGACACAACTGAGCAACTGAGCAGACATACCCTAAAACAAAATAAAAACCTTTTTAAAAAAATATCTGAAGCTTGGCTGGGATTCTCCTTGGTCTTAAACTTTAATCACTTGAGTCCCAATTTTTCTTAGTATCCCTCTTCAGAGACTGAAAAGTTGTAATCTTACATGCAGATCCTGCTTCCCTTGTCTCCCTGGTTCTGCCATTCCCTGATCTGTTTAAGCAGCGTTTGCCCAAGAATAAAACTATGTTTATTATTTGGCTTTCAAGCTGTGGTACTCCTAATGATTCCTGGTACTGTTTCAGCTGCAGCAGCATAAAATCAAGCATTTTCAGAAAGTCAGCTATAATGAATCTGAAATCTATTCATTTCCCTTTTATGTGGCTGGTCATTTTGAATATGATAACCAGTGAACCTCTGCATTCCTCCAACTCTAAAATTTTATGATTGTATAGATTATGGCTATAATCTTGTCTGTGTGTAATTAGCTTTGGGAGAATTTTTTTAATGTAGAGTTTTCTGTTCTTCAATTTTATTAGTAGAACTTCAAGTATCATTTTTGGGATGTCTAGTATTAGTGATAGTTTGCACTATTTTTTCCTAATTTTACCACTTTCATATTTGTCCATTTAAATGCTTATTTAACACTTTGTAACATACAAATTTTTGCAAGATTTTTATTCTGTTTTGAACTCCTTACTTCACTTGTGATGAACAGCTGACATGACACCAATGCCTTCTGTGCCATGACTTCCCCAATGCATCTTTTGCTAGCTCCATCAGAGGAGAAAGATTATATTCTGAAAATCTTGTGTTCTTCTGTCTATGGCCATACCACCCTGAACGTGCCTGATCTTATCTGAAAATCTTGTGTTCTTCTGACCACTGGGAGAACCCCAAATCTACTTTTCACCATTCAAAAAAGAGTGTATTTACCCCCACTCTATATTTGGTGTCTCTAAACAGCTCCCTTACTATGATATAACTAGCCATCAATATTTTGGATTCAATCTTTTAGCAGCCTTTGATAGACAATTCTTATTTAATTTATTTAACCTGGTTATTTATCACATGATGAGTACATCATGTGAAATGCTGGGCTGGATGAAACACAAACTGGAACCAAGATTGCCAGGAGAAATATCAATAACCTCAGATGTGCAGATGACACCACACTTATGGCAGAAAGCAAAGAACTAAAGAGCCTCTTGATGAAAGTGAAAGAGGAGAGTGTGGCTTAAAACTCAACATTCAAAAAATTAAGATCATGGCATCCTGTCCCATTATTTCGTGGCAAGTAGATGGGGAAACAGTAACAGACTTTATTTTTCTGGGCTCCAAAATCACTGCAGATGTTGACGCAGCTATGAAATGAAAAGACGCTTACTCCTTGGAAGAAAAGTTATGACCAATCTAGACAGCATATTAAAAAGCAGGGACATTACTTTGCCAACAAAGGTCTGTATAGTAAAAGCAATGGTTTTTCCAGTAGTCATATATAGATGTTGAGAAGGCAATGGCACCCCACTCCAGTACTCTTGGCTGGAAAATCCCATGGATGGAGGAGACTGGTAGGCTGCAGTCCATGGGGTTGCTAAGAGTCGGACACGACTGAGCAACCTCACTTTGACTTTTGACTTTCATGCACTGGAGAAGGAAATGGCAACCCACTATAGTGTTCTTGCCTGGAGAATCCCAGGGATGGCAGAGCCTGGTGGGCTGCCATCTATGGGGTCGCACAGAGTCGGACATGACTGAAGTGACTTAGCAGCAGCAGCAGCAGCATATATAGATGTGAGAGTTGGACTATAAAGAAAGTGAGCACCAAAGAATTGATGCTTTTGAACTGTGGTGTTGGAGAAGACTCTTGAGAGTCCCTTGGACTGCAAGGAGACCAAACCAGTCAATCCTAAAGGAAATCAGTCCTGAATATTCATTGGAAGGACTGATGCTGAAGCTGAAACTCCAATACTTTGGCCACCTGATGTGAAGAACTGACTCATTGGAAAAGACCCTGATGCTGGAAAAGATTGAAGGCAGGAGGAGAAGGGGATGACAGAGGATAAGATGGTCGGATGGCATCACCAACTCAATGGACATGAGTTTGAGCAAAGCTCCAGGTGTTGGTGATGGACAGGGAAGCTTGGCATGTGCTGCAGTACTTGGGGTCACAGAGTCGGACACGACTGAGCGACTGAACTGAACTGATAGACAATTCTATTTAAGCCTTTAATAAAACAAAAATCTATATAAAATAAGTTATCTGGACATGGAGAATTGGGTAAATTTTTTTCAATAAATATTTAATGATCACCTAGTAGACCCTTAGTTCCATTTCCCACCAAACAAGGCTCTTAAGTGAAGTTCTTCTCCACCCGTAGATACTGACTCCCCTCCACCTTGACATCCTAACTCACCCTCAGAACTCTCATTTTAACTCCCTCCTGTTCCTCCCCATTTTTTTTTAACTCTCCACCATAGAATCCCAACAACAGTCAGACAAGCCCTCATCTAACCTGGATAGCCTTGCCTACTCTTAACACTATAATTGTTTTCACTGAACACATCTCTCCTCATTAGAAATTAAGCTCCATGAAGGTGTTATGTTTTTTATCCATTTTTTTTTCACTGCTCTATATCCCAGCATTCAAAACAGCATCTGGAATTTTGATTTGAAAAATTAGATGAAGGACTTCCCTAGGGGTCCAGTGGTTGTAATTCTGTGCTTCCTCTGTAGGGGGACATGTGTTATAAACCTTAGTTAGGGAACTAAGATCCCACATGCCACATGACGTGGCCAAACAAGAAAATTAATTGAATGAAATTACTAGTTGGTATTTAAAAACAAGTGCACCTCATTGACCAAAAGGTATATCCCCAGAAAATTTAGTAAAAAAATGACTTAAAGAATATCGAATGCTAGTTTCACACTGTCTCATGTTGCTGTTATGAATTTGAGATTGATCTTGAATTGCAAGGTTTCATTTTCACTTTAGGTTATGCTGCTTTATAGTTTCTCTAACAAGTTGCTAATGGTCTGGAAGCAAACATTCATATTTAGAGGAAAAAAAAGTATAAAAGAACTTAGTGGTTTATTCACTATAGGAAAAGTGGAGAATTATCACCTAATATAATTGTTTGGTAACTACCTGATATTTTAAGCTTTCCAATGTCTGGTTAAACTTATGAGAAGTTAAAATGATCATAACAAAGGAAGTCAACACTCCCATTCAAAGCACAAATTAACAAAATTGATATATGGGCAAAATACATAGAAAAAAATCATCTTTTTGCTTTTTTCAAAGCTACATATAAATATTAAAAACCAGATTTGCATTATACATGTAAATTGTAAAAATGGAGACACATATTCCATGTTAAAAAGAGCATTAAGCCCGTGTTTTAAAATTCCTGGCTACCAACCACAAAGCTGCAGTAGATTCAGAAGAAACACAGTCTATAAGAAGCTATGACAAGGTAAAAAAAGTTATTGTCTAATTCAGGTCATGAGCCACAGGAGGACTTAGCAGTGTGTCCGTTGTCTGGTTGTTTAGCTTTATTGTGCTACAAACTGTGAGGAGCTGAGGCAACCATGATGCTTAAGAGAACCTAGAAGACCACACTGGAAACCCTTGTCTTATTAGCACAAGTTCATGTGCCCAATGTACAGTGAGTCCAAAAAAACCTAAACTTTGGAGTTTAGAGAAGAGAAAGGTTTATTTCAGGCCCGTGCAAGGAGACGGGTGGCTCAACCACTAAAAAGCCACAAGCTCCCCTAAGCATTTTGGTAAAGCATATTTAAAACCCAGGTGACGGAGGGAGGTTGCAGGGTATGTGATCAGCTCAACCACAATTCTCTGACTGGCTGAAGGTGAGGTAACAGGATGGTGTCACAGGGGCTAACATTATCAGTCTGAAGTACTAGGAGGCCTGGGCCTGTGTGCTCCTGGTCATCAAGTGGTTAACATCTTCCATTTGTTGGGGTATGGGAGTCACATCTGTAAAACAATTCAAGAAATGTGCATCAAATAAAGTTATCTAGGTACTTCAGAGAAGAGCTAAAGCAGAGGCTGTGGGGGAAGGCCTGTCCTGGGAAGGCCCCATAGGGTCCTGCTCAGTTACAGTCTCAACAACAAGTCTAACTTGTTCCGGCTGTGTCAACTTGGACAAGGTTCTTCACTTCCTTGAATCCCAATTTCCTCATCTAAAAAGTGGGGACAATTAATATCTCCTCACAGAGTTGTGAAGTTTCTTTGGTTTGACCAAAATGTTGCATGTATTTGGTTCATTATCATCAGCTAGACAAAAATACCTAACATGCCCACAAGCCAAGTTCCTGCTTTTTGCCCCTCCTCAGACTCATCCTATGCCAGTTTTCTCATCTTAATCAATGTCACATTGGTTCTTATAAAAAAAAAAAAAAAAAAACTTTGGAATCACCATTTGACATCTTTTTTTTTTCCAGCCCATCAGGAAATCCATCAATTTAACCTTTAAATATATATCCAGCATCCTACCACTTCTCATCACCACCACTACAACTGCTCCATATCACATTTCTTTTTTACATTGGGACTGTTGCAGTAGTCTCTTCACTGGTCTCTCTCTGCCTCAATTTTGCAACCTATACTTCTTAATTTAGCCAGAAAGGGCCTTTTAAAGAATGTTAAGTCACAGTGCTTATCTGCTCAGAACTGTCCAATGGCTCTGATTTCACTCAGAGTAGAATCCAGAGCCTGAACCCTACAAGGGCCTGAAGGATCTGATCCCCTGTCATATTTCTCTGGCTCAAATTCTTCTCTTCCCCCCCCCCCCTTAGTTTGTGCATTGGGTTAAAAAAAAAATTTTTTTTTTTAACTTGTTTGGCTGCATCAGATCCTAGTTGTAGTGTGTGAGATCAATTCCCTGAATAGGGATCAAACCTGGGCCCCCTACATTGGAAGCACAAAGTCTTAGCCACTGGACCACCCTTGCTCAACTTCCTGCCTCTTTTCTCCTCACTCACTTGGCAACAGTCACACTTGGGCCTCTTCATTGTTCCACAAAACCACCAATCAAATTCTCACTTCAGGATGTTTTGCACAGTGTTTCTCACTGCCTGGAATCCTCATCCCCCTGTTAGAAAACAGAATGCAGTAGAGTAAAAATGAAATTTAATCGACTTTATTCAATGGTTCATGAATCATGCAGCATCCCATCTAGAACACAGAAAGGTACTCCAAGGAGTTGTACAAAATGGAAGGTTTCTACAGACAGAAAAAAGAGAGGATAAGGAAATTATTGGCAAAAAAAAAAAAAAAAAACTGCTCAGATCAGGTCATCCTCTTTTGCAGGGAGGGAAAGTCAGTAGTTTTTTTATGCAGATTACTTCATGTTGACTTACAGAAAAATGCACAACATGAGAGTTGTGAGTTTCAGTTTTATTCAAGATCATACTGAGGATGATAACCAAAAGCTAGGGAGACAGTATCTCAGTGGCTCTGAAGAAATTGCTCCCAAAAGGTAGGAGAGGAGACAGAATATACATGTGTATACGATTTTTGACTAGGCTTCCCAGGTGCCTCAAGTGGTAAAGAATCTGCCTGCCAATGGAGGAGACATGAGTTAGATTTCCGGGTTAGGAAGACCCCGGAAGTGGACATGGCAACTCACTCCAGTATTCTTGCCTGGGAAATCCCATGGACAGAGGAGTCTGATGGGCTACAGTCCATAGGGTTACAAAAGAGTGGGACACAACTTAGTGCACACGCGCACACACACACACACACATGATTTTTGACTAGAGAATATGTGTAGTCAGTCAGGCATCTTGGTAACAGACAAAATCTAGGCACAAAGACAAGCTATCCAAAGTTAACAATTCTAATAATTTTTCTATGTATGTGTCAATGAAAATTCAATTTACCATCAGGTTCAGAAGAAAAGAGGGAATCTTATTCGAGCCAAACTGAGGATCATAGCCTGGAAGACAGATGCTCAGAAGTTCTGAGGAACTGTTTCACCCGTTAGAAGTCAAAGGCATGGTCATATACATTTTTGTGCACCAAAATGACATTCAGATATTTTACATAATATATACAGTCCAGGTAAGTGCATACAGAGCAAGCAGTAAGTCACTTCAACCCCCTACAGAGTTGGGAAATAATGTTATTCTTTTAAGTGCTTACATCACTAGCATCAGAGAGGGGAAAAATGATCTTTGCTGTTGAGCAGGCACTCTCATCTTGGAAGAGCTCTGATTAACATGTAAGGCAGATGCTCAGTGCACTTTAGAGAGGAAGGGAGAAGACACAAACACACAGAGAGAGAATTTTATGTTTGAATTTTCTTGCCCTGTCTTAAAACACAGATTTTATTTCATCATACTGGTAAGTGCAAGAATCTGGGTTCATTAAAATTCTTTCTGCAATATACATCTATCTAAGGAGGCTGCTTGTCCAAAACACAGAGGACCTCATCCTGTTATTGTCTTAATTTCCTTTCAAAGGAAATTAATTTCCTTTGAGAGGAAATTAAATCACTGCACTGTTGGTCAGTGACTTAACAGGGTTACAACTAAATCCATATAGAATTGGTGTTAAGCAACATTCTTGGCTAGTCTTTGTTCATACTAGTACTGATCAGGAAATTTCAGATTGTATTTAAAAGTAGCATTCCTGGTAGAGGTTGAAGCTGCAATTAAGTCTTGGTTTGCTGTCATGAGAACAGAGGACTTCATTTGAGGTCTGCTGTTTCTTTAACACCCCAGATAGCATTATTAACATCAAATTACATGAAGCTCCATCTCCTTCCTGCCACTCCTTCTCCCTGTAGGTTTTTCTCCCTACACTGCTTTACTTTTCTTCATAATATGTATAATTACCTGATGCCATGTTATATATTTAGTTATTCAGCTCTTCATTGTCTGCCACTCAACTTAAAAATGTAAGCAAGCAACGTGAGGTCATGAAATGTGCTAAATTCCCTCTTGTTCACCTAGCATCCCGAACATTACAAAGAATGTCTCAAGCAGTCAATAACATATTTGTTGAATAAAATTATTGAATGAAATGTTAGATTTTTTTCCCTTGATCAGTCATAAATAATAGTTGAAGGTTGAAAATAAAGGCTTTCACTTTGTGGATTGTGAAATAAGATAGAGCCACTTGTGTCAAGGGACTTTAAAGTGTAGCCAGGAGGTCATTAAGGTGGTGAACGTAATGCACATTCTCAGCAGGTAGGAGGAACTATAAACTTTTGAACTGAGCCAAACCACAAATATTCCAAGGACTCTGCAAGAACACCTGCAACTTGTCATACAAATAGGTGCCCAATATGCTACTGGAGATCAGTGGAGAAATAACTCCGGAAAGAATGAAGGGATGGAGCCAAAGCAAAAAGAATACCCAGCTATGGATGTGACTGGTGATAGAAGCAAGGTCCGATGATGTAAAGAGCAATATTGCATAGGAACCTGGAATGTCAGGTCCATGAATCAAGGCAAATTGCAAGTGGTCAAACAAGAGATGGCAAGAGTGAATGTCAACATTCTAGGAATCAGCGAACTGAAATCGACTGGAATGGGTGAATTTAACTCAGATGACCATTATATCTACTACTGTGGGCAGGAACCCCTCAGAAGAAATGGAGTGGCCATCATGGTCAACAAAAGAGTCCGAAATGCAGTACTTAGATGCAATCTCAAAAACGACAGAATGGTCTCTGTTCCTTTCCAAGGCAAACCATTCAATATCACACTAATCCAAGTCTATACCCCAACCAGTAACACTGAAGAAGCTGAAGTTGAACGGTTCTATGAAGACCTACAAGACTTTTTAGAACTAACACCCAAAAAAAGATGTCCTTTTCATTATGGGGGACTGGAATGCAAAAGTAGGAAGTCAAGAAACACCTGGAGTAACAGGCAAATTTGGCCTTGGAATACGGAATGAAGCAGGGCAAAGACTAATAAAGTTTTGCCAAGAAAATGCACTGGTCATAACAAACACCCTCTTCCAACAACACAAGAGAAGACGCTATACATGGACATCACCAGATGGTCAACACCAAAATCAGATGGATTATATTCTTTGCAGCCAAAGATGGAGAACCTCTATACAGTCAGCAAAAACAAGACCAGGAGCTGACTGTGGCTCAGACCATGAACTCCTTATTGCCAAATTGAGACTTAAATTGAAGAAAGTAGGGAAAACCACTAGACCATTCAGGTATGACCTAAATCAAATCCCTTATGATTATACAGTGGAAGTGAGAAATAGATTTAAAGGACTAGATCTGATAGACAGAGTGCCTGATGAACTATGGAATGAGGTTCGTGACATTGTACAGGAGACAGGGATCAAGACCATCCCCATGGAAAAGAAATGCAAAAAAGCAAAATGGCTGTCTGGAGAGGCCTTACAAATAGCTGTGAAAAGAAGAGAAGTGAAAAGCAAAAGAGAAAAGGAAAGATATAAACATCTGAATGCAGAGTTCCAAAGAATAGCAAGAAGAGATAAGAAAGCCTTCCTCAGTGATCAATGCAAAGAAATAGAGGAAAACAATAGAATGGGAAAGACTAGGGATCTCTTCAAGAAAATCAGAGATACCAAAGGAACATTTCATGCAAAGATGGGCTCAATAAAGGACAGAAATGTATGGACCTAACAGAAGCAGAAGATATTAAGAAGAGATGACAAGAATACACAGAAGAACTGTACAAAAAAGATCTTCATGACCCAGATAATAACGATGGTGTGATCACTCACCTAGAGCCAGACATCCTGGAATGTGAAGTCAGGTGGGCCTTAGAAAACATCACTACGAACAAAGCTAGCGGAGGTGATGGAATTCCAGTTGAGCTATTCCAAATCCTGAAAGATGATGCTGTGAAAGTGCTGTATTCAATATGCCAGCAAATTTGGAAAACTCAGCAGTGGCCACAGGACTGGAAAAGGTCAGTTTTCATTCCAATCCCAAAGAAAGGCAATGCCAAAGAATGCTCAACCTACCACACAATTGCACTCATCTCACACGCTAGTAAAGTAATGCTCAAAATTCTCCAAGCCAGGCTTCAGCAATATGTGAACCGTGAACTTCCTGATGTTCAAGCTGGTTTTAGAAAAGGCAGAGGAACCAAAGATCAAATTGCCAGCATCTGCTGGATCATGGAAAAAGCAAGAGAGTTCCAAAAAAATATCTATTTCTGCTTTATTGACTATGCCAAAGCCTCTGACTGTGTGGATCACAATAAACTGTGGAAAATTCTGAAAGAGATGGGAATACCAGACCACCTGATCTGCCTCTTGAGAAATTTGTATGCAGGTCAGGAAGCAACAGTTAGAACTGGACATGGAGCAACAGACTGGTTCCAAATAGGAAAAGGAGTACATCAAGGCTGTATATTGTCACCCTGCTATTTAACTTATATGCAGAGTACATCATGATAAATGCTGGGCTGGAAGAAACACAAGCTGGAATATTGCCGGGAGAAATATCAATAACCTCAGATATGCAGATGACACCACCCTTATCGCAGAATGTGAAGAGGAACTCAAAAGCCTCTTGATAAAAGTGAAAGTGGAGAGTGAAAAAGTTGGCTTAATGCTCAACATTCAGAAAACGAAGATCATGGCACCCAGTCCCATCACTTCATGGGAAATAGATGGGGAAACAGTGGAAACAGTGTCAGACTTTATTTTTCTGGGCTCCAAAATCACTGCAGATGGTGATTGCAGCCATCAAATCAAAAGACACTGACTCCTTGGAAGGAAAGTTATGACCAACCTAGATAGCATATTCAAAAGCAGAGACATTACTTTGCCAACAAAGGTTCATCTAGTCAAGGCTATGGTTTTTCCAGTGGTCATGTATGGTTGTGAGAGTTGGACTGTGAAGAAGGCTGAGCGCCGAAGAATTGATGCTTTTGAACTGTGGTGTTAGAGAAGACTCTAGAGAGTCCCTTGGACTGCAAGGAGATCCAACCAGTCCATTCTGAAGGAGATCAGCCCTGGGATTTCTTTGGAAGGAATGATGCTAAAGCTGAAACTCCAGTCTTTGGCCACCTCATGCGAAGAGTTGACTCATTGGAAAAGACTCTGATGCTGGGAGGGATTGGGGGCAAGAAGAGAAGGGGACGACAGAGGATGAGATGGCTGGATGGCATCACTGACTCGATAGACGTGAGTCTAAGTGAACTCCGGGGGATGGTGATGGACAGGGAGGCCTGGTGTGCTGCGATTCATGGGGTCACAAAGAATCGGACACGACTGAGCGACTGATCTGATCTGATCTGAGTGATAATCTTGGCAATCAATCAAGTTTAGACAAGACTAACTTTTGCCTCCACCTCTTGTAAGGCAAACTGTCCTTCTCTGCCTTCAAAAACCTCTGGCTTTTATTCCTTAGCAGGACACTGGTTGGGTTGCTATCTGAATCTATGTGTTCTGAATTGCAATTCTTTGTTCCCAAATAAATGTTCTCTGCTTGATTATTACCTCCCATCTTTATTTAGGTTCACAACTTTAATTAAGTATGAAAAATTAACAAACAGATGCTTCAATTAAATATAGTCAGGAAACCAGAAGGGGAAGCTCTCAAGCCCCACAATGATAACAAGAGTCCAGCAGGAAGAGGAAAGATGCCTCTTCTTTCCTGTCAAGGACTCAGCCAATGAAAAGCCATTGACTCTTTGTTTACTTTGACTCTCCCAACTTTCTGTTCCCTCTATAAAAGTATTTTCTTTCCCTACCTGCTCATGAATTACAGACTCCAAACTGAAATTCTCTGCTGATCTCAAATAAACCCATTTCACCAGAGAAATATCTGGCAGTCTACTCTTTCACATGCGTGCACACTTAGTTGTGTCCAATTCTTTGCAGCCCCATAAACTGTAGCCTGCCAGGCTCGTCTGTCCATGGGATTTCCAGGTAAGAATATTGCCATTTCCTTCACCAAGGGATCTTCCTGACCCAGGGATTGAATCCATATTACCTGCATTGGCAAGTAGTTTATTTACCACTGAGCCACCTGTGATTCCCTCTGACTCTAACTCCAGGTAATCAGTATCAGAACTGAACTGAATTATGGGCCACCTTGCTGGTAACAGAGCTGGAGGTATTGGAAAGACATCATGTATTTGATCAATATGAGAGAAAAACCACACAGATGCATTGTAATATAATGTATTATTGAATACAAGAAATGCATGATCATGAGGGTAAGTGCTTACATAAATCTGAGGGATTTAGGTATAGTTTCCAGACCTAGCCAATGGTTCTTGGAAGATATCTATATCCTAATCCCAAGAATGTGTGATTATGTTAGGTTACATGGCAAAGAGGAATTAAAGTTGCAGATAAAATTAAAGTTTCTAATCAGTTTAGTTCAGTTCAGGCTCCTCTATCCAGGCAAGAGTACTGGTGTGGGTTGCCATACCCTCTCCAGGGGATCTTCCCGACCCAGGGATCTAACCTAAAGTTTCTTATGTCTCCTGCATTGGCAAGTGGATTCTTTACCACTAGCGCCACCTGGGAAACCCTCAAAAGTCTAAAAGGTGTCATCTGATGGATGCTGTGGTAGATCTACTTTAGAGAATGAGTTAATAACATCTCATATTAAAGTCTCATTTCAGCCAAGCCTTTAGAAAACTTATGGCTGTAGAACATCTAGATCTGCTTATTATATCCTTCAAAGCATGATTTTTGCTTTATTGTGCTTCTCTTAAAAAGAAAGTGAAGTTGCTCAGTACTGTTCGACTCTTTGCGACCCTATGGACTGTAGCCTACCAGGCTCCTCTCTCCATGGGATTCTCCAAGTAAGAATACTGGACTGGGTTGCTGTTTCCTTCTCCGGGGGATCTTCCCAACCCAGGGATCAAACCCGGGTCTCCCACATTGCAGGCAGAGGCTTTAACCTCTGAACCAGCAGGGAAGCCCAAAATGGTTAATGAGAGCTGAAGATTAACAGTGGAAAGTGAACAGGATAATTGAAAGTTAACCAGACATCATTGTGGTTTTCTTCCTTTGTTCTGAATGCTTCAGAAGAGAAAAGCTGGATTTTCCGAATAACCAATATTTGAGACATGTTTTTCTTTAATTTTTTTCTCAGGTCTAGTTTCAAAGCATACTGAAATAGTACAAAAAAGATCAATAAATGCTGCACAACATCCAAACTGTAAAAAATTCAACAACAGGAAGATAGTGGACAATAAAGAAGGCTTCTCAACAAGAAAAAAGTGTCAGTAATTTCCCCTAAGATGTCCTTGTCCAGAAGAAACATTCTCAGAGGGATGGGTGTGAATGTGCAGTGAGTTTGGGCATCCCAGGTGGGGCTAGTGGTAAAGAACCCTCCTGCCAAAGCTGGAGATGTAGGAGATGTAGGTTCCATTCCTGGATCAGAAAGATTCGCTGGAGGAGGGCATGGCAACCCACTCCAGTATTCTTGCCTGGAGAATTCCATGGACGGAGCAGCCTGACAGGCTACAGTCCCCGGAGTCACAAAGAGTCGGACACGATTGAAGCAATGCAGGCTGCACGCATACATGAGGTGAGCTTGGGAAGAACTTCATTTGGCATGCTGTCCTTTGAGAATGTACTGGAAGAGAAATCCAAGTGTGTGTATGTGTGTGTGTGTGCATGCAAGCATACACCCAGTATGGCAATGCTTCCTTCAGAGCTTTCATTTCATCCAGCACTAGAATTCTCATTAGTGAAAAAGCCTATAAATGTACTGAGTTTGAGAAAAAGTGTCACCGCATTCCACCTTGGTAAGTAGGAGAGACCTGTACTGTAAAAACAGAGACAGTTTTCGTCTGAATCTCAGATCTCATTGTGTATCAGAGAACAACTTTTTTTTTTTTTTTTTTTTTGGCAATGTTTCAGGGAGAAGGCAACCTGGCAGAAATACTAAAAAAAAGGTACTGAAGAGAGAAAACACTTTCTTAGGCCACTGAGAAGGATAATTGCAAATTCTCTGCTGATGTCAGCTAGTTTACAAAAAAAAAAAAAAAAGGAGTAGGGGGCAGTTTGACCCAGGACTCTAGGTGTTGGTTCTGTTTGAGCTATAGAAATTGGTCAACCATGGAAATCCTTCTGTCAGTACCTCCTCCCCACACACCCTTACCACTGTTACTCACTCAGCTTCCACTACTTGGCCAAAACATCAGCCTTGTCACTTTTTCAGAGTTACACTCTCCTTTCCTTCTTGTCTTTCTTTTGGCCATGCCCATAGCTTGTGGGACGAGGGATCAATCCTCTACAGTGGAAGCATGGAGCCTTAACCACCAGACCACCAGGAAAGTCCCACGCTCTCCTTTACTTGTTCTCATACCTGCATGGACTATATTTGTGACTGTAGTACCATGACTGCCACTTGCTTAAACCTCCAGTTCTTTCACCAAACTCTTTTGATCAGATGGGCTTCCCTGGTGAATCAGATGGTAAAGAATCTATCTGCAATGCAGGAGACCTGGATTCCACCCCTGGGTAGGGAGAATCCCTTGGAGAAGGGAATGGCTACCCACTGCAGTATTCTTGCCTGGAGAATTCCATGGACAGAAGAGCCTGGTGGGCTACAGTCTATGGGGTGACAATCGGACACAACTAAGTGACTAACATGTTTGATCAGCTTCTTCGTTCTCTTGTCCTGGATTCAGGAGCTAGAATTTAGATTCTTTATCACTATGTATAATGCTCCTCTCTATACATTTCATTTTCACTTGAAAATGAAAGCATTGGATTAGTTAAAGTTGAAGTCACCTCCCACTCTTTTGTAACTGGGGTTAAGCCTTGCTGACTCCTTCCTACTGAGAATTCCCTGAGGTTACACACTATCTTCCCAGGTGACTCATAAATCTAATTGAATAAAGGGTTCCTGGGAAAAGACACTCTACAGTAGAAGGGAAAGCAAGATCAATTTTACTACAAATGGGAGATGGTGAGATGGTGCTTCTTGAATTGTTGTTGTTCAGTCTCTCAGTCATGTCTGACTCTTTGGGACCCCATGGACTGCAATATGGCAGGCCTCCCTGTCCTTCACCATCTCCCAAAGCTTGCTCAAACTCGTATCCATTGAGTTAATGATGCTATCTAATCATCTTATCCTCTGCTGCTCCTTTCTCCTCTTGCCTTCAATCTTTCCCAGCATCAGGGTCTTTTTCCAGTGAGTCAGCTCTTCACATCAAGTGGCCAAATTATCGGAGCTTCAGCTTCAGCATCAGTCCTTCCAATGAACATTGAGGGTTGATTTCCTTTAGGATTGACTGGTTTGATCACTGTGCTTTTGAAAGGTTGCTGCTGACCCATAAAAGGATGCCGGGATTCTTGGCCTCCAGAAGAGAAGAATTCAATCCGTGGTCAGAGATAAGGCTTGATCACTCAGAGCTTTTGTGCAATAGAGTTTTGTTAAAGTATAAAAGGGACAGAGAAAGCTTCTGACATAGACATCAGAAGGGGGCAGAAAGAGTACCCCCTTGCTAGTGTTAGCAACGGGGTTATATACCTTTTTTTTTTTTTAAACTTTACAATATTGTATTAGTTTTGCCAAATATCGAAATGAATCTGCCACAGGTATACCCACGTTCCCCATCCTGAACCCTCCTCCCTCCTCCCTCCCCTACCCTCCCTCTGGGTCGTCCCAGTGCACCAGCCCCAAGCATCCAGTACCGTGCATCGAACCTGGACTGGCGACTCATTTCATACATGATATTATACATGTTTCAATGCTATTCTCCAAAATCTCCCCACCCTCTCCCTCTCCCACAGAGTCCATAAGACTGATCTATACATCGGTGTCTCTTTTGCTGTCTCGTACACAGGGTTATTGTTACCATTTTTCTAAATTCCATATATATGCATTAGGTCCTTTACATAGAAAACCCTAAAGACTCCACCAGAAAATTACTAGAACTAATCAATGATTATAGTAAAGTTGCAGGATATAAAATCAACACACAGAAATCCCTTGCATTCCTATACACTAATAATGAGAAAACTGAAAGAGAAATTAAGGAAACAATTCCATTCACCATTGCAACGGAAAGAATAAAATACTTAGGAATATATCTACCTAAAGAAACTAAAGACCTATATATATACCTTTTAATTAGTGATTACAATGAATCAAAAGAATGTCTCGTTTCTGAAAATTTTACCAGACCTACTTCCACAATTTACATTTTAGGATAACAAGATTAGAATTTAACAATAGAAAAATCCTCCAGAGCCACTCCCATAATATACATTCTAAGATATCAGGATTAGTCAGAAGGTTTTCAGGAGAAACTATCCTCCAGCCGGATACATTGTTGTTGTATATAATCCTTAGTACAGAACTTAAACTGAGTTGTGTAATTGACTGAGACTAAGAAATGCAGAGGGAAAAAAAAAAAAAAAAAAAAACCTTTGTCCTTTTCTCCTCCTTGAGAATTCCAGACCCTCAATCTCCACTTCGAGAGCCCCAGACCCCTTTATCCGCCCTGGGTACCCTGAATTTCTTATCAATCTGCCTAGGAATTGACTCTCTCACTTTCCAAGGGACTCTCAAGTCTCTTCTCCAGCACTACAGGTCAAAAGCATCAATTCTTTGGCACTCAGCCTTCTTTGTGGTCCAGTTCTCATATCCATACATGACTACTGGAAAAACCACAGCTTTGACTAGATGGACCTTTGTTGGCAAAGTAATGTCTCTGCTTTTTAATATGCTGTCTAGACTTGTCATAGCTTTCATTCCAAGGAGCAATCATCTTTTAATTTCATAGCTGCAGTCACCATCTGCAGTGACTTTGGAGTCCAAGAAAAAAAAAATCTGTCACTGTTTCCATTGTTTCCCCATCTAGTTTTGATGAAGTGATGGAACCAAGTGCCATGATCTTACTTTTTTGAATGTTGAGTTTTAAGCCAGCTTTTTCCCTCTCATCTTGCACCTTCTTCAAGAGGGTCTCTAGTTCCTCTTCGTTTTCTGCCATCTGCATAGCTGAGATAGCTGATATATCTGAGGTTATTGAAATTTCTTCTGGCAATCTTGATTACAGCTAGTGCTTCATCATTTTGCATGATGTACTCTACATATAAGTTAAATAATCACTAAGCTTAAAATAATGAGGCTATGCTGGATTATCCAGGTGGCCCAGTGTAATAACAGGAATGCTTAAGAGGAAGAGGAAGGCAGGAAACGGACAGGCGGCAGCACAAGGACACAGCCGCCACTGCAGGCTCCAGAGCTGGAAGGAGAGGCCGCAAGCCAAGGCACAAGACGGCCTCTAGATGCTGCAAAGGGAATCCACCCTCTAGCAGGAACACGACCCTGCTGACACCTTCCTGGAGTCTACCCAGTGAAACTCGTTTCAGACTTTTGACCTCGCAATCTACACGTTGATACAATGGGGTATTTTGAGCCACTCAATCTGTTCCTACCTTCAACACTGCCTCATTTTGTCTATTCCTGTAACTTATAGCCCCTTGAAAATCATGCACCCAACTCAAGCCTCATAGTTTGGTAGTGCATTAAAATAGACCTTCAACACCTTCACCTTTGTTGCTTTTCAGTCGCTCAGTGGTGTCCAGCTCTTTGCAACCTCTTGGACTGCAGCATGCCACACTTCCTGGTCCTTCACCGTCTCCTGGAGTTTGCTCAAACTCATGCCCATTGAGTTGGTGATACCATCCAACCATCTCATCCTCTGTCATCCCTTTCTACTCCTGCCTTCAATCTTTCCCAGCATCAGGGTCTTTTCTAATTAGTCAGCTGTTCACATCAGGTGGCCATAGTATTGAAGCTTCTGCTTCAGCATCAATCCTTCCAGTGAATATTCAGGGTTGATTTCCTTTAGAATGGACTGGTTTGATCTCCATGCTGTCCAAGGGACTCTCAAGAGTCTTCTCCAATACCACAATTCAAAGGCATCAATTCTACAGCCCTCAGCCTTTTTTATTGTCTAGCTCTCACATCTGTACATGACTACTGAAAAAAACCTAGCTTTGACTATATGGACCTTTATAGGAAAAGTCCTGAACCACTTACACTGCCCCTTTTCCCACTGCAAAACTCCAACTTTCTCTAGATCTGCACTATTCAATATGGTAGATTATCTCCAGGTGACTACTGGGATGTGAAATATGACCAGTTGAACTGAGATGTGTTGTAAGTATAAAATACATATGAGACTTCAAAAATTTAAATATACAAAATAAGATAAAAATCTCCCTCCAATTTTTAAAATATTGATTGCACAATGAAAGTTTCATATTTTGGATACATTGAGTTAAATATGTTAAAATTAATTGTATCTGGTTCTTTTTACCTTTTAAACATGACTATTAGAAACTGTTCAATTCCATGTGTGGCTTCCTCTTCATTTTCATTAGACAGTGCTGTTCTGGACACATTCTAACTTGTAAATTTGCAATTAATTGCACTGTGTGAATCCTCACTTCCCCCTCAGACCTGATGTAATAATGCATTTCTTCCTTCTTTGACTGCTGTTGTCTATTATGGGCCTGATTTTTTGGCTTGGTTGGCCCTCCCATAAACCATGCAATGATGGGCACAGAAAACCTAACTATAGGCAAGAATCCTGCTTCAAGGCCATCGTTCTCAGCTTACTCAGATTTGCTTACTCATAGTACGGTCTCACAATTCGGGCAACCCTGTTCTACCAGTTTCACTTGGTATTGAGACAGTCAATTCCTAGGCAGGTTGATAAGAAGTCCGGGGGTCCCCAAGGAGGGAGGGACAATAAAAAAGGCTGAGGGCTGTAGAATTGATGGCCTTCAAACTGTAGTGTTGGAGAAGACTCTTGAGAGTCCCTTGGACAGCATGGAGATCAAACCAGTCAACCCTAAAGGAAATCAACCCTGAATATTCATTGGAAGGATTGATGCTGAAGCTGAAGCTCTGATCCTTTGGTCACCTGGTGTGAACAGCCGACTAATTAGAAAAGACCCTGATGCTGGGAAAGATTGAAGGCAGGAGTAGAAAGGGATGACAGAGGATGAGATGGTTGAATGGTATCACCAACTCAATGGGCATGAGTTTGAGCAAACTCCAGGAGACGGTGAAGGACCAGGAAGTGTGGCATGCTGCAGTCCAAGAGGTTGCAAAGAGCCGGACACCACTGAGCGACTGAAAAGCAACAAAGGTGAAGGTGTTGAAGGTCTATTTTAATGCACTACCAAACTATGAGGCTTGAGTTGGGTGCATGATTTTCAAGGGGCTATAAGTTACAGGAATAGACAAAATGAGGCAGGCAGTGTCGAAGGTAGGCACAGATTGAGTGGCTCAAAATACCACATTGTATCAACGTATAGATTGAGAGGTTAGAAGTCTGAAACGAGTTTCACTGGGTAGACTCCAGGAAGGTGTCAGCAGGGTCGTGTTCCTGCTAGAGGGTGGATTCCCTTTGCAGCATCTAGAGGCTGTCTCGTGCCTTGGCTCACGGCCGCTCCTTCCGGCTCCGGAGCCCACAGTGGCGACTGCGTCCTTGTGCTGCCGCCTGTCCGTTTCCTGCCTTCCTCTTCCTCTTAAGCATTCCTGTTATTACAGTGGGCCCACCTGGATAATCCAGCATCAGTTCAGTTCAGTTCAGTCACTCAGTCGTGCCCGACTTTTTGCGACCCCATGAATCATAGCACGCCAGGCCTCCCTGTCCATCACCAACTCCCGGAGTTCACTCAGACTCACGTCCATCGACTCAGTGATGCCATCCAGCTGTCTCATCCTCTGTCGTCCCCTTCTCCTCCTGCCCCCAATCCCTCCCAGCATCAGAGTCTTTTCCAATGAGTCAACTCTTCACATGAGGTGGCCAAAGTACTGCAATTTCAGCTTTAGCATCATTCCTTCCAAAGAAATCCCAGGGCTGATCTCCTTCAGAATGGACTGGTTGGATCTCCTTGCAGTCCAAGGGACTCTCAAGAGTCTTCTCCAACACCACAGTTCAAAAGCATCAATTCTTCGGCGCTCAGCCTTCTTCACAGTCCAACTCTCACATCCATAGATGACCTCAGGAAAAACCATAGCCTTGACTAGATGGACCTTTGTTGGCAAAGTAATGTCTCTGCTTTTGAATATGCTATCTAGGTTGGTCATAACTTTCCTTCCAAGGAGTCAGTGTCTTTTAATTTCATGGCTGCAGTCACCATGTGCAGTGATTTTGGAGCCCAGAAAAATAAAGTCTGACACTGTTTCCACTGTTTCCCCATCTATTTCCCATGAAGTGATGGGACCAGATGCCATGATCTTCGTTTTCTGAACGTTGAGCTTTAAGCCAACTTTTTTCACTCTCCACTTTCACTTTCATCAAGAGGCTTTTTAGTTCCTCTTCACTTTCTGCCATAAGTGTGGTATCATCTGCATATCTGGGTTATTGATATTTCTCCTGGCGATCTTGATTCCAGCTTGTGCTTCTTCCAGCCCAGCGTTTCTCATGATGTACTCTGCATATAAGTTAAATAAGCAGGGTGACAATATACAGCCTTGACGCACTCCTTTTCCTATTTGGAACCAGTCTGTTGTTTCATGTCCAGTTCTAACTGTTGCTTCCTGACCTGCATACAGATTTCTCAAGAGGCAGGTCAGGTGGTCTGGTATTCCCATCTCTTTCAGAATTTTCCACAGTTTCTTGTGATCCACACAGTCAAAGGCTTTGGCATAGTCAATAAAGCATAAATAGATCTTTTTCTGGAACCCTCTTGCTTTTTCCATGATCCAGCATAGCCTCATTATTTTAAGTTTAGTGATTATTTAACTTATATGTAGAGTACATCATGCAAAATGATGAAGCACAAGCTGGAATCAAGATTTCCAGAATAAATTTCAATAACCTCAGATATATCAGCTATCTCAGCTATGCAGATGGCAGAAAGCAAAGAAGAACTAAAGAGCCTCTTAATGAAGGTGCAAGAGGAGAGTGAAAAAGCTGGCTTAAAACTCAACATTCAAAAAACTAAGATCATGGCATCCGGTTCCATCACTTCATCGAAAATAAATAGGGAAACAATGGAAACAATGACAGATTTTTTTTTTCTTGGGCTCCAAAATCATTGCAGATGGTGACTACAGCCATGAAATTAAAAGATGCTTGCTCTTTGGAAGAAACGCTATGACAAACCTAGGCAGCATATTAAAAAGTAGAGACAGTGCTTCATTAACAAAGGTCCATCTAGTCAAGGCTATGGTTTTTCCAGTAGTCATGTATGGATATGAGAGTTGGACCATAAAGAAGTGCCAAAGAATTGATGCTTTTGACCTGTAGTGCTGGAGAAGAGTCTTGAGAGTCCCTTGGACAGCAAGGAGATCAAACCAGTCAATCCTAAAGGAAATTGACCCTTAATATTCATTGGAAGGACTGATGCTGAAACTCCAATACTTTGGCCACTTGATGTGAAGACCTGAATCACTGGAAAAAGACCCTGATGCCGGGAAAGATTGAGGACAGGAGAAGGGGGCAACACAGGATGAGAT
The DNA here is from genome assembly GCF_032452875.1 of Bos javanicus. Lineage (NCBI taxonomy): Eukaryota > Metazoa > Chordata > Mammalia > Artiodactyla > Bovidae > Bos > Bos javanicus. The sequence continues at coordinate 12,217,911 of NC_083870.1, forward strand.
GGTTGGATGGCATCACCGACTCAATGTACATAAGTTTGAGCAAGCTCCGGGAGATGGTGAAGGACAGGGAAGCTTGCCATATTGCAATCCATGGGGTCCCCAAAAGTCAGACGTGACTGAGAGACTGAACAACAATCAAGAAGCACCATCTTCCATTTGTAGTAAAATTGTTCCTACTTTCCCTTCTACTGTAGAGTCTTTTCCCAGGAACACTTTATTCAATTAGATTTATGAGTCACCTGGGAAGATACTATGTAACCTCAGGCAATTCCCAGTAGGAGGGAGTCAGCAAGTTACAAAAGAGTGAGAGGTGACTTCAACTTTAATCCAATCCTTTTATTTTTAAATGAAAATGAAAGGCATAGAGGGGAACATTATACATAGTGATAAAGAATCTAAATTCTAGCTCCTGAATCCAAGACAAGAGAACAAAGAAGCTGATCAAAAGTGTTAGTTGCTAAATTGTGTCCGACTGTTTGTGATAGCATGGACTGTAGCCCACCAGGGTCCTCTGTCCATGGAATTCTCCAGGCAAGAATACTGGAGTGGGTAGCCATTCCCTTCTCCAAGGGATCCTCCCTACCCAGTGATGGAATCCAGGTCTCCTGCACTACAGATGGATTCTCTACCATCTGACTCACCAGGGAAGCCCAGCTGATCAAGAGTGAAAGTCTCTCAGTCGTGTCCGACTCTTTGCGACCCCATAGACTATACAGTCCATGAAATTCTCCAGGTCAGAATACTGGAATGGGTATCCTTTCCCTTTCCCAGGGGTTCTTCCCAACCCAGGGATGGAACCCAGGTCTCCCACATTGCAGGCAGATTCTTTACCAGCTGAGCCACAAAGGAAGCCCAAGAATACTGGAGCATAAAGAGATGGGTAAAAGAACTAGAGGTTGAAGCAAGTGGAGGTCATGGTACTGCAATCACAAATATAGTCCACACAGATATGAGAACACAGAAAGGAGAGCATGGGATTTTCCTGGTGGTCCAGTCGTTAAGACTCCATGCTTCCACTTCAGGGGATCGATCCCTGGTCCCACATGCTATGGGCATCGCCAAAAGAAACAGAGGAGGGTGTAACTCTGAAAAAGTGACAAGCCTGATGTTGGGGCAAGTAATGGAAGCTGAGCAACAGTGGTGAGGGTATGTGGACAGGAGATACTGACTGAGGGATTTCCATAGCTGACCAATTTCTTCAGCCCAAATAGAACCTAGAGTCCTGGTTCAAAGTGACCCCACCCTGTTGGGTTTTTTTTTTTTTTTTTTTTTTTTGGTAAACTAACTGACATCGGCAGACAATTTGCAATTATCCTTCTCAATGGCCTAAGAAAGTATTTTCTCTCTTCAGTACTTTTTTCAGTATTTCTGCCAGGTTGTCTTCTCCCTGAAAGATGGAAGGGGGAGGTGGGGAAGATGTTCTCTGATACACAATGAGATCTGAGACTCAAATGAAAACTGTCTCTGTTTTTATAGTACAGGCAGGTCTCCGCAGTACTCACTGGGTGATGATGTGAGTAGTGAGGGTGTGATGTAGTGAAACATTTTCTCAAACTCAGTACATTTATAGGCTTTTTCATTAATGAGAACTCTAGTGCAGGATGAAATGAAAGTTCTGAAGGAAGCACTGCCACACTGGGAGCACATACACGCACACACACCTACATATATATGGGATTTCTCCTGGAGTACATTCTCTAAGGACAGCATGCCAACTGAAGCTCTTCTCAAACTCACCACATGTGTGCGTGCATGCTAAGTCATTTCAGTTGTGACCCCATGGACTGTAGCTTGTCAGGCTCCTCTGTCCATGGGATTCTCCAGGCAATACTGGAGTGAGTTGCCATGCTCTCCTCCGGGGGATCTTTCTGACCCAGGGATTCAAACTCCCATCTCTTACATCTCCTGCTTTGGCAGGAGGGTTCTTTACCACTAAAGCCCAAAGTTAAGTGAGTGAAAGTCGCTCAGTCGTTCCCAACTCTTTGCAACCCCATGGACTGTAGCCCACCAGGCTCCTCTGTCCATGGAATTCTCCAGGCCAGAATACTAGAGTAGGTTGTCAGGCCCTCCTCCAGGGAATCTTCTCAACCCAGGGATCAAACCCAGGTCTCCCGAATTGTGGTTGGATTCTTTACCATCTGAGCCACCAGGGAAGTCCTGGGAAGCCCAAACTCACTGCATATTCACATCTATTCCCCTGAGAATGTTTCTTCAGGACAAAAATAAATTAGGGGAAATTACTGACACGTTTTTGTTGGTGAGAAGACTTCTTTATTGTTCACTATCTTCCTGTTGCTTAATTTTTTCCAGTTTGGATGCTGTGCATCATTTATTGACTTTTCTAATACTGTTTCAGTACACTTGGATATCCTGGAAATATTCTACAACTATAAGCCTGAGGGAAAAAATAAAAAATAACATGCCTCAAATATTGGTTATTAGGAGAATGCAATATTTCTCTTCTGAAGAATTCAGAACAAAGTAAGAAAACCAAAATGATGTCTGGTCAACTTTCTTTATATATATATATATATATATATATATATATATACACACATACAAGAACGTTTTATTTTAATTATATAATTTCCCAAGTGAGTGAACTTTTTGGAATTAAATAGTTACATGTCATCTGGAAGATTAAGTTGCAATTACCTACAGACTGTCCAACATCAACCTTCTCAAGCACCTTTAAATGACAGTAAACTGTGTATCAAATTAAAAAGAGTAATACAGGAGGGCAGTCCTAAGATGGCAGAGGAATAGGATGGGGAGACCACTTTCTCCCCTACAAATTCATCAAAAGAACATTTAAACGCTGAGTAAATTCCACAAAACAACTTATGAATGCCGGCAGAGGACATCAGGCACCCAGAAAAGCAGCCTATTGTCTTTGAAAGGAGGTAGGAAAAAATATAAAAGACAAAAAAAGAGACAAAAGAGGTAGGGACGGAGCTCCGTCCCAGGAATGGAGTCTTAAAAAGAGAGAAGTTTCCAAACACCAGGAAGCACTCTCACTGCCGAGTCTGTGGAAGCACAGAGGGCAACATAACAGGGAGGAAAAATAAATAAATAATTAAACCCCACAGATTACGAGCCCAGTGGTAACTCCCCCAGCAGAGAAGCAGCACAGACGCCTGCTCCTGCCACTAGCAAGCGGGGACTGGGCAGGGAGGCGCGGGCTGCATTGCTAAGAGTAAGGATCTGGCCTGAATGCCCCAAGCGCAATCTGAGCGAACTAACTTTGGCTAGCAAACCAGACTGTGGGATAACTACCATGCAAAAAGCCAGCCCTAACCTAACCCCACCCGCCAGGCCTGCGCACAGAACAAAGGACTGAACAGAGATAGCCAGCTGCAGACCATCCCCCTCTGGTAACAGGCAGCCAGAGCCGGAAGGGTGCGATTGCAGCCCCAGAGAGACATTATCTACAAAACTGTAAGCAGGCTTCTTTGCTAACTAAGACTTCTTGGGGTTCTGGTCGGTCAACATCCACCTGAGAAAGTGCGCTGGTTGTACACCCAGAAAACTGAATGGCAGGAACGGGGGAGGCGATAAGTCGCAGTGACCACGCTCGCCAAACACCCCATCACCTGAGCTGCTCAGACCTGGGAAGGGCACAAAACACAGGCCCAACCGAGTCTGCACCTCTGAAGACTACCCGAGTACCTGAACCTGAGCGGCTTAGACCTGGGAGGTGCATGCAGCCCAGGGCCGGCCTCAGAGCAACCTAGAGAAGCAGTGGAGCAACCTAGAGCCTGAGCAGTGTGGGTAGGGAGGGTACACGCGCCGTGAGCGGGGCAGGCCCAGTGTGGCTGAGGCACAGCAAGCACACGCCAGTGTTATTTGTTTGCAGCATCCCTCCCTCCCCACAGGGCGACTAAACAAGTGAGCCTTAAAAAAGTGTCCACCACCGCCCCCTTTGTGTCAGGGCGGAAATCAGACACTGAAGAGACCAGCAAACAGAAGAAGCTAAAACAGAAGGAACCGCCTTGGAAGAGACAGGTGCAAAAGATCAAAACCCTGTCGTTAGTACCGACTACATAGGAAGGGGCCTATAGATCTTGAGAAATATAAGCTGGACCAAGGAACTATCCGAAAATGAACTGATGCCAAAATACCCACAACAACACCAGAGAAAGTCCTAGATATATTTCTAATACTTTCAAGATCATTTTTTTTAATTTTTTTAATTTTTAAGTTCTCTATTACTCCTTTAATTTTCACCTTTATAACCTACTATTACTTTGCAAAAAAAAAAAAAAGACCCTATTTTTTAAAAGCCAACTACATATATTTTTTTTTTAATTTTTGTGACTTTTTTTCCTCTTTTCTTTAATATTGTATTTTTGAAATTCAAAACTCTACTCTAGATTTTTAATCTGTGCTTTTGGGTATTTGTTATCAATTTTGTACCTTTAAAAACCCAACCTTCAGTACCCATTTTTACTTCGGAGGGAGATTACTGGCTTGACTGCTCTCTCCCCCTTTGGACTCTGCTTTTTCTCTACCAGGTCACCTGTGTCTCCTCCCTACCCCCTCTCTTCTCTACCCAACTCTGTGAATTTCTGTGTGTTTCAGACGGTGGAGAACACTTAGGGAACTGATTACTGGATGGATCTGTCTCTCTCCTTTTGATTTTCCCCCTTTTATCCTCCTGGCCACTTCTGTCTCCTTCCTCCCTCTTCTCTTCTCTGTATAACTCTGTGAACGTCTCTGAGCGGTCCAGGTGTGGAGTGCACACAAGGAAGTGATTACTGGCTACCTTGCTCTCTCCTCTATTGATTCCACCTCATCTCATTCAGGTCACCTCTAACTCCCTCCTCCCTCTTCTCTTCTCCATGTAACTCTGTGAACCTCTCTGGGTGTCCCTCACTGTGGAGAAAATTTTCATCTTTAACCTAGATGTTTTATCAACGGTGCTGTATAGAAGGAGAAGTCTTGAGACTACTGTAAAAATAGGACTGAAAACCAGAAGCAGGAGGCTTAAGTCCAAACCCTGAGAACACCAGAGAACTCCTGACTCCAGGGAACATTAATCGACAGGAGCTCATCAAATGCCTCCATACCTACAATGAAACCAAGCACCACCCAAGGGCCAACAAGTTCCAGAGCAAGACATACCATGCAAATTCTCCAGCAACACAGGAACACAGCCCTGAGCTCCAATATACAGGCTGCCCAAAGTTACTCCAAAACCATTGACATCTCATAACTCATTACTGGACACTTCATTGCACTCCAGAAAGAAGAAATCCAGCTCCACCCACCAGAACACGGACACAAGCTTCCCTAATCAAGAAACCTTGACAAGCCAGCTGTACAACCCCACCCACAGCAAGGAATCTCCACAATAAAGAAAACTCCACAAACTGCCAGAATACAGAAAGGACACCCCAAACTCAGCAATTTAAACAAGATGAAGAGACAGAGTAATACCCAGCAAGTAAAGGAACACGATAAATGCCCACCAAACCAAACAAAAGAGGAAGAGATAGGGAATCTACCTGATAAAGAATTCTGAATAATGATAGTGAAAATGATCCAAAATCTTGAAATCCAAATGGAATCACAGGTAAATAGCCTGGAGACCAGGACTGAGAAGATGCAAGAAAGGTTTAACAAGGACCTAGAAGAAATAAAAAAGGGTCAATATATAATGAATAATGCAATAAATAAGATCAAAAACACTCTGGAGGAAACAAATAGTAGAATAATGGAGGCAGAAGATAGGATTAATGAGGTAGAAGAGGGATTGGTAGAAATAAATAAATCAGAGAGGAAAAAAGAAAAACAAATTAAAAGAAATTAGGATAATCTCAGAGAACTCCAGAACAGTGTTAAATGCTCCAACATTCGAATCATAGGAGTCCCAGAAAAAGAAGACAAAAAGAAAGATCATGAGAAAATACTTAAGGAGATACTAGTTGAAAACTTCCCTAAAATAGGGAAGGAAATAATCACCCAAGTCCAAGAAACCCATAGAGTCCCAAACAGGATAAACTCAAGGCGAAACACCCCAAGACACATATTAATCAAATTAACAAAGATCAAACACAAAGAACAAATATTAAAAGCAGCAAGGGAAAAACAACAAATAACACACAAGGGGATTCCCATAAGGATAACAGCTAATCATTCAATAGAAACTCTTCAAGCCAGGAGGGAATGGCAAGACATACTTAAAGTGATGAAAGAAAATAACCTACAGCCCAGATTACTGTCCCCAGCAAAGATCTCATTCAAATATGAAGGAGAAATCAAAAGCTTTACAGACAAGCAAAAGCTGAGAGAATTCAGCATCACCGAACCAGCTCTCCAACAAATGCTAAAGGATATTCTCTAGACAGGAAACACAAAAAGGGTGTATAAACTCGAGCCCAAAACAATAAAGCAAATGGCAATGGGTTCATACTTATCAATAATTAGCTTAAACGTAAATGGGTTGAATGCCCCACCAAAAGACAAAGACTGGCTGAATGGATACAAAAACAAGACCCCTATATATGTTGTCTACAAAAGACCCACCTCAAAACAGGGGACACATATAGACTGAAAATGAAGGGCTTGGAAAAAGATTTTCCATGCAAACAGAGACCAAAAGAAAGCAGGAGTAGCAATACTCATATCATATAAAATAGACTTTAAAACAAAGGCTGTGAAAAGAGACAAAGAAGGACACTATATAATGATCAAAGGATCAACCCAAGAAGAAGATATAACAATTATAAATATATATGCACCCAACATAGGAGCACTGCAATATCTAAGACAAAAGCTAACAAGTATGAAAGAGGAAACTAACAATAACACAATAATAGTGGGAGACTTTAATACACGACTCACATCTATGGATAGATCAACTAAACAGAAAATTAACAAGGAAACACAAACTTTAAACGATACAATAGACCAGTTAGACCTAATTGATATCTAAGGATATTTCACCCGAAAACAATGAATTTCACCTTTTTCTCAAGCGCACACAGAACCTTCTCCAGGATAGATCATATCCTGGGCCATAAATCTAGCCTTGGTAAATTCAAAAAAATTGAAATCGTTCCAAGCATCTTTTCTGACCACAATGCAGTAAGATGAGATCTCAATTACAGGAGAAAAACTATTATAAATTCTAACATATGTAGGCTGAACAACACACTGCTGAATAACCAACAAATCACAGAAGAAATCAAAAAATAAATCAAAATATGCATAGAAACGAATGAAAATGAAAAAAACAACAACCCAAAATCTGTGGGACACTATAAAAGCAGTGCTAAGAGGAAAGTTCATAGCAATACAGGCATACCTCAACAAACAAGAAAAACGTCAAATGAATAACCTAACTCTACACCTAAAGCCTAGATCTGATAGATAGAGTGCCTGATGAACTATGGAATGAGGTTCGTGACATTGTACAGGAGACAGGGATCAAGACCATCCCCATGGAAAAGAAATGCAAAAAAGCAAAATGGCTGACTGGGGAGGCCTTACAAATAGCTGTGAAAAGAAGAGAAGCAAAAAGCAAAGGAGAAAAGGAAAGATATAAGCATCTGAATGCAGAGTTTCAAAGAATAGCAAGGAGAGATAAGAAAGCCTTCTTCAAAAATGAATGCAAAGAAACAGAGGAAAACAACAGAAGGGGAAAGACTAGAGATCTCTTCGAGAAAATCAGAGATACCAAGGGAATATTTCATGCAAAGATGGGCTTGATAAAGGACAGAAATGATATGGACCTAACATAAGCAGAAGATATTAAGAAGAGATGGCAAGAATACACAGAAGAACTGGACAAAAAAGATCTTCACGACCCAGATAATCACGATGGTATGATCACTCACCTACAGCCAGACATCCTGGAATGTGAAGTCAAGTGGGCCTTAGAAAGCATCACTACAAACAAATCTAGTGGATGTGATGGAATTCCAGTTGAGCTATTCCAAATCCTGAAAGATGATGCTGTGAAAACACTGCACTCAATATGCCAGCAAGTTTGGAAAACTCAGCAGTGGCCACACGACTGGAAAAGGTCAGTTTTCATTCCAAACCCAAAGAAAGGCAATGCCAAAGAATGCTCAAATTACCACACAATTGCACTCATCTCACACGCTAGTAAAGTAATGCTCAAAATTCTCCGAGCCAGGCTTCAGCAATATGTGAACCATGAACTTCCTGATGTTCAAGCTGGTTTTAGAAAAGGCAGAGGAACCAGAGATCTAATTGCCAACATCCGCTGGATCATGGAAAAAGCAAGAGAGTTCCAAAAAACACATCTATTTCTGCTTTATTGACTATGCCAAAGCCTTTGACTGTGTGGATCACAAGAAACTGTGGAAAATTCTGAAAGAGATGGGAATACCAGACCACCTGATCTGCCTCTTGAGAAATTTGTATGCAGGTGAGGAAGCAACAGTTAGAACTGGACATGGAACAACAGACTGGTTCCAAATAGGAAAAGGAGTACATCACGGCTGTATATTGTCACCCTGCTTATTTAACTTATATGCAGAGTACATCATGAGAAACGCTGGACTGGAAGAAGAACAAGCTGGAATCAAGATTGCCAGGAGAAATATCAATAACCTCAGATATGCAGATGACACCACCCTTATGGCAGAAGGTGAAGAGGAACTAAAAAGCCTCTTGATGAAAGTGAAAGTGGAGAGTGAAAAAGTTGGCTTAAAGCTCAACATTCAGAAAACAAAGATCATGGCATCTGGTCCCATCACTTCCTGGGAAATAGATGGGGAAACAGTGGAAACAGTGTCAGACTTTATTTTTCTGGGCTCCAAAATCACTGCAGATGGTGACTGCAGCCATCAAATTAAAAGATGTTTACTCCTTGGAAGGAAAGTTATGACCAACCTAGATAGCATATTCAAAAGCAGAGACATTACTTTGCCAACAAAGGTCCATCTAGTCAAGGCTATGGTTTTTCCTGTGGCCATGTATGGATGTGAGAGTTGGACTGTGAAGAAGGCTGAGCGCCGAAGAATTGATGCTTTTGAACTGTGGTGTGGGAGAAGACTCTTAAGAGTCCTTTGGACTGCAAGGAGATCCAACCAGTCCATTCTGAAGGAGATCAGCCCTGGGATTTCTTTGGAAGGAATGATGCTAAAGCTGAAACTCCAGTACTTTGGCCACCTCATGCAAAGAGTTGACTCATTGGAAAAGACTCTGATGCTGAGAGGCATTGGGAGCAGGAGGAGAAGGGGATGACAGAGGATGAGATGGCTGGATGGCATCACTGACTCGATGGACGTGAATCTGGGTGATCTCCAGGAGTTGGTGATGGACAGGGAGGCCTGGCGTGCTGCAATTCATGAGGTCATAAAGAATCGGACACGACTGAGTGACTGAACTGAACTGAACAACTAAAGCAACTAGAAAAGGAAGAAATGAAGGACCCCAGGGTTAGTAGAAGGAAAGAAATCTTAAAAATTAGGGCAGAAATAAATGCAAAAGAAATAAAAGAGACCATAGCAAAAATCAACAAAGCCAAAAGCCGGTTCTTTGAAAGGATAAATAAAATCAACAAACCATCAGCCAGTCTCATCAAGAAACAAAGGGAGAAAAATCAAATCAATAAAATTAGAAATGAAAATGGAGAGATCACAACAGACAACACAGAAATACAAAGGATCATAAGAGACTATTATATGCCAATAAAATGGACAATGTGGAAGAAATGGACAAATTCTGAGAAAAGTACAACCTTCCAAAACTGAACCAGGAAGAAATAGAAAATCTTAACAGACCCATCACAAGCACGGAAATTAAAACTGTAATCAGAAATCTTCCAGCAAACAAAAGCCCAGGTCCAGACGGCTTCACAGCTGAATTCTACCAAAAATTTAGAGAAGAGCTAACACCTATCCTACTCAAACTGTTTCAAAAAGTTGCAGAAAAAGGTAAACTTCCAAATTCATTCTATGAGGCCACCATCACCCTAATACCAAAACCTGACAAAGATGCCACACACAAAAAAGAAAACTACAGGCCAATATCACTGATGAACATAGATGCAAAAATCCTTAACAAAATTCTAGCAATCAGAATCCAACAACACATTAAAAAGATCATACACCATGACCAAGTGGGCTTTATCCCAGGGATGCAAGGATTCTTCACTATCCACAAATCAATCAATGTAATACACCACATTAACAAATTGAAAGAAAAAACCATATGATTATCTCAATAGATGCAGAGAAAGCCTTTGACAAAATTCAACATCCATTTATGATAAAAACTCTCCAGAAAGCAGGAATAGAAGGAACATACCTCAACATAATAAAAGCTATATATGACAAATCCACAGCAAACATGATCCTCAATGGTGAAAAACTGAAAGCATTTCCTCTAAAGTCAGGAACAAGACAAGGGTGCCAACTTTCACCATTACTATTCAACATAGTTTTGGAAGTTTTGGCCACAGCAATCAGAGCAGAAAAAGAAATAAAAGGAATCCAAATTGGAAAAGAAGAAGTAAAACTCTCACTGTTTGCAGATGACATGATCCTCTACATAGAAAACCCTAAAGACTCCACCAGAAAATTACTAGAACTAATCAATGACTATAGTAAAGTTGCAGGATATAAAATCAACACACAGAAATCCCTTGCATTCCTATACACTAAATAATGAGAAAATAGAAAGAGAAATTAAGGAAACAATTCCATTCACCATTGCAATGAAAAGAATAAAATACTTAGGAATATATCTACCTAAAGAAACTTAAGATCTATATACAGAAAACTATAAAACACTGGTGAAAGAAATCAAAGAGGACACTAATAGATGGAGAAATATACCATGTTCATGGATCGGAAGAATCAATATAGTGAAAATGAGTATACTACCCAAAGTAATTTATAGATTCAATGCAATCCCTATCAAGCTACCAACGGTATTTTTCACAGAGCTACAACAAATAATTTCACAATTTGTATGGAAATACAAAAAACCTCGAATAGTCAAAGAAATCTTGATAAAGAAGAATGGAACTGGAGGAATCAACCTACCTGACTTCAGGCTCTACTACAAAGCCACAGTCATCAAGACAGTATGGTACTGGCACAAAGACAGAAATATAGATCAATGGAACAAAATAGAAAGCCCAGAGATAAATCCATGCACATATGGACACCTTATCTTCGACAAAGGAGGCAAGAATATACAATGGATTAAAGACAATCTCTTTAACAAGTGGTGCTAGGAAAACTGGTCAACCACTTGTAAAAGAATGAAACTAGATCACTTTCTAGCACCATACACAAAAATAAACTCAAAGTGGATTACAGATCTAAATGTAAGACCAGAAACTATAAAACTCCTAGGGGATAACTTAGGCAAAACACTCTCTGACATACATCACAGCAGGATCCTCTATGACCCACCTCCCAGAATATTGGAAATTAAAGCAAAAATAAACAAATGGGACCTAATTAAACTTAAAAGCTTCTGCACAACAAAGGAAACTATAAGCAAGGTGAAAAGACAGCCTTCAGAATGGGAGAAAATAATAGCAAATGAAGCAACTGACAAACAACTAATCTCAAAAATATACAAGCAACTCCTGCAGCTCAATTCCAGAAAAATAAATGACCCAATCAAGAAATGGGCCAGGAGGAGCTAAGATGGCGGAGGAGTAGGACGGGAAGAACACTTTCTCCCCCACAAATTCATCAAAAGAACATTTAAACGCCAAGTAAATTTCACAAAACAACTTCTGAAAGCTGGCAGAGGACATCAGGCACCCAGAAAAGCAACCCAAGTCTTCGAAAGGAGGTAGGGAAAAACATAAAAGACAAAAAAAGAGACAAAAGAGGGAGGGATGGAGTTCCGTCCCGGGAAGGGAGTCTTAAAGAGAGAAGTTTCCAAACACCAGGAAACCTTCTCACTGCCGAATCTGCGCCGAGCCTTGGAAGCACAGAGGGCAACATAACAGGAGGAAAATAAATAATTAAAACCCGCACATTGCGAGCCCTACGGTAACTCCCCAGCGGAGAAGCAGCGCAGACGCCTGCATACGCCATTAGCAAGCGGGGGCTGGGCAGGGAGGCACGGCGCGGGCTGCATCGCAAGAATCTGGCCTGAATACCCCGAGCGCTATCTGAGCGAAATAATTTGGGCTAGCAAACCAGACTGTGGGATATCTACCACGCGAAAAGCCAGTCCTAACCTATGACACTGCCAGGCCCGCGCACGGAATAAAGGACTGAACAGAGATAGCCGGCGGCAGACCATCCCCCTCCGGTGATAGGTAGCCAGAGCCGGAAGGGGACAATCGCAGCCCCAGAGAGACATTATCTATAAAACTGTAAGCAGGCTTCTTTGCTAACTAAAACTTCTTGGGGGTCTGGACGGTCAACATCTGCCTGAGAAGGTGTGCCGGTACACAACTAGAAAACCGAGCAGCGGGGAGGCGATAAGTCGCAGCAATCGCGCATGCAAAACACCTCATCACCTGAGCTGCCGCATCTGGGAAGGGCACAAAACGCAGGCCCAACTGAGAGTCTGCGCCTCTGAGGACTACCCGGGTGCCTGAACCTGAGCGGCTTGGACCTGGGAAGTACAGGCAGCCCAGGGCGGGCCGCGGATGGTTCGCGGCGGAGCAACCTAGAGCCTGAGCAGCATGGGCAGAGAGGCTACACGCGCCGTGAACTGGGGGCAGACACAGTGTGACTGAGGCACTGCGAGCACATGCCAGTGTTATTTGTTTGCAGCATCCCTCCCTACCTCCCCTCAGTGCGACTGAACAAGTGAGCCTATAAAAAAAAATTTTTTTAATCCTCTATTATTCCTTTAATTTCCACTTTTATAACTGATTACTTTGCAAAAAAAAAAAAAAGAAGACCCTATTTTTTTTTAAAGCAAACTTCATATATATATTTTTTAATAATTTTTTGACCTTTTTTTTTTTCCTTCTTTTCTTTAACATTGTATTTTTGAAATTCCAAACTCTACTCTAGATTTTTAATTTTAGCTTTTTAGTATTTGTTATCAATTTTGTACCTATAGTTTTTTTTGTTTGTTTGTTTTTGTTTTTATATAATTTCTGTGACCCTTTTTTATTTTTTCTTTTTCTCTGTTTCTTTCTATTCTTCTTTTAAATAACACTGTATATCTGAAATTCCAAACTCTATTCTAGATTTTCAATTTATGCTTTTTGGTATTTGTTATCAATTTTGTACCTGTATTTTTTTATATATAATTTATGCGACCTTGTTTGTTCTTATTTGTTTGTTTGTTTGTTTTTCTCTCTCTTTCTTTTTCTTCTTCTCTTTTTAACATTGTATTTTTGAAATTCCAAACTCTACACTAGATTTTTAACTTTTGCTTTTTGGTATTAGTTATCAATTTTGTACCTATATTTTCTTTATAATTTTTGCGACCTTGTTTGTTTTTGTTTGTTCGTTTTTTCTCTTTCTTTTCCTTCTTCTTTTCTTTAACATCATATTTTTGAAATTCCAAACTCTACTCTAGATTTTAAATTTTTGTTTTTATGTATTTGTTACAAATTTTGTACCTTTAAGAACCAATCTTCAGTACCCATTTTCACTAGGGAGCGAGATTACTGGCTTAACTGCTCTCTCTCCTTGGACTCTCCTTTTTCTCCACTAGGTCGCCTGTGTCTCCTCCCTAACCCCTTTCTACTCTACCCAACTCTGTGAATTTCTGCGTGTTCCAGACGGTGGAGAACACTTAGGGAGCTGATTACTGGCTGGATCTGTCTCCCTCCTTTTCATTCCCCCCATTTATCCTCCTGGCCACCTATGCCACCTTCTTCCTTCTTCTCTGTATAACTCTGTGAACAACTCTGAGTGGTCCAGTTGTGGAGTGCACATAAGGAAGAGATTACTGAATAGCCCACTCTCTCCTCTATTGACTCCACCTCATCTCATTCGGGTCACCTCTAACTCCCTCCTCACTCTTCTCTTCTCCATATAACACTGTAAACCTCTCTGGGTGAAACAAGGTTCAGGGCAAGACATACCAAGCAAATTCTCCAGCAGCAAGGAACACAGCCCTGAGCTCCAAGATACAGGCAGCCCAAAGTCACCCCAAAACCATAGACATCCCATAACTCATTACTCGACATTTCATTGCACTCCAGAGAGAAGAAATACAGCTCCACCCACCAGAACACTGACACAAGCTTCTCTAACCAAGAAACCTTGACAAGCCACCTGTACAAACCCACACACAGCGAGGAAATGCCACAATAAAGAGAACTCCACAAACTGCCAGAATACAGAAAGGACACCCCAAACTCAGCAATTTAAACAAGATGAAGAGACAGAGGAATACCCAGCAGATAAAGGAACAGGATAAATGCCCACCAAACCAAAATAAAGAGGAAGAGATAGGGAATCTACCTGATAAAGAATTCGAATAATGATAGTGAAATTGATCCAAAATCTTGAAATCAAAATGGAATCACAGATAAATAGCTTGGAGACTAAGATCGAGAAGATGCAAGAAAGGTTTAACAAGGACCTAGAAGAAATAAAAGAGAGTCAATATAAAAGGAATACTGCAATAAATGAAATTAAAAACACTCTGGAGGCAACAAATAGTAGAATAACAGAGGCAGAAGATAGGATTAGTGAATTAGAAGATAGAATGGTAGAAATAAATGAATCAGAGAGGATAAAGAAAACGAATTAAAAGAAATGAGGACAATCCCAGAGACCTCAGGACAATATTAAACGCTACAACATTAGAATCATAGGGTCCCAGAAGAAAGACAAAAGAAAGACCATGAGAAAATACTTGAGGAGGTAATAGTTGAAAACTTCCTAAAATGGGAAGAAATAACACCAAGTCCAAGAAACCCAGAAGTCCCAAACAGGATAAACCCAAGGCGAAACACCCCAAGACACATATTAATCAAATTAACAAGATCAAACACAAGAACAAATATTAAAAGCAGCAAGGAAAAACAACAAATAACACACAAGGAATTCCCATTAGATAACAGCTAATCTTCAATAGAAACTCTTCAAGCCAGGAGGAATGGCAAGACATACTTAAAGTGATGAAAGAAAATAACCTACAGCCCAGATTATTGTACCCAGCAAGGATCTCATTCAAATATGAAGGAGAAGTCAAAAGCTTCTCAGACAAGCAAAAGTTGAGAGAATTCAGCACCACCAAACCAGCTCTCAACAAATACTAAAGGATATTCTCTAGACAGGAAACACAAAAACAGTGTATAAACTCGAACCCAAACAATAAAGTAAATGGCAACGGGATCATACTTATCAGTAATTACCTTAAACGTAAATGGGTTAAATGCCTCAACCAAAAGACAAAGACTGGCTGAATGGATACAAAAACAAGGCCCCTACATATGTTGTCTACAAGAGATCCACCTCAAAACAGGGGACACATACTGACTGAAAGTGAAGGGCTGGAAAAAGATTTTCCATGCAAACAGGGACCAAAGAAAGCAGGAGTCGCAATACTTATATCAGATAAAATAGACTTTAAAACAAAGGCTGTGAAAAGAGACAAAGGTGGTCACTACCTAATGATCAAAGGATCAATCCAAGAAGAAGATATAACAATTATAAATATATATGCACCCACACGGGAGCGCCACAATATGTAAGACAAATGCTAACAAGCATGAAAGGAGAAATTAACAATAACACAATAATAGTGGGAGACTTTAATACCCCACTCACACCTATGGATAGATCAACTAAACAGAAAATTAACAAGGAAACACAAACGTTAAACAATACAGTTGACCAGTTAGACCTAATTGATATCTATAGGACATTTCACCCCAAAATAATGAATTACACCTTTTTCTCAAGCACACATGGAACGTTCTCCAGGATAGATCACATCTGGGCCATAAATCTAGCCTTGGTAAATTCAAAAAAATAGAAATCATTCCAAGTATCTTTTCTGACCACAATGCAGTAAGATTAGATCTTAATTATAGGAGAAAAACTATTAAAAATTCCAACATATGGAGGTTGAACAACACCCTGCTGAATAACCAACAAATCACAGAAGAAATCAAAAAAGAAATCAAAATTTGCATAGAAACTAATGAAAATGAAAACACAACAACTCAAAACCTGTGGGACACTTTAAGCAGTCCTAAGGGGAAAGTTCATACCAATACAGGCATACCTAAAGAAACAAGAAAAAAGTCAAATAACCTAACCCTACACCTAAAGCAACTAGAAAAGGAAGAAATGAAGAACCCCAAGATTAGTAGAAGGAAAGAAATCTTAAAAATTAGGGCAGAAATAAATGCAAAAGAAACAAAAGAGACCATAGCAAAATCAACAAAGCCAAAAGCTGGTTCTTTGAAAGGATAAATAAAATTGACAAACCATTAGCCAGACTCATCAAGAAACAAAGGGAGAAAAATCAAATCACTAAAATTAGAAATGAAAATGGAGAGATCACAACAGACAACACAGAAATACAAAGGATCATAAGAGACTACTATCAACAATTATATGCCAATAAATGGACAACGTGGAAGAAATGGACAAATTCTTAGAAAAGTACAACTTTCCAAACTGAACCAGGAAGAAATAGAAAATCTTAACAGACCCGTCACAAGCACGGAAATTGAAACTGTAATCAAAAATCTTCCAGCAAACAAAAGCCCAGGTCAGACGGCTTCACAGCTGAATTCTACCAAAATTTAGAGAAGAGCTAACACCTATCCTACTCAAACTCTTCCAGAAAATTGCAGAGAAGGTAAACTTCCAAACTCATTCTATGAGGCCACCATCACCCTAATGCCAAAACCTGACAAAGATCCCACAAAAAAAGAAAACTACAGGCCAATATCACTGATGAACATAGATGCAAAAATCTTTAACAAAATTCTAGCAATCAGAATCCAACAACACATTAAAAAGATCATACACCATGACCAAGTGGGCTTTATCCCAGGGATGCAAGGATTCTTCAATATCTGCAAATCAATCAATGTTATACACCACATTAACAAATTGAAAAAAAAAACCATATGATTATCTCAATAGATGCAGAGAAAGCCTTTGACAAAATTCAACATCCATTTATGATAAGAACTCTCCAGAAAGCAGGAATAGAAGGAACATACCTCAACATAATAAAAGCTATATATGACAAACCCACAGCAAACATTATCCTCAATGGTGAAAAATTGAAAGCATTTCCTCTAAAGTCAGGAACAAGACAAGGGTGCCAACTTTCACCATTACTATTCAACATAGTTTTGGACGTTTTGGCCACAGCAATCAGAACAGAAAAAGAAATAAAAGGAATCCAAATTGGAAAAGAAGAAGTAAAACTCTCACTGTTTGCAGATGACATGATCCTTTACATAGAAAACCCGAAAGACTCCACCAGAAAATTACTAGAACTAATCAATGACTATAGTAAAGTTGCAGGATATAAAATCAACACACAGAAATCCCTTGCATTCCTATACACTAATAATGAGAAAACTGAAAGAGAAATTAAGGAAACAATTCCATTCACCATTGCAACAGAAAGAATAAAATACTTAGGAATATATCTACCTAAAGAAACTAAAGACCTATATAGAAAACTATAAAACACTGGTGAAAGAAATCAAAGAGGACACTAGTAGATGGAGAAATATACCATGTTCATGGATTGGAAGAATAAATATAGTGAAAATGAGTATACTACCCAAAGCAATTTATAGATTCAATGCAATCCCTATCAAGCTACCAACGGTATTCTTCACAGAGCTAGAACAAATAATTTCACAATTTGTATGGAAATACAAAAAACCTCGAATGGCCAAAGCTATCTTGAGAAAGAAGAATGGAACTGGAGGAATCAACCTACCTGACTTCAGGCTCTATTACAAAGCCACAGTCATCAAGACAGTATGGTACTGGCACAAAGACAGAAATATAGATCAATGGAACAAAATAGAAAGCCCAGAGATAAATCCATGCACCTATGGACACCTATCTTTGACAAAGGAGGCAAGAATATACAATGGATTAAAGACAATCTCTTTAACAAGTGGTGCTGGGAAAACTGGTCAACCACTTGTAAAAGAATGAAACTAGAACACTTTCTAACACCTTACACAAAAATAAACTCAAAATGGATTAAAGATCTAAATGTAAGACCAGAAACTACAAAACTCCTAGAGGAGAACATAGGCAAAACACTCTCCGACATACATCACAGCAGGATCCTCTATGACCCACCTCCCAGGATGTTGGAAATAAAAGCAAAAATAAGCAAATGGGACCTAATTAAACTTAAAAGCTTCTGCACAACAAAGGAAACTATTAGCAAGGTGAAAAGGCAGCCTTCAGAATGGGAGAAAATAATAGCAAATGAAACAACGGACAAACAACTAATCTCAAAAATATACAAGCAACTCCTACAGCTCAACTCCAGAAAAATAAATGACCCAATCAAAAAATGGGCAAAGAACTAAATAGACATTTCTCCAAACAAGACATACAGATGGCTAACAAACACATGAAAAGATGCTCAACATCACTCATTATTAGAGAATGCAAATCAAAACCACTATGAGGTACCATTTCATGCCAGTCAGAATGGCTGCGATCCAAAAGTCTACAAGCAATAAATGCTGGAGAGGGTGTGGAGAAAAGGGAACCCTCTTACACTGTTGGTGGGAATGCAAACTAGTACAGCCACTATGGAGAACAGTGTGGAGATTCCTTAAAAAACTGGAAATAGAACTGCCTTATGACCCAGCAATCCCACTGCTGGGCATACACACCAAGGAAACCAGAATTGAAAGAGACACGTGTACCCCAATGTTCATCTCAGCACTGTTTAAAATAGCCAGGACATGGAAGCAACCTAGATGTCCATCAGCAGATGAATGGATAAGAAAGCTGTGGTACATATACACAATGGAGTATTACTCAGCCATTAAAAAGAATACATTTGAATCAGTTCTAATGAGGTGGATGAAACTGGAGCCTCTCATACAGAGTGAAGTAAGCCAGAAAGAAAAACACCAATACAGTATACTAACGCATATATATGGAATTTAGAAAGATGGTAACAATAACCCTGTATATGAGACAGCAAAAGAGACACTGATGTATAGAACAGTTTTTTGGACTCTGTGGGAGAGGGAGAGGGTGGGATGATTTGGGAGAATGGCATTGAAACATGTATAATATCATACGAAACAAGTCTCCAGTCCAGGTTCAATGCATGGTACTGGATGCTTGGGGCTGGTGCACTGGGACGACCCAGAGGGATGGTACAGGGAGGGAGGAGGGAGGAGGCTTCAGGATGGGGAACACATGTATACCTGTGGCAGATTCATGTTGATGTATGGCAAAACTGATACAATATTGTAAAGTTAAAAAATGAAAAAAAAAAAGGAAAGAAAAAAAAGAAAAAAGAAAAGATCAACAGAGAAAAAAATAAAAATAACACATAAAAAAATTAAATATATTTAATCAAAAAAAAAAAACCACACAACCTAAATGGTTGTGGTATTTTCCTTTTTTATTTTCATGTTTATACTAGCTATTTCAATGATTCCATAAATGTTTCATGTTTGAAGTGCATAATTATGTCTTTTAAGAAAACAATTTCTATGTTTTCTTAAACATAGAAATGTATGAAAACAATTTCATACATAGTATGTCAGAGTTTGCCCAAAATGCATACTGAATTCTCACTTTAAGATGAAGTACTGGAACATTTATTTAATATAATATGGGTCTGTCTTGGGTCTAGACCAAGATGGAGTGCATTACTGGAAATAACAGAAAGGAGTCTTTATTTCACATATAACATAACCACATATTCAGAGGCTTTGGGGCATTACAATAGTATATTTTTAATATAGAAAAATTATATTTAATTATATTTATTTCTTTCACAGAAACACGTTTTAGCTCTAAATAACTATTCTATGATTGTTTCTTCTACATAATGCAACAGAATCCCTGCAAGTAACAGATACATGCTAGCTAACCAGATTCTACCGACAAAGAGAATTATTACCAAAATAATTTACTAAGATTATTTTTGTGCTATTATTAGTTTGGAGACTAATATGTTAAAAATTAATTAAAATTATCTGAAATTATTGATAGTAAGCAGAAGGATAAAACACTATTAACTAACGATATTGTTAGCTTCTTTTCTAATTATTTTTTTAAATTTTTTTATTATTATTATTTTTTTTTTTTTACTTTACAATATTGTATTGGTTTTGCCATACATCAAAAGTGAGTCATGGCATTATTTTCAAAATTGTTTATTGACTAAAACTGTAAAACAAGAGATAACCAAAAGCAAAAAAAAAGAGACACGTGTACCCCAATGTTCATCTCAGCACTGTTTATAATAGCCAGGACATGGAAGCAACCTAGATGTCCATCAGCAGATGAATGGATAAGAAAGCTGTGATACATATACATAATGGAGTATTATGCAGCCATTAAAAAGAATACATTTGAATCAGTTCTAATGAGGTGGATGAAACTGGAGCCTATTATACAGAGTGAAGTAAGCCAGAAAGAAAAACACCAATACAGTATACTAACGCATATATATGGAATTTAGACAGATGGTAATGATAAACTGTATGCCAGACAGCAAGAGACACAGACGTATAGAACAGTCTTTTGGACTCTGTGGGAGAGGGAGAGGGTGGGATGATTTGGGAGAATGGCACTGAAACACGTATAATATCATATATGAAACGAATCGCCAGTCCAGGTTCAATGCATGGTACTGGATGCTTGGGGCTGGTGCACTGAGACGACCCAGATGGATGGTACAGGGAGGGAGGAGGGAGGGGGTTCAGGATGGGGAACACGTGTATACCTGTGGCAGATTCACATTGATGTATGGCAAAACCAATACAATACTGTAAAGTAATTAACCTCCAATTAAAATAAATAGTTATATTTAAAAAAAATAAAAAGAGTAATACATAAATTTATGCTTACAAATATCTTTGCACATATCCCAGGGTCAAATGCATTTATCAAGAAGAACTACATGATGTTCAAGGTCATTCTAATGATTCATTTGTGTATTAGACTGCTAGGGCTGCAATAACAAAATACCACATATTGGGTAGCTTAAACAAATGACATTTATTTTCTTACTATTCTGGAGTCTAGAAGTCAAGCAAGATCAAGGTGCTGGCAGGATTGGTTTCTAGAGAGACCTCTTATCCTGGCTTGCAGATGGCTGCCCTCTTGCTGTGTCCTTGAGTACCCTTTTCTCTGTGTCCCTCTCTGGTGTCAATTCCTCTTCTAAAGAGAACATCAGTCATATTCAATTAAGACCCAACACTTACAACCTCACTTAACCAAAATTACCTCTTTAAAAGTCCTATCTCAAAACAAAGTCCCATTGGGTGAAGGGACTTCAATATATGAATTGGATGGGTTGGGGGAGGGGTACAAAAATTTAGTTCTTGTGCTTTGGGGTGGGGGAGGGTAAAAGAAATACAGAGGAATTTAGGCCTCATTTCAAGTCTCATTGTATTTCTGGAGAATATTGCTAAAAAAATGTGAGGGGCCTGCTATTTAATCCCTGAATGTAGGAGTGGTGGTGGGTTTAGGGGAGTATTGTTTTGGAGAAAAAGAGAACTCACCAAGATACAAGGAAAGTGAAAGTCGCTCAGTCGTGTCTGACACTTTGAGACCCCATGGACTATAGAGTCCATGTAATTCTCCAGGCCAGAATACTGGAGTGGGTAACTGTTCCCTTCTGCAGGGGATCTTCCAAACCCAAGGATTGAACCAGGGTCTCCTGCATTATAGGCAGATTCTTTACCAGCTGAATCACCAGCGAAGCCCAAGAATACTGGAGTGGGTCTTCAGTGGATCTTCCCAACCCAGGAATTGAACTGGGGTCTCCTGCATTGCAGGAGGTTTCTTTACCAGCTGAGTTACCAGGGAATCCCCTGAGAGTAAATCAGGGTCTGTTCTAGAGATAATATGAAATATTGCTAAGATTTTTTTTTACTTTCTTAGGGCAGCTCTAGGGAACTTTATATGATATACATGAGAATCTTAATTATTGAATCCTATAGGTTATACAAGGTTTATTAAGAAGACAAGTCATTACAACATGGAAATACCCACTAAAAACTAACCAGTTGGAACATTGGTAAACACTCAAGGCTCACTTTCTATTTAACTATTGTTGTTCAGTCGTCATGTCTGACTCTTTGCAACCCATGGACTGCAACACTCCAGGCTTCCCTGTCTTTCACTATCTCTGGGAGTTTGCTCCTGGAGCTGGCTCATACAGGCTCTCAGAAATGGTGTACATGTGCCTTTCCAACTCCACATTCAGTGACATCACATTTGGTCACTTGGAATAGACCACAGTGGAGAATCTATACAAGGCAATTGGGAAACACTATAAACCAGATCTCTTTGTTTTTCTGAGAACTGATTGTTCAAGATTTACCAGCAAATCATTGAATTGATTCATGGCCTTTGAATTAATATCACTGCTGAGTCACTTGTTGCCTATTGTTCAAATTAAAAATTCAATGTAAACAAAAGGCAGCATGAAACTCAATATCCTGCAACAGATGTTAGATTTTATGACATTGTTGAAAGAGGCCCTGTGCTAATATCCATGGCATACACATTTGTTGTTGTTTAGTCACTAAGTTGTGTCTGACTCTTCTGCAATGCTACGGACTGTAGCCTGCCAGACTCCTCCATCCATGGGATTTCCTAGGCAAGAATACTAGAGTGGGTTGCCATTTCCTTCTCCATGGTCAACTTTCAATTATCCATTATCACTGTCTACTTTTAACTGTTAACCTTCAGCTTTCATTAACCATTTCTTTTTAAGAGAAGCACAATAAAGCACACATCATGCTTTGAAGCACATAGTCAGCAGATTCTAGAAGTTCTACAACCACAAGGTTTTTAAAAGCTTGGTTGAAGTCAGACTTTAATATGAGATATTATTAACTCATTCTCTAAAGCAGATCTACCAGGGCATCCATCAAATGACACATTTTAGATTTCTGAGGGCTTCCCTGGTGGCTCAGATGGTAAAGAATCCATCTGCAATGCAGGAGACCTGGGTTCAATTCCTGGGTTGGACTGAACCCCTGGAGGAGGGCGTGTCAACCCACTCCAATATTCCTGCCTGGACAATTCCATGGACAGAGGAGCCTGGCAGGCTATAGTCATGGAGTCGCAAAGAGTTGGACACCACTGAGTGATTAAGCACAGACTTCTGAAGGGCTTCCCAGGCAGTGCTAGTAGTAAAGAATCCATTTTCCAGTGCAGGAGACATAAAAGACATAGGTTCAATCCCTGGGTCGGGAAGATCCCCTGGAGAGGGTACGGCAACCCACTCCAGTACTCTTGCCTGGACAGAGTACTCTTGCCTCACAACGAGTCAGACATGACTGAAGCGACTTGGTACACAGACTTCGCAAATCTTTTTCTCACATTTTTTTTTTTTCCTTTTGGGGTGTGAGGGGAGGGTGGCATACCAAATTACTTTATTTGAAGGAATGGTACTAAGGAAAGAACTTAAGTATTATGACCCAAACACAGATGCACTGCCTTGATGACCAGGGAAGTCATCCCTGTGACTACGGGAAGTCAGCCTAAGGCTTAGCTCTCATTATCATGGTGTCCCAGTATGTGCTTGTCAAAGAGATACTCTGCCATGCCAGACTCAGGAGACCCCCGTCTTGCACAGGTTGGTTACACGGTCACCCAGTTCTTTGTTGGATTTCTCCTGCTCATTCAGGTAATGAGTCCCAATGAAGTCACACAAATGGTGGTCATTTCTGTCAGTGGCCAGTTTGTGCAGTTCCAGTGGTGACTAATTCACACTTTTTTCCAAATGTAGCACACATTCCATTGCACTCCACCCATTCTCCCAGTCATCAAGGTCTAATTCCTTAACATCCTAAGGGAAGATTCGGCCACTTTACTGGTTCTGTAGCTTCATTAGTTTCTCAGCATGTTCCCTTTCATCACAAGATTGGTAAGAAAATTCTTGGCAAAGTTCTTCAAAGCCACATCATCACAGTCAAAATAGTATGACACAGATGTAGCAGGCAAACACCTCCAGTGGGGTAGTTGATGGCATCCTCCGAGTCCTGGCAGTAGTCCAGGCAGCATCTGCAAGAAGATGCAGTCATCCTGGAAGGTGGCTGAGAGGTGGAGGTGGGGGCCTGGGGTGGGTCGAGGGCTCTGGGTGGGTGGTGGTGAGGGCTGACTCTGAGCAGCTGGCCAAGGCAAGGGACGATCACCAAGTTCCGTCCAAGCACTGTTGAAGCAGGAAATTGTGGCGATTCTCCAAAAAGATTGCCTCTCTCATGGTTTTTTGAAACAAGTAAATGACTAAGTAAATGAAAAAGTAAATGACTAAGTTAAAGTTGCCATGCTCAGTCACTCAGTCATGTCTGACTCTGTGGCTGCATGGATTGTAGTCCATCAGGCTCGTTTGTCCACGGAGTTTCCCAGGCAAGAATGCTGGAGTGGGTTGCCATTTCCTTCTCTATAAGTTTCTATCAGTTTAGTTCAGTTCAGTTCAGTCACTCAGTCGTATTAGCCTCTGCAACCCCATGGACTGCAGCACGCCAGATCTCCCTGTCCATCAATAACACCCAGAGCTTACTCAAACTCATGCCCATTGAGTCAATGATGCCATCCAACCATCTCATCCTCTGTCGTCCCCTTCTCCTCCCGCCTTCAATCTTTCCCAGCATCAGGATCTTTTCCAAGGAGTTCTTCAAATCAGGTGGCCAAAGTATTGGAGTTTCAGCTTCAGCATCAGTCCTTCCAATGAATATTCAGGACTGATTTCCTTTAGGACGGACTGGCTGGATCTCCTTGCTGTCCAAGGGATTCTTAAGACTCTTCTCCAACACCACAGTTCAAAAGCATCAATTCTTTGGTGCTCAGTTTTCTTTATAGTCCAACTCTCACGTCCATACATGACTATTGGAAAAACCAGAGCTTTGACTTGACGGACATTTGTTGGCAAAATAAT
Organism: Bos javanicus; assembly: GCF_032452875.1. NCBI lineage: Eukaryota > Metazoa > Chordata > Mammalia > Artiodactyla > Bovidae > Bos > Bos javanicus. The sequence continues at coordinate 12,242,925 of NC_083870.1, forward strand.
GTCTCTGCTTTTGAATATACTAAGTTGGTCATAATTTTTCTTCCAAGGAGTAAGCATATTTTAATTTCATGGCTGCAGTCACCATGTGCAGTGATTTTGGAGCCCAAAAATATAGTCTGTCACTGTTTCCATTGTTTCCCCATCTTTTTGCCAGGAAGTGATGGGACTAGATGTCATGATCTTAGTTTTCTGAATGTTGAGCTTTAAGCCAACTTTTTCAGTCTCCTCTTTCATTTTCATCAAGAGGCTCTTTAGTTCTTCTTCACTTTCTGCCATAAGGGTGGTGTCATCTACATATCTGAGGTTATTGATATTTCTCCTGGCAATCTTGATTCCAACTTGTGCTTCATCCAGCCCAGCATTTCTCATGATGTACTCTGAATGTAAGTTAAATAAGCAGGGTGACAATATGCAGCCTTGACATACTCCTTTCCCGATTTGGAACCAGTCTGTTGTTTCATGTCCAGTTCTAACTGTTGCTTCTTGACCTGCATACAGATTTCTCAGGAGGCAGGTCAGGTTTCCATACTATGAATCAAAACCACCTTAAAGTTTAAGAGGTTAATTTAATTAACCATACTCAAAGTTAGTCTGTTTTGTGGGTTTTAAACTGGAAATGCATAAAAAGCAAGTAGTTTGAAAGTTTAATCTTTTCCAGTGTTGTTTTGCTTACAAATCTATTCTTCTTTCCTACTGTCACCACCTGACCTTAAGTAGGTATACACTATCCACTTTTAACTCTTTAACAGAGCAAAATTGAGTGGGACACAGCCTACTCACACATTAATATTCTCCTTCTTTGTCTCTCCTTCTCTCTCTCAGATACACAGAGACACAATCATTCATCATTCACTCAGGTCAGGTCTACTGTCCTTATAGCCAAGAGTCAGCATCTCAAACCTGTAGAAACAAGAGATGGGCAGAGAATGTAAAGAAATCTACAGCAAGACAACCAAGTTGAGTGCATTGAGCATGGTACCAGAGGCTGGGGATACAAAAGCAAGTACAATTAGATTTTACTGAAAAGGAAATGGGCTCAATGAGTCATATGACTGGCCCAAAGACAGTTGTTTTGGCCAACAAGAGACAGAAATGGAATTCAAATGCCTGGACTCTCAAAAGCAGACAGCCCTCCAAATGACCACCTTCAAAGGACCTACAATCTAGTAGATGAAAGAGATTGATCAATACTGAAATGTGTTTTGTTTTGAGGAAAGGAGTGGAGTGGAGGGAAGGAAACTCGCCTATCCTGGATAGGAGAGGAGAGTTGCTAAAGCTTCTTGGAAGATGGCTGGTTCCTCTAAGCTGTGGAAGACCAGTGACTATAGTAAGGTAAGAATTAAGGGAAAGGGCATTCTGGGCAAAGAGAACACACAGAGAAAAATCAAATAGGGAACTGCAAATTTCACATTTCTGAGTCATACATTCAGGAAGAGTACTGAGGAAGATAAAGATATTGAGGTAGGGTACTTCCCTGGTGGTCCAGTGGTTAAGATTCTGTGCTCCCAATGCAGGGAGCCCAGCTTCAACCCCTGGTCAAGGAACTAGATCCCATGTGCCACAGCTAAAGATCCTGCATGCTATGACTAAGACCTGATGCAGCCAAATAAACAAACAAATATAAATAATTTAAAAGAAAAAAAATGATGCTGAGGTAAAAAGGAGTCAGAGTAGGGAGAGGGGAGAAGGGGATGTCTGGAATGCCAACTAAGGAGTTGCCACTTGAAGGGTTTTAAGTCGGAGACATTGTGAGATATGTGGTTGATGACAGGCACACTGGTGGAAACGCACTGGCTACCCTGGAAAAGAAATGAGACTGGCAGCTAGGAGGTCAGATAGAAATAAAGCAATAGCTCCTTTTATGTGGTCCCTGATTGGTCAAGTTCATCCTACACAAGGACATAGTGGGAATTGGTCACAGAAATAATAGAGCAGCACAGAGGCCAGTTCAAAACTATAAGGTACAAATGCTTCTATATACCAAATACACCACAGCTGACCCTGGCTCTTCAGACTTAAGACTTTTTTGCTCAGCTACAATTTAATGAAAGATCCTTAGATTATTCTATAGTCGTTCTACACCGCAGACTGTTCAATGTTAAGGACTATATCTTATTTCTATCTGTAAATCCTTCATTATTCACTATACACACAGTGACTTTCACATAAGTGCTCTGTTCATGCTTTTTTAAAAATCCTTTCATTTTACAAATAAGCACTTTCTATACACCATGTTCCAGGGACTAAGAAAACAGATTAGAACCATACTCTCACTGAGCTTATTTTCTAGTTTGAGAAATAGACAGTAAACAAATACATAGTATTTTCAAGAAGTGATACTACTTAACATAGGGATAGAGTGATGAAGGTTCTAATTTTTCTTATAAAGGCTTATAAGGTGATCAGAGAAGGTCTCCCTGATGAGATGAATATTTGAGTAAAGCCCATAACAAAAGTACCTAAAACAGAGTATTCCAGGCAGGAGAGTGCACAGGGTGTTTATGACACAGCAAGAAAGCCAGGGTAGCTACAGCAGAGGGACCATAAGGACAAGCATAAGGCGATGAGATTAGAGAGGTGGCTGGGGTTCAAATTATGGAGGGACTTGGATATGAATTTCTTTAGGTATAACTGAAGATGAAATTTCACTTCTTCATGCTGAGTCCCATTCTCAAGAAACACAAAGGAAGTAGGATTAGTTGTAGAAAATCTTAGAGGTAAATCTACTGCTCAAAGGCATTGCAAAACATTCTTAAACAAAGTAAGCATGATTATTAGATATTACTTGGAAATCTATCCACTACCTCCCTACACTAAGACTCTTATTGCCTCCAATAAGACAATTTAGAATAGACTGGAGGAGGCGGGGGGGGGGGGGGGTAGGTTTCTGAAATAACAGTTCAAAAATATCTTTCAAAAAGGTAATATTCCTGTTCTAGCCAAGGTAGTATTCCTGTTCTAGTCAATCCACTAAGGTATGCTTTTTAAAAAAAAAAAAAAAAAAGAGGCCAAGGCTTATCTTCTCCAGTCGTGCAGGGTTCTACTTTTCATCACACGTAAAGGGTCGTTCCTGACTACCATTTCCATGAGATTAACCTTCCAAACCTCAGGTTCCACCGATCACTCAACAGGTAGCATAAGAATTACATCAATTGTGAATTACATTCCATGATTCTGGCACAAAGATCTGCAACTGATTCTACTACAAGTAGTGTGTATAAATGCTGAGATTTCCCTGGAATGAGATGACAATTAGTAGATATTTCTCACACAAAGATGAAGGTCAGGCATTCCGTGCTACTAAATCCCCTATGAGCATGACTTTCCCTGCAACACTTTCTGCTGGCAAAGTGGCAAACAGCAAAATACAAAAGAAACAGCTTGGGTCAGAACAAGGGGAGAAGGGAGTTTGAGAATGGAAAGAAGAGCATGGAACAGAAGGAGATGTGAAAAGAGAAAGTACTTTGGAATGAACTGATGGAGGGAGGAGAATGAAAAGAGAAACACACAGGAAGGTAGGGCACACACTGATATCATCCTGCGCTGTTGTTTACTTGTGTGTCTGTGCCCTCCTGGATTAGATCCCCCAGTATCTAGGTGGTTTCTAGTGGTGCATTTCCAGCACGGAGCCCACTAAGCCCTGCTCACACTCAGCACTAAATTGTTTGTGGAGGTATGAGAATGAAAGAATTGCTCTCTCTTCCCCCTCTTTCACTATATATCTTCCTGACTTCTATAAAGCCTAGTTTGCTATTTACTCTTTTGTTTCTATTCGGCTTTTCCCCCTGCTCCTCTGTCCTGTAAGTCAACCCATGTGTGCGCCCTCTGTCGTATTACCAAAATGTGGCAGCCAGAGACAAAATGATAGGACCAAAGGGGAACCGTCTATAACCAAGGCTGCCCGCCAGACTTAGGCAGAGACTACACAGAAATGGCATCAGAAAAAAAGGCAATTGCAATGATCATAAGAGAAACACAAAAGAAGTGAGCTGCCAGGCTGCTGAAAGGGAAGGCTCAAATCTTCTCGTGCCTACAAACATTTGCTGTGACAGCCTTTTATTGGAGCCGTTGACATGCCTCATGGGTTAAGAGCAAAGTGTTAAGAGAGGTTCTGTCTAGGACAGAAACAAGAAAAGGTACTCACGGGAGAAAGGACAGAGAAGAATTCCAGGGCCTGGATGTGCGGGAGATAGACGAGAAGAGGAACTCAAGACCAGCTTGGAATCGTAAGGGATAATCTGTAGGTGACTGGGGCTTATAAAGTAGCCTCAAGTATGGGATGAAGTGAAGGCCCCTGAAGGCGAGACAGAGTGAGGCCTCACCCGAAAGAGAAAGAGCAGAACGAAGACACACCCCTGCAGCTACTTCACACCTAATGCCCCCGTGCAAGGCGCTTCCCTGGCCAGCTTGGACCCACTGGCTTCCAAGATTCCTCGCTGCAAGCTGGACCGCGGAGCCCTGAACTACAATACCCATAGTGCCCCACGCGCAGGCCGAGTGAACCGCCCTCTTCTGATCCCCACTAGCCAATGGGTTTCGCCATCTTCCTCTGCCCCTGGAAATACGACGGGAGGAGTCAGCGCTTCCGGTCCCGTGTTCTCTTTGGCCCTCGGGGAATCCAAAGATGTAGTGCTTACGGAGGAGCCGTAAGGCAGCGGTTCTAGGTGTAATGAAGGGATCGTCCATTGCATGGGTTCCGCTAACAGAACGTGGGCTGTTTAGGCTAACAGATGGCACCAAACCTCTGCTTTTAGGCCCCTTCCCCACCTCTTCCGGGGCGGACCTCAGACCTTCAACACATGCGCACTGTCCTTCCTCCGCCCCTGTGATGGGGCGAGCCTAGGACCTTTAGCACATGCGCACTTCACATTCTCTGGGACTGACCTCGGACTTGCAGCACTAGTACCCCTAGACCAAGACCTGACAGACTGTCTGGGGTCTCTGGTTGTTTCCGTTGCTATGCTCAGGACATTGTATTTTGGGTAATGCTGTCTTTTTTTTTGTTTTAACTTTCTCTTGTTTAACATCGGGAAGCAGCAATGAAGTGTTATTGAAAAATCCCTAAAGCTGGATTTGAAATATGCACTTTGTAACACACCAGCTTTGGGGTATTGGGCAGGTCATTTATTCGTGCTGCTGGCAGGGCTGTATGCAAACTATTGGTGCCCACAGCCCTCCGGTCCCCGTAGGACTGTAGTTTCCAGGCCACTGGAAACTTCTAAGAGGAGTGCACCAGAAAACCAAATGACCGAGCTGAGCATTGGTGGAGGATCGTGGAATGCAGTGAAAGAAAGGAACTGGAAATGGGACGGCATTTGGGGCGCCAGCTGGAAGGAGAAATGGGGAAAGAAAAGTTTTGTTGGGTTTTCCGCTCTATCTGCAATTGCTGATAATTCTCCATTTAAATATCATCCCATCTGACTTTTCTCCATCCCTATTGTCATTCACAGATCAAGATCTCTTGCTTAAATTCTCTCCAGTCCCCACCCCACACCCTGTTGAACTAAACTGCAAACATGATCATTAAAATGTGTCATGACTTCTCTTTGCCCCTAAAATTAAGTGCCAACACCTTAAGGCTCTTATTGTCTGGTCTCTTCCTTCTCCACCAGTCTTCTCTCACTCTTTGTTCGAATCACCTTCAAATACTTTTAACACAGGAGGCTGCTTCTTACCGCCTGGCCTTTTTATGTGTGGAAACAATGTAATAAACACTCTGAATTCTGCTGAACACAGTCCTGGGTTGGTTTCAAGCAGTGCCTTCCACCATACTCCGTCAATTCTTCCCTTTTCCTCTCTGAAAGATTCTGTAGCTTTCTGTTTGTTTAGTTATTAGAAGTCCAGCCTAGTGTAATGAGTCCATTTTAAAGCTTTAGTCTCACATCAAGTTTACATAGCTTCCTTACCCTCAGCACCAGCCAACCTTCAGCATGGGATGCCATTTGGGGAACTGATACATCCTGTCCTTTAATAGAACTCTCTCTTTTGCTAACTTGTTGTGTTGGAACCTGGAGGAAGGACTGGGGATGGCCTAGGAGGAAGGGCAGAATGTCCTTTTCCCTAACTGGGCAAGTCATGGTAATCATCTGTTTGTTGTTTGACTCTCAGGCTAAAGCTGACTGATAGTGGATACCTTCCATTTAGAAGATGCCCAAATGCTAATGCTTATGGGCACATGGATTAGTTTCCTGGGAGCTCTCCCCATTGCACAATCCCCTGATAGGAAATCTGCTCCAATCTAACTGCTTCCCACAATGCCTCAGGTCCTGCCTTTGGCTGTATAACTAAGCTCCCTGGCTACTGGTCTTCTTGGGAGGACGACCAGCAAGATGGCTCAAACTCTATTGACTTTTCACACTGTTCTTTTGACTTACAGGAAATTCATACATCCTACTAAACCACATTGTACAAGTGACAGCTCTTTTCCAGTTAACCCTCATTCTTTACTCCAGTGATCACAGAGAACAGATCAGCAAGCCCATCAGCAGATATCCAACCAAGGACTGAGATGCAGTCTCTCCTTGCCAAGCCACCAATTTCTAAGAGACCCCTCACTCTAAGGAGCTGAGGACAAAATTCACAGCACTTGATCCTCTGGTGATGGACTCATGACTCCATCAATCCCTTTCCCCTTTCCACCTCCACAGCATCTTCTATTTATTTCCTGGGGAGGTAGAGGATAGGGTACTGGGGATATAGCAGAACTGACTCGCCACCTCTTGATGGTACCTTTTACTTTTGTGGCAAAACTGACAATTCCAGGGTACCAAATGAGTCCTGCTTAACATCCTGAAACAAAAAAGCTATCTCCTTTGCCCAGAATACTTGCCACATACTTCAACACCTTCTCTTCCCCCTTCCCTTTATCTGTGATTAGCTCCTTTACTATCAATGTATCACTGTAACTATCATCACTGCCAAGAAGAAATTCTAACACTGCCAAGCCTAAGGCAGCAGACTGATCTATCACCTCCAAAGTTCCTCTTGCCTCCCTCATCATAACATTTACCACATTATGTTCTAAATGACTCTCGACAGTACATCTTCCCCATGAGCCCAGGCACCACAACAGCTGGGACAGTGTCAGTTTTGCTCATCTTTGTCTCATCGTTGCTCACACACTGAAAGCACTAAATACATAAACGAAGGATTCCCAGGCTTTGGGGAAGAGTCTGTGTGGTTTGAAAGAGCCTAGGGTTATGGGACTTTCTGGTGATCCAGTGGTTAAAAAAATGATGTGTGCTCAGTCATGTCCTACCCTTTGGGATCCCATGGACTGTAGCCCACCAGGCCTTCTGTCCAAGGAATTTTCCAGGCAAGAATACTGGAGTGGGATGCCATTTCCCTCTCCATGCCCCATGGTTAAGAAGCCACCTTCCAATGTGGGGGATGCAGATTCTATCCCTGGTCAGGGAACTAGGATCCCACATGCCAGAGCCCTCATTGAGCCCACACTCTGTGGAGCTCAAGCTACACAAGAGGAGCCACCACAATGAGAAGCCCACACACCACAATGAAGACCCAGTGCAGCCAAAATAACAAGTTTTAAAAATAGAAAATAAAGAGCCTGGGTCCTGCTACAATGCCTCCATCCCTGCTGCTTCTACCTCCCTGAGAGCTGCTGTGCTCTACGCCTACTTTGTATATCAAGTTGTGTTGCTGGAACATCTCTGAAACATCTAAAGTGCTGTATTAAAATCTGCACTTTTATAAATTAGTTTTATTCGCTCGACCAGCTATATAAGCATCAGCAATGTTTGTAAAATAGGAAATTGTGAGGCAGTCAAGGGTGGGGTGTTACCCTACACTTTTGACTCCATTCCTTACATGCCCAGAATTCCCTTCCCAGTTGTTTAGAAGTTTGAGTCTGCCCAGTAGGAGCTCCCTTCCCACTATTCGTCTGTGGTGGAAAGAAACGATGGTTTCTCTTATGACTACACTATGGTCTCGATGCAACATTCCTTCATGCAAAACATTTTTAACTGACCTAGAAGAGCTGAGGGAGCTTTTCAGTGTGTCCTACCAGGGCCCTTCAGGCTACTGGCAACAGGATGAAGGATAAACAAATTCCCAAAATAAGCTTATACCTATGCTCGGACCCTAGAGTTCTCAAGAGCACAAGCCATTCCTTCCCTCTCCCCTTTCCCTTCCTGTCCATGCCTCTGCAATGGAGCAGAAAGAAAAAGTTGTGCCGCTACCTATGGGAAAATGCCCCTTGGCTTTCAGAATCCTGACATGAAATATGATCTCGTTTTTTAGGAAGTCAGTTCCAGACAAAAGATCCTCTTACTGTCCCACTCCCTGAATTGTCTACTCTCTCTTTTAAAATGGGGGCAGCATTTTGCCTGAAGCACCAAGTTCCTGGATTAACTAAAATATGAATTTATCCAGAATATCACACTCACCCATTTATCCAAAAAATATATGTGGAGCAGTATTTATATGCTTGTTTCTGGGTATACTACAGTAAAGACACAATTCCTGCTCTCAAATTACAATCTAGTAAGAAGAAAACCAATTTCAGCACTAAGAACTATGATAGAGTTTTGCATCTATGGCCTGGAGGTGGTAGAAATCAGGGAAAGCTTCCCAATAGAAATAACACTGGTTTAGCCTTAAAGTAGAAATTAACCAAGCAGGAAAAGGGAGGGAAGCGATGCAGGATACACACCAAGTACAGAGGCCAAGAAATAACATAAGAAAACCCGTGCTAAGCACTGTTGGACACCACCTTAAGAGTTCAACAAGTATTACCTCATTAAATTGTCACAACAACTCTTTGAAATAGATAGTAGGCTCCTTGATAGATGAAGTAATTAAAGTATAAGCTATTGATGAGGCATGGAAAGGTGATGTAAATATATTGAACAAGATCACAGTTTACTTAATAAATGATGTAACCTCATGGATGACAGCCTGCCAGGTTCCTCTTGCCCTTTCCAGGAAAGAATACTGGAGTGGGTTGCCATTTCCTTCTCCAGGGGATCTTCCCAACCCAGGGATTGAACCTACATCTCTTGCACCTCCTGCATTGGCAGACAGATTCTTTACCATTGTGTCATCTGGGAAGCCAATAAGTGATGAAGCCAAGACACAAATCAGGAAGTTTGAGTCCAGAACTGCTACTCTCCACCACCTTCTTACCTAGTACTTGGGGTTGATGAGTTGTCTTTCATAAAGGAGTATAAGATTCATGGCAAAGCATACTTGAAAAATAAACTAGGTAGACAGGCAGGGAAGGGACGTCTCAGGTGGCTCTAGTGGTAAAGAATCTGCCTGTGAATGCAGGAGATGCAGGAGACATAGGTTCAATCCCTGGGTTGGGAAGATTCCCTGGAGAAGGAAATGGTAACCCACTCCAATATTCTTGCCTGGGAAATCCTATGGACAGAGGAGCCTGGTGGGCTACAGTCCATAAAGTTGCAAAGAGTTTGACATGACTGGGCATACACACCTACACAGGCAGGGAAAGACAACATGAATGAAGAGTTTATATACCACATTGGTGACATTTGGACTTTATCTTAAAGGTAACAGGGATCCAAATGATGGATTTCGAGGAGTAAAGTGGTCTGACGTATTTATATTTATTACTCTGTTAACATGGAATAGGATAAGTTATAAGGGAATAAGAGTACTAGAAGTGAGAACATTGTAAATCAACTATGCTTCACTTTTAAAAAGAAGAAGCTCTTGCAGTGATGCAGGAAAGAATGAATAAGGACTAGGAAATAAAAGTTTGAACTAAGGTAGTAGCAATGACTATAAAGAGGAGCAAATGTGATTCTGAAGTGGAACTGACAGTATATTGATAATAAGTGCAGAAAGTCAGGGAGAAAAAGCATTCTCTCATGATTCCCAGATTTCTTATTTTATTTCAGAGACTAAGTATAGAGGAGAAGTAGGCTTGAAAGGAAAGATGTTTTAAATGAATTTGGATATGAGGGTTTGAGATGTTTGTGTTACCATTGAACAGTCAACTAAGCAAGACAATGAGCAGTTACATTTAGGAGTGTGGAGTAAGGAATGAGATCTGAGTAAAAACACAAATTGGAGAACCACTGGCATACAGGTTGTCACTGAAACTATGAGAATAGATGAGAACACTCAAAGAGGATTTCAGAAGATAAGAAAACTGAGGGTGGACCCTGAGGAAATACCAAGCATACACAAAGGTAATTGGATGCAAAGAGACTAAGGAGGAGCCAAAGTAGGAGGAAGATTGTGTAGGCATCTACCAAAACTGGGGCTTTCATGGTGGCTCAGATGGTAATGAATTTGCCTGCAATGTGGGAGACTGGTTCAATCCTTGGGTCAGGAAGATCTCCTGGAGAAGAGAATGGCTACTCACCCCAGTCTTCTTGCCTGGAGAATTCCATGGACAGAGTAGCCTGACAGGCTGCAATTGATGGGGTCACAAAGAGTCAGACACAACTGAGCGACTAACACTGCCAAAACTAAGGGGAGTTGGACTTCCCTGGTGGTCCAGTGGTTAAGAATCCACCTGCCAATGCTGGGGACATGGAATTAATCCCTGGTCTGTAGTTTGAAAAGAAGAAAAGTGAAAGACAAAGAAGAAAAGGAAAGATATACCCATCTGAATGCAGAGTTCCAAAGAACAGCAAGGAGAGAAAAGAAAGTCTTCCTAAGTGATCAATGCAAAGAAATAGAGGAAAACAATACAATGGGAAAGACTAGAAATCTCTTCAAGAAACTTAGACATACCAAGGGAACATTTCATGCAAAGATGGGCACAATAAAGGACAGAAATGGTATCGACCTAACAGAAGCAGAAGATATTAAGAAAAAGTGGCAAGAATACATAGAAGAACTATACAAAAAAGATCTTCATGACCAAGATAACCACAATGGTGTGATCACTCACCTAGAGCCAGACATCCTGGAGTGCGAAGTCAAGTGGGCCTTAGGAAGCATCATTTCGAACAAAGCTAGTGAAGGTGATGGAATTCCAGCTGAGCTATTTCAAATGCTAGGAGATGATGCTGTGAAAGTGCTGCACTCAATATGTCAGCAAATTTGGAAAACTCAGCAGTGGCCACAGGACTGGAAAAGGTCAGTTTTCATTCCAATCCAAAAGAAGGGCAATGCCAAAGAATATTCAAACTACTGAACAATTGCACTCATTTCACATGCTAGAAAAGGTCATTCTCAAAAAAAAAATTAATTAATTTAAAAAATAAAAAATAAATAAAAAAAGAAAAGGTCATTCTCAAAATTACCCAAGCTAGGCTTTAACAGTACATGACTGAGAGCTTCCAGATGTTCAAGCAGGATTTAGAAAAGGCAGAGGAATGAGAGCAAATTGCCAACATCCATTGGATCATACAAAAAGCTAGAGAATTCCACAAAAACATCTACTTCTGCTTCATTGACTACACTAAAGCCTTTGACTGTGTGTATCACAACAAACTGTGGAAAATTCTTACTTAAAGAGATGAAAATACCAGACCACCTTACCTGCCTCCTGAGAAACCTGTATGCAAGTCAAGAAGCAACAGTTAGAACCAGACATGGAACAACGGACTGGAGAATGTCAAGGCTGTATATTGTCACCCTGCTTATTTAACTTATATGAAGAATACATCATGCAAAATGCCAGGCTGGATGAAGCACAACCTGGAATCAAGATTGCCAGGAGAAGTATCAATAACCTCAAATATAGAAATGACACCACCCTTATGAAGAAGTGAAGAGGAACTAAAGATCCTCTTGATGAAGGTGAAAGAGAAGAGTGAAAAAGCTGGCTTAAAACTCAACACTCAAAAAACTAAGATCATGGCATCTGGTCCCATCACTTCATGGCAGGTAGATGGGGAAACAATGGAAACAGAGACAGACTTTATTTTCTTTTTTTTTTTTTTTTAATCTTAAATTTTTATATATTTCAAACTTACAGAAAAGTTGCAAAAGCAGAACAAAAATATTCCTATACACCTTTACTCAAATTGACTACTTATTAACATTTTGCCCCTTGCTTCACTATCAATGTAATTTTATAAACAGGATGATGAGAACAAAATGATTTCATAGCAATTATAATTAATCAGTGTTTTTTAAAATGGTTCAATCTCAAGTTAAAGGCAATACCACTTTGCTGCCAGGCTCATCACATGCAAATCAAACCATAGCCTTGAACTGGAAAGTTCACTGGACTTAACCAAATCTGAAGCCCATACTTAATACAGGTGACCACTTATGTCAGGGCACCCAAAAGTTTCCAACATGATCAAGGTGATGTCCATTCCAATGTGAGTTTTTTTTTTCCCAAAGAAGAATCACTAATTGCCTTTGAAAAAATAAATTATTATTGTTACAACAAATATTTTATTTAAAAAAAACCCTCACAAATGAAAAAAGACTCCTACTCAAAAAGTAATCGAATGGCAATAATCAATCCCACCAAACTTTCCAGCATCAACAACCAATATGGCTACCACCCAGACATCTCTTTCTGTTGCAACATCTGAATCTCTATTTCCTCTGGAAATAATGACAAAGCAGTTTCATTTCAATCGTTTGGTATTTCTCAAAGCTATCCTGAGGGGCCTACATGCCCTCACAATCTTCCACATTTGATTCCACAGATACCACAATGGTCATTACTGTGATTCCCTTAAGGGCTACCTGGGAGTGTGCCTGTAATTCTCTTAAAGGGCTACTTGGTCATGTTCCTGTGATTCCCTTAAAGGACTGCGTGTGGACAGGACCTCCTTTGGGGGTAGGAGAGACAGTTGGGTTAGAACTGATTCACGTGGTGCAAAAGGTGCAAAAGGAAGAGCTAAAGACACAGCCCTGGTGCAGACGGAACAGCACCCAGGCACCGCTTTGTTGAGAACATCACCTGAATATACACAGCCTTCCCTGGGAGAACCAAGTGGCTAACCAGACACCTGACAGCAAGCAGATGCATTTCCTGGCTTCTTCAACTTGTTTCTAGTTGCCTTCAGCTCTCGAAAATACAACCTGATTCCCTCAGTAAGTATCAGCCAATGAAGTCACATGAAAAGATTGCTCCAATTCACTCTTGCTGGTGGGTTTCCAAGGGTAAAAGAATACAGTCCGTGTCTTCTCAGTCATGAGGAAACCATTGTCACTGAATCTCCCTGGGATGCTTCCTACATCCAACCAAACAAAGGGAGCGACAGCTGAGGTTTTCAGATCAAAAACAAATGTGTCCCCTTGCTGCGAGATGGTGGCAGTGATATTTGCCTTGTGGAGCCCCTTGGCATTCTTCAGTGAGGACAGGAAGTGATAGTTGATTGGGCTCAAGAGTTCCCCGTCAGTTGACAGGTAAAAGGAAACCACACAGCTTTGTCGTGTACATCCGGGACATCCTTTTAACAACTCAGGCACTGGCTTAGTATAGAGGAGAACAGACTCCCCAGCTTTTATCACGAAAGGGTTAGTCGACTCAGAGCATACGAGCTCCAGGGAACTCCAAGTGTGGACTCTCACAGTGAGCATCATCTGCTGGTCTGAGTGAAGGTCTGACGCACCATAGATGAAAAGCATATCTTTATCCTCAAAACCCACCAGTAACAGGGGGGCGAAGAAATGCCGAGCAAAGTAATGAAGCATTTTCCACTTTCCTCCATACTCAGGCTCCTCTGTCCGTGGGATTTTCCAAGCAAGAGCACTGGAGTGGAGTGCCATTGCCCTCTCCGATCTACCCCGATTCAGACTTTATTTTCTTGAACTCCAAAATCACTGTAGATAGTGACTGCAGCCATGAAATTAAAAGATGCTTGCTCCTTGGAAGAAAAGCTATTACAAACCTAGACAGCATACTGAAAAGCAGAGATATCACTTTACCTACAAAGGTCCACAGAGTCAAAGCTATAGTTTTTCCAGTAGTCATATACAGATTTGAGAACTGGACAATAATATATGCTGAGCACTGAAGAAATGATGCCTTTGAACTGTGGTATTGGAGAAGACTCTTGAGAGTCCTTGGACTGCAAGGAGATCAAACCAGTTAATCCTAAAGGAAATCAATCCTGAATATTCATTAGAAGGACTGATGCTGAAGCAGAAGCTCCAATACTTTGACTACCTGATATAAAGAACTAACTCACTGGAAAAGACCCTGATGCTGAGAAAGATTGAAAGCAGGAGGAGAAGGGGATGACAGAGGATGAGATGGTTGGATGGTATCACTGACTCAATGGACATGAGTTTAAGATGGTGAAGGACAGGGAAGCCTAGCATGCTACAGTCCATGGGGTCACAAAGAATCAGACACTACTGAGCAACTGACCAACAACAGCAACTGTGTTTGATTCCACATACTGCAGAGCAACTAAGCCCATGCACCACAACTACTGAAGCCCAGCATCCTAAAGCCCATGCTCTGCAACAAAAGAAGCCACCGCAATGAGAAGTCCAAATGCCACAACTAGAGTAGTCCCCTTGCACTGCAACTAGAAAAAGCTCTCTTGCAGCAAGAAAGATCCAGTACAGCCAAAAATAAGTATTTTTTAATTAAAAAAACAACAACTAGGTGGAGCAAAGTGTTTCATGAAAGAATAATTGGTCAATTCTGAAACATCAGGATAGAATTTCAAAAGTGCTTATATATTTGGGACGAAGAGATTGTTATTGACTCTGGAGAAAAATGATTCAGTAATAGAGATGGACACCAGATCAAAGTGGGGTTAGAAGCAAGTGTGGGAGGAAGGAGGTGGAGATAAGCACTTTTCAAGAAATTCTGATGCAAAGGAGAGAGAACACAACATTTCAGAATGGGTTTTTCCTTCCTTTCTTTCTTTTTAAGATAAGAGAGACTTACCTTGGTATATTAGTTTCCTATTGCTGCTGTAACAAGTTACTACAAACTTCATGCCTTAAAAGTACACAAATTGCAGACTGCAGTGAGGCAGGGTGTGGCGGGGGGAGTACCCAAATTTAGTATCTTAACTTCTGGAGATCAGCAGTCTTAAAATGTTTGGCAAGACTGTTTTACTTTTGAAGGTTCTAGGAAAAAATCTATTCCTTTGCCTTTTCTAACTTCTAGAGGTTGCCTGTATTCTTTGGTTTGTGGCCCCTTCCTCCATATTCAAAGCCAGCAAAGTAGCGTCTTCCAATCTCTGTCTCTGTCTCTTTCTCCCCCCGGCCTCTGCTTCTCTCTCTGCCTCTCTTGTCACATTGCCCTTCTGTCTGACTCCTAAAAGGATACTGCTGACTACATCTGGCCTGCTCAGATAATTCAGGATAATTTCTCCATTTCAAAATCTTTAACTTAATCATATCTTCAAAAACCCCCTTTTACCATGTATGAGAACATATCAACATGTTCCTGAGGATTAGGATGGAATATCTTTGAAGAGACATTTCACAGCTCATCACTTCTGGCACACAGTAGTTGCTCAAAATATTATTACAGATAATAATATTTAAATGTATACGTTGAAGAGATAGAGCTATCAGAAAGACATTACAAACATAGGAGAAAGAGAGAGACTCAGAGAGAGAGAGAGAGGGAAAGCAAGAACCCCTAGTCCTAAAGGGTTGTATCCAGAACACAGATAGAGGAAGGAACGTTGTGGGTCCTGGACATTAAGTGAGATAATGACAAAAAATTTTAATATATCACTCAATTCATATTTGTGTTTCTCCTTTATTCCTTTAAGTGTGCCTACACCAGTGAAGGACCATTGTTTTGTCACCGCTTCAGCCTGACAAGCCCCCCGACATGCAGTCATGTAAGCTCCCCAAAATTTCACTTCTGACTGATCATTGTTTCTCCCAGAGCTTCTGGCTTAGCCTCTTTTGCAAAACAGATGCTCAATAAATATTGGGGAATGAGAAAATAAATGAACTGATGAAAAAAGAAATTAACAAACTTAAAGGACCGGGAGAATATTGATTTAAGGTGATCAAGATGGTTGGTAAGGCTTCGCAACTCCCAACAATGAAGACTTCTGCACAAAGGCCTGAAAGGAGTGAGCTTAAAGAACAGAAGGGGGGCGGGGATCCACACACCACAACTAAGACCCAGGGCAGCCAAATAAACCAAAATAAACATTAAAAAAAAAAAAAAAAAAAAAAAGAACAGAATAGGAGGTGTTGCAGGTGGAAAGAAGGATTCTTCACAGGTAGAAAAGAATATGGGAGTGCAAGGTGGCATGTTGGGATCAAGTTTCCCTCCTTAAATACTGGCTGAGCTGATTGAGCAGGTAATCAGCAGAGGATATTACAAGTCCCAAGTTAGCACCCATACAAGATAAAGTAAGAATTTCCCTAGGATTCTAAAAGATGTAATAACAGCACTACAATAGAAAGAGACTTGGAATTTTAAAAAAAGAAACACTATGTTGGGGTTTTGTTTTGTTTTGTTTTGTTTAAATGCCTGGTTCTGGAATTAATTTCTGCATGACCTTGAGCAAATTACACAATCTCTTTGTGCTTCAGTTGCCTGAGAGGATGAAGCCAGCTCATACAGGTAAAGCACTTAGCCCAGAAGCTATGTAAAGAAATAATACAATAAATTATTGCTATTACTGTCTCTCAGAGTTATTGTTTTAAATAAAATAACACATCAAAGCACCAAGGATAGTGTCTTAACAGAGGCTCAGTGAACTTTAATTTCCTGTCCTTCATATTAGAAATTTAAGCTAAATGCTCTGCATAAAAAATTTAAACTAAATGCTCTCTGTAAACAGGGCAGGAGAGGCTCTGGAAGCTGGGAAGCTCTTGAGATTCTGTTACCATCATCTAGGTGAAAAGATTCATATAGTAGTCAGGGGTGTCCAGAGAAACAGAACCAGCAGGAGTGTGTGTGTCTGTGTGTGTGTGAGTGCATGTGCTATAGGAATTGGTTCACTGGATGACAGAAGCCAAGAAGTCTGTTGATCTGCCATCTGCAAGCTGGATGGGTTTAATCCAGGGAAGCTGGCAGTTTCATGCAGCCCAAGTCCAAAAACCTGAGAACTAGAAGCACTGATGACCACAGACAGGTGAAGATTGATGCCCCAACTTAAACTGAGTAAATTCTCTCTCCCTTCACCTTTTTGTTCTTTCCAGACCGTCAGTGGCTTGGATGCGTCCACCTGCATTGGTGACAGCAATCTTCTTTATTTAGTCTACCCATTCAAATCTTAATCTTTTCTGGAAACACCCTCACAGACTTCCTCAGAAAAATTGTTTACTTTTATCTAGGCATCCTAAGAGGCTTCCCTGATAGCTCAGTTGGTAAAGAATCTGCCTGCAATGCAGGAGACCCCAGTTCGATTCCTGAGTCGGGAAGATTCCCTGGAGAAGGGATAGGCTACCCACTTCAGTGTTCATGGGCTTCCAGGATGGCTCAGCTGATAAAAAATCTGCCCACAATGCAAGAGACCTGGGTTTGATCCCTGAGTTGGGAAGATCCCCTGGAGAAGGGAAAGGCTACCCACTCCAGTATTCTAGCCTGGAAAATTCCAGTCCATGGGGTCACAAAGAGTCGGACACAACTGAATGACTTCCAGTTTTAGGCATCCTAAAGATTCCTCCAGCCGACTGCAAGTGCCACAGGGGACACGGTTTCATCCCTGGGTTGGGAAGATCCCTTGGAATAGAAAATGGCGACTTGTTCCAGTATTCTTGTCTGAAAAATTCCATGGACAGAGGCCTGGTGGGCTACAGTCCATGGGGCCTCCAAGAGTTAAACATGACTGAGCCACTGAGATGCACACACACATACAGGCATCCCTTAGCCTAGTCAAGCTGACACAGAAAATTCACCATCACAGCTCAGGACCTCCAGAATTCATGGAAGACACATGTGTTAGGATCTAAGTGGTCAGTGCATAACACCTCCCTTTTCCCCACCTGTATACATAAAAGGGTCTCTCTTCTCCACCCAAGTTCTGGACCAGTGAGACAGAAAAATGAGGCAGATGGCAACGCTCACCTTTAAAACAGATAAAGACCATACTGGAAGATATGGCTTAGGTGTGCAGCCACCGTGGGCTTCCTAACATGAAGCTGTTTTTTTTTTTTTACTTGTGCTGCATGGCTTTTCAGATCTCAGTTCCCTGACGGGAGACTGAACCTGGGCAACAGCATTGAAAACACGGAGTTCTAACCAGCAGGCCTCCAGGAAACTCCTTTATTAGTAAAATTAGATGACTCACCACCCCATCATAATTATCCATGGAAAACTGTAGATTTCTGACTTGTGGGGGTGTGCCTCTCTGAAATGTATGGAAAGGAGCAGATCCAGGTGGCTGCTCCCTGCACCTGGAGAAACGGAGTGAAAGCTGAGTAGAGAGATGCCAGGAGTGTCAGTAAAAGGCTTCTGTCCTAGGAGAGAAAACATCAGGAATGTGGAGAAAGTGTTTCCCCAATACCACACTCTGCTTCTTTTTTCCCCTTAGGCTTCCACACGTCACCATTCAGGTCATCAGATGGTGGCCCGGCCAGTCTTCCTCAACACTGTAGTGGGTGACACAGTGGAATTTCCCCTGGAAATCCTGGAAGGAGCTCAAACTGTCTGGCTTTTGTGACTCATTTCTGGGCCCTACCTCTCCAAAAATACATGAAGGACAATTCAACCTGCTTATCTTTGGCTGTCGGTTCAGAGAATGATGAATTGATCGGTCATTTCCTACAAGTCAGCAACATAACCGGGGAACATAAAAGAAACTGCCAGGTCCAGAGCTTCGACAAAGACTCCTCAGCACCTCATCTGAAGTGAGTTAGTGTCAGCAATCAAACCACAACCCCAAAAAAGCATCAGCCTAGAGAAGGAGAAAAGAGTATAAAAGATAAGAGACGGAGAAATCTAGTCTGATTGGGGAGATAAGACCAATATACCTGAATCAAGGAAGGATAACAGACATGGGCAAGAATGCTAATGGATACAGAATTTCTTTCAGGAGGGATGAAAATATTCTCAAATCAAATTGTGATGATGTTTGAACAATCCCATGAATCTACAAAAAAAAAAAAATTGAACCGTATGTTTATTTTTTTTGGCTGTGCCACACGACTTGTGGTATCTCAGTTCCCCAACCAGGGGTTGAACCCAGGCCAGAGCAGTGAAATCCCAGAATCCTAACCACTAGGCCACCAGGGAACACCCATGAACTATATACTTTAAATGGGTAAATTGTATGGTATGTGAATTATACCTCAATAAAGAAGATTAACTTCTTTTAAAAAAGACACAAGCCACTAGCTGTGGTGGACTAGGAGAAGAGAAACCAGAATTCCAGTCCTTATTGTGCCAATAACTGTGTGACCTTGTTTATAGTTGCTCAGTCGCTCAGTCCCGTCCGACTCTCTGCAGCCCCATGGACTATTTCCTCTGGAGTTACTGAAAGGAGCTCAAACTGGCCTCCAGGCTCCTCTGTCTATGGAATTTTCCAGGCAAGAATACGAGTGGGGTGTTATTTTCTACTCCAGGATATCTTTCTGACCCAGGGATCCAACCCACTGTCTTGCATCTCCTACATCCGCAGGCAGATTCTGTGTGACTTTGGTCACTTTCCTTTATCATGCCTCATTTTCCTCACCTATTAGATGAAGGCATTGGAGTAGATGACCTGTAAAGTTCCTGTCTTAATTTCCTGGAGTTGTTGTAACAAATTACCACAAACTTAAAACAACAGAAAGTTATTCTCTCACAGTTCTGGAGGCTATAAGGCTGAAATCAAGGTATTGTCAATACCGTGCTCCCTCCAGAGGCCCTAGATGAGAACGCATCCCTTGTCTTTTCTCGGTTTGTTCCTAGGCTTGTGTCTGCATCTTTCTCTGCTCTGTCTTTCCACTTGGATAATCCAGTATAAATTCTTCTCAGTATCCTTAATTAAATCACATCTTTTGCCATATACAGTAGCATTCACATGTTCCAAGTGATCAACATAGATATCTTGGGGGAAGGGGGATAATTCATATATAGATCTTTGCAAGTTTATACGAGTTGAGAGAATGAACTTGAGAAAATTTTAACTGCCTTACATTCTCTAAACACCTCCTTCCTCACTTCCCTTCCTTCCTAGTTCATATTTAAAATAACTTCCATCTGTATGGAATTTTATGGTTTGAAAAGTTATTATGCATTTGTCAGCTCATTGCAATCCCATAAAAACCTGTAAATTTGTTATTATCACTATAATTTCATTTCCAGTGAGAAAATGGAGGGTGAGAAAGAGTAAGTGCTCTAACCAAGGTCACCCATGCTGGAAGGTGCCAGGGTTGGACTCCAGCCTTTGTCTTTGCCCTCCACATCCTTTGGTACCCATTCTACCATCACCTGCCTGAATCTTGGTATAGCATCAAGAGGTTCTAGACCAGGATAGGGTAGATGCACTAGGAGTAAATTCAGTTCTCCCTATTCTTCCTGCTAAGCACAGCTGGAAATCCTGGACACTTTACATAAAACCAACGTAGGAAGATCTGAAAGGTGGGAAGAAGGTGGCAGACTGGAGAGGGCTCTTGGAACCCAAAGATTGACATAACAAGAGTTCCTGGGTTTTCTTGCCTCGTATATATCCTGGACTGGATGCTAGAAAACAACCTGGAAATGTCAACAGGCACTGTAAAAATGAAGTCCCAAGCAAAGCCTGCTTGCCAAAGGACAAGGAAAGACGCAATTCAGCAAGACAGAAAACCTTTGGACACTCACTGCCTTACTCCAGCCAAACACCATGGAAAAAAATCATGGTCCCATCTCCAACCCTACAGGGAGGTGGAGACCCTAGGCTCCGGCCATAATGAGGTACCCTTCCCCACACCCCATCCCTCCTCAGAGCAGTATCAGAGGAGAATGGGGAGCCTGGGCTTTCATTCCTGCCCAGAGGTAGTGAGCTCCCCCTTAGGAAGTAATAAGACACCCCTCCCCCTCTCTGCCAGGGTGTCAGAGGAGGCCGCCTGGCCAGTGTGAAATCCCACATCCACCCTGCAATAAGGAGTGACCTCTCCCCTCTCCTCTGGGTGAACAAACGGGTCTGAGTGGAGAACCTGGACATTCATTCCTGCCCGGTGTTCGTGAGGTGATGCCCCTTACCCACAACTAGCATGATGTCAGAGGAACCCTGCTAAAACAGAAGATTTAAACACAATCCGGAGTCTCATTACACCAAAAATGTCCAGCAGGCAACCAAGATCATAAATCATACCAAGAACCAAGAAAATCTCATCTTAAATTTTAAAAGACAATTGGCAGAGGCCCAAACCAACATGATGCAGATATTGAAATAATCTGACAAGGATTTTGAAGAATCACAAAAATATCTCAACAAACAATTTTAAAATAGAAAATCTCAGTGAAATAACTAAAGATATAAAGAAGAACCAAATGGAGATTTTAGAACTAGAAAATATAATCGCCAAAATTAAAAACTCAATGGATAAGCTTAACAGCAGAATGGAAGGGAAGGAGGAAAAGAATCAATGAACAAATGAACTTGAAGACCAAACAATATAAATTACCCAAGTTGAGTCAATTATCCAAAAGGAGTAATTTGGGTTAAAATAATAGTTTCCTTTTCCTCTTGTGTTTTCTAAATTACATTTGAAAATTAAAGTGAAAAGTATAACACTATCTAAATGTTAATTTCAAAGAATGTAGAAGAAATATTTAATAAAATTATATTGTAAATGGAGGTGGTAAAGGGACTTAAAGGGAGGTGAGTTTTCTACACTTATCTCCAACTGACAATGTGAACACCAATGGATCTCCATGATGATGGAATCATTCTGTATCTTGATTTCAGGGTTGAATCTACTTGCATGGTAAAATGCCTATACATATATTATATGCACACATATACTATAGGCACACATTGGTTTCTAAGTCCATTTACTGGTTTTGATTTTGTACAATAGTTATGAAAGATTAGCCACTGGGGGACCCTGGGGAACACTGGGTGAAAGACACATGGAACCTCTCTGTATTATCTTCGTAAATCCCTATGTATCTAAAATAATTTCAAAATGAAAACTTTTTAGATAAAAGAGGATTGAAGGGGCAACTTCACAGGCACTTAGGGAGCTCCCATTTCACTCTGGAGGTCAGACATGAAGGGAGGTGGTGCCCAGAGAACAAAGCATTCTGGACAGGAACCTTCAGTCAGACCCTCACCTTATCCTCAAGTGACATCACAAAGCCTCAGAAGCCCCGCCTACCACTCAGAAGTCTTGCCAGCTGAACTACATGTCAGTTCTGTGCTTGCTTTGAAAGCAGTTGTTCAACCTTGCTGAGCAAACTGATCTGCCTGTTCAGTTACATCGGAAGGAAAATGGCCCCATGTGAGCAACAAGTTCAACCGTTTGACACTCGTTCCTAAGCTCTTACAAAGGGCAAGACCAATTCTCCTCATGTTTTCTTGGTCGTGTGGGCAGTCTGTTTCTACCACATATCTCAGCTGTCTTTGAGAAACCTATGTCTTCCCCACAGCTTCCAGCATTCTTATGGGACAAGCATACACTAACCACAACCTTATCTGATCCTGCTTACCTGGTCAAAGTCCTCTTCTTCTTTGCACTCCTGATGACTCTGGTGACATTACTTATCCTAGTCTGGAAGGTAACCAGAGACAAAGGCAACAAAAACAGAGAACCAGACCAAAGAAAGGAGGCGACACTGCTGGCTTGAAGACCTATGGTTCTTGGTGGAGACTCCATTGAGGTGAAGACCTGGAGGCCAAGAGGCGGACCACTTAGAAGCTGTCTTAAAGGTAGAGCATGGAAAAGAAGAACTGCTTCGGGCACTGCATCCCCCCTGCCAGATGCTCCCCTTGGCCGCCTCCTCTATGACCCACTTCTGCTATAATTCACATTCATTCTGCTGCTCTTTGTCTTCTCCAACTCCTGAGTTTAAATGTCTTCTCTCCGTGGATCTTTCCAGACTGAAATTATAAATGGCTTTTGATTTTTGCATTAACAGATGAAAAGGAAAAATGGAGGATTAACAATCACTTACAAAGCCCAAATTTTTAAAATTGGATATGTGTTGACTCTTGGATATTGAAATTATTGGAAACTCATAGCATCTCAAACTCTACAATAAAGCCATAGTGGAAGCTCAGTTCCAGAAGATCCTTGAAAGGCTCACCTACCCTGAATTCTAGGTAAAATTCTCCCTCCTCCTCACCTAATTGTTGGAATAAAGAGTATTTCCTCTCAAAAAAAAACAGTTTGAAGCACCAAGTGCTTTATCTCTTTTCTTCCCCATCCTCCAACTTTGTGGGTTGGCAAATTTTTAAAATAGCATATTCTAAAGCCATACTTTTGTTTGATTTTTAAGAATCTTTTCTGAATTTGGAACACATTAACTTCCTTTGCAAATGAAATATAAATTAAAGCACAATGTTTTAAAAATCCATACCCTCAGAAAATTAGGCTTGAGTACACAACCCCCGCTTTCTGGGTTGTGTACTTTGGATCTCAAACCATGGGTCATTCATTCCCTTTCACTTTAACCCATAGAAATGAAGGAGCTTGCTCACTCGTTGCTGAGGAGAGGTCACTATGCTATCAGACCCAAGGGGAGCCCACATGCGCCTCCCTCACACCTGCTTCCTCCAGTGCCTGGCAGTGGTGGTGTGTGTTTTGGGGGTTGACCAGCTTCAGCAGAGACTGATTACAGGTGGCCCACAAGAGGACCTAAGGCCTCATGGCCAAGGAAGCCGTATCCCTCTCCCCTCTGGTAAAGCGGACCCTATATGGAGGCGGCGAACCTTCCCTTCAAGACGACTGTCAAACTTTTTCTTAGTCCACCTTGCCTGCTTGGGAAGTAGGTGGGGGGTGAGGTAGGATGGAGTGGAGTGGGAAATGAGGTGCGTGGGGTTCTTACGCACCTCTTTTTGGGGCAGGGACGGTCCGCGAAAGGTCAGTCATGCCTCAGAGTTGGCAGAAAGATCCTCACCACTCCTCACTGCCTCCAGATCTTTCTCTCCTATCCCGCAATGCCTTTATTCATCCAGCAGAGGGTTACTAAGCTCTTGACGTGTATCAGGCTCCAGACCTGGGAGCTCGGGATAGGAGAGCCTACACAGCAGTGCCGGATGGATGTTAACCAACTACTCACAGGGATGAATGCTTCATTATCAACTGAGAACAGTGCTCCGAAGAGAAATGGCTTTGTGAGAGTGTGTATCAAAGGAAACTGACGTGGCCTGGGGAAGGTTTACCCGAGGAAGTCACTCCCAGCTGAGCTAAGAACTGAGGAGCTAGCGAAAGTTAGACGCTGACGGATGTGGGCGGAGGGGCACAGCC
The DNA here is from genome assembly GCF_032452875.1 of Bos javanicus. Lineage (NCBI taxonomy): Eukaryota > Metazoa > Chordata > Mammalia > Artiodactyla > Bovidae > Bos > Bos javanicus. Next base: position 12,267,147 of record NC_083870.1, read on the forward strand.
TTCTAGACAGAGGTCAGCGCATGCAAAGGCCTGTATCAGCAGGCCTGTTGTAAGAATGGGCTAGAAAGACGGTGATTCTGGAGCACGACCACGGAACCGTATGGAGCTGGAGAAGTTTGTGGGACGGGATCTCACCACACATCTGTGGGCAATACTAGTCAGGATGATGGTGAGGGGGATGGCTCAGTCCTCTAAAGTTCCTTGAATTAACAGCGCTGTGCCTGATTACGAGACTCCTGGGCCAGGTCACTCCATGCTCCCCAGAGACTCGAAGTCACCTTTCTCCCATTTTCTTCTGCCCTCCAGGATCTCCTCTCCAAACTTCTCACGCACCCAAATCTCTTCCGCTTTATCCGAATTTGGATACATGCAGACAAATCAATCGGACTGCATTGTGAGCTTATGGCCACCTGATGGCAGCAGAGAGTCAGCAAACCTGGCCCCTGTGGCAACCCCTAGGCTGGGCGAGCCTCGCTCCTTTACCCTATAAGAGTTGGAAAGTTAGTGCCTAAGAGACGATAATCAGGTTATTTATGACAATGGGAATCTCTTATCCAGATCTTCTGGGCTAGAGATTTCATAATTTTTTTGGCATCAATTATGTGCTGGCTCTTAGCAGTTTCTCTCTTCTGCTTAACTACACTATGAAAAGGACGTTATGGCCACAGGTGGGAAGTTGAGTAAGGCTCAACTCCTAAACAGGCTAATTCTCTATCCAGTGTCTCACAGCAGGGCCAGATTATCTTTCCTCTCCCTGCTGCCTTCTGCATTCATTGAGGAATAAGACATCTCCTGCTCGGAGGCATCTCTTCTTTCCCTATCAGAAGTCTCTTTGCTCCAAATTGCCACTGGCATGAGTTGATATTGTGCCCTGCATCTTCCTCTGTTGTCACCTCCTCTGGCTTCTCCCCAGCACCTTCAGAGAGGTCTGTCTGCAACTCCAGATCCTGCACGTGTAGGGATGAAGTCAACAAATACCAACCACCATAGTGCATAGTGTAGGAGGTCGTGGTGTTCTGTAGCTCAGTCATGTCCAACTCTTTGCGACCCCATGGACTGCAGCACGCCAGGGTTCCCTGTCATTCACTGTCTCCCAGAATTTGCTCAAACTCATGTCTATTGTCGATGATGCCATCCAACTATCTCATTCTCTGTCACCCCCTTATTCTCCTGCCATCAATCTTTCCTTGTGGGTAATAGGAACCAGAGGGGAAAGGTAGTGGAAAAAGATAAGACACTGCTCCCTTCTGCAGGGAGTTTCTGAGCCAGTTGTGACTGAGGGCTTCCTCAATCACAGTGCCAGGCGGGTTCTGAGAAAGGCCAGGGATAGGGTACTAATGGAATGCTTTAAGCATTCTGAAGTCTGGGGAACCCCTGTGGGCTAAATCAATCGGGGGCGAGGGGCTCCCTGAAGCAAGAGAATTGTTAGGAAAATATATGGCTTGGATTTAGGAGTGGGAAGGAGCATGTGATAGACATAAGGAACAGTGAGTCAACCAAACAATGCATGTAGGGAAGCAACGGGAAATCAGGTCTAGAATAGAGTACCAGTCAGTGGGAAAGGGCCTTGAATGCCAGATGAGAGTGCTGGATTTCAACTAAAGGGGACCCAGTGAAGATGTTTGACAAGGGGAGTGACAAGTGAAATAAGCATTAAACAAGATTACTCTGACATAGTCAATGCATCAGGCAAATGGGAGGAGAGACTGAGTGGGAAGACCAGTAAAAATGCCAGCTGAGGGACAAAACTCTATGAAATTTCTGGTACTTTCCTGTTTTTGTGACTTTGCTCATTCTATTCCTTCCACCTGAAATGCCCTTTTGTAAACCTTTCTCTGCTCAATAGTTTTTAAGGGAGAGTGGAATCCAGAGAGGTACATCCTAGGACTTGGTCTAAAAGCAGGCCATAGAGGTGAGGACCTCTGCCTCTCCCCATTCTCCTGGCCCTGAGAGCTGAGTGACTGTGTCAGGGCCTGACACAGATGATGCTACAAGCTGGGGGTGGGGTGAGACGTCTGTTTCCTTGGAAAAGTTTAAACTCTCGGAGCTGTCTTTTCAGGAGGATGTGTGGGTGGGAGTAGGCCTCCCCTCCCCTCCCACTGCTCTTTCTCCAGTCCATTAGGTGCTCTAACTGTTCCAGCTGACTGAAGCTCAAACACTGGGGATTCCTAAACCAGCTGCAGCCTGGGAATCAGAGTTGCCACCGTCTGGACTGAACCATCAAGCGTCAGCGTCAGAAGGGCCTTAGGCCATCCAGAACCCCACTGTCATTTTACAGAAGAGGCCCCTGATGCCCAGAGGGGAAATGAGGGAAAGAGTGAGTGTGGAAGAGAAGCCAGAGCAGGTAAGATCAGACAAGTGTAGGGTGAAATCTTAGTTTCACCACTTCACACTAGCTATGCATCCACAGGCAAATTATTTAAGCCAGTGGCTCTCAAAGTATGATCCTGGGATCCCTGGGGCTCCCCCAAGACCTTTTCAGGAAATTGAAAGATTGAAACTATTTTCATAGAAACAGTAAATTCTTATTTTTTTTCATTCTCATTCCCTCATGAGTTTTTGAAAGGGTACATGACATGTCTTCTAGTAAGTCAAGAGTTAGAGAGATTTGCAAAACTGTGAAACAGTACTCTTCTTCCTCCTTTCTAGAATTTATCTGTGTTAACATAAGTTTGTTGTTATTTTATATGAATCAATAAGTTCTTGTTAAAGTTCAGTGTTAATTTCTAATATTGCAAACATGGATAAATATAACCTACATAAAGAAAAGTTCCTTGGGGTTCTCCATACTTCTTAAAAGTGTAAGAGGATAATGAAACTAAAAAGTTTGAGAAGTAGGAATTTAAACTCTCTAGGTCTTCATTTCCTTATCTGCAAAATGGGCATATTATCTCACAGCATAGTTTGAAACTTAAAAAAGTTATTCCAGATAAAATGCAAAACAACTGCTCAAGGTCTCCTGGTATTGTGTTTCTTGAACAATGGCCTCTCCAACCTCCCCTCAGATCTGTTCTTGGCTTTCCCTGGGAAGGTAAAGAAGCTGCCTGCGATGTGGGAGACCCACATTCGATCCCTGGGTCAGGAAGATCCCCTGAAGAAGAAAATAGCTACCCACTCCAATATTCTTGCTAGGAGAATTCCATGGACAGTGGAGCCTGGTGGGCTCCAGGGGCTCGCAAAGAGTCGGACATGACTAACACTTCCACAGTTTCACTTCAGAGACCCTAGAGTCTGGGGGATGAAGCATAGTGGAGTATGAAGATGCTATGCTACTGGAAGCCAGTGTCTGCAGGCACAAAGTCCCTTTGCATGCCTGAGGCAGATCCCCATACCAAGGTCAGCAAACAGTGACAAGTCTACCAGATTGCCTTGTGCCACAGCGAGGGCCCAGAAACCTCTGTGCATCTGCAGTTCACCGCTGTCACCACCTGAGGGCAGCATGCCCCCACAAGTAGAACAGCAGAGCCCACTCAGGAAGAAAAATAAGCTTGGTGCTTTCAGAGCAGAAAAAGTTACTTCAGAGAATGCCTCCCTTCAGAGAGTATCTCCCTGAAACCTCTGTGACATTCCTCCAACAACTAGTAAGGGGAGCTGACCTGCCAGAAAAGTCATAGTTGCTCAGTCATGCCCAACCCTGGGACCCCATGGACTATACAGTCCATGCATGGAATTCTCCAAGTTAGAATACTGGAGTGGGTAGCCTTTCCCTTCTCCAGGGGATCTTCCCAACCCAGAGGTCAAACCCAGGTCTCTCGCATTGCATGCAGATTCTTTATCTGCTGAGCCACAAGGGAAGCCCCTGAAACATCTGTGACATTCTCCAACAACCAGTAATGGCAGCTGACTTGGCAACAGGGATGATAAACCCTGTGGATGATATTTGAAACAACCCTGAAGAGTCCCAGTGATCTGTTTTCAAGTAAAGGTTTCAAAAGTCGTATTACCTCCCCAGTCCCCATCCTCTTTTTTTTTTTTTTTTAGCGTTTTATTTATTTATCTAACATGCAAAACATGTTGTTGGGGTATACCCGATTAACAATGTTGAGACAGTTTCAGGTGAACAGCGAAGGGACTGAGCCACACATATTCATGTATCCATTCTCCCCCAAGTTCCCCTCCCATCCAGGCTGGTACCTAACATTAAGCAGAGTTCCATGTTCTATACAGTAGCTCTTTGTTGGTTATAGATTATAAATATAGCAATGTGTACATGACCTTCCCAAAGTCCCCAACTTGTCACTGCTGGCTCCATAAGCCTGTCTTAATGTCAATGAAAACAAATGCTAGGAGTCATAAAATGGATTGCTAGACTCACCTGGCCACTAATTCCCTGTATAAGTGAGCCCGTTTCCTCATCAGTAAAGAAGAAAAAAGCATAACCATCTCATAGGATTATGAGGCTCGAAGGAGAATGATGTAAAGAATCTTTGTGAAGTCTGAGGTGCTATAAACTCTTTAATAATTTTATATCTTAGGAAAAGCCAAATAGGTAAATCCAGGTGACGCTAGTGGTAAATAACCCGCCTGCCAATGCAGGTGACATAAGAGGCACGGGTTCCATCCCTGGTTTGCGAATATCCCCTGGAGAAGGGCATGGCAACCCACTCCAGTATTCTTTCCTGGAGAATCCCATGGACAGAGAAGCCTGACAGGCTATATAGTCCATGGGGTTGTAAAGAGTCAAACACAACTGAAGTGACTTAACACACATGCATGATATATATAGATAGATAGATCTATGTATATATAGAGAGAGAGATATATATACATATGTATATATATAGATATATATAGATCTATGTATATAGATATGTAAGTCTTTTTGACTGTGTGCCAAATATATATATGCTTGACTTGGATCAGAAAGGGCCGGTGACTGAGCAAGATCAAGTTCCTTAGAGTTTTCTGGGTCTCCTGATTTAATTAAAGCTCAGTCCAAATAAGATGGATCTAGAAGACAACCATACAAATGTGACCTGAGGAGAACCGCACTTTCCTGTTAATAAGAATTAACACCTAAGTAACACCCACTACAGTGTTCTTGCCCGGAGAATCCCAGGGACGGGGAGCCTGATGGGCTGCTGTCTATGGGGTCACACGGAGTCGGACACGACTGAAGCAACTTAGCAGCAGCAGCAGCAACACTTTATAGCTTACAAAGTGGTTTTGGTCACATTCCCCCAACTCCTCCTGAGAAGAGAGGAAGACATTCTCATTCATCTTCTTTCATAGTTAGAAAACAGGCCCAAAGAAGTGAAGTCACTTGCTCAAGATTTCAAAGTAAGGCAGGGGTACAGCCGGACCCTCTGAGTCCAAGGTTTGCATTCTCTCCACTGTGAAGCCTCAGAAGACTGGGGTGGTGAAGGAATCACCACCTCCATCTCACATCTCAGACATGGCATGTGGGCAGCTCCATCACCAACCTCTTTGCAAGGCCAACTTTATCCAGCCTGAGGGCTCCTGGCTCCCACTTCCTCAACCTCCAGTAAATACAGGTGGCTTTTTCTTAAAATGTAAAATGGCCTTACTCTTCAGTTTTAAGGACCTGCCACCACTGTTCTGAGCCCGACTCCCTCCTAGCACCCAGCCCAAACTCTCCAGGGCAGTTTCCTCACAGCCCACGGCTGTGCAGCACTGAGCCATGTGGAGCCACACAAGCCATGTGGCAGCTGAGGGCACAGGGCAGTGTGGAGGCGAGGTGGCAGCAGAGCCCAACAGAAGGCAGATGGGAAAGGGGCCACAGTGAGGTGGAGACCACCTAGGACCAGAATCTGGGACACTGAAGACTTTAAGCTAACTTCTATTTATTCCTCAGGGCACTCAAGCAGATCCCTGAACCACCCTACTCCTTGGTTGCTTCATTCATAGATACACCTTGTATATTCCCAAGTATACCTTTATTCCGTGTATAAACATAAGGCAAAGGAAGGCCCAAGTGCTGCCAGACCTCTCTGTCTGAAGGAAGGCTTCATTTGATCTCCCCCATTGTAAAGTGAAAGTTGTTCAGTCGTGCCCAACTCTTTGAGACCTCAAGGACTGTAACCTGCCAAGTTCCTCTGTCCATGGAATTGTCCAGGCCAGAATACTGGAGTGGGTAGCCATTCCCTTCTCCAGGGGATCTTCCCAACCCAAGGATTGAAGCCAGGTCTCCCACATTGCAGGCAGATTCTTTACCATCTGAGCCACCAGGGAAGGCCTGTCTCCCCAATTGTCTACCCTTAAATTGTACTTTGTAATTCACACTAACATGTATTTCAGCCAGTCACTTCTACTCTTAACCTGGATCCATGGATAGATTTTAGGGGGCGATGGGTTCTGGGAACAAACTGGAGAGGGTGATACATCTCACTAACCTCTAAGTGAATTTAGTATTTCTCCACTACGAGCCCCAGTAGGATTAGCAGTGCCTGTGCTTCTGTCATAACTGAAATCAAGATGCCTTCACATTCTCTCAGTTGCTGCAGGTCTCTTGAAATATTATTTGCACTCATCACAACTTGGAAATTATGGTAGTTATTAGATCTGCTGCTAGATCTGGTTATTGAATGCCTTGTTAAAGAAAGTGGTAGATTACTCTGTCAGAAATTTGGTGTGGTTTTTTTTTTTTTTTAACTCTTTCGATAACAGTATTTCAGTACAATTGGCTTCCTTCATAATCTTAGGTGTTTCAGTGTATGCATTTGGGAACATCGGCTTCACCAGACTGCCAGTGGAGTCCTGCACACAGAAAGGATCAGGCCCCCTGACCCCAAATGCTCCTCTGAGTCCTCAAGGATGTCTGTGTCCAACCAGGCTCATAGCACCAAGCTCCCTGCATAGAGAAAGACAGTGGAGAGAGGGCAGAAGAGTGTGGTATCTCCTTTCTCCTACACTGACTTGCTATCTTGTTTAACCGTTACAAGAATTCAGAGAAGATGACCGTATTGTGCATATTTTAAAGAGGAAGAAACAGAAGCTCACACAAGAAATGCACAACAGCCCATCTCCTGCCCTCTGCCTTCAAGGGCTAAAGCTCCGCGGAGCCCCACCCCATAATAGTGAAGAGCTTGGCCTCAAGTCAGGCACAACCAGCTGTGTGACTGAGGGCTGGTCACTCAACTTCTCTGAGTCTCCGAGTCCTCATCTCCGCAGGGGGAACAAAAAACACCCATCCCACAGGGTTTCCTGGTGGTGCTCCATGAAACAACGTGTGTAAAGAGCTCAGCATGGGCCCCAGATCCACTGACTGTACACTGGCCACCATCACTGGTCACAGAGAAGAGACTCAGTCATTGCATCGCGGTTGCCTTACAGTCTATTCTAGAAATTATAGGCAACTTTCAGGCCATTCTCTCATCTCCAACTCCTCTTATCAGAAACGGCTAAGAATTTGTTTTCCTTCTCTCTCAGCATCCATGACTTCTTAGCAGCCAAATGGCTCTTCCCCTTCTCTCCAGGCGAAGCACTCGGGCTGAAAAAGATGAAAGCAGACGTGTCAGGGCTGGGAGGACGGAGGATGGGTGTCCGGCCGCAGTGCAGGTATCAGCAGTCCTGGGCTCGCCTGAGCAGCGCGTTGCTCCCAGAGATGAGCCCGCTGCGGGGTGCAGGGCAGCATGTGCCATCCGTGTCTCCAAGTGCATGCGTGTAATTTATTTTCTTGCAGGGTTGGGGGGAGGTGGCCGAGGCTTCACAAGCTGTACCTGACAGATAATTACACAGAGACAAATTGTGCTCGGCCTTACCCTTCTCCGAGTATGGCAACCTCCAGACGCTGCGTGTGGTGGAGGGAAGGAGGAGACGGGGCGGGGACAGGGGGCGTGGAAGAGCGGGAGGGGGCGATGCTGAGCGCGGCTGACCCATTACTCATCCACAGCTGGGCGGACAGTGGAGCCGGGAGGGACTGGGGCGAGCCCTGGCTGAAGCGCAAAGGCTTCTCTGGACTGTGTCGTGGCTCTCTTAGGCGATGACAGACGCAGAGACAGTGCGCTCCCCGCGCCTCGTCCAAAGCTAGTTGCTCTATGAGAGGCCACATGCCAGACCCCCAGGGGCCGTGCGGACCCGACACAAGGTGCTCTGCTGCGCCCTCTAGAGGAGAAGCCGCCCAGAGCCTGGAGGGGTCCCAACTGGCGCCCCTGGTTCTGCTCTGGGAGCTGGTGGGAATTGCAGTTTCTCACCGATAGGGGGAGGGTCTCCCCGTCTCCCAGACTCCTGCCTGCATTCTCCCCACACCCACTATCCTCCCCCTTTTCCTTCCCCTATCTTCCCCTTTTTCCTTCCTCTTTCGATTAAAACTTTTTCTGTTGCATGACAGGATTTTATTTTTTAATGTTCCCAGGAGAAAACGTGGAAGATAATGTATATAGCCTATGAACTTTCTAAACTTTAAATAAATAAATAAAATGGTGGTGATTTCACTGTATTCTTATAATTATTTTACGTTGACCAGCATGAAAGCTAATAAAAATAAATCAAACCTATGAACATACTTTTTTTTTCTTTTTTAAGAAAGAGAAAAACGGACTGTTTAAGCCCAGGGAATCTACAAAGAATTTAGTTTTCAGTTCTTCCAAAGCTGAGGGACAGCTTTGACTCCCTCATCAATGAAACTAAAAACAAAATATTGTCCCTTGTTCGGTCATTTATTCGTGAGGCATCTATTGAGCATCAATGGAATGTCTGGCACCGAGTGTGACATAGACTGGTCTGTATCACCAAAGAGCAGAGCAGAATATGTGCGGCATATTGGGCAGCCCACCAAGACAGAGTGATTGATGTCCTTCATCGAGGGGCAGGGAGAGCTCCAATGAAGAGGCTTCTGTGATCGATAGTTCTCTCTTAGACCACGTTCTTCAGCACAGAGCCTGCCACACTCTTCCTTTTGCTGTATCTATATATTGTATCTCAGTGTGTTGCTCGTTCTTCCCTAGAGCCTCCTCTGAAATCCCAGGTGAGGTTAGCAGCTTCCCCCACCCCATGTCATAGTGGAATTACCTGTGGTTGCATCTTCCATCACCTGAAAGGCTGGAACCGCCTTTTCCCTGCCCAGCCTCACAGTGCCCAGGGCAGGTACACGAGTATTACTGAGCTGAATGGGCCTCGCCTTCTCGGATCAGTCTCCAACAAGCTTTGTCATTCTCCCCCCCCCCCCACCGTCCTCCTCCTCCATTTGGCTCCTCTCTGTCTCTGTGCTGTGCCCCCTCCCTGTTCCTTTGTTCTCTTTCATAAGATCGGTAACTGAGGAAAGGTTCCTCCTCCTTGTCAGGCCCATTCATTCTCCTTCCGCCATGCAGCCTGGGCCTGCTCCATTTATATCACTCCTCTCGGGTTCTCAACCTTCCCTTGGCCCCTCCCTCTTTTCCTAGAGCTGTGGCTGGGCTCTGGCAGGTGCTCTTAAGCCCCACACAGCCCCAGCAGCATGCCCATTCCTGTGGGCGCGTGTGGACACACACACACATCTACGCCCTAATCCAGGCACACCCCAGTCCATACGTGCATCCCCATTCCCTACACAGACCTTGCGGTACATATACCTGCCCCACACAAACACACACACCCAGGGTCTTCCTGCCTTTCCACAAGAAACCATTTATCTTTTCCTGAGAAGGAGGAGGAGACCCCTTGGGCATAAACCCACAAGTTCTTTGGAATAAGAAAGTCCAGTAAACCTCAGGGGACAGGGTCTTCAGATGACAGCGGGCTTGGAAGGTATTCAGCAGGAAGGTTCAGATCCCCCACAACACAGCTCCTCCTCACTCTCCAAGTCACATGTCCTTGAAGCTCATAAACCACTGTCCCTGCTCAACCCCTGGTCCGGGCCCTCTCTTGTTCTCTTCCTCCAGGCCTGCTGGGGCCCTTCTGGCTCCTCCTGCCACTCCCTCCTCACTCCCTGAGAGCCTTTTAACTTCCTCCACACTGAAGACATCACCTGATGTGTCCTCAAGCTCCGGGCTTCAACCCCCACCCCTTCACTTTCCAACCTTCCCAGTCCCCACACTCTCTTCCTGAGGCTACACTTGCATCCCAGCCCAGCTCCTCATTCCCTGCTTCCTTCAGACACATCTGCCCCAAATGACTCCTGCTCCTTCTTCCCTGCCCCTGCCTACCCTGACACTCCCTTCCATTCACAGGCTCCCCTTGTACAGAGAACCTTCCTGAATCTATGACCGTAGAAGACAGTCTCCTGCCTGGGATATTAGGGACAGTCTCTACCTCTAACACAGAGTCATGGATTAGCACAGTTTGTGGATTTCCGAGCCCATCCAATGCAACCTTTTTACTTTTACAGATGAGAGAACTGAGGTTCAGAGAGGAGGAAAGGATCAGGAGCACACAGCTCATCCACCTGAATTAAACAGCAAGCACTCGATGCTCACTCAGCGCTCATATCCTGCTATGCAGATGCCTCCGTGGACACAAGTTCCATTGCCTGAACTGGTGGTATTGACGGCGCAGTAAAGAGGTTGGGGGTGATGAAATCTCGGGGAATAATTCTTAAAGAGACACACAACTTCCACCTTCTTTCTGAGACTTGTGAATGAAACTTACAGTTGAGAAGATGGTCAAGTGGCTGATTTAGTCAACCCTCACTGGGAGAAGATAATCCCAAGAGATACCAGCCTGGCAGTCTCTAAATTTCAATCTCTCCTTACTCTCTGTCTCTCTCTCTCTGTCCTAGAAGGCTTTTGGCTTCAGGAAGGAAACACTTCAGGTGAATGAGAAGGAAATGCTCATTCTTGGAATCAGTCCTTTTTTTTTTTTTGGCTGCATGGGGTCTTAGTTTGGGGCACTCCAGATCTTTGCTCTGGCATTCGGAATCTTTAGTTGCAGCACACAAATTTAGTTGCACTATGTGGGATCTAGTTCTCTGACCAAGGATTGAACCTGGGACTCCTGCATTGGGAGCCCCAGTCTTAGTCACTGGAACACCAGGGGAGTTCCTTGGGATCAATCTTGATTTTTCACCCCCTGGAAATGATAGGCAAGGTACTGAGGGTGTCTTCCTGTGGGCATAGGGACAGAGAATAGAATTGGCTAAGAAACTGAAAAGGAATATGCCAAAGGGGAAAAGAGAGGCAGAGGTGGCCGAGACCAGGAAAGGAGTGAGCCAAATTTCCCTGCGAGCCTGAATTCCACGCGGGGAGAGATGACTGTTTTAATTATCCCTGTATTCCTCTTACCCCTCTCGTCTCTGGTGATAGGGAGGAATCGACGGAGAGGGAAGGAAACACTAAGTGAGGCTCAAAGAATATGAAGCCGAAAGACAGAGGGAAATGGAAGAAACAAAGGAAACCGCTTAAGAGGCAAAAAAGGCAGCAGAAAGAAGGGTAGAGAAAACGAGTTGGCTTCCTCCGCTCTGGCTTCGGGCTCCGAGTGGCCGCTGGGAGGCGCCCTGCGCACCGCGCTCTCCTCTCCCCGTTCCCTGCTCCCTACTCCCGGCTCCCCGCCCGCCCGAACTCCCTGCTCCCGCCTCGCGCCTCGGCCCCGCCACACTCCAGCAGAAGCCATTACAGAGAACAAACTACCTTCTTGTCTCCGAGATGGGTCCCCGGGGCGGAAGGCAAATTGCCTGCCTCGTGCATAATAAACCAGGCGTGGAGAGGCGCACGGAGGAGGCCCCGGCTGCCGGCGAGCAGAGGCAGCCCCGCGGTGCCCGCCGGGTCCGCAGCGCCGCCCGCCCCCACCGCTCCGGGAGCCTAGAGTCCCTATCCCGGCGTGGGTGGCTGCACCGGGTGTCCGAGAGGTCAAGGGCGCGTGGGGATAGGTCTGGGAGAATCTCCAAACACCGGTTTGCACCCGTATGCCCATCTGCATCCAGTCCACAGACAAGTTTTGACTGTTGGCTGATCCCAGGAAAAACGATACCAAGAGCTTCTATCTTTGTCGGGTCACTTGCTTCTGCCTGGAATGCCTTTCTGCTTTTGAAAAAGCAGCCTTTCTCATACTTCCAGTCCCTGTCAGAGGGCAGCAGTTCTCACTCTGAACTCCCAACAGCTACAAGCAATGGCTGTCTTCTTTCTGCTAAGGTGGCACTGTGTTCAGATTCCTGGTATCTAGCAGTTACGTCACAAATTACATTTGCATGCATACAGGTCTCTGCTATTTGACTGCACATTTCTGAAGGGCAGAAAGCTTTACTTACTTACCTTTACCTTACTTACCCAGAGACTTAGCACTGAGGCACTGAATGAAACAATGAATGGGTGTAAAAAATGAAACTAGAGATCCAAATCAATTCATCACAGGTTCTTTTCTGCCACTTACTATTGGCTTCCTGCAATTCTTGTTCTGCCTTGAGATTCTATATAGGGCAGAGGAACTATACATAGATGTTACATATTGGCTGAATTTGAGACAGGAGGGAAGGGGGCAGGGCACAATTTTTGGGAGAATGACATAGTCACAAAACAATGACAAAAACAGGTTGGAACCAACTAGGTCCAAGATGGTAGAAGATTTGACTTCCAATGGACCTAGAGCCTCATTACATGCTCATTGTAATACATTAGCATGCTAAGTGATACACCCACAAGCACCGTGACAATCACCAGGAGGACCATCAAAGATCAAAACATGAGCAGTGGCCCAATTCCTGGAAATCTCTGCCCCTTCCTTGAAATAGTTGGAATAATCCTCCTACCTATTATTAGCCTATGAAATTGTGTGTGTGCTAAGTCATTTCAGTCATGTCTGACTCTTTGCGACCCTATGGACTGTTGCCCACCAGGCTTTTCCGTCCATGGGATTCTCCAGGCAAGAACATTGGAGTGAGTTGCCATGCCCTCCTCCAGGGGATCTTTCCAACACAGGGATCAAATCCGTAGCTCTTATGTCTCCTGCATTTAGGGGCCTCTCACCTTTTGAAATGACTCTCTCTACACAGATTGACTTCTTACCTATCACTTGTCTCTCAATGAACTCTTTCTGGGATGAGACATCAAGAACCTGAGTTTCAACAGGTCCTGAGATGAGGTGTGTGATCTCAGTTAAAAGACTATGGATTCAAGTCCCAGTGTGAGTTACATGATTTCAAAACCTCCTCAGAGGAGATTAGCCATCCTCAGAAACTGTGTAGGAAGAAGACGTTGAGTGGGGAAAGGGGTGCATATGGAGCCTAGTCCTTGCCTGCAAGGAGCTCCCGGTCTCATGAGGAAGCCACTCAAATAAACAGTGACAAGCCAATGTGCCAAGTGCATAGAAAGAAAAAAGCAGGGGAGCCAGAGTTTTTCCTGAGATAGGCCAACAATCACAAACCTGTCTGTGGCTCTGGGTCCAGAGATAGGGGCAGGAAAAGAGCACTCATGAGGAACCCACATCAAGACAGTGCAGGAGGTGAGAAAATCTCCAGGCAGGAGGCAAAGCCCAGGGCTTAGCTTAGAAAAGGCGAAGGGGGATGAACAAGAGAGTTCTCTCTCTCTCTTTCAAGGAGAGAACCCATTTAAAGGAGGCAGGAAATGACATGGCCCACATGATGGGGAACTCTAAGTAGACTCACAAGTGTTCTTCTAAAACCCTAGAAATGGACTGAACCAGACATGAGGCTCAACAGAGAGGGCCAGTTCATGGAGCCCTCGACTGACTTGTTAATGGGCTTAATTTTGTTCTGACCTTAACAGGGAGCTGTGCATGGGATGACTTCAGGGACAAGAGTATCACATCAGATTTGCATTTTAGACGATTCTTTAGCAACCAAGTCAAATATGGATTAGATGGAATCAGGCTGGAGACAGAAAGATCAGATGGAAGTCTCCCATATTAATTCAGACAAGTGAAGAAAGCCTGAACCAAGGCAAGCATAATGGGAATGGGGAGCAAGACTCAGAATCAGCAAGGAAGCAGGATCTGCAGGTCTTGGTGACTGATTGGATATGAGGCAGAAGGAAGGGGGAAAAATAAGCTTGCTTCCCAAGGTTTTAGATTAAGTAAGTGGATAAAAATGGCAACCCACTCCAGTACTCTTGCCTAGAAAATTCCATGGATGGAGGAGCCTGGTGGACTACAGTCCATGGGGTCACAAAGAGTCGGACACGACTGAGTGACTTCACGACTTCACGACACGAAGCGGATAAAAGGTGACTTTATCCAAGGAAGAAAAGGTGGATTTATAGGTAAAGCATGTTGTATTTGAGGTTCTGGGAAACTATTTTTACAATGTAGGGCCTGCAACTCTGAAGGAAGCTATGCTGGAGATAGAAAGTTGAGAGTCATCAGTGTAACTCTAGTGACTTAAAGACAAAAGAATAGATGAGATTAACTTCAAAAGCCTGAGTAGAGGGAGAAGAGTGTCCAAGACAATACACTGGATACTACCTGCATTTAAGGGACAGATAGAGGAAGAGCCTACTTCTGCTGAGAAAGAGTAGTCAGGTGTAGGAGAATTTGAGGTAACACCGCAGAGCAAAAGGGAGAGTTTTAGGCATGGTCGTTAGTAGACAGGCCAAGGAGGTACTGGGAAAGGCTTTAAAAGGGAGAAAAAAAGACAGATGGATGTCCTGCCTAACTTCCCTATCAAGGTTATCTCTGTTCTTCACTGTCTATTTGCTGTTTTATACCCTCTAAGTTGTGGAAAGCTAATAATTCAAATGATTCTTGTCCATCGAAATGCAAACAAGTTGTGTATGGTAGAGTGCAACTGATTAGTGCCTCGTGGACAAAAATTCATTTCAGAAGTCCTGGTTGACCTATCTAAGTGTGATATTTTGAATTTTCCTTTAAAGCAGTTGAAACATCTAACTGTATCTCTCATTAATGATTAAATACAGTTTTGGACACATTTAATTTTGTATTTGTATGAAAATCATGATTAATTTTTGTTTAAAAAAAATGATTCTAGTGGGATTTCCCTGGTAGTCCAGTAGTTAAGGATCCACCTTGCTATGCAGGAGTGGATTCAATCCCTGGTTGGGGAACTAAGATCCCACATGCCTTGAAGCAACTGAGCCCAAGTGCTGCGACCACTGAGTCTGTAAGCCACAACTGGAGAGTGGCATGAAAAAATCCCACATGACACAAGGAAGAACTCAGGAGCTGCAACTAAGATCCAAGGCAGCCACGTAGAAAAAAATGATCCTAGGGACTGCCCTGATGGCCCAGTTGCTAAGACTGTGCATTCTCAATGCAATGCGCTGGGGTTTGATCCCTGGTCAGGGCACTAGATCCCAAATGCTGCAGATAAGACCCAGGGTAGCCAAATAAACAAAACTTTTAAAGTGACACTATAACAGAAGAAAATAACTGAAAAGTGACCATTGGATCTGATGACTAGAGCAAGATCCATTTGGCAGGATCAGAAGATAGACTGTAGTGTGTTCAGAGGGTCAAGTGATAAAAGCAGGAAAGTACCAGCCTTGGATTTCCAGAAACTTAGCTGAGAATGGAAGGAAAGAGTTTGGCTATTAGCTGGAGGGCACCATATTATGGAAAGTAAGAAGTTTTTTTTTTTTTTTTTTAATGGCTGGCACCACAATTCCTTTTTCAAGTGTTGATACTTTGGTAAGCTGTGCTGGGTGTAATAAAAATGGCAGAGGCACAAATGGAGGGGAGTGTATTAGGGGGGTGCTTCGGGATGACAAGCAAGGATCACTTATTTGTCATAGGAGTGGAGGTCTTCCCAGAAGAGATAACTCCTGATTTGAGTCTTTAAATAGGAGTGAGTTGACTTTTTGCTTTTTCTTTTTCTTCCCTGTGATTATGGAGGCCCAGGCGTCAGAGATGTTGCACTAAGTCCATGCCAAGTATGAAGGAAACAAGTTCTGGTGGGAAAGACTTAGGGTCAAAAAACTTCCATTCTTCCTCTTGCTACCGGTTTGCCATAAATATTACACAGAAGCCAAGTGTTCTGAATGGAAAATTGGTGAGGAGCATTTGGAAATGTACTGTCCTAAAAATCCAGGTTGCTTCATTGCCACTAGGTTGGTATCCCTAGAAGACATCAGAATCATGGAATCCTAGTTGTTCGTGCTTAGAAGCAAACTCACAATTCAGTGGTCCAAATTCCCCCTGATTTTTGACAGATAAAAAGTGTAAAGATGTTTCCCTATCCTCAGGGAGTTCACCATCATTGACAGATCCCAGTTCCCTGATTCAGAGCACAACCAGCCCACATGGTTGAACTCAAATATTAGACTTTTTGTCCTCAACCTACCAGAATTCCCAAAGTATCTACATTTGCCCTAAGGTTTTTCTACCTCCATGGAATTTTCTTTTTTCTTTCTCTCTCCCTCTCTCTTTTTTTTTTTTTTTTTTGGCCCCATGGCTTGTGAGATTTTAGTTTCCTGACCAGGGATTGAACCCTGGGCCCTTGGCAGTGACAATGAAGAGTCCTAACCACTGGACCACCAGGGAATTCTCCTCCTCCACATAGAGTTTCTAATCCAAACCTGTGCCCAGTACTGGGGGACTATGCCCTCCCATAAGAAAGGGACAATTCTTGGGAATTCCCTGGTGGTCCAGTGGCCAAGACTGCGGTCCCAATGCAGGAGGCGCAGGTCAGGGAATAATACCCCACACATCGCAACTAGGAGTTCAATTGCTTCAACTAAAAATTCAGCAAGCAACAGTGAAGATCAAAGATCCCTCATGCTGCAGCTAAGACCTGGTACAGCCAAATAAATAAATATTTTTTTAAAAGAGAAAGAAAGGGGTGGTTTTGAACAATGAGGTCTGTCTCTCTTTTCCTACCCTAGGGAGGAGCTGCCCTTTTAAAGGATGATCTGGCATTCCAGCTTCATTCTGTGACATGTGGTCAGACCAAAGGGACAGGCATCCAAAAAAAAAAAAAATATTGCTTTAATAAATGAAGAGATTGTTAATAGCCCTTTAGGTTATTAGAAGGAGAGAGCTGGAGGCCTGGGGGCTCTGAGGCTGGAAGTTTCTTGGGTTTATTTGCTGAGCTTTTCTGAGTTGGCCCCATGGAACCTGGGATGGAGAATGGGGAATTCCCTTTAAGGCTTGGCTTCCAAGGCCCATTCTTCTGAACGTTGCACGTAATCACATTTGTGAAAGTGCTTGGCACATTTACTTAATATATGTTAGCTTCTTCCCTACCCTGGTGGCTGAGACAATGAAGAATCTGCCTACAATGCAGGAGACTAGGGTTCGATCCCTTGGTCAGGAAGATCCCTTGGAGAAAGGAATGACTACACACTCCAGTATTCTTGCCTGGAGAAAGCCATGGAATCCCTGGTGAGCTACAGTCCATGCGGTCACAAAAAGTCGTACACAATTGAGCAACACTTCCTTTCCTTATACTAAAAGCACCCCAGGTAGTTTCTGGTCCCCCAGAAGTACCCCACCGCAGTTCAGGTAGTTTCACTGAAGAAAGGGATCCAGGGATCAAGAGAGCAAGGCTGGTGGAACTAGAGTGCTCAGCGACCAGTTGAGGATGGAGGTCGGCAGGAGCCAGGTAAGGTAGGGCCTGTTGGAGGTGAGAGTGGATTCTATTCTAGGTGGAATGAGAAGTGAGAGGCCCAGAGCAAAGCAGTGAAGTGATATGATTTACATTTTAAAATGATTACTCAGGTTGCATAATTGTAGTTAAAGTCTAATTTTTTAGTACTGATGGTGAAACTAAGAAGAGATTCTTTTTCTCCCCAAGTAGGGTAACAATGGCTTCCCTGGTAGTAAAGAATCCACCTGCAATGCAGGAGACCTGGGTTTGATCCCTGGGCCAGGAAGATATCCTAGAGAAGGAAATGGCAACCCACTTCAGTATTCTTCCCTGGGAAATCCTATGGACAGAGGAGCCTGGCAAGCTACACTCCATGGGGTTGCAAAGAGTAGGACATGACTGACCACACATACATGCACCCAGGGTAACAATCCCCTAGGGAATCACTATCAATGCCCTGCTGTGGAGAACAGAATCTAGGGACACAAAGAATGGAAACAGAGAAAACATCTAGGCACTGCAGAGGTCTGGGCAGAGCTGAAGGACCGATTAGGGGATAGTAGTGAAGGCCAGGCCTCATGGTGGGTTTGGGGAAACATGCTCACTTAATATCCCATTGTGCTAGCTCTTCCCTCAGCTGATGACATAGGATCATTATTCCCATTTTATGGATAAGAAAACTGAGACTCAGAAAGCTTCCATAACTAGACTTGAACCCATATCTCCTGATTCTCAAACTGAACACAGAAAGGAAGGGGACAGAGCACAACCTTTAAAAAAAAAAGACATAGCCCAAGGACATGACATAAACTGACTAGCACCAGCTAGGTCTAAGATGGCAGATGAGTCAATTTCCACTAGACCTTAAGCCTCAGTGCATACTCATTTTAACACATCAGCAAGCTGATGCACCGCAGGTGCCAGGACAGTTCCAAGACTGACCATAAAGGTCAAAAAGTGGGTGGTAGCCCAATTCCTGGAAATCCCCACCCCTTCCCCCAAATAGCTCAAACACTCCTCCCACTCATTAGCCTATGAAATTACCCACCCCTATGAAAACACAACCCCATGCCCTGGCGCTGCTCTCGCCTTCTGGTCTGGCCCACACGCTGTCTGCAGAGTGTTTCTAAATAAACCCACTTCTTACCTATCACTTTGCCTCTGAATTCTTTCTGTAAGGAGACATCAAGAATCTGTGCTTCATTAATTCCTGAGACCAGGTGTGTGATCTCAGTTAAGAGGCCATGGGTTCAAGTCCCAATCTGAGTTGCACGGTTTCGAAACCAGACAGCTAACAGATCTTAAATCCTAGAAGCCAAGTCTGAAACATTGTGATGCTAGCCCTTAAAAAATTCCAAGTAGGCCATTCCACACAGAGCATTCCAAGTCTTGGGGGACCCTGAAGAATCTAGGTTGAGGTGCCAGGCCTGGGAACCCCTCTTATTCCATCTTCTAGGGATTATTGTCTGAGAATCTGGTATTCTCACTGCAGTGGAGGGGGTAGTATTCAGGGTCACTGAAGATTAAGGGACCTCCACTCTCTTTTGGGGAAGAGTCAGAAGATACTGTCTGTACTTACTGACTGTAAGAAGGTGAAGGAACATAGAGAACCTTACTGGGTTGAGGTTGGGAATGATCCTTCAGACTAGTGGGATGAAGTGGGTGAGGTTGTTTTCTAGCAGTTGTTCAAAACTCACTCAAAAGGGCAGATGTGGAAGAGTCAGGAAACCATATCATAAGAGAAAATGAAGAATCAGAAATATTATTTAACTTGGAAAAGAGGTATCTGGGAAGAAGCATGACATCTTGACAACTGTATTTCAATATCAAAAGAGTTGTTTGGGAAAAGGGGGTGGTGACTACAGACAGCAGTGCCCTGAAGGCAGAATTACAGCGCTGGGGAAAACTGCACGGAGGCAGATTCGTGCTCAGTGGAAGGAAGAAATGTCTTTTAATTAATCCTGCTGAAATAATAGAAAAACTTGGTTTCTTAAAAAAGTAGTAATAATAAATTAACAATACTGCATAAGGAGCCTGGCGGGCTACAGTTCACGGGGTTGAAAAGAGTTGGACGTGGCTTAGCGACTAAACAGCAACAGCAATGTTTTACATCTATTAGGTTGAACCATATAAAATCGCTGATGTTCGATCATTTTTGATCTATGAAAACAGCAATCATATATGGCTTGATTTAATTCATTTTCCCATCTCAGAATAATTTCCAAAGTCCTTTCAATGGCCTACAAGTTCTCATGGATCTGTTTGACTCCATCTTTCTCTCTAATAGGATCTCCTACCACCTCTTTCTACTCTTTCTGGACAGATTCCTTATTTCTTGCCTCAGGATCTTCACAGCTGCTGTTCCCTCTGCCTGGAATATTCTTTTTCCAAGTTTACCTGTCCTCTTACAGAGGCTTTCTCTGACCACCCAACACAGTCCATCCCTCATGATCCCCTGTACTCAGCTCTGTGTCTCTCCCGAGTACTAACCATCATCTGACACACACTTATCTGTTTATTGTCCCTCTCACATCATTATAACATAAGTGCCACAAGAGCAGGGACTTTGCAATGTTCCATGCTGTAGCCCCCAGGGCTTGAAATAATGCCAGACATATGGGGAATGTTCGATAAATATTTTTTGCATGAATGAAGGAATAATTTTTATCAGCGAGAAAACCGAGGCCCAAAGAGGTCAAATGAGTTTCCCAAAGGCATCAAGCTGGTGCCTGGGAAAGCTGGAGGGAAGCCCAAACATTCAGATTCCAAAGCCCAGACTCCATAAAAAGCCACCCTGTTTTCCAGTCCCCTGACGGCCCTGACGCAAAGCCTTGTCTCTGAGGCAGAATAGCGGCTCCTCCTTTGGGTCCGTAGTTGGCTCCAGAGATGCCTTCAATTTTTGAGATTCTCTTCTCCACAGGTAAGCATCTATTTTTGTGAGGGCTCTGAGAAGAGCAAGGTTTTGGTCATCCCTCAGGCTACAATATCACTGAGCAGCCAGACTAGGAGGATTGACATGAGACTATTTGCAAAGAAGTCCCAACCTGTGTCTCTTCTGGGGACATGGAACATTTATCTGAGTCTCAAAATATGAAATATTCCCCAGTTTGCAAATGAATGCAGGATGTGTTTGCATAGCGACCACCAAGAGAGCAGTATTATGTGGAGAGGAACAAAAAGACAAAGCTCTTGGTTCAGTTCTGGGAGCTGATGGCTCTGCTCTCCCCAGGAGGTCGCCTCTGTGTAGTTAATTACAATGAGTAAAGGAAATGGGAAAGTGAGTGCCATGAAGTGATCTCTCTCCTCCCCCAGGTTTCTGCTTTGCAGAGTGGGTCTTTTGGTTTTAGAACCTTGGGGACCATAAAGACATTCTCTGTCATCCCAGCTGGATGGGAACATTCTATCAATACCAGGCCACTGTTAGAGCTGCCAGTATCTTGTGTGCAAGGGTAGGAGTGGGGGTATGGTTGTAGGAGCAAGGTGTGTGGCATGCATGCTGCAAAGAGTGGCGATGTGTGGGAGTGGGATGCTAGAGTGTTAATAGACCCAAGTAATCAACTCACATTTGAATACCTTTTAGCAATTTACAAAGGGTTTTTGTGTACCTCATCTCATTGAGTGTTCACAACATTGTACAGATAAAGAAAAGGCAGTTCAGAAAGATGTGCTGACCTGCCCTGAATCAGAGTTTCAGGAGGCACTGCTGGGATGTTAACCTAAATCTTCTCATTCCAGAGGCCATGGTCTTTTCATAACCTTTGGCAATTGTTGACATCTTTTGTGATGTCTCTAAGGAAAAGGGGCAGAGGGGAAAGAGGTATATGCTCACTGCTCCCCTTTCTCCAGGCTAATACAAGCTAACATTTACTGAATACTCACTTGCTGGGAACTCTGCTAAGTACTTTATATGGGAAAAGGAACTACTAGTCCATTTCACAGGGAGGAGAGTGAGATGCAGAGAGATAAAGTAACTTAATGTAGGGGAACAGAATTTGTCACCCTAAAATATGTTTTTGGCATATTGTTTTAATCTGGGTATTTTCTGTGAAACAGGAGACTTGGGACGGGCTCTAAAGGAAGTAGGAATTGCCCTATTGTAAGAAACAGTCCATGGGGTCGCAAAGAGTCAGACAGGATTGGGCAACTGAACAAGAAACATTTACACCTCTAAGGGAAACCTCCATTTATCAGAGAGTCTCCCTCCCTGTACTGGGAAGAGTAGGATGACCAAATCTCTAGAAGTTCTTACCAAGGAAGAAGACAAAAACTTAAACGTGTATCATAATCACCCTTGTTTACTGGGTGACTATAACTTCCCATAACTGACTCTCCCCACCCTCAACCTCCTCTTTTGTCTTTAGCTGAGGATGGTATTTAAGGAAAGGGCTTTGATCAAGTAAGCTACTCAGTTTTCCTGGATCTTTACCCTGTATACATGCTACTAATTTCTGGGTGATTTGCTCTTATTAATCTGCCTCATGTCAATTTAATTCTTAAACAAGTTTGAAGAACCTAGAAGGGTAGAAGAAAACTTCTTCATCCCCAACATTATTCAAGATGAAGCAGGAGCAAACAATGAAGTTGTGTATCAATCAGGATAGGGCACAGCAATGTCGCAGTAACAAACAGCTCCAAAACGTCAGTATCTTAACAAAACAAAGATTCACTTCTCCTTCAAACTGCATGTTCATCGTGGGTTGGCAAAAGGGTTCTGCTTCACATTACCACTCAGGGACCCAGGCCGAGAGGGACTTCCACTGAAGTTATACCATCTGGAATAAATGAGCTCCCGTTGCTATGGCAGGCAAAGAAAGAGCTGGAGAGTCTCACTAGCAATTAAATGCTTTGGTCTGGAAGTGACATGTCACTTCTGTTTACAGAACACTGGCCAAAACTAGTCAGGCTGGCCTTGCCCAATAGCCAGGGGACTCAAATAGAGGACTCAATATTAGTGAGTACTGGTAATGTCTGTCAGCCTGGCAGACTGACTTGAGAGCCCATGTTTTAATCACCATGCTGTCCCACTTCATCAGGGATGGACTCCTCCAGGGTAAATCTCCTTTATGCATTATGTTGGTGTGCTTGATTCCCTTCTCTCCATCCCTGTATTCCTTTAGCACATATTGAGCAGCTATGTGCCAGGGAGTCTGTTGGGTGATGAGCATACTAAACAAACAAAAAGATACAGGATCCCTGCCTTCAAATGCCCTTATTTTAAGAGGAAAATACTGATGTGTTATACACAAAATCCTGTGATCAAAGCATCAGTCACAAATGAAATCAGTGAGATGTAGCCACCTGTCCTAAGACTTCACAGGAGGGAGAGAAGAGCTCACAACAAGAGCTCCTGTTGTGAGTTCGTGATAAATCAGGCAGGGCTTCCTGGGAGAGATGGCCTTTGAGCTGACCCATAAGTATGGGTAAAATTTGCAATAAGAAAGTCAAAGGACATGGGCATTCCAGGCAAAAAAAAGGAGCCTGGATAAAAGCATAGAGGCAGCAAAGTGCAGGGGTTACTCAAAACAAGGCATGATTCCGTTAGACTGTGTTGAAATGTTGGGCGAGTGAAAGGGAGGGCTGAGTGATCTAAGGTGATCTTGGAGGACTTTGAAGTTCACACTTTCGGTGTGAAAGTACAGACAGGAGCAGGTTTGTACCAAGGGCAAGAGCTCCTGTTGTGAGGCAGGAGCACTCTCAAGGAGAGAGTAGCTTGTTAAACTCTGCAGACAGTGGTGGTAAAGCGGCTGTTGGTGTCATTACTACTTGCCCTCAGGCTGGAAGTGACTTGAAGAAGGGCCTGGGCCCCTGCACAGGAATAGGTCTAATACAGGAGACAGGCTCCTGTGGCCTAGATATGAATGGATTCCCCCTAAAACCGAGTCCCCGTGCCAAGCTTATGATTAATCTCACCATCTAAAACCTTATTCCATTTCTTGTCCCACCCACCCCTGTTCCCTTAAGGATTGAAGAATATCAAAGAAAAGGGGGACTTGAAACTGAAGAGGACCCTGCAGGACCCTCCTAGGGCCCTGTGTCCCCCATTTCTTATTTGTCCTAGGCCTTCTCTGAGTTCCGAAGGGCAGACTCTAGCAGTTACTAATGAGGAAGTGAGGGGATCTACAAACACAGGGAAAGCAGTCAAGAAACAACAGTTCAGTGATGAAACAGAGTCCTAGTTCCTCTTGAGGGACACAGCTAATAATCGGACACACTTCTTTGAGTTGTTCTGTGGGAACTAAGACTCCCCACCCAGGTGGAGGATGATGACTACACGTTGACCACAAATCCATAGACCCCAGACTGGTTGGAACCAGGAGGCTGATGATTAAGATTCCTGAAACACCACACTGTCATCTACCACCAACCAAAAAGGAGGTCATGCCCCCTACCACCCTCATTCCCCCCAAATCTTACACCTCAGCTGGCTTGGAAGATGAACCTGAGACAAACCTACGTCTCCCATCTTCTTGGTTGGTCTTCTTTCTCTGCTCCAAACTCCAGTGTTTCAGTTTGGACCTAGGGCACACGAACTTTGGAGTGACAAGCAGCATGTGGCACCCTATACAGCTCACAGACTTGCCCCCAGGTGCCTGCTGACCCTGGGGTTGGGCTCTGGGGATGCAGAGACAAAGTGCATCCCAAGCACACGCACAGCACAGGAGATACCCTGCCTAATGCTACTTGGCCTAACAGAATGCACTTGGGCCTCCATGATTGCATAAACTTGCTTCTTCTCTTGTTTTTTTTTTTTTTTTCAATTCTTCTGTTCACTTCTGGATCTCAACTATCATGCCATACTTTACCTGTGCCAGTTCAACTTACCTGGCTGAAGACTTTAGAGTCACACTGCATGGGCCTCTCATCCTCGTCCAGGTGGTCATCACTGAACGCCTCATGGACTACCTACAGGCTCATGGTCCAGAACGCACTTAAACTGCAGTCCCCACTGCATCCTGCCCCTCCCTCCGTAGAAGCTCTTGGTCGTGCTCTAGTCTTCTTGAAAATGGGCTGCATTATCTCTCAAATATTTTTTTCAGCTCCTACGTCCTATCTGTCTATGACTGTGTCTCATGTCCCTTGAGTACAAATAGGCTGCTGTGGACCAGCTTTGGTTTGCCGGATTCTTAACCGGATGAGGGAAATGTGTATGTTAGCTGCTCAGTCATATCCAACTCTTTGCGACCCTATGGACTGCAACCTGCCAGACTCCTCTGTCCATGGGATTCTCTAGGCAAGAAGATTGGAGTGGGTTGCCATGTCCTCCTCCTGGGGATCTTCCCGACCCAGGGATTGAACCCAGGTCTCCCGCATTGGAGGCAGAGTCTGTACCGTCTAGGCCACTAGGGAAGCCTGGCTGAAGGAAATAAACCCTTGTATTTCTTTTGTGATTTATAGTTTTCAAAAACATTATCTGAAAGCAGCTTCTTTTTTTTTTTTCCTTTTTTTGCCAGTTATCCTCTAACACTGCTGTGAAAAGAGCAAAGCAAAATCTCTGCAAATTCTACTAAACTTGGGGATCCAGACTTTCTCAGCAGGATGGCCCGTGTGTGTGTGTACTGCTGACCATCTGTTTTTTCATTCTGTTTCACTTCAAGTTCAAAGGGCTGGTGACCCGGCAATTTTGAATTTTTACCCAAACCACTGCATTTTAAAATAAATGAAATCAGTCCTGTTCACCCTCACACTCCCAAATCCTTTGGGATTTGGATCCCAGATTCAGTCTCCCCTTCCTATCCCCATAATCAAATTTGGCACTGAACATTTGGATGCTGTGTTCCAAAAGCAGGGAGCCTCTGGCTGTTTGTCCCTGAACTGCCACGATTGGCCTCAGGCTTTTGCGACACAAACTGGTGAATAAAACGTGTTTGCCCCACGGCCTGGAGGTGACACAAATAGATAGTCTCTGCCATCTCAATCCCAAAATCAATCTTCTCCTCCAATTCAGGTCATTTCACCCCAAATCAGCCAAGCTTTTAAGTAACTAGAGCTGCTTGTACATTAAACACCACAAAACATGGTACTTTTTAAAACATTTATATTTATATATATAAAAAAATTAAATATATATAATATATAGTGTGTTTGAGACTAAAAATATAGTACATAATATTTAAAAAAAAGGAAAATGAAAAAAGGCAGAATAGGAAAAGTGTGAGGGACACAGATACACATTGCTAAAAATCTACGATGGTCTGTTCTAACAAAAATAATATTTTTTTCCTCTTAATTATCTTCATGGACCCATTTATTATTGGGGCTTGAGTGGAGAAAATTTAACTGGAGCCAGAAATGGTGGTTGTAATCCCAAGAAGAGTGGGGTTAGAAAACGTGACCACAGGGAGCCCTGGACCTCATTCTGGTGTGACTGGAGGCAGCCAAATCTCCTGGGTCACTATTGCTAGCAAGATTGTGTCAGAGTTTGATTGTATTGGCAACCTGGCTGCTCTCTTCCCAGAGTCAGGGGTACTCCCAGGAGACAGCATCTAAAAATCTCCAGATGAAGAAGACCCCTACTGGCCCACCAACACTTGCAAAGGCCAGTTGTTGGGGACAGCAAAAAGCCAGGATTAGGGGACAGGAGATGGTAGGAATGAGTGACAGACAGCTCTATGCAAACAGAGTTATTATCATTACTGTTATTATTTTTAAGGGCAAGCTTGTACCAGAATCGCCCAGTATGGCCTGTGACTTCTGCGCAGCAATTATTCTTCCAGGGACAGGGCCTGGAACTCACTCACAGTGATGCAAGAAAATGTGATCCTCCCACCCCCCACCCCCCCCAAACCCATCTTCCGAATTCTGAAACATCCCAAGCCACACATCCTTCCATCCTCTCCAGAAGCCCAGAGGTGGAGTGTCAGGACCCAGCTGATAAGTGAGGCCAATGCCTTTCAGAAAGAGGCTGGTCTCCAGAAAGGGAGCAACAGTGGTAAGGGGAAGGCCAGGAGAAGGGGATGGGATATTTAAATGCTAATTTTATAGCCTCGTCACAAAAATAAATGCCTTTCCAATTACATCCCTTGGTCTGCGCACTTCAGTGGTCTGTTACCACATCCTCACTGGTCCCGCCAGAGTCAGAAGCTTCACTGATGCCTTTCAAGTGATTCCCCGCCATGCAGAAGGGCCTGGAGAGGCACAGAGCGGGTGACCTGGCTCATGGCACGCAGCACCAAACTGGCAGAGAAGCCAGGGTTTCTGCAGCCTGGGTGCTTTGCATACAGCAGTGGGGACAGAATCACCCTCTCAGCAAAGACTGAGGAAGTGATGTCACTGAGCCAGTTCAGTACAGCTGGGGTAGGCCTCGGCTTTAACACGGCTTTCTCCAAACCCGAGTGACCCATGTACAATGGCAGCGCACATGAGCCAAATACACTGAGACGCCATCTGATTCCATCTGAGAAAGCCCGGGACGTGTGGCTCCTGACAGACAGCCACCCATTTAATGAGAGGGTACCAGGGCAAAAGAGACTCCAGGGCAGTGTGCTCCATCTTGTCAAGCAGAAAAGACTGCCCTCAAAATTACCAGAAAGGCAGCACCTGGACTAGGGTGTGCAGTGCTTGGAGACAAGAAAGGTTGGGGTGAGATCAAACTAATCTCTTTCATCCCAAGAAGGCAAGGTATCTGTGAGAGCATAGACCTCCCTTCCTTTCTAACTTACGTTGGACTTTGCTTCATGCAAATATTGTGGCTAGACTTTGGTGGGGGATCCCAATTTAGGATGCAAGCTGGACCCTCCACAAGGAGACTGTGGGTCATCCAGAATCACAAGAACCTCCTGAAGACGCAGAACTGAAGTCAATAACTGCTGGACTCCCTCCTCACTACCACCTGCCCTTCTGAACTGCTCCTGAACAGACAGGTCAGCTGTTCTCACACCTTGCCCTCTAGCTCAAGACGCCTTAGTCTGCAGGCTTCCCCTTGCTCAGTGAGACCAGCTTTCTGGGCCATGGGAGTGCTCCAGAGGACGTGGGCGGAGTGTGGCTGCTTCCATTTTTCCCCACAGAGGTTACCTGCAACCTGGGGGCACAGTGAAGGAAACACCATGCCCTGCTTTGGCCAGAGACACCTTTGCAAACCTGTCAGCCTTCTGAGTGGGGAGCAGCACAATGTCCAAAGGATAATCCCACATCAATTTCACTAAGGTTTAGGATATTCTTTCTGCTGCTGTTTGAGATCAAGGGGTTTTTAGTGGAAACTCATTCACAACACTTCTGACAAGAGGATGAAGTCCACAGTGAAAGCTTCTTTCAAGAGAAGAACCTTTCAACTTCCCCCCACCCATCCACCCGCTGTTACCAAATCCTTGCCAGGAATGGCAGGCCCTTCCACCTCACCAAATGAAAATACGCAAAAGTCGGACAATCTGAGGTTTGTACAATTCTCCCTCCTCATCTTAAAGACTAGAAAATAGTGGGCAATGAACCTAGAGGTTAGGCCAAGGTCACTCAGTAAATGGCAGCTTCAGAACTGGGTCCCACGTCTCCGGATGCCTTGCTCTTCTCACCAGCACTAGAACGTCGAAGGCAGAATCACCAAAGTGACCACATCAAGGGCCGAGGCCCCGTGCTGGGGGATTCCAGCCTTAGGTAACAACCGCCCAAACTCAAGGGCAACTGCCACGCCCCAGAAAGGCAATTCCATTGGCTTAACAGGTCGGTCCCCACTCAGACTCTGATCAGCCTAGAGTAAACACTGCAGAGGGTAGAGGCAGTCCTGAATGCTGACACCTCCCTGTGCCTTGCACGGTGTTCACAGGGAAGTAAGTCTATCTGGCTTCCAATAGACTTCTCATGCTCCCTGCAGTGTCAGCTGAGTTACCGTGACCTCAGGGCCTCCTCCTCTCCACCAACAGAATGGACCCAGTACTAAAACCAAAAAGGAGGAACAAGAGAACGCGGCCAAACAGAAGTCATTTGGAATGTTCCTGTTTAAAAAGCCACCATCTTTAGATTTTAACTGTTTAGATTACCCCGTGGCTTCTGTGAAAATCATCAAAAATGCCTGAATTTGCACAGGGACCTGCATCCTTATTGGACCACGTCACCAAACTCACAGAAAAGGCTTGAGCAGGAAGGAGTCAGCTTCCAGGGGTAAGGCTGGAATAACGCTGTGAACCTGTATGAGGCCTCTGAAAGGGCCGGTCCATGGGACTTGCCCGTGCTGAAGTGGAGGAGGATGCAGACGCAGCCTGAAGAGGCCAGAACTGGAGCTACAGGGTATGCGCTGTCCTTACTGCCAGGGGATGGCAAGGAATGTCACCCCACAGACCCATTTGCAAAGGTGGCGATGGCCCGTGGCTGATGAGCATGTAACTCATTAAAGCGAACATGACTAATGAATGGCGACCACGAGAAAGGGCAAAACGCATTCTGGGAATTGTAACAGAGGACCCTCCCGTTAGGGCTGAGCTAAGGGAAGAGCAGACCACGCTTCTTGGCAAGGGAAGGTCGGGGCAGAGGAGTGAGTTCTCTTTGGAGCGCCCGTTCTCTTTGGTCAGGAGGTGGCGGCTGAGAATGTGGAATGCGTATGTGGGCGTGAGTGCAGGAGTGTGTATGGAGGTGAGGCTGGGCGTGGGAGACTTCGTGGGCCGCGGCTGCCTGCAGTGCCTTTCCGCGTGACCTTACTGGGTCAGCCCTTTCTCTTACTAGGTCCCCTCGCCCGTCTATCCCCTAAACTCTGCAACACTTGGCAGTGAGTTTGCGCTGACCGTACCGGATTCCTGTGCAGCCACCCACACAGGGCCGGTCAACCAAAGCAGGACACTCAAGGCACTGAAAGTGGAAGAAAGAATCTGATTGGTCCAGGGGGGAAAAAAAAAAAAAAGATACGTAACAAACGAAAACCCGTCTAAAGAGAACATCTCCCACAGATGTCCCCCAGAAAGTGGCCTCTCTAACCAGCTGGTCAGCTCTGGGGTAGGACAGCAGAGCCTGACAGCCAGGCCCTCTTCTGGTCCTATAGAGCCCATCGGGTGACAGGTCTCACCACCTGAATGTTTAAAAATGGATTCAAAGTGCTTCGAGATTGAAAGAGTAATGGAAGGTACTGGAAATCTGATAGAGAACAGGTTCCCCCTTTCCCAGTACACTGGGACTTGTACTTGGGTGGGGAGCTCCCTACAGCTTCTTTTTATATTTTTACCCCGTGAGGTTTTTTTTTTTGTTTGTTTTTAAATTGTGTTTTGTTGTCTTTGAAAAAGCCTATATAGCATGCCCACTTTCACCACCACTCCGCAGGCAGGCTCATTAAACCAGAAGTGGGGCCTCCTGGGGAGAGGGGGCTTGGATGGGCTCCCTCTAGCGTGGGTTCTGGAAACTGCTATGTAGCACGCTGATGTCTTGCTGGTGACTCAGGACGTGGTTGGTTCCTGACCTATCCTTCTCCATCACGACCCCCCTGACCTATCCGGCTGGCCCAGCACAGAGGAGGAGGAGGAGGAAAGGGCAGCGTTAGGAGAGATACCTGGATCCCTCTGCAGGCAGAGCGACAGGGGTCCACAGTGGGCAGCCAAGATGACTTGGCATTTTAATCCCAGCTGAACGAGGGCTGGATCTGAACTCGGTGCCAGGGCTAAAAAAATAAATCCAAGGTCCCTTCTGCAGTCCCGAGGCGGGAGAGATGCACCCAAGGTGTGTTGCGGAGAACAGACGGGACGGGCCAGGCAATCTATCTGTACCAGAGCCACCCACCCCGACACTCGGTGTACCCTGGGCCAACGCTTGCTCCTCCCCACAGGACGCCCCCATCACGCTCATGTGAGACCAGAGGGACGGCATAGAAAGGGAATGCTAAAAAGTGGCCCCTCTGCTCTCCGCAACCTTCACTTTCCCAGTCCCCAGACTAGGGCCAGGCAAGAGTGCAGGTCAGAAGAGACACATCCTCCCGAAGAAGAGGGAAGGGCAGGCCCAGGAGGCTGGGGCATGCGCAGAGCACCATCCTCGGGACGGGGTGTTTCCGGGAGACCTGCTCCCTGCCTGCCGCGGTGGGAGGAGGAAGGCCGGTCCAGGACGGGAGCAACAACGGGCAATGTCCCTGAATATCAGGGAACAGCTGTGAGAGCCTTCTCCTCTGCCCCGCAGAGATGCCCCGGCCAGGCGCCGGCCCTACACATGCGTCTGCATGCGCTGCTGGAATCTCTGGCCGTAGTCCGAGTGCTGGGAGGTGTAGGAGAATCGCGTGGCGGTGGCGTACTTGCCGATGGGGTCGTATGCCTCGTATGGGGTCCGCTCCAGGCCGGACGGTGGGGCCTGGGGGTAGCCCAGTCGGTAGGTGGGGTACCCTGCTGCCCCGGGGAAGGGATGGGAATTGAACTTCTCATAGTTCTCGTAGGATAGCTGGCTGGCAGTATCGTTGCCAGCGGGGGCAGCAGGACCAGGGGGCGTGGGCTCAGGGCCGTAGTCGGGGGCCGGGGCTCGGCTGTAGGTGTTGAGCTGGGCGTAGCCGCTGGAGTGGGAGAGGCGGGAGGAGGGGCGGCCGTCGAAGCGGGCAGGGCCGGGGGCACGGTAGTCAGCATAGAGCACTGCCCTGGAAGACGGGCGGTCTTCGTGGGCACGGACGTTGTAGTAGCCATTGGTGGGGTCCTGGGTGGCAATGAGAGAAGAGAATGAGGTGGGTTCCTCTTGGGGAGGGGTGTGGAGTCTCATCATGGCCCTCTGGGCCTCCTCTGGCTCTGCCCGGGTTCTCTTCATCTCTTCTGTTCCCTCAGTAATCTCCTGACCCTTCCTCCGCACACCTGCCCTCACCTCCGCTCTGCCCACCCCTGGGGCCCGCGATCCATGTCCCGTGCCCCTCCAGGGGGCCCTTCCCCAGTCCGCACCTTCATCTCATACTCCTCCCGGGTATCGATGGTGTCACAGCGCAGATCCTGCTTTAGGTCCACGTCATCCTTGAAGGACTGCAGAGGAGCAAGAGCTGGGCATCAGGAGATGGACGCCTGCTCTCGCCCGCCTTGCCCACCCATCCCCACACCCAGAGGCTGCCTGTTAAGAGGAAGGGTCTGGGGCAGGGGCAGAGGTCCCGTCCTCTCCCCGCAGAGACTCTGGAGTGTAGTGGGAAGAGGCCAGAGATATGGGTTCTAGCACCAATTCTGTGATAATGTGCAGTGCTTGAGTATGTCCTTGCCCCTCTCTGGGGCTGTTCTTCATCTGAGCACTGAGGCAGTTGGGCCAGAGAACTTACAATTGGGTCAAAAAAACTCTTGACACGCTGTTGCGGGGAGAATGGGGTGAAGGAAGCCTGTGTAGGTCCCACCTGCCTGTCCTCTGCTGGAAGAAAATTAGCCTGGGGAGCGTGTGCATTTTCTGTGTCTGTATGTATGAGAGTGTGTGGCGGGGAGGGGATGGGACCAAAGTAGGTCAACTGAGGGAGCAGACAGTGGCAGTTTCAGTGACCTGGGGTGGGGCTGGTCCCAAGACTGTGAAGAAGAGGGTAGGCCAGGGAGGAGCGGACTCTCACCGAGTAGATGGCCTTCATGACACGGGTCGCCGTGGAGACGCTGGCAGTATCATCCTCCCGGTCAGAATGCATCGTGAGTGGCTCCCGGTTCACGGTCTCCACTTTGATGTCCAGCTTCCTCAGGGTCACGTCTTTGCGACCTGGGGACAAGGGCCGCAGCCTGGACCTACCTGGCCTGGAGAGCGCAGCTGCCAATCCCTCCTTGCCCCTCCCAAGCCCTGCCTGTCAGAGACCCTCAGGAGGGCTGTGGCCCCAGCAGGGCCCATACTCACTGCCTTTGCGGCGCCGGTAGAGAAAGAACACCAAGGCGATGAAGAAGAAGATGAGCAGGATGCCTGCACCAATGGTGGCCCCGGCGATGATGCCCACGGGTAACACCTCTTCAGATGTGGGAAGGAAGGGAGGAGGGTGAGGATGAGGTCACACAGGGGATCTGAACTCAGTGATGGCTGAAGTTCACAACCGCCGAGCTCCAGGTCCCCTGGGCTTCGCACAGGGTTATGTTTCAGTTGAGTTCAGTTAAAGTCAAGGTGGGATTTGAGAGGAAGTCTGCATTGTGTTTGGATTTAGACCTTCACTTTAACTTCATCAGAGTTGGGATCGACTTGACCCTGGCCGTGGTGGTCTGTCTGTCCCTCTCTTGCAGCCCACCTGCCTGGGAGACTTTTCTTGTCTGAGGTTGGCTGTCCCCAGACTTTCCCACTGGCACCTGTGTTTCCACCTATTTCACTGCCTTCCTCATCCACACCATTGTGACTGTTCCATCTGCACCTATCCTCCCAGGGCTCAGGCAGTTCTGGTTGGATCCCCCTGCTCCTTGGAGATGAGAAGGACCCAGGAATCCTGCCTCCAGTCTTCTCTCCCTTCCTGTCTGTCCTGGATAGATCAGATCCACGTAGGGCTCTTCCCTTTCAGAAGTGTTTCCTGCAGAGTCCTCCTTATTCATCTGCTCTCTTCTTTCCCACCAACTCCTTGCTCTTGCTGGTGCCCTTAGCTAAGACAGACCCCCCTCCCCCACCCCCCACGGTTACTTCTCCCCATCTCCCACATCAAATAGCTAGTTCTTACAAAAAAAAAAATTTTTTTCCTCATCAGAGTTGGGAGCTTCCAAGAAACTCAAAAGTATTATGTCTCTTTTATCAGGCTAGAAATGCCTTAAGGGAGAGAATATGTGTCTCCTATCACACTAAGGATTTATGAAAAGGTGTGTGTGTGTGTGCGCGTGTGGGTGCACTCAGTCATGTCCAACTTTTGCAACCCCATGGCTACAGCCTTCCAGGTTCTTCTGTCCGTGGAGTTTTCCAGGCAAGAATACTGGAGTGGGTTGCCATTTCCTTCTCCAGGGGATCTGCCCAACGCAAGGATCAAACCTGTGTCTCCTGCATTGGCGGGCAGATTCTTTACCACTAGGGAAGAGGCGGGGGAACCAAAGCTTCCTCTTCTATGCCAAGTACTCCATGAATATCGTCTCATTTAATCCTCATACCAACCTAGTGAAGTATGGAGTGTTACTGCCTTTACAGATCATTTCATTTTTCTGCATTTGAAGTCATTTCCTGCCACTCTCTAGGTCCTCCACTAAACTGAAAGTTCCCAGATGGCAAGGACTGTGTTCATGTACATCTGTCCCTGCGGCTTCTAGTGCGGGGCCTGGCACACAGCAGATGCTCAATGAATGTTTAAAAAAGTGAGTGGGTTTCCCAGCTGAGCACAAGACCAGGCTGTGGTGGGCCCAGGAGAGAGCAGTGTCTCTGAGCCATGCCCCTGGAGAGAAGAGGGAGCGGAGTCCCCAGGCTGCCCTGTGCCCTGGCGACACAGCCAGTGCCGCGGTTACCTCGCTCTTCCAGCTGGATGATGGCTGTGCCTGGGCCGAAGCTGTTCCAGGCGGTGCAGTTGTAGTGGGTCTGAAAGTCGGCCTCCATGACGTTGTTGATGGTGAGCGTGGACAGGACCCCACTGCCTGAGTTGGTCCTCTCCACCGTGTAGCGTTCCAGGGTCCCCACCTCTAGGAAGTTCTCCTTCCATGCCCAGGCCTGGGGTGGGGAGGGCAGGATGGGATGAGGAAGAGGCAGGTGGTGGAAACACCTGACCCACCACAAGGCACAGTCATAGCCTCACCCCGTGTGCCCTTCAGCCCAGATCCATGCTCACCCTACAACAAGCCCAAGCCACACCTGCTGCCTCCAACCCTGGCATCAAACCTCCCGTCTAAGAGGAGCAGCGGCTCCCAGACTTGCTCGAGACACATGCTGTGACCATTCAGATAAGCGTAGGGACACTCTTTAACATGAGGATTCCTGGGGCTTAGCTCCTAAATATGACTCTCTAGGGCACAAGCCCAGGAATCTCTATTTGGTAGTGGTGGTTTTTGAGGCAAGGGAGAGCAATTTTATTCGGGAAGCCAGTAGACCTGGAAGATGGTAGACCAGTGTCCCAAAGACACATCATTCCCAAGTTAGAATTCAGGCTTCTCTTATTGGGAATCTCTATTTTCGTAACAACCCCAGCTGATCCAATGAACCAACATATGGGAACAAGTCCTGGACGGACAGCCAAGAACCCTGGGCTCTCGGCCTGATCCTCCTTTGAGCCCTGGGTGGCCGCCCCCTCCCATCTCTGGGCCTCAGTTTCCTTCACCTGTAAAAGGAGAGGACCAAGCTAGATAGATAGTGCTCCAGCTTCCCTCCAGCTCTGATAGTCTGAGGCTCTTAACTAAACATAACTTTGGCCTTGCCTTTAACCACCCCACAGCCAGCCCCACAGGAACCCACCCACCGGCTCTGGAGACCCATCCACAGACCCTTATAAATGATGGGAACTGTCACCAGGAGGAGTCTCTCCCGGGCTCCTCCATCCCCCGTACCCCAGGCTGGGGCATGCCCCCTCCATTGTGTCCCCTCCCTCAGAGTGGAGCCCCAGGGAGAGGGAGCCGCCAAGAACTGGCTCTTTTCCAGGGATCAGTCCTCCTAGCTCTAAAAGCGAGGCCCCCCGGGAGCCGAGCCGCCTGCTGCCCAGGCGGCCGTGGTAATGAAGTGTCCCTGGGCAGCCCTGGAGTTAGCCAAATGGTCATTAAATGTGATGAGGGGTTTGACGGTTAATGGTCACGGAAGGAATTAATGGCTCGTGGTGTGAGGGAGAGGGAGGGGGTGGAGAACAGCGGGCGGGGTGCTGGTAGGAGGAGGAAGGCAGGAGAAGGGAGGGGAGTGGGCGGCTGGGTGGGGTGGAACTGATGGGGCAGGGTTGGGGCGGAGGGCACAGCAGTGGGCAAGGAAGAGATGGGGAGGCTGAGGAAGGAGGAGGAGGTGAGGGACAGGTGCGAGCAGGAGTGAAAGCCCAGGGGAGCGGGCAGCGCATCCAAGGAGACTTCACCAGGCCTCTCACACTAAGGCAACAGCAACCCTGTTCAGTAGGGATCACTGCCCCCGTTTTATGGATGAGGAAACTGAGGTTCCAAAGACCAAGTAACTGGCTCAGGGTCACACAACAAGGAAGAGACGAGGTGGCGTGTGAGCAGGGAGAGGGACAGAGTCGGGATGAGAGGCGCAGGGTATAGGAAGGGCCTGGGGAAAGCCGGAGGGGAGGCTGAGGTGGGTAGGGAAATAAGCGGCTGGCCCGAGGCCTGGCCCACTCACAATGCGGTCTGGCGGTGGCGTACTCCCGATGAAACACTCCACCTTGCCGCCATCGCCCCTGACGGCGTACTGCACGGCCTCGCTGGAGATGATGGGGGGCCCTGCAAGCAAGAGGACAGGGTCAGGGCCAGCTGGAACCTCCAGCAGCCCGCCCCCAGGCCCCCCCACCCGCCTTCCTCAGGCCCCTCACCGTTCACGTAAAGTGGCACCTCGCGCTCGGCCACTCCGATCCGAGGCACAATGGCCCGGCAGGTGTAGGTGCCGGCATCGGCCTGGGTCACCGACTTCAGCAGCAGTTGGTTGCTGTTACTCAGGACCTGGGCAGAGAGAGCAGCCTCGGGTGGGGAGCCAGGAGGCCTGGGCCCCTAGATCCATGTGGGCCCCCACATTGGAGGCGTTGGAAAGAAAGCAGGAAGGGCCACAAGTGAATTCCCAGAAGGGAAGCAGAGTCCCGAATCTTATCTGGTCCATCCCTTGACTCTAAAGAGGTTAGCATTTAGACACAGCATCTCTGTGAGAGTGGGCAGACCTGGGTGGAGGTGCATGAGGGCAGGTGAAGCTGCCCTGATTTTTAAAGAGGATGCAGCCACTGCTGGTGGTCTCTCCTAGTGCTTCTCTTGCCAAATGAGGAAGTTTTGCTCTAAAATCCCTTTCTGCAACTTTGGCCCAAACTGTCCCATATAGATCTCTGCTGCTGCTGCTGCTGCTGCGTTAACCGTGTCTGACTCTTTGCAACCTCATGGACTATAGCCTATCAGGCTCCTCTGTCCATGGGATTTTCCAGGCAAGAGTACTAGAGTGGGGTGCCAGTGCCTTCTCCGATAGGTCTCTGCAGAGCTGTAGAATTCAGCCTTCTCTAGTGCATCACCCCAGCCACTCCACCCTCCTGTGCAGCATTCACTGACCAGGTATCTTGCCACAGCAGCGGCTCCACTCCGGCCCCCTTTCCCCCTCCCACCCACAGGTCACTGTCCCTCTCACTGCCACTGAAGCAGCCAGCTGTCTGCCAAGGAGGGGTGGGGTTGACTGCAAGCACCATCCTTCCAAATCCAGAGAACTTGGGAATATCTCAGGTTCAACTTGAAAAAGAATGCTGTGCCCCCTGCGCCCCCCTCTTCCCAACCAGTGGCCAGGCTCCTACCGCCCAGTGTCCAGGAGAGGCGGAGAGCTTCTTACCATGTTTGAGTCCTTTTTAGTCCAGGTGAGGGTGAGGGGGGGATTCCCAACCCAGACACAGGTGAGGGTCACATCAGAGCCAATGTCTGTGGTCGTGGGTTTAGGGTCAACTACAATCCGAGGGGCAACTGAGGTAGAAAGGGAGAAACAGATCATCAGGGTCCTGATCTCATCGGGGCGGGGAGGGGAGGGGCAATTCCAATCTTCCTCCTGCCTTGTCTCCTCAGCCCCACAGCCTTCCCCATCCCACCCCAGGTCCCTTAAAGCCCTTGCCCCTGCAGCTACTCACAGTGGACATTGACTAAAGTGCTGACATTGGTGCTCCCCACTTTGTTGTGAACCTCACAGGACACGGGCTCCGTGAAGAAGGAATAATCGACATTGGTTTCATAGCGACTCTCATGGGCATCTTCAATCAGGAAGCCCCCCTTGGCCCACCTGGAGGAGGCAACACAGAGCAGGGTCAGGCCTTGGAGCTCTCTCCCCCACATCCAGAGGCCTGTCTTCCCCAGTCCCCCACTCCGGATCTCAAGGGCCTCCCAGTATCCCTCCCCAGGGTGTGCCCCCGCCCCGCCCCTCCCCTCCTACCTGTAGCCCAAGATCTCCGGGTTGGCCGTGGCCTGACACGTAAAGATGACGCGCTCACCCTCCTGCACCGTCTGGGGCTCAATAGACAGGGTCACTGTAGGAGGGTCTGCAAAGCAGAGGACGGCACGTCAGGGTCTTTTCTGTCCCTCAAATTTCTTTTTCTCTGTCTAGCACATACACTGAGACCTCACCCATGTGGTGATCTGGGAATTTGAGTTTGCAGTGTACCAGCTCCAGTAAATAAGCTTTCCTCACCTTTATTCCAGGAGCCTCTAGGGGCCGGCTAGGGTGAGGACCAAGGATGATACCAAAGGGACAAATTAATCAGACGGTGTAGTGACCAACTGTGACCACTAGGCGTCAGTGTGGGTTCGCTAGGCTCACTAGCCAGGATGGGGGTGGGGCGTTTCTCCAGTTGCTGCCCACACTTCCACTCTTCTGGGCAGTGGGAATTTATTGAGCACTTACCCAGTAGCATACTCCATGTGAGATGCTCTTACACTATATCTCACTTAACGCTCACAACCCTGAGAAGCAGGTATAGGTCATCACAATCCCTTATCTGAAACCCCTGGAATGAGATGTGTTTCAGAATTTGGAATTTTTCAAATGTTAGAAAGGTTATGGTGACCACAGACCATTTATTGTGTAAGACCCCCAGAAGAATCTGGGCAACATCCCATAGAAACACATTAATATATCTGCTGTGAAATATATGGCTATTCCAACTGAGTTATTAAATAAAAGACTACAAAAAGCTTCCGTTCAGGTTTTGCCACCCAATCACTTTTGGTTTGGAATTTCCGATAAGGAGCTGTAGGCCTGCATTTTATTTTCTGCACATATTCAGAATTAGAAACTACGGCTCAGAGAGATTACGTCATTGCCCAAAGTCACACGGTTTAAACCCGGGAACTGCCTGGCTCACAGCTGATGCCTCTTGTGCCAGCTCTCAAAGCCTACGGTTCAAAGCAGGGAATCGAAGAGGACAAAGAAATGGAGCATCTGTCCCAGGGCCCCTGGGGGATTCTTCTGTGCTTTCCAAAGGGTGCCGCCCCCCAGGGTGCACGTTGCCCCCCCACGCCCCCCACCGCCCTCCCCGGGACCCTGCTCACGGTGCACGTCGAGCTCAATGGACGTCTCCTTGCCACTCGGGATGGCCTCGTTCACGCTACGGCAGGTGAAGACACGCCCAATGTCCAGGTCTGTAGGGTTGATGAGCAGCTGGCTAATGGTGGTCTCCCTCTTCCCATCCTTCAGCAGTTCCTGGGGTGGGAGGATGAGGTGGGGAATAACGGTGGGAGACACGGTCAAGCTAAAAGCCCCTTCCTCTGCTCTTGGGGTGACCCACACAGAGCTAGGTTTGCTGGAGGGGCATTCAACCTGAAGCTCTGCCCTTCCTCCAGCCCCTACCTCCTCCTCAGGTTTAGGTTTTTTTTTTTTTTTTTAAACTAATAAACTTTATTTTTTAAGAGAAGTTTTAATTTTACAGAAAAATTGAATAGAAAATACAGAGTTCCCATATATCCTCCTCCCCAACCCCAGTTTCCTCTATTATTAACATGATGCGCTAGTGTGATACATGTTACACCTGATACATAAAACAAGTAATGAACCAACATTGATACCCTATTACTAACCCCATGGTTTTAAGTCTCGTTCCTGGAATTCCCTGAGTCCAACCCAAGCCTGTCCTTTTCTGGAAAGTCTTCCTTTGCTAATCCCAGCTCTCAGGACTCTCTCCAAGACTGAACGTGTGGCCCTCACAGGCAATCTGTCCTCCACACTGCTCTGGTCACATCCGCCTTGCCTCTTAGGCACTGTGCTGTGCATGGGTCTCTCCAGCTAGAACATAAACTCCTTGAGGTCAGGCAAGGGACACACAGGCTCAAAGTCTCATAATGGTTCCATGATACCCAACATGAGACATGATCATAGGACCCTTGGGCTGTTTTCCAAGGCTGTTTGCACACTGCCTAGGGGAAACCATAATATTAGGCAAAGTGGCGGCCCACAGTTTGACAGCAGTACAAGCGTCTTACTAGGCCTGACGCGGTACTGGAGCGGTACCGGCCCAGTGCAGTAACACTGGCTTCCTCCTGCTGCTTCAAAGCTCCATCTTCAATAAATATAAAAAAAAAAGAAGGGGCAGTAGATGACAAACAGCCATTGACCAATCGGCTTGTATGGTTGCCAAAATATTTCAAAACATGTAACCATAGAGGGGAAAAATGACAGGGTTCTTGGTGGTGAGAAAGTTAAGCACCACCGAAGCCAAACTGTTTGTCAAATGGTGAACTGAAGGCCAGAGAGATGTGAACTGTCCGAGGCAGAGCAGGCAGTCCCTGGGGCCGCACAGGTGGAAGGTCTCTCCCCTCAATGAGAAGTGCCTCCTGCAGCATCTAGCAAGTGGCTGGGTACACCTGTGCCTGTCCCCAGCTGGCAAGAGGAGCTCCAAATAGGAGATCTGGATTCTAACTCCAGCTCCACCGCAACTTTGCCACGTGATCCTGGGCAAGTCATTTGATGTCCTTCTCACAACAGGTTACTTATCTATAAAACGTCCATATAATCGCTGCTTCCCCAAGCTCTTAGTTGTGCCTACTGGGAACATGCACCAACTAGAAGCTGGGAGAAGAAAGTTGAGAGGATCGTTAGCAAGAGACTACAGTCTGATCCAGGTATAAACCCCAGCTCTGCTGCGTGTCAGCTGTGTGTTACCCTGGGCAAGTCACCCAACCTCTCTAAACATCAGTTCACTCTTTTTGAATTGGAAGTTAACAGCTAACTTATGAAACCCCTGTGAGGATTAAGAGAGACTGTCCATAGACCTTAGCATGCACAGTGCCTGCTACACTATAGGTGCTTAATTAATGTAGCTATTCTCAATGTTATTCTTAGTCTCTGCTAACTACTGAATGGGCCTGAGAATTCTCTTGTCTGGACCTCAATTTGCCCAGCTATTTAATGAGAGGATCGGACCACATGACTTCTAAGGCCGCTTTCCACATCTGTGTTCTCCACTAGTCTGTGGTCAGATTCATGTGGGAAAGGGAAGGTGACCTAGAGGGCGGCCTTGGAGGAGCTGGGGGAGCAGGCAGGGTCTCACCGTGCTGGCTACAGCACCCTCCTGCTGTGTCCCGTCCCGGAACCAGAGGATGGTGGCAGCAGGCTTGGCGTTGAAGGCGCGACATGTGAGGTTGTGGGGGATGCCTGCCTGCAGCAGGATCACAGGACCGCCATCAATCCTGGTGTCCTCTGGGGGGACTGTGGGGAAGAGCAGAGCAGAGTCAGTCCAGGATGTGGCCAACAGTGCCCTGAGGACAGAAAGCCCTGCCCCTGGAGGCATCTCTCCTACCGAACATCCACCCCTTGGTGGGACAGTGCCATCCTTACCCCCTAACTCACGATCACTGAATCTGCTGCTCCTGTGGTCTGGGAGACCTGGCACAGAAAGGTGGCTGCTTCCAACGTAGCTTCTTACATCCATTCCCTCCTGTCTGCTCCTCCGCCCTGGTGCAGCTGGATGAGTGGGTCTATCATAGCAACCTCCCAAACGGACTCCCTGCCTCCAGCCCCTGCTGGCCTCAACCCATCCATCATGGCTGGCAGGTTATTTTCTCTACAGATCAGCCAAGTCTGTACTACTTCCCTGTTCAACCACTTCCCATGTCTACCAGCTGCCACGGGCATGAGTTGCAAGCCTTTTGACCTGCGACCAATGTTCCCCAGGTCAAGTCCTGCACTTTCCCACCTCCTCTTCTTGTTTCTGCTCCCTTCCCTCACAGGTTCTCTTGAACTGCTGTCCATACTGTTCACATCCCAGCTGCTGCACAGGGCCTTCCCCGCCACATCCCCCTCCTCAACCACCGCCTCTGTGCTTCCCAGGCAGTCACTCGAAGCTCCGAGCACCATCTATCAATAGCTTGTCTTTGGGTTACTTATGAGGGTTATCCATGTCCCCTCTCCAACAAAACCATTATCCCTGGAAAAGCAGGAACTCCATCACATTAATATTTATACAGTCTCCGGTGCCTAGAACATGACCAAAGCAGGCTCTGGCTAAATGCTTAAGGAATCGAATCAGTCAGATGTTTGAATTAACAGGAAATAGTTCCCTGTCCTATACCCACAGGCTTTGGAACACTCAGGTGAACCAGGCTGCAAGTTCCCTGGGAGCAGGGGCTACTTTTTTCTCTTAAAGCCCTAAGATCTAGTGCAGAGGCTGGTTGATAACGCATCCTTGGGGCTATTAGCGGAATAAGTAGTTGATGGGATAAAGATGGAAGGATTTTTATTATAATTTTGGTATTTGGTATACCTCGTGTTCACCAGCCAGCAATGTGAAAGGGTATCGTTTGCTTTTTTGCCAGGAAGACCAGAGAAACGCAGAAGGCTCTTTCCAAGGGAGCCCTTGAGAGGAGACCCTGGGGTACCCATGAGGCCAGTCCTGGGCAGGGCTGTTCTGGAATTTATGAGATGACGGTCTCCATTTTTGGGGTTTCCGGGGAGAGGAACCTCTTGTAGCCCATCCCAGCACTTTGCTCAACTGGTGCACGCAGAGTGGGAGGGTGGGGCCAGCCCAGGATCTAGAAGCAGGCTGCCCTGGTTTCAAGTCCTGGAGCCTTTATTCATCCGTCAAGCGACCGCGGGTGACGCTGCCAGGTCAGTTTCTTTGACAGGGACATACGATGCCCATCCCCAGGATTCTCACGCAGGCCAGACGAGGGCGGAAGAGAGGCCGTCACGTGTGACGTGCGCGATGTGTTCACTTAGTGCCTCACGCAGGCCAGACGAGGGCGGAAGAAGGGCCGTCACGTGTGACGTGCGCGATGTGTTCACGTTAGTGCCTCACGCAGGCCAGACGAGGGCGGAAGAAGGGCCGTCACGTGTGACGTGCGCGATGTGTTCACGTTAGTGCCTCACGCAGGCCAGACGAGGGCGAAAAGAAGGGCCGTCACGTGTGACGTGCGCGATGTGTTCACGTTAGTGCCTCACGCAGGCCAGACGAGGGCGAAAGAAGGACCGTCACGTGTGACGTGCGCAATGTGTTCACTTAGTGCCTCACGCAGGCCAGACGAGGGCGGAAGAGGGGCCGTCACGTGTGACATGCGCAACGTGTTCACGTTAGTGCCTCACGCAGGCCAGACGAGGGCGAAAGAAGGGCCGTCACGTGTGACGTGCGCGATGTGTTCACGTTAGTGCCTCACGCAGGCCAGACGAGGGCGGAAGAAGGACCGTCACGTGTGACGTGCGCAATGTGTTCACTTAGTGCCTCACGCAGGCCAGACGAGGGCGGAAGAGGGGCCGTCACGTGTGACATGCGCAACGTGTTCACGTTAGTGCTCGGACAAGAGCCAGCAGTGCCTCCAGCTCCTGGCTGGCCAGTGATCTGCTTGCTGTATCCCGGGCTCTTCCTCTTTGCTCGCTAGTGTACATGGGTCCAATGGCAGATGGATGCAGATTGGCAAACGGGGTGGGAAGGAGAGAAAGGCAGAGAGAAATGGAGCTGCCACTCAGGCTCTCTTGGTCTGTGGGGGGCCCCTCTGAGGTCACACAGCGCTATCATACCCCAGGAGGACAGTCCTAGTTGGGCAGAAGAGGGGAAAGCTTCTTCTCCCATCAGCTTTCCCTTCCCTTGGAACATTGGTCCTCACCCTTTATTTAGGGAAAGACCGCCCACCTTTGTCACTAGCGCACCTTAGTATCTGAGGAGAAGAAAATATGGCCGTTGAGGTGTCTACTAAGCTTAGTTAGACAGCATGTGTCCAGGTGGTTATTTATTTATTTTTTTTATTTGGCTGTTGTTTTTCAGTCTCTATGTCATGTCCAACTCTTTTCGATCCCATGGACTGCAGCACACCAGGCTCCCCCGTCCTTCACTATCTCCCGGAGTTTGCTCCGATTCATGTCCACTGACTTGGTGATGCCATTCAGCTATCTGATCTCTGCCACCCCCTTCTCCTTTTGCCTTCCATCTTTTCCAGTGAGTGAGGCCTTAGTTGTGGCATGCAGGATCTAGTTCCCTGACCAGGGCTGGGACCCTGGCCCCCTGCATTGGGAGTTTGGAGTCTTAACCACTGATCCACCAGGGAAGTTCCCATGAGTGTGTTTATGAGCACATTTTTAGGATTTGAAACTTAAATTTGTATATCAATATTTACGTGTCTGAGGCCTCAGTTTCCTTGTCTGTAAAATTTCAAAAAGCACATTGACATCTGTTCCCCACAGTTCCTATTGGGAGAATGAAAGGAGATCAAGGGTGTGAAACCGACTGTAAATTGTAACATGATCGACAACATCTCCACCACTCACTGACCGCTCACCAGGTGTCAGCTCAAGCACTTCGTGCATAGGATTTCTTTGCGTCTTCACCACAGAATATATTTCATTAATCCTTTCATGGTAAATACCATTGACTGCCCCCCCAACCCCCATTTATAGACAAGGCACTGAGGTTCAGACAGGTCAGGCCAGTGTGCTCAGAGCTCAGCGGCAGGGCTGGGACGAGTTCTAGGCCTGCCGACCCAGAGCTGTGCTCATCACCACTGCACTCGAGGTTATTGCTGTGAATAATGAGGGAGCCGTGGGTCTGTAGATCTGTATTATGTCTGTGTCTGTCTGCCAGGGAGTGGAAGGCAGCTGCTCAGAGTTCTGCAAGGCCATTCTGTGGCCTGGGCTGGTCTGGGGTGGGGGGCTGACCACCGAGGGTTATAGCTGCAGGAGAGGGGAGGTGACGAGGCTGGCCATGTGCAGGGAGGCCGATTCCACACACCGAACACAGCACGCTCTCCACTCGGTCCTGCCCAGTCTCTGAGCCCCGAATGAACAAAAGCTGTGTCTAGGCAGGTGAGCAGAGGAAGCTGCACAAACTGTCCTGCCTTCTCATTGCCTCCATGTGGCTGCAGGAGGCAGGGGGTGTGAGAGTTCCAGAGAGACGAGGAAGGGACAGAGTGAGGGGAAAGGAGTAGACGGATGCATCTTCCATCTCTTTTACTCTTGGGGCCTCATCCACCTGAAACACCCAGATAGGCTACAGAGATCCACATTCTCAACACCCTCCAGATAAGCCAGCCAGCTCCCTGCTCGTGTAGACCTCCCTCACTGACTCGAAAGCTTTTAGACAAGATACTTCTCCACCAACGGTTCCCATTGATATTCTCCTCTGCCAGGAAGCCTTCCTTGATTGAACCAAGTTGCAGGATGTCATTACTAAGTTCCTGTTATATATCTAGGGTCTTGGCTGGCCTTTACCCATCTTTCGATATTTCTCCCTCTCTATGCTGGGGCAGGAGGGGGAAGGAACAGTATCAGGACCCCTTCATTCAAATGGCAGTCTCCAGTCTGGAAGTAGCACCTTCCAGGACTTAAGCCGAGGCAGTTAGGAAGTAGCATCTTCCAGGACTTAAGCCGAGGCAGTTAGGGAGGAGAAAAGAAGAGATAAGGTTTCGTAAGTATCTCGTGTTCCCTTGGAATGCCTGGCCCAGCATGGGGGCTCATACCCTCTCCGGTGAGGAGGGGAAGTTGTGCCTTAGCACTCCACACCTACCCTTGGTGGTCAGCTAACTCCTGCCCCCTAACCTCCATCCTGCTC
Organism: Bos javanicus; assembly: GCF_032452875.1. Classification (NCBI taxonomy): domain Eukaryota; kingdom Metazoa; phylum Chordata; class Mammalia; order Artiodactyla; family Bovidae; genus Bos; species Bos javanicus. Next base: position 12,311,957 of record NC_083870.1, read on the forward strand.
GATGCTAATTCTCCCCGTGTGTCTTCACCAGAGAGGAAAAGTGAGTCATCTACCCGCCTGGAGTCCTAGTCCTTCAGGGCCTTTACATCCAGAGAAACAGACTGCTGGGTCCCTCTGGTGCTCACTTATTCTGACACCTCACATCTGCCCAGACCTTCACAGTTTACGACTCCCCACTCAGGGAGCAGCAAAGCGGCAGTTGCTAAGAAAAGGCCGGCATCATCATGCCATGTTACTGATGAGAAAACAGATGACCGGAGGTCACGACCTCTTCAGGGTCATGGTGCCAGAATGGCCTGGGTCTCCTGCCTCCCATCCTACCTCTTCCCGCCATGCTCGGATGACTTGTCTCGTCCTCACCCTTCTCCCCCAGCTAAGAATCTTCCTTGTGTCCAGACTCACTTAGCTCAGCTCCCCGCTCCTTCCTCCCATCCCTTCTGGGGGGATTCCCCCACTTCAACGATTTCGGGGATAGGGAGAGAAAAGAGAGGGGGCAGGACAGATCAGATGGGAGCAGCAAAGAGAAAGGGATGGAGCAGATGACAAAAGGGAAGGAAGAGGGTCACAGGCAGACGGAGCCAAGCCGGAGACAAGTGGAGCAGAGTCAGAGGCCCAGGCAGAGCACCAGAGCTTGAGGGAGACAGAAAGATGGATGGAGCTAGAGGTGCCGCCAGGGAGGTGGGGGGCGGGGGGGTGAGGGCGTGTCAGAGCTGGCCTCATTCCGGTACTGGGTCCTGCCTGCCTGGTGCGTGCAGGAGAGGATCCCCTCATTATGCAAATAGCCCCTGGTGTTACCATAGAGGGACATCTGCTCTGTGCCCTGTGGGCGGCAGCCAGCAGGCTTCTTCAGAGACAAGCCCCCCTCCAGTGACTCCTGCAGACTCAGCCAGGACCCCTGCCCCACCCCCTCCCCGTTTCTCAGCCCTCAAGGCCCGATCCTTCCAGTTCTGCTCCCCAGTTCCCTGAGGAGGCCTGGAGGTGAAGTGGAGAAGGTAGGGTGAGTGCTGAGGACGGGAACAGAGGCCGAGAAGGGAAGAGGGGCTGAATGGAGGGAAAGGAGTGAAGGGAGCAGTTTCTGGGGCAGCTGCAAGGGAGAGAAATGGAGAAGCTTCCAACAAGCCCATCTGCCAGGAGAGGCCTGGTCTCCATTGCCCCGCCATGCCCCCAGTCTGGCAGGGGCAATTTATGTCCTGAAGGCGGAGCCCAGTCCCCGCAAGGCCTGGGCACAGGCAGGGCAGAGAGGATGCCAGAGCTCACACAGCCCACGTGTCCAGAATGGGTGCCCACGTGCCCATTTTTTTTTCTCTTCTATCTGAACTTGGCTTTGGAAGGAGTTTAAAGGATTGGGGGAGGGAAAGCAAGGGAGATAGTCAGGACAGTACATGAGGCCAGGATCAGAGACAGAGAACTGGGAAATGCAAGAGGACATTGGGGAAGCGGGGGACAGCCAGGACACCAAGAGAAAGAGACAGTAGGAGGTGACGGGGCGGTGAGGGTGGAGGGGGGGTGCATGCGGGATGTTGGGGGTTATTACTGAGCACGGTGAGTTTCGCTCGCCGGGAGCGCAGGGCAGCCTCCGTGGCCTGGCACTCGTAAGAGGCATCATCAGAGAGCTCGGCGTCTGTGATCTCCAGGTTGTACTGCCCGGCCTCTGCAGAGCCCACGACGCGGTACCGTGGCCAGGCTGCAGGAAGAGAAAGGGCTAGCCCAGGTGAGCCGAGCCCAAGCCTGGGGCTCGCCTGGACCGCCCTGCCCCCAAGGGTGCATCCTCTCCCCACATCAGGGCCCAGGGGTCTCACTGGGAGCCAGCACCCCTCCCTCCACCCTCTCCTGGGGCCCAGGGGGCCCTCGACAGGGATGAGGTCCCTGTGCAGACACTGCGATGTCACAGCCTCCTCCGCTGAGGCGGGGAGCCACAAAGCAGGACGAGATGAGGGAGAGCAGAAGGGGGAGCTGAGCAGGAGCAGATGAAATCTCCGAAGCTGTTTGCAGACAAATGTCTCTCATAATAATAGGAAAGAAAAGGCAAAAAAAAAAAAAAAAAAAAGGCAGACAGCAGGGAGAAAAGGAGAGGAAGAGGGGAGGGTGTGTGGGCACTAGGAAATATAGGCCATTGCAGCTCAGACATGAGCTCACTGGGGCCAGAGGGAAGCCCAAGGCGGGCGAAGGTCTCACCCTCACTCATCAAGGGAGGGATGCGAGAAGCAGGGTCCTGCCCGCACCCCAAGGAGCCCCTCACCTGCAGGAGCCTCGCCCGGCTGTGGGCAGGCATACCTCTGTGCTTCTCCAGTCCAGCCTTCTTCTCCCTCCTGCCTCCAGGCTCTTGTCCACCCCTCACATTCTGTCAGCTCTCATGGTCCCGGCCCTCAACTCCCTCCCACTGCCTCCCTCTGTTCAGAGGTTATCGATTCTTCTCACTCCATATCTATTGATCTCTCTCTCTCTCCCAGTTTCTTTCTCTTTCCATCATCAATAGATCCGCCAGCCCCTCTCCTTCCTTCATAGAGATTGCTCCATACAGACAAATTTCTCCTACCTGCTCTAATGCACGGAACCCGCAGCAAATAGTCTCAAGCCCTGGATAACAATAAGAATAAAAATGCATAATCCCTCCCATGCTTTTACTGTTACACTGCTTGACAGCGAGCAGTGTGTTTTCACATATTTTCTCATTTGGTTCCAAACTCACAAACACTTTTATAAAGCTGGCAGACTGCAACTACTATGCCTATTTTACACAGTGGTAAACTAAGGCCCAGAGAGGTGAAGTGGCTTTCCTGAGGTCACCTAGCTGGAAGGCAGCAGAGGCGGGTTCTGACTCCCCCATTCACTCTGCCAGGCGGCCTTTCCATAAGTATCTTTACTTGCTTTGGAATAAAGGAGGCTTCCCCCTGTCCCCACCTTGGCACATTATGTTTGTTTCCGAAGTGGCTCCATAGTGCTTGTTAAATGAATAAATAAGCGCTTAGGCTGAAATTACAATGAATTTGTGGCCACAGAACAGACACTGCCTGGGCAGGGGGCAAGAGAGAGGCTGGAGCAAAGCCAAGCTGGCAGGAAACACTTGCAGGACCTAGAAGCTGCTATGTGCTCCCTTGGCTCTTGCAGGGGGCTCTGGAGCCTCCCAGCCCCTCCTGCTTGGCCTGGCTGCCTGCGGCTCCTCTCGTGGTGTCTGTCTGTCTAAAGCTGTCCTACGTAAAGGTCTATTGGTTTCCCTTGATTCCTTGGGCTTCCCGTTGGCCCTTTGTGAGCCAGTCTGCAACCCAGGAGGACAGGCAGAGCTGTGGAGCTTGGACATCAACAGAGAGAGAGCTTGGGACAGGCAGAGAGACCGACTCACACAGAAATGGGAGAGGGGAGGCTACAGCCCAGAGAAGGAATGTGGTGGGGAACGAAAGGATGTTGAGTCCAGTACTCTTTGTTGGTGGGAGGATGGAGGCCAAGATGGGTAGGCTAGGTGCTGGGCTGCCCCACTCACCTTTGAGGCCCTGCCCCATGCCCAGTGCCAGCCCATCCTTGGTCCACTGCACGATCCCCGAGTAGTTGAGCAACACGCAGGGGAGCACGGCCCGCTGTCCGGCCACCACGGTCTGGTCGGCTGGCTCCTGGCTGAAGCGGGTCTGGGTCCCTGTCAAAGCCAAAGTTGGCACGGGGTCAGGAGATGAGTGAGGAGAGGGCTGCACAAGAGGCCGTGCCTCCCAGGCTTCCGCTCCCACCCCGCGGTGGCCCGAGAGAGAGACGCAGGCCAGGAAGCTGGACCCTCTGGCCCCTACCCCACGTCAGCCCCAAACCCTTCCCTCCAAGAAGCCATGTGCTGGCCCTTGATTCTTCCTTCCTTCCATGGCCCATGGGACTGGGTTTCAGAAGCTGAGGTGCTCAGTAAGCATAGAAAGTGGTGCAGTGTTATGTAAAGGCCTCAGAGACCAAGCTAGTCCAAGCCTCTCCTTGTTCAGACGAGGACACTGAGGAGAGAGAGTCACTTTCCCAAGGGCACCCAGCGAGTTAAGGACAGAGCAGGACGCAAACCTGAGCCTAAGCACTTCAGGTCCTGGGCTCCTCCTCAGCTACCGCGACCAGGGCTCACCCGTCCCCACACCCACATCACTGGGTGACAAATCCAGAACACAGGCTGCTGCTGATAGCACGGTTGCCCGAAACCCCTGAGAGGTGACTATCCTCCCATATCCCCGCTTGGACCTGTGTACACGAGCCAAAGTAAGGTGACACACGAGTGCAACTACGCCAACTGCAATCCCCCCTGGGACGCACCCAGTGAGGACATAACGACATATTCTGTGGGACAGTCACATTCACCTGTATGTGTATAAATAAGCTTCCTGGGTGGCTGGTGGCAGATCCCAAACAAAGTAGCTCTGAACCCACTTCCTGTACGCTTGTCCGGTCCCGTGTTCACCCCTTGCCCCTGAGCTCTGGAGGCATGAGTGCATGCACATGATGGACACACCAGCACACGCCCAGCCTCCCACCCCGTGGGAGCTGACAGGGCCACGTGACTTCGTTCCACTCTCCCTCTGGCTGCCGGAGCTACACATGGCTGCCCGGCTGGCAGCTCGGCCGGGAGCATTTGATTAGAGAACTGCAGAGTAATTGCCTTTAATTGCAGAGCCTAAATGGAGCAGGGAATTGGATTTCAGGTTTCTTCTCCCCCTTGCCCGCCCCCCCACTCCAGCCACCGCTGGTCGGCCTGGCGGTGGGCAGTCCTGGGCACTGCACTGTGACTGTCAGCTTCCCGCGCTGGGCCCCAGGAGATGGAAGGGCTGCGGGACAGCACAGGGAGAGGTCTGGGGCTTCCCACGCACGTCCCCAATCTGTCACACTCGGTAACCCAAATCAGTTTTCTCCCGGAACTCTGGGGACTCCTCCCTCTCTTTCCCTCCCCAGTTTCCAAGTTTTTAGAGACCACAGTCCTCAGATCCAACTCTTTCCTAACCCAGCTTTCCAAAATCTCTCTGATCCTCCATCACTCCTACGAGTATGCAAATGAATGGTCCCCTGCCCATTCCAAGACCTCCCTCTTATTCACCAGGAACAGGACTCTTCTCATCCCTCCCTTCTTCTTTTTCCTCCTCCAGCTCCATTTCTCACCTTCCCGAAACTGCCTCACCTTCCTGCTTCTTCCAGGAAGTCCTCCTAGATTGATCTTTTAGTTCCCTAGGCAAACACAGCTTGTCCCACCTTTCAGCCCTGCTGTCACAGCTCTATCCATGGAATTTCCTCTCCCAAGCTATCAGAGGCTACTTCCATGCTTTTGTTTGTGGGTAGAGGGCGGCTGTGGGTGGCAGTCTTTGCCCCCCTCACCTGTTCCATTAGAATGGGAACCTCTCCGCAAGGCCAAGGCCCACACTGTCTCTTCTCTCTGAATCTCCCTGGACATTTGGCATCCACATTGGTCGTTGCATATCAAGGAGACCAAGTGAGAAAGGGGCAGAGCTAGGAGTGGACTGATGGCCAGCATATGATTTACTACGACAAGGCAGCCTCTCTTGGTTAAGTGTGTAAATCCAGTTTTTTGGGTCTCCAGGGTGTCAGGAAGTTAAAAACAGCAGCTCCCCAACTCTCCTGATCTGACAGCCCATCTATGTCTTCTAAGGGGAAAGGAAAAGGCTCACCCATATTTCCTGGGATTAGGGTGGCAGGTGCTGATATCCTGGGGGAGAGGTGGGTCAGGTGAGCAGCCGGTATTATTAATTCAGTCATTGCCCTCATTATTATTCAAATTTATTCATATCATTGCGCATTTCTCTAGTGCAGCTACAGGCTGCAAATTCTCCACACGCACGTTTCTCCTTCCCACGGCCCCCGGAGCCCAAGTCAAGGGCTCCCGGGTAGAGTGGCCTGTGCACCCTGGCTCAGAGATGGAATTTATATTCACAGCTTTCCTGCATGGGGCCTGGACACCCTGGTCTCCTGTTGAAGTCTCCTGAGGACAGTGAGAAGCTGGTTCCTTGTCCACTGGTAGGTCAAGGAAGCAGCAGGATGGAGGCGGGAGGCCCTGGGAGTTCGAGTCAGAGATGGGTGGGCGTCTCACCAGAGGGAGTGGTGTGACCTTGGCCTTGTCACTGCCCCTTCTCGGTCTCCTCCGTGTGCTCACCTATACAGTGACAAGTCTGGGCCAAGGACTGCAAAGTCCCTTTGAAGAGTAGAGGTTTAGGAAACACTTTGGTTTGCGTAGTGCCTCTGCCACGCACTTCCTACCAGTGTGACTGTGGCCAAGTTATTCTGAGCCTCATACTCTTTACTGGTGAACTGGGGGACAATGACATCTACCTTGGACTGCTGGAGAGTTAAATGGGAAGAGGTGGATGATTTGCCTGGTACCTTCCCTGGAGTGTGCTCTCTGAATGGTAGCTATGAGCTTATTTATCCTGGGCAGTTAGATAATCAGAGGGACGGATGGAAACCTGAGCAGTGACATGACAGACGACATTTGTCATTCTGGGGTTTTTGAAATACAGTTCCCTCTTGGCGTAGGCTTGGTTGAAGCAATTTAGTCTGGAGACAGGGGGATGGAAGCAATGACTCCCAAGAGAGTCCAGAGAGGAGTAGAAACAAAGGGTCTGAGGAGTTTAACTCAATGGAAAGGACCTGTGGATCCTGAGCCTGCAAAAGTGACAGGCAGTGTTTGCTGACCCCCAAACAGCCTCTGCAGCCAAGAAGTATCTGAGCCACAGTCCAGATGCCCGTGGGTTGTCCTGACCTGGATCACGATTAGGAGAAAGCCCTAAGCCTACTGTGCCACGGCCAAGGCCTACTCACTCTTCTTTGCACACCCTAGGCTTCTGTCCTTGTCTCCAGGTCCTTATACAGGCCTTTCCTGAGCAGAACACTGCTCCCTCCCCTTCCCTTGGAATTCAAACAATCACCTCCCCTGTGAAGTCCTCCCTGCTTGTCAGAGCCCTCTGTACCCACTTCCCACTTCTGCTAGTGGGCGAGACCTTGCTGCACTACCCACCCCTGTCCTGCCCAGGGAGAACTCCTTGCGTCTGGACTGTGTCACTCAGAGCGTCTGCCCCATCACCCAGCACAGGGCCTGACTGCCAGGCACACAAAGGAGTTGTGAATAAGTCTGTTGATTGATGGAGTGAGAATGAGCAAATGCCTGAATAAACAGTCCTGCCCGTGCAACCCCATCAGGGAAGGAGGCAGATACCCCGTTCTCCTGGTCAGGCTCATGGACTGCGGCAAAGGCAGGCAGGGCAGGAGAGTGAGAGGGCAGGACAGGGTTCTCCCTGCAGGCAGAGGAGTAAGAATGCCGGGGGCAGGCCTGGGGGGCTCCCTGAAGCAGGGAATGTGGGGCAGAGCTGGGATAGGGAGGGGAACAGAACTCTGGAAGGTTCTGGTGCAATGATGAGGGTGAGTGAAAAGGGGATATGGGGACTGCTGAGAAAAAAAGCCTAGAAAGTGAGCAGAGAGATATAGGCATCAACAGGCACAACAGGAAGGGCAGAGGTCGCTTTACAACTGAAAAGGAGGTACTGGGTGTCAAGAAGGCACCAGAAACTGGTACCAGCGGCCTCACAAGCACACACACAAATCAGAGAACACACACATGCCTCGGAAGTCCTGGTGGCCTGGGTCTTCCACTGGCTGTGACATATGTGACACAGAACGGAGTCTGCATGGCATGGGGGTGAAATGTCAGCCCCATTGCCACATCTACACGCTACTTCCAGGAAATACTAAAAATGCAGGGGAATGGTCTTATGTGGGATGGGGAGCCAGGTGGGAGGGGAATCAAGAAGGGCCTGAGCACAAACAGAATGCTGACAACAGACCAGCCTCGGAAGCAAAAGCAGGGCCCTCGAATAAGCAGCCTCTCCTGTCTGGCAGCTCCAGTCTGGGGCAAGTGCAAAGCCCCATGTGTGTGTCTAAGTGAATTCCCTTCTGCTTTCAGCCTGCTGCTTCCCTGTCTTCAGACACTGGCAGATGTTGGTGAGCGCTCAAGCAGCCATTGTGAAGGCAGGCAGAGAGGAAGTGTGCTGCACACGGGTGCACGGGAGCTTGCACACTCACAGACCAACAGGGAGCCTGGCAGGGGCGCTGGTGACGCTGGGAAGCAGAGGGAGAGAGGAGAGAGAATGGAGGAGAAGCAGGAAGGGAAGAGGAAGAGAAGATCTTGGTTGGAAAGAGCCCAGGAAAAAAGAAGACATGTGCCCAGGGCAGAGACACAGAGAGACAAGCACCAGCAAAGATCTAGTGATACAAAAACCCAGCGAGCCACAGAAACCCAGGCCAAGGCAGGCTGAGGATGGCAGGCAGATGGGGACGCAGAGAAAGACAAGGACAGCAGGGCAGGGAGGTGATGGTGAGTGTGGTCACAGGGCGCCAGGGCCTCATCTCCAGATTGTTTCCATCCTTTAGACATGTTGCCAGGAGGCTGGGGCATCTCAGACACCAGGTGCCCCCGCCCCAGTATTGTCACTAGGACAGGAGATTCCAAGGAGGCTCAGGCAGGGATTGCAGGCAGGTGAAGAGCTGAACAGGGTGGGGAGGGCAAGGGGAGCACAGAGGGACCTTGGGGAGAAATGAGAAGAGCAAACCAGGGGTGCCATAGGGCAGAGGCCTCTGGGCTCCTCCCTGATGCCCCCCCAGCCCTCCTTCCTTCTGAGTTAACCCTGGGCCTCACCACCCTACCCCACAGCTCAAAGCACCTCTGGCCCTCATCTTGGGATGCTTCCTCCCTATTCTTCCTCCCCATTGTTTGAGCTTCTCGTCTTAGCACTTATCACAGCCTGCTTTGGATTAAAAGTTACTCATGTGTGTGCGTTTCTGCCTCTCCCTGTCTCCTGGGAGCCCCTGGAGAACAGAAATGCTTGAATTTTCCTTTCCTTCAGAGCTAGCCATGTTCCTTAGTAATGCTAACTCCCGATTAGAAGACGCTGACTATGTACTGGGCGCTGCTGCCCATGCCTCAGAGACACTGTTCCCGGCACAGTGGTGGTTATGGTCTCCATGTTAGAGTAAAGGGAAATAAGGAAGCGGCAGAGATGGGGATGAACTCAGGACTTTTAGGCAGTATACTCCCTGGGGCTTCCCTGGTGGTTCAGACGGTAAAGAATCTGCCTGCAATGCGGCAGACCCTGGTTTGAGCCCAGGGTCAGGAAGATCCCCTGGAGAAGAGAATGGCAACCTACTCCAGTACTCTTGACCTGGAGAATTCCATGGACAGAGGAGCCTGGTGGGCTACAGTCCATGGGATTGCAAAGAGTCGGACAAGACTGAATGACTAACACACACACACCCTGCTCTTGGTACCATGCTGTGCCGTAACAATATCCAAGAAGCATTTCCTGAATGTATGGGACTCATGCCACTCCCCCGCCTCCGCTCCCACCCACCACAACCACCCCAGAGAAATTCTGGTGCCCCCGACCCCTGCACTCATGTACTATTCTGATCTCCACTCTACACTCAGACCTGCATCTTAACTGTGTTTACCTCCCAGAAGGGCAATGTCCCCTTCTCAGATCTGGCCTGTACTCTGTAACCGCTCAGGCTTTGCTTCACATGCAGCCACCATCCATCAGAGAAGGCTTGGGTAAATGTTCCTACATGAACGGAGAGCGGGTCCAAAGCCTGGCAGGTCCGTTACCAGCACCTAGAGGTTTCAGTCAATCACAGAACGCCATCTATTAAGCCACCAACACCCTAGTAGGAGTCGTGGGGCTCGTACAGCCCCTGCTTATGGCGTGCCAGTCACTGTACCGGGCACCGCACTGAGACTAGTTTACTCAGTGCACCCGACAACTTGATATGGTAGGTACCATTATTAGCCCTGACAAGGGCACAAGATTCAAAGAGATAAGCAGCTTCCTTCCAGGCACACAGCTGGGAAGAGTCTGGGCCAGCAAGCACAGTGAGGGGCCAGGACACCCGGCTCCCCTGGAATGCCATCTCTCCATCCTGGTCTCTCACCATACCCCGGGCCTCTCAGCTCAGACTCTGGCCACTGTGCAGACTGGGGCCTCTCTGTCTCCCCTTGGCAGGGTCCCCTTTCTAGGACACTCTCTCCTGTCTCTCAGCACCACGTCACCCCTCCTTCCCCACCCTGAGTGTCCTGGGGCGACACTGCTATCCAGCCCAGCTAGCTCTCCACCTTCCTCCTCCTCCGCACAGCACAGAAGAGGCCACCTGTCCCTACCTCTGCGTGTGAACACATGTGCTCCCAGGGGTGTGTTCCCGGGACTGGGGACCAGGCTTCCACAAAAGCCTGGTGAAGACAGTGAGATTTCCATCCCTTAAAAAAAAAATTTTCTTTTTGGCCAACCCATGTGGCCTGTGAGATCTCGGTTGCCTGACCAAGGATCTAACTCTGTGCCCCCTGCTTTGGGAGCGAGGAGTCTGAACCACTGGGAGAAGTCCTTGAATCCCATTTTTCAAAAAAAATATTTACCTGTCTGCACTGGTGAGATCTAGTTCCCTGACCAGGGGTTGAGCCCAGGCCCCCTGCCCTGGGAGCTCGGAGTCTTAGCCACTGGATCACAGGGAAGTCCCTGAATCCCATTTTGGACTGAAAACTAGGAAGTGACCTCTACATCTACCGTACAGAGGCTGGAAATGCTGACAGATCCTCAGACACAGTTGTGTACTTCTTGTGCACACATGTACATATAAGCACATATGTTCACTGGTGCCCACACACACACAAACACACACACCCTCTTGCACCTCTGCATTCAAATACACTGCACAGGCGCCTTTCGGCACTCGTGTCTTGGCACATGGACCTTGGTGGTCATGTTCCCGGAGCCTTGCCCGCCAGGCCAGCTGGGAACCAGAGAGGGAGTGGGGCCAAGCACAGGAGCCTCCAAGGAAGCCGGGCTGCAGGAGATGGGGGTGGCGGAGGCCAAGCCCTGTCTCCCCGGATTTATCAAACGAGCAGTAATGAACCCCCTGGGCCGGAGCAGTCCCCATGCTCACCACTCCAGATCGCTGCTGGTTCAAAGGGAAGCCTTTGATTCGCACCGACAGCTTTCAGATGGAACTAAATCTCTGCACACTCTACTCTTCCTCCTGCCACCCTCCCTCTCTCTCTCTCTCTGCCCTCACATCTTTGCTCTCCCACCCTCCCTCAGGCTCTCTCCCCCTCCCCAGCCATCCCCTCTCCCTCTCTATGAAAAATACAACAGCCAGAGAGGGCCCCTCCCCTGGGTTGGATTCTCTCATGGAGAAAAGAGGATTGAGATTCTCTGGGCTAGGCCAGCAAAAGGGAGAGGAGAGAAGAAAGAGAGATTTGCACTTTTGATAGAGGCGAGAAGGCAGGGGGGAGAAGGGAGGAAGGGGGGTTGCAGAGAGAGAAAATGAAAGCAAGAGCAAGCGCTGGTGGGGCAAAGACATGGAACCTAGGAGGAAAGACAGAGATCCTGGCTGCCCCACAGTGGAGACATGGAGGCAGAGAGAGAAGCAGGTTCAGGACCCTTGGGAGAGAAGCTGCCAGGAGGAAAGTACCACTCCATCTAGCTGACTGGCATGAGGGCTGTGGTTCTGTAGACTCTGCTTTATACAGGGCCCAGCCTAGAATCCAAGTGTCCAAATGTGATGTGACCCAGTGACTATAAGGCCTCTTCTTGGACGAGTCAGGGGTCAGGAGTCAGAAAGCTGCACTGACTTGCTTCTAGCAGGTAATCTCGGGTTTGGCTGTGAGTAGAGGTCTGGTGATATAGATATCAGATGGATGCCCCCATGACAAGTTAGTAAGCATTCAAAGACTATTATTTCCCCGACCCTGCTACCCACCAGCATTTACCATACCAAAGTACTTCGCCTGCACATCACAGTTTGAAGTGGAAAAGACCCAGTGGGCAGCACGGGCCTGAGGAACAGACGCCTCAACTCCAACTTCACCCTCTTCCCATGTTTGGTCCTTTCTCACCCAACAAGGTCAAAGCCAGAGGCAGAAGAACCAGTTTCCCGTCCCTCCCTTCAACCAGCTTGGCCAAGCCACCCTGATGTCTATCTCCAAGGCTGGGGTTTGGTAGGGACAGCTGAAGGGGAATCTTTCCAGGGACCAGATGGGCTTTTATAAGTGGCCACAATCTGGCCTGGTTTCCTTGCATTGAACAGACCAGAGCGACTGGCCGCAGGGCTGGTATTCATGGTGACAGGACACAGGAGTTTAGGGTCTGGGCCAGCGTGTTAGTCACTGCAAGAGGCCAGAACAGAACCTTGAAAGAGGCCAGGGGAACTGGCCCATCACTGCCTGCCGGGAGGGACAGAGTGCAATGGGCCAGAAGTCAGGAGGCAGGGGCTTTCCGGTCTTGATTCCACCCCACCCAGCAGCAGGACTTTGCGGGGTGGGGAGGAGGGGTCACTTCACTTCTCTGGGTCTCAGCTCTTTGTAACGAGCAGTGGGTAAAGTGCTAGGCTCTGAAGGACCTCTCTGGCTCTGAGGTTCTAAGATTCTACTGCATCTGCTGCTCTTCCGGGGCCTCAGGTGGACCTTGCTGACATTTCTAAGGACTCAGCCCAGTGCTCCAGACTGTGAGAGAGTTGGCACACCCGGGGCCATCCTGGCCTTTCCTTCCAGCAGGCATGTGGAAGGAAGGCTGCAAGTTTATGACATTAAGACAGTAGCTGAGAAAGGCCAGTCTTTGGTTCCCTTCCAGTAGGTTCATGGTGGAAAAAAAAAGAGAGGATAAGAGGGCAGGCAATCCTGGGTCTCCAAAGTGACCTGCCAGCCCAGACCAACTCACAAGGATGTCCGAGCTCCTGAATTAAAAAAGATGGGCAGGTGCAGCTGGGAACACTCCCCCCACCCTGCTGTATTTGGCTGTCTAGCCCCCTCTGCCCTGCCAGCCTGAGGCACCTGGGCCAGACCTGATTTGACAACTTTATGCAAATGCGCCCTGGCAGGGGACCCTGAGAATGTTCTATGGGAAGGACAACAGCGTTGCAAGCCCAAGTGGGGTTGGCTGGAGCAGGTATGACAGGTGGGAGGAGAAAGTGGGGAGGGTGGCAGGGGTGGTGGATGGTCTACTGAAAAAATTGAATTTCAACCTGGCTTCAGTGGGCGAGGGAAGGGCAGTGCAGGAGAGAGGAGGCAGGTGGCCGGCAAGGACTTCGCTCAGAGAGAAGACAGAGGGTAAGACGGAGAAAGACAGCAAAAGGCAGGGAGAGAGAGGGAAGCAGAAGAGACAGCCGAGGAGGACAGTCGCAAAGTCAGAGAAGGGACAGAGGACAAGACAAAGAGACAGAACAGAGAAAGAGAATGTTAACTTAGAGAGAGAATCTAAAGGCTGGTGCTGGAAAGGACCTTAATCACCAGTTCAGAACCTTTATTTTGAAGAACCCTGGGGTCGGTAAAAGGGAAAAGGTATTTGGGGGAAGCATGCCCCCCCCCCACAATTCTGGTGGCAGCCTCCAAGTTACAGAAGGCTTCTCTCCCCCAGGGTCAGGGTGCAGCCCCAGATCTCCTCATCCTGCGATGATGATGGGGGCAAGATGGGGGGGGTGGTCAGGAGTCTTTACCTGGGCACCCTGCCTTCCCTAAAAGAAGTTGGGGAAGCAGCAAGGGAGAAGCTGGGAAGACGTCATTTGTAAATGGGGAGTGAGAGTCAGGAAAGGTGTAACGGACCATCTGGGAGAGGGAACCGGACCATCTGGGATAGGGAACCGAGGAGGAGAAGGGGTGGGGCCAGCAGAGGCCCTTGGGGGCTGTGCAGGCAGATGGGCGGGGAGATCTGGGGCGGATTACCACCCTCTGGCCTCAACTGAAGGTCTTGAGCATTTAGGTCAAAGTAAAGGAGTGAAATCCTTGAGAAATGGAAGGGATTTTGGAAAGGATTAGCCAAGGTGGGGGAGGAGGAGAGGATGAGGTGGGCTGGATCTGAGGTAATTCCTAAGGCAGCCCATGGAAGGCCCTGGTGTCTACCCACAAATGAAAGGGGGCCCGAGTCATTGCTCCCCCTCCCATAGGAGCCCACAGCGGGCTAGTGCATTCTTGTCCTGGGCAGCAGTGTGCCCACCAGGAGGGAAGCCAGCGTGTCACCTGTCAGCCACCTACCAACCCCGAGGAAACAAGAAGTCCATCCTCGGGTCTGACCCCATTCCCTCTTCCCACCGTGAACCACTTCCCTCTGGCTCCCCCTTCAGGCAGGGAGGCACAGGGGCCCCTACAAGTTCCACTCTGAAAGCTCCCTCGCTTGCTTTAACATTCTTAGTTACCATGTTATGAATACGGCTTCAGAATACAATCTGAAAGTAGCGAGCACTGTACCCCTGAAGCCCCCTGGCAGGCTCGAAGCCCAGGAAGAAATGCAGGCTGGTCCCCAGACCGTCTCCATAGACGTCTTCTGGCACTTTTCAGTGAAAGTGCTAGTCACTCAGTTGTGTCCGACTCTTTGCGACCACCATGGACTGTGACCACCATGGACTGTAGTGTCCCAGGTTCCTCTGTCCATGGGATTCTTCAGACGAGAATACTAGAATGAGCTGCCATGCCATTCTTTAGGGGATCTTCCTGACCCAGGGATCAAACCCAGGTCTCCCTGCATTGCAGGCAGATTCTTTACCATCTGAGCCAACAAGTTGCCAGAATAAATAGCCTTAACTCTGAGAAATCCAGAAACATGAGGGCTGGGGCAGCAGAAAGGAGGGCATTCTCCTCTTTAACCGGAAACCAAAAGATCCAGAAGGAAATATGGGTCTTCTGAGCCCCGGTTCAATTCCTGGGTTGGGAAGATCTCCTGGAGAAGGGATAGGCTACCCACTCCAGTATTCATGGGTTCCCTTGTGGCTTGGATGGTAAAGAATCTGCCTGCAATGTGGGAGACCTGGGTTTGATCCCTGGGTAGGGAAGATCCCCTGGAGGAAGGCATGGCAACCCACTCCAGCATTCTTGCCTGGAGAATCCCTATGGACAGAGGAGCCTGGCGGGCTACCGGGGGTCGCCAAGAATCGGACATGACTGAGTGACTAAGCACAGCACAGAGACCAGACAGGACCTCTTGCGGACACTTCTCCATTGCTAAGTTTAATAAGCTTTGTTATATTTTTGCATCAACTCATACTCCACCCACCTCAAAGTTAAAGAATAAGAAAGAAAGAAAGAAATAGCAGCAGGTCAGATCCAGGTGTTAGACCTTAATCGCCTCCTAGAGTCAGGAACCCTTCAGCACAGGGGACTCTGCAGATTCTCCAGCACTTCCAGACGGACTACCTGACTCTGAGAGCCAGGCGAGCAACTAACCTGGGAGGGCATGGGGCTCTGACGAGTGGCCTTGACCTTGGCTCTGGCTCCGCACTAGTGCCTCTGAGAAAGGCTGCCTTGGCAGACATGCATCACGCCCATAACAAAGGCGAATCCCCAGGCTCCATCGCTGAGCCTTCCTTACAAACCCCTAGAATGGACATTAATGACTGTGGCTCCCAGGGGAGCAGATTTTTTTAGTTCACATAAGAACTTTCTAGTAGCACTTGGCAGTGAGCTCCTTGTCACTAGAAGTATTCAAGATAAGGGTGGATGACCACCAGACAGCAATGTTCCAGAGGGCTCTGGATAATATTTAAGATCCCTTTCAATTCTGGCTCTTTATGATTCTATTCACACACCTCATATCTTACTTTGGACACACACCTATCAAATAATCAATTTGTAACAGTTCGATCAAGGTGGACTGAAATGATTTGCAGAACTGAAGTTTAAAAGAAGGAATTCTGAACAGAGCCATCTGCAGAGGGGAAAAAAAAACAGTTCAAAAAACCATCTAGGCTGGCAGTCAAGGCTTAAGTAAGACTTTGGTCCCATGGCAAATAACCATGAAACTTCAATGTTTCGTGTAGTTTGAGACCTGCAGTTTATTCTGTAACTAACTATATTGTATTTTATTCTCGCTCCTTATTCACATGAAGAGACTGCAAACTCCTTGAGGTGACAGATATGATGTTGGTTGTGTTTGTCCCAGAATGTGCTTTGCACACAATAGGTGCTCAATAAATGTTTATCACACGATGATCTGAATGAATGGATAAAGCACCCGCACCCAGAGGACGTCAACTCAATTCGACATTCATTCATTCATGTAACAAGCATTTTAGGAGTGTCTACTACCAACCGGCCCTGGGCTCCGGGATGCAAAGTGAATAAGACGACAGACCTGTTCCTGCCACCACCTAGCTTCTACTCGAATATCTGGGCAAGATGGCACGATGAGGGTCCCGATGGAGTGATGTCAAGGAAAGAGCGTTACATCGATGAATTTTTCCCAAGTCTGACTTCCACCCCGGTCTGCCCTTGGGCTGAGACCCCTGTCTTGTTGCCCTTTATTTGTCGTCAGTCCTTTCTACATCGTACTGGTTAAACATTGTAGACCTTGCTTGGCGCACAGTAGGTATCCAGTAAACACTCATTTACTGATTAGAACTGCCTTGAGTCTTGAGGACAGGATGGATTTCAACAGCCAGAGTGCTGGGGGAAGGGCATTCCAGACAAAAGGAACAGCGTGAGCCAAGTCATGGAGACATAAAAGACCAGCAAGCAGTTGGAAGTGGCGGGAATTTAAGCAGATAAAGAAATTAGAACCAAGGTCATATCTCTTTAAAAATTAAACAGTTTCTCCTGGGCATTCCTGTCTCTGCCCTCCAGAAACTTCTAGGCTGTTGAGAAAGACTGGGGGCATGACATAGAAAGAGGTCCAGATTCAGGAAGACAGAAGTAGAAGTTGGGGCTGATCCAGGCTGCAGACTCACCCTGTGTCCACCTGGTAAGATCTGGGGATGGGCTTAGAAGGATCAAAAGGACCAAGGTGGCTATTTGAAGGTGGATGGTGTGTGTGAGACTGGGTGCTCGGTGTGTGCTTGTTCACGTGCCTAGTGAGCTTGTGTGTGTTAGTGCACATCTACGTACCAGCGTTGGTACGTAGCCACCCAAACAGAGAATGGGGCACTTTCTGCCTATAACTAGGACATTCGGGGCTTTTCCAATTAATCTCCATTAAAAAGATTTCCCACAAAGGCGCTTCTAGAGGCCCCAAGTTGGGGTCATCTGGATCAATCCAGCATAAAGTAAAAGCAGCTCCGACCGGCGGCTCAATCGATCCATCTAACTTGGTTCATCCTACATGTGCAAGGGGCACGGAATGTTAATTTGCTGCGGGGAGCTGAGGGAGCCCAGCAGTGGAGGCTCTGTAATTAACAGCTGGAGGAGCAGGGTCTCAATATGGTGGTATTCAATTGCAGCAGCCAGCACAGGGGAGGGAGCACCCACAGGTAGGTCTTCAGTGTTGATGAACACTGGTCTCTCTGTCTGCTCCTGATCTTTCTTGTTCTGCCTGACTCAGTTTGCCTGCCAAATGAAACACAAATGCCCCAAGAACAGAGAAACCCAGGAAAACCAAATCATTCATCTAACTACTGTTGGAAGTTTACAGAATATCGATGGGAAGACCTGGTGCTGATGACCAAGGCAAGAGTCCATGGAGAGATCTTCTCTTCTAGGCCATGAACACCGGGGACTGTTCCCCAAAGTATGTGAAAGCCAAAGCAGCTCTTTGGTCTTATTTCCAACAAGGAGGCAGGAATTTAGCAGAAAGGGGAGAGCACTCTACAGGTACAGCCACCCCAACATCTAGCAGGTCAACATCTGCTCCCATTCAGTGTCTGCTATGAATCTTTAAGATTCCTATTCTCCAGGTAGTCTTCCCAGAGGGGTTATGAAGAAAGTATTGATCTTCCTCTCTCATCCCTTCCAAACCAGCCCCTCTGGCCTGGACCCTCATCAGCTTCTCCCATGTGCTCGTGCCCTTTTCAACTTTTCTGCTACAAAATTTTTGTAAGAATTTCACTGACCTGGAGACACCTAGCCCTGCTCACTTGTCTCTCTGTCCTGTGTTCTGTGTCAGCCTCAGGACAGCCCAGATGCCAGAGGAGAAGCCAGGAACATGCCTGATGGATGCACAGACATCCATTCAGATACAGGAGAAACCCTGGAGAAAGCAGCCTGCCTCTCCCTTCATGCTTTCTCTCTGCATCTCTGATTCTTTCTTTCCCTTTTTGATCTCCCTGTGTTGCCCCCCAGGGAAATGGAGAGTTGGAAGTGGGGGGAGTCCTCTCCTTCCTCCACCTCTGTTGTCCCCGGTCTCTGCAATAACCTAATGATTTCTCATTTAGCTGCCTAGCCCTCGATGGGGAGAGGCGCCCTTTGATTGCTTGTGACACCAATCTCACAACAAATTTAGCACCTCGTTTCCTGGACGAGCCAATATTCCTCCTCGATTATCTCCCTGTGAGGGGAACAGGGTGCCGTGCATTCCAACGAGTAGCTTATGCCTTGCCTGGGTATCAGAGTCAATCAAGCTCACAGCTCTGGGAAGGAAGGATGGAAGGGTGGGGTGGGAGAAGGTTCTCATGGGAGCACAGGAGAGCTCCAAGAGCAAGAAAAAGACAAGGAGGATGATGGGGAATAAATAGAAGCCTCTGGAAACCTGGCTCTCAGCAGCTTATGTGCAGCTTTTCTGAGATGGGATGGGAGTGGTGTGACCTTGACTCAGATAATTCTGGAACTTCCTTCCTAAGCCACACCTGAGACCCTGGCATTTCATCCAGCTACCCTCTAGATCTTGGTGTGGGGCTAACGGAGGGAGGAAAAGGATGCCCTGGAGTCACTCTATTTCACCTTGGAATAAAACAAGGGAGGAAGAGTCACTTCCGGACCCCAGGCCCCCCACTCCAGCATTCCTCAACCCCTTGTGTCCCATGGAAATGACTTTCCTGAACAAAAACCATTTGCTCCCGGTTGGGATCCGCCCCACATGACTGATGAGGGGAGATGAAAAGAAATTTCTCCAGCCCAAGAGGCAGTGAGTTGGAAGGATGGGGTGGGAGATTCTCTGAAAGGAATCTACAGAGAAGGAAGGGCAGGCTGAGATCAGAGCTGCAGGGGTCTTCTGACAGGACCCTAGAAAATAGATCAAAAGGGAAGCAGGGAGGGGAGTCATGAGGAAATATTGCTTCAGGGTAAGAGGGGAAACAAGGGGAGGCCAGAGAACCAGAAGAACCCCACTGGAGAGAGAGGGTCCCAAACTTGTGCCCACAGAAGTGAGAGAGAGAGCCTGAGCTAGGTGGGCAGTGTGCAGGGGAAAGGAGTGGAGTGGGCGCATATGGCGGGGAGATGGAGAAGGAGGGGCAAAGGACGAAGATGCCCAGGACATGAGCCGCGAGGGGACAGGAGTATCAGGCCCACCGCCCCCAGAAAGGCAGCATGCAGGACACCTGCCAGGAGAGGCGGAAGGAGGTGGCGAAGAGGAAGGAGGAAGGGGCTGATCGCCAGGAGGGAGAGCAGATGGTTGCTGTCATTAAACGGATTCCAGTAAGTCTAGGATGCCTTAGACAGCAGAGACAGGCTCGGGTAAGCAGTGGGAGGGGGGAATCAAGGAGCAGAGCCTTGGAGGAAGCCCCACACCGACCTGTACGATTACACATCTACCCACATCAACCCTCCTGATTCCTCCTTCCACACTAACCTCAAGCAAGAACCCCTAACCCAGCATCAACCCAAACATTCATACCAATCTGAACCTGTCCTAACAATCATTCTAACACCAAATCTGAACTAGAACATGAGCTTTTAGAAGCCAACGCGTCTCAGATTCCCTCAGGGTCTGGTCAGCAGAAGTGATCAACAGATGTTTCTTGAATATAGGAACACAGAAACCAAATCTTTACCCCCGCCCTTAACAGTCACCCCTGTTCCAAGCCTGACCCCTCCTGCCTACCCCAGTGCCCTGCTGTGCACTGGTCAACTCTAGGCCCCAGCTCTCACTCTCTTCCTACCACAATCCTAAAGGCCATGTTCTTAACTACAGTTTCACTTCATTAACTATAATCTGCTTTCTTTTTTTTTTTCTCCCTCCACACCTCTGGGTAGGTGGTTCAAATTCATCTGGGCAATCAAGGGTAGAGACAAATAAAAGACAACAACTCCACCTGGAGGCCAAAGCAAGGTGGGAAGCTAGCCCTGAATTCTCAGGCTAACCGTGCATGTTTTCTTCTCTGCCTGGAACTTTCTGCCCCAGGGTCCTACAAAGTGGGATGGAACACAACTGTGAGGTTCAGGGCAAAGGAGCCTAATGCTTGAGACCCCAGGAGGAGTGAGTCAGATCTGAAGAGGCAGCGTGAGCAGAGAGAAATATGACAGAGAATAAGTGAATGGGCTCCAGGTCAGGAAGCAGAGACCCAACATCTATCTCCTGCTCACAGCTCCAACCCTGGGGTCACCTGCCTGGACACAGGGCACAGGAAGCCTTCATGGGGTGCCCATCGGAAGCCCTGCAGCAGGGAAGGTGCTGGGAGGGCACCAGGACACTCCAGAGATTTTGCCAATTGGCCCCCTGACTCTGGAACAGGGAACAATTCTCTCTGGGCTATCCTTCCTCCAAGGAGCAAGGCTTTCTCCATCTCTCAGGACCCGTGGCCGCAGTGCCTGGGAGAGGAGCTGAGTACTCTGCTCCTGTTGCAGCCAAATCTGATTATCGGGACGTGTGACGGATGAGCTGGGTTTGGACCCCCCAGCTCAGGGGGAGGATGGAGTTAGCCTGTCACTCTCCCCAAGGGATGAAGCATCAGTCCCTGACATCGTCTGGGATGCGCACACCTCTGAGATGTCTCCCTAACCAAGATTCCTGGAAGATCCGTCTCCAACTACTTCTTGACAGAAAGACCTCTGAAATACCTGCACCAGCTCCCTGGGCTCTGCCGAAAGCCGGGTCGGGAACGCCGGTGCGAGAATCCCCGGCCCTGGGTGAGACCCAGTGCCTCCGGCCAGCTGCCGCCTCTGCGGGGGCCACTTTGAGGGAGGGAGTGGAAAAGCCTGCCTCTGTGCGGCTGGGGCCTCCAGGCATTTCTCAGTGACAGCCATGGGCCTTGGAAGCCTGGGGCAGGGCAGGCAGGGAGGAGGGAGAGCGATGGTACAGAATAATAATGAAGGATTTTTAATAACTCGTCAGCTATGGTGTCAGCTCAACAGCAGCGGCAGCAGAACCCGTTGGGAAAACTTTGTGAAGAATTGTCTTCCTGGGAAGTGAGAGGAGTCACAAGGGCTGAGGGCGAGGAGAAGCGTCCTCCTCATCCCTGGCTGCACAGAGCTTTGAGTTAGCATCCAGCCAGTGGTGCCGGGTGAAGTGCAAACAGAGTCACAGAGCCCCAGGCCTGGCCCTCTGGGAGCTTCCACTCCAGGCCAGAACCATGGGTCACGGCCAGGGCTGAGGACAGGAGCAGTCTATGAAGTCACTGCAGAGCACAGGCAAGCCACCTTCCAGGAAAACACAGCCCCCTGCTTAATTTCTGAAGTCAATCAGCTGGAA
The DNA here is from genome assembly GCF_032452875.1 of Bos javanicus. Classification (NCBI taxonomy): domain Eukaryota; kingdom Metazoa; phylum Chordata; class Mammalia; order Artiodactyla; family Bovidae; genus Bos; species Bos javanicus. The sequence continues at coordinate 12,333,274 of NC_083870.1, forward strand.
GGCAATTATACACTTATCAAAGGGCTCCTTCTCTTTACCTAATAATTCACTAAGGAATTGTTTGAAGTAGGACTGTCATCAAAGACACTGTTAGAGAAAGCCCTGGTGACCATCTTCCCCTCATTTTTCAGATGAGGACACTGAGGTCCAAAGAGGTTGCAAAGACAGTTGGTGGCTGGGCAGGACTCCTTGAAATGAGAGATCCGGGTCTCCAAAAAATAAATATGATTTTATAAAAATAGAATTTCCATATATTTTTCCAGGGCCAACTGCTACAGAGAGGGTAGTACCCTAGGACTCCAGTGTGCCAAGGCAGCTACCTTTTAGGCGGGAGCCATGGGGGAACTTGGGGTAACCCATCATAATGATTATATGCCTTCTCTTTTGCTCAGATCATTCTAGGAAGTCTTCCTGGAATCAGTGGCTATGGATGTGGGCTGGGAAATGGAGAGATTTCTCAAGCCCTTGCAGTGATAGGTACAAAAGGGTTTAGTGACATAGATAGAGGGGAATATTCGAGGTCTATAAAATGCCTTGGAAAGGAATGAAAAGATGAGCATACTTAAACACGTGTGAAAGGCACAGGGGCTGATGTGTGAGAGCTCAGAACGGTTCCAGTCCTTAGGAGTTCAAGGACCCTAAAGTTTATTGGCTCTGAGCAGACCACCAAAGACAAGGCAGGGTTTCCCCTCCAAGTCCACAGTGGTGAGCTAGCTGGGCTCCCTTGGGAGCTGGAAGCCCTGGCAGTCTGCAGAGAGCACCCCACACTTCCCTCAACCCTAAAATCCAGCAGAAGGGTGGGTGGGTGTCAAACCCTCAGTTGCCTTCACTTTAGGCCACAGTGCTGGGGGTGGGGGACTCACATGTCTATCCCATCCAATCCCAAGAGCCCTGGGGACTATAACATCTCTTCATCCCCAGACCAGGCACACGACACTCATTTAACCAGGGTTTGATGAATGAAGAAAGAAGTGCTGGGGGCTTTTGATGAGATGATAAATAAAGGTCTGGAAGCAGGGGGTAGGATGTGGCAAAGGGAGGGCACTTCTACACCCTTGAAGAAGGCCAAGACTCTTTTAGAAAGAGAAACTAAGGCACCCAAGGAGTAGACATGCATTCCAGATGAGAAGTCCTGAAATGAAAGCCGGCAGCCAGCCCCACAGCCCCAAGCCCAGGCTGCCAGCCCCCCTGCCCAGCCAGCCGTTCTGCAAGATGTAAAGTGCTATCTAAACGTGATGCATTATTAACACTTTAGAAATCATATTTCACAGTCGCCTGGCTGAAGCTGGGAAATGAATTCTTCCTCCTGGTCTCTGGCAGGGGAATGATCGTTGGAGCCAAATGTGACAGCAGTGACATGTGACTAGGGGCCAAGAGAGGGCAGTGGGGGGTCGAGGCCATGGGCGCCCATGCCCGACAAGTCCTGGGGGCTCTTCTTCCACCTGGAGCCTCGAACCAAACACTCTACCCATGCCCAGGCAAGGCAATCAAGCTGACCCCTCCCTCTCCCACTTGATCAACCTTTCAGATCAACCACTCTGACGGGAGTCCCTAGCAGAAGGCAGAGCCTGTGACCCAGCCCCTCACCCCAGGACATGCTGAGCACCTCGTCAGGTGCAGGAGAGGTTACAGAGGGTGGAGGATGCTCCAGTCCAATGGATGAGGCAAGTACTCAGGATGGACACACAGGGGCAGATCTAGAAGGACGACAGGCCCTAAGTCATCACTACAGGGGCTTCATGGAACAAGAGGGCCCAGGGCAGGTGGGGGAAGGAGTGCAATGAGGAGTTTGAGACGAGTGTCCTGGGTAGGGTGAGAGGCCTCCCAGCAGTCCCAGAGGTGAAAAAGAGAGCCATGATGACAAACAGGGAGGTGTTTCGCCCAATTGGGCTGGGAAGAAAGGAGTGGGCAGGATGGGGGGTGGGAGGAGCGTGTCCCGGGCAGAAGGGAGGAAGCAGGCAGTGAGCTGCATCCTGTCCTTATTGGAGATTCACGGGCCATGAAATGAGGGGGGGGGAGGAGGGGGATGAGAGGAATCCTGCCTGCAAAGACCAGCACCTACTCATCAGTAAGAAACCAGAGGACCTCCCAAAGTGAGTGTGGGAGGGGAGAAGATGTCAAAGTGACTGCCATTCCCCCATCCCAGGACCCACCCTGGTCTTCCATGAGGGTGCTGGGCTCCTGCCGGTGTGCTCTATTAGCCATGCACGCGGCTTGTCATTAGGCACGGGGAACAGACAAACCGATTTTCAATTAAAACCTTATCTACAGGGTGCAAAGATATAAAGGTGGGTGGGTTTGATTCTTTTCTAAGGCAGCCTTCAATATTTGCAGTGCCTGGAAGGAGATGAAGGGAGGGTGCCCAGGCAGCCCTGGCAACATATAAATTCTGCTCATAATTACATGACTTTCAACACCATGAGATGCTAATAAAGTATTTGCAAGGCACACAAATTAATGGCATGTTGGCATTCCCAAGACGGTGCTTGGATGGCCAGGGCACCAGGAGGGGCTGCCGCTCCTGCCTAGGAGGTTGGAGGAGCCGAGGTTGCTGACACAGACCCCCTCCTCGGTCCTTCATCAAAGCTGCCCACTCTTCAGGTCCCCCAGACTGACCAGTTTCTCTCTCTTGGGACTCCCCCCAGCTCTGTTAGGGCTGCAAACGTAAAGAATTTAAGTTGTGTTTCTTCCAGAAGGAAGTGGACAAGCGCCTGGTGGGGTGAGGCGAGAGGAGCTGCAGTGCTGTGAACAGCTGCTGGGGATGACAGCAAATGTCAGGTTCTCACAGTTCAGGAACGGTTCCCTCCTCTCCCTGAGTGTGGTCTGTTCCTCAGCTCCCTGCTTCTTCAGGTGGGGCAGCAATAGACTCCCAGCCCCTCCCCGCTCCCTCCTTCTCATTCATCAGAGGGAAAGGCAGATGGCACAGTGGCAAGTCCTTGCGGCTTTGGTTGCACTGAGTGCCAGCTAAGAGCCCCTGTTTCATCAGCGGTCAAACAGGGATAGTGGATGGACCAGGAAAGGGGCAGCAGGAAGCTCCCCCTGTATATCCGCCTCCTTTGCACCCCACCTCCACCCACCATTTAGGCAGTAAACTTGTCAGCACGAGGAACTTCATCTTCCCCATCTCTCCCTCTCTCTCTCTCGTTTCAATATTCCCTGGCACGACCTGCTCTGCAGGAGTGGAAATTCAATAAAATAAATATTTGTTGAATTGAACAGAATGGAGGAAGATAGATGAACGAGGAACTCTCACAGCAGTTTGGTGGGAGCAGGTTTTAGTAGAGGGAGTAGCAAAGAGTGCATCAGCTGGAAATCAGAAGAACTGGCTTGAACTCCAGCTCTGCCATTTACAACCAGGGAGATGGTGGTGGAGCCAGCACTCCTGTCCAGGCCCCCGAATCCTCATCTACAAAGAGCAGGTGTTGGACAGAAGATCTGTAAGAACACCTCCAACCCCAAGATGGTAGGAGGATGGGGAGTGGGCTCGAGAACCACCGTAAGGAAATGTCATGAGGAGTTCCTGGCATGGGCCTGGGTTGGCCATTGGCACATTGCTCAGCACTCAGCATGCAGTTTGGAATAATCAAAAATTAAATAATAGCGATAAGGATGCTTCCATAGGCATCCACAGGCAACTTGTTGGTGAGAAATCCTGTTGATAACTTCTTGGAAGAATTTCTGGCAAGTTGAAGCTGTCTACCCTCATTCACCCTCAGCTCCAACCCATTCCCAACACTTTGACAGTCCATGGGGTCACAAAGAGTTGGACATGACTGGATGAGGAGGGGTAGGGGTTGGTTATCAGGAGTACTATCAGAGATGATATCACTTAGATATCACTTAGATTTGAAAAATGGGAGGTGTTTACAAGCAGATCCTGAAGATCCGCTGGAGAAGGGATAGGCTACCCACTCCAGTATTCATGGGTTCCCTTGTGGCTCAGCTGGTAAAGAATCCACCTGCAATGTGAGAGACCTGGGTTCGATCCCTGGGTTGGGAAGATCCCTTGTAGAAGGGAAAGGCTACTCATTCCAGTATTCTGGGCCTGGAGATTTCCATGGACTGTATAGTGCACGGGGTCACAAAGAGTCAGACACAACTGAGTGACATTCACTTAAAAGCAGATAAGAGGGGCACTAGGGTGAGGGTGGAGGAATTCCTCCAGGCAGAATGTAGAGGTTAGCAGGGGCTCAGAGACAAGGATTTTTGGTGAACTCTGATCTGCAAGTGGTCCTTTTTTTTCTTTTTGACCACACTGCGTGACTGAGGGATCTTAGTTCCCTGATGAGGGATCGAACCCATGCCCCCCTGCAGTGGACATAGAGTCTTAACCACTGGACCACCAGGGAAGTCCCTCTGCAAGTGGTTCTGATGAGGAAGGGAAACAAAGAGAGAAAGAGAAATGGGGCAAGGGAGGCAGGCTGGGGCCAGATCATAAAGAGATTTACCTGCGAGACCAAGACTTTGGATTTTAACACAGTGGTTGAGAGGAGTAAATGAAGAGTTAGATAAAATACTCCGCCAGTCATTGGGGAGGGTAGCACAGCAGGGAGCTGCAGCCCTGTTCCTGGAGAGAAATTATAAGGATGTAAAACCAAGACAGTGGATAAAGAGAAATGGAATAGATTGGAAATACATTTGAAATACATGAAATACATGAAGGAGGTAGCATCAACAGGACTTAATGGTTGGAAAATGTGGTAACTAAGGAAGGGGAAGGGAAACCATGTTCAGCTTGGGGAACCAGACAGCAGGTGAAGGCAATTATGGGAATCCTGGTGGAGGCGGGGGGTGGTGAGGATGGCCTGGCAGCCCTCCAAGGTCATTCTAAGGAGAATGAACCTGACACTGTTGATGATGGGGAGCCACTGAAGGGTAGATTTTAGGGAAATGACTCTTGCATCCACTCCATGGGAGGAGTAAGCAAGAGAGGAGAATGAGTTAGGAGAAGGGAGGGAGAAGACAGTCGGCCTCCACTCTGTATGTCCCTCCAAAGAGGAGATGAGCAGAAGTCAAGTGGGGTGACAGGCACCCTAGTTGTTGGCATTATTGTGGCTATGATTTGTTTATTGGTAGTATCAATAATTGGAGAAGGCAATGGCACCCCACTCCAGTACTTTTGCCTAGAAAACCCCATGGACAGAGGAGCCTGGTAGGCTGCAGTCCATGGGGTCGCTAAGAGTCGGACACGACTGAGCGACTTCACTTTCACTTTTCACTTTCATGCATTGGAGAAGGAAATGGCAACCCACTCCAGTGTTCTTGCCTGGAGAATCCCTGGGACGGGGAAGCCTGGTGGGCTGCCGTCTCTGAGGTCGCACAGAGTCGGACACAACTGAAGCGACTTAGCAGCAGCAGTGTCAATAATTGTGAGGATTATATGAGGTATGCGTGCATGCTCAGTCGCTTCAGTCATGTCTGACTCTTTATGACCCTTTGGACTGAAGCCCTCCAGGCTTTTCTGTCCTTGGGATTCTCTAGGCAAGAATACTGGAGTGGGTTGCGATACCCTCCTCCAGGGGACCTTCCTGACCCAGATCAAACCTGCATCTTCTGCACTGCAGGCAGATTCTTTACTGCTGATCCACCAGGGAAGCCCCTGTATGAAATATACACACAGTAAATCCTTTAAAATATTAGTCATTGTTATTATTTCGTTAACATCAACTCTGTCATCCATGGATATTTGTTGAGTGGCCATGAACGAAAAACAGTAGAAGCTCATCACCTGTGATTGTAGACGACCAGAGCTGAAAAGAGGAGCTGAGAGCCAGGTTCTCACACCTCCCCTGGCTTCAGGAAAGGCCGCGGGAAGGGGAGAAAACAGAATAAGCACAGGCACAGGGTGGAAGGATCGAGAAGGCACTTAGTGTGTGAGTGAATTTTACAGCTGCCAGGGGCTGCCCACATGCTCCTTGCTCTCCACTCGCCAGGGCCTTCCATCAGCAGAATAGATGAGGACACTCTTCAGCCAACACTGAAGGCTGAGAGGAGGGAGCCTTGGTTCTGAGCAACAGTGAGAAGATGTTCATTCTCCCCAACAAGCTTTGTGCTGAAGCAGAAGAAACGGAGGGCAGATGTGAAGGACTTCCTGCTCTTGAGTTTTCAAGAGTCAAGAAAAGGCAAGATTTCAGAAAAAGTGTAGATAGTGAGACCAGGGAAGGATCAAATGGGCAGCAGTTATCTGACTGCATTCTTCAGAATCACAGAATTTTAGAGCTGGGAAAAAACCATATGAGCTGATCTAATCCAATCCTCTTATTTCACAGATGAAAAACCTAAGACCCGAAGAGGTGAAGTGAATCCTCCAAAGTCAACAGCAAAGCCAGGACATAAACTCCGGTCTCTCTAGACTCCTAATCAGGTGCCATCTCCACCTCTCCCCTCCCCAGTTCCCTGTCACCATAAAGATTCCTTGAGCACTGAACACTCTGTACTGCAGTGCTGAGTGGCCTCTCAAGATTAAGTGATTCCTTGCTTTCATAAGCAATATTCTCCTGTATTTCTGTGGGCCTCCAAGTCCTCTATCTGATATTCCTGACCTCTGGCAGAAGCCTGGGATGGAAGGAGCTGGGACTGACCCTCTGTTCTCACTAGGAGGCTGCCAGTGCCTTGGAGGGCAGTGCTACTGCCTGAGATGCAGAAGTCCTTAAAACTCAGGAATCACTGGTCAAATGTTCTAGAAACGCTCTCCAACCATTCACACACACAGACAATCCCCCCACCCAATATCCACCTCCAGAAACTGATTTGTGGCTTTAAACCTGAAAACCGCCAAGCCCTTGGTCTTCATCCAGGGATTTCTAGGAATTATTCACCAGCACTTGACACCAGTTCAGTCCACATAAGCCGTGGACTCTGACCCTGGGTCACAAGCGAGCCTTGACTCTGTGATCTCGGCATCATCAATCTCATTTCCTCAGGCCTTCTGGTCACCAACCTGCAATTTCCCCATCCTCATCTAAACCAGGCACTCATCCCAGGCATTTTCTTGTCTCTTAGCTCATAACAGGTACCGCGAACACTCCTCCTACATAGGTCTCAATCCTATCCCTCCCTCTCCATGCCGACTCCCTTGGTTGAAGTCTTTGTCTTTGCTCCCCAGGACTATTGCAATAACTTCCTAATTGGCTCCTCTGCTTCCAGCTTGCTCCCCTTAAATCCGTTCTCCACACAGTTGCTAGAATGATCTTTCCAGAAGACAAATCTGGTATCATCATCCCGTGTAAAACCCTTCAGTGACTCCCCAGTGAGTTCAGATGAAGTTTAAATTAGGTTAGGTCCTGCCTGACCTAGCTGCTATTTACTTTAGCCTCACCTTCTGCTCTCTCCAATGTGCACTTTACCATCTAGAAATCTCAGGTGTCAGAGGTTTCTGCACACTGAGCTGCTTCCAGCTCTCCACCTTTGCACACTCCCCTTCTACCACTTGCCTCACTCTTCAGCAACCTTCAGGAGGCGGTTCAGGGTTCATGCCCCCAGGAACTTACCCTAACTCCTCAACCGGGCCTAGACCCCACCCCGAGCTCCCATATTGCTTGTGCACCATATGACTCCATGAAGCACTGAACTATAAGCTCCTTGAGGATACTATATTTTTATTTATTTTAATGAACTTTTATTCTTCAGTTATTAGGTGTACTGTTTCATAACTGTCAGTTTCTTGGGTGGTTGATGTTATCTTTCAGATCTTCTCTGCTCTATTTATTTATTTATTTTTGACTGTGCTGAGTCTTCGTTGCTGTGTGTGGGCTTTTTCTACTTGCGGAGAGTGGGGGCTCCTTTCTAATTGTGGTGCATGGGCTTCTCATTGGGATGGCTTCTCTTCTTGCGGAGCAGAGCCCTAGCACCTGTGGGCTTGCTCCGCAGCATGTGAGATCTTCCCGGACCAGGGATCGAACCCATATCCCTGCATCGGCAAGTGGATTCTTAACCACTTAACCACCAGGGAAGTCCAAGGATGCTTTGTTTTTAGTTCATCCTAATTACGATCATGGAAGTCTGGCTCTTAGATGCTCAACTAACAGCTGTTGAATTCAAAAGGCAAGTTTCTCCTCCCTTTCCACTTCCCACACCACCTTGTCCTACAAATATTTTATTCATTCTTCCCCATCCCTTGCTAATCCAAGTGTTTCTTCCTCTCAAATGCAACCCAAAGGTCCCCTCCTCTAGGAAGCCTTTCTGGAGGAGTCCCACCTGACTGCTTCTCTTGGTATCTCGGGGCTCAGCTTGGGCCACATCCTTTAGCATCTTTCCCTTACCTTCTACTTCTCCCTTACAAGTAAGCTCTACCCCTTCCAAACTGGACCGCTTGTTCTTTCTCACAGTTTAACACTTTACATGCTCTTGGCCAACATCATACTATTTCTTACCCTTGCAACTCCCCTCCAGCTGAGGGTGACAAGGACATTGAGCCCTGCCTGTGGCAGCACCCAGCCACAAATTTCCTACAACAGGTGCTTGGCTGCAGTTGTCAAGGGCCTGTGTTGAACTGCCAACTTGTATGCTTTATGTTATTTTTGTATGTGGGCAAAGGTGCATGCTCCCTGTTCCTTCGGAGTGTTTTGCTTCACCTCCCCGTGTCCCAGTTTGGACAGCATCTCTGAGATCCTCCGCACTCTGATGCTCTGTGAGGCTGGAGCTGTGAGTTGACTGAGGGACGGAACTAGATCTATTTCTTCCCCCGTAGCTTCAGCACCACCACGAAGCCTCAAAAAAATCCTGCTGAATGAAAGCGTCCTTGAGTCTTTATTTCTCTCCTCCTTTTTCCTGTTAAGGGAGGCAGTAGGGCACATCTGCTCAACTAGTTGACTCAGTAACGGACTCTGCTGCTCAACCTGGGGCAGCGGGCTTGCCTTCTCTGTGCCTCAGTTTCCCCACTTGCAAAACGGAGATAATATTAATATTAGTATTTCCTCATAGGTAGTAAGCCCGAGGTAAGCTGTTGTTATTATCATCATCACCACCATTATTACTATTATCCTTACCCTAACTTTCTTCCTTCCATCCTAACATTTTTTGGATATCTCACCCTCTTTAATTGTTTGGATGCTATTGTTACTGTTGTTCATTTGCTAAGTCATGTCCAGCTCTTTGTGACCCTATGGACTGCAGCACAACAGTCCCTCATTATCTCCTTGAATTTACCCAAGTTCAAGTCCATTGAGTTGGATGCTATAGTTCTCCTCAACACCAGAGAACCCAAGGACACTGATCCAGGAAGTCAAAAGAATCTGGCTTTAAGCCAAACTCTTGCATTCCAGAGATCTCCTGGAAGTAAGAGAATGATGATGCAAGAACAAGAAAAGGGGACGGGTCAGTGCCAGGGGGGAGCCACAGGAGACAAAGTCCTGGGCAGAGGCCAGGAAACTGGTGTAATCAGAGCAGATTATTTTCTGTGGGAAGCAGACTGCCGAAAGCTCCAAGAAATCACGGGAGGGGGCACGGGTTATGAGACATTTCACAAGAGACCCAAACTCTGGCACCAAAGCCCTTCCCTGCGTGGGTCAGAGCAGGTTATAATCAGCATGGCTGAGCCTTTGGCAGCCCCGGGAAGGCTGTGCACATTGGACTGGGGACTTGTGAACTTGGTTCTGGCCCCAACTTCATCCTTAGAATAATTATGCAACCTGAGGCAAAGCTCACATCTCTGAGCCTCAGTTAGCCTGACGATAAAACAGGGATAACAGAACGATGTTGGCAGAGCTGTTTTGAGGATTAAATGTGCTCTGTAAATGATAAAGCACCACCCACCTATCAGCCATCATTTTTATTAAGGCTGTATCTACATGGCCTAGTCATCCAGAAAATGTACCTGATAACTGAGGCTCAAGTACCTTTTTAAGCCTCATTTATTTAGGCCAAATAGGTTCTCAGTTATCAGGAGACAGAAGATCCTCCGCGATCATTTATGACTCCCCTGCCCAGCCTGACCTTTCCCTGAACCCCCATTCCCTACCCCGGACCCCTCCCCAGTCAGATACAGGGGCCCTTGTCAGCACTTTCCACACATATTATTACAACTGTCAGCCTGTGTTGTTCTCATCCACTGGCCAAAGGAGTCTTCCTCATACCCTCCCTGGTGCCTATGCCAGTGCCTGTCACAAAGCAGGCATTCAACACTGATTTTTTTTTTTCATATTTTTTAATTTTTAAAATTTGTATTGGAGTATAGTTGCTTTACAGTGTTGCAAAGTAAAATGTTTACTTTGCTCTACAGCAAAGTAAATCAGCTATAGCTATATCAGATATATGTATATCCTCTCTTTTTTGAATTTCCTTCCCTTATAGGCTCAACATTGATTTCTTGAATGAGTAAATAAATGGGGACACAGAATTCTTATTGAGGCTATGGTACAATCCTCTTTGCAGCTTCTAACCCTCAGCTCTTCTCTCTGGAGTCACATAAAATGAATCTAATTCTCTTCCATATGACAGTCCTTTAAGCACGTGAAGAGTTATGACATGCCCCCAGAGTCTCCTCTTCTCATGACCAAACATCCCCAGTTTCTTAAACTGCTATTTTCTCTCCATGGGCATCAGGATAAAAATGGGCTACATTTTCTCCCCTTTTAAAACTCTCTGGATCCCATACCCAGTTCCCTTTTTCTGCTCTCCTTTAGAGCACCTGTAATGCATACTTTTCCCACTCTGTCATGAACTCACACCAGAACTTTTCTGGTCAAGGTCACCAGCAACCTCCAAGTTGCTACATCCAACATTTATCTTCCTCTTAGCCCTCATCTTGCTTGATTGATCAGCAGCAATTATTACAGTCAGTAATCCCTCCCTTAGCTTGCAGGACCCCACACTCTCTTGGTTCCCTTCCTGTTCCCCGGTCCCATCCATAGCCTCCTTGGCTAGTAACTCCTCATCTTTCACTGGGAGTCACCAAAAGTCCCACAGGCCTGTCCTTGGCTGTCTTCCCGCTCCATTCACCCCTGTCAGTGAATTCATCCAGTTATATAATTTAAAATACCATCTCTACACTGGTATTCTAGCAGTTCTGCCCAGCTCTGATCTCTCCTTCACACTCCAGCCACACCTGTCAAATCTGCTTATTTAACATCTCCAACTGGATGTGTAATTGGCATCTCAGACTTAACATGTCCAAGACTGAGCTCCTGATCTTCCACTCCCAAACCCGATCCTCTCAGTAAATGACAACTTCATTCCTCTGGGTTCTCAAGACAAACTTCAGAGTCACCCTGCACTCTGTTCTCTCTCTCTCCCCCTGCACCCAATCCAGCCACGAATCCTGCTAATTCCAGAGAAGGACCACTCCACGAGGCCTCCATTGGTACCATTGTTGCCCAAGCCATCATCTTGTGTCTGGATTACTGCAATAGCCTCCTGAAGAGTCTCCTGTCTCCACCCTTTCCTCACATAGTTTACTCTTAACATAGCAGTCAGAGTGACCCTGTTGAAACAGAAATTATATCATGTCACTTCAGCCCGAAACCTGCCAATGACTTTCCATCTTATTCAAAGTAAAAACCCAAGTCCTTGGGATTCTTTCAAGGTTCTTGTCCTGTAATAATCTGTCTGGCCTTTGTCTTGGGTTCCTGGGACAGGGATTCTAACTTCTTGGGATTTCCCCAAATAATAGGAGAGTCTTTGTTATTCATAGTGGGCATTTGGACCCTACCTTGCCAACAAAGGTCTGTCTAGTCAAGGCTATGGTTTTTCCTGTGGTCATGTATGGATGTGAGAGTTGGACTGTGAAGAAGGCTGACCGCCGAAGAATTGATGCTTTTGAAATGTGGTGTAGGAGAAGACTCTTGAGAGTCCCTTGGACTACAAGGAGATCCAACCAGTCCATTCTGAAGGAGATCAGCCCTGGGATTTCTTTGGAAGGAATGATGCTAAAGCTGAAACTCCGGTACTTTGGCCACCTCATGCAAAGAGTTGACTCATTGGAAAAGACTCTGATGCTGGGAGGGATTGGGGGCAGGAGGAGAAGGGGATGACAGAGGGTGAGATGGCTGGATGGCATCACTGACTCAGTGGACGTGAGTCTGAGTGAACTCCGGGAGTTGGTGATGAACAGGGAGGCCTGGTGTGCTGCGATTCATGGGCTCGCAAAGAGTCGGACATGACTGAGTGACTGTACTGAACTGAACTGGCTTTATGCTGATGAAGTGACTGATTCTGGATGGGGCTGGTTTTGCTGGAAGGACCAACCATGTGGGGCTTTGGGCCACTGATATCAGCCAGACCTGACCTGCTCACCTCCAAGGAGAGGATGAGGCTGAAGACTGGAGCAATAGTAAACAAACAAACAAACAAAAACTCTGGGCACTGGGGAGCTTCCTGGTTGGGGAATACCTTGATGGGAGGGTGTCCTATCCTCTGCCAGGAGGGTGAGGGCCTCATTCCACAAGTGGAAGACACAAGTCTGCACCTGGGACCCTCTCAGGCCTTGCCCCATGTGTCTCTTCATTTGGTTGGCCCTGATTTGTATACTTTAAAAACTGGGCACTTCCCTGATGGTCCAGTAGTTAAGACTCCACACTTCCACTGCAGGGGGTGCAGGTTTGATCCCTTGTCTGGGAACTAAGAGCCTTCCTGCTGTGGCCAATAAGTAAATAAAACCCCAAACTCTAAGTAAGTATGGCACTTTCTTGAATTCTGTGAGCTCTATCAAATTATTGAAACTGAAGGAGCTGTGGGAACCCCTGAATTTGTAGGCAGTTGGTCAAAAGTATGGGCGTTCTACTGCTTCTTTTAGATCTTTCTCAATTATCACCTTCTGAGTAAGTTCTTCCCTTAAAATTCTACTTAAAATTGCACCACTACCCCGGCACATTCTGGATTCCCTTTCTCTTGCTTTATTATCCCCATGGCACATATCAATATCTAACTTGCAATGTATTTTACCTACTAACTTATTTATTGTCTCTCTTCCTGTATGAACCTTATAAAGGCCATGAGGACAGGAATTTTTGCCTCTGTTTTGTTCATTGCTGTATCCTCACCCTTTAGAAAAAGTGCTTGGTACTTTAAAAATACTGAATGGATAAATGAATCTGTTATGACTTCTAGAAGCTTTACCACTGTCCCTTAGGGAAGCCCAGTATGTCCACTTCCTACTAAGTGGGTGTCCAGAAAGGATGGAAGCTCTTCTGGCATGGACTTCCCAGTGCGTGCAGAGGACTGTCCCCTCCTCCATGGAAGATGTGACAGTAAGCCCTGAAGCAGTAGGCTGGGGTATTACCTCCCTGCCTTTCAAGGCAGGCAGAAGTGGGTTTACCTCCTGTTCTGCCACTTTTTTTTATACCTGCCTTTTACATCATGCTTCCTATATATGGCACTTATCAGGCCTTGCAGACTTTACTTGTTTCCAAAAAGGCAGGGTCCATGGCCACTTTGCTCAGTTTTGTAAATCGAGCATGTAGCACATCCCTGGCATCAAACTGGCACCCAGTTCACATCTGCTAAATGAATGAATGAATATTCAAGACATCAAGCTTGTCATTTTGTGTGGATTGTCTCACTGAATCCTCAACAGCTACCATTACGAAACATATCATTAACCCCATTTTACAGAAAGAAATGTGGAGTCTAAGAGAAATTAAGTAACTTGTCTAATTCCTAACTTGTCTAGGAATCTGCAGTGCTAGAATGGAAAAATAAAATTAAACACTGGCTCTCTTTGGCATCAAAGAGCAAGGAGCCCAACCTCAGTGCTCTACTGCCTCAATGGCAGTGTAACTGGAGACGAATGAAGCCACCCTCTGAATCTCAGTTTCTTTTATTTGCAAAATACGACTGCAAAGATTAGAGGAACTGAAAGCATAGAAAGTGCTTAACCATACAACTGCTATGTAGATGGTAGCTATTAGGAACAGTTATGACTCTACAGTGACATGAAGTTGCCTTAGCCCTTTTGTCATCCACACCGTGGCTTTCCATTCACCTTAAGCTAGTTAGTCATGGGCACCTTCCCTTATCTGGGAGTGAATACAAGGGGTCCTCACAGGAAGCCCCCACTGGCCAACAAGCATGGGCTGCCAGAAGCCCCAGACCCCTAGGTGCCCCCAGAGCTGGTACTGGCAGAAGTAAGGGGGTGGTGCAGGGGAAGACGCCTCCCCTCCGTACTGTGGCTCCCAGCCCCAGCTCCTCAGTGCTCTCCAGAAGGCACATTTTCTGCTCTGTTTCCTCCTCTCCCCCCTCCCTAAGCAGGGACCCAGGAAAGCAGAAGCCTCCTCCACAGCTTTGGGAACAGCACTGCCATGGGGTATCCAGGCCAGGGGAAGAGCATGAGGAGAAGGGGCAGTGGGTGGAGAGGGGAGGTGTGTATTTGGGGAGCCCCGTCTGACTTCCCAAAGCTGCCCCTCGAGCTCCCCTGAACTATCGGTGTTCCCAGATCCCAGACACAGAGGCCTTTATGCCCTGAAAGGGAGCAGCCAGGCAGAAAGACAAAGGCCATATCTGATCCCGGCTGGGGTGGAGGCCACAGGTTGGGGGAAGGGAGGAGTGCAGCAGGGGCCAAGCAAAGGGTGGAGGTAAACAGGAGCATGGAGTCGGGGAGTGCTGGCCTGGAGATAGTATTCCTCTTCCTCCTGCTATGAGAGGGTAGATGAGATGCCAGTTGGTTACCAGGATACCTTGCAATTGTGTTCCCATGTTTATTTTATTTATTTATTTAGAAATCCTTTTGGAGTATAGTATGATTGATTTACAATGCTGTTAGTTTCAGGTGTACAGCAAAATGAGTCAGTTATACATATATCTGCTCTTTTTTAAGATTCTTTTCTCATATAGTCCATTACAGAGTACTGAGTACAGTTCCCTGTGCTATTCAGTAGGTCCTTATTAGTTATCAGTTTTATATAGAGGGTATATGTCAATCCTAATCTCCCAATTTATCCCTCCCTTCTCACTATTTTTATTTTTTCATGTTCACACACACACACACTTGTCCCTTGGGGAAGGGCCACACCATCACACATCCGCTAGCAGCCCTGGGCTTGCCTCTGGTCTCGGGTTTCTGAAGAGCTTTCTTCCTCTTCCTGGTCCTCACCCCACACCTTCCTGCTGGCAGCCGGAGCTCTGGGAGTGCTGGGTAGTATGGCAAATTCTCTGAGCTTCTGTGAAGGCCCTTGAACTTTGTTCTCACCTTCCTTCCCCCGAAAGAAGCTCTGAAACTGACTGACTGCCTAAACCATCCCATCTCCAGCTCTCCAAACCCATTCCCTCCAACCATCCATTCAGTCTACTACCCACAAGGATGACGGCCAAAATCCTAACAGCAGCCTAGGGCTTCATAGGAGGTTGACTTGTTTGCTGTCCTGCACATGGTTAGGTGATCTGGTTCTTCTGGGACAGGATTAACATGAGGAATCTGAAGAGGAAGGAGAGGGAGGTAGAGAGAAATCAGCCCACATTCCCCGGGGTTAGGTTCCAAGATGAAGAGAAGACACGTCAGCCCCCACATTGCAGTTGCTGCCCAAGGGGAGTCTTTTCTAGCCACTCCCACCAGGGGCTCTACCACCCTTCCTGCCCCTTAGATTGGAGCCTCGGGATCTTCCTGAGGGACTGGTCCCTAGAGAGGCTGGGTTCCTCCCTCTCCCTCAATCCTTACCTCAATTTGATGGTCAATTCCAACTCCAGAATACTGTTTTGGAAGTAAACGCCTCCTTTCCTGAGCTGTTATTCCCTTGGTTCTAACTCTTATTCTCGCTCTCGTGGACAAGCTCAATACCAGGACCACCTGGTGTGGTTGTCTGTGTACATGATGGCCCTGGGCACTGTGCCACATGCACATCCGTGCAGGTGAATGAGGGGCCTTGTCCACAGCCTTTAGGATTAGCTGCCCCTCCTTCAGGCCTCCACAGGGCCAGGGCTGCTCTCCAGCAAAACCCTCACCACAACTTACAACACCACACAACACAAGGTGTGTTACCATCTACCTGTCACCTTCAGGAATCTCTCCATCTTTGTATCCCAGTGCACACAGAGTGCCTGGCACGTAATAGCTGCTCAGTAAATGTTTATTGAATGACTATTAATATATTCTCTCCCAGGCCCACACTCACCCCACTTCCATACTGCCCCCTAAAGTTTATTACCCTAGACATGAATGCAATTCATACCACGTATTGCTTAAATGCCTCCATCATGTCCCTGCTCTTTGCAATATCATCCAAAATCTTTTGCTGGACACCCAGGGCCATCCAAATCCAGATCCCTCCTCTCCTCCCCATCTTATCTCTGCTATGATCCCACAGCACACTCTGGCCCTCCTTCTTTGAAGACGCCAGGCCTTTATTTGTTTTGGGGGCAGGGGAAGAAGGGGGGAATGCCACACAGCTTGCGGGATCTTAGTTCTCAGACCAGGGCCTGAACGTGGGCCCTTGGCAGTAAAAGTGCAGAATCCTAACCACTGGATGGCCAGGGAATTCCCCAGGCCTTTTCCTTACTAGGGTCGAGTTAAGGAAATGGCAGTTCCCACTTTCTGGAATGTTCTTCCCCTCCATCTCCACCTGGGCAACTGCTCTCTGTGCTGTAAGATGAAGCTCAATAACCACCTCCTCTGTGAAGCTCTCCTAACTTCCCAGGCAAAGTGAGACACTCCTTTTATATTCTCCCCAGACATGGAAAAGAGGGATCCATAATGACAGGGTTCTGACTACATATTTGTTTGTTGTTTAGTCACTCAGCCATGCCCAGCTCTTGTGCCACCCCATGGATTGTAGTCCACCGGGCTCATCCTGGATGAGATTCTCCAGGCAGGAATACTGGAGTGGGTTGCTGAGGCTCGATCCCGCCTTTACGTATGCCGAGCCTCCTTCCTTCCTCATGACCTTTGTCATGAGTGGAGTGCCTCTCACCGGCTCCTGGCAGGTTGCCGTTCCCTTCTCTAGGAGAGCTTCCCTTCCTTCTCCAGAAGATCGAACCCATGTCTCCTGCATTGGCAGGCAGATTCTTTATTCAGCTTAATTCTCCCTCACAACAATCTTAGAAAGTAGACGTTATCACTTCACTGAACATGGGCTCAAGAAGGTCACAAAACCAGTAAAAGCTGGAGCCAAGATCTGAGTCCCAGTCTCTGGTCTTCTCCATCTCACCACCTCTTACTTCTGCTGTGGGGGTCTCCGTCCTATGCTTTATAGCATACACTGTCTACAATTCTGTTTCTCCCTTTAGACGCGCAGTTAGAGGTTGGATCTTATATTTACATTCACTCTCTGCAAGCCCCGGAGTGGTTTCCTAGAAGGTCTCCATTACCATGGCTAACTGAAGAAGTAAATAAGTGAATGAATGAATGAACTGAGGATTACATCACTCCCCCAGGCAGAAGCAGCAATGGAGGAACTGTCCAGGGTACAAGAAACACGAGGGACACCCAGTCTCATGCTCTGATCAGGAGAACCCCTTGTGCATCACCTGCCTCCTCTCTTCGGAGTTCTGCTCTATGAGCGAGTCATCAGCTCTCAAGGAGATGGCATGGTTGCCAAAAAACAAAGCACCAAACACATCAAAACAAACCAAAAAACATAACAACAACACCCAGAGGTGACAAGCACGGCTCCCTATAAAGGATAAAGACAGACACATCCATTGCCTTCTGGGACCTCCCTCTGAGACAGACACATCAACACAGGTAGCAACATCTAGGCCATTTGGAAAGGAGGCCTAGAAATAGAAAATCAATACAGAGCCAGACTGTATTTACATCACTGGCCCATTAGGAGACGTGAAGGAGTGGGGAGGCAGGGGAACACGGCACTCAGGCACAAGCGCAAAGACAGCGGGTTCAGGAACAATCGGAGTGGTCGGAGGAAAAACAGCTTGATGACTTGGTGTGGGCATGGGATGGAAGGCTGTAGGCATATGGCGATGTGAGTGCACGCTCGTCCCACCCTCACCACCCCAGCCTGGCTGGCTCCCACAGCCCGCTCAGCACTGGCTGCTCTCCTGTCCTCCAGCCCGTGTCTCGGGCCAATGCCACTAATTGTTTTCTCCACTGGCCAACTGGTGGGAATGAGAGGCCATAAAGGAAGCAAACAGCACATGCCGTGCGTCCAGCAATTTTACTGCTGGCAGTTTGATGCAGAAAAAATAAAACAGGGACAGAGCTGCAGGGTCAGGGAAGGGAAGTCTATTTTCAGGTGATTTTCCCTTGTCATGTGGAGCAGTCAGGACTCCTCTTTGTGGGCAAATCTACTGAAGCAAGGCACAGGCATTGTCACCATAGTCCAAACATTTATGATGCAAGACAGGGCAGGCTGGGCCTGGAGAGAGGTAGTGACAGCATGGCAGAGTCTCAGCGTTGGAAGGGACAGTGAAGGTCGCTCTGCCCACCGTTTCTCAATCAGAAGTTCCCAGTCTGGTATGCCCAGTGTGTGGTCAGCCTGGCTCATCCTGAACCCTCCTGGGTTGCGGGGCTCTCTGCCTCCTGAAGCAGCCTTTTTTTGTTTGCTGGACAGCTCTGGCCATAAACTTTTTTTTTTTTTTTTAAACAGTCTATGAGGCTCTTTCTAACTGTGGTGCTGGAGAAGACTCTTGAGAAGTTCTTGAGAGTTCTTTGGACAGCAAGATCAAGCCAGTCAATCCTAAAGGAAGTCAACCCTGAATATTCATTGGAAGGACTGATGCTGAAGCTCCAACACTTTGGCCACCTGATGCAAAGAACTGACTCATTGGAAAAGCCCCTGATGCTGGGAAAGATTGAGGGCAGGAGGACAAGGGGATGACAGAGGACGAGATGGTTGGATGGCGTCACTGACTCAATGGACATGAGTTTGAGCAAACTCTGGGAGACAGTGAAGTGAAGCCTGGCTGCAGCTTACGGGGTTGCAGAGTCAGACATGACATAGCGACTGAACAACAACATGAAGCTCTTCCTCCCCGTAATGTCCACTTCCATTAATCCCGGCTCAGCCCCCCTGAAGCCAGACAGTATTTCCTGAGAACCTACTGCATCCCACTTCTCTAGATTGTGAAGTTAAAGCGATGAAGGAGACAAAGTCCCCTGGAGTATTTAAATCAAGTGGGCCAGTTAACTTTTGCTCCACACGACACAGGATTTTTCCCTTCTCCCCAGACCCTGTGGAACCCTATTTGTGTTCAGTTTTCAGTTTGTGAGTTCTCTGAGACTAAGAGCAGTTTCTCCTGGGAATTCCTTGGAATTCTGGCAGTTAGGACTCCATGCTTCCACCAAAGGGCATGCAGTTCAATCCCTGGTCAGGGAACTAAGATCCTACAAGCCACTTGTGGCCCAAAAAAAAAAAAAAAGAGAGAGAGAACAGTGTCTCCTATTACACAAGAAGAAGCACTCCTTGAATGAGGAATGTCAGAAAAGGACTGGAAGATGTCAGCCTTTTTCATGTCACCCTATTAATTTTCTTCATCATGATGTTTATTATTAGTTGATATGTTCTTGTTAATTTACTTATTGGACTCACTCTCACAGCCATGAACCAGCTCATTCCAGACACACCAGGGCAGAGCCTCACTCACCTCATCAACAGCGCCAGGCATGCAACAGAGACTCATGCCCAGACCTCTACCTCCTCAGGCAGCATCACCTTCCTGAGGAAGAAACAGCAGCCTCCCACCCAGCCAGCCAGGCAGAGGGGAGGCCAGCCCCAGGAGAGCCTCCCAGGAAGGTCTGCAGCCACAGAGTCAGCCCCCAATTCAAGCAGAGCTGCCAGCAGCTGGCTTGCTGGTCTGACCTGGTGTCTAGCTGACACAGAGCTTGGGATGATTTCCTGGAGAGGAAATGGGAGTGAGTCACAGGGGGCCAATCAGTCAGGCACCCCCAGGCTCAGCCCTGCATCCCACAGGTAGGCGGGAATCTGCTCTGGGCCTTGAGGAGAGAGGTGGGGAGAAGAGGAGCTAGGCCCTTGCTCTGGAGACCATGTTTCTAGGACACTTAGGACAACAAGCTAACAGCTACCTGGGAACCCAAAGTTGCCAGGTTCAGCCTGCAAGAGCACATGAGTCTCATGCAACTAGTCAGAGAGCCTTTCCTGGAGGAGGAATACTGCAAACAAGGCTTGGAAGGAGCAAAGTGGCTTGACAGCTAACAATTTAAACTAATGTCCGTTTTAACACTGATGTATGCTGGGCACTCTGCTAGCCACTTTATAGGCACCGATTCATTTAATGCTCACACCACCCTGAGAAGGAGATATGATTAACTCCTTTCACAAGTGGAGAAACAGAGCTTAGAGAGATGAAGTAACTTGGCTAAGGGCCAACCAGAATTTGAACCCAGGTGCCAGGGACTTCAAAAGTGAATTCACTGCTTCTTGTCATCAGAAGACCTCACGTCACCAGAAGGCCCCATGTCATTAGCAGGCTTCACGGCCCCAGTGGGTCTCTTATGCTTCAGTGGCCCCATGGAATCTTTTGGGACTTTTCTATCATAGGAAAGCCAACTCTCAAGGGCAGAACTGAGACTGTACCTCCCCAGGACCCATTAATGTCCAGTGCTCACAGAGGTCCCCTGCAGACCTGCCAAGGCTCCTCAGACACATGACAGATCAAAGCCAAACCATTTAGCCTGGGGGCCTTCACCACCCTCACCCCCGGCTCCTTGCGCTCATTTGACTGTCTTCATGGGTCTGCTCTTCCAGTCTTTTTCGTCCAGTCAGCCTGCTCTCCACCTCAAATTGCCTTCTCTCCTCCCCTTCCAGCCTCAGACCAGGGCACATGAAAGCCATCAGGAGTCCTCGGCATCATGAGGCAAAGCCCTCACTGGACCTGGAGGACATCAGCCCTTGCAGTCACACCAGGCTCCATGAACTCATCTCCTTCACACAAGCTGCACTTCCTGTGGGAGAACTTACCATTTTCTGCTCCATGCACCCTCTTACTCTCTTTCTTGCAAGTTTCCATTCTCTGTGCCCCTGTTACCGGCTGAATTGTATCCCCCGAATTTCCCCACCTGATGGGAAGAGCTGACTCACTGGAAAAGGCCCTGATGCTGGAAGAGATTGAGGGCAAGAAGAGAAGAAGGCGATAGACGAGATGGTTGGATAGCACCACTGACTCAATGGACATGAGTTTGAGCAAACCCCAGCAGATGGTGAAGAACAGGGAAGCCCGGGCTGCTGCAGTCCACGGGGTCGCAAAGAATCAGACACGACTGAGCGACTGAACAACAACAACAAAATTTCCTGTTGAAGCCCTAACAGGACCTCAGAATGTGACTGCTGTTGAAGACAGGGCCTTTAAAAGGGTAATTAAGTTAAAATGAGACCATGAGGGTGGGCTTTAATCCAGTTTGACTGGTGTCCCCATGAGAAGAGGGAATTTGGATATGCAAAAGCTATGCCAGGGATGTGCCTGCAAAGGAAGGACCATGTGAGGACATAGCAAGGAGGCAGCCTTCGGCAAGCCAGGCAGAGAAACCCACCCTGCTGACACCTTGACCTTGGACTCCCAGCCTCCACAACTGTGAGAAAATGAATTTCTCTTGTGAAAGCCACCCAGTCTGAGGTATTTTGTTACGGCATCTCTAGCACACTATTATACCCCTTCACTGTTTGTAAGTACGGGTTACCCAACAGATGACCTTGTTACCTAAGCATGAAGCATGTTTCATCGTGCCCAGGTCTGCAAGGGAGCTGTGCGTTCTTCATCCTAACGCGGCTCCCCAAACCGCCTAAACTATCTGCCACTGCCCCTCAACACCCCCAGCTGATATGTACACTCAGCACTACAAGTTCAACGCTGCATCCGCCTCAATGAGTCAAACCAGAAAATAAGTCTGGAACAATGATTCATAAGCGAATGAACACATATTTTGACATTCTGCACTCCAATTCTGTGCTCCAGGGGGAGCCCTCTGCATTGCAGTCTATGTTATTGGTGCCCCTTGTCTTGCAGTGTAAGGCCCAAGACTTCTTCTCTATCAAAAAAAAAAGAAACCAACAAACTTGGAATCTAAAAAAGAATATATAAATATATCTGAATTACTTTGCTATAAACCTGAAACTAACACACTATAAATCACCTATACTTCAATAAAAACAAAGAAACCACAACATTTTTGGATTATCCCAGTATCCCTTGGTTATACTTGGTTATACAGAGAAGGGGCTTCCCTATTGGCTCAGGAGGTAAAGAATCCGCCTGAAATGTAGAACTGGGTTTGATCCCTGGGTCAGAAAGATCCCTTAGAAAAGAGGAATGCCTACCCACTCCAGTATTCTTGGCCATTCCATGGACAGAGGAGCCTGGCAGGTTACAGTCCATGGGGTTGCAAAGAGTCAGACATGACTGAGCAACTAACACTTTCAGGGAAGTATCTCCTGACACCTTGGGTCTCTGAAATTTTTGCACAGGCTGGCAGTGGGTGTGTATGTATGTGTGTGTGTATGTGTACAGTCTGTAAAAGCATAAATCTATCCCTGGAAACCAGATCTCCTTGGCGGTGTGTGGTTCTGTAGGGCTCTGTAGATTTCTGGGACACTGGGGTAGTAAAATGTCTTTTTGAAGGCTAGGTCTACGGCCATACCACCCTGAACGCACCCAATCTCGTCTGAAGGCTAGAAGTGTGTTCTTACCAAATTATTAGCACTATTGCTTCAGGATACAGATTGTGGCTAAAGCATCCAAACACCCCATTCCAGTTATCAGCCAGTCTCCATCTAGTAGGGACAGGACCTGTCTCCTTCATCAGAGAAGCCCTGAGAGAGGATGGACCGGTTCAAAAGAACTAGGAACCCTGGGCTCAGATAGGTCTGGGTTTGAATTCCAGCTCCACTCTCACCTAATTGGGCCTTACCACTTCACCCAGAAAATAAAGTTACTTAACAGGGCTCCATGAGAATTACATGAAATGGGTAAGTAGAATATTTAGCAGATTGTCTAGTGCAGAGTAGGTACTCATTATGCCTTAATTCTCTCTTCCTGATTTCCTTCCTTCCTCTGTATCTACCCACCTAGTGTGAAGGGCAGGGTCTTCTGGTCTCCCTCCTGATATCCTTGGCCCTCCACTGATGGACAAGGGATGTCAGAGATGGGGCAAACCCTCTGTAGTCCTTGCTGTCAGCATGTGTGCATGAAGTCACACAACGGGACATCAGCCACACAGACCTCCCTTCTCTGTGACACACGCTGCCCGGGGCCCCTGTCTCAAGGGAGCTGTTCTAAACAGATTTCCTTCCATAAGAAAAAAGAAACTGCTGGATGGTAAGTAATTGATCCCTTACAAGAGGTAAGGAGGGCGCCTGAATAGCTACCTAGCCAGGAGGCAGGGGCGATGGCTACAGTTTGTAGATTCTAAGAGGTAATACATAAAGGGATAGAAGGAAAGGATGCAAGAAAAACAATACAAAGGCAAAATTAAATTCAAAACACACACAGTTCAATATAGATGTTCGCTAGGTAGAAAACACAGAATCTAATGTTGACTTACCCTAACGTGCCTCAATTTCTTCAGTGAAAAACTATACTCATTTATATCTGGTAGCATGAGAAACAAAGGGGTGATCTGCAGTAATAACTAAGCAGCCCCACATTATCTAAAACATGTTTGCTCTTTAACTATCCAACTTGTGGATGATCCATAAAGGCCTCTGGTCTCTTGACCCCTATGGACTGGATAAGGGACAACAGGACTAACGTAAAGTTACCAAGAAATAAAAATCCCTTCCATTGGATGAACAGCTTTATAATCCACAAATCACTTTCTTTTTGCTTTTGAATCACAAAAACTCAACCCTGGAAAGCTGATGCTCAAGAGGGTGATGCCCCGAGGTCTTACAGTTAGTAAGAGGAGACTATGAATTTGAACCCACATGTCCTGACCCCCAAGACATGCACTCATAACACTTACATGCTTACACACATGCGTACCACAAAGTAAAATACCCAGGTAGCTAGATAACAGAGATCTGACAACCACTCTTCTATTTTAGGCATTGCTCAGGATCCTATTAGAGCCTGGGGGTTCATGGACATGAAGAATGCCAACCACTTGGCTATGAAATAGAATGGAAATTGCGAGAGGAAAAATCTATGGGAATCTGAGGCTCCGAGAAGCAGAGAAGAGAAGGATGAAGAAAAACTTCATATTCTGTTCCTGGAGCATCAGCTCCACAGTCCTAGTGACCATTTTTCAAGGGCCAAACAAGAGAAAATGGATTCTTCCTGCAACAGCAGGCTTTGAGACAACGATCAAACAACTTGCTGATTGGGGTGGTGGTAGGGATCAGCAATAAAATGAGCTGCAAAGCAAGAAAGAGAAGGTACGGCAGAATAATGAGACCAAAAAAGCTCACCATCTGGCCTGGAATCGGGGGGTGGTGTGAGAGCAGAAGGCAGGTGACCATTCAGAAAGAACCATGATGCTTCCTGTAAAGCGGAGTTATAGGAACAGGGATGAGGTACTCCAAAAAGGGAGCAGAGCACCCCCCCTCCCCCAACTTCCTATCCTTGGCGGGGATGATTTGTAAAGATTGTGGACAACCAGTGAAAGGGCGCTTGGTCGGGGCTGGGGGGCCCTTGCACTTGGTAGAGCAGATGGATCTGGAGTTAAAGAAAGAGATATCCAGGGACTTCCCTGGCGGTCCAGTGACTAGGACTGTGCTCCCAATGCAGGGGGCCTGGGTTCGACCTCTGGTCAGGGAACTAGATCTCATATGCCAATTAAGAATTTGCATGCTGGAGTTCCCTGGTGGCTCAGACAGTAAAGAATCTGCCTGTAATACAGGAAACCTGGGTTCAATCCCTGGGTCGGAAAGATCCCCCCTAAGAAGGGAATGGCAACCCACTCCAGTATTCTTGCCTGGAGAATTCCATGGACAGAGGAGCCTGGTGGGCTACAGTCCATGAGCTGCAAAGAATCGGACAGGGCTAAGCAACTAACACTTTCACTTTCTTACTTCATGCTGCAACTACAGATCCCACACTAATACCCAGAGGAGCCAAATAAATAAATAAATATTGGGGGGGGGGGGAGAGCAAGGGATAGCCAGAGTTCATCTCTCCTCAGACTTTATGGGAAGGCTCTGAATGGACTTCCTTTTCCACACTATACCCTTTGCACCCCATTCCTAAGGAAAGCAATATAAAAATTCTGTCTTCAGTACCCTTCTGACTCCTACTGATCCCAGAGATAATGGGTGGGGTCCTAATTCCCTAACAGTTCATCACACCAAATCCAACTTCATACACTCATTCGAGTACCTACTATTCATCAGGCACTGGGGTGCTGGGAGAAAGTCAGTGGTGCCCTCAGAGAGCCTCCACTACACAACCAGCCCCCTGGCTATACCAACCTCATCTCCCTGTTCCTGGTCCCCACTTCCTGCTTCAGCCACACAGACCCAGCCTCCACCCCAATCCTCTCCAGGCTTGTGTAAGCGGCTTTCTTCCCATGGTGAAAAAAACCTGCCCCCTCCCCTGACTTCTCCTTCCTACTCTAGTTCCCCAGCTGCCACTACAAGCCAAGTATTTAATACTTACTTTTACCCTGTCTTGTTCTCATTTGCATGTTCTTAAGACTTTTCAGGCTTCTCTAATCGTTCCTCCAATCAGTGTTAAGTCATTCAGTCATATTCGATTGTTTGTGACCCTGTGGACTGTAGCCTGCCAGGCTCCTCTGTCCATGGAATTCTCCAGGCAAGAATACTGGAGTGGGTTGCCATTCCCTTCTCCAGGGGATCTTCCCAGCCAAGGGCTTGAACCCAGATCTCCCGAATTTCAGGCAGATTCTTTACTATCTGAGATACCAGGGAGGCCCAATCAAATGGGAATGCTCAAAATGGGACTCTCCCTTCCGGTTCTTTACTCTCTGCCCACAGGGAGTGACCAGTAACCAGGAATTCACTGCGAGGCCACAAAATGCTTCCAGGCGCTGAGTCCTTTCAACTCAGCAGACTATCAACTCAGCAGACTATCTACTGAGTACCTACTGCACACCCATGGGACTCAAAAATTCTGTACTCTATCTTCTGATAAGAAAACTAATGGCTGTAAAAGATTTATCAACGAATCCACATTGAAACATGATGAGTGACAGAAAGGATTAGGATTGGGGTCAGGTAGAGTCTCTTCTTGGAGAAGGAAATGGCAACCCACTCCAGTGTTCTTGCCTGGAGAATCCAGGGGACAGCGGAGCCTCGTGGGCTGCCATCTATGGGGTCGCACAGAGACGGACACGACTAAAGCGCCTTAGCAGCAGCAGAGTCTCTTCTCATCCCCACCCTGGCCCCAAGCCTAAAGATTAGGCTACCTGAGAAGTACCACAGTCCACTGGGCAGTCCAGGACGGTGTGTGTGCATATGCACATGGAGTGGAGGAGAAAGAAAGGAATAAGGAAGAAGGAATATGAAGGCAAAGGAAGCAGGAGGAAAAGTATCTGCTGTCAAAGGCATGGCGCTGGAAGCCAAGGGAACCTTCCTGCATATTATTTTGTATTACGGGAGACACCCTACTGTTTGTTTCCCATCACCGTCTTCAATTCCCTCCACAGTCAGGAGACCTGAAGCACAGAACTGGCTTGTTGATTGGTTTGAGTTTAATCCATTTGTGTAATATCCCTGTTCAGAATGATATCTAATTAACACTTTTGTTGGGGGGAATAAAAGCTCCCATAATCATTAGTGAACGGGGGAGGGGAGGGGAAGCTTTCCCAGGCAGCAGCCTTGCGTCTACCAGGCTGTTTGCGGCTCCATCTTACAGATGTCTTAACTGAGACATGTCTTAAGAGTGGGATTATCACTCATTCTGGACCAGGACAAGCAGATGGAGCTGAAATTTGATGATGGGATGCTGAGAGCTACATGAGTCAGCACTCACACCTAGTTCTAAGGACCTCGATTCTGAGTGCCAACTCCACAGGGGGCAGTACAGCTAGACAGCCTCCACCAAGCAGAACGGGCACTTTCCAAGTCAGTGGGTGAGGTTCCAAGTATGACTCTACTTTCTGGTTGTGGCAGTTCCTCCAGGCCTTGCAAGGAGAAATAATACTTAGATTTGTGTATAATTTCAGTTTGCACAATGACTTTATAAGTGTCAGTAGCCAACTCACTGGGAGCAGAGAATACCAACCTCATTTAATAGTTGAGGAGAGTGAAGCTCAGAGAAATTAACAGACTTGTCTAAGGTCACTAAGGCATACATAGCCAGGAGTTGAACCCAGATCTTCTGACTCCAGAACCCTGGGCTTCGTGGGGAGCAGTTTCTGTTTGCAGGTTTCTGGGCATGTGCCATTGCTCTCCAGAGAAGTCCCATGAAGCTAACACCTTGTTGAGGATATAAGGAAGGCATTATGGGGAGGGCTTCTACAGAAATCACATAAAATTACATGGGAGAATCTGAATGGCACTGCAGGGGAGGTCAACAATTTTCATAAGATTTTTGAAAGAGTCTTTGACCTCAAATCACAAGAGTCAGCACCCTGCGGGGGCATCTCTGACCAAGCCTTCTGGTGTAACATATAGAGAACAACGAGCTGGGTTATTAACAGGAGGACCTGGGTTCTAATTCCACCGTTTTCAAACTGTTTAACCTCTCTGGGCTTCAGTTTCCATTCCTAAAAAATACAGATAAAAAACCCTGTCTTGCCAACTATACAGAAATTTTGAGGATCAAACTACACAAGGAAGAGGGAAATGGTGGCTAGAAGGCAACAAGGGGAAAGAGATTTTCAGTTTACCTTCTCACATTAAAAAAAATGTTGTGCCATGTGCATTATCTGCTAAAAACGTATTAAAAAATTTAACAAAAATACGTTTGGCCTTCAGGTTATAGAGTGCTTTATACACACAATGTCACTTATTTCTCTCCACAGCCCTGCAAGGCAGAGATAATTTTCCCAATTGCACACGAGGCAACTGAGGCTCAGCCAGCTCAGATAAATTGCCCAGTGTCATGAATGTGACTAAATATTAGCAGGTTGAGGATTAAAATTCCTATCTTTCTGATTTCAGTTTCCCTCCTTCCCTCCCTCCCTCTCTCTCTCTCTGTTCCCTACATTACAGGTGCTCACTCCATCTCATAAAAGCGCCCATGTGAAGAGATAAACTTGATGTATATTGAAGGAGAGTAAATTTTACTATATTGCTACAGGAGGGCTAAAAGTTTCCCCATCATTATCTAAATATAGGACTCCCATAACTACTTGCCTTACAACCAACCCAAATTGTGCACTGGCAGCCTGAAGAATTATACATGTGCAGACACACACACACACACACACACACTTTGTTATAGCAAGAGGAGAGAGAATTAGGATGGGGATTGAAAAGGCACTCCCATGGTCTGGCACTGTGGAGTACTGCCCAGGCAGCTTGGCAAGAGTTGTTCATCCTGTCCCACCCCTAAAACGTACTCATCCTTGCCTCGCACAGCCTTTAAATACTTTGCTGTCGATTCATGTTAGGTTATTGTTTTCATTCTCCTGCCTGCATGCCCTGTACAGGCTTATCCATGTCAGTGCCTTGGCTTAGACTGCAGGCCCCAGAGGGCAGGGGCTGGGCCATACGTACCCCTTTGTACTGCATCCACTCTGAGCCAGACACAATTATGTGCTTAATAAAGATTTGAGCAGATGACCACAGAGATAAAGGTCATTTATTCTAACTTACAGAGAAATGAAGCCTCCAGGTAGGGTAATTTTTATGAGACGGTGCTGTGCAGGGGAACACGCACTAGTACCTGGAGAGAGAGCACCATCTGCATCCCGGCTCTACCTGGCCTCGGAGAAGGTAAATATCCTCTCTTGGTAAGTTTCTCCACCTATAAAATGGAGATGATACCTACTTCATGGGTCTGTAATGAGAACTGAAAGAAGGGTTTGTGAAACAGTAAACCGAAAGGTGTTATATATCTGCTACTTAGAAAGAAAGAGAGAAAAATTAATGAAAAAAATGTCATCTGAGCTGACCCTGAGGTTTCTCAGGAGAAAACGCCTCCCGTGCTTTCTGCCCCCCAGCGATGGAAACCCTCTTGTTCACTGGCTTCCCTGTGCTGGCTGAAGGCCTGGCACATTACTGGCAAATGGAATACACCAGAGATCTTTGCGATAGCCAGTTGCTACAGTGATAAGTTGGACTTTTATCCACCTTTGCAACAGCTAAAAGAAATAGCCCAAATTAACCCTCAATTCATTTAAGCTGCATTGGGCTACAGTCCATGGGGTGGGTTGCAAAAGCTGGACATGACTTAGAGACAAAACCACCACCAACAACCCATTTCTACTCATTCTGGATGGGACATACATACACACAGTTAACTACACATTCCCCAGTGTTAGGGAGGGATTGTTCAAGCAATAGGCCAACTAGCGGACTTCCCTGGATGCTGGTTCAATCCCTGGTCGGGGAACTAAGATCCCACATGCCTGAGAGCAACTGAGCCCACGCACCCCAAGGAGACAATCTGTTCACCACATGAAAGGTCTCACATGATGCAATGAAGGTCTGACACAGCCAAATAAATGAATAAATACAAAAAAAAAAAAATAAAATAAACCAACTAGTGCAGATGATCATGCAGGACACTCTGAGGGGCCCAGGCGGGAGAGACTCCGATCAGCAGACAAATCAAGTCACAGTTCTTCCTAGAGTGCTGTGGCTGGTTTTGCAGGCAGTGAAAGTCAAGGGTAGGCAGTAGAGTGAGAGAGGGCATTCCAGGTAGTGACAATGGTGGCTTGTTCCAAGCCTAGAGGCAAGAGTGAGCTGGCCTTCTGTTACGGACTTGGCAATAGTTGGGGGTGGGGTTGTGCAGGGGAGTAGGAAGAAATTGAATTAGTAAAACCAGCAAGGGGGTGGAGTGAGAAGGCAGGAGTATTGGTCCTTTTTGAAGTGGTCTCCGGATTATCATTCCTTCCCGGGGGGGTACCCCTACCCTGCCACTACGGTTGAACTCCTATTAATTCTCTTTGATGGTCAAGCTTTCCCAGAGCACCCTAAAATGAAGTCAGTTGTCCTTGCTCTGAGCTTTCTGGCTCTGCTACTCACAGGGCAATACAGCATCTACTGCCTTGCTCCAGTAGGACACAAAGGTATCAAGGACCTAGTGTGTGCTAGATGCTTCCGACTGATCCACTCCTCCCCGCAGCCCTGCACTCAGTTCATTATCTCCATCTCAGAGAAAGGCCTTAGAGCAGGGTAGGTAGTGGGCAGCACGATCTCTAGGCCAGATGGATTGCAATCACAGCTACTCTGTCATGTCTTAGCTGCGAGACTTTGGACAAGTCACTTAACTTCTCTGTGCCTCAGATTCCTCTTCAGTCCAAAAGTGAAAGTGAAAGTGAAGTCGCTCAGTCGTG
The DNA here is from genome assembly GCF_032452875.1 of Bos javanicus. Classification (NCBI taxonomy): domain Eukaryota; kingdom Metazoa; phylum Chordata; class Mammalia; order Artiodactyla; family Bovidae; genus Bos; species Bos javanicus. The sequence goes on from NC_083870.1 coordinate 12,363,512, forward strand.
TCCAACTCTTTGCGATCCCATGGACTGTAGTCTACCAGGCTTCTCTGTCCATGGGATTTTCCAGGCAAGAGTACTGGAGTGGGGTGCCATTTCCTTCTCCAGGGGATCTTCCTGACCCAGGGATCGAATCCAGGTCTCCTGCATTGCAGGCAGAAGCTGTACGCTCTGAGCCACTAGGGAAGCCCCTTCAGTCCAATGGGGATGCCAAAATACCTGGACAACCGAAGATCATTAATGCATAGATGTACTAATGTTGCTCAGAAAGGTGCCTGGCACATGGTTCATGCACAAGGGAATGGATGCTCAGAAATTTGCTCAAGACCTTAAAAGCTACACAGCTGGAATTCCATAGAGTGCTTCACTCCCTTGGATTTCCCTAAGTATACTGTCCCCATCTCTCCCTGGTTTAGGTTATAAACCACTCAGGGGACATTGGTAGGCTCCCATTTGCCCCTCGTCCTCCACGGCACCTAGAGGGCGTATAATACACGAGTGCAGATAAGTGAGTCCAGGTGTTAGTATATGAAACTTGGCTCCTCTGATACCCAGCAGAACAGAAGTAGGGGGTACACTGGGGCAGCCTGAGGCTAGAGTTTCACCTGCCTCTGATTCACTTTAGTGCCTTTGAGATTTGAGGCAGAGCATCAGTACCAGCAGTGATCCTGGGCAGGGGAAAATATCCCATGCCGGGGAGAAGAAACCCCTGTCTGCAGTTCCTTCCTCCCCTCTTCTCACGAGCTCTTTGGCTTTCTTAGCACATCCCCAAGAGGACAGCAGTCCACAAGGCCAATTGAGATAGGTGTGCCTCCTCCTACCACACCACCCGCGTCTGGCAGTGTGCCCGCCCACCACCAGTCCGGGGGAAGCCTGATTAATCCGGGGCAGGGGCACCAGCTGCCATCCTGCCCCTGACCCCAGCCTGGCCACCTCCCACCCTTCACTCCACCGGCCATTCAGCTGGGTGAGGGCATTTCTTGAGCCCTCCCAACTTCCTCCTGTCTGGGAGGATGGAGGCATAATTAGTGCACTTCTCCTGGGGAGTGGGAGAGGCAGAGCGGCTCATTAACCCAGCCAGGCGTGCCTCTTCTGCGACTCCCTCCCTGCCCTCTCCTCTCTGCTCCTGGGTCCCTCTTCGGTCCCCTCACCCCTCTGGCCTCCCCTCCTCATTAACCTTTTTGCTCCTTTTTCTCTTCTGTACCATTCTTGGCTGTACCTCTCCCTCCTCATCTCACTGTTTCTGCTCTTCTTTCTTTGGCTATTTTGCCCCCTGACCTTTCCTTCCTCCCATCCCCCAAGACCCTCTTCTCTTGATTCTGGCCTCCCAGCTTCCAGTCTCAGCCGATTTCTCTGGGCCACCTGCCCTTCCTGCTACATGCTCAACCTCAGAAGCCTTATTTCCTTGCTCCCTGGTGGCTCAGCTGGTAAAGAATTCTCCTGTAATGAGGGAGACCTGGGTTCGATCCCTGGGTTGGGAAGATCCCCTAGAGGAGGGTATAGCAACCCACTCTAGTATTCTGGCCTGGAGAATTCTATGGACTGTGTAGTCCATGGGGTCACAAAGAGTTGGACACAACTGAGCGACTTTAACGTCACTTCACTTGTTCTTTTGCTCCATTTCCTTCTTCTGCTTTCTTTCTTTTCTTTTCTTTATTTATCTGGCTGCATCGGGTCTTAGCTGGGGTACTCAGAATCTTTGATCTTCATTGCAGCATGCGGGATCTAGTTCCCTGACCAGGGACCAAACCTGGGACCCCTGCTTTGGGAGTGCAGAGTCTTAGCCACTGAACCACCAAGGAAGCCCACGTTTTCTTTATTTTCTCACTCACCTTTCTTGGTCTACTTCTCCTGTTTCTCTCTTTCCCCTTTTCTTACTGGGCCCTTCCATTCTGGCTCACTCTCTCCCCTTTCCCACTCAGTGCACCCAGCACACTGAAAGAAAGGTGCGTTTTGAGGAATTTGTATACGTTCTGTCCTTTTTCTGGTGGGCAGGAGAGAATGGGGGGATTCTTGGTGGAGGACACTCATGACCTGTCTCATCCTAAGTGCTCTTTTCCATTCACAACCCACTAGGGAGTTCCCAACATGAAACACAGTTGGGAAGAGCTTGTGGAGGCAGGACCACTGAGAAGAAACTCCACGATGTCTTCTCCACTCAGAGGAGGCAGATACAAAGGGGCTTTCTGGAGGAGTTGCCATGGCCGCCTTGGTGACAGGGTATCGGCCATCCACACCTGGGCTGCCCACAGCTGCTGGGAGGACCGCTTTTTTTGGTCTTGTTTCCTCAGCTGAGGGCAAGTCATTCCAGCCTTTGAGGAATCACTGTCTTAGTTTTCACCACACCGCCCTCTCTCCTAAAAATACAGCTGGTGGTGAGCTGCCTTTATTCTGGGGTCAGGGCGGACCCTGCAGCGCCTTGGAGGGGATACTTGCTTAAGGAAAACATCCGGATTTCGTCTGCTAGGTCTGTTTCAAGTTTCTCTCTACAAACCCTTATGATCTAAGCACTGGGTCCAAAAGCCTTTCCACACTCATCCTCCAGATCTGCCAGTTCCCTTGCTACTTATTCACAGTATCTGTTCAAAACATGTTGTCACAGGACTTCCCTGATGGTCCAGTGGCTAAGATTCTGCACTCCCAATGCAGGGGGCCCAGGTTCAATCCCTGGCCAGGGAACTAGATCCCACATGCCTCAACTGAAGATCTTGCATGCCACAACTAAGTCTCTTGTGCAGCCAAATACATAAATATTTTTAAAAGATATATTAAAAAAAAAATCTGTTGTCTCCATTCTCTCCCTCCCTCCATCCTTTCCCACCTTTTTTTTCCAGATGATACTACACAACAGGGATACCTTTTCCAGAACAGTAACTTAATATTCCTCCCCGCTCCCCCTTTTTCAAACAGAGAAATTGCACTTCTTCCAGGAAGTTTTCCTGGATTGACTCTTAAAGATGGAAGCGATCTAAGAAATTATTTAATTTCCCTTCAGTTTAGAATTGGTAAAGAACTCACCTGCCAATGCAGGAGACAAGAGAATCGGTTTGATCCCTGGAGGAGGAAATGGCAACCCACCCCAGTATTCTTGCCTGGAGAATCCAATGGACAGAGGAGCCTGGCAGGCTACAGCCCATAGGGTCAAAAAGAATCTGATATGACTGAAGAGACTTAATACACACACACCATTTAGAATGAGGACACAGTGCCAGAGCAATTAAGGACTTGCCTGGTGCATACAGTATGGCGATGCAAGGAGAAGACACCCACGTTTCCTAACTCCTCCTCTTGTGCTCTTCCTCTGTCCTGAAGCTGCCGGCTCCTCAGAGAAGGCAGAATAGCTGGCCTGGTCTGCTAGTAGGGGATTTCCATAACTGTCCCTTGTTCTCTATCCCCAAATACCTTTCCCTGTAGTCAGTCTCTGCTCTGTCTGAGATATGTGTTGTTGGTCTTAAATAAAAATTTACTCAACTGTGTGCCTTGAAGGCAAGCAACTATACTGTATTTATCTCTGTTTCCTCAGCACCAAACAGGGCCTGGCACTCAATAATTGCTTGACGAACTGAAACTAACTGAAATGAAAACACACTATTGACCCTCTGAAGCAGCGGTGCCCTCACCCTCAGTAAGATGACCGAGGTTTCTGTTGACAAAGATGATAAAGCGCAGCCATGTCCATTTGGGGTCAGCCCCCTCCTGTCACTCCCTATCACTCACAAAAGACAATGGGGATGTAAAACAATCACTTAGGGGTACAACTTGCTCCTTCTACTGTTTTCCAAGGCCAGAAGAGAAAGGCATGGACTTCCAGGCCAGGAACTTAGCAATTGCTTGGCCCACTTCATGGCTGCAGGCCAAACCTGTGGAGAGGAAATTGTGGGAGCCACACAGGGCTCCAAAAAAGAACTCCAGAAGACATCTGTGGACCCTAACATCATCTAGGGCGGTCACTCCTGGCTCCACCTGGACCAAGTCCTAGGTCTCCCCTCACTTGCACCCCCACCGGGTACAGCCGGACTAGAATCCACAGGAGGAAGAAGCAGCCTGGAAACAGGGCCCATGGCACTTCAGCAGAAGGCTTGCAGATGTTCTCACATTCTTCAAAGGGATACAGATGTGGACAGGCAGGAGAGGAGCCCAGCAGAGCAGTACTTGCCTGAACACTTGGATCCCCTTCCTCCCTTCCGATCAAGTTATTGGGCAATCGGTGCTGGAAGCTGTGTGGGGAGTTTAAATCTCAGAGCCTGGGATTCTGGCAGCTGGCAGAGCATCTGGGGCAAGTCCTGACTTTTGACTGTTGGGGACAGCCCATCGTTTGCAGAGCTCCTGGGGTGTGTTAAGGTCACATAGTCTAAATTCAGAGGAACTTCTCAGAAGCTATGTCAAAGTTAATAGGGAAACTGAGTTCAAGGAATTTGGGTGGTACTTAGCTGTCATAGAAAGAGCACTGGAATGGGAATCAGCATTTGAGATTTCCAGCCCTGGTTTCAGCAGAATCAGCTTTGTGGCACTGGACTAGTTCCATCCCTTATCCGATCTTCAGTATCCTGGTTCATGGACTAGGCACCTCCAGAACTGACATGCCAGAACACAGGAGGTGTTTAGCACAAGCTAAATGACTGAACTGATATAATTCTGAGACTGCCTTCCTCCAGATACTTACAAAGTTTTCCACACTGCAGGCATCCCACTGATCTCATTTGGATGATAATGGCCCCTTCAGCATCCTCCCTGCTTCTGACTTTCCCCACTTCCATTTGCCCAGAGATCTGACTGCAGCCTTTCCAACTTCATTATCTTGACCCACTTCTCAAGAACCCACAATAGCTGCCTATGAGAATCCAGGTGCACAAGGCTTTAATAGCTGCCCACCGAGCCCCACCCCCAAGGCACCCGCCCACACACCTGGACTGGATTTCTTTATCCCCTTGCAATCCAAGCCTGTCTCTTCCTTCTGTGCCCTGCTCTAGACTTACCTTTTTAAGGAAGGCTGGCCAAACGACACCATCTATAACCACAGCCAGTATTATGTCCAGTCCCTTCAGTATTTAACGCCTCAGGTTACATTATATTTATCTGTAGTTTCTTTTATATATATATCTCCTGGTGAGTATAGGTATAATTTACCCCTGAAATGCACAGAAAGGACTAAAGAAAACTCCTTCATAAAGACCCCTCTCTCAGTCTTCCCACAAGTAAGGGAAGAAAGTTCAAAACATAATAACTTTATATATAGACACGAAAGCAACAGCTAAAAAGAGCCTCTGCTTTCCCCTTTCTTCTTCACATTAGGGGAGACTGAGACCCAGGGAGGTTAAGCAACTTGTTCAAAGTCACACAGCTCATTCAGCAATCAGGAAGGAGGCCAAGACAATGCGTTGTGCAGTGCGATCCTTTCACCAGTGACACAAGTATCCAAACCAAGGGGTCATTTTGACACCGTGCAGCCAGCTGAACTGTTTGGTGGAGAATCCACATTCAAGGGCAGTGAAAACCCTGCACTTGCTACCCAGGAAAGAGATCTGATAACAAAAGGGGACATGAGGGTCTGAAGAAGCACCAAAAAGGCTCCCTATTTCTGTCCCAAGAAAGAATGTAACAGCCCTAGAATGAAATCCAGGGTACACCACTTTGGACTGAATTTTTGAGGTTTTGGTGGAGCCACTTCCTTGACGCCAGCCCACTTTGGCCATTTTTAGGTTGCTGCAGAGGGCGAGAGCACCAACCCTAAGCGCCCTGGACAGATCCCGGAACACACAGCCACTGAGAAGCCAGGCGTACAGCGGCCCAGGGCCACGCCCCGGCCTCCGCCACCCCAGTGAGCGCCACTGCCCTCCGCTGGGGGCCCACCATCAGCGCTGGTGTAAACACTCGCATCTGTTATTGGTACCACTGAGGAAGACCGGTGGTGTGGATAATGAAAGTCATTTCTTTTTGGCTTTGGAAAGCATGATAATGAATTTTTAGTGGCACCTAATTATGTTCTACTGAAGATAATATTAAAAAAGTGTTTGCATTCTCTGAGCACATATTAAGTGATAGGGAGGAACAGAAGTGGCTAGCTGGAAGAGGAACCAGATTTTGAATTAAAATTTCATTATGGGGACCTGCCAATGACCAGAATATTCATTCAACAGCTGTGTGTGTGTGTGTGTGTGTGTGTACTTGTGCAGGAGGCACTCTGTTTGGTGCTGGGGAGAAGAGGGAAATTACAAACAGCAATAAGACACACTCTATCCTCCAGTCTGGTGAGACAGGCGGAGGTAAACAACTCACTATGATTAAGACAGAATATAACTGCCACATCAAGAAATTCAAGCAATTTGCTTTAGAAGCTCAAAGGAAAGAACAGATTTTTGGAGAGAGCAGAGAAGACTACTTAAGAGAGAGGCACTAAAAGTATATCTTGGAGGCAAATCCAGATTTCAGAGGGCATAGGATGGGAAGAGGGGTCACTGGTTTGAATGAGCACGCAGGCTCAGAAGATGTATGAGCAGTGCAGGGAACAGTGTGAGGAACAGCACTGATTCTCCCCTCCCCACCCAGTGCTGTGGGAGGAGACCTGACTGACCTCCTCCTTTGAGCAAAACGAAATTCTGTAAATCCCCAAGATCTCTTTCAATGTTCTCCCTGCTCCACCATCATTTATTTCAACAAGATAGTTCTTGCTCATGCCCTACTAAAGCAAGTTCCTTTCCACTAGTTACTCCTTAGAGCTTTAAAAAGAAAAAAAAAAAAAATCACCCTGGGAAAAATTCCTGTCCCAGTCCACAGCAATCTATTTTCAACCTCAGACTTACTCAATCCAGGTCTAGCTTCTCTGGGATTCCCAGACCTGGAACTTTCCTTACAGGAGACTGTTATGTTTAGGACCTCTCTCTTAGCTATCAGCCCCGCTAAACCCTTCTAATTTGCTGCTGCTTTAAAACTGGGGAGGAAAAAAGATGGAGAGGACGCCCTCTCTGCCTCTCTGCCTCTTTCCCTTGCTCTGCGGTTACGCTCAGCAATGATCCTACAAGCCTGGAATTTGAGGAATTTCCTGCCCTGTGCTCCCTGGAAGAGCTGAGAGAGACCTAGCAATTAGGCCTGGAGTTTCCACTCCTGCCTTCCTCCACCCAGATGAAGTACCCTGAGTGAAGAGCTCGCTCTAAGGGGGCCACGTGGAGCTCAGTCTAGGACGTCTCCGTACCACAGGAACGTCACCCCGAGAGTCATCCCCATTGCCATCGACTCCCTCAGTCCCTCCCAATCACCTAAAGAATCCCTTCCAAAATGCTCCGCCTCCTTTCCTTGGCCCACCTTAAATTGTAGCCATAATAACACAGGACATATAGAGTTAATTCCTTCCTAAATCCATCCTGTTCTTCTGCAACTGTCCCAGAGTAACTCTGCTCCTTCTTTTTTTTTTTTTGTTTTCCCCCATCACAGGAGAGGAGTCAGGAGCCACACTTTGCCTCAGCAATTTTTCCTTCCCCTTCCAATCTGCCCCTCCCTGCCCTCCTCTCCCCCTTTTCCCCTTTGCCTGTATGTCATTATGTACTGACTTATTTGATCTGTGCCCTTGTTCAATGTCCTTTTATAGGCTGAAGGTCTTAGCTCTGCTCCCAGGCAGCATGTCTGTCTCTGGAACTTTCAGAAGGCAAGGGTGGAGGCTCTGGGCCTCTACTTCTTTGTTCAAGTCAGAGACCTGGGAATGGGAATGGGGAAGATGGTCTCAAGTCATTTATGTAAACCTTATGTAACTTCTCTGCTGCAGCAGCCAGAACTGCTGAAGCAAATTTCTCTTCCTAATCATGTTTTGTTCAGGCTAATATTAAAATGGGCTCATATTCCCTTGTCACACATCCATCGATGGCTGGATACCAGGTGCTGAGGCAAAAGCAGCCTGGGATTTAAACACTGGCCACAAATAGTTCTCAAGCTGCCCCGTCTACCAGCATCAGCGTAGAGAAGGTAGGCATTTATATGGGTTCCTGTGTTTTTTGCACTTCTTTTTTGTCTAGGTGTCCAGCTTTGTGGTGGTTTCTTCCTCATTCTAGTCTTCTCATTCGTGACACTCCTTCAGTAATGCCCCATGTCACCCTCCTTTCACTGTTCCTCAATTCAGAGGACATTTCTGAATCTTTAATGCCTGTAGGTCCTGGAGAAGTTATGATCAGTTGGAACGTTGCTTCCCCACCTCCATCTCTTTCCATATAGCACACGCCCTCTCAGGTTTCATTCCCAGGTGGGCAGCCGTCTCTCTCCATCCTCCCTGTGGCCGCCCACCTGCCCACAGATCTCTCCTAGGCTTTCACGGTGTAAGTTCCCCTGGTCCTCCCCAATGCCTATACCCTGCTTACTCTCTTCCTGTTCTCGCTCTCAGAAAGTATTAAGTCCAGGAACAGCAGTGCAGCCCTTTGGGGCCTGAGATTTCAAGGCCTGGATTTTCTTTCCACTCATCCCGACTCTGACTCTTGACAGTTCTCAACCAGATGACATTAAAACGGTAGTTTCCAGCTTCTCTTTCTTTCCCGCCACCTTAGTTCTTCTCAGCATATTCTAGTAGCCTCAGAAGGAGAAGCCTCTCTGGTTAAAAAGGAAATCAAAGCTATTCCAATACTTCAGTGGGAATGCTCACTATCTCCAGATTCCCTCCAACCCTCAAGATATTTGCCTTTTGAGGTTGAGAGTTGCTAGTTGCCAATTCCCTCCTCCCCCCGCTTCACATTCCCTTCAAACAAAGCTTTTCAGTCAGGTTTTTGACCCTGATGAAGATTTTTAACTGGAATCTTTTTTTTTTGCTTTCCCCCCTTCCTCTCTAATTCTGAAGGATCTTTTGTCTTTTGAGCAAAAGAACTGAGAGACTGGGAGGGCTGCTGGGTTTTTTTTTTTTTCCTCTTGCAAGTAATTGGGAAAGAGTTTTTTTTTTTTTTTTAAAAAAAGAAGAGAAGGTAGGGGGGGGAAAACAATATAAAGCTATTTTCTTTCTTAAAATAAATTATTTTAATAGAAACAAAAGAGAAAGATCTTGAAAAGTGTGAAAAGAACTTTGAAGAGAAAAAGACCCTGGAACGGTAACAGAGAAAAGGAGGGAGGGCTGGAGAGAAACATGAGAAAGAAGAGCTTAAAAGGGACTTAAGCAATGCATGCGCAGAAGGGGGGAAGGAGGATATGACGAGTGATTGGAGGTGCTCATTTCAGGACTGTGTACTCGCTGGACAGTTTCTCCAACTCACAGGAAACAGAAAGAGCCAGAAGCCCACTCTGAGGCCATAAAGAGAACTCTCCTCTCCTTGCATACTGCTCACTTAGCAGTGCCTAGCATGTAGTAAATGCTCAATAAATGCAGGGCTGAACAAAACAAGTTGGTTATGGGTGACCATTTTTTGTTGCTTGTGTCTGTGCTTTCTTCTTCCTCCAGGACTCAATGAAAGGTTGACTGGGGAAAAAAAGGGCCCGCCTCACATGACAGAGATCAGGTTGCGCCAAGCTCATAAGCAGACGTCACGTTTTGTCAACCTCTCCTTGTCTCACCCTACTACCTTCCCTGGGCTTAGTCCTCACCCTCTTCTGGCTGGGCGTCAGGCATCCAATGAAACGCTATCAGGTCTCCATTACTCGCATATAGGCTTCTCACTCTGGGGATTATCCATGGAAAAATCTTAATCCCAGGCAGGTTGATTCCTTTTGCCACCCAGAATGTCTCGGTCGCCAGTCTTGGTGTGAGCAGGGAATTAGAAACTCATTTAAATAGCCATCCAAGTCAACTCTAATAAGCAAAGTAAATCTGATTATTATCATCATGAGCACCACCATGATGCATCCCAAAGTTAAAAAAAAAAAAAAAAGACCAAAAAGAAACGGTGGCTGAGTGTTATCTCTGTCAAGGCTCTCCCTCTACTGGGTCAATTGGGAGTTAACTGTATTTACAGACAGACTTTAATCTGGGGGACTCAGCTCTCCACAGCCTCTGCTCCACCATCATAGCACCTCTAAAAGGAAGATTACAGACAACTTATATTATTTGTTACTTAAAATAGTAGCTGACATTTCAGTAGCTGCTAGCTTATTGTGTGCCAGGCACTATGTTATACGTTTTATATATTTTAACTCATTTCATTTATTCATTACAAAAAAGACCTGAGGCAGCACACACAGGGTCAATTGTGTAAGCAATAAATTGGAACTTCCCTGGTGGTCCAGTGGCTAAGACTCAGCATTCCCAATGCAGGGGGCCCAGGTTTGATCCCTGGTCAGGGAACTAGATCCCACATGCTGCAACTAAGAGTTCCTACACTACAACTAAGATCCGGTACAGCCAAATAATAAATAAATATTAAAAAAAAAAAACAGTAAATGAAGAGGTGACATGAGACACTGGGCATAGACGGTGGTACTTAGGCAAACAGGGAAAGAGAGTAAGCACTGGAGAAATAAACTGAGGGGCAGGTAGAGTTATATATGAAATATTTGCCACAAGATCCTCAGCCCCTCATCAGAGATGAACTGCAAGATTAGCCTTGAGCTTCCAAGCAGCATGTGCAGAGGAAAAAATTCAAAATTAGTGATGCAATGTACAGCACCCATAAAATAAACACTAACCGGTACCTTAGCAAAGTGCCACTACAGAACTCTCTTCTGTGGATCCCCACACAAGGCTCACTGTGATGTGCAGAACCAAGTTCTGGGTAACGTCCCTACCATGAATAAAATAAGGAATTGCACAGGGCTGCCCCTTAGAACGTTCCTCAGTGCGGGCTGATGGCACAGTGCCAGAGGCTCAGCTCAGTAAAAGCAGTTCTTCGAGGAGCCCAAACCGTTCAGTCTCGGTTTGCCACTCTCTGACGGGCTGGCTTGGTCTAAGGATAAAATTGAGAGTATCTGGAGGAATGGACTGGAGGTGGGTGATAACAGTGGGTGGCAGGCTGGGGGAAGGCTGTCGATATAAAACAGGACTCTTGCAACTTAGCTATTTTGGCCTTCAGTTCAGAACTGCATTCCGAGATGAGAGGAAGGAAAGAACATCACAGTCTTCTCTGATATCCAGGATTTCTTGGGAGGCATCTGAAGGTAGGGGGAGGCAGAACTCAAAAGATTATTTCCCTGAGGAGACGGGGTAAAGGGACAGCCAGTTGTTGTGATGTCTAGGGTGGGAGTGAGGTGAATGAGTGAGACTCCTTTAAAATACAAAAAAAGTACTTTGGCATTTTCTTTCTTTTTTATTTCTGCCGAGTATACCTAACCCTCAAAATATCAGCTTAGCTTTTGGCCATCTTGATGCTTGGGAAGATTAAGCCTGCTGGGAAAAAAAATCCTAAGGAGCATTCAAAGAGGAATTAGAGGTAGAATTAAACACAGTTAAACAGCCCCAGCAAAGCTCCCAGACTTCCCCCTCTGAAGGAAGAGCCCAGGCACTCCAGCATTTCAGAGACCCACAGGGTGACAGTCAGCACAGAGGTCAGCCTGCCGGTGACATCTGCATCCCTTAACCTCGAAGTCCTCCAAGGGAATAAAGTCTGCAACTTAATTGTCCATCTAGCAATTTAGCGTCCACAAGTTCTTCTATCTGACCAAAGCGTTTTTTTGGCTGTTTCCCCTACAAAGACTGTATTTTTCCTAATAGTGGAGGACAGAAATCTTGTCCAGCCTTGGTCCAGGGAGCTGGCACTGGAGTGAGAGGGGCAGTCCCCAGTTAAAGGGAATAAGGTTGGAAGGAGGGTCGGGGCTCCCTAGCTGCTGCTTGGACATCCTCTTGGTGAGTGAGGACAAGGATAAAGGCAGGGGAGGAGAGGTAGAGCAAGCTGGCATCTCAGGCCAAGTCCCCTGACAATGGGCAGGAGTCTGGAACCTGCAGCCTGTTACTTAATTATCTCTGAATGGTTTTTGTTCCTGGCTTTAAACATTTACCCCTATTGGGTTTTCACGGCTTCACAAGCTCTCTATCTCCTTTTCTTTGCCGTTGCCATGGCAACGACTCCAGGCGTACAACTGCTCTCTGATTTTAAATAAAAGTTGAGGTTTCTCTCTCTCTCTTCCCTCCCCGCCCCTCCCTCCTTCTCTCTTAGGATGGATGAGGTTTCTCTCATCCCCTCCCTTCCTTTCACCTTCCTCTCTGCCCTGCTCTCCCCCCACCAGACTCGGTTTCCTTATCATCACCTCATTCTCTCATTTCCTCCTTCCACCTGACTCTCCTCTAAGCCCTCTCCCCTGTCATTGGGCTTCCTAGATGGCCCTAATCCCCTGGTTGCCATGACAGCAAGACAAGGCCCTTTAGGAGGGATGGGGGCAGAGGTTGAAGGATAAGGGAAGTTGGCTGGGGAGGGGGTGGTGTGTGGTGGGGAGGTGATTTATTGGTAGTCCCAGAAGCAGTGTTACCCAAGATTCTCTGGGGACCACCACCTTCCTCTCTGGACCTCAACTCTTCTAGCAATTAATGGGCAATAGATTCCTTATCTATTCCCCACCCCACCCCCAGGCACCAAGAAAGGACTTTTTGATCTGTGCAATTGGGAATGGTGGGGGAGGAGACAGGGAGGTCTGTGGAGATAAAGCAGTAGTTTTCCAAACTGCTGGGTGGCCTCTGTGTGTGTGTGTGTGTGTGTGTGTGTGTGTGTGTGTGTTGGATGGGGGGCAGGGCAGGTGAAGGCGGAACTTCTCCTATCTGCTCTGGGGCAGTGAATCACTTATACTCCTGAGTCTTGGTTTTCATTGGCAACTTTCAAGGGCTGGATTAAATCTTTGATTTTTCTGTACTTTAAGGTGCCCAAGGACATCAGAGAAGTCTCAGCAGCTATAGCTGGTGGGGGTAGGGGCCAGGGTGAGGAGGAGGGGATTTGAGGGAAGTGGGAGGTGAATCAGGTGCCTGAGACCCAAAAGAGCTAGTCCTACGGTCTGGCACCACAGGGGCCTCCTTTTATCTGCTCAAGGCAGAGGTGAGGTAGACCTCCCAGAAATCCTCATCACATGTTTCTAAAGAAAGTCCGGGCCTCCACTCACTTCCCACCAATGGACTGTCCAAGTGGCTGTCTTTGCCAGCTACCCAGTCATTCCCTGGCCCCTCTGTTGGTAAGTCATGGTTTAAGTGGAGACTTAATCATTCCTAAAATGGTCTAGAGATTGAAATATTCTACTTACTCCTCAACAACATAAACCATTCTCTCTTAATTGTATGATACGGGTCAAGGTTAAATACTTGGGTAAAGGGAGAAATAAACAACAATCTGGCATTTTAGAGAAAACTATGGATTGGGGGTCAGAAGACTTGATTTCCAGGGCTTCCCTGGTAGCTGAGCTGGCAAAGAATCTACCTGCAATGCAGGAGACCCCGGTTCAATTTCTGGGTTAGGAAGATCCCTTGGAGAAGAGATAGGCTACCCACTCCAGTATTCTTGGGTTTCCCCGGTGGCTGAGATGGTAAAGAGTCTGCCTGCAATTCAGGAGACATGGGTTCGATCCCTGGGTTGGGAAGATCCCCTGGAGAAGGGAATGGCTACCCATTCCAGTATTCTGGCCTGGAGAATTTCATGGACAGGGGAGCCTGGCAGGCTACAGTCCACGGGGTCGCAGAGTCGGATACGACTGAGCGGCTTTCACTTTCACTTTTTCTAAGGGCGATTTTATCCCAGGCGATTTTATCACTTGGAAATGTCCAGAGACATCTTTTATTGTCACACCAGTGAATGGAAGGTGTGTTGCTACTGGCTCTAGTGAGTAGAAGCCAGGGATGCTGCTAGACATCCTACAGTACACAACAGCACCCCCTCTCCCTGCATGCACGCACACACAAACACACCCACACATGCAAACACACCAAACATTAGCTGTATCTATCTCAATCAATTCATTTTCCCATTCAGAGCCTCAATGTCCTCGTTCATAGATTAGTACCTTATACTCAATGATTTAGGTCACACACATTTCCTGAGTGCCCATGTCAGACATCTTTCTAGGCACAGAAGGTGGAGCAGGTGCAAGATCAAGAGAGAAGGTCCCCTTGTCCCCAAAGACTTTTCATTAACTTATCTTCACAACTTGAAATGAAATTGCACAAGGTCACACAGAAAATCGGGAAGGAAGCTGGAATCTGAACCCAGGTCTTCAGACTACAAATCCAAGGGCCCTTTTCTCATCACTCCACACCACAAAATATTAGGATTCAATTCAGCAATAAGAGCTATCATATACCACTTAAAGCATCTCAGATACCTCTTCGAAGCATTCTACACAGATTATTTAATTCAATCTTTATGATCACTCTACGAAGCAGATGCTGCTATTCTTCTATACCAAAGTGAAGGGACTTGCACAGGGTCATGATGGCAGCAGGTTCTGGATCTGAACCCAAGCAGTCTGAACTCCAGATCCTGCCCTTTTGCTCAGAAGCTCAAGAGTACTTCCGGGGCAGCATCATCTGCATCATCTGTGAGTGCCAAGTCACTTCAGTCATGTCCAACTCTTTGCAACACTATGGGCTGTAACCTGCCAGGCTCCTCTGTCCATAGGGATTCTCCAGGCAAGAATACTGGAGTGGGTTGCCATGCCCTCCTCCAGGAGATCTTCCTGACCCAGGTATTGAACCTGGGTCTCTTATGTCTCCTGCATTGGCAGGCGGGTTCTTTACCACTAGTACCACCTGGGAAGCTAGTGACTCCTTGTTTTACAGTTGAATAAACCAAGGCTCCAAAATAGCATATCACTTGCCCAAGAAGAATCAGGATGAAAATCCAGGTCACCCAATCTAAGATCAGCTCAAATATACCCTCGAGCTCTCAATGTCTATAGTCCTGTTGGGGGAAGGCAGTGGGAGGTGCATTATAAGAAACAAAGTCAGAAAGGGAAAGGGAAAGGGAAAGAGGACGTGGAAAAGTGGGAGAAACACCTAGTGAGTGGTCAGGAGAAAGGAAAGAGCTGCCTCCAGATGGTGAAGGAGATAGCGGAGGATGAGAGGAGAGGGAGGGCGCTCAGAAAGGAGCAAGATGCTGAGCACACAGGGAGGGGCCAGCCTAGGAGACGAGGAGGCCTCGGTGGCTCAGAGGGTGAAGAATCTGCCTGCAGTGCAGGAGACCTGGGTTCAATCCCTGGGTCAGGAAAACCCCCTGGAGAAGGGAATGGGTACCCACTCCGGTACTCTTGCTTGGAAAATCCTATGGCCAGGGAAGCCTGGCAGGCTACAATCCATGGGGTCACAAAGAATCAAACACGAATGAGCAACTAACACTTTTCTGAAACCTCGGGTGGGCTTCTCTCTGTGCCTCGCCACCTATCAGCTGGCTAGGCTGTCAAGATATCCAGACCTTTTCAAAAACCCTGTCCCTCTGGCCAGGGAACAAGAAGAACTTAGAATCTGTGACCTGCCCCCAAAATCCCCAACCCCGGTGTCCAGGGGCTTCACTTGCTGCTTTTCCTAACACCCAGCCCCAGCCTTGAGGGAGGGGGCAAGAAGAAAGGACAGACCTCGAGACCAAAGCACCCAACACAGCGGGCACCGGGACCTGCCAGGCTCCCTCCCAGCTTCCCAGTTCCTCCTGGAGATTCTTCCAGGCTCAGCGCCTCTCTTCAAATCCATTTTGCAAATGAGGAAAGCAGGCCCAGAAGCTTCTCTGGGGGCCCTGACCCTCCCCGAGAAGGCCCGGGCATGACTTATGAAAGAGGCTGGGGTTTGTTGTTTGTTATTTTTTGTTTTGTTTTGAACAAAACAGAATCCAGGGCCTTGGGGAACTTGCAATCTGGTAGAAAACTGAAAGGTCAGTGCTTTAAAACTGAGTATAAACTGAGCCTGTGAACTGAGATAAAGGGAGGGTTCGTCAGAAAAGGCCCTTGGAGGAGGTAACCCTTTTGAGAATCAGATGCGGGAGGTGGAGGGTGAGGATGGAGAAGCTTACATAGCGCAGGCTTTAGGTCTTTACAGACCGAAATTCCTGGGCTCTGGCTCCTAGGAGAGGGCCCTGGTTTTCATTTTTTCCCTTCCCCCCACAGCTCAGCTCTGGTCGGCCTCTGAGATGATTAAAACCAAAAGAATTTTAAATGCCTGGAATTCACTTTTCACCACTGATGCCGTTTGCTTATTTTCTCTCTCTCCCCTCCCTTCTTATAATTTCTCCTCTTGGGAGAGCTATCTGTTTGCCTCACTCTTTTCTTCTGGCTGAGTTTGCTCTGCGATGATCCCCAGTACCCACCAGATGACTTTGTTTTCATTGCGGGGAGGAGGAGAGAGGGGGTAGGGTGTCTCAGGCAGAGGGGAGGGAGGAGGGGAGGGTGGAGGGGCCTTGATCTTGCTGGCGAAAGTTCCCAGAAAAAGAAAGAAGAAATAGCTTTCAGGGAAAGAAATCCGCCAAATGTTTATGTTCCCACAAGACTCTGCGAAACCTTTTCACAGACCAAAGCTCAAGTTGAGGGTGAGATCAGAGCTCGTTTCTTAAGGAACAAACTCTTATCAACAGGCACACACAAGCACCCACATCCTTGATCCAGGGTCCCCAACCTTCCCAGAGCAGGCTGGATCATCTCCATTCCCAGGACGGCAGACTCTGTGCGTGTGTGTGTGTGTGTGTGTTTGCAGGGAGAAGAGTACTTCTGTCCTTACCCAGAGTCCAGACCAGATCTGAAAAATGTATAAAAAGTTTGCTTCCACCCTGGTTCCTAATCAAGCAATGCTTCTCCGAGGGCACCCCAACGCTGGCTCTCTGAAATCAATACATCTGGTTTTGGCTCAAAAACCAAATCAGAGAGAGTCAGGGCCTCATTCAGGAAGAAGCAGTCCTTTATGTGAACTCCCCCCGGATGGCAAAGAGTCAGAAAACGGTGCAGCCAGAATCTTGGAGATTATTACCCTTCTCTTTTTATGATAAGAAAACAGGCTCAGGTCACCGCATAAGGCACACTTCCCGACAACCACAATGGAGCTAAAATTCACAGCTAGACTCGCAATCCAGTGCCCCTTCCATATTGCCTCCTGAATGTCGACTTTCCTACCATAGTCCCTGGGAAACCAAGAGCCGAGACAGAAGCTACAAACTATCTGAGTGAGACTGGACACATTTAACACTTTGGCACAGGGGCTCTGCTGCAGGTGCAGTGGGCAGTCTGAGGCATGGAGGTCAGCAAAGGGGGAATGTCAACCCTACCTGGAGCTGGATGCCAATAAGCTCTGAGCTGGAAGTAGCCCTGGCCCAAACAGACAACTTCTTTGTGAAAAGAAAAACTGCACCGGGAATAGAGTGACCTGGGTTGTCACAGCTCAACAGTACATCCCAGAAGTGGCACAGTGTAGAAATTTTGTGCCGTCTCTTCCTGAGGAAGGTGAACAAAAGCACTCTCCCTCCTTCATCCGCTTTTTAAAAAATTAACTTGTTTGATGTGGCTTCTAAGGTCATGGGCTAGGTGCTTCCATGTGTAGTGGTAATAACAATAGGAATAGCAATAGCAGTCACAGCTCCCATTTGTTAAGCACCTGTTATATGCCAGGAACTCTGTTTACATACACCATCTGCAGTTTTTCCAAGATTCCCATTGACCAACGAAGAAACTGAGACTCAGATTATATGACAATTCCGAGGTCTCATGGCTAGTTAATGGCAAAAAAGTCCATAGGATCCAATTCTTTTCTTTCTCAAGACCAAGCATTGTACTAGAGTGAAGAAAGAAAATTCAATACAGAGAGCGAAAGAATGGATGTCCCCCATTCTCCACCACGTCCTGCAGACCAGCAGCCCTGCCCTCAAAGACAAGATGAACAGCAGTGGGAAACAGTGGTGAGTTGCCAGAACTTTAGGTTCCAGTCCTGCTCTGTGTCTAACCCTCTGAGTAAACTCTACTGTCTCTCAGTCTTCTCAAATGCATCATCTGGACATCCTCCTCGCTATTTATCTTCAGGTTGGAAGCCCAAGGAAAGCCCCAAGGTTTGTGGTTATGCCGGGGCTGAGGGCCCATCAGGAACAGTGCTCTCTCCCTCCCTTACCTCTTCTTCCTGGGTCACAGTTTTCCTCATCTGTGAAATGGAGCATATTGTCAACTCCTGGCACAGTGCCTGAAAGGTGTAAGTCTAAGTGCTAGGCCTTCCCCCTCTTCACCCAATCACCATTATGGAGTGGTTATTCCCTGAGTGGGCTTCCCAGGTGGCGCTATTGGTAAAGAACCCACCTGCCAGCCGGGGAGACTTAAGTGAGGCAGGTTCGATCCCTGGGTCAGGAAGATGCCCTGGAGGAGGGCATAGGCACCCACTCCAGTCTCTTGCCTGGAGAATCCCATGGACAGAGGAGCCTCATGGGCTACGGTCCATAGCATTGCAAAGAGTTGGACACAACTGAAGTGACTTAGGGATTCAGCCCCAGAGTCTGTGTCCCGCTCTCCTCAGAAAATGTTCCCAGACCAAGTCCTGGGTCCTAACTGGGTGGTGGCCCTGCCCTTTCTTTCCCTGTCATCCTTTCTCACCCCTGCAGACTTCACTTCCCAGCATAGGATTGATGAACTTCACTGGGACCATCTCTTGCTCCTCATCAAGTGTTCTGGTCACCAGCCTACGCGCACCTCCTGCTGTATCCCACCCTGCCTCACCCCACCCCACAACCAGGGAGGCTAAGGGAGCCAGCGATGTGCAGCTCTGGCTGTGCTAGCTCTGATAGACCAGGTGGAGCCTCCCCCAGGAAGCATGACCATACTTCCTGACTACCACCAGCAGAGCCTCCACCAGCCTGCTGGGCTGACCAGGGGTTCTGGGCCCGTGCTCCGCTCAGCATTCCACGCACCCGCTCAGGTCCCTTTCTTCCCCTCCCTTGGTCTCAGCACCCGCAGCCAGCTGCCCCCACCTCCCTCCAGCATCTCTCTTCCCACTCTCCCCTTCTCTCCCGCTTCCTCCCCTCCCCCCTCTGCTGCGGGCTTGGAGCAGGAGGTTATGAAAATGAGCTGCGTGCCCAGGAGACTGTAATTATCTGCTAAGTGTGAAAGCCAGAGTGATTAATTAAGAGATAATAAAAAGAAAAGGAGGGCGAGAGGGGGGCCTCACGGCTTTGCTTTGATGATAGAACCTGAGGTGAGCCAAGCAATTAGGGGAATCTTTATCGAGAGTTAGCTATAATCCACAAATTATCAAGCACCAAATGCTCCAGGAGCAGGGCACATTTCACTCCTGCCGAGTGACAGACCGACAGACAGGGAAGGACAGCGGGAGGAAGGGGCCCAGGGAGCATCCAGCTGGGGGCAGGGAGAGGCCCTGCGCAGTGGAGCGCGCGTCTGTGCTGCTGGACAGATTGTCCCGTGCCAGGCCGCCAGGCAGCACTTCCAGGCCCTCGGGCCGTGGCTACCCTTGAAACAGGGGTAGCCTGACAAAGACAGGCTGCCCCCCAGGCAGGCTCCACAGCAGAGCCAACTCGGAACACCCCCACTGTCTCCTGCAGAAGGACCAGAGGGCCAGGCGCCTGTCTCCCCCCAGACATGTCAGCTCCTCCTCTTCGAGGACTCACATTCTCCCCTGTCCTCAAGGGACCAGGAGCTGCTGTAACACCATTCCTCTCCCCGCCTTGGCCATGTGGGAGTATGTCACGCGGCCGGTGCGAATGCTACAGGGGCCACAGTTTGACAAGGCGACACCACAGCTCATAGCTCCCGGAGCCAGCAGCCCACGGGGCCCTAGCTGGATAGCCCTCCCCCACCCGGCTCCCACTCTTATCCCACCCAACCCTCCTGTAAGAACAGTCTCTTCTTTCCCACTGGGTCCTGCCCTACCAGTCCTTCCCACTGGGGTCCATTTTCCTTTTCTTGTCCCCTCCTGGAAACCTTCCCTAACTGATCCCACAGCTCCAGTATCTCTTTCCATCTTCTCCTGTGCAAATGTACAACAGGGTTCAAAATGCCCCGCTTATTTAGATGATCTTTGTGTGTTTAGACCCTGAGGAAGATGGCAACCTGTCTCCTCTATTACAGTGAGCTGCAGAAACCAAGCCTCCGCCCTCAAGTTCAAGCTTAGGGCTACAAGTTTGCACTGATCTAATACAGTCTGGTATCCTAGTCCACACTCCATCAGATTAGTAGATCTCCAAAGGCAGACACCCTATCCCTTTCTTTCTCTGCCCACACTGATGTCACTTGGGATCCACTCTGTCCACCCAGGCATGGATAGCTCAGTTGAGGACATCCCTGTGTGGCTTTCCTGGTAGCTCAGTGGTAAAGAATCCGCCTGCAATACAGGAGACACGGGTTTGATCCCTGAGTCGGGAAATGCCCTGGAGGAGGGCATGGCAACCCATTCCAGTGTTCTTGCCTAGAGAATCCCATGGATAGGAGAGCCTCATGGTTACAGTCCATAGCGTCATAAAGAGTCAGACACGACTGAAGCAACTTAGCGTGCACACACACACAATATGTAATTCCAAGAGGAAGATGTTCCTGCTCTGAAGCTAGATCAGGTCCTGACTGTGGCCTAGGCTCACCTCTGCCATCTCCCCTGCAGGCCCCACTCTCCTCCAGGTACCCAGTGCTGCCCCAGATGCCAGAGCTTCTCTCAGCCTGGCCCCCAAGGAGGGGGTAGGAGGGGCCCTCAAACCATCCACCAGAGACAATGGCCTGGTGAAGGACACCAGAGCCCGACAGCCTCCAGCTGCTCTGAGCCACCGAGAAGGGGAAACTGGACAAGGAAGGGCATGGTGGCTCAGCCAGGTTCCTGGGAACACTACAGTTCTGGCCCTGACTGGGGACACTGGGAAGATAGACAGCCTTGGCGGTTTGTTGGAAAGTAGACCTGCTCCCTAAAGAGACAACCTGCTCAACCTCAACTGAGGCCTCAAAGACAGTGTCACCTCTGACCTCTCTAGGCTTGCACTGAGAGAAAAATGAACCTATTAGGGGAAATGTTATTCTTACAGGCATAAAGAATTCTGGACTCTTACTCAGTTATAGTCTCCAATAAGACAGCTTTTTTCTTTTTTTTTCCAGAAAGAGCAGGAAGGATTGGGGTTAGACACAAAGAAGAACTTTCTGCTTGCCAGGGATTAACTGACTTGAAGGTGAGCAGGCAGAGAGAGCAAATGAAATTCCCTTCTCTTCAGAAAAAGGACAAACATGGATGCATCCAGGTTGATTCAAGTTGGTCCTGCCTAAAGAGAGAGATCTTGAGAGTCCAAAGGTGTTCAGATTCTTCCAGAATTGTCTCTCCACCTTCACTCCTGACCCTAGGATCTGTGTTCTAGGAAGCCCGGTCTGACTGACCCTACCTCCTTCTTTGTTTACTCTGAAACTCCTCAGGATGGATGTGTGTAGTTTGCACTTGAAGATGGCTGAAAGTGTAGTCAGTTTTCTGGGGGTTCTTCTTTCCCCTAGTGGACAGGATTCCCTAGATATACGGAGCAACCCATTTTATCAGAAAACTCTGAGGGCAGAGGTGCTCTTCTCTGGCCTGTGGACCTGCCTCGACAGCCTGAGGCTCTGCACCCAGATCACGAAGGGAGGGAGAGAGTGAGTTAGCTCATCACGTTGCCTGAACAACCATTAGGTCTACATGAGTGTGAGAAAATGATCTGCCCAGGGGTGGTCCTCCATTCCTCCCTGAAAACCATGACCCCAAGTAGGTCTACAATCCACCTTCCTTCCCAGATCTCACTTTGCTCATGATCAAACCTTCAAGCCAAAGCCAACAAAGCCTAGGCCCTGGCTAGCAGCTCAGTCAACATGTTTTTCCCCCCAAAACCCCACCAATTGAGAGCTGGGTTATGAGGAGTTACTCTTTTCATTTAAAAAAAGAAAGGAGAGGACTGATTGGCTCGGGCATGGAGGCATGTCTCCACCAACATACTGGCTAGTTGCTTTTCAACTCTGCAGCCGGCAGCTGTTGGCATGAGTGAACACTTGGTGGGGTACAGAAGAGGTGGCTGGGAGCGTGGGAGGTGCTGGGGATAAGGCTGGGCAGGTTAGTCTTGGGGCCGAAGATGGGCAGGCCAGCATGCACTGCCCCTTCTCCTGTCACACAACCTGCTTCTCTAAAACAAACACATCGATGGTCCTGAATCAATGACCCATCCAGGCTCCGTTACACAATCAAGCCAGCTGAAAAGTGAATTCAGGTAAATGAATTCTATTTTTTCTTGCTTCCCATTAGAACGCTGAAGCTCTATTTCCCTAGAGGAAACACATCCTCTAACACTTCAGAGTGTGGTCCAAGGACAAGCAGCATTGGCACCACCTGGGAGCCTGGTGCCAACACAGAAATCCCGTCTGACCCCAGATCTTCTGAATCAGAATCTGCACTTTTTAACCAGATTCCCCAGGTGCTTCACAAGCATGTTCAAGTTTGAGAATCACTGTTCTAACATCCTGAGTTGAAACCTTGTGGAGAGAGAGGGATTTAAGCCTAAACCTTCTGGTCCTGCTTACTGTGCATTGCCCAAGGAGTGCTTTCCCAGGGCTTAAAGTAGAGGTAAATGGTTGCTATCACTCCATTTAACAGATGAGGAAACTAAGGCTCACAAAGATGAAGAGCCTGCTGAATCTTCAGAGCCAGGATTAGACCTAATTCTAAAGCAGGGTGCTTTCTATTTGCTGCCATCTCAAAGCTCCCGCCACACGGCACTCCAGAGACCATAAATTCAGGGATTACCAACATCACTGGCATGGTTCACATAGACTTATCTGTATTTGCACCATTATTTGTTCTTCACTCATCCTACTGATCTGCCTTGGACTATGAGCTGTAAAAAAAAACAGCAGGCACTGTGCAATATGATTTACTGAAAACCGACTGTGTTCCAAATACTGTTCCTTAACATCGATTCCTTCATTCAGTCCTCACAGCAACCTTCTAACGTAGGTCTTATTGTCTCCATTTTATAGATGAGAAAACTGAGGCTCCAGTGACATGACCTGGTCCTGCTCACGCGGGTGGCAGCCTCTCTGGCTTTCCCATTGGCCCTCTGGTCAGGAGGTCCCAGGGCACTTGAGGGGTTATCCAGTTCCAAGGGTGTGTTGAAAGAGACCAGGCTTAGGACACGACCCTGGTATGAAACCAAAGGCAACATGCACAAACCAAATCCCTTAGATATGGGCTCCTCTCTCAATTTTCTGCACAAATGGAGAGCAGCAGCAGTGCAGATAATCCAGAAGTCATTTCAACTTGCTTTGCAATGCATTTTTTTTTTTTTTTTTGCCAAGTCAGATTTCCCCTTCTAATTATATTTGGCTCAAACTGACATTAAAATGAATTTGTATTCTCACTTCACCGACGGCCTGGTAAGGGAAGAAGTCCTAGATGTGTGCAGGGTGATAGGCACATCAGTGTAGACTCAAACATCATCCAGGCAGTAGCCGACTGGGGATGGAGGCTGGAGAGCTGTCAGCGCTGGCAGCAGGAGAGCGTGGGAGAGGTGGTGGACAAAGATGGAGCGGGCTTCAGGGGCTTCTGGGAGTCCCCTCAAATCATCCCCAAAGTGCGGTCAAGCGGATAGCTTTCCAAGGAGGTGGGGGCTGAGGCTCAGAGCAGCACACAGGGTTTGAGATCAATTGCTCAGGGTCTGGGATTAAAACCCAGGAGTCCACTGGACGACCAGGGAATCCCAATGAAGAAAACCCCAACTTCTCTCTGGGGCTTCACCTAACCCGTCTGCCTGCTCGCGCTCCCTTGTCTCTCTGTCTCTCTCTCTCTCTTTGCCCCCATCTGCCCATCTCAGCTTCTTTCCTTTTAATAACCTCCCAGTTAAGTGAATCGAATGGGAAGAAGCAGTTAAAAGCACCTCATGGCTTGACAATGCTGGGTAATGGAGCGAGCAGGGCCCCAGGCTGTTCCTGGGAGAATTTAGGAAGGGGGGGGGGGGAAGAAGAAAAAAAAACTCAACCAAGGACAAAGTTAATTTAGAAATCAGCTCAATAGGGTGGGAGTACAGATAGGGGAGAGGGAACTGGACACAAGAGGTTGGGAGATCTGGGGAAAGCACGCTTTATATAAACTGCCTTTGTTCCTGGAAATCATAATCCTTGGGAGGGACCTCACTCACTCCTTCGGATTCCTCAGCTCCTTCCATCCGGAGCAGGGGGCACAATCAGGGATTGTCCGAGCCCGGGATATCTTGAACAGCGCTGCATTCCAGAGGCTCCAGCCGCAGCCCCGGCCTCACATCTGTGGCTGTGCCCTCCCCCTGCCAGGCGGCCTCTTCCACTCCCCCCTCTCCGATAGCCAGACTTCAGCATTTTTCACATACCTCTCTTCCAGCGTTTATCTTACAGTATTGTCAATATGTGTTTATACATCCATCTCCCACACCCGCCCCAGAGTGGCTCAAGGACAAGGACCAAATCTCACTTACCTTTGGATCTCTGGTGCCTACATGCATGCCCAGCCCAGCCCAGCCATTAAAAACACACCAGTTTAGTGGGACACTGGCATGCACCCCTATGGCTCACTCCCATGGTGGGAATCTCCTTCAAAGGTTTCCATTTGAAAAGCCAGAGCCGGCTTCCTTGAAGACGTTTGAAGAATCTCCTAGGCTCAGCTCCCAAATGCACACACATCTCTGGCCACTGACCAGAGGAAATGGCCCAGGATTGACCCTGCAGGGACTAAATAAACCCAGATTGGCCCTCTGATGAAACCAGGTGGATCCCCTAGATTCTGGGAATGCAGACCCAGCCCAGGTTCCCAGAGAACATAGGACAAAGAACCTAGGTATCCACCAAGCTGCAGCGCTTACCACTGAACTCTGCCTCCGGGCATCTTTATCTTATTAGACCTGAGGATCCTGAGAGAAAAAAGGTCTCATCATTTCAAGCCTCCCCAACTCTGGTCACAGATCTGAGACTTCCCAAGGCGAACTGATTTTCTCTTAAGTTTTTCTGCTCACTTCTACCCAGTCAAGCCCGACCATCTGCCCATTTCATTTTTTTTTTTTTTTTTTTTGCCAACTTAAGGGGCTGTAAACCTCAACAGTGGGTAAACCCCAACAGTGGGCTTCCCAGGTGGCACTAGAATCCACCTGCCCTTGCAGGAGACGCAAGAGATGGGTGTTTGAGCCCTGGATCGGGAAGAACCCCTGAAGGAGGGCATGGCAACTCACTCCAGTATTCTTGCCTGGAGAATTCCACGGACAGAGGAGCCTGGCGGGCTACAGTCCATGGGGGTCACAAAGAGTTGGACGTGACTGAGGGACTGAGCACACACGCACACAAACCTCTATAGTGGCTCCAACAGATGAGGAGTTTAAGACAAGAGGAGGGTTTGGTGAAGAATGAAGTAGGGATCACAACGTTTTTAACACTTCCTTTGCTTTAAAAACAGAAATCCCTGTTTCTTCCTTCTTACAGGAGGTCTCAGGCCTGGCATTTCCAGGCTTTTTTTGGGTCAGGCCCCAGACTACTGTTCTGGATCACCTCCATTATTTCTCCCTAACCCAAATCCTCAGCTGCTACCAGCCTCCATGGGCCTTGCGCATTCCAGCAGCCACACCTTGACTCGGGAAGTTCAGGCGGCCTGGTAATGCTCTCCCTCTTCCTGCCACATCCACATCCTGTCCATCCTTAGACCCGCTTCCTCCATGGAGCCTTTCCTGGCCTCTTCAGCCCACAGCAAGCTCCCCAGCTCTGACTGCGCTCACTGCTCTCCTGGCGCCAAATACACCCAAGCCTAGCATTACCTGGAACCTTTGCATATATTTGTACATCTTAGTTTCTGAAAGGGAAGGGACCATATGATATCGTGGGGTTTTTTTATTCCCCATAATGCCTACACAGGGCTTCCCTGGTAGCTCATAATGTATGTTTCATACATAGTAATATACATTTGCTGACTTGAAAAAAACTAACTCTCCCCATTTTATGGAAGAGTAAACTGACACCTTCAGAAGCTAAGTTATTTGCATCTAAATCACAAAGCGAGACCCTTAAAGGCAAAGGTAGTATTTTATTCTTTTGGCAACACTGGTGCCTGGAACATAGTGAAGCACATAACACATTTCTGTGGGATAAAGGAACCAAGTCCGGATTCTCTTCCCACACAGTGAGGATGGACTCCCTCAACTGCTTTAGAAGGAAAAAAGAGGCAGAGAAGAAAAGCATCACATGGCCAGTTGGGAAGAGGGATGTATGACTCTAATCTGGCCTGGAGTAGGGCAGGCTACGGGGAGAGCCCTGCCAGCGCAGAGCACTGATACCTGCTGTCCCTTGCTGCCTCAAACCCAGTCCCCATGGCCTTCTGGGAGATTCTTCCATCACCTTCCCAGAGTCAGGCCCCTGGAGGAATGAAGCAGCAGCAGCATCTCCTGGGAAACTAATGGAATTTGCTAGGGAGTACTACAGAGTTCCACCCTGGATTTAAGACCCTGAATCCTGAGGAAGCTGGCTGGCTACAAGGCCCATTTATTTCAATATGATCCCAATTTTGTTAAATGGACTCAAGGAGGGCAGAGAGGAATGAGGCTTCAGCTCCCTGAGACTACAGAGGTTAATAAAAGTTGCTGGAGAAATTAAATGTGGAGGGGGAGAAATTGGGAGCTTGGAGAAAGTTGATGCAGGGTGGGGGAGAGCAGGATGGAGAAAGAAAAATGCGATCTTCAGCAAAAAAGAAAGTCAGCTTTCATCCCAAGAGCTCAAAGAACTCGGTCAGGTTGCACTGTCTGTGAATCAGTGGGTGGGAAGGTGTACGAGCGGGGGCTGCAGGACGGAGAGAGACCAGAATCACACAATGGGGAACCTGAGGGTTCCAACTTTCACAACCTTGTAGTGTGTGCGTCTTCAGAGCAAGACAAGACAAAAACTCGTGCCTTCAAAGACTCTTCAGAGGATGGCTGCCATGGCTGGCAGGGGAATGGGACACAGAACACGGCTGTATTCTCTGGTGAATGGGTGGACCGGGGGAAAGGGAGAGAGATCTATTCATAGGTGTATGGGGGTGAGAAGCGGCTGTGTATGCAAGTGCACAGGCGACCACGAGGGAATCTACACGTGTGCACGTGGACACACACACTGCACAGTGAGACTTGCATGCGGCGGCAATGTGGAACGGGTGGGTGTGCCCATCCATCTTCAGGGGCTTCCCTCTGGAATCATTCCTGCCTCCCACTCCCACTTCCCTGCTTAGGATCTGGTCCTGGCTCTGTACTACTTAAATATATCATGTTGGCCAATCTGCTTAACTTCTTTGTTTTTCTTTGTCCACTCACAAAATGGGGATAACTCCTAACAGGTTACTGTTGGTACTTAAAAAAAATTTTTTTTAATTTATTTTTATTTTTGGCTGCACTGGGAGGCATGTGGGATCCCAGTTCCCCAATCAGGGATTGAACTCATGGCCCCTGTATTGGGAGCACAGGGTCTTAACCACTAGACTGCCTGGCAAGTCCTTACTGTTGGTATTAAATGAGTTACTAATGCAAGCAAAACACAAAGCAAGCTCTCCACAGAAGAGAACCGCCTTCTCTCTCACTTAGAATGGACTCATTTTCTTTCCTGACTCCTGAGACAGCCTCTCTTTGACATAACATTTCAGAATTGAGGACATGGCAGCCTCTTTGTTCTTTCCTGCTGACCACTGCCTGCCGCTCCCCCGCTCCCAATCCCAGCCCTTTCCAGGTCAAAGCATCTTCCAGGACAGGGCCAAGTAAAGTGGCCTGGAGGCCTTGAGAAGAAACCAGGCAGGAGCTGGTAGGTGGGGAAGGGACATAGCCTTCCCAGCTCTGGATGCATGGACAGGGATGTCCCTATCCTTGGTTGGAAACCATCCCCAAAATTGGGATGATGGAGGCATTTGCCCCTATCCCCTCCCTCCAGTCCAACCTCCCCTTAGCAAGTCATTTCAGCTCTCTAAGACTATTATATTATGTATTAAATGGGGGAAATAATAACTACACTGCTCGTATCATAGGACAGTTGTAATATATCTACCAAATGAGATTGTACATGTGAAAAAGTTGCTAAAATTGGAACGCACTATATAAATACAGGACTTCCCTGGTGGCTCAGTGGCTGAAAAAAAAAAATCCACCTGCCAATGCAGTAGATGCAGCTTTGAACCCTGGATGGGGAAGATCCCCTGGAGAAGGAAATGGCTACCCACTCCAGTATTCTTGATTGGGAAATCTCACGGACAAAGGAGCCTGGCAGCTTACAGTCCATGGAGTCACAAAAGTATCCGATGCAACTTACTTAGTGACTAAACAACACAAAGTTAAAAAGACTCTACAAGTGGGAAGACGAGATCTGCGGCATTACAAACCTCCTGCTCCTGACAGACAAGGAGTTCCCATCCCCACTAAATAAAACAGATGGTCATCCAAGCAAGACACCAAGATGCTGGTGGTCTAGGCATCTCGGCTGAGCCCTGGGGGAGCAGGCTGAGCCAGGCACCAGGAGGAGCACGGTGTCACTGTGGGGAAGAAGAGCAGGAAGGCGCCCTCTTTTGCCCTCCAAAGCCACCTCAACCGAAGGGAGGCCACCACACAGGTGCCTCTGCGGTGAAGGGTGCCCAGGAGACCATGGGCTTTGTAGTAAAGCAAAGAGTTTGAATCTGTTGGGATCTAATACTCCCAGGATGGCCCTGAGCAAGTTAATTAAAATTGGCTTTGGTTTCCTCATCCTTAAAATGGGGGTAACACTTCCTTCACAAGGGCATTGTTAAAAGGAATAAACATTGAGTGTGAAGAGCGCACAGTAGGGATTTGACAAGAAGTCATTTTGATGCTTTGGTTGGGAGACCACCTCTTCTACAGTCACTTTTCCCTACCCTAGGGCAGGCAGGGCCTCCCAAAGCAGATGAGAACACCAGACCCCAGCCTCTGTGTCTGCCAGGGACGGGGCTGAGTTAGAAGCTCATGGTCTTGGTTTTCTCCCCAGGCCCCCACTCAGTGGGGCCCCCACCCCCTGACTCTCCACAAGTCAGTCTTGCACGTTGCAGGGGTAGTTTCCAAGTTTGCGGCTCACAGACCTATAAAGGCTGTGTGTAATTTTAGAAACAAACACAAAGCTGCAAACCTTTCCATTCGCCAAGTAAAGCGCTTTTTACGGGACTTCCCTGGAGGTCCGGTGACTAAGGCTTCATGCTCCCAATGAAAGGGACCCAAGTTCAATCCCAGATCAGGGAACTAGATCCTACTTGTTGTAACTAAAACCCGCAGCAGTCAAATAAATACAAAATATAAATAAACAAGCAAAAAATTAAAAGTCATTTATGGTCACTGTTATATTACCAAAGAAAAACCCGTTGAACACCCAAAAATGTAGGACAGAATCTCAGAATAAAAGATGGTTTTAGGAATTTGAATGAATTTCCATTTATGAGCACTCTCTCCTTTTTCCTCTGAGTTTTCCTTCAGCTCTGGATCAGGAAGGACCCAGTCCTGGCTCAGCATCTATCCCTGCTGGCATGTGGGATCCCAATCAAAGGAAGGTGGGGGAAGTATTTGAGAGGAGCTGATTCCCCAGCCATTAACACCATCAAGATACCCAACCTGTCTAAACCTCGATTTCTCAGCCATGAAATGGGGATAATTACAGAGCCAATCTCAGGGGGCTGTTGTACAGATTAAATTAGATAATGCAAATAAAGTAGTTAGCACAAGGGCTCCATAAATGATCCGTATGATTTCCAGACTCTGAAACGCTGCCACCTCGGGGCTAGCGTTCCTCATTTCTCATAAGAGCTTTGGCTCCTTCTCACTAGAATGCCACCCTCTTCCACTTGGTCCTCTTCTTCCCCAAACCCTTCCTGAGGTCTCCAACCAAGGCTGGTTAGCCTCCCCTTCTGGGTCCTCCACAACCCAGTTCTCTCCACAAAAGATACAAGGCAGAGGTGCTGGAGCCCAGGACCAAGAATCTGGGCCGCTGGAGTGAGAAAACAAAAAGAGAAGGAGGAGCTGGAAAGGAAGCAAGCAACTGGGCTGCCCGTGTCCAGCCACGAAGTCCTAATAGAAGCACTGGCAGGGCATGTCTTTCCAGACATTGCTCCATGCACCTTATGTGGATTAACACGCCATTGCCACCGTATGAAATGTTATTTCTATCCTGACTGTACAGACGAGCAAACTGAGTCACAGAGAAAGCACACAGCTTGTTCAAGCTGACACAACTATCCAGTGGCCTGGGGGGAAAGGGGTTTAGCCAGGGAGCTGGACAGGAGTCTGTGATTTAAGACCATTTAATACTGCCTCCTTCCAACACCGTAGCGCTCTCATCGAGTCAATCAATTGATCAGATATTTAAGGGCACTCATCGCACTTAGCACTGTGTCAGAAAGTGAAAGGATAAAAGAGAAATGAAGACTTAGTCCCAGAGGATATAAAGCTCTAAAGGAGTTTTCATCAGAGCACTTGGTTCTCAGGTCAACATGGGGTGAGAGCCAAGGACAAGGCTGGGCTGCTTCATCCCTACCCCACCAGAGAGCCACGGGCAGAGGAGACAGCAGGGACAAGGCTGGGCTGCCTCATCCCTACCCCACCAGAGAGCCACGGGCAGAGGAGACAACAGGGACAAGGCTGGGCTGCCTCATCCCTACCCCACCAGAGAGCCACGGGCAGAGGAGACAACAGGGACAAGGCTGGGCTGCCTCATCCCTACCCCACCAGAGAGCCACGGGCAGAGGAGACAACAGGGACAAGGCTGGGCTGCCTCATCCCTACCCCACCAGAGAGCCACGGGCAGAGGAGACAACCAACCATGCAACCATGGGAGCCAGCGGAAGGTGGGAGGCCTAGACAGCTTCTCCTCCTCTTCCTGATCCAGGAGCTTCTGGGGTCCAGAGCAATAGCTGGAGGTAGTGCTAGGCCCTGAAAACTGGGTCTACACCCTTCTCTTGGGGTCTGAGCAGAAGTCCAATCAAGGTCAAGGAGAGGGACCAGGTATCCTGATTTCTGCCGTGTCTCCCGCTGCTCTTCCCCAATCTCAAGATCCTGCTTTGGGTCAGAAATGTGGGCCATCTGAAGTGTGTGTGTGTGTGTGTGGGGTTGGGGGGCACGGTGAGAAGGGAGTCCATTCCCAGCTACTCTTTTTTCCAGACTCTTGTTCTCTGTCTGGATGTAGCTGTACTCAGGCAGTTGAATACTGGGAATTTAGGAGGCCCTGGGGCCTCTTCCCATTACTCCTCGCCACCCTGCCAAGTGGTGGCAGGGATGCCCAGGGGACGTCTAGGGGCTGGAGGGACACATTTTTCCCCTACCCCAACCTCCACCCTCCCCTGGAGGCAGCTCCCGCCCCGAGCCGGCCTGTCATCCCACATTGCTCTGATTAGCTATAATCTTTCTTTTTCAATTTCTCCTCCCTGAGACTGGGGAGCGAGAAAATCTCCCAGAAAATGAATAAATATTTCAATTTTCGGCGCAATCAGTCTGAGGAGCCAGCGCATGATGGAAACGGGGGGAAGGATAATGGTTTTCATTTAGATAAGATACAGAAAATTATTTAGTGAAAAATGAAGATTGATGAAGCCCATTGAAATTCTTTAAAACGCGATTTTTATTTCTCTGCCTAGGCTGAACGTTCCCTTCCTCTCTCCTCTCCGCTCCCCTCAATTCAACTGCCTTCTCCTACCACCTTCTCCGCACTTGCCCATCACCCTCCCTCAAAAGCCTGGCGACCCCCCTCAGTTTCTCCTCTCACTGCCCCAGTCCCTGCCTACAACTCCTTCTTTCTAAGGATGGAGGCTGAGGAGAGAGGTCCTGCCACCGCCCCCCTCCTCTCCTGCCCAGTCCCGTGAGCATCCCCGTCTTCCCAGGTCCCTACTCCTTCCAACCCTGCCTGCTCTCCAGTCCCTGTTCAGCCTCCCAGGAACACTCAGGAGTGACTTCCTCTCCCCTCTGCTCTATCCTCTCCCTTTTGCTCCCTTTGGTATCCCCCCTCCCACCCCCAAATACTTGTGTACACTTTCATCAGGTCTTGCTTTCACCCTTGCAGGATGATGGGCGACGGAAGCTCAGCTAACCCCTGACCCCTCCCCCGCCAAGACAGAAAGGCACCCAACACTCTTCTTCTCTTGGAGCCTTCCATCCTGCCTCAGTCCACATGCCTCTCCTGTTTGCGAACTGCAGCTTTTGTTCCTTGAAGCTTGTTCGTATCCATGTTGCTGACACATTAAGGCTGCAGGAAAGGGGCAGACAGACGCTGGCCCCCAGCACATACCAGTACTGACCCAGCTGACCCCTCCCCCACCGCGGTGGGCCCTCCTCCCCTCCCCCTCCTCCAGCAGCCTGGCTGAACAAAGTCAGAACTTAAGTCATCCTCCCAACTTTCTGCCAAGTGGCTGGCTTGGCCTGCCAACCTCAGGACCAGGCCTCCTTTCCCCCAGCACCACTTCCACCCCACTCACACTATGAACGTGGGCCCTACCCAAATGCTAAGTATGCATGTGTGTGACCCAGGGGGGTGGGAGCCTTAGGGGACATGATGGGAGGCCCGCCCCCACCAACTCTGCCAGGCTTTGCCTTCAGAGGCAGGAGGGCCCCGCCGGGAGGAGAGGGGAGGGGTCCAATACAACATCCCACCCCTAAACACACACCCACTAGGCCAGGAAGGGAACCGGTAGCAGGGCCTCGCCTGAGGGTGCTCGGTGCCCAGTAACTTTCCTTTTCCCAGATCCACCCTCCCACCACCACCCAAGAGGAGCCCACCTCCTCCATTTTGTTGCCTGAACATCTCCATAGGTATCTGCCTATAGGAATGCCAGTTCAAGTTTCTTTGTTTGCTGGAGGGTTGGGATTCACAGAAGGGTTTCTGTGTGTGGGTCCGTATTGTGTCCTCGCAAACGCCCAACTGCATACATGTACTGTGTCTGTGAGTTATGGTGTGTTTGGGTGCTCGAATACGCTGCTATGGAGGAGGAATCTGTCTTCCTCGGATGTGTCAGTGTCTTTGTGTATATGTGTCTGTCTCCGTGTGGGGAATGCTCGCGGGTATGTCTGTCTCAGTAGGTGAATAGTCTGTCTCGGTGTCTAGGACTGGATTTTGGTGTTTGTATGTCAATCTCTCTGTGTCAGCTCCATCTTGGGGGCGGGGGTAGAGTGGGGGGCGGGGGGCGGCTAGCTCAGCAGGGTTAAGTCTTCCTTAGAGTCAGATCCAAGAGACAAGAATCCACTCAAACAGAGCCCAGTAGGGGCTGAAGTCTGGGCCCTCGGTTTCTTCAGTTCCCCTGCCGCCCCGCCAGCCCAGCCTTGGGATACACTAACATCCTCATCTCTTTCAACCTCTCCCGCATCTCTCAACCTCTCCTCCATCTCCCAGGCTCTTCCCAGCCGATCCCAAATAAAGCTACATCGGTACTTTTCTGACCCGAAGGTGTTAGCCGCCCCCGACTCCCGCCGCCCCAGCGAATGGCCACTTCCATACCCAGCGGGCCCGAAGCTGCCTTTGGAACTCCACGCCAGACAGGGAGCCTCCGCGGGCAAGGGTTCAAATCCCCACCAGAGGCCCCGAGGCACCCCTCCCTTCCTCTGGAGGGGGCAGCCCCAGGCAGTCTGGAGCCGCGGCTCAGACTCAGCCCCGCCAGGGGCTAGGCTGAAGGAGGGCCGGGATTCCCTCAGCTACATCTTCGGCAGCCTGGGTCCCCCGCTTTCCGCGCACCTCCGTCCCCCGAATCTGAGATCCCACCCTCTTCCCAGCCTTCCCTCCCGCCGGGACCCAGGCGTCCGGACTCCGGGTCTCAGAGGGTGGAGGTGAGTAGAGCTGCCAGAGGCTCCGGAAAAGACTTTGAGCGGTCGGATCCCTTTTTCACCCCGACCCCCGGCCCTCGCGGCCCCGATTCTCGGTTCTCCCGCGCAGCCAGAGGAAACAACTTGGGCAAATCAACGGAAAACTCCTCCCCGCAGCCCCCGTTACTCCGCGCGGGGACCCAGCCCCCACCTCGTGGCGTCCCGACCCCCGGGGACCGGCCGCTGGCTGCCGAGCCCCTCGGCGTTCCCCGGGTCGGGGCGCACACTCCGGCCCCCGGGGGAAGCGTGAAGGGGAGCAAGGGCAGGAGCGGGCGGAGCGGGGGGGTAGGGGAGCTTACCTTGGGAGAAAGTGTCGGAGAGAGTGAGGATCCAGACGAGGAGGCTCAGCATGCTGTCCTTCCGCCGTGCGCCCGCCCGCGGCTGGGGCCCGGAGTTGGCGAGGGAGCGAGAGGAGCGGGCTGGGGAGGAGGGGAGCCCGGGAGCCCGCCCCCCGCCCGCCCGCGCCCGCCCCTGCACACTCACACGCACACTCACTCGCGCGCACAAACTCACTTCCCTTCCCTCCGCTTCTCTTTTATCTCTCCTTCCTCGCGGTCCCGTCTCTCTCTCCCTCTCTCCCTCTCTCTCGCCCCCCTTTCCTTCCCCCTCGCCCTTTTATTATTTCTCGCCTGGAGCTTTATCTCTCCGGGTCTCTTTCGCTCTCTGCTCTCCCTTTCTCCCCCCTTGTCTTCCTTCCCTCTCTCCCTCCGTCCCTCCTCCTGACGTCTACTCTCCCTCCGACGGCGCCTCCCTCCACAGCCCTCCCCTTGCCCCCCCCAGTGCGCGCGCACACACACACTCACACCCCTCGCTGCAACTGAGATGGACGGAGCGCCAAGAGAGAAAGCGGTGGAGGGCAAAGCGGGTAACAACGTGAGAGTCGCAGGCGCTGGGGCAGAGACGGCGGGACCCCTGCCCACCCGCACCTCCCTCCCATCTATATACACAGCCCTGGTCCCAGGCTACCGAACTAGGCAGTGGATTGGGGAGGCGGGGCATGGGCTGAGGATCAGCTTCTAGCCCAGGGGATGACTGTGGTGGGGAAGGGTGTGTGAGTGTTTGTGTGTGTTTGGGTGTGTGTAAGCGTGTTTGGGAGAGGAGGGGGTGGGCAGGCGGTGGTTCATGGAATCAAAATGCTTAAAATCCTTTTTTTTCTTTCTCTCTCTCTTGTTAATTCCACACCCAGAATCTAACCTCTGGATTCTCAAATTGGGAATTCTCAATTGACTTAGGAATGCTGGGGGTGGGGAAGGAATCACTCCTCTTCCCACCTTCTAAAGGCAAAGCTGGAGAATTCCAGCTGCTTCCTGGATTGGTCTGAGGCCCCCGCCAGGGGGCCTCACCCAGCACACAGTGGGGCCAGGCTGTGTTGGAGTCCTCAGCTGGTGGAGGGCAGGAGTAAATGACTCCGTCCTTTGTTCATCTTATCTTCCCCTCCGGAAAGAGAAGTACTCAACTGGAGGGCTTCAAATAGCGAAGAGGAGGACAGCCACAGGAGGCACAGAGTTTGAGATCCTTTGGGGTTGAGGGTTCTGGGTACTGGGGAGAAGGAATTCCTGGTGAGATTGATGAAGGCATTCAATAGGGGTCTCCTCTTTCTTAACAGCCAGCCTCTCTCCCAACCCCTAACTAGATGCTTCTGCTCACAGGACCGGGGGTGCCTGAACCTCTGGGTCCTAGGCAATGAGTTGAGGATACATAACAGAAATCGCACAGGAATTGCACAACTTTACAAAATTGGTCTAGAGAGGTCTCCACTTCTTTCCTCCCAGATCTTAAGTCTCCTGGGTCCCTCATTACCCGCCAAGATTCTGGATTTCAGCCCCCGGAGCCAAGGTTCATGGCTCTTTGGTGCCCTCTGCTGGTTTGAGGCAGTTATGATGCCTCTTTCTTCCACAGATAACTGACTCTAGGCTGAATGGTCCAGGTCCATCCACATAGGAGGACACAGAAACACAAACTCACATTCAGAAGCATTCTATGCACAGACCAGAGGGTCCTTCATATGTTCTAAAACACATGTGTACGGTCAAACACACAGTTTAAAAATAAAGAGTATACCTAACCCAGAGAAATAGGAATAAATATAATCACAAATACATACAAACAGCCGCGCATCAGCATGCAGACACAAGGGCTTTTAATTTACTCATCATTAATCTTGCATTTTGCAGATATTCTTGCATCTTGCATTCTTCAATGTTTGTTTATGTTCCAGTCATAATTTTAGGCCCTGGAGCTATAGCAATGAAAAAACAAACAAAAAAAAAATTTTTTTTTTTTACAAAGTCCCTCCCTCAGAATATTCTATACTGGAGACCAGGAAGAGGCAATAGAAAAATAATAGAAAACACAAGGTTGTAGTAAATGCTATGAGAGACAAATAAAGCAGGATACAATGAATAGGGAGTGGAAGGAAAGGAGCAATTGCTACTCTTTCCAGAGTCAGGGAAAGCTGCTCTGCTAAAATAACATCTAAGCAGATACCTGAAGAAACTGAGAGATACAGGTGGTCAGGCAGGCATCTAAGTGGAGATTGTAGCAGGTAGGTAGAAACAGCAAGTATAATAGAAGGGCCCTGAGGAAGGGATGCTCTTGGAATATCATCTGTGAGACAGCCTTTTCTCCTTTTTATTCTGCATGGAAAGGAGGCCCGCGGCAATACTATTTAGGAAAATTTTCGAAGAAAAAAATCCAGAGCCAAGGAAGAGAATATTCTTCGCTTAGTGAGTGCTTCCTGTCTACCTTCTGCTATTCAGGTTTGATGGTGATTCTCAATGTGACGAGGGACTGGGTTATCAGAGCTTTACCCTTCCCTTGGCCTTTTATCTCACTTCGAAACCCCAGCAACAGAGAAGCTAAATTTCTCTAGATCCTTAACAGCCAAATAGTAATCTCACTCCCCTCTCCTGGTCCCTTAACTTCCCACCCTGCCTGCTCCCTTTAATCTCTGATTCTTACCAGCTCTGTTCACAGCAAACACAATTCTCCAGACTCCCCTCCACAAAAGCCAGTCAACATTCCAGATGCCAAAGTTTAAGACCCCATCTCCAGCCAAGGGTCTTCAACATCAGCTGTGTATTAGATCTCCTGAGGGACCTTTAAAAAACACCAGTGCTTTGGCCTCACTCCCAAAGATTAATTGTTCTGTAGTGAATCCCAAGCATCAGGATTTAACCTCCCCAGGGAATTCTGATGGGCAGCCAGGGTTGAGAACCAGGAAGCAAGCCCCTGCTTTCCAGGCATTGACCTCAGCAAGGCCACACACCATGGGGTGCTGTACCCTCTTCCCTCCACCAGCAGTTTTGCTTCCTGCTAATCCTGTTTCTTCCTCCCCTCCTTGTAGGGAGGACCCCAGTCAAGCTCTCACAACTTTCTTCCATTCTAATCTCTCTCACGGTAATATTCACAATTCTAATTGGATTAACTGAGTCTACTGGAATTTAATCACATAACTTTCATCAAACCGGGGACATCGTGGGGTTGAGTCTCCAGTATCTGATGGATGGTCCTGGAAGCAAAGCCTGTGTCTTTTCCATCAGACTAGACATAACCTCCCCAGGTCAGGATATCTGCCTCCCCATCAAACTTCGGGCCTTTGGGGCAAGACCTAAGCATGTCCTCTCAGTCTGGAGCTCCCCAGGGGCAAGGAAGAAGCTGGGAACCCCTCTCCCCAGCAGAGATGCAGCAGAATATTTGAAAGCAAGACACATGAGCATAGAAACCACCCAAGGCGATCCTAATCCAGGTTCTGCCCCTTACTTTCCGTGTTACCTTGGGTAGCTTATTTACCCCCCCCCCCTTTCTAATCCTTGATTTCTTCATCTGAAAGCAGAGATAATAATAGTACTTACTTTATGGAGTGGTTGGGAGGATTAAATGGGTCAATATCCACATAGCTGTTACAACAGTGCAGAGCACCGAGTGAGAAGTAAATGCTAGCTGTGATTAATTTCAATTTGGGAGGTCCCCAAAGCAGGGACCTTTCCAGTCTTCCTCCTGCTGGATTAGTCTTTATCCCCATGCCCAGGGGCCCTGCCCACAGAGAAGTGTGCAGGTGTGGAGGTGGAGGAAGTAATCCCTAAGGATGCAACTTCACCCTGAAAAAAAGGAGAGAAGCAGCCAGAGGTTGTATATGGAGTGAAGAGAAATATTAATAATTTTTTGAGCACAAAAGCAAAGAGATCAAGAGGTCATGGAGTGAGAGGAAGGCAAATTATGACCATCAGCAGCAGAAGCCACCCTGAGAGACGGAAATGAATTCTTTGTTTCAATGAGGGCTAAGAACAGCAGAACAATTCTATAAATTGTCCTCTTTCCCCCCAGAGGGGGTGGAGGATTGTGTTCCTGCTGCTTATCAGAAACTCAAAAGGGAAAGGCCAAGATCCTGATTTTCAGCCTGGAAAGTAATCCTGACTGTAAGGGAAACCCTGAGTCCCTAAGAGTGAGGAGCTGCTGGAGGTCTCCGTGTCTCTCCCGCTGCTATAGAGACTACAGCCCAGAGCAGTGAGAGAAGCACCTCTTCTTCCAAAGTACCCCCCAGCAAAGGGGCTTGCTTTCACTCCTGCTCCTGTTTTGTGTCTTAGAACCTAGGTAATAGTGTAAGTTCTTCCAGATTCCAGGCCTTGGGCTTTCCTGCTGCTATACCAGTCTGTTTTCTCTTGTTCTCCTTTTCGTTATGATGCCCAGCCTTGTTCAGTTCAGTCGCTCGGTTGTGTCCGACTCTGTGACCCCATGGACTGGAGCACACCAGGCTTCCCTGTCCATCACCATCTCCCAGAGCTTGCTCAAAATCATGTCCATCGAGTTGATGATGCCATCCAATGATCTCATGTTCTGTCATCCCCTTCTCCTCCTGCCTTCAATCTTTCCCAGCATCAGGGTCTTTTCCAATGAGTTGGCTCTTTGAATCAGGTGGCCAAAGTATTAGAGCTTCAGCTTCAGCATCAGGCCTTCCAGTGAACATTTAGGACTTATTTCCTTTAGGATTGACTGGTTGGATCTCCTTGCAGTCCAAGGAACTCTCAAGAGTCTTCTCCAACACCACAGTTCAAAAGCATCAATTTTTTGGTGCTCAGTTTTCTTTATGGTCCAACTCTCACATCCATCCATGACCACTGGAGAAACCATAGCTTTGACTAGATGGACTTTTGCTAGCAAAGTAATGTGTCTTCTTTTTAATATACTGTCTAGGTTGGTCATAGCTTTCCTTCCAAGGAGTAAGGGTCTTTTAATTTCACGGCTACAGTCACCCTGCTTTGAGATGTATGAAAATCGGAGCAGAGACAGAGGACAGGCTTAATGGTGATGGGGAGAGATTCAGATCTGCACTGTGAGGAATGTGGGAGGGGGCTGGGGGCGTGAGGAAGAGCAACAGCAGCTGAAGTGTTCTGACCAACTCTTAGTGGTCCCTTGGGGGAGGGTGCACCAAGGAATCGGGCTACTTAGATAAGGCATGGGTGTCAGAGGTTATCTGAGGGGGCACTGCTGCTACGGAAGCAAAGGGCTAAAGACTAGACTTCAGAAGGGACCATCTACTAAGGAGGAGTGTCTAAAATATTGAGGGGTGATTTGGATAGGCTGAAGCTGCTCTGAGGCAGGGACATAGAAAGAATGACCTTGGCAAAGACAGGCTCCCAGGGTGTGTTTACCAGGCACCAGCCTTGCCTGTGAGCGACTGTGATCCATTCCTTCCCACCCACTTCAGCCCCCTCTTTCTCACTGCATCACATCCCAGCTCCAACATGGGGAGACAATTTGTGCTAAATGGACCAGTTATCTCTTATTAGGTTTAATGAGGATTTCATTGCCTCAGCTCACAGGGATTGGAAGATTCCTGCTTCAAATGAGCAGCCCAGTTGAGGAGATCAGCTCAGAGAAAGAGGAGAGAGCCAGGGCTCAGGGGCCCTGGGCAGGGGCACAGAAGGAGGGGAGTGGGTGGGGGTGTGGGTATTGAGGAGGGGAGAGTGGGAAATAGATTTAATTAGGAAAAAATGGAAAGAAATGTCAACTAATGACTCAAATGTCAAGCTCCAGAACTATATGAAGCCTCAAAAAACATGAGGCCCATTCTCCCTTGAAATGGTGAAATGACAAAGCAAATTATAGTAGAGGAAGATAAGACTGGGATCAGAAGCCAGGTCTCTTGCCTCTTAGGCCAGGATTGACTTGCATGCATATCTTGTTAACTTCAGCTCCCCATCCCTGCACCCCAGATCCATTCCAGTGCTTTTATCAGTAAAGTCAACCCATAAGTCCAAACAGCTCTGATCATAGCTCCGTAGCTCTGGTCTCCTGTCGGTATCTGAAAATCAGAGACTCAACTAAGCAGAAGGGGGAGTTATGAAGGAGAAAGGAAGTGTCTCTCTCATCTACCTTTGGCCCTTGCTTTTAGTTCCTTGGATCCTATCCCCAAGTTCACAGTCTCCCCATTTTTAGCATTCCTTGGTGCTTCTTCAAAGACCTAAAACTTCCCATCATTAGATCTATTTAGCATCAGGATTGGCTGTGAGAGTTATGGTTTATGTTTACATTCAAGCTAGACATGAGATCAAGCTGGCAGCTAAGATTATGGTCAGAAGTTATATTAAGGTCACTGAACAACATAGTAGGTTTAAGAGTGACGTTGAATAAGGTTCACACGAGCGGAAATATACAGTTAGGCTTACTTAACCCTCATTATGTGCTTAGTCACTTAGTCATATCCAACTCTTTGTGACCCCATGGACTGTAGCCCACAGGAATCTAACCCAGGTCTCCCGCATTGTAGGTGGATTCTTTACCATCTGAGCCACCAGGGAAGCCCCAACCCTTATTATGTGTGTGTGAAAGTCACTCAGTCATGTCCAACTATTTGCA
The DNA here is from genome assembly GCF_032452875.1 of Bos javanicus. Lineage (NCBI taxonomy): Eukaryota > Metazoa > Chordata > Mammalia > Artiodactyla > Bovidae > Bos > Bos javanicus. The sequence continues at coordinate 12,403,984 of NC_083870.1, forward strand.
ACCCCAGGGACTATACAGTCCATGGAATTCTTCAGGCCAGAATACCAGAGTGGGTAGCTGTTCCCTTCTCCAGGGAATCTTCCCAAACCAGGGATAGAACCCAAGTCTCCAGCATTGCAGGCAGAGTCTTTACCAACTGAGCTATCAAGGAAGCCCTACCCTTATTATAAGAGGACTCATTACTTTAAAGCACAACCCTTAACTATGTTGGGCTTCCCTGGTGGCTCCGAGGGTAAAGCGTCTGCCTGCAATGCGGGAGACCTGGGTTCGGGAAGATCCCCTGGAGAAGGAAAAGGCAAGTCACTCTGGGACTCTTGTCTGGAAAATCCCATGGACGGAGAAGCCTGGTAGGCTACAGTCCATAGGGTCACAAAGAGTCGGACACGACAGAGCGACTTCACTTTCACTTTTTTAACTATGTCACTCCAGGAAGGAAGGATTAGGAGTTGGAGATTAGCTGACACAAACTATTATATATAGAATGGATAAATAACAAGATCCTACCATATAGCACAGGGAACTATATTCAATACCCTGTAATAAACCAGAATGGAAAAGAATATGAAAAAGAGTGCATATATATATATATATAATATGTATAACTGAATCACTTTGCTGTATAGCAGAAATTAACATTGTGTATAAACTATACTTCAATTAAAAAAGAAAACAAAGTTGGACTTCCCTGGTAGCACAGTGGGTAAGAATCCATCTGGTAATGTAGGGGACATCCCTGGTCAGGGAAGATTTCACGTGCCTTGGAGCAGCTAAGCCCATGCACCACAACTACTGAGCCCGAGCTTGCTGAGACTAGTGACCCTGTGTGCCACAACTACTGAAGCCCAAGTGCCCTAGAACCTGCGCTCCATAACAAGAGAAACCACCACAGTGACAAGCCCGCTCACTGCAGTGAAGAGTAACCTCCACTTGCAACTAGAGAAAGCCCAAGCAAAGCAACAAAGACCAAACACAGCCAAAAAACCCCAAAAACTGACAGGATGTAGCCAAAGCTGTGCTTGAAGGGAAAATTAATAGCGCTAAACAATTTAATCTTAACTAATAAAAATTTTAAAATACTAAAAAAAAGTCACTCCAGCCCTCATAACCCCAATAGATGCTTGCAAAGGGTTTGGGTTAAGATTAATTAATTAGTAATTAGTTTGTTCACCCATTCATCCATCTCTTCATCTCATAAACATGTATTAAAAGCTTACTCTATGCCCAGGTACTAGGCTAAACACTTAGGACACAAAGATGAATAAAACGCACCCCTTGTTGAAGCCACAGTCTAGTGGGAAAGACCAACAGATAACCACAACTGAGTTGGGAGATGCAGAGATAGAAACATGCCCATTTCCTTAAGAGTACAAAGCATAAATCATTGAACTTAACTTGGAGATGCCAAGTAAAGTTTCCTAGAGTTGAGAATTAGGATCTTCAAAGTCTGAAATAGGGCCTTAAATAAGATAGTTTCCCTCTCTGGGCCTCTGGGCCTGTAGCTCTGACAGCCCTGCAGTACAGTTAAATGTTTGTTTATACTAAGGAGGCAAAGGCTGTTCCCTAGAGATGCCTGCTGAGAGGTTCCATCGGGACATCTATAAAGTTGTTCTAGAAATGCTCCCTGTTTGAGAACTGCTTCTATTCCTCCTGAGATCCAGGGTCAGGGACCCATCTCCTAACTCCCTGCATACAACACAGTGGGCCTTCCTATGTGAGACAGCCATGCTCCAGGCCAAAGTATTCCTCCCTGATCCCACTAGCTTCCCAGCTTCTGCCAATGAACAGGCCTAGCAGTGGCTGCCAGGGAGGGTCTGGCTGCTGGTTTTGGTGGTATTTCCTAAATGGACAGATGGAGAATGTTGATTTAATGTCCCTCCAGTGCCTCTATTCCAGCTTCCCAGACACAGCCAGCAATAAGGCCCTGGCACCTAGTCTTCCTCTGGCAGGCATGGCAGTGCCCCTCCTCCAACAGCCTTCATCCCTGAGCCTCCAGCTTCCTCCAGCCCCATCCCCAAGTCCTCTCAACACAGAGCCTGAGTCCAGGCTCTGGGAATAGGTCTTTTGTTGTTGCTGTTGAGTTGCTAAATTGTGGCTGACTCTTTTGTGATTCCTTGCACTGAAGCCTGCAAGGCTCCTCTGTCCATGGGATTTCCCAGGCAAGAATACTGGAATGGGTTGCTATTTCTACCTCCAGGGGATGTTCCCGACCTAGGGATCAAACCTGAGTCACCTGCATTGCAGGCAGATTCTTTACCACTGACCCACCTGGGAAGCCCCACGGTCTAGGGGAAAGCAAATCCCTATGAAAAGTTTGCCACCGATGAAAAAGAACAAAACAATGGAAACCTGGCTCCTCCGTTAGTGGTGTTTCAAGAGGTACCACCTGAGAGCAGGATGCTGTCGTCAGGGGATGAGAATGGGGAAAGGAGAGGCATTAGTCAAAAGGTACAGTTTCAGATACAAAAGGAGGTGATCCTAGAGAGCTGCTGTACAGCTTAGTACCTAGAGTTAACAATGCTATATTGTACTCAAGCATTTGCTAGGACAGTAAATCTTACGTTAAGTGTTCTTATCTCAAAATAATAATAATACATAAAAAGAGGCAGAAGGGAACTTCCTTCTGGTGGTCCAGTGGCTAAGACTCTGCACTCCCAATGCAGGCAGCCTGGGTTCAAACCATGGTCAGGGAACTAGATCCCGTAGCCACAACTAAGGGTTCACATGCCATGACTAAAGATCCTGAATGTTGCTATGAAGATCGAAGATCCCCATACCACAGCTAAGACCTGGCAGAGACAAATTAATTAATTAAAGGTTTTTAAAAAAAGAGGCAGAAGGAAATTTTGGAGGTGGTAGATATGTTTATGGCACCGATACGGTGATGGTTTCCTGGGTGTATACTTATTTGCAAACTCAACAAGTTGTATCCATTAAATGTGTGCAGCTTTTTGTATGTTAATCATCCTCCATAATGTGATTAAAAAAGAAAAAGGATGGGTACCAGCTTCCATCCTGTTGTTTAAACCAAAGACCTGCTGCACTTGACTGTTTCTTCTTTCTCTCCATCCACCCCCAGTCAGTCTCCAATTCCTCTCGGCTGCTATAAGTTATATCCACTTCCTTCCACCTCCACTGTCACTGCCTTGGTCCACTCCTGCCTGGACGGCTAGCAACAGCCTCTCGGTGTCCGCTCAGTTCTGTTCTCTGCAGTTCTGTATGTCTGCATCCCCAGTGGTCTTACTCAAGCTTAAACTGGATCACCTCATTCTCCTGCTTAAAACTCACTGGTAACTCTACAGCCCCATGGATCAGACCCAGAATCTTCCCATCAGCTACCAGACCCTGCCTGGGATGGCTCTGCCTTGCCTCCCAGCCTCTCTGCTCTGACACTCCCTCTTCCCCCTTTAAAGACAGGCTTCTCCGAGTTTTTGGAACTGGCCACATATGGGTCATCATCGGGGCCTCCACGTGTCCTGTTCCCTTGCCTGCAATATTTTTTCCTCCCTGGCCCTTGCCCCTACCTCTCCCCTAGACTAAGTCCTGCTCATCTCTCAGACCTCACACTGAATGTCACTTCTGCATGGAAGCCTCTCTAATTCCTCCAAACAGGTTAGATCAGCTCATTATTGCCGTCAAGCACCCTCTATTTTCACTGGCAGCATTAATCACATTTGTAATTAGGTATTCAGTGTCTGTTTCCCTCGTTGGATCCTAAGCCCTGTACAGGTAGAGCCTGCCAGTACTGTTCACTGCTGCCACCATAGTGCCTGGCACATAGTAGGCTGTTAGGACTGAGAAAGAGATATGTTCCCTATTTTGAATTCTGGAAAGGATTTCTTGGAGTAGAGACGAGGCTAGTTTCCATGTAACAAAGTAGAGCCAGAGGGCTAGCAGTTAGACTCCAGGAGGAACTTCCCCACTAAGTAGGCATTTAGCAAGTTCCAGGAAATCATCTATGCAAGGTACCAGAAGAAAAGCAAAAATGGCATGTTAGTTTATCTTCTCTTGTTCAGAGTGAGTGTGTGTGTGGGAGACACATATTACCTCGGATGTGCAAAAAAAAAAAAACCAAACCCAGGGAGCAGTGAACAAAGCTATAAATACAGCTGAGCGTCGAGTGACATCACCTGAGCACAGTGCGGCGATTTATGGGCAAGTCACACGGCCCTAAAGTGTATTTATAACGGTGTAACTCACTAGTACTTCTCCCTGCCTGCCTGTCCTCCCTCGTCCTCCTGTTCGATGGTGGCCAAAGTCCTGCTCTTCTCATGAAACAGCATGGCTGGGCCAGGCCCCTGTTTTGGGGGTACCAGGGGCACTGAGGCGTGGGGAGTTCTCTCCAAAACCATGCATTCAAAAATCTGCCGCGGTTCCCCATTTACTGATGAACTGTGGACACTTAAGACATGCAAAGCCGCCTTGGCCTTTGCTTATCTTTGGGCTCCATGTATGGCCCTGGGTGGGGAAGAACCCTTGGAGGAGCGCATGGCAACCCACTCCAGTATTCTTGCCTGGAGAATCCCATGGACAGAGGAGCCTGGAGGACTATAGTCCATGGGGTCACAAAGAGTTGAACGCGACTGAGCACAGCACAGCTTTATCCACATTCGCCATGTGGTCCCCAGTCTTCATTGAGTTTCCCCAAATAGCTCCTAGGTGTTCATCCCTCCAAGTATTTGTTCACGCTTTCCCCTCCATGTGTTGTGTTTTTTGACTATAAATCTCCAGTCAAAACTGCGCCTTTATTAGGCCCAACGCAGATGCAGCATTTTCACTGAGATGTCCAGTGCAAGATTCTTTCCATTCGGTTCTCTCCTCCCAACACCACTGACTCTGCATTCTCTGCTCCTTGAGGTCACCTGTTCACCATGATAAATGTGCACCCAGACATGACTTGTTTCCAACTCAAATGGTGAGTCCCTGCCCTACACATCTTAGTTCCTTTCTCAAGGTCTGCTCCAGATCCTGCCACATGGCAGAAACAGAGAATGTTTGTTCTATCAAATATCTGTTCCTTCTGTGAACCTAGTCCCCCTTGAACATCTGCAGCCATGTCCAGTTAGAAGCTCTACTGGCACAATTTTCAATCCTCACATGACTAGGAAGGTGTCAACATCCCCTCTTCTGTGTAAGATGGTTGGGGCAGAGAGAGGTGAAGTAGCTTACCCAAGGTATACAGCAAGTAGCGTGACCATAGGATTCTCAATCAGTTTGTCAAAATCTACCACTTTTTTCCTATTCCTGGAGACCTTGGGCTGTCTGGTCTATAGTCTGGTTTCTATCTAATATCCCAGGATATGCATTCTCTTCTTAAAAGCACTGCACACAGCCAGCTAATAACCTGCCTCTTCACAACTGGTTCCAGGGTCACTTACTCAGGTGCTGGAGTCATCAGAATGAAGTTTATTTTTGGGGGGGCTGCATTGAGTCTTCATTTCCGCACACAGGCTTTCTCTAGTTGAGACTTGCTGCTTATGGCCTCTCTGGTTGCTGCCCTGGGGCTTAGTTGCCCCTTGGCATGTGGGATCTTAGTTCCTGTACAGGGAATCGAAGCTGTGTCCCCTGTGTTGGGAGGCAGATTCTTAACCACTGGACCACCAAATGAAGTGTTCTTTTGAAGGGGCTTGTCAGGAAATCACTGCTTTGAAAGAAGAAGCCCCAGGGCCTTTTTGTGTCCTGGGGACCTACCCCTCCCCTACCTCATTTACGTGGGGGGAAGGAAAACTAAGAGGGAGAGAGAATGTGAGAAAAACAGTCACCTGGCAGCCAAACCACCCACTGCCCAGGACCCTGGCTTTCCTCTGCATCTCCCCTCCTCTGCTTCTGGATCTTCTTGGATGATTTTACCACAACCTCTATTCAGAGTCTAAATGGAAACAGGGACTTTCCTGGGGGTCCAGCGGTTAAGACTGTGCTTCCAATGCAGAGGGCATGGGCTTGATTTCAGGGTGGGGAATTAAGATCCCACATTCTTAGCAGAAGGGCCAAAAAAAAGGAAAGAAAAGCAATGGTGAACTGAGATTCTCTTTCTCCCAAATAAACCATCAAATGTTTACCTCAGGGAAAGTGGGAACTAGAAATTACCCAAGGTGGGTGGGGAGTAGGGTGTTGGTGGTGTAGTTCAGATAGGCTGGGATCTGAGTCATGACCTTAGACAAGCGAAGGTTGGGAAGAAGAGACTGGGAAGTCTGGGCAGGTGATTGTGGGGGAAGCAAGCCAGAGCAAATCAGAAAAAGTATGTGTCTTCCCAACTCATGCTCAGCTAGGTCACCAGCATGTGGCTTAAGGCACTGAATAAAATAAAAAATATTTACCGAGCAATGTGATTTTGCTAAAAAATTTCTATTAATATTACAAATAATTCTTATCTTTTCTATTATTGCTCAGAATCCAAAAGTGATTACAAATGATGCTGAGTTCCTATAAGTGTTTCCCCCAGCTCCACTTTCTCACATAGGCTATTTGCAACCCCATATTTGGCTGCAGAATCCAGCACATTCATTCCTCACACAAAGTGTGAAGTGAAAGAAGTTTGTCTTTGATGATCAGGTATCTTTCTTGAAGCATTATTCCACAATCTTGAGAGCTCTCTTTCTGCTCTAAACTTTCCCTGGCGAATGAGCTTATGCTAAAATGTGAAGGACTCCATATCCTCCCCCTGACACCCCAGATATTATATAATATATATAAATTGTAACCACTGGACCACCAGGGCAGTTCCTGGGGCAATGTTTTAACCAAGGAAACGTATGTCTGACAGTGTATACTTGGTAAGGAGGCATTTTGGGGGTACTATAGAGAAACCCTCTAGAGCCTATGAAATGACAACTCACCCAATAGTCTACAAGCAGAGGGAGAATTCCCATGAAGTTAATGAAGCTCGGTTGCTCAGGACCTTCTAAGGCCCCGGGTGGCACCCCGTCTATGCTCCAGTACTTTCATGTGGTTCTGCATAAAAAATGCAAGAGTAAGATACTGTAATCACAGTTGATTACGTCTGCTGTTTTCTTTTCATTATTACTTTCCTCCACCCCACTTTCCCTCAGGTCAGGAGGTCATGGACATTCTGTGGGCCTGGCTAAGGGGAGATTGAGTAGGAAGTCCATTTAGGTTGGATGAAAGTATTTACGCAATACAGCTCATAATCACTTGCATGTATGGTTATGTTAACCCTCTGGTATAAGGGTAGATTCCAGGAATGCTCCTGTGGTCACCAAGCTGACTCAGGCAGCATCGGGACATGTAGATGCAGAACAAGAGGGTCGTGGTGGCGAGAACGTGTCCTCTAGTACCCAGACCTGGAGGCGTGGAAAGCTAGTCCACAGAAAGTTTTTCTAATCACCTGACGTGTAACGTGGCAAGTGAGGGGTTTGGTTCTCATTGATGCTCTGTCAAAATGGAAGTTCTTTCCTGTCAGGAATGTGCCTAATGATGTAGCATACAAATTATAAATAAGCCATACAAAAATGCTTCCTGTGTATTTTATATGAAATGATTAGATAGAAATTATTCTGACATTAGGAAGAGAATTGTAACACAAAACTCAGTTTATCCCCAAAGAGATATTGTGCTAAGAGGAAGAGAATAGTTTTCTAAAGGCTCTGGGATTCTTCAATATCCCAATTAATAAAGAGAGTAACACATACGATTACAGTGGAGAAATTTTCAATTTCTTGGTGATTTGATAAAGATAACATAATAGATTGCTACAATAAGGACAAGCTGGTTAATAATGACTGGTGTCCTTTATAACAAATATTTAAGATTAGTTACAATACTTTGGCCACTTGATGTGAAGAGCTGACTTACCGGAAAAGATCCTGATGCTAGGAAAGATTGAGGGCAGGAGGAGAAGGGTGAGACAGAGGGTGACATGAGATGGTTGGATGGCATCGTTGACTCAGTGGTCACTTGTTTGTGCAAATCGCTATCCCGGAGATAGTGAAGGACCGAAAAGCCTGGCGTGCTGCAGTCCATAGGTTGCAAAGCATTGGACAAGAGTTAGTGACTGAACAACAACAACATAAAGAAACTCAAACTGTCCTGATATCTTACAGCTCAATTATTATTTTTTTTAATGTACAGATTTTTTTGTCTTCCAAAAATAACAACTCTAAAATTATAAATGGTATTATCAATATAATGGTCTTCCCAGGTGCTGCTAGTGGTAAAGAACCCACCTGCCAATGCAGGAGACATAAGAGATGTGGGTTCAATCCCTGGGTGGGGAAGATCTTCTGGAGCAGGGCATGGAAACCCACTCCAGCATTCCTGTCTGGAGAATCCCATGGACAGAGGAGCCTAGTAGGTACAATTCATGAAGTGGAAAAGAGTTGGACATGACTGAAGCAACTTAGAATGCATGCATGCATACCTTAATATAGCAATTTTAAAGTTGAAAGACATTTTTAAAGACTATTGATAATAAAAAGATAAATTTTGATCAACCATGCCAGAAGAAAACCGAATTATCCTTTTGCTCTCTCTATAAAAAACATTACAGAATCATTATGGGGAATCAATCAAAGGGTATGCAGCCAAAAAAGTAGCAAAAAATATTAATGGGTGTGTCAGGCAGTTAATGAATAAAAATGATTATGTTTTTTCCTGGATTTTAATGATTTTGATTTGCCAACTTTTTAAATGTTGTAACTTTATGAATCCTTTATTCATTTTTAAAACAAATGTTCACTTCTTACCTACTTTTGCATTTATAATTTTGTATTCTTTTCCTTTATTAATGAAGCCCCCCCCCAAAAAAAGCAAAATAGCATCAACCTCCTGACCCCATAAAATAGGATTCATCTATGTCTATAGCATTGGTATTTTATTAAGATAATGCTGAATGGTGACACTTTTCCTAAAGTTTATTATGTGCCCGAATTATTATAAGTGCTTTACTGTGAAATTATCTCATTTACTCCTCTCAATAACGACTTGTTTCCCCCATTGGAAACTACTTGTTTTCTCCATTTTACAGATGAAGGAACTAAAGTCCCAGAGATGTAAGGCAACCTGCCCCAGGTTGCTCAGCTGGCAGGCTGCAAAGCCTGGATACAACGCAGAAACTTATTTCCTGTATTCGCTGATCTAAACCCTGGTTCCCTCACCTCCCCTGACCCCAGAGTGGAGAGTTAAGTTCCCAGACTCCACCGCTCGTCTTACACTCAGAGCGGCTGAGTGTAAAGCTGGAAGACACACAGCCGACCGACGGCAGGAGAGTTCAACTTTGGCCGCAGGCTTTTCCCTACGCTCCCACAGCCCCCGACGCCGGCCTTGGCCTTGGCCTTGGCCCCGGGTGGGCGGGGTGAGGCCGCGGGCGGCGGACGCTCGGCAGGTGGGACCCGCAGGCCGCCTGGGGCGGGGGCGGGCGCGAAAGGGGTGGGGGCGCAGGCTGCAGTCTCGGGGAGGAGATGCCTTCAGAACTCCGGCGTCTCCAGGGGCAGCAGCCAGCACGCAGCCTCCTCCCCACTTCATTAACTGGAAAATAAACTGGAGCCACAAAGACCTGGAGAAAGGAGAGGGCGCGCGCCCAGCTGCCGCGGGGCGAGGGGCGGAGGTGGCGGGAGGGGACCGCGCCAGCTGAGGCTGCAATCAATCCTGGCTGCCCAGCCCCCACCCGCCGTCCCCTCCCCATCCCGGCAGCCGGTCCCCTCTGCTCCCAGCCGCACCGGGGGAGCCCTGGGAGCCATAGACCTTCCCGGGCTGGGGGAGAGTGCCCCTCAGAGTCACCTCTCCAAGCTGCGTGGGCACAATGGGCTGTCAGATGGCGGGGAGGGGCGGGCGGCTCTGCACTGGGCCCTCCTCGGAGCCAAACCTTCTGCTCCCCGAGCAGAACAGAGGGACATTGAGAGTGTGGCCCTGGGGAAGGGCTGGTCTGGGGAAAATGGGATTTTAAGAGAGAGAAATGAGAGACTTTGTACCTTCCGCTCACTGCCCACCACCCCGCAAACACACACAGGCTCGCAGGACTTCTCCTTCCTCTCTTCCGTGCTCTGCCCCTCTTCCTTTTCTTCCAGGACCCCCCAAAGTTGTGCCGCCCTCAGCACCATCCCCTCTCACCCCCTTGCCCCTGCTTCTCTTCTGAGCTCACCCCTTAGCAAAGCTATCCTCCCTGCCCGCAGGCCAGTTCCCTTTTGTATCTATTTGCTGTGGCTGCCGCAGACCGGGTGGTGTAAACATTTTCTCCCAGCTCTGGAGGCTAGAAGTCCCAAAGCAGTGTGTCAGCAAGACTGGTTTCTTCTGAGGCAGCTCTCCTTTTTTCTCCCGGGCCATCCCACGGTTTCCCTTAGTGCTTGTGTGTGTCCTAATCTCTTCAAATAAGGACACCGGCCATGTTGGATTAAGGCCAACCATACCGATGTTTCCTGATGGCTCAGACGGTAAAGCATCTGCCTACGATGCGGGAGCCCCGGGTTCAATCCCTGGGTTGGAAAGATCTCCTGGAGAAAGCAATGGCAACCCACTCCAGTATTCTTGCCTGGAAAATCCCATGGACAGAAGAGCCTGGTAGGCTACAGTCCATGGGGTCGCAGAGTCGGACACGACTGAGCAACTTCACTTTCACGTAAAGATCTTATTTTAATTTAATTACATCTTTAAAATATTTATTTTTGGCCACACAGGGTCTTCCTGGCTTTCTCTGGTTACATCCAGGACCACTCTCTAGTTGCAGTGCTCTGGCTTCTCATTGCAGTGACTAATCTTGTTGCATAGCATGGGCGGTAGGGCGCAGGCTTAAGTAGTTGCCCTGAAGCATGTGGAATCTTCCTGGACTAGGGATTGAACCTGTGTCCCCTGCATTGGCAGGTGGACTCTTAACCACTGGACAACCAGGGAAGTCCTATTTGCTTCTTCAAAGGCCTAATTTCCATATATAGTCTCATTCTGAGGACCCTCAAACATGGATTTTGGGAAACACAATCTAGCTCTTACCACCCTCCTTGTCCAGACCAGTCTACCACCAAATTTTGCAGATATCAGGATTGTCTAGGTTGCCCTAGACTGACTGGACCCTGTAACATTCCCACACACAGCCCCACAAACACATCCTAACACCTCCCTCACTTTACTCTAACACATTCAGGACCTCACAGAAGTACCTGGTCACACAGATCCTAGTTAATATAATCTAGCACACAGGAATATCACCTTCCTGGTTGCAAAATCATATCTGGCTAGTCTTCTTTCTGTTCAATTTGGAGGCTGCCTGTCACAGAATCACAGCTCTTCAGTTTGTTTGGTCCTCTAGGAATCTCTTCCCCTCAAAATGTTTCAGTACCTTAATTTATTCATTTATTTCACAGTTTTGTTGAGATATAACTGACATACAGCACTGTATAAGTTTAAGGTGTACAACATAATGATTTGACTTACGTACATCGTGAAATGATTACCACAAGAGTTCTAGTGAACATCCATCGTCTCATATAGATACAGCATTAAGGAAGTAGAAAAAAATATTTTTTCCTTGTCAGTACCTTTAAATAATTTATTTTGAATAAGTTCAAAGGTTTAAAGAATGATATAAAAAGGAATGTATTGAGAAGTCTCATTTTTACCATCTTCATCATCCCTGCTCTCCAACCGCACCACCCCCCCCCCACCCCCCCGCATTCCATCTCTTATAGGGAACTGGATTAATTTGCTTTCCAGTGCCTTCACAAGCCCATACAAATGCATGAGTTTAGAGTCTTCTTAGACAGCTTCCCTTGTGGCTCAGCTGGTAAAGAATCCGCCTGTAATGTGGAAGGCCTGGGTTCGATCCCTGCGTTGGGAAGATCCCCTGGAGAAGGAAAAGGCTACCCACTCCAGTATTCTGGCCTGGAGAATTCCATGGACTATATAGTCCATGGGGTCTCAAAGTCGGACACGACTGAGCGACTTTCACTTTTTCTTAGACACTGGTGTTCAGTGTTCTGCCCCTCTCTTTTTTCACCTAACAATATAGCCGGGAGATTCTCCTCATATCTCTAAAGGTGGCTTCCTTTCCCCCCCACTTTAATAGTACTTCCTTATGTGGATATAACATGATTTATTCAACAAATCCTCTAAAGAGACACCCTTGGGTTGTTTCCAGTGCCTGTTCTCTGGAGAGGAGAGCCTTGAAAACCTTAACCAATTTACAGTTTTGTAATACCTGAGAAATGTAGGGGCCTGGAGGTAAGGCAGTGGGGTGGGCAGAAAGGATCCGCAGGTGGCAGGAGATGTGGTCTCTGCCTTTGGGGATGTTTTGAACTAGGAGAGCTGTAGTTGTTCTTCTCTGTGGAGTCTTCTTTATGAAAAAGACTCTCAGAAGCTCACCCTGCACACATTTCTCTGATGCTACATTGCTGACTCAAGATCCCTTAGATTAGTGATATATTGCTGTGTAATCAAATACCACAGACTTAGCAGTTCTAAACAACATGAATTTATTTGCTTACAGTTCTGTAGGTCAGAAGTCTGGGCAGAAAGAAAGGGATGAAGCTGGAATAGGGTAATGTGAAGTCGCTCAGTCGTGTCTGACTCTTTGCGACCCCATGGACACCAGGCTCCTCCGTCCATGGGATTTTCTAGGCAAGAGTACTGGAATGGGTTGCCATATCCTTCTCTAGGGAACTTCTCAACCCAGGGATAGAACCCAGGTCTCCCACATTGTAGACAGATACTTTATCATCTGAGCCCCCAGGGAAGTCGGAATAGGGTAATAGGAGTAGGTAATTACTAGCCCAGGAGGTCTAGAGTCCAGGATGTAGGGAAAGTGTCTTGGGAAGTCTGTGAAAGTGAAAGCTGACTCTTTGCCACTGCATGGACTATACAGTCCATGGAATTCTCTAGGCCAGAATACTGGAGTGGGTAGCCTTTCCCTTCTTCCAGGGGATCTTCCTCACCCAGGAATCGAACCAGGGTCTCCTGCATTGTAGGAGGATTCTTTACCAACTGTAGGGAAGTCTGTAGGGCTTTGTCATGGAGACTGTGAAGAGGTTCTCTGCTCAATTCCTTGTGGTTGTGGGACTGAGGCAGTCAGCTCCTAGAAGCCAGCTCTCTCTATAGGCCACTCACACTATGAATGTCCTCTTCTTTAAGGCCAGCAGGAGATTGTTTCTGCTGCTTTGAATCTCTTTTTCCAGTGAGGGCCCGGTTCCTTTATTAAGGGTTTTTTTCTGATTAAGTAGGCTCAGAATAATCTGCCTTTTAATTAACTCAAAGTCAACTGATCTGGGACCTTAATTATATCCACAAAATCTCTTCACCAAGTTTGTGTCTGACCTGCCCTCATCACTGCCAAATCTGGTACCAACCAAGTCTTTTTTCCAGATACCTTTCTTGCACACAGGCCAGGCACCCAGGTCCCATCCCTTCTCTCCTTAAATGTCTCAGAATACTGCTGCCTTGGGGCTTCCCTGGTGAGTACCAGTGGCTTAAGAATCCACCTTGCAATGCAAGGGACATTGGTTCAATCCCAAGAAGATCCCACATGCCTCGGAGCAACTAAGCCCAACTACCGAAGCCCAAGCACCTAAAGCCCGTGCCCTGCAGCCAGAGAGCCCACCGCAATGAGGAGCCCACATACCTCAACGAAGAGTAGCCCCCACTCACTGCAACTAGAGAAAGCCTGTGTGCAGCAACAAAGGCTCAGCAGAACTATAATAAATAAATAAAATTTATTTACTTATATTTATTTATAAAAATAAATAAATTTTTAAAAAAGTATAGCGTGCATCAGTTTGCCTTACCAAAAAAAAAAAAAAAAAAAGAGTAGTTCTGCCTTGTCAGGCCCACGTTATATCCTCTGGGATCGGGTTCAGCATTCACAGCGTCGGTGACCAGCACTCTCATGCCTCCCAGTCTTATTTCCTAATCATCCCTTAGAGCAGAGGCTCCGGATCCATTTGCCTGCCTATTACTCTTCCACCTCACCCCATCACCCCATTCCAGCTTGCACATCTTTATTTCTCCTGACTGCACTGCCTGGATGGAATACCTTTTTCATGTCTCTCCACTGATTCTGCTCTTTTCCATTGCTAATATTTTCACTTAGTAAAATTTTTTTTTTTTCAAGAGACTTCTGAGTGCTCTGGGGATTCAGAGGTGCAAGTCATCTTCCAGGTCCTCAAGAAGTTTGCAGACTGAAGGAACAGATGAGCAAGCAATAACAAATCACCATGGTAAGTGCTGAGCTACAAGCAGATGTCAGCCTAGGGCACAGTGGGATAACAGAAGTGGAGTGCAGAACTCAACGTGGGGGTCAGGAAAGGCTTTCTGGAGGAGGTGGCTCTTGAGCCATGTCTTGAAAGTTGGCTAGATGTGAGATGTGTGAAGAGAGAAGTTGGCTGGGCTTCATCTAGAGAGGAGCATGGGCTGACCTAGGTCTGTGAGCAAGGGGCATCTTGAGAAAGGCAGAATGCAGATACAAGGACAGCTTTGGCAGGAGCTGAGATTGGAGAGGATTTCCCAGCATCACAGAAGTCATTGGAGGTGTTTGGATTTTCTTGACGGTGAGGGGGAGTTAAAAGGCTGGAAGTAGGAGAGTGATCTGTGTTGTAATAAGGATATTTAAAAAATTAAATAATTTATTTATATTTGGCTGCTCTGGATCTTTGTTGTTGCCCACAGGCTTTCCCTAGTTGCAACAAGTGGGAACTATTCTCTAGTTTCAGTACACAGGCATATCACTGCAGTGGCTTCTCTTGTTGTGGGGGACGGGCTCTAGGGCACATGGGCTTCAGAAGTTGTGGCTCACTGGCTTAGTGGTGTCTTCCCCAACCAGGGATCAAACCATGTCCCAGCATTGGCAGGCGGATTCTTAACCACTGGACCACCAGGGAAGTACATAATAAGGATATTAAACAGCAGACTTGTGGTTAGAGAGCTTACTGCCTGCAGTGGGGAGAGGTCAGTTTGTAGATAAGAATGGTTAAGCTGAGATGGCAACAGACCAGGTTCCAAGTTCTACCTCCCCCAGGAAGCCTTCCTAGGGAACCCTTCCCAGAATAATGACTGTGTCTGGTAGCAACAGCAGTTGTACTAGAAGCAATAGCAATTTAAATAATGACACATCCATCCTTGTAAATGATAGCCCTGTGAAGTAGGCAGTAGAGTTATTATTATTTCTATTTTGCAGATGAGGAAAACAAGGAAACTTATCCATAGCATAGAAACAGCAGTGATGGACCATGAACCCAGATTGTTAGAATCCCAATGACATGTTATTGCCATTACAGCAAACTGCCTCTTGGCTTGTTTTGCATTTAAAGCCTTTTCTTAGTATCCAATCTGTTTAATAAATATATACATTGTGTCTGCTGACTTGTACACAGTTCTTGGCTCTGTGGCTGCAATCAATCAGTGTGAGTTAATGAAGAATATGGTGGTTCTTGAAGGATCCTATGATATAGCTTCTCCAACCTTAATTCATGAAATGATGGAACATTCATTCTGTCTTCACACCTTCTCCCAATACCTAGTACAGTGCAAGGTGAAAAACAGACATTAGTAAATTTGTGTGGAATTTAAATGGGTGATGAGGAATATCAACCACTTAAAAGAGAAATCAGGACTGTAGTGATTCTGGGAGGGAGGAGGGTCTGGGAGCCAGACTGGGTCTATGGGGATGGGTTAGTGGGACCGAGAGCCACCCACCAATGGTCCCCCAGCCTGAGCAGACTTGGCAGCCAAGTTGAGTCTAAGTAGCACTTTTCCGTTAAGTGCTCTGTGGGGAGGTGTAATGTGTCTCTATTTAAAATTAATTTTTCAGAATTGGAAGCCCCATTCTGAAAGGCAGTGCTCCCTTGGTGGCTTCTGGCAGGATTGGAAAGCCATAACTTTGGAGAGAAACACAATAAACCAGAAATTTCCTCCCAGGTGAGCGAGAAACTGCCTCTCTCCTTTTGAAGAGAGCATTTTCCAGAACTTTACTCATCAAGTAGCTAGTTTTCAAGTCATTTCTTCTCTGTGTAAGTGAACTACATTCCAGTCAACTGTCTGTTCTCCTCTCTGATAGATGGGACCGAGGCATAGGCAATCCACACATACAGGGGAACACAAAAGTAATTTCTCTTTGGCTTGAGGCTGTGTTTCTGTATTTACATGTGAATGGAGTGGCAGCTGATGCTTTGAAAATGTGCAGTGCTTGCTGCCAATGGAGAAGCACCACTATAATAGCGGTCCCACAAATGTTTGTCTAGGTGCTAGAGTTACAAAGATTTGTTCATTTAGTCATCCAATATTTATTGAGTACCTACTATGTGCTAAGTATTGTACTAGCATTGGAGAAACAACAGCGATTAAAACAAAAGTGAAAGAAAGTGAAAGTTGCTTAGTCGTGTCCAACTCTTTGTGACCCCATGGACTATACAGCCCATGGAATTCTCTAGGCCAGAATACTGGAGTGGGCACCCTTTCCCTTCTCCAGGGGATCTTCCCAACCCAGGAATCGAACTGGGGTCTCCTGCATTGCAGGTGGATTCTTTACCAACTGAGCTATCAGGGAAGCAAACCAGCTAACTAGCCAATCAACCCCCCACCCCGGCCCCCCCACAAAGCCTCTGCATTTATCTTGGGGTAAATAGACAATATTACAAATAAGTTATAGATAGGGACTTCCCTGGTAGTCTAGTGGTTGAAAATCTGCCTTCCAATGCGGGGGACGTGGTTTGATCCCAGGCTGGTGAACTAATATCCCACAGGCTGTGTTGCGCCGTGTGTGTGCTTGGTTGTGTCCAATTCTTGGCGGCCCCACGGACTGTAGCCCACCAGTCTCTTCTGTCTATGGGATTTTTCAGGTGACAATAGTGGAGCGGGTTGCCATTTCCTTCTCTAGGGGATGTTCCAAACCCTGGGATTGAACCCACATGCCATGAGGCAACTAAGCAACAGCTAGAGAGAAGCCCAGAAGATCCCGAGTGCTGCAACTAAGACTGGGCACAGCCCAAAATAAATAAGCAAATAAACATCATATTTAACAAAATAAATTACAGACAAATAATTAAATGTAACTAAGAACTGATGCTTTTGAACTGTGGTGTTGGAGAAGACTCTTGAGAGTCCCTTGGACTGCAAGGAGATCCAACCAGTCCATTCTGAAGGAGATCAGCCCTGGGATTTCTTTGAAAGGACTAAGCTAAAGCTGAAACTCCAGTACTTTAGCCACCTCATGCGAAGAGCTGACTCATTGGAAAAGACTCTGATGCTGGGAGGGATTGGGGGCAGGAGGAGAAGGAGATGACAGAGGATGACCGACTCGATGGACATGAGTCTGAGTGAACTCCAGGAGATGGTGATGGACAGAGAGGCCTGGTGTGCTGCGATTCATGGGGTCACAAAGAGTCGGACATGACTGAGCGACTGAACCGAACTGAACTGAAGGAGATAAATGGGCTTCCCGGGTGGTGCTAGTGGTAAAGAACCCTCCTGCCAGTGCCGGAGATGCAGATTCAATCCCAGGGTCTGGATGATTCCCTGGAGGAGGGCATGGCAACCCACTCCAGTATTCTTGCCTGGAGAATCCCATGGACAGAGGAGATTGGCAGTCTACAGCCCATAGGGTTGCAAAGAGTCAGACATGACTGAAGTGACTTAGCATGCACGCAAGGAGATAAAGTAAAAAGAGGGAACAGAAAATGTTAGGGGAGGTTGCCCTGGCAAAGATGCATAGAAAAGATGACACATAATGAAGAACTATAGGAGGTAAGGGAGTTAGATGTGCAGAAATCTGGGGAGAACATTCTAGGGAGGGTATAGCAAGTGCTAAGGCCATAAGGTGGGCACATGTCTAATGTGTCTGAGAGAGTGTAGAGAGAAGAGTATCACTTGAGCCCAGAGGGTGAGGAGACCCATCAAGGAACAGAAAGGAAAAGGTCAGAAAGCCCTCAGCGATCA
Organism: Bos javanicus; assembly: GCF_032452875.1. NCBI lineage: Eukaryota > Metazoa > Chordata > Mammalia > Artiodactyla > Bovidae > Bos > Bos javanicus. The sequence goes on from NC_083870.1 coordinate 12,421,846, forward strand.
TTGCAAAGACTCCCAAGTGTTAATATTGATATGATATTGATATTTCACATTGATATGATGTGTTGTGCTGCCAATGGAAGGTAGTGAGCAGAGGAATGATGACGATTCTGCCTGACATATTTTCACAGGAGCATTTTGGCAGCTACGGGGAAACAGGCAGAAGCAGGCAGGCCAGGTGGCAGGCGGGGTGCGGCTCAACAATCACGGAAGAGTGACTTGGACCAAGGTGAGAGCTGGTGAGCAGGTGAGAGTAGTCTAGATTTCCTTTGATGGTAGAATGGACGTGATTCATCGACAGATTACAAGTGAGGTGTGGGAGAAGCAGCAGCGTCAAGGATGACTCTCAGGATCTGGTGGCTGCAAGGAGGAGGCACTGTCATTTCCTGAGACAGGGGAGAAGGCAGAAGGGGCAGGTCTCCACGGGGGAGCTGGAAGGGCACGAGGGACGATCAGGAGCTTGGTTTTAAACAGGCTAAGTTTGAGGTGTGTTTTAGACACCCAAGTAGAGCTAGCCAGTAAATAGTTGGCTAATGGAATCTAGAATTCAGGAGAGAATATTCTGAGCAGAAGATATAAATTTGGGAGTCATTAGCATATAGATGGTATTTAAAGTCATGAGACCGGATGAGATCACCTAAGATGTGAGTGAGTGTAGATAAGAGAAGAGATCCAAAGATAGAACCAGAGGACACTCCAATGTTTAGAGGTCAAGGAGAGAAAAGGGAACGAGCAGAGGAGACTTGGAAGGAGAGTGGAGAGAAACACAAGGCAGGGAGGTGTGCTGGAAGTAAGGGAAGACGGAATTTCTAGCAGGAGGCTGCTGGTAGATCAAGCTAACAGTGAAAATAAGGAAGTCCTAGGTGACCTTGATTTCAGTCTTTTTTGGTGGAGTCAGGAGGGCTGAGGCCTGGCTGAAGTAGGTTCCAGAAAGAAGGTGAAGAGAGACCTATAAGAAACAGTGAGTCCAGACAACTGTTTGAGAAGTTTCACTGTAAAGAAAAGGAAGAATTCAGTGGTATGTGGAAGGGGAAGTAGGGTCAAGCTTTTTCCTTCAGACTGGGGAAATAAAGATGGATATGGTAGAGTCTGTCCTCAAGTTGCTTTAATTCTAAAAGGGGAGATAGACATATCAGCAGAAGTCAGCAGGTACAGATGCTCAGCTGGTTCCATAGCAATACTCTCTAGAAAAATCTAAAAGCTCTAACCTAATGTAGAGGGAAAAATTACTTTAAAAAGAAGTTCTACATCCGGACCTGCATGATAAGTGATCTTTATCGAGGGAAGAAAGAAGAAAATGATATTTTAGATAAAAAAAGGAAGAAAGAATATAAGTCAAACCATGGAAACCTGAATTGGCTGTGGGGATCACAAAGAGATCCGCATTTCTGTCCTAGAAGTGAACTGCCTGGGTGTGACTCCCAGACTCTGCAAGATATGTGACCTTGGGCAAATTACTAAGCCATTCTATGAATCTGTTTCCTTACCCATAAAGTGCGGCTGCAGTGGTATTTGCCTCAGGGGGTTGTCAGGAGGATGAAACAACAGTATATGTGAAATGTTTGTTAAGTGTCTGGTACATCATGTGAATCTGTGTGTGTGCTCAGTCTTGTCTGACTCTGCAGTCCCAGGCTCCTCGGTCCATGGGATTTCCCAACCTAGGGGTCAAACCTGCATCCCCTGTGTCTCCTGCACTGCAGGCAGATTCTTTACCACTGAGCCATGGAAGAAGCACTTGGTTTGTAGCAGATGCTCCATAAATACTAGCTCTTCCAATACGGGTGCAGACAACGATAACTGAGATTGAAGCGATAGAAGACTGAAGACATCCCTAGCCAGACGTGGAGGGACTTGCATGTCATACTAAAGGTTTTGACTATATTCTGGGGATGGCTGCCATTGAAGGCTTTTAGGCTGAGGAACAACACAATCTGATGAGTGTTTTAAGAGGTTCACTGGGGCTCCGGAAGACGGGTGTAAGGGGAATAGCAAAACCCTGGAGGCAGGATTCCCACGACCAGATGGTGTATCCTGGCTCCACGCTCATCCGTGTGTGAGCCAGTTCTTTCCTTGAGCCTCATTTTGTTCATCTGGGAAGCAAACTCTACAAAATGCAAGCAAAGGGCTGCTTTGAGGAGTAAATAAATCATAGAATGAAAGTATCTAACCCTGGTTCATGAAACATAGTAGATACACAGCAAAAATTTGTTTTGATTTTGCTATGAGATGTATTACGTGTGAGGAGCAAAAGCTCGTCAGTGTCCTCGTCCTTATGGCCCTGTCCCACCAGGCCTAGTCTCTTTTGCTTCTGGAAACACAGCATCTTTCTCACACTCTCCTGTCCCACTCTTCCCACCTCTGTAGCTCTCTGCTTCCCTTCTGCTCAATGATCAGACCCTGATGGCCCTAAAGTGCCTGCCAAGTCCAAGGCCAAGGCCGTGTCTTCAGGGCTGGAAGGTGGGTAAGGAGAACCTCCGAGGTACAGCTTTTCCTTTACCTGTTTCAGAGGACTGTTCTTCTTCCACTGACCCTCGACGCCTGTAGCACATTTTGTCATCATTTCCCAGCATCCATGTCTCATCTCCCCCAGTAGCTGGCATGTTTCCAGGAGGCCCAGAAGGTACTGGTAGAGATGTCTGAGGTCCCACCTCTCCCAGCACAGCCCCTCACTCAGGGTAGGGACTTAGTGTGGGATGAACTGAGTAAAGAGTTGGCTGATGCTCCTCTGCAGCCTGCCAGGCTGTGAGTAAGTGTGAGCTGGTTGGATTATGAAAGATGGGAAATCATGTCTTCAGTTTTAGAGTGGAGGTAAAACTCGAGGCGGCCCTGGACTTACTCAGGCAGGGTGGACAGGGCTATGACCTGTGGGCCCAGAGTGATTGCCTTGATAAGCTAAACAAAGGCGGCTCGTTAGCCTCATGATCCCCATGAAAGTTGAAGAAGGTGCGGAGCCTTGGTAGTCAATGGCCCTCCTTCCAGCAATGGGTTCGGGTCTCTACCAGTCAGCCTGAAACATTCAGAGAAAACAAGCTGATTTACAGGATCTTTTCTTCCTGTTCGCTTGGCAGCCACTTGGGCTGCTGTGAAAGCCACAGGAGCAGATACTTCTCCAGCCTCTGGGAAGGCAGAGGAAGCCCGCACCACACCTGACGCTCCTCCCCTTCTTCCCAGGCCACTGGGAACCCATTCACTCTTCAGTATTCAGCTTCTACTAGGATGTTACTGATGCTGAAGCTGATGCGCCAATACTTTGGCCACCTGATGCAAAGAGCTGACTCACTGGAAAAGATCCTGATGCTGGGAAAGGTTGAGGGCAGGAGGAGAAGCGGGTGGCAGAGAATGAGATGGTTGGATGGCATCACTGACTCGATAGACATGAATTTGAGCAAACTCTGGGAGATGATGAAGGACAGGGAAGCCCAGCGTGCTGCAGTCCATGGGGTCGCAAAGTCGCACACAATTTATCGAGTGAACAGCAGGATATTACTACTACTTCTACTGATAATGGAAGCTACAATAACATTAGCCAACCAAGCTTCTGAGCGCTCACCATGTGGCAGGCACAGTGCTAAGTGTATAACATGGATGATCTCACTCAATCCTCCAAAAACTAGTAGTTATCACTATTTTTGGTTACACTGTGCAGCATATGGGATCTAATTCCCTGACCAGGGGTTGAACCTGGGCCCCCTGCAGTCAAAGTGTGGAGTCTTCACCACTGAACCAGCCGTGGTGTCCCCAGTAGTTATTATTAATATCCCCATTTTTACAGTTGAAGAAATTAAAAGATAAAAAAGTTCAGGAACTTGCCCATGGCTGCACAGCTAATTAAGTTCATAGAGTCAGAATTTGCACTTAGGGTAAGCCTTAGGGCTGTTCACAAACATTTCTGTCTCTCAATCTGTCCCCGTCTCTTTCTTTTTCTCCAGATTGTCTCTGTCACACTCGAGCATGACTACATGACTTCTCTGGCCAGTGAAATGGGAGGAGAAGTGACCCTCCTGGTCAGCAGCTCTAGGGGCCAGGGTGTGCTGTGCTCCATTCTCTTCTTCCTCGGCCACAGCGTCCCGGGGGTGGCAGCGTCCCCTGGGGTGCTGTCCCACCAGCCTGAGTCCTGGCAGGAGGGTGGGGTGGGGCGGTGGAGTAGAGCCCTCAGCTGAGCCGCAGTAAGTCTTCGGATTGACACTGAGACTGCAGGGCTGTTTGTTATCACAGCAACACTGTGCAGCCCATCTTGATTGAGTTGGAGCCAGGCCTCTGTAAACAGTGAACACTCTTAGACCCCACGCTCAGGAGTCGTCCCCAGTTTCTCCAGCTGAGACAGCTATCTCTCCAATGAAATCAAGTAGCCCTCTAGCATGACTTTGATCACATCGTGTGTCCAGTCTTGTCTCCACCATTAGATTGAGCTTGCAGGGCACACTTCTACATTTTTGGTTTCCTGGCACAGAGCCTGGGACATGGTGGGTGTTAAGGACATTCTCGCTGGGCGAATGTTTGTAGGAAAAGAACCCTGGGCACTGCAGTTCTCCTGAAACTCCAGGTAGCCAAGAAGTCTAGCCTACCTCTGACCCCACATTCCTGTGAGGTAACACCGGAAGATGTCCTCATCTCTGGGGACTCTGCCAGGTGGCCTGGCACCTGGGGATCTACCCAGCTGGCTAGCAGAATTTGTCCCATCCTATCCAGACTGAAGCAGTAAATCAGTACGTGTGAGGAATTTACCCCACAGAGTGATCCCGAAATGGCATGAATGAGTAATTTACAAAGCCCATTAAAGCGGCACAGAATTACTTATTTATGAGAACTTTTTGACAGATCTGCGGCTTAATCATTTATCCCTCTGAACATTTAGCCAGGGTCATTGGTAAATAATTCACTTATTACACACTCTGGAGTGGTTTATGGTACTGTGACTTATGATCTCACGCGAGTACACAGATGGGGAAGCTGGGATGGGAAAGCTGGGGAAGCGAAGGGCAGCTGAGGGCCCTCCCCCCACATTCATGCTGGACCTTCTGGATCCAAGAGGAAGGCCTGCAGTTTCTCTAGCTGAGATAACTATCCCTCTAGCATGGGTTCGGTCACATCATATGTTCATTGTTGTCCCCATCATTAGACTGAATTTGCAGGGCCGCGTTTTTGATTTCCTGGCACAGACGCTGGGACATAGAGGGCTTGAAATTTGCTCTAAGTCACACTGATGTTACATGCAAAAGGATGTGAGTCCCTGGTCTAATCTTTGGGGAGACAGAGAGGGAGGAAATACATGTGTAGAGACTGGTCTAAAAATGTTAGGTCTTAGCTCCAGGCAGAGAGCGGAGCTCTCCAGGGCCTCATGAGGGAAATGTAAATGCCCACTTGACATTCAAGACCCTCCAAGAACTGTTCCCAAAGAAATCACTCATTTCTCCTCTTGTCTCAGCACTAGCTGCTGGGGCTCCTGGACAAGGCAAGTTTTGTGCTTCCCCTATGCATTTGCTCACAGCGTCCCTCCTGCCTGCATTGTCCTTCTATTCTCTTCTCTAATGGTTACTTCTTGTTCAGTTTTCAGCTCAAAGCCACCTCCTGAGTGAAACCTTCCCAGACTACCTGAGCCATGCTTACCACCTCTGTGAAGTTTTCAAAAACCTACAAAGTGCCAGGCATACATTGAGTACCTTGCATGTGACACTGATTGGCCTATTTCCCTGGCTATGCTGGGTGTCCCCACAGGGCCAGGACTACTCAGCATTAACTGGACAGGGTCCCCTCTCTCGCTGGCCCAGACCCTGCCGCTTCCTCCCGACCCCGGGGGAGTTAAACAATGTGGGCTGTTGTTGATGATGATAATAACGAGGATGATAATACAAATACTGTGATGTTGATTTCCTAGCATTCCCGCTCTGCTCCCCTTCTCTCTCTCACACCTCCCACAGTCCCTGACAACAGTGGAAGCACGCGGCCAATCTTTAAGATTCTTCGTTTCCAGCTGGCGCCGTAAGTGGAGATCGAAGTGCCTGTTGGGCTGGAGAAGTGTGTTTGGATGGAGTCACTGGAAAGGAAGCAAGTGGAGAAAGATCCAAGTGCGAGTGTCATGCTGTACACTTTTTTGGTTTGGTTTTTTTGGCTATCCCGCCTGGCATGCAGGATCTTAGTTCCCCTCCCAGGGATGGGACCCAGGCCCCCCTGCAGTGGAAATGTGGAGTCTTAACCACTGGGACGCTGCAGAACTCCCCATGCTATACACTTTTATTGAAGATCCTTCCCAAGTCACACCTATCCCAACTATCACCTTCCAGCAATACCCCACAGGTTCCAAATAGGTTTCCCATGGTCCTGACCTTGAGGGGGTTAGCTGTCTTCCCAGGTTGAGGCCGCCTGAATGAGGTCTGCTCCCTTTACATCAATACTATCTTGCCCAGATAGATGACAAAGACTTCAGCAAGACACTTTCCCCTAGTCATCGATCTCCAGTGGGAAGAGAAAGGAAAGAATTTACTCTGCCTAATACCTCTTGGGTACCAGGAAGTCCTTCCTAAAGTCTTGTCTTAGGCAGTCTTGCTATGAAGCTCAAGAAGTGTATAATATTAAACAGCTCATCTTTCAGGGAGGGAAACCTGGGCCTGCCTGAGATGAGTTAAAAGGATACCATCATTCCTGAACACAGAGTTCTCCTTCCTTCCTGAAACCTCTCTGGGCTTAGGGAATTATAAATTGGTCTCTAGTCACTCCCGCATTGTAGGCAGACACTTTACTGTCTGAGCTACCAGGGAAACCAGTCACTGACTAGAGTGGACAGAATCATATAGTTTGTCTTCTATTTATTTTTATGGATTCCCATAACACTCATGTCCAACAGGTATTGTTGTTATTAATAGCTTCTGTTAGGGACCGAATTGTGTTCTCCCCAGATCTATATGTTGGAACCCTAACTCCCAATGTGACTGTATTTGGAGATAGGGCCTATAAGCAGGAAAGTAAGATTAAATGAAGTCTTAAGGATGGGGTCCTAATCTGGTAAGACAAGAGACATGAGAGTTTTCCTCTCTCCTTCACCAGCGACTCCCCACACCTGCCCCCATCCCAGAGGACATGTGAGGACAAAGCAAAAAGCCAGGAAAGGAGGTCTCATGAGAAACCAGCTCTGAGGCACTTCAGTCTTCGATTTCCCGCCTTCAGGACTGTGAGAAAATAAATGTCTGCTGTTTAAGACACCCAGTCCGTGTTCTGTTGTTATGGCCAGCCTGAGGGAACTGCAGCAGCTTCCTTTTATAGGCTGAGAGAAGTGAAATGACTTGCTGAAAATCATCCAAAGCCTAGGTGACAGTGAAGTCTTGAAATTAGGATCGGGTCCAGTGGATGTACTGGATCCTGCTGAATCCATCCCAGGAGTGAAACTCCAGAGCTCAGGCTCTGTGTCTAGCAGTCTCCCTACGGACCCTCCAGTCACAGCGTATTCCTCTCTGCTCCCTGCTCCAAACCCATCCCATGCTTCCTGTTGTTCCTCCTGTCTTCCAGTTCTGGACCCTTTGGTGTCCACGTAGAAGGCTCGCATCAGATTCTGTGGTGCAATCTTGCCATCTGCTGGCCAGAGCCAGCAGTCACTCCAGCCGCCAGGGCAGTAGTTTTCTCTTTTGTTTTTGTTGTAGGAGAGCACTTAACATGAGATCTGCTGTCTTAAAAAAAAAAAAAATTCAAGTGCACAATACAATATTGCTAACTCTAGGTATTATGTTCTAGATATCTAGAACTTATCTTGCGTAACTGAAGCATTCTTTACTACTCTGTATCTCTCTTGCCCCATGATCCCACCCAGCTCTCTCTCCTAATTCCAATCCCTCTAATTTTCTCCTGAAGGCAAGTAACTAAAATGATAGGAGCCTGTTCAAAAAAGGAAAACAAAAAGGCAGACACAGAAAACTGTCCTCTTGGGTCTGAGGAGAAAACTGACTGCAAAAGGAAAAAGACAGCTAATTCCCAAAGGTGAGGTCCCCACAGTGTCCAGAAGCCCCCCAAGTCCAGGCTGGGAAGCTGGGGGGAGTCTTGGTGCTGTGCGTGTGGTGCCCCTTGACAGGAGCACTGAAGACCTCGCATGTGTCCAGAGGAAGTGTGTGTGTGTGGGGGGGGGGGGGGCGGCGAGCTTCTGAAAAGGTTACAGGAAGAGGCTGCTGCTGCTGCTGCAAAGTCGCTTCAGTCGTGTCCGACTCTGTGCGACCCCATAGACGGCAGCCCACCAGGCTCCCCCGTCCCTGGCTATCAGGAACTGAACACCATCCTTTTCTTCCACGGAATGAGAGCATCCTGTTTGCTTGTTTCTCTTAGGCAGGCTTTCATAACAACCTGTAGGGTGAGTAATCCCACACTCATTTGACAAACGAGGAAACCAAGGCTCAGAGAGTTTGTAACCCAGAGAACTGTGTGCATGAATGATATCAAACTATTTATCGTAATGTGAGCGCTGGGCCTGGGATGTAGTTCCGGGTATCTGACAGCTCTGATCCATCCATCCATGAGTGTGAAGTGTTAACGTCTGTGTTTACGGGGATCGCACAGTTTCTGCTTCACAGAACCCCAGCCTGAGCATCTCTCTGTGTGGTCACCCAGAGTCTACTTTACATGCACAAGAGGGGCGTGCTACAGCTGGTTGCTGCTCTTCTGTGTCCCCCGAGAATCAAGAGGGGTAAGTGTGAGCCTAGAGAAGGGTGCAGAGAGGAGAAATGATCAGGAGAGCCAGAGGAGAAAGGAGAGGGAGGGCGGAGCAGGTATAGAAGGAACACAACCTTGAGGCAAAATACAGAGACTTTGAGTCTGAAGTCACCAAGCAAGCTGGGTCTTTGGGAAAATGTCTTCATCTATGATGTGGAGATAATACCATTGTACCTATCTCACAGGACTGTTTTTGAAAGTTTAGTGAAATAACAGAGTGAAACCTCTAGCTCCCGTATTCCACTCAAGCAGAGTGAACCACAAGCCCCCATGCTCCACGCATAGTCAGGCCCTAGTAAGTGTTTGTTGAATGTGGAGCCACAAGGAGTAGAGGGCTGGCAGTGCCGCGAGTCTCCTGTGACTGTTGACTTAACATGAAGCCACTCATCACCAAGAAGCATGACGTCTGACGAGCAGGGGCTCTGGACCTGTCCCAGCCCATTTCAGGAGCCAAGAGGTGGTCTTGCTCCCTCCAGCTTTGCAGATGTAGGTTTTGCCTCACCCCCCTAGACTTATCAGCATTCACAGAAGCTATGGCTTATACACCAGACTGAAGCAGGTCCTAATTAGTAGTTCCAGGAAATCACATGTTTTCCAGTGAAAAGAAAGTGAAAATGAAGTCACTCAGTCGTGTCCGACTCTCTTCGACCCTATGAATTTTAGCCCACCAGGCTCCTCCATCTATGGGATTCTCCAGGCAAGAGTACTGGAGTGGGGTGCCATGTCCTTCTCCAGGGAATCTTCCCGACCCAGGGATTGAACCCAGGTCTCCCACGTTGTAGGCAGACTCTTTACCATCTGGGCCACCAGGGAAGTCCTGTTTTACCTCCTCCCACCAGGGAAGTCCAGTGGGAGGAGGTAATTTTGGTAGTTTTGGATTCTAGAGAAGGACAGCATGTCTTTGTGGATGTGCAACATGACGGAAGAGCCCTCAATGTGGAGTTAGGAAAGTCTAGGATTGGCTACAACCTGTGTTATCCTGGGCACACCTCTTTCTTCCTTAGGGCTTAGCACTTTTGTCTATGAACTGATGGTATGTCTAAGTAGGATGATCAGCTATTCTTGTTTACCTGATGTCGAGTTCCAGGGTGTGGGACTTTCAATGCCCAAACCAAGAAGATCCAAGGCAAATCAAGACAAGTTGGTCACGCTGTTTATTAGCCCTGTCTTCTCTAATATTTTATGTCTGAACTGCTGGCTTACTTGATTCTACCTGTTTGCTCTTGTTTCTGTTTCCGAGAAAATGCTCTTGTTTACAGGAAATAGAATACTCAACTAACATTGGCTTTTGATCTGAGGGTGCTTATGGTTTACAAACAAGCATTCTGGGCATAGGCAGCTCAGTAGCATCATTAAGGATCTGGGCTCGTTCACTATCTTTAGCATCTTAGCTTTTCATTCGCATGTCTGTCATCCTGAGGTCACAGGAGAGCTACCCCAACTTTGAGTATGACACAACTACTCAAGAGAGAAAGGAGGAAAATCAGTGGCACCAACTGCCTCTGTTACTTGAGGAAGCGAAAGATTTTCCAGAAAACTCCTAGCAGATGTCTCCTTAGATTTTGCCAGCCACTTCTAGCTGCGGGAGAAGCTTTCCAACCTCCATAAGTGGAAGGCAGCAAGGAAGAAGTCGTGGAGTGCGCCACCCTGATGGACATATGTTCCTTAGTGTTGCTTTTCTTTCTTTCTTTAAAAAAAATTTTTTTTGGCCCCACCATGAAGCATGTGGGGTGTTATTTCTATGGCCAGGGATTGAACCCATGCCCCCTACATTGAAAGCATGAAGTCTTAACCACTAGAGCACTGGGAAAGTCCCTAGTGTTGCTTTTCGGAGAGCAGGAATGAGGTACCAATGAGTAACTTGATATATTTATGGAGAGAGAGAAAGAGCTCTGAAAAGCAATAGACTTTCCCTTGGAGTTTAGATAGAGGGGGGAATAACATGAACGTTGTGAAGTTCAGAGGTCTGGGGTCAAGGGTGCAGAACAGAGGTGTGGGAAGGCCCTGAAATCAGCAATATATTTTGCTGGATTTGCTATCCTCAAAGCTTGGAGGTATATCAAGGGGAGATTCCCCAGTTGGCCAAAGCTGCAGAATCAGGGGCTGTCATCTCTACGAAGCTCAAGGAAACGTGGCAATGGTATCCTCTTCTTTCTTCATCCTCCCCAGAGGCTCTGGACCTTCGGGCACCCAGATCTATTGTGGCACATAGATATTGCTGAGTCATGAAAAGTAATACCTCTGTGCCTCCTCTTAGAGGCTCAACTACTTCCTTACTCAGCCGAAATAGTCTTGTGGGTTCTGCCCATTCCTGAACAACTGTGCCTGTGGGATCCCAGTAAAGTACTGTTTCTATATCATCAGTGCGCTGCTTGTGCTGATGTTCAGCTGTGTCTGACTCTTTGCAACCCCATGGACTATAGCCCGCCAGGCTCCTCTGTCCATGGGATTGTTCAGGCAAGAATACTAGAATGGGTTGCCATTTCCTTCTCCAGGGAATCTTCCCGACCCGGGTATCGAACCCATGTCTCCTGTGTCTCTTGCATTGCAGGCGGATTCCTTACCTGCTGAGCCATCAAGGAAGCCTCTATCATCAGTATAGCTATCATTTATTGAGGGTCCACTCATGCTTGAGTCTGCACTAAGTTCTCGACCTAAGAGGATCTCAGTCTTATTCAGGGAAGGGAATTTGCCACTATCCCTGAATTAAAGAGCTTCCCTGGTGGCTCAGATGGTAAAGAATCTGCCCACAACATGGGAGACCTGGGTTTGATCCCTGGGTCACGAAGATCCTCTGGAGAAGGGCATGGCAACCCACTCCAGTATTCTTGCCTGGAGAATCCCATGGACAGAGCAGCCTGGCGTGCTACCGTCCGTGGGGCTGCAAAGAGTTGGATATGACTGAGTGAGTAACACACACTGAATTAAAGATAAGAACAGCAGTTTGGAGATGCCCCAGGCCATATAATTCCACAGGTCAGCCTGACTCCACTGGCCTTCCCTTTCTTGTTGTAATAATCTGACCTTTAATTGGGTTCCCCAGACCTTGTGAAATGTCCAGCACTCAGTACATGTATGAGTGAAATCGCTAATCTCCTTGACCAGTTCATCTCTCTTTTCTGATTTCTGAAGACCTCAACTTTTTCTTGGAAAAGAGCATATCCTCAGTGTCTTTCAGAATGATGCCTGACCCATACTGACACGTATTTGTGGAATGACTGTTACATAAAGTAGATACTAATTTCCCCAGGCTTCCTGGTATTTGCACTGATAGAGAAAATGGATATATCAACAAGGATCTTTCATTCTTAGAGATTATTCGATTCAATTCTCTACTTTTACAAGGACAGACTGAGACCAGGAGAGGTGAGACGACATGCCCAAAGTCCCTTCTTGCTTGTGTGAGTGCTAAGTCACTTCAGTCATGTCTGACTCGTTGTGACCCTATGGACTGTTGCCCACCAGGCTCCTCTGTCCATGGGATTCTCCAGGCAAGAATACCTGAGTGGGTTGCCATGCCCTCCTCCAGGGAATCTTCTCAACCGGGGGACTGAACCCACATCTCTTATGTCTCCTGCATTGGCAGGCTGTTTCTTTACCACTAGGGCCACCTGGGAAGCCCCAAAGCTCCCATAGCAATGTTAGAAAGCACCTGGATTAGACTCTATTCCCAAGCAGCAGCAGTAGCCAGATCTAGAAATCCTGTCCTGGGGGGAGACAAGAAGGGGGACCTGGACTTGGACACTTTCAGATCAGATATTAGCATCTGCTACTGGCTCCTGGCTTACTGTGGGGAACTCTGCTTCACTCTGAGATGCTTAATGCAGCTGTGCAGAAATCTAGCTTTGCTTTGGACTAAAAGGTTGGTTTGAATCTCAGTTTTACCAGGAATGAACTTGAAGGTCTTGAGTAAGTTGTTTAATCTAAGTCTCAGTTTCCTGCCCTGGAAGCTGGACATGATAACAGCTATTTTAAAAAAATTAATTATTTATTTGGCTGTGCCAGGTCTTAGTTCAGTATGCAGGATCTTTAGTTGCTGCATGTGGGATCTAGTTCCCTGACCAGGAATCACACCTGGGCTCCCTGCATTGGGAGCAGAGAGTCTTAGCCACTGGACCACCAGGGAAGCCCCAGCTCTCCGTCTTCTGACACGGCCGTCTGCCTATCGCCCTCCCAACTCTCCTAGAATCTTCCACTTGGCTCAAATGTTTTAGAGGGCAGTAGGCTGACCCACTGAAATGCCCTGACATTTTGCTCTCGAAACTGGTGACCCTTTATCACTCCTGGGCAGAAGCTGGCCTGCTAATCTGATGGTAATTAACGGAGCCTAGAGATAAACTAGGAGAAGGCAATGGCACCCAACTCCAGTACTCTTGCCTGGAAAATCCCATGGATGGAGGAGCCTGGTAGGCTGCAGTCCATGGGGTCTCGAAGGGTCGGACACGACTGAGCGACTTCACTTTCACTTTTCACTTTCATGCATTGGAGGAGGAAATGGCAACCCACTCCAGTATTCTTGCCTGGACAATCCCAGGGACGGCGGGGCCTGGTGGGCTGCCGTCTGTGGGGTCGCACAGGGTCGGACACGACTGAAGGAACTTAGCAGCAGCAGCAGCAGAGATAAACTGCCAGGGGCCAGGGAAAAGACGTTGGCTACTGCCTCCCATGCAGTGCTCTTCTGGTGTGCTGGAGCTGGATTAAGTTGATGGTTAAATAGCCAGGGATTTTGTATCAGTTATGGTTAAACTGTTGGTAGTTTGAAATCAACTGTTGCTGCCATGTTTACACCATGCATGCTAAGCTGCTTCAGTCTTGTCTGACTCTTGGCGACACTGTAGACTGCAAGGCTCCTCCATGGATTCTGGGATTCTCCAGACAAGAATACTGGAGCCGGCTCCATTTCCTCCTCCAGGGGCTCTTCCTGATCTAGGGATCAAACCCGCATCTCTTATGTCTCCTGTATAGGCAGGCAGGTTCTTTACCTTTAGCCCCACCTGGGAAGCCTGTTTACACCATGGGAATCAGCAAATACTACAAATGAAGAGGTTATTTTCTCCTGTGGCCATTGGGCTACCATTGCATCACCAAACAAACCTTTCTCCTCCTAAAACTCACCAGCTGGCAGAGGGACTACAGGATTCTGGGCTAGACACCTTGGTTACTACACTCACATTTTAGACAATTAATTCTTTAAATTATAGAGGTAATACAAAGTTGTTATGAAGCATCTGAATAGCATGGGACAAGTACAACTGAAAAGTCAAGGCCTCACTCCATTTATCTCTTCTGTTTGCAGAGGTATCCACTTTCATTTTCTTTTGAGTTTCTCTAGAATTCTTTTGTGGTTGTAGAAGAAAAGCTATATATAGAGTTTTATTGAATGGGCTGAACTTGAAACAAGAAACAGCTTCATTTTTCTTTTAGCTCTGCTGCTGCTATCCATCACATTATATAGAAGCTCTCTGACTTGCCCCTGGAGCTGACACAATAGCTTTCTGACCACTTTCAGGCATGAAAAAATAGTCTAGTTTAGCTCAATTTAAAACTTAAGTGTCACATCCAGTTCAAAGCTTCTCCTTTCCCCAATCATTGACTTGACCTGTGGCTTGGAAACCTGCAGTGAAAAAGAGGGCATTCATTCTCCTTCCGTCTCCTCCTCCTCCTAGGGCCAGAGGAAGAGCGATAAAGTTCTTTTCACCCAGTGACTACTCTTTGTAGTCCTTTCTTGGCTGTTACGGTTGCTGTACCTTCTCCACTATGGCAGAAAGTTGCTGGGAGGCCTGTCCCAGGGGCCTCCTCACTGTCCAGTCTCCTGCTGGCTGACTCCTTGTGAGCCTCACTCAGGTCATGCTCCTACAGGTATAAAGCAGAGCCTCTTACTGGTGGACTCCCTTCACCCCAGTGGGCAATCTTCTTGGATGGAATCGCATCAAAGTGGTTCTACTATGGTTACTGTTCACAGCTTCCACTAGGGTCATTGGAAATTCATCAAAACCAGCCTTGACTCATTGAATGGCGGAAGTGCAGCTTGCCAAACCACTGACCCCCTCTCCTCTTCCTTCTGTCATGTCCAGCTCCAGCCAGTGGTTCTTAGGCAGCAGTCATTTGCCCAGAACTCTCACACGACCTAGGTAACTCTCTTACCTTGGTCCTGCTGTGGTGCACCTAGGTAAGCATATGAGAAGCTGCAATTCAGTAGGTTTTCAGTGAGGCAGTGAGCAACCAGCCTCCCTTTCCTGTAGGCACTTCTGATCTTGTGAATTATTCTTCCACGGTTTCACCTATTGGCTTGTTTGAGAGGAAAAGAAAAGCACCATAAAACTCTACTCATATGAGCAACCTAAACTTCCCTTTACGTTTCTAGTCCTTTCTCTGGCTGGGGTGGGGAGGTGGGGGAGAAGGGGAAGGCGGGTGGTCAGCAGCTGGGTGAAGGTTGAAGGACAAGTTTTGCCATGCTTCCACAAGTTCAGCAAGTTGGGTTTGGCACTTCCCTTTAGAATGTAGTCTTCAGCTTTGGGACTTGAGATGAAATTTGAAAGCAGTCCATATAATCTAATTAATCAGAGGGGATTATTCTACATATATTATTCTACTGTTTGCTTTTCCTGCTAAGCAGTATACAGTATCCTGAGCATATTTTCAGTCATTACATGTAGATCTACTTCTTTTTTCTTTTCATTGCACTTTATTTTTCCTCACACATTTCTCTTCTTTTCTTCTGTCGTGTGTGCAACCATTTCATAAACCAGTATTTTTAGAACTGCCTAGTGTAGCAAGCAATATTTCTTCATTTTTAATAAAGGTTTTGCATTTTTCAACTGTTGTGGAGGGGCTTAAGAAAAGTTGGAGAATTTGAATATGCCTGTATTCCTTAGGGATATTTGATTTTATCCAAAGTAGCACAGATCTTTAGAAACAGTTTAATATGTCATTGTCATGATGTACAATGATATATTTAATCGGTTCTCTGCTGGTGCACATTTAACTGTTTCTAGTTCTTCCCTAATGTAGACGATGTTAAACTGAACTTGTCTGTCTTACAGTCTCATGCACTAACTCATTGGCTTTAAGTAAGACATCATAATCCTTTTCCACAGAACACTTTTTAAGAAGCTACTTTGTAGCCAGAAGGCAGAGAGAAAGGGTAGAATCAGGACATATGGGTTCCTGGAAAACGACCCTTAAATGATGTTAATCCTGTTAACTTTCCTTTTCAGCAAGAATTCTGCAAGAATGGGCTCTGAATCCAGGCCAAGGACCACTCACTGATCTGAAGTCCAAATGAGAAAGTGCCATTGAGCACTCAGTGCCTGGCATTCAGCAGGAGCTCACTAAATGTCTGTTTACCCTGGAGCATATGAATTGTGCATGCATGCTAAGTCGCTTTAGTCATGTCTGACTGTTTGCAACCCCATGGACTGTAGCCTACCAGGCTCCTCTGTCCATGGGATTCTCCAGGCAAGAATACTGGAGTGGGTTGCCATTTCCTTCTCCAGGGGATCTTCCTGACCCAGGGATCGAACCTGAGTCTCCTGCAGCTCCTGAATTGCAGGTGGATTCTTTGCCACTGACCCATTGGGGAAACCCAGCATATGAACCATCCCTGTATAATGACAGGCAGCTCAGAAACAGCTGTGCACATAAACACAATTCAGACAGATTAACTTAATTGTACCTTGTAAATCAGGCTTAGTTTCAGCATCATACTGGTCCCTTAGTCAGGTCTTCACAGCTCAGCACCTCTGGATCATGGGTCAGGGTCATGCTGGTCTGGGTCAGCACCACAGCTCAGCATGAGGGTCATGGGACCTCATGAAGAACCATCGGCCCAGAGTGTAAATCCTTAGGGCACAAGGGAGGAGGTGCCCACACAAAATGTGACCAGACTATTACTTTTGGGGGCAAGCCCTAGACTAAGTCACATTTAAAGAAATAGCATTTGGTAGAAAAATGCAATTGAAAGTATCTCAAATGTTTCATCAGAAGACACATGTTCATACAACGTGGTCTTCTTTACACATTCCTCTTAGCTTCAGCACCTCTCCTTCACCAGGCAGTGGGTCTAGAATCAACTCTTTCCTCTCTTTTCCACTCTCCGTATCCCAGAGTTCCTCGAGCACTTCTCTGCCCTTCTAGGCATCTCCCTATTACGGAGTTCTCCCTTCCTGACCACACACACACACACACCCCTCCAGACTTGCAGACATTTTTACTACACCCTATTCCCTGGGAAATATAACTCACTCTGCCTGTACAGACAATTGCGGCTTTTCTCCCAGCCATCAGCACCTTTGGGGATCCCAGGGAATACAATTTTCCACTGCTTTACACGATGAAGTGTGCATAGTAAAGGTGCTCCCCCTGGCTGTCTGGACCCTCACATCCTCACCTCATCTTCCTCTGTCTATGTGGCACTCTCATTCGACCTTTCCTCCAAATCCTATTGAGAAAGAAGCAGAGACACATCCAGGGAAATATTTCTGAGCATGTTGAAATCAGAGCACAAGTGCTCTGATTTGTGGAGGCTTGGGAACGTGCATTAGTGTCTCTGTCTCAGGATCAATAGCACCCCTGCAGTGCTCATGGCTGGAGCCACCTGGGGAGAGTGTAGCACTGGTTCAAAAGTGGTTCAATTCAGTTCATTTGCTCAGTCGTGTCCGACTCTTTTCGACCCCATGAATTGCAGCACGCCAGGCCTCCCTGTCTATCACCAACTCCCAGAGTTCACCCAGATTCACATCCATTCAGTCGGTGATGCCATCCAGCCATCTCATGCTCTGTCATCCCCTTCTCCTCCTGCCCCCAATCCTTCCCAGCATCAGGGTCTTTTCCAATGAGTCAACTCTTTGCTTGAGGTGGCCAAAGCATTGGAGATTCAGCTTTAGCATCAGTCCTTCCAATGAACACCCAAGACTGATCTCCTTTAGGATGGACTGGTTGGACCTCCTTGCAGTCAAAGGAACTCTCAAGAGTCTTCTCCAACACCACAGTTCAAAAGCATCAATTCTTCGGTGCTCAGCTTTCTTCACAGTCCAACTTTCACATCTATACATGACCACAGGAAAAACCATAGCCTTGACTAGACGGACCTTTGTTGGCAAAGTAATGTCTCTGCTTTTGAATATGCTACCTAGGTTGGTCATGGGTAGTGGATCCTAAAGGTGTACACTTTGGGGCAGGCTCTCTCTTAAAGGGAGATCTAAGCAGTGTATCTTTGAGGCTGTCACAGGGCTCCTGTCAATATTTTCCAGGAGGGCCAGGAATACTGCCCATCCTAGGAGTGCACGATGTACAAAAGAGCATAGCTCCTGAGGCTGGCAGCAGACTGAGCAGGTCCATTCACAGGAGATCCCGGAAGCTTTTCTTTGGCAGAACTGAGTGGGCAAGCATGAGCAGGTCCTCTCCAGGGACAGTGATATCCAACTTCATGTGTGCTTGGGTGGGCTCTCATGGTAGCCCAGAGAAGAGGCAACTTATTATAATTATTATTTTTTTCTAAAATTATGTATTTAGAGCTGGCTGGGGTCTCTGTTGCTGCATGTGGACTTTCTCTATTGCAGCGAGCAGGGGCCACTCTTCCTTGTGGTGCTCAGGCTGCTTCTTGCGGGGGCTTCTCTTGTCGCAAAGCATGGGCTCCAGGGCGTGGGGGCTCAGTAGTTGCGGCACATGCACTTGGTTGCCCTGCAGCATGTGGAGTCTCCCCGTGTCCCCTGCACTGGCAGGTGGATTCCTGACCAGTTCTGACCATGCATATTGGAGGACTGTGGGAAAGTAATTCAGTAACTTCATGACACATAAGAGTTGAGTGGATGATATCTAATGTTTTCCATAAATCTCTCAGTTGATTTCATTTCCTTCTACTGAATCCCTATCCAGGATAGAGTAAAAAAAAAAAAAAAAAAAAACCCAGATGCTGGAAATCCAAGGGGCAACTTATCTTTTGAGCAAATGTTTCATCTCTTCCATCATTAGTTACTGAATAGCAATGAAGCAACCTTTATGTTAGTTACAGGTAATGGAGCAGAGAATAATTTGCCTACAGTTTAACGAGGCAAAAATAACTAATTAATTATTTTTTACTTGGGGTATTAACTACAGTTAAAGATCTTGATAAGCACAACCAGGATTTGTGAACAGTATATGGATCAGATACTACAGGGAAGTGGAAAGAAGAGAGATGTTTTCTCATACGGGCTTCATTTGCTCCCTCCTTGGAAATGAAGTCAGGAAAGTGGAAGTTGTAGAGTCTTGGAGGGCTCCAGAGGAGAGACTTCCAGGACACAACCTCTGGTCTGGCCCACTGATGCCCATAAGTGTGGAATTTGGGAAGGCAGCATTGTGATGGGCAGATGGAGTTGGGGTGCCAGAGGCATTTGGCTCTTTTTTTACTCTATGCTGGATAGGGATTCAGTAGAAGGAAATGAAATCACCTGAGAGATTTATGGAAAACATTAGATATCATCCACCCATCTCTTCTGTGTCATGAAATCACTGAACTACTTTCCCACAGTTCTCCAATATGGATGGTCAGAACTGGATCACTCAAAGGCCATGCATCCAATGCTTTTTCAGGGAGTCTACCCCTCTGGTATCCAAAAGTCTCCCTCACCTGCTCTTATCCTGTATGGCCAATGCTGTATCCGGACCATGGCTGTTGGGTAGATGCTTATCTATGTTTGTCAATTTCTCTCCCGTTGTCCCTTGGATTCCTTTTTTATATGATTTAAAAAAAATTGACAAAGGAAAAATATAAAATGAATGACAACAATATCACTTGTCATTCTTCTTGTCCTTAGGACCTCAGCAGGGGCTGGAGTGGCTAGGAAATTCCTCCAATCCTCACCCAGTGGTGACACTTCACCACATCTCTCCTCCCCGTTAGGTTCAGTTCTGGAATTTAGGCCCAGAGGAGATCATCCTCATTGCCACACGCTGGATGTAGCCCCACTGGAGCAGGGGGCTTGAAATAGGCAAGGCTCCCCAGGGAGCCATTCCAGGCTGGATGCGGGTCTCTGTGGCAGCAAGTAAAGCACAGGATTCACTGAGACCGTATGTGAAAACAGGAGAGGAGCTGGTAAGAAAACAGGGCTCAGAGAGAGAATCTCAGAAAACCAACCGTTAGGAAAATCAGAGGCCCTACGTTAATAACAAAGTGATGCAATCTGTGTGGGATTTTTCAACGAGGACTCCATAGTCGGGGAGGAGCAGGAAGGGACAGAAGATGGCCAAGGGGAGCCTCAGCAGGAGGAGCGGACAGGCAACCAGATGCAGGGCTAAAGAACGCTCATTATTCAGTAACCTCAATTCTCCATCTGGCTTAGTTTTAAGATTAATCTGAATGTAGCAGCAGGGGGTGATGTGTCCGGGGGCTAGGTCTGGAACCGGCTTAATCTTTATCACAGCTCACAGCAACACCGAAGGGACAGACGCAGCAAGAGCTCGTCCGTGTCAGCAGAGGGCGCTCTTTCCTAACAGACGGGCCTGACTCTGGAAGCTCGCCCTGAAGGAGGAAGGCTCAGCCAGAGGAAGAAGCCAATTAGCCATTTCTCTCAGCCAGAGGGGGATCCCGGGTCCCTTATTCAGAGCTGGGACAGTGGCCACCTATGTGGTGCAACCGGCGGGACTACCCGATGCGGGAGTAGTCATAGACTTGGACTCTTGTCTGTTGCTGAAGCATTTATTTTATAAATAGGTATTGAGTGTCATCCATGTGTTAGCTGTGAATACAGAAGAGATGGATGAAGAGGTGATATTTTATGGTGAATAAAAGAGTGGGGTCTGAAATACGGTGCCTGGGTTAGAGACACAGGTCTGCCACTTCCTGTGTGATCCTGGGTAACGTACTTAATCTCTCTGGGCTGAGTTGTCTTCTCTAAAATGGCAAAGCCGAGAAGAGTGCTGACTCAGGGCTATTCTGGGGGTTAAATAAACTAACACAGATAAATTCTTTGAACACTGCCTGGCACACATAAGCTCCTGTTAAATGCTGGCTATTAGTCTTGTTCTCGTGAGGCTCACACTCTAGTGAGTCTGTCAAAAAATATTTATAGAGCACTCTACCATATTTCAGGGACTCTGTCAGGTGCTGGGGATGGTGTGGAGAAGACAAATTTGATAGTACCTATACAGAACTTATAATCTAAATGGTAAAAAAAAAAGACCTCTTATACACAAAACGTTTGAAATAGTTAGAAGGCTTCTAAATGCTAGAAAGAAGTATGGGGTGTTACAGAGCTGCTGCCACTCGTGAGCTTGGGCAGGTCACCTCCTCTCTCTAGCCCTCAGTTTTCTTCATCTAGAAAGGGAAGGGATCAGCTGGATCAAAGGGCCTGGCTGGTGGCAGACTGGCTGCCATCGTGGTGATAGTGTCCTCAAGTCCACCTGGCAGCTCAAAGCGTCCATCGTGGGGAGGCTCCACTGCCTCCTTGCACATACCAGCAGCCGCTGTGGTCTCCCATGATGCTTTTAGGGTGAGCATTGTCCTTCCACCCACATAGATGAGAATCTGTGATCAAGTTGATCTCTAAGATTTGTTCTTTTCTTTAAAAAAATAATTTTTTATTGGAGTATAGTTGCTTTACAGTATTGTGGGTTGCTACTGTACAGGAAAGGGAATCAGCTATATGTACACACGTGTATCCTCTCTTATCTGAATTTCCTTCCCATTTTAGCACAACACAGAACACTGAGTGGGCCCTGTTCTGTACATACAGTAGGGTCTCATTAGTTCTCTCTCTTATACATAGCACCGATCGTGTGTATATGTCAATCCCAATCTCCCAATTCACCCCCCACCACCCCGCCCCCTTGGTATCCATGTTTGTTCCCTAGCTCTGTGTCTCTATTTCTGCTTTGTATGGAAAGATTCTTTCTAACTTCAATATTCAGATTCTATGAAAACGTCTTCCCTTTTGACTTTGCTAGCAGGTCTGGAATCCCTTTGTTCTTTCTCTGTCAAAATGCAGTTGTTACTCATGCAGGGTGTTATCTTTTGCTGTGATTTCAGTTGTGATGTGAGTTGCCTGTAGCCACAGGTTTTGTGGACATATGCACCGTGAGTAGTGATGTCCTGGAGGACATCATAATAGAGGGCCTCTGGGTCCTGGCTCTTAGAGCTCAGCTGAAAGTGATGCTGGCTGTCTGCTTCTGAGTGACAGCTGAACGATCAGCTGGGGTAGAAAGCCTTGAATGGACAAGGGCAGCTCTGGTTGTGATTTTCAGAGTTTCTGGTTGATCTGTCCCTTGTCTTGAAAATCACAGTGTTGTCTGTATTGTCTGAACCGTCCTCATGAAGCAGCACAAAGCTCTGCAATGACATTTGTGTGAACAGAAGTTGGGCAGGATGATGGCCTTTTTGGAGTGCTGGCAGTTACAGAGGACATCTAGTGTCCCCCTTTCACTCACGCAGGTTATGTATGAGCTTCTTGGAGGGGCCAGTTCTCTCCAAGATGTTTCATACATCTGATAGATTAATTGTTTTGATCAAGTACAGGATACACGGGTAAAATCTGCTGGGGTTGCTGGTTGTTGTCAGTTATGAAAAGGAGACCATGGTGCCCACTTTTTGTTGACCCATCTCAAAGCAGCCTTGATGTTCAGATTAGATGCCCAACTGCCTAGCAAATCAGCAAATCTTCTGTTTTTTAAAAATTGAAGTATAGTTGCTTTACAGTGTTGTGCCAGCGTAAATCAATGAACCTTCTGAGAGTGCACTGTGCTGGTGCCTTCTGCCCATGGTGGAAGGTGGGTTAAGGTATAACGACAGCGATCAGGGCCAATGGACTCTACGGTTCTGGCCTGAGCTTGGGAAAAGTGTGTCTTCCGTGTTCTCAGGAGCCTCATCAGCCTATCTGCTCTTTGGACTCTCCATATACCTACCAATGGGGTAATGGTAAAATAGGACTCACAGGGCTTCTTCCTTTTTTAAAAGATACTTTAGTTTTCATTTTTAATTAATTTTTATTGGAGTGTAATTGCTTTACAATGGTGTGTTAGTTTCTACTGTACAGCAAAATGAATCAGCTATATATATATACATATATATATATATATATGTATATATATATATCCCCTCCCTTGTGGACTTCTGTAATAATGCAGGGAATTCTGCTTAATGAACTGTGGTAACCTGAATGGGAACAAACAGTGTTTTCTATCATCTTACCAACCTTCAGAGGTTTCACCAACAAACAGTCCCTTACTGGAGCATTCGTTGCCTTTTATAAAGTCAAATTCAAACTTGCCTGTCCAACGTCTCTGTGTCATTTTGCTGACTGACCTCTGTGTTTGTCAGCTCAGGATGTCATGTAGAATACCACAGACTGGGTAGCTTAAACAATAGAAATTAATTTTGTCACAGTTCTGGAGGCTGGAAGTCCAGCAGGGTTGGTTTCTTCTGAGGTCTTTCTTCCTGACTTGCAGGTGTCACCTTCTCACGCATCCTCACAAGGCCTTTCGTCTGTGCAAACACACTCCTGGGGCCTATTCTAAGGACACCAGTCATATTGGACTCAGGTCTCACACTTATGACCTCATTTAACTTCAGTTACCTCTTTAAAAGAGACCCAGTCTCCAAATACAATCACACTGGGATTAGGGCTTCAATATATGAATGGGGAGGGACACACAATTCCGTCCATAACAACCATAAGCTCTCTGGGACTTTTTATATTTCCTTTTTTTTTTTTCTCTTGCTAATCCAAAGTGGTACTATCCTTTTCCTCATTTCCCATCTATTGAACTTTTACTTGCCCAATTTATTTTTAGAGATAAAACATTTTTAATTTTTATTCTTTATTTATTTTATTTTTTGACTATACCACATAGCATTCGAGATCTTAGTTCCCTGACCAGAAATCGAACCCACACCCGCTGCCATGACACACTGAGTCTTAACCACTGGGCCACCAGGGAAGTCCCTTATTGACTCAGTTTAAAGCTCCTCTACCAGCTGGGGAGACAGATCTTAGTGTGAACCCTAGCCCACCATCTCTAACTAAAAGATTTTGAACAGTATATCTATGTCTTGCTTTATAAAATAGAAAGAACATAATCTTCTTTACAGGGCTGTTCTGATGGTTAAAAGTGATAATGCTAGTAAAGTTACTCAACTCAGCAGGAGCATTCAATAGGCCTCTATGAGAACTAGTCTTAGTAATTTTATACAACTTTAATAAAATTCACCATCTGTAATGAAAGATTCTACTTATGTCAGAATACTGGCATTAAGGAGGCATCTTTACATGTATGTGTCTGATGGTAGATTGTGAAATTCCCTCAGACTGAAGAACTGTGTCTGACTCATCTTTCTCTCTCTATACCTTGCTGCTGCTGCTAAGTCGCTTCAGTCATGTCCGACTCTGTGCGACCCCATAGACGGCAGCCCACCAGGCTCCCCCGTCCCTGGGATTCTCCAGGCAAGAACACTGGAGTGGGTTGCCATTGCCTTCTCCAATGCATGAAAGTGAAAAGTGAAAGAGAAGTCGCTCAGTCGTGTCCGACTCTTAGCGACCCCATGGACTGCAGCCTACCAGGCTCTTCCATCCATGGGATTTTCCAGGCAAGAGTACTGGAGTGGGGTGCCATTGCCTTCTCCGCTCTAGGCCATGCATATCATAGTATTAATACTATGATAGAAATTTCATGACAACAGCTCCAAAGAGTTTGCAGTTGGTAAGTCAGTTCTGAACACTACAGTAGAAGTTTAGCACTGAAAACCTTGCTTTCCCTTTGAGTGTCTATTCAGCTCAATTTGCTTGCAAAGTCATAAGGAACAGGAATCTGTTGAAGAATGTCTTTCGCATTCTCTCCTTTTGATAGGGAGAGGGTAGGTCTGTTCAGGGCAGCTCCAGCATCTGAGAACAGAAGCCACTGGTAGTTATGGCCAGCCTGACACACACACGGGCAGCTTAAGTTAATATGACCTCTGCAAAAACTGAGAAACAAGGTGCCTTTGCAGGAGAAGTTTCCTCTACTCAGCCTCTGGTTGCTTATTTTGTCATCCATGCTAGGAAAAAGAAAGAGAGAGAGGTGTTTTGAGATTGGCTTTTCTAGGCTTGCTCACTGAAACCAACTCTGTGAGAGAGTAGAAGTTCTTGGGGAGATTGAGGGGTGTGGGTTAGATATCTGATCACTTGGAAGGCAGAGTTTCAATCAGCTTCCACCTCAACACACCAAAGTGTCCTTTTGTGCAGAGTGGAAGTGTCAGTGATCAGTTATGTGAGTCAAGGGTGGAAGTCCATGTCCCCCACAGGGACTGTGTCCTGTGGGTTGGAGGGGTTCAATAGCCCACTCTGAAGTTTCCATGGGGCTTGGAGCTCACAGGTCTGAGCTAGTAGGGACTACACACAGACTCCCTGATCTAAGAGGGAACCTCAGACTCTGTGCTGGTGGGAACACTTTTCTAGGAGTGACAATGATACAGGAAATAGGGGATAACTGTGATGAAGAGAAACTGACAAGAGTCTAGTCTCAAAGATAATGACAAATGTTGTCCTTATTGATTGGAGGTAAGGAACAGGGAAGGAAAGGAATGCAGAGAAGGCCACCAGAGCAAGTGAGAGAACGTTGAAATCTATGACAGAAATAGGACATGAGGAAGGGAACTAATTCTGCAGAAGAGACTTTTGATTCTAGATGTCTTAAGTTGGTGGTGCTAAGTGGTAAAGAGGGCTTCCCTGGTGGCTCAGATGGTAAACAATCTGCCCACAGTGAGGGAGACCTGGGTTCGATCCCTGGGTTGGGAAGATCCCCTGGAGGAGGGTATGGCAACCCACTCTAGTATTCTTGCCTAGAGAATCTCCATGGACAGAAGAGCCTGGTGGGCTACAGTCCATGGGGTCACAGAGTCAGACATGACTGAGTGAGTAAGCACAGCACAGCACAGTATAGTGGTAAAGAACCCTCCTGCCAATGCAGGAGACTTAAGAGATGTGGGTTCTATCCCTGGGTTGGGAAGATCTCCTGGAGTGGGGCAACCCACTCCAGTATTCATGCCTGGAGAATACCACGGACAGAAGAGTCTGGTGGGCTACAGTCCATAGAGTAGCACAGAGTTGGACACGACTGAGAAGGAAATGGCAACCCACTACAGTGTTCTTGCCTGGAGAATCCCAGGGACGGTGGGCTGCCGTCTATGGGGTCACACAGAGTTGGACACAACTGAAGCGACTTAGCAGCAGCAGCAGCAGAAGTGACTTAACACGCCTTAGGTTGAGATAACGGAAATGCCTGAACAAAATTTCTGGTGGTGGAACAGTCCTGTAAACATGGAGCTCAGCAGAGAAGTTAAGGGATATAGATTTTTTAAATTCTTTGCATAGAAGCTGTAGTTAAAGCTCTGATAGTGATGGGATTCTTGAGAGCAGAAAGGCTAGAGGGAAGAAGCAGCCCCTAAGAAACAACCTGACAAAAGGACAAAGAAATCCACAAAAGAGACAGAAAACTCGAGGCTGGGGTAAGACTAAGCCCTGAGAGACTTTAAGGGAGCTGGGGAGAGATTTGCTAGAAAGATGAGGTCACAAACTAAGTCAGTCACTGCAGAGAAGGAAAGAAAGGGGAGTACTTTCAGCCTATTGTGGGCTTTCCTGGTATCTCAGCTGGTAAAGAATCTGCCTGCAATGCAGGAGACTCTGGTTTGATTCCAGGGTTGGGAAGATCCCCTGGAGAAGGGATAGGCTACCCACTCCAGTATTCTTGGGCTTCCCTGGTGGTTCTGATGGCAAAGAATCTGCCTGCAAAGCGGGAGACCTGGGTTCAGTCCCTGGGTTGGGAAGATCCCTTGGAGGAGGGCATGGCAGTCCACTCCAGTATTCTTGCCTGGAGAATCCCCATGGACAGAGGAGTCTGGCAGGCACGTCCATGGGGTTGCATGGGGTCGCAAAGAGTCAGACATGACTGAGAGACTAACACAGCACAGCACATCAGCCTACTGTGGTTAGATATGAAGTGGTTATGAGTAAGCTTTAAATTGAATGAATAGGAAATTAAGTTGAGAGGAGACTTTTCATAGGTTGAGTCTTACACTCCAGAAATTCATGTGTTGAAGGCCTAGCCCCTATATCTCAGAATGTGACTGTATTTAGAGATAGGACCTTTACAGAGGCAATTAAGTTAAAATGAGATTAGTAGGGTGGGCTGCAATCCCAATGTGACTGGTGTCATTAGCGGACACTTGGACACAGACACAAACAGAGAGAAGACCAGATGAAGACACCTGAGGACCATGGCCATCTGCAAACTGAGGAGAGGAGCCGCAGAAGAAATCAACCCTGCCAACACTTTGATCTTGGACTTGCAGCCTCCAGAATTGTGAGAAAGTACTTTCCTATTGTTTAAGCCACCCGATCTGTGGTACTTTGTTATGGCAGTTGTAGTAAATGAGTACAAAACCAAATATAATTTACCCATCACTATCTTTTCTGGATCCAAAGAAAATCAGAATATCAGCAGCATGGAAGTTGATCACAGTGAATGCAGGCACAGTCCCTCTCGGGGCCAGCAATTAATGTGGGGACCTAAAAGATCTCAAAGGAGTAGTTTTCAGTTTGTCTGAATATTAGAATCACCTGGAGAATAAAGTGAATTAAAAAAATCTTAATTCCCAGACATCATGTCAGACTCTTAAAGAATTTGGATGGGGGATCCAGGCATCCATTCCTTTTAAAGCTCCTTAGAGACTCCAATGTGCAGTCAAGATGGCACCAATGATCTTGTGAGATATGCATCCACCACAGGTCAGGGAAACAGACAGCGTCTGAAACTCCCTCAGGCAGAGGAGGCCCAGCCATGCTGGGAAGTCCACAGGGCCCGGGAACTCTGTGAGACACAGAAGACTCTTGGGTTGGCCTGAGGACTGTACATGGAAGACCCAAGGTGTGAGTAACACTTTTAGGTGATACAGGACACACTCCTTCTTTGTTCCCCAGAATGTAGTGAACCGTTTTTTTTTTCAAAGAAATGTTTATTTATTTGGTTGCACCAGGTCTTAGTTGCAGCATCCGAGATCTATTTTTTTTCTGGACTTGGGATTGCTGATTTTTGTTGTGGTATGCAAGACTTTTAGTTGCAGCCTGATGTGGGATCTAGTTCCCTGACCAGAGATCGAACCAAGGGCCCCTACCTTGGGAGCTCAGAGTCTTGGCCACTGGACCACCAATGAAGTCCCAGTGAAGCCTTGAGAAGTTATCAGGAGGAAAAGCTGACAGGTGTGGATTGAGCAATAAATATATTATTTAATCTTTCCTCCGGCCTCTAGGAGAATCAATAATTGGTGGAAAAGAAGGAGAACCAATGCTTAGTTAGGTCAGTTTGCATCTTCACATTCATGTTCAACTCATTTAACAAAATAGGAATTGACATGCCTATGTTACAGAAGAGGAAGTTGAAAGGCTCAGCAGATACTTTTCCTAA
Organism: Bos javanicus; assembly: GCF_032452875.1. Taxonomy (NCBI): domain Eukaryota; kingdom Metazoa; phylum Chordata; class Mammalia; order Artiodactyla; family Bovidae; genus Bos; species Bos javanicus. The sequence goes on from NC_083870.1 coordinate 12,449,941, forward strand.
AACACACATAACTGGTAGAGTTGGATTTTGACTGCAAGTCTATCTGACTAAAAATTTTTATGATATTGCCATCATATTATGCTTCCTCCCTAGTTAGGAGGAGTGGGCTAGGATGGGAAGTGTGGTATAGACTTGTATTGTGTTCTTAAGCAGGAATTACATTTCCCAGAATTGCCCTCCCCGTGGGGACCATATGAGATATTTTGCAAGGTTTGCAAGGTGGAAAGAAAACAGTAGCTCTATTTTTTTTTTCTTTAAAAAGTTTTTAAAATAAATAAATTTTTAAAATTAACTTTATTGGAGTATAGCTGCTTTGCAATTTCATGTTAGTGGTAGCTGTATTCTTTGTTCACTTGGCAGGACATAGCAGCATATGAGGCCCTACTGTGGTTCTCTCTTTAGTAGCTCACTTTGCTGGTGTGGGGTAGCTGCCTGCAGCACAGCTCCTACCAGATCTTCTCCTTCTGTCCTCTGACTCCTGGGCCTAGTTCATGTTTAGCTTAGCAATGAAGGGTACGGACTTCTCCTGAAGGGTCCCCTCATCATCAAAGTGAGTGGCTTTCGATTCTGAGAGACTAATGCACGTCCCAGCTCATCCTCATAGGTTTCACTCACTGTGCAGGTTCAAGATTGTCCTTACTCCTCCTAAAATGCCTGCTCTGTGGACTTCAGGCTGCCACACCAGACACAGAAGGCTGTTTAACCAAACCATAGATAGTTTCACCAGATCCCCAAATTTGTGTAATCCCAAGTCCCTACAATAAAATTCTTTTTTAAAATTAAACTTTTCATTGTGAAAAATTTAAAACATACAGGATATACAGTTAACACTTATATTTTCATCACTTTGATTTAATTAATTAAATTTTTTTATTCTGTGTAGTGTCTAGTGGTTCTGTTTCTTTACTGAGGCCAAATGATGCAGGAACCATGCTGCCTAGAGCTTTTTGAGAGCTCAAAGTAGAATCACTATACTGAGAAATCTTGTCCTGGGATACCCCTTGCCTGGGCAACCTGTCAGAGGTACTGCCACACGCTCTCAAATCAGACAGTAGCTTTGGGCCACAAGGGTAGAAATTATATGTCGGATCAGTGGCCTGTGGCTCATGGCCCAGGAACAGCCAACCAGTGGCAAAGAGTGTCTCTGCCTCACTGCACTGGGTCCTTCAGGCCTTTGTCAGCCCCACAGCTATATTCCCTGATGCTGTGGGTCAGAGAGAGGTTGAAGGACAGTCCTTCTCCAAAATGGGCTGAGATGTTCCCCAGGGTGACATCGTCATGATAAAACTGATACAAGATTGTGGGAGAACCTCTTCCCTTAGGCCTGGCAGTGAAGCTCCAGTGTGTCTCCTGTGTTATCCTGAATCCCAGGAGCTCTGATGGTTATGGCAGAGTGAGACTCTGGAGATGACAGAGACAAAGGAGAGAAAAGAGAAAAGGCCTCGCTGTTTCCACAAATACCTGCTCCAATCTCTCTGTCTACTTGAGGGGGTTAGAGTAGGTAAACAGTTCATTCTTTTTTTTTTTTTCCCTTCAATATTTATTTGTCTTGGCTGTACCCAGTCTTAGTTGCAGCATGTGGGCATGTGGGATCTAGTTCTCTGACCAGAGATCGAACCATGGCCCCCTGCTTTGGGAATGAGGAGTCTTAGCCACTGGACCACCAGGGAAGTCATAACAATTCATTCTTAATATTCCACAACCCCAGAGTCCTGATCTTACATTCAGAGGAATCACCCCTAGAGCTCTTATCGGACAGCATTCTTCTGTGCAACCATTCTAATGTCGCATTTCTTTGAATTCCACATGGTGATCTTCCCAGCGCCCTTCAATACTTTATCACCATCACCACAAGTAACATCAGTAGCACCTAGGAGCTAGCTAGATATCTCATAGGCTCTGCCATGTAAACTAGCTACATGTGTCTCTGGTTCCTCCTTGAAATGTTCTCATGACCCCTCTAGTTACAATAACTTTAGTTTGGAAAGCATCGATTGACATGAATGGAAATGTACTTCTCATACTGACATTTACCCACCCCTTAAAAACATGGTCATGACCATTCCCAGCTGCACAGAATCACTGTCTCTCACAACAATTCACTCCCTGGAAATACAGAGTGCTCCTTCTCAGACCATCTCTCTGCCTGCTGGGCACCAGGAGAATTCAGTGTTCTTTTACACTGAGAAGATATGAACAAGCATCTCTCAAGCTCTTATGCCTGCTCTGGGTAGAGGATGGAATGGGACTCAGTGATCACTCTAGACTTGGGGCTCAGTAGGTGAACACAAGGTATCACAGATTGATTTTCCGGGGAAGCAGACCCAGATATGGAAATTAACATATAGGAAATTTATAAGGAAGTGATCTCAGGATCAAAAATTGCCAGAGGGAGCAAGCTTGTATAAAGGGAGAAGCTGAAGCTGGCTCCCCTTTTAAAAAAATCGGGGATATAGTTGCTTTACAATATTGTGTTAGTTTCTGCTGTACAACGAAGTGAATCAGCTATTTATATACACTTATCTCCTCCCTCTCCACCTCGCATTCCACTGATTTAGGTTATCACCTGAGCTCTCTGTGCTAAACCACAGCTTTCCACTAGCTATCTATTTTTTTAAAAAATATATTTTTAATTGAAGGATAATTGCTTTACAACGTTGTGTTGGTTTCTGCCGTATAACAACACAAATAAGTCATAACTATATATATCACCTCCCTTTTGAACCTCCCCACATCCCACCCCTATGAATCATCAGAGTGCCAGGCTGGGCTCCCTGTGTTATATAGCAGCTTCCCACTAGCTATCTATTTTCCACATGGTAGTGTATATATGTCAATCCCAATCTCTCAGTTCATCTCACCCCTTCCTTTTAAAGCAACCTCCATAGAGGTCTCTGCCAACTCCCTTAAATAGCTTGGACTAGTACATCATGAGAAACACTGGGCTGGAAGAAGCACAAGCTGGAATCAAGATTGCTGGGAGAAATATCAATAACCTCAGATATGCAGATGACACACCACCTTTATGGCAGAAAGTGAAGAGGAACTAAAAAGCCTCTTGATGAAAGTGAAAGAGGACAGTGAAAAAGTTGGCTTAAAGTTCAATATTCAGAAACTAAGATCATAGCATCTGGTCCCATCACTTCATGGGAAATAGATGGGGAAACAGTGCAAACAGTGTCAGACTATTTTTTTGGGCTCCAAAATCACTGCAGATGGTGATTGCAGCCATGAAATTAAAAGACGCTTACTCCTTGGAAGGAAAGTTATGACCAACCTAGATGGCATATTCAAAAGCAGAGACATTACTTTGCCAACAAAGGTCTGTCTAGTCAAGGCTATGGTTTTTCCAGTGGTCATGTATGGATGTGAGAGTTGGACTGTGAAGAAGGCTGAGCGCCGAAGAATGGATGCTTTTGAACTGTGGTGTTGGAGAAGACTCTTGAGAGTCCCTTGGACTGCAAGGAGATCCAACCAGTCCATTCTGAAGGAGATCAGCCCTGGGATTTCTTTGGAGGGAATGGTGCTGAAGCTGAAACTCCAGTACTCTGGCCACCTCATGCGACGAGTTGACTCATTGGAAAAGACTCTGATGCTGGGAGGGATTGGGGGCAGGAGGAGAAGGGGACAACAGAGGATGAGATGGCTGGATGGCATCACCAACTCGACAGACGTGAGTTTGAGTGAACTCTGGGAGTTGGTGATGGACAGGGAGGCCTGGCGTGCTGCGATTCATGGGGTCGCAGAGTCGGACACGACTGAGCGACTGAACTGAGGGTGTTCTCTCAAAGTGGCCTTAAGCTGGAGTGAAGGGGCCTTGCTTCTACACCCCAGTGTTGATTGGCCATTGGATACGTTACTATGGCAAAGAAAAGTGATCTTGAATACAGCGACCGAGGCACTTTCCCAAGAGGGCTGATGACTGCAGGCTATCTTCCAGTGGCATTCTCAGCAACTGAGGGAGTGAGTCTTCTATTCCTGATAGAGGATCTAGGTAGCACATCACAGCATCCGTCACACAAAATCAGAGTCGATTTTAAACATGTGTCTATTACCTCCTTGCTTAGGAACACGTGATCTCCTGATACAAGAATTCATTTCAGGAACTCTGATTTCCCTAGGAAGTCAGAGTGGGCAGTGACAGTGACATTGCTGGGTATGTGTCTGGGGGCTTATTGGGTAGACCTGAGGGGGGAGGGTACTGAAGGACATTGATCTTCATTTGAAGGACTTTCCCAAAGATCATAAAACCCTCTTTCTTCTCACATTTCCACACTTCTCTCAAGCCCAAGTGTCTCATGATCTCACTTTCCCTCTGCTCCAGTCTACACTCTCTCTTCTGTAATGTTCCAGTTTTGTGAGTGATAGCTCTCAGTTGTTTTCCAGCTTAGTGCTGAAAGGGCTCACTCCTTGTTACCCCCACAGCCTTTGTGGCCAGCTGATGGGTACCCCAACCTCATAATTACAGTAAACACGTGGTGCTTTGATTGGAAGGAGCAAGGATACAGGGATACAGAGGAATTATACTTTAAGATTATTGGAATATCATGATAACTTTCCCAACTTTATGCACCAATGGGAAACAGAGGACACCAAGATGGCTGACAGGAGCTATCTGCTTTCTGTTTTTAAAATTTTATTTATTTATTTTTGGCTGTGCTGGCTTTGGTTGCTGCACATGATTTTCTCTAGTTGTCGTGAGTAGGGGCTACTCGTCATTGCCATGCATGGGCTTCTAGGGGATATATACATATCCTCTCCCTTTTAGGCCTCCCTCCCACACATCCCTCCCACCCTTCTGGGTCATCACAGAGTGCCAGGTTGGCACTTTCATCAAGAGGCTCTTTAGTTCCTCTTTGCTTTCTGCCATAAGGGCGGTATCATCTGCATATCTGAAGTTATTGATATTTCTCCTGGCAATCTTGATTATAGCTTGTACTTCATCCAGCCCAGCATTTCTCATGATGTAATCCGCATATAAGTTAAATAAGCAGAGTGACAATATACAGCCTTGACATATTCCTTTCCCAATTTGGAACCAGTCCATTGCTCCATGTCCGGTTCTAACTGTTGCTTCTTGACCTGCATACAGATTTCTCAGGAGGCAAATCAGGTGGTCTAGTATCCCCATCTCTTAAAGAATTTTCCACAGTTTGTTGTGATCCACACAGTCAAAGGCTTTGGTGTAGTCAATGAAGTAGATGTTTTTCTGGAATTCTCTTGTTTTTTTCTATGATTCAGGGGATGTTGGCAATTTGATCTCTGGTTATTCTGGCTTTTCTAAACCTAGCTTGAACATCTGAAAGTTCTCAGTTCATGTACTGCTGAAGCCTTGCTTAGAGAATTTTGAGCATTACTTTGCTAGCGTGTGAGATGAGTGCAATTGTGCAGTAGTTTGAGCATTCTTTGGCATTGCCTTTATTTGGGATTGGAATGAAAACTGACCTTTTCCCGTCCTGTGGCCACTGCTGAGTTTCCAAATTTGCTGGGATATTGAGTGCAGCACTTTAACAGCATCTTTAGGACTTGAAGTAGCTCAACTGGAATTTCATCACTCCCACTAGCTTTGCTCGTAGTGATGCTTCCTAAGGCTCACTTTACTTAGGACTCCAGGATGTCTGGCTCTAGGTGAGTGATCACACTATTGTGGTTATCTGGGTCATGAAGATCTTTTTTTGTATAGTTCTTCTGTGTATTCTTGCCACCTCTTCATATATATATATATATACATATATATGTATATATATGTGTGTCAGTCCTCACATATGTGTCTGTGTATTCTTGCCACCTCTTCATATATATATATATATATGTATATATATATATATGTGTCAGTCCTCATCTCCCAGTTTATCTCACCTCCTCCTTTAGAAGCAATCTCCACAGAGGTCTCAGCCAACTCCCCTAGATAACTTGGACTGGGGTGTTCTCTCAAAGTGGTCCTGAGGTGGAGTGAAGGGGCCCTGCTTCTATACCCCAGTGGTGATCAGCCACTGGATACATTACTATGGGAAAGGAAAGCGATCTTGAATACAATGGAGCACGGGCTCTAGAGTCCGCAGATGGGCTCTAGGGTGCATGGGCTTCAGTAGTTGCAGCACTCAGGCTCTAGAGCATAGGCTCAAGTTGCTCTGTGGCATGTGGGATCTTCCTGGATCAGGGGCGTCTCCTGCACTGTCAGGCAAATTCTTTACCACTGAGCCGCCAGGGAAGCCCAGGACCTATCTGCTTTCAAGCAGAATCCTATTTCCAAGATTAAAACAGAAAAAGAATAAACAGATATATTAGCCCCCCTCTTCTCAGCTCCAGTCTGGCAGACTGGTCCCTCTGACACTGATTACACGAGTCTGGAATTATTGGTGTTCTTCCTGTAGCCTGTGACATTCTCATTCTCTCTCTGACATCACTACACCAGAGTCTTTTTTCCCCTCTATCCCCAGAATGTGAAGCTCCTGGGTCTTGCTTCAGCCTTTTACCCGAGCTCTGCCATTTTTTCAGAAGCTGGAGTGAAGTTGGGTTTCTTACAGCTAGAAGAATCTGGTGCTTTAACTACTCCATAGACTGTGTGTGTATGTGTGTGGTGCACATGTGCACGCTCAGTTGTATCCAACTCTTTGGGACCCCATGGACTGTAGTCTGTCAGGCTCCTTTGTCCATGGAATTTTCCGGGCAAGAATACTGGAGTGAGTTGCCATTTCCTTCTCCAAGGGATCTTCCTGACCCAGGGATCAAACACACGTCTCTTGTGTCTCCTGCATTGGCAGGCAGTTTCTTTACCACTGAGCCACCCGGGAAGCCGATAGATAACTAGTATCTGAATATATATATATAACTGCACCACTTTGCTGTACACCTGAAACTAACACATCATAAATCTACTATACTTCAAGTAAAAAATGGGCAAGCAGTTATTTCTTAGAAGAAGTCTAAAAGGCTAACAAGAGCATGATAATTAGAAAAATGGAAACAAAAGTGCCAGTAAGATCTCTCTTTATACCCACTTAGTTGGCAAAATTTAAAGGGTTAATTAATTGGCTAATTAATTAACTCATGCCAAAGACTGCTTAGTTTCAGGGTGGCTCAGTTAATAAAGCAACTGCCTGCAATGCAGGAGACCCAGTTTCAATCCCTGGGTCATGAAAATACCCTGGAAAAGGGAAAGGCAACCCACTCTAGTATTCTTGCCTGGAGAATTCCAAGGACAGAGAAGCCTGGCAGGATACAGTCCATGGGGTTGCAAGGAGTTGGACATGACTGAGCAACTAACACTTTCACTTTTCAAAGGTTGCTTGGGATGTCAGATTAGGGAATGGTCTTGCACTTCTGGGGGCAGTAGCAATTTGGGGGACCACCTGGCATTACTTGTTGCATTAATCTCACTCTCAGATATATATTCAGAGAAATTCTCACACATGTCCTTGGTAGAACATGACAAAGGAAGTTAGTCAGTGTCTGCAGTTAGTGACAAGATGGGGATAATCTAGGTGTCCGTCACTGGGGGATTAGATACAGACAGTGTTGTGGAATAATGTGCAGAAGTTAGGAGCAATGAACTAGATGTACACACAGTAACATGCATAAATTAAAAAAAATAGCACCAAGAGAAAAATGGAGAAACAGCATAGGCAAACAAAAAAATTAGGCTCACCACAAATAATGCACGTAAGTGAAGGTAACACATCAAATGCATTAGAATGGTTGGAGACCAAGAAATGAGAAGAGCACCTAAAGATACAGGCCTATGAGTAAAGAAAGCTAGAGAAAATAGGTATAGTCCCACTATGGGAGTGAGCCATGAGCTGAGGAGTGTGATCAACTCAGCATCCGAGGTTACAAAACAAAGAGGAAGGAAAGCAAAAGGAAACAAAAAAATGAAGAAAGTGATAAGAGAAAATGTAGAGTGAAAAGGCAAACAGTTAATAAAATAAATTTTGTATCCAGTACAAAACCAAAACTCAACTATATGTTACATTAACACAACATTATAAATCAACTATACTTGAATAAGATTAAGTTAAAGCAAAAAACAAACAAACAAAAACCAAACAAAAAGCCCTATATGTTATATATAAGGGATATATCTAAAGGAAAGTCACTCAGAAAGTTAGAAGTGCAAGATTGGACAAAGACATATCAAGGCAGACAACATTGAAAGAAAGTGGAAAAGGCTAAGATATATGAGAAAGCTCTAAGCCTCATAAATCTTTGGAAGTAAATATCATGTCATCAAAATATCAATACTTGACACATGGACTGCAGGAAATGGAAGGAGAAATAAATTTAATGACAATGACAACAACAAATGACACCTGTAGACCCACAGTAGATCAAGCAGATTAAAAAGTAAGGGTGCATATGAATCAAATAATATGATTAATAAGGAATTCATAATAAATATACATTGACTCCAGTAACAGGGAATTCACTTTCTTTTAAGTACTCACAGATGATCTACCAAAATTGACCATATTTTAGGTCACAAAGAAAACCTTAAAAAATTATAAATGCAATCAATTATTTTTATTTCTTTTTTTTTAATTTAAATTATTTCTATCTAACTGTCCATATCTAATCCTATATCTGAAACCAAGAATAAATCTTGTTGATTCTACTTCTAAAGCACCTATTAAACCTGGTCTCTCCTTTCCGTCTCAACTATCACTGTCTTTGTCTTCTCTTATATAAATTATTTTTATTTATTATTCCAACTGATTTTCCTGCAATCAATCTTTCTCCTTTAGCTTCATTTATTTATTTATTTTTTTTTTTAATTTTTTTTTTTTTAAATTTCAGGTATACACAGGCAATCAATTATTTTTAAAAATCACAAAATTAAGGGAAAATCCTTTCACCAGGCAAGTAAAAAATTTCCTATTTTAAAACATTTTTGAGGTCAAGGAGAAAATAAAACTGATATTACAGACTTGATAACAATTATGACCAAAACACTACCTATCAAAACTTAATAGACATGATTAAAACAGGTCTTTAAACAATTGGAAAAAGTACCAACAAGGAAAAATAAAAATAAATTAACTAGGCATAAATTAACTAAGGACTTAGAAAAATATCACCCAAACCAATGAAGATAAAAGCAGACATTAATGAATAAATCAAACAGAAAACCCAAGCAGAATATATGAATACACTCAAAAGCTTTTCTATTAAAAAATAGATAAACCACTGAATAGGCTAATCAAGAAAGAAGGGACAATGAACTAAACATACATCTTTTGAAAACCTATATTAAATGGATGACTTTCTAGGAAAATATAAATTACCATTTTTTTTTCAAGAAGAGAAGGTTAAATAAACAGAAAAATAATAGTGAAAAAAATTGAGAACATTATTGGAGAGCCACATCTCCAAACATATCAAGCCAGATGGTTTCACTCACTAATATTTTTTAGTCTTCAAGAAGATAGATTTAGTAGTATTTACATTTTTTTTTTAGCAATCACAGAGAAAGAAATCTTTCAAAATAATAAGAAACCAACACAGCATTTATCCAAGCTTTTCAAAGTGTAAAAAACTACAGACATATCCTCATTATGAATACGTATGCAAAAATCTTACATAAGATAAAATAATCTTACAAAAATCTTACATTTGATAAGATATCAAATGTAATTCAGCAGGATATTAATATACATCACAACCAGGTAAGGCTGTGATAATTATTCATTATAAGGAGAACTGTTGACAAATATATCTTTTCAGTTTTCTTCTTCCCATATCTACTCAGATTCAAATTTTAGTTATTAATTTCTAAAAGAAATCACTCAAATATTTTTTGAGATCTAGGCAACCAACTCTAGTATTCTTGCCTGGAGAATCCCATGGATAGAGGAGCCTGCCAGGCTACAGTCCATGCAGTCGCAAAGAGTCAGACAAGACTGAGTGACTAACACTTTCACTTTCAGGCATTACTGAATTTTGGGGGACTCATAGGATGGGTTACATCATGGAGCATGTGGTTTTTTCCTTTTCTTCAGTTTTCACACCCAAATCTTTTTTTTTTAATTTTAAATTTTATTTTATTTTTAAACTTTACAAATTGTATGTTTTGCCAAATATCAAAATGAATCTGCCACAGGTATACATGTGTTCCCCATCCTGAACTCTCCTCCCTCCTCCCTCCCCATACCATCCCTCTGGGTTGTCCCAGTGCACTAGCCCCAAGCATCCAGTATCGTGCATCGAACCTGGACTGGCAACTTGTTTCATACATGATATTATACATGTTTCAATGCCATTCTCCCAAATCTTCCCACCCTCTCCCTCTCCAACAGAGTCCATAAGACTGTTCTATATATCAGTGTCTCTTTTGCTGTCTCGTACACAGGGTTATTGTTACCATCTTTCTAAATTCCATATATATGCGTTAGTATACTGTATTGGTGTTTTTCTTTCTGGCTTACTTCACTCTGTATAATAGGCTCCAGTTTCATTCATCTCATTAGAACTGATTCAAATGAATTCTTTTTAATGGCTGAATAATACTCCATTGTGTATATGTACCACAGCTTTCTTATCCATTCATCTGCTGATGGACATCTAGGTTGCTTCCATGTCCTGGCTATTATAAACAGTGCTGCGATGAACATTGGGGTACACGTGTCTCTTTCCCTTCTGGTTTCCTCAGTGTTCACACCCAAATCTAATCAAGATACTCAGCAGAACAAAAGACCTCATGAATCAAGATTTTCCTGAGGACAGATCAAGATGGCGGAAATAGTCAAACATGAAGCTCACCTTCTCCCACATTACATCAAAAATATGAAGCTCACCTTCTCCCACATTACATCAAAAATGTATCTACCTGTGGAATGATTCTCACAGAATATATACTGAATGCTGGCAGAAAACCTCAGACTTTCAAAAGGTCAAGAACATCTCTAAGTAACCCGGTAGGACAATATTCTCCTGAGAGATTAGCTTTTGTGAACACACACACACACACACACACAAACACATGTATAGTTGTTGTAAAAACACACACACAGGAAATTAGTGTTAATGGAATGTTACTATTGCATTTTTAAATTTAGTGAATAGTATAAAATAATATGTAGCTTGCAGTAAAATAAACTAAAATATACATATTCATTCATATATATTTATAAAACATTTTAGAATTATCAGAATATTAGAATATTAACAGGAGTTACTTCTGAGTGTTAAAATGTTGGCTGATTTTTCTTTTTTGTATACTATTCTTTTTATAATGGTTTTTTTTTTAATTAAAAAATATTTAAAAAAGAAATTAGAGCTACTTTCTTCCCAAGTCACTTGGAAACAAAATCAAATACCCACATTTTCTTTTGTCTGTTTTACATGCACATATTTTGTAGCAGATGTAGGGCCCACTTCAATCAGTTCCTTGCTTGTTTCATCCCAGGAGCTGCTATATCTGCTTAAGGAGACAGTATTGGGATCCCCAGGCAGTTCTGGAAGAGACTGGAAAAGCCAGGACCAGGCCAAGGTGTCAGTATAGAGGGAGACATTCTCTGAGCTTGACTTCTTGGGAGCTGGGTTTTGCCCCAGATGTAGGCACAGTTGATGCTTTGGCTCAGAAGAACAATTTAGAATCCTGCTGAGGGGTCAAGCAAACCACAAGTAAAGCATTAAGGTCTGTCCAGAGCCACTGGGTCACCCAGGGCTGGGAGGTAAAAAAAGTAGAGATTTTGAGGTCTGCGGGCCTCCACTCTCCATATCTTCAAAAAGAACTAGGCTTGAATGCTGTAGAGAAAAGGGAATAGGTGGTAAGGAGAAGAAGAGCCAAAAAGGGCTCTGGACAAAAAGGCCCCGGACAAACTCATGGGGTCTTCCTGGAGAGGTGAGGTCCAGGATATGGAGGAGGGCCAACTCAGTTTCAGACCTCTCCTTTCATGGAGACCATCCAAAATCAGCAAGTGGTAGAAGGCCCTGGAGACTTCTTCCCAGATTTTGCTCTTCACCACAGATCTTTATGAATGCTGAGTGTTTGATCTCTTCCCAGCTCTGTAACTGGACCAGGTATTATTCCATTTTCCTGACAGAGACCATGAGCTTCAGAGAAGTTTGATGCTTATAGGGCTGATAAGTGCGGGAGGCAGGACTCAAGCTCTGTATTAGTTGACACCAAATCCTGGATCCTTTACAGTTTCCAAAGCTGATTCCATTTCCCTGAATGAGCCACAGGCCTTTAGATATTCCTAAAACTGGACATTGGCTCAATAGTTCTAAAAGCTTCTTCTCACCACCTCTGGAAGGATGCCCCAGAAGTTGGGGTGCTCCACCAGAGACACGATCTGGGGCTGGGCCTGAGGTAGCAGTCCCACTGGCTTCTGCTCTAGTCACAGGCTCGACAGAATCTTTGGGAAATGCAGTGGACTTTATTTTACTTCTACCATCAATTTGTGGCCTGGTTTCCTTGAAGACCCAGAGTCTTTCTGACATGCCTCGCATTCCCCACTCCCTGTCTCATTAGAATCCAGGGAAGGAAAAAGCACTTGCATCTTCCCTACCAAGCACTCCTCTTATTTGGGGATTTGTTTTGATGAGTAGAGGCATTTCAGGGAGAGAGTACAGTAGAGCTGATGGGATTAGATTAGAACACAGAACAATCTAATCCCATCAGCTCTAATCAATCTATATTGCTTAGAACAATATAAGCAGTGTGACCTCGATTAAAATCACTCAAACTGTAATTTTATGGTTTCATAATTATTCTCCTGGCATTATAGCCAAACTCATGGCCATGAAAATGCCAATATCTTGTCTTTCAAAGTGGCAGATACAGGCTACTAACAGAATGTATAGGAGAGTCCTTTATAATTCTTGACTGCCTAATATGAACTAATGGTGTTCTCCTGACCACATGCTAATGTAGAATGAGTGAGTGGTTCTGAAGGCAGCAGGAGCAACAGTGACTAGCAAGATGAGCTGGAGGCAGCATAGAGAAGGGCCTTGAAGTAGAGTAAGACGGTTCCCATTCACCACGCCCCGCCATCACCTACCTTCACACACTGCGCCTGCATCTTCATCGTGCCCACAGTCAAAGGTCTCAACCTGCTCACATTCAGCCAGTGCTTCTTCTGTCCCATTGCACAGGGCTACCTGAATAAATATAGGCTGGTCCTCTTCTGCCACTGGCAGATACAACATGCCTGCAGGTGTGTGCTTTGCTGCTCCACAGCCCAGCTCCCGGCACACCACAGCCACATCCTTCATGTCCCAGCCGTCATCACACACAGTGCCCCAGCGACCTTCCTTTTCCACCTCCACTCGCCCTTCACAATGGTGGGGACCATTCATTAAGCGTATTTTAGGTGGAAATTCTGCGAACAGAAGGCGTCAGAGCACACTCAGAAATGTCCTCTTAGGGCAGCTTCCAGTGTTAAGAGAGGTTGTTTGATAGTGGTGGTGGTATGTGGTATGAGGCAGAGGACTTGGTAAATCAGGAATCACCAAGCTTTGCTCTATCCCATGCCATTACCATCTCCTAAAACATCCCACCCCACCTAAGGCCCCCACTCAAAGTCATCTGGGAAAAGGCCTTTCTTTCTGAAAACAAGGGAATACAGGCAGATAGAAACTTATGGCTTGATTTTTATGAGCTCAAAAAGATCTTAGAAAAAGAGGAGTCCAGAATCAGGTCTTTCCTAAAAATGGACATTGAGACTTGGAATAAAGAAAGGCCTAGAATAGGTCAATTGAGTTACTCAGTTTTCTTTTGCTCCACTCGGTTGCTGACTTCACCAGTCACAGGCCCATAATATCTGTAGAGGAAAAGGATGAAGACATCACATGCACTGGTTAATCTCTATTTATTTGTTTTTTTTGTTGTTGTTGTTGTTTTATTTTTTGCTTCTTAAACTGGAGTAATTGTTTTTAATTTATTTATTTAAATTGAAGGATAATTACAATATTGTGTTGGTTTCTGCTATACATCAATATGGATCAACTGTAGGTATACAAATGTCCCCTCCCTCTTAAGTCTGCCTCCTACCTCTCACCCTGTCCCACCCCTCTAGGTTGTCACAGAACCCCGGTTTGTGTTCCCTGAGTCATATAGCAAATTCCCATCAGCCATTTATTTCACATACATTAGTGTATATGTTTCCATGCTACTCTCTCCATTCGTCCCACCTTCTCCTTCTTACCTGCCCCTGCCCCGTGTCTAGTCTGTGTCTAAACTGGAGTAATGATTAAAGAGACTCTTTTCTCAGGTACATGAACACCAATGTTCACTGCAGCATTATTTACAAAAGCCAAGACATGGAAGCAACCTAAATGTCCATTGACAGATGAATGGATAAAGAAGATGTGGTTACATACATACAATGGAATATCACTCAGCCATAACAAAGGTTGGAATAATGTCATTTGTAGCAACATGGATGGACTTAGAGATTATCATACTAAGAAAGACAGATATCATATAGTGTCACTTATACATGGAATTTCAAAAAAAAAAAGCTACAAATGAACTTATCTACAAAACAGAAATAGAATCACAGACATAGTAAACAAACTTATGGTTACCAAATGGGAAAGTGGTGGAGGCATGAATTAGGGGGTGGGAATTAACATATTCACACTGCTATACATGAAATAGATAACCAACAAGGGCCTACAGTAAAGCACAGAGAACTCTACTCAATATTTTGTAATAACGTGTAAGGGAAAAGAATCTTAAAAGGAATATAAACAGAATCACTGTGTTGTATGCCTGAAACTAAAATGACCTTGTAAATCAACTATACTTCAATTAAAAAAAATTTAGGGACTTCCCTTACAGTACAGTGGTTAAGACTCTGTGCTTCCACTGCCGGGGATGTGGGTTCAATCTCTGGTCAGGTAACTAAGATCCTGCACATCACGTGACTCAGCCAAATTTCTTTTTTTAATTAAAAATTTTTTAAAATAATTAAAAAGAAACTCTTTTATTTGGGATATGTAGCAGAAAGGAGGGATATAAGACTGAAGATGTCAGTGGTCAGCTCTGCCTGTCTGAGAAGTTAGTGGAGAAATGCAGAGGAAAGAGGGGAGGCAGAGACAGAACCCTTTGCTAGACACACATTAAGCCATGTCCATTCCTGACCCCTTCCACCAACTTTACTATTTTTTTCTGGCCCAAGCCTGTTTGTATGGGATTCCTGTCATTTGAAACAAAAATGCCCCATTTTACACAGTCAATTACCAAGTTCATGACAAAGCCCCTATAAAAAGCTAAGTTTCTAAGAATTATAAGTAATAATGTGAATATGATTCTCAAAAATTAATGGCTTGAAAAGAGCAAACATATGTAAGACTCTATAGAAACTGAATACATCAAACAACTTGCTTAATTTAATAGAAAAATAAAAACTGAACTTTGCGTATCCTAAATAGAAAATTCACATTCTTTTCAAATTCCATTTATAGCATTTAGAAAAAATGTTAACTGCATGTTATTTCAAAAGACATTATTAGTAAATCCCCAAGTGATACAGGCCATATTCTTTGATAAAATTTAATACAGAGATAAAAAAAAGTTTTCAGAAAAGAAATTTATAAGAATCTTAAAAAGTGTATAAATGAACTTATCTACAAAACAGAAAGAGAGTTACAGATGTAGAAAATAAGTTTATGGTTACCATGGGGTAAGTGAGGGAGGGATAAATTAGAAGATTGGGATTGACATATACACACTATTATATATAAAATAGATAACTAATAAGATCTACTGTTTAGCACAAGGAATTTGACTCAATACTTTGTAATAACCTATATGTGAAAATAATCTAAAAAACAGTGGATACATGTACATGTATAACTGGTTGGGGCTTCCCAGGTGGCAAAGTGGTAAAGAACCTGCCTGCCAATGCAGGAGATGCAAGGGACGCAGGTTTGATCCCTCGGTCAGGAAGATGCCCTGGAGGAGGTAATAGGAACCCATTCTGGTATTCTTGCCTGGAGAATCCCCATGGACAGAGGAGCCTGGTGAGCTACAGTCCATAGGGTGGCAAAGAGTAGGACACAACTGAAATGACTTAGCACGCATGCATGCACAAGTGGTTCACTTTGCCTTATACCTGAAACTAACATGACATTGCATATCAATTATACTCCAATACAAATTAAAAAAAGAAACTAATAAAAGAGGATAAAAATATATTCATAAGAAATTATTAAGTTTCAGGCTATAAAATTAAGTGAAACACAAATTTTACATACTTTGGAAATTAAATGAAAATATTATACATCAAAATCTGTAGGATGAGATGAAAGTGGTACTTACAAGAAACTATATAGTTTTAAATTCACTTATTAGGAAATAAAGATGAAAAATGAATAAGCATTTGCTTAAGAAATTAAAGAACCACATAAAATAAACGGAAAAGAAAGAAAGATATATTGAAGATAAAGGAGAAACAAATGAATCAGAAAACCAAAACTCAAATATATTTGAATAAAAAAACTAAGCCTGGTTCTTTAAAAAGAGCAATAAAATCGACAAGCATATGGCAAATATGATTAAGAAAAAGAGATCACACAAACTAGAAATGAGAAGAGAGCATAAATGAATATATAAAGGCTGTTTCAAAATTAGATGAGAATACTATAGACAACATTCTGTGATAAATTTAGGTATAATCGTCCAGATTATTTTAACAAGGAATAGAAAATTTGAAGACTAATAAAAAGGATTTAAGAAGCTCAGAATGTTGTTTGGGCTAGTTCCAAAGACTTTGCAAATAGATAATTCCAATACTGTTTCAAACTGCTGCAGAGCATAGGAAATATGGAAAACATCTGAAAACATTCTTATGTGGCAAACCTATCCCTGAAACCAAAATTAGTGCAAAAAAGAAAACTCATAAATAAAGATGCAACATTTGAAATAAATATAATGACTGAGAAGGGTTTATAGCAGGAATTCAATGATTATTTCATATTAAGAAACTTATTAAGGCACTTCTCCACAATAATAAATTAAAGGGAAAAATATTATATATACAGCCATCATTTTTAAATAGTGGCAAGGAGCAGTTTTTCAATTCTGTAATTCTTGCCTAAAGTTTCATCTTTGCACCTACTCTCTGTGTGACGGTGGGTAAGTTACTTATTCCAAATATCATTTCCTCATTTGTAAAATGAGAGTTGTCAATGGACATTAAATGAGATAATCCTAGTAAAGTTTTGAATCCTGCTGCTGCTGCTGCTAAGTCGCTTCAGTCGTGTCCGACTCTGTGCGACCCCATAGACGGCAGCCCAGTAGAATCTGGTTTGTTCATGGGGATTTCACTGTTTCCTTAAGTATTGACAAGGTTTGGTTGTAGCTCCTTGCTCGCCGAGAGCTCTGAATATGCAATCATCTTTGTCTCCTCTCTCCATGCTTCACTTACCCCACTCCCAGGGCTGACTTGATCCTAGTGCAGCATCTATTTCATACCTATCTGATGATGTAAGTGAAAGGGAAATCGGAAGGCCAGCGATGCTGCTGTTCAGACCAGCGAGAAGGAGAGACAGGGAGAGCTGACAGCTTCTTTTGTCGAACTCCGATTCCTCGAGGGAGAGGAAAACCCATGGAAAGGACACACAAGCCACCCTTTGGCATAACGGCAATCAGTGTTCTGGAAGGAGGCTTTGGACTTGTCCTACCTGCCACGTGGAGTACCGCCACGTTACTGCGCTGGGCCCCCAGGCCGTTGTTGGCCTCACAAGCATAGGTCCCAGAATGCCTTGCGGTCACAGCTAGGTTGAAGGAAGCTCCGCCTCCAAAAGGCGCCGAGGTGTGCCCCAGGGGAACATTTTCATGATAAAACCGGTACAGAATGGGGGGAGATGCTCTCTTGTCCTCACAGCGAAGCTCCACCACATCCCCAGTCAAGGCCTGGGCCCCAGGAACACTGAAGGTGAGGACAGGACGTGACACTGGAACTGATAAAGGGCGGTTCATCAGAGAAGGTCTCTTGTGCGGGCCCAGACTTATAACCCACTCTCTCTATTCTCACGGTATCCACACAGTACCTCTCAAGCCCTGGGGTTTCTTCCCACTATGGCACCTTCTGATCTAACGCTGCAGAGACGGTTCCCTATGGCGCTTTGACAATTTCCGGGGAGGAATTCTGGAGACCATACGTCTGACCGAGCCTCATAGCCTTCTTCCTGTCTCCCCTTGCCATCGTCCTTCGGCTCTTCTGCCCCTGTTGTCACTGCTACCGCTGCCACCATCGTTGCAATAACAATCCTAGCATGTTAATGGTTTCCTAACCTCTTCACGGCCCTGATTCTTATCCTTGGAACATCCTCACTGTCACAGAAGGAAACCAATTGCAGTTGGGACTCTCCGGCTAATTAGGAGAACTAGCTACTTACTTCTCACAGTGACGTTCACTGCCTCGCTCTGGATGAGGCCGTAGCCGTTGTCAGCTGTGCAGTAGTAGCGCCCGGCATGGCTCTCCCGGATAACGGGGATCTCCAGCTCTGCTCTCTGGGAGCGCTGACTTTTCTGCCCCAGACTCTCTCTTGTGCCTTCTCTGTGCCAAGAGAACCTGGTTTTCCCGGTGCCTTTGGCCACAGAGCAGACAAGGACGAGCGTCTCCCCTTTAACCACCTGGTCCCTCTGGGGCTGTGTCTCCAGAAGCACTCCAGACACCGGGATTCCTGTGTGAACACAGGACGACAGGTGAGGGCATGATGGGAGGAGGATGGGGCTGGGATGTTGGACAGGGGCACTTTTTATGGGACTTGAAGATACACTCTTCTGCAGGTGCAGAAGGATGAGGGCCTGGAGGGGAGGCTGGTACCACCTGCTGAGCATTATGGCAGGCGGAGCTGGTGGGATGTTTAGGCAGAGAAGTATTTTTTTTATCAGGGAGGGTACATGCTGAAGGCCCTCAGGTAGGATCACCCTGCTCCTGAATGCTGTAAAAATTCCAACTTGCACTTCCTCTGCACTCATTAGCCTTTGCTAATGACCACAGCCCTTAGTGATCTTCCTCCTTCCTCATTTCCAGATAAACTCAGGACAGCAGGAGTGATGGGAAGGGGACTGACAGGGGAATCCCCACCCACTTCCACCACTTATTCATTGCATGATCTTCATAGATTAGTTAATCTCTCTGATCCTCAGTTTTCTCAAAAGTAAAGTGTGGATAATCATACTAACTTCATAGTGTTCTCATGAAGATGAAACAGCATGCATGTACAAAGAACCTGTTACACTGAAGATGTCCAGCAAATGGTGGCTCTTACTGGTACTACTCTCCACTGATGTGGTTGAGATACCAGGGTGCCTGGGTTCAGATTCCAGCTGTGCCGCTTATTTGCTGGGTTCCCTTGGGGCAGGCCACCAAACAGCTCTGTGCTTTCAGTTCCTCATGTGTAAAGTGAGGATGACATAATATCCACTTTATAATTTTCACCTACTTCACAGGGTTACTCTGAGGACTAAATATAAAACTGCTCTGATCAGTGCCTTCCTAGTACTTGATAAACTTTCTACAAGTCTTTCCCTCTGCAAATATTTCTGAGCATCAGAGGGGTTCTGAATTGAATATAACAGCTTGGTTTCAGGTTAATATTTATTAAACTTTTAATAAATGCTGAGGATTCTTATTGATATTTCTCACATCATCATTATCATCATCATCATATATATATATATATATATATATATATATATATATGTTTTTTCTGGTAGGGAGAGCAGAACTGTTGGGAGATGATGCCATGGTAGCAGTTAATAAAGCAGAGCCTGATTGAGTCATTGTAGTCCCCCAACCACAGGCATAGAGGCAGCACAGTTGAAATGAAGAACACAGATCTGAATGGGAACTACAGTTCTTGTCTGCCCACCCAACCTAGCAGCCCAGTACCAATGCTCACTTTGCACTTGTATATAGGACTGCTGACTCTGCTTTGAGACACTGTGAGATACTGTCCTTGCCTCACACCAGTAATATCCTGAGTCTTCTTTCCATATTTCTGAGATCCAAAACTCTGGTGAGTCCCAGTCTGACCTCAGGGTGTAGCCACCCCTGTAGAAGGAGTAGCGAAGTTGGGTCTCTGATCTGTCAGCAGGGAGCTGGGTACCACAGGACAGGGTTACTGAGGCTCCCTCAGTGGGTTGCAAGGGTCTGGTTGTCAGTTGAGGTGCTGGAAACAGCTCTGGAGGGAAGAATTAAACAGAGGCCACCAGTCAGTGAGGTATAGAGTTCCTGTGGAGAAGTGCCTTTTCAGCCCCAGTGAGCAGGAAACAGGCCCAGACTCCAGGACACAGAGCCACCCACCATTTCTCCCTTCCTGGGTGGTCTTCTCTGCTCTGCACCTTGCTCCTTCCACACAGGCCCTACTCCTTCCCAGTCTCGTCCACTTAAACAGTGAGACCCTCACCTCGGACAGTGAGCCACGCAGATCTTGTTTGTTCTGTGTCATCTATAAATAAGAACACTTTCCTTTTTGCCTTACAGTAATAGGAGCCGCTGTCACTGGGTCTTGCATTTGAAATGATATAGGTGTTATAATAAGCGGGTAGCCAAGCTCCATCTTTGTAGAACGTCAGTCTCTTTATTTTATTATTGTCTCTGCCAGAGCACCTCACCACCACCTGGTCTCCTTCATAGGCATAGTATGGCATATCGATACTCAGCCAGTCTGCAAAAGATGCAAAAATTTCTATGATTCCAAGGCTCCCCACTCCCATCCCAGCCCTCTAACTTCTGTTCATAAGGTGGAGGGATAGTGCAAACTCATGTACAAGAAGCTGGGCAGCCATAGGTCCCTTGGGACCTACTGGGTCTCTTGGCTTTTGTGCTCAGCAAAGGTGAGCTGTGTTTCACTTAGTGACATATTTTGTCTTCCAAACATCCTAATAGCTTTATGTCTATTAAAAATATTTTGATCCCTTTTTTTTTCCCCTGGGTGCCAATACTTTTCTGGAATAAATATGGATTTAAAACAGTTCCACTTAACATCCCCTAATATCCATTCAAGGTGACCTCATATCCCTGTGGCAGCCATAATTAACCTTTGCTTTTGTCATTCCTTAGAGGCTCAGCCCAGGAGTACAATTCAAAAAGCTTCCCTTTGTCATTCTCCTTGGATGAAACAATCTGAGCCACTGAGATATCAGCCCTGGGATCTACAGCTTCAATATTCATAATTCCCCACTTGGATGCTTTTTTCAGAGGCATCTGGATGATCCCTAAGAGAAGAGAAGTGGGCTCCTCTACTTGTTCAGATCATTGCATCCCCACGAAAGAGAGTGGTCACTAGAGAGCGCACGAACAGCCTGGTGTTTTGGATCTGCCCCAGGAGGGAAAACAAACCATACAGTGGAGAGGAGCAAGAAACTATTGCCTGAAAGTTTGTGCAGAAAGAAGGGGGAGTCAACCACCACAGTGCTCTGTGATTCAACCCTGAAGCCTTAGGCTTCTTTGGGGGAAAATTTTTTGGTTGACAGTGGAACTAGAAATTCAGGTTTAAAAATCAATTTGGGATTGTAGTTCATTTCAGTTGCTCAGTCGTATCCAACTCTTTGAGCCCTTGGATTGCAGGACTCCAGGCCTCCCTGTCCATCACCAGCTGGAGTTTATTCAAACTCATGTCCATTGAGTTGGTGATGCCATCCAACCATCTCATCCTCTGTCATCCCTTTCTCCTCCTGCCTTCAATCTTTCCCAGCATCAGGGTCTTTTCAAATGAGTCAGTTCTTCACATCAGGTGGCCAAAGTATTGGAGTTTCAGCTTCAACATCAGCCCTTCTAATGAATATTCAGGACCGATTTCCTTTAGGATGGACTGGTTGGATCTCCTTTCAGTCCAAGGGATTCTCAAAAGTCTTCTCCAACACCACAGTTCAAAAGCATCAATTCTTTGGCATAGTACATTGGGATATTGTAGTACATTGGGATAAATTGCAGGGAAAATATTTGTTGTTCTGATGTAAAATCTAATCCCCGGTCTGAACTTTGGATCATTCCCCTTCAGTGTAAAGACAGGCAGTGCCATACATGAAGGAACAGAGTGGGAAAAGAGACTGCCCTTGAGAGGGTTTTCTTAGGCTGTCTGCCAGCTCACCCCTTCAGCCATGAGTTGATGGTGGAGGGAAGGAGTGCTAGGTCTCAGTGTCTTGTCTCGTGATGTCAAGATCGACACTTGATCGTGATGTCAAAGTGGGATTAATGAAAACTCCAATTCAAAAAGATGCTTGCACCCCAATGTTCACAGTAGCACTGTTTGCAATGGAAGCAGCCTAAATGTTCATTGACAGATGAATGGATAAAGAACATGTATATGCATATTAATATGGATGTACACGCACAATGAATACTGTAGCTGTTGTTGTTCAGTCGCTAAGTTGCGTCTGACTCTTTGGAACACCATGGAATGTAGCACACCAGACTTCCCTGTCCTCCACTATAAGTGGAATACTACTCAGTCATAAAAGAGTGAAATAATGCCACTTGCAGCAATGTGGATGGACCCAGAGATTATCATACTAAGTGAAATAAGTCAGACAGAGAAAGGCAAATACTATAGAGCACCTATATGTGGAATCTAAAATATGATACAAATGGACTTATTTATAAAACAGAAACAGACACAGACATAGAAAGCAAATTTATGGTTATCAAAGGCGAAAGGGGGAAAAGGATAACTTAGGAGTTTGGGATTAGTAGATACAAACCATTATATATAAAATAAACAACATGTGTTTACTGTATAGCACAGGGAAACATATTCAATATCTTGTAATAACTTATCATGAAAAAGAATGTATATGTATAACTGAATCACTCTTCTGAAAACCAGAATCTAACAAATTTGTAAGCCAACTATACTTCAATTAAAAAAAAAATGCAAAGTGGGATTCATAAGGAGGTGGAGAGAAAGCTTTCATATTATGATAAACATTTTCTCATCTTTTAAATTTTCTGTTTTTGTTTTTTTTACAACATTCACAGTCAGTATAGGGATCTCTATTTATATAATTGGAGAAGTAAAAGGTGACCTATCCCAGTGTTCTTGCCTGGGAAATCCCTTGGACAGAGGAGCCTGGTGGACTAGTCCACAGGGTTGCAAGAGTAGGACACAACTTAGGGACTAAACCACCACCACCACCATATATATAATACATTAAAGGTACATGCTTAAAATTTTTTCTTGATAGAACAAAATGATCAAATAAGTTCAGAGATGATTACTCCATATTTTTTTAGCTACTTCAAAAGCCCCACCATTAGGCTAGGAGGTTGGAGTGGATGGTGGGAGTCATAAGTATTGATAAAGAGAAAGAAGTCTTAATGCCTTCTGGAGACCAAAAGTTTTCTTCCTCAACACTGGGCAAGGTTTTGCTTCTCTGATAGCTCAGTTGCTAAAGAATCCACCTGCAACACAGGAGACTTCGGTTTGATTCCTGGGTCAGGAAGATCCACTGGAGAAGGGATAGGCTACCCACTCCAGTATTCTTGGGCTTTTCTTGTGGCTCAGCTGGTAAAGAATCCACCTGCAATGCAGGAGACTTCGGTTCGATCCCTGGGTTGGAAAGATCCCCTGGAGAAGGGAAAGGTTACCCACTCCAGTATTCTGGCCTGGAGAATTCCATGGACTGTATAGTCAATGGGGTTGCAAAGAGTCAGACATGACTGAGTGACTTTCACTTTCACTTCACTTTCAGTGAAGATTACAGAAATTAAAACTTAATTAAAGAAATATTTGAAAAATAAGATTTATGTGACCAACTTGGTAATATTGACAACAGCTGGAGTTAGATAAGAAATGTGACTACAGGTTACACAGAGTCTGGGACAAAGATTGGACCCTTTTCCCTGTTTACTTACAGACCCATTCCTTTGAGGCCTTCCCAGATGGCGCTAGTGGTAAAGAACCTGCCTGCCAGTGCAAGAGACATAAGCAACTTGGGTTCAGTCCCTGGGTCAGGAAGATCCCCTGGAGGAGGGCATGGCAACCCTCTCCAATATTCTTGCCTGGAGAATCCCATGGACAAAGGAGCTTGGTGGGCTACAGTCCATAGGGTCACACAGAGTCAGACACAACTGCAGTGACTTAGCATGCATGCATGCCATTCCTTTGAGGAAGGTACAATTGTACATATGTGCACATTATACTATAATTTCACGGAGTTCCGTGGATCCTATGAAGCTGATTCAGAGACCCTCTAATGTGTTAAGAACACTTTTGCTTAAAATAACAAAATATAATGTATATCATCAGATATAAAAGTACTAGATTTATAAGTATCACTTTCCATCCCTATAGCAGGATAAATACTCTCTCAAAGGAATCATTAAAGAAGGAAGTGTAACTTTCCAGGTTAATATAAAGGCAAACTTTCTTTTTCATTACATTAGAATTTTAATTTAAAAAAAGAAAGAAAAACAAGTTAGACATGGGTAGTTTGCAATCCAAATATAAGATTGAGGGAAGTTCTTGTTTTTTTGCACAGCATCTCCCTAGCCCACTGGTTTTCTATTATAAATATTTTCCATCACTGTCTCTAGTGCTTCTGTTGGAGGCGACTGAACTCCTGTGGATGAAACCAGGAGAACATTTTCCCAATACTACATTGCATGATTTGCTTTCCCTTCATAAATTAAATTCTTTCCTGTCCCAGGGCTTAATAGTAAAGGGAGAGGAATTCATTGCCTTGGAGTGTCAGGGTAGGGTCTTTTGCCCATCAAGCAGGCAGGTAGCAAAGATGAATGTGACATCGGAGCATTCCTGCCCCGGCTGGGACCAGGGTGAGACACTGGCCTTGTGTTCTCTTCACCCCAGTCCAAGCCCTGATCTCCAAAACCCTCACCTAAGAGGCTGGGGGAAGTGGTATCTTCCTTGCATAGCAGAGTAACTATGGTTCCTAGAGATCTAAAAGAACAACACCACCAAAAGAGTAACTCACCTGACTGCACGCTGATAGGAGCTGTGGGGGAATAGAGTCAGAGAGGTTACTATAAGACCAGAATCACGATCTTTTTAAAAAAAGGTTATAACTCTCTAAAAATATTTCCAACAATTCTCTTTTCCCCTTTCCTCTATCCCTTCTTCCCTCTACCCCTACTCTCCCTTCCCTTCCATCCTCCTTCCCTCAGTTCCTCTATTTTCCCTTCTATCTCCCCTTCCTACCTTCACAACATTCCTATAGAACTGAATGTTTGTTTTGTAACAAAAAACACTCTGTAAACACAAACCATCTCCTTTACCAGAAGTTGGTTATTTTGCAAGTAAATTCTCAGTTTCATGACTTACTATCTCCTCTCCCACCTTCTCTTTTTAAGACTGATTTTTGTTTGTTTTGTTTTATTTTGAGATACATTGCCTGCCTGGTGGCAACACACAAACCAGGAAGGGTCGGGAAGGAAATGGTGGTGTCCTCTTGACACTGTTTCCCTTTTCCCCTATTTGGATCTAGTACTGTATTTGCATCCATATACAAGAGTCATGGCTTCGGTGGCTCAGAGGTAAAGAGTGCCTGCAATGCAAGAGACACAGGAAATGGTGGTTTAGTCCCTGGGTGGGGAAGATTCCCTGGAGGAGGGCATGGCAATCCACTCCCAGTATTCTTTCCTGGAGAATCCCATGGACAGAGGAGCCCGTGGGCTACAGTCCATGGGTTCTCAAAGAGTCGGACATGAAGCGACTGAGCATGCATGCATACACACGAGTCATATTAATCAGCAAAAAACACAATTTCATCTCTGGGTAGCAAGTATTGAAGCCTCTCCAAAACCTAAGTCTAGGAAAGTTGGAGTTTAACCAAAAATGTGGTAATTTGAAGTAGAAGTGGGGTTGGCGGCAGAGGAGGATTGAAATGGGCTAGAAATAAAATTTATCCTAACAGAAAATTCCTTTGATGTCCTTTTAAGAAGCTTTCCAATTTTGTTAGAGATCAAAGTAGAAATGGTTATTAAACAAAGGGAGAAGGCATTAGTATTTGGAAAAGAAACTCACAGTCCTTTGTTTTTCCTGGGAACCCTGCTCATCAGTACTCATTTGCATATTACCTATTATTGGTCCTGAGTTAGAAACTGAAGCCCATTGCTACTAATTCTAGCAGCAGAAGAAGAGATTCTGGGTGCCCAGGTACAGGTGATTCTGCCGTGTGTATGTGTTAGTCACTCAGTGGGGTCCAACTCTTTGCTACCCCATGAACTGTAGCCCATAGACTCCTCTGTCCATGGGATTCTCTAGGCAAGAATACTGGAGTGGGTAGCCATTCCCTTCTCCAGGGAATCTTCCTGACCCAGGGATCGAACCCAGGTCTCCTGCATTGGCAGGCAGATTCTTTACCCTCTGAGCCATGAGGGAAGCCCGGTTCTTCCCCAGCTGTCCCCAAATCCTGCTGCAGCATCCTACCCACCAAGGACCAGAAGCAAAGGCCACAGGAACATGAGGCTGGAGGTGAGAAGTTCTCCCAGTGACTGGTGCAGCTCAGGTCCCAGAGCAGAATCCACAGTCTATCCCCATGGACTGTGAAGCCAGGATTGGGCACTGTGGTTCAGGTTTTATTTTATAGAAATAAAAAAAAAAAGGAAGTAGGAAATCTCTCTGTTTGACAATCAGCATTGTCCTCACCCCCGACCCCACATATGCTGAGAAAGTAAATGTTGTTCTTCTGGTTTTTTTTTTTTTTTTTTTTTGAGGAGTGGAGGCTGTGCTGGGTCTTGGTTGTGGTGTGTGGGCTCTAGAACACTCGGACTCAGTAGTTTCTGTGTGTGGGCTGAGTCACCCTGCAGTATGCGGGATCTTAGTTCCCTGACCAGGTATCAAACCCATGTCTCCTGCATTGAAAGGCAGATTCTTAACCACTGGACTACGAGGGAAGTTTCTAAATATTCTTCTTTACAGACTTGCTCAGATATGTGTGTTTTGATTAGAAATGCTCCTTAAAATGTAAGATGCCTTCACCATGTAGCTAAGGTCCCTCTAGAGAAGCTGTCTAACTTGTTTTGACTCTGCAGTGACTGTTGATTTAATTCTGGGACTGCTAAAATTCATATTACCTGCATGGTCTTTTTGAAAGAGAAATCCCTTTTACCACTCAGAATGCATGGTCTGTTATTCAATTCCTAATACTGTGATACCATGCTAACACCACATGGATGCTGCTCTTTGGAGATCTGCTTTACCACATGAAGAAATAATAAGCATTTGTTAAAAATGATGGTGGATTAGAATGGTATTAAATGGTATTATACAGTCCAGGAACTCAGGAAGATACAAATTCTGCCCAACCCAAGTCATCTCTGCCCATGAGATGTTCCAGACAGATACAAGCAGAACTGAAAAAGTAATACACTCTGTGGCATTAACCTTGAGGTGTTAGCCCCAAATTACTTTACAGTAATTTGGGCTTTAACACCCACAGGACAGGTCACATCTGTCTCCTCACATTCCAAAGGTCAAGTATCAATTTTGGAAGAGAGCTCTTGTATCAGGCTGGAAATAGACTCAAACTAGTCTTAAAAGAAGAGGCTTTAATGAAAGGACTGACTTATAGAGATGTGGACAGGGTTGAAATAACAAACTAAAGATGATGAGTCACCCCAAGGCCAATCACAGTGGGACACTGTTACAGCCCTTGTACTGAAGATGCAAGGGGAGGAAGGAGAGTTAAAAAAGCCCAATGCGAACTGGAATCACCAAGGAGGGGCCACCAGGCAGAGCTGTGACTGTGGAGGATGCAGCTACTGCTGGAGATGAGGCACTGAGGCTGAGGGGAGAGGGGATGCCCTGACCTCTCCCTGCTGCCCTGTCTTCACTTAGCATTCTCTCTTCTATTGATAGAGTCCAACTGTAAGTCAGTGGGGCTGACTGATGTAGTGTGCAGGGGTCAGCAAGCCAGGGTGCAGAGCAGCCAGGAAGGGCTGACAATGAATCCAGGGTGGGATGAAAGTGGTTCAAGTGGAGAATAATTTGTAGAGACCTAAATGGAAGTGGGGGTAGATTATACCAGCATTAGAAGCTCCTTCCCAGCAAAAACCTTTCTTTTTCCATGTTCCCCACTTGATGCTATCAGTGTATTGTTGAGTGTTTTGTTGAGATGAGACCAAAAAGACATTTAGGTGGGGACAAAACCTAAATATTATTATCTTGTAAGCCATACCAGGAAGGAATATTGACAATGGAATAAACAAGGCAAATGAACACTTCTTCACTAGGACTTTGTTGGTTCCTCCAAATGGCCCTCACACATAGAAGGCAAGGATAGATGAAGAAAGAGGCAGACCACTCCAGATTGGTAGGTGGCAGGTTTAATAAGCAAGGGAACTTATGAGGTTTGTTTTGAGTGGCCACAAGTAAGTGATTTTTGCACTCACCTATGACCTGCCTCTTGAGAAACCTGAAGGTCAGGAAGCAACAGTTAGAACTGGACATGAAACAACAGACTGGTTCCAAATAGGAAAAGGAGTACATCAAGGCTGTATACTGTCAGCCTGCTTATTTAACTTATATGCAGAGTACATCATGAGAAACGCTGGACTGGAAGAAGCACAAGCTGGAATTCAGATTGCCAGGAGAAATATCAATAACCTTAGATATGCAGATGACACCACTCTTATGGCAGAAAGTAAAGAGGAACTAAAAAGCCTCTTGATGAAAGTGAAAGAGGAGAGTGAAAAAGTTGGCTTAAAGCTCAACATTCAGAAAATGAAGATCATTCCATCTGGTCCCATCACTTCATGGCAAATAGATGGGGAAACAGTGGAAACAGTGTCAGGCTTTATTTTGGGGGGCTCCAAAATCACTGCAGATGGTGATTGCAGCCATGAAATTAAAGGACACTTACTCCTTGGAAAGAAAGTTATCTACCCACCTAGATAGCATATTAAAAAGCAGAGATATTACTTTGCCAACAAAGGTCCGTCTAGTCAAGGCTATGGTTTTTCCAGTAGTCATGTATGGATGTGAGAGTTAGACTGTGAAGAAAGCTAAGTGCCGAAGAACTGATGCTTTGGAACTGTGGTGTTGGAGAAGACTCTTGAGAGTCCCTTGGACTGCATGGAGATCCAACCAGTCCGTCCTAAAGGAGACCAGTCCTGGGTGTTCATTGGAAGGACTGATGCTGAAACTCCAGTACTTTGGCCACCTCATGCGAAGAGTTGACTCATTGGTAAAGACCCTGATGCTGGGAGGGATTGGGGGCAGGAAGAAAAGGGGATGACAGAAGATGAGATGGCTGGATGGCATCACCGACTCGATGCACATGAGTTTGGGTGAACTCTGGGAACTGGTGATGGACAGGGAGGCCTGGTGTGCTGCGATTCATGGGGTTGCAAAGAGTCGAACACGACTGAGTGACTGAACTGAACTGAACCACATTTTAAGAGTTTATTTAGAGGCTTTAGCTGGGTTCAGACATGTACGCTGTCCATATGATCTCAGTATTGCACGGCTATCTCAAGGCTGTGTCCTTGAAAATGGCTCCCACTGTGGGAACACAGAGAAGAGTGATGAGCCTACAATTGTCTGAGTCCAGTTCTTGGGTCACTGACAGTTGTGTGCTCTGATTACTTCCATTAACATTTTACCTTTGGAGATTGACTCTTACAATCTCATACAGCCTTTCTTGCACAGTGTGCCCTGAGTAGTCAGCAAGGGGTCTCACCAGCTTGGAGGTGGCTTGTTTGGCCATTATCTGGCTACACCAGAGTCAGATACCATGGCAGTAATAGAGAAAACACAAATCAGGATAATGATTACTAACACAAGTAACAGTTTTTTCCACTAACAGGGCTATGATCGAAGTCATGAATTTACTAATTCCCCCAGGGTAGGGTCAGATCACTCAGAGTGTTTACTTGTGTTTTTATATGGTTTAAAGATGATAACATTAGCATATCAGCTATGAACGTACAACATTGTGGATCATGGCACAAATTTCGCCTTGCGAGGCAATAATAATGTCCAAGACCATTTTATTTTGGAGGGCAGCTTTTCTCTTCTATTGAGAGCATTTCAGGGTTCAGTAAGGACAGGCTTTGCTGGCTGTCATTTAAGACTTGCTGGGTGAAGTTTGTAAGGACTTATATATATGCTATAATGTCCTCCAGACCAATGGAGGGAACAGACAGTGGCCACATGATTACAAAATGGAAAACAGAACCTGGCCATCTGACCTTGAGGAGAATGAAATTGGTATCTAGGAACTTGACTTGGTTGTGCGCTGGGGGAGGTGGTAGTCAGGCCTGAGGAGATGGTCTGAGGGCAAAATACGTGGGAACAGAACTCTTGCCTTCTCTCCTTTCTCAAAAGGGTGTATCCCATTCCAGGTATAATGTGTTTCAACAAGTCCTGTCTGTAGTGGGACAATAGGCTCCCAGTGGAGACTGAGTAGTTCCCCAAGGCTGTGAAGTAACTCATTCATCCTGGTGGGACTGAGACAGAAAGACAGGAGTACAGCCATTTTTCAAAAAGACCAGGGAATGCCTTGACCCAAACAGGCCTTAGAAACTAAAGAACAAAGGCTCTGGGGACCCAAGTCCTAGAGACAAAAAGCTAGGTTCGCAGGAATAAAAAAATTAGCTTTATTTCTGTTGCACTAATAAGTATACTTAGCTGCCATAAAACAGGAAGTTCAACTATAGATTTTAACCTTATCTGTTCCTGTACTTTCTTGCAGTAAAGTCTCATGTATTTCTTTCCTCTCATAGACGTGTTGCTCCCTATTCCTGAAAGCCACCCTGGCATCACCTGCTTCAGATCAAAGAAATCTGATGATTTCTGGAAAACGCCAGTGTTCATGAGACAGATTCTCCCTTTTGTTATAAAAGGAGCTTGCCCTTTTTACTGGGGGAGCTGGTTCTTTTATCTTTCTTCTGCCTTCTCTATTCTGCATAAGTTATCTCTTTTAAGAAAAAGCTTTGCATGCCTAGGAATCTTATGGAGACCATATTTATTTCTATGATATTGCTGTCCAAGATTTTGGAAAGGGCCCAGTAACAGATGTTCCATGGAAAATTCCAGTAGACAATTCCTTGCCCAGGTGTCATGGGGCTTGGTGTTCTCAGCAGCATAGCTCATTGATCTGGTGTCTGTTTCCCATGATTTCCATACCTTCAGAGTATTTGGTGCCTCAGCAGGGCTCCTCAGTCTAGTGTATGGGGCAGCAGGCCCTGCTGGTTGAGCATTCAAATGTATTAAAGCCTGGGACATGACTTTAGTCTTCCTGGCCGAGGTGGTTTTACCTGTTAGTAATTTAATCTGCTGTTTTAATATTCTCTCTCTCTCTTTTTAAATTAACCTGCAACTTGCAGGTGATAGGGGAGATGGAACCTCCATTAAATGTCAGGTTCTTTTTCTCAATCTTCCATATCATGACTTTTGAAATGTACCCTAAATGTCTGTTTGACAAGTGTACCTGTATATGGTGCTGTTTCTTCAGTCTTCTAATGGTAGTAGCCTGGTTTGCTTGGCAATAGAAAAGAGCTTGAGTTAAGCCAGACACAGTTTACCAAACAAACAAGGCATATTTAGAATCTTTGCTCAGAGGGAGGGGGGCAATATGACCAATTTGTCAGTCCCTCACCAGTTGGGAATTCTGGGGGATGGCTCCAGACTACTTTGGCAGTTGTCTTGGATATTTTTTAGAGCACACAAAACATGCTGTTACTGTATTAGCCAAGTTGCTGTATTTTAAAGGCAACCTGGCATCTTTGGCACGATGCCACCCTACCCAGACATTGTGGTGGGCACCCTTTTTTATGCACTCAATCTGCTGTATCTACAGAAGGGGCAGTTGCTAGGGCTTGTACCTAAGCTAGGGCATCAGCTTCCTAATCATCAGGGGGTGTCAGCCTCTTATGAGTTGGGATGTGGAAGACAGTGAGGATGGCCTAGGCTCTTGTGAACCCAAAAGTCTTTCCCTTTCCACATCCCCTGACCAACAAGGGCATATTCATGATCATCCATCCCTGGGCTTTCCGTTGTTCAAACCAAGGGTTAATCCCTATAGAAAAGCCTGCTGCTGCTGCTGCTGCTGCTGCTAAGTCGCTTCAGTCGTGTCTGACTCTGTGCAACCCCATAGACGGCAGCCCATCAGGCTCCACCATCCCTGGGATTCTCCAGGCAAGAACACTGGAGTGGGTTGCCATTTCCTTCTCCAATGCATGAAAGTGAAAAGTGAAAGTGAAGTCACTCAGTCGTGTCTGACTCTTAGCGACCCTATGGACTGCAGCCTACCAGGCTCCTCCATCCATGGGATTTTCCAGGCAAGAGTACTGGAGTGGGATGCCATTGCCTTCTCCAATAGAAAAGCCTAATGTCAGTAATAGGGGTTAATGGCCCGGGTTCATGAGTAATCACCAGCCAAATTGCTCAAGCCTAGCCCATTGGCTGCTGTGGTTTGTGTCTGTTTCCAGGCAGTTGAGTAACAGGCATGGTGGGATTTTTTTCATTCTCTCTTTATAGGCTGCAGGGGCTACCACAGACATAGACAGTGTGGTATTTGGAGACTCTATAGTGACTAGTTTTCCTTTCAGTCCCAAAGAAGGGCAATGCCAAAGAACGTTCAAACTACCACACAACTGTACTCATCTCACACGTGCAAAGTAATGTTCAAAATTCTCCAAGCCAGACTTCAACAGTATGTGAACTGTGAACTTCCAGATGTTCAAGCTGGGTTTAGAAAAGCTAGAGGAACCAGAGATCAAATTGCCAACATCCATTGGATCCTAGAAAAAGCAGGAGAATTCCAGAAAAGCATCTGCTTCTGCTTCATTGACTACACCAAAGCCTTTGACCATGTGAATCACAAAACTGGAAAATTCTTCAAGAGATGGGAATACCAGACCATCTCACCTGCCTTCTGAGAAATCTGTATACAGGTCAGGAAGCAACAGTTGGAACTGGACATGGAACAACAGATGGGTTTCTAATTGGGAAAGGAGTACATCAAGGATGTATATTGTCACCCTGCTTATTTAACTTCTATGCAGAGTACATTATGAGAAACGCTGGGCTGGAAGAAGCACAAGCTGGAATCAAGATTACTGGGAGAAATATCAATAACCTCAGATATGCAGGTGACACCACCCTTATGGCAGAAAGAAAAGAGGAACTAAAAATTCTCTTGATGAAGGTGAAAGAAGAGAGTGAAAAAGCTAATTTAAAACTCAACATTCAAAGAACAAAGATCATGGCATCTGGTCCCATCATTTTATGGTAAATAGATGGCGAAACAATGGAAATAGTGACAGACTTTATTTTCTTGGGTTCCCAAATCACTGCAGATGGTGACTGCAGTCATAAAATTAAAAGATGCTTGCTCCTTGGAAGAAAAGTTATGACAGACCTAGACCGCATATTAAAAAGCAGAGACATTACTTTGCCAACAAAAGTCCATCTAGTCAAGGCTATGGTTTTTCTAGTAGTCATGTATGGATGTGAGAGTTGGACCATAAAGAAAGCTGAGTGTCAAAGAATTGATGCTTTTGAACTGTGGTGTTGGAGAAGACTCTTGAGAGTCCCTTGGACTGCAAGGAGATCCAACCAGTCAATCTTAAAGGAAATCAGTCCTGAATATTCATTGGAAGGACTGATATTGAAGATGAAACTCCAATACTTTGGCCACCTAATGTGAAGAACTGACTCATTTGTAAAGACCCTGATGCTGGGAAAGATTGAGGGCAGGAGGAAAAGGGGATGACAGAGGATGAGATGGTTGGATGGCATCACTGACTCAATGGACATGAGTTTGGGTAGACTCTGGAAGTTGGTGATGGACAGGGAGGCCTGGCGTGCTGCAGTTCATGGGGTCGCAAAGAGTCAGACACGACTGAGAGACTGAAATGAACTGAACTGAATATCCACCACAAGGCCTGGTATCACCTGCATTTTTAGAGACAGTGGACTGGCAGGTAGGGTGCTCCTTGGCTGAAAATAAGCTCTGCATGTGTGTGTGCAAGCGCTTAGTTGTGTCCGACTCTGTGCTACCTCACCAGAGCTCTGTAGCCCACCAGGTTCCTCTGTCCATGGAATTTTCCAAGCAAGAGTACTGAAGAGTGTTGTTGTTTACTACTCCAGAGGATCTTCTTGAACCAGGGATTGAACTCATGTCTCTTGCGTCTCCTGCATTGGCAGGTGGATTCTTTACCATTGCACCACCCAGAAAATAGGCTGCTGCTTATCTGAAGTGCAGGTTTGAGTCATGGCAGAGGTGGGTTGATGAAACATATTTTTAATCCACCCCTTGATAGGAAGGGAAGTTCTTACTGTGTTCCTTTGTGAGCTGCTGTACCTTGAAGATTGGTATGTACACTGCTAGGAGCTGTTGCTCTGAGGGAGTCAGTCTGGTTCTTGCCCCTTCCAGAGTCCTAGGGTCACTGTTTCCTGTTGTCTCTGCCACAGCTTCCAGAGTCAGAGATACAATCTAACTGTTTCAGTAGCCTTGTTTGGGAGATGGCCAGAGCTTTAATTTGTTTCAATTAGTATTTTTGCCCGGAGAAGGCAATAGCACCCCACTCCAGTACTCTTGCCTGGAAAATCCCATGGGTGGAAGAGCCTGGTAGGCTGCAGTCCATGGGGTCATGAAGAGTAGGACATGACTGAGCGACTTGACTTTCACTTTTCACTTTCATGCATTGGAGAAAGAAATGGCAACCCACTCCAGTGTTCTTGCCTGGAGAATCCCAGGGACGGGGGAGCCTGGTGCGCTGCCGTCTAGGGGTCGCACAGAGTCGGACACGACTGAAGCGACTTAGCAGCAGCAACAGCAGCAGCAGCAGCAGCAGCAGCAGTAGTATTTTTGCCTTCTCAAAGATGGCTTGCTGGGACTTCCACGGTGGTCCAGTGGCTAGGACTCCAAGCTCCCAAAGCAGGGGGTCTGGGTTGGATCCCTGGTCAGAGAACTAGATCCCACATGCTGCAACTAAAGATCCCTTATGCCACAACTAAGACCCAGTGGAGCCAAACAAATAACTGAAAACTCTTTTTAGAAAGGTAGCTTTCTGTTCTGACCTCCAGCTCCCCATGTGCTTTCTCTTTACTCTGCAGTATAAGTGACAGAGACACCGGCCAGAGGGGAGTGAAAACTTTCCCCAAACCCCAAATCTCTGCAAAAATTTGCATTTCTTTTACATTCTTAGAGGTTTGATAGGGTTGCATCTTATCAATAATAGCTCCTGGACAGTATGCTTGTTAACAGAGCAAACAACTCCTCAGAACATTGTGATAGTGCCTGGGCATTGAATTTTTTGCAGCCTCTGTCTTGAAGATGTTCAGCAAAATTTTCAGGGTGTCCTGCAGCATATGTATGTCTTCACATGTGTTAACATTACATCATTAATATAATGGGCCCATTTTATTGACATGAGGAAGAAAAGGAGGGATGGATCTAGGGTTATCAGTCCATGACATGATGTGGGGAAGTGCAGGTAACCTTGGGGAAGTACTTGAAAAGTCCGTTGTTGTCCCTTCCACATGAAGGCAATTTGGTTGCATTGTACATGACATGTGGGGTTTAGCTCCCCTACCAGGGATCAAACTGGCACCCCCTGCCAGAGTGGAATCACTAGAAGTGCAGAATCTTAACCACTGGACCACCAGGGAAATCCTGTATAAAATAATTTTGGCATTATTCTTCAGAGATAGAAAAATATCACATATACGTAACATATAGTCATAGATAAATGTAACCATACACAGAAATTTAAACATAGACCCCACATTTTTTATTCAGAAACTTTAGCCATGAATCAGGTACCCACTTATATGACAAATGCTTTTTATTAGTACTTTGGGGAAAGACTTTTAAGATTGATGAATAATCTTATGGAGGCTGTGAATTATATTTTGGGCAAGGGAGCTTCTATAGCAGTCTGTATTTCAAAAATTCTGTCCACCTCTTTTTTTTGTCTTTGGATTGTGTTGGGCAGTGTTTTAGTTATCTCCTGAGGTATTTACATTAATGTTCAAAAGACAAGATAATATTTACAACTTCAAGTGGATAGAGAAAGAATGAAAGTTTTCCTCCTATATATTTTGGACTATATTTGTTTATTATCAGAAGTCTAGAATACTTGTTATTTAAAATTTTCCTTTGTATGAGGGCTCAGATGGCAAGAGGAGCTCCATCCATTTTATTGTCAATCATCATAATATCCTCCCCTTTGTTCTGATCACTTTCACAGAGATTTTTACCTCTTAGCATCCTAATCAGGCTTTGTCATGAGCACTCGGACCTTAATCTGTGGCAACGTGTGCCCTCCTAGCTTTGTAAAGCAGCATGCTAAGGTCTCTAGCTGATTATTCTCTTCTTCTGCCCTGTCTGCCAGCCCCAGGTTAGCAGGGCAGTGGTCAGTAGCACAACTTTTCCTAACTTCAGCTCGCATCCCAGCTTCCTAACTCAGGCTTTCTAACTCTAGTTGGGCATTGGTGGGCACAGAACTGCCCAAGTAGCGGCCATTCTACTGCAGCAGCCATTCATTTCTCTTCTTTGCCACAGTGTACTCACTACGTGTAGTTTCTCAAATGTGTTAAAGCAGCTGGCATTTTCTGGGGACCCCTCTACTCAGTTGGCAGTCCACACAACACCTAACACAGGAGCCACCCTTCCACACATAGAGGTCGTTGGCCAACTCAGGATTTCCCCCATGGATGTCTGTTTCCCAAGGCCACTTTGATGTCCTGGCTGGCTCATCAATTGCTGGTACACAAACTGGCCCCCATGCACAGAGGGCAAGGAGAGACAGAAGAAAGAGGCAGATCACTCCAGATTGCTAGGCAGCAGGTTTAACAAGCAAGAGAACTTACTCATAAGGCTTATCTTGGGTGGCTACAAGATGAGTAAACTTCCGCACCTTCCCCCAAATCTTTTTTTTTTTTTTAAATAAACACACCATAAATGGGTTCAGTCTGTATACTGTCCAGATGCTATCAACAGCACATTGTTCTGTCAAGGCTACGTCCTTGAAAAAACAGCTCTCATTCTAACGACAGTGGGAAGGAAGGAACTTCAAACACAGAGGAGGGCGTGAAGAGCTTCTGATTGCCCAGGGCCAGGTCTCGGCTCAACTGCTGGTCACGTTCTTTTGATTACTTCCTTCGATACAATTTCGGATCCAGATTCCCAAATGTAGCTCTTTTTAGCTTGAAGTCTTTGCGAATTTACAGCTCCTTTTCCACAAGTCAGTCAATCTTTGGAACACAGATGTGTGCATAAGAGTTGAAGCAAGCCAGAGCTTCTCTAAGCTACCGGGTACAGGCCTTTCTTTGCTAAATTTGTTTATGTTTGCAGCCTGTAGGTATAAGGAGGCTGGAGCAGGCAGCATCTGAGGGCACAGACTCCAGGCCTGCTTTGTTGAATATAGGGGAGAAGAGAGGGTAACAAAGAAATTCTGTCCATATAGATACATACACGTTCTACTTTATGATGTCTTTGACATTTCAGCCTCCAGGAGGCTGGCAAATAATTGTTCTGGGTAAGCTTTCATTCAGAAGTAGGTATATGAAGGTGGGTTAAGTCAAAGCAATGTTTGAGAAAGAACAAGATTATGTGACAAAGATAGGAATGAATGACAGAATCAGAGGCAGAGAAGAAACATGCCACCGGAATATTCCAACCATGAATCAAGGATTTAATAGTAAGACATGACAGTTAAGCAGCAGAT
Source organism: Bos javanicus (assembly GCF_032452875.1). Classification (NCBI taxonomy): domain Eukaryota; kingdom Metazoa; phylum Chordata; class Mammalia; order Artiodactyla; family Bovidae; genus Bos; species Bos javanicus. The sequence goes on from NC_083870.1 coordinate 12,487,542, forward strand.
GAACTACAAACTTGATGGATGTTCATTATTACATATACTTCTTTGAGATCTTGCTATAATATACATACAACTTATCCTCTCAAATGTACAAAGACACAAAGGTACAAGCCTTTTCAGACAATTTGGGAGCCTCAAAACTTTCATAAAAGATCCAGGAACATCAGATTAAGAGCCACTAGCCTACTGCTATGCAGCACAAAGGCTTGGCAAAAGAAAGATGGACTGTTATACAAAGGACTAGTTCCTGAAAAATACAGTTTTCTCAGTGGGTGGTAAAAGCTGCTCTTCTCTTTGTGAATTAGAATTTTGAGACATGAAAGGAAACCTGGTTTGCTTTTGCCAGGTTTGCTTTATCCAAATAAGAGAACATAGGACTTGTAAGGTTTCAGAGTTGCCATGGTTCCTGTTCTCCAGAGCATCCTTCATCCTTCCTGTTGAGGATGCCCAGATGGGAAAAAGAGATTTTGAAGCATCTCTTAGCTGCATATCCTCCAGCTCTACATGCATCCTTTTCTCTATAGATGTCTTGATCCTCCCAGGTTGGATGAAGAAAGCCTCACTTAAAACCAAGAGAATAGGCAAATGTCAGAGGCAGTGACTAGTATGTTCTCACAACAGTCATAATTAGAGAACAGGAAAGCTCATGTCTGTAACCTTTGGCAAAAGGTTCTGGACAGTCAATGGCCACGGAAAGAGGCATCTGACAGCTCTCTGTCTTATGGTACCACAGTACCCAGAGGTTTATAAGAACCAAGAGGAGGGGGAACTCATGAAAATGTATGAACCCTGGGAGTTGAAGCTTGTGCAATTGGTATGCAAGTGTTAGTATTTCAGTCATGTCTGACTCTGAGATCCCATGGACTGTAGCCCACCAGGCCCCTCTGTCTATGGGATTCTCAAGGCACAAAAACTGGAGTGGGTTGCCCTTTCCTTCTCCAGAGGATCGTCCCAATCCAGGGATCAAACCTAGGTCTCCTGCATTGTAGGCTGATTTGTTACCGCCTGAGCCACCAGGGCAATTAGTACAGGCAGAACTTTTCAAAAGTTAAATCTTGCAACACTCTGAGAAATTTTGTAAATGTTTACTTGTCTTGCCTCTATGTCTCTAGTATGGAGGAGATTGCCAGGAAAATGAAGAGTCATGAAGGCAGTAAGTCAATTCTCTTGACACTGAACCTTGTTCGGCCGGTCTGTCATACCTACTATAGCAGAGGGACTGTGGATCTTCAAGGAAAATATCCAGTTAAAAGTGAAGTAATCTGCTTTCATGTTCTAGGGAACTTTGAGAGGGAAGTAATCTTTCCCAGAATCTTTAGGAATACTGTAGGCAACAAACTTTATGTCTGATATGTGCAGTCTCTAATGGTGCATTCCCTACAATGGTCTCTTGTCTTCCACCTAACCCATATTCCTGATGCTAATATAGAAATATTTTCAAAGTCTTTCTTTTCCCTTTGGAGTGGTGTCTCAAGGTCTAGTCCAGCCTGTAAAGGGTCAGCCTGGAATCTGTGGTACATTTGACCGGTAGTTGAGTGCCATGATGTATTCTAGGTTATAGTCTAGATTTGACCATTAGCCTGAAATAAACATGGAGAGAGACATGTGCACTCAGTGACTATGACAGGGTCATATTTATAGTAATATTCAATTTCCTCAACATTCTGATGTTCTTGCACTAATAGAAATTGCTGTCTTTCTCCAGGGCTGAGGATGATCAGGAGAGGGTACAGGGACAAAGACAAATGCTCTGAGTCTGGTTCCAGAAGCAGGTGTCATATTCATATTGTCCAAGAAGATGAGACCATGTTGAACTACGGGCTATCAAAGCCCCAGTTCTAAGAGTAGAGATACCAAAATCAAATTTAAACTGATGTTCAGGTCCCAACTAGAAATCCAAAAATTATGAAAGAAAAAAATCTCATTGGTTAAGGCAAAATATATAGTAAAAATAGTAAATTAATCACATATAAAGCTAGTAGGAAGATGAAAAAAGTCATAAAATCATCTATATCCATAAGGAGTGGTTAAGAGATACACAAAATAAAAAGATGTAGAATATGATGTCAAAAACAGTAAATGTGTGTGTGGCAGGAAGTAAAAATGCAGGGTTGTTAAAATGCATTTGAACTTAAGAGACCAGCAACTTAAAATAATTATATTGCTATATATAAACTTCATGGTAACCACAAACCAAAGATCTATTATGATACTCAAATAAACAAGAGAAAGGAAGCCAAACATAACACTAAAGACAGTCATTAAACCACAAACAAACAAAAACCCACAAAAACAATCCCAAAACATTAACGGAGTAGCAATAGGTACATAGCATGTGTTTTAAATTTTTATTTCTACCTGTTTGCTGTCAGTATATAGAAATGCAGTTGGCTTTTCACATTGACCTTGTATCCATTGTACAGAACTCATTTATTGAATGTAGGAGGTTTTTTTGTTTGCTTGTTTTTGCTTTTTTTGTTTTGGTATATTCTTGGGGTTTTCCTTCCCAGATGGCTTCCCAGGCAGCTCAGTGGTAAAGAATCTTCCTGCCAAGTAGGAGACCTGGGTTTGATCCCTGGTTTTGGAATATCCCCTGGAGAAAGGAAAGGCTGTGCACTCCAGTATTCTGGCCTGGAGAATTCCATGGACTATATAGCCCATGGGTGGCAAAGAATCAGACACGACTGAGCAACTTTCACTTGGGGATTTTCTGTAGACAATCATGACATTCACAAATAGAGACAGTTTTTTTTTTCCTTTTCCAGTTTGCATGTTTTCCCACCTTGTCTTATTGCAGTGGTTAGGGCTTCCAGTATTCTTGAATGAGAGTGATGTTTTTGTTCCCAGTCTTGGGAGAGAAATACTGTCTTTTACTGGAGGGATTTGTAGATGCTCTTTATGATGCCAAGTCAAGTATGTTGTTTAATTTCAATTTGTTTACAAAGATTTTGTTCTTTCTTTTCTGTTATTGATTTCTAGTTTTATTCTATTATGGTTGGAAAACCTATCATGTGTGATTTAGTCATTTCTGATTTGTTATGGTTTAATAACCCAGGAAATAGGCTATATGGTGAATGTTACATGAGTGTTTGGGAAATCTGTGCATTCTGTTGTTGGATGGAGAATTCTATAAATGCTACTGAGATCCTGTTTATTGGTGGTGTCAACTAGTTCTTCTTTATCTTTGTTTTCTGTCTAATAGTTCCATCAGTTGCTGAGAGTGGATTGTTCAATTCTTCAAGTTATTGTGGATTAATTCTTATTTAAAAAAAAAAACAAATTTATTTACTTTTCACTGTGCTGGGTCTGCGTTGTTGTGTACAGGCTTTCTCTAGTTGCAGTGAGAAGAAGGTTTCTCATTGTGGTGGCTTCTCTTATCTCAGAGCACAGGCTCTAGGCTCAGTAATTGCTGTGCTTGGGCTTAGCTGCCCCACAGCATGTGGGATCTTCCCAGACCACGGATCAAACCTGTGTCCCCTGCATTGGCAGATGGATTCTTAACTAGACAACCAAGGAAGTCTCCCATGGTTTTAATATTTATTGATATTTATTTATTCATTTATTCATCTTGATGCTTTTAAAATGCTCTTTCACATGTCATAGGCTTATACCTTTTACTGCTCTTTTAAAATTTCTCTGACCATCCTTATAGGTTTATGTCTTCATATGAACTTTAGAATGAGATTGTCTAGTACAAAAGACAAAATAATTTTTTCATTTTTATTGGAATTACATTAAACTTACATATAAATTATAAATGAATAACTGCATAAATAATATATGAAAAGTATAAATAATTAAAATACATAAATAATTAAAATTACTATATTGAGACCCTGAGAATAGGGTTTGCATTATTATTTACATCTTATGTTACCTTACTCATTAGATTTGAAGATTTCTTTACATGTGTTCTGCTATTTTTTTGCTTGGCTTATTCCTAGGTATATTATTGTTACTTTTTCTATTTTTTTTTAAAGATTAAATTGAGGCTTTATTATATTTGCTTAGTTAATTGAATTAAAATTATGAAATATATATTTTGATTAGCAAAAGAGTATTACATTTTTGTATATTTTAATTTCTTATATTTCATTTGTTTTGAATTTTGTATTTTATGTCTGTTTAATATTTGATATCTAAGTTTTGAGCTCTTTTTTTCAACATTATGCAATAAACTCTATCAATTTTATACTCCTGTTTCCATTTTGGTCCATCATGCCTTTAAAATTTAATGTCAATTGAAACACATTTGAACATGAATTTTGACGTACACTTCCTCTTTCTGATTAATCATCAATTCTTTAGTGATTCAATAACAGCATCAACTCAGTCATCAAATGTGTACTGAGAACCTGCTCACATCTGGAGTCAACTTACAGAGCATGAAAAGATGTCCTCAACCTCCTCACAACGACTTTGGAGGGATACCATTTCTCTATGTAAGATTCTTTTTTTTTTTTTTAATTTATTTATTTTAATTAGAGGCTAATTACTTTACAATATTGTATTGGTTTTGCCATTCATCAACATGAATCCACCACGGGTGTACATGTGTTCCTAATCCTGAATTCCCCTCCCACCTCCCTCCCCATACTATCCCTCTGGGTCATCCCAGTGCACCAGCCCCAAGCATCCTGTATCCTGCATCAAACCTGGACTGGCGATTCGTTTCTTATATGGTATTATACATGTTTCAATGTCATTCTCCCAAATCATCTCCCCCCTCCCTCTCCCACAGAGTCCAAAAGACTGTTCTATACATCTGTGTCTCTTTTGCTGTCTCACATACAGGGTTATCATTACTATCTTTCTAAATTCCATATATATGCATTAGTATACTGTATTGGTATTTTTCTTTCTGGCTTACTTCACTCTGTATAATCGGCTCCAGTTTCAACCACCTTATGAGAACTGAGTCAAATGTATTCTTTTTAATGGCTGAGTAATACTCCATTGTGTATATGTACCACAGCTTTCTTATCCATTCGTCTGCTGATGGACATCTAGGTTTCTTCCATGTCCTGGCTATTATAAACAGTGTTCATCGTAGCACTGTTTATAATAGCCAGGACATGGAAGAAACCTAGGTGTACTTTTTCTATTTGTGAATGGGATCTTTCATTCCATTAAAAAAAAAATCCGGCTTCCCTGAGTCTTCATTGTGGCACACGGCTCTTCATTGTTGTGTGCAGTCTTTCTCTACTCATGGCACAGGGACTTCTCTTGTTGCAGAACATGGGCTCTAGAGCATAGGCTCTCTAGTTGTGGCACATGGGCTTAGTTGCCCTGTGGCATCTTAGTTCCCCAAATAGGGATTGAACCCACATCCCTTGCAGTGAAAGGTGAATAACCAATGGAACATCAGGGAAGTAATTCTATTTTTTCATTAATGGTAGGCCTGAACCATTTTAAGGCTCTTGAATCATAGTGTCAAATTACTTAATAGAACAAATATTTGTTTAATTACATGTTCATTATCAAACAACTGAACTTGGATTGAGAATGATTACATTAGTTTTCTTTTAAAATACTCTCAGTGATTTTTCATCTCAAATCAAAGAGTACAAAGGCTTTCGCAGTGTTCTTAGCCCCTACCAACATGATCTAGTGATCCAGATATACTTTTCTGACCTCATCTCCTAATGCTTTTCCCTCATGCTCTCAACTTTAGCCACAGGAGACTTCTTGTTATTCTGTGAAACTACTCAACACACTGTTGTCTCACGGTCTTTGCACTGGCTATTCCCTCTTCTTAGAACATTACCCCGTAGATAACCCATCCCTTAATTTTCTCACTTCTCTGCTTATAGGGCACCTTATCAGTGAGGCCTTGACTGATGAACTCACAAGGAATTGCAACTCTCTCCTCCATCTTGGTCTTTTAAAAATAAAATGTATCAATATATGAAATACTATATGTTATATTTGTTTACATTTTCTTTTCTGACTAGAATGTAAGCTCAACAAGGGCAAAGACTGTCTTTTGTTTCCTGTTGTATCACTCAGTTCAGTCCCTCAGTCATGTCCAACTCGTTGCGACCCCATGGACTGCAGTACACCAGGTTTCCCTGTCCATCACCAACTTCCGGAGCTTGCTCAAACTCATGTCCACTGAGTCGGTGATGCCATCCAACCATCTTATTCTCTGTCATCCCCTTCTCCTCCTGCCTTGTATCATACATGCTTAATAGTACTTCTTAAGTATAAATATTCAGCATCTGTGGAGAGAATGAATAATATCAATGTATGAAAGGGGCAGACTTTATTTTTTGGGGGCTCCAAAATCACTGCAGATGGTGACTACAGCCATGAAATTAAAAGACGCTTACTCCTTGGACGGCAAGTTATGATCAACCTAGACAGCATATTAAAAAGCAGAGACATTACTTTGCCAACAAAGGTCTGTCTAGTCAATGCTATGGTTTTCCCAGTAGTCATGTATGGATGTGACAGTTGGACTGTGAAGGAAGCTGAGCGCCGAAGAATTGAAGCTTTTGAACTGTGGTGTTGGAGAAGACTCCTGAGAGTCCCTTGGACTGCAAGCAAGCAGATCCAACCAGTCAATCCTAAAGGAAATCAGTGCTGGATATTCATTGGAAGGCCTGATGTTGAAGCTGAAACTCCAATACTTTGGCCACCTGATGTGTGAAGAACTGACTCATTTGAAAAGACCTTGATGCTGGGAAAGACTGAAGGCAGGAGGAGAAGGGGACGACAGAGGATGAGATGATTGGATGGCATCGCTGACTCAATGGACATGGGTTTGGGTGGACTCCAGGAGTTGGTGATGGACAGGGAGGCCTGGTGGGCTATGGTTCATGGGGTTGCAAAGAGTCAGACACCACTGAGTGACTGAACGGAACTGATGCTGGGAAAGATTGAAGGCAGGAGGAGAAGGGGACGACAGAGGATGAGATGGTTGGATGGCATCACTGACTCAATGGACATGAGTTTGGGTAGACTCTGGAAGTTGGTGATGGACAGGGAGGCCTGGCGTGCTGCAGTTCATGGGGTCGCAAAGAGTCGGACACGACTGAGCGACTGAACTGAGTGAAAGTTTAGTTTTATTGCACTCTCAGTTTACTGATTTGGAAAGGAATTACACTTCAGCTTATCTCAAACTCCATATGTTACTTCAGATGGCCTATACAGGGTGTCTGCTTTTTTCTTTTTACCAGGATGGTGTTCTGTGCCTAGAAAGGAGAAGAAAGTACAGTGCATATGAACTGCTGGCAGAGAACAGAGTAGCAAGGGCGGAGTAAATTGGACTGGAGCCACAGATGTCAGGAGGCACTGCTGAAATAACTTCCTTTTCTCTACCCCCCAGGAAGCAAATATCTTGATACAGAACGAGTGCACGACTTCTGTGTTTCTGAATAAAGCTGCTATAGCTTCCCAGAAGGAAGAAGGGCATTTCTCATTTGAGAGAGGCCACGTGTGAAGGGGTAAGCTCAGGGACCCTGCAACCCCTCCACTTGTTCCCTCTGTGAACTGGAACAGAAAGTAGTCATGGTGATGTTGGAGCCAGGGTTGTTGTTGGGTCAGGACTGATAAATTACCAAAGCTGTCATCTAGAGACAGAAACTGTGGTTGTACCTTAGGATATACTTTTCATCAGGCAATTATCACTGCTTTCCCTTCATGGAAAAATATGGATTAAAAATTTGATGTTGAATACAGTGTCTTTATGTTTGCAAATTTTTAACTTAAAACATCTAAACTACTGCACTCAATCCAAATTAAAATATCCAAAATATATCAAGCTTAGATGGTTGCAAAACAATGTTCATCGTTGAGGTATTAATTAAAATAAAAATAATGAAGCTAATTTTAGAGAATTGGTTAGTTTAATTATTTTACATTCAGAAAAATGAAATGTGTTGCTGTGTGTGAAGTAAAAGTATTTTTTTGATGTAAAGATACCTGTTTTTTTTGTAACTAAACAAACAAAACAAAAGTAGGTTATAAAGCAGCATTATAGTCTGATCCTATTACATGTCTTTGAAGAAATTACTGTTTAATTTCAACTATGTTAGTTAGTTTAGAGATTACAAACAAAATTTTTCTTAGGAAGAAAACAGCTCTTTTATTAGAGAAAAATCCTTTAGTGTGTTCCTTGATTATGTTAAGAAATGCATTGCATTAAAACATATACATTACCATATGTAAAATAGATAACCAGTGGGAATTTGCTGTGTGATGCAGGGAGCTCAAATCTGGTGCTCTGTGACAACCTAGAGAGGTGGAAGGGGTGGGAGATAGGAGGGAGGTTCAAGAGGGAGGAGACATATGTATACCCACGACTAATTCATGTTGGTGTATGGCAGAAACCAACACAATATTATAAAGCAATTAGCCTCTAATTAAAAATAGATTAAAAGAAGCCCCAAACAACAAAAACAACAAAAAAGAAATGTATCACCTCCCCCACTCCCACCCTTAGCACCTCATCCAGATCGTAGTAGGAAAGACAATGAATAGTTGAAATTCTTCTGAACGTTATAATACAGAGTTAAGCAGTATGGAAAATAATTTTCAATTTTCAAAAATATCCAGCTGTTTATTTCATTGTTGGGTTAGAGAGTCAGAGATTATTCTTTCAGACTGGAACTTCCTTATATAGTGGCCGTCCTCTGTAGTCATATGACAAACACAGTATATACCCAATATTTCACAGGCATTCACATCATTTGAAATTTTGGGTCCTCAAAACTGCCTATAAGATGGGGAGAAGAAAACACTATTACCATTTGGTAAATGAAAAGATCAGATTCAAGAGTTTCAATGACATACCCCAAACCTCAGAGCTGGTAACTATTACAGAATGTTTGTGCATGTTTTAGAGTTAGTAACTCAAATTTATAAGTATCAGAGCTGAGCACATATAGCTTAATTATTTCTCATTGGCTAATCTCACAGAAGACACATTTACAAATCCCCAAATCAATTTTTAAAAGTTTTGAGTATTGAATATATCATTTTGGATTTATAACACTTGGTTGAATTATTATAGCTTAGTCCCAAGATAACAGAAAGATAGAATTCATTCATTTATTAATTTATTCATTCAAAAATCTGAATATTTAATGACTGCCTACTTTATGCTGAATTTTGTGATGGATGCTGACTCTGTGGTTCAGATGGGAAGAAGAGCCACAAACTCAAGACCATTTGAATGTTAATATACAAAAATCAGTCAGTTCAGTTCGGTTGCTCAGTCATGTCTGACTCTTTGCAACCCCACGAATCGCAGCACGCCAGGCCTCCCTGTCCATCACCAACTCCCGGAGTTCACCCAAACTCATGTCCATCGAGTTGGTGATGCCATCCAGCCATCTCATCCTCTGCCGTCCCCTTCTCCTCCTGCCCCCAATCCCTCCCAGCATCAGGGTCTTTTCCAATGAGTCAACTCTGCATGAGGTGGCCAAAGTATTGGGGTTTCAGCTTTAGCATCAGTCCTTCAAATGAAAACCCAGGACTGATCTCCTTCAGAATGGACTGGTTGGATCTCCTTGCAGTCCAAGGGACTCTCAAGAGTCTTCTCCAATACCACAGTTCAAAAGCATCAATTCTTTGGTGCTCAGCTTTCTTCACAGTCCAACCCTCACATCCATACATGACCACAGGAAAAACCATAGCCTTGACTAGATGGACTTTTGTTGGCAAAGTAATGTCTATGCTTTTCAATATGCTATCTAGGTTGGTCATGACTTTCCTTCCAAGAGTAAGCATTGGAGCCCCCCCAAATAAAGTCTGACACTGTTTCCCCATCTATTTCCCATGAAGTGATGGGACCAGATGCCACGATCTTCGTTTTCTGAATGTTGAGCTTTGAGCCAACTTTTTCACTCTCCTCTTTCACTTTCATCAAGAAGCTTTTTAATTCCTCTTCACTTTCTGCCATAAGGGTGGTGTCATCTGCATATCTGAGGTTATTTATATTTCTCCTGGCAATCTTGATTCCAGCTTGTGCTTCTTCCAGCCCAGCATTTCTCATGATGTACTCTGCATATAAGTTAAATAAGCAGGGTGACAATATACAGCCTTGACGAACTCCTTTTCCTATTTGGAACCAGTCTGTTGTTCCATGTCCAGTTCTAACTGTTGCTTCCTGACCTGCACACAGATTTCTCAAGAGGCAGGTCAGGTGGTCTGGAATTCCCATCTCTTTCAGAATTTTCCACAGTTTCTTGTGATCCACACAGTCAAAGGCTTTGGCATAGTCAATAAAGCAGAAATAGATGTTTTTCTGGAACTCTCTTGCTTTTTCCATGATCCAGCGGATGTTGGCAATTTGATCTCTGGTTCCTCTGCCTTTTCTAAAACCAGCTTGAACATCTGGAATTTCACAGTTCATGTATTGCTGAAGCCTGGCTTGGAGAATTTTGAGCATTACTTTACTAGTGTACGAGATGAGTGCAACTGTGCAGTAGTTTGAGCATTCTTTGGCATTTCCTTTCTTTGGGATTGGAATGAAAACTGACCTTTTCCAGTCCTGTGGCCACTGCTGAGTTTTCCAAATTTGCTGGCATATTGAGTGCAGCACTTTCACAGCATCATCTTTCAGGATTTGAACTAGCTCAAGTGAAATTCCATCACCTCCACTAGCTTTGCTCATAGTGATGCTTTCTAAGGCCCACTTGACTTCACATTCCAGGATGTCTGGCTCTAGGTGAATGATCACACCATCATGATTATCTTGGTCATGAAGATCTTTTTGTATAGTTCTTCTGTGTATTCTTGCCACCTCTTTTTAATATCTTCTGCTTCTGTTAGGTCCATACCATCTCTGTCCTTTATTGAACCCATCTTTGCATGAAATGTTCCCCTGGTATCTCTAATTTTCTTGAAGAGATCTCTTGTCTTTCCCATTCTGTTGTTTTCCTCTATTTCTTTGCATTGATCTCTGAGGAAGGCATTCTTATCTCTCCTTGCTATTCTTTGGAACTCTGCATTCAGATGCTTATATCTTTTCTTTTCTCCTTTGCTTTTCGCTCTCTTCTTTTCACAGCTATTTGTAAGGTCCCCCCCCCCCCCAGACAGCCATTTTGCTTTTTTGCATTTGTTTTCCATGGGGGTGGTCTTGATTCCTGTCTCCTGTACAATGTCATGAACTTCCGTCCATAGTTCATCAGGTACTCTATCTATCAGATCTAGTCCCTTAAATCTATTTCTCACTTCCACTGTATAATCATAAGGGATTTGATTTAGGCAGAAAGTGAATAGGAATTAAAAAGCCTCTTGATGAAAGTGAAAGTGGAGAGTGAAAAAGATGGCTTAAAGCTCAACGTTCAGAAAACGAAGATCATGGCATATGGTCCCATCACTTCATGGGAAATAGATGGGGAAACAGTGGAAACAGTGTCAGACTTTATTTTTTGGGGGCTCCAAAATCACTGCAGATGGTGACTGCAGCCATGAAATTAAAAGATGCTTACTCCTTGGAAGGAAAGTTATGACCAACCTAGATAGCATATTCAAAAGCAGAGACATTACTTTGCCAACAAAGATTCGTCTAGTCAAGGCTATGTTTTTTCCAGTGGTCATGTATGGATGTGAGAGTTGGACTGTGAAGAAGGCTGAGTGCTGAAGAATTGATGCCTTTGAACTGTGGTGTTGGAGAAGACTCTTGAGAGTCCCTTGGACTGCAAGGAGATCCAACCAGTCCATTCTGAAGGAGATCAGCCCTGGGATTTCTTTGGAAGGAATGATGCTAAAGCTGAAACTCCAGTACTTTGGCCACCGCATGCAAAGAGTTGACTCATTGGAAAAGACTCTGATGCTGAGAGGGATTGGGGGAAGGAGTAGAAGGGGACGACAGAGGATGAGATGGCTGGATGGCATCACTGACTCGATGGATATGAGTCTCAGTGAACTCTGGGATTTGGTGATGGACAGGGAGGCCTGGCGTGCTGCGATTCATGGGGTCACAAAGAGTCGGACATGACTGAGTGACTGAACTGAACTGAACTGAATGGTCTAGTGGTTTTCCCTACTTTCTTCAATTTAAGTCTGAATTTGGCAATAAGGAGTTCATGATCTGAGCCGTAGTCAGCTTCCGGTCTTGTTGTTGCTGACTGTACAGAGCTTCTCCATCTTTGGCTGCAAAGAATATAACAATCTGATTTCAGTGTTGACCATCTGGTGATGTCTATGTGTAGAGTCTTCTCTTATGTTGTTGGAAGAGGGCATTTGCTATGACCAGTGTTCTCTTGGCAAAGCTCTTTTAGCCTTTGCCCTACTTCATTCCGTATTCCAAGGCCAAATTTGCCTGTTACCCCAGGTGTTTCTTGACTTCCTACCCTTGCATTCCAGTTCCCTATAATTAAAAGGGCATCTTTTTTGGGTGTTAGTTCTAAAAGGTCTTGTAGGTCTTCATAGAACAGTTCAACTTCAATTTCTTCAGCGTTACTGGTTGGGGCATAGGCTTGGATTACTGTGATATTGAATGGTTTGCCTTGGAAACGAACAGAGATCATTCTGTAGTTTTTGAGATTGCATCCAAGTACTGCATATAGGACTCTTTTGTTGACTATGATGGCCACTCCATTTCTTCTAAGGGATTCCTGCCCACAGTAGTAGGTGTAATGGTCATCTGAGTATACAAAAATTTATGACCTTATTCCTATGATGCTTAGAGTGTAAGGCAGGAAGACAGATATTGAAAATTGTGATAAAGTGATTAAAGAAACATTATAGGGTGTTAGGAACAAATCCGATAGTGTAAACATTTGTGCTGGGCTTACAGTTTTCAGGGTTCTTGATTGCAAGTGACAAAAATCCAACTCAAGTTGGCTAAGATAAAAAGAGAGAAAACATAAGAAAGGGTGTAATGGCTGTTTTAGCTTGAGTTTTCTAGAAAATGGAACTGGAGGAAAGGATTAAATTGTTGACACTATCTGGGCAGTGAGAACCGAAGTGGACAAGGGCTTGGAAGAAGGGCATGAGAGCAGTGGAGATCTGAGACCTGGCAGTGGTCTAGTTCTAGTGAGATTCTGTGTCTGATTGGAGCAAATGATATCCCCTAAATGTATTAAGGAGGTTCATCCACCTCTCTACAACTGACTCAGATTCATTCCTTTTTATGGCTGAGTGGTATTCCATTGTATGTATGTACTACATCTTCTTTATCCATTCATCTGTCAATGGACATTTAGGCTGCTTCCGTGTCTTGGCTATTGTAAATAGTGCTACAGTGAACACTGGGGGTACATGTGTCTTTTTGAATTGTAGTTTTCTCAGGGTATATATACCCAGTAGTGGAATTGCTGGGTCATATGGTAGTTCTGAGGTTTAAGAGAGAGGGGATATATGTATGTAATTATGACTGATTCACATTGTTGTATGGCAGAAACCAACACAACATTGTAAAGCAATTATCCTCAAATTTTAAAAAAATGGTTGAGAAGTATTGCTAGTTGATCCTGATATTTTACTTAATATTCGATATTGTGGTTTCCAATATTATAGCTCACTGACCGCCACCTTGTTATTCTTTAGGCTGCTTTTTGGGAACTGGAAACTGTCAAGTCTTATCAAAACAAATCTATAAATGATTCTTCTGGACTCCTGTTGAGAAGAACAAGGCCATGGCATATTCCTTCTATTATATGTTGAATCTTGTTTGCTTACATCTCACAGCATGGGAGCACTTTATTTTTATTCAAATTCTGGGCCTGGATCCTGTATAGGCAGCTCCTATTATTATTTCGATTGTGAATCAGGTAGAGTGTTTATGACACCCTCTGTTACCTCCCTTCACAGTGCATGGCTTCAAACATCTTTATACATTTTGATGTTTGCTTTCCTCTTGGGGGCATGTTTCTGAAATGGAATTACTGAATCAGAAAGAATTTGAATGGATCTTTTCACATATTGTAAAATGACTTTCCTGAAAAACTACAATTTTCCAATGCCACTCATAATATACTCATTTCCAAACAATCTACTATCACTGCAAAGTATCTTTATGTTGATTTCTGTTCATTTAACTGTATTGTGCCTGGAAAGATATTGAAATATAAATATCATGCCCTTCCTCTGGTTCCTATTTCTATGGAGAATTCATTGCTTACTTTGCTCAGTGTCCAGGCCTGATCAAGGTAACAGGAACTGGGAGAAGCTGAGAAGGGAGTGATTGATTTCCAGAGAAAGAAAACAGTAGGAAAAAAAAAAAAATTCTGAGCAAAAGAGAGCAGAAGGCTAAAGATAGGAGAAGAGGAGATGAAAGAGGAGAGCTAGGGAAAACAGAGTGTTGAAAGAGATTTTTGAAAAGTTTTGGAAGGAATAGCTGTTACGCTGAGTGCAATTTTGAGGAAGAAAGATACAGAAAAAAGATATGGAAGAAAAGTTTGCTTTGTGTTGTGCAGTGAAATTTCTTTTTAAATGCAGTTGGAAAAGAGATAACCTTCACCATGACACCCACACTCTTTGGCTTATGGCACAAATAAGTAGAAATATATCCCCATCAAGTTATAATGGTCTCCAGAATACACCCTCAAATCTAAAAGGATACTGTAGAGAAAATTGTAGTACCTTGATAATACTTATTGAGGAAGTAAAGCAGTCTAGATCTGGGTATATTAGAAGGCTCACCAGAATCTCAGTGTTCAGTGAGTTCTTTCATATGAAGTCTTTATGACCCATGGACTATTGCCTGCTAGGCTCCTTTGTCCATGGAGTTCTCCAGGCAAGAACACTGGAGTGGTAACTATTCCCTTCTCCAGGGGATCTTCCTGACCCAGGGATCAAACTGGGCTCTCCTTCTGTATAGATGGCAGATTCTTTACCATCTGAGCTACCAGGGAAGCCCTCATATGAAGTCTAAGCAACTTACATTACAGGTCAGACTTTTTTTTAACCCAACTTTCTTCTAAACACAATTTTCTAATAAATTAGGGTCTTTCCTAGAAGGAGAAGGGTTTTGGTAGCCCTTTGCCCTTCTCCGCCATGTAAGACAAAGCCTTCTGGGGACTGTATGGCTGTTGTGGGCACCATTAAGCAAATATTCAGTTCAGTTCAGTTGCTCAGTCATGTCTGACTAATTGTGACCCCATGAATCACAGCACGCCAGGCCTCCCTGTCCATCACCAACTCCCAGAGCTTGCTCAGACTCACGTCCATCGAGTCAGTGATGCCATCCAGCCATCTCATCTTCTGTCGTCCCCTTCTCCTCCTGCCCCCAATCCCTCCCAGCATCAGAGTAGAAACACGATTAAAGGATGTGTGCTACCATAAACAAGAGAAACTCATGGTGGAGGAATACATTATGTAGTGGTAAAAGCAAGACCCTGAAGTTTACAGGCTGACCAGTCTGCAATCTGCAATACTGCACACTGAGTGAGATTTCTGCAAGGCCCAGTAGATGCTTGCAATGCCTCCCATGAGTGGCACAAACTTGGTAACAAATCCAGGGCGGCCCAGGATTTGGGAAGCTAAAGGTACCTTGTTGTTATTTGGTTGCTAAGTTGTGTCCAACTCTTTGCGACCCCATGGACTGAAGCACCAGGCTTCCCTGCCCTTCACTATCTCCTGGAGTTTGCTCAGACTCATGTCTGTTGAGTCAGTGATGCTATCCAAACATCTTATTCTCTGTTACTCCCTTCTCTTGCCCTCAATCTTTCCCAGCATCAGGATCTTTCCAAAAGACACTGATGCTTTTCCATTTCCTACTTACTGTTTGTGGGGTCCTCAAGGCAAGCATACTGGAGCGGTTTGCCATTCCCTCCTCCCGTGGACCACGTTTTGTCAGAACTCTCCACTGTGACCTGTCTGTCTCGGGTGGCCCTGCACTACATGACTTAGAGCTTCATCGAGTTACTCTAAGCCCCTTCGCCACTGTAGGCTGTGATCCATGAAGAGGAAAGGTGCTTACCGGAGCACTGATCTAAGTTTTGGAGAACAGTGACACCTGGTGGCACTCATGAAGAAAAACAAGCACAACATTTCCTCACCAAGAGGCACAATGCTGTCGGACATTCCCGGTAACGTATTTTCTTCAAGACTGTTACAAATCTCCAAAATATAAAATTTTCTAAGATGGATTTTGACAGACAAATCTGGGCTGAGCCAGACAGAACCACCCCTAAAGACGGTTAGAAAAGAAGAAGGAGAAGCCATGAGAGCACAGTAAGAGCAGCATAATATTAAAGATGAGGATGAACTGTGAAATTGAAGGGACTGTTAAGAGACTCAGTGAGATTTTTAAAACCTCTTTAAAAAGATCACATTAATTCTCCAGAGTAGAAAATTTGTGGGGGCAAAAACTAAAATGTTGAGTTTTCAGCATTTCCCTCATCCTTGCCTTTTGTGAAAAATTCCTTGTTTGCACTGCTCTGTTGAGCTGGTCAATATAATCCAAGGAGGACTTACCTGCTA
The DNA here is from genome assembly GCF_032452875.1 of Bos javanicus. Classification (NCBI taxonomy): domain Eukaryota; kingdom Metazoa; phylum Chordata; class Mammalia; order Artiodactyla; family Bovidae; genus Bos; species Bos javanicus. The sequence goes on from NC_083870.1 coordinate 12,503,919, forward strand.
GTATAGTGGACAGGAATCTGCCTGCCAATGCAGGGAACATGGGTTCGATTCCTGGTCCAGGAAGATTTCGCATGCCACAGAGCAACTAATCCGTGTGCCACAACTGCTGGGGCCTGAGCGCCGCAACTACGGAGCCCGTGTGCTGCAACCACTGAAGCCCATGTGCCCAGAGCCCCTCTGCAGCAAGAGAAGCTGCCGGCTGAGAAGCCCATGCACCACGATGAAAAGTAGCCCCTGCATAGCAACAAAGACTGAGCGCAGCCAAAAAAATAAATAAATAATTTAAGAGAATAATCCAAGGACAGTGTTAATGTGAATTTTGGAATTTATTGAAAGTGGTTTGAGGACTCATAAAATACTTTGTATATATTTACAATTAGATATTTTTAATGCATTGAGTAACAGCAACAATAAAAGCCCTTACAACAGAAGAAAAATAACAGAAAGAAAAAAGTTACTTTATAATGTAACTTTATATTAATGAAAATTTAGCAAGTATTTTTAAGGGGATTTTTTATAGCTTAGTTAATTAAATTTCCTAGAAATTTTCCACCACATTTATAAATTTAATGTACTATTTTCTATTCTTTCCTAGTAAGTTGTCAGTCTAACAAAGCTTCTCATATATGTAAGTAATCACAAATCAAATAAATGGCTCTTAAAAGTACAGTGATTATAATGTTCTCCTCAATGATGTTTACAAACAGTAAAATTCTCTTATAACTTTCAACTTAAAGCATCAATTCTATGAGACAAATTTTCCCTTAATCATCTAGTGGCTTGGCTTATTTAATTGGTCTTCCAGAAGGTCTGACCAAGGAATTAGATGGTTGTGCTATGGTTTCTCTTAATCCAGAGCATTATCAAGCTGGGCTGGTCGGATCCCACGCTGCCACTTATCATGCTTGCCCTATGTTTACCCGAAGAAACTTTCTATTAGAGGTTTGGTGCTCTGACACACTTAGTTATGATACTTGTTTCTCTAACAGTTCCCTGGTTCCCCTGCATCGAGTCCATCTGGCAAGTTGGTTGCTGGATGTATTCCACTAGGTATTCTTATAAATTCAGACATAAGGTTTATGCTCTTGCTGAATTTGGCTGTTCTATGGATTCTGTTCTTTATGATATAAAACAGAAAAATGACAGCTTATATAGATTATTAAATGAGAAAAATTAGAACCACAATGAAAAAACACACGAGTCATCACTTTCAGATTATCAGATTAAACCCATAGAATATTAGAAAAAAGGTGCTGTCTTCAAGAAAATATGCCAGTTATTTGTAGTATTTGAAGCTGTTTCCTAAGATTATAATGAAAATATTTTCTTAAGTAGAAAATGTTTAGAGAATTAGGTGCTAAACACATATTAAAACTCAAGTAAATACTGATTTTTTTTCTCATTACCCCCAATTCAAAATCATTTACTTATTACACATTAAAAAAATTGAAACCTCATAGCTAAGTTATTAGGCATTCAATATCCATATTATCTTTTCACATATTATAAATATTTAAAACACAAAATATTTAAAGATCATTTTTCAACATAGTAGAGAAATATTAATAATATGTTTTTGAACTTTACCACGTCAATTCTTAGTTCTTTTTTTACTGGAATAAAGCCCTTTAAAGAAACAATTTAACATTTTGATATAATTTACAGTGACTAAATATTAGGGATTTGATTAATTGCCATCACAGAAACCTAAGTGATGATGGTTTAAAAATGTTAGAAATTTGTTTTTCTTTCATCTAAAAGCAAAAATTGAGTCTTTTCAAAGAGGTTCACAAAATTTAATTGAATCATGCAGAGTCCCTACCACTTCAAGTTCTACGCTTCACTCATGATATTATCTTCCTCCTGTTGAATTTGACATTAAATTTTTTCCAATGTTTTGGGTTCCTTCTGGCTTTCTTTTCTGTTATGCTTAGCACATAGATTCCACCCTAACAGTTGTCTCAAGGTTGTAGCAACAATGTTCCCATTTGAAGTGGGCAGAAAGAAGAACAGAAAGCCTTGCCTGTTGAGTCAGCCTCATCCTCTCTGAGTTTTCCCAGAAGCACCACCCAACAACTTCTGCCTGCATACCATTGCCCAAAATGCAGTCATATGACTACCTTTATCTGCAAAGGGAGTGGATGCAGAATCTGGATGATCACATGGTCACATTATTGCCTCCTGTTGTTACTCAATAAGGAGAGAGTGACTGGTGAGCATCCTGCAGTCTCTGCCACACCCTGTCAATCACCTTGGCTTTATGGTGCAGGTGAACTGATATTGCATATGGAACAAAGATTTTGTTTGAGGTGTGGGGTCTTGAGCTGCAGACCTCTAGGTTAAGTTTTCTCAAAACCATGAAAAATAAGTCAAACCTTGTTTTGCACATTCCATGCCAATAAATATTTCAAATCTATGCCTATAAATGGGATAGTCTTGTAGCTCACTGTCCTTGAATTTATCCCGACAAAATTTCAAGTCTAATTTGAGCTTATGCTCACCCCTCAGCCTCTGGTTCCCCATCAGATTTCTTTGCCATTAGATTTGATTCAACTAATTTCATTCCAAGTTCTCTTCATAGTTTTAACTAGCAGGAATATAATTTTAATTGATATTTTCATAGCACAGGATTATAATCAGCATATTTTACATGTCAGCTTCTGGACCTAAAGCCATAGTTACTAGGGTCTTTCTAAGGAAAAGAGGAGACTTGAAAACACACAAAGGTAAGATATAGAAAAAAGCTCAAGAAGGTAGGATGAGGGGCAAGAGAAGTAAGGAGATTGGAAAAGGCGGTTGGGAAAGAGATCAGGAAACTGGAGATCTAGGAAAAATAAAAAAATTTTGGGGTAGTCAGATGATGTGATTAATGCACTTGGTGGAGAGACATCTCTAAAGGGGAACTTTGGAAAGTTTTACTGTGTGCTGTTATGTTGCAATATCCATCATGCCTTATCACTCCCCATTCTTGCCACCTCCTTAAGAGACTGTCTATAAAGGTCTGTATTATTGTTTAATATTTTGGAGAGTTAAATTTCTGTATTTTTTGAAAGTGCCTAATTGCCAAAATGGATTTTGAGAGATATTAGGGACCCAGTTTATTGGGGTTCACTAGTGTCCTGACTTGTAGTACCCAACATCTGTTCTAGGAGTTTAGTGAGGACACAATTGTGGGGTAGATTCCATAAATCTCCAGATAAGTTGTGGGAAATCTAATACTCATGGCTGATTCATGGCCAGAGATATAGGCATTAGTAATATGATAGAAATTCTCTATTTTACCAAAACATGGAAGTAGGTTAAGGATGACTGGGTGGACATCAAGAAACAAAAAGTCCCTGTCAACAAACATTTATTGAACATGTATTTTATTTGAGATGTTATTCTATACACAGAACAAGAATGAACAAGATAGAGAGAGTTTCTTCTCCTAAAGAGCCTGAGGCAGAACACCAAGTCTCCTGCCAGGGCTGTACTTAAGACAAGGAAGTAAGGACATGGGACGTTTCTCTCAGACTTAGAGAAGTATGGATGCCTTAAGAGATGCCAACAAGGAGAGGGATGATCTTGCCTGTAGGCCAGATGCATGACCAGATGTCTGCTAGGATAGAAAGGAACTTCTGAGGACCAGATATCCAATATACGCCTTTCTGCAGTGTGTCCCCCACACAGCTGATCCTGAAATTACTCTCAGAGATAAGTGGAAAGGGAAAATATTGGATTGAGTGAGAAAATTCTGATACATCTGAAATTAATCTGAGTTGGCAAAATGAAGACTATTTATTTGGCTGGTAATAGGCAGAATGGAGATTAGGGATAGAAATGAAATTATTAAAAAATATGAGAAAACTACCATTGTTGTACATTTTAGTTTGTGGCTTATTCTAATTTTATTCCATACATCCAGTTACAATCTAACTGAACAGATTAGAAATCACTTTGGTGTTAGTATGTTTTAAGGTAATTAAGATTAGCATTTGGATTGTCATCAAAATATATTCTAAAAGATATTAATGACCAGGATCATTAGAAAGTTTTCCACATGATTTTGAATTAAGTAAGTCTAGTATTAAAATAAATTCACTTTTATGTTGCTGACAATTTAAGGATTACTGAAGTAAGAATGGAGTTTCAGTTATTCAGTGAGATTTGCATAAGCTCTAGTAATACAGTGAGGATTACATTTGGGGGAGTTTTAGAGATAGAGTTATAACCAAGTGTAGTGTGCTGCTGCTAAGTCGCTTCAGTCGTGTCCAACTCTGTGCGACCCCACAGATGGCAGCCCACCAGGCTTCCCTGTCCCTGGGATTCTTCAGGCAAGAACACTGGAGTGGGTTGCCATTTCCTTCTCCAATGCATGAAAGTGAAAAGTGAAAGTGAAGTCGCTCAGTCATGTCCGACTCTAGCGACCCCATGGTCTGCAGTCTACCAGGCTCCTCTATCCATGGGATTTTCCAGGCAAGAGTACTGGAGTGGGGTGCCATTGCCTTCTCCGAGAGTTATAACCAAGTGTAGTGTAGGAAGTGTCAATTATATCCTTGCTTTAGGACTGATATCTTGAGATTTGAGTATATATGAGATGGTTGGATAGCATCACTGACTCGATGAACGTGAGTTTGAGTAAGCTCCAGGAGTTGGTGATGGACAGGGAAGCCTGGTGTGCTGCAGTCCATGGGGTTGCAAAGAGTCGTACACAACTGAGCGACTGAACTGAACTGAATATATATGAAACACTTGCCTCCAATTTAAGGGTAGGAATGATGAGTGAGTGCCAGGTTTGAGCTCCATCAGGGTTTGAATCAAGAGAAAAAGAGTCTAGGACTTTCCTGGTAGCACAGTGGATAAGAATTCGCCTGCCAATGCAGGTGATAAGAGTTCAGTTCCTGGCCCAGGAAGATTCCACATGCCTTGGAGCAGCTAAATCCATGTGCCAAACTACTCAGGCCTGCACACTCTAGGGCCTGTGAGCCACAACTAATGAGCCGCTATGCCAGAACTACTGAAGTCCACAGACCTAGAGCCTGTGCTCCGCAATAAGAGAAGCCACCACAGTGAGAAGCCCATGCACTGTAACTAGAGAGTAGCCCCTGCTTGCTGCAACTAGAGAAAGACTGCATGCAGCAACAAAGACCCAGCACAGCCAAAAATAAGAAAATAAAATAAATACAAAATAAATATAGCAGTGTGTATATGAAAAAAAGTAAAAAAGTGCAGATGCAGATGTTTACTTTGTTGTCTTCTTGAGGATGTTAAAAGGCAGGATGTCACATAATTAAATACCCAATAAGTTGGAATCAAGTCAAGAGAGCAACTCAAGTTGCCTACTATGGGTTCAGGCTTAGAAGATCAGGAAATGGACTGATAAAAAATGGAAAAAGAAACAAGACATGGGATAAAGGACCTCAATAAGAAAGAGTTGGAGGAGAGGAAAGAGTTTCAGGAACTGGAAACTGTGTCAGAGGTTTGGGTGGTGGCATTTAATATTTTAGAGAAGAAGTAGTTCTGAGGAATGACAAGGTTCAAGGCATAAGACTGGAAGAGAGAAAAGGGGGAATTTCAGAAGATGAGTTTAGGGAACTGAGATGAGGTTATCAGTAAGAGGCTTATCCAGATGGGGAGAGGATGAGATTCAGGGGGTGGGGAAGCCAAAGCTGGGCAGAGATAGACAGTTGTCTGGAGAATATTGATATCTGACACATATCAGAGGCTGTAAGGTACTCTTTGGAGGAACTCCAATGAGGGATGAGCTTCAGTGTTTGTTTGGCATCAAAGTGGAGCTTCCTGCACTTGCCTCAGCCTCTTTGAGTACATCCCAAAGTTCCAGTCTACAAGGGCTCTCCCTGGCCCACACTTGGGATGAGATGATGTTATTTTCCCCTATTAACTATTTTTACGTACGTTATTTTATTGCTGTTCTGCCAGTAACCTAAAGGGGATGGGAGTCTTACAGTCTCCATAGAACCCTTCCTTTCACCAGAATTTCTATGGACTGTTACTAAGCTGTGGGCTTCATAAAAGTAGAGAACCATCTGGATTGCTCACCATTACATTCTCAGCGTTCCGGTGTGCAACTGGTTATTGTATCAGTAGTTAAATGAATATTTAAACATAAAGTATACAAACGATTGTATTGGCTGCCAAAACCCATCACTGAGCCTTTAGACTCACCAAAATTCCATCTTTTGACTCTACTCCTTGTTCACATTGTCTTGTGTGGCCTGAGGGATAGTGGCTGTAGGATTTCCAAGAGGGGTAACTAGCAGGAAATACATGCTCTGTCAATCTGGGCTTTGCATACATAGTCAAAGGGAGATCTAAAGAGCTAATAGGATAGCAGACCATTCAGGAGAATCATAGGCATAGTTATGGAATACAGGGATACCTCATTTCATAGTGCTTCCCTTTACTGCACTTTGTAGATACCACACTTATTACAAATTGCAGGTCTGTGGAAACCCTGAGTGGAGCAAGACTATTCATGCCGTTTTTCCAACAGCATTTGCTCACTTCATGTCTCTGTGTCACATTTTGGTAATTCTCATAATATTTCAAGATTTTCAACTGTTAGTATATTTGTTACGATCTGTGATCAGTGATTTTTGATGTTACTGTTAAAGTTGTTTTAGGGTTCCCATATAAGGCTGTGAACATTGTGTGAATGTTGTGTGTGTTCTGACTGCTCCATCGAATAATGTTGCCCCCTATCTCTTTTCCTCTTTTTGGGCCTCCTTATTCCTTGAGACGCACAACATTGAAATTAGGTCAATTAATAATCTTACAATGCTGTCAAGTGAAAGGAAGAGTCTTATATCTCTCAGTTGAATCTTAATCTTTAGTCTTACAGCTCTCAGAAATGAGGAAGGTATGTCTAAAGCCAAAGAAAGCATGTCTAAAATGAAGAAAGGCTGAAAACTAGGCCTTTTTGCAGAAGTTAGCAGGGTTGTGAATGCAGAAGAAAGCTTCTTAAGGAAAACAGTGTTACTCCAGTGAATACACAAATGATAAGAAAGTGAAACATATTCTCCACATTACTGCAGATACCGAGAGAGTTTCAGTGGTCTGGCAGAATGTTGAACCAGCTACAATATTCCCTTAAGCCAAAGCCTAATCCAGAGCAAGGCCCTAACTGTATTCAATTCTCTAAGGCTAAGAGAGGTGAGAAAGCTGCAGACACAGTCTGAAAGCTGGCAGAAGTTGGTTCATTAGGTTTAAGGCAAGAAGCCATCTCAATAACATAATGTATAAGGTGAAGTAGCAAATGCTATGATAGCAACTGCAGCAAGTTATCCAGAAGATCTAGCTAAAATAATTAATGAAGGTAGCTACATCAAATAACAGATTATTTTTTAATGTTAAAAGAATGACCATATTTTAAAAATTGAAGTTTAATTGATTTACAGCGTTGCAGGGAAAAAAGTTTTTGTTGTTTATCTGTTTCACATATAGTAGTGTGTATCTGTTAATCCCCAAATCCTAATTTATCCCTTCCCCTGCCCCACTATTCCCTTTGGTAACCATAGTTTGTTTTCTGTGAGCCTATGTCTGTTTTGTAAATAAGTTTATTTGTATCATTTTTTTAGGTTCCAAACATCATAATATATGATATCAATCATATATTTGTCTTTTTCTGTCCGACTTACTTCACTTAGTATGATAATCTCTAGATCCATCCATGTTGCTGCAAATAGCATTATTTCATTCTTTTTTTTGGTTGAGAAATATTCCATTTTATATATATATATATACACACACATATATATATACACATATACATACACACACACAGAGAAAGACAGAGATAGAGAGAGAGAAGACATATATACCATATCTTGTTTATCTTTTCATCTGCTGGTGGACATTTAGGTTGCTTCCATGTTTTAGCCTTTGTAAAGAGTGCTGCTATGAACTTTGGGGTGCAGGTTTCTTTTTGAATTAGTTTTATCCAGATACATGCCCAGAGTGGGATTGCTGGATCATATAGTCTTGAGGTTAGTTGCATCCAACTCTTTGTGACTCCCTGGACTGTTACACGGTAGGCTTCTCTGTTTATGGGATTTCCCAGGTAAGAATAGTAGGGTGAGTTGCCATTTCCTTCTCCAGGGGATATTCCTGACTCAGGGATCGAACCCAAATCTCCTGCTTGGTAGGCAGAAGATTCTTTACCACTGAGCCACCAGGGAAGCTCCTTCTCCCTCCTTTTTAAGCACAGTTAGTGGATCATATGGTAACTTTATTTTTAGTCAAACAACAGATTTTTGATGTAGATGAAACAGCCTTATATTAAAAGAAGATGCCATCAAGGAATTTCATAACTAGAGAGGAGAAGTCAGTGCCTGGCTTCAGAACGTCAAAGAACAGGCTGACTCTCTTGTTAGAGGCTAATGTAACAGGAGATTTTAAGTTGAAACCAATGCTCATTTACCATTCCAAAATCCTAGGGCCTTTCAGAGAATTGTGATGAATCTATTCTTCCTATGTTCAGTAAATAAAACAACAAAACCTGAATGACAGCATATCTGTTTACAACATGGTTTACTGACTGTTTTAAGTCCACTGTTGAGACTTATTGTTCAGAAAAAAAAGAGTTATTTCCAAACATTATTGCATATTGGCAATACACCTGGTCAATCAAGAGCTCTCATGGAAATGTACATTAAGATTAACATTGTTTTCATGCCTGCTAATACAACATCCATTCTGCATCCCATGGATTTAGGAGTAGTTTTTACTTTCAAGTCTTATTCTTTAAGAAATACATTTTGGAAGGCTATAACTGCCGTAGATAGTTATTTCTTTTATGGATCTTGGCAAAGTAAATTGAAAACATTCTGGAAAGAATTCATTCTAGATACTATTAAACATTCATGATTCAAAGGAGGAGGTCACAGTATCAACACTAGTAGGAGTCTGGAGGAAGCTGATTCCAACTTTCATGGATGACTTAGAGGAATACAAGACTTCTGCAGAGGAAGTAACGGTAGATATGAAAGAGCAAGGGAACTAGAATTGGAAGTGGAGCCTGAAGATATGACTGAACTGCCATAATCTCATGATAAAAGTTGAGGTGGCTGCTTATTGGTGAACAAAGAAAGTGGTGTCTTCAGATGATATCTACTCCTGATTCTGTGAAGATTATTGGAATGACAACACAGGATTTAGAATATTACAGAATATTTAGAATAGAATAACTGATAAAGCAGTAATAGTATCTCCAATTTTGAAAGAAGTGCTATTGTGAGTAAAATGCTATCGAACAGCATTGTGTGCTACAGAGAAGCCCTTTGTGAAGTCAGTCAATTGGGAGAACTTCACTGTTGTCTTATTTTAAGAAATTTCCACAACCACTGCAACCTTCAGCAATCACCATCCTGATCAGTCGGCACCATCATCGAAGGAAGATCCTCCACCAGCAAAAAGATTATGACTTGCTGAAGTCACAAATTAGGTATTTTAAATTAATGTCTGTACATTTGAAAGACATAATGCTGTTGTGCACTTAATAGAATAAATTGTAGTGTAAATATAACTTATATACACTAGAAAGCTAAAAATTCCTGTGACTTTGCTTTATTGCAATGTCCGTTTACAGCAGTGTCTAGAGCCAAACCAACAGTATCTCCGAGGTATGCCTGTAGATCATTCGGCCAGGAAGACTCCTTCCAGTCACTTTTTGCTGAGACAAGGATTTTCAATGTGCACCTGTGTTATACGGGATTGCCTTTAGAGCTGGGAGGTACTGAAGCCACAAGATAAGTCACTGGGGTGTGCTTCCTGGACGAGAGAAGGTGAAGACTGACATTCTGAGATAATTGTCAGAATGACTGGGGCTCTGTCAGGCTGCCTTTATATAGTAATTGATCTACAAATTAGGATCCTGGTGGGATTGGCTGTGTACGTCTGTGCTGCTGTGCTATGCTTAGTCGCTCAGTTGTATCCTATCCTTTGTGACCCCAGGCTCCTCTGTCCATGGAATTCTCCAGGCAAGAATACTGGAGTGGGTTGCCATGCCTTCCTGCAGGGTATCTTCCCAACCTGTAGGGTTGAACCCACGTCTCCTGCATTGCAGGCAGATTCTTTACCATTTGAGCCACCAAGGAAACCCAAGAATACTGGAGTGGGTAGCCTATCCCTTCTCCCTTCCTCCTGATCCAGGAATTGAACTGGAGTCTCCTGCATTGTAGGCAGACTCTTTGCCAGCTGAGCTATCAGGGAAGCCCATGTACATCTGTAAACACCTGTAAATATAATAACATGATTGATTCCTTCTGTTGCTCTCGTTTGTTTACCTGCCTCCCTTCGCCATAGTGACCAGGATGAAGAGGAGCTCAGAATAAGAAATAGATTCAGGACTTGGGATTCAGGGAACTTTAGCACAGTCTTCAGGTATTTAAAAAACTATTTTGTGGTATTCCTGAGGGGATAACAAGACTTATATATGGACACTTCTTGAAAGCATTTATTTTTAACTCATCATGAGAAAAATCTGAAGACAAAGTAAGTTGTTTCAGAGGACTTATAACTGCAGGTGTTTTTTCATGTGGTATCTTAATCAATTCCATTACTTATGGTTAGATGATTATTATTAATTATTTTCTTGTCACCAAGTCTCAAAATTGCAAAAACATTCTAAAAATGGTCAGGAAAAAGATCCTAAGGCTTAAAATATCAGCGTTGCCTCTGTCAGGCTGAGAGCCCTTGTGCATGCTAAGGGACAGGCAGGACACCTGGGCTGTGGCCTCCCTCAGGACATGACAAAGTCTTAATGGCCTCTCACTCCCCAGGTACCTGAAGTGAGAAATCCAAGAGAGAGGAGAATGGGTGATGGCAGCCAAAAGAGTAGAGTGCACAGGGAGGAAACCCAGTAAACTTGACTCTCCTGTGTGCATCTTTCCTGGCTGTCCATGTCCTGCTGGTAAAGACTGGCCCTGGCTGTCCTTATGGCCTTGGTGTGCTGTCTGCCCAGGGTACTTAAACCTGCTTTTCTGGGCTTTCCTGGAATTGTACTTACAAAAGGGAATCACAGTGCAGAGGCCAAGAAGGTGTGCTCTGGAGGCCAGTGGACTTTGTTACAATTCCAACTCAGTCACTTACTTAAAAGCCATATGACCTTGATTAAGATATTTTTGCCTTTTTGAAATAGTTGTTTTTCCTTCTTTCACTCAAGTATAGTTGCTGTACCATATAAGTTACAGGTGTACAATACAGTGCTTCACAATTTTTAAAGGTTATACTCCATTTATAGTTATTAGACAACATTTACTATATTCCCATGTTGTACAATATATTCTTGTAGCTTATTTTATACCTAAGGGTTTGTACCTCTTAATCCCCAGCTCCTATATTGTTCCTCTGCCCTCCCCTGTCCCCACTGGTAATCAATAATTTGTTCTATGTAATTGAGTCTGCTTCTTTTTTTGTTATGTTCACTAGTTTGTTGTACTTTTGGATTCCACATATAATTGATATTATACAGTGTTTGTCTTTCTCTGTCTGACTAGTTTCACTTAGCACAGTGCCCTCCAAATCTATTCATGTTGCTGCAAATGGCCACATGTTGTTCCTTTTCATGACTGAGTGATGTTCCATTGTACAGATATACCACATCTTTTTCAGCCATTCATTTGTTGATGGACACAGTTGTTTCCATGTCTTGGTAATTGTAAATAATGCTGTTATGAATATTGGGGTGTATGTATTTTTTCGAATTAGTGTTTTTGATTTTTTTTGTTTTTGGTATATACCCAGGAGTGGAATTGCTGAATCATATGATAATTCTATTTTTAGTTTTTTGAGGAAACTCCCTACTGTTTTCCACCGTGGTTGCACCAGTTTGCATTCTCACCAACAGTGTTTGAGGGTTCTCTTTTCTTCATATCCTTGCTAACATTTGTTATTTGTGTTCTTTTTGATGATAGTCGTTCTGATAGCTGTGAGGTGATATTTCATTGTGTTTTTGATTTATACTTCCCTCATGATTAGTGATATTGATTGTCTTTTAATATACTTGTTGGTTTTTTGCATGTCTTTGAAGAAATGTCTATTCAAGTCTTTAGCCTATATTTTGATTGGGTTATTAGGTTTTGTTTTTTACTGCTAAATTGTAGGACATTCTTATATATTTTGGAGATAACCCCTTATCAAATATATGGTTTGCAAATTTTCTCTGTCATTCCAGAGGTTGCTTTTGAATTTGGTTGATTGTTTTCTTTGCTGTACTGAAGTTTTCCAGTTCGAGGTAGTTCCATTTGTTTATTTTTTGATTTTGTTGCTTGTGCTTTTGGTGTCCTACCCATGAAATCATTACCAAGACAAATGTCATGAAGATTTTCCCCTGTGTTTTCCTTTAGGGGTTTTACAGTTTCGGGTGTTTAAATCTTTTAACTCATTTTGAATTTATAAGCATCCAATTCATCTCTCTCTTTTTCTTGCTTTCTTTTTTTTTTAATGTAGATATTCAATTTTCCCAAAATCATTTATTGAAAGGACTCTCCTTTCCCTATTGTGTATTCTTGGCATCCTCATTGAAATCAGTTGACTGTATATGTGAGAACTTACTTCTGGACTCTCTATGCTGTTCCATTGATCTACATGTCTGTCTTCATGGAAATACTATGCTGTTATACTTACTATAGCTTTGTAATATATTTTTCAATTAGGATGTGTGATGCCTCCAGTTTTATTCTTCTTTCTCAAAATTGCTTTGGCTATTTGTGTTTTTTTGTGTTCCCACATGAAATTCAGAATTGTTTTTTTTCTAATTCTATTTCTGAAAAATGCCATTGGAATTTTGCTAGTAATTGCATTGAATCTGTAGATCACCTTGAGTAGTAAGGACATTTTAACTCTATCGTCTTTCACTTCATGAACATGATGAGATATCTTTCCATTTGTTTACATCTTGTTTCACCAATACTTTTTGGCTTTCTGTAGACAAGTTTTTCATCTTTTAAAAGTTTAATTCCATGTTTTTTATTTCTTTTGTTGCTATTTTAAGTTGGATTGTTTTCCTAATTGCATTTTCAGATAGTTTATTCTTAGAGTACAGAAATGCAACTGATTTTTGTATGTTGACTTTGTATACTACAACTGTGCTGAATTGGTGTATTAGTTTTAACATGCATATTGATCACTGATATATCTTCAGTGTCCACAGCAGTACTTGTGGGCATTTAGTAGATAATAAACAAACATTTGCAGAATTAATTTATTATTTCAGATATAAATTATAAGTCTATCTGTAAAATGAATTTTCCTAAGAGAAATTGTTGGGGTAAATATATATCTTAAAATGAATATTAGCTCTTTCTGCCATCTTTCCATGACACCAGAATGGTGTGCATGAATGTCCTGGCTAATGCTCTCAAGAGTATCAGCAATGCCAAAAAGAGAGGCAAACACCAGGTCCTTTATTAGGTCATGCTCCAAAGTCATCAATCAGCTTTCTAACTGTGATGATGAAGCATGGTTACATTGGCAAATTTGAAATCATTGATGATCACAGGGCTGGGAAAACTGTTGTGAACCTCACAAGCAGGCTAAATAAGTGTGGAGTGATCAGTTCCAGATATGATGTGCAACTCAAAGGTCTAGAAAAATGGCAGAATAACCTGCTTGCATCCTGTCAGTTTGGTTTCATTGTACTGACAACCTTAGCTGGCATCATGGACCAGGAAGAAGCAAGACAAAAACACACAGGAGGGAAAATCCTTGGATTCTTTTTCTAGGGATGTAATACATGCAAATAAAATGCCTCAGAGGGCAAAATAAAAGGAATACTAGAATATCATCAATGGAGCTGTTACAATGTATGGAAATACGCTTTCCTCCCACAGCCTTAGCAAAAGATTATCTTTGCAAATCTGATAGTATTTCAGTGTATTTTAATTCACATTTTCCCTAATATGAGTAAAGCTGAGTGCCATAGATGTTTTTATTTTTTAAATTGTCTCTCAATATTTGTTGCTCCCCCTACCCTGTTTAGACCCGATTTTATTCTTTCCAGGTCTCCACAAAATTTTCCAATCTGATTAATTGAGCAATCCTTCTTTCCCCCATTAATATTACCTTGTTACCATGTACTAAATTCTCATGTATTTGATTATTTATCTTGTAATTAGTGACGTTTATAAATCAACAGAGTTCAGTTTTAGTGATGAGCACCTACAAAAACTTCTTTAGATTGAAGTCTTCTTAGAAAAGAATAAGATGAACAGGTTTTGAATGTTTAGTTTGATGTATTTTGACAACTGTATTTACTTAATTATTATCTCCCCTCCAACATAGAACATATCCATCACCCCAAGAAGTCCCCATAAATCACTTTCTGATCAGTGTGCAATGCCTACCTTAAACCAATCTCTTTCTGATTTACCACTTCTAATTACTTTTGCCTGATACTGGATATCATACAAACAGAATCATACATTATCTCCTCTTTTGTTCTTTTTTTTTTTTTTAATTGACACAATATTTTTGAGAATAAATGAATAAATTTTGCCTATATTACTACATTGTGTGTTTTAATTGCTTAGTATTTTACCACTATATGAACATATCATAATTTATTTCTTCATCCTATTGACAAACATTTGGGTTGTTTCTAGTTTTTGGCTATTATGAATAGGTCATTAAAAACATTCTTGTACAAGTCTTTTTGAGGACATGTATTTTTATGGAATATAGGAGAAATATCTAGGAATGTAAATTCTGGATCACCAGGTAGATGTGTTTTTAAATTTAGAAACTGCTGAACAGTCCTTTGAAGTAATTACACCAGTTTATACTATCACTAGCAATGTGTGCGAGTCTCAGTTGCTTCACATTCTTACCACCATTTAATGTTATCAGTTTTTAAAAACTATGAGCATTCTGATAAGCATTTCATTATGCACTTTACTGTGGTCTGAGTTTACTAGATGATTAACGAATAGTCTTAAGCATATTTTCATGTCTATATTGATCATTTGTATATTTTCTTTTGTCAAAGCATGCTTAACGATTTTGCTCAGTTTTTATTGGATTGCTCATTTTAATTTTTTTGTAAAAATTCTTCATAAGTCTAGGTACATTTTCCCCCTATTCTGCCCTCTCTAGTTTTTCTTAATTGTGTCTTTTTGCAAGCAAAAAATTAACTCTGACAAGGTCTTATTTATAAGATTTTTAAATAAGCAGAGCATTTTGTGTCCTAAGAAGTCTCTTAGCAGATCTTAGATCATGAAGATATTTTCCTGAGTTTTCTTTCAGAAGTTGGACAGACTGTATTTTCTGTTTAGAAGCGTGGCATATCTCATTTTTATTTCTTTATGGAGAATAGACATCTTAACAGTGTTAAGCCTACACTTCTACTTTCTAATTCTATTTCTTAGTCTTCAATTTCTCTTAGCAATACTCTGTAGCTTTCGGTATACAGGTATTGTATGTATGATGTATGTATTTCATTAGATCATTTACTAGGTACTTAATGTATTTTGATGTTATTGTAAACGGTGTTGTTAAAAAAATTTTCTTTTTCCTTTTAGTTGTGCTGAGCCACTTGTGGGATCTTAGTTCCATGACCAGGCATTGAACCTGGACCCACAGTGGTGAAAGTGCTGAGTTCTACCCACTGGACCTAACCACTCTGTGAAATTTTATTTTCTGTTTTTTGGTTCCCAGTATATTGAAGAGCAGCTGACTTTGTATTTTGACCTTGAATCCCCAGTATTGCTAAATTGTTAGTTCTAATAGGTTATATAGGTTTATTATGGACACAATCATATTGTTAAAAAGTAACAAGAGTTTTACTGATTTATTCTTTAAAATGTGCATGCCTTTTATCATTTTTGTCATATTGCACAAAGGCTAGGACAATGGTACAATGTAGAATATAAGTGGTGAGGGTAGACTGTTAGAACAGCCTTCTTTACTTCTTCAAAGTTATTGTTTATTGGCTTAAGGAACTTTTCTTTCATTTCTAGTTTACTGAGATTTTTGTATGATTTGAATCAGGTATTCAGATTAAATGGAGCTATTGAGAGGGTTCCACTCTCTTGGTCTTAGTCTCTTAGAATCTGTGGGAATAAAGAGTACTTGAATTATGTTCCCTGAACCCCATATGGGTCATTCATGTGAGAGATTTGACTGGAGGAGAGAAGTGAACAGATCTTGGCAGAGAGAAGTTTCAAAAGCTTTGCTGTTTGTATTAGTTATCTTTTTTTTTTTTTTTTTAATGAGAAAACTAAGGTCCAAAGAGATCCTCTAACTTGTTCAAGATCATACATGTTAGCATAATAGCTGTTAATACTTGATATGGCTTTAGAAGAAGCAGTGTAAAGGCAAGATTTTAATGCACAGAGAAAAGTCAAAAGTGGGCATTTGTGGTCGCTACCTGACAAATCTACACAAAAGTGCACCCTGACCCAGAACTTTCCCTCCATGTTAGGATCATTACTTTGGGCCAGTTCCTGCAAATCTGGGGAAGACCCACCTCAGTTATGTGCTGTAACAGGGTGTGTGGAACAGGTACCACAATGTGCTAGAAGAAATCAGGATCCAGTGTTCTACTGGCAGCTCTGCCATTGCTGCACTGTGTGACCCCTGCCACTGGTATTTCACGTCTATGGCTTTCAGTTTCCATTTGAATAGAAGGGGCTTGAATTAAACCAGGAAGGAGACCTTAATGGATGGTTTATTTATAGGTTCAAAGCCACCATATGGCCCCCCTCAAAGAAGTAAAACAATAATGTATAAGCCATGGGAAGAGCTCTCTGACTCAAAAATCTCTTCTATTCTTCCCTTCTTTCTTTGCCTACTTCAAAAATATCAACAGTGCTTTCTTACCTACAAGGCTAAACTTGGTCATTTTTGTACAGAAGGATAAAACCCCCGGACCTCTTGGTTTCTAAGTTTCCTTCCAGCTCCAATATTCAGATGATCTTCTCTTTGGTCCTTAGGTTTGAAATTCTTTCATCTAATTAAGGTCTGTTAGTCACTACACCAAGTTTGCTTATCAATGGGTAATAAAATGACCTATATGAGTTAATTCATATAGAACTCCTAGAAAAGTGTCTGGCATTTGTTAAGGGCTCTGCAACTGTTGCAGGAAGGGGGACCCCTTCCAGGACCCAAGAGTGGGCTCTTGTCTAACACTTGGAAATGAGATGTCCAATGAGACACATGAGCTGACAAAGCAAAAGACTTTGCTGGGAAGGGATGTCCAATGGGATCATATGATTAACTGCATAATAGAGGGTATAAAAAAGCAACTGCTGGGCCTTGAAGTCCAATGAATGATTTGCTCCAATTGGTGTATTTGGTTTTCAATAATAGGGATATGGCCCAAAAGGCTGAATGCAGAGAAATATGCAAAAGACCCAAATGATTGCAATGCCTTTGTCCCTCAAAGACCACCAATTAGGAGGCTGCCTTCTGGTCCTGGCAGACCACAAGGCCCATGGGTACCCGTACAAGGCCAGTGTATCTTGTATGGACAAAAGGGGCACTGGAGGAAGGATTGTGATTGATGTGTCCTTTGCAAACAGCCAGGGCATTGGCAGAGGGAATGCCCCAGATGCCAGGGAGCAATGGGGGCCCCTCAGCCATCGATAGTTTTGCAATCAAAAGAAGACTAATGGTGCCGAGGCTTAAAGTGGCTCTGCCTAGAAATATTATCTACAAAACTAATGTCTAGCTTCAAGCCATCATTGATGTGGCTGGCCATTTGGTAGAATTTCTTATAGACACTGGTGCAGCCTTCTCAGTCTTAACCCAAAGGATTGGAAACCTTAGCAATCATAAGGAATATGTAATAGGGTTGTCAGAAAGAAATGGGCAGTTTTCTGGAGCCCATTTTGTGCAATTCTAATGGTCAGTTTTTACATTTGCTTCTGTTTGTGCCTCATTGTCCCATCCCTTTAATGGGAAGAAATTTATTAACTAAGTTAGAGGCCACTGTTTCTCAAGGGGCAAAGGAACCACCCTCCTTTCCAAATAGTTCTTACAGGAAGCAGAAAGGGACAGATTGAATTTGAAGTTGAGATATACCTTAGTATACCCTGGAATATGTAATATCAAGGTTCCAGGCCTGGTCAAAGGTATCCAGCCAACGGTTACTAAACAAGATTCTAAAAAAAAAAAAAAAAAAAAAGCTGTAGTTCACCATGGGGAACATCAGTCTCAGATTCCCAGGTCTAAATTGAAAAAAATTGCTGAGCTGACCAAGAAGCAAAGAAAGCAGCTCAAATACCAACAGATAAAATACAGGCAGTTTTAATAGCCCCAGACTTGATAGAGGAAATGCCACAGCCTTGCTATACCAAGGAGATTGGGGTAAAAATAGGAGGTTAATGAGTCAAGAGAGAAGCCATAGGATTATTTGGTATGCTATGTTAAACATAATCATTTGTAATTCTGATTATTGTAACCAATCTTTATTGATTACATTAGCCATGTCTTTTAAGTCTTTTGTCATTTATAGATATTTTTGTACCCTGGTGCTAGTTCAAATAGTGCTTTATCATCAAGAAGATTCATAAGAAGGCTAAGGAAACAGTTACAACAGTTTCACATCAAGATGATGGCTCTGTGGGGATTCCAGCCCATATGGATTAAAACAAGGAGCTGCCCTGCCCTTGGGACCCCTGGATCAGGTATTAGAGATTTTTACTCCCTGACAGGCAGGGTTAACGCCCCTACTCAGCCTTGAAGCAATTACAGAAAATGAACCATCCTCCTTCTGCTTCTCATAAGAATGTGGGAGTAAAATCTCTCAGGTGGGGATTGAAACAGGAGGTAAGGGGGCAGGGTACAACTTTTCAAAGAATGACATAGCCCGGGGATACAACATAAAAGGATTAGAATCAAATGGGTCCAAGATGGCAGACAAATCAATTTAGACTAGACCTTGATCCTCAATCAGCAAGCTAAATGACACATGCAGAGGTGCCATGACAGTTCCAAGGCACAATCAAAAGACAAAAAGTGGGCAGTGGCCCAACTTCTGGAGATCTCCACCCCTTCCTCAAAATAGTTGGAATAATTCTCCCACTCATTAGCCTATGAAATTACCCAGCCCATAAAAGCTAACCACACCACATTTTGGGGCTGCCAGAGTTGCCTCTGAGATGGCCTAAATTCTGTCTTTGGAGTGTGTTTCTCTCTAAAAAATCCACTTAGTAGCTATCACTTTGTCTCTCACTGAATTCTTCCTGCAATGAGACATTAAGAACCTGAACTTCATTAGGTCCTCAAACTGGGTACTGTGGATTTTGGCTGGGTTTGAGTCCCAACCATGTGGATTAGAGTCCCAAGCAGGGTTTTAGCTAGTTTTGAGTCCCAGACACATGGGTTAGAGTCCCAAACTGGGTTTTGGCTGGGTTTGAATTCCAGCCATGTGGGTTCAAGTCCCAGTTGAAGGTAAACAGTTTCACAGCTGTAGGTTATTTCCATTAATATTTCTTTCACAGTGGCAGAAATTTATGGAGAGTTGTCCAAGTGTTACACAAATTTATAGAATTGCTCAAGTGTTGCACAACATCTGGGGAAAAGATCCAAGGGAAAGAAGTCTTGTGGTGTGGGTGGGGACATGGTCAGTTCTTAGAAACAGTCTTCTCAGGGTTCACAGTTGGATCCTGCCCTGGGTGTGGTTCTTATTAATACATTGATATTTTTCACTTTGAGTGAGACTTGAGCCTTAAATGGACTTTGGTAGTTCCAGTTGTTAATATCAGAGCCTCCAAGATTGGATAAAACTTTTCAGATCTGAACCCCCATTGTTTGCTGAATAACCCAAAGGCAGGCAGCAGGGAGGCTTTGTACAGTTTTCCATACAAATGAGGCAAAAACAACTACCCTTTGTTACCAGCTGCAAGCTGCAACAAAAACATCTCCATTATCTCCCTTGGATCTACAAGTCACATCAGGCCCTAACGGGGTGAAAATGTATTGAATTTCTTTGGGTAGAAATTTCTCCCAAGATATCCCTATTAGCCAGTTGCTTTGCTTAATTGCAGAAACATGTAAATCTTGTTGCTAATTTCTGTTATCCAATAGAGAAGACAGTGTTCACTGTAGGCTTATTCTCACCAAACCACACTGACTTTCAGATCAAGCACATTTTTTTCTTATGAATCAGCAAGGGTCAGAACTCAAAATTAAGATGTGATTGGTTATGAAGATAAAAAAGAAAGTTTAAATTCTTTCACATCTGAGTTGTGGCATGAAAGCTTAATCTATCCTTCACATATGTCTGATATTGAAATGTAAAGTACCCAATATCAGACCATTCGTGTTTTCAAAACAAACATTCATTGGCATAAACCAGAGTTTTCGTTGTGAATGGGAGTCACATTATGACCAGCATGCCCTTTGTACCCTGTCCTTTTCTCCCCTGTGACCCAGATAGTGTTTTGGTCACCAGTATTTTGGTCACCTGATGCAAATAGCCAACTCATTGGAAAAGCCCCCAATGCTGGGTAGGATTGAGGGCAGAAGGAGAAGAGGGCATCAGAGGATGAGATGGCTGGATGGCATCACCAATGCAATGGACATGAACTTGGGCAAGCTCCAGGAGATGGTGAGGGACAGCGAGGCCTGGCATGCTGCAGTCCATGGAGTTGCAAAGAGTTGGACATAACTGAGTGACTGAACAGCAACAACCTGGACAGTAGTCATCTCTGCCACAAACTTTTTTCTCCTAATGCCCAATTTTACAGTACTCATCTCTTATTTCCAAAGTGAACCTCTCTTCACAAAGCATTATTGAGTTGTTAAAGTTCAGTTTATTAGGTTTCTTCTTTTTCAGAAATTAATTTTATTATTTTTAGTAACTTATCCTTTATTGAATCTTTTTGCTTTTCACCATTAAAAGAAATCTGTAGGACGTCGTCTAAAATTTCCAATCATTTTTAGGTATCAATAAGTAGTCATCAACTCAAATAAAGAAAAGAAGAAATGAAAGAAAATGATGGGGAATTCCCTGGAAGTCCAGGGAATACAGAGTCTTAGACATTGTACCACCAGCGAAGTCCCTGTGTCATTTTGTTTCTGAGTTGTATCACATTTATTGATTTGTGTAATGCTGTGCTATCTTGCACCCCAAGAATAACTTCCACTTGATTGTGGTTTATGATCCTCTAATATGCTGTTGAATTCTGTTTGCTAGTATATATTGTTGAGGATTTTTGCATCTATGTTTTTCTGGGTTAAGTGTGTACTTGTGTACTCAGTCATGTCTGGGATATTGGCTGGTAATTTTCTTTACTTTTAGTTTCCTTGTCTGTCTTTAGTCCAAGGGTAAAGTGAAGTCACTCAGTTGTGTCAGACTCTTTGTGACCCCATGGACTGTAGCCTACCCGGCTCCTCTGTCCATGGGATTTTCCAGCAAGAGTACTGGAGTGAGTTACCTTTTCCTTCTCTAGGGGATCTTCCATGCTGGTATTATAAAATGAATTTGAAAGGGTTCCTTCCTCTTTGATCTTTTGGAAGAGTTTGGGGAGGATTGGTATTAATTCATCCTTAAATGTTTGGAAGCATTTTCCTATAAATCCATCTGGTCCTCAATTTCTCTACTTGTGGAGTTTTGATTACTGAGTCAATCTTTTCCACTGTTGAATTTTTAAAGTTTTCTGTTTCTTCATGATTCAGTCTTTATACCTTGTGTGTTTCAGGAATTTATCCATTTCTTCTGGGTTTCCTAAACCATGCATGCATACTAAGTCTCTTCAGTCGTGTCCAACTCTGTGCAATCCTATGGACTGCAGCCTGCCAGGCTCCTCTGTCCATGGGATTCGCCAGGCAAGAATCCTGGCGTGGGTTCCCAGGCCTTACTCTGGGGGATCTTCCTAACCCAGGGACCGAACCCACTTCTCTCACGTCTACCTGCACTGGCCGGCAGGTTCTTTACCACTAGCTCCAATCTATTGTCATGCTATTGTTCATAGTAGTTTCTTATGATCCTTAGTATTTCTGTGATATTAATTGTAATGTCTTCTCTTTCATTTGTGTTTTTATTTATTTGAATCCTCTCTTTTCCTAGTCTAGCTAAAGTTTTGTCAGGTTTTGTTAACCTTTTTATAAAGCTAGCTCTTAGTTTCATTGATCTTTTCTATTACCTCGCTAATCTCTATTTCATTGATTTTTTTTTTTTCCCGTGATCTTTGTTATTCACTTCCTTCTACTAACTTTGGGCTTAATTTGTTCTTTTTCCAGTTTTTTAAGTCCTAATATATGTTCTATCCTGGAGAACAATCTATATGCACTTGAGAAGAAAATATTTTTTTTTTTCCTCTTTTAGGTTTGGTTTATTTGGTCTAATGTGTAGCTTCATTCAATATTTCCATATTGTTTTTCTTTATTGATGATTATCTGCGGTTGAAAGTGGGGTATTGAAGTTTATTATTATTATTAATTATCATTGGCTGTGCTGTGCTGCATAGGGGATCTTAGTTCAGACCTGTGCCCCCTGCAGTGGAAGTGCAGAATGCTAACCACTGGACTCCTGGGGAATTCCTATTATTGTTTTTCTGTCTAATCCTCCCTTTGTATCTGTTGATATTTACACTATGTATTTAGGTGCTCTGATGTTGGCTGCATAGATATTTACAATTTCTATATACTTAAAAAATTTATTGTTTTATTGAAGCATCGTAATGAGGCAGCATAGTGCAGTGACATCCAGTAACCCCTGGGAAACTTCCCAATCTGGAGCTGGTTCATCAGACAGCTCCTCTTGCTCTCTTCTCATGGGTCACATCAGTTCAGTTCAGTTCAGTTGCTCAGTCGTGTCCGACTCTTTGCAACCCCATGAATCACAGCACATCAGGCCTCCCTGTCCATCACCAACTCCAGAAGTTCACTCAAACTCACATCCATCGAGTCTGTGATGCCATCCAGCCATCTCATCCTCTGTCGTCCCCTTCTCCTTCTGCCCCCAATCCCTCCCAGCATCAGGGTCTTTTCCAATGAGTCACATACTGACCTTTTATTCCTACATTACCAGAATAGGGGCTTTTTAAACATGGGAATATCTTTCAGAAGGACTAGGTTTAGGATCAGGGATGTCCAGCCAACTTTGGAGCACAGAAAAACTAATGAAGGCACTAAGAAATGAGCTGGCTTATCTGAGGAATCACTGTATAAGCTACTTGCTTTGCTGTCATTTTTGATTTCCCATTTTAAAAAGGAACATGAAAGTGGATTAAGCAAGATTAAACTAGTTAAATATTTATTCAATAAAAGGCAGAAATGAAAATTGATCATTCTAGCAAAAACAGTATAAATACTCTTTAACAGAACTACCCAAAAGGGTCAAAGTAACTTGTTTAAGGTCATATGGCTATTAAGTGACTGAGTTGGAATTGTAACAAGGTTAGCTTCCCTCCAAAGCACAAGCATTTAGCCTTCACAATGTAATGCCTGTTTGTAAGTAGAGCTGTAGGAAAGTCCAGAAAAGCAGGTTTAAGTACCCTGGGCAGACAGCACACCAAGGCCATAAGGACAGCCAGGGCCAGTCTTCTACCAGCAGGACATGGACAGCCAGGAAGGATGCACACAGGAGAGTCAAGTTTACTGGGTTTCCTCCCTGTGCACTCTACTCTTTTGGCTGCCATCACCCATTCTCCTCTCTCTTGGATTTCTCACTTCAGGTACCTGGGGAGTTAGAGGCCATTAAGACTTTGTCATGTCCTGAGGGAGGCCACAGCTCAGGTGCCCTGCCTGTCCCTTAGCATGCACAAGGGCTCTCAGCCTGACAGAGGCAATGCTGATATTTTAAGAAAGCCTTAGGATCTTTTTCCTGACCGTTTTTAGAATGTTTTTGCAATTTTGAGACTTGGTGACAAGATAATAATAATCATCTATGCTATGCTAAGTCACTTCAGTCGTGTCTGACTCTGTGCGACCCCATAGACAGCAGCCCACCAGGCTCCCCCATCCCTGGGATTCTCCAGGCAAGAACACTGGAGTGGGCTGCCATTTCCTTCTCCAATGCATGAAAGTGAAAAATGAAAGTGAAGTCGCTCAGTCATGTCTGACTCTTAGCGACCCCATGGATCGCAGCCTAACAGGCTCCTCCGTCCATGGGATTTTCCAAGCAAGAGTACTGGAGTGGGGTGCCATTGCCTTCTCCGAATAATCATCTAACCATAAGTAATGGAATCTATTAAGATACCACATGAAAAAACACCTGCAATTATACATCCTCTGAAACAACTTACTTTGTCTTCAGATTTTCTCATGATGAGTTGAAAATAAATGCTTTTAGGAAGTGTCCATATGTAAGTCTTTTTATCTCTTCAGGATACGTAAAATAATTTTCTTCTAAATACCTGAAGACTGTGCTAAAGTTCCCTGAATCCCAAGTCCTGGATCTTCCTTATTCTGAGCTCCTCTTCATCCTGGTCACTATGGGGAAGGGAGGCAGGTAAACAAATGAGAGCAACAGAAGGAATCAATGGTGTCATTATATTTGCAGGTGTTTACAGATTTACATATATTTACAGGAAAGAGCAGCCAATCCTACCAGGATCCTGTTTTCTAGATCCCCGTCCCCCCCGCCTCCAAAAAAAATATATGACCTGCCTTACTATAGAAAGGCAGCTTGAAAGAGCCCCAGTCATTCAGACAACCATCTCAGACTGTCAGTCTTCACCTTTTCTCACCCAGGAAGCAGACCACAGTGGCTCTCACTTGTGGGTTCAGTCCCACCCAGCTCTAAAGGTAATTCTGTGTAAGATCAGATCAGATCAGATCAGTTGCTCAGTCATGTCCGACTCTTTGAGACGCCATGAATCGCAGCACGCCAGGCCTCCCTGTCCATCACCAACTCCCGGAGTTCACTCAGACTCATGTCCATAGAGTCAGTGATGCCATCCAGCCATCTCATCTTCTGTCGTCCCCTTCTCCTCTTGCCCCCAATCCCTCCCAGCATCAGAGTCTTTTTCAATGAGTCAACTCTTTGCATGAGGTGGCCAAAGTACTGGAGTTTCAGCTTTAGCATCATTCCTTCCAAAGAAATCCCAGGGCTGATCTGATCTCCTTTAGAATGGACTGGTTGGATCTCCTTGCAGTCCAAGGGACTCTCAAGAGTCTTCTCCAACACCACAGTTCAAAAGCATCAGTTCTTTGGCACTCAGCCTTCTTCACAGTCCAACTCTCACATCCATACATGATAGGTGCATGTTAAAAACCTTGTCCCAGCAAAAGTGACGGGAATGAGTCTTTCTGGAAAAATAGCCTATCCCATTATTATGGTTGTGGGTGCCTGGTTGACTTAGTAGCCTATTAGCTGTTCAGATTGTCTTTTCATAATACAAACCCCAGATAGACAGAATACTTATTTCCTGCCAGGCTTTTCTCTTAGAGACCCTAAAGCCCCTGTCTCCCAGCCCATGTAAGACAGCGTGGACATGATGGACAAGAGATGATGTTTCTTATGATTCTAAAGGCTCACTGGTCTTCTTTGGTTGCCACTATAATCATTTATTCATTTAGAGTCAACAAGCATTTATTGCATGTCAAACATTGGGAATTCCTGGGCAACAGCTCAGGTGATTTCCTGTTCTCATAGAGACCACTAATAATTGACAGACTCAGTTATATTTCAGAGGGATTTCACCTTAATGCTGCTGCTGCTAAGTCGCTTCAGTAGTGTCCGACTCAGCCCACCAGGCTCCCCGTCCCTGGGATTCTCCAGGCAAGAACACTGGAGTGGGTTGCCATTTCCTTCTCCAGTGCATAAAAGTGAAAAGTGAAAGTGAAGTCACTCAGTCGTGTCTGACTCTTAGCGACCCCATGGACTGCGGCCCACCAGGGTCCTCGGTCCATGGGATTTTCCAGGCAAGAGTACTGGAGTGGGGTGCCATTGCCTTCTCCACACCTTGATGCTAAACCAGCTGAACTTGGAGCTTATCCTTCACTAGAGTACTCAGAGAGAGTCTTCTGTACTCTTATGTTGTATACTGATGTTCTCCAGATAATTATCTACTTCCACACAGGCTTACCACTCCCTGCATCCATCTCCCTCACCTGGGTAGACCTCACATTGATAATCCATTCTCAATTCGCTAAACTCCTCAGCTTCTGAAACTTCTACTTTCACTCTCTTTCAGTCTCCTGACTTGAAACTTGTCATTGTCCGGAACTATTTCTCCTCTAAAACCATAAATACCACTCTCCAAATCTCTGAAAACTTTCCATGCCTTGAACTTTCTAACATTTTCCTTTCCCCAGCCCTCCTTAGTGAAATCCTCTCTCCTACCACTTATTTTTGTTTTCACTTTTTATCAGCCCATTTCCTGATATCTAAGTCTTGCGGGCCACTTGAGTTGCTTCCTCATTTCAAACTCCCTGACTGTGTCAGACTCCCAACATACTTTTCTTATACAACTCCAACTCTGAATCAGGCAGGCTGATAATCTCTCATGGACCCTCTGATGGCTGCTTGAAAGGACCTTGCAGCAGGGCATATTGATGCTGCTTAACAAATGCAAGCTTTCAGTCCAATACTTGTCTTTACCAGGGCCCCCTTTCCTCTCAGGTGATTACATTAGACCCTTACCAACTTTCAGAAGCTTCCTGTCCAACCAACCTCTCTGGCTCCTGCTAAGCAACTCACCCTCCATTTCACCCCCAAAACACTAGCAGATGTAGTGTCTAGATTCTACCTACTATTGCTGATATTTATCTTTATTTTCACCTGTCACATTTTTTCCTTTCAGAAGTCTGAAAATCATCTTAAATGATCATTTACTCCTCAAAGAGCAAAGTCTTCTTGTAGATTTTATAATTAACTCTCTCTCATATCCATCCCCTCCCCTGGACTCCCCTTACCATCCTGTTGGTTTAGACTCTCTTCTGTACTTTCTGGACTGGTGCAGTGGTTTCTTCATGAATCTTCCTGGCTCCAGACATTCCCCATCCCAATTCCTCCTCCACATTGCAGTCAGAATGAATGTTCCAAAATGCATGCTGCTGTGTTGTGCTAAGTCACTTCAGGAGTGTCCAACTCTTTGGGACTCAATGGACTGTAGCCTGCCAGGTTCCTTTGCCCATGGGGTTTTCCAGGTAAGAGTACTGGAGTGGGTTGCCACTCCCTCCTTCAAGGGATCTTCCTAACCCAGGGACTGAACCTACATCTCTTATGTCTCTTGCATTGGCAGGTGAGTTCTTTACCACTAGCACAACCTGGGAAGCCCTCTAAAATGCATATGGTCCTTCATTTTCTGTGTGTGTGTGTCAGCATAGTGCTCTTTCTGGCCAAGGCCAAAAAAGCTTCCTTTTTCTTTCCTCATGTTCTTGACTCTGTTAATAAAATGCTAGAGTCTGGAGAAAACTTTCATCTTTATTTTTCTCTCCTTTTCCTTCACTTAATTTTCTGTGTGAGTTGGGGAGAAATATATCTCAGTCTTGAAGCTTGAGCTCTCGGGTGGATTTGTCTGCCCTCAGGATATATGAAGTCTTTTCTCCTTCATGTGTGATCAGTAGGGCACGTGTGACTCCTAAAGGATAAAGATAAATGCATAGGTTCTTGGATCCCAGTTGCAACCTAATGTAGATTCCTCAACAGTAAAGCTAATATTCTGAGCCTTTTCTGAATTCTATGTCTGTTACTGCATCATTTCAGAATCTGCAGAAGGTAGAATGTAAGTAATAAGCATTTACAAAGCTATTTATAACTTTTCATCATCCGGATCCTACTAATACTTTTATATCATCTAGTGTTTTTAAAATTCAACATCAGTGTCTCCTGACATCTGACCACCACACAGTCTGTGATTCAGTCATTCCATAGTAGTTCTTATTGCTTAAACAGGTAATGCTGTTTCATTTGTCTACATATGGACAACAAAGTCTTTTCTCATTCTGATTCTCCATTCTATTTATTCTTTAATTCCTGTTCAACTGTCATCATTTCTGTGAAGTCTATTATTAGCCCCAAGGAAAGGTGATCATTTCTTTAATTGTGTTCCCAAAGTTTCTTATACTTTCCTTTCTTATAGCTGTGTTTACATGCTATTACAATTAGTTCAGTTCAGTTCAGTTCAGTTGCTCAGTTGTGTCTGACCCTCTGGGCCCCGTGGATTGCAGTGCACCAGGTTTCCCTCTCCAACTTCCAGAGCTTGCTCAAACTCATGTCCATCGAGTCAGTGAAGACATCCAACCATCTCATCCTCTGTCATCCTCTTCTCCTGCCTTCAGTCTTTCCCAGCATCAGGGTCTTTCCAATAAGTCAGTTCTTCACATCAGGTGGCCAAAGTATTGGAGTTTCAGCTTCAGCATCAGTCCTTCCAATGAATATTCAGGACTGATTTCCTTTAGGATGCACCGGTTTGATCTTCTTGAAGTCCAAGGACTCTCTAGAGTCTTCTCTAGCACCACAGTTTTAAAGCATGAATTCTTTGGGACTCAGCCTTCTTTATGGTCCAACTCTCACATCTGTACATGTCTACTGGAAAAGCCATAGCTTTGACTATAAGAACCTTTGTTGGCAAAGTGATATCTCTGTTCTTCAATATGCAGTCTAGGTTTGTCACAGCTTTTCTTCCAAGGAGCAGTTCAGTTCAGTTCACCCGCTAAGTCATGTCTGACTCTTTGCAACCCCATGAGCTGCAGCATAGCAGGCCTCCCTGTACATCACCAATTCCCGGAGCCCACCCAAACTCATGTCCATTGAGTCGGTGGTGTCATCCAACCATCTCATCCTGTTCTCCTCCTGCCCTCAATCTTTCCCAGCATCAAGGTCTTTTCAAATGAGCCAGTTCTTCGCATCAGGTGGCCAAAATATTGGAGTTTCAGCTTCAACATCAGACCTTCAAATGAACACCCAGGACTGATCTCCTTTAGGATGGACTGGTTGGATCTCCTAACAGTCCAAGGGACTCTCAAGAGTCTTCTCCAACACCACAGTTCAAAAGCAATAATTCTTCAGTGCTCAGCTTTCTTTATAGTCCAACTCTCACATCCATACATGACTACTGGAAAAACCATAGCCTTGACCAGACAGACCTTTGTCGGCAAAGTAATGTCTCTGCTTTTAAATATGCTGTCTAGGTTGATCATAACCTTCCTTCCAAGGAGCATGCATCTTAATTTCATGGCTTCAGTTACCACCCACAGAGGGTGCCCAAGAAAATTAAGTCTGTCACTGTTTCCCCATCTATTTGTCATGAAGTGATGGGGCCAGATGCTATGATATTAGTTTTTTTAAAGTTGAATTTCAAGCCAGCTTTTTCACTCTCCTTGTTCACCCTCATCAAGAGGCTGTTTAGTTTTTTCTTTTCACTATTATAATTATTGAAGTGTAGTTGATTTAAAATGTTGTGTTAGTTTCAACTGTATAGCAAAGTGATTCATTTATACACACATATATATTTTCAGATTCTTTTCCCTTATAGATTATTACAAATATTGAATATACCTCCCTGTCCTATACTAACTGTTCCTCCTTGACCTGCATACAAGATTCTCAGGAGACAGGTAAGGTGGTCTGGGTCTCGCACTTCAGAATTTTCCAGTTTGTTGTGATCCACACAAAGGTTTTAGCGTAGTCAATGAAGCAGAAGTAAATGTTTTTCTGGAACTCCCTGTCCATCATATCTTAGACTTAAGAACAACCTGATTTCGTTATGACAAGAACCTGCTTCCATTCAGTTTCCAAAGATGGGCATAATTCAGGACAAGCACAGAAGAGCAGATCCGTGTACTAGGCCCTCTACTTAGCACTGGAGAAGCTGGTTTGAGAGAAATAAATTAAACCATATTTGCAAAGATTGGCATCTTGACTCTGGATTGCCATCCTGACTCTGGATTATGGTGGCTTCAAGGGCAACTTTGGAATTGTTCTATGATCTTTGGCCTCTATATTTTCCAGTCACTTCCATCTGGAAGGAAAGAATTGAAATTGGCTTATTAACCCCCACAAACCATACATGAGGATCAAGCATTGCTTGATCTTCTAATGTGAAATGGCCCTTATTCTTGGTACTTGCCTTTCCTTATGGGAGTTGTTTTCCTTGTTTACATAATGAGGGGACTAAAGCAGAGCTCCATGGAGCTGGGATTACAGCAGAACCAAAGCGTAGCAGCTTCGGATTTTTGTTTGTTTTCTTCATCTTTCTGCCAATTCCGGCCACCTCCCTTCCTCTGGGGCATGCTGAATTCAGCAAGTCCAGCTCTATCAGTCCTGACCTCTGAGCCCATTGGTTTCTAGTCATCTGATAAAGCCTCTGCTGCAGACAAGACTTGCCTCCTTCCCTCCTCACAGCACACTTGCAACCAAAGCTGCATATTCCTGTTGTGGGGCCTCCTTCCAGCCTTCTATTTCAGTTCACTATCTTCAGCCATTTGGGACATGGCTCTGTTTTTCTTCTTGATCTTTGGTGAGTATTTCTGCTCCTTTGGGTCCAGGCTTCAGAGTACTATGGAACTGCCCATCTGGTACAGATCTAGGTATCTTTCAGGGAAAGGCTCCTCCCTACACTCCTCCTTTCTCTATATCTGGTAATTATTCTAAATCCCCAAAGCCACTTAATCTATGCTGCTGCTACTGCTAAGTCGCTTCAGTCGTGTCCGACTCTGTGCGACCCCAGAGACGGCAGCCCACCAGGCTCCCCCGTCCCTGGGATTCTCCAGGCAAGAACACTGGAGTGGGTTGCCATTGCCTTCTCCAATGCATGAAAGTGAAAAGTAAAAGTGAAGTCTCTCAGTCGTGTCCAACTCCTAGCGACCCCATGGACTGCAGCCCACCAGGCTCCTCTGTCCATGGGATTTGCCAGGCAAGAGTACTGGAGTGGGTTGCCATTGCCTTCTTGGAATCTATACTCAATTTATAATCCATCTTGATTACTAGAAAACTTTATATTTCCCTATATTCACACTATTTATTCAGTAATAGTTTATACTATTGCTTTTTCACACAAATTTTCCTAAATGCACTATTTATAAAAAGACTAATAAATGGACCATGGGTAATAGCAAGAAAAGGAAGTAGAACTGCAGGACAAACACCTTTCATTGATCATATTGATTCCTCTCAAATGTATTTCATGTGTTTCCCTGGTTTTTCCCAGTTTCTTGTTGCTCAGATTAATTTAGAGTATTTTGGGATTTTGGAATCAAAGAGATCTGGATTTCAGTTTTTGCTCTTTGATTTCTTAGCTGTCTGAATTTTAAAGTTATCATAGCCCTCAGAAATCTCATTTTCATCTATGAAGTAATGTTATGTTCCTCAGAGGTTTGTTAGGAGCCTTTCCACAAGATAAAAGAGCCTGCTAGGTCCCTTCCCTAATCAGTCACATCCATTTTAATTTTCCTGATGATCCAGTATACCACTGAAACCTACCGGCCTCTCAGTTGGGCATTTGTGTGTTCTATGCACAGTGCTGGTCACAGTCCTAAATGCCCATACACCCCTTATGTTACCTAGCAGATAGTCCCCCACCTCCTGTTGTGAAGTTACTATTGAATCTCTTAGGCTTATCTTCAGTTGCACCTCCTTCATGAAGTCTTTCTGATCTGTGATACTCATGGTGATCAACCCCACTACAGAGTTCTCAAGTCACCTCTGGGCTCTGTCACTTTCACACCTATCAGGCTCCTCACATTCAGTTTCCTTTGCATATATACATGCTTTCTGTTCTTTATTAGACTTGTAGAGTGCTATGCATGATATAACCTTGAGTTTTAGGCAATTGCAGACAAAGTCTTTTTGAATCATGTTGTTATCAACCAATTATTTTTTTTTCTTTTTTTTGTTTTAATTTTATTTTATTTTTAAACTTTACAATATTGTATTAGTTTTGCCAAATATCGAAATGAATCCGCCACAGGTATACCCGCATTCTCCATCCTGAACCCTCCACCCTCCTCCCTCCCCTCCCCTCCCTCTGGGTCGTCCCAGTGCACCAGCCCCAAGCATCCAGTACCGTGCATCGAACCTGGACTGGCGACTCGTTTCATACATGATATTATACATGTTTCAATGCTATTCTCCCAAATCTCCCCACCCTCTCCCTCTCCCACAGAGTCCATAAGACTGATCTGTACATTGGTGTCTCTTTTGCTGTCTTGTACATAGGGTTATTGTTACCATCTTTCTAAATTCCATATATATGTGTTAGTATACTGTATTGGTGTTTTTCTTTCTGGCTTACTTCACTCTGTATAATAGGTTCCAGTTTCATCCATCTCATTAGAACTGATTCAAATGTATTCTTTTTAATGGCTGAGTAATACTCCATTGTGTATATGTAACACAGCTTTCTTATCCATTCATCTGCTGATGGGCATCTAGGTTGCTTCCATGTCCTGGCTATTATAAACAGTGCTGCGATGAACATTGGGGTACATGTGTCTCTTTCCCTTCTGGTTTCCTCAGTGTGTATGCCCAGCAGTGGATCATAAGGCAAAGCAAATATTTGGAAGAAAATATTCCAGGACAAGTCAATGAAATAGATGGATTTGCCTAAAAAGCTCTAGGCTGGAAGTCCAATGATACTAACTTCTTCAGAAAGATCCTATAAGATGGGGTGGTGTTGGGGGATGATGAGTTTTGAAGTTCAAAATACTGGGTTTCAGAGACCACTGATAGTCACAGCACTCTCTGTATAGCATTTGCTATTGTTCAGTAGCTAAGTCGTGTCTGTCTCTTTGCAACCCCCTGGACTGCAGCATGTCAGACTTCCCTGTCCTTCACCATCTCTCAAAGTTTGCATTGGGATGGAGCCTAATGAGTAGATGAGTCTGATTACAAAGAGATCTTGTAGGAAGAAACTCTGGTCATTCAAATATGTGCTGATACTTAAACCTGGAAGTTTGGGAATTAGCATAGAACTGCTTTCTGCATTCTTAACCAGGTTCAGCAAACTACAGCCTGCAAACTAAGAATGGATATTACATTTTTAAACTGTGGGAAAAGTCAAAAGAATAATATTTTGTGGCACATGAGAATGACACAAAATCTAAATTTAATTGTTCATAAATAAAGGTTTATTGGAACACAGCCAGGCTTATTCATTTACATGTATATGGTTGCATTGACAGAGCTGATTGGTTATAACAGAGACTGTATAGCCCATGAAGCCTAAAATATTTGCTATTTGGCCTTTCACACAAAAGTTTGCTGACCATTGTCTAAATGCAGTGTCAGTGAACACAGAAAAATACTGCCATTTTCCTTTATGTGAAAGGTTGCTGCTATGAACTGTGAATGATGCTGGGATTCTTGGCCTCTGGAGGAGAGGCATTCAACCTGGGGCCAGTGATGAGGCTGGGTTGCCAGAGCTTTTTGTGTAATCAAGTTTTATTAAAGTATAAAAGAGATAGAGAAAGCTTCTGACATAGACATCTGAAGGGGAACACTTCCATGAGTAAAATATACTGATGTTTTGAGCCATTATGGGTTCTGAGTCTTTGGTGAACAGACTTGAAGAAACATAAATAAGGTAAATACATTAACATAGCTTAAGAAAAACATTTCCATAAGAAAAATGCATTGGTTAGCTCAAGGTTTGAGAAAAGTTAAGTTCAGGTGGAACCAGGTGTTGTCATGGCAACACAGAATTTTAAAAGAACCCTCCTTTTAATTTTGTATAGAGAAGGAAAACAAACAAACAAACATTTGACATTTGTAGTTTATTTCTTCCACTTGGGGACCCCTAGCCTTCCTGCTTGTTACCCTCTCATATGCCTTTCAAGACATCTTTATCCTCCCCAACCGTGCATCTGTTGTGGAATCCGGAGTTGCAAAGCATACCTCAGAGGACACTCAAGAGAGTGGAGTACAGTTTATTATGCCAGCGGGTCCAAGGGGAATAGTTCCCAACAAGGACCCTGATGTTTCTGAGAGGCCCAGTTTTATACATCCCCCCACTTGACCCCTGCCACCGCTATGTGACTGGTTACATGTTAGCAACCTCTTTGTTGTATATGATTGAGTTTTACAACAAATAGGTGCTAGGAGAACAAACAATTAAGGTTGGGGGGGGGGCAATGATTATACATCAAGGTGGATATCTCCATGGTTAATCTAACCGGGGCAGTCTGACCTCAACTACAATCTCCGTTTGTCATGCGTAGGGAGGGAAGTCTCCAGCAGACCTGGTTTGCACTAGCAAAGGTTTTCTCACTCTTGGGCAGGGTTCAGTCCCAGTTCACATCCAGTCTTTAAGATGGATGACAGGCTTCCAGATGGAGTCTCTCTTGCTTCTCTCACACTGGCCCCAACACATCTTCCCAGAAACCTCCAACATGTTTTCCTGTTGGACTCAGATACTACATCACCACACTTCTAGTTTAGGTGGTCATCACCGATCAATCTAATAGATTAAAATCGAAAATCAAATCTATCCATGCCTGGGGTAGAGCCAACATCAGATGGAAAGGGAACACGATAAGTCTAATAAGCCATGGTAGAATGGATCTTTTTGGCTCTTAGTTTCCATGAGTTTTTTTAGCCTGGTCATTCTAGGAGAAGAAGAAGGAGAAGGAGAAGGTCTCAACAAGGTCTAACCTTGGAGGCTGTGTATTTACCTCTGTCTCACAAAGTTCAAGAAAACTTTCTAGAGAGTTGTGTTTTTGAACAAAGCTTTGGCAATTGACTACTTGATCTCATTCACTTCTTTCTCTCTTTCTTTCTTTTTTATTTGCTCAGCCTTTAGCACTGGACCTGGACTTCTAGGTAAGAATTTTGGGGTCCTAAGAGGGTGGACTTTCAGCTCTGGAGAGTGGAAATTTTGATTTCCTGTGGCCAGGGAGAGTGGCTGTGGTTCAAAAGAGCCCCAGTAGATTTTCTTTCTGGTTTCCCAACCCACCAGTCTTATATGGGTAGATTTCCACTTCCAAAACTTAGAGAAAATTTGAATGGTTTATACTGCAAAGGGATTCCTTTCCATTTGGCCTGTGTGACCCAAGATGTCAGCCCAGCTCTAGCTCCATTATGTAACAAAGCAGATGGTTTTCTTTCAGGCTCAGAAGACACCTCACCTCCTGGGAAATAAACTTTCTTCTGCCCTTCTATATTCTACTACTTCCTGGTCTCTCTGCCAACTTTAATGTTATCATTGAACTAGAAATGCACCAGCCTCTGTGCACCTCATGGTTTCATCAGCAGAGTGCAGGCTGGATTTCAGTGGCCACTGCCCACCTTTTCAAAGAGACTTTCAGCAGAGCACAAACAGTTCAACTGAGGAGAGAACGGGGAGGCACAAAGAGAATTAGTCTGTGGAAGAGGAAGCCTCTGGTGGTCCAAAAATCAAGGGGACTGGTTAAGGATTACGAGTTTCTTTGACATTGTCTCTTCAACCTATTCTTTCTCTTGATAGTAGAGGCTTTATGAAAGAGGGGCAGCTGCAAACTCTGCTATGAATGTAGAGGATCTTACACCCTGCTTGATCAATTTGCTTCCTTAAAGAAATGCTGCTTCTGGGTCCCAGTCCAATACTCCAGATGACCTGGTTTTTCTTCTCTGGCCTCCAGAGTTATGCCTTGCTGCAAGTGCCAGGAGACAGCTGCTCTCTTTATATCCAGGGAGGGAGGACCCACCCTGGGTCCTTGTCTCTCAAGCCCTCAGCTAATAAAGTAGGCTAAAACACTGTCTAGGACACAACTGCCCTGATGAGCTCCTTTGTTCTTCTCTCTAACTTTTAAATCTTCTCAGCCCTTCTTTTCCCTTTAGCTGCACTTCTTTGATGTATATTCTCTTTCTCTCTCTTAAACACATTTCTTCTCTCCTACAATGTGATCTAGTCCTCTACTCCGTGGAAAAGGAAAACTTATTTAAAACCAAAATTTGAGGGCTTCCCTGGTGGTCCAGCAGTTAAGATGCCACGCTTCCAACGCAGGGTGTTGGATTTGATCCCTGGTTGAGGAAGTAAGATCCCACATGCCATGTGGCATGGCCAAATAAAAAATAAACCCAGAATTTTATAACTCAGAATAAAATAAAATAGCCTGTGCATGATCCTGATATCAAATATTTGCTAGAGCAAACAGTAATGCCTATCCAAACTCTAATCATACTTACAATGATCCAGAAGTTATTTCTAGATGACTTTTCTTGAATTATATACACATGCCTTAAACTTCAGAGTGCAACAATGGTAACTTTTCTTAGTTTTTTATAGTTCAATTTTAATTTTTGTCTCTAACCTCCATTCCTCATGTAATTTCCCTCAAGAAATTATAGAAAAGAGGAGAGAAACAAGAACAAATTAATAAATCAAATAGAAATTTCTCAACGCAGCTTAAAATCAACCAGGTCAGATGTCTTTCACCCAACTACTTCTTCTGGGGTTGATGCCATGTTCTAGGGAGTTTGTGCAGAGTTGAGACAAAGTAGTAGAAATTTGGGTCCTAAGAAATTGTATTACATTCACAGAGGTGTCTGAGTTGTTCCACGTAGCCCATGTTGATATATACTGCTCATAGTCTGATAGACCACAGGCCACAAATACAGAGTCAAAGGTAGGGATATTAAACCTGTTTTTCCAAGTTTCACCAAGGGCCAAAAAAAAAAAAAAAAAAAAGTTTAAATAATAATAATAATAATAAAAGAGTGTAGTAGAACCAGAACTCAGAGATGGTGTCCTGGAGCTTCTGTTCCTTGTCTTCCCTTTTGACCACTACTTTCTCACCCTTCAATTCTCCACATCCTGAAAATGGTAGTAGAATTCCAAGAAGACTGCATACATACCTGAGTACTCCCTGGGCCACTCCTAATCTCCAGCCAATATCTCATTTCTTTGCAGAGTCTCCTCCCAAAGTGCGACTGGTGAGAGGTCCCCATCGCTGTGAAGGGCGGGTGGAAGTGGAACGGAATGGCGAGTGGGGCACTGTGTGTGATGATGGCTGGAACTTGAAAGATGTGGAAGTGGTGTGCCGGGAGCTGGGCTGTGGAGCAGCCAAGGGGACACCAAGTGGTAATTTGTATAAGCCACTGGCAAATGAAAAACAAAAAATCTTCATCCAAGACGTCAACTGCAATGGGACGGAAGATGAATTGATTGAATGTGACCGGGTGGAAGACGTTTTTGATTGCTCCCACAGCGAGGATGCAGGGGCAATATGTGAGAGTGAGTATGGCAGGACTCAAAGACTATATGCCAACTGCACATACCCCGCATGACCAGTCTTTGTCCTCTTTATCTTTATTCTCCACCATGAACTAATGGTTAACTGATTCCTGTCCTTCACTTCCCACTCTTTCTCAACTGTGGACCCTGGAGACAAACATATCCTCATCTAGAACTGTTACTCCTCCTTGGTTGAGCAGTGGCACTAGTGATAAAGAACCCACCTGCCAATGCAGAGACTTAGAGACGTGGGTTCAGTCCCTGGGTGGGGAAGATCCCCTGGAGGAGGGCACAGCAACCCATTCCACTATTCTTGCCTGGAGAATCCAATGGACAGAGGAGTCTGGTGGGCTACAGTCCATAGGGTCACACAGCGTTGGACACGACTGAAGCGACTTAGCATGCACACTTGGTTGACCTAATGATTTTGTCTTAGTTTCAATCTTAGTTTTTCTTTGTTTCAAGAAAACAAAGAACCTGAACCTGATTCCAAGAACCTGATATCCAAGAACCTGATTCTCTTTTTCACACACACAAACATGCACAGATCTAATAACCACTAAACATTTGTATCTAAAGCTCAGTTGGAATTATGGGGAAGAAATGAGCTCCCAAAATATAATGTAAGTTTTTCAGTTCTCAAGGAGACTATCATCTAGTTAGGTAGACAGGAGATGCTCAAAGGAAACCAACACACAACAACTGTGTATATATATATGTATGAATGAGTGCATGCTCAGTCGCTTCAGTTGTGTCTGACTCTTTGTGACTCTATGGACTGTAGTCTGCCAGTCTCCTCTGTCCATGGGATGCTCCAGGCAAGAATACTGGAGTGGGTTGCCATGCCCTCCTCCAGGAGATATTTTCCACCCAGGGATTGAACCCAGGTGGATTCTGAACTCACTGAGCCACCTGGGAATCCTATATATATATATATATATATATATATATATATATACATGTATTCATATACAACAATTATATATATAGTATATATTATATTAATATATATGTATATAATAGACTAGTCCCTTAGCCAAATCACAGTCTAATTGAAAAGGACATAGACACACAGAAAGTTATTAATGCATAGAAAGCAAATATATGAAAGGAATAAAGGAATACAACAACAATTACATATATATATATATAGGCATTAGAAATTTGGGCCCTGAGCAATTGTAGTTCATTCTTATAGGTATCTGAGTCATTCATTGTAGCCCATATTTTCATATACTGTTCATAGTCTGAAAAACCACAAGCCACAAGTCCAAATGTTGTCCCTCCAGGTACAACAGTCCTCTCCCTGAAGGCTTGGCAAACTTAGATCTTCTTTATCACTATATCTCTCTGGGCTGAGAGGAATTGATGGGATTGCTTCAAGCCTATTAAATAGAATCCTCTTGAGGACAGCAATGCTAACTATCTTGATCATCACTGTTCTCTGTGTTCATAAAACAGTACTTGGAATATAGTATCCAGAAGTTTGTTTCCTGATAGGCTTGTCCCTTGTCTCCCTACACAGTCCTCTGTACTTCATGTCTAAGTTTTGATTTCCTCAGAATTTACCTGGACCTGGAGAAGGAAGTGGCAACCCACTCCAGTATTCTTGCCTGGAGAATCCCATGGACAAGAGGGCCTGGCAGACTACAGTCCACGGGGTTGCAATAGTCAGACACGACTTAGCGACTAAACCACCACCACCACCACATGCAGGTGACATCACCCTTATGGCAGAAAGCAAAAAGAAACTGGGGAAACTCTTGATGAAAGTGAAAGAGGAGAGTGAAAAAGCTGGCTTAAAACTCAACATTCAGAAAACTAAGACCATGGCATCCGGTCCTATCACTTTATGGCAAATAGACAGGGGAACAATGGAAAGAGTGGCAGACTTTATTTTCTTGGGCTCCAAAATCACTACATATGGTGACTGCAGCCATGAAATTATAAGACGTTTGCTCCTTGGAAGAAAAGCCATGACCAACCTAAACAACATATTAAAAAGCACAGACATTACTTTGCCAACAAAGGTCCAACTAGTCATAGCTATGGTTTTTCCAGTGGTCATGTATGGATGTGAGGGCTGGACCATAAAGAAGGCTGAGCGCCAAAGAATTGATGCTTTTGAACTGTGGTGTTGGAGAAGACTCTTGAGAGTCCCTTGACTGCAAGCAGATCAAACCAGTCAATCTTACAGGAAATCAGTCCTGAAAATTCATTGGAAGGACTAATGCTGAAGCTGAAGCTCCAATACTTTGGCTATCTGATGCAAAGAACTGACTCCTTGGAAAAGACTCTGATGCTGGGAAAAACTGAAAGCAGGAAGAGAAGGGGATGTCAGAGGATGAGATAATTGGATGGCATCACTGACTCAAAGGACATGAGTTTGAACAAGCTCTGGGAATTGGTGATGGACAGGGAAGCCTGGCGTCCTGCAGTCCATGGGGTCACAAAGAATCAGACATGACTAAGCTACTGAAGTTAACTGAACTGAACTGGGAGGTACTCTGGGTAATATAGAGACTTGAATAATATCTGCTTCTTGACATTCAAAGATTCTTAATTTAGCAGGTAACACACACATATGTAAATGACTTAAATACAGCACAAATTGCTGTTTAAAAAATAAACTAAATGCATAAGGAAGTTTAAAAAAAAAAAAAAAGAATTTACCTGGAGACTCTGTGAAGCCCATCTCCCACTCCAAACACGTACAGTCTTCTAGACCCAGTTTTAGGGCTCTGAGACTTCGAGGCTCTGACTCTTCCCTTACTCAGCACTCTCTGTATTTCTTCTGAGCTAGGTTCTTGGACATGGGAAAATGTCATGGGAAGTAGCAAGGATGGTTGGGAGTGGATCACTGATACTGAGAGAGAGAGTCAGGTTGTTTAGCCCAAATTATATCTAGACATCTCCATGCTTTCAGTGCAGGGGAAATAGGTTCAATCTGTAGTCAAAGAACCACAATCCCACAGTGGCTAGAATGAAAAGCACATTACAGAAAGTTAATCAGGATGAAAAATCACAGGGTTATGTCCCAGATTAAGGGACAAGATAAAGCCCCAGAAAAACAACTAAAGGAAGTAGAGATAGGCAACCTTCCAGTAAAAGAATTCAGAATAATCATGGTGAAGATAATGATAGTAAAGATCATAGGATCTCAGAAATAGAATGGAGAAGATGGAAAAAATGTTTGCCAAAGACCTGTAAGAACTAAAAAACCAACAGAGATGAACCATACACTAGAAGGAATCAGTAGCAGAATAACTGAGGCAGAAGAACAGATAAGTGACCTGGAGGACTTCATGGTGAAAATCGCTGCCACAGAACAGAATATAGAAAAAAGAATGAAAACAATGAATACCAGACTGAGAGGCCTCTGAGACAACAGTAAACACTCCAGCATTTGCATTATAGGGGTCCCAGAAGGAGAAGAGAGAAAGGACCGAAGAAAATATTTGAAAAGTAGATGAAAATTTCCCTAACATGGAAAAGAAATAGTTAAACAAGTCCAGGAAGTGCAGAGTCCCAGGCAGGATAAATTCAAGGAGGAACACACTGAGACACGCACATAGTAATCAAACTGACAAACGTTAAAGACAAAGATAAAATATTAAAAGCAACAAGGGAAAAATGACAAATAACATATAAGGGAACTCCCATGAGGTTGTAAGCTGATTTCTCAACAGAAACTCTACAAGCCAGAAGAGAATGGTATGATATATTTAAAGTGAAGAAAGAAAAACCTGCAACTAAGAATACATTACCCAGCAAGACTCCCAATCAGATTTGATGGAGAAATCAAAAGCTTTCCAAACAAACAAAAGTTAAGTGAATTCAGCACCACCAAACCAGCTTTACAACAAATGCTAAAGAAACTTCTCTAGGCAGGAAACACAAGAGAAGGAAAAGACATACACAAAATAAACCTAAAACAATTAAGAAAATGGTAACAGGATCATACATATGGAAAATTAACTTAAATGTAAATGAATTAAATACACCAACCACAAGGCTTAGACTGACTGGGTGGATGAGAACATGTGCATGTATGCACTTACACTTATCATAGCACTCTACTTAACTCCCCAAATTATATGTAATTTTTTTATATTGCTAGGTTAATCATGTTTCTATAATGCCTTGCAATTGTAGTTATCTTTTATTTTTTGTCTGGCTATTGATTGTGAAACTAAAACATCTTTTGTTATTGTCATTATGTAATTAGTGGCTTTTTAATACCATTGGCCATTTTTCTGGTCAACAGAAAAATAAAAGAATTCCATATCACTAAAACTACCTTTTAATAGAAAAACCTGTAGTCACTTTTCAAAATCCAGATGCATATTAGAATTATCTTGGAAATTTTTGAAAAATGCAAATTCTGAGGGACTGCTTTTTATTTCCAAAGCTCCAGTTGCATTTCTAATGAGCCACCATGTTTAAAAACAACTGGATATATGATGACCTTTTACTTTTATCTGGTCTGTTTCAATTTTTCTATTTCATGTTCAGTGCTTCATGTTTTAGTTTCATTTAGTTTATGTTTTCCAGTTTCTCCATCATTTTTTTTTTTTTTGATGTTCTCTCTCAAGCCTTTATCAAGCATAGTAGAAAAGCCTTGGTATACATATATATATATATAGTTTGTATAATATATATATTTTAGAAAATATATAATTTTTTGCTTAGCTAAAACACTTACGACTTTTTGCCTTCACTTGTTTGACCTAGTATGAATAGAATGCTAGATTTCTAATTTATATTCACTCAAAACTTTGATATAGTTCCACATATTTTGGCCTCTAGGATCACTGCTGGTAATCTAGAAAGTTTCTTATCTTAGATTTAAAAAAAAACTGAATGAGGCTTGAAAGTTCTAATCCAATTCTGAGAATATAAAGGAATACTATGTTGTTAAAACAAACAAACAGGGAGCTAACTTGTGATACAGTATTATTAGCTGAAATACAGATTTTGTTCAAATTTCACACAAAATGCATATATATATGC
The DNA here is from genome assembly GCF_032452875.1 of Bos javanicus. Lineage (NCBI taxonomy): Eukaryota > Metazoa > Chordata > Mammalia > Artiodactyla > Bovidae > Bos > Bos javanicus. The sequence continues at coordinate 12,545,975 of NC_083870.1, forward strand.
TATACTTTATTTGGCAGAAAGGTAATTATAAGACAAACTAAAATTTTATGCAACGTATTTATGATCATTATAGCATGGTGCATCTTAATTCCTGTTAGAAAATATACTTTTGAAATAATCATATGAAGCACTTATTTGTACCAAATCCAAAGGTAGGGATATTAAGCCTGTTTTTCCAAGTTTTGTAAAGGGCCAAATGAAAATACAGTTTAAATAATAATAATAATAATACAAGAGTGTAGCAGAACCAGAACTCAGAGATGGCATCCTGGAGCTCCTCTTCCTTGTCTTCCCTTTTGACCCCCACTTTCTCACCCTTCAGTTTTCCACATCCTGAAAGTGGTAGAAGAATTCCAAAACACTGCATACATACTCTCTGGGCCACTCCTAATCTCCAACCAATATCTCATTTCTTTGCAGAGTCTCCTCCCAAAGTGCGACTGGTGAGAGGTCCCCATCGCTGTGAAGGGCGGGTGGAAGTGGAACGGAATGGCGAGTGGGGCACTGTGTGTGACAATGGCTGGAACATGAAAGACGTGGAAGTGGTGTGCCGGGAGCTGGGCTGTGGAGCAGCCAAGGGGACACCAAGTCGTAATTTGTATAAGCCACTGGCAGATGAAAAACAAAAAATCTTCATCCAAGACGTCAACTGCAATGGGACGGAGGATGAATTGATTCAATGTGACCGGGTGGAAGACGTTTTTGATTGCTCCCACAGCGAGGATGCAGGGGCAATATGTGAGAGTGAGTATGGCAGGACTCAAAGACTATATGCCAACTGCCCATACCCCGCATGACCAGTCTTTGTCCTCTTTATCTTTATTCTCCACCATGAACTAATGGTTAACTGATTCCTGTCCTTCACTTCCCACTCTTTCTCAACTGTGGACCCTGGAGACAAACATATCCTCATCTAGAACTGTTACTCCTCCTTGGTTGAGCAGTGGCACTAGTGATAAAGAACCCACCTGCCAATGCAGAGACTTAAGAGATGTGGGTTCAGTCCCTGGGTGGGGAAGATCCCCTGGAGGAGGGCACAGCAACCCACTCCAGTATTCTTGCCTTGGAGCATCCAAGGGACAAAGGAGTTTGGTGGGCTACAGTCCATAGGGTCACACAGAGTTGGACATGACTGAAGCGACTTAGCACGCACTTGATTGACCTAATGATTTTGTCTTAGTTTCAATCTTAGTTTTTCTTAGTTTCAATCTATCCAAGAACCGGATTCTCTTCTTCACACACACAAATATGCACAGATCTAATAACCACTAAACATATGTATCTAAAGCTCAGATGGAGTTATGGGGAAGAAATGAGCTTCCAAAATATAATGTAAGGTTTTCAGTTCTCAAGGAGTCTATCATCTAGTTAGGTAGACAGGATATGCTCATAGGAAACCAACACACAAGAATTGTGTATATATACATATGCATGAGTGCATGCTCAGTCGCTTCAGTTGTGTCTGAGTCTTTGTGACCCTATGGACTGTAGTCTGCCAGTCTCCTCTGTCCATGGGATGCTCCAGGCAAGAATACTGGAGTGGGTTGCCGTGCCCTCCTCCAGGACATCTTTTCCACTCAGGAATTGAACCCAGACAGGTTTCCTGAGTCTCCTGCATTGCAGGTGGATTCTGTACCCACCAAGCCACCTGGGAAGCCAATACATACACACACACACACATATACAACAATTGTATACATATAATTGCTATATTTCTTTATTCCATTCATATATTTGCTGTCTATGCATTAATAATTTTCTGCGTGTCTATCTACTTTTCCATTAGACTGTGATTTGCCTAAGGGACTAGTCTATGTTTCTCTTTGTTATCCCACAGTTTGTTATTAGACAAACAGTCACCAAATGTTTGTGCCCGATGCTGACGTCTCATTCTTATTTCTGAGAAAGATTCAGAGTTAGGAGCCCCCTTATGTGGGAAGGCTATGTTCTTGCAGGGAGCAGAAACTTAATCTTTCTTTTCCCACAATTCCAGAGACTGTGAGGCTGGTTGATGGCCCTGGGCGCTGCAAGGGGCGCTTGGAGGTGAAGCACCAAAAGCAGTGGGGCACCGTGTGCAAAGCAGGCTGGAATCTCTCAGCTGCGAAGGTGGTGTGCCGGCAACTGGGGTGTGGGAAGGCCACACTGATCAAAAGATGTTGTAACAAGGATACCCAGGGCCAAGGACTCATCTGGCTGAGCAATGTATCATGCTCAGGACGGGAAGAAGACCTTCAACACTGCCTTTCTGGGCTTGAGGGGTATAATAACTGCACCCATGATGAGGATACATGGGTTGAATGTGAAGGTAATACCTATAAGTCCAGTGACTAGGTTTATTCATGAATTTGATTAAATAGAGTTCTATTTAATCAGTGTTTATAAAAAACTACTCTGGTAGCTCAGCTGGTAAAGAATCTGACTACAATACAGGAGACCCTGGTTTGATTCCTGGGTCTGGAAGATCCCCTGGAGATGGATAGGTTACCTACTTTAGAATTCTTGGGCTTCCCTGGTGTGTCAGATGGTAAAGAATCTGCCCACAATGTGGAAGACCTGGGTTCAATCCCTGGGTTGGGAAGATCCCCTGGAGGAGGTCAGGGCAACCCAGTCCATTATTCTTGCCTGGAGAATCCTCATGGACAGAGGAGCAGAGTCAAACAGGACTGAGTGACTAAGCTTAGCACTCATGGAGCAAATAACCATGGCAAAGCTATTTAATTGTGCTGCTCATCAATTCTCTTGTTTTTAAAATGTAGCTAATGATACTTGCCTTTGTACATGAAAATGCTTTAAACAGTATTAAGTGCTGCTCCTGCTGCTGCTGCTGCTGCGTCGCTTCAGTTGTGTCTGACTCTGTGCGACCCCATAGACAGCAGCCAACCAGGCTTCCCCTCTCTGGGATTCTCCAGGCAAGAACACTGGAGTGGGTTGCCATTTCCTTCTCCAATGCATGAAAGTGAAAAGTGAAAGTGAAGTCACTCAGTCGTGTCCAACTCTAGCGACCCCATGAACTGCAGCCCACCAGGCTCCTCTGTCCATGGGATTTTCTAAGCAAAAGTACTGGAGTGGGGTGCCATTGCCTTCTCCAGTATTAAGTGCTAGATTAATATAAAATATAATTATATTGAATTGTATATAATAGGGATAGGACACACAATTCCATGTACTTGTTGAACTCTTCAATTAAAAAAACTACTAGAAAGTCATTCATAAGTATTAGACTTTTATAAACTAGATGGGAAAGTAAAAGGTCTTATTTAAGAAATAGACCTGGGGCACATGGATTGGAAACTAGAACAAGGGCTATTATCACAGAAATGCAGGCAGGTAGAGAGCTTCAGAAGTGCTGATGGGATTTGAATGAGGATGTAGATGACGTTTTTTTTTTTTTTCTTCTTTCCATGCCCCACTCCATCCCCTGACCCTGCAGATCCCTTTAAATTGAGGCTGGTAAATGGAGACACCAGCTGCTCTGGAAGACTGGAGGTGCTGCATAAGGGCATATGGGGCTCTGTCTGTGATGACGGCTGGGCGAAAAAGGAGGAGCAGGTGGTGTGCCAGCAACTGGGCTGTGGAAAGCCAATCTTTGTACCTGCCAAAGCACGGAAAAAGTTTGTCCCTGGAGATGGGCGCATCTGGCTAGATGATGTCCATTGCAAAGGGGAAGAGCAGTCCCTGGAGCAGTGTCAGCATAGGTCCTGGGGGTATCATGACTGCAACCACAAGGAAGATGTGGTTGTATTCTGCTTGGGTAAGCTCCGTAGATTGAACCCTTGGGGACTGGCATGGAGGGAGGTGAAGAAGCGGGTGGTGGGGTGTGAACTCTGAGGGTAAGTGTTATTCTACTAGTGCTGCGCAGCTGCCCATAATAGTTAGCTACTTTGTGTTACTTCAAGGGATTACTTGAGACTCCTAGTCATGGATAGAATGATAATAATAGTTTAAAAATCCCATACCATACAGTTATTGCATGTGAGAACAAAAGAGGTTTTGAAAATTATTGAATTGACACCTTTATATTAAATCTGAAGAGAGTAAGAGTCAGAGAAAAGAAGCAACTTTCCAAAATCATAAAAATTGTTTTCAAATGATGGAGCAGAACTAAAATGACCAGTCTTGGCTCAGCCCAGGATTAGTTGACTTAGAGGACCCCAGGTCTCAAACTGTAAGTTAGAACTGTAGGAGATGGTCCCACTTCCTTCTACCTATTGTCACTACCTAGACTTTAAATTGATCTGTGGGAATGGGGCTGGGGGAGGGGGCTCTTTGTGAATATCCATGAGAGTGTCTTTTCAGAGAAGCCAGGATTCCAGCTGTAAATTGTAGACCTCCCTCTACTGTTGGGCTTCCCTTGTGGCTCAGCTAGTAAAGAATCTTCCTGCAATGTGGGAGACCTGAGTTTGATCCCGGGATGGCAAGATCCCCTGGAGAAGGGAAAGGCTACCCACTCCAGTATTCTGGCCTATGGAATTCCATGGACAGTATAGTCCATGGGGTCTCAAAGAGTTGGACATGACTGAGCAACTTTAACTTTCACTTCACAGGAGAGTAAAGGCAGAAAACTTGTCCCCATATGAGTCAGGAAATGCAAAGCATAGCCCTTGGGTGGCTGACCCAAGAGAGTCACAACTCTGAAGCCCAGCTTTGTAATAGTGTGGGATGTGGCATGCAGGGCTGCCTGGTTACCTACTCAGGGAATTGTGTAAGAGCTGAGAGATGATCAAAAATATGAAGAGCAGCTAGTGCCCAGAAAAGGAGGGCTTTAGTGATGGAAGTTTAGTGTTTGAGTCTTGAGCCTGCCATTCTGAGGCTAGTTAATCTTAGCTAGTCAAAAGGAGATACTTGTTCCATTTCTCTGGAAGAGCTTCGTGATTGTGGAGGGTGAGAAGTGCTAATATAAGTGAATATGGTTTGTGACTCACATGGGAGCTGGTTGAATACATCTGGGGCACTGAACTAGATTCTGACGTGGTTCACATCAGTGTGAGATAGGTATGTGATTAGGATCTGGGAGGGTCTCCCTTTCCTATTCTGGGAACCAGTCTTCTTTCTTGACCTTTTTGAGCTTGAATGAAATAATCCCTTCTTGACATGTCCTCATCCTTACTGTACATTCTTCTTCTCTTTACAGAAGGGCAGCCTGACATTTGATGTTTGGCCTGACTCCAGCAGGGCCTGAGTGTCCTTTGCTTTCTCCTGGTCTCAAATGGCTTAGTGCAAGTGCTGGCCCTGCAGGCTCAGCTCCCACTCCCTCAGTCCCTCAGCAAGAATCTGAACACTCTGCTCTCAGAGCCAAGTACCCCCATCACCTCCTGGAGATATGAGTTGTTGAATTCTCTCTTGCCAAGGAAGATGACCTCCCAGTTACCTGCTCTTCACTGCTGACCCTCTGGCATTGATTCTGGCCCCTCCTGCTTCTTTTTAACCAGCCTGGGATCCCCAGGTCTGTTCCTTTGACCACTACAGGACATTTCTAAGACCAAACCTACATGTCTGTAAAGAACACGAAAGGAAGGAGACAACAAAAGGAACATTTGAAGGGGAATATGGGTAAATAATGAGATGAAACTTGAGGGAAAGCTCTTTGAATGCTTTTTCTCAAGCCTTCAACACTTTTTCTTAACCTTCAACAATTAACATCTCACTATTCTCCTGTGGTCTGATAGAAACAGACACATTCTTTCAAGAGCAGAGCAGTATCCTGTAATCCTAGACCTTTTCATGACACTTGGAAAAGAAGTATCACACCCTCTGAATGCCCATAATAAAATACCTTTGTTGACTATCCATATACAACTTGCCAACATGGTGTGCATTTAACAAGAAGAATCCCACAAATGTATTTTAATTTCCCCAGGAAAAATGTATGGACCTGCACCTAGAAGGGAAAGGAAGAGATGCAGAAAGAATTTGGGGGAATCCATCGTTGTGCCTCATGCCAATTGGATGATATCATTTTAATTTTGTCAACTCAGATTTTAGGGTCTGTAAGTCTGATGCAAGACAGAATGATACTAAGGAGAGAATCATGGCTTGGTTCTACAAACTGACAACTTCAGGCTCTGAGACTGAGTTGAGTACATGTTATGTGTCTGCATTTATGCTTGCTAATAAAGTAGATGTTAAACAGGCTCAAGAGTTGCCTCTCTGTGTGGTATGCTCTTTCTACCCAAGGGGAAAGCAGGTGCGTCATTTACAGGGGTGGCCTTACAGGTAGGATTAGCTAGAAGAGAACCTGCTGGCAGATGCAGTCATGTGTGTAATACAGCTCTCTCCTCTGGATGGAGAACTTTCTCTCTATTTCCTATCATGGGAAAAATAGAGAAACTTAGCTTCATAAAAGAGAAGATGACCTAACAGACACTTTGGTATCGATCATGTCTACTCAAAGAGATTTTGCCTCTGTTTGATCAGTTATCTCAGGTCTTCCTGATTTTCCTCACAGATTAGTATCATGTTCCCTAAACCATGTAATATCAATTGGGTTGGCCAAAAGTTCATTTGGGTTTTCCCATAACATCTTATGGACAAATCTCAATGAACTTTTTGACCAACCCAGCAGAATCTAGAGACCTGCTGAACTGCCTTGATTGAGTCATTGAAAAGCTCTTTTATCCTAAGTAGAGTAGAACAAGGTTGGAATTTCACAAAAGAAACTTTGATTTCCTTTTAATTTTACATTAAAGGTTCTTTAGTAAAATTCTAGCCAGTAAGACACCTGAGAACCAATCAGATAAAAGCAACAGCTGTTGGAGGAGGCCAAGTGATCCAAAAAAGCAAGAAGGCAAGACATGACAAGCCTAAAAGGTAGACTTAGAGGTCTAATAAGAATGTGTCATTAAAGAGGAAATTGAGAAGCTGAAGGACAAGGTTGACACTAGCCTGCTAGCACAGTCCAGGAGAAAAGTGTCTCCTGACCCGAGAATATGGCTGTTTATCTTGATTTCCAAAGTGGACATGTGTAAAAATAGTGTATCAGAGCCTGAAGAAATTAGCATAGTGACAACGACTGAGTGCTCATGAACAGTCATGTGTGTTTCTTCTTCCTGGACATGCCGCTAGTCCATCCCAGGTTTGTCTTACTAGAAGGTACCCCAGCCAGATTTCTACCCCTGCCCTGGCAAGGCAATGGAGTAAAGTGGACCTCTGCATTCAATGAAAATGTTATCCCTTGAGTATTTTAGGAGTTGCCAGTTGGCATATGCATTATTCCCGAAGAATCTGTCCTGTAACTGGCATCTCCTGACCCTTGCCCCATTCCAGATTCTAGCAACTCCCAAACTGCTCCACATGCACACGCTCACTACACATTCCTACAGGAGTCCTGGGCAGCAGTGGGCCTCCAGGCCTGTGGAGCTGGAGCCACACACCAAGCATCTACTTAATCTCCAGTAGGGAGGGAGACACTTTTCTCCTGGACTGGAAATTTACCCTGAGGCTGCAGCTGCAAATTGGCCACACTCAGTCCCCATTTGGACTTGTTTCCTGGTGGTCCCAGGCTCCTCCAGCCACCAGGGCTGCCAGGGGTCCTTTTATCTAGGTGGGACCATTCTCACAGCGGAAATGATGCCACTTCACATCAAGGCAGGTAACAACAGTCTGCCTTCTCCATGCTGTTTCTGTTCATAACTGACTTGTTAGAGAAGACCCCAAGGTTCTCAGTTCAGTTTAGTGGCTCTCACTTGTGGGTTCAGTCCCACCCAGCTCTAAAGGCAATTCTATATAAGATAGGTGCACATTAAAATCCTTGTCCCAACACAAGTGCCAGGAATGAGTCTTTCTGGAAAAATAGCCTATCCCATTATTATGGTTGTGGGTGGCTGATTGACTTAGTATCCTATTAGCTGTTCAGATTGTCTTTTCATAATGCAAACCCCAGATAGACAGAATACTTACTTCCTGCCAGGTTTTTCTCTTAGAGACCCTAAAGCCCCACTCTGAGTACTCTAGTGAAGACTCAGAGAGGGTCCCTCCTTCAAGGGATCTTTGCTACCCAGGGATTGAATGTACATCTCTTATGTTTCCGGCATTGACAGGTGAGTTCTTTACCACTAGCACAACCTGGAAAGCCTTCTAAACTGCATATGCTCCTTCATTTTGTGTGTCTGTGTGTGTGTCCTTAGCATAATGCTCTTTCTGGCCAAAACAGCTTCCTTTCTCTTTCTTCATGTTCTTGACTCTGTTAATAAAATACTATAGTCTGGAAAAAACTTTCATCTTTATTTTTCTCTCCTTTTCTTTCACTTAATTTTCCATATGAGTTGGGGAGAAATATATCTCAGTCTTGAAGCTTGAGCTCTCTGGTCGATTTGTCTGCCCACAGGATATATGAAGTCTTTTCTCCTTCATGTGTGATCAGTAGGGCACGTGTGACTCCTGAAGGATAAAGATAAATGTATAGGTTCTTGGATCCCAGTTGCAACCTAATGTAGATTCCAGTAAAGCTAATATTCTGAGCCTTTTCTGAATTCTGTGTCTGTTATTGCATCATTTCAGAATCTGCAGAAGGTAGAATGTAAGTAATAAGCATTTACAAAGCTATTTATAACTTTTCATCATCCGGATCCTACTAATACTTTTATATCATCTAGTGTTTTTAAAATTCAACATCAGTGTCTCCTGACATCTGACCACCACACAGTCTGTGATTCAGTCATTCCATAATAGTTCTTATTGTGTAAACAGGTAATGCTGTTTCATTTGTCTACATATGGACAACAAAGTCTTTTCTCATTCTGATTCTCCATTCTATTTATTCTTTAATTCCTGTTCAACTGTCATCATCTCTCTGAAGTCTATTATTAGCCCCAAATAAAGGTGATCATTTCTTCAATTGTGTTCCCAAAGTTTCTTATACTTTCCTTTCTTATAGCTGTGTTTACATGCTATTACAATTAGTTCAGTTCAGTTCAGTGGCTCAGTTGTGTCTGACCCTCTGCAACCCCATGGATTGCAGCACGTCAGTTTTCAGTGTCCATCACCAACTTCCAGAGCTTGCTCAAACTCATGTCCATCGAGTCAGTGATGACATCCAACCATCTCATCCTCTGTCATCCTCTTCTCCTCCTGCCTTCAATCTTTCCCAGCACCAGGGTCTTTTCCAATGAGTCAGCTCTTTGTATCAGGTGGCCAAAGTATTGGAGTTTCAGCTTCAGCATCAGTCCTTCCAATGAATATTCAGGACTTATTTCCTTCAGGATGTACCGGTTTGAACTTCTTGCAGTCCAAGGGACTCTCAAGAGTCTTCTCTAGCACCACAGTTTTAAAGCATGAATTCTTTGGGACTTCTTTATGGTCCAACTCTCACATCTGTACATGACTGTTGGAAAAACCATAGCTTTAACTATAAGAACTTTGTTGGCAAAGTGATGTCTCTGCTCTTCAATATGTTGTCTAGGTTTGTCACAGTTTTTCTTCCAAGGAGCAAGCGTCTTTTAATTTCATGGCTTCAGTCACCACCCACAGTGGTTTTGGAGCCCAAGAAAATAAAATCTTTCACTGTTTCCACTGTTTCCCCATCTATTTGTCATGAAGTGATGGGACCAGATGCTATGATATTGGATTTTTTTTAAAGCTGTATTTCAAGCCAGCTTTTTCACTCTCCTTGTTCACCCTCATCAAGAGGCTGTTTAGTTTTTTCTTTCCACCATTATTATTATTGAAGTATAGTTGATTTACAATGTTGTGTTAGTTTCAACTGTATAGCAAAGTGATTCAGTTATAAACACACATATATTTTCAGATTCTTTTCCCTTATAGGGTACTACAAATATTGAATATACCTCCCTGTCCTATACTAACTGTTCCTTCTTGACCTGCATACAAGATTCTCAGGAGACAGGTAAGGTGGTCTGGGTCTCGCACTTCAGAATTTTCCAGTTTGTTGTGATCCACACAAAGGTTTTAGTGTAGTCAGTGAAGCAGAAGTAAATGTTTTTCTGGAACTCCCTGTCCATCATATCTTAGACTTAAGAACAACCTGATTTCATTATGACAAGAACCTGCTTCCATTCAGTTTCCAAAGATGGGCATAATCCAGGACAAGCACAGAAGAGCAGATCCGTGTACTAGGCCCTCTACTTAGCACTGGAGAAGCTGGTTTGAGAGAAATAAATTAAACCATATTTGCAAAGATTGGCACCTTGACTCTGGATTGCCATCCTGACTCTGAATTATGGTGACTTCAAGGGCAACTTTGGAATTGTTCTATGATCTTTGGCCTCTATATTTTCCAGTCACTTCCATCTGGAGGGAAAGAATTGAAATTGGCTTAACCCCCACAAACCATACATGAGGATCAAGCATTGCTTGATCTTCTAATGTGAAATGGCCCTTATTCTTGGTACTTGCCTTTCCTTATGGGAGTTGTTTTCCTTGTTTACATAGTGAAGGGACTAAAGCAGAGCTCGATGGAGCTGGGATTACAGCAGAACCAAAGCGTAGCAGCTTTGGATGTTTTGTTTGTTTGTTTTCTTTTGTTTTCATCACCTTTCTGCCAATTCCAGCCACCTCCCTTCCTTTGGGACGTGCTGAATTCAGCAAATCCAGCTCTGTCAGTCCTGACCTTTGAGCCCATTGATTTTTGGTTGACTGATAAAGGCTCTGGTACAGACAGGACCTTTCCCTCCTCACAGCACACTTGCAACCAAAGCTGCATATTCCTGTTGTGGGGCCTCCTTCCAGCCTTACATTTCAGTTCACTATCTTCAGCCATCTGGGACATGGCTCTGTTTTTCTTCTTGATCTTTGGTGAGTATTTCTGCTCCTTAAGGTCCAGGCTTCAGAGTACTCTGGAACTTTGATTGGGGGAAGCCTTTCCTTGCCCATCTGGTACAGATCTAGGTATCTTTCAAGGAAAGTCTCTACTCTCCTTTCTCTATATCTGGTGATTATTCCAAAGCCTTTTGATCTATACTCAATTCATAATCCACCTTGATTACCAGAAAACTTTCTATTTCCCTATATTCACATGATCAATTCAATGATAATTTATACTATAGATTTTTCACACAAATTTTCCTAAATGCACTATTTATAAAAAAACAAATAAATGGACCATGGGTAATAGCAAGAAAAGGAAGTAGAACTGCAGAACAAACACCTTTCTTTGATCATATTGATTCCTCTCAAATCATGTGTTTCCCTAGTTTTTTCCCAGTTTCTTATTGCTCAGATTAATTTAAAGTCAGTTGAGATTTTGGAATCAAAGAGATCTGGATTTCAATCTTTGCTCTTTGATTTCTTAGCTGTCTGAATTTTAAGGTTACCACATCCTTCCAAAATTTCATTCTCATATCTATGAGGTAATGTTATGTTCCTCAGAGGTTTGTTAGGAGCCTTTCCACAAGATAAAAGAGCCTGCTAGGTCCCTTCCCTAATCAGTCACATCCATTTTAATTTTCCTGATGATCCAGTATACCACTGAAACCTACCGGCCTCTCAGTTGGGCATTTGTGTGTTCTATGCACAGTGCTGGTCACAGTCCTAAATGCCCATACACCCCTTATGTTACCTAGCAGATAGTCCCCCACCTCCTGTTGTGAAGTTACTATTGAATCTCTTAGGCTTATCTTCAGTTGCACCTCCTTCATGAAGTCTTTCTGATCTGTGATACTCATGGTGATCAACCCCACTACAGAGTTCTCAAATCACCTCTGGGCTTGGTCACTTTCACACCTATCAGGCTCCTCACATTTAGTTTCCTTTGCATATATACATGCTTTCTGTTCTTTATTAGACTTGTAGAGTGCTATGCATGATATAACCTTGAGTTTTAGGCAATTGCAGACAAAGTCTTTTTGAATCATGTTGTTATCAACCAATTATTTGCAAAGCAAATATTTGGAAGAAATATTCCAGGATAAGTAAATGAAATACATGGATTTGCCTAAAAAGCTCTAGGCTGGAAGTCCAATGAAACTAACTCCTTCAGTAAGATCCTATAAGATGGGGTGGTGTTGGGGGATGATGAGTTTTGAAGTTCAAAATACTGGGTTTCAGAGACCACTGACAGTCATAGGACTCTCTCTATAGCATTTGCTGTTGTTCAGTAGCTAAGTCGTGTCTGTTTCTTTGCGACCCCCTGGACTGCAGCATGTCAGACTTCCCTGTCCTTCACCATCTCTCAAAGTTTGCATTGGGATGGAGCCTAATGAGTAGATGAGTCTGATTACAAAGAGACCTTGTAAGAAGAAACTCTGATCATTCAAAGATGTGCTGATACTTAAACCTGGAAGTTTGGGAATTAACATAGAACTGCTTTCTGGACTCTTAACCAGGTTCAGCAAACTACAGCCTGCAAACTAAGAATGGATATTACATTTTTAAACTGTGGGAAAAGTCAAAAGAATAATATTTTGTGACACATGAGAATGACATGAAATCTAAATTTAATCATTCATAAATAAAGGTTTATTGGAACACAGCCAGGCTTATTCATTTACATGTATATGGTTGCATTGACAGAGCTGATTGGTTATAACAGAGACTGTGTAGCCCATGAAGCCTAAAATATTTGCTATTTGGCCTTTCACACAAAAGTTTGCTGACCATTGTCTAAATGCAGTGTCAGTGAACACAGAAAAATACTGCCATTTTCCTCTATGTGAAAGGTTGCTGCTATGAACTGTGAATGATGCTGGGATTCTTGGCCTCTGGAGGAGAAGCATTCAACCTGGGGCCAGTGATGAGGCTGGGTTGCCAGAACTTTTTGTGTAATCAAGTTTTATTAAAGTATAAAATAGATAGAGAAAGCTTCTGACATATACATCAGAAGGGGGCAGAAAGAATATCCCCTTGATAGTTTTGAGCAAGGAGTTATATACCTATTATCAAGCTGCTAATTAGAGAGAGAGAGAGAAAAAAAAAAAAAAGCCTCAAAGCTGAGAGTGACACCAGGCCCTTCACCCACAACATGCATTTTGAGATAGCATTGACACAAGGTGAGTCATCCCGGGCCATAGAACAATTGACATTAATCTTGAAGAAAGGCAGATTTCCAAGCAAATACATAGTTTCATTAACATAGCTTAAGAGAACATTTCCACGAGTAAAACACAGATGTGTTGAGCCACTATGTGTTCTGAGGAGAATTGACTTGAAGAAAGGTAAATAAGGTAAATATATTAACATAGCTTAAGAAAAACATTTCCATAAGAAAAATGCACTGGTTAGCTCAAAATTTGAGAAAAGTTAAGTTCAAGTGGAACCAGGTGTTGCCATGGCAACACAGAATTTTTTAAAAAGCCCTCCTTTTAATTTTGTATCAGTTCAGTTCAATTGCTCAGTCGTGTCTGACTCTTTGCCACCCCATGAATCGCAGCACACCTGCGATGACCTGTGGACCTGCCTCCCTGTCCATCACCAACTCCCGGAGTTCACTGAAACTCATGTCCATCGAGTCGGTGATGACATCCAGCCATCTCATCCTCTGTCGTCCCCTTTTCTTCCTACCCCCAATTCTCCCAGCATCAGAGTCTTCTCCAGTGAGTCAACTCTTCGCATGAGGTGGCCAAAGTACTGGAGTTTCAGCTTCAGCATCATTCCTTCCAAAGAAATCCCAGGGCTCATCTCCTTCAGAATGGACTGGTTGGATCTCCTTGCAGTCCAAGGGACTCTCAAGCATCTTCTCCAACACCACAGTTCAAAAGCATCAGTTCTTCAGCTTTCAGCTTTCTCCACAGTTCAGCTCTCACATCCATACATGACCACTGGAAAAAACATAGTCCTGACTAGATGGACCTTTGTTGGCAAATAATGTCTCTGCTTTTGAATATGCTATCTAGGTTGGTAATAACTTCCCTTTCAAGGAGTAAGCGTCATTTAATTTAATGGCTGCAGTCACCATCTGCAATGATTTTGGAGCCCCCAAAAATAAAGTCTGACACTGTTTCCACTGTTTCCCCATCTATTTCCCTAGAAGTGATGGGACCGGATGCCATGATCTTCGTGTTCTGAATGTTGAGCTTTAAGCCAACTTTTTCACTCTCCTCTTTCACTTTCATCAAGAGGCTTTTTAGTTCCTCTTCACTTTCTGCCATAAGGGTGGTGTCATCTGCATATCTGAGGTTATTGATATTTCTCCTGGCCATTTTGATTCCAGCTTGTGCTTCTTCCAGCCCAGCATTTCTCATGATACTCTGCATAGAAGTTAAATAAGCAGGGTGACAGTATACAGCCTTGATGTACTCCTTTTCCTATTTGGAACCAGTCTGTTGTTCCATGTCCAGTTCTAACTGTTGCTTCCTGACCTACATATAGGTTTCTCAAGAGGAAGGTCAGGTGGTCTGGTATTCCCATCTCTTTCAGAATTTTCCACAGTTTCTTGTGATCCACACAGTCTAATGCTTTGGCATAGACAATAAAGCAGAAATAGATGTTTTTCTGGAACTCTCTTGCTTTTTCCGTGATCCAGCGGATGTTGGCAATTTGATCTCTGGTTCCTCTGCCTTTTCTAAAACCAGATTGAACATCTGGAAGTTCATGGTTCACGTATTGCTGAAGCCTGGCTTGGAGAATTTTGAGCATTACTTTACTAGCGTGTGAGATGAGTGCAATTGTGCGGCAGTTTGAACATTCTTTGGCATTGCCTTTCTTTGGGATTGGAATGAAAACTGACCTTTTCCAGTCCTGTGGCCACTGCTGAGTTTTCCAAATTTGCTGGCATATTGAGTGCAGCACTTTCACAGCATCATCTTTCAGGATTTGAAATAGCTCAACTGAAATTCCATCACCTCCACTAGCTTTGTAGTGATGCTTTCTAAGGCCCTCTTGACTTCACATTCCAGGATGTCTGGCTGTAGGTGAATGATGATACCATCGTGATTATCTTGGTTATGAAGATCTTTTTTGTACAGTTCTTCTGTGTGTTCTTGCCACCTCTTCTTAATATCTTCTACTTCTATTAGGTTCATACTATTTCTGTCCTTTATTGAGCCCATCTTTGCATGAAATGTTTCCTTAGTATCTCTAATTTTCTTGAAGAGATCTCTAGCCTTTCCCATTCTGTTGTTTTCCTCTATTTCCTTGCACTGATCACTGAGGAAGGCTTTCTTATCTCTTTTTGCTATTCTTTGGTACTCTGCATTCAAATGCTTATATCTTTCCTTTTTTCCTTTGCTTTTCACTTCTCTTCTTTTCACAGCTATTTTTAAGGGCTCCTCAGACAGCCATTTGCTTTTTTGCATTTCTTTCCCATGGGGATGGTCTCGATCCCTGTGTCCTGTACAATGTCACAAACCTCCGTCTATAGTTCATCAGGCACTCTTTCAGATCTAGTCCCTTAAGTCTATTTCTCACTTCCACTGTATAATCATAAGGGATTTGATTTAGGTCATACCTGAATGGTCTAGTGCTTTTCCCTACCTTCTTGAATTTAAGTCTGAATTTGGCAATAAGGAGCTCATGATCTGAGCCACAGTCAGCTTCTGGTCTTATTTTTGCTGACTATATAGAGCTTCTCCATCTTTGGCTGCAAAGAATATAATCAATCTGATTTCGGTGTTGACCATCTGGTGATGTCCATGTGTAGAGTCTTCTCTTGTGTTGTTGGAAGAGTGTGTTTGCTATGACCAGTGCGTTCTCTTGGCAAAACTCTATTACCTTTTGCCCTGCTTCATTCTGTATTCCAAGGCCAAATTTACCTGTTACCCCAGGTGTTTCTTGACTTCCTACTTTTGCATTCCAGTCCTCTATAATGAAAAGGACATTTTTTTTTTGGGGGGGGTGTTAGTTCTAAAAAGGTCTTGTAGGTCTTCATAGAACCATTCAGTTTCAGCTTCTTCAGCATTACTGGTTGGGGCATAGACTTGGATTACTGTGATATTGAATGGTTTGCCTTGGAAACGAACAGAGATCATTCTGTTGTTTTTGAGATTGCATACAAGTATTGCATTTTGGACTCTTTTGTTGACCATGGTGGCTACAAGATTTGTTCTAAGTTATTCCTGCCCACAGTAGTAGATATAATGGTCATCTGAGTTAACTTCACCTATTCCAGTCCATTTCAGTTTGCTGATTCCTATAATGTTGACGTTCACTTTTGCCATCTCCTGTTTGACCACTTCCAATTTGCCTTGATTCATGGACCTACATTCCAGGTTCCTATGCAATATTGCTCTTTACAGCAGTGGACCTTGCTTCTATCACTAGTCACATCCACAACTGGGTATTGTTTTTGCTTTGGCTCCATCCCTTCATTCTTTCTGGAGTGATTTCCCCACTGATCTCTTGTAGCATATTGGGCACCTACTGACCTGGGGAGTTCATCTTTCAGTATCCTATCATTTTGCCTTTTCATACTGTTCATGGGGTTTTCAAGGCAAGAATACTGAAGTGGTTTGCCATTCCCTTCTCCAGTGGACCACATTCTGTCAGACCTCTCCACCATGACCCACCTGTCTTGGGTGGCCTCACTGGGCATGGCTTAGTTTCATTGAGTTAGACAAGGCTGTGGTCCTAGTGTGATTAGATTGACTAGTTTTCTGTGATTATGGTTTCAGTGTGTCTGCTCTCTGATGCCCTCTTGCAACACCTACCATCTTACTTGGGTTTCTCTTACCTTGGACGTGGAGTATCTCTTCACGTTTGCTCCAGCAAAGTGCAGCCTCTGCTCCTTACCTTGGATGAAGGATATCTCCTCACTGCCACCCTTCCTGACCTTGAACGTGGAGTAGCTCCTCTAGGCCCTCCTGCGCCTGCGCAGCCACCGCTCTTTGGAAGTGGGGGCTGCTCCTCTCCGCCGCCGCCCCTGACCTTGGGCGTGGAGTAGAGAAGGAAAAAAAAAAAAAAAAACATTTGACACCTGTAGTTTGTTTCTTCCACTTGGAGACCCCTAGCCTTCCTGTCTGTTACCCTCTCATATGCTTTTTAAGACATCTTTATCCCCCTCAACCGTGCATCTCTTGTGGAATCCGGAGTCGCAAAACATACCTCGGAGGAAACGCAAGACAGTGGAGTACAGTTTATTATGCCAGCGGGTCCAAGGGGAATAGTTCCCAACAAGGACCCTGATGTTTCTGAGAGGCCCAGTTTTATACCCCCGCCCCCACCCCGCTATGTGACTGGTTACATGTTAGCAACCTCTTTGTTGTATATGACTGAGTTTTACAACAAATAGGTCTTAGGAGAACAAACCATTAAGGTTAAGGGTGGGGGGGGGGGCAATGATTATACATCAAGGGGGATATCTCCATGGTTAATCTAACCGGGGCAGTCTGACCTCAACTACAATCTCCATTTGTCATCTGTAGGGAGGAAAGTCTCCAGCAGACCTGGTTTGCACTAGCAACGGTTTTCTCACTCTTGGGCAGGGTTCAGTCCCAGTTCACATCCAGTCTTTAAGATGGATGACAGGCTTCCAGATGGAGTCTCTCTTGCTTCTCTCACAGTGGCCCCAACACATCTTCCCAGAAATCTCCAACATGTTTTCCTATTGGACTCAGATACTACATCACCACACTTCTAGTTTAGGTGGTCATCATCGATCAATCTAATAGATTAAAATCGAAAATCAAATCTATCCATGCCTGGGGTAGAGCCAACATCAGATGGAAAGGGAACATGATAGATCTAGTTAGCCATGCAGAGTGGGTCTTTTTGGCTCTTAGTCAGCGTCCTTGTGCTTTTTTAGGCTAGTCATTCTAGGAGGAGAAGGAGGAGGTCTTAACAAGGTCTAACCTTGGAGGCTGTGTAATTACCTCTCTGTCTCACAAAGTTCAACAAAACTTTCCAGAGAGTTGTGTTTTTGAACAAAGCTTTGGCAGTTGACTACTTGATCTCATTCACTTCTCTCTGTCTTTCTCTCTTTTTTATTTTCTCAGGCTTTTGCACTGGACCTGGACTTCTGGGTAAGATTTTTTGGGGTCCTAAGAGGGTGGGCTTTCAGCTCCGGAGAGTGGAAATTTTGAATTCCTGGGGCCAGGGAGAGAGGCTGTGGTTCAAAAGAGCACTAGTAGATTTTCTTTCTGGTTTCCCAACCCACCTACTCAGTCTTGTATGGGTAGTTTTGCACTTCCAAAACTTAGAGAAAATTTGAGTGGTTTATACTGCAAAGGGATTCCTCTCCATTTGGCCTGTGTGACCCAAGATGTTAGCCCAGCTCTAGCTCCATTATGTAACAAAGCAGATGGCTTTCTTTCAGGCTCAGAAGACACCTCACCTCCTGGGAAATAAACTTTCTTCTGCCCTTCTGTATTCTACTACTTCCTGGTCTCTCTGCCAACTTTAATGGTCTCATTGAACTAGAAATGCACCAGCCTCTGTGCACCTCATGGTTTCATCAGCAGAGTGCAGGCTGGATTTCACTGCCCACCTCTTCAAGGGGTCTTTCAGCAGAGCACAAACGGTTCGACTGAGGAGAGAATGGGGAGACACAAAGAGAATTAGTCTGTGGAAGAGGAAGCCTCTGATGGTCCAAAAATCAAGGGGACTGGTTGAGGATTATGAGTTCCTTTGACACTATCTCTTCAGCCTATTCTTTCTCTTGATAGTAGAGGCTTTATGAAAGAGGGGCAGCTGCAAACTCTGCTATGAATGTGGAGGATCTTACACCCTGCTGGATCAGTTTGCTTCCTTAAAGAAATGCTGCTTCTGGGTCCCAGTCCAATACACAGATGATCTGGTTTTTCTTCTCTGGCCTCCAGAGTTATGCCTTGCTGCAAGTGCCAGGAGATGGCTGCTCTATTTATACCCAGGGAGGGAGGACCCACCCTGGGTCCTTGTCTCTCAAGCCCTCAGCTAATAAAGTAGGCTAAAACACTGTCTAGGACACAACTGCCCTGATGAGCTCCTTTGTTCTTCTCTCTAACTTTTAAATCTTCTCAGCCCTTCTTTTCCCTTTAGCTCATTTCTTTGATACATATTCTCTTTCTCTCTCTTAAACATATTTCTTTTCTCCTACAATGTGATCTAGTCCTCCACCTCATGGAAAAGGAAAATTTATTTAAAACCAGAATTTGAGGGCTTCCCTGGTGGTCCAGCAGTTAAGATGCCACGCTTCTAATGCAGGGTGTTGGATTTGATCCCTGGTTGAGGAAGTAAGATCCCACATGCCACGTGGCATGACCAAATAAAAAGTAAATCCCAAATTTTATAACTCAAAGTAAAATAAAATAGCCTGCATATGATCCTGATATCTAATATTTGCTAGAGCATACAATAATGCCTATCTAAACTCTAATCTTAGTTATAATGATCCATAAATTATTCCAGATGGCTTTTCTTGAATTATATATATATATGCCTTAAACTTCAGAGTGCAACAATAGGAACTTTTCTTAGTTTTTTATACTTCCATTTTAATTTTTGTCTCTCACCTCCAGTCCTCATGTTATTTCCTTCAAGAAAGTATTGACGAAGAGGAGAGAAACAAAACGAAATGAATAAACCAAATATAAACTTCACAATGCAGTTTAAAATCAACCAGATCAGACATCTTTCACCCAACTACATCTGGGGTTGATGCCAAGTTCTAGGGGGTTTGTGCAGAGTTGAGACAAAGTAGGCAGTAGAAATTTGGGTCCTGAGAAATTGTATTTCATTTATACAGGTGTCTGAGTTGTTCCATGTAGCCCATGTTGTCATATACTGTTCATTGTCTGATAGACCACTGACAGGCAACAAATATAGATGTTGTCCCTCCAGGTACAACAGAGCTCTCCCTGGAGACTTGGCAAACTTAGATCTTCTTTATCACTATATCTTTCTGGAGCTGAGAGGACTTGATGGGATTGTTTCAAGCCTATTAAATAGAATTTTCTTGAGGATAGCAGTGCTAGCTATCTTAATCATCACTGTTCTCTGTGTTCATAAAACAGTACTTGGAATGTAGTATCCAGAAATTTGTTTCCTGATAAGCTCTTCCCTTGTCTCCGTAAACAGTCCTCTATACTCCATGTCTAAGACTTGGTTTCCTCAGAACTTATCTGGAGACTCTGTGAAGCCCATCTCCCATTCCCAACACATACAGTCTTCTAGACCCAGTTTTAGGGCTCTGAGACTTTGAGGCTCTGACACTTCCCTTACTCAGCACTCTCTGTATTTCTTCTGAGCTAGGTTCTTGGACATGGAAAATGTCATGAGAAGGAGCAAGGGTGGTTGGGAGTGGATCATTGATACTGAGAGAGAGAGTCAGGTTGTTTAGCCCAAATTATATCTAGACATCTCCATACTTTCAGTGCAGGGGAAATAGGTTCAATCTCTGGTCAAAGAGCCACAATCCCACAGTGGCTAGAATGAAAACCACATTACAGAAAGTTAACCAGGATGAAAAATCACAGGGTTATGTCCCAGATTAAGGGACAAGATAAAGCCCCAGAAAAACAACTAAATGAAGCAGAGATAGGCAACCTTCCAGTAATAGAATTCAGAATAATGATAGTGAAGATAATGATAGTAAAGATCATAGGATCTCAGAAATAGAATGGAGAAAATGGAAGAGATGTTTACCAAAGACCTGTAAGAACTAAAAAACCAACAGAAATGAACCATACACTAGAAGGAATCAGTAGCAGAATAACTGAGGCAGAAGAACAGATAAGTGACCTGGAGGACTGCATGGTGAAAATCACTGCCACAGAACGGAATATAGAAAAAAGAATGAAAACAATGAAGACCAGACTAAGAGGCCTCTGGGACAACAGTAAACACACCGGCATTTGCATTATAGGGGCCCCAGAAGGAGAAGAGAGAGAGAAAGGACCCAAGAAAATATTTGAATAATAGATGAAAATTTCCCTAACATGGAAAAGAAATAGTTAAACAAGTCCAGGAAGTGCAGAGTCCCAGGCAGGATAAATTCAAGGAGGAACACAATGAGACACACACATAGTAATCAAACTGACAAACGTTAAAGACAAAGATAAAATATTAAAAGCAACAAGGGGAAAATGACAAATAACATATAAGGGAACTCCCATGAGGTTGTAAGCTGATTTCTCAACAGTAACTCTACAAGCCAGAAGAGAATGGTATGATATATTTAAAGTGAAGAAAGAAAAACCTGCAACCAAGAATACATTACCCGGCAAGACTCTTATTCAGATTTGATGGAGAAATCAAAAGCTTTCCAAACAAGTAAAAGTTAAGAGAGCTCAGCAACACCAAACCAGCTTTACACAAATGCTAAAGAAACTTCTCTAGGCAGGAAACACAAAAGAAGGAAAAGACATACACAAAATAAACCTAAAACAATTAAGAAAATGGTAACAGGATCATACATATGGAAAATTAACTTAAATGTAAATGAATTAAATACACCAACCACAGGACTTAGACTGACTGGGTGGATGAGAACATGTGCATGTATGCACTTACACTTAACACAGCACTTTAAGTAACTCCCCAAATTGTATGTAATTATTTTATATTGCTAGGTTAATCATGTTTCTGTAATGTCTTGCAATTGTAGTTATCTTTTATTTTTCTCTGGTTATTGATTGTGAAACTAATAAACATCTTTTACTATTGAGATCATGTAACTAGTAGCCGCTTAATACCATTGGCCATTTTTTCTGGTCAACAGAGAAATAAAAGAATTCCATATCACTAAATCTACCATTTAATAGAAAAACCTGTAGTCACTTTTCAAAATCCAGATGCTTATTAGAATTATCCTGGAAATTTTTGAAAAATGCAAATGCTGAGGGACTGCTTTTTATCTACAAAGATCCGGATGTATTTCTAATGAGCCACCATGTTTAAAAACAACTGGATATATGATGACCTTTGACTTTTATCTAGTCTGTTTCAATTTTTCTATTTCATGTTCAGTGTTTCATGTTTTAGTTTCATTTTGTTTATGTTTTCCAGTTTCTTAGTCTTTTTTTTTTTATGTTCTCTCTCAAGCCTTTATCAAGCATAGTAGAAAACCTTTTGTATACATATAAATATATATATAGTTTGTATAATATATATATTTTAGAAAATATATGATTTTTTTGCCTAGCTAAAACACTTATAACATTTTGCCTTCACTTGTTTGACCTAGTATGAATAGAATGCTATATTTCTAATTTATATCCATTCAAAACCTTGACTTAGTTCCACATATTTTGGCCTCTAGGATCACTGCTGGTAATCTAGAAAGTTTCTTATCTTAGATTTAAAAAAAACTGAATATGTCTTGAAAGTTCTAATCCAATTCTGAGAATATAAAGGAATACTATGATGTTCCAAACAAACAGGGAGCTAACTTGTGATACAGTATTATAAACTGAAATACAGAGTTTGTTCAAATTTCAGACATAAATGCATGTATACACATATATATGCTATACTTTGTTTGGCTGGAAGGGAATTACAAGACAAACTAAAATTTTATGCAACGTATTTATTGATATGATCATTATAGCATGGTGCATCTTAATTCCTGTTAGAAAATATACTTTTGAATAATCATATGAAGCACTTATTTGTACCAAATCCAAAGGTAGGGATATTAAGCCTGTTTTTCCAAGTTTCACCAAGGGCCAAGTAAAATTACAGATTAAATTGTAATAATAATAATAATAATAATAATACAAGAGTGTAGCAGAACCAGAACTCAGAGATGGAGTCCTGGAGCTCCTCTTCCTTGTCTTCCCTTTTGACCCCCACTTTCTCACCCTTGAGTTCTCCACATCCTGACAGTGGTAGAAGAATTCCAAGAAGACTGCATACATGCCTGAGTGCTCTCTGGGCCACTCCTAATCTCCAGCCAATACCTCATTTCTTTACAGAGTCTTCACCTAAAGTGCGACTGGTGAGAGGTCCCCATCGCTGTGAAGGGCGGGTGGAAGTGGAACGGAATGGCGAGTGGGGCACTGTGTGTGACGACGGCTGGAATATGAAAGATGCGGAAGTGGTGTGCCGGGAGCTGGGCTGTGGAGCAGCCAAAGGGACACCAAGTGGTAATTTGTATAAGCCACTGGCAGATGAAAAACAAAAAATCTTCATCCAAGACGTCAACTGCAATGGGACGGAGGATGAATTGATTGAATGTGACCGTGTGGAAGACGTTTTTGATTGCTCCCACAGCGAGGATGCAGGGGCAATGTGTGAGAGTGAGTATGGCAGGACTCAAAGACTATATGCCAACTGCCCATACCCTACATGACCACTCTTTGTCCTCTTTATCTTTATTCTCCCCCATGAACTAATGATTAACTGATTCCTTTTCCTTCACTTCTCACCGTTTCTCAATTGTGGACCCTGGAGACAAACATATCCTCATCTAGAACTGTTACTCCTCCTTGGTTGAGCAGTGGCACTAGTGATAAAGAACCCACCTGCCAATGCAGAGACTTAAGAGATGTGGGTTCAGTCCTTGGGTGGGGAAGATACCTTGGAGGAGGGCACAACAACCCACTCCAGTATTCTTTCTGGAGAATCCAGTGGATAGAGAAGTCTGGTGGGCTACAGTCCATAGGGTCACACAGAGTCGGACATTACTGAAGCAACTTAGCACTCACACTTGGTTGACCTAATGATTTTCTCTTAGTTTCAATCTATCCAAGAACCTGATTCTCTTCATCACGCACACAAATATGCACAGATCTAATAACCACTAAACATTTGTATCTAAAGGTCAGATATAGTTATGGGGAAGAAATGAGCTCCGAAAATATAATGTAATTTTATCAGTCTCAAGGAGTCTATCATCTAGTTAGGTAGACAGGAGATGCTCACAGGAAACCAACACACAACAACTGTGTATATATATGTATGCATGAGTGCATGCTCATCGCTTCAGTTGTATCTGACTCTTTGTGACCCTATTTACTGTAGTCTGCCCATCTCCTGTGTCCATGGGATGCTCTGTGAAAGAATATTGGAGTAGGTTGCCGTGCCCTTCTCCAGGGGATCTTTTCCACCCAGGGATTGAACCTAAGTGGATTCTGTACCCACTGCGCCACCTGGGAAGCCTATATCTATACACATATTCTTATAAAAATTATATATAGATTATATATATACACACACACGTATTTCCCTTAGCCAAATCACAGTCTAATGAAAAGGAGATAAACACACAGAAAATTATTAATGCATGCAGCTACTACTGCTAAGTCACTTCAGTCATGTCCGACTCTGTGCGACCCCATAGCACAGAGCCCACCAGGCTCCCCCGTCCCTGGGATTCTCCAGGCAGGAACACTGGAGTGGGTTGCCATTTGCTTCTCCAATACATGAGAGTGAAAAGTGAAAGGGAAGTCGCTCAGTTGTGTCCGACTCTTAGCAACCCCCTGGACTGCAGCCTACCAGGCTCCTCCATCCATGGGATTTTCCAGGCAAGAGTACTGGAGTGGGGTGCCATTGCCTTCTCCATATTAATGCATAGAAAGCAAATATATGAAAGGAATAAAGGAATACAACAACAACTATATATTATATATATGTATATATATATATATATATATATATATATATATATCTGCTGCTGCTGCTGCTAAGTCGCTTCAGTCGTGTCTGACTCTGTGCGACCCCAGAGATGGCAGCCCACCAGGCTCCCCCATCCCTGGATTCTCTGGGGAGAATACTGGAGTGGGTTGCCATTTCCTTCTCCAATGCATGAAGGTGAAAAGAGAAAGTGAAGTCATCCAGTTGTGTCCGACTTTAGCGACCCCATGGACTGCAGCCTACGAGGCTCCTCCGCCCATGGGATTTTCCAGGCAAGAGTACTGGAGTGGGGTTCCATTCCCTTCTCTGATATATATATATATATATATATATATATATATATCTAGGCAGTAGAAATTTGGGTCCTCAGAAATTGTATTTCATTCATATAGGTATCTGAGTCATTCCATGTAGCTCATGTTGTCATATACTGTTCATAGTCTGATAGACCACAAGCCAAGAGTCCAAATGTTGTCCCTCCAGGTACAAGAGAGCTCTCCCTGGAGGCTTGGCAAACTTAGATCTTCTTTATCACTATATCTCTCCTGGGTTGAGGGGACTTGATGGGGTTTCTTCCAGCCTATTAAATAGAATCTTCCTGAGGGCAGCAATGCTAACTAACTATCTTGATCATCACTGTTCTCTGTGTTCATAAAACAGTACTTGGAATGTAGTATCCAGAAGTTTCCTAATAGGTTTGTCCCTTGTCTCCCTATGCAATCTTTACACTCCATGTCTAAGACTTGGTTTCCTCAGAATTTACCTGGAGACTCTGTGAAGCCCATCTCCCACTCTCAACACATAGAATCTTCTAGACCCAGTTTTAGGGCTCTGAGACTTTGAGGCTCTGACTCTTCCCTTACTCAGCACTCTCTGTATTTCTTCTGAGCTAGGTTCTTGGACATGGGAAAATGTCATGAGAAGGAGCAAGGATGGTTGGGAGTGGATCATTGATACTGAGAGAGAGAGTCAGGTTGTTTAGCCCAAATTATATTTAGACATCTCCATGCTTTCAGTGCAGGGGAAATAGGTTCAATCTCTGGTCAAAGAGCCACAATCCCACAGTGGCTAGAATGAAAACTGTCACACAAGTGTATGTTCCTCGGTTGTTTGTCTCATCACAACAACGATTTGGAGTGACGGACATTAAAGCTCTCAGGGCGTCACAGCTCTCGGGTCTTGGACAAACCATATTATAGCTCTTAGGCAAATCAGTGTTACAGCTCTATTTTATTTAGAAGATAGCAGGAGAATCCATCCTCGAAGTGTGAGGGCATGCCAACCCAAAGACTCGAAGAAGAGAGTGGAGGAGTGGGCGGGGAGGGAGGGAGGGAGGGAGGGAGGGAGAGAGAGACAGAGAGAGACAGAGAGAGAGAGAACACACAAGCGGGAGAGAGAGAGAGTTCATGAGAAAGAGCTTTGGCTCCTCCTTTTATGTTTTTTTCCTCCACCTGGGCCTGCCCTGTGCAAATTGGACTTAGCCAGGAGTGCTGTTTGTTCTGCCTGAAGTCTTCATTCTGGTCCTCGGACCTTCCTTTGACCTTCCTTGTCTTTTAGCCACCACCATTTTGGACTCCTTTTCCCTGTTTTACCTATGTATAACACAGCTCTCCAAGACCTGAGAGCTGTGACACACTGAGGGCTTTAATGTCTGTCGCTCCAAATCTTTGTTGTGACAAGACAAAGAACCGAGAAACATACACTTGTGTGACAAAAACCACATTACAGAAAGTTAATTGGGATGAAAAATCACAGGGTTATGTCTCAGATTAAGGGACAAGATAAAGCCCCAGAAAAACAACTAAATGAAGCAGAGATCGGCAGCCTTCCAGTAAAAGAATTCAGAATAATGCTGGTGAAGATAATGATAGTAAAGATCATAGGATCTCAGAAATAGAATGGAGAAGATGGAAGAGATGTTTACCAAAGACCTGTAAGAACTAGAAAACCAACAGAGATGAACCATACACTAGAAGGAATCAGTAGCAGAATAACTGAGGCAGAAGAACAGATAAGTGACCTGGAGGACTGCGTGGTGAAAATCACTGCCACAGAACAGAATATAGAAAAAAGAATGAAAACAATGAAGACCAGACTAAGAGGCCTCTGGGACAACAGTAAACACACCGGCATTTGCATTATATATTTGAAAAGTAGATGAAAATTTCCCTAACGTGGAAAAGAAATAGTTAAACAAGTCCAGGAAGTGCAGAGTCCCAGGCAGGATAAATTCAAGGAGGAACACAATGAGACACACACATAGTAATCAAACTGACAAACGTTAAAGACAAAGATAAAATATTAAAAGCAACAAGGGAAAAATGACAAATAACATATAAGGGAACTCCCATGAAGTTGTAAGCTGATTTCTCAACAGTAACTCTACAAGCCAGAAGAGAATGGTATGATATATTTAAAGTGAAGAAAGAAAAACCTGCAACCAAGAAAACATTACCCATCAAGACTCCCATTCAGATTTGATGGAGAAATCAAAAGCTTTCCAAACAAGTAAAAGTTAAGAGAGCTCAGCAACACCAAACCAGCTTTACACAAATGCTAAAGAAACTTCTCTAGGCAGGAAATACAAGAGAAAGAAAAGACACACACAAAATAAACCTAAAACAATTAAGAAAATGGTAACAGGATCATACATATGGAAAATTAACTTAAATGTAAATGAATTAAATACACCAACCACAGGACTTAGACTGACTGGGTGGATGAGAACATGTGCATGTATGCACTTACATTTATCACAGCACTCTATGTAACTCCCCAAATTGTATGTAATTATTTTGTATTGCTAGGTTAATCATGTTTCCATTATGGCTTGTAATTGTAGTTATCTTTTATTTTTTGTCTGGCTATTGATTGTGAAACTAATAAACATCTTTTACTATTGAGATCATGTAACTAGTAGCTGCTTAATACCAATGGCCATTTTTCTGGTCAATAGAGAAATGAAAGAATTCTGTATCACTAAAACTACCATTTAATAGAAAACCTGTAGTCATTTTTCAAAATCCAGATGCATATTAGAATTATCCTGGAAATTTTTGAAAAATGCAAATTCTGAGGGACTGCTTTTAATCTCCAAAACTCCGGATGTATTTCTAATGAGCCACCATGTTTAAAAACAACTGGATATATAATGACCTTTTACTTTTATCTGGTCTGTTTCAATTTTTCTATTTCATGTTCAGTGTTTCATGTTTTAGTTTCATTTAGTTTATGTTTTCCAGTTTCTCAGTCTTTTTTTTGATGTTCTCTCTCAAGCCTTTATCAAGCATAGTAGAAAACCTTTTGTATACATATATATATATATAGTTTGTATAATACATACATTTTAGAAAATTTATGTTTTTTTGCTTAGCTAAAACACTTATGACATTTTGACTTCACTTGTTTGACCTAGTATGAACAGAGCGCTACATTTCTAATTTATATTCACTCAAAACCTTGACTTAGTTCCACATATTTTGGCCTCTAGAATTACTGCTGGTAATCTACTAAGTTTATTATCTTAGATTTAAAAAAAAAAAAAAACTGAATGAGACTTGAAAGTTCTAATCCAGTTCTGAGAATATAAAGGAAAAACCTTTATATTAAAAAAAAAACAAACAAACAGGGAGCTAACTTGTGATACAGTATTATTAACTGAAATACAGAGTTTGTTCAAATTTCAGACAAAATGCATGTATGTACGCTATACTTTGTTTGGCTGAAAGGGAATTACAAGACAAACTAAAATTTTATGCAACGTATTTATTGATATGATCATTATAGCATGGTGCATCTTAATTCCTGTTAGAAAATATACTTTTGAAATAATCATATGAAGCACTTATTTGTACCAAATCCAAAGGTAGGGATATTAAGCCTGTTTTTCCAAGTTTCACCAAGGGCCAAGTAAAATTACAGATTAAATTGTAATAATAATAATACAAGAGTGTAGCAGAACCAGAACTCAGAGATGGAGTCCTGGAGCTCCTCTTCCTTGTCTTCCCTTTTGACCCCCACTTTCTCACCCTTCAGTTTTCCACATCCTGAAAGTGGTAGAAGAATTCCAAAACACTGCATACATACTCTCTGGGCCACTCCTAATCTCCAACCAATATCTCATTTCTTTGCAGAGTCTTCTCCCAAAGTGCGACTGGTGAGAGGTCCCCATCGCTGTGAAGGGCGGGTGGAAGTGGAACGGAATGGCGAGTGGGGCACTGTGTGTGACAATGGCTGGAACATGAAAGACGTGGAAGTGGTGTGCCGGGAGCTGGGCTGTGGAGCAGCCAAGGGGACACCAAGTGGTAATTTGTATAAGCCACTGGCAGATGAAAAACAAAAAATCTTCATCCAAGACATCAACTGCAATGGGACAGAAGATGAATTGATTGAATGTGACCGGGTGGAAGATGTTTTTGATTGCTCCCACAGTGAGGATGCAGGGGCAATATGTGAGAGTGAGTATGGCAGGACTCAAGGACTATATGCCAACTGTCCATACCCCGCATGACCAGTCTTTGTCCTCTTTATCTTTATTCTCCCCCATGAACTAATGATTAACTGATTCCTTTTCCTTCACTTCCCACCCTTTCTCAACTGTGGACCGTGGAGACAAACATATCCTCATCTAGAACTGTTACTCCTCCTTGGTTGAGCAGTGGCACTAGTGATAAAGAACCCACCTGCCAATGCAGAGACTTAAGAGATGTGGGTTCAGTCCCTGGGTGGGGAAGATCCCCTGGAGGAGGGCACAGCAACCCATTCCACTATTCTTGCCTGGAGAATCCAATGGACAGAGGAGTCTGGTGGGCTACAGTCCATAGGGTCACACAGCATTGGACACGACTGAAGCGACTTAGCATGCACACTTGGTTGACCTAATGATTTTGTCTTAGTTTCAATCTTAGTTTTTCTTTGTTTCAATCTATCCAAGAACCGGATTCTCTTCTTCACACACACAAATATGCACAGATCTAATAACCACTAAACATTTGTATCTAAAGCTCAGTTGGAATTATGGGGAAGAAATGAGCTCCCAAAATATAATGTAAGGTTTTCAGTTCTCAAGGACTCTATCATCTAGTTAGGTAGACAGGAGATGCTCATAGGAAACCAACACACAACTGTGTATATATATGTATGCATGAGTGCATGCTCAGTCGCTTCAGTTGTGTCTGACTCTTTGTGACTCTATGGACTGTAGTCTGCCAGTCTCCTCTGTCCATGGGATGCTCCAGGCAAGAATACTGAAGTGGGTTGCCATGCCCTCCTCCAGGAGATATTTTCCACCCAGGGATTGAATCCAGGTGGATTCTGAACTCACTGAGCCACCTGGGAATCCTATATATATATATACATGTATTCATATACAACAATTATATATATAGTATATATTATATTAATATATATGTATATAATAGACTAGTCCCTTAGCCAAATCACAGTCTAATTGAAAAGGACATAGACACACAGAAAGTTATTAATGCATAGAAAGCAAATATATGAAAGGAATAAAGGAATACAACAACAATTATATATATATATATATATATATATATATATATATATGTATATAGGCATTAGAAATTTGGGTCCTCAGAAATTGTATTTCATTCATATAGGTATCTGAGTCATCCCATGTAGCCCATGTTGTCATATACTGCTCATAGTCTGATAGACCACAAGTCAAGAGTCCAAATACTGTCCCTCCAAGTACAACAGAGCTCTCCCT
Source organism: Bos javanicus (assembly GCF_032452875.1). NCBI lineage: Eukaryota > Metazoa > Chordata > Mammalia > Artiodactyla > Bovidae > Bos > Bos javanicus. The sequence goes on from NC_083870.1 coordinate 12,576,081, forward strand.
GGAGGCTTGGCAAACTTAGATCTTCTTTATCACTATATCTCTCCTGGGCTGAGGGGACTTGATGGGATTGCTTCCAGCCTATTAAATAGAATCTTCTTGAGGACAGCAATGCCAGCTATCTTGATCATCACTGTTCTCTGTGTTCATAACATAGTACTTGGAATGTAGTATCCAGAAGTTTCTGGATAGGCTTGTCCCTTGTCTCCCTATGCAATCTTTACACTTCATGAATAAGTCTTGGTTTCCTCAGAACTTATCTGGAGACTCTGTGAAGCCCATCTCCCACTCCCAACACTTAGAATCTTCTAGACCCAGTTTTAGGGCTCTGAGACTTTGAGGCTCTGACTCTTCCCTTACTCAGCACTCTCTGTATTTCTTCTGAGCTAGGTTCTTGGACATGGGAAAATGTCATGAGAGGGAGCAAGGATGGTTGGGAGTGGATCATTGATACTGAGAGAGAGAGTCAAGTTGTTTAGCCCAAATTATATCTAGACATCTCCATGCTTTCAGTGCAGGGGAAATAGGTTCAATCTCTGGTCAAAGAGCCACAATCCCACAGTGGCTAGAATGAAAACCACATTACAGAAAGTTAACCAGGATGAAAAATCACAGGGTTATGTACCAGATTAAGGGACAAGATAAAGCCCCAGAAAACAACCTAATGAAGCAGAGATCGGCAGCCTTCCAGTAAAAGAATTCAGAATAATGATAATAAAGATAATGATAGTAAAGATCATAGGATCTCAGAAATAGAATGGAGAAGATGGAAGAGATGTTTACCAAAGACCTGTAAGAACTAGAAAACCAACAGAGATGAACCATACACTAGAAGGAATCAGTAGCAGAATAACTGAGGCAGAAGAACAGATAAGTGACCTGGAGGACTGCGTGGTGAAAATCACTGCCACAGAACAGAATATAGAAAAAAGAATGAAAACAATGAAGACCAGACTAAGAGGCCTCTGGGACAACAGTAAACACACCGGCATTTGCATTATAGGGGCCCCAGAAGGAGAAGAGAGAGAGAAAGGACCCAAGAAAATATTCGAATAATAGATGAAAATTTCCCTAACATGGAAAAGAAATAGTTAAACAAGTCCAGGAAGTGCAGAATCCCAGGCAGGATAAATTCAAGGAGGAACACAATGAGACACACACATAGTAATCAAACTGACAAAAGTTAAAGACAAAGATAAAATATTAAAAGCAACAAGGGAAAAATGACAAATAACATATAAGGGAACTCCCATGAAGTTGTAAGCTGATTTCTCAACAGTAACTCTACAAGCCAGAAGAGAATGGTATGATATATTTAAAGTGAAGAAAGAAAAACCTGCAACCAAGAATGCATTACCCATCAAGACTCCCAATCAGATTTGATGGAGAAATCAAAAGCTTTCCAAACAAGTAAAAGTTAAGAGAGCTCAGCACCTCCAAACCAGCTTTACACAAATGCTAAAGAAACTTCTCTAGGCAGGAAACACAAGAGAAGGAAAAGACATACACAAAATAAACCTAAAACAATTAAGAAAATGGTAATAGGATCATACATATGGAAAATTAACTTAAATGTAAATGAATTAAATACACCAACCACAGGACTTAGACTGACTGGGTGGATGAGAACATGTGCATGTATGCACTTACACTTATCACAGTACTCTACTTAACTCCCCAAATTGTATGTAATTATTTTGTATTGCTAGGATAATCATGTTTCCACTATGGCTTGCAATTGTCGTTATCTTCTATTTTTTGTCTGGCTATTGATTGTGAAACTAATAAACATCTTTTACTATTGAGATCATGTAACTAGTAGCCACTTAATACCATTAGCCATTTTTCTGGTCAACAGAGAAATGAAAGAATTCTGTATCACTAAAACTACCATTTAATAGAAAACCTGTAGTCATTTTTCAAAATCCAGATGCATATTAGAATTATCTTGGAAATTTTTGAAAAGTGCAAATGCTGAGGGACTGCTTTTTATCTCCAAAGCTCTGGATGTATTTCTAATGAGCCACCATGTTTAAAAATAATTGGATATATAATGACCTTTTACTTTTATCTGGTCTGTTTCAATTTTTCTATTTCATGTTCAGTGCTTCATGTTTTAGTTTTCATTTAGTTTATGCTTTCCAGTTTCTTGGTCTTTTTTTTGATGTTCTCTCTCAAGCCTTTATCAAGCATAGTAGAAAACCTTTTGTATACATATATATATATATATATAGATTGTATAATATATATATTTTAGAAAACATATGATTTTTTGCTTAGCTAAAACACTTATGACATTTTGACTTCACTTGTTTTATCTAGTATGAATAGAATGCTAGATTTTTAATTTATATTCACTCAAAACCTTGACTCAGATCCACGTATTTTGGCTACTAGGATTACTACTGGTAATCTGGAAAGTTTCTTATCTTAGATTAAAAAAAAACTGAATATGGCTTGAAAGTTCTAATCCAGTTCTGAGAATATAAAGGAATACTATGTTGTTACGAAAAACCAAACAAACAGGGAGCTAACTTGTGATACAGTATTATTAACTGAAATACAGATTTTGTTCAGATTTCAGACAAAATGCATGTATGTATTCTATACTTTGTTTGGCTGGAAGGGAATTACAAGACAAACTAAAATTTTATGCAACGTATTTATTGATATGATCATTATAGCATGGTGCATCTTAATTCCTGTTAGAAAGTATACTTTTGAAATAGTCATATGAAGCACTTGTTTGTACCAAATCCAAAGGTAGGGATATTAAGCCTGTTTTTCCAAGTTTCACCAAGGGCCAAGTAAAATTACAGATTAAATTGTAATAATAATAATAATAATAATACAAGAGTGTAGCAGAACCAGAACTCAGAGATGGAGTCCTGGAGCTCCTCTTCCTTGTCTTCCCTTTTGACTCCCACTTTCTCACCCTTCAGTTTTCCACATCCTGAAAGTGGTAGAAGAATTCCAAGAAGACTGCATACATGCCTGAGTGCTCTCTGGGCCACTCCTAATCTCCAACCAATATCTCATTTCTTTGCAGAGTCTTCTCCCAAAGTGCGACTGGTGAGAGGTCCCCATCGCTGTGAAGGGCGGGTGGAAGTGGAACGGAATGGCGAGTGGGGCACTGTGTGTGACGACAGCTGGAACATGAAAGACGCGGAAGTGGTGTGCCGGGAGCTGGGCTGTGGAGCAGCCAAGGGGACACCAAGTGGTAATTTGTATAAGCCATTGGCAGATGAAAAACAAAAAATCTTCATCCAAGATGTCAACTGCAGTGGGACGGAAGATAAATTGATTGAATGTGACCGGGTGGAAGACGTTTGTGATTGCTCCCACAGTGAGGATGCAGGGGCAATGTGTGAGAGTGAGTATGGCAGGACTCAAAGACTATATGCCAACTGCCCATACCCCGCATGACCAGTCTTTGTCCTCTTTATCTTTATTCTCTAGCATGAATTAATGGTTAACTGATTCCTTGTCCTTCACTTCTCACCGTTTCTCAACTGTGAACCCTGGAGACAAATATATCCTCATCTAGAACTGTTACTCCTCCTTGGTTGAGCAGTGGCACTAGTGATAAAAAACCCACCTGCCAATGCAGAGACTTAGAGACGTGGGTGCAATCCCTGGGTGGGGAAGATCCCCTGGAGGAGGGCACAGCAACCCACTCCAGTATTCTTGCCTGGAGAATCCAATGGACAGAGGAGTCTGGCGGGCTACAGGCCATAGGGTCACACAGAGTCAGAGATTACTGAAGCAACTTAGCATGCACACTTGGTTGAACCAATGATTTTGTCTTAGTTTCAATCTTAGTTTTTCTTTGTTTCAATCTATCCAAGAACCTGATTCTCTTCTTCACACGCACAAACATGCGCAGATCTAATAACCACTAAACATTTGTATCGAAAGCTCAGATGAAGTTATGGGGAAGAAATGAGCTCCCAAAATATAACGCAATTTTATCAGATCTCAAGGAGTTTATCATTTAGTTAGGTAGACAGGAGATGCTCATAGGAAACGAACACACAACAACTGTGTATATATATGTATGCATGAGTGCATGCTCAGTCTCTTCAGCTGTATCTGACTCTTTGTGACCCTATGGACTGTAGTCTGCCAATCTCCTGTGTCCATGGGATGCTCCATGCAAGAATACTGGAGTAGGTTACCATGCCCTTCTCCTGGGGATCTTTTCCACCCAGGGATTGAACCCAGGTGGATTCCGTACCCACTGAGCCACCTGGGAAGCCTATATCTATACACATATTCATATACAAAATTATATATAGATTATATATATATATATATACACATACATGCATATACTAGTCCCTTAGCCAAATCAGTCTGATGGAAAAGGAGATAAACACACAGAAAATTATTAATGCATAGAAAGCAAATATATGACAGGAATACAACAACTACTATATATATATATATATATATATGTATATATATATGCAGTAGAAATTTGGGTCCTCAGAATTGTGTTTCATTCATATAGGTATCTGAGTCATCCCATTTAGCCCATGTTGTCATACACTGTTCATAGTCTGATAGACCAAAAGCCAAGTGTCCAAATGTTGTCCCTCCAGGTATAGCACCGCTCTCCCTGGAGGCTTGGCAAACTTAGATCTTCTTTATCACTATATCTCTCTGGGGCTGAGAGGACTTGATGGGATTGCTTCAAGCCTATTAAATAGAATCTTCTTGAGGACAGCGATGCCAGCTATCTTGATCATCACTGTTCTCTACGTTCATAAAACAGTACTTGGAATGTAGTGTCCAGAAATTTGATTCCTGATAAGCTTTTCCCTTGTCTCCCTACGCAGTCCTCTATACTCCATGAATAAGTCTTGGTTTCCTCAGAACTTATCTGGAGACTCTGTGAAGCCCATCTCCCACTCCCAACACTTAGAATCTTCTAGACCCAGTTTTAGGGCTCTGAGACTTTGAGGCTCTGACTCTTCCCTTACTCAGCACTCTCTGTATTTCTTCTGAGCTAGGTTCTTGGACATGGGAAAATGTCATGGGAAGTAGCAAGGATGATTGGGAGTGGATCATTGATACTGAGAGAGAGAGTCAGGTTGTTTAGCCCATATTATATCTAGAGATCTCCATGCTTTCAGTGCGGGGGGAACAGGTTCAATCTCTGGTCAAAGAGCCACAATCCCACAGTGGCTAGAATGAAAACCACATTACAGAAAGTTAACCAGGATGAAAAATCACAGGGTTATGTACCAGATTAAGGGACAAGATAAAGCCCCAGAAAAACAACTAAATGAAGCAGAGATAGGCAGCCTTCCAGTAAAAGAATTCAGAATAATGATAATAAAGATAATGATAGTAAAGATCATAGGATCTCAGAAATAGAATGGAGAAGATGGAAGAGATGTTTACCAAAGACCTGTAAGAACTAGAAAACCAACAGAGATGAACCATACACTAGAAGGAATCAGTAGCAGAATAACTGAGGCAGAAGAACAGATAAGTGACCTGGAGGACTGCGTGGTGAAAATCACTGCCACAGAACAGAATATAGAAAAAAGAATGAAAACAATGAAGACCAGACTAAGAGGCCTCTGGGACAACAGTAAACACACCGGCATTTGCATTATAGGGGCCCCAGAAGGAGAAGAGAGAGAGAAAGGACCCAAGAAAATATTCGAATAATAGATGAAAATTTCCCTAACATGGAAAAGAAATAGTTTAAAAAGTCCAGGAAGTGCAGAATCCCAGGCAGGATAAATTCAAGGAGGAACACAATGAGACACACACATAGTAATCAAACTGACAAAAGTTAAAGACAAAGATAAAATATTAAAAGCAACAAGGGAAAAATGACAAATAACATATAAGGGAACTCCCATGAGGTTGTAAGCTGATTTCTCAACAGTAACTCTACAAGCCAGAAGAGAATGGTATGATATATTTAAAGTGAAGAAAGAAAAACCTGCAACCAAGAATGCATTACCCATCAAGACTCCCAATCAGATTTGATGGAGAAATCAAAAGCTTTCCAAACAAGTAAAAGTTAAGAGAGCTCAGCACCTCCAAACCAGCTTTACATAAATGCTAAAGAAACTTCTCTAGGCAGGAAACACAAGAGAAGGAAAAGACACACACAAAATAAACCTAAAACAATTAAGAAAATGGTAATAGGATCATACATATGGAAAATTAACTTAAATGTAAATGAATTAATACACCAACCACAAGGCTTAGACTGACTGGGTGAATGAGAACATGTGCATGTATGCACTTACACTTATCACAGTACTCTACTTTAGTCCCCAAATTGTATGTAATTATTTTATATTGCTAGGATAATCATGTTTCCACTATGGCTTGCAATTGTCATTATCTTCTATTTTTTGTCTGGCTATTGATTGTGAAACTAAGAAACATCTTTTATTATTGAGATCATGTAACTAGTAGCCGCTTAATACCATTGGCCATTTTTCTGGTCAATAGAGAAATGAAAGAATTCCATATCACTAAGATCAGATCAGTCGCTCAGTCGTGTCTGACTCTTTGCAACCCCATGAATCACAGCATGCCAGGCCTCTCTGTCCATCACCAATTCCCGGAGTTCACCCAGACTCACGTCCATCGAGTCAGTGATGCCATCGAGCCATCTCATCCTCTGTCGTCCCCATCTCCTCCTGCCCCCAATCCCTCCCAGCATCAGAGTCTTTTCCAATGAGTCAACTCTTCGCACGAGGTGGCCCAAGTACTGGAGTTTCAGTTTTAGCATCATTCCTTCCAAAGAAATCCCAGGGCTGATCTCCTTCAGAATGGACTGGTTGGATCTCCTTGCAGTCCAAGGGACTCTCAAGCATCTTCTCCAACACCACAGTTCAAAAGCATCAATTCTTCGGCGCTCAGCCTTCTTCACAGTCCAACTCTCGCATCCACACATGACCACAGGAGAAACCATAGCCTTGACTAGACGAACCTTTGTTGGCAAAGGAATGTCTCTGCTTTTGAACATGCTATCTAGGTTGGTCATAACTTTCCTTCCAAGGAGTAAGCATCTTTTAATTTCATGGCTGCAGTCACCATCTGCAGTGATTTTGGAGCCCGGAAAAATAAACTCTGAAACTGTTTCCACTGTTTCCCCATCTATTTCCCATGAAGTGATGGGACCGGATGCCATGATCTTCGTTTTTTGAATGTTGAGCTTTAAGCCAACCTTTTCACTTTCCTCTTTCACTTTCATCAAGAGGCTTTTGAGTTCCTCTTCACTTTCTGCCATAAGGGTGGTGTCATCTGCATATCTGAGGTTATTGATATTTCTCCCGGCAGTCTTGATTCCAGCTTGTGTTTCTTCCAGTCCAGAGTTTCTCATGATGTACTCTGCATATAAGTTAAATAAACAGGGTGACAATATACAGCTTTGACAAACTCCTTTTCCTATTTGGAACCAGTCTGTTGTTCCATGTCCAGTTCTAACTGTTGCTTCCTGATCTGCATATACGGTTCTCAAGAGGCAGATCAGGTGGTCTGGTATTCCCATCTCTTTCAGAATTTTCCACTGTTTATTGTGATCCACACAGTCAAAGGCTTTGGCATAGACAATAAAGCAGAAATAGATGTTTTTCTGGAACTCTTTTGCTTTTTATATGATCCAGAGGATGTTGGCAATTTGATCTCTGGTTCCTCTGCCTTTTCTAAAACCAGCTTGAACATCAGGAAGTTCACGGTTCACATATTGCTGAAGCCTGGCTTGGACAATTTTGAGCATTACTTTACTAGCATGTGAGATGAGTGCAATTGTGAGGTAGTTTGAACATTCTTTGGCATTGCCTTTCTTTGGGATTGGAATGAAAACTGACCTTTTCCAGTCCTGTGGCCACTGCTGAGTTTTCCAAATTTGCTGGCATATTGAGTGCAGCACTTTCACAGCATCATCTTTCAGGGTTTGAAATAGCTCGACTGGAATTCCATCCCCTCCACTAGCTTTGTTCATAGTAATGCTTTCTAAGGCCCACTTGACTTCATATTCCAGGATGTCTGGCTCTAGGTCAGTGATCACACCATCGTGATTATCTGGGTCATGAAGATCTTTTTTGTACAGTTCTTCTGTGTATTCTTGCCATCTCTTCTTAATATCTTCTGCTTCTGTTAGGTCCATAGCATTTCTGTCCTTTATCGAGCTCATCTTTGCATGAAATGTTCTCCTTTGGTGTCTCTGATTTTCTTGAAGAGTTCTCTAGTCTTTCCCATTCTGTTGTTTTCCTCTATTTCTTTGCATTGATCGCTGAAGAAGGCTTTCTTTTCTCTTCTTGCTATTCTTTGGAACTCTGCATTCAGATGTTTATATCTTTCCTTTTCTCCTTTGCTTTTTGCTTCTCTTCTTTTCACAGCTATTTGTAAGGCCTCCCCAGACAGCCATTTTGCTTTTTTGCATTTCTTTTCAATGGGAATGGTCTTGATCTCTGTCTCCTGTACAATGTCATGAACCTCATTCCACAGTTCATCAGGCACTCTATCCATCAGATCTAGTCCCTTAAATCTATTTCTCACTTCCACTGTATAATCATAAGGGATTTGATTTAGGTCATACCTGAATGGTCTAGTGCTTTTCCCTACTTTCTTCAATTTGAGTTTGAACTTGGCAATAAGGAGTTCATGGTCTGAGCCACAGTCAGCTCCTGGTCTTGTGTTTGCTGACTGTATAGAACTTCTCCATCTTTGGCTGCAAAGAATATAATCAATCTGATTTCAGTGTTGACCATCTGTTGATGTCCATGTGTAGAGTCTTCTCTTGTGTTGTTGGAAGAGGGTGTTTGTTATGACCAGTGCATTTCCTTGACAAAACTCTATTAGTCTTTGCCCTGCTTCATTCCGTATTCCAAGGCCAAATTTGCCTGTTACTCCAGGTGTTTCTTGACTTCCTACTTTTGCATTCCAGTCCCCTATAATGAAAAGGACATCTTTTTTGGGTGTTAGTTCTAAAAGGTCTTGTAGGTCTTCATAGAACCGTTCAACTTCAGCTTCTTCAGCATTACTGGTTGGGGCATAGACTTGGATTACTGTGATATTGAATGGTTTGCTTTGGAAATGAACAGAGATCATTCTGTCATTTTTGAGATTGCATCCAAGTTCTGCATTTCGGACTCTTTTGTTGACCATGATGGCCACTCCATTTCTTCTGAGGGATTCCTGCCTACAGTAGTAGATATAATGGTCATCTGAATTAAATTCACCCATCCAGTCCATTTCAGTTCGCTGATTCCTAGAATGTCGACATTCACTCTTGCCATCTCTTGTTTGACCACTTCCAGTTTGCCTTGATTCATGGACCTGACATTCCAGGTTCCTATGCAATATTGCTTTTTATAGCATCCGACCTTGCTTCTATTACCAGTCACATCCTCAGCTGGGTATTGTTTTTGCTTTGGCTCCATCCCTTCATTCTTTCTGGAGTTATTTCTCCACTGATCTCCAGTAGCATATTGGGCACCTACTGACCTGGGGAGTCCCTCTTCCAGTATCCTATCATTTTGTCTGTTCATACTGTTCATGGGGTTCTCAAGGCAAGAATACTGAAGTGGTTTGCCATTCCCTTCTCCAGTGGACCACATTCTGTCAAATCTCTCCACCATGACCCGCCCCTCTTGGGTTGCCCCACAGGCATGGCTTAGTTTCATTGAGTTAGACAAGGCTGTGGTCCTAGTGTGATTAGATTGACTAGTTTTCTGTGAGTATGGTTTCAGTGTGTTTGCCCTCTGATGCCTTCTTGCAACACCTACTGTCTTACTTGGGTTTCTCTTACCTTGGGCATGGGGTATCTCTTCACGGCTGCCCCAGCAAAGCGCAGCCATTGCTCCTTACCTTGGACGACGGGTATTTCCTCACTGCCGCCCTTCCTGACCTTTAAAGTGGGATAGCTCCCCTAGGCCCACTGCCATTTAATAGAAAAACCTGGAGTCACTTTTCAAAATCCAGATGCATATTAGAATTATCTTGGAAATTTTTGAAAAGTGCAAATGCTGAGGGACTGCTTTTTATTTCCAAAGCCCCGGATGTATTTCTAATGAGCCACCATGTTTAAAAACAACTGGATATATGATGACCTTTGACTTTTATCTGGTCTGTTTCAATTTTTCTATTTCATGTTCAGTGCTTCATGTTTTAGTTTTCATTTAATTTATGTTTTCCAGTTTCTCAGTCTTTTTTTTTTTTTTTTTGATGTTCTCTCTCAAGCCTTTATCAAGCATAGTAGAAAACCTTTTGTATACATATATATATATATATAGATTGTATAATACATATATTTTAGAAAATTTATGGTTTTTTTGCTTAGCTAAAACACTTATGACATTTTGACTTCACTTGTTTGACCTAGTGTGAACAGAATGCTAAATTTCTAATTTATATTCACTCAAAACCTTGATTCAGGTCCACATATTTTGGCATCTAGGATTACTTCTGGTAATCTAGAAAGTTTCTTATCTTAGATTAAAAAAAAAACTGAATATGGCTTGAAAGTTCTAATCCAGTTCTGAGAATATAAAGGAATACTATGTTGTTACGAAAAACCAAACAAACAGGGAGCTAACTTGTGATACAGTATTATTAACTGAAATACAGATTTTGTTCAGATTTCAGACAAAATACATGTATGTATGCTATACTTTGTTTGGCTGGAAGGGAATTACAAGACAAACTAAAATTTTATGCAGCGTATTCATTGATATGATCATTATAGCATGGTGCATCTTAATTCCTGTTAGAAAGTATACTTTTGAAATAATCATATGAAGCACTTGTTTGTACCAAATCCAAAGGTAGGGATATTAAGCCTGTTTTTCCAAGTTTCACCAAGGGCCAAGTAAAATTACAGATTAAATTGTAATAATAATAATAATAATAATACAAGAGAGTAGCAGAACCAGAACTCAGAGATGGAGTCCTGGAGCTCCTCTTCCTTGTCTTCCCTTTTGACTCCCACTTTCTCACCCTTCAGTTTTCCACATCCTGAAAGTGGTAGAAGAATTCCAAGAAGACTGCATACATGCCTGAGTGCTCTCTGGGCCACTCCTAATCTCCAACCAATATCTCATTTCTTTGCAGAGTCTCCTCCCAAAGTGCGACTGGTGAGAGGTCCCCATCGCTGTGAAGGGCGGGTGGAAGTGGAACGGAATGGCGAGTGGGGCACTGTGTGTGACGACAGCTGGAACATGAAAGACGCGGAAGTGGTGTGCCGGGAGCTGGGCTGTGGAGCAGCCAAGGGGACACCAAGTGGTAATTTGTATAAGCCACTGGCAGATGAAAAACAAAAAATCTTCATCCAAGATGTCAACTGCAGTGGGACGGAAGATAAATTGATTGAATGTGACCAGGTGGAAGACGTTTTTGATTGCTCCCACAGTGAGGATGCAGGGGCAATGTGTGAGAGTGAGTATGGCAGGACTCAAAGACTATATGCCAACTGCCCATATCCCGCATGACCACTCTTTGTCCTCTTTATCTTTATTCTCCAGCATGAATTAATGGTTAACTGATTCCTTTTCCTTCACTTCTCACCGTTTCTCAACTGTGAACCCTGGAGACAAATATATCCTCATCTAGAACTGTTACTCCTCCTTGGTTGAGCAGTGGCACTAGTGATAAAGAACCCACCTGCCAATGCAGAGACTTAGAGACGTGGGTGCAATCCCTGGGTGGGGAAGATCCCCTGGAGGAGGGCACAGCAACCCACTCCAGTATTCTTGCCTGGAGAATCCTCATGGACAGAGGAGCAGAGTCAAACAGGACTGAGTGACTACGCTCAGCGGTCATGGAGCAAATAACCATGGCAAAGCTATTTAATTGTGCTGCTCATCAATTCTCTTGTTTTTAAAATGCAGCTAATGATACTTGCCTTTGTATATGAACATGCTTCAAGCAGTATTAAGTGCTAGAGTATTATAAAGTATTATATTAAATTCTATATAATAGGGACAGGACACACAGTTCCATATACTTGTTGAAGTCTTCAATTAAAAAAAAAGCTACTAGAAAGCCATTCATAAGTATTAGACTTTTATAAACTAGATGGGAAAGTAAAAGGTCTTAGTTAAGGGAACAGACCTGGCACATGGATTGGAAACTAGAGGAAGGGCTATGATCACAGAAACACAAGCAGGTAGAGAGCTACAGAAATGTTGATGGGATTTGAAGGTTCAAAGTCAGGAGGGGCGGCCTTGTCTAAGGTAAGGAGCAGTGGCTGTACTTTGTTGAAGCAGCTGTGAAGAGATGCCCCATGTCCAAGATAAGAGAAACCCAAGTAGATGGTAGGTGTTGTGAGAGGGCATCAGAGGGCAGACACACTGAAACCACAATCACAGAAAACTAGCCAATCTGATCACATGGACCACAGCCTTGTCTAACTCAATGAAACCAAGCCATGCCATGTGGGGCCACCCAAGACAGACAGGTCATGGTGGACAGGTCTGACAGAATGTGGTCCACTGGAGAAGGGAATGGCAAACCACTTCAGTATTCTTGCCTTGAGAACCCCATGAACAGTATGAAAAGGCAAAATGATAGGATACTGGAAAAGGGACTCCCCAGATCCCAATATGCTACAAGGGATCAGTGGGGATATCACTCCAGAAAGAATGAAGGAATGGAGCCAAAGCAAAAACAATATCCAGTTGTGGATGTGACTGGTGATAGAAGCAAGGTCTGATGCTGTAAAGACAATATTGCATAGGAACCTGGAATGTCAGGTCCTTGAATCAAGTCAAATTGGAAGGGGCCAAACAGGAGATAGCAAGAGTGAATGTCAACATTCTAGGAATCATGGAACTAAAGTGGACTGGAATGGGTGAATTTAACTCAGATGACCATTATATCTACTACTGTAGGCAGGAATCCCTTAGAAGAAATGGTGTAGCCATCATGGTCAACAAAAGAGTCTGAAATGCAGTACTTGGATGCAATCTCAAAAATGACAGTATGATTGTTTGTTTCCAAGCCAAACCATTCAATATAATGGTGATCCAAGTCTATGCCCCAACCAGTAACGCTTAAGAAGCTGAAGTTGAACAGTTCTATGAAGACCTACAAGACCTTTTAGAACTAACACACAAAAAAGATGTCCTTTTCATTATAGGGGACTGAAATGCAAAAGTAGGAAGTCAAGAAACACCTGGAGTAACAGTCAAATTTGGCCTTGGAGTACAGAATGAAGCAGGGCAAAGGATAATAGAGTTTTGCTAAGAGAACGCACTGATGATAGCAAACACCCTCTTCCAACAACATAAGAGAAGACACCACAAATGGACATCATAGATGTTCAACACTGAAATCAGATTGATTATATTCTCTGCAGTCAAAGTTGGAGAAGCTCTATACAGTCAGCAAACACAAGACCAGGAGCTGACTGTGGCTCAGATCATGAACTCGTTATCGCCAAATTCAGACTTAAATTGAAGAAAGTGGGGAAAACCACTAGACCATTCAGGTATGACCTAAATCAAATCCCTTATGATTATACAGTGGAGGTGAGAAATAGATTTAAGGGACTAGATCTGAATGAGTGCCTGATGAACTATAGACGGAAGTTTGTGACATTGTACAGGAGACAGGGATCAAGACCATCCCCATGGAAAAGAAATGCAAAAAAGCAGAATGGCTGTCTGAGGGGGCCTTACAAATAGCTGTGAAAAGAAGAGAAGTGAAAAGCAAAGGAGAAAAGGAAAAATATTCCAATTTGAATGCAGAGTTCCAAAGAATAGCAAGGAGAGATAAGAAACCTTCCTCACTGATCAATGCAAGGAAATAGAGGAAAACAACAGAATGGGAAAGACTAGAGAACTCTTCAAGAAAATTAGAGATACCAAGGAAACATTTCATGCAAAGATGAGCTCGATAAAGGACAGAAATGGTATGGACTTAACAGAAGCCAAAGATATTAAGAAGAGGTGGCAAGAATACACAGAAGAACTGTACAAAAAAGATCTTCATGACCCAGATAATCACGATGGTGTGATCACTCATCTAGAGCCAGACATCCTGGAATGTGAAGTCAAGTGGGCCTTAGAAAGCATTACTATGAACAAAGCTAGTGGAGGGGATGGAATTCCAGTTGAACTATTTCAAAACCTGAAAGATGATGCTGTGAAAGTGCTGCACTCAATATGCCAGCAAATTTGGAAAACTCAGCAGTGGCCACAGGACTGGAAAAGGTCAGTTTTACTGCTGCACAATTGCACTCATCTCACATGCTAGTAAAGTAATGCTCAAAATTCTCCAAACCAGACTTTGGGAATACATGAATGTGAACTTCCAGATGTTCAATCTGGTTTTAGAAAAGGCAGAGGAACCAGAGATCAAATTGCCAACATCTGCTGGATCATCAAAAAAGCAAGAGAGTTCCAGAAAAACATATATTTCTGCTTTATTGACTATGCCAAAGCATTAGACTGTGTGGATCACAATAAACTGTGGAAAATTCTGAAAGAGATGGGAATTCCAGACCACCTGACCTGCCTCTTGAGAAACCTATATGCAGGTCAGGAAGCAACAATTAGAACTGGACATGACACAACAGACTGTCTCCCAATAGGAAAAGGAGTATGTCACGGCTGTATGTTGTCACCCTGCTTATTTAACTTCTATGCAGAGTACATCATGAGAAATGCTGGGCTGGAAGAAGCACAAGCTGGAATCAAGATTGCCAGGAGAAATATAAATAACCTCAGATATGCAGATGACACGACCTTTGTAACAGAAAGTGAAGAGGAACTCAAAAGCCTCTTGATGAAAGTGAAAGAGGAGAGTGAAATAGTTGGCTCAAAGCTCAACATTCAGAAAACTAAGATCATGGCATCTGGTCCCATCACTTCATGGGAAATAGATGGGGGAACATTGGAAACAGTGTCAGACTTTATATTTTTGGCTCCAAAATCATTGCAGATGGTGACTGCAGCCATGAAATTAAAAGATGCTTACTCCTTGGAAGGAAAGCAATGACCAACCTAGATAGCATATTAAAAAGCAGAGACATTACTTTGCCAACAAAGGTCCATCTAGTCAAGGCTATGGTTTTTCCAGTGGTCATGTATGCATGTGAGAGTTGAACGGTGAAGAAAGCTGAGCACCGAAGAATTGATGCTTTTTAACTCTGGTTTTGGAGAAGACTCTTGAGAGTCCCTTGGACTGCATGGAGATCTCCATCCTAAAGGAGATCAGTCCTCGGTGTTCATTGGAAGGACTGATGCTGAGGCTGAACCTCCAATACTTTGGCCACCTCATATGAAGAGTTGACTAATTGGAAAAGACCCTAATGCTGAGAGGGATTGGGGGCAGGAGGAGAAGGCGACGGCAGAGGATGAGATGGCTGGATGGCATCACCGATCGATGGACATGAATTTTGGTGAACTCTGGGAGTTGGTGATGGACAGGGAGGCCTGGCGTGCTACGATTCATGGGGTCAAAAAGAGTCGGACATGATTGAGCGACTGGATTGAACTGAACTAAACTGTAGACGATTTTTTTTCTTCTTTCCATTCCCCACTCCATGCCCTGCCTCGGCAGATCCCTTAAATAGAGGCCGGTAAACGGAGACACCAGCTGCTCTGGGCGACTGGGGTGCTGCACAGGGGCATATGGGGCTCTGTCTGTGATGATGGCTGGGGGACAAAGGAGGAGCACGTGGTGTGCGGGCAACTGGACTGTGGAAAGCCAATCTTTGTATCTGTCAAAGCACGGAGAAAGTTTGTCCCTGGAGACGGGCATATCTGGCTAGATGATGTCCATTGCAAAGGGCAAGAGCAGTCCCTGGAGCAGTGTCAGCATAGGTTCTGGGGGGTATCATGACTGCAACCACAAGGAAGATATAGTCGTATTCTGCTTGGGTAAGCCTTGTAGATTGGGCAGTCCCCATGGGGACTGGCATGGACGAAGGTGAAGAAGCTGGTGGTGGGGTGTGAACTCTGAGGGTAAGGGTTATTCTACTAGTGCTGCACAGCTGCCCATAATAGTCACCTACTTTATGTTACTTCAAGGAATTATTGAGAATCCTAGTCTTGGATAGAATGATAATAATAGTTTAAAAATCCCATACCATACAGTTATTGCATGTGAGAACAAAAGAGGTTTTGAAAATTATTCAATTGACACCATTTTTAAATCTGAAGAGAGTAAGAGTCAGAGAAAAGAAGCAACTTTCCAAAATCATAAAAATTGTTTTCAAACGATGGAGCAGAACTAAAATGACCAGTCTTGGCTCAGCTCAGGATTAGTTGACTTAGAGGACCCCAGGTCTCAAACTGTAAGTTAAAACTGTAGGAGATGGTCCCACCTCTTTCTACCTATTGTCACTACCCAGATTTTAAATTAATCTGTGGAAATGGGGCTAGGGGAGGGGTCTCTTTGTGAATATCCATGAGAGTGTCTTTTCAGAGAAGCCAGGATTCCAGCTGTAAATTGTAGACCTCCCTCTATTGTTGGGCTTCCCTTGTGGCTCAGCTGGTAAAGAATCTGCCTGCAATGTGGGAGACCTGGGTTTGATCCCGGGATGGGAAGATCCCCTGGAGAAGGGAAAGGCTACCCCACTCTAGTATTCTGGCCTATGGAATTCTATGGACAGTATAGGCCATGGGGTCTCAACGAGTTGGACACGACTGAGCGACTTTAACTTTCACTTCACAGGAGAGTAAAGGCAGAAATCTTGTCCCCATATGAGTCAGGAAATGCTAAGCATAGCCCTTGGGTGGCTGACCCAAGAGAGTCACAACTCTGATGCCCCAAGCTTTGTAATTAGTGTGGGATGTGACGTGCAGGGCTGCCTGGTTACCTACTCAGGGAATTGTGTAAGAGCTGAGAGATGATCAAAAATATGAAGAGCAGCTAGTGCCCAGAAATGGAGGGCTTTAGTCATGGAAGACTAGTGTTTGAATCTTGAGCCTGCCATTATGAGGCTAGTTAATCTTAGCTAGTAAAAAGGAGATACTTGCTCCATTTCTCTCGAAGAGCTTTGTGATTGTGGAGGGTGAGAAGTGCTAATATAAGTGAATATGGTTTGTGACTCACATGGGAGCTGGTTGAATACATCTGGGGCACTGAACTAGATTCTGACGTGGTTCACATCAGTGTGAGATAGGTATGTGATTAGGATCTGGGAGGGTCTCTCTTTCCTATTCTGGGAACCAGTCTTCTTTCTTGACCTTTTTGAGCTTGAATGAAATAATCCCTTCTTGACTTGTCCCCATCCTTACTGTACATTCTTCTTCTCTTTACAGAAGGGCAGCCTGACATTTGATGTTTGGCCTGACTCCAGCAGGGCCTGAGTGTCCTTTGCTTTCTCCTGGCCTCAAATGGCTTAGTGCAAGTGCTGGGCCTGCAGGCTCAGCTCCCACTCCCTCAGCCCCTAAGCAAGAATCTGAACACTCTGCTCTCAGAGCCAAGTACCCCCATCACCTCCTGGAGATATGAGTTGTTGAATTCTCTCTTGCCAAGGAAGATGACCTCCCAGTTACCTGCTCTTCACTGCTGACCCTCTGGCATTGATTCTGGCCCCTCCTGCTTCTTTTTAACCAGCCTGGGATCCCCAGGTCTGTTCATTTGACCACTACAGGACATTTCTAAGACCAAACCTACATGTCTGTAAAGAACATGAAAGGAAGGAGACAACAAAAGGAACATTTGAAGGGGAATATGGGTAAATAATGAGATGAAACTTGAGGGAAAGCTCTTTGAATGCTTTTTCTCAAGCCTTCAACACTTTTTCTTAACCTTCAACAATTAACATCTCACTATTCTCCTGTGGTCTGATAGAAACAGACACATTCTTTCAAGAGCAGAGCAGTATCCTGTAATCCTAGACCTTTCATGACACTTGGAAAAGAAGTATCACACCCTCTGAATGCCCATAATAAAATACCTTTGTTGACTATCCATATACAACTTGCCAACATGGTGTGCATTTAACAAGAAGAATCCCACAAACGTATTTTAATTTCCCCAGGAAAAATGTATGGACCTGAGACTAGAAGGGAAAGGAAGAGATGCAGAAAGAATTTGGGGGAATCCATCATTGTGCCTCATGCCAATCGGATGATATCATTTTGTCAACTCAGATTTTAGGGTCTGTAAGTCTGATGCAAGACAGAATGATACTAAGGAGAGAATCATGGCTTGGTTCTACAAACTAAAAACCTCAGGCTCTGAGACTGAGTTGAGTACCTGTTATGTGTCTGCGTTTATGCTTGCTAATAAAGTAGATGTTAAACAGTCTCAAGAGTTGCCTCTCTGTGTGGTATGCTCTTTCTACCCAAGGGGAAAGCAGGTGCATCAGTTTACAGGGGTGGCCTTACAGGTAGGATTAGCTAGAAGAGAACCTGCTGGCAGATGCAGTCATATGTGTAATATAATTCTCTCCTCTGGATGGAGAACTTTCTCCCTATTTCCTATCATGGGAAAAATAGAGAAACTTAGCTTAACAAAAGAGAAGAAGATGACCTAATAGACACTTTGATATCGATCGTGTCTACTCAAAGAGATTTTGCCTCTGTTTGATCAGTTATCTCAGGTCTTCCTGATTTTCCTCACAGATTAGTATCATGTTCCCTAAACCATGTAATATCAATTGGGTTGGCCAAAAGTTCATTTGGGTTTTCCCATAACATCTTATGGACAAATCTGAATGAACTTTTTGACCAACCCAGCAGAATCTAGAGACCTGCTGAACTGCCTTGACTGAGTCATTGAAAAGCTCTTTTATCCTAAGTAGAGTAGAACAAGGTTGGAATTTCACAAAAGAAACTTTGATTTCCTTTTAATTTTACATTAAAAGTTCTTTAGTAAAATTCTAGCCAGTAAGACACCTGAGAACCAATCAGATAAAAGCAACAGCTGTTGGAGGAGGCCAAGTGATCCAAAAAAGCAAGAAGGCAAGACATGACAAGCCTAAAAGATAGTCTTAGAGGTCTAATAAGAATGTGTCATTAAAGAGGAAATTGAGAAGCTGAAGGACAAGGTTGACACTAGCCTGCTAGCACAGTCCAGGAGAAAAGTGTCTCCTGACCCGAGAATATGGCTGTTTATCTTGATTTCCAAAGTGGACATGTGTAAAAATAGTGTATCAGAGCCTGAAGAAATTAGCATAGTGACAACGACTGAGTGCTCATGAACAGTCATG
The DNA here is from genome assembly GCF_032452875.1 of Bos javanicus. Classification (NCBI taxonomy): domain Eukaryota; kingdom Metazoa; phylum Chordata; class Mammalia; order Artiodactyla; family Bovidae; genus Bos; species Bos javanicus. Next base: position 12,595,225 of record NC_083870.1, read on the forward strand.
TGTGTTTCTTCTTCCTGGACATGCCTCGAGTCCATCCCAGGTTTGTCTTACTAGAAGTACCCCAGCCAGATTCCTGCCCCTGTCCTGGCAAGGCAATGGAGTAAAGTGGAGCTCTGCATTCAATGAAAATGTTACCCCTTGAGTATTTTAGGAGTTGCCAGTTGGCATATGCATTATTCCCGCAGAACCTGTCCTGTAACTGGCATCTCCTGACCCTTGCTCCATTCCAGATTCTAGCAATGCCCAAACTTCTCAGCTCACACATGCTCACTACATATTCCTACAGGAGTCCTGAGCAGCAGTGGGCCTCCAGGCCCCGTGAAGCTGGAACCAAACACAAGCACCTACATAATCTCCAGTAGGGAGGGAGACACTTTTCTCCTGGACTGGAAATTTACCCTGAGGCTGCAGCTGCAAATTGGCCACACTCAGTCCCCATTTGGACTTGTTTCCTGGTGGTCCCAGGCTCCTTCAGCCACCAGGGCTGCCAGGGGTCCTTTTATCTAGGTGGGGCTATTCTCACAGCGGAAATGATGCCACTTCACATCAAGGCAGGTAACAACAGTCTGCCTTCTCTATGCTGTTTCTGTTCCTAACTGACTTGTTAGAGAAGACCCCAAGGTTCTAGGGGAGGGCTGATTGAGAAGATTAAAAGGAGCCTGGGTCTTTGAATGATTATGTGAATCTCTGAATGACTCATACTCTGCTGACTGTGTTGTGAATAAAAAATAAACTTTATTTGTATTAAGTCAGTGAGATGTTGGGGTGGTTTTTACAACAGTTTAGTCTGATTAACAAAGTGATAAATAGTGTTTAAAAAAATCGGTTGCATTCCTTTAAAGATCGCCAGAAAAAATTTTTTTTCTAAATATCATGCATTTTATTTTTACTTCATTTTTAGTTGAGTATAGTTGCTTTATAATGTTGTTAGTCTCTGCTGTACAGCAAAGTGAATCAGCTATATGTATACATATATCCCATTTTTTGGATTTCCTTCCCATTTGGTTCACCACAGTGCACTGAGTAGAGTTCCCTGTGCGTACAGTAGTATCTTATTAGTTATCTGTTTTATACATAATACTGTATATACAACAATTCCAATCTCATAATTCATCCCATCCCCTTGTTCTTACCTTGGTGTCTCTATGTTTGTTCTCTACACCTGTGTCTCTATTTCTGCTTTTCAAATAACTTTATCTGTACCATGTTTCTAGATTCCACATGTAAGCACTATTATATGATATTTGTTTTTCTCTTTCTGACTTGCTTCACTCTGTGTGACAGTCTCTAGGCCCTTCCATGTCTCTGCAAATGGCAAAATTTCATTCTCCCCTACCCCAAATTTCTAATGATCATGGGGTTTCCTCAAAGCCTCTAGATATCTAGTATTCCATGCTAATTATGAAACATGAAATTTGGCCCACTCATTTTATTTTTACTATAAATTAACTATAATTAATTAATGTATTTTTATTTTGGTAGTCTTCTGAGTCCCCCTTTTTTCTAGAAACTATGCAAGGTGCTCATGGAGAATTCTTTGCCAACATTTTAAAGTATATATCTTAAGACTTTATTTTTTTTAAGAACAATTGTAGGATCACAACAAAACAGAATGGAAGGTACAAAGATTTCCCATACACCTTTTGCCCTCACACATGCATAACTTTCCCCATTCTCTGCATTCCCAATAGAGTAGTATATTTGTTAAAAACAGTGAAAATACAGTGAAATATCATTATCACCCAAATCCCATACTTTGCATTAAGACTCTTTTGATGTTGTTCTATGGGTTTGGGTACATTTATAAACATGTATTTCCCACTATAGTATCATACTGAACAGTTTCATTACCTAAAAATCCTCATTTATCCCTCACTTTCTTCCCACCCCTAGCAACTACTGATCCTTTTACTGAAAAGCTTTAACTTTTCAAGAAAGTCATATCATTGGAATTGTACAGTATATATGCTTCTCAGATTGATTTTTCACTTAGTGATATCTATTAATGTTTCTTGATAGCTTATTTCTTTTTAGTACTAATATTCCATTGTCTGCATGTGCCACTTTTTTGTATACATTTATCTACTGAATCCCATGTTGGTGCTTCCAAGTTTTGACAATCATGAATATAGCTGCTATAAACATCTGTGTGCAGATTTTTGTGTGGCCAAAAGTTTTAAACTCTTTCGGGTAAGTACTAAGGAGCATTTTACAACAATATAAGCATGATCTCTTTTTGTTTCCAAGGCAAACCATTCAATGTCACAGTAATCCAAGTCTATGCCCTAGCCAGTAATGGTGAAGAAGCTGAAATTGGATGGTTCTATGAAGACCTACACAAAGCAAGTGGAGGTGATGGAATTCCAGTTGATCTATTTCAAATCCTGAAAGATGATGCTCTGAAAGTGCTGCACTCAATATGCCAGCAAATTTGGAAAACTCAGCAGTGGCCACAGGGAAAAGGTCAGTTTTCATTCCAATCCCAAAGAAAGGCAATGCCAAAGAATGCTCAAACTACTGCACAATTGCACTCATCTCACAGGCTAGTAAAGTAATGCTCAAAATTCTACAAGCCAGGCTTCAGCAATACATGAACCATAAACTTCCAGATGTTCAAGCTGATTTGAGAAAAGGCAGAGGAACCAGAGATCAAATTGCCAACATCTGCTGGATCATCGAAAAAGCAAGAGAGTTCCAGGAAAACATCTATTTCTGCTTTATTGACTATGCCAAAGCCTTTGACTGTATGGATCACAAGAAACAGTGGAAAATTCTGAAAGAGATGGGAATACCAGACCACCTGACCTGCCTCTTGAGAAACCTATATGCAGGTCAGGAAGCAACAGTTAGAACTGGACATGGAACAACAGACTGGCTCCCAATAGGAAAAGGAGTATGTCAAGGCTGTATATTGTCACCCTGCTTATTTAACTTATATGCAGAGTACATCATGAGAAATGCTGGGCTGGAAGAATCACAAGCTGGATTCAAGATTGCTGGGAGAAATTTCAATAACCTCAGACATGCAGATGACACGACCTTTATAACAGAAAGTGAAGAGGAACTAAAAAGCCTCTTGATGAAAGTGAAAGAGAAGAGTGAAATAGTTGGCTTAAAGCTCAACATTCAGAAAACTAAGATCATGGCATCTGGTCCCATCACTTCATGGGAAATAGATGGGGAAACAGTGGAAACAGTGTCAGACTTTACTTTTGGGGGCTCCAAAATCACTGCAGATGGAGACTGCAGCCATGAAATTAAAAGACGCTTACTCCTTGGAAGGAAAGCAATGACCAACCTAGATAGCATATTCAAAAGCAGAGACATTACTTTGCCAACAAAGGTCCGTCTAGTCAAGGCTATGGTTTTTCCTGTGGTCATGTATGGATGTGAGAGTTGGACTGTGAAGAAAGCTGAGCACTGAAGAATTGATGCTTTTGAACTGTGGTGTTGGAGAAGACTCTTGAGAGTCCCTTGGACTGCAAGGAGATCTAACGAGTCCATTCTAAAGGAGATCAGTCCTGGGTGTTCATTGGAAGGACTGATGCTAAAGCTGAAACTCCAATACTTTGGCCACCTCATGCGAAGAGTTGACTCATTGGAAAAGACTCTGATGCTGGGAGGGATTGGGGGCAGGATGAGAAGGGGATGACAGAGGATGAGATGGCTGGAAGGCATCACCGACTCAATGGATATGAGTTTAAGTGAACTCCAGGATTTGGTGATGGACAGGGAGGCTTGGTGTGCTGCAATTCATTGGGTCGCAAAGAGTTGGACACGACTGAGTGACTGAACTAAACTAAACTGACGCTTTCAAAATCCAAAATGTAATTTATACTCACAGTGGATCTCAGTTTGGAGTATCTATATTTCAAATGCTCTAAAGACATTCGTTGTTAGTTTCTACCCTGTTTGATAGCACGTGTAGACTCTCCGCTGTTTCCTCTATACTTGTGACTATTTCAGTCCTCACTAGTCACACTTCACTGTGTTTTGTTTATATTTCTCTCTTCTCTTATTATTCTGTGGGTTTCTGACACTTAAGAAACATGCCTTAAAATTTTTTTTCTGTAAATCCAGCTTGCTGTATGGTTCATGGCACATGTTGCCATTTTCAGAGACCAATAAGTAACACCCCTTTCTTACTCACTCCAGTTTGAAACAAACTGAGAGTAGCAGGAGTCATGTAGAGGGGAATGAAACTTCAGCTTTCTAACCAATAAAAATTATCTGGAGGGAGTGGCTTCAGTTATGTGACCTCAGTGGGTTCTCTGTTAACTCACTACTGTACTAAGTAAGTTTACCATCCCAGCCACAGGCAGTCTGGACAGCCATGGGCCTCTGCAACAGGGACAGACGCTTTTGTATGGATGGTGGCAGATTAGAGCATGATGAAGCCTTCTAACTCAAAGAGAAAGCCCAGGTGGCACCAGGGCAGGCATGCTCAATAGTTTCTCCTTTATTTGTCAATCAAATATTAATAAGTCACATCTCCTTGATACTATTCTTCTTGAATTATGAAGAGGAAAATCTCTCCTTTTTATGAAAACTGAGGAATAGAGGAATAACAGTCCAGAGCAGAGATCCAATAAATAAATGAGTAATATTAACTTGAAGACAAAGTCAAAGTGATAATGCATATTTGTAGTACCCGGCCACAAATCTGTTATGTGACTGTATTAGCTTTCACTGTGCTAATAAACCATATCAGTATCTCACGACTTACAGTGTAAGCTTTTATTTCTTGCCCTGACTGAGGGTTTCCCTGATAGCTCAGTTGGTAAAGAATCTGCCTGCAATGCAGGAGACCCCAGTTTGATTCCTGGGTTGGGAAGATCCCCTGGAGAAGGGAAAGGCTACCCACTCCAGTATTCTGGGCTGGAGAATTCCATGGACTGTCCATGGGGTCACAGAGTTGGACATGACTGAGCAACTTGCACTTTCAGACTAACCAAAGGCTGCAGGTAGTTGGGTTTTCCTGTGTTCCTCTGCCCTCAGCATGGTTTGGCTTTGGTTACGGGCTGGATTCAGGTTTTCTCTGTCATCTCATTCTAGGAAACAGATTGAAGCAGCAGTCAAGCCAAACCATGGAACTGCAATTAAGTATCTGGATGCAGCAAATACCTTGTACATTTAAGTTCCTTTGGCCAATGCGTGCCCCATAGCCAAGCCCAAAGCCAGTGAATTAGGGACATCCACTCCTCCCAAAGGATACTTGAGCAAATCACCTGACAATGAGAAAGCACATACAGTTCTCTTACAGGTAGGGAGCCAAAGGAGGCAGTAATCCAGTCTACTACAATGACTTGTAACAAGTTTCTTCTCCTCTATGGACCACATTTTCTTCATCCATAATATACAGAATGAAATTTCCTTTTTTTTGCTGCATATCTGGGCCCCATAGCTCAGCCAAGTTGGTTAAAATTAACCAACACAGCTTCCCCTGCAGAAACTGGTATTTGTTAGATATGACTCATCAGAACTGCAGACCTCTACTCTGCATCGTGATGTGGTACTTCACTCTCTAAACTCTTGCATTTGAGTTCAAATCACCTCTGTGCCCTCACTACTGCTCTATGGAGCAAAAGATGCTGATTTTCCAATAGTAGCATCCTTTTGGGTAAATTCTTATTCTGCTGTTGGAGCCCCAGTGACAGCACTCATTTTTATATTCCTCTGCTTTCTTAGCAGTGTGCCCTTTCACCCAGTGCCTCCTTAATCTGCTCATACCCCCACTGACCTCATTAGAATCTTTGTGGGTGGGCTCATGGTTTTTCATTTCATCACAGTATTACATAACTTAAATGTATGTTCCACTTCTCAGTAGATATGTATGGGTTAATGTTATAAAAATAAACATGTTAGAACTTAATAAATAATGCCATTTTTAAACCCATGGAGAAGAAAGGTACAGATATTTTCTTCTGAAGAAAATATGAAGGCACACGTATGAGCTCAGGAAAGAGGTGTGAAACAGCACAGAGTACGCAGAAACATAGCCTTATGCTCTGAGTTCAGAGGGCTCCACATTGCTCATTGAACTTTATGCCTTGTTCTGAAACTTTAAACTAGGTGAATTCATCCCTACACAGGCTTTCCCAAATAAATAAACAAAGCTGTGGCACACCTGTCTTGTTTGTGGCAATTTCCTGGGGGCCTTTAGTCTAGTCCCAACATAGCTCCTCTTGCCTCGAGCTTTGCACATCATTGACCATTTGTTTCTTTCTTTTTCTGTCAGGGTCCTCTGTCCATGGGATTCTCCAGGCAAGAATACTGGAGTGAGTTGCCATGCCCTTCTCCAGGGGATCTTCCCAACCCAGGGATTGAACCTAGGCTCCTGCAATGCAGGCAGATTCTTTACCATCTGAGCCACCAGTGAAGCCCAAATATGTGCCTGCTGCTGCTGCTGCTAAGTCACTTCAGTCGTGTCTGACTCTGTGACCCCATAGATGGCAGCCCACCAGGCTCCCCCTTCCCTGGGATTCTCCAGGCAAGAACACTGGAATGGGTTGCCATTTCCTTCTCCAATGCCTACTCTTTTACATATTCATTTCTATTTAGGTTATTATTTAGGTTATTATTAGACCATTTGTTTCTTTTCTTAATCTTCCTCTTTGCACTCAATACCTGGACTTGGATGTCATTACTGAAAAGCATCTTCCCATATCCCCTAATACCTTAGCTTCCACACATTCTTACTTCTACATACTCAAAGATTGAAGAAATGTTGAAAATTAAGATGGCTTATTCCCTTCTAATGCACAGTCTGAGTTACATACAGTCTTCAAGTGTGGAGAACTGGTAGCCCCAAGGTGTTAAGGGAAGAAATGGGAGAGATTACAAATATCCTAATTTTGGGAGAGGGGAGGAACAATATTACAAATGCCAGGGTTAGTGATAATGGTGAACTTACGTCAAATGCCCAGAAGATAATTTGCATATGCATAGTTCCTGAATTTCACTTATAAATGTTTCTTAGTTTGTAATTTCCCATGATTTTATTTTTCAGTTGTTTTCATGCCCAGTGGTTGATTTCATGTTTCAATCAACACATGATGATTGTTTCAATCATGTGCAACTACTGTCACACATTACCCACAACCTGGGTGACAGCCCATTCGTCCCTGCCTTAGTGACACTTGTGTGTGTAGGGTGACTACAGTTGAGGCTGCTGCAAGGCAAAAGGATGTGCTGATTAGATATGGTTGAGAAGACACACTTACCAAAGGTGACAAACATGCCATTTGAATTTCAGCAGGACCACTGCCTGATGAGACGCCCATCAGTCAGAATCTGCCTTTGGGAAATTTACTTTAAGCTACCTGAGTTCTTAAAGAAGGTGCTGATGTATTAATATGCACTGTCTTCAAAATTTGGAAATAGAACCAAACTATAAACAGGAGTGTATTTAATCTTCTTGACCTCCAGAGCAGACGAAATAGAGTGGCTCTCAGGAGACTCTTGTTCCTTCTATTTCTGTACATGTGTGCTTCCGATCATGTGACTTCTGATCCTGACTTCCTCAAACTTCTGACAAGCCACATCCTCTTGACTCTAAGATGAATTCTTTTTTGATGAGACAGTACCTTCAGTTCCATGTCCACTCCCCAACCTGGTCCTCATGTTCCTGAGGCTTCTGCTGTTGATCTGTGGTGAGTAGGACAACTCAGAGAAAGGTGTGGGATTCTATCCCCTAGCGCCCTGCCTTCTGAAGATTTGGGGTTTCTCAGGACTGAGTTTCTGCCCAGTGATAGTCAGGTGTGCTCAGAGCTTTACTCCCCACTGAGGGCTCAGAGCTGGGCAGAAAGTTATAGATAATGGAGAGCCAGATTTTGGAAGAAAACTGCCATTTTATTTTTTATCTCATAGCAAGTGTTCACTTTCTGTCTTTCTTTCCTCTATTGATTCTGACTTTGTTCTTGATGGTTTTGATAGCCACAAAGATAATTCATACAACAAATTGGCCTCTTAGTCTCTTTCCCTTCTTATCATTAAAATGATTTCTCTATTTTCTTCCTGTGTTGTGTGTTAGTAACTCAGTTGTCTCTGACTCTGCAATCCCATGGACTGTAGCCTGCTAGGCTCCTCTGTCCATGGAATTCTTTCTCTGGGCAAGAATACTGGAGTGGGTAATTATTCCCTTCTCCAGGGAATCTTCCTGATCCAAGAATCACCTGGGTCTCCCACATTGCAGGGAGATTCTTTACTATCTGATCCATCAGGGAAGCCCCCATCCTTCCTTGGCTTCCCCTATTTCTACCATCAAACCCCAAAACTTGTGATTACCAACAACTGTCCCACTTCCAAAGTCTGATTTCAGCATCCACCTTCCCATCCAATTACAGCATATTTCCAGCTCACTTTGTCTAATGCTCCATATTCAACGTGCCTTCCGCTCCCCAGTCTTACTTTTCCATTGTAAATTAGTACACTCTGTGTCCTCACTTCACAGATTTCATCACAATACTCTCAAATACATAATCACCTCTCTTACCTATAGTGCTCTTCTGACTAACATTCTTTTCTGCATGCTTTACACCTGTGCCTGAGCAACTGAATGTAACCCGAAACAAAAGGCACAATCTTGCTGCTTTTATTTTTTTCTAAACATAGTACACCAATCTTAGGTGGCTATCAGAGGTGCCACACAATCCTATTCTTTTGGAGTCAAAGCTCTTCCATTCTTGATGACCACTTCCTCATACTCCCTCCTTTCTCCTCAAACTTTTCTCTTGTTGCTCTTAATTTAGAACACTGAGGAAAAGAAAAGCAATCAAAAGGAAATTTCTTCATCTTCCCACTGCAGTATCTATCAACCTGCCCACCTCTGTGTTTACATACTGTGCCTTTTCTCCCCCTATTATGGATATATTTTCCCTCATCCTATTGAAGGCAGGACTCTCCACTTGTGCATTGGGCCCAGACTCCCTGGCTCCATCATCAAAATGTTTCTCCATCCTGGGCTCTTCCTATAAATATACAAATATGTTATAATACCTTCTATTTTAAAATCATAGAAATGTGACCTCCATTTGCTTCACGATTCAATGTATCCCTTTATAGTTTTCAGTGAGTTGCTATCTTTACCTGGCATCCTCCCATACTTTCTTTTTAAAATTCGTTGTTAATTTTCTTTGTAGTAAGATTCAGTTTTTGATGCACTTTGATTTTTTTTATAATCTAAACTTTTTAATTTTTAAAATGAATTTATTTATTTTATTTTATAATATTGTATTGGTTTTTCCATACATTGACTTGAATCTGCCATGAGTGTACATGTGTTCCCCATCCTGAACCCCTCTTCCACTTCCCTCCCAATCCCATCATTCTGGGTCATCCCAGTGCACTAGCCCCAAACACCCTGTATCATGCATCAAACTTGGACTGGCGATTCGTTTCACATATGATATTTTACATGTTTCAATGCCATTCTCCCATATCATCCCGCCCTCGCCCTCTTCCACAGAGTCCAAAAGACTGTTCAAAACATCTGTGTCTCTTTTGCTGTCTCGTATACAGGGTTATCGTTACCTTCTTTCTAAATTCCACATATATGCGTTCCGTTCAGTTCAGTTCAGTCGCTCCGTCGTGTCTGACTCTTTGCGAATCCATGAATTGCAGCACGCCAGGCCTCCCTGTCCATCACCATCTCCCAGAGTTCACTCAAACTAATGTCCATCAAGTCGGTGATGCCATCCAGCCATCTCAATGTCCATCAAGTCGGTGATGCCATCCAGCCATCTCATCCTCTGTCGTCCCCTTCTCCTCCTGCCCCCAATGCCCCCCAGCATGAGTCTTTTCCAGTGAGTCAACTCTTCACATGAGGTGGCCAAAGTACTGAAGTTTCAGCTTTAGCATCAGTCCTTCCAAAGAACACCCGGGACTGATCTGCTTTAGAATGGACTCGTTAGATCTCCTTGCAGTCCAAGGGACTCTCAAGAGTCTTCTCCAACACCACAGTTCAAAAGCATCAATTCTTCGGCATTCAGCTTTCTTCACAGTCCAACTCTCACATCCATACATGACCACTGGAAAAACCATAGCCTTGACTAGACGGAACTTTGTTGGCAAAGTAATGTCTCTGCTTTTGAATATGCTATCTAGGTTGGTCATAACTTTCCTTCCAAGGAGTAAGCGTCTTTTAATTTCATGGCTGCAGTCACCATCTGGTGATTTTGGAGCCCCCAAAAATGAAGTCTGACACTGTTTCCACTGTTTCCCTATCTATTTGCCATGAAGTGATGGGACCAGACACCATGATCTTCGTTTTCTGAATGTTGAGCTTTAAGCCAACTTTTTCACTTTCCTCTTTCACTTTCATCAAGAGGCTTTTTAGTTCCTCTTGACTTTCTGCCATAAGGGTGGTGTCATATGCATATCTTTTAGTATACTGTATTGGTGTTTTTCTTTCTGACTTACTTCAGTCTGTATAATAGGCTCCAGTTTCATCCACCTCATTAGAACTGATTCAAATGTATTCTTTTTAATGGCTGAGTAATATTCCATTGTGTGTATGTACCACAGCTTTCTTATTCATTCATCTGCTGATGGACATCTAGGTTGCTTCCATGTCCTGGCTATTATAAACAGTGCTGCGATGAACATTGGAGTACATGTGTCTCTTTCGATTCTGGTTTCCTCAGTGTGTATGCCCAGCAGTGGGATTGCTGGGTCATATGGCAGTTCTATTTCCAGTTTTTTTTTTTTTTTTTTTAAGGAATCTCCACACTGTTCTCCATAGTGGCTGTACTAGTTGGTGCATTCCCACTGTGTAAGAGGGTTCCCTTTTCTCCACACCCTCTCCAGCACTTATTGCTTGTAGACTCTTGGATCACAGCCATTCTGACTGGCGTGAAATGGTACCTCATTGTGGTTTTGATCTGCATTTCTCTGATAATGAGTGATGTTGAACATCTTTTCATGTGTTTGTTAGCTATCTGAATTCTTTGGAGAAATGTCTGTTTAGTTCTTTGGTCCATTTTTTGATTGGGTCGTTTATTTTTCTGGAATTGAGCTGCAGGAATTGCTTGTATATTTTTTCAGATTAAGTCCTTGTCCATTGCTTCATTTGCTATTATTTTCTCCCATTCTGAAGGCTTTTGTCTTTTCTCCATTGTATATTCTTGCCTCCTTTGTCAAAGATAAGGTGTCTACAGGTGTGTGGATTTATCTCTGGGCTTTCTATTTTGTTCCATTGATCTATATTTCTGTCTTTGTGGCAGTACCATACTGTCTTGATGACTATGTCTTTGTAGTAGAGACTGAAGTCAGGCAGGTTGATTCCTCCAGTTCCATTCTTCTTTCTCAAGATAGCTTTGGCCATTCGAGGTTTTTTATATTTCCATACAAATTGTGAAATTATTTGTTCTAGCTCTGTGAAAAATACCGTTGGTAGCTTGATACAGAGTGCATTGAATCTATAGATTGCTTTGGGTAGTATACTCATTTTCACTATATTGATTCTTCTGATCCATGAACATGGTATATTTCTCCATCTATTAGTGTCCTCTTTGATTTCTTTCACCAGTGTTTTATAGTTTTCTATAAATAGGTCTTTTGTTTCTTTAGGTAGATATATTCCTAAGTATTTTATTTTTTCATTGCAATGGTGAATGGAATTGTTTCCTTAATTTCTCTTTCTGTTTTCTCATTGTTAGTGTATGGGAATTCAAGGGATTTCTGTGTGTTAATTTTATATCCTGCAACTTTACTGTATTCATTGATTAGCTCTAGTAATTTTCTGGTGGAGTTGTTAGGGTTTTCTATGTAGAGGATCATACCATCTGCAAACAGTGAGAGTTTTATTTCTTTTCCAATAAGGATTTCTTCTATTTCTTTTTCTGCTCTGATTGCTGTGGCCAAAACTTCCAAAACTATGTTAAATAGTCGTGGTGAGAGTGGGCACCCTTGTCTTGTCCTGTCTTTAGGGGAAATGCTTTCAATTTTTCACCATTGAGGATAATGTTTGCTGTGGGTTTGTCATATATAGTTTTTATTGTGTTGAGGTATATTCCTTCTATTCCTGCTTTCTGGAGGGTTTTTTTTTTTTTTATCATAAATGGATGTTGAATTTTGCCAAAGTATTTCTCTGCATCTATTGAGATAATCATATGGTTTTTATTTTTCAATTAGTTAGTGTGGTGTATTACACTGATTTATTTGCAGATATTGAAGAATCCTTGCATCTCTGGGATAAAGCCCACTTGGTCATGATGTATGATCTTCTTAATATGTTGTTGGATTCTGTTTGCTAGAATTTTGTTAAGGATTTTTGCATCTATGTTCATTAGTGATATTGGCCTGTAGTTTTCTTTCTTTCTTTCTTTTTTTTGTGGCATCTTGTCAGGTTTTGGTATTAGGGTGATGGTGGCCTTATAGAATGAGTTTGGAAGTTTACCTTCCTCTGCAATTTTCTGGAAGAGTTTGAGCAAGATAGGTGTTAGTTCTTCTCTGAATTTTTGGTAGAATTCAGTTGTGAAGCCGTCTGGTCCTGGGCTTTTGTTTGCTGGAAGATTTCTGATTACAGTTTCAATTTCTGTGCTTGTGATGGATCTGTTAAGATTTTCTATTTCTTCCTGGTTCAGTTTTGGAAAGTTGTACTTTTCTAAGAATTTGTCCATTTCTTCCAAGTTGTCCATTTTATTTGCATATATTGCTGAAAATAGTCTCTTATGATCCTTTGTATTTCTGTGTTGTCTGTTGTGATCTCTCCATTTTCATTTCTAATTTTGTTGATTTAATTTTTCTCCCTTTGTTTCCTGATGAGTCTGGCTAATGGTTTGTCAATTTTATTTATCTTCTCAAAGAACCAGCTTTTGGTTTTGTTGATTTTTGCTATGGTTTCTTTCATTTCCTTTACATTTATTTCTGCCCTAATTTTTAATATTTCTTTCCTTCTACTAACCCTGGGGTTCTTCATTTCTTCCTTTTCTAGTTGCTTTAGGTGTAGAGTTAGGTTATTTATTTGACTTTTTTCTTGTTTCTTGAGGTATACCTGTATTGCTATGAACTTTCCCCTTAGGACTGCTTTTAAAGTGTCCCACAGGTTTTAAGTTGTTGTGTTTTCATTTCCATTAGTTTCTATGCAAATTTTGATTTCTTTTTTGATTTCTTCTGTGATTTGTTGGTTATTCAGCAGCGTGTTGTTCATCCTCCATATGTTGGAATTTTTAATAGTTTTTCTCCTGTAATTGAGATCTAATCTTACTGCATTGTGGTCAGAAAAGGTGCTTGGAATGATTTCTATTTTTTTGAATTTACCAAGGCTAGATTTATGGCCCAGGATGTGATCTATCCTGGAGAAGGTTCCATGTGCACTTGAGAAAATGGTGAAATCCATTGTTTTGGGATGAAATGTCCTATAGATATCAATTAGGTCTAACTGGTCTATTGTATCGTTTAACGTTTGTGTTTCCTTGTTAATTTTCTGTTTAGTTGATCTATCCATAGGTGTGAGTGGGGTATTAAAGTCTCCCACTATTATTGTGTTATTGTTAATTTCTCCTTTCATATTTGTTAGCAGTTGTCTTACATATTGCGGCGCTCCCGTGTTGGGTACATATATGTTTATAATTGTTATATCTTCTTCTTGGATTGATCCTTTGATCATTATGTAGTGACCATCTTTGTCTCCTTTCACAGCCTTTGTTTTAAAGTCTATTTTATCTGATATAAGTATTGCTACTCCTGCTTTCTTTTGGTCCCTATTTGCATGGAAAATCTTTTTCCAGCCCTTCACTTTCAGTCTGTATGTGTTCCCTGTTTTGAGGTGGGTCTCTTGTAGACAACATATGTAGGGGTCTTGTTTTTGTGTCCATTCGGCCAGTCTTTGTCTTTTGGTTGGGGCATTCAACCCGTTTACATTTAAGGTAATTACTGATAAGTATGATCCCGTTGCCATTTGCTTTATTGTTTTGGGTTCGAGTTTATACACCCTTTTTGTGTTTCCTGTCTAGAGAATATCCTTTAGTATTTGTTGGAGAGCTGGTTTGGTGGTGCTGAATTCTCTCAGCTTTTGCTTGTCTGAGAAGCTTCTGATTTCTCCTTCATATTTGAATGAGATCCTTGCTGGGTACAGTAATCTGGGCTGTAGGTTATTTTCTTTCATCACTTTAAGTATGTCTTGCCATTCTCTCCTGGCTTGAAGAGTTTCTATCGAAAGATCAGCTGTTATCCTTATGGGAATTCCCTTGTGTGTTATTTGTTGTTTTTCCCTTGCTGCTTTTAATATTTGTTCTTTGTGTTTGATCTTTGCTAATTTGATTAATATGTGTCTCGGGGTGTTGCGCCTTGGGTTTATCCTGTTTGGGACTCTCTGGGTTTCTTGGACTTGGGTGATTATTTCCTTCCCCATTTTAGGGAAGTTTTCAACTATTATCTCTTCAAGTATTTTCTCATGGTCTTTCTTTTTGTCTTCTTCTTCTGGGACCCCTATGATTCGAATGTTGTGGCATTTAGTATTGTCCTGGAGGTCTCTGAGATTGTCCTCATTTCTTTTAATTCGTTTTTCTTTTATCCTCTCTGATTCATTTATTTCTACCATTCTATCTTCTAATTCACTAATTCTATCTTCTGCCTCTGTTATTCTACTATTTGTTGCCTCCAGAGTGTTTTTAATTTCATTTATTGCATTATTCATTTTATATTGACTCTCTTTTATTTCTTCTAGGTCCTTGTTAAACCTTTCTTGCATCTTCTCAATCTTTGTCTCCAAGCTATTTATCTGTGATTCCATTTTGATTTCAAGATTTTGGATCAATTTCACTATCATTATTTGGAATTCTTTATCAGGTAGATTCCCTATCTCTTCCTCTTTTGTTTGGTTTGGTGGGCATTTATCCTGTTCCTTTATCTGCTGGGTATTCCTCTGTCTCTTCATCTTGTTTAAATTGGTGAGTTTGGGGTGTCCTTTCTGTATTCTGGCAGTTTGTGGAGTTCTCTTTATTGTGGCATTTCCTCGCTCTGTGTGGGTTTGTACAGGTGGCTTGTCAAGGTTTCTTGGTTAAGGAAGCTTGTGTCAGTGTTCTGGTGGGTGGAGCTGTATTTCTTCTCTATGGAGTGCAATGAAATGTCGAGTAATGAGTTATGGGATGTCTATGGTTTTGGGGTGACTTTGGGCTGCCTGTATTTGGAGCTCAGGGCTGTGTTCCTTGCTGCTGGAGAATTTGCTTGGTATGTCTTGCCCTGAAACTTGTTTCACCCAGAGAGGTTTACAGCATTATACGGAGAAGAGAAGAGTGAGGAGGGAGTTAGAGGTGACCCGAATGAGATAAGGTGGAATCAATAGAGGAGAGAGTGGGCTATTCAGTAATCTCTTCCTTATGTGGACTCCACAACTGGACCGCTCAGAGTTGTTCACAGAGTTATACAGAGAAGAGAAGAAGGAGGAAGGTGGCAGAGGTGGCCAGGAGGATAAATGGGGGGAATGAAAAGGAGGGAGACAGATCCAGCCAGTAATCAGTTTCCTAAGTGTTCTCCACCGTCTGGGAGACACAGAAATTCACAGAGTTGGGTAGAGTAGAGAGGGGTTAGGGAGGAGACACCAGCGACCTAGTGGAGAAAAAGGAGAGTCCAAAGGGAAAGAGAGCAGTTAAGCCAGTAATCTCGCTCCCTAGTGAAAAATGGGTAGTGAAGATTGGGTTCTTAAAGGTACAAAATTGGTAACAAATACATAAAAGCGAAAATTAAAAATCTAGAGTAGAGTTTGGAATTTCAAAAATACGATGTTAAAGAAAAGAAGGAAAAGAAAGAGAGAAAAAAGGAACAAACAAAAACAAACAAGGCCACAAGAATTATAAAGAAAATATAGGTACAAAATTGATAACTAATACCAAAAAGCAAAAGTTAAAAATCTAGAGTAGAGTTTGGAATTTCAAAAATACAATGTTAAAAAAGAGAGAGAGAAAAAAGAACAAACAAAGTCGCAGAAATTATTAAAAAAAAAAAAAATACAGGTACAAAATTGATAACAAATACCAAAAAGCATAAATTAAAAATCTAGAGTAGAGTTTGGAATTTCAGATATACAATGTTATTTAAAAGAAGAAGAGAAAGAAACAGAGGAAAAAGAAAAAGAAAAAATAAAAAAGGGTCACAGAAATTATATAAAAACAAAAACAAAAAAAACTATAGGTACAAAATTGATAACAAATACTAAAAAGCTAAAATTAAAAATCTAGAGTAGAGTTTGGAATTTCAAAAATACAATGTTAAAGAAAAGAAGGGAAAAAAAAGATCAAAAAATTATAAAATATATATATATATGAAGTTTGCTTTAAAAAAAATAGGGTCTTTTTTTTTTTTGCAAAGTAATCGGTTATAAAAGTGGAAATTAAAGGAATAATAGAGGACTTAAAAAATTTTTTTTAATTAAAAAAATAATTGAAAAAAAAAAAAAAGAAAGAATGATCGTACAAATAGTAAAAATATATCTAGGACTTTCTCCGGTTTTGTTGTTGAGTATTGTGGGTTCAGTTCATTTTTGGCTAGTTCCTTGGTCCGACTCATATTTCTCAAGATCTATAGGCCCCTTCCTAAGTAGATGGTAGTAACCACAGGGTTTTAATCTATTGCCTGTAGCTTCCAAGGCTGTTATAGCTTCTTCTGTTTGCTGGTCTCTTCAGTGTCTGGTTTCCACCCTGACACAAAGGGGACGGTGGAGGACACTTTTTTTTTTTTTTTTTTAAGGCTCACTTGTTCAGTCGCGCTGAGGGGAGGTAGGGAGGGATGCTGCAAACAAATAACACTGACGTGTGCTTGCAGTGCCTCAGCCACACTGGGTCTGCCCCCCGTTCACGGCGCGTGTAGCCTCTCTGCCCACGCTGCTCAGGCTCTAGGTTGCTCCACTGGGAACCATCCGCGGCCGGCCCTGGGCTGCCTGTACTTCCCAGGTCCAAGCCGCTCAGGTTCAGGCACTTGGGTAGTCCTCAGAGGCACAGACTCTCGGTTGGGCCTGCGTTTTGTGCCCTTCCCAGATCCGAGCAGCTCAGGTGATGAGGTGTTTTGCGCACGTGATTGCTGCGACTTATCACCTCCCCGCCGCTCGGTTATCTAGTTGTGCACCAGCACACCTTCTCAGGCAGATGTTGACCGTCCAGACCCCAAGAAGTTTTAGTTAGCAAAGAAGCCTGTTTACAGTTTTATGGATAATGTCTCTCTGGGGCTGCGATTGTCCCCTTCCGGCTCTGGCTGCCTGTCACCAGAGGGGGATGGTCTGCCGCCGGCTATCTCTGTTCAGTCCTTTGTTCCGTGCATGGGCCTGGCGGTGTCATAGGTTAGGGCTGGCTTTTCTCGTGGTAGATATCCCACAGTCTGGTTTGCTAGCCCAAATTATTTCGCTCAGATAGCACTCAGGGTATTCAGGCCAGATTCTTGCGATGCAGCCCGCACCGCGCCTCCCTGCCCAGCCCCCGCTTGCTAATGGCGGATGCAGGCGTCTGCACTGCTTCTCCGCTGGGGGAGTTACCGTAGGGCTCGCAATGTGTGGGTTTTAATTATTTATTTTTCCTCCCTGTTATGTTGCCCTCTGTGCGTCCAAGGCTCGGCACAGATTCGGCAGTGAGAAGGTTTCCTGGTATTTGGAAACTTCTTTCTGTTTAAGACTCCCTTCCTGGGACGGAACTCTGTCCCTCCCTCTTTTGCCCCTTTTTTTGTCTTTTATATTTTTTCCTACCTCCTTTCCAAGACTTGGGTTGCTTTTCTGGGTGCCTGATGACCTCTGCCGGCATTCAGAAGTTGTTTTGTGGAATTTACTTGGCGCTTAAATGTTCTTTTGATGAATTTGTGGGGGAGAAAGTGTTCTTCCCGTCCTACTCCTCCGCCATCTTCTTTTCTTGTTTCTTGAGGTAAGCCTGTATTGCTATGAACCTTCCCCTTAGTACTACTTTTACAGTGTCCCATAGGTTTTGGGTTGTTGTGTTTTCATTTTCATTCGTTTCTATGCATATTTTGATTTATTTTTTGATTTCCTCTGTGATTTGTTGGTTATTCAGCAGCGTGTTGTTCAGCCTCTATATGTTGGGATTTTTAATAATTTTTCTCCTGTAATGACATCTAATCTTACTGCATTGTGGTCAGAAAAGATGCTTGGAATGATTTCAATTTTTTGAATTTACCAAGGCTAGGTTTATGGCCCAGGGTGTGGTCTATCTTGGAGAAGGTTCCATGTGTGCTTGAGAAAAATGTGAAATTCATTGTTTTGGGGTGAAATGTCCTTAGATATCAATTAGGTCTAACTGGTCTATTGTATCATTTAAAGTTTGTGTTTCCTTGTTAATTTTCTGGGAGAAAGCGGTCTCCCTATCCTATTCGTCTGCCATCTTAGGACCGCCTCTCTGGACTTTGATTTTTGACAAAGGTTTGGAGTCATGTAACTATCACCACAATCAATGTACAGAATATTTCTATCATGTAAAAAATTCCCTCAAGTCCTCAATCCTTTTAGAGTGAACTCTTCCTAACCCTTGGATATTGTTAAACAGTTTTAGGTCCTTATAGTTCTTCCTTATCCTTTCTTGATTCCACTTGAATCAATCTTTGCCTCTACCACTCCACTAAAACTTCTCTGATTAATATCATCAACCACCTCTATGTTGCTTCACCCAGTATTCAATGTTTATTTCTCATTTTATTCAACATCTCAGACCATAGTTGACCATTCCAACTTCTGGAAATATTTTCCCACTTGGCTTCTTAATATTATATTCTGTTTGTTTTCTTTCTAACCTAATACCGGATGCTTTACTGATCTCAAAATGTTTGACTTTCCTAAGATTGGCATATAGACTTTTCTCCATCCATACTCATTTCCCCAAGTTATATACTTTAGTCATTTTATGCACCATTTTAAACATCTTTAAATTGTTACTTATCCAACATTGATCTCACTTTTGAACACCTTGCATATATTCAACTGCTATCCAACTGTCTAATATGTATTTTAATCTCAACATGTCCAAATAGATCCTTTGATTTACATGAACCACCGCTACCACCATGGAACTTAACCTATTTCGCTCTACCATTCTTCCATTTTTGTAAACATCACCACCGTTCTTCCTAGTAATCTCCTCAGTTCAGTTCATTTCAGTCGCTCAGTCGTGTCCAACTCTTTGCAACCCCATGAATTGCAGCACGCCAGGCCTCCCTGTCCATCACCAACTCCTGGAGTTCACTTAAACTTATGTCCATTGAGTCGGTGATGCCTTCCAACCATCTCATCCTCTGTCGTCCCCTTCTTCTCCTGCCCCCAATCCCTCCCAGCATCAGAGTCTTTTCCAATGAGTCAACTCTTCACATGAGGTGGCCAAAGTACTGGAGTTTCAGCTTTAGCATCAGTCCTTCCAATGAACATCCAAGACTGATCTCCTTTAGAATGGACTGGTTGGATCTCCTGGCAGTCCAAGGGACTCTCAAGAGTCTTCTCCAACACCACAGTTCAAAAGCATCAATTCTTTGGTGCTCAGCTTTCTTCACAGTCCAACTCTCACAGCCATACGTGACCACTGGAAAAACCATAGCTTTGACTAGATGGACCTTTGTTGGCAAAGTAATGTCTCTGCTTCTAAATATGCTATCTAGGTTGGTCATAACTTTCCTTCCAAGGAGTAAGCATCTTTTAATTTCATGGCTGCAGTCTCCATCTGCAGTGATTTTGGAGCCCCCCAAAATAAAGTCTGACACTGTTTCCACTGTTTCCCTATCTATTTCCCATGCAGTGATGGGACCAGATGCCATGATCTTAGTTTTCTGAATGTTGAGCTTTGAGCCAACTATTTCACTCTCCTCTTTCACTTTCATCAAGAGGCTTTTTAGTTCCTCTTGACTTTCTGCCATAAGGATGGTGTCATCTGCATATCTGAGGTTATTGATATTTCTCCCGGCAATCTTGATTCCAGCTTGTGTTTCTTCCAGTCCAGCATTTCTCATGATGTACTCTGCATAGAAGTTAAATAAACAGGGTGACAATATACAGCCTTGACGTACTCCTTTTCCTATTGGGAGCCAGTCTGTTGTTCCATGTCCAGTTCTAACTGTTGCTTCCTGATCTGCATATAGGTTTCTCAAGAGGCAGGTCAGGTGGTCTGGTATTCTCATCTCTTTCAGAATTTTCCACAGTTTCTTGTGATCCACACAGTCAAACGCTTTGGCATAGACAATAAAGCAGAAATAGATGTTTTTCTGGAACTCTCTTGCTTTTTAATGAGCCAGCGGATGCTGGCAATTTGATCTCTGGTTCCTCTGCCTTTTCTAAAACCAGCTTGAACATCTGGAAGTTCATGGTTCATGTATTGCTGAAGCCTGGCTTGGAGAATTTTGAGCATTACTTTAGTAGCGTGTGAGATGAGTGCAATTGTGCAGTAGTTTGAACATTCTTTGGCCTTGCCTTTCTTTGGGATTGGAATGAAAACTGACCTTTTCCAGTCCTGTGGCCACTGCTGAGTTTTCCAAATTTGCTGGCATATTGAGTGCAGCACTTTCACAGCATCATCTTTCAGGATTTGAAATAGTTCAATTGGAAATTCCATCACCTCCACTAGCTTTGTTCGTAGTGATGCTTTCTAAGGCCCACTTGACTTCACATTCCAGGATGTCTGGCTCTAGGTCAGTGATTACACCATCGTGATTATCTGGGTCATGAAGATCTTTTTGCACAGTTCTTCTGTGTATTCTTGCCACCTCTTCTTAATATCTTCTGTTTCTGTTAGGTCCATACCATTTCTGTCCTTTATCGAGCCCATCTTTGCATGAAATATTCCCTTGGTATCTCTAATTTTCTTGAAGAGATCTCTTGTCTTTCCCATTCTGTTGTTTTCCTCTATTTCTTTGCACTGTTCGCTGAGGAAGGCTTTGTTATCTGTCCTTGCTATTCTTTGGTACTCTGCATTCAGATGCTTATATCTTTCCTTTTTTCGTTTGCTTTTTGCTTCTCTTCTTTTCACAGCTATTTGTAAGCACCACCACCCAGACAGCCATTTTGCTTTTTTTGCATTTTCCATGGGGATGGTCTTGATCCCTGTCTCCTGTACAATGTCATGAACCTCCTTCCATAATTCATCAGGCACTCTATCTATCAGATCTAGTCCCTTAAATCTATTTCTCACTTCCACTGTATAATCATAAGGGATTCGACTTAGGTCATACCTGAATGGTCTAGTGGTTTCCCCTACTTTCTTCAATTTAAGTCTGAATTTGGCAATAAGGAGTTCATGATCTGAGCCACAGTCAGCTTCCGGTCTTGTTTTGGCTGACTGTATAGAGCTTCTCTATCTTTGGCTGCAAAGAATATAATCAATCTGATTTCAGTGTTGATCATCTGGTGATGTCCATGTGTAGATTCTTCTCTTATGTTGTTGGAAGAGGGTGTTTGTTATGACCAGTGTGTTCTCTTGGCAAAACTCTATTAATCTTTGCCCTGCTTCATTCCGTATTGCAAGGCCAAATTTGCCTGTTACTCCAGTTGTTTCTTGACTTCCTACTTTTGCATTCCAGTCCCCTATAATGAAAAGGACATCTTTTTTGTGTGTTAGTTCTAAAAGGTCTTGTAGGTCTTCATATAACCATTCAACTTCAGCTTCTTCAGCATTATTGGTTGGGGCATAGGCTTGGATTACTCTGATATTGAATCACCTAGATACACTTAATTCCTCTTTCTTCTATACTTTGTATTCAATCCACAAGTAATTCCTATTGATTCTCCCTCCAAACTTATACTGAAATTTGTCCCCTTCACAGCCCAACCAGTACTGCCTAACCCAAGCCACCATCCTCATTCTTTCAGACTAAATTCCCACTGATTTTCATCCTGTTTTTCTTGCAAGTCTGTAGTTTTGCTACAGTGGAAGAGTGATTTTACAAATGGATATCAAGTCAGAACTGTTCACGGTCCCGAATTACATCATGAACAAAATCGAAAGCTATGACCAAGTCCACCAAGCCTTCTGTGACTGGCCCTGGCTTACTTCTCACACAAAAATATCAACCACTCTCTCCCTCAACTAGACAGTTCCAGGTGCACCTGTCTTCTCATTCTGCCTTGGACAAGCTCATTTCCTCTTGAGGTCTTTTTGTTTACTGTTTCTCTGCCAGGAATGTTTTTTCCCCCAATATTCAGAAGGTCTGCTCTCTAATTTCACTCATGTTTCTACTCAATTGACATCTATATAGTCAAGACCATCCCAAGATACTCTGAAACTCATTTTTCTGTTTTATTTTTCATATAACACTGACCATTCTCTGAGATCATGTTGCATATTTATTTTTTTTTATTGAAGGATAATTGCTTTATAGAATTTTGTTGTTTCTGTCAAACTTCAACATTAATCAGCCCATATTTATTTTATAATTGAATCTCATCCACTATAATATAAATTTCTTAATGGAAAAGATTGTCATTCAAGGTCACTCCTGCAACCTAAGTGCAATGTACAAGGCCTGACATACAGTAAGCACTCAAAATTATTTGTTGTATTGATGAGTAAATAAAATGTAATTTTTATGCTCAGTTCAGTTCAGTTCAGTCACTCAGTCATGTCCGACTCTTTGTGACCCCATGAATCGCAGCATGCCAGGCCTCCCTGTCCATCACCAACTCCTGGAGTTCACTCAGACTCACATCCATCTAGTCGGTGATGCCATCCAGTCATTTCATCCTCTGTCATCCCCTTCTCCTCTTGCCCCCAATCCCTCCCAGCATCAGAGTCTTTTCCAATGAGTCAACTCTTCACATGAGGTGGCCAAAGTACTGGAGTTTCAGCTTGAGCATCATTCCTTCCAAAGAAATCCCAGGGCTGATCTCCTTCAGAATGGACTGGTTGGATCTCCTGGCAGTCCAAGGGACTCTCAAGAGTCTTCTCCAACACCACAGTTCAAAAGCACCAATTCTTCGGCATTCAGCTTTCTTCACAGTCCAACTCTCACATGCATACATGACCACTGCAAAAACCAAAGCCTTGACTAGACGGACCTTTGTTGGCAAAGTAATGTCTCTGCTTTTCAATATGCTATCTAGGTTGGTCATAACTTTTCTTCCAAGGAGTAAGCGTCTTTTAATTTCATGGCTGCAGTCACCATCTGCAATGATCAGACCGGATGCCATGCTCTTCATTTTCTGAATGTTGAGCTTTAGCCAACTTTTTTACTGTCCACTTTCACTTTCATCAAGAGGCTTTGGAGTTCCTCTTGACTTTCTGCCATAAGGGTGGTGTCATCTGCATATCTGAGGTTATTGATATTTCTATGCTAGCCCTCATTGATTACCTTCTTGTACCTGAGGAACTAATTTTTCAAATAAACATTTAATCTAAAACTGTAGGCATCTCAGAGTAAACTGGGCCAAAATAGATAGTAATCGTGAGATAAAATTTACTGAATGCTAGATGAATTCCAGACATTCTTTTAAGCATTTTGTGGATATCAACTCATTTAACCTTCACATAACTCTGTGAGGTAGGTTTATTATTATCTCTATTTTACAGGAAACTAAAGCACAGAGAGGTAAAATGTTTTTCCCAGAGTCACACAGCTCATAGGAGGAAGAGCCAGGATTCAAATCAACATCACCTAACTACAAAGCCTACATTTACCCCAGAATTTTCCATTTTTAACCATATGCTATATATGGTAAATTCTTGAGAGATAAGAGAATCTTTGGAGAAATCTGAATTCTTTCTCTGGGCTTAACCCTCCTCTGCTCTGAAGTTGTCAAATAAAGGGGCACTATGTCTTATGTATGACCCCATCCATTCTCCTTGCTGATGAGTCAGCAAGTCTTTAGAGCTGGATCATCAGACTTTTGAGAGAGGAGGTGAGGATGATGCACTTGAGGATGGAAGTCACTAAGTAGTTACAGAACAAAAACACCATCTCATAATCACAGATGAGGGAAACTATTGGAAATTTTGATCACAAAACAGAACTGTGTGTCATTTTGTAGGCAGGTGATTGAAGTGGAATAGGGGAAAAGGAATAGAGAGAAAGGAGGAAGGAAGCAGGGCAGGCAAGGGATAGAAAAATAAAGTGATAAGGAGGGAAAAAGAGAAGGACAGAGAGAAAAAGGAGAGAGGAAGGGCACAAGGAAAGGAAGGTGAGCTGTTGGGCAAATCCTCGGGGGAGTTAAACTTTAGGTATGTTTGGGATTTGCCACCCCGTACTGACGGATCTCTGCTGAATTCTCTCCCAGCTCCACTCTGCGAATCAACCGGTGAGTCTCACTTCCTTTTCTTCTTCATGATCTGTGGGTATCTTGCTACTTGAGCTAGTGCAAGAGGTCTGTGGATGGTTGTCTGATATCTGGTATACAGACGACAGCAGCTCCCTTGGGCCCAGATTGCTTTTGTTTGCACCAGTCTCTGCACATGTCATGTATGTACTCAGCTGATAGAGCAGGTCTTGCTCTGATCTTCTTTAGACAGTCTTTTTTACGGGGACATCTCAGTTTAGGGAGGGTGATGCTGTTTGCACAAGGAAGTCAGGGAGTGCTGAAGACTGATATCGCAAGAATCTCTGCTTTCTGCTGAAAGAGCTCCAAAGCCCCTGTGTATTCCCTAGCTGGGTTCACCACTAGAGGACTGAAGAAAATGCCAAAATCATACCTCCACAGAGAACAACATTATAGCCAATGCTCGAGGCACATACAAATTGTAGACTACTGCCTTCTTCTTATTTCCAGCCCTCCTCTGCAGCCATAATTGTTATCTCAGTGTGATTTCTCTCTCAGACTCTGGTTGATGCAAGCTTATTTCATTACTTTGCTCCCAATTCAGTCTTACTTTTACCAGGCAAGGAGGGAAGGAAATTTCCCCGCAGAAGAAATCTTCCACTGAAGTATGAAGCTGAAGTCCCAATACTTTGACCACTTGATGTGAACAGCTGACTCATTGGAAAAGACCCTGATGCTGGGAAAGACTGAAGGCATAAGGAGTAGAAGGTGACAGAGGATGAGATGGTTGGATGGCATCACCGATTCAATGGACGTGAACTTGGGCAAACTCTAGAAGATGGTGAGGGACAGGGAAGCCTGGCATACTGCAGTCCATGGGATACAAAGAGTTGGACTTGAGTTGGTGACTGAACACCACCAACAACAACATATTGAAGACTGCTCTCTTGTGCAGGTTTAAAAGGGGTTATCCTGCTACTCCAACACAGGCTTAATGTGCAACTAGGAAACACAGGAATTCCATGACCAGAAATACTCAGTTACTCACCTGATGTTTGTCCAAGACTAATTCACACCTTGTGTTGATGCCATGATGCCTTGCGCCTGGCTCTACTTTTACTCCACAAGTGTGTGTGACTCATTTTAGCCTCAGTAGAAATTTTAAGTCACATCCAGGATAAAGAATCAAAGCTTTGGCCACCAGGAATTTGCCAGGTAGTCTTTGTAAATGAGAATTTTCTGAAACAAACTGAACTGCAAGACTGACCTTTGGACCTGTGCAAACTGCCCTGTCCAGTGTCCTACCCCATCTTTACCCCAGACCCATTCAAAAGAGTGGGTTACAGTTGCCTTTTTAAAATTCCCTTTCCTGCCCTGCTCCCGAGACTGTGTTGCTCCTCAGTCCTCTGGGGACTACAATTTTCCAAGGAGAGAAAATGACTAAATGCACAGGGTATTCCATGCCTCAGCACAGGCAAACATTTTGGTACCATGAAACTGAAAGTTGCTCAGTCGTGACTGTTTGTGACCCCATGGACTAGATAGTCCATGGAATTCTCCAGGCCAGAATACTGGAGAGAGTGGCCTATCCCTTCTCCAGCAGATCTTCCCAACCCAGGAATTGAACTGGGGTCTCCTGCATTGCAGGCGAATTCTTTACCAACAGAGCTATCATGGTACCACAGTTGAATTGAATTGTTAAAAGTCCAAGGGTAAAGCATTCCGATAGGAAGGCTTGGAGATTATAGACACTGGACCAGGAATCACCCCTCAGTGATCTAGAACACCTAGCATTTTTACCTGATAAGGAGACAAAGATGCTTTTCTTAGGGATATTCTTAAAACTTCTCAAAGAACAGAGTCTCTGAAGGTTGGATAAACAAATGCTATGAGCAAATGCTATCAGGGCTTTTGATATTTCATGAACTGCTGCAACTGGGATAGAGAAGGACGTAAGATGAAAGCAGAATACAACTTTACTCATCTTTAATTCATCCAGAAAAGAGCCCCTATGGCCAAAAAAGGATACATGGCTTCTGTAGGGGTTTGTATAGAGGTCCCAGAGCAAGGGATCTGGGCCACATGGGTGTGTGGGTGCAGACTATTTCTTGGCAAGTACATGCTTGTTCCTTCCATTAGGAATAGCAATAAAAGGGGCAGGAAAAAATAGTTTAAAAATCAAGTTCATCTGAGTATTTCCCAAACTGACTGATCTTCCATGTGTCATATTCTACCTCTGAAAGAGATAATGTGGGTCTGAGACATCAGGGAAAGAGGAACAGAAGAAAATGACAAGTACGGCTTATCACAAGGATAAATGAAGTATATTTCCCTAAAACTTCGAGCTTCACCTTCTCCAGTGCCAACTCTAGTGTCAGTCATCAGTATCCCTGCATTGTCTCCAAGAGTATTTTCAGTTCATGGATAGAAACTTCAAAAAGTAAGAGCCAGGTCAAAGGGAAGGATTTGCCTTGTGGAAGGAAGTGGCACTGTGTAGGGGCAGGATGTGAACAGTTGTGTGTGAGCAGTTGGAAGCCCATGGGCCATGTCCAGGCGGGGTGGTAATGTGAGAAGTGATCTGTGTGTCCAATGAGCTGGTTCTTTAAGTCTTGCTGAGAACACAAAGTGTTCAGATCAGGATATCTGAGCTCCATTGCCCTAGAATATGTGTTTATTTCTTCCCTCTAGAACTGTTTCTGATAGTCAGCCCCTCTCGGCCCATAGAGGGGAACACAATGACCCTGACTTGTAAGACCCAGCCCCCTCCACAGAAGTTGGATGCCAAGCTCCAGTTCCTCTTCTACAAAGATGGTCGAGCCCTAGGGCCGGCCTTGGATAGCCTCCCAGAATTCCGGATTCCTGTCGTGCGGAAGGAAGACTCAGGGTCCTACTGGTGTCAAGCAAAGATAACATCTGTCAAAGCCAAATTGAGCCGAAGAGTCCAGATAGAAGTTCACAGTGAGTGCCAGTGGGGACCACTGCTGGGGTGGGCCAAGACGGGCAGAGACATTAGTCTGGTCTTCCCTGACTATTGTGTTCTGCTCCTGCATGCATGGATGCTGTTTGAGGCATGCACCTAAACTTCTCTTCATCAGAGTCATTAAAAAAATTTTTTTTTAGTTGATAATTTCTTAAACTTTTGGCTATATCCCACAGCATGTGGTGCCTTAGCTCCCCAACAAAGGATTGAACTCATCCCCTCTGCACTGAAAGTCAGAGTCTTAACCACTGGACTCCCAGGGACATCTCTTTAACTTTTTAAAATAACAGTTTTATTGAGATATAAGTCACATAGTGCAAAATCCACCCATTTGAAGTGCACGATTAATTTTTAGGACATTCACAGTTAGGCAGCCTTCACCATGATCAACTTTAGACCATTTCCATCATCCCCAAAACAAATCCCTTATTCATTATCAGTCAGTCCCCATTTCCCCCTCCTCTCTCCCTAGCTCTATGCAGCCACCCATGTATTTTCTATCTCCATGGATTTTCCTATTCTGAACATGTCATATAAATGGAATCATATAACATGTTGTCCTTTGGCTACTTTCACTTAGGCAATATTTTCAAGATTCCTTGATGTTTAGATGTATCAATATTTCATTCCCTTTTATAGCTGAATAACATTTCATTGTATGAATATACTGCATTTTATTTATCAATTTATTAGTTGATGGACATTTCGGTTATTTCCACTTTTGACTATTATGGATAATCTGCACAAATTTTTGTATAGGTATATGCTTTCAGTTCTCTTATATTAGAACTAGGAGTTGAAGTGCTGGGTTACATAGTAACCAAACTGCCAGACTGACTTCCAAAGTGGCTGAATCATTCACTCCACCAGAACTATATGAGAATCTTAATTTTTCCACATCATAAGGGATATTTTAATAGATGACACCATAAATGTCAAAGTGAGGCATGTGAAGTTACAGTATCTCTTAATTTACTGGCAATAAACTCAAATAACTTTCAACTTTTAAGACTTGATTGATTCAACCTAAAAAAATAGTATTTAAAATAGATGTTTAGAAAACATCTTAATATTTATTTTATCAGAGTTCTTAAGCAGTCTTCCCTTATTCCTGCTATTCCTGTTTAAGCAAACAAGAGAATGTTTAGAAAGACCTTACTGTATTTCATCATTGTGCTGGAGGGTGTGGAGGAGAAAGCTGCATAATACATAGTTCCTGACTGTGAGAAGCTGATACTCGGTTGGCATCCAAAACAATGAGGGTGGTCATGTTGTACAGGTTGACTATTGATAGAAACTGTAGAGAAGGGATAAGTCTGACTGAGGTGGTAAGAGGAAGCTTTGAAGAAAAGGCCAAGGGGGAAAGGCTTATGGAAGAAAAGTTGAGGTCTGATTTTGAAAGATAAAAGGGAATTGAAGGTGTTTTGTGATTCTGAACCATATTTATCCCATATCAGGGTTGACATTTCTGACATCCTCTCCCACTCTCAAACAAAGAGGTATCCATGCTACCATAAACAAATGTTAATACCTCCCGAAAGCTGAGCTTTCCCAAACTTGCTCAAAACTCAACACTGTGGACCTGGATCTCTACAAAAGCCACTGGATAGTTCATATGCCACAGGCCTTGTTCTAGTGCTTCCCACATGTTGTTTAATTAAAGCCTGCAACTGTAGGAGGTAGCTACCGTTATCATCTCCATTTTACAGGTGGAAAATTGAGTCTCAGAGAACTTAAGTAATTCAAACAAGCAAGCACACACAAGAAGAGTTGGAACCAACATTCCAACCCAGGCAGTTTGCTTTGTAACATAGACTTTTAACCACTATACTACTGTGCCTTTAAAAATGGGAGTTTGAGAGATCACAGTTCTGGTAATTACACCATTCTAGGCAGGGAGAAGACACTGCATCCTCCATAGGAATATTATGGTGTCTTTCTTACCCTGCCATCTTCAACCCAACCAGTGCCAATTCCAAATCAGCAGGACTCCTTACCTGTCCCTCATCCCACCTTTACATAAATTTTTGACTTGACCAGAGGCCTTTGCTTCCAGGACTGTCACAAGTACCCTGTCCCTGAAACCTTTCCTACTCAGGGCCTTCCTGTGTCATCTTGTATTCATGTAGGAGTCCCCATCGGTAATGTGAGCTTGGAGATACAACCTCCAGGTGGACACCTGATAGAGGGAGAGAAGCTGGTTCTTGTGTGTTTGGTCACTGAGGGCACAGGAGATATCACCTTCTTCTGGTTCAGAGGAGCCCGGGGTTTAAGTCTGAAAATGAAGACCCAGCATTCACTGATGGCAACGTTTGAGATCCCTGCAGTGAGAGAGAGTGACTCTGACCAGTATTACTGTGCAGCTGACAATGGCTATGGGCCCAGCTTCAGTGAGCTGGTGAGCATCACTGTCAGAAGTAAGTTCCACTGCCCTTCAGCTCAGCCAGTGTGTTCCTCTGGGGCACCCTGAGAAAGTTCACTGGGGTTGAGCCTCTGTGGGCAGGGCTTGGGAGTGTGTCATCATCAGAGACCTCCTGTGACAGTCTACTATCTCTCAGTTCCAGTGTCTCGCCCTGTCCTCACCCTCAGGGCTCCTGCAGCCCAGCTGGTGGTGGGGCACATAGTGGAACTTCACTGTGAAGCCCAGAGAGGCTCTCCCCCGATCCTGTACCAGTTTTATCATGAAGATGGTGCCCTGGGGAACAGCTCAGCTCCCTTTGGAGGAGGAGTGTCCTTCAACCTCTCTCTGACTGCAGAAGATTCTGGAAACTACTACTGCGAGGCCAACAATGGCCAGGTGGCCCAGCGCAGTGAGGTGGTACCACTCAACATCACAGGTATAGCTTGAGTTGTGGAGCTGTCTTGGTCAGTGTTTCTTCTCAGCATCCTGGGAGAGTTTTGCTGACCCCACAATGTCTCCAGTGGGTATGCTACCAAAGATGAGGCTTTGCAGGTAGTCCTGTCCTGGGAGATGTATGCAAGGGACCATGAGGACATCAAAGCTGGTTCCTCTCTTCTCCTCTCATCAATGTGACAAGTTGCATGTCCCTGGGTGTATAAATAAATCCCACCTGCCCCAGGAAGAGCAGGAATGGCCTCAATCCATGCTCAAAATATCTTCACCCCAAACCCAAGCCCTTCTCCTTGGCAGCTCATGTACAGGTCTCTTCCTTCAGTGCCTATGGAAGACAGAAATGAAGTTCTTACTTCAGGAGTCATTGAGTTGGTGCTTGGCATCCTTGCTCCCACCACTTTGGCCCTATTATTTTGCTGCTGGCTCAAGAGAAAAATAGGTTAGTATTTATAGAGATTGGTATTTTGTTACTGTGATCTTTGTTTTCACTGAAGTAAGGCTAGATTTGTGACATCTATACTATTAAGGATGAATATATTCCATTAGCTACCTTGCCTACTTATCTGCTCACAGGCTCTCCCCTCAACTTTCCAGCACATGGGTCAGTATCTATTAAAGTAGTGAAAGTTTTTAGTAAAACCCTTCAACCCCACATGTTATCAGTTGAGGTTAAGCTGATACCTTGAACTTCAGTGGTTTAATGTTTATACACAAATGTAACTATTTAAAATAACTAATCAGCCACTGGAAGAGAAATACAATGAACAGTTCCAGTTACACTGACTATCTCCCAGTTAAAGTCAATGCACTAATTCTTATTTGCCTTAGAATACTGTCACACATGTTTTTTTCTCCCTGACATGCTCAACCATGCATTCACACAGTCTGTTCATTGCTGTTTTTGTCACTTTTCAGTTTAAATGTCATTTTCTCCAAGAGGCTTCACCTGGCCACACAGCCTACAATTCTCTTCTAGGTGGCTCAGTCAGTAAAGAATCTGCCTGCAATGCAGGAGACCTGGATTCGATCTCTGGGTTGGGAAGATCCTCTGGAGGAGGGCATGGCAACCCACTCTGATATTCTAGCCTGGCGAATCCCCATGGACAGAAGAGCCTGAAAGGCTGCAGTCCATGAGGTCATGGTTGTACACAATTGAGTTACTAAGCAAATCATAGCACACGTTCTTGATCAGAGTACCAATAGCTTCACACTTCATTTCAACTGATAATTACATATTTATTTGCATGTTTAATCTCAGGTTTCATGTTCTTCATAGAGCAAGTTGGAGATGGGGCAAGAGAAGATGTGAGATTCTCACTTAAATTCCAAGATTTTCAGGCATATTTGGAGACTTCACCCCAACTATAATGTGTCTATGGTAGTGCAGTTTGTTATGATCCAACTCTTTGCAACCTCATGGACTGTAGCCCACCAGACTCCTCTGTTCATGGAATTCTCCAGGCAAGAATACTGGAGTGGGTAGTCATTCCCTTCTTCAGGAGATCTTCCCAACACAGGGATTGAACTTGGGTCTCTTGCATTGCAGGCAGATTCTTTACTGTCTGAGCCACCAGGGGAGTACTTTCAGGATTAGATTGTATGGTTGTAAAGCCAAAACCAAAAAATGTTATAGGTGTGGTACAGAGGCTTAGACTCAAGTCCAAAGTTGATATTAACTGCCTTTGGGCAACTCATTTGACTATTCTGGACCTAAAGCGCTTCAACTGCAGTATGAAGGATCTGCCCAAATAATTGCCAGAATGTACTCTGGGCACAAAAGAGCACCTTGCAATGGGCATGCTAGAATAAGACAAGTCCTTGCACAAGGACTGTATGAAAACACTGAGAGAGTTCCTCCACTGACATGTATGTTCATTTGTTTGACTTGTAGGAAGACATACAGCCAAGGATGCAGTCAGGTGAGACCTCTGTTTGCTCTGTGTGCACTGATTATATATAGATAAAGCTATTAAAGATTTTTTGGAATTGTTCTCTCTTGTGAGCTTTTCTCCATGTTTTATCATACCTAAAACTGCTACTCCAGAGTTCTTCCACTGGTAATTTCATTTGCTATTCCTCTTCTTTTATATATTAGCTAATTAATGTAAATCCTGTCATCATTTGTCCTAACTTATCTCTTTCACTAAATCTGCAGAATAAGAAAGCTCTACTATATTGACCAGTTTCATACATTTATTCGATCAATTAACCAAAATCTGAGAGTATGTAAATCATTTTGTTGAGTTCTAGAAATCATGAACACATGTAAAGATTTTGAGAGCTTTGAAATATCTCAGAGTAGTTTAGATATACACACATTTCCAGAATACAGGCCAGAGAATAATCAACATACTGAAAAACTTTTGATGATGTTTCTTAGAAGATTAAAGGAGGAAGATATTTTTTAAAATTTATTTTTGATTTTATTTTATTGAAGTATAGTTAATTTGTGTTACTTTCAGGTGTATAGCACAATTATTCAGCTATTTTAATATATTCTTTTTCAGATTCTTTCCCCTTATACGCTATTACAAAACACTGAGTATATTTCCCTGTGCTATACAGTAGGCCCTTGTTGATTTAGAGGGGGAAAAGATTTTTAAAATACTTTTATTGGGAAATATCAGTATTTATTTGATACATTTTTATAGCATGTTATTATTTCTGCCAGTAAAAGCCAGATTTTTTTCCACAACAAAATAGCTGAAATTACTAATTTCATCTATTTGTAATTCTAATTACAAGTCAGATTTATTGAAAATTTTCAGTTATACATGCATATGCAAGACCATTATCTTTTCCTTCCTCAAGCTGCTTGTTCTATGTAGCAACTGGTTCCATCTGGAGTAAATAACTATTCTTTCATTCAATATTTACTGAGAACCTATTATGCAAATAGCACTATCCTGGGTGTGGGCGATACCACAGAGAGCTGTCAGATAAGAACCTCCTGGAATATGTACTCTAGGGATGCTCTGCAATGCCCTGCTCACTGCAAGCATAGAGCTGTGGCTTGTACCAGACAGCTGTGCTGATTGCTGATTTCCACATAGATTAGCATTCTCTCAGGACATTTCCTCCTTCAGGCTTCTCTCCTTCACTGTTTTACTCATGGTCCCAGATAGTTATGTCTGGAACATCTGGGATTCTATCCAATAGATAACGTATGTTTCTGTGTTTGCAGGAGCATTCCCAGCCCTGTACCCCAAGAATCCACCTACTTCAACTCACAAGCCCCAGAGCAACTACACTTTGACTATGAAAATGGTGAGGCTTCCCAAATGACCTGGGCCAAAGTAGGCAGAGGGGGCTGGTGATGTCTCTGAACCGAACCTGACTCTGCTGTGTCCCTGCCACCTCTACAAATCAGTGACTCCTCTGTCCTCATGGCTGTGATAGGTGGTAGGTACAGAGTGAATTAAATGTCAAGAAGGGACTGTGTCATATAATGAGGCTTCCTTCTTTCTCTTTCAGTGAATATTGTAAATGGGGATGAGGTTTATTCTTTGGTGTACTGTGTGCAACAGGAACAGCCATCAGCAGCAGGTGAGACATGAGAGAGTGAATTTGTCTCTGATTTTGCCTTTCCTGGAGCCAGGAGGATAATCAGTGACTGTGTATGGCAACATAGCAGCTGGCACTGCTGCTTCTATCCTTGGAGTTGAATATGAGTATTGCTATGCCTATTTGAAGATTGGCCTGTGGACTGGAAGCTGCCTTGAGTAGGTCCTAGTAATGATGCTAACTTGTGTATCTCACCCCCTGTCTGATGGCAGCGTTGGAAATGGTACCAACTCTGTATTCTCTATAGCACCCCAAAGTGGTTGCCTAGTTGTGGCTGTAGTCCCACCCTGTGCTTGATGCACACAGAAATACTGAGAGGTATTGATGCCAGGGGAGCTTCCCTGGTGCTCAGTGGTAAAGAATCCACCTGCCAATGCAGGAGCTGCAGGTTCAATCCCTGGGTCAGGAAGATCCCCTGGAACAGAAAATGACAATCCACTCCAGTGTTCTTGCCTGGGAAATCCCATGCACAGAGGAGGCTGGTGGGCTACAGTCCATGGGGTTGCAAAAGAATCAGACACAACTTAGCAATTAAACAGCAACAGCAAATGCTAGGAGGGACCATCTGGCCCTCACACTCACATGTGCCAATTTTCCTAGCCATGTTTGTGATGGCAGAAAAGTAAGACAGAAAATATTAATGGATGCAAGTTACAGGAAATAGGAGAGGAAGAAGTCTTCATTAACATTAATTTAAGGAAGGACTCTAAAGGGAATCTCACATATATTTGTCTTCACAGAAGAACCCCTGGGGACACATCCTGGGGATAAGGTGAGTTAGAATCCTTGTTCTTTCTTCCTTGCTCTTTCACTCCTTCTTCTGGGGACTGGGTCTCAAACATCTAAAACTATGGCCACTTGGAAAAAACAAAAGATCTCATCATCTATCTCCTATTTTATCTCCCCACATAATGGGGATAAAAACATCCAATTATAACAGTAAAGCATCTTTTTACAAGATAATTCTAGAGGCTCTTATATGCATATTTTTTAGCAATGGATGTATGAAGGTTTGTAGCTAAACTGTAGTGCATGCTTAGTCTAAAAGTTCTATTGGTTTGAAAATCTTTATTCTGAAATACTGTTTTACCATGCATACATCACTTTGTGCTGTAAGGCTAGCTAAACAACATGTCAAAAACTAAATTGATATTGAATAAAATGAAACTAAAAGTGATTTTTGTCATTGAAAAATTGGTAATTTCTAAACCTTGATCAATTCAAGACTTCACTAATAATACACAATTGCTTTCAGAAAATTGTAGAAACTCCAACTTTGCATGTATGCAAATAGAGGAGGTGCTTTGTAATTTTGTCTTGTGTGGTGTGGCAGCCAATCGTCTCTGAACAGAATTCAAGTCCTTGATAAACTCTAGCGACAGGCTAAGTTTAGTTTATGGATACATAATTCTGATGCACTTAAACAATTATAGCCTATGGAATGGCCTAATACAAACCCATAAAAATGAAAGAAGGTTTTGCATACGTAGTTCAGTTTACAGCTCATCAGGACCATGTCTGTAGCCTAACAATGTGACGCAAGCCCTTTGAAAATGCCTAGGGCCACAGTCTTCCAGAAAGGTCTGTGTTCTGTCTTGAGTGGTGCACCATGGTAGGGTGTGTCCAGGCAGATCAGAAAGAGAACCTGCGAAAATATGTTCTATTTGTTTTCCCTGCTCAAGTTCTACCCATGTTCTATCCTGCTCAAGTTCTACTTTTGCTTCTAGGACTCCTCAGCCATATATTCCAGGCTGAAGAAGGCAGATCTTACAGATATGGACTATGATGATGTTATGTAGAGTTACAGAAGATTCTGCTCTTGGAAAACCATCCATGACTCCAAACCTCAAAACTATTATGTCCTTCAGAGATCCTGGGAGAATTAGCATTCCAGTACACCTCATCCAGGTGCTTTCCTCCATAAAACTATTTCTGCATCTACTGTGAAGTGCAGTTTGCTCAAGCTTTGAAGAGATCATCTGGAAGAACCCACCTGAACTCAGGAGTGGGAAAAACTTTGTTATTAGAGCTTGATTCCTATTAGTTCTTTCAGGTACAGGTCAAACTCTGCTCTAAATTCTTTTTATAAGTGGAAACAGGATGGGAATAAAAGAACTTGAGATCTTGGAGATAGTGAGACAGTGAAGCCTAGAGTGCATGAACCCAAGGTTAGTGATTTTGTGGGACTGCTCCATACAGAGAGCTGCATCCATATTCTTTTTTGGCAAGTGCTTTCTCTGAGCAGACAGTACAGAGCTCTAAGCCATGTTTCTTACAGTGATCATCCTGTTCCTCCATAAAATATGTGACTCAATGAATTTTTGAGTCACTATTACCAAACTAGAATTAAATCAAAGTTACATAAAATTCTGTTGTGGTTGCATTCAGTTTTAATGACATATTTTATATGCACAAGCTAATCTAGATGCTGCCATATTTATAATGAGATATAATCTTTGTAAGTTTCACTACATCCACGGTTCTATATTTGTTGCAGCTTCTAGAAGTTTTAGGAATATATTTTCTTCCTTAATTCACACATTTTTTGAAAATGTGATAATATGGTTTGAAGTCCATATTTTAATTTTAAAACAATCATAAGCTAACACATAAACTAAAACATTTAAAAACTATATAATGTAAAAGTTAAAGTCTTCCCTATAAGTTAACACCACAAGTGGTACCCGTTGTTAAAAGCTTAGCATTGTTAAAATCTTAACTCTGCAGATATTTTTCTTTTTTTTTGTAGAAACACTTCTACATATATGTGAATATATTTAGAAGTATGTATATTTAATAAAATATGAAAATTTAAAGTCTGTACTATTTTAAAAGGCTGTGTAGTATCCTACGATATGATAAATCATAACACATTTTTCTTTTTCATTTTAGTAAAATATAAATAACATAAAATTTATCATTTTAATCATTTTTGAGCTACCAGTCTTTATTTTCTACTTGTCAAATTCTTTATTTTTTTCCTCATTTGTGTTTCTTCTATTTTTCTTTTTTTATTGAGATAACATTGGTTTATAATATTGTATACATTTTATATGTATATTTATCAGAGAAGGCAATGGCACTCCACTCCAGTACTCTTGCCTGGAAAATCCCATGGATGGAGGAGCCTGGTAGGCTGTAGTCCATGGGGTCGCTAAGAGTCGGACACGACTGAGTGACTGCACTTTCACTTTTCACTTTTCACTTTCATGCATTGGAGAAGGAAATGGCAACCCACTCCAGTGTTCTTGCCTGGAGAATCCCAGGGACGGGAGAGCCTGGTGGGCTGCCGTCTATGGGGTCACACAGAGTCGGACACGACTGAAGTGACTTAGCAGCAGTAGCAGCAGCATGTATATTTATAATTTGACTTACATTTACACTACAGTGTGCTGACCATCAAGAGTTTACTTTAAATCTATTACTATATAATTAGTTCCCTTACCCACTTTGCTATCTTCACCCCCCTTCACCTTTGGTAACTGCTAATTTGTTCTTTGTATCTATGTGATTGTTTTTGTCTTGTTTTGTGAATAGTGTAAGATAGGAGTCCAGTTTCATTATTTTGAATATGAATATCCAGCTTTCCCAACATCATTTATTGAAGAAACTGTCCCTTCTTCACTGAGTATTCTTCATTCTGCTGTAAAC
Organism: Bos javanicus; assembly: GCF_032452875.1. Taxonomy (NCBI): domain Eukaryota; kingdom Metazoa; phylum Chordata; class Mammalia; order Artiodactyla; family Bovidae; genus Bos; species Bos javanicus. Next base: position 12,632,431 of record NC_083870.1, read on the forward strand.
TATTAGTCGACCATACATGCATGAGTTTATTTATGGGCTCTCAATTCTGTTTCCTTTGTCTATGTGTCTGTTTTTATGTCAATACCATACTGTTTTTATTACAATAGCTTTGAAATATAGTTTAAAATCTGGATATGTGATGTCTTCAGCTTTGTTCTTCTTTCTCAATATTGCTTTGGTTATTTGATGACTCTTGTAGCACCATATAAATTTTAGAATTCTTTGTTATATTTCTGTGAAATGAGTGTCATTAGGATATTGATAGGAATTACATTAAATTTAGAGATGGCTTTGGATAGTTAACAATATTAATTATTTAAATCTATGAACAAAGGAAATATTCACATTTATTTGTGTCTTCTATGTCTTACATCAAGGTTGTACAGTTTTAAATACATAGATCCTTCACCCCTTTGGTTAAATTTATTCTTAAATATTTCACTGCTTTTAATGCTATTCTTTTCAGATAAAGTATAGTTAATGCATAGAAATGCAACTGATTTTTGTCTTTATTTTTTATTTTGAAATTTAACTGTATTTTATTATTTCTAGCAATTTTTTTTTGGTGGAGTTTCAGGGTTTTCTATATATAAATCATGTCATCTGCAAACACAAATTTCCTTCTTTTCTGATTTGGATGCCTTTTATTTATTTTTTGTTTTCCAGTAGCTTTGGCTAGGACTTTTAGTATTAAGCAGAATAGGAGTGGTAGGAGTGGGCACTCTTGCTTGTTCCTGGTGTTAGAGGAAAAGTTTCAACCTTCCACATTTAAGTATGACATTAGCTGTGGATTTGTCATTTATGGCCTTTATTATATGGAGGTACATTCCTTCTGTATACAATTTTGAAAGTTGTTATCATTTTGGCATTTTGTCAAAGCCTTTTCTGTGTCTACTGAGATAATTTTATAACTTTAATTTTTCATCTATTGTTGAGGTCCTTTAATGGGCCAGAACCTGGTGGTCCAGAGTCGATGATAAGAAAGTAAAAGAGAGAAATAAAGAGGCTGATATTCCTTGGTTTATGCAGAAAGCCAATAAAGCCTTTGACACAAGGCTTGCACTGCTACACATAGGCACCAAGCGCCCTCTCAAGGGGGTGAAGGCACAGTGCGCCTTCACCAGAGGGTCTTAGAAGCCCGGGTAAGAAAATGAGCTCAGTGAGCCTCTGTGCTCCAGAGAATTAGCCTGAGAGAGAGAGAAAGAAAGAGGGAGAAAGAAAGACACGGGGACCCAAGATCTGATGGAGCAAAGGTGTTTTATTCAACATTGTGTGGGTATTTACACTGTCTTACAAGGTAACTATTTTCAGCAGAGATAAAAATCAAAATTCCACACTTACAAAACATTATAAGGCAATCCATATCAAAGACAGAGGGTTGTAAATAATCACTTTTATCATATGGTTCATAAAAAGGAAGAGGGTCATAAATAGTTACTTATCACCATATGGAAAAACTAATGAAGGAAATGCATGCATTCCTAAGCCCCCAGGAGTAGTTTGCTGCTGCTGCTGCTGCTGCCACTGCTGCTGCCAAGTGGCCTCAGTCGTGTCCGACTCTGTGCGACCCCAGAGATGGCAGCCCACCAGGCTCCCCGTCCCTGGGATTCTCCAAGCAAGAACACTGGAGTGGGTTGCCATTTCCTTCTCCAACGCATCAAAGTGGAAAATGAAAGTGAAGTCGCTCAGTAATGTCCGACTCATAGTGACCCCATCGACTGTAGCCCACCAGGCTCCTCCATCCATGGGATTTTTCCAGGCAAGAGTACTGGAGTGGGGTGCCATTGAAGCCACTTAATTTCTGAATATTCAGGAATTAATAAGGGACAGAGGATTCATGACAGATCCCAAACAGAACACAGGAAGCTTCCTGTTAAATGCTTCCTTGCTGCTGCTATGGCTGGTAAGTCACTTCAGTCGTGTCCGACTCTGTGCAATCCCATAGATGGAAGCCAACCAGGCTCCCCCATCCCTGGGATTCTCCAGGCAAGAGTACTGGAGTGGGTTGCCATTTCCTTCTCGAATGCATGAAAGTGAAAAGTGAAAGTGAAGTCATTCAGCCATGTCTGACTCTTAGCAACCCCATGGGTTGCAGCCTACCAGGCTCTGCCACCCATGGGGTTTTGTTGCTGCACCACACCAGGCTTCCCTGTCCTCCACTATCTAGTGGAGTTTGCTCAAGTTCATGTCCATTGAGTCAGAAATGCTATCTAACCATCTCATCCTCTGCCACCCTCTTCTCCTTCTGCCTTCAATCTTTCCCAGCATCAGAGTCTTTTCCAATGAATCTGCTCTTCACATCAGGTGGCCAAAATATTGGAGCTTCAGCTTCAGTATCAGTCCTTCCAATGAATATCCAGGGTTGATTTCCTTTAAGATTGATTGGTTTGATCTCCTTGCAGTCCAAGGAGCTCTCAAGAGTCTTCTCTAGCACCACGATTTGAAAGCATTTATTCAAATGCATGTTTCTAGGAATCTATCAATTATTTTTCTATGTTGTCCAATTTGTTGTAATATAATTGTTTATAGTAGTTTCCTATGGTCCCTTGTATTTCTGTGTTATTAGTTGTAATGTCTCTTTTTCACTTACAATTTTATTTACTTGAATCCTCTTTTTCTTGTTTCATAGATTTGTCAATTTTGTTTACCTATTCAAATAACCAGGTTTCTTATTGTCTTCTACTGTTTTCCTATTCTCTATTTTATTTATTTTTGCATGATCTTTATTATTTCCTTACTTCTGCTAACTTTGAACTTAATTTGTTCTTGTTTTTCTAGTTCTTTGAGGTATAATGCTAGGATGTTCAATGAGGTCTTTCTTTCTTTCTTTTTTTTTTTTTAAATTTAGGCCTTTATAGGCATAACCTTTCCTCATTAAACTGTTTTTGCTACATTCCCAAGTAATGGTGTATTATGTTTTTATTTTATTTTTCCTAAAGATATTTTGTTGGCTTCCCTTCTGTTTTCTTCTTTGCTCCATTGGTTGTTCATAAGCATGTTGTTTAATTTCCATGTATTTGTAAAATTTCAGCTTTCCTCCTGTGATTGATTTCTAGTTTCTTATCATTACAGTAGGAAAAAAAAAACTTGATATAATTTATTTCTCCTAAAATTTGTTGAGAACTTGTATTGTGGCCTAACATATTATCTAGCTTAGAAAATGTTCCATGTGTGCTTGAAAATGGTGTATATTCTTTTGCTCTTGGATGGAGTGTTCTATATATGTCTGTCAGGTCTATTAAGTCTATAATGTTGTTCCAGTTTGCTCTTTCCTTATTGATTCTCTGGATGATCTATTCATTGTAGACCCTGGGTAGTTAAGTCCCCAGTTATTGCATTGGTGCTTATTTCTCCTTTAGTTCTGTTTGTATTTGCTTTATGTATTTATTTGGGTACATAAATACAATTGTTATATCTTCTTGGTAAATTGACCCAGAAGGCAATGGCGCCCCACTGCAGTACTCTTGCCTAGAAAATCCCATGGATGGAGGAGCTTGGTAGGCTGCAGTCAAAGGGATCGCTAAGAGTCGGACACAACTGAGCGACTTCCCTTTCACTTTTCACTTTCATGCATTGGAGAAGGAAATGGCAACCCACTTCAGTGTTCTTGCCTGGAGAATCCCAGGGATGGGGGAGCCTGGTGGGCTGCTGTCTATGGGGTCGCACAGAGTTGGACATGACTGAAGCGACTTAGCAGCAGCAGCTGCAGACTATAAAATGACCTTCTTTGTCTTTCAGTTCATCCCACCCTTTCCGTCCCCCACTGTGTCCAAAAGTTATAGCTTTTGACTTACAGTCTATTTTGTCTGCTATAAATATAGCTTCTTTATTTTGGTTTCATTTACTCAGAATTTGTTTTTTCATTCTTTTATTTTGTTCTGTGTGTATCTTTATAATTGATGTGTCTCTCTTCTGAGCAGCATAGAGTTAAGCCTTGTTTTATTATCCATTCAGCCACTTGATTGAAGAATTGAATTTAAATTTAAATAATTACAGATGTGTAAGAACTTACAAATGCCATCCCTTGTGGCTCATGGACAGACATCTCGATGGATTCTGTGATGCAGTTAGTAACATTTATGTCCCTCTGGTCCCCTCTGAGAGTCCTTTCTGATACTTTCTGAGTTGCTCCCCACCACTGTCACACAGCACACCTAAATATTCCCCTTCAGTCTATCCAACATCTGAGTTTTTGCTTCAATAGTGTGTTGAAAATTCTCTGCTGGACTTCTGGATGTCCACAAGGCTCTCTTGTTCTTTGGTGATTGTCTAAGTTGGTGGTCTTAAAGGAAAGACAGAAGAAAATTCTTATTCTGCTATGATGATAGTATCACTCTGGTCCAGTTTCTTTCTTCATGAATTTTTACTTTCTAGTTCTTTTTGCTACAGACTGTGAGTTCATTTTTCCAAAAGGTACAAATGCAGAACTGTGAGGTGAATGAACTGAGAGCCTGTGATAGATAGTGAAGTAAGTCAGAAAGAGAAAAACAAATATCTTATATTAACACATATATATAATCTAGAAAAATGGTATTGATGAACTTATTTGCAGGGTAGGAATGGAGACACAGATGTAAAGAACAAGGTTTTGTCTCCTGATTCAATATGGACTTTAAGTGTGAAGCCCATAAAAATTATTCAGTGTAATATTTTCTTCCCCACTCCTCCCCAGGGGAACAGTAATGTAATTTACATGTTTAGCACTCTGTTTTCACTTCCTTTTTAAAATCTATAATATGGGAATTTCCCTTCTTACCTGTTTGGCTATGCATTTTAAAAATTAGGTAAAATTTATCCATCCCTGAATGAATGTATGAATGCTTTTTCTGACTGTGGATTATACCTATGTGCACTGGGAAACAGTTGCTAGGAGAGCATGTTAGAAGAGTGAGCAAAAACCTCTAAAGGGAAATCGAGATTGAAAGCCAGGATATAATTTGGATCTTAGTGCTTATTTATTTTTCTGTCACAAACTGATATTTAGCTACCAGGAAGACATCCATAGAAAGCTGCTGTAGGTGATGCTATTAAGGGATGGGATAGTCAATGACCCATGGTCCACAGTTCTCGGTAATTGTCCTTCCCACATGGAAAGTCATAACCCATTCATCTTCTGGGAAATCCACAAACATACAATTAAAATAGAAAGTAGAAAGCTTCAAAATGAATTGTCTGATTCTTGGGGGCCCCTCTGCACCTGCCATCCCCAGGAAGTCTAGGCCACTAACTAGGTGGTATTTTTACACATAGAGGAAGGGCAGCTCTCTGTTGCAGATGCTACTCATATATCTGTCAAGAGCCTCAGTAAGTCATCCTGTGCCTCTGTCTCCCCTCAGACTCCAAGTCTAGGCTTACCTCTACTCCCCACCACAAGAATGGCAATGCCTTCTGTAGAAGGGGTTTGTAGCAACTTTTATTAATATTGAGGAAACTGGTACTCTTTGTAAAGAGGAAAAATTTGAGCTCTGTAAAACTTCAGTCTCTTAAAAAATCATTATCTGAAGCCAAAACTTACTTCTGCCCTTCTCTAATTGAGCAAATATGGGGATAACTCTTTTAGAAGCTGGATCTCTGGAGCATTCTTTCTTTCTTTTCTTTCTTTTTTTTTTTAAGTATTTGGTTGTGCTAAGTCTTAGTTGTGGTACACAGGATCTTTAGTTGCAGCATGTGGGGTCTAGTTCCCTGACCAAGGATTTGAACCCAGGCCCTCTACATTGGGAGTGCTGAGTCTTACCCACTGGACCATCAGTGGGAAAATCCCTAGAGTATCTCCATCTTTACATCTGCCAAGGAGGTAACAGAACAACTTCCAGGCATTCTTAGTCTGAATTCTGTGTCATGCTATTTGGCCTGTATAGGGCCCCAGTAGATTTATAGAAATTAGTTAAGTGAATTATAGAGAATCTGCTGGGCAGGGGGTCCTGTTTCTGCCTAAATAATAGCTACCAATTCTTCTCCAGGAAGTCTTCAACAAACATTACTTTCTGTGCATGCATGAGAAGTAACTTCAGTCGTGTCCGACTCTATGCGATCTTATGGACTATAGCCTGCCAGGTTCCTCTGTCCATGGGATTCTCCAGACAAGAATACTGGAGTGGGTTGTCATTTCCTTACCATTTCCATATCTCCAAAAGTATGTATTTATTAGCGTGGACATAAAATTCCTAAGTCAAGACCTATCAAGAGACACATATCATGTTGTTCAAAATAATTATAGTAACTATTAAAATTACTACCACAACTACTACCACACAATGACGAGGACCTTGCCAATGACTACTTCTATAGCCAAGTGTACTTCATATATATATATATATATTTTTTTTTTTTTTTCCCTGTGATCAAGTATGGATGTGAGAGTTGGACTGTGAAGAAGGCTGAGTGCCAAAGAATTGATGCTTTTGAACTGTGGTGTTGGAGAAGACTCTTGAGAGTCCCTTGGACTGCAAGGAGATCCAGCCAGTCCATTCTGAAGGAGATCAGCCCTGGGATTTCTTTGGAGGGAATGATGTTCAAGCTGAAACTCCAGTACTTTGGCCACCTCATGCAAAGAGTTGACTCATTGGAAAAGACTCTGATGCTGGGAGGGATTGGGGACAAGAGGAGAAGGGGATGACAGAGGATGAGATGGCTGGATGGCATCACTGACTCGATGGACGTGAGTCTGAGTGAACTCTGAGAGTTGGTGATGGACAGGAAGGCCTGGCGCGCTGCGATTCATGGGGTGGGGTCGGAAAGAGTCGGACATGACTGAGCGACTGATCTGATCTGATATATATATAATGACATTTAATCTGTCAGAGTGACCTTGGAGCCCCACATTCAACCAGATACATCCAGAGATCTCTGAAGTTCACCAGCCTAGAGAAGTTTACCTTTTCTATCCTAACTATCCTAGTAGCCAACTTCCTCAAATGGGAGATGTTATGTTTTTCCCTTCTTAGTTGTATTTCACGACAGTACTCTTGGTTTCAATTCTGGCATACTCCATCTTGGTTTGGCACTGTACTTTGTATCCTATTCAAGATATTGAATAGAATTTGCAGAGATTGCTTTTGCTCTGCATCTGAGAAAATATCTTTCTGTACGTTACCACCTGTGGAATCTCCAAGTCAAGCATCTACGTGGTTGCACCAAGAAACGTTTCTATCTATGCATAAATCTGCTTTCCTCTGGTACCTGTGACTCCAACTTGCTGGTGGCTAATTATCTCTGCACAAGGGACTTTTTAAAATCTCTCACTTTGGTTCGGAGAAGGCAATGGCAACTCACTCCAGTACTTTTGCCTGGAAAATGCCATGGACAGAGGAGCCTGGTAGGCTGCAGTCCACGGGGTTGCTAGGAGTCGGACACGACTGAGAGACCTCAATTTCATTTTTCACTTTCATGCATTGGAGAAGGAAATGGCAACGCACTCCAGTGTTCTTGCCTGGAGAATCCCAGGGACGGGAGAGCCTGGTGGACTGCCGTCTATGGGGGTCTCACAGGGTCGGACACGACTGAAGCGACTTAGCAGCAGCAGCAGCAGCAGCAGCAGCAGCAGCAGCAGCTCACTTTGGTTAACCTCCCCCCTCCCACCACACACAATTTCACTTTCGCCGTTACAGTCTTAAGCATTAAGTTACCCTTTCTCCCACTGTACTACTTAGTTTCCTAATCTGGCTGCAGTTTCCAAGTTTAGGTGTGCTTTCAGTCTGTGTCTTTCCACATGCAAATGTCTGCCATCTGTCAGATACAAAACAGCATCCAGGAACTTCCTTGATGGTCCAGTGACTAAGCCTCCACACTCCCTATGCAGGGGGCCTAGGTTTGGCCCTTAGTTGGGGAACTAAATCCCACACGCTGCAACTAAGAGTTCACAAGCCATAACTAAAAGATTCTGCATGCTGCAACTAAGATCTGATGCAGCCAAATAAGTAAATACATGTTTAAAAAAATCAGCACCAAGATGGAGCATGTCAATCATCTCAGAGGACTTGTTGCCACCATTGTGGTCCATCCACCTCACTATGACAATGACCATCTCTAACAACTCATTATTTCTCCTTTCCACCTACAGCACTCACCTTCACACAAACCGTGAATTTTATCCCACACCATTTGTGGTAGCACCTTAGGAAATATTAATTTCCAAATAAACAGGCTACATTTCTGTATAGGACATATTGGAATTAATGAAAGGTTGTGAATATTTTTACACATGGACATCACCAAATGGTCAACACCAAAATCAGATTGATTATATTCTTTGCAGCCAAGTTAAAAAAAAAAAAAAATTGAACACTGATTATATTCTTTGCAGCCAAAGATGGAGAAGCTCTATACAGTCAACAAAAACAAGACCAGGAGCTGACTGTGGCTCAGATTATGAACTCCTTATTACCAAATTCAGGCTTAAATTGAAGAAAGTAGGGAAAACCACTAGATCATTCAGGTATGATCTAAATCAAATCGCTTATGATTATACAGTAGAAGTGAGAAATAGATTTAAGGGCCTAGATCTGATAGATAGAGTGTCTGATGAACTATGGAATGAGGTTCGTGACATTGTACAGGAGACAGGGATCAAGACCATCCCCCTGGAAAACAAATGCAAAAAAGCAAAATGGCTGTCTGGGGAGGCCTTACAAATAGCTGTGAAAAGAAGAGAAGGGAAAAGCAAAGGAGAAAAGGAAAGATATAAGCATCTGAATGCAGAGTTCCAAAGAATAGCAAGGACAGATAACAAAGCCTTCCTCAGTGATCAATGCAAAGAAATAGAGGAAAACAACAGAATGGGAAAGACTAGAGATCTCTTCAAGAAAATTAGAGATACCAAGGAAATCTTTCATGCAAAGATGGGCTCGATAAAGGACAGAAATGGTATGGACCTAACAGAAGCAGAAGATATTAAGAAGAGGTGGCAAGAATACACAGAAGAACTGTACAAAAAAGATCTTCACGACCCAGATAATGACGATGGTGTGATCACTCATCTAGAGCCAGACATCCTGGAATGTGAAGTCAAGTGGGCCTTAGAAAGCATCACTATGAACAAAGCTAGTGGAGGTGATGGAATTCCAGTTGAGCTATTTCAAAACCTGAAAGATGATGCTGTGAAAGTGCTGCACTCAATATGCCAGCAAATTTGGAAAACTCAGCAGTGGCCACAGGACTGGAAAAGGTCAGTTTTCATTCCAATCCCAAAGAAAGGCAATGCCAAAGAATGCTCAAACTACTGCACAATTGCACTCATCTCACATGCTAGTAAAGTAATGATTAAAATTCTCCAAGCCTAGCTTCAGCAATACGTGAACCATGAACTTCCAGATGTTCAAGCTGGTTTTAGAAAAGGCAGAGGAACCAGAGATCAAATTGCCAACATCTGCTGGATCATCGAAAAAGCAAGAGAGTTCCAGAAAAACATCTATTTCTGCTTTATTGACTATTCCAAAGTCTTTGACTGTGTGGATCACAAGAAACTGTGGAAAATTCTGAAAGAGATGGGAATACCAGACCACCTGACCTGCCTCTTGAGAAACCTATATGCAGGTCAGGAAGCAACAGTTAGACCTGGACATGGGACAACAGACTGGTTCCAAATAGGAAAAGGAGTATGTCAAGGCTGTATATAGCCACCCTGCTTATTTAACTTATATGCAGAGTACATCATGAGAAACGCTGGACTGGAAGAAGCACAAGCTGGAATCAAGATTGCCGGGAGAAATATCAATAACCTCAGATATGCAGATGACACCGCCCTTATGGCAGAAAGTGAAGAGGAACTCAAAAGCCTCTTGATGAAAGTGAAAGTGGAGAGTGAAAAAGTTGGCTTAAAGCTCAACATTCAGAAAACTAAGATCATGGCATCTGGTCCCATCACTAATGGGAAATAGATGGGGAAACAGTGGAAACAGTGTCAGACTTTAATTTTTTGGGCTCCAAAATCACTGTAGATGGTGACTGCAGCCATGAAATTAAAAGACGCTGACTCCTTGGAAGGAAAGTTATGACCATCCTAGATAGCATATTCCAAAGCAGAGACATTATTTTGCCAACAAAGGTTCATCTAGTCAAGGCTATGGTTTTTCCTGTGGTCATGTATGGATGTGAGAGTTGGACTGTGAAGAAGGCTGAGCACTGAAGAATTGATGCTTTTGAACTGTGGTGTTGGAGAAGACTCTTGAGAGTCCCTTGGACTGCCAGGAGATCCAACCAGTCCATTCTGAAGGAGATCAGCCCTGGGATTTCTTTGGAAGGAATGATGCTCAAGCTGAAACTCCAGTACTTTGGCCACCTCATGCGAAGAGTTGACTCATTGGAAAAGACTCTGATGCTGGGAGGGATTGGGGGCAAGAGGAGAAGGGGATGACAGAGGATGAGATGGCTGGATGGCATCACCAACTCGATGGATGTGAGTCTGAGTGAACTCCAGGAGTTGGTGATGGACAGGAAGTCCTGGTATGCTGCGATTCATGGGTTTGCAAAGAGTCGGACATGACTGAGTGACTGAACTGAACTGTGAATATTTTGAAAAACTTCCTCAAATGTTGATGAAAACTTATACCTACCACTAACTCCTCCACCATCTTTTATTTTCTCCTCTCTCTACTCTGTTCCCTAATTTGCTTCCACCCATCAAAATGGTCAAGAAGAGGAGGAATTATAGGCCAACTAGGAATACTTCTAGCAGGTAAGGACTTGATGATCGGTTCTGGTCTCAGGGAAAGAAAACTTATCCTATTTGAAACACAAAGAAACCATTTACACAGATAGTTAAAGTAGCATTGGATGGCTTCCCTGATAGCTCACTTGGTAAAGAATCCGCCTGCAATGCAGATTCGATTCCTGGGTTAGGAAGATCTGCTGGAGAAGGGATAGGCTTCCCACTCCAGAATTCTTGGGCTTCCCTTGTGGCTCAGCTGGTAAAGAATCTGCCTGCAATGTGGGAGATCTGTGTTCGATCCCTGGGTTGGGAAGATCCCTTGGAGAAGGGAAAGATTACCCACTCCAGTATTCTGGCCTAGAGAATTCCATGGACTCTGTGGTCCATGGGGTCACAAAGAGTCAGACACTACTGAACAACTTTCACTTTCTTTTCACTTTCCCCTTAGCAATATATCACAAACATCTTTTATTCCTATAAAATATTCTTCAGAAGAATAATTTTAATGGCAGCTTGGTAGTCTGTGTATAATTTATTTTCAAACTGCCTTTGTTGGGTGTTTTTAGCATTTTCTTTTTACGTGATTATAATGGTTCATAACATCACATATATACATCAGCATTTTCCAAAATAAAACTACGTTTACAGTGAATGATATTAAATCTCACTATCAGTCAGTCTCCAGGTTACAAACATCTATGATTTTGTGATTTAAAGTTTCATGTTGCATAAGGTCCAAAAACACGACTTGCATCTGCCTGGACACCCTAGCAGACTGTTCTATATAACATTTATGAGGACTACATATTATCAGGATGAGAATGACAGTAGGCTTTAACATGATACATGCTTTGTAGGGTATAGCCATATTAAGACCAGTCTGTGGTACAAAAAGTAGTATGATTTAGAAATAGGGAAGGGGACAATGTTCACAATGATATAGAGAAAGTGCTTTGAATCTTAGTGAAAATCTCATTCTACAAACTTAGAAAAATCTCACCTAAGACTTAGGAAAATCTCATCTAAGAAACCTGAGCCATTTTAACAATGGCCCTTCTATCTTAAGGGAAGATTGAGAGACAATACTTCATAGTAAGACATCAAAGTGTTTAAAAGGCAGGCTATGGAACTGAACTGCCTGGGTTTGACTCCCAGTTGTTACTACTAGAAATTGACCATGTTGATCTTGATGGCTCTTTTTCTGGTGCCTCAGTTGCCTCTATTGCATGAAGGGTAGAGCTCGATTTTACAAGTTTGCTGCTACTGCTGATAAGTCGTTTCAATCGTGTCCGACTCTGCAACCCCATAGACGGCAGCCCACCAGGCTCCCCAGTCCCTGGGATTCGCCAGGCAAGAACACTGGAGTGGGTTGCCATTTCCTTCTCCAATGCATGAAAGGGAAAAGTGAAAGTGAAGTCGCTCAGTTGAGTATTAAAAATAACTTGGTGAACATAAAGCTCTTTGAATGTATTCAGCTTATTAATAACCATATATAAGTGTTAGCTATCATCAGCGTTAAGGTGTGGAATTTCTCTGCCATTGAGAGGATCATCTTTAATTCTCTTGGCATCTACAGAAAAGAAGATAGTGGTGAGACATTGAAGAGCTCTTCTACTTCCTTTTTTTGCTAATTGTGAAAAACTTACTTTGAAAAGTAGTTTTCATTTCCTGACCGTGGAATTCAGCAGGTGGTTATGGGGACATCTCAAATAGCTGAACCAGGCCTTCACACTGTTATGATCATTGCTGATAATCTTTTGTGCGTTAACATGAATTTAGAACTGAAGTGGAAGCAGGATGAGATCTCCAGCTCCTGAAAGATCTAAGGATTTCTCAGAGCTCAGAGACCAATAGAAATGTTTGGGTCTCTGCTTCCAGCTTAGACTTCAAAGGCAGATGCAAAACAGTGGCCCCAGGAAAATCCTGTTGCAATACATCCTAATTCTAAATGCTCAGGGCAGGCCCCTTTACCATTTGTTGACCACGAATGGAGTGAATGAATGACTCTGTTTTATCTTAAATCTCAGAGAGTAATATGTTCTCATAAATAAAATTCTCATAACTTCAAAATTTCATAATGCTTAATACCTCTCCTTGAAAAGTATTTAGATAGTTATCAACAAGATTTTGGCTTAAAAGATGTATTGGGACCTTTAGCTAATGTTCCTTTGCTTAATCATGGGCAATGGGAGAGAAGAGGGCTGCTGCTGCGAAGCAAGATTCCTTTTTTCTACATTCAGTAGGCACTAAATTTGGTAAGTCCCCTACATATGAACCTTCAAGCTGTGAACTTTCAAAGGTGTGAATGTGTTAGGGGAAGCACACTGATTGAAACCGCCCACCCTGGCCAGGCACCATAGTACCCATTTGCATGAGCTGTTTTATGACAGGAGATCCTAATAAGGAATATGGAACTAATAAGCCACCACCAACTGGAACAGTTCGGGAAAGGTCAAAAGAAGACACTGCATGTCCGTCCACTTCCCAGAATCCCTCTCTCTAGCATCCATCTTGGCTGAGCGATGCATGCGCCACCAGGAAAGACTGAATTAGAATGATTGGTGGCCAAAGACCACCTGGAAACTAATTCCATCACCATAAAACCTGAGACTGCGAGCCACATGGTAGAGCTGTTCTCCTGGCTTCCCTTACCCTACTGCTTTCCACCCGGGTGCCCTTCCCAATAAAATCTCTTGCTTTGTCAGCATGTGTCTCCTCGGACAATTCTTTTCCGAAGAGCCCAGTTTCGGGGCCTGGAAAGGGTCCCCTTTCCTGCAACAAATGTGCTTGCCCTCCATCTCCTATTGCTGATAATTCTTCAGAATGACCATGTGTCTGTCATTGCTCCTTTGACTCTCTATCAGGAGTCAGCAAACTTTCTCTGTAAAAGACCAGAGAGTAAATAGTTTAGGCTTTTCAGGTCTCTGTTGTAACTTTGTAAACTCTGTCATTATAGCAGAAAAGCCACTATGGACCATGTGTAAATGAATGGGCACAACTTTGTCTCAATTACACTTGATTTACCAGAACATGCAGCTGATCAGCTCACAAGGCACTGTCTGCTGGTTCTGACAGTCATTATGCAATTCTGAATTTCTTCATATGTGTGATTCTTTTTTAACATTGTATGAATAAAGATAATTTCATCTTACTGCTTGATTTAAAACTGTGCTAAACAAAAGAGGTAAATGAAGACAATGTTTTATTCTATACACAGAAAATCCACGAGCCAAGAGTAAATCTGAGGAGCTGGAGAATTGTTTCCTTGCTTATCCAATGATAACCACCAAGTGGGAGGGTCTTTGTGGGCTCTAAGGAATTGTACTGGGATAAACAAATTCCTGTCTCACCTTTAACTGTGAGACATTAATGGAACAGGAATGTATAGGGACATTTACAGAAGTTTTAGCTTGCAGCTTCCTCAGGAGCAAGACTCATCTCTTGCATTCACTCTATCCTTTGAATAATTCTTAGTGACCTACTCAAAGGTTCAGTTAGGCAACTATACCCCAAGCCTGTGAAGTTGCTCATCATGAGCCCTTTCAATAGCATTTCAAACCATGACTTAGAATATTTCCTTCCTATCTTAGAAAGCATTATCCCTGGGAATTTTTTCCAGCTTCTAGGTGAAGACTCTAGTAATGGTTTAAAGATTGGCTTCATTGTAAGCCCCAAGGCCAAGTCCCCATGGGATCTAGTCTCCATCTATAAAGGAGAGAAAAATTCTTGAATTAACCTATTGTTACTATAATGCACATTTTCTGCTCTTCTGATTTTATTAAACAGATTGTCCCTCAATATTCAACAGGTAAGTCTGATTTTCCACCTGTATTAGTCAGTAAAAAACCACAAGTTTTTCTTAAAAATTAAAATTCTAAATTCCATAAGCTTCTTGTGGCATTTGGCTCTGTATTTACAGTGATACTTCAGGAGGTATGACATCTCTTATATGACTGACCTTCCCTTCCTTACACTGTACATCCAAATTCTGGTAATCATGGTGTAATTGGACAGTGGTAGGGATAATATTTTCATTTGAGGTATAGCTTAGTTCCTCACCTTGGGATCAAAATCCTCAACTATAATCCTAAAATATATTGCAGATGTGACAAACACAAAACATAGTTTGGTACCATAAATAAGTGAAGACACAGGGTGGAAATTAGATAATCCATGACCAATCTAAGAAGAGCAGCCCTTGGGGAGGACATTTGTATTTGGTAATGAAAAAAAATTTTTTTTTCACAATTATCAGTCACTTAAGAACTAAACCTTGGATTTAAACTCATATCTTCCTCATTATAGATTCAATGAATGGACAAAAATTTTTTGGAAACATTTAAGAAGAAAGTTCTGAGAATTGAAATTACTGGATCTTATTCTAGTAACCAGCTTATTCTGCAGTTATCCAGGCCACTTTGTGGTTTCATCTAGCTAGTTAAGAAGAAGGAACAGAACATGAATTTATAATATGGCATAGAGCCTTGAAAGATTGGAAGAAAGCATGAGCTATGGGAAAGCAAATGCCCACAAGGACAATGGTCCCCTGTGTGATGTCACCAATGCATAAAGCTAAGAAGTAGGAGCTTTAGCAGAATACACTTTTTCCATGTAAAAAGTTATTCCCTGCAATGGACTGACTGTTTTAGTCAGTTATCCACTCAGGTGTTAAAACCATCTTCCCACAGTGATAGTATTTGGAGGTAGTATTTTTGTGAGGTAAATAGATTATAAGGGTAGAGTCTTCGTGAATGGGATTAGTCCCCTTATAAGAAGAGGTCAAAACTGGCTAGTTTTCTTCCTGCTGTATGAGAAAACAAGTCAGCAGTCTGCAACCTGGATAAGGGGCCTCAGCAGAACTAGACCATGCTGGCACCAAGATAGGGCTTTCAGGCTCTAGAACTGTGAGAAATATTTGTGTTATTGATAGGCCCCCCTGGTTTATGATGGGGGCTTCCCTCATGGGAAGTTAAGGCTATTTACTCTGGCAACTTGGTGGCTCAGACAGTAAAGAATCTGCCTGCAATGCAGGAGACCTGGGTTCGAACCATGGGTTGGGAAGATTCCCTGGAGAAAGGAATGACAACCCACTCCAGTATTATGGTTTATGATATTTTGTTAAGTGCTAAGGAAGTTGTTCAGTCATGTCCGACTCTTTGCAACCCCAGGGACTGTAGCCTACCAGGATTCTCTATGCGATTTTCCAGGCAAGAATACTGGAATGGGTTGGCATTTCCTTCTCCAGGAGATCTTCCCAATCCAGGCATTGAACCCGAGTCTCCCGCATTGTAGGCAGATGCTTTACCATCTGAGCCAACAGGGAAGTCAGCCCAAATTGACTAAGATATTCTCTCAGGAAAAATAAGATGCATGTCTGTCTGCCTAATGGGTTGCAACTACCATTTTGTCTAAAGGTGAAGAGATTGTGCCTAGTACCATCTCACTGCCTAAGAGTAAGGGAGTAGGTTAGACATTAGATTCTCTGCAGAAATGAGAAGTCCAGTCCCCACCCCTCCCCTCTCTTTCAGACTGTCTCACCTTCTTGGCTCCTTCTTCTGTCTTTGAATGAAACAGTGTGATTCTGGTACTCCAGAGAGAAAAGGCCTGGAAAACAAAGACTGCAACTTATGACAAAACTAGAAAAATTTTGTCCACAAACAAAAGAAAAGAGGTATTTTGTGAATAACTCACAAGAGTTATCTTGTGAAAGGAGTTATTTTTCACAAATGAAGTCTTAAGCTTTCCTGTCCAAAATTGGCAGTTGTGAGTGACAGTGGCAAATATTACTGTACTGTTACTCGGAGAAAATTCTAAAGAAAGAAATAGTAAAAAATAGTAGAGGGACTTCCCTGGTGGTCCAATGGTTAAGAGTCTGAGCTCCCAATTCAGGGGGTCCAGGTTCGAATCCTGATCAGGGAACTAGATGCCACAAACTTGAACTAAGAGTTTACGAGCTGTAACAAAGGTTGAAGATCTCATTGCATGCCACAACTCAGACCTGGCACAACCAAAATAATAATAATAATAATAATAGCAAAGATTACTGTCTTTGGTAAAATCATCACTCCTGTGAAAGCTGGGCTGGACAGGAGACAGTGGTAGCAGAGCAGGTGAGAACCTCCTAGTGGAAACCTAACCATACATCAAATACGAATTGAAGTCCTTGTGGTGTGACCATACAAGGGAGACATGGTAGATGATATATGTCTTGTTATGAATATCCTCTTTGCTGGGATTGCTTTTCACTAGGTCCTTTTCAGCAGGAACCGTAAGTCGCACTCTTCTGAAAACCATTGTGATCCCTCTTTTCAGAACTGTTTCCATGTCTTAGGCTGACATTTAGCTCCTCTGGGCCCACTGATGGGGGCCCAGTGACCCTGACGTCTCTTGAGAGACCTAGTCTTTTTTGCAGAGCCCAGATGCCCAACTCTAATTTGCTTCTTAAGAGCCAGCAGGACCCTGGGATCAGACTAGAGCAGCTCCTCAGAGCTCCAGATATCCACCATACTGAATGAAGACTCAGGATCTTACTGGTGGCAGGCAGAGACAGTGATTCACAGTGTCAGAAGTCGGAGCCTCCAATCCTAAATTCATGAGCAGAATAAGTATCAGTGGAGCTGAGCATGGGGGAAAACATGAACACTGTAGCTTCAGCATGGGTTGCTAGTCTTCTGTTTCTTTGTGCAATTTCTGTCCTTGTGGAAAGTAGGAGTTGGACTAGAGACACTGCAAATTGCTGTTGGCATTTCATAAGAATAACAAATGCACCAAGCTCCTTATAATCTTTCTCTTTTTCATGAAAGTAATATCATCAATCAAATCGTCATTGATCACTCATTGTGTGCCCTGGTATTTAGCAGTGGGCTGGGGACTTTAAAAGGCAAGGCTTCTACTCTCCAAACGGCTCCATGTGCTGAACTGCAACACATATTTAGCTAAATGAAGTATCAGAGAAAGGAGAAACCAAAGTGAACAGGAGTGGTCAGAGGATGGGTGATGATTTGTGTTGTCCCTTAGAATTGGGAATAATAGATTAAGTGTTATTATTATTAGGAACAGTGTCTTTTTCAAGGTAGAATTGAGGCTACCAGTGACCCTCTTCATTCTATGTGAAAAGTGTATCTGCACAGTGACTCATCTAAAAAAAAATGTTTCTTCTCTCATGGAGTGGATTCATCACAGTTATTTAATGATTGCGCCCCAAGAAATTAGCTAAGATCTGGGTCAGGTCATGCAAGCATCAGTATCCACATACTTCAAGGATAATTACCATGGATTCCATACCATTGTGTACTTATTATATGTTACATAGGCAATACCCATATTACGCCTCCTTGCATTAGAGAGTGAAATAAGTCTACCTTCTGGTCCCAGAGTTTTTCATAGTCAAGGTTCTCACATGTCATTTTCTATTCAGATAAAAGTCCCAATCTGTGATGTAAGCTAAGATACTCAGGTCCCTAAAGGACAAGAGATTAAAGGAGGAGATCTTGTTCTGTTCTGCTCAGGGGCTGAAGATATAGGAAACATTACATTTTCCTAGCACAGAGAGGCCGCAGGAACCCGTTTGGGACAGGAGTCCAGCATTCTCCATCAGCAGACCTAGAGATCCCAGCTGTGAAGGGCCGCCATGCTGGCCAGTATGACTGTGGAGCTGACAATGGCCACAATCCCACCCAGAGCAAGGTGATGAATATCCCTGTGAGAAGGAAGTTTCACGCTCTTTCATCTCAGATAGAAATCCCCAAACCAAGAGCCAGGAGTCATGAGGAAATCCCAGGAGATCCCAGAGATCAGTGCTGTGGAGAACCAACAACAATTTGAGGATGGGTTTCCTTTACAAGTTAAACTGCTGACATCTTTCTTTCTTTTCATGGAATAAAACACAAAGGGGGCTGGCTTGGCATTAGAAACAAATAAGATGAGAAGGACAAATGATCATGTCTCCAGACAATATCCAGAATTATATTTCCCCAAACTTCTAATGATACTGTTGCAGAAACAGCTTCTGATAATGCTAGTGGGAATGAGGGAATGGAAGGAATTCATAATGACTGAGAGCCAGGCTCTTTGCTGAGATCCTGGTATGGGAATTTGTGAGTCTAATGTATCACCAATCCTCTCTGATAGCCCCACTTTAGGTCTGTTAATTCCATCATCTTGTCCTGTCCTCACCCTCAGGGTTCCCAGGACCCAGACTGTCCTGGGGGATATGGTGGAACTTTGCTGTAAGATTTGAAGCTGCTCCCACATCCTCCCAGTCCTGTACTGGCTTTATCATGAGGACATCAATCTGGGGAACAACTTAGCACCCTCTGGAGGAGCATTTCTCAATCTCTCCCTGACCACCAAACATTCTGGAAACTACTATAAGGCTGACGGAGCCCTGGGGGTCCAGCTCAGTGAACTGGTGCCACTCTTTGTCTCAGGTGGGTTGATGGTCCCTGGATATGGAAAGCGAAAGTGAAAGTTGCTCAGTCATGTCCGACTCTTTGCGACCGCATGGACTATACAGTCAATGGAATTCTCCAGGCCAGAATATTGGAGTGGGTAGCCTTTCCCTTCTCCAGGGGACCTTTCCAACCAGGGATGGAACTCAGGTCTCCCACATTGCAGGCAGATTCTTTACCAGCTGAGCCACAAGGGAAGCCCAAGAATACTGGAGTGGATAGCCTACTCTTCTCCAGTGGATCCTCCCAACCCAGGAATTGAACCAGGGTCTCCTGCATTGTAGGTGGATTCTTTACCAACTGAGCTATCAGGGAATCCCAGATACAAGGATAGTATTATAATCAATGACTTTTTATTGGTAACACATGGGAATTTAAGAAAAGAGGTGGAAGTATCTAGGTGATGTTGGCTAAGTGGGAGGAGTTGGAGAAAATGAGCTCATTCCAAGTTTGACTGCTTTTGTTCTCTCTGCACTAACCCGAGAAGTACACACTATATTTAGATAAAATTACATGAATTTATATTTACCATTCCTGCATAGTACCGGCAAGGATTCCAGGGCTCATCACCGATATAGATTGGATTTGAAAAAAAAAAAGAGAGAAAGAAAAAATAAAACCTTCCAAAATTTGCTCAATTATTTTTATGCTTCACAATTTTCTAAGGTTCCATGCAGTGGGCAATGTTGCTATATTACTAATTTTGCAATATGTCATTTTCCCCTGCATGTAGTCACTTGAGACTAAAATCATTAACACATTCCTCCATGCTTGACTTTTAAATAAAAAGTCCAATTATTAAATGTAATTTAACAATTTCAATAGACAAAATTAGTTTATACTCAATGGAGTAGGATATAATAAGGAGTTATATTTAAATAAATTAAAACAACTTAGTACAATATTTTCCCTTTTACTTATCCATTTCTTTTCAGTTACCCTCCTCATTACAAGAACAGAGACTCCTTTATGTATTCATGAATTTATTTTACAGATCATAAGTGGCCATCTACACGTACATAGCTGGTGGTTGATGCTGGGTATGGGTTGGGACCTCAACCAGAACAGTCAATTAGAGAGTGAATGTAAATGTGATCTGGATTCTCAGGTACTGTGGTGGCCTCAGGGTAGGCCTTTTTGTGTGTTGGCTTAGGCTTCCAAAAAAAAAAAAAAAAAAAAAAACGTGTGATAGTGAATCTACAACATCTCATCAACTAATTAAAAAATTACCAGTATCACTTCTACCACAATTTCACTGGAAATGCAGGAGATGCCAATTTGATCTCTGGGTGGGGAGGATCCCCTGGAGGAGGACATGGAAACCCACACCAGTATTCTTGCCTGAAAAATCCCATGGACAGAGGAGCCTGGCAGACCACAGTCTATGGAGTCAAAAAGAGTCAGATATGACTGGGCAGTTGAGCACAGTGCCCAACAAGGGCTTCCCAGGTGGCTCAGTGGTAAAAAATCTGCCTGCCAATGCAGGAGACATGGGTTCAATCCCTGGGTCAGGAATATCCCCTGGAGAACAAAATGGCAACCCACTACAGTCTTCTTGCCTGGAAAATACCATGGACAGAGGAGTCTGGTGGGCTACAGTCCATGGGGTTGAAAGAATCGGACACAACTTACTGACTAAATAATAACAACAACAGTGTCCAACAAACTTGTCTGGATGCAAAGAGAGGGAGTATAGACTCCACTTCTAAATAAAGGAACTGTCAAAAATTTTAGAACCATATGTATATTTTAAATTGAAGTATAGTTGGTTTACAATATTGCATTAATTTCAGGTGTACTACACAGTGATTTGTCTTTGTTTTGCAGATTATATTCCATTATAAATTATTACCAGATATTGAATATAATTTCCATATTATACAGTAAACTCATTGCTTAACTATTTCATATATAATAGTTTGTATATGTTAATCCCATACTCCTAGTTTATCCTTCCCTCCCTCTCTTTCTTGTTTGGTATAGATTACTTTGTATTATTTTTTAGATTAGATGTATAAGTGATATAATTTGTCTTGGTCAGACATTTCACTAAGTGTAGTATTCTCCAGATCCATCCATGTCACTGCAAATGGCAGTATTTTATTCTTTTTTATATTACATCCATATTTGAAACATTTCCACACACTCACCAACATGAATTCCAATCCATGCCTCCCAACCTCACAGCTGAGTCATGCAGTTGTGTCTGACTCTTTGTGATCCCAAGGACTGCAGCACACCAGGCTTCCCTATCCATCACCAACTCCTGGAGCTTGCTCAAACTCATGTCCATTGAGTCGGTAATGCCATCCAATCATCTCATCCTCCGTCATCCCCTACTCCTCTTGCCTTCAATCTTTCCCAGCATCAGGGTCTTTTCTAATGAGTCAGTTCTCCGCATCAGGTGGCCAAAGTATTGGAGTTTCAGCTTCAGCATCAGTCCTTCCAATGAATATTCAGGACTGATTTCCTTTAGGATGGACTGGTTTGATTTCCTTGCAATCCAAGGGACTCTTGAGAGTCTTCTTCAAAAACATCAATTCTTCAGCACTCGGCTTTCTTTGTGATCCAACTCTCACATCCATACATGACTACTGGAAAAACCATAGCTTTGACTAGATGGACCTTTGTCGGCAAAGTAATGTCTGCTTTTTCACATGCTGTCTAGGTTGGTCACAGCTTTTCTCTCAAGGATCAAGCATCTTTTAATTTCATGGCTGCAGTCACCATTTGCAATGATTTTGGAGCCCAAGAAAATAAAGTCTGTCACTGTTTCCATTGTTTCCCCATCTGTTTGCCATGAAGTGATGGGGCCAGATGGCATGATCTTCATTTTTTGAATGTTGAGTTTTAAGCCAGCTTTTTTACTCTCCTCTTTCACACTCATCAAGAGGCTCTTTAGTTCCTCTTTGCTTTCTACCATAAGGGTGGTGTCATCTGCATATCTGAGGTTATTGATATTTCTCTCAGCAATCTTGATTCCAGCTTGTGATTCACCAAGCCCAGCATTTCAGATGATGTACTCTGCATATAAGTTAAATAAGCAGGATGACAATAAACAGCCTTGACATACTCCTTTCTTTGTTTGGAACCAGTCCAGTGTTCCAGGTTCTAACTGTTGCTTCTTGACCTGCTTACTAGAAGTATAAAAGTAGGCACCTTTTATTAACCAACACTTTCATAAAGGTGTGTTTTTAGCATTTTCAGCATAAGTATATCTCTTTGTAGTATATTAGTTGTAAGTCCAAGAATCTAAAGAATTTCTTCAAATGATATACCATACTGATCCTCACTAATATCTACTAGCCAAAAATTATTACCAGTGACCAAGCTCTAGAGCCCTGCTGCATAACTGTTGCATCCATTGTCAAAAACAATGTGTCATATAATTAAAAATTCATTAAGAAGATAGACATCATGTAACATGTTTCTTCTATAATAGAAAAAGAAAGGAAGGGAGGAAGACAGGAAGGAGGAAAGAAGAGAAGGGAAGAAGGAAAATAAAGCAAGCATGATGGAGAACACACCAGACTCTTTTCAGCTCCTGTGATACTATAGTTTAAGGAGAGAAAGGAACATCATACATGTTGAGTCCTGCCCCAGGCCACAGGTGAGATGTCTTGCAAGGCCACAGAAGCAGAACCCAAGGTCATCTCTGAAGCTGACTGAGACCCACTGTAACTGTTCCCAAAAGCTCTTGATTATCAGTAGCAAGCTTCCTGACTCCTAGTTAGGCAAAGATGTCCACTCCAGGAAACACCCTATAGTCTCCCAACCAATCACGTAATGCCAACCTTCCAGCAGGAATTTTCTTTTACTTGAGGCCATAAGAATTAGCTATTAACCCATAAAAACTGTCTGCTCTCCCTGGTCTTTCAGGAGGTCGGCCCCCTGTGCTCACAGTGCCCAACTTTATCTCTGCTCTTTATTCTTAATAAACTGACTCCTTTCTGCAGTACTCTGTGGCTAGAAATTCTTTTCCAACCTGCACTTGGACTGCCTCAACAATGCAATCACATAAATACATACAGAAAAACAAAATTTGGTAACTGTCATGGGGGGAAAGCATAGAAAGACATTTGTTTAAAGAGAACTTCTTTCCCTTGTAGCCTCAGGATGACCTCCTCAAAGAAGGGAAACTTGATCAGAGATTTCTCTAAGATAAAAATGTCTTTGAATGGCCATAACTTTCTATCCTACTGAGAACCATCTGTCTCTATGTGTAGAGCATACTTTCCCAGCAGAGGTGATATCAACCTCAAGGCAGCAAAAACTGGTCCTTGTAGAGGTGAAAAAAAAATCTTATTTTTTATATATAAAGCGTATATAATAAATACATAAAGATATACAGCATATCTGTGCTATTGCTTCATACAGTAGGGAGGTGGTTAGGGGGAAAAAAAAATCTAAATAGACCCTTTGGGATGTGCTAATGAAATAAATGTCAAGAAATCCTGGTCTAGAGTTTTTCATAGTTTCTTTAAATAATAATTATTAAATGCCTCCCTGCAAGAGAGAATTGGTAGAGGCACAGGGGATACAATGTTGGGTAAGATAAGCATGGGCCTTTAAATGTTAGCTCAGGAAAAGACATAAAAGCAAGCAAGAAAACAGAGGAAACAATTACAAATTACGATAAATGCTGTGGAAAAAGGGTACAGAGGCCTGAGATAGGAAATAAGCAGCTGAGACCTCTTCAATTGAAAGGTTAGGGCTCTGGCTTTAAAAACAGAAGTTTTGCAGAATGAGGCCTAACACCTGGTCTTTCCTTTGTAAGGCAGAAGCCTAACGTAAGCTTTGTTTGCTGAGGCATCCACTTCTAAGAACTGCTTTGAATAAACATGTTTCCAGCCACTGGATAAGAAGGCAGCATGAAAGCCCATCCCCCAATCCCAGACTTCCTAGTTTTAGAGACATTGATTGATTTTCATAACTGACAATCTGGGCTTGGTTCCCCCCCTCCCGCCCCCCACCCCGCTCTCTCTTCTTGTGCTCCACCCTCCCCTCCCCCCCCTCCTCCAGTCAATAAAAGCAGAACCCCAGGCCTTTGACCTCATAGTGTAGCCTCAGGCGAGCCATATTGCTTTCCCGGATTCTGTGAGTAATAAACTTTTCTTTTTCAAACTTTCTTCGTGCTTATTGCTGAGGGTTGTCAACTACAAACTGGCACTTGCCATCTACCTCTACGAGGATCAAATCGTGTGCTGCTGCAGCTGCCAATTTTCAACACCCTCTGAAAGGAGTTCAGGGTGGAGATCAGAAATGAGGCACTCTGTGCTCAATGCGGGTGGGACTGGCCGGACAGGTCTTCAGATAGGTATTTTCAAGAGCCGATTTTATGAGCCTAATTCTTGGATCTGCTCACATCTAGAAAAGCACATGGCGATGACTATTCCTTATGACCAGCAGAAAGCTTCACATGACTAGTAGAAACCTTCTGTGAAAATATATGCTTGATTGTAGATATCCCCCCTTCACCAAAATCACATATATACTGACCTTTCCCCACTGCCTCTTTGGAGAAGTTTCTCAGAGCTATCTGACATGCTGACTCCTGGGCTGCAGTCCTTATTTTGCCCCCCAGTAAAGCTGAACTCAATTTTCATACTGTGCTTTTTTTCTTTTTAAGTCGACAGGGTGTCTTGAGATCATAATCAGAACCACAAGTTTCTGCGCAGCCACACCACTGGTTATATAGGCTGAGTGTGCATGTGCTAAGTCCCTTCAGTTGTGTCTGACCCTTTGAGACCCCATGGACTGCAGCCATCAGGCTCCTCTGTCCATGGGATTCGACACTCCATGGAGTGGGTTATCATGCCTTCCTCCAGGAGATCTTCCTGACAGAGGGACTCAACCTGTGTCTCTTATGTCTCTTGCATTGGCAGGCGTGTTTTTTACCACCAGTGCTACCTGGGAAGCCCAGTTATAGGCTGAGGTGGGCACAAAACAGTTTCTTATTTAATGCGTGTTCATTTACCTCCTAATTTGCCTAGATCTAGGAGGAATTTAGGGACAGACCCTTTAGCTAGTCTGTGAATTAAAAAAAAAGTCCTCTTCAAAAACTTCATGCCAATGTGTATTAGGTCAAAAGATTTTCATGTCTGCTTTGACACTTTGATTCTTTGTGAGTCACACTACAAATCATAGTGGGACATCACAATCTATATTAGGAGCCTCATGCAGAACCAAAAGTTGTATGAATTCAAGGTAATGAAGGGTTTTCCATTTTAAAAAATGGAAAAAAAAAGTTATTTAAATACTAGCAAATCCATAGCATGACCAAAGAACCCAGCACAACCTTGGAGACAATTCTCCTAAGAGCTGAGCTGTTGAAAGATGACTATCAACATCTGAAAATGCACAGCTGCCGGGGTTGAAATACAAACAACATTTTAAAAGGTAGCTGTGTTAATTTTTCAAAACCCAAGGTGAAATATGATTCTTTCACTTCCCCTTTTCTGATTCTTGCAGATCTCCTCTGAGTACCTCCCTTCTGTCTTCTTTGTGGATGGGAAATAAGCCCAGCTTTGGTGAGACAGATTTGCCCTGCTCTCAGCCACGCCAGTTCCCCATGCTTCTGTGGCTTCTGCTGCTGCTGATCCTGCGTGAGTAGATGGGTTAGACTGGACAGTGGCCTCTGTTCCTAATACCAGCCAGGGAAAAACCAAGGAGCTTCTGCCTCTGCTCCCACTCAGGGTTCAGAGACATATAGCAAGTGTCAAGCAAAAGAAAAATGTACAATGTAAATGTGAATTAAGGTTTATTCGGGAACCTTACTGAGGACCATCAACCAGAAGGCAGCCTCTCAGATAGATCTGAGGAACTGCTCTGAAGAAGTAAGGCAGAAGCCAGGATATATATCAACTTTTTTCTGGGAAAAACATGTAGTCAAGCATCAAAAGATCACTGCTATTCACAAAGAACAGGAATCTCAAGTTAGCAATTTAAATGCTTTTCGATGTATGGGAAGATGAAAAAGCCGAGTCATTTGAATTTGTTTTTTCTTAGTATGCATCTTAACTATCTAAGGATGAGTAAATCTAAAGCACAGAATGTTCTCTGTTTTTTTTTTTTTTTTTTCATCCTGAATTGTCCTCGGAGCCTACTGCCAGTGGGCAACCGCAGCAGCTAATGGCTTGATCCTTGTAGAACTGGAATAGCAAGCAACAGTTTTTTCCTTACAGTGCTCTTTGTTGGTCATAAATTTGACCAAGGTTTGGGAGGCATTTCATGATAGATTTATCCCATGGTGCTAAGAATACTTATTCCTAATTAAGGCAAAGATCTCCATGATAGGGCATTCATGTACTATATCTGGATTAGGCCCTGTTAGTAACTTATAGTTCTCTGGATCATCTATTTTACTAATCTATTATGATCCAGGAAATGTTTTTCTCTTGTTACTTTTTCCCATGTCCAGAGTTGCACGATTACAATTATTCTGTATAGAGTTATATGTGTAATCATTGCTTCAAGACTTTTAGCCATCATTAATTTTGTTGGAGGCTTCATTACACACATTAGGTAGGTAATTCAAGAGACAACAATTTTACAAAATAGACAGAATATAAGTAATAGTGCTAGGAACATTAACAGGGTCAGACTAGAGCAGAAAGAGATACAAAGCATCTCTTTGTAGTTTGAAAACAACAAAGAGAGAACAGATTAAAATGATTTGTATAACGAGGTATAACCTGAATCACAATAAGCCATAAAGTCCAGAGGGGGCCCAGCTGGAAAAGCCAAATTCTGGAGGATCAGGTAGAGAGAAAAAGATTAATGTTTCATATTTGTTTACAAAGGTATACATTATCAATTGGTTGTAAGTCATAGTGTTAAAGGAAAGGTTTTCTAGAAAACTAAGGATTAAAAGTCAGCAATACTTCAGAAAAAGATATAAATTATAGGGACTTACCTGGCAGTCCAGTGGTTAGAAGTCAACACTTCTAATGCAAGGGGTGCAGGTTCGATCCCTGTGGGCTGCAGTCCATGGGGTCGCTAAGAGTCGAACAGGACTGAACGACTTCACTTTCACTTTTCACTTTCATGCATTGGAGAAGGAAATGGCAACCCACTCCAGTACTCTTGCCTGGAAAGTCCAATGGACGGAGGAGCCTGGTGTGCTGCAGTCCATGGGGTCACTAAGAGTTGAACGCGACTGAGCGACTTCACTATCACTTTTCACTTTCAAGCATTGGAGAAGGAAATGGCAACCCACTCCAGTCTCTGGGGTCGCACAGAGTCGGACACGACTGAAGCGACTTAGCAGCAACAGCAGCATATTAGCTATTTCAGTCCCATAAATTGATTCTTATTGATCTGGATGAAATTATCATTTATTTTGTTTGTTTTGTAATTTCTTACCCAGTTCAGTGGTATGATCTAAAAGTCTCAGAAAACTTGTTTGTTAAAAAGTCCTTTTTGTGAATCTTCTTAAAGATCTTCATTTTGTAAAACCATCAGAGTAAAACAATGACTGTCTATAAGAGGCAACAGATTTTAAATGGCATGGTTAAATATCGGATTGCAATGTAACTGACAAAGAATATACAATATTTTGCGACATACAATATTTTGAGATAATAGAATGATGACTAATAACATTATACCAGGATATATCAAATTTTTAGAAATTTCATAGAATTTTTGGAATCTCTATGTTAATGACATATATCCATATAATAAAACCTAAGAAGTTTTATCACCACTTATTTGGAAAAGACCCTGATGCTGGGAGGGATTGGGGGCAGGAGGAGAAGGGGACGACAGAGGATGAGACGGCTGGTTGGCATCACTGACTCAATGGACATGAGTTTGCGTAAACTCCGGGAGTTGGTGATAGACAGGGAGGCCTAGCGCTGCGATTCATGGGGTCGCAAAGAGTCGGACACGACTGAGCGACTGAACTGAACCGAACTGATTTGACAATATTTCCCATGTATTAATAATTTAACATACCCAACAAACCTAATTAGTTTAATACCTCTCTTTACTTTGAAACATCTCAAAGTTAGCTAGAAGTCTAAAGAACTTCATGTGGAATTTGACTTGAGAAGTTCATCAAAGATATTAAAAGGTTTTTAAAATATTTGGTTAAGTAGAACCATAGGTCACTGTGAAACAATTCTTATTCACCCAACTAAAGTGATAATAAAAGATTTTAAAGGCATATACAGACAGAAAGTTACAACAAATTACTTAGAAGGTAAAGAAACTTTACAATCCATTAACAAAAGCAGATCAATATTCCAAAAAAAACTGTTCTCTGAACATAAAAAAAAAAATTCTAGCTTTGTACCAGCTTACTTTTAATATTTAAATTTATTTACTCAAATTTTATTTTAATCTTAGCCAGTCCTGACCATGCACAAAACTCTTAGAAGCTCGTTTCCCACAAACCTTCTATAACTTTCTTTTTTGCTTTCAGATTTTGCCCAGGGATTTTTCTTTCTTTCTTTCTCTCTGGAATAAAATGACTGTTTTTTCCCATAACAAAATGAATGTCCATTCTTTAATCCTTTTCCTTTTACACAAAGATATTGCCTTTAATAATTTTAGTACTTTAGATTATATATAAATTAGAATTCTTAACTTTTAAGTACCTTAATTTCTAGTAGACACTAAGAAGTAAGAAATGATGAACTGTCTCTTACATTAGCATTCTGTAGATTGGAAAACATAAATATTATTTATGATTCCTAAAAATTTGTGTTTTTTATAGGATATTTTTTAGTGTGGCACCAAAATTTTTATTAATAGTTCCAAGTATCTTTAGTTTCTCTGTAAAATGAAGCCTATATTTAGTAATTAATATTTCATTATTTTATTTGCAAATGATCTGATATTTAATAAATTTTCCTCATTTGAATTCACTTAGAAAAATTCTAAAGTTTTAAGAAATCAAAAATCTGGAAAAAATATTTTCAAGTAGATGTACCATAAAACACAATTATTTCTTAAGTGTTCACCTCAAAGTTCTTACCCCATTTGTAAATATTAAATTAATCTGTTTTCAACAGTTCTATTTAGCTTACCCATGAAAACTTTATTAGACATGAGACCAAGTCACCCATCATCCCAAGCTATTTTTCTTGCTGATAAATTTTATAACAGAGATAATATGATCTTATTTGAATTTTAGTAAACCTAAGTGTAATAAAAGTAAGACATATCTGTATTAATTAAACAAACTTGAATATAATACCAAATATTAATTTAATATCAAATATTTCCCAGATTGTGTGAATTTTAAATTCACTTGGGTAAGTTTCTAAAACATTTAAAACTATTTAATTTGTAAGTATCTACTTTTAAGTCTATTAGATAGAGATTTGTTATAAATTTAATTTTGATAATATTATCTGAAGGTAAAGATATATCATCTGTATAACATACTTAATTCAGTTCAGTCGCTCAGTTGTGTCTGACTCTTTGCGACCCCATGGACTGCTGCACGCCAGGCTCCGCTGACCATCACCAACTCCCGGAGCTTTCTCAAACTCATGTCCATCAAGTCGGTGATGCCATTCAATCGTCTCATCCTCTGTTGTCCCCTTCTCCTCCGGCCTTCAATCTTTTGCAACATCAGGGTCTTTTCCAGGGAGTCAGTTCTTCATATCAGGTAGCCAAAATATTGGAGCTTCAGCTTCAACATCAGTCATTCCAATGAATATTCAGGACTGATTCCCTTTAGGATGGACTGGT
Organism: Bos javanicus; assembly: GCF_032452875.1. Classification (NCBI taxonomy): domain Eukaryota; kingdom Metazoa; phylum Chordata; class Mammalia; order Artiodactyla; family Bovidae; genus Bos; species Bos javanicus. The sequence goes on from NC_083870.1 coordinate 12,662,230, forward strand.
TGGATCTCCTTGCAGTTGAAGGGACTCTCAAGCGTCTTCTCCAACACTATAGTTCAAAAGCATCAATTCTTCAGTGCTCAGCTTTCTTTATACTCCAACTCTCACACCCATACACAGCTACTGGAAAAACCATAACTTTGACTAGAGTGACCTTTGTTGGTAAAGAAATGTCTCTGCTTTCTAATACTCTGTCTAGGTTGACCATAGCTTTACTTCCAGGGAGCAAGAGTTTTTTAATTTCATGGCTGCAGTTACCATCTACAGTGATTTTGGAGCCCCCCAAAATAAAGTCTCTCACTGTTTCTATTGTTTCCCATCTATTTGCCATGAAATGATGGGACCAGATGCCACGATCTTAGTTTTCTGAATGTTTTTTTTTTTTTTCCACTCTTCTCTTTCACTTTCCTCAAGAGGCTCTTTAGTTCTTCATTTTCTGCCATAAGGGTGGTGTCATCTGAGTATCTGAGGTTATTGATATTTCTCCCAGCAATCTTGATTCCATCCTGTGCTTTATCCAGCCTGGCATTTCATATGATGCGTTCTGCATACAAGTTAAATAAGCAGGGTGACAATATACAGCCTTGATGTACACCCGATTTGGAACCAGTCTGTTGTTGCATGTCCAGTTCTAACCAGACATGCTCACAGATGTGTAAAGACATAACTGAGATTGCATAGCTTCATTTTAAAACTTTGTCATGAGGTATTACAATACAAATGTACCAATTTATAAATAACAATTGTTGTAAAAATTTTTTGCTCAGATGATGAAGGCTTTTTACTATTTGTGGAAAAGCCTTTGAGATTTGTATCTGTCCTTGATAAATCCTTAAGAAGGCCATTAATTAGATTTTGGGTGAGAGAAACTTTCCAGCAGCTTGAGTTATTTTGTTTGTTTTTGTTTTAGACAGGTAAAAAGTGGATTTATTTAGAGAGACACATATTCCACAGACAGAACACAGTCCATCTGAAAAGGCAAGGAAGGCAGTCCTGAAAGAAAGACACTCTACAGAGTGTGGGCCATCTCAGGAGGCAAGAGTGCCAGCAGTTTGAGTTTTAAAAGGTCTCTTTTTCCCTTTTTTCCCCTCTTCAGCTTCAGATTCAACCTGATTGATTTAATTAGGCTCAGTCTCAGGTCACTGTTGAGTTGTATTTTCTGATTTGTAGCCATTTGAGGGACAAAGACAGTTGCTTTTAATTCCCCAAAGAACTGGTCTGCTGCCTAAATGATTTTATTTTTATTTTTTTTGCCCAAATGATTTTAAAAAGTTGATTTGCCCAGCTATATCCAGCTATATTTTCTTTAATTTACTTTTTTTTAAATATATCAACAAGATGATATTCAGCTAAACTGGAAGTCAAGAGTTCTATATTCTAGAACTTTAAGATTCAATTTATTATGTCTTCAAAAGTGTATACAAGATATTCAATAAGGACACTCTTTATGAGTTGACAAGTTAAACATAGCAATCTATCCTAGAGAAATAAAAAAATTATTGCTTTTATTAGTCCCTGAATATTAGCCCCAGTTTTTACTTTATACTGTGTGGGCTCAGGTAACTCTATTGGTTTCTTTTAGTATGTTTAACTAATACTGCCCAAGGGGCAGATGTATATGCTCCATCTTATAATACAAGACAAGGGAAGCATTGCTCAGAGATGTAATGTCTATCCCACAGTACAATTAGGTGAAAGAGATGTAATCATCTCATTGAAAGCTCATGCAAATACTCCAGTTTTTATAAGATTTCATTTCAGTTGTATAACTCTTATACCTTTAACTTTACCCTCCCTCCATCAGGACCCCATCAACAAGTTTTGGTCTTAAAAGGAGTCCTGAAACTTTCCTTTTTATCACCCTGGCCATTTAATCCATTTGTGTGTAAAAGGTTTTTGGGTCCCCAGTGAGGGGTCAAGCCCAGGGACACAGGCCCTTTTGTCAGTCTTAACTTGATTAATTGATCTCACTGTTGTCCCAAGTAAATGCTAGTCAGGTATCTCAGTGTAATTTTCTTCCAGCCTTTAAATTTTGTTTCAAAACAGGGATAAGTAGAGTGAATTACACTGTTGCAGGGACCAACTGGGGTGTCCCTTTGGTCTATCCAACCTCAGGTAGTGTTAACTCAAAACCTTTGTTTTAATCCCATCAGCATCTATTTTATTTATCTCATTTCCTAATAACCATCTAAAGATTTCCATCCTGTTGAGATAAGCCCTTTTAAAATTTCCACCTTGTTAGAAGTCTCTTGACTTTCCCCTCAGTTTCTTATTTCTCTGTTAATCTACCTAACTTACATTAATTAAGCTAATTTTTTGTTAGCATCTTTAAGGCTCACTGAAGGGAAGCTGAGACCACAAATAAAGCTTCCCCAAACAGTTTTTGTTTGTTCCTCTAAACTAAGGGAGTTTTTAAGATTAGCTGTTACATATGTGTAGTATTTTTCATAGGCAACAATAGAATAGCTCTTTAATTTCAGAGCTCTCTAAAAATTTACCAGTTTAGAAGTTTGTCCTTAAGTTCTTTAAATAAGAATCCATTGTCTGGTCGTTGATGAATAGTATCTCGTGAGCATGCTGAGTTGCTTCAGTTGTGTCTGACTGTTTGTGACCCTCTGGACTGTAGCCCACCAGTCGTCTCTGTCCATGGGATTTTTCAGGCAAGAATACTGGAGTGGGTTGCCATGCCCTCCTCCAGGGGAATCTTCCCGACCTAGGAATTGAATCCTCATCTCTTACATCTCCTGCATTGGTAGGTTGGTTCTTTACCACTAGAGCCACCGGAGAAGCCCTGAATAGTATCTAAATACTGACTCAAACCCATAAGACACAAGAGGCATTCTCAGAAGAGAATGCAAAGGATGCAGCTTTCATAAGATACAGAAAGTTTATTCCCCCAAACAGCCTAAGAAATTAATGCCTTTGTTGCACGGGTAGACACAGCAAAGATTGAAATGACAAAGGCCCTTTATGGGCTAGGATTCTTTGTTTTTTCTTTCTTTTAATTGGAGGCTAATTACTTTACAATATTGTGGTGGTTTTTGCCATACATTCACATGAATCAGCCACGAGTGTACATGTGTTCCCCATCCTAACCCTCCCTCCCACCTCTCTCCACATCCCATCCCTCAGGGTCATCCCAGTGCACCAGCCCTGAGCACCCTGTCTCATGTATCAAACCTAGACTGGCAGTCTATTTTACATATGATAATACACATGCTATATATATTTCATTGCTATTCTCTCAAATCACCCCACCCTTGCCTTCTCCCACAGAATCTAAAAGTCTGTTCTTTACATCTGTGTCTCTTTTGCTGTCTTGCATATGGGGTGATCGTTACCATCTTTCTAAATTCCGTATATATGCGTTAATATACTGTATTGGTGTTTTTCTTTCTGACTTACCTCGCTCTGTATAATAGGCTCCAGTTTCATCCACCTCATTACAACTGATTCAAATGCATTATTTTAAATAGCTGAGTAATATTCCATCGTGTATATGTACCACAGCTTTCTTATCCATTTGTCTGCTGATAGACATCTAGGTTGCTTCCATGTCCTGGCTATTGTAAACAGTGCTGTGATGAACATTGGGGTACATGTGTCTCTTTCAATTCTGGTTTCCTTGGTGTGTATGCCTAGCAGAGGGATTGCTCAGTTGTGTGGCAGTTCTATTTCCAGTTTTTAAAGGAATCTCCACACTGTTCTCCATAGTGGCTGTACTAGTTTGCATTCGCACCAACAGTGTAAGAGGGTTCCCTTTTCTCCGCACTCTTTCCAGCATTTATTGTTTGTAGACTTTTGGATAGCAGCCATTCTGACTGGTGTGAAATGGTACCTCATTGTGGTTTTGATTTGCATTTATCTGATAATGAGTGATGTTGAGCATCTTTTCATGTGGGCTAGTATTCTTTATAACAAATTTCCCAAGAGCTGGCATAGCCAGACAAAATGACTGCTTGAAATCCCAGTTGATTCAATTGCCTGCCAAATGTACACCATATGTGTACCTTCCCATGACAGAGACTTCGCCCTCAAAACACAGAATAAAATGCCTCAGAAGTCCAGATATAACATTTACTTCTCAAAGGCACAAGGAGAGAAATTCAAGTTCCTCCTGGAAGGGCTTTATTACAACCTTTAAGGTCAGAATTTTGAAAACATGTTTTATCAGGCTGACTTTCTTCTAATCAGTCTTGAAATGTCAAAATAAGCCTATCTTGGCCACTTTAGGACAAGATTTCCTTTGATTTCCAATTAAGCAAGTACCTATAAGAATAAATTCCATAGGGACATAAACAAGGCTGGAGTGTTAGTTGGGGGCTGACTTTCTGATGCCCCTCATTTCACCCAGTCTAGAACGCTCAGTGTCTTTCAACCAGGCTCCCCCAGTACCTTTAAACTGGGGTTGGGGGAGGCAGAGGCTAGATCCCTGTCATATATCAAAGAATAAAACTCAGAACCATCAACCAATAATTGGGAGATCCGAGAGCCAGGAGGGACTCGTCCAAGTTTGTCTAAGTTCGCAGAGGAGAAGAATGGTCACAAGAGTCCTTGCTGGTATCAGGGCTCCGGATCTTTCTAGAGTTAAGGCAAAGGAATGAAGTCTGCTCTGGATCCCTTTGTGATCACCAATACCATTGAATGAAAGAGAAGCTCACAATGTAAAATTTGAGTCAAGTTTTATTTGCAACCTTACTGAGGACTATAGTCCAAAAGACAGCCTCTCAGCTCCAAGGAACTGGTCTGAAGAAGTAAGGCAGGAGCCAGAACATACACATGAACTTTTTCGGTGGGAAAAACATGTAGTCAACCATCAAAAGGTTACTGCTAATCACATGGAAGAGAAATCTCAATGATTTTAGTGCTTTCCTCTGTATGGGAAGACTTAAGAATCTGGGGTCACTTGAAAATTTCCCTTAGATATGCATCCTATCTAAGGAGCCAATATATCCAAAGCACAGAATGTCTCCTGTCTTTCTTTATCCTGAACTTCCTGCAGAGTACACTGTGGGCAATTGTGGTGGCTAATAGCTTGATCCTTGTACAAACTGGAATGGCAGGCAACATTTTTTTCTTTACACAAGAGATGGAAAATGAGCAGAGTTGGGTTGCAGGAGAACTAAAAGACTCTGCATACAACCAGCATGGCAAATCAATTATATTATCCTTGGTTCCTCAACCAATTTTTTTTTTTTCATTTTGTAGGAAGTTTGGATGTTTCTTTCTGTCAAAACCTCTCTATATCCCTCACATAAATAATTATTTTCAAAATTTAGGTGAGTAAGGGAAGATCTACTAAGAAATATGGTTCCCTTCTTGAGACTTGATGCCATAATTTAACCAGAGATCAAAAAAGGAGGAGGAACAATGTCCAAGAAATGAGAGGAGAATAAATCATTTCTACAAGCCCTTCTCTACATTGCTGAGTTCAGGCTAGAGAAGAGAGGGAAGGAATGAACTATGAAGCTGCTAAGAGATGAGCCAAGGTTGTGGATACAAGTCATTCATATTTATAAAGCAAATTACAGGCTATTCTTTTTTTGTTTGTTTGAGGACTATGGGAATCATAGAATGGGGGCAAAGAAATGGGAAGGAAAAACTAAAAGAGTGGTGGTGGCTGTGTTATTGGAACATTTCTCAGATTGTCTAAGTGAAAGGATTTGAAAAATTGTGCTCTGTGCTAATCTTTAAATCTTGGCTCCCTCACAGCTCCTGGAAGAGATCAATCAGGTCAGTTTTCCCTTTTCTCTGTTCCTCCCGGTCTCTGGGCATTGGTCCTCCCAGCCAGCACTACCTGTCCCCATAAATGAGGCCTGTGGTAATGCGCCAGCATCAGTGGTGTTGCTACTCTGAGGTCACACCTGTTGTGATAGTGGGTGAGCAAACCCTCCTCTGATCTCTCCTGGCTTCAGTTCTTTCCCTATTACTGAATGCCATAGTGTAGAAGGGAAGAAAATGTTTGCAGAAGGAATGACAGAGGCAGGAAACTGATGTTTAAAGATCCTCGGATTTAATCTCCTGTATTCCCTAAGACCCCGCCCTCTGTATGTCCAAGCCGGTGCCACAATCAAAGAACACAGAAATAGCTCCTGTTCACAGAGGGAAATGCTATGGCCAAATCTTTATATATCTCCAAAAGAAACTCATGTCACTGAACTGTTTCAATTTATGGTCCCGTTGGTCATTTGCAATTATATACACATATATGATTATGCAAGCAGTCCATGCCCCTTTGTTTAATCTTTTTTCATGTGTCGTGTATCAATTGCTGATTATGTTCACCTTAGGTGGAGAGTTGAAAAACATTGCCCTCCCCATAGAATCTAAAATTAAGCAAGGTTTAAAAGAATTGTAAGTGAAAAAAATCTTGCTCATTAAATATTAACAACCAAGGAGGAACTGGTTTTTCAGTCTAGAAACTGCTTCTGAGGTATATACATCCCAGGCTCACTTTTCCCTTGACAAGAATGTGTAGGACAAGAGCTTTCAGAATCAGCCCACTTACAGGCCCTCAAATATAGCTCAGTCTTCATCCATCTATAAATTATATTTCCTGAACTTTTCTGAGCCCATTCCAGGAACCTATACCCCCATCACCACTAGGCAAAAAAAAAAAAAAAAAAAAAAGAACAGATTCTGTATGAGGTATTTTTCTCCAAGTTAATATGGAGGTATTGCTCCATTTCCAATCCTGTCCCTAATAGGAATTAGTCCAGAAAAACTCATAGTTGCAGCTGGGCCTTTCCCTATGTTCCACCTACTTCCCATTCACCTTCACCTGCCTTTGTCTTCCCTATTTCGTCTTCAGGAGTAACTCCAAAAGCTTTCCTTCTCCTCAACCCTCCATGGTCCACAAACTTCCACAAAGACGAAGTGACTCTCACGTGCAGGGATTCCCTTTCTCCAGCTCAAGGAGACATATATTGGTATTATAATGAGAATTTGTTGAATAAAAAGTCTGAAGAGATCCAAATACACAAGACTGGATATTACAAATGCAAGACCCAAAGATCTTCTCTCAGTGACCCCGTACATGTGGATTTTTCATTTGGTGAGAAAGGAAAGGGGGTGGTCTCTGAAACTAAACCCCTGGGCAGTATGTCTAAGGGCTGGGGAACTGATGGGAGCTGAGATAAGATTGTAAATAGGCATGAGGATATTTGATGTACTGACCCCAGGGGGGAAATAAGGAGATAGGGCAGCGACAGAATGCTGTCTTGTCCATCTTTTCCATACAGAGAAGTATAAGTCAGAAATCACCAGGTAAAACAGATTCAAGTCAGAAGAAAGATGAGGTATAAAATTCCTCTTTTAACCATATGCATGGGGATTGCCTAAGGACATTTTCTGGAAATGAGTTCATTATCCTAGGATAAGGGAGAACTGGGTTTGGGGACCATGTAGAAATGTTGATGGAGGGTATTTTCAGGTGTACAGGATCATAGCTCTTTCTTCATGTGCAGAAATGAGAGTTTGAAGAAAGAAGCATCAGGGAATACACTGAGTGCATTCCTCTACTCTTTGCAGACAAGCTGATCCTTCAGGCTCCACACTCTGTCTTTGAAGGAGATGAGGTTGTTCTCAGATGCCAGGCAAGAGAAGAAGCAAAAGAAAAAAGATTTTACAGAAATGAAATACAAATTCAATCAAGCTTCACTCTACAGTCAGTCTCCATGAACAATGACAAATATCATTGTACTGCTCTTGTGAGAGGCTTTTGGACATGGAATAAAGAAATTTCAAAACATCTAATGATTCAAGTTCAAGGTAACGGCTGCCCTTCTGTGGGTAATAGGACTCAGCAGGGGAACGGTGTGTGATGATTTAGGGAGTGGCTCATCATCAGGGATTTCATGAAGTGCCTCCTGTCCTAGGAGGGAGATGGGAGGTGATTCCACCCGCTTGGGTCCTTGTGTTCTACTGGCTGATGCTGAGTGCTCATATGCGTCTTTCCAGGATCCCTGAGCTGCGCTACCCTGAGAACTGTGTTTGTTCTTCTCTCTAGAGCTGTTTTCCCCTCCTATGCTGATAGCCAGCCCCTCCTCACCCACAGAGGGGAGCCCGGTGACCCTGAAATGTGAGACGTGGCTCCCTCCACAGAGGTCACACATTCAGCTTCAATTCTGCTTCTTCAGAGAAGACAAGGCTTTGGGGAAATGCTGGAGCAGCTCTCCAGAGCTCAAATTACCCACTGTGTGGAGTGAAGATGCAGAGTCTTACTGGTGCCAGGCAGAGTCAGTGACTCCACCTATCAGAAAAAGAAGTTTGAGATCCCAGTTATATGTGCAGAGTGAGTATTTATGGAATTGCTCTTCCAGAGTCAGAGCTGGGGAGATGAAAGCAGAGCAATGACATTTCCTGCTCCCTGGGACAGTGAACGTAACCAAGAGGAGGTTTCTGCTATCCTGATATCCTCACTTCAGGTTCAACACTGGCCTAATGTCCCTAGAACATTCTCTTCCATCTAACTCAGTTAATAGCAATTGTTGATCAATTGCTGGGTCCCCAGCCCTTTGGGGGTGACAGAGCCATACAGCATATGTTCTCTCAAGAGCCACAGATAATTAGAAGCACAGATGACCACATGCAGTCTTTAGAGGTCCCTATGCTTCTTCCATTTGTTGACCTAAACATATTCCAAAATAAAAGAGGAAATTAAACATGAACTGGTGTAATCAGAAAAATACATGGGAAGATGGGGGTGAGAATGGAGAAGAGTCTTGAAGGATAGGAGAGGGGTTTGAATTTTAGGATAGAAGTAATATTCTCAGGATTCTGTTTCTTTTGAACAGAAGTAAGACTACTCATTTTGTGGTCATTGGTGCAACAAAGATTCCTTAAGTATAGGTGTCCATAAAATGTGACTGCTATCAATATTAGGTTTAAGATCAAGAACCCGTCACTGCATTCTCCAAGGATGGGAACTGTTGTGTGTGGTGGGAGGGGTATTTGCTACCTTTATAGTAACACACACACTTAATTCCCTGTTGCTCACTTTGGCCCCCTACTTATTGTGTCTGCTGCTATTGACTTATTCATGGCAGAACCAGCCTTCTCCTTGATCCTGAAGTTTCTGCCATGAGAATCTTCATGTGTCATCTTGTGTCCTCCCAGGAATCCCTGTGTCTGATGTAACTCTAGAGATCCAGCCCCCTGAGGGGCAGCTTACTGAAGGAGAAAACCTGCTCCTTATCTGCTCAGTAGCCAAGGGTACAGGGACTGTCACATTCTCCTGGCACAGAGAGGGCACAGTAAGAAGTTTGGGAAGAAAGACCCAGCGTTCCTTGTCGGCAGTGCTGCAGATACTCACTGTGAAGGAGAGCGATGCTGGGAGATACTACTGTGCAGCTGACAACATTCACGGTCCCATCCTCAGTAAACTGATCAGAGTCACACTGAGAAGTAAGTTCTCGATTCTTTCTATTCAGCTTCAGTTCACAAGTCAGTGTTTAGCTTGTCAATTAGCCATGAAGCTCTTTGGAAGGAGGCAAAGGAATAGAGGTGTAAAGATTTAGAAGCTAATGAATGGCAAAGATGACAAAAGTTGAAGACACCTTATGTCTTATAGAGCAAACTGAAAACAGTAGTAGTGATGAAAGCAAAATCATCTAAGATTACTCTTCATGGTTCAAGCGATATATCCATATTTAGGCTTCCCTGGTAGCTCAGTTGGTAAAGAATCTGCCTGCAATGCAGGAGACCAGGGTTTGATCCCTGGGTTGGGAAGATCCCCTGGAGAAGGAACTGGCAATGCTCTCCAGTATTATTGCCTAAAAAAATCCCACAGATAAAGGAGCCTGTCAGGCTACAGTCCATGGGGTCATAAGAGTTAGACACAACTTAGCGACTAAACCACCACCAGGCTTCTTGAGTGTGGTTATGATTCTGGCACAGCATCAGAGTCCTCTGACACCTCTTTTGTATCTTTCAGTTCCAGTATCTCGCCCTGTCTTCACCCTCACATCTCCTAGGATGCAGGCTATGGTGGGGGATGTGGTGGAGCTTCACTGTGAGTCCCAAAGGGGCTCTCCCCCTATCTTGTACCAATTCTATCATGAGAATGTCACCCTTGGAAGCAGCTCAGTTCCCTCTGGAAGAGCAGTCTTCAAATTTTCTCTGACTGCAGAACATTCTGGCAACTACTCCTGTGAGGCTGACAATAGCCTGGGGGTCCAGCGCAGTGACAGGGTGATTCTCAGTGTCACAGGTGAGTAGGATATGCCCACAGCAGTTACAGACAAGAACAGAGTATGTCCTCCCCTTTAGGCCACCTGCTGGTACGGCATTCCATCAGACTCCTTGTTCTTCTGCCTCTACCTGAGAGTCCTGGGATTCCTTCCTCTGACTATACATTCAGGAACTTAGGCCATTCCTAATGTTTTTCCTACATTTATTGAGATGATCATATGATTTGTATTCTTCACTTTATTAATATGGCATATCATGTTGACTGATTTGCAAATGTTGAACCATCCTTGCAAACATGGAATAAATCCCACTTGATCATAGTGTATGATCCTTTTAAAGTATTGTTGTGTTTGGTTTACTAATAGTTTGTTGATTTTTTGTGTCTATGTTATCTGAGATAATGGTCTATAATTTTCTTTGTCTGGTTTTGGTATCAGAATGCTGGCTTTGTAAAATGTCAGGAAGTATTCCTTTCTCTTCAGTTTTTTAAAAAAACTATTTTGAGAAGAATAGGATTTAAATCACCTTTGACTATTTGCTAGAATTTGACCTGTGAAGTCATCTGATCCTGTGCTTTTTTATTCTTGGGAGTTTTTGATGCTTGTTTTTCTCTTTACTAGTGATTAGTCATTCAAATTTCACTTTTTATGATTCAGTCTTGGAAGGTTGTATGATTCTAAGAATTTGTCCATTTATTCTAGGTTGCCCAATTTGTTGGCACATAACTGTTCATAATATTCTTATATAATCCTCTGTATTTTTGGACATCCATTGTTATAGCTCCTCTTTTGCTTCTGATTTTATTTATCAAAGCTTTGTCTCATTTTTCTTAGTGAATGTAGCAAAAGGTTTGTCAATTTTTATCTAGCTTTTAAAAGAAGTAGGTCTCAGTTTTTGTTAATCTTTTGTATTTTGCTTTTAGCATATATTTCATTTATCTTCTAATCTTTATTGTTTCTTTCCTCATACTGACTCTGGGCTTTATTTGTTATTTTCCTAGTTCCTTTATGTGCAAAGTTAGATTTTTTTATGTCATATTTTCATTGTCACTTGTCTTCATTGTTTCATTTATCCTTTGCTGTCTTGTTTGACCCAATAGTTGTTTCTCAGCAAATTGTTTAGTCTTCACATATTTGTGATTTTCCAGATTTCTTTTTGTGGTTGATCTCCAATTTCATACCATTGTAATCAAGAAAGATGGTTGATATGATTTCAATCTTAAAGTCATTGAGACTTGTTTTGTGTTCCAATACATGGTCAATCCTTGAGAAATTTTCATGAGCAGCTAAGTATGTGTATTTTACTGCATTTGAATGGAATGTTCTATATAAATTTATCAAGACTGCCTGGTCTAATGTTTCTTTTAAGGCTGCTATTTCCTTGTTGACTTTTTGCCTGTATGATCTATTCATTAATGTAGGTGAAGTGTTGTAGTTCCCTACTATTATTGTGTTGTTCTCCGTTTCTCCCTTTAGGTCTGTTAATAATTGCTTTGTATATTTGGGTGCTGCTATGTTAGCTACATATGCGTTTATCACTGTTCTATTTTCTGGGTGAATTGTCCCTTTTACCATTACGTAATATCCATTTTTGTCCTTTGTTACCTTTCCTGGTTTGAGGCTTATTTCACTTAATATGAGTGTGGCTACACCCACTTTAATTTGGTTGCCATATGCATGGAGTATCATCTTCTATTACTCTGTCCCGCCACTCTAGGTCTTTTGATTGGTGAATTCAATCCATTTACATTTAAGGTGGTTATTGATAAAGGAAAACTTTAGTGCTGTCCATTTTATTTTGTAGTGCTGTCCTTTTTGTTTTCTGGTTGCTCTCTATCTCCTTTTCTTTCCTCTTAAGTTTTGCATGTCATCTTGGTTTTGTGGCTTTCTATGAAATTTTTCTCAATTTCCTCTTTTTTTTTTTTTTTTGTATCTCTGCTTTAGATTTATGTTATGTGGTTACCTTGAGGTCTACATAAAAGCTCTCATAGATAAAGTAGTCCATTTTCTGTATTCTGGCCTGGAGAATCCCATGGACAGAGGCGCCTTGGTGGGCTACAGTCCATAGAGTCACAAAAGTCGGACACAACTGAAGCACACACTGCCGAGAGCATTTTATTTTCATTTAATGATATGAGTTTTATTCTTTCCCTCTTCCCCTCTTATGCTTTTGTTGTCTCAAATTATCTCTTTTTATGCTGTGAGATTGCTACCAAATTGAAGTAGCAATAGTTTTTTTTTTTTGCTTCCTCCTTTTACCTTTATGCTATAATAAAGTATTTAAAGCCTATTCTGAGTTGCAATTTTCTGATTCTATATATAACTTTCCTCAAAGTATTGTGTATTTTTGCCTTTTTGTTTTTAGTAGAGAGCTTCTTTAAACATTTATTGTAAGCAGAACCAGTGTTGATGAATTTCCTCAGCTTTCATTTGTTTTGGAAGATCTTTGTTTTTCCTTCACATCTGAATAATAACTTTGCTAGAAAAAATAGTCTTGAATGACACTTTTTATTTTTTAGTATTTTGAGAATGTCACTCGATTCCTTCTTGTCCTGTAGAGTTTCTGTTGAGACATCTGATCAAAGGCTCATGGGGATTCTCATGTAGGTACAATCCTTTTATCCTCCTGGCTGCCTTAAAAATCCTTTCTTTGTCATTGACTTTTGACGATTTTAATATAATATGTCTTGTGCAAGGTCTTTTTGCATTGAGATAATTAGGTGTTAGCTTCATGAATTTGTATATTCAATTTCTTTCCCAGATTTGGGAAGTTCTCAGCTATTATTCCTTTAAATATACTCTCTCAGTTATTATTTGTTTAAATATAACTGAGAGACTTCCCCTTTCCCTGTCTTCTCCTGGGATACCCCTTTATCTAATGTTGCCTTTCCTAAAAGAGTCATATAGCTTCTGGAGAATTCCCTCATTTTTAAATTATCTTACTTCTCTCTCCTCATATACTTGTAGCATTTCTAAATTTCTATCATCAAGACTGCTAATTCTCTCTTTCATAAAGTCTAATCTATTTCCAAAGCTTTCCAAGGCATCATTCTTAACATTTACTGAGTTCTTCAGTTCCAAAATTTTTGTTTGGCTCTTTTTAAGAGTTTTAATGTCTCTGGTATTTTTTCTGTTTACTAGTTTTATTTCTGAGCTCTTTAGTCTGGCTTTCTGATTTTTCTTGCAGCTTGCTGAGTTTCTTCATGACAGCCATTTTGAATTCTTTCTCAGTTAGGTCATAATATTTTATGACAGTAAGTTTGGTTTCTGGAAAATTGCCATTTTCTTTTTGTGGTACAGTATTAACTGTGATTCTTCATGGTACTTGAATTTCCCTCTGCTGGTGCGTTTGCTGTAGTGTTAGAGGCCTTTCTTTTGTCTTCCAGTAGGTGGTGCTATGGCATAAGTTTTTGTTTTCTCACACCTAGGCTTGCTGCTGCTACTGCTGCTAAGCCGCTTCAGTCGTGTCCGACTCTGTGCGAGCCCATAGACGGCAGCCCATCAGACTCCCCCGTCCCTGGGATTCTCCAGGCAAGAACATTGGAGTGGGTTGCCATTTCCTTCTCCAATGCATGAAAGTGAAAAGTGAAAGTGAAGTCGCTCAGTCCTGTTCGACTCAGCGACCCCATGAACTGCAGCCCACCAGGCTCCTCCGTGCATGGGATTTCCCAGGCAAGAGCACTGGAGTGGGGTGCCATTGCCTTCTCCACACCTAGGCTTACTCTGATTATATTTGGGAGTAGTCACTTTCCATCCTCGGAGAAGGAATTTCCTAGGAATAATTTCCATTATTAGGGAAATTCAGACCAAAAAAAGCTACAATGAAATACCACCTCATACTCATTAGGATGGATACTATAAAAAATAACAGAAAATAACAAGTATTGGCCAGGATGTGGAGAAATTGGAATCCTTGTGTGATCGTTGTCAGTGATCACACCATCATGGTTATTTGGGTCGTGAAGATCTTTTTTGTACAGTTCTTCTGTGTATTCTTGCCACCTCTTCTTAATATCTTCTGCTTCTGTTAGGTCCATACCATTGCTGTCCTTTATCGAGCCCATCTTTGCATGAAATGTTCCCTGGGTATCTCTAATTTTCTTGAAGAGATCTCTAGTCTTTCCCATTCTATTGTTTTCCCCTATTTCTTTGCATTGATCACTGAAAACGGCTTTCTTATCTCTCCTTGCTATTCTTTGGAAGTGTACATTCAGATGGGTATATCTTTCCTTTTTTCTTTTGCGAAAGCTTCTCTTCTTTTCTCAGCTATTTGTAAGGCCTCCTCAGACAATCATTTTGCCTTCTGCATTTCTTTCTCTTGGGGATGGTTTAGATCCCTGTCTCCTGTACAATGTCACAAACCTCCATCCATAGTTCTTCAGGCACCCTATCAGATCTAATCCCTTGAACCTATTTCTCACTTCCACTGTATAATCATAAGGGGTTTGATTTAGGTCATACCTGAATGGTCTAGTGGTTTTCCCTACTTTCTTCAATTTAAGTCTGAATTTGGCAATAAGGAGTTCATGAACTGAGCCACAGTCAGTTCCCAGTCTTGTTTTTACTGACTGTATAAAGCTTCTCCATCTTCGGCTGCAAAGAATATAATCAATCTGATTTTGGTGTTGACCATCTGGTGATGTCCATGAGTATGGTTGTCTCTTGTGTTGTTGGAAGAGGGTGTGTGCTATGACCAGTTTGTTCTCTTGGAAAAACTCAGTTAGCCTTTGCCCTGCTTAATTTTGTACTCCAAGGCCAAACTTGCCTGTTACTCCAAGTACCTCTTGACTTCCTACTTTTGCATTCCAGTCCCCTGTGATGAAAAAGACATCTTTTTTGGCTGTTAGTTCTAGAATGTCTGGTAGGTCTTCATAGAACCATTCAACTTCAGCTTCTTTGGCATTAATGGTTGAGCATAGACTTGGATTTTTGTGATATTTAATGGTTGGGCTTCCCTGATAGCTCAGTTGGTAAAGAATCCACCTGCAATGCAGGAGACACCAGTTGGATTCCTGGATTGGGAAGATCCCCTGGAGAAGGGAAAGGCTACCCACTAGAGTATTCTGGCCTGGAAAATTCCTTGGACTGTATAGTCTATGGGGTCGCAAAAAGTCAGACATGACAGAGTGACTTTAACTTGCCTTGGAAATGAACAGAAATCATTCTGTCATTTTTGAGATTGCATCCAAGTACTGCATTTCAGACTCTTGTTGACTATGAAGGCTATTCCATTTCTTCTAAGGGATTCTAGCCCAAAGTAGTAGATATAATGGTCATCTGAATTAAATTCAACCATGCTGGTACATTTTAGTTCACTGATTCCTAAATGTCAGTGTTCACTCTTGCCATCTCCTGTTTGACCACTTCCAATTTACCTTGATTCATGGACCTAACATTCCAGGTTCCTATGCAATATTGTTCTTTACAGCATAGGACTTTACTTCCATCACCAGTCACATCCACAACTGGGTGTTTTTTTTGCTTTGGCGCCATCTCTTCATTCTTTCTGGAGTTATTTCTCCACTCTTCTTCAGTAGTATTTTGGGCACCTACAGACCTAGGGAGTTCATCTTTCAGTGTCATATCTTTTTGCCTTTTCATACTGTTCATGGGGTTCTCAAGGCCAGAATACTGAAGTGATTTGCCATTCCTTTCTCCAGTGGACCACATTTTGTCAGAACTCTCCACCATGACCTTGTCTGTCTTGGCTTTACACAGCATGGCTCATAGTTTCATTGAGTTAGACAGGCTGTGTTCCATGTGATCAGATTGGCTAGTTTTCTGTGATTGTGGTTTTCATTCTGTCTGCCCTCTGATGAATGAGGAAAAGAGGCTTATGGGAGCTTCTTGATGGGACAGACTGACTGTGGGGGAAACTGGTCTTATTCTGATGGGTGGGGCCATGATCAGTAAATCTTTAATCTTACTTTCTGTTGATGGGCAGAGCTGTGTTCCCTCCCTGTTGTTTGGCCTGAGGCCAAACTGTCGACCCGACACCTCCACCACAGACTCCTGGACACTCACAGGCAAGCCTGGCTCAGTCTCTTGTGGGGACACTGCTCCTTTCTCCTGGGTCCTGGCTTGCTTGCACAAGGTTTTGTTTGTGCCCTCCAAGGGCCTGTTTCTCCAGTCTGTGGAAGTTCTGTAATCAAATCCCACTGGCCTCCAAAGTCAAATTCCCTGGGGGTTCTCAGTCCCTTTGCAGGATATGCAGGTTGGGAAATCTGCTGTGGGTCCTAGAACTTTCTTAACAGTGAAGAATTTCTTTGGTATAATTGTTCTGCAGTTTGTGGGTCATCTGCTCAGCAGCTCTATGGTGGGGCTAATGGCGACCTCCTTCAAGAGGACTTATGCCATATGCTGCATGACCCAAGTCTGCTGCAGCCAGCCAGAGTCCCTGTCCCTGCAGCAGACAACTGCTGACCCGTGCCACAGGAGATACTCAAACACTCAAAGGCAGCTCTGGCTTAGTCTCTGTGAGGTTTCTGGGTCCTGGTGCACACAAGATTTTGTTTGAGCCTTCTGAGCATCTCTGCCAGCTATGGAGTTTGATTCTAAATGTTACGTAATTTTGGTGGGAATGTAAAATGATAAAATCATTATTGATACCACTATGGAAGTTCCTAAGAAAATTAAAAATAGAGCTACCATATGACACATAAATTCCACTTGTGAATTGTTGTTTAGTCTCTAAGTCGTGTCTGACTCTTTATGACCCCATAGACTGCATCACATCAGCCTTCTCTGACCTTCACTATCTCCTTGAGTTTGCTCAAACCCAAGTCCATTGTGGCAGTGATGCCATGCAACCATCTCATCCTCTGTCACCCTCTTCTCCTCTTGCCCTTAGTCTTCCCCAGCATCACGGTCTTTTCCAATGAGTCAGCTCTTCTCAT
Source organism: Bos javanicus (assembly GCF_032452875.1). Taxonomy (NCBI): domain Eukaryota; kingdom Metazoa; phylum Chordata; class Mammalia; order Artiodactyla; family Bovidae; genus Bos; species Bos javanicus. The sequence continues at coordinate 12,679,313 of NC_083870.1, forward strand.
CAGGTGGCCAAAGTATTGGAGCTTCAGCTTCAGCATCCGTCCTTCCAATGAATATTCAGGACTGATTTCCTTTAGAATTAACTGGTTTGATCTCCTTGCTGTCCAAAAGTCTTCTCCAGCACCACAGTTTAAAAGAATCAGTTCTTAGGCACTCAGCCTTCTTTATGGTCCAACTCTCACATCTGTACATCACTACTGGAAAAACCATAGCTTTGACTATATGGACCTTTGTTGGCAAAATGATGTCTCTGCTTTTGAACACATTGTCTAGGCTTGTCATTGTTATTCTTCCAAGGAGAAAGCATCTTTTAATTTTGTAGATGCAATCACTGTCTGAAGTGATTTCAGAGCCCAAGAAAATGAAATCTGAGACTGTTTCCTCATTTTCCCCATGTATTTGCCATAAAGTGATGGCAATGGATGCCATGATCTTAGTTTTTTGAATGTTGAGTTTTAAGCCAACTTTTTTACTCTCCTCTTTCACCTTCATTAAGAGGCTCTTTAGTTCCTCTTCACTTTCTGCCATTAAAGTGGTATCATTTGCATATCTGAAGTTGTTGATATCTCTTCCAGGAATCTTGATTGCAGCTTGAGGTTCATCTAGCCCAGCACGTCACATGATGTCCTCTGCATATGAGTTAAATAAGCAGTGTGATAATATACAGCCTCAAGGTACACCTTTCCCAATTTTTAACCAGTCCATTATTCCATGTTCAGTTCTAACTGCTGCTTCTTGTCTTGCATACAGGTTTCTCAGGAGGCAGGTAATGTGGACTGGTATTTCATCTCATTAAGAATATTTCACAATTTGCTGTGATCCACACAGTCAAAGGCTTTAGCATAGTCAATGAAACAGAAGATTTTTTTTTAATTCCCTTTCTTTTTCTATGATCCAGTGTATGCTGGGAGTTTGATCTCTGGTTTCTCTGCCTTTTCTAAAGAAGTTCCTGGTTCACATACTGCTGAAGCCTGGCTTGAAGGATTTTGAGCAAAATCTTGCTAGCATGTGAAATGAGTGCAATTGTACAGTAATGTGAACATTCTTTGGCCTTGCCTTCCTTTGGGATTGGAATGAAAACTGACCTTTTCCAGTTCTGTGGCCACTGCTGAGTTTTCCAAATTTGCTGGCATAATGAATGCAGTGTGTTAACAGCATCATCTTTTAAGATTTGAAATAGCTCAGCCAGAATTCCATCATTGCCACTAGCTTTGTTTGTAGTGATGCTTCCTAATATCCTCTTGACTTCACACTTCAGGATGTCTGGCTCTACGTGAGTGATCACTCCATCATGGTTATCTGGGTCATTAAGACCTTTTTTGTATAGTTCTTTTGTGTATTCTTGCTACATTTTCTAAATCTCTTCTGCTTTTGTTAAGTCATTGCCATTTTCGTCCTTTATTGTGCCTATCTTTGTATGAAATATTCCCTTGGTAGCTCCAGTTTTCTTAAAGAGTTCTCTAGTCTCCCCCATTCTATTGTTCTGGATACTGCCCCCCCCCCAAAAAAAATCAAGAGAAAAAATTGAAAATATATTCTCACAAAGACATTTGTATACTCATGTATAGAACATTATTCATTATAGCTAAAACATGAAAACAACCCAAGTGTCCATTAAAAGATAAATGGGTAATCAAGATGTGGTATACACATGACATGGAATTTGTTCAGACTTATAAAGAAATAAAATTCAGATACATGCAGCAACATGGAAGAATCTTGAGGTCATTATGGTAAGTGAGATAAACCAGTCAAAAGTAGACAAATACTATATGATCCCACTTATATAATATATTCAGAGTAATCAAAATCATAGAAACAGAAAGTAGGCTGGTGTTTGTCAGGGGCTGGGGAGAAAGAGCATAGGGACTTATTGTTTAATGGGTATGTAATTTCAGTTTTACAAGAAAAAAGTTATGGAAATTGATGATGGTGTTGGTTTCACAGTGTTATGAAAGTATTTATACCACTTCACTATACACTTAAAAGGTTTATGGTGGAATATTTTAAGGTATGTATGTATATTTTACAGCAATACAAATTGAATAAAAATATAAGAAGTGGTGACACGGGTGAAAAGGTACAGTGAGATGCACAAGCATATAAAGACTTACTCCTGAGACCCTTAGCATCTGGCCCAAGTCATTGTATATTGTAAAGGATATACAGAAGGCCAAAACCCAAGCCATCTGTTTGAATTTTATAAAAGCACGACTTGGCATTTCCACCCAGATGAGACCGCTAGTGCCATCTGCCTTACAGCCAGCAGATGGTGCATTTTTGAGTTGAATTATCCCCATTTAACTGATTGTCTCCATTACCTCTCTCCTTTACCCAATCTCAGATGCAAAGCTAAGCTCTAGATCCTTGCCAAACTTCTCTTGCCAATGAAGCACACAGTTTATATCTTAAGTCCTTGCACACAAATTGGTTTACCTGGGTTTCCTCACAACAGAATCAGCAATCTTACTGTTCACATTTCACATTAATTGATTATTGATAAATAATTCCATATATTAATTTAAAACATAATGATTTTCTGTTTTTCCTGGCTTCCTTATTTCTATAATCACAAATTAAAATGGAAATCTTTCTTGCTATTGCTGTATCTGGATATTTTGGGGCCAAATATAAATTAATTTACTTATCCACTTATTCACCAATTATTGATAATCTATTACATGCCAAGGCAAAATTCTAGCAGTTGGAAATACAAAAATGAACAAAGAGTTAAGTCCTTGTTCTTATGAAACTTACATTCTGTTGGGAGAATCAGATATATAACAATGATAAATGGATAGATACATAAATAACAGATTGATAGATGTTAGTGCGAATGCTAAGTAGAAAAATAAAGCAAGGTAACTGAGTAGAGGATACTTCAAATAGGTGTGGATGTCTAGGTTTAAAGCTAAGTCTCAGGAATTAATAATATGGAGCAACAAACCTTGCTTTTAGTAATTATTCCTCTTGCTTTTAGTAATTTAGTTTATTGAATGCTTTACATACATGATTCTTACTATTACCTCCACTTTAATAAGGAATAAACTGAGACTTGGAGAAAGTAAAATGTTTTAAAACATCAAGATCACAGGGCTAATAAAGGGTAGTGAAAGTGTTATTCACTCAGCTGAGTCCGGCCCTTTGTGACCCCATGGACTGTAGCCTGCCAGGTTCCTCTGTCCATGGAATTCTCCAGGTAAGAATACTGGAGTGGGTAACCATTCCCTTCTCCAGACCCAGGGATTGAACCTGGGTCTCCTGCACTGCTGGCAGGTTCTTTACCATCAGAGCCACCAAGGAACTTGAGTTTAAATCCTGTCTCTGCCATTAATAAAGAGCAGAGATGGGATTTAAATTCAGGTTTTCCTGAATTCCAAGCCCATGCTCCCACTACTGAACTATGCTGGATATTTCCTTTATTAAATTATTTTGTATATACTTAACCAGGACGGCTCATAAGCTATGTTGCCTCTTTCAGTTCCAGTGTCTCATCCTCTCTTCACCTTCAGTCCTGCTGTGCCCCAGGCTGTGGAGGGAGATGTGTTAGAGCTTCGCTGTGAGGCCCAAAGAGGCTCTCCCCCAATCCTGTACTGGTTTTATTACAAGAATGTCACGCTGGGGAGCAGAGAGGCCCCCTTTGGAGGAGGAGCATCCTTCAACCTCACTGTGATGGCAGAGCATTCCGGAAACTTCTCTTGTGGGGCTGACAATGGCCTAGGGATACAGCACAGTGAGATGGTGATACTAAGCATCATAGGTAGGTTGGTGGTACCTGGGCTACAGGTTACATTTATAGTCAATAAAATATTTCTCCAATAGACTGTACAAATCCTCCCAATGTCAAAGAGTTATTAACATGAAACCAAGGCTTGGGGCTTCTGGAGATTGGTACTGATTTCATGGGGACAGGGGAGGGAAAAGAAATAAATTTTAATGTTAGATTCTGGCAATCACTTTCCCTGTGCTATTATTTTAAAATTACAAATTATACTGGAAATGATTCCAATTGAGAAATCAGAACCTGGCAAAAACCTGTCCTAATATATAGCTAGTCCCACACCTACATAGTTTTTGTCTGGATGAAATATGTTTGGCACTGAACTCAAGTACAGGTCTCTTCACTTAGGACCACCCAGTAACAAAACAACCCTTATCACTGAGGGAGTCACTGCAGGGCTACTGAGCATCCTTGGCCTTGCTGTTACTGCTGCTCTGGTGTGTCACTTCAGGACCCAAAGGAATTCAGGTAAGTGGCTATATCTCACTCTTTGATGTTGTGAATTTTGCCATTGCTATTATTATTTCGACTTGTGTAGTGCATCCTACAAAGGTTGATTATTCTTTTCCAAGTACTGATCACACAGATTGGCAGAGATAAAAAGGCATAACAAATTTCTTAATGAAGTTGTTAGTCCACGTGTTTCATTTGAGTTTTAAATCAGAGAGTAGAGTTTTGTTTCCATTCAAAAATTAGAAAGTTAAGTATTTACTGTTCCAACCTCAGTCCAAAGCTTAGTGAAAATAAAAAGAATGAAAGAGAAAGTCCTTCATCTGTAACAACAGAAATAAACAATAGCCATAGGTACAATCCATAAACTCATATATATTTAAATACCATTTAAATATAGTGATATTTAGATAGAATTAAGATATTCTGAGAATGAACTTTAAAATTTCAGTTTCTGCTTGTTTGTGGCTACTATGTTAGTCGCTCAGCCATGTCCAACTCTTTGTGACCCTGTGGACTCTAGCCCGCCGGGCTCCTCTGTCCATGGGATTCTCCAGGCAAGAATAGTGGAATGGATTACCAGTTCCTTCTCCCGGGTATCTTCCCAACCCAGGGATTGAATGGGTCTCCCACATTGCAGGCAGATTCTTTAACAACTGAGCCATCAAGGAAGCCCCTTGTTGCTAGTATATAGAAATTCAATTGATTTTTCTATGTTGGTCTCATATCCTACAACTTTGCTAAACACACTTATTAGTTCTAGTATTAGTTTTGTCGATTTCATCAGATTTTCTACATAGATGATCAAGTCATCTATGAATAAAGATAATTTTATGCCTTCCTTTCCAATCTCGATTCCTTTTATTTCTTTTTCCTTAGTGTACTGGCTAGAACCTCCTGTACAATGTTGAACAGAAGTGTTAAGAGAATACATGTCTTTGTCTTGTTCTTGAGCTTAGGGAGGGGAAAGTATTTGAACTTTCACCATTTACATATGATAATCTTAGCTGTGGATTTCTTGTAGCTACTGTTTATTAGGCTGAAGAAGTCCCTACTAATTGTAATTTACTGACAGTTTTTATAGAACAATGACAAATGCTTTTTCTACATTTAGAAAATCATATGATTTTATTTTCTAGTCTACTGATACAGAGTTTGGATTTTGAATGTTGAATGTTAAAACAGCTTTGCATTTCTGGGGTTAACCTCACTTGATTATTATTTTTGAATTTGATTTGCTAAAATTTTGTTAAGAATGTTTGCACCTATGTTCATAAGGGATATTGGTTTGGTAGCTTTATTTCTTATCATTTCTTTTTCTGGCTGGGTGTCAAGGTAATATCCATTTAGTTATGACCTCCAGAATCCTTCATTCCTCTTTGTACATATATACATCCACATGGTATCATTTTCTCTCTGCCTAAAGGATTTCTTTTTAACATTTCTTATAGTATGAGTTTGTTGGTAAATTTGATTGATAGTGTTGAAGTCTTCGATATCTGTACTTTTTTTTCTCCTACTTTATTGATTATTGAGAGAATGATATTAAAATCTTCAACAATAATTGTAGGTTTTTTCATTTCTTCTTGCAGTTCTATCAGATTTGCTTCATCTTGCAAACTCTTGAAACTCTATTATTAGGTGCACAAATATTTATCACTGTTATGTGTTTTTGATGAAATGACCACATTATCCCTTATGACTTTATGACCTTTTTATTCCTGGTGGTATCATTTAACCATGAAACACTATTTGATATTAATAAAAAATTAATTAATGTATTAACTATAGGGCTTCCCTGGTGGCTCAGATAGTAAAGAATATGCCTGTAACGCAGGAGACCCAGGTTTGATCCCTGGGTTGGGAAGACCCCCTGGAGAAAGGAATGGCTAGTAACTCCAGTATTCTGGCCTAGAGAATCCCATGGAAAGAGGAACCTATATTAATATATTGATATCAAATAATATTTCAAGGTAAATTATACTACCAGGAATAAAAAGCTATGTAATTAATGTTGGGCTTCCCAGGTGGCTCAGTGGTAAAGAATCTGCCTGCCAAAGCAGGAGACACAAGAGATGTGGGTTTGAGACGTGGGTTTGATCCCTGGGTTGGAAAGGTCCCCTGGAGGAGGAAATGGCAACTTGCTCCAGTATTGTTGCCTGGAGAAGCCCATGAACAGAGGAGCCTGGAGGGCTACAGTCCATGAGGTTACAAAGAGCTGGACACAACTGAGCATGTATGCATATAATTAATGTTAGCTTGATATTTCTTTTTTCCACTCTTTAAAATTTTAACCTATTTGTGCTTCTATATTTAAAGCATATTTTTATAGATAGCATATGGTTAATTCTGTTTTTTATCTAATATGACAGTCTCTTTCTACTTTCTAATTTTAAAAACATTGACCATTTACAGTAATATGATTGTCGATACAGTTAGGTCCCTATGTCTATTATTTTCCTATTTGCTCTCTGCTTGTCTCATTTGTTCTTTGTTTTCCATTTCCTTTTTTTGTCTACCCTCTTGGGTATTTTTGTGATTCAATTTTATTTCCTTTGTTGGTTTATTAGCTATATAAGTCTTTGTTTTGTTATTTTAGTGGTTATTTTAAGTTATATGATATACATATCTAACTTATCAGTCTACTTACAAATGACACTGTATCACTGCATGTATAGCATAAGAATATTATCACTGTGTACTCCATTTCTCCTTTCCCTGGTACATTGTTATTACTTTTGTAAACAATCAGTTATTTTTTAAAGAAACTTACATATAATTTAAAAATATTATACATTTACTCATACAGCTAACACTTCAATGTTCTTCATTCCTTTATGTGTATCCATATTTTCATCTGATATCATTTTTTTTTTCTGCAAAAAGATTTCTTGTAGGATGGGTCTTCTAGTGATTAATTATCTCCACTTCTGTATGACTATAAAAGTCTTTGTTTTGCATTCATTTGTGAGAAATATTTTTACTGGCATAGAATCCTAAGTTGAAAAAAAATTTTTTCTTTCAATATTTAAAAGATGTTGCTGTTCTGTCTTCCTCTGTGCATGGCTTCCGACAAGAAATCTGCCATCATCCTTGACTTGGTTCTTATGTGACTACTTTAATTTTTCTCTCTGAATGCTTTTTGTGGATCAGAAATCTTGGGATGTATGGACTGTTTTATTCAGTGTTTTGGGTGCTTATAAGGTTTCAAGACTTTATATTTGGAACTACTAATCCTTTACTTTCTGTCTTTCTCTGTGGTATAACACGAACTCTCCTTTTCTATCAGGCCAAGTGATTCTGTTTTCCTTTTTTTTTTTAGGGCTCATACTGAAAATCAAGCAAATAAACAAATAATTGGATCTCAGTTTAATGAAAACCATCTTAATGATGGTGGCTAAGCATGTCTTCTTACTTCTACTTTCAGGTCAATCAATGGTCCTTTACCCTTCTGCTTCTTTGCATAAAAAATGGCATCATTTCACATCATTTGTGACTGATATTTACAGCTACCTAATATTTTTTCAAATAATATTATGTATACAATTTTTATGTAGCACTAACCCTGATCAGTTCAGTTCTATTCAGTTGCTCAGTCATGTCCGACTCTGTGATCCCATGGACTGCAGCATGCCAGGCTTCCCTGCCCAACCCCAACTCCAGAGCTTACTCAAACTCATGTCCATTGAGTTGGTGATGCCATCCAACCATCTCATCCTCTGTCGTCCCCATCTCCTCCTGCCCTCAATCTTTCCCAGCATCAGAGTCTTTTCAAATAAGTCAGTTCTCCGCATCAGTTGGCCAAAGTATTGGAGTTTCAGCTTTAGAATCAGTCCTTCCAGTGAATATTCAGAACTTATTTCCTTTAGGATGGACTGGTTGGATCTGCTTGCAGTCCAAAGGGCCCCTCAAGAGTCTTCTCCAACACCACAATTCAGAAGCATCAATTCTTTGATGTTCAGATTTCTTTACAGTCCATCTCTTACGTCCATACATGACTACTGGAAAAACTATAGCTTTGACTAGATGGACCTTTGCCGGCAACATAATGTCTGCTTTTTAATATGATGTCTACGTCATAGCTTTTCTTCCAAGGAGCAAGCGTCTTTTAATTTCATGGCTGCAGTCACCATCTACGGTGATTTTGGAGCCCCCCAAAATAAAGCCTCTCACTGTTTCCACTGTTTCCCCATCTATTTCCCATGAAGTGATGGGACCAGATGCCATGATCTTAGTTTTCTGAATGTTGAGCTTTAAGCCAATTTTTTTCACTCTCCTCTTTCACTTTTATCAAGAGGCTTTTTAGTTCTTCTTCGCTTTCTGCCATAAGGGTGGTGTCATCTGCATATCTGAAGTTACTGATATTTCTCCTGGCAATCTTGATTCCAGCTTGTGTTTCATCCAGCTTGGCATTTCACATGATATACTTTGCATATAAGTTAAATAAGCGGGGTGACAATATACAGCATCAACGTACTCCTTTCCCAATTTGGGACCAGTCTGTCGTTCCATGTCCAGTTCTAACTGTTGTTTCCTGACCTGCATATAGATTTCTCAGGAGACCAGTAAAGTGGTCTGGTATTCCCATCTCTTTCAGAATTTTTCACAGTTTCTTGTGATCCACACAGTCAAAGGCTTTGGCATAGTCAATAAAGCAGACATAGATGTTTTTCTGGAACTCTTTTGCTTTTTTGATGATCCAGCAGATGTTGGTAATTTGATCTCTGGTTCCCTTGCCTTTTCTAAATCCAGCTTGAATATCTGGAAGTTCACGGTTCACATACTGTTGAAGCTTGGCTTGGAGAATTTTGAGCATTACTTTGCTAGCATGTGATGAGTGCAATTGTGTGGTAGTTTGAACATTCTTTGGCATTGCCTTTCTTTGGGATTGGGATGAAAACTGACCTTTTCCAGTCCTGTGGCCACTGCTGAGTTTTCCAAATTTGCTGGCACATTGAATGCAGCACTTTTACAGCATCATCTTTTAGAATTTGAAATAGCTCAACTGGAATTTCATCACCTCCACTAGCTTTGTTTATAGTGATGCTTCCTAAGTCCCACTTGACTTCACATTCCAGGATGTCTGGATCTAGTCCAGTGATCACAACGTTGTGGTTATCTGGATCATTAAAATCTTTTTTTTTTTTTTTTTGTATAGTTCTTCTGTGTTCTTGCCAGCATCTTCTGCTTCTGTTAGGTCCATACAATTCCTGTCCTTTATGGTGCTCATCTTTGCCTGAAATGTTCCCTTGTTGTCTCTAATTTTCTTGAAGAGATCTCTAGTCTTTCCCATTGTATTGCTTTCCTCTCTTTCTTTGCATTGATCGCGGAGGAAGGCTTTCTTATCTCTCCTTGCTATTCTTTGGAACTCTGCATTCAAATTGGTATATCTTTCCTTTTGTCTTTACCTTTCACTTCTCTTCTTTTCTGAGCTATTTGTAAGGCCTCCTCAGACAACCATTTTGCCTTTTTGCATGTGTTTTTCTTGGGGATGGTCTTGATCTCTGCCTCCTGTACCATATCACAAACCTCCGTGTCCATAGTTCTTCAGGCACCCTGCCTATCAGATCTAATCCCTTGAATCTATTTTTTATTTTCACTGTATAATTGTAAGGGATTTGTTTTAGGTCATACCTGAATGGTCTAGTGGTTTTCCCTACTTTCTTCAATTTATGTCTGAATTTTGCAATAAGGAGTTGTTTATCTGAACCACTGACAACTCCCATTCTTGTTTTTTCTGATTGTATAGAGCTTCTCCATCTTCAGCTGCAAAGAATATAATCAATCTGATTTTGGTATTGGCCATTTGGTGATGTCCATGTGTAGAATCTTCTCTGGGTTGTTGGAAGAGAGCTTTACTATGACCAATGCAAGGAATCTAACCCTGATAGTACTCATCATAAAATCTACCATTCATTTGGAATCTATTATATGTGATTTTTTAATGTGTCCAGTTTTGTGTACATTTGACTTCAATTCAACCACTATTGCTATAACTATATATTGAAGATGAAGAAATGAAGAATTCAAGAAGCTAGCAACCTTTCCAGATTCAAATATATCTAGTAAGAGTCAGAGTTAGGGCATAACTGGGGTCTCCCTAGCCCTTAAGTCCATAGTCTCTCCATTACATTTTTTTTTTAAGTCACTCAGTCATGTCTTACTCTTTGAGACCCCACGGACTATATAGTCCATGGTATTCTCCAGGCCAGAATACTGGAGTGGGTAGCCTTTCCCATCTCCAGGGGATCTTCCCAATCCAGGGATTGAACCCAGGTCTCCTGCATTGCAAGTGGACTCTTTACCAGCTGAGCCACAAGGGAAGCCCAAGAATACTGGAGTGGGTAGCCTATCCCTTCTCCAGGGGATCTTTCCAACCCAGGAATCGAACTGGGGTCTCCTGAATCACAGGTGAATTCTTTACCAACTGAGCTATGAGGGAAGCCCCCATTATGTCTTGGTGATTTGTAAAATGCTGGTTGCACCTCCTACTTTAAAAAGTTACTTTTCTATATCATTGCCTGTCTGGATTTCATTTATTAATCAGTAATATACTAGACATGCAGACACAGGAACTTCAGTATTGCAGTTGATAATACTAAAAAACAAAAACAGATTGCTGTCAGTACAACACCAAATAACACAAGAGAAGGAAAAATTACCAATCATTGTTTTATGTGGTCCATGAGGGCAGAGGCCCAGGAGGTTCTGTCCTCCAGATTTAGGGGAAATTGTTGTTTTAAATGTCAAACGTGACTAAGAAATTCTGACAGGCTACCAATCAGAGGGCCTCTGCCTATCACAACTCAAAATCTTGCCTACTGTACTTCCCTCCAAGCAAAGTCTTCCTTCTCATTATTGACCAGTCTTCTCAGGGAAGAGCTCAGGCCTTCCAAATTCCTCTAAAAATGAAGAATTCTGCTCCTTAAGCCTGACTGTTTCCTCCAAGTTACCAAAAGGAGTGGTATATTTATTAGCTCTATAACTGCTTGGATTAGCATTCTGGTAATGTAATGCCCTCCGAACCCCAGTCTCCTCAGCTCTGTGGTGGTCATGATAATAGAATTTACATTATAGGCACTATGAGACAATCTATGTAAACTGCTGAACACGGTGCCTGGCCAAAATATCTTCAGTGAATATTAGCTTATATTATAAATAGCCACGTTTTGGGTCTGTTTTCCTTCAGGCAAATGAAGAGATAGTCTGACTCTCAGATGCACCCTAAATTTAGTTAACCTGTCTAAAAGTAAGAATACTGGTTGTTGATTGATGAGGTTACAATTCCAGAGGAGAGAGATACAGGCTAGGATTATGCTTACATGCACACCTGGTTCCCAAAGACAAGGTCTGAAGGCAGTAATCAGTCATTTTTTTGTGGTATGTAAAGGTGGCTCAGTGGTAAAGAATCCACCTGCTAATGCAAGAGACACAGGAAACATGGGTTTGGTCCCTGGGTCGGGAAGATCCTCTAGAGAAGGAAGTGGCAACCCACTCCAGTATTCTTGCCTGGGAAATCCCGTGGACAGAGGAGCCTGGTGGGCTACAGTCCATGGAGTCTCAAAGAGTTGGACATGACTGAGTGACTGAGCACACACACAAGCCTGAATATGTCTACTTTGAGCAATAACCTGTGTTCTCTAAGCCCAGTGAGATGGATACAGTGTGCATGCGTGCTTAATTGCCCAGTTGTGTCTAACTCTACGACCTTTATGGATTGACTATGTGACTGTTATGGAGCCTCACGGACAGGTTCCTTTGTACATGGGGTGTTTCAGGCAAGAATACTGGAGTGGGTTGCCATTTTCTTCTCCAATTCATGAAAGTGAAAAGTGAAAGTGAAGTCGCTCAGTCATGTACAACTCTTCGAGACCCCATGGACTGCAGCCTTCCAGGCTCCTCTGTCCATGGGATTTTCCAGGCAAGAGTACTGGAGTGGGTTGCCACTGCCTTCTCTAGACAGATATAGAGTCATAGGTAAAAGGCAAAGGACAGAGATAGGAAGCTTAGGAGGAGGGTTGTATTGGACAGGCCAGAAAGACTTCAATATTTCAGTGTTGATGGAAATATTGTATATATTTAAGGCTGATGGAATAGGCTTCTGGATTATGTTTACATTTAATCACTGATTAGGTAATTGTCTTCCCTGGTGGCTCAGATGGTAAAGCGTCTGCCTACAGGAGACCCAGGTTCAATCCCTGGGTCGGCAAGATCTTCTGGAGAAGGACATAGCAACCCACTCCAGTATTCCTTCCTGGAAAATCCCATGGATGGAGGAGCCTGGCAGGCTACAGTCCATGGGGTCGCAAAGAGTTGGACACAACTGAGGGACTTCAGTTCACTTTACTTCACTTCAGATAATTGTCAACTTGTTTTTTAGTCCTTGTAGTACATAATTTAATTTGTTCAGTTGTTTAACAAATCTTTATTAAATATTTTCAAACTTCTAAGCACAGGAAATACAAAAATAATTAAGACAAGTTTTGTACCTTCAAGTAACACACCCTTTCATGAAGCTGTGTTTGAGGCAAATGCAGAAATTGATAATTACAATGCAATATGGATATTTTAATATAGCAGGGTTCTATGTGCATCAGGGGAAGCTCTGGAGGAGGAAGGATAAATTGGAATTAGGTGAAAGGAAAGGAAAGAAGGGATACGGAGAAAACAATATGCACCAAATGCTGTTGAAATGGGCTTGCAAGGTCGTAGATAAAGGAAGGTCTGACTACAAGAGTCTTGTAGTCCCATTGAATCACACTTGTGTAACAATTCAGTATTAATTTTAACCCCTCTCTAGGCCACAGTCTCCTTATCTCTACCTCATGGGGCTGCAGTCAGAATAGAGAAGTGGGAGTAGGGGTAGCACTTGGTCTAGAGTTAAACAGTAAGTTGTCTGTCTTCTGCTACTCAGTTACAAACTACGTAGAGTTCATTCTATTGACTGAATGAGAATAATTGTGATTCTGTGCAAACATCTCTTCAGATCCCACCTTCCTTCTCTATAACATGACCTACGGGGTGGAGCCAGATGTTCTCAAAGATTTGCCATAGCTGAAATCTAGGATGGATTTGATTTCTGGGAAAGGACATTCTAACATATAGCATTGTCCACACAGATCACTTATCATCAGTGTTCCTTTGTTGTTTTTCAGAAAGACTTTCCACCACTGGAACACCTAGGTAAGGTTTCTGCTTCTGGTGCTGCGAGCCTTTTCATGTTATTTATGTTTCCAGGATAGAACATGAAACTATGTGCATTTAAAAGTATTTTACTGGATTTCCTATTAAATTTTCAAATGCTTGGTGGGGAGGGATAAATTAGAACTGGATTGACACACACACATTACAATGTATATCAATAAGATAGATAACTAATAAGGACCTACTGTATAGCACACGGAACTCTACTCAATATTCGGTAATGGCCTACATGGAAAAAGAAGCTAAAAAAGGGTGTGCTGCTGCTGCTGCTAAGTCACTTCAGACTCTGTGTGACCCCATAGACGGCAGCCCACCAGGCTCCCCCATCCCTGGGATTCTCCAGGCAAGAACCCTGGAGTGGGTTGCCATTTCCTTCTTCAATGCATGAAAGTTAAAAGTGAAAGTGAAGTCGCTCAGTCATGTCTGACTCTTAGGGACCCCAGGGACTGCAGCCCACCAGGCCCCTCTGTCCATGGGATTTTCCAGGCAAGAGTACTGGAGTGGGTTGCCATTGCCTTCTCCAAAAAAAAAAAAAAAATATATATATATATATTATATATTATATATATTTTATATATATATATAAAATAACAGATTCACTTTGCTGTACACCTGAAACTAACACAACACTGTAGATAATACCCCCAATAAATTTTTTTTTTTTAGTTTCAAATTCTCATGACATAAATGTGGTACTGCAGATGGTGACTGCAGCCATGAAATTAAAAGACGCTTACTCCTTGGAAGGAAAGTTATGACCAACCTAGATAGCATATTAAAAAGCAGAGACATTACTTTGCCAACAAATGTCCGTCTAGTCAAGGCTATGGTTTTTCCTGTAGTCATGTATGAATGCGAGAGTTGGACTATAAAGAAAGCTGAGCACCGAAGAATTGATGATTTTGAACTGTGGTGTTGGAGAAGACTCTTGAGAGTCCCTTGGACTGCAAGGAGATCCAACCAGTCCATCCTAAAGGAGATCAGTCCTGGGTGTTCATTGGAAGAGCTGATGTTGAAGCTGAAACTCCAGTACTTTGGCCACCTGATGCAAAGAGCTGACTCATTTGAAATGACCCTGATGCTGGGAAAGATTGAGGGCAGGAGGAGAAGGGGACGACGGAGAAGGAGATGGTTGGATGGCATCACCAACTCAATGAACATGAGTTTGGGTAAACTCCAGGAGTTGGTGATGGACAGGGAAGCCTGGTGTGCTGCAGTCCATGAGGTTGAAAGGAGTCAGACATGACTGAGAAACTGAACTGAACTGAACTGAAATGTGGTTAGGAAGACTCCTTTCAATCATAGTTATGAATGAGCATACTGATGCTTGGACTATAAAGAAGACTAAGTGCCTAAGAATTGAAGCTTTTGAACTGTGGTATTGGAGAAGACTCTTGAGAGTCCCTTGGACTACAAGGAGATCAAACCAGTCAATCCTAAAGGAAATCAACCCTAAGTATCCATTGGGAGGACTGGTGCTGAAGCTGAAGCTGAAGCTCCGATACTTTGGCTACCTGATGTGAAAAGCTGACTCATTAGAAAATACCTGAGGCTGGGAAAGACTGAAGGCAGGAGGAGAAGGGAATGACAGAGGATGAAATTGTTGGACGGCATCACCGACTCAATATACATGAGTTTGAGCAAATTCCAGTAGATGGTGAAGGGCGGGGAAGCCTGGCAGGCTGCAGTCCATGGGGTTGCAAAGAGTCAGACATGACTGAGCGACTGAACAACAAAATACTTACTTATACATGGAATTAATGTTATTTACTATCTATCCATCTTAATTTATCTTCTTCCTTAAGTGTGCTCCAGCAGAGAACTGACCACTTAATGACACCATCTTTCTTAAGGCTTTATTTATTTATTCCCTTATCATTCATTTCCCCACTCATATACTTATTCAGGAGACTATGATTGAATGCTGGCAGTGTTCAACTCACAATGTTAACTTTGGAACAAAATGAAACTGGAAAAAAATACTTTTTCTGAAGAGCTTTCATAGTATTTTACAGGAAAGATAGATCATTATAATTTGAGGTATAAAACTGAAAGAGACCTTAAAAAAAACAAAGACCAATTTCTGAGAGAATGTAGAACCCTCTGTTAATTGATGCTTAAGCATTTCAACTTTTGAAAATAATTTTAAAAATAGGTAAATACAAGTGTTTATTCTATCAAAGGGATCTTGAACTGTGTAGTCTTTGCCCTCTGACCTTGCCTCAGCTGGTCTTCTCTGTAATGTTGCCCTGGCTATATCTTGCACCATACTTCTGACATTTTCTCAAAAGAGCCATGCAGATTCTTAGAGTAAGCAGCCATGATATTTTACATAACCATGCTGGGCTCTTCCTGCATATTGATTTTCCTGAAATTCGATATAATCCACAAATACATTTCTCTTTTTTTCTTTCGTCCCCTTGTCATAGTTACAGTCCCAGGGAGTTTAAGGAACCTTCCAGAACCTCCAACACAAATCCCCAAGAGCCACTGGACCCAGTGGAACCGCAGCCAGTGTACAACAATGGTAATGATTTCCTAAGGGACAGAGAGCTCTAGGAATGAATCAGGGAGGGAATAGAGATTGAGCAATAGTCCATGGTTCAGTTGTATTCAATTTTAAAATGACATTTCTGGCCCTATGTCAGGGATAGTAAGTGGTTATAAACTTGGTGACCAGAAGAAGAGTCTGTAGTGTGAGGTCTTGACTACAGCCGACTGTAATCTGTTCTTTCACAGTGAATCCTGGAGATAGCGACCTGGTTTATTCTGAGATCTGGAGCACCCAACATACAAATGAAAATTCAGGTAAGACAAATTTGAAATAAGTAGAGGTAAGGTGGCAGTGTTTTATCAGATCCAGCAAGGGAGTTTTGATCAAAGAGTCATCTCAAATATGAATCCAACATGAAAGGCATTAACTATTCTTCTTATATTACAAATCCTATAATCATATCTATTCCTTCTTACTTGTGTACACTGCCACCATTACCCCCAAAATTCATTAAGGACAGATACTGTATTTCTTTGCTAATATGTCAATAGCATCTGGTGTTATGCTTAGAAAACTATAGGCCCCCTCAAATAGTTTTTTTTTTTTTTAGTAAATGAATGAACATAATTACTAAATTAAGCCTTTTATTATCTAATGAGTAAAGAATTGTAATTCTTTTAACTGGTCTCTTTATTTCCAATATTGTTCTCCTTCCAACCTTGGGTTTGATCCCTGACTTCCTGGATTGGGAAGATTCCCTGGAGAAGGGAAAGGCTGCCCACTACAGTATTCTGGCCTGGAGAATTTCATGGAATGTATAGTCCATGGGCTTGCAAAAAGTCAGACATGACTGAGTGACTTTAACTTTCCAACCTTCTAACAATCTGTTTCCAGCATGATCCCTCTGAGATGCACAACTGATCACATCATTGTCTAGATTAACTGTCCTCAATGATTCTTCATTTTAAAGCACGATCTTTGCCTCCCTCCATGCTTTTGTCCTTCCTCTAAGCTCTGCCTTATGTCCTTGCTTTAGCCATGTTAAACTCTCAGCATTTCCTTGATCAAACTGAACTATTTTGTGCTTCTTATCTGTCTTGTAATGTTCTTGCCTCTAGTTGGCCTATAACCCTTAGTCACATTTCTAGGCATAATTCAATTATCACTACCAAACTCACAATGATTCCCACCAGTCCTCTCTATCTCCAAACCTGAGAGGAACTGATTACTCTTTGGGGCAGCAGCATAGTTTAATATGCATTTTTATCTTGGTGTTTATAGTACTTGTTGAATTTGTCTTCATCTCTGTTTTTCTCCTTAATGGTAAGATTCCTGATCATATGCACTGAGTTGGTGTCATTTTTGCCTCCTTATAGATTATTTACTGAGTACTTACTGGGTGGTTAAGTAAATAAAAGAAATCCAAATAGTCTCTTGGAAGGATAGGAGAAATACACACACTGAATTTTCTAGTGTTAACGTTGCAAATCTTTGGCTTACTGGAAATTTTCTTTGTGATCTTAGAATCCCAAGCTGCCATTGGAGAAGCCTCCTCCAATTTCTCTGTGCAAAGTGAAATGAATCATATTTACTTCCTTCTCCCAAATGACCAATATAGACATTGTTGTTGTTGCTTAGTTGCTAAGTTGTGTCCAACTCTTTGCAACCCCATGGACTGAGGCAGACAAGATTTCCCTGCCCTTCACTATCTCCCTGAGTTTGCTCAAACTCATGTCCATTGAGTTGGTGATGCCATCCAACCATCTCATCCTCAGTTGCCCCCTTCTCCTCCTGTCCTCAATTCTTCCCAGCATTGGGGTCTTTTCCAATGAGTCAGCTCTTCTCATCAGATGGCCAAAGTTTTGCAGCTTCATCTTCAGCATCAGTCCTTCCAATGAATATTCAGGACTGATTTCCTTTAGGATTGACTGATTTGATCTCCTTGCTGTCTAAGGACTCTCAAGAGTCTTTTCCAGTACCACAGTTTGAAAGCATCTATTCTTCAGTGTCCAGAGAAGAATTGCTTTATGGTCCAACTTTCACATCTATACATGACTACTGAAAAAAACCATAGCTTGACTAAATGGACCTTTGTTGGCAAAGTGAAGTCTTTGCTTTTTAATATACTTATCTAGGTTCATCACAGATTTTCTTCCAGGGAGCAAGCATCTTTTAATTTCATAGCTGCAGTCACCATCCCCAGTGATTTTGGAGCCCAAGAAAATGAAATCTGTGCCTGCTTCCACTTTTCCTCTTTCTATTTGCCATGAAGTGATGGGACCAGATGCCATGATCTTCAATTTTTGAATGTTGAGTTTTAAGCCAGCTTTTTCACTTTCCTCTTTCACCTTCATTAAGAGGCTTTTAGTTCCTCTTCACTTTCTGCCACTAAATGGTATCACATGTCTGAGGTTGTTGGTATTTCTCCCAGCAATCTTGATTCCATTTTGTGAGTTATCCAGCCCAGCATTTTGTATGATGTACTCTGCATGTAAGTTAAATAAGCAGACTGACAATATACAAACTTCATGTATTCGTTTTCCAATTTTGAACCAGTCCACTGTTCCATGTATAGTTCTAACTGTTGCTTCTTGTCCTGCATACAGGTCTCTCAGCAGGCAGGTAATGTGGTCTGGTATTCCCGTCTCTTTAAGCATATTCCACAGTTTATTGTGATCCACACAGTCAAAGGCTTTAGCATAGTCTATGAAACAGAAGTAGATGTTTTGTTGGAATTACATTGCTTTTTCTATGATCCAGCGTATGTTGGCAATTTGATGTCTGGTTCCTCTGCCTTTTCTAAATCCAGCTTGTACATCTGGAAGTTCTTGGTTCACCTACTGTTGAAGTCTGGATTGAAGGATTTTGAGCAAAATCTTGCTAGCATGTGAAATGAGTGCAATTGTATAGTAATTTGAACATTCTTTGGCATTGCCTTTCTTTGACATTGGAACAAAAACTCACCTTTTCCAGGCCTGTGGCCACTACTAAGTTTTCCAAATTTGCTGGTATATTGAGTGCAGTGCTTTAACAGTATCATCTTTTAGGATTTGAAATAGCTCAACTGGAATTCCATCACCTGCACTAGGCTTGTTTGTAGCAATTTTTCCTAAGGCTCACTTGACTTTGCACTCCAGAATGTCTGGCTCTAGGTGAGTGATCATACCATCTTGGTTATCTGGGGGCATTAAGAGCTTTTTCCTACAGTTCTGTGTATTCTGTGTAGTGCCTCCTCTTCTTAATCTCTTCTGCTTCTGTTAAATCCTTGCCATTTTTGTCCTTTATTGCGCCTGTCTTGGCATGAAATGTTCCCTTGGTATCTCCAATTTTCTTAAAGAGATTGCTAGTCTTCCCCATTCTCTTGTTTCCCTCTATTTCTTTACATTGTTCACTTTAGATGGCTTTCTTATCTCTCCTTGCTATTCTCTGAAACTCTGCATTCAGTTGAGTATATCTGTCCCTTTCTCCTTTGCTTTTATTTCTCTTTTTTTCTTAACTATTTGTAAGGCCTCCTTGGACAACCACCTTGCCGCTTGCATTTCTTTTTCTTGGGTATGGTTTTCATTACTGTCTCCTGTACAGTGTTACGAACCTCCATCCATAGTTTTTCAGGCAGTCTGTCTACCAGATCTAGTCCCTTGAATCTATTCATCACCTTCATTGTGTAATCACAGGGATTTGATTTAGGTCATACATGAATGGCCTAGTGGTTATCCCTGCTGCTGCTGCTAACTCATGTCAGTAGTGTCTGACTCTGTGCGACCCCATAGATGGCAGCCCACCAGGCTCCCCTGTCCCTTGGATTCTCCAGGCAAGAACACTGGAGTGGGTTGCCATTTCCTTCTCCAATGCATGAAAGTGAAAAGTGAAAGTGAAGTCGCTTAGTCGTGTAGGAACCTCAGCGACCCCATGGACTGCAGCCTTCCAGGCTCCTCCATCCATAGGATTTTCCAGGCAAGAGTACTGGAGAGGGGTGCCATTGCCTTCTCCGAGTTGTTTTCCCTGCTTTCTTCAATTTGAGCCTGAATTTTGCAATAAGCAGCTGATGATATGAGCCACAGTCAGCTCCAGGTTTTATTTTTGAAGACTGTATAGTGCATCTCCATCCTCAGCTGCAAAGAATATAATCAATTTGATTTCCATAATAACCATCTGGTGATGTCCATGTATAGAGTCATCTCTTGTGTTGTTGGAAGCCATAGAGGTGCTGAATAGAGGTGGGGAGGTGGAAATAGCAGGGCTTCTCTGCTGTAGTTGTGATGAGCAGTGGAGAAAGAAAGATATTTTCAGGAAAGTCATTCTGGACATTTTAAGGGCAAAGGAAGGGCTTTATTGTGTGTGTGTGTTAGGATAGGATACTTGGTATGTGAGGGCTTGAAAGAATTCATCAGAGGAGACAGTTAGGAAATAAGTTGGCAGAGGAAAAATTGGTTTAGAATGTGTTGTGAGTATATTGTAAGTTACAATATATTACCCACAGTTTAATAGTTTTCTTTCCTCTTCCAATTCAACAGCAAATTCACCAAGGAAACATTGGGAAGATAAGGTGAGTCACATTTCCTGGCTTGCTTCCCCCTCTGCTCTTCCTTACTTATATTTTGGTACTAACTGTTTGTGCTTTTTCCCTTTCCACTAGGAACCCACAGTCATCTATTCAGATTTGAAGAAGGCATATCCGGATGACTCCACAGAGCAAGCCAGCATTGTAGATAGTGACCTTGAAGATGCTGTAGAAAACTATGAGAATGTTCCATGTATATTATCAGCCTTAGACCGCTAACTCTGCACCCACAGTGGCTCACAGAGACCCTGTGAAGCAGTCTGTCACTCTCTCAGTTATCTCCATCCGTACTTCTTTCTCTACAGTGCTCAGCATCCCAAAAGACTGGACAATGGGGGATGTGAGACTGTGTGAAAGTTCTGCCAACTTCCTCTGTGCCCAAGTCTGTGTGTTCTCTAGGAACACAGTGAGCAGCATTTGAGTAAATTCTGCAATCTTTTCACAGTAGGGATACTTGTGAAGGCAAGGCAGGTAGGCCTTCAGGTCCTGGGCCTGTTAAAGAAGAGGGAAAAGCAGTCTAGCCAGGATCACAAGGATGCAATCATCGAAAGTTTATCTGAGAGGGATCAAAATCTTCTAGGGTACTGTCTCTACATAAACAGTTTGCTTGTTCTAAACATCTTGTTTCCCTTTCCAATTTTGTTGTTAGTGTCATTGATGATGTTCTGGTGCACATGCTTTGTTCCAGCTACCCACACTGCAAATGACCAAAAAGCTTCATTCTGTCCACTGATATACTATTTCTTCATGAAATATACATCAGTGTTAAGATTTTCAAAAACGACCCATTCTGTTTAATGGGCTGCTGCTGATGCTGCTAAGTCACTTCAGTCCTGTCCAACTCTGTGCGACCCCATAGACAGCAGCCCACCAGGCTCCTCTGTCCCTGGGGTTCTCCAGGCAAGAATACTGGAGTGGGTTGCCATTTCCTTCTCCAGTTTAATGAGCAAGAACTTCCAAACTGTCTGACTAAACAGTATTATGGACCAATTGTATTCTCTCAAAGTTCAGTGTGACCATTCTTGGAGATAGGACCTTTTAGGAGGTAATTACAGTTAAATGAGATTTTAAGGGTGGCCCCTAACTGAAGTGGACAGGTGTCTTTGCAAGAAGAAGAGGAGACAACAGAGCCCTCTCTGTCTTTCTTCATGCACAGAGGAAAGGCCATGTGGAGACAAACAAGAAGGCAGGCATCTATAAAGCCAGAGGTGGCAGGAAGACAGATTTCAGCAGAAGCCAAGTTTGCCAGCTCCTTGATCTTGGGCTTCTATGGGCAACTATGATCAAATAAATTTTTTATGTTTAAGCCACCAAGTCTGTGGTATTTTGTTGTGACAGCCAGAGCAGACTAGCACAGATTTATACATAGATAGATGATAAATGATTGAGGATGATAATCATGATAGATAGATAGATAATAGTTAGTTAGATACATAGATAAGATAGTTGCTGGTGTGTGACAGTGTTTGTACATCCCAGCCCACACAGAATTTGTAGTCTTCAAGATACTTCCTCTCTCATAAGACCAAATATTCCTCCTACCAGTAGCAGCTCAATTTTACTGTTTAATTATTCAACATCCACTATTTGATGTCTACAGAAGCATCAACATCAGTCTTGGAAAGTCATTAGAGCCAGTGATTCACATGACTCAGATGAAAAAGCTTAGTGTCAATCAGGAGCCCTCTTGAGCTGAGCTGGCATTGTATGTAGACATGGAAGGTGATTAGCGGGCTCAAAGGAGGACAGCCTTTGCATTGCTCAGTGACTCCTAATCAGTTCCTCAATTGACTGACAGGCTTTGGCTGTCTACCAGTGAAGAATAAAACATCTTTTTAAGTATGTCAAAAAAAATGACAGAAGCACTTTTATTCATGAGTTCTGCTGAGGCAGAAAAGGAATAAATCAAATTGTTAGCCTCTATTACCTAGTGTTATACTGAATTTTTTTAATCTCTGAAAACAAAAAATCAGAATTTAAGAAAAGAAGCTAGAAGGTCATTGAGGACTGATGTACCTCAACTGATACAATTTATGGGCATTGTTGATTTTACACCAGCCATTGTTGATAACTGTAAATAAATAATGCAACTGCACTTTGTAAACTTGAAACCAAGTTTACAAGCATAAAAGTATTGTGTGTTTCAAATTTTATATTTATCCACCCCACCCCCGCCCCCCCGCCCTGTGTCAGAAGCTTAGACATCAGAAAGTATAAGATATATCAAAATACAATCTGACTTGAGGATTTATCCTCAACTAATGAATTCAACTAGCAGGATCATTGGGCTTCCCTTGTGACTCAGCTGGTAAACAATCCACCTGCAATTTGGGAGACCTGGTTTCGATCCCTGGGTTGGAAAGAGCCCCTGGAGAAGGGGATCTTTGCATTCATCCAGGATGCAAAGTGAAGCGGGCCTTAGGAAGTATCACTATGAACAAAGGTAGTGGAGGTGATGGAATTCCAGCTGAGCTATTTCAAATCCTAAAAGAAGATGCTGCTAAAGTGCTGCACTCAATATGCCAGCAAATTTGGAAAATTCAGCAGTGGCCACAGGGCTGGAAAAAGATCAGTTTTCATTCCAGTCTCAAAGAAAGGCAATGCCAAAGAGTGATCAAACTACCACACAATTGCACTCATCTCACACACTAGTAAAGTAAAGCTCAAAATTCTCCAAGCTGGGTTTCAGCAGTACATGAGCTGTGAACTTCCAGATGTTCAAGCTGGATTTAGACAAGGCAGAGGAGCCAGAGATCAAATTGCCAACATCAGCTGGTGCATTAAAAAAGCAAGAGAGTTCCAGAAAAACATCTATTTCTGCTTTATTAACTATGCCAAAGCCTTTGACCATGTGGATCACAACAAGCTGTGGAAAATTCTTAAAGAGATGGGAATACCAGACCACCTGACCTGCCTCCTGAGAAATCTGTACGAAGGTCAAGAAGCAACAGTTAGAACTGGACATGGAACAACAGACTAGTTCCAAATTGGGAAAGGTGTATGTCAAGGCTGTATATTGTCACCCTGTTTAATTAACACATGCAGAGTACATCATGTGAAATGCCAGGCTGGATGAAGCACAAGCTAGAATCAAGATTGCTGGGAGAAATATCAATAACCTAAGATATGCAGATGACTCCACCTTTATGGCAGAAAGTGAAGAGGAATTAAAGAGCCTCTTGATGAAAGTGAAAGAGTAGAATAAAAACCTGGCTTAAAGCTCAACGTTCAGAAAACTAAGATCATGGCATCCAGTTCTATCACTTAAGGGCAAATAGATGAAAAAGGGAAACAATGGGAACAGTGAGAGACTTCATTTGGGGCTCCAAAATCACTGCAGATGGTGACTGTAGCCATGAAATTAGAAGACATTTGTTCCTTGGAAGAAAAGCTATGACCAGCTAGACAGCATGTTAAAAAGCAGAGACATTACTTTGCTGACAAAAATCTGTCTAGTCAAAGCTATGGTTTTTCCAGTAGTCATGTACGGATGTGAGAGTTGGACTATAAGGAAAGCTGAGCACTGAAGAATTGATGTTTTGACCTGTGGTGTTGGAGAAGACTCTTAAGAGTCCCTTGGACTGCAAGGAGATCCAACAAATCCATTCTAAAGGAAATCAGTTCTGAATACTCATTGGAAGGACTGATGCTGAAACTCCAATACTTGGGCCACCTGATGTGAAGAACTGACTCATTTGAAAAGACCCTGATGCTGGGAAAGATTGAGAGCGAGAGGAGAAGGGGACAACAGAGGATAAGATGGTTGGATGGCATCACCGACTTGATGGACATGAGTCTGAGTAAGCTCCAGGAGTAGGTGATGGATAGGGAAGCCTGGCATGCTGTAGTCCATGGGGTCTCAAAGAGTCGGACACAGCTGAGCAACTAAACTGACTGACTTCAAGGTAATTTGCTGAGAGAAAAAATGATCACCTTCTTAAAGAGGAAATAAATATTTTTATTATGAAAGAGGGACTTAACATGTCTTGTTTTGTGTTAATAGGTACAATATGCAATCCATAATAATGTATGTCTGGCCTTTAGCGAAAGCAGGGAATCCAGGTCTGTGTCTGAGCCTAAATTTTGCTCCAAGTGTCTCCCCACTCTGAGTTCCAGAATGAATAAAAGTATACAGGGAAAAGGGAACATGCCACTAGATCCAGATGTGGAAGCCCATCTAAGTTAAGAGTGGTGACAAAAGCCAGGTTTTCTCTATTGACTTAATAGGGAAAAAAATTCCTGAGGGAGAAAGACATGGTTGAAGTAGCTTCCCACAGATAGTAAAGAGTCATTCTCCAGGAATGCAAGCCAGAAGTGCAAGCAGCACCAAGGACAGCAATATCTAAGATGGAGAGAATCAGGAAATGCCCACCAGAAAGAGGGACACCAGAGGGGATCTAAGCCCATAGAATAGTTCCAAGTGTATGGAAGACCTTTCTCCCCCTTATACAAGTCTTCAAGTGGAAGGCAGATAGAGTATCTATAAGTAGTCAGGGAGAGTCTAAGGACTATTTGGGAGAAGATTCATGAGGAAATTTTGTTTCCAACTAGTTGGTAAAGAATCTGCCTGCAATGCAGGTGACCCAGTTTCAGACCTTGGGCTGGGAAGGTCTTCTGGAGAAGGGAATGGCTATACACTTCAGTATTCTTGCCTAGAGAATCCTATGGACAGAGGGGCCTAGCGGGCTACAGTCTATGAGGTTACAAAGAGTAGGACACCACTGAGTAACTAACACTTTCACTTTTGGTCAAAAGGTAACAGTTGAGGCATTAGGATTAAAGACATTATTATAATTTCTTTCTTTACATTTATTTTATTTGTTTGTAAATAATTGAATAATTTATGCACAGTAAGTTGCACCTACTTAAAGTGTACAATTTGATGAATTTTGATAAATATATGCATTGGTGAAACCACTACCACAATCAAGATCCCAAATATCTCCTTTACCTCCAGAGTTTCCTTATTTCCTAAGCAATAGCTCTTTCCCTCCACCTTTATGTTATATAATCACTGATATGCTTTCTGTCACTGTAGATTGCAGTGTACTCTCTAAGGTTTTTACAGATAGAATCAGAGAGTACACACTCTTTTGTGCCTGGCTTCCTTTACCAAGCAGAAAGATTTTGAGATTCATTCACATTGTTTCATGTATTCATAGTGTATATATTTTATTGCTGAGTAAATATTCCATTATCCAGATATACCACTTTTGATTATCTATTTACCTCTTAATGGACATTTGGATTGTTTCCTTTGCTATGAAAATTCATGTACAGTTCTTTGTATGGACATATGTTTCCACTGCTTCTTTGTAAACACTTTGGAGTGTAATTGCAGGGTCACATAGATTGATGCTTAACATTTTAGGAGGGTGCAACACTCTTTTCCAAAATGGCTGTACCATTTTAAACCCCCATAAGCAGTGCTTGATAGTTACAGTTGCTTGACATCCTTGCCAATACTTGGCATTTTCCACCTTTAATTTTGGTTGCTCTAAGGAGTGTGCTTTAAGGACCTCAACAGAGACTGAGACAGAACTGTGTCTGAACATCTCGTGTGGAGGTACAGGTCAGCAGTGGACTGCCACAGAGATGGGGGCTCTCAGTGCAGCATACTTGGGTGTGGCATAAGCCCTCTTGGAGGAGGTAGCCATTAACCCCACCATACAGCTGCCAGAACTTACACAGGACTGGGAAATAGACTCTTGGAGAGCACAAACAGAACCTTGTGTGCACAAGGACCCAGGAGAAAGGAGCAGTGACCCCACAAGAGACTGACCTAGACTTGTGTGACTGTCCGGGAGTCTCCAGTGGAGGCATGAGTCAGTGGTGGCCTGCTGAGGGTTGGGGCCACTGAGTGTAGAAGTACATGCATCGGATCTCTTGAAGGAGGTCACCATCATCTTCATTACCTCCACCATAGTTTGGCCCCAGGTAAATAACAGGGAGGGAACACAGCTCCACCCATAAATAGAAAATTGAATTAAAGATTTACTGAGCATGGCCCCACCCATCAAAATAATACCCATTTCCCCCTCAGTCAGTCTCTCCCATCAGGAAGCTCCCATAAGCCTTTTATCCTTCTTCATCAGAGGGCAGACAGACTGAAAACCACAATCACAGAAAACTAACCAATCTAATCACATGGACCACACCTTGTCTAACTCCATGAAACTATGGGCCATGCCTTGTAGGGCCACCAAGACAGACAGGTCATGATAGAGAGTTTTGACAAAATGTGGTCCACTGGAGAAGGGAATGGCAAACCACCTCAGTGTTCTTGCCTTGAAAACCCCATGTACAGTATGAAAAGGCAAAAGGATAGGACACTGAAAGAGGAACTCCCCAGGTCTGTAGGTGCCCAATATGCTACTGGAGATCAGTGGAGAAATAACTCCAGAAAGAATGAAGAGACAGTCAAAGCAAAAACAACACCCAGTTGTGGATGTGACTGGTGATGGAAGTAAAGTCCAATGCTATAAAGAACAATATTGCATAGGAGCCTGGAATGCTAGGTCCATGAATCAAAGTAAATTGGAAGTGGTCAAACAGGAGATGGCAAGAGTGAACATCGACATTTTAGGAATCAGTGAACTAAAATGGACTGGAATGGGTGAATTTAACTCAGATGACCATTATGTCTACTACTTTGGGCAAGAATCCCTTAGAAGAAATGGAGTAGCCATCATAGTCAACAGAACAGTCCAAAATGCAGTACTTGGATGCAATCTCAAAAGCAACAGAATGATCTCTGCTCATTTCCAAGGCAAACCATTCAATATCACGGTAATACAAGTCTATGCCCCCACCAGTAATGCTGAAGAAGCTGAAGTTGAACAGTTCAATGAAGACCTACAAGACCTTCTAGAACTAACACCCAAAAAAGATGTCCTCTTCATTATAGCGGACTGGAATGCAAAAGTAGGAAGTCAAGAAACACCTGGAATAACAGGCAAACTTGGCCTTGGATCAAGAATGAAGCAGGGCAAAGGCTAATAGGGTTTTGCCAAGAGAACACACTGGTCATAGCAGATACCCTCTTCCAACAACACAAGAGAAGACTCTACACGTGGAGATCACCAGACGGTCAACACTGAAATCAGATTGATTATATTCTTTGCAGCCAAAAATGGAGAAGCTCTAAACAGTCAGCAAAAACAAGACCAGGAGCTGACTGTGGCTCAGATCATGAACTCCTAATTGCCAAATTCAGACTTAAATTGAAGAAAGTAGGGAAAACCACTAGACCATTCAGGTATCACCTAAATCAAATCCCTTACAATTATACAGTGGAAGTGAGAAATAGATTTAAGGGACTAGATCTGATAGATAGAGTGCCTGATGAATTATGGACAGAGTACGTGACACTAACAGGAAACAGGGATCAAGACCATCCCCAAGAAAAAGAAATGCAAAAAATGTAAAAAAGTCAGAGGAGGCCTCAAAAACAGCTGTGGAAAGAAGAGAAGCAAAGGAGAAAAGGAAAGATACACCCATTTGAATGCAGAGTTCCAAAGAATAGAAAGGAGAGAAGAAAGCCTTCCTCAGTGGTCAGTGCAAAGAAATAGGGGAAAACAATAGAATGGGAAAGACTAGAGATCTCTTCAAGAAAATTAGGGAACATTTCATGCAAAGATGGGCACAATAAAGGACAGAAATGGTATGGACCTAACAGAAGCAGAAGATATTAAGAAGAGGTGGCAAGAATACACAGAAGAACTGTACAAAAAAGATCTTCATGACCCAGATAATCACGATGGTATGATCACTCACCTAGAGCCAGACATCCTGGAATGTGAAGTCAAGTGGGCCTCAGGAAGTATCACTTTGAACAAAGGTAGTGGAGGTGATGGAATTCCAGCTGAGCTATTTCAAATCCTAAAAATGATGCTGCTAAAGTGCTGCACTCCATATGCCAGCAAATTTGGAAAACTCAGCAGTGGCCATAGGACTGGAAAAGTTCGGTTTTCATTCCAATACCAAAGAAAGGCAATGCTAAAGAGTGGTCAAACTACCACACAATTGCACTCATCTCACACGCTTGCAAAGTAATGCTCAAAATTCTCCAAGCCAAACTTCAACAATATGTGAACCATGGACTTCCAGATATTCAAGCTGGTTTTAGAAAAGGTAGAGGAACCAGAGATCAAATTGCCAACATCCGTTGGATCATCATAAAAGCAAGAGAGTTCCAGAAAACATCTATTTCTGCTTTATTGACTATTCCAAAGCCTTTGACTGTGTGGATCACAATAAACTGTGGAAAATTCTGAAAGAGATGGGAATACCAGACCACCTGACCTGCCTCTTGAGAAATTTGTATCCAGGTCAGGAAGCAACAGTTAGAACTAGACATGTAACAACAGACAGGTTCCAAATAGAAGGAGGAGTATGTCAAGGCTGTATATTGTCACCCTGCTTATTTAACATACATGCAGAGTAAATCATTAGAAATGCTGGGCTGGATGAAGCACAAGCTGGGATCAAGATTGCTGGGAGAAATCTCAATAACCTCAGATATGCAGATGACACCACCCTCATGGCAGAAAGGGAAGAAGAACTGAAGAGCCTCTTGATGAAAGTGAAAAAAGAGAGTGAAAAAGTTGGCTTAAAGCTCAACATTCAGAAAACTAAGATCATGGCATCTGGTCCCATTACTTCATGGCAAATAGATGGGGAAACAGTAGAAACAGTGGCAGAGTTTATTTTCTTGGGCTCCAAAGTCACTGCAGATGGTGACTGTAGCCATGACATTTAAAGATGCTTACTTCTTGGAAGAAAAGCTATGACCAACCTAGACAGCATATTAAAAAGCAGAGACATTACTTTGTCAACTAAGATCCATCTAGTCAAGGCTGTGGTTTTTCCAGTAGTAATGTATGGATGTGAGAGTTGGACTATAAAGAAAGCTGAGTGCCGAAGAATTAATGCCTTTGAACTGTGGTGTTGGAGAAAACTCTTGAGAGTCCCTTGGACTGCAAGATCCAACCAGTCCATCCTTAAGCAAATCAGTCCTGAGTCTTCATTGAAAGGACTGATGCTGAAGCTGAAACTCCAATACTTGGGCCGCCTGATGCAGAGAACTGACTCATTTGAAAAGACCCTGATGCTGGGAAAGATTGAGAGTGGGAGGAGAAGGGGATGACAGAGGATGAGATGGTTGGATGGCATCATGGACTCAATGGAGATGAGTATGAGTTGGTGATGGACAGGGAGGCCTGGTGTGCTGCAGTCCATGGGGTCGCAAAAAGTTGGACACGACTGAGCGACTGAACTAAATTGAAGGAGTGTGTAGTGTGGTATAGTGTTATTTCATTGTGATTTGATTTCCCCAATAATCAATGATATTGACTATCTTCTCAATTCCCTATTAACAGTTTTTAGATCTTTTTTGAAGTGTCTATTCATACATTTTACCTTGTCTTTATTGGATTTTCTTATTATTGAGTTGAAAGAGTGTTTTTTTTTTTTTAATTTCCTGGTCTAATTTATGTGTTGCAAATGTTTTCTCCATGTCTATAGCCTGCCCTTCATTTTCTTAATGGTGCCTTTGAAAAGAAGATATTTTTTTTGTTTGTTTTGATAAATTTCAGTTAATCAACTTTCTCATTTTATTGGCAAGCTTTGTGCTTTTATATAAGAACATATACCTTGGAATCAAAAGATTCCTTCCTATTTCTTTTTCTAGAAATTTTATAGTTTTAACTCTTACATATAAGCCTAGGAGCCATTTAGTGAAAAATTTTTTGTGTATAGTATGAGGAAAAAATGTTCATTTTCTTCCTGCGAATATCCACGTGTTCCAGGACTATTTGCTGAGTAAGCTTTCTTTTGCCTCTTTATAATTTGAGTTCTTTGTCTTCTTATTACTGAGATACTGAATTCTTTATCTGGGATATGTACACCTTTGTCAGATACATGCTTAGCAAATATTTTCTCCTGATATGTGACTTGCCTTTACAGTTTCTTAACTGTATCTTCCAAAGAGCAATCATCTTAAATTTGATGAAAATTATTTATCAGTTTTTTTCTCTTATGATTCATATTTTGTTTATCCTGTTTTAAAACAATTTGCCTAACCAGATGTTATGAAGATTTTCTTCTATATTGTTTTTTAGAAATTTAATAGATTTGGCACTTGTGTTTAAAAATATGATGCATTTCAGGTTAACTTTTGTATGCATAATTAAGTGAAAGTTGATGTTACTTTTTTTTCCCCACACAGATATCCAGTTGTTTCACCATCATTTCCTGGTGGGAAAAAACCTAACTTTTTCTCATTGGATCACCTTGTCAACTCTGTCAACAATCAATTGACCACGTAATTGTGGGTCTACTTCTGCACTACTTTGTTTCATTGTTATCATATATCCACCTATCTGAAAGAGTTTGCATGAGACTGATTATTTTTCCTTAAAAATATTTAATAGAATACATCAGAAGAAGCTGTTTGAATCTGGATTTTTCTTTGTGAAAAAACTTTTTTTTTTATATGTAAGAAATTTAAGTTCTTAATACACAAAGGACTATTCACACTTTTTTTTTCTTTTGGTGTCTATTTTGGCAACGTGTATTTTTCAAGGACTTTGCCCATTTCATTTGATTGTCATACCATTTTATATAATATTTTATTATCTTTTTACTATCTGAAGTATTTGTAGTGCTAGGCTTTCATTCCTAATATTGTTGGTGTATCTATTTTCTTTTTTCCTTGATCTGTTTAGCAGGAAGTTTCTAAATTTTGTTGATCTTTTCAAAGAATCAGATTTTCTCTTTATTGATTGACTATTTTTTCTGCCTTCTATAGTGCTGACTCACTCTTTCATTATTATTTAATCCCTCTGCTTATTTTGTGTACAGGAGTGATCTTGGAGGGAGAAGAGTGAGTGGTCCTGAAGAGGGATCTTAGTTCCCTCCCCAGGAATTGAATCTAGGTGTCATGTATGGATGTGAGAGTTGGACTGTGAAGAAAGCTGAGTGCCAAAGAATTGATGCTTGAACTGTGGTGTTGGGGAAGACTCTTGAGAGTCCCTTGGACTGTAAGGAGATACAACCAGTCCATTCTGAAGGAGATCAGTCTGGGTGTTCATTGGAAGGACTGATGCTAAAGCTGAAACTCCAATACTTTGGCCACCTCATGCGAAGAGTTGACTCACTGGAAAAGATCCTGATGCTGGGAGGGATTGAGGGCAGGAGGAGAAGGGGATGACAGAGGATGAGATGGCTGGATGGCATCACTGACTCAATGGACATGAGTTTGGGTGAACTCCGGGAGTTGGTGATGGACGGGGAGGCCTGGCGTGCTGTGATTCATGGGGTCACAAAGAGTCAGACACGACTGAGTGACTGAACTGAACTGAACTGAGTCTGGATGAGAACCACTAACCTAACCACTAGACCTCCATGGGCTACAGGCTAGAAACAAAGTGTTTCTGATTCTTTGCCTGGCTTGAAAGCAAGACTGTTTCAAGGAGGTGAAAACTGTAAAAACAGGCACAAAGTTTATCATTATAGACACAGCAGAATGCATGGGAGAGCACTCAGAGAATCACTTGATTTAAGTCAGAAGCTAGGCAGAAACACACGCTTGGAGAGGAGTGTGGGCATCCTGAATGAAGAGTGCAGTAAAGAAGTGATTTAAATCACTATATGTAGGACAGTTCTTCTGGGCCTTTGTTTACCTTTGGCCAATTATCTTGTTTCTTTCTTCACGCCTGACTAGTCCTAGTGTTGCTGAAACTTGGCCCTGTTTACTGGTGCCAAACAGAAATACAGAGACCGAGTTTTGGGTGAAGTAGAAAGGGGTAGCTTTTATTGCTTTGAGAGGCAAAAGGGGCCACAGTGGGCTAATGCCCTCAAGGTTGTGGAGCCACCCTATAGTGAGGGGGAGTTAGTGCTCAAGGAGCAGGGCATGATCAGCTCATGGACCATTCTTGGATTGGTTGGCATCAAGGTGAAGTTTCAAGCATCATCAACCCTCTGGTTTCAATCAGTCTATGTTCTTGTGGTCAGCAGTTTTCATCTGAAGGGTATCTGCTTCCTGTAAAAACAACTTAAGAATGCTTGTCAGGCCTTTATCTATATTTTTCAGGGAACTCTGAGTTCACGATTCTGCTATTTGGTGGATTTATAGTCTAATTTTTACCAGTTTCCCTTTCCCTGGTCATTAACTCTTGTGTCAGCCTTTTACTTTAAAAGACAAGGACACAGAGGTTTGTACACGGTTTCAATACTGATTTTTAATTTAATTGCACTGTTATTGGAGAACATTCTAGTATTTCAATCATTTCAGACCTATTGGGACTTGTTTTATGAACCAGTAGATAGTCTATCTAGGTGAATATACCCTGTACACTTGAAAATAATATATATTCTGCAACTTTGAAGTCTCCTATAAATATCAATTAAGTTGAGGAAGTTCAGAGTGGTATTCAAATTTTCTGCATCTTTATCGAGTTTTTGTCTAATGTTCTTTCAAGAGTTGAGAAAAGAATGCTAAAATTTCCTACTACCATTGTGGATTTACCAATTTTTCCATTTTTACCATGAATTTTTGCGTCACATATTTTGAGGCTCTCATACTAGATGTATCAGTTCAGTTCAGTTCAGTCGCTCAGTTGTGTCCGACTCTTTGCAACCCCATGAATAGCAGCACGCCAGGCCTCCCTGTCCATCACCAACTCCCGGGGTTCACCCAGACTCATGTCCATCGAGTCAGTGATGCCATCCAGCCATCTCATCCTCTGTTGTCCCCTTCTCCTCCTGCCCCCAATCCCTCCCAGCATCAGGGTCTTTTCCAATGAGTCAACTCTTCGCATGAGGTGGCCAAAGAATTGGAGTTTCAGCCTTTATACACATTAATAATTATGGCTTCCTGAAATTATCTCTTTTACCATTATGAAATTCTATTTTATCTCTAATAATAATCTGTCTTGAGGTCTATTTTATCCAATATTAATGTAACTGCTCCAGTTCTCTTATGCTGATTGTTTGAATAATATATGTTTTTCTATCCGTATACTTTTGATTTATTTGTATCTTTATATTCCAAGTGTGTTTCTTGTAAGCAATGTATAGTTGGGCCTTATTTTTTAAATTATTCAGATAATCTCTTTCCTTTAGTTAGTGTTTAGGCCACTAATATTTCATACAATTATTGTTATAGTTGGATTTAT
This sequence comes from Bos javanicus, assembly GCF_032452875.1. Taxonomy (NCBI): domain Eukaryota; kingdom Metazoa; phylum Chordata; class Mammalia; order Artiodactyla; family Bovidae; genus Bos; species Bos javanicus. Next base: position 12,712,979 of record NC_083870.1, read on the forward strand.
TAATTTTATTTTTGTTTCTAATTTTTCTCTACTGTTTTTTGTTCCTTTATTTCCCCCTCTCCCTCTTTTGAATTATTTGTATATTTTTAGTATCTTATTTTAGTATGTTAAATATGGTAATTTTATCATCTTTTTAGCTATATGTCTGTATTATTTTTGGAGGCTGATCTAGAGATTACAATACACATTCTTAATCTTTCCTGATCCACTTGAAATTAGTTTTCAACTTCTCCATAGAAAATGTAGAAAGTCTGAAACCATATAGATATCTTTATATCTCTGGCTCTTGAATTCTTTAGGTATATTTGTCACAGGTACTGTATTTACATACATGTAAAAAATCACATAAGTGATGGTTGTAATTTATGTTTTAAGAAGCCACACGTATTCTAAATAGGTAGAAAATTGTAATCTTCTATTTTTCTACAAATATTTGCCACTTCAGTATTATTAACTTTTCTTGAAGATCCAAGTTTCTCTCTGATATCATTTTCCTTCAGTACTTAACATATTTCAACATTTTTTTATGCTCTTCTAAAACATGAGTTTAATAGTTATATAGTATTGCACCATATAGGTATACTGTAATGACCACTCTTCCATTTTGGATATTTGACTTTTTTTTTCTACTCTTATAAAAATTTTCAAATGTAATGACTTCTGTCTGCATCTCTGATTATTTTTTCACAATAAATTCTTATTAAGAAAAAGAGTATAAAGAATATTAAAGTTCTTAATTCAATACAAATTTATATTTTATTTTTCCAGAAATATACATGAGTTCCAACTTTGGATAGTGTATTTTTTTTTTAACATATATGAAAGTAGAAGTTATATTTGATTGCTTACAGTTTATTTAGTCATTAACATAGTTGAATATCATTTCATGTGTTTGGGGTATTCTATTTTTTTTAAACCAATAGTGAGTTTGTGACAATATTTTTATATTTCTTTCTAGAAATTGAAATCTTCTTTTTCTAGTGAACCATGTGATTACTTTCAGGTGGGTTCTTTACCGCTAGAGCCCCCTGGGAGGCCCCATGAATTAATGATAGATAGTAATCCTTTATTATGTATGATGTAGATATTCATCGTGTGTCTTTTGCCTTATACTTTTGCCCATGGTATTTTAATATGCCAAAGTTATCTAGTAGAATATAAAGATATATTCATTTATGAAAATGTCTCTTCTAGCCATGTGTAAAGAGACAGGACATCTGCTGAAACTTCTCTAAATTCTCTAAACATGAAACCAAAACCTGGCCTGAGGAGAAGAAATACCCATGCATAATACAGAGGACAAGCCACTTCTTGAGTTGCATTTTTTAAGCAGAGTAGTGTCATGATGCTCAAAAATCTGAAAATTAGATTCCAGACAGAAATAATTAAAGCCAGGGATTCCTAACTGCAAACAACCTAACAGCAAGGGACAATTTCAGAATCATGGACTAAGGTTACTCTTTAAAAGAACCATACGCATGCTAAGTTGTTTCAGTCATATCCGACTCTTTATGAACCGATGGACTGTAGCCCGCCAGGTTCCTCTGTCCATGGGATTCTCCAGGCAAAAATACTGGAGTGGGTTGCCATGCCTTCCTCCAGGAGATCTTCATCACTGAGGGATCAAACTCGTAGTTCTTACGTCTCCTGCATTGGCAGGTTTTTTTTTTTTTTTTTTTTTTTTTAACCACTAACACCTCCTGGGAAGCCCTAAAAGAACCATAATCTTTGGGTTATTCCATCTAGAGAACAGCTTCATTTTTCCAAAAGAAAGTATGGTGGAATATATATTAAAGCATCCACTTTAGCCTGTGCTATGCACTTACAGGGGGACATACTCTTAATACGCAAACCAAAAGCAGTGACTTGTTCATGAATAAAAACACATTCATATCAAGGATTATAACTTACAATGCAATAGCCTCTCACAGATCCCTTTGGCATTTTAATTTCCTCCCTGTACTGTCCTTTTAATAGATGAAATCATATTTGCAAATTACCCTCCCTGACAATTGTAAATTCTTCTCTCTCTCCCTTGGATTAAAGGAAGTTCCCTCTTCTCTACTGATGAATAATTAATGTTTAACAACTGCTATTTCTTCAGCCCTTCAACTAGGACAGGACTGCTTTACATATGGTGTGAGGGGTAAAAAAGGAACAGAGGGAAGTAAGCACAAAAGGAAGAAGTAGTGGTTAGTAGGTTGCTGAGAAAGTTCTCAGTAGTTTGCAAATTGAAAAGATTGGAAAATGAGCAATTCTGTGCAAGTGTCTGGTTCTTTTCTTTGATAGTTCCAGGAAGAAGAAGAAGAAGAAAAAAAAAAAATCTACAACTTCTGTTCTTGCTTTATGATTTCCAGGCAAGGTTAGCTCTCTTTGTCAGTAAACAAGAAGAGTCATAAATATCTATCCAAGATATCCAAGCCCCTTCTCTCTAATGCTACAAGAGTGTGGCTCCCATCACTTGAGGCCAAGGGAGCACTGTGGTTATACCCATCTGTACTCTAGTCTCTTGCCTGTCATTCTGTGTGACCAGGGTCTGTCTGTCTGCCCTAAAAGATAACCCTACCTGCTGAGAAATGCTAATGAGGGGGGAGTAAGAGCTCTGCAAAGGGAAGGGCAGGTTATACAGGGGGCTATTGATGGAACATTGCCAACAGTCTCCCGGGGTTTGGCAATTGAGATGGGTCTTGAAAGCAAAGAGAATCTTACAGATAAATCCATGATCATGTCCAGAATAAAGTAGTATTCTTGTGATCAACCTCTGCTTTCAATATCTAACCCTGTCATTTAGTTTCAGCTTCAGATTAAGCAGATGCCTTAAATATTTCTACCTACAATTTTTTGTCCTTCAACCCATGATCGAAAGAAAGTCCCCTAACACTAATATGGTAAAGAGAAGAGCCTTGTTCTCTACACAGGTTTCAATCTACTGAAAGTAGAAATTGCTCTTTTATTCATAAAATATTGACAGCACTCTTTTCAGATCAGGGAGCATGGACCAAGTTATGTGACCTTAAATAGAAATGGGGAATTATTATTTAAAAAAACAATTACTTTTAGAAAACAAACTGGCATCAGAAACTGGGATGCTGTGGGAACTTCGACACTAATCTGCCTCTGAAACCAGGCAGATGCCTCCACCGGTGACCTGTGTCCTTGGACAAGACACTCCACTTTCTTATTCTTCAGTTTCCTCATATTAAAATGAGATTAATTTATTTTCTCATAAGATTTTGTGATGATTAAATGAGTTAACATATTCAAAGGGCTTGGAACTATGTCTGAAATTTACTAAACATTCAAATAGCAGCTATTTTTGTTGCTATTGGTTTCAGTCTATTTGCCCACATATTTTGATTTCTATTTTGTTTCTTTCATAGAAAGTCCCGCAGTCTGAAATTATCTTATTTACATATCATTTATTTGTATAGAATCTGCCTTCTCTTATAATATGTAAGTTTCTTTACAACCTCAAGGACAATGGGAGTCTTTCTGTGTGCCCTGTTTGCTGGTGCAGAGAACTCTCAGCTTGCTTCTTACCCAGACTTGTACTCTGGAAACTGACTGTGTCTCATCTTCAGGGCTGGTTCTATCTTCCTAGTTAAAAGCTGCACTTTCTGCCCCATGGAGGCGAGCTCCTTGAGCCTCAACTGTAGGGATAAATCAATCAGAATTCATTTGGTTTAAAGTCAGACTGACTGAGAAGATGACCATATATAATGCTTGAAGTTCTGCCCCTTGGAAGGATTCCCTTCATCATTTTCTTTCAAGAACAATCCTAATTGGGGTTGTAATGCTATAGTGGTTCACTTCCAATTAATTTCAGTATTTTGTGCAAAGTCATCATGAAACACGCACTAGTTTTTCTTCTTTAGTTAACTAGTTATAAGGAACTCAACATGAAGCTGTAGGTGTAGACTGAGAGAGAGGAGAAAATGAGGCAAAAGTTGCTGTTCATACATCCTACTTATGTCTGCTTGAATCCAGTCTTTTTTTTTTTTTTTTTCTCCTCTTAAGGATACACAGTATGATTATACAACATCAGGTGGCTCAGATGGTAAAGAAACTGCCTGCAATGCCGGAGATGCAGGTTTGATCCCTGGGTCGGGAAGATCCTCTGTAGTAGGAAATGGCAACCCATTCTAGCATTGTTCCCTGGAAAACTCCATGGGCAGAGGAGCCTGGTGGGCTACAGTCTATGGGGTCACAAAGAGTCCAACATGACCGAATGACTAAGTTCCACTTTCACTTCATGAAGAGAAGTTCAGATTGTGTGGTCACTTGATGTCCCAAAGTTAAGCATTTGATTTCCAGTAAGATCATGTAACAACTTTGATGCTACTTCTCAAAAGAAAAAGAGTTACCTGAAGAGCTATCTCCAGAAGAGGGTATATATAGTGTTGCTCTAAACTCTTAGGATCCTGTGTTGTAATTCTCCTTTCCTGGCTCCTCTGATGCCCCATGCAACATTCTTATTTGCCACAGTCACTTCAGGCAACATCAGATCTTCTGGATCGTACCCCTCACACAGTTGAGCAGCTTCTATGGCAACTTGGACTCGTTGCAGAGTGGCCTCTTGCCCCGGGCCTCCCTCAGAACTGACAGTCATTTGGGCTACTCAGTGACTGGGTCAGAGGAGCATACTTAAATGTGAAAGACAGTGCCTCCAAAATAAAAACAAAAATGTACCAAACATTTTTCTTCTTCTTTGGTGATAAGGGGGGAGGTGCAAGTTGGAATAATTTGGCTTTGACTCTGGCGATGTCCGGAAATGGGTGTGATGATATCATCTAACTTATAGCTCTGGGAGGAGAACATGAGCTACTTGGCACAATGAGTGGCATTGAATAGGGGCTTAATAATTATTAGCTCTTATGATGATGGGGTGATGATGATTGTTTGTTATTGTTACTATATTTGAAATTTCATCAAGACTGCACAGTGAAGGCCTTTTCAGACCTTTAAAACCTTTCCTTCTTCCCACTCCTCTGCTGCTGCTAAGTCACTTCAGTCGTGTCCGACTCTGTGCGACCCCATAGAGGGCAGCCCACCAGGCTCCCCCATTCTTGGGAGTCTCCAGGCAAGAACATTGGAGTGGGTTGCCATTTCCTTCTCCAACGCATGAAAGTGAAAAGTGAAAGTGAAGTCGCTCAGTGGTGTCCTCACCACTGCACAATACAATAAACAGAGTCAGAAAGGAATAGAGACCACATCTGAGGTAGTCACAATTGTATTCATATCTCATAAAGAGCAGCTATCAAGTTCAAGAAGCCCGCTTAGATCTCGGCTGTAAAGTTAATGAACAGGAATTGCAATTAGAGCTAGGAGACCAGCAGGGGGAGCTCTCACACCCTGTGACGGTAGTGGAGCCTGACCAGGAAGAGAAGGAGGAAGTCTTCTGGCAAGACTCAGTAGCTAATGACATCCTGGACTCTGTTTACTCTAGCCCTCTCAGTTTCCTTTCCATATGTAGAAGTATTCTCCTTCCCTTGCTGTACGGGGACTTGCATGTGACTCACCATTGCTGTAGACCCTGAAGAACTGTAATTCTTTCCTGATTCCGAATAAACCCATCTTTGCTGGAGAAGTATCTGGTGGCCTGTTTGTACCAGGTCAACAGTACAAACTGCCGTTATATGTTCAAATCATTTCATATGTATTATATTCTAGTGAAGTCCTAGACTTTTTTTTTTTTAGCAAGAAAGTGACAAGAAGTGAAGTATGTCCTTGGTCCATACTTGCTGAGTATATTTGGGTGAATGTGTATTCAGGGCAGGGGTGTGGGGACGGTCGGGGGAACTGCCACCTCCACCCCCAGAAGGACAAAGGCCTTTGGGTTCCTAAACACCAAACCCTCTGTAATTCTAGGAAGAATAAACACAACTTTATGTGTTTCTGTGGGCTAAGGTCTTCCTAATAGACAATTCAATTTGTTACTTTCAAAAAAGGAATGAATACTTTCAGTTTAGAAGGTATGAAATGGAAATCAGTTTAGTTCAATTTAGTCTCTCAGTCGTGTCTGACTCACTGTGACACCATGGACCACAGCACGCCAGGGTTCCCTGCCCATCACCAAGTCCCAGAGCTTACTCAAACTCATGTCCATCGAGTCGGTAATGACATCCAATCATCTCATCCTCTGCCATCCCTTTCTCCTCCCACCTTTAATCTTCCCCAGCATCAGGGTCTTTTCAAATGAGTCAGTTCTTTGCATCAGGTGGCCAAAGTATTGGAGCTTCAGCTTCAGCTTCAGTCCTTCCAATGAATATTCAGGACTGATTTGCGTAAGGATGGACTGGTTGGGTCTCCTTGCAGTCCAAGGGACTCTCAAGAGTCTTCTCCAATATCACAGTTCAAAAGCATCAATTCTTCGGCACTCAGCTTTCTTCACAGTCCAACTCTCACATCCATACATGACCACTGGAAAAACCATAGCTTTGACTAGATGGTTCTTTGTTGGCAAAGTAATGACTCTGCTTTTTAACGTGCTGTCTAGTTTGGTCACAGCTTTCCTTCCAAGGAGCAAGCGTCTTTTAATGTCATGGCTGCAGTTACCATCTGCAGTGATTTTGGAACCCCTCAAATGAGTCTCTCATTGTTTCCATTGTTTCCCCATCTATTTGCCATGAAATGGAATCTATTTGCCATGAAATGGAAATATCTCTTGCCATATCAACAAGCAAGAAACAAGAAATGTCACAACAAGTGATTTATGGCCTCCAAAAGTGAACGAAGGCTCAAAAACTGTACCCTCACCCCCAGTGGTGATTGCTGAGGAGTGGGGGTGGGGGTGGGGGGGGTTGGGCATGGCCGGAAGCAGCCCATCTGCCATACCTGCCACTCTTTAAGGTGAATAAGGAAACAGGATTTGGCCCCAGATAGCATCTGGAGAAAAGAATAGAGACCACAGAAAGGAATAGAGACCACATCTGAGGTAGTCACAATTGTATTCATATCTCATAAAGAGCAGCTATCAAGTTCAAGAAGCCTGCTTAGATCTCGGCTGTAAAGTTAATGAACAGGAATTGCAATTAGAGCTAGGAGACCAGCAGGGGGGCCTCTCACACCCTGTGACGGTAGTGGAGCCTGACCAGGAAGAGAAGGAGGAAGTCTTTGTTCTGGCAAGACTCAGCAGCTAATGAAGTCCTGGACTCTGTTTAGCCCTCTCAGCTTCCTTTCCATATGTAGAAGAATTTGGCCAATTATTGGCCCCCATCTGGGGCCAAATCCTGTTTCCTTATTCACCTTAAAGACTGGCAGGTGTGGCAGATGGGCTGCTTCCGGCCATGCCCAACCCTCTCAGATAGCCCATACAGTTTGGAGAAGGCAATGGCAACCCACTCCAGTACTCTTGCCTATAGAATCCCATGGTCGGAGGAGCCTGGTGGGCTACAGTCCACGGGGTCGCTAAGAGTCAGACACGACTGAGAGACTTCACTTTCACTTTTCACTTTCATGCATTGGAGAAGGAAATGGCAACCCACTCCTGTGTTCTTGCCTGGAGAATCCCAGGGTTGGGGGAGCCTGGTGGGCTGCCGTCTATGGGGTTGCACAGAGTCAGACACGACTGAAGCGACTTAGCAGCAGCAGCAGCCCATATAGTTAGAGAGTCGGACACGACTGAAGCGACTGGGCAGCAGCAGCAGCAGCAGCCCATAATAGTGCATATGAAAGGAATGAATCCAGTGAGCCCAGAGGCTTGCATCTTCCCATACATAGAATGTTCAATTCCTTAACTTAATAGCTGATCTTGGATGTTCAGACTGCTCCCTTTGTTGCAAACTTGTATATAACCTGATTCCCACTCCCTCCTCCTTGGAGCAGTTTTCTCAGAGCTACTGAGATGATGGTTCAGAGTCCTAACTAAACATTCCTACCAAATAAAACAACTCTCTACTTTTAGGTTGTGACTATATTTTTTTAGTTGACAAGGCAGAGGCAGTGGCAGACCTGGAATGAGAATAGGGGGAGGAAAAGAAACAGAGGTTTGGGTCAAGGAGAGAGGTGGTCACCTGCCCTGAACAGATGGCTCTCACACTGCTTCCAGGTTCTGTGTCCCAGGACATCCCAAGATTAATCAGCCATAGGCTCCACTACCGGGAGGGGCATCTTGAAAGTGTCCAGCAGTGACAGACACTGCTAAATGGACAATGATGGACACCAGCAGTGATGGACAGATGCTAAAACAGAAGACCCACCCTAGCAGTACTCTTTGCAAGGAAGCACTCCTGCCACATGAGTGATACCATCGTCACCCACAGGCTTCAGTGCACTGAACACCACTTACCTGTGGAACTTGAACAGGACATATCCCAGGAAACTTGCAAGCCCTGTGGAATCACTAGAAAACCTGGGGGGGGGGAGGAGCTGGAGTGCATGTGAAAGCAAGTCTTTGCAGAAAACTGCCTCAGCAAGAAACCCTTTTTCTTGTTATTTTTATCAAAGCTACATTGTAACTAACTTTTAAGCCAAGGCCCCACCTCCCACCCCACCCCCTACCCTGCTGCTGCTGCTGCTAAGTTGCTTCAGTCGTGTCGGACTCTGTGAGACCCCATAGACGGAAGCCCACCAGGCTCCTCTGTCCCTGGGATTCGCCAGGCAAGAACACTGGAGTGGGTTGCCATTTCCTTCTCCAATGCGTGAAAGTGAAAAGTGAAAGGGAAGCAGTCGCTCAGTCGTGTCCGACTCTTAGCGACCCCATGGACTACAGCCTACCAGGCTCCTCTGTCCATGGGATTTTCCTGGGCTCTACTCATCTCCAGGTTTAGCACACCTTTCAAATCATTTGATCACACAATACTTTGTTGGTTCTTTCCTAGATCAAAAAGTAGAAATGAAGACTAAGTAATTAATAGAAAACCAGATCTCTTCCCTAGCTTCCTCTTCAGTAATCTTGCAAACCATGTGACCAAACTAGCATCTAGAGGAAGATCACAAGACGTCAATGGGCCTGCACGCGGTGGGGGATGGTGATGACTCTGATCCCCTATCTCAGTGATTAACTGAGATCACTTCCCTTTTTTCCTTTAAAACTTTCATGGTCCAACAGAGTCTTTGGAGATGGTTTTTGGAGGACACTGAGTCCCCTATCTTTCCAGATTGCTGGCATTTTGATTAAAAGCAACTTCCCTTTTTACCAACATCTTTCTTTCTTGAGGTTTTATTTTTTAGGCAGTGAGCAACCAGACCTAATTTGGTAATGCATACACTCTGGAGGTGAATGAAACAATTTGTTACACACTGAGTATGGGACAGACAGACGGATATTCCCTTCTCAATCATTTATTTCATATACGTGTCAGGTACTAATTTAAGTATTTTTACATAGCAACGTTTAAGGGAGAAGTTGAGATTTCTGCTCAAGGTGAGAGACAATCAGCCTTAGAGCATATGAGTGTGTTTGCAGGCTGTGGGCAGAGTAGAAACTACCTATAAGGAACCACATGGAGCATAAACAAGTGATAGGTGAGAAGCATGCCGGTGAGAGACATCAAGTAAGTTTTTGATCTTACCAGGAAAATAGAAGATATGTCATTCTTTATGTCAGCTTCATTCAACACGACACAGCCAGGAAGATATGACTCACCTATATAACACAGTCCATGAGACTGTACCTAAGCAATGCATGCCAAGTCGTTTCAGTCACGTTCAATTCTTTGAGACACTGTGGACTGTGGCCCACCAGGATCCTCTGTCCACAGATATTCTCCAGGCATGAGTACTGGAGTGGGCTGCCATGTCCTCCTCCAAGGGATCTTCCCAACCCAGGGCCTGAACCCACATGTCTTATGTCTCCTGCATTGGCAGGTGGATTCTTTACCACTAGCGCCACCTGGCAAACCCAAATAAGCAGTAGTTGAAATGAAAGCCCCCCCAAAGACAGAAACTAGGGAGATTATAATATTATATAACATTATTATAATCGAAAAAGCAAGAGAGTTCCAGAAAAACATCTATTTCTGCTTTATTTACTATGCCAAAGCTTTTGACTGTGTGGATCACAGGAAACTGTGGAAAATTCTGAAAGAGATGGGGATACCAGACCACCTGACCTGCCTCTTGAGAAACCTATATGCAGGTCAGGAAGCAACAGTTAGAACTGGACATGAAACAACAGACTGGTTCCAAATAGGAAAAGGAGTACATCAAGGCTGTGTATTGTCACCCTGTTTATTTAACTTATATGCAGAGTACATCATGAGGAACACTGGGCTGGAAGAAGCACAAGCTGGAATCAAGATTGCCAGGAGAAATCTCAATAACCTCAGATATGCAGATGACACCACCCTTATGGCAGAAAGTGAAGAGGAACTAAAAAGCCTCTTGATGAAAATGGAAGAGGAGAGTGAAAAGGTTGGCTTAAAGCTCAACATTCAGAAAACGAAGATCATAGCATCTGGTCCCATCATTTCATGGGAAATAGATGGGAAAACAGTGGAACAGTGGCAGACTTTATTTTTTGGGGGCTCCAAAGTCACTGCAGATGGTGACTGCAGCCATGATATTAAAAGATGCTTACTCCTTGGAAGGAAAGTTATGACCAACCTAGATAGCATATTAAAAAGCAGAGACATTATTTACCAACAAAGGTCCGTCTAGTCAAGGCTATAGTTTTTCCAGTGGTCATGTATGGATGTGAGAGTCGGCCTGTGAAGAAAGCTGAGTGCCGAAGAATTGATGCTTTTGTATTGTGGTGTTGGAGAAGACTCTTGAGAGTCCCTTAGACTGCAAGGAGATCCAACCAGTCCATTCTAAAGGAGATCAGTCCTGGGTGTTCATTGGAAGGACTGATGCTAAAGCTGAAACTCCAATACTTTGGTCACCTGATGCGAAGAATTGACTCATTGGAAAAGACCCTGATGCTGGGAAAGATTGAGGGCAGGAGGAGAAGGGGATGACAGAGTATAAGATGGCTGGATGGCATCACTGACTTGATGGACATGAGTTTGGGTGAACTCCGGGAGTTGGTGATGGACAGGGAGGCCTGGCGTGCTGCGATTCATGGGGTCACAAAGAGTCCGACATGACTGAGCAACTGAACTGAACTGAATGAGATACCAAGTCTCACGTTTCTGGATGACTTTCGACTACTTTAGCTACATTGTTGATCTATATTTAAGCAAATCTATAAACAAGAGAACAATTTCACTTCCTTAGAACCCACCCCAGAGGAAATGGCAATTAGCAAGTATCAGTGTCCTTGGGTTCCCCTTTTTAAAATCTTCTGGGTCATGCTTATTGGTGCCACTGTGGACAGCCTCTGTCCTCAGATCCAAGTACAACTGTCAATTTCCAAGAGAAACTTCCTTGGAGTCTATTGGAACAGGACTCCGTGCTGCTATGGTTCTTGCTGTGGGTTCTAGGTGAGTGGGCACCACAGAGCAGAACCTGGATGGGATGGATTGCTCAGCCTCCTCAGAGCACTCAGCTCAGATGCCCATAAGAACTTCCCTCGGGCTTTGCACTCAGACATTCTCTAGAGTTAGAAGGGACTGGGTGAGCTTTACTTGGAATGTGGGCCCTTATGTTCTTAAATGAGAATTTAGCAGCATGTCAAAATAAAAATGATGACAATAGAAATGCTAATGTTTATTGAGTGTTCACTAGTAATTCGTGTGCTCCTTGTGTATGCTTACTCGCTCAGTCACGTCCAACTCTTTGTGACCCTAGAGACTAGCCTGCCAGGATCCTCTGTCCATGAAATTTTCCAGGCAAGAATACTGGAGCAAATTGACATTTTCTACTCCAGGATATCTTTCCAACCCAGGGATTGAACTTGCATCGCTTGTATCTCCTGCATTGGCACGTGGCGTCTTTACTACTGTGCCACCTAGGCTCCTCACTAGCAATTTGCTTGTATTAAGTATTTTCATCTCACACTAACTACTACCAAATAGAATTTGTGTCAGAATTGAAGAATTTGTAAATCTATTGTTATTATATAATAATCCACACCAAAATGCCAAATAAAAATAAATGGTGACAACCGGTGCCAAGGGTATTAGAATAGGTATTAAAAATCAATGAAGTGAAAGTGATAGTTGCTCAGGCATGTCCAACTCTTTGCAAAACCCACCAGGCTCCTCTGTCCATGGAATTCTCCATGCAAGGATACTGGAGTGGGTTGCCATTTCCTACTCCAGGAGATCCTCCCCCAGGGATTGAACCTCAGTCTCCTGCTTTGCAGGCAGATTCTTTACCATCTGAGCCACCATGGAAGCCTATATAAAAAATCAATATCTATTCCTAAAATAAGTATTTCAGAAGACTACTTACTTAACATAACAAAGAATGCTTGTTCTAGATTGAAAGTCAATATTATACATAACAGAACAGCACTAAAATTGCCATTGGAGCTAGAACCAAGATGCTTGCTATCATTGTTATTTGTTATAGTTTTTAAATTCTTCTGATACACTAACATTGGTAGCAAAAGTAAGAGGCGTACACATTGGAAGGCAAGATTTAAAATATATTATTCATTCTTTATACATTCCCACCATACTTATTTGGCACTTGCTTGCGTTACAAACTATACAGCTTCTATTCTTGATTATATCATCTATGTGGTATAGTTAGAAGTACATGCATATGAATTAATTAATTAGGAGGATTCAAGATAAACATTCAAAACAGTGACATTTTTGAAAATTATCAAATACTACTTTCAGATTATAGTGAAGAAATTCCATCTAAAATAGCCATAAAAGTGAAAGAATAGGAGTGATAAAAATGTTTTTTGACTTATAAAAGGAAATCTATAAAACTGGACAAAGAAAACTTCAATGAATGAAGACAGGTCATTAGTCTAGATAGGAACACTAAAGTAGAAATGTTATAAAGATGTCAGTCCTCCCCAAGTTGATTTATAGATCCTATATAATTTCAAACAAGCTACCTGCAGAATTTTTCCTTATAACTCAATACAATATTCAAAAATTTATCTGGAAAAATTTATTGGTGAGAATATCAAAGAATAGTTTTTTTTAAAGAATAATGTTGGAAATCTAGTTCATAATATTTAAAAAATAGATTGTAGAACAATATAGAAAGATGGTGTTGTGGGTATAGGATATAAGTATAGGTCACTGGAAAATAACAGAAATCTAGAAATACCTTTCATTACATATTAGCTTAATTTATGATAAAGAGACATCATCACACAAGAGATATTTACAGATTCCTCTGTAAATTTTAAAATAAACCAGATAATTGAGATAAGTGTATTTTTTTAATTCTCAAAAACATGATGGAAAATGAGTTAAGGCTATATTGGATTTTTATACAGATTATGTTCTTCTAAATATTGAAGTAGTAGAAAATTCTGATAAGATTTTATAAAATAAATTTTTAATATTTCTGTGTTATGATAATAATATAACTATAACAAAAGTGAGTACAGCCTTTGGAAAATATTTGCAGTAAATAAGGCAAGGAGTTGAGATAGGATGCAAAGTATTCATATAAGTTGGAAAGAAAGCTTGAAAATGTTTTGGGTAAATGGATAAAGATCATGATGATCTGCTAAAAATTACTTCCTCCAGCAACTGCTTCCTTGACCATCAGCATCACAAAAAGCACTGTCTGTCGCTAAAACCTAGCTGAGTCCCTGGCCCATAGTTGGCACTCAGTTAATATTTCCTATATGAATGAATAAATCCATTGAGGAAACACAGCCTAAAACATGGCAGTACAGTTTACAGTCATTAAAGTTGCAACAACAACAACAACCCCAGAAGGCTAAATGCTAATTTCCCAGTGTGGGAAGACTGAGTGAAGCAGGTGTAGTCATATACTGCTCTTGGCAACAGAAGTGGTAAAGCAAGTTTGGAAAGCCAGTTAAAAAATGACATCCATGGTGACCTAGTAATCCCAGGTCTGGGACTCTAAAATAAATGGGTAAGCATGGAGAAGATAATATATACAATGATGATTTCATTGTATTTATTATGATATGATAATATTGAAGGAATGAGAGCAAAATTCTAAAATATATCTTAACAAGCGCTAAAATTAGGTTAAGCAAATATACAGACAAGAAAAACGTCTGGAAGGAAATAGTAAAACCTAATGATCTGTGGAAGTGAAAGTACACATGGACTGTTTTATTTTTTTAAATATAAATAGTATCTAAATGTTTGAAAAAGGATGAGTTTCAATTCTGATAATAGGCTTAGCATTTTTACTCTGATGTATTCCTGTAATCTTGCAAAACTACCTAAATGATCTTTTCTTATTCAGTAAAAGAGAGAAGTTTTATACTCACTTCTATGTCCTTAATAATTCTCTCTCTTCCCACTGGCATGGCCCTATCACACTGTATTGTGATTCCTTATCAATTTAGCATCTCCTCCATTAGACTGTAATTATCTTGAAGGTAGGGACAGTGTTTTATTCTTGGTAACTCTGATATTTAGACCCACTCCTGGCACAGTAAGTGTTTAGCAAATGCTTGTTGAATGAATGGGTGAGTGAAGAAGGAAGTTGCCTCTACTGAGTACAAAGGGACAATCCCTCATATGAGGACTTGGTGAGATCAGACTTCTGCTAAACGCTCCTCTGGACACCAAAGTCAAACCAGAAAGCAGGTAGGGAAGCAGGTAGGGGACATCAGTGCTGAGGAAAGGGAAGGGCTACAAGTCTTTCTCCACTGTCCTTCCTGCCTCTGTGCTATTCTAAAGTATCTGAGACTAAAACAACAACAACAACAACACACAAAAAACAGAACTGTTGAGTAGCCAAAAGGCTCTGATAATGAACTTGAGAAGTGTCCATCAGTTGTTTGGGTAGGGACAGGGTGACATAGAAAAGGCACAGAGAGGCAGAGGAAGTGTGAGTGTGCAGTGAGGAAGGGATCCCTGTGCTGTGCTCATTTCTCATGTCTCTCTCTTCATCGCAGTTTCTGGCTGATGAGAGTCCTATAAGTTCATCTCTGTTTCTTCTTTGTGGCCTTCAAGTTATGGCCAACACAGGAGCCTGGCGAAGTTGCAGTCCTTCTCCCCAAAGCTGCAGGGAAGGGTCCCCCTTTCCTCTAGCCCCAGTCATTCTAGTCCTTCTACCTCTCTGTTCCTGACACCTTCCTGCTCTGCTCTGCTCAAAAGCTTGCTCTTTGACCTCTTCTGCAGGAAGAGGAGGACAAACCTGATAAAGGAAAGGCAGGCAAGGAGACAATGTCTTCACCTGTCTGCAGGTGCACTAAGGCTCCTGGGGAGGGGGGGCAGCTGGAAGTCCCTATTAGGAGCAGGAAGGCAGCTCTGAAAGAAATATTCACAGGCACAATCTCACTCAAATCTTTGATCTAGGCTCAGGACAAACTCCTGTCTTTTCCATCATTTTTACCTACAAACTCAGTATTTCATACTGACCTTGTTTCAACTTTTTATTTTCTTGTCTGAACAAGAATCAGAAGTGTTTTGGGTGTGGGAGAAAAAACTGCTTATTCATTTGCCTGATTCATTTCAGATGCTGATAAAGATTCATGAAAGAAAGTCCCAGAACTACCCCAGAGCAATGTGGGCTCATCACTTTCTTGGCAACTACCGAGCAGAGGATGAGGGTTTTGGCAGACTTCTCAAGCATAGAGCATGGTTTAGTAGAAAGACTATGGTCCTAAAATTTAGTGAATGAAGTTCAGATCCTACCTTTGCTACATTCTAGTTCTGTGACCATCGGCAAAAAGGTCTGAACCTCTACTCATTTACATGCTTACAAATTAGATGTGATGATAATGACCCCATGAGTATTTGTGAGGCCCCAATGACTTCATATAAAGAGTGTAACAGGTGTAGTGGAAACTTGATTCATATCAGGTTCTTTCCATCAGTCGCCCAATCATGTGCTATCGCTGTGCTATCTTCCATTCTCTGTGGACCATCGCAGTGCTAACAATGACATGCAAAGCATCTGTCTATCCTGGAACAGAGAGAGCTTGATGAGCTTAAGAACAAAGATGGACTCGTAATTTCCTTTCAAACACTATTCAAGAGACACATGCTGGAAAGCACCAGTTGTTGTTCAGTCGCTAAGTCGTGTCCAACTCTCTGTGACCCCATGAACTGCAGCGTGCCAGGCTTCCCTGTCCTTCAGTATCTCCCAGAGTTTGCTCAAATTCATGTCCATTGAGTCGATGATGCCATCCAACCATCTCATTCTCTGTCACCCCCCTTCTCCTCCCGCCCTCAATTTTTCCCCACATCAGGGTCTTTTCCAATGAGTCAGCTCTTGCATTGGGTGGACAAAGTATTAGAGATTCAGCTTCAGCATCAGTGCTTCCAATGAATATTCAGAGTTGATTTCCTTTAGAAGTGCTATAACCTGAACTTGAGTCCCAGTCCCTGTGCACCCAGGAGTCTCTTCAAGTGAGGGAGAAGAGGCTCAGACTTCAGAAATCACCTGCTCCTGGGCAAAGGATCAAATTCATGAGGAAAAAGCAAAACTGTCATTGAATAGACTGTGAATGCATAGGTTTTGCGAGGAAAGTGAGTGCAAGGTATCACCAGGCACATGGACGATGGAAAATCAAGGAGTGAATTGAGTGTCTGCAGTCTGCTGCAGGCCGGCTGATTCTTCAGGTCCCTCGCTCTATCTTTGAAGAAGACAGAGTGATTCTGAGATGCTAGGGAAGGGAGGGAGGGGAATTGAATGAAATGTTTTACTACAAGGATGGGAAAAAAACTTGCTGCTTTTACAAGGAATCAAACTTTTTAGTGTACCAAAACCAGTCTCCAGAAACAGTGGCTTATATATTAGTAACTACACTGTTTTCTGGAGAATGTTATGTATCTCTATGGGAAAGGATTTCAAACCTTGTAAAGATCAAAGTCCAAGGTAATGATTACACTCCAGGTATAGCAGTGAAAGTGAAAGGCATTCAGTTGTGTCTGACTCTGTGTGACTCCAGGGATGATAGCCTGCCAGGCTCCTTTGTTCCTGGAATTTTGCAGGTTAAAATACTGGAGTGGGTAGTTGTTCCCTTCTCCAGGGGATCTTCCCAACCCAGGGATGGAACCTGGGTCTCCTGCATTGCAGGTAGATCCTTTACCATCTGAGCCACCAGGGAAGCCCAAAGAATCAAAGTTCAAGGTAATGACTATACTCCAGGTATAGCAGGGTTGGGTGCAAACAAGGCTGGTCGAAGAGTACGGAAGGAGAGGGTATGCTTATTAAATTATGCTAGAAAGCCAGAGGTAGAAGTTATGATAATTCAGTTGTGTCAGGGAGATGGGTGGTAATGTTATTGACTTGATTCTAGGGGATCTATTAGATATTGCTGAGGATATAGATGAGTCTCTCCAGGTGTTCTGACCCTGCTACCCTGAGATTTTGTTCTCTTTAGAACTGTTTCCAACTCCTGTGCTGATAGCCCACACCCCTCTGGCCCACCAAAGGGAGTCCAATGACGCTGATCTGAGACTCTGCTCTTTTCAGAGTCAGACGCCCAACTTTAATTTCATCTCTTCAGAGATGTCTAGGACCTGGTATCAGGCTGAGCAGGCCCCCAAAGCTCCAGATCACTGCCAGGTGAAGAGAAGACTCAGGGTCTTCTGGTACGAGGCACAGACAGTAGCTTCCTGGGTCTGCAAACAGAGTCAGAGGTCCCAAATTCACATGTGGAGTGAGTTTTGGTGAAAAGGGTCACTTGGTCTGGAAAAGAGAGGTAGAGCAGGGCGCTATTCAGACCTTAGTTCCTTCTTTTCCCACAAGCTAGGAATGGGGGTCTGTTGTCAAGAGATACTGATGCTATCTGGTGTCCCTCTCATTTATAATAGTGCTTTAGGACTGAAACGGTTTTCAAGAGACTTCAAGAACCACAGAACCTTGGCAGGTATACCACATTTCTCTTGTAAAATAGTCAGATAGATACTGTGTATGTGCTCAGTCATTTAGTTGTGTCCGAGTCTTTGCGACCCTATGGACTGTAGCCCTCTAGACTCCTCTGTTCATAGGATTCTCCAGGCACGAATACTGGAATGGGTTGCCATTTCCTCTTCCCGAGCAGATATATTCTAGTGCCTATAATTATGCTACAGAGGCTGTAAAAGGAGCTGACAGCCAGAGAATAGCTTAGCAGCAAATCCAACACAATAGGATTTGAAAGAACATAGAGACCCATTTTATACTGGGGCAATTAGAGAAGACAGTAGGAGAAGGCAATTGCACCCCACTCCAGTACTCTTGCCTGGAGAATCTCAGGGACGGGGCAGCCTGGTGGGCTGCCGTCTATGGGGTCACACAGAGTCAGACATGACTGAAGCGACTTAGCAGCAGCAGCAGCAGCAGAGATGACAGTACTGAAGCAGGGGTCTTGAAGCAGGTCTGAAGAGATGGGAGAAAAGCAATTTATCATTTTGTGTGGTGTCACCTTAAAGGAAGGCTAATATTTTCCATTTCCTTCCTAGTTCTCAACACAAGACTTCAACCCATTGTCACCAAACACAAACCCAAGGGCTTTTCCCTGGAACTGCCCACTCTGGCCCCCTAGAGGAATCAGACTCCTGAAGAGAGTACCTTATGAGATGAGAAACCTCATGTGACTGAAGGCTGGGAAGTGAAGAACTTGCCTCCCATAGAAATATACTCAGAATTGACAATCACCATCCTCAATTCTGTTTGCAAATATCTCTGTTTTCTGATCTTGCTCAAAATTGCCAATTCTCCCTGCTGTCATGTTTAGGGAGATACTAACCACTTCAGCTTTGATGTTCCCCAGAGTCAAGTCATATCTGCTGTCTCCTATATGCACAGGGATCCTGTGTCTTATGTCTCCGTGGAAACTCTTCCCCAGAAGGCAAGTGATTGAAGGGAAGACACTGGTCCTTGTGTGCTCTGTGTCTGAAGGCACAGGGGAAACCCTCTTTTCCTGGCATAGAGGGGACATGAAGGAGAGTTTGGGGATGAAAACGTGGCATTTCCAGGGAGCAGAGCTGGAAATACTGGTTATCACCAGGTTGTGGGGGATGCAGATAGGCTGGAGGGTACTACTCTACAGCTGATGACAGTTATGGCCTCATCCAGACTGAGGCAGGAAATATCCCTGTGAAAGATGAGATCCCACAGTTCAAACAGAGGTTCTCAGATAAGGCTCAGGGATCCTATACGATCGTGAGAACACTTTAAGGTGCTCACAGCAACCAGAGCTATGAAGAGCTAAATCTTTTCTTACAAAAACAGACCTTCCAAAATAAAGAGCTGCCTTAGGGGAGCTACAAATCTGGTAGAAAAAGAAGATAGTAAGGTGGAAGACTTCCCTGGTGGCTCAGACGGTAAAGCATCCACCTGCAATACAGGAGAACCGGGTTCAATCCCTGGGTTGGGAAAATCTCCTGGAGAAGGAAATGGCAACTCACGCCAGTATTCTTGCCTGGAAAATCCCATGGACAGAGGAATCCGATAGGCTATAGTCCAGGGGGTCACAAAGAGTTGGACATGACTGAGTGACTTCACTTTTCACTTTAAGGTGGAAGAGATAGTAAGACGAAAGAACACTGCTGCAGTCAGCAAGCCAGAGAAAGGCTTCCTAGAATTCATCCTCATAGCTCTAGGGTAAGTGCCTCTACACCTGTGATGTTCAATACAGGGGCTGCTTGTCACATATGGCTATTTACGTTTAAATTGTTATTAGTTATTAAATTGTTATTAAATTGTTATTAGTTGCTCAGTCGTGTCTGATTCTTTGCAACCCCCTGAGCTATAGCCTTCCAGGCTCCTCTGTCCATGGGATTCTGTAGGCAAGAATATTGGAGTGGGTTCCCATCTCCTCCTCCAGGAAATCTTCCTGACCCAGAGATCGAACCCAGGTCTCCTGCATTGCAGGCAGATTCTCTACTGTCTGAACCCCCAGGGAAGCCCTGCATTTAAATTAATTAAAATAAAAATATATTTTTTTATTCACACTAGTCACTTCAAGTTCACAACAGCCATATGTAGGTAGTCTGCTGGGCAGCACAGATGTCAAACATTTCCACCATCACAGGAAATTCTGTTGGACAGCCCTGCTCTAAGGATTAAATCTGGAATGTGGGGACAGAGGCAGGGGTAGGTGGTGAGATGTCAAGCAGAAGAGACACCTTCTGACAGCCCATTTTCCCCTTCAGGTCCAATGTCTTGCCCTGTCCTCGGCCTCAGAGCTCCAGGGACCCAGGTGGTGTTGGGGGAGGGGACATGGTGGAGCTTCACTCTGAGACCCAGAGAGGCCCTCCCCAAATCCCACATCAGTTTTATCATGAGGATGTCGCCCTGGGCAGCAGCTCAGGCCCCTTTGGAGGAGGAGTGTCCTTCAACTTCTCTGACCACAGAACATTCTGGAAACTATTATTTGAGACTGACAATGGCCTGGGAGCCCAGTGGAGTGAGGCACCACTATTAAATATCATTTGTGGGTTACTTGAGCCAGGGCTATGGGATTCCCTTCTAGAGGAAAGACAAGTGTGCCAGTCAATGTGTGCTAAGTCATTTCAGTTATGTCCGACTCTGCAACCCCATGGACTGTAACCCATCAGGCTCCTCTGACCATGGGATTCTCCGGGCAAGAATACTGGAGTGGGTTGCCATTTCTTTCCCCAGAGGATCTTTCTGACTCAGGGATTGCACTCGCGTCTCTTACATCTCCTGCATTGGCATTGGCAGGCAGGTTTGTTTTTTTGTTTTTGTTTTTGTTTTTACCATTGAAGGGCATTTGGTTAAGATCGGGATCCCTCGGAAAGTAGCATTGACATATATATGCTATCTTGTACAAAACACATAGCTAATGAAAAGTTGTTATATAATGCAGGAAGCGCAGCCTGGTGGTCTGTGATGACGTAGAGGGCTGGAATGGCGGGAGGCGAGGCGGGGAGGCTCAAAAGGGAGGGGATAGATGTATAATTATGACTGATTCATGTTATGCTGCAGAAACCAACACAATGTTGTAAAGCAATTTTCCTCCAATTAAAAAATAAATTAAAAAAAAGTACAAAAAAAAAAAAAAAAGGAAGAAGATTAGGGTTCCTTGGGAATTCCCTCGTGCTCCAGCTCTGTGTTTTCACTGCCGTGATTCACTTTTAATCCCTATTTGGGGAACTGAGATTCCACAGACCACATGGCACAGCTGAAAAAGAAAAAAAAAAATGTTTGAAATTCCTCAGTGACTTGTACGGGAAGCAGAGACTAGAGACTGTGAAGTTAACAGCCAGCCTCACACTAACCTGAGAGGAGTGGACTACACTTCAGGTCATCGGAAAAATAACTGAACATCCACTTCACCACTTCTAGCTAAGGCGAAACTCACTGAGACCTCTGCCCCATCCCCACCTCACACCCCTCCCCCACAATATCCTCAGGATTCCAGCCCGAGTCCCAGGCCTCTATCCTCAGGGTTTACAGAAGACTAGGGCCACCTTCTGGCTGCAGTGATGGCAGTGGGGGCTGGGGGGATCTCTGCTTGGTTTACTGGCAACTGCTGCTCCGTTTTTGTTTTTGTTTTTGTTTTTAACCTCAGGTTCCAGAGGAAGTCAGGTTTGTAACTTCTGCCTTTATTCTTTATTGCTCTCTCAGAAATGCTGCTTTGGTGGAGTAGACGGCACACAGGTAGCCTGGAAGCTGCCACCCAATGGGTGAGACTGTCAATTAAAGCAATTCAGCCCTCCAAGTAAGTATTGATTGCACATTTACATTTGTTTCTTCAATAGAACTCTGAAAAAATAACTCTCAGTGAGAAACAATTTCCATGAAGATGCATAAATGGGAAAAACAACAGGGAGCTAGATTTTATAAGAAATAATCTGAGTAGTCTAAGTACTATAGACTATAATGGGCTTCCCAGGTGGCAAGTTGGTAAAGAATCTGCCTGCCAGTGCAGGAGACACAAGAGATGTGGGTTTGATCCCTGGGGTAGGAAATGGCAGCACACTCCAGTATTCTTGCTTTGAAAATTCATGGACAGAGGAACCTGTTAGGCTACAGTTCGTGGGGGCAGGAGGAGAAGAGGTCAGCAGAGGATGAGATGGTTGGATAGCATCACTGACTCAATGGACATGAGTTTGAGCAAACTCCGGGAGATAGTGAAGGATGGGGAAGCCTGGTGCAGCACAGTCCATGGGGTCCCAAAGAGTTGGACATGATTTAGCAACTGAATAGCAACAATAGACTATAATACAATGGGTATACTAAGTATAGTATCATTGATATTTAATTAAAACATAACATACTATACTATGGGTAATTATATATGATAATGTGTAATATAATATAGAAAGAGCTTTGGGCTTGAATAAAAGAGATGAGTTCTAGCCACAGTTCTGCCACTTGCTGAGTGGGATATATCAAAAACCTACCAAGACAATGATTTGATCCGAGTTTCATTTTCTTTCTCTGAAAATGGAGATATTCATGCATCCTCTCCTTGCCTTCACAGAGGCATTCTGAGTCATTTTATATAAAATGTCTCACTCCATTTTTTCATTTAGTTATATTCCTAATTCACTTCATGAGAAAGCTTGTGACAAAAACTATCAACAGAGGAGAATGAGGTGCAAATAGAGAATCAAGCCCATGCAAAATATAAATAGTTGGAAGTTAGCTACAGTTTGCTTGCCTCAGTTTGTAATCACACAGAGTCTAGTCCTAGACTGCTCTCTTGGTAGCAGGAGAATTCTGGATGCTCCAAGCCTGCTGCTTGGTTAATGCTCAGGCTCCAGATTGCTCCTGCAGAAGTCTTAAGAACTTGGGCTGAGCTGGCCTAGGGTGTGAATGGCACAGAACCCTCCCTTCACCAGAGTGAGGAAGGAGGAGTCAGCTTCACCAAAACCTCATGAACCAAGCACAACTGTCATATAATAGGTGAGGGGTGCCTCTCCTGTGGGCTTCCCAGGTGGCGTTAGTAGTAAAGAGTCTATCTGCAATGCAGGAGGCTTGAGTTGGATTCCTGGGTCAGGAAGATCCCCGAGAGGAGGGCATGGCAACCCACTGCAGTATTCTTGCCTGGAGAATCCCATGGACAGAGGAGGCTGGAGGAACCCTACAGCCCACAGGGATATAAAGAGTCAGTCATGACTGAGCAACTTGGCACGCATGCATGCCTCCCATCAAAAGAAGGTTTCATTGGCCCACAAAGCCAGCTAAGAACTTAACAACAGACAATTAGCTATTATTACCTTGACTCCAAGAAGTCACTTTTCCAAAATTACTATAGGCTAGGTCTTTACCCACAATAAAATAATCACATTTCTTTTCCAATTCACCTTCCTCCCATTGAGTGAGTGAAGTTGCTCAGTCATGTCCGACTCTTTGGACCCCATGGACTGTAGCCTACAAGGCTCCTCTGTCCATGAAATTTTCCAGGCAAGAGTACTGGAGTGGGTTGCCATTTCCTTCTCCAGGGGATCTTCCCGACCCAGGGATTGAACCCGGGTCTCCCACATTGCAGGCAGATGCTTTAATCTCTGAGCCACCAGGGAAGTCCCTTCTATTACCTTTTTCAATTCTTAGGGCATAAGAAGAGCTGTTTATCCCAAGAGAGGCTTTTGATGTTTCTCTTTGAGAAGTCTTTCCAGTTCTTTTACCTTTTTTAAAAAATGCTCTCGTAATATTATGACATAATGCACTCACTAGACGCATTGGGGACGCCCAGCATATTAGTGCCAAGAATGCACTTCCATCCTGAAGAGCCCTCCAGATACCCAGTAAGCTCACATAAAGACAAATAATAAACTTAGGGAAAATCCTAACTAACACAGGGAGGGAAAAGGATCCCAGCCCTCACTAAGTGTCCCCCCAGTCATGAAAGGAGCCTGTTAAAATGCCCTGTGCCAAGAGACTGCAGAGGACCTCCATGAAGACATTAACCAGAAGGACAAGGAGAGCCTGGCGTACATCAAACAAGTGTCTGAAGATCTCATGTCCCTAAAGGATGTCTAGAAAATTTCAAAGTGCCTTACCTGCATGCAGGACAAAGGAAAGGAGAATATAGACTCCAGCAGGGTGAAGATTACTGTGCCTACTGAGGGTACCTATTAAAGTTCATATGGATTTAATTTAAGTATTCACTTTTCAAACCTTCCAGGCAAGATTGTATAAGCTAATCAGTGATGGCCAAATAATTAAAAATCCTCAAGGATTCAAAATTGTGGCTGCTTTAATTTCAAAATCAAATATATCCTGAATTTATGTCATAGGGTTACTCTGAACTGTGCCTATTTGGGATACAGAACAGAAGTACAACCTAGGACTGGAAGAAACCAGGTCAGAGTCACTACATGGTATTCACATGGGGATGTCATTCACTTTGCAGTCTATAGAGACGGCATCCCATAGCACTGTGCATGGCTCTGGAGCCAATAAATCTGGCTGCACAGCAGAATCAACCATAAAATCAACAAATATCCCATCCCAACCCAGACTTCAGTTCAGTTCAGTAGCTCAGTCGTGTCCAACTCTTTGTGACCCCATGAATCGCAGCATGCCAGGCCTCCCTGTCCATCACCAACTCCCGGAGTTCACTCAGACTCACGTCCATCGAGTCAGTGATGCCATCCAGCCATCTCATCCTTTGTCTTCCCTTCTCCTCATGCCCCCAATCCCTCCCAGCATCAGAGTCTTTTCCAATGAGTCAACTCTTCGCATGAGGTGGCCAAAGTACTGGAGTTTCAGCTTCAGCATCATTCCCTCCAAAGAAATCCCAGGGCTGATCTCCTTCAGAATGGACTGGTTGTATCTCCTTGCAGTCCAAGGGACTCTCAAGAGTCTTCTCCAATACCACAGTTCAAAAGCATCAATTCTTCGGCACTCAGCTTTCTTCACAGTCCAACTCTCACATCCATACATGACCACTAAAAAAAACCATAGCCTTGACTAGATGGACCTTTGTTGGCAAAGTAATGTCTCTGCTTTTGAATATGCTATCTAGGTTGGTCATAACTTTTCTTCCAAGGAGCAAGCATCTTTTAATTTCATGGCTGCAGTCACCATATGCAGTGTTTTTGGAGCCCCCCAAAATAAAGTCTGACACTGGTTCCACTGTTTCCCCATCTATTTCCCATGAAGTGATGGGACCAGATGCCATGATCTTTGTTTTCTGAATGTTAAGCTTTAAGCCAACTTTTTCACTCTCTTCTTTCACTTTCATCAAGAGGTTTTTTACTTCCTCTTCACTTTCTGCCATAAGAGTGGTGTCATCTGCATATCTGAGGTTATTGAGATTTCTCCTGGCAATCTTGATTCCAGCTTGTGCTTCTTCCAGCCCAGCGTTTCTCATGATGTATTCTGCATATAAGTTAAATAAGCAGGGTGACAATATACAGCCTTGTACTCCTTTTCCTATTTGGAACCAGTCTGTTGTTCCATGTCCAGTTCTAACTGTTGCTTCCTAACCTGCATATAGATTTCTCAAGAGGCAGGTCAGGTGGTCTGGTATTCCCATCTCTTTCAGAATTTTCCACAGTTTCTTGTGATCCACACAGTCAAAGGCCTTGGCATAGTCCATAAAGCAGAAATAGTTGTTTTTCTGGAACTCTCTTGCTGATTCTAATTTCTGGAAATGAGGATCAAGCAATAGTGCTTGTGTAGTAACCCAAATGCATAGAGATGTTGGGTTAGTTTGGGCTATTTAATAAGAAATGATCATAAAAATAATAGAAACAAAGATTGAGTGCTTACTATGTGGCAAATACTGTTATAATCATTTACCATGCAGTGACTAATTAAATGTTCACTTTTTATTATTATTACTGTTTTCCTCATTCCACAAATACAGAAACTGAGATACAGGAATGGTGAGTAATTTACCTAAAGTGACCCAACCACAATGCACTACACTAAGCTCATAAAGAGCACACCAAGGTCTCGAGAAGAAAGTGATTCACTTAGGTTACACAGCCAGTAGGCAAATCACTAAATTTTCCAGGTGTAAGGCATGTACTATCTGCCCCTGGGAAGACAGGCATTTTATATTTTTCATTCATTCCACTAACATATATTAAGCACTAATTCGACCCCAGGCACTGTGCCAGGAGCTAGAAACACGGTGGGACAGAGCCAGGAGTTTATTGCCAAGGAATACACACACAGCGGTCATGTGGAATGTGGGATGCTTATCCTGAGTGTAAACTTCCCAGCACAGGGCCTTCCAGACCATCATCTATGGATATGTGAAATGAGTAGACTCCTCTCACATCACATCCATCTGAGACAGAGCTTCTCCTTGGAGGACACTCACTTTTCTCAGCCTCACAGGAACAGGTTCTGGTGTCAGTCCCCACAGGTGAGGCCTCTGTGTCTAGTACACCTTTGTGTATTGGTTCATTTATCCAATATCTCGTGTGTTATGTCCCATGTGCTAAAGATGCTGGCATTCTCCTGATTTATTCAAAGCTCAAAATGGAAGATTTGGAAAATGATTCAAAAAGGAAATTTGGACATGCCATGTTCTGCATCCCTCCCCCTTTCTGGGACTAAGCTCAAGCTATTTCCTCAGGAACAAGCCCTTCTTCTACCCCCACCTTCTATCCCTGTCTGATTTCTACTTCTTCACATTTCAATGCATGTGTCAATGTATCTGAGAAGTCTAACTCTCCTCCAAACTCTGCTTTCAGAGATAATAATGAAATACCATAACTGCTGCTGATAATAATAGCCAGTTCTTACCATAGCATTTACTTTGTTCTTATGCTTGACATATGTTAATTGATCATATAGAGTATTGTTTATTTATGAGGGGATTAGGCACAGAGAGGAGAAGGCGATGGCACCCCACTCCAGTACTCTTGCCTGGAAAATCCCATGGATGGAGGAGCCTGGTGGGCTGCAGTCCATGGGGTCGCTGGGAGTTGGACACGACTGGGTGACTTCACTTTCACTTTTTACTTTCATGCATTGGAGAAGGAAATGGCAGCCCACTCCAATGTTCTTGCCTGGAGATCCCAGGGACGGGGGAGCCTGATGGGCTGCCATCTATGGGGTCACACAGAGTCGGACACGACTGAAGTGACTTACCTTACCTTAGGCACAGAGAGGGTATGTAAGTTAGTCAAGATCACACAGCTAAAAAGTGACAAAGTCTAGTTTTGAAACTAGAATTCTGGCACCAGAATTCTATACAAAGATGCTATAGATTTAAGACAATATTTTATGACACATTTTGGAACACAAAAAAGAAACACTCCTTAAATATAAACTAAAACCTCATGGTGATGGTAATTGATATATATTCACATATGGCATTCCATTTTCTTCCTGGATATTACTACGTTTTTTGTCTAAGACTTCATCACATTCAGAGTTTGAACTTTTTCTGAACCACTTTGGTCAACAGCAATGCACAGGAATCTCTATTTTAGATGTGACAATATCATTGTGAGGTACATCAGAGACAATGACACTTTGTTTAAAGTCCAAGATTATTTTTGTCCTCTGATTAAATCATGTGTTATTGAAAGTTAAGTATCTTTTCTGTGATATTAGCCCAACATAATAGAAAGATATTTACACAATCTGTATCTTTGAAGGAAATGATAATAAGCTATACTTTTGATGAAAATTTCCAAACAACTGATTATTTTTCTCTGAACTTGATCTGGACGTCCCCAGATTAGACTTGTTTTGGTCCCACCAGGCGTCAGGGGTTGCCCTTGCTGGGCCTCCGTGACATTGCCCGTGCATAGGTGTATCGGGCTGCAGTCTACCAACCTTTCAAGACCCTGTGCCTTTCTGGGTACTGAATCCTCTGAAACTCTGTCTACATATTAGCCCCCTTGCCAGCTTTTCTTCCCCTCTTAATTGACTGTTCCCAGGACTGACACTTCTTTCTGTGCTTTCAGAAATCCTTCAGCTCAGGTCTGAAGAAATGCCTCTATTCCAGTTCATCTGCCCCAGCCAAGGACCAGGAGCTTGTGTATATCAGTGGTGAATGAGTAAGGGCTGTTAGGTAAGGTCTCCAGGTAAGGAAAGGTATAGGGAAAGGACCAATAAGGTGAGGCTTGTAGGGACGTCCTTAACATACCAGGTTCCACTGAGACTCAACTGGAGTGGTGAAGAGAAGTATGAAGCATGTGGTTGGGAAAAGGTGCCTCTGTGAGCCCTTGACCTCCACCTCCTCTCTAACCTCGTCCCCTTTTTTCAGTGAATCTAATGTGTCTGTGCATGGTTCATTCCCAGGTCTAGAGCACCCAGCAGGGACCGAAGGATGAAGGTGAGCTTTGGGGCAGTGCTTCTGTCTTTGTTGTAGCTCAGGGGTTAAGTGGGCTGCTGGACACAGCAGAGATTTCCAGAGCAGTAACTTCTGCCCCTTAACACTGATAGCAGCCATCACTCTGCACATAGGAAGAGAATGTGGGTCTCTCTCAATGGCCATATCTATCAGAGCCTCTGTGTCTCTTTCCTGTCTTGGGAGCAAGACAGAAATCCTGGGGGATGAAGTTTAAGGACTGGATAAAAAAGCCCTCCACCACACACCCTCTTTTTAACTTTCTAATTTCTTCTCCAGAAGAGCACCTAGGAACACATCTGGAAAGCAAAGTGGTTCCATGTTCCTGGCTTGTCTTGTCCCAGTATTTATTCTCCCTCAATGAAACATGTAGTTCAATGTATGAGACACAGTAATCCCTCAACAAAGCATTAGCTTCATTTCTCTTTATGAGTTTTTTCCTCCTCAAAATTCCTGTGTTGTCTCTTCTGAAGTGGATAAAGGACAGTCCCCAGCAGCCCCACTGAGCAGGTCTGAGCATGAAAGGAGCCTGAGAGAAACCTGCAGTGAGTCAGAACAGGTCCTACAGGCATGTCTTGACCTTGACTCAGATCCTTGGTGTCTTGAAGTACACACCAGGATACCCATGTGCTTCTCTCCTAGGAGTCCTCAGTCATTGTTTCAAGGATAAGGATAATTATCTGTCAGGACTCAGCAAGGAAAACTCAACAGAAGAAAAACTAAAATCATGGCATCTGGTCCCATCACTTCATGGCCAATACTTGGGGGAAAAATGGAAGCAGTGACAAATTTTCTTTTCTTAGGCTCCAAAATCACTGAATGGTGACTGCAGTCATGAAATTAAAAGATGCCTGCTCCTTGGGAAGGAAAACTATGACAATCCTAGACAGTGTATTAAAAAGCAGAGACATCATTTTGCTGACTAAGTCCATATAGTCCATATGGCTTTTCCAGTAGTCCTGTATGAATATGAGAGTTAGACCATAAGCAAGGCTGAGTGCCAAAGAATTGATGCTTTCAAATATGGTGCTGGAGAAGGTTCTTGAGAGTCCTTTGGACTGCAAGGAGGGCAAACCAGTCAATCCTAAAGGAAATCAACCCTGAATATTCATTGGAAGGACTGATGCTGAAGTAGGAAGCTGATGCTCCAATGCTTTGGCCACCTGATGCAAAGAACCAACTCATTGGAAAAGACAGTAATGCTGGGAAAGATTGAAGGCAAAAGGAGAAGGGGGTGGCAGGGGATGAGATGGTTACATAGCATCACCAACTCAGTGTATATGAATTTGAACAAACTCCAAGACATAGTGAAGGACTTGGAAGACTGACATGTTGCAGTCCTTGGAGTCTTAAAGACTCAGACATGACTTACAGACTGAACAACAGCAAGGAAAGTCAGGGCTAAGAAGTACCCTCTGAGGATACTAGAGAAGGTTATGGGAGTATCGTCCTCATGATCTGCTCATGACCCAGACCTTGTGTTTCCTTCAGGGACCAGGGTTGGCAGTTGGAGCTGTCTTTCCAGTTCTCTTCACCCTCTCACCTAGACTATACCATACTACAGTGAAGCCAGTATAGTCTACAGCCCTCAGCTGGAAGAACCAGGTCACAGAGAGAACACAAGGGAGAGGGAACCTTCGTGAGTAGGGGCTGCCCCCAAATCCCCTGAGGGCGGCTATGCAGTCAGCACCTGCAAGCACAGAGTGAGTGGCAGCCTTGCACCAGACCACTGGCTGCAAGTCACAGACCCCCTGGGGGAAACTTTACCACAATTCTTAGGTTTAACTGTTACAGAGGGCCCTCAACGTGGCAAGCAGTGGGAGGAGATAACCTTTAAAGCACTTTTACCATCAGGCAAACCTTCTGGTATGCACGTCATGTTCACCCATGGTTTGTTTTACTAGTTTACCCCATTTCTTCACTTTTAGTCTTTTGACATGCATTCAAGCCTTGATCATCATATTACTGATGATCATCATATCATCATCTACTTCATGAGGTTAGAATAAATCAACAAATTAAACATAATAATGTGGTGTAAGTAGTTCTAATTGGCATAAGAAAACTAGTTGTGAAAAACAAATGGTTGCAATGACTCTATGTCAATGGTATATTTTTATATTCATCTGCCTCTACTGCAACTATGTAGCTAGGCTACATTGTATTCCATTAATGTAGCTTAATTATATGAAAAACTACCTTAAAGCCATTAAGTTCCTAGATAAAGAGTTTCCCTCCTCACTCTGCACCTTCTATTTTTCATTCTCCCTGACCAAAACCCCAATTAATTCTTGATACTATTTCTGTCAATGAATTAACTTTCAACTTTACATACATTTAAAAAAATAAGTGGCCCAATCAAAAAATGGGCCAAAGAACTAAATAGACATTTCTCCAAAGAAGACATACAGATGGCTAACAAACACATGAAAAGATGCTCAACATCACTCATTATCAGAGAAATGCAAATCAAAACCACTATGAGGTACCATTTCAAGCCAGTCAGAATGGCTGTGATCCAAAAGTCTACAAGCAATAAATGCTAGAGAGGGTGTAGAGAAAAGGGAACCCTCTTACACTGTTGGTGGGAATGCAAACTAGTACAGCCACTATGGAGAACAGTGTGGAGATTCCTTAAAGAACTGGAAACAGAACTGCCTTATGACCCAGCAATCCCAGTGCTGGGCATACACACTGAGGAAACCAGAATTGAAAAAGACACGTGTACCCCAATGTTCATCGCAGCACTGTTTATAATAGCCAGGACATGGAAGCAACTTAGATGTCCATCAGCAGATGAATGGATAAGAAAGCTGTGGTTCATATACACAATGGAGTATTACTCAGCCATTAAAAAGAATACATTTGAATCAGTTCTAATGAGGTGGATGAAACTGGAGCCTATTATACAGAGTGAAGTAAGCCAGAAAGAAAAACACCAATACAGTACACTAACGCATATATATGGAATTTAGAAAGATGGTAACAATAACCCTATGTACGAGACAGCAAAAGAGACACTGATGTATAGAACAGTCTTTTGGACTCTGTGGGAGAGGAAGAGGGTGGGATGATTTGGGAGAATGGCATTGAAATATGTATAATATCATATATGAAATGAGTTGCCAGTCCAGGTTCGATGCACGATACTGGATGCTGGGGGCTGGTGCAGTGGGATGACCCAGAGGGATGGTATGGGGAGGGAGGATGGAGGAGGGTTCAGCATGGGGAACACATGTATACCTGTGGCGGATTCATTTCGATATATGGCAAAACCAATACAATATTGTAAAGTTAAAAAAAAAATTTTTAAAAAAGTAACTTAAAAATTGAAAAAAAAAAGAATAAAAAAGACTTCCTTTGGCAATTTGAGTGGGAATATTCTTTCCAGAATCCATTTAATCCTTAGTCCTAGGGATTTTAAAGAATTATGAAATGAGGTTTCCATAACATGAAATACAAAATAATTGAGACCAATATAACTCTGCCATTATAAAAAGTTTATTACACTGTCTCTAAAGCAAAACCTGCCTCTCTCCTTTTATACCAAAATTTTCAGAGTCCATGGTCCCCCAAATACCACAGTTTGTCCTGTCCTCCTTGTCTCCACCTTCACCTCCTGCCATATACCACCATCAGACTCTTTGCTCATTGAAGGAAAAAATTTAAACCTTTGAAATGGTTTAAATGAAAAAAAATTTAAATCTTTGAAACATTTCCAGAAACTTTAGGCAAAGTATGCAAGACATATATTTCAGGAAAATAAAGGGAAGAAAATAAATTCTGAAAAGAGGAATGGTGGGTCAAAACAGTCCCTGGTGTCTGCAGAACTAATACGTCATAGACAAAAGGAAGGTGAAAAAAAGAAAAGAAAAAATAAAAATCTGACAAACAACTTTAGGTTGAGGCATATGATGGTAAATTGTCAACAGGACTAGGCTCAGAGATGCCAATGTTGCTAGTAGAACATTATTTCTGGGTGTATCTGTGAAGGTGTTTGTAGAAGAGAATTGCATTTGAATCATAGACTGAGTAAAGACCTAGCCTCATCAATGCAGGTGGGCATCACCTAATCTGTTGAGGACCAGATTAAAACACAAAGGTGAAGAAAAGGCTTGAGCCAGGACATCCATCTTCTCCTGACTTCAGATATCAGCACTCCTGGTTCTTGGGCCTTCAGACTCAGAGTGTTATACCATTGGCTCATCTTGTTCTCAGGCTTTCAGGTTTGGACTAGGACAATACTACTGGCTGCCTTGAGCCTCCAACTTGCAGACAGCAGGTCATGAGACTTAGTCTTCTCAATCATGTGTCAGTCCCTTTTGTTATATCTTTGCATATTCTACTGGTTAAAAGGTAACTGCAGAGACTTAACAAGGTATTCTGGGCTAGAATCTTCTCTGTTTTTGGGAGAGAAGTGACATGGCAGGACAAAAAGACAAAATTTGGACTGGATGGGAATGCTGATTGATTTTTTACCACTTGTCTAACTTTGGGAAATTATTATCCTCTCTGAACCTCAGTTATCTTATCTATAAAATGGGAGTAATTGTTCTTATAGGGCTGTTATAAGATTGAGATCTTCTAAGAAATAAATGCCTATTGTAAAGAAGGCATATAATAAGTGGCAATTTTTATATTTGGATTGCTATTATCATCATTGTTATGGAAAGGACTGTTCCTTACAGACATTCCAAAATACAATTTATCAAGAAGTCTTTAGTGAGTTTTACCCATGTTACTGCTACCACCTTTTTCCAAACACAGGCAGATGCAAAGAACCCTACATACACTCATATAGTCTAATCAATGGAATAGACTACAGAAAGCCCACTTCTCTTCTCCAGTCTTCAGATAATATTTTAGTCAGGGTTTTTTGTTCTAGAACAGAAATCAGTTCTGGCTCACTTTTCAAAATGGGGATATTTAATTGAAAGTGTATTAGCGACTCCGAAAGTGGAATGACTAGGCTTAGGAAATGGATAGGAACAAGAAAGTAAGCGGCCCAAGCAGTAGAGCCCACAGCAAATGTCATGCTACAGAAATGTGGTCTACCACTGATCTGTCCACTGCAGCAACCCCATACCCTAATACCACCAGCTCAAACTGCAAAGTCCTAGGGTAGAGGACTAACAGGCTGAGCATGGGTTGCACATCTACCTCTTGACAGCACAGGAATGGGGGATGGAATAGTCTTGTTCATTAGGCTTTTAAAAGGATACACTGCACTATTCCTTACCAAGACCATGCATCAGGTGAGTCCACCTGAACGGAAATCAAAGTGATGATAAGAACGGTGTGTTGTACTCAAGACATCAAATAAAGCAAATGACAAGAGTCTGCTAGCACCACTAACTCAGTCATCTTAAAATATGACTAACTGACCCATATATATGTCCTATACAGCCATGCAAATAAAGTATCTTTTTTTTTTTCTTTTGGCCAAGCCCTGTGACTTGCAGGATCTCAGTTCTCTGATCAGGGATTGAACCCAGGCCTTGGCAGTGAAAGTGCCAAATCCTAACCGCTAGACCACCAGAAAACTTCCAAAGTGTGTATTTTTTGATTAGATACAAATAAAGTTACTACTGTAAAACAGACTATAGCAAGAATTATGACAGGCTAGAGAAAGATGCACATTGAAGAACTTAATGAACTAAAAAATAAAAGGCTGAACTTTAAAGAGGGCCTCTTTTTAGTGTTCATAAATTAAATATTACCACTATGAAATGCAGCTACATGCTCAATAAGAAACAAAAAGTTTTCTAAGTACAAGAACTTTCACAGAGGGTAAATCTATAAAAGAATGTTTCTTGAGGGCAAAAATATTGTGTTTCCTGAAGAGAATTAAGCATTGGCTGATGTTCAGGAAGTTGAAGATATGATTTAAGAGCTGAAAGGATAAGTGTGTGAAATTTTTAACCAATGCATGGCATTTTTACAGCAGTTTATAAAAGTATAAAGATAAATACTACCACCACCTGGAATAACTATTTACTTCAATATCTTTAAGAATTAAGGTGGAACTCAAAGGTTTGGTCCTGATGCTAATAGTGTATTGAGATAAATCACATCAGACAGTGCATGCACGCATGCTCAGTCGATTCAGTCATGTCTGACTCTTTGTGACTCACTGGACTGTAGCCCACCAGGCTACTCTGTCCATAGGATTCTTCAGACAAGAATATTGCAGTATGTTATCAAGCCCTCTTCCAGGGGATCTTCCCAACCCAGGGATCGAACCCACATCTCCTGTGTCTCCTGCATTGTAGGCAGATTCGTTACCACTGAACCACCAGGAAAAGCCATTGGATAGTAAATCTGTGTAACAAATCACCTTAAAACCTAATGGTTTAAATCAACATACATTTATTTATCTTATGATTTGGCAATACAGTTACTTGGCTTGGGTTTATCTCGACAGCTGTTTCGGCCTAGGCAGTGCTCAACAGTTATTGGCTGGGTTCTCTTATGCATTTCTGCTGTCACCTGATGATTGGGTTTGGGCTGTCTGGTTTAAGCAGTGAAGGCAGAAGCATGCAAAACCTCTTGAGACATTCATGATTTTCATATCATTGCTTCTGCCACTTTTTATTGGCCAAAGCAAGACATTAGGCCAGACTGGATTCAAGAGATAAAGAAACAGATTCCCCTCTTTCATGAGAGAAGCTACCAAGTCACATTATAAGGTCACAGATGCAGGTTGGGGAAGAGTCTGTGGCTATTTTTGCATCTACCACAAGTCTTGAAAAGTTAATATGTGCTCAGTCATTCAGTCGTATCTGGCTATTTTGTGACCCCATGGACTGTAAGCCACCAGGTTTCTCTGTCTGTTGGTTTTCCCAGGCAAGAATCCTGGAGTGGGTTGCCCTCATCTTCTCCAGAGGCTTTTCCCATCCCAGGGATGGAACCTGCATACGCTGCGTCTCCTGCATTGACAGGTGGATTCTTTACCACTGAGCCACCTGGGAAGCCCAAAGTTGAATATAGCCTGGTCAAAATTAGTAAGAAAAACATAAATGTGCTCTTACAGTGGTCAGTGCTAATACTGAACTTATGATTTGCAATGAAAAGGAACTAAATTTGATCATTGCACCATTCATAAGAAATCACTCTATGCTGAAACAGAACACATCTCAAACTCAATAATTAAAACCATAAGCCAGATATATTCCTGAGATTAGGATCACAGAAAGACTAGCCATGTTACTTGATGAATAAGAGGCAGAGTATAGTTGTCATTCATACATGAATTTTAGGTGACTTACTTGTGACATGATACCATAGAGAACTGAAAGAAACTCATTCATGTCATCGACCTTGGCTCCTCACCAAAGATTATGTCAAATACTTGGCTTTTTAGTGGATGATTAAATACATGTAAACACAATTTCTCAGGGAAACATTCATTAGTATTATGTGCTGTGCTGTGCTTAGTCGCTCAGTCATGTCCAACTCTTGGCGACCCCATGGACTACATGTAGCTGCCAGCCTCCTCGTCCATGGGGATTCTCCAGGCAAGAATGCTGGAGTGGCCTTCCTCTAGGGGATCTTCAAAACCCAGGGATTGAACTTAGGTCTCCTGCATTGCAGCAGATTCTCTACCATCTGAGCCACCAGAGAAGTCCAAGAATACTGGACTGGGTAGCCTATCTCTTCTCCAGGGGAACTTCCTGACCCAGGAGTTGAACTGGGATCTCCTGCATTCCAGGCAGATTCTTTACCAACTGAGCCACCTGGGAAGCCCCATTAGTATTATAATTACCCAAAATTGTGATCCAATTCACTGAAATCAGTTTCTAGAAATAAAAGGGATGACCCAAACTATATAACTCTAATTATGGAGTTGAAAAGTAAATTTAGAAAAAAATGTCTGAAAATAAACTAACATGGTTAAATTGTCCTTTTCCAATGAACATGATAGTTGAGCTTGAGTTTCAAATAGAAATAACTAAACAGTAAGGCAATGTAACAGTGAAAAACAAATATGGCAATGTAGGAATGCCAGAATTCCAAATATCTAAGTCATTCTCCTGAATATGAAAACCACTGTGTGAACTTTTTACCCATGATCAGAGATGCTTACATTTGCAAATAGCTGTTTATCCTTATAAAACAACAAAACTAAATATTGTGACCATTTGCCTTTTTTTCTTCCAGTTTTATGAAGATATAATTGACATGCAGCACTGTTTAAGTTTAGGGCTTCTCGGGTGGCACAATGGTAAAGAATCTCCCTGCCAATGCCGTAAATGCAAAAACACAGATTTGACCCCTGGGTTGGGATGATCCCCTGGGGGAAGAAATGGCAATCCACTCCAATATTCTTGCCTGAGAAATCCCATAGACAGAGGACCCTGTAGGCTACAGTCCATGGGGTCGCCTAAAAAGTCAGACCTCACTGAGTGACTGAGCATGCATGCACACATCATGAGTTTAAGGTGTACAGCATAATGATTTAACTTACATATATCATGAAATAATGATTATAAGGTTAGTAAACATTTATTATTTGATTTAACTGAAAAATTAAAGAAATAGAGGGACTTTCTGTGGTGGTCTAGTGGTTAAGTTTCTGTGCTTTCAACACTGGGGACATGGGTTTGACTCCTGGTTGGGGAACTAAGATCCCACATGCTGTGTTGTGATCTTAGTTGAAAAAAAATTTGTTTCCTTTTGATGAGAGTTTGTATCTTTTGACTACCTTTATCCAATTCCCCCTCACAAATCCCTCCCCCATCTCAGGTAAATACAAATCTGATCACATTT
Organism: Bos javanicus; assembly: GCF_032452875.1. Classification (NCBI taxonomy): domain Eukaryota; kingdom Metazoa; phylum Chordata; class Mammalia; order Artiodactyla; family Bovidae; genus Bos; species Bos javanicus. Next base: position 12,749,922 of record NC_083870.1, read on the forward strand.
CTATGCATTTGTATGTTTTTGAAGTATAATTGACCTACAATACAATTAGTTCCTGTCATAGAACATAGTGATTTGATGTTTCCATACATTTCAAGATGATCATCATGATAAATCTAGTTACCATCTGTTACCATACAAAGATATTACATAATTATTGACTATATTCTCCACACTGTTCATTTCATACCCATGGCTCATTTATTTTGAAACTGGAAGTTTGTTTCTTACTCTTCCTCATCTATTTCTCTTCCCCGCCCCCTCACCCCTCTTCCCTCTGTGAACCACTTTCTGTTCTCTCTATCTATGACTATTTATGTTTAGTTACATTTGTTCATTTGTTTTTTAGATTTCACATATAAGTGAATAAAACAATATTCATCTTTCCCTGTCTGACTTACTTCACTAAGCATAATACCCTCTGGATCTTCCCATATTGTCACAAATGGCAAGATTTGATTCTTCTTTATGTCTGAGTAGTATTTCCTTGTGCCTTTATGTATCCATATATATATATGTATGTATCCACATATATATATGAACATATATACATATGCATAATACTTCCTTGTGTATATACATCACATAATACTTCATTGTGGAGAAGGCAATGGCACCCCACTCTAGTACTCTTGCCTGAAAAACCCCATGGACAGAGGAACCTGTCCATGCAATTGCAAGAGCTCCCAATGGCCAAAGCAGAAATATTTTAAGCAATGAGATAAAGTAGCATTAGATTATACCTAAAGTATAAAGTGAATACACATGAGTTCATAGTGATATAAACAAAGATTGAATGAATGAATGAACACACAGAGACAAATAAATAAATAATGAGGACCAAAAGACAAATCTTCCTTACAAAAGTGGAACTTAACACCCTCTCAACCCCACTTCCTGAGTGTGGGTTGGACTTAGGAACTTGCTTCCAAACACTAAAGGATGGAAAGGGATAAATAGTAACATTACCTTGAAGAAAACTGGCAAACACCACCATAACCAAGTGACGGAGATAAGCACTACTTGCAGTAAGACATGTCGATGTTGTGTATCCCTTGATATGAAGTGATGAGAAGCACACTGTGGCATTCTTTCTGCAAACTCATAACCCTAGTCTAATCCTGAGAAAAACATCAGATAAACAGATGAAACAGCATTATAGGGTATCTGGCCAATAATCCTTAAAAGTCATGAAAAACAAAGACTGAGAAGCTGTCACAGACCAGGGTAGACTAAACAGAGTATCCAAATGTAATGTGGTATCTTAGATTGGATACTACAAAGAGAAAAAGGATATTAAAGGAAAAAATGGTAAAATCTGAGTAAAGTGTGAAGTTAAAATTAATGCATATATATAGAATCTAGAAAAATGGTACAGGTGAACCCATTTGCAGGGCAGGAATGGAGATGCAGACGTAGAGAACAGGCATGTGGACACAGTGGGGAAAGGGGAGGGGGACGGATTGGGAATTGACATATACACACACTACCATGTGTAAAATAGATAGCTAGTGGGACAAAGCCACTGTACAGCTGAGGGAGCTCAGTGTGTGCTCTGGGATGACCCAGAGGAGTGGGATGGGCATGGGGGTGGGAGTGAGGTTCACGGGGGAGGGGATGCATGTATACATACGGCTGATTTCTTCATTGTACAGCAGAAATGTTGTAAAACAATTATACGCCAGTAAAAATTTTAAAAAGGTAATATACCAATCAGGGTTTCTTTGTTTTGACAGATGCACCACTATAACATGAGACAATGGATGAGGGATACATAGGAACACTCTGTACTATCGGTGCAATTTTTCTGTAGATATAAAATTATTCCAAAATTAAAAATTTATTTTTAAAAAGCAGAGTTTTAAATATTTTTTCATACATGAAAAAGATCAGTTTCTTACATTGTCAGTAAATATAAATATTACTGTTTATCACTAATATAAAATCTAAAAGTTGTTCTTGATTGTTTAAGCAACTGCCTAATAAATTGTAGTATTTGTTGATGTTTTGAGATGAAACTATAGTTATGATAACAATAATATGCCTTTATAGCAGTGACTTAAACACAACAAAAATAGTACTTGACTTAAACTATGTAAACTTTTACATAATGGTTGTCAATGTGATTTTTGTGCTTGGACATCTTTTGTAATGTCATAAATATAAAATTTTATTTGCTAATTGAATAGCCTTCATTCATCAAAATTGGTGCCAAAAACAAGAAAACAGAAGATGTGATTTCAGCTTCCCCTCTACCCAGAATCAATAATATTGAAGTACTTAGTATAAAATACTCTTTGTAGAATACTGTATCAATTATAAAGTGCTTTCTAGTTCATAGCACTAAAATAATAATAGTGATTTATTGAATGCTTACATTGTGCTTAGCACTGGGCCATGAGTTTTACATCATTATCTCATTCATACACATGACAGTAGCAACATCCCCTTTGAAAGAAAGTGTTAGTCGCTCAGTTATGTCCAGCTCTTTGCAACCCCATAGACTGTAGTCTGCCAGGCTCCTCTGTCCATAGGATTTCCCATCAAGAATCCTGGAGTGGGTAGCCATTTCCTCCTCCAGGGGATTTTCCTGACCCAGGGATTGAACCCAGGTCTCCTGCACTGCAGGCAGGTTTTTTACTGTCTGAGCCACCAGGGAAGCCCTTTAAGTGAATATAATATTTATCTTGTTTTTACCAGTGTTGAATCTGAGACCTAAAGAGGTTAAGTACTTTAGGTTGTATTAGTTGTAAAGTCATACAACTAATAAGAGGTGGGGACAAGATCTGAATCCATGCCTCACCCCTCCTGAGACAAATAGTGACAGTTGGAAGGTGATAGGTCACAGAGCCAGGTGATAAAGGACCTAAGTGCCACCTTGACACTCTTTATGTTCCCATGGTGCCTTGTGTCTATGAATACTTTGATCCTTACCACATTTTACAAAGTCTTTAAAGAAGATGCATTTTATTTATTTTGTGATACTTCTAAGGTCATGGACATTGCCTGAAATTGATGTCCAATACAATTCCTAATTAGAGAAACAACAGTATGAATATAGAAAAATGTGATTATGAGAAAAATACGGACCATTCACCTAATTCATCCTACGTCTGTTATCTCCCCCTCCTAAGAAGGCCAGGGGTCATTTAGTCACAGATACTATGAGTGTGATGATGACAGTGATGTGACTGCCTCCGCCTTTGACCACCCTCATCTCTCAGTCTACTTGGATGTCTCTTCCATGGGAAACTTCTCCTGATTCTCCAGAACTGGGTCAGATTTCCGTTCTTTTGGACTATCAGAGCACTTTTCATTCTATTTAACTTCCTGTCGGCTTTACTGTCTCCCCATTAGGATGAAAGCTTATCGAGTCTTGCTTGCCACTATTCTCCTGGCACTATGCCTGAAAGTGAAAGTGGCTCAGTCGTGTCCGACTCTTTGCAGCCCCCTGGAATAAGTTCATGGAATCCTCCAGACCAGAATACTGGAGTGGGTAGCCTTTCCCTTCTCCAGGGAGTCTTTCCAACCCAGGAATCAAACAGGAGTCTCCCGCATTGCATGTGGATTCTTTACCAGCTGAGCCACAAGGGAAGCCCAAGAATACTGGAGTGGGTAGCCTATGTTTTCTCCAGTGGATTTTCCCAACCCAGGAATCAAACCAAGGTCTCTTGCATTGCAGGAGGATTCTTTACCAACTGAGCTATACTTATGTAATTAATATATATTCGTCGAGACATTCTTGTAGCAAATTTTGGATTCTAGGATCTTAAAAAATTTCACAGTCTGTTCTCCAGGAAAAGCATGATTGGGCTGTAATTTATTCTTTGCAGCCTTCTCAGATCAGTCTGTATCTTCATTTGAGACAAACGAACCAGGGAATTTTCATAAAGGTCAGACAAGGTACAAGTTGTCTTATGATTCAGATACTTTGTCCTATATAAATGGTTATCTGGAGGTGGCCCAGTAGAGTTCATCAAGGGTCATTTCTGCATTGAATGGGAAGTTTTTCAACACTGGAATGATACAGCCACATCCTTGGATTATGTGGATCTCAACTGGACTGCAGTCTTACCTGATATCTGGTAGCAGAGAGGATAAGTTACAGTTTTCCCAGAAGACAGAGTCTGGAGGTTTCTGAAAATAAGACAACTAAAGCCTTGAGAAGCTATTCATACCAAGATATCTGAGCAGTTCTTAAATATTGTGATCAAAGGTTGACTTTCATCATTGAAATTTTCTCACACAGGGTAATGTGCTATTTGGTATTTAAAGAAGGATTCCTCCACTTCCCCTTTTCACTTCATTAATTTGAGCAGCGATACTCAGAGAGTATCGCTGAACTCATTCCCCAGTGCTGGGAACTGGCTTGTCTCCTATGAGATGCTCCTCAGGATGCTAGAGGAGGCTTCCGTGCTGCTGTGGGCATCCTTCTTGGTCCTCGGTAAGTGGTGGGGGGAAGTCTGCTCCCTGGGAAAACTGAGTCTCTCCATAGACAAATAGGTTCTCTGGGCTGGCTGCTGAAAAAAGAGATTTTACTCCCATTTACAACAGCAGAAAATGAACAAAGGAGAAAGATATCAATTTAATGGAATGATAGGGAAAAAATTATTTCCAAAAATGTGTTCTTCATTTGCTTTTAATTGCTTATTTGAAAAATTCCTTTTACTCTCCAAAAAGTGAACTTATTTTTCCATGTAAAAAAAACTACAATTAGATTTTATTACCTCTCTAACCACAGATCACGAAGACCAAGAGTAAAAGATGAACTGACACCCTTGTGAAAGGGCCATGTTCTGACCATGGACTGATGTAGAATGATCTTCTGCTGAGAATAGTTACTTCTTTCTCTGTATTAAGAGATCAAATCTGTTCTAATGTTTGCAAAGAGCGTGAGAAGTTTTCCTTTGATTTTGCTTCCCTGCTTCTGTGTTACTTGCTAATATCTATCCAAATGAGACACTGAATCTCTAGTAGTTCAAGCTTTGGGAAATAAAGACTAGCCAGTCATTTGTACAATGAATTTTGTTAAACGTGTTTGTCTTGTTCTCAGCTATATCTCCAGGCTCTAATTAAGAAGGGAAGAGTTATTAGTGTGACTGGCGCATTATAGGAATTCAGTAAATAGTGAATGAGTGGCTACATGGGGCATAGCACAGTGTTGGGCAATGCAGAGGATGCAGAACATGGAAGACATAGCCTCTGTCCTCAAGAATTGACACTCTGATAAGGAAATCAAGAGTATTTGAACTGGCAATACAAGAAAAATATTGCACAATGGGTTATAGGATAATATGTGATGATAATTAATTATTGCTGATAACCCTGTGTCAGATAGTCTTCTAAGAATATCTCATTGTGTTAATGTATCTAGTTCTTTAACAAATGAAGAGCTGGAACTGTTATAAATCCTGTTTTATGGGTGAGGAAACTAAGGCAAGGAGATGACATCTTGCCTTAAGTTTCATGCAGCTGTTAGGTGGCAGAGTCAGGATTCAAACCTCTAATCTGACAGTGTAGTTATGCTTTTAAACATTGCCCCATACGGCATGTCCAGTTGAGGATTTCATGTGAACTCAAATGCGAGGAGTTCTAAATCAAAAGAAAAGTGATGGTGCTGTGGCATAGACGTATCTCAGAGGGCTTCATGGAAGAGATGGAATTTCACCTGGGCTTTAATGCATGGGTGTAATTTGCTTTTGCTTCATACTGAGGTAGGAGAAAAACACTCCAGGCAAGAAGATAGCAAAGCTAAGCCTCAGCAGCAGCCACAGTTATGCTAAAAAATAATTCTAGCAACCCTTAACTAACAACTTACTAATTTAACTTCTTAAAATAAGGCCACGAGGTAACTTCGATGGTCCTAATTTTACAGATGAAGAAATTAATTGAGGCTTGGAGGTTTTATGTAGCTTGCCCAGGGTCACACAGCTAAAATTCAAACCTGTTTCCACCTGAGTCTGCAGCCTGAGACTCTGACCATGACATCATCTTGTTTCTCCAGGGTGGGTGGATCTGCACGTGTTTTTCCTCCTTTTGGGGGGAAGTTGAAAGTGGCAGGTGGGCTCTCAGGGTGAAATGGTTTGGGACTCATTGTCTTGTGCTGACACCTGACTCTTTACTCTCTTGCAGCAGCTCCAGTCAGTGGACCACTTGGTAAGTCCTTCTTTTCCTTTCTCTTTACATTTCTGGATGTCCTAACAGCCATCCTGTATCTCAAATATTTGTCAAAAGGGACCTTGTCATGCCCGCATCCTTTTCTTGAGGACTACGGGCAGATAAAAACACGTCTTAGGACTCTGACCCTAAGAGTTTGGGGGTCACACTCCAGGACCAAACTTGCTGTTGTGCTGGATGATCTTGGAGGAGGACCTGGGATATATGTCATGGAATTCAAGGAGAAGGTGTATCTCCTTCTGATGTGCAATTCTAGCTGATCTGACAGAATGCATAGACTCCTGAGGGGGGAAGCATAGAAATAAACTATTACTTCAGTAAGGGAGGTAGAGGTGTAAACAACTTGCTGGCTTCTCCATATTTCCCCCAGTTTGACAGATCAGTTGCATGCTCATACTCAGCTGCTTCAGTCATGTCCTACTCTTTGATCCCGTGGACTGCAACCTGCTCGGCTCCTCTGTCTATGCGATTTCCCAGGCAAGAATACTGGAGTGGGTTGCCATTTCCTCCTTCAGGGGTTCTTCCCCACCTAGGGATCAAAGCCATGTCTTCTGTGGCTCCTGCATTGGCAGGCGGATTCTTTACCATGAGTCACCTGGGAAGCCTCTGACAAATCACTGCCCCTAAGCAAGTGCAACCAACTAATCCCAAACTTCAGCATTCTTTGTAGATATTTCTCTGTTAATAAGCTCAGATCATGATGACTTTGAGCCCCTATCTTACTACTTAGCAGAAAGTCCAGGCCTCTTTGGGGAGCTGTTTCCAGGAATTTTGGCAGTCCCTGAGGATTCATTCAAGTCTCCTCTATCCAGGGAGCTGATTATGGTCAGTTAACTCCAGCCAGCGGGAGCCACTGCCCCTTGATGCAGTGTCCCGTGAAACTTCCCAGAAGAGTCTCCCCCTCAGTGCCGTGGATACAGACTTTTTCCCACAAGTAACTGGGAGGAGATCATAACTTGACAAAGCTTTCTTAAAAGTCCTATGATGGTGAAATAAAATACAGAGAGTGTCAGCCAGTAGACGTGGGTAATCTCAGAACCCACTGTCTCCGTCCCAACCTCAGAAAGACCCTGACAAGATGTGTCTCCTCCTGGCCACAGGGTTGCCTGTATGTAGCAGAGGCAGCTTACTTGGTGTGGCAAGGAATGAAGCTGTGTCCACCAAAGGAAGTTTTCCCTTCTCCCTAGAAAAAGACCCACTGCCCAAGTCTCCATTTCCTCAATCCCAGGCTCTTCCCAGGAACATAGATAATGCAGATTCCTATTCTCTTCAAGAGAAACACAGTCCCATACCTGCTGGGGACATAGTATATCTGTACAAACCTCTAAAGAAAGAGAGAGAAAAAAGGTCTGCAGAGACATGTGAATGTTTATATAACCAAACAGAACACTTAGTTTTCTTGTTTAGAACAAGCATTCAGGTCACTCTACAGTTTTTGCCCCCAGAGTATTTTCATTACATTTGCATATAATTCTAAGGTGTATTTGGGCACTTCTTATGGAAAAAGTTGAGAATAGGTAAGTCTCAGGGCTTCCCTGCAATGCAGGAGCTGTAGGAGATGTGGGTTCAATCCTTAGGTCAGGAAAGTCCCCTGGAGGAGGACACGGCCACTCACTCCAGTGTTCTTGCCTAGAGAATCCCATGGACAGAGGAGCCTGGAGGGCAGTAGTTCATAGGGTCACAAAGAGTCAGACATGGCTGAAGCGACATAGCACTCATGCATGAAAAGTCTCAAGCTTTAAAAAAAGTTATTGCTTATACACCTTTAAATACAGATAGTCCTTATCTGAGTATGACATGTACTAAGATAAAAACACACTTAAGTGATTCCACTTACAATTTTACGGTAAACTGCATATCCTCAACACTGAGATATTATTTTTGAAAAAAAGATAATATAAATGGAAATAATTTACTTTGTTTTCTACATCACAAAATTTAGATTACCATAGGCAATTTGTAGAACAAAGCATGAAGCAAATATTGATTTTTTTTTTTGGTATGTGATCGCAGTCACAGCTGCAGGCATCATGACTGTGTGCAAGGCAGGAAAGAGGGGGAGGGAGCAGTAGGAAACTCAAACGGCAGAGGAGCTCCCCTGCTATGGTTCTCTCCCTTCATCATAAAGGAAAAGCCTTTTCCCAGAATCCTCACCCCTTAGTTCATTCCTAGCTTTATTCTTCTGACATCTCCTTACTCAGAACTGTGTCACATTGCTGGGCAGTTAGTGCTTCCGTTTTTCAAACTTATCGGCAGGCAACAGGTTCAACAGATGGGCCCTGGGACTAACTTTCAGAAGCCAAACAAGTATTGTCCCTATCACTGATTTCCCCTCTTCAGTCGTTAACAGATTTTGCTCTACTACATTTGTCAGTGACTTTGGAGGCATCAGAGCAGTGGTCTCACAAAACTTTTACCACCTTCATGAATTACTGCATCTTTGACAGAATCAGAAGTATCACTTTAACAATCAGTTTTCATTGTACATACCATGAAAGATTAGCCTGTCAAAGCATTGTTCTGTCTAGATAGCAGCATTAAAGGAGTGAGAAAGTTTGTGTGGATATTTGTGAATAATTTGGTTTGCAATTACTTTTATTATGTCAAAGATGGAAACTTTTTTTTCTACCCTCTTATGTTTATAATGGAGGGTTGCAAATTAAACTGACAAAAGACAGATTGGCAAGAGAAAAGAAAAATTTTTATTCAAAACTTCAGGAGTACATAGAAAAATATAACCTAAGGAGGCATTAGAATTGGGGAATTATGTAATATCTGGATTGGAAAGAAGGGGAGAAGGGCAAGAAGGTCACCTGGTTGTTGTTGTCCAGTTGCTCAGTCGTGTCTGACTCTTTGAGACCCCAGGTACTGCAGCATGGAAGTGTTCCCTGTCCTTCACCATCTCCCGGAGTTTGCTCAAACTCATGTCCATTGAGCCAGGGATGCCATCCAGCCATCTCATCCTCTGTCGCTCCTTTCTCCTCTTGCCCTCAACCTTTCCCAGCATCAGGCAGGGTGTTTTCCAGTGACTCAGCTCTTTGCATCAGGTGGCCAAAGTATTGGAGCTTCAGCTTCAGTATCAGTGCGTCCAATGAATATTCAAGGTTGATTTCCTTTAGGATTGACTGGAAGGCCACTTACTGGAAAACAAATAAGTTTTAGGAGAGATAAATAGACCCTTAAAAGAATAGATGGGAGCTAAGCTAGTGTTGTCACAATGTCTGTTTAGCTGTGGTGTTGACTTTCAGTACCTGGTGATAAGAAATGATCATTTATTTGCTCCTGGGGAGGTGATTTATGACAATTGAACTGTTTTCAGTGGCTTTGCTTTTAGGCAGATAAGGGAATTCAGAATAAAAATAAATAAATAGAATCTTTTATCTTATGCCCTCAGTTCAGAATAATTTTTATGCCACAGTTGTACCTTCACCTGTCATTTACTAACTCTCACAACCTTGAAACTACAAACTTAGAAAATAAACATTCAGATAAGAAAGAACCACAGTAATAACTGTGGTAAGTAAAATTAAAACAAAATCCACCAACCCAGAATTCTTACAAAGGTAAGAAAGAGAGCAAATGCTTTTAGTACTAAATCAGCATTAAATCAAATCCCTTACGCTTATACAGTGGAAATGAGAAATAGATTTAAGGGACTAGATCTTATACAGTGCCTGATGAACTATGGACAGAGGTTTGTGACACTGTATAGGAGACAGGGATCAAGACCATCCCCAAGGGGCAAAAAAATGCAAAAAAGCAAAATGGCTGTCTGAGGAGGCCTTACAAATAGCTGTGAAAAGAAGAGAATCCAAAAGCAAAGGAGAAAAGGAAAGATAAACCCATTTGAATGCAGAGTTCCAACGAATAGCAAGGAGAGATAAGAAAGCCTTCCTCAGTGATCAGTGTATTGGAGAAGGAAATGGCAACCCACTCCAGTGTTCTTGCCTGGAGAATCCCAGGGACAGTGGAGCCTAGTGGGCTGCCGTCTATGGGGTCACACAGAGTCAAACATGACTGAAACGACTTAGCAGTAGCACCAGTGATCAGTGCAAAAAACTAGAGGAAAACAATAGAATGGGAATGACTAGAGATCTCTTCAAGAAAATTAGAGATGCCAAGGGAACAATTCAGCAAAGATGGGCACAATAAAGGACAGAAATGGTATGAACTTAACAGAAGCAGAAGATATTAAGAAGAGGTGGCAAGAATACACAGAAGAACTGTACAAAAAAGATCTTCACAACCCAGATAATCACGATGGTGTGATTACTCATCTAGAGCCAGACATCCTGGAATGCGAAGTCAAGTGGGCCTTAGGAAGCATCACTACGAACAAAGTTAGTGGACGTGATGGAATTCCAGTAGAGCTATTTCAAATCCTAAAAGATGATGCTGCAAAAGTGCTGCACTCAATATACCAGCAAATTTGGAAAACTCAGCAGTGGCCACAGGACTGGAAAAGGTCAGTTTTCATTCCAATCCCCAAAAAAGGTAATGCCAAAGAATGCTCAGACTACCACACAATTGCACTCATCTCACACGCTAGTAAAGCAATGCTTAAAATTCTCCAAGCCAGACTTCAACAATACATGAACTGTGAACTTCCAAATATCCAAGCTGGTTTTAGAAAAGTCAGAGGAACCAGAGATCAAATTGCCAACATCTGTTGGATCATCGAGAAAGCAGGAGAGTTCTAGAAAAACATCTATTTCTGCTTTATTGACTACACCAAAGCCTTTGACTGTGTGGATCACAAGAAACTGCAGAAAATTCTTTTTTTTTTTTTTTTGCAGAAGTAATATATACATATATATATATATTATTTTTACTTTACAATATTGTATTGGTGTTGCCATACATCAACATGAATCCGCCATGGGTGTACACGTGTTCCCCATCCTGAATCCCCCTCCCACCTCCCTCCCTGTACCATCCCTCTGGGTCATCCCAGTGCACCAGCCCTAAGCATCCTGTATCCTGCATCGAACCTGGACTGGCGATTAGTTTCTTATATGATATTATACATGTTTCAATGCCATTCTCCCAAATCATCCCACCCTCTCCCTCTCCCACAGAGTCCAAAATACTGTTCTATACATCTGTGTCTTTTGCTGTCTTGCATACAGGGTTATCGTTACCGTCTTTCTAAATTCCATATATATACGTTTGTATACTGTATTGGTGTTTTTCTTTCTGGCTTACTTCACTCTGTATAATAGGCTCCAGTTTCATCCACCTCAGTGGAACTGATTCAAATGTATTCTTTTTAATGGCTGAGTAATACTCCATTGTGTATATGAACCACAGCTTTCTTATCCATTTATCAGCTGATGGACATCTAGGTTGCTTCCATGTCCTGGCTATTATAAACAGTGCTGCGATGAACATTCGGGTACACGTGTCTTTTTCAATTCTGGTTTCCTCAGTGTGTATGCCCAGCACTGGGATTGCTGGGTCATAAGGCAGTTCTATTTCCAGTTTTTTAAGGAATCTCCACACTGTTTTCCATAGTGGCTGTCCTAGTTTGCATTCCCACCAACAGTGTAAGAAGGTTCCCTTTTCTCCACACCCTCTCCAGCATTTATTGCTTGTAGACTTTTGGATCACAGCCATTCTGACTGGCTTGAAATGGTACCTCATAGTGGTTTTGATTTGCATTTCTGTGATAATGAGTGATGTTGAGCATCTTTTCATGTGTTTGTTAGCCATCTGTATGTCTTCTTTGGAGAAATGTCTATTTAGTTCTTCGGCCCATTTTTTGATTGGTCGTTTATTTTTCCGAAATTGAGCTGTAGGAGTTGCTTGTATGTTTTTGAGATTAGTTGTTTGTTAGTTGCTTCATTTGCTGTTATTTTCTCCCATTCCATTGGCTGTCTTTTCAGCTTGCTTATAGTTTCCTTTGTTGTGCAGCAGCTTTTAATTTTAATTAGGTCCCATTTGTTTATTTTTGCTTTTATTTCCAATATTCTGGGAGGTGGGTCATAGAGGATCCTGCTGTGATTTATGTCGGAGAGTGTTTTGCCTATGTTCTCCTCTAGGAATTTTATAGTTTCTGGTCTTACATTTAGGTCTTTAACCTATTTTGAGTTTATTTTTGTGTATGGTGTTAGAAAGTGTTCTAATTTCATTCTTTTACAAGTGGTTGACCAGTTTTCCCAGCACCACTTGTTAAAGAAATTGTCTTTAATCCATTGTATATTCTTGCCTCCTTTGTCAAAGATAAGGTGTCCATAGGTGTGTGGATTTATCTCTGGGCTTTCTATTTTGTTCCACTGATCTATATTTCTGTCTTTGTGCCAGTACCATACTGTCTTGATGACTGTGGCTTTGTAGTAGATCCTGAAGTCAGGCAGGTTGATTCCTCCAGTTCCATTCTTCTTTCTCAAGATTGCTCTGGCTATTTGAAGTTTTTTATATTTCCATACAAATTGTGAAATTATTTGTTCTAGTTCTGTGAAAAATACCATCAGTAGCTTGATAGGGATTGAATTGAATCTATAGATTGCTTTGGGTAGTATACTCATTTTCACTATATTGATTCTTCCAATCCATGAACATGGTATATTTCTCCATCTATTAGTGTCCTCTTTGATTTCTTTCACCAGTGTTTTATAGTTTTCTATATATAGGTCTTTAGTTTCTTTAGATAGGTATATTCTTAAGTATTTTATTCTTTTCGTTGCAATGGTGAATGGAATTGTTTCCTTAATTCTCTTTCTGTTGTCTCATTATTAGTGTATAGGAATGCAAGGGATTTCTGTGTGTTGATTTTATATCCTGCAACTTTATTCATTGATTAGCTCTAGTAATTTTCTGGTGGAGTCTTTAGGGTTTTCAATGTAGAGAAACATGTCATCTGCAAACAGTGAGAGTTTTACTTCTTCTTTTCCAATTTGGATTCCTTTTATTTCTTTTTCTGCTCTGATTGCTGTGGCCCAAACTTCTAAAACTATGTTGAATAGTAGTGATGAAAGTGGGCATCCTTGTCTTGTTCCTGGCTTTAGGGGAAATACTTTAAAATTTTCACCATTGAGGATAAAGTTTGCTGTGGGTTTGTCATATATAGCCTTTATTATGTTGAGGTATATTCCTTCTATTCCTGCTTCTGGAGAGTTTTTATCATAAATGGATGTTGAATTTTGTCAAAGGCTTTCTCTGCATCTATTGAGATAATCATATGGCTTTTATTTTTCAATTTGTTAATGTGGTGTATTACATTGATTGATTTGCAGATATTGAAGAATCTTTGCATCCCTGGGATAAAGCCCACTTGGTCATAGTGTATGATTTTAATGTGTTGTTGGATTCTGATTGCTAGAATTTTGTTAAGGATTTTTGCATCTATGTTCACCAGTGATATTGGCCTGTAGTTTTCTTTTTTGTGGGATCTTTGTCAGGTTTTGGTATTAGGGTGATGGTGGCCTCATAGAATGAGTTTGGAAGTTTACCTTCCTCTGCAATTTTCTGGAAGAGTTTGAGTAGGATAGGTGTTAGCTCTTCTCTAAATTTTTGATAGAATTCAGCTGTGAAGCCGTCTGGACCTGGGCTTTTGTTTGCTGGAAGATTTCTGATTACAGTTTCAATTTCAGTGTTTGTGATGGGTCTGTTAAGATTTTCTATTTCTTCCTGGTTCAGTTTTGGAAAGTTGTACTTTTCTAAGAATTTGTCCATTTCTTCCACGTTGTCCATTTTATTGGCATATAATTGCTGCTAGTAGTCTTTTATGATCCTTTGTATTTCTGTGTTGTCTGTTGTGATCTCTCCATTTTCATTTCTAATTTTATTGATTTGATTTTTCTCCCTGTGTTTCTTGATGAGTCTGGATAATGGTTTGTCAATTTTATGTATCCTTTCAAAGAACCAGCTTTTGGCTTTGTTGATTTTTGCTATGGTCTCTTTTGTTTCTTTTGCATTTATTTCTGCCCTAATTTTTAAGATTTCTTTCCTTCTACTAACCCTGGGGTTCTTCATTTCTTCCTTTTCTAGTTGCTTTAGGTGTAGAGTTAGGTTATTTATTTGACTTTTTTCTTGTTTCTTGAGGTATGCCTGTATTGCTATGAACTTTCCCCTTAGCACTGCTTTTACAGTGTCCCACAGGTTTTGGGTTGTTGTGTTTTCATTTCCCTTCATTTCTATGCATATTTTGATTTCTTTTTTGATTTATTCTGTTATTTGCTGGTTATTCAGCAGCGTGTTGTTCAGCCTCCATATGCTGGAATTTTTAATAGTTTTTCTCCTGTAGTTGATACCTAACCTTACTGCATTGTAGTCAGAAAAGATGCTTGGAATGATTTCAATTTTTTTTTTTTTTAATTTACCAAGGCTTGATTTATGGTCCAGGATGTGATCTATCCTGGAGAAGGTTCTGTGTGTGCTTTAGAAAAAGGTGAAATTCATTGTTTTGGGGTAAAATATCCTACAGATATCAGTTAGGTCTAACTGGTCTATTGTATCATTTCAAGTTTGTGTTTCCTTGTTAATTTTCTGTTTAGTTGATCTATCCAAGGTGTGAGTGGGGGTATTAAAGTCTCCCACTATTATTGTGTTATTGTTAATTTCCCCTTTCATACTTGTTAGCATTTGTCTTACATATTGTGGTGCTATGTTGGGTGCATATATATTTATAATTGTTATATCTTCTTCTTGGATTGATCCTTTGACCAGTATGTAGTGTCCTTCTTTGTCTCTTTTCACAGCCTTTGTTTTAAAGTCTATTTTATCTGATATGAGTATTGCTACTCCTGCTTTCTTTTGGTCTGTATTTGCACAGAATATCTTTTTCCAGCCCTTCACTTTCAGTCTGTATGTGTCCCCTGTTTTGAGGTGGGTCTCTTGTAGACAACATATGTAGGGGTCTTGTTTTTATATCTATTCAGCCAGTCTTTGTCTTTTGGTTGGGGCATTCAACCAATTTACGTTTAAGGTAATTATTGATAAGTATAATCCTGTTGCCATTTATTTATTGTTTTGGGTTTGAGTTTATACACCCTTTCTGTGTTTCCTGTCTAGAGAAAATCCTTTAACATTTGTTAGAGAGCTGGTTTGGTGGTGCTGAATTCTCTCAGCTGTTGCTTGTCTGTAAAGCTTTTGATTTCTCCTTCGTATTTGAATGAGATCTTTGCTGGGTACAGTAATCTGGGCTGTAGGTTATTTTCTTTCATTACTTTAAGTATGTCTTGCCATTCCCTCCTGGCCTGGACAGTTTCTATTGAAAGATCAGCTGTTGTCCTTATGGGAATCCCCTTGTGTGTTATTTGTTGTTTTTCCCTTGGTGCTTTTAATATTTGTTCTTTGTGTTTGATCTTTGTTAATTTGATTAATATGTGTCTTGGGGTGTTTCGCCTTGGGTTTATCCTGTTTAGGACTCTCTGGGTTTCTTGGACTTGGGTGATTATTTCCTTCCCATTTTAGGAAAGTTTTCAACTATTATCTTCTCAAGTATTTTCTCATGGTCTTTCTTTTTGTCTTCTTCTGGGACTCCTATGATTCAAACGTTGGAGCATTTAATATTGTCCTGGAGGTCTCTGAGATTGTCCTCGTTTCTTTTCTTTTTTCTTTTTTTCTCTCTGATTCATATATTTCTACCATTCTATCTTCTACTTCACTAATCTTATCTTCTGCCTCCGTTATTTACTATTCGTTGCCTCCAGAGTGTTTTTTACCTCATTTATTGCATTATTCATTATATATTGACTCTTTTTTATTTCTCGTAGGTCCTTGTTAAACCCTTCTTGCATCTTCTCAATCCTTGTCTCCAGGTTATTTATCTGTGATTACATTTTGATTTCAAGATTTTGGATCATTTTCACTATCGTTATTTGGAATTATTTATAGGTAGATTCCCTATCTTTTCCTCTTTTGTTTGGTTTGGTGGGCACTTATCCTGTTCCTTTACCTTCTGGGTATTCCTCTGTCTCTTCATCTTGTTTATATTGCTGAGCTTGGGGTAGCCTTTCTGTATTCTGGCAGTTTGTAGAGTTGTCTTTATTGTGGAGTTTCCTCACTGTGGGTGGGGTTGTATGGGTGGCTTATCAAGGTTTCTTGGTTAGGGAAGCTTGTGTCGGTGTTCTGGTGGGTGGAGCTAGATTTCTTCTCTCTGGAGTGCAATGAAGTGTCCAGTAATTAGTTATGAGATGTCAATGGTTTTGGAGTAACTTTGGGCAGCCTGTATATTGAAGCTCAGGGCTGTGTTCCTGTGTTCCTGGAGAATTTGCGTGGTATGTCTTGCTGTGGAACTTGTTGGCCCTTGGGTGGTGCTTGGTTTCAGTGTAGGTATGGAGGCGTTTGATGAGCTCCTGTTGATTAATGTTCCTTGGAGTCAGGAGTTCTCTGGTGTTCTCAAGATTTGGACTTAAGCCTCCTGCCTCTGGTTTTCAGTCTTATTTTTACAGTAGTTTCAAGACTTCTCCTTCTACACAGCACCACTGATAAAACATCTAGGTTAAAGATGAAAAGTTTCTCCATGGTGAGGGACACCCAGAGAGGTTCACAGAATTACATGGAGAAGAGAAGAGGGAGGAGGGAGTTAGAGGTGACCCGAATGAGATGAGGTGGAATCAAAAGAGGAGAGAGCAAGCTAGCCAGTTATCACTTCCTTATGTGTGCTCTATAGTCTGGACCACTCAGAGATGTTCATGGAGTTATACAGAGCAGAGAAGAGGGAGGAAGGAGACAGAGGTGGCCAGGAGGATAAAAAGTGGGCAATTAAAAGGAGAGAGACAGATCCAGCCAGGAAGCAGTTCCCTATGTGTTCCCCACCGTCCGGAACACGCTGGTGATTCACAGAGTTGGGTAGAGAAGAGAAGCGGGAGGGAGGAGACAGAGACGACCTGGTGGAGAAAAAGGAAAGTCCAAAGGGGGAGAGAGCAGTCAAGCCAGTAATCTCACTCCCAAGTAAAAATGGGTATAGAAGATTGGGTTCTTAAAGGTACAAAATTGATAACAAATACCAAAAAGCAAAGATTAAAAATCTAGAGTAGAGGTTGGATTTTCAAAAATACAATATTAAAGAAAAGAAGAAGAAGAAAAAAAAAAAAAGACAAAGTCACAAAAATTATTTAAATATATATATATATATGAAGTTTGCTTTAAAAAAATAGGGTCTCTTTTTTTTTTTTCAAAGTAGTAGTAGGCTATAAAAATGAAAATTAAAGGAGTAATAGAGGATTTAAAATTTAAAAAAAAATTAAAAAAAAAGAATGATAGTAAAAATAGTAAAAATATATCTAGGACTTTCTCTGGTGTTGCTGTAGTCAGTGTGGGGTCAGTTCATTTTTGGATAGTTCCTTGGTCTGGCTTATATTTCTAAAGATTATGAGATGGCTGGATGGCATCACTGACTTGATTGACGTGAGTCTGGGTGAACTCCGGGAGTTGGTGATGGACAGGGAGGCCTGGTGTGCTGCTATTCATGGGGTCGCAAAGAGTCAGACACGACTGATCGACTGATCTGATCTGATCTGATAAGCCGCTTCCTATGTAGTTGGTACTAACTACAGGGTTTTAATCTATTGCACCTCTCACTTCCAAGGTGGTTCCCTCTGTTTTAGCTTCTTCTGTTTGCTGGTCTCTTCAGTGTCTGATTTCCTCCCTGTCACTAGTGGGGGCAGTGGTGGACACTTTTTTAGGTTCACTTGTTCAGTCGCGCTGTGGGGAGGGAGGGACGCTGCAAACAAATAACACTGGCATGTGCTTGCAGTGTCGCAGCCACAGTGGGCCTGCCCCCGCTCACGGCGCTTGTGTCCTCTCTGCCCACACTGCTCAGGCTGTAGATTGCTCTGTTGGGAACCGTCGAAGGCCGGCCCTGGGCTGCATGCACCTCCCACGTCTAAGCCGCTCAGGTTCAGGCATTCGGGTAGTCCTCAGAGGTGCACACTCAGTTGGGCCTGTGTTTTGTGCCCTTCCCAGGTCCAAACAGCTCAGGTGATGAGGTGTCTGGCAAGCGTGGTCACTGCGACTTATCACCTCCCCCTTCCCTGCCACTCGGTTTTATGAGTGTACAACCAGCGCACCTTCTCAGGCGGATGTTGTCCGTCCAGAACCCCAAGAAGTCTTAGTTAGCAAAGAAGACTGCTTGCAGTTTGGTAGATAATGTCTCTCTGGGGCTGTGATTGCCCCCTTCTGCCTCTGGCCGCCAGTCACCAGAGGGGGATGGTCTGCAGCCGGCTAGTTCTGTTCAGTCCTTTGTTCTGTGCGCGGGCCTGGTGGAGTCTTAGGTTAGGACTTTTCGTGTGGTAGCTATCCCACAGTCTGGTTTGCTAGCCCAAGTTAGTTCACTCAGATTGCCCTCAGGGCATTCAGGCCTGGTCCTTACTCTAACAAATGCAGCCCGCGCCTCCCTGCCCAGCCCCTGCTTGGCGGATGCAGGCGTCTGCGCTGCTTCTTCGCTGGGGGAGTTACTGTTGGGCTTGTAATCTGTGGGTTTTAATTATTTATTTATTTTTCCTCCCTGTTACATTGCCCTCTGTGCTTCCAAGGCTCGCCACAGACTCGGCAGTGAGAGTGTTTCCTGGTGTTTGGAAACTTCTCTCTTTTAAGACTCCCTTCCCGGGACGGAGCTCTGTCCCTATCTCTTTTGTCTCTTTTTTTGTCTCTTATATTTTTTCCTACCTCCTTTTGAAGACAATGGGCTGTTTTTCTGGGTGCCTGATGTCCTCTGCCAGCATTCAGAAGTTGTTTTGTGGAATTTACTCAGCGTTTAAATGTTCTTTTGATGAATTTGCAGGGGAGAAAGAAGTCTCCCTGTCCTATTCCTCTGCCATCTTAGGACCGCCTCCCAAGAAACTGCAGAAAATTCTTAGAGAGATGGGGATATCAATAACCTCAGATATGCAGATGACACCACCCTTATGGCAGAAAGTGAAAAAGAACTGAAGAGCCTCTTGATGAAAGTGAAAGAGGAGAGCAAAAAAGTTGGCTTAAAGCTTAACATTCAGAAAACTAAGATCATAGCATCTGGTCCCATCACTCCATGGCAAATAAATGGGGGAAAATGGGCAAACTTTATTTTGGGGGCTCCAAAATCACTGCAAATGGTGACTGCAGCCATGAAATTAAAAGACGCCTACTCCTTGGAAGGAAAGTTATGACCAACCTAGACAGTGTATTTAAAAGCAGAGACATTACTTTACCAACAAAGATTCATCTAGTCAAAGCTATGGTTTTTCCAGTAGTCATGTATGGATGTGAGAGTTGGACTGTAAAGAAAGCTGAGCGCCGAAGAATTGATGCTTTTGAACTGTGGTGTTGGAAAAGACTCTTGAGAGTCCCCTGGACTGCAAAGAGATCCATTCAGTCCATCATAAAGGAAATCAGTCCTGAATATTCTTTGGAAGGACTGATGTTGAAGCTGAATCTCCAATACTTTGGGTACCTGATGCAAAGAGCTGACTCATTGGAAAAGACCCTGGTGCTGGGAATGATTGAAGGTGGAAGGAGAAGGGAATGACAGAGGATGAGATGGTTAGATGTCATCACCAACTCAATGGACATGAGTTTGAGTAAACTCTGGGAGTTGGTGATGGACAGGAAGGCCTGGTGTGCTGCAGTCCATGAGGTTGCAAAGAGTCGGACATGACTGAGCAACTGAACTGAATTGAACTAAAGCATTAAAGCAGAATACAATGCCCATCACGGGCAATCCACCAAGAGATTGCAAAGATAGAAAAGGATTTCTCATTCTTAGATGGCCAAGGGGATTCAGCCCATTACATCCATGTTTCAAGATTAAAGAATAATTAGTTCTCAATCAGGAGGACTTGACAGCACCTTTTGCCACATATTTAGTGTCAGTCACTCTGTTGTGTCTGACTCTTTGAGACCCCATAGACTGCAGTCCACCTAGCTCCTCTGTCCATGGAATTCTCCAGGTAAAAATACTGGAGTGGGTATCCATTCCCTTCTCCAGAGGATCTTCCCAACCCAGGGATCAAACCTGAGTCTCCTATATTTTGGAGGATTCTTTACCTTCTGAGCCATCATGGAAATCCAATTTATCATTCTAGTTATCTTTTATCCAGAGGAGAAATAACTGTTTCATATATTTATGTTGGGGGCTTTCCAAGTGGCTCAGTGGGTAAAGAATCTGCCTTTGAAGCAGGAGATGTGGTTTGATCTCTAGATCAGGAAGATCCCCTGGAGAAGAGCATGGCAACCCATTCCAGTATTTTTGCCTGGAGAACCCCATAGACAGAGGAGCCTGCCAGGCTGCAGTACACAGGGTCACATAGAGTCAGATACGACTGAAGCAACTTAGCTCCCACATATCTTTAGGTAAGACTGGAGTTACTATTGCATACTGGAGCAAGGTACACACCAAAGATAAACTCTTACCCTTCCATGGTAATGGGGAGTCAGGAGCCAGAGGAGCTGTCCCCCTACATGGCTGCATTTCAAAAAGATGGCTCCTTCTTGAGAAAGATGGTTCCGAGTTGTGAGACAGGCAAGAGACTTTTTAGCAATTATAAAGATTCATATATATTTGAAAGAAATTCTGAAGAAAAAAACAGAGAGAGAGAGAGAGTTGTTTCTCTTACTTTAAACAGGGAGAATGAAACCTCTTATTTTTAATTTGTATTTACGCTTACATTCTCCAGCTTCTGTCCATCAATAATTCAAAGATCTTAAGGCTTGATTTTATGCAGGGCCCACATTTTATTTTCATGAAAAAGTATCTTTGAGGTGTGGGGATTTAGAAGCACCTAGTTCCCAGCACTCATACCCTTTGTAGTTATTTCAGGGTAATTCCCACTTCAGACAACAGCCTGCTCATAGCAGCACTACCTACTTCTTGTTGGTAAAAATACTATTTAGACCCTTTTCTATAACTTCGGAATTGACCTCAAATTCCTACACTCCCTCCCTCTATAATCCCTCACCCCACTTTGTGGCCTTGCCAAACAAATGCTCATCTTAGAGAAATGCGTGTAACACGAAGAATCCGGGTGGGAAGGAGCCCAGGAGGAATCTACTTGAAGATGTGGCCTGTTTGAAAAGGTAAGGGGGTTGGCAAGTCTCCCATCACTGATCTCCCATGCTGAGTAGGTCCTGCTGGGGTTGCCCTCTGAAAGGCCAGTATTCTGTTGTAGACCATAGAGCAGCTGCTGACACTCTTGAGTAAGACAAACAGTCAGCAAATTTGAAACCTGGGGAAACAGCAGTCCTGCCACAGGTTCTTTCAGAGATCCTCCAAAGCCAGGTCTTCTGGTCCATTCCACACAAACCGCCCAAGTGGGAATGCAGGCACCTTCACCTCAGACTTATTTCTCTTCTCTCCAGCTACTGTACACAAATCCGTGATTTCCGTCCAGCCTCCGTGGACCACTGTCTTCCATGGAGAGAGAGTGAATCTGACTTGCAATGGATTTCACTTCTACGCACAAGAGAAATTACAAGGCTACCGTTGGTTCTCTGGGAAAGCACGTCCACGTGAAACTCCAGGAAATACCCTTGAGGTTCGTGATTCTGGACAGTACAGGTGCCAGGCCCCAGGCTCACTCCCAAGTAACCCTGTGCACTTGATCTTTTCTTCAGGTGAGAAAGTAGGTGAATTAGTGAAAACTTGGGAATCGGTTTCAGTACATCTTAGCTCCCTGGATTTCCCAAGGAAAGTCTTCATTCTACTCTAAGCCTTGACCTTTCAGTTTCACGTCCGACCTCCCGCATTGTCTATAGGTGTTTTTCAAACTACTATTGACATCAGAGTTTAAACATCTAACATTAATCAGCAGACATCTTGCACACTTACATAATTAAAGGAAGGAGTTAGTTTTAGGGGATTCAGAAGTGAAGCTGTCTTAGGTCCTGTCTTTAATGACATTGTAGCCTCCTTTGGGAGAAATTGCATCTACATGAATGTGCTGAGCACAAAACAGAAAGTAAAAAGTGCCATAAAACAAGAATTCAGAGGTGGGAAATCTCCAGCCTCAGGCCTCATGTCCTCACCTGTCTTAGGATTTGTCCCTTCTCCACTACTTTCCTATCTAACTGGCACACATATCTCTTCATCCAGTTTTTCCTATTCTAAAGATCTTCATTTAGAGCAGTGGTCCCCAACCTTTTTGGCACCAGGGACCATTTCAGTGGAAGATAACTCTTCCACGGAGTAGGGAGTAAGGGGATGGTTTTGGGATGATTCAAGTGCAGTAGGGTTCATGCTCCTATGAGAATATAATGGTGCTGCTGCTCTGACAGGAAGCGGATCTCAGGTGGTGATGTGAGTGATGGGGAGCAACTGTAAATACAGGTGAAGCTTCGCTTGCTTGCCTGCTGTTCACCTCCTGCTGTGCAGCCTGGTTCCTAACAGGCCACTGTCCGTGGTCTGGGTGTTGAGGACCCCTGGTTTGATCACTCCCCAGGCATTGGTCAGTAGGAGCAGGCATTCACTGCTGTCATCTCAGAGAGAAAGTGTAGAACTTGTCTCTAATCAGAATCTGTAGAGCATGGGAGGTTCATGAGCGGACCACATTCACTGTATCTTGACCCTGGATTTGTGTCTATGACCACAAACCCTCTGCCTAGTGCACTTCAATGCACTGTAACACTTTCTAGTGTATTTCTCCAAAGACATCTTTGATAACTCCTGTTATCTAGTCAGTAGGTTGGTGCTGATCTTTGCTGTATTCAACGATATCAGATATTTTGGTCACGTCTCTCAGCTTTTCCTCTCCATGTTAGAATCCTTTTATTTTTGAATCTGTCCTTGAATGATTAAATAGATGTGTCTAGGATTTATTTAGGAATTGTATCTGAAGCAAGTCACACTGATTTGGAAGATGAATGAGCTTGGATCAGAAGACTAAATCCTGGGGAAGGAAAAGGAAGACAAGAAAAACTCTGAAATTCAGGAGACTCAGAGGAAAGAGTGCCTGAATGACAGTGTCTTATCTCTGTGTGATTTCCAGCCTCCCTCATCCTCCAGGCGCCATATTCTGTGTTTGAAGGTGATGAGCTGGTTCTGAGATGCCAGAAAAGGGGGAGAGAGAAACTGGCTGTTGTGAAGTATACTTGGAATCGAAAAATTATTTCTGGTACTGATGAAAGCTTTGATCTTTTGATACCGAAAGCAAGTTTAAATAACAGTGGCTGTTACCAGTGCATTGGATTCTTGGAAAATGCTTATGTATTGAGAACAAGTCAGACAAATATTCAAATTCAAGGTAAACCCTTCATTTCATACACATTTCCTAATCAGTGTCAGGGTGGGATAAACTGGGCACCTGAGTGGGGATCTATATGAGTAGTTTTTCTGTTTGTTTACTGATTAGTTTTGGTGTGCCTCATGGCTTGTGTGATTTTCTTAGTTCCCTGATCAGGATTGAAACAAGGCTCTCGGCAGTTGAAAGCACACTGCCCTTACAACTAGACCTCCAGGAAATTCCCTATATAAGTTGATACCTTAGCAAATGTTGGATAAATTTGTGACCTAAGTCCTCTAAGAGGTAGAGAAAGTGGAGTAATTTAACTTAAAGAGTCCTGGGAAAGATAAATGTAATAGAGGGGCCAATAAGTTTGTCCTGTTGGATGTCTGACGTTTTCTGGAACCAAGAATCCAAGCCGGCCTCATACTGAGAGCTTGGTTTCCCTCTTCTCTCTAGAACTATTTTCACGGCCAAAGCTGGAAGTCACAGATTCCCAGCCTATAGAGGGGAAGCCTGTAAACCTGAGCTGCGGGACACGGCTCCCGCTGGAGCGGCCAGACACTCGGCTTCACTTTGTGTTCTTGAGAGATGACGGGGTCATGATCTCGAACTGGAGTGGGTCTCCGGACCTCCAGATCACAGCCATTTGGAGAGAGGACTCAGGATCATACTCGTGTGGTGCTGAAACACTGACCGGTGGCATCCACAAACGCAGCCTCCCACTTCAGATTGATGTGCAGAGTGAGTATTGGAGGGCCAGGTGGTGATGTCTCCCCTGGCTGCTCCATCTGGCCCTCTGGGGGCCCAGCACAGATGGATTTTGTCAGCCTGACAGAGGCTCCAGGCTTAGATCTCATGAGAAGTGAGGTACTATAATAAAAGAAATACAGGATTTTGCTTCCATCTATATTTCTCTAAAAACTTAGCGTTTCTTTAAAATTCCAGCACCTTGAAATGACAGAGGTGATTCATGGAGGTAGATACAGATTTGGGGAAAACAAAATGAAAACATGAAGCTAAATGCTTTGCTACTGAATCAACAGATTCTAGGATGTCAGGTCTTTGGGGAAACTGTTTAGAAAACACATAACCACAGAGATGGACCTCAACTGGTAACAATAAACAGTGTGATGTGTAAAATGGAAAAGGAGGACATACATACATAGAAAGATAAATATAGCAAATATTGGCTTGTCTTAAGTACCAAAGAAGGACTGGTGGAAAAGGATGTAGTCTAGGCCAATGTAATGATAGCGACTATTGCTATTATCTCTGTGGGATCAAAATAATGCAGACTAATAACTAGGACATGACATAAAACCCAAATATTTTTCCAAGGAGAGTCAATTTTTCTCTCCTGGAGCCCGTGTATCAGGATGAAAAGGTTGTTACATTTAGTGATGCTCTAGGTCTGAAATCTGCAATCTCTGGGCTACAGTGCTAGCACCTGCAGAAGAGTATATCTTCAAGTCCCATAAAAGTGCCCCTGTCCAACATCCCAGCCCCATCCTCCTCCCATCATGCCCTCACCTGTTGTCCTGTGTTCACACAGGAATCCCTGTGTCTGGAGTGCTCCTGGAAACCCAGCCCCAAGAAGACGAGGTGATTGAAGGGGAGACGCTGGTCCTTGTCTGCTCTGTGGCCAAAGGCACTGGGAACACCACATTCTCTTGGCACAGAGAGGACACGAGGGAGAGTCTGGGGCAGAAAAGCCAGCGCTCCCAGAGAGCAGAGCTGGAGATCCCTGTTATCGGGGAGAGCCATGCCAGGAGCTACTACTGCACAGCTGACAATGGCTACGGCCTCATCCAGAGCGAGGCAGTGAACGTCACTGTGAGAAGTAAGGTTTAATCCCCATTGATCTTATTTATTCTCATATTTCTCAAATTAGGGGTGGACATAGCCAACTATCTTTATGATTCTCCTTTTTAAATTTCATTTCCACTTTGCCATCTTCCAAGGTGATAGACACTTTCTTCCATTAAATATCAATAAATCAAGTTGTAAGGAGGTACTCCAGTGAGCTAATGCTGTCCAGGAACCATTTCACCCCTTGGGGATGATTTTGTGTGTTTTTATGCTGATCCATTGTTTTGTTGCTCTCCAAGAACAGCCTCATGTCATTAGTAGTGTTTTAGGGTAGGGCATAGCTCCACCATCCTAAGTGTCAACTATACTCTCCTTTCAGTAAATCATCCCACAGGACCAAAGATCTAAGGCATCATTTTACTCTGTTACTGAGGGTCTAAGAGTATCTTAGTACCAAATCGCATGCAAGTTATGAAACTTACAAGTACCAAGAGTGAATATGGAGCCCCTAAATGTCCATAGAGGAGATAAGCCTTCCTTTGCGATTGCATAGTCCTAGCTTATATCTCTCTCTCCATTCATCTATCTCCAAGGAGTCATATCAAGTCAAGCCAGGTTTCCACTCAGCCACTGTGGCACTGAAGAAATGATTCCTATGGGGCTTCAATGCAGCCTCTATTTCAGGTTCATTTGCATCCTGGGTTAACTACGGGAAAGCAAAGATTTTCCTGCTTTCCTTTATATTTAAACCCCTTAAAAGAGTTATCTCTACTCACTGTCTTCACTTCTATTTTCTTTCAGACTCATCACTATCAGGCTTTCCTCACTCTAATAGGTACTATTATACCTATTCATCAGATGCTCCTTTTAAGTTTTTGTTACTGGACCTTCATCACATTTTCCCCTGGAGTAGGAAATGGCACTGCACTCTGGTATTCTTGCCTGGAAAATCCCATGGGCAGAGGATCTTGGTGGGCTATAGCCCATGAGCCAGGCGTCATTCTAGATCTTCCACTTTGAATCTACCTGCAAGTCTGATAGCTCTGCCTTCAAAATACCCCCAGAATATGACTAATTCCCACCAAGTCCACTCCTACCACCTGATCCAAGCCACCTGGATGATTGCAATAATACTGTTCTTCTGCTTCATCTGTGGTTCTACACAGCCTGTTCTCAACACAGCATCAGGAGGAACTCTAAGATGTAAATCAGATCATGTTTCTCTTTTGCCCATGGCTTCCTATCTCCTTCAGAGAGAGAACCAATGTCCTCTCAACATTCCTCTGGGTCCTGGTGATCTGTTGGTCCTACTACTGTGACCTAATGGCTCACCACTCCCCTTCTCCACCTGAGCCACCAGGGCCTCCTGTTTCTTCTTCAAAGCTTTCAGTCACATTCCACCACAGGGCCTTTGCAATGCTTTTCCCTGGTATCCTCATGCTCATTCCCTTGCTTCCTTCAGAACTCTACTCACCTTCTCAATGAGATCTTCCCAGCCATACTATGCAATGTAGCAGCTCTTCACCAAGCCCTCCCTCTCCTGGTCCTTCTTGATTCTTCCTTGCAGCATGTGTCAGCAATTACCATACCATGTAGTCTTTGCTGTCTCCTTTCACATCTCCCATGAGGGCTTCCCTGGTAGCTAGATGGTAAAGAACCCACCTGCAATGCAGGAGACTGGGTTCGGTCTCTGAGTTGGGAAGATCCCTTGAAGATGGGAATGGCAACCCATACCAGTATTCTTGTCTGGAGAATCCCCAAGGACAGAGAGCCTGGTGGGATATAGTTCATGGGGCCACAAAGAGTCAGACATGACTGAGTGACTGACACTTTCAACAATTCCACACCTCCCATAGTAGCTTCATGAAGGTAGATCTCTATTTTGACCATTTGTTATCACAAGTGCCTATTCTACTGATAGCTCATAATAAGCATTCAGTAAATATTTGCTGAGTGAATATATTTTGCATATATCACTTTTGCTTATCATAGTAATAATCCTAGAAATGAAAGAGATCATTATCTTCATTCTACAGAAAAAGAGAGTGAAACTCAAAAAAGTTGGCTGATTTGCATTAGGTCACAAAGCTTCTACCTAGCAGCCTGGATTTGAACCTCAATACAATCTTTTAGCTCAGAGAGAGAAACCATTGTCAAAGTTTTTTGAAGAAGTACCACTATCCACCATGCTAAATAAGCAGAGAACTGTGCTATTTATATAAAACCAGTCAGCCCTGACTGAGCCATAAACCTAAACAGTTCGGTTAGTGGCTCTGGCAAGGGGTTGCTATGCTAATGGCACAGCTGCTCTACAATTTTCCCTTCAACTCCCTCAGGGCATGTCCCGTGATCAAGCAGGGCCTTCCCAGGTCAGGGGAACTGCCATGTCTTCCCCCAAATAGATGCCGCAGGAGGGTCTGCATCTCATCCTCAAAATTTCTTGAACAGTAATATTGGGTGTAATTCCCAGCAGAGAAGGGCAGAGACTAAGCCTGAAATACCATTAAAATGACATTTCAAGAATCAGGTGGGCGAAGGGAAAAAGAGATTAGCAAAGTTGAAAGCTGCCCAAAGACACCCTCTGAAGAGTCTTGAACGCCCTAGAATCCAGAGTGACACTGAGGGTAGGAACATTGCTTCTCCAGGAAGGCTTTTCTTTGCTAATTGATTTTCTTTTAACTTTGATTGTAGTATAGTTGATTTACAATGTTGTGTTAGTTTCAGGTGTATGGCAAAATGAATCTGCTATACATATACATATATCAATTCTTTTTGAGATTCTTTCCCCATATAGGTCATTATGGAGTATTGAGCTATATATATGGAGTATTGAGCTATATCTTGTGTTATATAGGATTTCCTGGTGGTCCAAATGGTAAAGAATCCACCTGCAATACAGAAGACCCAGGTTTGATCTCTGTACTAGGAAGATACCCTGGAGAAGGGAATGGCAACCCACTCTAGTATTCTTGCCTGGAAAATTCCATGGACACATGAGCCTGGAGGGCTACAGTCCATGGGGTTGTGAGAGTCAAACACAACTGAGCAACCAACTATTACCCTGTGCTATACACTAGGTCCTTATTAGTGATCTGTTTTGTATGTAGTAGTGTATGTATGGGAAGGCATGGCAACCCACTCCAGTATTCTTGCCTGGTGAATCTCCATGGACAGAGGAACCTGGTGGGCTCCAGTCCACAGGGTCACAAAGAGTCAGACACGACTGAAGCAACTTAGCATGCATGCACAGTGTGCATACATCAATCCTAATTTATCCCTTAGTAACCATAAGTTTGTTTTGTATGCTTGTGTTTAGTCGCTCAGTCATGTTCAACTCTGCAATTCCATGGACCATAGCCCACCAGGCTCCTCTGTCCATGGGATTCTCCAGGCAAAAATACTGGAGTGGATAGCTATTCTCTTCTCAAGGGGATCTCCCAGACCCAGGGATCAAACCCGGAACTCCTGCACTGAAGGCAGATGCGTTACCATCTGAGCCACCAGGGGAGCCCAAGTTTGTTTTCCACCTCTCTAACTATTTCTGTTTTGCAGATAAGTTCATTCGTACCCTTTTTTCCTCAGACTCCACATATAAATGGTATCATGTGATATTTGTCTTTCTCTGTTTGATTTACTGCACTCAATATGAATCCACAAAGACTCTTATACTGAAAATTTTACTTACAATCCCTGAAAAAGAATAATTGTGAATCTGTTGGTAATTCACACCTATAGGTAAAATTTCTCATCTTTCCTTTTGAATTTTAAGGTCAGTAGAATGAATCAGCATCCTCTGATACAGGCAGTGAACTGGTTCCTTCACACATGTAATTTCATTTTACTCTCACAACTGTTCTGCAAGGAAACAGATGATCTCAGAGTGTAAGCAGATTTCGAGGATTCAGTTGATATGCAACAGAACCAGAATGTCTTCTTTTTAATTTGTGGACTTCCTGCAAAATCTCTGTGATTAGAAATGTCATATAGCATAGCAAATAGCATAGCAGGATAGAAACTCTGAGGTAGCCTGGAGCACTAGTGCCAAGGTAGGCTGTCTTAGCTTGCATTTCTGTAACAAGATATGGTAGACAGGGTGACTTTAAGAGAAGGAGTTTATTTCTTACAGTTTCAGAGGCTGGAAGTCTGAGATCAGGACTGAAATCAGGATGCTGGCATGATTAGTTTCTGGAGAGATGCCTCTTCCTGGTCTGCAGACTTCTGCCCTCTAGCTGTGTCCTCATGAGACAGAGTTGGGGAGAGAGTGAGAGAGATCTCTGGAATCTCTTCTTTTAAGGGCCCCAATCCCATCAATAAACTGTGGAAAATTCTGAAAGAGATGGGAATACCAGACCACCTGACCTGCCTCTTGAGAAACCTATATGCAGGTCAGGAAGCAACAGTTAGAACTGGACATGGAACAACAGATTGGTTCCAAATAGGAAAAGGAGTACATCAAGGCCGTATATTGTCACCCTGCTTATTTAACTTATATGCAGAATACATCATGAGAAATGCTGGGCTGGAAGAACATGCTGGAATCAAGATTGCCAGGAGAAATATCAATAGCCACAGATATGCAGATAACACCACCCTTATGGCAGAAAGTGAAGAGGAACTAAAAAGCCTCTTGATGAAAGTGAAAGTGGAGAGTGAAAAAGTTGGCTTACAGAAAACTAAAACATTCAGAAAACTAAGATCATAGCATCTAGTCCCATCACTTCATGGGAAATAGATGGGGAAACAGTGGAAACAGTGTCAGACTTATTTTTTGGGGCTCCAAAATCATTGCAGATGGTGATTGCAGCCATGAAATTAAAAGACGCTTACTCCTTGGAAGGAAAGTTAAGACCAACTTAGATGGCATATTCAAAAGCAGAGACATTACTTTGTCAACAAAGGTCCATCTAGTCAAGGCTATGGCTTTTCCAGTGGTGATGTATGGATGTGAGAGTTGGACTGTGAAGAAAGCTGAGTGTTGAAGAATTGATGCTTTTGAACTGTGGTGTTGGAGAAGAGTCTTGAGAGTCCCTTGGACTGCAAGGAGATCCAACCAGTCCATCCTAAAGGAGATCAGTCCTGGGTGTTCATTGGAAGGACTGATGCAAAAGCTGAAACTCCAATACTTTGGCCACCTCATGTGAAGAGTTGACTCATTGGAAAAGGCTCTGATGCTGGGAGGGATTGGGGGAAGGAGGAGGAGGGAACGACAGAGGATGAGATGGCTGGATGGCATCACCGACTTGGTGGACATGAGTTTGAGTGAACTCCGGGAGTTGGTGATTGATAGGGAGGCCTGGCATGCTGTGATTCATGGGGTTGCAAACAGTCGGACACGACTAAGCGACTGAACTGAACTGAACTGAATCCTAGCATGAAGGACCATTCTCACGGCCTCATCTAAACCTGAGTACTTCTCAAAGGCACCATCTCCAAAGCCATCACACTAGGGTTAGAATCACTTCAGTTTATGAATTTTGGTGGAACACAATTCAGTCCATAGAATGGGCTGAAGTTGGCTAAGGTAGTGCTGTGTGCATGCTCAGTTGTGTCCGACTCTTTGTGACCCCAAGGACTGTAGCTCACTAGGTTCTGCTGTCCAGGGAATAGTACAGGCAAGAATACTGGAGTGGGCTGCCATTTCTTACTCCAGGGAGTCTTCCCGACCCAGGGATTGAACCCGAGCCTCTTGCATCTCCTGCGTTGGCAGATAGATTCTTTACCATTGTGCCACCTGATGCTGTGTGAGTGAGCCTAATGTATGAGAGTGTCCCTGAAACTGGTCAAAGGGCCGTGAAATTTCTGAGGGTCTAGGGCATTAGAAAAGACCCTGATGCTGGGAAAGATTGAAGGCAGAAGGAGAAGGGGATGACAGATGATGAGATGATTGGATGGCATCACCAACTCGATGGATGTGATTTTGAGCAAGCTCCGGGAGTTGGTGATGGACAGGGAAGCCTAGCGTGCTGCAGTCCATGGGGTTGCAAAGAGTCAGACATGACTGAGCAACTGTACTGAACTGAGGGCATAATGTAAGGGCAATGAATAAGAGATAAAACTTACATAGACATAGCACTTATCATATGTTAAAAAAAAAAAGTGAAGTCACTCAGTCGTGTCCGACTCTTTGTGACCCCATGAACTGTAGCCTACCAGAATCCTCCGTCCATGAGATTTTCCAGGCAAGAGTACTGGAGTGGGTTGCCATTTCCTTCTCCAGGGGATCTTCCCGACCCAGGGATCGAACCTGGGTCTCCCACATTGTAGGCAGACACTTTACCATCTGAGCCACCAGGGAAGTCCTATCATATGTTAAGAACCATTCAAAGCACTTTATTAACTCATTTTTATCCACCAACAATAGTACTGCTATAGTTACCGTTATCTCCATTTTACAGATAAGAAAACTGACAAACAGGGAAGATTAAATAAAGGTTGCTGGCCACACAGGTAGTAAAAAGAGGAATGTCTCTAACCTAACAGCCTGATTTTAGAGGTTATGCCTTCCTTTTTGTTGCTATTCCACTTATAGTGAGATATAATTGAAATACAACATCATGTAAGTTTACAGTATACAATAAAGTGATTTGCTGCATGTATATATTTCAAATTTATTACCACAAAAAAGTTAGTTAACACATCCATCACCTTACACAGTTGGAATTTTGTGAGTGTATGTGTGATAAGAACATTTATAATCTACTATCTTCAGTTCGCTTCAGTTGCTCAGTCATGTCTGACTCTTTGCGACCCCATGGACTGCAGTACACCCGGCCTCCCTGTCCATAACCAACTCCCAGAGTTTACTCAAATTCATGTCCATTGAGTCAGTGATGCCACCCAACCATCTCATCCTCTGTCATCCCCTTCTCTTCCCACCTTCAATCTTTCCCAGCATCAGGGTCATTTCAAATGAGTCAGCTCTTCGCATCAGGTGGCCAAAGTATTGAAGTTTCAGCTTCAACATCAGTCCTTCCAATGAATATTCAGGACTGATTTCCTTTAGTACGGACTGGTTGGATCTCCTTGCAGTCCAAGGGACTCTCAAGACTCTTCTCCAACTCCACAGGTCAAAAGTATCAATTCTTCAGCACTCAGCTTTCTTTATAGTCCAACTCTCACATTCATACATGACTACTGGAAAAACCATAGCCTTGACCAGATGGACCTTTGTTGGCAAAGTAATGTCTCTGCTTTTTAATATGCTGTCTAGGTTGGTCTATCTTAGCAATTTTCAAATATATTTACAATATATTCTTAGCTATAATCACCATTGTATACATCACATCCTCCAAACTTACTCATTTTATAACTGGAAGTTTGTATCCTTTGACCACCTTCACCCATTTCTCCCACCCTCCAGCCCCTACCCTTGGCAACCACCAATTCATTCTCTGTTTTTGTGAGTGTTTCTTTTTTTTTTGAAAGAGTCTATATGTAAGTGAGATCATAAAATATCTGTCTTTCCCTCTGTCTGACTTGTTGCACTTAGCATAATGCCCTCAGGCTTCATACATGTTGTTGCAAATGGCAGAATTTTCTTTTTTATAGCTGTATAATAGTCTATCATATTCACATTCCATCATAATTGAATAGTGTGTGTTTGTTGTCGTTTAGTTGCTAAGTCATGTCTGACTCTTTTGTGACCCCATGGAGTGTAGCATACCACGCTCCTCTGTCCATGGGATTTCCCAGGCAAGAATACTGGAGTGGGTTGCCATTTCCTTCTGTAGGGGATCTTCCTGACCTAGAATCGAACGTGTGTCTCCAGCGTTGGCTTGTGCTTTGTCACTCAGTCGTGTCTGACTCTTTGTGACAAGTTGGACTGTAGCCCTGCATTGGCAGGGGGATTCTTTACCACTGAGCCACCAGGGAAACCCTACCGGGGTCCAGCCCCGGTTGGATCCAGGGATTCCCTCAGGAGGACGGCGTTGGCGAAAGGATAGCAAAGCGGAGAGAACAGAGGCTTGATCTAACTGGTTTATGCAGAAAGCCAATAAAATTCGTGACACCAAACTTGCTTTGACCATGGAGGCCACAGGCGCCCTCTCGAATAGCTGAAGGTGCCCCGCCTTAGGCACCTTCTCGAGTGGGTCTTAGAAGCCCAGGCAGTTAAGCGGTCTCAGAGGGCCCCCACGCTCCAAATTAGTCATCCTGAAGGAAGAACAGAGAAGAAAAGGAGAGAAAAGGAAACAAGAACGACACAGGGAGACCAAGCCTGATGAGCAAGGCCCGTAGCTTTATTTTCAAAAGGAGCTTTTATACCCTAAGTTGTACATAAAAGATAATAGAGGGTGCAGAGTCATGCGAGGTCAGCAGTCCTTGACCCTTATCGAAACCAGGCTTTCTTTCTGCACACTTATCATATACAAAGGCTTTAGGTGATTTACATCATCTTCTGGTCAGGAGACCTGTTAACATTCTTCTTCTGATAAAGATTAGTCAACCAGAAAAACTTATTTTCTCCAGAGGTGATTTTTCTTAAGGTTTGGCGCCACTCCCTGAAAGCACTAGGTAGAGTTGCATTCCTATAGGGCAAAGGCACAGTGGGGGATAATCAAGGGAAGAATTTATTAGCTCAAGGGTCTAAGGTTATTATTAACATTAAAGCTTTTACTTATTTTTCTATATACCAACTATGTTAATCAATACACTCCCAGGGACACAGTGGGTAAGGGATATGGAAACTTGGCAGCAAGCATTAGCTCAACAAAGAAATCCTCTACTAGTTCTATTCTAACAATTTTAACTCTCCGAGAAGCTCTGAATTGTTAAAATATCTTAAGCTTCCTGTGCCTCTTATGGTTGGGAGGTTGTGAACAATCACATGCATAGCTGTAAGAGTTCGGAAACCTGTCAGGCAAGTTAGAAAGCTTTCTGAGGGATTTGAATTGGAGCACACCTATTATACCCTGGAGACTTATTAACTAGAGCTCTAAGTTGGTTTTCTTACAGAGAAAGGTGGTCAGGGATAGCCCTCCATAAATGTCAGAGGAGTAGGTGAAAGTCATAAAATAGTTAAACAGACAGATTCTTGTTTTGGGGTAGACGCTCAGGCAGGTCCAGGGGGGCCCCTTGAGTCCTGATTCACCTTTGCCTTCAGGGCCTCTCCACATGACCTTTGTCATGGGTGGGAACTCCCGTGCTGGCTCCCGGCATCTCCCCCTTTTTTATTTCTTAAGACAGCCAGATGCAATTCAGTCGCGAGCACTTTCTGTATCTATTCATACATCAATGATATTTAGGTTGCACATATCTTGGTTATTGTAAATAATATGGTGGTAAACATGGGGATGCAGATATCTCTTTGAGATAGTAATTCTGTTTTCTTTGGATATATACCCAGAAGTGGGACTGCTAGATCATATAATAGTTCTTTTTTTAATTTTCTAGGAGTCTACATACTGCTTTTCACTGTGACTGCACCAATTTACATTCTCACCAACACTGTACAAGGGTTTTCTTCTCTCCTTGTCCTTACCAACACACTTCCTGTCTCCATTTTTTTTTTTGTTTTAGGGAATAAAGTTTATTTTGATGAAAAGTGTAAAGCAAAATTAAAATTGTGTACATTAGTAACATAACTCAACATGCTTAATTTGATATAAGTGTGACACATTTTCTTGCTTTCCTATGTTTTGCTAAATCACCATAACCTTGTTGTTGTTCAGTCATTAAGTCATGTTTGACTTTGCAACCCCATGGACTGTAGCAAGCCAGGCTTCAATATCTCCCAGAGTTTGCTCAAATTCAAGTCCAGTGGGTCAGTGATGCTGTCTAATCATCTCATCCTCTACTGACCCCTTCTCCTTTTGCCTTCCGTCTTTCCCAGCATCAGGGTCTTTTCCAGTGAGTCAGCTGTTTACATCAAGTGTAAAGCTCCAAAGTATTGGAGCTTCAGCTTCAGCATCAGTCCTTTCAATGAATATTCAGGGTTGGTTTCCTTTAGGATTGGCTCTGGTTTGGTCTCCTTGCAGTCCAAGGACACCATAACCTAGACTGCTTTATTAAAATAAGGCATGTAAACTTATTCTTAACTCTTTTGCTTATGCTCTGATTTCAAACAATTTTATTAAAAAAAAAAGGCCATTGTAACAGGTGTGAGGTGCTACCTCACTGTGGTTTTGATTTGCATTTCCCTGATGATTAGTGATGTTGAACACGTTTTCCTGTGCCTGTTGGCATTTGCATGTCTTCTTTGTAAAAATGACTATTCAGATCTTTTGTCCATTTTAAAATTATTATTTGAAGGTTTTTTTGGCTATAGAGTTGTATGACTTCCTCATATTATTACCAAGGACTTTTCCCCTATAATTTCTCCTAGAGGTTTTATGGTTTCTGTTCTTAAAGTCTTTAATACATTTCCAGTTAATTTTTGTGAGTGGTTTAAGGTGGAGGTCCAGTTTCATTCTTTTGCATGTGAATTAGCAAGTTTCCCCAGCACCATTTATTTAGAGATTATCTTTTCCACTGAGTATTTTTGACTCCTTTGACAGATATTAGTTGATGATATATTCACAGGTTTATGTCTGGACTCTTGATTCTATTCCACTGGTTCATGTTTCTCATGTTTTTTATGCCAATGCCAATTTCTTTTGTTTGTTCAAGCTTTGTTGTTTGAAATCAGGAAGTGTAGAGCCTCCAGCTTTGTTCTTTTGTTGCAGGATTGCTTTAGCTATTTGGTGTCTTTTGTTATTCCATACAATTTTTTTTTTAATTTCTATAAAAAATGATGTTGGAATTTTGATAGGGATTGCATTAACTCTGTTTGGCTTCAATAGCTTTGAACAATATGGACATTTTAGCAATATTAATTCTTTCAATTCACCAACATGGGATTTCTTTCCATATATTTGTGTCTTCATTTGTTTAACCATATCTTATAGTTTTTAATATACAGATCTTTAATCTCTTTGATTAAATTTGCAATCAATAATAACTCTTTTATTGTTTTTGATGCTATTGAAAACAAGATTGTTTTCTTTATTTCTTCTTCAGATAATCCCTTGTTGTTGTATACAGCATATCTGATTTTTGTATTGATATTGTATTCTGCAACTCTATGAATTAGTTCATTAGTTCTAACAGATTTTCTGGGAAGTCTTTAAGATTTTCTTTATTTAAGGTCACATCTTCCAACAGAGACAATTTTTTTTCTTCCTTTCCAATTTTGAGGCCTTTATTATTATTATTTTCTTGCCTGATTGGTCTGGCTAGAAATTCTAGAACTATGTTGAATAGGAGTGGAGAGAGGGCACCCTGGCCTTGGAGAATGTATCTGATGAAAAAAAATCAAAATTCTCCAACAATTTAGTCTATTCCTTCTATCAGTTTTTTCCCCCCACCTCTTCAAAGCACATAAGACTCAGGCTTCTAGGAGGAAGGAAACTGATGTCATTTCATTGTGGTGTCCCAGTTTATTATTTTAATGGAGAGCAATATCAGAGTTATTGTTGGTTCAACTAGTGCCCTAATCAGTGGAGATATTTGCTTTCTTTCTCAGGCATGTTGCTGTTCCAAGTTAGATTCTGCCAAGTCATCATCATAACATCTTTCCAGATGTCTAGGGGAAATTTCCAAATGGCCAAATTACAAGAGTACAGAATAGATAGACAACTGGTTAGATAGATAGACAGATGTAGTGTGTGTGTGCTCAGTCACTCAGTCATGTCCAACTCTTTTCAACCCCATGTACTATATAGCCTGCCAGTCTCCTCTGTCCAGAGAATTTTCCAGGCAAGAATACTAGAATGGGTTGCCTTCTACCGAAGAGATCTTCCTGACCCAGGGATCGGTTCCACAACTCTTGTGTCTCCTGCATTAGCAGGCAGATTCTTGACCAGTGAGCCACCTGGGAAACCATATATGTCCCTCCGAATATTAATGTCTGAAGTGAGGTGAGTGGGTCAGTGGAGGGAGCTGGCTTCCTTTTCTCCCCTTTGCCACAATCCCCTCAGATTCCTGCCTTCTGCCCCCACGTGGTGAGTCACTTCCTGTCATATGCAGGCTCAGGACTGTGCTGCCCACAGTGGAAACCTGCTTCCTGTGCCACACAGTCCTAGTCCAGTCCTCAATGGCCCCCATGGGTCCTTGTCTGTTAGAGCCCTCCCTTTCCCAGGGTGCAGGACCCCAGCCAGGCCGAGGAAAGTTTCTAGGGCTTCAAGGCACCTCCAGGCTCTAGATCCCTCTTCCTGAGGCTCTCACACACACTTTTTCTGTCCAGGCATTCCCGGGATTAAAAGAGGCCTTGTTGCGGGAGGAACCACTGGGGGATCCCTCAGCATTCTCCTGGCTGTGGCCCTGCTGTTTTACTGCTGGTACCAGAGGAAACCGGGTTTGTATTCTCTCTTACCCTTTGCTAACCTCCACAACCTGCCCCTGCCTCAGAAACCCCATTCATTGCAGCCTTGGAAACTGCCACATTACCATTCTCCACCTCACCACCCCAGTGCTAATAGATGGGCTCACCTGCTTTCTTCAAAAGGCAGTTTTCTTAACAGATGTCTAGTCTAATTTATGAAGCCTCAGGTGAAAGATGGGGAGGGAGAAGCCTCAGGTGAAAGATGGGGAGGGAATACACATTTTAATGTAAAGTTTCAAGAACTTCAAACAGTTTCCTTGGATAGTTTCTTTGGTCCAAACAGACTGGTCCACTAGATACTTCAGACCATCCTACATCCCCCATAAGTGGACAATCAAATAAAAGTTGAAAGGCCCTACGAAGAAATGACTGAGAATGGGGGCTGACTAATCTCTATCCTTCTTCCTCAGAGATGTCCTTGAGTCAAAGCCTGGGACCAGCATCTCGTATTCCAATGGCTCCACTCTCTACAGGTCAGGCTACTGGCTCCCCCTCCACCCAGAGGAGAGAGTTTCTCCCAAGTACTGTCTGTTGTGCTTCCAAAGCCTTCTTGCTTTAACCCAGGTCAGGCTAGTTTCAGCTGGTGTAGAGGCATACACAAAAGCTTTTTCAGCTCTAGTGCAGTTACCCACATGCTTTAACTTTGTGTTTTGAGTGCATGCTCAGTCACGTCCCACTCTTTGTGACCCCATGGACTGTAGCCCCCCCAGGCTCCTCTGTCCATGGAATTTTCCAGGCAAGAATACTGGAGTGGGTAGCCCTTCCCTTCTCCAGGGGATCTTCCCTGCCCAGGGATCAAATCCAGGTCTCCTGCATTGCAGGCAGATGCTCTACTGTCTGAGCCACCAGGGAAGCACAACTCTGTTTTTAACTTAATTCAACTCAACTCACCAGATCCTTCTGAGCACCTCCTGTGTATCCTGCACTCGGCTGGATATACAGACCTTTGGACCTCTGACCAAAGTGTCCTTAACAAGCCTGAGGTGAAGTCTGAGGTTCTGGGCATAACCACAGTTTCTTCTGGAAATCCACCTGTAGCCCCACACTACTCTGCAAGAAAAACAATTTGGTTGTATTTAGTATTTCCTAAGGTATATAAACACAGCCTTGAACCCTAATCAAGTCTCAGATGTTTGCATATTCAACACAGCAATGTGTAGCCCTGACCCCAGCAAGTTATGTGCTTGGTTCAGTTCTTTTTCACGAGAATCCGAGACTGCACTCACATTTGAATTGACTCTGTTAGCACATGGGCTTCCCTGGTAGCTCAGCTGATAAAGAGTCCATCTGCAATGCAGGTGACCCCAGTTTGATTCCTGTGTCTGCAAGTTCCCCTGGAGACCTAGGCTGCCTACTTAAGTATTCTTGTGCTTCCCTGGTGGTTCAGATGGGAAAGAATTCTCCTGCAATGTGGGAGACCTGGGTTTGATCCCTGGATTGGGAAGAACCCCTGGAGCAGGGCATGGCAACGCACCCCAGTATTCTTACCTGGAGAATAGCCCTGGACAGAGGAACCTGGTGGGCTATGGGGTAGAAAGAGTCGGACACAACTGAGCACCGCACAGCACAGCACAGCACACAGCTCAGGTGGTACATGTGTGAAATATTTGAGGATGAGCTCCCTCTGCTGACACAAATCTGCCTTTGTTTTATTTGCAGGAGATGTCTTTCAGGGAGACACAATCAGGTGAGGTCTCAGCCTTCTGGTTTCCCAAGAATAAAATATGCAGAACTGTGGGGATACAAGATTAGGCCAAGTGATTTCTCTATGTTCCTGTGGCTTGATGCTCCCACTTTCACATTCTTTAAAATGGCCATAATCACAGCTTCTTAGAATCCTTCTAATAGTGTATACAATGGATTTTCCCACATAAATAGATCAGTTTCTTATTTCAAATTTACCCATTCCATTAAATGGATGATACTAAAGGTTATAGATTTTCTAGGTTGGCACAAAATATTTCTGGTGCAAATAGTCCTATAGTTAGACCACATGTTACTATAACTGTATAAAATGATTGTTAGTCCTAGATTTTACAGTGGGGTCTCAGCTTCTACTAATCCTCTTTTTGTCCCAAATGTGCTTATTTACTCATCAAATTTTGTGTTTTTAAGTTTGGTTTGGTAAATATGGTCTTGTTCTTCTATCTGTGTCAGTGTCTCGGTCTTAGGACATAGTCAGGGTCTTGGATCATGGATTATGTCTAATTGCTTCTTGAATTATCCAGGCAGAATGCTGTGAAGACACTTCCTCCTGATGATGAGGCTGGGTTTTGTTTGTTTGTTTGTTTGTTTTTTACCAATTGAGAGTGACCATTCTATTTACGAGATGATCATTTCTATGACGTCAAAGACTCTTCTGGCCTCGTTCTGCTGACTTCTCCCTACTCTTTTTTTCCTCTATCCGACTTTCATGTATAGTGTAATGTTCCAAGGATGATCAGTGTTTCTATGCCTTACAGGAGACCCCTGACCTTAGGCCCACCAGGACCCCTCAACCCCATGTGCCCTGCCCCTGTGGAGCTGCAGCAGTTGTACATCAATGGTGAGGACTCCCTGGTAGGAAGCTGTTCTGGGCCTGAGCCAGAGAAAGATACTTGTTTTGAGGCCTGGCAAAAGGCCCTGGTCTCCCTAAGTATCCCAGACATTCATGGTAAACAATTGTTTATGAAGAAGCATCTGTAGCATGCCCCACTGACTGGCACTGCTTACAAAGTGTTGTTGTTTTTTTTTTTTTTTCTTCTCAGTGCATCCCAGAGAAAGAGACTTGGTATATTCTGAGATCCAGATTACGCAGCCTGGGGCAGAAGGGGAAGGTATGTTACTGGGGAGAGATTCTGGCTTCAAATTGCATTCATTCATTTGACACATGTTTGCTGAGTCTCCTTTGAGTAAAGGGAGTGAATGAGTGATCAAAACAGATTAAAAATCCCTACAGTAGTGCTTAGATTCCAAAGAAAGAGGAAAGATACAGAAAGCTATGTAGCATCTTTCCTGATGTCAGAACAAAAATTAAACATTCTTCTAATAGACATTGTAATCATGAGGGTATATGTTCAAAGTTTACCTGAAAGTAATGAATGAATTATTGCAAAGCACCTACCATGTGATAAGAATATTATCATTATAATATATAAATATTAATATGTGTAATATATACACATTTAGTTAATCTATATAACAACCCTGTGTAACCCACATACTCAGCAAGCAAGACTCATGACTTACTTACAAAAATTTTCTGTCCCCCACTGTGTCTTTAAACTTTCTTCTGTGAGAGGTTTTCCTGGGCACTCGGGTTGAAAATTCTGGCAACCAAAGGCTTTTCAACACATTCTCCATTCTCTTAGGTGATAGACAGTAGGTGGACACTTTATGTCACAGTCTCGTAGTCTCTTACTTAGTAAGTAAGTAAGTAAGTCTTTTACTTTAGTAAGTAAATAGAACTCCAAGTTTGAAGATGGTTAATCAGAACTTTCTCCTCACCTAGCGCAGGCAGGTTTCAGAATGAAGCTGGCAACGGTGTGGGTGATGGGGAGGACCAGGCAGAGTTGGCTTCTTCCCTATTTCTTGGGTTGACTTCCCCTAACTAGCTTGGGGAAAGGAGTGGGAAAGAAGTTACTCCAACTGGTACTGTGGAAGCTGGCTTCTGCCTTCCTGAGATGACAGATACTTAAGTGGGCACTCCCTCCTATAATGTATATATATGGTCTCTCATATATATGATGGAGCCCTCCTTCCTAAAGTTCCTTAGGCACAGGTGAGGCATTTCTAATTCCATGAGTTGTTTCTTGCTCCTTCACTGGCCTCACCTCCAATCAGTCACATCCAACTTCCTGCTGCTGGAGTCCCTTGGTACCTGGAGGCTTTATTGAACAGGACTTAAGGTGACCACACTTCTGCTTGTTCTGTCTCCCATGTGGACCACATCTGTACCTGGGGACACCTAAGAATTTCAGGTCCTAGCTGGCCCAGCAGATTTCTTTTGATCCCACCACTTGTTGTGAGTTAGAACTCTCAATGCTCCTGACAAGGGGTGTTGAAATATTTTTTAACTGTAATCTGCAGTAATAAATACAAGCTGTGTAAAAAAAAAAGAAATATAAGTTGTACTGTTAAGAAATGTGAATGTGCACACATATATGCACACACACATACCTAAACCAAAAGTTTTAGGAGATAATACTTAATGTGATGCACTCAATTTTCTATTCTACTCAAATTGATTGTTTTAATCAACTTTATGGAGGTATCAACAATATAAAATATAATTCACCACTTTTAAATGCACATTCAAATTATTTTAACAAATGTATCCATTCACAGAACCACCACCACAATCACACTGTGATGTGTGAACATTTCCAGAAGCCCAGAAAATCCTTTCATACTCCTTTGCAGTTAATCTCCCTCCAGCTTCACCCTTGACAATTACTGATCTGCCTT
This sequence comes from Bos javanicus, assembly GCF_032452875.1. Taxonomy (NCBI): domain Eukaryota; kingdom Metazoa; phylum Chordata; class Mammalia; order Artiodactyla; family Bovidae; genus Bos; species Bos javanicus. Next base: position 12,791,850 of record NC_083870.1, read on the forward strand.
CTGTCCTATAGTTTGCTATTCTATAATTTCACATAAACAGATTCTTATATAATGCAGTCCTTTTGTTTGGCTTCTTTCACTTAACACAATGTTTTGAAACTCATCCACATTCTAGCATAAGTAGTTCACTAATTTTTTGACATGTAAAAAGCTATGCCTATTTAATATATACAGCTCATGAGTTTGGGGATGAATCAACACCACAGAAATTGTCACTACCATTAAGGCCATAGATATATGCACCATTTTCCAAAGTTTTCTTTCACACCCTTTATGATGATGATAATGATGATGTGTCGTAAGGACACTTAACATAAAATTTACCTTCTTACTAATTTTAAGTATACAATAAAATATAGTTAGTGATTGCAATATGTAGCTCAGTTGCTAAGTCATGTCCAAATCTTTGCTACCCCATGAACTACAACATGCCAGGCTTCCCTGTCCTTCTCTATCTCCTGGAGTTTCCTCAAATTTATGTGCGCTGATGTCATCCAACCATCTCATCCTCTGTTGCCCTCTTCTCCTCCTACCTTCAATCTTCCCCAGCTTCAGGGTCTTTTCCAGTGAGTCACTTCTTCACATTAGATGGCCAAATGATCAGAGCTTCAGCATCAGTCCTTCCAATGAATATTCAAAATTGATTTCCTTTAGAATTGACTGGTTTGATCTCCTTGCAGTCCAAGGGACTCTCAAGAGTCTTCTTCAGCATCACAGCTTGAAAGCATCAATTCTTTGGCATTCAGCCTTCTTTATGGGCCAACTCTCACATACATGACTACTGGAAAAACTATAGCTTTGACTAGATGTACCTTTGTTGGCAAAGTTTTTTTTTTTTTTTAAACTTTACATAATTGTATTAGTTTTGCCAAATATCAAAATGAATCCACCACAGGTATACATGTGTTCCCCATCCTGAACCCTCCTCCCTCCTCCCTCCCCATACCATCCCTCTGGGTCATCCCAGTGCACTAGCCCCAAGCATCCAGTATTGTGCATCGAACCTGGACTGGCATCTCGTTTCATACATGATATTTTACATGTTTCAAAGCCATTCTCCCAAATCTTCCCACCCTCTCCCTCTCCCACAGAGTCCATAAGACTGTTCAATACATCACTGTCTCTTTTGCTGTCTCGTACACAGGGTTATTGTTACCATCTTTCTAAATTCCATATATATGTGTTAGTATACTGTATTGGTGTTTTTCCTTCTGGCTTACTTCACTCTGTATAATAGGCTCCAGTTTCATCCATCTCATTAGAACTGATTCAAATGTATTCTTTTTAATGGCTGAGTAATACTCCATTGTGTATATGAACCATAGCTTTCTTATCCATTCATCTGCTGATGGACATCTAGGTTGCTTCCATGTCCTGGCTATTATAAACAGTGCTGCGATGAACATTGGGGTACACATGTCTCTTTCCCTTCTGGTTTCCTCAGTGTGTATGCCCAGCAGTGGGATTGCTGGATCATAAGGCAGTTCTATTTCCAGTTTTTTAAGGAATGTGCACACTGTTCTCCATAGTGGCTGTACTAGTTTGCATTCCCACCAACAGTGTAAGAGGGTTCCCTTTTCTCCACACCCTCTCCAGCATTTATTATTTGTAGACTTTTGGATCGCAGCCATTCTGACTGGTGTGAAATGGTGCCTCATAGTGGTTTTGATTTGCATTTCTGTGATAATGAGTGATGTTGAGCATCTTTTCATGTGTTTGTTAGCCATCTGTATGTCTTCTTTGGAGAAATGTCTATTTAGTTCTTTGGCCCATTTTTTGATTGGGTCGTTTATTTTTCTGAAGTTGAGCTGTAGGAGTTGCTTGTATATTTTTGAGATCAGTTGTTTGTCAGTTGCTTCATTTGCTATTATTTTCTCCCATTCTGAAGTCTGTCTTTTCACCTTGCTAATAGTTTCCTTTGATGTGCAGAAGCTTTTAAGGTTAATTAGGTCCCATTTGTTTATTTTTGCTTTTATTTCCAATATTCTGGGAGGTGGGTCATAGAGGATCCTGCTGTGGTGTATGTCAGAGAGTGTTTTGCCTATGCTCTCCTCTAGGAGTTTTAGAGTTTCTGGTCTTATGTTTAGATCTTTAATCCATTTTGAGTTTATTTTTGTGTATGGTGTTAGAAAGTGTTCTAGTTTCATTCTTTTACACGTGGTTGACCAGATTTCCCAGCACCACTTGTTAAAGAGATTGTCTTTAATCCATTGTATATTCTTGCCTCCTTTGTCAAAGATAAGGTGTCCATATTGTTGGCAAAGTTATATCTCTGCTTTTTAATATGCTTTCTAGGTTTGTCATAGCTTTTCTTCCAAGGAGCAAGTGTCTGAATTTCATGGCTGCAGTCATCATTGCAGTGATTTTGGAGCCCAAGAAAATAAAGTCTCTCACTGTTTCCACTTTCCCCCCTTCTTTTTGCCATGAAGTGATGGGACTGGATGCCATGATCTTAGTTTTTTGAATGTTGAGTTTTAGGCCAGCTTTCTCTATTCTTCTCTTTCATCTTCATCAAGAGGTTCTTTAGTTCCTTTTTGCATTCTGCCATTAAAGTGATATCATCTGCATATCTGAGGTCAATATTTCTCCCAGCAATCTTGATATTCCAGCTTGTGCTTCATCCATCTCGGCATTTCACATGATGTACTCTGCATTTAAGTTAATTAAGCAGAGTTACAATATACCACCTAGATGTACTCCTTTCCCAATTTTGAACCAGTCTGTTGTTCCATGTCTGGATCTAACTGTTGCTTCTTGTCCTACATACAGACTTCTCAGGATACAGGTAAGGTGGTCTGATAATCCCATCTCTTTAAGAATTTCCCACAGTTTCTTGTGATCCACACAGTCAAAGCCTTTAGCATAGTCAATGAAGCAGAAAGATTTTTTTTTGCAATTCCTTTGCTTTTTCTTAGAGAAGGAATTGGCAACCCACTCCAGTACTCTTGCCTGGAAAATCCCATGGATGCAGGAACCTGGTAGGCTACAGTCCATGGGGTCGTGAAGAGTCGGACATGACTGAATGACTTCACTTTCACTTTATGATCCAGCAGATGTTGGAAATTTGATCTCTAGTTCCTCTGCCTTTTCTAAATCCAGCTTGTACATCTGGAAGTTCTAGGTTCATGTACTGCTGAAGCCTAGCTTGAAGGATTTTGAGCATAATCTTGCTAACATGTGAAATGAGGGCAATTGTACAAGAGTTTGAACATTCTTTGGCATTGTCCTTTTTGGGGATTGGAATTAAAGCTGACCTTTCCCAGTCCTGTGGCCACTGTTGAATTTTCCATATTTGCTGGCATATTGCAGATAAGGCAATGGCAACCCATTCCAGTACTCTTGCCTGGAAAATCCCAGGGACAGAGGAGCCTGGTAGGCTGCAGTCCATGGGGTCGCTAGGAGTCAGACACGACTGAGCGACTTCACTTTCACTTTTCACTTTCATGCATTGGAGAAGGAAATGGCAACCCACTCCAGTGTTCTTGCCTGGAGAATCCCAGGGATGGGGTGGGAGGGGGCTGGTGGGCTGCCGTCTATGGGGTCGAACAGAGTTGGACACGACTGAAGCGACTTAGCAGCAGCAGCTGGCATATTGAGTGCAGCTCTTTAACAGCATCATCTTTTAGGATTTGAAGTGGCTCAGCTGGAATTCCGTCACCTCCACTAGCTTTGTTCGTAGTAATGCTTCCTAAGGTCCACTTGACTTCACATTTCAGGATGTCTGGCTCTAGGTGAGTGACCACACCATCGTGGTTATCTGGGTCATTAAGAGTTTTTTTGTACAGTTCTTGTGTATATTCTTGCCACCTTTTCTTAATCTCTTCTGTTTCTATTAGGTCCTTGCTGTTTCTGTCCTTTATTGTGCCCATATTTGCATGAAATATTCCCTGATATCTCTAATATTCTTGAAGAGATCTCTAGTTTTTCCCATCTATTATTTTCCTTTATTTCTTTGCACTGTTTCCTTAAGAAGACCTTCTTATCTCCCCTTGTTATTCTCTGTGACTCTGCATTCAGTTGGGTATATCTTTTCCTTTCTCCTTTGCCTTCCACTTCTCTTCTTACTACACAGTATATCTCCAGAATGTATTCATCCTTGATAACTCAAACTTTGCACCTTTTGAGCCTTACTTCTAGTTTCCTTTCCCCAAGCTCCTTGTAACCACCATTCTACTCTGCTTCTGTGAGTTTGAAAAAATACAGTGTTTGTCCTTCTGTATCTGGCTTATTTTTCTTAGCGTAATGTCTTCCAGATCCAACTGTGTTGTCACAAATGACAGGATTTCCTTCTTTCTTAAGGTGGAATAATATTCCATTGTATATGTGTGTGTATGTCTGTGTGTGTGTATAATATTTCAGTTTTCATTCATCCATCAATAAACTTTTAAGTTGTTTCTATATCTTGCTGTGATCTAGTCAAGATCCTGATTTCATTTCCTTTGGATATGTACTTAGAAGTGGAATTGCTGGATCATACAGTAGTTTCATTTTTAACTTTTTAAGAAACTCCATACAGTTTTCCATATTAACAATACCAATTTACACTCTCACTGACAGTGTTCCAGAATTCCTTTTTCTCCACATCCTTGCCAACTCTTGGTATCTTTTATCTTTTTAATGATAGCCATCCTAACAGGTGTGATGTGATATCTCACTCTGGTTTTGATTCCACGGATGATTACTGATGTTGAGCACCTTTTCAATAACTGCTGACCATTTGTATGTCTTCTTTAGAGAAACAACTCTTCAGATCCTTTGCCCATTTTAAAATTGGGTTATTATTATTGTTAGTTTAGCTGTTGAGTTGTATGAATTCCTTATATATTTTGCATATGAATCTCTTATCTGATAATATGGTTTGCAAGTGTTTTCTTCCATCTTGTAAGTTGCCTTTCAGTATCCTTGTGTCTAGTAGAAATTTCAATTGTAAGCTGATCCTGAACTTGGTTTACAAATGAGGTTAAAGACTTCTGCAAGGTCCCAAATCCAATGAAGACCAAGTCTTCTGTTTTACTATAATATTTGCTGCATATAGTGCCTATTGCTATATTTGACTAATGCATATCCTCTGAACACCTGCTTTGTCTGTCACTGATTTCTCAGCCATCCTCACTAATCAGGATCTTTTGAATGATAGAATTAGAATTGCCACCAATTTGATTGGGTTAATTGGGTGCTTCTTATCAAGTTACCCTGATCAGTTGCTGTTCTTCACACTCTGTCTTTGACATATTTGTCAAAACACCCTTGAAGCTGAGCACTCTATTGGTGGATGAGTTATATTTCAGGCACTCTCTGTGTTGATGATCTGTAGCAATATTTCTTCACCAGTGCCTGAGTGTTTGCATGAAGGCCCTGAAATTGCATGCAAAGTTCCTTTGATGTGTCTATTATTCCAGGGAGAGAGTACATAGCTTCTATTCGGTCATTAAAAAGATCTGTAACCCCAAAAGATCCATGGAAAAAATATGATGAAAAATAGAGTATCCCAGGATGTATCCTTTTCCCCAGGCTCTATCCCTCCATAAAATTACTATATAGTTCTCATGATTCTATCTGCTCTGAGATTCTTTATGTCTAATAAGGAGGATGTGAGAAATGGTGTGATCACTGACCTAGAGCCAGACATCCTGGAATGTGAAGTCAAGTGGGCCTTAGAAAGCATCACTACGAACAAAGCTAGTGGAGGTGATGGAATTCTAGTTGAGCTCTTGCAAGTCCTGAAAGATGATGCTGTGAAAGTGCTGCACTCAATATGCCAGCAAATTTGGAAAACTCAGCAGTGGCCACAGGACTGGAAAAGGTCAGTTTTCATTCCAATCCCAAAGAAAGGCAATGCCAAAGAATGCTCAAACTACCACACAATTGCACTCATCTCACATACCAGTAAAGGAATGCTCAAAATTCTCCAAGCCAGGCTTCAGCAATATGTGAACCGTGAACTTCCTGATGTTCAAGCTGGTTTGAGAAAAGGCAGAGGAACCAGAGACCAAATTGCCAACATCCGCTGGATAATGGAAAAAGCAAGCGAGTTCCAGAAAAACATCTATTTCTGCTTTATTGACTATGCCAAAGCCTTTGACTGTGTGGATTACAAGAAACTGTGGAAAATTCTGAAAGAGATGGGAATACCAGACCACCTGACCTGCCTCTTGAGAAACCTATATGCAGGTCAGGAAGCAACAGTTAGAACTGGGCATGGAATGACAGACTGGTTCTAAATAGGAAAAGGAGTGCGTCAAGGCTGTATATTGTCACCCTGCTTATTTAACTTCTATGTGGAGTACATCATGAGAAACACTGGACTGGAAGAAGCACAAGCTGGAATCAAGATTGCTGGGAGAAATATCAATAACCTCAGATATGCAGATGACACCACCCTTATGGCAGAAAGTGAAGAGGAACTAAAAAGCCTCTTGATGAAAGTGAAAGTGGAGAGTGAAAAAGTTGGCTTAAAGCTCAACATTCAGGAAACTAAGATCATGGCATCTGGTCCCATCATTTCATGGGAAATAGATGGGGAAACAGTGGAAACAGTGCCAGACTTTATTTTTTGGGGTTCCAAAATCACTGCAGATGGTGATTGCAGCCATGAAATTAAAAGGCGCCTACCCCTTGGAAGGAAAGTTATGACCAACCTAGATAGCATATTCAAAAGCAGAGACATTACTTTGCCCACAAAGGTTCGTCTAGTCAAGGCTATGGTTTTTCCTGTGGTCATGTATGGATGTGAGAGTTGGACTGTGAAGAAGGCTGAGTGCCGAAGAATTGATGCTTTTGAACTGTGGTGCTGGAGAAGACTCTTGAGAGTCCCTTAGACTGCAAGGAGATCCAACCAGTCCATTCTGAAGGAGATCAGCCCTGGGATTTCTTTGGAAGGAATGATGCTGAAGCTGAAACTCCAGTACTTTGGCCACCTCATGCGAAGAGTTGACTCATTGGAAAAGACTCTGATGCTGGGAGGGATTGGGGGCAGGAGGAGAAGGGGATGACAGAGGATGGCTGGATGGCATCACTGACTCAATGGACGTAAGTCTGGGTGAACTCCAGGAGTTGGTGCTGGACAGGGAGGCCTGGCGTGCTGCGATTCATGGGGTCGCAAAGAGTCGGACACGACTGAGTGACTGAACTGAACTGAACTGAAAGTTTTCTCTTACTGTGGTTCCATCTCCAAGAAACTTTGGCAATCAAATCAAAACCAGAACATGATAATATAAGACAGTTTTTCCCTCAGGGAATACATTTAAAGGATTCTAGTGTGAACTTGCAGAAAAAGCAGGGGTTGGACTTTGCGATTGGTGAGATGGAGGTGCTGTAAATTAAGAGAGGCAATAATTGAAACTAAGAGAGAAATTATCTCTTAGCGTCTGTAAAGAAAGGGAGTGAGGTTTCTCTTTGTGGTATTGAGGGAGAACTTTATAGATCAATGGAGCTTGCAAAGAACATCCAGAGGGTTGGGTAAAGAAATGGTAAAACAAGATCATGTGTGTTGTAGGAGGTGTTAGGTGGCAGAGAAGAGAAAATGAGAATCAATGCAGACAGCCCAATGACTCCCAGATTCTGGGAAATAAGCTAGAAGACTGGGTTTGGAGTAGATCCAAACATTCATCACCCTGTGGTTTTCTTTTTCTCCACAGCCAATACCTTCAGAACATCTCTAGAGGACCAGGTGAGTTTCATTTCCTGACTGTTTTTCTCTCCCACTACTACCTATCACCCCACATTCCCTCTCCTTCCAGTTCTTCTTCTATCTTTTTTCCACCCCAGCATATCTCAATTGTCTACTCTGAAGTGAAGACACAGCTCTGAGATGATTCAGCTGGAAAGGTCAGCTCTAAAGATGAAGATGCCAAGGAAAGTTATCAGAATATCCTACTTATATGACTTGTCTCTGATCCAAAGACCCAGCTTAGTGCAGTCCTTGAGGACTCTGGAGCAACCAACTAGTTCCAGCTTTCCAGTTCTTCTTGCCCATGTGCATTCACTCCAAGGACTTCTGATTCATCCAGTCTGAGGCAGTGATGGGAAGACCCCTCAGAGACTACACTGAAATGACCAAGATCCATGGTCAAGAGAGAAGCCTATATACCTTCTCTGAGCCTAATCTAAGGTGCTCCTTACTGTCTGATTTCAGGAGAGGGAGAAAGACTGCTGTAGAAAAACAGAAGGACAAATTTTGGAGAATTGGGATTTCTACCTAGATAGAAAAGACTGAGTGAATCAGGTCTCTGTTTAATACATATTCAGCAACTCTCCCTGTGGGGAATAGGTTGCTTCAATTGGTTTCACTATGAGTGGCTGCCTGCATACTTCACAAGCAAAGCACAGGTCCATCCCTCCTGCTTACACTGCCTGTCAGGATTCAGTTGCAGACAAAAGAATCCATTTCAAGTGATTTACAGATAAAGGAATTAAAAAATTTATATCGGCTACTTTGAAAAATCATTTGAAGAGCTGGAGAAGCAGGCTCCAGACTGAGCTTCCAAAAGCAAAACCTGATTTCATTAATGTTATTAGGGGCAAAGATTTTTAACACTGGAGACAAGAAATACAACAAATATAAAAAGTTAAGTAACAACCTGGAAAACCTAAATTTGAATTGGAAATGTCAGTACAAACTGATGACAAAAACTGCTCATTTTAAAAATGTTATCTATTTCTGAGGTCATCCACCAGAAAGGTCTAGAAATAATTAATAATTCAGTAACAATGAGCATCCATTGCACATGCTGTAGTCTCTAAATACTTTTTCCTATTCAAAGAATATAGAGCCACCTTTCTTGTAGGAGCTGTATCTTTGAGTTATCAAATAGGTGATGTTAGAATAATTCTTCCAATAAATGAAGAAGGACTGAAAGAAATAGAAGGCAACTATTTTGTGTGAATGTTTCATGCTACACCTAATGATCAAGTTGATATAAAAAAACCCAGCCTAATATTATAGGCCTCCTAGTGGAAGTATTCAATACTACCTACAAAGTATTTAAGCCTGAATTATCAGAAGTAAATCTATTGAAGTCTCTAGATCTAACTACCAGTTTATAGGAAATACAGTGGACAAAGGATTTTGTTAAATAGCACCATGGGATTGTGATCAGAAAAATCTAAACTATGGAAAAATTCTAAAGGATAAATGATCTGGTTTCTTTAACAAAAAAAGAAAGGAGAAAGGGAAGACTTATAAATTAAATGATACTTAAGACATGTCAGTCAAAAGGAATGAGTGGGTCTTGCCTCAAACAAATCAAGTTTAAAAAGAATTACTTATGGAATACTAAATGAAATTTATACATTAATATGAAGAAATTATGTTTGGATAATTTATATGTTTGAAGAATTTATGTTTTGGGTATAAATGATAGTATTATGGTTATGTTTTTATTAAAAATATTCATCTTTTACTTAATACTGAAGTATTTGTACATTAAATATTATGATTTTGCTTGAAATAATCCAATAAGAGTTGGGTGGGCAGGAAGTGGATAGAGGTACAGATAAAGCAAGATTGGTCATGTGAGCACCATTTCTGAAGCTGGATGATAGGTATGTAAAGGGAGGAAGTAGAGCTTATACTAGTCTCTTTGTATGTCTTAAATTTTGATGATAAAAAGTTAAGCATTGCATTGTACATATGTACCACAGCTTCTTTACCCAATGGATCTCTAGGTTGTTTCATGTCCTAGCTACAGTAAACAGTGCTGCAAGGAACATTGGCGTACATGTGTCTTTTACAATTATGATTGTCTCAGGGTAGCCCAGTAGTGGGATTGTTGGGTCACATCGTAGTTTTATTCCTAGTTTTTTAAGGAAACTCCATACTGGCTTCGATAGTGGCTGTATCAGTTTGCATTTCCACCAACAATGATAGAGGGTTCCCTTTTCTCCACATTCTCTCCAGCATTTATTGTTTGTAGATTTTTTGATGGTGGCTATTCTGACCAGTGTGAGGTGAGTTCACATTGTAGTTTGATTTGCATTTCTCTAATAATGAGCAATGTTCAGCATCTTTTCATGTGTTCATTAGCCATCTGTATGTCTTCTTTGAACATTGCTCAGTCATAAAAAGGAACACATTTGAGTCAATGTTAATGAGGTGGATGAACCTAGAGCCTATTATACAGAGTGAAGTAAGTCAGAAAGAGAAAAACAAATATGTAAAGTATGTAAAAGCCATATGTAAAGTAGATAGCCAGTAGGAATTGTTGTATGATTGAGAGAACTCAAACCAGGGCTCTGTGACAAGCTGGAGGGGTGGGATGGGCTGGGAGGGAGGTTCGAGAGGGAGAAGACATATGCACACTTATGGCTGAATCATGTTGATGTATTGCAGAAACTGACACAGTAGTGTAAAGCAATATCCTCCAATTAAAAATAAATAAAATTTAAAAAGATAATAAGACCTAGGGTGGACGGGATAGTTAGGGAGTTTGGGATGGGCATGTACACACTGCTATATTTAAAATGTATAGCTGACAATGTCCTACTGTGAATAGCATGGGAAACTCTGCTCAGTGTTATGTGGCAGCCTGGATGGAAGGAGAGTCTCGGGGGAGAACAGATACATGTATATGTGTTGCTGAGTTCCTTTGCTGTCTAGCTGAAACTATAATATGCATTAATATTGGCTATACTCCAATACAAAATAAAAAGTTAAAAAGAATGTTAAGCACTCCCAATCTCCCATACTCTGCTTTACTTTTATCCCTCAAGCATTTATCACTTTAAAATATACCATACAATTTGCTTATGTGCTATGCTTATTGTATGTCAGTCCTCTGGAAAGTAAATTAAGGGAAACAACATTTGTCTTTTTCGTTCACTGACACATCCCAAGCACCTAGAACTATGCTTGATACATTCTAGGTGCTTAATAAATACTTTTGAATATCTGAATTGCCTATTTTATTCTAAAATATCTGCCATGACAGTTCTTTTAGAATGGTGTGTGTGTGTGTGTATGTGTGTGTACTTTTAGTGTAGCTAGTAAAAGCAGTGTATCAAAATGAATATGGGTTTTAAATCCAAAAGATTTTAGTTCAAGACTTGAATTGCCACTTATAATTTCTTAGATAAATTATATACATTTTTTGCATCTAATTTCCCTCTATGCAAAATGAAGATACTATGTACCTCATGGGCTTCCCAAGTAGTAAGAACTGATAGCTTATGGTGAACGATGGTGAATTTGTGGTCTCCGAAGAAGATTTAACTTTGGGACCAGGCATCAGGCTTGATCACTCAACAGCTTTTGTGTAGCAGAGTTTTATTAAAGTGAAAAAGGAACAGAGAAAGCTTCTGACATAGACATCAGGAAGGGGCTGGAGAGTGCCCCCATTCTTAGTCTTAGCAAGGGAGTTATATACTTTTTAATTGTTTATTACAATAAATCAAAAGGATGTCTCAAGGTTGTAAAGATATTACTAGATCTATTTCCACAATATACATTTTAAGACAACAGGATTAGTCAGAAGGTTTTCAGGAAAAAGAAACATGTCCTCAAAGCAGGATACATTATAGTTATATAATCCTTACTAAGGAATGTAGAAAAAAACCTTGTCCTTTCCTCCTCCTTGAGAATTCCAGACCCCTTACTCCTCCTTGGGGACCCTGGACTTCTTATCAACCTGCCTAAGGATTGACTCTCAGAACCTACCTGCCAATGCAGGAGACATGAGACGCGGGTTTGATCCTTGGCTCAGAAAGATCTCCTGGAGATGGGCATGGCAACCCACTTCAGTATTCTTGCCAGGAGAATCCCAAGGACAGAGGAGCCTGGTGTGCGACAGTCCAAAGGATAGCAGACTCTGACACAACTGAAGCGACTTAGCACACATGCTTATACCTTGTATGACCATTGTGAGCACATTCCTAATCAAGGCTTTTGTCCTTGCAGTTCCCTCTATCTGTAATGCCTTTCCTCTTGATAACCACTACTTGTTTCCTCTCATCCTTTAGAGCTTACTCAAATGTAATCTCCATAAAGTCTTCCCTTATTACCTGTTTATGATAGACACATCATCTAATCTTCATCAACTCTTCTTCTTATGCTACCTCATATTTATCCAAAGCACTTTTGTCATCTGACATTATAAATTCTTATTTGTTTATTATCTGATTACCCAAAGCATAATTTATGCTCTATGTAAACAAGAATTTTATTTGTTTTGTTTAAGAATGTACCCTTAGTGCCTCTTTCAGAGCCCAACACATGATAAGCACTTAGTTAACATTTATGAATTATGAGAATTATATAAAGCAATCAATGTAAGTGTCTGATAATGTGCCTTTTGCATATAAGCATTCAATACATATTAATTGTCAGTGTTTAGTAAGCCACTGATTTATTTTCTAGGTCAAAAAATATTTATTGTGCACTTAGTATACCAAACATAAAGATAGATTAGGAAAAAATGTTTCTCCTTAAGAAGTTTCCAGTAGAAAACAGACTGGATACAAGGGAAGGGGAATGAGAGGGTGGGACAAATGGGCAGAGCAGCATGAACACATTTACACTGCCAAATGTAAGATATAGAGCCAGTGGGGATTTGCTGTATGATTCAGGGAACTCACCAGGGCTCTGTGATAACCTAGAGGCGTGGAAAGGGGTGGGGGGTGGGAGGAAGGTTCATGAGGGAGGGGCTATATATATGCCTATGGCTGATTCATACTGATGTGTGGCAGAAACCGACACACTATTGTAAAGCAATTATTCTTCAATTAAAAATAAAATTAAAAAGAAGTTTCCAAAGTAACGCACTGGAAGAGATAGATACATAAAGAGATAATTCCAGTATAATGGGAAAGTATGATTAGATGGGGAGAAGGCAATGGCAACCCACTCCAGTACCCTTGCCTGGAAAATCCCATGGATGGAGGAGCCTGGTAGGCTGCCATCCATGGGGTCACAAAGAGTCAGACACGACTGAAGCGACTTAGCAGCATGATTAGATGGAGCACTTAGCCCATGTGTTAGGGAAAGTAACATTAACAGTTGTAACAGGTGAGCCCAGAAGACTCAGGAACTTTCCAAACAAATCATCAGTTGCTCTCAGAGTGAAGGGTAAGGCTGCACTCCACCCAGCCACTCAGGAACATAGGTTGCTTACATCTCATGGTACTGCCATCTTCAGTGCTTCCAGTTCCTCTGCAAAAGGGGAGAGCATGGAAGGTCAGCCAAAAAACTTTAGGGCCCAGTCCTGAAAGTGAAATACATTTCATTGCTCCCACAGGCCACTGACCAGAACTTAGCCACAGTTTCCCTACCTAACTCAGGAGTGGGAGTAGGAATCCAGCTGAGGCCTGGAAATCAGAGGACACAGATCTTATGGACACCCCAGCTAGTCACTGTGTGACTCAACCAAGGGCAATTTTCAGGGAAATTTTTTCTGGAAGAGATAGCACACAGTGAGCAAGAGAATATTAACATGTAGGAACCAACCGGATCTGAGTTCAGATCCAGGTCACAGTTCATATCTATGTAACCTTAGCTGTTGTTGTTCAGTTGCAAAGTTGTGACCAACTCTTTGTGACCCATGGACTTGTCCATTACCAGCTCCCGGAGTCTGCTCAAACTCACGTCCATTGAGTCAGTGATGCCATCCAACTATCTCATCCTTTGTTGTCCCCTTCTCCTCCTGCCTTCTACCTTTGCCAGAATCAGGATCTTTTCCCATGAGTTAGCTCTTTGCATCAGGTGACCAAAGTATTGGAGCTTCAGCTTCAGCATCAGTCCTTACAATAAATATTCTGTGTTGATTTCCTTTAGGATTGACTGTTAAGTTACTCAAATATCTCCTTAGAGATTAAAAATGAGAGAGCAGTAGAACCTAATTCATAAACATGCTGTGAGGATTAAATGTGTGGAGTCTTAAGCATAAAGTTTAAGACACAGTAAACATTTATTAATAAGAAATATTAGCTGTCAGGAAGAGGAGAAAGGAAGGAACAGTAAGGAGAGGAAAAGAAAACTGAATTAGAAAACTAAACACAGAAAGAATGGGCTAGGAAATAAAGCAAAGGGCTTTGATGCTGCTGCTGCTGCTGCTGCTAAGTCGCTCCAGTCGTGTCTAACCCTGTGCGACCCCAGAGATGACAGCCCACCAGGCTCCTCCGTCCCTCGGATTCTCCAGGCAAGAACACTGGAGTGGGTTGCCTAGACAGACATAGATAACTGTGCTCAGGTTTAAAACAGAAAAATGTGTTCAGGAACTTATAAGCAGATTAGTATATGTTCAGAGTAAAAATCTGCTTACTGGAAAATTGTGTCAGTCTGGAAAGGTAGCTATCCCAGTAACCTTGGCACCATAAGGAAATTTATCTTGTAACCATCAGGAACCAAGGATGATTTAGTCTAACAGTGTGTCTCAGATTTGTGTCCTTCAGAGAGCTCTTTCTGGTGGTTGTGTCACAGCTTCATGGTGGGTGACCCTGGTGACAGGGAGAGTGCTTAGATACTGTCACTGTAGTCTAGGTTAGATGAACAGGGTAGAGCCACAGACGCAGTACAGGGGAGGGGCACAAAACTTGTTTTTTGAGAAACTCAGTAAAAGTAATTGATCGATTAGAAGTGAAGAAAGGCATCGAGGACAGCTCCCAGGAATTTGGCTTAGGCTGCTCAGGGGAACTATGATGCCATAGATGGAGACAAACTGGAGTATAATTCAAAAACTTCTTGGCAAAACTGCAGCCTCACCCAGTTTTGCTCAGTGTTGCATTTTATGCACTGGGACTTTATTTGCCAAAAACTTTGTGGAAAATTTGAGATTCACATCACATCTCTCTCCTTCTGGCCAATCACTTTGGGGCTTAGTCTTTTTCCTTTTCTTTAAGAATTTGATTCATTGCCTTCACTCGCGAGTTGTTAGGAAGTTTACCTAGATAATCACTATGATAATTCCATCTTGTGTTTTTGATGATTCTGCTGTGCTTGCCACCAGCCTTTGGTCTCATTAGCACCATCCCAGCTTCTTGCTTATTATATTTAATAAAATCTCTAAAGCTAAGCATGGCCTTAAGATAAGATGTAAAAACAACCCCTACCCAAATGTCAGCTCAAGAGTCTCAGAAAGAGGAACCCCAAGATAAATATATCATTTATGTTTATGCAAAATTGTGTTATGTCTTCAGACTTGCCAGAGGCATGGAAAAATAACACCTCAAAAATTTACATAAGCTGGAGGGGCAAGGGGAAAGCCTCAAACCAGTTGGCTTCTATTATTTTCTAGCTAAAAAAAGAAAAAATAGAATTTTCATTATGAGAGGAAATCAGCTCATTTGCACAGGGCCTCCTTCCCTGAGAACACAGGAAGTCCAAGTTCTCCCCAAGAAGCTATTCAGGGTCATGAAGAGGAGGGCAGAGTTAGATTCAGGACATTATATAACTTTTATGACCCAGTGAAAAGTGAAAACGTACTGGGGTCCAGCCCCGGTTGGATCCAGGGATTCCCTCGGGAGGAAGGCGTTGGCGAAAAAGATAGATAAAAGGAAAAAGACACAGACGTTTGATCTGACTGGTTTATGTGGGAAACTAATAAAACCTGTGACGCCAGGTTTGCACTGACCACGGAGGCCGCAGGCGCCCTCTAGAATAGCGGAAGGTGCCCCACCTTAGGCACCTTCTTGAGTGGGTCTTAGAAGCCCGGGCAAGTAAGTGGTCTCAGAGAGCCCCCACGCTCCAAGTCAGTTACCATGAAGGAAGAACAGAGAAGAAAAGGAGAGAAAAGGAAGGAAGAAAGAATGACACGGGGAGACCAAGCTTTGAGTAAGGCCTGTAGCTTTATTTTCAAAGGGAGCTTATATACCTTAAGTTGTGCATAGAGGATAATAGGGGGTGTAAAATCATGCAAAGTCAGCAGTCTTTGATCCTTATCGAGACCAGGCTTTCTTCTCTGCAAACTTATCGTATACAAATGGTTTAGGTGATTTACATCATCTTCTGGCCAGAAGGCCTGTTAACATTTTATGACTCTGATAAAGGTTTGTCAACTGTAAGACTTATTTTCTCTAACAGTAATTATTTTAAAGTTTGGCGCCATCCTCCGAAGGTGTTAGATAAAGTTGCATTCCTATAGGGCAAAGGTGCAGTGGGCTTACAACAAAGGAAATAATTTATTACCTTAAGGGTCTAAAGTTGTTAACACCAAGGCCACTACTTATTTTTTTCCATATACCAACTATATTAATTAATACACTTCTGAGGATACAATACAGGGGATGTGGAAACTTGGCAGCAAGCATTGGCTCAACAATGAAATCTTCTACTAGTTCTATTCTAACAATTTCTAACTCTCTGAGAGGCTCTATACTGTTTGAATATCTTAAGCTTCCCATGCCTCTCGCGGTTGGGAGGCTGTAAACAGCGTAGCTGTAGGAGTCCGGGTAAACCTGTCAGGCAAGTTAGAGAGCCATCTGAGGGGTTTGGATTGAAACACTCCTATTATGCCCAGGAGGGTATTTAACTAGAGCTTTAAGTTGATTTCTTTCAGAGAAAGGTGGTCGGGAATAGCCCCCCATTGATGTCAGAGGAGTTGGTGAAAGTTGTAAAATAGTAAAACAGACAGATTCTGGTTTTGGGGTAGACGCTCAGGCAGATCCAGAGGGGTCCTCGAGCCCTGACTCACCTTGCCCGTCAGGGCTCTCCCACATGACTTTGTCATGGGTGGGAACTCCCGTACTGGCTCCCAGCAAAAATGGAAGACCCCTTGTTCAAAAACCAAGAGAAAAAAAGTGATGCTAAAAGTACTAATATATAAAACTTTTTTTTTCTTTCCTCCATGGTCTCTCCCTCTTCTTGCCATGATGTTTCTTATTTGCTATTTAAGGTCATCATAAGAAAAGAAAAAACAAAAATTTAAATCATTAGCAATATAAAGGATCACCTCTATATTTTGCAATGCCAGCTTTAACTGGAAATATGAGAGTATTTCACTCATATGTAGAACCACAGAAATTAGACAATTGCTATTTCATAGTTCATTCATGCATAGGCATTTTGTTCTTACAAGAAGAGTGGAAATTCTGAAAAAAAAAAAAAAAACAACGTCTCACTTAAAATTTAGTTTCTTAATATAAGCACATTATGCCAATACTTTCTATTTGTGGATTACTGACAAGTAAGGAAAGACTGAAATACTGAGATTGCCTTATATTTCCTTTTCCTTCTATGTTATTTTCAACATACATGATTAACTGGTATAGGGAAGTACCATAAGAAAGGATACAATAGGGTTTCTTGGTTGTTCAAGTTTCTTAGAACTCAACTTCCTTCTTACTGTGTTTGAATCAAGTTCTGGCTCAAATTGAAAGTGTGGCTTTTGGGGGCTTTTAGTTATTGATCTAATGTTTAGTTTGTACTCCCTTTGAGTCTTCCTGAGCATGGTGGATCCAACTGGAATTCTGTGTTCATGGGGTATTTAAATGCTATTTGCATTTAGGCACCAAGGAAAGTGGATACACCTATTGTAAGTATCTTCTCTGCTCATGTGCTGACTCCATTGTCCCATTAGGCTTCATTTACAAAGCACAAATTTAAACATAAAGGTATTAGAAATTTCAAGATGGCAACAGCAGAGCATTAAACCCTTTATAGTGCAGGACCCTGTGTAACTGCACAGGTCATAAGCTCATGGAACTGGATATAGTTTTGATGCTTCCAGCAAGTCACAAGTGGCTAGTCAGAGGTCTTCTCCAATGGACCTTCCAGAATCAAACAGGCCCAACACAAGTTTTAATTATCTTTTTATAAATTCTTTCTAATTATTTGAACCCATCATTGGAATTTGTGATCATGCTGGTGCTGGTATGAGAAGGCGATTGGATCTGAAAACCTTGGGCTGAGGGCAGCCTCGATGAAAGAGTCACTGTGTGAACATTACCGAACACAAGTTCATGTGCTCCATGAGCAGTGAGGCCAAAAAAACTGAAACGTCAGAGTTTGGAGCAGAGAAAGATTTATTGCAGGGCCATTCAAGGAGATGGGTGGCTCATGCCCCCTCCTCCCAAACTTGAACTCCTCAAAGGGTTTCAGCAAAGCATTTTAAAGGCCAGGTGAGGGAGGGGGGCGACAGGTTACGTGATCAGCTTGTACACAGTTCTCTGATTGGTTGATGTTGAAGTAACGGGGTGGTTAATTTTATCAGTCCTTGTGTGTCAGTAGATCTGCATGCTATGTTCTCATGATCACCGATAAGTTAATTTCTTACAGTTGGTGGTGGTTTTTAGCATCTGAAAAACTCAGGAAATACGCATGAGATACTAATATCTGGGTACTTCAGAAAGAAGCTAAAGCTGAGGATACGGGGGAGGGGTCTGTTCTGGGTAAGCTCCAAAAGCTCCTGGTTGGTTACATGAATGAAAAAAAAAAAAAAAGAGAGCTGAGTTCAGTGTGACAGGTTAATAAACTTCATAACTGCCATTTATGCAGTATCTACTATATGCTTATGATATATACTTTGCTATTATCTCATTTAATGTCAACAATAACTAGAAGGCAAGTATAATTAATATTAGCTTTATAGATGAGAAAACTGGGGCTCAAAATCTCTTCTGTCCATGAGATTCTCCAGGCAAGAATACTGGAGTGGGTTGCCATTTCCTTCCCCACAGAATCTTCCCGACCCAGGAGTTGAACCCAGGTCTCCTATGTGGGAAGCCCTATAAATGAGAAAACCGGGGCTAAAAATCCTGCCTAGTTTTCCAAAAGTCACCCAGAGGGTAACTGACAGCTAAGATTGAGCTTCATGTCCATCAGATTTGAATCCCAATGTTCTCCCCATACACCAAGCTTCCTCTCTGACCAATGATCATTTTATACAAGGCAGATGATGTATTGAGATGGCCAAATTGGAAAAAAAGAAAAACACAGAGAAAAGAGTCTTTGCACAGACATTGTAGGTGAGGTTCATCTTGGCAGGTCCAGCAAGTATTTTAAGATGGGGAGAGATTTGCTTGACCATCCCAGTGAAGGGTGCCTCTTTGGATTACCTTTTAAAATGTAATCAGGTAGATAAATTAATAAGAAATAAAAGTCAACAGAAAATGATGAATAGCATATATTTAGAGGTTAAATTAGGTGGAGGAAAAGGACATAGATTAGAGAACTAATAAAAAGTTGGAAGGCTGGGGAGCTTTTGTTCTTTGCTACCTGTTTAAGGTAGCAAAGCCACAGCACACGAAAAGAATGTCCAGCATGCCAAGACAGAGGTTAAGGGCAGCCTAATCTGACCTTATATCTTTTCTGAACATGGTCAGAAAAATGGTAGCAAGTATGCAAATTGACCCCTAGGGATGGGTAGCTCCCCTCAGAACCCTACAAAATTCAGTGGTAGATATCAGA
The DNA here is from genome assembly GCF_032452875.1 of Bos javanicus. Lineage (NCBI taxonomy): Eukaryota > Metazoa > Chordata > Mammalia > Artiodactyla > Bovidae > Bos > Bos javanicus. Next base: position 12,811,183 of record NC_083870.1, read on the forward strand.
TATGTTCTTTCTTTGTTATCTCTGATGATGATGATCTAGTCGCTAAGTCATATCCAACTCTTAGGACCCGATGGACTGTAGCTTGCCAGGCTCCTCTGTCCATGGGATTCTCCAGGCAAGAATACTGGAGTGGGTTGCCATTCCCTTCTCCATTTCTTCTGTTATCTCTGACTGTTGCTCTTATCAGACTCAGGTTGATGTAGACAGTACCTTCATGGAAATTGTGAAATATTCAAGTGTATTATTAATAAATCTTTTTATCCTAGCCAATAAGATTCAAAAAACAACATACATTCACAGAAATACTCATGAATGCTAAAACATGAATGAGACTTGGAAACATACTGAGTGAAAGAAACCAGACACAAAAAACCACATATTGTAAATCGATTTCTATGCTCAGAATAGGTAAATCTACAGAGAAAGAAAGTAAATTAGTAATCTGTTGCCTGGGCTGTGGGTGGGAATGGAGAGTACAAATGGGTGCCAAGTTCCTATTTGGGGTGGTGGAAATTTTTTAAAAATTAGATTGTCATGATAAAGCAAGTGGATTACATCATTGAAAATTATACTTCAGTAGAATTGTTAAATATATATATAGATTCATTCAGTGATTTTCAGTAAGTGTTCATCACCACAAATAAAGGCAATTTGGTAAAAAGTTGTAGAGTAGAAAGTGCATATTTAAAACAATAGCGCGTTTTGGTTTCATGCAGATCTGAGTTTTGAATAGGTTGGCACCAACCTACCTAGAAGGGTGGTGTTGTTTCCTTTATAAAGATGAAGAGGCCTGAGGTCAAGTTTGAAAACGTGCTTGAGGTCATCCCTCTTGTAAGCGGAAGCGCTCTGAGTCTTTCTGGTAACACAGCCTGTGCTTCTTTACCTCTCTGTCATGATAGAACCATGCCTGTTACATTTTCCCCCTGGAAAATGACCTGATGGTAACATTTAAAGTAAATCCTACCTTTGTCTAGATTTGTTTATGCTGCCAGCACTCCTTATTCATCTCTATCAATCCTCTTTCATCACTGCATCTGAGATTTTCCCTCCAGCTGTTGATAGCCAGAGAATGGAGAGGTTCCAACCCTTTTCCACAATGATTGACAGAGCCCTTGAGCTACATGGTTTATCCAATGATCATGAGATTACTGTGGCTAATTCCTCACATCCTAGTTTAAATATGTCTCTTCCTTTGTCTTCCAAAACTTTTTAGCTTTAACCTGTACTGTTATAGAGAGTACAACATTTATTTATAGACTTCATAAAACCAAGTTTCCATTTCCTGCCACCAGGGACCCAGAATAGGTCCTTAGTAATTGCCTTTGAGATATAATCATTTGACCATGGAAAATGTTGCTGTTACAGATGGCTTTCAGTTTAGTTCAGTCGCTCAGTTGTGTTCAACTCTTTGCGACCCCATGAACCCCAGCATGCCAGGCCTCCCTGTCCATCACCAACTCCTGGAGCCTACCCAAACTCATGTCCATTGAGTTGGTGATGCCATCCAACCATCTCATCCTCTGTTGTCCCCTTCTCCCTCTGCCCTCAATTTTTCCCAGCATCAGGGTCTTTTCAAATGAGTCAGCTCTTCGCATGAGGTGGCCGAAGTATTGGAGTTTCAGCTTCAACATCAGTCCTACCAATGAACACCCAGGACTGGTTGGATCTCCTTGCAGTCCAAGGGACCCTCAAGAGTCTTCTCCAACAAGGGCAATGTTGTATCTAGATTCCTATTCAAATGTTAATGCCTGTTGAATCTCTTTATTGAATTGGTTAGGTTCAGTCTCAGATATATCTGGGATGAAAGCCTGCTTCACTACTGCTTAAGAGTCTTCAGGCTTACAAGGTACTTGAAATTAAGGTACTTAATTTCTTTGAGCTTCAGTTTTCCTCATATATAAAATGAAGATGATAATACTGACCTGAAAGAATATTGCCTCTCTTATTTCATTATTTAACTGTTATAGTGTTGATGCAAACATTAAATAAGATAATATATGCATAGTACCTGGTGTGATGTTGTTTTATAGTAAGCATCCAAAATATGGTAACTATTAGGAAAACCATCACTTTGAGTTCAGAATAAGAACATATCTACCACATTTTACTTTCTGAGACAAATCACAAATAATAAAAATTAGCTAAAAAAAAATCTACCATGAGTGAAACTTTTTTTGGGGAGGAAAGGCTTTAACAAAACAATTTTTCCAAGCATATTTTGTCTTGGTATTTAAACTCATGTAAAATTAACTCATGTGTATTTCAAGAAAAAAAACCCCATCTTTTTCTGATTCATTTATGCTTAACTTAGTAGGATGTTTCTGCAGAAGAGTTATTGAGTATCCAGGTCACTCCCTATTATCCTCCTTAAACTTCTATTACTTCTTTTTTTCATCTTAAATTTGTAGATTAATTTGGTAAGATTTAAGGTCATTGTGCTGCTCTTCACAAAAATGATGCAACTCTCAATTTATCTAGCTTTTTTATGTCAATAAATTTTATAATTTTTTTAAAGTACTACCGAATCAGGTCCAACTGCTCAAAAATCATTACCTAAGAGAAGCAAATGTGGGTAGAAAGGAAAGTTGCTTTTAATCAGAATGTCAGCCATCTGGGAGAAGGTAGACTCAGTTCAGTTCAGTTCAGTTGCCCAGTCCTGTCCAACTCTTTGAGACCCCATGGACTGCAGCACACCAGGCTTCCCTGTCAGTCACCAACTCCTGGAGCTTACTCAAACTCATGTCCATCAAGTTGGTGATGTCTTCCAATCACCTCATCCTCTGTCGTCCCCTTCTCTTCCCACCTTCAATCTTTCCCAGCATCAGGGTTTTTCCAAGGAGTCAGCTCTTCGCATCAGGTGGCCAAAGTATTGGAGTTTCACTTCAGCATCAGTCCTTCCAATGAATATTCAAGACTGATTTCCTTTAGGATGGGCTGGTTGGATCTCCTTGCAGTCCGAGGGACTCTAAAGAGTCTTCTCCAACACCACACTTCAAAAGAATCAATTCTTCAGTTCTCAGCTTTCTTTACAGTCTAACTCTCACATCCATACATTACTACTGAAAAAACCATAGCTTTGACTAGATAGACCTTTGTTGGCAAAGTAATGTCTCTGCTTTTTAGTATGCTGTCTAAGTTGGTCATAGCTTTTCTTCCAAGGAGCAAGTGTCTTTTAATTTCATGGCTACAGTCACCATCTGAAGTGATTTTGGAGCCCCCCTCCCCCAGCAAAAAAAAAAAAAAAAAATCTGTCACTGATTCCATTGCTTACCCTTCCATCTATTTGCCATGAAGTGATGGGACTGCATGCCATGATCTTAGTTTTCTGAATGTTGAGCTTTAAGCCAACTTTTTCACTCTCCTCTTTCACTTTCATCAAGAGGCTCTTTAGTTCTTCTTTACTTTGTGCCATAAGGGTGGTGTCATCTGCATATCTGAGGTTATTGATATTTCTCCCAGCAATCTTGATTCCAGCTTGTGTTTCTTCCAGCCCAGCATTTCTCATAATGTACTCTGCATAGAATTTAAATAAGCAGGGTGACAATATGCAGCCTTGACATACTCCTTTCCCAATTTGGAACCAGTCTGTTGTTCCATGTCCAGTTCTAACTGTTGCTTCTTGACCTGCATACATATTTCTCAGGAGGCAGGTCAGGTGGTCTGGTATTCCCATCTCTTGAAGAATTTTCCACAGTTTGTTGTGATCCACACAGTCAAAGGCTTTGGTATAGTCAATAAAGCAGAAGCAGATGTTTTTCTGGAACTCTCTTGATTTTTCTGTGATCCACTGGATGTTGACAATTTGATCTCTGGTTCCTCTGTCTTTTCTAAATCCAGCTTAAACATCTGGAAGTTCATGGTTCATGTACTGTTGAAGTTTGGCTTGGAGAATTTTGAGCATTACTTTGATAGCATGTGAGATGACTGCAATTGTGCATTAGCTTGAACATTTTTTTGGCATTGCCTTTCTTTTGTATTAGAAAGAAAACTGGCCTTTTCCAAGCCTGTAGCCACTGCTGGGTTTTCCAAATTTGCTGGCATATTGAGTGCCGCATCATCTTTCAGGACTTGAAATAGCTCAACTGGAATTCCATCACCTCCAATAGCTTTATTTGTAGTGATGCTTCCTAAGTCCCACTTCACTTTGGACTCCCGGATATCTGGGTCTAGTTGAGTGATCACACCATTGTATTTATCTGGGTCATTAAGATCTTTTTTGTATAGTTCGTCTTGTATTCTTGCCACCTTTTCTTAATATCTTTTGCTTCTGTTAGGCCCATACCATTTCTGTCCTTTATTGTGCCCACCTTTGCATGGAATGTTCCTTTGTATCTCTATGTATCTCTAATATATATGTTAGGTCCATCTAGCTAAAATGTCCTTTAAGGCCAGTATTTCCTTATTAATTTTCTCTCTGGATGATCTATTCATTCATGTAAATGGAACATTAAAATCTCCTACTACTATTATTGTTTATTTCTTTCTTTAAATCTGTTTAAATTTGCTTTATACATTTATGTTCTCCTATGTTGGATGCACAAATATTTACAAATGTTATATTCTCTTGTTGGATCGACTCCATTATCATTATGTAATGTCCATCTTTGTCTCCTACTTCACTGTTTGTTTTAAAGTCTATTTTCTCTGATATAAGTACAGGATGGCACCCCACTCCAGAACTCTTTCCTGGCAAATCCCATGGACCGAGGAGCCTGGTAGGATGCAGTCCATGGGGTCGCTAGGAGTCAGACACGACTGAGCGACTTCACTTTCACTTTTCACTTTTATGCACTGGAGAAGGAAATGGCAACCCACTCCAGTGTTCTTGCCTGAAGAATCCCAGGGATGGGGGAGCCTGATGGGCTGCCGTCTATGGGGTCGAACAGAGTCAGACACGACTGAAGCGACTTAGCAGCAGCATCACTGCAGATAGTGATCAGCCATGAAAATAAAAGACGCTTACTCCTTGGAAGGAAAGTTATGACCAACCTAGATAGCATACTCAAAAGCAGAGACATTACTTTGCCAACAAAGGTCCATCTAGTCAAGGCTATGGTTTTTCCAGTAGTCATGTATGGATGTGAGAGTTGGACTGTGAAGAAAGCTGAGCGCCGAAGAATTGATGCTTTTGAACTGTGGTGTTGGAGAAGACTCTTGGGAGTCCCTTGGACTGCAAGGAGATCCAACCAGTCCATTCTGAAGGAGATCAGCCCTGGGTGTTCTTCGGAAGGAATGATGCTAAAGCTGAAACTCCAGTACTTTGGCCACCTCATGCGAAGAGTTGACTCATTGGAAAAGACCCTGATGCTGGGAGGGATTGGGGGCAGGAGGACAAGGGGACGACAGAGCAGGAGATGGCTGGATGGCATCACCCACTTGATGGACATCAGTTTGGCTGAACTCCGGGAGTTGGTAATGGACAGGGAGGGCTAGCGTGCTGTGATTCATGGGGTCTCAAAGAGTCGGACACGACTGAGTGACTGAACTGAACTGAACTGATTCCAACTTTCTTTTGGTTTCATTTGCATAGACTACTTTCCCTTCATTTTGAGTCTGTGTGCTCCTGTCCTTACATCTGAAATGACTCTCCTGTAGGCATTATATATATGGGTCTTATTTTCTTATCAGTCAGTCATTCTATGCATTTTGGTTGGAGCATTTAACAAATTTGAATTTAAAATAATTATTGATAGATATGTACATATTGCCACTTTGCTAATCCATTCTTAGTTGTTTTCTGTAGTTCTTCTATAGTTCTCTTTTTCTTATCTTTAGTTTTTCCTTTTTAACAGACTATTCCAATTTTACATCATTTTTTACTCTTAAAGTGATACTCTTTATCAACAAAATTTAAATATACAAGCAAGTGAATTTATATGTTCAACAAAATTAAATTACAATCATTCATGTGTTTGCATGAAGGTTAGTTCTTGTAAACTTCTCATGCCAAATTTACAAGAGTAAGCTTTTCATCTTAAGCAATCTTTATAATTTTTTAGAAATTTGAATGTTATCTTTCAGATTAGTTTCAAAATCACCTTTGGTCTCTCTGTAAGAGTGTACCAGTTTAAATTATAATTATTTTTAATTGATGTTTAGTTGATTTACAATATTACATTAGTTTCTAGTATACAACATACTAATTCAATATTTTTATAAATTATGCTCCCTTTACAGTTATTACGAAACAATGGCTACATTTTCCAATGCCATACAATAAAAGTATTTATTTTATACAGCAGTTTATATCTCTTACTTTATTACCCCTATCTTGCCCATCCCCCTTCCTTCTCCCTGTTGGTAACCACTTCTTTGTTCTCTATACCTTTGAGTCTTTTCCTGTTTTGTTATTTTTAAGTTTGTTTTATTTTTTAGATTCCATCTATAAGTGATGAGATACAGGATTTATCTTTCTCTGTTTGACTTATTTCACTAAGTATAGTAAGCTCTAGGTCCATCCATGTTTCTGTAAATGGCGGAATTTCATTTTTGTTTTTTTGGTTGAGTAACATTCCATTATGTCAAAGTGAAAGTGAAAGTGAAGTTGCTCAGTCGTGTCCAACTCTTTGCGAACCCATGGACTGTAGCCTACTATGCTCCTCTGTCCATGAGATTTTCCAGGCAAGAGTACCGGAGTGGATTGCCATTTCCTTCTCCAGAGGATCTTCCCAACCCAGGGATTGAACCTGAGTCTCCTGCATTGTAGGTAGATGCTTTACTGTCCGAGCCACTAGGGAAGTTCCATCATGTCAGGGGAGTTTATAATTTCCTTGGTTTTGTCTTGACACAGCAAAAATTTGAAGCAACAGATGGACCAGTGTTACAGCTCAGTATTACAGCTCAGTTTTATTTGGCAAGCGAAGGAAAATACATCCTCAAGGCGTGAGGGTGGACCAACACAAAAGAAGCACAAAGAGAGAGAGAAGAGAGGAGAAGAAGCTCAATATGGCTCCTGTTTTTCTATGTTTTTTCTCCTGCCCCTGAGTCTGCCCTATGTAAGCTGGGCTAGCCAGGAGGGCTATTCGCTTCACCTTAGGTTCTTATTCCAGTCCTTGGACCTTTCTTTATTTTATTTTTGCGGGCTTTCCCCTTGTTTGTCTTTTAGCCACTGCTATTTTGGATTCCTTTTTCCTATTATAACTACCTAACAATTTTCCAGTACTCTTGCCTGGAAAACACCATGGACAGAGGAGCCTGGTAGGCTGCAGTCCATGGGGTCGCTAAGAGTCAGACACGACTGAGCGACTTCACTTTCACTTTTCACTTGCATGCATTGGAGAAGGAAATGGCAACCCACTCCAGTGTTCTTGCCTGGAGAATCCCAGGGATGGGGGAGCCTGTTGAGCTGCTGTCTATGGGGTCACACAGAGTCGGACACGACTGAAGCGACTTAGCAGCAGCAGCAGCAACAATTATAACAAATATATCATCTTCTTTATTCATTCATAGGCTGCTTTCATATTTGCCTATTGTAAATAATACTGTTATGAACATTGGGGTACATGTATTTTTTTATTAGCATTTTTTTTTTTTTTTGGATGTATACCCAGGAGTGGAATTACTGGATCATATGGTAGTTCAAGTTTTAGTTTTTTGAGAAGCCTCCATACTGTTTTCCACAGTGGCTGCACCAATTTGCATTCTTACCAACCATGTGAAAATAAGGGAAGCAAAAAGCAAAAGAGAAAAGGAAAGATATATCCATTTGAATGCAGAGTTCCAAAGAATACCAAGGAGAGATAAGAAAGCCTTCCTCAGTGATCAATGCAAAGAAATAGAGGAAAACAATACAATGGGAAAGACTAAAGATCTCTTCAAGAAAATTAGAGATACCAAGGGAACATTTCATGTAAAGATGGACTCAATAAAGGACAGAAATGGTAGGGACCTAAAAGAAGCAGAGGATATTAAGAAGAGGTGGCAAGAATACACAGAAGAACTGTACAAAAAAGATCTTCATGATCCAGATAATCACGATGGTGTGATCACTCACCTAGAGCCAGACATCCTGGAATGTGAAGTCAAGTGGGCCTTAGAAAGCATCACTATGAACAAAGCTAGTGGAGGTGATGGAATTCCAGTTGAGCTCTTTCAAATCCTGAAAGATGACACTGTGAAAGTGCTGCACTTGATATGCCAGCAAATTTGAAAAACTCAGCAGTGGCCACAGGACTGGAAAATGTCAGTTTTCATTCCAATCCCAAAGAAAGGCAGTGTCAAAGAATTCTCAAACTACCGCACAATTGCACTCATCTCACATGCTAGTAAAGAAATGCTTAAAATTATCCAAGCCAGGCTTCAGCAATACGTGAACCATGAACTTCCAGAAGTTCAAGCTGGTTTTAGAAAAGGCAGAGAAACCAGAGATCAAATTGCCAACATCCGCTAGATCATGGAAAAAGCAAGAGAGTTCCAGAAAAACATCTATTTATGCTTTATTGACTATGCCAAAGCCTTTGACTGTGTGGATCACAAGAAACTGTGGAAAATTCTTAAAGAGATGGGAATACCAGACCACCTGACCTGCTTCTTGAGAAACCTGTATGCAGGTCAAGAAGCAACAGTTAGAATTGGACGTGGAACAACAGACTGGTTCCAAATAGGAAAAGGAGTACGTCAAGGCTGTATATGGTCACCCTGCTTATTTAACTTATATGCAGACTACATCATGAGAAACGCTGGGCTGGAAGAAGCACAAGCTGGAATCAAGATGATTGCCGGGAGAAATATCAATAACCTCAGATATGCAGATGACATCACCCTTATGGCAGAAAGTGAAGAAGAACTAAAGTGCCTCTTGATGAAAGTGAAAGAGGAGAGTGAAAAAGTTAGCTTAAAGCTCAACATTCAGAAAACTAAGATCATGGCATGCAGTCTCATCACTTCATGGGAAATAGATGGGGAAACAGTGGAAACAGTGGCTGACTCTATTTTTCTGGACTCCAAAATCACTGCAGATGGTAATTGCAGCCATAAAATTAAAAGATGCTTACTCCTTGGAAGGAAGGTTATGACCTACATAGACTGCATATTAAAAGCAGAGACATTACTTTGCCAAAAAGGGTCCATCTAGTCAAGGCTATGGTTTTTCCATTGGTCATGTATGGATGTGAGAGTTGGACTATAAAGAAAGCTAAGCACAGAAGAATTGATGCTTTTGAACTGTGGTGTTGGAGAAGACTCTCGAGAGTCCCTTGGGCTACAAGGAGATCCGACCAGTCCATCCGAAAGGAGATCAGTCCTGGGTGTACATTGGAAGGACTAATGTTGAAGCTGAAACTCCAATACTTTGGCCACCTCATGAGAAGAGCTGACTCATTGGAAAGGACTCTGATTCTGGGAAAGATTGAGGGCAGGAGGAGAAGAGGATGACAGAGGATGAGATGGTTGTATGGCATCACTGACTCAATGGATATGGGTTTGGGTAGACTTTGGGAGTTGGTGATGGACAGGGAGGCCTGGTGTACTGAGGTTCATGTGGTCACAAAGAGTCAGACACGACTGAGCGACTGAACTGAACTGAACTGAACCAACCATGTACAAGGGTTCCTTTTCCTCCATATCCTTGCCAACATTTGTTATTATTATTATTTTTTTTATGATAGCCATTCAGGTATGTGTGAGGTGATATCTCATTGTGGCTTTGATTTGCATTTTCCTGATGATTAGTAATATACCTGTTGACCATCTGCATTTCCTCTTTGGAAAAATATTTATTGAATTCTTCTGCCCATTTAAAATGTTTTTTTTTTTTTTTTGAAGTTGAGTTGTATGAGCTTATCGGATATTAACCCCTTATTGGTTATATTATTTGCAAATATTTTCTCCTTTGACATGCAAAAGCTTTTCATTAGGTCCCATTTGTTTATTTTTGCCTTTGTTCCTTTTCCCTTAGGCAATTGATCCATAAAAAATATTGCTATAGTTGATATCAAAGAGTGTTCTGCCTATGTTCTCTCCTAAGAATTTTTTTCAGATCTTAATCCCTTTTAAGTTTTTTTTGGAATATGTTTTGAGAAATTATACTAATTTCATCCTTTCACATGTAACAGTCTGGTTTCCCAGCACCACTTACTGAATGTGCTCTCTTTCTTGTGGTTTAATGACTTTTTCTTTCTTTCTTTTTTTAACTGTTATATTTATGTTACTTTGTCTTTCTCTCATTCTGATTTGTTTGTTTGCTTTAGTATTTACTATAGGATAGCTTCGTGGTTACCAGGAGGCTTTCATATAATAACATAGCACTCTATTTGAAGTTGGTAAGAACTTAAATTTGATCCCTAAAGCTCAACATTTTTATTTTCCTCATGACAGTTTATATCTTTATATCTTGTGTATCCCTTAAGTAGTGATTATAATAGTTATTTTAACTACTTTTGTATTTAATTTTTATACTAGCTTTGTAGGTGATTGAACCACTACCTTTACTATATATTTGTATTCTGTATCCAGTTCCCATGACCCTGCAGCAGGCCACTGTCAACCCATGCCTCCACTGGAGACTCCTGGACATTCACAGGCAAGTCTGGTTTAGTCTCTTGTTGGGACACTGTTCCTTTCTCCTGGCTCCTGGCTCACTTGCACAAGGTTTTGTTTGTGCCCTCTAAGAGTCTGTTTCCCCAGTCCTGTGGAAATTCTGTAATTAAATCCCATTGGCCTCCAAAGTCAAATTACCTGGGGAATCTTAGTCCCTTTGCCAGATCTCCAGGTTGGGAAATCTGTTGTGGGTCCTAGAACTTTCTTAACAGTATGAGAATTTCTTGGTATAATTGTTCTACAGTTTGTGGGTAGGTCAGTCAGGAGATCTATGGTGGGGCTAATGGTGACCTCCTCCAAGAGGGCTTGTGCCACATGCTGCATGACCCAGGTCTGCTGCACCAAGAGCCCCTATCCCCATGGCAAGCCACTGCTGACCCATGGCTCTGCAGGGGACACTCAAACACTCAAAGGCAGGTCTGGTTCAGTCACTGCAGTGTCTCTGGGTCCTGGTGCACATAAGTTTTCATTTGAGCCCTCCAAGCATCTCTGGTGGATATGGGGTTTGATTATAAACAAGAATTTGCCCCTCGCACTGTCTTGTTGGGGTTTCTCCTTTGCCCTTGGATGTGGGGTGATCTTTTTCTAATGGGATTCAACATTCTCCTGTTGATGGTTGTTCAGCAGTGAGCTGAAATTTTGGAGTTCTCACAGGAGAAGGTGAGCACACATCTTTCTACTCTGCCATCTTTACCTTCCCTAGGGTCTTGCTTATTCCGGATCTCACAGCACAGTCCCAGAGAGTGGACACATAGCTACTCTTGAATCAAACCTATTTGGAGCCTAAGCCTGGACACCATTTTTCCCGGTGACTGGGGATTCCTTAAATCTCCCATGAAGCACAGTTGGGACAAAGATCATAATATGCTCCTGTCATCTTACACAACAAATTTAAGGCGACAGAGTAAGAAAGCTAAGATGCTTTTCCCCTACTTCCCATCCCCCGCCTTGTTTTGGTCCTTTCCAATATCCTCCCAGGACTGGAAATCTAAGATGAGACTTATCACTTCCACGCCCACCCCTACACCCCCAACCCCTTCCCACCCTGTATCCCCACGGTGGGGTCGCCAGGCTTTGCCTTTCATTTACTTTGCCCTTCACCTTAGGAAACATCACTAAGAACAAAGCTAGTGGAGGTGATGAAATTCCAGTTGAGCTATTTCAAATCCTAAAAGATGTTGCTGTTAAAGTGTTGCATTCAATATGCCAATAAATATGGAAAACTCAGCAGTGGCCACAGGACTGGAAAAGGTCAGTTTTCACTCCAATCCTAAGAAAAGTCAATGCCAAAGAATGTTCAAACTACTGCACAACTGCAGTCATCTCACAGGCTAGCAAAGTAATGCTCAAAATTCTCCAAGCCAGGCTTCAACAGTACATGAAATATGAACTTCCATATGTTCAAGCTGGTTTTAGAAAAGGCAGAGGAACCAGAGATCAAAAGAGCCAGCATCCATTGGATCACACAAAAAGCAAGAGAGTTCCAGAAAAACATCTGCTTCTGCTTCATTGACTATGCCAAAGCCTTTGACTGTGTGGATCACAAGAAACTGTGGAAAATTCTTCAAGAGATGGGAATACCAGACCACCTGACCTGCCTCCTGAGAAATCTGTATGCAGGTCAAGAAGCAACAGTTAGAACTAGACATGGAACAACAGACTGGTTCCAAATAGGAAAAGGAGTACGTCAAGGCTGTATATGGTCACCCTGCTTATTTAACTTATATGCAGACTACATCATGCGAAATGCTGGGCTGGATGAAGCACAAACTGGAATCAAGATTGCTGGGAGAAATCTCAGTAACCTCAGATATGCAGAAGACACCACCCTTATGGCAGAAAGTGAAGATAAACTGAAGAGCTTTTTTTTTTTTTTTTAATTTTTATTTTTTAACTTTACAATATTGTATTGGTTTTGCCATATATCAAAATGATTCCACCACAGGTATACATGTGTTCCCCATCCTGAACCCTCCTCCCACCTCCCTCCCCATACCATTCCTCTGGGTCGTCCCAGTGCACTAGCCCCAAGCATCCAGTATCGTGAAGAGCTTTTTGATGAAAATTAAAGAGGAGAGTGAAAAAGCTAGCTTAAAACTCAACATTCAAAAAACTAAGATCATAGCATCTGGCCCCACACTTCATGGCAAATAATTGGACAGGAAAGCAATGGAAACAGTGTCAGACCTTATTTTCTTGGGCTCCAAAATCACTTCAGATGGTGACTGCAGCCATGAAATTAAAAGACACTTGCTCCTTGGAAGAAAAGCTATGATCAACCTAGACAGCATGCTAAAAAGCAGAGACATAACTTCGCTGACAAAGGTCTGTCTAGTCAAAGCTATGACTTCTCCAATAGTCATGTATGGATGATAGTGTTGGACCATAAAGAAAGCTGAGCAGTGAAGAATTGATGCCTTTGAACTGTGGTGTTGGAGAAGACTCTCAAGAGTCCCTTAGATGGCAAGGAGATTGAACGAGTCAATCTTAAAGGAAATAAGTCCTGAATATTCATTGGAAGGGCTGATGCTGAAGCTGAAACTCCAATACTTTGGTCACCTGATGTGAAGAGCTGATTCATTGGAAAAGATCCTGATGCTGGGCAATATTGAAGGCAGGAGGAGAAGGGGATGACAGAGGGTGAGATGGTTGGGTGGTATCACCAACTCGATGCAAATGACTTTGAGCAAGCCCCAGGAATTGGTGGTGGACAGGGAAGCCTGGCATGTTCAGTCCATGGTGTTGCAAAGAGTGAGACATGACTAAGCAATTGAACTGATTGACTGGCTTACTATATATTTACCTTTTTACTGAAATATTTTCTTTCATATATATATTTTTTTTTAAAGAAATTAAGCTTTCTTTTCTGTTTAAGTAAGTCCCTTTTTACACTGCTTGTAAAGCCAGTTTAGTGGTGAAAAGTCCTTTAGCCTCTGCTTCCCTCTCCTTCTATTCTAACTTTTCTGGGTAGAGTATTATTGGTTGGATTTTTTTAAAAATTCTTTTGTTTAAGCACTTTGAATATATCACTTCACTCCCTTCTGGCCTGCAAAGTTTCTACTATATAATCTACTGATAGTCTTATGAATGTTCCCTTGTATGTAACAAAATGCTTACTCTAGATGCTTTTAATATTTTCTCTTCATCGTTAACTTCTGCCATTTTAATATGAAATTAAATGGTCCCTTAAGGGATTCCTTGGTGGCTCAGATGGCAAAGAATCCACCTGCAATAAGGGAGACCTGGGTTCCATCCCTGGGTTGGGAAGATCCCCTGGAGAAGGGAACAGCCATCCACTACAATATTCTTTGAAGAAGGAAATGACCACTCCAGTACTCTTGCCTCAAAAATTCCATGGACAGAGAAACCTAGTGGGCTACAGTTCATGGGGTCGCAAAGAGTCAGACACTACTGAATGACTTCACACTCACTCACTCACAGTATTCTTGTCTGGAGAATTCCATGGACAGAGGAGCCTGGCAGGCTACAGTCAGTGGGATTGCAAAGAGTTAGACACGACTGAGCCACTTTCCCTTTCACTTTAAGAAGACCAGAATACAGACCCGGAAAGAAAAGGTGGGGAAAACTATTTGAAAATAAGAAACTGGAATTCCTCATGGCAGGTAATGTCAGTATACCAGGATGAAAACCTGACTTTTAAAAAGTTATCGAAGCAATTCACATATACAGAAATTAAAAACAAACAAACAAAACTGTATAGAAAGACATTGGAGAATGAAATGGCAACCCACTCCAGTATTCTTGCCTTGAAAATCCCATGGACAGAGGAGTCCATGGGGTCACAAAGAGTCAGACACAACTGAGCGACTAAGCATATAGCACGTATGCTTCTGCTGCTGCTGCTAAGTCGCTTCAGTCGTGTCCGACTCTGTGCGACCCCATAGACGGCAGCCCACCAGGCTCCCCGTTCCTGGGATTCTCCAGGCAAGGACACTGGAGTGGGTTGCCATTTCCTTCTCCAATGCATGAAAGTGAAAAGTGAAAGTGAAGTCACTCAGTCGTGTCTGAATCTTCGCAACCCCATGGACTGCAGCCTACCAGGCTCCTCTGTCCATGGGATTTTCCAGGCAAAAGTACTGGAGTGGGGTGCCATTGCCTTCTCAGGATAGCATGTATAGAAAGACATAAAATAAAATATCTTCTTCCATTCCATAGTTCTGAAAATATAACCACTATTTTAGGTTTATTTCCCAGGAAATAAGAAAGGATTCTTACATCAATTTATTTATACATGTACCCTATATTTTACATTTACCCCAATGTAATATTAGTATAAATACCAATCTACTCCCCACGTTTTTCTCTTCACATTGATCAAGGTTGTCTTGCTTTCTTACATGTACAAGCTTATCTCATTGTTAATGTCTTCATGGTGTGTCATTATTTAGATGTATCAGAATATTCTTAAGCAGTCCTATGTTTATTCTGGAAAAGGAAATGGCAACCCACTCCAATATTCTTGCCTGGAGAATCCCAGGGACAGAGGAGCCTTGTAGGCTACAGTCCTTGGGGCCACAAGAGTCGGACACAACTTAGTGACTAAACCACTACCATGTTTATTCAGTCCTATAATGTTTCTTCCAGTGTTTAGCTGTTATGAATGATGTCATAATAAACATTATTTTAGAGCTATCTTCCATGCTTTCCTTAAGCGATTTTTCCAGCAATAGAAATGTGGTGTCAAAAACCCTAACATTTATTTTTATCACTTTGATCACAGGGCAGGAAACTTTGATTAGTAGTTAAAAATGGGAACTCCCACTTCCTTTTTTCTAGTTTACTAATGCATCCTGCTCTTTGAAAAAGCTATTTCACAGATGCCTATCTTCGGGCTAGGGTGATAGTGTACAACTTTGAGATCAACGACAAAAGCGCTATTCCTGAGAAAGCTTCTCTTTTGGCCTCTGCCTTGGGCAGACCAAGTCTTCATGCTGCTGTGGGTATCACTGCTGATCTTGGGTAAGTAGAAAAGCTCAACATGAGCCCTGGGTGGGGTTAGGACAGCATCTCTCTACCACAGACCTGGCTTTTTCGGGGGGCTCAGCCCCTTCTCAAAGATTCTTTCCTGACTCGAGAGATTATGTTCTCTGACTTCACCGTATAGCTCAGAGATTCTTACTTTGAGGCTGCAAGAGTGGTCAGAGCCTCAACTTTACAAAAAAGGAAACCACAGTGACCACAGCACTAAGGGATTATTCATTTTTTTCTACAAAAAATACTACATCATGAAGTACAGCAAGAGTATTCTGTTTGCTTGTTCATATGGTCTCATTCAGAGAAGACCTTACCTTTCTGTCTGTAAAGGAGGTGTGTTTATTCCTTATGTGACAATCCAAGGCTGTGGTGCTGGACATGAGAGGACAAGTTTTCTAAGACAAAAGATGTCTCCTTCTTTTGCACACAAATGCAAATGATATCAGTGATTGGCAGTTTAAGAGCACAAAGAAAGGGAGATGAAGACAGGGACTCACAGGGGGAAGTGAGCAAGGCAGGGGAAAAACCTAAGATGCTTGATATTTTTCTTTTCCCCTTCAGGTTTATTGAAGCATAATTGACAAATTAAAATTTTATGTATTTAAGATGTGTAAGATGTCTTGATACACATATATTATGCAATAATTACCACAATCAACTAGTTAGCATTCCTCTCACTTCACATAGTCACCTTGTGTGTATGGTAAGAACACTCAGGATCAATTCTCTTAGCAAATTTCAACTTAACGTTATTATTAACTAGTCACCATACTCTACATTAGATCTCCAGTACTGCTTCATCTTACAACTGAAAGTTTGTTCCTTTGACCAACATGTCCTCAGTTCTCCTACAGCGTACTCACTGCTGGCAAACACCATTTTAGTCTCTGCTTTTGTGAGTTCAACTTTTTCAGATTGAACATGTAAGTGAGATCATGTAGTATTTGTCTTTCTCTGTCTGGCTTATTTCACTTAGCATAATGTCCTCCAGGTTTATCCATGTTGTCGCAATGTCAGGATTTCTTTCTTTCTTTAAAAGTTGAATAATATTCCATTGCATATATGTGTGTGTGTGTATACACATGCTACCTTTTATTTATCCATTAAACAAAAGACAGACACTTAACTTGTTTCAATATTCTAGCTACTGTGAGTAATGTTGTAATGAATATGGGAGTGCAGGAATCTCATTGAGATACTAATTTCATTTCCTTCAGATATATACCCAGAAGTGGGATTACTGGATCATATGATAATTTTACTTTTAATTTTTAAGGAACTTCCAGACTATTTCTGCATTATGACTGTGTGAATTATATTCTTGCCAACAATGTACAAGGTTCCTTTATCAACACTTGTTATCTTTTGTCTATTTGATAATAGCCAATCTAATTAGTGTGAGGTGTTATCTCCTGGTTTTGATTTGTGTTTCTTTAATGTTTGAGTGGGGAAGGAAATGGCAACCCACTCCATGTTCTTGCCTAGAGAATCCCAGGGACAGAGGAGCCTGGTAGGCTGCCGTCTATGGGGTCGTGCAGAGTCAGACACGACTGAAGCAACGCAGCAGCAGCAATGTTTGAGCATCTTTTTATAAACTTTTGGAGATTTGTACATCTTCTATTGAGAATATCTATTCATATTCTTAACTATTTTTTAATCAGGTTATTTGTATTTTGCTGTTTATTTGTTAAAGTTCCTTAGACATTTTAACCCCTTATTGGATAGATGGTTTTCTTTTATTTTCTCCCATTTCATAGGTTACAATATTGTTGATTATTTCCTTTGTTTGCAAAATTTTTATTTTTGATGCACTCCCATTTGTTTTAGTTCTTATTATTGTTGCCTATGCTTTTGGGGTCATATCCAAAACTCACGTCCTAGGTCAATGCCAAGAAGCTTTCTCCATGTGTTCCCTTTTAGCAGTTTTACAGTTTCAGGTCATACATTTAAGTCATTTATTTCAAATTGATTTTTGTACATGATGAGATACAAGAATCCAATTTTATTTGTTTTCATGTGGAAATTCAGTTTTCACGGAGTGATTTATGGAAGGAACTCTTCTTTCCCCTTTGTGTGTTTTTGGTACAGATTTTGAAGATCAGTTCAGTTCAGTTCAGCCGCTCAGTTGCGTCTGACTTTTTGCCCATGAACCGCAGCACACCAGGCCTCCCTGTCCATCATCAACTCCCAGAGTTCACCCAAACTCATGTCCGTTGAGTCGGTGATGCTATCCAACCATCTCATCTATTCTTTGGATCTCTGAATTCAGATGCTTATATCTGAGGGTGGTGTTATCTGCATATCTGAGGTTGTTTATATTTCTCCTGGCAATCTTGATTCCAACTAGTGCTTTCTCCAGCCCAGTTTCTCATGATGTACTCTGCATATGAGTTAAATAATCAGGTTGACAGTACACAGCCTTGACGTACTCCTTTTCCTATTTGGAACTAGTCTGTTGGTCCATGTCCAGTTCTAACTGTTGCTTCCTGATCTGCATACAGGTTTCTCAAGAGGCAGGTCAGGTGGTCTGGTATTCCCATCTCTTTCAGAATTTTCCACAGTTAATTTTGAAGATCAGTTGACTATAAAAGTGTGCATTCATTTCTAGGCTCTCTGTTCTGATCCATTGATCTATATGTCTATTTTTATTTTAGTTTAGATTGTTTTTTATTGGAAAATAATTTTTCTACAATACTGTATTCAGTTCAGTTCAGTCGTTCAGTCATGTCCTACTCTTTGCGACCCCATGAACTGCAGCACGCCAGCCCTCCCTGTCCATCACCAACTCCTGGAGTTCACTCAAACTCACGTCCATCGAGTCAGTGATGCCATTCAGCCATCTCATCCTCTGTCGTCCCCTTCTCCTCCTGCCCCCAATCCCTCCCAGCATCAGGGTCTTTTCCAATGAGTCAACTCTTCGCATGAGGTGGCCAAAGTATTGGAGTTTCAGCTTTAGCATCATTCCTTCCAAAGAACACCCAGGACTTATCTCCTTTAGAATGGACTGGTTGGATCTCCTTGTAGTCCAAGGGACTCTCAAGAGTCTTCTCCAACACCACAGTTCAAAAGCATCAATTCTTCGGCACTCAGCCTTCTTCACAGTCTAACTCTCACATCCATACATGACCACTGGAAAAACCATAGCCTTGACTAGATGGACCTTTGTTGGCAAAGTAATGTCTCTGCTTTTGAATATGTTATCTAGGTTGGTCATAACTTTCCTTCCAAGGAGTAGGCGTCTTTTAATTTCATGGCTGCAATCACCATCTGCAGTGATTTTGGAGCCCCCAAAAATAAAGTCTGACACTGGTTCCACTGTTCCCCCATCTATTTCCCATGAAGTGATGGGACCAGATGCCATTTTAGTTTTCTGAACGTTAAGCTTTAAGCCAACTTTTTCACTCTCCACTTTCACTTTCATCAAGAAGATTTTTAGTTCCTCTTCACTTTCTGCCATAAGGGTGGTGTCATCTGCATGTCTGAGGTTATTGATATTTCTTCGGGCAATCTGGATTCCAGCTTGTGCTTCTTTGAGCCCAGCGTTTCTCATGATGTACTCTGCATAGAAGTTAAATAAGCAGGGTGACAATATATAGCTTTGACGTACTCCTTTTCCTATTTGGAACCAGTCTGTTGTTCCATGTCCAGTTCTAACTGTTGCTTCTTGACCTGCATACATATTTCTCAGGAGGCAGGTCAGCTGTGTATCCTTTTTGTACAGTTCTTCTGTGTATTCTTGCAATGTTGTGTTGGCCTCTGCCATATATCAACATGAATAGTTTTGATTATTACCACAGCTTTGTAATAGTTAGAAGTCAGAAATTGTATTTTCCAGTTTTGTTCTTCTGGCTCAAGATAGTTTTGACTTTTGGAGGGTCCTTTGTATCTGAAAAATCTATTCAGATTTTTTCTTTGTGATTGCTATGGGACCTATATAAAATATAAGAATTTAAATTAATAAATTTATTTAAATCAAGTATTAAAACTCTATCCTTTAATTATCCCCCATTTTATTATAGATATCACAATTTACATACTTTTACCTTGTGTATACATTAACAATTTATTGTAGCTATAGTTAATTTTTAGCACTTTTGTCTTTTTAAACTTTTTGCTAGAGTTAAAAGTGTTTTACATACCACTATATAGGATTTTATGAATGTTTATTTCCCCTCAGACTTCATATATTAAAATTTTGACACTGA
Source organism: Bos javanicus (assembly GCF_032452875.1). Taxonomy (NCBI): domain Eukaryota; kingdom Metazoa; phylum Chordata; class Mammalia; order Artiodactyla; family Bovidae; genus Bos; species Bos javanicus. Next base: position 12,830,919 of record NC_083870.1, read on the forward strand.
AAGTGATAGTATTAGGAGATGGAGGGGTCTTTGGGAGATGATTATGTCATGAGGACACAACCATCGTAAAAGAGATTAGTGCCCTTATAAAAGAGGTCAAAGAGAGTCCTGTTATGCTTCTTCCATGTGAGATTATAGTGAGAAGGTGGCTGTCTATGATGAAGTGGACTGTGCCAGAGAGAGTCAGCCAGAGTTACTAATCTCCAGAACTTTGAGAAATAAATTTGTGTTGTTTATAGGTTACCCAGTACAGCACTTTTGTCATAACAAATTGTATAGACTAAGACACAGTTTTTAACATATTCTGAATTTGATTATACTCAGTTCAGTTCAGTTCAGTTGCTCAGTCGTGTCCAACTCTTTGCGACCCCATGAATTGCAGCACACCAGGCCTCCCTGTCCATCACCAACTCCCAGAGTTCACTCAAACTCACCTCCTCTTCCTCAATTCATGATGGAGGTATATCCTAATAAACTCATTATAAGTAGAAAATATCATAAGTCTAAAATGCATTTAATACACTCAGCCTATCAAATATTATAGCCTAACCTAGACTGCTTTAAACATGCTCAGGACACTACCTTAGCTGATAGTTGGGTAAAATCAGCTAACACAAAGCCTATTTTATAATAGAATGTTGAATAATTCATGTAATTTACTGAATACTGCACTGAAAGTGAAAAATACAATAACTGCATAGATACAGAATTGTTGTAAGTGTGTCTGTTGTTTATCCCTGTGACTATGTGGCTGACTGGGAGCACTGGCACACTGCTGCTGTCCAGCATCGCAAGAGAGTAACATACTGTGTGTTGCTGGCCCAAGAAAAGATCAAAATTCAAAGTCTGGCTTCTAGCAAATGCATATTGCTTTTGCACCATCACAAAGTTGAAAAATCATAGGTCAAACCATCTGAATATTCACCTTTACTAGTGAGTTTTACAATTTCATGTGTTTTCAAGTTGCTGTTGCTGCTGCTAAGTCACTTCAGTTGTGTCCGACTCTGTGCGACCCCCTAGATGGCAGCCCACCAGACTCCCCCATCCCTGGGATTCTCCAGGCAAGAGTACTGGAGTGGGGTGCCATTGCCTTCTCCGAGATCATAATCTGCATATCCATAATTCAATACACTAACTCTGTCTTCTCAAAACGTAGGGATCAAGCTTCATTAAAATAATGCTGGATCATTACTCACATTCTCCACCAAAAAACAAACAAAAAACTGATAATGCTGGTACTCATTATAACAAAGTCCTGAAGAAATATGTCCAGTACCCAGAGTATCTGCATTATATTGCCTAAAATATCTAGTTTATAACAGAAATATTAGACATGCATAGAAATAGGAGTTGGAACTGTATAGTGGGGATAAAGGGCATTTGAAAAATGACCAGTAAAATTACCCTAGTAAAATTAGGTGATATCTCAGCAAAAAAACGGGGAGGCCAAAAGGCAGAGGTAAACATTCAAGGTGTGCTAAGAAAAAAACCTATCAACCAAGAAGTCCATCTTGACCAAAACTACCTTCTGAAAGATAGAGACAAAACAAAGATGCTCTCAAATCAATAACAACTGAAAAAATATATTAATAGACAATTGCCTCACAGGAATTACAGGAGGAGTTCTTTAGCTTGAATACCAGGGATTCCAGAAAGTGGTTCATATTAATGTTAACAAAGAAAAACACCTGTATATTTAATGCCATAAGAATAAAAGGCAGAAGTAATACAATTTTCTTTCAATTGATGTGAAAGGAACTATGTAAAATAGTTCCTTTTTAAATATGTGTGTCATGTGTTAGTACACTACAATATATAGCAATGTGATACCCATGTTAGGACATTTGCCATTCAAAAGCACAAGTGTAAGAGTAAACTGTACTGAGCAAAGGAAATGACCACAGATGGTACACAAGTGTACCAAAATATTTGAGAGGATTATATCATTAATATAATCTGCATGACAATAATAAAAAAAGGGAAAAGAATAAAGCTTTATATGAATGCTTTCTTGTATCCCTGGGATTAAACTATGATAATATGTAATCAATGCATATATTTTTAAAGAGGAACCTCTAAATTTTTTAAAAATATCTAATGGAGAAGCCATTTAGAAATGAAAGTACTAGAATATATTCATTTAATGAAAAATAAATTTATAAAGGACTAAGAGAAGGCAATGGCACCCCACTCCAGTACTCTTGCCTGGAAAATCCCATGGATGGAGGAGCCTGGTGGGCTGCAGTCCATGGGGTCACTAAGAGTCAGACACGACTGAGCAACTTCACTTTCTCTTTTCACTTTCATGCATTGGAGAAGGAAATGGCAACCCACTCCAGTGTTCTTGCCTGGAGAATCCCAGGGACGGGGGAGCCTGGTGGGCTACCGTCTATGGGGTTGCACAGAGTCGGATACGACTGAAATAACTTAGCATAGCATAAGAATTAAAAGTGTTAGTTGCTCAGTCATGTCCAACTCTTTGCAACCCCATGGACAATAGCCTACCAGGCTCCTCTGTCCATGGGTTTCTCCAGGCAAGAATACTGGAGTGAGTAGCCATCCCCTTCTCCAGGGGATCTTCCCTACCCAGTGATTGAACCTGGGTTTACTGTATTGCAGGCAGATTCTTTACCTTCTGGAAGAGTTAAAAATTTAAGAGCTGTAAAACACAAAAGGTAAATGCCAGGTGTATTGCATCTATGTCAATAATACTAAGAATGAATGAATGATATGGTCCAAACAGGAGGAAGAGAGTTTCACCTCATATGAAATAGACAAACCCTGATCTAAGTATGTACTATGTAGAAGAAGTAGACTGTATTTTTTATTATATTTTTAATTTAATTTTATTTATTTATTCATTTATTTTCAGCTGTGCTGTCTCTTTATTGCTGAGCATGGGCTTTTTTCTAGTTGGGATGCTTGGTCTTCTCATTTGCAGTGGCTTCTCCTGTTGTGGAGCACAGGCTCTAGAACACTGGCTCATTAGTTGCATAGCATGTCCTTAGTTGCCCTGAGGCATGTGGAATCTTCCTGGACCAGGGATCAAATCTGTGTCCTGTGCTCTGGCAGGCAGATTCTTAACCACCAGGCCACCAGGGAAGTCTAGAAAGCACACTTTAGATGAAAGATACTAAGAGTGAAAGTCCAAGTGTGTGATAGATATACATGTGAATGACACCAACATGAAAAGAGGTTGTATAAACATTGTGCAAAATGCACTTGAAAACAAAAATTATTAACAGAGATATTGAGGGATAGTATATGGTTCCCAAAGTCTCAAATGTTATGGCTTGCATCTGAAGTGAAACCTAAAAAAAAGGTGTAGCCTTTTTCATGCCTCTGTTAGCAAGTGAGAGAGACTGAAAATCAGTACCATGTCTATTGACCTTCACAGACGTTAAAGATGACTCACCAAACCTGATTTGAGGAGGAAAGGAAATAATAAAATTTAAAGTAGGGATGAATGAAATGGGGAGTGAAAAAATCATAGAGAAAAACCAGTGAAACCAAAAGTGAGTTTTATAGAAAAAATAACAAAATTGACAAATCTTAAGCAAGGTTGATCTAAGAAAAAGAGGGAATATTCAAATGTATACAGTCAGGAAGACTGAGGGATATTACTACGGACGTTGCATAAATAGAAAAGGACTATGAAAGAATTCAGTGAACAAGTATATGCCAAAAGCTAAGACGACTTACATGAGACACATAATTTCCCTGAAGGAAACAAATTATTGAAACTATGAAACTAAAACAAAAATAAATAAACCATAAAACCCAAAATCAAAACAGAACTACAAAAAGTGAAGTGCTTGAGGGACTTCCCTGGTGGTTCAGTGGTTAAGAATCCCTGTTCCAGTGTAAGAGAGTTCCCTTTTCTCCACACCCTCTCCAGCATTTATTGCTTGTAGACTTTTGGATTGCAGTCATTCTGACTGGCGTGAAATGGTACCTCATAGTGGTTTTGATTTGCATTTCTCTGACAATGAGTGATGTTGAGCATCTTTTCATGTGTTTGTTAGCCATCTGTATGTCTTCTTTGGAGAAATGTCTATTTAGTTCTTTGGCCCATTTTTTGATTGGGTCATTTATTTTTCTGGAGTTGAGCTGTAGGAGTTGCTTATATATTTTTGAGATTAGTTGTTTGTCCGTTGCTTCATTTGCTATTATTTTCTCCCATTCTGAAGGCTGCCTTTTCACCTTGCTAATAGTTTCCTTAGTTGTGCAGAAGCTTTTAAGTTTAATTAGGTCCCATTTGTTTATTTTTGCTTTTATTTCCAATATTCTGGGAGGTGGGTCATAGAGGATCCTGCTGTGATGTAAGTCGGAGAGTGTTTTGCCTATGTTCTCCTCTAGGAGTTTTAGAGTTTCTGGTCTTATGTTTAGATCTTTAATCCATTTTGAGTTTATTTTTGTGTATGGTGTCAGAAAGTGTTCTAGTTTCATTCTTTTACAAGTGGTTGACCAGTTTTCCCAGCACCACTTGTTAAAGAGATTGTCTTTATTCCATTGTATATTCTTGCCTCCTTTGTCAAAGATAAGGTGTCCATATGTGCGTGGATTTATCTCTGGGCTTTCTATATTGTTCCATTGATCTATATTTCTGTGTTTGTGCCAGTACCATACTGTCTTGATAACTGTGGCTTTGTAATAGAGCCTGAAGTCAGGTAGGTTGATTCCTCCAGTTCCATTCTTCTTTCTCAAGATAGCTTTGGCTATTCGAGGTTTTTTGTATTTCCATACAAATTGTGAAATTATTTGTTCTAGCTCTGTGAAGAATACTGTTGGTAGCTTGATAGGGATTGCATTGAATCTATAAATTGCTTTGGGTAGTATACTCATTTTCACTATATTGATTCTTCCAATCCATGAACATGGTATATTTCTCCATCTATTAGTGTCCTCTTTGATTTCTTTCACCAGTGTTTTATAGTTTTCTATATATAGGTCTTTAGTTTCCTTAGGTAGATATATTCCTAAGTATTTTATTCTTTCCGTTGCAATGGTGAATGGAATTGTTTCCTTAATTTCTCTTTCAATTTTCTCATTGATAGTGTATAGGAATGCAAGGGATTTCTGTGTGTTGATTTTATATCCTGCAACTTTACTATGGAGAACAGTGTGGAGATTCCTTAAAAAACTGGAAATAGAACTGCCTTATGATCCAGCAATCCCACTGCTGGGCATACACACTGAGGAAACCAGAAGGGAAAGAGACACGTGTACCCCAATGTTCATTGCAGCACTGTTTATAATAGCCAGGACATGGAAGCAACCTAGATGCCCATCAGCAGATGAATGGATAAGAAAGCTGTGGTACATATACACAATGGAGTATTACTCAGCCATTAAAAAGAATACATTTGAATCAGTTCTAATGAGATGGATGAAACTGGAATCTATTATACAGAATGAAGTAAGCCAGAAAGAAAAACACCAATACAGTATACTAACGCATATATATGGAATTTAGAAAGATGGTAACAATAACCCTATGTACGAGACAGCATAAGAGACACCGATATATAGATCAGTCTTATGGACTCTGTGGGAGAGGGAGAGGGTGGGGAGATTTGGGAGAATAGCATTGAAACATGTATAATATCATGTATGAAATGAGTCGCCAGTCCAGGTTTGATGCACGGTACTGGATGCTTGGGGCTGGTGCACTGGGACGACCCAGAGGGAGGGTAGGGGAGGGAGGAGGGAGGAGGGTTCAGGATGGGGAACGCAGATATACCTGTGGCGGATTCATTTCTATATTTGGCAAAACTAATACAATATTGTAAAGTTTAAAAAAAAAAAAAAAAAAAAAGAATCCCTGTTCCAATGCAGGGGATAGGGCTTGGATCCCTATTTGGGGAACTGTGATGCCAATGCCTCAGGGCAACCAAGCCTGTGCACCACAACTAACACCTGATGCAGCCAAATAAGTATAAAAATATATTTTTAAAAGGTGAAGTGTCTGAATTATTAAACCAGAAAACACCCATAAAATAAACCCAGACTGTACCTCTGAGTAGATGACGTCTATGCAAAGTTCTTCAAAAGTTTTCAACAATATATATTACTGTTGTTCACAAAGTCTTCTCAAAGGAGACAATCAGTTCAGTTCAGTTCAGTCGCTCAGTCATGTCCGACTCTTTGTGAACCCATGAATCGCAGTACGCCAGGCCTCCCTGTCCATCACCAACTCCCGAAGTTCACCCAGACTCACATCCATCGAGTCAGTGATGCCATCCAGCCACCTCAACCTCTGTTGTCCCCTTCTCCTCCTGCCCTCAATCCCTCCCAGCATCAGAGTCTTTTCCAATGAGTCAACTCTTCACATGAGGTGGCCAAAGTACTGGAGTTTCAGCGTTAGCATCATTCCTTCCAAAGAAATCCCAGGGCTGATCTCCTTCAGAATGGACTGGTTGGATCTCCCTGCAGTCCAAGGGACTCTAAAGAGTCTTCTCCAACACCACAGTTCAAAGGCATCAATTCTTCAGCACTCAGCCTTCTTCACAGTCCAACTCTCATATCCATACATGACCACAGGAAAAACCATAGCCTTGACTAGATGGACCTTTGTTGGCAAAGTAATGTCTCTGCTTTTGAATATGCTATCTAGGTTATACTTCACACTTATTTTGTGAGACTGTTACTACTGTAATATGAAAATTGAAAAGTTAACTACCAAAACAAACAAACAAAAATTCAACCCTCAAAAAACAAAAACTATACACCTGAGACTTTCCTGGTGGTCCCATGGCTAAGACTCTGAACTCCCAACGCAGGGGGCCTGGGTTCAATACCTGGTCAGGGAATGAGATCCCACATGCCACAACTAACAGTCCACAAGCTGCAACTGAGGGTTCTTCTCAAATATGGGTTCTTCATGACCTTTGACCCTCTTTTTAACACTGTTAAAGGCTTCTCTCCAATGTGAGTCCTTTCATGGATTCAAAGAGACTTGCAGTTTCTGAATGGTTTCTCACAGTGTTTATATTGATAGGGTTTCTCTCTGGTGTGAAATCTTTCATGTGATTGAAAGCTTTTATGACTGCAAAAAGTTTTTTCACATTGTTTACATAGGATTTCTCTCCAATGTGACTCCTTTCATGGAATCAAAGAGAAATGTGGTATCTGTATGCTTTCTCACAGTGTTTACATTGAGAAGACATGGGAAACAGCATTTTGTACCTAGGAAGCTCACGATATATAAGGATCTTTATTCTACAAGGACAATGTACAAGATATATCTATGCAGCAAGATCTCATGTAAACAACTGTTCAAGCAAAAGTTACCAATGATGGTAAAAGTGGATAGTAAGCTATATGCCAAGTCGTTGGTAATGACTTCATGAAACAGAGGGACAGTAAGAGCTGGAGGGGGCAGGGATGGAGTGCAGGAAAATGTAATAAAAAGGGACCTCATAGTTGGAAGCTGCATGGAATACTCCAGAAATGGGAAGACGTCCTAGTGTGGCACCAAAACAGAGGAGCAGAATAGGGTAATGGCCAGGAGCATATGCTTTGGAATCAAACAAGATGAGTTCAAATAAATGGGTTAAAAATTATATTCTGCCCCTCAGTTCAGTTCAGTTCAGTTCACTCAGTCGTGTCTGACTTTGTGATCCCGTGGACTGCAGCATGCCAGACCTCCCTGTCCATCACCGGTTCCCCCAGTTTGCTCAAACTCATGTCCATTGAGTCAGTGATGCCATCCAACCATCTTATCCTCTGTTGTCCCCTTCTCTTCCTGACTTCAATCTTTTCCGGCATCAGGGTCTTTTCAAATAAGTCAGTTCTTCTCATCAGGTGGCCAAACTATTGGAGTTTCACTTCAGCATCAGTCCTTCCAATGAATGTTCAGGATGAATTTCCTTTAGGAAGGACTGGTTGGATCTCCTTGCTGTCTAAAGGACTCTCAAGAATCTTCTCCAACACCACAGTTTAAAAGCATCAATTCTTCACTGCTCAGCTTTCTTTATGTCCAACTCTCACATCCATACATGACTACTGGGAAAATTATAGCTTTGACTAGATAGACCTTTGTTGGCAGAGTAATATCTCTGCTTTTTAATATGCTGTCGAAGTTGGTCATAACATTTATTCCAAGGAGCAAATGTCTTTTAATTTCATGGCTGCAATCACCATCTGCAGTGATTTTGGAACCCTCAAAAATAAAGTCTTTCCCTGTTTCCCCATCTATTTGCCATGAAGTGATAGGACCAGATGCCATGATCTTAGTTTCCTGAATGTTGAGTTTTAAGCCAACTTTTTCACTCTCTTCTTTCACTTTCATCAAGAGGCTCTTTAGTTATACTTCACTTTCTGCCATAAGAGTAGTGTCATCTGCATATCTGAGGTTATTGATATTTCTCCTGGCAATCTTGATTCCAGCTTGTACTTTTTCCAGCCCAGTGTTTCTCATGATGTACTCTACATGTTAGTTAAATAAGCAGGGTGACAATATACAGCCTTGACGTACTCCTTTTCCAACTTGGAACCAGTCTGTTGTTCCATGTCCGGTTCTAACTGTTGCTTCTTGACCTGCATACAGGTTTCTCAGGAGGCAGGTCAGGTGGTCTGGTATTCCCATCTCTTTCAGAATTTTCCACAGTTTGTTGTGATCCACACAGTCAAAGGCTTTAGTATAGTCAATAAAGCAGATATTTTTTCTGGAACTTTCTTGCTTTTTTGATGATCCAGCGGATATTGGCAATTTGATCTCTGGTTCCTCTGCCTTTTCTAAATCCAGCTTGAACATCTGGAAGTTCACAGTTCGCATACTGTTTAAGCCTGGCTTGGAGAATTTTGAGCATCATTTTGCTAGAGTGTGAGATGAGTGCAATTGTGCGGTAGTTTGAACATTCTTTGGCATTGACTTTTTTGGGATTGGAATGAAAACTGAGTTTTTCCAGTCCTGTGGCCACTGCTGAGTTTTCCAAATATGCTAGCATATAGAGTGCAGCACTTTAGCAGCAGCATCTTTTAGGATTTGAAATAGCTCAACTAGAATTCCATCACCTCCATTAGCTTTGTTCATAATGATGCTTCCTAAGGCCCACTTGACTTCACATTCCAGGGTGTGTGGCTCTAGGCGAGTGATCACCCCATTGTGATTACTGGGTTGTGATGATCTTTTTTGTATAGTTTTTCTGTGTATGCTTGCCACCTCTTCTTAATATCTGCTGCTTCCATTAGGTCCATACCATTTCTATCTTTTATTGTGCCCATCTTTGAATGAAATGTTCCCTTGGTATCTCTAATTTTCTTGAAAATATCTAAGTCTTTCCCATTCTGTTGTTTTCTCTATTTCATTGCATTGATCACTGAGGAAGGCTTTCTTTTTTTTTTTAATTTTATTTTATTTTTAAACTTTACAATATTGTATTAGTTTTGCCAAATATTGAAATGAATCCACCACAGCTTTCTTATCTCTCCTTGCTATTCTTTGGAACTCTCCATTCAGATGGGTATATGCTTCCTTTTCTCCTTTGCCTTTCACTTCTCTTCTTTTCACAGACATTTGTAAAGCTTCCTCAGACAAACATTTTGCCTTTTTGCATTTCTCTTTCTTGGGGATGGTCTTGATCACTGCCTCCTGTACAATGTCATGAATCTCCATCCTTAGTTCTTCAAGCACTCTATCAGATCTAGTCCCTTGAATCTATTTGTCACTTCCACTGTATAACTGTCAGGGGTTTGATTTAGGTTATACATGAATGGTCTAGTGGTTTTCCCTACTTTCTTCAATTAAAGATTGAATTTGGCAATAAGGAGTTCACGATTTGAGCCATAGTTAGCTCCTGGTCTTATTTTTGCTGGCTGTATAGAGCTTCTCCATCTTTGGCTGCAAAGAATATAATCAATCTGATTTTGGTATCGACCATTTGGTGATGTCCATGTGTAGAGTCTTCTGCCCCTACCAGCTATCAAACAGTTTTTCGTCTGTAAAATGGGGATAATCATAGAATTTTCCTCATAGGGGTAGTGACAAGATTACATGAAATAACATAGGTGAATATCTACCATATAGAATACACTCAAAAAAGTATTTGTTGTTGTTGTTTGTCATTCAGTTGCTAAGTTGCATTCAACTCTTGTGACCCCATGGACAGTAGCACACCAGGCTCCTCTGTCCTCCACTGTCTCCCACAATTTGTTCAAACTCATATCCATGCTTTGACTATATGGACCTTTGTTGGCATAGTGACGTCTCTGCTAGCCTGAACAGTTTCTTGTCTGTAAAATGAGGACGATCATCAAACTTTCCTCATATGGATAGTGAATAGATTACATGGAATGATATAGGTTGCATATCTACTATATAGAATACACTCAGAAAAACAATCACTACTTATAGAACAATACAAAATCCATGGTGTCAAGGTTTTCAGAAAATGGCAAATAATCCATTGTTCTGATTATAACACTTAGGTTTGGATTACTTCTCCATTAGCCCCATGTGGACAGAAATAATATCCCTTTTGCTCACTCCTGGATTTCCATTGCCTTGTCCAGTTCCTAGATATGGTTAGACAAATTCCACAAATTCCTGTTGAATGAATGACTCAAGTCTGTTCCTCATTGGAATGTGTAATTAATGTACAAACCTGTCAGTTTTGCCTTCTCTGCCTCTTGATTCCCCCTTTCTCAAACCTGTATTCTCTCAAACCAGAATTGAAAGAGAGACATGTACCCCAGTGTTAATTGCAGCACTGTTTACAATACCCAGGATATGGAGGCAACATAGATGTCCATCAGCAGATGGATGGATAAGAAGTTGTGGTCCATATACACAATGGAATATTACTCAGCTATAAAAAGGAACCCTTTAGAGTCAGTTTTAATGAAGTGGATGAAATTGGAGCTTATTATACAGAGTGAAGTAAGTCAGAAAGAGAAAGACAAATACTGTATTTTAATGCATATGTATGGAATTTAGAAAGACAGTACCAGCAATACTATGTGCAGGGCAACAAAGGAGGCACAGATGGAGAAGAAAGGAGAACAGATTTTTGGATTCAGTGGGAGAAGGTGAGGGTGGGATGATTTGAGAGAATAACACTGAAACATCTACATTACCATATGTAAAATAGATGACCAGTGCAAGTTCGATGCATGAAGCAGGGTACCCAAAGGCAGTGCTCTGGGACAACCCAGAGGAATAGGGAAGGGAGGGAGGGGTTCAGGATGTAGGGACCACAGGTACCTGTGGCCAACTCATGTTGATGTATGGCAAAAACCATCACAATATTGTAAAGTAGTTATCCTTCAATTAAAATAATTTAAAAAACCCATATCCTCTCAAGGAGAGATACTTACTGATCTAGTACTTCTAATTAATTCACTGTTCAATAATCATTTATGAAACAGGTCTGATGAGTTAGGCACTGTTATAAATTCTGTGTGGTGTATGGTGAAAATAAGAAGTCCCCGCTGTCATGCAGATTCTATTGTAGAGAAGGGAAAGTGAACAAACAAACAAGATGATTTCAAATAAATACTCTGAAGAAAATTAAGTATCATTATATCTTGCTCTGCCTTCTCTCTGGTCCTTCTGCTTTACCTCTTCCAGAGTGCTCCAACGAAGATACAATTTTTAATCTTGTCACTCCTCCTCTTGAAACGTTTCCATGGTTCCCTGTTACTTTTATGATGAAACTATAGCTGCTTACCTCTCATAACTTAGACCCTGTCTGCTTGTCCAATCTGATTTCCCTTAAATTCTCTACCTTCCAGAACCACTCTCCTACCCAGATGAACACCCAGTGCTATTTCTTCACATCTGGGGCCTTTCTGTCTCGACTGACCTCCCCATCATCTCTTCCCACACAGAAACACCTTTCCCTGGCTGACTCCTATGTTCTCATCCAGTTTTCTCAAGCATCACTTCCTTTGCTACACACTCGCTCCCACACACAGACCCTCCATATTGGGATGGGTGGCCCTTCTGCCTTTATGATGCCCCCATGTGTATTTTTAGTATTTACACCCTGTATTATAATACTTATTCTTCAGGTTTCTGTTTACCACCCACCCCGCCCAATTAACTTCTTGCTACCAGATACTATTTTTTAAATTCATCTTAATAGTCCAAGCACAATGACCAGTATATATATATAGACATTTGTTAAATGACTGTTATATTTTTAAAATAAATTCTAACGAAAAAATAATAAGTGAATGGGAAAAAAGCAAGCATTACTTTTGAAAAGCCAAAGAATCTCTGCTCTGTGCTCATCTCTGACTCTTTATATTTTTACAGCTCCTGTCGGTGGACAGTTTGGTGAGTTCTCCTTATGTTCTTCAGTGTCACTGGATAAAGAGTGTCTCTCTAATAAATATGAAATACTTGTGACAATTGTCTGAGGATCTCTAATATCTCCTGTTTCTCTCGCTGACATCGACAAGGATGTGAAAGTGTCACCCGGTTTACTGGCATTGCCCTACGGCCTGGATAGCTATATAGTCATCCTCAGACCCTTCCCAGGAGAAGTAGCAAATGCTCAAGCAGCTACAGGCTTTCACTGGGCCCTGCACTTACTCCTATTGCAAATGAACCTCAGATCACAAGGCAGGACATCTTAACTCCATGTCAAATGTTTAGGACTTGGGATAAGATGTTCTCCAGTCATCAAACTCAAAAAATTGCTCTGAAAACATCACAGTGGGAATGTTTCATTCTCTACAGTTTTCTCTCCAGGAAATGTGTGGAAAATAGATCATCCAACAGATGGGCCCTTAAAAGGAAGAAATGCACAATAAGAGGAGATTGGGGGAGAAGATAAATTGTCTGTTTCCTACATTTTTTTAGAGTTCTGACTCTTCATTGACATTCGTTTGGATCAGAGGGTATCTTGGATATTTGAAGACCCATGAATAGCAAGAACTGTCTACAACCTCTCTCCTGTCCAAAATCAGATGCATCAGTGTTTCATCCTTGTCTAGATCATCTCTGGATTCTAGCTAACACCTTGTCCATTCCTTGCTTTACCATAATTATCTATGATAGACTTTTTATTTATTTATTTTTGATAGTGAAACAGTTAAGTGTTTATTAGGAGGAAAAAGGGTACAGTGCATGTGGATAGATACACGGGCAGACAGAGAGAGAATTGCTCCATCATGGTAATTTAAATCACTTACATGGGGCATTTCTTCCTGGTTCCCTTTGGCCAATCACTTTGATTTACCTGTATTTGATATATCTAAGGATCCTCCCATGTGTGTGTACACATCTCTTAGCCAAGATGGATTGTGGTGAAGAGACCTATGTGTAGACTGAGCATCGCTCTTTTTTTTTTTTTTCTGATAGGCAAGAAGTAAATTTATTAATATAGGGTGCTTGTAAGAGATGCAAACGGACAGGCGAGGGAGCTCTGTCCCGAGGATTGAGTGGGCTACAGTTTTATAATGAAAAAAAGAGGAGGGGAGAAGACCTCCTTCTTCAAGTACATGTAGATGCAGACATAAGGCATACATCATTAGCTCCTCCTTCATATTAGGCAGAAAACTGTCTGACCCTATGAGGTCAAACTAGGATTATCATATTAGTGGAAGGGTGGTGACAGTTCTTCCATCTAGTGGCCTGGGGCATATCTGTGGTTTTGTTTATGGTTTTATAATTAAGCAAGCTTGCTTCGTTGAACAATGTTCCAATAGCTTTCTTGGGCTATCATTAACTTTCAATGGCCTCCCAAAGTTTCCTAAGTTTCCTTCTCTATCTATAGTCCCCTACTAGGATCATCACTCTCTTTTGACTTCCAAGGAGCTTTCTAGTTGGGAAGGCTTTCTTGACTTTGAGAATGAGAAATATGTGGTCTTATCTTTATCTTTTTCTGTATATCATCTATAAAATGAAAGTGCTAAGCAAGTTAATCTCTCAAGCTTTTGTCAGTGCCAAAATCTTAATATGATTTATCCCTTCTTTTGTGCAAAGTGCAAAACTGTGATTTTAACAACTCCTTGTGAAGTTCTTATGAGTTTATGAACATGATAAAGTGGCAGAGGATGACTTTTTCCAGAATGCAATTCCATAACAGACTAACCAACCATTTTTCCTATTGACATTTGGCAGTGAATCTTGCTGGTATTGCAATCTTGAAATCTCTTTGCTCACTGCCATTCCTCAGCAGTCACTTTCTCCTGGGTGAGAACTCTGGTTGAAACAAAGCCATGAACAGTGACCTTCCTGGGGATTTCTTGGGGATTCTCCAAAGTCAAGGCCTCTAGACTGTGCCTCACAAACCACTGTGATGGGAACTGTAGGCCACTCCACCTCAGATTCTTTCTTTTTCCTCCACAGCAAGTGAAATAAAATCTGTAATTTCCCTCCATCCTCCATGGACCACTCTCTTCCAAGGAGAGACTGTGACACTGACTTGCAAAGCATTTCAGTTCAATGCACCACAGAAAAGAAAATGGTACCGTTGGTATCTTCCTGGAGAAATACAAAGTGAGACAACAGAAAACACCTATGAGGCCCGTGAATCTGGAGGGTACAAATGCCAGGCCCAGGACTCACACTCAAGTGACCGTGTGGACTTGCTCTTTACTGCAGGTAGGAAAGAAATGAAAGAAAAAAAAAGTTTAGGAATAATAAAGTGACTCAAAACCCAGCTGCATTTACTAATTCAAAAGCTCTAGAAATAGGGTCCAAGAATTTATATATTTTACAAGCTCCTCAGGTAAAAGAAAATTTGAGAAGCAATTTATTTGAATGGTTTCTGAATCTATGTTTAGTTTGAGGCTTATAAATTTATTTGGAATAAAAATCTATGTGAGGATTTATTAATATTTTATAGATAGGTAGATAGAAGATAGAGAGGGAGTAATTTCCATTTCTGTCCTAAAACCACCTATTTTGAATGAATTTGAGGCAGTTATATAATCTTTCTAGTTATAATATAATGCTCTTTAAGTTAGTGAACAAGGAACAGTATAGTAGCAAAGAGCTAAGAAAATGCTTAGCCTCTTTGACCTGACAATTCTTCTCTTAAGAACTTACCTACTGAAATAGTCATAGATATATACAACCAAAATTGAAGAATCTTAAATGGTCAAGAAGAGAAAAAATTCATTAAATATTCTTACTGACATTGAAGGAAAATGTAGTCATTGAAAACCAGGTTAAAGAATGATATTGATGACATAGGAAAGTATTCATAGTAAAGTAAGTGAAAAGCAAATTATCAAGTGGATAAATACTTTAATTTCATAAAAAGAAATACATACAGACTCTTATATACATGCACAGAGATAAAAGAAGTAGAAAAATATATGCCAAAATCTGGTGAGTTGATAAGATTAATTTGCATTTCTGTTTTAAGCATTTTCTCAAGCATATGTGTTCCTTTTAAAGCGAGGGGGAAAAAAGGGATTTCCCTGGTGGTCCAGTGGTTAGGACTCTGTGCTTTCATTTCAGGGAGCATGGATTTGATCCCTGGTTGGGGAATTAAGATCCCACAAGACATGTGGCATGGCCAAAAATAAGTAAATTAATTAAATAGATAAAATCAGAAAAAGAAATGATGATTACTTTAAGAATCCTTTTCCCTAGTTCCCAGGCTTATAAAATCTTTTAGAATAATAGCAAAAAGAAGGGAGAAACAATCAGAAGAAACAAACAACCGCCCTTGTGTTTCCTACAGCCAGCCTGATCCTGCAGGCTCCATCTGATGTGTTTGAAGCTGACTCTGTGGTTCTGAGATGCCAAGCAAAGGCAAACGTAATACTAAATAACATGACATTGTACAAGAATGGAAAAGTCCTGCAAGTCCTTGACAAAACTTCTGACTTCCATATTTATCAAGCAAGTATGAAGGACAATGGTGACTATCACTGTAGTGGATTTAAAGATACTCACTTGGTTTCTTCAAACAAAATTAAAATCGTAGTCCAAGGTAAAGCGTTCTTTATTTTGTGAAATAGGTTAGTCAAAATGAGGACTCCTGAGATTGTAGAGGATAAAAAGGGCGGTCTGAAATACTACTGAATCTCAGGGAGCATTCCTACAAGGCATAGAGAAAGTACTGTTGTGCTTTGGGCTGAAGGATATTAGTAATCAAAGGCGGCATCTTTTCTGCCTGCTTTTGTATGTTCTGCTTGCGGGTGCGGAGGATGAACTGTGGTTTTCTCCAAAGCAGTTCCAAGCCTCACTTTGCTGAGAAATATTGTGATCCTTCTCTCTAGAGCTGTTTCCAAGTCCCGTGCTGAAAGCCAGCTCCACCCAACCCACTGAGGGGAACACAGTGACCTTGACCTGTGAGACCCAGCTCTCTCTACAGAGGCCAGAAAGCCAGCTCCTGTTCCGTTTCGTCAAAACATCCATGTGGTCAGAATGGAAAATCTCCCCAGAATTCCAGTTCTCTCCCATACGTAGAGAAAACTCAGGGTCTTACTGGTGTGAGGCACGGAGATTGAATTCCCTTGTCCAGAAACAGAGCCAGGAATTACAGATACAGGTACAAGGTGAGTGGTAGTGGGTTCTGAGATTTGCCAGAATGGGGCTGGGAAGGGCCGGGCAGAATGACACAACAGTTTGTTTTTCTTTCAGTACTGTGAGACACAACTCGTTCTTTTTCCTCTGAAGTTAGGCTTCCTTGACATCATTTTTTTGTCTTTTTTCCTGGTGGCCCTATAGGCATGGGCTTCCCAGGTGGTGCTAGTGGTAAAGAACCCGCCTACCAGTGCAGGAGACATAAGAGCCCCGGGTTTGATCCCTGGTGGGGAAGATCCCTTGGAGGAGGGCATGGCAACCCACTCCAGTATTCTTGCCTGGAGAGTTCCATGGACAGAGGAGCCTGGTGGGCTACAGCCCATAGGGTCACAAACAGCTGGACACAACTGAAGTGACTGAGCACACACACATATACTATAGGCATAAACCACAGAGCCCTTTGACTGAGCTAGATGGACTCTGCTTAGCCAGATGGACAGATTCTTAGAATGCTAGATGCCTGGAGGTGAGCACTTAAGAATAAGAAAACTAAAGGACAAGAGCTTGGGGAACAAATATTTCTAACTAGATGTATTTAGGGATGATGTTGTTCCCACTGGGCTTCCCTTGTGGATCAGATGGTGAAGAATCTGCCTGCAATGTGGAAGACCTGGCTTCGATCCCTGGGTTGGGAAGATCCCCTGGAGAAGGGAAAAGCTGTCCGCTGCAGTATTCTGGCCTGAAGAAGTCCATGGACTGTACAGTCCATGGGGTCGCAAAGAGTCGGACATGACTGAGTGACTTTCACTTTTACTTTGTAACCCTATTGCTTTTTCCTAAGTCTCTGAAACTGTATAGGTCTTCAAGCATGAATGCCAACCAGTGGTCAAATGCCTCTTCTGATTTATTTTGACCTATTGATATCTCATAGGAGCACTAGGAAGGATGCAGATCTGGGGTGCATGCTCTCCTGAGTGAGGAAATAGTGAAAGTGGTTAGCATTCTCCATTAATTTGCTCCCATTCCCAAGCAAAAGAGACGGTTCCATGTTTCTTCCAAACTGTCTGAAATTGAAAGTGTTAGTTGCTCTGTCCTGTCCAACTCTTTGCGACCCCATGGACTAGAGCCCACCAGGCTCCTCTGTTCATGGAATTCCCCAGGCAAGAATACTGGAGTGGGTAGTCATTCGCTTCTCCAGGGGATCTTCCCAACCCAGGGATCAAACCCGGGTCTCTCACATTTCAGGCAGATTCTTTACCATTTGAGCCACCAGGGAAGTCCTTGAAACTGTCTAGATATTATTAATCTTTGTTTTCTAATCATAGGCAACATTTTTTTCTTAGGTATATGATTTGGTCTGGACAATTGAGAGGAAGTAGAGGATGTTACTCAACAGTTGCAACACAGTGATTTCTAGCATAGGATCTCCCTTCATGTTACTGATGGAACCCAGACCCCAAATCCTACTCCTTATCTGTTCCCAGGTATCTTCCCTTGTTCTTCAAGCCTGCAAGATGACTCAAAAAGGCATTGCCCTTAGCCAATATCCTAGTGTAAAACCATAACCACCTGGAGTGTAGAACACTTTCATCCCAGATTTTCCTATTTTAGGAGGACTGTCACAGGTCCACCTCCTCTGACCATCTAACTGACAGGCAGAGGTGTTAAGAAGTGCTTACTCCAGGGCAAGCTTGCTGTATATGTCAATGATTGATTTCCAACAAAGCACCGAAGTTGTCACAGCTGCAGAGCAAGTACCTCCAGTGCCAAGTCTTCCTGTCCTTTCCATCCCGACCACTTCAATGTTAGGCACTGGGTGTAATTTCCAGGATGACCGGCCCATGCTCTGTCAGGTAGGGCATAAGGAGAGGGTGGGCATTTTATTCCTTGTGGAATAAATGCTTCCTGGTGGCTCAGATGGTAAAGAATCTGTCTGCAGTGTGGGAGACCCGGGTTTGATGCCTGGGTTGGGAAGATCCCCTAGAGAAGGGAATGACTACCCACTCCAGTATTCTTGCCTGGGGAATTCCAGGCAAGACAAAGGAGCCTGGTGGACTCTAGTCCATGGGGTCACAAACAGTTGGACAGGACTGAGCAACTAACACTCTCAATTTCAGGAACTGGCTCCACCAGTTCATTAGGAATTGAAGTTCTCTCAAACCATTGTCTCTCCAGCACTTTCTCCCTCTTCCCAAGAAGTCTCAATTCCACTGCAGGTCAACTTCCCATCAGGTCAGCAGACTTAGCCCTTCCCATTCGGTGACTCTTCTTCTGTGTCTCATTCTGTGACACCCCAATGCCAAGAATCCCACATGTCATTTTTATTCATTTAGAAATTGTTCGTGACGTCCGAATACACTCCCACCCAGAGTTCGTGTTTGAAGGTCAGGAGCTGGTTCTCATCTGCTCAGTAAATGGAGTTCCAAGGCCCATCACAGTCTCCTGGTACAAAAAACAACCCAGCCTTTGGAAGGACAGAGAGCTTCAAACTTCCTCAAAAACAGAATTCAAGGTCCCTGTGGTGCAAAGCAGCGATGCTGGAGAGTATTACTGTATTGCCAGAAACGGTCGCTTTTCCCTTGAGAGCAACTTAGTGATCATCAGTGTGAAAGGTGTGTCTGCCAAGTATCATTTGCAGAACAGCTTTTCAAACTCTGTAAAGACCATGAGGTGGTTGAGTGGGAGTGGGTGTTGATTGTTGCCAATAATTTACTGCTATGAATAATCTACCAGAAGTTAGATTAACAGCAGGGGGATTTAGGGGTAGAATGGGTTGTGGGAGCTTTTGGAAACTCCTAGAAATGGAGGACAGAAAAAGTATTCAAGGACTGGCATATGTGTGGGATCTTCATATTTAAAAATTTCTTTTTAAATGAAATGGTTCTTGAACAAATAGAATTTTAGAGCTGGAATGATCTGGGACCATGTCTCTTGATAGGAGGGCCCTCTTTCTCTTGTAGTAGGTCACATTCTCTCCATGTCCTCACATAACCTTTCTTCCCTGTCCTTGAAGAGAGAGAGGTCTCTGGTATCTTCCTCTCCTGTAAGGACGCTAGTCCTATCTGATT
Organism: Bos javanicus; assembly: GCF_032452875.1. NCBI lineage: Eukaryota > Metazoa > Chordata > Mammalia > Artiodactyla > Bovidae > Bos > Bos javanicus. The sequence continues at coordinate 12,850,422 of NC_083870.1, forward strand.
AGGGGGTCAATCTTCTCTTATGACCTCACTTAACCTTTGTTGTTCAGTCTCTAAGTTGTGTCTGACTCTTTGCAACACCATGGACTGCAGCATGCCAGGTTCCCCTATGCTTCACTATCTTCCAGAGTTAGTTCAAATTCATATCCATAGTCAGTGATGCTATCTAATCATCTCATCCCCTGCCACCCCCTTCTCCTCTTGCCCTCAATCTTTCCTAGCATCAGGGTCCTTTCCAATGAGTTGGCTCTTTGCATCAGGTGGCCAAAGTATTGGAGCTTTAGCTTCATCATCAGTCCTTCCAGTGAATATTCAGGGTTGATTTTCTTTAGGATTGACTGGTTTGATCTCCTTGCAGTCCAAAAGACTCTCAAGAGTCTTCTCCAGCACCACAATTTGAAAGCATCAATTCTTCAGCACTCAGTCTTCTTTATGGTTCAGTTCTCACATCCATACCTGGCTGACTACTGGAAAAGCTATATCACTGATAACTATACAGACCTTTGTCAGTAAAGTGCTATTTCTGCTGTTTAATATGCTGTCTTTTAGGTTCGTCATAGCTTTCCTTCCAAGGAATAAGCGTGTTTTAATTTTATGGCTGCAGTTACCATCTGCAGTGATTTTGGAGCCCAAGAAAAGAAAATCTGTCACTGCTTCCACTTTTTCCCCCTTCTTTTTGCCATGAAGTGATGGGACCAGATGCCATGATCTTCATTTATTGAATGTTGAATTTCAAGCCAGCTTTTTCACTCTCCTCTTTCACCCTCCTCAAGAGGCTCTTTAGCTCCTCTTTACTTTCTGCCATTAGAGTGGTGTCATCTGCATACCTGAGGTTGTTCATACTTCTCCTGGCAATCTTGATTTCAGCTTGTAATTCATCCAGTCTTGCATTTCACATGATGTGCTCTGCATATAAGTTAAATAAGCAGGGTGACAATATACAGTCTTGTACTCTTTCCCCAATTTTGAACTAGTCCATTGTTCCATGTCTGGTTCTAACTGTTGCTTCTTGACCTGCATACAGGTCCCTCAGGAGACAGGTAAGGTGGTCTGGTATTTCCATCTCTTTCTTTAAAAAACAAAAAAAGTTTTATTTACTTATAGCTGCACTGGGTCTCTGTTGCTGCATCTGGACTTTCTTTAGTTGTGGTAGGGGCTACTCTTCATTGAAGTGAGGGCTATTCTTTGTTGCAGTGAGCAGGCTTCTCATTGCAGTGGCTTCTTTTGTTATGGAGTATGGATCTAGGTGCTCAGGTTCAGTAGTTGTGACAAACAGGGCTAGTTGCTCCATGGCATGTGGGACTCTTCCTGGACCAGGGATAAAATCTGTATCCCCTGCATTGCAAGGCAGATTCTTAACCACTGGGCCACCAGTGAAGTCTGGTATTCCCATCTCTTTAAGAATTTTCCATATTTTGTTGTAATCCACAGTCAAAGTCTTGAGCATAGTCAGAAGCAGATGTTTTACTAGAATTCCCTTGCTTTCTCTATGATCTAATGAATGTTGGCAATTTGATCTCTGATTCCTCTGCCTTTTCTAAATCCATCTTGTACCTCTGGAAGTTCTCAGGTCACATATTGCTGAAGACTAGATTGAAGGATTTTGAACATAACCTTGCAAGTGCATGAAATGAGCACAACTGTATGGTAGCTGGAACATTCTTTGGCACTGCCCTTCTTTGAGATTGGAATGAAAACTGACCTTTTCCAGTCCCGTGGCCACTGCTGTTTTCTAAATTTGCTGAAATGTTGAGTGCAGCACTTTGACAGCACCATCTTTTAGGATTTGAAAAAGCTCAGCTGGAATTCCATCATCTCCACTAGCTTTGTTCATAGTATAGCTTTGTTCATAGTATTGCTTCCTAAGGCCCACTTGACTTCACACTCCAGGATTTCTGGCTTTAGGTGAGTGACCACACCATTGTGGTTATCCCAGTCATTAAGACCTCTTTTGTATAGTTCAACTGTGTATTCTTGCCACCTCTTCTTAATCTTTTCTGCTTCTGTTAGGTCCATACTGTTTCTGTCCTTTATTGTGCCTATCCTTGCATGACATGCTCCCTTGGCATCTCCAACTTTCTTGAAGAGATCTCTAATCTTTCCCATTCTATTGTTTTCCTCTATTTCTTTACACTTTTCATTTAAGAAGGGCTTATCTCTCCTGGAGAAGGAAATGGCAACCCACTCCAGTATTCATTCCTGGAAAATCCCATGGACCGAGGAGCCTGGTCGGCTACAATCCATGGGGTCGCAAAGAGTCGGACATGACTGAGCAACTTCTGTGTCTGTGTTCTGTGTATCTCTCCTTGCTGTTCTCTGTAACTCTGCATTCAGTTGGGTATATATTTCCCTTTCTTGCTTACCTTTTGCTTCTCTTCTTTCCTCAACTATTTGTAAACCCTCCTCAGACAACCACTTTGCCTTCTTGCAGTCCTTTTTCTTGGGGATGGTTTTGGTAACTGCCTCCTCTACAGTGGTGTGAGCTTCCATCCATCATTCTTCAGGCACTCTGTCTACCAGATCTATTCATCACTTTCACTGTATAACCACGAGGGATTTGATTTAGGTCATACCTGAATGGCCTAGTGGTTTCCCCTACTTTCTTCAATTTAAGCCTGAATTTTGCAATAAGGAGCTCATGATCTGAACCATGGTCAACTCAAGGTCTTGTTTTTGCTCACTGTATAGAGATTTACAATCTTCAGCTGCCAAGAAGCTGAAGCTTCAGTCATTTAACCTTATTTCCTTAAAGGCTCTATCTCCAAATACAGTCATATTGGAGGTTGTGACTTCAATATATGTATTAAAGAGGGACACAGTTCACTCCATAACACCATCCCCATTGGCTTTGAATAAGTGTCTCTATCTTGTGGGCTTCATCCTTCAACCAGTTCAGATACTATCATACTCCTTAATATGTCTGCAACATCTCTCTCTCTCCTTTCTTGATCCCCAGCATCTGTAGAACTCACCATTTTTCTCTTTTCTTTCTTTATCCATTGAATCCCCATACGCTTGAGTTTCCAATCAATCGTAGTAGTTCTCAAATAATTCCTCTATCCCAGGGTTATGGAGATATCTGTTGTTCCCATCAACAGTTAATTATTTTCAATAACCAATGTGCAAATCCATGTAGGATACAGCAACAGGTAGTAACATCAGTTACTCCAACCATGTAACTATGGTTACTACACCACCCCAAACTACCCTACCTCCTTTACCAGTATCTAACACCATCTTACCCTCAGTACTGTTAAGGTGGTTGTGGTAGTGATAGGAAAATAGCTTTGATAGAGCCCTGTGCTGTTCCCTTCATTGATGGCAAGCTCCAGTTCCACTTTTAAGGAGTCGATGTTATTTAACTTTGGAACAGGAGTCAGGAGACAGACTTAGGTCCTGTCTGGCCCTGAAAACATCCTGATGAGTTACCACAGACAGATCTCCTAACCTCTTCCTGACTCAGTTTTCTCACCTATAAATAGAGAGGGTCAGGCTGGATACAGGGAGATTGTAGGAATGGAGAAGATTCTAGAAGAGTATGTGAATGTCTGACAGAAAAGAGAAAGGGGCAGAGGCCCGAGGCCAATCCCAGCAAAGGGAAAAAGGAGAGCAGGGACTGACAGGAAGACTAAGAGTGGCTTGGGCAGGTGAGGGGACAAATCTTCCAAGTCATATGGCAGAGGGAAGGAGCAAGGTAAATGTGTCAGTCTCATGGTAGCAAAATCAGGGATTTCTTCCCCAAGAACATCATTTCCCCTGGAAAATTGGAGTCAGGTCACCTAACAAGGGGAGATAGGAGAGGAGAAGGGCCAGGTCTGATGGAGAAGGAGAAGACCAACATGGAGAATAGGAAAGAGCTGGGGAGAAAAGTCAGGAGACGGTGAGCTGCCCTGAAAGCCAGTGGACATGAGACTGGACATTTCATTAGCCACTGATTGACAGCTTCATGAAGTGTCAGGAGCAACTGTTAACTAAGTTTTTTCTCTTCCTCAGTCCCTGTGTCTCAACCTGTCCTCACTCTCAGACCTCCTGGGACCTGGACTCTTGTGAGAGATAAGATAAGCCTTCAGTGTGAAGTTCAGAGAGGTTCTCTGCCTATCTGGTACCAGTTTTTTCACGAAGATGTGTTGCTTATGAAGACAAAATCTACTTCAGAGAGAAAAATGTCCCATAGATTGTCTCTGACTGAAAATCACTTTGGAAAGTACTACTGCACAGCTGACAATGGCCTTGGCCCTCAGAGAAGTGAGGCTGTGAGTAAGTAAGCCTCCCTATCATTAGTAAGCCCAGGATCTGTTAGAGACCTATACTTGGCCTCTATCCCTGACTGCTCCAGAAATGTGTTCCCACCTTCAAGTTTCACCTACTTTTTCATCTGGCCAAACCATTGTCCTTCTCAACACCCCAGCTCACTGAGACAGCTATCTGCTGCTTTTGAGCCTGGTCCCTTCAGCAGCCCGTGTGCCACAGTGCCCCTGGCTGCCTACACAGCAGCTCTGTCTTTCCTGGACCCCAACCTCTGAGGAGTCAAGTGCTTCTCTCTTTTTGTCCTCTTGTCTTGTGAACCCCCCAGATTCCTGATTTTCATCCATTACACTGTCCCCTGTAGCCACAAAATAAGTTCTCCCTGAGGCACACAGATTTGTCTCTTGTCCTTTTCATATCAGATACTGATCATTTACAATGTACAAAACCAAGTAAGATGTAAAGACATGGAGCATGATCATAGTTACTTCAAATATGACCCTCTTTTTAAGAAAATGTTTATCAGAGTGTAGTTGAATTACAGTGTAATGTTAGTTTCAAGTGTACAGCAAAGTGGATCAGTCATACATAAATATATACACATTCATTTTTAGATTCTTTTCCAATATAGGTCATTATATAATATTGAGTTAAGTTCCCTGTGCTTTACAGTAGTTTTTAATTAGTTATCCCTTTTATATATAGCAGTAATGTATATGTCAGTCCCGATCTCCCAATTTATTCCCTCCCTCACTCCTTTACCCCCTGGTAACCACAAGTTTACCATAAGTAAACGATAAGTTTAATTCAACATAACCACATTGAGTAAGCTCTTTTAGAGTTGGTTAGGTAGCAATGTGAAAGGGGCCCAAATGGGGAAGGGCTGGCAGCAGATCAAGGGATAACCACTGTGAGCCAAGAGGAACTCACCTCTGCTTGCCTGATTTAAGGCCCTAACAGTGAATGTCAGCTCAAAATCAAGTTATATAGGTTTCAGTTGATCTCTGAATCTCAGTTTTGTGTCATCTATGTGTGGCCAAAGCCCAAGCCCAATTTTAGGGAGCAGTGTGATTTGGGTTTGTATTGATGGTAGAGTCTAGTCCTGGCTGGTCCTGGAAGCAACCTGTTTTCTCTTCTGTTTGAAAAAAAAAAAGCTGAGCCAGGCTGGAGATAAGCCAGAATGCAGCCCCTCCCACAATAAATATGCAAAAGTTTTAAAGGAAAGGATCAGGGAACCCTGGAAGGAGACATCAAATGAAAGAGACGGAGAAGCTGTGCTCCTGACATCCACAGACCCAAGGAATTTGGAGGCAGGATGTCATCATCAGATGCTCTCAGAGATGCACAAAGTTCTATAGAATGGCTGCTTTATCCACCTCCTAGGTAATCACTGCATGTAGTATGTATGTCAGACTATACTGACATCTAAGAATACATAGACTAGACCAACACTGTAGGAGTGTTTAACAAAGTGAAACCAAGTGAGGGAGAGTTTTAAGCAAAAGACAGTAGAGGCCAAGTCAGAGAAGGCACAGCTGATATATGATGAAAGATAGGAATTGAGTCACATCCCCTGAATTTAGCCACAAAGCACTGAAAAGGAAAGTGGAAGAATACAGGGGAGAACCTGGTTTGATAGCTGGGTTTGATGGCTGCCTCACCACATACTAGCTATGCAGCTTAACCCCAGTGGGCCTCAGTTTCCTCATGTGTGAAATAAAGGCAGTGATAATAGCTTCTCAGGATTGTTTTGATGATTAAATTAGTGTTTGTCTACATATGTTTACAAATAATATATGACAAATGCACACCATACACATAGTTAAAAACATTATATTATATCATGTGAGTGAGTGAAGTCGCTCAGTTGTGTCCAACTCTTTGCAGCCCCATGGACTGTAGCCTATCAGGCTCCTCTGTCCATGGAATTTTCTAGGCAAGAGTGCTGGAGTGGGTTGCCATTTCTTTCTCCCATATTATATCATAAGTGTCTATTATTATCATCATTATCATTATAATCACAAACATGAAAAATCAACTTTAGTATGTTGGTGGGGATAAAAACAAGGTTGTATTGAGCAAATTATCAGAGTGAGAGAAAAAAGTAGAGACAGTGCTTCTTCTATGAGTCTTTCCACAGAAAAGAAACATTGAGAACATTAAATGTAGATAGGGTTTTGTTTTGTTGTTTTACTAAAGGGGAAAGGATTAAGCACATCTAAGTGGTGTTTGGAAGAAGTGAATAGATGCAGAGAATTTATATCTGGGACACATGGAGGTGAGCTCAGGGTCAAGAAAGAGCAGGATCCTCCTTGAGTTGGTGGAGGGGCAGCTTGTCCAAGGTCACCAGACAGGGGAGAAGCAAGGGGCTGATGCAGGTAAATGGTGAGTCTGGTGGCAGCAAACTAAGGGACTTCTTCCTCAATAACATCAATTCCTCTGGAAAATGGGAGTGAGGTGACCTAACAAGAGGAGACAGGAAAGGAGAAGGGCCAGGTCTAATGGGAAAGGAGAAGACCAACAAGGAGAACAGAAGAGAGGTGGGGAGAAAAGCCAGGAAGGCTCTGGGGTGCCCTGATGGCCAGTGGACATGAGACTGAACATTTCACTAGCCACTGATTGACAGCTTCAGAAAGTGGCAGAAGCAACTGCTGACTACGGTTTTTCCTCTCCCTCAGTCCCTGTGTCTAAACCTGTCCTCACCTTCAGCTCTCCTGGGACCAGGACTTTTGTGGGAGATAAGATGAGCCTTCAGTGTGAAGTTCAGAGAGGTTCTCTGCCCATCTGGTACCAGTTTTTTCATGAAGATGATTTGCTCAAAAAGAGAGAAGCCATTTCATGGATAACAGAATCCTATAGCTTCTCTCTGATCGCAGAGCATTCTGGGAACTACTACTGCACAGCTGACAATGGCTTTGGCCCTCAGAGAAGTGAGGCCATACGCCTCTCTGTCACCGGTAAGCCCTAGTTCTGTTAGTGACCCATCCCTGGCCTCTATCCTTGTGAAAGTAAAAGTCACTCAGTCATGTCCAACTCTTTGTGACCCCATGGACTATAAAGTCCATGGAATTCTCCAGGCCAGAATACTGGAGTGGGTAGCCTTTCCCTTCTCCCGGGTATCTTCCCAACCCAAGGATCAAACCTAGGTCTTCCACATTGCAGGCAGATTCTTTACCAGCCGAGCCACAAGGGAAGGCTGGCCTATATCCTTGACCCCTCCAAAAATGTGTTCCCACCTTCAAGTTTTCCCTGATTCTTCCTCTGACCAAACTTATGTCATTCTCAATACCCAGGTTCTCTTGAGACAGCTGTCTGTTGCTTTTGAGCCTTGTACTATGAGCAACTCAGATGTTATCACACCCCTAGCTTCCTGCAGAGCAGCTCTCTCCTGGACCCCAACTCCGAGGAGCCCCAGTGTTTCTCTTTTTCTGTCCTCTTGTCCTGCTAATCCACAGATTTCTGATTTTCATTAACTACATTGTTCCCCATAGCTACAAAATCAGTTCCCATGGTCATTGAGTTGTCACTTGTCCCTTTCCTATCAGATACTCCTAGATGGTTCAGTGGTAAAGAATCTGCCTGCCCAAGCAAGAGATACAGGAGATGCTGTTTTGATTCCTGGGTTGGAAAGATAGTCTGGAGTAGGAAATGGTAACCCTCTCCAGTATTCTTGCTTGAAAATATTCCACGGACAGAGGAGCCTGGTAGGCTGCAGTCCATGTGGTCACAAAGAGTTGGACATGACTGAGCAACTGAGCACACAAGCACTGATCATTTACAGATACACAACCATAAAAGATACAAAGACAGGGAGCAGGATCATAGTTATACCAAAGATGTCCTTCTTGAGTAAGCACTTTTAGAGTTGTTTAGGCAGCAGTGTGAGAGGACACAGAGGGGAGGGGCTGGAAGCAGGGCAAGGGGCATCCATTCTGAGTCAAGAATTCACCTCTGCTTGCTTGGCTTAAGGTCCCAAAGTCCATGAAAGTGACTGTCAGCTCAGTATGAAGTTAAAATGGTTTCTGTTGAGACTTGAATCTCGGGGTTTTTTTTTTTTTTTTTTTGCCATCTATGTGTGGCCAAACTCCAAGCCCAATTTTAGGGGGCAGTGTGATTCATGCTGTCCTGAGGGCCGGTGGACATAAGACTGGATATTTCACTAGTCACTGATTAACAGTTCCAGGCAGTGGCAGAAGCAACTGTCGACTAAGTTTTTCTCTCCCTCAGTGCCCGTGTCTCAACCTGTCCTCACCCTCAGCCCTCCTGGAACCTGGACTCTTGTGGGAAATGAGGTGAGACTTCAGTGTGAAGTTCAGAGAGGGTCTTCGCCCATCTGGTACCAGTTTTTTCATGAAGATGTGTTGCTCACAAGGATAGAAGCTACTTCATGGAGAACAAGGTCCTATAGCTTCTCTGTGACTGCAGAGCATTCTGGGAACTACTACTGCACAGCTGACAATGGCTTTGGCCCTCAGAGCAGTGAGACCATTAACCTCTCTGTCATTGGTAAGTTCTGGATTCCTGCTAGTGACCCATCCCTGACCCAGATCCTTGTCATGCCAACTCCTTTCAGAGATTTTCATGGATCTCCCTGTTTCCTACACCATCAACCTAATGGTCATCTTATTTCCCTTCTCAAAGAACCATCTGTCTGTGGGCTTCAGTCCTCATTCAGCCCTCACTCAACTAGGCCCCTAAGATAGCTCAACACCTTCCCCCACTTTTACCAAATGAATTTATTTTCCCAAAAGTCCCTGGTGGCTCAGATGGTAAAGAATATGCCTACAGTGCAGAAGACCCAGTTTTCAGCCCTGGGTCAGGAAGATACCCTGGAGTAGGAAATGGCAACCTACTCCAGTATTCTTGCCTGGAAAATTCCATGGACAGAGGAGCCTGGCTGGTTACAGGCCATAGGATCACAAAGAGTTGGACATGACTGAGAGACTAACACTTTTATGTTCCCAAATTATTTTTTCAGGCCCTGCATGTTCAGTCTCCAAACCAATTTCTCTTAACTGGATGCACAGAAGCATCTCATATCTCCCCACTAATACCTACATATTAATTTAGCTACAAGCTCAGGCATATGGACATATAGTGGGCAAGAGCTTACTTTCTCCAAAAGCTTCTGCAGCAGTTCAGACTCTTGCTGCTGCTGCTGCTGCTGCTAAGTCGCTTCAATGGTGTCTGACTCTGTGTGACCTCATAGATGGCAGCCCACCAGGCTTCCCCATCCATGGGATTCTCCAGGCTGGAGTGGGTTGCCATTTCCTTCTCCAATGCATGAAAGTGAAAAGTGAAAGTGAAGTCGCTCAGTCATGTCCGACTCTTAGCGACCCCATGGACTACAGCCTACCAGGCTCCTCCATCCATGGGATTTTCCAGGCAAGAGTACTGGAGTGGGGTGCCATTGCCTTCTCCAGTTCAGACTCTTACAGTAGGTTTAAAGAGGGCTGAAAGTGAAAGGAAGAGAAGAAATGGCCTCCTAGAAGCCAACTCACTGGTTTTTCTGGGGTTTCTGGGATATTTTGACTTAACTCAGTAATAACACAAGTGTCATTTCTTTGTATTATGTTTTCAACAGTTTTGTTGCAGTATGACATATATTTGTACATGTATACGAATTATCAGTGTACAGTTCATGGTTGCCTATAGAACCATGAAAAAGTGTCATTTTAGGATCAAAATTGCTTCCGTTTACTTTTGGAATCTTCGTGTAGAAGAGAGTGAAAGTTCAGTTTTCTTTTCATAGAAGCAGAAAGAAAGACAGAGAAATCTTGAGTCAGATGTATCAGATCATTTTAGATAAGAAATAAAAAGACCTTGATGTCTCTGGGGGGTGAGGGTTTGCTAAGTAAATCCAGGGAATAAAAAAAAAGGAAGACAACATATCTAGATTCATGGAATAAGAACTGAGAGATTTCTCAGAATTCAACTTATTTCTCAAAAACAGGTTATATTGATGCTTGATGAGCTAGATCCTTTCATTATTATCTACTCCTAGCCCTGCCATCTGTTTCCTTTCTCTGTCCTTCTGCCCTATTTTTCGTATTGCTCCTAAGTGCTTTCACTCTTATTCTTAAGACTCTACCTTATGAACTTATCTTGCCTCAAACCTCCTGAAAATTTCATCAGTGACTGTCTTAGACTTTGCAATAGGATATCCTGCTCTGTATTTTAACGTCTGCCCCAGCTGCCAATGCTGTATGGTTTGCTACCAAAGCAGTGCTTCTAACAAGTCTAATTAGCCAAGCCGCCTAGCTCTAAGACACCTCATAAGCCACAGGCAAGTCTACACATGAAATTTTCTTAAACCAACTGCCCACCTCCAGTTCAACAAGTGGTAGCAGAGGGAGCAGGGTCAATTGGGACAGCATGACATATAATGAACTACATTGAAGAAAATAGTTTTTCTAGGAATGATATACACAGCAGGGCCTCTGAGGTTTCCTAGAATGAGCAGTGTACATGTAAAACATCTTGCTTGAGTTGTGTGATATCAGTTTGGATAAGAATACCCGAATTCTAGCCCTAGTTGTGAAAATAGCTAGTTCAAAATTTAGGCAAAATTTTAAAATTTTCTTTGTCTTACTGTTTAACTTTCTCTTGAAAGTTAGGTAAGACAGTAATTAGTGTTCCTTAAAGCCCCAGCATTCTGTGATTTGAGTTGGAATAAGAACCCAAAGGTAATGAATTCATGATTCTCTGGAAGAAATAAGGTGGGTGTCCCTTTTTTTTTTACCTGGAAAAGCAAAGGAGAGCATCACTTTGACAGAGTCTCATCATCCTTCAAGGTGGTGGGGAGGAGTTAGGGGAATCACTTTTAGGGTTTGAGAAACAGGCATTAGTCAGAATATGATGGTAACTACAAGTGTGGTCTGGTCAGACTTTAAATTAGGCAAGTTCCTGTTATGGTCTGTGGGTTCCTGTTAGGAACCCATGAGTCCATCTGGAGTCCTTATTACTATGGTCCTATCTTGAAAGTGATCAGTCTGAAAGATCTCTTGCTCCTTGACAGTTCTTGTTTCAGATCATAGTAAAACATGACCAAAGGAAGACACTGCCTCTATATAAATTGTTGAGTAAAGAGATTACTTATGAAATGTAAATGCTCTGAGATTCAAACTCTAAAGCCTGAAGCTGAGCTATCAAGGAAAGTCCCAAGTCCTAAAGACATCCTCTTTCTCATGACCATGTTTTATTTTCTTCTCAAATTTAATGTTATCTAAAACCGTTTTATTTCTTGTTTCATGTGTATCTTTCTGAATACCAGAGTATAAGCTTCATGAAAATGGAACCTTTTTAGTTTTGGTCTGCTCTGCATCCCTGTACCTACTCGGTGTCTGGCACAAAGTAGGTCTTCAGTAAGCATTTGTAATTCCTTGGACAAAAAGTCTTTCAGGTGAGATGAGGAAGAAAAGACTAGGGAGAGAATACTGGTCTTCGCATCTGCTTATACCAACTGAACAGAAATAAATGAGCCTTAAATTAACACACAAATTGAGCAGCTTCACACTGAGCCATGCAGACTCTCTGACAAAATAATTTGTTTTGTGTGTGTGTTTTTTTTTCTTTTTGAGGGAATATACCCCAAAGAGAAGACATGGAAATTTCGTGGGAATATAAACTGATAAGATATGCCCATTTTGAATCTATCAACACACACACATACACAGAGCATTCTCAAGCAAATACAAGAGCCTGAATATAACTTTATTCATTGAAGTATAAGCCATAAACAAAAGAAGTCTAATATGGGAATTTTTGCTTCGATGCATTTAAAACTATAAAAGGGAGAGAAAAAGCACAAAATTCCTAATAACTTTAAGAAGAAGAATTGCTTTAGGGAACAAAAAAGTTTTCTGGATATTCTTAATACAATTAAAGAAAAGACTTATGTCCATAAAGACTTATGGACTCCAGGGGGAGAAAAGTACAATGGGGAAATTAATGAGGTTAAAGAAGAGATGATAAGATAACAGAAAAGAAAAACAAGTATGTATGTGTGTGTATATATATATATATATCAGAGGTCAGGAGAGAAACCAAAGAAAACAATAAAGCTATTTTAGAAATAAAATCCAAATTTGACGGAAATGCATACTTCTGAAATCTGTTAACTGAATGGAGTTGGTATGAGAAAATAATATGGAACCCAAGGTAGAAAGACACAGAAAAAGGAAAAAGAAATTAAAATATGGAGATCAGATAATGAAGACCACAAGTGTCGATAATTAAGTGTCTAAAGAGAGAAACAAAACTCAAAGATTTACTTAAAAATTTCTTGACTTGAAGAAAACTTGAGTATGTAGATTAAAAGACATATCTTGATGAGGTTATTGATTTTCAAGGCTAAAAATATCCACGTGCACATGCACGAGTGTGTGTGTGTGTGTGTATGATCATGGCAAAAAAATCACAACCCAGTCATCTCAGAAAGAAAAAATATTAAGTTGTCTTAGATTTTACATAGAAGTCAATACTAAAAGAGAGAAGCAATGTTCAAACTGGCAGTTTCAGAGGAGAAATGGGAATTGAGAGTTTTATCAATAACCTCAGATATACAGATGACACCACTCTTATGGCAGAAACTGAAGAACTAAAGAGCCTCTTGAAAGTGAAAGAGGAAAGTGAAAAAGTTGGCTTAAAACTCAGGGCAAGGGTGGGAAGATATGGGAGAATGGCATTGAAACATGTAAAATATCATATGTGAAATAAATCGCCAGTCCAGGTTTGATGCATGATATAGGGTGCTCAGGGCTGGTGCACTGGGATGACCCAGAGGGATGGGATGGGGAGAGAGGTGGGAGGGGGGTTCAGGATGGGGAACACATGTACACTCATGGCAGATTCAAGTCAATGTATGGCAAAACCAATACAATATTGTAAAGTAAAATAAATAAATTAATTAAATTAAAAACAACAACAACAACAAACCTCAACATTCAGAAAACAAAGATCATGGCATCCGGTCCCATCACTTCATGGCAAATAGATGGAGAAACAGTGGAAACAGTGAGAGACTTTATTTTTCTGGGCTCCAAAATCACTGCAGATGGTGACTGCAGCCATGAAATTAAAAGATGCTTACTCCTCGGAAGGAAAGTTATGACCAACCTAGACAGCATATTAAAAAGCAGAGACATTATTTTGTCAACAAAGGTCCGTCTATTCAAGGCTATGGTTTTTCCAGTGGTCATGTATGGATGTGAGAGTTGGACTATAAAAAAGCTGAATGCAGAAGAAATGATGCTTTTGAACTGTGGTTCAAAACAGTGGTTCAACTGTGGTGTTGGAGAAGACTCTTGAGAGCCCCTTGGACTGCAAGGAGATCCAATCAGTCCATCTTAAAGGAGATCAGTCTTGGGTGTTCATTGGTAGGACTGATTTTGAAGCTGAAACTCCAATACTTTGGCCACCTGATGCGAAGAGCTGACTCATTTGAAAAGACCACGATGCTGGAAAGATTGAGGGCAGGAGGAGAAGGGGATGACAGAGGATGAGATGGTTGGATGGCATCACCGACACAATGGACATGGGTTTGGGTGGACTGTGGGATTTGGTGATGGACAGGGAGGCCTGGCATGCTGCAGTTCATGGGGTGGCAAAAAGTCGGACACGACTGAGTGACTGAACTGAACTGAACTGATATCAAATCAAAAAGACATTTTCAAATGTGCAAGGATTCAAAGAACTTAGTACCCATTAACCCCTCTTGAAAAATTATTTGATGACAAATTCTAGCCTAGCAGAGATAAAAATTAATATAAAAGACTCAAAATGAAGAAACTGTGATATGAAAAGTGAATACTGAATCTATTCACATCAGTAGGTCTCAGCCTTGGCTCCATATTAGACTGATGTTGATGTATGGAAGAACCATCACAATATTATAAAGTGATTATCCTCCAATTAAAAATTAAATAAAAAAAGAGTCACCTAGGAATATTGAAAAAGATATTTTATTAAGCTCTCTCCAGACCAGTTTACTTCAGAATCTTTCAGATGAGGACTCATAATCCTTTTTTTTTTTTTTTTAACACATCCTCAGTTGAAAATATTGTACAAATAGGGTTGAAAATCACTGATTAAGACAAAAAACAAAGGCTAGGCAATATAAGAGTTATGGCTACAGAATAGAAAGCAACTATTACAAATGTTAAAACAGTAAAAGGCAACAAAGGTCCATCTAGTCAAAGCTGTTTTTTCCAGTAGTTGTGTATGAATGTGAGAGTTGACCATACTGAAAGCTGAGCACCAAAGAAGTGATGCTTTTGAACTGTGATGTTGGAGAAAACTCTTGAGAGTCCCTTGGACTGCAAGGAGATCCAACCAGTCCATACTAAAGGAAATTAGTCCTGAATATTCATTGGAAGGACTGATGCTGAAGCTGAAACTCTAGTACTTTGGCCACCTGATATGAAGAACTGACTTCATTGGAAAAGACCCTGATGCTGGGAAAGATTGAAGGCAGGAGGAGAAGGGGACAACAGGGAATGGGATGGTTGGATGGCATCAGTGATTTGGTGGACATGAGTTTGAGCAAGTTCCGGGAGTCGGTGATGGACAGGGAAGCCTGGTGTGCTGCAGTCCATAGGGTCACAAAGAATTGGACACAACTGAGCGACTGAACTTAACTGAACTGAAAACAGTTAAAAATACATGTAACAAAGAAAAATCAGTCAGAGGGAATTGAGGAAATAAAAAAACCAATTTTATTCCTATTTCATAATGGAGGACAAAAATTCATTTGGTAATTTAGAAAAATTAATGACAGATTCAAAAGTTTTCATTCTGCAAATAATTGAATACTTTTACAGACTGCAACTCATCAATTAATGGATTATAATTCACTAGTAGTCCATAAAAAATCAGTAAAGTGTAAGGTTCCCATAGGATAGAATAAGTAAATTCTTCAGACAAACAACTGTAAAGTTTAAGATTAGGAAAAGAGACATAATAAGGAAAATAAGTCTGTGTGTTTATGTGACTATAATTGATCAGAGAGTGGGGGAAGGAGACTCTTATAAACCATGAATGTAAGTGCAAATTGGTTGAAACTTTTTGAAGAACAATGTAGCATTATATATCATTATTTGAATACTTATATCACAGTTCCAGAAATCCCACTTGTAAGAATTTATCCTAAGAAATGTATTGACAAAGCACAATGATATATATACAGAATTGTGTATGGAGCCTTATTCAAAATTAGAAAAAGATAGCAACCTAAAGTTCCATAAAGGGGGATTGCTTAAGTGTGTTACAGTAAATTCATACTGTGGGATGCTTTGTGGTTGTTAAAAATAACCAAGCAATATTTACCCTAAAATATCAAATTTTAAATTTAAAAGAGTTGCTTTTTATGCATGTAAATTATACCTCAATAAAATTTATTTTTTAAGCAAGTGAGATAGATCCTTAAGTAATAACATAGAATGATGGTCATGATATTTTGCTAATTGGGAAAATCAGCTTGTAGACCAGTACGTGTCTTGTGCTCCCATGCATATATGTGGGTTTTTTATGCATTTATTTGTGTTGATAAGGCTGAGTGTTCTTACACGTAGAAAAGATCTAGAAAGTGTCACCAAATTATCAGCAGAGGTAACCTCTGGAAAACAAAAATAGAGGAAATGGGAAAAGATACTGATATCAACTAACTCGTTTTTGCTTTCAGTTCCAGTATCTCGCCCTGTTCTCACACTCAGGCCTCCCAGGGACCAGGCTGTGGTAGGGGACGTGGTAGAGCTTCACTGTGAGGTCCAGAGAGGCTCTCCCCCGATCCTGTACCAGTTTTATCATGAGGATGTCACCCTCGGGAGCAGCTCAAGTGCCTCTGGAGGGGGTGCTTCCTTCAACCTCATTCTGAAGACAGAGCATTCTGGGAACTACTTCTGTGAGGCCAACAATGGCCAGGGAGTCCAGCGCAGTTACACAGTGTCACTCAGTGTCAGAGGTAAGTGGACCCAACTACAGCACAACCAGAGACTGACCGTCTCCCCCACCTTTCCCAGTAGCCGAGATTGGAGTTACCCCAGGGACACTTGCTGTGGGACATCATTGCTAGCCTGCTGTCTACACAGCCTCCATCTGAGAGTTCTATATTCTACATTTTTAGGAACTTGAGCCTTTGTTTTGCTTGCTTTGCCTCTCCTGGTAGCAACACTGCAGCCATTGTGACCCAAAGTATCCTAATGTAGGAATAAAGGCTTTTCAAATGCAAGTTGCATCCTGGCCAACAATGATGAGCAAAAAAAAGTTTAAAAGAAATTATAAAGTTCAGCTTGTCTCAGAAGAGATTTAGTTGTGCTTTCCTCTATCTGTCAATCAATAAAAAGACCAACTCATTCTTTCACGGCCTCATAAATTTTGCTCTAGCCTCTCCTGCCACTGTCCCAGGGCAGCTCAGATCCTCACCCTGAACTCCTGCTAAAAGGCTTCTCAACATCATTCTCCTGAATTCTCTTTTACTTGTCATTCAACAGTAGCACTCTCTCCCACCTGGCCATTATGGGGTGGCCTCCTAGTCATGCCCACTTCCAGTGCAAGCTTGACACCACTCTCATAGTCTTCCACTCTACACTCTGTCATCTTTCTATGACTGTAACCCCACATGGATGACCCACTCAACACCATGGCTTGTCATCCTTTCCACAACTCTCATGCACTCCCCCGTACACACACTACTCCACTTACCTGACCACAGCCTTCTATCCTTCTGCTTGTTTCTTCAACTCCTCTAATCACTGTTGTCCTCAGACCTCAACAGAACTCCCAGTTCATTAGCACCTTTACTTCCTCCCAGACAATCACATCCTTGGCTCCTGTTTGTCTTTGTATCCATCCAGTAACTTATCCTTCCTCTTCCTAAGGTACAGAATAGAAGACTGCTTCCTATAAAAGGTGAAAATCACCATCTCATTTCTATAATAGATTCCATCCTTGCTTGCATTCTCAGACATTTTGAACAACTTTCTCTCTTATGTCCCTTAACACCTGCTCTATAGGATCCTTCCTATTGAGTTTAACATGCTATATCTCCCCCATGTCTAAGGGGGGAAAAAAACCCATTTGATCTCATTTATGCCTCCAGTTGGGCTTCCCAGGTGGTAAAGAATCTACCTGCTAATGCAAGAGACACAAAAGAGGTGAGTTTGGTCCCTGGGTAGGGAAGATCCTCTATAGTAGGAAATGGCAACCCATTCCAGCATTCTTGCCTGGGAAATTCTATGTACAGAAGAGCCTGGCAAGCTACAGTCCATGGGACCATAAGCTGGACACGACTGAGCAACCAAGTACACATCCCTCCAGCCACTGTTCTCTTATGACTAAATTTCCAAAAGAAGAGTCAGTTGCACAGGTTGCCTCCATTTCCTTATTATCCACTAAGATTAAGCCTTGGTTTCTTCTGAACTTTATACCAAAATTATTCTTACAAAGGTCACTAATGACTTCCATGGCTTTAAATCCAATGGCCATTTTCCAATCCTCACCTTACTTGATCTCTCAGAAACAGTCTATGTTGTTTATCTTTTTATTCTTCTGGAAGCCATCCCTTCCTTGTCTTCAATGATTTCACTGTCTCCTGGATCATCTCTCTCTGCCATTCCCTCTCAGTCTCCTTTACTAGCTCCTCACCTTATAGATGAACTAAGCATTGGTGTGTTCCAGAATTTTGTCCGGCATGTATCCTCTTGTCTTATATATTAATATGTTCTTTCTCTGGATGATCCTGGGGACGTCATCTATATACGTGATTCTTTTCTTTTTTTTAAAATTGGAATATAATTGCTTTCCAATGTTGGGTTAGTTTCTGCTGTACAACAGAGGAAAGAATTTTCTATGTGAGTCACCAGAGTGACCCAGGCTCCAGGCTCCCATCTTAGCAAACAGCTCCCCATTTTTCAGTAATGGCATAAACAAACGTTATGTTCCTGAACCTGGTAGGTAGATTCCATTCTGCCAGAGGAAGATTTTGCTGTAACTTTCATACAAGCTATTTTTGAATGCATTGTCTTATTTTGTTTCGTGGTGTATTTTTTTTTATTTAATTTTATTTAACTTTACAATACTGTATTGGTTTTGCCATATATCAAGATGAATCTGCCACAGGTATACATGTGTTCCCCATCCTGAACCCTCCTCCCTCCTCCCTCCCCATACCATCCCTCTGGGTCGTCCCAGTGCAACAGCCCCAAGCATCTAGTTTTGTGCATCGAACCTGGACTGGTGACTCGTTTCATATATGATATTATACATATTCCAATGCCATTCTCCCAAATCACCCCACCCTCTCCCTCTCCCACAGAGTCCAAAAGACTGTTCTATATATCAGTGTCTCTTTTGCTGTCTCGTATACAGGGTTATTGTTACCATCTTTCTAAATTCCATATATATGCGTTAGTATACTGTATTGGTGTTTTTCTTTCTGGCTTGCTTCACTGTGTATAATAGGCTCCAGTGTCATCCACCTCATTAGAACTGATTCAAATATATTCTTTTTAATGGCTGAGTAATACTCCATTGTGTATATGTACCACAGCTTTCTTATCCATTCATCTGCTGATGGACATCTAGGTTGCTTCCATGTCCTGGCTATTATAAACAGTGCTGCGATGAACATTGGGGTACACGTGTCTCTTTCAATTCTGGTTTCCTCAGTGTGTATGCCCAGCAGTGGGATTGCTAGGTCATAAGGCAGTTCTATTTCCAGCTTTTTAAGGAATCTCCACACTGTTCTCCATAGTGGCTGTACTAGTTTGCATTCCCACCAACAGTGTAAGAGGGTTCCCTTTTCTCCACACCCTCTCCAGCATTTATTGCTTGTAGACTTTTGGATCGCAGCCATTCTGACTGGCGTGAAATGGTACCTCATAGTGGTTTTGATTTGCATTTCTGTGATAATGAGTGATGTTGAGCATCTTTTCATGTGTTTGTTAGCCATCTGTATGTCTTCTTTGGAGAAATGTCTATTTAGTTCTTTGGCCCATTTTTTGATTGGGTCGTTTATTTTTCTGGAATTGAGCTGTAGGAGTTGCTTGTATATTTTTGAGATTAGTTGTTTGTCTGTTGCTTCATTTGCTATTATTTTCTCCCATTCTGAAGGCTGTCTTTTCACCTTGCTAATAGTTTCCTTTGTTGTGCAGAAGCTTTTAAGTTTAATTAGGTCCCATTTGTTTATTTTTGCTTTTATTTCCAATATTCTGGGAGGTGGATCATAGAGGATCCTGCTGTGATGTATGTCGGAGAGTGTTTTGCCTATGTTCTTCTCTAGGAGTTTTATAGTTTCTGGTGTTACATTTAGATCTTTAATCCATTTTGAGTTTATTTTTGTGTATGGTGTTAGAAAGTGTTCTAGTTTCATTCTTTTACAAGTGGTTGACCAGTTTTCCCAGCAGCACTTGTTAAAGAGTTTCTCCTTAATCCATTGTATATTCTTGCCTCCTTTGTCAAAGATAAGGTGTCCATATGTGCGTGGATTTATCTCTGGGCCTTCTATTTTGTTCCATTGATCTATATTTCTGTCTTTGTGCCAGTACCATACTGTCTTGATGACTGTGGCTTTATAGTAGAGCCTGAAGTCAGGCAAGTTGATTCCTCCAGTTCCATTCTTCTTTCTCAAGATCGCTTTGGCTATTCAAGGTTTTTTGTATTTCCATACAAATTGTGAAATTATTTGTTCTAGCTCTGTGAAGAATACTGTTGGTAGCTTGATAGGGATTGCATTGAATCTATAAATTGCTTTGGGTAGTATACTCATTTTCACTATATTGATTCTTCCAATCCATGAACACGGTATATTTCTCCATCTATTAGTGTCCTCTTTGATTTCTTTCACCAGTGTTTTATAGTTTTCTATATATAGGTCTTTAGTTTCTTTAGGTAGATATATTCCTAAGTATTTTATTCTTTTCGTTGCAATGGTGAATGGAATTGTTTCCTTAATTTCTCTTTCTATTTTCTCATTATTAAACTTTTAACTACAAAACCTCCCAGGTGAGTACATGCTTATGCCATATCTCTTAAAAGTTCATGACCTGAAACACTTTTAAAATGCATGGAATTCCCCCCAGACCTGGTCCTCTTTCAAATTATCCCCACTTCTGTGAAAGATAACTCTGTTCATTCAGATACGCAAAGCAAAAAATCCAAGAGTCTTCCTTGACGTTTCTCTCCCTTGCTCTCCATAGCCAGTTAATCATTAAGTCCTGTTGCTTTTATTTTTTCTAAATATTTCTCAAATCTTTTTTTCTATCTTTACTGCTACTATCATAGTTATATCTACCATCATTTCAATTACTGCAATGCCACTACTCCACTCCACTTCTAATAACATTTCCACTCCAATTTTGTGCCATTACGATCTATTTTACACACTGAGATCAGAATTGTCTTTTTTTTTTTTTTAAGATAGCTTTGATCATCTCATGCCTCTGTAGAGAGACACTTACAGATTTCCCATTGCTCTGTGAAGAAGGATCAAAATCCATACCATGGCTTGTGAAGCTCTGCCTAGCTCTTCAGCCTCCTATTTCTTGGCATTCTTCAAATGCTTCCCATAGCACTGCTGTTACCTTGTTTCAATAACACAAAAGCTCCAACTTTCCTACCATCTCAGGGCCTTTGCACATACAGTTTACCCACCTGTGCAGTCTTCATTCCCTTCTTCACCTGATTAATCCAAATGTCACTTTGTGAGGAAGCATTCCTTGACTAACCCATACTAGATCAAGCCCCAGTACTATACATTTCATAGCATCCTATTCTTTATATCAATAAAATAAAAATACTTGTATTTTTATTTAACTGCTCCTTAACATCTCATCTAGATTGTAGTCTTCATGAGAGGAGAGCCTGTGTCTTTCTTACTGTTGAATCCCCAGTATACCATCCTGTTCCTAAGGCTTATTAATTGCTAAATTAATTTCTGATAGATGAATAAATATAAAAGTGAGCCAATAATTTGATCAATATCTATTCTCTTTTGGGTCTTATTTTTGATGTAGCCAAGGCTCAATTACATCCCTGGCTATATAAACAACAGTCTTCCTTGTTTCTCATTTTCTATTGAACTGATTACTTCTTTTGACTACTCTGATACTTGAGTTTCAATTTAATCTTTATTTTCAGATACCTCAAACATTTTTGAGATTGTGTATTAAGTACTCCCTGCTATTCTTTGGAAGTCTGCATTCAGCTGGACATATCTTTTTTTTCTCCTTTGTCTTTCACTTCTCTTCTTTTCTCAGCTATTTGTAAGGCCTGCTCAGACAATCATTTTGCCTTTTTCATTTCTTTTTCTTGGGGATGATTTTGATCACTGCCTCCTGTACAATGTTATGAACCTTCATCCATAGTTCTTCAGGCACTCTGTCTATCAGATCTAATCCCTTGAATCTATTTGTCACTTCTGCTGTGTAATTGTAAGGGATTTGATTTAGGTCATACATGAATGGTCTAGTGGTTTTCTTTTACTTTCTTCAATTTAAATTTGAATTTTGCAATAAGGAGTTCATGATCTGAGGCACAGTCCACTCCTGGTCTTGTTTCTGCTGACTGCATAGAGCTGCTTCATCTTCGGTTGCAAAGAATATAATCAACCTGATTTCAGTATTGAACATCTGGTGATGTCTATGTATAGAGTTGTCTCTTGTATTGTTGGAAGAGGGTGTTTGCTATGATAGTGTGAAATATCAGTAACCTTAGATATGCAGATGACCCCACCCTTATGGCAGAAAGTGAAGAGGAACTAAAGAGCCTCTTGATGAAAGTGAAAGAGGAGAGTGAAAAAGCTGGCTTAAAACTCAACATTCAAAAAACTAAGATTATGGCATCTGGTCTCATGGCAAATAGATGCGGAAACAATGGAAACCGTGAGAGACTTTATTTTTTCAGGCTCCAAGATCACTGCAGATGGTGACTGCAGCCATGAAATTAAAAGACACTTGCTTCTTGGAAGAAAAACTATGGCAAACATAGACAGCATATTAAAAAGCAGAGACATTACTTTGCCAACAAAGGTCTGTCTAGTCAAAGTTATAGTGTTTCCAGTACTCATGTATGGATGTGAGAGTTGAACTATAAAGAAAGCTGAGCACTGAAAAATTGATGCTGTTGAACTATGGAGTTGGAGAAGATTCTTGAGAATCCCTTGGACTTCAAGGAGAGCCAACCAGTCCAAAAGGAAATCAGTTCTAAATACTCATTGGAAGGACTGATGCTGAGGCTGAAACTCCAATACTTTGGCCACCTGATATGAATAACTGACTCATTGGAAAAGACCCTGATGCTGGGCAAGATTGAAGGCCGGAGGAGAAGGGGATGACAGGATGAGATGGTTGGATGGCCTCACTGACTCAATGGACATGAGTTTGAGTAAGCTCCAGGAGTTGGTGACAGACAGGGAAGCTTGATGTGCCACAGTCCACGGGTCGCAAAGGGTTGGACACAACTGAAAGACTGAACTGAACTGATTAAGTACTCCAAACTATATAACACTATATATATATATATATATATATATATATATATGTATATATAACACTACACAAATGATACTATTTCTTCAGATTTGAAGAAATTATAGCTCAGTTCTTAGTGATATCACCAGGTCATTAAAAACTGAGAAAGATATTTTTCTGTTTGAAATGTCTTTTCTATGGTGGAACACATTTATACAATAGAAAATGATGGTTAACCCTTTTTCTTCCCTCAGTTCCAGTGTCTCATCCTGTCCTCACCCTCAGGACTCCCAGGGTCCAGGCTGTGGTGGGGGACATACTGGAAATTCACTGTGAGACCCAGAGAGGCTCTCCCCCCATCAGGTACCAGTTTTACCATGAGGATGTCGCCCTGGGGAGCTTCTCAAGCCTCTCTGGAGGAGGAACATCCTTCAACCTCTCCCTGACCACAGAACATTCTGGAAACTACTCCTGTGAGGCTGACAATGGCTTGTGGGTCCAGCGTAGTGAGTCAGTGTCACTCAATGTCAGAAGTGAGTTGGTCCTGCCCACAGCATCACAACCAAGGACTGACTATCTTCTCTCCCTGGCCTCCAAAACGGAGCTCCAGGACTACTCTTTGCTGGGTAACAGCCCAGCATACTTCCTGCCCACAGAACCTCTAACTGAAGTCTGGGGTCCTTACTGTGGTTACTGTTTAGGAGCCTTGACTTTCCCAACAGCACAGTTAAAGAAGTCTTCTTGAGTGTGATTAAAAAAAGAACTCTCAGTAAAAATGCAAAGAAGGTTTTTAAGAACATAGACTGCATTTTGATCTATGACTATGATACAAAAGGGAAACTAAAGAATTCTAAGTATAGGTTTTTCTGCTCCAAAAATGTTGGGCCAGGTTTTTCTTTCACTGATTCCCAACTAACCTCTACACTTGAGCCTTTTTCACTACCAGGGATAAATATGCCTCACACATCTCCTTTAATCTTTAAGATGAAGAACTGAGTTATAAATGAGATCATTTTTTATCTTCAGTTTGCAGGAGAGGAAACTGAAGTTTAGAGAGGGGAAGTAATGAGCTTACAGACACAGTTAACAATGGTAAAGCCACATTGAAAAACAAGCCTATCCAACTCTTAATGTAAATCTACATTATGACACCTGTCATCCCTTTGATGTGATCTCATGCTTTAACACGGCTTTTTAATAATTTATTATTTGAAGGAATACATGAACCTTCATGACAAAAAGAAATCAAATTGTACGAAAGGGACAATATGAAAAGTAAAGTTCTCTTTCTACCTGCGTGGACACACTTTCATACCTACATGCTTCCAAGACATAACCACTGTCAATATTTGCAGGTGTATTTTTCTAGAAATATTAAAATATATTATAAAGGCATAGAAATTTTACAAGTAGAATCATACTACATGTATAGTTACGCAGCTTGCATTTTTTACTTAAAATTTTATTTTGGGCGTCTTTCAAGTTTTATAAGTAAGTTGATTAGATTGTCTCTAGTTTTTAGCAATTGCAAAAAACCTACAACAGAAATATTTGTGCAGATATATTTGCAAATCCTTTTGTAAAGTTACATGTTTATTTATGTATATCTGGCTGTGCTGAGTCTTTGTTGCTGTGCATGGGCTCCAGTTGCAGCAAGCAGGGGATACTCTCTAGTTGCGGTGTGGGGGCTCTCATTGTGGTGACCTGTCCTTTTGCAGAGCACAGGCTCTAGAGCACGCAGGCTTCAGGAGTTGTGGTGCACGGGCTCACTCACCCCATGGCATGTGGAACCTTTCCCAACCAGGGATCAAACCCACATCCTCAGTGTTAGCAGACATATTCTCAACCACTGTCATCACCAGGGAATCTCTCCTTCTCTAAATTGAAGTATAGTTATTTTACAATGATGTGTTAGTCATGCTTTTTTTTTTTAATTTATTTATCGATTGATTGAAGGATAATTGCTTTACAGAATTTTGTTGTATTTTGTCAAACCACAACATGAATCAGCCATAGGTATACATATATCCCCTCCCTTTTGAATCTCCCTCCCATCTCCCTCCCCACCCCACCCCTCTAGGTTGATGCAAAGCCCCTGTTTGAGTTTCCTGAGCCATACATCAAATTCCTGTT
The DNA here is from genome assembly GCF_032452875.1 of Bos javanicus. Taxonomy (NCBI): domain Eukaryota; kingdom Metazoa; phylum Chordata; class Mammalia; order Artiodactyla; family Bovidae; genus Bos; species Bos javanicus. The sequence goes on from NC_083870.1 coordinate 12,875,261, forward strand.
AGCTATCTATTTTACATATGGTAATATAAGTTTCCATGTTATTCTTTCCATTCATCTCACCCTCTCCTCCCCTCTCCCTATGTCCATAAGTCTATTCTCTATGTCTGTTTCTCCATTGCTGCCCTATAAATAAATCCCTCAGTAACATTTTTCTAGATTATGTATATAGGCATTAGAATACGGTATTTATCTTTCTCTGACTTACTTCACTCTGTATAATAGGTTCTAGGTTCATCCACCTCATTAGAAATGACTCAAATGCATTCTTTTTTATGACTAATATTCCATTGTGTATATGTACCACAACTTCTTTATCCATTCATCTGTTCATGGACATCTAGGTTGCTTCCATGTTCTAGCTATTGTAAATAGTGCTTCAATGAACAATGGGATACATGTGTCTTTTTCAATTTTGATTTCCTCAGAGTATATGCCTAGGAGTGGGATTGTTAGGTCATATGATGGTTTTACTTGGGTTTCTCTTACCTTGGATGTGGGGTATCTCTTCATGGCTGCTCCAGCAAAGCGCAGCCACTGCTCCTTACGTTGGAAGAGGGGTATCTCCTCACTGCTGCCTCTTCTGATCTTGAAAGTGGAATAGCTCCTCTAGGCCCTCCTGCGCCCGCGCATGGAAAAGAAATGCAAAAAAGCAAAATGGCTGTCTGGGGAGGCCTTACAAATAGCTGTGAAAAGAAAAGAAACCAAAAGCAAAGGAGAAAAGGAAAGATATAAACATCTGAATGCAGAGTTCTAAAGAATAGCAAGAAGAAATCAGAAAGCCTTCCTCAGCAATCAATGCAAAGAAATAGAGGAAAACAACAGAATGGGAAAGACTAGAGATCTCTTCAAGAAAATTAGAGATACCAAGGGAACACTTCATGCAAAGATGAGCTCAATAAAGGACAGAAATGGTATGGACCTAAAAGAAGCAGAGGATATTAAGAAGAGGTGGCAAGAATACACAAAAGAACTGTACAAAAAAGATCATCATGACCCAGATAATCACAATGGTGTGATCACTGACCTAGAGCCAGATATCCTGGAATGTGAAGTCAAGTGGGCCTTAGAAAGCATCACTACGAACAAAGCTAGTGGAGGGGATGGAATTCCAGTCGAGCTATTTCAAACCCTGAAAGATGATACTGTGAAAGTGCTGCACTCAATATGCCAGCAAATTTGGAAAACTCAGCAGTGGCCACAGGACTGGAAAAGGTCAGTTTTCATTCCAATCCCAAAGAAAGGCAATGCCAAAGAATGCTCAAACTACCACACAATTGCACTCATCTCACATGCTAGTAAAGAAATGCTTAAAATTCTCCAAGCCAGGCTTCAGCAATACGTGAACCGTGAACTTCCTGATGTTCAAGCTGGTTTTAGAAAAGGCAGAGGAATTAGAGATCAAATTGCCAACATCCTCTGGATCATAGAAAAAGCAAGAGAGTTCCAGAAAAACATCTATTTCTGCTTTATTGACTATGCCAAAGCCTTTGACTGTGTGGATCACAAGAAACTGTGGAAAATTCTGAAAGAGATGGAAATACCAGACCACCTGACCTGCCTCTTGAGAAACCTATATGCAGGTCAGGAAGCAACAGCTAGAACTTGACATGGAACAACAGACTGGTTCCAAATAGGAAAAGGAGTATGTCAAGGCTGTATATTGTTACCCTGCTTATTTAACTTCTATGCAGAGTACATCATGAGAAACGCTGGGCTGGAAGAAGCACAAGCTGGAATCAAGATTGCTGGGAGAAATCTCAATAACCTCAGATATGCAGATGACACCACCCTATGGCAGAAAGTGAAGAGGAACTAAAAGGCCTCTTGATGAAGGTGAAAGAGGAGAGTGAAAAAGTTGGCTTAAAACTCAATATTCAGAAAACTAAGATCATGGCATCCGGTCCCATCACTTCATGGGAAATAGATGGGGAAACAGTGGAAACAGTGTCAGACTTTATTTTGGGGGGCTCCAAAATCACTACAGATGGTGACTGCAGCCATGAAATTAAAAGACGCTTACTCCTTGGAAGGAAAGTTATGACCAACCTAGATAGCATATTCAAAAGCAGAGACATTACTTTGCCAACAAAGGTCCGTCTAGTCAAGGCTATGGTTTCTCCAGTGGTCATGTATGGATATGAGAGTTAGTCTGTGAAGAAAGCTGAACACCAAAGAATTGATGATTTTGGACTGTGGTGTTGGAGAAGACTCTTGAGAGTCCCTTGGACTGCAAGGAGATCCAACCAGTCCATTCTGAAGGAGATCAGCCCTGGGATTTCTTTGGAAGGAATGATAATAAAGTTGAAACTCCAATACTTTGGCCACCTCATGCGAAGAATTGACTCATTGGAAAAGAGTCAGGTGCTGGGAGGGATTGCGGGCAGGAGGAGAAGGGGACGACAGAGGATGAGATGGCTGGATGGTATCACTGACTCGATGGATATGAGTCTGAGTGACCTCTGGGAGTTGGTGATGGACAGGGAGGCCTGGCATGCTGCGATTCATGGGGTCGCAAAGAGACGGACACGTCTGAGTGACTGAACTGAACTGAACTGATGGTGGTTTTATTCCTAGTTTTTTAAAGGAATCTCCATACCGTCTTCCATAGTGGCTGTATCAATTTACATTCCCACCAACAGTGCAAGAGCATTCCCTTTTCTCCACAGCCTCTCCAGCATTTATTGTTTGGAGACTTTTGGAGGACAGCCATTCTGACCAGTGTGAGGTGATATCTCATTGTAGTTTTGATTTGCATTTCTCTAATAGTGAGCAATACTAAACATCTTTTCATGTGTTTGTTAGCCATCTGTATGTCTTTGGAGAAAAGTCTGTTTAGGTCCTTTTCCCACTTTTTAATTGGGTTGGTTGTTTTTCTGGTATTGAGTTGTATGAACTGCTTGTATATTTTGAAAATTAATCCTTTGTCAGTTGCTTCATTTGCCATTATTTTCTCCCATTCTGAAGGTTGTCTTTTCACCTTGCTTATAGTTTCGTTTGCTGTGCAAAACTTTTAAGTTTAATCAGGTCTCACTTGTTTACTTTTATTTTCATTTCCATTACTCTAGGAGGTGGGTCATAGAGGATCTTGCTTTGATTCATGTCACCGAGTGTTCTGCCTATGTTTTTCTCTAAGAGTTTTATAGTTTCTGGTCTTACACTTAGGTCTGTAATCCATTTTGAGTTTATCTCTGTGTGTGGTGTTAGGAAGTGTTCTCATTTCATTCTTTTACATGTAGCTGTCCAGTTTTCCCAGCACCATTTATTGAAGAGGCTGTCTTTGCCCCATTGTATATTCTTGCCTCCTTTGTCAAAAATAAGGTACCCATAGGTGCATGGGTTTATTTCTAGATAGAAAGCCTAGAAATAAACCCATGCACCTATGGGTTCCATTAGTCTATATTTTTGTTTGTGTCAGTATCATATTATCTTGATGACTGTAGCTTTGTAGTATAATCTGAAGTCAGGAAGGTTGATTCCATCAGCTACATTCTTCTTTCTCAAGACTGTTTTGACTATTTGGGGTCTTTTGTGTTTCCATTTAAATTGTGAATTTTTTTGTTCTAGTTCTGTGAAAAATGCCATTGGTAATTTAATAGGGATCGTATTGAGTCTATAGATTGCGTTTGGCAGTATAGTCATTTTCACAATATTGATTCTTCCTACCCAGGTACATGGAATATCTCTCCATCTATTTATGCCATATTTGATTTCTTTCATTAGTGTCTTATAATTTTCTGTGTACAGTTGTTTTGTCTCCTTAGGTAAGTTTATTCCTAGACATTTAATTCTTTTTTGTTGCAGTGCTGAATGGGATTGATTCCTTAAATTCTCTTTCTGAGTTTTCATTGTTAGCATATAGAAACTCAAGTGATTTCTGTGTATTGATTTTGTATCCTAAAACTTTGTGAAATTTACTGATTAGCTCTAATAATTTTCTGATACTATCCTTAGGGTTTTCTATGTACAGTACCATGTCATCTGCAAACAGTGAGAGCTTTACTTCTTTTTTTCTGATCTAGATTCCTTTTATTTCTTGTTCTTCTATGATTGCTGTAGCTAGGACTTCCAGAACTATGTTGAATAATAGTGGTGAAAGTGAACACTCTTGTCTTGTTCCTGATATAGGGAGAATGCTTTCAGTTTTTCACCATTGAGAGTAATGTTTGCTGTAGGCTTATCATATTTGGCCTTAACTGAGGTAGATTTTTTTCTATGCCAGTTTTTTGAAGAGTTTTAAGTATAAACAGGTGCTGAATTTTGTCAAAGGCTTTTTCTACCTCTATTGAGATTATCATATGGTTTTTATCTTTCAATTTGTTAATATGGTATATCACATTGATTGATTTCCATATATTGAAGAATCCTTGCATCCCTGGAATAAATCCAACTTGATTATGGTGTATGAGCTTTTTGATGTGTTCCTGAATTTTATTTGCTAAAATTTTGTTGAGGAGTTTTGCATCTATGTTCATCAGTTATATTCACCTGTAGTTTTCTTTTTTTGTGTTGTCTTTGTCTGGTTTTGGTATCAGGGTGAGGGTGGTCTTGTAGAGTGAGTTTGGAAGTGTTCCTTCCTCTGCAAGATTTTTAAAGAGTTTTAGAAGGATAGGCATTAGCTCTTTTCTAAACGTTTGATAGAATTCTCCTGTGAAGCCGTCTGGTCCTGGGCTTTTGGGAGATTTTTGATCACAGCTTCAATTTCAACGCTTGTAATTGGGTTGTTCATAATTTCTATTTCTTCCTGGCTCAGTCTTGGAAGATTGAACTTTTCTAAGAATCTGTCCATTTCTCCCAGGCTATCCATTTTACTGCCATATGACTGTTCATAATTGTCTCTTATAATCCTTTGTATTTCTGCCTTCTCTGTTGTAACTTCAATTTTTTCATTCCTAATTTTGTTGATTTGATTCTTCTCTCTTTTTTCTTGATGAGTGTGGCTAAAGATTTGTCAATTTTGTTTATCTTCTCAAAGAACCAGCTTTTAGTTTTATGAATCTTTACTACTGTTTCTTTCATTTCTTTTTCATTTATTTCTGCTCAGATCTTTATGATTTCTTTCCTTCTACTAATTTTGGGGTTTCTTTGTTCTTCACTTTCCAGTTGTTTTAGGTGTAAAGTTAGGTTGTCTATTTGATGTTTTTCTTATTTTTTGAGGTAGGATTGTATTGCTATAAACTTCCCTCTTAGAACGGCTTTTGCTGCATCCCATAGGTTTTGAGTTGTTGTGTTTTCATTGTCATTTATTTCTATAAATTTTTTTATTTCCCTTTTGGTTTCTTCAGTAACCTGTTGGTTATTTAGAAATTTATTGTTTAATCTCCATGTGTTTGTGTTTTTACAGTTTTTTCTTGTAATTGAGACCTAGTCTCATAGTGTTGTGGTCAGAGAAGATACTTGATATGACTTCAATTTTCTTAAATTTACTGAAGTTTTATTTGTGACCCAATATGTGGTCTATTCTGGAGAATGTTCCATGTGCACTTGAGAAGAATGTGTATTCTTCTGCATTTGGATGGAATGTGCTGTAGACATCAATGAGACCCATCTCATCTAATGTATCATTTAAGACTTGTGTTTCCTTATTAATTTTCTGTTTTGATGATCTGTCCATTGGTGTGAGTGGCGTGTTAAAATCTCCTAGCATTATTGTGTTACTGTCAATTTCTCCTTTTATGTATGTTAGCGTTTGTCTTATGTATTGAGGTGCTCCTATATTGGGTACACAGATATTTACAATTGTTATGTCTCCCTCTTGGATTGATCCCTTGATCATTAAGTAGTGTCCTTCCTTATCTCCTGTAATCTTCTTTATCTTAAAGTCTATTTTGTCTGATATGAGGATTGCTACTCCAGCTTTCTTTTGCTTCCCATTTGCATGGAATATATTTTTCCATCTTCTCACTTTCAGTCTGTAAGTGTCTTTAGGTCTGAAGTGGGTTTCTTGTAGACAGCATATATATAGGTCTTGTTTTTTTTATCCATTCAGCCAGTCTGTGTCTTTTGGTGGGAGCATTTAATCCATTAACACTTAAAGTAATTATTGATATATATGTACCTATTGCCATTTTCTTAATTGTTTGGGGTTGATTTTGTAGATCTTTTTCTTCTCACCTCCCTAGGATGCCCTCTAACACTGTGCTGATCTCTGGACCTGCTGTGGGGGCAACTCAGATTCTAATCTGGTCTTACTCCTGTGTGTTCTTGCCTCCAATGTCCACCTATCAGAACTAGTGCGTTTTCTTTTGTGGGAGCTCTCAATGTCCTTTTATATATTCCATAGACACATAGTCTGCCTAGTTGATCATATAGATTTAATCTGCAGCTTGTACAGCTGGTGGGAAGGTTTTGGGTCTTCTTCCTTAGCCACACTGCCCCTGGGTTTCAATTGTGGCTTTATTTCCACGTCTGATGTGGATTGTCCACTGGGGTTTGTTCCTGAGGCTGCCCTGGAGGACTTGGGCCTGCCCCAGTGAGGGCTAGATGTGGAGGTGGTGCAGCTGTTTGGGTCTCAGGGGTTCTGGCAGCACCAGGTACTCAGGGGAGTTGGAGGCTATGGCAGCAGGAAATATAGTGCTCTAAAAGGGTATGGCAACCAGTATTGGCCAATACGCTCCAGTATTCTTGCCTGGAGATCCCCCCTCACAGAGAAGAATTAGACAGGACTGAAGCAACCCTGAGTGCATAGATGCAAGATTTTTTTTTTTTTTGCCTATGGCAGCTCTGCCCCAGTGAGGGTTGAGTGTGAAGGTGGCGCAGCTGCTTGACTTGTGGGGACCCTGGTGGCACACTTGGTGTGGACAAGTCCAGGACATGGACTGCCTCCACAGGAGGCACATAACCACAGGAGTTATGGCCCTATCAGAGTCTTTCTTCAAGCCTCTTGTAGCTGGCGATCAAAAAGCCTCTTTGACTAGTTTTTCTCCATAGCTCCACCTGTTCTGGCACTTAGAGGGCTCCCTTGCCTGGGGTCCTTCTCTGTTGTTTGGTGTGTCTGACACATAGAGGGCCCCCCTTGACTGGGTTCCTACTCTGTAGATCAGCATATCAGGCATTTTAAGGGGCACCCTGGGTGGGGTCCTCAGTTCATCAGGCATTTGATGGGCCAGCCTCTCTATTGTTTAGCTGCAGATGCTGGCATGTAGGGAGAGAAAGGGTATGGTGATGACTCCACCTCCTAAGTGTGACTCAGCAGTATCGCCTTGCTTCCATGGCTGTCCGGCTTTCCTCCACATTTCCCACCACAATCTCCTCCTTCATATCCCCTCAATCTGTTTCTCCACAGTCAACAGCAGCCCTCACCCTGGGATTGCTCCACAATCCCTACACTTCAGCTCCCAGCTACTGTACCTTCCAGGGGACCTGTGTCCCTGTCCAGGGTATATATGGCTGTGGCAAGGACTCTCTGGTTCTCATTCCATTTAGGCTGCCGCAGATGAGCTGTTTCCCTCTCAACCTTAAATGTTTCTCCTCCGACTCAGACATTGCCCCAATGTGGGGACCGGACCCCTGTTTCAGTTCCCCCACCTAGGAGGGTAGGTCCAGTCCTAGTAACACTTCTGTTTTCCCCCCTAGTTCCTTCATCCTACCGAGTTTTGCATGGGTCTATATATTCTTTTCCGCTGGTCATGTATTTCTGTCGTCTCACAGCTGGTGTTCTGCGTGCACTTCTGTGTCTGAAGGTGCATTCCTGATGTATCCGTGGGGAGAGATGTACTCCATGTCCACCAACTCCTCTGCCATCTTGTTCTCCCATGTTAGTCATGTTAGTAGCCCTAAAGAAAATAGTCTTATAAGTAGATTTGCTGGGTCAAACTTTAAGTGCATTTTCAATTTGGTCAATACTGCCAAATCTCCATTCAAGAAAGTGTCTCAAATATGCGTTCCCACCAAGAGCCTATCAAGGTGCCTGTTAATCCACAACTCCATCATAATTATCTGCCTGTATTAACCTTTGCCAATCTGATGGGTATTTTGTGTGTAAACAGTTAATAAATAATGAGGAAGATAATATTTTTATATATTTATTGGCTATTTGAAGTTTCTAGTGGCTCATAGCCTTTTCACACTTTCCTGTTGGATATTCTTGTGCATTAAAAGCTGTTCGTGGATTCAGGTCACTAGCTTTGTCTGTCATACATGTTTTCAACCCATTTTCCTAGGTTGTGAACTGACTTTTATTATTTGTTTACATTATTTTTTGTTCCTTTATAAATATGTTGGCAATAGGACCTTCTGTTGACTTTTTGTTTTCCCCCAGTTCCAGTGTCTCGCCCTGTCCTCACCCTGAGGACCGCCAGGGCCCAGGTTGTGGTGGGTGATGTATTAGAACTTCGCTGTGAGGCTCAGAGAGGCTCTACCCCGATCCTGTACTGGTTTTATCACAATAACATCACCCTGGAGACCAGCACGTCTCACTCTGGACAAGGAGTGTCCTTAAACCTCTCGCTGACTGCAGATCATTCTGGGACCTACTCCTGTGAGGCCGACAATGGCCTGGGTCCCCAGCGCAGTGAGGCAGTGACACTTTCGGTCATGGGTAAGTTTTCCATGCCCAGGCCCCAGGGCATGGAGGACAAAAAATGTCCTCCAAGGATGCTCTGAGTGCCCTCTCAATACTTGACCAGGGTGGTGCCTCTCAGGAACAGGTACACAAAGCAGGAAGCATTCCAAGTTGTTAATTTCAGAAGTGTTTCTGAGAGCATGTAATTTGGATGGGAAAGGAAAGCCAAAGAGGACCATTGAATTTAATGTTCATCAGTTAGTATCATCCATCCTGACCCTCAACCCTTGCATCAGCCACAGATATAGTCTTCCCCACAAAGAGAAGAGCCATTTCCTGGACCACATCTATACCTGCTTAATCTCAAGAGTCCTGCTCCCCTTGGTTCATCCCCTCTCCCAGGCATCAGCTTCAGGGGTCAGGCAGTTCAAGACCACAAGCCTCTCCCTCTGGCTCATGCCTGGGGTCTCCCCCTCAGGACTGACAGGGAGCAAAAACAGCCTTATTGCCACCAGTGTCACCGGGGGGCTGCTCAGCATGATGGCCATTGCTGCCGTGGCACTGCTGTTCTACTGCTGGCTCCTGAGAAAAGCAGGTGGGTGACTCCCTGGCTAACCTTTGCTTGAGTCCCTGTCCTTCCCATCTCTGTTCCTTTAGGCTCATGCTGCCTTTGGAACCACCCCCAAGCTCTCAACAGTTCCTTTCTGCACAATTCCACATCTCCTACCTTCCCCTCTAGATCCTCCAGAATTTGTCTTCTTCAAATGCCAAGTTGCCAAAACAGCCCTTTTGGGTGGAAGTTGCTTTTACAAGATGTAGTTTATCCAACGTGACAAATTGCAGTGTATCTCCCTTGCTACCCTTGAAAGACTCCCTAGGAACAGGAATAGAAGAAGAAAAACTCTGAGAAATGGGAGCAAGAACAGAAATCAAATGAAATTTTGATAACTTATTAATTTTGTAAATGTATTGTACTTTCATAGTAGATAAGTCTCTTTTCCCAATCCAGCTATTGAGCATTGTTCTTCACAAACTCCAGGTTAAACAATTATGGATTGTGGGCTACCCTTTTGCATTATAACTATAAACTTCTGGAAGCCAGGATCAGTAGTTTTTGCCCAATCTTCTACCTCCATTGTGAATATCAAAGCATGGTTCACATTTTAGTGACAGTGACTTCTGGCAGGTTCTAGATGAGCTTCCTATGAGCTCTGCTCACAGGAAGACTTGTGAAGTCTTCCTTTTCCTGGACTCAATGCTTCTCTGCTTTCCTTTCAGGAGGAAAGCCTACAGTTGACTCCTCCAGGTAAGGCCTGGCTGTATTCCCATATGGTTAATGAAATGCCACTGGGTATAAAAATGAAATTGAATCTGGCTACTGCTAAGAACGGGGATTCCCTGGTGGCTCAGATGGTAAAGAATCTGCTCTCAATGTGGGAGACCTGGATTTGATCCCTGGGTTGGGAAGATCCCTGGGAGAAGGATATAGCTACCCACTCCAGTATTCTTGCCTGGAGAATTCCAAGGACAGAGGAGCCTGGCATGCTACAGTCCATGGGGTCTTAAAGAGTGGGACATGACTGAGGGACTAACACTTTCACTTTCACTGCTGAGAGCACAGTCACTGCTTCATGTCACTGAGATGGGTTATGCCAGTTCCATGTTGCCACCTCCCTTGGGTTATCTCAAGGCAATTCCCTGGACTTTCTCACCCACCAACTTAGCTAAACAGGCCTTTTTTTCTTTCATGCCTGTATGCTCAGTTGCGTCTGACTCTTTGCAACCCCATGGACTGTAACCCTCCAGGCTCCTCTGTCCATGGACTTCTCCAGGCAAGAATACTGCCATTTCCTTCTCCATTTTTTCCCCCTTTCAGCAAGTGATTGCTTTTTATTTATAAATTTACGTCCTTGGTCCACTGTTGCCTAGTTTGTATGAGTGATCACCATGAGCACAGAACCCATCTATTTCCTAACATGCTCTAAGGTTAATAAGCCTGGAAAGCTCTGATTAGGTCATGGCCAGCCCAGCCTAACCAATATCTGTTGTGATGACAGCCAAGAAGATGAAGTCACACAACTTGGCCATCCAGAGACACCTCTCTGCTAATAGGAGGTGGGGCCTGTGAAGAAGGGGCTGCCATCTTGGATTCCCAAGGTTGACTTTAGGAGCCACACCACAACTATTCCTGGGCAAGCTCATAGTAGCAACATCCAAACCATCCCGAGTTCCTCTGAGCCTTTCTGATTATGGATTTCTCTGAGATACCAATATTTCTGAAAGTATAGACTTTGGAGCCAGGTTTGAATCTTGGTTCTTTCCTTTTCTAGTTACATAGTCTTCAGCAGATCATCTGTTAGAACCTCCATTTTTTTTCCATCTATAAAATAGAGAAAAAAACAGAATCAACTTAATATTGTTATAGGTACTAGCACAGTGCTTAGTACATACCAGATACATACCATAAAGTCTGGATTAATATTATGATTTATAATTTAATCATCTCTAACAATAGAGTATTTATTATACACTCATCTATGTTTCCAGGCTTGGCAACTATCCTGTGATAAAGACTTGCTAACAGGGAATGATCCTTAGATCTACTTTATCAGGATTTCTGGGAAACATCAATGTTTCTGTTTCATAGGAATCCTTCAGCCCCAGATCCCCAAGAGTCCACCTACCACAATGTACCAGGCTGGATAGAACTGCAACCAGTATACAGCAATGGTGAGGACTGAAGACCCTCCATTTCGGCAGGGACCCCAGGGTTGGTCTGGGAAGGGGTGGGACAGGAAATGAGGAAGGGACAGTGCAGAGGCTCAGAGGGCTCTGCTCCCTCTAGAGAATAAGCTATGACTGGGGGACAAAGAAGTAGCAAGACAAGGGGGCAAGAATCTTAGAATCCTCTCAAGTGTCAACTTCTCTCCAAGTAAATCCTAACAGAGGAGAGGTGGTGTACTCGGAAGTCTGGAGTGTGAAGAAGGAGAACAAACTCACAGGTAAGACCCAAGGACCCTTGATTTTGGTGGTTGATTGCTGTGTGTGGCTCAGTCTCCAACCAGACATAGATGTGCCCCTTGTTCTGGGTCACTGGACTTCTTGAGTCATGCCCAGCTATATTACTGGGATTAACTCAAGCTTATTGTGCAGAACTGCTTTCTCCATTCTCTATCGATGGCCTCAGCATCATCTGAGTAATGAATCCATTGCCCTGGGCAGTCACTTAATCCCTCAGAGCTTCCATGTCCTGTCTGTGAAATGAGACAGGACTGTCTTTAATGCCTGTATCTTTTTTTTACTGCTGCTGTGGCAAACAACCACAAGGGCTTAAACAATACTAGTTAATTATCTTACTGTGCTGTAAATCAGACATCTAACTCAGGTCTCACTGGACCAAAATAAGTGTCCACAGAGTTCCTTCCTGGAAGCTCCAGGGAAGAATATATTTCCTTGCCTTTTCCAGCTTCTAAAGGATACCCCTTTCCATGGCTCATGGTCCCATCGCTCTGTCCTTAAAGCAGCAATGTGGCATCTATCTAACCATTCCTTCAATAGTCAGTGCTGCCTCTGATCACAGCTAGGAAAGGTTCTCAGATTTTAAAGTTCTCCTTAAAGTCCCACCTGGGTAATCTAGGAAAATCCCTCCATTTCAAGGTCCTTAATCTTAATCACATGTGCAAAAATCCCTTTCACCATCTAGAGTCACATATTCACAGGTTCTAGGGGTCAGGACATGGACATCTTTGTGGGAGACATTATTCAGCTAAACACACTCTCTCATAGGGTTATTGTAAGGACCAGATGAGGAAGCAGATGTAGAGATGCTATAGCAGCAACAGAATCTGAGCACCTTTTATGATGAGTCTATGCTGGTTGTCTGGCTGCATCATTATTTCTCCCCCCTGGTAGATGGTCTGCAGTGAACAATCCCAGCCTGGCTTCTGCCTGCAGCCAAAGGAAAGAACAACCTTTGGGGCTGTTCTAATTCTATTCTGAAAAAATCTGCCATGTGATTTTAGTTATTCTGCTTCCCCCCCCCTTTTTTTGATCCCTCTTATATAAAATCAAATGACAAATGAACTGTTTTTTTTGTTCTATTCTTGGTTCAGTGGCCTCTTGACCTCTAACATGAATGAACTATTCACACTTATAATCCCCTTTGATGAGAGTATTGCTATTATCCCCACTTCTTAGATGAGGAAATGGAGGCAAAGAGACCTTAAATGACCAGCCTGAAGTCACAGAACAGTTTGTCTCCAGAATCCAAGTGTTGGGCCAAGCTCTGCTTCTCAGGACAGTTCCAGGGAGCCTTAGAATTCACTCCAAGCTAAAAGACAAAGTCCTGCTTGATGAATGCCATATTTCCTTCCAGCTTTAAGAAAATATAGTAATAATACTAGCAACTTCTAGTATCATATCAACATGTGTTGAGCAGTTCTTATGTGCCTGGTACAGTTCTGAGTACTATAAATAAATGTTAAATTGTATATGCCTTAAAAATATACATACATATTTATAGTTTGTTTGTTAATAGCCTTCAGAATTGTACCCTCACATTGGAATTGCTCAATGTATAACAGATATTAGAAATCACATGGACACACAACCCTATAGATAGATATTATTATTCCCATCATACAGATGAGACAACTAAAGCAGGAGATACTGAGTGACTTATCCAAGGCCACAGAGGTGGCACAGCTGTCCTGGAGCTCAGTTTAGGTGGTCTGGATCTGGAATCTGCTCGAAGCCAGCTGCTTCTCCATAACGTGCGTGCATGCTCAGTCAGTGTCTGACTTAGTGATCCCGTGGTCTGTAACCCACCAGGCTTCTCTGTCCATGGGGTTCTCATGGCAAGAATACTGGAGTGGGTTGCCATTTCCTCCTCCAGGGGATCTTCTCGACCCAGGGATCGAACCCACATCTACGCTGGCAGGTGGCTTCTTTACCATTGAGCCACATGGGAAGCCCCTCTCCATAATATTCACTATTAATCTATGATCAAAGCATAAACAAAATAAAAGTTGATTTCTTCCTTTTGAGAGCCCCTGGGGGAGCTCTGCATGGGGAACAAAGAGTGTAGTGATGCTGCAGAGATAGCTGGTGGAAGCTGTGAGGCTGAGGGTCTTAGGAAAGGTTCAGTGGCTGTGCGGGCCCCATGGAGAAGGCTGTGGCTGGGCCTTCTTGTAGCTTGGATACAAGTGGAGAATTGAGTTCACATTTGAATGCTTCCCTTCTTTCCACAGCGGCCTCTGAACCAGAGCCTTTTAAGAACACGGTGAGTCCCATGCCCTGTGCACCCTCCCATCTCAGGCCCACCGGTCTCTGGCCCTCACCTGTGTGCTCTTTCTCCCAGGATTCATGTGTCATCTACTCCCAGGTGAAGGGGGCTTCCACCGCAGCCTCTAAGCCCCAGTTCTTGGATCCATTAACTCCTCACAGATGAGTCCACATAGCTCCAGACTGCTGCCTCAACCTCTGCACTCCAGAGCCATTCTTGCAGGGTCGTGGAAGGGACACTGAAGTGGGAAGATTTAAGCCACCCCAGGCCACACCCAGCAGCCAGTGCCCCAAGTGCCCACACCCTCATCTGAACAAAACACAGGGCCCCAAGGGACTCCTGTCTACTTCCAAATTGACAGCCCTGCCACATATCCCAAACAGCATATTGTTCCCAACCCAGGGCCCATGATGTTGCCTGGCTTCCTTATTGTGCTTGAGCTTCAGACATATCCCCACTATTCTTCCATGATGACAACACCCAAGCTCTGCCATGAATACAACCTGCTCTCAGTCAATGCTTTTCTCAGTTGCCATCAGTCTGGTATGGCTATGGTGGGCTCTGCCGAATGCGATAGCACACACCCATGAGATGTGTACACTGGATTTGTTATAGACCTCTCCATGGTGGGACTGCGTTCCATACTCACCTGTGTGTCTGAAACTCTAAGCTCAGTATCTGACACCAGGATAACTTCTCTCCTGCCCATGTAACAATATCTACCTGTCCAAGTATGTGGATTTCACACACTCGGACCTAGATCCTTCCCATCCTGCCAGAAGGAACCTAGCACAGTCATGGCCAGGAGGACCAGAGATGCAAATAGAATGCACATTGAAATATAGCAGGTGCTTTATTACTATTTGAATGAATGAATGAATAAATAAATGAGGAAGATATTGTGGATCATTATGATATATTTTTACCCTCAAACTGGCATCTGATACAGTGTGCTTCCTAGGAAATCCAGGAAATAGGAAGTAAATTCAGAGAAGGAGTTTGAGTGAGGAGAGATCTGTTCAGAAAGCAAGAAGGCTTCTCAAACTTCAAAGTGCTTATGGGTCACCTGGGGATCACAGAGTCTTATTCAGTGGGTCTGGATGGAGGCTAAGACCCTGTATGTATAGCAAGCTCCCATATGATGCTGATGCTACTGATCCTAAGAGTCTACTAATCCTAGGAGTCTACCAAGTACCCAGACCTTGTAGGTTTTGGCAGAGGTTCATGGAGAAGTGGCGAGGGCTCTGTCTGTCCATTGCCCAACTTCATGTGGGCCACTGATATAGCTCACAGGATTTCTGCACTGTTCTTCCACCAGAACACCATCAGCTGCTGTTGCTAAAAGAACTTCTCTTATATATGCTGGGATGCATCAGTCACCCTGGGTTCGGGAAAAAGTAGCCACCACTATCTTTGTTTCCTCACCTTGGGCCTCATATTTTTCCCATAAAGGGATTGAATACACTGTGAATAAATACACCCCTTAGCCTTCTTCATTCAAAGTTGATCTGTCTCACCTCTGAGCCATAGGATGCTTTGCTCCATTTTTATGATGCCCATCACACCTTATCTTGATCTCCACCTCCAGTGGATTGTACAGAGGGAATCATTTCCAAGCCCCATTGCCTAGAATAAAACCCTTAGCAAGGAGTTCATGATCCTTCTCCACCCAGTGCTGCCCACTTCCCTCTCCAGGCTTTCCCACAGTTGTTGTTCACCACACCCTATTCTCAGTCGCAGGGTGATCTTCCCCATTTTCTAATATAGACTCTTTGTACTTCCTCCATAGAAGGGCTTTCCTGTTATTTGCATATCCTGGAATCCTGTTCATTCACCAAGCCCTGAGTCAAATGTCAGCCCTTCCTAGGACGGATCTGTCTTCGGGATGTTATAGCATTTTTTTTTTTTTTTGGCCCACTTTGCTTTTTTAACTGAATGATATTTGCTTCACAGAATTTTGTGGTTTTCTGTCATACATCAACAAAAATCAGTCATAGGTACACCCATCTCCCCTCCCTCCTGAACCTCTCTCTCATCTCCCTCCTCACCCTACTCTTCTGGATTGTCACAGAGCCCCTGTTTGAGTCCCCTGAGTCATACCTAGAGCCTATTATGTAGAGTGAGGTAAGTCAGAAAGAGAAATATAAGTATCATATACAGATGCACATACCCGGAATCTAGAAAGATGGTACTGATGAATTTATTTTCAGGGCAGCAATGGAGAAACAGACATAGAAAACAGACCTCAGGACACAGCAGGAGGGGAGGAGGGAGAGGGTGAGATGTATGGAGACGGTAACAGGGAAATTTATAATACCATATGTGAGACAGCCAGTAGGGATTTGCTGTGTAACTCAGAGAACCCATAGCACTTCTATACAGTGAGACTTGGAATCACTAATGGTTGATGTTTGGAGGGAACATCAGTTTAGTTCAGTTGCTCAGTCATGTCTGACTCTTTGCGACCCCATGAATCGCAGCACGCCAGGCCTCCCTGTCCATCACCAACTCCCAGAGTTCACTCAGACTCATGTCCATTGAGTCAGTGATGCCATCCAGCCATCTCATCCTCTGTCGTCCCCTTCTCCTCCTGCCCCCAATCCCTCCCAGCATAGTTTAATCTAAACCACTTCTCTAACTTTGTGGTTGGAAGTTGAGAACCAGAGAGGAAGTGTAACTAGCTGAAAATTAAGCAACCAGTTAGTGGTAAAGCACATACTAAACTAAACTAAACCCAGGAGAGTGCTCTTTCCTCTACATGGTTCCTCTGCTACAAAGACATGTGCATTTTTGGGTCATCAACAAGACTGAGTTCCTTAAAAGCAAAGCCCGGGTAGCCAGCATGGTGCCTGGTATCAACTGATGCTCAACGAATGGTTGTCAAATTGGATGTCTATCAAATCCCCTGGCAAATAAACATCACCTCCACAAATTCATCTATAACCCAGAGAAGTGCATATATGTCCTTCAATCTCAGAGCTTTTATATATATATATATATATACATACATACATACATATAATCTCAGTAAAAATCATTGTTATGAGAGCCATCTATCAGTTTGAGATGAGTGCTGTGTTTTGTTCAAAACCTGAGTGACCTGCAGGTATCTCAAACATGACATAAAACCCAGTCTGTTGTCCCCATGAAATCTGCTCTCCTTTCTGTGTTCTCTTCCTTCCTTCCTTCCCTCCTCTCTTCCTTTTCTTCCTTATCTCCTTCCCTATCTCTTCCTCCCTGCTCCTCCCTTTCCCTTCTTCTTCTCCTCCCTTCCCCCTTCTTCTTCTGCTTTTCTTTGTCTTCTCTCTGCCCCCCTCTCTCTGTGTTTTCCATCTTCTTCTTTTCCTAGTTGCAGATAGCACTCTATCTAATCACCCAAGACAGAAGATGCATAGCCATCTCCGAGTCTCTACATCGAATTGGTCGCCCAAGCCAGTTCAGTCAACTGTCTTTCCTTGGACATGCCACACAGCATGCAGGACCCTAGGCCCCCGATGAGGAATCAAATCCGGGGGTGGGGGGGCATGCAATAGAAGCATGGAGTCTTAATCACTGGACCACCATGGAATTCCTAGTCAACTTTATTTTTGAACTATCTCCCAAATCACATCTCCCTTTAGTGTCCACCTCCACTGCCTTAGTACACGCCCTTGTCACCTACCACCAGGACTACATAGTAGTCTCACAAGTGCTTTCTCCACTTCCGGATTCCCTCCTGGCACAACCACTCCCAACAGATGTGCCAGGATGCCCTCCCAACAGAGTTGCTAGTATGATCTTTCTAAAACCCAGCTCCACTTATTACTCTGCTTGAAATCCTTCAGTTATTCAGAGTTCAGGCTCCATCATGGGGTATAAAGCTCTTCCTGACCTAGATCCAACTTACATTTACAGCACTGTCTCCCAATATCTCCTTTAACAGACAAGAACACTTACCATGTATTCCGGCCACACAAACTTCTTTCCATTTCCTACACACACCACCTTCTTTCAAGAAGCCATGACTTTCCCCCCTTTTTTTGCTACCAAACTCACTCATCCTTCGACATCTAATTCAAAAGTCACCACTCAGTGAGGCCTCATTTCTCTCAATGTGTTTCCATAACCTTTGGCATCTATGTTTCTTATACTTCGTACAAAAGTGTGTGTGTGTGCACACGTGCACATATACTTCTCTCCCCAGACTACTTAAAGCCTATCTAGAGTTGAGTGTTACAGCTAGTTCTAGTGTATAACCCTCCTATCATCCTCATATCAGCCTCAGCATACAACACAGGGCCTGGTGAATCACAGAGACTCAGTTTATAGTGAATAAATGAATGTGCAACAGTATTGAATAGACTTTCCCTATTTTCCTCAGAATAACACCTAAAGCCTCAAAGCTGAGCTCAAAAGTTGATAGCAACTTACATGTGCTGCAGAGGAACTTTTGACACAATCCCACAGGATTGACTCGGAAGTGGCTGCATGACTCTTGAGCACCTCCCTGGCTTCTTACACCTCCTCTATCAGCTGTTGGTCAGAGTTTGCTGAAATGGGTGATGGGGGAGGAGATGGTGGTTGGTGAGGAGCAATGGGCATTTTACTTTCTCTCCCCACTCCAGCCAGGAGAAGGCAGGACTCCACCCCTCACCTTACCACTCAAGGAGAACTGTTGATCCTCAAACAGAGAGCAGAGCCAATGAGAGAGCATTTAAGAGATCCTGACATGAGTGCCCTGGGGCTTGGGGATGTTAGAGAGCACACTTTATTTCCCACTCTTGTAGTTTCCTCTGATGGGAAGAGAGTTCTATTAGCATCACACTTCTGGCCTCCAGTGGTTTTAGAAGGAGAGCATAGTCCAGCCCCTCTTTTTTTATGGCCAAGAGCGACCCGCAGGATTGCATGTTCCTCTCTGTTCTAAATTCCAAAGGGTCTGCCTCTACAATGGAATACTGACAGTTTCACAGGTATAACCCTGACCTCAGTGTTTTGCACAGGAGGCTTCAAACATTGAGAAGCAAAATAAAGAATTCAGGGGAACCAAATGCATAGCAAGAGATGGAGGTTTCTGTTCCAGGCAGGGCAGACAGCTCTACGCTTTGGTGGTGTTTACCAGATATAAACCATGTGGGTATTTTTTACTGTGTTTTTTGTTTTTTTTAATGACAATGTTTGGAGCTGAGTTGGCTTTCAGGGGCTGAACTTGAGAGAGGAGCTCTAAGCCTCAGAATGCACTGTTTGGTGGCAGGTCACTAGAACTTGGGCAAAGTTTTGACCAAGGGCTGTAGGGCTGGGGATGCACACATTGACCATTAAGCTATGGTGAGCAAGTGCACATACTCTTCTGGTTGCAGCGGCCCCAGACATAGAGCACTATTCCTGTGGTTGTGAATTCAGGCAGCTGCTTCTGCTGGTCAAAGGTTCCAGTTCCTTCTGGCACTCGGAGGCAGAACTTCTCTCATACTCATGCCATGAACCTTCCCTCTATAGTCTAGGGCTCCCAATCAGGCTGAAGTGCAAATGTGCAGAGAAGTTGATTCTGACAATGGGATATTAGAAGCAATGGAAAGATTTTGCCCCTTTTCTCCTCTCCACAGTCCCCTGCCTAAATGCACCATTCAGTGATGCAAAGCTTTATTTACATAACTTCTTTGAGGGCTCCCTGAGTGAAAAAGCAATTGATTTGTTGCAAAACTGTGGCAAGTTTAGGGTGCATGCATGCCAAGCTGCTTCAGTCGTGTCCAAATCTTTGCCACCCTATGGACTGTAGCCAGCCAGGCTCCTCGATGGGATTCTCCAGGCAAGAATACTAAGTGGGTTGGCGTGCCCTTCTCCAGGGGATCTTCCCAACTTAAGGATTGAACCTGTCTCTTAGGTCTCCTGTATTGGCAAGCAGGTTTTGTTTTTGAGTTCTTTTTAACCACTGGTGCCACCTAGTGGCAAATCCCGAGTTAGGGCTGCTGCTGCTAAGTTGCTTCAGTCGTGTCCGACTCTGTGCGACCCCATAGACAGCAGCCCACCAGGCTCCCCTGTCCCTGGGATTCTCCAGGCAAGAACACTTGGAGTGCTACACAATCTTATGTATTCTTTCCCAGCCTCTGTCCTACCCTCTCTCCCTCCTGCTTCCCTGAGATTATACTCACCCATAGTGTGTCAGCTCATGAGCTTCTGCTTCAGGCTATCTTCTAGATGAAAGTCAAGGGCCCAGCAAAGACAGCAGCCTGGAAAAGGGGCTCATTTTTCCTTCAACCAAACGGTTTTTCTGAACAGCTATGGCTGTGGCCAAGCTTCAGCCATTAAACAGAATACGTTCATTCAAGGCCTTTGGTGTATTGAAAGCCAGGGCAGTGTTTTCTGCTTTCAGTGTAATGGCAGCTATTTCCATGTGTGTCACAGAGCTTTGCAAGCTGTTCAACATTAGGGCCTTGCCAAGATAGGCAGGGCTGGGTCTGCTGATCTAACCGACAAGGACACCAAACACTAGAGACATGAGCCTGAACTGCAGCCCTGTGCTGCCTTACAGAGCATAAGGGAGGACACTTGTCTCCACTACAGAACTTCAACTAATACAAAGACAGAACACGGGGAATGCATCCCTGGGAGCCAGGGTTTCAGGCCTGGCTGCAAATTGAGAGATGACAACAGCAAGAACAACTCAGGACTAAAGGAAAAGATCTGCTCACTGTCTCTGATTTTGGGGCCACAGACCCAATAAAGTTCATACTCAGTGCAGCTCTGAGAAGGTGGTGCTACCAGGCTCTAAAAAGGAAATTTTAAAATTCTTCAGTGGAAAAGAAAGATGTCTCCTAGGTGAATTTCTACCCCTTTCCCAGGATGGTGAATTCATAGTTGCAAACAAATCTTAAGATTTCTTCCATTTTAGTTTTGTGGTAGGTCACGAATTATAGACTCTAAACTTTATAAAGATTTAATTCTGGTGAATCTTTTCCATCTACCCTCCATGATTCAGACACCAGTCTCTTTGGTAATGCTAAAACTACACTCTTGGGGCCCAATTATGTTGGGATAAATGTTTTAGGACCTTGATATTAGCTTCTTTTCTAAAGTCGGTAAGTGTAAGGTCTGGTGGCACCAGATACTCTGACATGTCCTATTAACTCTCTGGATTCTTTTAAATAGTATATTTGTCCACTCTGGCTGCCATAACAAAAATACCATAGACAGAGTAGCTTATGAACAGCAGAAATTTATTCCTTTAGGGTGCTAGAATCTGTGAAATCCACAATCAAGGTGCTGGCAGATTTAGTATCTGGTGAGCATTTGCTTTTTGGTACTTAAATATGTCTTCACATAGCAGAAAGGGTAAAAAGAGCTCCCTGGGGTCTTTTCATAAGGGCATTAATCCCCTTCATGAGGGTCTCTGCCTGCATGACCTACCCACCTACCAAAGGCCCTCACCTCCTAATACTATTATATTGAGGATTAGGTTTCAACATATAAATTTGAAGGGGTCACAAGCATTCAGTATATAGCAAATTGTAAGGTACACAATCTATGAGTTTGCCTTTGGATAATTGGAGCATGAAAAATAATATTAGTAGTAATAACACATTAAGCTTTAAGAGAATGTATGAGATAATTATTCTCAAAGGAAAAAAAGAGCAGGCAAAAGCTCTTATTTACAGAAGACAACAAATAATAAATGTAGAAAAAATGCTGACATTAGGAAATCACCACTTTGCAATCCCATGGTAACAATAGACTCAGCTAAGGATCACCCATGGATGTTAAAATTATTGGATGAGAGGCTGCTAGAGAGATCCACATGATCTCAATTCATCTCTGTCCACAGTACTTGCTAATCAAAAGGGGAATTTTACCTTTGCAATGGAGAGATCTGGCAGGGCCAGTCTTCACTAAGTGATCAAATGTGGCATCACCAGTAGTGGAGGCCCCTGGGTGATCTCTAACGTGGTGCAATGGGAAGTCCAGTCTCCCTTTCACAGAGCTGTTGTCAAAGAAGCTGACCGAGAACCTACGTGAGGAGACAAATTCCGAATGTGGGCCATTCTGAGGGAGATTCCTCAAAACTGCCAGTGTCACAAAAGATGAAAAGAAAAGAGCAATGAGACCAAGGGAGACTGAAGAGACATGACGATCTCATAGGAACCGTGATTGGATTCTGGATCCCAAAAAAGCCGTAGGAGAAATTAGGGGACATTGAATATGGGCTATACATTATTGATAATATTGAATCAATAACCTAATATTATTATATAAATATTTTAAAATATATTTTGAATGCTTTCAAATGATTCATGTGAAAGAAAGAGCACAAATGTGGCACAAAACTTAATTGGTGAATGAAGGGAGGGCATACAGATTTTCATTGTACTGTTCTCTTTTCCAGCTTTTCTGAGGTTTGAAAACTTTTAAAATAAATCAGGTAGGGGAGAAGCACCTCAGACACTTGGCATCAAACTGATAGGCGCCCTGAGGTGCTGAAAGAACTCACCCAGCCCTGCGTGCCATGATTTCCCACTACTGGGGTCATGAGAATCCTGTTTGGCTCAGGCACTGAGACACGTTGGCCAAGGATAAAGCCACACAGGACACCAGGGACGATGACTGAGGCTTTTCATCTAAAATATTTTATTTTAGAATCCTTGAGAATTTAATTTTTGAACTGCCTTTCTTTCCTGAACATTTCCTAATGGGGTGGAGTTTGTTTTCAACATCAGAGTATCTTTGTGTTGGCATGTTATGATTGGAGAAGTAAATATCACCAGACCTCACTACAGGACCTCTGATAGATGGTTAGGAAATATAGATGAAATAAGTAGTTATGGGTAATAGAGAAGAAACTCTCAGCTTCAGGTGCACCGTGAGCTGGAATGGACTTTTGTTAGTCACTGCTCTGACCCATTTTGGAGCTCTCTATAAAACCCCAGCTTCCCAGCTCTGTTCCCAGGAGGCTATACAGAGATGGAATATTTGGTTTGGGGATACATAGATGGGATCAGTAGATATTTTTTTTTGTTGCCCACACCTGTAACTGACCACAGGCTTAACAACAACAGTGAGCTGAACCAAAATCTAGGGAGCTTTAAGATTTTCTCTAAACACTCCCTATTCTTCCCCAGTTAGTGGATGATGGCCATTTGTCCACATGTCTTAACTGACAAGTCTATTCTATCCAAATTCTAGGCATGGGATTTGTTCCCTGTTTTCTTCCTCTCTACCCAGGACCAGTGTGAGCCTGTAATCTAGATAAGTGTGTCTTCTCTGAGGGCTGAAACTTTCCTTCAGGTGGCCTGTCTCAAGTTCCAGCCTGGGGAGAGGTAGTTAGCCACCCCATTTGGTTCTCATGCTTCAGCTTTATTAATCATTGCATTAATATTCTCCAGAGAAACAGAGCTGGTAGTAGATCTATCTACTATCTATCTATCTATCTAGAAGAGGGATTGATTTATTATAAGGAGTTGGCTCATGCAATTATGGAGGCTGACAAGTCCCCAGTTTGCCAAATACAAATCTGGAGAACCAGAAGAGCTGTTGGTGTAATTCTAGTTCCAACGCCAAAAGGTTAGAGACCTAGGAAGAGCCAATATTTCAATTTGAGTCCAAAATTGGAGAAAAGTGGATGTCCCTGCTAGTCAGGCAGGAGAAATTCTCTCTCACTTAGAAGAGGGCCAGCCTTTTTTGTTCTTTCCAGCTTTCAATTGATTGATGAGGTCCATCCATATTAAGAAGGACAGTCTGCTTTACTCAGTTGGCCAATTCAAATGCTAATCTCATTCAAAAACACCTTCATAGACATACCTAGAACAGTATTTGTACAACTCTCTAGGCACCACATGGCCCAATCAAGTTGTATATAAAATTTATCATCATCAACATAAAAGCGATCTACAGGCTACAATATATGTTTTGGTTTTCTTCTTAGTTGGTTCAGAACTCTGACAGGGAAGAGTAGTGTTTCTTTGGGGGCAGGGGGTGAGGATATCCTCAAAGAGGAGAGGTACCTGCCTGGCCTCCATCACTTTGGTGATTAAAAGAATTCTAAGCATTTCAAAGATACACTGGCTTTCTCTTTCTGTTTTTGTCCTTTGTCCTTTCTCAAAGTCCATCTTTCTCTTTGATATCTGGCTGACTCATACAAAATCTCCTGATTTAACTTCTATGTCGACTAGACAACCTTGCTGTCTTTCCACTCTTCTGATCGCCTCTGATCAATACTACCCACTCAGCAGAGATCTAATTCATAAGAATAGTTGTGATTTATTGAAGAATTAATAAATATAAGGCAGCATGCTAGGGCATTATGCTAGAAATGGAAGTAACCTAGATGTTCATGGATAAAGATGAGGTACATATATATAATAGAATACTAGTCAGACATAAAAAGGATGAAATAATGCCATTTTCAGTAACATGGATGGTCCTAGAGATTATCATACTAAGTGAAGTAAGTCAGACAAAGACAAATATATGATATCATGATTATGTGGAATCTAAAAAAAAAATGACACAAATGAAATTATGTACAAAACAGAAATAGATGCACAGACATAGAAAACAAACTTATGATTACCAAAGGGGAAAGGGCATGGGGGAAGGATAAATTAGGAAATTGGAATAAACATATACATACTACTGTATATAAAATAGATGACCAACAAGGATCTACTATACAGCACAGGAAAATATATTCAATATTTTGTACTAAGCTATAAGGGAAAACAACCTGAAAAAGAATATATATGTATGATTGAATGGATTCTCCAGACATGAATATTGGAGTGAGTTGCCATGCCCTCCTCCAGGGGATCTTCCCAACCCAAGGATCGAACCCACGGTGCTTATGTCTCCTGCATCGCAGGCAGATTCTTTACCACTAGCGCCATCTGGGAAGCCCCTTACATATAATATATAACTGAATATATATACACACACACACATATATATATTATATAACTGAATCACTTTGCTGTATACCTGAAACTAACACAACATTGTAAATCAACTATACTTCAATTACATTTTTAAAATAAATAAATAGATAAATACATTTTAGCCATAGAAAGAAAAGAGCACGCACTAGTAAGTTGGAGCTAGCAGCTTCATAGCTCTTCAGTGCATACTCTTCGCCTCTTCACCCAGGGTCCTTAGAGGGCTTAATGAATTGGTAGTAGAGGGCTACATGAATCATGACACCTGGAGTCAGAGGCCTGCCTCCTGTACGGTCTCCTACTGCTAACTATCTGGCCTCTCCAAGCTCTGTTTCCCTCACCCATAAAACAGAAAAAATAACAACAGCTGCTTGGCTGTGTAATTTATCGAAAGAGATAATGTTTGTATAAACATCGTGCAGGTGTTCTCAGAGCAGGTGGTGAGGTACCTGTGTTCATTACAAAGTTTGTATTGCTATCTGTTTGCTGTTATTGGTCCCTACTCCATCATTACAGTGAAGCAGCTGCTGAACTGCCAAAAAGATACTCCAGAAGAAGAGAGTGGAAAATTATTTGTTAGCCCTTTTAATGTGAAAGGAATGGGATAATTAGATTGGAGGTGTCAGAATATGTGCCTTTAGTATTTCAGGGGCTGACCTATGTAATCTGGATTTTATCTGATCATTTAGCAGAGAAATAAAAGCAAAAGGGTGATTTTGCTAGATATACTCTCCCAGGTCTCTTATTGACAAAAGATCATGTTGTTTGCTCACAAAAGAGCTTTGAATAAATTCTAATTCCTTGGGCCAGGGCCCAGAATATCCTGTAGCTCTAGGTTTGCTGGTATCTGGTAGCTGAGGAGATCAAAGGCTGGTATGAAAGAGAGAAAATGAGAGTGCTTGGGTTGATGGGTATTTCAAGGCTTTTCCTCCATGCTCCAGCTCTCAGCTTCCCTTTCTGCCTGACCATTACCATTCTCATTCACATCTCTCCTGTGCTTGTTCCATACTTATGAACCTGCATGTCCACTTAAGTCTTCAAGTGGAGAATCACAGTACAAACCCAATGGATAGGTCTGGTCCAGAACTGGCCATGTGGCCATGTCAATGAGACTGGGTGAGAATTAGAAGAGATGAAGAATAATTTTGAAAGGAAGATATCCCTCACTTACCCTCCTTCTATTGGTCCAGGCTACCCTCTCTTCATCAAGGACACTTTACAGTGCCTTGGCAAAAATAGAATAAGTTCTATGTGTGGGGGCAGGAAGAGGAGAACTTCTGTGCCCATAACCATGGAATAACAGGGGTGTAGAGAAGGTCAGGGAATGGCTCGGGGAACCCAGCAGGACCAGGGATTCCAAGGCTGTGACTTAGGATTTGAGGGATGTGAGCGACCAGGGGGAGGTCAGTCTAATGATCAAATCTTATTTTTAGAGGAGAACTTGAAGGTCATCCACTATTAATACTTTTCTCATGCTTGATTCCCTCCACATTATCCTTCCTGAGACACCATCCAGCCTATGATGGAATATATCAAGGTACAGGAAGCTCAGCACTTCACATGGTCTGAAATTACAGAAGGTTGGAGGTGGAGGGAAGCCTTGAGACCAACTGGACCAGTGAATGTTGTGGTGGAAAATCCTCATGCTGCCTGTTAACCTTGCACTCTGGAAGCCACCTCCCTGTAACTGTCACCTTTAAGGAGATTCTGCTCCTTGGACTTATTAACTAGATTGCTTCCTCCAGGGGTCACCTTCAAACAGCTGGGCTGGTGGAGTACACCAGTGTGGGAGAACCCCAGTTCTCCTTGCTGCCATTCTTTCACTAGTTCACCAAATTTTATTTTGCCTACAACTGAGTCTGGCAGCGCACTAGGCACTTGGAATACATTGGTGAACACAATAGTTCAAGACTCTGCCTTCAAGAAGCTGACAACCTAGCTGAGGAAAATATATGAAACAATAAACATGATAATAAGTAATAGATGTAGTAATTTAGAGGGTGACATGTGCCATGGAGAAAGAAGATGTAGAGCAGAGTAAGGAGGATCAGGAGTGGCCAGCAGGCTGCAGTTTTAAGTAGGGTGGTCAAGGAAGTCCTCACTGAAAAGGTGACATCTGAACAAAGGCAGGATAGGTTCACTGGACAGCTAATAGGCCTTCAAGGGAGGAGGATCCTGGGAAGAGGGCATAGGCTGCAAGGCAGTATTATATCTGACAAGTTTTAGAATAGATGGCAGGGAACAATGGTGGAGGTGGAGAGACCAGTTAGGAGGCTACTGCATGGTCCAGGTGAGAGGTGATGACGGCATGATGGCTCAGATAAGGGGGGTGATCAGAAGGGGCGGGATACTGGATATATTTTGGACACAGAGTGTACAGGATTTCCTGATAGAGTAGATGTAAAATATGAAAGAGGAAAAAAAAAAAAAACTCAACATGACTCTGAAATAGTTGACCTGAGCAACAAGAAGGATGACAACTCAGTCCTGAGCTGGAGAATGGTGGAAGTGAAACAAGTTTGGGGGAAAAGATCAGGAGTTTAGTTTTGAACAAGTTGCATTTGAGATATGTATTGGATGTGTAAGTGGAGATGTCAAATAGACAGTCAGGGATGAACGTCTGGGATGGAAAGAGAGGTCTGGAGACATGCATGTGGGAATCATTGGCATAAAGACAGCACAAGACCATCAAGGGAGTGCCCAGTGGCAGGGAACTCCTTCATGACCACTTCAAAAATTCACTTTGGTGGCCTGCCATGTTTTAGGATGGTCAAATGGTCAATGAGCACAACAATTTACTCCTCTCTTTCTCTAAATCCACCAAAATATTAATTTTTATCATTTATTTGTGACTGTCCTAACAGTTTGCATGTATTATCTTCAGTTCAGTCACTCAGTCATGTCCAACTCTTTGCAAACCCATGGACTGCAGCACGCCAGGCTTCCCTATCTATCACCAACTCCCGGAGCTTATTCAAACTCATGTCCATCGAGTCAGTGATCCTATCCAACCATCTCATCCTCTGTCATCCTATTCTCCTACTGCCTTCAATGTTTCCCAGCATCAGGGTCTTTTCCAATGGAGTCAGTTCTTCACATTAGGTGGCCAAAGAATTGGAGCTTCAGCTTCAATGTCAGTCCTTCCAATGAACATTCAGGACTGATTTCCTTTAGGATTGACTGGTTTGATCTCCTTGCAGTCCAAGGGACTCTCAGGAGTCTTCTCCAACACCACAGTTCAAAAGCATCAATTCTTCGGCCCTCAGCTTTCTTTATAGTCCAACTCTCACATCCATATATGATTACTAGAAAAACCAAAGCTTTGTATTATCTTAGCCCATCCTTAAATAAGCAGTGAGGGAGCTGAATTATGCCCATTTTATAGATGATGATATCAAAGCCCTGCACACACAGTTGTCTAAGACCACAGAATGAATAAATGATGAAGCCAGGTTTCAAACTCAGGAAGTCAATTCTTAACTGCTATGTCATGGGAGTATGTGCTCCAGCAAATCTAAACTTTGGCAATAAAAATAAATTCAAAGAAGAAAAGCAATCCAAGATCCAAGAAAACATGGGACTTGGGTGTGGAATGAGAAAAATCTGAAGCTGACAACAGCATAGCAACCCTAGAAAGCAATGGTCTAAAGACAGAGGGTTCTGTGAAGATTGTATTCAGAAAGCAAGTCACCTATATTGTACAAATTATATGAATAAGAACTCAAAGGTCCTAGGCAGGTCTGAGTTAATTCTAAAAGATAAGATGAAGATATATGATTCTCCAATAACAACAACTGAAATGACAATTAGGAACCTTGGGGGAAATCAAGTATAAGAAAGTCATGGTTCTTTGGAGAAATGTCTGTTTAGTTTTTTGGCCCATTTTTTGATTGGGTGATTTATTTTTCTGGTATTGAGCTGCATGAGCTGCTTGTATATTTTTTATATTAGTTCTTTGACAGTTGCTTCATTTGCTATTATTTTCTCCTATTCTGAAGGCTGTCTTTTCACCTTGCTTAGGGGTTCTTTCATTGTGAAAAAGCTTTTAAGTTTAATTAGGTCCCATTTGTTTATTTTTGCTTCTAATTCCATTACTCTGGGAGGTGGGTCATAGAGGATCCTGCTGTGACTTATGTTGGAAAGTGTTTTGCCTATGTTTTCCTCTAGGAGTTTTACAGTATCTGGTCTTACATTTAGATCTTTAATCCATTTTGAGTATATTTTTGTGTATGGTGTTAGAAAGTGTTCTAGTTTCATTCTTTTACAGGTGGTTGACTAGTTTTCCCAGCACTACTTGTTAAGGAGATTGTCTTTTCTCTATTGTATATTCTTGCCTCCTTTGTCAAAGATAAGGTGTCCATAGGTGCATGAATTTATCTCTGGGCTTTTTATTTTGTTCCATTGATCTATATTTCTGTCTTTGTGCCAGTACCATACTGTCTTGATGACTGTGGCTTTATAGTAGAGCCTGAAGTCAGGCAGGTTGATTCCTCCAGTTCCATTCTTCTTTCTCAAGATTGCTTTGGTTATTTGAGGTTTCTTTGTATTTCCATAAAAATTGTGAAATTATTTGTTCTAGTTCTGTGAAAAATACTGTTGGTAGCTTGATAGGAATTGCATCGAATCTATAGATTGCTTTGGGTAGTATACTCATTTTCACTATATTGATTCTTCCGATCCATGAACATTATATATTTCTCCATCTATTTGTGTCATCTTTGATTTCTTTCAAAGAAGACATACAGATGGCTAACAAACACATGAAAAGATGCTCAACATCACTCATTATCACAGAAATGCAAATCAAAACCACAATGAGGTACCATCTCACACCAGTCAGAATAGCTACTATCAAAAAGTCTACAAACAATAAACACCAGAGAGGGTGTAGAGAAAAGGGAACCCTCTTACACTGTTGGTGGGAATGCAAACTAGTACGGCCACTATGGAGAACAGTGTGGAGATTCCTTAAACAACTGGAAAAAGAATTGCCATATGACCCAGCAATCCCACTGCTGGGCATACACACTGAGGAAACCAGAATTGAAAGACACATGTGTATCCCAATGTTTATAGCAGCACTGTTTAAAATAGCTAGGTCATGGAAGCAACCTGGATGTCCATTGGCAGATGAATGGGCAAGAAAGCTGTGGTACATACACACAGTGGAATATTGCTTAGCTATTAAAAGGAACACATTTGAATCAGTTCTAATGAGGTAGATGAACCTGGAGCTTATTATACAGAGTGAAGTAAGTCAGAAAGAAAAACACCATTATAGTATATTAGCACATATATATGGAATTTTAGAAAGATGATAACAATGACCCTATATGTGAGACAGCAAAAGAGATACAGATATAAAGAACAGACTTTTGGACTCTGGGAGAAAGAGAGGGTGGGATGATTTGAAAGAACAGCATTGAAACATGTATATTACCATATGTGAAGTAGATCACCAGTCCAGGTTCGATGCATGAAACAGGGCATGCACTCAAAGCCGGTGCACTGGGACAACCCTGAGGAATGGGATGGGGATGGAGCTGGGAGAGGGCTTCAGGATGGGGCACATGTACATCCGTGGCTGATTCATGTCAACATGTGGCAAAAACCACCACAATATTGTAAAGTAATTAGCCTCCAATTAAAATAAATTAATTAATTTTTTAAAAAAGAAAAGTCATGGTTCAAATTTGGTGCAAATGAAAGTGTGGGATAATTGGAAAAATGACAGAGTGGAAGAAAAGTGGATTTCATTCATAGAACATTCTCCTCTGAGTGCCCAAGGTTTAATTACATGTTACTTTTCTTTTTTGTGGGCTAATCACAGCAGTTGCTTCTGCAATGAATAATGTTTACAGAATCATAATGCCTTAAATACTATTTAAGGGGTTTCAGTTTTCAGAATCAATCTAAAACATAGGACACTTAATTATGGTGACTCCAGCATTTAGCTACTATAAACATGCTCAATATAAAAGTGATAGTATGGCTGACAGAAATGTGGAGGTGGAAAGCAGAGGGACATATACATGAACTGATTTCCTTGTTTTGTGGAGTGGAAAATCAGTAGATTTTGTCCAACAGTGACACACCAAGAAACAGAAGTGTCTCAGACGGTAAAGAATCTGCTTGCAACGTGGGAGATGTGGGTTTGATCCCTGGGTGGGGAAGATCCCCTGGAGAAGGAAATGGCAACCCACTCCAGTACTCTTGCCTGGAGAATTCCATGGACACAGGAGCCTGATGGGCTCCAGTTCATGGGGCTGCAAAAAGTCAGACACAACAGAGCAACTAACACACACACAACCACTGGAAAACCTAGTAACCTTACAGATCAAAGCCAGCAAGTAGAGGGGGCAGAGAGAAAGGAAGCCCTTCTAATGCCCTAAATTCCTTATCGTTCCTTCAAGGTAGTTAACAGATATTACTTAAAGTTGATAAATTAAGAATTTACATATTATTACATTATTTACATTTGTGGGCTAATATCCAGATTATTCAAAACAGAAATTGCTCATTGCAGGAGTAAACATGGAGCAACAAGGAAGAGAAACTTAAGCTTTTTTAAAAACTGAATATCTTTATCTATTGTTCTAGTTTTAATCATGAACATGTATTTTTTTTAACTTTTTATTTTATATTAGAGTTTAGCCGATTAACAATGTTGTGATAGTTTCAGGTGGACAGCAAAAGAACTGAGCTATACATATACATGTATCCCTACTCTCCCAAACTCCCGTCCCATCCAGGCTGCCCCATAAATGAGCAGAGTTCCCTGTGCTATATAATAGGTCCTTGTTGTTTAGCCTTTTAAAATATAGCAGTGTGTCCCTGTCCATCCCAAACTTCCTAACTATATCTTCCTCCCATTATTTCTCCCCTGGAAACCATAAGTTCGCTAACATGTATTTTTTACACACAAATATGTTTATTTAGCGTGGAGGTGCATCTAAGTAGTTATTACCGGCAAATTGAAAATTCAAAGTAAAGCTGCAGTTCTACCCAGTGACCACTAGATGTCACTGCTCTCTGGGCTGGTGGCAGGTCTGGGAGCAGAGTCCCCAGTAACAATCTCAGGGCTTGGACTGGGAAGGAGGACAGAGGGAGGCAGCAGCTGGCGGCCAGTGGCTTTGCCAGCGGCAGGAGCTGGCATTCTGTGTATAGCCAGCAGTGCCTCAGACATGGGCAGCCTCAGGTTAATGGGGAGCACACAACTCCCCTGTGTAATGAGGGTCCTTTCAGGGGCAAGGAATCCAGTCTTGCTGATAGAGGGACTGGGATGCAGAGGGACAAGTTGGTCCTGCCTAAATACAACCCATGGTCTTTCTGTCTCCACAGCCTCTGTGCACATTCTGCCCACCCACCCCCTAACACACACACACACACCCCCGTCAGTGCAAATAAGAGCTTTAGCAAAATGTTGGCACAGTCTGCACTTAAGGCAGCTTGGGTTATATACTGCTGGAATCCTTGAACAAAAAAGGATGGTGGGACTTCAATACTCAGACTCACCACCAAGAGGAGCTTTACTCACATTTAGATGAGTGTGTGGAAATGCTTTTAGATAAGTTAAGTTATAAAAAATAATTAGGGTAAGAATAAAAAGTGACTTGAAAATTTTCATAGGTCGATACAAACAATTCAGTAAACTTGTCAAACTTCCAAAATACACAGTATTCAAGGATTTATTTTGAATGCTGAAAAGATAGTCGTAGTGTCAAGGGAATGATTTCATTATTCTCTTCCAACAACAAAATTTTAAGCAATTTCTGAATTTTAAAAAATTAAAACCTAAACCCAATGTAATGATTGTGTAATTTGGTGATAACTTTGTAGTGATTTGGTAATTACTGTCTTCCACTTCTTAAACAAACCCTGCCCTATTCCCAGCTCTCAAGAAGGATGAAAAAAAATACACCTGAGACTTGGGGCCATAACTCCCAACCGTTCTCTCCTTCCTTACGTTGGCAGCTGCCCCAGGGCCTGCAACCCACGTTTTCACAAAAGCTCTCAGCAGCTCTTAAGCCTCAGGTTACACTACTATTAAGTTTCAGAGGTTACTAAACTTTATACCTTGCCTACTTTTGTATCCCTAGCTTATATTTCCTGAGCAAGGTATTGGACCATAAAGAAGGCTGAGCACAGAAGAACTGATGCTTTTGAACTATGGTGTTGGAGAAGACTCCTTAGAGTCCCTTGGACTGCAAGGAGATCAAACCAGTCAATTCTAAAGGAAATCAACGCTGAGTATTTATTGGAAGGACTGATGCTGAAGCTGAAACTCCAATACTTTGGCCACCTGATGGGAAGAGCCAACTCATTATAAAAGACCCTGATGCTGGGAAAGATTGAAAGCAGGAGAAGAAGAGGATGACAGAGGATAAGATGGTTGGACAGTATCACCAACTCAATGGACATGAATTTGAGTAATCTCCAGGAGATGGTGAAGGACAGGGAAGCCTGGCATGCTGCAGTCCATGGCGTTGCAAAGAGTCAGACATGACTGAATGACTGAACAACAACAACGGAGTATTAACAAAATCCCCAAATCAAAGAGGTCCAGGAATAAGCAGGCACAAGGGAGCTGAGTACAGAGTCAGAGTCAGGGGAGAGAAAAGTCCAGTTAAAATGGCTGGGGAAAGCTTTAAAGGGAAAGAAGAATGTTAGGCCCTGGGCCCTGTGGAAGGGAAGGGATGGGGGTGTAGGCAGATCTGGGATTCTGACAGGAAGGCTGACGAAATCACAGATACTACTCAGGCTCTCAATCCACAGCAGGACCGGGAGCCACATTCATTAGGTCACTGGTCTCAAAATGGAGGGAACCTTCAGTTTCCATCCTTCTTTTAAGGCCCTTGAAAACCACTAATCTTGTGTGGTGGGTCCATGGGGGCATAGAAACAGAACATCTGCAGGGTTCAGGTGACCAAAAGTAAGGCATGTGGCAGCTGTGTGGCCAGCGGGTGAGGCAGGTATCAGATCTCCAGAGGCAGCTTCGTTGTCTGCCGTGTTTTCTAGAAGAGCCAGTGATAACAAGCAAGCATTCGAGCATCAAAGCGACATGTTGCACAATAGGAAGTGCTCAATGAAAGAGAGGAAGCTGGAGGAAAAAAGCACATCAAGAAAATACATAAAATATCCAAATGATCATTTAAAAACTGGGCTTCGGGTGTCTGAATCCCTGACATAACGCTGGCAGCACCCTTCTCGTAGGTTCCCACTTCCCCAGGCCCTCTCACCTCCACCTGCCTCTGCCCATTTCTGGTAAGAGGGCTATTTAAAAAAGAAAAACCAGAAACCAAAACTAAAAAAATTAAAATGTGACATTAAAATATCATCACGTGGACTTGAAGAAACATTTTCCTGCCCTTGGCACAGCTATGTAAGGGTACACAACACGAATTCTCATGCATCCCTTTGGGGCTAGCTTGCTGCTGTCACTTGAAGACAGTAACCATTTCCTCAAGGGGAAGGTCAACTTTTTGATGATCAATGACTTACTGTCTGAAGCCTCAAAAACTCCCCACTTGGATGCAAAAGGCTTTCACAGTATACATATATATTTTATAGAGAAACACCTACACTTTGTTGTTTGTGAAAGCTATTTTTATAAGACTGACAATTCAAGTAATAAAACGAGTTCTTTCAAACAAATAGGAAAAAAAAAAAAAAACTCAAGAAAAATGATGGGAAGCAGTCTCAGCCTGACAGATGAACTCAGGATAGCCTCATATCCACCAAACAGGCACCAGCAGAGCCACTAAAGGGCTGGTGGCTTCTCAATGGAGAAATTTATACTTTCCCTCTCTCACAACCAGACCATCACTCCAGTCTGGCCATCTACATACAATTGCAAAAGGGCCCTTGGTAATACTGCGGGAAGAGGCTTGACTAGGACATAAATACCAGTGATCAATGTATGTAAGAACATCAGCTTGCCCCAGCACATATGGAAGAATTTATCACCCAAACAGACACAGGCTATACTGTGTGGGGCTATTACCAATGTTCCTATGAACACTCAGCAAAGGAGCATGCCTGTATTAAAAGAAAAGGAGACTTGTAAAAAGACAAAGCCAGAAGCATCCAGAAAGAAAGCTTCTGAGTAGGGCAATGGCAGAATGGGGAGGTAAGGTGGCTCAATTCCTCACCTGAACTGCTCCCTGGTCTTTGGACTGATATCCACAAACATACCAGAAAATTTGCTTTTGTGCTCTACGTAAAGGAGCTGAGAAACATTCAACCTGATGAAAGAAAGTGTACCAGTGCCCAGTACCTTCTGGAGGGGGCATGCATGTGTGTTTCTCTCAGCCAGGGGCAAGAGGTGAGAAGACTGAATTTATTAGTTCACTTGCTTCGTCAGCCATGATGGTGAAAAGGGTCAAAAGGGTTAGAGCCTCCTTAAAGCAGGGCATGCATACTAAGTCACTTCAGTCGGGTCCGACTCTTTGCAACCCCATGGGCTCTAGCCCACAGGGCTCACTTGTCCATGGGATTCTCCAGGCAAGAATACTGGAGTGGGTTGCCATTCCCTCCTCCAGGAGATCTTCCTGACCCAGGGACTGAAGCAGTCTCCTGCATTGCAGGCAGGTTCTTTACTGACTGAGCCACCAGGGAAGCCCGGCACTATGGGGTAGGTGCAACTAATATATTCATGTTCTCATTTTAGAGAAAAGGGAAACAGAGACTCAGTGAAGTTCAGTACCCTGCCTGAGCTCACCCAGTTAGGATGTGACCTAGCTGGGTCTCTGCAGAGCCTGCATGGTCACCAGTTGGTCCAGAATATGTGGGGCCCACAAACCTGTGCTTCATCCCCAGGCTAAACAACCACCTCCAATCCTTGTGGGACATCAGACACCCCCCACCCCTCATGTCTCCATAGGGACCATCCTGTCCCCATGTGGAAACCCTAGGATTGCACTCAATGCTGCCATGCTGCCAGGGGCTCCCAAGTGAGCCCAAAGGTCAGACTCCCTGAAGAATTCTGGTATATTATGGAACCCAATTTGGGTCTGCTCACCCAGGCACAGTAAAGCCAATCCACTAACACAGGGTTGTGCTGAAGGAAAGTGTAGACTTTACAGTAGGCTGACAAAGAGTTTATTGAGCCAGACAAGTAGTTCAAGCAGCTAATGCTCAAAAAGCCTGAACTTCCCAGTGGGTTTCAGGGAGGCATTTTTAAAGACAAGGTGAGGGAGAGGAGTTGCAGGATGTGTGGTCAATTTATGCACAATTGTTTGACTGATTGATGGTGAGATAACAGGTGACATAATTGATGGTGAGATTGATGGTGAGATAATGGTATCAATCCATAAGCTCCAGTATGTCTGGACGCTACAAGCTCATGGTCATCAAACAGTTAACATCTTCCACTTTGGTGGGGGTTGAGCATCTGTAAAACAACTCAGGAAATTTGCACCAGGTACTGTTATCTAGGTACTTCAGAGAGAGGTAAAGCAGAGAGTATGGGGGAGGGGTCCTGCTCAGCTCCAAGTCTCCCAGGGCTCAAGGTTACTTGATCCTGAGATAATTCTTGTCAAGCTCAGTCAAGTCACACACACAATCTACAGTTGGTCGTTGGTAGGCAGGAAACAAATCACGGAGGGGATGGTCGGGTCATCGTGCATAACATGTGGATCTCAGAGCTTAGGTTAGGTAGATCTTCCAGGGTGCATAGCATCTCCCTCCAACAGCACAGACCCAGGGCCTACAGCACAGGGCTCAATGGCCAGGAACCCAATTCTAAGGAAAGTCCTCAGGGCATTGCTGAGAAGGGCTATGCGGAAACTCTGTGCAGCTGATCTCTTCCCGATTCTGGAGAGCCTGCAGCAACGAGGCCGCCACGCTCCTCTTAGTGATAGGCGCCTCTTTCACTTAATGAGAACTCTCTTGTGCTGCCCGCACTCTCCTTTGTTCTTTTTTGTTTTCAACATTTCTTTAGAACACAAGTTCTTATCTCAGGATCCCTGTAACTCTCTCCTGTATAAATAGGACCTCAGTCACAGCGGCACTTGTTATGAATGTCTCCTATCCTTTCAACACCTCTCTGTCCATGACTTCTGTAAATTTATCACATTTGTTTTGAACAGCTTTATATTGTTGTCATTCTCCTTCCTAGCCTTTGTTAAGGCATGTTAGTTAGCCTCACGCTTGTGTTCTTCCCTGTTGTTCTTATTGGGATTACTCGGTCAGTCTACTGCCCTGACCCCTGGGTCTCCATTGGACACATTAAGCCCATGGCCACCTTTGACCCTTTCACAGTGACAAAAGCATAATTTTTTCCCTTGGTCTGTTCACAATTTGGAGCACAGCTCCTCTTTTCAAAAAGAGCTTTTCAAACCTCCTGTGTATAGGATGAATAAACAAAAGGTCCTACTGTAGAGCACGGGGAACTATACTCAATATCCCGTGATAAATCATAGTGGAAAAGAATATGAAAAAGAATATGTACGTATAACTGAATCACTTTGCTCTATAGCAGAAATTAACAGAATGTTGTAAATCAAGTATACTTCAAAAAAACTAAAAAAAAAAAAAAAACCACGCCAAGAATTAACACTCAAAAAAGAAAGACCCTTCTCCAGGCTCAGGCATCTTCCTCTAGTGCAGTGGTTCTCAAACTCCAGGCGGCATCAGACTCACCTGGACGGCCTACTGGACCATGGATTGCCTGGCCCCACTCAAAGAATTTATGATGTTCTGACATAGAGCCCACGAGTTTGCATTTCCAGTAAGTTCCAGGTGATGGCCATGCTGCTGGTACAGAGACCCACTCAGAACCACTGGTTTAAGCAGTACCGTTGTCTCTGGAGCAGAGAAACTTGGTTTGAAGCACATGTGCCTCTTCCCCACTGGGTCACTGTGTCACATAGTCTTTTACCCACTGGCCTCCAGAGTCAGGGGCATCACATGTCCTGATGCAGAGGAGACGTCCTTTACCAGGCCCTGTGAGTCAAGAGATGCAGGAAGAGTCTTCTAAGTGGAACCTTATGTGTATGTGGTAAATAACAGCCTGAAGAATAAGACCCAGTTTTTATATGTGGAACTTTGATTACGTCAGTTACAAAGTACGAGTGTGTCATTGCTTTAGTTTTATATCTGGTACTTCTGTGACTACGGCAGTCAAAACCACACACACTTTTTTTCACACTCACATACACCCAATTAACCAAAAATAACTGGGGACACACACCTACTCCAAATCAATTCCATACAGGGAACTACTTTTAAAAAGACAAAAAGTTACACTCTCCAAATAAAATTAATGAGTCACAAAACAGTCAGATGCAACAGGTAACTTTAAAACACACACAAACAAGTCACAAACTGTTGAAGGCATCACAAACCACAAGTGTCCTGGCACAAGTCCTAAGTCCATATTAATTCTCCATCATTTAACCAGTGTTTATTAGGCATTTACTGTATTCCAAGCCATCTTCTGCAGCTAAGGATACACTAATTAAAAAAGCAAAATCTCAAAGTCCCAATGTTCTAAAAGCAAATTAGTGGGTCATAAAATGGTAAAGTGAAGTAGAATAGAAAACAATAGACACCATCAAGGTTCATCGTATGTCATAGGGTCAGTGATGTAATATGTATTTCTTACCGTGGGTCAGGGGCAAAAACATTTGAGAATCTCTGGTCCTTGCCAAGAGTTCCTTCAGCCTCTGCTCCATTACTTCTGGGGAGGAAACCTACTTCATCCAGGCAGGACACCTTCAATTTCAGGGAGCTGAGAAGAGTCACACCCATGTGGGAGGCAAACAGGAGGTCAGTCATCTGTGGGGCAGTCTTCAACACATATCTCCCACACAATATTTTGTATTTTGGAGTATGTCCCCCATTAAGTTGATTTGGGGAGTGTCCCCAGTGTTTTGGTTAATCTTGTACCTATTTTGGGCTGTCATCATCACACAAATACCAGGTATAAAACTAATGCAATGACTCATCAGTGCTCTGTAACCTCACGTCATTAAGATTTCTCATGTAAACAACAGGTCTTGTTTTTCAGCCACTGTTCACTATAAGTAAAATGCTGCACTTTTCTCCTTTTTCTCCTGGGGCCGCTCAAGACAGGGTCAGGGAAAGGCCTCCTTGGTTTCCATCCATAGAGCATGTCCTGTCTCAAGCTCCATGGAGCTCCTGCACTGTGTCTGAGTGAAGGCGAGACCATCCTTAACCAGCAGGACAAGGATTATGAGCCCAACCTGCCCTGAGCTGACTGGGTTATCTCCTCATTCATTTGGCAAGACTCCCATCCCATAAGACAGAGCAGTACCCCCTCAGGTCTGGCTCAGGACAGTCCACGGCCTGAGCACCACTGTCCTCTGGGAGGCAAAGTGGCTTCTAGGATACCCCAGGGGAGAGGGCAGTGGCAACTTTTTGTTCAACTGACCCTGATAAGAGCTCCAGTGATGTGGAGATGGTGAAAGTGGAGACTTGAATGGACACATTTCAGAAGGGAATGGAGCAGAGTGGGCCTGGGCCCATGCCCTGGATCCAGGGGTCCTGCCCACCTGCTCTGAAGCAGTCCCTTCTTTCTCATCTCTATCTGCCACAGACTCACTGGAATCAGATTCAGTTCTGAGTTCAAAGATTCTCAAGGCAGCAAGGGGACCAAGAGGCTGTCTAATCCATCTCCTCGTCCAGTGCAGAAGACACTTTAATACTTGGTTGGCCAAAAAGTTCATCTGAGTTTTTGTACTATCTTATGGAAAAATCTGAATGAACTTTTTGGCTAACCCAATAGAATCCCTAACTGGTCATTATCTGATGGTTAAACACTTCCGGTGGTGGGTAGCTTATTACCCAGAGGGCACAAGTTCAAGGAATGTTAGAGCCACCACACATACAAAAAGAAAAAAACAGGAGAATTTCAAGTCAAACTGTGTGTATTGTCAGCCCACTGTAATGTGAGAAATGCCTTCCTGAAGACTTCCTCACTCTAAAAGTCATCATTTGTTTCCACATCCTGTTCCTAGCACAGAAATGTAATTCGCTGTTCCATATAGTTGCTTCAAATAGCTGCAGAGCCACAGGGACTGGTGGTCACCTCATTTCAAGACCAGATAAATACTAAAATTTATTCAAGAGGAGGCTGTTTAAATCACCAGTGAATGTGCAGTTCTGCCTCAGGCCACTAGGTGTCACTGACATCAAGCGTGACAGATACTACTTGCGCCTTAGGCTGAGAATCAGATTTCTTTTATTTTTTTATTTATTTACTTATTTATTTTATTTTTTACTTATTATTATTATTTTACTTTACAATATTGTATTGGTTTTGCCATACATCAACATGCATCCGCCACGGGTGTACACGTGTTCCCCATCCTGAACCCCCCCTCCCACCTCCCTCTCCATACCATCCCTCTGGGTCATCCCAGTGCACCAGCCCCAAGCTTCCTGTATCCTGCATCGAACCGGGGCTGGCAATTCGTTTCTTATATGATATTATACATGTTTTAATGCCATTCTCCCAAATCATCCCCCCCTCCCTCTCCCACAGAATCCAAAAGACTGTTCTATACTGTGTCTCTTTTGCTGTCTTGCATACAGGGTTGTCATTACCATCTTTCTAAATTCCATATATATGCGTTAGTATACTGTATTGGTGTTTTTCTTTCTGGCTTACTTCACTCTGTATAATAGGCTCCAGTTTCATCCACCTCATTAGAACTGATTCAAATGTGTTCTTTTTAATGTCTGAGTAATACTCCATTGTGTATATGAACCACAGCTTTCTTATCCATTCATCTGCTGATGGACAGCTAGGTTGCTTCCACGTCCTGGCTATTATAAACAGCGCTGCGATGAACATTGGGGTACACATGTCTCTTTCAATTCTGGTTTCCTCGGTGTGTATGCCCAGCAGTGGGATTGCTGGGTCGTATGGCAGTTCTATTTCTTTTTAAAAGTCACCATGCACACTTTGACGGAGAAGGCAATGGCAACCCATTCCAGTACTCTTGCCTGGAAAATTCCATGGGCGGAGGAGCCTGGTAGGCTGCAGTCTATGGGGTCTCGAAGAGTCGGACACGACTAAGAGACTTCACTTTCACTTTTCACTTTCATGCATTGGAGAAGGAAATGGCAACCCACTCCAGTGTTTTTGCCTGGAGAATCCCAGGGATGGGGGAGCCTGGTGGGCTGCCGTCTATGGGGTCACACGGAGTCAGACACAACTGAAGCGACTTAGCAGCAGCAGCATGCACACTCTGAACTGCAATTTTCACAAACTTATTTCATTACTACATTACTCAAAGGTATACAAATAAAAAATCTATACACCATATGGCTATTTCATAAAAATAAAAATTTTAAGTATAAAATAGAAATGGAGCAATATAATTAATATAAGTTTAATGTGGTGGATAGTGTCATTCTGTCAGAACTAAGTTGGCAATTTCTAATTTAATTGGATGAATGTGTATTCACACTTTTGGGGGGTCTACTGGCTATGGACTTGAGTCTACAAATACGATAAAGTGAAGTCACTCAGTCGTGTACAATTCTTTGTGACCCCATGGACTGTAGCCTGCCAGGCTCCTCCATCCATGGGATTCTCTAGGCAAGAATACTGGAGTGGGTTGTCATTTCCTTCTCCACGGGATCTTTGCCACCCAGGGATCCAAGCCAGGTCTCGCGCATTGCAGGCAAACCTTTTACCATCTGAGCCACCAGGGAAACTAACATTTTAGGGAACAAACACGATGGATCATCATTAAAATCACTTTTAAAATGCTTATATAAAAAGGTACTCATTTTAAACTATCAACCCATTCTTTGATGAGCCAATAATTTGAAGAAAGCAATCTCATTAACTGAATGTACTCATATCCCATTCTACACAGTCTCTTGCAGTTTTAATTCATTATAATGCTAATTATTTTTGAAATATCCTCCTAAAAGAGTTATAAACTGTTACAATTACTATTAACATTTTCTTTGTGCTTCTCAGCCAATGAGAGCTGGTCAGACCCTGAGCAGCAAAAACTACCAGATCCCCTCCATCCTTCCTGACAGCCCCATGAGGTGCAGATGCATAGCAGCTTCACCCCTGCTCTGGAGGTCCTCCTAGCCCCAAGGCCCCACCATAGCTGCCTCCACCAGCTTTTGCTTCAAACACTACTGGCTCCAGAGCTACGAGCCTCTGCAGCTGGTCTCATCTGTGAGGCCAAGTATCTGGGTTCTTCTCCTAGCTTGACTCAGCTTGGCTCAACAGCCTTAGTTCTGGGTCTTCAGAGGCAGGGTCTGAAAGGGGACTGGGCAGAACCACATTCAATGCTGCGGAATCAAGTGAAAAGCTAGGAATCCATGAGAGGGGTCCACTCACTCCCAGTTTCTGAAAATTAAAGGATAAGGAGAGTAGCCCCATCAGCTCACCTGAGCTATTAGCTCTTTCCCGTGGTGCTACTGTACACAATCAGACATGTGAGGACGTGTCTGAACATTTGTTGAAAAAAGTTTCCCAACTTCCATTGTAGCTTCAACATTCTTGCCGAACTTTTGCATTGGGGATTTTCTGCACCAACACAGACGAACTTCTCAAGTGTGGGAAACTGCTTAATTCCAAGTGAACCCAAATATCAGTCCTGCAAAAGACAAAATAGCCTGCTGTATCTGGTACAGGAAAAAAAAAAAAAACCAACAACAACATTATAACTTCTGCAAATCTCTTCAATCTCACCCAAGGATTTCTCCCAAAGGGGGTTTTCAGGGAGCGGTGTTTGCCAGCATGCTGTTTTCTCCAAGCTTGGCTCCTAGAGATGACGATATTAGCAATGATGGCTCCCAGAGTGGCTGGGTCATGTGGAAATGGAAAGACACACACACACAAAACTCAAAGGGGCACTCCTCTCACCAGGAAATAGAACCAGCTTATAAACCCAGGTGGCACTGGTGGTAAAGAACCTTCCTGCCAAAACAGGAGATGTAAGAGACATGTTCGACCCCACGTGTTTGACCCCAGGGTCAGGAAGATCCCCTGGAGGAGGGCATGGCAGCCCACTCCAGTATTCTTGCCTGGAGAATCCCATGGACAGAGGAGCTTGGAGGGCTACAGTCCATAGGGTCACAAAGAGTCAGACACGGCTGAAGTGACTTAGCACATAAAAGCCAAGGGTACTGGCCTGAAATGCAAGTGTTTCTAGCAAATTCAGAGAAAAGCCACAGAGGCTTAGCTCTCAGAATGGTTCCCATGTCTAACCCCACCTGTTTCAGCAACTGAGTAGCTACGCAGACAACACCACCTGGCCCTAACATTTAGGTTCTAAGGGGGAGATCCAAACAGAAAGGGGGCACGGCCTTACTCATAATAAATGGAGGCAAATACCAGATCCAAATGTCCCCACTCCAACCCAGGAGGTAAAAACCTGAATGGATCTAAAACACCGTTGCATAAAAATTAATATTTTTCTCTACGAAACACAAGAAAATCTTGTATGTTTAAAATAGGTGACTTTTACTGTATGTAAATTCAGTTCAGTTCAGTCGCTCTGTCGTGTCTGACTCTTTGCAACCCCATGAACCACAGCATGCCAGGCCTACCTGTCCATCACCAACTCCCAGAGTCCACCCAAACCCATGTCCATCGAGTAGGTGATGCCATCCAACCATCTCACCCTCTGTTGTCCCCTTCTCCTTCTGCCCACAATCTTTCCCAGCATCAGGATCTTTTCAAATGAGTCAGCTCTTCGCATCAGGTGGCCAAAGTATTGGAGTTTCAGCTTCAACATCAGTCCTTCCAATGAACACCCAGGACTGATCTCCTTTAGGATGGACTGGTTGAATCTCCTTGCAGTCCAAGGGACTCTCAAGAGTCTTCTCCAACACCACAGTTCAAAAGCATCAATTCTTCGGCACTCAGCTTTCTTTATAGTCCAACTCTCACATCCAGAGATGACTGATGGAAAAACCATAGTCTTTACTAGATGGGCCTTTATTGGAAAAGTAATGTCTCTGCTTTTTAATATGCTGTCTAGGTTGGTCATAACTTTCCTTCCAAGGAGTAAATGAAAGTGAAAGTGAGGGTCGTGTCTGACTCTTTGTGACTCCATGGACTATAACCTACCAGGCTCCTCTGTTCATGGGATTTTCCAGGCAATAGTCCTGGAGTGGATTGCCATTTCCTTCTCCAGGGGATCTTCCCAACCCAGGGGTCAAACCCAGGTCTACCCCATTGTAGACAGATGCTTTACCATCTGAGCCACCAGGGAAGTCCAATAAGGGTCTTTTAATTTCATGGCTGCAATCACCACCTGTAGTGATTTTGGAGCCCAGAAAAATAAAGTCAGCCACTGTTTCCACTGTTTTCCCATCTATTTGCCATGAAGTGATGGGACCGGATGCCATAATCTTAGTTTTCTGAATGTTGAGCTTTAATCCAACTTTTTCACTCTCCTCTTCCACTTTCATTTAGAGGCTTTTTAGTTCCTCTTCACTTTCTGCCATAAGGGTGGTGTCATCTGCATATCTGAGGTTTTTGATATTTCTCCTGGTAATCTTAATTCTAGCTTGTGCTTCCTCCAGCCCAGCATTTCTCATGATGTATTCTGCATATAAATTAAATAAGCAGAGTGACAATATACAGCCTTGATGTACTCCTTTTCCTATTTGGAACCAGTCTGTTGTTCCATGTGCAGTTCTAACTGTTGCTTCTTGACCTGCATATAGGTTTCTCAAGAGGCAGGTCAGGTCTCAATAAAGACTGGGTCAGTCCTGAAAAATGAACCTTGCTCCCTCTTACCCCTAAGCCTCCATTTTCTTCCAAATCCCAGCTTCATCCTACTAGCTCTGGTCACTGGCATCCTTTACTTTGCCTCTGAAGCATGTGTTATTTGTAATTAAGGATGAGTGTGTGTCTTTCTTTACCACGAGGT
This sequence comes from Bos javanicus, assembly GCF_032452875.1. NCBI lineage: Eukaryota > Metazoa > Chordata > Mammalia > Artiodactyla > Bovidae > Bos > Bos javanicus. The sequence continues at coordinate 12,919,820 of NC_083870.1, forward strand.
TCTCCCTTCAGGTGTATGCTCCATGGATGATTCCTTGTTCATCACTGATGAGCCCAGGACACTACCTCTCACTCTGTCCTTATTTGGTGAAAAGAAGAGGACTCTGAATAAATACTTGTCTGGCATTTGGGTCAGTTCCCAGTACAGTCTGTATTTGTCCTTGAGACTCAGGGCTTCTAAGCCTTTTTTTGGGAATTCAACAAATTCGGTTTGCCTTTAAAGGATGTATTTATTCATTCACACATTTACTCAAATGTATACAATGAGGTAGCCACTACCACAATCAATAAAGCTGTTTCAATCACTTCAAAACTTCCTGTATCCCTTTGTGACCAATCCCCTTCCTCTGGATCCCGTTTGATCCAGGCCATGCTGATCTACTTTCTGACACTCTAATTTTGTCCTTCCTTAGTTTATGTGAATGGAATCTTACCGTGTGTAGTCTTTTGTGTCTGACTTCTTTCATTTGGCATAAGGCACTGGAGAGTCCACCATGTTTTTGTGTGTATTGGTTGTTCATTTCTCATTTCTTTTTGTTGCTGTGTATTATTCCACTGTATGAATGTACCACAGTGTGATTATCAGTTTACCAGTTGGTAGACACGTGGGTTGCTTCCAGAGTTTGACTGTTAGCAATAAAGACACTATGGCTTCCCTGGTGGGTCAGAGGGTAAAGCGCCTGCCTGCAATGGAGGAGACCCAGATTCAATCCCTAGGTCTGGAAGATTGCCTGGAGGAGGAAATGGCAACCCACTCCAGTATTCTTGATTGGGAAATTCCATGGGCAGAGGAGCCTAGCGGGCTGCAGTCCATGGGGTCACAAAGAGTCAGACATGACTGAGCAGCTAACACAACTAACACAATAAAGACACTAAGAAGATGCCTGTCTTTGTGTAGACGTGTTTTCTCAAAACTAGGACTAGGGTGAGGCAAGGAAGACATGTAAGGTACAAAATTTAAGGAGATACCAACTCTCAGGTCACCCAAGTCAACCCTGGGAATTAAATTTTGCTTTCTGGGTATCTGTATTGTGTTACCTAATCTCATCCTTGCTTTTCATTTTTTTAGGACTGTTGAGTCCATATTTGAGTAGAACAGTGAGTTATATGATAAGTGTACATTTAAAATGATAAGAAATTGCCAAATTCCCAGAGTGGATGGGCCATCTTCAGTACCTCCAGCAATGCATGAAAATTCTAGTTGCTCCAAATCCTCTCCAACAATTGGCATTTTTGGTCTTCTTGTATTAGCCATGATAGGGTTGTGTAATGTGTGATTTTAATTTGCATTTCTCTAATAATTAATGACGTAAGCACTTTTTCCACCTTTCATGTGCTTCTTTGCAATTTGCCCTTCATTGAAGTGTCTTTCAAATTATTCATTCATTTTCAGAAGTTGTTCATCACTGGCTTCCTTACTTGTCAGTAATCTCTCATTTTTGTGAGTTGTTCTGCTGGATTTGGACTCTGTTCTTCAAGCCTATCTGGCTTCAGCTTTTTACCAACAAGCTGTACAACAATGGGGTATGAATTCAGTTTTTTTAAAAAAGATTCACAGGTCTGATTTTTTTTTTGTATCTTTATCTGTCAGTAACAGATTTTTCTCTGCTATATCCCTACTTTTATATGGTCTCCCTCTTATATGTCTAGCTTCCACCCAGGGATTTAGACAATTTACTTTGTAACTTGGATCTCATGCCTTTTAGATGGTCATGCTTTCAGATTTTTTCCGCTTTAAACTTCCAGGTGCTGACAGCCCTGAACTCTGATCTGTGTACCTTTAGCTGGAAGGACTGTGGTTTCTCAGTGTTTTGTTCCATAACCATAACTGGGCAATGGGGCTGGGGGGTTGTGTGGCAGTGCCCGTGGGGGCACTTCTCCCCACTCTGATGACAAGTTGAAATTACAATAAAGTAATCCAACCAGTCCATTCTGAAGGAGATCAGCCCTAGGTGTTCTTTGGAAGGAATGATGCTAAAGCTGAAACTCCAGTACTTTGGCCACCTCATGCGAAGAGTTGACTCATTGGAAAAGACTCTGATGCTGGGAGAGATTGGGGGCAGGAGGAAAAGGGGACAACAGAGGATAAGATGGCTGGATGGCATCACCGACTCGATGGACGTGAGTTTGAGTGAACTCTGGGAGTTGGTGGTGGACAGGGAGGCCTGGCGTGCTGCGATTCATGGGGTCGCAAAGAGTCAGACACGACTGAGCAACTGAACTGAACTGAATCATAATTAACACAAAAATGGAGTTAGTTGGCATTTGAGGATCTGGTCTCAGACATGTTTCTGCACAACTAAGAACCTGAACTTTTTTTGAACTGTACCAGACCTAAGGACATCACCAGGGCATTTTGAATATCTGCCAGCTACAAGATCTTAAGATCTCCCCTTGTAACTATACAAACTTTTCAGACCTCAACCAATCCTTCCCTAACCAGCACCCTTACTTCTTGCTAACTTTGCTTATAATTCTTGAGAACTCTTGTAACTAACTATAACCTTGGAGGTTTTGACTTCATAAACCTCCCCCATTAGTTGTCCCATGGAACAAAATTCAAGTACTTCTTTTTTTGTGTGTATTTCTTTAAATAACTAGTTTCTTTAGCATTATGGTTTATTACAGGGTATTGGATATAGTTCCCTGTGATAGGATCTTGTTGTTTATCCATTCTCTATATAATAATTTGCTCCTGCTGGTCCCAAACTCCCAATCCATCCCTCCCCTCAGCCCCTCCGCTTTGGCAACCACAAATTTGTTCTCTGTGTTTGCTTGTTTTGGTTTGCAGATAAGTTTGTGTCATGTTTTAGATTCCATATATAAGAGATATCATATAGTATTTATCTTTATCTTTCTGACTTACTTCACTGAGTATGATAATCTAGAAGTGGCATTATTTCATCCTTTATTATGGCTAAGTGGTATGTATACCCCAGATTTTTTTTTCCACTCATCTGTTGATGGGCATTTAGGTTGTTTTTGAGTTTTGGCTTTTGTGGGTAGTGCTGCTGTGGACATAAGGGTGTGTGCAGGTATGTAGCTATAATACCCACTTCCTTTTTTCTGTTTCACTTGCTACTTCCTCTTCTTATTTTCCCTATCTTTCCACCTCTTCCTCCCCTTCATCCATTCCTTGCCCTTTCCTCCTCCAAGTCCTCCTTTCTGGGCTAGAGGTTAAGGGCACAACAGTTTTAAGTACTTCTTGAATCTGTATCTCCTGGGCTGCAGTCCTAACAAGTCTCCAATAATTACCTTTTTATTTCAATCAGATCTCCATTTCTAAAGTTTTGGTTAACAACTCTTTCACAGTTTCTGCATCTATCAGCCCAGCCCCAGAGTCTTGGTCTGAGGCTCTGAAAAGTTCGAAGCTTTCAGACCCCAGGTTAGGCAGCTGTCAACAAAGAGGGAAAAGTCCCTATAGAACTCTTAGGAGAGGGCTCGGTACCTAATAAGGGTTATAAATGTTAGCTATCATCACAGCTAATCCTCCCAAATCCTGCAAGAGTTTACCATCCCCATATTGTTGTGGAAACAAAAGCTCAGAGGCGAGGTAACTTGTCCAAGTCCCCCAGCCAGTCACTGGTTAGCAGAACTTCGTCCTTTCCATGAAGGAAGCACAGAAACAGTCCAGGCTGCCTTCCTCACGCCCCCAGTGGAAATGCAGCTCTCTGACTCCAAAGCTCTCAGGCCTTCCAGTATAGAACTTATTACAGTGCGACTAACACCACAGTGGGAGAAGGCAATAGCAACCCACTCCAGTACTCTTGCCTGGAAAATCTCATGAATGGGGGAGCCTGGTAGGCTGCAGTTCGTGGGGTCGTGAAGAGTCGGACACGACTGAGAAACTTCACTTTCACTTTCATGCATTGGAGAAGGAAATGGCAACCCACTCCAGTGTTCTTGCCTGGAGAATCCCAGGGGTGGTGGAGCCTGGTGGGCTGCCATCTCTGGGGTCGCACAGAGTCGGACACAACTGAATCAACTTAGCAGCAGCAGCAGGAACACCACGGTGACGCCCTTGAGGGCAAGGTCACTGCCTTACTCATCTTTTGTGCCCTGGGTTGGGCCCTGAAAAAGGCAGGGCTGGATGTGAGCCTGTATCTGTACTGTTGGAGGAAGGAATGAAGATGACTCCAGGTTTCCAGCCTCAGTGAGTGGGAGAAGGGTAGACCAGTTGGTGCAGACCAGGAAGTTGAGAGAGGCTGATGGCCTGGATTTGAGAAGAAAGTGGAGAAAGGAGACATGTAAGGTTAGGTTTGGGCAGGTTGTGATGGAGAGACAGGGAATCTTTCATTAGGATCTGGAGCTGTAAAAATCCATTGGTGGCTCCCCCATCCCCTCTCCACATGGACTGGCTTGTGACCTGAGGTCAAGGTCCCTTCCCTGGACTTGTTACTAATGGAAGACCTGAGGCACACCCAGGAAACCACAGTGTTTAGAACACTTATGCAGCCACCTAACAGAGCCCAGAAAAGGGTTTCTGGCCATTGTGGAGGGGATGAGGAGCCCTGGAATGCAGGGATGAGCTGGAGGAGGAACCCACCACAGCTGTTGTGAGGGGGCAAGATCTCTAGGGAAACAGGACAAGAATAACCACCAAAATGCCCAGCACCAGCCCCTGTGTGCTTCTCTCCTTCTCTCCTGTGGGGGGGGTGGGGTTTGGGGGTGGGTGGGAGGGTGCCTGGGTAGGGGATGGGAGGTTGGGGTGGGACTTTGCCTTCTGCCACGAGGATACCCTCCCTCTCACACTGTCCTTCCCCCCTCTCCTATTTTCCTCCCCTCGGCAGACTGTGTGTGGTGGAGGTAGGGGTGGGGGCAGGCGGGACCACCACGTTCCAGCCCATGGGAGAAAGTAGGTCTTGCCAGCTGTCTCCTCCCCACCTCAGCCCATCAGGATCAGATCCCCTCCTCCTAGGCCTGACAGGCAAACCCGGCACCCACCTCTCTGTGTCTCCTGGCTGCCCACCTCCACTGTGCCCTCACCCTCTCCCCTGAGCAGGATAACAGTGATACAGCCTGATACCCAGAAGTGAAGGGTGAAGGGAGTCCCCTCTCCCTCCCTCCTGGGCTTCTGGCCCTGCTCCTCGGTCTCCCCAGCTCCTCTCTCGCCCAGTCCTCTGTCCTTGGCAGGCCCCAGCCCCAGACCTGCCCCCAGTGCTCTCAACTCTCCCCCTGCCTGGCACTCCCTCTGCTGTGGGAGGGCCCAGCAGCTCCCTGCCCTGGCCTGGCCGCTGGGAGTCCCTGTGGGGCAGGGGAAGCTGGCTTCTGGGATTTCCCCAGCCTCTGGCCAGCAGGAAGTTTGCCCTTGGAGAGGGGAACCTTGCTCCATTCAGCCAGACCAAAGTTCAGGGGAGGCGCCTGGGGACTCCCGCTGATCTCTATCTACTCTTCAGGTTCAGGGTTCAGGCCTCAGAGGCCCAGAAAGCAACCCCAGGTCAGGGTGGGGACCAGTCGGAGGCACTGGAGGGCGGTGGGGGGAGATCTGCATCATCCCAAGACGGATTCGGCCCCCCAGGCTGTGGAGCAGTGGGGAGGGTGCTCTCTGGACGTCTCTCCTCTCCGGGCTGGTTGTGTGTGCCAGGCAGGTGTGGCCTGGGCACAGAGCCCTGATAAGGGGCTGCAGCAGCGCCGCCTCAGCCCTGTGGGCTCCTGGGTGGCCCGGAGCAGAGCGGTGTGCAGGTAGAGTCCACCCCCTGCTTGTCCTGGTCCTGACACTTCCAGGAACCAGAGGCAGGAAAGGAGGTGCCTGGAAGCCTTCCTCTGGTGCCTCAGTCTCCCCTCCCGGGGCTGTGGCTGATGAAAGGATAAACCCTGCGAGTGAGGGTAGGGGGAGAGGCAGCCTCCTTTCCCAGGGGCTCTGGCGGGCAGAGGGCCCCCCTCCTCTCTGAATCTCTCTTCGGCCCTTACTCCCAGGTTGCCCTGTTCCCTGGCTCCAAATGAGCCCCCGGGGACCCCTCAGCAGCAAACACAACAGGGAAAGAGCAAGAGCCCGCCCCGGCGAGGGGCAGGGTAGACAGCTGGGGTGATGCGCACACTCCACCCCGCCCCGCCCCCGCCCCCGCCCGCAGCCGCCCCTCCGCATCTCCCACTCCTCCGCCCCTCAAAACCCGGGTGGGGGGGTCCCCTTTCCAGAGCTCTTCTTCAGGTCGGGCTGTCTCACCCCACAGCTCGGGCAGAGGTAAGAGGGGCGGGGGAAGGCGGAGAGAGAGAGGACTGAGTCGGAGGTTAGTTGAGACAAAAGCGGGTAAGCCTGGGTGGGAAGGAACCACCGCGGGGGCCGGAGCTGGGGTCAGGTGGGGGCAGTCCTGAGGAGCCGATCGGGGAGTTTCTAGGGATGAAGGGAGAAGCTGCGCGCTGGCCCGGCGCCCCCTGGTGGCAGTGCTGCAACGGCAGCCACCCAGTCTCTGACCCGCGGTTGTGGCCACCTGGGTGGTCTTTCCTGGACGTCTGGACAGAGGGGAGGGCACAGCCCTGCACAGGACCCAGGCAGGGTCCTCACTGGCAAGAGCTGGGTTTGAGAAACTGCACAGGAACCAGGGTCTATTTCAGTGCCTGTCAACCCTGTCCACCTCATTTTCTCATCTGACCAGCAAGTGGTGATCATCATGCAAATCTTCGAGGCCCCTTCTGGCATGGGCATCTCGAGATTCCAGGTCTAGATGGACCTGACCTGGCTCCCTGTTTCTGCTCTGATCTCAGACTCTCTTACGGCTCTTGCCTCAGCCACACTGGCCTCCTGTTCCTGGAACATACAGTCCCCACAAGGGCCATTACAAGAGCTGTCACCTCTGCCAGGAAAACTATTCCTTAAGAGATCGACTCCATCATCTCCTCTCAGTCTTTCCTCAGAGGTCTTCTCTTTGACGAAGCCTGTTCTGACCTCCTGATGTAAAACTGAAACCACTCTCCTGAGCCTTATCCCCTAACACACTATACCATTTCCTTATTTATCATGACTGTTGTGTAGTGTCCCTGTCCTTCTATTGGAATGATGGAGATAGAGTATTTTTTGGATTCATTCGTGGTTGTACCCTAAGCACTTGGAGCACTGGTATACCGTAGAGGCTCATTAGGACTCCCCACTATGGCTCAGTTGTAAAGAATCTGCCTATAATGCAGAAGATGCAGGAAATGCGAGTTCAACCCCTGAGTCAGGAAGAACCCCTGGAGGAGGAAATGACAACCCACTCTGTATTCTTGCCTGAAAATCCCATGGACAGAGGAGCCTGGTGGGCTACAGTCCACGTGGTCACAGAGTCTGACATCACTGAGCGACTGAGTAAAGCACAGCACAGCACACAGGGGCTCATTAATACATGTAGAAGGAACCAGTGTACCATGGAAGAGGGTCTGTGGTGGGGGCAGACAGGTCTACCTCAAACAGCTCACATTTCATGCAGAGATGTGGTTGTGCTACTGACAATATAGTGGGGTTTCGTTGAAAGGATCACATTTCTGATGAGCTACTGAAGGGGGAAAGTGGAGAGGAAGGTGAGGGCTCATGGGAAGAACAGAACATAGCTTATCTCCTGCACGCACTGTACCACAGCTGGCATCCAGTTCACCTACATCAGCAATTCCCACTGTGCTCCATCAGCGTGCTCCAGACCAGCAGTTCTGAGAAATACTTCCCAAGAAAGGAGATGGGGCACAAATTCAGAAAACTCTGGGAAATGTATAGACTGGTCCCTTCTGAGATAGTCACAATCCCTACTGCTGTGGGAACATCAGTTTAAATTCTTTAATCTGGTATGTCACAACATACATAACCTTGGGATTCCATGTTCCTTCTTATTTTTTCAAGCAAATCCTTCCTGAGCTTTACTAAATTAGCGTCTGAGTCAAGTTATAACATACTTTGGAAAATGCCAACTTACAAGGTAAAGTTTAACTCTGAGCATGACATCCAAGACTAATCTCAAACATGCCTGACATTTCACCCATTCCATGCAGTTCCCTATTTGCTCACAGCTCTTTTAGCTTCTCCTCCCACCCTACTCCCCATGTCTAAACTTCTTATTGCTGTTGTGATTCAGTCACTCAGTCATGGCCGACTCTTTGCAACTCCACAGACTCTAGCACGTCAGGCTTACCTGTCCTTCACTATCTTCCGGAGTTTGCTCAAACTCATGTCCACTGAATCAGTGATGCCATCCAACCATCTTATCCTCTGTCATCCCTTTCTCCTCCTGCTCTCCATCTTTCCCAGCATAAAGGTCTTTTCCAGTGAGTCGGCTCTTCTCATCAGGTGGCCAAAGTATTGGAGCTTCAGCTTCAGCATCAGTCCTTCCAACCAATATTCAGAGTTGATTTCCTTAGGATTGACTGGTTTGATCTCCTTGCTGTCTAAGGAACTCTCAAAAATCTTCTTCACCACCATAGTTCTTCAGCACTCAACCTGCTTTATGATCCAACTCTCATATCCATACATGACTACTGGAAAAGCCATAGCTTCATCTATACAGACCTGTGTTTGCAAAGTGATGTCTCTGCTTTTTAATACACAGTCTAGATTTGTCATACCTTTTCTTCCAAGGAGCCAGTATCTTTCAGTTCAATTCAGTTCAGTCTCTCAGTCGTGTCCAACTCTTTGCAATCCCATGGATTGTAGCACGCCAGGCCTCCCAGTCCATCAAACTCACGTCCATTGAATCGGTGATGACATCCAACAGTCTCACCCTCTGTCATCCCCTTCTCCTCCTGCCTTCAATCTTTTCCAGCATCAGGGTCTTTTCAAATGAATCAGCTCTTCACATCAGGTGGCCAAAATATTGGAGTTTCAGCTTCAACATCAGTTCTCCCAATGAATATTCAGGACTGATTTCCTTTAGAATGGACTGGATAGATCTTGCAATTCTAGCCTTTTCCGACACCACAGTTCAAAAGCATCAATTCTTCGGCGCTCAGCTTTCTTTATAGTCCAACTCTCACATCAATAAATGACTACTGGAAAAATCATCGCCTTGACTAAATGGACCTTTGTTGGCAAAGTAACGTCTCTGCTTTTGAATATGCTGTCTAGGTTGGTCATAACTTTTCTTCCAAGGGGTAAGCATCTTTTAATTTCATGGTTGCAGTCACCATCTGCAGTGATTTTAGAGCCCCAAAAAATAAAGTCTGTCACTGTTTCCACTGTTTCTCCATTTATTTGCCATGAAGTTATGGGACCAGATGCCATGATCTTAGTTTTCTGAATGTAGAGCTTTAAGCTAACTTTTTCACTCTTCTCTTTCACTTTCATTGAGAGGCTCTTTAGTTCTTCACTTTTTGCCATAAGGGTGGTGTCATCTGCATATCCAAGGTTATTGATGTATCTCCCAGCAATCTTAATTCCAGCTTGTGCTTCATCCAGCCCAGCATTTCTCATGATGTACTCTGTATATAAGTTAAATAAGCACAGTGACAATATACAGCCTTGATGCACTCTTTTTCCTATTTGGAACCAGTCTGTTGTTCCATGTCCAGTTCTAACTGTTGTTTCCTGACCTGCATACAGATTTCTCAAGAGGCAGGTCAGGTGGTCTGGTATTCCCATCTCTTTCAGAATTTTCCACAGTTTCTTGTGATCCACACAGTCAAAGGCTTTGGCATAGTCAATAAAGCAGAAAGAGATGTTTTTCTGGAACTCTCTTGCTTTTTCCATGATCCAGCAGATGTTGGCAATTTGATCTTTGGTTCCTTTGCCTTTTCTAAAATCAGCTTGAACTTCTGGAAGTTTATGGTTCATGTATGGTTGAAGCCTGGCTTGGAGAATTTTGAGCTTTACTTTACCAGCGTGTGAGATGAGTGCAATTGTGCAGTAGTTTGAGCATTCTTTGGCATTGTCTTTCTTAGGGATTGGAATGAAAACTGACCTTTGCTAGACCTGTGGTCATTGCTGAGTTTTCCAAATTTGCTGGCATATTGAGTGCAGCACTTTCACGGCATCATCTTTCAGGATTTGAAATAGCTCAACTGGAATTCCATCACCTCCACCAGCTTTGTTCATAGTGATGCTTTCTAAGGCCCACTTGACTTCACATGCCAGGATGTCTGGCTCTAGGTGAGTGATCACACCATCGTGATTATCTGAGTCATGAAGATCTTTTTTGTACAGTTCTTCTGTGTATTCTTGCCACCTCTTCTTAGTATCTTCTGCTTCTGTTAGGTCCATACCATTTCTGTCCTTTATTGATTCCCTCTTTGCCTGAAATGTTCCTTTGGTATCTCTAATTTTCTTTAAGAGATCTCTAATCTTTCCCATTCTATTGTTTTCTTTGCACTATTTCTTTGCACTGATCACTGTGGAAGGCTTTCTTATCTCTTCTTGCTATTCTTTGGAACTCTGCATTCAAATGGCTATATCTTTCCTTTTCTCCTTTGCTTTTGGTTTCTCTTCTTTTCACAGCTATTTGTAAGGCCTCTGCAGACAGCCATTTTGCTTTTTTGCATTTCTTTTCCACGGGGATGGTCTTGATCCCTGTCTCCTGTACAGTGTCACGAACCTCTGTCCATAGTTCATCAGGTTCTCTGTCTATCAAATCTAGTCCCTTAAATTTATTTCTCACTTCCACTGTATAATCGTTAGGGATTCAATTTAGGTCATACCTATATTGGTCTAGTGGTTTTCCCCACTTTCTTCAATTTAAGTCTGAATTTGCCAATAATAATAATCTGGCCCAGCTCAAGCGCTCCTTTCCACCTTCTGCCTGTGTGTGTTGTCCACCCTTCGCCATTGTGTGTGTTCATCCAGCTCTGTGTCTCAGTTGCTTTGTTTCATTTTGTCTGAGCCCCTCTGGACCTGCTCCTCTCAGGCAGATACGAAGTATGTTCACTCTGCATCCCAAGTCTTGTCCCATGAGCTGCTTCAGTGAACACTGGTGTTTTACCAAAAGTTTTAGTTTTGTTTTAGGTTTGAAGAATTCATTAACAAAACAAACTGCATGTCACACACCATAAACAATTTCAATATATAATAGAGAATTAATGGACTTAATTGCAATATGCAGTCAATGAAAGAAGAGAAATAGGAACAATAGAGAAAAGTAACAGCACATACATCACAAAATTGGGCCAACCAACATGCAGACTTAGCTCTGGGAAGTCCCTCACTAGCAACAATCTGGAGTCCTAATTGGGAAAAGATCCCAGGGGATGCATTCATCCAATGGGCAAGACTACAAATTGCAGTTTCGGGGGCTCAGTTTGTAATCCCAGGCTGCAAACTGATACCATTATCAGTTTGCCTGCAAAAATGTAGCTCTGGTTTTACCTTAATCTTTTTACAATGCTGTTTGTTTCACATTGTGAACCATAGGATTTTGTTAGACTCCACGGGGTTGTTCAGACCTCCAGGGGCTAAAGAATTCCAAGACCACTCCCTTTCTTATCTAAAGTGCCACCTGACTTGCTGTGTTTGCAGGCAGGCACAGAATCCAGGCAGTGTCCAGGCAGGTCAGAAACAAGTTAGAGGCCTGGTCTCCTGCTTCTGAAGCGTGAACAAGATTTCTCCCATGGGTGGAGCCAAACAGAAAGGATTCTGACAGCTCTGCACCTGTAGCCTGGGGAAAGGACACCAACTGCTCCCGCCAGTTACACCCTCCCCGCTTGGTGTCTTTAGTAGCTTCATCTCCATGGACACCTCTCTGCCTTCAAACTGCTAGTAGTCAGCATCCTAAACATGACTGGATTTCTCTAGTGAATAATTTTCAAAGATATGTATAAATAGTTCAACAAAGAAAAATACAAGCACTTAATGGTCATTTGGGCACATGTTTAAACGTACTTTTAGTGGTAGAAATGCAAATGTAATGTGTATCAGGAACCATAAAATGTTCACGCCATCTGTTCTATTGCCCATATCTGGGAATAAATCCTAGGGAAAACCCCAAACGCTGGAAACATTTTATGCTCCAAAGCCATTCACAGTATTCTCTGTTAAAGACATTTTTAGTTGTGAAAAACAATACTGGAAGAACATAACAATTAATGTATAGCTTAATGAATTATAAAGAAACATCCACATAAGCACCACAGGTCACTAGATAGAACACCCCTGCACCCCAGGAATCCCTGTGTCCCCTACAAATCACAAGGTTCCCATCCCTAGAGATAAGCACTTCCTTGCTTTACTCCAGAGTTAGGCATCCATGAACATGATGAATTACTTCCCCTGTTTGAAGGGTTCACAAAAGTGAATGCACAGAGTTTGTGTTTTCTCCTCTCTGGTTTCACCCAACATTAAAAGAGCCTTTTCCTCATGTCCCTTGAAGCCAGGTGCATGCATCTGTGCAGACCAGGTAGTTATGAACAGAACCAAACATTAAATTAAACATTACATTACCAAACTATAACACTCTTCCAGGTTATAGGAGTACGTGAAAGAATGTGTACAAGCTCCTAGCAGGCCGCAAAGGCCTGTCAGGCCCCAAAGGCCACGTCCATGACAGACAATGAGCAAAGTTCACAACTCTTCAATGAAGTATGATGTTTCAGTGATCTGTAAGGAGCATAGTTCCCTTGACACAAATGGCACAAACTACACCTCGAGAGTTTTGATGGTAACTGTGCATAATTACGGGGTTCACAGCATTGAGGATGCCCAAAGTCAAGTCGTGGCATTAAAACCTGGTAGCTCTTTGTAATTTTAATTTATTAGCCATAGCAGTCTCTGTCTCAACTCTCTCCTCCTTTGACCTACTCTTCAACCAGCCATCATGACATTTACCATGAATTTCCTCCCTCAAGAATTTGGACTGCCCGTCAGATTGTTGCCCCACACAATTGCCTCTGTATCTCTGTATGAAATAAAAGGTCATTCATTAAAAAAAAAAAAAAGTCCTGTACGTGGTGTGGGCTTAATACAGTTTCATTCTGCCCGTCAGATTGTTGCCCCACACAATTGCCTCTGTATCTCTGTATGAAATAAAAGGTCATTCATTAAAAAAAAAAAAAAAAAAAAAAGTCCTGTACGTGGTGTGGACTTAATACAGTTTCATTCTTACCTTCCCGCTATGACTTGGGTCTAACTGCATATCGAAACAGGATTCTGCCTGCTCCTACCCTCAGTACTGATCTGCTTCCTCTCCTGCTACCACTAATTCTTACCAGCATTCTGAAACTGAGTTCTGTCGCTCTGGTCACCAGCAACAGAGCAGTCTCAGCATTTTATCTTCTGCTGTTCACACAGCTCCCACCCTCTGAGAATTCCTTAGGATGTTCTAGGAACAGGACAAAGCCAACCCAGGCAGAACCCACCCCTCTGTCTCCCACTCCTCATTCTTCACTATATCCTTAATTTCAGCAATAGTTGTAGTGATTTAATGTAGTAATTAAATTTACATGATTTAATTCAATCATTAAGTAGTAATGGTTTAATCTGTATTGCAGAGGAAAAAAGAAGAAAATACTCAGACTTTTTGGACATCTTTTTTGAAGAAGTGGAGGCAAGAGAAAAAATCTGGAAAATGGAAACAGATGATTGTTCAAGGTTGAAGCATAGGGATGCCTGTTGGAGAGGGGCAGTGATGGGCAGAGTGGAACCTGAAGAAATAGCCCTGGTGCCTTTGGTTTTCTGTCCTTTAAGAAAATCACTGTTGTGAACCCACTGCTCAGTTTCCAGGGTCTTGTGCCCTTTTGCAAATCTTTTGTGATTGCCACTATTGTATATCAGGTTTCAGGGGAAAAGTCCTTGAAAATTCCTATAGGATAGGGAGCAGGCTTTATCGTGGAAACTTAGGGAAGTTGGCCAAGGAAAAAAGAGGAAGTGACCCTGGCTCTCTTATCATCACTTGGAAAAGAGTGGCCAGAGCTCAACAATTTGCTCGACACACAGATGGGAACTGTGCTCTAGAGGAAGGACTTAGATCCCAGGTCATTCCCCCTTCTTACAAGGCGAGGGGTGAAAGTGGGCTTGACAGTAAGGGGATAGGAAGTAAAAGCCTGCATTAAGTGCCAGAAATTTATAAGAGTTTTCTGGGGTTGCAAGCAGCCTAGCACCAGTGTCTTGGGGGATGTGGGACATTTGTAAGCCCTCTGTCCAATGGATAGAGCTCAGGACCTCATGGGACATTGACTGTGGGTGCAGACTCTCCAAATGCAAGTTCAGGTTGTCACTGTGCTTCTGACCAACTGGCTTAAATCAAAAGATCCCATGATCCCCTCCTTAGGTTAAATTAATTTGCTAGAGTATCTCACAAAATGCAGAGAAACATTTTACTTAGTAGGTTACCAGTTCACTACAAAAAGCCATAATTCAGGATCAGCCAGATGGAAGAGACACATAGGACAAAGTATGTGGGAAAGATGCATGGAGTTTCCATGATCTTGCTGGGCATGCCACTTACCCTGATTTCTGTGTTCATCAACCCAGGACTCTCTGAACAAGTTTTATTTCATTTTGTTTTTACTGGAAGCTTCATCACACAGTTATAATTGGTTAAATAATTGGTAGTTGGCAACTGATTCAACCTCCAGCCCCTCTCCCCTCCCCCAGTGCTGGGAGGTGGGACTGAAAGTCTCACTGTTCTAATCACATGGTCTCTTCCCCTGGAAACCAGCCCCAGGCTTACGTGCTTTCTAAAAGGCATCCCATCAACATAAGACACCTTCTAAGCTCTCCAAACTTAGGAAATTCCAAGGGTTTTAGGAGCTTTGTGACTGGAATGGGGATGAAGATTAAATATGTACTTCTTATTATAAATGATAATATCATAGTAATACATGAATATAACTGACTGAAACTAGTATCTGTCTGAAGTACAAAAATCACTGGACTCTAGAGTGGTTATGTCAATAAATTCAGAAAAAGTATTTTACAAAATCCAATAGCCTTTTATAGTAAATACAGCTGAAAAACAAAGAATAGATAGAAATCCCTCAATTTAATGAAGCACATCAATGAAAAATCTACATCTAACATCACACTTAATGATGAAAGACTGGATGATTTCCCCCTAAGGCCAAGAACAAGACAAGGATATCTACTCTCACGACCTCTATTCAACATTGTCCTAGAGGTTCTAGTGAGGGCAATTAAGCAAGAAAAGGGAATATAAACCATCATAAATAATGAAGTAAAACTATCACAATCTGCTGATAACATGATTTTCTACATAGAAAATCTTAAAGAATCCTCTTAAAAACTATTATAACTAATAAATGAGTTCAGCAAGGTCAGAGCAGGCAAGTTTAATACAGTTTTCTAAGGAATGTAAGATAGCCAAAATAATCCTGAAAAAGAGGAGTAGGAGAACTCACACTTCCAGATTTCAAAAGTTATTAAAAAACAACAATAACATAGATAATATGGTACTGGCACAAGGACAGACGTATAGATCAATGGAATAAACTGAGAGTCCAGGAAAAAGCCAACACGATCAACTAATTTCAACAAGGGTGCCACGGCTATTCAATGAAAAATGAAAAATCTTTCCAAAAAATAGTGCTCAAAACATTGGATAGTTTGGTGCAAAAGAATGATGTTAGACCCTTACCTCACACCAAGCTGTGCTTAGCTGCTCAGTCATGTCAGACTCTTTGCAACCCTTTGGACAATAGCCCGCCAGGCTCCTCTGTCCATGGGATTTTTTCAGGCAAGAATACTTGAATGGGTTGTCATTTTCTAACTCCAGGGGATCTTCCCGAACCAATAATCAAACCCACATCTCCTGTGTCTCCAGCACTGCAGGCAGATTCTTTACCTGCTGAGCCATCAGGGAAGCCCAAAATGCAGTCTAGCTGATCCTTAGATGATTTCTATGATCAAAATAGAATTACCCTATAATCCACTAATTCTACTTCTTGGTATGTGCCTAATAGAACTGAAAAGATATGTTCTCAGAAACTTGTACACGAATGTTTGTGCTTAGTCACTCAGTCGTGTCCAATTCTTTGCAACCCCATGGACTGCAACCCACCAGGCTCCTCTGCTCATGGGGATTCTCCAGGCAAGAATACTGGAGTGGGTTGTCATTCCCTCCTTCAGGGGATCCTCCCAATCCGGGGATCAAACCCAGGTCTCCCGCATTACAAGCAGATTCTTTACTGACTGAGCCACCAGGGAAGCCCACACGAATGTTTATAGCAACATTATTCATAATAACTAAAAGGTAGAAACAACTCAAATATCAAACAGTGGGTACATGGATAAACAAAATGTCACACACACACTCTCTCTCTCTCACAACACAGACACATACACACATACCTTGTCACTGTTACCCACCATCTCTAAGTCCTAGAAACTCTGGAGGCCTCTTGTGGGGGAGTGCAAGGCAACCTAAACAATTCAGCACAGCAAATATAACCACCCTAAATGAAGAATGGGGCTTCCCAGGTGGCTCAGTAATAAAGAATCTGCCTGCCAAGCAGGAGACATGAGTTCAATCCTCACACCAGAAAGATTACCTGGAGAAGGAAGTGACAATCCACTCCAATATTCTTGTCTGGGAAATCCTATGAACAGAGGAGCCTGGTGGGCTACAATCCATAGGGTTGCAAAGAGTCGGACATGACTGACTAAACATCAACAAACGAAGAATGAGGAGGTGGAGCCCTCTGTTTGTGGCTCTGCATACCCTAGGAGGGGAGGTGCATACTGCTTGGACAGGGACCAGTCTCTCTGGCTGAGTTCTTTACAGACACGTCCATGATGCCTTTCATAGTCCTTGAGTGATGGCTTCATTTCAGCTGGAACAAAGCAGCCTCTTTATGGAGGAGTTATAGAGGAAATCAATCATTCAGATACATTTTTAAAAGCACATTCTCACTGAATACATTTTCTTAAAGTTACCACATCATCTGAAAAAGAAATCTCTTGATCAATTAAGCTTATTACTCTTGAATGTGTAATTCCTGCCAGTATACACTTTAAATACTCTCTTCAAATAATTTGCCATTAGTCTTATCAAAAGATCTCAAAAAATTTATTTCTTGAGGAAGCATATGGACTCCTTTCACCGATGTCAAACTGACTACAAGAAGACATTTCCAGCCCTTTCCCAGCAAAATATTATATTAATCATTGCTGGAGATATAGTGGTAAACAGAAGAGTCAGGGACTCACAGTAACATAAAGGAAGGAAAGAAAATCTAAACCGAAGAAGAATGCGCTGATAAGACAAGTTTTAAGATGGGTCTTAAGAGAAAGTAAATTTGCCATATCATTCTCAAGAGAGTTATGATTTATAATGTACATTTTAAATGTGCTTTATAGTTACAAACATATACAGGAAAATTTCTGCTTCACTTCCACTGAGTAGTCAACAAAAACCAGGTTTAAATTCTAGCAGAAAATTCAATTTCAGAAATTATGGGTTTCAGCATTGGAAGTGAAGGAAGTTCAATCCAACTAGTGCATCTTCTATTAAAAGGGGAATTGTTTGTACTTTCTACAGCAGGTAAGAGTCTCTTCCTTTAGGTGCAGAAAGTGGGTTTGACATCACAAGGGGTGTTTTGCTATACTTTCCCCTAAATCCTCCTTAGGCTTGTGCTCAGGAAGAAAGGGCTTTTCTTGGCCCTCTATCCCCCTTTCCCATGGCCCTAGAATCTGTGTCCTTTACTTCGTGGTGGTGACCAGTTGCAGGGTTTCCTAAGTACGTTTGCGAAGACAGGAAACACAGAGAAGGGGCTTTGGAGACTGAGTGCCACAATCTCTGATCCACCTTACCCAGCCCTCTGCCAAGGGCCCTGGGGCAGCCTTGTGACTAAACGTGGTTCTCAGACCCACAACAACCTTCCTTCACACTGTCTTGTTTAATCTACTGCTGTCAACCAAGAGAGTCCCATAAAACATCTTCCACTTTTAATTGCCTTGTTATGTTCTTAGCCATGGTCTCAAATGAAACAGCAGATGGTATGAATGTATCTGTTAAACATTATTTTGGCTGTGTATAACCAAAATACCTCAACGATAGTGGCTTACACATAATAAAAGTTTAGTTTTTGCTCAGACAAAATGAAACAAATCCAAAATGTTGTATATCTGTACCATGGAATATTAGTCATAAAAAGAATGAAATACTGACACATGAGATGACATGGATGAACTTAAAACATTACATTATGTGAAAAAAGCCAGATTACCAAAGACCATATACTGTAAGATTCCTGTGATATGAAAGTCCAGAGTGAAGAACTCTACAGAGACAGAAGGTAGATGAGCAGTTGCTTAGGGTTTGGAGAGGGCAGGGAAAACAAATGATAGCTAAAGGGTATGAAGTTTCTTTTTAAGGTGATGAAAGTATTCTAAAATTGACTCTCAATGGCTGTACTTATCTAAAAATATACTCAAATATCATTGAATTGTGCTTTTTAAGTGTAAAATGTATATCTCAGCTTTTAAAACGTGATTGTATTTGAAGTGTAGAATAAGAACATGTGCTTTGGAAAGAGGCTGATCTGGGTTTGTCATTCTACTCCTCTCAGCCTCACTTTTCATCTGTAAAGTGGATATAATGGTCACACTTTCCTCATAGACTTTGAGAATTAATAAGGTATTGCATATCAAGAGCTTAGCCTCAGAGCCCTGTACATAGGAAGGAAAATACACAGAGCAAATGTCTGAGGCACACAAAGCCTTTTTAGCTAGCTGAAAAGGAACTTTATTAGAACAGCAGATTTTAGCCTTTAGGTGTGGACAGCAATAGCAAATCAGTCAAAAATATTTCAAGGCCCAAAATGACACTCAGGCAGAGAAATTAGTGGTAAATATTTTTCCCAAGTTGGCAGGAGGCGGGGGCTGCTCTATTGCTCAGATTCTGAAAAGGAGCCTCTTAGATTTGCCAGCCCTGTAGAGAAGGAAGGTAAGTGAGCAGCCCCTCTCCCCAACATGTTGCTAAGCAGAAGGCTCAAAGGAAAGAAAGAGTGGACAGGACAGCAGAATTTTTACATTAATGAAATATGCAGAGGCTAGCTGTCCATCCAGGTCTTGATGAGAATCAGAGGAAGATAAAAGCAGATGGATGGAGTTAGCCCATGGGAGAGTCATCCTGGCAAGAGAGGTTCTTCCTTCATCCTTGTGGACAGACTTTAATGAGTCTGGCGGTATATATCAACATCATTTGTGGAGTCCCATGGACTCTGAAGGCCAGTGGGGAAGAAAGCATTCACTTTTTAATGGGGTTGGCATCTCATATAATGGTGGTGGTAAGAACAAGACTTTTCTCTCTAAACAAATCCCCGAGTGGGATGCAGGGGCCTCTGCCTCATTATTAGTCTGTTTTTTTCTCTAATTGTTCTTTCAGATGGTGAGGCCAGTGGGAAGTATGCATGCATTTAAAACTCCATACCAGAGATTGCAACACTAGAGGTGAACAGTTATTCAGTTACCTCATTTTTTTCTAATGCATATGTGAAATAATTGCATTTCTTGTTTTGTTACCTGCTTGTTCCAGTCTTATGACCACAAATATATAGATGTGTCTCATTTTATTTATTGCATTTCACTTCATTGCATTTTACAAATACTATTTTTTTTTTTACAAATGGAAGATTTGTGTCAATTCTGCATTAAGAAAATAATGGCAACCCACTCCAGTGTTCTTGCCTGGAGAATCCCAGGGATGGGGGAGCCTGGTGGGCTGCTGTCTATGGGGTCGCAGAGTCAGACATGACTGAAGTGACTTAGCAGCATGTTTGTTTACAAATTGAAGATTTGTGGCAATCCTGCATTAAGAAAATCTATCAGAGTTGTTATTTTTAAATTAATGTATGTACATGGATTTTAAAGATATAATGCTATTGAACCTTTAATAGCATTAAAGGTTTAAGTATACTTAAGCTATAGTATAGTTTAAGTATAACTTTTATATGCGCTGGGAAACAAAAAAAATACTGTGTGACTTGCTTTATAGTGATGTTTGCTTTGTTGCAGTGATCTGGAACCCAGCCCACAATATCTCCAAGGTTTGCCATATAATTTATTTTCCTTATCCATTTGCTTTGATTTAATGGCTTTTCTTTCTGGTGAATGAAAAATCCAGTGTTTGTGAGAGCAGGTGAGTTACTGATGCGTATCTACTGATGCATTTTTATTTCATTGTAAACAAGTTTCTGTGGCTCAAATTTAAAATGTAGAAATGAGCTTGTAGAAAACTTAGTATCTAGCCTCAATTATTTTCTATCCCCAAGAACAGTCTTACTTTTAAAAAAGAAAATTAGGAAAATCTGGTGCCATGAAGGGGCACTCCTAGAAGCCTGGTCCAGTGGTAGAGCCAAGTATTCATAACAGAAAGCATCACCTGAAGAATGGGTTCTGGAGAACAGATGTGTTTGTGGAGCATTTGTGGCCTCACTGGGGACATCCAAAGGGCTTCACTTACTAAACCCAGAGACTCCTGAAGCAGGAACGTATCTCCGGTCCTGTGACAGCTCACAGGCTCAGATAAGTTCAGATATTTGTCCAGAGCACTCAGGTAATAAGTAAATGAGATGATTTTCAGATATAATAAGTAAATAACATGTGGCATTGGGAGGAGGCACTCAGGGAGGATTTATAACCTCAAGGACACTGGTCAGCACTTAAAAAATGCTGGTCACTGTGTGTCCTCAGAATCAGGGTCACAACAATCTGCCCTCAGCAACATGTTTCTAGTTGGGTCAGGAAGTTTCAGGAAGATTCTGAATGTGGGAGAAAGAGTTCCCACACTGACCATCACAGGATCAGTGCCCAGCAAGCCTCCTTGCTGTTGGGGAAAGACCTTGTTAATGGGACAGGGATGTCTAAGGTCCCTGGTCTGACACCTGTCCCCAGGCTGAGGAGTCTTTTATAACAAATAAAAAAGTTGTCATTTTATTCTGTATATCATCTTTGACATAATTTTGTCAGCATGAGTATATGTCAAAAAAATCCCAAGTATTATTGAAATATTGTTGCAAATGATACAACTAACAAGGAATTAATCTCCAAAATATACAAACAGCTTATATAGCCTAATATCAAAAACACAAACAATGCAACAAGAACAAAAAAAGGGTCAGAAGATCTAAACAGATATTTCCCCAAAGAAGACATACAGATGGCCAAGATACACATGAAAAGATGCTCAACATTGCTAATTATTAGAGAAATGCAAATCAAAACTACAATGAGTTATCACCTCACGTCAGTTAGAATGGCCATCATTTAAAAGTCTACAAACAATAAATGCCGGAGAAGGTGTGGAGAAGAGGGAACCCTCCTACTTTGTTGGTGGGAATTGTGAAATGCTACTGTCACTATAGAGAACAGTAAGGAGGGTCCTTACAAAACTAAAAATAGAGCTATCATATGCAACCCCACTCTTGGGTATATATCTGGCAAAAACTATAATTTGAAAAGATACATGCATTCCAATCTTCAGTGCAGCATTAGTCAAGACAAGAAAGCAACCTAAATGTCAATCAACAAAGGAATGGATAAAGAAGGTGTAGTATATGTGTATACAATGGAGTACTACTCAGTCATTAAAAAGTATGAAATAATGCCATTTGCAGCAACATGATTGGACTTAGAGATTATCATACTGAGTGAAGTAAGCCAAAGACAAATATGATATTGTTTGCAGGTGGAATCTAAAAAATAAAATACAAATGTACTATTTACAAAACAGATATAAAAAACAAACTATGATTACCAAAGGGGAAACAGGGGATAAATTAGGAGGTTGGGATTAATATATACACATTACTATATATGAAATAGATAACTAATAATGAAACTGTGTACAGGCCAATGTGTTCCTGTCTTTTAAAGTAAAATGCTGATGAGAATTAATGATTGGGAAATGTGAAGATGTGGTATTCAGTCACAAAAACAAAGAATAGTTGGGCTAAGGAACTGGTGAGAACTTAGATTACAACTCTTCTTCTTATTTAACTTATATGGAGAGTACATCATTAGAAACGCTGGGCTGGATGAAGCACAAGCTGGAATCGAGATTGTCGGGAGAAATATCAACAACTTTAGATATGCAGATGACACCACCCTTATGGCAGAAAGCAAAGGAGAACTAAAAAGCCTCTTGATGAAAGTGAAAGAGGAGAGTGAAAAAGTTGGCTTAAAACTCAACATTCAAAAAACTAAGATCATGGCATCTGGTCCCATCACTTCATGGGAAATAGATGGGGAAACAATGGAAACAGTGGCTGACTTCATTTTGGGGGCTCCACAATCACTGCAGATGATGACTGCAGCCATGAAATTAAAAGACGCTTACTCCTTGGAAGGAAAGTTATGACCAACTTAGATAGCATATTAAAAAGCAGAGATTACTTTGCCAACAAAGGTCCATCTAGTCAAGGCTATGGTTTTTCCAGTGGTCATGTACAGATGTGAGAGTTGGACTATAAAGAAAGCTGAGGGCTGAAGAATTGATGCTTTTGAACTGTGGTGTTGGAGGAGACTCTTGAGAGTCCCTTGGACTGCAAGGAGGTCCAACCAGTACATCCTAAAGGAAATCAGTCCTGAATATTCATTGGAAGGATTGATGCTGAAGCTGAAACTTCAGCTGAAGCTGAATACTTTGGCTACCTGATGCAAAGAAGTGACTCATTTGAAAAGACCCTGATGCTGGGAAAGATTGAAGGCATGAGGAGAAGGGGATGACAGAGGATGAGATGGTTGGATGGCATCACCAACTCAATGGACATGAGTTTGAGTAAGCTCTGGGAGTTGGTGATGGACAAGGAGGCCTGGCATGCTGCAGTCCATGGGGTCACAAATAGTTGGACATGACTGAGTGACTGAACTGAACTGAACTTCCAAATAACAGAATCACCGAACTCCCAGTTCCCCGAAAGATATAGATAAAGGCCGGAAACACATTTCTAAGTCGTTTTTCACAGGGAGCAGACTTCCTCCAGATGAAAACTGCTGACTCCATGAACCAGAAGGTTAATGATGCTTGAAATATCATCTTAATGCCAACCAATCCAAGAACTGTCTGGGAGCTGATCATGCCCTGCTCCTTGAACACTATAAAACTCCTCACTACTCTTTCCAAGGTGGGTCACATGGTCTTCCAGGTATTAGCTCCTGTGGCCCCTTTTGCCTGCAAAAGTAATTAAAGCTATCCTTTTCCACTTCACCCAAAACTCTGTCTCCATGTTTCTATTTGGCACCAATGAACAGAGGCCGAGTTTTGGCAACAATAAGTACCTATTGTATAGCACAGGGAGCTACACTATATGTATATATACATTTAGTATGTGTGTGTGTGTGTGTGCACGTGCACACGCTCTGTGCTTAGTCACTCAGTCATGTCTGACTCTTTGCAATCCCATGGACAATAGCCCGCCAGGCTCCTCAGTCCATGGGGATTCTCCAGGCAAGAATACTGGAGTGGGTTGCCCTCCTCCAGGGGATCTTTCCAACCCAGGGATCAAACCGAGGTCTTCCACATTGCCGGTGGATTCTTTAATTTGAGCCACCAGGTAAGCCCAAGAATACTGGAGTGTGTAGCCTATCCCTTCTCCAGGGAACTTCCCAACCCAGGGATCAGTCGGGGGTCTCCTGCATTGCAAGCAGATTCTTTACCAGCTGAGCTACCCAGGAAGCATATATATATATATATATATATATATATATATATATATATATATATATATATGTGTGTGTGAAAGTGAAAGTGAAGTCGCCCAGTCGTGTCCGACTCTTTATGACCCTGTGTACTGTAGCCCACCAGGCTCCTCCGTCCATGGGATTCTCCAAGCAAGAATACTGGAGTGGGTTGCCATTTCCTTCTCCAGGGGATATTCCCAACCCAGGGATTGAACCCGGGTCTCCCGCATTGTGGGCAGATGCTTTAACCTTTGAGCTCCCAGGGAAATCTCACACACACACACACACACACATATATATATATATATATATATAAAGAGAGAGAGAGATTCATTTTGCTGTACACTTGAAACTAACACAAAATTATAAATCAACTATTGTTGTTAGGTGGCTCAGTCATGTCTGACTCTTTGCAGCACCATGGACTGCAGCACGCCAGGCTTCCCTGTTCTTCACCATCTCCAGGAGTTTGCTCAAACTCAAGTCCATTGAGTTGGTGATACCATCCAACCATCTTGTCCTCTGTCGTCCCTTTCTCCTCTTGCCTTCTATCTTTCCCAGAATCAGGGTCTTTTCAAATGAGTCAGCTCTTTGCATCAGGTAGCCAAAGTGTTGGAGTTTCAGCATCAGTCTTTCCAATGAATATTCAGGACTGATCTCCTTTAGAATGGACTGTTGGATCTCCTTGCAGTCCAAGGGACTCACAAGAGTCTTCTCAAACACCACAGTTCAAAAGCATCGATGCTTCAGTGCTCAGCTTTCTTTATGGTCCAACTCTCACATCTATATATGACTACTGGAAAAACCATAGCTTTGACAAGATGGACCTTTGTCGGCAAAGTAATATCTCTGCTTTTTAATATGCTTTCTAGGTTGGTCATATCTTTTCTTCCAAGGAGAAAACGTCCTTTAATTTCATGGCTGCAATCATCATCTGCAGTTTTGAGCTCAAGAAAATAAAAAATCTTTCACTGTTTTCATTGTTTCCCCATCTACATGCCATGAAGTGATGGGACCAGATGCCATAACCTTAGTGTTTTGAAGGTTGAGTTTTAAGTCAGCTTTTTCACTCTCCTCTTTCACTTTCATCAAGAGGCTCTTTAGTTCCTGTTCTACTTCAATAAAAATTATACACACACACACACACACACATATATATATATACATATACACATGTACAAATACAAATGAAATGTTCTAAAAATTTAGAGTTTGGGGGCATGAAGTGCTGAAGATAAGTCTGTGGACTTTGAGATTTTCTTATTGAGGAGTGAGTATCTTTAGAGAAATTAGCCAACACCCCTGAAAACAGCACTGATGAAATGTACTTGGTGGAATCACCGAGGAGTTATAACAGGCAGTGAGATGATGTGTATTAGGATTTGAAAAGGAGAGCAGGAAGAGGGGTCAAGAGCAAGGATGAGAGCAACAGACACTTATTGAGTGTTTATCTAATGATAAAGAAATCATGTCCATTTTCAGTCAAGGAAACTGAGGCTTCAGAATTTACATAACTTACTGAAGGTCAAACAGCTAATATCTGGCAGAACTGTTACCTGAACCTAATGCTAGTGCCCCACATCCTTTCATGATACCAGGTGCCCTCTCAGAAACGGTGGTCTTGATCCTCCCCAGACCCTTACCAGCCCTTATCTTCTCTAAGAAAGAAAGAAACTGAAGTCGCTCAGTCGTGTCTGACTCTTTGTGACCCCATGGACTGTAGCCTACCAGGATCCTCCTTCCATAGGATTCTCCATGCAAGAGTACTGGAGTGGGTTGCCATTTCCTTCTCCAGAGGATCTTCCTGACCCAGGGATCGAACCCAGGTTTCTGCATTGTAGACAGATGCTTTACTCTCTGAGCCACCAGGCGAAGGTCCCTTCTCTAAGTTCAGTTAAGTTCAGTCGCTCAGTCCTGTCCGACTCTTTGCGACCCCATGAATTGCAGCACGCCAGGCCTCCCTGTCCATCACCATCTCCCGGAGTTCACTCAGACTCACAACCACCGAGTCAGTGATGCCATCCAGCCCTCTCATCCTCTATTGTCCCCTTCTCCTCCTGCCCCCAATCCCTCCTAGCATCAGAGCCTTTTCCAATGAGTTAACTCTTCACATGAGGTGGCCAAAGTACTGGAGTTTCAGCTTTAGCATCATTCCTTCCAAAGAAATCCCAGGGATGATCTCCTTCAGAATGGACTGGTTGGATCTCCTTGCAGTCCAAGGGACTCTCAAGAGTCTTCTCCAACACCACAGTTCAAAAGCATCAATTCTTTGACACTCAGCTTTCTTCACAGTCCAACTCTCACATCCATACGTGACCACTGGAAAAACCATAACCTTGACTAGACGGAACTTTGTTGGCAAAGTAATGTCTCTGCTTTTCAATATGCTATCTAGGTTGGTCATAACTTTCCTTCCAAGGAGTAAGCATCTTTTAATTTCATGGCTGCAGTCACCATCTCCAGTGATTTTGGAGCCCCCCAAAATAAAGTCTGACACTGTTTTCACTGTTTCCCCATCTATTTCCCATGAAGTGATGGGACCAGATGCCATGATCTTTGTTTTCTGAATGTTGAGTTAAGCCAACTTATTCACTCTTCTCTTTCACCTTCATCAAGAGGCTTTTTAGTTCCTCTTCACTTTCTGCCATAAGGGTGGTATCATCTGCATATCTGAGGTTGTTGATATTTCTCCCAGCAATCTTGATTCCAGCTTGTGCTTCTTCCAGTCCAGCGTTTCTCATGATGTACTCTGCATATAAGTTAAATAAGCACGGTGACAATGTACAGCCTTGATGTACTCCTTTTCCTATTTGGAACCAGTCTGTTGTTCCATGCCTAGTTCTAACTGTTGTTTCCTGACCTTCATATAGATTTCTCAAGAGGCAGGTCAGGTGGTCTGGTATTCCCATCTCTTGAAGAATTTTCCACAGTTTATTGTGATCCACACAAAGGCTTTGGCATAGTCAATAAAGCAGAAATAGATGTTTTCTGGAACTTTCTTGCTTTTTTGATGATCCAGCGGATGTTGGCAATTTGATCTCTGGTTCCTCTGCCTTTTCTAAAACCAGCTTGAACATTTGGAAGTTCACGGTTCACATATTGCTGAAGCCTGGCTTGGAGAATTTTGAGCATTACTTTACTATAGTGTGATATCAGTGCAATTGTGCGGTTGAGCATTCTTTGGCATTACCTTTCTTTGGGATTGGAATGAAAACTGACCTTTTCCAGTCCTGTGGCCACTGCTGAGTTTTCCAAATTTGCTGGGATATTGAGTGCAGCACTTTCACAGCATCATCTTCCATGATTCGAAATAGCTCAACTGGAATTCCATCACCTCCACTAGCTTTGTTCGTAGTGATGCTTTCTAAGGCCCACTTGACTTCACATGCCAGGATGTCTGGCTCTAGGTGAATGATCACACCATTGTGACTATCTGGGTCATGACGTTCTTTTTTGTATAGTTCTTCTGTGTATTCTTGCCACCTCTTCTTAATATCTTCTGCTTCTGTTAGGTCCATACCATTTCTGCCCTTTATTGAGCCCATCTTTGCATGAAATGTTCCCTTGATATCTCTAATTTTCTTGAAGAGATCTCTAGTCTTTCCCATTCTGTTGTTTTCCTCTATTTCTTTACATTGATCACTGAGGAAGGCTTTCTTATCTCTTCTTGCTATTCTTTGAAACTCTTCATTCAGATGCTTATATCTTTCCTTTTCTCCTTTGCTTTTTGCTTCTCTTCTTTTCACAGCTATTTGTAAGGCCTCCCCAGACAGCCATTTTGCTTTTTTGCATTTCTTTTCCATGGGGATGGTCTTGATCCCTGTCTCCTGTACAATGTCATGAATCTCAGTCCATAGTTCATCAGGCACTGTATCCATCAGATCTAGTCCCTTAAATCTATTTCTCACTTCCAATGTATAAACTTGCCCTCAAATACAGAACAGCTGTGGGCCTTTTGAGCAATTCTGAGACTAGCCACCAGGTGACGACATTGCTGGGCTATGGTTCAGGCCGCCTCCCTTGGGAGGATAGGTGGAGGGATGTCTGTGGAAGTTGCCGGGTGCTGGATGGTTTTCACCGTATTTACTTAGTTCTCCCAACAACTCTGGGAAACAGGTATTATCTCATTTTATAGAGGAGGACTTTGAGGACCTGCCCATGATTATCCAGCCTGTGGTATCAGCAGGAATGGAATCAGTGTGTGTCTGTCTGTAAAAGTCTTGCCTCCCAGCAGGCTGATCTCCCAAATACAAAGTTGTTCTGTCCTCTCAGGATACACAGCCTGGTGGGCAGGGTGATGAGCCTGGGGTGGGGTGTCTAGTGAAGGAGAAAGCTGGGTGAGGATTGTCTAGGCCTTCGCTTTGGTTACTGCAGGGGAGAGATAGGTTTTAGGGTGGAATAAAGTACAGCAGCCATGAAATTAAAAGACACTGACTCCTTGGAAGGAAAGTTATGACCAACCTAGATAGCATATTCAAAAGCAGAGACATTACTTTGCCAACAAAGGCTCATCTAGTCAAGGCTATGGTTTTTCCAGTGGTCAGGTATGGATGTGAGAGTTGGACTGTGAAGAAAGCTGAGTGTCAAAGAATTGATGCTTTTGAACTGTGGTGTTGGAGAAGACTCTTGAGAGTCCCTTGGACTGCAAGGAGATCCAACCAGTCCATTCTAAAGGAGATCAGCCCTGGGTGTTCTTTGGAAGGACTGATGCTAAAGCTGAAACTCCAATACTTTGGCCACCTCATATGAAGAGTTCTCATTGGAAAAGGCTCTGATGCTAGGAGGGATTGGGGGCAGGAGGAGAAGGGGACGACAGAGGATGAGATTATTGGATGGCATCACCGACTCGATGGACGTGAGTTTGAGTGAACTCCAGGAGTTGGTGATGGACAGGGAGGCCTGGCGTGCTGCAATTCATGGGGTCGTAAAGAGTCAGACATGACTGAGCAACTGAAATGAACTGAACTGAACTATAAGTACAGTGAAGACCACTCCTGTGGACCCCTAGGATGCTGCTGCATTGCAGACCCATGGACCACCCTGGGGAAGTCGTCCTACTGCCTTGGGCGAGGCTGCCTTTTCCTCCTGGTAACAGTTGTCTGTGTTTCTGGGCAACGCTACCTGAATATGTGTCTGCAGATTGAAATGTTAGATTCACCCCAGACAGTGATGTGCTAGAAACACCTGGAGCTGGCTTGTGAAAGCTGGCTTTATGCGTCTTTTCCTGAGTCTGTGCTCCGTGTCAGCATGCTGGTGGTTTGAAATGAGCCATGGAGGGGGTATCCACACCACTGAGACTGACAAATTCTAGAGACCAGAGCTTTCTCCTCCTGAAGAGGCAGCTGTTAAACAGTTCCCAGCACCACTCTCCCCCAGGGAAAATGGGTGGGAGCAGAGAGATGGACCAAGGGCCTGAGGGAACCCGTGGATTTACAGCTTCCATCTCAATCTCACTCCAGGCCTTCAGTTAGAGAAGAAAATAGATTCTCCTAGAGTGGAGTTGCTGCACAATTGAAATTGCTCTTTTCTTCTCTCTTCCTTATTGTTGCTGAGAGCAAATAACTGAGTATGAAACATGCATAAGCTGTGTCTCCACTGGAAGCAAGATGGTGGACGCGGACTGTGTCTTTGGGCCCAACCCGTGATGGACACTGCCTGGGTCCTAAAGAGGTGGGGCGCCCGCAGGGGACTGGGTGGCTGTGGGGTGAACTGTGGGGGGACGGAGCATGCGCAATGCCCATCTCAAGACTCAGTGACTGCAGCAGATGGTGACTGGACAGGAAAGGAGGGGCCTGGCGACGTGCTCCTTACAAGTGTGCTCAGTAAATATTTGCTGACTTGAAATCGGTCATGGGTGCAGCTTTGCTGAAAGCTGTCTGCCTTGTTTAACATGTGTGATATCTCAGCATTCTCTCAGGAGGGATGGGACCAGGGTGAGTCAACAGGACACCTGCTGGGGTAGGATGGGGCAGGGTCTCAGGGGGCCACGTGAGGGGGCCCTTGTGGATTGACCCCTAAAATGGGAAGGTTTTTCCCAGTTACCTGCTCCTGCTGGGGCTCTCCCTCCCCTCTGGGTGAGCACATTTTCAGGGTTGTGAGTAGGGATCTGCCTCTTCCCTGTGGGGCAGTCGTCCTGAGCCCTTGGTGTGGGTAGAAACTTGTGCTTGGTCCAAATCCTGCTGGGTGGAAGACAGATGCTAAGAACTTGTCCAGCCAGGAACAAGAAGGGAAACCTTATGATATATGAAGCCCAGAAGAAAGAGGCCCAACTGATGTCGTTCAAGTGAGAGTCACCTACAAACTGAGGTTGAGCTGGAGCCCTCCCAGGAGCTGGGCACAAGACTGGGGTGGGAGCAGTCCCTCTACCGGGGGAATTCTCCAGGTTTAAACGGCAATGTAGTTGTATGTCTGATGGGATGGATGTTCAGATTAAGCAGGAAAGACCCTGTGAAAACTGGACCATGAGACTCTCTAGGAGGACAGTTCACTGCCCCAGGGAGTAGGGCAGGTCCACCAGCCTGCAGCTCACAGACAGCGAGGGTCCCTGGGCCCTGCTGGGAGACCAACCAGCTGAGGCTTCTCAGGCCAGCAGGCTCTGCAGGTCTGGGTTGTGGTGGGAGATTAAGGCCTATTTGTGACTCACTAAATGCTGGGGACGTGGTTGTGGTTGAGATTATCTTGATCTCAGAGATGGTTGAGATGCAGCCATGGGCCTTAGTTACTCTATCTGCGGTGTGTGAGGATGGTGAGAGGCCGCCCTGGGGCAGTCCTGGCCTCCCTCCCTCTCATGTGGCTTCTCAAGGTTTGAAACCATCTCGAGTGGGAGATTCACTGCACCAAGAGGAACTTGGATTTGGAAAGACCAGTGGTCTGAAAGAGCAGGACCTGGTCTTAGGCCAGACTCTGCCATGGACTGACTTTCAACACCTTGGGGTTCACCAGTTAACCTCTCTGGAGCCTCTGTTTTCTCATCTGAAAAATGGGAAGGTAATCACAACAGTACTTATCTGCCTCTCACAGGTGAAAGTGCTTTTGCACTGGAAAGTAACTAGATAGGCGGGAGGCATTGATGGTGGTTTAGCTCCTGGGTGCCCCTGATGGGCTGGACACTGGGGGGAATGTCTGTCGTGTAGATTCAGCAGGAAGAGGTGAAGTGGTGCCCCGTGTATCCAGGAGTCAGATTTATCCCATCCTTCAGTTCAGTTCAGTTCAGTCACTCAGTCGTGTTGACTCTTTGCAACCCCATGAATCTCAGCACGCCAGGCCTCTCTGTCCATCACCAACTCCCAGAGTTCCCTCAGACTCACATCCATCGAGTCAGTGATGCCATCCAGCCATTTCATCCTCTGTCGTCCCCTTCTCCTCCTGCCCCCAATCCCTCCCAGTATCAGAGTCTTTTCCAATGAGTCAACTCTTCACATCAGGTGGCCAAAGTACTGGAGTTTCAGTTTTAGCATCATTCCTTCCAAAGAACACCCAGGGCTGATCTCCTTTAGAATGGACTGGTTGGATCTCCTTGCAGTCCAAGGGACTCTCAAGAGTCTTCTCCAACACCACAGTTCAAAAGCATCAATTCTTCAACACTCAGCTTTCTTCACAGTCCAACTCTCACATCCACTCCCATCCTTAATCCTTTAGAATTCAGCCCAGGGCTGGGCTCCCACCTCATGGTCACAGGCACAGGGTCCCGTCTCAATTACTTAAGCAGAGGACCTCCCATCGCCCACCTTTGGGGGCCCCTCACCCACCAGAGAGGTTTTCAACTTATGTTTGAAATACAGCCCGGCAGCTCTGTGCAGTCAGGTGCCACCTTAGGGTTGGGGGGCAGGGATGTCAGAATGAGAAGGATTTCCTGAGGCCCAATACCCACACAAGCTGCTGAGTTCTCTCCAGACTGCATTCAGGATTTTGAAGTTTTGTTTTTGTTTTAGAAGAGCTTTCCTTTGTTAATGTCTGAGAAAGAAATGCCTGGCGTCATGGTCATTGGATGGTCACGCCTGGGCTGGGGGAGGGTTCAAGTGTTGACTGTTTCATGCCCAGACCTCCCAGTAGGTTGGTTCCCTGTTTCAGCCCCATTCTCACCCCACTCTCCTTCCTACCTGGCCCTCTGAGCTTGAGTCCTTGTGGTTTCTCTGGACAGATGACTCATCCTTTGCTGTGTCCCTGCCTGCATGTTCTAGGTCAGTAGTTCTCAAATTTGGCTGCACACTGGGCTTATCTGAGTCATTAAAAAATGTATGCCCACCCCCTGGGCACAACCCCAGAGATTCTGATGTAATTGGCCCCAGGTCTGATTCTGCCTTACTAGGCAACCATTCTCCTTGTCTCTGAAATTCCAGGCATCTCTGGTCTGCTGAATGGTTGCCTCCCTGTTTCTCTTTGATGTGACTGATACACTTAAGCACAATACTTTTACTATAGTTTTATAGTTCCAGGGAAGAAGAGAACACACATGCATTTATCTGGTTCAAGAACATCTTTTTTTTTTTTTAATTTTAGTTTATTTTTTAACTTTACAATATTGTATTGGTTTTGCCATATATCAAAATGAATCTGCCACAGGTATACATGTGTTCCTCATCCTGAACCCTCCTCCCTCCTCCCTCCCCATACTATCCCTCTGGGTTGTCCCAGTGCACCAGCCCCAAGCATCCAGTATCATGCATCGAACCTGGACTGGTGACTCATTTCATATATGATATTATACATATTTCAATGCCATTCTCCCAAATCTTCCCACCCTCTCCCTCTCCCACAGAGTCCAAATAAGAAGTCCAAAACCTAATTTCAGTCTACATGTCCAACGCCCATATTCAACCACAACTTTACACTCTGTAATTTGGCAAATACAAACTCCAAAACTCTTTCCTTTCACCCATCTTCACACAGCTCTTTCCCTACATCTGTGGCATCACTGTTGCTGCTCCCTTGGTAACTCCTAAGCCCAGAGAAGAGCTATGGCTCAGCCTCTGCATCTCCCGACCTTCCTTCTGCTCTGAAATGGCTCCAACAGTTTCAAGCTCCTCACTGTCACACAGCCATAGTCAGAGGCAAACACCAGTGGGCAACTTGGAGTAGGAATTTCTCCTCTCCCGCCTTCCTCTAGTCAGGATGGAAGTCATTTTCAGAAGCTCCCAGAAAACTTTTCTTACCTATCATTGGCCAGAATAGGGTCACCTACCCACCATGAGGCTTCCCTGGTAGCTCAGGCGGTAAAGAATTCGCCTGCAATGTAGGAGACCTGGGTTCGATCCCTGGGTCGGAAAGATCCCCTGGAGAAGGGAAAAGCTACCCACTCCAGTAGCCTTGAACTGTATAGTCCATGGGGTTGCAAAGAGTCAGACATGACTGAGTGACTTTCACTTTCACCTGCCACGAGAACATGGGGATTTCCCCACCTACACCCCATATACCAGATATCTCATCTTGCAGTAGGATCAGTCAGGGCTCTGTTAGTAAGAAAAGGGAAGGCTCTGGGGGAGAAAGTGGAAGTATTTTATTTCTCCATTCCTTCTGTGTCTTCCTTGGGGAACGAGTTATCTACATGTTTGATTCCCATGGTCAGTCCATTTTGCTCTAATTGCTCCCCTCTTGTTTTCTACATTATTTTCTCATTCTGTCTTTCACATCACTGATGGGATTTTCTGTCATGTTGATGCTATTCTTTGTATTTTTGAATTCTTCAAAAGAATTTTCTCCTCAATTATTTTCTTAGCTGCCTCACCCCAACTCCCTTCATATTCTATGAGTTCATCTTTTACCTGTGGTTTCATCAATCTGTTTTGCAACCTGTTGTTTCTTTCCTTTATTTTGGAGGACCAAATATTTGTGTAAGTCTCTGGTTAGTTTTTGTTTTGTTTTGTTTTCTGCTTTTTCATCTTTGATTGGAGTCTTTCTGTTTGTTCTGCTGTTTGATTCGGCAAACCTGTGCATTTGCATTCCTTTGACCCTGCCTTCTGTCAGGACCCTGAAGTCTGAGCACATGAGTTAGAGACCTACATGTAACGGCTTGTGTTCTTTGTGTGGTCTCACAGCTGCCTGGTGAGGGTGGGAGGAGAGCATGGGCTCTGGGCAATGGAAGTTGGAGAACCCTGCCTGCTCCACTTGCTCCAGTTCTGAAAACCACAGAGAAACAGTCTCCTCTGGGTGGGTCTTCCTGTTTCACTAGGAGTGCCTGTGTGGTTCTGCTCCCTTTCCCCTCCTCCCTGTCACCCTGGGCCCGCTGTGATGTGGCCTCCTTGTGGGTCATAGGCTTTCCGTCCCCTCACCCCACTGCCCTGTGTCTGCTGCCTTTACCATCTGGGTCTCTTGCTCCTGGAATGGTGTTTCTCAAACTAGTGCATTTTATAGTCTCGGGCTGCTGCAAGTGCCCTGTTAGAATGTTTATATTTCTTGCTTTCATTTCAACAATAATCTGAGAGTTTAATAATCTGATAATTAGTATGTATATATTTGGATCTTGCAGGTGCCCACCTTATAACAAAGGCATTTTCAGGGCTGCATTTTCTTTTGTGTTAAAGAATCTTCATGGGGGGACCAGATAATGGCACAGACCACCTGGTGGATGGTTCACATGGAGGAGACAGGTGGGAGGACCAGTCCTGAGGTGGGGCAGAGTGACAGTAATTTCCTTACTATTGATGCTGGCACCACTCCGAGTGCTGTGTGTCTGGTAACTCAGTGACTGCCAACAGCTCTATGAAGGAAGGCCTGACAACACCCCTCTCACAGCTCACAACATGAGGGCACTGGGAGGTCAAAGCCTTGCTCAAGCATATGTATGCAGCTGGTAAATGGTGTGAGGATATGATGCAGGTACCTGGGCCCCAAAGCTTAATTTCTTATCCATTAAGCTGTAAGGCTCACGTACATTTGCCCAAAGGTTAATTCAGCTAAAACCAGTTTGCTGAAAGATAGTTTATAGAAAAATCCATTTTCTAAGTGGGCAAATCACAGGATGAACAAGTTGATGAATTTGATACATTTACAAAATATTTGTTTCTATTAATTGTTAATAAAAATTTGTTATTTGAATCAGATGGATTACCAGAGCCCGTGAGAATTTTGGGGATAAAAGACCCCAGGGATCTGGCTTCAGCCTCCCTGGCCTCAGCCTGCCAGTCCCTCTGCCTGTCAGTCTCATCTCTCTGCCCTCCAGTCTCTCCTCTCAGGCTGTCTTGTGAACTGACTTCTCTCTGTGTCTCCAGCACGGAGCTGGGTAGAGAGACATGGAACATTGCTTTAAGTGCTCCTAGGAAGAAATAATGAAAACCTGTCAGCTAAAATAACAGAAATCTTCAAAAACTGTTAAACCATTTTTTATCCAATATAAATTGCTTTAAGTTTTACACCTAGCTAAAAAAATAAGTTTCTGGTAAATGAATATATTTGATCACTTTGATGACTTGTTGATGACTTGATCATTCACTAAATTGGCATTTGACAAATTGGCTCCCTTCTTCCCCTCAGCACCTCTCCAACAGGCACATCAAATTCAAAAGTTCCTGCTAGGTAGCTGTCAGGGACATGTCTGACTTGTGAGAAGAGTTATGGGGTTCATCTTTGTGGTACAAATTCATAAAAGTTCATTAGCAGTAATGTTGTAAATACCCATTATGGGTGCAAATACCCAATAAAGAACATTCTTATCCTGTAATTCCAGTGGCAAGTAAATACATATATGTTGAATGAAGACTTCAATAATGCCATGCTAATATTTTTTTTTTCAGGTAAATAAACCAATTTTGCAGGTCTATCATTTGTTACCAGGCAGAGTTTTGGTTAAGATGAGGTTCTGGTAAACAAAGACTTTAATCAAGTGTTGGTATAATAAATGTATTTGAATTAGCATTTTTTGTATTAAAGTTAAAAAAATATTAAATATAGAACCTGATGTGAGCCTGCAGTTTTTTTTCCCCTCTTAATACCAAACCAATGGTTTAATTTCAGCAAAACCAAAACACCCATCATGTTACATTAAAGTTGCATGTTTCAGTCTGAATATGTTTGAATAATCATTGCCCCACTGTTTTGCTGCTTGGTTCTAATTTATTTTATATACATTGTTTTGGTTTATAATAGGAAAAATATAAGCACAAGACATTGATATAGAGTTTCATATTTATACATCTTCATATAACATAATAAAAATTAAATTAACACTGAGTAATGAGAACCATTTTCTTTAAAAAAATCTTTTTTTAACTATAAAGCAAATTTTAAGTTATTACACAAAATGAGGATAAAGGGGTCTCTAATAAGCATGACACAAATACCAAACTGACCAAGTAAAGCACTAAAGAAAGTACAAGAGAAGTTCTTTTATAAATAAGGATGCAAAAATCCTAAAGATATTGTCAAACACCATCACATTAAAAAATAATATACATTAACTGAGATTTATCTAATATTGAAATAGTTCAATCCTAAGACATATATTAATTTATTATTAAGTATTAAAAAAGAAAACCATATGCTATCTTCACAGGTGATAAGTGGGAAACAATAAAATTTAATACTTT
Source organism: Bos javanicus (assembly GCF_032452875.1). Classification (NCBI taxonomy): domain Eukaryota; kingdom Metazoa; phylum Chordata; class Mammalia; order Artiodactyla; family Bovidae; genus Bos; species Bos javanicus. Next base: position 12,955,861 of record NC_083870.1, read on the forward strand.
ATTCTTGGTAAAATTCTAATATGTGAGATAAAATAAAACTAAATACATACTTCCTTAACATGATACAGCAGATATGCCTTACCCAAAACACAACATCATGCTTAATGGAGAAACACTAGAAGCATTTGTATTAGAGTTAGGAACAATATAATGATATGCTTTATCATCATGATTATTTAACATGATTTTGGAAATATTAGCCAATTCAATTAGATAAGAAAAGGGAATGAAGCATAAACATTGGAAAGAAGGAAGCAAAAGTTATAATCACTTGTTAACATTTTTATTTATCCCTAAATTCAAAGGGATCAAATGAAAAACTGTTACAAACAGTAGAGACGTTAAGTAACATGGCTTAATACATGGTTCATATGTGTTATCTTAATAAAATTAGAATACACAGGGGGAACAAGACCCTATTTTTAATAACAACAAAATGATGAAGAATTATTATTTCAATAAGATATGCCTTCTGACTTTTGTGCAAGCATGTATAATTTAATGAAAATATAAGAGTATGTGAATTGAACTTTGAAAACCTAGATAGTACATTTCCTGTGTCTATAATTAATTCTAGTATATAACAGAGCTCAAAAAAAAAAAAACAAAAACAGTTTACTTTTCTTTCCACCACTCCCCTCTACAACACAGCTGACCTTGAATCTTGTATCTACAGGCCTCTTTTTTATAATAGTCAAGGGGCATTCTTTTCACTATTCATAGTGGTGAGCTGACTGTGAAACCCTGAAGGTCCTCCCCACACGGCCCATCCTTTTCAGGGGCCCCAAGTTCCTCCCTATTCAGATAAATCATCTCTTTCCCCCCACTATCCCTGTGCAGGTCTTGCCTGACCATGAGTATACCCTAATAGGATTAATAGGTTCACAGGTCCAAAGTGTGGCTGAAGGCTGAAGGCTTTGCTTCTCATATTTGGTTATTTAACTGGCAGAGCCACCACCTACCATCTATGATGTGAGAAAATTTTTGTGGGAATTTGGGGGAGCAGCTCAGTGAGATTGGTCAGGAAGACCTAGGCTCTAGTCCTAGATCCACCTTAAGGAGGGATCTTTGGGGGCCCAAGGGTAAAGGGGTAAAGGGATGGGGCAGACCTTGCCAAGGTCCCCCTCATGCTCTGGTTTTATCATGGTCTAAGCATCACCCTGGGGTTCTGGACTTGTCCGGATCTTCTCGTAGACAGTATGGATGGCCAAAGTACACTCAGGGTTATCTGTGTGGCAGTTGCCCTTTTCCAAGTCTTTCTACAATTCAAGCAGAGTTTAGGAGTGGTCTTGATCAATTTCTAAGCATCAAGTAGAAGGATAAGTCAAGCTACATCTCTTTATGAGCTTCTTGTCTTCAACAGGTTAGTTCTGTCTCTCAAGCCTGATAACTCCCCCAAACACAGCTTCAGCACAGACTCTCTCTTGAACATTGTAGGATCTTTGCATTTGCTCTATCTTCTACCCAAGATACTACCTCTCTCCCCACTCCAAGACCTCCATTTTGCTCACCCCCTCATTTCTTTCATGGTCTCTCTTCTTGGTGAGTTTTCCCCTGACAGCCTTAGTTAAAATCACACACTACCTACCCCATCTCTCTTTTCTGCTTTATTTTCTCCTAACACTTATTATCACCCAGAACTTGATGGCTTGCTTATTGACTTGTCACTCTCCATCCCCTCACCCTAGAATATTCTATGAGACCAAGGACTTTTCTTGCTTTGTAGACTTTCATAGCTCAGATTAAAAACAATTCAGGGAACACAGTAGGTGCTCAACAGATATTTGATGAACTTTAATTTGTAAATCACTTTGCTCTCAAAGTTGCTGTGGAAAGCTTAAAAGTGTCAAGTAAATGTAAGCTATTATTACTATAATCCTCATTTTATAAAAGAATAAACTGAGGCAGAAGGAGGGAAGTGATTTTCTAGAGTTGATCAAGAAGTCTGTGTCACAAACTCATTTTATGAAACAAAAACAGACTCACAAACATAGAAAATGAATGTATGGTTACTAAGGGGGAAGAGGGGGTGAGGAGAGATAAATTAGGAGTTTGGGATTAGTAGACACAAAATACTATATATAGAATGGGATAAATAACAAGGTTCTACTGTACAGTATAGGGAACTATGTTCAATACCCTGTAACAAACCATAATGGAAGAGAATATGGAAAAGTATATGTCTATCTATCTAAAACTGAATAACTTTGCTGTACACCAGAAACTAACCCAACATTGTAAGTCAACTATACTTCATTAAAAAAGAAAAAGAAATCTGTGTCAGAGCCTCATATCCATTTCTCCAGACTCTTCTTTATGCCACCCTCATCGTTTTTGCACTTAGCTTCCTGTCTCCTTGAAGGGAGTTTATTTTCTCCACCAGACTGGGAGCTCCCCAAGGGCAGAAACTGAGGTGCCAGGGGCTTCAGCATGGGGCTGCATGTCTGGGTCAGATGTTGCCTCATCTGTTTCTCTATCCCAAAGTCACTCATTGTTCCCCTCCTGTGCTTCTCTGCAGGGGTATTAGGGTTTGGGTCACAATGAACAATTTCCTAAGTTCCCCGAGGCCCAGGTTAGGTAAGGATGTAACCCAGAGGGACTGACACGGGAAGTCACAATGTGGAAGGCATTGAGGCAGCTGGGGACAGTGTGTGGAAGACTAGGCTGTGAACGAAGACACCCCTATTCTGCCTCGTTTGCATGGTTCTCTGATAAGTCCAAGTATTCCCTCTATGTCTCACTTTCCCCTACTATAACCTGCTGGGACTGGACCAGATCCTGATGCTTTGTGACTCAATCATCTAGCATTGTCCCCTCTTTGGGGAAGTCAAAGGATGAGAGAGGAGAGAACCTGGGCATCCCTGCTTCTCTTCTGCTCACCCTTTTAGTCCAGTGGTTCTCAATGGGGGGCCAGGATCACTTGGGATCAGTATCACTTGGGAATTTGTTAGAAATACAAGTTCTCAGGGCTGCCTTAGACCTACTGAATCAAAAACTCCTGGAGTGGGCCCAGAAAACTTCATTTTTAACCAAGCCCTTCAGGTGTTCCTGATGCAAGCTCTATTTGAGAATCATTGCTCTGGGAAGTCCCTTAGATGTCCTCTTTTCCTCCTGTAATTGCTGTCTTCAGTTCTTCCCCGCTGGTGAAATTATTCCATCTGTGACTGTAGCACCAATTTCCAACCAAGGGTCAGTAGCCAACATGAGATGCCCTCCTAGGAACACCTCACCAATGGGAGGGCATCAAAACATGTACCGAAAGATGTGGTATTATTGGTAGGATCCCAGGTAGGTAGGACAGAGAAAGACTTGAGGAAGAAGAGGAAATGAGCTTTTCCTGGCCCTCCTCAGCTCCTTAGGTCTGCTCTCAACCCTGGACCTGCTAGTGTGCCCTCCTTTTACTCCCTTGGGTTTTATATAGGTGATGGGGTCTATGAGACACCTGGTCATTTATACTTTTCTGCTCTGCCAACCCTCCTCCTTGGGTATTGGAGAGGATGTGATGAGGCTATGGACATACAAGTGGAGTATGCTCCCCATCAGTGGTTTCCTAACTTGGCACCTCAGCTCCCAGCATGCTGTGGGTAGCCAAGCACAGCAACCATATTGCCCAAAGCAAGGGTTGGACCCAGAATGTGATAGGGAATAGAATACTCTGGATTTCCCCAGACTTACTGCCTCTGAGAACATAGCAGACCTGGTATGATTTGATTCCCTTGAACCCACCTTAAGGTGTCTCTGGAAGCTGATCTCTTCATAGGGAGAGTCCAGGCTGTTGGTCACATCAGTCTGAAGGTTAGTAGATTCCTCTGTGGGAAGGGCCTGGGGAGTAGCTTTCAAGCCTGAAGCCTCTGGCAGGAGAGTGGACCCACCTATGTACAGCAGACGCTCAATGAGAATGAGTGGAATTGGAGGTGATCCCTTGTAAGCCCTTGAGTGAGAGCAGTCATTGCTCTCTGGGTCATGGATCAGGTCCCAGACTCCTGTCTTGTCCCTGCCCTCCTCTGTTCTTCCTTTCTGGACATGCACGTGGCTTCTGCCCCCAGCATTGCTCTATCCTAGGCTTCTATCAAGATGATTCATGGACGAGGTCAATGAGCCTCTACCTGCCCACTGCCCTGCCCTCCTCCCTGGGGTCTTGATCCATGCCCTTCCTCCAGATCCCCCTCACCCCAGCCCTCCCCTCAGGGTCTACCCAGCACCTGCCTCTCCTGGTCTGCATCTTCTTTCTCATCCAGATCCACACTCCAGCTCCTAGGCTCACCATCAGGACCATGAGAAGGATGCCAAGCCAAAGCCATTTGCTCTGAAGAGAACCTGGAGTCAAAGGCTGGTGTCAGATCTGCTCAGTCAGGCCTGTTGGGTAGGCAATGGGGAGCAGGTGGGCCCCCCCTGCCCCTGGCTCAGAGCCTGTATCTTGAGTGTACATCCTTGATGTAGCTCTGACAAGTTTCTTCCTTTCCAGTCTCTCTACACACTAACCACTATTACTATAATGTTTCATCACCAGACTTTCTGTCCAATCTCTGAACAGGACCCTCAGAGGCTTCCATTAGTTGTGTGTGACATTGTTCATCCCCTTCACCTGCCTCTTTTCTCAGACTCCCACAAGAAAAATACATTCTAAGAGGAGGAAGGGATAAAGGACACTGGGATAGACCTTAGGCTTGTTCTTTTCTCTGTTTGGGATGTCTTTTCTATAACCCCACAAGAAAACTCCTATTCATCCTTCAAGGCCCATCTCAAGTGTTCCCATATCTGTGATGCCTTTCCCAACTCAGGCAGAAGTTGCTCAACTTTTTCTTCCTCCCTTCCTCCCTCTTTCCATCTCTCCCTCCCTCTTTCTTTTCCTTCTTTCCTTCTTTCCTCCCTCCTTCCCTCCCTTCCTCTCTTCCTTTCTTTCTTTCATACCAAAATCATATACTTTGTATTTTATCCAACTTTATTGTTTAACATCTGGTTTTTTAAAATTAATTTATTTTTTAATTGAAGGATGCTTGCTTTACAGAATTTTTCTGTTTTCTGTTTTTATATTTAGAAATTTATTCTTCCCCTTCTTTGAACTATCTTCTGATAATTACTGACATGTTCTGTGTCACACACATAACTGATATCTGATATTTGATATTACTGATATATGATACTGTGCTGATATCTTCTTGCAGATCACTTCTTTTCATTCTCACAAGAGCCTTGTGAAGTACATACAATTATTATCCACATTATGGAAAAGCTATAAAAATTAAGTAACCTGTTCAAGTCTCACAGCCAGTGTGTGGTGAAGCCCCCACTACACTGTAAGTTCCTTGAGGACAGAGATTTATCTTATTTTTCACTGAGCCTTTCCCCCCATCATCAGCACCCAGTAGGCACTCAGTTGTGAGGGTTGAAATCTGAGTGAGTGAGGAAACGAGATGAAAGAGACCATTCAGACAAGAGCCCCACATGAGCAAGTAGGGGTCAGGAGGGCATTGGTGGGATAAGGCAACTGAACTAGTAATTATACCTCCTTTTTAACATCAGTTGTTCCTGCTTTATATTCCTAGGGAAAGTAGGGGACTTCTTTCCCTAGGCATTTTACAATGCCACAGTCTGAGGCTCTTTTGTAAGGGTTCACACCCCATAACCCACCCCACTTAGTCCCTTTATGTAACCAAGGTGTTGCTCTAGGCTGATGGGGAAAGTATAGTAATGGGTTGTAGTGACCACAGGTTCTCACACTGCTCAGAGGAGGGTTGAACTGTGGTTTATGTACTCAGAGGTGGTAACCATCCTTTGAAAGGACAAGTCTGGAATGCAGCAAAAATTGGGCATCTATCAGCCTGAATGTGCTATGCGAGTCCCACCCACCCAGGGTAAGGGCCAGAGTCTGCGTGACAGGAGTATTCCATGGTTGGGGGCAGGGTGCCCTGAGTTCCTTAGTGTTTACTCCTCAGATCTTTCTCCTCCTCTGCTCGGATCTGATGTCTAATTCAGCCTCCCAGGCTCATTGATATTGGGAAAGGGAGTGCACACATGCCAGTCTCACATTTATGTTCTGGGTGAAGCATTAGTCTCTGTAATTGGTCCAGTTTCTGGATTTGTAGGTTTCAAGACTGTAATGAGGCTGTGGCCATTCACTGAGGTGGGGATGTTTTGGTTGCATTCACATACACTGCCTTAAAATGTTCCTCAGTTCTCCCCATTTTCTTTGAGATTTACCAGCCTTGCCCTCCCCTAGTCTCTGCTGGCTCATTTTCATCACCTTCCTAGCTGATCACACTCACCCCTCCAGGGACAGATGTCCTCCAGGTGTAAGGTTGCATTCTTCTCTTCTGCAGGGTTGCTAACCACGCAGGTGAGGTGACTGTTGATGTGGCTGATAGGCAGGCTCAGGCTTAGGTTCCTGGAGTTGGGGAGTATCCCTCTCTGCTCCAGGTGCCTGGGGAGGCCCTGGCTTAGCCAGGTCACTGTCAGGTTCCCTGCGTTTCCTGGGATCTCACATTCTAGACTGATGTTGCACCAGCCTGATGTGTTAGATGATGAAAGAATCTGGATCTGGGGGTGGGGGATGGGATCTGGGGTGAGAGGGGACAAGAGAGAAGCTGAGCTTCAGGACTGGAGGCCAATCTAAACGCATCACCTTTCTCAGCACGTGATACATCTGCACGAGATTTCTAACTGTAGGCCTGGGGAAGGAACCTACTCTCCCTAGCCTAGGAAGTTCTGATTCCCAGCCCACTGACAGCTTAACCTTCCATGTTCAGTTATGTCTAGACAGCTAAATTATCATGGATGCCTGGAGTGCTGCAGTACATGGAGTCACAAAGAGTTGGATATGACTTAGTGACTGAACAACAGCAACAATCTGATAATTATATAATTATAAGTAAATACATGATATGTCAATATATGGTAACCATATATATTATTGTATATACAATAAATAAAACATGAGAAACACTTAAAATACACTGTAAAGACATGTTTACAGTCTTGTTTTGTTTAGAGAATTAAAAAATATTGATTATCTTCAAATGTTAAAGTAAAAATGTAAGTTTAGTAACCAGTGAAATAAAAGTACAATTTTGTATAATTTCCAAACTGCTAGAGAAGTTTGGATAAAATAAAACTGTATTAATAAAACAAAAGGCAAGAAAAAACTGATAAGAAACATTAAATAAGATGTCTGGAGTAGGTCCATACATGTAAAAAATTAAAATACATCTGAATGCATTATATCCCCCTATTAAAAAACCAAGACCCAAATTAGGTAAAACCAGCTATGTGTCATTTATATTAATGATACAGAAAGATCAAAAAGACAGATGAAAAATAATAAATGAGGAAAATGTCAACCAAATGATTGTCAATGTGGCAACAGTCACTATAGACTGCTTTCATCTGAGATGAAAAACATTAAGCAGGCCAGAGATATTTTAGATTATTATGTACCTAGCAACATGATTTGGAAATGCATAAATCAAATCCACTAATACTACAATAGATGGTTTTACTATGGCAGATATAAATGGATTAGAGGACAGGATGTAACATAGGTAAACACAGATGTTAATGGCCAGGTGGCCAATCTGGTAGGTAACTCACTCTATGCTCAGTCCCTCTTTCCTCACTGTCCTTGACTTTGTCTATTGAAGAATCTAGAAAGCAAAATTCTCCATTTCAGTCTTTCTTATATTTGCACTTGTTCTGAGCAGTGAAGTAGGGGCAATTTGCTGCATGAGAGGAAAAGTCTTCACTCCTGAAAAGAGAAAGCTTCAACACAAGAAAAATTATTCCCCCTGTCTTTCTTTTTTTGCTATTTTTTTTTTCTAGAATGATATCTAGAGAAACAGTCATCCTGTTTCAAAGCAACAAGCACGAGAACAAAACCCATGTGCCAATGATGGCAGAACAGAAAAATAGAGTGAGCCTCCACCTCAGGGGTCAATGATGAACAGACACATGGATGCCAGAGAAAGTTACCTCTTGACTTCTGGTTACATGAGAAAAGTAAACCCCCATTTTCTCAAGCCTTTAAAAATCAAGCTTAATGCTAATTGAAGTCAAATATATAACTAACTTACATGCATAGATAACAATAAAAAGATTTGATCAGCAAAATCAAAGCCATTTAAAAAAGAGATCAATCAAAAGAATAAATATTGCTAACCAAACACTTAAAGTTATAAGTAAATGTCACATAGAATGAGAATTGGACATAACTACAGATAAGAGAAGGGCTTCCCTGGTGGCTCAAATGGTAAAGAACCTGCCTGCAATGCAGGAAATGCAGGTTTGATCCCTGGATCAGGAAGATCCCCTGGAGATGGGAATGGCTACCCACTGCAGTATTCTTGCCTGGAGAATTCCATTGACAGAGGAGACTGGTGGGCTACAGTCCATGAGTCGCAAAGAATCAGACACAACTGACCGACTAACACTACTACCACTAGAGATAAGAGAAGATGAAAAATTATAAGGAAACACTGTGTACAACTAAATATCAATAGATTTTAAGATATAAGTGAAATAATGCTTTTCTAAGAAAGTGTTAATGATCAAAATCTTATTAAGAAGCAGCAGCAAACCTGAATACACCCATTGTCTTAGAAACATGACCAAAGATCTGTCCTTATGAAGGTCATGAAGAGTATTTGGTTTCAGGAGTGAGTGTGACCAAATGACCAAAGAAAGAAAACTCTTGCATTATATACTTTGTCTCAGAGCTTGAAATGGCAAAATGACCTCCAGGTCATTCTGAAAGTACAGCTTAACACTCACATCAGACAAGAATACCAAAACCAAAACAAGACAAAACACACAAATCCACGGATTAATGTCAGTTTCAAACAGAATTTAAAATTCCTAAATTAAATATTAGCAAATATAATCACACAATACACTATGATCAAGTTGGATTTATTATAGGAATGCAAAGACAGTATAATTAGGAAATTTACTAATGCAGTTTATGCCATTAACAGATGAAAAGAAAACACAACACCTAACATTTACTGAGCAGGTATGTATTTCTAGACTTAGTTCCAAAGGCTTCACATGAGCTCATCTAACCTCATAATAACCCTATAAAGTTACATGGATTAGCTGTGTCAGTGGAGTCATCTAGGGCAGGGGTAAGCAAAGGGTAAAAGACTGGACAGTAAATATTTTAGGTTTCATAGGCTGTATGGTCTCTTGCAAAAAAGCAAAATGGCTGTCTGGGGAGGCCTTACAAATAGCTGTGAAAAGAAGAGAAGTGAAAAGCAAAGGAGAAAAGGAAAGATATAAACATCTGAATGCAGAGTTCCAAAGAATAGCAAGAAGAGATAAGAAAGCCTTCCTCAGCAATCAATGCAAAGAAATAGAGGAAAACAATAGAATGGGAAAGACTAGAGAGCTCTTCAAGAAAATCAGAGGTGCCAAAGGAACATTTCATGCAAAGATGGGCTCTATAAAGGACAGAAATGGTATGGACCTAACAGAAGCAGAAGATATTAAGAAGAGATGGCAAGAATACAAGGAAGAACTGTACAAAAAAGATCCTCATGACCCAGATAATCACGATGGTGTGATCACTCACCTAGAGCCAGACATCCTGGAATGTGAAGTCAAAGGGGCCGTGGAAAGCATCACTACAAACAAAGCTAGTGGAGGTGATAGAATTCCATTTGAGCTATTCCAAATCCTGAAAGATGATGTTGTGAAAGTGCTGCACTTAAAATTCCAGGAAATTTGGAAAACTCAGCAGTGGCCACAGGACTGGAAAAGGTCAGTTTTCATTCCAATCCCAAAGAAACGCAATGCCAAAGAATGCTCAACCACACAATTGCACTCATCTCACACGCTAGTAAAGTAATGCTCAAAATTCTCCAAGCCAGGCTTCAGCAATACGTGAACCGTGAACTTCCAAATGTTCAAGCTGGTTTTCGAAAAGGCAGAGGAACCAGAGATCAAATTGCCAACATCCGCTGGATCATCAAAAAAGCAAGAGAGTTCCAGAAAACATCTATTTCTGCTTTATTGACTATGCCAAAGCCTTTGTGTGGATCACAATAAACTGTGGAAAATTCTTCAAGAGATGGGAATACCAGACCACCTGACCTGCCTCTTGAGAAATCTGTATGAAGGTCAGGAAACAACAGTTAGAACTAGGCATGGAACAACAGACTGGTTCCAAATAGGAAAAGGAGTACATCAAGGCTGTACATTGTCACCGTGCTTATTTAACTTATATGCAGAGTACATCATGAGAAACGCTGGACTGGAAGAAACACAAACTGGAATCAAGATTGCTGGGAGAAATATCAATCACCTCAGATATGCAGATGACACCACCCTTATGGCCGAAAGTGAAGAGGAACTAAAAAGCCTCTTGATGAAAGTGAAAGTGGAGAGTGAAAAAGTTGGCTTAACTCAACATTCAGAAAACGAAGATCATGGCATCCGGTCCCACCACTTCATGGGAAATAGATGGGGAAACAGTGTCAGACTTTATTTTGGGGGGCTCCAAAATCACTGGAGATGGTGACTGCAGCCATGAAATTAAAAGACGCTTACTCCTTGGAAGGAAAGTTATGACCAACCTAGATAGCATATTCAAAAGCAGAGACATGACTTTGCCAACAAAGACTCATCTAGTCAAGGCTATGGTTTTTTCTGTGGTCATGTATGGATGTGAGAGTTGGACTGTGAAGAAGGCTGAGGGCTGAAGAATTGATGCTTTTGAACTGTGGTGTTGGAGAAGACTCTTGAGAGTCCCTTGGACTGCAAGGAGATCCAACCAGTCCGTTCTAAAGGAGGTCAGCCCTGGGATTTCTTTGGAAGGAATGATACTAAAGCTGAAACTCCAGTACTTTGGCCACCTGATGTGAAGAGTTGACTCATTGGAAAAGACTCTGATGCTGGGAGGGATTGGGGGCAAGAGGAGAAGGAGACGACAGAGGATGAGATGGCTGGATGGCATCACTGACTCGATGGTCATGAGTCTGAGTGAACTCTGGGAGTTGGTGATGGACAGGGAGGCCTGGCGTGCTGTGATTCATGGGGTCGCAAAGAGTCGGACATGACTGAGTGACTGATCTGATCTGATCTGATGGTCTCTTGAAACAACTAGTCAACTTTGCCATTATAGGGAGAAAGCAACCAAATACAACATCTAAACAAATGGGTGTGTGGCTGTGTTCCAATAAAACTTTATTTATAAAGTCAGGTATTGGGCTTTGGTGATGGACAGGGAGGCCTGGCGTGCTGCGATTCATGAGGTCGCAAAGAGTCAGACACAACTGAGTGACTGATCTGACCTGACCTGATTGGGCTAGATTTACCAATGGCTATAGTTTGCCACCCCTTGATCTGGGGTAATTGTTAAAAATACAAATTTATGGGCTCTTCCCAAGACTCACTGAACATGCATCTGGGAAAAACGATATTTTTACATCACTTTAAAAGATCTGATTTAATGAACAGATAACAATTTAAATGTAAAATCAAATGGAATGTCTATTACAAAGTGTGATGAAGCATAGATAGGTGTTAAGGCAGAGTATGTTCTTAGGCATTTAAAGTTCACTTGGCATGTGGTTTTTATGAACTTTTGTTAAGCTCTTTTTAATAGGTAAAGGAATATTAATCAAGATTGAATAACACAAAAATCTTAGAAAAATTAGGTGCATTTCTATCATTTTCCTTAAAAATTGCCTTAATCTATTTGTTTAAAGGAATACTTCTTTAATGCCTCCTGGGGCCTCTATAAAACATCAGACAGATGCAAGAAGAGTAGGGCATGGCTCCTGCTCCCACGTGGACAGCACACCACACACAAATAACTTTAGTGCAAGGCAGAGAGAAATATGAGCCATAAAAGAATTAGGAAAAAGAACTTGCAGACTTCAAAATGGGCATATTCATTTAACAGGGGTGAGAAAAGCCTTTATAGGATATGACAATTCTGAAAGCCCATGAGGTAGGAGAGAGCAAGAAAGAAAGGCTGTACTTGAAGAACAATGTGTTTGGCTAGAAACAAGGCTAGAACACTGGCATTAACTGATGGTGGATCTCTCATGCTGTGATGAGTACTTAGTTCCACAGCAATGGTAAGTAAGCGAGTATTATTGTAAAATTCAATAAGGGAGCTGGTAAATTATCAGGTAAGTTGGAAGCAAGACAAAAGGAAACCAGCTAGTAGCACTTCTACTTTTTCAAGCAACTCTTCTTTTGCTCCACCATTGTGGTTTTCATATGACTTGTTAGTCAAAGCATTCTGACCCTGGTTACATGCGACAGCACAAGCTCCAGGCCTTGACAATCAGAATATGTTATTTCCCTGGTCAGTGACCCATCTAGGGGTAATCTTGAGAACCTAGCCCAGCTAGTAAGAGCCTCTCCCTAGAATTTCCCATGTGAAGTGAGCCAGGAAACTCCCTTTGCTCTCTGGTTGAGTGGGATGCATAGCTGCACAAAGCCATACTCCCAACCACTTGGAGAGGTCCAGGAGAAGAAAGCTGATAGGAAAGGAGGAGAGAGAGAGAGAGAGACACTGAAAAAGAAGATGAGAGAGTACGTGGTTTCTGAATACAGAAGTGAGCCCCTGTCAGTTTTTCAGTTCCTGTGAGCATGAGGGCCAGAGGAACTCCTTTACTGATCTTGCTCCTAGAGATCTAAGCATTTTTATCACAAAAACACTCTTACTGACTAATTTAAGTAGGGTTCCTTAAATGCTACTTGATGCTAAGAGACATAGGATAAAACTCTATTGGTATGATGTCACTGAGAAAGCTATGCCAGGAATTTATCAGCCAAGGAGGAGAGAAAGACAAATTCAGGAATCAGAAGCTGGAGGCCAGGGGGCAGCTAATATGCTCTCCGTCTCTTATCAACAGAAAAACCCAGCTTGGATAGTCAACCCAGTCAACCTAGCCTCTTCTCATAAGATTTCCAATCCCCCCACTCCTCCCCGGCTCCCACTAGGTGAGGTGTGCAGGGAATGTTTTTGAGATGGATATCCCTGGGAGAGCCACTAGTGTATGTCAAGAAGGAAAGGACCAGGTGGCAAGGAGAAGGGTAGAAAATTCAGAGCATGGCACATGGAGGAAAGTGTTGGGAAGCCAGGCTGAAGAGGCAGCCAGGGACCAGATCCTGTGCAGAGTTGCACTTCTTTTTCTGAGTGCCATTTATTCTGTGCAGAATGGGAATGGGGACTGTTTGGTGTTAAACAGGTAAACAACAGGAAGAGCACTACATTTTAAAGAAGATCAAAATATCAGCTGCATGGAGGGTGATTTAGAAAGCAGAAGAGAAGCCAGTCAGGACGCTGATGTGATAACCCAAGCAGAGGTGGTGGAGGATGGAGGCAAAGACGACAGATGGGAGATTGCTCTGGCAGGTTCGATACTCCTTATCTGGACCTTCTTCTCACTCTTTCCTGTATTTCTCCATTGTACTGTCTGCCCAGGAGGTACAGTACCTCCTGTACTGTACTTGGACTCCTTACTAGCCTGGGAGCTCCAGGGAGCAGGCATTGGGTCTTCTCTGGTATCTCTGACTTGCGTCTAGGACAAAGCTTCGTCCTGAAATCTCTCTAACTGGACTTCAGATCAACTAGTTTAAAAGCATTTTACGTGATCAAAACTCCTACTTGGTGTTTTTTTTTTCCACCAAGTTCTGTTGTTTAAGTTTTGCCAACATCTTTTTGTCACTTAAGAACTTTTAAATCAACTTTTCCCAAAGCATGAGTAATATTTTGTTTTCAGGAACAGGTTTGTTTTTTTTTTTTCTTTTTGGCAGCTTGCAGGATCTTTTTCCCCAACCAGGGATTGAACCTGTGTTCTTAGCACCTTTGACAATGAAAGCACAGAGTCCCAACCACTGGGAATTCTCAAGAACAGAGAGAAGAAATCCAGCTCGACCTACAAGAACACCCACACAAGTTTCTTTAACCAGGAAACCTTGACAAGCCACCCATCCAACTCCACCCACAGCGAGGAACCTCCACAATAAAGAGGAACCACAAACTGCCAGAATACGGAAAGGCCACCCCAAACATAGCAATATAAACAACATGAAAAGGCAGAGAAATACTCAGCAGGTAAAGGAACAGGATAAATGCCCACCAAACCAAACAAAAGAGGAAGAGATAGGGAATCTACCTGATAAAGAATTCCGAATAACGATAGTGAAAATGATCCAAAATCTTGAAAACAAAAGGGAGATACAGAAAAATAGCCTGGAGAAAAGGATTGAGAAGATGCAAGAAATGTTTAACAAGCACCTAGAAGAAATAAAAAAGAGTCAATATATAATGAATAATGCAATAAATGAGATCAAAAACACTCTGGAGGGAACCAACAGTAGAATAACGGAGGCAGAGGATAGGATAAATCAGGTAGAAGATAGAATGGTAGAAATAAATGAAGTAGAGAGAAAAAAAGAAAAATGAATTAAAAGATATGAGGACAACTTCAGAGACCTCTGGGACAATGTTAAGTGCCCCAACATTCGAATCATAGGAGTCTCAGAAAAAGAAGACAAAAAGAAAGACAATGAGAAAAATACTTGAGGCGATAATAGTTGAAAACTTACCTAAAATGGGGAAGAAAATAGCCACCCACGTCCAAGAAACCTGGAGAGTCCCAAACAGGATAAACCCAAGGAGAAACACCCCAAGACACATATTAATCAAATTAACAAAGATCAAACACAAAGAACAAATATTAAAAGCAGCAAGGGAAAAAACAACAAATAACACACAGGGGATTCCAATAAGGATAACAGCTGATCTTTCAATAGAAACTCTACAGACCAGAAGGGAATGGCAGGACATTCTTAAAGTGATGAAAGAAAATAACCTACAGCCCAGATTACTGTACCCAGCAAGGATCTCATTCAAATATGAAGGAGAAATCAAAAGCTTTACAGACAAGCAAAAGCTCAGAGAATTCAGCACCACCAAACCAGCTCTCCAACAAATACTAAAGGATCTTCTCTAGACAGAAAATACAGAGAGGGTGTATAAACTCGAACCCAAAACAATAAAGTAAATGGCAATAGGATCATACTTATCAATAATTACCTTAAACATAAATGGGTTGAATGCCCCAACCAAAAGACAAAGACTGGCTGAATGGATACAAAAACAAGACCCCTATATATGCGGTCTACAAGAGAACCACCTTGAAACAAGGGTCACATACAGACTGAAAGAGAAGGGCTGGAGAAAGATACTCCATGCAAATAGAGACCAAAAGAAAGGAGGAGTAGCAATACTCATATCAGATAAAATAGACTTTAAAATAAAGGGTATGAAAAGAGAAAAGAAGGACACTACATAATGATCAAAGGATCAAGCCAAGAAGAAGATATAACAATTATAAATATATATGCACCCAACATAGGAGCACCGCAATATGTAAGACAAATGCTAACAAGTATGAAAGGGGAAATTAACAATAACACAATAACCCTACTCACATCTATGGATAGATCAACTAAACAGAAAATTAACAAGGAAACACGAACTTTAAATGATACAATAGACCAGTTAGACCTAATTGATATCTATAGGACATTTCACCCCAAAACAATGAATTTCACCTTTTTCTCAAGTGCACATGGAACCTTCTTCAGGATAGATCACATCTTGGGCCATAAATCTAGCCTTGGTAAATTCAAAAAAACTGAAATCATTCCAAGCATCTTTTCTGACCACAATGCAGTAAGGTTAGGTATCAATTACAAGAGAAAAACTATTAAAAATTCCAACATATGGAGGCTGAACAACATGCTGCTGAATAACCAACAAATCACAGAAGAAATAAAAATGTGAATAGAAATGAATGAAAATGAAAGCACAACAACCCAAAACCTATGGGACACTGTAAAAGCAGTGCTAAGTGGAAGGTTCTTAGCAATACAGGCTTACCTAAAGAAATGAGAAAAAGGTCAAATAAATAACCTAACTTTACACCTAAAGCAACCAGAAAAGAAAGAAATGAAGAACCCCAGGGTTAGTAGAAGGAAAGAAATCTTAAAAATTAGGGGAGAAATAAATGCAAAAGAGACCATAGCAAAAATCAACAAAGCCAAAAGCTGGTTCTTTGAGAAGATAAATAAAATTGACAAACCATTAGCCAGACTTATCAAAAAACAAAGGGAGAAAAATCAAATCAACAAAATTGAAAATGGGGCAAAACCAATACAATATTATAAAGTAATTAGCCTCTAATTAAAATAAATAAATTAAAAAAAGAAAGAAATGGAAATGGAGATATCATAACAGACAACACAGAAATACAAAGGATCATAAGAGACTACTATCAGCAGCTATAGGCCAATAAAATGGACAACTTGGAAGAAATGGACAAATTCTTAGAAAAGTACAACTTTCCAAAACTGAACCAGCAAGAAATAGAAAATCTTAACAGACCCATCACAAGCACAGAAATTGAAACTGTAATCAGAAATCTTCCAGCCAACAAAAGCCCAGGTCCAGATGGCTTCACTGCTGAATTCTACCAAAAACTTATAGAAGAGCTAACACTTATCCTACTCAAACTCTTCCAGAAAATTGCTGAGGAAGGTAAACTTCCAAACTCATTCTATGAGGCCACCATCACCCTAATACCAAAACCAGACAAAGATGCCACAAAAAAAGAAAACTACAGGTCAATATCACTGATGAACATAGATGCAAAAACCCAGAACAAAATTCTAGCAATCAGAATCCAACAACATATTAAAAAGATCATACATCATGACGAAATGGGCTTTGCCCCAGGGATGCAAGGATTCTTCAATATCCATAAATCAATCAATGTAATACACCACATTAACAACTTGAAAGATAAAAACTATATGATTGTCTCAATAGATGTAGAGAAAGCCTTTGACAAAATCCAACATCCACTTATGATGAAAACCCTCCAGAAAGCAGGAATAGAAGGAACATACTTCAACATAATAAAAGCTGTATAAGACAAACCCACAGCAAACATTATCCTCAATGGTGAAAAATTGAAAGCATTTCCCCGAAAGTCAGGAACAAGACAAGGGTGCTCACTCTCACCACTACTATTCAACATGTGGTGGAAGTTTTGGCCACAGCAATCAGAGCAGAAAAAGAAATAAAAAGAATCCAAATTGGAAAAGAAGAAGTAAAACTCTCACTGTTTGCAGATGACATGATCCTCCACATAGAACACCCTAAGGACTTCACCAGAAAAATTGATGCTTTTGAACTGTGGTGTTGGAGAAGACTCTTGAGAGTCCCTTGGACTGCAAGGAGATCCAACCAGTCCATTCTGAAGGAGATCAGCCCTGGGATTTCTTTGGAAGGAATGATACTAAAGCTGAAACTCCAATACTTTGGCCACCTCAGGCGAAGAGTTGACTCATTGGAAAAGACTCTGATGCTGGGAGGGATTGGGGGCAAGAGGAGAAGGGGACGACAGAGGATGAGATGGCTGGATGGCATCACTGACTCGATGGATGTGAGTCTGAGTGAACTGCGGGAGTTGGTGTTGGACAGGGAGGCCTGGCATGCTGCAATTCATGGGGTCGCGAAGAGTCAGACATGACTGAGCGACTGATCTGATCTGAATCAATGAATATAGTAAAGTTGAAGGATATAAAATCAACACACAGAAATCCCTTGCATTCTATACACTAATAATGAGAAAACAGAAAGAGAAATTAAGGAAACAATTCCATTCACCATTGCAACGAAAAGAATAAAATACTTAGGATTATATCTACCTAAAGAAACTAAAGACCTATATATAGAAAACTATAAAACACTGATGAAAGAAGTCAAAGAGGACACAAATAGATGGAGAAATACACCATGTTCGTGGACTGGGAGAATCAATATAGTGAAAATGAGTGTACTACCCAAAGCAATCTATAGATTCAATGCAATCCCTATCAAGCTACCAATGGTATTTTTCACACAACTAGAACAAATAATTTCACAATTTGTATGGAAATACAAAAAACCTCGAATAGCCAAAGCAATCTTGAGAAAGAAGAATGGAACTGGAGGAATCAACCTGCCTGACTTCAGGCTGTACTACAAAGCCACAATCATCAAGACAGTATGGTACTGGCACAAAAACACACATACAGATCAACGGAACAAAATAGAAAGCCCAGAGATAAATGCACACACCTACGGACACCTTATCTTTGACAAAGGAGGCAAGAATATACAATGGAGAAAAGACAATCTCTCTAACAAGTGGTGCTGAGAAAACTGGTCAACCACTTGTAAAAGAATGAAACTAGAACACTTTCTAACGCCATACACGAAAATGAACTCAAAATGGATTAAAGATCTAAACATAAGACCAGAAACTATAAAACTCTTAGAGGAAAAGATAGGCAAAACACTCTCTGGCATAAATCACAGCAGGATCCTCTATGACCCACCTCCCAGAATATTGGAAATAAAAGCAAAAATAAACAAATGGGACCTAATTAAACTTAAAACCTTTTGCACAACAAAAGAAACTATAAGCAAGGTGAAAAGACAGCCTTCAGAATGGGAGACAATAATAGCAAATGAAAGTGAAAGTGAAGTCACTCAGTCGTGTCTGACTCTTTGCAACCCCATGGACACCAGGCTCCTCCGTCCATGGGATTTTCTAGGCAAGAGTACTGGAGTGGGTTGCCTTTTCCTTCTCCAGGGAACTTCCCAACCCAGGGATCGAACCCAGGTCTCCTGAAATGAAGCAACTGACAAAGAATTAATCTCAAAAATATACAAGCAACTCCTGCAGCTCAATTCCAGAAAAATAAATGACCCAATCAAAACATGGGCTAAAGAACTAAACAGACATTTCTTCAAAGCAGACATACAGATGGCTAACAAACACATGAAAAGATGCTCAACATCTCTCATTATCAGAGAAATGCAAATCAAAACCACAATGAGGTACCATTTCACACCAGTCAGAATGGCTGCTATCCAAAAGTCTACAAGAATAAATGCTGGAGAGGACGTGGAGAAAAGGGAATCCTCTTACACTTTTGGTGGGAATGCAAACTAGGACAGCCACTATGGAGAACAGTGTGGAGATTCCTTAAAAAACCAAAATAGAACTGCCATATAACCCAGCAATCCCACTACTGGGCATACACAACCAGAATTGAAAGAGACACGGGTACTCCAATGTTCATCACAGCACTGTTTATAATAGAGAGGACATGGAAGCAACCTAGATGTCCATCAGCAGATGAATGGATAAGAAAGCTGTGGTACATATACACAATGAAATATTACTCAGCCATTAAAAAGAGTACATTTGAATCAGTTCTACTGAGGTGGATGAAACTGGAGCCTATTATACAGAGTGAAGTAGGCCAGAAAGAAAAACACCAATACAGTATACTAACGCACATATATGGAATTTAGAAAGATGGCAATGATAACCCTGTATGTGAGACAGCGAAACAGACACAGATGTATAGAACAGTGTTTTGGACTCTGTGGGAGAGGGTGAGGGTGGGATGATTGGGAGAATGGCATTGAAATATGTATATTATCATATGTGAAACTAATTGCCAGTCCAGGTTCGATGCATGATACAGGGTGCTCGGGGCTGGTGCACTGGGGTGACCCAGAGGGATGGGATGGGGATGGAGGTGGGAGGGAGGTTCAGAATGGGGAATACATGTACACACATGGAGGATTCATGTCAATGTATGACAAAGCCACTACAATTTGTAAAGTAATTAGCCTCCAATTAAAAAAAATTTTTTTAGTCAGTTTTTGAAGCAACCAATAAAGACATTTCTGATACAACTGTATATTTCTAATAATCAATTTTTGCAGTATTTTACAATTGAAAGTTTTTTTTTTTTTTTTGTATACTCTTGAGTGGGCCTCTATGGCAACCCACTGTAGCATTCTTGCCTAGAGAACTCCATGGAGAGAGGGGCCTGGTGGGGTCCCAAAGAGTCACAACTGAGTGATTAACACTTTTACTTTCACACTCCTGGGGAGCCTCTCAAGTGATCATTCTGTTAAAACTTTCATTGGTTGTTTCTCATGAGATATGTAGCATTAGACCCCATCCTGTGTCCTGTACCTTCCCTCCACCAGCTGTGTGTAGGTCCCTAGAGTGGGGGATGGGGGGGGTGGAGTTTGGATAAGGGTCAAGCCAGGGAGGGGAGGTCAGGTGGTCAGGACTTACCTTGGTTCTGCTAGAGGTGGATTAACTGGAAGGTGACAAAGCTTAAGCGATTTTTTGTTCTTGTTCTAAATAAATACTTTTAAACAAACAAAAAGAAATTGTAGCTAGATTTTTCCTAAGATGTAATTTTTAAAATTTAGTTTTACCTTTAAGGCATCAGAAGAGATGTAAAATTTTCTTAAAAAAGAAATGACTTTTAAAAAAATACCCTGAGTTTAGGCTAACTTACTTTAAATAAAGTGGTTGTTGGAATGCATGCTTGGGGCATGGTCCCACACCTTACCATATAAACAGAGTCTAAATTCTTCCTCATTCGATTTTCCTGAGTTGAATTTGATTTTTGCTGTATATAGTCCACTCATTTCCATGGTGAGATTCCTGATGCTCAAGAAAGCCATCTCTGTTAGGTTGAGTCTGTGCTTGTATATTTCTTCAAGTTCATACCAGTCAGGATTAGGGGTCTGAGGCTTCCAGGACACTAGAAGCCGTGTTTTCTCATCATCCTCAGATTTCCAATTCCATTCAATCTCTCGGACGTTAGGATGCAAAGGGGAGGTCAGTGTCAGCTGGACAGATGTCCCAACAGTCCTTTTCAACGTGCAGGAAGAGCTGGGGTATTTGACAGCTTGAGAATCTGGTGAAGGACTAGATAAGCCTGGAGGAAGAAAGAAGCAGAGCAAATGTTTTGCTATATCTGCTGTCTTCACATCACACTAATTTTACACTTATAAAAAGATTATCTCCGTTTTTACAGACAAGGAAACAAAACTGAAGAGGTAAACTTGCTTAGGCATTGGTCCTGCCTAGAAGTTGATAGTTTTGATTCAAGCACACATCTATCACCCTTCCAGACTCATGCTCTTTCCTTTTCTTGCAGCTTGCACCCAATATGGCCTTTGGTTTAATTCTGCTACTGCTGCTGCTGCTAAGTCGATACAGTCATGTCCGACTCTGTGCAATCCCATAGACGGCAGCCCACCAGGCTCCCCTGTCTCTGGGTTTCTCCAGGCAAGAACACTGGAGTGGGTTGCCATTTCCTTCTCCAATGCATGAAAGTGAAAAGTGAAAGTGAAGTCGCTCAGTCGTGTCCGACTCTTAGTGACCCCATGGACTGCAGCCCACCAGGTTCCTCTGTCCCTGGGATTTTCCAGGCAAGAGTACTGGAGTGGGGTGCCATTGCCTTCTCCATGATTCAATTCTAGGAAATAGAAACGAAAAATATTGAAGTTGATGAGTAATAATACAATTTCTCCATTGTTTCTATACACTAGAAGAAAATTATTTCAGCTCTCTCCTATGCTATCTTTTTTCCCCCCTCAACCCATTGTTTTTTGGTTTCTGGCCACCACTCCTCTGAAATTGCTCTTGATTGAGATATTGATGACTACTTAAAATTAACAAATCCGCATGTCATTAGTCAATCTGTCAGTCCTAACCTTATGGGACTATCTTGCGGCACTTGACATATGACTACTCTTTCTTGAAACTCTACTTATTTGATACAAATTTTTACTCATTGGGCCCTCAGTCCACTTTCTTTCAATAAATGTTTAATGAGCTAGGCATAACTGAGATTGCTAGAGATACAGTGGTGAACAGGTGGACCAGATCCCTGCTTTCATGGAACTACCATTGTAGTCAAGGAGACTGCTGAAAAAATCAGGAGAAAGTACAAGATTTCAGATACTTGTAAGTGCTGTTAAAAAAGGATGTGGCACAGATTTCATGGGGCATGGTTCCACACCTTACCATATAAACAGAGTCTAAATTCTTCCTCATTCAATATTCCTGAGTGGAATTTGATTTTTGCTGTATATCAGATCAGATCAGATCAGTCGCTCAGTCGTGTCCAACTCTTTGCGACCCCATGAATCGCAGCACGCCAGGCCTCCCTGTCCATCACCAACTCCTGAAGTTCACTCAGACTCATGTCCATCGAGTCAGTGATGTAGTCCACTCATTTCCATGGTGAGATTCCTGATGCTCAAGAAAGCCATCTCTGCTAGGTTGAACATCTGAACTCCCTTCTCATCTGAACTCCTTTCTCATATTTATGGAATTTTCTGTCTTATGAAACACAGCCCAGTGTGAAAATGCCTGATACTTTCCCAGCCACCTTTATAGCAGAGACAGCACATAACCTGGGCTCCTCCAGTCAGATGCACCTACTCAGACTTCCAAACAGAAGCTACTGCATGGTGAGAGGGGGACCACAGTATACGTGCTATTGATGCAAGGGTGACAGCGGTTGTGAGGCAAGTCAAGTATCCTGTCAGTGGGATGTAAGCTGTGGTGTCTGTGTCAGAAGCAACAGACCAGTTTCTACTGGACCAGTTCTGTTGTGGCTCCTGGATGAGTCATCTCAGAGCCTGGTCACTGGATCCCTCAAAGGTCTGTGGACCACCTGCTCTCCTTTAATATGAATATTTAACTATCAGTTGATTTCTTGGACTTATATAGTCAAGAAATACAAGAGAAGAAAAAGATCTACAAAATCAACCAAAAACAATTAAGAAAATGGAAATAGGAATATACATATCAATAATTACTTTAAATGTAACTGGATTAAATGTTTTTTAAATTTATTTTTAATTGGAGGATAATGCTTTACAATATTGTGTTGGTTATTGCCATATAACAACGTGAACCAGCCATTGGTATACACATATTCCCTTCCTCTTGAGCCTCCTCCCACCCCACCCCCCACCCCAGCCCTCTAGGTCATCACAAAGCACTGAGCTGAGTTCCCTGTGCTATACAGCTGCTTCCCACTTGCTATTTTACACAGGGTAAGGCAATGGCACCTCACTCCAGTACTCTTGCCTGGAAAATCTCATGGGCGGAGGAGCCTGGTAGGCTGCAGTCCATGGGGTCACTAAGAGTCAGACACGACTGAGCGACTTCACTTTCACTTTTCACTTTCATGCACTGGAGAAGGAAATGGCAACCCTCTCCAGTATTCTTGCCTGGAGAATCCCAGAGACGGGAGAGCCTGGTGGGCTGCTGCCTATGGGGTCGCACAGAGTCAGACACGACTGAAGCGACTTAGCAGCAGCAGCAGCAGCAGTGTATATATGTCAATACTACTCTCTCAATTTGTCCCACCCTCTCCTTCCCCCACTGTGTTCTCTACATCTGTTCTCTACTCTATCTTTACCCACCCTGCAAATAAGTTCATCAGTACCAATTTTCTTAGATTCCATTTATATGCATATATATATTTCTATATATCAACATTTACTTTTCTCTTTCTGGTTTACTTCACTGTTTGGCAGGCTCTATGTTCATCCACAGTCAGTTGATATCTGTTGCTTGTAACCAAAATGCTGATTGACAATTAGAGATAATGTGATAAGATATTGGTGGTTTAATGGATGTGTGAGGCATGGATGGTTTATTAAGAAAGTACCCTAAAAAGATGTGACAGCTAAAGTGAGTTCTGAATGATTAGAGGACAGAATGAATTCTTCCAGGCATACAAATTTTCCAGTGTACAAAAGATCATGGTCTCCATGTGGGATGAATGGAGGACTGTGCCTGGAGTGGACTGAGTGAAGAAGAGATCTGAACAAAGACTAAGGCAGGAAAGGCCTTGTAGGGTTTGTAGGTGGTTTGGATAGATTCTGATTGCCACAGGAAGCTGCCAAATGGTTTTCAGCGGGGTAATATGTGCTTTACATTTTTATTGATCACTTTAGAATACATACTGTGTGCATAATGATTTATAGGAAGGCAAGAAGAGGAAAAGGGATTCCAGTTCAGAGGCTTTTGCAGTAGGTTAAGTGAGAGAAGGATGGTGGTAGGGGATCAGGAGAAATGGGGAGATTCAGGAAATTTTGGAGGTAGAGTTATAGAGACTGCTGATGGACTGGATGTCAGAGAGAAGGAAAAGAAGAATCAAAGATGATTTCTAGGTTTTTGGCTTAAACAATTGGGTAGATGGAGTGACATTTATTGAGCTATAAATATCATTAAAGTCTGGGGAGGAGCAGGTTTGTGGTGAAGGTAGGCATAACACAAGAATTCAGCTTTATACTGTCAACTTTGGCTTCCAAGAACAGATGTTAAATGGGCCACATACATGGGTTAAGCCTGGGGGGCAGATGTCCAGGCTGGAAATGTGGCCCTTAGTGCAGTCATGCTACTTACAGCCATGGGATTAGCTAAAATCACCTAGGGATTAGGTGACTATAGCTAGGGAAGGAAAGAGGGCATAACACTGACCACCAGAGGATTCAGGTCCATTGGGAGAGGTGGAGAAGGAACAGCCAGTGGGGAAGACCAGGTAAGGGCAGGGTGAGAAAAGCCAAAGAAGGAAAGTGTTTCATGAAGGAGGGGTGGACAACTAGGGCAGCGCTACTGAGAGCTGAGGTCAGATTTCCTTTCATTCTTTTCTTTGTCTATTTCTTAGTACTTCCAAAATGCCTTTGTACTTCTCATTCCATTATTACTCATCTCCTTAATACATATACTTCTTCACTATTATATTAAAATAGTTAAATAATACCCATCCTGCTCTTTATTCTCTGTTGCTCACCACCATCACAACTAGAATGAAAATGTAGAACATTCACTAGCCCACATTCCCTGCTCAGCCTTGTACTATTCTTACACCTCCCCCTGCAACATTCTTCCCATTTGAAGGTTTCACTGACTTAGTCAAGTGTTCTGTGTCTAGACATTTATTATATTTTCTCTGAAAATATGACTCCTTGATTTTAAGATTCTTTGTCGCTGTTGTTGTTCAGTAGTCAAGTTGTTTCTGACTTTTTGAGACCCCATGGACTGCAACACACCAGGGTTCCCTGTCCCTCACCATCTCCCAGAGTTTGCCCAAGTTAATGTCCATTGAATCAGTGATGCCACTCAACCATCTCATCCTCTGTCGTCCCCTTCTCCTCCTGCCTTCAATCTTTCCCAGCATCAGGGTCTTTTGCAATGAGTCATCTCTTCACATCAGGTGGCCAAAGTATTAGCTTCAGCATCAGTCCTTCCAATGAGTATTCAGTGTTGATTTCCTTTAAGATTGACTGGTTTGATCTCCTTGCTGTCCAAGGGACTCTCAAAAGTCTTCTCCAACACCACAGTTGGAAAGCATCAATTCTTTGGTGCTCTGCCTTCTTTATGGTCCAACTCTCTCACATGTACATGACTACTGGAAAGACCATAGCCTTGACTATACGGACATTTGTTGGCAAAGTGATGTCTTTACTTTTTAGTACACTGCCTAGGTTTTTCATAGCTTTTCTGCCAAGAAGCAATTGTCTTCTAATTTTATGGCTGCAGTCACAATCTGCAGTGATTTTAGAGCCCAAGAATAGGAAATCTGTCACTGCTTCTGCCGTTTCCTCTTCTATTTGCCATGAAGTGATGGCACCAGATGCCATGATCTTAGTTTTTTAATACTGAGTTTTAAGTCGGCTTTTTCACTCTCCTCCTTCACCCTCATCAAGAAGCTCTTTAGTTCCTATTCACTTTCTCCCATTAGAGTGATATCATCTGCATATCTGAGATTGTTGATATTTTTCCCGGCAATATTGATTCCAGCTTGTAACTCATCCAGCCTGGCATTTCACATAACATGCTACGCGTGTAAGTTAAATAAACAGGGTGACAATAAACAGCCTTGTCATAGTCCTTTCTCAATCCTGAACCAGTCAGTTGTTCCATACAAGGTTCTAACTGTTGATTCTTGAAATGCATATAGGTTTCACAGGAGACAGATAAGATGGTCTGGTATTCCTATCTCTTTAAGAGCTTTCCACAATTTGTTATGATCCACACAGTTAAAGGTTTTAGTGTAGTCAATGAAACAGAGGTAGATGTTTTTCTGAAATTCTCTTGCTTTCTTTATGAAAGCAAGAAAGTGAATGTTGGCAATTTGATCTCTGATTCCTCTGCCTTTTCTAAATCCAACCTGAACATCTGAAATTTCTTGGTTGGCATAATGCTGAAGCCTAACTTGGAGGATTTTGAGCATAACCTTACTAATGTGGAAGATGAGTGCAATTGTCCAGTGCTTTGAACATTCTTTAGTATTGCCCTTCTTGGGAATTGGGATGAGGATTCACCTTTTCCAGTCCTGTGGCCACTGTTGGGTTTTCCAAATTTGCTGACATATTTAATGAAGTCCTTTGATAGCATCAACTTCTAGGATTTTAAATAGCTCTGCTGGAATTCCATCACCTCTACTATAGCTTTATTGACAGCAGTGCTTTACAAGACCCACTTGACTTCACACCCCAGAATGTCTGGCTCTGGGTACATGACCACACCATTATGGTTATTTGGGTTATTAAGATCTTTTTTGTACATTTTTTCTGTGTATTCTTTCTATCTCTTCTTGATCTTACATTATCATCATCTATGCAGTTTAATTACAATTGTTGTGTGGTTTTTTGCTCACTACTGTTTATTCTTTATCTTTCTCTACTGTTCCATGTGGGTTCTAAGTTGCTTCAGTTGTGTCCAACTTTTTGCAACCCTATGGACTGTAGCCCGCTGGACTTCTCTGTCCATGGGATTCTCCAGGCAAGAATACTGGAGTGGGTTGCCATTATTCTTCCTCCTCCAAGGAATCTTCTCAACGCAGGGATTAAACTCATGTCTCTTATGTCTCCTGCATTGGCAGGTGGGTTCTTTACTGCTAGCACCGCCTGAGAAGCCCACCTACTGTTAAGATTAGCTTCTTATTTGATGGACAACTTTTTTGAGGATTTTTCTCAAATAGGCTCTGTGAGTGATATACTCTCTGAATCCTTCAGTTCAGTTGAGTTCAGTTGCTCAGTCGTGTCCGACTCTTTGCGACCCCATGAATCGCTGCACTCCAGGCCTCCCTGTCCATCACCAACTCCCGGAGTTCACTCAGACTCACGTCCATCGAGTCGGTGATGCCATCCAGCCATCTTATCCTCTGTCGTCCCCTTCTCCCCCTGCCCCCAATCCCTCCCAGCATCAGGGTCTTTTCCAATGAGTCAACTCTTCACATCAGGTGGCCAAAGTACTGGAGTTTCAGCTTTAGCATCATTTCTTCCAAAGAAATCCCAGGGCTGATCTCCTTCAGAATGGACTGGTTGGATCTCCTTGTAGTCCAAGGGACTCTCAAGAGTCTTCTCCAACACCACAGTTCAAAAGCATCAATTCTTCGGCGCTTCAGCCTTCTTCACAGTCCAACTCTCACATCCATACATGACCACTGGAAAAACCATAGCCTTGACTAGACGGACCTTTGTTGGCAAAGTAATGTCTCTGCTTTTGAATATGCTATCTACGTTGGTCATAACGTTCCTTCCAAGGAGTAAGTATCTTTTAACTTCATGGCTGCAGTCACCATCTGCAGTAATTTTGGAGCCCCCCAAAAGTAAAGTCTGACACTGTTTCCACTGTTTCCCCATCTATTTCCCATGAAGTGATGGGACCGGATGCCATGATCTTTGTTTTTTGAATGTTGAGCTTTAAGCCAACTTTTTCACTCTCCACTTTCACTTTCATCAAGAGGCTTTTCTGAATCCTTACTTAAGTGCTAATGTCTTCTCTTGTTTAGTCACTAAGTCATACACAACTCTTTTGTGACCCTGTGGACTGTAGCCCAACAGGCTCCTCTCTCCATGGAATTTCTCAAGCAAGAATACTGGAGTGGGTTGCCATTTCCTTCTCCAAGGGAATCTTCTCAACCCAGGGATTGAACCTGAGTCTCCTGCATTCCAGGCAAATTCTTTACTGCTGAGCCATCCAGGATGGCATTGAGGCTGAATGGCAAAGATTGCTCTCCTATTCTCTGAGTAGCACACAGATGCCTTTTCACTGTCATCAAACTTCCAGTTTGCAGATGAAAAGTCTGAATTTTTTTTTTTTCTTTAAAAATATTTTCCCTTTGGAAACTTCTTGCTCTTTTCGTTATATTTCAAGAATTGTACCAGCATATCCTTAGGTACAGGTTTCCCAGGTGGTGCTGGCAATAAAGAACCTGCCTGTCGATGCAGGAAATTCAGGAGACCTGGGTTCAATCCCTGGGTCTGGAAGATCCCCTGGAGGAGAGCATGGCAACCACTCCAGTATGCCTGGTGTGCTACGGTCCATAGGGTGACAAAGAGTCAGACATGACTGAGACAACTTAGTACACATGCACTCACTCTTAGGTACTTGTCTTTTTTTGAGGTCAAATTCTCATACAATTAACACTATAAAGAGTATGATTCAGTGGCATTTTGTGTATTCCCAATGTTGTTCAACTATTATCTCTCTCAATTTTGTTGATCTTTTCAAAAAACTAACTTGTGGTTTCATTGATTTCACTGATTCAATTACTTTTCTACATTCTATTTCATTTATGTCTGCACTAATCTCTATTATTATTTCCTTTTATTCTGCTGGTTTTGGGTTTAGTTTGTTCTTTTGATAGTTCCATAAGATATATATTTACATTGTTGATTTGAGATCCTTTTTAATTTTTTAATGTAGGGATTTATAACCATAATGTAATGTAATGAGCAGTACTTTTAATACATTTATAAATTTTTGTATGTTTTGCTTCATTTTCATTCATCACAAAGTATTTTTTCATTTCTCTTTTGATTTCTTCTTTGGCCTATTGGTTGAATAAGAGTATTTTGTTAAATTTTCATGTAATTACAAATTTTCCAGCTTTCTTTTGGTTATTAATTTCTACCTTTGGGTATTGATATCTACCTTGGACACAGTATGGTCTGAGAAGATAGTTTCTATAATTTTGAACTTTTAAAATTCATGAATTTTTATTCATGGTCTAACATGATTTACCTTATAGAATGTCCAAGTGCAATTAAGAAAAATGTGCATTCTGTTGTTGGGTAGAGTGTTCTATACATGTATTTTATAAATTTAGTTGGTTTATAATATTGCCCAAGTTCTCCATGATTTACTGATCTTTTTCTAGATGTTTTATCTGTAAATAAGGCACTGAAGTTTCCAATTATTTTTGTAAAAATATTTTTCCTTTTAGTTCTGTCAACATTTGTTTCATAATTTGCAGACTGTTGTTTGGCATGCATATTGCATACTTGTTATATTTTCTTGATGAATTGACCCTTTATAGGTATAAAATGTCCCATTTTTGTCTCATAACTTTATTTTTTACTTAAAATCTATTTTTCTAATATCAGAAGTTACCCTAGCTCTCTTTTCACTATGACTTATGTAGATCCCCCCGCCCCCATTCTTTCCCTTTCATCCTATGTATGTCTTGTTGTCTATAGCGAGTCAGGGCAGTTTAATTTTTTCAACTTTATTAAGCTTTTAAATAGCCAATAAAGTCACATAGCTAAAAATGTAAACGGTATAGAATGATAAACTATGAAAAGACTCATGCCTTTTTCCTTTACCCTATAACTTTTCAAAGATATTCTATCTGTATGTATAGAAAACATATACATAATTCCCCTTCTTTTTTACACGAATAACAAGTTATGTAATCTGTTCTGAACAGTGCTTTTTTCCCGCTTGATGATGTAGGTTAGTAATTATTTTATAACAGCACATAAATAACTGAGTTAGTCTTTTGCATAGTCACATAGAATTCTCCTGAATTGTTATTGATCCTCTTATTTTCCAAAGGAAGAATATTTAAATATTCCCCCTTTTTTGACTTTTAATATATGAGTCATACTATTTTCTCTTATTTGTGACATTTTTTCTAACCATGTGGGCTTCCCAGTTGGCTCAGTGGATAAAGAATCTGCCTGCAATTCAGGAGAAGCAAGAGACATAGGTTCGATCCCTGGGTTGGGAAAATTCCCTGGAGGAGGGCATGGCAACCCACTTCATTATTCTTGCCTGGAGAATCCCATGGGCAGAGAAGGCTGGAGAGCTACAGTCCATAGGGTCACAAAAAGTCAGACACGACTGAACCAACTGAGCATGGGGTCAAATCTATCAACTTTTTTTGTTTTTCAGAAGTTTTTGATTGTGCCCTTGTCTTTGTCATACTCAAGCCTTTCTTACTCTTGGCCATTAAATAAATCATCCCATGATTGTTTCGTTTTTCTTGGAATGGTAAAAATTTAGTTTTGAGCAAAAATATCCTTAAAGTATTTTCTATTAACATGACTGAGGTAGTGATGGGACAACTAAACATATTTCTTCCTTGCCTCATAAATAGAGATTTTAGCTTTAGAGAAAGGGTGTGTGTGTGGTTTTTTTTTGTTTGTTTGTTTTTGTTTTTTAATAAACATTAGTCTTACATAAGAATCTTTTTCTCTTTCCAGCCAATTACCAATAATAATAGCAATTGATTTTAATGGGTTATTATGAATTCTGTTAATTGTCTATCATTAGAAAGTATTTCATAAATACCTAGAAAAAAATGGGAGAGACACAAAACTTCCATGTCTTTGGGAAGTTTTTCTAACACATTGAGAATTATTTTGTGTCAATCATCTGGATCTGGATAGAGCTTCTCAGAAGAAAGAATTAGACTGGTGTAGATGGAGAAATTATTTAAATGACGAGTGGAAGTTAATTAGACTATCACTGGGTAGGTGAGAGTTCAGAATGAGGAGGACAGAGAATATTTACAATAAGGAAATAAATAATAGAAGTGGAGGCTTGAATGCAGAATCTAGCAAGATAATTGTAATTAGTCTCACTCAAATGGTGGCTCAGGTGGTAAAGAATCCTCCTGCAATGCAGGAGACCTGGGTTTAGCCCCTGGGTTGGGAAGATCCTCTGGAGAAGGGAATGGTTACCCACTCCAGTATTCTGGCCTGGAGAATTCCATGGACTGTATAGTTCATGGGGTCGCAAAAAGTCAGACACCATTCAGTGACTTTCACTTTCATAGTGTAAGTAAATGTCATGTACTAGCATGTTGTGGGAAATTAATTTGGATTTATTGAAAATTATTAAGTACAAACATGGTCAAAAATCAAAGGAGTTTTGAAAAAATTAAGTAATGGAAGCAATTGAGATTTCTCAAGAAGGTAACCTCTAAAACTGGTCTAATCCTAGTGCTGGGCATCAGTTTGATTGGAGAGAATCCTGGAGGCAGACAAGTGAAGAAACTCTCTAGGTCTGAGTACAATGATACAGACTTAAGATATTATGTTGCTATTCTATATCTTCCTATCAGTAATTATAATAGTAATTTCAATGAGATTATTTTTACCCACATACTATATTCATGTTCCAAAGAATGCAAGACAAGGTTATTTCACCTAAAGTGAAAGTGAAAGTGAAATCGCTTAGTCGTGTCCGACTTTTTTGCGACTACATGGACTGTAGCCTACCAGGCTCCTCAGTCCATGGGATTTTCTAGGCAAGAATACTGGAGTGGGTTGCCATTTTCCTTCTCCAGGGGATCTTTCTGACCCAGGGATCGAACCCGGGTCTCCCGCATTGTAGGCAGATGCTTTACCGTCTGAGCTACCAGGAGAGCCCTAAATGTGACCTTTATTTCTAGGAAGATTTATCCCCTAAGTTATTGCATCCTTTTTAAACTTGTCAACCCTGATGAGCAACATAGAAAAAATTCTAAAAATTCTTATATATTTCTATTAAAACAATAGAAATTCTCAGTCTGCATAATGTATGCTCAGTCACTCAGTCGTGTCCAATTCTCTATGGCCCCATGGACTGTATGTAGCCTGCCAAGCTCCTCTGCCCATGGAATTTTCTAGGCAAGAATACTGGACAAGGTTGCCATTTCCTACTCTAGCAAATCTTCCCAACCCAGAGATTGAATTGTCACCTCTTGCATGTCCTGCATTGGTAGCAGATTCTTTTTTAAAATTCATTTTTTTTTCTTTATATATATATTTATTTATTTATTGAAGCATAGTGGACTTATAACATTTCAGGTGCACAGCAAGATAATTCAGTTATACATATACACATATATATTAGCTTCCCTGGTGGTTCAGTTGGTAGAGTCTTCCTGCAATGCTGGAAATCCGAGTTCGAACCCTGGGTTGGGAAGAACCCCTGGAGAAGGGGAATGGCAACGCACTCCAGTATTCTTGCCATGGAGGAGCATGGCAGGCTACAGTCCATGGGGTCACAAGAAGTCAGACACAACTGAGTGACTTTCACTATACACACTTATTATTTGTCAGATTACTTTCCATTATAGATTACTACAAGATATTGACTAGAGTTCCCTGTGCTATACAGTAAACCTTTGCTGCTTTTTGCATATCTAGTTTTTAAAATTAGAAATCTAGTATTCTGTTTATACTAAGTCAAACAAGTGGAATCAAAATGTCATAAATTTTATAGTTAGGCAAAAATTCATATATTATATATGCCATTTATATACATGCATACAAAAGCTTTTCTACTATGCTTGATAAAGACTTGAGACAGAACATCAAATAAAGAAGAGATGGAAAAATTGGAAAACATAAACTAAATGAAATGGGGGCACTGAATATGAAATGGAAAAATTGAAACAAACTAGATAAAAGTAAAAGATCATCATCTAGTCCAGTTGTTTTAAAAATGGCTGCTCATTAGAAATATATCTGGAGCTCTGGAGATAAAAGCAATACTTTGGAATTTGTATTTTTCAAAAACTTCAAAGATAATTCTGATATGCATCTGGATTTTAAAAAGTGATTACAGGTTTTTTCTCTTAAATGGTAGTTTTGGTGATATAGAATTCTCTTATTTTTCTGTTGACTAATCATGATACAATGGCATTAAGTGAATAATATTTACATTTTTAATTTAAATCTCTGATGTGTTTTTTTTATTTTATTTTATTTTTAAACTTTACATAATTGTATTAGTTTTGCCAAATATCAAAATGAATCTGCCACAGGTATACATGTGTTCCCCATCCTGAACCTTCCTCCCTCCTCCCTCCCCATACCATCTACAAGTAATAAATGCTGGACAGGGTGTGGAGAAAAGGGAACCCTCTTACACTGTTGGTGGGAATGCAAACTAGTACAGCCACTATGGAGAACAGTGTGCAGATTCCTTAAAAAACTGGAAATAGAACTGCCTTATGATCCAGCAATCCCACTGTTGGGCATACACACTGAGGAAACCAGAAGGGAAAGAGACACGTGTACCCCAATGTTCATTGCAGCGTTGTTTATAATAGCCAGGACATGGAAGCAACCTAGATGTCCATCAGCAGATGAATGGATAAGAAAGCTGTGGTACATATACACAATGGAGTATTACTCAGCCATTAAAAAGAATACATTTGAATCAGTCCTAATGAGGTGGATGAAACTGGAGCCTATTATACAGAGTGAAGTAAGCCAGAAGGAAAAACACCAATACAGTATACTAACACATATATATGGAATTTAGAAAGATGGTAACAATAACCCTGTGTACGAGACAGCAAAAGAGACACTGATGATGTGTTTTTTATTGTGATAAAAATATACTTAACATAGAGAACAAGATGGCAGAGGAGTAGGTGGACGTGGAGTACATCTCTCTCTACATCAGGAACACCCCTTCAGACACAGAAGTGCATGTAGAACACAGCTGAGAGCAGATAGGAGTACCTGACCAGTGGAAAAGTATATATAGACCCACGCAAAACTCAGGAGGATGAAGGATAAGGGGGTAAAGCAGGGTGTTAGTAGGACTGGACCTGCCCTCGGTGGGGGGGTGGGGGATGGGGTGGGGAACTGAAGCAGGGATCCGATTCTCACATCAGAGCAATTGTCTGAATCACAGGAGAAACATTTAAGGCTGAGAGGGAAACAACTGAAATGTGGCAGCCTAAATGGAATGAGAATCAGACAGTCTTTGCTGCAGCCATACATGTCCTGGACAGGGACACAGGTGCCCTGGAAGGTGCAGCGGCTGGAAGCTGAAGTTTGGGGAACGTGGAGCAATTCCAGGGCGAGGGCTTCTGTTGAGTGCAGAGAGATGGACTGAGGGGTCGTGAGGGAGGAGATTGTGGTGGGAAATGCTTGTGGAGGAAAGCCAGGTAGCCATGGAAGCAAGGCAATACTGCTGAGTCACACGTAAGGGGTGGAGACACCACCATAGCTTCTCTCACCCCACCCACCAGCATTGGCAGCTGAACAATAAAGAGGCTGGATCATCAAATGCTTGAGTCACTGAACTACAGAGTAGGACCCCACTCAAGGTGCTCCGTTAAGAGACTGATGCACAGAACTACAGAGTAGGACCCCAGCCAGGGGGGCCCCCGCTCTATGTGTCTGACACTCCAAACAACAGAGAAGGACCCCAGGCAAGGGAGCCCTCTAAGTGCTTGAAGGGGCAAAGCTGCGGAGAAAGACTGGCCAAGGAGGTCTTCTGATCTCCAGCTACAGGAGGCTCAAAAAAAGACTCCCATAGGGCCATAACTCCTGCGGTGGAGGCAGTCAGTGTCCCTGCACACTTGGCGCCACCAAAGTCCCTACAAGCCAAGCAGATGCACCACCTTCACACTCAACTCTCACTGGGGCAGAGCTGCCACAGGCAAAAATGTTTTGTGTCTATGCATGCAGGGTCACTTTGGTCATGTCCAGCTCTTTGCGACCCTGTAGACTATGGCCTGCCAGGCTTCTCTGTTGGAGGGTTCTCCAGGCAAGAATACTGGAGTATATTGGCCAATACTGGTTGCCATTCCCTTCTAGAGCATTGTATTTCCTGCTGCCCTAGCCACCAATTCCCCTGAATACCTGGTGCTGCCAGAACCCCTGCGACCCAAGCAGCTGCACCACCACCACACCTGGCCCTCACTGGGGTAAGCTCAAGTCCTCCAGGACAGCCTCAGGAGCAAACCCCAGTGGATGACCCATATGCAGAGGTGGAAATAAAACCACAAGTGAAACCTTATCCACCCAGGGGCAGGGTGGATAAGGAAGAAGACCCAAAACCATCCCATCACCTGTATAAGCTGCAGATTAAATCCACATGATCAGCTAGACAGATTCTATGTCTATGGAATATATAAAAGGACATTGAGAGCTCCCACAAAAGAAAATCCACTAGTTCTGATAGCTGTGGACTTTGGAGGCATGAACACATAGGACAAAGGCCAGATTAGAATCTGAGCTGCGCCCACAACAGGTTAAGAGGTCAACACAGTGTTGGAGGGCATCCTAGGGAGGTGAGGTGGACTGTGACTTCCAGTGAGGGAAAGGACTCTGACACCAGTGACTCAAGAAAAACATTAATTATTCTTGTATTCTGACTTGTTCTATAGATTCTTTCGGATTTTTTTTCCTTTTTCCCCCCTCTGTTGTAGTTGTCGATTTTATTGGCACTATGAAATCTAATTAAGCTTTTGAGCTTTTTTTTCCTCAGTAACATTTTTTATTGTTGTTATAAACCTCTGACTCTACATTGGCATTTTGCAGTTCTGTGGAGTTTTTCTTTTCTGTTTTCTCCTTTTTGAATTTATATTTTTAATTTTTAAAAACTATTATTATTTTTCTACATTTATTCATTTGCTTTTCCTACTGTTCTTTCCCCCTTGCAGTTAAACTTTAATGTATATAAATCTTCTTTATCTACTTCCATTTAACTTGGCATATCTATTCTTCCCTTCTTTTCTTTCTTTCCTTTACTTTCAACGTATTTGTTAGTTTTATTTTCATTGCTTTATTCCCCAATTGGCACTTTGCTTTAGTTTGTTTTCCAGTTTGTGCTTTAGTTAGTTTTGTTCTTAAATGGTAGATATAATTTTTGGTTTCCTTTGTTCACCAGGTCAATCTATTGTACAATATTTTTGTTGGACTGCTTTGATTTTGCTTATGGGTGTATATGTATATGTGTATATTCAGTCACACTTTTTATTGTTGTTATAAACCTCTGCCTCTATGTTGGACTTTTGCAGTTCTATGGAATTTTCCTTTTATTTTTTTCTATTTTCTCTTTATTTAATTTTAATGTTTAATTTTAAACCTATTATTATTTTTTCTACATTTGTCCTTTCTTTGCCTTTCCTACTGTTCTAATTCCCTTGCAGTTAATCTCTAATGAATATAAATCTTCTTTATCTATCTCGATTTAACTTTGCATATCTGTTCTTTCTTTCTTTACTTTCTTTCCTCTCTTTCCACTTTCCTTTGATTTCCTCTCAGAAACCAAGAGGAAGAAAGAATTCAACACTGAAGCCTGGGAAAAAAAGACCTCAAACACAATAAGTTTTAAAAATTAATGAAAAGGCAGACACATACTACACAAATGAAGGAATAAATTAGAAACACAGAAGTCCAAATAAATTAAGAGGAAATAGGCAAACTACCTTAAAAAGAATTCGGAATAATGAAAGTAAAGATGATCAAAAATCTTGAAAACAAAACGGAGAAAATGCAAGAATCAAGTAACAAAGACCTAGAAGAATTAAAGAATAAGCATACAGAAACAAACAACACAATTGCTGAAATTAAAAATACTCTGGAAGGAATCAATAGGAGAATATCTGAAACAGAAGAATGAATCAGTGAGCTGTAAGATGGAAATAACTTCTGAAGAGCAGAATAAAGTAAAAAGAGTGAAAAGAACTGAGGATACTCTCAGAGACCTCTGGGACAATATCACATGCACCAATATTCAAATTATAGGGGAGAAGAAGAAGAGAAAAAGAAAGGGTATGAAAAAATGTTTGAAGAGATTATAGTTGAAAATTTCCCCAACATGGAAAAGAAAATAGTCAATCAAGTCCAAGAGGCATAAAAATTTCCATACAGGATAAACCCAAGGAGAAACATGCCAAGATATATACTAATCAAACTAACAAAGACTAAACACAAAGAAAGAATATTAAAAGCAGCAAAGGAAAAGCAACAAGTAACATACAAGGGAAACTCCATATGTTTAATAGCTGACCTTTCAGCAGAAACTCTGCAGGCCAAAAGGGAATGGCAGGAAATATTTAAAGTACTGAAAGGGAAAAATCTACAACTAAGATTACTGTACCCAGAAAGGATCTCACCCAAAATTGATGGAGAAATAAAAAGCTTTTCAGACAAGCAAAAGTTAAGAGAATTCAGTACCACTGAACCAACTTTACAACAAATGTTAAAGGGACTTATATAGACAAGAAATACAACAGAAGAAAAAAAATTTACAAAATAAACCCCAAACAATTAAGAAAATGACAATAGGAACATAAATATATTAATAATTACTTTCAATGTAAATGGATTAAATGTTCCAACCAAAAGACACACACTGGCTGAATGGATACAAAAACAAGACCCATATATATTCTGTCAACAAGAAACCCACTTCAGACCTCAAGACACATATAGACTGAAAGTGAGAGGATGGAAAAAATATATTCCATGCAGATGGGAAGCAAAAGAAAGCTGGAGTAGCAATCCTCATATCAGACAAAAGAGACCTTAAGATAAAAAATACTACAAGAGATAAGGAAGGGCACTACATAATGATCAAGGAATCAATCCAAGAGGAAGACATAACAACTGTACATATCTATGTACCCAACGTAGGAGAACCTCAATACATAAGACAAACACCAACAGACATAAAAGGAGAAACTGACAGTAACACAATAATAGTAGGAGACTTTGACATGCCACTTACACCAATGAACAGATCATCAAAACAGAAAATTAATAAGAAAACACAAGTCTTAAATGATACATTAGATGAGATGGGTCTCATTGATATCTTCAGGACATTCCATCCAAATGCAGAAGAATACACCTTCTTCTCAAGTGCACATGAAACATTCTCCAGGATAGACCACATCTTGGGTCATAAATCAAACCTCAGTAAATTTAAGAAAATTTAAATCATGTCAAGCATCTTCTCCGACCACAATGCCATGAGACTAGATCTCAACTAGAAGAAAAAACTGTAAGAAACACGAACATATGGAGATTAAACAATACATTTTAAAAATAACCAAGAGGTTACTGAAGAAATCAAGGGAAATAAAAATTCTAGGGAAAAAAATGACAGTGAAAACACAGCAACTCAAAACCTATGGGATGCAGGAAAAGCAGTTCTAAGATGGAAGTTTATAGCAATACAATCCTACCTCAAGAAACAAGAAAAAACATCGAAAAAATAACCTAACTTTACACCTAAAACTACTAGAAAAAAAAAAAGACCCCAAAATTTGTAGAAGTAAAAAAATCATAAAGATCAGAGCAGAAATAAATGAAAAAGAAATGAAAGAAACAATAGTAAAGATTAATAAAACTAAAAGCTGGTTCTTTGAGAAGATAGACAAAATTAACAAATCTTTGCCAGACTCATCAAGAAAAAAAGAGAGAAGAATCAAATAAACAAAATTAGAAATGAAAAAGGAGAGGTTACAACAGACAATTCAGAAATGCAAAGGATTATAAAAGACTATTATGAACAGCTATATGGCAATAAAATGGATAACCTGGAAGAAATTGACAGATTCTTAGAAAAGTTCAACCTGCCAAGACTGAAGAAGGAAAAAATAGAAATTATGACAACTCAATTACAAGCACTAAAATTGAAGCTGTGATCAAAAATTTCCCAAACAAAAGCCCAGGACCAGATGGCTTCACAGCAGAATTATATCAAACATTTACAGAAGAGCTAATGCCTATCCTTCTAAAACTCTTTCAAAAAATTGTGGAGGTAGGAACACTTTCAAACTTATTCTACAAGACAACATGATACCAAAGCCAGAGAAAAATAACACACAAAAAAGAAAACTGCAGGCCAATATCACTGATGAATATAGATGCAAAAATCCTCAACAGAATTTTAGCAAACAGAATGCTGCAACACATCAAAAAACTCATACACCATGATTAAGTTGGGTTTATTCCAGGGGTGCAAGGGTTCTTCAATATATGGAAATCAATGTGATACATCATATTAACAAATTGAAAGATTAAAATCCATATGATAATCTCAATAGATGCAGAAAAAGCCTTTGACAAAATTTAGCATCCATTTATGATTAAAATTCTTCAAAAAATGGGCATAGAAGAAACCTACCTCGGAGGAAGTCCTAAGATGGCAGAAGAATAGGATGGGGAGACCACCTTCTCCCCCACAAATTCATCAAAAGAACATTTAAATGCTGAGTAAATTCCACAAAACAACCTCTGAATGCCGGTTGAGGACATCAGGCACCCAGAAAAGCAGCCCACTGTCTTGGAAAAGAGGTAGGAAAAAATATAAAAGACAAAAAAAGAGACGAAAGAGGTAGGGACGGAGCTCCGTCCTGGGAATGGAGTCTTAAAAAGAGAGAAGTTTCCAATCTCACTGCTGAGTCTGTGGTGAGCCTTGGAAGCACAGAGGGCAACATAACAGGGAGGAAAAATAAATAAATAATTAAAACCCACAGATTATGAGCCCAACGGTAACTCCCCCAGTGGAGAAGCATTGCAGATGCCTGCATCTGCCACTAGCAAGCGGGGGCTGGGCAGGGAGGTGTGGGCTGCATTGCTTAGAGTAAGGATTGGGCCTGAATGCGCTGAGAATAATCAGAGGGAACTAACTTGGGATAGCAAACCAGACTGTGGGATAGCTACCACGAGAAAAGCCCTAAGATACCACCAGGACCGCGCACGGAACAAACGACTGAACAGAATTAGCCGGCTGCAGACCATCCCCCTCCGGTGACAGGCAGCCAGAGCTGGAAGGAGGCAATCACAGCCCCAGAGAGACATTATATACCAAACTGCAAGCAGGCTTCATTGCTAACTAAGACTTCTCGGGGTTCTGGACAGTCATCATCTGCCTGAGAAGGTGCGCCAGTTGTACACCCAGAAAACCGAGCAGCAGAGATGGGAGATGTGATAAGTCACAGTGACCGCGCTCACCAAACACCTCATCACCTGAGCTGCTCAGACCTGGGAAGGGCACAAAACGCAGGCCCAACCGAGCTGCGCCTCTGAGGACTACCTGAGTCCCTGAACCTGAGCATCTTAGACCTGGGAGGTGCATGCAGCCCAGGGCCGGCCTCTGATGGTTCCCGGTGGAGCAACCTAAAGCCTGAGCTTTGTGGGCAGGGAGGGCACACACGCCATGAGCAAGGGCAGGCCTAGTGTG
This sequence comes from Bos javanicus, assembly GCF_032452875.1. Classification (NCBI taxonomy): domain Eukaryota; kingdom Metazoa; phylum Chordata; class Mammalia; order Artiodactyla; family Bovidae; genus Bos; species Bos javanicus. The sequence continues at coordinate 12,995,997 of NC_083870.1, forward strand.
GCTGAGACACTGTGAGCACACGCCAGTGTTATTTGTTTGCAGCGTCCCTCGCTCCCCACAGCGCGACTGAACAAGTGAGCCTAAAAAAAGTGTCCACCACCGCCCCTCCTTGTGTTAGAGCAGAAATCAGACACTGAAGAGACCAGCAAACAGAAGAAGCTAAAACAGAGGGAACCGCCTTGGAAGAGACAGGTGCAATAGATTAAAACCCTGTAGTTAGTACCGACTACATAGGAAGGGGTCTATTAATCTTGAGAAATATAAGCCGGACCAAGGAACTATCCAAAAATGAACTGACCCCACACTGCCCACAACGACACCAAAGAAATTCTTAGATATATTTTTACTATTTTTATGATCATTCTTTTTTTTTTTTAACTTTTTTAAAGTTTTAAGTCCTCTATTACTCCTTTAATTTTCATTTTTATAACCTACTATTACTTCATATATAATTTTTGTGACTTTGTTTTTTTTCTTCTTCTTCTTTTCTTTAATATTGTATTTTTGAAAATCCAGCTCTACTCTAGATTTTTAATCTTTGCTTTTTGGTATTTGTTATCAATTTTGTACCTTTAAGAACCCAATCTTCTGTACCCATTTTTACTTGGGAGCGAGATTACTGGCTTGACTGCTCTCTCCTCCTTTGGACTCTCCTTTTTCTCCACCAGGTCGCCTCTGTCTCCTCCCTCCCCCTTCTCTTCTCTACCCAACTCTGTGAATCTCTGTGTGTTCCAGACGGTGGAGAACACTTAGGGAACTGATTACTGACTGGATATTTCTCTCTCCTTTTCATTCCTCCCTTTTATCCTCCTGGCCACCTCTGCTCGTTCCTCCCTCTTATCTTCTCTGTATAACTCTGTGAACATCTCTGAGCGGTCCAGACTGTGGAGCGCACACAAGGAAGTGATTACTGGCTAGCTTTCTCTCTCCTCTTTTGATTCCACCTCATCTTATTCAGGTCACCTCTAACTCCCTCCTCCCTCTTCTCTTCTCCATGTAACTCTGTGAACCTCTCTGGGTGTCCCTCACTGTGGAGAAACTTTTCATCTTTAACCTACATGTTTTATCAATGGTACTGAATAGAAGGATAAGTCTTGAGACTACTGTAAAAATAAGACTGAAAACCAGAAGCAGGAGACTTAAGTCCAAATACTGAGAACATCAGAGAACTCCTGACTCCAGGGAACATTAAAAGATAGGAGCTCATCAAATGCTTCCATACCTACACTGAAACCAAGCACCACCCAAGGGCCAATAAGTTTCAGAGCAAGACATACCACACAAATTCTCCAGCAACACAGGGACACAGCCCTGAGCTTCAATATACAGGCTGCCCAAAGTTACTCCAAAACCATTGACATCTCATAACTAATTACTGGACACTTTATTGCACTCCAGAGAGAAGAAATCCAACTCCACCCACCAGAACACCGACACAAGCTTCCCTAGCCAAGAAAACTTGGCAAGCCACTGATGCAACCCCACCCACAGTGAGGAAACTCCACAATAAAGAGAACTCCACAAACTGCCAGAATACAGAAAGCCCACCCCAAACACAGCAATATAAGCAAAATGAAGAGACAGAGGAATACCCAGCAGGTAAAGGAACAGGATAAATGTCCACTAAACCAAACAAAAGAGGAAGAGATAGGGAAACTGCCTGATAAACAATTCCAAATAATGATAATGAAAATGATCCAAAATCTTGCAATCAAAATGGAATCACAGATAAATAGCCTGTAAACAAGGATTGAGAAGATACAAGAAAGGTTTAACAAGGACCTAGAAGAAATAAAAAAGAGTCAATATATAATGAATAATGCAATATATGAGATCAAGAACACTCTGGAGGCAACAAATAGTAGAATAAAGGAGGCAGAAGATAGGATTAGTGAAGTAGAAGATAGAATGGTAGAAATAAATGAATCAGAGAGGATAAAAGAAAAACGAATTAAAAGAAATGAGGACAATCTCAGAGACCTCCAGGACAATATTAAATGCTCCAACATTCGAATCATAGGATTCCCAGAAGAAGAAGATAAAAAGAAAGACCATGAGAAAATACTTGAGGAGATAATAGTTGAACACTTCTCTAAAATGAGGAAGGAAATAATCACCCAAGTCCAAGAAACCCAAAGAGTCCCAAACAGGATAAACCCAAAGCAAAACACCCCAAGACACATATTAATCAAATTAACAAAGATCAAACACAAAGAACAAATATTAAAAGCAGCAAGGGAAAAACAACAAATAACCCACAAGGGGATTCCCATAAGGATAACAGCTGATCTTTCAATAGAAACTCTTCAAGCCAGGAGGGAATGGCAGGACATACTTAAAGTGATGAAAGAAAATAACCTACAGCCTAGATTACTGCACCCAGCAAGGATCTCATTCAAATATGAAGGCGAAATCAAAAGCTTTACAGACAAGCAAAAGCTGAGAGAATTCTGCACCACCAAACCAGCTCTCCAACAAATACTAAAGGATATTTTCTAGACAGGAAACACAAAAACGGTGTATAAACTCGAACCCAAAACAGCAAAGTAAATGGCAACGGGATCATACTTATCAATAATTACCATAAACGTAAATGGGTTGAATGCCCCAACCAAAAGACAAAGACTGGCTGAATGGATACAAAAGCAAGACCCCTGTATATGTTCTCTACAAGAGACCCACCTCAACACAGAGGACACATACCGACTGAAAGTGAAGGGCTGGAAAAAGATATTCCATACAAATAGAGACCAAAAAAAAAAAAGCAGGAATAACAATACTCATATCAGATAAAATAGACTTTAAAACAAAGGCTGTGAAAAGAGACAAAGAACACTACATAATGATCAAAGGATCAATCCAAGAAGAAGATATAACAATTATAAGTATATATGCACCCAACATAGGAGCACCGCAATATGTAAGACAAATGTTAACAAGTATGAAAGGGGAAGTTAACAATAACACAACAATAGTAGGAGACTTTAATACCCCACTCATACCTATGGATAGATCAACTAAACATAAAATTAACAAAGAAACACAAACATTAAATGATACAATAGACCAGTTAGACCTAACTGATATCTATAGGACATTTCACCCCAAAACACTGAATTTCACCTTTTTCTCAACTGCACACGGAACCTTCTCCAGGACAGATCACATCCTGGGCCATAAATTTAGCCTTGGTAAATTTTAAAAAATTGAAATCATTCCAAGCATCTTTTCTGACCACAATGCAGTAAGGTTAGGTATCAATTACAGGAGAAAAACGATTAAAAATTCCAACATATGGAGGCTGAACAACACGCTGCTGAATAACCAACAAATCACAGAAGAAATCAAAAAACAAATCAAAATATGAATAGAAATGAGTGAAAATGAAAACGCAACAACCCAAAACCTGTGGGACACCGTAAAAGCAGTGCTAAGGGGAAAGTTCATAGCAATACAGGCATACCCCAAGAAACAAGAAAAAAGTCAAATAAATAAGCTAACTCTACACCTAAAGCAACTAGAAAAGGAAGAAATTAAGAACCTCAGGGTTAGTAGAAGGAAAGAAATCTTTAAAATTAGGGCAGATATAAATGCAAAAGAAACAAAAGAGACCATAGCAAAAATCAACAAAGCCAAAAGCTGGTTCTTTGAAAGGATGAATAAAATTGACAAACCATTAGCCAGACTCATCAAGAAACAAAGGGAGAAAAATCAAATCAATAAAATTAGAAATGAAAATGGAGAGATCACAACAGACAACACACAAATACAAAGGATCATAAGAGACTACTATCAGCAATTATATGTCAATAAAATGGACAACTTGGAAGAAATGGACAAAATCTTAGAAAAATACAACTTTTCAAACTGAACTAGGAAGAAATAGAAAATCTTAACAGACTCATCACAAGCATGGAAATTGAAACTGTAATCAGAAATCTTCCAGCAAACAAAGCCCAGGTCAGGACGGCTTCACAGCTGAATTCTACCAAAAATTTAGAGAAGAGCTAACACCTATCCTACTCAAACTCTTCCAGAAAATTGCAGAGGAAGGTAAACTTCTAAACTCATTCTATGAGGCCACCATCACCCTAATACCAAAACCTGACAAAGATCCCACAAAAAAAGAAAACTACAGGCCAATATCACTGATGAACATAGATGCAAAAATCCTTAACAAAATTCTAGCAATCAGAATCCAACAACACATTAAAAAGATCATACACCATGACCAAGTGGGCTTTATCCCAGGGGTGCAAGGATTCTTCAATATCTGCAAACCAATCAATGTAATACACCACATTAACAAATTGAAAAATAAAAACCATATGATTATCTCAATAGATGCAGAGAAAGCCTTTGACAAAATTCAGCATCCATTTATGATAAAAACCCTCCAGAAAGCAGGGATAGAAGGAACATACCTCAACATAATAAAAGCTATATATTGCAAACCCACAGCAAACCTTATTCTCAATGATGAAACATTGAAAGCACTTCCCCTAAAGTCAGGAACAAGACAAGGGTGCCCACTTTCACCACTACTATTCAACATAGTTTTGGAAGTTTTGGCTACAGCAATCAGAGCAGAAAAAGAAATAAAAAGAATCCAAATTGGAAAAGAAGAAGTAAAACTCTCACTGTTTGCAGATCACATGATCCTCTACATAGAAAACCCTAAAGATTCCACCAGAAAATTACTAGTGCTAATCAATGAATATAGTAAAGTTGCAGGATATAAAATCAACACACAGAAATCCCTTGCATTCCTATATACTAATAATGAGAAAATAGAAAGAGAAATTAAGGAAACAGTTCCATTCACCATTGCAACAAAAAGAATAAAATACTTAGGAATATATCTACCTAAAGAAACTAAAGACCTATATATAGAAAACTATAAAACACTGGTGAAAGAAATCAAAGAGGACACTAACAGATGGAGAAATATACCATGTTCACGGATCGGAAGAATCAATATAGTGAAAATGAGTGTACTACCCAAAGCAATCTATAGATTCAATGCAATCCCTATCAAGCTACCAACGGTATTCTTCACAGAGCTAGAGCAAATAATTTCACAATTTGTATGGAAATACAAAAAACCTCGAATAGCCAAAGCAATCTTGAGAAAGAAGAATGGAACTGGAGGAATCAACTTGCCTGACTTCAGGCTCTATTACAAAGCCACAATCATCAAGACAGTATGGTACTGGCACAAAAACACACATACAGATCAATGGAACAAAATAGAAAGCCCAGAGATAAATCCACACACCTATGGACACCTTATTTTTGACAAAGGAGGCAAGATTATACAATGGAGAAAAGACAATCTCTCTAACAAGTGGTGCTGGGAAAACTGGTCAACCACTTATAAAAGAATGAAACTAGAACACTTTCTAACACCATACACAAAAATAAACTCAAAAAGGATTAAAGATCTAAACGTAAGACCAGAAACTATAAAACTCCTAGAGGAGAACATAGGGAAAACACTCTCCGACATACATCACAGCAGGATCCTCTATGACCCACCTCCCAGAATATTGGAAATAAAAGCAAAAATAAACAAATGGGACCTAATCAAAATTAAAAGCTTCTGCACAACAAAGGAAACTATAAGCAAGGTGAAAAGATAACCTTCAGAATGGGAGAAAATAATAGCAAATGTAGCAACTGACAAACAACTAATCTCAAAAATATACAAGCAACACCTGCAGCTCAATTCCAGAAAAATAAACGACCCAATCAAAAAATGGGCTAAAGAACTAAGTAGACATTTCTCCAAAGAAGACATACAGATGGCTAACAAACACATGAAAAGATGCTCAACATCACTCATTATCAAAGAAATGCAAATCAAAACCACAAGGAGGTACCATTTCACTCCAGTCAGAATGGCTGCGACCCAAAAGTCTACAAGCAATAAAAACTGGAGAGGGTGTGAAGAAAAGGGAACCCTGTTACATGGTTGTTGGGACTGCAAACTAGTATAGCCACTATGGGGAACAGTGTGGAGATTCCTTAAACAAGTGGAAATAGAACTGCCTTATGACCCAGCAATCCCACTGCTGGGCATACACACTAAGGAAACCAGAATTGAAAGAGACACGTGTACCCCAAAGTTCCTCACAGCACTGTTTATAATAGCCAGGACATGGAAGCAACCTAGATGTCCATCAGCTGATAAATGGATAAGAGAGCTGTAGTACATATACATAATGGAGTATTACTCAGCCATTAAAAAGAATACATTTGAATCAGCCTAATGACGTGGATGAAACTGGAGCCTATTATACAGAGTGAAGTAAGCCAGAAAGAAAAACACCAATACAGTATACTAATGCATATATATGGAATTTAGAAAGATGGTAATGATAACCCTGTATGCGAGACACCAAAAAAGACACAGATGTATAGAACAGTCTTTTGGACTCTGTGGGAGAGGGAGAGGGTGGGATGATTTGGGAGAATGGCATTGAAACATGTATAATATCATATTAGAAATGAATCACCAGTCCAGGTTCGATGCAGGATACAAGATGCTTGGAGCTGGTGCACTGGGATGACCCAGAGGTATGGTATGGGAAGGGAGGTGGGAGGGAGGTTCAGGATTGGGAACACTTGTACACCCATGGCGGATGCATGTTGATGTATGGCAAAATCAATACAATATTGTAAAGTTAAAAAAAAAAAAAGAAAGAAACCTACCTCAGTAATGGCCATATATAATAAGCCTATAGCAAATGTTATCTCAATGGTGAAAAACTGAAAGCATTCCCCCTAGGATCAGAAGCAAGACAAGGGTGTTCACTTTCACCACTATTATTCATAGTAGAATAATATTATTCCACTTAATTATTTAATTAATATTATTACACTTAATTTATTAATTATATAATTAATAATAATATCTGGAACTCCTAGCTACAGCAATCAGAGAAGAAAAAGAAATAAAAGGAATCCAGATCAGAAAAGAAAAAGTAAAGCTCTCACTGTTTGCAGATGACATGATGTTGTACATTAAAAAAAAAACCCTAAAGATAGTATCAGAAAATTACTAGAACTAATCAGTGAACTTAGGCAAGTTGCAGGATACAAAATCAATACATAGAAATCGCTTCCATTTCTATATACTAAAAATGAAAAATCAGAAACAGAAAGTAAGGAATCAATCCCATTCACCATTGCAACAAAAAGAATTAAATATGCAGGAATAAGCTTACCTAAGGAGACAAATGACACCACCCTTATGGCAGAAAGTGAAGTGGAACTAAAAAGCCTCTTGATGAAAGTGAAAGAGGAGAGTGAAAAAAATGGCTTAAAGCTCAACATTCAGAAAACTAAGATCATGGCATCTGGTCCCATCACTTCATGGGAAATAGATGGGGAAACAGTGTCAGACTTTATTTTTTGGGCTCCAAAATCACTGCAAATGGTGATTGCAGCCATGAAATTAAAAGATGCTTACTCCTTGGAAGGAAAGTTATGACCAACCTAGATAGCATATTCAAAAGCAGAGACATTACTTTGCCAACAAAGGTTCATCAAGTCAAGGCTATGGTTTTTCCAGTGGTCATGTATGGATGTGAGAGTTGGACTGTGAAGAAGGCTGAGCGCCGAAGAATTGATGCTTTTGAACTGTGGTGTTGGAGAAGACTCTTGAGAGTCCCTGGGACTGCAAGGAGACCCAACCAGTCCATTCTAAAGGAGATCAGTCCTGGGTGTTCTTTGGAAGGAATGATGCTGAAGCTGAAACTCCCCTACTTCGTCCACCTCACGTGAAGAGTTGACTCATTGGAAAAGACTCTGGTGCTGGGAGGAATTGAGGGCAGGAGGAGAAGGGGACGACAGAGGATGAGTTGGCTGGATGGTATCACCGACTCAATGGACATGAGTTTGAGTGTACTCCAGGAGGTGGTGATTGACAGGGAGGCCTGGTGTGCTGCAATTCATGGGGTCAGGAAGAGTCTGACAGAACTGAGTGACTGAACTGAATTGAACTGAACTGAACTGAAGGAGACAAAAGAACTGTACACAGAAAATTATAGGACACTAACAAAAGAAATCAAAGATGACATAAACATATGGAGAGATATTCCATGTTCCTGGGTAGGAAGAATCAATGTTGTGAAAATGATTATACTACCAAATGCAATCTACAGATTCAGTGTGATCTCTATCAAATTACCAAAGGCATTTTTTCACAGAACTAGAACAGGACAAAAAATTTCACAATTTATATGGAAACACAAATACCCCAAATGGCCAAAGCAGTCTTGAAAAAGAAGAATGGAGCTGGAGGAATCAACCTTCCTGACTTCAGAATATACTACAAAGCTACAGTTCAAGACAGTGTGGTATTGGCACAAAAACAGAAATATAGAACAAGGGAATGAGATAGAAAGCGCAGAGATAAACCCATGCACCTATAGGTGCCTTATTTTTAACAAACAAGGCAAGAATATACAATGGGGCAAAGACAGCCTCTTCAATAAATGGTGCTGGGGAAACTGGAAATAAACATGTAAAAGAATGAAATTAGAACACTTCCTAACACCATATACAAAGATAAACTCAAAATGGATTAAAGACCTAAATGTAAGGCCAGAAACTATAAAACTCTTAGAGGAAAACATAGGCAGAACACTTGACATAAATCAAACCAAGATCCTCTATGACCCACCTCCTTGAGTAATGGAAATAAAAACAAAAGTAAACAAGTGGGACCTGATAAAACTTAAAAGTTTTGCACAGCAAAGGAAACTACAAGCAAGGTGAAAAGATAACCCTCAAAATGGGAGAAAATAATAGCAAATGAAACAGCTTACAAAGGATTAATTTCCAAAATGTATAAGCAGCTCCTACAACTCAATGCCAGAAAAATACCCAACCCAATCAAAAAGTGGGGAAAAGACCTAAACAGACATTTCTCTAAAGAATACACAATGGAGTATTACTCAGCCATTAAAAAGAATACATTTGAATCAGTTCTGATGAAGTGGATGAAACTGGAGCCTATTATACAGAGTGAAGTAAGCCAGAAAGAAAAACACCAATACAGTATACTAACGCATATATATGGAATTTAGAAAGATGGTAACAATAACCCTGTGTACGAGACAGCAAAAGAGACACTGATGTATAGAACAGTCTTATGGACTCTGTGGGAGAGGGAGAGGGTGGGAAGATTTGGGAGAATGGCACTGAAGCATGTATAATATCATGTATGAAACGAGTCGCCAGTCCAGGTTCGATGAACAATACTGGATGCTTGGGGCTGGTGCACTGGGACGACCCAGAGGGATGGTATGGGAAGGGAGGAGGGAGGAGGGTTCAGGATGGGGAACACGTGTATACCTGTGGTGGATTCATTTCGATATTTGTCAAAACTAACATAATATTGTAAAGTTTAAAAATAAAATAAAATTAGAAAAAATAGAATTAAAAAAATAAATAAAATAGGCTCACTGGTCTAAAAAAAAAAATAAAGAAGACATACAGATGGCTAACAAACACATAAAAAAAAAACCACATTGCTCATTATTAGAGAAATGCAAATCAAAACTACAGTGAGACATCACCACACACCGGGCAGAATGACCATCATCCAAAAGTCTACAAACAATAAATGCTGGAGAGGGTGCTGAGAAAAGGAATGCTCTTGCACTGATGGTGGGAATGTAAATTGATACAGCCACTATGGAAGATGATATGGAGATTCCTTAAAAAACTGGGAATAAAACCACCATATGACCCAGCAATCCCACTCCTAGGCATATACCCTGAGGAAATCAAAATTGAAAAAGACACATGTATCCCATTGTTTGTTGCAGCAGTATTTACAATAGCTAGAACATGGAAGCAACCTAGGTGTTCATTGACAGATGAATGGATAAAGAAGTTGTGGTGTATATACACAAAAAATATTACTCAGCCATAAAAAGGAATACCTTTGAGTCAGTTCTAATGAGGTGGGTGAACCTAGAACCTATTATATGGAGTGAAGTAAGTCAGAAAGATAAATATACTCTAATGCATATATATGGAATCTAGATAAATGGCACTGAAGAATTTACTTACAGGGGTGCAAAGGAGAGAGAAACAGACAGAGAATAGATTTATGGACATGGCGAGAGGGGAGGAGAGGGTGAGATGTATGGAAAGAGTAGTATGAAAACTTACATCACCATATGTAAAATAGATAGCCAACAGGAATTTGCTGTATGGCTATGGAAATTCAAACAGGGGCTCTGCATCAACCTAGAGGGATGGGGTGGGGAGGGAGATGGAAGGAGGTTCAAAAGGGAGGGGATATATAAATACCTATGGCTGATTCATGTTGAAGTTTGACAGAAAACAACAGAATTCTGTAAAGCAATTATTCTTCCATTTAAAAATTTTAAAAATATACATAACATAAAATTTACCATTTAAACATTTGAAGTGTACACATCAGTGTCTTAAGTATATTTACAATATCATGTAACTATCACTATTATCCATTTCCAGAGGAAATTTCCAGATATATTTAAATCTTTGGTCCGTGTAGAATTTATTTTGATACAAGATACGTGGTATGAATATAATGTTTTATTCCCTTATGGCTAGCCAATTGTCTCAAAATAATTTATTGTGTCTTTTCTGAACTTACTGTGTCTATTCACGTGCTGACATTCTGCTGCTTTAACATCTGTAGTTTTATGATATGTTATAACATCTGGTAGACCTATTCCCTCAATTATGCTTATTTTTCAGAATGTTTCTGAGTGTTCTTGCCTCATAACTTCCCATATAAACAATCTGGATTTAAAAACAAAAATTTCATTGGTAATTTTTCACTGCGGCTGCTAAGTTGCTTCAGTCGGATCACATTTAATCTATAGATTAATTTCAGGATAACCAATTTTTTATAATTTAATCTTCCTATTGGGTCATATGATATGTTTTTCTATTTGTTCAGGCTTCCCTGGTGGCTCAGAGGATAAAGAATCTGCCTGTTTAGGTTTGATCCCTGGGTCAGGAAGATCCCCTGGAAAAGGGAATCTGCTCCAGTATTCTTTCCTGGAGAATTCCATGGACAGAGGAGCCTGGCAAGCTACAGTCCATAGGGTCACAAAAAAGTGGGACACGACTGAGTGACTAACACTTTCACTTCCACTTTTTAATATTTGTTCAATAATTATTCTGTGTGCTTCTATAGCACTTTATATTTTTGTCATGTATCTTCGACACATTTCTCCGTATGTTTACACGTTAGGCATTTTGTTTTCCTGACATCATGTCTTTCTGGTTATTAGTATTATGTAACCTAAGGAGATCCAACCAGTCCATTCTGAAGGAGATCAGCCCTGGGATTTCTTTGGAGGGAATGATGCTGAAGCTGAAACTCCAGTAGTTTGGCCACCTCATGCGAAGAGTTGACTCATTGGAAAAGACTCTGATGCTGGGAGGGATTGGGGGCAAGAGGAGAAGGGGATGACAGAGGATGAGATGGCTGGATGGCATCACTGACTCGATGGACGTGAGTCTGAGTGAACTCTGAGAGTTGGTGATGGACAGGGAGGCCTGGCGTGCTGTGATTCATGGGGTCGCAAAGAGTCGGACACAACTGAGCAACTGAAAGGAACTGAACTGAACTGAATATGTTCATTTATTTCTTTATTTAATTTTGTGTACAACCTTTTTCCTGAATTCTTTTTTTTTAATTATTATTATTTTTTTTACTTTACAATATTGTATTGGTTTTGCCATACATCAACATCCATCCCCCACAGGTGTACACGTGTTCCCAATCCTGAACCCCACCTCCCACCTCCCTCCCCATACCATCCCTCTGAATTCTATTATTTGTATGAATTTTTCTATGGATTCTGTTGGATTTTTCAAGTACAAAATTAAATCATCTATATATTATGATAATAGAATGCTCTTCTTTGAAATTTTATATCTCACTTCTTTCTCTGGTCTGTTGAAATATATTTCTAGGCTCACGACTGAGCCACTCCTGTCTGGGGTGTGGCTCAAATCCAAACTTAAGTAACTTTCATATTCTTGTAAATGTTCCGCTTGACAAGAAAATGAAATATCCTGTCAGCCAATCCCTAAACACCAGACCAACTGTGGGCTCTGCACTTATTTTCTTGTTCCTTGTTTATTTTCTATTTTTCTCTTCCTTATTCATTATTCTTTATCCTATAAAAGCTTTCTGCCACTCATCCTATTTTGCAGTTTTCTGGACCCTTGGAAATGGAGAATGGCCACTTCATGAAGCATTAAATAAAGTTGATCACCTAAGTTGCTTTTGTTAATCATATTTAACACAGATCTAACTGTATTAACTAGTATAATACTATTAAATTATAGTGGTGAAGGTAGAATCATCTGTTGTGTAAACTTTGGTTATAATTAATCTATGAAACTACTGTGCCTGTTACCTTTTAAAGAGTAGGTCTTAGACAATTTAGCCTATTTTTAAAATAAGGTAATGTGTTTTTATGATTTATTTGAAAAACATATGTATTTGGCTCTTTGTCTATTACTCCTGGGACATAGCTCCTAAAGTCTTCGCAGCTTCCTACGTAAGCATTCCAGGGGTAAGTTATGACCAACCTACACAGCATATTGAAAAGCAGAGATATTACTTTGCCAACAAAGGTCCGTCTAGTCAAAGCTATGATTTTTCCAGTAGTCACGTATGGATATGAAAGTTGGACTATAAAGGAAGCTGAGTGCTGAAGAATTGATGCTTTTGAACTATGGTGTTGGAGAAGACTCTTGAGAGTCCCTTGGACTGCAAGGAGATCCAAACAGTCCATCCTAAAGGAAAGCAGTCCTGAATGATCATTGGAAGGACTGATGCTGAAGCTGAAACTCCAATACTTTGGCCACCTGATGTGAAGAACTGATTCATTTGAAAAGACCCTGATGCTGGGAAAGATTAAAGACAGGAGGAAAAGGGGACAACAGAGGATGAGCAGGTTGGATGGCATCACCAGTTCGATGGACATGAGTTTGAGTAAGCTCCAGGAGTTGGTGATGGACAGGGAGGCCTGACATGCTGCAGTCTATGGTGTCACAAACAGTTGGACATGACTGAATGACTGAACTGAATATTTTTCCCAGTTCCTGAATTAGCTCCAGAGCAACAAGGTGAAATGGGTATCTTTTGTTATTCCTAACAAACCCCTTTCATACCACAACTGAAATTTATATTCATTAGGTGACTTTGGAAAGCTCCTTGGGATGGGAGGGAACCAAGCCTATTAGCAAGTTGAAACTTTCAGTCCCATGCTCTTTTATGCTGACAGGGGAGAAGGCCTAGCAACTGAGTTTAATCATCAGTGACCAGTGATTAAATCAATTCTGCCTATGTAATCAAGTCCCCATAAAAACCCAAAAGGATGGGGCTAGGAGAGCTTCTGGGTTGGTGGACCCAGGTAGGTGCTTGGAGGGTGGCACACACAGGAGAGGGCATGCAAGCTCAGCACCTCTTCCCACATACTTGGCCTGATCCATCTTGCTCATCTGGCTGTTCAGAAATTATGTTTTAATAAACCAGTGATCTAGTAAGTAGACTGATCTCCTGTTGTTCTGTGAACTGCTCTAGCAAATTAATCAAACCTGACAAGAAGATCGTGGGAACCTCTAATCTATAGCCAGTGTGTCAACAGCACAGCTAACCTGGACTTGTTACCAGTGTCTGAAGTTGGGAGAGAATAAGGGATTGAACCTTTAGTCTATGGGATCTGACAAACTGATCTGACAGGAGATAGTGTTATAACTGAGGCAAATTGTAGGAAGCCCAAGTGGTAACTGGTAAATGACAAAATTGCTTGGTGTGGGGAAAAGAACTCTTACATCTAGCATCAGAAGTAGTGTGCTAGCAGTAGAGAATAGAGGAGAAACACAGGACTGTGTTTCCATAGCAGGTAATTTATCTGCTTAGATTATTTTCCTCTTCTGGATTCAGTATTGGTAAATTATATTTTTCTAGAGTCACTGCATCTCAGTTTTCAATATATTTGCATAAAGTTAAGCAGAATAGAGTTTTATTTATTTGTATACATGGTTATTTCCTGTTTTTAATTTCTTCTTTTGGGTATTTAGGTTTTCAAGGAAGTGTTTTAAAAGACTGGAGACACAAGATCTTGCTGGTGTGCTGGTGGCGGTGATTCATCGGTTTCATTTTCTTTCAGACAAAACACTGCAAAGCAATGTTTGGTGTTTTTGAAGAGGGAAGTAAATCACTAAAGAGTAAGCAAATAGTCAGAGTTCAGGAAAAGATAGGAATGAGGGAATTTCCAGAGACTAGCAATTTAATGTGGAGAAGGCAATGGCATCCCACTCCAGTACTCTTGCCTGGAAAATCCCATGGACAGAGGACCCTGGTGGGCTAAAGTCCATGGGGTCACTAAGAGTTGAACACGACTGAGTGACTTCATTTTCACTTTTCACTTTCATGCGTTGGAGAAGGAAATGGCAACCCACTCCAGTGTTCTTGCCTGGAGAATCGCAGGGATGGGGGAGCCTGGTGGGCTGCCGTCTATGGGATCACACAGAGTCGGACACGACTGAAGTGACTTGGCGGCAGCAGCAGCAATTTAATGAAGAGACTTTGCAAGAGCTCCACACAGCTGTAAAGCTTCAGTCAGTCAGTCAGTTCAGTCGCTCAGTCGTGTCTGACTCTTTGCGACCACATGAATTGCAGCACGCCAGGCCTCCCTGTCCATCACCAACTCCCAGAGTTCACTCAAACTCACGTCTACCGAGTCAGTGATGCCATCCAGCCACCTCATCCTCTGTTGTCCCCTTCTCCTCCTGACCCCAATCCTTCCCAGCATCAGAGTCTTTTCCAATGAGTCAACTCTTCGCATGAGGTGGCCAAAGTACTGGAGTTTCAGCTTTAGTATCATTCCTTCCAAAGAAATCCCAGGGCTGATCTCCTTCAGAATGGACTAGTTGGATCTCCTTGCAGTCCAAGGGACTCTCAAGAGGCTTCTCCAACACCACAGTTCAAAAGCATTAATTCTTCGACGATCAGCTTTCTTCACAGTCCAACTCTCACATCCATACATGACCACAGGAAAAACCATAGCCTTGACTAGACGGACCTTTGCTGGCAAAGTAATGTCTCTGCTTTTCAATATGCTATCCAGGTTGGTCATAACTTTCCTTCCAAGAAGTAAGCGTCTTTTAATTTCATGGCTACAGTCACCATCTGCAGTGATTTTGGAGCCCAAAAAATAAAGTCTGACACTGTTTCCACTGTTTCCCCATCTATTTGCCATAAAGTGGTGGGATCAGATGCCATGATCTTAGTTTTCTGAATGTTGAGCTTTAAGCCAACCTTTTCTCTCTCCTCTTTCACTTTCATTAAGAGGCATTTTAGTTCCTCTTAACTTTCTGCCATAAGTATGGTATCATCTGCATATCTGAGGTTATTGATATTTCTCCCGGCAATCTTAGATCTGTTTATTTGTGTGGTTGCAAGCTGCCTGACTCTCGAGTCTTTTTTGTTTTTGTTTCACTTTTTTGGCTTTTTGTTTGTTCTCTCTCTCTTATATTTAAAGAAATTTAATAAGTTATTTCTTTCAGGCTACAGAAAATATTCTTTACATGATCAGGGAACAATAAAACTGAGAAAAATGACTAGAGAAAAGTTGGTGCCACTATCCCTAGATCCCAATTCCTGATTTCCAATTCTTTTTCTAGTGCAGCTTCTGGAATCCATTAGAACATACAGAAAAGGATCAAATTCCACAATGACCGAAAGGCTGATAAGAATGTAAATGAGGTCATTTCCATCTCTCACATAGACCAAAACATCCTGTGTGCCCTGCCTTAAGGGCACATGAAAAAATACACCCATAAAACTTTCTCTTGCAAATTTTCAAGGAACTGAAATTAAATATGATGATATGACGCCATATCCTTTAAATGTCTTGAAATTATAATTTTAAATGAAGGACAAGCACTCACTAGTTCAATCAACATCAATTCTTAAAAGTATGAAACCAGTACTGCCTGAATCAGCTTTAATCCCGGATGCATTTAAAGGAAAGAGTTCTTGTTTTGTCACTGTTTTAGGAATGTAAAGGACACTGGCTAGAGCCACTGGGACCCACCCAGCTACCTGCCCTCCCCTCTCAAGTGGGACTTATGTACACACAGCTTTGTTATTGTTGCTCTCAGTCTGCTTATAATTCGGCTGATGCCTGTTTGGGCAAGGCAGGAACAGCTGCACTTTCTTTGGGGGGACTTCCAGCCCTCAGTGGTTGTTTGGCAACTAAAGTGCACAGGCAGAGAGCAGATGGGCAGATGGCTTCCTGTGTTGCCCTTGCCCTCCCACCTACACAGCTCTCTGAGAACATTGCGAAGCGCTGTAATGGCAGAACAGGGGAAGAGCTCTGGATGCACAGAGGGACCAGCCTAGATGTAACTACATCCCTCCCCACCGCCAAAAAAATCAGGACAACCTAAACTGCTCACTGGTCACACAAACTCCATGACCTTAATGAGGTAATTTTAACATTTGCTGACTAAAAAAAGGAAAAAGAATTCAGATTGTGGAGGGCAGTAATGGAGCAGCTGTTTCCTTGCTGAAAAATGTAAATGGGATCATTTTCCTAGAGGTTGGGGAGGGAAGAAAGGGTCAGAAATAGGGAAAGGAGAGTAGTTTCTTTTAAAAATCAGAGGTTCCCCTATCCCTGAATTAAGAGGTCAGAGTTCTCTGTGGGGAGTGGGGGCGGGGAGGGTTAGGACAATGAGGGCCATGCAGCCCTCATCAGCAGCGTCTCTGCAGTCTGAGACAAAACACGGTCCTGGAGGTGGAGGTGGGTGAAGAGTTTAGGAAAGTGTGCAATCTCTGTGTGACTACAACCCCTTTGATTCCAAAAGGAAAATCTTTTCTCTTTTTAAACTGTTGGATTATGATAAAACCATCAATTACGAAACAGTAAAACAATACTTTTTTCTTTTAAATGTCTCTTTGCAAATCTTTCATCAAGATAGAAAAGTATAACATGATGTACTTGAGTATTCTGTGCCCCTACGTCAGACACTAGTCAGAATGTGCTCTGTCTCATTTAATTTCCCAAATGACACATGAAGTTGGGTGTTATTCTATCCATTTTACAAGTAAAGAAGTTGAAGCTCAGACAGGTAAAGCCCACTTGACCCAAGGTATATACATTGGCTGAAGATTTTATGGCCAATATGGGGCAGGACCAGAATTTGTGACCCAATGGGTCTGACTGCAGAGTTCAACCTTACTTTGCACCATAAAAAGGTTGAGGTAAAAAGTCAGGGGGCCAGCTCACAATCCACACACAAGACAGAATCTGCAGCCTTATCTCAGCCTCTGCGGAGTTGAAAACAACTGTAACCATACATTAAGGTCATGAGCTGTAAATGCACATAAAGGTCATCATATGAGAGGTCAGGATCCCACTTCCTCCACCACCTCCCAACCCCACTACCCTCCACCTCTGCAGATGTCCCCACAGCTCAGATGTCCCTGAATATGGGGCAATGGGAGCTTGTCCCGGCCCCTCACTCACCCCACATGTCCCCCTCAGGCTGTAAGGAGAAGACGGAAGAAGTCTGGGGGGTGGGGATCGGGGTAGGGGATGGAGAGAAGGGCCTGAGATTGTGGAGATAATTTTGCCAAACCAGAATCTGAATAATGAGACTGCTCTAATCATTTCAGCAGCAGCAGCCCCACAAAGCAGGGCTAATAATTGCCTTTTGAAGTAAGGGTTTGATGGTGATTTTCCCATCCTGAGGAACTTGCAGACATTCCAGAAAGGCCCTCATCCCTCTTTCCTCCCCTTCAACCCTCAAAGAAGCTTGAGAAACAGAAGGTTGGTACCAGGCAAGCTTCAGCTGCCTACCAGTCTTCCTCACATCTGACTCAGCCTTTCACCACCCTGTCCCAGGAGCAGCCCCACCTGTCCTGTTACTCACCAAAAATGAGACTGATTTGGAGAATCAGTGTCTGGGTGGGGAGCCAGCTGCTGCCTAAGGAATCCATGACTGCCTGCTGACTGTGTTAGACCTCTGGCTCCTCCTCTGCTTGCTCTCCGCCCCTCCCCTCTCTGACCCTCTCTGCACTAGAGTCTCTCCTTGCCTGATGAGTCAAAGCAGAAAGTAAAAAATTAGAGGCTTTTTTTCTGATAAAAATCATCCATGCTGATTATTTAAAATTTGGAAAATATAGAAAATTGTACAGAAGAATAAAGAATCACTTGTTATCACACCTCATAAATCTAACCATCATAAACATTCTATTTTTCCAGGTTACCACGATATTATTGACATGTAGTATATGTAAGTTTAAAAGTACACAACATGATCATGAGATACATGTATGATTGCAAAATAATTACCACAATGAGGATAGTTAATATCTCTCACCCCTCACATAATGACTGTGTGTCTGTGATGATAAAATTTAGGATTTATTTATTCTTTTGATAAGTTTCAAGTATATTATGCAGTATTGTTCATTGCAGTCACCTTGCCATGCAGTAGATCTCCAGAATTTATTCATCTTAATTATCTAAAATGTGTACTTTTTGACCAACATCTCCCCATCTGCCAGCCCAGACAATGACCATTCTGCTCTCTATTTCTATGAGTTCAGCTTTTTTAGATCCTACATATAAGTGAGATCATACAGTACTTACTTTCTCTGTCTGATTTATTTCCCCTATCATATAGCCTTCAAGGTCTACCAAGTTCTCACAAAAGGCAAAAATTCCTTATTTTTATGGCAGAATATTTTCTTTATCTGTTCATCCACCAATGGGCATTTAGGTGTTTCCATGTCTTGACTGAAATGAACATGGAGTTGGGGGATGGGGCAAATATGTCTTTGAGATCCTGATTTCATTTCCTTCAGATATATACCCAGAAGTGGAATTGCTGGATGATATAGCAGTTCTATTTTAAATTTTTTGATAAAGTTCTATACTGTTTTACATAAAGACTGTACCAATTTACATCCCCACTAACAGTGACAGGGAGGCCTGGTGTGCTGCAATTCATGGGGTTTCGAAGAGTCGGACACGACTGAGTGACTGAACTGAACTGAACTGACTGAACAGTGACTAGAACTTGCCTGGTGGCTCAGTGGTAAAAAAAATCCACCTGCAATGCAGAAGACTCAGATTTGATCCGTGGGTCAGAAAGACTGTCTAGAGAAGGCAATGGAAACCCACTCCAGTATTCTTGCCTGAGGAATCCCATAGACAGAGGAGCCTGGCAGTCTATGTATGGGGTTGCAAAAGAGTCAGACAAAACTTAGCAACTAAACAACACCACCAGTGGACAAGGGTTTCCTTTTCTCCAGAGCCTCACCAGTACTTACTGTCTCTTGTCTTTTTGACAATAGCCATTCTAACATATGTGAAATGGTTTCTTATTGTAATTTTGATTGCATTACCCTGATGATTAGGGATGTTGAATGTCTTTCATGTACCTGTTGGCCATTTGTATGTCTTCTTTATAAAATGTCTATTCAGTTCCTCTGTCCATTTTTTTTAATTGATCATAAGCACTCTTCTATAGCTCCCCTTGGATATGTTTGTCTGTGCATTTTAAAATATAATGAGAAAAAATAGATTAACTTTTTAGATAAAGTAGTAGTCTCCAAAGTGTGTTACCTGAGATGATGCACTGAAACAGAAGAATAAAACAGAAGAATTTTCTATCTATATTTTTATTTACAACAAGAAAGAAGAACCCACTCATAGTACGTAATAGAATTCCCTTGACACCCCAACTTGGGCTGTTTGGCAGTCACAGGTGAGTGAATTATCTCAAGAGAAATGCCAGGGTTGAGAGTGGCACTCTCGTTTGCTGGGTCAGTTTCAGATGATTGCTCTTGAGGAGGCATGAACATCACTGAATTAACCAGAATAGAGTGGTTAAGGTAAGAAGCTCCCCTGACATGTGTGAACTAGAGAAAACACATGTAAGGGAAAGAACAAGAAGAAGACAGCTGACCCTCTCCTACACCTGATTAAGTTGTCAGCACATTATGAGGCAAAATTGGTGACTGAATTATGCTGGACAAGAAACTCACCAAAAACTGAAATACAAATAACATGTTTAGAAATTTCCAAGTATAAATCTAGAAAGGAATCTTGGAGGAGGAAATTTACATCTTAGCATCAAATTAGAAATAGTGTATATATTGGTAAAATTTGACATTTGGAGATGGAGGGAAAATATTGGGAAAAAAATTCAAAGTTGTTTAGGTTATGATGAGATCTCTCTTACTAGTTGCCAAGTATATTTCTAACGGACACAGGTGTTTGTTGTAATATTGCTTTAAAATAGAAGGATAATGTAAATAGTCTAAATGTCCTTGCTTTAATTTTTGAAGTAAGAAATTCAAACTCACAAAAATTCAAGAATACCCTATGAAATATGGATTTGTCTCCACTACCGTTAATAATAACCTTACTATAAATGCATATTGAGTCTTTTTTTTAAATTTTATTTTATTTTTAAACTTTACATAATTGTATTAGTTTTGCCAAATATCAAAATGAATCCATCACAGGTATACATGTGCTCCCCATCCTGAACCCTCCTCCCTCCTCCCTCCCCATACCATCCCTCTGGGTCGTCCCAGTGCACTAGCCCCAAGCATCCAGCATCGTGCATTGAACCTGGACTGGCATCTCGTTTCATACATGATATTTTACATGTTTCAATGCCATTCTCCCAAATCTTCCCACCCTCTCCCTCTCCCACAGAGTCCATAAGACTGTTCCATACATCAGCGTCACTTTTGCTGTCTCGTACACAGGGTTATTGTTATCATCTTTCTAAATTCCATATATATGTGTTAGTATACTGTATTGGTGTTTTTCCTTCTGGCTTACTTCACTCTGTATAATAGGCTCCAGTTTCATCCACCTCATTAGAACTGATTCAAATGTATTCTTTTTAATGGCTGAGTAATACTCCATTGTGTATATGTACCACTGCTTTCTTTATCCATTCATCTGCTGATGGACATCTAGGTTGTTTCCATGTCCTGGCTATTATAAACAGTGCTGCGATGAACATTGGGGTACACGTGTCTCTTTCCCTTCTGGTTTCCTCAGTGTGTATGCCCAGCAGTGGGATTGCTGGATCATAAGGCAGTTCTATTTCCAGTTTTTTAAGGAATCTGCACACTGTTCTCCATAGTGGCTGTACTAGTTTGCATTCCCACCAACAGTGTAAGAGGGTTCCCTTTCCTCCACACCCTCTCCAACATTTATTATTTGTAGACTTTTGGATCGCAGCCATTCTGACTGGTGTGAAATGCTACCTCATAGTGGTCTTGATTTGCATTTCTCTGATAATGAGTGATGTTGAGCATCTTTTCATGTGTTTGTTAGCCATCTGTATGTCTTCTTTGGAGAAATGTCTATTTAGTTCTTTGGCCCATTTTTTGATTGGGTCATTTATTTTTCTGGAGTTGAGCTGTAGGAGTTGCTTGTATATTTTTGAGATTAGTTGTTTGTCAGTTGCTTCATTTGCTATTATTTTCTCCCATTCTGAAGGCTGTCTTTTCACCTTGCTGATAGTTTCCTTTGATGTGCAGAAGCTTTTAAGGTTAATTAGGTCCCATTTGTTTATTTTTGCTTTTATTTCCGATATTCTGGGAGGTGGGTCATAGAGGATCCTGCTGTGATGTATGTCAGAGAGTGTTTTGCCTATGTTCTCCTCTAGGAGTTTTATAGTTTCTGGTCTTATGTTTAGATCTTTAATCCATTTTGAGTTTATTTTTGTGTATGGTGTTAGAAAGTGGTCTAGTTTCATTCTTTTACAAGTGGTTGACCAGTTTTCCCAGCACCACTTGTTAAAGAGATTGTCTTTAATCCATTGTATATTCTTGCCTTCTTTGGCAAAGATAAGGTGTCCATATGTGCATGGATTTATCTCTGGGCTTTCTATTTTGTTCCATTGATCTATATTTCTGTCTTTGTGCCAGTACCATACTGTCTTGATAACTGTGGCTTTGTAGTAGAGCCTGAAGTCAGGTAGGTTGATTCCTCCAGTTCCATTCTTCTTTCTCAAGATTGCTTTGGCTATTCGAGG
Organism: Bos javanicus; assembly: GCF_032452875.1. Classification (NCBI taxonomy): domain Eukaryota; kingdom Metazoa; phylum Chordata; class Mammalia; order Artiodactyla; family Bovidae; genus Bos; species Bos javanicus. Next base: position 13,018,104 of record NC_083870.1, read on the forward strand.
TTTTTTGTATTTCCATACAAATTGTGAAATTATTTGTTCTAGCTCTGTGAAGAATACTGTTGGTAGCTTGATAGGGATTGCATTGAATCTATAAATTGCTTTGGGTAGTATACTCATTTTCACTATATTGATTCTTCCAATCCATGAACATGGTATATTCCTCCATCTATTAGTGTCCTCTTTGATTTCTTTCACCAGTGTTTTATAGTTTTCTATATATAGGTCTTTAGTTTCTTTAGATAGATATATTCCTAAGTATTTTATTCTTTCCGTTGCAATGGTGAATGGAATTGTTTCCTTAATTTCTCTTTCTGTTTTCTCATTATTAGTGTATAGGAAAGCAAGAGATTTCTGTGTGTTGATTTTATATCCTGCAACTTTACTATAGTCATTGATTAGTTCTAGTAATTTTCTGGTGGAGTCTTTAGGGTTTTCTATGTAGAGGATCATGTCATCTGCAAATAGTGAGAGTTTTACTTCTTCTTTTCCAATTTGGATTCCTTTTATTTCTTTTTCTGCTCTGATTGCTGTAGCCAAAACTTCCAAAACTATGTTGAATAGTAATGGTGAAAGTGGGCACCCTTGTCTTGTTCCTGACTTTAGAGGAAATGCTTTCAATTTTTCACCATTGAGGATAATGTTTGCTGTGGGTTTATCATATATAGCTTTTATTATGTTGAGGTATGTTCCTTCTATCCCTGCTTTCTGGAGAATTTTTATCATAAATGGGTGTTGAATTTTGTCAAAGGCTTTCTCTGCATCTATTGAGATAATCATATGGTTTTTATTTTTCAATTTGTTAATGTGGTGTATTACATTGATTGATTTGCGGATATTGAAGAATCCTTGCATCCCTGGGATAAAGCCCACTTGGTCATGGTGTATGATCTTTTTAATGTGTTGCTGGATTCTGGTTGCTAGAATTTTGTTAAGGATTTTTGCATCTATGTTCATCAGTGATATTGGCCTGTAGTTTTCTTTTTTTGTGGCATCTTTGTCAGGTTTTGGTATTAGGGTGATGGTGGCCTCATAGAATGAGTTTGGAAGTTTACCTTCCTCTGCAATTTTCTGGAAGAGTTTGAGCAGTATAGGTGTTAGCTCTTCTCTAAATTTTTGGTAGAATTCAGCTGTGAAGCTGTCTGGACCTGGGCTTTTGTTTGCTGGAAGATTTTTGATTACAGTTTCAATTTCCGTGCTTGTGATGGGTCTGTTGAGATTTTCTATTTCTTCCTGGTCGAGTTTTGGAAAGTTGTACTTCTCTAAGAATTTGTCCATTTCTTCAACGTTGTCCATTTTATTGGCATATAATTGTTGATAGTAGTCTCTTATGATCCTTTGTATTTCTGTGTTGTCTGTTGTGATCTCTCCATTTTCATTTCTAATTTTATTGATTTGATTTTTCTCCCTTTGTTTCTTGATGAGTCTGGCTAATGGTTTGTCAATTTTATTTATCCTTTCAAAGAACCAGCTTTTGGTTTTGTTGATTTTTGCTATGGTCTCTTTTGTTTCTTTTGCATTTATTTCTGCTCTAATTTTTAAGATTTCTTTCCTTCTACTAACCCTGGGGTTCTTCATTTCTTCCTTTTCTAGTTGCTTTAGGTGTAGGGTTAGGTTATTTATTTGACTTTTTTCTTGTTTCTTGAGGTGTGCCAGTATTGCTATGAACTTGCCCCTTAGGACTGCTTTTACCGTGTCCCACAGGTTTTGGGTTGTTGTGTTTTCATTTTCATTCGTTTCTATGCAAATTTTGATTTGTTTTTTGATTTCTTCTGTGATTTGTTGGTTATTCAGCAGCGTGTTGTTCAGCCTCCATATGTTGGAATGTTTAATCGTTTTTCTCCTGTAATTCAGATCTAATCTTACTGCATTGTGGTCAGAAAAGATGCTTGGAATGATTTCTATTTTTTTTAATTTACCAAGGCTAGCTTTATGGCCCAGGATGTAATCTATCCTGGAGAAGGTTCCATGTGCGCTTGAGAAAAAGGTGAAATTCATTGTTTTGGGATGAAATGTCCTGTAGATATCAATTAGGTCTAACTGGTCTATTGTATCATTTAAAGTTTGTGTTTCCTTGTTAATTTTCTGTTTAGTTGATCTATCCATAGGTGTGATTGGGGTATTAAAGTCTCCCACTATTATTGTGTTATTGTTAATTTCTCCTTTCATACTTGTTAGCATTTGTCTTACATATTGTGGTGCTCCTGTGTTGGGTGCATATATATTTATAATTGTTATATCTTCTTCTTGGATTGATCCTTTGATCATTATGTAGTGACCTTCTTTGTCTCTCTTCACAGCCTTTGTTTTAAAGTCTATTTTATCTGATATGAGTATTGCTACTCCTGCTTTCTTTTGGTCCCTATTTGCATGGAAAATCTTTTTCCAGCCCTTCACTTTCAGTCTGTATGTGTCCCCTGTTTTGAGGTGGGTCTCTTGTAGACAACATATGTAGGGGTCTTGTTTTTGTATCCATTCAGCCAGTCTTTGTCTTTTGGTTGGGGCATTCAACCCATTTACATTTAAGGTAATTACTGATAAGTATGATCCCGTTGCCATTTACTTTATTGTTTTGGGTTCGAACTTATACACCGTTTTTGTGTTTCCTGTCTAGAAAATATCCTTTAGTATTTGTTGGAGAACTGGTTTGGTGGTGCAGAATTCTCTGAGCTTTTGCTTGTCTGAAAAGCTTTTGATTTCTCCTTCATACTTGAATGAAATCCTTGCTGGGTACAATAATCTGGGCTGTAGGTTATTTTCTTTCATCATTTTAAGTATGTCTTGCCATTCCCTCCTGGCTTGAAGAGTTTCTATTGAAAGATCAGCTGTTATCCTTATGGGAATTCCTTTGTGTGTTATTTGTTGTTTTTCCCTTGCTGCTTTTAATATTTGTTCTTTGTGTTTGATCTTTGTTAATTTGATTAATATGTGTCTTGGGGTGTTTCGCCTTGGGTTTATCCTGTTTGGGACTCTCTGGGTTTCTTGGACTTGGGTGATTATTTCCTTCCCCATTTTAGGGAAGTTTTCAACTATTGTCTCCTCAAGTATTTTCTCATGGTCTTTCTTTTTGTCTTTTTCTTCTGGGACCCCTATGATTCGAATGTTGTAGCGTTTAATATTGTCCTGGAGGTCTCTGAGATTGTCCTCATTTCTTTTAATTCGTTTTTCTTTTATCCTCTCTGATTCATTTATTTCTACCATTCTATCTTCTAATTCACTAATCCTATCTTCTGCCTCTGTTATTCTACTATTTGTTGCCTCCAGAGTGTTTTTAATTTCATTTATTGCATTATTCATTTTATATTGACTCTCTTTTATTTCTTCTAGGTCCTTGTTAAACCTTTCTTGCATCTTCTCAATCTTAGTCTCCAAGCTATTTATCTGTGATTCCATTTTAATTTCAAGATTTTGGATCAATTTCACTATCATTATTCGGAATTCTTTATCAGGTAGATTCCCTACCTCTTCCTCTTTTGTTTGGTTTGGTGGGCTTTTATCCTGTTCCTTTATCTGCTGGGTATTCCTCTGTCTCTTCATCTTGTTTAAATTGCTGAGTTTGGGGTGTCCTTTCTATATTCTGGCAGTTTGTGGAGTTCTCTTTATTGTGGCGTTTCCTCGCTGTGTGTGAGTTTGTACAGGTGGCTTGTCAAGGTTTCCTGGTTAGGGAAGCTTGTGTCGGTGTTCTGGTGGGTGTCCAGTAATGAGTTATGAGATGTCTATGGTTTTGGGGTGACTTTGGGCAGCTTGTATCTTGAAGCTCAGGGCTGTGCTCCTTTGTTGCTGGGGAATTTGCTTGGTATGTCTTGCCCTGGAACTTGTTGGCCCTTGTGTGGTGCTTGGTTTCAGTGTCGGTTTGGAGGCGTTTGATGAGCTCCTGTCAATTAATGTTCCTTGGAGTCAGGAGTTCCCTGGAGTCAGGGTTTGGACTTAAGCCTCCTGCTTCCATTTATCGGTCTTATTTTTACAGTAGTTTCAAAACTTCTCCTTCTATACAGCACCATTGATAAAACATCTACGTTAAAGCTGAAAAGTTTCTCTACTGTGAGGGTCACTCAGAGAGGTTCACAGTGTTACATGGAGAAGAGAAGAGGGAGGAGGGAGTTAGAGGTGACCCAAATGAGATGAGGTGGAATCAATAGTGGAGAGAGTGGGGTAGCCAGTAGTCACTTCCTTATGTGCACTCCACAACTGGACCACTCAGAGATGTTCACGGAGTTACACAGAGAAGAGAAGAAGGAGGAAGGAGACAGAGGTGGCCAGAGGGATAAAAGTGGGGAATGAAAAGGAGGGAGACAGATCCAGCCAGTAATCAGTTCCCTAAGTGTTCTCCACCATCTGGAACACACAGAAACTCACAGAGTTGGGTAGAGTAGAGAGGGGTTAGGGAGGAGACACAGGTGACCTGGTGGAGAAAAAGGAGAGTCCAAAGGGAGAGAGAGCAGTCAAGCCAGTAATCTCGCTCCGTAGTGAAAAATGGGTCCTGAACATTGGGTTCTTAAAGGTGCAAAATTGGTAACAAATACATAAAAGCAAAAATTAAAAATCTAGAGTAGAGTTTGGAATTTCAAAAATACGATGTTAAAGAAAAGAAGAAGGAAAAGAAAGAGAGAAAAAACGAACAAAGAAAAACAAGCAAGGTCACGAAAATTATAAAGAAAATACAGGTACAAAATCGATAACTAATACCAAAAAGCAAAAATTAAAAATCTAGAGTAGAGTTTGGAATTTCAAAAATACAATGTTAAAAAAAAAGGAAGAAGAAACATAAAGAGAGAAAACAAACAAACAAAAGCAATGTCGCAAAAATTATAAAGAAAATACAGGTACAAATTTGATATCAAATACCAAAAAGCATAAATTAAAAATCTAGAGTAGAGTTTGGAATTTCAGATATACAATATTATATAAAAGAAGAAGAGAATGAAACAGAAAAAAAAAAAAGTCACAGAAATTATAAAAAAAACTGTAGGTACAAAATTGATAACATATAACAAAAAGCTAAAATTAAAAAACTAGAGTAGAGTTTGGAATTTCAAAAATACAATGTTAAAGAAAAGAAGAAGAAGAAGAAGAAAAACAAGGTCAAAAAATTATAAAATATATATATATGAAGTTTGCTGAAGAAGAAAAAAATAGGGTCTTTTTTTTTTTGCAAAGTAATAGGTTGTAAAAGTGAAAATTAAAGGAACAATAGAGGACTTAAAAAAAATTTTTTAATAAAAAAAAAAGAAAGAAAGAAAGAATGATCGTAAAAATAGTAAAAATATATCTAGGACTTTCTCTGGTTTTGTTGTATGGTGGGTTCAGTTCATTTTTGGCTAGTTCCTTGGTCCGACTTATATTTCTCAAGATCTATAGGCCCCTTCCTATGTAGTCCGTAGTAACCACGGGGTTTTAATCTATTGCCTGTAGCTTCCAAGGTGTTTCCCTCTGTTATAACTTCTTCTGTTTGCTGGTCTCTTCAGTGTCTGGCTTCCGCCCTGACACAAAGGGGATGGTGGGGGAAATTTTTTTTTTTTTTTAGGCTCACTTGTTCAGTCGCGCTGTAGGGAGGGAGGGAGGGATGCTGCAGACAAATAACACTGGCGTGCGCTCGCAGTGCCTCAACCACACTGGGTCTGCCCCCACTCACGGCGCGTGTAGCCTCCCTGCCCACACTGCTCGGGCTCTAGGTTGTTCCGCCGAGAACAATCCGAGGCCGGCCCTGGGCTGCATGTACCTCCCAGGTCCAAGCCGCTCAGGTTCAGGCACTTGGGTAGTCCTCAAAGGCGCAGACTCTGTTGGGCCTGCATTTTGTGCTCTTCCCAGGTCCGAGCAGCTCAGGTGATGAGGTGTTTGGTGAACGCCAATGCTGCGACTTATCGCCTCCCCGCCACTCAGTTATCTGGGTGTAAAACTGGCGCACCTTCTCAGGCAGATGTTGACCGTCCAGACCCCCAAGCAGTTTTAGCTAGCGAAGAAGCCTGCTTACAGTTTTATAGATAATGTCTCTCTGGGGCTGCGATTGTCCCCTTCCGGCTCTGGCTGCCTGTTACAGGAGGGGGAAGGTCCGCAGCTGACTATCTCTGTTCAGTCCTTTGTTCCATGCGCGGGCCTGGTGGTGTCTTAGGTTGGGGCTGGCTTTTCGCGTGGTAGATATCCCACAGTCTGGTTTGCTAGCCCAAATTATTTTGCTCAGATAGCGCTCAGGGTATTCAGGCCAGATTCTTACTCTGAGAGATGCAGCCCGCGCCGCGCCTCCCTGCCCAGCCCCCGCTTGCTAATGGCGTATGCAGGCGTCTGCGCTGCTTATCCGCTGGGGGAGTTACCGTAGGGCTCGCAATCTGCGAGTTTTAATTGTTTATTTTTTCTCCCTGTTATGTTGCCCTCTGTGCTTCCAAAGCTCGGCACAGATTTGGCAGTGAGAAGGTTTCCTGGTGTTTGGAAACTTCTCTCTTTTAAGACTCCCTTCCCGGGACTGAACTCCATCCCTCCCTCTTTTGTCTCTTTTTTTTTTTGTCTTTTATATTTTTTCCTACCTCCTTTTGAAGAGTTGGGTTGCTTTTCTGGGTGCCTGATGTCCTCTGCCGGCATTCAGAAGTTGTTTTGTGGAATTTACTCGACGTTTAAATGCTCTTTTGATGAATTTGTGGGGGAGAAAGTGTTCTCCCTGTCCTACTCCTCCGCCATCTTGGCTCCTCCTCCATATTGAGTCTTGAAGTATAAGCTAAGGTTGTATGAGCCATCTTGAACTGCAACTATTAAAATACTGTTTATTTCATGGATATGGATATCTCATATTTTTAGAGATTTTTAAATAGATTTTAACTCCTAGTGTATGACTTTAAAAATGCAATTCACATTTAATAAGCATACATAGTGGTACTGCCTGCTTAAAATCTTTTGTCTTTCACAACCCTGCCATAAAAAGTTTGTAGACTACTCATATAGACTCTATTTCTTTGCCTTCTCTACCTTTTAATGGTTTTGATGATAACCATCCTATTTTCAGTTTTGCTAGTAGTTTTCTATAAATAAATAAAAATGAATTTGAACCTGTTTTTCCTCTTATCATAAATGCTATGCATAGAATGCTATTTCCTTTCCCATGTTCAATGAAAACTGACTATGTTTCGTCTCTTTCTGCCAATTCTCAGTTTTGGTTGATATAATTTGAGGTTTTATATACAGTTTATATGGGTTTCCCACATGGTACTAGTAGTAAAGAACCCGCCTGCCAATGCAGGAGACATAACAGACGTGGGTTTGATCCCTGGGTTGGGAAGATCCCTTGGAGGACAGTATGGAACCCATTCCAGTATTCTTGCCTGGAGAATCCCATGGACAGAGGAGCCTGGCAGGCTACAGTCCATAGGGTTTCAAAGAGTCGGACACGACTAAAATGACTTAGTAAGTACAGCACACATACAGTTTATATAGTTACTGAATCTTGTTTACTTTGTGTCTTCTGTTTTCCAAAAATTTAAAAATATTTACATTACAAGTTTGCTTCTCTAGCAGTTTAAGAGTAATGTGCTGAAGCGGGGCCAAGATCAAGTTGTTTTAAGAAAAAAAGGGGGGTTCAATGTCAGGATTTCATGTACTAAGACTGGAATTTAATCTAGAAAATCTCAGGAAAGTGGGAGCCAGAGCCATTTCTACTGTTTACATCATTCCCCCTATTTTAAAGCAGTGTTACAGCAAACTTTGGTCTGTCAGAAATACATTCAGCTGCTAGTAAGAGAGATATAATCATGATGGCCTAAATAAATTGCAATCTTGTTTTTCTCTTGTTTTCAGATAAACTCTATAAGAATCAATGCAAAGCAAGCCATGGTAATTCTATGAAGCACCAAGTTCCCAGAATCCTTATATTTTTCTGTTCATTGATGTGTGGTTTCCATTCTTGGGGGCTTCCCTGGTGGCTCAGATGGTAAAGCATCCGTCTGCAATGCAGGAGACCTGGGTTCGATTCCTGGGTGGGGAGGATCCCCTGGAGAAGGAAATGGCAATCCACTCCAGCACTTTTGCCTGGAAAATCCCACGGATGGAGGAGCCTGATAGCTACAGTCCATGGGGTCACAAAGAGTCGGACATGACTGAATGACTTCACTTCACTCACTTCCATTCCTGAGGTCACAGGATGGCTGCTGGAGCCCTAACCATCATGTACAAGTTCTGGACATTGCAAAAAAGAGAAGAAGGGATGGGTAAGAGGCTTTTTCTCAAGTCCCACCCAATGACTTCTGCTTGTATCTCATTGCCTTGCCCTGTATTATTAAGGGTTCTGAGAAATGTCCATTTTTAGTTAAGCACGTCACTACCACCAAATATATAGATAGAAAGGATAGAGAGTAGGTAGGCAACTAGGAGTTTCAGCCATAACACCCTTAAACATGATTCTTTGAGCATTTATATGGCTTTACTCCTGTTAAGATAGTTCCCTAGAAGTAGAATTTCAAAATCAAAATGTGCTTCCCCAAAACACTGTGCATGTTTACATTCCCACAAGCAGTGTATGAGAGTTCCCATTTTTCCATAGCCTTGCCAATATTGGCCATTATTAGCTTGATTATCAATTTGATATATGAAAATCGGTATCTTTTTCACTTTTCATTTCCCTGATAACTGGTGAATTTGAGCATCTTTTTACAAGTTAACTTATTGACTTTTACAAATTGGGGTTTGTCTAGGCAAAATACTCTTCCAACTAAGTCACCCTTCACCCCCTCATCCAAACTACCAAACCAAGACTAGGTTTGTAAAGAGTACTCAGAGCTAGAGATGTGTAGAAAGTTGATTGAGCCTATAAAGATAAGTTCTATGACATAGCGTCTGAAAGGGAAATTGAGTTTTATTCTGGACCATGTGAAATTCTAATGAGGAAGAAAAGGCCAAGGGAGACGCTTGTTAATCAGAGTCATAAGATCTGGGTGAAGAGAGAGACAGAAAAGTGATTGTTTAGGATGTTCTGGGAAGTTGTTGATTCAATTCCCATACTTGGCTCACAATGAGGGTCTTTATCTGGAGTTACTCCTGATAGCAGTAGAAATGTCTGAGAAGAGGAAGAAATCAGCTCAGTTCCTGCCAAAGGCTTGGTTGACTTATGGTATTACAGACTCATCCAGCCTGAATAGAAAGATACTTTTTTTTTTTTTTCTACCCAACATAAAAACCCCACATGTTCTACCAATTAATGACACCCCGTCACTTGTCACTGAATAACTCAAAGATAAAAAATTTGTCTGTTCAGGCACCTCTTGGAATTCACGCTTGCATAACTCATTTGACAACTTATTAAACATGCTCTGAAACTCACTTGTATATCCTAGAATGGTCAAAAGCCCTGCTTGGTCTTCAGTAATATTTGACCTCTACATCCTCATAGTCCCTTCCTGGGGCTTTCTCCATTGCTAAATCCCTCCAGATATTTCAGATCCTCCCTATTTGCATTCCACTGAAATGATCCAGTTGAACCAACCATCTTATTGGACTAATAACTTCACTGAACTTCCGGAGGTTGTCATACAAGGAATTACACTGCATAGCCTCTACCATTTTGTTGACACTCCCCTCGCTGTCTATTTCCTTTCAAAGTCAAGTTCTCCTGACAAGTGACTCTTCCCTTAAAGTGAGGTGACCAGTCTTTTCACTCCGATTGCCTGTCTCATGTCTTCAAGATGCCTTTCTCAATCCTTGAAATTTTGGTGAATAAGATTTTCTCCATCTAATTACAACTTCTTAGAAAAATATTTGTAGCCCCTTGCAAATTTTCTCCTACAAGTTGAGAAAGAAAAAACAAATCACAGTATTTACTTGTGGAACTGGGCTCCTCTGTCCTGTGTAATATCACACTCTCTGCTTTTTATAATGGTTAGAGAAGAACTCTTCTGTGGGAACACTTTCAATAATTCTGTAACTTTTTGGTCTTTTATGTCTCTGGCCCTTTTCTTGAGTACATGAATTAATCAAATATGGCTTTCCCTATCCAACCCAGGTACAAGTCCCACTGCATCAGTAGAATGCTTGGTTCAAACTGGGAAATATGCAACTGTTGTTTGATCGAATCTGGCAGCATTCAGGTTTAGAGAAGATCTTATGCCACTCATCCTGCCTGTTCAGAGTCAGGAACCAGCCTGGTATCATGCTCCTGCTCACTAGAAGAGAGTGGTTCTTTGGTGGGTGTGCTTTCTCTTACAAGAAGAGCAGAGTAGTTTGCCTACAAGGTGTCTTAACTGTAGATCTAAAACTACTCATCACTCTGACTCCCCTCATTTCTTGATCTTAATCTCTGGACTCCCAAGGTGGAGTTTGCTTCTGGTGCAGTCTGAAGCACAATACCCTCTCCTGATTTAGGTGAAACAAGTCAGTAGGATTCTTTTGCCTCCCAGGATCCAGGCAGTACTTTGGTTACACAAATCTACACCATATATATTAGGGCTTCTAGGTACTAAGGGCAGGTGTCATTCCTATGAAAACTTCTCTCCTTCGTCCCACAAACACAAAAATTAATTAGTGGATACTGTATATGTCAATGCTTCTTACAAATTTGGTCTGAGGCCTCTTCTGTGGTTAGAGGTGGGAGCTCTTTCTTCCACTACATGGAAGGTTGCTTTGTAGAAATCTAGCTTTAGAGGTTCAACATACTTCCATTGGTCTCCAGCTGAATTGATATCGTCCGCCTCCCATCCAACCCAATATTTTATAATATTGCTACCATCTCTTCTTCCTCCTCAAATTGCTCCATCAAGAACAATAATCTGGTGGTCCATCTGGTGAAGTCCAGGCCTCGTCTGGTCTGTAAGATCTTATTATAAATTCTCCTGCTATGCCATGGTCTAGTGAGCAATGCCCTCATCACTTTCATCATCTTACTAAGTAAATCTCTCTAATCTCAACACACATGTAGAGGCCTCTTCTTCCTCTTGAGCGATATGTGGTCAGAAACCTAATAGGCAAGTCTTTCTGACTGTCAACATTACCAAACATCTGTGAAAATCCTTTCAGACATTGACTTCACAGAGAAAGAGGCATTTGCAGCTTTAAACCCAGGTATGGTCTATAATGCTAGGTACTACAGACTTTCTTTAATCTCTGTCAATTCTATGTCTCCAAAGCCATACTGTGGAATGCCTTCAGTCACAGGCACTACATTTTTTGCTAATGTTTCTTATTTTTGTTAACAGCCTACCTGATGGTTGTTCCCTTAGTTGAAAAATCAGCTTCAGGAAACTCTTTTTCATTAGATGAAACAGGTAGGAAGCCCATGTCAGCCCAGTGTTGGTCACAGGCCTCCTTTCCCTTCCAGGAAAGTTTCCAGTTTCTAAGGAATTGTGGTTCTATTGGATGAACACTAACTTCCAGATTACAGATTCAGGAGTAATTTGTTAGAATTTATTCACTCAATTATGCTCACAAGACAATATTTCAATGTGGGAGAATCAAATGTATCTTATTTAAAATTTAATCATACATAGATATATGCTGTATGCATCTTGTCCCAAGTTCAACAAATGTTAAAACATATTATACCCAGTTATGATGCATTTACCTACAAATACAAAAAGACTTAGAAATCGTGGTGTCTCTTTCCTTATGACAGGGCATAAGGTAAGACAAAATTGCTTTTAACTTTGAGGGGATATATGGATATTCCCTGAATGATTAAACTCCTGAAAACTTTGTCAGAATCATCAATTTTTATGAGATTTATAATCTATTTTTCTTTTGTTTTCTGTTGTATGAAGGCATCTAAGGTAACTTCTACTTCCTTCTCACTACAACGGCAGGATGGAATCCCTATGGTAGATGAGCACAATGGCAGATAAAATGAGATATGATCAGCAGAACAGCTTAGATGCAAAACAACTTAATTCCTGTGGCTGGATGCAAACTGAGCAAGTCCATTCATAGGACACCCAGGAAGCTTTTCTTCAGCAGAACTCAGTGGGCAGCTCTGAGCAGATCATCTGCAGGGACAATAACATTCAACTTTAAGGGATCTGTGTGCTTGAGTGGGCTCCAAAAGCAGCCCAGAGATCAGGGAAGGAGCAAATTATTTTGAGCAAATGTTTTATATCTTCCAACAAAAATTAATGAACAGCTGTGAGGAAACAACTCTTGACTTAGTTATATAGGTGATGGAACAGAAAGCAAACACCTCTGCCCTCAAATTGCCTGTAGTCTATTGAGGGAGCAATAATGCTGAAACTAAGGATGCTGGTAGGCGCAACTAGCATTTATGGACAGGATCAGGTATGAAAGGGAAGTTAAAAGAAGAGAGAAGGTCCTTCATACAAGCTTCATCTGTTCACTTTTTCGAAAAGAAATAAGGAAAGCAGGTGTTTTACAGACTGATGAGTTCTGTAGGAGAGCCATCCAGGACCCAGACTCTGGTCTGTACCTCGGAAGACAGTGAATGTGGAAGCTGAAGGGAACATTGTGAGAGGCAGAGGGAGTTGAGGTGGCAGAGGCACCTGGGTCTCCCCATTTCACCCTGGATGGGTATGTGGTAGATGAGAATGCCATCAATAGACAGATTTATGGAACTCATCAGGTCTCATCCACCCAGATCAGATCTTCTCTTCTGTATCATGGAACCATTCAGTTTCCCTTCCAGACCACATGTTCAATGCCTTTTCAGAGAGTTTGCACCTCTAGTGTTTGTAAGCCTTTCCCATCTGCTTTTGGCTGTGTGGCAAATGAACAGTCTTTCTATTTATGGACCATGACTTTTGGGTAGATACTTGTCCATATTTGTTGATCTTTTTCTGCTTTCACTACTACCCCTACTCATTTTACTTTTTAAAATAGCATTTTAAAAACATTATAAAAGGAAAATAAGCTCTGATGAGCAGCATTAATATTTTTGTTACCATTATTGTTGTCCCAAGAACCTCAGTAGGGGCTGGAGGGATAAGGCACTCTGTCCAATCATCACTCCATGGTTCCTTCCCCACATTGCTCCACCCTGTTGGGTCCAGTTCTGGAACTTTTATTTTCATACACTGGCCAGAGTTCCACTGGAGCAGAATGACTGAAGTAAGTGGATCCCTGTGACAACAAGAAAAACATAATATTCACTGAGAGAGTGAGAATGAGAGAAAAGATAGAAAGAAAAGATAGTTGTAAGAGAGGATCTCAGGAAAATTGTCAGTCAGGAAAAACCAAAGTCCTTGTATGGATAATAGGGTGATTAAAAAGTGCATGAAGCTTTTCAACATAGACACAGGGTAGAGGAGGAACAGGAAGACGGCAGAGCACGGTCAAAGGACATCTCAGCTAAATTTAGGAACAGGCAAATGGACGCAGGACTGAAGTGCTCTGGTCACTCTGTAATCACAGTTCTCTGCCTGGCTTGATATAGATAAGGGAAAAGTAGAAAGACAGAAAAAGATGTTGTGTATATTAGTCAGGATACTCCAGAGAAATAGAATCAAAAGACTGTATATAGAGAGATTTATGTTAAGGAATTGGCTTACATTATTATAAAGGCTGGTAAGTCTAAACTTCAGGGTAAATGATCCAGGCTGGAGAACCAGAGATCTGTTGCTGTAGTTCAAATTCAAAGGCTATTAGGGGGGAAGACACAGGGAGGAACCAATGTTACATTACCCTATAGGGAAAGGAGATTAGCTCAGATCAGTAACTGCACAGTTCAGAGAGACAACCCTGCTCTCCTACTCATCTGGAAGAAAATGTTCTCAGATCCTTAGAATCCTCCTTTGAACTACAATCTGCATATTGTTGGAGTAGACTTAGTTATAACTCACACACTGGCAGGGCTGTACACGTGTTTGTGTGTATGTGTGGGTGTGTGTATGTGTGGGTGTGTGTACGTGCAGGTGTGTGTATGTGCAGGTGTATGTATGTGTGGGTGTGTGTATGTGCATGCATATGTGTATGTTTCTTTTCAGAGGCTAAGGTTTTAGTAAAGTTAGTTTCCTCTAATCTCTGGAAGTCTAACTGCTATAGGTTGAGCTTTCTGGCCAAGCTGGGGAAATTTAAAGTGAGTGAGATCTGAGATACACTTTTGTTCTTTTTGAATTAGTAATTTAGGCAAATAGGAGGCTGCTTTGTTTATATGGGGATAATGATGGTAACAGAAAAAAAGGAGAGAGAAAATATCGTACAATAACAGATAACCTTGCAATATTATCCATGGGCCCAGGTAAACTAGACAAAATTACTCCAGTCTTTCCCATGAAACAAAACACATTTATTGCCAGATTACAGATGTAGTAATAGCTTCTGCTTTCATTTCCTATGGGAAAAAATGATTCATCCCTTTCCCATCAAGCTGTATGTTGTAAAAAAAGGAACTTGATACGTTGCAATATATTAATAGAGTGGCAAGAGAGCTCTAGAGGATATACAAGGAGCATGTCCTCTGGTGTGAAGCCAGAGAGAGGCATGAGGATGGGGCACTGTTCCAGACAATCAAAATAAGGTGGGGGTGTGGTAAGAAGCTGAGAAAAAAGTATGATGACTTGGAGAACGCTTCTTCAGTTTCCTTAACAATAAGGATTAGAAACAGTGAATATTTAATTATTGTTTTCTTACCTCTGAAGGTTATGACAATAAAATGAAATTACTGCATGTGAGGTGCTTAGCATAGGAATTGACATCTTATAAGCACTGGGTCAACTACCCTAGGGAGTAGGAGAGGAAAAAGTCAAGGCAAAGGCCCAGGTTTCTGGAATAGGTCATTGACTGAGAGTAGGAACCTAACATTAGTTTGGAGATTGAAGACAATGAATGGGGCATTGACCATGTTGTAAATGACCCCTAGTGGAGATGCCTAGCAGAGAGTTGGATGCAGGGTCTGATGCTAAGCAGAGGGTGTAGGGTGGAGATATAAACTTGGACAGTAGCAGCATGTGAATGCTATTTGGAGCCCATAGAGTAGCTATCCTAGAGAGAGTGAAAATGCATTAAAGGGAGTCTCTGACAAAAACAATTGACCAAGATAATCACAATGGTATGATCACTCACCTAGAGCCAGACATCCTGGAATGTGAAGTCAAGTGGGCCTTAAAAAGCATCACTACGAACAAAGCTAATGGAGGTGATGGAATTCCAGTTGAGCTATTCCAAATCCTGAAAGATGATGCTGTGAAAGTGCTGCACTCAATATGCCAGCAAATTTGGAAAACTCAGCAGTGGCCACAGGACTGGAAAAGATCAGTTTTCACTCCAATCCCAAAGAAAGGCAATGCCAAAGAATGCTCAAACTACCACACAATTGCACTCATCTCACATGCTAGTAAAGTAATGCTCAAAATTCTTCAAGCCAGGCTTCAGCAATATGTGAACCATGAACTTCCAGATATTCAAGCTGGTTTTAGAAAAGGAACTCAGAGGATTGATCTCAGAGGAACATTTGATCTCAGAGGACCCAGAGATCAAATTGCCAACATCTGCTGGATCATAGAAAAAGCAAGAGAGTTTCAGAAAAACATTTGTTTTTGCTTTATTGACTATGCCAAAGCCTTTGACTGTGTGGATCACAAGAAACTGTGGAAAATTCTTCAAGAGATGGGAATACTAGACCATCTGACCTGCCTCTTGAGAAACCTATATGCAGGTCAGGAAGCAACCGTTAGAACTGGACATGGAACAACAGACTGGTTCCAAATAGGAAAAGGAGTGCATCAAGGCTGTGTATTGTCACCCTGCTTGTTTAACTTCTATGCAGAGTACATCATGAGAAACACTGGGCTGCAAGAAGCATGAGCTGGAATCAAAACTGCCGGGAGAAATATCAATAACCTCAGATATGCAGATGACACTACCCTTATGGCAGAAAGTGAAGAAGAACTATAAGGCCTCTTGATGAGAGTGAAAGAGGAGAGTGAAAAAATTGGCTTAAAGCTCAAAACTCAGAAAACAAAGATCATGGCATCTGGTCCCATCACCTCATGGGAAATAGATGGGGAAACAGTGTCAGACTTTATTTTTTGGGGGCTTCAAAATTACTGCAGATGGTGACTGCAGCCATGAAATTAAAAGACACTTACTCCTTGGAAGGAAAGTTATGACCAACCTAGATAGCATATTGAAAAGCAGAGACACTACTTTGCCAACAAAGGTCTGTCTAGTCAAGGCTATGGTTTTTCCAGTGGTCATGTATGGATGTGAGAATTGGATTGTGAAGCAAGCTGAGCACCAAAGAATTGATGCTTTTGAACTGTGGTGTTGGAGAAGACTCTTGAGAGTCCCTCAGACTGCAAGGAGATCCAACTAGTCCATTCTGAAGGAGATCAGCCCTGGGTGTTCTTTGGAAGGAATGATGCTAAAGCTGAAACTCCAGTAGTTTGGCCACCTCATGCGAAGAGTTGACTCATTGGAAGACTCTGATGCTGGGAGGGATTGGGGGCAGGAGGAGAAGGGGACGATAGAGGATGAGATGGTTGGATGGCATCACTGACTCGGTGGTCGTGAGTCTGAGTGAACTCCAGGGGTTGGTGATTGACAGGGAGGCCTGGCATGCTGCGATTTATGGGGTCACAAAGAGTCGGACACGACTGAGTGACTGAACTGAACTGTGACAAAAACACTGGGAGCACTGATATTGTAGAAAGCATTGAGATAGAGGAAGAGCAGCCAACAAAGGAGCCTAAGGGGGATGGTAGAGGGGTATGAGGAGGCCTAGGGTGTATGATATCAAGGAAACCAAAGGAAAAGAGACTTTAGGAAAGACTTTCTGACTTCTATTAGGAAAGAAGAGTCAACAGTGTCAAATGTTGGAACAGTTGCTGGTTATCTCGTGATGCTCAAAGGAGTAAGGGTGAAGGGATGCTGAGGAGTGAGTCCCTTGGAGGAACTGTAGAAGTTGCTATCATGTGGGAGAGGGAGAAACAGGACAATAGTTAGAGGTGCAAATTCAAGGGAGTGTTTAAAAGTGTACTGAGTACAGACAAGGCAAAGGCACCCCACTCCAGTGCTCTTGCCTGGAAAATCCCATTGATAGAGGAGCCTGGTAGGCTGCAGTCCATGGGGTTTCGAAGGGTTGGACACGACTGAGCGACTTCACTTTAACTTTTCACTTTCATGCATTGGAGAAGGAAATGGCAGCCCACTCCAGTGTCCTTGCCTGGAGAATCCCAGGGACGGGGGAGCCTGGTGGGCTGCCGTCTATGGGGTCGCAAAGAGTTGGACACGACTGAAGCGACTTAGCAGCAGTAGCAGAGAATGTTTAAGGACTACTGGAAAGGAGTTAGAGGCATCAGTGAAGCATGCCATAGAAAGAGGAAGTACATTAGACAGTAAAGTTCCTGAAAAGGGGCAAGAAGAAGGGGCTTAAAACACAGGTGAAAGTATCAACTTTAGATTCTAGGAGCTCAGTGTCATTTGTGGGGGCAGAAGAGAAAGCGGGAACAGGTGTAAATAAATGTGGGTCAGTTAAAATTTAAGTGATAGGGATTTGAAGGCATCACTTTTTCTTTTTCCCAAAGAAAGTATTTTATTGTGTTTAAAATTTGGGGGGAAAGTTATTTATAAGAGTATAAAACATGGTAACCGAAACTTCTGGGTTGAAGTTTTGAGAAGTAGTGCCTCATCTGGTCCTTCTATCACTCACCAGAGAGATCAATCATAGCTCTTTCAAATTCTAAGCCAACAGAACACTTTCATCCTTTGTTGTTTCAAACACATGGTTGCAGAAGGCCTCACTTTTTAAATGCATTTGTTCATTTTTGTCTGGACTGTCTTTGTTGCTCCGAATGGGCTTTCTCTAGTTGTGGTGAGCAGGGGCTTCTCTCTGCTTGCTGTAAGGGGGCTTCTCCTTGTCGTAGTGTCTCTTATTGCAGAGCGTGGGCTCTAGGGCACATGGGCTTCAGTAGTTGCTGCTCGTGGGCTTTAGAGTGTGGGCTCAGTAGTTGTGGCACCTGGGATTAGTTACCCCAAGGCATATGGGATCTTCCCTGACCAGGGGTTGAACCCATGTCCCCTGCATTAGTAGGTGGACTCTTAACCACTGGACAACCTCAGAAGTCCAAGGCATCACTTTCTGACTTCTATGTGTGTTTCCTGATAAACAGGAGGCTCTTTCATTACCCAAGAGTGGCAAGGTAGAATGGAGGATTGGAAGGATATGAAAAAAAGTTAGTAGTATAATGAAAAAAAGTTAGTAGTGTGTTAAAAAATAAAGATGAGCTGTGGAACTCAATTACTTGGATTTGAATCTTGGTTCTGATACTTCCCAGCTGTGTGGACTTGATTATATGATTTAGTCTTTCTATGTCTCCTTTTACTAATCTGTGAAATGAGGATAATGATAGCTATCTCACAGTGTGTTTTTGAGGATTCAATGAATCTAAAGCATGTAGACTAATTAGGACAATACATGGCACATGGCAAGCACTCAATAAATGTTTGGTTCAGTTAAGTTCAGTTCAGTCGCTCAGTCGTGTCCGACTCTTTGCAACCCCATGAATCGCAGCACGCCAGGCCTCCCTGTCCATCACCAACTCCCGGAGTTCACTCAGACTCATGTCCATCGAGTCAGTGATGCCATCCAGCCATCTCATCCTCTGTCGTCACCTTCTCCTCCTGCCTCCAATCCCTCCCAGCATCAGAGTCTTTTCCAATGAATCAACTCTTCGCATGAGATGGCCAAAGTACTGGAGTTTCAGCTTTAGCATCATTCCTTCCAAAGAACACCCAGGGCTGATCTCCTTCAGAATGGACTGGTTGGATCTCCTTGCAGTCTGAGGGACTCTCAAGAGTTTTCTCCAACACCACAGTTCAAAAGCATCAATTCTTTGGCGCTCAGCTTTCTTTATAGTCCAACTCTCACATCCATACATGACCACAGGAAAAACCATAGCCTTGACTAGAAGGACCTTTGCTGGCAAAGTAATGTCTCTGCTTTTGAATATGCTGTCTACATTGGTCATAACTTTCCTCCCAAGGAGTAAGTGTCTTTTAATTTCATGGCTGCAGTCACCATCTGCAGTGATTTTGGAGCCCCAAAAAATAAAGTCTGACACTGTTTCCACTGTTTCCCCATCTATTTCCCATGAAGTAATGGGACTGGATGCCATGATCTTCGTTTTCTGAATGTTGAGGTTTAATGTTAGCTGTTACTAATGCACATTATCTTTAAATAGCTACTAAGCACATAGCTGAGTGCTGAGTGGTGTTAAAGATTGGTTGAGGCTGCTGCTGCTGCTGCTAAGTTGCTTCAGTCGATAGTGTTAATTCATAATGACTTTGTCAAGGAAGGTTGATGATTCTTCCAGGCAACTTGAGTACAGAGGTGGAGGTGAGTTGGATCAATCTAGGATTGCCAAGTAGGTGAGAACACATTTTTATTCCAATTTATTTGCTCATTTCTCCCTTGATCTATCACTATTTATGTCCTATGATAAATTTGTGCAGAATGTTTAGCATGGAAATTAGCTAATACTTAGATAAATACAATTCTTCCTCATGACTTTCCATCTGAATTATCCTGAGAAAGCTTTAACTCAAATTGTCAATATATTTCACCATCAATATCAATATTATAATATTACAATGCCAGTTGTTATGGACTGAACTATGTCTTCCCAAAATTCATATGTTGAAGCCACCCCAGTGTGATTGTCTTTGGAGACACAGCCTTTAAAGAGGTAATTTAAGGTTACTGCTACTGCTACTGCTGCTTCTAAGTCGCTTCAGTCATGTTCGACTCTGTGTGACCCCATAGATGGCAGCCCACCAGGCTCTCCTGTCCCTGGGATTCTCTAGGCAAGAACACTGGAGTGGGTTGCCATTTCCTTCTCCAATGAGTGAAAGTGGAAAATGAGAGTGAAGTCACTCAGTTGTGTCCAACTCTTATCGACCCCATGGACTGCAGCCTACCAGGCTCCTCCATCCATGGGATTTTCCAGGCAACAGTACTGGAGTGGGGTGCCATTGCCTTCTCCAAATTTAAGGTTAAATGAGGTCATAAAAGTGGGGTCCTGATACAGTATGATTGGCATCCTTATAAGAACAGGCAGGGACAGTAATGATGTGTGCATGTGCAGGAGAAAGACCACGTGAAGACATTGAAAGAAGGTGGCCTTCTGAAAACTAAGAATAGAGGTCTCAGGAAAAGCCAAACCTGCCAACACTTTGATCTTGGACTTTCAGCTTCTAATACTGTGACAAAATTCCTATTGTTTAAATGACATTCTGCAGTATCTTGTTATGGTAGCCTTAGCAGACTAATACACCTGTGTTACAGCATACCTCTATATAGTG
The DNA here is from genome assembly GCF_032452875.1 of Bos javanicus. Taxonomy (NCBI): domain Eukaryota; kingdom Metazoa; phylum Chordata; class Mammalia; order Artiodactyla; family Bovidae; genus Bos; species Bos javanicus. The sequence goes on from NC_083870.1 coordinate 13,038,312, forward strand.
GTAGGTACAAACTGAAAAATAAGAGCCTGCTCCCTGAGGAATATCCTTCTTGTTTGTAGATGGAAAAGTTCTTGTTGGCATTTTGTACCCCGGACGGTATGAGAGAATATGCCTAGTTTCAGGTCATTTCTGCATTGCTTCAATTCCCCCCATATTCACTAATTCCGTGGACCCAGGTGGCTACCTCAGGTGAGTGAACCAAGAAATATACTTGTCAGTTTCAGTCACTCTTACTGGAAAGGGGTTCTTTTGATGTGCTTCAAAATTCGTTCCTTATATTCCCATAGTCATTCCTGTGGGGCCACATTCCATACAGATATCATATTAGAACAGTTTTCCATTATACTTCTACTTGATTAAATGGCTAGACCACTAGCCACTTCCCTTGAATCAATAAAAAGTCAAACTTGAACCATTTTATTTTTATTTCCTTCAATCAAGCTGTTGTCTTTCCAAGCAAGATGTCAGCTATTCATCGTGGAACTGCCATTCATAAAGCAAGCAGATTTTTGTTGGTCAATAGTTGCTCATAAGCCACTTGTCAAGTGGCCCAAGTGGCCATAGGATTTAGCAATTCCCAGGTGTTTCCAAAGTTAGGCCGTGGGGGAAAGACTACACCTACTTATGAATTCTCCATTCTCTCCTCTAGTAGCATATTCATCTATAAATCATTTCCATTTTATTTTGGAACTCTTCTTGGCATTGTCCTCTCTGTTAGAATATTTCTGATATTGCTCAAGACATTTTGAGTATTTCAGTATAATTTTACAATTTTCAGTCATAAGAGCAATTTTAACTAGCATCCAATAGCAAGCTTGTTGTCTCCCAAATAGTTGCCTCTCAAATTTCTGGTCCAAAATCCTACCAGCCAGCAGTGACTTTTATGTATTATTCACTGACTATTTCCTTAAGCCCCTACTCTCTCCTCAACATGGGGCTACTGTACAGAAAATTTGTTTGTGTTATCACTACAGTGTCAGCTACAAATTGGCATTTGCCATCTACCTCTATAAGAATTAAATCATGTGCTGCTGTAGCTGATGACTTTCAACATCTACTGAAGGTATTTCAGAGTGAAGAGTAAAAATGAGGCACTCTGTGCTCTGGGAAAAACTGGCAGAACAAATCTTCATATAGTTAGATATTTTCAGGAGCTGATTTTATGAGCCTAATTCTTGTATTTCCTCATATCTAGTAAAGCACTAAATTCCTTTAAGGTGATGATTGCTCCTAATGATAGCAGAGACCTTTTACAAAGAAATATGTGTTTGATTGCATGTACTACCCCTTCACCAAAATCACATATATACTGATTTCTCCCTTCCCTACCCGTCTCCCTACCCCCATCTTTGGAGCAGTTTCTCAAACCTATGTGAGATACTATCTCCCTGGCTATAGTCCTCATTTGGCCCCAAATAAAACCCAACTCACAACTTTCACTTTGTACATTTTTTTAAGGTGTCACCAGCTAGATACCAATTGAGTATTAAAGTACTAATCTCTTTTAGCCCACCAGATAGTCTATGCCATTTCAAATGAATGATTTGTGGACCCAGGCAATCTTATTGTTTCTCACTTAGCATGTTCTATCAATATTGACTGAATGGTATATGTACATATCTCTTCTATTTTACAGTATTCATAGGGGAATCATTTCCAACTTAGACATGATATTCACCCCCATAATATATCAAAGCAAAAGAGTCAAAACATTTTTTCATTGTATATATTCAAACATTCTAATTTTCATCCAAACTGTCACCATAATCTCATCACCTGTTATATTACTATATCCCCCAATTGAACTGTAGCCCCTATTAGGATTTTGTCAATCGGTTTTGGAATGACAGTTAATGGGAATCCCAGTCAGAGTTTCAGAAATAGCATTTCTCTACTCCCTGACCATGTTACCAACCATATGCCCCTGGGTCTCCTTTGGTCAGTTCTTCTCTTGAATAGACAGTAGGATCATTGCCCCAGGTGCTTTGAGGTCAAATTTCTCATTCTCAACTTTGTTTTCTAGATTTTTAAATTTCTCAAAACTAGAGTGAATAAAGCAGATTTTTGGAGCTCCTTAACTGTTGTGGGACCAGCAGGGGTTCCCATTAGTCCATCTAACTTCCAAGAGAGCTGCATTGACATTTTTTACACTATTAAAATCTGCTTTATTCATCTCACTTCTTAAAAACCATTTAAAGATTTCCCACCCTCCTAGGATGTTCCCTTGACTCTTCTCATTCAGTTTCACATTCACTTGTAAATTACTCTAATTCTGTTCATTATCTGTTGTTTCAGCATAATTTCTCTTTTGGATCGCAATCCTGAGGCTAGCAGTTGTGGCTTGAAGTGTTTGGAATTCAACGTTGGCCCAGCACCAGGATACACCCTAGCATTCTCTATAATTTTTATTTTAGCTATTACAGATAATAATTACCAATGGATTGAATATCTAGCCTTTTTCTTGCTACTTTGAATTTTCTCATGCATTCAATAAACCAGCTCTTCAGGAGTTGGATCCATCATTTCTAAATTTAATTGACAACTTCAACCTCTAATAACTGGATTGCAGCACAGCTGTAATTCCATACTACTGGTGACATTGAGGACATATAGGAATCAAAGATTTCTCGTCCTTGGCCTCTCATTCTTAGTTTTCTCAAACCATTCTTAGTTTTCTCAGTCTTTCCAGTGAGCAAAACTGTTGCATGGAGTCCCTCTTCCGGCACCAACTGTGAGAGGCAGGCTCACTGTTAGGTTAGGAGGCACTGTCCACACAAGAACACTTACACATCTGGCACTAACTGCAAGTCCAGCCACCCTCAAGTTTTGATAGCTTTGTTAGAACGACTCATGAACTCCTTTTTTCCCTTTCTAAAAAACATTTTTAGTTGTGGTGGTCACAGAACTCCTTTGTTACAAGGACTGTGAAAATTTCATATTTTATGGCAAGACAAAAAATGTAAACTTAAAAAATGTTCTCTACCCTTTGGCCATGTCTCCTCTTCCATGTATTGTGTATCTGCATTGTGCATTGGCGAAACCTTCCCATGGGCAGAAATACCTTTTCAATCTTAAAGAACAACATTCTCTTAGTGCTAACAAGAAACCTCCTTAAAAGAAACATTGCTTCTTAATCTATAAATGGTCACAATGACCCATCACTTTGTACTTAAAGATCTGGATTTTGAAGATTGGTATCTGCAATGATATCAATTTATATCATTTAATGCACAGCCCTCTGTCTCAGAAGCCCGTGTAACTGTGTTTTGATGTCTAAAGGGCAGTACAGTTCTTGGAGCTTTATGAGAAGCTGTTCCCAGGTTATAACTCTCAATTTGGCTTGAATAAAATTTTCTACACAGGGAACTGTATTCAATATCCTGTGATAAACCATAATGGAAAAGAATATGAAAAAGAATATATACATTTCTATACAGCAGAAATTGGCATATCATTGTGAATCAACTATACTTCTATGAAATAAAAAAAAAATCTATTTCTTTCTTAGACTGATTTTTTTTCATCAGCAGGACTCAGGACTCACAGACTCACTGAAGTCTATTATATTCAAGTGTTGGGTTAGTTGCTCAGTTGTGTCTGGCTCTTTGCAACCCCATAGACTATAGCTCACCAGCCTCCTCTGTCCATGGAATTTTCCAGGCAAAAATACTGGAGTGAGAAGCCATTCCCTTCTCCAGGGGATCTTCTCAACCCAGGGATCAAACCCAGGTCTCCTGCATTGCAGGCAGATTCTTTACCATCTGAGCCACCAAGGAAGCCCCAAGATTACAGTTTATTACAAGGAAAAATACAGATTAAAATTAGGGAAAAATACAGAGGGCAAAGTTCAGAAAAACATAGCATCTCATCATGGAGTCAGGATAGCATTACTGTTTCCAGCATCAATGTGTAACAATACACACAGCATGTCAACCAGGAAAGCGTGCTTGTGCAGATTCTCAACATCAGGAAGAAACGAGAGCTTAGGCCTGTACATGCAAGGGACTTCTTTTAATGGAAGAGGATAGCTTTATTTCTTTGCCAGGAAAAGGGGTATATAGCATACTCTTGCCTCTAAAAACTATGTGTCCCAACTTGGACAGGACAGCGAGAAGTTTTATAGTAATGGTTCAAAGAGCATGTGATCAGCTCTTGGACTTTCTTCAGACGAATTGGTGGTGAGGTAAGTAGGAGTCTCCATTATCAACCTTCAGGTTCCAACTGGGGTCTACGTGCTTGTGGGCAGCATAACGTCATTAATCATTAAATTTTCCCATCTGGAGGGGGTTTCAGTATCTGCAAAACAGCTAAAAAATATTATGTAAAATAGATAGTGGGAATTTGCTGTATAAAACAGGGAGCTCAATTGGGTGCTTTGTGACAACCGAGAGGAGTGGGATGGGGTGGAAGTGGGAGGCAGGTTTAGGAGGGAGGGGACATATGTGTACTTATGACTGATTCACATTGTTGTATGGCAAAAACCAATACAACAGTGTAAAGTAATTATCTCTCAATTAAAAATAAATTTGTAAAATGTCAGACAATATTTTTGTGTGTATCTGTAGATGGGGAACTAGGACCTTGTCCCAAGGCTACACTATTGTTTATCTTACTGTTTTGTTTCCTCCTGGTCTCACATCCTTTTCTTTCTCTAATAAACAACTGCTGGAATCTCAGGAAGGTCATGGAAGCTGAATGAAGGCTGTTTCTTGTAATCAAAGAAAAGGAGACACAGAAGGGCTTTGTGCCCAGAAGCTGCATGGGGCCCTGCTCAGTATCACTTTCAATAAATACCCACCTCCAGGTAAAAGGAGAGCACTGAATTAGGTGAAATACGGACATCGGTGGAAATGGGCTCCTCCAGGGAGCCACCAAAGAGGCCAATAATGACAGTTCTTTGCACAAGAACCTTTAAAAAGAGCTCCAGCCCTGTTCTGCTCTTTCAAGTGGCTGCTAGACTGCTAGTTTTACCATGAATTCAAGCTGTTATTTTTCAAAACTACAAGGGAGGTACAGAGTAAAGGGTGGGACTGAGGCAAGTTAAAACACCACAAAGCTCTCTGTTCTTACTGAGACTAAGCTGTTTTTCTTTAATATATTCCTCTTGGGGTGCTGCAAGCCGTTGGTTAATTTTCAGAGTTCTGAAAAGTACTCTAATGTTAACAGGTTTTCCTTATTTGAAACCAAGATTTTTTTCCAAGTTAGATATTTTCCAGTTAAACTTACAAAATTTATTGCTAGTTTTTCTTCCCTAGTGATATTTCCATAGATTCATAAATCACTTTTGTCTTTTCAAAATTCATCCTCATGGTACACTGAAAAGAAGCTATTAAATGTCTTCCCTATCTCCACCCCTAGAACTGCAATTTGTGTTTTTAATACAATAATTTGTCTGTATCAAGAGGCTACATTTCTTATTTTTGTATCAGCTGTAATTATATCTCTTTCATGAGATGCTTTTGTTTTTTCTTATCTGATTGTAATCCCAGAGGTTCCTTACCTTACATACTAAAAAATATAAATACCAACAAATAAAAATAACAGGTTTTCTCAGTGCTTTTATGGAAAAGAGAATTTTGAAGGCTTTTACCCCCACCATTTTCTATACTTTACACTTTAACATGTGTGTTGAATTATATTCTTTTCTCTTCTTAAAGCTAAAGTTGTTCAGTGTTTATATACTCCCCCTTTAATGATCCATTGAAACCACCTGTTATCCTGGTATTATTTTATGAAATTTTGTTCTTTTTAATTAAAAATATTTTTAATAGTAAATAGGTCTAAAGGATGAGGGAAAGAGAAACAGATATTCAAAGATCATCCTCCTGTGAGCCTGCTCCTAGAGCTGCTTTTTCCTCCCTATAACCTAGCCCAGTGTGGTTATCTTGGGCGCAGTGGTCATGAAAAAGAGTACATGCTCAGAGCATGTACTCCGTCTTCCCCTTATCCTATCCCTTATCCTTCCGGGTTGCAGTATCCTCCCCATATCTTCTTTCTTCTCAGGCTTCTCACAGTCCTGACTTGAGTTTCTCAGAATCAACACTCTCCTTCCCTTCCTGGGCATGTCCATGTTTAAGCTGGTGCTGACAGCTTGTGAACATCTTGCCAGGGCTTCCCAGGTAGCACTAGTGGTAAAGAACCCACTTGCCAATGCAGGAGACAAAAGATATGCAAGTTCAATCCCTGGGTCAGGGAGATGCCCCTGGAGAAGGGCATGGCAACCCCTCCAGAATTCTTGCCTGGAGAATCCCATGGACAGGGGAGCCTGGCAGGCTATAGTCCACGGGGTTGAAAAGAGTTGGACATGACTGAAGTGACTTAGCAGCATGAACGTGTAAGGTGGACAAGTTATTTAATCCTCTGGACATCTGGGATGCTTATTCATAAACTACGTGTAATTCTTAGATAATACAGTTATTCTGAGGGTTCAAGTCAATGTATTACAGATTAATTGAAATGATGCATGTAAAGCCATATAATATTAGTAAATATTGCCAAACCTGGAGGCTATAGGGTCATAATACTGATTCCCAGAAAAAGTTAAATGCCAATATTTGCACTGGGGATGTGAAGAGATCACACTCTGAATAAGAAATTGCTTTGCTCATACCGTCTTATGTAGGCAATCAACAAGTTGAAGTTTATGAAAGGTCAGAAAGGAAACTGGCTCATTGATTGCGGCTGAGAGAGAACCCAAGCATAGTTCAGGCTTTCTGTAAAGCTTGACTTCAGTGCCTGACCACAGGTTGACACTGGTGGTCAGGTCTGCCTGAGGCAGAGCTGTTAACCTAAGAAAACAGCGAAGCATAGTAAGTAGGTGGATATAAGGGTGGGATGTATGGAAACACCAAGGTAGTCATAACTGCAGGGAATGAGGCGTATCTAACATAATACCAGACAAATCATAGACCATGGCTATTTCCACATTTATTCTATAATTATTTACTGAGTTCACACTGTAGGTACTGAAGATGAGATGAAAGGCTTTTCTCTTCAGTGGTGAGGCTGTCTCCTTGGAATAAATTTGTTGGCCAGAGGTCAAATAAGAACTGATTTGCTAGCTCCACCCTGGAAGAATCATGTAAAATGCCCCTAGAGCTCGAGCTTTTACTTTTCTCTTGCCTCTGTCCATTCTGATGATTTCTCGGTAGCTGCACAGGTGGCAGGCTGTTGGGAAGCCCAGTACAAAATAGCCGGTTGGAGGAAGTCCTTGGGAAAATGGCGAAGGGCCAGAAATACCCTGGCTTGATGTACCCAGGCAGAAAAACATCTCCTGCCTTTGATTATGCCTGGCGCCAAGATTTAATAACAAATATTAAGGATGTTACTTGAGAAAACAGGTTATGGGATAAGCTCATGGGTCACTTAGAGTGCGCTGTCCTTGAAATATTTTTACTGATTAGAGTATACAGCGCTCTGCTGGCTGTATACTCTAAGCTCTTTGTTCCTACTTCTATAAAAAGGCTTGACTGCAGAAATAAACTTGTCAGTCCTTGCAAGAGACTGTCCGAGTGTCCTTCTTTCAGGTTCGTCGCTTCCAAGTCCCGGGGAGAAAATCCCCAACATAGGCAGCCTGCACTGAGGCCCTGCTCAGGGGACCCCCATCTCTACTGGGCCTCTTTGACCCTGGGATATAACAGCCTCCTCCTTAGTGAGTGGCCTCGCCTCCTGGGAAGGGAGGGAATTGTGTAGAGCCAGGGAGAGGAATGGCTGACTTCTAGGAGGGCTCCTTGGATTCTGATGTCTTTGGTATACAAAAGGAGAAAAAAGCACTGTCTTGTAATTTGTGAATGTGCATTTTGTTTAGAGCTCTGGGATGAACAGAAAAAGCAAAATGGCCTTATGGTGGTGACAAGGCTGCAATGAGAGTACCATTTACCAGGTAGTTGAAGCTATTTTGTTGCATTAGCAGAGAAGTCACTAGAATCTGGAGTGTCTCTGTGTCTGTTGGCAAGGAGGGAGGTAAGAAAGCCGTTTGCCTTATGGGCTCCACACACAAAGAAATGGAGGCCGGATCTGATGCATGAGTTCAGAGGTTCCTGTGGGTTGCACAATGTGGTATTAGGGTAAGAACAGTCAATAAAATTTTGTGTTAACACATATGAACGATTCTAGTTTTATATTATTTAAATACATGTTAAACTCAATCTTGTTTACTACCACACCTTCCTCTAGTACCTTTTTTTTCTTCCTCTTTAAAGATTAGCATCTTTGTAGATCTGAGCGCTTTGCCTTTCTTCTCTAAGTCTTCTTTAAACTTCACCGCAGCTGGTGCTCACTGTCAGCACCTGGGTGGGTCTCCCTGAAGCCTGAGGACCGAGCCGCCTCTCTCCCTGGTTCCCTCCTTTTCAGCAAGTGGGGAGTCTGGCTGGACTGTTGTTTAACCCTCAGCTGGCCAGAAGCCCCTGTTCTGCTAAACCCCTCTAAGTTCTTTCCTTCCCTTTTCCCAGGATAGGCAAGTTGGAGGATGAGCCTCCAGGAGCTTCTCAGATCCTGGTGATGAGACAGCAGTGCTGGAAGAGAAGCCCCTGGGGAGGTCAGAAACAGGGTGGGGAGCTGGTGGGAGCTCCTGCAGGGGAGAAGCTCTGGGCTGGGAGCCCGCAGCCCTGGTGCCAGGTGTGGCTCTGCCCTGTGTGACCCAGGGCAGGTTCACCCCCTGGGGCATCTCCTGCTCTGTGACAGGAGGGGGCTGGGAATGTCCCCTCTAAGACCCCTCAGAGTTGTCATGTCCTGGGATTTAGGACATGTCATGTCCTGGGATTTAGCCACCTCTCCCCAAACCGGCTCTTCTGTGGGGACTTCAAGGCCTCTGCTCTGTCTCTTCACCCTGTCCTGTTCTATTCTTGTATCCTGACAGGGACTGACAACTGGTGAACCTGTTTAGGGAAGCACCTTCAAAGAGAAGACCCCTGACCATCCTGTGGTCACTTCTCAGCTTTCAAGGAGAGAGGGGTGCTCCTCTTTAAGCATCCCCTTGGGAATTCAGCCTGGCCCTCTATTTTCTCTGCCTCTGCTCCTGAGAGGGATCTCGGGACCCAGTGTCCTCAGACGACCTGCTGAAGGACATCACCTCCACCCCACACTGTGTGAAAACTTGGTCTACAAACCACCCTCAAGAAAATATGCTACAGGCTGGGCCCCTTAGAAGTGAAGTGAAGTCGCTCAGTCGTATCCGACTCTTTGTGACCCCATGGACTGTAGCCTACCAGGCTCCTCGGTCTATGGGATTTTCCAGGCAAGAGTACTGGAGTGGGTTGCCATTGCCTTCTCCAGGGGATCTTCCCAACCCAGGGATCAAACCCGGGTCTCCCACATTCTAGACAGATGCTTTACCATCTGAGCTACCAAGGAACTTAGAAGCAGCTAACTAATAATTCTCCCCAAGGTTTCTCAGTTCCTCTTGGTTTAGCAGAAAATTTAGCTACTTTCTTGTGGATCACAGGTGGTGAACTCTCTTGCTAATGCTTGTGGGGAGTGACACAAACATTGCTTTGGCCAGAATTACCTGTGAAAATCTCTTAGGAAGGTAACATTGGAGCCTAAAATATTGTTCCTCAGTCAGACCAACTGCTCCATTTCCCCTTTTGGAAAAAAGGATGTTTCTGGAGCCTAGATTAAATGAGGCACTTATGGCTACTGCCCACTGTTATACTAAGAATTTTTTATTTAAACATTAGAATAATTTTATTTTTTATTTTTTTTAATTTAATTTTATTTAATTTTATAATATTGTATTGGTTTTGCCATATATCAAAATGAATCTGCCACAGGTATAGAATAATTTTAATGTTTGATTCTCTTCAGTTATTTATAATATTTTAAATGTTATTAGGTTCAGTTTGCTGATATTTTGCTGATCATTTTTGTGTCTGCATTTGTAAGATATATTGGTCTATAATTTTCTTGTGGTTTCCTTATCTGCTTTTGGTATCAGTGTAATATTATGCTCAAGAACAAGTTAGAAAATACTCTATCTGCTGTTAATTCTAATTTTAGAAGAATTGGTGCTAATTCTTCTTTAACCGTTTGAGTAAAAATCATCAGTGTAATGACCTAGTCCTGCACTTCTCTTTGTTGGAATGTTCTTTTGGCTACTCCCTCAATCCTTTTATTTGCTATAGGTTTGTTGTGGTTTTCTATTTCTTCTTGAGTCAGTTTTGCTCATTTGTATTTCTAAAAATTTGTCCATTTCATCTACATTATATAGTTTGCTGGTGTTTGAATGTTCAATTTCATTTCTATGATTAGTGATTTTTGTCTTCTATTTAATTTTCCTTTGTCAGTCTCACTAATGGTTTGCCAATTTTGTTGAGTTTTTAAAAAAAAACAATTTTGGTTATGTTGATCCTTTTCATTGTTTTTCTATTATCTATTGAATATTTCATTTATCTCAGCTCTAATCTGTATTGTTTCCTTCTATCTGTTAATTTTGGGTTTTGTTACACTTCTTTTTAGTTTTTTTTTTGTTATTTATATTTGTCTATGCTGGGTTTTTGATGCAGCACATGGGCTCTTTGTTGCTGTTCTTGGGCTTTCTCTAATTATGGTGAATGGGGGCTACTCTCTAGTTGCAGCACGCAGGCTTCTCCTTACAGTGGTTTCTCTCGTTGTGGAGCACAGGCTTTAGGGTACACAGGCTTCAGTATTTGTTGCACATGGGCTCAGTGATTGCAGCTCATGGGCTCAGTTGCCAGGGATCAACTGATCTACATTGCCTGGCAATCTGATCTACATTGCCTGGCAATCTACAGTTGCCAGGCAATTGTAGTTGCCAGGGATCAACTGATCCCTGTAGTTGCAAGGGATCAACTGATCTACATTGCCTGGCAATCTACAGTTGTGGAGCACAGGCTTTAGGGTACACAGGCTTCAGTATTTGTTGCACACGGGCTCAGTGATTGCAGCTCATAGGCTCAGTTGCCAGGGATCAACTGATCTACATTGCCTGGCAACTGATCTACATTGCCTGGAAATCTACAGTTGCCAGGGATCAACTGATCTACATTGGCAGGTGGGTTCTCAACCACTGGACAACCAAGAAAGTCCCTTCATTTACATCTTTAAGGTGTAAAGTTAGATCATTAACCTGAGATCTTTCTTCTTTTTAAATATATGCATTTACTGTCATAAATTACCCTCTGGCTACTGCCTCGCTGCATCCCATGTTTTGGCAGGTTTTCTTCCATTTCCCTACATCTCAGAGTGTTTGCTTTTCTCTTTTTAATTTAAGTATAATTGACTTACAATATCATATTTGTTGCAGGTGTACAGCATAGTGATTTAATACATTACATTATAGTAAATTTTATATGTTTGATCACCACAATAACTCTAGTTACCATCTGTCACCATACAATGTTACTGCAATATTATTCACTATATTCCCTATGGTGTATAATTACATCCCTATGACTTAATTATTTATAACTAGTACTTTGTATCTTTTAATTCCCTTTGCCTATTTCATCCATTGCCTCACCAGTCCTGCCTCTGGCAACCACCAATTTGTTCTCGGTATCCATGAGTCTGTATCTGTTTAGTTATGTTTTTTCATTTGTTTTGCTTTTTAGATGCTACATATAAGGGAAATCAGGACATATTTGTCTTTATTTTTTTGATTTATTTAGCTTAAAATGATATCTTCTAGGCCCATTCACCTCATTGCAAATGCCAAGATTTTATTTTTCTATGCCGAGTAATATTCCATTATATGCATAAGCTACATTTTCTTTATCCATTTATTTATCAGTGGACATTCAGGTTGCTTTGTTATCTTGGCTATTGTAAATAATGCTGTAAAATAGTGCATGTATCTTTTCAAATTAATGTTTTCATATTCTTCAGATAAATGCAGAGAAATGGAATTGCTGGATCCTATGGCGGTTCTACTGTTATGTTTTCGATGAAACTCCATTCTGTTCTGCATAGTGGCACAGTGCCAAAGTGCTCCCTTTTTCCTCATACTTGCCAATACTTGCTATTTCTTGTCTTCTGATAACTGTCTTTCTGACAGGTGTGAGGCAATATCTCATTTTGATTTTGATTTGGACTTCCCTAATGATTAGTGGGAGCTTCCCTGGTTGCTCGGTGGTAAAGAATCTGTCTGCCAATGCCTGCCAATGCAGGAGACAAAGGTTCCATCCCTGGGTCAGAAACATCCCCTGGAGAAGCAAATGGCAACCCACTTCAGTATTCTTGCCTGGAGAATGCCTTGGACAGAGAAGCCTTGAGAGCTGCAGTCCATGGGGTCTCAAAGAGTCAGACATGACTTAGTAACTAAATGACAACAAAGATTAGTGATTTGAGCATTTGCCATGTGTCTGTTGGCCATCTCTGTGTCTTCTTCAGAAAAATTTCAAGTCCTGCCCATTTTTAAATTGCACTGTTTAAGTTTTTCATTTGATATTAACATATATGAGTTCTTTTATAAATTTTGGATATTAATCTCTTATCAAATGTATCATTTGCAAATATCTTTTCTCATTCAGGAGGTTGCCTTTTCATTTTGTTGACAGTTTTCTTCACTGTGCAGAAGCTGTTTAGTTTAACATATTAATGGAGCCATTTGTTTTGGTTGTTCCTGCTACCATCACCTGAGGAGACAGATACAAAAAAATATTGCTAAGAATCATGATAAAGAGCATACTACCTATGTTTTCTTCCAGGAATTTTATGGTTTCAGGTCTTAGATTTAGTCTATACTGAGTTTATTTTTGTATATAGTAAAAGGAAATGGTTTAGTTTCATTCTTTTGCATGCAGCTGTTAAGTTATTTTCAGAATCATTTATTGAAGACACTGTCTTTCCCCATTGTATTTTCTTGCCTCTTATGTTGTAGACTAATTGATCTTATGACTATGAGTTTATTTCTGGGTTCTCTATTCTGTTCTGTTAATCTATATGTCTATTTTTGTGCCAGTACCATATTATTTTCATTATTTTAGCATTTTAGTACAGTTTGAAATCAAGGAGTGTGATGTTTCCAGCTTTGTTCTTCTTTCTCAAAACTGCTTTGCATATTTTTTCTTTCTTTTGTGATTCCATACAAATTTTAGATTATTTCTTTGAAAATTACCACTGGAATTTCAGTTGAGATTGCAACAAATCTATAGATTGTTTTGAGTAGTATGGACATTTTAACAATATTGTTTCTTCAAATTCATGAAAACAAAATTTTATTTCCACTTATTTGTTTATCATCAATTTATTTCATCAGTGTCCTATAGTTTTCAGTGTATAGGTCTTTTCCTTCCTTGGTTAAATTTATTCTCAGGTATTTTATTCTTTTTGATGCATTTTTAAATAAAATTGATTTCTATTTTCTCTCTGATAGTTTGTTAGTAGTGTGTAGAAATGCAATAAATGTCTTGTATATAAATTTTTTATCCTGGAACTTTACTGAACTCATTTATTAGTTCTAATATTTTTTGGTGGAGTCTTTATGATTTCCTATATATAGTATCATGTCATCTACAAGTAATGACATTTTATTTCCTTCTGGTTTCAATTTTTTAATTTCTTTATCCAATGGCTGTGGCTAGTACTCCAAATACTATGTTGAATAAAAGTGGCTAGATTGAGTATCCTTGTCTTGATTCTAATCTCAGAGGAATGTTCTCCTTTGTCTTTTATTACGATCTTTTTTAAACAGTCTATTTTGTCTGATACAAGTATTGCTAACCCAGCTTTCATTTTCATTTGTCTCTTGTAGGCAGCATATAGATGGATCTTTTTTTTTTAACTTTACAATATTGTATTGGTTTTGCCATATATCAACATGACTCCGCCAGAATGTAAATAGACTAAATGTACCAATCAAAAGACATAGGGTGGTTGAATGAATTTTTTTAAAAAAAGATCCATCTATACACGATGGGGAACACGTGTATAGATGGATCTTTTTTTAAAAAAATTCATTCAACCACCCTATGTATTTTGCTTGGTACATTTAGTCTATTTACATTCAAAATGATTATTGATAAATATGTAATTATTGCCATTTTGTTGTCTGGTTGTTTATTTGGTTTTCTGTTCCTTTCTTCTTCCCTTGGCTTTTCCCTTCTAGTTTGATGATTTTTTTGGTGTGTGTGTTATGTTTGGATTCCTTTTTTTTTTTATATCTACTGTACACATTGTTTGTTGTTACAATGATGTACATAATTGTTAAGCTGACAGTCACTTAAAGTTCAGGTGCATTCTAAAAGTACTACATTTTTTCTTCTCTTCCTCCAAATTTAATGTCTTTGATGGAATACTTTACATGGAATACTTTAACTTTGAGTGTATTTATTAAATATTTATTGAAGTTACAGTTAATTTTACTACTTTTGTCTTTTAACTTTCATTCTAGCTTTCAAGTGGCTGATCCATTGCCTTAACTACATATTTGCCTTTACTGGTGAGATTCTTCTTTCTCATTTCTAGTTGTGGCCTTTTCTTTTCTGCTTAAAGAAGACCCTTTAACATTTCTTTAAAGCCAATTTATTGAGTCAGCTTGTTTAGTTTTGCTTGCCTAAGAAACTCTCTCTCTCCTTCAATTCTTTTTAAAATAATTTTTATTTATTTATTTATTTATTGGCTGTTCTGGGTCTTGCAGTGCACAGGCTTTGTCCAGGTGTGGTGAGTGGGGGCCACTCTTTGCTGCGGTGTGTGGACTTCTCATTGTGGTGGCATCTTTTGTTGTGGAGCACAGGCTCTAGGTGTGTGGGCTTCCGCAGGCGCAGCATGTGGGCTCAGTAGTTGTGGTACATGGGCTTTGTTGCTCCGTGGAATGTGGAAACTCCCCAGTCCAGGGATTGAACCCATGTCCTCCACACTGGCAGATGGATTCTTATCCACTGAGTCACCAGGGAAGTCCTCTCCTTCAATCCTGGTTGATAACCTTGTCAAGTAAAGTATTCTGGTTGTAAGTCATCTTTTTTTTTTTTTTTTAATTCAGCACTTTAAATACATCATTCCACTCCCCTCTGGCCTACCGAATTTTTGCTGAAAATCATCTGATAGTCTTGTGGGGGTCCTCTTGTATGTGACTAGTCATTTTTCTCTTGCAGCCTTTAAAATTCTCTCTTTATCTTTCACATTTGTCATTTTAATTATGATCATGTCTTGTTATGAACCTCTTTCAGTTCATCTTGTTTGAAACTCTCTGTCATTCCTAGACCTGGATATGTGTCTCCTTCCCCAGGTTAGGGAAGTTTTTAGTCATTATTTCTTTAAATATTTTTTTTTACCCCTTTCTCTGTCTCTTTTCTCCTTCTGAAACCCTGTAATACAAATGTTGGTACACTTGATATTTTCCCAGATGCCAAACTATCTTCATTTTTAAAAATTATTTTTTTTTTGTTTTTGCTGCTTGATTATCTTCCAGATCACTCATCCATTTCTGTATCATTTAATCTACAATTGATTCCCTCTAGTGTATTTTTAATTTCAGTTGTTGCATTCTTTAGCTCTGACTGGTTCTTTCTTACTTTTCCTAAATCTTTGTGAACTTCTTACTGTGTTCCTACATTCTTCTACCAAGTTCAGTTAGTCTCCTTATGACCATTATTTTGAAGTCTTCATCAGGTAAATCACTTATCTCCATTTTATTAGGGTTTTTATTGCTGGAATTTTATCTTGTTCTTTTATTTACTACTACATGAAACATGTATCTCTGTCTCTTCATTTAGTTTGACTTTCTGTGTTTGTGTCTATGAATTAGGCCAAACCACTACCTCTCCTGGTCTTGGAGGTATGTCCCATTTGTAGACTGTGCTAAGAAGCTTTGGCAGGTTGTCTGGAGCTGAAGTAGATGCCAGCGTGGAATATCCTGGGTTGCACCATACTGGGGCTGTCTTCGCAGGATGGCCAGGGCTGGAGGGGGCACAGGGTAGGTGGTTCCTGTAATGCGCCATGCCAGGATTGCTCTCCAGGATGGCTGGAGTTGGAGCAGACATGGATTGAGGGGTGGGATCCCAGAATATACCAGAGCAGGAGGGCTGTAACAGGGGTAAGCACAGGCCAGGGTTCTCAGCATGCACTGAGCTGGGGCCATTCCAGTGGAGCTGCTACATGCATGCATGCTGAGTTGCCTCATTCATGTCCAACTCTTTGTGACCCCATGGACTGTAGCCCACCAGGCCCCTCTGTCCATAGGATTCTCCAGGCAAGAATACTGGAGTGGGTTGCCATTCCCTTTTCCAGGGGATCTTCCTGACCCAGGGTTTGAACCTGCATCTCTTACGTCACCTGCTTTGGCAGCTGAGTTCTTACCACTAGAGTCACCAGAGCTGGAGTAAGTGCAGGCCTGAGGGGAAGGGTGGTCCTGGGGCACACCACATTGGGGCTACTTTGTAAGGACGGGTGACGCTGGGGCAGGCACAGGTTGGGGAAACCAAGGTGTATGGTTCTGGGCCAACTTAGGGGAAGCTGTAGTTGGTTGGGGTCAAGTGCCTGGGATGTGCTGGGGTGACCTTGGCAGGCCAGCTAGAGTGTCTAGACATATTCCCGCCCGTGCTATCAAGGGGAAGAACAATAATAGTACTCTCTCATGCCTCCAACCCTGGAGAAAATTCCATTTTCCCTTTTGGCAGATGTTCAACAGTTAGTAAATGGATTTCCTTTATGTATGGCCCAGGTGATTTTTTAAACCACTGTTTTATTATTGTGCCCCCCAGGGTGGGCTAATCTGTGCATGGGCCCCTCAGTGATATTCCTTCTTATTGCATTTTTCCACATCAGAAATGGGTTTCCTGTTCATACCACATCTTCATTTTTCCTACCCACCTCTAGGTGGTCACTCTATCATTTGTTGTACAGAAGCTGTTCAATCAGCCTTTAGTTCTTTAGGAGGAATCACTCCCTACAGATGTGTAGATTCAGTATCTGCATGAGAGGAGATGACTGCAGGGTCTTCCTACATTGCCATCTTAGACTAAAAGCCTCCCACTGTTTCTTTCTTTCTTTTTTTTTTTATTTCCCTTGTGTGTTTGCCTTTGATTCACAGGTTGTTTTATTGTGTGTCATTTAAATTCCACGTATTGGTGATGTTTCTAGTCTTCCTTCTATTACTGAGTTCTAGCTTCATTTAAGCATGGTCAGAGAAAATACTTTGTATGATTTGATTCTATTTAAATTTACTGAGCTTTATTCTGTGGCCTAATATAAGCCTCTGAAGCACGGTTCATGCACACCTGAGAACAAATATATTTTTTGTTGTTGGGTGAAGTCATCTATGTGTTTCTGTTAGGGTGAGTTTGTTTTAGACAGTATTGCTCACATCTTCTATTTCCATACTCGTATAATATGTGTGCTCAGTCATGTCCGACTCCTTGCAACCTCATGGACTGTATAGCCCGTCAGGCTCCTCCCTCCATGAGATTTCCCAGGCAAGACTATTAGAGTGCATAGCCATTTTTTATATGTCAAATTGGCTGGGTATGGCACCCACTTATTTGGTCAAAAATTATTCTTGATATCTTCATGAAGGTGTTTTTAGGATGAGATTAACATTTAAATCTATAAAGTTGAGTAAAGCTTATTACCCTTCATGGGCTTCCCTTTAGTGTGGGTGGGCCTCTTCTAATCAGCTGAAAGCCTTAGTACAACAAGGACTGATCTCCTCTGAGCACAAAGAAATTCTTCCAGCAGACTGCTTTTGGACTTAAGCTGCAAATCTTTTCTGAAGCTTCAGCCTTCTGGCCTACCCCTTGAGCTTTTGGAAGCACCAATCTTCCACAGTCACATGAGCCAATTCCTTAAAGTAAATATATATATATATATTTACTATAAAGAAATATATATATATATTTACTATAAAGAAATATATATATTTCTTTAAGTCAGTAAACAAATATACAAACTTATAATTGGAATGTATGTTTGGAATAGACATACTCAGCAACTGGCAGAATCCTCACACTGGTTCCCTGACGTGAAGTGAGAGCTATTCCGGTATGAAAGGTAAAGTGAAAGCCACTAGAACCAACTCTACCTAAAAAAGTAAACCATGGGTAACTCTGTGTTTGCAGAGGAACCTCACAGATTAGTGCCAAGAAATTAAAACATGCAGGGGCATTGGTTCCCATTCCCAACCAACTTGCCTATTTTAACTGTGCAGAAGACAGATGGGTCTTAGAAAATGACAGTGGGTTATAAGAGTTAGGCTTGCTTACAAAGGACTGAGGTGGTGACTTGAGCTACAGCTGCTGTAGCAGATGTGGTTTCACTGCTTGACCAGATTAACTCATCCCCTGCTACCTGGTATATAGCTAATGATCTGGCAAATCCTTATTTCTCCATCCCTGTTTAAAAAAAAATCACTGGAAGCAGTTTTCTTTCTGCTGACAAGAGCAATAATTAAACTTTCATTGTTCTATTTGAAGGTTATATCAACTCTCACCTGAATTGTTGCTGTTCAGTCATTAAGTCACGTCCAGTGCTTTGTGACTCCATGAACTGCAGCACGCCATGCTTCTAGGTCCATCACTAGCTCCCAGAGTTTGCTCAAACTCATGTCCATTGAGTCAATGATGCTATCCAACCATCTCATCCTCTGTCATCCCCTTCTTCTCCTGTCCTTAAACTTTCCCAGCTTCAGAATCTTTGCCAATGCAACATAACTTGCAGGGATCTTGGTCACCTCTCTTTTCCACAATATATCACATTGGTTCTTTACATTGATATTGTGCTGATTGGACCTAATGAGTGAGTAGTTGCAACTAACTCTAGACATATTGGTTAAAACATATGTGTATTAGAGGGTGGGAAATAAACTTAACAAAAATCAGGGACTTTCTACTTTAGTGAAACCTCTAGGGGTTTGATGGTACAGGGCGAGTTGAAATATCCTTTCTAAGGTAGAGGATACTTTGCTGTACATCTGGTCCCTCCTACAACCAAAAAAACCCAAACCAAAACAAAAAACAACCTAGCCACAATGCCTGGAAGTCTGTTTGGATTTTGTAATAACTTGCTCCTCATTTGTATGTGCTACTCCAGCCCATTACCAGATGACCTGAAAAGCTATGAGTTTCAAGTAGGGCCCAGAACAAGAGAAGGCTGTGTGATAGGTCCAGGCTGCTGAGCTAACTTCTTTGTGCTCAAGTCATGTGATCCAACAGATCCACTGGTGCTTGAAGGGGTTGCTGATTGGAGACTTAGCAGCTCTCTATAAGCGAGTCACAGTGAAGGCCCTCAGGATTTTGAAGCACAGCCCTGTCATTGTGGATAATTATTCTCTTTCTAAGAAACAGCATTTGGCCTACTACTGGGCCTTA
This sequence comes from Bos javanicus, assembly GCF_032452875.1. Lineage (NCBI taxonomy): Eukaryota > Metazoa > Chordata > Mammalia > Artiodactyla > Bovidae > Bos > Bos javanicus. The sequence goes on from NC_083870.1 coordinate 13,057,571, forward strand.
GTAAAGATTGACGTTTAACCACAGACCACCAAACTATCATGCTGAAAGCAAAGGAAATACAAAATGGGTTATGTAGTTATAAATACCAGCTACCATATTCAAGTTACAGAAATCAGAAGCAAGGACTGTAATTGTCATATACTTTTTCTCATTTTGTTATGAGGACATTTGTGTGTGCAGTGTATATATTTATATTATATATAATGTCTTAAATATCTTTTTTTATTCCATCTCTTATTCCCTTATTGTATAATATAAGATATACTAACTATGACATTAAACTAAAAAACTTCTGCCCAGCAAAATAAATGATCAACAAAATGAATAGGCAACTAGGGAATGGGAAAAAATATTTGCAAATCATAAATCAGATAAAGGGTTAATATCTGAAATACAAACAAGGCACAATCCAGTAGCAAAAATACACAAATGATACATTTTTCAAAAGTACAAAGGAACTTAATAGACATTTTTACAAAGAAGATATTCAAATTACTATTGGTATGTGAAAAGTTGCTCAATTACTAGTCATCAGGGAAATTCAAATCAGAACCAGAGTGAAATATCACCTCACATCTGTTAAAATCACTATTACCAAAAAGACAAGTGATAGCAAGTGCTGCTGAGGAGGTGGAGAAAAGAGAACATTTGTGCACTGTTGATGAAATTGTAAATTGGTGCAGTCACAATGGAAAAGAGCACAGATGTTTCCCCAAAAATTAAAAAGAAAACTACCATATAGTCATCAATTGCACTTCTGGGTATCCTAAGGAAATGAAATCATCATTTCAAAGAGATGTCTGCACCCTCATTTTTATTGTAGCATTATGCTGGGAAAGATTGAGGGCAGGAGGAGAAGGGGACGACAGAGGATAAGATGGTTGGATGGCATCACTCACTCAATGGACATGGGTTTGGGTGGACTCCAGGAGCTGGTGATGGACAGGGAGGCCTGGCATGCTGCAGTTGATGGGGTCACAAAGAGTTGGATACAACTGAGCGACTGAACTGAACTGAACTGATTTACAGAAGCCAAGACATGAAAACAACCTGTGTCTATTGACAGATGAGTGGATAAAGAAGATATGATGTATATTTATATTGCAACGAAATATATGCAGCCATATAAAAGGAGGAAATCCTGTCATTTGAAACAACATGGATGAAAGTTGAGGGCTTGTGTTAAGTGAAATGTGCCAGATGAAGAAAGACAAACACTATGATTTTACTCATATGTGGAACCTTAAAAAAACAAAAAAACTTCATAGAAACAGAAAAAAAGATTGGTGGTGGCCGGAGTTGGGGGTAGGGAAGACAGGAAAAGTCCTGTAGCAGTCCAGAGACTGCCTTACAATTTCTGCGGGGCTTGCATCTCAGATCTTTTGTTCTTCCTGGACTCCTCATCTCACTAGACTCCGTATTTCTCTCCCATATGGCACCTGCCCCCACTCCCCCCATCCCCCCCCACACATGCATGATCTGTTGCTGCAGATCAAAGTCCGCTTTCCTTTTATTTCACAAACATTGCCATCACAAGACCATTGCTTAAACTCTTAACTTACCAAAATGCTCTGTGGTTGGTATGCGTGTGCTTGTTTATGCCTTGACAGGATGGATGGAACATTAAGATTAGACTCCCTTAAAAAGTCCTTGGCATTTTATCAGCCTGGGATGTGTTTTGGCTGACTTCTTTCCAATGTCACAGGCCTCCAGCCACGTGACTGGCTCCCATCTCCAGACCCGTCTTTTCCAGCCTCTTCCACAACAATAATTTCATAATCAAACAGTTACCAAAGAAAGAGCCTTTTCAGGAGAGAAATAGAGGACATAAGAGGGAGTAGTGGCAGATGAGACTGGCTCTGCATTATTATTCAGGTGACCAGGGGATGAACTGTTTCTATTTTGACTCCAAAATAAGAAGCTTCTGACCACAGGCTGCACAGATAGCCTTTGTAAGATATTTTCATATTACTATGCAGAATAGAGGGGAAATAAAGCCTTTGCTGAATAGTCTCTTGTCTGGGATGCTTCAGAGCAGTTTGGGGGAGAGGAGAGGCTAGACTGTAGGTGACTTGCTAGAGGCCACACAGTGGGATGGGAGAGGGGCTGTGATGTTGGGGAGTAATTCCTGAATTTATTTCATAAGTCCCTATCTCTATCTGTTGATTAGCTGCGTGACCTTTTATGGGTCACATAACCCCTTTAGGACCCATGTTTCACATCTGTAATACGGTTTTATATGCAGTGACCTGACTTTCTTGAGTGTGTGGGAGTGAAATCAAACCTACAGGCTATAAAGCCTTGAATACTGGTTCCCAGCACAAGATAAATACCAATATTTGCATTGGGGATATGGGGAGTTGACACTTTCCATTCAGAGCTTTGTAGCTGGGCAACTGACAGTTGACATTTATTGAAAATGAGAAAGGAAATTTGACTCACACTGAAGAGGGTAAGAACCGAAGACAACTACCATATCCAGGAAAGCCTAGCTCAATCTTGCTATAAAAGCATGACTTCTGTGCCTCACCATAGGTTGGCATTGATGATCAAGGCTGCTGGGGTAGAGCTATTGACCCAGGAAAGCAGTAAAGTGTGGGTGGATGATGCGTGTGGGGACTCCCCATCACGATTCCAGGCAGGTCCTAAAGTGATTCATATAGTCTAGCGTTATTTGTTCACTGCCTGCTGTGTTGCTGGGGTTTCAATGCTTATTCTGATTCAGCAAAGAAGATATTGGGAGTGCAGAGATGATCAAGTTCAATCCCAACCTTCAAGAGGCTGACAGTCCAGGGAGAAACTCGAACAACCATAATAGAAAAAGAAAATCACTATGCTGTTGTTACACCCACAACACAGTTGTGAGCCTAGAAACACCCTCCACTGGCCTGAATGCTCCATGATGTTCCCAGAAGTAAAGAAGGTGAAGGCAGTTGGCAGGTCACTGCAAGTTTGCCAATTGAGAACTGGTTTAAAGAATGTGTGCTTGGGAAGAAAATAGCACATGGTGACACAGAAGGGCAAAGAGCTCAGAATGTTTAAGATGGCAGAGGAATTCTCTGTTACTAGAAGCTAACATCCTTTGGAAGGAGTTTTGGCTTCATTTTAGCCAATCAGCCTGGTTTTCTCTCAGGGTCATCTTCCGAGAACTAATTTCTTAGCCCCATTTCCTTCTCTAGGGGATCTTCTGACCCAGGAATCGAACCCAGGTCTCCCGCATTGCAGGCAGATGCTTTAACCTCTGAGCCACCAGGGAAGCCCCCATTTCTTAGCCAGTGGCAAGCAAATCTAGTCACAGTTTCTGTGGCTGGATAGCGTTGTTCTTCTCTGTCATCTGCAGCTGAGCAGGTAGCCTGACATGGGTCCCTGCTGGGCCTCCCAGCTTCTGGGCTGCATTTGCCTTCTGCAGGGTTAGGATTATGGTTCAAGTTTCCTGGGACTTGCATGGCAACAGAGTGGTGCCAGGATATAGATGGATCCTGACCATCTGGAGGGCTGTTTAAGCTGCCAGGGCTTGGGAAGCTGAGCCACTGGGCGCAGCTGAGACAGTATGAGCCACTGGAATCCTCACTATTGCACCCACTGAGCTTCAGCTCAGTTACTCTCATTCTCATCCTATGTTCCAAAAGACTCACTCACTTCCTAGCATCTGTCTTGGAAAGCTGGCAAATGAAAGGAGTGTTCCTTTTTTTCCTGCTCTTGGGGAATAGCTATTGCTCTGTAAACAAAGCTCTGAATCCACTCTGTTATTCAGCCTTTCTGAAAAAACTCCCCGAAAACCCATGGTGGGGTCCTTGTCCTGCTTCAGATCTAAAATTTAAGGGAGAAATGAGCTTCCACCTTAGAAAAGAATCTGCAATCAGGCTGCCGCAAAATTGGAGAAATACTTATATATCTCATAACGTATGTCTATTGCACCCACATTTTTGTTTTGAAAAATAGTTTTTCATAAAAAATGTTGTTTACTTAAACATGTAGTGGATTCATAACAGAATACCACAAACCCTTAAAGTAGCACTCATTTAATATCTCTCAGTTCTGTAGGTGAGAAGTTTGACACATTTGGGTGAGTTTTCTGATCTGGGTCTCGCAAAGCTGAAATAAGTGTTTCAGTTGATAGCATTTTATCTGGAGCTTGGGGTCCTTCTCTAAGCTCATTCTTATTGTTGGAAGAAATCAGTTTCTTGTGGTTACAGGTCTTGCTACATGTTAACTGGAGATGACCTCCAACTCCTGGAGGCCACATCCAGGTACTTCTCCCAGGGCCCCCTCCATCACAGCAGTGTAGAACCTCTCACGCTTTAATCTCTCTGTTCCTCTTTTTCCATCTGGAGAAAACTGTTTTTGAGAAACTCTTGTGAATATATTGCTGCTGCTAAGTCGCCTCAGTCGTGTCTGACTCTATGTGACCCCATAGAAGGCAGCCCACCAGGCTCCACCATCCCTGGGATTCTCCAGGCAAGAAAACTGGAGTGGGTTGCCATTTTCTTCTCCAACGCATGAAAGTAAAAGTGAAAATGAAGTCGCTCAGTCATGTCCAGCTCTTAGCGACCCCATGGACTGCAGCGCACCAGGCTTCTCCATCCATGGGATTTTCCAGGCAAGAGTACTGGAGTGGGCTGCCATTGCCTTCTCCATGTGAATATATTAGGCCTTCTGAATTATCTTCCTTCCTTAAAACTACATAATCTAATCAAGAAGTATAATCGATCATGTTCACAGCTCTGGAAATTAGAGTGAGAAGAGAAATCGTGGGAGCCAATTAAGAGATAGATAGCTATGTATATATATGATTTGTATTTCTATTTGTATTTTGGTTATGTTAAATATTCAACTTTTTTCTACACAGAACTACAAAATTTATAGACTGTCCTTCTGGTCTTCCCTCTGCCACTCTCCTCCCAGTTGCACAGATGTGCTCAGGTACTTGGTACCTGACAGTGACTGAGGAATCCAGCTGCTCTCAACACGATGCAATGAATGTCCCAGTAAAGTCAATGTGTTGAACATAAAGGTTCTGATGGGACCACAGCTTCCTCCTGTGCAACGGAATATACAGATGCATGACTCTCTGGATTTGAACCCTGTATCTGAAGTTGTCCAGTGGTCTCTGGGGAGGAGTCCCTGGTAGGGGTACTTGGTGGAGAAAAGGGCACTGGCTGGGGAATACTGGTTATGCCTATGGCCTTGGTCAAGTAATAATAACAGTAATAGCTTTATTGAGTATTGTTTGGACCAGATTCTGTGCTCAAACCTTTATAAAGGCCTTTATTTTAGAAAGGAGGCCTCAGCAGCCATGCCAAACATGCAGGTGGTATTTGCATGACATAAGGAATAATGAACTGCTAGGTGTGAAGGATAGGCCTGGAACCTGTGAAAGTCTGTTTTTCCAGGAAGCCTTGGGATGCAAGCAGCAATTGCCATATATTGCTCTAATGGCACATAGCATGAGGTCAGCAGAGGACAATTTACATCAATAATTCACGGGCAACTTTTGGCCATGGGGCTCCAGAGACTCTTAGAGACCTGCAGGAAGTTTGATAGTCTCTACAGTGAAGGAGCGTCTGGGGACACTAATAGGAGTGCCTGTCGTATTGTGATTTGGACAGACTCTAGAGCCATTTCTTGTAAGGGGTCACATACAGAGTGGGCTGCTTTGTGAGTAAGAGCAGAAATGGGCTTCAGAAAATTTGTAAACACATTATACATTGCTTTCAGAACCAAAAATGCCTAAAAGATGTTGGGCTTTTTTTAATGTCATGAGTGCTGAAAGGGTCAATTGTTGTTTCTTGATTGTGTAGGGGTGGAGCAACCCTTGACTTCCTAAATAATTTTGAGAAACTTAACCAAAGTGGAAGGATCTTACACTGTGTGGAGCAATGGTCCAACTCTTTGTGAGTTCCTTTGTGAGGATCTGTAGGTCCCGAATGAGTGTGTCAAATGAGTTAGTATTCTCCCTTCTGGGCATATATCTAAAAGCTTTGGAATCAGGATCTTGAAGAGATATCTGAACTCCCATAATTGTTGTAGCATTATTCTCAATAACCAAAATATGGAGACAACTCAAATATCCACCAATAGGTAAATAAATAAAGGAAATGTGAATACTTATTTTTAAGGCTGGAGTATTATTAAGCCTTAAAAAAGGATGAAATCCTACTACTTGGAATAACATGGATGCACCTGTAAGGCATTATGCTCAATGAAATAAGCCAGGCACAGAATGACATATACTGCATGTTCTGGGCTTCCCTGGTGGCTTCAGATGGTAAAGAATCCACCTGCAATGCAGGAGACTCGGGTTCAGTTTCCGGGTTGGGAAGATCCCCTGGAGAAGGGAATGGCTACCCACTCCAATATTCTTGCCTGAAGAATTCCATGGACAAATGAGCCTAGTGGGCTATAGTCCGCAAAGAGTCAGACACAACTGAGCAAGTAACATATTTTTACTTTCACATAGAGTTGCACAAGATGAATATGTTCCAGAGACCTGTTGTAAAATGGAGTGCCTATAATTAACAATAAGGTAAATTTTGTTAAGAGGGTAAATATCTCATGTTAAACATTATTATGCACATACATACATATATGCACACCCTAAAAGGACACAAGAAACTTGCAGAAGTGATGAAAATGTTTATTGCCTGGGCTGTGGTGAAGATAACAAAAGTGTATACATGCGTTCAAACTCATCTATTTGTATTTATTGATTACATATAGTTTCTCATATCAATTATACCTCAGTAAAGCTGGAATGAGGAGTCAAACATCAAAAATGGAATCATACTCTTTATCACATGGAAGCTTGAACGCCCCCTGTCCCTTCTTAACCCAAAGAAGGCTCTGGCTGCTCCTCAATGTGGGCTCTGACAGAAAATTTTCAGCTAGAAGTCATGTATGTACCCTTCCTCAGTCATGTAAATGCAGCGTCAACAGGGTCCTTCAGGACCTAGATTAATCAGAAAGGTGCTTTTCCCATGCTTGAAAAAAGGAAAAGTCAGTTGCTGAAAGGTGGGACAAAACCAGGGTCTATGGTGGCAGACGCACGAGTGGGCCTCCTTAGCCTCCTGGCTGTGCCACACTCTGGGGAGTGGCCATGTGTGGATGGTGGTTTCTCAGGCATCTGGGAATGGCTATAGCAATGACTTCTTAGGGAGTTGCAAGTGAGTGTGTCCAAGGGATTGGTTTTTCTCCCCACTGTAGTGAAGCGCTCTGGAGCAGCTGCCCAGGAGCCTCTGCTTCCACCCCTATGCCTCATCCTTGACATTTAGGGACAGTCTTGCCATCCTCCCCTCCCCCACAGACTGTGAGAAAATCATGAGCACCTTCAGACCACCTTTGCCGCTTCACCTTCCTACTCCTGTCCTTGACAGTGAGACCTAGACTTCTAACCCAGGTGACTCTGTGATCACTGACTGGGGTTGCTGTGACACTGCCTACCACAGCCAGAACCTCCTCTGCTTCAGGCCTGCTGCTTTCCCACATCTGCCATGTTGGGACAAGGGCTGGGGAGCAGTGGGAGCAGGAAGAGCTTTCACTTGGAGGGCCCTGGTCTGATTTGTACGAGGAGGAGGGCACACAAGTGCCTTGAGAAGGGCAGCCACTTCTCATGACTCAGAGTCACTCATGGCTGCAACAGAACTTGCTCCTTCCTCTGCACACTGGAAGGAGTCCCTCAGCAGACAGAATGCCTCACCTGGAATGTCAACATATGGAACTGGGACAGGCTGACTTGGATTTCTTTTCCTCAAGACATTGGAGATTCTAATATACTCAGAATCCTGTGGGTACATAATAGAGGGAGTTGAAGCTCAGAGAGGGTTAGTATGGACTTCTGTCCCCTCCTGTTACTGATATGTGAGCACTGCGTCCTGAGACCAGTTGGTTTGGTTGTGTCATGATGAATTTGGAAGGGCCCTTCCCATGCAGCAAATCTCATACATCTCTTCTCAGTCTACCCCTCAAGGACCTATGTCAGGCTGTTCACCTCGTATTGAGGGCATGCTCTGTGGGGAGTATGATGAAAGCACAGATAAAACTGCCTCCCGGGCTAGACAAACAGCAGGAAGATGTGGGATGTGGACAAGAACAGACATTAAGGAAGAGCCTTAAATTCGGAACGAGGCTGACCTGGATAGTCCAGGTAGAAAAGGGCACTATGCTGACCCCACTGATGTAGGTCTTGAAGGTGACCCCTTTGGGTCATATCAAGAGGAGCTGAAGGGACTAAAATGCTTCAACCTGAAGAAGCAGGCCACAAGACACCTTCCTCATGAAGTCTTTGCCGATTGCACCAGCCAGAAGTGACCTCTCCCTCTTCTGAACTTCTTTGTATATTTTTTCTTACATAAAAGTTTCAGGTATTTTAGCTTTATAATGACATAGCTCCATATTAGATCTCTACCCATCAGTGTGAATATGATTCTCTAGGGTATGGTTCCCCAGGGATTTTTGAGCCTTAGGTCTAGAGACCTTTCAGATCTAAATTTTTAAGTCCAACTGTACTGAAGGCTCCCTTTGAATGTCTCAAAGTCATCACACACTCAATCAGTTCAAAATTGAGCACCTAAGCCTGATCTTCCTTGAGTGTCTCCTACCCTAGCAAATGATGCATCCTTACTATCACCCTTGACATCTTTTTCTACCTCAACTCCATAGCCAACTGATCAGTGAGTCTTCTCAATTTTACTTTCTAAATATCTGTTAAATACATTAATTTTATTTATGTCCTTTATCTGTTTTTTCCACAATATTTCCACTTCCTCTCTCTCCCTTATGTCTGTTAATTCTTCAAAATGTTTATTTTGTACTATAGGCTTGATTCCTTTCTTAATCTCTTTGAACAGGTGAAGTGAAGTCACTCAGTCATGTCCGACTCTTTGTGACCCCATGGACTGTAGCCCACCAGGCTCCTCCATCCATGGAATTTTCTAGGCAAGAGTACTGGAGTGGGTTCCCATTTCCTTCTCCAAGGGATCTAGTCCACACATATACCCTGATGAGGAAGTCTCCCCATAAAACAGTTTAGTATTTTCCCCAGCTTGAGTCTTTGTAAGTTTTGCCTATTTTTTTTATTTTTTTAATTTAATTTAATTTAATTTTTTTAACTTTACAATATTGTATTGGTTTTGCCATATATCAACATGAATCTGCCACAGTTATACACATGTTCCCCATCCTGAACCCTCCTCCCTCCCCGTACCATCCGTCTGGGTCGTCCCAGTGCACCAGCCCCAAGCACCCAGTGTCATGCATCGAACCTGGACTGGCGACGTTGTCTCTGGTTGTAAGAATTCACATCCATCCCCATGCATAATGCAGGCCTGGATTCCAAATTCTCACATTACTCTCATAGAACAGGGCAAGTTTCAGTCCACATACTGGTCCCCCAGAACAAAAGACACACACTCTCTTACACTAATTCTCCCAACTTCTCATGTAACTTTTCACAGCATCCCTACAAGTTCAAGGCCACACTAATATTTCATCCCCACTTACAGACGTATAACTTTGGCCTCTAAGGTATATTTCTGAGTCTGATAACCCCTTGGGACACAAGAATTTCTAATTCCACTCAGCTCTTCAACACTGAATTCCTTCTTGTTTCTGAATTTAAGTAGCATAATTTAAACATTTTAATTACATTTAATCAAGTCTGGGGCTTCCCTTGTGGTTCAGCTGGTAAAGAATCCGTTTGCAATGTGGGAGACCTGGGTTCGACCCTTGGGTTGGGAAAATCCCCTGGAGAAGGGAAAGGCTATCCACTCCAGTATTCTGGCCTAGAGAATTCCATGGACTATATAGTCCATGGGGTCGCAAAGTGTTGGACACAAGTGAGCTACTTTCACTTTTCAATCAAGTTGGCTGTGTGGTTAGAGTTTAAGGAGAAGCTCCTGAGTTAATGTGTCTTATTCTCTGGAGAATTCCGAAGTTTAATCATTGTTCCTTACACCCTCCAACATAGGGCTGAGACAGTCATTGCTTCAGGCAGAGGCCAGAACTCCACTGAGGATGCAAATCTCTGTTCATCCTTTGACTTCCAAAATAGGCAAGAGCCATATTTTATTGATAGAACAAAAGAGACTTGTGTGCTCCAAAATCAGACAGTAGACTAAGAAAAGAGAGTTCATTTGGCAAGTCACAAACTTAAAAGATGCCAGGTAAGACATCAGAGTGGTTTTATACATATATCTGGAAGTAAGTAAATGTTAAAAACGCATTAAGGATGAACCTATAATTAAAAATTAAAAGGAATGTGGTATGTCATTCCCTAGGGGCTCAACAGAAAGTGAGGAGCAAGTCAGGTGATAGGAACTCCAGATAAGATGAGCAGGAATGCAAATCAGAAGCAGCATGGATCCACTTCTTTGATAGGATAGTACTTCCTCCTAGGGATTCATGTTTAGTAAATTGAGCCTCATGTGTTTGGGCAATAAAGGGCTTCTCTAGAAGCACTACAAGGTCCCTTTAGCTTGTGTTCCATGTTGGGGAGGTTCAGATGTTCTCAAGGTTTCTTATGAGGGAGATGAGGTGCTGAGAGGGGCCATAGGCCAGAAAGTGCCTGAGTTCAGAATAAGAAAGGTCAGAGTACAGGGGCCTCACTCCAGAGGAGACTGTGGCAGGAACCAAGGTCATCACCAGTGTTACCCACACTTGCCCCAGACAAGCAGGAGTAGCCACATCTACAGAAAATGCAGCAGAAGTAGAATGAGACCCAGACCAGGGCAAAGTTCCCTGGCAAAGGCCCACAAGGATCAGAGAGAACAGCCAAATAAACTGAGCTCTCTCCCCAACTCCGCAGGCACAGGGAAGCAGTGAGGAACAGTAAGGAGGGTGGTGGTTGACTCTTCCTATTGTGGCAATCAAGCTCTTGGGTTCTCTGGGTGTGACAGCATTTAGGTTGCTGGTTGTTCCTCTCACAGGGCATTTTCATAAGTCCCTTGGATGCCTCTCCTCTCCCATGCTGGGGATCTCACCTACCCTGTCATAGGTGACACTCTCAGGACAGCCACCTATGTCATTCTCTTTGGTTCTTGTGTTGGCTGGTCTGTTTCCATAGGCTCTCTTTATTGGGAACCTATTGCCTCTCCAGATGCCCTTCTTGTCACAGTTCTTTTAAGACCCTACTTCTAGTCGATTAAAAGCATGTTCATTTAGCTCATCAATGTGTTTGCAGTTTCTTTCCAATTAGAAACCAACACCTGAATACTGCAGGCTGTTTCTACAGCATCTCATCCCTTCATTTTCTCAGGTGTAAATCAGACACCTGTCCAGTGCATCCCCAAACTGCAGGGAACACACATCCAGCTCTTAGAATGGTCTCACTGAAGCCTCTGTCACCATGTTGAGGTGAGAGGCAGGTACCCCTCAGATTAAAAGGGGACTTACGCAGCACAGCTCTCTCCAAAGCCATTCTCTTCCCCTTTATCTCCAAATCCTAACCTTATGTCTTCAGTTTGGTTGAGAGAGGGTTAAGAATCTCAAATGAGTTTTCAGAACCTTCTTTAAAAATTCTACAGATGAAAAAAGTATATGCCTAAGAAGTTTCATTACACTGTCCAAGTGCTAGAGAGATTGTGAAGGTTCTTTTTTTTTTTTTTTAAACTTTACATAATTGTATTAGTTTTGCCAAATATCAAAATGAATCCGCCACCGGTATACATGTGTTCCCCATCCTGAACCCTCCTCCCTCCTCCCTCCCCATACCATCCCTCTGGGTCGTCCCAGTGCTCTAGCCCCAAGCATCCAGTATCGTGCATCGAACCTGGACTGGCATCTCGTTTCATACATGATATTTTACATGTTTCAATGCCATTCTCCCAAATCTTTTATTTGTTAATATAAATGTATTTTCCCCATTGGTTGGATGGTATCACTGATTCAATGGACATGAACCTGGGCAAACTCCAGGAGATGGTGGGAGACAGGGAAGCCTGGCATGCTGCAGTTAGTCCATGGGGTCGTGAAGAGTCAGACATGACTTGGTGACTGAACAACAACAACAAATTTCCCCATATGTTATTTTATTAATTTTTTTAAATATTTATGTATTTGGCTATGCCAGGTCCTGGTTGCAGCATGCGGGCTCTTTAGTTGTGGCATGTGGGATCTAGTTCCCTGAGCAGGGTCAAACCTGGACCCCTTGCATTGGGAGTGCAGAGTCTAAGCAACTAGAGCACCAGGAAAGTCCCATAAAGTTTCTGAAAATGCATGTGGAGGGCAAACATGTGATTTCAGCTGTGTGTGGTGACAGTTGGGGGGTACCACAGATGAAAAAGAGCTGACAGACTGGCTGTCCACACTTCTCTAAACTGAGATTTGGTACTGCTTTCTCATTATATAATTTTGAAAACTATTTCACGTCTCTAAGGCCTCAGTTTCTTTAGCTGTGAAAAGCCCTGTCTTCCCAGTTAACTGCTCAGAACGGCATGATATTGGGTGAGTAACAGTCTCTCCAAATACAATAATAAGCTTTTGTTCCCTCTTGCCCCTTTCCCAGATCCTGGCTGAGTAACAGTCCATCACAACAGGCTGGTGCAATGGTCACCCTGCACCACAGGGCCACAGAGGACCTGAAGATGACTTGGATAATCAAGGGCCCCCCAGGGAGCTGGAGCAGAAGAACCTGGGACCAAGCTCTGAGTCTGCCCCTGAGCCAGCCCCAACTCCAGTCTCACCTGTGTGGTCAGTGACCATGTGGACCAGAAAACTGCCACCATAGACCTTGGGGAGCTCTGTTTGGGATCAAAAGCATGCCGAGCAAAGTGAGTGTGCCCACACTTAGATTAATTTTATCAATTCATATTTTTCTAGAAAGTATCCATTTAATGAAGATTTAAAATTAAATAGACAGTAATTAAGAACTACATTCTCTTAAGAGTTTCTCTAGTTATTATTGTTGCTTTGCTGTTTTAAATGTGAAATCTTGCTGAAAGGGTAAGTGATAAATTAGGTGACGCTTCCAGCCTTGAGAGCCACGGGATCCCACTAACCAGTTTGTTGGGTGAAAACCAAAAGCAATTTGGTGGCTCATCTAGCGACAAATGGTGTATTGAGGGAGTATCTTCACCCTCCACATCCTCAACTACAATTTGGAAATGAGAAATAGGATGGGTATTTTAGAGGGATTATTTTTTACTTTTAGAGATTAAATAAAACACTATATATCTGGATCACAGGACAGATATAGCAATTCCCATTGATATCAAGGAAAATCTTATTCTTACATATGCCCATAACCAAAAAATGTCAATCAGAAGGATGGTTAATAAGAAATGGGGCATAAAGAGAGATGGATGACAGAAGCAAACAAAATGTTCCATCAGGCTGGCAGGAGAATTCCATGCCCTGGGCACTTAGGTCCTACCATGAAGATGAAGAGCTCAGATGAGAAGGCCTTTGGAATCCACACCAGCAGCATCTGCTCACCTGCCCCAAGTCAGTGCTCCCCAAGTAGTCCAGTGGTACCTCGGCTTCCAGTGTGGCCTATCTTTGGGAAGAGGATGACTTGGTCAGGCTAACAGGAATACCCATCTGAGTTAGCAAGTATACTTCCCACTGTAAATTAATAAATAAACTTTCTTGTTTTGTTTAACCAGGGTCACTTCACATCTATTATCAAGAGTTTGCACCCACAAGGCAAAAGGGTGAAATGGAGATTCTGGGTTTTGGCTCAGGACCTACATGTCAGACTCTGAACCTTGGTGAACACATTGAAGTGCAACTGATCTTTGAATCATATGGGTTTGAACTGCTAGGTCCATAGGTACACGGTGATTTTCTTCAATAAATGTGTACAACAGTACACATGATCTGTGGTTGCTTGAACCAGTGGATGTGGAACTGTGAATACAGAGGTGTGACTATAAAGTTCTATGGTGAATTTTTGACTGTTCAGGGAGTGGGAGCCCCCTATGTTGCTCAAGAGTCAACTGTAATGACAAACTGTAGGGTTTTGTCATTCATTCATTCCTTAGCTCAATCTATTAGAAACAAAAGGCACATTGAGAAACACTTTGGAAAACACATTCACAGACTTTCTTTGCCATGTACATTCCCATTTGAATTTCATGAAGACTTCATGTAGGCCCAAGGTTTCAGTTCTCAAACCTGATCAAAAATCTAATGAGTATTTCAAAATATAAGTGCACTGGGATGACCCAGAGGGATGGGATGGGGAGGGAGGTGGGAGGGTGTTGGGGAGGGAGGAGGGAGGGGAGGTTCAGGATGAGGGAAAAAATAAAAAATAAAATATAAGTGGTGCCCAGTTTCAGGATACAGTCCAAGCATCTGTTCATTAAAGTTCTCTAGCTGATTTAATGAACATCCTGGGTTGTGAGCAATACATGGGGAGTGTCCATTTGGATAAAAAAATCAGACCAAAATGTTTGCTTTGCCTGAACTATATAGACTGATGTAGACCTGTTAGGGGTTATTTCAATAAAGATCCTGAAGCCGTAAATCAATAAAATAGAAGTGGAAATAAGCATAAGTTCGTTAGCTGGTTTAGATGATAAAGTTCTTGTTGGCATATATGCAGCTTTATCTATCTGAAGCGTTTCTTATCATGTCACTTCACTGTTCAAAAATTTTAATAGATAATTTTTTTAGTTAGTGTTGTAAAGAAACTAATGATATAGAAAAGGAGACAGACCACAGAAGTTAGCTACTGTTAAATTCTTGACATACTAACTGTTGGAACACTTCATCCCCACATAAACATATTTTTATATATTTATAATGTAGGCTAATACCATGCATATTCCATAACTAATTGACTATTTCATGGGAAACTTTCCATTCAAATATATAAGGATATAATTAACTCTTCTTAGTACACAAATAGTATTCCATCATATGGAGAAAATATACTTTATTTCACCAGTATTTAGTGGTCAAGAGCTTCAGAATCCAACTCCAAGATTCCAGTTCCAGCTCTGCCATCTATTAGTTATGTGACTTGAGTAAATTCATTGATTTACCAGTGTAGCCATTTCCTGGGAATAATAATGGTATTTGCATTACAGGATGGCAGTTTATATTTTGAGGCCTCAATATGTACTATCTACAGCCCAGAATAACTAACTTACCCTGTTACACTAGCTATGGAGAAAAATAGCACATGGAGAAGGGAGGAGGTCACCAGAAAGAGTTTGCAGTTTTATATAGGGAGGTCAGTGTAGGTCTTACTGAGAAGTTTGCATCTATAAAAAGACTTGAAGGAGGTCAGGGAATGAGACATCGATACCTAGAAGGAGAGAATTCTAGAGAGGAAGGAGCATGCATGGAGTATTGAAGGACTGGCAGGAAGCCCAGTGTCTGTTAGTGGATTAAGGAAGGAGAGGTGTGAGGGAAAGGAGGCCAGCTGATACAAAATCTTCCAGATAAAGTGGAAGTTTTGAGCAACAAGGAATGTGATGCAACTTAGGTTTTGAAAAGATTCATCTGGATGACATTATGAAAATAGACATTAAAGGATTAAGGATAAAAGTGGGAGACTCTGAGGCCACTATAATAATCCAAGTGAGAAATGATGATGAAATTGGACCAGGGAGGTGATAAGAGGCATTTTGTTATAAACATATTTTTTCATATAGATATACAAAAATAAGTATTCAACTATATATAGAATGTTGAGCTATCAGTATTTTCTGAGAGTGAAAAAGAAATGAAAATGAAGAAAAAAGAAGGAAGTCAAGGATGACACCCAAGTTTTATGGCCAGAACAAAGGGAAGGACTGAGGTGACATTTGGAGGGATAGGAAACTGTAGGAAGCATGTTTGGGGAGTCTGAGTTTAACCATGTCAAGATGGAGATGTCTGTTATACATGCAAGCAGAAATGTCAAGTAAACAGTTGGATATTCACACAGGAGTTCAGGGGACAGATTACGTCTCTAAGTCCTTTTTACCAGATAAGGTCATATAGTCACAAGATTACTGCATGGCCAGAGCATCAAACAGAAATGAGTGTAGACAGTGAAGCGAGGTGGTCTGGGTATGAACCTTGGTTATTCCAAAATTTAGAGGTTGGAAAGATACTGATAAAGAAAACTACAGAGCAACCACCCAGTAAGTAGAAAATAGCAAAGTGAAAACAATATTTCCAGGAAATATATATCCACTGTGGCTGAGAACTTATGGGAAATGAGGATTGAGAATTGACCACTAAATTTAACAATGTGGAGTTCCCTGGTGACTGGAAAAAAAGCAGACTCAATGGAGACATAGGGTCATTGCATAACAAGAAAGAATTCAAGAGAGAAAGAAATTTCTTCAAATAAGGTCAATATGCTCATGAAAACATGTTCAGCATGAATCATTTGAGAAATGTAATTCAGAACCACAATGAGATACCACTTCATCAGCACTGGGATGGATACAATCTAAAAATAACAAGAGTTGGCCATAAAGCGGAGAAATTCTCACACACTGCTAGTGGAACTGCAAAAATGGTGGTGGAAGATGGGGATGAAAGAAGTGGAGAATGGAGTACAGGAAGATTTATGAGGGATAGCACAGTGGAATTTGGTAACTGATTGGGTGTCCAGAATGACAGAGAAAGGAATCAAAATGAGTGAAATTATTATCGCCTATATAACTGATCGTGCCTATAAGTGATCATGCCTATATAACTTACACTCATGAGAACTTCTGTAGAATACTTAGTATCTCTGGATTTTAATTTTTCATTTGTACATTGGAGATTTCAGCATCACACAGTTCTTGAATTATTATGTTGAAATATTATTATGAATAATAATGGAAAGGGAAGCTGACTTGAGAACAGAGATGCTGAAATCCACAACACATCTTGTATAAGAGGAAGGAACTCCCATAAGACTCAAGAAGAAGCAGCTCTGCTTCAAATGTCTCCTCTGAACCAGAGCACAGGGCCTGTTATTGCATGTCTCCCACCCACATCTCCCACTCCATTGTCCTCTTAAGGAACAACTCCCCTTTTACCCACCAACTGCTCCACTCATCATCAGGATGAACTCATTCAAGTTGAGGCACTTGAGTCAGAACCAGGAAACTTGGAAGAGGAACAAACGGAAGATACTCTTTTCTGAATACTCTAGGATTCCAAGAACTTCATTGACCATGTGGCAAAGGAAAAGATACGAATGCTGGAGTTACCTAGGTTTGAATTTAACAATTTGCTCTGCTACCAACTATTTTGGGATATTAGTTGCTTGTCCTACAAAATAGGAATAGTAATTGCAACCCCATGGACTGTAGCCTACCAGGCTCCTCCATCCATGGGATTTTCCAGGCAAGAATACTGGAGTGGGTTGCCATTTCCTTCTCTAGGGGATCTTCCTGACACAGAGATTGAACCCAGATGTCCCGCATTGTAGGCAGACACTTTACCATCTGAGCCACTAGGGAAGTCCAGGAATAAATAGTAATATCTACTCTAAAAGAGTCATATCAATGTATGGCAAAACCAATACAATATTGTAAAGTAATTAGCCTCCAAAAAATAATAAATAAATAAAAATTTAAAAATAAGAGAGTTCTTATAAGAAGAAATAATATTTATAAAATTCATGGGACAAAAGCTGGTTCAATATAGGCTTGAAATGTTGAGTTCCCTTCTTTTTTCTTTTTTGTCTTACGCTTTGGGAATCGAGGTGGGTGGGAAGGGGGTCAATGGATGGTCACATCTCACACTGCTTCTGGACTGATGGCACTGATACCAGCCATGACCGGTCACCTAGGATTCCAGTGAGAGAAGTCATCTTTTTCCCTCTCAGCCTGCTGTTCAGCCTGACAATAAACAGGCTGGAAACAGCCTTATTAAGGAAACTCTGCTTCTTCCTCATCCAGCAGGACCCTAGCATTGCTTCTTATTGCTCAAGATTTTAGTTCAGAACTTTTCTTTCTGAGGTCAGAAATGAAGAAGCTGAGATTGCTAAGCTGGGTGGGAAACCAAGAGATTCAAGAATGCAGGCCAGAAGACAAAAGGATCATAGTACCAGAGTGAGTTCATCTCCAACTCAAGAGCTGGAACGGAAGGCAGGAGACAGAGGCTTTGAGGAGAGGACGACCCCCAGGAAGAGTAGAAGATCCCATACAATACAGTGCAGGTGACATCAGGTCCTCAAGCAATCCTGATTAGGCAGGATTGTTGGGGTTCATCACGTCCATCTTTTCTTCCTTGTGGACTTACTACCAGAAACACCTTCGGTAGATGCTGTGCTCTGACATCAATCTGCTGAGTTCCTGTGGTAGTTGAGAGGAAGAATAGCTCAGACAATTCACAAAGAGAGATGCTTGTCTCTTTGGCACTGGCCTCCTAAAGCCATGACACCCTCCTGAGGGAGCTCTAGATGATGCAGGCAGGGAAAACTGATGACCAACCCAAGTCAAACTATGGCAGCCAAATTGGGTATGTCAATTGTGTCCAAAAAAGTTAGATGTAGGAGAGACCATTTCCAAATCTTTGGGTACATGTAGACCATGTGGCCTGGAAGGGGGTCTAGGATTGGGTGGAATGCTAGGATTCCAACAGGCAGGGACAGGAGTAAGGGGCAGGGAGGGAGCCATCATTTCAGGCAGAAGTATGTGAGTGACCAAACAGGAGGCTGACTAGGATCTGAGGCCAGCAGGTTGTGGGGGATGAGGGTCAGCAGAAGAGGCAGGAGAGGGCTGGTTCACACCTTCTCACAAGCTTCACTTCTCACAGCAGGTTCATTAGAGAGCGTGTGTGTGTATTGGGGAGGGGGTAACACACTGCACTTCCATTCTAATGACTGCCACACTAGACAGGAATGCCCTGAAGCTGCTTTTCTAAGGACTCAAATCCCAACCTAGGTGCTTGAAGGGCCAGAAACAGTACACATTCTACCCACTCCACAGGAGGTGGATTTGAGGTCCACGAGCTGAAGCTGAGGTTAGTTAGTACTAGTGATCAGGAACAAGGGCTGGACCACTGTATAATGTGCACTGGCTATCCCCCCATCACACATACCAACAAATAGATATACACACACAAATACATTGCCCGACATACAACTTTTGCCCTACATAAGGGGCAAAGGAAACCTCAGGCCAGTCTTTTATAAGCTCCCACCTACCCATGCTGCCTCCACAGACGCCCAACTCAGCACCCAGCACCAAAGCCTAACCTTGTCCTCTGTAGTCTGGTCAAATGTCTCCACGCCTGGGCTTGAGTGCTGAGAAAGATACACATCAACCACACAGCAGAGGCTGTGGGGATTATCATGTGCAGGAAGGTCCTCTTTGGGAAGTTTCAGGAGAAGAGGGGCTAGGCGCTGCGTCAGTGATGGAAGAAGAGCTCTCATCCTGCAGGGTGAGGATCTTGAGTGGGAAGACAGCTGGGGAAGTCGACACAGGTTGTGAGAAGGCCACATGTGCACAGGGACTTAAGGGTGGGAGGGTCACGGGGCAGCTGGAGCTGGACCAGAGCTGGGAGACGCAGATGTCTTCAGGAATCAAGCGCCGAGTGGAGGTGTCCTAGTAGTTCTGATTCTTCTGCTTTCTCCAATTAAAGTATCTTCATGGCCTCCCTTTCTGGCTTGCAGACCTCAGTGTAGACAGTACTAGACTCCTTTTCTTCTAAATGTTGTTTATCAACACCCTAGGAATTGAAGTCAGAGAGTTTCTAAAAAAGATGAGAGAGGTCCTAGAGTGACCCATAAGGAAGCTGTGCTGTTGACAAGAAATGCATGTGAATTCCCCCAAAGTGGCCAGCACTACACTGGCCCCAAATTTTAAATTTTCTTAGTAAATAACACTGACGATCTTGAAAGAGTCAGAGACAGATGGGCCAGGAACAGCAGATGACTGGGTTGACAGACCCAGGAGATAGACCCACTAGATCCCAGACTGGGCTCAGCTCCCATTCTCACCTTGTGTGCGGCAGACTCCTGCTGGCTCAGCTCCGCATAGTGGAGGCCACCATCATTGTCCCTCTGACCCTCCTGAACTTCTACACCTGTGTCATACACAGAGTGGAGCTTGAACCTCAGCCTTGAAAGCATATAATTTCCCCCATGGCAATGAACCCAAGGCCAAGCCCACACCCATCTTCCCCTTCTGCATTGATATTCCTTGAGCAGCAAAATGCAGGAGGAAGGCAACCAAGGGTTCAGGGCAGGAGGGGGGACCTGGGGCAAGAAGTAGAAATGCAACCTGCCTCTTCCAGTCGTCATCTTCCTCTTCTTCACATAGGTCTTCCAAAGGAACAGTCCAATTACGCAGATCAACAGGATAATCACGACAGTCCCTATGATGCCTGACAGGGTCTTATCATCGTTGTTTCCAGGTGAATCTGTTTTCCTCACACAGAAAGAATAAAGAAAGTTAATGCAAACAGAACTTGAGACACCTGTTGCTGAGGAAAGATACAGAAGAACAAGTGGAGAGGTCTGAAGCTAAAGAGGAAGAGGAAAGGCAGTATCATTAACTCAAGGTCCTGAGCTTCTGCTTGATGCCAGGGACACTGAGATAAACAATACAGGTCACCCTGGGGGAGATGGAGAAAATACCGAAGTCTTCCAGCTAGAGAGACAGCAGTGCAGTATAAGTTAACACCTTGTACACTGGTCTTCATGGAGGGCCTCCCAGAGGAGGTGATGCATAAACTTCACCTCTGAGGGAGGAGTAGGAGTTTACCAGAAATTCAGGCTGGGCACAGCTTTCCAGAAAGGAGACATAGCTATGTCAAATCTGTAGCCCTGAGGGTTGCAATCATTCCCGATCAGCAGGCAGGAGAGGGACAAGACAAGGACAAGCAGGGTGACGATGATCAGAGAGAAGAGAGCCTCTATCCAGAGGGTCTTATGGGTCATGCTGAGTGTTGAACTTTATCTGAGACTCCAGAATGGAACAAAGGGAAAGGTATCATGAGATTTTAAGTGATGCTGACATATCAGCTCCCACCAGCAGCTCATGGGGGATGGGTTAGAGGGGCTAGACTGCACACAGGATACCAGGTCATTTATTCACTCAGTGAAATACTGAGTGTGAATAGTGCCAGAAGCTTTGTTTGGTATAAGAATTCAAAGGAAAACAAGACATGTCCTTTGCCCTTAAGGTGTTCCAAGCTATGGAAAAGACAAACCCATCAATAGCATTGCTATTCAGTGTGGGGTGGCCATGGACTGTGCCTTAAAGCAGATGATGCCTGAGGCAAGATGGTTACAGCAGCTGCAGTGCCTGTGCAACATGAGATTGAGGCATCTTTTGTTCAAACTTGATTCATAACAGAACTATAACCAAGTGCAGGACATTGGTTATATGCCTGTGACCTGAGGGAAATCCTTCAATAGGAATAAGCAAGGAACTCTTGATTTGGGAGGTTTGATGTGGAAACAGCATTTCCAGAGGCTCAGAAGCTTGCAACTTCAGGACACATTCGGGGAAGCCAAGCAAACAATTCAGTGTGAAGTGTGTGAGGTAAGGAACATGGGCAGAGGAGCTTTGCAGCCCTGAATTCTGCAGGGAATCCCTGGGTCAGACTCCTACAGATGATATAGACCAATCACAAAATCCAGTTGTTTTTCAAAAGACTACAGTGGATGACACACTATGGATAATGGATGAGGTAGGAGAAGGGCTAGAAAGCTATTGCCCTGGGCCAGACCTGACACTGCCCTGCAGCATCTGGGAGGGAAGGAGTGTGCAGAGGGCAACAGGCAGGCAGGTGCAGGCAGCAGGGAGCATGGGTCAGGGGAGGGGTGAGCCCTCAGGGACATACATCTCTAGGGAATGCTTTTGCTGCTGCAGCCCCAGCTCTCTTGGCCTCCCCCACACCACACCTGCTCTACCTCCAGGGCCAGCTGGAACTGAGAGTTGCTCATCTGGAGGTGAACTGACTTGATTTGCATCAAAAACAAATTCCTTTTTTCTTGGGGAAAAAGAGGGGGTAGAGAGGCAGGCATGGACTTGAGAGACAGTTAATGCAGACATGAGCTGACTATACCTCCCAGGCTCCTGAAAGGGGTGACCTGGTAGGAAGGTGGTGCTAATAACATGGTGGGGAGAAAAGCCCAGAGCCCCTAGTTCTCAGAGTGCCTCTCCCTTCTGACAGGTGCACTCACCAGAGACACAGACTTCTCCAAGGCCTAAGGTGGCAGTTTTCTGGTCCACCTGGTTGCTGACCATACAGGTCAAGCTGCCACTGGGCTGGCTCACAGGCAGGCACAGAGTCAGGTTCCAGGACTTGGAGGGTAGTTCTGATGTCACTCTCTGCTCCAGCTCCCTGGGAAGGTCCTTGATCTCCCAGGTCACCTTCAGGTCCTTTGTATCCCCTGGGGCTGTGCACTCCAGAGTGGCATTGCACCAGCCTGGTGTGAAGGATGCTGACTTGACAAGGATCTTAGGAACGGGTACAGTTTCTGGGAAAGGAGGGACAAAAGAAAGGAGCTCACATGATTGGAGAACATTCCAGTCTGTGCATTCTCATCCATTATCTAACTGAAACCCTGGCATTCTCCCTTTAATGATAGTGAATGCATTATATAGATAAACAGAATTTGCCCAGTACTTAATACATAGCAAATGACAATAAAGAGGGGAGCCACTGAATTAAGCCATATGTGATTTCACTAGATTGTGTGCATGTTGAGGAAGCATTAAACATCTCCAACAAGAAAATAAAGCCTGATCCCACCTTCCCAAGACCAATTATTTCTAAGAAAATGGGGCTCCTTCTAGACATGGAGGACGTCTCAGACAGAAGGGCTAATCACAGATCAGGAACTTGGCCTCTTCTTCTGCTCAGATAATGCCTGGGATTTTATAGCCTGTAGAGAAGAAGACGCCTGGTCAGAGCTGGGAGCCCAGAGAAAGGTTCTGTGCTCCGAATAGTGGAGACATGTGTGGGAGACGCGGTGGCAGTGTCAACTACAGATTGGCACTTGCTGTCTCCCTCTACAAGGGTCAAATCATGTGCTGCTGTAGCTGCTGACTGTCACACCCCCCTGGAGGAGTTCAGGGTGGAGAGAAGAGATGAGGCAGTCTGTGCTGGTGTGGGAGAGAGGGGACTGGCAGGACATGTCTTCAGATAGCTCGATATTTTCAGGAGCCTATTTTATGAGCCAAATTCTGGTATCTCATGATATCTAGAAAATCACTAAAATCCTTCTGGTGGTGACTACTCCTGGTGACTAGAAAAAGCTTCTGGAGACTAGTATAAAACTTCTGGAAAAAAAAATGTTCGTATTGCTTATAGTCCTCCTTCACCAGGGTCACATATACACTGACATTTCCCTCTCACTGGAGCAGTTTCTCAGAGCTATCTGGGGTGCTGTCTCCTAGGCTGCCATCCTCATATTGCTCCAAATAAAAACTTAATTCATAGCTCAAACGTTGTGCATTTTTTTAAGTCTATAGTAGCAACTAGGAGAATCCCAGGGACGGGGGAGTCTCATGGGTTGCCGTCTCTGGGGTTGCACAGAGTTGGACACGACTGAAGCGACTTAGCAGCAGCAGCAGCAACTAGGAATCGTAAGTCTGAGTCTGGTTAGAACATGCCACTGAACTTGAGAAGTGACACACTGATAAGTGTGACACTGATAAGTGTCACAGGGGGACCTAAAGCAGCAATAGTCACTCTCTCACAGCAGATATTTTCTTATGAAGGCAGGGACTTTCGGGAAAGAAAGTGTTGGCTAAGTGAGGCTCTCTGGAAGTGCTCCCGTGTAACCATTCTCCTACATCTACCCCAGGCTTCTAGAGCTGGATTGCTGGAGTCTTTGTGAGTGAGGCTGGCCTTGGACTGGCACTGAGTTAAAGGGGAAGAGGCACTGACTACACATGAATTTCTGGATTATGGTAGGTGAATCAGTTCAGTTCAGTCGCTCAGTCATGTCCGACTCTTTGCGACCCCATGAATCAAAGCATGCCAGGCCTCCCTGTCCATCACCAACTCCCGGAGTTCACCTCCTGGAGTTCACTCAGACTCATGTCCATTGAGTCAGTGATGCCATCTAGTCATCTCA
This sequence comes from Bos javanicus, assembly GCF_032452875.1. NCBI lineage: Eukaryota > Metazoa > Chordata > Mammalia > Artiodactyla > Bovidae > Bos > Bos javanicus. Next base: position 13,081,542 of record NC_083870.1, read on the forward strand.
TCCTTTGTCGTCCCCTTCTCCTCCTGACCCCAATCTCTCCCAGCATGAGTCTTTTCCAATGAGTCAACTCTTTGCATGAGGTGGCCAAAGTATTGGAGTTTCAGCTTCAGCATCAGTCCTTCCAAAGAACACCCAGGGCTGATCTCCTTTAGAATGGACTGGTTGGATCTCCTTGCAGTCCAAGGGACTCTCAAGAGTCTTCTCCAACACCACAGTTCAAAAGCATCAATTCTTCAACACTCAGCCTTCTTCACAGTCCAACTCTCACATCCATACATGACCACTGGAAAAACCATAGCCTTGACTAGATGGACCTTTGTTGGCAAAGTAATATCTCTGCTGGTAGGTGAATAATGGGCCCCAATACTTCCATGTCCAATCCTCAGAACCTATGACTATGATAGGTTACAGGGCAAAGTGGAATTAAGGTAAAAGAATTAAGGTGCTAATCAGCTGGCTTCAAAATAAGGAGATTGTTCTGATTACCTGGTTGGGACCAATGCAATCACAGGGGTCCTTAGAAATGGAAGAAAGAAGAGTAAGGGGGTCAAAGGTGTTAGAATGTAAGAAGAATTGGTCCCACTATTGCCAGCTTTGAAGGTAGAGGAAGGTGGTCATAGCCAAGTGACGCAAGCAACCACTAGAAGTGGGAAATACAAGTAAATGAGTTTTCTTCTGGGACCTCTATAGAGGAACACAGTCCTGCCAACAACTCAACTTCGGCCCAGTGAGACCTATGTCTGACTTCTGACCTAGAGCCTAGTAAGATAGAAGATTTGTGCTGTGCTCAGGCTCCAAATGAAAGCAGCATTATAGCAGCAACAGATAAGCAATACACACATTAAATAAACCTAGACATATAAAGAACAACAATTCCTATGGCAATATAATTTCCCCAAATTTCCATTCTCCTCTCCCAAAATTCTAAAGTGGTTTTATCCCTGGAGTGAATCTCAACTCCTCTCACCATTTGCAGTAAACCCACTTACCCTAATTCAAGGGAGAAAATAGTCTGAACGCTGATGTCTGGAAGGGATCCTGAAAAATGGGGCCTAGCTGACACTCCTAGCTCAAAAGAAGGAGGGAAGCCATGGTGAGGAGGTGTCGCTTACCATAGACAGTGAGGAGGAAAACCTGGTTTAATTCTATTCCTCTAGTGAAGCTGGCTCGAGCCCGGTACTGCCCACTGTCCTCTAGGGTCAGGTTATCAATCCTCAGGAACAGGATGTCAGGCACATGGACCCTGTGCTGGTACTTGTCCTGGAGGCTGACCCAGGTTGGGGTGTCTGCCCCACGGCGGACTCGCAGCATGACGCTGTAGTTTAACTCAGGGCCAAAGCCCCATGAGACCTCCTCTGGGTCAGCTTTTTGATTCTTGGTCACATGAAACAACACAGAACCTCCTCGGATCCTCTGCAGGGTAACAAGTCCAGAATCCTGAACTCCAGGACCAGGTGCTGCAGAATTCTCGACCCCAGTGCAGCAGACACCTAGGGCACAGGTAGGACACAGGAACCACAATTTTTTTTTTTCAGTAACAATAAATGAGAAAACTACATAACCTACATTTTAAATGAAATTCATCCAATATACTCCCTTGATTCTTAGGAGGCAGCCTAGTAAAGTGGATTTAAGCAATTTTAGAATTAAATCCTGGTTCTAGGGAATTGTTACCTTGAGGAGGTAACTTAAATTTTCTAATTTGGAGTTTCCCCACCTACCTCATAAATTGAATGGGATCATGGAGCTTCCCTGATAGCTCAGTTGGTAAAGAATCTGCCTGCAACGCAGGAGACCTGGGTTCGATCCCTGGGTTGGGAAGATCCCCTGGAGAAGGGAAAGGCTCCCCATTCCAGTATTCTGGTCTGGAGAATTCCATAGACTGTATAGTCCATGGGGTCACAAAGAGTCAGACACAACTGAGTGATTTCCACTTTCACCTTCATGTATCAAAAAAACCTAGCAGATTTTCTGTCAATACCAAATGCATAACTGTAGGATTAGCTTCTTAATTGTTGTCCCCTTGTGTTCACATCCTTTTGTAATGCCCTCCCCTGGTGAGTGGGATACATCTAGTGATTGGCTTCCAAGGAATAGACTAGAGCAGACATGATGGATGTCACTCAGTGATACTAGGTTATACAAGACTGTGACTTCCCTCTTGCTTACACACACATCCTCTCTTTCACACTCTCTCTCTCTTGCTCACTCTGAGGAATCCAGCTGCCATGTTGTCAGCTGCCTAAGGAGGGGCCCACATGACAAGAAACTGAGGGAGCCTCTGGCCAATATCTAGAGAGGAACTGGGACCCTCAGCCCAACAGCCACAGGAACTGCTTCCCAGCAGCAATCTCTTGAGAGATCTTGGAATCATAGCTTGCCCAGTGGACCATGGGCTGATGCAGCCCCAGCCCCAGCTAAGACTCTAACTTCAGTCTGGGAGACCTTGAGTCAGAGGACCTAGCTGATCCAACCCTAAGCCCTGACCCACAGAAACTGTGAGACTGAGATTATACCCAGTGGTGTTTAAGGTACTACGTTTTGTGGCGATTTGTTACACAGCAATAGATACCTAACACAAATATGAAGACTGCTATCCTTCCTGCTCTTTCCAGGCAGTGCAGTAGTCAGGAAACTACAGGCTGTGCTGTGTAACAGTTACAATACCTCAGGGTCTTCAAATAAGGGGAGTCTATAGTCCCCACCACAGGTCCCATGAGAAAGTGAGGGAGAGGCCCTGTCATTCATGGAGGAAACTCCAGCTTCTTGTAGCTGCACCCATGGAACTCACAGCATCTTCATAGGCTCCCAGCCCCACAGCAGGAGGGGAGAGAGGAGAATCACACAGGGGTTTCACTGAAACTGTCCACAAGTAGCGTGCTCTCTGCTCATGTTTTTCGACCAGCACTCGTGACAAGTCCCTGGCTACCTGCAAAGGACTAGAATATGAGGGGGAGAGCAAGTGATCATTTAAAGAGCTCTACTGTCCCTGCCACCAAGACAACACTTCCCAATCAGTCCCTGCCAGGCCACAGTGGGCCTTCCTCAGGCACTTTCCTGCAGAGCTGTGACCAGTGGGCACATTTGCTGCAGGGCCACCACCTCCTGAGCCCACCTTCCCTCTTCAGACATAGGCCCAAGGGACCTGATATCCTCTACCCTTTCTGGGGATGAAGTAGGACAGAACAGGATGAGGGAAAGTCCCTTACCCTGAAAAGATGATCAATCTGCTTCTTCCAGCAGGTCAGGATGCACCTGCTGGTCTAAGTTCCTCTCTAGATGTTGGCCAGAGGCTCCCTCAGTTTCTTGTCAGCCTTCCACAGTCCCAGTCCTCTTTCCAATTCAATAAATTCTCACCATTTCAGACCTGTCTCCCTCTGGCTATACTTATTCTCATTTCTGGCTCTCACTGGAAGCAGAGAATAACTCATGACAGTGTTCATATGCCTAAGGGTTTCAGATATTTCTTTGTATTCATTTACTCAGTCATCTTCTCCAGGTCAGGCCTTAGGGGACATCTATCCAGGGCTCCCCCACCCCGGCACAGAGCAGGAGACTCCCCAGGGGGTGAACCTGTCCTGGGTCACACAGGGCAGAGCCACACCTGGCACCGGGGCTGCCCACTCCCAGCCCAGGGCTTCTCCCCTGCAGGAGCTCCCACCAGCTCTCCACCTGTCCCTGACCTCCCCAGGAGCTCCCCTTCCAGCACTACTGTCTGATCACCAGGGTCTGAGAAGCTCCTGAAGGCTCATCCTCCAACTTTCCTGTCCTGAGAAAGGGGAAGCAAGTACTTAGAGGGGTTTAGCAGGGCAGGGACTTCTGGCCAGCTGAGGGTTAACCAGCAGCCTGTCCAAACTCCATACTTGCTGGAAAAACAGGAACCAGAGAGAGAGGAAGCTCAGCCCTGAGAGGCAGGGAGAATCTACCCAGGGCAGATGGTGAGCTGAGCTATGAGGAAGGCAGAAGAAGACTTGGAAAGAGAAGGAAGGGAGTGAGAGATGTGATCTCCAAAAGATCTAATCCTGAAGAAGAAAATAAAGCCAGTTAGAGTGTGGTTACAAACAAGATAGAGTTTATTTAAATAATATAAAATTTAATAGTTGTGAATCAATTTACAATTTTGTCCATTTTCCCTCTTTTTCTTTTATGTAATCTTCCAACCACAGAGCCTATGGAGAAAACTCTAAATAACATAACTTATTTTCAAGTTAAATAAAATTGAAGGGAAGAGAAGAGAAGCTCTATATTTTACTGTTACCTTATAAAGTTACATTACTGAAAAGGAGGTAAGGTTTTACAAAGCTCATTCTTAATTCAAGACATCTGTTTATAAAGTCTATAATTCATTAAATTTCATACAGTTCCTGAAAGTTCATTTAGTGGCTGGAATACTGAAAAATAATTTTTTTTTAAACTTTAATTAAAAATAAAAGCTTAAACAATTAAAGCTTTCCAACTTTCTCCAGAATTCATAATTCCTTGGGCATTAGTGTTTACTCATTAATTTTTAATTTTCTCACACATAATCAGATAGTCCCCAGGAAGTCACGTATATAATTTGGGTTTTGTCCAGTCTGTAGCTCACTTTTCACTTAACTCTGCATAGTTTTCTATGTCTCTTTCCCTTCTTTCCTCCTCTAGTTCACTCACTTAAGAGCCCACATTACCAGTCTACTCTTCCCTTAGTTTCGTCATATTCTTACAACAGGTGGTATACAGAAACCCTTAAATTTGAGAGGCTGCTGTTCCTTTTACAAAAGCAGAATTTCATTTCATTGTATTTAACATCCTGCATCTTGCCTAAGAAATCAAGACTACAGTTGCTTTCTCCATCTCAGACACAGGGTTCTAGTCAACCTCCTCCTCCACAGGGCAGCTGCACAGACTGTCAGGTTCCCTCTGAGTTGTTCCCCAGCCCGTCCAAGGCAAAGAGCCAGCTTCTTAGCCTCTTCCCCTCTCTGCAGGCAGCTCCTGGTTCACCCAGCTTCACATTTCTGCTGCAGAGACAGACTTACCTTCCTAGAAATGTTTTCCTTAATGTAGTGAAGGCTGCCTGAGCTCAGGTGTCTCAGACTCACCACAACAAGAAGATTATTTTGTTCTTCTTTTCACCCCAGGTCTCTAAACCAAAGGCTCTGCATTTGCTAAATAATGGCAGAGATGTTTTGTCTTTTTGTTCACCAAGGACATAGGACATGGAAAGAGCACCCTGCCTCCCTGCTCCCCCCAGAGGCCCTCCCTCCCAGGAGCCCGGATCACTCACTGAGGAGGAAGCTGGTGAATCCTAGGAGCCTGGAGGCCCCGCAGAGGCGGGGGTCTTCTGAGCAGGGCCCCATCACAGGCTGCCTGCCAGCCTGTGAGGCCGCAGAGAAGCATCTAGGAAGAGAAGAAAGAGAGGAGGAGTGTCATTCAAAGGACACTCCTGTTTTCTCCACCCTTAGGGCGGGGCTAACATGTTTTAGTTCATGGGATTGCAAAGAGTCGGACATGACTGAGCGAATGAACTGAACTGAACTGAACATGTTCTAAATGGATAGCCCACCAGCCTGTACTAAACCACTTGGAGGTTTCCTATTAATTTCACCAGCACCTACATTAAGACCTCAGCAAACAGTTGCAGAGTAAATGTATAAACAACTCCACTGTATTGCAGATACCCCAACCCTGTGATCATATCACTCTGATAAACTCTGGAAAAAAATTTCCCAACATATCAGCCACTGTCCCATTCCACTATGCGGCCTCAAGCAAGTCACCTGAGTCCACTCTGTGCTTTCGGAAACTGCTCTGCTGCATCTCAGACAAGAGAATATCCAATACTGCTCTATTTCCTCCAACCCCATCTAGTTAGGGGGGAATGAATCCTTTGGTCAGAAACTTCTGTAAGGAGTTAAAATCCAGGCAACTCGCCCTCTGGTCACTGTAGGGGTGATGAGGAGAGCAAGCCTCATATTTTTCCTCTACTCTTGGAAGTACTGTGAGGACTGTGTGGATCTGCTCCAGGGCTGGGGAGGGAGGAGGAGCCTAGAGAAACAGCAATGCAGTTACAGGCCAGGGTCACTGGGAGAGAGCCAGACAACAAATATTCCAACATTCCATGCTGGCAGAACACCAGGGACTTTTTCAAAATCCAGATATCTAAGGTCAATTCAACATGTCAGCCAGCTAGCCTGTGTAGCTGGAAAGCTGAATCTTTATCAACACCCCCAACTTGTCTAGGTCTTACTACAAATTTCAAATTTATAGATTTATGAAAGACAGATATCATTACAATTATCCTCCTGTTTGGCACATGTGGAAACAGGATCCAGTGAATTTAGTGAATAAACCGAAGGTTGGAAAGTCAACACGTAGTATAGCGCGGCCTGGGACCAGGTCCCTGCACTTTCAGTCCACTGGCCTTTAGAGACCCAAGTCCGTCTCAGTGCAATGAATCTCATACACAAGATGGTTTCAGCCCTTGAGAAGTCACATGATGGGGGAGGGAGACCTAGCCTGGCCCAGGGCAGAACCTCACCTTCCTTACATCATTCCAGGCAGGAAAACTAAGACGCATGGCTGCATTTCAGCAGCCTCTGAGATCAAGGCAGCCCTTGACCAATCACTGTTACCTCCGCTTGCACTCAGTGCGTCACAAACAGCCCAACCCAAACCTGCAAAGGCTGGTCTGAGAAACCGCAGTTGGTCAGTCTCCCAGGTCTGGCCCTCATTGTCTGTGACCTGCAGGCTAGTGGACCCTGCCCTTCTTCCCTGGGCAGTGAACGCTGTCCTCCTAGGGTGCCTCATGGTCCAGATTTCACAAGGTCTTTTCATCTCTGTAGGGAAAGACCAAACTAGCCAAGATGGAAGTGATCAGGCTGTCTTGCCACACAGCCTTTTGCCCCATATTTTGTAAATACATGATTATGTAACAGTTGAGATCACTTATAGTGCTGTGCATGCACATCACAATGTACCTGCTTGGCCACAGCCCACTTTTGTTCCGTAAGCTTATGCTATGTCCACTGGATCAACCATGAGAGGAAAGACTATAGTGTGTCTGCTGCTATGGCTGCTATGCCAGTCAAGAGAGAATAAATGTGTCTACAGTTCCTATGACTCTTTGAGTTTTCTTGCAGCTTCCCCACTCATGCTTTGCCTACCCTGGGTTCAGCGAACAGTGAGATACAGAGAAACAGTCTCAACATCCTTTCTATCAGTCACACCAAGTACATTAACCTTTTAAACCTGAAGAAGCCCCGCCCACCCCCCCGGTGGAGAGGTTGCTCTCACCCTGCGCTTGCGCCCAGCTCCTGGGAGGGCTGCCATCCAACCTGTTTGTCCATGACTCTCACCCCAGCCACAACATTCAGCTTCTTTTTGCTGGGCTTCCTTTACCTCTAAGATTCCCTAGTGATTCTTGGCTGGACTGGTTGCCAGCATCTCTCTTCTGTCCAGGAGGAGAGGACAGACCACGGTACCCAGAACAACCATCTTCCCACAACAGGCATTTGGACCACATTAATCTACCTCACAGGGAAGAGGTGGGCTCCTCAGATTTATGTGCCCCTGAGAACATGCCCACAGGATTTTGAAACCCACAGAGGGAAGGAGAGTCCCAGTATATGCAGATAACTGGGAAAAACATTCCCATTTTAGGGGTCAAACCTCATCCTTTACTGGCCTAAGAACTCCATCAGCCTCCCGCCTGCACACCTGCCCACTCCATGGAGTAAGACCCTTCCCTCCCACTTACTGTCAAATGCCTCCTGATCATTCCGGATGCAGCTTGGATGGTGTCCTGGGAGTCTCCCCATCCTGCCCAAGATGAAATTAGGTCTTCTTGCCACTGGGCTCCCACAGCAGTTCAGCAGGACATTGGTACTTGTGATATAACCAGGCAACACTTGTTCTTGCTCTTTCCTTGAGATACAGAATGCAGTTCCTGTGAACAGAGGTGGCAAGGAGATCCCACTCTCAGTCTGGTGCCAATGATGAATCAGCAGCTGAGAGTGGGTGCCCTATTTATTGACTCACCCTGATCCCAGCCCTCCTGTGAGGACCTGGGGGTCATATGTGCTCTTGAACAAGACAGGCAGCTTTCAGCTAAGCAGCCCATGGCACCTGTGACAGGTTTCCAGTAAGCAAATATTTACTAAGCACACCTGTGTCTCTCAGCACTGCCACAGTCTTCTTTCTGTCCACGTCACCATCTGCTGAAGTCCCTGGAACCTGAGACAGCTTTACAGGCAGCATGACCTCACCCAGCATCTTCCTTCTGACAGACACTTGGCCCCCGAGGACTCTGGGTGCTGTGTTCTGTGAGAAAAATGAAGGCAAGCTCCTCCTTGGCCATGTTTTCACAGACCTGTTCTAGTGGTGCTGAAAATGCATCCCAAGAACATCCACCCCTCATGAGGATAATCTGTAATTCCACAGTGCTATCCTCAGAAATTCAAGTCTGAAAACTAAATTCTTACAGTATTCAAGAACTACCAAACTCTTGGAGACACACTCATGTTGACAAAATTAAAACAATGGTGACCTATAAAGTGGAATGCCAAGTTATTGTAATAAAAATCTGGGGCTAGGTTCCCTTCCCATAAACAGGCTCTCTCCCCAGCAATAAGGAGTTTTGCTGGGCACAGACCCCACAATGTTCATGGTAGGGGCTTCTTTCTCCCTCATTTTGAAACTTCCTGATCCAGCTAAAAACACTTTTCTGTGGGCAGATTTCTGTGACCCCAATTCTTTTAATGAGAACAGTATGGGAAAAGGGAAAGAGTAATTTCACAGTGGATAAGCCTGAAGAACACTCCCTGAATTCAGCCAGGTGATGAAGGTCAGTACACGCTGTGGTGTATCATGGTGATTGTATGTACCCTTGATATGATGCAATGAAAATAGCACTTTCTTCTGTGGTCATCCTCCCCAAATCCCAAACCCCCTAGTCTAATTATGAGAGAAATACTGGAAAATTCCTAATTGAGGGATACTCCATCGAACGCCCAACCAGGGCTCCTCAAAACTGTCATGAGAAAAAAGAACAGCCGAGAAACAGTCACAGCCCAGAGGAGCCCAAGGAGACATGGTGATTAAATACAAGATGATGTCCTGAATGAGATCCTGAAACAAAAGAGATCATTGGATAAAATGGAGAACATCTGAGTAAAGTATGAACTTTTCTTTAAAACATATCAATTTTAGTTTATTAAAAGAAACAAATGTTAGGAGTATAAGGTGCTGATAATGTTGTAGGAAGGGGGACCCCAGAGTCTGAGGGTGGCTCTAGTCTAACACTCAGGAAAGAATTGTCCAAGGAGACACATATGCCGACAAAACAAGAGACTTTATTTGGGAAGGGGCACCTGAGCAGAGAGCAGCAGGGTAGGAGAACCCAGAGAACTTCTCTGCCATGTTGCTGGCAGTTTTATGGTGACGAGATTAGTTTCTAGGTTGTTTCTGGCTAATCATTCTGACTCTGGGTGCACCTACATAACTCAGTCAAGATGGATTCCAATGAGGAGGACTCTGGGAGGTTGTTAGGACAAACGAGCTAATGTATCCTCTCTCCTTTTGACCTTTCCCAACTTCTTCAAGTTGGTGGTGGCTTGTTAGTTCCCTGTTACTTATCTCCTGTCATAAAGTAACTCATGCAAATGGTTACTGTGGTACCTAGTCAGGGCTGGCAGTTTCAGAGTTTCATCTAACAATAATAAGGAAAACTATATATAGGGTATGTGGGAACTCTCAGTACAATTTCCCGAATTTTTCTGTTAATCTAACAGATTTCTAAAAAAAATAAATTTTACTAAAACAAAAACTGCTACCTTCCTGAGCTCATATCCCTTCTAGTTACAACTGCTCAAGAAAGGTATGTTCCTCACCATTTCCACAAAGGCCAGCAAGATCTATGCGTGACTCTCTTCCTCTATTTATACAGGAATACTTGTTTTCAAATATACCCTGTTCCCACTGCTGACCCCATGAAAGCAGAATTGAAAGCCCCATTCGGTTTCTGTCAGGCCTGGCTCACAGATGCTTATACAACATTTATTCAGTAGATGTTTACTGAGCCCTGCCTAGATATCTGTCATGTGCCAGATGCTCATAATGTACAGTGAACACAACATCCCTATTCCTTGTCTGAACAGAGGCCACACCACAGTGGGGAACAGATGTTGAACAAGGAAATGCCTTACGCAGCTATCATGGCAGTTACAGAGAAGAGAAAGTACAAGGTGCTGGGAGGGGAGGAGGGCACTTAAGGGGCAGGGAGGCCCCTCTGAGGAAGGGTGACTAAGCCGAGTCCTATAGATTCTGGTGGCCGTGAGCTCCACGTGGGCAATCCCAGTGGGCTGATCCCTGTCTTCACCTTACTGACTTTTGGCACAGTTCATCACTGCTTTTTTCAAGAAACCTTCTTTACGTGGCTTCCTGGATACCAGAGTCTCCTGATTTTCACCCTGCCTCCCTGGCCACTCCTTCTCAGCCTCCGCTCTCTGACTATGACCTTCTGAGGTCCAAAACTTGTTTCTTGGACCACTTCCCTGTCTGCACAAATCCTTCACCTGAACTCCAGACCCATGTGTACAATTGCCAACTTGAAAACCCAATGTGAAGGTCCTGTACATCACAAACTCCAATTGCATGCCTGAGTCCCCAGACTGCTTCTTCCCTGGTGGTCCTTATCTCAGGAAATGGCACTGTCAATCACCATAGTGCTCATGCCAAATTCCTGGTTTTCACTCAGACTCCATGTCTGACCTGTCAGAAAATCCTGCTACCTCTCCATAATATGTCATGGATCCACCCCCTTCTCCATCCTAAAGGAGATCAGTGCTGGGTGTTCAGTGGAAGGACTGATGTTGAAGCTGAAACTCCAATACTTTGGCCACCTGATGTGAAGAGCTGACTCACTGGAAAAGACCCTGATGCTGGGAGGGATTGGAGGCAGGAGGAGAAGGGGATGACAGAGGATGAGATGGTTGGATGGCATCACCAACTCGATGGACATGAGTTTGGGTGGACTCCGGGAGTTGGTGATGGACAGGGAGGTCTGGCGTGCTGCAGTTCATGGGGCTACAAAAAGTCGGACATGACTGAGAGACTGAACTGAACTGAACTCCCTTCTCACCACTTCCTCCACTTCCACTGTAAGCTGGACTCTTGCTGGTGCCTCCCAACTCATGCCCAGACCCTACCCTTGCTGTACCGCATGCACAGCCAAAGTGAACCTTCAAACCAGTGTCACATCCTGTCCTTCTACTGCTCCAAACACTCTGTTGTTATTCATTCTACTTAGAAAGAAATTCAAGCCCTGGTCTTGTCCTTTCAGGCTCCATGCCATTGTTCCCCAGGCCACCTTTCCCACCTCAGTACTTCAGGGTCTGTCCATCATTCTTCTCCAGCATCATAAGCCTTGTGAACTTTCCTCAAGTGCTTTTGGTAGGCTCCCAGCTCAGGGCATTGTCACATGTCATATTCTCTGCCCAGAATGTCCTTCCACCTACTAAAATGGCTCTCATTCACACTCACTCAGTGCTCTGTCAAAATGCCACTTTCCCAAAGAGGTCTTCCCTTGGAGTTTCATCTAAAAATAGAAACCCTCCTGCCTTCCTCTGCTTGTTCTGTCCTCACACACTTGCCACCACCTGACCCTGCATATCTATTTTGTCATTTGTTGATTACCACTATCTGCCTTAGGACGTGAATTTTTGCAAGCCAGGAATTTATTCATCTTACTCTCTTCTGTATCCCTAGCACTGAGAAAAATAGTAGACATGTCATAAATATTCTTCAGAGGTGGAATAGCCTAATGGTTAAAAGTGTGGCTTCTGGACTCAGACCATTTGACTTGAAATGCCAAAAGTTCAAATTTCCAAAAATTAAAAAAAAAAAAAAAAAAAAAAAGGTGTAGAAAGACAGGCACTTGTACCTTGCTGGTAGTGATGCAAAATGGTAGAACCCATATGGGACACAATTTTGGCCACAACCAAAGAGTCAAATGGAGAAGGCAATGGCCTCTTCCCTGGAAAATCCCATGGACGGAGGAGCCTGGTAGGCTTCAGTCCATGGGGTCGCTAAGAGTCGGACATGACTGAGAGACTTCACTTTCACTTTTCACTTTCATGCATTGGAGAAGGAAATGGCAACCCACTCCAGTGTTCTTGCCTGGAGAATCCCAGGGATGGCATAGCCTGGTGGGCTTCCATCTATGGGGTCTCACAGAGTCGGACACGACTGAAACAACTTAGCAGCAGCAGCAAAGAGTAAAAACTCTGGCTGCATCTGCTCTTCAATCCTATCTCTAAAATGATTTTCCATGGTTGGCATTCATGCAAGTTTATTTTGTTGAATTGTTTCTGAAATCATATGATAGAACATGATCTAAAGATTTATCAGTGAAAGTGAAAGTGAAGTCACTCAGTCGTGTCCGACCCTCAGCGACCCCATGGACTGCAGCCTACCAGGCTCCTCTGTCCATGGGATTTTCCAGGCAAGAGTACTGGAGTGGGGTGCCATTGCCTTCTCCATTAAAAAAAAAAAGTTTTATCAGTAGGGACACTTTAACCGTACTATGAAATGTTCCCATGGTTGGATACTGCACACCTGTAAGAATATCAGGAAGATATCAGAAAGCACTACAGATACTGACTGAAAAGATTTGTAGACTATAACATTAAGTGAAAATAGAAAAGTGTTGACATCTCTCTATATATATGCATATGTAAAATATATGCATTTTATACATATATATACATTTATGCATACATATAAAATATGTAAGCATACATATAAATGTATAAAATATGTTATATGTATACATATAAAAATATATAAAATATGTATATAATATATAATATATTTTACCACCAACCCTTCTTAATCCCTGACAATGCCACCCTATTTACAAAGGTATGGTTAACCTGTGACTTACCCAGAACTTGTCTCCAACCTTAGCTTTGAAGTAACACCATCATTTCAGAGAAATATCAGCAAGATGCCCTCTGTGCCTCTCTACTGCTATTGAGGGCCACTTCCACTAGACTGATGGTCACATAGAACCTACCAGTAGGCTTCTCTACCACCACTTTCACACAGTTAACTTAACAGGCTCATTGGATCTGATAGGCAGAGTGCCTGAAGAACTATGGATGGAGGTTGGTGACATTGTACAGGAAGCAGTGATCAAGACAATCCCCAAGAAAAAGAAATGCAAAAAGGCAAAATGGTTGTCTGAGGAGGCCTTACAAATAGCTGAGAAAAGCAGAGAAACAAAAGGCAAAGGAGAAAAGGAAAGATATACCCTTTTGAATGCAGAGTTCCAAAGAATAGCAAGGAGAGAAAAGAAAGACTTCCTCAGCAATGAACGCAAGAAAATAGAAGGAAACAACAGAATGAGAAAAACTAGAGATCTCTTCAACAAAATTAGAGATACTAAGGGTACATTTCATGCAAAGATGGGCACAATATAGGACAGAAATGATAGGTACCTAACAGAAGCAGAAGATATTACGAAGAGGTGGCAGGATACACAGAAGAACTATACAAAAAATATCTTCATAACCCAGATAACCATGATGGTGTGAGCATCCACCTAGAGCCAGACATCCTGGAATATGAAGTCAAGTGGGCCTTAGGAACCATCGTTACAAACAAAACTAGTAGAGGTGATGGAATTCCAGTTGCTGCTGCTGCTGCTAAGTCACTTCAGTCACGTCTGACTCTGTGCGACCCCATAGACGGCAGCCCACAAGGCTCCCCTGTCCCTGGGATTCTCCAGGCAACACCAGTTGAGCTATTTCAAATCGTAAAAGATGTTGCTGTGAAAATGCTGCACTCAATATGCCAGTAAATTTGAAAAACTCAGCAGTGGCCACAGGATTGGAAAAGGTCAGTTTTTATTCCAATCCCAAAGAAAAGCAATGCCAAAGAATGTTCAAATTGCCACACAATTGCACACATCTCACACACTAGCAAAGTAATGCTCAAAATTCTCCAAGCCAGGCTTCAACAGCACGTGAACCATAAACTTCTAGATGTTCAAGCTGGGTTTAGAAAAGGCAGAGGAACCAGAGGCTGCCAATATCTGTTAGGCCATCAAAAAGGCAAGAGAGTTCCAGAAAAACATCTACTTTTGCTATATTGACTACGCCAAAGCTTTTGACTGTATGGATCAGAACAAACAGTACAAAATTCTCAAAGAGATGGGAATACCAGACCACCTGACCTGCCTCCTGAGAAATCTGTGTGCAGGTTAAGAAGCAACAGTTATAACTGGACATGGAACAACAGACTGGTTCCAAATAGGAAAAGGAGTATGTCAAGACTGTATATTATCACCCTGCTTATTTAACTTATATGCAGAGTATATCATGTGAAATTCTGGGCTGGATGAACCACAAGCTGGAATCAAGTTTGCTCGGAGAAATATCAATAGCCTCAGATATGCAGATGACACCACCCTTATGGCAGAAAGCAAAGAAGAACTAAAGAGCCTCTTGATGAAAGTGAAAGAGGAGAGTGAAACAGCTGGCTTAAAACTCAACATTCAAAAAACTAAGATCATGGCATCCAATCCCATCACTTCATGGCAAACAGATAGGGAAACAATGGAAACAGTAAGATAGTTTATTTTGGGGGGCTCCAAAATCACTGTAAATGGTGACTGCAGCCATGAAATTAAAAGACGCTTGCTCCTTAGAAGAAAAGCTATGCCCAATCTAGACAGCTTATTAAAAGCAGAGACATTACTTTGCCAACAAAGGTCCGTCTAGTCAAAGCTATGGTTTTTTTCAGTAGTCATAAATGCATGTGAGAGTTCGACTATAAAGAAAGCTGAGCTTTGACTTCAGAAAGACTTCAGGAAAGCTGAAGTCTTCAAAAGCCGAAGAATTGATGCTTTTGAACTGTGGTGTTGGGGAAGGCGCTTGAGAGTCCCTTGGACAGCAAGTAAATCCAACCAGTCCATCCTAAAGGAAATCAGTCCTGAATATTCATTGGAAGGACTGATGCTGAAGCTGAAACTCCAACACTTTGGCCTCCTGATGCGAAGAACTGACTCATTGGAAAAGACCCTGATGTTGGGAAAAATTGAAGGCAGAAGGAGAAGGGGATGACAGAGGATGAGATGATTGAAAGGCATCACCAACTCGATGGACATGAGTTTGAGCAAGCTCTGGGAGTTGGTGATGGACAGGGAAGCCTGGCATACTATAGTCCATGGAGTCACAAAGTGTCAGACACAACTGAGTGACTGAACTGAACTGAAAGGTTTATCCACAGCAGTTTGAATCTTTTGCCTGTTAGCGAATTTGCTGGTTAATAGTTAAATGAAGAAAAGAGTTGGTAAATAATAGATATTTTGCATTTGGGAAGGTTGCAGGAAGAGAAGAAACATTGACCAATATGACTGTTTACTCTAGAGAATCTGAATAAGCTTCCACTAACTCCTCTTAGAAGAACATGAAAGCTTTTATCTGTAGTATATAGAGTAATTCTATTTCATGTGCACTTTAGCAAATCAAATGATAGAAACTAGGCTATTGTCACCTCAATACTAGTATTCTTGTATCTTGTCTAAATTTCTGATTTCATAATAGCCCTTAATAGAGTTTAAGCTTAGTTTTGAGATGTTTGGGACCTAATATCAAGAATATCCATTTTTGAAACTGATGTGTCACCGTGTCAATACTGTATCAAACTGGAGAAAACACTGTTCTTCCCCAGTGCCCACATTCATCTGGTTTGTGCAGAATGTAGCTTACTGAGCTACTGAAGAAGAAATGTGAGTATATAGTTTAAGAAGATTAATGCTAATTAGGGAATGCCTCAGAAGCATCCATTATATACAAGATCACACCATATTTCACAGTCCTAGTTAGTAGTTCAATCCAAATTCTCTCATGACAACTGAACTTTATGTAATTTAGGCGTGTGTTTGCTTTGCCTGACAGATGGCTCTGTTTGCTTCTTTGATAGCTAGGACAATAATAATTCCATTATTCTGGCCAAAATAATATTAGCCTTTGGGTTTCAGCCATTTCAGTGTTTCTTCCTACCAGCACAGCATATGAACATATATTGATTAGATTTTTAAGGAAATTGATACATCTGGAACAGTGTGGCTATCTGCAATGCCATCTGCTCAGTCTTAAATCAAATATGACAAAATGGAAGCTGACTCACAGATATAGAGAACAGATTAGTGATTATGAGACGGAAGCAGGTAAGATAAGAACAAAATGGGGAAGAGGATTAAAGGCACAAACTACTAGGCATATTATTTTATAAGCTACAAGAATGAGATGTACAGCACAGCAAATATGGTCAGTATCTATAATAACCATGGAGTGTAATCTATAAAACTATCAAATCATCATGCTGTACTTTTTAAACTCATATAATGTTGTAATTCAACAAAACTTCAATGAAGAGGAAAAAATTGGCTTTAACTCTGTTCTAGTTTCTCCTTTATTTTATGCCCTGGTTTCTCTCCTGTAGCATTATGTCACTTTTCTCTTGAAATCTGAGGCAAATAATTTAGGTTTCTCCAGAACAAAGGGGTGTGCACAGAATGCATAGCAGCTTGCTACTTCTGTACAGTCATTCCCTGCTTTTGTACATCATGAGTTTGAACATGCTCATTGACAGTCAGAATTTTGACTTACCCAGGGGCAGATGCTGGCTTCAGTATGCTGTTCTCTCTCTGACAGAAGTCTTCAGTGTTGTCAGAAATAGTCAAATATGCAGGTAAGAACTATGAGATACATGACAGAGGTCTCCCTTTGGAGACCTTATGCATCCAGAATGATGAAAGTTAAATCACTAGAAAGTAATTTTGCATAGGTCAATTTATGTATTTAGAGTTCAAAATTAAAGTTTTAGAATAGGTGTGTCTTAACATGACAATAATCTCTTAATTGTATGGTATGTTTTTAAATGCCTACAGAACAAGGGAGAAAATCTATGCCAAAACTTTGGGAAACGCTTTCCAACCCAGTTAAGGTTCTAAGTCCTCAGGTTAATTGTGAGTCCCAAGATGTAACTCTTCCAAGGTTTCTTCAATGCCTTCTTTCAGTTTTAGGGTGCAGGATGCTCATGGGTGACATACGACATAAAATGCACTTGAAGTTAAGTATTTGCTTTTATGCTCACACACTCACACACACACACACACACACACACACACCCTTAATTACATGTGGACCAAATGTTCTGCTTGTGTCCTACAACTTTGACTCAATGGTAAGTCTATCAAATCTGTGATAAGTCTATAAAAAATGATTCTCCTTTCCTTTTTAGGTAATTCCATTAAATTAGGAAAATGCGCAACTGTATCATTAAAGATACACCTTGTGAAATTGTTGGGAATATTGTGAGCTCATGGGTTTATTAGAGCATAGCTATGTCTGCATTCTTAACACTCAAGATATCCCTTCCTCAGTTTTATTCCATTTCAAAATATGTAATTAAATATGGTGGCATTAAAATAAAAATATATATATATTTACTGAACACTGACTGAGGCCTCATGGTGGTAACAGGTGAGGGACATGTAAGCCTTCCTGTAGGAATGTTATCTTCCAGCAGGGAGAACATGGGGACAGAACACACTTCAGTGGGGGCCAACACTATTAAACACAAAAGCACTGGTGGTCAAGGGAACAGTCTGGAAAACCTCAAGGAAAAATGATGCCTTGAGCTACACCTCAACCCAGGGCCAGGATTTCACTCAGCTGACTTAGGAGTGGGAGGAAAGGCCACTCCAGGTGGAGGAAACAGCTTGAACTAAGATGCAGAGAGAAGACTACAAAGGAGGCTGTAGTCAAGTCTGCTGCTGTGTGGGGTCCTGGGGAGAGGAGTGATGGTATTTTGTGTGTCGAATCCTTGCACCCATGTTTTTCACATGTAACACTGTTGAACCTGACACACATCTTTTGAGTCAATATTACTTAGTGGCTCAAAAAATATTGATGTTTCTAAACATCCAACAAATTTAGACTTGAAACTATTACTATTAATGTAAGAAAACAAGAGAAGTTACCCTTGGAGAAAGTGGCTGTGGGAAACAAAGTTGGAAAGGATATTGTCTTTTTCTTTAAATATTTACTTGAATTTTTAAATATGTATGAGATCTTTGCCATCAAGGGTCTTTTCCACAGAGAACATAATAAATTGTTCTCTTTGTGTCCCTATTGTTTTAAAAAGTAAACCAGAGCCCTGAGAAAACTCTGCCCACTCCCTCCCCACTGATGAGATCTCCATAAAGCAGCGTGTTGGGAGCAGTGCGCTCTGGAGTGGGTGCTCCTAGGTCTTGTTTAATCAAAGAAGAAAACCTTCCTTTGCTTTTGAAGTGAACACATTCTCTTTCTATTAGCTCCAAAGACCCCAGGCAGGAGGACCCTTGTTGGGGCCCTACTCGAAAAGCTCTGCAAAAGTGTCTAGGATAAGGAGCTCTCAGAACTGGAAGATACAGTCCTCTTTCTTCCTCTCCTACAAAACCACCACTAAGAAGACAGATGAGAGGCAGTCCTAAGATGGCGAGGAATAGGATGGGGAGACCACTTTCTCCCCAACAAATTCATCAAAAGAACATTTAAACGCTGAGTAAATTCCACAAAACAACTTCTGAATGCCAGCAGAGGACATCAGGCACCCAGAAAAGCAGCCCAGTGTCTTCAAAAGGAGGTAGGAAAAAATATAAAAGACAAAAAGAGAGACAAAAGAGGTAGGGACAGAGATCCATCTCAGGAAGGGAGTCTTAAAAAGAGAGAAGTTTCCAAACACCAGGAAACACTCTTACTGCTGAGTCTGTGGCAGGCTGTGGAACCACAAAGGGCAACATAACTGGGAAGAAAAATAAATAAATAATTAAAACCCACAGATCATGTGCCCAATGGTAACTCCACCAGCGGAGAAGCAGCGCAGACGCCTACACCCACCACTAGCAACTGGGGGCTGGGCAGGGAGGCCCGGGCTGCATTGCTTAGAGTAAGGACTGGGCCTGAATGCCCTGAGGACAATCTGAGGGAACTACCTTGAGATAGCAAACAAGACTGTGTGATAGCTACCACACGAAAAGCTCTAACCTAAGACACCACCAGGCCCGCGCACAGAACAAAGGACAGAACAGAGCTAGCCAGCTGCAGACCATCCCCCTCCAGTGACAGGCAGCCAGAACTGGAAGGGGACAATCGCAGCCCCAAAGAGGCATTATCTACCAAACTGCAAGCAGGCTTCTTTGCTAACTAAGACTTCTTGGGGTTCTGGACGGTCAACATCTGCCTGAGAAGGTGCACCAGTTGTACACCCAGAAAACCAAGCTGCAGGGACGGGGGAGGCGATAAGTCACAGGGACCACACTCGCCAAACATCTGGTCACCTGAGCTGCTCGGACCTGGGAAGGCCACAAAATGCAGGTCCAACAGAGTCTGTGCCTCTGAGGACTGCCTGAATGCCTGAACTTGAGTGGCTTAGACCTGGGAGGTGCATACGGCCCAGGGCCAGCCTTGGACGGTTCCCGGTGGAGCAGCCTAGAGCCTGAGTAGTGTGGGCAGGGAAGGCACACGCGCCGTGAGCAGGGGCAGGCCCAGTGTGGCTGAGACACTGCAAGCACATGCCAGTGTTATTTGTTTGCAGCGTCCCTCCCTCCTCACAGCGCAATTGAACAAGTGAACCAAAAAAAAAGTGTCCACCACCACCCCTTTGTGTCAAAGCAAAAATCAGACACTGAAGAGACCAGCAAACAGAAGAAACTAAAACAGAGAGAACCACCTTGGAAGTGACAGGTGCAATAGACTAAAACCCTGTAGTTAGTACCTACTACATAGGAAGGGGCCTATAGATCTTGAGAAATATAAGCCAGACCAAGAAACTATCCGAAAATGAACTGACCCACACTGCCCACAACAACACCAGAGAAAATCCTAGATATATTTTTACTATCATTCTTTTTTTAATTTTTAAAATTTTTAAGTACTCTATTACTCCTATAATTTTCATTTTTATAACCTATTATTATTTTGCAAAAAAAAGAGACCCAATTTTTTAAAGCAAACTTCATATATATATATATATATATATATATATATATATGTATGTATTTTTAAAATAATTTTTGTGACTTTTTTTTTTTCCTTGCTTTTCTTTAATATTGTATTTTTGAAAATCCAACCTCTACTCTAGATTTCTAATCTTTGCTTTTTGGTATTTGTTATTAATTTTGTACATTTAAGAACCCAATCTTCTGTACCCATTTTTACTTAGGAGTGAGATTACTGGCTTGACTGCTCTCTCCCCCTTTAGACTCTCTTTTTTCTCCACCAGGTCACCTCTATCTCCTCCCTTCCCCTTCTCTTCTCCACCCAACTCTGTGAATCTCTTTGTGTGTTCCAGACGGTGGAGAGCACTTAGAGAACTGATTACTGGTTGGATCTGTCTCTCTCCTTTTGATTCCCCTCTTTATCCTCCTGGCCACCTCTGTCTCCTTCCTCCCTCTTCTTTTCTCTGTATAACTCCGTGAACATCTCAGAGCAGTCCAGACTGTGGAGCACACATAAGGAAATGGTTACTGGCTAGCTTGCTCTCTCCTCTTTTGATTCCACCTCATCTCATTCGGGTCACCTCTAACTCCCTCCTCCCTCTTCTCTTCTCCATGTAACTCTGTGAACCTCTTTGGGTGTCTCTCACTGTGGAGAAACTTTTCATCTTTAACCTAGATGTTTTATCAATGGTGCTGTATAGATGGAGAAGTCTTGAGGCTACTGTAAAAATAAGACTGAAAACCAGAAGCAGGAGGTTTAAGTCCAAATCCTGAGAACACCAGAGAACTCCTGAATCCAGGGAACAATAATCGACAAGAGCTCATCAAACGCCTCCATACCTACACTGAAACAAAGCACCACCCAAAGGCCAACAAGTTCCAGAACAAGACATACCACACAAATTCTCCAGCAACACAGGAACACAGCCCTGAGCTCCAATATACAGGCTTCCCAAAGTCACTCCAAACCCACTGACATCTCATAACTCATTACTGGATACTTCATTGCACTCCAGAGAGAACAAATACAGCTCCCACCCACCAGAACACCGACACAAGCTTCCCTAACCAGGAAACCTTGACACACCACCCGTACATCCCCACCCACAGCGAGGAAACTCCACAATAAAGAGAACCCCACAAACTGCCAGAATACAGAAAGACCACCCAAACACAGCAATATAAACAAGAAGAAGAGACAGAGGAATACCAAGCAGGTAAAGGAACAGGATAAATGCCCACCAAACCAAACAAAAGAGGAAGAGATAGGGAATCTACCTGATAAATAATTCCATATAATGATAGTGAAAATGATCCAAAATCTTGAAATCAAAACGGAATCACAGATAAATAACCTGGAGACAAGGATTGAGGAGATGCAAGAAAGGTTTAACAAGGACCTAGAAGAAATAAAAAAGAGTCAATATATAATGAATAATGCAATAAATGAGATCAAAAACACTCTGGAGGCAACAAATAGTAGAATAATGGAGGCAGAAGATAGGATTCGTGAAGTAGAAGATAGAATGGTAGAAATAAATGAATCAGAGAGGAAAAAAGAAAAATGAATTAAAAGAAATGAGGACAATCTCAGAGACCTCCAGGACAATATTAAACACCCAACATTCGAATCATAGGAGCTCCAGAAGAAGACAAAAAGAAAGACCATGAGTAAATACTTGAGGACATTATAGTTGAAAACTTCCCTAAAACGGGGAAAGAAATAATCACCCAAGTCCAGGAAATCCAGAGAGTCCCAAACAGGATAAACCCAAGGTGAAACACTCCAAGACACATATTAATCAAATTAACAAAGGTCAAACGCAAAGAACAAATATTAAAAGCAGCAAGGGAAAAACAACAAATAACCCACAAGGGGATTTCCATAAGGATAACAGCTGATCTTTCAATAGAAACTCTTCAGGCCAGGAAGGAATGGCATGAAATACTTAAAGTGATGAAAGAAAATAACCTACAGCCCAGATTAGTGTACCCAGCAAGGATCTCATTCAAATATGAAGGAAAAATGAAAAGCTTTACAGATAAGCAAAAGCTGAGAGAATACAGCACCACCAAACCAGCTCTCCAGCAAATGCTAAAGGATTTTCTCTAGACAGGAAACACAAAAAGGGTGTATAAGCTTGAACCCCAAACAATAAAGTAAATTGCAATGGGATCATACTTATCAATCATTACTTGAAACATAAATGAGTTGAATGCCCCAACCAAAAGACAAAGACTGGCTTAATGGATACAAAAACAAGACCCCTATATATGTTGTCTACAAGAGACCCACCTCAAAACAGGGGACACATACAGAGAACGTGAAGGGCTAGAAAAAGATATTCCATGGAAATAGAGACCAAAAGAAAGCAGGAGTAGCAATACTCATATCAGATAAAATAGACTTTAAAACAAAGGCTGTGAAAAGAGACAAAGAAGGACACTACATAATGATCAAAGGATCAATCCAAGAAGAAGATATAACAATTATAAATATATATGCACCCAACATAGGAGCACCACAATATGTAAGATAAATACTAACAAGTATGAAAGGGGAAATTAACAATGACACAATAATATTGGGAGACTTTAATACCCCACTCCCACCTATGGATAGATCAACTAAACAGAAAATTAACAAGGAAACACAAACTTTAAATGATACAATAGACCAGTTAGACCTAATTGGTAATTTCACCTTTTTTCTCAAGTGCGCACGGAACCTTCTCCAGAATAGATCATATCCTGGACCATAAATCTAGCCTTGGTAAATTCAAAAAAACTGAAATCATTCCAAGCATCTTTTCTGGCCACAATGCAGTAAGATTAGATCTCAATTACAGGAGAAAACCTATTAAAAATCCCAACATATGGAGGCTGAACAATACGCTGCTGCATAACCAACAAATCACAAAATAAATCAAAATAGAAATAAAAAAATGTATAGAAACTAATTAAAATTAAAACACAACAACCCAAAACCTGTAGGACACTGTAAAAGCAGTACTAAGGGAAAGGTTCATAGGAATACAGGCATACCTCAAGAAACAAGAAAAAAGTCAAATAAATAACCTAACTCTACACCTAAAGCAACTACAAAAGGAAGAAATGAAGAACCCCAAGGTAAGTAGAAGGAAAGAAATCTTAAAAATTAGGGCAGATATAAATGCAAAAGAAACAAAAGAGACCATAGCAAAAATCAACAAAGCCAAAAGCTGGTTCTTTGAAAGGATAAATAAAATTGACAAACCATTAGCCAGACTCATCAGGAAACAAAGGGAGAAAAATCAAATTAATAAAATTAGAAATTAAATTGGAGAGATCACAACAGACAACACAGAAATACAAAGGAGCATAAGAGACTGCTATCAGCAATTATATGCCAATAAAATGGACAACTTGGAAGAAATGGACAAATTCTTAGAAAAGTACAACTTTCCAAAACTGAGCCAGGAAGAAATAGAAAATCTTAACAGACCCATCACAAGCACAGAATTGAAACTGTAATCACAAATCTTCCGGCAAACAAAAGCCCAGGTCCAGACAGCTTCATAGCTGAATTCTACCAAAAATTTAAGAAGAGCTAACACCTATCCTACTCAAACTCTTCCAGAAAATTGCAGAGGGAGGTAAACTTCCAAATTCATTCTATGAGGCCACAATCACCCTAATACCAAAATCTGACAAAGATGCCACAGAAAAATAAAACTACAGGCCAATATCACTGATGAACATAGATGCAAAAATCCTCAACAAAATTCTAGCAATCAGAATCCAACAACACATTAAAAAGATCATATACCATGACCAAGTGGGCTTTATCCCAGGGAGGCAAGGATTCTTCAATATCTGCAAATCAATCAATGTAATACACCACATTAATAAATTGAAAAATAAAAGCCATATGATCATCTCAATAGATGCAGAGAAAGCCTTTGACAAAATTCAACATCCATTTATGATAAAAAAAAAAAAACCCTCCAGAAAACAGGAATAGAAGGAACATACCTCAACATAATAAAAGCTATATACGACAAACCCGCAGCAAACATTATCCTGAATGATGAAACATTGAAAGCATTTCCCCTAAAGTCAGGAACAAGACAAGGGTGCCCACTTTCACCACTACTATTCAACATAGTTTTCGAAGTTTTGGCCACAGCAATCAGAGCCGAAAAAGAAATAAAAGGAATCCAAATTGGAAAAGAAGAAGTAAAACTCTCACTGTTTGCAGATGACATGATCCTCTACATACAAAATCCTAAAAACTCCACCAGAAAATTACTAGAGCTAAACAATGATTATAGTAAAGTTGTAGGATATAAAATCAACACACAGAAATCCCTTGCATTCCTATACACTAATAATGAGAAAGTAGAAAGAGAAATTAAGTAAACAATTCCACTCACCATTGCAATGAAAAGAATAAAATACTTAGACATATATCTACCTAAAGAAGCTAAAGACCTATATATAGAAAACTATAAAACACTGGTTAAAGAAGTCAAAGAGGACACTAATAGATGGAGAAATACACCATGTTCATGGATCAGAAGAATCAATATAGTGAAAATGAGTATACTACCCAAAGCAATCTATAGATTCAATGCAATCGCTATCAAGCTATCAACGGTATTTTTCACAGAGCTAGAACAAATAATTTCACAATTTGTATGGAAATACAAGAAACCTCGAATAGCCAAAGCAATCTTGAGAAAGAAGAATGGAATTGGAAGAATCAACCTGCCCGACTTCAGGCTCTACTACAAAGCCACAGTCATCAGACAGTATGGTACTGGCACAAAGACAGAAATATAGATCAATGGAACAAAATAGAAAGCCCAGAGATAAATCCATGCACCTATGGACACCTTATCTTTGACAAAGGAGGCAAGAATATACAATGGAGAAAAGACAATCTCTCTAACAAGTGGTGCTGGGAAAACTGGTCAACCACTTGTAAAAGAATGAAACTAGAACACTTTCTAACACCATACACAAAAATGAACTCAAAATGGATTAAAGATCTAAATGTAGACCAGAAACTATAAAACTCCTAGAGAAGAACATAGGCAAAACACTCTCCGACATACATCACAGCAGGATCCTCTATGACCCACCTCCCAGAATATTGGAAATAAAAGCAAAAATAAACAACTGGGACCTAATTAACCTTAAAAGCTTCTGCACAACAAAGGAAACTATAAGCAAGGTGAAAAGATAGCCTTCAGAATGGGAGAAAATAATAGCAAATGAAGCAACTGACAAACAACTAATCTCAAAAATATATAAGCAACACCTGCAGCTCAATTCCAGAAAAATAAACGACCCAATCAAAAAATGGGCCAAAGACCTAAATAGACATTTCTCCAAAGAAGACATACAGATGGCTAACAAATACGTGAAAAGATGCTCAACATCACTCATTATCAGAGAAATTAGAATCAAAACCACAATGAGGTACCATTTCACGCCCGTCAGAATGGCTGCTATCCAAAAGTCTACAAGCAATAAAAACTGGAGAGGGTGTGGAGAAAAGGGAACCCCTTACACTGTTGGTGGGAATGCAAACTAGTACAGCCACTATGGAGAACAGTGTGGAGATTCCTTAAAAAACTGGAAATAGAACTGCCTTATGACCCAGCAATCCCACTGCTGGGCATACACATCGAGGAAACCAGAATTGAAAGAGACACGTGTACCCCAATGTGCATTTCAGCACTGTTTATAATAGCCAGGACATGGAAGCAACCTAGATGTCCATCAGCTGATAAATGGATAAGAAAGCAGTGGTACATATACACAATGGAGTATTACTCAGCCATTAAAAAGAATACATTTGAATCAGTTCTAATGAGGTGGATGAAACTGGAGCCTATTGTACAGAGTGAAGTAAGCCAGAAAGAAAAACACCAATAAAAGTATACTAACGCATATATATGAAATTTAGAAAGATGGTAATGATAACCCTGTATGCAAGACAGCAAAAGAGACACAGATGTACAGAACAGTCTTTTGAACTCTGTGGGAGAGGGAGAGGGGGGATGATTTGGGAGAATGGCATTGAAACAGGTATAATATCATACATGAAATGAATCGCCAGTCCAAGTTTGATGCATGATACAGGAAGCTTGGGGCTGGTACCCTGAGATGACCCAGAGAGATGGTACAGGGAGGGAGTGGGAGGGGGTTCAAGATGGGGAACATGTGTACACCCGTGGTGGATTCATGTTGATATATGGCAAAACCAATACAATATTGTAAAGTAATTAGCCTCCAATTAAAATAAATACATTTATATTAAAAAATTGAAACAATAAATGTTGGATTGCTTTCAAATGGGTACTATTTGATGAATATTAATTTTACCACTGAGTCATATCTTATTTTATTTAATCATTACAATAATTAATGACCCCTGTCCTGTTAAGATCCTAATTGGGCTCATGAGAAATCAGAAGTTTGGGGTCACACAGCAGGGAAGGCAGGAACCCAATTGTGAGCACTCAGGGTGAGAACAAGACAGGAAGCACCCTACAAGTTCCAGAGTGCTGTGCATCCATCAGCCCAGGCTGTCTCCAAACTGACCTGAGAGGCAGGAGTGAACCTGTCCACATTCTATAGAAAAACAGGGCAAGTAAAACAAAAACAAAACTGCTCACAGAAGAAATGAAGTGAGGATTTACAGGGAGACAGAGATATAGTTGGGAAAGCCAGTCTCCCCACCCTCCTCTCTGTGGCAGCTCCACCTCAGAGCTCTCTTATCTGGATCAAAAGCTCAGATCTGAGACATGGGATTCTCAAGGGTCCCCCATACCCAGTGATACCCACCATATTCCCAAGCTGTACTATCTCCCACATGAATCTAAATCCCACCACAAAGTATTAACAATTCTCACCACCATAATCATGAATGTGAACCCTCCATGTAGGTTATCCCACTATGACTTCTCACCTAGGCTCATATTGCCCAGGGACCTCACCCCTAATGCCTGAATCCAGGCTGCGTCTTTACATCTGAATTAAGGCTTCACCTTCAATCCACCTCCCCACCCCCAACACATCTAGTTCTAACCACACCTATAAGCCCCTGACTGCTGCTGCTGCTGCTAAGTTGCTTCAGTCGTGTCCGACTTTGTGCCACCACATAGACAGCAACCCACAAGGCTCCCCCATCCCTGGGATTCTCTAGGCAAGAATACCGGAGTGGGTTGCCATTTCCTTCTCCAGTGCATGAAAGTGAAAAGTCAAAATGAAGTCGCTCAGTCGTGTCCAACTCTTAGCGACCCCATGGACTGCAGCCTACCAGGCTCCTCTGTCCATGGGATTTTCCAGGCAAGAGTACTGGAATGGGGTTCCATTGCCTTCTCATAAACCCCTGAAGGCAGTGTTAAAGGCTGAATATTTGTATCCCCACACAATTTATATGTTGAAGCCATAACCCACAATGTGGTGGTTTTAGGAGGTGGCCCTTTGGAAGGTGGTTGCTTTATGATCAAGTCATGAGGGTATAGCCCCAAGGATGAGATTAGTTCCCTCATTAGAAGAGGAGGGGAGAGCAGAGTTTTCCCTGTCCCTCATGTAAGGATACAGCGAGAAGACAGCAATCCTGGAAGAGGGCCCTCGCCAAAAAATACATCAAACAGCAGCTTGATTTTGGAATTCATAGCCTCCAGGTCTATAAGAAAAGTAATTTCTGTAGTTTATGCCATCCATTCTATGGGATTTTGAAATAGTCTTCTCAGAAGACCAAGCAGTAAGTCTTGGAGAGAAAAGGGAATGACTTCACGACCCACCAGAACCAGTTGCAACCAACATTCAAGCATCCCTCAAAGCATCTTCCTTCCCAACTGTCTGGCTTCCCTGGTGTTTCAGAGGGTAAAGAATCTGCCTGCCATGAAGGAAACATAGTTTCTCTCCCTGGGTCAGGAAAATACCCAAAAGAAGGGAATGGCTACCCACTCCAGTATTCTTGCCTAGAGAATTCCATGGACAGAGGAGCGTGGCAGGCTATAGTCCAGGGGGTCACAAAGAGTCTGACACCACTGAGCGACTATCACTTTTGCTTTCACTTTTCCCAACTCTCCCACAGCACTTGAGCATTGGTCCCATCTGGCAGCTGAAGATCAAACTGTCCTAGAGATTTCCTGAGTGTGTCTTCTAATATTAGGTCAACATTCAACAGATGTATAACATGTGTCAACTGTGTGCAACTGTTTGTCTTTGGGATACAGAAACAGAAGGAAAAGTCATTGTATTAGGGGAGTCCAAACTTCAGTGGGGGAAGATGGAAGCAGAAATCACTTCACTGCTGATTGTAAGTGCTACAGTACAGAGGCTCTTAAGAAACATTTTCTTTCACCAAAGATAACAAAACAGAACATGTGAAAACTGAAGGAAAAAAAAAAAAAAGCAAGAAGGCTTCTTGGAGAAGGCATGCGGGATGACCTTCAGAAGACAAGCAGAACACACACAGCCACAAAGAGGGGAAGGGGTTACAGAAATCACAAGTGATGCAATTTTGGGGAGGGGGGCGTGTGAACAGGGTGTCTGTTCCTGACAGAGACCACAGCAGGTACAAACTGGAGGAGACTGGTCCAACATGTGGAAATCAGGCTCCTGGGTCTGCATGTAAGTGCTCTAGGGATGTGAGAAATAGCCAAAGCAGAGGATTTAGAGTTAATTTAAAAACAGGGGGAGAAGTCAAGATGGAAGACTAGGAGGCAGGACAAGTAAGAACTACACACAGGGTTTATAACCACAGCTCTGTGCATCCCAGTCTGAGTTGTGAATTGCTTGCTGTAGAGGTGGTCTAGGTGCTGAAAAGTAGAATTTGGAGTGTGGACTCAGGGAGGGGACAGCTGCTGGCTATGGAAACATAGCTTGAAAGGACAGGAGTAAGTAGCTTCACAACCAAAAAAGAATGTAAAAAAAGCCTGGGACCCCATAGAAGTTAGGCATCATTGTTGAGTGGTATGCAAGTGGCAGGTCCACCATTACAACCCATTTCTCCACCTTCCAGCTTCTTCGGCCTCCCAGGCACCTAGAGGGCACCCATCTGAGCTGGCTGGCCTGCTCCTCAAGCCAAGGCCTACTCCAACAGTGTAGGCTCTGGGGTCCTGAGCACCATCCATCCCAAAGCCTCCTTGTGAATCTGCCCTGAGTGCCTCTGCCTGAGATGGAAATCCGTCAGTGCATGCAGGGACTGAGCGCTAAAGTGTTGGGTTAAGAGACAGAATCCTGGGAGAGGACTGTTGTTTGCTACATAGACACAACAGAGGGGATGGGAGTGAGGGGCTCCATGGCTGGGAATGGTCCTGGAGGAATCCTGGTCTGCTTAGGAAATGAGGCACCACTGTTGAATGGTGCATGGGGGGGGGGGCAACACTGCTCCCCACTCTCCAGTCCCAGCCTCCAAGGCACTGGGAGGGACTCCACCCAAAGTGAGCAACTGCAGTCTGTTTCAACTTTCTACCAGTCCCCACCACAACTCGCCTCCACTGCAAGCTAGTTGTGGCCACCTTGTGCTAGCCAACTGCCTGCCTGTAAGTGTGCCTCATGCAGTCCCTGCTTTGACTCCCTCCCACCAGAGCAGGAAAAAGATACTTGAGGGTGCATACATTAAAAGGTTTGGTCAAAACCAAAGCTGAGCCTTGGGGGTGGTGCAACTAAGAAAGAAGAAAGGAAATCTTTCCATGCAGCTGCACAAGTCATGGAGTAAATCCCACAGGTCAGCTTGGCAAATCTTGCATATGTGGAATACCTGAACAGACAAAGAGTATTCCCACAATTCAAACCTATTTATACTTAAGAGCAGGGAACTTTGAGGGCAAGTACATGTGGGAGCTGGGTCAGATCAGAGTGTAAGCTGGTCCCAAAGTGCCTACAGCAGGTGCACAGACTTATCTAGACATATTGGAGGGCCTTCTGGGGAAGAAAGAATTGGCTCTGTGTCACTGAGAAACTGACTGAGGAAGCCCCAGGAAAATATTCTTATTAGTATTATTCTTTCCTTTATTTTATTTTATTTCTTTTTCATTCGCTGGTGTTGTTTCTGTTTTCTTATTTTGTTAAATCAGATCAGATCAGATCATTCGCTCAGTCGTATCCAACTCTTTGCGACCCCATGAACTGCAGCACGCCAGGCCTCCCTGTCCATCGCCAACTCCCAGAGTTCACTGAGACTCACATACATCGAGTCAGTGATGCCATCCAGCCATTTCATCCTCTGTCGTCCCCTTCTCCTCTTGCCCCCAATCCCTCCCAGCATCAGAGTCTTTTCCAATGAGTCAACTCTTCCCATGAGGTGGCCAAAGAACCCCCAGGGCTGATCTCCTTCAGAATGGACTGGTTGGATCTCCTTGCAGTCCAAGGGACTCTCAAGAGTTTTCTCCAACACCACAGTTCAAAAGCATCAATTCTTCAGTGCTCAACCTTCTTCACAGTCCAACTCTCACATCCATACATGACCACAGGTAAAACCATAGCCTTGACTAGACGAACCTTTGTTGGCAAAGTAATGTCTCTGCTTTTGAATATGCTATCTAGGTTGGTCATAACTTTCCTTCCAAGGAGTAAGCATCTTTTAATTTCATGGCTGCAGCCACCATCTGTAGTGATTTTGGAGCCCAGAAAAATAAAGTCTGACACTGTTCCCACTGTTTCCCCATCTATTTGCCATGAAGTGATGGGACCGGATGCCATGATCTTCGTTTTCTGAATGTTGAGCTTGAAGCCAACTTTTTCACTCTCCACTTTCACTTTCATCAAGAGGCTTTTGAGTTCCTCTTCACTTTCTGCCATAAGGGTGGTGTCATCTGCATATCTGAGGTTATTGATATTTCTCCCGGCAATCTTCATTCCAGCTTGTGTTTCTTCCAATCCAGTGTTTCTCATGATGTCCTCTGCATAGAAGTTAAATAAGCAGGGTGACAATATACAGCCTTGACGTACTCCTTTTTCCTATTTGGAACCAGTCTGTTGTTCCATGTCCAGTTCTAACTGTTGCTTTCTGACCTGCATACAGGTTTCTCAAGAGGCAGATCAGGTGGTCTGGTATTCCCATCTCTTTCAGAATTTTCCACAGTTTCTTGTGATCCACACAGTCAAAGGCTTTGTCATAGTCAACAAAGCAGAAATACATGTTTTTCTGGAACTCTCTTGCTTTTTCCATGATCCAGCGGGTGTTGGCAATTTTATCTCTGGTTCCTCTGCCTTTTCTAAAACCAGCTTGAACATCAGGAAGTTCAAGGTTCACATATTGCTGAAGACTGGCCTGGAGAATTTTGAGCATTACTTTACTAGCATGTGAGATGAGTGCAATTGTGTGGTAGTTTGAGAATTCTTTGGCATTGCCTTTCTTTGGGATTGGAATGAAAACTGACCTTTTCCAGTCCTGTGGCCACTGCTGAGTTTTCCAAATTTGCTGGCATATTGAGTGCAGCACTTTCACTGCATCATCTTTCAGGATTTGGAATAGCTCAACTGGAATTCCATCACCTCCACCAGCTTTGTTCATAGTGATGCTTTCTAAGGCCCACTTGACTTCACATTCCAGGATGTCTGGCTCTAGGTCAGTGATCACACCATCGTGATTATCTGGGTCATGAAGATCTGTTTTGTACAGTTCTTCTGTGTATTCTTGCCATCTCTTCTTAATATCTTCTGCTTCTATTAGGTCCATACCATTTCTGTCCTTTATCGAGCCCATCTTTGCATGAAATGTTCCTTTGGTATCTCTTATTTTCTTGAAGAGCTCTCTAGTCTTTCCCATTCTGTTGTTTTCCTCTATTTCTTTGCATTGATCGCTGAAGAAGGCTTTCTTATCTCTTCTTGCTATTCTTTGGAACTCTGCATTCAGATGTTTATATCTTTCCTTTTCTCCTTTGCTTTTCGCTTCTCTTCTTTTCACAGCTATTTGTAAGGCCTCCCCAGACAGCCATTTTGCTTTTTTGCATTTTTTTCCATGGGGATGGTCTTGATCACTGTCTCCTGTACAATGTCACGAACCTCATTCCATAGTTCATCAGGCACTCTATCTATCAGATCTAGTCCCTTAAATCTATTTCTCAATTCCACTGTATAATCATAAGGAATTTGATTTAGGTCATACCTGAATGCTCTAGTGGTTTCCCCTACTTTCTTCAATTTAAGTCTGAATTTGGCAATAAGGAGTTCATGGTTTGAGCCACAGTCAGCTCCTGGTCTTGTTTTTGCTGACTGTATAGAGCTTCTCCATCTTTGGCTACAAAGAATATAATCAATCTGATTTTGGTGTTGACCATCTGGTGATGTCCATGTGTAGAGTCTTCTCTTGTGTTGTTTGAAGAGGGTGTTTGTTATGGCCAGTGCATTTTCTTGGCAAAACTCTATTAGTCTTTGCCCTGCTTCATTCCGTATTCCAAGGCCAAATTTGCCTGTTACTCCAGGTGTTTCTTGACTTCCTACTTTTGCATTCCAGTCCCCTATAATGAAAAGGACATCTTTTGGGGGTGTTATTCCAAAGGGTCTTGTAGGTCTTCATAGAACCGTTCAACTTCAGCGTCTTCAGCATTACTGGTTTTTAATATATATATTTTTAAATGTTTTATTTTTATCTTATATTTTATTTGTGTTTTTTGCTTGCTTTTAACTTTATTGTTTCTTTTTTATTGTTTTTGTGAGTTTGTTTTCTTCCATTTTCCCCTTATCTTTTTATTTTCCTCTTTTTGTTTTGTTTTGTTAGTTTGCCTGCATGCGAAGTTTTTTCTGTTAGTGTACCTGCATGCTAAGTTGCTTCAGTTATGTCCAGCTCTGTGCAATCCTATAGACTGCAGCCTGCCTCGCTTCTCTGTCAATGAGATTCTCCTGACAAGAATACTGGAGTGAGTTGCCATGCCCTCCTCCCAGGGGACCTTCCAACCCAGGAATCCATCCCACATCTCTATGTCTACTTGCATTGACAAGTGGGTTCCTCACCACTAGCGCCACCTTGGAAGCTCTTTTGTTAGTTTAGCACTTACTGATTGTTCTCATTTTTTAAAATATATTTATTTTTCTATAAAGGATAACTGCTTTATAATATTGTGTTGGTTTATGCCATACATCAACGTGAATCAGCCTTTGGTATACATATGTCTCCTCCCTCTTGAACCTCCTTCCTACCTCCCACCCCATCCCATCCCTCTAGGTTCACAGAGCCCCAGGGTGAGTTCCCTGAGTCATACAGCAAATTCCCACTGGTAATATATTTTACATATGGCAGTGTATATATTTTCATGCTACTCTCTCCATTTGTCCCACCGTCTTCTTCTCCCCACCCCACCCCCAAGTCCATAAGTCTGTTCTCTATGTCTGTGTCTCAATTGCTGCCCTCCAAATAGGTTCATCAGTACCATCTTTCTAGATGCCATATATATGTGTTAATATACGATATTTGCTTTTCTCTTTGTGACTTACTTCACTCTATATAGTAGGCTCTGGGTTCATCCACCTCATTGGTACTGACTCAAATGTGTTCATTTATATGGTTCAGTAACATTCCATTGTGTATATATACTACAGCTTCTTTATCCATTCACCTGTCAATGGACGTCTAGGTTGCCTCCATGGCCTAGCTATTGTAAATACTGCTGCAATGAATATTGGGGTACATGTGTTTTTTCGATTATGGTTTTCTCAGGGTATATAACCAGTAGTGGGATTATTGGGTCATATGGTAGTTTTATTCCAGTTTTTAAAGGAATCTCTATATCGTCTTCCATAGTGTCTGTTTGAATTTACATTCCCACCAACAGTGCAAGAGGGTTCCCTTTTCATTGCATCTTCTCCAGCTTTTAATGTAGGTTTTTTGATGACAGCCTTTCTGACTGGTGTGAGGTGGTATTTCATTGTAGTTTTGATTTGCATTTCTTTAATAATAAGCGAAAATTAACAGAGTCAGACACAACTGAGCGACTGAACTGAATAAAGAGCAATGTTGAGCATCTTTTCACGTGTTTATTAGCCATCTATACTTCTTTTTTGGAGATATGTCTGTTTAGGTCTTTTGCCCACTTTTTGACTGGGTTTTTCTTTTTTATGGTATTGAACTGCATGAGATGCTTGCACATTTTGGAAATTGGTCCTTTGCCTCTTGTTTCATTGGCTATCATATTCTCCCATTCTGAGGGTTTTCTTTTCACCTTGTTTATAGTTTCCTTTGCTGTGCAAAAACTTTTAAGTTTAATTATAATCCACTTGTTTATTCTCATTTTTATTTCCATTACTCTAGGAGATGGGTCATAGAGGATCCCTTTGCTGTGATTTATGTCATAGAGGGTTCTGCCTATGTTTTCCCATAAGAGTTTATAGTTTCTGATCTTACATTTAGGTCTTTAATCCATTTTGAGTTTACCTTTGTGTGTGGTGTTAGGAAGTGCTCTAATTTTATTCTTTACACATAGTTGTCCAGTTTTGCCAGCACCACTTGTTGAAGAGATTGCCTTTTCCACATTGTATATTCTTGCCTCCCTTTTCAAAGACAAGATCCCCATAGGTGCATGGGTCTATCTCTGGTCTTTCTATCTTGTTCCATTGGTCTATATCTCTGCTTTTGTGCCAGTACCATACTGTCTCGATGACGGAGCTTTATAGTATAATCTGAAGTCAAGAAGGTTGATTCATCCAACTCCAATCTTATATCCCAAGATTTCTTTGGCTATTCAGAGTCTTTTGTGTTTCCATACAAATTGTGGATTTTTTTGTTCTAGTTCTGTGGAAAATGTCGTTGGTAATTTGATAGGGATTGCATTGAATCTGTAGATTGCATTTGGTAGTATAGTCATTTTCACAATATTGACTCTTGCAACCCAGAAGCATGGAACACATCTTCATCTGTTTATGTCATCTTTGATTTCTTTCATCAGTGTCTTACAGTTTTCTGTATACAGCCCTTTTGTCTGCTTAGGTAGGTTTATTCCTAGATATTTTATTCTTTTTGTTACAGTGGTAAATGGGATTGATTCCTTAATTTCTTTTTCATTGTTAGTGTTCAGGGATGCAAGTGATTTCTGTGCATTAATTTTTTATCTTGTGACTTTACTAAATTCATTGATTAGCTTTAGTAATTTTCTGATAGTATCTTTAGGGTTTTCTATATATAGTATCATGTCATTTGCAGACAGTGAGAGTTTTGCTTCTTCTTTTCCAATCTGGATTCCTTTTATTTCTTTTTCTTTTCTGATTGGTGTAGCTAGGACTTCCAAAACTATGTTGAATAACAGTTGCAACAGCGGGCACCCTTGTCTTGTTCCTAATCTTAGAAGAAATGCTTTCAGTTTTTCACCATTGAGACTATTGTTTTCTGTGGGATTATCATATGTGGCCTTTATTATGTTAAGGTAGGTTCCTTTCATGACCACTTTTTGAAGATATATTATCATAAGTGGGAGCTGACTTTTGTCAAAAGCTTTTTCTGCCTCTATTGAGATTATCATATAGCTTTCATCTTTTTATTTGTTAATATGGTGTATCACACTGATCGATTTGCATATACTGAAGACTTCTTGCATCCCTGGGATGAACCCAACTTGATCATGGTGTATGATCTTTTTAATATGTTGTTGAATTCTGTTTGCTAGAATTTTATTGAGGATTTTGAAGCTATGTTCATCGGTGATATTGGCCTGTAATTTTATTTTTTTTCTGATGTCTCTGTCTGGTTTTGGTATCAGGATGATTGTTGCCTCATAAAATGAGTTTGGAATTGTTCCTTTCTCTGCAATTTTTTGAAAGAGTTTCAGAAGGACAGGCATTATGCTTTCTCTAAATGTTTGATAGAATTCATTTGTGAAGCCATCTGGCCCTGGTCTTTTGTTTTTGGGGAGATTTTTGATCACTGTTTCTATTCCAGTGCTTATAATTATAGTGTTCATAATTTCTATTTCTTCTGGGTTCAATCTTGGGAGGTTGAACTTTTCTAAGAATCTGTACATTTCTTCCAGGTTGTCCATTTTATTGCCATATTTTGCTCATAATAGTCTCTTTGTATTTATGCATTGTCTAATATAACCTCTCCTTTTTCATTCTTAATTTTTTTGATTTGATTTTTCTCTCTTTTTTTCTTGATGAGTCTGGCTAGTGATTTGTCAATTTTGCTTATCTTCTCAAAGAAACAGATTTTAGTTTCATTAATCTTTACTATCATTTCCTTCATTTCTTTTTCATTTGTATCTGCTCTGGTCCTTGTGATTTCTTTCCTTTTACAAATTTTGGGGGGGGGTTTGGTCTTCCAGTTGTTTTAGATGTAAAGTTAGGTTGTCTTTTCTACATTTTTTCTTGTTTCTTGAGGTAGGATTTTATTGCTACAAACTTCCCTCTTAAAACTGCTTTTGCTGCATCCCATAGATTTTGGAACATTGTGTTTTCATTGACATTTGTTTCTAGAGATTTTTTTTTTTCCCTTTTATTTCTTCAGTAACCTGTCCATTATTTAGAAACAATTGATTTAACTTCCATGTGCTTGTGTTTTTTACTTTTTTTTTTTTTCCTGTAATTGATACCTAGTCTCATAGCATTGTGGTCAGAAAAGATGCTTGATATAATTTCAGTTTCCTTAAATTTACTGAGGCTTGATTTGTTTTCCAAGTGTGGTCTATCCTGGAGAATGTTCCATGTGCATATGAGAAGAAAGTGTATTCTTCTGCATTTGAATGGAATGTCCTGAAGATAACAATTAGGTCAGCCAGTCAGTCAGTTCAGTCACTCAGTCATGTCCGACTCTTTGCAACCCCATGAACTGCAGAATGCCAAGCCTCCCTGTCCATCACCAATTGCAGGAGTGTACCCAAATTCATGTCCGTTGAGTCCATTGATGTCATCCAACCATCTCATCTTCTGTCATCCCCTTCTCCTCCTGCCTTCAATCTTTCCCAGCATCAGGGTCTTTTCAAATGAGTCAGCTCTTCGCATGAGGTGGCCAAAGTATTGGAGTTTCAGCTTCAACATCAGTCCTTCCACTGAACATCCAGGACTGATCTGCTTTAGGATGGACTGGTTGGATCTCCTTGCAGTCAAGGGACTCTCAAGAGTCTTTCCCAACACCACAGTTCAAAAGCATCAATTCTTCTGTGCTCAGTTTTCTTTATAGTCCAACTCTCACATTCATATATGACTACTGGAAAAACCATAGCCTTGACTAGATGAACCTTTGTTGACAAAGTAATGTCTCTTCTTTTTAATATGCTGTCTATGTTGGTCATAACTTTCCTTCCAAGGAGTAAGCATCTTTTAATTTCATGGCTGCAGTCACCATCTGCAGTGATTTTGGAGCCCCCCAAAATAAAGTCAGCCACTGTTTCCAGTGTTTCCCCATCTATTTGCCATGAAGTGATGGGACTAGATGCCATGATCTTAGTTTTCTGAATGTTGAGCTTTAAGCCAACTTTTTCACTCTCCTCTTTCACTTTCATCAAGAGGCTCTGTAGTTCTTCTTCACTTTCTGCCATAAGGGTGGTGTCATCTGCATATCTGAGGTTATTGATATTTCTCCTGGCAATCTTGATTCCAGCTTGTGCTTCTTCCAGCTCAGTGTTTCTCATGATGTACTCTGCATATAAGTTAAATAAGCAGGATGACAGTATACAGCCTTGACGTACTCCTTTTCCTATTTGGAACCAGTCTGTTGTTCCATGTCCAGGTCTGTTGCTTCCTGACTTGCGTACAGTTTTCTCAAGAGGCAGATCATCTGGTCTAATGTGTCACTAAAGGCTTGTATTTCCTTATTAATTTTCTATTTTGATGACCTGTCCATTGGTGTAAGTGGGGAGTGAAAGTTGTTTACTAATACTGTGTTACTGTCAGTTTCTTCTTTTATGTTTGTTAGTGTTTGCATTTGTATTGAGATACTCCTATGATGGGTGCATAAATATTTACAATTGTTATAGCTTCTTCTTGGATTGATACTTTGATCATTGTGTAATGTCCTTCCTTATCTCTTCTAATGTTCATATTTTAAGGTATATTTTGTCTGATATGAGAATTTCTACTCTAGCTTTGTTTTGATTTCCATTTGAATGGAACATCTTTCTCCATCTTCTCACTTTCAGCCTGTATGCGTCTCTCAGTCTGAAGAGGATCTCTTGTAGACAGCATATACATGGGTCTTGTTTTTGAATCCATTCAGCCAGTCTGTGTCTTTTGTTTGGAGTGTTAAGTCCATTTACATTTAAAGTAATTATTGATATACATGTTTCTACTGGAATTTTCTTGTTTTGTTTGTTTTGATAGGTCTTTTGCTTCTCTTGTGCTTCCTGTCTATAAAAAGCCCCTTTAGTATTTGTTGTAAAGCTAGTTTAATGTGAAAGTCATTCAGTCGTGTCCAATTCTTTGCCACTCCATGGACTTCTCTCAGTCCACGGAATTCCCCAGGCCATAATACTGGAATGGGTAGCCGTTCCCTTCCCCAGGCGATCTTCCTGACCCAGGAATTGACCAATGTCTCCTGGATTGCCTCCGGATTTTTGTTTTTAACAACTGAGTTATCAGAGAAGCCCTGAGAAAACTAGTTTGGTGCTAAATACTCTTAACTTTTTCCTACTGAATAGTTTTGATTTCTCCGTTAATTTTGAATGAGATTCTTGCCAGGTAGAGTAATCTTGGTTGTACATTTTTTCCTTTTCAGTACTTTAAATATATCCTACCATTCCCTGCTTGTCTGCAGAGTTTCTGCTCAAAGATCAGCTGTTAATTGTATGGGGTTTCCCTTGTATATTACTTATTGCTTTTTTATATTAAAATTTCAGCTTTATTGAAATACAGTTGACATGAAACATATTGAAAGTTTAAGGTGTTTAGTATGATTTGATACTCATATATATTATGAAATGATTACAACAATAAGTTTAGTTAACACCATACAAGCAGTTTTCTTTTTAATATAATAGATGTACATTTAACTAATTTTATTAATCTTATATCCTATGCAAATATATTTAAAATTTTGTATTTCATACATTGCTATTAAATGTCCATAGGGCATTTAGAAAAGCTGGCAACAAGATAAACATTCCTAAATTTCAAACAGTAGAATTCCTTTTTTGTGTGTGTGATTCAGTTATACATATACACATATATTATTTTGGAAATTATTTTCCATTATAGATTATTATAAGATATTGACTATAATTCTGTGCTATAGAGTAAACATTTGTTGCTTGTTTCATATATTATTTTTAATTTAGAAATTTAATGTTCTATTTACACTGAATCAAACATATGGAATCAAAATGTCATAAATTTTTTAGTTATGCAAAAATTCATGTTTTCTAAATATATAGAATACATATTATTTATATATGTACATACAAAGCCTTTCTACTGTGCTGGATGAAGGCTTGAGACAGAACATTTTTTTTAAAAAAGAGATGGAAAAACTGGAAAACATAAACCAAATGAAAAGGGAGTACTGAATATGAACTAGGAAAAATGAAACAAACTAGATAAAAGTAAAAGATTCTCATATAGCCCAGTTGTTTTTAAACATATCTGTTCATTGGAAACATATCTGAAGCTTTGGCAAAAAAAAAAAAAAAAAAAAACCCGGAATTTGTATTTTTCAAAAAAATTCCAAGATACTCTGATATGCATCTGTGTTCAAAAAAGTGATAACGGGTTTTTCTGTTAATTGGTAGTTTTGATGATATGTGCTGTGCTGTATTTAGTCACTCAGTTGCATCTGACTCTGTGAACCCATGGAATGTAACCCACCTGGTTCCTCTGTCCATAGGGATTCTTCAGGCAAGAATACTGAAGTGGGTTGCTTTGCTCTCCTCCAAGCGATCTTCTCAACCCAGGGATTGAACCCATGTGTCCCACATTGCAGGTGGATTCTTTATTGTCTGAGCCACCAGGGAAGCCCTAGAATACTGGAGTGGGTAGCCTATCCCTTCCCCAGGGGAACTTCCAGTTCCAGGAATCAAATTAGGGTCTCCTGCATTGCAAACGGATTCTTTACTAGCTGAGCTATCAGAGAAGCCCTTTGATGATAGAGAATTCTATTATTTTTCTGTTGACCAATCATGATACGATGGTATTAACTAATAGTTACATAATCACAATAGTAAAAGATGTTTATCAGTTTTCACAATCAATAGCCAGATAAAAATTAACAGACAATTACAGTTGCAAGCCATAATGGAAACAATTAACCTAACAATATAAAATAATTATGTACAATTTGGGGGATCAAACAGGGTGATGTGGTAAGTGCATACATTTACATGTCTTCATCCTCTCTGCCAGTCTATGTCTTTTGTTTGGTGCATTTAATCAATTTACATTTAAGGTAATAATTGAGATGTATGATCCTATTACCATTTTCTTGATTGCTTTGGGTTTATTTTCTGTAGGTATGTCTCTTCCTTCTCTTTCTTCTTGCCTAGAGAAATTCCTTTAGCATTGTTGTAAAGCTTGTTTGGTGGTGCTAAATTCTCTTAACTGTTGCTTCTCTGGAAAGCTTTTGATTTCACCAACAAATATGAAGAAGAGTCATGCTGAGCAGAGTATTCATGATTGTAGGTTCTTTCCTTTCACCCTTAAATGTGTCATGCCATTCCCTTTTGGCTTCTAGTTTCTATTGAGACATCAGCTGATAGCCTGATGGAAGTTCCTTTGTATGTTATTTGCTGCTTTTCCCAAGTTGCTTTTAATATTTTATCTCTGTCTTTAATTTTTGTCATTTTGATTACTATGTGTCTCAGTGTGTTCCTCCTTGGTCTTACCCTGCCTGGGACTCTCTATGCTTCCTAGACTTGGTTGACTATTTCCTTTTCATGTTAGGGAAGTTTTCAGCTATTATCTCTTCAAATATTTTCTTAGATCTTTTCTCTCATTCTTCTCCTTCTGGCACCCCTCTAACACAAATGTTCATGCATTTAATGCTGTCCCTTAGGCCTCGTAGAGTCTCTTCATTTCTTTTTTTCTGTATTCTGTTCTATGGCAGTGATCTCCACCATCCTGTCCAGGTCATTTATTTGTACTTCTGCCTCATTGTTCTGCTATGGATTCCTTCTAGCATATTATTCATCTCTGTTTACTTATTTTTTAGTTCTTCTGGGTATTTGCTAAACATTTCTTGTATCTTCTCAATCTTTGCCTCCATTCTTTTTCCAAGATCTTGAATTATATTCACTATCATTATCCTGAATTATTTTTCTGGGAAGCTGCCTATCTCTGCTTCATTTAGTTGTTTTTCTGGGAATTTATCTTGTCCCTTCATTTGGAACATAACTTTCTGCTTTTTCATACTGATTAATTTTCTGTAATGATTGTTTTAGTCACTATGGGATTGTGGCTCTTCTTGCTTTTTCTGCCTGCCCTCTGATGGATGAGGTTAAGAGGCTTGTGTAAGGTTCCTGATGGGAGGAACTGGTCTGGTGGGCAGCACCTTGCTGAGTAAAACTTTAATTCAATTATCTGCTGATGGGTGGGGTCGCACTCCTGCCATGAGGAAACCCAACCCTTGAGTCTATAGCTCTATTGGTTCAATTCAGTCTCTCAGTCGTGTCTGACTCTTTGCGACCCCATGGACGGCAGCATACCAGGCTTCCCTGTCCATCACAAGCTCCTGGAGCTTGCTCAAACTCATGTCTATCAAGTCAGTGATGCCATTCAACTATCTTATCCTCTGTCTCCCCATTCTCCTCCTGCCTTCTATCTTTCCCAGCATCGGGGTCTTTTCCAGTGAGTCAGTTCTTTGCATCAGGTGGTCAAAGTACTGGAGCCTTAGCTTCAGCATCAGTCCTTCCAATGAATATTCAGGACTGATTTCCTTTAAGATTGACTGATTGGATCTTCTTTCAGTCCAAGAAACTCTCAAGAGTCTTCTCCAACACCAAAGTTCAAAAGCATCAATTCTTCAGTGCTCAGTTTTATTTATGGTCCAAGTCTCACATCCATACATAACTGCTAGAAAAACCATAGCTTTGACTAGATGGACCTTTGTCAGCAAAGTAATGTCTCTGATTTTTAATATGTTGTCTAGGTTGATCAAAGAGTTTCTTCCAAGGATCAAGCATCTTTTAATTTCATGGCTGCAGTCACCATCTGCAGTGATTTTGGAGCCCAAGAAGATAAAGTCTGGCATTGTTTCCCCAACTATTTGCCATGAAGTGATGCCCCAAAACAGATACCATGATCTTTGTCTTTTGAATGTTGAGTTTTAAGCCAGAGTTTTCACTCTCCTCTTTCACTTTCATCAAGAGGCTCTTTAGTTTTTCACTTTCTGCCATAAGGGTGGTGTTATCTTCATATCTGAGGTTATTGATATTTCTCCTGGCAGTCTTGGTTCCAGCTTGTGCTTCATCTAGACTGGCATTTCTCATGATGCATTTTGCATATAAATTAAATAAGCAGGGTGACAATAGACAGCCTTGGCATACTTTTTTGTGTGTAGGTGGTTTTTTTGGGGGGTGTCCATGGGAATCCTCTCTGTTGATGGCTGGATTTATGTTTCTGTCTCGCTTGTTGTTTGAGTGAGGCTTCCTGTACTGGGTGCTGCTGGAAATTGGGCAATGTTAGGTCTTGTATACAGGTGGAAGCCTTCATGGGAATTCTTACTATTTAATACTTTCTGGGGTTTGGAGTTCTGTGGCAGTCAGGGTCCTGGATTCAGTGCTCCTGCTCCAAAACCTCAGGACTGATCTCTGGCTAGAAAACTGAAATTGCACAAGTCATTTATTATGGCATTAAAGGGGGTTAAAACACACACACACACACAAAATGAGAAGCAAAAGACAAACCCCAGAAAAATGGTACATACAAAGTCAGACATTAAAAACAAAAACAATGGAACATACACACACATACACACACCCAAAGAATACCAAAACAATCCAAAGAAAAGAAAGTACAAGATAGTGACCTGGCAAACAAAGAAAACCAAAAATGATATAAACCAATTAAAAACAAAACTGACTAAAACACAAACTAGAAAGCAAAACCAAAACAAAGTGCCAACTGAGGAATAAAGCAAAGAAAACTAAATAAACTAACAAACATGTTGAAAAAAAGAAAGCAAGGAAGGAAAATAGAAAAGCAAAGTTAAATAGAAGTATATAAAAAAGATATATATATAGATATAGATATGAATAACTACAGCAGGAAAAGAACAATAAGAAAAAACAAAACCAAGGGGAAATTTTTAAATTAGGAAAAAGATTTTTAAAATAAAATTATATATTAAAAAAAAAAAACCCAAAGAACTGCAAAAGGCCAACATAGATGTAGAAGTATATGAAGGAAATAAAAAGTGCTATTTAAAAACAGTTCTCAAAAGCTTAAATATGCTAATAGTAACAATCAAATCAACAACCACAGCAACAGAGGAAGAAGAAAAATCCAGAACCAACTGCAGAACAAATCAAAATATAAGAATAATAATAGATGTTTTTCTCAGATATCATCTGCCAGTGTCCTTTCCCTTGCTGTGATCACAGTCCACCTCTGTGTCCCTAGGATGCCCTCCTATACTGGGCTGCTCTCTGGACCTGCTATGGGGACAGCTCAGACTGTAATGTGGTCATACTGTTACGTATTCTTGCCTCCAAAGTGCATATCTGCCAGAGCTACTGCTTTTTCATTTGTAGGGCCTCGCATTGTCCTTTTACATATTCCATAGACACAGAGTCTACCTAGTTGGTCATGTGGATTTAATCTGTAACTTGTACAGCTGGTGAGAAGGTTTTCTATTCTCTCCCTTATCCACACTGCCCCTGGATTTCAACTGTGGTTTTAACTCCACCTCTGCATTTGAATTCTCCACAGGAGTTTTCTCCTTAGGCTGCCCTGGAGGAGTTGGGTCTGACCCAGTGAGGACCTACAAAATGGACTATTGGGAAGAAATGGGTAAATTCTTGGAAAGGTACAGTTTTCAAAGATAAAATCAAGAAGAATTAATAATATAAATAGACCAATCACAAGTAATGAAATTAAATTTTAGTTAAATATCTTTCAACAAACAAAAGTCCTGAATCAGATGGCTTCACAGATGAATTCTATCAGACATTTAGAGAAAAACTAACACACATCCTTCTCAAACTCTTCCAAAAACTTGTAGAGAGAAGAACACAAGGCCAGACAAAGATATCACACACACAAAAAATTACAAGTCAGTGTTAGAGACACAGTCACAAAAATCCTTAACAAAATACTAGCAAACTGAATCTGACAATGCACACACAAAAAAATCATACAGTACAATCAAGAGAGATTTATGCTAGGGAGGCAAGGATTGTTGACTATATGGAGTTCAAGAGCTTTAGAATCCAACACTTAGATTTCAACTCCAGCT
This sequence comes from Bos javanicus, assembly GCF_032452875.1. Lineage (NCBI taxonomy): Eukaryota > Metazoa > Chordata > Mammalia > Artiodactyla > Bovidae > Bos > Bos javanicus. Next base: position 13,125,881 of record NC_083870.1, read on the forward strand.
CTGCCACCTATTAGCTATGTGCCATTTTCTGGAAATAATAATGGTATTTGCATGATAGGATTGCAGTTTATTCTTTGAGGCCTCAATACCAACTGTCTTTAAACAACAGCCCAGAATAACTGTACCCTGTCACACAGCCTTGTGAAAGTACTACGGAGAAAAATAGAGCATTAAGGAGGAAAGAGGCCACCAGAAAGAGTTTGCAGTTTTATACAGGGTGGTTAGGGGTCTTACTGAGAAGTTAACATCTGAACAAAGGCCTGAAGTAGGTCAGGAAATGAGACATGTGGATACCTGGAGGGAAAGAATTCTAGAGAGGAAGGAGCATGCACAGAGTATTGGAGGAATAGCAGGAAGCCCAATATCTTAGAGTACATTAAGGAAGGAGAGGAGTAAGGAAGATGAGGTCAAATGATATAGGACCTTCCAGATAAAGGGAGCTAATGGGGTAGTTCCGAGCTCACGAGTAATGTGATGCAACTTAGGTTTTGAAAAGATTCATCTGGGTGATATTGTGAAAATAGATATTAAAGGATTAAGTACAAAAGTGAGAGACTCTGAGGCAACTGTGATAATTTAAGTGAGAAACCATGACCCAACTGGACCAAGGAGGTGGTGAGAGGCATTTTGTTATAAACATATTTTTTTTCATATAGATACACAAAAATAAGTATTCAAATATATATAGAATGCTGAAATATATTTTCTAATAGAGAGTGAAAAAGAAATGAAAATGAAAAAGAAGAATGAAGTCAAGGATAAACCAAGGTTTTATCACCAGAAAAAAAAAAAATGGAAAGATTGAGGTGACATTTGGAAGGATGAGAAACTCTATAGGAAGAATGTTTGGGGAATTTGAGTTTAAACATGTCAAGATGGAGATACCTATTATACATGCACATGGAGATGTCAAGTAAACAGTTGCATATTCACACTATGGAGTCCAGGGACGGATTGCATCTCTAGTCCTTTTTGCCACAGAAGGTCACAGGATTACTGCATGGCCAGAGCACCAAAAAGAAATGAGTGTAGACAGTGAAGTGAGGTCATGGCTATGAACGCTGGCAATTCAAAAATTCAGAGGTTGGAATGATACTGATAAAGGAAACTTCAGAGCAACCATCCAGTAGGTAGAAAATAATGGTGACTGCAAAGTGAAAATAGTGTTTCAAGAAGTATAGGTCCACTGTGGCTGAGAACTTATGGGAAATAAGGACTGAAAATTGACCACTGGATTTAACAATATAAAGTCAGCATTGTGACCAGACACAAAAGCAGACTCAATGGAGAGGTAGGGCCAATGCATAGAAAAAGGGAGAACGAAATTGAGAGAAAGAAATTTCTTCAAATAAGGCATACAAATTATTAGTTCAACATGAACAGTTTAAGAAAAGCAATTCAGGACCACAAGCAGTTTCCACTTCATCAGCACTAGGATGGCTAAAATAAATAAATAAATAATGAGAGATTGAGATGAAGTGAAGAAATTCTCATATATTGCTGGTGGAAATGTAAAAGTGTTGCAGCTGCAGGTGGAAGATGGGAATAAGAGAAGAAGAGCAAGTAGAGGAAGATTTAGGAAGGGTAACACAGCAGATGATAGTAACTGTTTGGGTGTCTAGAATGATAGAGAGAAAGAATTAAAATGAGTGAAATTATTATACCCTCCCTGATATTATGCCTACAACACTTACAACTAAAACAGCCTTATTATAGAAACTCTATTTCTTCATTATCCATGTACTACCCAGCAGGATACTAGCATTGGTTCCTAATGCTCAAGCTTTTAAGTCATAATCTTGCTCTCTACAGTCAGAAATGAAGCAGCTAAGCTTGCTGAGGTGAAAGTGGAATCAAGAGACCCAGACATCTAGATCAGCAGACAAGGGACCACAAATCATAGAACTACAGTGAATCTATCTCTGACTCAAGAGCTGGAACTCAAGACAGGAAGCAAAGGCTTTGATGAGGTGAGGACCCTCAGGAAGAGAAGCTCCGACACAATTCAGTGCAGGCTGCCTCAGGTCATCAGGAGGCTGGAAGTGGAAAGGGAAGCCAGGCAGAGTGGTTGAAAGTCATCACGTTAATTTTGCTTCCTTGTGGACTTATTTTCAAAAAAACTTCTGTAGACTGTGCTCTGGGTCTCAGTCTTCTGAGTCCTTGTGGGAGTTAGGTGGAGGGTTGCTTACACCCTTCACAGAGAGGGGTGCTTATCTCTTGGGACTGACCTCCTAAAGACACAGCACACTTCTGAGGGAGGTACAGGTGAGGTTAGCAGAGAAGAGTGATGACTAACCCAAGGCAAACTATGGTAGGGACTTGGTTTTGTCAATGCGTCTGAAAAGGTTAGATGTGAAAGAGACCATTTCCAAATTTTAAGGAACATATAGAACAGGTGACCTGGAAGGGGCTTTGGGTTGGATGGTAGAATTCAAACAACTGGGATGAGAGGAAGGGACAGGGCAGGCATCACCATTTCAGGCAGAAGGATGTGAGTGAGCAAAGAGGAGGCTGACTAGGATATGAAGCCAGCAGGTTGTGGGAGCTGAGCGTCAGAAGAGGCAGGAGAGGGCTGGTTTGGGTCTTCCTTAAACTTCACTGCTTACAGCAGCTTCATCAGTGTGTGTGTGGGGGGGGAGCACCCTGCACTTCCATTCTAATGACCCCCACCCCAGACAAGAAAGGCCTGAGGCTGCTTTCCTAAGAATACAAATCCAGCCTGGGTCCTTCTCTGAGACACAGAAGGTTTGGAAGGGCTAGAAACAGTACAAATTCCTCTTCCCACTCCACAGGAGGTATATTTGAGGTCCATGAACTGAAGCTGAGGTTAGTACTAGTGATCAGGAACAAGGGTTGTGGCACAGGGTATAATGTACACTGGCTATTCCCCCAATGTACATACAGACACACAAACACAATGCCCAACACTCAACTTTTACCCTACACAGGGTGCAAAGCAAAACTCAGGACAGTCCTTTATGGACTCCCACCAACCCATGTGGCTTCCATAGACTTCCAAATCAGCACCCAGCACCAATGTCCTAACCTCTTTCTCCGTGGTCTGGTAAATATCTTCCACACAGTCCCCATGCCTGAGCTGATGTCTTCAGAAAGATATACACCACCGCACAGGAGAGGCTGTGGGGATTATTATATGTAGGAAGGTCCTCTTTGGAAAGCTTAGGAGAAGAGGGGCTAGGCACTGAGTTGATGATGGAAGAAGAGGATTCATCCGGGACGGTGAGGATCCTGAGTGGCAGGGCAGCTTGGGGAGGTGTTAGAGGATGTCAGAAGGACACGTATACCCAGAGAGTTGGCAGCAGGAAAGTCAGAGTAACAGACCAGGGGCAGCCGGAGCCAGACCAGAACTGGGGAGGCAGGTGCCTGCTGGAATCAGGCTGTGAGTGGAGGTGTCCTAGGAGTGCCAAGTCTCCTGCTTCCTCCAATTAAATTATCTACGTGGGCTCACTTTCTGGCTTGTGGACCTGACTGCACACTCTAAGAAGCTCTTTTTCTTCTAACTATGTTCACCAATTACCTATGAATGGAAGACAGAGGGTTTCTAAAGAGCTGAGAGAGGCCCTAGAGTGATCTACATGGAACCAATGCTGCTGATATGAACTGCATGTGAATTCCCCCAAAGTGACCAGCTCTACATTGGCCCCAAGTTTGAAATGTTTTTCATAAATACCACTGACCACGTGCTGAGAGACAGCAGGGCCAGGAACAGCAGATGACTGGATTGACAGACCCAGGAGAAAGACCCATAAGAGCCCAGGCTGGGCACAGCTCCCAGTTCTCACTTTGTATGTGGCCTCTCCAGATGCCTGCTGGCTCAGCTGTGCATACTGGTCTCCACCATCACTGTCCCTCAGATTCTCCTGAAATTCTATCCCTGAGTCATACACAGAGTGAAGCTTGATCTTGGCCTTGAAAACATATACTTTCCCCCATGGCAATGAACCCCAAGGCCAAGCCTATACCCACCTTCCCCTTCCCCAGAGATAATTGTTTTGAGCAGCAAAATAAAGGAGGAAGGCAGCCAAAGGTTCAGTGGGGGAGGGATGGGATGTGGGGCCAGAAGGAAAAGTGAAACCTGCCTCTTCCAGTCTCTATCTTCCTCTTCTTCCCTCGTGTCTTCCAAAGGAACAGTCCAACTCCAGGGATCAACAGCATAACCACAACAGCCTTTATGATGCATGGCAGGGGGTCAGCACTGACCTGTCCATGTGAATCTGTTTTCCTCACACAGAGAGAATGAAGAAAGTTAAGGAAAGACACAGCTTGTAATACCTTTTGCCAAGGGGAGATATAGAGAGAGGAGATGGTGAAGTCTGAGCAAAAGAGGAAAGAGTGAGGCAGTATCATTCATTCACCCAGGTCCCGAGCTCCTGCTTGATGCCAGGGATGCTGAGAGGAGCAAGCTGGGGTCATACAGGGGGAAGACTGAAAATACCAAAGTCTTCCAGCCAGAGAGATGGCAGTGCCATAGAAGTTTATACCTTGTACACTGGCCTTCAAGGAGGGCCTCCCAGAGGAGGTGATGCAAAAACTCAGCCTTGAGGGAGGAATAGGAGTTTACCAGACATTCAGACTGGGCACAGCTTTCCAAGGAGGAGTGGAAATGGCTGTTTCCACTTCCATTTGTTTGTTCCATGACAAATCTCCAGCCCTAGGGGTTGCAGTCGCCCTAGACCAGCAAGCAGGAGAGGATAGGGCACGGGCGAGCTGGGCAAGGAGGATCAGAAGGAGGAAGAGGCTCTTTCCAGAGGGTTTTATGGGTCATGCTGAGTGTTGAACTTTATCTGAGACTCCAGAATGGGACCAAGGGAAAGGTATAATGAGATTTTAAGTGATGCTGACATATCAGCTCCCACCAGCATCTCATGGGAGACAGTTAGAGGTGCTGGACTGCACACAAGATACCAGGTCATTCATTCAGTGAAATATTAACTGAGCAGTGCTAAAAGTTTTGTTTGGTGTAAATTAAAAGAAGAACAGGACAAGTCCTCTGCCCTCAAGGTGTTCCAGGCTGTGGAGAAGACAAACCCATCAATAGCATTGCTACTCAATGTGGGATGGCCATGGACTGCTCCTTAAAGGGGATGATGCCTGAGGTAGGACAGTTACAGCAGCTGCAACATGAGCTTGAGCCACCCTTAGTTTAACTTGATTCATAATGCTACTATAACCAAGTGCAGGACACTGGTTACAGGCCCGTGACCTGAGGAAAATCCTTCAATAGCAATAACTATGGACATGAGAAACTCTTGACTTGGGCGGTTTGATGGTAGAGGAAACAGCATTTCCAGAGGCTCAGAAGCTTGCAATTGCAGGACACATTCAGGGAAGCCAAGCAAACAATTCAGTGTGAAGTGTGTGAGGTAAGGAACATGGGCAGAGGAGCTTTGCAGCCCTGAATCCTGCAGGGAGTCCCTGGGTCAGACTCCTACAGATGATACAGACCAATCACAAAATCCGATTGCTTTTCAAAAGACTACAGTGGATGACACACTATGGATAATGAATGAGGTAGGAGAAGTGCTGGAAGACTATTGCCCTGGACCAGACCTGACACTGCCCTGCAGCATCTGGGAGGGAAGGAGCTCCCCAGAGGGCAACAGGCAGGCAGGTGCAGGCAGCAGGGAGCATGGGTCAGGAGAAGGGTGAGCCCTCAGAGAAATATATCTCTAGTGAATGCTTTTGATGTTGCAGCTCTAGTTCTCTTTGCCTCCCCCCCACCACCCCTGGTCTGCCTCCAGGGCCAGCTAGGACAGGGAATAGATCATCTTCAGCTGGGTGGACAAGATTTTCATTTAAGAAATCCCTGTTTCTTGAGGGAAATGTAGGAATGGAGTTGGACTGGCAGGCAAGGTCTTGAGAGACAGTTAAGCAGACATGCTATGGCTGTACCTATCAGACTCCTTTATCAGGTGACCCATTAAAAGGTGGGGCTAATAACATGGTAGGGAGAAAAGCCCATGACCCTCACCCCTGAGCTCTGACAGTGCCCCTCCCCTCTAGCAGGTGCACTCACCAGAGGCTCAGACTTCCCCCAGGTCTAAGATGGCAGTTTTTTGATCCACCTGATTGCTGACCACACAGGTCAAGCTGGCACTTGGTTGACTCAGGGGCAGGCTCAGAGTCAGGGTCGAGGAGTGTGAGGATGGATCCAGCATTATTCTCTGCCCCCTGGGAAGGCCCGTGCTCCCCCAGGTCACCTTCAGGTCCTCTGTGTCCCCTGAGGCTGTGCACTCCAGGGTGGCATTGCACCAGCCTGGTGTGACAGATGCTGATTTGACCATAATCTGGGGAAGGGGTGCAGGATCTGGGAGAGAAGAGACAAAAGAATGGGGCTCACATGATTGGAGAACATTTCAGTCTGCACATTCTCATCTATTATCTCACTGAAACCCTGGCATTCTCCCCTTAATGATAGTGAACACATTTTACAGATAAAACACAATTTGCAGAACAAGAACAAATAATTTCACAATTTGTATGGAAATACAAAAAGCCTCGAATAGCCAAAGCAATCTTGAGAAAGAAGAATGAACTGGAGGAATCAACCTTCCTGACTTCAGGTTATACTACAAAGCCACAGTTCAAGACAATATGGTACTGGTCCCTAAACAGAAATATAGACCAATGGAACAAGATAGAAGGCCCAGAAATAAATCTAGGCACCTATGGGTACCTTATTTTTTAACAAAGGAGGCAAGAATATACAATGGGGCAGAGACAGCCTCTTTAATAATGGTGCTGGGAAAACTGGTCAACCACCTGTAAAAGAATGAAACTAGAACACTTTCTAACACCATACACAAAAATAAACTCAAAATGGATTAAAGATCTAAACATAAGACCAGAAACTATAAAACTCCTAGAGGAAAACATAGGCAAAACACTCTCCAACATAAATCACAGCAAGATCCTCTATGACCCACCTCCCAGAGTAATGGAAATAAAAGCAAAAATAAATAAATGGTACCTAATTAAGTTTAAAAGCTTTTGCACAACGAAGGAAACTATAAGCACAGTGAAAAGACAACCCTCAGAATGGGAGAAAATAATAGCAAATGAAGCAACTGACAAAGAATTAATCTCAAAAATATACAAGCAGCTCCTGCAGCTCAATGCCAGAACAATAAACGACCCAATCAAAAAATGGGCCAAAGAACTAAACATTGGGCTGCAAAAGCAAAAGCATTCACTAAAGTACTAAACTTCTTTCTCCAAAGAAGACATACAGATGGCTAACAAACACATGAAAAGATGCTCAACATCACTTATTATCAGAGAAATGCAAATTAAAACCACAATGGGGTTCCATCTCACGCCAGTCAGAATGGTTGCTATCAAAAAGTCTACAAACAATAAATGTTGGAGAGGGTGCAGAGAAAAGTGTAAAACTTTTCTTACACAGTGTAAAAACCCTCTTACACTGTTGGTGGGAATGCAAACTAATACAGCCACAATGGAGAACAATGTGGAGATGCCTTAAAAAACTAGAAATAGAACTGCCATACCACCCAGGAATCCCACTGCTGGGGAAAACAGAATTGAAAGAGACACGTGTACCCCAATGTTCATCGCAGCACTGTTTACAATAGCCAGGACATAGAAGCAACCTAGATGTCCATGAGCAGATGAATGGATAAGAAAGCTGTGGCACATATACACAATGGAATATTACTCAGCCATTTAAAAGAATGCATTTGGATCAGTTCTAATGAGGTGAATGAAACTGGAGCCTACTATACAGAGTGAAGTAAGTCAGAAAGAAAAACACCAATGCAGTATACTAATGCATATATATGGAATTTAGAAAGATGGTAATGATGACCTGGAGAAGGCAATGGCACCCCACTCCAGTACTCTTTTGCCTGGAAAATCCCATGGATGGAGGAGCCTGGTAGGCTTCAATCCATGGGGTCGCTAAGAATCAGACACCACTGAGCAACTTCACTTTATACTTTCATGCATTGGAGAAAGAAATGGCAACCCATTCCAGTGTTCTTGCCTGGAGAATCCCAGGGACATGGGAGTCTGGTGGACTGCCGTCTATGGGGTCGCACAGAGTCGGACATGACTGAAGCAATCTAGCAGAAGCAGCAGCAATGATGACCCTATATGCGAGACACCAAAAGAGACACAAATGTAAAGAACAGCCTTTTGGACTCTGTGGGAGAAGGCGAGGGTGGGATAATTTGAGAGAATAGCATTAAGACATATATTATCATATGTGAAACAGATTGCCAGTCCAGGTTCGATGCATGAGACAGGGTGCTCAGGGTTGGTGCACTGGAATGACCCTGAGGGATGGGATGGGGAGGGAGGTGGGAGGGGGGTTCAGGATGGGGAACACATGTACACCCATGGCTGATTCATGCCAATGTATGGCAAAAACCACTACAATATTGTAAAGTAATTAGCCTCCAATTAAAATAAATTAATTAATTTTTTTAAACCCATAATTTGCCAAATACTTAACACACAGCAAGTGACAATAAAGAGGGGAGCCACTGAGGTAAGTTGTATGTGATTTTACTAAATTGTGTGTATGTTTAGAAAGTCTTGAACATCTCCAACCAGAAAATAAAGCCTGATCCCACTTTCCCAAAACCCATTATTTCTAAGAAAACTGGGTTTCTCCTAGAAGCGGTAGAAGTCTGGTACAGAAGGCCTAGTCCTGGATCAGGATCTTGCCCTTCTCTCTTGCACAGATGATGCTTGAGATTGTATAGCCTCTAGAGAAGACAGACACCTGGTCAGCACTGGGACCCCAGAGAAATGTTCTGTGCTCACAGGGATGGACAAATTTGTGGGAGATGCAGCAGTAGCAACTACTATGATAAGTCTGAGTCCGGTTAGAACGTGCCACTGAACTTGAGACGTGATATACTGATCAGTTGGTCATAGAAATCACATGGGAACCTAAGGCAGCAACAGTCAATCTCTCACAGCAGATATTTTCCTAGGCCATTGGACTTTAGGGAAAAAAGTGTTGACTAAGTGAGGGTATCTGGAAATGTTACAGAGTAATTTTTCTCCTACATTTACTGAAGGCTTCTAGTGCTGGATTGGTGGAATCTTTGCATGTAAGGCTGGTCTTGCGCTGGCTCTGAGTAAAAGGAGACGGAGGTACAGACTACCCATGAATTTCTGAATTGTGATAGATGAATAATGGACCCCAAATAAGTCCACATCCAATCCTCAGAACCCGTGGCTATGTTAGGTTACGTGGCAAGGTGAAATTAAGGTAACAGATGGAATTAAGGCTGCTACGTAGCTTGCTTTAAAATGAGGAGATTATTCTGATTACCTGGATGGGACCAACAGTAATCACAAGGGTCCTTAAACATGGAAGGAAGAAGAAGATGAGGTCAAAGGGATAAGATATGAGAAGAATTGCTCCCAATATTGCAGGCTTTTAAGATGGAGGAAGGTGATCCTGAGCCAAATAATATAAACAACCACTAGAAGGTGGAAAATACAAATAAATGAATCTCCTTCTGGAACCTCTAGGAAACAACACAGCCCTGCCAATACCTGACTTTGGCCTGGTAAGACCCGTGTGTGACTTCTGACCTGTAGCTCAGAAAGATAATAAATTTGCTTTGTGTTAAGTCTCCAAATTAAAGCAGCAACAGACAACTAATACACACATTAAGTAAACCTGGACCTAAAAAGAACAATAATTGTTATGGCAATATCATTTCCCCAAATTTCCATTCTCCTCTCCCAAACTACTAAAGTGGTTTTATCCCTGGTATAAATCTCAGCTCCTCTCACCATTTGCAGTAAACCACTTACTTCCTAATTCAAAGGCAAAAAAGAGTCTGAAGGTTGGTACCTGGAAGGGATCCTGAAGAATGGGGCCTGTGTGACATTCCTAGAACAAAAGAACAAGGGAAGCCATAGGGTGGAGTGAGGAGTGTCACTCACCATAGACAGTGAGGAAGATAACCTGTTTAAATTCTATTCCTCCAGTGAAGCTGGCTTGAGCCCGGTACTGCCCACTGTCCTCTGGGGTCAGGTTATCAATCCTCAGGGACAGGATGTTAGGCACATGGACACTGTGCTAGTAACTTGTCCTGGAGGCTGACTCAGGTTGGGGTGTCTGCCCCACGGTGGACTCACAGCAGGACGCTGTAGTTTGACTCAGGACCAAAGCCCCACGAGACCTCCTCTGGGTCAGCTTCTTGATTTTTGGTCACCTAAAATAACACAGAACCTCCTTGGATCCCCTGCATGGGAACAAATCCAGCATCCTCAACTCTAGGACCATGTGCTCCATAACTCTTGACTCCAGTGCTGCAGATGCCTAGGACATTGGAAACAGGAAATGTATTTTTTTTCAGTAACAATAAAGGATAAAATTATATAGCCTATATTTTAAATGAAATTCATCCAATATACTTCCTTGATTCTTAGGAGGCAAACTAGTAACATGATTTTGAAGCAATTCTACTATTAAATCCTAGTTCTAGTGAACTGTTACCTCAAGTAGGTAAGTTTAACTAATCTGCAGTTTCCTCACCTACATTATAAATTGAATGAGATCATGGATCAAAAGCACCTAGCACACTTTCTATCCATACCAAATGCATAACTGTAGGAGGAGCTTCTTAATTGTCCCCTTATGTTCACATCCTTATGTAGTGCCCTCCCCTGGAATGGGGCTGAATCTAGAGAGTGGCTTAGGACTAGACTAGAGTAGATGTGATGGATGTCACTCAGTGATCCTAGGTTATACAACACTGTGACTTCCCTCTTGCTCACACTCTCTCTTCTTCACGTTCACTCTTGTTTGCTCTGAGGAACTCAGCTGCCTGTTGTCAGCTGCCCTAAGGAGTGTCCCACATGACAAGAAACTGAGGTTGCCTCTGGCCAACCTCATTTCCAGGGAGGAAATGGCACCCTCAGTCCAATAGCCACAGGCACTGCCTCCCATCAGCAATCCACGAGAACTCTTGGGATCCTATCTTACCCATTTGACCCTAAGCTGATGCAGCCAAGACTCTGATTTCAGTCTTGAAGACCCTGAGCCAGAGGACTCAGGTGATCCAACTCTAAGCCCTGAACCACAGAAACTGTGAGATTATATCTGATGGTGTTTAAGGCAGCAAGTTTTGGGATAACATGTTACACAGAAATAGATACCTAATACAAACATGAAGACTGCTCTCCTTCCCAGCATCTTCAGGGCAATGTAGTAGTCAGAACAAGCTAGACTGTGCTAGGTGACAAACAGTTACAGAACCTTAGTATCTCAGAACAAGCAGAGTTTATATCTCCTACCACTGGTCCCCTCAGAGAGTGAGGGAAGGATCCTAACTCAAATGTTGGAGGATTTAGTACCTTGTAGCTGCACCCATGGAGCTCACAGCATCCACATAGGCTCCCAGCCCCACTGCAGGGATGGAAGACAGGAGAATCACACAGGGGTTTCACTGCATCTGTCCAAAAGTAGTGTGCTCTCTGCTCATATTTTTTGGCCAGCACTCATCACAAGGCTAACTGCCAAGGACTAGAATATGAAGGGAAGACTGCCGGGGTCCAGCCCCAGCTGATCCAGGGTATTCAAAGGAGAGACGGCTTCGACGACCTATTTATTTATTTATTTATCAAAGATATAAAGAGTAATAGAATAAGGATAGCTCAGTAGGAAAATTCAGCGGAGAAAAGAAGCTGAGTAGCTTGGTTTACGCAGAAAATCAATATAACCTGTGACACCAGGTTAGCTCTGACCACGGAGGCCGCAGGCGCCCTCTCGAATAGCGGAAGGTGCCCAACCTTAGACACCTTCTCGAGTGGGTCTTAGAAGCCCAGGCAAATAAATGGTCGCAGAGGATATCTGCGCTCCAGATGGAGACTCAGCTGGAAGTTAAGGAGAAAAATGACATGGGGAGACCAAGCGTTGGTGAGCAAGGCCCCTAGCTTTATTTTCAACAGGGGCTTATATACCCTAAGTTACACATAGAGGATAATAGGGGATGCAAAGTCAGCAGTCTTTGATCCTTATCAAAAACCAGGGTTTCTTTCCTGCAAATTTATCGTATACAAATGGTTTAGGTGATTTACATCATCTTCTGGCCAGAAGGCCTATTAAAATTTTATGACTCTTGACAAAGACTTATTTTCTCTAAGAGTAATTATTTTAAGGTTTGGCGCCATCTTCTGAAGATAAAATTGCATTCCTATAGGGCGGATGTGTAATGGGTTCACAACAAAGGAAAGAATTTATTACCTTAAGGGTCTAAAGTTACTAACACCAAGGCCACTACTTATTTTTTCTACATACCAACTATTAATTAATACATATTCAAGGATACAATACAGGGGATGTGAAAACTTGGCAACAAACATTGGCTTATCAATGAAATCTTTTACTAGTTTTATTCTGACAGTTTCTAACTCTCTGAGAGGCTCTAAGCTATTTGAATATCTTAAGCTTCCCGTGCCTTTCGAGGCTGGGAGACTGTAAACAATCCTTTGGGAGACTGTAAACAATCGTATGCATAGCTGTAGGAGTCCGGGTAAACTTGTCAGGCGAGTTAGAGAGCTATCTGAGGGGTTTGGATTTAAACACTCCTAGTTGCCCAGGAACTTTATTAATTGGAGCTGTAAGTTAACTCTTTGATAGAGAGAGCGAGATGGTGGTAGGGGACAGCCCCCAGTAAAGTCAGAGGTGAGAGCACAAAGCAATAAAGTAGGCAGACTCTGGTTTTTTGGGGGTAGATGCTCGAGAATATCCGGGGGGACTCCCGAGGCTTGATCCTGCCTTTGCGTATGCCGAGCCTCCATCCTCATGACCTTTGTCACGAGTGGAATGCCTCTCGCCGGCTCCTGGCAGGAGACCTAGTGATCACTTAATGAGCTCTATTGTCCTCGCTTATTTAACTTATATGCAGAGTACATCATGAGAAACGCTAGGCTGGAGGAAGCACAACCTGGAATCAAGATTGCCAGGAGAAATATCAGTAACCTCAGATACGCAGATGACACCACTCTTATGGCAGAAAGTGAAGAAGAACTAAAGAGCCTCTTGATGAAAGTGAAAGAGGAAAGTGAAAAAGTTGGCTTAAAGCTCAACATTCAGAAAACTAAGATCATGGCATCTGGTCCCATCACTTCATGGGAAATAGCTGAGGAAACAGTGGGAATAGTGCTGACTTTATTTTTTGGGGCTCCAAGATCACTGCAAATGGTGATTTCAGCCATGAAATTAAAAGATGCTTACTCCTTGGAAGGAAAGTTATGACCAACCTAGACAGCATATTAAAAAGCAGAGATATTACTTTGCCAACAAAAGTCCGTCTAGTCAAGGCTATGGTTTTTCCAGTGGCCACGAATGGATGTGAGAGTTGGACTATAAAGAAAGCTAAGCACCAAAGAATTGATGCTTTTGAACTGTGGTATTGGAGAAGACTCTTGAGAGTCCCTTGGACTGCAAGCAGATCCAACCAGCCCATTCTAAAGGAGATCAGTACTGGGTGTTCATTTGAAGGACTGATGCTGAAACTGAAACTCCAATACTTTGGGCACCTGATGTGAAGAGCTGACTCATTGGAAAAGACCCTGAAGCTGGGAAAGATTGAGGGCAGGAGGAGAAGGGGACAACAGAGGATGAGATAGTTGGATGGCATCACCGACTCAATGGACATGGGTTTGGGTGGACTCCAGGAGTTGGTGATGGACAGGAAGGCCTGGTGTGCTGTGGTTCATGGGGTTGCAAAGAGTCGGACATGACTGAGAGACTGAACTGAACTGAACTGTCCTTGTGACCCTGAGTTGTGAACAGTGGGCACATTTGCTGCAGGGCTACCACCTCCTGAGCCCACCCTCCCTCTTCAGACATAGGCCCAAGGGATCTGACACCCTCTGTCCTTTCTGGGGACCAGGTACGACAGAAAACAGAATGAGGGAAAGTGCCCTATTCTGAAAAGATGATCAATCTGCTTCTTCCAGCAAGTCAGGATTCATCTGCCGTGATTGGTCTCAGCCTTCCACGGTCCCAGTTTTCTTTCCAATTCAATAAAAGCTCATCATTTCAGACCTGTCTCCCTCCTGCTGCTGCTGCTGCTAAGTCGCTTCAGTCGTGTTCGACTCTGTGCAACCCCATAGAAGGCAGCCCACCAGGCTCCCCTGTCCCTGGGATTCTCCAGGTAAGAACACTGAAGTGGGTTGCCATTTCCTTCTCCAATGCATGAAAGTGAAAAGTGAAAGTGAAGCTGCTCAGTCGTGTCCAACTCTTAGTGACCCCATGGACTGCAGCCTATTAGGCTCCTCCATCCATGGGGTTTTCCAGGCAAGAGTCCTGGAGTGGGTTACCATTGCCTTTTCCTCCTTTCCCTCCTACTGTATTTATTCTCATTCCTGGTTCTCGCTGGAAGCAAAGAATAGCACATGCTAGTGTTCATATGCCCAATGGTTTCAGATATTTCTTTGTATTCATTTAATCACTAATTCATTTAATCAGGCATCCCCTCCAGGTCAGGCTTCAGGGGACATCTGTCCAGACCCCTCTTGTCACAGAAGAGGAAGATTCTCAGGGGGTGAACTTGTGCTGGGCAAAGCCACACCTGGCACCAAGGCTCGTCTCTCCCAGACCAGCGCTTCTCCCCTGCAGAAGCTCCCACCAGCTCCCTCACCCTCTCCCTATCCTCCCGAGGGGCTCCCATCCCAGCACTGTTGTCTCATCACCAGGATCTGAGCAGCTCCTGGAGGCTTATCCTCCAGTTTCCCTCTCTTGAAATGAGGAAGCAAGAACTTTGAAGGTCTTAGCACGGCAGGAACTTCTTGCCAGCTAAGGGTTAAACAATAGCCCAGCCAGACTCCCCACTTGCTGGGGGAAAAATAAAAATAAAAAACAGGAACCAGGGAGAGAGGAAGCTCAGCCCTCAGGCTACAGAGAGGATCCCCTCAGAAGGGAATAATGAGCCCACCTGTGAGGATGATGAAAGAAGACTTTGAAAGGGAAGGAAGGGGGCAAGAGCTGTGATCTACCAAAGGTCTAATCCTAAAGGAGAAAGAAAGTCAGGGAAAGTGTAGTTAAAAACAATATAGTGTAAAAGTTTATTTAAATAATGTAAAATTTAACATTAACAAATCAACTTAAAACTGTGTCTGTTTCTCCCTGTCTCTTATGTAATCTGCCAACCCAAAAGACTATGGACAAAACCCTAGATAACAGAACAGATTTTCCACTTAAAAAAAACTAGAGTAGAGAAGGTCTACATTTTACTGTTGACATAGAGTTTTCTTGTTAAAAAGGAGGTAATGTTTTGCAAAGCTCATTCTTAATTCAAGACATCTCTTTACAAACGGTCTCTAATTCATTAATTTTCATATAACTCCTACAAGTTCATTTAGTGGCTGGGATACTAAAACAAAAAATTAAGACACAAAAAGCTTTCCAACTTTCTCCAGATTTCATAATTTAGTTGGCATTTCCTCATTAGTTTATATTTAATTTCCATATATATAATCATATAATCTTCCAGGAAGTCATGTATGTGATTAGGGTTTTGTCCAGTCTTCAGTTCACTTTTCACTTAATTCCCCGTAGTTTCTACATCCCTTTCTCTTCTCTTTTGCCCTAGTTCACCCACTTCAAGAGCCCACATTACCAGTCTATTGTTCCTTCCATAGTTTCACTATGTTCTTACAACAGGTAGATATACAGAAACCCTTAAACTTAAGAAGCTGTTGTTCCTTTTACAAAAACAGAATTTCATTTCATTGTATTTAACATCCTGCATCTTTCCCAAGAAATCAAGACTACTGTTGCTTCCTCCATCTCAGACAGAATACTAGTCAACCTCCTCCTCCACAAGGCAGCTGCAGAGACTGTCAGGTTCCCTCTGAGTTGCTCCCCAGCCCGTCCAAGGCAAGGAGCCAGCTTCTTAGTCTCTCTCCCTCTCCACAGGAAGCTCTGGGCTCTCCGGACTTCCCATTACTGTTGCAGAGACAGCCTTACCTCCCTCAAATGTTTCCCTTAAAATAGTGAAGGCTGCCTGAGCTCAGGTGTCCTAGACTCACCACAACCAGAAGCTCATTTTGCTCTTCTATTCACCCCAGAACTCTAAACCAAATGCACTGCATTTGCTAAATAATTACAAAGCTGTTATTTCTTTTTGTTCACCAAGGACATTAGACACAGAAGAGGCACCCTGCCCCCCTGCTCCACCCAGAGGCCCTCCCTCCCAGAAGCCTGGGCCACTCACTGAGGAGGAGGCTGATGAATCCCAGGAACCTTGGAGACCCAGCAGAGGTGGGGGTCTTCTGGGCAGGGCCCCATTTCAGTCTGCCTGACACCCTGTGCAATTGCAGAGGAAGCATCTAGAAGGAGCAGAAAGAGAGGAGAGAGTGTCACTCAAAGGGCACTTATGCTATTCTCACCCCTAGGGCGGGGCTAGCACGTTAGTTCTGGTTTGCAGTTCACCAGCCCATATTTAGCCACTCAGAGGTTTCCTATTATTATTGCCAGCACCTACAGTAGGATGTCAATAAACAATTTCAGAGTATAATACTGCACTGCTTCACTATGTTGGAGGTGCCCATCCTGTGGTCATACCAGACTTTTAATCCCACACTCCCCATACTAATACTCCTTGGAATCCCCTTACCTGTTCCCCGTGGGAACAGCTCAGCCCAGATAGCCATGCTCATCCAAAGCAACCTGTGGTCAAGGCACAGAACTCATGCTATTTCAGCCAGGGTAGGCCACAAGTCTGCTGGTTTTGGTATTGTCTCCTATGTCTTCACACTATTTGGTGAGTTTGATTTTCCATAAGCTTCAACTCTCACTTGCCTAAGTAAGAAATTATCAGTAAAAGAACAAAGTTCTTTGAGTGTCATTTCCCGCATCACCAATGCAAATGTTGGCATTTATCTATTGCTTGCACCCTTATGGCTTTCCCTGCCTTATGGCTTTCACTAGTGCTAGGCATGTTCCCTACACACAGGGCAAAGCCAGACCCCACAGGATCTGATGGGCTCTTGTCTGCATCCCACCCACAACTTCCCTTAAGACTCTGCCAACCCTGTACCTGCTATCACAAAGGGGCAGGGAGAGATGTCTACACTCCCCTCCTAGGCACAGACTCAGCTGCCTCAGACTCACTGCTGTCTACTGAGGCTCAGGCTCTGGTCTCTTCTCTTGAGACTAAATACCCCACACCAGAAAACTGTCAGGTTCCACACCTCACAGGAGCAGCCCCACCTATCTAACTCCTGGTCTATAAAGGGGAATGCCAAGTCATTCATTTGAAATAAAAGTCTGAGGACAGATGCCAAACAGGGACTCAAGACACCCCCTTCCTGTGAACAGGGTCTCTCCCCAACAATAAGGTGGCTTGCTGGGCACAGACCTCACAATGGTCACAGTAGGGGGCTTTTCTCCCTCATTTTGAAACTTCCTACCGAATTAAAACACTTTTTTATGGGAAGATGATGTGACCCCAAACCTTTTCATGAAAAGTATAGAGAAAGGGAAGAAGTAACTTCACAGTGGATGAGCCTGGGGAACACTCCCTTCAGCCTGGTGATGAAGGTCAGCATCCTCCGTGGTATGTCATGTGGTAGCATATATCCTTGATATGATACAATGAAAATAGCACTTGCTTCAGTGGTCCTCTACCCAATATCCAAAACTCTAGTCTAATCATGAGAGAAACATTCAGTTCAGTTCAGTTAAGTCGCTCAGTCATGTCCGACTCATTGCCACCCCATGAACCGCAGCATGCCAGGCCTCCCTGTCCATCATCAACTCCCAGAGTTCACCCAGACTCAGGTCCATCGAGTCAGTGATGCCATCCAGCCATCTCATCCTCTGTCGTCCCCTTCTCCTCCTGCCCTCAATCTTTCCCAGCATCAGGGTCTTTTCAAATGAGTCAGCTCTTAACATCAGGTGGCCAAAGTACTGGAGTTTCAGTTTCAACATCAGTCCCACCAATGAACACCCAGGACTGATCTCCTTTAGTATGATTGGATCTCCTTGCACTCTAAGAGACTCTCAAGAGTCTTCTCCAACACCACAGTTCAAAAACATCAATTCTTCTGTGCTCAGCTTTCTTTACAGTCCAACTCTCACATCCATACATGACTACTGGAAAAATCATAGCCTTGATTAGATGGACCTTTGTTGACAAAGTAATGTCCTTGATTTTTAATATGCTGTCTAGGTTGGTCATAACTTTCCTTCCAAGGAGTAAGCATCTTTTAATTTCATGGCTGCAATCGCCATCTTCAGTGATCTTGGAGCCAAAAAAATAAAGTCAACCACTGTTTACACTGTTTCCCCATCTATTTGCCACGAAGTGATGGGACCGAATGCCATGATCTTAGTTTTCTGAGTGTTGAGCTTTAAGGCAACTTTTTCACTCTCCTCTTTCCCTTTCATCAAGAGGCTCTTGAGTTCCTCTTCACTTTCTGCCATAAGGGTGGTGTCATCTGCATATCTGAGGTTACTGATATTTCTACCGGAAATCTTGATTCTAGCTTGTGCTTCCTCCAGCCCAGTGTTTCTCATGATGTACTCTGCATATAAGTTAAATAAGCAGGGTGACAATATACAGCCCTGACATACTCCTTTTCCTATTTAGAACCAGTCTATCATTCCATATCCAGTTCTAACTGTTGCTTCCTGACCTGCATACAGGTTTCTTGAGAGGCTGGTCAGGTGGTCTGGTATTCCCATCTCTTTCAGAATTTTCCACAGTTGATTGTGATCCACATAGTGAAAGGGTTTGGCATAGTCAATAAAGAAGAAATAGATGTTTTTCTGGAACTCTCTTGCTTTTTTGATGATCCAGAGGATGTTGGCAATTTGATCTCTGGTTCTTCTGCCTTTTCTAAATTCAGCTTGAACATCTGGAAGTTCACGGTTCATGTATTGCTGAAGCCTGGCTTGGAGAATTTTGAGCATTACTTTACTAGCGTGTGAGATGAGTACAATTGTGCAGTAGTTTAAGCATTCTTTGGCATTGCCTTTCTTTAGGATTGGAATGAAAACTGACCTTTTCCAGTCCTGTGACCACTGCTGAATTTTCCAAACTTGCTGGCATATTGAGTGCAGCACTTTCCCAGCATCATCTTTTAGGATTTGAAATAGCTCAACTGGAATTCCATCACCTCCACTAGCTTTGTTCATAGTGATGCTTCCTAAGGCCTACTTGACTTCACATTTCAGGATGTCTGGCTCTAGGTGAGTGTGAGTGACCACACCATCGTGATTATCTGGGTCATGAGGATCTTTTTTTGTACAGTTCTTTTGTGTATTCTCGCCATCTCTTCTTAATATCTTCTGCTTCTGTTAGGTCCATACCACTTCTGTCCCTTATTGAGCCTGTCTTTGCATGAAATGTTCCGTTGGTATCTCTAATTTTCTTGAAGAGATCTCGTCTTTCCCATTCAATATTTTTCCTCTATTTCTTTGCACTGATCGCTGAGGAAGGCTTTCTTATCTCTCCTTGCTGTTCTTTGGAACTCTGCATTCAAATGGGTATATTTTCCTCCTTTGCTTTTTGCTTCTCTTCTTTTCACAGCTATGAAACATTAGACAAATCCTAATTCAGGAAAATGTTGCCAAATACCCTACTGCTACTGCTGCTAAGTCACTTCAGTCGTGTCCAACTCTGTGTGACCCCATAGACGGCAGCCCACCAGGCTCCACCATCCCTGGGCTTCTCCAGGCATGAACACTGGAGTGAGTTGCCATTTCCTTTCCAACGCATGAAAGTGAAAAGTGAAAAGTGAAAGTGAAGTCACTCAGTCGTATCCGACTTTTAGTGACCCCATGGACTGCAGCCTACCAGGCTCCTCCATCCATAGGATTTTCCAGGCAAGAATACTGGAGTGGGGTGCCATTGCCTTCTCTGAAATACCCTACAGACTCTCCTTAAAACTGTCATGAGAAAAAGGAACAGCCAACAAACTGTCAGAGCCCAGAGGAGACCAAGGACACAGGATGACTAAATGCAAGATGAGATCCAGGACACTGGGTAAAAATTGAAGGACAACTGAATTAAAGTAGAACTTTCAATACTTACCAACGTTTCCATATTATAACGCTGATATGTCATCAAGGCTCCTCTGCCCTTGGACTTTTCCAGGCAAGAATACTAGAGTGGGTTGCCATTTCCTATTCCATAGGATCTTCTCAGCCTAGGCATTGAACAGACATCTTCTGTGTCTCCTACACTAGCAGCCAGATCCTTTACCACTAAGCCACTTGGGAAGTCCTAACATATTGATATCACTCTATTAATTGCAACAAATATTAGGAGTATAAGATGTTGATAATGTTGCAGGAAATGAGACCCATCCAGGGCCCAAGAGTGGGATCATGTCTAACACTCAGGCATGAATTGTTCGAGGAGACACATGTGCTGACAATGCAAGAGATTTTATTGTGAAGGTGCACTTAGGTAGAGAGCAGCAGGGTAAGGGAACCCAGAACTGCTCTGCCACATGTCTTGTAGTCTTGGGTTTCATGATGATGTGGGTTTCTGGCCCTTCATTCTGACTCTGGGTCCTTCCTGGTGGCACACTCATCACTCAGTCAAGATGGATTTCCAATGAGGAGGATTCTGGGAGGTTGGTAGGACATATGGATTGGTGTCTCCTCTCTTCTTTTGACCTTTCTCGAATTCTTCCAGATGGTAGTGGCTTGTTAGTTCCAGGTTCCTTACCAGGAGCTCCTGTCATAAAGTAACTCATGCAAATAGTTACTGTGATGCCTGGTCAGGGTTTCAGCCAGTGTTTCCTTTAACAATAATAGGGGAGACTGTATGTGGAGTATATGGCAACTCTCTGTACCATCTTGCCATTTTTTCTGTAAATCTAATATAGTTTTTAAAAACTTTTTTTCTTTTTTTAAAGTACTACTTGTCTTGAGCTCATATCCCTTCTGGTTACAACTGCTCATGAGAGATATTCAGGAATGTCCATCACCCTTTCCACAAAGACCAGTGAGATCTATGGGTGACTTTCTTCTCCTATATACACAGAAACACTTATTTCTAGATAAAACCTGTTCCCATTGCTGACCACACAAAAGCAGAATTGAAAACTATTTGGGTTCTGTCCCCAGGCCTGGCTCACAGATGCTCACACAACATTTATTAAGTAAATGTTTACTGAGCCCCTCCTGGATGCCTGTCATGTGCTAGATGCTCATAATGTACAGTAAACACAACTTCTCTGTTCCTTGTCTGAACAGAGGCCACACCACAGCGGGCAACAGGTGCTAAACAAGGAAATGCCTTATGTACATATCATGCCAGTTACAGAGAAAGGAAAATACAGGGTGCCGGGAGGGGAGGAGGACACTGAAAGGGCAGGGTGGCCCCTCTGAGGAAGGGTGACTAAGTTGAGGCCTATAGATTCTGGTGGCCATGAGCTCCACGTGAGCAAATCCAGTGGGCTGATCCCTGTCTTCACCTTACTGACTTTTGGCAGTTTCTTTTTCCAAGAAACCTTCTTTTTTTTTTTTTTTTCAGTTTTTTATTTATTTTTTTAAATTTTATTTTATTTTAAAACTTTACAATATTGTATTGGTTTTTTGCTGGACACCAGAGTCTCCTGACTTTCACTGGCCACTCCTTCTCAGCCTCCTCTTCCTGACTATGACCTTCTGAAGCCCAGACCTTGCTGCCTGGACCACTTGCTTGTCTACACAAGCCTTTTTCTGAATTCCAGACCCATGTATAAAATTGCCTACTTTAGAGTCCCACGTGACGTTCCCATTGCATCTCAAACTCAAATTTCATGCCTGATCCTCAAGCCTGCTTCTTCCCTGGTGGTCCCTGTCTCAGGACAAGGTGCCTCATTTTCCATGGTGCTCAGGCCAAAATCCTTATTCCTCTTGCACTCAGACTCGTGTCTGACCTACCAGTAAATCCTGATACCTCTCCATAAATGTTCATGGATCCACCCCTTCTCATCACATCCACCATTTTCACTTTTCTCTAGAATTCCTGGGGCCTTGCAACACATGCTCAGGCCCCAAACTTGCTGCACTGAACACACAACCAGAGTGGACCTTTAAACTATTGTCATGTCTTATTCCTCTCAAAACACTCTGATGTTAGCCTTCCCACTTAGAAAGAAATTCAAGCCCTGATCTTATCCTTCCAGGCCCACGCCATCTTTTCCCCTGGCCACCTTTACCACCTCATCTCTCCAGGTTCCAGCCATCACTTCCCTCCAGCATCACACGCCATGTGTTTGTACCTCCAGTGCTTCACACAGGCTCCCAGCTCAGGACACTGGCACATGCATATTCTCATCCTAGATTGTCCTCTCACAGTCACTCAGGTCTGTCAAAATACCACTTCCCCAAAGAGGTCTTCCTTATAGAGTTCTTGTTCTTCCTTATAGAGTTCTACTTGTTCTGTCTTCACACACTTGTCACCACCTGACCTTGCATATCTATTTCATCATTTGTTGATTTCCATTATTCCCTTTATGGTGTGAGTTCTTGAGAGCTGGGAATTTGTCCATCTTATTCTCTTCTGTATCCTTAGCACTGAGAAAAATAGTAAACATCTTGTAATTATTCTTTGGAGTTGGGATAGCCTAGTGATTAAAAGTGTGGACTCTGGAGCCAAACCATTTGGCTCAAAATCACAACCACAACCACAACAAAATAAAAAGGGTTTTGAAAAATTAAAAATAAAATAAAAAAAAAATTTAAGTGTAGAAAAACAGTCATTCTGGAACTTGGCTGGGAGTGACACAAAGTGGTAGAACCCATGGGGACAAAATTTGGCAACACCCAAAGAGTCGAAGTGCTATACTCAATACCAGCAAATTTGGTATTGAATATTCCCTGAATATTCATTGGAAGGATTGATGCTGAAGCTGAAACTCCAATTCTTTGGCCACCTGATGCAAACACTGACTCACTGGAAAAGACCTTGATGCTGGGGAAGATTGAGGGCAAGAAAACTCAGCAGTGGCCACAGGACTAGAAAAGATCAGCTTTCTTTCCAATCCCAAAGAAGGGCAATGCCAAAGAATGGTCAAACTACCATACAATTGTTCTCATTTCACATGCTAACAAGGTACTGTTCAAAATCCTTCAAGCTAGGCTTCAACAATACACGAACTGAGAACTTTCAGATGTACAAGTTGCATTTAGAAAAGGCAGAGGAACCAGAGATCAAATTGTCAACATCCATTAGATCATAGAGAAAACAAGGGAATTCCAAAAAAGATCTGCTTTGTTGACCATGCTAAAGCCTTTGCTTGTGTGAATCACAACAAACTGTAGAAAATTCTTAAAGAGATGGGAATTCCAGACCATCTTACCTGCCTTCTGAGAAACCTGCATGCAGGTTAAGAAGAAAGAGTTAGAAGCAGACATGGAACAACTGACTGGTTCAAAATTGGGACAGGAGTACATTAAGGCAGTATTTTATCACCCTCCTTATTTAACATATTTTCAGGATACATCATGCAAAATGCTGAGCTGTTTGAATCACAAGCTGGAATCAAGATTGCCATAAGAAATATCAACAAACTCAGATATGCAGATGAGGCCACCCTAATGGCAGAAATTTAAGAGGAACTGAAGAGCCCCTTGATGAAGACGGAGGAGGAAAGTGAAAAAGCTGGCTTGAAATTCAGCACTCAAGCTTTTTAGTCTGGCACTGGGTGGTTCTTTGGATCATGTATGGTGGCTCCACAGATTTTAACAGCAGAGAACATGGCGGCCCAGAGGGAATGGACCCCGATGGTGTTTCGAGAGCAACTGGAATGAGACTGTTGATAACTTTGATGATATGAACTTAAAGGAGTCTCTTCTTTGGAGCATCTATGCTTATGGTTTTGAGAAACCATCAGCTATTCAGCAGAGAGTTATTATTCCATGTATTAAAGGTATGATGTGGTTGCTCAAGCTCAGTCAGGTACTGGCAAGACAGCCACATTTGCTATTTCCATCCTGCAACAGTTGGATATTGAGTTCAAGGAGACCCAAGCACTAGTATTGGCCTCCACTTTTGGATCAACAGATCCAAAAGGTAATTCTGGCACTTGGAGATTATATGAGAGCAACTTGTCATGCCTGCATTGGTGGAACAAATGTCTGAAATGAAATGCAAAAACTGCAGGCTGAAGCACCACATATTGTTGTTGGAACACCAGGGAGAGTGTTTGATATGTTAAACAGAAGATATCTCTCTCCAAAATAGATCAAAATGTTCGTTTTGCATGAAGCAGATGAAATGCTGAGCTGAGGGTTTAAGGATCAAATCTATGAGATTTTCTGAAAATTAAATACTAGTATTCGGGTGGTGTTGCTTTCTGCCACAATGCCAACGGATGTGTTGGAAGTGACCAAAAAATTCATGAGAGATCCAATTCGAATTTTGGTGAAAAAAGAAGAATTGACTTTTGAAGGAATCAAACAGTTTTATATTAATGTTGAAAGAGGGGAATGGAAGTTGGATACACTTTATGACTTGTACGAGACACTGACAATTACACAGGCTGTTATTTTTCTCAATACAAGGCACAAGGTGGACTGGCTCACAGAGAAAATGCATGCCAGGTACTTCACAGTTTCTGCCCTGCGTGGTGACATGGACCAGAAAGAAAGAGATGTTATCATGAGGGAATTTCGACCAGGGTCAAGCCATGTTCTGATCACTACTGACTTGTTGGCTTGTGGAATTGATGTGCAACAAGTGTCATTGGTTATAAACTATGATCTACCTGCCAACAAAGGTTCGTCTAGTCAAGGCCATGGTTTTACCTGTGGTCAGGTATGGATGTGAGAGTTGGACTGTGAAGAAGGCTGAGTGCCAAAGAATTGATGCTTTTGAATTGTGGTGTTGGAGAAGACTCTTGAGAGTCCCTTGGACTGCAAGCAGATCCAACCAGTCCACTCTAAAGGAGATCAGCCCTGGGATTTCTTTGGAAGGGATGATGCTGAAGCTGAAACTACAGTACTTTGGCCACCTCATGCGAAGAGTTGACTCACTGGAAAAGACTCTGATGCTGGGAGGGATTGGGGGCAGGAGGAGAAGGGGACGACAGAGGATGAGATGACTAGATGGCATCACTGACTCAATGGACATGAGTCTGAGTGAACTCTGGGAGTTGGTGATGGACAGGGAGGCCTGGCATGCCGCAATTCATGGGGTCGCAAAGAGTCGGACGCGACTGAGCGATTGACCTGATCTGATCTGATCTGACCTACCAATCGTGAAGATTATATTCACAGAATTGGCAGAGGGGGTCGATTTGGGAGGAAAGGTGTGGCTATAAACTTTGTTACTGAAGAAGACAAGATTTTTCATGACATTGAGAGTTTCTACAATACTACAGTGGAGGAAATGCCAATGAATGTGGCCGACCTTATTTAATTCCTGGGATGAGACAGTTTTCAATGCAGTGCTCACTGTTGCTGAATAGGCGATCACAACGTGCATTGTGCTTCTTTCGTTGGGAATATTTGAATCTTGTCTCAATGCTCATAATGGATCATAAATACAGATTTTGATAGCAAAGCAACATTAGTCGTGAGCTCTTGTGAGGAAAGTCATTGGCTTTATCCTCTTTAGAGTTAGACTGTTGGGGTGGGTATAAAAGATGGGGTCTGTAAAATCTTTCTTTCTTAGAAATTTATTTCCTAGTTCTGTAGAAATGGTTGTATTAGATGTTCTCTATCATTTAATAATATACTTGTGGACTAAAAGATATAACTGCTGTATAAAATCAGCCAATTATGTTAAACTAGCATATCTGCCTTTATTGTGTTTGTCATTAGCCTGAATAGAAAGGCCTTTAAAATTGATTTTTTTTTTTTTTAGCATTTGAATGCATTTTGTTTGGTATTATATTTATTCAATAAAGTATTTAATTAGTGAAAAAAAAAAAGAAATTCATCACTCAATAAACTAGGATCATGGCATACAGTCCCATCACTTCATGGCATACAGATGGGGAAAAAATGGAAACTGGCAAGTTTTATTTTCTTGAGCTCCAAAATCAGTGCAGACTGTGACTGCAGCCATGTAATTAAAAGATGTTTTCTCCTTGAAGAAAAGCTATGACAAACCTAGGCAGTGTATTAAAAAGCAGAGACATCACTTTGCTGACAAACATCCTTATAGTCAAAGCTATGGCTTTTCCAGTAGTCATGTATGGATGTGACTGTTGGACCATTAAAAGGTTGAGTACTGAAGAAATAATGCTTTCAAAGTGTGGTACTAGGGAAGACTCCAGAGTCTGTTGGACAGCAAAGAGATCAAACCACTCAATTAAAGGAAATCAACCCTGAATATTCATTGGAAGGACTAACGCTGAAACTGAAACTCCAATTCTTTGGCCACCTGATGCAAACACCAACTCATTGGAAAAGACCATGATGCTGGGGAAGACTGAGGGCAAGAAGAGAATGGAGTGGCAGAGAATAAGACGGTTGGATGGCATCACCAAACTAATGGACATGAATTTGACTAAACTCCAGCAGATAATGAAGGTCAGGGAAGCCTGGCCTGCTACAGTCCACTGGGTTGCATAGAGTCAGACATGACTTAGTGACTGAGCAAAAACAACAGCAGAGTCAAAATCCTACTTCCCCTGCTTTGCATTTCCTATCTATAAAACTTCGTCCCATATTGATTGCTGAATTATTTCTGAGAACAAATGATAGAAACTAATCTAAAGATTTGTAAGTTGTTATTGTTCTTGTTTAGTTGATAAGTGATGTCTGACTCTTTTGAGACCCCATTGACTATAGCTTTCCAGGCTCTTCTGTCCCTGGGATTTCCCAGACAAGAAGAATACTGAAGTGGGTTGCCATTTCATTCTCCAGGTGATCTTCCTGATCCAGGGATTGAACCTGTGTCTCCTGCATTGTAGGTGGATTCTTTACTGCTGCTTCACCAGGGAAATCCAAGGTTTTCTCAGTGCTGCTGCTGCTGCTAAGTCGCTTCAGTCATGTCTGACTCTGTGCAACCCCAGAGATGGCAGCCCACCAGGCTCCCCCATTCCTGGGATTCTCCAGGCAAGAACACTGGAGTGGGTTGCCATTTCCTTCTCCAATGCAGGAAAGTGAAAAGTGAAAGTGAAGTCATCCAGTCGTGTCTGACTCTTAGTGACCCCATGGACTGCAGCCTACCAGGCTCCTCCATCCATGGGATTTTCCAGGGAAGAGTACTAGAGTGGGGTGCCATTGCCTTCTCTGAGTTTTCTGAGTAGGGTCAGCTTAATTGTTCCATGGAATGTTCCCATGGTGGGATACTGTACTTCTATATAAATATCAGGAAGCACTATAGACACTAGTTGAAAAGATTTCTAGAATAATGTTCCATGAAAAAAAAGCAAACTGCCAGCATATATGTACATTTATAAAGTCTTCTATTACTGACCCTTCTTAGCCCTTGACAATGCCTCTATATTTACAAAGATGAGTTTGTAAATAGTTTTATTTACCCAGCACCTGTCTCTGACCACAGCCTTGACCACATTTTAGAGAAATGTCAGCACAGTGCTCTTAGTGCCTCGCTACTAATATTGAGAGTCATTGCCAATAGCTTGGTGGTCACTCAGAACCTACCAGGTTCGATGCATGATACTGGATGCTTGGGGCTGGTGCACTGGGATGACCCAGAGGGATGGTATGGGGAGGGAGGAGGGTGGAGGGCTCAGGATGGGGAACACATGTATACCTGTGGCAGATTCATTTCGATATTTGGCAAAACCAATACAATATTGTAAAGTTTAAAAATAAAATAAAATTAAAAAAAAAAATAACCTACCGATAGACTTCACTACCACTGCCCTCACACAGCTAGTCCAACAGGCTCATGCCTCACTTTCCTAGATCCCTACCACCACCCCTCACTGCCTTCTTCCATGTAGTGTGAGGCGTTACATCACAGTCATGGCTTCAGCTAAAATGTTTCACTTGTCAGAAGAGCATTTGTTGGTTGTTTGGAGCCATTGCTGAGCCTCAGGCACCTTCGTTAAGTTGTAGACATGTGTGTCTGATTCTCCATCAGTCTCTTGTTATTTTCAGTTCTCATCAATTTTCAGAGGAACAAATCCTCTAGTTCTTTATTGAGGTCCAGACTGCTTCTATCATCATCCTTCCTGACTCAATCCCCAGCAGCAGCAAAGTCCCCAATCCAGTTCCAGGCTCTGGAAAATGGCCTTTATCAGTCCAAGTACACGATGCCCACACTAACTTCTGCATCTTGGCTCTACTACACTCCCTTTATTGGAAAACCTTCCTTCTTCCCTCCAAACCCATGAAATATATACCCTACCAAGACTGAATCATGAAGAAATAAAAATTCTGAATAGACCAATAATGAGTTATGAAATTGGATCAATATCCAAGCTACTTCCAAAAACAAAAGTCCAGGACCAGATGGTTTCACTGGTAAATTCTACCAAATATTTAAAGAACTAACACCCTCATTCACTTACATTACCAAAAAATAGAAGAGAAGGGAACACTTCTAAAACTCATTTTATGAGGCCAACATTACTGTGACACAAAAACTAGTTATGGACACCACAAGAAAAAAGTTATGGACCAATATCCCTGATAAACATAGATGTGAAACTCCTTAACAGAATAAATACTACCATGCTATACTCAGCAATACAACAAAAGGATTACATATCATGATCAGGCGGCATTTATCCCAGGAATGCAAGAATGTTTCAGTGTCCACAAATCAATCAGTGTGATATAGCACATGAATAAAATGCAGGATAAAAATTGTATGATCATTTCAGTAGATACAGGAAAAGTGGCAAAATTCAATATTTATTTATGAAAATATCTCAACAGGATGGGTATAGAGGAAAAGTACCTCAATGTATTAATAATAAAAGCCATAGATACCAAGCCCACAGCTAACATCACACTCAATAGTGAAAAGCCAAAGGCTTGCAATTAGGCAATGAACATAAAGAAAAGGCAACCAGATCAGAAAATAAGAAGTAAAACAGTCATTACTTGAAGATGACATGATGTTACATATAGAAAACCCTAAAGATTCCACCAAAAAAAATATAGTTAGAACTAATAAACAAACTTATTAAAGTTATCAGATAGGAAATCGATGTACAAAAATCTGTTGTGTTTCTGTATATATCAGAAAGAGAAATTAAGAAAGAAATCCCATTTACTATTGCATCAAAAGAATAAAATACCTATGAATAAATTCAGCTAAGGAATGGGAACACCTGAAAGCTGTAAGATACTGATGATATAAACTGAAGATACAAATAAACTTAAAAGTATTCCACTTTTATTGATTGGAAGAATTAATAGTGCTAAAATGTTCATACTATTCAAAGCAACCTACAGATTCAATGCAATCTTTACCAACCTTCTAATAGCTTTTTTCAGAAATAAAATCATCCTCAAATTTGTATGGAATCACAAAAGACCTCAAATAACTAAAGCAACTTTGAGAAAGAAGAAAAAAGCTGGGACCATAATGCCCTCTGATTTCAAATAATATTACAAAGCTATAGTGGTCAAAACAGTATGCTATCATAGTAGAAACAAGTACATAAGTCAATGGAACAAAATAAAGAGCACAGAAATAAACCAACACATATATAGTCAACTATTTTATGACAAAGGGGTCAATGGGGAAAGAACAGTCTCTTCAATAAATGATGTTGGGAAAACTGAATTAGATCAGATCAGTCGCTCAGTCGTGTCCGACTCTTTGAGACCCCATGAATTGCAGCACGCCAGGCCTCCCTGTCCATCACCAACTCCCGGAGTTCACTCAGACTCACATCCATCGAGTCAGTGATGCCATCCAGCCATCTCATCCTCTGTTGTCCCCTTCTCCTCTTGCCCCCAATCACTCCCAGAATCAGAGTCTTTTCCAATGAGTCAACTCTTCGCATGAGGTGGCCAAAGTACTGGAGTTTCAGCTTTAGCATCATTCCTTCCAAAGAAATGCCAGGGCTGATCTCCTTCAGAATGGACTGGTTGGATCTCCTTGCAGTCCAAGGGACTCTCAAGAGTCTTCTCCAACACCAGACACATACAAAGTAATGAAATTGCCTGAGTAATATTTCATTGTATGAACCGCATCCTTTTTATCCATTTATCTGTTGATGAACATTTAGGTAGTTTCCATGTCCTGGCTATTGTGAACAGTGCTGCAATGAACATTGGGGTATCACTCAGCCATTATAATGGAGAAGGCAATGGCAACCCACTCCAGTACTCTTGCCTGGAAAATCTCATGGGCAGAGGACCCTGGTAG
The DNA here is from genome assembly GCF_032452875.1 of Bos javanicus. Lineage (NCBI taxonomy): Eukaryota > Metazoa > Chordata > Mammalia > Artiodactyla > Bovidae > Bos > Bos javanicus. The sequence continues at coordinate 13,156,150 of NC_083870.1, forward strand.
GCTGAAGTCCATGGGGTCGCTAAGAGTCGGACATGACTGAGCAATTTCACTTTCACTTTTCACTTTCATGCAATGGAGAAGGAAATGGCAACCCACTCAAGTGTTCTTACCTGGAGAATCCCAGGGACGGTGGAGCCTGGTGGGCTGCCATCTATGAGGCTGCACAGAGTCGGACACAACTGAAGCGACTTAGCAGCAGTAGCAGCAACTATTATAAAGGATGAAATAATGGCATTTGCAGCAACATGGATGGAGCTATCGTCATACTGATTAAAGTAAGTCAGACAGAGAAAGACAAATATATGATATTGCTTATATGTGGAATCTAAAAAATGATGCAAATGGGTTTATTTACAAAATAGAAACAGATTCATAGACTTAGAGAATGATATGGTTACCAGGGGCAAAGGGAAGAAGGGATAGTTAAAGAGTTTGGAATTAACCTGTAAACACTAAAAAGGGATAACCAATAAGGACCTGTTGTGGCACAGGGAACTCTGCTCAAAGTTACATGGCAGATGGATGGGAGGAGAGTTTGGGGGAGAATGGTTACATGTATATACGGCAGATTCCCTTTGCTGTCCACCTGAAATTATCGCAATATTGTTAATTATCTATACTCCAATACAAAATATAGATTTTAAAAAACTAAAAATTAAAACTTCAATTAACTTTTTTCAATTTAATCAACATTTATTGGACATGTACTGGATATTTGAGAGTTAAAAATTTGAATGAGAAAAGGTCTCTCTCCAAAGCAGATTATTGTTTTATAAAGATGCGGCTTTAGCTTGTTCTTTATTTTTATCTTTAAACATTTTATTTTATATTGAAGTATAGCAAATTTGGAAAACTCATCAGTGGCCACAGGACTGGAAAAAGTCAGTTTTCATTCCGATCCCAAAGAAAGGCAATGCCAAAGAAGGCTCAAACTACCGCACAATTGCACTCATCTCACATGCTAGTAAAGGAATGCTTAAAATTCTCCAAGCCAGGCTTCAGCAGTATGTGAACCGTGAACTTCCTGATGTTCAAGCTGGTTTTAGAAAAGGCAGAGGAACCAGAGATCAAATTGCCAACATCTGCTGGATCATGGAAAAAGCAAGAGAGTTCCAGAAAAACATCTATTTCTGCTTTGTTGACTATGCCAAAGCCTTTGACTGTGTGGATCACAAGAAACTGTGGAAAATTCTGAAAGAGATGGGAATACCAGACCACCTGACCTGCCTCTTGAGAAATCTGTATGCAGGTCAGGAAGCAACAGTTAGAACTGGACATGGAACAACAGACTGGTTCCAAATAGAAAAAGGAGTACGTCAAGGCTGTATATTGTCACCCTGCTTATTTAACTTATATGCAGAGTACATCATGAGAAACACTGGACTTGAAGAAACACAAGCTGAAATGAAGATAGCCGGGAGAAATATCAATAACCTCAGATATGCAGATGACACCATCCTTATGGCAGAAAGTGAAGAGGAACTAAAGAGCCTCTTGGTGAAAGTGAAAGAGGAGAGTGGAAAAGCTGGCTTAAAGCTCAACATTCAGAAAACTAAGATCATGGCATCTGGTCCTATCACTTCATGGCAAATAGATGGGGAAACAATGATTGATTTTATTTTTCTGGGCTCCAAAATCTCTGCAGATGGTGATTTCAGCCATGAAATTAAAAGATGCTTGCTCCTTGGAAGGAAAGTTATGACCAACCTAGACAGCATATTAAAAAGCAGAGACATTATTTTCTCAGCAAAGTTCCGTCTAGTCAAGGCTATGGGTTTCCAGTGGTCATGTGTGGATTGGAGAGTTGGACTATAAAGAAAAGCTGAGCATTGAAGAATTGATGCTTTTGAACTGTGATGTTGGAGAAGACTCTTGAAAGTCCCTTGGACTGCAAGGAGATCCACCCAGTCCATTCTAAAGGAGATCAGTCCTGGGTGTTCATTGGAAGGACTGATGCTGAAGCTGAAACTCCAATACTTTGGCCATCTGATGTGAAGAGCTGACTCACTGGAAAAGACCCTGAAGCTGGGAAAGACTGAGGGCAGGAGGAGAAGGAGACGACAGAGGATGAGATGGTTGGATGGCATCACCGACTCTATGGACATGGGTTTGGGCGGACTCCAGGAGTTGGTGATGGACAGGCAGGCCTGGCGTGCTGTGGTTCATGAGATCGCAAAGAGTCGGACACAACTGAGTGAGTGAACTGAACTGAACTGAGTCGGTAATGCTATCAAACTATCTCATCTTCTGCCGCCACCTTCTCATTTTGCCTTCAATCTTTCCCAGCATCAAGGTCTTTTCCAATGAGTCAGCTCTTTGCATCAGATAGCCACAGTATTAGCACTTCAGTTTCAGCATCAGTCCTTCTAATGAATAGTCAGGGTTGATTTCCTTTAGGATTAACTGGTTTGATCTCCTCGAATTTCAGGGGGCTCTCAAGAGTCTTCCCCAGCTCCACAATTCGAAAGCATCAATTCTTCAGCACTCAGCCTTCTTTATGGTCCAACTCTCACATCCATACATAACTACTTGAAAAACCACAGCGCTAACTATATGGATCTTTATCGACAAAGTGATAGCTCTGATTTGTTTGTTTGTTTAATTAGTTACTTTATTTTAATTGGAGGCTAATTATTTACAATACTGAGGTGGTTTTTGCCATACATTGACATGAGTCAGCCATGGGTGTACATGTGTCCCATGGACCTGAAACCCCCTCTCACCTCCCTCCCTATCCCATTCCTCTGAGTTGTCCCAGTTCACTGGCTTTGAGTGCCCTGTTTCCTGCATCAAACTTGGACTGGTGATCTATTTCACATATGGTAATATTCATGTTTCAATGCTATTCTCTCAAATCATCCCACTCTCTCCTTTTCCCACAGAGTCCAAAACTGTTCTTTACATCTGTGTCTCTTTTGCTATCTCACATATAGAGTCATCATTACCATCTTTCTAAATTCCATATATATGTGTTAATATACTGTATTGGTGTTTTTCTTTCTGACTTACTTCACTCTGTATAGTAGGCTCCAGTTTCATCCATCTCATTAGAATTGACTCAATTGTGTTCTTTTTAATAGCTGAGTAATATTTCATTCTGTATATGTACCACAACTTTCTTATCCATTCATCTGCTGATGGACATCTAGGCTGCTGCAATGAACATTGGGGTACATGTGTCTCTTTCAATTCTGTTTTCCTTGGTGTGAAATCCCACTTCTGGGTGATATGGCAGTTCTATTTGCAGTTTTATAAGGAATCTCCACACTGTTCTCCATAGTGGCTGTACTAGTTTGCATTCCCACCAACAGGTGGATATCTTTGCTTTTTAATATGCTATCTAGGTTTGTCACAGCTTTCCTTCCAAGGAGCAAGAGTTGTTTAATTTCATGGCTACAGTCACTGTCCTCAGTGATTTTGGAGCCCATGAAAATAAAATTTGCCACTGCTTTCAGTTTTTCCCCTTGTATTTGCCAGGAAGTGATGGGACTGGATGTCATGATCTTCGCTTTTTGAATGTTGAGTTTCAAGCCATATTTTTCACTCTCATCTTTCATCTTCATTAAGAAGCTCTTTAGTTCCTCTTCATTTCCTGTCATTGGAGTGGAATCATCTGTATATATGAGGTTGTTGATATTTCTTGTGGCAATTTTGATTCCAGCTTGATTCATTCAGCCAAACATTTTGCATGATGTACTCTGCATATAGGGCTCCATTGGTGGCTCAGCGGTAAAAAATCTTCCTGTAATGCAGGAGCCACAGGAGATGCAGATTCTATCCCTGAGTCAGGAAGATCCCCTGGAGAAGGGCATGGAAACCCACTCCAGTATTTCTGCCTGGAGAATCCCATGGACACAGGAGCCTCATGGGCTACAGACCATAGGGTTGAAAAGAGTCAAACATGACTGAAGCGACTTAGCATGTGTGCACTCTACAGATAAATTAAATATGTAGAGTGACAATGTACAGCCTTGCACTCCTTTCCCAATTTTGAATCAGTCAGTTGTTCCATCTGCAATTCTAACTACTGGTTCTTGACCTGCATATAGGTTTCTCAGGAAACTGGCAAGGTAATCTGATATTCCCATCTCTTTAAGAGTTTGTTGAGAGCCACACAGTCATAGGATTTAGTGTAGTCAGTAAAGCAGAAATAGCTGTTTTTCTGGAATTCTCTTCCTTTCTCTATGATCCAACGAAGGTTGGCAATTTGATCTCTGTTTCCTCTGCCTCTTCAAAACCCAGCTTGTATATCTGAAAGTCTTCAGTGCATGTACTGCTGAAGCCTAGCTTGAAGGATTTTGAGCATAAGTTTGCTAGCATGTAAAATGAGAGCAATAGTACAGTAGTTTCAACATTCTTTGGTATTGTCTTTCTTTGGGATTGGAATGCAAACTGAACTTTTATAGTCCTGTGGGGACTGCTGAGTTTTCTAAATTTGCTGACATATTGAATGCAGTAATTTAACAGTATCATCTTTTAGGATTTTAAATAGCTCAGCTGGAATTTAATCACATTTACTAATTTTGTTCATAGAAATTCTTCCTAAGGCCCACTCCAGGATGTCTGGCTCTAGGTGAGTGACCACACCACCATGGTTATCTCAGTCATTAAGACAATTTTTGTATAGTTCTTCTTTGTATTCTTGCCACCTCTCCTTAATATCTTCTGCTTCTGTTAGATATTCTGTTGATATTTCTTATGACAATTTTGATTCCAGCTTGTGATTCATTCAGCCAAATATTTTGCATGATGAACTCTGCATATAGGGCTTCGCTGGTGGCTCAGTGATAAAGAATCTGCCTGTAATCCAGGAGCCACAGGAGAAGCAGATTCGATCCCTGAGTCAGAAAAAGCCCCTGGAGGAGGGCATGGAGACTCACTCCAGTATTCCTGCATGGATTCTCCAAGCAGGATTTCAGTCCTTAATCATGCCCATTCTTGCAAGCAATGTTCTCTTGATGTATCCCTATTTTCTTGAAGAGATCACTAGTCTTTCCCACTCCATTATTTTCCTCTCTTTCTTTGCACTGTTCATTTAAGAAGGCCTTCTTATCTCTCCTTGGTATTCTCTGGATCTCTGCATTCAGTAGGATATATCTTTCCTTTATTCCCTTGCCTTTCACGTCTCTTCTTTCCTCAACTATTTAGAAAGCCTCCTCAGACAACTACTTTGCCTTCTTGTATTTCTTTTTCTTTGGGATGGTTTTGGTCACTGTCTCCTGTACTATGTTAAAAACCTCTGTCCATATGAAATAGAAACATATTTTAATAGCCTTTAATAGAGTTTAATTTTTGTCTTAATCTGTTTGGGACCTAGTGTTAAGAATATCCAATTCTAAAACTGACGTGTCACTCTGTAATATTGTATCGAGCAGGAAACATCATTGTTTGCTGTTCTGCAACACCAACATTCATCCGGTTTGTGCAGAATATCCTATTAATACCCAGCATCTGGGTATTAATTTAATTTAATTAATCCTATTAATTAAAGTTTAATTAGCTAGTGAAGAAGAAATATGAGTAATTAGACAGTAAATGCTAATTAGTAAGTTATTCAAAAGCCTCCATTATATACAAATTCAAGCCACATTTTACAACCCTAGTTAGTAGTATAATCCAAATCCTATCAGGGCAACTGTTCAGTTCAGTTCAGTCACTCAGTCGTGTCCAATTCTCTGTGACCCCATGAATCGCAGCATGCCAGGCCTCCCTGTGCATCACCAACTCCCAGAGTTCACTCAGACTCACGGCCATCGAGTCAGTGATGCCATCCAGCCATCTCATCCTCTGTCGTCCCCTTCTCCTCTTGCCCCCAATCCCTCCCAGCATCAGAGTTTTTCCAGTGAGTCAACTCTTCGCATGAGGTGGCCAAAGTACTGGAGTTTCAGCTTTAGAATCATTCCTTCCAAAGAAATCCCAGGGCTGATCTCCTTCAGAATGGACTGGTTGGATCTTGCAGTCCAAGGGACTCTCAAGAGTCTTCTACAACACCACAGTTCAAAAGCATCAATTCTTCAGCACTCAGCCTTCTTCACAGTCCAACTCTCACATCCATATATGACCACAGAAAAAACCATAGCCTTTACCAGACGGACCTTTGTTGGCAAAGTAATGTCTCTGTTTTTGAATATGCTGTCTAGGTTGGTTATAACTTTCCTTCCAAGGAGTAAGCGTCTTTTAATTTCATGGCTGCAATCACCATCTGCAGTGATTTTGGAGCTCAAAAAAATAAAGTCTGACACTGTTTCCACTGTTTCCCCATCTATTTCCATGAAGTGATGGGACCGGATGCCATGATCTTCATTTTCTGAATGTTGAGCTTTAAGCCAACTTTTTCACTCTCCTCTTTCACTTTCATCAAGAGGCTTTTTAGTTCTTCTTCACTTTCTGCCATAAGGGTGGTGTCATCTGCATATCTAAGGTTATTGATATTTCTCCTGGCAATCTTCATTCCAGCTTGTGCTTCTTCCAATCCAGTGTTTCTCATGATGTACTCTGCACATAAGTTAAATAAGCAGGGTGACAATATACAGCCTTGACGTACTCCTTTTCCTATTTGGAACGAGTCCATTGTTCCATGTCCAGTTCTAACTGTTGCTTCCTGACCTGCACACAGATTTCTCAAGAGGCAAGTCAGGTGGTCTGGTATTCCCATCTCTTTCAGAATTTTCCACAGTTTATTGTGAGCCACACAGTCAAAGGCTTAGGCATAATCAACAAAGCAGAAATAGATGTTTTTCTGGAACTCTCTTGCTTTTTCCATGATCCAGTGGATGTTGGCAATTTGATCTCTGGTTCCTCTGCCTTTTCTAAAACCAGCTTGAACATCAGGAAGTTCGTGGTTCACATATTGCTGAAGCCTGACTTGGACAATTTTGAGCATTACTTTACTAGCATGTGACATGAGTGCAATTGTGTGGTAGTTTGAGCCTTCTTTGGCATTGCCTTTCTTTGGGATTGGAATGAAAACTGACCTTTTCTAGTCCTGTGGCCACTGCTGAGTTTTCCAAATTTGCTGGCATATTGAGTGCAGCACTTTCACAGCATCATCTTTCAGGATTTGAAATAGCTCAACTGGAATTCCATCACCTCCACTAGCTTTGTTCATAGTGATGCTTCCTAAGGCCCACTTGACTTCACATTCCAGGATGTCTAGCTCTAGGTGAGTGATCACACCATCGTGATTATCTGGGTCCTGAAGATCTTTTTGTACAGTTCTTCTGTGTATTCTTGCCACCTCTTCTTAATATCTTCTGCTTCTGTTAGGTCCATACCATTTCTGTCCTTTATCGAGCCCATCTTTGCATGAAATGTTCCCTTGGTATGTCTAATTTTCTTGAAGAGATCTCTAGTCTTTCCCATTTTGTTGTTTTCCTCTATTTCTTTGTATTGATCACTGAGGAAGGCTTTCTTATCTCTCCTTGCTATTCTTTGGAACTCTGCATTCAGATGCTTATATCTTTCCTTTTCTCCTTTGCTTTTCACTTCTTTTCACAGCTATTTGTAAGTCCTCCCCAGACAGCCATTTTGATTTTTTGCATTTCTTTTCCATGGGGATGGTCTTGATCCCTGTCTCCTGTACAATGTCACGAACCTCATTCCATAGTTCACCAGGCACTCTATCTATCAGATCTAGGCCCTTAAATCCATTTCTCACTTCCACTGTATAATCATAAGTGATTTGATTTAGGTCACACCTGAATGGTTCGATTGTAGTTTCTGTAATTTAGGTGTATACATTGGCTTTGCCTGACAGACAGCTCTGTTTGCTTCAATTTATAGCTAGAAAAATAATAATTCCATTTTCTGGCCAAAAGAATATTAACTCTAGGGTTTTGGCCATTTCAGTCAGTCTTCCTGCCAGCAGAACCTATTAACATACAAGGATTGTATTTTTAAGGAAATTGAAGGATCTGGACGATGTGACTATCTATTCACCCTTTAAAAAAACAAATGAACAAATTCAACAGAACAGAAGCAGACTCACAGATATAGAGAACAGACTAGTGGTTATGAGAGAGAAGAGGGTAAGGGGAAGGACACGGTGGGGAAGGAGATTAAAAAGCATAAACTACTGGGCATATTATTTAATAATTTGGAAGCATATGATGCATATCACAGTAAATATGGTCAGTATTTTTAATAGCTTTGGAGTATAGTCTGTAAAAATATCAAATCACTGTGTTGTACATCTAAAACTAACATAATATTATACTTCAATTATACTTCAATAAAGATAAAAGAAAAATTTACCTTTAACTCTGTGCTCCTTTCTCCTCTTTTCTCTTGTAGCATTAAGCAATCTTTTCTTAAAATCTGAGACAAATAATTGAGGTTTCTCCAGAACAAAGGAGCTGTGCAAACAAGGTACAGCAGTTTGCAACTTGTGTGCATTCATTTCCTGCCTTTGTACCTGATGAGTTTGAACGTGCTCATCAGCAGTCAGAATTTTGACTTACCCAGGGGCAGATGCTGGCTGCAGTGCGCTGTTCCTTCTGTGATGGATGTGTTCAGTGTTGCCAGAAATAATTATGCAGGGAGGGATTGTGAGACATTGGAGAGAGGTCTTCATTTAGATGTATTATGCAACTCAAATGATGAAAGGCAAATCACTAGAAAGTGATTTTTGCACAGACCAATTGATGCATTTAAGAGTTCAAAATTAAAGTTTAAGAGTATTTGTAACTTAATGTACAAATAAACTGTTAACTGCTTGATATGGCTTCAATGTACAAAGAATAAGGGAAAAAATGTATGCCAAAACTTTGGGAAAGGCATTCCAACCTAGTTAATGTTCTAAATCCTAATAGGTTAATTGTGAGTCCTAAGACATATCTCTTCCTGGGTTTCTTTAATGCCCTCTTTAAGTTGTAGGCTGCAGGAGGCTCATGGATAACAAACTATCTAAAAGGAACTTAAATTATTTAAGTATTTGCTTCTATGCACACACACACACACACACACACACACACACCCTTACACCCTTAATTAAATGTGAACCAAATGCTCCACTTATATCCTATTAGTTGGGTTCAATGATTACTCCATCAAATTCTGGACAATGACAAGTCTATCAAATCTTTTCTCCTTGCCTTTTTAAATAATTTCATTAAATTAAAACAATGGGTAACTGAATCACCCAAGACCTACCTTGTGAAATTGTTGGGAATATTGTGAGCCCATCAGTTTGTTAGACCATACCTTTGTCTGCATTCCTAACTCTCAAGGTATCCCTTCCTTAGTTGTATTGCCTTTCAACATGTAAATAAATATGGTGGCATTAAAATTGGGGGGGGGGACTATTTACTGAACATGGATTAAGGCCTCATGGGGGTTACAGGTGATGTAGATACAAGTGCTGCCCTCAAGCTGTAATCTTCCAGCAGAAGGAATATTGGGACAAGGTACTCTTTTTATTTTGGGGAATTTTAATATTGTATTTTAAGGGATTTGATTTAAGTCATACCTGAATGGTTTAGTGGTTTTCCCTACTTTCTTCAATTTAAGTCTGAATTTGGTAATAAGGAGTTCATGATCTGAGCCACAGTCAGCTCCTGGTCTTGTTTTTGTTGACTGTATAGAGCTTCTCCATCTTTGGCTGCAAAGAATATAATCAATCTGATTTCGGTGTTGACCATCTGGTGATGTCCTTGTATAGAGTCTTCTCTTGTGTTGTTGGAAGAGGGTGTTTGCTATGACCAGTGCCTTTTCTTGGCAAAACTCTATTAGTCTTTGCCCTGCTTCATTCCATATTCCAAGGCCAAATTTCCCTGTTACTCCAGGTGTTTCTTGACTTCCTACTTTTGCATTCGAGTCCCCTATAATGAAAAGGACATCTTTTTTGGGTATTAGTTCTAAAAGGTCTTGTAGGCCTTCATAGAACCGTTCACTTCAGCTTCTTCAGCATTACTGGTTGGGGCATAGACTTGGATTACTGTGATATTGAATGGTTTGCTTGGAAATGAACAGAGATCATCCTGTCCTTTTTGAGATTGCATCCAAGTACTGCATTTCGGACTCTTTTGTTGACCATGATGTCTACTCCATTTCTTCTGAGGGATTCCTGCCCACAGTAGTAGATATAATGGTCATCTGAGTTAAATTCACCCATTCCAGTTCATTTCAGTTCGGTGATGCCTAGAATGTCGACATTCACTCTTGCCATCTTTTGTTTGACCACTTCCAGTTTGCCTTGATTCATGGACCTGACATTCCAGGTTGCTATGCAATATTGCTCTTTACAGCATTGGATCTTGCTTCTATCACCAGTCACACTCACAGCCGGGTATTCTTTTTGCTTTGAGTCCATCCCTTCATTCTTTCTTTCATTCATTCATAAAATGGAAGTTAGAAATAGATTTAAGGGCCTAGATCTGATAGATAGAGGGCCTGATGAACTATGGAATGAGGTTCGTGACATTGTATAGGAGACAGGGATCAAGACCATCCCCATGGAAAAGAAGTGCAAAAAAAACAAAATGGCTGTCTGGGGAGGCCTTACAAATAGCTGTGAAAAGAAGAGAAGTGAAAAGCAAAAGAGAAAAGGAAAGATATAAGCATCTGAATGCAGAGTTCCAAAGAATAGCAAGGAGAGATAAGAAAGCCTTCCTCAGCGATCAATACAAAAAATAGAGGAAAACAACTGAATGGGAAAGACTAGAGATCTCTTCAAGAAAAGTAGAGATACCAAGAGAACATTTCATGCAAAGATGGGCTCGATAAAGGACAGAAATGGCATGTACCTAATAGAAGCAGAAGATATTAAGAAGAGGTGGCAAGAATACACAGAAGAACTGTACAAAAAAGATCTTCAGGACCCAGATAATCACGATGGTGTGATCACTCACCTAGAGCCAGATATCCTGGAATGTGAAGTCAAGTGGGCCTTAGGAAGCATCACTATGAACAAAGCTAGCAGAGATGGTGGAATTCCAGTTGAGCTATTTCAAATCCTGAAAGATGATGCTGTGAAAGTGCTGCACTCAATATGCCAGCAAATTTGGAAAACTCAGCAGTGGCCACAGGACTAGAAAAGGTCAGTTTCAATTTCAAACCCAAAGAAAGGCAATGCCAAAGAAGGCTCAAACTACCACACAATTGCACTCATGTCACATGCTAGTAAAGTAATGCTCAAAATTGTCCAAGGCAGGCTTCAGCAATATGTGAACCATGAAATTCCTGATGTTCAAGATGGTTTTACAAAAGGCAAAGGAACGAGAGATCAAATTGCCAACATCCACTGGATCACGGAAAAAGCAAGAGAGTTCCAGAAAAACATCTATTTCTGCTTTGTTGATTATGCCAAAGCCTTTGACTGTGTGGCTCACAATAAACGGTGGAAAATTCTGAAAGAGATGGGAATACCAGACCACCTGACCTGCCTCTTGAGAAATCTGTGTGCAGGTCAGGAAGCAACAGTTAGAACTGGACATGGAACAACAGACTGGTTCCAAATAGGAAAAGGAGTACGTCAAGGCTGTATATTGTCACCCTGTTTATTTAACTTCTATGCAGAGTACATCATGAGAAATGCTGGACTGGAAGAAACACAAGCTGGAATCAAAATTGCCAGGAGAAATATCAATAAACTTAGATATGCAGATGACACCACCTTATGGCAGAAAGTGAAGAGGAACTAAAAAGCCTCTTAATGAAAGTGAAAGAGGAGAGTCAAAAAGTTGGCTTAAAGCTCAACATTCAGAAAACGAAGATTTATTATGGTGTCCGGTCCCATCACTTCATGGGAAATAAATGGGGAAACACTGGAAACAGTGTCAGACTTTATTTTTTTGAGCTCCAAAATCACTGCAGATGATGACTGCAGCCATGAAATTAAAAGACGCTTATTCCTCGGAAGGAAAGTTATGACCAACTTAGATAGCATATTCAAAAGCAGAGACATTACTTTGCCAGGAAACGTCTGTCTAGTCAAGGCTATGGTTTTTCCCGTGGTCATGTATGGATGTGAGAGTTGGACTGTGAAGAAGGCTGAGCGCCGAAGAACTGAAGCTTTTGAACTGTGGTGTTGGAGAAAACTCTTGAGAGTCGGACTGCAAGGACATCAAACCAGTCCATTCTGAAGGAGATCAGCCCTGGGATTTCTTTGGAGTGAATGAGACTGAAGCTGAAACTCTAGCTCTTTAGCCACCTGTTGCAAAGAGTTGACTCATTGGAAAAGACTCTGATTCTGGGAGGGATTGGGGGCAAGAGGAGAAGGGGACGACAGAGGATGAGATGGCTGGATGGCATCACTGACACAATGGACATGAGTCTGAGTGAACTCCAGGAGCTTGTGATGGACAGGGAGGCCTGGTGTGCTGCGATTCATGGGGTTGCCAAGAGGTGGACACAACTGAGCGATTGAAAGGAACTGAATATTATATTTTATAGAGCCATGTATATATAAAGTAATATTTTAACATGTAATCAACACAGCAATTGTCAATGAAATATTTTATCCATTTCCTTTTAAAAAAATATTTTAATTGGAGGCTAGTTACTTCGCAATATTGTGGTGGTTTTCTCCCCTACATTGACATGAATCAGCCACAGGTGTACACGTGTCCCCCATTCCATCCCTCTGGGTTGTCCCAGCGCACCAGCTTTGAGTGTCCTGTTTCATGCATCAAACTTGGACTGGTGATCTATTTCATATATCATAATATACATGTTTCAATGCTTTCTCTCAAATCATCCCACTCTCACCTTCTACCACAGAATCCAAAAATCTGTTCTTTATATCTGTGAGGAACAAGGTACTCTTGAGGGGAGTCAACGTCATTAACCATGGGAGCACAGAGTGGTCAAAGGAACAGTCTCGAAAACCTCAGAGACAAGTGAGGCCTTGAGTTAGATCTCAAGCCAGGGCCAGTATTTCAATAGGCTGACTTAGGAATGGGGAAAGACCGCTCTTGGGGGATTAAGGAGCTTGAACTAAGACCCAGAGAGAAGATTGGGAAGGAAGTCAAATCTGCTGCTATGCGGGGTTCAGGGGAGAAGAGTGATGGTGTCTTGTGTGTCAAGAATCCCCTACATACGATTTTCACATTTAACACTTCTGAAATTGGGATACATCTTTGAATCAATTTTATACTTACTAGTATAAAAATGTTCATGTTTACAAACATCCAACAGATGTAGATTTAATAATATACGGTAGCTACTACTACTATTAATTGTAAGAAAACAAGAGAGGTTACCCTCGATGAGAGTGGCTGCGGGAAACAAAGGTGGAAAGGGTATTGACTTTCTCTTTAAACATTTGTTTGGCTTTTTAACAACATAGGTATATTATATGAGCTTTGTCATCAGGACTGTCTTCCACAGAGAATATAACACAAAGTGTTCTCTTTGTGTCACAGTTTTATTGAAAATTAAACCAATAAATGTTAGATTGTTTTCAAATAGGTATTATTTGATGAATATTTGTGTTAGGCACTGAGTGATACATTATTTCATTTGATCCTTACCATAGCTTGATGAGCTCAGTCCTGTTAATATCCACGTTGGATTCGTGAGAGATCAGAAGCCAGGGGCACACAGCAGGGAAGACAGGAGCCCAGCTGTGAGTGTGGAGGGCAAGAACAAGGTAGGAGGTGCCCTACAAGTTCCAAAGTGCTGTGCGTCCTTCATCTCAGGCTGTCTCCAAACTGACCTGAGAGGCAGGAATGAGATGACTCACATTCTACAGAAAAAAACCAATAAAGCAAAGCAAAACCTGCTCCTAGTGGTAATGAAGTGGGGATGACAGGGATAGACAGAGATGTAATGGGGAAAGCCAGTTGTTGTCACTGTTGACTTGGGGTCTTTGCTCAATTCTTCAAAATAGATCCACTTCCAAGGATCAAAATAGTCTCTCTAGAGCTGGATATTTCCCCCTGAATGAGCCCCAGCCCCAGAAAGGTCCCTGGGCCTCATCTGCCCTGCCTCAGGCAACCTGCCTTCACTACTCAGAATCTGTCTCAAGAGGCGAATCAGAGCCTCCACCTCCTCTCTGAGACTGACTCACCTCATAAGTCTCTTATCTGGATCAAGAGCTCAGATGTGAGGCACAGAATTCTCAAGGGTCCCTCATACCCCTTGGTACCCAGCTATTTTTCTAAATATTTTAACTTTCTTTTCAAGTTCAAAGGATTCATTAACAAAGTAAAATGCTTATTACAAATAAGCAATTTTGATATTTGATAGAGAATTATCTAACTCACTTCCAAAATACAGTCACTAAAAGAATAGAGAAATAGAAACAGTAGAGGAGAGTAACAGCACATACATCACCTAACTGGGTAGACACTTCCAGACTCAAGCATTGCTGGGAAGTCCCGTGTAACAGCAATCTGGAGTCCCAGTTGGGGAAAAGTCCTGGGCAGAGCATCCACTCCCTGAGTGAGAATTCAAATTGCCATTCTGAGGGTTCCTGCTTACAAAACCAGGCCACAAACTGACAGCATCATCGGTTTTTGACAAATTCCTGCTCTAGTTTCAAGTTAATCTTTTTATAATTCTATTTGTTTTATCTTTCAAGTCAAAGGATTTTGTTAAGTCCCAGGCACGGTTGGCCAAACCACCTCCAGAGGCTCAAGAATTCCAAGAATTCCAAGAACTTATTTATTGTGCCATGGCTTGTACTCGCAAGTAGGCACATAATCAGGGCACTGTCCAGACAAGTCAGAAGCAAAGTCAGAAGGCCTGTTCTGCTTTCTTGTCTCTGAAACCTGTATAAGACTACTGCCATTTAATTTCTCTAGTACCACCCCTGTCCCAGCACTGGAAATGGTCAGTTTTCAGTCCAATCCCAAAGAAAGGCAATGCCAAAAAGTGCTCAAACTACCGCACAACTGCACTCATCTCTCAAGCTAGTAATGCTCAAAACTCTCCAAGCCAGTCTTCAGCAATAAGTGAACTACGAACTCCCAGATGTTCAAGCTTGTTTTAGAAAAGGCAGAGGAACCAGAGATCAAATTGCCAACACGCGCTGGATCATGGGAAAAGCAAGAGAGTTCCAGGAAAACATCTATTTCTGCTTTATTGAATATGTCAAAGCCTTTGACTGTGTGGATCACAACAAACGGTGGAAAATTCTGAAAGAGATGGGAATACCAGACCACCTGACCTGCCTCTTGAGAAATCTGTGTGCAGGTCAGGAAGCAACAGTTAGAACTGGACATGGAACAACAGACTGGTTCCAAATAGGAAAAGGAGTACGTCAAGGCTGTATATTGTCACCCTGTTTATTTAACTTCTCTGCAGAGTACATCATGAGAAATGCGGAATGGAAGAAGCACAAGCTGGAATCAAGATTGCCAGGAGAAATATCAATAACCTTAGATATGCAGATGACACCACCCTTATGGCAGAAAGTGAAGAGGAACTAAAAAGCCTCTTGATGAAAGTCAAAGAGGAGAGTGAAAAAGTTGGCTTAAAGCTCAACATTCAGAAAATGAAGATTATGGCGTCCGATCCCATCACTTCATGGGAAATAAATGGGGAAACACTGGAAACAGTGTCAGACTTTATTTTTTTGAGCTCCAAAATCACTGCAGATGATGACTGCAGCCATGAAATTAAAAGACACTTACTCCTTGGAAGGAAAGTTATGACCAACCTAGATAGCATATTCAAAAGCAGAGACATTACTTTGCCAAGAAAGGTCTGTCTAGTCAAGGCTATGGTTTTTCCCATGGTCATGTATGGATGTGAGAGTTGGACTGTGAGGAAGGCTGAGCGCCAAAGAATTGATGCTTTTAAACTGTGCTGTTGGAGAAAACTCTTGAGAGTCGGACTGCAAGGACATCAAACCAGTCCATTCTGAAGGAGATCAGCCCTGGGTTTTCTTTGGAGGGAATGAGGCTGAAGCTGAAACTCCAGTACTTTGGCCACCTGTTGCAAAGAGTTGACTCATTGGAAAAGACTCTGATGCTGGGAGGGATTGGGGGCAGGAAGAGAAGGGGATGACAGAGGGTGAGATGGCTGGATGGTATCACTGACTCAATGGTCATGAGTCTGAGTGAACTCCAGGAGTTTGTGATGGACAGGGAGGCCTGGCGTGCTGCGATTCATGGGGCTGCCAAGAGTTGGACACAACTGAGTGACTGAAATGAACTGAATATTATATTTTATATAGCCATGTATATATAAAGTAATATTTTAACATGTAATCAACACAGCAAGATTATCAATGAAATATTTTATCCATTTCCTTTTAAAAAATATTTTAATTGGAGGCTGGTTACTTGGCAATATTGTGGTGGTTTTCTCCCCTATATTGACATGAATCAGCCACAGGTGTACACGTGTCCCCCATCCCTTCCCTCTGGGTTGTCCCAGCGCACCAGCTTTGAGTGTCCTGTTTCATGCATCAAACTTGGACTGGTGATCTATTTCACATATCATAATATACATATTTCAATGGTATTCTCTCAAATCATCCCACTCTCACCTTCTACCACAGAATCCAAATATCTGTTCTTTATATCTGTGAGGAACAAGGTACTCTTGAGGGGAGTCAATATCATTAACCATGGGAGCACAGAGTGGTCAAAGGAACAGTCTCGAAAACCTCAGAGACAAGTGAGGCCTTGAGTTAGATCTCAAGCCAGGACCAGTATTTCAATAGGCTGACTTAGGAATGGGGAAAGACCGCTCTTGCCGGAGGAAGAGCTTGAACTAAGACCCAGAGAAAAGATTGGGAAGGAAGTCAAATCTGCTGCTATGCGGGGTTCAGGGGAGAAGAGTGATGGTGTCTTGTGTGTCAAGAATCCCCTACATACGATTTTCACATTTAACACTTCTGAAATTGTCATACATCTTTGAATCATTTTATACTTACTAGTATAAAAATGTTCAGGTTTACAAACATCCAACAGATGTAGATTTAATAATATACGGTAGCTACTATTACTATTAATTGTAAGAAAACAAGAGAGGTTACCCTCGATGAGAGTGGCTGCGGGAAACAAAGGTGGAAAGGGTATTGACTTTCTCTTTAAACATTTGTTTGGCTTTTTAACAACATAGGTATATTATATGAGCTTTGTCATCAGGACTGTCTTCCACAGAGAATATAACACAAAGTGTTCTCTTTGTGTCACAGTTTTATTGAAAATTAAACCAATAAATGTTAGATTGTTTTCAAATAGGTATTATTTGATGAATATTTGTGTTAGGCACTGAGTGATACATTATTTCATTTGATCCTTACCATAGCTTGATGAGCTCAGTCCTGTTAATATCCACGTTGGATTCGTGAGAGATCAGAAGCCAGGGGCACACAGCAGGGAAGACAGGAGCCCAGCTGTGAGTGTGGAGGGCAAGAACAAGGTAGGAGGTGCCCTACAAGTTCCAAAGTGCTGTGCGTCCTTCATCTCAGGCTGTCTCCAAACTGACCTGAGAGGCAGGAATGAGATGACTCACATTCTACAGAAAAAAACCAATAAAGCAAAGCAAAACCTGCTCCTAGTGGTAATGAAGTGGGGATGACAGGGATAGACAGAGATGTAATGGGGAAAGCCAGTTATTGTCACTGTTGACTTGGGGTCTTTGCTCAATTCTTCAAAATAGATCCACTTCCAAGGATCAAAATAGTCTCTCTAGAGCTGGATATTTCCCCCTGAATGAGCCCCAGCCCCAGAAAGGTCCCTAGGCCTCATCTGCCCTGCCTCAGGCAACCTGCCTTCACTTCTCAGAATCTGTCTCAAGAGGCGAATCAGAGCCTCCACCTCCTCTCTGAGACTGACTCACCGCATAAGTCTCTTATCTGGATCAAGAACTCAGATGTGAGGCACAGAATTCTCAAGGGTCCCTCATACCCCTTGGTACCCAGCTATTTTTCTAAATATTTTAACTTTCTTTTCAAGTTCAAAGGATTCATTAACAAAGTAAAATGCTTATTACAAATAAGCAAATTTGATATTTGATAGAGAATTATCTAACTCACTTCCAAAATACAGTCATTAAAAGAATAGAGAAATAGAAACAGTAGAGGAGAGTAACAGCACATACATCACCTAACTGGGTAGACACTTCCAGACTCAAGCATTGCTGGGAAGTCCCGTGTAACAGCAACCTGGAGTCCCAGTTGGGGAAAAGTCCTGGGCAGAGCATCCACTCCCTGAGTGAGAATTCAAATTGCCATTCTGAGGGTTTCTGCTTACAAAACCAGGCCACAAACTGACAGCATCATCGGTTTGTGACAAATTCCTGCTCTAGTTTCAAGTTAATCTTTTTATAATTCTATTTGTTTTATCTTTCAAGTCAAAGGATTTTGTTAAGTCCCAGGCATGGTTGGCCAAACCACCTCCAGAGGCTCAAGAATTCCAAGAATTCCAAGAACTTATTTATTGTGCCACGGCTTGTACTCGCAAGTAGGCACGTAATCAGGGCACTGTCTAGACAAGTCAGAAGCAAAGTCAGAAGGCCTGTTCTGCTTTCTTGTCTCTGAAACCTGTATAAGACTACTGCCATTTAATTTCTCTAGTACCACCCCTGTCCCAGCACTGGAAATGGTCAGTTTTCATTGCAATCCCAAAGAAAGGCAATGCCAAAGAATGCTCAAACTACCGCACAACTGCACTCATCTCTCAAGCTAGTAATGCTCAAAATTCTCCAAGCCAGTCTTCAGCAATAAGTGAACTACGAACTTCCAGATGTTCAAGCTTGTTTTAGAAAAGGCAGAGGAACCAGAGATAAAATTGCCAACACCCGCTGGATCATGGAATAAAGCAAGAGAGTTCCAGAAAAACATCTATTTCTGCTTTATTGAATATGTCAAAGCCTTTGACTGTGTGGATCACAACAAATGGTGGAAAATTCTGAAAGAGATGGGAATACCACACCACTTGACCTGCCTCTTGAGAAATCTGTGTGCAGGTTAGGAAGCAGCAGTTAGAACTGGACATGGAAGAACAGAGTGGTTCCAAATAGGGAAAGGAGTTCGTCAAGGCTGTATATTGTCACCCTGCTTATTTAACTTACATGCAGAATATATCATGAGGAACCCTGCGTGGATGAAGCCCAAGCTGGAATCAAGATTGCCAGCAAAAATATTAATAACCTCAGATATGCAGATGACACCACCCTTATGGCAGAAAGCAAAGAAGAACTAAAGAGCCTCTTGATGAAATTGAAACAGGAGAATGAAAATGTTGGCTTAAAACTCAATATTCAGAAAAGTAAGATCATGGCATCTGGTCCCATCATTTCATTGCAAATAGATGGAGTAACAGTGGAAACAGTGACAGACTTTATTTTTTTGGGTCTTCAAAATCACTGCAGATGGTGATTGCAGCCATGAAATTAAAAGATGCTTACTCCTTGGAAGAAAAGTTATGAGTTGTATCTGACTCCTTTTGGCCCCGTGGACTGTAGCCTACCAGGCTCCTCTGTCCATGGGATTCTCCAGGCAAGAATACTGGACTGTGCTGCCATTTCCTTCTCCAATACCAACCTGCTGCTGCTAAGTTGCTTCAGTCGTGTCCAACTCTGTGGGACCCCATAGACGGCAGCCCACCAGGCTCCTGATCTACCTAAACAGCATTAAAAAGCAGAGACATTACTTTGCCAACAAAGGTCCATCTAGTCAAGGCTATGGTTTTTCCAGTAGTTATGTATGGATGTGAGAGTTGGACTATAAAGAAAGCTGAGTACCAGCTATTTAAAAGAATGCATTTGAATCAGTTCTAATGAAGTGGATGAAACTGGAGCCTATTATACAGAGTCAAGTAAATCAGAAAGAAAAACACCAATACAGTATATGAACACACATATATGGAATTTAGCAGAGGAAGCAATGGCAACCCATTCCAGTACTCTTGCCTGGACAATCCCATGAATGGGGGAGCCTGGTAGGCTGCAGTCCATGGGGTCACTAAGAGTTGGACACGAATGAGTGACTTCATTTTCACTTTTCACTTTCATGCCTTCGAGAAGGAAATGGCAACCCACTCCAGTGTTCTTGCCTGGAGAATCCCAGGAATGGGGAAGCCTGGTGGGCTGCCGTCTATGGGGTCGCACAGAGTCAGACATGACTAAAGCGACTTAGCAGCAGCAGCAGCATCATGGAATTTAGAAAGATGGTAATGATGACCCTATATGTGAGACAGCAAGAGACATAGATGTAAAGAACAGACTTTTGGACTCTGTGGGAGAAGGTGAGGGTGGGATGATTTGAGAGAATAACATTGAAACATGTATATTACCATATGTGAAATAGATCGCCAGTCCAGGTTCCATGCATGAGACAGGGTGCTCAGGGCTGGTGCACTGGGATGACTCTGAGGGAAGGGATGGAGAGGGAGGTGGGAGGGGGGGTTCAAAAAGGGGAACACATGTACACCCATGGCTCATTCATGCCAATGTATGGCAAAACCCACTATAATATTATAAAGTAATTAGCCTCCAATTAAAATAAATTAATTTTTTAAAAAGCTGAGCATTGAAGGATTGATGTTTTTGAACTGTGGTGTTGGAGAAGACTCTTGAGAGTCCCTTGGACTGCAAGGAGATCCAGCCAGTCCATCCTGAAGGAAATCAGTCCTGAATATTCATTGGAAGGATTGAAGTTGAAGCTGAAACTCCAATACTTTGGCCACCTAATACGAAGAACTGACTCATTGGCAAAAACCCTGATGTTGGGAGAGATTGAGGACAGGAGAAGGGGATGACAGAGGATGAGATGGTTGGATGGCATCTCCGACTCAATGGACATGAGTTTGAGTTGGTGATAGACAAGGAGGCCTGACGTGCTGCAGTCCATGGGGTTGCAAAAAGTTGGACACGATTGAACCACTGAACTGAACTAAACTGAACTGGACCCCTGCCCCAGGCCTGTACTGTCTCTCACAAGGATCTAAATCCCACTCCAAGTAATTCTCACCACCATAATCATAAATATCAACCCTCCTATGTAGGTATCCCACTATGACTTCTCACCTGGGCTCATATTATCCAGGGACCTGACCCCTAATTGCTGAATCCTCAGCCACATTTTTACATTTGAATTGATGCTCCACAAATCAGTGTGCCCCTCTCCATAGTTCTAATCACTACTATATCACCCTGAGGTTCCCATGAAGGATGAATATTGTGTCCCCCCAAAATTCATATGTGGAAATCCTAACCCCAGTTGGAATGTGCTAGGAAGTGGGTCTTGGAAAGGCAGTTACTTTAAAATGAGGTCATGAGGGTAGAACTCCCAGGATGGAGTTAGTGTCCTTATAAGGAGAGAGAGAGATATCAGACCTGTCCTTAAGGAGACAGCAAGGCAGGAAGAAGTCCTTTGCCAGCAAGGACATCAAGCAGCACCATGATCTTGAACTTCACAGGTTCTAGAATTACAAGGAATCGAATTTGTATTGTTTAAGTCATATAATCTATGGTACTTTGTAATAAAACTCTGAGAAGACCAAAACAGTCTGGAAGAAACAAAGCAAAATCTCCATGGCCCATTGGCGTGACCTGCAAGCAGCACCTAAACCTCCAAAGCATCTGCCTCCCTGCCCACCTGCAGCACCTGGGTGTCAGTGCCACCTGGCGGAAGATGATCAAACTGTCCTAGATAGTTCCTGAAAGAATGTCTTCCAACATCAGGTAGCCCACAAACATGTAATGAGTGTCAGATGTGTGAAGCACCACTGGGATGCAAAGACAGGTGGCAAAGTCAATGTACTAGAGGAGTCCAAAGTCTAGTGGGTGAGCTGGAAGCACAAACCAATTTAGTGCCGATTGTATGTGCTATAGTAGAGGCTCTTAAGCATTTTCTTTCAACAAGAAGAACAAAATAAAGTATTTGAGGACTGAAAGAATACAGAAAAGCCTTTCAGAGGAGGAGTGCAGGAGGACCTGCAAAGATCAGGTGGACCTGGCCACCAGGAGGAGAAGGGGCTGCAGGAATGAGAAGAGATATAGCTCCAAAGTCTGTGGCTGTGTCTCCCTTCCTGACAGAGGCCAAGACAGGTGTAAACTGGAGGCAATTGGTCCAACATGCTGTGAGCTTCAGTTTTCTGAGTCTGCATGTGAGTACTCTAGGGATGTGAGAAATGGCCAAAGCAATGAACTTGGAGTTAATTTAAGAAGAAAAAAAGTCAGCTTCTTAGACATCAAAATTTACCAGGAATACAAGAGTCTGAGAGAGAAGGATGAAGGGGGAGTAAGTGAGCCCATTATCTGCCTAGGTGTTCTCCAGATCCCTCCTCACATGTCTCCAGGTGTTCAAGTAAGGTTGGGGGTCTCAGGATAGAGAATAGCATCAAAGAGGACTGAGGAGTGGAGAACTGACTCTCTCCACGGCCCCTTCCAACTGTACAACTCAGTGTGTGGAGGGCTGGTGTGAATGGGAGGGAGGGTGGGTCACAGGGACAGGCCCTAAGAGGATGGACTTTGACAACAGGATCCTGAAGGCAAAAGTGATGACTAAAGTTGGCAACAGTGAGTTCCTGGTAAACCATCCACTCAGTTCAAGACTCTGCCAGCCAAGAGGAGGGGTGTGGAGGAGCCCCACGTGCAGGGAGGCAGAGCCAGATCGAGGAGACTGGGAGTGAGGCCGGGAGAGCAGGCCAGTGGGAGCCAGGGAATGCGGACAGAACCCAGTGTCACACCCAGATCCTCATGATGAAAATAAAGTAGAGCAGTGAGACTAATATCCTCCTATGAAAACTTTGGTTCTTATGGGTGTGGGTCTGCAGCCTCCATAGGAAATGGAGCCCTGAAACCAGGACCGTCTTTTCCACTTCTGTCCTCAGGCTCCCCTCAGTCCCTTCCGGGAGTGGGTGCTGAATATACGTTTGCTGGATGTGAGGATGACTCAACTTCCACCTGAAACAACCAGAGAATTCCTGAAACAGGTGTCACTGGAAATAAAGGACTCTGGCCTTCGAGCTAACTTTTCCCCAAAAGGAATTCCAGACTCCAGTCAGTGCTCAAAGGAGCCTGCCTGCTTTGAACTCTACTTCTCAGTCTGACAGCCACCCAGTTCCCAGAGGTTCTTACTGCCAAGGCTGCCTCCTCCCACCACCCCTGACCCTAACCCCATGAAACCTACTTCATGCCTGTGCCAGCAAGGCCAAGATCAAGGACCTGTGCAGGCTCAGGACAGGAGACAGCAACTGCTGGCGAAGTGCCAGGTGTGCCTCTCACGCCTGCACACAGGACTTCATCCACAGATTCACTGAGCATCAGCTGAGCATTGCCCAGGTCTCCTAGAAAGCCAGGAGCAGAACTGAACCCTCTGGAGCTCATTCTGGCTTTCTGGGACATTATCCGAACTGGTATTGTGGGTTTCTTCTCCTCTTGGGAGAGTCTGCACCCACCCTCATGAGTTCCATCTATCCCAGGGCAGAGGCTTACAAATGTCCCACGTCTCAACTTCCTGGCGCTGGGCTGCCTGCACTCCCAGAAGACTATTATAATTTGCTTGTACCTAACTCGGACTCTTGAGGTCACTGATATGCCTGTCCCCTCGCCATCAAGGCTGCCCTCACCCATTGCTCTGTAAAAAGGGAGAATGACCTGGAAGCAAGGTCTTTGCTCTGGAGCATGGCTCCAATCTGTGCATCCAGCAAGTCACTGAGGCCCAGCCACTCCTTTTCATGGGATGATGAGAGAGCTGGGTTCACTTCGTATCCTCCCTTTGACAACTTCTCTAGGTAAGTTTTTTTGATAAACTCTATTCCATAATCATATGAATTTTCAGGAACTCTGAGACCTGACTTACAGTAGTGGCAATGACAAAAACAAAAAAAACCAAAAACCCTCTTTGAAAAATGGCATAAGATTACAGAACTGAGTAGTGGAGACACAACAGTGATTTTCTTAAAGCCAGAAAATCAAAGGCACCAGGGCTATTTCTTCAGACCCTACCCCACCCACCACCGCCCCTCCTCAGCCAGGCAGCTTCTCTGCTTCCCCACCACCCCTGCTTCCCACCCTGACATATTCATCTGGTTCCACTTTTCAGATTTTTTTCTCTTGCCTCAACTTCTTTGAAAAAATGTCCCCAAAGCCTGAATAATCACTTCCTCTGGAATACAGATTGAACCATCCCCATTTGTTATTTAAAGATCCACCTTCTGAAATGTGAAGCAGCACCATCTTGTCAAAGAAGGGTCTTTTTGAAGAAGGAGGGATGGCAGACAGAGGGGTGGGCTCCTCCTGGATTGACTACATCTTGTTCCTGGAGGAAAATCCTAAGGAACCCTCATTCTCTCTGTGTGAGACAGAGAGAATAAAACACTGGCGCTGAGACTGCTCTGTCCTTGGTGGCCAGTGGGAGAGAATCTGGATTCAGGATGCTGGTAAGAGGTGGTGGTAGCAGAAAGGGAAGCAGATCAGTACTAGAGATGGGAGTTGGGAGAATCCTGTTTCAGAAATGGAGCAGGGCTCATGTCATACAGCGCAGTAGAGAATGACACTGTATTAAGTGCCCACCGTGTGCAGAGCACTATGCTAGGAGCTTATTTATGTTTTCCCAAACAATCCCTGCAACTCAGCAGTTCTACTCCTTACTACCTGGTCTACAGAAATGCATGCACCTGTCTCCAGGGCATACAAGAGAAAGGCTACTGTAATGTTGAGTGAAAGAAGCCAGAGAGGTAAGAACAGAAACTATGTGGCTTCTCTTGTGTGAATCCCTTCAAATGGCAAAGTAAATAACCATACTTGTAGATGTCTACAGAGGTGGTCAAATAATGGAGAAAAACAAGGAAGTACTCTTCTCTGGGGAAGGGGGACTTGTGATTTGTAAGGGATGCTTGGAGACTCCTGGGATGCAGGGGTGTTCCATCTCATGACCCATGGTGTTTATATTGAGCGGTGGTGGTTTAGTTGGTAAGTCAGACATCATCCTTGCAACCCCATGGACTGTAGCCGGCCAGACTCCTCTGTCCATGGGATTCTCCAGGCAAGAACACTGGAGTGGGCTACAATTTCCTCCTCCAGGGGATCTTCTCAACCCAGGGATTGAACCTGTGTCTCCTTAGTCTCTTGCATTGCAGGCAAATTCTTTACAGCTTAGCCACTGGGGAAACCCCATCTCTTCTTGTATTTTATTCCTATTTTGGTTAGAGAGGCCACATAGGAGCATGCCATGCACTCAAAACTTCACCCAGAGGCTGTAAACCTGGGAAAACATTCATTCAGTTCCCCATGTTTTCCTCTGCAAATCTGAAGTAATTGCATTTCTTGTTTTGTGACCTAATCCTTCTTGTCCTTTGGTCTCAATTATATAATCTACTCTGTTTATCCATATTCTTAAATTTACAACATTTCTTTCTTGTGGGTGAAACAACTACTTTTTGTGGGCAAATATGTTATGGAAACACATTCACATTTTTCATTAATCGTAAACACTGAAACAGTGGCTCACATTGTAAAATATAAAAGTGAGATGGGTGGAGGACTTAGTAGGTGCTTATCTTCAGTATTTACCATCCCCAGGACCATTTTATTTTTTATTGAAAATATAATGTCATGCAGGAGTGTCCCTGGAATTCTGGTCTGCTAGAAAAAACAACATATTCATAATGAAAGAAATAGTTCATATTTAAGGGGTTCAAATTAAAATAGG
Source organism: Bos javanicus (assembly GCF_032452875.1). Classification (NCBI taxonomy): domain Eukaryota; kingdom Metazoa; phylum Chordata; class Mammalia; order Artiodactyla; family Bovidae; genus Bos; species Bos javanicus. The sequence goes on from NC_083870.1 coordinate 13,181,705, forward strand.
TATTTTTGTCAAATATCTATTGGGGATTTCACTAGTGGCATGAACAAGTCTTTTTAAATCTAGAGACTCCTAAAATAGATAAATATCCCCCATTGTAAAAAGCTTGCAGGTATATATAAGTGCAGCTATTTCTGGTGTTATTTAGATAATAAGTAAAGAAGATGAAACTCAGACATAACTCTCAAATTTTAAATACTTGGCTCTTCCAGGACAGGAAACTATGGTACCAGCACATCTAGGGAAGGTTTATATTGATAACATGAAAGGCATTGGTCAGCACAGAAGCAGGTTAGTATGTGTCCTCAGGATAAGGGTCATCAGCAATCTGACCTCCAGGGAAGTGTGTCTAATCTGGTACGAAGTTTCCAGATACAGGGAAAATAGCTGCTTCCTGACTATCGCACAGTTTATGCTGAGTGAGCACCCTTGCTTTTAGGGAAGGACTTTGTTCATGAGAAGGTGATGCTCAGGTCCATGATTAGCCACCTGTCCCCAGACAGGGAGTCTTTTATTATTAATGAAAGCTTGCATTGTATATCATTGTATATCTCTACATTGTATATCATTGTTGACATAATTTTTTCAACATCAATGTGCATCAAGAGTCTAAAAGTTTTGAATATTGTAAGAAGAGAGTTTTCAGACTTGAATCACTGAAGGTGCTGTGCTTAGTTGCTCAGTCATGTCCAGCTCGTTGCAACCCCATGAACTGTTACCTGCCAGTCTTCTCTGACCATGGAATTTTCCAGGCAAGAAAACTGGAGTCAGTTGCTATGCCTTCCTCCAGGGGAATTCCCCAAACTAGGGAATGAACTCACATCTCTTGCATCTCCTGCATTGGCAGACAGATTCTTTACAACTGAGCCACCTGGGAACCCTGTTGAAGTCAGGGTTCAGTTCAGTTCAGTCACTCAGTCATGTCCAACTCTTTGTGACGCCATGAACCGCAGCATGCCAGGCCTCCCTGTCCATCACCAACTCCCGGAGTTTACCCAAACTCATGTTCATCGAGTCAGTGATGCGATCCAACCATCTCATCCTCTGCTGTCCCCTTCTCCTCCTGCCCTCAATCTTTCCCATCATCAGGGTCTGTTCAAATGAGTTAGCTCTTCTCATCAGGTGGCCAAAGTATTGGAGTTTCAGCTTCAACATCAGTCCTTCCAATGAACACCCAGGACTGATCTCCTTTAGGATGGACTGGTTGGGTCTCCTTGCAGTGCAAGGGGCTCACCCATAAACTGAGGTGGGGCAGGAGCTCTCTCAGTAGGTGAGCACAGGCAAGGGCTGAGAGCAGTCACTCCACCAGGGGAGCATCTCAGGTTTAAGAGGCGATGTAGTTGGCATGACTGATGGGATGGATGTTAAGACTAAGATTAAAAGACCCTGTGAAAACTAGAAGATTCCCTAGGAGGACAGTTCACTGACCCAAGGATGAGGGCAAGGTCCAACATCCTCCAGCTCACAGACAGTGAGAGTCCCAGGGCCCTGCTCGGAGACCAGTTGAGGCTTCTCAGGCCAACAGCCTTTGCAGGTCTGGGTTGTAGCTGGAGATTCAGGCCTGTTCATGACTCACTGAGAGCAAGGGAGGTGACTGTGGTTTACCAAGGGCTACTCAGATGCTGCAGAGATACAGCTACAAGACCTGTGTTCCTTTGCCGGGGCTGATGTGAGAGAGGTGAGGGTCAGCCCTGGGAAAGGCCTGGTCCTCCCTTCTTGTGGCTTCTCAGGGTCTGAAACCATCTTAGTGTGGGAGAGTCACTGCACTGAGAGGAACTTGAATCCAAAAAGAAAACTGGCAGCAGGTCGGGGGTGGGGAGGGCATTGGAGGCCTGGTCCTATTCCTGATTTTGTCAGGTACTGACTTTCCAGACCCTGGGCTTATCCATTAATATCTTTGGAGCCTCAGTTTCCCCATCTGTAAAATGGAAGGTAATCATATTTTTACCCATCTGTATCTCACAGGTGAAAGAATTTCATACTTTAGACATGTAGGAGGCATTGATGGTGATTTCACTGACTGACTATAGATCATAGGAAACACTTGTTATGTTGATTTAGCAGGAATAGATTAAGCAATGTCCTCATTTATCCATATCAAACTTCTCCCCTCCTTAACCCTTTAGAACTAAACCCTAGCAGAGCTCCTATTTCATTGTCATGGACTGCTACTGCTAAGTCACTTCAGTCGTGTCCGACTCTGTGCGACCCCATAGATGGCAGCCCACCTGGCTCCACTGTCCCCGGGACTCTCCAGGCAAGAACACTGGAATGGGTTGCCATTTCCTTCTCCAATGCATGAAAGTGAAAAGTGAAAGTGAAGTCGCTCAGTCGTGTCCGACTCTTAGCGACCCCATGGACCACAGCCCACCAGGCTCCTCCATCCATGGGATTTTCCAGGCAAGAGTACTGGAGTGGGGTACCATTGCCTTCTCCGATTATCATAGACACAGAAGAGCATTTCCTTAACCTGAGCACAGGACCTGTCATCACTCATGGTCTCTCTGAGACTCAGCCTCACAAAGTGGAGATATTTCCAGTTGTCATAGAGAACAATGTAGCTGTTTTATGTGTCTTTTCCTACTATGGGAAATAAGCTAACAGCCTGTTCAGATCCTAATGGCTTTAAAATCTACTTGAATCAGAGATTTCATATTCTTTCTTTAGATTCTCTTGCCTTCAACTCTCTTTGATGTGATTTATTTTATCTTAAATTCTTTAGCTGCAGACTACTCATACTCTTTAGCAGAATTTAGGGGGAAAAGATACACTAAACGGTGTATTTTAGGTCAAGGATTTTTTGGGTAGAGCTGAAGAAACAGTTTGGACTTTCCTTGGACCTTCTCTTGGACTACAAGATTAAACCAGTCAATCCTAAAGGAAATTAGTCCTGAATATTCATTGGAAGGACTGATGCTGAAGCTGAAACTCCAATACTTTGGCCACCTGATGTAAAGAACTGACTCATTTGAAAAGACCCTGCTGCTGGGAAAGATTGAAGGCAGAAGGGGACGACAAAGGATGAGATGACTGGATTTCATTATCGACTCTATGGACATGAGTTTGAGCAAACTCTGGGAGTTGGTGATGGACAGGCAAGCCTGGCATGCTGCAGTCCACAAAGAGTCAGACATGAATGAGTGACCAAATTGAACTGAGGAAACAAATTTAAGCCCGAGATTCCAGAAATGACATCTGGAGTCACACCGCAGAATAGGGTTGCTGAAAGAGCTGCTGCCTTTGCTGTGAACAGAAACCCACAAGATGCCTGCTGTAATCATGCTCTCTCTCAGCATTCTGTGCCATCAAAATAGATGCCCTGCATCCAGCCTAGACCCAAATATAGCTCTGTCTCAAATAAAAGTCTGTGAGCATAGAAACAGTGGTGGAACCGTATCCATAATATTTGGAAAATGTGATTTGAACTTTTCATCACTGCAGTGTAAAAAGCTGTACAAGCTCAGGAATGCCTTGGGTTTTGGATTAACCAGTTCCAACCACAAATTTTGTCCTCAGAGATCTATTTTATACTTTTTTAGCTCTCTCTTGTTTTTTTCAGAATGCAAGTTACCCCAAACCTTCTGTAATTATCCCGCTTTACTGTCTCATACTCCCCCTACTTCTCCTCCATCCTTCATTAATCCTCCACACTTGCGTTCACACCTGTGCTGTTGGTTCAGTTCTTTCCTGGTTTCCATGAAAAAAAATGAGTTGAGTCAAGAATGGGCTTGTTTGCTGACATTACTGTAAGTTTCGCTTATCCCTTATTTTAATTAGTTCTGTGAAACACACCTGTGCTGTTGGTTCAGTTCTTTCCTGGTTTCCATGAAAAAAATTGAGTTGAGTCAAGAATGGGCTTGTTTGCTGACATTACTGTAAGTTTCACTTATCCCTTATTTTAATTAGTTCTGTGAAAGAACCACCCCAACAGATATTTAGCCCTCATCAGCACCCTTCCTGGGTGAAACTGTCCTAACTTATAGTGATCATGAGCACAGTGAGATCCAAGGGTAAATGTGAGTGAGAACTGAATAAGTAGAAACAAAAAGAGTGTAGGTATTTCTTCCAAGAAGTCTGCCTGTGATGAGGAAGAAAGAGATGTATTAGGAACTGGGGAAAGTCATAAATTAGTAAGTTTTTGCTCTCTTTCATGGAAGAGGTTCAGTCGTGTTTTCAAATGAAAAGACAGGTGAGAGGGAGAAGTTCAAAACATGATACTAATGGGAATAATTGATAAAACAATGTGTCTGAGGGAGTAAGAAGCAAGAATATAGAGAGGCCTGTGGGGCATAAACATATTAAATATTTCATGTCTAGAAGCATAAAGCTAAATACAAAAATGAATACTTAAAATGACAAGAGTCTTTAAAATGACAAGAGATTTTCTTCTGGTGTCCTGAGGCCTGCATCACCTGCTCTTTGCCTCTACAGCCCTGTCCAACTCTTTGTGACCCCATGGACTATACAGTCCATGGAATTCTCCAGGCCAGAATACTGAACTGGGTAGCCTATCTGTTATCCAGGGGGTCTTCCCCACCCAGGAATTGAACCAAGGTCTCCTGCATTGAAGGCAGATTCTTTACCAACTGAACTATCAGGGAAGAGATAGTATAGGAGAAAAAGAAAAACTAAAAATGAGGTTTGAGAGAGAGGATCTCAGAAAAATTATCAGTCAGGAAAACCAAAGGCCTTTTTATGTATAACATAGGGGTGAAATTTGTATAGGACTTTTCAACATACATCCTGGGATGGGGATAAAAGCAAGAAGACAACAGCTGTCTGAGGGAGCACCTCAGCTGGGGGAGCAGATAGGCAACCAGATACAGGGATAAAAGACCCTTTTAACCCAGCATCCACATTTTTTCATCTGCATGGTTTCAGTATTAATTATATAGGTAGGCTAAAATATAAGCATCTGAATGCAGAGTTTCAAAGAATAGCAGAGATAAGAAAGCCTTCTTCATCAATCAATGCAAAGAAATAGAGAAAAACAACAGAATGGGAAAGACTAGAGATCTCTTCAAGAAAATTAGAGATACGAAGGGAATATTTCATGCAAAGATGGGCTCGATAAAGGACAGAAATGGTATGGACCTAACAGAAGCAGAAGATATTAAGAAGAGATGTCAAGAATACACAAAAGAACTGTACAAAAAAGATCTTCACGATGCACATAATCACAATGGTGTGGTCACTGACCTAGAGCCAGACATCCTGGAATGTGAAGTTAAGTGGGCCTTAGAAAGCATCACTATGAACAAAGCTAGTGGAGGTGATGGAATTCCAGTTGAGCTCTTTCAAATCCTGAAAGATGATGCTGTGAAAGTGCTGCACTCAATATGCCAGCAAATTTGGAAAATTCAGCAGTGGCCACAGGACTGGAAAAGGTCAGTTTTCATTCCAATCCCAAAGAAAGGCCATGCCAAAGAATGCTCAAACTACCACACAATTGCTCATCTCACACGCTCGTAAAGTAATGCTCAAAATTCTCCAAGCCAGGCTTCAGCAATATGTGAACTGTGAACTTCCTGATGTTAAAGCTGGTTTGAGAAAAGGCAGAGGAACCAGAGATCAAATTGGCAACACCTGCTGGATCATGGAAAAAGCAAGAGAGTTCCAGAAAAGCATCTATTTTTGCTTTATTGACTATGCCAAAGCCTTTGACTGTGTGGATCACAAGAAACTGTGGAAAATTCTGAAAGAGATGGGAATACCAGACCACCTGACCTGCCTCTTGAGAAATTTGTATGCAGGTCAGGAAGCAACAGTTAGAACTGGACATGGAACAACAGACTGGTTCCAAATAGGAAAAGGAGTACGTCAAGGCTGTATATTGTCACCCTGCTTATTTAACTTCTATGCAGAGTACATCATGAGAAATGCTGGACTGGAAGAAACACAAACTGGAATGAAGATTGCCAGGAGAAATATCAATAACCTCAGATATGCAGATGACACCACCCTTATGGCAGAAAGTGAAGAGGAACTAAAAAGCCTCTTGATGAAGGTGAAAGTGGAGAGTGAAAAAGTTGGCTTAAAGCTCAACATTCAGAAAATGAAGATCATGGCATCCGGTCCCGTCACTTCATGGGAAATAGATGGGGAAACAGTGGAAACAGTGTCAGACTTTATTTTTTTGAGCTCCAAAATCACTGCGGATGGTGATTACAGCCATGAAATTAAAAGACGCTTACTCCTTGGAAGGAAAGTTATGACCAACCGAGATAGCATATTCAAAAGCAGAGACATTACTTTGCCAACAAAGGTCTGTCTAGTCAAGGCTATGGTTTTTCCTGTGGTCATGTATGGATGTGAGAGTTGGGCTGTGAAGAAGGCTGAGCGCCGAAGAATTGATGCTTTTGAACTGTGGTGTTGGAGAAGACTCTTGAGAGGCCCTTGGACTGCAAGGAGATCCAACCAGTCCATTCTGAAGGAGATCAACCCTGGCATTTCTTTGGAAGGAATGATGCTAAAGCTGAAACTCCAGTACTTTGGCCACCTCATGCAAAGTGTTGACTCATTGGAAAAGACTCTGATGCTGGGAGGGATTGGGGGCAGGAGGAGAAGAGGACGACAGAGGATGAGATGGCTGGATGGCATCACTGACTTGATGGACATGAGTCTGGGTGAACTCTGGGAGTTGGTGATAGAGAGGGAGGCCTGGCGTGCTGCGATTCAAGAGGTCGCAAAGAGTTGGACACGACTGAGCGACAGAACTGAACTGAGGCTAAAATAAGAGAAGAGAAACAGATACAGTATGCAAACACTAATTCAAAGAAATCTAGAATGGTTAAAAATCAGGGAATGTAGACTTCAGAACAGGGAAGTTATCAACATTAGTGATGCATGTCATATGATGAAGTGGTAAGTTCACCAACAAGTAATAACAATCCTAAATGTATGTACATCTAACAGAAGAGCTTCACAGTACAGAAAGGGAAAGCTCACAGAAATGGAATGGAACACAGACCAATCCACAGTTACAGTCAGGCACTTTAACACTCCTATCTCAGTAATAGAACTAGGAGATGGGAAACAAGCAAAACTGGAAAAGATGTAAACACCACCATCAATGACTTTGATCTAACTGGCACTAATAGAACACCCCACCCAACAACAGACTACACTTCTTAAGTGCCTGTGGAAAGTTCACTAAGATATGTATTGAATCATAAGCAAACCTTGACAAAGGAAAACAACTGAAATGATAAAGCTTATTCTCTTGTCATAAAGGAATTTGACTGTAAACAATAATGAAAACAAAACAAAATAGCCAAAATCTTAGAAATTAAAGAAAGTGAAAGTCTCTCAGTCATGTCCAACTGTTTGCGAGAGACTCTGCGATGTCATGGACTATACAGTCTATGGAATTCTCTAGGCCAGAATACTGGATTGGGGAGCCTTTCCCTTTTTCAGGGGATCTTCCCAACCCTGGGGAGATCTCAGGTCTCCCACATTGCAGGCAGATTCTTTACCAGCTGAGCCACAAGGGAAGCCCAAGAGTACTGGAGTGGGTAGCCTATCCCGTCTCCATCAAATCCCGATGCAGGCAGGAGTTGTCTCCTGCATTGCAGGTGGATTCTTTACTAACTGAGCTATCAGGAAAGTTAAAGAAGACTCTTATAAATAATCAGTGGACCAAAGAGAAAGTCTCAAATGAAATTAGAAAATATTTGCATTTAGTGAAAATAGAAATATAATGTATATTCTGTATATACATTATGTAATGTATAATTGAAATATAAATTCAGCCCAAAATCATGGGCTTAATTTAAAGCAGTACTTAGATATTTATAGAATTGAAGGTTTATATTAGGAAAGAAAAATACATATGATTAATACTTTAAACTTTAGAAACCATCAAAAAATAAAAACAAAAGAAAAAAACACAGAGCAAGCAGAAAAATGAAAAGAATAAATACAAGATCAGAAAACAATAAAACTAATAAATCTAAAAACAGGTATGTGCAGTTTTGTGGTGGTATTGATTTAGTTGGTAAGTCATGTCTGACTGCTGCAACCCCATGGACTGTAGCACATCAGGTTTCCCTGTCCATGAGATTTCTCAAGCAAGAATACTGGAGTGGGTTGCCGTTTCCTTCTCTGGGGAATCTTCCCAACCCAGGGATTGAACCCACATCTCCTACATTACAGGCAGATTCTTTATTGCTGAGCTATCAGCGGTTTCCATATATATTTTTAAATATAATTTAAAATCATACTTCATTGTGAAAATGGAAAGTTTTTACTTAGTTTGGAAACAAAAAAGATCTCCAATTAAGCCACTTCTATTCTACATTGTGCTGGATTTTCTGTCTATCTATCTAGGTTAAAAAAAAAAAAAGCTACAAAGATTGGAAAGGGGAGGAGGAACCAATCATTATTGGTAGACAGCATGCTTGTCCATGTATAAAACTTTCTTGAACTAGTAAGGTTAGTAATACTACAAAAGGAAAGGTCAATGGAGGAAAAACATACTTTTATATGCTAGTGAGAGACATGAACAAAAATTTTAAAAGTTTTAATGCAATGTTGAGGGAGTCTGTGGTTCTTGAAGAAGTCTACGGAGATGGAGATTCATCTAGCAAATTCTGCATAGTTGACAAGAGGGTACAGCCAGGCACTGGTGGAACAGAGCTCATTAGGTTTTGAGGGTTTATCCTGGCCTCATGTACTCACCTCCAGTCCCCCCTGATCCATCTCTATTATCTTTCAATCAACATATTAAAAATATGAATCATGTTTTTAATTAAAGTCATAGCACTTCTTCCAAACATTTCGGAGTATTTAATAATATCACCATGTACTTTAGTTAGGCCTTCCCTAGTGGCTCAGCAGTAAAGAATCTGCCTGCTAATGCAGGAGATGCAGGAGATGAGGGTTCGATTCCTGAGTGGGGAAGACCCCCTGGAGAAGGAAATGGCAGCCCACTTCAGTATTCTTGCCTGGGAAATCCTTTGGATAGAGGAGCCTGGCGGGCTACAGTCCATGGGTTTGCAAAGAGTCGGACACGACTGAGCGACTAAACAACAACAAAATAGTTAATGCATCTTATTTCCTGTGAAATGGTTCCTTCTTTTTCACTGTCCACTAGCTCAGCTTCTAGAAATCTATAGGGGGAAGAACTCAGTTTCATATGTTTCCTGCACAATTCAGAGAAAAATTCTATTCTTCAGGCCTCAGGAAGATTACAGTCCTTTCAAGTCCTTCGAATCCTCCTTTTAACTTGTAATCTGGGTGTGTGGGGGTTGGCCTTAGTAATAATTCACACAAACTAGAGAGTCAGTCTAGAGAGAATGAAAGGACTAAAGAAATGAAAAGACTAAAGAGACACACTTTGACTTCTTTGCATTTAAACATTGAGCAAATACCAGGCTGCTTTATTTGTATTGGGGTGGTAATACTGGTGTGGGAGAAAGGAAGAGTTTGTTTTGTAGTAGAAGACAACTTTCAGTATTTGTTCTTAGACCCACGTAAAACAGCTGATACTACTTTAATCTCCACCAGAAAACAAAGAGCATGTACGTTGCCTAACTAAACATGTGATAAATACACTTCTCCATTATTTGCTTGGGGAGAAGAATCTATCTTCTTTTTCACTAAGTTAAATACAACACCAAGAGGAAACAGGAATGCTAATATAGACTGTGATGAGAAAGTGTGGAGGATATAAGAGGAGCATCTCCACTGGTCAGAGGCCAGAGAGACGTGAGGATTGGGGAGCCTCTTCTAGACGGCTATTTCCTCTTGCATCTACCTCCATCAGTTTCCTCTGCACCTGAACAGGCTGGCAAGCAGCCTGCAATGGGGTTCTGCTCAGACAACCGCCACCTCTGCTGGGCCTTCTGGCTCCTGGGATTCACCAGCCTTCTCAGTAAGTGACCTTGGCTCCTGGGAGGGAGGGATATTGGAGGGAGTGTTAGGCAGGGTATCCTTTCCTTGTCTGACATCTTTAGTGAACAGAAGATCAAAACAGCTCTGTTATAATTTAACAAGGAGAGTGCATTTGCTTTAGAGCCCTGGGGTGAATGAAAAAGCAAAGTGGCCTTGGGCTATAGTGAGGCTGGGACCCTTAGCTAGAACAGCTTTGGCTGCAGTAAAGGAAACATTTCCAAGGAGGTGAGTTGGCTTCAGCTGCAGTAACAGGGAGGCTAGTAATAGGGAGCTGCCTGGGTAGGAGGGACTGGAGATGGGGGTTTAGCTCCAAGCAGACCATCACAGAGGAGAGGGCCCCTTAAAGTCTTCCATTTATCTCAAAAGAGCTTATGAATTTTGCATTCCTCTTCTGAAAAAGTTTTAAAAGATTCCCTTCAGGTAAAAGAGTACCCGAGGAGGATGCCCTCTATAGATTCAAAGCACTCTCTTAGGGCAAAACCCTGAAAACAAGGGACGTGTCTATCATTCAGGAATGACTGAACAATATGGGAAGTATCTGTACCATGGAATATTATAAAACCTTTAAAAATGCATGTATATCAGTTGGCTCAGAAGAATTTCCAATTTCCATAAGGTCAGATGCATGACTTTCCATCAGCAAGATGCAAAAATCTCTACATATTGAAACTCTGATCTTTTAAAGAAACAGTAGCTGTTGATATTTGTAAATATCTGCATTTCCACATGTGTATAAGAGTGTGGAGAAAATGCAGGAGAAATCATAATAATTAGCTAACTGGGGTATTTCATGGGGGAAAAGTTTACTGGGTGGGAGGTTAAGAAAAAGCAGACAGAATAAGTAGATGAGCAAAAATGGAAACTAAAAGAAAAAAAGAATCACATAAAGAAGGATGTGTGTATCTACAAATCTATGAAAGATTATATCATTGCATGTAGAAATTAAGTAAAAAGTAATACAAAAGAAAATTTATGAATTCTGGCAAAAGCTTGGAAGTTTTATTATTATACATTTTTGTGTTAATATCCTAGACACTCAATTATCTTGCAATGAATGAAATTTAATAAATTGCAGAGTATTTGTAAAAGAGGATAACTGGAATTAGCAATGAGCATTGTAGTAAGGACTATATTTCATTGGCTAGGTTACTTTTGACACACTGAGGGGGCTTTAATGTCTGTCACGAGTGTATGCTCCTCGGTTTTTGTCTTGTCACTTTTATTTATAGTAATATGTTGGCTGTCTTCACTTCTCCAGTGTTGTTTAACTGGAAAAATATGTTTGATATTATAGTTTCCTCCATAGGCCCTGGGACTAGAAATTCACAATTAAAAAATAAAAAGAGAAAGAGTCAGAACGTGAGGTAAAAGGGCTACACAATGAGACAGAGAGAGGGAAAAAAACTTGTTAAAAATTTCCATTGAGACTAAGGCCATCTCACCCAGAAAAGGAAAGCAGCTTTCTCAAGGTCACACAGGAACTGGGAAGGAGTTGCATTGGTTGCACCCTTAACCCTAGCCCCCTTGGTACCAAATGAAGTGGACACTTTTCAGTAGAATTTTGGTGATCTAGAAGAGGCATCAGGAGAAGGAGTTTCAACCCTAAATTCCTCTACATATCAGGGCAGGAGGGTGTTTGAAGAAATGATTCTGTCATGGTGCTGAAGTATTTGCCTTATCATTCTTAAAATCTTCAACACTTTCCAGGACATTAGCTTGCAAGGAGAAGAGGGAAAGGAAGCCAGCAATTCACACTGCAATTTCTCAGAGAAACAAAAGCTGCTAGTGAGGACAGTTCTTGTCCTGTGGGGACCCTAACCATAGCAATCATAGCATTTACTCAATGTATCACTGTATCTGCTGGTAGGACCAGGAGGAGAAAGAGTCCCTGCCTTCGTGGGCTCTAAACAGAGAGAGACAACACAAAAATGCAGTTGAGAGGGAATTATTGTAGGTTTCCTAGTGTGATGATGGGGGAACGATCAGAAATGTGGACAAAATTTTATCTTGATTATTGAGTTCTTAATTTTATATTATTAAAATAAATTTTTGCTCTATCTTGCTTACCAACTTCTCTCATTTTTTTTTCTCATATTTTTCTTCAAGATTAGATATTTGGTAGATCACAAAGCTTTGCTTCCATGCTTCTCTTTCTACATCTTCTTCCATCTTCCTCACAGCTGGGCTCACCATCCCTTTGGGGTGGATCCTCCCTTTAACCTGAGAGCTGAGCTTCCTCTGTCCCTGGTTCCCACCTTTACAGAAAGCGGGGAGTCTGGCTGGACTGCTGTTTAACCCTCAGCTGGCCAGAAGTTCCTGCTCTGCTAATCCCCTCTAATTACTTGCTTCCCCTTTTCCCAGGAGTGGGAAGTTGGAGGATGAGACTCCAGGAGCTGCTCAGATCCTGGTGATGGGACAGCAGTGCTGGGAGGGGAGCCCCTGGGGAAGACAGGGACAAGATGGGGGAGTTGATGGGAGCTCCTGCAGGGGAGAAGCCCTGGGCTGGGAGAGGGGAGCCCTGGTGCCAGATGTGGCTCTGCCCTGTGTGACCCAGGACAGGTTCACCCGCTGGGGAGTTTCCTCCTCTGTGACAAGACGGACCAGAGAATATTCCCCAAGACTCCTCCAAGCTGTGACATTGTGGGATTTGGTGGCCCCACCCTGGCAGGCCTTTCTTGTGGTCCTTCATGGCCTGTACTCTGTCTCCTCACCTGGTCCTATCCTATTCTGGGTCCTGCTAGGGATTCACAGTTGGTGAGCCTGTTTAGGACACCTTCAAATAGAACACTTGGCCATGCTGTGGTCACTTTTTCGCCCTACAAGCAGGGAAGGATGCTCCTCTTCAAACCTCTCTTTGGAAATCCAGTCTGGCCCTCTGTTTTCTCTGCCTCTGCTCCAGGGAGGGGTCTTAGGACCCAGTGTCCCCATGCCTCCTGGTGAAAGACATAACCTCACTCCTCACAGTGTGTAGAAACTTGGTCTGCAAACCACCCTCAGCTGTGCTTTAGAAATCACTAACTGATAGCCTCAGCCAGAGGTTTGTAGTTCCTGTCTGTTTAGCAGAAAATACCAGCTTCTTCTCCCTGTCCCCCACAGAATGACCCCCACTTGCCTCTGCACTTGGGGAGTAACTAAAGAATTCTTTAGATCACAGTTGCCCAGTGAAAGTCCCTTAGGAAGGTATTACATTGAAGACTGAAATACAGTCCTTCAAGAGATCCAGATGGAGAGTTCCCCCTGTTGAAATAAAAACCTGTGCTTTGAGCCCCAGATTTAATATAGCACTTTGGTGTTCTTTGTTTTCCAAAAAATTCTATATTTAATGTTAGATTAAATCTGAATGTGATGTTGACTGAGACATTAAGAAATGCTTTTATCTTCCCCATTAATTCATGAAAAAACAAGCAGTAACATTACCACCAATTCAAAGGAGGAAAAAAAAGTCACCTAAATAGGCCATCAGGAGTGCTGAAATGATTTATACTAATCTCCTGAATTCAGGTGCATTTTAGTATTTGTGGCTACACAGATGAAGGACTGGAAGGGCACACATCAGTAACAGTGCTTACCTTTGGAGACAACACATTTCAAAACGACACATTTTTCTTGAAATGACTCCGTGAATCACATCGTTTCCCATAAACACATAATACCTTTATAATTAAAGAACAACCGACTAGAGAAATGAAAAAGATGGCAACTTAACAATCCACAATAAGTAGTCCAGAAGTAGAATCACATGTAGAATGGTATACAGACATTAAATGAGTCACTTCTTTGTGTACAGACCTAGAGTAGGCTCCTTGTGTGTTAATAGAATAGGCAAGAGTAGAACAGCCCATGGGAAACATGCTCACATATGTGAAGATACAAGTATCTGTAGTATGTGCTTGTAAAACCATCATTATCTCTGGATGGATGCATAGGAAACTGGTGATAGTGCCTGCCCCTGGGAAGGGAAACGGACAGTGGGAGTCAGAGATAGGCAGATTCCATTTTCAGTCTCTATTTCCTTTTATTTAACCATATGAAAGCATAATCCACCTACATTTTTAAAATTAGAAAGCCACACAGTATAATTAAAATATTATCTGCTCTTCCTTGAGTGGGGATAACAATCTCAAACTGCCACCTTTGATGGGATGTCCTGAGGATTATGAGACATTCAGCGTTTGATGGAGCTGCTGAAATGACCAAAATCATGTTCAGGGGCTGGGCTACCTCTTCCCCTGGTGGTGCAAGCATCAGGTGAAATCCAGCTGACTGTGGAAATTCCACAGTTAGTAGGTCCTAATAACAGTAATACAGTAATGGGAACTGAACATGCATTGCTGAGTCCCTTTATGTATCTTCATACTGAATCCTCACTGGAGCCCCATGAATGTTTGCAATTATTGTCCTGTTGTTCATACGCAGGAACTCAAGGATTAGACAGTGTAGGAACTTGCTAAATATTCCATCGGCAGGAAAGGGTGGTTTTAGGACACGGTGCAGGTATGTTTCAGTCCAGAGCCTACACCTCAGGGGTTAGCAGTCTTCAAAGGTTCAAAGTGTTGACAGGTTGGTGCTGCGAGCTGTGTGCTATGCTGGGATTCGTGACCTCCAGAGTAGAAGAATTCAATCTGGGGCCAGAGACGAGGCTTGACCACTTGGAGCTTTTGTATAGCAAAGTTTTATTCAAGTATAATAGAGATAGGGAAAGCTTCTGACATAGACATCCGAAGGGGACAGAAAGAGTGCCTGCTTGCTAATTTTTAGCAAGGTGTTTTATGTCTGTTAGAGAGCTGCTAACCAGATAAGAGAGAAACCTCAAGGCTGAAGCAGTTTCACCAGCCTCCTTTTCCACAATATGCCTTTTTGAGATAGGATGGCACAAAGTACATCACCCCTCTGGCCATAAAACAATTGACATGAATACCGGTTTGTTCAGCCCAATGTTTGAGAAAAGAAAAAAAGTTAGACTTAGGCAGAACCATTTTGAAGAAAGGCAGATTGCAAAGCAAATACATAATTTCATTAACATTGTTTAAGAAAAACATTTCCATCAGAAAAACACATTAGTTCAAGGCAGAACCAGGTGTCATCAACGCAGAATTAAAAGAAGCCTCTTTTAATTTTGTGTAGAGAAAGAAAAAAAAAGAAAGTCTGCCACTTGCAGTTTATTTCCTCTTGCCGCTTGGAGACCTCTGGCCTTAATATCTATTACCCTCTCTGTGTGGACCCTGGGTTCCACATTTCTTAGGGTCCTGTATAACTTGCTTGGGTTGTCATACCAAAATACCAGACTTTGGGTGACCTAGAAACAGCAGAACTTTACTATTTTATAATTCTATTAACTAGGAGTCAGAAATCAAGGGTTTCTCAGAGTCAGGCTCCCTCAGAAACCTGTAACGGTGTATTAGCTTGGGCTACCATAACAAGATGGCATAGACTGGGTGGTGGGTGTTAATTAACAGAAATTTATTTTCTCACTCTTCTGGTGGCTGAGAAGTTCCAGGTCAAGGTGCCCGTTGAATCGGTTTCTGGTAAGAGGCCACCTTCTAGCTGTATTCTCACATGGCCTTTCTCAGAACGAGCCTGTGGAGGGGGAGGGGAGAGAAAGGGAGAAGGTAGAGAGAAGGCTCTCTGATATCTCATCTTATAAGGACACTAATCTTATCAGGTCAGGCCTAAGACCTCATTTAACCTTAATTTCTTCCTAAGAGACCCCATCTCCAAACACAGCTACACTGGAGGTTAAGACCTCAGCATATGAAGGTGGGGGATCACTCATTCAATCCATAACAGAGGAATCACCCTTCCCTTGGTCTTGCTTCTAGTGTTTGCTGCAATCTTTGGTGTTCCTTGACTTTAGGCTCATCATCTCAGTATCTGCATATGGCATTCTCTCTCTCTCTCTCTCTGCTCACATCATCTTCCCTCTTTGTATGTCTATGTCTGTGTCAAGATTTCCTCTTTTTGTAAGGACACCAATCATATCACATTAGGGCCCAACCTAATTACCTCACGTTAACTACATATAAACAAACTCTATTTCCACATAAAATGACATCCTTAGGTACTAAGGATTAGGGTGTCAACATGTCTTTTTGAGGGGACATGACTTGACCCAGGAAAATTCTCCCTTACCTCATTCTCAAGAATACACCCTCCTGACTGGGGGACACTGGTAATTTATTCTACAACCTCACTTCACACGCACGGTAGGGAATCCTACTGAAGACAATTTGTATTTTTTCCTCTTTATTAATAAATGTTATCAGATATATCTTAAAATAAAGAAACACAAAAATCACCTTGAAAGATATCACCAAAGAAAACTGCCAAATTCCATTGCCAGTGGCTGTCTCTTGGCTATGAAAATGTAATATGGGAAGGTCTCATTCGGGGGGGAGGATGTAGAAACAGAATCTTAGGGTTTTGAATGAAAGTGCCTTTCTGTGGAGAGTGTTGAGTGTGTACTGGGGGAGGCATGTTAGGTATCAGAGTGTATGTGGAAGGTTCACTGTTGTGGAAGACAAGGTGACCCAAGGATCTGGGTCTATGAGGCAGGTGCCCATTGAAGAGGCCAAGTGTGACCTGAAAGGGGGATCTCACCCACAGTCACTGAGGCTTCAGCCTATTTGGAACTGAGACCACTATTTGTATGAGACCCTAGAAGATGGATGGCTTTTTGTCCATAGCCTTTACCAACATGTCCAGGACCCTCCTTTCAGGGATACTATGACCCTTGTGTGGTCTTTAAGTCTCTCTTTTGGTCTCCACAAGAAAGACTTAAAGAAGGTCCCCAGTCACTGAGGCTTCAGCCTATTTGGGGCTTAGTCTGCCATTTGGATGAGACCCTAGAGGATGGGTGGTTTTTTCTCCATAGCCTCCAGCAACATATCCAGGACTGAGCTTTCAGGGATACCATGACCATTGTGTGGTCCTTGAGTCTCTCTTTTGGTCTCCACAAGAGAAACTTAAAGAAGGTCCTGAGTAAGCTCAGCTCACCTGTGATGCCTTATTGCCTTCCTCTGCCTGTGCCCTGAAACCAAGGCACCTCTACCCCATAAACAGGATTTCAGAGCTCAGGGACAATGTCACCCAGTGACAATGGCTGCCTTAAGTGTTGCTGCTTCACACTAACCTCTGTTCCATCACCTCTACCATGGGGAAGTCCCATGCCCCTTGCATGACATTCATTTAGGGATCCCAGGTCATTTTGTTGGGGAGGTCCCTTCATGTAGGGTGAATTTGGGGAGCAGGAGACAGCCTCAGTGTGTGGCAGTTACCAAAGAGTGCTGTGTACTCTTCCTCATCACAACTAGAGAATCAAGGGAATTCATGTGCCTTCTGTTCCAGGGAGAAGACCCACCAGGAGCAGCATCTACTCAGCAGTGGGTGCCACCCTCCCCTCCTCCCAGTGCATCACACTAGGACAGGCTGAACTGAGACACTACTATCCCCAAATGTCCATGATCCTGTGTGCATAAAAGGAGGTGGGATTTTGGAGCTTGGAAGGAAGTAGAGTACCCCTCTGATCCCTCCTTAAAATTGAGCACTTTTCCAATGGACGTACTGGCTATGGAATTTGTGTTGTGACTTGTTTAGAGAGACCTGGCAGCACAGCCTCACCCAGCTCTTCTCAGTCAACCTTCTGTGGGTTCTATTGGGGAGTCCATCCTGTCTGTATGGTGTGTGCTCTGGAAGACAGCATGATGTCTGCACCAGACCTCTTCCAGGGAATCAGAGAGGAGTGAGGTGTGGAAGGAAGGAACAGAGGAAGAGCTCTTAGGAGCCAGAGAGGAGGATGAGTGAATATCTGTTACCCTTCTGGACATTCCCCACTGATACAGTGGGGAATGAAGGTTGTGGCCTTGAAACCAAGGTGGCATTAAGCTCAATTTGAGGGCTGTAGACCTGTGAGGGGACCTGAAAGGACTGGGGTGAAAGCCTGAGTCTGAGGATATGCCTGATTAAGTGAGTTAATAATGAACGGAATACAAAGAAATGTCTGAAATACTTGTATATATGAATACTACCATGAGCTATTCTCTACTTCTAGTGAGACCAGGAATGGGTATAAGTACATCAGGAAGGAGGCAGGCTGGATATGAGAATTCACTGATTTGGAGAGAACACTGGGTCCCTAGCAGGCTCTTAAAGCAAATTATTCTTCCTTCCATGATAAGGTCATTCTGTGGCACTTTCCCTGGTCCTGTTCTGTGCTACCCTGGTTCCCAGAAATTATGAGTGTATTAATACCATGATGGGCTTCCCTAGTAGCTCAGACAGTAAAGCTTCTGCCTGCAGTACAGGAGACTGGGGTTCCATCCATGGGTTGGGAAGACCCCTGGAGAAGGAAATGACAACCCACTCCAGTATTCTTGCCTGGGAAATACCATGGACAGAAGAGCCTGGTGGACGACAGTCCATGGAGTCACAAAGAGTCAGACACGACTGAGTGGCTAACACACACACACACACACACACACACACACACACCCATTAATTCCGTGAGGGCTGGGCCTGATGGGGGAGGATGGACTCTAGAGTGTGTGGCCCTGATGGGGTTCTGTCCACTGATCATGGCTCTGCAGCGTAGTGACTGAGGCCCATTTCACCTCTCAGGGACTGGCTAGGGAAGTGCTGACTTGGTAGCAGAGACAGCAGAGCTCACTAAATGATCACTTGCTTCCCACGTATTCTATTCCCTAGCAGTTAGGTAGGGCCTTGTGACAAGAGCTGGCCCAAAAGCATGAGCAGAGATAATGTTCTTTCTGTATAGAAGCAGTGAAATCCCTTGTGTGATTCTCCTGTCTCCTATCCCTGCTGTGGGGCTGGGAGCCTGTGAGGGTGCTGTGGGCTCCATGGGTGCAGCTACAAGGAGGTGGCACCTCCATCCTGTATGACAGGACCCCTCCTCACTCTCTCATGGGATTTGGGGTGGGGAATATAAACTCCCCTTGTTCTAGGACCCTGAGCTATTGTAACTGTTTGTCACACAGCACAGCCTAGGTTGTCCTGACTACTGCACTGCCTAGGAGCAGGAAGGATAGCAGCCCTTATATTTGTGTTAGGTATCTATGGGCTTCCCAAGTGGTGCAGTGGTAAAGGATTCACCTACCAAGGCAGAAGACATAGGAGACGTGGGTTTGATCCTTGGGTCCAGAAGATCCCCTGGAGAGGAAATGGCAACCCACTCCAGTATTATTGCCTGGGAAATCCGACAGAGGAGCCTGTTAGGTTAAAGCCCATAGGGTTCCAAAGTGTCAGACATGACTGAGCAACTGAGCACAGAATAGCATCTATTGCTGCGTTTCCTGCAACCCCAAAACTTAATGCCTTAAACACCACTAGACATGGTCTCACAGTTTCTTTAGGTCAGGGCCCAGAAGTGGTTTAGCTGGGTCCTCTGGCTCAGGGGCTCCCAGACTTAGATCAAGGTCTTGGCTGGGGCTGTGTCACCTCAGGATCTTCTGTGTAGAATATGCATCCAAGCTCACTCCTGTGGTTGCTGACAGGAGGCATTTCCCATGGCTGCTGGACTAAGGACCTCAGCTCCTCCCTGGATTTTGGCCAGAGGCTCCTTCAGTTCCTTGTCATGTTGGCCACCCCACTGGTCAGTTCACAACAAGGAATCTGGGTTTTTCAAAGCAAGCCAGAGAGTGAAGGAGAGAGAGTGCGGGCAAGATGGCAGTCAGTCTAGTATCACTGAGTGACATCATCATATCTGCTGTGTTCTATTCCTTAGAAGCCAGTCATTAGGTGAAGCCAACAGTCCAGGGGGAGAGGGTTACACAAGGGTGTGAACAGAAGGAGGGAGGGACTTAGGAGACACTTTGGAAGCTCCTCCCATGATTGTGCCTGAAAATATGATTTTGATCCATGATTACCTTTAATTCACACTATCATTATCAGTCAGATAAGGAAACTGCAGGTTAGCAAGCTTAGTATCTGTTCAAGGTCACATATCCCAGAACCCAGAACTTGATTCCAGAAATGGTTTCAAATTCATTGTACTAGGCTATCTTACTAGAATCAAAGGATCATGTTGCGTGAATTTCTTTTTAAAAAGATTCTATGGTTCTGTCTTTCTCCTTTATTCTCAATGCAAAGCCACCTTTCTCTGTGTCCAGTCCTCTAGGTGGCTACAGCACTGGTATCAGGAGTTCTGGAATGCATAGTTCTCAAGTTCAGAATTTTGGAGCCCATGTTTCTATGGAGGGGATTCATGGAGGTTCTGTGTTGTTTTGTATGATCAAAAAGCAAGAAGCTGAGCTGGAGAGGGTCTCCTGGGGATTTGGCCCTGAGTCAAACTACACAGTTCTGCTAATGGTCCATCCTGGGGCAAAGGCTCCAACCTGGGTCAGCCTCCAGAACACATACCAGCAAAGGGTCCATGTACCCAATATGACATCCCTGAGGATTCAGAACCTGACCCCAGAGGACAGTGGGCAGTACCAGGCTCGAGCCAGCTTCACCGGAGGGATGGAACTTCACCAGGTTTTCTACCTCACTGTCTATGGTGAGTGACACCCCTTTACCCCTTTCCATCGCTCATCTCCTTGGTTTGTCCTGGGAGTGTCAATCGGTCCCATTTTACAGAATTCCACTTATACTCCAACCTTCAGACTCTCTTCTCTCCTCTGAGGAAAAGGTAAGTATGTTAGCTGCAAAAGGAGAGCAGAGTTGAAATTTACAATGGGGAGAAATCACTGCAGTATTTTGGGAGAGAAAAATGGAAATTTGGGCAAAATTTGAGTTTTTATAATAGTATTAATTATTCTTTCTAGAGCTAAGGTTATTTTATTATTAATAAATAATAATAGGATAGAATTGCATTACCAATACATCATTAATAAGTAAATAATAATTAACAAATAATTAATAAAATAATTAATTAATAAAAATTGCATTGCTGTTAATAAATAATATTATAACATTACATTATTGATTTTTAATCACTACTGTAACTATTTAGCACAAACACAGTGCCATAAAACACTCAAATTTATTTTTCACCATTCTGTATGTTTAAGATGGGCACAGTCCTCAGAGGGCCAAATCAAGGTGTTGGCAGGGCTATGTTCCTTTCTAGTGGCTACAGGGGAGACTCTATTTCTTGCCCTTTCTACATGCAAGTGGCTGCCATTTCTTTCACTGCAATCCCCCTTCCTCCATCTTCAAATCAGCAAGAGTATGTCAAGTCCTTCTCACTTTGGATCCATCTGACCTGCTCATCTGCCTCTGTCTTCCACTTTAAGATGAGAAGATAATTTTTTTGAGTATGCCTTTTACTATAGTTCTGTGATAAATAATCATACTGAATGTTGTAGTTAACAATGACAATAACAGCACAATAACAGCAATAGCAAATTAAGAAAGCCCTTGACTATTTGGAGCACCAAAATTCATAGGGATAAAATAAGGGATCTAGAAAGAAAAACAAGACATCAAACATTCATGCCATTAAGCAATGGTGACAGAAACAAACAGCTGAGATACTGGGAATGATAAGCTATTTAAAAAAAAAAAAAAACACTTTATTGAGGTATGATTGGCTTACAAAGAACTATACATATTTACTGTATACAATTTAACTGGATTTAATATACAATCATGAAACTATCACCATAATCTATTCCATAATAATATCCCCTCCAAAATTTTTCTCCCACTTCATTTATTTACTATTATTATTGGGTATTTTTTTGCTGATGTGATTTGCACATGTTGAACCATCATTTCATCCCTGTGTTAAATCCCATTTGGTCATGGTTTATGATACTTTTAATGTATTGCTGAATTCAGTTTGCTAGTACTTTGTTGAAGATTTTTACATCCATGTTCATCAGCCATATTGGCCTATAAATCTCGTGTGTGTGTGTGTGTGTGTGTGTGTGTGTGTTAGGGCATCAGGACTAACTTTATCTGGTTTTGGTATTAAAATATGACAACATCATTAAATGAATTTGGTAGTATTCTCTCTCTTATTTTGTAGGAGAGTTCAGCAAAAATTAGTATTAATTCTTCTTTAACTGTTTGTTAGAATTCACCTCTGACTTTATCTGGTTTTAGGTCTTTTTTTGCTAGGAGGTTTTTGACTGCTGATTCAATCACCTTATTTGCTATTATCTGCTAAAACTTTCTATTTCTTTTTGATTTAGCCATGGAATGCATGTTTCTAGGAATGTATCTTTTTTTCCAAGTTGTCCAGTAATTGTATATAGTTGTTCATAATAACACTTTATGATCTTCTGTATTTCTATAGCATCAGCTGTAATATCTCCTCTTTCTTTTCTGATTTTCTTTGAGTCTTCTTTCTTTTTCTCTTAGTCTTGCTAAGGGCTTCTCAATTTTATCTTAAAAAAAAAACAAGAAACCCTTTTGTTTCATTGAATTTTTCTATTATCTTTCTGGTTTCTATTTTAGTTAAGTCAGCTATAGTCCTCATTACTTCCTTCTTTCTGCTAACTTTTGATTTGTTGTTTCCTAAGTTCCTTGAGATATAGTTTATTAGAGATGTTTCTAATTTTTGATATGTTTATCACCGTATATTTCCTCTTACTACTGTTTCTTCTACCCTTCATAAGTTTTATGGATTTTTTTCCTTTTCTTTTGACTCAAGGTATTTCCTTATTTTATTTCTTCTTCAATCCAATGATTGTTCAAATGGCAACCCACTCCAGTACTTTTGCCTGGCAAATCCCATGGATGGAGGAGCCTGGTAGGCGGCAGTCCATGGGGTCGCTAGGAGTCGGACATGACTGAGCGACTTCACTTTCACTATTCACTTTCATGCATTGGAGAAGGAAATGGCAACCCACTCCAGTGTTCTTGCCTGGAGAATCCCAGGGATGGGGGAGCCTGGTGGGCTGCTATCTATGGGGTTGTACAGAGTCAGACACAACTGAAGTGACTTAGCAGCAGCAGTAAATTTTGACATTTTATTTCATTCATTTTTCTAGTTTTGTAACACCATGTTTGGAAAAGACACTTGATATAATTCCAATCTTCTTAACTGTTAAGACTTGTTTTGTGACCTAATATATGATGTATCCTGAAAAATATTCTGTGTATACTTTAGAAGACAATGTAATCTGCTTTGTTGAGTATGTATTCTAAATGTTTGTTAGGTTCATTTGGTCTATAGTGTTGTTCAAGTCTGCTGTTTCTTTCTTGATTTTCTGTCTACATGTTCTATCCAGTATTGAAAACAGGTGGATACTATCATTGAATTGCTATTCCTTCCTTTTTTCAATGTTCACTTTATATTTTCAGGTGCTTTAATAGTGGATGCATAAATATTTATAATTGCTATATTATCCTGTTGAATCAACCATTTTACTATTATGTCATTATCTTTTTTGTCTTTTGCGACAGTTTTTGCCTTAACGTCTACTTTGTCTGATATAAGTACAGCTACCTCTGATACTTTTCACTCGCATTTTCATGAAATGTCTTTTTTCATCCCCTCACCTTCAGCCTACGTGTACCCTTAGATCTAAAGCAAGCCTCTTTTAGACACTATATAGTTGAATCTTGTTCTTTTATCCATTCAGCCACTCTGTATTTTGATTAAGGAATTTAAATCATTTACATTTAAAGTAATCACTGATAGGTAAAGGCTTACAATTATCATATTGCTAATTGTTTTCTATTTTGTTGAAGTTCTTTGTTACTTCCTTTTTCCCTTACTGTCTTTCATTGTAATTTGGTGATTTTTTTTATATTGACATGCTTGAATTCCTTTCTCTTTTCCTCATGTGTGTCTTTTTTAGGTGTAAACTTTGTGGTTACGAAGACACACATGAAACATCTTATAAAGCCCATTTTAACCAAAGAACTTAATTTCAACTACATACAAAAACTCTACACTTCTATATTTATCCCCCACACACAAGCTTTATGTTATTGATATCACAATTTACATCTTTTATATTGTACACCTGAAAGGTTGTTGCTGACCCACGAAAAGACACCAGGATTCTTGGCTTCCAGAGGAGAAGAATTCAATCCGGGGCCAGAGACGAGGCTTGATCGCTCAGAGCTTTTGTGTAATAAAGTTTTATTAAAGTATAAAGGAGATAGAGAAAGCTTCTGACATAAGCATTGAAAGGGGCAGAAAGAGTACCCACTGCTAGTCTTCAGCTGGATGTTATATAGTCACTGTTGCTGCTACTATGGCTAAGTCGCTTAAGTCGTGTCCAACTCTGTGCGACCCCATAGATGGCAGCCCACAAGGCTCCCCCATCCCTGGGATTCTCCAGGCAAGAACACTGGAGTTGCCATTTCCTTCTCCAATACATGAAAGTGAAAAGTGAAAGTGAAGTCGCTCAGTCGTGTCCGACTCGTTGCGATCCCATGGACTGTTATCTACCAGGCTTCTCTGTCCATGGGATCTTCCAGGCAAGAGTACTGGAGTGGGTTGCCATTTCCTTCTCCAGGGGATCTTCCTGACCCACGGATCAAACCCAGGTCTCCTGCATTGCAGGCAGACGCTTTACCCTCTGAGCCACCAGGGAAGCCCAATGAAAGAAAGGAATGTCTTAAAACTCAGAGTGGCACCAGGCCCCTCATCCATAAAATGTATTTTGGGATAATCTCGGCAGGAAAGGATTCATCCCGGGCCATAAAATGATTGACTTGAATCTTGTAGAAGGGCAGATTACCATACAAATAGTTTCATTTACATAGATTAGGGGAACAATAGGAGAAGGCAGTGGCACCCCACTTCAGTACTCTTGCTGGAACATCCCCTGGATGGAGGAGCCTGGTGGGTTGCAGTCCATGGGGTCACTAAGAGTTGGACAAGACTGAACGACTTCACTTTCACTTTTCACTTTCATGCATTGGAGAAGGAAATGGCAATCCACTCCAGTGTTCTTGCTTGGAGAATTCCAGGGACAGGGGAGCCTGGTGGGCTGCCATCTATGGGGTTGCACAGAGTCAGACACGACTGAAGTGACTTAGCAGCAGCACAGGAACAATATCTGAGTATAACATAATCGTTTGTCAAGTAAGTTCTGAGCCATTAGGCAGAACCGACTTGAAGACAGAGTCTGGGGTAAATGCATAGCACATTAACATAGCTTAAGACAAACATTTCCATAAGAAAAATGCATTGGTTAACTCAAGGTTTGAGACTAGTTAACTTCAGGTGAGACTAGGTGTCATTATGACAACACAGTATTTTAAGAGAAACCTTTTAAATTTCTATAGAGAAGGAAAAAAATACCACTGGTTTGTTTCCTGCTGCCACTGGGATGACCCAGAGGGATGGTACTACGGGGAGGGAGGTGGGAGGGGGGTTCAGGATGGGGAGCACATGTACACCCGTGGCAGATTCATGTTGATGTATGGCAAAACCAATATAATATTGTAAAGTAATTAGCCTCCAATTAAAATAAATAAATTTAAATTTTAAAATAATGTAAAAAAAAAGAGAGAGATAAAAATGTCTGACACTTGCAGCCTATTTCTTCCATTTGGAGACCCCTGGCCTTTCTGCCTGTTACCAT
Organism: Bos javanicus; assembly: GCF_032452875.1. Classification (NCBI taxonomy): domain Eukaryota; kingdom Metazoa; phylum Chordata; class Mammalia; order Artiodactyla; family Bovidae; genus Bos; species Bos javanicus. The sequence continues at coordinate 13,207,102 of NC_083870.1, forward strand.
CTCACACCCATTAACAATTTTTTCTTATAGCTATTCTTAATATTTTTGTCTTTTATACCAGAGTTAAAAATAATTTATGCACCATGATTACAATAATACCATTACAGTATTACATTTTGTATTTATCTCTTTTTGTTAGGCTTATAATTTCATATATTTTTGCACATGTTTAGTATCCTTTCATTTCAACTTGAAGAACTCCCTCTAGTATTTCTTGGAAGATAAGCTTAGAGTTGGCATACTCCTTCAACTTTTGTTTGTCAGGGAAAGTATCCTTTTTTGGAAATGTCATTTTTTAATTTTTTAAAATGTATGTATTTATTTTAATTAAAGGATAATTACAATATTGTGATGGCCTCTGCCATACATCAACATGAATTGGCCATAGGCAAACATGTGTCCCCTCCCTCCTGAGCCCCCCCTCCTACCTCCCTCTCCATTTTAAAGGACATTCTTGCCAGGTATATAATTCTATGTTACAAAGGTTTTTTTCCTAATATTTTGTGTATATCGTGCCACTCTCTCCTGGCCTGCAAGATTTCTGCTGCATAATTTGATTATAGCCTTAGGAGGATTCCTTGTATGTGATGAGTAGTTTTCATTTTGCTGTTTTCAAAATTCTCTTTCTTTTTGAGTTTTAAATATATAATTATGATCTGTCTTGGTTTAGATTTATTTAAGAGTCTACCTTTTTCGGGTCCTGTGGGATTCATGAATTTGGATACTCATTTACTTCCACAGACTTGGGTAATTTTCAGCCATTATTTCTTTAAATAAGCTTTCTGCTCCTTTCTCTTGCTCTTCTCTTTCTGGAACTCTCATAATGTGTATATTGATTTCTTATAGTGTCCCATAGACTTTCTTCACTCTTTTTCCTTTTTGTTTTTCTGACTGTATAATTTTAAATGACCATATTTGAGTTGGCTGACTTTTTTCTTCTGCTTGATAAAGTCTACTATTCAGGTCCTCTGTTGAATTGTTCAGTGCAGTCTTTGTATACTTCAGCTCTAGAATTTCTGCTTGATTCTTTTTGATGTTTTCTGTCTTTGTTTTTTTTTTTCTATTTTTTTTTAATTTTAAATTTTATTTTGTTTTTAAACTTTATGTTTTCTGTCTTTGAATTGAACATCTCATTTTGCTCATGTACTGTTTTCCAGGTTTCATTTCTTTGTCTGTGTTCTCTTGTAGCTCACTGAGCTCCTTTAAGATAATTATATTGAGCTCTTTGTTAGGCAACTTGCAGATCTTTGTTTCTTTGAAGTTGGTTATCTGAGCTTTATTTCTTTTTCCTTTGATAAATCAATCTCACATCTCCCTGATTTTTCATGATCCTTGAAGATTTTCATTGATTTCTGTGCAAGTAAATAAGCAAAATCTCTTCCATTCTTTAAGAACTGGCTTTGGTAGCAAAGATATTGATCAGAAAGTTCAAAAAGACTTCCTAGGGCTCTAGCTTTAGGAGCATTTAGGACAGTGGCTTCAGGAGCATGTAGGGTGCTTACTATAGGGTAGAATTGACTAACATCTGTGGCAATGTGGAAGGCATGATTTGCAGAAGCATGTGCATCAGTTGCAGTGAGCTCTTGTCACATATCTCTGTTCATGCCTACGCACAAACAATCCATCCTTGTTGATTTACTCACTGTTCTGGGCAGTGAGATAGAAGCAAACCTCCTGAGCAGAAGTTTCCCAAAAGTAAGGGGAAGCTGGTTTCTCACTTCACTCTTTCTTTCACCTGTGGGAGAAGTCATAGATCAAGGTATTTTTGCAGCACTGAACCATGCTGACATGTGGTTAAGGTGTTGAGGTAAGAAGAAACTATTCTTATGCTTTCACTGAAGCTGACAGGATTTTGTCATCTATTGCTACGCTGGAATGCTCCAACAGGGCTCTAGAACTCTTGTAAAGGTATTATTGACTGTTACAGTTTTTAAATGTCATGTCTTGTCATCTTGCTGGCATCATTACTTTTTTTCATTTTTAAGGACCCTTGTGACTATATCTCACCCATCTGTATATTCAGAAAAATCTTCCCTACTTTAAGGTCAAATGATTAGCTAATTTAATTCTCTCTGCTATCATAATTCCTCTTTTCATGCAGCCTAACAAGTCTATCACTTTCAAGATTAAAATATGGACATCTTTGGAAATCCAAGTGTAGTTAGCCCTTCTTGTTCCCTGTCCTCTCACCCAGAACTAACCAACTGCCAGTCTTACTCAGAAAAGAAACCAAATACCAAGCTACTAAAAACTGTATTGGTATAGGAGAAAATTTATACTGCAACACTTATTAAGAAATCCCTTTAGTGTATTCTTTCCTCCCATAAATTTCCTCCCTACACTGAGAAATACCCATCTATGGATAAATTAGCTTTTTGGTCCACATAGGATTTCCAAGGCCAGCTTGTACATCTGTCACTTCTCTGACAGTTTATACCACAGAGTCACTGATATGTTCTAACCACACTTGGAGTTGTCGTTCCTAGTCACTACCATTGCATTTCTCACAAATGTCTCTACTTTTGGAAGCATAGGACCTTTCTCTGGCCTCACAGAGCTCTCCAGATACCCTTGCCCTGAGGGCTGTACTGCCTCAGACATCATCTCAACTGGAAACACAAAGCAAGTCCATGGACCAGGAAAAGACCTTCTGTCCCAGGCTTCTATCCCTTCTAGGATAAACTCCAGTTTTTTAGAAATAGTAGATGCTAAGAAAATAGAGTCCAGTTTTTATTTTCTTCTGGATGACTTTTGTTCAAGAAATAAAATCATTTACAGCTTAACTCAGTGACTCCTTTCTTTATTATTTCTTGGTGAATATTTATCTTTAGAAAAATTGTGTTTATTTATAAAATGCACCCACTTCTCTTATAGGCTCCCTTATAAGTCTGGGCTTCAATAAGGTAATAGATACTAAACTGTGACACGTAATGTTTCCCACATATGTAATGTTCAATTCTTTTGTTGCTTCTGATCCCAGAGACTGTGCCCCTTCCCCAGATCCTGGTGGAGTCATTATTCATTACACCAGACTGGTGCAATGTCACCCTGGAGTGCAGAGCTCTGGAGCCACAGAAGAAGTGAATGTGATCTGGGAGACCAAAGGCCTCCCCAAGGAGTGGGAGCAGAGAAGGACATTGGAACCAGTCTCCAACTCTTGCATCTTGGCTGTGAGCCTGCCCCTAAGCTGCCCCCATGATAACCTCATCTGTGTGGTCAGCAACCACATGGACAAGAAAATTGTCTCCTTAGATCTTGGGGAAATCTGTGCCTATGGTGAGTGCAACCTGCCTGAGGAGAGGAGCACTTTCAGAGCTCAGTTAGCACTGAGGTCTGGGAGATCAGAGCTTTACTTCCCACCATATTATTAGCACTACCTTCCATCTAGTCACTTTACATAGGAATCTAGAACACACAACCAATTTATTTTTGCCTTTAAATGTCTTTGAATACAAGCTTACCTCTAAATCCTTTGTCCCTGATGTCCAGGTAGTAATCTTCTAATAACTCTCCCTGCCCACATTGTTGCTCATGCATGATCTTTAGGAAACTAAATCATATTGGGTCATCTCTCTGTGCTCTTTCTCTGAGTCTGACTTCCATGATTCCCTGTATGATTTGGTGTTCAGATTCTCCTCTGCACATGTTTCTTGTCTCACTTATGTATCCTAAATTCCCTGCTTGTAGTTCCAGAATGTGCCCTGCTATTATAAGCTACCGCATCTCTGTATATGCTGCTTCCCCATCACTAGACCTTCTTCACCTCTGTTCTTGACTTCCTGTCTTATTCTCTATGAAGAATGCTCCTCAGTCACTGCCAGGTTCAGGGGCATGTGAATGTACATACACATACATGACTTTGCCCTTAGAGGAGTCCAATGATTGGTTTAAAATCTGTGCTGTTGTCTTGAAACTTTAATACATTTTCAACAAGCAGTCTATTTTTAATTTCTGCACAGAGCCCTACACTGATGTATTCACCCTCCCCTCCAGCATCACCTTCTTTAAGGAGCTGTCCTTAGCCACCCCCACAATAATGAGTGGTAATGTTCTGTTGTAGATTTATCTCCTCCATAGACAGGAATACCTTGATGACAAGAGCCACATTTTTCCTTCTTGGAATCCATGGGCTAAGTACAATTTCTGGCCAAATTTTGCTTGTAATAAGCATTTTATTGAATTAATGAGTGATCTGGTAATCCTGCATGCAGCCTCATCCTCTTTAAACCATCCTCCATGATCTAATGTCTCAAGAAATTCTGATGTGTCAGCCTCACTTAAAATGTCTATTACTTAGAGTCACTGCTAAATAAAGGCAGAAGTATCAGATAAATTTCAACACCCCACATGACCAGCACTAGCCCTCTAACCCACCTTGATCACATCTCCTCCCTGCTCTATCATCTTGCCTGCCTCCATGGGGTGCTGGCAACTCCAAGGGACTGACCTTTCGACACATTTTCTGAATGTGGTACTCCTCCTATCTGGAATGCAATGGCCTACCAGGATGGTAAACTCCTACTCCTCCCTCAAGTCTCTTGTTACACATTACTTTGTCTGAGAAGATCTCCAGAAAGTCCTGTGTACAAAGTATAAAGCTCTGCTGCACTGCAGTTTCTCTGGCTGGCAGACTTTGGCTGGTATCTTCTCAGTCTTCCCCGTGGGTGACCACATCTTGTTCATCTCAGTGTCTCTGGCATCAAGCAGCAGCTCAGGACCTGCTTGAGTGAATGCCATGTTCTCCCACTCAGCTTATGAACCAGGTCCTTTGATCTCTCCACCTGCTCTATATCTCCCCTCAACAACAGGTATCTCAAGTTCTCTCTTGTCTTATCATTCTTCATTCTCTCTGTGAGAGAAACAGGTTCACATAGAGAGACCAGTGCTGTGCCCCTGAGAGGCATCCTAGGTGCTGTCATGGTCACGCTGTTGATCCTTAGAGGTGGACTATACCTTTGGAAGACATGTGGTAAGAAAAAGAATTCAGAAACTGGAATGTGGAGGCAGGTTGTACTTCTTGCTCTGGTTCCAGATACCTGCCTTTTCCCACTGGACCCAGGGTTCCTCTCTCTTGCATTTTGCTGCACAGGGAATCCTTCTGCAGAGAGTGGTTGGTATGGTCCTGGCTTTAGAGGTCATAGCAATGGAAGAGGACTCAAGATCCACTCTGTGTATCACTCAGGAGCAGGATTGTGGGAGGACAACAGGGACCATGCTGGTGGCATCTGCTGTTTAGAGCGGGGTCAGCAAGACTCATGAGAGGGCAGGGGAAAGGTGGCAGCCTACAGCAGAGGCAAGACTGCACTCTCCCAGGTCCCTCAGTGCCCATGACTTGGCATGTCCAACTCAGTCACTGCTGAATCTAGTCTTATTGCCTCTTTACCTCTTTTCAGACAATGTAGTATTAGCTAAGAAAAGGTATAACTGGCACAGTGTAGTGTTAGATTTCTATGGGGAATTAGTAAGCAATGCATGTCAATGAGCATTGCTTCCATGTGGGTCCCTCTGGGCTACTCTATCCCTCAGTTGAACTAGGACCATATTGTCTTGCATCCCTAGGGTTTTGGTGAACAACACCTAGAAGAAAAGGAGCTGCTTACTAGTGTCCACAGTGAAGTCCATGACCCAAATCTTGCCATGAAGATAATTTATTTGGAGTGAGCAGAACTCGCATTCCTGGTACACCTCTGCTGTGAGCCTGATCATTTAGACACCTGCCTATTCCAGCTCTGCTCCAGCTCCAGATGTTTTTGGTCTGCTCTACCTTGACCATCATGGGCACAGCGCTGTAGACATTCATGGTCTTATCACTTCCTCTTCAAACTGCCTCCCTCTCAGGACCTTCACCTCTGCAGGACAAGAATTCTTCCTGTCATTGACTCTGCTCCTAACCCCTCTCCTCCTGAAACTTCATGAAGGACACTACTAACTGTGCACATGTTAATCCTCACAGCCTCTGCTCTGTGGCTGGAATGTAACTCTCTGAGAAAAGGAGACCAGGTTGGGTCAGGGGGCAGGGTGGTTTGTGTAGAAGTATTGACCACATCATGGAGAAAAGAGCTAGAAGAGGTATTGGATTCTGAGCTGGGAGTCCATAGAGGCAGCATGAATGGATGAGAGTGCACAAAATAACTAGCCTCAGGCTTCCTTTGCACCTTGTATAGAGCCAAGGATAATGTGTGTGTGCACATGTCTGTGTATTAGGAAGAGTGTCTAGTATACATTATGCACACACACACACACACACACACACATATGGATTTCCCTGGTGGCTCAGATAGTAAAGAATATAACTTAAATGCAGGAAACCCAGGTTTGATCCCTTGGTTGGGAAAATCCCCTGGAGAAGGAAATGGCAACCCACTCCAATATTCTTGCCTGGGAAACCCCATGGACAGAGGAGCTTGGTGGTCTTCAGTCCATGAGGTGGCAAAGAGACAGAGACTGCTGAACAGCTAACACTTTCACTGTCTTTATATGTATATATAGATAGATAGATATAGATATACACACATATACATACACACAATATAACTAACTTACTTGTCATCACCTACCTGGTCCAATATGACCATCATCTCTTGTGTGGCTACTGAAATACCCTCACAGTCTCTTGGTTTCTGTCTTTGGCACCTTACAGACTATTTGCAAATCTGTGTCCAGAGTGATGCTTTCAAAGTAGTATTAAATCACTCTTTAATTCAGTACTCTTCCATACCCCCACCTTCCCTGCAAGGCCCTGCACCATCTGATCTCATCTCCCACACTCCATCCTTTCCTTAATCCACTCTGGGATACTGGGCTTTTTGTTGTGTCTTCAGCAAAACAAGCATGATCCTCCCTCAAACCCTTTTCTTCTACCTGGAGTTCTCTTCTTCTGTGTATCTGCATATCTCATTACCTCACTTTCTTAGGGTGTTTGCACATATTTCATCTTCCCTACCACCTTATTTAATACTGTGCCCTCCTCCTGGCATCTGTCACCCTCCTCCTTGCTTTACTGTATCCATAGTACTCATCACAAGGATGTGAGACAGAGTGCATATAGCCTGGGCTGTTCTTTAAAGACAAACACACTAGTCAGGTCTCAAAGATAAATAGGAACATATGTATATGTTAACAAGATACTCATCATCTTGGAATCTAGTTACAGTATTTTTTTCTCTGATTCCCCATTTTATTTTCTATTATGTTCAACACCAGTATCTTTATTGAAATATCTTCACTCATTTCAACCTCCATTACCTTTAATGGAATCAACCTAAACATCTCTGGACCTGATTAGACTATACAGGCAAAGTGAAAATTTGGTCAGATCACCCCAAATAGACAATCCCTTTAAACTGTTCACAAATTTGGGTGCTTAGAAGATCACCTATAGAGCTTATAAAAACAAAGATTCCCAGACCCATTGAGCAAACTGAGCATCATGTATCTACCTTTCCATAGTTTCCTGGGTGACATGCCTACTGCAATTGTCTCTAGGTCTTCCAGCAACAAATATGGGAATCACATTTCCTGAGGTGGAGAGCACCAACACACCCCACTCCCAATCTCCCAGGGAGAAAGTATCCTAGGAGCTAAGAACACTCAGTTCATTGAGCACTCTCTTGATCCCAACAGAATCCAGGGGGGATCCAGAATCCAATATCTCAGGTGACAGTTTTGTTATCTAGCTAGTTGCTGACCACACGGGTGATGCTGGAGTTGGGCTGTCTCAGGGGCAGGCTCACAGTCAGGTATCAAGTGTTGGGGGCTGGTCCCACTGTCAGTCTCTGCTCCAGTTCCCTGCAGAGGCACTTCACCCAGATCACCTTCAGGTCCTCCATGGCCCCTGTGGCCCTGAACTCCAGGGTAATATTGTACCACTTTGGTATGATGGATCGTTGTTAGTTGGCCAATATCTGGGGAAGGGATACAGGATCTGGGATAGGAGGGAACAAAGGTATTAGTATATTTGCAGAGCATGTTACTCATTCATTATCATGTAGTTTCAGAGAAACCATGTGAGAAAAAACTGAACTTCACAACCAAAAAAATTAAGGTAAAATTGTTTGCCAAAATGATACAAAATCCCAGAGAATAAAAGGCAGCCAGAGCCTCTCAGCTTATTCCATCCCCCATAGTTCCTGCCTGCACCACACTGTTTGCTGTCCTGTGCTTAGTCACTCCATCGTGTCCAACTCTTTGCTACGCCATGGGTTGTAGCCCACCAGGCTCCTCTGTCAGTGGTGATTCTCCAGGCCAGAATGCCTTCCTCCAGGAGATCTTCCCAACCCAGGGATCGAACCCAGGTCTCCCACATTGCAGGTAGATTCTTTACTATCACCAGGGAAGACCAAGAATACTGGAGTGGGTGGCCTATCCCTTCTCCAAGGGATCTTCCCTATCCAGGAACCAAACTGGGGTCTCCTGCATTGCAGGCTGATATTTTACCAGCTGAGCTACTAAGGAAGTCCATCACACAGCTTAATTCATACCAATCATCCTTCATGTACATCATCAGATCCTTCACAAACCCTCGAACACTTGGAGAGTATAACCAAACCTCTTGAGAAAAATTCTTCTAGATGCAGAGTTTGCAAAGAGATTCTGAAAACTGGTGTTGAGACTCTTCATCTCTCACCTATATACTATAGTTGTACAAGAATAGAATTTGACAGTAAGGGGAAAGAGAATTTTGGGGGGCTGAGGTATGCTGGGAATTGACCCCCATGGGTACCCACTCTTAGTTTCACTGACCTACTATTTTAGTCTCTATTTTGTTTATTTCTACTCTGATCTTTATGATTTCTTCTCTATTTCTTCTTCACCATAATTTGGTGGTTTGTTTTATCTAACTAACATATCCCTCACCTTAAATTTTTTTTTTGTTTTTTTGTGAGAACACTTTAAATTTTCTCTCATAGCATATTTCAAATATCTTGCAACTAAAATTTGTGCCCTTGCTAGTACAGTATTGATATTTTGTGGAATGTCCCTCATATGAATTTGTCTGATGGTTCTTTCATGATTTGACTGCAGTTAAGAGTTTTTTGAAGGAAGACCACAGAGGGAATGTGCCATTTTCATCATCTCAGGGGTATATATTACCAACCTGATATCATTGTTGATTTTGACCTTGATCGTCTGCCTGAGGTAAGACCTTGTAGTAATTTTTAATTCTTGCTCTGTTTTCTTATCCACATTTCTGAGAACAATTTCATTTTCAGATTATTTTTTCTTGTGTTATTGGGAAAGTATGTGTATTTTTCTAGGAAGATATTCCTGAGCTTCCATCGGAACCTCCAAAGGGACGGAGCTTGAACTAAGACACAGTGAGAAGATAGGGAAGGAGGTTGCAGTCAAGTCAGGTGTGGTGTGGGTTTCAAGGGAGGGAAGTGATGATGTTCTGCCTATCGAGAACTCCCCACACAGTGTTTTTCTCATATAACATTTTGGAAATTGGGAGACAAATTTAGATCAATCTTACTTTCAGTTCAGTTCAGTCACTCAGTCATGTCCGACTCTTTGCAAACCCATGAATCACAGCACTCCAGGCCTCCCTGTCCATCACCAACTCCTGGAGTTCACTCAAACTCATGTCCATCGAGTCAGTGATGCCATCCAGCCATCTCATCCTCTGTCGTCCCCTTCTCCTTCTGCCCCCAATCCCTCCCAGCATCAAGATCTTTTCCAATGAGTCAATTCTTTGCATGAGGTGGCCAAAGTACTGGAGTTTCAGCTTTAGCATCATTCCTTCCAATGAACACCCAGGACTGATCTCCTTGAGGATGGACTGGTTGGATCTCCTTGCAGTCCAAAGGACCCTCAAGAGTCTTCTCCAATACCACAGTTTGAAAGCATCAATTCTTCGGGGCTCAGCTTTTTTCACAGTCCAACTCTCACATCCATACATGACTAGTGGAAAAACCATAGCCTTGACTAGACGGACCTTTGTTGGCAAAGTAATGTCTCTGCTTTTGAATATGCTATCTAGGTTGGTCATAACTTTCCTTCCAAGGAGTAAGCATCTTTTTAATTTCATGGCTGCAATCACCATCTGCAGTGATTTGGAGCCCCCCAAAATAAAGTCTGACACTGTTTCCACTGTTTCCCCATCTATTTCCCATGAAGTGAAGGGACCAGATGCCATGATCTTAGTTTTCTGAATGTTGAGCTTTAAGCCAACTTTTTCACTCTCTTCTTTGACTTTCATCAAATGAAACAAATCGCCAGTCCAGGTTAGATGCATGATACTGGATGCTTGGGGATGGTGCACTGGTATGACCCAGAGGGATGGTACAGGGAGGGAGGAGGGTGGGAGGTTCAGGATGGGGAACACGTGTATACCTGTGGCGGATTCATGTTGATGTATGGCAAAACCAATACAATATTGTAAAGTAATTAACCTCCAATTAAAATAAATAAATTTATATTTATGTAAAAAAAAATAAAAAGAAACAGGTAAAATTATGTAAGTATATTTTGTTAAATTGTGTCCAAATTATTATTTTGACATGTCATCAGTATATAAAGTTAGTAATGAAATATTTGACATTTCTTAACTAAATCTTCAAAATCTGTTATGTACTTTTATACTTATAGCACATCTCAATTCAGACTAGCCACATTTCAATTGATTAGTAGCGACACGTATATAGTGGCTACCATACTGAAAAATGGATTTCTTAAATATCCTTTAAATTGACTTTGTATGAACTTAGAAAACCCTTGTATCCCCAACCCCAGCTCAGAGCCTAGCAGATAATTAAATAAATGAATAAAATACAAAAAAAAAAAAAGGCTTTTTAGTTCCTCTTCACTTTCTGCCATAAGGGTGGTATCATCTGCATGTCTGGGTTTATTGATATTTCTCCCAGCAATCTTGATTCCAGCTTGTGCTTCTTCCAGCCCAGCGTTTCTCATGATGTACTCTGTATAGAAGTTAAATAATCAGGGTGACAATATACAGTCTTGACGTACTCCTTTTCCTATTTGGAACCAGTCCGTTGTTCCATGTCCATTTCTAACTGTTGCTTCCTGACCTGCATACAGGTTTCTCAAGAGGCAGTTCAGGTGGTCTGGTATTCCCATCTCTTTCAGAATTTTCCACAGTTTATTGTGATCCACAAAGTCACAGGCTTTGGCATAGTCAATAAAGCAGAAATAGTTCATAAAAATAATGATTATACAAATATTGATTCAATTACAGACTTGGCAAAAATACAGTAGTTACTATTAATTGTAAGAAACAAGGAAGAGTACCCTTGAGGAGAGTAGCTGTGGAAACAAAGGTGCAAAGGATACTCTTTCTTTTTTCTGTAAACATCAGGTTGAATTTTAATCATATGTGTATTATCACATAATCATTGTAATCACAAAATATCTGCCAGAGATAACATGGCATAATTAGTTTTTTTGTGTCAATTTCTTTTAATTGAACTAATAAATGTTATTTTTTAAAATATAAGTTAGTTGTTGAGTATTTATGTTATGCACGAGTGATACATTATTTATTTAATCCTTACAATACATTGTTGAAGTCTGTCATGTTAATATCCTCACTGAGATCATGAGAAATCTGAGGTGCACAGAGGTTGAGTGAGGTACTCAGGGTCACACAGTGTGGGAGAAGGTCCGACTTCCAACACCAGCATGCATGTTCCCTGTTGTGAGTGTACAGGATGAGAACAAGGACGGAAGTGACCTACAGGTGCCAAAGTACTGTGCATTATTCATCTCAGGCTGTTTCCAAACTGACTTGAGACACATGGGTGACTATTCTGTACAGAAAACCAGCTCACAGAGGCGAAGTGAAGATGAAAGGATAACGGAGACCTAATTATGGGAGCTGGACTTGCTGGGGCCTTCTCTTAGTCTTTCACATCAGTCGCCCTTCCTGGGACCAAAATAGTCTCTCCCAAGTCAGGCGTCTTCTGTGAAAGAACCCTGCTTAGTCGCTCAGTCATGTTCGACTCTTTGCGACACCGTGGACTGTAGCCTGCCATGCTCCTCTGTCCATGGGGGTTCTCCAGGCAAGAATACTGGAATGGGTTGCCATGCCCTCCTCCAAGGGATCTTGCAACCCAGGGATTGAACCCAGGTCTCCCACATTTCAGGAGGATTCTTTACCATCTAAGCCACCAGGAAAGAACTCTACTCCCAGGAAAACTCTGTCTGCCATGTCCTCCCCTCACCAAGCCTTCTGCCTTTACTTCTAAAAGTCTTTTGGGGAACACATGTATACCTGTGGTGGATTCATTTTGATATTTGGCAAAACTAATACAATTATGTAAAGTTTAAAAATAAAATAAAATTTAAAAAAATAAAAAATAAAATAAAATAAAAGTCTGTCTCAAGGGGTGGGGCAGAATACCACTCTCTTCTTTGAGGCAGTTTCACCTCAGAATCTGGATCAAGAGCTCAGATGTGAGACACAATATTCTCAAGTGTCCCCCAGTCCCAGTGGTTCCCACCACACACCCACTGTACTGCCTCTCACACGCCTCCATATCATAGCCCAAAGTAACATTCAACACAATGGTCATGAACATGGGCCCCTCCTACATGGGAACTCTGCCCCTGACTTCTCATCTGGACTCATGTTGTCCAGGGACTTGGCCCCTAATCACCAACTTATGGGACATGTTCTTACATCTGAATTGATGCTGCATCAATCTAGCAACCATCCTCTCCCAGTTTCTCTAGTTCTAACTGGACCTATAAGCTGGAGACTTCCAGTGTGGTGTGGGATGCTAGCTCCTGAGTCTGCACATAAGTGCTCTAAGGATGTGAGAAATGGCCAAAACAATGGATTTGGAGTTAATTTAAAAAGAAAAAAAAATCGAGTTTCCTGTGCATAAAAATTTATCAGGAACATGATTGTCTAAGAGAGAAAGATGAAAGGGGAGAAAGTGAATCCATTGCCTGCCTAAATTCTCCCCAGATCTCTCTTAACACATCTCTAGGGGTTCAAGTAAGGTGGGATCTCAGCATATGGAGTAGAAGCAAATGAGAGGTGGAAACTGACTCCCTCCATGGTCCCTTCTGGTAGAACCACATCAGTGTCCACAGCTTTGATGTAAGTGGGGAGGGGATAGTGGGTCAAGTGGCCAGGACCCAAGAGGATGGATTTAGACAGTAGGAGCTGAGGGAAAACTGATGATCAGAGTCAGCAGCAGTGAGTTCCTGGTAAACCATCCACTAGATTAAGACTCCATCAGCCAAGAGGGGGCCTGTGGAGAAGACCCACAAGAAGGGAGGCAAAGCCAGGTCGAGTAGACTAGGGGTGAGGCCAGGAGACCAGGGCCAGCAGAATCCAGGGAATGTGGACAGAGCCAAGTGTCACAGCCAGATTCATGTGAGGAAAATACAGTAGAGCATCAGAATATATCCTCCTATGAAGACTTTGGTCCTTATGGGTGTGGGCAGGATCTGTGGCTTCCCTTAGGAAGTGGAACACTGAGACCAGGACAGTCTTTTCCACTTGTGTCCTCAGGCTTCCCACAGCCCTTCAGGGAGTGAGTGCTGAATAAATGTTTGCTGGATATGAAGATGACTCAAGTTCATCCTGAAACAAACAGAATTCTTGTAGCAGGTATCACTGAAGTTAAAGGGCTCTGGCCTCTGAGCTAAATTTTCCCCAGAAGGTATTCCTGACTCCAGTCAGGGCTCAGAGGAACCTGTGTGATTGAACTCTGTTCCTCAGAACTACCAACCACCCAGTTCACAGCGGCCCTTAAACCCAATTAGCCTTCTCCTACTAATCCAGTCCTAAACAAGCGAGTACCAACTTCATCCCTGCTCAGGCATAGCCAAGATCCAGCAACTATACAGATTCAGGATGGGGGACAATGGCTGAGGATTACATGCCAAGTTTCTCTCAAACCATTCATGGACTTAGTGAGCACTGGTTGACTATTGCTAACACCTCCTAGACGGCCAGGGGCAGAGGTAAACAAAAATGTCCCTGGAGCTCAGTCTAGATATTCTGGACACCACTCCAGATATCATTAGGGGCTCCTCATCCTCCCAGAAGAGACGGCACCCATGCTCAACTTCCCATGAAGTCCTTAGTTCTATGCCTGGTCCAGAGGGCTTACAAATGTCCCACTTCCCCCACCTCCTTGGCACTGGGCTGCCTGCACTCCCAGAAAACCCTTAAAAATTGCTGACACCTAACCTGAACGCTTAGGGCCTGTCCCCTTGCTGTCCAGGCTGCCCTCACCCCTTGTCCTGTAAGGAGGGAGAATAATCTGGGAGCAGGGTCCTTCCTCTGAGCACAGACCCACTCTCTGTGTCCAGCAAATCATGGAGGCCCAGCCACTCCTTTCTCTGAGAGAAGGAGAGGACCAGGGTCACATTCCTCTCTTCTTGCCAACATCTCTTGGTAAATTATCTCAATAAAGCCTGTTCTTTAACCACGTGACTTTTTGGGAATTCTTTCTGAATTAGTGGTCATAACAAAAGAGTTTTTGACTTTTTTCTCATGTCTCAACGTCTTTTTTAAAAATGTCCGAAAAGCCTGAGGTCTTTTCCTCTGAAATATAGATTAAGTCGTTCCCATTTGTAGTGTAAAGATATACCTACTGAAAGGTGAAGTGGCACCATCTTGACAATGAAGGCTCTTAGTGAAGAATGAGAAAGGGATTATAGAGGATTGGACTCCATCTGGATTGGCTTCATCTTTTTTCTGGAAGAAAATCCTAAGGAAACTTCACAAGAGTTGGGGTTCTCTCTGTGGGGAACAGAGAGAATAAAGCATTGTAGCTGAGACTGCTCTGGTCCCTGGCAGCCAAAGGTAGAGAATTTGGATTCAGGATGCTGGTAAGAAGTGAACTAGAGAGCCTCTTGATGAAGGTGAAAGAGGAGAGTGAAAAAGCTGGCTTGAAACTCAACATTCAAAAAACTAACATCATAGCAACAAGTTCCATCATTTCATGGCAAATAGAAGGCAAAAATTAGAAGCAGTGACAGATTTTATTTCCTTGGGATACAAAACCCTGAAGACAGTGACTGTCGCCATAAAATTAAAAGTCACTTGCTCCTTGGAAGGAAAGCTATGACAAACCTAAACAGCATATTAAAAAGCAGAGACATCGTGTTGTCAACAAACGTCCATATAGTAAAAGCTATGGTTTTTCCTGTAGTCATGTACGGATGTGAGTGGTGGACCATAAAGAAGGTTGAGTATCAAAAAACTGATGCTTTCAAATTGTGGTACTGAAGAACACTCTTGAAAGTCCCTTGGACAGCAAGGAGATCAAACCAAATATTCACTGGAAGGACTGATTATGAAGCTGAAGTTCCAATACTTTGGCCATCTGATGTGAAGAGCCAACTCACTGGAAAGACCCTAATGCTCAGAAAGATTGAGGGCAGGAGTAAAAGGGGGTGACAGAGGATGAGATGGTTGGATGTCATCACCAACTCACTCAATGGACATGAGTTTGGGCACTCTCCAGGAGATAGTGAAGGACAGGGAAGCCTGGTGTGCTGCACTTCATGGGGCTGCAAAGAATTGGACACAACTTAGCAACTGAATAATAACAACAACAAAACACTGAAACAGTGACTCATGTTAAAACATAGAAGTGAGTTGGATGAAGAATTTAGTAGGTGCCTATCTTCAGTATTTACCATCCTCAGGACCATTTTATTTTTTTTAAAGAAAACTTAGTGCCTTGAAAGGATTCTCCTGGATTTCTGGAAAACAAACACTTTCATAATGAAAGAAATAGCTCATAGAAAAGGAATTCAAAATAAAATATGTGTTTTGCTGAACATCTGCCAGTGATCTCACTAACATGATTAATAAGAGTCTGTGTACTAAAGCTACACAATATGAAACAGAACGTTAGTCACTTAGTCATCTCCAACTCTCTGTGACCCCATGGATTGTATCCAAGCTTTTCTGTCCATGGAATTCTCCAGGCAAGAATACTGGTGTTGGAAGCCATTCCCTTTTCCAGAGAATCTTCCCAAGTTAGAAATCTAACTGGGTTCCTGCCTTTCAGACTGATTCTTTACTATCTATGCCAATGATAGAGAAGCCCAATGATATCCACCCTCTTTTGAAAGCTCACAGGCTCAAATAAGTTAGGTAATTTCTGCCATTATTTGATAATAAGTGAAGAAGATGAGATTCAGACAAAGTTATGTCAAGTCTAAAAGCCCCAGTTTTGCCCCAGAACAAGATATTATGGTACCTGTATATCTAAGGAGGGATTTTAATGACAATGTGAAAGACATTGGTCAACACAGGAGCCATGCAAATTAGAATGTGTCCCCAAGATAAGGGTCATCAGCAGTTTGATCCCCAGAGAGGTAATTCCAGTCTGGTAGAAAGTTCCCAAATATGAGGAAAACAGCTACTTCCTAACCCCCACACAGTCTGTGCCAAGTAAACACCCTTGCTTTGGAGGAAGGACTTTGTTCATGAGAAGGTGATGCTCAGGTTCATGGTCTGACACTTATCCTCAGACTGGTGAGTCTTTTATTAAAAATGAGTACGTTTGCATTCCACATTTTACATCATTCTTGACATATATTTTTCAATTCAATGTACCATCAAGGGTCTGAAAGTTTTGAATATTGAGAGAATAGAGTTTATAGACTTCAATTACTACAGGTAAGACTGGAATTTGAGGTTGTTCTTCTAAAGAGATGTGTATCTTAGGTGAATTATTAGCACCCCTGAAGCAAGGTTGGGAAGATCACTTTCATATTCCCACAGAACACTTTACCCCAGGTCCTTGGGGACCAGAATTTCTGTCAGAGGGGAAGTGCTTAGTGAAACTTTTCTGCCTGGATGCAGCCACCTGGAGGTTCAGTGACCCCAGAAGATGGTGACTGGATGGTAAGAGAAGTCCTTAGAAGTGCCCAGGCACAAGTGTGCTTAGTAAATATTTGCTGAGGGGAAACCAGTAATGGCTGCCATGTGTAGCTTAGCCAAAAGCTATTTGTCTTGCTTGAGAATAGGTATGATGCCCCATACACAGGTAAAATTGGAGCTAAGATCTTTCAAGAAACCCACACTCAAGTGCTGACATTGGACTTGCACCAACCTGAGAGTGGGACCTCCTTGCCTCCCCTCTTCACAGAGCCTGGGTTCTGATTCAGAAAGGGAAAAAGAACAGTGACCTGGTTATATCACAAAAGAGCTAGTTGCAATTTGCTGAAGCGCTTATGAGAAAGCCTTCCTCAGCAATCAATGCAAAGAAACAGAGGCAAACAATAGAATAGGAAACACCAGAGATCTCTTCAAGAAAATTAGAGGTACCAAGGGAACATTTCATGCAAAGATGGGCTCAATAAATGACATAAATTTTATGGGCCTAACAGAAGCAGAAGATATTAAGAAGAGGTGGCAAGAATACACAGAAGAACGATACAAAAAAAGATCTTCATGACCCAGATAATCACAACGGTGTGATCACTCACCTAGAGCCAGACATCCTGGAATGTGAAGTCAAGTGGTCCTTAGGAAGCATCACTATGAACAAAGCTAGTAGAGGTGATGGAATTCCAGCTGAGCTATTTCAAATCCTGAAAGATGATATTGTGAAAGTGCTATACTCAATATGTCAGCAAATTTGGAAAACTCAGCAGTGGCCACAGGACTGGAAAAGGTCAGTTTTCATTCCAATCTCAAAGAAAGGCAATGCCAAAGAATGCTCAAACTACCACACAATTGCACTCATCTCACATGCTAGTAAATTAATGCTCAAAATTCTCCAAGCCAGGCTTCAGCAATACATGAACTGTGAACTTCCAGATGTACAAGCTGGTTTTAGAAAAGGCAGATGAACCAGAGAGCAAATTGCCAACATCTGCTGGATCATGCAAAAAGCAAGAGAGATCCAGAAAAACATCTATTTCTGCTTTATTGACTATGCCAAAGCCTATGACTGTGTGGATCATAATAAACTGTGGAAAATTCTGAAAGATATGGGAATACCAGACTACCTGACCTGCTTCTTGAGAAACCTATATGCAGGTCAGGAAGCAACAGTTAGAACTGGACATGGAACAACAGACTGGTTCCAAATAGGAAAAGGAGTATGTCAAGGCTGTATATTGTCACCCTGCTTATTTAACTTATATGCAGGGTACATCATGAGAAACACTGGACTGGAAGAAGCACAAACTGGAATCAAGATTGCCGGGAGAAATATCAATAACCTCAGATATGCAGATGACACCACCCTTATGGCAGAAAGTGAAGAGGGACTAAAAAGCCTCTTGATGAAGGTGAAAGAGGAGAGTGAAAAAGTTGGCTTAAAGCTCAACATTCAGAAAACGAAGATCATGACATCTGGTCCCATCACTTCATGGGAAATAGATGGGGAAACAGTGGAAACAGTGTCAGACTTTATTTTTGGGGCTCCAAAATCACTGCAGATGGTGACTGCAGCCATGAAATTAAAAGACGCTTACTCCTTGGAAGGAAAGTTATGACCAACCTAGATAGCATATTCAAAAGCAGAGACATTACTTTGCCAACAAAGGTTGGTCTAGTCAAGGCTATGGTTTTTCCTGTGGTCATGTATGAATGTGAGAGTTGGACTGTGAAGAAGGCTGAGCGCCGAAGAATTGATGCATTTGAACTGTGGTGTTGGAGAAGACTCTTGAGAGTCCCTTGGACTGCAAGGAGATCCAACCAGTCCATTCTGAAGGAGATCGGCCCTGGGATTTCTTTGGAAGGACTGATGCTAAAGCTGAAACTCCAGTACTTTGGCCACCTCATGCGAAGAGTTGACTCATTGGAAAAGACTCTGATGCTGGGAGGGATTGGGGGCAGGAGGAGAAGGGGATGACAGAGGATGAGATGGCTGGATGGCATCACTGACTTGATGGACGTGAGTCTGAGTGAACTCCAGGAGTTGGTGATGGACAGGAAAGCCTGGCGTGCTGCAATTCATGGGGTCACAAATAGTTGGACACGACTGATCGACTGAACTGAATGGAAATGAAGGTCCAGAAGGATACACGTCAGTAACAGTGCTTACCTTTGGGAAAAGGCACACTTTGAAATTTTACTTGAAATGACTCCATAATGCACATAGTTTTTTTTGATAAACACATTATACTTTTATAATTACAAGTAACCCACCAGAGAAAGGGAAACAACTTAACTCTCCATAAGTAGCGTCACACGTGAGTAGTATGCAGACATTAAATGAGTCACTTCTATGTGTACAGACTGAGTGGGCTCCTGCTTGTGTTGTTGATAGAAACAAAAGAGCAGAACAGCCCATGAGGAACACTTCTATGTATATGAAGATAGAAGTATCTCCATGTATGTACTTAAAAACCCACATTAAGTCTGGATGGATGCCTAGGAAGCTGTCGATAGTGCCTGCCTCTGGGAAGGGGGGAGAGACTCCATTTTCAGTCTCTATTTCTCCTCTGTTTTAACCAAAGAATGTGTAATCCATTTACATTTTTAGATTTAAAAAGTCACTTAGTGTAACTAAAATGCTATCTCCTCTTCCTTGAATGGGGTTATAATCTGAAACTGCCAGCATGGCTGGCTTGTCCTGAGGCTTATGAGACACTCAGTGTTTGATGGAGCTGCTGAAATGACCGAAATCATGTTCAGGGGGCTGGGCTACCGCTTTCCCTGGTGGTGCAAGCATCAGGTGAAATCCAGCTGATTGTGGCAATTCCACAGCTGGTAGGTCCTAATAACAGTAATACAGTAATGGGAACTGAACACGTATTGCTGATTTCTTTTATGTATTTTCATACTCAATCCTCACTGGAGCCCCCTGAATGCCTTCAATTATTTTCCAGTTGTTCATATGTGGAAACTCAAGGCTTAGACACTATAGGAACTTGCTAAATATCACTCTCAGGAAAGGGTGGATCTAGGACCCAACACAGGTAAGTTTCACTCAAGAGCTAACACCTCAGGGGTTTGCAGGCCTGAAAGGGCCAACCTGTGAGCCCTGGGTTCCACACTTCCTAAGGGTCCTGTATAACTTCCTAGGGTTGCCATAACAACATACCAAATACTAGGTGACTTAAAAACAACAGAACTTACTGTCTCACAATTCTATTAACTAGGAGTCTAAAGCAAGGATTTGTCAGAGTCAGGCTCCCTCTGAAACCTGTAATGATGTCAGCTTGGGCTGCCATAACAAGATAACATAGACTGGGTGGGTGTTAATCAGCAGAAATTTATTTCCTCACACTTCTGGTGGCAGAGAAGTCCCGGATCAAGGTGCCAGTTGAATCAGTTTCTGGGAAGAGCTCTCTCCCTGGCTGTAGACTGCCACCTTCTAGCTCTATTCTCGAATGGCCTTTCTCAGAATACGCCTGTGGAGGGGGAGGGGAAAGAAACCGAGAAGGGAGAGAGGAGGCTCTCTGATATATCTTCTTACAAGGACACTAATCAGGTCAGAGAACTTCTCTTAAGACCTCATTTAACCTAATTGCTTCCTAAGAGGCCCCATCTCCAAACACAGCTACCTAGCAGGTAAGGCTTCACATAAAAATGGGGAAGGGCACACATTCAGCCCATAACAATGGGATCCTTCCAGCCTCCTTCTAGCTTCTAGTGTTGGCTGGCAATTGTGTTCCTTGACTTTTAGGTGCATCACTTCAATCCTCTGTTTTCACATGGTGTTCTCTCTCTGTCTCTTTATATACCCTTTGCATGTCAGTGCTGTGTCCAGTTTCCCTTTTTTGTAAAGACACCAATCACATCATATTGGGGCCCACCCTAACTACCTCCTCGTAACTGTGTATGCACATACCTTATTTCCACTTAAAATGACATCATTAGGTGCTAAGGGTTAGGGTGTCGATATGTCTTTTCTGGGGGAAACAACTTGACCCAGGAAGTTCTCCCTTATCTCATCCTCAGTAGCACACCCTCCTACTGGGGGACACTGGTAATTATATCTACAACCTCACACACACTGTAGGGAATCCTGCTGGAGACTATGTTTGTTTTGTTTTGTTTTCTTCTTCTTCTTTATTAATTAATGTTGACAGATACATATTAAAAAAGAAACACAAAAATCACTTTGCAAGACATCACCAATTTTAAATCCTTCACATCTCTCCCCTGGTGATAAAAAGTTAACGTAGGAAGGTCCAAGAAGGAATTCAGAACCAGACCTTAGGGTTTTGAGACAGTTAGAAGTGCCCTCCTATGAAGAGCATTGAGAGCATGTTGGGGAAAGGTGTTAGGTATCAGGTGTATCTGGAAGTTCATTGATATGCAAGGCAAAGTAGCCTAAAGTTCAGAGTCTGTGAGACAGATGCCACTGAAGTGGCCAACTATGAACTGAAAGGGGGATCTCGCCCACAGTCACTGAGACTTCAGGGTATCTGGGGCCAAGACTGCCATTTGGATGAGACCCTAGAATAAGGATGGTCTTTTCTCTAAGCTTCAACCACCATGTCCAAGACCCTCCTTTCAGGGATATTATGACCCTTGTGTCGTCCTTAAGTCTCTCTTGTGATCTCCATAAGGAAGATTTAAAGAAGGTCCTGAGCAAGCTCAACTCACTTGTGATGCCTGCCCTCCCTCTGCCTGCATCCTGACACCAAGGCACAACTGCCCCATAATGAGGGTTTCAGAGCCCAGTGACAGTGTCACTTGGTGACAACGGTCACTTTACATGCCTCACCCTAACCTCTGTACCGTCACCTCTACCTTAGGGAAGTCCCAAGAAACGTGCATGGCATCTGCTTCCGGAACCAGGTCACTTTGTTGGGGGTCCCTTCTCATAGGGTGGATTTAGGGAGGAGGAGAGACCCCCAGTGTGTTGCAAACATATACTATAATGTGCTCTCACTCATCACAAATAGAGAAACAGGGGAACTTATGTGCCTTCTATTCCAGTGAGAAGATCTAAAATGAGGAACATCTCCTTAGCCATGGAGCCACCTTCCCCTTCTCCCAGCCAGCACATCCCACTAGGGCAGATTCCTGGATTAGATTCCTCCCAACTGAGAAAATAAGATGCCCAAATACTCAAGGTCCTGTGGGCATAAAAGGGACTGTGGTTTTGGAGCTTATAGAATATACTTCTGCTACCTCCTGACAATTGAGCCCAATGACTTATTTGGGCTTGATGACCATGAGATTTTCTGCAGACTTGTGTAGAGGGACCTGGCGGCACAGTCCCATCCAGCTTTCCTCAGTTGACCTTCTATGTATTGTGTTGGGGAATCCTTCATGCCTACAAGGTGTGTGCTCTGCAGGACAACATGGTGTCTGCACCAGACCTGTGCCTACCCTGGGGTATCAGAGGAGTGTCAGGAAGGAAGGAAAAGACCAAGGAGAACTGGCTATGAGACAGACAGGAGGCTGATTAGTGAAGATCTACTACTCCCTCGGACCCCCTAAGGAGGAAAGGACATTACACTGACAACTGCCCACATTGATACAAGTTTGAAGGCCTATGGCTCTGGGTCTAAGCAGGAGCTGAGGGCCCCAGTCCTATGAGGTGACCTGAAGAGACTGGACTGAAGGTCTGAGCCCAGAGGACATGCCTAATTAAGCAAGTTAGTGATTAAATTAATATAAAGACATATCTGAAATACTTGTGCCTATGAACACTGCCATGACCAATTCTCTGCTTTCAGTGAGAGTCAGGAATGGGGGTAAGTACATCAGAGGAAGGCAGAAAAATTTACCAGACTGGAGAGAGGACTGGATTCCTGGAGGGCAACTACTAAGCCAGAAGGATCCTGACCTTCTAAAAGAATCAAGTTGCTCTTCCTTTTAGGATAAGGTAGCACTTCCCCTGGTCCTGCTTTGTCCTACCCTGGTTTCCAGAAAGGACAAAGGGTATCAGTGCCTTGAAGCATGTGTCTTCAGTAGGAGAATGAGTTCAAGAAATGTTGGTCCTAAGGGGAATGTGCCCCCTTGTCACAGCTCTGCAGGAAAGTGACCGAGCAAGGCCCACTTCAGCCTCTCCAGGACTGACTAGGGATATGCTGTCTTGGTGGCAGGGACAGCAAAACTCAGTAAAGGATCACTAGACTAGAACTCAACATTCAAAAAACAAAGATCATGGCATCCGGTACCATGATTTCATGGCAAATAGATGGGGAAAAATGGAAACAGTGACAGATTTTACTTTCATGAGCTCCAAAATCATGGCAGATGGTGACTGCAGCCATAAAATTAAAAGATACATGCTCCTTGGAAGAGAAGCTATGACAAACCTAGACAGCATATTAAAAAGCAGAGACATTTATTTGCCAACAAAGAAATGTATAGTCAAATTTAGGCTTTTCCAGTAGTCATGTACAGATCTGAGAATTGGGCTATAAAGAAGACTAAGCACCAAAGAACTGATGGCTTAGAATTGTGGTACTGGAGAAGACTCTTGTCCAAGAAGTCCCTTGGACAGCAGAGAGTCAAACCAGTCAATCCTAAAGGATATCTATCCTGAAGCTCCAGTACTCTGGCCACCTGATGCAAAGAACCAACCTATTGGAAAAGACCCTACTGCTGGGAAAGATTGAGGGCAAGAGGAGAAGGGAGGGACACAGGATAAGATGGTTGGATGGCATCACTGACTCAATGGGCATGAGTTTGCACAATCTCCAGGAGATAGTGAAGATCCGGGAAGCCTGGCGTGCTGCAGTCATGTGTTTGCAAAGTTGGACATGACTTAGCAACTGAACAAAAACAAGAACCAAAATTGGATATCAGACATTGTTTGAAATTCATTGTACTAGCCTGCCTGCCTAGAATTAAAAGTGTATACTATATAAATTTGTTTAAAAGATGGGGTGTATCTTTTTCTCCTTTATTGTTACTATGCAAAAAGTTGCATGTTCTGTTTCCATTGCCCTAGGTGTCTACAACACTGGTGCCAGGAGTTCTGGAGCACACGGTTCTGAAGTTCAGGATTCTGGATTTGTTCCTCTTCAGGGGATCTGAGGAGGTTTTGTGTTGATTCATGTGATCAAGAAGCAAGAAGCTGAACCAGAGGAGGTCTCATGGGGCTTTGGCCCTGAGTCAAACTACAGAGTCCTGCTGCGAGTCTGCTGTTGGGCAGACACTCCCACCTGGGTCAACCTCCAGCACAAGTATCAACAGAGGGTCTATGTGCCCAGTGAGATGTCCCTGAGGATTGAGAACCTGACCCAAGAGGACAGTGGGCAGTATCGGGCTCGAGCCAGCTTCCAGGGAGGAATAGATCTTACCCAGGTTTTCACCTCACTGTCTATGGTAAGTGACACCTCCTCACCCCACCGCATGGCTTCCCTCCTTTTGTGGTAGAAGTGTCACATATGCACCAATTTTCAGAATTAGTTCCAGACACCAGCCTTCAGACTCTTTTTTCTCCTTTGAAATTAGGGTAAGTGGATTTACTGCAAATGATAAACAGAGTTGTGATCCACACCACGGATAAAGCCCCCTAAGTATTTTGGAAGAGGAGAATGGATATTTGGGGAAATGATATTGCCATAGCAATTATTATTCTTTATAGGCCTAGATTTACTTAAATGTGTGCATTAGTTGTCTATTGCTGCTATCATTTAGAAGCTTATCACACATGTATTTACCATCTTACTGGGCTGTAGATCACAACTCAGACACTGGGTCTCACTGGGCCACAGACAAGGTTTTGACAGGGCTGTATTGTTTTCTAGAGGTTCCAGAAGATTCATTTACTTGTATTTTCCACATCCTAGTGGTTGCTTACATTACTTGGCTCATGACCACCTTCCGACACCTTCAATGCCTGCAATAATGGGACCAATTCTTCTCACATTCTTATCCCTCTGATTCCTCTACTTCTTCCTTCTTCCACATTTAAGGACCCTTTTCTTTAAATTGGTCCTTACACCGGGCCCATCCAGGTAATCAACAATCTTCTTATTTTAAGGTCAGCTTATTAGCAGCCTCAGTTCCCTCTGCTACCTTAATTCCACTTTGCCATGTAACCTAACATAGTCACAGGTTCTGAAGATTGCACATGGACATATTTGAGGTCAATTATTAACCTACTGCAGTTCTGAAATCCAAGTGTAGTCAGTGCCTCCTCTCCTGTTACTCAGCACCAGTCTCACTCACAAAGAGTCTACAAATCCAGCCCTAGAAGCCTCGGTAGATGGAGGAGAAAGATTACACTGCAACATTTCCAAAGAACCTCGCTTAGCCAATACTTATTTCCCTGAAGTCCCTGCCTGAATGGAAAGTATCTGCTGTGAGACAGCAGCTCTTTAAGCTTTAGGCCCCGATGTGATTTCCGTGACCAGCTTATCAGTGTGTCAATTCTCAAGTTCAGTGGCATGTTCCAACCAGACTCAGAGTCATCATCCTAGTTGCTACCACTGCATCTCCAGCAACTGTGTGTCCACTACTGGGAGCACAGGGCCTTTCTCTGGGCTCTCAGCACTGGATAGTGTCCTTATTCTCTAGAGGCTATGCAATCCCAGGCACTGTCTCAGCAGAAGAAGAGGACAAGGTCCTGATCCAGGAATGACCCTGTGTTCCAGACTTCCTCCCTTCCAGGAGAAACCTCATTTTCTCAGAAATAATGGGCCTCAATAGAGGTGGGACCCAGGCTTTATTTTCTTATTGGAAATTTTTAAGGCTTTTCCGTCTAGTGAAACCACATAGGGCTTAACTCAGTAGCTCTCTGTTTATTGTCACTTGCTATATATTAAGTATTGGGCAAATTGTGTTTTACCCGTAAAACA
Organism: Bos javanicus; assembly: GCF_032452875.1. NCBI lineage: Eukaryota > Metazoa > Chordata > Mammalia > Artiodactyla > Bovidae > Bos > Bos javanicus. Next base: position 13,232,767 of record NC_083870.1, read on the forward strand.
CACTTAAGGGATGATGGCATAGTTTCAATGAGATAATAGATGGGAATATGCATACTGGAATATTTTCCAATCATGTGAACTCCATTCTTTTGTCCATTTTCTCCCAGATCCTGTGCCCCTTCCACAGATCCTGGTCAAGTCCGCATCCATCACACCAGACTGGTGCAATGCCACCCTGGAGGGCACAGCCTCAGGTGACACAGAGGATCTGAAGGTGACCTGGGAGAGCAAGGGCCTGCTCAGGGAGCTGGAGCAGAGAGCAACATGGGGACAACCCTCCAACTCCTGGACTCTGTCTGTGAGCCTGCTCCTAAGCCAGCCCAGTGTCAGCTTGACCTCTCTGGTCAGCAACCAGGTGGACCAGAAAACTGCCACCTTAGACCTTGAAGAAGTATGTGCCCATGGTGAGTGTACCTTCCAGAGGGGACGGGTACCCTGAGAGCTCAGGTAACACTGAGTCCTTGATGTTCAGGGCTTTTCTCCCCATTGTTGTAATAGCAATGCCTTTTATCTGGTTATTTCTTATAATAGTCTGGGACACACATTCAAATTATTTTTGCTGCTAAATGTCTTCACATCCATGCCTTCCTGTAAATCCCTGGTCCCTGCAAGGCCAGATGGTTACAATACCCCTCACCACTCCCATTCATTGTTCATGCGTGGTCTTCAGAAAAGTAAATAATATTGGATCATTTCTCTCTGCTCTTCACTGAGTTCACTCTCCAGAATTCCTCCAGAGGTTAGATGGGCCTCTGTCCACGTTTACGGTCCTGCACATTTCACCGTGAATTTCTTGCTTGTAGTTCATAGAATGTGCCCTGGTATTTCAACTCTGGATATGCTGTTTCTCTATCACTAGCCCTTCTTCATCCTGTGTCTTTGATTTCTGTCTTATTTTGTATGAGGATTCTCCATAGTGACTGCAGACTTGTGATCATGTGAACATGCATACACCCGTGGCCCTACCCTAACAAGTGGCCCAATATTCACTTAGTATTTTATGTGTTGTCTTGAAGTAAGCCAGAAGGAAAAACATAAATACAGTATACTAACGCATATATATGGAATTTAGAAAGATGGTAACAATACCTCTGTATACGAGACAGCAAAAGAGACACTGATGTATAGAAATTTTAATAACTTTTTATAAACTTTTCTGATTGTTTTTGCACAGAGCCCTGCACTGGTTTAGCCATCCTGCCCTCTAGCATCACCTCCTTTAAGGACCTTTCCTTAGTCACCCCCACAAAGGGTAGTAGTGTTTTGCTTATGCATTTCTCTCCTCCATAGACAGGAATATCTTGAGAGCCACGTTTTGTCCTCCTTTGAATTCTTGGACAAAAAACAACTTCTATCCAAACTTTACTTGCAATCAGTGTTTTATTAAATCAATGAATGACCTGATAACTGTATGTAGTCTCATCCTCTTTCTACCATCCTCTACACGTGAGCTGGTGGAGACATCTGAATGTTAGCCTCAATGTTTGTTAGTCTCTAGACACAGGCTGAAAGGTCAGATAAATTTCAACACTCAGTATGACCAGCAAGAGCCCTCTGAACACCCTTGCCCACAACTCCTCCCTACTCTGTCCCCCTGCCTGCCCTAGTTGGATGCAGGAACCTCCCAGGGCCTCCCCTTCTGAAACAGCCATTTTCTGATCAAGGTGCCCCTCCTACCTGGAATGCAATACCCATCCAACTGTACCTGGGAAACTCCTATTCCTTCCTAAAGTCTCGTTGTGCACTACTTTTTCTGAGAGGGCCTCCCCAAAGTCCTGTGTATAAGATGTAAATCTCGATTGCACTGCAGTCCCTCTGGCTGGCAGACCTTGGTATTTTCTCAGTCCTCCCCTCTAGATGCCCATGTCATGTTCATCTCAGTATTCCTGGAACCAAGCAGGAGCTCAGGACCTGGTTGATTGAATTAACCTGCCATGCTCCTCCTCCTTCAGCTTCTGAACCAGGACCCTTAAACCTATCCACCTGCTTTCTCTCTATCTCCCCTTGGCAATGGATATCTCATGTTCTCTCTTGTCTTAACATTCTTCACTCCCTCTGTGTGAGGGAAACAGGTCCACACAGGCATCCTAGGTGCTGTCATGGCTATGCTGTTGATCCTCGGAGGTGGACTGTACCTTTGGAAGACATGTGGTAAGAAAAAGAATAAGGAGACCGGAATGTGGAGACAGGTTGCCCTTCTCCCCCCCTCTCCAGATCCCTGCCCTCCCTCACTGGACTCAGAGTCCCTCTCTTTTGCATCTTGATACACAAGGAATCCCTCTGCAGAGGGAATGGCAGGTATCACCCTGGCCCTGGAGTTCATAGTGATGGATGAGGATTCAGGCTCCACTGTGTGTTTGGCACAGAAACAGGACTGGGGGAGGACCAGAAGGACCATGCTGGTGGCATCTACTATTTAGAGCTGAGTCAGTAGGACTCTTGAGAGGGCATGGGCAAGATGACAACTGGGAGCAGAGGCAAGACTGGGATATACAAGATCCCTCACTGACTTTGCCTGGATTTGTCCAATTAATCACTGCTGCTTCTGAACCCTCTGGCCTCTAACTCTTTTCACACAATGCACTATTGACTAAGAAAATGTATTAGTAGGACAGTGAAGTGCTGGGTTTTTTAGAGGGAATTAGTAAGCGGTGCATGTCAATGGGAGTTGGTTCCATGTGAGTCCCTCTGGGCTTCTGTATCCCTCAGCTGACTCAGGAAACCTGTTTCTTGCATCACTAGGGTTTTTCTGAACAATATCTGGAGGAAAAGGAACCTTTTACTAGTGTCTTTGGTGAGGTCCATACCCAAGCCATGTCATGAAGATAATTTAATTGGAGGAAGTAGGAGAATTGACAAGCCTGGTACATTTTTGCTGTGAACCTGACCACTTAGATACCTGCCTCTTCCAGATGGTATCTGCTCCTCTTCTGCTCCAGTTCCAGATGCTCTTGGTCTGCTCTACCTTGACCCTCATGGCTTCAGCTCTTGGGGCACTGGTGGTCCTATTACTTCCTCTCCAAAATACCCTCCCTCTAAGGATTATCACCCCTGCAGACAAAAATTCTTCCTTTCATGGACTCTGCTCCTAACCTTTCTCCTGCTGAAGCTTCTTGAAGAGGAAATTCCTGACTATGCTCATGTTAATCCCCCATCCTCAGCTCTGTGGCTGGAATGGGTCTTTCTGAGAACACGAGACCAGGAAGGGACTGTGTAGAAGTCTTGATCATGCCACAGAGAAAAGAGCCAGAATTGGTCCTGGATTCTGAGTTGGGAATCCATGGGGCAGCATGAATGGATGGGAGCCCCCAAGCCAAAGGTTCCTTTGCACCTCAATCAGGCCAAGAATCTGTGTTAGGCTGTGTGTGTGCACATGTCTGTGTACTGGGAAGAGTGTCTAGTTCAATCATAAACCTTACTACTTATTTGACATCTCCATTTGGATGTCTAACATGTCTAAACTTGAACTCTCTTAACATGCTTCCCATACATGCAGTCCTCCCATTTAATAAATGTTATTTCTATCTTTCTTTTTCTTTTCATTACCAAACATTAGTGTCATCCTTGGTTTATTCTTTTTTTTTTCATATACCATGCTCTCTCAGAAAATATTTATATATTTTACATATATATGTTATATTATATATTTAATGTATATAATGCTGGAGAAGCCTCTTGAGAGCCTTGAGAGCAAGGAGGTCAAACTGGTCAATCCTAAAGGAAAGCAACCCTGACTATTTATTGGAAGGACTTATGCCAAAGCTCTAATACTTCACTATGTGATGCAAAGAGCTGACTCACTGGAAAAGACCCTGATGCTGGGAAAGACAGGACAGGAGGAGAAGGGGGCGACAAAAGATGAGATGGTTGGATGGCATCACTGCCTCAATGGACATGAATTTGGGCAAACCTCGAGAGATAGTGAAGGACAGAGAAGCTGGGCATGCTGCATTCCACAGGGTCGCAAGAGTTGGATGACTTAATAACTGAACAATTATATTATATATGTATGTATATGTATACATACACACATACACATAATCCTGTCACCACTTCCCTGATTCAATATGACTATCATCTCCCATCTGACAATTGTAATAGCCTCACTGTCTCTGTTTCTATTCTTGGCTCCTCAGAGTCTATTTACAAATGTGTGTCCAGAGCAATCATTTCAAATAGGCATGCTTGCATGTTAAGTTGCTTCAGTCTTGTCTGACTGTTTGTGACCCTGTGGACTGTAGCCCGTCAGGTTCCTCTGTCCAAGGGATTCTCCAGACAAGAACACTGGAATGGGTAATGTTGCCTTCCTCCAGGGGATCTTCCGGAACCAGGGATCAAACCAGAGTCTCTTTATGTCTCCTGCATTGGCAGGTGGGTTCTTTATCTCTAGCACCACCTGGGAAGCCCTCTTTTAAATACAAATTGTATTAAATCACTCTAGCTCAGTACTCCTCCATCACTTCCACCTTCCCTGAGGGACCCTGCGCCATCTGACCTCACCTCCCATGCTCCCTTCTTTCCTTAGTCTATTTTGTACACTGGCTTTTTTGCTATGCCTTCAATAAAACAGGCAGGCTCATGCCTCAGAGTCATTACTTTTCCATGGAATTCGCTTCTTCCATGCATCTATATGTGTCATTCCCTCACTTTCTTCGGGGGTTTGCACATATTGTATCTTCCCCTCTGCCCTATTTAATACTGCACCCTCCTTCTGGCATCCTCCTCACTCCTTGCTCTATTTTATCCATAGCACTCATTCACTCCAGGCTGTTCTTTAAAGACAAACATGTGAATCAGGTCTCAAAGAGTAACCTGGAAATGCTAGTATTCAGATGTCTTCATTATTCCCAGGAAATTGCAACACTGAGAAGTTAATGCACTTTCCCTGGATCAGGTAGCCAATACATGGGCAGAGTTGTAGTCCAAAGTTGGAGTCAGATTCAGAGGTCACTGATCTTGACCACTAATTAAACTGACTTATAATGTATAATCTATCTACAAGATACTATTTAATTCATAAAAATATTAAAGCTCATTTTTATATATTTAAATTGGAAGGTGTGCATGAAATATTAAATGTTTTATAATTACATGTGCAGTATTACTCTACAATTATAGATATAAATGTATATATATTTATATGTATTTTTGTGTTATAAAGAATATCTAAATGTTGATGTGTCAAGAAGTCAGCAGTGGTTATCTTCTGGGGTATGTCTCTTTCTTTATATTATCAGATTTTTATAACTGTTACTAGACAAACCATCAACTATCAAAAGTTTTGAGCAGAGCAGTGACATGATTAGAGTTCTGTTTCTGATAGATAAAACTATATCTATGTCAATACCAGACTTACAATCTTGGAATCTAAAGTATTTTTTTCTCAGACTCTACTTTTTATTGTGCTCAATATCAGTATCTTTATTGAAAGATTGTTCAAAGTAATTTCCAGTACTTTTATTGAAATCAGCCTAAATATCTCTAGACCCGTCTAGACCATACAAGAAAAGTGAAAATTTGGCTTAAAATAGAAAATTGTTCACAATCACCAATCGAACTCGCAAAAGTAAAGATGCCTGGACCCTTTGAGCACACTTGGCATCGTGTGTCCACACTTCCATAGTTTCCTGGATCACAAGCAAACTTTTATTGTCTTTTCCCCCAACTAATGTTGGCATCACATTTCCTAGGGTGGAGAGCCCTACACACCACACCCCAATCTCCAAGGGGAAAAGTATCCCAGGAGTCTAACACACTCACTTCTCTGAGCACTCTCTGCATCCCAACAGACTTCTCCAAGATCTCAGGTGACAGTTTTCTATTCCATCTGATTACTGATCACACAGGTAAGGTTGGAGTCAGGACAACTCAGAGGCCAGCTCACAGGGAGAGTCCAGGAGGGGGCTGGCCCCCATTTCACTTTCTGCTCCAGTTCCCTGGGGAAGCGCTTACTCACCCAGGTCACCTTCAGGTCCTCCGTGACCCCCGTGGCCCTGCACTCCAGGGCAGTTTTGCACAAGCTTGGTGTGATGAATGGTTATTTGGCCAAGATTTGGAGAGAAAAAGAGTTCATTAGTGCATTTGTAGAGCATGCTACACATCCATTATGTAGTTTCTGAGAAGCCAAGTGGGATGAAACTGCATTTTACAGCCAAAAAATTGAAGCTTCAAGTGGTATAATTGCTTGCCAAAATCAAATAATAAGAAAGTGATACAAAATCTCTTTTTTTTTAAGAGAATGAAAGCCAGCCAGAGTCTCTCAGCTCCTTCTACCATCCATATCCCATGCCTGTACCACACAGCTTAATTCACACCAATTATCCTTCACATACATCATCAGATCCTTCACAAATCCTATATCCCTTGGAGGGTATAATCAAATCTCTTGAGATAAAACTCCAGAAGTCGAGTTCACAAAGAGATCTGAAAACTGGTTTTCAAACTCAATCTCTCACCTATCCTAAGGCACACAAAAATAGAATTTGGTGGTAAGTGGGAAGAGAATTTCTTCTGGTGAGCCTTACTGGGAGTCCACTGCCAATGTTGCCCATTCTTAGTTTCACGGATCTATTCTTTTAGTCTCTGTTTCATTTATTTCTACTCTGATCTTTACGATTTCTTCTCTTGACATAATTTTGGATTTTGTTTGTTCTATATCTAACTAGCATATTCCTTACCTCACTTTTTTTTCTTCTTTTTTTGGTTTGCTTTCAGGGAAAACACTTAAGATTTACTCTCATAGCAGATTTCAAGTATCTGCAACTAAAAGTTTGTACCTTTGCAATCAGATATTGACATTTTGTGGAACGCCTTGTGTTTGTGATTTGTATGATGGTTCTCTCACAACCAGACTGCAGTTAAAAGGTTTTTGAAGGAAGATCACAGAGGGAAAGTGCTATTTTCATTATCTCAACCATTAACATGACATGACTTGATTTTGACCATGACCTTCTGCCGGAGGTAGTACCTTGTAACAATTTTTATTTTCTTTCTTTGAGTTGTTATCTTCACTTCTGTGATCTTTTCTCAATTTTCAGATTATTCCTTTCTTGTGCTGTTGGGCAAGGGTGTATATTTTTCTAGGAAGGCATTCCTGTACTTCCATCAGAACCTCCAAAGGGAAGGAGCTTGAACTAAGTCCCAGGAGAAGACCAGGAAGGAGGCTGTAGTCCACTGCTATTTGTGGTTAAGAGGAGGGAAGGGATGGTGTTCTGCATGTCAAGAACCTCACACACAGTGTTTTCTATATATAACACTTTTGAATTTGATGTACAACTTTAAATCAATGTTACATAGTTCTACAGTAAAATATTAAGGTATTAAAATATCCATACAATTATAGACTTGATGAAAGGCAATAGTTACTATTTGCAAGAAACAAGAGAGGTTACCCCTGAGGAGAGTGGCTATGGGAATCAAAGGTGAAAAGGATACGCTTTCTATAAACAGTGAATTAAACTTTTTAATCATATGTGTATTATCACATGATCTTTATTGCGCAATTTGTTTTCTTTGTGTCACTTTTTTAAATTAAACTAATAAATGTTAGTTTGTTTGTTTGTTTTTTAATTGGAGGCTAATTACTTTACAATATTGTATTGGTTTTGCCATACATCAACATGAATCCGCCACGGGTATACACGTGTTCCCAATCCTGAACCCCCCTCCCACCTCCCTCCCTGTACCATCCCTCTGGGTCATCCCAGTGCACCAGCCCCAAGCATCCTGTATCCTGCATCCTGCATCGAACCTGGACTGACAATTCGTTTCTTATATGATAGATTGTTTTTAAGTAAGTGTTATTTGTTGACTATTTATATCAGGCATTGAGTGATACATCGTTCACTTAATCCTTACAATAAATAGATGAAGTCTGTCATGTTAAAATCCTCATTAGGATCATGAGAATCCTCATTAGGATCATGAGGTGCCCTGAGGCTGAATAAACTGACCAGGCTCACACAGTGGGGAAGAAGGTCAGATTCACAACCCCAGCAGGCAGGTGCTCAGTTGTGAGTGCTCAGGATGAGAAGGAGGCAGTAGGTGTCCTACAGGTTCCAAACACTGCACATCATTCGTCTCGGGCTGTCTCCAAACTGACCTGAGAGGCAGTGGTGACTAATCTCCACTCTGCAGAAAAGAAAACCAGCTCTCAGAGGGGAGAAAGTGATCATGGAAAAGGTAACAGAGATCTGACATGGAAACTGGACTTGCTGTTAATGTGCGGTCTTCTCTTAGTCTTTCAAATCAGTCGACCTTCCAGGGAACAAATAGTTTCTCCAGAGTCTGACATTTCCCCCCATGAATAAATTCTACTTCAAGGAAAATCCCGTGACCCATGTACTCCCTACCTGCAAGACACTTGCCTTTACTTCTAAGAGTCTGTCGCAATGGTTGGGGCAGAATACCACTCTCTTCTCTGAAGCTGTTTTTCACTCAGAAGTTTCTTATCTGGATCAAGAGCTCCGATGAAAGACACAGAATTCTCAAGGGTTCCCCATTCCCAATGGTACCCACTCCACTCTCAGTCCTAAACTGTGTCCCACAAGGGTCTAAATTTTAGCCCAAATTCTCCCCACTATAATCACGAATATGGACTTCTCCTGCATAGGAACATCACCACTGACCTCTAACGTGGGATAATATTGTCCAGGGACTTAGGCCCTAATCACAAGGTCCTGAGATATGTTTTTGCATCTGAACTGATGCTCTACCAATATACTGGACACCTTCTCCCAGTCTCTAGTTCTAACCACACCTATCTTCTCTCCTGGTCTCTAGTTCTAACCACACCTATAAGTCTCTGAGGTCAATGTTAAGAGCTGAATATTTGTATACCCACAAAATTCATATTTGGAAACCCTAATCCCCAATGCTGGGTTTTTAGGAACTGGCCCTTTAGGGAGTGTTTATTTTATGATCAAATCATGAGGGTGGAGCCCCCAGGACAGGATTAGTTCCCTTATTAGAAGAGGAAGAGAGATCAGAACTTTCCCTCCACACCATGTAAGGAGACAGCAAGCCAAGAAGAGGGCCCTCGCCAGGAAGAGTATCAACCTGATCAACCTTGATCTTCAACCTTGATCTTGAACTTCACAACCTTCAGGACTATGAGAAAATTAAGTTCTGTTGTTTAAGTCATCTAGTATATGGGATTTAGGAATAGTTCCCTGAGAAGATCAAGCAGTACTTCAGGAAGAGAAAAGGATTGACTCCATGACCCTCCAACCAGCATCCAAGCCTACCTCAAAGCATCTTTCTACCCTGTCTACTGAGCACTAGTGCCACCTGGTGGCTGAACACCAAACTGATGTTAGTGCTTTCCTCACCATTCAGCCATCAGTCACACAGTGAGAATCTACTGTGCGCAGCACCACTGAGATACAAAGACAAAAGGCAAAGTCACTGTTCTAAAGGAGTTCATACTCTAGTGGGGAGACTTCTAGAAGCAGAAACTGTTGCAGTGTGGGTGTATGTATAGCTACAGTACAGAGGAGTTAAGAGGCATTTTCTTTCAAAGAGAAGTAAAGGGCAGCATGTGTCAAACTGAAATAAAGGAGGAAGGCCTCCAGGAGGAGGACTTCAGGATGACCTTCAGGAGGCAGGTAGACCTGACTACCAGCAGGGGGAAGGGCTGCTTCAGTAGAAAGAGCTGTAGCTGGGAAGCCTGTGACCAGGGTCTCTGCCCCTTACAGAGGCCAAGGCAGGTGTAAACTGGGAGGAGACTGGTCCAACACTAGGGATGTGAGACATGGCCAATGCAATGGCCTTAAGGTTAATTTAAAAAGAAAAAAATTGAGATTCTCATGAATAAAAATTTACCAGGAACTGACAGTCTGAGAGAGCAGGATACAAGGGAAGAAGTGAGTTCATTGTCTGCCTAGGTTTTCCCGAGATCCCTCTTTACACATCTCCAGGGGTTCAAGTAAGGCTGAGATCTCAGCATAGAGGGTCGGAGCCAACAGGACTGAGGAGGGCAAAACTGACCCCCAACAGGCCACGTCCAACAGTGTCCAGACGTAGATGTGAATAGGAGGGACGGTGGGTCCCATGGACAGGGCCTAAGAGGATGCACTTTGACAACGGGAGCCTGAAGGCAAAACTGATGAGCAGAGTCAGCCGCAGTGAGTTCCAGGTAAGCCATCCACTTAGATCAAGACTCCACCAACCATCAAGAGGGGTATAGAGAAGTCCCACATGCAGGGAGGCAGAAAAGGGGTTAGGCCAGGAGACCAGGGCCAGCAGGATCCAGGGAATGTGGACAGAGCCCAGTGTCACAGCCAGATCATGTGATGAAAATACAGGAGAGCAGCAAGACTGATAGCCCCTCCCTGGAGACTTTGGTCTTTTATGGAGGCAGATGGGGCCTGTGGCTTCCATTAGAAAATGGAGCCCAAGGACCAGGACAGTCTTTTTCACCAGTGTTCTCAGGCTTCCCACAGCCCTTCAGAGACTGCGTGCTGAATAAACATTTTCTGGATGTGAGGATGACTCAATTTCCACCTGAAACAAACAGAAAATTCCTATACTACCTATCACCGAAGATAAAGGGCCTTGGTTTCTGAGCTAATCTTTCCCCAGAAGGTGTCCCAGACTCTAGTCAGTACTCGGAGGTGCATGCCTGGCTGAATTCTGCTCCTCAGCTTGCCAACAACTCAGGTCCCAGAGGCCCTTACACACAAGGCTGCCTCCACCCACTAGCCCTGACCTAACCCAGTGAGTACCAACTTCCCCCTGAACCAGTACAGCCAAGACACAGGACCTGTGCAGGTTCAGAATAAGGGACAGTGACTGTGGATGACACACCAGGAGTTTCTCTGAAACCATCCATGGACTTAGTGAGCACAGGTTGACTGTTGCTCATACCTTCTAGACAGCCTGGGACAGAACTGAACAAAAATGGCCCTGGATCTCAGACTAGATATTCTGGACACCATCCCAAATAACATTAGATGTTTCTTCTTCTCCCAGAAGAGTCTGTAGCCAAACTCAACTTCCCATGAGATACTTAGCTCTATCCCTGGGCCAGAGGACTTACAAATGTCCCACTTCCTCAAGTCTCTGGTGCTGGTATGCCTGCAAAGAGAAAACCCTTAAAAATTGCTAACACTGAACCTGGACTCCACTGAACTGTGAACCATGAACTTCCAGATGTTCAAGCTGGTTTCAGAAAAGGCAGAGGAATCAGAGAGCAAATTACCAACATCCGCTGGATCACTGAAAAAGCAAGAGAGTTCCAGAAAAACATCTATTTCTGTTTTATTGACTATGCCAAAGCCTTTGTGTGGATCACAATAAACTGTGGAAAATTCTGAAAGAGATGGGAATACCAGACCACTTGACCTGTCTCCTGAGAAACCTGTATGCAGGTCAGAAAGCAACAGTTAGAACTGGACATGAAACAACACACTGGTTCCAAATACAAAAAGGAGTACTTCAAGGCTGTATATTGTCACCCTGTTTACTTAACTTATATGCAGAGTACATCATGAGAAACGCTGGGCTGGATGAAGCACAAGCTGGAATCAAGATTGCCGGGAGAAATATCAATAATCTCAGATAAGCAGATGACACCACCCTTATGGGAGAAAGTGAAGAAGAACTAAAGAGCCTCTTGACAAAAGTGAAAGAGGAGAGTGAAAAGTTGGCTTAAAGGTCAATATTCAGAAAATTATGATCATGGCATCTGGTCCCATCACTTCATGGCAAATAGATGGGGAAACAGTGGAAACAGTGGCTGACTTTCTTTTTGCAGGCTCCAAAATCACTGCAGATGGTGTTTGTGAAAGGTTATTGAATTAAAAGATGCCAGGATTCTTGGCCTCCAGAGGAGAAGAATTCAATCCGGAGCCAGAGATGAGGCTTGATCACTCAGAGCTTTTGTGTAATAAAGATTTATTAAAAAGTATAGAGGAGATAGAGAAAGCTTCTGACATAGGCATCAGAAGGGGGCAGAAGAGTATCCCCTTGCTAGTCTTCAGCTGGATGTTATATAGTCACTAGCAGTTTGTTAATGAAATAAAGGAGTGTCTTAAAACTCAGAATGGCACCAGGCCCCTCACCCATAAGATGCATTTTGGGATAATCTTGGCATCAAAATGTTCATCCAGGGCCATAAAATGGTTAACTTGAATCTTGTAGGACAGATTGCCATACAAATAGTTTTGTTTACATAGATTAGGGAAACAATATCTGAGTATAACATACTAGTTTGTCAAGTAGGTTCTGAGCCATCAAGGCAGAACCGACTTGAAGACAGAGTTTGGGGTCAATGCATAGCATATTAGCATAGCTTATGACCAACCTAGACAGCATATTAAAAAGCAGAGACATTATTTTGCCAACAACAGTTGGTCTAGTCAAGGCTATGGTTTTTCCTGTGGTCATGTATGGATGTGAGAGTTGGACGATGAAGAAAGACTGAGCACAGAAGAATTGATGCTTTTGAACTTTGGCATTGGAGAAGACTCTTGAGACTCCCTTGAACTGCAAGGAGATCCAACCAGTCCATTCTGAAGGAGATCAGTCCTGAGTGTTCATTGGAAGGAATGATGCTGCATCTGAAGCTCCAATACTTTGGCCACCTGATGTGAAGAGCTGATTCATTTGAAAAGACCCTGATGCTGGGAAAGATTGAAGGCAGGAGGAGAAGGGGACAACAGAGGATGAGATGGTTGGATGGCATCAGTGACTCAATGACATGAGTTTGAGTAAACTCTGGGAGCTGGTGATGGACAGGGAGGCCTGGCATGCTGCAGTTCATGGGGTCACAAAGAGTCAGACATGACTGAGTGACTGAACTGAACCGAACCTGGACTTTTACTGCCTGTCCCCTCACTGTCAAGGCTGTTCTCACCCCTTGTCCTGTAAGCAGTGAGAATACCCCTGGAGCAGGATCCTTCTTCTGAGCGCAGCCCCACTCTGTGCGTCCAGCAAATGGTTGAGGTCTGAACACTCCTTTCTATGGATGTTGAGAGAGCCAGGATCACATTACCCTTCTCTTCTTGCCAACCTCTCTTGGTAAATTTTCTCCATAAAGCTAGTTCCTTAACTGTATGAATTTTCAGGAATTCTACCTGTTAGGTAGGTAGAGTAGGGAAAAGGAGTCCAAAATGGCCGAGGCTAAAAGACAGGGAAGGGAAAAGCCCACAAAAATAGAATAAAGGAAGGTTGGAGGACCAGAGGGAGGACCTCAAGTAAAACAAACAACACTCCTGGCTGGCCCAATTTACATAGTACAAGCCCAGGGAAAGAAAAACATATAAAAAGAGGAGCCAAAACTTTCTTATCCATTCATCTGCTGATGGGCATCTAGGTTGCTTCCATGTCCTGGCTATTATAAACAGTGCTGCGTTGAACATTGGGGTACACGTGTCTCTTTCCCTTCTGGTTTCCTCAGTGTGTATGCCCAGCAGTGGGATTACTGGATCATAAGGCAGTTCTATTTCCAATTTTTTAAGGAATCTCCACACTGTTCTCCATAGTGGCTGTACTAGTTTGCATTCCCACCAACAGTGTAAGAGGGTTCCCTTTTCTCCACACCCTCTTCAGCATTTATTGCCTCTTCTCTCTACATCGAGCTACACGCACAGAAAGGCCTCAAAACTTTTGAGACTTTTGGATCGCAGCCATTCTGACTGGCGTGAAATGGTACCTCATAGTGGTTTTGATTTGCATTTCTATAAGAAAGCTATGGTACATATACACAATGGAGTATTACTCAGCCATTAAAAAGAATACATTTGAATCAGTTCTAACGAGGTGGATGAAACTGGAGCCTATCATACAGAGTGAAGTAAGCCAGAAAGAAAAACACCAATACAGTAGACTAACACATATATACATGGAATTTAGAAAGATGGTAACAATAACCCTGTATACGAGACAGCAAAAGAGACACTGATGTATAGAACAGTCTTATGGACTCTGTGGGAGAGGGAGAAGGTGGGAAGATTTGGGAGAATGACATTGAAACATGTATAATATCATGTATGAAACGAGTCGCCAGTCCAGGTTCGATGCACCATACTGGATGCTTGGGGCTAGTGCACTGGGACGACCCAGAGGGATGGTATGGGGAGGGAGGAGGAAGGAGGGTTCAGGATGGGGGACACATGTATACCTGTGGTGGATTCATTTAAATATTTGGCAAAACCAATACAATATTGTAAAGTTTAAAAATAAAATTAAATTAAAAAAAAAAAAAGAGGACCCAAAGCTAGCTTGCTCTCACTCTCTCTCCCACGGGCTGGGGCGCTCTTCTCTTTGCGTCTTTGGATCGACGTGCCCTCACGCCTTGAAGATGGATTTTCCTGCTATCTTCTAAATAAAATAGAGCTGTAACACTGAGCTGTAGCACTGATTTGTCTAAGAGCTATAACATGGTCCTTTTGCGACCTGAGAGCTATAACATGTTCTATTCAAGACCCAAGAGCTGTGACATGCCGAGGGGGCTTTAATGTCCATCATTCCAAATCTTTGTTGTGATGAGACAAAAACCGAGGAACATACACTCGCGTGACATAACTTTGACTGGTATACATCATGTTAATAATAAAAGACCCACCTTGCAAACCAGCACAATACTGGAAGTCAACAGTGAGACATTAAAATAATTTTTGTTTAAGGAATCAAAGGCAACAGGGCTGTTTGTCCAGGCCCCACACTGCCCGCAGCATCCCTACCCAGCCAGGGAGCATCCCTGCTTCCCAGCAATGCCTGCTGCCCATCACTATACATTCCACTTTCCAGCTTTCTTTCCCTTGCCTCAATATCTCTGGGAGAAAAAAAAATGTTCAAAAGCCTAAGGATTCTCTTCCTCTTAAATATAGATTAAATCATCTCCATTTGTAGTGTAAAGATCCGTCTACTGAAAAGTGAAGCAGCACCCTCTTATCAATGAAGGATGATAATGAAGAGTGAGGAGTGGGAAACAGAGGGGTGAGTTCTGCCAGGGCAGCTTTGTCCTGTTCCTGGAGGAAAATTCTAAGGAACTCTCAGAGTCTGGGAGCTGTGTGAATAGTAGAGAATAAAATGCTGAGACTGCCCTGGTGGCCAGGAGGACAAAACTCAATTTCGGGGTGCTGGAAAGAAGCACTGGTGCCAGGATGTGAAGCAGATCAGTACTGTGAATGGGAGCAAAGAGAATCCTCCTTCAACATGCAGTTGGGCCCATGTCAAAGAGGGAGGGTAAGAATGAAACTGTAGTAAGTCCCCACCATGTTAAGGGCACTGTGCCAGGAGCTTATATACATTCTCCCATGTTATCCCTATAACTCTAATTCTGCTCCTAACTACCTGGTCTACACAAATGCATACATCTGGCTCCAAGGGACATGAGAAAAAAACTTCTGTAATGTTGGGTGAAGCCAGAGGAGAAAACACAAATTCTGTGCATTCATTGTGTGAGCCCCCAAACAAGCAACGGAGGTCTCCATGTTCATGGATGCCAACCAAGGGAGTCAAACTCTGGAGAAAAGCAAGTGCTTATCTCTGAGGATGGGGACCTTGTTATTGGTAAGGAACACACAGAGATTCCTAGGATGTACGGGTGTTCCCTCTAGTGACCTGTGGTGCTCTTGTTGACTGTTTATTTATAATTCATTAGGCTATTCATTAATTGTTACATCCTACCTCTCTTGTTTTTCACAATTAAGAAGGTCTTTAGCAAAGAATACTATGAACAACCTTGAAGCATAAAATATTTACAATATTTTTGAGTTTTTTCCTTAGAGTTTATTCCCAGATATGAGTAATGAAGCAGATGGCATGAACAATTTATAGTTTTTGATACACATTACATTTGAATTTCCACCACTGCAAGTAAGTTCAAATGCGTGCCGAAATGTTTATTAACTGCTTATACTTTTATTTTCTGAACTCTCTATACATACCTTTGAATATTATTCATTTGGGAAGTCAAGTCATGTTTGGGAAGCTGACTTAGAGTGACTTGAGGGCAATGGGGTGTCCATGAAGAGGAAGATACTAAAGATACCAATGGGCAGGGGTAACTGAGGGGACCAGCTGGTGTCACTTCCCCAGGATGCAGATGCAGAGCCCTGAGAATCCTTTCTGTTTGGCCCCACCCATCCTGTGTTCACTGAAACCGCTCATAGGACAAGCCCTGGAGATGCAGAGTGAGCCGACTGCATATGCCTGGGAGAAGCAGGGCCAGAGGGATAGAAGACAAATCAAAACAAGACAACAGAGACACAGGACTGGTAGGAGCACACACAGTGATGAAAGGCAGACAACATGAACAGGCAGGGTAGGGAAATGAGCCCTTGAAATGTCTGAGAAAAGAGGTTGGACATGGGGCAGTGAGGGCTGGGGGAAGAAGAAACACAAGCAGATACAGAACTGCAAGGAACATTCAGTATGTTTGAAACTGGTCTGGGGAAACTGGGAGAGACCATGAAGGCCCTGGATGCCATGCTCAGAGTCAAGCTTTATCTTGTAAGCTGAGATTTCCAAAGTACTAATTTAGTGAAAGCTCAGACATTAATTTAGTAAAAGCTCAGGAGGGTTTTTGCTTGAAAAAATTAGAAGGAACATGGAATCCCATGGTCACATATGTTGTGAAATGCCAGATTAAAGAACTAAAACTGAATTTCCCACTGAATAGGGGATTGTTAAGTCTCTCAGAAGGGATCAGTCTGTGTATTTTGTAAAAATTATTTGACCTATGGGCCCCCCTGTCTTTTTGAGGAGTATTCTTAGAACCGATGGTCCATAGAGCACCCTGAGAATTTCTGATGTAGGTAAACTGAGTGCCAGCATGTGGTACAGTGTGTACAGGAGCCAAGCTATGTTTTGTTCTCTTCATGGGTCCTCACCTTCCTCTCCATCTCCCCCACCTATGGTAGATCATCAGCAATGTGATCCTTTTAATGGACCCCCGTTTTATTGTAAGTAACACAACCATATCTCTGCATTAAGCATGAGCTATTTGAAGTAGACCTGTCTGCCCCAAGCCCAGGTCCTCTTCAATGGTATCCTCTTCCTTCCACAAATATTATTGAGAAACTACTACAGTCTCTGCTCCATTTGCTTAGGATACATCCACTAATGAATCCAACAAACCTTCTGTCTCACAGAGGTTCAGCTCTCAACATTTAGATAATTAAGATGCTGTCATAAATGTAGCAAATTTCTATACATTTTTTTTTCTTTTAAAAATTTTATAGCATTCTCTGCTGGTGAGACATTAATATTTCTCAGTGCTCATTTCTATTGAATAAGAAGATATGATGGCTGGCTTTGGAGACCTGCTTTAAAATATATTTTCTACTCCTATATTAGAATAGCATTAAACTACTTTCTTGTAGTGTTTGTATTCTTTTATATAAGTACATTCTTTTATTCTTTATCCATCCTTGTTTGGCTCCTGATTTTAGAGAAAAGGCTTTTAATTTTTTAGTAAGGCATTGAGACTGACACTAGTTATGGATTTGTGTATATTGCTTTTGTCATGTTGAGCTATGTATCCTCTACATCAAATTTGTTATGAATTTTAAATCATGAATGTGTCTTGAATTTTGTCAAATGCTTCTTTTGCATCTATTAAGATGATCATGTGACTCTTATTTTTCATTTTGTTAAAGTACTGAGTCATATTAATTGATTTGTGGGTATTGAACCATCCTTGAATTCCCCAAATAAATCCTACTTAATTGTTGTTTTTGATCCATTTTTTGTATGATAGAATTAAGTTTTCTAATATTTTGATGAGAATCTTTGTATCTATATTCATCAGTGATATAATTTTCTTCTTTATAGTGTCTTTATCTGGTTTTGGCATCATGTCCACGTGTGTGTCTATTGGGGTTCCTCTTGTTTGAATCTTTCTGTGATTCCCATTACTGGATTTCTGTTTCCTGCTTCAGATTCAGGAAATTTTTCAGCCATAATTTCATCAAATACTTTTTTGCCTCCTTCCCCTCTCTCTTCTCCTTGTGAGACCTATGAAGTGAATGTGAGTGTGTTGAATGCTGTCCCAGAGGTCCCTTAAACTATCCCCATTTTTAAAACTTTTGTTTGTCTTTTGTTGTTCTGATTTAGTGATTTCAATTATTTTATTTTCCAGATTACTTATGCATTCTCCTGTGTCACCTAATCTTCTATTAATACACTCCAGTGTGGTTTTATTTCATTATTTTATTTTCCAGTCTGACTAGTTCTTTGCTATATTTTCTTGTTGTTGTTGTTCAATTGATCTGTCATGTCCGACTCTTTGTGACACCATGGACTCCAGCATGCCAGGCTTCCCTATCCTTCACCATCTCCTGGAAATTCTCACTGTGTTCACCTATTATGTTTCCCAGTTCCATTAGAAATCTCTAACTATTGCTTTGAACACTTTATCAGATAAATTGTTTCTGTCTCATTAAGGTTTTATTCAGGATTCTTTTGTTGTTGTTCTTTCATTTGAAGCATATTCATCTGTGTGCTCATTTTGTTTCATTTCCTCTGTCTCTATGAAATTAAGTAAAACAATTGCCATTCCCAGTCTTGAAGGCATGTCCTTGTGTGAGAGTGTCCCTATGCAATCTGCATCTAGCCAGTGGCTTTGGTGGCAGAGCTGGATCTTAAGTGAGAGCAGGCTGCATCTTCTTCTGGGGTATGCTAGCAGACACCACTTTGGTGGGAGCTAGGCTGGAGGTGTAGGGGCAGGATTCAGAGCCAGGTAAAGCTAGGGTTTCTCCTATGCTCTAATGGCTGGGGGCAGAGGTGGGCTCAAGGGGGTAGAGCAGGAGCTCAGAGGGAGTTGAGTTTCTCTCAGCGTGATAGCACTTCCTTCTTTGGTTTGGTACATGGTCAGTAAGCATTGGGCTCCTGAGGGCTTGGGGATGTACTTCTATGTTGGTTGCCATTTTTCCCTGATGTGCCTTGGATGGAGGCTTGGTTGGCTTCAGAGTGGTTGATTCCACCTGAATGAGCTGGCCCTGCCTCCTCCTAAATGTGCACCGTGACACACACTCTGGTGATGGTGATCTCTGCCCTGGAGCTAACTTTCCTCACTCTGGAGTGTATGCACAGATACACGAGTTGACAATGAGCTGCCTTTACCCTGATAAAAGACAAGTTCAGGGTCCAAGCTGGCTCCATTCTTTCCAAGTGTGCACACTCTCATGGGCAATAACAGCCTCTGAATTAGTGGGGAGCAGCATTGGAACTAGAAGGGCTGAAGCAGGAGCCCGCTGTGTGCCCAGCAGGAAGGCTGAGTAGCTAGCAAGAGCCACAGGCAGTTTTCCATCTGTTTCCTCCAAATGGTGACTGGAAGTAAGCATATGTGTGTATATGCTCTTCAAGAATGCATTTTTCTTTACAGTGTTCTAATAAGCACGTGGGTATTCAAACCAGCTAAGGGGGTTCATCTTCCCAGTATCAGACCTGGGACAGCGTGTTTAATATATGTCTCATACTCCTCATCCCCAAGGGGGATTCTTGAGCCTGTGCTACCACTTCTCCTCCATGTGCCCCCTAATAGTGGTGTGGGACCTGAACAGAACACTTCTCCTTCTTTCCTACCAGATTCTCCATGTATCCTTTCTCTACAACCTTGGTTGTAGAAGAGCTATAAAGAAGCTGGAGCCATGTATGTTTCAGGATCTCTGGGGGTACAGATGGGAGTTTCCTTGACCTGGTCCCTGTCTAGCAAGTAGTCCATGGATGGCAGCCAAAAGAGGGGTATTACCTAATATGGAGCCCTTTAAGTATCTCCAGAGATGGAGATGAGAGTGTCTCCTGAGGGTACCTGTATCATCAAGACATTCTTGGTCTGTGATGGGGACAAAAGGGGCACATTTAAATCTTTCAGAATCTAGTCAGACAAACTTTGGTGGACTTACTTCCAAGAGTTTTCCTACACAGAGGGGCTGAACTGCATTCACAAGCAATTTCAGAGTCCACAGCTAGGACCAAGGTCTGTATATTTATTACCCAAGCACAGGTGGACATGATTTTTCCTGGGCCTTCTGCCTATGTTGGTGACAGGCCCACAGCCAAAAGGGGTTCTAACTGACTTCTCAAAGATAGAGAGCTGATTCCGTTTCTGTGGCCAGGACCACAGTTAATAAGTCAGCTTCTTTCTTGGAAGTTATATGCTTCATTTTTATTCCTTTGGAGATTTGACTTAACATTATAACATGCATACCTAATCCAAACCCTACATCAATACCTCTGCCCACTTCCTGAAGCTGAAAAGGAACTTAGAGCACTTTCGTTCTTCTCTCTCTAGTCCTTAATGTTATTTTTACCCAATGTTTGTGTTCTGTAGTTTCACTACAGAACTTGTATATTCTCCACTCCCAAGCTCATTCTATGAGGCTTCTGTCACCCTGATACCAAAACCAGACAAAGATATCACAAAAAAAGAAAGAAAGGTAAACATCACTGATGAATACAGATGTAAAAATATTTTATATAGTACTAACAAACTGAATCCAAAGACACATTAAAAGGATAATACACCATGATCAAGTAGGACTGAACCCAGGGATGCAAGGATTCTTCAATCTATGAAAATCAATCAATGTAATAGGCCATACTGCCAAATTAAAGAATAAAAACCATACAATAATCTCAACTGATGCAGAAAAAGACTTGACAAAGTTCAACACTCATGTATGATGAAAGCTCTCCAGAAAGTGGGCATAGAGGGAAACTACCTCAACATAATAAAGACCATATACAACACACATATTGACTGCAAAGAACTGACTCATTGGAAAAGACCCTGGTGCTGGGAAAGACTGAATGCAGGAGGAAAAAGGTATGACAGAGGATGAAATGGTTGGATGGCATCACTGACTCAATGGACATGAGTTTGAGCAAGCTCCGGGAGTTGGTGATGGGCAGGGAAGCCTGGTGTGCTGCAGTCCATGGGGTTGCAAGGAGTCGGACCCAACTGAGTGACAGATCTGAACTGAACACAACATTGTAAATCAACTACACTCTAATAAAAAATATTCTTTAAATTCTAAACTTTTGTTATTTTTTTACAATGTACTCCCTGTTAAGTTCTACTCCCTGTTTAAGTTCTACTCACTTTTTCCACTCACCATTCCTTTATGTTTTCAAACTTCCCTACTAGGTGATTTTTAATGAAGTTATGTTTAGTGATTAACTATTTGTGGTAACATTCTCAGTTTTAATTTGACTGGAAATATCTTTGTTTTAACTTTTCTTGAATGACAGGGGCAGACCTTGTCTAGAGTAAGATATCTGGCATAATCAACACCCTGCTTCCACTACTTGTTGAAGAAGCACCACTGGACCACTGGCAGAGACTGGCATACATCCTATCCCAGTGAATGGGGGCCACATGCTCCTGAAGTGGTCCTTAGTGTAATAATCAGTCAAGGATGTCACTCCAAATAAGCACAAGTTCCCAAGGTTATGACTTGGATTGGTTTTCTCCTCAGGACACTTCAAACAGGCACAGGTTCCCAAGGTTATGACTTGGATTTGTTCTGTCTTGGGCTTCAAGAGTCAAGAACTTGGGTTGACTCACATAGACCCTTCCCTGGACAGCAGTCTGCAGATAAGTGCAATCTTATTATAATACTATTTGATTTTGTCTATGTGATATCAATGCTATCAATACAAACTTAGATTCACCAATCTCTTTTACCTATTGGTGGTGATTTAGTCTTGGTCAAGTGCTACTCTTGCAACCCCATGGAATGCGAACCTACCAGGCTCCTGCATCTATGGGATTCTCCAGGGAAGAATACTGAAGTGGGTTGCCATTTCCTTCCCCAGGGGATCTTCCCAACCCAAGGATCGAACCCAGGACTCCTGCATTGCAGCCAGATTCTTTACCTACTGAGCTACAAAGGAAGCCCCCTTTACTTATTATTTTGCTCTAATTTTTCCTTCCTAATCCCTCCTCATTGTTCTTTCTTCAAACATTTTTCATTTTGTATTATAGATTTAATTCCTTTCTGATTCTTTTGAAAAGTATAAACATAGTTCTCTGAAGTTCCCTTGCAGCTTTCTCAGTTAACTATGGTTTTTAGACTGTGGTTTCGTGTTGGTGGCCTCTGCTGACTCTGTCTCAGAGGGATATGCATCTCCTGGCAGAAAGTGAAGAGGAACTAAAAAGCCTCTTGATGAAAGTGAAAGTGGAGAGTGAAAAAGTTGGCTTAAAGCTCAATATTCAGAAAATGAAGATCATGGCATCCAGTCCCATCCCTTCATGGCAAATAGATGGGGAAACAGTGGAAACAGTGTCAGGCTTTATTTTTTGGGCTCCAAAATCACTGCAGATGGTGACTGAAGCCAAGAAATTAAAAGATGCTTACTCCTTGGAATGAAAGTTATGACCAACCTAGATAGCATATTCAAAAGCAGAGACATTACTTTGCCAACAAAGGTTCGTCTAGTCAAGGTTATGGTTTTTCCTGTGGTCATGTATGGATGTGACAGTTGGACTGTAAAGAAGGCTGAGCGCTGTAGAATTGATGCTTTTGAACTGTGGTGTTGGAGAAGACTCTTAAGAGTCCCTTGGACTGCAAGGAGATCCAACCAATCCACTCTGAAGGAGATCAGCCCTGGGATTTCTTTGAAAGGAATGATGCTGAAGTTGAAACTCCAGTACTTTGGCCACCTCGTGTGAAGAGTTGACTCATTGGAAAAGACTGATGCTGAGTGGGATTTGGGGCAAGAGGAGAAGGGGACGACAGAGGATGAGATGGCTGGATGGCATCACTGACTTGATGGACGTGAATCTGAGTGAACTCCAGGAGTTGGTGATCGACAGGGAGGCCTGGCATGCTGCGATTCATGGGGTCGCAAAGAGTCAGACACGACTGAGTGACTGAACTGAACTGAACTGAACTGAACAAACTAGTAGTGTTCTACTGTTCTCTATGAGTCCAAACACATGACTTGATATGGAAGTTGCCTCACTGATCTGTTTACTCTTTGCTCCTGCCAAAGCCCTGTAGGCTCTATTTTATGGTATTGTTTTTGAGTTTTAAAGCATGGTGAGAAATCACACTCACAATTACATATAGTACAGGTTTGGGCGCCAGTTTCCCACTAATTTCTCACAGATTCCTCCCTTACAGTGCAGGTGGCAGCCCTCAAGCCGATTTCCTACAAGGCAGATACTTTCTCACCTTATATTTATGCCAGCTCTTTATTGGCCTCGTGCAATACCCCTAAAGGTCAAAGTCACATGTAAGAACATATAACATTGGCCTCTAAGGGACAGATACATTTCTGACAACTCCATGGGATATGAGAAGTTTAAATCTCATGCACCCCTTTAACACTTAATTCTCTCTTGTTTCTGTAACTGGAGTTTCCTGAATCTCACTTACACAATTAAAACACTTAGTTAAAAAAAAACACACACACACACTTAGTTTAATAAAGCACTGTTATTACCTAACTAAAACACTTTTATTATATAGTTATCAAGCATTATTGTATAGTCAGAATTTGAGGAGGTGCTCCTGAGTCAGTTCATGTGTCTTCTTCTCTGGAAAATTCTAAAGTATTTTTCCACTCCTGTAATCCTTATTCCCCACAGCCTCCAACACTTGGGACTGAAACAGCCAGGCTTAAGGTGGATGCTAGAACTCCACCGAAGGTGCAACTCCATGTTCATCTTTTAACTTCAAAGTATGCAAGACTATATTTTATTGACTAAAAAGAGATTTGTGCTTTCCAAAACTAAGGATTATAGATTCAGATAAAAAATATTTTTCAAAAGTACTGATAACAAACTGAAAAAATGCCAGGAAAGCTCTAGGACTGAGATGTGTAACAACCCAGGTGATAAAAATTCCAAACCGGTTAAGAAGGAGCACAGCAGAAGGAGGAGCTGTAGTGCCTCTCATAATTAATCTGGGATGTTAATTCCATCTCCCAGGAAGTCCTCTGTTTATTTAAAACAAACTAAAAGGATGCCAGGAGAAGGCAATTGCACCCCACTCCAGTACTCTTGCCTGGAAAATCCCATGGACGGAGGAGCCTGGTGGGCTGCAGTCCATGGGGTCGCAAAGAGTCGGACAAGACTGAAGCAACTTCACTTTCAATTTCACTTTTATGCATTGGAGAAGGAAATGGCAACCCACTCCAGTGTTCTTGCCTGGAGAATCCCAGGGATGGAGGAGCCTGGTGGGCTGCCGTCTATGGGGTCACACAGAGTCGGACACGACTGAAGCGACTTAGCAGCAGCAGCAAAAGGATGCCAGACAAGCTGTGGATCTGAGATGTGGAACAAGCCAGATGATGGAAACTCCAAACAGGTTAAGAAGGAGCACTGCAGCAAAGGCTTCCTGGCTTGTGCTAGTGGTAAAGAACCTGGCTGCCCACTAGTGTGGGAGGCATGAGACGTGGGTTCAATCCCTGGGTCAGGAATACCCCTGGAGGAGGGCATGGCAACGCACTCCAGTATTCTTGCCTGGAGAATCCCATGGACAGAGGAGCCTGGTGGCCTACAGCCCATGCGGTCACAAAGAGTAGGACACGACTGAAGCAACTCAGCATGCACACATGCTCACCGTAGCAGAAGAAGCCATGTGCCTCTCATAATTCCTCTGGGATGGTAGTGCCATCTCCAAGGAAGTCCTCATGGATAGGAATCAAAGCATGGTGCATCTAGGCAGAATACCTCAAAAGTGCTCCAACTTCCCATCAACCTATGCATGACTATAGGGAGATTCAGAGGTTCTTATGGATCCGTACAGGAGGAAGAAAGTCCTGGAAGGATCATGTGGCAGAATACACCTGAGAGGAGAAAAGGAAAATTCAGAGGACACAGAACTCACTACAGGAGGCAGTGTAGGCTGTCTCAGTGGCATCTCTCCTCTAGGCTTTCTCAGGTGTGAGTCAGTCACCTCCCCCATTGCATCCTCAAAGGACAAGAGACACGTCAAGCTCTCTGAATAGTCTCATTAAAGCTCAATCTCATCAGCTCATAGCTTTTGGGAACCCACAGAGGAGAGCAAGGGAATCACAATATAGCTTTCTCTAGACAAATTGTCTATTTCCTTGTGTCCAATCCTACATTTTTATGCCTTCAGTATGTCTGAGAGCTTAAGAGTCTCAAACCACTTTTCATACACTAACTTGCATATTCTGCCTGTGAAGGTATTTTCCCAAGAGATTTTATTTTACTTCCCAAGGGCTATGGGTCTTGTTAAGGATCTGGTGACATGTGTGGAGGTCAGCTGCTGAATTCACCTGTTTGTGTGGTATGGGCAGGGGATATGCATGGTGAGGGAAACTGAGAGACTTTAGCCACCTTCCCTTCTCTAAAACTGATATTCTGAAATCCTTTCTCATTATATAACTTTGGGTAAAATGTTTTCACTCTCCAAACTTCTGTTGCTTCATCTGTGAAATGCCCTGCCTTCCTAGAAGGGTTTTCTGAAACTAAATAAGATAATAGAAGAGCAATATGCTCCACAATGCAAAAATAAGTGAGATGTTGCTAATCCAAAGAGGAAATTTAGTTGCTGTAGACATTTACAGAATTGCTGAGAAAATAGAACCAGAAAACTCTGGGAAAAAGCCAAATAGAATTCAGCAGTGGTACCCATCTTGTTTTCCTATGCCTTGAAAGAGAAAAGATATTAAGATGAGATGTAGAATTATTCCCTATTACCAACAGGCTTAAAGGCTCAGAATACAACGGCAACAAAATTAAACTTTTTTAAAACTCAGCACAAATGAAGCCTTGTCTGATGTTCTCAAACTATTTTATGATTGTTTCTGTTATTAATGATAGCAAATAACTTTCATCATTTATTTTAAAAAAACGTTCTTGAAGTACCCACTCTGTTCTGTTTTAGGTACTGTATGAGACAGTTGGAATAAATTATCTAAATCCTGAAAATCACCCTGTGAAATAGCTGTTATAGTCACTTTTTTTCTCAAAAATATATACATATGTTTTCATATATATGAAAACATATATACATATATTATATATATATACATATATTATATATATGTGTGTGTGTGTATATATATATATATAGTTTCTTGTTTTTATGGATCTTGTATGTATTTATTGTAAACTCTGTTTTTGAGTACTTTTAGGTTTTTAAGGTCACAGAAAAACTCAACAGAATGTATGAAGAGTTCCCTCATACCTCTTGCCTCCACACATCCATAGCCTTTCCCAGTACCAAAATCCCTAAACTGAGTCGCATATTTGTTATAGTTGACACTATCACCTAAAGTTCATAGCTGACACTGCTATTCATTCTTGGTATCACATATAGTATAGGTTAGAACTAATATAATATGACATGTGCTTACCATCATGTTGTTGTTGCTGTTGTTCAGTTGTTAAGGCATGTCTAACTCTTTGCAACTCCATGGATTGCAGCCAGGCTTCCCTGTCCTTCACTACCTCCTGGACCCATGTCCACTGAGTCGGTAATGCTATCTAACCATCTCATCCTCTACCACCCCCTTTTCCTCCTGCCCTCTATCTTTACCAGTATCAGGGCCTTTTCTGATGAGTTGGCTCTCTGCATCAGGTAGCAAAGTATTGGAGCTTCAGCATCAGTCCTTCCAGCATATAGTATCATATTTTCACTATATGCACTCCGAAAAAAATGTGCCATGCCCATTCATCCACTAATATTCATTTGTTACCTGCTATCACAGAACCCAAATCCACTCCACAGATTCTATTTTCACAGTCCATCACAATAGGCTGGTACAAACAGGGCAACAGAGAACCTGAACCTCACCTGGAAAAGCAAAATTCACCCCCAAGAGCTAGAGAAGAGAAGGACCTGGGACCAGCCCCAACTTTTGGGCCCTAACTATGAGCCAACCTCAGGGACAGTCCAACACCAGCCCCAGCTGCGTGGTGAGAACCCAAGGGACAAGAAAACCACCCCATTGAATCCTAGAAATCTGTTAGGATAAAAAATGTTCAGGTGGGTGATGCCAGCCACCTCAGAGCACACTTCTTTTCCAGGAGATTGTGGGAGTGGTACTGCTCACTATCACCAGGAAATGTGAAATCCAGTCTCTTCAAGCCTTGGCCTGATGCCAAATGGGATTGCAGAGACTGTAAAGATTACTGTGTGTCCCAGGAAACATTGAGTTGGGGTTAAGTAGGGATTTTTAAGAAGAAGCAGCTCTGCTGGGCACTGATGTTTATCTCTGCTCAAAAACCCATTTGAAGGGCCATTGAGTTGACAAGGAATCCTATTTGTAATGAGAAAACTCAAGGCAGAAACTATTGTCAGAGGATGAAGATAGAGGGAGACAGGTTTTGACAAATATTAGAGATCTTAAACATTATAGGAGATCTTTCTATAGTCTTTCTATAGTCAGAGTCATGCAAAAATGAAATAGATGCTTTGGGACATAGTGAGCTCCCATAACTGGTAGAATACAACCTTAGGCTCAGTCAGTTTATGGGTAGTTATAAGCCACAGGATGGGGTAGATGGATGGGGATGGAGTAGAACTCCATGGTGAGATTACTTCCAATGAAATGCTCAGTCGTGTCCAACTCTTTGCAGCCCCATGAATTGTAGCCAGTCAGGCTGCTCTATCCAAGGAATTCTCCAGGCAAGAATCCTTGAATGGGTTGCCATTCCCTTCTCCAGAGGATCTTCCCTAACCAGGAATCAAACTTAGGTCTTTTGCATTGCAGGGAGATTCTCTACCATCTGACCCACCAGTGAATCCCAGCTTCCAATGAGACATTCTTAGAATAAGAAACTCTCTTTACCAAAGTAACAGGATAATTCTGATCCCAAAATCCCATTTTCCCCATAACCATCAAGTGAAGCAAATTCCCTGGCATTGAGCCAGTCTACTGTAGAGTGGCCAGTCCAGTATCCATCATCCAGAAGCCTGTTTCTTCCTCCTCTTGTTTCTACCCAACAGAGATGAAAACTCTATGCTTATTCCCATTACTACAGATGAGACTGTTGAAAAGCTTTCTGCTCCTCGGGCTCCTTGGGAAACTGAAAGTTTAGTTTACAAGAAGAGGTTTTCATCAGAAGCAGGAAAGTGAGAGGTGCCCAAACAACTTTGAGAAATGGGTTGGGGGTTTCTTTTTGTGCTTTGTCAAGTTTTAAGACTCATAAATGAATGATTTCTATCATCTGCCAAGTTTTAAGGTGTGTTTGTTGCCATAAAAGTTAGCCCCTCTATAAAGACTTGAAAGAATTCACTGCTGATAGAATTTGGCCCTTATGCCTTCAAAGGAGAAATACATACTTAGAAGTTTTACAATAATTTCTGTGTTGGTTTTCTGAGATTGATGCACACACATAACTAAATTTCAGTGATTTATATTTTTCCAGAAATTGCCCATCATGAAACTTTTTCTTTCAATAGATGACATTCTCTTAGAGTTCTATTGTTGTTGTGTTGTATTTTGCAGTTTTAAATATAAGAAGAACTTACTGAAAGGCTAAGGGATAAAACAGGTGAACACACCAAACTTGAGAGTCACAGGGCTCATTAACCAGTTCACCACATATTGTGGAATCTCTGTGTAAAATCAGATTTGTGGTTGAGCTGGTGCTATGTGGTTTATTAAGAAGATGACATCTCTCTGACTTACCATACTCTCTACTGAAGATGAATGAAAATTTACTTTTAGCTGAAGGTATTTCCACATTTCTTACATGTGCTGGGCTTCTCTGTGTATGGCCTTTCAAATGTAGAGTAAGAGATAAGGTTCAAGAGAAAACTTTATCATAATCAGTACATTCAGAGCTAACTCTAAATTTTCTAAAATATTCAGTGAAGATTTATAACCTTCACTGACTTCTCTCCAGTATGAATTTTCTTCTGCTCAATGAGATGTTATCTAGGTAAAGACTTTTCAATATTCTTTAGAAGCACAGGATTTCTCTCCAGCCTGACTTCAACATTGAATGAGGTGCAGCATACAAATGAAAGTTTTCCCACATTCAGTAAATTCATAGGTTTTCTCTCCAGTATGAATGCTCTGATATCATGTGGGGTTCAAATTTTTAATGAAGGCATTTCCACACTGATTTTATACCCTTTTATAAAAAGGGTTATTACTACAAGGAGTAAGCTGTGGCAGATTTCCACACTATTTAAATTGATGATTCTTTCCTACACAACTAACTCTAAATTGTGTTTCAAACTCTAGGTTGAAAAAGTTTTTGCCTTAAAATATAGTCTGATATCAGAGGAAGCACTTCTCCAATTTTCTTAGTCACTGCTTTTTTTCTGTCTGTACTTTATTGAAGCTGGATGCAACTTGTCTCCCAAGTCTTGTTGCCAATCTATCTGTTCATCATCTTCTCAAGCTTCTTCTGAGCAAACTTCCTTTCCACTTCTTTCTCCACCATCCAGAGTTCGTCTTCATGCTTTAACAGAGGATCACATCCAGCCTGATCAGTTCACAACCTGCTACTGGGGAAATGACACAGCACTAGAATGTTAATGCTGGAGCCAAAGTTCTCTCCTAAAACTCGGCTGAGCCCTGGGGCCTCCAGGCCTTCTGAAGGATGAGGACGGTGCACAAAGAAGTGACCCTCCTATTTTCACACCATGTGGACCCAGGGGCCGGACTGACCCACGGACAAAGACCAAAATGTCTGGGTTGTTCTATATATCAATATAAATTGGCCCCATGTTAACATATTCTTGTTATTGACCGAATTCAGTTCTTGGCAGTTGTAAAACTGACGTTTTCATTTTAATTTGGTTGTAGGCTTTCTTAGCTTCTGGAGACCACCACATGTCCTGAATTTCTGTCCCTCTTACTCCATCTTCAAATACAGAAATAGTATGTCAAATTCTCATCTTTCATCTTTCTGACTCAGTTTTCTACCTCTTATTTTTCTAGTTTTGTGAACTTTCATGATTAAAATAGGACACCTGGATAATTTAGAGCAATCTCCCACTCTCAAGGACTTTAACCTTGATCACATCTGTAAGACATTTTTGCCTCCTAAGTTTACACAGTCTCAGGTTCGGGGATTAGTACATGGCCATAACACAAGAAAATAATGAGTATAGATAATGAAGAAAAATTATATGGATGGTCTCTGTCTGACCCCTGGGATATTCCAGAATTTAGAGATTGAAGAGATAAGAAAGAAACTAGTCAAAGCAACTAGGGAGCTACCACTGAGTGTGAGAGAAAGGATTGAGACTGTTGAATGCAAGGTGATGCAGGGATTCAAGCAAAGACAGCTCCATTGCTGCTGAGATTGAAGGGAGATGAAACAGGTTGTCTATTAGATTTAATGATAGTTTAATGAAGTTTCCTACTGACTTGAACAAAAGCAGTTCTATTGGTGTGGTGGGAATAAAGCATGATGAGAAAGACACAGAGAGAGAAACGAATTAATTCAAATAAGGTATACAAATGATTAATACACAGGAAGTGATGTTCAACCTTGTTATCATTATTGTTGTTGTTGTTCCGTCACAGTCATGTTCGGTTCTTCACAACCCCATGGGTTGCAGCACTCCAGGTTTCCCTGTTCATCACCATCTACCAGACTTTGACAAAGTTCATGGCCATTGAATCAGTGATACCATTCAACCACGTCATCCTCTGTAACTCTCTTCTCCTTCTACCTTCAATCTTTTTCAGCATTGGGTTTTTCCAGAATCAGCTGTTGTCATCAAGTGGCCAAAGTATTGGAGCTTCAGCTACAGCATCAGTCCTTCCAAAGAGTATCCAGTATTGATTTCCATTAAGATTGACTGGTTTGATCTCCTTACTTTCCAAAGGATTCTCAAGAGTCTTATCCAGTACCACAGTTCAAAAGCATCAATTCTTTGGTGCTCAGCCCTCTTTATGGTCAAACTCTCACATCCATATATGACTACTGGAAAAACCATAGCTTTGACTATATGGACCTATGTCACACAGTGATGTCTGCTTTTTAAAACACTGTTGAGACTTGTCATAGCTTTCCTGCCAAGAAGCAATATTCTTCTAATTTCATTAATCATTAGGGAAAAGCAATTCAAAAATGACAATGAGATATTACATCACACACACTAGGAAGGCTATAATTTAAAAATGCATAATAGTTATACACAGAAATTCTCCTATAATGCTGGTGGCAATGTGAAAATGGTGAAACTGCAGGTAGAATATAGGAATAAAGGAATGAGAGGAGGATGGACTACAAGAAGCATGTTGAAGAATAACCCAATGGAAGATGATGATTGGTTGGATGTCCTGAGAATCTGTATGCAGGTCAAGAAGCAACAGTTAGAACTGGACACAGAACAACAGACTGATTCCAAATAAGGAAAGGAGTATGTCAAGGCTGTATATTGTCACCCTGCTTATTTAACTTATATGCAGAGTATATCATCCATAATGCCAGGCTGGATGAAGCACAAGCTGGAATCAAGATTGTTGGGAGAAATATCAATAACCTCAGATATGCAGATGACAACCACCCTTAAGGCAGTAAGCAAAGAAGAGCTAAAGAGCCTCTTAATGAAAGTGAAATAGGAGTGTGAAAAAGATGGCTTAAAACTCAACATTCAGAAAACTAAGATCATGGCATCTGGTCCCATCACTTCATGGGAAATAGATGGGGAAACAATGGAAACAGTGAAAGACTTTATTTTATTGGGCTCCAAAATCACTGCAGATGGTGAGTGCAGCCATAAAATTAAGAGACACTCACTCCTTGAAAGAAAAGCTATGACCAACCTAGACAGCATATTAAAAAGCAGAGACATTACTTTGCTGACAAAGGTCCATCTAGTCAAAGCTATGGTT
Source organism: Bos javanicus (assembly GCF_032452875.1). NCBI lineage: Eukaryota > Metazoa > Chordata > Mammalia > Artiodactyla > Bovidae > Bos > Bos javanicus. Next base: position 13,264,504 of record NC_083870.1, read on the forward strand.
TTTTCCAGTAGTCATGCATGGATGTTAGAGTTGGACTATAAAGAAAGATGAGCACCAAAGAATTAATGTTTTTGAACTGTGGTGATGAAGAAGACTCTTGAGAGTCCTTGGACTGCAAGGAGATCCAACCAGTCCATCCTAAAGGAAATCAGTACTGAATATTCATTGGAAGGACTGATGCTGAAGCTGAAACTCCAATACTTCGGCCATCTGATGAGAATGGACTCATTTGAAAGGACCCTGGTGCTGGGAAAGATTGAAGGTGGGAGGAGAAGTGGAGGACAGAGGATGAGATGGCTGGATGGCATCACTAACTCGATGGACATGAGTTTGAGCAAGCTCTGAGAGTTGGTGATAGGCAGGGAGGCCTAGTGTGCTGCAGTTCATGGCATCACAAAGAGTTGGACACAAATGAGCAACTGAACTGAACTGAATTTACCTGGATGCCTGGAATAATGGAGGAAAAAAGAGTCAGAATTAGTGAAATTATAATCCTCTGTAAACCCAAATCAGGCATATTACTTTATTTGGGGAACTTAAATGTGGTGTTTAACATCTGTAAGTTTTATTTTTCCATCTCTTCAGTGGAAATTTCTGCCTCACAGTATCATTGAATGTTTAAATGAAAAACTTATGTAAAACATATTGAGCAGACCTCTGAATAACAATGTCAGGGCAGCTAGTTGGAAGACTGTGCTGCTGAAATCCAAAACACGCCTTGTAAAGAGAGGAAGAACACTTACAAAACCGGAGATTGAGAAGCATGTCCTCTCAGAATGTTTCCTCTGAACTGAGGTCAAGGTCCCCCTTTCCAGGTCTCCCCATTGTTCATTTAAGGGGTAATTCCTCTATTAGCCACCAGCTGATTCATCAACAGTGAACTCAGTCCATATTGCAGCAGCAGCATCAGAGACTAGGTCCTTGGGAGAGGAACAAATGAAGAATATTCCCATCCAATACTCCAGGATTCACTGACCATGTAGAGAAAGGATAAGATGTGAAATCTGCAATCACTCAGTGTTGGATTTAAGGCTTTCCTCTGTCACCAACCAGCTTGGGAATAACAATTACTGTCCTGTAAAATACAGAACATGGTACCTACCCTAGAGGGTTCTTGTGAGAATTAGAAGAGATAATATTTGTAGAGTGACTGTCAGGGAATGTTTAACAGGAGGATTCCTACGTGCTGTTTCTCATAAATTCTCTGTTCCTTATCAGTTCTTATTCCGAGAACAAGTAGAGCTGCATGCAACTCTCAGGACTGAGATCATGAAAAACAGTATCTGCTTGGATTCCTTTCAGTAACTCCCTTCAGTGACTCTTTTCAGCATCAGCGACCTCATATGTATTAGACTCTCCATATTGTGGCTATTGATAAAATTTCATCCTGTGTACGGACCTAACAGAAGCAGAAGATATTAAGAAGAGGTGGCAAGAATACACAGAAGAACTATACAATAAAAGATCTCCATGGCCAAGATATTCACCATCGTGTGATCACTGATCTAGAGCCAGACACCCTGGAATGCTAAGTCAAGTGGGCCTTAGAAAGCATCACTATGAACAAAGCTAGTGAAGGTGATGAAATTCCAGTTGAGCTACTTCAAATCCTGAATGATGATGCTGTGAAAGTGCTGCACTCAATATGCCAGCAAATTTGGAAAACTCAGCAGTGGCCACAGGACTGGAAAAGATCAGTTTTCAATCCAATCCCAAAGAAAGGCAATGCCAAAGAATGCTCAAACTACTGCACAGTTGCATTCATCTCACGCGCTAGTAAAGTAATGCTCAAAATTCCCCAAGCCAGGCTTCAGCAATACATGAACATGAACTTCCTGATGTTCAAGCTGGTTTTAGAAAAGACAGAGGAACCAGAGATAAAATTGCCAACATCCACTGGATCATGGAAAAAGCAAGAGAGTTCCAGAAAAAGATCTCTTTCTGCTTCGTTGACTATGCCAAAGCCTTGAGTGTGTGGATCACAATAAACTGTGGAAAATTCTGAAAGACATGGGAATACCAGACCACCTGACCTGCCTCTTGAGAAATCTATATGCTGGTCAGGAAGCAACAGTTAGAACTGGACATGGAACAACAGACTGGTTCCAAATAGGAAAAGGAGTACATAAAGGCTGTATATTGTCACCCTGCTTATTTAACTTATATGCAGAGTACATCATGAGAAACACTGGACTGGAAGAAGCACAAGCTGGAATCAAGACCACCGGGAGAAATATTAATAACCTCAGATATGCAGATGACACCACCCTTATGGTAGAAAGTGAAGAGGAACTCAAAAGCCTCTTGATGAAGGTGAAAGAGGAGAGTGAAAAAGTTGGCTTAAAGCTCAACATTCTGAAAACGAAGATCATGGCATCTGGTCCCATCACTTCATGGGAAATAGATGGGGAAACAGTGGAAACAGTGTCAGACTTTATTTTGGGGGGCTCCAAAATCACTGCAGATGGTGACTGCAGCCATGAAATTAAAAGACGCTTACTCCTTGGAAGGAAAGTTATGACCAACCTAGATAGCATATTGAAAAGTAAAGACATTACTTTGCCAACAAAAGTCCGTCTAGTCAAGGCTATGGTTTTTCCTGTGGTCGTGTATGGATGTGAGAGTTGGACTGTGAAGAAAATTGAGCACCGAAGAATTGATGCTTTTGAACTGTAGTGTTGGAGAAGACTCTTGAGAGTCCCTTGGACTGCAAGGAGATCCAACCAGTCTATTCTAAAGGAGATCAGTCCTGGGATTTCTTTGGAAGGACTGATGCTAAAGCTGAAACTCCAGTACTTTGGCCACCTCATGCGAAGAGTTGACTCACTGGAAAAGACTCTGATGCTGGGAGGGATTGGGGGCAGTAGGAGAAGGGGACGACAGAGGATGAGGTGGCTGGATGGCATCGCTGACTTGATGGACGTGAATCTGAGTGAACTCCAGGAGTTGCTGATGGACAGGGAGGCCTGGCGTGCTGTGATTCACAGGGTCACAAAGAGTCGGACACAACTGGGCGGCTGAACTGAACTGAACTACAAAAAGGAGAAATGATATTTTTGACACTGAATGGCTATGATATTCTTTAGACTCCAGAGAAAACTGACTAAAATAAAATCTTTTTTGAAGTTGCAAAACCGGTTCTTCTTACACATGCAGTTAGGAAAAGGTTAACTTGTTAAAATACTTTTTTGGAGCTCCAATTCTGCCTGGGAAACAAAAACTGGCCTAAGAAAAAACCTAAAGTTAACTCTTATCATGTCCTTGGGATACACAGTCCACTCTATCTGGGACTCCAGCCATAAACAAATTGGTGGAACTCAAAAAAAAAAAAAAAAAAGGACAAAAAATTTTTAAATTTCAAGTGGAAAACTATGTCTGTCTATCTATCTAAAATTATCTATGTCTCAATGTATGTCTTTATTTTTAGATAATATGAAGTTAATGAGCTCTATTTAAATTCAAGTTCACATGGACTGAAAAATATTCAATATTAAATATAATGTTTATTTCAATATAAATATATAATTTAAATATAATTGTTTGCTAATCTAATTAAGATATGTCTTAAGTCATCAACATTGTATAATACTTTTATTATGCCTAAGTTTAAGATAAAATGAAATTTGTCAACAAAAAACTAACTCTTTATATATATATAAATATATTAATAAGATGAAAACTTTTGGATAAACTCTATTAAAAATAATTAATTTTTTTTAAATGTCTATCTAAAATAATCTCTTTGACTTAAATTTCTTTTATTTTTATTTTATTTTTAAACTTTACAATATTGTATTAGTTTTGCCAAATATCGAAATGAATCCGCCACAGGTATACCTGTGTTCCCCATCCTGAACCCTCCTCCCTCCTCCCTCCCCATAACCTCCTTCTGAGTCGTCCCAATGCACCAGCCCCAAGCATCCAATATCTTGCGTCAAACCTGGACTGGCGACTCGTTTCATACATGATATTATACATGTTTCAATGCCATTCTCCCAAATCTCCCCACCCTCTCCCTCTCCTACAGAGTCCATAAGACTGATCTATACATCAGTGTCTCTTTTGCTGTCTCGTACACAGGGTTATTGTTACCATCTTTCTAGATTCCATATATATGCATTAGTATACTGTATTGGTGTTTTTCTTTCTGGCTTACTTCACTCTGTATAATAGGTTCCAGTTTCATCCATCTCATTAGAACTGATTCAAATGTATTCTTTTTAATGGCTGAGTAATACTCCATTGTGTATATGTACCACAGCTTTCCTATCCATTCATCTGTTGATGGGCATCTAGGTTGCTTCCATGTCCTGGCTATTATAAACAGTGCTGTGATGAACATTGGGGTACACGTGTCTCTTTCCCTTCTGGTTTCCTCAGTGTGTATGCCCAGCAGTGGGATTGCTGGATCATAAGGCAGTTCTATTTCCAGTTTTTTAAGGAATCTCCACACTGTTCTCCATAGTGGCTGTACTAGTTTGCATTCCCACCAACAGTGTAAGAGGGTTCCCTTTTCTCCACACCCTCTCCAGCATTTATTGCTTGTAGACTTTTGGATCGCAGCCGTTCTGACTGGCATGAAATGGTACCTCATAGTGGTTTTGACTTGCATTTCTCTGATAATGAGTGATGTTGAGCATCTTTTCATGTGTTTGTTAGACATCTGTATGTCTTCTTTGGAGAAGTGTCTATTTAGTTCTTTGGCCCATTTTTTGATTGGGTCATTTATTTTTCTGGAGTTGAGCTGTAGGAGTTGCTTGTATATTTTTGAAATTAGTTGTTTGTCTGTTACTTCATTTGCTATTATTTTCTCCCATTCTGAAGGCTGCCTTTTCACCTTGCTAATAGTTTCCTTTGTTGTGCAGAAGGTTTTAAGTTTAATTAGGTCCCATTTGTTTATTTTTGCTTTTATCTCCAATATTCTGGGAGGTGGATCATAGAGGATCCTGCTGTGATGTATGTCGGAGAGTGTTTTGCCTATGTTCTCCTCTAGGAGTTTTATAGTTTCTGGTCTTACGTTGAGATCTTTAATCCATTTTGAGTTTATTTTTGTGTATGGTGTTAGAAAGTGTTCTAGTTTCATTCTTTTACAAGTGATTGACCAGTTTTCCCAGCACCACTTGTTAAAGAGATTTTCTTTAATCCATTGTATATTCTTGCCTCCTTTGTCAAAGATAAGGTGTCCATAGGTGCGTGGATTTATCTCTGGGCTTTCTATTTTGTTCCATTGATCTATATTTCTGTCTTTGTGCCAGTACCATACTGTCTTGATAACTGTGGCTTTGTAGTAGAGCCTGAAGTCAGGTAGGTTGATTCCTCCAGTTCCACTATTCTTTCTCAAGATAGCTTTGGCTATTCGAGGTTTTTTGTATTTCCATACAAATTGTGAAATTATTTGTTCTAGCTCTGTGAAGAATACCGTTGGTAGCTTGATAGGGATTGCATTGAATCTATAGATTGCTTTGGGTAGTATACTCATTTTCACTATACTGATTCTTCCAATCCATGAACATGGTATATTCCTCCATCTATTAGTGTCCTCTTTGATTTCTTTCACCAGTGTTTTATAGTTTTCTATATATAGGTCTTTAGTTTCTTTAGGTAGATATATTCCTAAGTATTTTATTCTTTCCGTTGCAATGGTGAATGGAATTGTTTCCTTAATTTCTCTTTCTGTTTTCTCATTATCAGTGTATAGGAATGCAAGGGATTTCTGTGTGTTGATTTTATATCCTGCAACTTTACTATAATCATTGATTAGTTCTAGTAATTTTCTGGTGGAGCCTTTAGGGTTTTCTATGTAGAGGATCATGTCTTCTGCAAATAGTGAGAGTTTTACTTCTTCTTTTCCAATTTGGATTCCTTTTATTTCTTTTTCTGCTCTGATTGCTGTAGCCAAAACTTCCAAAACTATGTTGAATAGTAATGGCGAAGGTGGGCACCCTTGTCTTGTTCCTGACTTTAGAGGAAATGCTTTCAATTTTTCACCATTGAGGATAATGTTTGCTGTGGGTTTGTCATATATACCTTTTATTATGTTGAGGTATGTTCCTTCTATTCCTGCTTTCTGGAGAGTTCTTATCATAAATGGATGCTGAATTTTGTCAAAGGCTTTCTCTGCATCTATTGAGATAATCATATGGTTTTTATTTTTCAATTTGTTAATATGGTTAACAATCAAATATCAATAATTGATTGATTTGTGGATATTGAAGAATCCTTGCATCCCTGGGATAAAGCCCACTTGGTCATGGTGTATGATCTTTTTAATGTGTTGTTGGATTCTGATTGCTAGAATTTTGTTAAGAATTTTTGCATTTATGTTCATCAGTGATATTGGCCTGTAGTTTTCTTTTTTTGTGGGATCTTTGTCAGGTTTTGGTATTAGGGTGATGGTGGCCTCATAGAATGAGTTTGGAAGTTTACCTTCCTCTGCAATTTTCTGGAAGAGTTTGAGCAGGATAAATTTTTGGTAGAATTCAGCTGTGAAGCCATCTGGACCTGGGCTTTTGTTCGCTGGAAGATTTTTGATTACAGTTTCAATTTCCATGCTTGTGATGGGTCTGTTAAGATTTTCTATTTCTTCCTGGTCCAGTTTTGGAAAGTTGTACTTTTCTAAGAATTTGTCCATTTCTTCCACGTTGTCCATTTTATTGGCATATATTTGTTGATAGTAGTCTCTTATGATCCTTTGTATTTCTGTGTTGTCTGTTGTGATCTCTCCATTTTCATTTCTAATTTTATTGATTTGATTTTTCTCCCTTTCTTTCTTGATGAGTCTGGCTAATGGTTTGTCAATTTTATTTATCCTTTCAAAGAGCCAGCTTTGGGCTTTGTTGATTTTTGCTATTGTCTCTTTTGTTTCTTTTGCATTTATTTCTGCCCTAAATTTTAAGATTTCTTTCCTTCTACTAACCCTGGGGTTCTTCATTTCTTCCTTTTCTAGTTGCTTTAGGTGTAGGGTTAGGTTATTTATTTGACTTTTTTCTTGTTTCTTGAAGTATGCATGTATTGCTATGAACTTTTCCCTTAGGACTGCTTTTACAGTGTCCCACAGGTTTTGGGTTGTTGTGTTTTCATTTTCATTTGTTTCTATGCAAATTTTGATTTCTTTTTTGATTTCTTCTGTGATTTGTTGGTTATTCAGCAGCACGTTGTTCAGCCTCCATATGTTGGAATTTTTAATCGTTTTTCTCCCGTAATTGAGATCTAATCTTACTGCATTGTGGTCAGAAAAGATGCTTGGAATGATTTCTATTTTTTTGAATTTACCAAGGCTAGATTTATGGCCCAGGATGTGATCTATCCTGGAGAAGGTTTCATGTGCGCTTGAGAAAAAGGTGAAATTCATTGTTTTGGGATGCAATGTCCTATAGATATCAATTAGGTCTAACTGGTCTATTGTATCATTTAATGTTTGTGTTTCCTTGTTAATTTTCTGTTTAGTTGATCTATCCATAGGTGTGAGTGGGGTATTAAAGTCTCCCACTATTATTGTGTTCTTGTTAATTTCTCCTTTCATACTTGTTAGCATTTGTCTTACATATTGCGGCGCTCCCATGTTGGGTGCATATATATTTATAATTGTTATATCTTCTTCTCGGATTGACCGTTTGATCATTATGTAGTGACCATCTTTGTCTCTTTTCACAGCCTTTGTTTTAAAGTCTGTTTTATCTGATATAAGTATTGCTACTCCTGCTTTCTTTTGGTCTGTATTTGCATGGAAAATCTTTTTCCAGCCCTTCACTTTCAGTCTGTATGTGTCCCCTGTTTTGAGGTGGGTCTCTTGTAGACAACATATGTAGGGGTCTTGTTTTTGTATCCATTCAGCCAGTCTTTGTCTTTTGGTTGGGGCATTCAACCCATTTACGTTTAAGGTAATTACTGATAAGTATGATCCCATTGCCATTTACTTTATTGTTTTGGGTTCGAATTTATACACCTTTTTTGTGTTTCCTGTCTAGAGAATATCCTTGAGTATTTGTTGGAGAGCTGGTTTGGTGGTGCAGAATTCTCTCAGCTTTTGCTTGTCTGAAAAGCTTTTGATTTCTCCTTCATACTTGAATGAGATCCTTGCTGGGTACAATAATCTGGGCTGTAGGTTATTTTCTTTCATCACTTTAAGTATGTCTTGCCATTCCCTCCTGGCTTGAAGAGTTTCTATTGAAAGATCAGCTGTTATCCTTATGGGAAATCCCTTGTGTGTTATTTGTTGTTTTTCCCTTGCTGCTTTTAATATTTGTTATTTGTGTTTGATCTTTGTTAATTTGATTAGTATCACATTTGTTTTATAAAAGAGAGAATTTTCTTACTCTGAAATTTTATACCAATTTATATCAATTTCACTATCATTATTTGGAATTCTTTATCAGGTAGATTCCCTATCTCTTCCTCTTTTGTTTGGTTTGGTGGGCATTTATCCTGTTCCTTTATCTGCTGGGTATTCCTCTGTCTCTTCATCTTGTTTAAATTGCTGAGTTTGGGGTGTCCTTTCTGTATTCTGGCAGTTTGTGGAGTTCTCTTTATTGTGGTGTTTCCTCACTCTGTGTGGGTTTCTACAGGTGGCTTGTCAAGGTTTCTTGGTTAGGGAAGCTTGTGTCAGTGTTCTGGTGGGTGGAGCTGTATTTCTTCTCTCTGGAGTGCAATGAAATGTCCAGTAATGAGTTATGGGATGTCTATGGTTTTGGGGTGACTTTGGGCTGCCCATATCTTGGAGCTCAGGGCTGTGTTCCTTGCTGCTGGAGAATTTGCTTGGTATGTCTTGCCCTGAAACTTGTTTCACCCAGAGAGGTTTTCAGCGTTATATGGAGAAGAGAAGAGTGAGGAGGGAATTAGAGGTGACCCGAATGAGATGAGGTGGAATCAATAGAGGAGAGAGTGGGCTATTCAGTAATCTCTTCCTTATGTGCACTCCATAACTGGACCGCTCAGAGTTGTTCACAGAGTTATACAGAGAAGAGAAGAAGGAGGAACGTGGCAGAGGTGGCCAGGAGGATAAATGGGGGAAATGAAAAGGAGGAAGACAGAGCCAGCCAGTAATCAGTTCCCTAAGTGTTCTCCACTGTCTGGAACACACAGAAATTCACAGAGTTGGGTAGAGTAGAGAGGGGTTAGGGAGGAGACACAGGCGACCTGGTGGAGAAAAAGGAGAGTCCAAAGGGAGAGAGAGCAGTTAAGCCAGTAATCTCGCTCCCTAGTGAAAAATGGGTACTGAAGATTGGGTTCTTAAAGGTACAAAATTGGTAACAAATACATAAAAGCAAAAATTAAAAATCTAGAGTAGAGTTTGAAATTTCAAAAATACGATGTTAAAGAAAAGAAGAAGGAAAAGAAAGAGAGATAAAACGAACAAACAAAAACAAACAAGGTTGTGAAAATTATAAAGAAAATATAGGTACAAAATTGATAACTAATACCACAAAGCAAAAGTTAAAAATCTAGAGTAGAGTTTGGAATTTCAAAAATACAATGCTAAAAAAAGAAGAAAAAGAGAGAGAGAGGAAAAAAAACAAGCAAACAAACAAGAACAAAGTCACATAAATTATAACAACAAAAAAATACAGGTAGAAAATTGATAACAAATACTAAAAAGCATAAATTAAAAATCTAGAGTAGAGTTTGGAATTTCAGATATACAATGTTATTTAAAAGAAGAAGAGAAAGAAACAGAGAAAAAGAAAAAAGAAAAAAGGGTCACAGAAATTATATTAAAAAAAAAAAAAAACTATGGGTACAAAATTGTTAACAAATACCAAAAAGCTAAAATTAAAAATCTAGAGTAGAGTTTGGAATTTCAAAAATATAATGTTAAAGAAAAGAAGGGGAAAAAAAAGTTCAAAAAAATTATTAAAAAAAATATATATATATATATATATATATGTATATATATGAAGTTTGCTTTAAAAAAAAACAGGGTCTTTTTTTTTTTTTTGCAAGGTAATCGGTTATAAAAGTGGAAATTAAAGAAATAATAGAGGATTTAAAAATTTTTTTAATTAAAAAAAAAAAAGAAAGAAAGAATGATCGTACAAATAGTAAAAATATATCTAGGACTTTCTCTGGTTTTGTTGTGAGTATTGTGGGTTCACTTCATTTTTGGCTAGTTCCTTGGTCCGACTTATATTTCCCAAGATCTATAGGCCCCTTCCTATGTAGTTGGTAGTAACCACAGGGTTTTAATCTATTGCCTGTAGCTTCCAAGGCGGTTCCCTCTGTTATAGCTTCTTCTGTTTGCTGGTCTCTTCAGTGTCTGGTTTCCGCCCTGACACAAAGGGTATGGTGGAGGACACTTTTTTTTTTTTGTTTTAGGCTCACTTGTTCAGTCATGCTGAGGGGAGGTAGGGAGGGATGCTGCAAACAAATAACACTCGCGTGTGCTCGCAGTGCCTCAGCCACACTGGGTCTGCCCCGCGTTCAAGGCGCATGTAGCCTCCCTGCCCACGCTACTCAGGCTCTAGGTTGCTCTGCCGGGAACCATCCGTGGCCGGCCCTGGGCTGCCTGTACTTCCCAGGTCCAAGCCGCTCAGGTTCAGGCACTTGGATAGTCCTCAGAGGTGCAGACTCTCGTTTGGGCCTGCGTTTTGTGCCCTTCCCAGATCTGAGCAGCTCAGGTGATGAGGTGTTTGGCGCGTGCGATTGCTGCGACTTATTGCCTCCGCACTGCTCAGTTATCTAGGTGTGCACCGGCACACCTTCTCAGGCAGATGTTGACCGTCCAGACCCCCACGAAGTTTTAGTTAGCAAAGAAGCCTGCTTACAGTTTTATAGATAATGTCTCTCTGGGGCTGCGATTGTCCCCTTCCAGCTCTGGCTGCCTGTCACTGGAGGGGGATGGTCTGCAGCCGGCTATCTCTGTTCAGTCCTTTGTTCTGTGCGCGGGCCTGGCGGTGTCTTAGGTTAGGGCTGGCTTTTCACGTGGTAGATATCCCACAGTCTGGTTTGCTAGCCCAAATTATTTCGCTCAGATAGCACTCGGGGTATTCAGGCCAGATCCTTACTCTAAGCGATGCAGCCCACGCCGCGCCTCCCTGCCCAGCCCCCACTTGCTAATGGCGGATGCAGGCGTCTGCGCTGCTTCTCCGCTGGGGGAGTTACCGTAGGGCTCGAAATGTGCGGGTTTTAATTGTTTATTTATTTTTCCTCCCTGTTATGTTGCCCTCTGTGCTTCCAAGGCTCGGCACAGATTCAGCAGTGAGAAGGTTTCCTGGTGTTTGGAAACTTCTCTCTTTTTAAGACTCCCTTCCTGGGACGGAACTCCATCCCTCCCTCTTTTGTCCCTTTTTTTGTCTTTTATATTTTTTCCTACCTCCTTTCAAAGACTTGGGTTGCTTTTCTGGGTGCCTGATGTCCTCTGCCGGCATTCAGAAGTTGTTTTGTGGAATTTACTCGGTGTTTAAATGTTCTTTTGATGAATTTGTGGGGGAGAAAGTGTTCTCCCTGTCCTAATCCTCCACCATCTTAGCTCCTCCCCCAGCCTGACTTAAATTTCTACAATTGTACTAAACTAAATGATAAAAGTTTATTAAATAACTAGGTCATTTCCAAATAAAGTAAGATTTTTAAACATTAATTACTGAACACTAATTTCCTCTTTACAAAAAGTTTTTCTTACAGAAAAACTAAAGAGATTTTAGACTATTAACAAATATAAACATATATATATAAATAATATATATATAATATAAAATATAATAAATATGTTCACCAATCTATAAAATGCTAATAAACAAGACACTTCATAGTTGCTAAAGAAAAGTAATATATATGCTTTTAATAAAAAGATATAAAAAATGGCAAATAAAATGATGAATACAAAAATATAAAAAAGGTTTATAACAAGTGAAAGATAATTTTATGGCAAATGAATATAACGCATTGCCCTGAACTTTCTTCCTCTTCCTTCTTACATGTCTCGATCAATACAAATTCTTTTATATGGGCCACACTTCCCCAAGGTGAAACTACATGAGACGTTATAACCCACTTGTTAGCTTACTTTGCAATAATGAAAATACCTAATTCTGTAAAAACAGACAATGGCCCTGCCTATATTTCTAAGGAGTTCAAACAATTTTTGCATTAATTCTCTATTAAACAAATTATAGACATTCCTTATAATCCACAAACACAAGACATAATTAAACACATTACACACTGAAACTACAAATAAAAAATTAAATAAGGGTGAATACACAGAAACACTTTTATCTTTCTTATCCAGAGCAGACTTTACTAGATTCCAACGTAATATATTCTTTAAGCCTATAACTATTGTTAATATAGCTTTATTTCTGTTTCCAGTCTGTCAGATTCTTAAAACAAAATAACATCAGCTTCAGTGCCTATTTCACAACACAAAACAAAAACAACATTAAAAAAAAAAAAAAAAAACCATTTGCCAAATAAGTTATTTGTTCCTAAAAGTATCAAAAGTGCAAAATATTCATCTTCTTTTCAGGTCTGTCTTGAAAGTATAATCATCTTCCTTGACACACTGAACAGAGAGATTCAATAGCTGCCAGGCTGCATTTCTTTTCCAGGGACAAGATCAGGTATTTGGACGTGAACAGCGTTTCATTTGTCAAGTTGTTCTGCATAAGCTTTTCAGTAATTTCACTTAGGAAAAAATGTTTGAGTGTTTGTTCCTAATCCTTTGCCACAAATAACACAAACCATTTAAAACACAGTCAGATTCCATTTCTTTTTATATCAGGAAAAATGTATATACTGAATGAGGAAGAACTCAACCCATTATTTCAAAACCACAGCCAAATTTTCATGGTTAGTCAATGATGGCAGGAAGACTGTGGTGCCTCATGGAAGTTAGGGCAGGCTTGCTTACTGACACGTTCCTTGGTTGGAGCTGATGAACTCTATGTTAGACAGACTGTGCCACCGACACCTGGGCCTAATGAAAAAAAAAAAACATTTTTTTAATGGGTGCATATGTCTACAAAGTCTCGTTTTAGGCCAGTGACTGTCCCATCTGTTAAACATGAGACATAAACTGTATCAACCAGAAAAACCTATCTCTAACACCATCAGTGTTGTCAGTTCCAAGACACCCGAAGACCAAGAAGTTAACTTAAAGCCAAAATTGGGTCTGTTTGATTTACATATGTGAAAAAGAGAAACAGTAGCATTGGCTGAGCAAGATGGTGGCTCATACATTTGACACAAAAGTAAACAAATTCATGGAAACAACATTCAGGAGGAAAGGCTTAGGTAGTCAAGAGTTAAGGTCAATTTAAAATAAAAGCTTCTCAGTGTCCTCTTGGGGGACATTATCTACCAGTCCCCAAACTGATCTCTAGATGATTTTTTTTGGACTGAAATATTTCCGAGGAATGTTTTCATCATTATCACTTTCCTTTCTTTCTATAACTATTGTTAATATAGCTTTATTTGTTTTAAATTTTTTAAACTTACAAGGAGATATTTTGACAAAAGCAGAAAAACATTTTGAGACATTGAAGGACACCTCCCTTCCTTTGCCCATTTGGTATCAAGACGGGTTAACTAATTAATGGAAATCTAGAAAACTAATCTTACAGGGAAAGGGGTATGCTTCTATTTCTCCAGATGGATTCAACGAACTTACATGGCTTCCTCTTCAAAAGATTCGACCTAAGGGGGCCCCCAATATTCAAACTAGAGATGAAACAACAAAAACCACAGGAGGAAGAAATTCCAATACAAGCCATGACAGCTTTAAAAATTTCCAAAAGACGCCGAACTCAACGTCATCGACCTCATGATCTCCCTACTTGGGGACAGATAAAAACCCTTACTAATCAAGCTGAACCTCTGATTTCTCAACAAGGAATGCCTCAGAATCCTGAAAATATTTTTTTCACTATGCTTGCTTTGCTTGCTTCTGCTTCCCCTGCTCAGGCTGACTTGATTGATTACACTTATTGGACTTATGTATCTAAACCCCCCCCCCCTTTTATTGCAGGTTGTAGAGTGGACAGATATAGGACTAATCGTATCCACTAATGACTCAACACATATGCCCCCTTCTTGGAGTTTGGAGGGGCCCTCTCATCCTGAGGAAGAAGGAAGACTAATTAACATTTCTCTAGGCTATGAAATCCTTACTTTATACATGGGCCCAATAAAATTATGTATTAATGTTAATCGACAAACATGGGCTTTCATCCTGCCTCCAAAAAGGGAACTTCCACACAGTGCTTGGACTATTTACTGTCCTGTCCTTTTATAAAAACCATGTCAATACTCCCAAAACTCTAGGAAAAGGGCAAAAGTTAAAATGTAAGGGGTTTACTTATAAAGACTTTAAACATACTCCTGTTTATTGAGATAAATGTCAAGCTAAATCAGGGAAATTAATATTTATGGCCAATTACACCATTGTTGACTGGGGACCCCATGGTATGTGGGTATCTAACTGCCCAAATGATATTAAAGAATAGCAAGAAGAGATAAGAAAGCCTTCTTAAGTGATCAATGCAAAGAAATAGAGGAAAACAACAGAATGGGAAAGACTAGAGATCTCTTCAAGAAAATCAGAGATACCAAAGGAACATTTCATGCAAAGATGGGCTCAATAAAGGACAGAAATGGTATGGACCTAACAGAAGCAGAAGATATTAAGAAGAGATGGCAAGCATACACAGAAGAACTATGCAAAAAAGATCTTCACGACCCAGATAATCACGATGGTGTGATCACTCATCTAGAGCCAGACATCCTGGAATGTGAAGTCAAGTGGGCCTTAAAAAGCATCACTACGAACAAAGCTAGTGGAGATGAAAGAAATCCAGTTGAGCTATTCCAAATCTTGAAAGATGATGCTGTGAAAGTGCTGCACTCAATATGCCAACAAATTTGGAAAATTCAGCAGTGGCCACAGGACTGGAAAAAGGCAGTTTTCATTCCAATCCCAAAGAAAGGCAATGCCAAAGAATGCTCAAACTACCACACAACTGCACTCATCTCACACGCTAGTAAAGTAATGCTCAAAATTCTCCAAGCCAGGCTTCAGCAATATGTGAACCGTGAACTTCCTGATGTTCAAGCTGGTTTTAGAAAAGGCAGAGGAACTAGAGATCAAATTGCCAACATCCACTGGATCACGGAAAAAGCAAGAGAGTTCCAGAAAAACATCTATTTCTGCTTTATTGACTATGCCAAAGCCTTTGACTGTGTGGATCAGAAGAAACTGTGGAAAATTCTGAAAGAGATGGGAATACCAGACCACCTGATCTGCCTCTTGAGAAATCTGTGTGCAGGTCAGAAAGCAACAGTTAGAACTGGACATGGAACAACAGACTGGTTCCAAATAGGAAAAGGAGTACATCAAGGCTGTATATCATCACCCTGTTTACTTAACTTATATGCAGAGTATATCATGAGAAACGCTGGACTGGAAGAAACACAAGCTGGAATCAAGATTGCCGGAAGAAATCTCAATAACCTTAGATAGGCAGATGACACCACCCTTATGGCAGAAAGTGAAGAGGGACTAAAAAGCCTCTTGATGAAGGTGAAAGTGGAGAGTGAAAAAGTTGGCTTAAAGCTCAACATTCAGAAAACGAAGATCATGGCATCCGGTCCCATCACTTCATGGGAAATAGATGGGGAAACAGGGGAAACAGTGGAAACAGTGTCAGACTTTACTTTTGGGGGCTCCAAAATCACTGTAGATGGTGACTGCAGCCATGAAATTAAAAGACGCTTACTCCTTGGAAGGAAAGTTATGACCAACCTAGATAGCATATTCAAAAGTAGAGACATTTCTTTGCCAACAAAGGTTCATCTAGTCAAGGCTATGGTTTTTCCTGTGGTCATGTATGGATGTTAGAGTTGGACTGTGAAGAAGGCTGAGTGCCGAAGAATTGATGCTTTTGAACTGTGGTGTTGGAGAAGACTCTTTTTTTTTTTTTTTATACTTTACATAATTGTATTAGTTTTGCCAAATATCAAAATGAATCCATCACAGGTATACATGTGCTCCCCATCCTCCCTCCCCATACCATCCCTCTGGGTCGTCCCAGTGCACTAGCCCCAAGCATCCAGTATCGTGCATTGAACCTGGACTGGCATCTCGTTTCATACATGATATTTTACATGTTTCAATGCCATTCTCCCAAATCTTCCCACCCTCTCCCTCTCCCACAGTGTCCATAAGACTGTTCCATACATCAGTGTCTCTTTTGCTGTCTCGTACACAGGGTTATTGTTACCATCTTTCTAAATTCCATATATATGCGTTAGTATAGTGTATTGGTGTTTTTCCTTCTGGCTTACTTCACTCTGTATAATAGGCTCCAGTTTCATCCACCTCATTAGAACTGATTCAAATGTATTCTTTTTAATGGCTGAGTAATACTCCATTGTGTATATGTACCACTGCTTTCTTTATCCATTCATCTGCTGATGGACATCTAGGTTGCTTCCATGTCCTGGCTATTATAAACAGTGCTGCGATGAACATTGGGGTACACGTGTCTCTTTCCCTTCTGGTTTCCTCAGTGTGTATGCCCAGCAGTGGGATTGCTGGGTCATAAGGCAGTTCTATTTCCAGTTTTTTAAGGAATCTCCACACTGTTCTCCATAGTGGCTGTACTAGTTTGCATTCCCACCAACAGTGTAAGAGGGTTCCCTTTTCTCCACACCCTCTCCAGCATTTATTATTTGTAGACTTTTGGATCGCAGCCATTCTGACTGGTGTGAAATGGTACCTCATAGTGGTCTTGATTTGCATTTCTTTGATAATGAGTGATGTTGAGCATCTTTTCATGTGTTTGTTAGCCATCTGTATGTCTTCTTTGGAGAAATGTCTATTTAGTTCTTTGGCCCATTTTTTGATTGGGTCATTTATTTTTCTGGAGTTGAGCTGTAGGAGTTGCTTGTATATTTTTGAGATTAGTTGTTTGTCAGTTGCTTCATTTGCTATTATTTTCTCCCATTCTGAAGGCTGCCTTTTCACCTTGCTGATAGTTTCCTTTGATGTGCAGAAGGTTTTAAGTTTAATTAGGTCCCCTTTGTTTATTTTTGCTTTTATTTCCGATATTCTGGGAGGTGGGTCATAGAGGATTCTGCTATGATGTATGTCAGAGAGTGTTTTGCCTATGTTCTCCTCTAGGAGTTTTATAGTTTCTGGTCTTATGTTTAGATCTTAATCCATTTTGAGTTTATTTTTGTGTATGGTGTTAAAAAGTGTTCTAGTTTCATTCTTTTACAAGTGGTTGACCAGTTTTCCCAGCACCACTTGTTAAAGAGATTGTCTTTAATCCATTGTATATTCTTGCCTCCTTTGTCAAAGATAAGGTGTCCATAGGTGCGTGGATTTATCTCTGGGCTTTCTATTTTGTTCCATTGATCTATATTTCTGTCTTTGTGCCGGTACCATACTGTCTTGATAACTGTGGCTTTGTAGTAGAGCCTGAAGTCAGGTAGGTTGATTCCTCCAGTTCCACTATTCTTTCTCAAGATAGCTTTGGCTATTCGAGGTTTTTTGTATTTCCATACAAATTGTGAAATTATTTGTTCTAGCTCTGTGAAGAATACCGTTGGTAGCTTGATAGGGATTGCATTGAATCTATAAATTGCTTTGGGTAGTATACTCATTTTCACTATACTGATTCTTCCAATCCATGAACATGGTATATTTCTCCATCTATTAGTGTCCTCTTTGATTTCTTTCACCAGTGTTTTATAGTTTTCTATATATAGGTCTTTAGTTTCCTTAGGTAGATATATTCCTAAGTATTTTATTCTTTCCGTTGTAATGGTGAATGGAATTGTTTCCTTAATTTCTCTTTCTGTTTTCTCATTATTAGTGTATAGGAATGCAAGGGATTTCTGTGTGTTGATTTTATATCCTGCAACTTTCCTATAGTCATTGATTAATTCTAGTAATTTTCTGGTGGAGTCTTTAGGGTTTTCTATGGAGAGGATCATGTCTTCTGCAAATAGTGAGAGTTTTACTTCTTCTTTTCCAATTTGGATTCCTTTTATTTCTTTTTCTGCTCTGATTGCTGTGGCCAAAACTTCCAAAACTATGTTGAATAGTAATGGTGAAAGTGGGCACCCTTGTCTTGTTCCTGACTTTAGAGGAAATGCTTTCAATTTTTCACCATTGAGGATAATGTTTGCTGTGGGTTTGTCATATATAGCTTTTATTATGTTGAGGTATGTTCCTTCTATTCCTGCTTTCTGGAGAGTTTTTATCATAAATGGGTGTTGAATTTTGTCAAAGGCTTTCTCTGCATCTATTGAGATAATCATATGGTTTTTATTTTTCAATTTGTTAATGTGGTGTATTACATTGATTGATTTGCGGATATTGAAGAATCCTTGCATCCCTGGGATAAAGCCCACTTGGTCATGGTGTATGATCTTTTTAATGTGTTGTTAGACTCTTGAGAGTCCCTTGGACTGTAATGAGATCCAACCAGTCCATTCTAAAGGAGATCAGCCCTGGGATTTCTTTGGAAGGAATGATGCTAAAGCTGAAACTCCAGTACTTTGGCCACCTCATGTGAAGAGTTGACTCATTGGAAAAGACTCTGATGCTGGGAGGGATTGGGGGCACGAGGAGAAGGGGACGACAGAGGATGAGATGACTGGATGGCATCACCAACTCGATGGACGTGAGTCTGAGTGAACTCCAGGAGTTGGTGATGGACAGGGATGCCTCGCGAGCTGCGATTCATGGGGTCGCAAAGAGTCAGACAGGACTGAGCGACTGATCTGATCTGATGTGTTACTGTGCTACTCAGGTAGCATAGAAGGTTGCTAACACTACAGTGGAACATTACCATGACAAAGGACTTCTTGGATGGCTTGACAATGGAATTGCCCTCCCTCGCCCTTGAATCATCCTCGATAAACAGATTGAGCCTAAACAATGGAACATCTGGAAACTTGCTGCAAGCACTGAAGAACTTGGGACTTGGACTGGACATTTCATAGGTACCAATCGTAGTCATAGAAACTATTTCTTTTGTTATAATCAATTATATTTCATGCAAGCTTGTGTTCCCCTTCCCTTTGTTCTAGCATAGGAAGTTTACAATTCAGTAAGACTTTATGTTCTATAACTTATGTAAATTGCAAATTATGTACTTGTTTCAATTCTTCTGTTTCCTAACGAAATGACTCCCTTTTGATTCTTCAATCTTCAAGTAGTCTGTGGTTACCAATAAATCTCCAGTGGCCCTGGAAAGAAGGTCCATGGCTGGACTTGCTTCTCAGTTACTTACTAAATTGCTCCAGTGATCTAAACGATTCATTGGATGGCTGATTTTTGGCATTTTGGGATTAGTAGCTATTTGCACCACTGCTGCTGTCACTGACATTGCATTACAAGCCTCAATTCAAACACATAATTTTATCCAAAATTGGACTAAAGATGCTCACACTATGTGGAACACTCAAGCTCAGATAGACGAAGATATTCAGGATGAAATACAGGAACTAAAAACAACCATCAGATGGGTTGGTGATCAATTAATAGATGTACAAAAACAGGTGATGCTAAAATATGATTGAAATTCTACTCAGTTTTGTGTTACTCCTGTTCAATTCAATAGTGCCTACAACTGGAAACAAACTGAATTTCATTTATAAAACATACATGATAATGCCTCTCTGAATATACAATTATTACCAAAAAAAAAAATCTTTGAAACCTTTTCTAAAAATCTGCCCTTTTCCACTAATTTGAAAACTTTAGCTGAACAACTAGCTGATCGATTATCTGGGCTAGACCCAAGCAGATGGTTTCAAAGCATTATTCACAGCATCGGGTCTGGGACTGTAATTTTTGTGATTGTCTTGACAATTATATTTGTCATTTACCATTGCCTTCATGCAAAAGTTGTTAAAACTAAACAAACTCAAATGGTCAGAACACTTTTTACAAATATTATAAATAAATAAAGGGGAATTGTCAGGGAATGTTTAACAGGAGGATTCCTAAGTGCTGTTTCTCATAAATTCTCTGTTCCTTATCAGTTCTTATTCCGAGAACGAGTAGAGCTGCATGCAGTTCTCAGGACTGAGATCATGAGAAAAGGTATCCGCTTGGATTCCTTTCAGTAACTTCCTTCACTGTCAGCGACCTTGAATGTATTAGACTATCCATATTGTGGCTATTGATAAAATTTCATCCTGTGTAACAGCTGAGTAATCATCTTACTAAAGATATGTAAACCTGCATTTCTTCTAATACAATACCTTTGCTCCATCCGAGCTTGGGTCCCTGTGTCTTTCCTTCCTTCCTTCTTTCTTTCTTTCTCTCTCTCTCTCTTTCACTTTCTTATCGTTGACTTCATACTACCAGGTTCCGGTCCATTAAAGGAATCCAACAAGTGACCAGGACAAAACTTGGCCCAATATTGGCTCTGAAACTCCAGCTCAGTCTCTTGCTGAGCTGGCATCACATGAGTCAAAGTAAAAGACCAGGGGCAGCTGGGGCTGAAACTGAATTGGAGAAGCGGGTGTCTGAAGGATGTCAGCATCAGAGTGGAGGAGGTGTCCCAAGAGTACCCTGTTTTTTAAATTTTCTTCATGCTCTGGCCTGTGTTCTGGATCGCAGAGTAGACAGTGCTGAGAGGCAACTCTTCTTTCAGACATTGCTCACTGATACCCTGGGAATAAAAGAAAATGGATTCTAAAAGCAGATGAAGTATAAAGCAGATCCAGATTTGGAAAACTCAGCAGTGGCCATAGGAAAGGACAGTTTTCATTCCAATCCCAAAGAAAGGCAATACCAAAGAATGTTCAAATTACAATACAATTGCTCTCATTTCACATGCTAGCAAGGTAACACTCAAAATCCTTCAAGTTAGGCATCAGCAGTACATGACCAAGAACTTCCAGATGTATAAACTAGATTTAGAAAACACAGAGGAACCAGAGATCAAATCGCCTACATGCCTTGTACTATAGAAAAAGCAAGGGAATTCCAGAAAAACATCTACTTTGCTTCACTGACTACACTGAAGCCTTTGTCTGGATCACAACAAACTGTGGTAAATTCTTAAAGAGATGGGAATACCAGATCACCCTACCTGTCTCCTGAGAAATCTATGTGCACATCAAGAAGCAACAGTTATAACCAGACGTGGAACAACAGACTGGTTCCAAATTGGGAAAGGAGTACATCAAGGTTGTATATTGTCACCTGCTTATTTAAATTGTATGCAGAGTACATTATGGGAAAAGCTGGGCTGGATGAATCACAAGCTGGAATCAACATTGCTGGGAGAAATATCAGCAACCTCAAATATATAGATGATACCACTCTAATGGCAGAAAGTGAAGAGGAACTAAAGAGTCTCCTAATGAGAGTGAAAAAGCTCGATTAAAATTCAACATACAAAAAACTATGATCATGCCATCCAGTCCCATCACTTCATGGCAAACAGACTGGGAAAAAGTGGAAACAGTGACAGATTTTATTTCCTTGGGCTCTAAAATCAGTGCAGATGGTGACTGCACCCATGAAATTAAAAGATGCCTGCTTCTTGGAAGAAAAGCTATGACCAAACTAGACAGAATATTAAAAAGCAGAGACATCACTTTAACAGAAAGAACTGTATAGTCAAGGTATGATTTTTCCAGTAGTTATGTATGGATGTGAGAGTTGGACCATAAAGAAGGCTGAGAGAGAACCAAAGCATGAATGCTTTCAAACTGTGGTGCTAGAGAAGACTCTTGAGAGTCCCTTGGACTGCAAGATCAAACCAGTCAATCCTAAAAGAAATCACTCTTGAGTATTCATTGAAAGGACTGATGCTGAAGTTGAAGCTCCAATAATATGGCCACCTAATGCAAACAGCTGACTCATTGGAAAAGACCCTGATGCTAGGAAAGATTGAGGGCAAGATAAGAAGGGGGCAAAAGAGGTTGTATGACATTGCTAATTCAATGGACATGAGTCTGAACAATCTCCATGAGATAGTGAAGGATAGGGAAGCCTGGCATGCTACAGAACATGGGGTCACAAAGAGTAGGACACAACTTAGTGACTAAACAATAAACAACAAAGAAACCCACATGGAACCAATGCTGCTGACACGCACTGTTTATGGATGCCCCCCAAGTTCCCAGTACTACACAGGTCTCAGATGTAAAATTTCCTAGTTAATACTGTTGATTGTTCAGAAAGAGGCAGTGGGACAAGAAGTAGCAGTGATTAGGTCTGATAAGCACAAGTGCAGCTGCAGAGGAACCTGGTACAGCCCTCGATGATCACAGCTCCCGCCTCTCGCCTGGTACATGCCTTCTTGATACTCTTCTTAACTCTGCTCTATCCGGTTGCCATCATCATGTTTCCTCTGGTCCTCCTGAAATGCTTCTCCTGAGTCACACACACACACAGAGTGGAGATTGAATCTCAGTCTCAAAAACCTGTACCTAGTTCCATGGTTATGACGCTAAAGCCATTAGCACACCCACCAGCCCTTTTGCAGGGGGAAATCTCTGAGCAGCAAAGTGAAGAAAAAAGGGTTTCAGTGGAAGAGAGGAGTTATCTGAGGACGAAAAAGAAGTGCAACTTGCCTCTTCTGGTATCCATGTTCCTTTCCCTCTTATACATTTTCCAAAAGCACAGTCAAGTTCCCGGGAAGAATAGCACAACCACGATGGTCCACAGGATGCCTCCAAGGGAGTCAGCAATCGTCTGTCTGTGTGAACCTGTTTCCCTCACACAGAGAGAATGGAGAATAGTTAAGGGAAGACAGAATTTTAAATAACCATTGCCATAGGGAGATAGAACATATGGAGAAGTCCAAAGTCCTGGTTCAGAAGTTGAAGAGGTAAGAGTGCAGTAGGTTCATTCATAACTGAACTGAGAAAATACCACCTGTACACATGCCTTCAGGGTGGGCCTTCCAGAGGAGGTAATGCATAAACTGAGTCTTGAGGGAGGAGTAGGAATTCCCCAGATATTCAAGGTGGGCACAGAATTTCTGAAAGGAGGAGCACCATGTTCAGGGAATGTTATTGTCAGATCATCAGACCTGGGGGTTGCCATCACCCTACACTCCAAGCTGGACAGGAACAGAGCAGGAAGGAACCAGGTGAAGAGGATAAGAGGGAGAAAGAATCTCCTTCCCAAGGGTCTTTCTGAATGTTTATTTTATCTGAGAGTCCATGATGAGGCTGAGGGGAGGGTAATAGGGGTTTAAAGTAATGCTGACATATCAGATTCCTCCAGCAGGTCAGTTCTTCCTTGTGGAGGATGGGTTAGAAGGGCAAACTACACATATTCATTCATGATTCAATGAAGCAATGAATGTGAGCAAACATTGCCGAATCTTTGCTTGGGACATGAATTCAAAGAAAACAAGACATGGCCTCTGCCCTCAAGGTGTTCTAATTTGCACAGGAGACAAGTCCACAAACAGCATTGTTAACTCAGTGTGGGGTGGCCTTGGACCTCTCCTTAAAAAAGATAATGTCTATGCTGGAAGGTTATAACACCTGCAAGGTCCTGTACCAAATGAGATGGAGGTTCCTTTTCTTCAAACTTTATTAAGAGCGGAACCATAACCAAGCACAGGACCCTGTGTAACTGTATTGATCACTCACCCATGAAGCTGGCCTTAACTGAGAGACATCCTTCAACAGGAGTAAATAAGAAAGTGAAGGGCTCTTGACTTTGGAGGACTGATGACAGAGGAAACAGCATTTCCAGAGGGTCAGAAGCTGTTAATAGCAAGACTCATTCAGGGTCTCTAGTTAAGCAATCCAGTGTGAAATACACGAGGAGAGAGACGTGGGCAGAGAAGCATTTGAGCCCTGAATCCTACAGGAAGACACTGGAGGTCAAATCCCTCAGATGACACAGTTGACACAATCCAATTCACTTTTTCTAAAGACCACAATAGACACACAATGAATGATGAATGATGTGGGGAGAGGTACTGGAAGGCTACTGTCTGGACCAGCAATGGCAAGAGGTGGAGAGGAGAGCATGGATGTGAGAGAAATTTAAAAACAGAAGCAAACTGGTTGTGCTTTGCAGGCTCCTGTATGGGGTGGCCCTGGTGGAAGGTGGTGCTAATAACAGAGTGGGGAGAAAAGCCCAGAGCTCTCACCCCAGTACACTTGAACTTCAGGAGTGTCCCTCCCCTCTGGCAGCTTGCACTCACCATGGGAACAGACTTGCGCAAAGTCTACAGAGGCAGTTTTCTTGTCCACATTGTTGCTGACCACACAGGTGAGGATGGCATTGGGCTTATTCAGAGACAAGTTCATAGTCAGTTGCCAGGTGTTGGGGGCTAGTTCTGGTGTCTCACTCCACGCCAGCTCACTGGGAAGGCCCTTGCTCTCCCAGGTTACCTTCAGGTCTTCTCTGTTTCCTGGGGACTTGCACTCCAGGATGACATTGCACCAGCTCGGTGTGATGGATGATGACTTGACCAGGATCTCAGGAAGGATCACGGGCTCTGGGGCA
Organism: Bos javanicus; assembly: GCF_032452875.1. Lineage (NCBI taxonomy): Eukaryota > Metazoa > Chordata > Mammalia > Artiodactyla > Bovidae > Bos > Bos javanicus. The sequence continues at coordinate 13,288,943 of NC_083870.1, forward strand.
GGTGAGACAAAAGAACGGAGCATCACATGTGTGGAGAACACGGCAGTTCACATTCTCTCATCCATTGTCTCACTGAAGCTCAGGCAACCTCCCTCTCAGGATGGTGAATGCATTTTCCAGAAGAAACACCATTTTCCCAAATCCCAAATATACAGCAATGACAATAGGAAAGGAAACAATTGAGGTAAGCCCTATGTGATCTTCCTAGATTACTAAGCCTTAAAATTCTTCCATTAAAAAGAAAAGCTATATGCTGGACCTCACCTTCCAGGATTCATTGAATATAAGAAATTGGGATGTTTCCTTCTTTCCAGGGGAAGAAGTCGGGGAAGGAAGGACTTGATCTGGTCCAGGACAATTGCCCTGCTTCTCCTGTTCAGATGATGCCTGGGACTGCACGGCCCTTATGGAGCATTGACATATGGCCTATGCTTGGATGCCAAAAGTAGAGACATTTCTGAGAGACGCAGTGGTAGTGACCAGCAACTACAACCCAAGTGTGGTTAGAACATGCCACTAAACTTGAGGTCCACACAGGCAGAGAAGTCACTAACAAGTTTGTCATAGATATCACATGGGAAACAAAAGCTGTCAAAGTCACTCTCATAGCAGATATTTCCCTATGCAGCAGAAACTTTAGGGGAAAAAAAGAGTTGACTAAATGAGGCTCTTAAGACATATCGCAGTGTAAATTTTCCCCTATATCTATTGAGGATTTGAGAGCTAGATTTGAGGGGTCTTTGTGAGCAATTATATCTCTGACCTTTTCATACCAGAGTTTGAGCAAGCTCTGGGAGTTGGGGATGGATAGGGAAGCCTGGCATGCTGCAGTCCAGGGAGTGGGAAAGAGTCAGACACAACTGCATGACTGAACTGAATTGAAACCTCTGGCTGGTAAGAAGAGAGAGGACAGGGAGGACTGCCTACATGTGGATTTCCAAATTGTGGTAGATGCATAGGGCCCCAATTCCAGAACCTCTGAATGTGTTAGGATATTTGGCAAAGGGAAATGAAAGTAACAGATGAGCTAAGGATATTTATTAGCTAACCTTCAAATAGGGAGATTATTCTGGAATATCTGGTTGGAACCAAGGTAATTGCAAGGGTCCTTACAAGAAGAAGGAAGAAGAGGAGGAGGTCAGAGAGATCAATATGAGAAGGAATTGTTCCTCCATTGCTGGCTCTGAAGATGGACAAGTGTGACCATGAGCCAAAGAATGCAGGCAGCCACTAAAAGGTACAAGGTGAAAGAAAATGTTTGTTCCTCTGGAACCTCCAGGAAGGCACACAGCCCCGACTGCACTGAGAAATGGAGCATTTCCTGCCATATCAATAAACAAGGATGTCATAGCCATCAGTGATTCCAGCCCACAAATGTGAATTTCTGAGCTCAGAAGGAGCCCAGGAAGAACAGTGCCTGTTATCTTGCAGCCATCAGTCATTTCCCATGGTGATCCCTGAGGACCTGGGGTGGTGGGGGCAGGGGGGGTGTGAAAAAGCCCCAGAGAGCTGAGCTGAATATGAAAGGAATGATTTCAGTAAGCCCAGACTTTTCTACCTTCCCACACATAGAAAAGTGCTAAATTCCTTGAGATATCTGTTTTTCCTTAATTAGTAATTGTCTTTTGATGTTCAGACCACCTGCCCCTTGTTGCAAACTTACATATGACCTGACTCCTTCCTCTGCCTACTCAGAGCAGTTCTCTCAGGTTTACTTGAGATGCTGTCTCTCAGGCTTGAAATCGTAAAAAGGTCCACCAAATAAGACATAATTCTCAATTTCTTGGTTGTTATTATTTTGTTTTAATTGATTTGATTTAGCCCAGTGAGACCCCTATCTGACTTCTGATATCCAGAAAGATAAAATAATACTTTTGTGTTTTAAGCCACTAGTCACTCAGACTAGTCACTCAGTCGTGTCCGACTTTTTGCAACCCCATGGACTCTAGCCCGCCAGGCTCCTCTGTCCATGGGATTCTCTAGGCAAAAATACTAGAGTGGGTTGCCATTTCCTCCTCCAGGGGACCTTTCCAACTGTACATAAAGGAGACTTCATTAATGTGCATTAGAGGATACCCCAGGTTAACTGTCATAGAAAACTGTCTCTTGAGCCTTTAAATTCCATACCAATTCTACACCTCAGGTTGGCTGATTGTTTATTTCTTTATTTAGGTTTTAAGGTGTGCCGGGAGCTGGCATATTGCATATTGAGTGCATATTGCATATTGAGTGCAGCACTTTCCACAGCATCATCTTTCAGGATCTGGAATAGCTCAACTGGAATTCTATCACTGCCGGGAGCCAGCGTGAGGAACTCCGCCCGTGGCAAAGGTCATGAGGAAGGAGGCTCGGCATACGCAAAGGCGGGATCGAGCCTCAGGAGTCCCCCTGGAAATTCTCAAGCATCTACCCCCCAAACCAGAGTCTGCCTACTTTCTGCTTTGTGCTCTCACCTACCCCTCTGACTTTACGGGGGGCTGTTCCCCACTACCTCTCTCTGAAAAAAGAGTTAGCTTACAGCTCCAGTTAATAATTCCTGGGTGTGACAGTGTTTCAACCTACAAACTCCTTTGGAAATCCTCTAGCCTGCCTGAATAGGTTTTTCCGGCCACATGTGATTGTTCAGAGCCTCCCAACTGTGAGAGGCGGGAGATGTTCTAAACTGTCTAAACACAGAGTCCTTTGAGTAGTTAAAAGATTGATTAGAAATTGTATTGGTGAAGGGTTTTTCACTTATTGGGCCAATGTTTGCTGCTAAGTACTTACCATACCCCTTACCTACTGTGTCCTTGGCAGAGTATTGATTGATATAATGGGTTTATAGAAATGTAAGTAGTAGCCTCAATGTTTGTGACCTTGGACCCTTGAGTTAATTCTTTTCTTGATTGAGCCCACCTCACCTTTGCCCTATAGGAATGCAACTCTATCCAATGCTTTTTGGAGGCTGGCGCCTGACTTTAGAATAATCACCTTTAGAGAAAAATAAGTTTCTTAAAATGTTAACAGGCCTCCGGGCCAGAAGATGATGTAGTTCACCTCTTTTGCGTATGATAAGTTTGCAGGAAGAAAGCCTGGCTTACTGCATGACTTTACGCCTTCCCCCATTATCCTCTATGCATAACTTAAGGTATAAAAACTACTTTGGAAAATAAAGTGCAGGCCTTGTTCACGGAAACTTGGTCTCCCCATGTCACTCTCCCTCCCAAATTCTGGCTGAGTTTCTATCTGAAGTGCGGAACCCGCCATGCTTGCTAATTATGCCTGGGCTTCTAAGATCCGACCGGGGAGGCCTCAGTGTCTCCTCTCCTTCGGGAGAACGGAAGGACGCCAGCGGCCTATGTTAAGTGGTGCAAACTTCTTGTCTTGAAGTTTTATTTGGTCTCCCACGTAAACCAAGCTACTCAGCCTCTTTTCTCCACTGAATTTCCTCACTGAGCTATCCTAATTCTATTACTCTTTATATCTTTGATAAATATTTAAATAAATAGGTCACCTATGCCGTCTCTCCTTCCAATACCCTGGATCAGCCGGGGCTGGACCCCGGCAAAGGTGAATGACCTGGGGCTATTTGTTTCCAACAACCTAATTGCAAATCTAAAGGCGCAGTTGAAATGTCTGTTTTTCTTGCCTTCCTCAGAAGAGATTGCTGCAGATCTACTCTATGATTCTCATTCTTTTCAGCTTACAATACAAATAACTTATTATTTTTTGCAAACTACGTCTTATAATAAAGCAGTGCTGAAAAATTAAATAGAAGAATGTTAAGTTGCCATATAGGCTATGAAAATGATTGCTGGTGGTGATTTTTAAGCTTGATTCTAAATAAATTTATGAAGAATGGCACTTGGAAGATGTGGTTCAAATTTTGCTATTTGAGGTATCTTGAAATTATAGGCTCACTGTCCCTAAAATTTCAAAAAGCGTAGAGCTTAGGCTCTTAACGGTATAGCAGTGATAAAAGCTTTCATAGTCATTTCTAAAAAGCAACACTTCAAGTTTTCTGTATCCAATGGTTCTCTAATACACTTGTAGAAGGAAGGCAACAGAAAACCAAGAATAAAAATAGCTGAGCTCTCCACAACTGGGCTTCCTGCTTACTTTCCCTGTTCAAACTTTATACTAATCTGTGATAGAAGCAATAGAAAATTAATATACAAATCAAATAAACTGAGTCCTATAAAGAATAATAATTATATGACAAATACTAATGAAGAACTATGGATGGAGGTTCATAACATTGTACAGGAGGTGGTGCTCATAATCCCCAAGAAGAAATGCAAAAAGGCAAACTGGTTATCTGAGGAGGCCTTACAAATAGCTGAGAAAAGAAGAGAAGTGAAAGGCAAAGGAGAAAAGGAAAGATATAGCCATCTAAATGAAGAGTTCCAAAGAATAGCAAGGAGAGATAAGAAAGCTTTCCTCAGTGATCAATGCAAAGAAATAGAGGGAAACAATAGAATGGGGAAGACTAGAGATCTCTTCAAGAAAATTAGAGATAACAAGGGAACTTGTCATGTAAAGATGGGCACAATAAAGGACAGAAACTGTATGGACCTAACAGAAGGAGAAGATATAAAGTGAGGTGGCAAGAATACACAGAAATTATACAAAAAAGATCTTCAGTTCAGTTCACTTTAGTCACTCAGTTGTGTCCGACTCTTTGCGACCCCATGAATTGCTGCATGCCAGGCTTCCCTGTCCATCACCAACTCCCAGAGTTCACTCAGACTCAAGTCCATTGAGTCAGTGATGCCATCCAGCCATCTCATCCTCTGTCGTTCCCTTCTCCTCCTGCCCCCAATCCCTCCCAGCATCAGAGTCTTTTCCAATGAATCAACTCTTTGCATGAGGTGCCCAAAGTACTGGAGTTTCAGCTTCAGCATCATTCCCTCCAAAGAAATCCCAGGGCTGATCTCCTTCAGAATGGACTGGTTGGATCTCCTTGCAGTCCAAGGGACTCTCAAGAGTCTTCTCCAACACCACAATTCAAAAGCATCAATTCTTCAGCGCTCAGCCTTCTTCACAGTCCAACTCTCACATCCATACATGACCACAGGAAAAACCATAGCCTTGACTAGACGGACCTTTGCTGGCAAAGTAACATCTCTGCTTTTGAATATGCATGACCCAGATAACCATGGCCAGAGAAGGCAATGGCACCCCACTCCAGTACTCTTGCCTGGAAAATCCCATGGATGGAGGAGCCTGGTGGGCTGCAGTCCATGGAGTTGCTAAGAGTCGGACACGACTGAGCGACATCACTTTCACTTTTCACTTATATGCATTGGAGAAGGAAATGGCAACCCACTCCACTGTTCTTACTTGGAGAACCCCAGGGATGGGGTGCCTGGTGGGCTGCCATCTATGGGGTCGCACAGTGTTGGACACGACTGAAGCGACTTAGCAGCAGCAGCAGCAGCAGATAACCATGGTGGTGTGATCACTCACCTAGAGCCAGACATCCTGGAGTATGAAGTCAAGTGGGCCTTAGGAAGCATCACTATAAACAAAGCTAGTGGAGGGGATGGAATTCCAGCTGAGCTATTTCAAATCCTAAAAGATGATAGTGTTAAAGTGCTGCACTCAATACGCCAGTAAATTTGGAAAACTCATCAGTGGCCATGTTGCAAAAATACGACTGTTGAGAAACCAAGCACCACACTTGGAGGTTGGAGAACTCAGGTTTATTAAGCCAGTGGTCCCAGATGACCTAGCACTCTGAAGTTCTAGGAGCCTGAACTCAGGGTGAACTTTACTCTTATAGGTTCAGTACACACAATTACACTTGGCACTGGTTGATTGGTTACCTGGTTGCTATGGGATATGGGCAGTTACACAGCAGGGGAGTTGCTATGGGTTATGTGCAGGGAATTGCCAAACAGAAACTCATAGAAGCAGGACTAGAACATTCCATACTTATCAGAACATCTTACGGTAATAGTCGATTGCTAGGTCATCTTGTTCCTATTTTGGTGCAGCAAGCATATTTTTCAGAAGCAGAACTAGCATGAAGCTATTTCCTAGGGTATGTTTTAAATTTTCCTCTTCAGGCTCCCCTCTTGAAGCCCCTTAAATCATATAAGTCATCAACTTCTTGATTTTCTTGGCCCAGGGGCTGATAACCACTCAGGGCTAGGAGGTGTGTGGTGCCCTCCATCTGCGGCAGCTTCTGCTAGGCTGGAAACTGTCCTTATGATTGATTAATGGCAAAAGGCACCATAAGAGGAGGCAGATCCCAAGGAAGAGTAGGACTATTCATACTAGAGTTTTGAATCCTCCTAGATAAGAAAACCATCCTTCAAGTAGCTCTCCAGGATTCCATCCCTTCCAAGTCTGGGCTGGAACATGAGCTATTTTAGTCATGTTCCTGGTTATTTCTTCTATGACCTTGCCTTTATCATCTATCTGTAGACAACAGTTGCTAAGATTGAACTTCCCACAGATGCCCCCACCCCCACCCCCTGTAGCCAGTAAGTAATCTAGAGCCAGGTGGTTCTGATAGATAACATTATGCACCTTGGTTTGTTGTTCTGCTAATAAGTTATGAAACTTGACCGTTTCATTAGTAAAGATCTCAGCCATTGCCTGGAGCCAGATAATTCTGTTATGCATGTAAATGGGGTTTGGTAGCCCCAGGACCCATCTTCTGCCCAATCGGCTGGCCCATAGTATTGAATTAGGCATTCAGGAGGCCATTTGTCAACTTTCTAATTTCCAGTCTGTAGAGATCTGTGCTTTTTGATGAGGCCTCTGTCTTTATAAACTGGGACTCCCAATGATTCACCTTGGGCTAGGGGAAATAGGAAAAAGGAGAGATGGAAAGTCCCCAATAAGCATACCTCCTGACCAGCTGGCTGGCAAAACTGAATATGCATTAGCCCCACAAATCCAGTATAATAATCCTTCTGGAGCAGGCCAATGGCCTTCAGTGGACAAGTCATCCCATCTGGTCTTTAAACTGGGAAAGCTTGCTAGAGGGTGAGGATTAGGCTCTGTATGGTTTGTGTTTCCCCATCAATCAGACATGTGAGTAGTTGCATTATAATATCTTTGTCCAAGACAATGAGGCTTCCTACCGGAACATTGAATATTGGGCCCCACAGCACCAGACAGTTCTTGCCAATTATGGAAGCCTTCAAATGCCAAATTCTGAACCTGGTTTTCTTGAATTCCCCTGAGCTGTTGAAGGATCTCTGGGAATCTGATTCTTTAGCTTTCCAGGGCCATTTTTCTCCCATCATAGTTACCCCACACACATAGCAAGAAATAGCCATTAATGTCTGAGCTACGGTCTCTGCTAGAGCTAAGAACAGGTTTTTAGTTTTGACTGAAACAGGAGGGGGACCACTTTCTATCTCTTTATAAAAAGAATGGAAGAGCTTGTGTGTAGATGCCAGGAATGAAACAGAAATACTCTGGAAATCCAACACAGTTCCTGGGTCAGCACCTCTCCCATTGATATAATTACCAATTTTGAATCCATATTTTTTCATCTTGAGTTCCCAGGGTTGAAGATAGTGAAACTGACAGGATTAGATCAGATCAGATCAGATCAGATCAGTCGCTCAGTCATGTCCGACTCTTTGCGACCAATGAATCGCAACACGCCAGGCCTCCCTGTCCATCACCAACTCCTGGAGTTCACTCAGACTCACGTCCATCGAGTCGGTGATGCCATCCAGCCATCTCATCCTCTGTCGTTCCCTTCTCCTCCTGCCCCCAATCCCTTCCAGCATCAGAGTCTTTTCCAATGAGTCAACTCTTTGCATGAGGTGGCCAAAGTACTGGAGTTTCAGCTTTAGCATCATTCCTTCCAAAGAAATCCCAGGGCTGATCTCCTTCAGAATGGACTGGTTGGATCTCCTTGCAGTCCAAGGGACTCTCAAGAGTCTCTCCAAAACCACAGTTCAAAAGCATCAATTCTTCAGCGCTCAGCCCTAGTTCTCAACTGGGGCCAACAGTTCGCTTTTGAAGGAGAGTTATCTTCTTTTATCTTTCCAGGTTGTCCATGTGACACAACTCCAGTGAGGGCAGTAAGCCCAGTAATCACCATAGCAAGAGGAGTGGGTGGATGCTAATTCACACATATATTTGTCATTAAACACATACTCTTGTCCCATGATAAGCCCCACATTTTATAGTATTCGTGGAACAGACTGGTTCCAAATAGGAAAAGGAGTACGTCAAGGCTGTATATTGTCACCCTACTTATTTAACTTATATGCAGAGTACATCATGAAAAACGCTGGGCTGGAAGAAACACAAGCTGGAATCAAGATTGCCGGGAGAAATATCAATAACCTCAGATATGCAGATGACACCACGCTTATGGGAGAAGGAAAAGAGGAACTAAAGAGCCTCTCGATGAAAGTGAAAGAGGAGAGTGAAAAAGCTGGCTTAAAACTCGACAACAAAAAACTAAGATCATGGCATCCAGTACCATCACTTCATGGCAAATAGATGGGGAAACAATGGAAACAGTAACAGACTTAATTTTCGAAGGCTCCAAAATCACTGCAGATGGTGATCACAGCCATGAAATTAATAGACACTTGCTCCTTGGAAGCAAAGCTATGACCAACCTAGACAGCATATTAAAAAGCAGAGACATTATTTTGCCACAAAAGTCCATCTAGTCAAAGCTATGGTTTTTCCAGTAGTCATGTATGGGTGTGAGAGTTGGACCATAAAGAAAGCTGAGAACCAAAGAGTTGATGTTTTTGAATTGTGGTGTTGGAGAAAACTCTTGAGAGTCAATTGGACTGCAAGGAGATCAAACCAGTCAATCATAAAGGAAATCAGTCCTGAATATTCATTGGAAGGACTGATGCTGAAGCTGAAGCTCCAATGCTTTGGCCACCTGATGTGAAGAACTGACTGAAGGCAGGAGCAGAAGGGGAAGACAGAGGATGAGATGGCTGGATGGCATCATTCACTCATTGGACATGAGTCTGAGCAAGATCTGGGACTTGGTGATGGACAATGAAGCCTGGCATGCTGCAGTCTATAGGGTCGCAAAGAGTCAGACATGACTGAGTGACTGAGCTGAACTGAACTGATGACAAATACACTTACCCCAAATTTTCTTTCTCCTTTTCCAAATCACTGAAGTGATTTTATCCCTGGTTTGAATCTCAGCTCTGTTCATTTGTGGTAAACCTACTTATCCTAATTCTGAATGAGAAAATAGGATATGAAGACTAGTGTCTTGAAGGGATCCTGAAAAATGGGGCCTGTGTGAAACTCCTAGCACAAAAGCAGGAGGGAAGGCTTAGGGTTGGGTGAGGAGGTGTCACTTACCATAGACAGTGAGGTGGAAAACCTGGGTAAGTTCTCTTCCTCCAGTGAACCTGGCTCGAGCCCGGTACTGCCCACTGTCCTCTTGGGTCAGGTTCTCAATCTTCAAGGATGTCACATTGGGCACATGGACCCTCTGCTGGTACTTGTCCTGGAGGCTGACCCAGGTTGGGGTGTCTGCCCCACGGTGGATTCGCAGCAGGACTCTGTAGTTTGACTGAGGACCAAAGCCCCATGAGATCTCCTCTGGGTCAGCTTCTTGCTTCTTGATCACATGAAACAACACAGAACCTCCTTGGGTCCCATACATAGGAACAAATCCAGGATCCTGAGCTTCAGAACCATGTGATACAGAATTACGGGCCACTGTGCTACAGATGCCTAGGACAATGGACATAGAAAATGTGAGTAGTTTTTCAGAAAGTTTTTAAGAAAAAAAGAGAAAGCAACAGAACTCATCTTTTTCATGAAATCCATCCAATATACTCTCCTGATTCTTGGAATGCAAGTACAATCAATTTGAAATAATTCTGGAATCTAATCCTGGTTCTCATGGTGCCTAACCTTGAACAAATTACTTAAACTTGCTAACCCAGATTTTCCTTGCTTGGCTGATATTGATGTGTGTGAATTATGTCAGATCATGGTATGAATCACATTTTCAGGTACATATAAGTGTGAAATTGTAGAAGGAGCTCCCAAAGTGTCTCCCAAAGACCCCCCCCCCTCCTGTTCACACCCTTTTGACACCTCTTCCCCTGGAATATGGGCTGCACCTAGTGATCTTCTTCCAAGGAACAGAATATGGACACAGATGGATGTCACTGCATGATACTAGGTTACACAAGACTGTGACGTCCCTCTTCCTTGCACACACGCTCACTTTCTCTCCTTCACTCTCTTTCTCTCCTTAACTTTCTTTCTTTCTCACTCTGAGGAACCCAGCTATCATGTTGTCAGCTGCCCTAAGGAGGGGCCCACATGGCAAGGCACTGAGGGAGCCTCTGGCCCACAGCCAGGGAGGAACTGAGGCCCTCATCTCAACAAGCACAGAAACTGCCTCCCATCATTAATCGCACAAGTAAGCTTAGAAGCAGATCCTTCTCAGATGACCCTAGGGCTGATTCAGCCCCAGCCAAGACTTTGATTTTAGTTGGGGACACTTTGAGCCAGAGAGGACCCAGCTGAACTACCCCCAAGCCCTGACCCATGGAAACTCTGAAACCATATTGGGTGGTGATTAAGGCACTACGTTTTGGGGTGACAGGTTATACAGCAGTAGACACCTAATACAAATATGAAGGCTGCTCTCCTTCCTGTCCTTTACAGGCAGTGTAGTAGTCAGGACAGATAGACTGTGCTGTGTAAAAAAACAGTTATAATACCTCAGGGTCTTAGAACAAGGGGTGTTTATATCACCCACCCCAGGTCCCAAAAGAGAGAGAGAGAGAAGTCCTATCACACATGGAGGAGGTGCCACCTCCTTGTAGCTGCACCATGGAACTCACAGCATCCTCACAGGCTCCCGATCCCCCAGCAGGGAGGGGAGACAGGAGAATCACCTAAGGGTTTCCCTGCTTCTGTCCAGAAATAGTGTGATTTCTGTTTTTGCTTTTTTGCCAGCGCTGGTCACAAGGCCCTGGCTAACTGCCAGCGACTAGAATATGAGAGGGAGCAAGTGAGCATTTAGTGAACTCTGCAGTCCATGCCACCAAGTCAGCACTTCCCAAAGAGTCTCTGAGAGATCGCAGTGGGCCTTACTCGGACACTTTAGTGCAGAACTGTGACCAGTTGGCACATTACCCTCAGGGCCAATTGCTCCAGAGCTTACTTTCCACCTTGAGGCTTACATTCCAGGGACCTGATACCCTCTGCCCTTTAGGAGACCAAGGTAGGACAGGGAAAGTGCCACAGAATAACTTTATCCTGAAAGGAAAAACAATTTCCTTCTTCCAGCATGTCAAGATTTGCCTGGGTGGGCCTCTGACTGCCGGGGACACATCTTCTCTCCAAATCAGTATATTCTCATCTCAAACCTGCCTTCCTCCTGCTGTACTAATACCCATTCCTGGTCTCACTGGAAGCAGAGAATAGCTCATGCCAGCATTCATATGCACAGGTGTTTCAGATATTTTTGTATTCATTTAATCATCAACTCATTTAAGAAGGCATTTCCTCAGGCCTTCACTACAGTCCTTTCAGGTCCTCTTACAGATCTCACAGACCCTTTTACAGACCCTCACAATGAGCTTAATGACCTTTTAGTCCCAGGTCAAAAGGCTTCACAACATGTATATTAGGGACAGTGGTCCATGAGAGCAAAAGGTATTCACTCATCCATATATCCTGTCTGGCTCCTCAGAGCTCCTCTTTTGTCCCTTCTTTCCACACTTCACTCCCCTATGAGACCCTAGTGCAAGACTAAGTCTGGTGCAAGGACTGATGCCCTGTAGAGCAGCAGTCACCAACCTTTTGATACTAGGGACTGCTGTCGTGGAAGATCATTTTTCCACAGACTGGGGATGGTTTCAGGATGATTCAATCACATTACACTTATTATGCACTTTATTATCATAATAATACATTGTGACATATAATTAAATAATTATACAGCTCACCATAATGCAGAATCAGTGGGAGCCCTGACCTTGTTTTCCTGAGCTTTGGCAGTAATTTGAGTGATGGGGAGTGGCTGTCAATACAGATGAAGCTTCACTCACTCACCTGCCACTTAGCTCCTTCTCTGTGGCTAGGTTCCTAACAGGCCAGGGACCAGTACTTGTCCATGTCCCAGGAATTGGGGGCCCCCACTGTAAAGCACACACCCTGGTGTGAGAATGGACACCCCCACACAGTTCACAGAAGGTCAGTTGAGAAGAACTGGGCAGAACTTTGCTACCAGTCCCTCTAAACAAATCAGGACACAAACACCATGGCCAGCAGGTGCCCATGAAACAGAGCCCTATCCTTCTTTCATCAGAAACAGCTGGCACAAAACTTGATCTTAGACTATAACCTCCAGAACTAAGGGAAAACAAATTTCTGTTGTTAAGCCACTTGGTCTGTGGCATCTTGTTTTAGCAGTCCATGCAGTGTAACACAGCCTACAAGTTTTAGAGAGAATATATTCCTGCTGACACCTTGCTTTTGGACTTGTGAGCACCAGAACTGAAACCATACATTTTTGTTCTTTTATGTCATCCAGATTTGGGGTTCTCATGAAGAGATTAGTGCCTATAAAGGAAGAAGAAGAAGAAAGAGAGAAGTTTCTCTGTCTCTCCCCTCCACCATTCTCTCCCCCTTTCTCTCTCCACCATCTCTACATGTCTGTCTGTCTTTCTTATGTAACCTTTGAGTCTCAGGAACTATAGGAAAAACAAAATAACCTAACATATCTCTCTAGTGAAATAAAATTGACAGAAGAGAAAGCTTACATTTTACTGTTGACACAAAGGTACTTAATCAAACAGGATGCAATGTCATGCAAAGTTCATTGTTGTTTCAAAACATCTGTTTACAAATGCTTTCCAGGTGGCACTGGTGGTAAAGAACTGGCCTGCCAATGCAGGAGACTTAAGAGACATGAGTTCGATCCCCGGATCAGGAAAATCCCCTGAAGGAGGGCATGGCGGTCGACTCTAGTATTCTTGCCTAGAGAATCTCATGGACAGAGAAGCCTGGAGGGCTATAGTCTATAGGGTCACAAAGAGTCAGATACAACTGAAGCAACATAGAATGAATGTTTGCAAATGCTCTCAAATCCACTGAATTTTGTATAACTCCGAAAAGTTCATATAATGACTGAGCTACTAAATCCAAAAATTAAAACAATAAAAGTTTTCCAAACTTTCTTCAGAATTGATACTTCACTGGGTCTTATTATTTCTCATCAATTTTTATTTAATTTCACTATAAACACATAATCTGTGATGAAGTCATAAATGAGATATACAGAGAAAAAGATGACAGAGGAGTAGGTGGATGCAGAGCACATCTCCCTCCACAGATACATCAGGAACGCACCTTCAGACACAGAAGTGCTTGCGGAACACCACCTGAGAGCAGACAGGAGTGCCTGACCACTGGAAAAGCATATATAGAAGCATGAAAAACTTGGTAGGATGAAGGAACTAGGCGGGGGGAAACAGTGGGACTGGACCCGCCCTCAGTGGTTGGGGGAAATGAAGCAGGGGTCTGACCCCATATCAGGGCAATTATCTGGGTAAGAGGAGAAACATTTAAGGCTGAGAGTGAAACAGCTGATCTGTGGCAGCCTAAATGGAAGGAGAATCAGACAGTCCTTGGCACAGTCATACCCCAGACAGGGACACAGGTCCCCTAGAAGGCACAGTGTCTGGGAGCTGGAGTGCAGGGATTGTGGAGCAATCCCAGGGCGAGGGCTGCTGCTGACTGCAGAGAGGCAAACCTAGGGGACATGAGGCAGCAGGTTGTGGTGGGAAATGCCTGCGGGGAAACTCAAGCAGCCATGGAAAGCAATACTGCTGAGTCATGCATCGAGGGTGGAGCCAAGGGGGTTTCACAAGTGAAATCCAGGGGCACCTTGCTTTGGCTTTTTTTTTCCAGTGTCTGCTTCAGTTAGTTGTGTTCTTAACTGGTAGATATCATTTTTGGTTTCCTTTGTTCACCAGGTCAGTCTATTGTACTTTATTTTTGTTTGTTTTGATTTTGCTTAGGGGTGTATATGTATATGTGTATATTCCATTATTTAAATGATTACTTTCCTGATTTTGTAACTGCCATTTGTCAAATCAAAAAATTCCTAGAAACAAATGACAAATTGATGACAACTCAAGATCCATGGGATGCAGCAAAAGCTGCTCTAAGAGGGAAGTTCATAGCAATACAATCCTATCTCAAGAAACAAGAAAAACCTTGAATGGACTACCTAACTTTACACCTAAAACAACTGGAAAAAGAACCAAAAAAGTCCCAAAATTAGCAGAAGGAAGGAAATCATAAAGATCAAAGTGGAAATAAATGAAAAAGAAATGAAAAAAATAATAGTAAAGATAAATAAAACTAAAAGCTGGTTCTTTGAGAAGATAAGCAAAATTGACAAACCTTTAGCCAGGTTCATCAAGAAAAAAGAAGAATCAAATCAACAAAATTAGAGATAAAAAAGGAGAGGTTAAAAGGCAATGCAGAAATACATAGGATTATAATAAAAGACTATTATGAACAACTATATGGCAATATAATGGATAACCTGGAAGAAATGGACAGATTCTTAGAAAAACTCAATCTTTAAGACTGAAGCAGGATGAAATATAAATTATGAACAACACAATTACAAGCACTGAAATAGAAGCTGTGATCAAAATTCTCCCAAAAAATGAAAGCCCAGTAACAGATGGCTTCACAGAATTCTATCAAACATTTAGAGAAGAGCTAATGCCTATCCTTCTAAAACTCTTTCAAAAACTTGCAGAGGAAGGAACACTTCCAAACTCATTCTATGAGACCACTATCACCCTGATACCAAAATCAAACAAAGACAACACACAAAAGAGAAAACTATACGCCAATGTCACTGATAAGCATACATGCAAAGATCCCCAACAAAATTTTAGCAAATAGAATTCAACAACACATTAAAAAGCTCATACACCATGATCAAGTTGGGATTATTCCAGGGATGCAAGAATTCTTCAATGAACACTAATCAATCAATGTGATACATCATATTAACAAATTTAAAGATAAAAGCCATATGATAATCTCAGCAGATGCAGAAAAACCCTTTGACAAAATTCAGCACCCATTTATGATTAAACTCTTCAAAAAATGGGCATAGAAGGAACCTACCTCATTTCCTTCTCCAGTGGACCACATTCTGTCATACCTCTCCACCATGACCCATCCATCTTGGGTGGCCCCACACAGCATGGCTTAGTTTTATTGAGTTAGACAAGGCTGTGGTCCATGTGATCAGATTGGCTAGTTGTCTGTGACTGTGGTTTCAGTCTGTCTGCCCTCTGATGCCCTCTCTCAGCATCTACCGTCTTACTTGGGTTTCTCTTACCTTCAATGCGGAATATCTCTTCACGGCTACAGCAAAGCAGTGCTCCAATGGAGAAGGGAATGGCTAACCACTTCAGTATTCTTGCCTTGAGAACCTCATGAACAGTATGAAAAGGCAAAAAGATAGGACACTGAAAGATGAACTCCCCAGGTCGGTAGATGCACAGTATGTTACTAGAGATCAGTGGAGAAATAACTCCAGAAAGAATGAAGGGATGGAGCCAAAGCAAAAACAACATGGAGTTGTAGGTGGGACTGGTGATAGAAGCAAGAATCTATGCTGTAAAGGGCAATATTGTATAGGAACCTGGAATGTCAGGTCCATGAATAAAGGCAAATTGGCAGTGGTTGAACACGAGATGAGAAGAGTGAACATTGACATTCTAGGAATCAGCGAACTAAGATGGACTGGAATGGGTGAATTTAACTCAGATGACCATTATATCTACTACTGTTGGCCAGAATCCCTTAGAAGAAATGGAGTAGCCATCATAGTCAACAAAAGAATCTGAAATGCAGTACTTGGATGCAATCTCAAAAACGACAGAATGAACTCTGTTCATTTCTAAGGCAAACCATTCAATATCACGGTAATCCAAGTCTATTCCCTAACCAGTAACACTGAAGAAGCTGAAGTTGAATGGTTCTATGAAGACCTACAAGACCTTATAGAACTAACACCCAAAAAAAGATGTCTTTTTCATTATAGGAGACTGGAATGCAAAAGTAGGAAGTCAAGAAACACCTGGAGTAACAGGCAAATTTGGCCTTGGAGTACAGAATGAAGCAGGGCAAAGGCTAATAGAGTTCTGCCAAGAGAATGCACTGGTCATAGCAAACACCCACTTCTAACAACACAAGAGAAGACTCTACACATGGATATCACCAGATGGTCGACACCAAAATCAGATTGATTACATTCTTTGCAGCCAAAGATGGAGAAGCTCTATACAGTCAGCCAAAACAAGACCAGGACCTGACTGTGGCTCAGACCATGAACTCCTTATTGCCAAATTCAGACTTAAACTGAATAAAGTGGAGAAAACCACTAGACCATTCAGGCATGACCTAAATCAAAGCCCTTATAACTATACACTGAAAGTGAGAAATAGATTTAATGGACTAGATCTGATAGACAGAGTGCCTGATGAACTATGGACAGAGGTTCATGACATTGTACAGGAGACAGGAATCAAGACCATCCCCAAGAAAAATAAATGCAAAAAAGCAAAATGGCTGTTTGAGAGGGCCTTACAAATAGCTGTGAAAAGAAGGGAAGTGAAACGCAAAGTAGAAAAGGAAAGATATACCCATTTGAATGCATAATTCCAAAAAATAGCAAGGAGAGATAAGAAAGCCTTCCTCAGTGATATATGCAAAGAAATAGAGGAAAATAATAGAATGGGGAAAACCAGAGACCCCTTCAAGTAAATTAGAGATACCAAGGGAACATTTCATGCAAATATGGGCTCAAAAAAGGAGAGAAATGGTAGGGACATAACAGAAGCAGAAGATATTAAGAGGTGCCAAGAATACACAGAAGAACTGTACAAAAAAATCTTCACAACCGAGATAATCACGATGATGTGATCACTAACTTAGAGCCAGACATCCTGGAATTTGAAGTCAAATGGGCCTTAGGAAGCACCACTATGAACAAAGCTAGTGGAGATGATGGAATTCCAGTTGAACTATTTCAAATCCTGGAAGATGATGCTGTGAAAGTGCTGCACTCAATATGCCAGCAAATTTGGAAAACTCAGCAGTGGCCACAGGACTGGAAAAGGTCAGTTTTCATTCCAATGCCAAAGAAAGGCAATGCCAAAGAATGCTCAAACTACCACACAATTGCACTCATCTCACATGCTAGTAAAGCAATGCTCAAAATTCTCCAAGCCAGGCTTCAGCAATATGTGAACCATGAACTTCCTGATGTTCAAGCTGGTTTTAGAAAAGGCAGAGGAACCAGAGATCAAAATGCCAACATCCGCTGGATCATGGAAAAAGCAATAGAGTTCCAGAAAAACATCTACTTCTGCTTTATTGACTATGCCAAAGCCTTTGACTGTGTGGATCACAATAAACTGTGGAAAATTCTTCAAGAGATGGGAATACCAGACCACCTGACCTGCCTCTTGAGAAGCCTATATGCAGGTCAGGAAGCATCAGTTAGAACAGGACATGGAACAACAGACTGGTTCCAAATAGGAAAACGAGTACGTCAAGGCTGTGTACTGTCACCCTGCTTATTTAACTTATATGCAGAGTACATCATGAGAAACGATGGGCTGGAAGAACACAAGCTGGAGTCAAGATTGCCAGGAGGAATATCAATAACCTCATATATGATGACACCACCCTTATGTCAGAAAGTGAAGAAGAACTAAAGAGCCCCTTGATGAAAGTGAAAGAGGGGAGTGAAAAGTTGGCTTAAAGCTCAACATTCAGAAAACGAAGATCATGGCATCTGGTCCCATCACTTCATACCAAATGGATGGAGAAACAGTGGCTGACTTTATTTTTCTGAGCTCCAAAATCACTGCAGATGGTGATTGCAGCCATGAAATTAAAAGATGCTTACTCCTTGGAAGGAAAGTTATGACCAATCTAGACAGCATATTAAAAAGCAGAGACATTACTTTGCAAACAAAGGCCCATCTAGTCAAGGCTATGGTTTTCCCAGTAGTCATGTATGAATGTGAGAGTTGGACTATAAAGAAAGCTGAGCACTGAAGAATTGATCCTTTTGAAGTGTGGTGTTGGAGAAGAGTCTTAAGAGTCCCTTGGACTGCAAGGATATCCAGCCAGTCCATCCGAAAGGAAATCGGTCCTGGGTGTTCAATGGAAGGTCTGATGTTGAAGATGAAACTCCGATACTTTGGCCACCTGATGCGAAGAGCTGACTCATTGGAAAAGACCCTGATGCTTGAAAAGATTGAGGGCAGGAGGAGAAGGGGACGACAAAGGATGAGATGGTTGGATAGCATCACCGACTCAATGGACATGGGTTTGGGTGTACTCCGGGAGTTGATGATGGACAGGGAGGCCTAGCGTGCTGCGGTTCATAGGGTTGCAAAGAGTCAGACATGACTGAGTGACTGAACTGAACTGAACTGACCTCAACATAGTAAAGGCCATTTATGATAAGCCCACAGCAAAAATTACTCTCAATGTTGAAAAATTGAAAGCATTCCCCCTGAAATCAGGAACAAGACAATGGTGTCCACTTTCCCCACTATTATTCAACATAGTTTTGAAAGTCCTAGATAAAGCAATCAGAGAAGAAAAAGAAATAAAAAGAATCCAGATTGGAAAAGAAGAAGTAAAGTTCTCACTGTTTCCAGATGGCATGATACTATACCTAGAAAACCCTAAAGATAGTATCAGAAATTTTCTAGAAATAATTAGTGTATTTAGCAAAGTCACTGGATACAAAATCAATACAGAAATCACTTGCATGCCTATATACTAACAATGAAAAATCAGAATGGGAAATTAAGGAATCAATCCCATTCACCATTGCAACAGCAAAAAAATATCTAGGAATAAACTTACCTAAGGAGACAAAAGAATTGTATACAGAAAATTATAAGACACTGATGAAAGAAATCAAAAATGACATAAACAGATGGAGAGATATTCCATGTTCCTGAGTAGGAAGAATCAATATTGTGAAAATGGCTATACTACCAAATGCAATCTACAGATTGAATGAGATGCCTATCAAATCACCAATGGCATTTTTCACAGAACTAAAACAAAAAATTTTGCAATTCATGTGGAAGCACAAAAGACCCCAAATAGCCAAAACAGTCTTGAGGAAGAAGAGTAGAGCTGGAGGAATCAACCTTCTTGACTTCAGATTATACTACAAAGCTACAGTCATCAAGACAGTATGACATTGGCACAAAAACAGAAATATGGATCAATGGAACAAGATAGAAAGCCCAGAAATAAACCCAGGCACCTATGGGTACCTTATTTTTGACAAAGGAGGCAAAAATATATAATAGGGCAAAGACAGCCTCTTTAATAAGTGGTGCTGGGAAAACTAGACCGTCACATGTAAAAGAATGAAATTAGAACACTTCCTAACACCATACACAAAGATAAAATCAAAATGGATTACAGACCTAAATTTAGGATTAGAAACTATAAACCTCTTAAAGGAAAACATAGAACACTCAATGACATAAATCAAAGAAAGACCCTCTATGACACATCTTCTGGAGTAATTGAAATAAAACAAAAGTAAAGACCTGATTAAACTTTAAAATTTTATATTGTAATTAACTTCCAATTAAAATAAATAAATTTATATTAAAAAATTTGCACACAAAAGGAAATTATAAGCAAGGTGAAAAGAGCACTCAGAATGGGAGAAAATAGTAGCAAATGAAACAACCAACAAAGGATTAATTTCCAAAATATACCAGCAGCTCATACAACTCAATACCAGAAAAACAAACAACCCAATCAAAAAACGGGGGAAAAAACCTAAAGAGACATTTCTCCAAAGAAGACATACAAATGGCTAACAAACACCTGAAAAGATGCTCAACATCGCTTATTATTTGAGAAATCCAAATCAAAACTACAATGAGATAGGACATTCATTGTAGAACTACAATCACCTCACACTGGACAGAAAGTCATCATCAAAAAGTCTACAAACAATAAATTCTGCAGCGGGTATAGAGAAAAGGAAACACTTGCACTGTTGGTGGGAATGTAAATTGATACAGCCAGTAAGGAAGACGGTATGGAGATTCCTTTTAAAACTAGGAATAAAACCACTATATGACACAGCAATCCCACTCCTAGGCATATACATGAGGAAATATCAATCTCACTTCTAGGCAATATCATGAGGAAAACGAAATTGAAAAAGACACACACATCCCCTTGTTCATTTCAGCACTATTTACAACAGCTAGAACATGGAAACAACCTAAATGTCCATCAACAGATGAATGGATAAAGAAGTTTTGGTACATATACACAATAGAATATTATTTCGCCATAAAAAGGAATGCATTTGAGTCAGTTCTAATGAGGTAGATGAACACAGAGCCTATTATACAGAATGAAGTAAGTCAGAAAGAGAAAAATAAATATTGTATACTAACGCATATATATGGAATCTAGAAAGATGGTACCAAATAATTTATTGGCAGGGCAGCAGTGGAGAAACAGACACAGAGAACAGACTTACAGACATGATAAGAGGGGAGGGGAGGATGAGATGTATGGAGACAGCAACATGGAAACTTACACTACCATATGTAATGTAGATATACAATGGGAATTAGCTGTATGTCTCAGGAAACTCAAACAGGGGCTCTGTATCAACCTAGAAGGGTGGGATGGGGAGGGAAATGGGAGGGAATTTCAAGAGGGAGGATATATATGTATATCTATGGCTGAATCATCTTGAGGTTTGACAGGAAACAACAAAATACTATAAAGCCATTACCCTTCAATGTAAAAAAATAAATAGTAAGCTAAAAATAAATAAATGAGATATATAGCTTTCTCATGACTGTCATTCTTTAAGTTCCCTTTTTGCTTAATTCCATCCTCTCTGCTTCACCCTCCTTTCTTTCTTCTGCAAGTTCACCCCCTGCTGCAACCCACTTAGCAGTTTACTGTTCCTTCCATGGTTTCTTCATTCTTTTACAACATGTGGCTATACAGACACCCTTAAATTTTGGAGGCTACTCCTCCTTTTACAAAAGTAGAATTTTACTGTATTCAACATCCTGCATCGGCCCAAGAAAACTAGACTCCAGGCGCTTCCTCCAATTCAGATACGGTGTTCTAGGTCTGCCCCTTCTCCATGGACAGTGTCAGAGCCTGTTACATTCCCTCTGTCAGGTCAAGGGGACCTTGTTCCCACTCCTTTGGTCCCCAGAAGCTGCTTCTGTATCTCTCTCTATTCCTCTCCCCAAGTAGCTCCAGGCTCTCTTGGCTTCCCTGTTATTGAAACAGTAGTGACCTCACCTCCCTAGTAATGGATCCCTTACTCTAGCCAAGGCTGCCTCCAATCAGGGGTCCCAGCCTCAACACAACTTAAGACATCAGAGAGAGAAGGGGTCCCTGTATCTTGCCCCCTGCCACAAAGAGCCCAGGCTACTCACTGAGGAGCAGGCTAGTGAGTCCCAGGAGCCGGGTGGTCCAGTAGAGTTGGGGGTCTTCTGAGGAGGGTTCCATCTCAGGCTGCCTGCCAGCTTATACAGCTACAGAGGAAACATTTAGGAGGAACAGCAAGAGAGCGGGAAAGGCTTCACTCCTAAGAGTTCTTGGGCTCATCTCCACCCCAAGGGTGGGGCTAACAAGTTAGTTCTGGATGTCAGCTCACAGGGCTAAAATAAGCCATTCAGATGTTTCATATTATCCCCAGAACCTACAATGGACCTCAATAAACTATTGCAGAATAAATATATAAACAACTCTACTTTATGATATACCTATGTTGGTGATGGACAAGGAGGCCTGGCGTACTGCATTTCATGGGGTCACAAAGAGTCAGACATGACTGGGCGACTGAACTGATACTGTATTGGCAAGGCGCCCCATTCCTGTGGTCATGCTAGTTTGGTGATCTCACACTCCTTATCTCTACCCCCATTATAATCCCTTTACTAGTTTCCCCTGGTTAACAGCTCAGTCCAGGCATCCTTGGCCACTAATATCAACTTATGATCCAGCACAGAAATTACACTATTAAACCCAGGATGGGCAAGATATCTTCTTCTTTATACCATTTAATGAGATAAATTTCCTGTTTGATTTTCTGTGAACTTCAACTATCAGTTGCCCAAGTCAGAAGCCATTAGCAAAAGAAATTAAAGTTGTTGTGAAAAGTGTCGAGTTCTCATATGCCCAGTACAAATATTAGCATATATCTGTTCTTGCACTCTTCTGGTTTGCTTGCTTGAAACTAGTAGCAGTTATCCTCCCTACACACAGGACAAAGCCAGACTCCATGGTCTCTGATAGGCTCTTGTCTGCATCACACCCACCACTTCCCTTTCATCCTCTGCCAGCCCTGCTCCTGTTATCACTGAGGGGCAGGTGTGGATATCTACACTCCTCCTGTCCACAGCCTCAGCTGCCTCAGACTCACTTCCACCTGCTGAGGCTCAGGCTCTGGTGTCTTCTCCCTAGACTGAGTCCCCACACCTGAGAACTGTCTCATCCCACACTCCACAGGAGCAGCCCTATCTACCTAACTCCTGGTCCATGCCTCCTTCTCCCCACTGAGGCTTTCTCCTCAGCTGCCCAGACCCAATGCTGCATCCACAAGACTGGCATGCACTCAGTCATGCACTCGAGGTATTCATAGCATGGTACATTAAGCCCATTTTTGGATGTGAAAACCGAGATCAAGTGTGGCTGCATGACCTGCAAAAAAAATCACACAGTGAATCAGGGAAAGGTGTGTACTCTCAACAACAAACTCTAGAAAAAATTTCACTACATCACAGCCACTGTCCCATCCCACTCTGTGACCTCAAACAACTCACAAGAGTCCATTTTCTGCTCCCTTAAACTGCTCCGTAACATCTCAGACAAGAGAATATCCACCAGGCTCATTGCCTCCAACCCAATGTATTATCGAGGAATTATTTCAAAAGATGGTCTGTGGGTCCTGTGGTCACTAACTTCTGTATGCCGTCAAAATCCAAGCAGCTCATCCACTGGTCATTCTCAGGGTGAAGATGAATGAGGCTGGTATGCCCTTCTCTGTCATGTCCCTACATCTGTTGTGAGCAATCTTTGTGTGAGAAATGTTTGGTTTTGGAAATCATTTGCTAAAGGGGGTTGGGACGGAGGAGCCTAGAGAGAAAGAAGCAGCAATGTGGTACAGGCCAAGGACACTGGGAGACAGCCACACAGTGGAATTTATATGCTGGCAAAACACCTAGAATTTTTTAAAAGTTGAGGTAGCCTATCTCATATTCAACATACTAACCGGCCTGTACTAGTCCCTTAAATCTATTTCTCACTTCCACTGTATAATCATAAGGGATTTGATTTAGGTCATACCTGATCGATCTAGTGGTTTTCCCTACTTTCTTCAATTTTAGTCTGAATTTGGCAATAAGGAGTTCATGATCTGAGCCACAGTCAGCTCCCGGTCTTGTTCTTGCTGACTGTATAGAGCTTCTCCACCTTTGGCAGCAAAGAATATAATCAATCTGATTTTGATGTTGACCATCTGGTGATGTCCATGTGTACAGTCTTCTCTTGTGTTGTTGGAAGAGGGTGTTTGCTATGACCAGTGTGTTCTCTTGGCAAAATTCTATTAGCCTTTGCCCTGCTTCATTCCATATTCCAAGGCCAAATTTGCCTGTTACTCCAGGTGTTTCTTGACTTCCTACTTTTGCATTCCAGTCTCCTATAGTGAAAAGGACATCTTTTTTGGGGTGTTAGTTCTAAAAGGTCTTGAAGATCTTCATAGAACCGTTCAACTTCAGCTTCTTCAGCATTACTGGTTGGAGCATAGACTTGGATTGCTGTGATATTGAATGGTTTGCCTTGGAAAAGAACAGAGTTCATTCCGTCGTTTTTGAGATTGCATCCAAGTACTGCATTTCGGACTCTTTTGTTGACCATGATGGCTACTCCATTTCTTCTGAGGGATTCCTGCCCTCAGTAGTAGATATAACGGTCATTTGAGTTAAAATCACCCATTCCAGTCCATTTCAGTTCACTGATTCCGAGAATGTTGACGTTCACTCTTGCTATCTCCTGTTTGACCACTTCCAATTTGCCCTGATTCATGGACCTAACATTCCAGGTTCCTATGCAATATTGCTCTTTACAGCATTGGACCTTGCTTCTATCACCAGTCACATCCACAACTGGGTACTGTTTTTGCTTTGGCTCCATCCCTTCATTCTTTCTGGAGTTATTTCTCCACTGATCTCCAGTAGCATATTGGGCTCTTACTGACCTGTGGAGTTCCTCTTTCAGTATCCTATCATTTTGTCTTTTTACACTGTTCATGGGGTTCTCAAGACAAGAATACTGAAGTGGTTTGCCATTCCCGTCTCCAGTGGACCACATTCTGTCAGACGTCTCCACCATGACCCGCCTGTCTTGGGTGGCCCCACAGGGCATGGCTTAGTTTCATTGAGTTAGACAACACTATGGTCCTAGTGTGATTAGATTGACTGGTTTTCTGTGATTATGGTTTCAGTGTGTCTGACCTCTGATGCCCTCTTTCAACACCTACCATCTTACTTGGGTTTCTTTTAACTTGGACGTGGGGTATCTTTTCACGTCTGCTCTAGGAAAGTGCAGCTGTTGCTCCTTACCTTGGTCCTGGGGTAAGGACCCCTCCTGACCTAGAATGTGGAGTAGCTCCTCTGGCCCTCCTGCGCCCGGCAGCCACCACTCTTGGACGGGGGTTTGCTCCTCTCGGCCACCGCCCCTGACCTCGGACGCGGGGTAGATCCTCTTGGCCATGCTTGTGTGCTGTCGCAGCTGCCATGCTTGTAGATTTAAAGGACTAGATCTGATAGATAGACTGCTTGATGAACTATGGACTGAGGTTCGTGACATTGTACAGGAGACAGGGATCAAGACCATCTCCATGGAAAAGAAATGCAAAAAAGCAAAATGGCTGTCTGGGGAGGCCTTACAAATAGCTGTGAAAAGAAGAGAAGCAAAAAACAAAGGAGAAAAGGAAAGATATAAGCATCTGAATGCAGAGTTCCAAAGAATAGCAAGAAGAGATAAGAAAGCCTTCTTCAGCGATCAGTGCAAACAAATAGAGGAAAACAACAGAATGGGAAAGACTAGAGATCTCTTCAAGAAAATTAGAGATACCAAGGAAATATTTCATGCAAAGATGGGCTCAATAAAGGAAAGAAATGGTATGGACCTAACAGAAGCAGAAGATATTAAGAAGAGGTGGCAAGAATACACAGGAGAACTATACAAAAAAGATCTTCAGGACCCAGATAACCATGATAGTATGATCACTCACCTAGAGCCAGACATCCTGGAATGTGAAGTCAAGTGTGCCTTAGAAAGCATCACTATGAACAAAGCTAGTGGAGGTGATGGAATTCCAGCTATTTCAAATCCTGAATGATGATGCTGTGAAAGCACTGGAACTCAATATACCAGCAAATTTGGAAGACTCAGCAGTGGCCATAGGACTGGAAAAGGTCAGTTTTCATTCCAATCCCAAAGAAAGGCAATGCCAAATAATGCTCAAATTACCACACAATTGCACTCATCTCACACGCTAGTAAAGTAATGCTCAAAATTCTCCAAGCCAGGCTTCTTCAATACGTGAACAGAGAGCTTCCAGATGTTCCAGCTGGTTTTAGAAAAGGCAGAGGAACCAGAGATCAAATTTCCAACATCTGCTGGATCATTGAAAAAGCAAAGAGTTCCAGAAAAACATCTATTTCTGCTTTATTGACTATGTCAAAGCTTTTGACTGTGTGGATCACAATAAACTGTGGAAAATTCTGAAAGAGATGGGAATACCAGACCACCTGTCCAGCCTCTTGAGAAACCTATATGCAGGTCAGGAAGCAACAGTTAGAACTGGACATGAACAACAGACTGGTTCCAAATAGGAAAAGCAGTTCGTCAAGGCTGTATATTGTCACCCTGCTTATTTAAGTTATATGCAGAGTACATCATTAGAAATGCTGAGCTGGAAGAAGCATAGCTGGAATCAAGATTGCCGGGAGAAATATCAATAACCTCAGATATGCAGGTGACACCACCCTTATGGCAGAAAGTGAAGAGGAACTAAAAAGCCTCTTGATGAAAGTGAAAGTGGAGAGTGAAAAAGTTGGCTTAAAGCTCAACATTCGGAAAACGAAGATCATGGCATCCGGTCCCATCACTTCATGGGAAATAGATGGGGAAACAGTGGAAACAGTGTCAGACTTTATTTTGGGGGGCTCCAAAATAACTGCATATGGTGATTGCAGCCATAAAATTAAAAGACGTTTACTGCTTCGAAGAAAAGTTATGACCAACCTAGATAGCATATTGAAAAGCAGAGACATTACTTTGCCAACAAACGTCCTTCTAGCCAAGGCTATGGTGTTTCCAGTGGTCATGTATGGATGTGGGATTTGGACTGTAAAGAAAGCTGAGCGCCGAAGAATTGATGCTGTTGAACTGTGGTGTTGGAGAAGACTCTTGAGAGCCCCATGGACTGCAAGGAGATCCAACCATTCTGAAGGAGATCAGCCCTAGGATTTCTTTGGAAGGAATGATGCTAAAGCTGAAACTGCAGTAGTCTGGCCACCTCATAGGAAGAGTTGACTCATTGGAAAAGACTCTGATGCTGGGAGGGATTGGGGGCAGGAGGAAAAGGGGACGACAGAGGATGAGATGGCTGGATGGCATCACTGACTCGATGGACGTGAGTTTGAGTGAACTCTGGAAGATGGCGATGGACAGGGTGGCCTGGTGTGCTGCGATTCATGGGGTCGCAAAGAGTTGGACGTGACTGAGTGACTGAACTGAGCTGAACTGAACCATCCTGTACTAGGCATAACACATAAAGAAGCACACATACCAACTTCAGAAACGTTGCAAAGAGTTTACTGAACACAAACACTTGGTGCTAGGAATCTTTGGGGAATTAAGGGAAGACAGACCTGGATCTACATAATGTGTGTCAGGAAGATCAGATAGGAGGAAAGTGTAGAGTCCAGTGATATGAAGAGTCCAGGAAATGGAGATCTGAGAGATGACCAAGAGAAATTAAGCCCAAGAAAATGCACAGAAATTGTCAGGAACTCTAGATGTCCAAGAGACTTGATGGGTGATCATATCTATTTTTATTTGAATTTCCAAAAGCAAACTATTCCAGTGGAGAGCTGAGTTATGTGAAGAATACTTTTATTGAATATATATTCTATGTGTTTTTAATTATATATTAAAATTAACTGCACATTGTTGTTACACATAATTATGTGCAAAAAAAAATTACACATAAAACCTTACCTACAATATATGCTTAATTAAATCCTCAAAACATTATATTACCTAAGTATTGCATGCATCTATTGAAAGATCATCCTGAAATTACAAAGAGATTAAATAACTTGCTCAAGGTTGTGCTTTAAGTAACCGAAAAGTTGGTCACAAGGATCGACATCAGCCCAGCCATGGACTTGCTCAGGAGAGTGTAATTTCTGAGGAACTTACATCATGATTGTGAAAGGCCTGAGGAGTTAGAGGTTGGCTGTTTCCTTATATGGGAGGAAACTGCTGCTCTGGGAGAAGGATTAGGTAGCCTAGGTAAAGAAAAATTGGGGGTAGAGGATCTCATTAGTCTTTTCTACAATCACCCTTCCTGGGTGAAAGACAAGAGGCACCAAGCCAGCCATGCATTGTTTACCACAGAACAGCAGAGAATTCCTAGAGTTGGGCTTGCAGGAGAAGCAGACATAAGCAGGTAGAGACTAGCCATCAGTAATCCTCCTCTCCTCTTCTCTTCCTTTGTAATAGAACTAATAATTTGCCAGTTTAAAACTATATTTAATATTTTTAATGAAAAATAAACAGCACTAAAAATTTTTAAATTATTAAGAGGATGATGGGTGCTTTCAATGAGTCATTCAGGGAAAAGTAGGTAAATATTGAGCAACTATAGCCATAAATAGAAAACAATGAATAATTCAACATGCATCTTAAAATGTGAAAGGCATAAAATTTCAGAGTAAGAAAATTCTCTCCTTTATAAAACAAATGTGAGAAATGCCTTCCCTTGTAGATCACTTTTTCAGAACTCTGGAAAATAACTATGACACACAGTAAGATGATGGGGCATTTATTCAAGAAAAACAACAGAATCCCAATAAGAACAGGAAGTGTTGTGGTGTTTTAACTTGCTCTATGTTCCCAAGTCGCATAATTCACCGGAAAAAGAATAGCCTGTATTCTTGGTAAACACCAGAGACCTTGTAGCCACCACAGACAGCCAATTCAGAGTTTTATTCCCAATAAATCTGTCATGATTTGCCATACCTGTTGGTATTCTGGAAGATCCCACTTGCAAGAAAAAAAAAAAATCTATATTTGCCCTAACAAGGGATATTCCTTTGAGCTTCCCAAAGTATTGAAAAACAGTTAATGCCCACTATAGACTAATTAAAGTCTTATAAGGGAAAACTGGGGAGTGAGGGTGTTTTGAAAGGAGCCAGAGATAAAATTGCCAACATTCATCGGATCATGGTGAAAGCAAAGGAATTCAGAAAATCATCTACCTTTGCTTCATTGACTACACTAAAGCCTTTGACTGTGTGGATCACAACAAACTGTGGGAAATTCTTAAATTCATGGGAGTACCAGACCACCTCACTTGTCTCCTGAGAAACCTGTATGTGGATCAAGAAGCAACAGTTAGAACCAGACATGGAACAGCTGAATGGTTGAAAATTATAAAAGGAATGTGAAAAGGCTGTATATTATCATGCTGCTCCTTTAAATTCTGTTCAGAGTATATCATGTAAAATCCAGGGTGGATGAATCACAAGCTGGAATCAAGATTGCCTGGAGAAGTATCAACAACCTCAGATATGCACATGATACCACTCTAATGGCAGAAGTTGAAGAAGAGCAAAACAGCCCCTTGATGGAGATGAAAGAGTGAGACAGTCAATTCCTAGGCATGTTGATAAGAAGTCTGGGGTCCCCGAGGAGGAGAAACCAGTCCAGGGATCTCAAGGAGAAGATAGGGGTCTGGAGTTCTCAAGGAAGAGAAAAGGACAAACTTTTTTTTCTTATAACGCCAGAACTGATGCTGCTGCTGCTGCCTCTGCTGAGTCACATCAGTTGTATCTGACTCTGTGTGACCCCACAGACGGCAGCCCACCAGGCTCCCCGTCCCTGGGATTCTCCAGGCAAGAACACTGGAGTGGGTTGCCATTTCCTTCTCCAATGCATGAAAGTGAAAAGTGAAAGTGAAGTCGCTCAGTCGTGTCCGACCCTCAGCGACCCCATGGACTGCAGCCTTCCAGCCTCCTCCATCCATGGGATTTTCCAGGCAAGAATACCGGAGTGGGGTGCCATTGCCTTCTCTGCCAGAACTGACGATTGCACAACAAAACAACTCATCTTGCTCAAGGATATGTTTTCCCGTAAACCCTGTTCAGTTCAGTTCAGTCGCTCAGTCATGTCAAACTCTTTGTGACCCCATGAATTTCAGCACGCCAGGCCTCCCTGTCCATCACCAACTCCCAGAATTCACTCAAACTCATGTCCATCGAGTCGGTGATGCCATCCAGCCATCTCATCGTCTGTCGTCCCCTTCTCCTCCTGCCCCCAATCCCTCCCAGCATCAGAGTTTTTTCCAATGAGTCAACTCTTCACATGAGGTGACCAAAGTATTGGAGTTTCAGCTTTAGCATCAGTCCTTCCAATGAACACCCAGGAATGATCTCCTTTAGAATGGACTGGTTGGAGAACCTAAAGAACAAACAATCAATGATGAAGGACACAGTACCTGAAATTGAAAATACACTAGAAGAAGCCAATAGCAGAATAACTGAGGTAGAATGAATGAGCTGAATAAAATGATGGATACATATAATGTTGAAAATAATTGCCACAGAGCAGAATAAAAAAAGAAAAAGAAAAGAAAACAAGAATTGATGTCAGCCTCAGAGACCTCTGGGATAACATTACATGCACCAACATTCAAATTATAGAGTTCCCAGAAGACAAAGTGTAAGCATCTGAGAAAATAGTTCAAGAGACTATAGTAGAAAGCTTCCCTAACATAAGAAAGAGAATAGTCAGTCAAGTCCAGGAAGTGCAGAGAGGGCCATACAAGGTAAACCCAAGCGGAAACATGCTGAGGCACATATTAATCAAACTATCAAGAACTCTTCTAAGCCAAAAAAAAAAAAAAAAAAGTCAAAAAATAAATACAAAGAAAAAATATTAAAAACAGCAAGGGAAAATCAGCAAATAATAGACAGAGAATCCCCATAAGGTTATCAACTAATATTTCAGCCGAAACTCTACAGCCAAAAGTAAGTGGCAGAATATATTTAAAGTGATGAA
Organism: Bos javanicus; assembly: GCF_032452875.1. Classification (NCBI taxonomy): domain Eukaryota; kingdom Metazoa; phylum Chordata; class Mammalia; order Artiodactyla; family Bovidae; genus Bos; species Bos javanicus. The sequence goes on from NC_083870.1 coordinate 13,319,342, forward strand.
AGGGGGAAAGCTACAACCAAGATTACTTCATCCACCTAAGCTCTCATCCAAATTTGACAGAGAAACCAAAAACTTTACAGACAAGCAAAAGCTAAGAGAATTCAGCACCACCAGACCAACTTTACAACAAATGCAAAAAGAACCTCTTTAGGTAGGAAACACAAGAGAAGAAAAAGACCAACAAAAACAAACTGAAAGCAATTAAGAAAACGGTAATAGGAATATACATATTGATAATTACCTTAAGTTTAAATGGATTAAATGCTCCAATAAAAAGAAATGGACTCCCATCCAAGTACTAACCAGGCCTGACCCTGCTAAGCTTCAGATCAGATGAGATCGGGCATGTTCAGGGTGGTGCAAAGTAATAATAATAATAATAATTAATAAATGATAAATGGTTAAAAAAATAAATAAAAGATTCCCCCCCAAAAAAAAGAAAGAAAGAAAGAAATGGACTGGCTAAATGGATATTTTTTTAAAGGCCTGTATATATGTTGTCTACAAGAGACCCACTTCAGACCTGAAGACACAGAGAGACGGAATGGAGAAAGATATCTCGTGCAAAGGGAAATCAAAAGAAAGCTGGAGTAGCAAAACTCATATCTTTATGAGTTTTGTCTCTTTAAAAGAGACAAGAAAGGACACTACATAATGATGAAAGGGTCAATTCAAGAAGAAGATAAATATTTATATCTTTATATATATATATATATAAAGATAAAATTGTAAATATTTATACATTAAATATATGAACACCTCAATATACAAGACAAATCCTAATATCCATAAAGGGGAAAACTGATGGTAACACAAAGATAATGGGGGGCTTTAACATTCCACTTACACAAATAGATAGGTTATCCAGACAGAAAATTAATAAGCAAGCACAAACTTTATATGACACAATCGAACAAATATACTTAATTGCTATTTACAGGACACTCCATTCCAAAGCAGCAGAATACACTTTCTTCTTACGTGCGCACAGAACATTCGCCAAGTTAGATCACAACTTGAGTCACAAATTAAGGCTTGGTAAAGTAAACAATATTGAAATCATATCAAGTGTCTTTTCTGACTTCCACACTATGAGATTAGAAATTAATTACAGGGGGAGGAGACAAGATGGCGGAGGAGTAGGACGAGGAGAACACTTTCTCCCCCACAAATTCATCAAAAGAGCATTTAAATGTCGAGTAAATTCCACAAAACAACTACTGAATGCCGGCAGAGGACATCAGGCACCCAGAAAAGCAACCCAAGTCTTCAAAAGCAGGTAGGAAAAAATATAAAAGACAAAAAAGAGACAAAAGAGGGAGGGACGGAGCTCCGTCCCGGGAAGGGAGTCTTAAAAATAGAGAAGTTTCCAAACACCAGGAAACCTTCTCACTGCTGAATCTGTGCCGAGCTTTGGAAGCACAGAGGGCAACATAACAGGGAGAAAAAAATAAATAAACAATTAAAACCTGCAGATTGCGAGCCCTACGGTAACGCCCCCAGTGGAGAAGCAGCACAGATGCCTGCACAGGCCATTAGCAAGCGGGGGCTGGGCAGGGAGGCGCGGCACGGGCTGCATCGCTCAGAGTAAGAATCTGGCCTGAATACCCTGAGCACTATCTGAGCGAAATAATTTGGGCTAGCAAACCAGACTGTGGGATATCTACCATGCGAAAAGCCAGCCCCAACCTAAGACACCGCCAGGCCCGCGCACAGAACAAAGGACTGAACAGAGATAGCCGGCTGCAGACCTTCCCGCTCCGGTGACAGGCAGCCAGAGCCGGAAGGGGGCAATTGCAGCCCCAGAGAGACATTATCTATAAAACTGTAAGCAGGCTTTTTTGCTAACGAAAACTTCTTGGGGGTCTGGACGGTCAACATTTGCCTGAGAAGGTGCGCCAGTTTTACACCCAGATAACCGAGTGGCGGGGAGGCGATAAGTCGCAGCATTGACGCTCGCCAAACACCTCATCACCTGAGCTGCTCCGACGAGGGAAGAGCACAAAACACAGGCCCAACTGAGTCTGCGCCTCTGAGGACTACCCAAGTGCCTGAACCTGAGCGGCTTGGACCTGGGAGGTGCATGCAGCCCAGGGCCGGCCTCGGATTGTTCCCGACGGAACAACCTAGAGACCGAGCAGCGTGGGCAGGGAGGCTACACGTGCCGTGAGCGGGGGCAGACCCAGTGTGGCTGAGGCACTGCGAGCGCACGCCAGTGTTATTTGTTTGCAGCATCCCTCCCTCCCTCCCCACAGCGCGAATGAACAAGTGAGCCTAAAAAAGAAAAAAAGTTTCCCCCACCGTCCACTTTGTGTCAGGGTGGTAACCAGACACTGAAGAGACCAGCAAACAGAAGTTATAACAGAGGGAAACGCCTTGGAAGCTACAGGCAATAGATTAAAACCCCATGGTTACTACGGACTACGTAGGAAGGGGCCTATAGATCTTGAGAAATATAAGTCGGACCAAGGAACTAGCCAAAAATGAACTGAACCCACAATACTCAAAATAAAACCAGAAAAAGTCCTAGATATATTTTTACTATTTTTACGATCATTCTTTCTTTCTTTCTTTCTTTTTATTTTTTTAATTTTTAGAAAAAAAATTTTAAGTCCTCTATTGTTCCTTTAATTTTAACTCTTATAACCTATTACTTTGCAAAAAAAAAAAAAAAGACCCTATTTTTTTTCTTCTTCAGCAAACTCCATATATATATATATTTTATAATTTCTTGACCTTGGTTTTTTTTTTTTTTCCTTCTTTTCTTCTTTTCTTTAACATTGTATTTTTGAAATTCCAAACTCTACTCTAGTTTTTTAATTTTAGCTTTTTGGTATATGTTATCAATTTTGTACCTATAGTTTGTTTTATAATTTCTGTGATTTTTTTTTCTGTTTCTTTCTCTTCTTCTTTTATATAACATTGTATATCTGAAATTCCAAACTCTACTCTAGATTTTTTTTAAATTTTATTTTATTTTTAAACTTTACAATATTGTATTAGTTTTGCCAAATATCGAAATGAATCCGCCACAAGTATACCCGTGTTCCCCATCCTGAACCCTCCTCCCTCCTCCCTCCCCAACCCTCCCTCTGGGTCCTCCCAGTGTACCAGGCCCAAGCATCCAGTACCATGTATCGAACCTGGACTGGCGACTCGTTTCATACATGATAATATACATGTTTCAATGCTATTCTCCCAAATCTCCCCACCCTCTCCCTCTCCTACAGAGTCCTTAAGACTGATCTATACATCGGTGTCTCTTTTGAAGTCTCGTACACAGGGTTATTGTTACCATCTTTCTAAATTCCATATATATGCATTAGTATACTGTATTGGTGTTTTTCTTTCTGGCTTACTTCACTCTGTATAATAGGTTCCAGTTTCATCCATCTCATTAGAACTGATTCAAATGTATTCTTTTTAATGGCTGAGTAATACTCCATTGTGTATATGTACCACAGCTTTCTTTATCCATTCATCTGCTGATGGGCATCTAGGTTGCTTCCATGTCCTGGCTATTATAAACAGTGCTGCAATGAACATTGGGGTACACGTGTCTCTTTCCCTTCTGGTTTCCTCAGTGTGTATGCCGAGCAGTGGGATTGCTGGATCATAAGGCACTTCTATTTAATTTATGCTTTTTGGTATTTGATATTAATTTTGTACCTGTATTTTCTTTATAATTTTGCGACATTGTGTGTTTTTGTTTGTTTGTTTGTTTTCTCTCTTTATGTCTCTTCTTCCTTTTTTTTTTAACATTGTATTTTTGAAATTCCAAACTCTACTCTAGATTTTTAATTTTTGCTTTTTGGTATTAGTTATCAATTTTGTACCTGTATTTTCTTTATAATTTTCGCGACCTTGTTTGTTTTTCTTTGTTCGTTTTTTCTCTCTTTCTTTTCCTTCTTCTTTTCTTTAACATCATATTTTTGAAATTCCAAACTCTACTCTAGATTTTTAATTTTTGCTTTTATGTATTTGTTACCAATTTTATACCTTTAAGAACCCAATCCTCAGGACCCATTTTTCACTAGGGAGTGAGATTACTAACTTGACTGCTCTCCCTCCCTTTGGACTCTCCTTTTTCTCCACCAGGTCGCCTGTGTCTCCTCCCTAACCCCTCTCTACTCTACCCAACTCTGTGAGTTTCTGTGTGTTCCAGATGGTGGAGAACACTTAGGGAACTGATTACTGGCTGGATCTGTCTCCCTCCTTTTCATTCCCCCTTTTATCCTTCTGGCCACCTCTGTCTCCTTCCTCCTTCTCCTCTTCTCTGTATAACTCCGTGAACATCTCTGAGTGGTCCAGTTGTGGAGTGCACATAAGGAAGTGACTACTGGCTACCCCACTCTGTCCACAATTGATTCCACCTCATCTCATTTGGGTCACCTCTAACTCCCTCCTCCCTCTTCTCTTCTCCATGTAACGCTGTGAACCTCTCTGAGTGACCCTCACAGTAGAGAAACTTTTCATCTTTCATGTAGATGTTTTATCAATGGTGCTGTATAGAAGGAGAAGTTTTGAAACTACTGTAAAAATAAGACCAATAACCGGAAGCAGGAGGCTTAAGTCCAAACCCTGACTCCAGGGAACTCCTGACTCCAAGGAACATTAATAGACAGGAGCTCATCAAACGCCTCCATACCGACACTGAAACCAAACACCACACAAGGGCCAACAAGTTCCAGGGCAAGACATACCAAGCAAATTCTCCAGCAACAAAGGAACACAGCCCTGAGCTTCAAGACACAGGCTGCCCAAAGTCACCCCAAAACCATAGACATCTCATAACTCATTACTGGACATTTCATTGCACTCCAGAGAGAAGAAATACAGCTCAACCCACCAGAACACCGACACAAGCTTCCCTAACCAGGAAACCTTGACAAGCCACCTGTACAAACCCACATACAGCGAGGAAAAGCCACAATAAAGAGAACTCCACAAACTACCAGAATACAGAAAGGACACCCCAACCTCAGCAATTTAAACAAGATGAAGAGACAGAGGAATACCCAGCAGATAAAGGAACAGGATAAATGCCAACCAAACCAAACAAAAGAGGAAGAGATAGGGAATCTACCTGATAAAGAATTCCAAATAATGATAGTGAAACTGATCCAAAATCTTGAAATTAAAATGGAATCACAGATAAATAGCCTGGAGACAAGGATTGAGAAGATGCAAGAAAGGTTTAACAAGGACCTAGAAGAAATAAAAAAGAGTCAATATATAATGAATAATGCAATAAATGAAAATAAAAACACTCTGGAGGCAACAAATAGTAGAATAACAGAGGCAGAAGATAGGATTAGTGAATTAGAAGATAAAATGGTAGAAATAAATGAATCAGAGAGGATAAAAGAAAAATGAATTAAAAGAAATGAGGACAATCTCAGAGACCTCCAGGACAATATTAAACGCTACAACATTCGAATCATAGGGGTTCCAGAAGAAGAAGACAAAAAGAAAAACCATGAGAAAATACTTGAGGAGATAATAGTTGAAAACTTCCCTAAAATGGGGAAGGAAATAATCACCCAAGTTCAAGAAACCCAGAGAGTCCCAAACAGGATAAACCCAAGGCGAAACACCCCAAGACACATATTAATCAAATTAACAAAGATCAAACACAAAGAACAAATATTAAAAGCAGCAAGAGAAAAACAGCAAATAACACACAAGGGAATTCCCATAAGGATAACAGCTGATCTTTCAATAGAAACTCTTCAAGCCAGGAGGGAATGGCAAGACATACTTAAAATGATGAAAGAAAATAACCTACAGCCCAGGTTATTGTACCCAGCAAGGATCTCATTCAAGTATGAAGGAGAAAGCAAAAGCTTTTCAGACAAGCAAAAGTTGAGAGAATTCTGCACCACCAAACCAGCTCTCCAACAAATACTAAAGGATATTCTCTAGACAGGAAACACAAAAAAGGTGTATAAATTCGAACCCAAAACAATAAAGTAAATGGCAACGGGATCATACTTATCAGTAATTACCTTAAACGTAAATGGGTTGAATGCCCCAACCAAAAGACAAAGACTGGCTGAATGGATACAAAAACAAGACCCCTACATATGTTGTCTACAAGAGACCCACCTCAAAACAGGGGACACATACAAACTGAAAGTGAAGGGCTGGAAAAAGATTTTCCATGCAAATAGGGACCAAAAGAAAGCAGGAGTAGCAATACTCATATCAGATAAAATAGACTTTAAAACAAAGGCTGTGAAAAGAGACAAAGAAGGTCAGTACATAAAGATCAAAGGATCAATCCAAGAAGAAGATATAACAATTATAAATATATATGCACCCAACACGGGAGCACCGCAGTATGTAAGACAAATGCTAACAAGTATGAAAGGAGAAATTAACAATAACACAATAATAGTGGGAGACTTTAATACCCCACTCATACCTATGGATAGATCAACTAAACAGAAAATTAACAAGGAAACACAAACTTTAAATGATACAATAGACCAGTTAGACCTAATTGGTATCTATAGGACATTTCATCCCAAAACAATGAATTTCACCTTTTTCTCAAGCACACATGGAACCTTCTCCATTATAGATCACATCCTGGGCCATAAAGCTAGCCTTGGTAAATTCAAAAAAATAGAAATCATTCCAAGCATCTTTTCTGACCACAATGCAGTAAGATTAGATCTCAATTACAAGAGAAAAACTATTAAAAATTACAACATATGGAGGCTGAACAACACGCTGCTGAATAACCAACCAATCACAGAAGAAATCAAAATTTGCATAGATACGAATGAAAATGAAAACACAACAACCCAAAACCTGTGGGACACGGTAAAAGCAGTCCTAAGGGGAAAGTTCATAACAATACAGGCACACCTCAAGAAACAAGAAAAAAGTCAAATAAATAACCTAACTCTACACCTAAAGCAACTAGAAAAGGAAGAAATGAAGAACCCCAGGGTTAGTAGAAGGAAAGAAATCTTAAAAATTAGGGCAGAAATAAATGCAAAAAAAAAAAAGAGAGTCCATAGCAAAAATCAACAAAACCAAAAGCTGGTTCTTTGAAAGGATAAATAAAATTGACAAACCATTAGCCAGACTCCTCAAGAAACAAAGGGAGAAAAATCAAATCAATAAAATTAGAAATGAAAATGGAGAGATCACAACAGACAACACAGAAATTCAAAAGATCATAAGAGACTACTATCAACAATTATATGCCAATAAAATGGACAACGTGGAAGAAATGGACAAATTCTTAGAAAAGTACAACTTTCCAAAACTTAACCAGGAAGAAATAGAAAATCTTAACAGACCCATCACAAGCACGGAAATTGAAACTGTAATCAAAAATCTTCCAGCAAACAAAAGCCCAGGTCCAGACGGCTTCACAGCTGAATTCTACCAAAAATTTAGAGAAGAACTAACACCTATCCTGCTCAAACTCTTCCAGAAAATTGCAGAGGAAGGTAAACTTCCAAACTCATTCTATGAGGCCACCATCACCCTAATACCAAAACCTGACAAAGATCCCACAAAAAAAGAAAACTACAGGCCAATATCACTGATGAACATAAATGCAAAAATTCTTAAAAAAATTCTAGCAATCAGAATCCAACAACACATTAAAAAGATCATACACCATGACCAAGTGGGCTTTATCCCAGAGATGCAAGGATTCTTCAATATCCGCAAATCAATCGGTGTAATACACCACATTAACAAATTGAAAGATAAAAACCATATGATCATGTCCATAGATGCAGAGAAAGCCTTTGACAAAATTCAACACTCATTTATGATAAAAACTCTCCAGAAAGCAGGAATAGAAGGAACATACCTCAACATAATAAAAGCTATCTATGACAAACCCACAGCAAACATTATCCTCAATGGTGAAAAACTGAAAGCATTTTCTCTAAAGTCAGGAACAAGACAAGGGTGCCCACTTTCACCACTACTATTCAACATAGTTTTGGAAGTTTTGGCCACAGCAATCAGAGCAGAAAAAGAAATAAAAGGAATCCAAATCGGAAAAGAAGAAGTAAAATTCTCACTATTTGCAGATGACATGATCCTCTACATAGAAAACCCTAAAGACTCCACCAGAAAATGACTAGAACTAATCAATGACTATAGTAAAGTTGCAGGATATAAAATCAACACACAGAAATCCCTTGCATTTCTATACACTAATAATGAGAAAATAGAAAGAGAAAAAAGGAAACAATTCCATTCACCATTGCAACGGAAAGAATAAAATACTTAGGAATATATCTACCTAAAGAAACTAAAGACCTATATATAGAAAACTATAAAACGCTGGTGAAAGAAATCAAAGAGGACACTAAGAGATGGAGAAATATACCATGTTCATGGATTGGAAGAATCAATATAGTGAAAATGAGTATACTACCCAAAGCAATTTACAGATTCAATGCAATCCCTATCAAGCTACCAACAGTATTCTTCACAGAGCTAGAACAAATAATTTCACAATTTGTATGGAAATACAAAATAACCTCGAATAGCCAAAGCGATCCTGAGAAAGAAGAATGGAACTGGAGGAATCAACCTGCCTGACTTCAGGCTCTACTACAAAGCCACAGTTATCAAGACAGTATGGTACTGGCACAAAGACAGAAATATAGATCAATGGAACAAAATAGAAAGCCCAGAGATAAATCCACACACATATGGACACCTTATCTTTGACAAAGGAGGCAAGAATATACAATGGATTAAAGACAATCTCTTTAACAAGTGGTGCTGGGAAATCTGGTCAACCACTTGTAAAAGAATGAAACTAGAACACTTTCTAACACCATACACAAAAATAAACTCAAAATGGATTAAAGATCTAAACGTAACACCAGAAACTATAAAACTCCTAGAGGAGAACATAGGCAAAACACTCTCTGACATACATCACAGCAAGATCCTCTATGACCCACCTCCCAGAATATTGGAAATAAAAGCAAAAATAAACAAATGGGACCTAATTAACCTTAAAAGCTTCTACACATCAAAGGAAACTATTAGCAAGGTGAAAAGACAGCCTTCAGAATGGGAGAAAATAATAGCAAATGAAACAGCTGACAAAGAACTAATCTCAAAAATATACAAGCAGCTCCTACAGCTCAACTCCAGAAAAATAAATGACCCAATCAAAAAATGGGCCAAAGAACTAAATAGACATTTCTCCAAAGAAGACATACAGATGGCTAACAAACACATGAAAAGATGCTCAACATCACTCATTATCAGAGAAATGCAAATCAAGACCACTATGAGGTACCATTTCACACCAGTCAGAATGGCTGCGATCCAAAAGTCTACAAATAATAAATGTTGGAGAGGGTGTGGAGAAAAGGGAACCCTCTTACACTGTTGGTGGGAATGCAAACTATTACAGCCACTATGGAGAACAGTGTGGAGATTCCTTAAAAAACTGGAAATAGAACGGCCTTATGATCCAGCAATCCCACTGCTAGGCATACACACAGAGGAAACCAGAAGGGAAAGAGACACGTGTACCCCAATGTTCATCGCAGCACTGTTTATAATAGCCAGGACATGGAAGCAACCTAGATGCCCATCAGCAGATGAATGGATAAGAAAGCTATGGTACATATACACAATGGAGTATTACTCAGCCATTAAAAAGAATACATTTGAATCAGTTCTAATGAGTGGATGAAACTGGAGCCTATTATACAGAGTGAAGTAAGCCAGAAGGAAAAACACCAATACAGTATACTAACGCATATATATGGAATTTAGAAAGATGGTAACAATAACCCTGTGAACAAGACAGCAAAAGAGACACTGATGTATAGAACAGTCTTAAGGACTCTGTGGGAGAGGGAGAAGGTGGGAAGATTTGGGAGAATGGCATTGAAACATGTAAAATATCATGTATGAAACGAGATGACAGTCCAGGTTCGATGCATGATACTGGACGCTGGGGGCTAGTGCACTGGGACGACCCAGAGGGATGGTATGGGGAGGGAGGAGGTTAAAAATAACAATGAAAATACAATGAACCAAAATCTATGGAATGCAGCAAAAGCAGTTCTAAAAGGGAAGTTTATAGCAATACAACTCTATCTCAAGAAACAATAATAATCCCAAATAAACACTCTAACCTTATGTCTAAAGCAACTAGAGATAGAAGAGCAAACAAAGACCAAAGTTAGTAGAAGGAATGAAATCAGAAGGATTAGAGCAGAAATAAGTGAAATGGAAATGAAAAAAAAAAGTTGCAAAGAACAATAAAATTAAAAGCTGATGTTTTGAGAAGATAAATAAAATCGACAAATCATTACCCAGACTCATAAAGAAAAAAGGGAGAAGCTGCAAATCAATGAAATTAGAGATGAAAAAAGTTACAACTGACACTGCAGAAATACAAAGAATCATAAGAGACTACTACGAGCTTCACTGCTACTATTGTATGACAATAAAATGGACAACCTGGAAGAAATGGACAAATTCTTAGAAAGGCACTGAACAAGGAAGAAAGAGAAAATACCAACAGACCAATCACAAATAATTAAGTTGAAACTATAGAATGAAGCAGGGCAAAGACTAATAGAGTTTTGCCAAGAAAATGCACTGGTCATAACAAACACCTTCTTCCAACAACACAAGAGAAGACTCTATACATTGTCATCACCAGATGGTCAACACCAAAATCAGATTGATTATATTCTTTGCAGCCAAAGATGGAGAAGCTCTATACAGTCAGCAAAAACAAGACTAGGAGCTGACTGTGGCTCAGACCATGAACTCCTTATCACCAAATTCAGACTGAAATTGAAGAAAGTAGGGGAAACCACTAGACCATTCAGGTGTGACCTAAATCAAATCCCTTATGATTTTACAGTGGAAGTGAGAAATAGATTTAAGGGCCTAGATCTGATAGATAGAGTGCCTGATGAACTATGGAATGAGGTTCATGACATTGTACAGGAGACAGGGATCAAGACCATTCCCATGGAAAAGAAATGCAAAAAAGCAAAATGGCTGTCTGGGGAAGCCTTACAAATAGCTGTGAAAAGAAGAGAAGCAAAAAGCAAAGGAGAAAAGGAAAGATATAAACATCTGAATGCAGAGTTCCAAAGAATAGCAAGAAGAGAGAAGAAAGCCTTCTTCAGTGACCAATGCAAAGAAATAGAGGAAAACAACAGAATGGGAAAGACTAGGGATCTCTTCAAGAAAATCAGAGATACCAAAGGAACATTTCATGCAAAGATGAGCTCGATGAAGGACAGAAATGGTATGGGCCTAACAGAAGCAGAAGATATTAAGAACAGATGGCAAGAATACACAGAAGAACTGTACAAAAAAGATCTTCATGACCCAGATAATCACAATGGTGTGATCACTGACCTAGAGCCAGATATCCTGGAATGTGAAGTCAAGTGGGCCTTAGAAAGCATCACTATGAACAAAGCTAGTGGAGGTGATGGAATTCCAGTTGAACTATTCCAAATCCTGAAAGATGATGCTGTGAAAGTGCTGCACTCAATATGCCAGCACATTTGGAAAACTCAGCAGTGGCCATAGGACTGGAAAAGGTCAGTTTTCATTCCAATCCCAAAGAAAGGCAATGCCAAAGAATGCTCAAACTACCACACAATTGCACTCATCTCACACGCTAGTAAAGTAATGCTCAAAATTCTCCGAGCCAGGCTTCAGCAATATGTGAACCATGAACTTCCTGATGTTCAAGCTGGTTTTAGAAAAGGCAGAGGAACTAGAGATCAAATTGCCAACATCCGCTGGATCATCAAAAAAGCAAGAAAGTTCCTTTTCTTGGAAAGGAAAACATCTATTTCTGCTTTATTGACTATGCCAAAGCCTTTGACTGTGTGGATCACAATAAACTGTGGAAAATTCTGAAAGAGATGGGAATACCAGAACACCTGATCTGCCTCTTGAGAAATTTGTATGCAGGTCAGGAAGCAAAAGTTAGAACTGGACATGGAACAACAGACTGGTTCCAAATAGGAAAAGCAGTTCGTCAAGGCTGTATATTGTCACCCTGCTTATTTAACATAAATGCAGAGTACATCATGAGAAACGCTGGACTGGAAGAAACACAAACTGGAATCAAGATTGCCGGGAGAAATATCAATAACCTCAGATACGCAGATGACACCACCCTCATGGCAGAAAATGAAGAGGAACTAAAAAGCCTCTTGATGAAAGTGAAAGTGGAGAGTGAAAAAGTTGGCTTAAAGCTCAACATTCAGAAAACGAAGATCATGGCATCCAGTCCCATCACTTCATGGGAAATAGATGGGGAAACAGTGGAAACAGTGTCAGACTTTATTTTGGGGGCTCCACAATCACTACAGATGGTGACTGCAGCCATGAAATTAAAAGACACTTACTCCTTGGAAGGAAAGTTATGACCAACCTAGGTAGCATATTCAAAAGCAGAGACATTACTTTGCCAACAAAGGTTCATCTAGTCAAGGCTGTGGTTTTTCCTGTGGTCGTGTATGGATGTGAGAGTTGGACTGTGAAGAAGGCTGAGTGCCAAAGAATTGATGCTTTTGAACTGTGGTGTTGGACAAGACTCTTGAGAGTCCCTTGGACTGCAAGGAGGTCCAACCAGTCCATTCTGAAGGAGTTCAGCCCTGAAATTTCTTTGGAAGGAATGATGCTAAAGCTGAAACTCCAGTATTTTGGCCACCTCATATGAAGAGTTGACTCATTGGAAAAGACTCTGATGCTGGGAGGGATTGGAAACAGGAGGAGGAGGGGACGACAGAGGATGAGATGGCTGGATGGCATCGCTGACTCGATGGACGTGAGTCTGTGTGAACTCTGGGAGTTGGTGATGGACAGGGAGGCCTGGCGTGCTGCGATTCATGGGGTCGCAAAGAGTCAGACACAACTGAGCGACCTATCTGATCTGATCTGATCTGATGGTTAAAAATCATCCAATAAACAAAAGTCCAGGACCAGATGGTCACAGTAAATTCTATCAACCACTTAGTGAAGAACTAACACCTCTCCTTCTCAAACTCTTCCAAAAATTGCAGAAATAAGAACACTCCCAAGCTCATTCAATAAGACCACCACCATCCTGATAACAAAACCAAAAATATCATAAAGAAAAAAATTACAGGCCAACAACACTGATGAAGATAGACACAAAAATCCTCAATACAATACTAGAAAGTGAATCCGTTAACACATTAAAATGATCATATACTATGATCAAGTGGGATTTATTGCAGGGATGAAGGATTCTTTGATATATGCAAAGCAATCAATGTGATACTCCATATTAACAAATTAAAGAATGAAAGTTATGTGATCATCTCAACAGATGCAACAAATCTTTCAACAAAATTCAACACCCATTTTAGATAACTCTCCAGAAACTGGGCACAGAAGGAACCTACCTCAACATAATAAAGGTCATATTTAATATGTAAAAAATCCACAATAAACATTCTCAATGGTGAAAAACTGTAAGTATTTCTTCTAAGATCAGGAACAAGATAAGGGTGTCCACTCTCACTGCTATTATTCAACATAGTTTTGAAAGTCCAAGCCACAGCAATCAGAAAAGAAAAAGAAGTAAAAGAAACCTGAATTGGCAAAAAAAGAAGAAGAAGAAGAAATAAATCTATCACTGTTTGCCAATGACTTGATATTATGTAAAGAGAATCCTAAAAATACCACTAGAAAACAACTAGAGCTAATCCATGAATTTAGTAAAGTCACAGAATACAGATTAGTATACAGAAATCTTTTGCATTCCTACTCGCTAACAATGAAAGATCAGAAAGAGAAATTAAAGAAAGAATCCCATTTACCATTGCAACAACAGCAACAAATACATAGACATAAGCTTACCTAAGGAGGAAAAAGACCTGCATGCTGAAAACCAGAAGACAGTGATGAAAGAGATCAAAGATGTTATAAACAGATGAAGAGATATACCAAGTTCTTGGATTGAAGAATCAATATTGTGAAAAAGACTATACTACTCAAAGCAATCTACAGATTCAATGCAAACCCTATCAAATTATCAATGACTTTTTCCACGAAACTAGAGAAAAAGTTTACAATTTCTGTGGAAACACAAAAGACCTCGAATAGCAAAGCAATCTTGAAGCAAAAAAAAAAAAAAATGGAGTTGAAAGAATCATTTTCCCTGACTTCAGACTGTAATACAGGGCTACAGTAATCAAGATAGTATGGCACTGGCACAGAAAGAGAAATATAGATCAATGAAACAATACAGAAAGTCCAAGACAAAACCACCCACCTATTGTCACCTATTCTATGACAAAAAATACAATGGAGCAAAGACAGCCTCTTCAGTAAGTGGTGCTAGGAAATCTGGTCAGCTACATGTAAAAGAATGAAACTAGAAAATTCCCTAACACCATGCGTGCATGCAGGTCGCTTCAGGCATGCTGACACTCTGCAACCCTATGGGCTATAGCCTGCCAGGCTCCTCTGTCCGTGGGATTCTTCAGGAAAGAATGCTGGAGTGAGTTGACATGCCTTCCTCCAGGGGATTTTCCCCACCCAGGAACAAACTCACATCTCCTCTGTCTCTTGCATTGGCAGGTCGGTTCTTTACCACCAGCACCACATGGGAAGCCCCGCTAGCACCATATACAAAAATAAACTCAAAATGGATCAAGGACTTAAACATAAGGCCAGAAACTATGATAACTCTTAGAGAAAAATGTAAGCATAACACTATTTGACATAACTTGTGACAAGATCTTCTATGACCCACCTCTTAGTGTAATAAGCTAATGGGACTTAAATACATTTAAAAGCTTTTGCACAGCAAAGGAAACCATAAACAAGATGAAAGGACAATCTTCAGCATGGGAGAAAGTATTTGCACATGAAGCAACTGACAACGGATTAATCTCCAAAATATACAAACAGCTCATGAAGTTCAATATCCAAAAAAAAAAAGCCAATCAAAAAATGAGCAGGAGACCTAAACAGACATTTCTATACAGATGACCAACAAACACATGGAAAGATGATCAACATCATTAATTATTAGAGAAATGCAAATCAAAACTACAATGAGAGCTCACATCATACAAGTCAGAAAACAAAAAGTAGCCATCCTAAATATTAAAACCTAGTGTGTGCTGTCACTGATTCTGTGTTCAAGTCCCCAACTGATTAAACTCCTTCTTCGGGTTATAAGACATGTTTGATTAAATCTCTACACCAAGTTTCCAGGTCACTTGAGTGGAGAGACTATGCTAGGATCTAAGAGAACAGAGTGGCACCATTTTCTTCCCTGACAGACATCATATTCAAGATGAGCATGAGTCTCCTTCCACTGCACTTCCCAGCATGTTATCAGGAGACTGATGACAGGTGATCCTCCTACCCCACCTCCAGCACCAATAGGAGGTTCCCAGCAGTGTGTCATTGTGTATACTGGACTTTCACTCTTTCAATCAGAAAACTTGTGGTTACATTAAAAAGTGGGTGGGAGTGGAGAAATGAAAATCCAAGAGTCTAAAGGCACAAAGTCCAATAGCTGCTCTAGTTGGAGTCTGGAAACAGAGAATAGGTTGAATTTAATAATCCCAACCTATGAGAGTAAAAAGGCATCCACAGTAGGCTTTTAACCAGTCAGCTTCTTTGAAACCCTCCATAGGTTTTGAAGTCTACAAAATATGCACTATACTCTAAAAAGCAATAAGACAAATAGTATAATCATTATTCTGAAAGTTGCAAAAGTGGTGTAGGCATACACAGTGTAATTTAGTTACAATATGTGGTACTGTTTCTATTATATAATCATATTAACTGCTTTTTCCTACATAATTATCTATTCAGCCAAGTTTTAGTTGAACATGAACCATCCTTGTGCCACTACTGATAGTTGGTAATAACTCTTTGATAGCAGGTTTTACTCTACTGTAGAAATTATCCTTGAACTGGGAAACAGTCCACAATCCAAGTCCAGTCATGAAATACTACCATATTTATGAAGAGCATCTTCTAACTTCTGTGTCACTTTTGGGAAAATATTATTTATTGCTGTAAGAAATGCTGCATCTGTGATTTAGAGTCTCTTATTGGAATTTGATGAAAGTAATGAATTTCAGCCAAAGTGGCAAAAAGAAACAGTGTAACAGCAATCCTCAAGGCCATCAGCACCTCCATCTTTCCCTTCTTCCTTGTGTTGCCAATTCTCCTTTACTTTGGTAAGAGCTCTTTTCTGAACTTGGATGATGTCAGGGAAATTGGCCAGGTGCCTCTGATACAGCACTAACATGTCCATGATGGGGTCCAGGTACTGCCTGGCCTGCTCTGAGAGCTCACCAATGGCTTTCTAGGTACGTGCAGTGAAGGCAATGATGGGCCCAGGCCACTGTTGCCTGTCAATCCAGGCTAAGGGGTATGGATCACCTTCACGTACAAGGCCAAGAAGAAACCTGGGCCCCAAGGCTATTGATCCCCTTGAGCCAGCCCTCAATGTCCTGCTAGCTGTACAAGCTCAGCACCTCATCCTCCCACAACAAGATCACATCCAAGTTCTTCCACCTGAAGTGGGCACCTGATTGTGCAGCTTCATGGTCCTGGCGCCTTGATGGTCTGCCCCCAACTCACAGCTCCCAGAGACTGGTGCTCACCTGAAGGGCCCATGGTGGTACCCACTCTAGGGTGCAGGGAGAGGAACCCCAAAAGCCATGCACGCCTCAGCCTCTGCCCACCAGTTGCACTCTCTGCACAGATATGCTTGCAATTTTTTGGCTTTTAGTGAGACTAGTTTTAGAATATGGATCAAAACTATTTCAAGAGCCAAAATATAGTGATACCCAGGCTGAACAATTAATGGCAGATGTGTTTTACAAGTGGGGATGGAGATGTTGATCAATTGCCTAGATTCTGATAAATTAATCCTCCTAGACTGCCAACCCTACAGAGAATGTGGAGTGGACTCAACTTCTCTCCTCCATATATTCCCTAGCAGAAGGCTCAGGAGAAAGAAAAGGTAAACAGTGTCACATAGTAATACATTATTAGAATGCACAAAGGCCAGCTCTCTTGACACGCTTGAAGAGACTCAGAGGCTTGCCGAGACTCAGAGGCAGATCTAAGTATGTGGATGGTTTCAGCCCACAGTAGGAGCTATTTCTAGCAAGAACATATTCTTTTTTCTCTCTGTTCTTATTTTATTTATTTTTAATTGAAGGATAATTGCTTTACAATATTGTGTTGGTTTCTGCCATACATCAACATGAATCATCCATAAGCATACATATGTCTCCTCCCTCTTGAATTTCCCTCCCACCTCCCACCCCTTCCCATCCCTCTAGGTTTACAGAGCTCAGATTTGAGTTCCATGAATCATACAGCAAATTCCCATTGGCTATCTATTTTATATATGATAGTGTATATACTTCCATGCTACTCTCTCCATTCGTCCCACCCTCTCCTTCCACCCCTCCCCACCCCAATCCAGGTCTGTTCTCTATGTCTGCCTCCCCATTGCTGTCCCGCAAATAGGTTCATCAGAACTATCTTTCTAGATTCCAAATATATGCATTAATATACTATATTTGTTTTTCTCTTTCTGACTTACTTCACTCTGTATAATAGGCTCTAGGTTCATCCATCTCATTAGAACTGACTCAAATGCATTCTTTTCTATATATAAGTGATATCTTGTTGTATTAATATACCACAGCTTATTTGTCTATTCATCTGTTGACGGACATCTAGGTTGCTCCATTACAAGCTATTGTAATAGTGCTGCAGTGAACATTAGGGTACATGTGTCTTTTTCAATGTTGGTTTCTTCAGGGTATATGCCTAGTAGTGAGCTTGCTGTGTCATATGGGGCTTCCCAGGTGGCACTAATGGTAAAGAACCCACCTGCCAATGCAGCACATATAAGAGATGCAAGTTCGATCCCTGAGTCAGGAAGATCCCCTGAAGCAGGGCATGGCAATCCACTCCAGTATTCTTGCATGGGCAATTACCTGGACAGAGGAGCCTGGAGAGCTATAGTCCATAGAGTTGCAAAGATTCGGACACATCTGAAGCAACTTAGCACACACACACATGATAGTTTTATTCCTTGTTTTGTTTTGTTTTTTTAAAATAATCTCCATACTGTCTTCCATAGTGTCTGTATCAATTTACATTCCCACCAACAGTGCAAAAGGGTTCCCTTTTCTCCACACCCTCCCCAGCGTTTATTGATTGTGGATTTTTTGATGATGGGTATTCTGGTCAGTGAGAGGTGATTTTGAAGTTATAGTTTTGACTTCCATTTCTCTAATAATGAGCAATGTCGAGCATCTTTTCTTTTCTTTAATAGCCATCTGTATGTCTACTTGATGATCTTCTTGTTTCTTGAAGTAGAATTGCATTGCTTTAAATTTCCTTCTTAGAACTGATTTTGCTGCACCCCAAAGGTTTTGCATCATCGTGTTTTCTTGTCATTTGTTACTAGGAATTTTTTTATTTCCCTTTTTATTTCTTCAGTAAGCCATTTATTATTTAGAAGTATATTGTTTAATCTCTATGTCTTTGGTTTTTTACAGTTTTCTTTTCCGTGTAAGTGAAATCTAGACTCCTAGTGTTGTGGTCAGAAAAGATGCTTGATATGATTTTTATTTTCTTAAATTTACTGAGGCTTGATTTGTGACCCAAGATGTGGTCTATCCTGGAGAATGTTCTATGTGCACTTGAGAAGAAAGTATATTCTGCATTTAGATGGAATGTTCTGAGGATATCAATCATGTCCACCAGCTCTAATGTGTCATTCAAGGCTTGTGTTTCCTTATTAATTTTCTGCTTTGATAATCTGCCCATTGGTGTAAGTGGGGTGTTAAACTTCCCTACTATTACTGTGTTACTGTCAAGTTCCCCTTTTATGTCTGTTAGTCTTTGCCTTCTGTATTAGGTGTTCCTATGTTGAGTGCAATATTTAAAACTGTTATGTCTTCTTCTTGCTTCTCCTTTGCCCTTGGATGTCGGGTATGATTTTTTCGTACGATGCAACATTCTCCTGTCAATGCTTACTCAGCAGTGAGTGTAATTTTGGAGTTCCAGCAGGAGAAGATGAGTGCACACATTCCATTCTGCCATCTTGGCCATGGTGAGGCAAAGGAAAAGCCCCAGCAAGATGGAAGAAGGGGCAAAATCATGTTGAGACTCAAACCCCATACCCACCCCCGAGAAGCCCAGAGGACTCAAACAAAACCTTGTGCACCCCAGGACCCAGAGACCACAGAGACTAAGCCACACTTGCCTTTGAGAGTTTGAGTGTCTCGTGCAGAGGGACAGGTCAGCAGTGGCCTGCCACAGGGGCAGGGGCTCTGGTGTACCAGACTTGGGTCACACAGCATGTGGCATAAAACCTCCCAGAGGAGATCACCAGTAACCCTACCATAGAGCCACTGAGCAGATGACGCACAAACTGCGGAATTATACCAAATAAATTCTTACACAGTTGAGAAAGTTCTAGGACCCACAACAGATTTCCCAACATGGGAATCTGGCAAAGGGACTGAGAACCCACAGGCAATTTGACTTTGGAGGCCAGTTGGACTTGATTACAGAACTTACACAGGACTGGGGAAACAGACTCTTGGAGGGCACAAACAGAACCAGGAGAAGACCCAGGAGAAAGGATCAATGATCCCACAAGAGACTGAGCCAGACTTGCCTGTGAGTGTCCAGGAGTTTCCAGTGGAGGCGTGGGTTGGCATGGCCTGCTGCAGGGTCAGGGGCACTGAGTGCAGCAGTGCGTGCATGGGACGTTTTGAAGGAGTTGGCCATTATCTTCATTACCTCCACCATAGTTTGGTCTCTGGTCAAACAACAGGGAGGGAACACAGCTCCACCCTTCAACAGAAAATTGAATTAAAGATTTACTAAGTATGGTCCTGACCATCAGAACAAGACCCAGTTTCTCCCACTGGGGAAAGAGTGGGGGAAAAACTGATGGGAGAGTTAGTCTCTCCCATCAGGAAGCTTCCATAAGCCTCTATCCTTACCCATCAGAGGGCAAACAGGGTGAAAACCATAAACACAGGAAACTAATCAAGCTGATCACATGCCCCACATCCTTGGCTAACTCAGTGAAACAATGAGCCACACCACGTAGGGCCACCCAAGATGGACAGGTCATGGTGGAGAGTTCTGACAAAATATGGTCCACTGGAAAAGGGAATGAAAAAACCACTTCAGTATTCTTGCCTTGAGAATCCCATGAACAGTGTGAAAAGGCAAAAAGATATGACACTGAAAGATGAACTCCCCAGGTCAGTAGGTGCCCAATATGCTACTGGAAAAGAGTGGAGAAACAACTCCAGAAAGAATGAAGAGCTAGAGCCAAAGCAAAAACAACACCCAGTTGTGGATGTGACTGGTGATGGAAGTAAAGTCTGATGCAACAAAGGACAATATTGCATGGGAAACTGGAATGTTAGGTCCAAGAATCAAAACAAATAGGAAGTGATCAAACAGGAGATGGCAAGAGTGAACATTGACATTTTAGGAATCAGTGAATTAAAATGGACTGGCCTGGGTGAATTTAATTCAGATGACCATTATAACCATTACTGTGGGCAAGAATACCTTAGAAGAAATGCAGTAGCCCATGAGTCAACAAAAGAGTCTGAAATGCAGTACTTGGGTGCAATCTCAAAAATGACACAATGATCTCTGATCATTTCCAAGACAAACCATTCAATATTACAGTAATCCAAGTCTACTCCCAAACCAGTAATGCTGAAGAAGCTGAAGTTGAATGGTTCTATGAAAACCTATAAGACCTTCTAGAACTAACACACACGCACAAAAAAAAAAAAAAAAGATGTCCTTATCATCATAGGTGACTGGAACGAAAAAGTAGGAAGTCAAGAGCTAAGTAGAGTAACAGGCAAGTTTGGCCTTGGGGTACAAAATGAAGCAGGGAAAAGACTAACAGAGTTATGCAAAAAGAATGCACTGGTTATAACAAACACCCTCTTGCTACAAAAAAAGAGATGACTCTACAAATATACATCACCAAGGCAGTGGCACCCCACTCCAGCACTCTTGCCTGGAAAATCCCATGGACGGAGGAGCTGGTAGGCTGAAGTTCATGAGGTCACTAAGAGTTGGACACGACTGAGTGACTTCACTTTCACTTTTCACTTTCATGCATTGGAGAAGGAAATGGCAACCTACTCCAGTATTCTTGCCTGGAGAATACCAGGGACGGGGAAGCCTGGTGGGCTGCCGTCTATGGGGTCGCACAGAGTCGGACACGACTGAAGCGACTTAGCAGCAGCAGCAGCAGCAGCAGCAGCAGATGGTCAATACCAAAATCAGATTGATTATATTATTTGCAGCCAAAGATAGAGAAGCTCTATAAAGTCAACAAAAACAAGACCAGGAGCTGACTGTGGCTCAGATCATGAACTCCTTATTGCCAAATTCAGACTTACATAGAAGAAAGTAGAGAAAACCACTAGACCATTCAGGAATGACCTAAATCAAATCCCTTACAATTATACATTAAAATGACATATAGATTCAAGGGATTAGATCTGACAGAATCCCTGAAGAACTATGGACAGAGGTTCATGACATTGTACAGGAGGCAGGGATCAAGACCAACCCCAAGGAAAAGAAATGCAGAAAGGCAAAATGGTTGTCTGAGGAGGTCTTAAAAACAGCTGAGAAAAGAAGAGAAAATAAAGGCAAAGGAGAAAAGGAAAGCTATAAACATCTGAATGCAGAGTTCCAAAGAATAGCAAGGAGAGATAAGAAAGCCTTCCTCAGTGACCAATGCAAAGAAATAGAGGAAAACAATAGATTGGGAAAGACTAGAGATCTCTTCAAGAAAATTAGAGATACCAAGGGACTATTATATGCAAAGATAGGCACAATAATGGACGGAAACGGTACGGACCTAACTGAAGCAGAAGATATTAAGAAGAGGTGGAAAGAATACACAGAAGAACTATACAAAAATATCTTAATGACACAGACAACCATGATGGTGTGATCACTCATCTAGAGCCAGACATTCTGAAATATGAAATCAAGTGGGGCTTAGGAAGCAGCACTATGAACAAAGCTAGTGGAGGTGATGGAATTGCAGTTGAGCTATTTCATATCCTAAAGGATGATGCTGTGAAAGTGCTGCACTCAATATGCCAGCAAATTTGGAAAACTCAGCAGTGGCCACAGGACTGGAAAACATCAGTTTTCATTCCAATTCCAAAGAAAAGCAATGCCAAAGAATGTTCAAACTATTGCACAATTGCACTCACTCATATACTAGTAAAGCAATGCTCAAAATTCTCCAAGCCAGGCTTCAACAGTACTTGAACCATGAACTTCCAGATGTTCAAGCTGGATTTAGACAAGGCAGAGGAATCAGAGATCAAATTGTTAACATTTGTTGGACCATAGAAAAAGGAAAAGAGTTCCAGAAAAACATCTACTTCTGCTTTATTGATTATGCCAAAGACTTTGACTGTGTGGATCAGAGCATACTGTGGAAAATTCCTAAAGAGATGGGGATACCAAGCCACCTTACCTGACTCCTGAGAAATCTGTATGCAAGTCAAGAAGCAACAGGTACAACCAGATAGGGAACAACGGACTGGTTCCAAATTAGGAAAAGAATATATAAAGTCTGCATATTGTCATCCCGTTTATTTAACTTCTATGCAAAATGCAAACGCATCATGAAAAATGCTGGACTGGATGAAGCACAAGCTGGAATCAAGATTCCCAGGAGAAATATCAATGACTTCAGATATGCAGATGACACCACCCTTTGGCAGAAAGTGAAGAACTGAAGAGCCTGTTGATGAAAGTGAAAGAGGACAGTGAAATATTTGGCTTAAAATGCAACATTCAAAGAACTAAGATCATGGCATCTTGTCTCATCACCTCAGGGCAAAAAGATTTGGAAACAGTGACAGGCTTTATTTTGGGAGGCTCCCAAATCACTGCAGATGGTGACTGCAGCCATGAAATTAAAAGACGCTTGCTTCTTGGATGAAAAGTTATTACCAACCTAGACAGCATTTTAAAAATCAGACATTACTTTGCCAACAAATGTCCATCTAGTCAAAGCTATGGTTTTTCAAGTGGCCATGTATGGTTGTGAGAGTTGGACCATTAAAAAAGCTGAGTGCCAAAGACTAATGCTTTTGAACTGTGGTGTTGGAGAAGACTCTTGAGAGTCCCTTGGACAGCAAGGAGATCAAACCCATCAATCGTAAAGGACGTGAGTTTGAGTAAGCTCCGGGAGTTGGTGATGGACAGGGAAGCCTGGCATGCTGCAGTCCATAGGGTTGCAGAGTCGAACATGACTGAGCAGCTGTACTGAACTGACTGTCTGATGTCTTCTTCTTGCATTAATCCCTTGATCATTATGCACTGTCCTTGGAAGGACATACTCTTCCATTACTCATCTGGTAGGTTTTGAGGAGCTTGGTGGTAGATGCCAGTACCATTTGCCCTGTACCATGGACTCTGAAGATCAGTAAGGAAGAAAGCATCAACTCCTTGATGGAGCTGGTATTTCAAATGATGGGGAAATTAAAAAAAAAAAAAAACTGTCCTCTCTAAATAAACTCCCAAGTGATACACAGGGGTCTCTGCCTCATACTATCTTTTATCTCTCTTATAGTTGATGAAGCAACATAGGAGCCTGCCATACACTCAAAACTTCACTCCAGAGGCTACAAACCTAGCGAAAAGTTATTCCATTCCCCATCTACTGTACATGTGAAGTAATTATATTTCTTGTTTTCTGACCTGACCTTCCTCATTCTTTGTCCATAAGTATATAATCCTGTCTGCTTATCCATTTGCTTAGGTTTATGACATTTCTTTCTGGTAAGTGAAACATCTACTATGTGTGAGCAGATATGTTATAGAAGCACATTCACATTTTTCATTAACTGTAAGTACTGAAACAGTGGCTCACATTTTAAAATATAGAACTGAGTTGGATGAAGGACTTAGTATGTGCCTATCTTCAGTATTTACCATCCCCAATGACCATTTTACTTTTTATTGAAAATGTAGTATCATGAAAGGGAAACCCTGTAATTCTGATCTACTAGTACATTCAACACCTTCATAATGAAAGAAATAGCTCATAGACAGGGGATTCAAATAAAAACAGGTATGCTGTTGAACATCTACAAGTGATCTGACTGATGGCATGATCAAGGGGGAGACTTACTAAACCCTTCAGAGATTGCTGAAATAGATAAATATTCCCCCTGCCAGCACCACAGCTGTGAAAAGCTCACAGGCTCAAATAAGTTCAGCAGTTTCCAGGGTTATTCATATAATAAGTGAATAAGATGAGATTCAGACATAATTCTTTCAGGTCCCAAAGCCCTAGTTTTCCAGGACAGCAGAGTATGGAACCAGCACATGTAGAGTTTATAATATGAAAGGCACTGGTCAGGGCAGAAGCAATGCAGGTCAGCATGTGTCCCCAGAATAAGGTCACCAGCAACCTGTGCCCCAGAGCAGTGTTTCCAGTCTGGTAGGAAATTCCCAAATATGGGACACTAAGCCAGCTCAGGGCTTAGTGACTGAAGCAGTGACTGGACTGGAAAGGAGGGCCCTGCTTGTGCAGAGGCACAACTGTGATCAATAAATATGTGCTAGGTGAAATACAGCACAAGTTGCCACTTGCAGTGTAACTGAAAGATGCTTGCCTTAGGGAGCATGTGTGACACTGCAGCATTCTCACAGGAGGCCTGGGACAAAAGTGAGACGACAAGACTCCCACTCTCAGGTGCTAACCCTGGACTTGCATCAGCCAGAGAGTGGGATCTCCTTGCCTTCTCTGTGCACAGGGCCAGGGGTCTGCATCACAAGGGGGACGGCAAGAGCCAATGATCTGGTCACATCACAAATGACAGACAACTTGCTGAAGTGCTGTGGGAGCCCAGCAAAGAGAGCACCTAATTCCATCTGGGGCAGCATGGGGAAGGCTCCCAGGAGGTCATTTGAGCTTTATTTGAAAGAGGAGGGAGGGAAGGGTCTTACTCCAGGGAGTGGGAGCAGATATGCAGTCTGGAGACTGATGGGGTTTCTTTACTTAGGCTCATAAGGGCTATTAACCCTTAATATGGAAAGGTTTTTCCCAATTAACTGCATCTCCTGGGGCTCTCCTTCTCCTCCTGTCCCCACTGTGATTCTCAAATATCTTGGGCAAGTCCTCAGAGGCTGTGAGTAGGGATCTGAAAAGCCTGCTCTCTTCCCTATGAGGTAGAGTAGTGTGATCTGAGCCCTTGGGGTGGGTAGAAGGTTGTGTCGAATGTTGTGGTCTGTTCTCCTCACACTGGAGAGAAAAGAGATGCTGAGAACCAGTCCAGCCAAGAGCTAAGAGGGAAGTTTTGTAGTAAAGGAAGCCCTGCAGAAAGAGGCCTGACCAATGTGCCTGGGGAGAGAGTCACCGACACACTATGGTTGGGCAGGAGCCATGCATGGGGTATAAGCACAATGTGGGAGCAGTCTCTCTACCATGGGGGACTTCTCCAGGTTTAAAAGGTGATGTAGTTGGTGAGACTGATCAGATGGTGGTTAGACTAAGATGAAAAGGCCCTGTGAAAGCTGGACCATGAGACTCTCTAGGAAGAGAGTTCACTGCCCCAGGAAGGACAGCAGGATCATCTAGCCTTCGGCTCTCAGACAGTGAGGGTCCCTAGGCCCCACTGGGAGGCCAGCTGAGCTTCTTGTGCTAGTGGCTTTTGCAGGTGTGGGAGAGGCTGGAGGTTCTGGCCTATCTGTGACGCACTGAGCGTAGAGGGAAGTGGCTGTGTTTGGCCAAATACCACTTTATTTCTCAGAGGCTACTGAGACACATCACAGGCCTTTGTTCCTCTCCTGAGGTGGTGTGAGGGAAGTGAGAAGCTGTGCTGGGACAGGTCTGGCCTCCTTCCCCTCATGTGGCTTTTCAAGGCTGGAAACCTTGAAAAGCCTTTTTCAAGGCTTAGTGTGGGAGATTCACTGCGATGAAAGAGACTTGGACTCAGAAAGACCTTTGGCTGGGTAGTGGAGACCTGGTCCCAGTCTTGACTTTGTCATGTACTGACTTTGCAGACCCTGGGCTTGTCTATTAATGTCTTTGGATCCTCAGTTTCCACACCTGGAAAATGGGAAGTGATCACAATTGTACCTATCTGCATCTTATGGGTGAAAGTGTTTCACATACATACCAAAAGCTATGATATGACGCTGATGGGCAAATGATGGGTATTTGTTGCAGCCTCGTGGAGCAGAGACCAGAACCTGCCCCATGACTCGAGGGTGCAGCAAACTGTGCCGTCATGATTGTGCTGGTAAGCATGCTAAAGGGACACACTTGTGGTAGGTGGTGCTCTCTGCTCTGCTTCACTGCCTGCCCCTGCGTCCGGCCCCCTGGAAACAAAACAAGATGTTCCTGATCAACAGCAGAGCCTTAACTTTACTCCTGCTTTATGGTGCACTGATCAAACTCCCCAATATAGCTATTTCCTAAAGATCTCATGTGACTTCTACCAATAAAAGTGCAGGCTGAAAGGAGCCATTTTGTCTTCCTGCCATGGGGAGCAAGAGGGTCCCTTGACTCCCCACTTAACAAATTACACGTGTCTGTCTTTTCACTACGGGCTCGCGCCCTTTTCAGGTTTTTCTCACCTGCTGTGCCGGACGTGGCAGGCATTGATGGTGATTACCTAAGTGGCCCGAGACCAGAGGAAATGTCCATTATGTTGATTTCGCGGTAGTGGATTTAAGCAGTGACCTCATTTATCCACATCAAGCTTCCTCACATCCTTAACCCTTTAGATCTTAGCACCAGCAGTATTCCTATTTCACTGCCATGGACACAGGGTCCCATTTCATTAACCTGAACCCAGGACCTCTTATCATCCACCTTTTGGAGCCCAGCATCTCTACAGGAGTTTCTCATGGACCCAGTCTTACAAAATGGAGATAATTTTCATTTGTCACATGGAACAATATAGCTGTTTTTATTTTATCTTTGATACTGCAGCAAATAAGTTAAACAAAATATTCGGATCCAAATGGCCTTCAAACCCACCTGGGTCAGATAGAAATTTTACACTCTTTCTTTAGATTCTCTCACTATCAACTATCTTTTATATAATTTATTACAGTTTTAAAATTTTAGTTGAGACTGAAGCATTCTCTTAGCTAGTTCTAAGAAAAAATTTTACTAAAAGGCATATTTTATATCAATGATTTTGTGGTAGAATCAAAGAAACAAATTCAAATCAGAGATCCCAGAAACGGCATCTGGAATCACACTGTAGAACTGGGCTGCTAACAGTTGCTGCCTCTGCCATGAACAGGAATCTGCAGTATCAAGAGATGCTACTCTCTAATCATGCTATCTCTGCTTGCATTCCATGCCAGCAAAACAGAGGTTCAACTCCTTGCCTAGGCCCCAATATATCTCAGTATCAATAGTCTTGTGTATGTAAAAACAATGGTGGAAACCTAGCCATCAGAAGTCTAAAAATGGGTTGAAAACTTTTCATAAAAATTAAAACATAATGTGTCAAAATTCATGAACTGAAACTAAAGTAGCACTTAGCAGGAAATTTGTAGAATTAAAGATTTAGATTAGGAAAGAAGAAACAGCTGATTAATACTTCATGCTCTAACTTTAGAACAAGCAAAAAAAAAAAAAAAAGGAAACAAATATCAGAGCAGAAAAAACTGATAAGTCTAAAAACAGGTATACATTTTTTAAACTACAGTTAAAATCACACTTAATTGTGAAAAACTGAAAGTTTTTACCTGATTAAAAAAAAAAAGATGTTCTGGTAAACCGCTTCTATTCAACATCATACTAACTGTTCTATCTATCCACTAAGACAATAAAATAAATAAAAAGTATACAGATCTTAAAGGGCAGGGGGTGGGAAACGAAACATTTTTGTAGACAAAATGCTTGGCTATGGAGAAAGCTTTCTAGAACTAATAAGTTTACTAAGATTAAAAGAAAAAAAGGCCAATGGAGGAAAAAAACATACTTTTGTGTACTAATGAAAGATACCAGGTTTAAAAGTTTTAATTCCATGTTGCCGGGAGTCCATTGAGATTCTTGAAAAAATCTGTAGGGACAGAGATCATCTAGCAAGCTGTGCGTAGTGATCAAGAGAGTTCAGTAGGCACTGGTGGAACAGAGCCCCAACAGGATTTGAAGGTTTATCCTGGCCTCAGGTACTCACCTCTAGTTCCCAATCTATCCCCATTACCATTCAGTCTATATTGAAAATATGAATTTTTTTAAAATTCAAATTGGGGCACTTCTCCAACAGATTGTTTGCAGAGTACTTAATGATAATATCCTATATACTGTGTCTAGTGCACCTTATGTCCTGTCGAATTCTTCCTTCTTATTCCCCGCCACTAGCAAAGCTGAGCTTCTGAAAAACTTTAGGGGAAGAAATCCAGTTCAATGCATTCACTGTACAATTCAGAGAAGCAACTTTATCCCTATCCATTGAGAACATTGCATTTCAAGTACTTTGTGTCCTCCTTTCTACTTGTAATCTGAGTTTGGGGGGCGGCTTTAGTAATAACTGACACAGCTGCATGACTTGGGGGCTGGTGTGTTGGTGTATATATGTGTGTGTGTGTATCTGGGTTTGTGTGTGTGTGCTTGTTTGAAGAGGCTGGGATTGGCATAATAGATTCCCATGGTTCTTTCTGATCTTTGGGAATCTAATTTAGGTGGAGCTTGCAGGCTAAGCTGGGAAGATTGAAGGAAAGAGAAGAGACACAATTTTTATTTGTTTGCATTTTATTTTCTTTAATTTTTTTTTTTTACTTTACAATATTGTATTGGTTTTGCCATACATCAACATGAATCCGCCACAGGTGTACACATATTCCCAATCCTGAACCCCCCTCCCACCTCCCTCCCCATAGCAAACTTTGGGGACTTTCTTTATTTGTACTGAGGGGTAATATTGGTGGTGAAAAAAAAAAAAGAATTTGCTATACAAGAGAAGATAACTTTTCAATGAATTTTTTAGACTCAGGTAAACCAGCTTATGCTGTTAATACTATAACCTACCCACTAAAGAAAGAATACATGTATTGCCTGAATATTCAAGCAGTGATTGTTTCTGCATTTATTTCCTATGAGAGAAGAATCCTTCCTATTTCTCACTAGGTTCAATATAATACTAAAAAAGGATAGGGAAATAAGAGGAGTATCTCCACTGGTCAGCGGCCAGAGAGAGGGGTGGGGATGGGCAAGCCTATTCTAGGCACCACAACTCTAGGCATGTGGGGTAAGCTGAGAAACAATGTGATGACTTAATGGAACTCTGCTTAAGTGTCCTCATCTGCTGCTGCTGCTGCTAAGTTGCATCAGTCGTGTCCAACTCTGTGCGACCCCATAGATGGCAGCCCACCAGGCTCCCCCGTCCCTGGGATTCTCCAGGCAAGAACACTGGAGTGGTTTGCCATTTCCTTCTCCAGTCCTCATCAACAAGTACCAAAAACAACTAAAGTTTCACTATTTCTTTCTTCCCTAAGATTCACTACTTCTTTCTTTCCAACAATAAGAAAAAAATAATCACATGGGAGGTGCTTAGCACAGGACCTGGCATGTTGCTTGCACTTGATCAACTGCTCCTCAAGGTGGAAGAGAGAAAGGAGCTGAGTACAAGCTCCAGGTTTATGAAATGGGCCACTTACTGAAAATTGTTATTGTTCAGTCGCCAAGTCATGTCCAACTCTTTGCGACCCCATGGACTGCAACATGCCAGGCCTCCCAGTCCTTCATCTTCTCCTGGAGTTTGCCCTAGTTCATGTCCATTGAATAGGTGATGCCATCCAACCATCTCATCTTCTGTTGCCCTCTTCTTCTTCTGCCTTCAATCTTTTCCAATGAGTCAGAACTGAGAATAGGGCCCCAGAAATAGGTTGAAAGTTGAAGACAATAAATGCGGCATCAGACCTGAGCCCCAGTGGTGACGTCTAGTAAAGTTCAATGCAGGGTCTGATGCTTAGTAGAGAATATGTTGGGGAAATACTTTGGAGCATTAGCAGCATGTGAATGATAATAGGAGCCAATGAAGTAGGTGTCAGTGAGAGAATAAGAACTGAGATGAAAAGGCAACTGTCCCCAAACACTTGAAAGCAGCAACATTTGAGGGAAGGACAGAAGTAAAGGAAGAGGAACCAGAAAAGGAGCCTGAGCAGGGTAACAGATGGAAAGGGGAGATCCAGGAGAGTGTGATATTAAGGAAACTGAAAGAAGAGAGACTTTACAAAGGAAAGAGGAATCAATAGTCTCAAATGCTGGAGTGGTAGTGGGTCACCCTGTGAAAGCCTAAGGAGTCCTGACGAAGAAAGGCCAAGAAGTGAGTGTCTTGAAGCAAGTGGAGAGGTGTGACAGTGATGTGGAAGAGACAGAATTAGGACAGTAGCTGTGGGTGTGGAGTAAAGGGTGAAGTCAAGAAAGGGGTGTGCTAAGAGCACACAAGGGCTCCAGGAAAGGAGTGAGCAAAGTGGATCAGTTGAAAATACTAGAAAAAGAGGAAATATGTAGGTACTGTTAACCATTGAGAAGTTTACACACTCTCCTCAAATGTACATGGGACATTCTCCAAAATAAGCCATATGTTAGGCCATACACAGCCTTGATAAAAGATGGAAATCATACAAATTATATCCTCTAACTCCAACTGAATGAAAGTGGAAAACGGTAGCAACAGGAATATGGCAAATATGTGGAAATTAAACAACACATTCTTCATCAACCAAAGGGCAAAAGAATAATTCACAAGGAAACTGGAGAGTTTAATGAGATGAAAAAAACTGAAAACACATAACATTCCGAACCTGTGGGATGCAGCAAAAGCAGTACTTGAGGGAAAGTGTAAGTATAAAAGCCCATGTTAAAAAAGAAAGATCTCAAAACAATAACCCAAACTTCTAACACAAGAAACTATAAAACAAACCAAACCTAAAACAAACAGAAATACAGAAATAATAAAGATTATATATGTCGATGTATGGATTGATATATCACATTGTATTTATTCACTCATCAGCTGATGAATATCTGTGTTATTTCCACTTTGTGACTACTAAGAATAATGCTGATTATTTTCTGTGAACACGGTATCAATTTTCTTGGATGTTTACCTAGAAGTGGCATTGCTGGGTCATATGGAAGCTCTATGGGCACCTTGCTGAGGAACTGCCAAAATATTGTTCAAAGTGGCTGGACAATATTCTTAGCATCAGTGTATGAGGGTTCCAGTTTCTCCACATGCTTGCCAACCGTTGTTACTGTTAGACTTTTTGATTCTAGTCATCCTAGCAGGTGTGAAATGGTATCTCAATATGGGTTTGATTTTCATTTCCTAATGATTAATGTTGTGCACCAGTATGTTTGTTTGTTGGACCTTTATATATCCACTTTGGAGAATTGTATATTCAACTCCTTCATCCATCTTACAAAATATTTGTCTTTTATTACTGAAGTAGAAGAACTCTTCACATAATAATGACACTAGACTTATCAAATATGTAACTTGAAAATCTTTTGTCCCATTCTCTGGGATGTTGTCTCAGTCTGTTCATGCTGCCACACAAAAACGTCATAGACTGGATGACTTAAACAACAAACATTTATTTCTGTCTGTTCTAGAGACTGCTGCTGCTGCTGCTAAGTCGCTTCAGTCATGTCCAACTCTATGCGACCCCAAAGACGGCAGCCTACCAGGCTCTTCCGTCCCTGGGATTCTCCAGGCAAGAATACCGGAGTGGGTTGCCATTTCCTTCTCCAATGCATGAAAGCGAAAAGTGAAAGTCAAGTCGCTCAGTTGTGCCCGACTCTTAGCGACCCCATGGACTGCAGCCTACAGATTTCCAAAATCAAGGTACCAGAAGATTCAAGGTCTGATAAACCAGGTCTGCTTCCTAATTTATAGATGGAAATCTTCTCTCTGTGTCCTGAATGGTGGAAAGGGTGAGAGAGCTAAATACTTGGGCCACCTGATGTGAAAAGCCAACTCATTGGAAAAGACCCTGATGCTGGCAAAGACTGAAGGCAAAGGAGAAGAGGGCAGTAGAGGATGAGACGGCTAAATAGTGTCACTGACCCACTGGACACAACTCCAGGAAATACTCCAGGAAATAGTGAAAGGCAGGGGAACCTGGCGTGCTGCAGCCCATGGGGTCACAAAGAGTCAGACATGACTTAACGTCTGAACAACAACAACAAGGCAGAGAGAAAAGTCGCAAAGATGAGACTATTTGATTAGTCTTATAGCTTCTGGTCAGAAGTGGTAGTTGTACTTCTGCTCATATTCTGTTGATCAAAACAAATCACCTAGATAAGTCCAATATGAGTAGTGCAGAGAGGCACCATCTTCACACAGGAAGGGCAGTTATTATTTGGGAACAATAATAAATACATTTATTCTTTATGTTACTTGTCTGGCTAGAATCTACAGCACAGTGCTGAATACAAGAGGGGAGAACAGACTCTTTTTTCTGATCTTAGGTGGAAAACTTTCCAGTCTTTTGCTATGAAGTATGAGGTTAGCTATGAATTTTCATAGATACCCTTTATCAGTTAAGGAATTTCTCCTCAATTCCTACATTATTTACTGAAATGATGTTGCATTTTGTCAAATACTATCTTGTTGTCTACTGAGTATGACTATTGTGTTTTCCCTTTAACCTACTAGTACAGTATTTTGCATTGATTGATTTTCACATGTTCAATCACCCTTGAATTCCTAAGAAAAATCTCACTTGGTCATGCTATATAATCCTTTTAAAGTGATGGTGGATTTTGTTTTCTTAATTTTTGAAGACTTTTTAACCTTTATTAATGAAAGGTATTGCTCTATAGTTTTCCTTTGATATTTTTGTCTGGTTTTGGATCAGAGTAATTCTGACATCATGGAATTAGTTGGGAGTGTCACAGATAAAGTTACTCTGTGAATCGTTTTAGGCTCTAAGGGTTGCCACAACACAATACCAAGACAAGGTGTCTCAAACAACAGCCATTTACTTTCTCACAGTTCTAGATGCTAAAAGTCAAAGTTCAAGATGTTGGCAGGTTTGTTTTCTCTTGCGGTCTTGCTCCCTGGCTTGCATAAGGCCCCTTCTTGCTGTGTCTTCACATGGACTTTCTCTCTGTTTGCACATACCTCTTCACCTAAGGAGCCCAGTGATACAGATGTAGTGCCCTACCTTTAGGACTTTTTAACCTAACTGCCTCCTTAAAGACCCTATCTCCAAATGCAGTCACATTAAGAGTTAGGACTTCAACATTTGAAAATAAGGGACGAGAGGATGTGTTATAATTCAGCCCACAACTGGAGTGTTTTGAATAATTTTTCAATCTCATTGTTTGTTATAGATCTGTCCAGATTTTGTATTTCTTCAGTTCATTTTGATACTTTGTGTATTTCTTGGAATTTCTCTAGGTTATCAAATTTGGTCATACAATTATTCATACTATTTCCTCATAACCTTTTTTATTTCTGGGCATTGTTAATTAGCATCCTAATTTATACAGGTTTGTTCAGGTTAATACCAACTAAGTTCAATGGGCTTCCCAGGTGGCACTAGTTGTAAAGAACCCTTTTGCCAAGGCAGGAGACATAGAGATGTAGGTTCAGTCCCTGGGTTGGGAAGATCCCTTGGAGAGGGACACGGCAACCTACTCGAGTATTCTTGCCTGGAGAATCCCATGGACAGAGGAGCCTATGGGGCTACAGTCCATAGGGTCACCAAGCACAGGACACAGCAACTTAGCACGCACGCAGTATACAAAAGCTTTGATCTTACATATTTGTTTCTCTTTCGTTTTTACTGCTACTGTTGTACTGTTGTTATCTTTTATCTAGTGTGCCCATAACACATTTTTATTTTAACTGCTTTCTGCAAGTTGTCTTTTAAATAAGATAGGAGAAAAAACACTATTTTTATAGGATAAACAACAACAACAAAATATCACATTGCTTTTAATATTTACCTTTTTGTTTCCTCTACTGGTACTCTTCCTTAGTTTATATGGTTTTATTTATTGTACACTGTCTTCTATTTTTGCCTGATAAAGCAGGTCTGCAAGTAAAAAATTAGTTTTGTTTATCTGAGTGTGTCTTAACTGGTACTTAAAGAATAGCTTGCTGTTATGGAGATCTTGGTTGACTTTTTTCTCTCAACACCTGCATTTGTCATCCCTGGGTCTCCTCACGGACTTGGTTTCTGAAATAAACTGTTAATCTTATTGAGTAATCCCTTGTAATATGATGAGTCACTATTTGTTTCTACTTTAAAGACTCTCTGTCTTTTGATAACTTGGCTATGAAATGCCTATGTGTAGACCTCTTTGAATTTATTGTATTTTGATATATTTAGCTTTTTTTTAAAATCAATTTTGGTAAATTTACCACCATTTATTGCTTTGAATCTTCTGTGTGGTCCTTTTATTTTCTCTTCTCTTTATGAGAATCCATTATGTGTGTTCTGATATTGTCCCTCAGTTTTTTGTGCTGATATTGTCCCTCAGTTTATTGCTGATGCTGTCCCTCAGTTCCCTGAAAATCTGTTTTTCTTTTTTTTTTCTTTCCATTCTTCAGGCTGTATTAACTAAATTGACATATTTTTGATTTATGGGGTTTTTTTCTGCCTGTTCATAAATGTTATTGAGTTCCTCTGGTGATTTTTCTACAAGTTATCATATTTTTAAACTCCAGAATTTCTACTTGGTCCTTTATCTTAATTTCTGTATCTTTGATGACACTTACTATTGATGATACTTTGATCTTATGTTTTCCTTCTGTTCTTCATATTTGATTTCCTTTAATTCTTTGAACTTATTTAAAGAGCTTACCTAGAGTCTTTGCCAGTAAGTTCCATATTTGGTTTTCCTCAGGGATATTTTCTACTGATTGTTTTTTTCTATGTGTATGGATCATATCGGAGAAGGCAATGGCAACCCACTCCAGTACTCTTGCCTGGAAAATCCCATGGACGGAGGAGCCTGGAAGGCTGCAGTCCATAGGGTCACTAAGAGTCGGGCATGACTGAGAGACTTCACTTTCATTTTTCACTTTCATGCATTGGAGAAGGAAATGGCAACCCACTCCAATGTTCTTGCCTGGAGAATCCCGGGGACGGGGGAGCCTGGTGGGCTGCCATCTATGGGGTCGCACAGAGTCGGACACAATTGAAGCGACTTAGCCGTAGCAGCAGCATGGATCATATATTCTTGCTTCCTTCTCTTGTATGTTTTATTGGAAATTATACATTTAAAATGATAAAATGTAGCAACTCTGGAGGTCAGAATCTCTTCCCTAAAAAGACTTTTTAAAATTGAGGTATAATTGACATATAATATTGTGTACGTTTAAAATGTACAATATGTTGAGTAAATAGTGATTGCAATATAATTATTATGACATTAGCTAACACTTCTATCATGATATGATTCTAATTGCTTTGTTGTTGCTACTGCTACTGCTTGTAAATTTTTGTAATATTTATTTATTTTTTTGGTCAGTCATATTTATTTATTTTTAAATTTAAATTTATTTATTTTAATTAAAGGCTAATTACTTTACAATATTGTATTGGTTTTGCCATACATCAACATGAATCTGCCACGGGTGTACACATGTTCCCAATCCTGAACCCCCCTCCCACCTCCCTCCCCATACCATCCCTCTGGGTCATCCCAGTGCGCCAGACCCAAGCTTCCTGTATCCTGCATCGAACCTGGACTGGCGATTCGTTTCTATACATGATATTACACATGTTTCAATGCCAAAATTCAAACCGAGATCTTCACCAAAGACTAAAAGACGTATTAGTTCCAGACATTTAAGATTTCCTTTCAACACTAGTTTATCCCTGTAATTTTTATTTAAAAGTTGACTTTTTATTTGACTTTCCTGAGAATATTCTGAATTTTGTTGTGTGTGTCCAGTGGAGTTTCTGATTGGTTGGCTTAATAGGCAACTAGTGTTGAAAGGAAATCTCCTTAAATGTCTGAAACTAAAACATCTTTTAGTCTTTGGTGAAGATCTCTGAATTTTGGGCTTGTCTTCAATACTCATTCATACAATTCACAGCTTTGCCATAGGCCTCAGTTCCTACTTGCGATGATCTCCAAAGTCAGCTGAAAATCAAGAAATAGAACCATCTCAGGCTTTTTCTGAAAATGTACACAGCTGTATGCATTGTCTTGACTTATAGAGCCCATAGAATATGTCAGAACTTTTCAAAGCATCTATGAACATATCATTACCAAGATTTTCCTTCTAAGATACTAGTTAGTCTCTTGTTTGCATTACCAGTTATCCAACTCCTCAGGTATCCACAAAATGGAAAAATTGCTCATAATTGCTTTGATGAATGCCACTGGGTAAAATCATTTCACAATGGAGGAGCTCTGAGTTAGGTTAAATACCGACTTCCTTGTAAACAAAGTCTTCCAAATTACCAGCAAATATTTGATTTCATGACAATTTATTAGCAATGATTCTGTCTTTTCAAAGCTCCTTGTTTGTCTCTGTCACCTTGAGATACTATAGCAAAATACCATAGAATGGGTGATTTAACAAGACAGTTATTTCTCACAGTTATGGGACTGGTTTAAAATCAAGGTGCTGACTGAATCAGTTCCTGGTGAGGGCCCTCCTCTTGGCTTGCAGATGACCAGTTCTTGCTGTATCTCACAAGGAAGAGACAGAAAGAGCTCTCTAGTATCCCTTCTTGTAAAGACAATAATCTCATCATGAGGGCCGCACCTTCTTGACCTCATCCGATTCCAGTTAGCTCCCAAATGCCCCATCACCAGTTAACATCATATTGGAGGTTAATGATTCAACATAAAAATTTGGGGAGAAAACAAACATTTGGTTCATAATACTGTTCTTAATGTGATTCAGCCATTTTTTTTTTTTACTAGATGTTCCTCCAGTTGCCACAAACCATTGGATAATTTCTAGCATTTTGAAAAAGATCTCCAAAAGTGTAGTTGGTTTTCTCACACCTTTTAAAAAGAAGAGAATTTTGTATGCTCCTAAATTTTCTACCTTCCACATTTTAACACATATGTTGAATTATTCATTCTTTTCTAATCACATTTGAAGTTTTTCAGTGTGTGCTGTGTGTGTTATGTGTTCAGTCACTAAGTCACGTCTGACTTTCTACAACTCCATGGAATGCAGCAGGCCAGGTTCCTCTGTCTTCCACTATCTCCCAGACTTTGCTCAAATTCATGTCCATTGAGTCTGTGATGCTATCTAACCATCTTATCTTCTGCCATCTCCTTCCCCTTTGCCTTCAGTCTTTCCTAGCACCAGGATCTTTCCTGAGTCAGCTCTTCACATCAGGTGGCCAAAGTATTAGAGCTTCAGCTTGAGCATTAGTCCTTCCAATGAATGTCCAGGATTGATTTCCTGTAGGATTGACTGGTTTGATCTCCTTGAAGTCCAAGCATCACAGTTTGAAAGCATCAATTTGTCAGTGCTCAACCTTCCTTATGGTCCAACTCTCACATCCACACATGACTACTGGAAAAACCATAGTTTTGACTATATGGACTTTGTCAGTAAAGTGATGTCTCTGCTTTTTAATATGCTATCTAGGTTTGTCATAGCAGTCTTTCCAAGGAGCAAGAACATTTTAATTTCATGGTTACATCACAGTCCACACTGATTTTGGAGCCCAAGAAAATAAAATCTGTCAGTGCTTCTACTGTTTATCCATCTATTTGCCATGAAGTGATGGGACCAGATGCCATGATCTTAGTTTTTTTAATGTTCAATTTCAAGCCAGGTTTTCACTCTCCTCTTTCACCCTCATCAAGAGACTCCTTTAGTTCCTCTTCACTTTCTGCCATAAGGACGGTGTCATCTGCATATCTGAGATTGTTGCTATTTTACCCAGCAATGTTGATTCCATCTTGTGATTCATCTATTCCAAGCATTTCTCATAATGTATTCTGCATATAAGTTAAATAAGCAGGGTGACAGTATACAGGCTTGTCATACTCCTGTCCCAACTTGGAACCAGTCTGTTGTTCCATA
The DNA here is from genome assembly GCF_032452875.1 of Bos javanicus. Classification (NCBI taxonomy): domain Eukaryota; kingdom Metazoa; phylum Chordata; class Mammalia; order Artiodactyla; family Bovidae; genus Bos; species Bos javanicus. The sequence goes on from NC_083870.1 coordinate 13,357,441, forward strand.
TCCAGTTTTAACTATTGCTTCTTGGCCTGCATACAAGTTTCTCAGGAGACAGGTAAGGAAGTCTGGTACTCCAATAAGTTGAAGAATTTTCCAGTTTTTTGTGATCCATACAGTTAAAGGCTTTAGTGTAGTCAATGAAGCAGAAGTGGATGTTTTTCTGGAACTCCCTTGCTTTCTCCATGATCCAATGAATGTTTGGCTCATTGAAACCATCCTTCATCCAGTTTATAATTTTTTATTATAATTTTTTATTTATGTATACTTGATATACAATGTTATGTTAGTTTCCGGTATACAGCATAGTGATTCAGTATGTTGATAGCTTATACTCCATTAAAAGTTATTACAGGACTTCCCTATTAATCCAGTGGTTAGGAATCTGCCTGCCAGTGCAGGGGTCATGGGATCCATTCATGGTCCAGTAAGACTCCATGTGCTGCAGGGCAACTAAACCAACATACAACAAACTACAGAAGGCTGCACACTCTACAACCCATGCTGTGCAACAAAAGATTTGAGAAGCCTCCACACCACAACTAAAGGGTAGCCCCCACTCACCACAACTAGAGAGAAAGCCCATGCACAGCCAAAACAAAAAAAAAATGTATTGCAAAATAAAGGCTATAATTTCCTGTGTTGTGCAGTATATCCTTGCTGCTTATCTATTTTATATAGTAGTTTGTATCTCTTAGTCCCATTCTTGCATTTTGTCCCTCCCCCCTTCCCTTTTCCCACTGGTAACCAGTAGTTTGTTTTCTATATCTGTGAGTCTGTTTCTGCTTTGCTATATATTTTCATTGGTTTTATCTGATAACTTTTAACACCAAATAGATACCTGATTATAGAGCAGGAGGTAAGGAGGAGAAAATGGACAATGAAGGCAAGTTGTCGCCCTGCAACTGCTGCCATCTGTTCCCCTCCCAGGCCCAGCTATGAAATGCCCTGGTGCTCTGCTGCAAATACTACAGGCTGGAATGGTGGCTTTTCTCTCTCAAGCCAGGCAGAATGGTCAAGGGGAAGATCATACCTCAGTTCCTCTCTACCAACATCTTTTATCTAAGTACCTAGCCCTCCTTAATCTTGGAGCTTAAGTTTCCTTCTACATCAGGCAGCAATCATCCTTTCCATACTGAGGTCTTTTCTCTTTCAGTTAAAACTTGAGTTTCTCAAAATCTACACTCTTCTCTCCCTCCTGGTCAAGTCCATGGCTCAACTGATGTCAACAGTGCATGAACACCTTGCTGCTTACTTAAACGGTTATATAACCTTGGACAAGTTATTTAATCTCTTTGGACATCTGGACAATCTTTTATAAGGTGTATGTGATGATTAGATAATAGAATTGTTTTGAGGATTTGATTCAGCAAATAATGTCAATTGACTGAAAAGACATGCATAAATCTTCTGGTAGAATGTAGATATTGAATCAAAATTTTGGCCACCTGATGTGAAGAGCTGACTCATTAGAAAAGACCCTGATGCTGGGAAAGATTGAGAGCAGGAAGAGAAGGCGACAACAGAGGACGAGATAGTTAGATGGCATCACTGACTCAAAGGACAGAAGGACATGAGTTTGAGCAAACTCTGGGAGATACTGAAGGTCAGGGAAGCCTGGTGTGCTGCAGTCCATGGGATCACAAAGAGTTGGATATGACTTAGTGACCGAATAACCACAAATGGGGTGTTCTGTCCTGTCAAATTCAAGTAAGATAGACATCATCACTCATGATGTTTTCTAGAAGTCCAGAGCCTTCCTATAATTTCTGTCATTTCCTAGGAATTTTGACTCTCATTGTCATTTCTCTGACTGGTTTTCCTGAGCTCCCCATCTCATTCAGCTCTACATTTCTTTCTTATCCTATACCCCATACATACACATCTGTACACTTGGATGCAGCAGATTCAAGCATGCCTTCCTTTAATTCCCCAAAACATTATCAGTACCAGGTACTTCCATGCAGTAAGCTCTTACCAAAGGTTCTGTAAGGCAATGTGTGCATGTGTGTGCTATGCATAAGCACGGGAAGGGGGATGCCAAAAATGAGATAAGACCTCTGGATATTTTTAAAGTCCCTGACATTTTACCAGCATGGATTAACTGTTGCCTGACTCTTCTCCCAATGTCCCTAGTCTCCAGTGACATCACTGGTTTCCCCTTTCCAGGTTCCTCCTTCCCACTGACCATCACCCACATGGTTTTTGTAAATAAAATGTTCTCTAGTTACATTTTGTAACTAAAATGTAACTAGGATTTCTCTCATGACAGTTGTGAGGACCAATTGGAGGAGGGGATTGTGACTTGCTCTCCAATGCCCTAAAGGCAACCAGTGAATGAGCAGCCAGTATTTTAATTCAATATAAATAGTTTCTGACCACAGGATGCACAAACCACATTTATGCTGATTTGTCTGCTATTAAGTGGAGTAGGGAAAAAATAAAACTAGTTTGAATATTGCAGAGAAAATTTTGGAAGGAGCATAGACTACTCTTCAGAAGACTTGCTTGAAGCCACTAAGAAGCACAGAGAAAGGGGCTGTGATTGGGGGGTGTGTCTCAGCTTGCTGTCACGAGTTCAGGTCTTGCTCTTTGTTTACCTCTGTGGCCTTTTGCAGGTAAAAAAAAAAAAAATCCCTCTTGGAGGAGGATTTTACATCCATAAAAGATTTAATATGCAGTACCTTAAGTGCATGATCTTGGGGCCAGTCCTGTGGACCCAGCTTTGGGGCTTTCTATCTGAGCAGCCAAAGGAGAAGCCTCAATGGGAAGGAAAAGGAGGTACATTAGAAGGATGGCGCTGCTCCTCCAGAACATGGGAGGTGAGAGTCTCGAATAATGTGGGGTATCCTGCATGGGGAGAAGAAGCCAGGGCCTGACCTTCAGCCAGTTGTGTGCAGGCTGACACAGCCGAGGCTGTGGTCAGGAGGAGTGTGTAGATGTCTATCTCTTCCCCTCTGTGAGAGCAGGAATGGACCTGGTGGAGAATAAAGGCAAATGCTTGGCTGTGGTACAATTTCTGTGGGGTGGTGGGGGGTGGGGGGAGTGTCTGGCTTTGCCTTGTGTATATAGGGAACTCTGGTGACAGCTGGGAAGGCCATACAGATGCAAGCAATAGGTAAATATTTGTGTTGGGATGTGGGAAGTTCACACTTCCCTCAAAGAATTTTGTTCCTTGCCCACAGCTTCTTATATAGGCAACTGAGAGTTGAAGTTTCTGAAAAATTAGAAAATTTGACTCATTAAATAGAAAAGAGACAGAGCAGCCATCAAGCCAAGATGGGGCATTGTTGTCCTTTAGTCTCTAAATCATGTCTAACTCCTTTGTGACCCCATGGACTATAACCTGCCAACCTCCTCTATCTGTGGAATTTTCCAGGCAAGAATACTGAGTCACCTGCCATTTGCTTCTCCAAGGGATCTTCCCAACCTGTGAACTGAACTTGCATCTCCTACATCTCCTACGATGGTAGGTGGATTCTTTACCCCTGAGCACCTGCGAAGCCCAAGATGGGGCTAGACTTGCCTTTTTGCGGAGCATGACTTCTGTGCCTGACCACAGCATGGCAGTGGTGAGCTGGGCTGCCCGGGCAGAGCTGCTGCCCCAGGGAATCATGAAAGAGTATGTGAGAACTCCAAGCTGGCTGTGACTTCACTGAGTGGGGTCTGTCCAACAGTATGCCAGGCACATCACAGAGTGAGATTATTTATACTTCATTTTTTTAATTTAAATTAATTTATTTTAATTGGAGGCTAATTACAATATTGTATTGGTTTTGCCATACATCAACATGAATCCACCACAGGTGTACACGTGTTCCCCATCCTGAACCCCCTCCCACATCCCTCCCCGTACCATCCCTCTGGGTCATCCCAGTGCACCAGCCCCAAGCATCATTTCTAAATTACTTATTGAGTGTGTAGTGTATATGCTGGGGATAAGACAAAAGGCCTTTCTCTAGACTGCCTGAGCTCAGGCTTCCCAGGTGGCGCTAGTGGTAAAGAACCCGCCTGCCAATGCAGGAGACAGACTGACAGAGAACTAACCTGCTGGCCAGGGGTCAACTAAAAACAAATTTGTTAGCTCCACCCTGAGGGTGGGAAGCTGGGGCCCAAGCTTTTCTCTTCTCTTGCAGCTACTTTCATCAATATTTCCTCTGCAGCTGAACGGGCTGGCACGCAACCTGCAATGAGGCTCCGCTCCGAAGATGCCCACCTCTGCTGGGCCTCCTGGCTCCTGGGATTCATCAGTCTCCTTCTCAGTGAGTAGCCTGGGCTCCTGGGGAGGGAGGGATGTCGGATAAAGCCAGCAAGGCAGGACCCTACCACTTGGAGTGCTCTTTAGGTTTTGACGTCTTTGTTGAACAAAAAGGAAAAACAACTCTAAGTTTTCAAATGCAGCGTACCTGATTTAAAACCCAGAGTGCAAGGAAAGAATAATATGGCCTTCTGATTTTGTGGCAAGTCTGGGACCCCTGAGCTCAGGCCACCTTGTCTGCATTAAGAAGACCATTTCCAGGGATGTGAGGTTGCTTCTGCTGCAGTAACAGGGAAGCCAAGAGAGCCTGCCCGGGGTCCTGGGGAAAGAGAGGGAGACAAAGAACATGGCTCCTTGGGGCAGAAGGCAAGGGATTGAGGTTCTCCTGGTCTAGACTCAGAGGGGCCCTGGAAGCTTATACAAGACATCGTGGAGGAGGAGGCCGACTAGAGCCCCAGGTCTGAGCCAGAGGAAGCAACTCTAGTCAGGCTCCTTGAGCTTCTCTACTAGAAAGGGATAGTGAACACGCATTCTCCACCAGGATTTGGGGTGCAGATCCTAGCAGACCTTCACAAAAGAGAGGGTCCTTGCAGTCTCCAGTTTATCCCACAAGAGTTTATAAATTTTGCATTCCACCTCAGTGTTAGTTTTCACTTTAAAAAGTTGAAAAATTACCTCCCAGTAAAACAAATTCTCTGGGAGGATGCCCTCTATAATGCAAAGCACTGTTTTAGGGCAAAACCCTAGAAACAATGAATCTTTACATCTATTTGGAAATGAGTGAACAAGATGGGGTACAGTGGAGTATTCTGTACAGTGGAGTATTATGAAGATTTAAGAAAAAAAAAAGTCTACCAATTGGCTGGGAGGTATTTCTAATTTTTCATAGTGTCCGATGCATGGATTTCCATCAGTAAGATTAAGAAAACAGTATATAATAAAATCCTAATCTTATAAATGAAACAGTAATCTTTGACATTTAAAATCATCTATACACCCACGTATTTATGAGAGTAGGAGAAAATGCAGAAGAAAATGTAATAGATGACTAACAGGATTAAAATGGAGGAAAAGTTTGGAGGTGGGAGAAGAAAAAGTGGAGAGAATAAGAGTTGAGCACAAGAGGGGAACTGAAAGAAAAAGAGAATGTCCTAAAGAAGGATGTGTACCAAGCAATTATCCTTCAATTAAAAATAAATAATTTAGAAAATTCACAGGAATGATATGAATACATCTATAAATTTATGAAAGATTAGACATTTGTACATATAAAAATTAAATACAAACAAATGATGAAAAGAGGAAAATATAGTGGATTGTGAATTCTTGATAAAATTAAACAAATTAGAGAGCATTTGTAAAAACGGGCCAACTTATATTAATAAAGAGCATTGAAATAAGGACTATATCCCATTTAATTAGATTGCTTCTGTCTACAGTAAAATGTAGACTTTCTTCACTTTTCCATTGTTATTTAACTGCAAAAATATGTTCCAGATTATAGTCTTATCCTAAGTCTGGGACTAGAAATTCACAAATTAAAAAATAAAGAGATGCAGACAAAGTGAGATAAAGGGAGAAAAAAAGAGAGAGAAATGGTTTAATTTCTCATGTTAGAGATGAGACAATCTGCACACAGAGAAGGAACATGACTTCCTCGGGGTCCCCCGGGATCTGGGAAGGAGTGGAACTTGTTGCCCCCTTAGCCCCAACCTCCATGGTACTGAGTGAGATGGGCACTTCCCAGTGGGGGTTGGGCACTCTGGGTGAACCAGAAGAGGCATCATTGGAAGGAACGTTAAACTGCTCTACACATTTGGAGGGATAGGTAGTCAGGAGTGATGCTATGGGTGAAGTATCTTTTTCTTTATCATTCTTAACATCTTTAACATTTTTCTGGACATTAGTTTGGAAGTAGTGGGAAAGGAAGCTTGAAGGTGAGTTCAGTTCACACTGGAATTTCCCAGAGACACAGAAGCTACTGGTGAGGTCCTGGGGAGATGCACTCACCATAGCAATAGTCTCCTTCATGCCCTCAGTGTGCCCCTGTGTCTACTGGCAGAACACAAAGAAGAAAGGGTCCCTACCATCACTGGCATCTAGAGAGAGTCAAGGAGACGGAGGAGATGTGCCAAGGCACAGGTGGGTTTGATTATGAGTTGAGAGAAAACAGCGATTGATTTACTAGGGTGATGACCAAGGAAGGGTCAGAAATGGGAACAAAATTTTATGTTGATTTTTAAATTTTATATCATTTAAATAAACTTTATGTCTTATTTATAACCACAGCCTTTCTGGCTTAATTTTCTTCTTCAGGATTAGCCCTTTTGTAGTTCACAATGCTCTTACTGTCTGCCTTCTTTTTATATGTCTTCTTTCATCTTCCTCACAGCTGGTGCTCCATCAGGTTCTGGATCCATCCTCCCTGCAGCCTGAGAGCTGAGCCTCCTTTCTCTCTGGTTCCCTCATTTCCAGCAAGTCTAGTGGGTCTGCTGTTTAACTCTCTGCTGGCCAGAAGTCCCTGCTCTGCTGTGTGTGCATGCTAAGTCGCTTCATTCATGTCTGACTCTGCAACTCCATGGACTGTAGCCCACCAGGCTCCCTTGGCCATGGGATTCTCCAGGCAAGAATACTAGACTAGGTTGCCATGCCCTCCTCCAGGGAATCTTCCCGATCCTGGGATCAAACCTGCATCTTTTGTGTCTCCTGCATTGAAAGGCAGGTTCTTTATGACTGGTGCCACCTGGAAAGCTACCCCCTGCTCTGCTAAACCCCTGTAAATACTTGCTTGCCTTTTCCCAGGAGAAAGTTGGAGGATTAGCCTGCAAGAGCTGCTTAGATCCTGGTGATAAGACAGCAGTGCTGGGAGAGAAGCCCCAGGGGAGGGCAAGGACAGGGTGGGGAGCTGGTAGGAGCTCCTGCAGGGGAGAAGCCCTGGGCTGGAGAGGGGAGCCCCGGTGCCAGGTGTGGCTCTGCCCTATGTGACCCAGGACAGGTTCACCCACTGGGGGGCCTCCTCCTCTGTGACAGGAGGGGCCTGGGCAGATGCCCCCCTAAGGCCCTTCCCAGCTTCTGTCCGCCGAGAGGACTCTCCTGTGTGTACATCAAGGCCTCTGCTCTGTCTCTTCATCCCATGTTGTCCTAGCCCTGTGTCACGCCAGGGACTGACAGCAGTGCACCTGTCTAGGGTTCCTTCAAAGAGGAGACCCCGGACCATCACTGTGGTCACTTCTCAGCCCTGCGTGGAATGAGGGATGCTCTTCTTCAAGCATCCCCTTTGGAATCCAGTATGGCCCTCTGTTTTCTCTGTCTCTGCTCCTGAGAGGGGTGTTTAGACCACCTCCTGAAAGACATCATCTTTAAGTCTATGAAAACTTGTTTGCACACCATGCTCTGGAAATACAGTAAAGCAGTATTAAGCCTAATGTAAGGCTCCAGGCCTGTGAGGGGAGCTGAAGGGACTGGGATGGAGGCCTAACCCCAAGGAGATGCCTAATTCAGTGAATAAGTGATTAAATAAATACAAAGAAATATCTGAAATACACATATATATGAATACTGGCCTGAGTCATTCTCTGCTTCTAATGAGAGCCAGGAATGAGTATAAGTACAATAGAGGAAGGCAGGCTTGAGATGAGGAGAACTTACTCATTTGGAGAGAGAACTTTTTTCTCTGGCAAGCAGAAGCCAACACAGACAGATCCTGACCTCCTGGAAAAAGCAAACTATTTTTTCCTTCAGGATAAGGCTGTTCTGCATTACTTTCTCTGGTCCTGTTCTGTCCTACCCTGTCCCCAAAAAGGGCAGAGGATATCCAGTCCCTGGGGCCTGTGTCTTAAGAAGGGGGGTGGGCTCAGGATGGGGTAATGTGCCCACTGGTCTCAGCTCCGCAGGAAAGTGATCCAGGAAGGCCCACTGCAACCTCTCGGGGACTGGCTAGGGAAGTGCTGACTCGGTGGCAGGGACAGCAGAGCTCACTAAATGATCACTTTCTCACTCTCATATTCTAGTCCCTGGCAGTTAGCCAGGGCCTTATGATCTGTGCTGGCCAGAAAGCAAGAGCCGAGAGCACGCTACTTCTGGACAGAAGTATGATTTCCCCATTTCCCCTCCCTGCTGTGGGGCTGGGACCCTGTGAGGACGCTGTGGGCTCCATGGAGGTGGTGGAGCCTCTACTCTGTGTGACAGGAACCCTCCCTCACTTTCTCATGGGGACCTGTGGTGGGGGACATAAACTCCTCTTGTTCTAAGACCTTGAGGTATTGACTGCTTGTTACACAGCACAGCCTAGCCTCTCCTGACTATCACACTGCCTAGAAGCAAGAAGAAGAACAGCATTCATATTTGTATTAGGTATTTACTGTTGTGTAACCTGTCACCCCAAAAGTTAATGCCTTAAACACCGTCAGGTAGAGTGTCACATTTTCTCTAGGCCAGGACCCAGCTGGGTCCTCTGGCTCAGGGTCTCTCAGACTGAAATCAAGGCCTTGACTGAGGCTACATCAGCTCAGGTCATCTGGGAGAGATCTGCTAGCAGGCAGCTCCTGTGGCTGTTGGACTGAGGGCCTCAGCTCCTCCCTGGATGTTGACCAGAGGCTCCCTCAGTTCCTTGTTACATGGGTCACCCCAATAGGGCAACTGACAATATGGCAGTTGGATTCCTCAGAGCAAGCAAGGGAGAGAGTGAAAGAGAGAAAGCGTATGTGAGTATAAGCAAGAGGGAAGTCGCAGTCTTGTGTACTCTGAAATCACCGAGTGGCATCCACCGTGTCTGCTGCGGTCCATTCCTGAGAGCAAGTCACTAGGTGCAGTCCACACTGCAGGGAAAGGGGTTAAACAAATGTGCGAACACAAGGAGGCAGGGATGTAAGGAGGCAGTTTAAGCGCCTTCTACAGTTATGCACCTAATTTGTGCCTGAAAATGTGCTCGTGCTTTTCACTTGTGATGTCATTTAACTTATACTGACCTTATGAGGTCGGTAAGGAAAAGTCAGGTTAGCAAATTTATGTGACTATTCAATGTTAAACTTCATTGGAAAGAGGACTTGATTCCAAAAGTTGTTTCAGTTAATTGTACTTGGTTGTCTTACTAGAATCAAGGAATTATCCTGGGTGGATTTCTTTAAAAAGAGGTTTGTGTGGGTTCTTTCCTTTATTATTGATGAAAAAAACATATGTCCAGTTTCCAGTCCTTTAGGCATCTGCAGCACTGGGGCCAAGAGTCCTGGTGCATGTGGTTCTGAAGTTCAGGATCCTGGAGCCCGTGTTCCCCTGCAGGGGATCCGAGGAGGGTCTGTGTTGTTTCACGTGACCACGAAGCAAGAAGCTGAACCAGAGGAAGTCTCATGGGCCTTTGGCCCTGAGTCAAACTACAGTGTCCTGCTGCGAGTCCATCGTGGGGCAGACACTCCAACCTGGGTCAGCCTCCAGGACAAGTACCAGCAGAGGGTCCATGTGCCCAACATCCTGTCCCTGAAGATTGAGAACCTGACCTGTGAGGACAGTGGACAGTACCGGGCTCGACTCAGCTTCCCTGGAGGAGTCGAATATACCCAGGTTTTCCTCCTCACTGTCTATGGTAAGTGACACCTCCTCACCATGGCTTCCCTCCTGCTTTTGTCCTAGGAGGGTCACATAGACCCCATTTTGTAAGATTTTATTTAGACCCCAACCTTCAGACTCTGTCTTCTCACCCAACAATAAGGTGTGTATGTTAGCCACAAAAGGAGAACAGACTTGAGATTCTGAGGGAGGAAAATGGGAATTTATATGGTAACGTTAATTGTTCTTTCTAAAACTGAGTTGCTTAATTTCTCGATTTGTTTTCTATTACTACTGTAACAAACTACCAGAAAAACTTATGGCCTTAAAACCTCTCAAACTGATTACCTTACCATTTTGTAGGTCATAAGTCAGACTTGTTTCTCATGGGGCAAAATCAAGGTGTTGGCAGGCCTCTATTCCTACCTGGTGACTCAGGAGAGAATCCATTTCTTGCCTTTCCCATCTTCAAGTGGATACATGATTTCCTTGGCTGGTGTCCCCCCTTCATTAATCTTCAAATCATCAAATTCATCTCACATTGCATCCATCTGATCTGTTCTTATGCCTGTCTTTTTCACTTTTTTTTTTGATGAGAAGTATTTAATTTTTTTTACAGTATGCCTTTTCCTGTGATCTGTGACAAATCATCTAGATTCAGCATTGTAGTTAACAATGACAGCAACAACAACAGCTTGGTAGCAACAAGCAAATTTTTTATTAAAAAATTAAGAAGTCCTTGAACATTTGCAGTTGCTAAAATACAGAGATATATCAGATGGGCTCTTAAATTATAAAAAAGTTTATATTAACTATATAGTATTATTTTTCAAAAGAACTATAGGTAATTTTCATATATATATATATGTGTGTGTGTGTGTGTGTGTGTGTGTGTGTGTGGACTTCCCCAGAGGCTCAGCAGTAAAAAAAAGAAACACACACACACACACACACACACACACCTGCAGTGCAGGAGCCGCAGAAGACATGGATTCTATCCATGGTTTGGGAAGATCGCCTGGAGGAGGGCATGGTAACCCACTTCAATATTCTTATCTGGAGAATCCCATGGACAGAGGAGCCTGGCGGGCTGTGGTCCACAGGGTTACGAAGAGGTAGACATGACTGAAGTAACTGAGCATGCACATACACTAGTGCAACCGTCACCATAACTTATGCCAAAAACACAGATTCATCCTCTCCAAAAGCTTCCTCCTGCCTTCTTTATTTGATTGTTGTTGTTGTTGCTTATGTAACAGCACAAAATTAAGTGTATTCTACAGTGTTATTAATTATAGGCATTAAAATTACTTTTACGTATATTATATAGTATTGTTAACTTTTGGAGAAGGAAATGGCAAGCCACACCACTGTTCTTGCCTGGAGAATCCCAGGGATGGGGGAGCCTGGTGGGCTGCTGTCTATGGGGTCGCATAGAGTCCAACATGACAGCAGCATACAGTAGATCTCTAGGATTTATTCATCTTGTGTAACTGAACTTTTGTACCTTTTGACTAATACCTACTCATTTCACCCTCTTCCCAGAACTGTGCAAAAACCCATCCACTCTCTGCTTCTATAAGACTGAAAAAATAAGACTCATCATATAAGTAGTTTCATGTAGTATTTATTTGTTCTTCTCTCTCTGGCTTACTTTACTTAGTGCAATGTCCTACTGCTTCATCTGTTTGTCACAAAGGCCAAAATATCTTCCTCTTTAAGTTTGAATAATATTCCTCTAGATGAAAGTAAAAAGAGAGAGTTAAAAAGCTGGCTAAAAACTCTATATTCAGAAAACTAAGCTCATGGCATCTGGTTCCATCATTTCATCGCAAGTGGATGGGGAAAAATGGAAATAGTGACAGACTTTATTTTAGGGGGTTACAAAATCACTGCAGACAATGACTGAAGCCATGAAATTAAAAGATGCTTGCTCCTTGGAAGAAAAACTATAACAAACCTAGATAAACATCCATCTAGTCAAAGCTATTGTTTTTACAGTAGTCATGTACAGATGTGAGAGTTGGACCATAAAGAATGCTGAACATTGAAGAATTGATGCTTTCAAATAGTGTTGCTGGATAAAAGTCTTGAAAGTCCCTTGGACAGCCAGGAGATCAAACCAGTCAATCCTAAGGGAAATCAATACCAAATAGTCATTGGAAGGACTGATGCTTAAGCTGAAGCTCCAATAATTTGGCCACCTGATGCAAAGAGCAAGTTCTTTGGAATGACCTGCTGCTGGGAAAGATTGAGGGCAGGAGGGGAAGGGGGACACGGAGGATGAGGTTGTTGGATGGCATCGCCAACTCAATTAACATGAGTTTGATTAAACTCCAGGAGAGAGTGAAGGACAAGGAAGCCTCAGTTCAGTTCAGTTGAGTCGCTCAATCATGTCCGACTCTTTGCAACCCCATGAATTGCAGCACACCAGGCCTCCCTGTCCATCACCAACTCCAGGAGTTCACACAAACTCACGTCCATCAAGTCAGTGAACCCATCCAGCCATCTCATCTTCTGTCATCCCCTTCTCCTCCTGCCCCCAATCCCTCCCAGCATCAGAGTCTTTTCCAATGAGTCAACCCTTCCCATGAGGTGGCCAAAGTATTGGAGTTTCAGCTTCAGCATCAGTCCTCCCAATGAAAACCCAGGACTCATTCCTTTACAATTGACTGGTTGGATCTCCTTGCAGTCCAAGGGACTCTCAAGAGTCTTCTCCAACACCACAGTTCAAAAGCATCAATTCTTTGGTGCTCAGCTTTCTTCACAGTCCAACTCTCACAGCCATACATGACCACTGGAAAAACCATAGCCTTGACTAGATGGACCTTTGTTGGCAAAGTAATGTCTCTGCTTTTCAATATGCTATCTAGGTTGGTCATAACTTTCCTTCCAAGGAGTAAGTGTCTTGTAACTTGATGGCTGCAATCACCATCTGCAGTGATTTTAGAGCTCCTCAAAATCAAGTCAGACACTGTTTCCACTGTTTCCCCATCTATTTCTCATGAAGTGATGAGACCAGATGCCATGATATTAGTTTTATGAATGTTGAGCTCTAAGCCAACGTTTTCCTCTCCTCCTTCACTTACATCAAGAGGCTTTTTAGTTCCTCTTCACTTTCTGCCATAAGGGTAGTGTCATCTGCATATCTGAGGTTATTGATATTTCTCTCGGCAATCTTGATTCCAGCTTGTGCTTCATCCAGCCCAGCGTTTCTCATGATGTACTCTGCATATAAGTTAAACAAGCAGGGTGGCAATATACAGCCTTGATGTACTCCTTTTCCTATTTGGAGCCCCTCTGTTGTTCCATGTCAAATTCTAACTGTTGCTTCCTGACTTGCATACAGGTTTCTCAAGAGGCAGGTCAGGAGGTCTTGTATGCCCATCTCTTTCAGAATTTTCCACAGTTTATTTTGATCCACACAATCAAAGGCTTTGGCATAGTCAAAAGAGCAGAAATAGATGTTTTTCTGGAACTCTCTTGTTTTTTCCATGATCCAGCGGATGTTGGCAATTTGATCTCTGGTTCCTCTGCCTTTTCTAAAACCAGCTGGAACATCTGGAAGTTCACGGTTCATGTATTGCTGAAGCCTGGCTTGGAGAATTTTGAGCATTACTTTACTATCATATGAGATGAGTGCAATTGTGCGGTAGTTTGAGCATTCTTTGGCATTGCCTTTCTTTGGGATTGGAATGAAAACTGACCTTTTCCAGTCCTGTGGCCACTGCTGAGTTTTCCAAATTTGCTGGCATATTGAGTGCAGCACTTTCACCTTATCATCTTTCAAGATCTGAAATAGCTGTACTGGAATTCCATCACCTCCACTAGCTTTGTTCATAGTGATGCTTTCTAAGGCCCACTTTACCTCACATTCCAGGATGTCTGGCTCTAGGTCAGTGATCACACCATCATGATTATCTAGGTCGTGAAGATCTTTTTTGTACAGTTCTTCTGTGTATTTTTGCCATCTCTTCTTAATATCTTCTGCTTCTGTTAGGTCCATACCATTTCTGTCCTTTATCGAGCCCATCTTTGCATGAAATATTCCCTTGGTATCTCTAATTTTCTTGAAGAGATCTCTAGTCTTTCCCATTCTGTTGTTTTCCTCTATTTGCATTGATTGCTGAGGAAGGCTTTCTTAACTCTCCTTGCTATTCTTTGGAACTCTGCATTCAGATGCTTATATCTTTCCTTTTCTCCTTTGCTTTTTGCTTCTCTTCTTTTCACAGCTATTTGTAAGGCCTCCTCAAACAGCCATTTTGCTTTTTTGCATTTCTTTCCCATGGGGATGGTCTTGATCCCTGTCTCCTGTACAATGTCACAAACCTCCATCCATAGTTCATCAGGTACTCTATTTATCAGATCTAGTCCCTTAAATCTATTTCTCACTTCCACTGTATAATCATAAGGGATTCGATTTAGGTCATACCTGAATGGTCTAGTGGTTTTCTCTACTTTCTTCAATTTAAGTCTGAATTTGGCAATAAGGAGTTCATGCTCTGAGCCACAGTCAGCTCCCAGCCTTGTTTTGGCTGACTGTATAGCGCTTCTCCATCTTTGGCTGCAAAGAATATAATCAATCTGATTTCAGCGTTGACCATCTGGTGATGTCCATGTGTAGAGTTTTCTCTTGTATTGTTGGAAGAGGGTGTTTGCTATGACCAGTGCGAACCACTCTAGTATTCTTGCCTTGAGAACCCCATGTACAGTATGAAAAGGTAAAATGATAGGATACTGGAAGAGGAACTCCTCAGGTCAGTAGGTGCCCAGTATGTTACTGGAGATCAGTGGAGAAATAACTCCAGAAAGAATGAAGGGATGGAGCCAAGGCAAAAACAATATCCAGTTGTGGATGTGACTGGTGATAGAAGCAAGGTCCGATGCTATAAAGAGCAATATTGCATAGGAACCTGCAATGTCAGGTCCATGAATCAAGGCAAATTTGGAAGTGGTCAAACAGGAGATAGCAAGAGTGAACATCAACATTCTAAGAATCAGTGAACTAAAATGGACTGGAATGGGTGAATTTAACTCAGAGGACCATTATATCTACTACTGTGGGCAGGAATCCCTTAGAAGAAATGGAGTAGTCATCGTGGTCAACAAAACAGTCTGAAATGCAATACTTGGATGCAATCTCAAAAACGACAGAAAAATCTCTGTTCATTTCCAAGGCAAACCATTCAATATCACAGTAATCCATGTCTATGCCCCAACCAGTAATGCTGAAGAAGCTGAAGTTGAACAATTCTGTGAAGACCTACAAGATCTTTTAGTACTAACACCCAAAAAAGATGTCCTTTTCATTATAGGGGACTGGAATGCAGAAGTAGGAAGTCAAGAAACACCTGGGGTAACAGGCAAATTTGGCCTTGGAATACGGAATGAAGCAGTGCAAAGGCTAATAGAGTTTTGCCAAGAGAACGCACAGGGAAGCCTGGCATGCTGCAAATCCAGGGGTTGCAAAGAGTTGGACATGACTCAGTGACTGACCAACAACAATATTCCTTTGTACGTGGCTCAGAAGGTAAAGTGTCTGCCTACAATGCAGGAGACTCAAGTTCAATCCCTGGGTCAGAAAGATATTCTGGAGAAGGAAATGGCAACCCACTTCAGTATTCTTGCCTGGAAAATCCCATGGAAGGAGGAGCCTGGTAGGCTACAGTCCATGGGGTCACAAAGAGTCAGACACGACTGAGCAACTTTCACCACGTGTTTATCATCTCACCTGGCAACAGACATTTGGGTTGTTTCCATGTCTTGTATATTGTAAAAATGTTGCAGTGAACATGAAAGTGCAGATATAGCTTTGAAATCCTGATTTCAATTCCTTTAAATATATACCCAAAGTATAATTGCTGAATCATAGAGTAGTTATAAGTCATAGTCAAAGTTACTGTTTTTCCAGTAGTCAGGTACGGATGTTGGGCATGGAATAGTAGTCAGGTATGGTGAGTCGAACCATAAAGACGGCTGAGCATTGAAGAATTTATGCTTTGGAACTATGATGTTGGAGAAGACTCTTGAGAGTCCTTGAGGGAGTCCTTGAGAGTTTGATCTGCAAGGAGATCAAACCAGTCAATCCTAAATGAAATCAGTCCTTGGGAGAGTCCTTGAGAGTTTGATCTGCAAGGAGATCAAACCAGTCTCTCCCAAAGGAAATCAGTGCTGAAAATTCATTGGAAGGACTGATGCTTAAGCTGAAATTCCAATACTTTGGGACCTTATGCGAAGCACTGACTCATTGAAAAATACTCTGATGCTGGGAAAGATTGAAGGCAGAAGGAGAAGAGGATGACAGAGGATGAGACAGTTAGATGGCATCACTGACTTGACAGACATGAGTTTGAGCAAGCTCGGGGAGTTGGTGATGGACAGGGAAGCCTGATGTGCTGCAATCCATGTGGTCACAAAGAGTCGGACACAACTGAGTGACTGAACAGCAGTTATATTTTTAATTTTTGAGAAACTCTATACTATTTTTCAAAATGGCTGCACCAATTTACAATCCCATCAACAGTGTATGAATATCTCTTTTTCTCTACCCCATCATCAACACTTTTTTTTCTTTTTAATACTAGCCATTAAAGCTTGTATACTCACTGTGGTTTTAGGCTTCCCCTGTGGCTCAGCAGCACAGAATCTGCCTGCAATGAAGGAGACACAGGAGATGCGGGTTTGATACCTGAGTCAGGAATATCTCCTGGAGGAGGAAATGACACCCTGCTCCAGTATTCTTGCACACACTGTGGGTCTGATTTTCACTTTCCTGGTGATTAATAATGTTGAGTGATTTTTCATATACCTGTTGGCCATTTTTATATCTTCTGTTGACAAATATCTGTTCAGTTCATTTCCCCATTTTTAACTGGATTATTTAGTTTTTTTCCTATTGAGTTGTATGAGTTCCCTGATAAAACTGAGCACTGAGTAAAATAAAATTATGTAAAGTAAAAATAAAATTATGTATTGAGTTCCCTTACAAAATTGGGATACTAACCATTTATCAGATATATAGTTTGCAGCTATTTTCTTCCACTTTTTAGGTTTCCTTTTCACTCTGTTGATGTTTCCCATGCTGTGCAAAACCTTTTCAGTTTAATAGAATCCCATTTGCTATTTCTGCTTTACTGTCTATGCTGTTGTTGTCATATTCAAACAATTATTGTCAAGGTCGGTGTCAGGAAGATTTTTCCCTTTGCTTTCTTCTAAGAGTTTTACACTCTCCAGTATTACTTTTAGATCTTTAATCCATTTTTAGGTTATTTTGTGTATGGTGTAAGGGTTTAATTTCATACTTTTTCATGTGGATATCCTGTTTCCCCAGCACTATTTACTGAGAAGACTTCCCTTTTCCCATTGTGTTTTCCTGGTTTCCTTGTTAAAGATCAGTTGACCATATATGCATGGGTTTATTTCTGGGATTTTTGTTCTGTTCCATTGGTTTATATATCTGTTTTTATGTCTGTACCATACTGCTTTAAAAGCATTGTGATATACTTTGAAATAAGGGAATGTGATGCCTCCAGTTCAGTACCTCATGCTCTAAGTTGCTTCTGCTATTTGGGATCTTTTGTGGTTCCATAAGAATTTTAAGATTTTTTTTCTGTTTTTGTAAAACTCCCTAATTATATTCACACAGTTTGGATAGAATCTATGTTGCTTTGGTACTGTAAACATTTCAACAATATTAATTCCTCAGATTCATGAACATGTAATGTCTTTCTATATATTTGTGTGTTTGCAAATTTCTATCATCAGTATTCATAGTTTCTGGTGCACAGATATTTCAATCTTTAGTTAAGATTATTCCTCAGTATTTTATTCTTTTTTATTGTAATGTAAGTGGGATTGTTTTCTTGTTTTCCCTTTCAGATAGTTCATTGTTAATGTATAGAAGTGCAAAAGACTTCCATATGTTGATTTTGTGTTCTGCAATTTTGCTGAAATCACTTATTAGTTCTAAAAGGATTTTTCTGTAGAATCTTTAGATTTCTCTACATACAAGATCATGTCATTTGCAATAAAAATAATTTTACTTCTTCCTTTCCAATTTGGGTGCCTTTTATTTCTTCTGCTTGCCTGCTTGCTGTTGCTAGAACTTCCAGTCCTAAGTTGAATAGAAACAGCAAATAGACACACTCGCCTTGTTCCTAATGTTAGAGGGAAAGCTTTAAATCCTTAACCATTGAGTTTGATGTTAGCTGTGGACTTTACATATGGCCTTTATTGTGTTAAAATAACTTCCTTCAATTCTTAATTTGAGAGTTTTTAATCATGAAAGAATTTGGGGGTTTTTTTGTGTGGTTTTTCCACATCTATTGAATTATTGTGTGATTTTTATCCTTCATTGTTTTAACATGGTATATCACATTATTGATTTGCATATGCTGAAACATTCTTGCCTCTTTAGATTAAACCCTAATTGGTCATGGTGTTTGATCCATTTAATATTTTGTTGAATGCCATTTGCTAGTATTTTGGTGGAGATTTTGCATTTTTGTTCATCAGGGTTATTGGCCTATAAGTTTTTGTGTGGTGTGTTAGTTTGGCTTAGGATATGCCAACATCTTTAAATGTGTTCTCTATACTACTGTTTTTTTGGAAGAGTTTTAGAGGGATTAGATTAATTCTTTGGTATGTGATTTGATAAAATTCACCTATGACTCCATTCAATCTTGGAATTTTCTTTGTTGGGAAGTTTTTAATTGCTGATTAAAACTAATTATTTGTTATTATTAATCTTTTTGAGTTGTATATTTCTTCTTAATTCAAGCTTTATAGGATGTATGTTTCTCAGAATTTATCCACTTTTTTTTCAGGATTGTCCAATTTGATGATATAGAATTGTTCATAAGAGTTTCTTATGAGCTCTTTATTTCTGTGCACCAGTAATCTCATTTTCTGATATTAATTGATTCTTCCTTCTTTTTTTCTTGTCTTGCTAAGGGCTAGCCAATATTGCTTATCTTTCCAACACACTCTTAGGTTCACTGAATTTTTTGTTGTCTTTCTAGGCTCTATTTTATCCATTTCTGCTGTAATCCTTATCACTTCCTTACTTCCACTAACTTCTGGCTTAGGTTTTTCTTTGTTTTCTAGTCCCTTGAGATTTAAACTTAAGTAGTTTGAAAGCTTTCTTATTTTTTATTGTGTTTATCACTATAACACTCCTTCTTAGTACTGCTTTTTTAAATTTATTTTTTAATTGAGGGATAATTGCTTTACAGTGTTGTGTTGGTTTCTGCCTTACAACAACGTGAATCAGTCATAAGTATACGTATGTGCCCTCTTTGATCCTCCCTCCCACTCCAGCTAGCCCACCTGTCTAGGTCATCACAGAATACCGGGCTGAGCCTGCTGTGTTAACTTCCCACTAGCTACCTATTTTGCACATAATAATGTATATATTGCAAAGCTACTCTCTTAATTCATCCCACCCTCTTCTTCCCCGACTGTGTCCACAAGTTTGTTCTCTACTTCTACATCTCTATTCCTCCCTGAAATTAGGTTCATCAGTACCATTTTCTAGATTTCATATATATGTGTTAATATGCAATATTAGTTTCTCTCCTTCTGACTTATTTCATTCTGTATAATAGGCTCTAGGTTCATCCACTTCACTAAAACTGATTCAAAGTCATTCCTTTTTATGGTTGAGTAATATTCCATTGCATATGTAACAGTTTATCCATTCATCTGCTGGTAGATATCCAGGTTGCTTCCATGTCCTGGATATTGTAAATAGTGCTGCAGGGAACATTGGGGTACATGTGTCTTTCTGAATTATGGTTTTCTCCAGGTATATGTCCAGTAGGGGAATTGCTGGGTCGTATGGTAGCTTTTGAGAAAAAAGAATACAACATCACTGCCTGCTGTCACCCTGTTTGTTTAACCTATACACTGAACACATCATGAGACATGCTCGGCTGGATGAGTTACAAGATGGAATCAAAATCGGTAGAAGAAATAACAACAACCCCAGATATGTGGATGATACCACTCTAATGGCAGAAAGTGAAGAGGAACTAAAGAGCCACTTGATGAGGGTAAAGGAGGAGAGTGAAAGAGCTGGCTTAAAACTAAACATTATGTATACCTGGGGCTGATTCATTTCGATATATGGCAAAACCAATACAATATTGTAAAGTTAAAAAATAAAATAAAATTTAAAAAAAGAAAAAAATTAAGATCATGACATCCAGCCCAATTACTTCACGGCAAATAGAAGGAAAAAAAGTGGAAGTAGTGACAGATCTCCTCTTCTTGGGCTCTAAAATCACTGTGGATGGTGACTGTAGCCATGAAATCAGAAGACAGTTTCTTCTTGGCAGGAAAGCTATGACAAACCTAGACAGTGTTTTGAAAAGCAGAGACATTACTCTGCCAGAAAAAGTCCATATAGTCAAGGCTATGGTCTTCTCAGTGGTCACATACAGTTATGAGAGCTGGACCGTAAAGAAGGCAGAATGCCAAATAACTGATGCCTTTGAGCTGTGGTGCTAGAGAAGACTCCAGAAAGTCCCTTGGACAGCAAGGAGATCAAACCAATCAATCTTCAGGGAAATCAATCTTGAATACTTATTGGAAGAACTGATGCTGAAGCTGACACTCCAGTGTTTTGGTCATCTGATGCGAACAGCTGACTCATTGGAAAAGTCCCTGATCCTGGGAAAGATTGAGGGTGAAAGGAGAAGAGGGCATCAGAGGGTGAGATGGTTGGATGGCATCACCAATGCAATGGACATGAATATGGGCAAACTTTGGGAAATGGTGAGGGACAGGGGGGCCTGGCATGCTGCAGTCCATGGGGTCACAAAGAATCAGATACAACTGGATGACTGAACAACAACATGGTAGTTTTATTCCTAGTTTTTAAAGGAATCTCCATAGTGTTTTCCATAGTGATTATATCAGTTTGCATTCCTGTCAGCAGTGCAAGAGATATATCTTTTCTCCACACCCTCTCCAGCATTTATTGTCTGTAGATTTTTTTGATGATGGCCATTCTGACCTGTGAGGTGATACCTCATTGTAGTTTTGATTTGCATTGCTCTAATAATGAGCAATTTTGAGCATCTTTCCGTGTGTTTGTTGGCTTAGTACTGCTTTTGCTTCCTTCTGTGTTTTATATTTTTTCCTTTTCTTGTACTCAAGATATTTTCTTATTCCCTTATGATTTCTTCTTTGACCCAGTGATTGTTCAAAAGTGTGTTGGTAATTCCCATGTACTTGTAAATTTTCCCATTTTCCTTCATTTATTGTCTTCCAATTTCATTCCATTGTGATTGAAAAAGATATTTTATATAATTTCTTAAATCTTAAGTATTGTTTCATGGCCTAACATATGATGTATCCTGGAGAATATTCTGTGTGCACTTGATAGGAATATGAATTCTACTGCTGCTGGGTATAATATTCTGTTTGTTAACTCTATATGGTTCAATTATACATGCTTGTTAGGTCCATTTGGTCTATAGTATTGTTCAAGTCTGCTGTTTCCTTCTTCATGTCCTATCTGAATTTTCTATCCACTCTTAAAAGCAAGATATTCAAGTCCACGATCATTCTATTGCTATTTCTTCTGTCACTGTTTGCTCTATATATCATAGGTGCTCTGATGTTGAGTGCATAAATATTTATCATTGTTATATCTTCCTATTGAATTGACCCTCTATCTTTATGTAATGACTTTCTTTGCCTTCATGACAGCTTTTGATTTAACATCTATTTTGTCTGCTATAAGTGTAGCCACCCACACTCTCTTTTGATTCCTATTTGCATGGAATATCTTTTCCCATCCCTCACATTTAGCCTATGTGTGCCCTTAAAACTAAAGTGAGTCTCTTGTAGATATCATATATATATACATACATAATATATCTAGTTGAATCTTGTTTTATTCATTCAGTCACTCTATGTCTTTTATTGGGGCATTTAATCTATTTATATTTAAAGTAAATGTTAATTGTAAGAATTTATAAGTTCATTTTTTGTTTGGGGGATATTTTTATTACTGGAGTATAATTGCTTTACATCGTTGTGTTGGGTTCTGCCATACAACAATGTGAATCAGGTATAAGTATACATATATCCCCTCCCTCTTGAATCTCCCTCCCACTCCATCCCCTATCCCAGCCCTCTAGGTCATCACAGAACAAGCTGAGTTCCCTGTGTTCTACAGCTGCTTCTCACTAGCTAGCTATTTTACACATGGCAGTGTATATATGTCAATGCTACTGTCTCAGTTCCTCCCACCCTCTCCTTCCCCCACTGTGCCCACAAGCTCATTCTTTACATCTGCATCTCTAGTCCTGCCCTGCAAATAAGTTCATCAGTACCATTTTTCTAGATTCCACATATATGTGTTAATATACAATCTTTGTTTTTGTTTCCTGGCTTATTTCACTCTGTATAACAGGCTGTAAGTTCATCCACCTCACTACAACTGACTCAGGTTCATTGCTTTTTATGGCTGAATAGTATTCTATTGTATATATGTAGCACAACTTCTTTATCCATTCATCTATTGATGGACAGCTAGATTGCTTCCACGTCCTGGCTATTGTAAATAGTGCTGCTATGAACATTGGGGTGCATGTGTCTTCTTTAAAGTTTAATTATTTTTTAATGTTTGGAGTAGCTTTATTCATAATCACTCCAAATTAGCAACAGCCAAGATGTTTTGTAAAAGACAGCTATCAAAAACAAACACTTTTTTAATTTATTTTATTTTATTTTTAAACTTTACATAATTGTATTAGTTATCTATACAATGGAATTCTAATTTTATTTTATTTTTAAACTTTACATAATTGTATTAGTTTTGCCAAATATCAAAATGAATCCATCACAGGTATACATGTGCTCCCCATCCTGAACCCTCCTCCCTCCCCATACCATCCCTCTGGGTCGTCCCAGTGCACTAGCCCCAAGCATCCAGTATCGTGCATTGAACCTGGACTGGCATCTCGTTTCATACATGATATTTTACATGTTTCAATGCCATTCTCCCAAATCTTCCCACCCTCTCCCTCTCCCACAGAGTCCATAAGACTGTTACAATGCAATTCTAGTTGGCAATAAAAGTAACATTCTTGATGCATGCAACAGGTGGATGAGTCCTAAATGTATTTTAAAGTGAAAAAAGCCACATCCAAAAGACATGTGTCTTTTTGAATTATGGTTTTTTGAGGTGTGTGCCCAGCAGTGGAATTCTGGATCATACGATAGTTGTATTTTCAGTTTTTAGGGAACCGCCATACTGTTCTCAATAGTGGTTGTGTCAATTTATATTCCCACAAACCGTGCAAATTCTCCACACCCTCTCTAGCATTTATTGTCTGTAAACTTTTTGATGATGGCCATTTTGACCTGTGTGAGGTGATACCTCATTATAGTTTTGAGTTGCATATCTCTAGTAATGAGCAATGTTCAGCATCTTTTCATGTGTTTCTTGGTCATGTGTATGTCTTCTTTGGAGAAACATCTATTTAGGTATTCTGCCTATTTTATTTTTTTTTTATTGAGCTGCATGAGCTGCTTGTATATTTTAAAGATTAATCTTTTATTGCTTCACTTGCAAATATTTTCTCCCATTCTGAGAGTTCATCTTGTTTATGGCTTCCTTTGCTGTGCAAAAGCTTTTAAGTTTAATTAGGTCACATTTGTTTATTTATAAATGTCATCTTGTTTAATTGTTTTCTGTTTTGTAGTTCTTTTATTCCATTCTTTCTCTCTTACTGTCTTCCCTTGTGACTTGATGATTTTTCTGTATTAACATGCTTTGGTTTTTACCTCTTTTTCTTGCATATATCTTTTTTAGGTGTACTCTTTGTGGTTACCATGCAGCTTAGATAAAACATACTTATAACAGCCTGTTTTGAACAACTAATTTAATTTCAGTCACATACAAAAACTCTACACTTTTACTTGTACTCACACACACACATTTTATGTTATTATGTCACCAGTTAAATTTTTTATATTTTGTACTAATTAGCATATGTTTCTATTATAGTTATTCTGAATACTTTTGTTCTTAACTGTCATATCATGTTAAAAGTGGTTTATGCACCACAATTAGAGTATTATTGCAATATTGCATATTATATTTATCTATATTGACAGTGAGATTTATATTTTCATACGATTTTGTATATTTTTAGCATCTATTTATTTCAACTTTAAGAGCTCCCTTTGGCATAGCTTATAAGGCAGCTTTAATGAGGAAAACTCTCTCAGTTTTTCTTGTCATGGAGAGTTTTTATCTCTTTTTCTTTTTTAAAGAACATTCTTACCAGGTATAATAATCTTGGTTACCAATGGGGTTTTTTCAGTACTTTGAATACATCATTCCATTCTCTCTTGGTCTATAAGGTTTCTGCTGAGAAATCTGATGATATTTTTATAGAGATTCCCTTGTATATGATGCTCTTCTCTTGCTATTTTCAAAAGTTTGTCTTTCCAATTTGGATTCCTTTCCAATTTGGATTCCAAATTGGAAAGGAAGAAGTAAAACTCTCACTGTTTGCAGATGACATGATCCTCTACATAGAAAACCCTAAAGACTCCACCAGAAAATTATTAGAACTAATCAATGAATATAGTAAAGTTACAGGATATAAAATCAACACACAGAAATCCCTTGCATTTCTATACACTAATAATGAGAAAATAGAAAGAGAAAAAAGGAAACAATTCCATTCACCATTGCAGTGAAAAGAACAAAATACTTAGGAATATATCTACCTAAAGAAACTAAAGACCTATATATAGAAAACTATAAAACACTGGTGAAACAAATCAAAGAGGACACTAATAGATGGAGAAATATACCATGTTCATGGATTGGAAGAATCAATATAGTGAAAATGAGTATACTACCCAAAGCAATTTATAGATTCAATGCAATCCCTATCAAGCTACCAACGGCATTCTTCACAGAGCTAGAACAAATAATTTCACAATTTGTATGGAAATACAAAAAACCTCGAATAGCCAAAGCTATCATGAGAAAGAAGAATGGAACTGGAGGAATCAACCTGCCTGACTTCAGGCTCTACTACAAAGCCACAGTCATCAAGACAGTATTGTATTGGCACAAAGACAGAAATATAAATCAATGGAACAAAATAGAAAGCCCAGAGATAAATCCATGCACCTATGGACACCTTATCTTTGACAAAGGAGGCAAGAATATACAATGGATTAAAGACAATCTCTTTAACCAGTGGTGCTGGGAAAACTGGTCAACCACTTGTAAAAGAATGAAACTAGAGCACTTTCTAACACCATACACAAAAACAAACTCAAAATGGATTAAAGATCTAAACGTAAGACCAGAAACTATAAAACTCCTAGAGGAGAACATAGGCAAAACACTCTCTGACATACATCACAGCAGGATCCTCTATGACCCACCTCCCAGAATATTGGAAATAAAAGCAAAAATAAACAAATGGAACCTAATTAAATTTAAAAGTTTCTGCACAACAAAGGAAAGTATAAGCAAGGTGAAAAGACAGCCTTCAGAATGGGAGAAAATAATAACAAATGAAGCAACAGACAAACAACTAATCTCAAAAATATACAAGCAACTCCTACAGCTCAACTCCAGAAAAATAAATGTCTCAATCAAAAAATGGGCCAATGACCTAAACAAACATTTCTCCAAAGAAGACATACAGATGGTTAACAAACACATGAACAGATGCTCAACATCACTCATTATCAGAGGAATGCAAATCAAAACCACTATGAAGTACCATTTCATGCCAGTCAGAATGGCTGCAATCCATAAGTCTACAAGCAATAAATGCTGGAGAGGGTGTGGAGAAAAGGGAACCCTCTTACACTGTTGGTGGGAATGCAAACTAGTACAGCCACTATGGAGAACAGTGAGGAGATTCCTTAAAAAACTGGAAATAGAACTGCCTTATGATCCAGCAATCCCACTGCTGGGCATACACACTGAGGAAACCAGAAGGGAAAGAGACATGTGTACCCCAATGTTCATCGCAGCACTGTTTATAATAGCCAGGACATGGAAGCAACCTAGATGTCCATCAGCAGATGAATGGATAAGAAAGCTGTGGTATATATACACAATGGAGTATTACTCAGCCATTAAAGAGAATACATTTGAATCAGTTCTAATGAGGTGGATGAAACTGGAGCCTATTATACAGAGTGAAGTAAGCCAGAAAGAAAAACACCAATACAGTATACTAACGCATATATATGGAATTTAGAAAGATGGTAACAATAACCCTGTGTACGAGACAGCAAAAGAGACACAGATGTATAGAACAGTCTTTTGGACTCTGTGGGAAAGGGAGAGGGTGGGATGATTTGGGAGAATTACATTGAAACATGTACAATATCATGTATGAAACGAGTCGCCAGTCCAGGTTCGATGCACGATACTGGATGCTTGGGGCTGGTGCACTGGGATGACCCAGAGGGATGGTACAAGGAGGGAGGAGGGAGGATGGTTCAGGATGGGGAACACATGTATACCTGTGGTGGATTCATCTTGATATATGGCAAAACCAATACAATATTGTAAAGTTAAATAAAATAAAATACAATTTTTTTTAAAGTTTGTCTTTGTCTTTGAATTTTGAATATTCAGTTACTATGTGTCTTGATTTATACTTCTTTGATTCTACCATCATGAGACCTTTGGGCTTCATGAATCTGAATATCCATTTACTTGCCCAGACTTGGGAAATTTTCAGCCATAATTTCCTTAAATAAATTATCAACACTTTTTCTTTGTATTCTCTTTGTAACTCCCATAATGTATGTATTGATTTTCCTGTAGTATCCCATAGATTTTTTTTTTCCTTTTCCTACTCTAACTGGATAATTTCAAATACTCTGTCTTTGAATTTCTTGTTCGTTTCTTCTGTTTGGTCAACTCTGCTAATGAGACACTATTCAATTTTAATGCAGTCATTTTGTTTTTAGAACCAGAGTTTTTGTTTGGTTATTCTGAATGTTTTCTATCTCTTGCTGAACTTCTCATTTTGTTCACAAATTGTTTTCCAAATTTTACTTAGTGATCTGTCTGTGTTCTTTGGTAGTTTGCTGAGCTTATTTAATATGATGATATTGCATTGTTAGGCAATTCATAGATCTCTATTTCTTTCTGATTGGTTATTGGAGTTAGTTTTGCTCCTTTGGTATTGTCATGTTTTCCTGATTCTCCATTCTTGTAGCCTTGCATTGGTGTCTGTGTATTTGAATAAGCAGTCTCTTCTTCCAGTCTTTTAGGGCTGGCTCTAAGGGGAAAAAAGATAGTCACTGTAAAGCTCAACAAAGTTTGAGGCTTCAGCTGTAGAGGCATGTGGGATGTTGGTTGCAGGAGTATGTGAGGTTCTGGGTATAGGGTTGAATTGACTACTGTCTGTGGGTATATGTGAGAAATGGTTTTCAGTGCCATGTGTCTCTGTTGCTGTGATCTCCTTCCACTTATATTTGTTTGGAAAAGAACCCACCTGCCAATGCAGGAGACATAAGAGAGGCAGGTTCGACCCCTGGGTTGGGAAGATCCCCTGGAGAAGGGCATGGCAATCCAGTCCAGTATTATTTCCTGGAGAATCCCATCGACAGAGGAGCCTGGTGGGCTACAGTCCATAGATCTACAAAGAGTTGGACACAACTGAAATGAATTAGCATGCGTGCATGAACCCTCAGATAATGTCCTCACTGTTCTGGGTGCCGTGAGACAGAAGCCAGCTTCCCAGGCAATGCCTCACAAATTATGGGGAAGCTAGACTCACTTCATTCTCTCTTCCTCTTGTGGGAAAAGTCACAGTCTAGAGGTATCTCTCTCAGCACTGAGTCATGCTGCCCTGGGATCAAGGTGATGAGGTAAAGTGAAACTGTTCTTACCCTTTCCCTATGGTGGAATTAGGATTTTTGGTCCATCAAAGTGCTAGAACCGCAACTGAACTCTGAAGATTTCTTAGGGGTATTTCTGACCATGGATAGTTGTTAAAATAATATATCCTGGTGTATTGCTGGCATCAGTGACTTCTTTCTCTTTTAAGGAAGCTTATGATTGCATTTTGCCCAGATAATCCAGAATAATCTCATTATTGTATGGTCAACTTATTACCAGCTTTCATTCTATCTGCTACCTTAATTCACCTTTTCATATAATGTAACATATCCACAGATTCCAAGGATTAAGACATGGATATCTTTGAGGGGCCATTTTTCTACCATTATTTGAAAATCTGAGTGTTGTCAGTACCCAGTGAACACTGTCTTCTTGCTCAGAGCCTATCTGTTAATGGCCTCACTCAGAAAAGACACCACAATTTAGCTCTTAAATGCTACATGAGCATAGGAGAAAGTTTACACTGCAATGCTTATTAAGGAACCCATTTAGCAAACACTGTCTTTCCCTAAAAATCCTCCCTGCATAGGGAAATATCCTTCTATGGAGAAGACAACTCAT
This sequence comes from Bos javanicus, assembly GCF_032452875.1. Lineage (NCBI taxonomy): Eukaryota > Metazoa > Chordata > Mammalia > Artiodactyla > Bovidae > Bos > Bos javanicus. The sequence continues at coordinate 13,385,709 of NC_083870.1, forward strand.
AAGTCCCCATAGGATTTCAAGGCAGCTTGTAAATCTGTCACTTTTCTTCCTGTCTATACAACTTCAGTGGCATGTTCTAACCACACTTGGAATTGTCATTCCTAGTTGTAACCACTGCATCTACCACAAATGTCTCTACTTTAGGAAGCTAGTGCCTTTCTCTGGCCTCCCAAAACTACTCCCAGATGTCCTTCCCCATAAGAGTTGTGCTGTCCCAAGCTTCAACTCAGCTGGAGACACAGGGTAAGGGCCATGAACCAAGACAAGCCCTTCTGTACCAAGCTTCTTTCTCTTCTGGGAAAAAAAAAATCCCAATTTTTTAAAAATAATAGGCCTTAAGAAAATGCAATCTAAATTTTATTTTCTTGTGGCTGATTTTTAAGGCTTGTGAAATCTAGTGACGTTGCATAGGGCCTAACACAATGGCCCCATACCTAGTCTCTTGGTGAATATTTAGCTTTAGGAAAATTATGTTTTAAGTATAAAATGCACCCACTTTCTTTATAGGAGAAGGAAATGGCAACCCACTACAATGTTTTTGCCTGGAAAATTCCATGGACAGAGGTGACCGGCAGGCTACAGTCCATGGGATCGCAGAGAGTCAGACATGACTGAACAACTATCACTCACTCCCTCACTTTCTTTATAAGGCTTCCTTATACTCCTTGGCTTCAGTGAGATAACACATATTAAACTGTGGCATGTAAAGTTTTCCACATATGTGAAGTTTAGTTCTTATGTTGCCTCCTACCCCAGAGCCCGTGCCCTCTCCCCAGATTCTGGTGGGATCAACATCCATCACACCAGACTGGTGCAACGTCACCCTGGAGTGCAGAACCTCTGGCGCCACAAAAGACCTGAATGTGACCTGGGAGAACAAGGGCATCCCTGGAGAATGGGAGCAGAGAAGGACATTAGAACCAGCTTGCAGCCCATACATTCTGGCTGTGAGCGTGCCGAGAGGCCAGCCCAATGCCAGCCTCGTCTGTGTGGTCAGCAACCCGGTGGAATATAAAACTGCCTTCTTCGACCTTGGGGGAGTCTGCGTCCATGGTGAGTGCAATCTGCCAGAGGGGAGGAGCACTTTCAGAGGTCAGATAGCACTGAGGTCTGGGGGTTCAGGGCTTTTCTTCCCACCATTTTCTTAGCACTGCTTTCTGACCACTTCATACAGGAGTGTAGGAAAAACATCCAACTTACTTTTGCTTTTGAGTGTGTCTCACATCCATGACCTGCTCTAACTGCTTGCCCCTGCTAGTCCAGGTAGTCGTTTTTCAGTGCCTCTCTCCACCACTATCCAACATCCATTGTGCATTCAGCATGGTCTTCAGGAAAGTAATCATAATGAGTCATTGTGGCTTTTCTTCAAGTCTGACCTCCATGACTTCCTGTGGGATGTCATGGACGGGCTCAGACGCTCCTCTGTCCACATTTCTGATCTTATTTATACTCTTACCACTGAATTCCTTGTTTGCTGTTCCAGAATGTGCCCTGCTTTGGCGAGTTTTTGTACCTCTGGACATGTTGTTTTCTTGACCATCAGCCCTTCTTCATCCTGTGTCCTTGACTTCCTGTCTCATTCTTCATGGAGGATTCTCTTCAGCCACTGCAGATATGTGGGCTGTGAAAATGCATTCACACATGGCCCTGCCCTAAGATAGGCCCCATGATTGGTCTAAAAATCTGCTAATTTGTCTAAATTCTACTGATGTCTTAAAATTTTAATAAATTTTTAACAAGGAGTCTGCCTTTTCATTTTGCACAGAGCCCTGCAATAATGTAGCCATCCTGCCTTCAGGCATCGACTCCCTTGGGGTGTCTGTGGCCACTCCTATACTGAGTGCTGATTATCTGTTTATGGATTTGTCTCCTGCATGGACAGGAACACTATGAAGGCAGGAGCCATGTTTTGTTCTCCTTTGAATCCCTATGCAAGCACAAGCTCCTGTCCAAAGTTTATGTAATCAAAGTTGCATTGAATGAATGAATAACCTTATCCTGTGTGTGGTCTCACCCTCTGTAAACCATCCTCCATGAGCTGGTGCAGGGGTCTGAAATGCCAGGATCTCTTAAAACATATGTTAATTGGACCTCTCTACTCCAAGGCTAGAGTATCAGGTAATTTTCAATACTCAGCATTACCCACAAGCCCTCACTAATCCCTCTCACCTACATCTCATTCCCTGCTCAGTCCTGCCTGCTGCAATAAGGTGCTGGCAACTCCCAGGGGCTGGCTTTAGATACTGCCATTTCCCAAATGTGGCATCCCTCCTTCCTGGAATGCTATGCCCACTCTGAATATCTGGGAAACTGCTGCTCATCCCTCAAGGTCGGTTTATGCATCACCTCCTCTGGGAGACCCTCCCTGAGGACCTCTATGCAAGGGGTAAATCTCTGTTTTACTGTAATCCCTCTAGTTAGCAGACTTTGATATTTTATCAGTCCTCTCCACCGGGAGACTCCATCTTGCTCATCTCAGTACCCCTGGTACCAGCAGAAGTTCAGGACCTGGTTGAATGAATGATACTACCAGACTCTTCCCTCTTCACCTTCTGAACCAGGACTCTTTAGACTTCTCCACCTACTGTCTATCTTCCTTTGGCAGTGGGTATCTCAAGTTCTCTCTTGACTTTAACTTATTTGCCCTCTGTGTTTGAGGAAAACAGATTCAGCCAACCAGGCGAATGCTGACCTCCTGCCAGACATCCTTAGGGCAGTCGCAGCTGTGTTATTGATCCTCGGAGGTGGACTGTACCTTTGGAAGATACATGAGAAGATGAAGACTGGAAGAGGCAGGTTGCCCTTCTCCTTCCAGGCCCACATACCTCTCTTTCTTCACTGGATTCTTGACATTCTTTCTCCTACAAAATGTCCCTGCAGAGGGGTTAGTGGGTGTGGCCATGGTGTGTGTCCATAGCAGTGGAAGAGGGTACAGATTTCCAAGGCTCAGATTCAAGCCACTCTGTCTATCTCTCAGGTGCAAGGTCACAAGAGGATGATAATGACAGCATTCAGTATGCAGCCAGCAGGAATCTCTAGAGCACATGAACAAGGTGAGACCTGGGCACTGTGCTTTTCCAGGTCTCTCACTGCCTGGCCTGGGTTTTTCCTATCTAGTCACTGATGTTTCTTTTCCTACTTCCTCTTTAACACTTTCCAGACAATCAACAGTGTTATATAAGAAAATTTACTTTGGGGGCAAATATACCTCTGGGCACTTAGGGAAATTCATAAGTACTACATGTCAATAGCATTGATTTTTTTCTGGTTCTTCTACGGCTCCTCTATTCCTCAGCTGTTTCAGGAACCTTTTGTCTTGCATTTCCAGGTTATCAGGTCACTGAAAGAAAAGTGACCTTTCAGTACTATCTACAGTGAGGTCTGTAAGTCATGTCATGCCATGAAGACAATTTAGTTGGAGGAAACAGAAGAATTGACACTCCCAGGACACCTCTGCCAGGAGTTTGACCCCTGAAGGCACCCACCTGCTCCACCTCTGGTCCAGTTCCATCTGCCCTTTATCCTTTACCTGGGCCTATGTGGCCTTATTACTTCCTCTGACACCTCTCCAAACTGCCCTCGTGTTCAGGATCCTCACAGTCACAGGATGAGCACTCCTCCTCTGCCATTGACTCAACTCCTGACCCCTCACCTTCTGAAGCTTTCCAAAGAAGACTTTTCTGACTGTGTTAATCCCCACAGCCTCTGCTGTGTGGTTAGTGTGTGTGTTTCCTTAAGAGCATGAGCCGAGGCATGGGGACTGCGTGATGGCCCATGCCACAGAGGATGGAGTTATGACCTTGGTGTTGAGTGCTGAGTTGGGGGTCAATGGAAGGAGCATGGGTAGGTATGAATCTGGAAAGGACTGGCCTGAGGATTCCGTTGCACCTTACATAGAGCAAAGCATGTGTGTCAAGCAGTACACTTGTACTGGGAAGAATGTCTAGTGTGTCTTATAACCTTCTTCTTGGTTACTTGTGTTAACCTGGACTTTGGCTTCAAGTTGGCCCATGGGCCCCAAACCCACCTTCTTGTCAAGTGGGAAGAGGAATTTGTAACTCTTCACCCCCTTCCAGGACTTAATTTTCTCAGAAAATAATCCTAGAACCTAGAAGTCAGGAATTGCATTCTTAGGAAAATAGCTTCGGCCTGTCCCTTTCTGGGATAGGGGTACTTGGTCATGATGATGAATGTGCAGTATCCTCTGACCATCCTCGATGAGGCTTCCGGGGGATAGGAAGAGTGAAGTTTGTAGGAAGATATGAACCAGCCCTTTCTGGTCTTTTCTATTGAAGAGTCTTTCTGGCCTCAATCTAAATGTCAGCCTCCTCTTTGCTCGCTCACATCCCTTTGTCCAGAAAGATGGCTCCCTTTCCCTGCTCCTTGCTCCCACCCCTGCCTACTGGAATCCTATCATCCTGCCCAAAGCCCTCTTCCAAACCATATGTTCCATGAAGCCTATCTGGTTCCCAAAGGTTAAGAAATGGTCTCTCCAATATCTGACCTTTTCAAACACCTTGGAGGCCCTTACAGTCTGCCCTGGATTGGTCATGAGTCTTTCCTGCTGGACTCACCTCGGGCTCCCTCAGGAGGGTGTTGGAGCCACAAGAAGCCAGTGCCAAGGAGACAAGCACCTCTGTCTGTGAAAGATCTGGGCAACCCTTCTTTCCAACTCCTGGGGAACTCAGCAGACTGAGACCAAGAGCAGAGGCTGTTGAAGGTTTTTCTGGCAAGAGTCCACAAGGAAGCAAAGATGGGTGTGATGACCTCCAGCAACCCCACCTGTCCCAGAGGTCAGAGGTGGGGATATTCTCACACCAGCTCCAGCCTCACATGGCCCGAAGACCTGTTTCAGCTGCACTGTGGTGTTGTGAGAGCTTCTACTTTCTCTGGGGGTCCTCACCTCCTGGAAGCCCCTGATTCCTGCCTTGGATCCCAGCTCTTGTGTAAGAAGTGGGTTCAGTCTAGTAGTGAGCTGCTGTGGTTTCTCAACTGACCCAGATTCTTGAGTCACTTGGTTCTCCTTCTTGCTCAGCTTGGTTCAGCTGCTTCATACCTGCCTTCAGACTGTCTAAACATGGTTCCTTCTGAGGGCTTGAGCATCATGAAGCAATGCCATGAGCCTATTTGATGTGTTTATATATGTAAGCAGGTGAGAGGGGGAGGTAGGGGATCTGCAATAAGTCACCTTTTCTGATCTCCTATCCCTCAGGTGGAGCAGAAATCTGAGGGAGAGATAGGCACCATCTCCTCACAGACTTCCCATGTAACTGGTCTTGCTGGGCATCAGTGTCCATAAGCCCAAGAGCATTGTAAGATGGGACCACCCAGTAGCCATTTCCACTCCACCAAAAGTAGAAAAAAGTAAAATGAAGGGACCTGGGTTTTTCCAAACCTATAGTGAACCAGGGTTTGTCCCATGCATTTTAGAAATATTATTCTTATAATCTTTGTAAGGACACTCTAAGGTCGGTATAATTATTCTCATTTGAATAACAGGAAACTGATATCTCAGACTAGTTCTGTGGTAGAGCAAAACCTTAATCTAACAACGTTCACAGCTTACCCCTTTACCATTAGTCACTGGAGACCTTGTTATTCTAGAGTATTCAGATGGGACTATCCAATTTTTCCTCTCCCAAGGATCTTGGACTCTGACTGAGGTGTCTCAATATCCTAATTGATATGGAGCAGCTGGTGGGTTAAAAAGGATTCTCCTGAAGTGGACAATGATGTCTTGGTGGGTGGGAAACCATAGAATGAAAGATCTTGACTTCTGATGCAAATGAGACATTTTAAGAGATGTTTCTGCCTCTTGTGTCTCTTTCCATGCAAGGTGTGTGTGGATGTCATCACCTCATCTTCAAACCAGCTTCCCCTTTGCAATGTTAATCATAAAATCATTCAACATTCAATAGGCTTTCCATAAGTCTGCTGCTGCTGCTGCTAAGCTAAGTTGGTCTGCTAAGTCCAACTCTGTGCGACCCCATAGATGGCAGCCCACCAGGCTCCCACATCCCTGGGTTCTCCAGGCAAGAACACTGGAGTGAGTTGCCATTTCCTTCCATAAGTCTACGTTTGCCTTTAACAATTCTGTGAGCAAAGATCCCCATTATATAGATGAAGACATATAACCCACAGATATTAGGTACTTCCATAAAGTCTCATGAGTGTAAATGCTTTGGGTCACAGGGAATCATAATTTCATTCATTTTGACTCCTTCTTCTCCCCCATCCCAGACACCCAACCAATCACCATGTGCCATTGAGATAATCCTCATTAAGTTTCTTATATTCCACTCTCTTATTCTTTTAACCCCATTGTCTACCTAAAAGATCTACTACTTACATCACATCTTCATTTGGATGTCTAGCATGTCTAAATTTGAGCTCCCTAAACGTGTTTTCCATATACATCCATTAAATAAATGTTACCTCTGTCCTTCCTTTTGTTCTGGCTACCAAACCTTGGTGTCATCCTTAATTCTTTATTTACACTCCAAATTCTCTAAGCAAATACTAATTATCTTTTCATTTTATATATATAAACACATACATATAATATAACTACCTGTCACTACCTATTTGATCCAATATGACCATCATCTCTCATCTGGACCACTGCAATAATCTCACAGTTTTTCTGTTCCTGCTCTTGGTCTCTTAAAAACTGTTCATAAAATAGCATCAAAAATGATCCCTTCAAACATGTTTCATTTCATTACTCCTTAGCTGAATATTCTTCCTTCACTCCCACTTTTCCTGCAAGGCCCTACACCAGCTGACCCCAATTCCCACATTCCCTTTTTTTCTTAGTCCACTCTAGGACACTGGGGCTTTTTGCTATACCTTTAACATAACACTCATGCTCCTGCCTCAGAGTCTTTGTTTCTGCCTAGAATACTCTTATTCCAGGCATTTATATGTCTCATTCTTACCTTCTTACCTTCTTCAGATCATTGCACAAATTTTGTCTTCCTCACCCCCCTATTTAATACTGCACCCTTCTTCTGGCACCTCCTCACTCCTCCCTGATCTGTTTCATCTACAGCACTCATAATAAGGATATACTTAATCTAGGCTGTCCTCTAAGACAAATATGCAAATCAGTTCTCAAAGAGTAACCTGCAAATGCTAGTATACAAATATCATTATTATTCCCAGGAAATTGCAACACTGATAAGTTAATGAACTTACTCCAGGTTATATAGCTAATAAGTTGGCAGAACTATGATTTAAGTGTTTGAGTCAGATCAAGTTCCTGATCTTGACCACTACATTATATTGATTAAATAAATTATATGAAGGGATACTATTTAGGATTTAAAATACTGAAATACATCTTTATATATTTAAACTGGAAAGTGTCTATGAATATTAAATGTTCTAATCTATTGTTGATTCCTTATAGTGCAGTTTTTAGTTCAGAAGAAAAAATGCATGAATAGAGTGAGATGTTGAACAAAAAAAAATTTTTTTTTAAAAGGACCAAAGAGAAGTGAGAAACATAATAACTGAACTAAAAATTACACTATAATGAGTTAATAATAGATTAGATGCTACAGAAAAAAAAAGATCAGCAAACTAGAAAAGAGAAGAGTGGAAATAACTCAAGCTTAGCAGACAAAAGAAAAAATTTTAATCCATTTTGAGTTTATTTTTGTATATGGTGTTAGAAAGTGTTCTAGTTTCATTCTTTTACAAGTGGTTGACCAGATTTCCCAGCACTACTTGTTAAAGAGATTGTCTTTAATCCATTGTATATTCTTGCCTCCTTTGTCAAAGATAAGGTGTCCATATGTGCGTGGATTTATCTCTGGGCTTTCTATTTTGTTCCATTGATCTATATTTCTGTCTTTGTGCCAGTACCATACTGTCTTGATAACTGTGGCTTTGTAGTAGAACCTGAAGTCAGGTAGGTTGATTCCTCCAGTTCCATTTTTCTTTCTCAAGATCTCAACGTAAGACCAGAAACTATAAAACTCCTAGAGGAGAACATAGGCAAAACACTCTCTGACATACATCACAGCAGGATCCTCTATGACCCACCTCCCAGAATATTGGAAATAAAAGCAAAAATAAACAAATGGGACCTAATTAAACTTAAAAGCTTCTGCACATCAAAGGAAACTATTAGCAAGGTGAAAAGACAGGCTTCAGAATGGGAGAAAATAATAGCAAATGAAGCAACTGACAAATAACTAATCTCAAAAATATACAAGCAACTCCTACAGCTCAACTCCAGAAAAATAAATGACCCAATCAAAAAATGGGCCAAAGATCTAAATAGACATTTCTCCAAAGAAGACATACAGATGGCTAACAAAAACATGAAAAGATGCTCAACATCACTCATTATCAGAGAAATGCAAATCAAAACCACTATGAGATACCATTTCACACCAGTCAGAATGGCTGCAATCCAAAAGTCTACAAATAATAAATGCTGGAGAGGGTGTGGAGAAAAGGGAACCCTCTTACACTGTTGGTGGGAATGCAAACTAGTACAGCCACTATGGAGAACAGTGAGGAGATTCCTTAAAAAACTGGAAATAGAACTGCCTTATGATCCAGCAACCCCACTGCTGGGCATACACACTGAGGAAACCAGAAGGAAAAGAGACACGTGTACCCCAATGTTCATCGCAGCACTGTTTATAATAGCCAGGACATGGAAGCAACCTAGATGTCCATCAGCAGATGAATGGATAAGAAAGCTGTGGTACATATACACAATGAGTATTACTCAGCCATTAAAAAGAATACATTTGAATCAGTTCTAATGAGGTGGATGAAACTGGAGCCTATTATACAGAGTGAAGTAAGCCAGAAGGAAAAACACCAATACAGTATACTAATGCATATATATGGAATTTAGAAAGATGGTAACGATAACCCTGTATACGAGACAGCAAAAGAGACACTGATGTATAGAACAGGCTTATGGACTCTGTGGGAGAGGGAGAGGGTGGGAAGATTTGGGAGAATGGCATTGAAACATGTGAAATGTCATGTATGAAACGAGATGCCAGTTTTTAAATTTTTCTTTAAGTTTTAAATAAAAAAAAAAGGAAAAAAAAAAGCAAAAAGAAAAATATAATTTCATTCCTGCCTCATACAACATAAATAGGGAACTAAAACTACAAAGCTAATAGAATAAAAATGTTAAGGAATATGTTTAGGACCCTGGAATGAAACATGAGTTTTTAAATAAAACACAAAAATGTACAGAAACCAGATTATTCAAAGAAATATTGAAAATCATGGTGAAAACTGAAACACTGTCATGTCCATATCCTTACAGCACTTTCCCTGCAACTTATCCTACATGCAAAATGATACGAGACAGTTTAGATGGGTGAAAATCTGAATGGCAAGAACACTTATAAAGACATACTCTCTCACACTGTTAATCAGAGAAACAATAGCTGAACAATAAAAGATACATCAGATTGAAGTGAAGTGAAGTGAAATTCACTCAGTTATGTCCAACTCTTTGCGAGCCCATGGATGACAGAGCCCATGAAATTCTCCAGACCAGGATACTGAAGTGGGTAGCCTTTTCCTTCTCCAGGGGATTATTCCAACCCAGGGATCAAACCCAGGACTCCCACATTGCAGGCTCATTCTTTACCAGCTGAGCTGCAAGGGAAGGCCAAGAATACAGGAGTGGGTAGCCTATCCCTTCTCCAGCGGATCTTCCCCACCCAGGAATCAAACTGGAGTCTCCTGCATTATAGGTGGATTATATCCGATTGACAAATAATAAAACATCAGTTAACACGAATATTGATAGTGTGGTGGGAAATAGAAAAAAAAAGAAAGAAAAAATTTTAATTATGACCATTTAAGAGACTTTTAAGACAACATCAAGCATACTAGCATTCACAAGACAGGGGGTCCCAAAAGAATAAAAGAAAGAGAAATGGGTATAGAACATATTTGAAGACATAATAGCTGAAAAGTTCCCTAATCTGAAAGAGGGCACAGACATCCAACTCCAGAAAGAACAGAGTTCCAAGGATGATCAACCCAAATAGAATTACACCAAGACACAATGTAATTAAAATTGGAAAAATTAAAGATAAAGAGTAAATATTAAAAGCAACAAGTTATGTGCAGAGAAAAATCACATAAGACTATCAGCTGATTTTTCAGCAGATATTGTCTGTCAGAGGGTATGGCATGATGAAGTGATGAAAGGGAAAAGCCTACAACCAAGAGCACTCTACCTGACAAGGATCTCACTCAGAGTTGATGGAGAAATCAAAGTTTTACAGGTAAGCAAATTCTAAAAAAGTTCAGTATCAACAAACCAGCTTTATAACAAATGTTAAAGGAACTTCTCTAACCAAAAAAAGAAAATACCACAACTAGAAATATAAAAAATACAAAAGGTTAATAGTAAAGGCAGATATATTGTAAAGATAAGAAATCATCCATACACAAAGCTAGGAAGAAGGTTAAAAGAGAAAAGTAGTAAAAATTATCTACATTCACAATAAGCAGTTAGGGGATACACAAACCAGATGTAAAATATTATATCAAAAACAGTAATAATCAGGGGAGGAGAGTACAAATGCAGGATTGTTAAAATGCATTTGAACTTAAGAGATCAGTAACTTGAAATTATATATATTATATATATATATATACACACACATATGCCAATGTATATGTTTCATATACATTTAAGCCTCATAGTAATCACAAGACAAAATCTATAACAGATTCATACACAGAAAGAGAAAAGAATCCAATCATAATACTAAAGATAGTCATCAAACCACAAGAGAAGAGAGCTAAAGAACAAAAACAAACAAACAAACAAATAAAAAGGAACTACAAACACAATTAACAAAATGGCGATGAGTACATAATATCAATAATTACTGTAAATTTAAATAAACTAAAAGTGCCAATCAAAAGACATAGAGTGACCAGATGGATATCCCCCAAAAAAAGATTCCTATATATGATGTCTGCAATAGGCTCACTTCAGCTCTAAATACACACTGAGTCAAAATGAGGAGAAGGAAAAAGATATTCTATGCAAACGGAAACAAAACTAAGCTAGGGTAGCAATACTTACATAAGACAACATATACTTTCAAGCAAAGACTGTAACAAGAAACAAAGAAGGACATTATATAATGATAAAAGCATTAATTTTAGGAAAAGATATAACAATTGTATTAATAACTGTATTTGCCCCAAGAGAACCTAAAGTAAATATTAACACACATGAAAGTAGAAACTGACAGTAATACAGTAATAGCAGGGGACTCTAATACCACACTTACATCAATGGAAAAATCATCCAGGCAGAAAATCAATAAGGATACATTGACCTTAAATGACACATTAGATCAAATGGACTTATAGATCTACATAGAACATTCCATCCCAAAGTAGAAGAATACATATTCTTTTCAACTGTGCATGGAGCATTCTCCAAGAAGATCATATTCTAGCTACAAAACAAGTCTCAGTAAATTTAAGAAAGCTGAAATCATATTAAGCATCTTTTCTGACAACAATTCTTTGAGACTACTATGCTCATAGTATGATGCTCACAGTATTCTGACTACAATGCTATGAGAACAACTACCAAACAAAAAAAAAAAAACCCACAAACATGTGGAGACTCTTATCCTTGAGCCTCTTATCCTTCTCCATCAGAGGGCAGACAGACTGAAAACCACAATCATAGAAAACTAATGAATCTGATCACATGGACCACAGCCTTGTCTAACTCTATGAAACTGTGAGCCATGCCATGTAGGGCCACCCAAGATGGATGTGTCATGTTGGAAAGTTCTGACAAAATGTGGTCCACTGGAGAAGGGAATGGCAAACCACTTCAGTAGTCTTGCCTTGAGAATTCCATGAACAATGGAAAAGGCAAAAAGATAGAACACTGAAAGATGAACTCCCCAGATCAGTGGGTGCCCAATATGCTACTAGAGATCAGTGTAGAAATAACTCCAGAAAGAATGAAGAGATGGAGCCAAAGCAAAAACAACACCCAGTTGTGGATGGGACTGGTGATAGAAGCAAGGTTTGATGCGGTAAAGAGCAATATTGCATAGAACCTGGAATATTAAGTCCATAAATCAAGGCAAACTGGAAGTGATCAAACAGCAGATAACAAGAGTGAACACCAACATTATATGAATCAGCGAACTAAAATGAACCGGAATGGGTGAATCGAACTTAGATGACCATTATATCTACTACTGTGGGTGGGAATCCCTTAGAAGAGATAGAGTAGCCATCATAGTAAACAAAAGAATCTGTGATGCAGTACTTGGATGCAATCTCAAAAACGACAGAATGATCTCTGTTCGTTTCCAAGGCAAAACATTCAATATCACAGTAATCCAAGTTCATGCCCTGACCAGTAATGCTGACAAAGCTGAAATTAAATAGTTTTGTGAAGACCTACAAAACCTTCTAGAACTAACACCCTAAAAAGATGTCCTTTACATTATAGGGGACTGGAATGCAAACGTAGAAAGTCAAGAAACACCTGGAATAACAGGCAAATTCAGCCTTGGTGTACAGAATGAAACATCACAAAGGCTAATAGAGTTTTGCCAAGAGAATGCACTGGTCATAGCAAACAGTCTCTTCGAACAACATAAGAGAAGACTCTATGCATGGCCATCACCAGATGTTCAACACCAAAATCAGATTGATTATATTCTTTGCAGATGAACATGGAGAAGCTCTATACAGTCAGCAAAAACAAGACCAGGAGCTGACTGTGGCTCAGATCATGAACTCCTTATTGTCAAATTCAGAATTAAACTGAAGAAAGTAGGGGAAGATACTAGACCATTCAGGTATGACCTAACTCAAATCTCTTACGATTATACAGTGAAAGAGACAAATAGATTCAAGGGATTAAATCTGATAGACAGAGTGCCTGAAGAACTATGGACAGAGGTTCATGACATTGTACAGGAGACAAGGATCAAGACCATTCCCCAGAAAAAGAAATGCAGAAAAGCAAAATGGCTGTCTGAGGAGGCCTTACAAATGGCTGTGAAAAGAAGAGAAGCCAAAAGCAAAGGAGAAAGGGAAAGATATACCCATTTGAAGGCAGAGTTCCATAGAATAGAAAGAAGAGATAAGAAATTCTTCCTCAGTGATCATTGCAAAGATATAGAGATAAACAATAGAATGGGAAAGACTAGAGATCTCTTCAAGAAAATTAGAGATACCAAGGGAACATTTAATGCAAAGATGGGAACAATAAAGAACAGAAATGGTATGTACTTAACAGAAGCAGAAGATATTAAGAAGAGGTGGCAAGAATACACAGAAGAACTATACAAAAAAGATCTTCATGATCTAGATAATCACGATGGTGTGATCACTTACCTAGAGCTAGACATCCTGGAATGTGAAGTCAAGTGGGTCTTAGGAAACATCACTATGAACAAAGCTAGTGGAGGTGATGAAATTCCAGTTGAGCTTTTTCAAATTCTAAAAGATGATGCTGTGAAAGTGCTGCATGCAATATGCCAGCAAATTTGGAAACTCAGCAGTGGTCACAAGACTGGAAAAGGTCAGTTTTCATTCCAATCCCAAAGAATGCTCAAACTACCACACAATTGCACTCATCTCTAGTAAAATAATGCTCAAAATTCTCCAAGCCAGTCTTCAACAGTACATAAACCAGGAACTTCCAGATGCTCAAGCTGGATTTAGAAAAGGCAGAGGAACCAGAGATCAAATTGCCAACATCTGTTGGATCATTGAAAAAGCAAGAGAGTTCCAGAAAAACATCTATTTCTGCTTTATTGACTATGCCAAAGCCTTTGACTGTGTGGATCACAATAAACTGTGGGAAATTCTGAAAGAGATGGGAATACCAGACGACCTGACCTGCCTCTTGAGAAATCTGTATGCAGGTCAGGAAGCAACAGTTAGAACAGGACATGGAACAACAGACTGGTTCCAAATAGGAAAAGGAGTATGTCAAGGCTGTATATTGTCACCCTGTTTATTTAACTTATATGCAGAGGACATCATGAGAAACGCTGGGCTGGATGAAGCATGAGCTGGAATCGAGATTACCAGGAGAAATATCAATAACCTCAGATATGTAGATAACACCACCCTTATGGAAGAAGGTGAAGAAGAACTAAAGAGCCTCTTGATGAAAGTGAAAGAGGAGCTTGAAAATGTTGGCTTAAAGCTCAACATTCATAAAACTAAGATCATTGGCATCTGGTCCCATCACTTCATGCAAAAAGATGGAGATACAATGGAAATAATAACAGACTTTATTTTCTGGGCTCCAAAATCACTGCAGATGGTGACTGCAGCCATGAAATTAAAAGACACTTACTCTTTGGAAGGAAAGAAGTTATGACCAACCTAGATAGCATATTAAAAAGCAGAGACATTACTTTGCCAACAAAAGTCTGTCTAGTCAAAGCTACGATTTTCCAGTAGTCATATATAGATATGAGAGTTGGACTATTAGGAAATCTGAGCACTGAAGAATTGAAGCCTTTGAACTGTGGTGTTGGAGAAGACTCTTGAGAATCCCTTGAACTGCAAGGAGATCCAACCAATCAATCATAAAAGAAATCAGTCCTGAATATTCATTGGAAGGACTGATGCTGAAGCTGAACTCCAATACTTTGGCCACGTGATGTGAAGAACTGACTCATTTGAAAAGACCTTGATGATGTGAAAGATTGAAGATGGGAGGAGAAGCGGACGACAGAGGATGCGATGGTTGGATGGCATCACCGACTCAATGGACATGAGTTTGAGTAAACTCTGGGAGTTAGTGATGGACAGGGAGGCCTGGCGTGTTGCAGTCCATGGGGTTGCAAAGAGTCGGAGACAACTGACAACTGAACTGAAGTGGACTGTTGTGGAGACTAAACAGTATGCTACTAATGAATAAGAGTCATTGAAGAAATTTAAAAAGAAATCAAAAACTACTTGGAGACAAATGAAAATACATGATTCTTATTTTATGGGGTGCAGCAAAACCAGTTCTAGGAAGAAAGTTTATAGCAATACAAGCTTACTACAGGAAATAAGGAAAAGCTCAAATAAACAACCAAACTTTATAACTAAAGGAACTTAAAAAAAAAAAATACCAAACCCAAAGTTAGTAGAATGAAAGAATAATAAAGATCAGAGCAGAAAATAGAGACTAAAAAGATAATATAAAAGATCAGTGAAATAAGATCTTTGTTCTTTGAAAAGACAAGCAAAGTTGGTAAATTCTTAGCCAGATTCATCAAGAAAAAAAAGTAGACACAAATAAATAAAATAAGAATTTTTTTAAAGTCACAATTGACACCACAGAAATAGCAAGGATCGTAAAAGTGTAATGCAGACAACTTTACACCAATAGAATGGACAGTCTAGAAGAAGTGAACAAATTCCTACAAATGTTCAATCTCCCAAGACTGAATCAGGAAGAAATAGAAAGTATGAACAGACCAACTACCAGTAACAAAATTGTATCAGTAATGAAACTAAAACTCCCAAAAAGCAAAAGTCCAAGACCAAAAATCTTCACAAGTGACTTCTACCAAGCATATAAAGACGAGGTAACAACTATCCTTCTCAAACTATTCCAAAAAATCAAAGAGCAAGAAAAGCTTCTGAACTCATTCTACAAAGTAAGCATCACTCTGACATCAAAACCAGACAAAGATATTACAGAATTAAAAAATTGTGAGTCAATATCACTGATGAACACAGATGCAAAAATCCTCAACAAAATATTAGCAAACTGAATTCAATAATACATTAAAAGTAGGATTTATCCCAAGATTTCAAGGATGGTTCAATATTCACAAATCAATCAATGTGATATATCACTTTACCAAATTGAAGAATAATATTTATAGAATCATCTCAATAGATACAGAGGAAGCTTTTGATAAAAGTTATATTCATTTATGATTTTTAAAACTCTTAACAAATTAAATATAGATGGAATGTACCTCAACATAACACAGGCCATATATATATGACAAGCCCACAGCTGACATTATACTTAACAGTGAAAAGCTTAAAGCTTTCAGTCTAAAATCTAGAAAAAAAACAAGGATGCCCACTCTCATCACTTTTTTTCAACATAGTATTGGGAGTTCTGGCTAGAGCAACTGGGAAATAAAAAGAAGTAAACATCATCAATATTAGAAAACAAGAAGTAAAAACGTCACTATTTGCAGAAGACAGAATATTATATATAGAAAACTCTAAAGACTCCATCAAGAAACTGTTAGAATTAATAAATTCAGTAAAGTTGCAGGATTAAAAATCAATACACAAAAATGATGTATGCCTATGCAATAATAACACTTATCAAAGAGAAATTAAGAAAAGAATCCTACATATAACTTTATCAAAAAGAATAAAACACCTAGAGATAAATTTTAAAATAGAGATAAAAGACCTGTATATTGCAAACTATAAGATATTGATGAAAGAAATTGAAGAAGACACAAATAAATGGATAATATTCAGTGCTTCAATATTGGATGAATCAATATTACTAAAATGTCTACACCACCCAAAGCAATCTATAGATTCAGTGCCATCCCTACCAAAATACCTGTGATATTTTTCAAAGAAATAGAACAGATAACCCTAAAATTTATGGAAACACACACACACTCAAAGCAATATTGAGAAAGAAGAACAAACTGGGAGGCATCACATTGCATGATTTCATAATGTATTACAAAACTGTAAGAATTAAAACAGTATGGTGTTGACATAAAGACAGACACATATCAATAATCAGAACTGCGAGCCAAAAACTAAACTCATGCATATACAAGTAATTATTAACAAGGGACCCAAGAATATACAGTGGGGAAAGGACAGTCTCTTCAATACATGGTGTTGGGAAAACTGCACAGCCATATGTCAAAAAATGAAATGACCGTGATTTCACACTATACACAAAAATTAACTCAAAATGAGTCAAAGACTTAAACATAAAACCTGAAATCATAAAACTTCGAAAAGAAAACATAGGCAGCAATCCCCTTGAACTAGGTCTTGGTGATGATTTCTTTAATCTGATTCTAAAAGCAAAAGCAATAAAGGAAAAGATAAATAAGTGGGACCACATAACACCTAAAAGCTTGTGCACAACAAAGGAGACCACCAACAAAATGAAAACACAACCTAATGAAAGGAATTGATTTTTTAAAAATTCAAAACATATATCTGATAAAGGGTTAATATACAACCTTTATAAATAACTCATACAACTCAATGGGAGAAAAAGCTAATGTTCCTCAAGAAAATAAATAAATAAATAAAACTACCACGTGCTAATTTGCTTCAGTCGTGTCCAACTTTTTGCAACCCTATGGACTGTAGCCCTCTAGTCTCCTCTGTCCATAGGATTCTCCAGGCAAGAATACTGGAGTGGGATGACATGCCCTTCTCCAGGGGATCTTCCCAGTCCAGGGATCAAATCTGTGTCTCTTATATCTCATATACTGGCAGTGCCGGGGTCCAGCCCTAGCAGGATACAGGGGTACCCTCAGGATGACGGCCTAGGCAATTAGGGATAGATAGAAGAGAAAGAAACTTGATCTTCCTTGGTTTACACGAAAGCCAATAAAGCTCCTGTGTTCCAAGGAGTAATCCTGAAAGAAGAACAGAGAGAGAAAAAGAGAGAAAAGGAAAAAAAGAACAACACGGGGAGACCAAGCTTCGGTGAGTGAGGCCCATAACTTTATTTTCAAGAGGAACTTTTATAACTTGACTTGTACATAGAGGGAAATGAAAGATGCAAAGTCATACAGAGTCAGCCCAAACATTACATCTGTTTGTCTTTATCAAAACCAGGATTTTTTTCTGCATACCTTTCCCATAAACAATGTTGTGTACAATATCTTCTGGCCTTGGAGGCCTGTGGACATTTTATGACCCTTTTTTGATAAAGGCTGCTCAACCAGAAAACTTATTTTCCCTTGAAGTGTTTCTTCTTTGTTTCTCCCAGCCTCAGAAAGTACTAAACAGAGGTACATTCTCATGGAGCAAAGGTGCAGTGGGTCACAACAAAGAAAGAACCAATTAGCTCAAAGGTCTGATGTGGTGAATTCCAAGGCTGCTACTTGTTTTTCTTACATTCCAACTATGTTAACCAATGCACTCCCAGGTGCACAATTGGTAAGGGATATGGGCACTTGGCAGCAAGCATTGGCCCAATAATGAAGCCCTTTACCAGTACTATCTATTCTAATAATTTTTCATCTCTTAAAGGACTCTATGCTCATTAGGACTTTTAGAATGTTTTGGCTTCCCGTGCCTTTCAAGGTTGGGGAGTCGTGAACAATCATTTGTGTTAATTGCAAGAGTATGGATAAACCTGTCAAGCAAGCTAGAAAGCCATCAGAGGGGTTAAAATAGAAATATTCCTTTCGTGCCCAGGAGACTTATTAACTAAAGCCCTAAGTTGACTTTTTCCAGAAAAAAGTGGTTGGGGATAGCCCCCCGCTAATGTCAGAAGAGTTGGTGAAAGGCATAATATAATAAACAGTAGACAGATTTTGGTTTTGGGGTAGATGCTCGAGCAGATTCAGGGGGTCCCTCGAGGCCTGATCCGCCTTTGCCTGTCAGGTCTCTTCCGCATGACCTTTGTCATGGGTGGGATCTCCCATGGTGGCTCCCGGCACTGGCAGGTGGGTTCTTTACAACTAGCACCACCTCGGAAGCCATAAAACTACCACATGGTCTATCAAATGCATTTCCGGGTACATATCCAAAGGAAGTGATATCACTACCTGGAGGAGATACCCAGCTCTCATGTTCATTGCAGCATTATTTGCAGTAGCCACAAGAAGGAAACCTAAATATCCATCAACAGAACAAAGAATGAAGAAAAATGTAGTATATACATAAAGAAATGTTGTTCAGCCATAAATAAGAAGAAAATCCTGCTATTTGTGACAAGATAGATGGACCTTGAAGGCATTAAACTAGTAACAGAGAAAAACAGATACTATATGTTTCTTACTTATGTGTGAAATTTTTAAAACCCAAACTCACAGAAATATGGTAGAATGATACTTACTAGGACTCAGGATGCAGGAGATTGGGAGATGTTGGTCAAAACATACAAATTTCCACTTACAAGATGAATAAGCTCTTTGGATCTAATGTACAGCATGGTGACAATAATTAGCAGACTCCCTGGTGGCAAAGATGGTAAAGAAACTGCCTACAGTGTGGAAAAACCTGTGTTCAGTCCCTGGGTTGGGAAGATCCCCTGGAGAAGGGAGTGGCTACCTTTCCAGTATTCATGGAACTTCCATGGTGTCTCAGACAGTAAAGAATCTGGAGAAGGAAATGGCTTTATATATACTTGCAAGTTGGATATCTTTTAATTCTTATTACAAAAAAAAATTAGTAATTATGTAGGGGTGGAAGTTTGACTAACCTCATTGTATTAATTATTTCATAATATTATACATTTCATAATCACATTTAACACTAGCTTACATGTCCTATAAATCAATAATATCTCAATAGAGGTGGGAAAAAAATAGAGAGTACTTTGATGTACTTTTGTGAGGTGTGATAACAAGTGATTTTTATTCTTCTGCACAATTTTTCAATGTTTTTCAAATGTTATATAATCAAAATGGATTATTGATTACCATGGATTATTCTTATCAGGAAAAAATTCACTTTTAAAAATTTGTTTGTCCTAATGCTAAAAGAGCAAAAGTGTGTTGTATTAGTGAATAATTAATGATTCCTGATTACTGAGATCTGATTTCTGTATTTTTTAGTCACAAAGTTTATAAGATTTATAAGAGAACTTAAGGCTAATGATCTCAGAATTTCCTTGTTATAAATATTTCAAATATATCAATATATTAATGTTCTAATGTGCAGGCTTAAAAATCAAGCCAACTATATTTTAAAAATAGTTTTCTAAAATATAACTGATTAAAGCTCAATTGTATAAATATTTATACAATTTTCATTAAAGTTAGACACTTAAATGAATGTATAGTCTTTTGAATAAAGCTGCTATAAACATCTGTGTGCAGGTTTTTGTGTGGACCTGCACAGAAGTTTTCAACTCTTCTGAGTTAATACTAAGGAGTACAATTGCCAGGTAGTTTGGAAAGAGTATGTTTGGTTTTTTAGGAAACTGCCATATGGCCTTCCAAGGTTGCTGCGCCGTTTTGCACTCTCACCAGCAGTGGATGATACTTCCTATTGTATCACATCCTGTTGTCAGTGTTCTGGGTTTGGCCATTCTGATTGGTGCATAGAGATGTCTTATTGTTGTTTTGATTCACATTTCCCTCACGACACATCATGTGAAGCATTTTTTTCATGTGTTTATTTGTCATCTGTGTATATTCTTTGGTGAGGTGTCTGATGGAGTCTTTGGCCTATTTTTTGTGTGTGTGTGTGTGTCATTTGTTTTCTTATTCTTGAGTTTTTAGAGTTTCTCTTATATTTTGGATAAAAGTCCTTTGTCCAATGTGTCTGTTGTATTTTCTCCCAGCATATAATTTGACTTCTTATTCTTTTGTCATTGTCTTTCACAGAGTAATTTTTTTTTAGTTTTAAATGTCCAACACATCAATGATTTCTTCCATTGATTATGTCTTTGGTGTATTTAAAAGTCATCACCATACCCAAGGTCATCTAGGTTTTCTCCCATTATATCTTCTGGAAGTATGATATTTATTTTTTTTAAGGAGCATAATTGCCTTACAACGTTGTGTTAGTACCTGTACAACAATGTGAATCAGCTATGTTGTTCAGCTGCTCAGTCATGCCAACTCTTTGCAACCCCATGGACTGCAGCATGCCAGGCTTCCCTGTCCTTCATGATCTCCTGAAGTTTGCTCAAATTTGTGTCTATTAAGTCAGCAATGCTATCTAACCATCTCATCCTCTGTCACATCCTTCTCCTCCTGCCCTCAATCTTTCCCAGCATCAGGGTCTTTTCCAGCGAATCAGCTATATGTATACATACATTCCCTCCCTCTTGAACCTTCCTCCCACTCCCACATCCCACCCCTCTAGGTCATCCAGAAGTTTTAAAGTGCTGTATTTTATGTATAGGTTTATGGTCCATTTTGAAGTAAGCTTTGTGAAGGGTATAAATTTGTGTCCAGATTCATTTTTTGTATGTCTGTGTACAGTTGTTCTGGCACTATTTGTGGAGAAGATTGTCATTGCTCTACTGTGTCACCTTTGCTGCTTTGTCAATGATAAGCTGACTATTTCTGGGCTCTCTACTCTATTTGCATTGATTCATTTGTCTATTGTTTTGCCATTGCTGTGTGTCTCGATGACTATAGCTTTGTGTAAGTCATGAAGTTGAGTAGTGTTAGTCCTTCACCTTTGCTCACTTTCAGTATTGTGTTGGCTATTCTGGGTTTTTATCTCTCCAAATAAACTTTAGAATTTGTTTATCAATATTCACAAAGTATTTTTGGGGGATTTTTATTGGAATTGCAATGAATCTATAGATCAAGTTCCAAAGAATTGACATCCTGAGGTGTTGAATCCTACCCATGAACATGGAATATCTATTTATTTAGTACTTCTTTAATTCATCAGATTTCTATAATTTTCTTCATATAGATCTTATACCTACTTTGTTAGATTTATACCTGTTTTTGATCTTTTAAGGGTATTAAAGTAAATTAGATGGAAATGAGGACTTAAAGCTTGTGCTAATCTAATATGACTATATACTTATATGAAGAGGAAATTTGGATACCCAAAGAGACATCAGGTATATATGCCCACAAGACCATGTGAGAACTTAGAAAGTTGATAATCTGCAAGCCAAGAGGAGAGTTCTCAGAAGAAACCAAACCTGCCAACATCATGATCTTGAGTTTCTAACCTCCAGAACTATGAAAAATAGTGTCACAGGGCTCCTCCTTGAAAGTGAAAGTCATTCAGTCATGTCCAACTCTTCGCAACCCCATGGACTGTAGCCTGTCACGTTCCTCTATCCGTGAAAAGTAAATCTCTATTAAGTAAATCTTAAGTAATGTTAAGTAAATATTAAGTAAAAGTAAATCTCTATCTCATAAAAAAAAAAAATCCCTTTAGCTCATCAAGCAAGGAGAGACTTTTCATAGTTCTTTCTGCAGCAGCTGATTCCCCAACTACCTTCATGTTCCAAATCAGCCTCTTTTTATGGTGAGTAACAGAACAGGCCATTCCAGCCCTCAGAATAGGAAAATCACCACTAAATTTCAAAAGGCAAATATTTGTCCTGCTTTGCTCAGCTACTGCAGCTGCCATCTTAAGTTCTTATTTTTCAGTCTTAAGAGTGATGTTTTATCTTCCAGTTTCCTGTTACTTGGGAGTACAGTGTCCACAACCTGAGACCCTTTTCTCCACCCAGTATTTTCCCCTCAACCTCCTTCCTTCTTCTACTCCCAGACTGAGAACATGTGGGAATGGGAGGGCCATTACAGCCCTCCATTGCCCCATCATTCAGGGACAGCTGACCTATAGCGCCATCTGCAGACACAGGATGGAGAAGGAAATGACAACCCATTCCAGTACTCTTGCCTGGAAAATCCCATGGACGGATGAGCCTGGTAGGCTACAGTCCATGGGGTTGCTAAGAGTCGAACACGTCTGAGCAACTTCACTTTCACTTTTTACTATCATGCATTGGAGAAGGAAATGGCAACCCACTCCAGTATTCTTGCCTAGAGAGTCCCAGGGATGAAGGAGCCTGGTGGGCTTCCATCTATGGGGTCTCACAGAGTCAGTCATAACTGAAACAACTTAACAGCAGCAGCAGCAACAGCAGACATAGGAGAGAAGGCACACTGGGATCTCTGCGGCCTGTGGCTGGTGACCTCTATGGTTTCAAGCTATTTACACACTCTCTATGGAGGGAGGCTGGTATACTGCAGATACTGCCTCATGTGAAACAGGCTTCAACATGGTGACCTGCCCTTGTCCCCAGAATTTATGTTGGAAAGAAGGACTTAACTCTGCAGTCAGACACTGGGTCTCAATTTCTGGTTCTCCCATTATTGGCTATAAAATCTTGGGCAACTCGGATATACCGTAAAACAAGTGGCTTTACATCTCTGAGCTTCAGATTCCTCTCCTGATAAATGTTACTGATTTGTGAGGGAGAACTGACTTTTCTAGAAGTTTCCACAATGTTCACTATTGTAAAGGAGGTGGAAGGGGCTAGAGAACATAGGAAAGTGTGTAATCTGTGTGTTACTTGTCGGGACCAGCCCAACAAGGAACCGACCTGAGGGAGCAGTGCCACAAAGAATAAGGGAAAAACAAGACTCAGAAATAAGGTGTGGATCAGGGGGCTGATGTCATTTTCAGGCAAAAGCCCAGATTCTAATCCTTGCCTTTTATTGTTAACTTCTACTTCCTTGTTTGTGCTCTAGAGATATCTGTTCTTTACAATCTCAGATCGGGGATAAAGATACACAATGCACAGTCCTCAATGTCAAACTGTCAGGCCTTTCATGACTTTGTTTAGCCCTTTAGCTGCTAAGTCACTTCAGTCGTGTCCGACTTTGTGCCACCCCATAAACGGCAGCCCACCAGGCTCCACCGTCCCTGGGATTCTCCAGCAAGAACACTGGAGTGGGTTGCCATTTCCTCCTCCAATGTGTGAAAGTGAAGTCTCTCAGAGTACTGGAGTGGGGTGCCATTGACTTCTCCTAGCTCTTTAGCTAGTGACACCCTTTCTCAGGAACTCCCTCAAGGCTCTGGTTATGGGAACAGTCGCTAATGGTTTTCCATCAGTCACATCAGTACTCCAACATCTTGTTTTCAAGATGTTTTTCCACGATGTACTTTTTTAAAAATTTATTTACTTAAATTTGAGGCTAATTACTTTACAATATTGTAGTGGTTTTTGCCATACATTGACATGAATCAGCCATGGGTGTACATGTGTTCCCCATCCTGGACCTGCCTCCTGCCTCCCTCCCCATCTCGTCCCTCTGGGTCATCCCAGTGTACCAGCCCTGAGCACCCTGTCTCATGCCTCGAACCTGGGCTGGCGATCTATTTCACATATAATAATATACATGTTTCAATGCTATTCTCTCAAATCATCCCACGCTCGCCTTTTACTGCTCCCAGCCCTTCACCTGGGGGTGATGAGAAAGTCATTCTTATTTTTCAAAGAAGCCCTGTTAATTATAGTACAGGTTTGTGCATAGCATATTCCCTACATAACCCCCCCCCTTTTTTTTTATTTTTTGAAGCTTATTTTTGGTGATTACTGGAGATCATAGAAGCTAAAGTGATAGTCACTAATTGCTGTTGTTGTCCATCAGCTTTTTTGATGATACACCACCAGACTATGTAGAAACAGAAAAAAAGACATGTAACAATCAATATAAAACCAGCCATTGAGCCTCTGATAGTTTTCAAGTGATGAGTGGGGTTTAATTGAGAAATCCCATCTGCTGCTGCATCCAGCAGATTCAGTTCAGTTCAGTTCAGTCGCTCAGTCGTGTCTGACTCTTTGGGACCCCATGAATCGCAGCACGCCAGGACTCCCTGTACATCACCAACTTCCTGAGTTCACTCAGACTCACGTCCATCAAGTCAGTGATGCCATCCAGCCATCTCATCCTCTGTCATCCCCTTCTCCTCCTGCCCCCAATCCCTCCCAGCATCAGTGTCTTTTCCAATGAGTCAACTCTTTGCATGAGGTGGCCAAAGTACTGGAGTTTCAGCTTTATAGTCTCATCTTTGCGACTTTTCTCTCTGCCTTGTTGTTGTTGTTCAGACGTTAAGTCATGTCTGACTCTTTGTGACTCCATGGGCTGCAGCATGTCAGGTTCCCCTGCCTTTCACTATTTCCTGGAGTTTGCTCAAGTTTGTGTCCAGTGAGTAAGTGACGCTGTTTAAGCATCTCATCCTCTGCTGCTGTCTTCTCCTTTGCCTTCAGTCTTTGCGAGCATCAGGGTCTTTTCCAATGAGTTGGCTCTTCGCATCAAGTGGCCCAAATATTTAGCTCTCTCACCCTTTCCACCATTCAGGATAGAGAGAGAAGATTTCCATCTATAAGTTAGGAAGCAGGCCTGGTTTATCAGACCTTGAATCTTCTGGTATCTTGATTTTGGAAATCTGTAGGCTGCAGTCCATGGGGTCCCTAAGAGTTGGGCACGACTGAGCGACTTGACTTTCATTTTTGCTTTCATGCATTGGAGAAGGAAATGGCAACCCATTCCAGTATTCTTGCCTGGAGAATCCCAGGGACGGAGGAGCCTGGTAGGCTGCCGTCTTTGGGGTCGCATAGAGTCAGACACGACTGAAGCGACTTAGCAGCAGCAGCAGCTGTCTCTAGAACAGACAGAAATAAATGTTTGTTGTTTAAGTCATCCAGTCTATGACGTTTTTGTGTGGCAGCATGAACAGACCGAGACAACATCCCAGAGAATGGGACAAAAGATTTGCAAGTTACATATCTGATAAATCTAGTGTCATTATTATGTGAAGAGTTCTTCTACTTCAGTAATAAAAGACAAATATTTTGTAAGATGGATGAAGGAGTTGAATATACAATTCTCCAAAGTGGATATATAAAGGTCCAATAAACAAACATACTGGTGCACAACATTAATCATTAGGAAATGAAAATCAAACCCATATTGAGATACCATTTCACACCTGTTAGGATGACTAGAATCAAAAAGTCTAACAGTAACAACGGTTGGCAAGCATGTGGAGAAACTGGAACCCTCATACACTGATGCTAAGAATATAAAATGGTCCGGCCACTTTGAACAATATTTTGGCAGTTCCTCAGCAAGGTGCCCATAGAGCTTCCATATGACCCAGCAATGCCACTTCTAGGTAAACATCCAAGAAAATTGATACCGTGTTCACAGAAAATAATCAGCATTATTCTTAGTAGTCACAAAGTGGAAATAACACAGATATTCATCAGCTGATGAGTGAATAAATAAAATGTGATGTATCAATCCATACATTGACATATATAATCTTTATTATTTCTGTATTTCTATTTGTTTTAGGTTTGGTTTGTTTGTTTGTTTGTTTTTATAGTTTCTTGTGTTAGAAGTTTGGGTTATTGTTTTGAGATCTTTCTTCTGTAACATGGGCTTTTATACTTACACTTTCCCTCAAGTACTGCTTTTGCTGCATCCCACGGGTTCGGAATGTTATGTGTTTTTAGTTTTTTTCATCTCATTAAAACCACTATGAGGTACCATTTCACACCAGTCAGAATGGCTGCGATCCAAAAGTCTACAAATAATAAATGCTGGAGAGGGTGTGGAGAAAAGGGAACCCTCTTACACTGTTGGTGGGAATGCAAACTAGTACAGCCACTCTGGAGAACAGTGTGGAGATTCCTTAAAAAACTGGAAATAGAACTGCCTTATGATCCAGCAACCCCACTGCTGGGCATACACACTGAGGAAACCAGAAGGGAAAGAGACACGTATACCCCAATGTTCATCGCAGCACTGTTTATAATAGCCAGGACATGGAAGCAACCTAGATGTCCATCAGCAGATGAATGGATAAGAAAGCTGTGGTACATATACACAATGGAGTATTACTCAGCCATTAAAAAGAATACATTTGAATCAGTTCTAATGAGGTGGATGAAACTGGAGCCTATTATACAGAGTGAAGTAAGCCAGAAGGAAAAACATAAATACAGTATACTAATGCATATATATGGAATTTAGAAAGATGGTAACAATAACCCTGTGTACGAGACAGCAAAAGAGACACTGATGTATAGAACGGTCTTATGGACTCTGTGGGAGAGGGAGAGGGTGGGAAGATGTGGGAGAATGGCAATGAAACATGTAGAATATCATGTAGGAAACGAGTTGCCAGTCCAGGTTCGATGCATGATGCTGGATGCTTGGGGCTGGTGCACTGGGACGGCCCAGAGGGATGGTATGGGGAGGGAGGAGGGAGGAGGGTTCGGGATGGGGAACACATGTATACCTGTGGCGGATTCATTTTGATATTTGGCAAAACTAATACAATTATGTAAAGTTTAAAAATAAAATAAAATTGGAAGAATAAAAAAAAAATAAATAAATAAACTCTCCAATTTCCTTGTGAATTATTCTTTTGCCCTTTGGTTGATGAAGAATGTGTTGTTTAATTTCCACATGTTTGCCATATTTCCTGTTGCTACCGTTTTCCACTTTCATTCAGTTGGAGTTAGAGGATATAATTTGTATGATTTCCATCTTTTATCAAGGCTGTGTATGGCCTAACATATGGCTTATTTTGGAGAATGTCCCATGTACATTTGAGGAGAGTGTGTAAACTTCTCAATGGTTAACAGTACCTACATATTTCCTCTTTTTCTGGTATTTTCAACTGATCCACTTTGCTCACTCCTTTCCTGAAGCCCTTGCATGCTCTTAGCACACCCCTTTCTTGACTTCACCCTTTACTCCATACCCACAGCTACTGTCCTAATTCTGTCTCTTCCATATCACAGTCACACTTCTCCACTTGCTTCAAGACACTCACTTCTTGGCCTTTCTTCATCAGGACTCCTTAGGCTATCACAGAGTGACCCACTACCACTCCAGCATTTGACACTATTGACTCCTCTTTCCTTTGTAAAGTCTATCTTCTTTCAGTTTCCTTAATATCACACTCTCCTGGATCTCCCCTTCCCATCTGTTACCCTGCTCAGGCTCTTTTTCTGGTTCCTCTTCCTTTACTTCTGTCCTTCCCTCAAATGTTGCTGCTTCCAAGTGTTTGGGGACAGTTGCCTTTTCATCTCAGTTCTCGTTCTCTCACTGACACCTACTTCATTGGCTCCTATTATCATTCACATGCTGCTAATGCTCCAAAGTATTTCCCCAACATATTCTCTACTAAGCATCAGACCCTGCATTCAACTTTACTAGACGTCACCACTGGGGCTCAGGTCTGATGCCACATTTATTGTCTTCAACTTTCAACCTATTTCTGGGGCCCTATTCTCAGTTCTGACTCATTGGAAAAGATCCTGATGCTGGAAAAGATTGAAGGCAGAAGGAGAAGAGGGCAACAGAAGATAAGATGGTTGGATGGCATCACCTATTCAATGGACATGAACTAGGGCAAACTCCAGGAGAAGATGAAGGACTGGGAGGCCTGGCATGTTGCAGTCCATGGGGTCCCAAAGAGTTGGACATAACATGGCGATTGAACAATAACAATTTTCAGTAAGTGGCCCATTTCATAAACCTGGAGCTTGTACTCAGCTCCTTTCTCTCTTCCACCTTGAGAAGCAGTTGATCAAGTGCAAGCAACATGCCAGGTCTTGTGCTAAGCACCTCCCATGTGATTATTTTTTTCTTATTGTTGGAAAGAAAGAAATAGTGAATCTTAGGGAAGAAAGAAATAGTGAAACTTTAGTTGTTATTGGTATTTGTTGATGAGGACTGGAGATGGAAATGGCAAACCACTCCAGTGTTCTTTCCTGGAGAATCCCAGGGACGGGGGAGTCTGGTGGGCTGCCATCTATGGGGTCGCACAGAGTTGGACACGACTGATGGAACTTAGCAGCAGCAGCAGATGAGGACACTTAAGCAGAGTTCCATTAAGTCATCACATTGTTTCTCAGCTTACCTCACATGCCTAGAGCTGTGGTGCCTAGAATAGGCTTGCCCATCCCCACGCCTCTCTCTGGCCACCGACCAGTGGAGATACTCCTCTTATTTCCCTATAACTTGTCATCACACTGTATTGCAATGTTCCACGTTCCTTTTTTAGTATTATATTGAACCTAGTGAGAAATAGGAAGGATTCTTCTCTCATACGAAATAAATGCAGAAATAATCACTGCTTGAGTATTCAGGCAATACATGTATTCTTTCTTTAGTGGGGGAGGTTAAAGTATTAACAGCATAAGCTGGTTTACCTGAGTCTAAAAATTCATTGAAAAGTTATCTTCTCTTGCATAGCAAATTCTCTTTTTTTTTTTTTTCACCACCAATATTACCCCCCAGTACAAATAAAGAAAGTCTCCAAAGTTTGCTATGGGGAGGGAGGTGGGAGGGGGGTTCAGGATTGGGAATACATGTACACCTGTGGCGGATTCATGTTGATGTATGGCAAAACCAATACAATATTGTAAAGTAAAAAAAAAAAATTAAAGAAAATAAAATGCAAACAAATAAAAATTGTGTCTCTTCTCTTTCCTTCAATCTTCCCAGCTTAGCCTGCAAGCTCCACCTAAATTAGATTCCCAAAGATCAGAAAGAACCATGGGAATCTATCTTGCCAATCCAGCCTCTTCATACAAGCACACACACACAAACACAGGTACACACACACATATATACACCAACACACCAGCCCCCGAGTCATGCAGCTGTGTCAGTTATTACTAAAGCCGCCCCCCAAACTCAGATTACAAATAGAAAGGAGGACACAAAGTACTTGAAATGCAATGTTCTCAATGGATAGGGACAAAGTTGCTTCTCTGAATTGTACAGTGAATGCATTGAACCGGATTTCTTCCCCTAAAGTTTTTCAGAAGCTCAGCTTTGCTAGTGGCGGGGAATAAGAAGGAAGAATTCGACAGGACACAAGGTGCACTAGACACAGTCTATAGGATATTATCATTAAGTACTCTGCAAACAATCTGTGGGAGAAGTGCCCCAATTTGAATTTTAGAAACATTCATATTTTCAATATAGACTGAATGGTAATGGGGATGAATCGGGGACCAGAGGTGAGTACCTGAGGCCAGGATAAACCTTCAAATCCTGTTGGGGCTCTGTTCCACCAGTGCCTACTGAACCCTCTTGATCACTACGCACAGCTTGCTAGATGATCTCTGTCCCTACAGATTTTTTCAAGAATCTCAACGGACTTCCTGCGACATGGAATTAAAACTTTTAAACCTGGTATCTTTCATTAGTACACAAAAGTATGTTTTTTCCTCAATTGGCCTTTTTTTCTTTTAATCTTAGTAAACTTATTAGTTCTAGAAAGCTTTCTCCATAGCCAAGCATTTTGTCTACAAAAATGTTTCATTTCCCACCCCCTGCCCTTTAAGATCTGTATACTTTTTATTTATTTTATTGTCTTAGTGGATAGATAGAACAGTTAGTGTGATGTTGAATAGAAGCGGTTTACCAGAACATCTTTTTTTTTTTTTAAATCAGGTAAAAACTTTCAGTTTTTCACAATTAAGTGTGATTTTAACTATAGTTTTAAAAATGTATACCTTTTTTTAGATTTATCGGTTTTATCTGCTCTGATATTTCTTATTTCCTTTTTTTTTTTTTTTTTTTTTTTGCTTGTTCTAAAGTTAGAGCATGAAGTATTAATCAGCTGTTTCTTCTTTCCTAATCTAAATCTTTAATTCTACAAATTTCCTGCTAAGTGCTACTTTAGTTTCAGTTCATGAATTTTGACACATTATGTTTTAATTTTTATGAAAAGTTTTCAACCCATTTTTAGACTTCTGATGGCTAGGTTTCCACCATTGTTTTTACATACACAAGACTATTGATACTGAGATATATTGGGGCCTAGGCAAGGAGTTGAACCTCTGTTTTGCTGGCATGGAATGCAAGCAGAGATAGCATGATTAGAGAGTAGCATCTCTTGATACTGCAGATTCCTGTTCATGGCAGAGGCAGCAACTGTTAGCAGCCCAGTTCTACAGTGTGGTTCCAGATGCAGTTTCTGGGATCTCTGATTTGAATTTGTTTCTTTGATTCTACCACAAAATCATTGATATAAAATATGCCTTTTAGTAAAATTTTTTCTTAGAACTAGCTAAGAGAATGCTTCAGTCTCAACTAAAATTTTAAAACTGTAATAAATTATATAAAAGATAGTTGATCGTGAGAGAATTTAAAGAAAGAGTGTAAAATTTCTATCTGACCCAAGTGGGTTTGAAGGCCATTTGGATCTGATATTTTGTTTAACTTATTTGCTGCAGTATCAAAGATAAAATAAAAACAGCTATATTGTTCCATGTGACAAATGAAAATTATCTCCATTTTGTAAGACTGGGTCCATGAGAAACTCCTGTAGAGATGCTGGGCTCCAAAAGGTGGATGATAAGAGGTCCTGGGTTCAGGTTAATGAAATGGGACCCTGTGTCCATGGCAGTGAAATAGGAATACTGCTGGTGCTAAGATCTAAAGGGTTAAGGATGTGAGGAAGCTTGATGTGGATAAATGAGGTCACTGCTTAAATCCACTACCGCGAAATCAACATAATGGACATTTCCTCTGGTCTGGGGCCAGTTAGGTAATCACCATCAATGCCTGTCACGTCCGGCACAGCAGGTGAGAAAAACCTGAAAAGGGGGCGAGCCCGTAGTGAAAAGACAGACACGTGTAATTTGCCAAGCGGGGAGTCAAGGGACCCTCTTGCTCCCCATGGCAGGAAGACAAAATGGCTCCTTTCAGCCTGCACTTTTATTGGTAGAAGTCACATGAGATCTTTAGGAAATAGCTATATTGGGGAGTTTGATCAGTGCACCATAAAGAGGGAGTAAAGTTAAGGCTCTGCTGTTGATCAGGAACATCTTGTTTTGTTTCCAGGGGGCCGGACGCAGGAGCAGGCAGTGAAGCAGAGCAGAGAGCACCACCTACCACAAGTGTGTCCCTTTGGCATGCTTACCAGCACAATCACAACGGCACAGTTTGCTGCACCCTCAAGTCATGGGGCAGGTTCTGGTCTCTGCTCCACGAGGCTGCAACAAATACCCATCATTTGCCCATCAGCGTCATATCATAGCTTTTGGTATGTATGTGAAACACTTTCACCCATGAGATGCAGATAGGTACAATTGTGATCACTTCCCATTTTCCAGGTGTGGAAACTGAGGATCCAAAGACATTAATAGACAAGCCCAGGGTCTGGAAAGTCAGTACATGACAAAGTCAAGACTCGAACCAGGTCTCCACTACACAGCCAAAGGTCTTTCTGAATCCAAGTCTCTTTCATCGCAGTGAATCTCCCACATTAAGATGGTTTCAAGCCTTGAAAAGCCACATGAGGGGAAGGAGGCCAGACCTGTCCCAGCACAGCTTCTCACTTCCCTCACACCACCTCAGGAGAGGAACAAAGGCCTGTGATGTGTCTCAGTAGCCTCTGAGAAATAAAGCGATATATGGCCAAACACAGCCACTTCCCTCTACGCTCAGTGCGTCACAGATAGGCCAGAACCTCAAGCCTCTCCCACACCTGCAAAAGCCACTAGCACAAGAAGCTCGGCTGGCCTCCCAGCAGGGCCTAGGGACCCTCACTGTCTGAGAGCTGGAGGCTAGTGGACCCCGCTGTCCTTCCTGGGGCAGTGAACTATCCTCTTAGAAAGTCTCATGGTCCAGCTTTCACAGGGCCTTTTCATCTTAGTCTAACCACCATCTGATCAGTCTCACCAACTACATCACCTTTTAAACCTGGAGAAGCCCCCCATGGTAGAGAGACTGCTCCCACATTGTGCTTATACCCCATACATGGCTCCTGCCCAACCATAGTGTGTCGGTGACTCTCTCCCCAGGCACATTGGTCAGGCCTCTTTCTGCAGGGCTTCCTTTACCACAAAACTTCCCTCTTAGCTCTTGGCTGAACTGGTTCTCAGCATCTCTTTTCTCTCCAGTGTGAGGAGAACAGACCACAACATCCAACACAACCTTCTACCCACCCCAAGGGCTCAAACCACACTGCTCTACCCCATAGGGAAGAGGGCAGGCTTTGCAGATCTCCACTCACAGCCCCTGAGAACCACAGTGGGGACAGGAGGAGAAGGAGAGCCCCAGAAGATGCAGTTAATTGGGAAAAACCTTTCCATATTAAGGGTTAATAGCCCTTATGAGCCTAAGTAAAGAAACCCCATCAGTCTCCAGACTGCATATCTGCTCCCACTCCCTGGAGTAAGACCCTTTCCTCCCTCCTCTTTCAAATAAAGCTCAAATGACCTCCTGGGAGCCTTCCCCATGCTGCCCCAGATGGAATTAGGTGCTCTCTTTGCTGGGCTCCCACAGCACTTCAGAAGTTGTCTGTCATTTGTGATGTGACCAGATCACTGGCTCTTGCCCTCCCCCTTCTGATGCAGACCCCTGGCCCTGTGCACAGAGAAGGCAAGGAGATCCCACTCTCTGGCTGATGCAAGTCCAGGGTTAGCACCTGAGAGTGGGAGTCTTGTCGTCTCACTTTTGTCCCAGGCCTCCTGTGAGAATGCTGCAGTGTCACACATGTTCCCTAAGGCAACCATCTTTCACTTACACTGCAAGTGGCAACTTGGGCTGTATTTCACCTAGCACATATTTATTGATCACAGTTGTGCCTCTGCACAAGCAGGGCCCTCCTTTCCAGTCCAGTCACTGCTTCAGTCACTAAGCCCTGAGCTGGCTTAGTGTCCCATATTTGGGAATTTCCTACCAGACTGGAAATACTGCTCTGGCGCACAGGTTGCTGGTGACCTTATTCTGGGGATGCATGCTGACCTGCATTGCTTCTGCCCTGACCAGTGCCTTTCATATTATAAACTCTTTACATGTGCTGGTTCCATACTCTGCTGTCCTGGAAAACTAGGGCTTTGGGACCTGACAGAATTATGTCTGAATCTCATCTTATTCACTTATTATATGAATAACCCTGGAAACTGCTGAACTTATTTGAGCCTGTGAGCTTTTCACAGCTGTGGTGCTGGCAGGGGGAATATTTATCTATTTCAGCAGTCTCTGAAGGGTTTAGTAAGTCATCCCCTTGATCATGCCATCAGTCAGATCACTTGTAGATGTTCAACAGCATACCTGTTTTTATTTGAATCCCCTGTCTATGAGCTATTTCTTTCATTATGAAGGTGTTGATTGTACTAGTAGACCAGAATTTCAGGGATTCCCTTTCATGACACTACATTTTCAATAAAAAGTAAAATGGTCATTGGGGATGGTAAATACTGAAGATAGGCACATACTAAGTCCTTCATCCAACTCAGTTCTATATTTTAAAATGTGAGCCACTGTTTCAGTACTTACAGTTAATGAAAAATGTGAATGTGCTTCTATAACATATCTGCTCACACATAGTAGATGTTTCACTTACCAGAAAGAAATGTCATAAACCTAAGCAAATGGATAAGCAGACAGGATTATATACTTATGGACAAAGAATGAGGAAAGTCAAGTCAGAAAACAAGAAATGTAATTACTTTACATGTACAGTAGATGGGGAATGGAATAACTTTTTGCTAGGTTTGTAGCCTCTGGAGTGAAGTTTTGAGTGTAGGGCAGGCTCCTATGTTGCTTCATCAACTATAAGAGAGAGAAAAGATAGGATGATTCAGAGACCCCTCTGTATCACTTGGGAGTTTATTTAGAGAGGGAAGTTTTGTTAATTTTCCCATCATTTGAGATACCAGCTCCATCAAGGAGTTGATGCTTTCTTCCCTACTGATCTTCAGAGTCAATGGTACAGGGCAAATGGTACTGGCATCTACCACCAAATTCCTCAAAACCTACCAGATGAGTAATGGAAGAATGTGTCCTTCCAAGGACAGTGCATAATGATCAAGGGATTAATGCAAGAAGAAGACATCAGTCAGTCAGTTCAGTACAGCTGCTCAGTCATGTTCGACTCTGCAACCCTATGGACTGCAACATGCCAGGCTTCCCTGTCCATCACCAACTCCCGGAGATTACTCAAACACGTCCTTTACGATTGATGGGTTTGATCTCCTTGCTGTCCAAGGGACTCTCAAGAGTCTTCTCCAACACCACAGTTCAAAAGCATCATTCTTTGGCACTCAGCCTTTTTTGTGGTCCAACTCTCGCATCCATACATGGCCACTTGAAAAAACATAGCTTTGACTAGATGGACCTTTGTCAGCAAAGTAATGTCTCTGCTTTTTAATATGCTGTCTAGGTTGGTCATAACTTTTCATCCAAGGAGCAAGCATCTTTTAATTTCATGGCTGCAGTCACCATCTGCAGTGATTTTTGAGCCTCCCAAAATAAATCCTGCCACTGTTTTCAAATCTTTTGCCCTGCGATGATGGGATGAGATGCCATGATCTTAGTTCTTTGAATGTTGCATTTTAAGCCAACTTTTTCACTCTCCTCTTTCACTTTCATCAAGAGACTCTTTAGTTCTTCACTTTCTGCCATAAGGGTGGTGTCATCTGCATATCTGAGGTCATTGATATTTCTCCTGGGAATCTTGATTCCAGCTTGTGCTTCATCCAGTCCAGCATTTTTCATGATGCATTTGCATTTTGCATAGAAGTTAAATAAGCGGGATGACAATATACAGACTTTATATATTCTTTTCCCAATTTGAAACCAGTCCATTGTTCCCTATCTGGTTGTACCTGTTGCTTCTTGATTTGCATACAGATTTCTCAGAAGTCAGGTAAGGTGGTCTGGTATCCCCATCTCTTTAGGAATTTTCCACAGTATGCTCTGATCCACACAGTCAAAGGCTTGGGCATAGTCAATAAGGCAGAAGTAGAAGTTTTTATGGAACTCTCTTGCTTTTTCTATGATCCAACAAATGTTAGCAATTTGATATCTGATTCTTCTGCCTTGTCTAAATCCAGCTTGAACATCTGGAAATTCACGGTTCAAGTACTGTTGAAGCCTGGCTTAGAGAATTTTGAGCATTACTTTGCTAGTGCATGAGATGAGTGCAATTGTGCAATAGTTTGAACATTCTTTGGCATTGCTTTTCTTTGGGATTGGAATGAAAATGATGTTTTCCAGTCCTGTGGCCACTGCTGGGTTTTCCAAATTTGCTGGCATATTGAGTGCAGCACTTTCACAGCATCATCTTTTAGGATATGAAATGGCTCAACTGCAATTCCATCACCTCCACTAGCTTTGTTTGTAGTTATGCTTCCTAAGGCCCACTAGATTTCAAATTTCAGGATGTCTGTCTCTAGATGAGTGATCACACCATCATGGTTGTCTGTGTCATTAAGATATTTTTGTATAGTTCTTCTGTGTATTCTTCTTAATATCTTCTGCTTCAGTTAGGTCCATACCGTTTCTGTCCAAATGCAAAGATAGGCACAATAATGGACAGAAACGGTATGGACCTAACTGAAGCAGAAGATATTAAGAAGAGGTGGAAAGGCAATGGCACCCCACTCCAGTACTCTTGCCTGGAAAATCCCATGGATGGAGGAACCTGGTGGGCTACAGTCCATGGGGTCGCTAAAAGTCAGACATGACTGAGCGACTTCACTTTCACTTTTCACTTTCATGAATTGGAGAAGGAAATGGCAACCCACTCCAGTGTTCTTGCCTGGAGAGTCCCAGGAATGGGGGAGCCTGGTGGGCTGCTGTCTATGGGGCCCCACAGAGTCGGACACGACTGAAGCGACTTAGCAGCAGTTAGCAGCAGTTGCATATAATATTCCCTTGGTATCTCTAATTTTCTTGAAGAGGTCTCTAGTCTTTCCCAATCTATTGTTTTCTTCTATTTCTTTGCATTAGTTACTGAGGAAGGCTTTCTTATCTCTCCTTGCTATTCTTTGGAACTCTGCATTCAAATTGGTGTGTATTTCCTTTTCTCCTTTGCCTTTATTTTCTCTTCTCTTTTCTCAGCTGTTTTTAAGGCCTGCTCAGACAACCATTTTGCCTTTCTGCATTTCTTTTTCTTAGGGTTGGTCTTGATCCCTGCCTCCTGTACCATGTCATGAATCTCTGTCCATAGTTCTTCAGGGATTCTATCAGATCTAATCCCTTGAATCTATTTGTCATTTTTATGTATAATTGTAAGGGGTTTGATTTAGGTCATACTTGAATGGTCTAGTGGTTTTTCCTACTTTCTTCTATTTAAGTCTGAATTTGGCAATAATGAGTTCATGATCTGAGCCACAGTCAGCTCCTGGTCTTGTTTTTGTTGACAGTATAGAGCTTCTCTATCTTTGGCTGCAAATAATATAATCAATCTGATTTCGATATTGACCATCTGCTGCTGCTGCTGCTGCTGCTGCTAAGTCTCTTCAGTCTTGTCCGACTCTGTGCGACCCCATAGAAGGCAGCCCACCAGGCTTCCCCATTCCTGGGACTCTCCAGGCAAGAACACTGGAGTGGGTTGCCATTTCCTTCTCCAATGCATGAAAGTGAAAAGTGAAAGTGAAGTCATTCAGTCGTGTCCAACTCTTAGCGACCTCATGGACTGCAGCCTACCAGCTCCTCCGTCCATGGGATTTTCCAGGCAAGAGTACTGGAGTAGGGTGCCATTGCCTTGGTGATGTACATGTGTAGAGTCATGTCTTTTGGTGTAGCAAGAGGGTGTTTGTTATAACCAGTGAATTCTTTTTGCAAAACTCTGTTAGTCTTTTCCCTGCTTCATTTTTTACCCTAAGGCTAAACTTGCCTGTTACTACAGGTAGCTCTTGACTTCCTACTTTTGCATTCCAGTCACCTATGATGAAAAGGACATCTTTTTTTTTTTTTCTTTCTTTTTTGGTGTTAGTTCTAGAAGGTCTTATAGGTTTTCATAGAACCATTCAACGTCAGCTTCTTCAGCATTACTGTTTTGGGAATAGACTTGGATTACTGTAATATTGAATGGTTTGTCTTGGAAATGATCAGAGATCATTGTGTCATTTTTGAGATTGTACCCAAGTACTGCATTTCAGACTCTTTTGTTGACTCATAGGATACTGCATTTCTTCTAAGGTATTCTTGCCCACAGTAATGGTTATAATGGTCATCTGAATTAAATTCACCCAGGCCAGTCCATTTTAATTCACTGATTCCTAAAATGTCAATATTCACTCTTGCCATCTCCTGTTTGATCACTTCCTATTTGTTTTGATTCTTGGACCTAATATTCCAGTTTCCCATGCAATATTGTCCTTTGTTGCATCAGACTTTACTTCCATCACCAGTCACATCCACAACTTGGTGTTGTTTTTGCTTTGGCTCTAGCTCTTCATTCTTTCTGGAGTTGTTTCTCCACTCTTCTCCAGTAACATATTGGGCACCTATTGACCTGGAGAGTTCGTCTTTCAGTGTCATATCTTTTTGCCTTTCACACTGTTCATGGGGTTCTCAAGGCAAGAATACTGAAGTAGTTTTTCCATTCCCTTTTCCAGTGGACCATATTTTGTCAGAACTCTCCACCATGACCTGTCCAACTTGGGTGGCCCTACGTGGTGTGGCCCATTGTTTCATTGAGTTAGCCAAGGATGTGGGGCATGTGATCAGCTTGATTAGTTTCCTGTGTTTATGGTTTTCATCCTGTCTGCCTTCTGATGGGTAAGGATAGAGGCTTATGGAAGCTTCCTGATGGGAGAGACTAACTCTCCCATCAGTTTTCCCCCCACTCTTTCCCCAGTGGGGGAAACTGGGTCTTGTTCTGATGGTCAGGACCATACTTAGTAAATCTTTAATTCAATTTTCTGTTGAAGGGTGGAGCTGTGTTCCCTCCCTGTTGTTTGACCAGAGACCAAACTATGGTGGAGGTAATGAAGATAATGGCCAACTCCTTCAAAACGTCCCATGCATGCAACTGCCGCACTCAGTACCCTGATCCTGCAGCAGGGCCTTTGCCGATCCATGCCTCCACTGGAAACTCCTGGACACTCACAGGCAAGTCTGGCTCAGTATCTTGTGGGATCATTGATCCTTTCTCCTGGGTCCTGTTACACACAAGGTTCTGTTTGTGCCCTCCAAAAGTCTGTTTCCCCAGTCCTGTGTAAGTTCTGTAATCAAGTCCAACTGGCCTCCAAAGTCAAATTGCCTGTGGGTTCTCAGTCCCTTTGCCAGATCCCCATGTTGGGAAACCTGTTGTGGGTCCTAGAACTTTCTCAACAGTGTAAGAATTTATTTGGTATAATTGTTCTGCAGTTTGTGTGTCATCTACTCAGTGGCTCTATGGTAGGGTTACTGGTGATCTCCTCTGGGAGGTTTTATGCCACATGCTGTGTGACCCAAGTCTGGTACACCAGAGCCCCTGCCCCTGTGGCAGGCCACTGCTGACCTGTCCCTCTGCACGAGGCACTCAAACACTCAAAGGCAGGTGTGGCTTAGTCTCTATGGTCTCTGGGTCCTGGGGTGCACAAGGTTTTGTTTGAGTCCTCTGAGCATCTCAGGGGTGGGTATGGGGTTTGAGTCTCAACATGATTTTGCCCCTTCTTCCATCTTGCTGGGGCTTTTCCTTTGTCCCACCATGGCCAAGATGGCAGAATAGAAGGTGTGCACTCATCTTCTCCTGCTGGAACTCCAAAATTACACTCACTGCTGAGCAAGCATTGACAGGAGAATGTTGCATCGTACGAAAAAATCATACCCGACATCCAAGGGCAAAGGAGAAGCAAGAAGAAGACATAACAGTTTTAAATATTGCGCTCAACATAGGAACACCTAATACAGAAGGCAAAGACTAACAGACATAAAAGGGGAACTTGACAGTAACACAGTAATAGTAGGGAAGTTTAACACCCCACTTACACCAATGGGCAGATTATCAAAGCAGAAAATTAATAAGGAAACACAAACCTTGAATGACACATTAGAGCTGGTGGACATGATTGATATCCTCAGAACATTCCATCTAAATGCAGAATATACTTTCTTCTCAAGTGCACATAGAACATTCTCCAGGATAGACCACATCTTGGGTCACAAATCAAGCCTCAGTAAATTTAAGAAAATAAAAATCATATCAAGCATCTTTTCTGACCACAACACTAGGAGTCTAGATTTCACTTACACGGAAAAGAAAACTGTAAAAAACCAAAGACATGGAGATTAAACAATATACTTCTAAATAATAAATGGCTTACTGAAGAAATAAAAAGGGAAATTAAAAAATTCCTAGTAACAAATGACAAGAAAACACGACGATGCAAAACCTATGGGATGCAGCAAAATCAGTTCTAAGAAGGAAATTTAAAGCAATACAATTCTACTTCAAGAAACAAGAAGATCATCAAGTAGACATACAGATGGCTATTAAAGAAAAGAAAAGATGCTCGACATTGCTCATTATTAGAGAAATGGAAGTCAAAACTATAACTACAAAATCACCTCTCACTGGCCAGAATACCCATCATCAAAAAATCCACAATCAATAAACGCTGGGGAGGGTGTGGAGAAAAGGGAACCCTTTTGCACTGTTGGTGGGAATGTAAATTGATACAGACACTATGGAAGACAGTATGGAGATTATTTAAAAAAAAAAAAAAAGGAATAAAACTATCATGTGTGTGTGTGCTAAGTTGCTTCAGTTGTGTCTGAATCTTTGCAACTCTATGGACTTTAGCCCTCCAGGCTCCTCTGTCCAGGTAATTGTCCACACAAGAATACTGGAGTGGATTGCCATGCCCTGTGTCAGGGGATCTTCCTGACTCAGGGATCAAACTTGCATCTCTTATATGTCCTGCATTGGCAGGTGGGTTCTTTACCACTAGTGCCACCTGGGAAGCCCCATATGACACAGCAAGCTCACTACTAGGCATATACCCTGAAGAAACCAACATTGAAAAAGACACATGTACCCTAATGTTCACTGCAGCACTATTACAAT
The DNA here is from genome assembly GCF_032452875.1 of Bos javanicus. Classification (NCBI taxonomy): domain Eukaryota; kingdom Metazoa; phylum Chordata; class Mammalia; order Artiodactyla; family Bovidae; genus Bos; species Bos javanicus. The sequence goes on from NC_083870.1 coordinate 13,426,218, forward strand.
AGCTTGTAATGGAAGCAACTAGATGTCCATCAACAGATGAATAGATAAATAAGCTGTGGTAGATTAATACAATAATATATTACTTAGATATAGAAAAGAATGCATTTGAGTCAGTTTTAATGAGATGGATGAGTCTAGAGCCTATTATACAGAGTGAAGTAAGTCAGAAAGAGAAAAACAAATATAGTATATTAATGCATATATTTGGAATCTAGAAAGATAGTTCTGATGAACCTATTTGCAGGACAGCAATGGAGAGGCAGACATAGAGAACAGACCTGGATTGGGGTGGGGAGGGGTGGAAGGAGAGGGTGGGACAAATGAAGAGAGTAGCGTGGAAATATATACACTATCATATATAAAATAGATAGCCAATGGGAATTTCCTGTATGAATCAGGGAATTCAAATCTGAGCTCTGTAAACCTAGAGGGGTGGGAAGAGGTGGGAGGTGGGAGGGAAGTTCAAGAGGGAGGAGACATATGTACGCCTATGGCTGGTTCATGCTGATGTATGGCAGAAACCAACACAATATTGTAAAGCAATTATCCTTCAATTAAAAATAAATAAAATAAGAACAGAGAGAAAAAAGAATATGTTCTTGCCAGAAATAGCTCCTACTGTGGGCTGAAACCATCCACATACTTAGATCTGCCACTGAGTCTCAGCAAGCCTCTGAGTCTTTTCAAGCTTGTCAAGCGAGCTGGCCTTTGTGCATTCTAATAATGTATTACTATGTAACACTGTTTACCTTTTCTTTCTCCTAAGCCTTCTGCTAGGGAATATGTGGAGGAGGGAAGTGGAGTCCACTCCACATTCTCTGTAGGTTTGGCAGATCTAGGAGGATTCATTTGTCATGAGATGGCTGGATGGCATCACCGACTTGACAGACATGAGTTTGAGTGAATTCCAGGAGTTGGTGATGGACAGGGAGGCCTGGAGTGCTGAAATTCATGGGGTCACAAAGAGTTGGACATGACTGAGCGACTGAACTGAACTGAACAGAGTTTACGGGAAAACATATCCTTGAGCAAGATGAGTTGTTTTGTTGTGTAATCATCAGTTCTGGCGGAGAAGGCAATGGCACCCCACTCCAGTACTCTTGCCTGGAAAATCCCATGGATGGAGGAGCCTGGAAGGCTGCAGTCCATGGGGTCACTGAGGGTTGGACATGACTGAGCGACTTCACTTTCACTTTTCACTTTCATGCATTGGAGAAGGAAATGGCAACCCACTCCAGTGTTCTTGCCTGGAGAATCCCAGGGACGGGGGAGCCCGGTGGGCTGCTGTCTGTGGGGTCGCACAGAGTCACACACGACTGATGTGACTCAGCAGCAGCAGCAGCAGCAGCAGCAGCAGTTCCGGAGTTATAAGAAAAAAAAGTTTGTCCTTTTCTCTTCCTTGAGAACTCCAGACCCCTATCTTCTCCTTGAGATCCCTGGACTGGTTTCTCCTCCTCGGGGACCCCAGACTTCTTATCAACATGCCTAGGAATTGACTGTCTCACTCTTTCATCTCCATCAAGGGGCTGTTTTGCTCTTCTTCAACTTCTGCCATTAGAGTGGTATCATGTGCGTATCTGAGGTTGTTGATACTTCTCCTGGCAATCTTGATTCCAGCTTGTGATTCATCCAGCATGGATTTTACATGATATACTCTGAACAAAAGTTAAAGGAGCAGGGTGATAATATACAGCCTTTTCATACTCCTTTTATAATTTTCAAACATTCAGCTGTTCCATGTCTGGTTCTAACTGTTGCTTCTTGATCCACATACAGGTGTCTAAGAAGACAAGTAAGGTGGTCTGGTACTCCCATTAATTTAAGAATTTCCCACAGTTTGTTGTGATCCACACAGTCAAAGTCTTTAGTGTAGTCAATGAAGCAAAGGTAGATGTTTTTCCGAATTCCTTTGCTTTCTCCATGATCCAATGAATGTTGGCAATTTGATCTCTGGCTCCTTTCAAAACACCCTCACTCCCCAGTTTTCCCTTATAAGACTTTAATTAGTCTATCAGATCAGATCAGATCAGATCAGCCGCTCAGTCGTGTTGGACTCTTTGCAACCCCATGAATCGCAGCACACCAGGCCTCCCTGTCCACCACCAACTCCCGGAGTTCACTGAGACCCACGTCCATCGAGTCAGTGATGCCATCCAGCCATCTCATCATCTGTCATCCCCTTCTCCTACTTCCCCTAATCCCTCCCAGCATCAGAGTCTTTTCCAATGAGTCAACTCTTCGCATGAGGTGGCCAAAGTACTGGAGTTTCAGCTTTAGCATCATTCCTTCCAAAGAAATCCCAGGGCTGATCTCCTTCAGAATGGACTGGTTGGATCAAGAGTCTTCTCCAACACTACAGTTCAAAAGCATCAATTCTTTGGCGCTCAGCCTTCTTCACAGTCCAACTCTCACATCCATACATGACCACAGGAAAAACCATAGCCTTGACTAGACGAACCTTTGTTGGCAAAGTAATGTCTCTGCTTTTCAATATGCTATCTAGGTTGGTCATAACCTTCCTTCCAAGGAGTAAGGGTCTTTTAATTTCATGGCTGCAGTCACCATCTGTAGTGATTTTGGAACCCAGAAAAATAAAGTCTGACACTGTTTCCACTGTTTCCCCATCTATTTCCCATGAAGTGGTGGGACCAGATGCCATGATCTTCGTTTTCTGAATGTTGACCTTTAAGCCAACTTTTTCACTCTCCACTTTCACTTTCATCAAGAGGCTTTTAGTGTGCATTAACTGTTATTCAATACTTTGGGAAGCTCAAAAGAATATCCCTTGTTAGGGCAAATAAAGATTTTTTTTTTCCTTCCAAGTGGGATCTTCAGGAATACCAACAGGTATGTCAAATCATGACAGATTTATTGGGAATAAAACTCTGAATTGGCTCTCTGTGGTGGCTGCAAGTGTTTGGTGTTTACCAAGAATATAGGCTATTCTTTTTCAGATGAATTATGCTACTTGGGAACATAGAGCAAGTTAAAACACCACAACACTTCCTGTTCTTATTGGGATTCTGTTGTGTTTCTTGAATAAGTGCCTCATCATATTACTGTGTGTCATAGTTATTTTCCAGAGTTCTGAAAAAATGATCTACAAGGGAAGCCATTTCTCACATTTGTTTTATAAAGGAGAGAATTTTATTAATCTGAAATTTTATACCTTTCACATTTTAACATGCATGTTGAATTATTCATTTTTTTCTATTTATGGCTATAGTTGCTCAATATTTACCTACTTTTCCCTGAATAACTCATTGAAACCACCCATCATCCTCTTAATAATTTAAATTTTTTTAGTGCTGTTTATTTTTCATTAAAAATATTAAATATAATTTTAAACTGGAAAATTATTAGTTCTATTACAAAGAAAGAGAAGAGGAGAGGAGGATTACTGATGGCTAGTCTCCACCTGCTTATGTCTGCTTCTCCTGTAAGCCCAACTCTAGGAATTCTCTGCTGTTCTGTGGTAAACAATGCATGGCTGGCTTGGTGCCTCTTGTCTTTCACCCAGGAAGGGGGGTTGTAGAAAAGACTAATGAGATCCTCTAGCCCCAATTTTTCTTTACCTAGGCTACCTAATCCTTCTCCCAGAGTAGAAGTTTCCTCCCATATAAGGAAACAGCCAACCTCTAACTCCTCAGACCTTTCCCAATCATGATGTAAGTTCCTCAGAAATTACACTCTCCTGAGCAAGTCCATGGCTGGGCTGATGTTGATCCTTGTGAGCAACTTCTTGGTTACTTAAAACACAACCTTGAGCAAGTTATTTAATCACTTTGTAATTTCAGGATGATCTTTCATTAGATGCATGTAATGCTTAGGTAATATAATGTTTTTAGGATTTAATTAATCATATATTGTAGGTAAGGTTTTATGTGTAATTTTTTTGCACATAATTATGTATAACAACAATGTGCAGTTAATTTTAATGTATAATTAAAAACACATAGAATATATATTCAATAAAAGTATTCTTCACATGACTCAGCTCTCCACTGGAACAGTTTACTTTTGGAAATTCAAATAAAAATAGATACGATCACCTATCAAGTCTCTTGGACATCTAGAGTTCCTGACAATTTCTGTGCATTTTCTTGGGCTTAATTTCTCTTGGTCATCTCTCAGATCTCTGTTTCCTGGACTGTTGGGGGCCAGAGTGAGGTACTCCGCCCATGGCAAAGGTCATGAGGAAGGAGGCTCAACATACGCAAAGCTGAGATCAAGCCTCAGGAGTCCCCCTGGAAATCCTTGAGCATCTATACCCATAACCAGAGCCTGCCTAATTTACTACTTTTTGCTCTCACCTACACCTTTGACTTTATGGGGGGCTGTCCCCCACCACCTCTTTTGGAGAAGGAATTAACTTAGAGCTCCAGTTAATAATAATTCCTGGGCGTGATAGGAGTGTTTCAACCTACAAACTCCTCTGAAGGTTCTCTAGCCTGCCTGACAGGCTTGTCCGGCCACATGTGATTGCTCACAGCCTCCCAACCGTGAGAGGCATGAGATGCTTTAAACCTTCTAAAAACAGGTTCCTTAGAAAAGTTAGAAAACTATTAGTATAAGTATAGTGGGCTGATTAGAAATTGTATTGGTGAAGGGTTTTTCATTTGTTGAGCCAATGTTTGTTGCTAAGTCTCCATATCCCCTGCCCTTACACACATTAATGAATATATAGAAGAAATAAGTATTAACCTTTGATATTAATCACGTTAGACCTTAGGCTAAGTGAATTCTTTCCTTAACTAAAAAACTCACTACATCCTCACCCTATAGGAATGTAACTTTATTTGGGTAGTGTCTGTTTTAAGAATAATCACCCCTGGAGAAATAAGTGTCCTGGTTGACTGACCGTTGTCACAAGGAGAGGGTCATAAATTGTCAGCAGGCCCCCCTGGCCAGAAGATGATGTAACACCCCTAAGACCTCTGTATACATTTGTGTGAAGCACCTGACTTTAATAAAAGTCAGGACTGCTGTCCCCACGTGACTTTTGTATAACATCTCAGTGTATAAAAACAGACTCTGGAAAATAAAGAATTGGGATCAGTTCCTCGAAATACTGGTCTCCCCGTGTCGCTCTCTCTCTCTCACTCTGGTTGAGTCTCCATCTGGAGCGCGGAACCCACCAAGCTTACTAATTTTGCCTGGGCTTCTAAGATCCGACCAGGGAGGCCTCAGTGTCTCCTCTCCTTCGGGAGAACGGAAGGACGCCTGCGGCCTACGTAAGTGGTGCAAGCTTCTTGTCTTGAAGTTTTATTGGTCCCCCACGTAAACCAAGCTACTCAGCCTCTTTTCTCCACTGAATTTTCCTACTGAGCTATCCTCATTCTATTACTCTTTATATCTTTGATAAATATTTAAATAGTCACCAAAGCCGTCTCCCCTTCGAATACCCTGGATCAGCCAGGGCTGGACCCCAGCACTGGACTCTTCAAATCACTGGACTCTACACTTTCCTCCTATCTGATCTTCCTGACACACACATTATGTAGATCCAGGTCTGTCTTCCTTTAATTCCCCAAAAATTCCAAGCACCAAGTGTTTGTGTTCAATAAACTCTTTGCAACATTTCTGAAGTTGGTATGGTGCTTCTTTATGTGTTATGCCTAGTACAGGATGGTTCAGTTCAGCTCAGTTCAGTCTCTCAGTCATGTCCAACTCTTTGCGACCCCATGAATCACAGCATACCAGGCCACCCTGTCCATCACCAACTCCCGGAGTTCACCCAGACTCATGTCCACCAAGTCAGTGATGCCATCCAGCCATCTCATCCTCTGTCATTCCCTTCTCCTCCTGCCCCCAATCCCTCCCAGCATCAGAGTCTTTTCCAATGAGTCAACCCTTCACATGAGGTGGCCAAAGTACTGGAGTTTCAGCTTTCGCATCATTCCTTCCAAAGAAATGCCAGGGTTGATCTCCTTCAGAATGGACTGGTTGGCTCTCCTTGCAGTCCAAGGGACTCTCAAGAGTCTTCTCCAACACCACATTTCAACAGTATCAATTCTTCTGCGCTCAGCTTTTTTCACAGTCCAAATCCCACATCCATACATGACCACTGGAAAAACCATAGCCTTGACTAGACGGACCTTTGTTGGCAAAGTAATGTCTCTGCTTTTGAATATGCTATCTAGGTTGGTCATAACTTTTCTTCCAAGCAGTAAACGTCTTTTAATTTTATGGCTGCAAGCACCATCTGCAGTGATTTTGGAGCCCCCCAAAATAAAGTCTGACACTGTTTCCACTGTTTCCCCATCTATTTCCCATGAAGTGATGGGGCAAGATGCCATGATCTTCGTTTTCTGAATGTTGAGCTTTAAGCAACTTTTTCACTCTCAACTTTTACTTTCATCAAGAGGCTTTTTAGTTCCTCTTCACTTTCTGCCATAAGGGTGGTGTCATCTGCATATCTGAGGTTATTGATATTTCTCCCGGCAATCTTGATTCCAGGGTGTGCTTCTTCCAGCCCAGCGTTTCTCATGATGTACTCTGCATAGAAGTTAAATAAGCAGGGTGACAATATACAGCCTTGACATACTCCTTTTCCTATTTGGAACCAGTCTGTTGTTCCATGTCCTGTTCTAACTGTTGCTTTCTGACCTGCATACAGGTTTCTCAAGAGGCTGGTCAGGTGGTCTGGTATTCCCATCTCTTTCAGAATTTTCCACAGTTTCTTGTGATCCACACAGTCAAAAGCTTTGGCATAGTCAATAAAGAAGAAATAGATTTTTTTTTTCTGGAACTCTCTTGCTTTTTCCATGATCCAGCAGATGTTGGCAATTTGATATCTGGTTCCTCTGCCTTTTCTAAAACCAGCTGGAACATCTGGAAGTTCACTGTTCACGTATTGAAGAAGACTGGCTTGGAGAATTTTGAGCATTACTTTACTAGCGTGTGAGATGAGTGCAATTGTGCGGTAATTTGAACATTCTTTGGCATTGCCTTTCTTTGGGATTGGAATGAAAACTGACCTTTTCCAGTCCTCTGGCCACTGCTGAGTCTTCCAAATTTGCTGGGATATTGAGTGCAGCACTTTCACAGCATCATCATTCAGGATTTGAAATAGCTGGAATTCCATCACCTCCACTAGCTTTGTTCGTAGTGATGCTTTCTAAGGCCCACTTGACTTCACATTTCAGGATGTCTGGCTCTAGGTGAGTGATCATACTATCGTGGTTATCTGGGTCCTGAAGATCTTTTTTGTATAGTTCTCCTGTGTATTCTTGCCACCTCTTCTTAATATCTTCTGCTTCTCTTAGGTCCATACCATTTCTGTCCTTTATTGAGCCCATCTTTGCATGAAATATGTCCTTGGTATCTCTAATTTTCTTGAAGAGATCTCTAGTCTTTCCCATTCTGTTGTTTTCCTCTATTTGTTTGCACTGATCGCTGAGGAAGGCTTTCTATTCTCTTCTTGCTATTCTTTGGAACTCTGCATTCAGATGCTTATATCTTTCATTTTCTCCTTTGTTTTTTGCTTCTCTTCTTTTCACAGCTATTTGTAAGGCCTCCCTAGACAGCCATTTTGCTTTTTTGCTTTTCTTTTCCATGGGGATAGTCTTCATCCCTGTCTCCTCTACAATGTCACGAACCTCAGTCCATAGTTCATCAAGCAGTCTATCGATCATCTCTAGTCCTTTAAATCTACAAGCGCGGCAGCTGTGATGGCACACAAGCGCGGCCAAGAGGATCTACCCCGCGTCTGAGGTCAGGGGCGGTGGCCGAGAGGAGCAACCTCACGTCCAAGGAATGGTGGCTGCCGGGTGCAGGAAGGCCAGAGGAGCTACTCCACATTCTAGGTCAGGAGGGGTCCTTACCCCTCGACCACGGTAAGGAGCAGCAGCTGCACTTTGCTGGAGCAGCCGTGAAAAGATACCCCACGTCCAACGTAAAAGAAAGCCAAGTAAGATGGTAGGTGTTGCAAGAGGGCATCAGAGGTCAGACACACTGAAACCATAATCACAGAAAACCAGTCAATCTAATCACACTAGGACCACAGCGTTGTCTAACTCAGTGAAACTAAGCCATGCCCTGTGGGGCCACCCAAGATGGGCGGGTCATGGTGGAGAGGTCTGACAGAATGTGGGCCACTGGAGAAGGGAATGGCAAACCACCTCAGTATTCTTGCCTTGAGAACCCCATGAACAGTATGAAAAGGCAAAATGATAGGATACTGAAAGAGGAACTCCACAGGTCAGTAAGAGCCCAATATGCTACTGGAGATCAGTGGAGAAATAACTCCAGAAAGGATGAAGGGATGGAGCCAAAGCAAAAACAGTACCCAGCTGTGGATGTGACTGGTGATAGAAGCAAGGTCCAATGCTGTAAAGAGCAACATTGCATAGGAACCTGGATTGTTAGGTCCATGAATCAGGGCAAATTGGAAGTGGTCAAACAGGAGATAGCAAGAGTGAAGGTCAGCATTCTCGGAATCAGTGAACTGAAGTGAACTGGAATGGGTGATTTTAACTCAAATGACCATTATATCTACTACTGAGGGCAGGAATCCCTCAGAAGAAATGGAGTAGCCATCATGGTCAACAAAAGAGTCTGAAATGCAGTACTTGGATGCAATCTCAAAAACGACAGAATGAACTCTGTTCTTTTCCAAGGCAAACCATTCAATATCACAGCAATCCAAGTCTATGCTCCAACCAGTAATGCTGAAGAAGCTGAAGTTGAACGGTTCTATGAAGATCTTCAAGACCTTTTAGAACTAACACCCAAAAAAGATGTCCTTTTCACTATAGGAGACTGGAATGCAAAAGTAGGAAGTCAAGAAACACCTGGAGTAACAGGCAAATTTGGCCTTGGAATACGGAATGAAGCAGGGCAAAGGCTAATAGAATTTTGCCAAGAGAACACACTGGTCATAGCAAACACCCTCTTCCAACAACACAAGAGAAGACTGTACACATGGACATCACCAGATGGTCAACATCAAAATCAGATTGATTTTATTCTTTGCTGCCAAAGATGGAGGAGCTCTATACAGTCAGCAAGAACAAGACTGGGAGCTGACTGTGGCTCAGATCATGAACTCCTTATTGCCAAATTCAGACTAAAATTGAAGAAAGTAGGGAAAACCACTAGATCGTTCAGGTATGACCTAAATCTAATCCCTTATGATTATACAGTGGAAGTGAGAAATAGATTTAAGGGACTAGTACAGGCCGGTTAGTATGTTGAATATGAGATAGGCTACCTCAACTTTTTAAAAGTTCTAGGTGTTTTGCCAGCATATAAATTCTATTGTGTGGCTCTCTCCCAGTGTCCTTGGCCTGTACCACATTGCTGCTTCTTCTCTCTAGGCTCCTCCGTCCCAACCCCCTTTAGCAAATGATTTCCAAAACCAAACATTTCTCACACAAAGATTGCTCACAACAGATGTAGGGACATGACAGAGAAGGACATACCAGCCTCATTCATCTTCACCCTGAGAATGACCAGTGGATGAGCTGCCTGGATTTTGACGGCATACAGAAGTTAGTGACCACAGGACCCACAGACCATCTTTTGAAGTAATTTCCTCGATAATACATTGGGTTGGAGGCAATGAGCCTGGTGGATATTCTCTTGTCTGAGATGTTACGGAGCAGTTTAAGGGAGCAGAAAATGTACTCTCGTGAGTTGTTTGAAGTCACAGAGTGGGATGGGAGAGTGGCTGTGATGTAGTGAAATTTTTTCTAGAGTTTGTTGTTGAGAGTACACACCTTTCCCTGATTCATTGTGTGACTTTTTTGCAGGTTATGCAGCCACACTTGATCTCGGTTTTCACATCCAAAAATGGGTTTAATGTACCGTGCTATGAATACCTTGAGTGCATGACTGAGTGCATGCCAGTCTTGTGGATGCAGCATTGGGTCTGGGCAGCTGAGGAGAAAGCCTCAGTGGGGAGAAGGAGGCATGGACCAGGAGTTAGGTAGATAGGGCTGCTCCTGTGGAGTGTGGGATGAGACAGTTCTCAGGTGTGGGGATTCAGTCTAGGGAGAAGACACCAGAGCCTGAGCCTCAGCAGGTGGAAGTGAGTCTGAGGCAGCTGAGGCTCTGGACAGGAGGAGTGTAGATATCCACGCCTGCCCCTCTGTGATAACAGGAGCAGGGCTGGCAGAGGATGAAAGGGAAGTGGTGGGTGTGATGCAGACAAGAGCCTATCAGAGACCATGGAGTCTGGCTTTGTCCTGTGTGTAGGGAGGATAACTGCTACTAGTGACAAGCAAGAAAACCAGAAGAGTGCAAGAACAGATATATGCTAATATTTGTACTGGGCATATGAGAACTCGACACTTTTCACAACAACTTTTAGTTTCTTTTGCTAATGGCTTCTGACTTGGGCAACTGATAGTTGAAGTTCACAGAAAATCAAACAGGAAATTTATCTCATTAAATGGTATAAAGAAGAAGATATCTTGCCCATCCTGGGTTTAATAGTGTAATTTCTGTGCTGGATCATAAGTTGATATTAGTGGCCAAGGATGCCTGGACTGAGCTGTTAACCAGGGGAAACTAGTAAAGGGATTATAATGAGGGTAGGGGTAAGGAGTGTGAGATCACCAAACTAGCATGACCACAGGAATGGGGCGCCTTGCCAATACAGTATCAGTTCAGTTCAGTCGACCAGTCATGTCTGACTCTTTGCGACCTCATGAAATGCAGCATGCCAGGCCTCCTTGTCCATCACCAACATAGGTATATCATAAAGTAGAGTTGTTTATATATTTATTCTGCAATAGTTTATTGAGGTCCATTGTAGGTTCTGGGGATAGTATGAAACATCTGAATGGCTTATTGGAGCACTGTGAGCTGACATCCAGAACTAACTTTTAGCCCCACCCTTGGGGTGGAGATGAGCCCAAGAACTCTTAGGAGTGAAGCCTTTCCCACTCTCTTGCTGTTCCTCCTAAATGTTTCCTCTGTAGCTGCATAAGCTGGCAGGCAGCCTGAGATGGAACCCTCCTCAGAAGACCCCCACCTCTACTGGACCGCCCGGCTCCTGGGACTCACTAGCCTCCTCCTCAGTGAGTAGCCTGGGCTCTTCGTGGCAGGGGGCAAGATACAGGGACCCCTTCTCTCTCTGATGTCTTAAGTTGTGTTGAGGCTGGGACCCCTGATTGGAGGCAGCCTTGGCTAGAGTAAGGGATCCATTACTAGGGAGGTGAGGTCACTACTGTTTCAATAACAGGGAAGCCAAGAGAGCCTGGAGCTACTTGGGGAGAGGAATAGAGAGAGATACAGAAGCAGCTTCTGGGGACCAAAGGAGTGGGAACAAGGTCCCCTTGACCTGACAGAGGGAATGTAACAGGCTCTGACACTGTCCATGGAGAAGGGGCAGACCTAGAACACCGTATCTGAATTGGAGGAAGCGCCTGGAGTCTAGTTTTCTTGGGCCGATGCAGGATGTTGAATACTGTAAAATTCTACTTTTGTAAAAGGAGGAGCAGCCTCCAAAATTTAAGGGTGTCTGTATAGCCACATGTTGTAAAAGAATGAAGAAACCATGGAAGGAACAGTAAACTGCTAAGTGGGTTGCAGCAGGGGGTGAACTTGGAGAAGAAAGAAAGGAGGGTGAAGCAGAGAGGATGGAATTAAGCAAAAAGGGAACTTAAAGAATGACAGTCATGAGAAAGCTATGTATCTCATTTATTTATTTTTAGCTTTCTATTTATTTTTTTACATTTAAGGATAATGGCTTTACAGTATTTTGTTGTTTCCTGTCAAACCTCAAGATGATTCAGTCATAGATATACATATATATCATCCCTCTTGAAATTCCCTCCCATTTCCCTCCTCATCCCACCCTTCTAGGTTGATACAGAGCCCCTGTTTGAGTTTCCTGAGACATACAGCTAATTCCCATTGTATATCTACATTACATATGGTAGTGTAAGTTTCCATGTTGCTCTCTCCATACATCTCACCCTCCCCTCCCCTCTTATCATGTCTGTAAGTCTGTTCTCTGTGTCTGTTTCTCCACTGCTGCCCTGCCAATAAATTATTTGGTACCATCTTTCTAGATTCCATATATATGCGTTAGTATACGATATTTATTTTTCTCTTTCTGACTTACTTCATTCTGTATAATAGGCTCTGTGTTCATCTACCTCATTAGAACTGACTCAAATGCATTCCTTTTTATGGTGAAATAATATTCTATTGTGTATATGTGCCAAAACTTCTTTATCCATTCATCTGTTGATGGACATTTAGGTTGTTTCCATGTTCTAGCTGTTGTGAATAGTGCTGAAATGAACAAGGGGATGTGTGTGTCTTTTTCAATTTCGTTTTCCTCATGATATTGCCTGGGAGTGAGATTGATATTTCCTCATGTATATGCCTAGGAGTGGGATTGCTGCGTCATATAGTGGTTTTATTCCTAGTTTTTAAAGGAATCTCCATACCGTCTTCCTTACTGGCTGTATCAATTTACATTTCCACCAACAGTGCAAGTGTTTCCTTTTCTCTATACCCGCTGCAGAATTTCTTGTTTGTAGACTTTTTGATGATGACTTTCTGTCCAGTGTGAGGTGATTGTAGTTCTACAATGAATGTACTATCTCATTGTAGTTTTGATTTGGATTTCTCAAATAATAAGCGATGTTGAGCATCTTTTCAGGTGTTTGTTAGCCATTTGTATGTCTTCTTTGGAGAAATGTCTCTTTAGGTCTTTCCCCCTTTTTTTGATTGGGTTGTTTGTTTTTCTGGTATTGAGTTGTATGAGCTGCTGGTATATTTTGGAAATTAATCCTTTGTCGGTTGTTTCATTTGCTATTATTTTCTCCCATTCTTTTTTTTTTTTTTTTAACTTTACAATATTGTATTAGTTTTGCCAAATATTGAAATGAATCCACCACAGGTATACCCGCGTTCCCCATCCTGAACCCTCCTCCCTCCTCCCTCCCCTACCCTCCCTCTGGGTCGTCGCAGTGCACTAGCCCCAAGCATCCAGTACCGTGCATCGAACCTGGACTGGCGACTCGTTTCATACATGATATTATACACGTTTCAGTGCTATTCTCCCAAATCTCCCCACCCTCTGCCTCTCCCACAGAGTCCCAGAATATTGGATATAAAAGCAAAAATAAACAAATGGGACCTAATTAAACTTAAAAGCTTCTGCACAACTAAGGAAACTATTAGCAAGGTGAAAAGGCAGGCTTCAGAATGGGAGAAAATAATAGCAAATGAAGCAACGGACAAACAACTAACTCAAAAATATTTTCTCCCATTCTGAGTGCTCTTTTCACCTTGCTTATAATTCCCTTTTCTGTGCAAATTTTTAGTATAAATTTATTTATTTTAATTGTAAGTTAATTACAATATAAAATTTTAAAGTTTAATCAGGTCTTTACTTTTGTTTTTATTTCAATTACTCCAGAAGATGTGTCATAGAGGGTCTTTCTTTGATTTATGTCATTGAGTGTTCTATGTTTTCCTTTAAGAGGTTTATACTTTCTAATCCTAAATTTAGGTCTGTAATCCATTTTGATTTTATCTTTGTGTATGGTGTTAGGAAGTGTTCTAATTTCATTCTTTTACATGTAACAGTCTAGTTTTCCCAGCACCACTTATTAAAGAGGCTGTCTTTGCCCTATTATATATTTTTGCCTCCTTTGTCAAAAATAAGGTACCCATAGATGCCTGGGTTTATTTCTGGGCTTTCTATCTTGTTCCATTGATCCATATTTCTGCTTTTGTGCCAATGTCATACTGTCTTGATGACTGCAGCTTTGTAGTATAATATGAAGTCAAGAAGGTTGATTCCTCCAGCTCTACTCTTCTTCCTCAAGACTGTTTTGGCTATTTGGGGTCTTTTGTGCTTCCACATGAATTGCAAAATTTTTTGTTTTAGTTCTGTGAAAAATGCCATTGGTGATTTGATAGGGATCTCATTGAATCTGTAGATTGCATTTGGTAGTATAGTCATTTTCACAATATTGATTCTTCCTACTCAGGAACATGGAATATCTCTCCATCTGTTTATGTCATTTTTGATTTCTTTCATCAGTGTCTTATAATTTTCTGTATACAATTCTTTTGTCTCCTTAGGTAAGTTTATTCCTAGATATTTTTTTGCTGTTGCAATGGTGAATGGGATTGATTCCTTAATTTCCCATTCTGATTTTTCATTGTTAGTATATAGGCATGCAAGTGATTTCTGTATTGATTTTGTATCCAGTGACTTTGCTAAATACACTAATTATTTCTAGAAAATTTCTGATACTATCTTTAGGGTTTTCTAGGTATAGTATCATGCCATCTGGAAACAGTGAGAACTTTACTTCTTCTTTTCCAATCTGGATTCTTTTTATTTCTTTTTCTTCTCTGATTGCTTTAGCTAGTACTTTCAAAACTATGTTGAATAATAGTGGGGAAAGTGGACACCATTGTCTTGTTCCTGATTTTAGGGGAAATGCTTTCAATATTTCAACATTGAGAGTAATGTTTGCTGTGGGCTTATCATAAATGGCCTTTACTATGTTGAGGTCAGTTCAGTTCAGTTCAGTCACTCAGTCATGTCTGACTCTTTGCAACCCTATGAACCGCAGCACGCTAGGCCTCCCTGTCCATCATCAACTCCCGGAGTACACCCAAACCCATGTCCATTGAGTCGGTGATGCTATCCAACCATCTCATCCTTTGTTGTCCCCTTCTCCTCCTGCCCTCAATCTTTTCAAGCATCAGAGTCTTTTCCAATGAGTCAGCTCTTCGCATCAGGTGGCCAAAGTATTGGAGTTTCAGCTTCAACATCAGACCTTCCATTGAACACCCAGGACCGATTTCCTTTTGGATGGACTGGTTGGATATCCTTGCAGTCCAAGGGACTCTCAAGAGTCTTCTCCAAGACCACACTTCAAAAGGATCAATTCTTTGGTGCTCAGCTTTCTTTATAGTCCAACTCTCACATTCATACATGACTACTGGGAAAACCATAGCCTTGACTAGATGGGCCTTTGTTTGCAAAGTAATGTCTCTGCTTTTTAATATGCTGTCTAGATTGGTCATAACTTTCCTTCCAAGGAGTAAGCATCTTTTAATTTCATGGCTGAAATCACCATCTGCAGTGATTTTGGAGCCCAGAAAAATAAAGTCAGCCACTGTTTCTCCATCCATTTGGTATGAAGTGATGGGACCAGATGCCACTTTTCTGAATGTTGAGCTTTAAGCCAACTTTTTCACTCCCCTCTTTCACTTTCATCAAGGGGCTCTCTAGTTCTTCTTCACTTTCTGCCATAAGGGTGGTGTCATCATATCTGAGGTTATTGATATTCCTCCTGGCAATCTTGACTCCAGCTTGTGTTCTTCCAGCCCATCGTTTCTCATGATGTACTCTGCATATAAGTTAAATAAGCAGGGTGACAGTACACAGCCTTGACGTACTCCTTTTCCTATTTGGAACCAGTCTGTTGTTCCATGTCCTGTTCTAACTGATGCTTCCTGACCTGCATACAGGCTTCTCAAGAGGCAGGTCAGGTGGTCTGTTATTCCCATCTCTTTTAGAACTTACCACAGTTTATTGTGATCCACACAGTCAAAGGCTTTAGCATAGTCAATAAAGCAGAAGAAGTAGATGTTTTTCTGGAACTGTCTTGCTTTTTCCGTGATCCAGTGGATGTTGGCATTTTGATATCTGGTTCCTCTGCCTTTTCTAAAACCAGCTTGAACATCAGGAAGTTCATGGTTCAGATGTTGCTGAAACCTGGCTTGGAGAATTTTGAGCATTGCTTTACTAGCATGTGAGATGAGTGCAATTGTGTGGTAGTTTGAGCATTCTTTGGCATTGCCTTTCTTTGGGATTGGAATGAAAACTGACCTTTCCAATCCTGTGGCCACTGCTGAGTCTTCCAAATTTGCTGGCATATTGAGTGCAGCACTTTCACAGCATCATCTTCCAGGATTTGAAATAGCTCAACTGGAATTCCATCACCTCCACTAGCTTTGTTCATAGTGATGCTTCCTAAGGTCCACTTGACTTTACATTCCACGATGTCTGGCTCTAAGTTAGTGATCACATCATCGTGATTATCTCGGTCGTGAAGATTTTTTTGTACAGTTCTTCTGTGTATTCTTGCCACCTCTTAATATCTTCTGCTTCTGTTAGGTCCCTACCATTTCTGTCCGCTTTTGAGCCCATCTTTGCATGAAATGTTCCCTTGGTATCTCTAATTTTCTTGAAGGGGTCTCTGGTTTTCCCCATTCTATTGTTTTCCTCTATTTCTTTGCATATATCACTGAGGAAGGCTTTCTTATCTCTCCTTGCTATTTTTTGGAATTATGCATTCAAATGGGTATATCTTTCCTTTTCTACTTTGCATTTCACTTCCCTTCTTTTCACAGCTATTTGTAAGGTCCTCTCAAACAGCCATTTGGCTTTTTTGCATTTATTTTTCTTGGGGATGGTCTTGATTCCTGTCTCCTGTACAATGTCACGAACCTCTGTCCATAGTTCATCAGGCACTCTGTCTATCAGATCTAGTCCATTAAATCTATTTCTCACTTTCAGTGTATAGTCATAAGGGCTTTGATTTAGGTCATACCTGAATGGCCTAGTGGTTTTCTCCACTTTATTCAGTTTAAGTCTGAATTTGGCAATAAAGAGTTCATGATCTGAGCCAGTCAGGTCACGGTCTTGTTTTGGCTGACTGTATAGAGCTTCTCCATCTTTGGCTGCAAAGAATGTAATCAATCTGATTTTGGTGTCGACCATCTGGTGATGTCCATGTGTAGAATCTTCTCATGTGTTGTTGGAAGTGGGTGTTTGCTATGACCAGTGCATTCTCTTGGCAGAACTCTATTAGCCTTTGCCTTCCTTCATTCTGTACTCCAAGGCCAAATTTGCCTGTTACTCCAGGTGTTTCTTGACTTCCTACTTTTGCATTCCAGTCTCCTATAATGAAAAGGACATCTTTTTTGGGTGTTAGTCCTATAAGGTCTTGTAGGTCTTCATAGAACTGTTCAACTTCAGCTTCTTCAGTGTTACTGGTCAGGGAATAGACTTGGATTACCGTGATATTGAATGGTTTGCCTTAGAAATGAACAGAGTTCATTCTGTCGTTTTTGAGATTGCATCCAAGTACTGTATTTCAGATTCTTTTGTTGACTATGATGGCTACTCCATTTCTTCTAAGGGATTCTTGCCCACAGTAGTAGATATAATGGTCATCTGAGTTAAATTCACCCATTCCAGTCCATCTTAGTTCGCTGATTCCTAGAATGTCAGTGTTCACTCTTGTCATCTCGTGTTCAACCACTGCCAATTTGCCTTTATTCATGGACCTAACATTCCAGGTTCCTATACAATATTGCCCTTTACAACATAGATCTTTGCTCCTATCACCAGTCCCATCTACAACTCCACGTTGTTTTTGCTTTGGCTCCATCCCTTCATTCTTTCTGGAGTTATTTCTCCACTGATCTCTAGTAACATACTGTGCATCTACCGACCTGGGGAGTTCATCTTTCAGTGTCCTATCTTTTTGCCTTTTCATACTGTTCATGAGGTTCTCAAGGCAGGAATACTGAACTGGTTAGCCATTCCCTTCTCCATTGGAGCACTGCTTTGCTGTAGCCATGAAGAGATATTCCGAATTGAAGGTAAGAGAAACCCAAGTAAGACGGTAGATGTTGAGAGAGGGCATCAGAGGGCAGACAGACTGAAACCACAGTCACAGACAACTAGCCAATCTGATCACATGGACCACAGCCTTGTCTAACTCATTAAAACTAAGCCATGCTGTGTGGGGCCACCCAAGATGGATGGGTCATGGTGGAGAGGTATGACAGAATGTGGTCCACTGGAGAAGGAAATGTTGAGGTAGGTTCCTTCTATGCCCATTTTTTGAAGAGTTTAATCATAAATGGGTGCTGAATTTTGTCAAAGGGTTTTTCTGCATCTGCTGAGATTATCATATGGCTTTTATCTTTAAATTTGTTAATATGATGTATCACATTGATTGATTAGTGTTCATTGAAGAATTCTTGCATCCCTGGAATAATCCCAACTTGATCATGGTGTATGAGCTTTTTAATGTGTTGTTGAATTCTGTTTGCTAAAATTTGGTTGAGGATCTTTGCATGTATGCTCATCAATGATATTGGCCAATAGTTTTCTTTTTTGTGTGTTGTCTTTGTTTGATTTTGGTATCAGGATGATGGTGGCCTCATAGAATGAGTTTGGAAGTGTTCCTTCCTCTGCAAGTTTTTGAAAGAGTTTTAGAAGGATAGGCATTAGCTCTTCTCTAAATGTTTGATAGAATTCTGTGAAGCCATCTGTTACTGGGCTTTCATTTTGGGGGAGAATTTTTATCACAGGTTCTATTTTGGTGCCTGTAATTGTGTTGTTCATAATTTCTATTTCTTCCTGCTTCAGTCTTAAAGATTGAGTTTTTCTAAGAATCTGTCCATTTCTTCCAGGTTATCCATTATATTGCCATATAGTTGTTCATAATAGTCTTTTATTATAATCCTATGTATTTCTGCATTGTCTTGCAACCTCTCCTTTTTTATCTCTAATTTTGTTGATTTGATTCTTCTCTCTTTTTTCTTGATGAGTCTGGCTAACAGTTTGTCAATTTTGCTTATCTTCTCAAAGAACCAGCTTTTAGTTTTATTAATCTTTACTATTATTTCTTTCATTTCTTTTTCATTTATTTCCACTTTGATCTTTATGATTTCTTTCCTTCTGCTAATTTTGGGACTTTTTTGGTTCTTTTTCCAGTTGTTTTAGATGTAAAGTTAGGTAGTTCATTCAAGGTTTTTCTTGTTTCTTGAGATAGGATTGTATTGCTATGAACTTCCCTCTTAGAGCAGCTTTTGCTGCATCCCATAGATCTTGAGTTGTCATCAATTTGTCATTTGTTTCTAGGAATTTTTTGATTTGACAAATGGCAGTTACAAAATCAGGAAAGTAATCACTTAAATAATGGAATATACACATGTGCATATACACCCCTAAGCAAAATCAAAACAAACAAAAATAAAGTACAATAGATTGACCTGGTGAACAAAGGAAACCAAAAATGATATCTACCAGTTAAGAACACAACTAACTGAAGCAGACACTGGGAAAAAAAGCCAAAGCAAGGTGCCCCTGGATTTCACTTGTGAAACCCCCTTGGCTCCACCCTCGATTCATGACTCAGCAGTTTTGCTTTGCTTCCATGGCTGCTTGACTTTCCCCACAGACATTTCCCACCACAACCTGCTGCCTCATGTCCCCTAGGTTTGCCTCTCTGCAGTCAGCAGCAGCCCTCGCCCTGGGATTGCTCCACAATCCCTGCACTCCAGCTCCCAGACACTGTGCCTTCTAGGGGACCTGTGTCCCTGTCTGGGGTGTGACTGTGCCAAGGACTGTCTGATTCTCCTTCCATTTAGGCTGCCACAAATCAGCTGTTTCACTCTCAGCCTTAAATGTTTCTCCTCTTACCCAGAAAATTGCCCTGATATGGGGTCAGACCCCTGCTTCATTTCCCCCAACCGCTGAGGGCAGGTCCAGTCCCACTGTTTCCCACCCAAGTTCCTTCATCCTACTGAGTTTTTCATGCTTCCATATATGCTTTTCCAGTGGTCAGGTACTCCTGTCTGCTCTCAGGTGGTGTTCCGCCAGCACTTCTGTGTCTGAAGGTGCGTTCCTGATGTATCTGTGGAGGGAGATGTGCTCTGCATCCACCTACTCCTCTGTCATTTTGTTCTCTGTATATCTCATTTATGACTTCATCACAGATTATGTGTTTATAGTGAAATTAAATAAAAGTTGATGAGAAATAATAAGACCCAGTGAAGTATCAATTCTGAAGAAAGTTTGGAAAACTTTTATTGTTTTAATTTTTGGATTTAGTAGCTCAGTCATTATATGAACTTTTCAGAGTTATACAAAATTCAGTGGATTAGAGAGCATTTGTAAACACTCATTCTATGTTGCTTCAGTTGTATCTGACTCTTTGTGACCCTATAGACTATAGCCCTCCAGGCTTCTCTGTCCATGAGATTCTCTAGGCAAGATTACTGGAGTCGACTGCCATGCCCTCCTTCAGGGGATTTTCCTGACCCGGGGATTGAACTCATGTCTCTTAAGTCTCCTGCATTGGCAGGCCAGTTCTTTACCACCAGTGCCACCTGGAAAGCATTTGTAAACACATGTTTTGAAATAACAGTGAACTTTGCATGACACTGCATCCTGTTTGATTAAGTACCTTTGTGTCAACAGTAAGGTACTTAATGTAATGTAAGCTTTCTCTTCTGTGAATTTTGTTTCACTAGAGAGATATGTTAGAGTTATTTTGTTTTTCCTATAGTTCCTGAGACTCAAAGGTTACATAAGAAAGACAGACAGACATGTAGAGATGGTGGAGAGAGAAAGGGGGAGAGAATGGTGGAGGGGAGAGACAGAGAAACTTCTCTCTTTCTTCTTCTTCTTCCTTTATAGGCACTAATCTCTTCATGAGAACCCCAAATCTGGATGACATAAAAGAACAAAAATGTATGGTTTCAGTTCTGGTGCTCACAAGTCCAAAAGCAAGGTGTCAGCAGGAATATATTCTCTCTAAAACTTGTAGGCTGTGTTACACTGCATGGACTGCTAAAACAAGATGCCACAGACCAAGTGGCTTAACAACAGAAATTTGTTTTCCCTTAGTTCTGGAGGTTATAGTCTAAGATCAAGTTTTGTGCCAGCTGTTTCTGATGAGAGAAGGATAGGGCTCTGTTTCATGGGCACCTGCTGGCCATGGTGTTTGTGTCCTGATTTGTTTAGAGGGACTGGTAGCAAAGTTTTGCCCAGTTCTTCTCAACTGACCTTCTGTGAACTGTGTGGGGGTGTCCATTCTCACACCAGGGTGTGTGCTTTACAGTGGGGGCCCCCAATTCCTGGGACATGGACAAGCACTGGTCCCTGGCCTGTTAGGAACCTAGCCACAGAGAAGGAGCTAAGTGGCAGGTGAATGAGTGAAGCTTCATCTGTATTGACAGCCACTCCCCATCACTCAAATTACTGCCAAAGCTCAGGAAAACAAGCTCAGGGCTTCCACCGATTCTGCATTATGGTGAGCTGTATAATTATTTCATTATATGTCACAATGTCTTATTATGATAATAAAGTGCATAATAAGTGTAATGCGATTGAATCATCCTGAAACCATCCCCAGTCTGTGGAAAAATGGCCTTCCACGACAGCAGTCCCTAGTGTCAAAAGGTTGGTGACTGCTGCTCTACAGGGCAGCAGTCCTTTGCACCAGACTTAGTCTTGCACTAGGGTCTCATAGGGGAGTGAAGTGTGGAAAGAAGGGACAAAAGAGGAGCTCTGAGGAGCCAGACAGGATATATGGATGAGTGAATACCTTTTGCTCTCATGGGCCACTTTCCCTAATATACACGTTGTGAAGCCTTTTGACCTGGAAGTAAAAGGTCATTAAGGTCAGTGTGAAGGTCTGTAAGAGGGGCTATGAGTTCTGTAAGAGGACCTGAAAGGACTGTGGTGAAGGCCTGATCCTGAGGAAATGCCTTCTTAAATGAGTTGATGATTAAATGAATACAAAAATATCTGAAACACCTGTGCATATGAATGCTGGCATGAGCTATTCTCTGCTTCCAGTGAGACCAGGAATGGGTATTAGTACAGCAGGAGGGAGGCAGGTTTGAGATGAGAATATACTGATTTGGAGAGAAGATGTGTCCCCGGCAGTCAGAGGCCCACCCAGGCAAATCTTGACATGCTGGAAGAAGGAGATTGTTTTTCCTTTCAGGATAAAGTTATTCTGTGGCACTTTCCCTGTCCTACCTTGGTCTCCTAAAGGGCAGAGGGTATCAGGTCCCTGGAATGTAAGCCTCAAGGTGGAAAGTAAGCTCTGGAGCAATTGGCCCTGAGGGTAATGTGCCAACTGGTCACAGTTCTGCACTAAAGTGTCCGAGTAAGGCCCACTGCGATCTCTCAGAGACTTTTGGGAAGTGCTGACTTGGTGGCATGGACTGCAGAGTTCACTAAATGCTCACTTGCTCCCTCTCATATTCTAGTCGCTGGCAGTTAGCCAGGGCCTTGTGACCAGCGCTGGCAAAAAAGCAAAAACAGAAATCACACTATTTCTGGACAGAAGCAGGGAAACCCTTGGGTGATTCTCCTGTCTCCCCTCCCTGCTGGGGGATCGGGAGCCTGTGAGGATGCTGTGAGTTCCATGGTGCAGCTACAAGGAGGTGGCACCTCCTCCATGTGTGATAGGACTTCTCTCTCTCTCTCTTTTGGGACCTGGGGTGGGTGATATAAACACCCCTTGTTCTAAGACCCTGAGGTATTATAACTGTTTTTTACACAGCACAGTCTATCTGTCCTGACTACTACACTGCCTGTAAAGGACAGGAAGGAGAGCAGCCTTCATATTTGTATTAGGTGTCTACTGCTGTATAACCTGTCACCCCAAAACGTAGTGCCTTAATCACCACCCAATATGGTTTCAGAGTTTCCATGGGTCAGGGCTTAGGGGTAGTTCAGCTGGGTCCTCTCTGGCTCAAAGTGTCCCCAACTAAAATCAAAGTTTTGGCTGGGGCTGCATCAGCCCTAGGGTCATCTGAGAAGGATCTGCTTCTAAGCTTACTTGTGCAATTAATGATGGGAGGCAGTTTCTGTGCTTGTTGAGTTGAGGGCCTCAGTTCCTCCCTGGCTGTGGGCCAGAGGCTCCCTCAGTGCCTTGCCATGTGGGCCCCTCCTTAGGGCAGCTGACAACATGATAGCTGGGTTCCTCAGAGTGAGAAAGAAAGAGAGTGAAGGAGAGAAAGAGTGTGTGTGCAAGGAAGAGGGACATCACAGTCTTGTGTAACCTAGTATCATGCAGTGACATCCATCTGTGTCCATATTCTATTCCTTGGAAGAAGATTACTAGGTGCAGCCCATATCCCAGGGAAGAGGTGTCAAAAGAGTGAGAACAGGAGGAAGGGGGGGTCTTTGGGAGACACTTTGGGAGCTCCTTCTACAATTTCACACTTATATGTACCTGAAAACGTGATTCAGACCATGATCTGACATAATTCACACACATCAATATCAGCCAAGCAAGGAAAATCTGGGTTAGCAAGTTTAAGTAACTTGTTCAAGATTAGGCACCACTACAACCAGGATTAGATTCCAGAATTATTTCAAATTCATTGTACTTGCATTCCAAGAATCAGGAGAGTATATTGGTTGGATTTCATGAAAAAGATAAGTTCTGTTGCTTTCTGTTTTCTTCTTAACTGAAAAATTACTCACAGTTTCCATCTCCATTGTCCTAGGCATCTGCAGCACAGTGGCCCATAGTTCTGGACCACATGGTTCTGAGGCTCAGGATTCTGCATTTGTTCCCATGTATGGGATACAAGGAGGTTCTGTGTTGTTTAATGTGATCAAGAAGCAAGAAGCTGACCCAGAGGAGGTCTTATGGAGCTTTGGTCCTCTGTCAAACTACAGAGTCCTGCTGCAAGTCCACCATTGGGCAGACAACTTAACCTGGGTCATCCTCCAGGACAAGTACCAGCAGAGGGTCCATGTGCCCAATGTGACATCCCTGAAAATTGAGAACCTGACCCAAGAGGACAGTGGGCAGTACCGGGCTCGAGCCAGCTTCACTGGAGGAAGAGAACTTACCCAGGTTTTCCACCTCACTGTCTATGGTAAGTGACACCTCCTCACCCAACCCTAAGGCTTCCCTCCTGCTTTTGTGCTAGGAGTTTCACACAGGCCCCATTTTTCAGGATCCCTTCAAGATACCAGTCTTCATATCCTATTTACTCATTCAGAATTAGGATAAGTAGGTTTACCAGAAATGAACAGATCTGAGATTCAAACCAGGGATAAAATCACTTCAGTGTTTTGGAAAAGGAGATAGAAAATTTGGGGGTAAGTGCATTTATCATCAGTTCAGTTCAGTTCAGCCACTCAGTCATGTCTGACTCTTTGTGACCCTATGGACTGTAGTATGCGAGGCTTCATTGTCCATCACCAACTCCCAGAGGTTGCTCAGACTCATGACCAAAGAGTGGATGATGCCATCCAGCCATCTCATCCTCTGTCTTCCCCTTATCCTGCTACCTTCAGTCTTTCCCAGCATCAGAGACTATTCTGATGCTGGGAAGAGTCAGTTCTTTGTATCAGGTGGCCAAAGTATTGGAGCTTCACCTTCAGCATCAATCCTTGAAATGAATATTCAGGACTGATTTCTTTTACAATTGACTGGTTTGATCTCCTTGCAGTCCAATGGACTCTCAAGAGTTTTCTCCAACACCATAGTTCAAAAACATAAATTCTTTGGTTCTCAGCTTTCTTTATAATCCAACTCTAACATCCATACATGACTACTGGAAAAATCATAGCTTTGACTAGATGGACCTTTGTGGGCAAAATAATGTCTCTGCTTTTTAATATGCTGTCTAGGTTGGTCATAGCTTTGCTTCCAAGGAGGAAGTGTCTTTTAATTTCATGGCAGTGATCACCATCTGCAGTGATTTTGGAGCCTTAGAAAATTAAGTCTGTTACTGTTTCCATTGTTTTCCCATATATTTGCCATGAAGTGATGGTATTGGATGCCATGATCTTAGTTTTTTGTTGTCGAGTTTTAAGCCAGCTTTTTCACTCTCCTCTTTCACTTTCATCAAGAGGCTCTTTAGTTCCCCTTTTCTTTCTCCCATAAGCTGGTGTCATCTGCATATCTGAGGTTATTGATATTTTTCCTGGCAATCTTGTTTCCAGCTTGTGCTTCATCCAGCCCAGCATTTCCACTCTGTGTAGAAGTTAAATAAGCAGGGTGACAACATATAGCCTTGATATACTCCTTTCCCTATTTGGAACCAGTCTGTTGTTCCATGTCCAGTTCTGACTGTTGCTTCTTGACCTGCATACAGATTTCTCAGGAGGCAGGTAAGGTGGTCTGGTATTCCCATCTTTTTCAGAATTTACCAGTTTTTTTTTTTTTTTTTTTTTTGATCCACATAGTCAAAGGCCTTAGCATAGTCAGTGAAGCAGATGTAACAGTTTTTATGGAACTCTCTTGCTTTTTCTATTATCAACAGATGTTGATGATTTGATCTCTGGTCCCTTTTCCTTTTCTAAATCCAGCTTGAACAGCTGGAAATTCTCAGTTCAGGTACTGGTTTTTTGTTTTGTTTTGTTTTGTTTTGTTTTGTTTTTGCTTTTAAAAAAATTTTTATTATTATTATCTTTTTTTACTTTACAAGATTGTATTGGTTTTGCCTCAAAGTTCTCCAAAATAGGCTTCAACAGTACGTGAACTCTGGGGGCTGGTGCACTGGGATGACCCAGAGTTCAGGTACTGTTGAAGCCAACTCTTAGCAACCCCATGGACTGCAGCCTACCAGACTCCTCCATCCATGGGATTTTCCAGGCAAGAGTACTGGAGTGGGGTGCCATTGCCTTCTCCGATCAGGGACTACTCTGTGAAAACCCTCGGGTCCACCTCAAGACTATGCAGATGCTGAATCCCACAATCTTCTTACCTAAGGAGGCAGGAACCCCTGATCATAACTGCAAAGCGGTCATAGATGAAATTTACTTGAGCTGGCCAAACCTGATGGATGTTCCCCTCCAAAACCCAGAACTGGAACTGTTCACTGATGGAAGCACTTTCGTCAGGGCAGACAACACAAGGCAGGCTACACAATAACAACAACAGACAAGATAGTAAATTCTGAGGCTTTGCCACAAGGGTTGGCAGCACAATGGGCTGAGCTGTGGGCACTTATCCAGGCACTAAGGCACACTGAAGGAAAGCGAGTCAATATCTACACTGACTCAAGGTACGTCTTTGCTGCTTTACATGTTCATGGAGTCCTTGATAAAGAAAGGGGACTACTGATAGCTGGGGGAAAGGAAATCAAAAACAAAGAAGAAATCCTTCAGCTGTTAGAGGCAGTCTGAAAGCCTTCCCAAGTGGCAGTCATCCATTGCAAAGGCCATCAAAGAGGAACTGATCCAGTTAGCAAAGGGAATTGATTGGCTGACCATAGCCAAGAAGGCAGCAACCCAACCAAGTCCCACGATAGGCCCTGAGTCAATTTCTAAGGTACTCTTGGCACCAAAATTGCCTCCATCCCTGAGATATACCAAGGAAGAAGATCTATGGGCTTTCGATGAGGGAGGAATAAAAGAAAAAGAGGGTTGGTGGAGGCTTCCAAACCAAAGGTTCTCTGTCTCCAGCAATATAGCAGTCCAGCTGGTGAAACAGCACCATGAGACAACTCACTTAAAGAAAACTGTGCTGGAAAGTTTACTGAGGTGCTACTATTTCGTTCCTAAGCTCCCGACCTTGTGTCCCCAGATCAGTGCTAGGTATGTGACTTGTACGCAAAACCATGCCAGCCAAGGACCAAGACCCAGCCCAGGGGTTCAGACAATTGGGACACTGCCTTTTGAAGATTTAGAAATTGAATTCACTGAAGTCAAGCCCTGCAAGTGTTCTTTTTTTGAATTAATTTATTTTAATTGGAGGCTAATTATTTTACAATATTGTATTGGTTTTGCCATACACCAACATGAATCCATCATGGGTGTACATGTGTTCCCCATCCTGAAACCCCCTCACACCTCCCTCCCCATACCATCCCTCTGGGTCATCCCAGGGCACAGCCCCAAGCATCCTGTATCCTGCATCAAACCTGAACTGGCGATTCATTTCTTATATGATATTATACAGGTTTCAATGCCATTCTCCTAAATCATCCCATCCTCTCCCACAGAGTCCAAAGGACTGTTCCAAAAATCTGTGTCTCTTTTGCTGTCTTGCATACAGGGTTATCGTTAACATTTTTCTAAATTCCATATATATGCGTTAGTATAGTGTATTGGTGTTTTTCTTTCTGGCTTACTTCACTGTGTATAATAGGCTCCAGTTTCATCCACCTCATTAGAACTGATTCAGATGTATTCTTTTCAAAGGCTGAGTAATACCCCATTGTGTATATGTACCACTGCTTTCTTATCCATTCATCTTCTGATGGACATCTAGTTGCTTCCATGTCCTGGCTATTGTAAACAATGCTGCAATGAACATTGGGGTACACGTGTCTCTTTCAATTCTGGTTTCCACAGTGTGTATGCCCAGCGGTGGGATTTCTGGGTCATAAAGCAGTTCTATTTCCAGTTTTTTAAGGAATCTCCACACTGTTCTCCATAGTGGCTGTACTAGGTTGCATTCCCACCAACAGTTTAAGAGGGTTCCCTTTTCTCCACTCCCTCTCCAGCATTTATTGCTTGTATACTCTTGGATAGCAGCCACTCTGACTGGTGTGAAATGGTACCTCATTATGGTTTTGATTTGCATTTCTCTGATAATGAGTAGAGTGCCTGATGAACTATGGACTAAGGTTCATGACACTGTACAGGAGACAGAGATCAAGACCATCCCTATGGAAAAGAAATGCAAGAAAGCAAAATGGCTGTCTGGGGAGGCATTACAAATAGCTGTGAAAACAAGAGAAGTGAAAAGCAAAGGAGAAAAGGGAAGATATAAGCATCTGAATGCAGAGTTCCAAAGAATAGCAAGAAGAGATAAGAAAGCCTTCCTCAGCAATCAACGCAAAGACATAGAGGAAAACAACAGAATGGGAAAGACTAGAGATCTCGTCAAGAAAAATAGAGATACCAAGGGAACATTTCATGCAAAGATGGGCTCGATAAAGGACAGAAATGGTATGAACCTAACAGAAGCAGAAGATATTAAGAAGAGGTGGCAAGAATACATAGAAGAACTATACAAAAAAGATCTTCACGACCCAGATAATCACGATGGTGTGATCACTCATCTAGAACCAGACATCCTGGAATGTGAAGTCAAGTGGGCCTTAGAAAGCATCACTACGAACAAAGCTAGTGGAGGTGATGGAATTCCAGTAGAGCTATTTCAAATCCTGAAAGATGATGCTGTGAAAGTGCTGCACTCAATATCCCAGCAAATTTAGACAATTCAGCAGTGGCCAGAGGATTGGAAAAGGTCAGTTTTCATTCCAATGCCAAAGAAAGGCAATGCCAAAGAATGTTCAAACTACCGCACAATCGCACTCATCTCACACGCTAGTAAAGTAATGCTCAAAATTCTCCAAGCCAGGCTTCAGCAATATGTGAACCATGAACTTCCTGATGTTCAAGCTGGTTTTAGAAAAGAAAGAGGAACCAGAGACCAAATTGCCAACATCTGCTGGATCATGGAAAAAGCCTGAGAGTTCCAGAAAAGCATCTATTTCTGCTTTATTGACTATGCCAAAGCCTTTGATTGTGTGGATCACAATAAACTGTGGAAGTTCTGAAAGAGATGGGAATACCAGAACACCTGATCTGCCTCTTGAGAAATTTGTATGCAGGTCAGGAAGCAACAGTTAGAACTGGACATGGAACAACAGACTGGTTTCAAATAGGAAAAGGAGTATGTCAAGGCTGTATATTGCCACCCTGTTTATTTAACTTATATGCAGAGTACATCATGAGAAATGCTAGACTGGAAGAAACACAAGCTGGAATCAAGATTGCTGGGAGAAATATCAATAACCTTAGATATGCAGATGATACCACCTTTATGGCAGAAAGTGAAGAGGAACTCAAAAGCCTCTTGATGAAAGTGAAAGAGGAGAGTGAAAAAGTTGGCTTAAAGCTCAACGTTCAGAAAACAAAGATCATGGCATCCGGTCCCATCACTTCATGGAAATAGATGGGGAAACAGTGGAAACAGTGTCAGACTTTATTTTGGGGGGCTCCAGAATCACTGCAGATGGTGACTGCAGCCATGAAATTAAAAGATGCTTACTCCTTGGAAGGAAAGTTATGACCAACCTAGGTAGCATATTCAAAAGCAGAGACATTACTTTGCCAACAAAGGTTCGTCTAGTCAAGGCTATGGCTTTTCCAGTGGTGATGTATGGATGTGAGAGTTGGACTGTGAAGAAGGCTGAGTGCCGAAGAATTGATGCTTTTGAATTGTGGTTTGGAGAAGACTCTTGAGAGTCCCTTGGACTGCAAGGAGATCCAACCAGTCCATTCTGAAGGAGATAAGCCCTGGGATTTCTTTGGAAGGAATGATGCTAAAGCTGAAACTCCAGTACTTGGGCCACCTCATACGAAGAGTTGACTCATTGGAAAAGACTCTGATGCTGGGAGGGATTGGGGCAGGAGGAGAAGGGGATGACAGAGGATGAGATGGCTGGATGGCATCACTGACTCGATGGAAGTGAGTCTGAGTGAACTCCGGGAGTTGGTGATGGACAGGGAGGCCTTGCATACTGATTCATGGGGTGCAAAGAGTCGGACACGACTGAGCGACTGAACTGAACTGAACTGATAATGAGTGATGTTGAGCATCTTTTCATGTGTTTGTTAGCCATTTGTATGTCTTCTTTGGAGAAATGTCTGTTTAGTTCTTTGGCCCATTTTTTGATTGGGTCATTTATTTGTCTGGAATTGAGCTGCAGGAGTTGCTTGTATATTTTTAAGATTAGTTATTTGTCAGTTGCTTCATTTACTATTATTTTATCCCATTCTGAAGGCTCTCTTTTTACCTTGCTTATAGTTTCCTTTGTTGTGCAGAAGCTTTTAATTTTAATTAGGTCCCATTTGTTTATTTTTGCTTTTATTTCCAATATTCTGGGAGGTGGGTCATAGAGGATCCTGCTGTGATTTATGTTGGATAATGTTTTGCCTATGTTCTCCTCTAGGAGTTTTATAGATACTTGTGGTAGTGTGCACCTACTCGGGATGTGCTGAGGCCTATCTCAGACAAGCTAAATAGGCACACGAGTTGGCCAAAGCCCTACTAAGAGAGATAATCCCAAGGTATGGGCTACCTCTCTCCATAGGGTATGACAACGGGCCAGCCTTTGTGTCTGAGATAATCCAGACTTTGTCCAAGACTGAGAATCAAATTGAAGCTCCACACTGCTAACAGGCCACAAAGCTCAGGGAAAGTTGAGCACATGAACGGGACCCTCAAGCCTACGTTAGCTAAGCTCTGTCAGGAGACCCAGTTTCCTTGGGTTGACATGGTACCCCAGCCTTGCTCTGAGCCCAGAGCACCCTGAGGTCCTCAGGCTATTCTCCCTTTGAGGTCTTATACGGGAGACCACCCCCAGTGATAGGGAAGCTCAAGGGACTCCCAAAAACTAGCTGACCTGAAGACGTCCTGACACCTCAGGCCCTGGGAAAAGCCTTCCGCCATATCACTCGAGAAACCTTAGAAAGGCCTCCCATTCCTCTGGGCAATTGGGTTCACTCCTATAAGCCCAGAGATGAGGTATGGGTTAAAGATTGGAAATAGGAACCACTTCAGGCAGTCTGGACAGGCCCTCAAACAGTCGTCCTGGTGACCCCTACTGCTGTTCAGTTACAAGTTTCACTCCAGTTACAGGATTTCACTTCAGTTACAGGATTCACCATACCTGGGTATAGATAGCAGTGCCTCTAGAAGGGCAAGAGAACTGGACTACTGAGGCTCATCCGAACCAGCCACTTCCTTCATAGACACCCAAATCCTGCCCAAATCCTGCCCAAGATCTTCAACCCTGCTCTAGTCACTCCAGGGCTGGCTGGTCCATCCACACATGGTGGAAACTTGAAGGATTTGATGAGGGACATCTGAGAGTCAGAGTTATGATGACCCCTTGCCAGGTAGGGACTGGTTGCACCACTGACGTTTATGCTTTCTGTGGGTCAAACATGAGGGATTGCTTCGGCTAAAATCTATTCCCAAAGTAACGGGATTATTAAGTGGAATCAAATGTTTTGTATAATAGCAGTTTATATCCTGCTGAGCTATAGTGTATTAGAAAGTAAAACAGATCCCACATGTACTCCATGTATTCACATGACTAGATCAGGTCAGGGGGTCACTTGGGCCTTCCTTCACCATACTCACTTCCCCTGCCAAGGAGAGGCCCAAGAAACCTATCTTCATAACAAGGCAACCTATTCTATTTGTCAACAAGAAGGCCAATATATTTGTTTTGACACCCAGATCATCATCTAATGAAGATTGGTTAGAGGTTCAGCACCAAGAAGGAGGGCTTCTGATTAACCAGACACAAATTACAAATTTAGAACTTCTGGTGTCGGTACCCTTTGATGTGTGTGCTGCTATTAACAGAAACCCCTGGAATACTATAAAATGTGGGGCTTATCATGGGAACAAGAGTACAATGACAAATATATATGTGAATTAGCACCCACCCACTCCTCTTGCTATGGTGATTGCTGGGCTTACTGCCCTCACTGGAGCTGTGTCACATGGACGACCTGGAAAGATAAAAGAAGATAACTCTCCTTCAAAAGGGAACTGTTGGCCCCAATTGTGAACTAGGGATGTATAATCCTGACAGTTTCACTATCTTCAATCCCGTGGACTCAAAATGAAAAAAATGGTCTCAAAATCGGTATTTATATCAATGGGAGAGGTGCTGACCCAAGAACTGTGTTGGATTTCTGGAGTATTTCTGTTCCATTCCTGGCATCTACACACAAGCTCTTCCATTCTTTTAATGAAGAGATAAAAAGTGGTCCCCCTCCTGTTTCAGTCAAAACTAAAAACCTGTTCTTAGCTCTAGCAGAGACCATAGCCCAGACATTAATGGTTATTTCTTGCTCTGTGGGGTAACTAAGATGGGAGACAAATGGCCCTGGGAAGCTAAAGAATCAAATCCCCAGAGACCCTTCAACAGCTCAGGGGAATTCAAGAAAGCCAGGGTCAGAATTTGGCATTTGAAGACTTCCATAATTGGCAAGAACTGTCTGGCGCTGTGGGTCCAATATTCAATGTTCTGGTAGGAAGCCTCACTTGTCTTGGCCAAAGATATTATAATGCAACTACTCACATCTCTGATTGGTGGGGAAACACAAACTATGCAGAGCTTAATCCTCACCCTCTAGCAAGTTTCCCAAATTTAAAGACCAAATGGGATGACTTGTCCACTGAAGGCCATTTTCCTGCTCCAGAAGGATTACTATATTGGATTTGTGGGGCTAATGCATATTCAATTTTGCCAGCCAACTGGTCAGGAGGCATGCTTATTGGGAACTATCCATCTCTCCTTTTTCCTGCTTCCCCTAGCCCAAGGTGAATCACTGGGAGTCCCAGTTTATAAGGACAGAGGCCTCATCAAAAAGCGCAGATCTCTACAGATTGGAAATTGGAAAGATGACAAATGGCCTCCTGAATGCATAATCCTATACTATGTGCCAGCCAATTGGGCAGAAGATGGGTCCTGGAGCTACCAAACCCCAATTTACATGCATAACAGAATTATTTGGCTCCAGGCAGTGGTTGAGATCTTTACTAATGAAATGGTCAAGTTTCATAACTTATTGGCAGAACAACAAACCAAGATACATAATGTTATCTATCAGAACCACCTGGTCTAGATTACTTACTGGCTACAACATCAGGGGGGGCAGGGGAGGCATCTGTGGGAAGTTCAATCTTAGCAACTGTTGTCTACAGATAGATGATAAAGGCAAGGTCATAGAAGAAATAACCAGGAAAATGACTAAAATAGCTCATGTTCCAGTCCAGACTTGGAAGGGATGGAATCCTGGAGAGCTACTTGAGGGATGGTTTTCTTATCTAGGAGGATTCAAAACTCTAGTATGAATAGTCCTACTCTTCCCTGGGACCTGTCTCCTCTTATCGTGTCTTTTGCCATTAATCAATCATGAGGACAGTTTCCAGCCTAGCAGAAGCTGCCGCAGATGGAGAGCACCACACACCTCCTAGCCCTGAGAGGTTATCAGCTCCTGGGCCAAGAAAATCAAGAAGTTTATGCCTTATGTGATTTAAGGGGCTTCCAGAGGGGAGACTGAAGAGGAAAATTTAAAACTTACACTCAGAAATAACTGCATGCTAGTTCTACTTCTGTAAAATATGCTTGCTGCACCAAGATAGGAACAAGATAACCTAGCAATCGACTATTACCATAAGATGTTCTGATTAGTATGGAATGTTCTGTTTCTGCTTCTATGAGTTTCTGTTTGGCAATTCCCTGCACATAACTCATAGCAACTCCCGTGCTGTGTAACTGCCCATATCCCATAGAAACCAGGTAACCAATCAACCAGTGCCAAGTGTAATTGTGTGTACTGAACCTATAAGAGTAAAGCTCACCCTGAGTTTGGGCTCCCAGAACTTCAGAGTGTTAGCTCATCTGGGACAGCTGGCTTAATAAACCTGAGTTCTCCAAGCCTCCAAGTGTGGTGCTTAGTATCAACAGTTGGATTTTTGCAACATGGCCACTGCTGAGTTTTCCAAATTTGCTGGCATATTGAGTGCAGCACTTTAACAGTATCATCTTTTAGGATTTGAAATAGCTCAGCTGGAATTCCATCACCTCCACTAGCTTTGTTTGTAGTGATGCTTCCTAAGGCCCACTTGTCTTCATACTCCAGGATGTCTGGGTCTAGGTGAGTGATCACACCATCATGGTTATCTGGGTTATTAAGATCTTTTTTGTATAATTCTTCTGTGTATTCTTGCCACCTTAGTTAATATCTTCTCCTTCTGTTAAGTCCATACAGTGTCTGTCCTTTATTGTGCCCATCTTTACATGATAAGTTCCCTTTGTATCTCTAATTTTCTTGAAGAGATCTCTAGTCTTCCCCATTCTATCATTTCCCTCTATTTCTTTGCATTGATCACTAAGGAAAGCTTTCTTATCTCTCCTTGCTATTCTTTGGAACTCTTCATTCAGATGGATATATCTTTCTTTTCCTCCTTTGCCTTTCATTTCTCTTCTTTTCTCAGCTATTTTTAAGGCCTCCTCAGATAACCACTTTGCCTTTTTGCATTTCTTATTGGGGATGATTATAAGCACCACCTCCAGTACAACGTTATGAACCTCCATCCATAGTTATTCATTAGTATTTGTCATAATAATTATTATTCTTTATAGGACTCAGTTTATTTGATTTGAGTATTAATTTTCTATTGCTTCTACCACAAATTAGTGTAAAGTTAGTGGCTTAAAACACAAAAGTATTATTTTATCTTTCTGGAGATCAGAAGCCAGATAGGGGTCTCACTGGGCTAAATCAGGTCGATTTAAAAAACAATAGTCGCAATCTAGAAATTGAGAATTATGTTTTATTCAGTGGACATTTTTAGGACTTCAAGCCTGAGAGACAGCATCTCAAGTAACCCGGAGAGAAATACTCTGAGGAGGCAGGGGGAGGAGTCAGGTCATATAGAAGTTTGCGACAAGGGGCATGTAGTCTGAACATCAGAAGATAATTGTTAATTAAAGAAAAACAAATATCTCAAGGAATTTAGCACTTTTCAATGTGTCAGTACAGTTCAGTCGCTCAGTCGTGTCCGACTCTTTGCGACCCCATGAATCTCAGCACGCCAGGCCTCCCTGTCCATCACCAACTCCCGGAGTTCACCCAGACTCATGTCCATCGAGTCAGTGATGCCATCTGGCCATCTCATCCTCTGTCATTCCCTTCTCCTCCTGCCCCCAATCCCTCCCAGCATCAGAGTCTTTTCCAATGAGTCAACCCTTCACATGAGGTGGCCAAAGTACTGGAGTTTCAGCTTTCTCATCATTCCTTCCAAAGAAATCCCAGGGCTGATCTCCTTCAGAATGGACTAGTTGGATCTCCTTGCAGTCCAAGGGACTCTCAAGAGTCTTCTCCAACACCACAGTTCAAAAGCATCAATTCTTCAGTGCTCAGACTTCTTCACAGTCCAACTCTCACATCCATACATGACCACTGGAAAAACCATAGCCTTGACTAGATAGATGGACCTTTGTTGGCAAAGTAATGTCTCTGCTTTTGAATATGCTACCTAGGTTGGTCATAATTTTCCTTCCAAGGAGTAAGCGTCTTTGAATTTCATGGCTGCAGTCACCATCTGCAGTGATTTTGGAGCCCCCAAAATAAAGTCTGACACTGTTTCCACTGTTTCCCCATCTATTTCCATGAAGTGATGGGACCAGATGCCATGATCTTCATTTTCTGAATGTTGAGCTTTAAGCCAACTTTTTCACTCTCCACTTTCTCTTTCATCAAGAGGCTTTTTAGTTCCTCTTCACTTTCTGCCATAAAGGTGGTGTCATCTGCATATCTGAGGTTATTGATATTTCTCCCGGCAATCTTGATTCCAGCTTGTGTTTCTTCCAGCCCAGCATTTCTAATGATGTACACTGCATAGAAATTAAATAAGCAGGGTGACAATATACAGCCTTGACATACTCCTTTTCCTATTTGGAACCAGTCTGTTGTTCCATGTCCAGTTCTAACTGTTGCTTCCTGACCTGCATACAAATTTCTCAAGAGGCAGGTCAGGTGGTCTGGTATTCCTATCTCTTTCAGAAATTTCCACAGTTTATTGTGATCCACACAATCAAAGGCTTTGGCATAGTCAATAAAGCAGAAATAGATGTTTTTCTGGAACTCTCTTGCTTTTTCCATGATCCAGCAGATGTTAGCAATTTGATCTCTGGTTCCTCTGCCTTTTCTAAAACCAGCTTGAACGTAAGGAAGTTCACGGTTCACATATTGCTGAAGCCTGGCTTGGAGAATTTTGAGCATTACTTTACTAGCATGTAAGATGAGTGCAATTGTGCAGTAGTTTGAGCATTCTTTGGCATTGCCTTTCTTTGGGATTGGAATGAAAACTGACCTTTCCAATCCTGTGGCCACTGCTGAGTCTTCCAAATTTGCTGGGATATTGAGTGCAGCACTTTCACAGCATCATCTTTCAGGATTTGAAATAGTTCAACTGGAATTCCATCACCTCCACTAGCTTTGTTCGTAGTGATGCTCTCTAAGGCCCACTTGACTTCACATTCCAAGATGTCTGGCTCTAGGTCAGTGATCACACCATCGTGATTATCTGGGTCATGAAGATCTTTCTTGTACAGATCTTCTGTGTATTCTTGCCATCTCTTCTTAATATCTTCTGCTTTTGTTAGGTCCATACCATTTCTGTCCTTTATCGAGCCCATCTTTGCCTGAAATGTTCCATTGGTATCTCTAATTTTCTTCTATGTGTGGGAAGGTGCAAAAGTCTGGGCTTACTGAAATCACTCCTTTCATATTCATCTCAGCTCTCTGGGGCTTTTTCTCACACCTCCTGCCCCCACCACCCCAACTCCTCAGAGATCACCATGGGAAGTGACTGATGGCTGCAAGATAACAGGCACTGTTCTTCCTGGGTCCCTTCTGAGCTCAGAAATTCACATTTAGGGGCTGGAATCACTGATGGCTGTGACATCCTTGTTTATTGATATGGCAGGAAATGCTACATTTCTCAGTGCTGTCGGGGCTGTGTGCCTTCCTGGAGGTTCCAGGGGAACAAACATTTTCTTTCACCTTGTACCTTTTAGTGGCTGCCTGCATTCTTTGGCTCATGGTCACACTTGTCCATCTTCAGAGCCAGCAATGGAGGGACAATTCCTTCTCACATTGATCTCTCTGACCTCCTCCTCTTCTTCCTCCTTCTTGTAAGGACCCTTGTAATTACCTTGGTTCCAACCAGATATTCTGGAATAATCTCCCCATATGAAGGTCAGTTAATAAATATCCTTAATTCATCTGTTACTTTCATTTCCCTTTGCCAAATAAGCTAACACATTCAGAGGTTCTAGATTTGGGGCCCTATTCATCTACCACAATTTGGAAATCCACATGTAGGCAGTCCTCCCTGTCCTCTCTCTTTTCACCAGTCAGAGGTATCAATTCAGTTCAGTCACTCAGTCGTGTCTGACTTTCCCACCCCCTGCACTGCAGCATACCAGGTTTCCCTGTCCATCCCCAACTCCCAGAGCTTGCTCAAACTCTGGTATGGAAAGGCCAGAGATACAATTGCTCACAAAGACCCCTCAAATGTAGCTCTCAAATGCTCAATAGATATAGGGGGAAATTTACACAGTGATACATCTTAAGAGCCTCATTTAATCAACTTTTTTTTCCCTAAAGTTTCTGTTGCATAGGGAAATACCTGCTATGACAGTGACTTTGACAGCTTTAGTTTCCCATGTGATATCTATGACAAACTTGTCAGTGACTTCTCTGCCTGTGTGGACCTCAAGTTTAGTGGCATGTTCTGATCACACTTGGGTTGTAGTTGCTGGTCACTACCACTGTATTTCTCAGAAATGTCTCTACTTTTGGCATCTCAGCACAGGCCATATGTCAATGCTCCATAAGGGCTGTGCAGTCCCAGGCATCATCTGAACAGGAGAAGCAGGGCAATGGTCTTGGACCAGGTCAACTCCTTCCTTCCCTGACTTCTTTCCCTGGAAAGAAGGAAACATCCCAATTTCTTATATACAATGAATCCTGGAAGGTGAGGTCCAGCATATAGCTTTTCTTTTTAATGGAAGAATTTTAAGGCTTGCTAATCTACTGAGATCACATAGGACTTACCTCAATTGTTTCCTTTCTTGTTGTCATTGCTGCATATTTGGGATTTGGGAAAATGGTGTTTCTTCTGGAAAATGCATTTACCATCCTGAGAGGGAGGTTGCCTGAGCTTCAGTGAGACAATGGATGAGAGAATGTGAACTGCCGTGTTCTCCACACATGTGATGCTCCATTCTTTTGTCTCACCTGTCCCAGAGCCCGTGATCCTTCCTGAGATCCTGGTCAAGTCATCATCCATCACACCAAGCTGGTGCAATGTCACCCTGGAGTGCAAGACCCCAGGAAACAGAGAAGACCTGAATGTGACCTGGGAGAGCGAGGGCCTTCCCAGGGAGCTGGTGTGGAGTGAGACACCAGAACTAGCCCCCAACACCTGGCAACTGACTATGAACTTGTCCCTGAGTCAGCCCAATGCCAGCCTCACCTGTGTGGTCAGCAACTATGTGGACAAGAAAACTGTCTCTGTAGACTTTGCGCAAGTCTGTTCCCATGGTGAGTGCAACCTGCCAGAGGGGAGGGACACTCCTGGAGTTCAAGTGTACTGGGGTGAGAGCTCTGGGCTTTTCTCCCCACTCTGTTATTAGCACCACCTTCCACCAGGGTCACCCGATACAGGAGCCTGCGAAGCACAGCCAATTCGCTTCTGCTTTTAAATTTCTCTCACATCCATGTTCTCCTCTCCACCTCTTACCATTGTTGGTCCAGACAGTAGCCTTTCAGTACCTCTCCCCACACTCATTCATCATTCATTGTGTGTCTATTGTGGTCTTTAGAAAAAGTGAATTGGATTGTGTCAACTGTGTCATCTGAGGGATTTGACCTCCAGTGTCTCCCTGTATGATCCAGGGCTCAAATCCTTTTCTGCCCATGTCTCTCTCCTCATGTATTCCACACTGGATTGCTTAACTAGAGACCCTGAATGAGTCTTGTTATTACAAGCTTCTGACCCTCTGGAAATGCCGTTTCCTCTACCATTAGTCTTCCAAAGTCAGGAACCCTTCACTTTCTTATTTACTCCTGTTGAAGGATGTCTCTCAGTTAAGGCCAGCTTCATGGGGGAGTGATCAATATGGTTACACAGGGTCCTGTGCTTGGTTATGGTTCTGCTCTTAATAATGTTCGAGAAAAGGAACCTCCATCTCATTTGGTTCGGGGCCTTGCAGGTGCTGTAACCTTCCAGCATAGACATTATGTTTTTAAAGGTTGGTCTAAGGCCACCCCACACTGAGTTAAGAATTCTGTTTATGGACTTGTCTCCTGTGTAACTTAGAACACCTTGAGGGCAGAGGCCATGTCTTGTTTTCTTTGAATTCTTGACCCAAGCAGATTCTGGCAATGTTTGCTCACATTCACTGTTTCATTGAATCGGGAATGAATATGTGTAGTTTGTCCTTCTAACCCATCCTCCACAAGGGATACCTGACCTGCTGGAGGGATCTGATACGTCAGCATCACTTAAACCCCTATTACCCTCCCCTCAGCCTCATCATGGACTCTCAGATAAAATAAATATTCAGCAAGACCCTTGGGAAAGAGATTCTCTCTCCCTCTTATCCTCTTCATCTGGCTCCTTCCTGCTCTGTCCCTCTCCAGCTTGCAGTGTGGGGTGATGGCAACCCCCAGGGTTGATGATCTAACAATAACATTCCCTGAAATGCTCCTCCTTTTGAAATTCTGTGCCCACCTTGAATATCTGGGGAACTCCTACTCTTCCCTCAAGACTCAGTTTATGCATCACCTCCTCTGGAAGGCCCACCCTGAAGGCATGTGTACAGGTGGTATTTTCTCAGTTCAGTTATGAATGAACCTACTGCACTCTTACCACTTCAACTTCTCCATGTGTTCTTTCTATCTCCCTATAGCAATGGATATTTAAAATTTTGTCTTCCCTTAACCATTCTCCATTCTCTTTGTGTGAGGGAAACAGGTTCACACAGACAGATGATTTCTGGCCCCCTAGGAGTGGTCCTATGGACCACCGTGCTTCTGCTATACTTCCTGGGAACTGGACTGTGCGTTTGGAAAATGTATAAGAGGGAAAGGAACATGGATACTGGAAGAGGCAAGTTGCACTTCTTTTTCCTCCTCAGATAACTCCTTTCTTCCACTGAAACCCTTTCTTCTTCACTTTGCTGCTCAGAGATTTCCCCCTGCAAAAGGGCTGGTGGGTGTGATAATGGCATTGGGGTCATAACCATGGAACTGGGCACAGGTTTTTGAGACTGAGATTCAATCTCCACTCTGTGTATGTGTGTGACTCAGGAGAAGCACTGCAGGAGGACCAGAGGAACCATGATGGCAGTGGGACAGAGCCGAGTTAAGAAGAGTATCAAGAAGGCACGTACCAGGTGAGAGGCGGGAGCTCTGATCATCGAGGGCTGTACCAGGTTCCTCTGCAGCTGCACTTGTGCTTATCAAACCTAATCACTGCTACTGGTCCCACTGCCTCTTTCTGAACTATCAACAGTATTAACTGGGAAATTTTACATCTAAGGCCTGTGTAGTACTGGGAACTTGGGGGACATCCATAAACAGTGCGTGTCAGCAGCATTGGTTCCATGTGGGTTCCTTTGTTGTTTATTGTTTAGTCACTAAGTTGTGTCCTACTCTTTGTGACCCCATGTTCTGTAGCATGCCAGGCTTCCCTATCCTTCACTATCTCATGGAGATTGCTCAGACTCATGTCCATTGAATTAGCAATGTCATACAACCTCTTTTGCCCCCTTCTTATCTTGCCCTCAATCTTTCCTAGCATCAGGGTCTTTTCCAATGAGTCAGCTGTTTGCATTAGGTGGCCATATTATTGGAGCTTCAACTTCAGCATCAGTCCTTTCAATGAATACTCAAGAGTGATTTCTTTTAGGATTGACTGGTTTGATCTTGCAGTCCAAGGGAATCTCAAGAGTCTTCTCTAGCACCACAGTTTGAAAACATTCATTCTTTGGTTCTCTCTCAGCCTTCTTTATGGTCCAATTCTCACATCCATACATAACTACT
This sequence comes from Bos javanicus, assembly GCF_032452875.1. Taxonomy (NCBI): domain Eukaryota; kingdom Metazoa; phylum Chordata; class Mammalia; order Artiodactyla; family Bovidae; genus Bos; species Bos javanicus. The sequence goes on from NC_083870.1 coordinate 13,466,593, forward strand.
GGAAAAATCATATTTTGGCTATACAGTTCTTTCTGTTAAAGTGATGTCTCTGCTTTTTAATATGCTGTCTAGTTTGGTCATAGCTTTTCTTCCAAGAAGCAGGCATCTTTTAATTTCATGGGTGCAGTCACCATCTGCACTGATTTTAGAGCCCAAGGAAATAAAATCTGTCACTGTTTCCACTTTTTCCCAGTCTGTTTGCCATGAAGTGATGGGACTGGATGGCATGATCATAGTTTTTTTATGTTGAATTTTAATCCAGCTTTTTCACTCTCATTAGGAGACTCTTTAGTTTCTCTTCACTTTATGCCATTAGAGTGGTATCATCTACATATTTGAGGTTGCTGATATTTCTCCCAGCAATGTTGATTCCAGCTTGTGATTCATCCAGCCCAGCTTTTCCCATAATGTACTCTGCATACAATTTAAGTAAGAAGGTGACAATATACAACCTTGATGTACTCCTTTTCCAATTTGGAACCAGTCTGTTGTTCCATGTCTGGTTTTAACTGTTGCTTCTTGATGTGCATATAGGTTTCTCAGGAGACAGGTAGGGTGATCTGGTATCCCCATCTCTTTAAGAATTTACTACAGTTTGTTGTGATCCAGACAGTCAAAGGCTTTAGTGTAGTCAGTGAAGCAAAGTAGATGTTTTTCTGGAATTCCCTTGCTTTTTCTATGGTACAAGGCATGTAGGCGATTTGATCTCTGGTTCCTCTGTGTTTTCTAAATCCAGTTTATACATCTGGAAGTTCTTGGTCATGTACTGCTGACTCCTAACTTGAATGATATTGAGTGTTACCTTGCTAGCATGTGAAATGAGAGCAATTGTGTTGTAATTTGAACATTCTTTGGTATTGCCTTTTTTGGGATTGGAATGAAAACTGTCCTTTCCTATGGCCACTGCTGAGTTTTCCAAATTTGGATCTGCTTTATACTTCATCTACTTTTATTATACACTGTCTTTTATTCCCAGGGTATCAGTGAGCAATGTCTGAAAGAAGAGTTGCCTCTCACCACTGTTTACTCTGTGATCCAGAACACAGGCCAGAGCATGAAGATAATTGAAAAAACAGGGTACTCTTGGGACACCTCCACTCTAATGCTGACATCATTCAGACACCCGCTTCTCCAATTCAGTTTCAGCCCCAGCTGCCCCTGGCCTTTTACTTTGACCCATGTTATGCCAACTCAGCAAGAGATTGAGCTGGAGTTTCAGAGCCTATAATGGGTCAAGTTTTGTCCTGGTCACTTTTTGGGTTCCTTTAATGGACTGGAACCTGGTGGTGTGAAGTCAACGATAAGAAAGTGAAAGAGAGAGAGAGAGAAAGAAAGAAAGAGGGAAGTGTTACTGTAGTGTTAGTAACCTTCTACGCACAGAGTCAGACATGACTGAAGTGACTTACCAGCAGCAGCAGCATGCTACTTGATATCTGCTACCACAGATATTCAGATGAAACCACCTTTATGGCAAAAAGTGAAGAGGAACTAAAAAGCCTCTTGATGAGAGTGAAAGAGGAGAGTGAAACAGTTGGCTTAAAGCTCAACATTCAGAAAACTAAGATCGTGGCATCTGGTCCCATCACTTCATGGGAAACAGATGGGGAAACAGTGGATACAGTGGTTGACTTTATTTGGGGGGGGGGGGCTCCAAAATCACTGTAGATGGTGATTGCAGCCATGAAATTAAAAGAGAATTACTCCTTGGAAGGAAAGTTATGACCAACCTAGATAGCATATTAAAAAGCAGAGATATTACTTTGCCAACAAAGGTCCGTCTAGTCAAGGCTATGGTTTTTCCAATGGTCATGTATGGATGTGAGAGTTGAAGTATAAAGAAATCTGAGCACAGAAGAATTGATGGTTTTGAACTTTGTTGTTTAACACTTTTGAGAGTCCCTTGGACTGTGAGGAGATCCAACCAGTCCATCCTAAAGGAGATCAGTCCTGGGTGTTCATTGGTAGGACTGATTTTCAAGCTGAAACTCTAATACTTTGGCCACCTGATGGAAAGAGCTGACTCATTTGAAAATACCCTGATGCTGGGAAAGATTGAGGGTAGGAGGAGAAGGGGATGACAGAGCATGAGATGGTTGGATGACATCACCGACTTGATGGACATTAGTTTGGGTAATCTCCCAGAGTTGGTGATGTCCAGGGAGGCCTGGCGTGCTGTAGTCCATGGGGTTGCAAAGAGTCGGACATGACTGAGTGACTGAACTGAACTGAACTACCACATGTCTTCCAAAGGCACAGTCCACCTCCGAGGATCAACAGCATGACCAAGACAGCACCTAGGATGACTTGCAGGGGCACAGCACTGGTCTCTTGATGCAAACCTGTTTTTCTCACACAGAGAGAATGATGAATGTTAAGACAGGAAAGAACCTGAGATAGCCGTTGCTGAGGGGAGATCGCAGGTGGAGAGGTCGAAGGGCCTGGTTCAGAAGCTGAGTGGGAGGACATGGCATTCACTCAAGCAGGTCCTGAACTGCTGCTTGATGCCAGAGATACTGAAATGAACAAGATGTGCTCACCCACGGGGAAGACTGAGAAGATACCATCCAAAGTCTGCCAGCCAGTGAAACTGCAGTGCAATAGAGCTTTATAGTTTGTACACAGGACTTTCTGGCTTCTTCTCAGACAAAGTAATGTGTAACATGAGACTTAAGGGAGGAGTAGGAGTTTACCATCCTGGTAGGCCTTTGCATTCCGGAGAGGAGGAGTACCACATTCAGAAAATGTGTCAAAAGGTCAGTCCCTGGGAGTTGCCAGTACCCAACTGAGGCAGGTAGGATGATAGGGCAGTGAGGAGATGTGGTCAAGGTGGGTTAGAGGGCTAGTGCTGGCCAAGGGACTGTTGAAATTTATCTGACACTTCTGCCTTTATTTAGAAGTGAAGCTAAGTAACAGACCTTTTAAGCGAGACTGACACATCAGGTATCTCTAGATACTAGATTATTGAGGATGCTTTAGAGGATGAGGCTTCACACAGGATTACAAGGTCATTCATTAATTCAATAAAATACTGATTACAATCAGAATTTGGCCAGAAGTTGTACTTGGCCCATGGATTCCAAGGAGGACAAAATGTGGCTCTTGTCATCAAGGTATTCCTGTCTATGGAAGAGACAAATCTACAACAGAACATTACCACTCATTGTGGGGGTGGCTATTGACAGCACCTTAAAGGAGGTGATGCTGGAGGGGAGGGTGAATACATCAGTGTAGAGCTCTGTGCAGAAATTAAAAATAGACTGCTTGTTGAAAATATATTAAAGTTGCAAGTCAACAGCACAGATTTCAAACCAATCATTGGGCTCTTTTAAGGGCAGAGTCATATATGTGTATGCATGTTCATATCCCCATGAATCTAGCAGTGATTGAGAAGTATTCTTCATAGAGAATAAGACAGAAAATCAAGGATACATGGTTAAGAAGGGCTAGTGATGGGGAAGCAGAATTTTCAGAGGTACAATAGGTTGCGGTAGCAGGACACATTCTGGAACTACAAGCAAGGAATTTAGGTGAGTAAGGAGCTGGTAAGTGAGACCAGAAATATGTGCAGAGGACAATGTGAGCCCCAAATTGTAAAGAGAATCATGGAAGTCAGACTCAGAAAAAGAGCACAGAGAAATGACCCAATATGATTTATTTTCCTGAAGATCATGAATGAGCAACAATGGGGGATGGGGAGAGTTATTAGAAAGTTACCTTGACTTCAGGGGCAAGGAATTTAGAGGTAAGCTTGTATGTGAGACATTTAAAGGCAAAAATATATTGGATGTGTGTTCTAGATTCCTGTGTAAGGTGACTAGATGGAAAGTAATGCTAATAACATGGTGGGGAGTAAAGCTCTGAACCCCCAGACCTCAGTGCTATCTGAGCTCTGAAAGTGCTCCTCCCCTCTGGCAAGTTGCACTCACCACTGGCACAGATTTTCCCAAGGTCTAATGAGACAGTTTTCTTGTCCACCTGGTTGCTGACCACACAAATGAGGCTGGCATGGGGGTGGCTTAGGGACAGGCTCACAGTCAGGGTGCAGGAGTTGGAGGCTAGTCCAATGTCCTTCTCTGCTCCCATTCCTTTGGGAGTCCCTTGATCTCTAAGGTCACATTCAGGTCTTCTGTGGCCCCAGAGGGTCTGCACTCCAGGGTGACATTGCACCAGACTTCATCAGGATCTGGGAAAGGGGCACAGGCTCTGGGATCGGAGGCAACAAAACTATTGAGCTTCACTTATGTGGAAAACATAGCATGTCACTGTTAAATGTCATATCCTGCCATCTTGCCCAGGCTCATAAGGGGGCCTGTAAGAGAAGAGGGTGCATTTTATATACAAAACACAAATTTCCTAAAGATAAATATTCACCAAGAGATAGTAAAGTAAGGACCCACTGAGTTAAACTGTAAAGCACTTTATATATTGAACAAGACTTAGAAATCATTCAGAAGAAAAAATAGCTAGATTCCATTTTCTCAAAGCCTACTATTTATAAAAACCTGGAGTTTGTCCCAGAAGTTGTAGAACCTGGGGCAGAAGGTCTTGTCCTGGTCCAAGCCCTTTCTTTGCATCTCCAGTTGAGATGATGGTGTCCTGGTCCAAGCCCTTTCTTTGCATCTCCAGTTGAGATGATGTCTGAGGCAGCATAGCCCTCAGGGGAATGGTCTGGATAGCTCTTTGAGGCCAGAGAAGGGCTCTATGCTTCCAAAAGTAGAGATATTTATTTATGTAAGATGCAATGGTAGCAACTAGAAATGACAACTCCCAGTGTGGTTAGAACATATCAATGATTTTGTGGTATATACAGGAACAGAAGTGACAGATGTACAATCTATCCTTTGCAATCACGAGGCAACCTCAAAACTGCTTTATCCATAAGAGTACATTTCCCTTTGTAGGGAGGAAATTTATAGAAAGAAAGAGTTCGCTAAGTGGATTTATTTATAAGTGTTGCAGTATAAATTTTCTCCTGTATCTGTATAGGTTTTAGCAGCTGGATTTATTGTGTCTTTTCTGAGTGAGGCTGGTACTGGGTTAGTTCTGAGTGAAAGCACAGAAACAGAGAAAGCTAACTACACTCGGATTTCCAAATTGTGGTAGGCAGAATAATGGACCCTCAAAGATGTCCATGTTTTAATCCTTGGAAGCTGTGAATTTGTTAGGTTGTATGAAAGGGGAAATTACAATGGTGGACAGAATTAAAGTTGCTGACCAGTTGACAAAACAGGAAGATATTTCTGATTATCTGGATGGATGTGATGTAGTCACAAGTGTCTTTAAAAGTGAAGAAAGGCAATTATGCCAGCAAGATGGCAGGATATGACATTTGAAAACTACACACAGTCAATAATATCTTTATGAGAATACTGAAGTCCAGATGGAGCATTCTGGCATGATAGTTAAGTGCAAAACCCTAAATTAGCAGCAGTGAAAGGGTAAGAGTAGTTTTTATTTATGTTGACACCTTAACCACATGCCAGCATGGTTCAGGGCTGCAAAAAAATACCTTGGCCTGTGACTTCTCCCACAGGTGAAAGAAAGAATGAGGTGAGAGCCCAACTTCCCCATGCTTTTAGGACACTGCATGGGAGATCTGCTTCTGCACTCAGAACAGTGAGTAAATCAGCTGGGATGGATGATGTGTGGGTAGTTAGGAATAAGCATATATGGTAGCAGCTCACAGCAACTGGCCCACATGCCCCTGAAGAACATGTCTTGCACATCCCCACTGATGTTGATCAGTGCTACCCTATAGTAAACACCCTACATGCCCCTGAAGCCAGTGTCCCAAATACTCATAAAGTTGATGCCCTTGAAGGTCTTTTTGGATTTTCTAATCAATATCTTTGCTACCAAAGCCAGTTCTTAAAGAATGGAAGAGATATTGCTTATTTGAATGTACATAAATTAGTTCAAGGCTATTAGGGTCATGAAGGATCATGAAAATGTGAGACTACCAAAGGAACAAAATAAATCTCTAATCACCAACCTCAAAGAAACAGAGATCTTTCAATTGCCTAGAAAAAAATTTAGTATAATTATCTTAAAGAAGCTCAGTGAAGTGCAAGATAACACAGACAAAGCAATGAAATTTGAAAAACATTACTGAACAAATGAGATGTTCAATACAGAGACAGAAAGCATGAAAAAGAAACAGAAAATTCCAGAGCTGAAGAATACAAAGACTGCATTGAACAATTCAATAGAGGGCCTCAACAGCAGAGTTGATCAAACAGGAGAAACAAATTGACCAACTCAAAGATACTCATTTAACATTATATAGTCAGAAAAGCAGAAAGGGAAAAAGAGTGAAGAAAGCTTATGGGACACCATAGGAAATCAATATCCACATTATGACAAGAAAGAGAAGATGAAGAGAAAGAAGAAGAAAACTTATTTAAAGAAACAATGCCTGAAAATTTCCCAAGTCTGTGGAAGTAAATACACACCCAGATTCATGAATCCCAAAGGGTCCCAAATAGGTAGAATCTAAAGAAATCTAAATCAAGACAGATTACTTAAAACTCAAAGAAAGAATTTTGAAATCAATAAGAGACAAATAAAAATCTGATACTGTACTGATATCATTATAATTGTGCTATATGCATCACTTTTAATTCTGATATAAAAGTTAAAAGACAAAAGTATTAAGAATAGCTTTAAGAGAAAATTGTTAATGGGTGCACACTATGAAAGATGTAAATTGTGATGTCAATTATGTTTGGGGTAAATTATAGAAATGTAGAGATTTTGTATGTAATTGAAGTTAAGTTCTTTGCTTTAAACAAACTGTTATAAGATGTTTTGTGTGTGTCATTGTAACCACAATGTAGACACCTCAAAAAGGCAGAAGGAAAAGAGAAAGGAAACAAAGCATATCAATACAAAAAAAATCAACAAATTACAATGAAAATAAGGGCAAAAGATGTAACAACAACAATAAGAAAATCAATAAAATGGGAAAAAATTAGCAAAATGAGAACTGTAAGCCTTCACCTATAAGTAATTACTTTAAATTTAAATTATTAAACTCCCCAATCAAAACACAGAGAGACTGAATAGATAAAAGAGCAAGAGGGAACTATATAGAGTCTGAAAGAGACTCATTATAGATATGAGTATTATAGATGTAAGAGTATACATAGAGGTTGAAAGTGAGGGATGCAAAAACTCAGTCTATTCAAAAGAGAACAAAAAGAGAGCAGAGGTAGCTATACTTAGAGAAAATATACTTTAAAGCAAAATCTGTCACAAGAGACAAAGTTGAATAGTTTATTCAACAGGATGATATAACAATTTATGCACCCAACATTAGCAGGGCTTCCCAGGTGGCTCAGTGGTAAAGAATCTGTCATCTGCAACACAGGAGATGTGGGTTTGATCTCTTGGTGGGAAGATCTAGAGAAGGGAATGGTAACCCACTCCAGCCTGCTTGCCTAGGAAATCCCATGGACACAGGAGCCTGGTGGGCTACAGTCCATGGGTGGAAAAAGAGTCAGACATGACTAAATACCAACAACAACCCAACATTAGAGCACCAAAATATGTACAGCAAACATTGACAGAAGGAAGGAATAGCAGTTCTATCATAGTATAATTGAATATCCTATTTTCAATAATGGATAGAACAAGCAGACGGAAAACCAAGAAAGAAACAGCAGACTTGAACAACACTATAGATCAAATGAACCGAACGATTATATTCAGAACATACACACAACAGAAGGAGAATAAAATACACCGTCTTCTGAAGCATGCACAGAATATTTTCCAGGATATATCATATGTTATGCCACAAAACAAGTCTTAAGAGATGACAAGACTGAGATTATATCAAGTGTCTTTTCAACCTCAATGGAGTGAAACTAGAAAAATAAATGAAAGAAAATAGAACAATTATCAAATATATGAAAATTAAGTAACAGACTCTTGAACAATCATTGGGTCAGGGAGGAAATCAAAAGGCGAGTAAAAAATTATCTTGAGTAAAAAGAAATGGAAAAAAACCATTAAACTTATGGAAAGTAGCAAAAACAGTGCTAAAAGAAAATGAACAGCAATAAACACATCAAAAATAAGAAAGATCCCAAATAAACAACCTGACTTTACATGTCAAAGAAGTTAGGCAACAAAGAACAAACCAAAAGTTAGCAGAAAGAAAGAAGCAATGAGGGAGCTAAGATGGCGGAGGAGTAGGACAGGGAGACCACTCTCTCCCCCACAAATTCATCAAAAGAACATTTAAACGCCAAGTAAATTCCACAAAACAACTTCTGAATGCTGACAGACGGCATCAAGCACCCAGAAAAGCAACCCAAGTCTTCAAAAGGAGGTAGGAAAAAATATAAAAGACAAAAAAAGAGACAAAGAGGGAGGGACGGAGTTCCGTCCCAGGAAGGTAGTCTTAAAAAGAGAGAAGTTTCCAAACACCAGGAAACCTTCTCACTGCCGAATCTGTGCCGAGCCTTGGAAGCACAGAGGGCAACATAACAGGGAGGAAAAATAAATAATTAAAACCTGCAGATTGCGAGCCCTATGGTAACTCCCCCAGTGGAGAAGCAGCGCAGACGCCTGCAATCGCCACTAGCAAGTGGGGGCTGGGCAGGGAGGCTCGGCGCGGGCCGCATCGCTTAGAGTAAGGATCTGGCCTGAATACCCCTAGCGCTATCTGAGCGAAATAATTTGGGCTAGCAAACCAGACTGTGGGATATCTACCACGCGAAAAGCCAGCCCTAACCTAAGACACCGCCAGGCCCGCGCATGGAACAAAGGACTGAACAGAGATAGCCGGCTGCAGACCATCCCCCTCCAGTGACAGGCAGCCAGAGCCGGAAGGGGGCAATCGCAGCCCCAGAGAGACATTATCTATAAAATTGTAAGCAGGCTTCTTTGCTAACTAAAACTTCTTGGGGGTCTGGATGGTCAACATCCGCCTGAGAAGGAGCCCCGGTTGTACACCTAGATAATCGAGTGGCAGGGAGGCGATAAGTCGCAGCAATCGTGCTCGCCAAGCACCTCATCACCTGAGCTGCTCGGACCTGGGAAGGGCACAAAACATAGGCCCAACCGAGTCTGCGCCTCTGAGGACTACCCAAGTGCCTGAACCTGAGCGGCTTGGACCCGGGAGGTGCAAGCAGCCCAGGGCTGGCCAAGGATGGTTCCAGGTGGAGCAACCTAGAGCCTGAGCAGTGTGGGCAGGGAGGCTACACGTGCTGTGAGTGGGGGCAGGCCCAGTGTGGCTGAGGCACTGGGAGCACACGCCAGTGTTATTTGTTTGCAGCGTCCCTCCCTCCCCTCAGCGCGACTGAACAAGTGAGCCTAAAAAGAAAAAAAAAGTGTCCACCACCGTCCCCTTTGTGTCAGGGCAGAAACCAGACACTGAAGAGACCAGCAAACAGAAGCTATAACAGAGGGAACTGCCTTGGAAGCTACAGGCAATAGATTAAACACTGTGGTTAGTACCGACTATATAGGAAGGGGCCTATAGATCTTGAGAAATATAAGTCGGACCAAGGAACTAGCCGAAAGGGAACTCACCCCACAATACTCACAACAAAAGCGGAGAAAGTCCTAGATATATTTTTACTATTTTTACGATCATTCTTTTTTTCTTTCTTTTTTTTTTAATTTTTAAAAAATTTTAAGTCCTCTATTATTCCTTTAATTTTCACTTTTATAACCTACTATTACTTTGCAAAAAAAAAGACCCTATTTTTTTAAAGCAAACTTCATATATATATTTTTTATAATTTTTGTGACCTTGTTTTTTTCCCCTTCTTTTCTTTAACATTGTATTTTTGAAATTCCAAACTCTACTCTAAATTTTTAATTTAGCTTTTTGGTATTTGTTATCAATTTTATACCTATATTTTTTTAAATAATTTTTGTGACTTTTTTCCACTCTCTTTCTTTCTCTTCTTCTTTTATATAACATTGTATATCTGAAATTCCAAAACTACTCTAGATTTTTAATTTATACTTTTTGGTATTTGTTATCATATTTGTACCTATATTTTCTTTATAATTTTTGCGACTTTGTTTTTTTTCCCTCTCTTTCTTTTTCTTCTTCTTCTTTTTTTTAACATTGTATTTTTGAAACTCCAAACTCTACTCTAGATTTTTAGCTTTTGCTTTTTGGAATTTGTTATCAATTTTGTACCTATATTTTCTTTATAATTTTTGTGATTTTGTTTTCATTTGTTTTTTTTCTCTCTTTCTTTTCCTTCTTCTTTTCTTTAACATTGTATTTTTGAAATTCCAAACTCTACTCTAGATTTTTAATTTTTGCTTTTATGTATTTGTTACCAATTTTGTACCTTTAAGAACCCAAACTTCAGTACCCATTTTTCACTAGGGAGCGAGATTACTGGCTTGACTGCTCTCTCTCCCTCTGGACCCTCCTTTTTCTCCACCAGGTCGCCTGTGTCTCCTCCCTAACCCCTCTCTACTCTACCCAACTCTGTGAATTTCTGTGTATTCCAGATGGTGGAGAACACTTAGGGAACTGATTACTGGCTGGATCGGTCTCCCTCCTTTTCATTCCCCCCTTTTATCCTCCTGGCCACCTCTGTCTCCTTCCTCCTTCTTCTCTTCTCTGTATAACTCCGTGAACATCTCTGAGCGGTCCAGTTGTGGAGTACACATATGGAAGTGATTACTGGGTAGCCCCCTCTCTCCTCTTTTGATTCCACCTCATCTCATTCAAGTCACCTCTAACTCCCTCCTCCCTCTTCTCTTCTCCATGTAAGGCTGTGAACCTCTCTGGGTGACCCTCACGGTGGAGAAACTTTTCATCTTTAACGTAGATGTTTTATCAATGGTACTGTATAGAAGGAGAAGTTTTGAAACTACTGTAAAAATAAGACCAATAACTGGAAGCAGGAGGCTTAAGTCCAAACCCTGACTCCAGGGAACTCCTCACTCCAGGGATCATTAATTGACAGGAGCTCATCAAACGCCTCCATACATACACTGAAACCAAGCACCACACAAGAGCCAACAAGTTCCAGGGCAAGACATACCAAGCAAATTCTCCAGCAACAAAGGAACACAGCCCTGAGCTCCAAGATATAGGCTGCCCAAAGTCACCCCAAAACCATAGACATCTCATAACTCATTACCGGACACTTCATTGCACTCCAGAGAGAAGAAATACAGCTCCACCCACCAGAACACCGACACAAGCTTCCCTAACCAGGAAACCTTGACAAGCCACCTTTACAAACCCACACACAGCGAGGAAATGCCACAATAAAGAGAACTCCACAAACTGCCAGAATACAGAAAGGACACCCCAAACTCAGCAATTTAGACAAGATGAAGAGACAGAGGAATACCCAGCAGATAAAGGAACAGGATAAATGCCCACCAAACCAAACAAAAGAGGAAGAGATAGGGAATCTACCTGATAAAGAATTCTGAATAATGATAGTGAAAATGATCCAAAATCTTGAAATCAAAAACGAATCACAGATAAATAGCCTGGAGACAAGGATTGAGAAGATGCAAGAAAGGTTTAACAAGGACCCAGAAGAAATAAAAAAGAGTCAATATATAATGAATAATGCAATAAATGAAATCAAAAACACTCTGGAGGCAACGAATGGTAGAATAACAGAGGCAAAAGATAGGATTAGTGAATTAGAAGATAGAACGATAGAAATAAATGAATCAGAGAGGAAAAAAACAAAAACGAATTAAAAGAAATGAGGACAATCTCAGAGACCTCCAGGACAATATTAAATGCCACAATATGTGAATCATAGGGGACCCAGCGGAAGAAGACAAAAAGAAAGACCATGAGAAAATACTTGACAAGATAATAGTTGAAAACTTCCCTAAAATGGGGAAGGAAATAATCACTCAAGTCCAAGAAAACCAGAGAGTCCCAAACAGGATAAACACAAGGCGAAACACCCCAAGACACATATTAATCAAATTAACAAAGGTCAAACACGAAGAACAACTATTAAAAGCAGCAAGGGAAAAACAACAAATAACACACAAGGCAATTCCCATAAGCATAACAGCTGATCTTTCAGTAGAAACTCTTCAGGCCAGGAGGGAATGGCAAGACATACTTAAAGTGATGAAAGAAAATAACCTACAGCCCAGATTATTGTACCCAGCAAAGATCTCATTCAAATATGCAGGAGAAATCAAAAGCTTTACAGACAAGCAAAAGCTGAGAGAATTCAGCACCACCAAACCAGCTCTCCAAAATACTAAAGGATATTCTCTAGACAGGAAACACGAAAATGGTGTATAAATTCGAACCCAAAACAATATAGTAAATGGCAACGGGATCATACTTATCAATAATTACCTTAAACGTAAATGGGTTGAATGCCCCAACCAAAAGACAAACACTGGCTGAATGAATACAAAAACAAGACCCCTACATATGCTGTCTACAAGACACCCAGCTCAAAACAGGGGACACATACAGACTGAAAGTGAAGGGCTGGAAAAAGATTTTCCATGCAAATAGGGACCAAAAGAGAGCAGGAGTAGCAATACTCATATCAGATAAAAAAGACTTTAAAACAAAGGCTGTGAAAAGAGACAAAGACGGTCACTACATAATGATCAAAGGATCAATCCAAGGAGAAGATATAACAATTATAAATATATATGCACCCAACACGGTAGCACTGAAATATGTAAGACAAATGCTAACAAGTATGAATGGAGAAATTGACAATAACACAATAATAGTGGGAGACTTTAATACCCTACTCACACCTATGGATAGATCAACTAAACAAAAATTAACAAGGAAACACAAACTTTAAATGATACAATAGACCACTTAGACCTAATTGATATCTATAGGACATTTCATCCCAACACAATGAATTTCACCTTTTTCTCAAGCACACATGGAACCTTCTCCAGGATAGATCACATCCTGGGCCATAAATCTAGCCTTGGTAAATTCAAAAAAATAGAAATCATTCCAAGCATCTTTTCTGACCACAATGCAGTAAGATTAGATCTCAATTACAGGAGAAAAACTATTAAAAATTCCAACATATGGAGGCTGAACAACACGCTGCTGAATAACCAACAAATCACAGAAGAAATCAAAAAAGAAATCAAAATTTCCATAGAAACCAATGAAAATGAAAACACAACGATCCAAAACCTGTGGGACACTATAAAAGCAGTCCTAAGGGGAAACTTCATAGCAATACAGGCATACCTCAAGAAACAAGAAAAAAGTCAAATAAATAACCTAACTCTACACCTAAAGCAACTAGAAAAGGAAGAAATGAAGAACCCTAGGGTTAGTAGATGGAAAGAAATCTTAAAAATTAGAGCAGAAATAAATGCAAAAGAAACAAAAGAGACCATAGCAAAAATCAACAAAGCCAAAAGCTGGTTCTTTGAAAGGATAAATAAAATTGACAAACCATTAGCCAGACTCATCAAGAAACAAAGGGAGAAAAATCAAATCAATAAAATTAGAAATGAAAATGGAGAGATCACAACAGACAACACAGAAATACAAAGGATCATAAGAGACTACTATCAGCAATTATATGCCAATAAAATGGACAACGTGGAAGAAATGGACAAATTCTTAGAAAAGTACAACTTTCCAAAACTGAACGAAGAAGAAATAGAAAATCTTAACAGACCCATCACAAACACGGAAATTGAAACTGTAATCAGAAATCTTCCAGCAAACAAAAGCCCAGGTCCAGAAGGCTTCACAGCTGAATTCTACCAAAAATTTATAGAAGAGCTAATACCCATCCTACTCAAACTCTTCCAGAAAATTGCAGAGGAAGGTAAACTTCCAAACTCATTCTATGAGGCCACCATCACCACAATACCAAATCCTGACAAAGATCCCACAAAAAAAGAAAACTACAGGCCAATATCACTGATGAACATAGATGCAAAAATCCTTAACAAAATTCTAGCAATCAGAATCCAACAACACATTAAAAAGATCATACACCATGACCAAGTGGGCTTTATCCCAGGGATGCAAGGATTTTTCAATATCCACAAATCAATCAATGTAATACACCACATTAACAAATAAAAATAAAACCCATATGATTATCTCAACAGATGCAGAGAAAGCCTTTGACAAAATTCAACATCTATTTATGATAAAAACTCTCCAGAAAGCAGGAATATAAGGAACATACCTCAACATAATAAAAGCTATCTATGACAAACCCACAGCAAACATTATCCTCAATGGTGAAAAATTGAAAGCATTTCCTTTAAAGTCAGGAACAAGACAAGGGTGCCCACTTTCACCATTACTATTCAACATACTTTTGGAAGTTTTGGCCACGGCAATCAGAGCAGAAAAAGAAATAAAAGGAATCCAAATTGGAAAAGAAGAAGTAAAACTCTCACTGTTTGCAGATGACATGATCCTCTACATAGAAAACCCTAAAGACTCCACCAGAAAATTACTAGAACTAATCAATGAATATAGTAAAGTTGCAGGATATAAAATCAACACACAGAAATCCCTTGCAGTCCTATACACTAATAATGAGAAAACAGAAAGAGAAATTAAGGAAACAATTCCATTCACCATTGCAACGGAAAGAATAAAATACTTAGGAATATATCTACCTAAAGAAACTAAAGACCTATATATAGAAAACTATAAAACGCTGGTGAAAGAAATCAAAGAGGACACTAATAGATGGAGAAATATACCATGTTCATGGATTGGAAGAATCAATATAGTGAAAATGAGTATACTACCCAAAGCAATTTATAGATTCAATGCAATCCCTATCAAGCTACCAACGGCATTCTTCACAGAGCTAGAACAAATAATTTCACAATTTGTATGGAAATACAAAAAACCTCGAATAGCCAAAGCTATCATGAGAAAGAAGAATGGAACTGGAGGAATCAACCTGCCTGACTTCAGGCTCTACTACAAAGCCACAGTCATCAAGACACTATGGTACTGGCACAAGGACAGAAATATAGATCAATGGAACAAAATAGAAAGCCCAGAGATAAGTCCACGCACATATGGACACCTTACCTTTGACAAAGGAGGCAAGAATATACAATGGATTAAAGACAATCTCTTTAACAAGTGGTGCTGGGAAAACTGGTCAACCACTTGTCAAAGAATGAAACTAGAACACTTTCTAACACCATACACAAAAATAAACTCAAAATGGATTAAAGATCTAAATGTAAGACCAGAAACTATAAAACTCCTAGAGGAGAACATAGGCAAAACACTCTCCGACATAAACCACAGCAGGATCCTCTATGACCCACCTCCCAGAATATTGGAAATAAAAGCAAAAATAAACAAATGGGATCTAATTAAACTTAAAAGCTTCTGCACAAAAAAGGAAACTATAAGCAAGGTGAAAAGACAGCCTTCAGAATGGGATAAAATAGTAGCAAATGAAGCAACTGACAAACAACTAATCTCAAAAATATACAAGCAACTGCTGCAGCTCAATTCCAGAAAATAAATGACCCAATCAAAAAATGGGCCAAAGAACTAAATAGACGTATCTCCAAAGAAGACATACAGATGGCTAACAAACACCTGAAAAGATGCTCAACATCACTCATTATCAGAGAAATGCAAATCAAAACCACACGAGGTACCATTTCATGCCGGTCAGAATGCCTGCAATCCAAAAGTCTACAAGCAATAAATGCTGGATAGGGTGTGGAGAAAAGGGAAACCTCTTACACTGTTGGTGGGAATACAAACTAGTACAGCCACTATGGAGAACAGTGTGGAGATTCCTTAAAAACCTGGAAGTAGAACTCCCTTATGATCCAGCAATTCCACTGCTGGGCATACACACTGAGGGAACCAGAATTGAAAGAGACACATGTACCCCAATGTTCATCGCAGCATTGTTTATAATAGCCAGGACATGGAAGCAACCTAGATGTCCATCAACAGATGAATGGATAAGAAAGCTATGGTATATATACACAATGGAGTATTACTCAGCCATTAAAAAGAATACATCTGAATCAGTTCTAATGAGGTGGATGAAACTGGAGCCTATTATACAGAGTGAAGTAAGCCAGAAAGAAAAATACCAATACAGTACACTAAGGCATATATATGGAATTTAGAAAGATGGTAACAATAACCCTGTATACAAGACAGCAAAAGCGACACAGATGTATAGAACAGTCTTTTGGACTCTGTGGAAGAGGGAGAGGGTGGGATGATTTGGGAGAATGGCATTGAAATACGTATAATATCATATATGGAATGAGTCACCAGTCCAGGTTCAATGCACGATACTGGATGCTTGGGGCTGGTGTACTGGGACGACCCAGAGGGATGGTATGGGGAGGGAGGAGGGAGGAGAGTTCATAATGGGGAACACATGTATACCTGTGGCGGATTCATTTCGATATTTGGCAAAACCAATACAATATTGTAAAGTTTAAAAATAAAATAAAATTTAAATTCATCAAAAGAGCATTTAAACGTCGAGTAAATTCCACAAAACAACTTCTGAATGCCGGCAGAGGACATCAGGCACCCAGAAAAGCAACCCAACTCTTCGAAAGGAGGTAGGAAAAAATATTAAAAACAAAAAAAAAGAGACAAAAGAGGGAGGGACGGAGTTCCGTCCCGGGAAGGGAATCTTAAAAAGAGAGAAGTTTCCAAACATCAGGAAACCTTCTCACTGCCGAATCTGTGCCGAGCTTTGGAAGCACAGAGGGCAACATAACAGGGAGAAAAAATAAATAAACAATTTAAAACTCGCAGATTGTGAGCCCTACGGTAACTCCCCCAGCAGAGAAGCAGCGCAGACGCCTGCATCCGCCATTAGCAAACCGGGGCTGGGCAGGGAGGCGCGGCGTGGGCTGCATCGCTGAGAGTAAGAATCTGGCCTGAATACCCTGAGCGCTATCTGAGCGAAATAATTTGGGCTAGCAAACCAGACTGTGGGATACCTACCACGCGAAAAGCCAGCCCTAACCTAAGACCGCCAGGCCAGCGCACGGAACAAAGGACTGAACAGAGATAGCCGGCTGCAGACCTTCCCCCTCTGGTGACAGGCAGCCAGAGCCGGAAGGGGGCAATCGCAGCCCCAGAGAGACATTATCTATAAAATTGTAAGCAGGCTTCTTTGCTAACTAAAACTTCTTGGGGGTCTGGACGGTCAACATCTGCCTGAGAAGGTGCGCCGGTTTTACATCCAGATAACCGAGTGGCGGGGAGGCGATAAGTCGCAGCATTGGCGCTCGCCTGGGAAGAGCAAATTGGCGCTCGGACCTGGGAAGAGCACAAAACGCAGGCCCAACTGAGTCTGCGCCTCTGAGGACTACCCGAGTGCCTGAACCTGAGCGGCTTGGACCTGGGAGGTGCATGCAGCCCAGGGCCAGCCTCGGATTGTTCCCGGCAGAACAACCTAGAGTCCGAGCAGTGTGGACAGGGAGGCTACACGCGCCGTGAGCGGGGGCAGACCCAGGGTGGCAGAGGCACTGCGAGCCCACGCCAGTGTTATTTGTTTGCAGCATCCCTCCCTCCCTCCCCACAGCACGACTGAACAAGTGAGCCTAAAAAAAAAAAAAAAAAAAGTGTCCTCCACCGTGCCCTTTGTGTCAGGGCGGAAACCAGATACTGAAGAGACTAGCAAACAGAAGAAGATATAACAGAGGGAAACGCCTTGGAAGCTACAGGCAATAGATCAAAACCCTGTGGTTACTACGGACTACATAGGAAGGGGCCTATAGGTCTTGAGAAATATAAATCTGACCAAGGAACTAGCCAAAAATGAACTGAACCCACAACACCCACAAAAAAAAAAAAAAAAGTCCTAGATATATTTTTATTATTTTTACAATCATTCTTTCTTTTTTTTTTAATTAAAAAAAAAAATTTTAAGTCCTCTATTGTTCCTTTAATTTTCACCTTTATATCCTATTACTTTGCAAAAAAAAAAAAAAAAAAGACCCTATTTTTTCTTCTTCAGCAAACTTCATATATATATATTTTATAATTTTTTGACCTTGTTTTTTTTTTGTTTGTTTTTGTTTTTTTCTTCTTTTCTTTAACATTGTATTTTTGAAATTCTAATCTCTACTCTAGATTTTTAATTTTCACTTTTTGGTATATGTTATCAATTTTGTACCTATAGTTTTTTTTTATATAATTTCTGTGACTTTTTTTTTTCTTCTTCTCTGTTTCTTTCTCTTCTTCTTTTATATAACATTGTATATCTGAAATTCCAAACTTTACTCTAGATTTTTAATTTATGCTTTTTAGTATTTGATATCAATTTTGTACCTGTATTTTCTTTATAATTTTTGTGACATTGTTCGTATTTGTTTGTTTGTTTTCTCTCTTTATTTTTCTTCTTCTTTTTTTTTTTTTTAACATTGTATTTTTGAAATTCCAAACTCTACTCTAGATTTTTAATTTTTGCTTTCTGGTATTAGTTATCAATTTTGTACTTGTACTTTCTTTATAATTTTCGCGACCTTGTTTGTTTTTGTTTGTTCGTTCTTTCTCTCTTTCTTTTCCTTCTTCTTTTCTTTAACATCATATTTTTGAAATTCCAAACTCTACTCTAGATTTTTAATTTTTGCTTTTATGTATTTGTTACCAATTTTGTACCTATAAGGACCCAATCTTCAGGACTCATTTTTCACTAGGAAGTGAGATTACTGGCTTGACTGCTCTCTCTCCCTTTGGACCCTCCTTTTTCTCCACCAGGTCGCCTGTGTCTCCTCCCTAACCCCTCTCTACTCTACCCAACTCTGTGAATTTCTGTGTGTTCCAGACGGTGGAGAACACTTAGGGAACTGATTACTGGCTGGATCTGTCTCCCTCCTTTTCATTCCCCCTTTTATCCTTCTGGCCACCTCTGTTACCTTCCTCCTTCTCCTCTTCTCTGTATAACTCCGTGAACATCTCTGAGTGGTCCAGTTGTGGAGTGCACATAAGGAAGTGACTACTGGCTAGCCCACTCTCTCCACTATTGATTCACCTCATCTCATGTGGGTCACCTCTAACTCTCTCCTCCCTCTTCTCTTCTCCATGTAACCCTGTGAACCTCTCTGAGTGACCCTCACTGTAGAGAAACTTATCATCTTTAATGTAGATGTTTTATCAATGGTGCTGTATAGAAGGAGAAGTTTTGAAACTACGGTAAAAATAAGACCGATAATCAGAAGCAGGAGACTTAAGTCCAAACCCTGACTCCAGGGAACGCCTGACTCCAAGGAACATTCATTGACAGGAGCTCATCAAATGCCTCCATACCTACACTGAAACCAAGCACCACACAAGGGCCAATAAGTTCCAGGGCAAGACATACCAAGCAAATTCTCCAGCAACAAAGGAACACAGCCCTGAGCTTCAAGATACAGGCTGCCCAAAGTCACCCCAAAACATCTCATAACTCATTACTGGACATTTCATTGCACTCCAGAGAGAAGAAATACAGCTCCACCCACCAGAACACCGACACAAGCTTCCCTAACCAGGAAACCTTGACAAGCCACCTGTACAAACCCACACACAGTGAGGAAACGCCACAATAAAGAGAACTCCACAAACTGCCAGAATACAGAAAGGACACCCCAAACTCAGCAATTTAAACAAGATGACGAGACAGAGGAATACTCAGCAGATAAAGGAACAGGATAAATGCCCACCAAACCAAACAAAAGAGGACGAGATAGGGAATCTACCTGATAAAGAATTCCGAATAATGATAGTGAAATTGATCCAAAATCTTGAAACTAAAATGGAATCACAGATAAATAGCCTGGAGACAAGGATTGAGAAGATGCAAGAAAGGTTTAACAAGGACCTAGAAGAAATAAAAAAGAGTCAATATATAATGAATAATGCAATAAGTGAAATTAAAAACACTCTGGAGGCAACAAATAGTAGAATAACAGAGGCAGAAGACAGGATTAGTGAATTAGAAGATAGAATGGTAGAAATAAATGAATCAGAGAGGATAAAAGAAAAACGAATTAAAAGAAATGAGGACAATCTCAGAGACCTCCAGGACAATATTAAACGCTACAACATTCGAATCATAGGGGTTCCAGAAGAAGAAGACAAAAAGAAAGACCATGAGAAAATACTTGAGGAGATAATAGTGGAAAACTTCCCTAAAATGGGGAAGGAAATAATCACCCAAGTCCAAGAAACCCAGACAGTACCAAACAGGATAAACCCAAGGTGAAACACCCCAAGACACATATTAATCAAATTAACAAAGATCAAACACAAAGAACAAATATTAAAAGCAGCAAGGGAAAAACAACAAATAACACACAAGGGAATTCCCATAAGGATAACAGCTGATCTTTCAATAGAAACTCTTCAAGCCAGGAGGGAATGGCAAGACATACTTAAAATGATGAAAGAAAATAACCTACAGCCCAGATTATTGTACCCAGCAAGGATCTCATTCAAGTATGAAGGAGAAATCAAAAGCTTTTCAGACAAGCAAAAGCTGACAGAATTCTGCACCACCAAACCAGCTCTCCAACAAATACTAAAGGATATTCTCTAGACAGGAAACACAAAAACGGTGTATAAACTCGAACCCAAAACAATAAAGTAAATGGCAACGGGAACATACTTATCAGTAATTACCTTAAATGTAAATGGGTTGAATGCCCCAACCAAAAGACAAAGACTGGCTGAATGGATACAAAAACAAGACCCCTACATATGTTGTCTACAAGAGACCCACCTCAAAACAGGGGACACATACAGACTGAAAGTGAAGGGCTGGAAAAAGATTTTCCATGCAAATAGGGACCAAAAGAAAGCAGGAGTAGCAATACTCATATCAGATAAAATAGACTTTAAAACAAAGGCTGTGAAAAGAGACAAAGAAGGTCACTACATAATGATCAAAGGATCAATCCAAGAAGAAGATATAACAATTATAAATATATATGCACCCAACACGGGAGCACCACAGTACGTAAGACAAATGCTAACAGGTATGAAAGGAGAAATTAACAATAACACAATAATAGTGGGAGACTTTAATACCCCACTTACACCTATGGATAGATCAACTAAACAGAAAATTAACAAGGAAACACAAATTTTAAACGATACAATAGACCAGTTAGACCTAATTGATATCTATAGGTCATTTCATCCCAAAACAATGGATTTCACCTTTTTCTCAAGCGCACATGGAACCTTCTCCAGGATAGATCACATCCTGGGCCATAAAGCTAGCCTTGGTAAATTCAAAAAAATAGAAATCATTCCAAGCATTTTTTATGACCACAATGAAGTAAGATTAGATCTCAATTACAGGAGAAAAACTATTAAAAATTCCAACATATAGAGGCTGAACAACACGCTGCTGAATAACCAACAAATCACAGAAGAAATCAAAAAAGAAATCAAAATTTGCATAGAAACGAATGAAAATGAAAACACAACAACCCAAAACCTGTGGGACACGGTAAAAGCAGTCCTAAGGGGAAAGTTCATAACAATACAGGCACACCTCAAGAAACAAGAAAAAAGTCAAATAAATAACCTAACTCTACACCTAAAGCAACTAGAAAAGGAAGAAATGAAGAACCCCAGGGTTAGTAGAAGGAAAGAAATCTTAAAAATTAGAGCAGAAATAAATGCAAAAGAAACAAAAGAGACCATAGCAAAAATCAACAAAGCCAAAAGCTGGTTCTTTGAAAGGATAAATAAAATTGACAAACCATTAGCCAGACTCATCAAGAAACAAAGGGAGAAAAATCAAATCAACAAAATTAGAAACGAAAATGGAGAGATCACAACAGACAACACAGAAATACAAAGGATCATAAGAGACTACTATCAGCAATTATATGCCAATAAAATGGACAACGTGGAAGAAATGGACAAATTCTTAGAAAAGTACAACTTTCCAAAACTGGACCAGGAAGAAATAGAAAATCTTAACAGACCCATCACAAGCATGGAAATTGAAACTGTAATCAAAAATCTTCCAGCAAACAAAAGCCCCGGTCCAGACGGCTTCACAGCTGAATTCTACCAAAAATTTAGAGAAGAGCTAACACCTATCCTGCTCAAACTCTTCCAGAAAATTGCAGAATAAGGTAAGCTTCCAAACTCATTCTATGAGGCCACCATCACCCTAATACCAAAACCTGACAAAGATCCCACAAAAAAAGAAAACTACAGGCCAATATCACTGATGAACATAGATGCAAAAATCCTTAACAAAATTCTAGCAATCAGAATCCAACAACACATTAAAAAGATCATACACCATGATCAAGTGGGCTTTATCCCAGGGATGCAAGGATTCTTCAATATCCGCAAATCAATCAATGTAATACACCACATTAACAAATTGAAAAATAAAAGCCATATGATTATCTCAATAGATGCAGAGAAAGCCTTTGACAAAATTCAACATCCATTTATGATAAAAACTCTCCAGAAAGCAGGAATATAAGGAACATACCTCAACATAATAAAAGCTATATATGACAAACCCACAGCAAACATTATCCTCAATGGTGAAAAATTGAAAGCATTTCCTCTAAAGTCAGGAACAAGACAAGGGTGCCCACTTTCACCATTACTATTCAACATACTTTTGGAAGTTTTGGTCACAGCAATCAGAGCAGAAAAAGAAATAAAAGGAATCCAAATTGGAAAAGAAGAAGTAAAACTCTCACTATTTGCAGATGACATGATCCTCTACATAGAAAACCCTAAAGAGTCCACCAGAAAATTACTAGAAATAATCAATGACTACAGTAAAATTGCAGGATATAAAATCAACACACAGAAATCCCTTGCATTCCTATACACTAATAATGAGAAAACAGAAAGAGAAATTAAGGAAACAATTCCATTCACCATTGCAACGGAAAGAATAAAATACTTAGGAATATATCTACCTAAAGAAACTAAAGACCTATATATAGAAAACTATAAAACACTGGTGAAAGAAATCAAAGAGGACACTAATAGATGGAGAAATATACCATGTTCATGGATTGGAAGAATCAATATAGTGAAAATGAGTATACTACCCAAAGCAATTTATAGATTCAATGCAATCCCTATCAAGCTACCAACAGTATTCTTCACAGAGCTAGAACAAATAATTTCACAATTTGTATGGAAATACAAAAAACCTCGAATAGCCAAAGCTATGTTGAGAAAGAAGAATGGAACTGGAGGAATCAACCTACCTGACTTCAGGCTCTACTACAAAGCCACAGTTATCAAGACAGTATGGTACTGGCACAAAGACAGAAATATTGATCAATGGAATAAAATAGAAAGCCCAGAGATAAATCCACGCACATATGGACACCTTATCTTTGACAAAGGAGGCAAGAATATACAATGGATTAAAGACAATCTCTTTAACAAGTGGTGCTGGGAAATCTGGTCAACCACTTGTAAAAGAATGAAACTGGACCACTTTCTAACACCATACACAAAAATAAACTCAAAATGGATTAAAGATCTAAACGTAAGACCAGAAACTATAAAACTCCTAGAGGAGAACATAGGCAAAACACTCTCCGACATACATCACAGCAGGATCCTCTATGACCCACCTCCCAGAATATTGGAAATAAAAGCAAAAATAAACAAATGGGACCTAATTAACCTTAAAAGCTTCTGCACATCAAAGGAAACTATTAGCAAGGTGAAAAGACAGCCTTCAGAATGGGAGAAAATAATAGCAAATGAAGCAACCGACAAACAACTAATCTCAAAAATATACAAGCAACTCCTACAGCTCAACTCCAGAAAAATAAACGACCCAATCAAAAACTGGGCCAAAGAACTAAATAGACATTTCTCCAAAAAAGACATACAGATGGCTAACAAACACATGAAAAGATGCTCAACATCACTCATTATCAGAGAAATGCAAATCAAAACCACTATGAGGTACCATTTCACACCAGTCAGAATGGCTGCGATCCAAAAGTCTACAAATAATAAATGCTGGAGAGGGTGTGGAGAAAAGGGAACCCTCTTACACTGTTGGTGGGAATGCAAACTAGTACAGCCACTATGGAGAACAGTGTGGAGATTCCTTAAAAAACTGGAAATAGAACTGCCTTATGATCCAGCAACCCCACTGCTGGGCATACACACTGAGAAAACCAGAAGGGAAAGAGACACGTGTACCCCAATGTTCATCGCAGCACTGTTTATAATAGCCAAGACATGGAAGCAACCTAGATGTCCATCAGCAGATGAATGGATAAGAAAGCTGTGGTACATATACACAATGGAGTATTACTCAGCCATTAAAAAGAATACATTTGAATCAGTTCTAATGAGGTGGATGAAACTGGAGCCTATTATACAGAGTGAAGTAAGCCAGAAGGAAAAACATAAATACAGTATACTAATGCATATATATGGAATTTAGAAAGATGGTAACAACAACCCGGTGTACGAGACAGCAAAAGAGACACTGATGTATAGAACAGTCTTATGGACTCTGTGGGAGAGGGAGAAGGTGGGAAGATTTGGGAGAATGGCAATGAAACATGTAAAGTATCATGTGGGAAACGAGTTGCCAGTCCAGGTTCGATGCATGATGCTGGATGCTTGGGGCTGGTGCACTGGGACGGCCCAGAGGGATGGTATGGGGAGGGAGGAGGGAGGAGGGTTCGGGATGGGGAACACATGTATACCTGTGGCGGATTCATTTTGATATTTGGAAAAACTAATACAATTATGTAAAGTTTAAAAATAAAATAAAATTGGAGAATAAAAAATAAAAAAAAAATTAAAAATAAAATAAAATTTAAAAAAAGAAGCAATGAGAATTAGAGCTGAATTACATAAAACAGAAACTAGAAAGATAATTAAATAAAATATGAACCAAAAAGATAAAAAAGAAAAATTCAATGAAACTAAGAGGTTTTTGAAAAGATAAACAAAAAAATGACAAAAAGAAAACAGAAGACAAATTAAGAAAAGAAAGTGGAGATATTACAACTTATGCCATAGAAATGCAAGAGGTCGTAGGGGACTATTATGAGCAATTATGCACAATCATTGGACAGTCTGAAAAAAAGGCATAACTTCCTAGAAACATACAAACTTTCATGGCTGAATCAAAAAGAAATACTATAGAAAACTTGAGCAGATTAAAATAACCAATAAGGAGATTGAATCAGCAATCAAAAACCTCCCAGCAAAGAAAAGCCTAAAACAAGATGGAGTCAGAAGTGAACTCTAACAAACAGTTAAAGAAGAATTAATACTAACTTTTGTTGAACTGTCCCACAAAATCGGAGAGGGAACACCAAATTAATTTAATGAAGTTGTCATACTCTGATACTAAAGCTAGACAAAGTTAGAGCAGGTGCCCTAACACATACACATTCACACATACAAAAAGAGTTATAGGCCAGTATTCCTGGAATGTCAAGTCAAGTGGGCCTTAGGAAACATTACTACGAACAAAGCAAGTGGAGGTGATAGAATTTCAGCTGAATTATTTCAAATCCTAAAGATGATGCTGTTAAAGTGCTGCACTTAATATGCCAGCAAATCTGGAAAATTCAACAGTGGCCACAGGAATATAAAGGTAAATTTTCTTTCCAATCCCAAAGAAGGGCAATGTCAAAAAGAGGTCAAACTACCACACAATTGCACTCATTTCACATGGTAGGAATGTAATGCTCAAAATCTTTCAAGCTGGGCTTCAGCAGTATGTGAAGCAAGAACTTCCAGATGTACAAGTTCGATTTACAAAAGGCAGAGGAACCAGAGATCAAATTGCCAACATCTGTTGGATCATAGAAAAAGCTAGAGAATTCCAGAAAAACATCTACTTCTGTTTCATTGACTACATTAAAGCCTTCACAGTCCATTCTGAAGATCAGCCCTGGGATTTCTTTGGAAGGAATGATGCTGAAGCTGAAACTCCAGTACTTTGGCCACCACATGCGAAGAGTTGACTCATTGGAAAAGACTCTGATGCTGGGAGGGATTGGGGGCAGGAGGAGAAGGGAACGACAGAGGATGAGATGGCTGGATGGCATCACTGACTCGATGGACGTGAGTCTGAGTGAACTCCGGGAGTTGGTGATAGACAGGGAGGCCTGGCATGCTGCGATTCATGGCGTCTCAAAGAGTCGGACACGACTGAGCGGCTGAACTGAACTCAACTGAAAGCCTGGCTGTGGAAAATTCTTAAAGAAATGGAATGCTACACCACCTTATCTGCCTCTTGAGAAAACTATATGCAGGTCAAGAAGCAACAGTTAGAACCAGACATGAACAACAGACTGTTTCCAAATTGGGAAAGGAGTACATCAAGGCTGTATATTGTCACCCTGTTTATTTAATTTATATGCAGAGAACATTATTCAAAATTCCAGGCTGAATGAATCACAAGCTGGAATTAAGACTTCCAAGAGAAATGTCAACAACTTCAGATATGCAGATGACATCAGGAAAAGCACAAAGAGCCTCTTGTTGAAAGTGAAAAAGAAGAGTGAAAAAGCTGGCTTAAAACTCAACACTCAGAAAATGAAGATCATGGCATCTGGTCCCATCACTTCATGGCAAATAGATGGGGAAACAATGGAACAGTGACAGACTTTATTTTCTTGGGCTCCAAAATCACTGTGGATGGTGACTGCAGCTGTGAAATTAAAAGACGCTTGCTCCTTGGAAGGAAAGCCATGACAAACCTATACTGAGTATTAAAAAACAGAGACATCATTTTGCCAACAAATGTCCCTCTAGTCAAAGCTATGGTTTTTCCAGTAGTCATGTATGGATGTGAGAGTTTGACGTAAAGAAGGCTGAGCACTGAAGAACTGATGCTTTTTAACTGTGGTGCTGGAGAAAATTCTTGAAAGTCCTTGGGACAGCAAAGAGATCAAACCAGTCAATCCTAAAGGAAATGAACCTTTTGGACTGGAAGGACTGAATATTCATTGATGCTAAAGCTGAAGCTCCAATTCATTGGCCACCTGATGCAAGAGCTGACTCATTGGAAAAGACCTTAATGTTGGGAAAGACTGAGGGCAGAAGAGAAGTGGGCTGCATAGGATGAGATGATTGGATGGCATCATTGACTCAATGGACATAAGTTTGAGTAAACTCTGGGGAAATAGTGAAGGACAAGGAAGCCTGGCATGCTGCAGTCCATTGGGTTGCAAAGATTCAGACACCACTGAGTGACTGAATAAATACTTAAATCTCGTTAAATTGCATACAGTAAATATGTACAGGCCTTTGTAAGCCAATCATACCTCAATAAAGTGATTTTTAAGAAATAATAGCTTCATCACTTCCAGTATCTCAGTTGTTTACTTCCATCACCATTGCTTAATGGGATGAACATGTGGTGTCTTTTTTTCATTTCTAAATCCTTTATTTTATACATATGTGCTTCATTTCAGTTCAGTTCAGTCACTCAGTTGTGTCCAACTCTTTGAGATTCCATGAACCGCAGCACCCCAGGTCTCCGTGTCCATCACCAACTCCTGGAGTTCACCCAAACCCATGTCCACTGAGTCAATGATGCCATCCAATCATCTCATCCTCTGTCATCCCCTTCTCTTCCTGCCCTCAATCTTTCCCAGCATCAGGGTCTTTTCAAATGATATGTGCCTTGGCAGCTCCAAATAGTCAAGGGCTTTCTTAATTTTCTATTGGTTGTTGTTATTGTTATTGTATTTTTGTTGTCATTGTTAACTATAATACTGAGTATGATAATTTATCATAGACCTATAGTAAAAGGCATACTCAAAATGATCTCACCTTTAAAAATGTGGAAAAGGGAGACAGAAGAACAGCTCAGGATGTAATATGAGAAGGACTTGATGTACTGTTGCTGCTTTGAAGATGGACGAAGGAGAACCACAGTGAAGAAAATGGCAGCCATTTCAATGTAGAAAAGACAAGAAATAGATTCTTCCTTGGAGTCAATAGAAAGGAACATAGCTCTGCCAACAGCTTGATTTGGCCCTGTGTGAACTGTGTCTATCTTAAACAAGGAGATTGGTAGAAAAAGAAATTTGAGTTCTTTTAAGGCATACTTGAGAAACCTATATGCAGATCAGGAAGCAACAGTTAGAACTGGACATGGAACAACAGACTGGTTCCAAATAGGAAAAGGAGTGTGTCAAGGCTGTATATTTTCACCCTGCTTATTTAACTTCTATGCAGAGTACATCATGAGAAACGCTGGACTGGAAGAAACACAAGCTGGAATCAAGATTGCCGGGACAAATATGCAGATGACACCACCCTTATGGCAGAAAGTGAAGAGGAACTAAAGAGCCTCTTGATGAAAGTGAAAGGAGAGAGTGAAAAAGTTGGCGTAAAGCTCAACGTTCAGAAAACTAAGATCATGACATCCGGTCCCATTACTTCATGGGAAATAGATGGGGAAACAGTGGAAACAGTGTCAGACTTTATTTTTCTGGGCTCCAAAATCACTGCAGATGGTGACTGCAGCCATGAAATTAAAAGACACTTACTCCTTGGAAGGAAAGTTATGACCAACCTAGATAGCATATTCAAAAGCAGAGACATTACTTTGCCAACAAAGGTTCGTCTAGTCAAGGCTATAGTTTTTCCTGTGGTCATGTATGGATGTGAGAGTTGGACTGTGAAGAAGGTTGAGTGCTGAAGAATTGCTGCTTCTGCAGTGTGGTGTTGGAGAAGACTCTTGAGAGTCCCTTGGACTGCAAGGAGATCCAACCAGTCCATTCTGAAAGAGATCAGCCCTGGGATTTCTTTGGAGGGAATGGTGCTAAAGCTGAGACTCCAGTACTTTGGCCACCTCATGCGAAGAGTTGACTCATTGGAAAAGACTCTGATGCTGGGAGGGTTGGAGGCAGGAGGAGAAGGGGACAACAGAGGATGAGATGGCTGGATCGCATCACTGACTCGATGGACGTGAGTCTGAATGAACTCCGGGAGTTGGTGATGGACAGGGAGGCCTGGCGTGCTGCAATTCATGGGGTCACAAAGAGTTGGACACGACTGAGCGACTGAACTGAACTGAATACTGAACATATTATGGCCAGTACTTCTGATGGAGAAATTATTGATTGGAGTCCCCAAAGGAAATCCTCTGAATAAAAATAATAATTTGGATTTGCCTATATAGTTAAACATTACTTTATAGACTCCATGAATAACATTGTTAATAGCTGTGTATACTGGCATGGAGGGAGTTTCTCCCCTCATTTACCTCAGTTACCTTATATGTCTTTACAGCCAAAATTGTGGAAAATATCAGCTGCCTTCCAACCTATAACAGCATGAAAGGGGCAATATAATTCGACAGTATCTGGTCATTCCTTACATTTTGATAAAAACTCAACCCACTGGATTAAAGCATTTGTTCGTTTACCTTTTGTATTTTTGATAGGACCTACTTTTTATAATGCCTCTTCTGGGATACTTACTTGTCAAAATCGTTCCTTTTACACTTGTATCAATTCTTCTCTCCAATTTCAGAATGACTACTCTCTATATATTCTAAAAACCAGATCTGGAGTATGGCTTTCTGTAAAAATAAATAGACCATGGCAGGATGGCTCCACAGTCTATATTGTAGAAGAAATCCTTAAGAAAGTGTTAAAATGCACTAAACAGTTTATTGGACTGTTAATTGCTGCCATTTTAGAATTACTGCTTTAGCTGCTACAGCAGCTGAGGCAGGAGTGGCATTACATCATAGTGTCCAGACTGTGCAGTCTGTGCAAGAAGGACATAAAGATTCTGATGTTCTTTGGTCTACCCAGAGACAAATAGATGGAAAATTGGCTGCACAAATGGCTGATTTATAACAGGTTGTTACACTACTAGGTGATCAAGTAAATAGTCTGCCAAAACAGATTCGTCTTAAGTGTGAATGGAATATTACTTCTTTCTGTGTCACTCCTCACAAATATAATGAATCTTCATTTCATTGGGACAAAGTTAAACAACACCTCTTAAATCAAGGCAATCTATCTCTGGACATAAATAACTTATAAAAGAGATTATGGAAACTTTCTCTCAGAAACTACACCTTTTGCAAGGATCTAATCTGCTGGATGCAGCAGCAGATGGGATTTCTCAATTAAACCCCACCCCTCGCTTGAAAACTATCGGAGGATCAATGGCTGGTTTTATGTGGGGTTTTTTTTGAATTTTTTTTTATTTTATTTTTAAACTTTACATAATTGTATTAGTTTTGCCAAATATCAAAATGAATCCGCCACAGGTATACATGTGTTCCCCATCGTGAACCCTCCTCCCTCCTCCCTCCCCATACCATCCCTCTGGGTCGTCCCAGTGCACTAGCCCCAAGCATCCAGTATCGTGCATCGAACCTGGACTGGCAACTCGTTTCTTACATGATATTTTACATGTTTCAATGCCATTCTCCCAAATCTTCCCACCCTCTCCCTCTCCCACAGAGTCCATAAGACTGTTCTATACATCAGTGTCTCTTTTGCTGTCTCGTACACCGGGTTATTGTTACCACCTTTCTAAATTCCATATATATGCGTTAGTATACTGTATTGATGTTTTTCCTTCTGGCTTACTTCACTCTGTATAATAGGCTCCAGTTTCATCCACCTCACTAGAACTGATTCAAATGTATTCTTTTTAATGGCTGAGTAATACTCCATTGTGTATATGTACCACTGCTTTCTTTATCCATTCATCTGCTGATGGACATCTAGGTTGCTTCCATGTCCTGGCTATTATAAACAGTGCTGCGATGAACATTGGGGTACACATGTCTCTTTCCCTTCTGGTTTCCTCAGTGTGTATGCCCAGCAGTGGGATTGCTGGATCATAAGGCAGTTCTATTTCCAGTTTTTTAAGGAATCTCCACACTGTTCTCCATAGTGGCTGTACTAGTTTGCATTCCCACCAACAGTGTAAGAGGTTTCCCTTTTCTCCACACCCTCTCCAGCATTTATTATTTGTAGACTTTTGGATCGCAGCCATTCTGACTGGTTTTATGTTAATTGTTATATGTCTTTTTTTCTGTTTCTACATAGTCTGGTGGTGAATCACCAAGAAAGCTGACGGACAACAACAGCAATTAGCGACTATTGCTTTAGCTTCTACGATCGCCAGTAATCACCAAAAATAAGCTTCAGAAAATAAAAAAGGGGGGATATGTAGGGAATATGCTGTGCACAAGCCTGTACTATAATTAACAGGGCTTCTTTGAAAAATAAGAATGACATTCTCATCACCCCCAGGTGAAGGGCTGGTAGCAGTAAAAGGCGAGCGTGGGATGATTTGAGAGAATAGCACTGAAACATGTATATTATTATATGTGAAACAGATCGCCAGCCCAGGTTCTAGGCATGAGACAGGGTGCTCAGGGCTGGTACACTGGGATGATCCAGAGGGACGAGATGGGGAGGGAGGCAGGAGGCGGGTCCAGGATGAGGAACACATGTACACCCATGGCTGATTTATGTCAATGTATGGCAAAAACCACTACAATATTTTAAAGTAATTAGCCTCAGATTAAATAAATTTAAAAAAAAGTACACCGTGGAAAAACATCTTGAAAACAATATGTTGAAGTACTGATGTGACTGATGGAAAACTATTAGTGACTGTTCCATAACCAGAGCCTTTAGAGAGTTCCTGAGAAAGGGTGTCACTAGCTAAAGAGCTAAGAGAAGGCAATGGCACCCCACACCAGTACTCTTGCCTGGAAAATCCCATGGACAGAGGAGCCTGGAAGGCTGCAGTCCATGGGGTCGCTGAGAGTCAGACACGACTGAGCGACTTCACTTTCATTTTTTACTTTCACATATTGGAGGAGGAAATGGCAACCCCCTCCAGTGTTCTTGCCTGGAGAATCCCAGGGATGGCGGAGCCTGGTGGGCTGCCATCTATGGGGTGGCACAGAGTCAGACACGACTGAAGTGACTTAGCAGCTAAAGGGCTAAACAAAGTCATGAAAGGCCTGACGGTTTGACATTGAGGACTGTGCATTGTATATCTTTATCCCCGATCTGAGATTGTAAAGAACAGATATCTCTAGAGCACGAACAAGGAAGTAGAAGTTAACAATAAAAGACAAGGATTAGAATCTGGGCTTTTGCCTGAAAACGCCATCAGCTCCCTAATCCCCACCTTATTTCTGAGTCTTGTTTTTCCCTTATTCTTCTGTGGCACCGCTCCCTCAGGTCAATTCCTTCTTGGGCTGGTCCCGACAAGTAACACACAGATTACACACTTTCCTGTGTTCTCTAGCCCCTTCCACCTCCTCTACAATAGTGAACATAGTGGAAACTTCTAGAAAAGTCAATTCTCCCTCACAAATCAGTAACATTTATCAGGAGAGGAATCTGAAGCTCAGAGATGTAAAGCCACTTGTTTTACAGTATATCCGAGTTGCCCAAGATTTTATAGCCAATAATGGGAGAACCAGAAATTGAGACCCAGTGTCTGACTGCAGAGTTAAGTCCTTCTTTCCAACATAAGGAAATTCTGGGGACAAGGGCAGGGGCAGGGGCAGGTCACCATGTTGAAGCCTGTTTCACATGAGGCACCATCTGCAGTATACCAGGCTCCCTCCATAGAGAGTGTGTAAACAGCTTGAAACCACAGAGATCACTAGCCACAGGCTGCAGGGATCCCAGTGCGCCTTCTCTCCTGTGTCTGCTGTGTCTGCTGTTGCTGCTAAGTTAGTTCAGTTGTGACCAACTCTGTGCGACCCCATAGATGGCAGCCCACCAGGCTCCTCCATCCCTGGGGCTCTCCAGGCAAGAATATTGGAGTGGGTTGCCATTTCCTTCTCCAATGCATGAAAGTAAAAAGTGAAAGTGAAGTTGCTCAGACGTGTTCTACTCTTAGCAATCCCATGAACTGTAGCCTACCAGGCTCCTCTGTCCATGGGATTTTCCAGGCAAGAGTACTGGAGTGGGTTGCCATTTCCTTCTCCATCCTGTGTCTGCAGATGGCGCTATAGGTCAGCCGTCCCTGAATGATGGGGCAATGGAGGGCTGTCCTGGCCTCACACTCACCCAACATGTTCTCAGTCTGGAAGTAGAAGAAGGAAGGAGTTTGAGGGGAAAATACTGGGTGGAGAAAAGGGCCTCAGGTTGTGGACACTGTACTCCCAAGAAACAGGAAACTGGAAGATAAAACATCACTCTTAAGACTGAAAAACAAGAACTTAAGATGACAGCTGCTGTAGCTGAGCAGAGCAGGACAAATATTTACCTTTCGAAATTTGATGGTGATTTTCCTATTCTGAGGGCTGGAACAGCCTGTTCTGTTACTCACCATAAAAAGAGGCTGATTTGGAACATGAAGTTCTAGGTGGGGAATCAGCTGCTGCAGAAAGAACTATGAAATGTCTCTCCTTGCTTGATGAGCTAAAGGGAATTTTTTTTTAATAAGATAGAGATTTATATTTACTTACTATTACTTAAGATTTACTTAATAGAGATTTACTTTTCATGGATAGAGGAGCCTGGAAGGCTACAGTCCATGGGGTTGCTAAGAGTTGGACATGACTGAATGACTTTCACTTTCAAGGAGGAGCCCTGTGACACTATTTTTAATAGTTTTGGAGGTTAGAAACTCAAGATCATGAAGTTGGCAGGTTTGGTTTCTCTTGGGAACTCTCCTCTTGGCTTGCAGATTATCAGCTTCTTGCTAAGTTCTCACATGGTCTTGTGGGCATATATACCTGATGTCTCTTTGGGTGTCCAAATTTCCTCTTCTTATAATTACCCAGTCATATTGGATTAGCACAAGCTTTAAGTCCTCATTTCCATCTAATTTACTTTAGTACCCTTAAAAGATAAAAAACTTAGGTATAAATCTAAAAAAGTAAGTACAAGATATATATGAGGAAAATTATAGAAATCTGATGAATTAAAGAAGTACTAAAATAACCTAACTCTACACCTAAAGCAACTAGAAAAGGAAGAAATGAAGAACCCCAGGGTTAGTAGAAGGAAAGAAATCTTAAAAATTAGGGCAGAAATAAATGCAAAAGAAACAAAAGAGACCATAGTAAAAACCAACAAAGCCCAAAGCTGGTTCTTTGAAAAGATAAATAAAATTGACAAACCGTTAGCCAGACTCATCAAGAAACAAAGGGGAAAAAAATCAAATCAATAAAATTAGAAATGAAAATGGAGAGATCACAACAGACAACACAGAAATACAAAGGATCGTAAGAGACTACTATCAGCAATTATATGCCAATAAAATGAACAACTTGGAAGAAATGGACAAATTCTTAGAAAAGTACAACTTTCCAAAACTTAACCAGGAAGAAATAGAAAATCTTAACAAACCCATCACAAGCACGGAAATTGAAACTGTAATCAGAAATCTTCCAGCAAACAAAAGCCCAGGTCCAGAAGGCTTCACAGCTGAATTCTACCAAAAATTTAGAGCAGAGCTAACACCTATCCTACTCAAACTCTTCCAGAAAATTGCAGAGGAAGGTAAACTTCCAAACTCATTCTATGAGGCCACCATCACCTTAATACCAAAATCTGACAAAGATAGCACAGAAAAAGAAAACTACAGGCCAATATCACTGATGAACATAGATGCAAAAATCCTTAACAAAATTCTAGCAATCAGAATCCAACAACACATTAAAAAGATCATACACCATGATCAAGTGGGCTTTATCCCAGAGATGCAAGATTCTTCAATATCTACAAATCAATCAATGTAATACACCACATTAACAAATTGAAAAATAAAAGCCATATGATTATCTCAATAGATGCAGAGAAAGCCTTTGACAAAATTCAACATCCACTTATGATAAAAAAAAAAAACTCTCCAGAAAGCAGGAATAGAAGGAACATACCTCAACATAATAAAAGCTATATATGACAAACCCACAGCAAACATTATCCTCAATGGTGAAACATTGAAAGCATTTCCCCTAAAGTCAGGAACAAGACAAGGGTGCCCACTTTCACCACTACTATTCAACATAGTTTTGGAAGTTTTGGCCACAGCAATCAGAGCAGAAAAAGAAATAAAAGGAATCCAAACTGGAAAAGAAGTAAAACACTCACTGTTTGCAGATGACATGATCCTCTACATAGAAAACCCTAAAGCCTCCACCAGAAAACTACTAGAGCTAATCAATGAATATAGTTAAGTTGCAGGATATAAAATCAACACACAGAAATCCCTTGCAGTCCTATACACTAATAATGAGAAAATAGAAAGAGAAATTAAGAAAACCATTCCATTCACCATTGCAGTGAAAAGAACAAATACTTAGTGATATATCTGCCTAAAGAAACTAAAGACCTATATACAGAAAACTATAAAACGCTGGTGAAAGAAATCAAAGAGGACACTAATAGATGAAGAAATATACCGTGTTCATGGATTGGAAGAATCAATATAGTACAAATGAGTATATTAGCCAAAGCAATCTATAGATTCAATGCAATCCCTATCAAGCTACCAACGGCATTCTTCACAGAGTTACAGAATTATAGAACAAATTATAGAAATTATAGAACAAATAATTTCACAACTTGTATGGAAATACAAAAAAACTCGAATAGCAAAAGCAATCTTGAGAAAGAAGAATGGAACTGGAGGAATCAATCTGCCTGACTTCAGGCTCTACTAAAAAGCCACAGTCATCAAGACAGTATTGTACTGGCACAAAGACAGAAATATAGATCAATGGAACAAAATAGAAAGCCCAGAGATAAGTCCACACACCTATGGACACCTTATCTTTGACAAAGGAGGCAAGAATATACAATGGAGAAAAGACAATCTCTTTAACCAGTGGTGCTGGGAAAACTGGTCAACCACTTGTAAAAGAATGAAACTAGAACACTTTCTAACAGCATACACAAAAATAAACTCAAAATGGATTAAAGATCTAAACGTAAGACCAGAAACTATAAAACTCCTAGAGGAGAACATAGGCAAAACACTCTCTGACATACATCACAGCAGGATCCTCTATGACCCACCTCCCAGAATATTGGAAATAAAAGCAAAAATAAACAAGTGGGACCTAATTAAACTTAAAGGCTTCTGCACAACAAAGGAAACTATAAACAAGGTGAAAAGATAGCCTTCAGAATGGAAGAAAATAATAGCAAATGAAGTAACTGACAAAGAACCAATCTCAAAAATATACAAGCAACTGCTGCAGCTCAATTCCAGAAAATAAATGACCCAATCAAAAAATGGGCCAAAGACCTAAATAGACATATCTCCAAAGAAGACATACAGATGGCTAACAAACACCTGAAAAGATGCTCAACATCACTCATTATCAGAGAAATGCAAATCAAAACCACTATGAGGTACCATTTCACGCTGGTCAGAATGGCTGGGATCCAAAAGTCTACAAGCAATAAATGCTGGATAGGGTGTGGAGAAAAGGGAACCCTCTTACACTGTTGGTGGGAATACAAACTAGTACAGCCACTATGGAGAACAGTGTGGAGATTCCTTAAAAACCTGGAAGTAGAACTCCCTTATGATCCAGCAATTCCACTGCTGGGCATACACACTGAGGAAACCAGAATTGAAAGAGACACATGTACCCCAATGTTCATCACAGCATTGTTTATAATAGCCAGGACATGGAAGCAACCTAGATGTCCATCAACAGATGAATGGATAAGAAAGCTGTGGTACATATACACAATGGAGCATTACTCAGCCATTAAAAAGAATACATCTGAATCAGTTCTAATCAGGTGGATGAAACTGGAGCCTATTATACAGAGTGAAGTAAGCCAGAAAGAAAAATACCAATACAGTATACTAATGCATATATATGGAATTTAGAAAGATGGTAACAACAACCCTGTATGCGAGACAGCAAAAGAGACACAGATGCATAGAACAGTCTTTTGGACTCTGTGGGAGAGGGAAAGGGTGGGATGATTTGGGAGAATGACATTGAAACATGTATAATATCATATATGAAATGAATCACCAGTCCAGGTTCGATGCATGATACAGGATGTTGGGGCTGGTGCACTGGGATGACCCAGAGGGATGGCACAGGGATGGAGGTGGGAGGGGGGTTCAGGATGGGAAACACGTGTACACCCATGGTGGATTCATGTTGATGTATGGCAAAACCAATACAATATTGTAAAGTTAAAAAAAAAAAAGTGCTAAGTAAATAGATATTCCATGTTGATGGATAGGATTCAACACCTCAGGATGTCAGTTCTTCACAACTTGATCTATAGATTCATTGGAATTCCAATAAAAATCCCAGAAAAATACTTTGTGAATATTGATAAACAAATTCTAAAGTTTATTTGGAGAGATAAAAGCCCCAAAATAGCCAACACAATATTGAAAGTGAACAAAGGTGAAGGACTAACACTACTCAACTTCATGACTTACACAAAGCTATAGTAATCGAGACACACAGCAATGGCAAAACAATAGACAAATGGATCAATGAAAATAGAGTAGAGAGCCCAGAAATAGTCAGCTTATCATTGACAAAGCAGCAAAGGTGACACAGTAGAGCAATGACAATCTTGCCCACAAATAGTACCATAACAATTGTACACAGACATACAAAAAATGAATCTGGACACAAATTTACACCCTTCACAAAGCTTACTTCAAAATGGACCATAAAATACATAAAATATAGCACTATAAAACTTCTGGATGACCTAGAGGGGTGGGATGTGGGAGTGGGAGGAAGGTTCAAGAGGGAGGGAATATATGTAAACATATAGCTGGAAAAGACCCTGATGCTGGGAAAGATCGAGGGCAGAAGGAGAAGGATGTAACAGAGGATGAGATGGTTAGATAGCATTGCCAACTTAATAGATACAAATCTGAGCAAACTTCAGGAGATGGTGAAGGACAGGGAAGCCTGGCATGCTGCAGTCCATGGGGCTGCAAAGAGTCGGCATGACTGAGCAGCTGAACAACATAGCTGATTCACATTGTTGTACAGGTACTAACACAACGTTGTAAGGTAATTATGCTCCTTTAAAAAAATAAATATGATACTTCCAGAAGATATAATGGGAGAAGACCTAGATGACCTTGGGTATGATGATGACTTAAATACACCAAAGACATAATCAATGAAAGAAATCATTGATGTGTTGGACATTTAAAACTAAAAAATTTCACTCTGTGAAAGACAATGACAAAAGAATAAGAAGTCAAATTATATTCTGGGAGAAAATACAACAGACACATTGGACAAAGGGCTTTTATCCAAAATATAAGAGAAACTCTAAAAACTCAAGAACAATAAAACAAATGACACGATAAAAAAAAAAAAAATAGGCCAAAGACTCCATCAGACACCTCACCAAAGAATATACACAGATGACAAACACATGAAAAAAAAATGCTTCACATGATGTGTCATGAGGGAAATGTGAATCAAAACAACAATAAGACATCTCTATGCACCAATCAGAATGGCCAAACCCAGAACACTGACAACAGGATGTGATACAATAGGAAGTATCATCCACCGCTGGTGAGAGTGCAAAACGGCGCAGCAACCTTGGAAGGCCATATGGCAGTTTCCTAAAAAACCAAGCATACTCTTTCCAAACTACCTGGCAATTGTACTCCTTAGTATTAACTCAGAAGAGTTGAAAACTTCTTTGCAGGTCCACACAAAAACCTGCACACAGATGTTTATAGTAGCTTTATTCAAAAGACTATACATTCATTTAAGTGTCTAACTTTAACGAAAATTCTTTAAATATTTATACAATTGAGCTTTAATCAGTTATATTTTAGAAAACTATAAAACTATTTTAAAAATATAGTTGGCTTGATTTTTAAGCCTGCACATTAGTAACATTAAGATAATTATATATTTGAAATATTTATAACAAGGAAACTCTGAGATCATTAGCCTTAAGTTCTCTTATAAATCTTATAAACTTTGTGACTAAAAAATACATAAATCAGATCTCAGTAATCAGGAATCATTAATTATTCACTAATACAACACCTCTTTTAGCATTAGGACAAACAATTTTTTAAAAGTGAATTTTTTCCTAATAAGAATAATCCATGGTAATCAATAATCCATTTTGATTACATAAAATTTGAAAAACATTGAAAAATTATACGGAAGAATAAAAATCACTTGTTAACACACCTCACAAAGCTAGCCATCAAAGTACTCTATTATTTCCAGCTCTATTGAGATATTATTGATTATAGGACATGTAAGCTAGTGTTTAATGTGATTATGAAACATAATATTATGAAATAATTAGTACAATGAGGTTAGTCAAACTTCCACCCCTACATAATTACTAATTTTTTTTTTTTTTGGTAATAAGAATTAAAAGATATCCAACTTGCAAGTATATATAAAGCCATTTCCTTCTCCTTATTCTTTACTGTCTGAGCCACCATGCAAGTTCCAAGAATACTGGAAAGGTAGCCATTCCCTTCTCCAGGGGATCTTCCCAATCCAGGGACTGGATACAGGTCTTTCCACACTGTAGGCAGTTTTTTTACCATCTTTGCCACCATGGAGTCCCCTATATAATACAGTATTGTTAATTATTGTCACCATGCTGTACATTAGATCCAAAGAGCTTATTCATCTTGTAAGTGGAAATTTGTATGTTTTGACCAACATCTCCCAATCTCCTGCATCCTGACTCCTGGTAAGTATCATTTTACATATTTCTATGAGATTGGATTTTTAAAATTTCACACATAAGCAAGAAACATATAGTATGTTTTTCTCTGTTGCTACTTTAATGCCTTCAAGGTCCATCTATCTTGTCACAAACAGCAGGATTTTCCTCTTATTTATGGCTGAACAACATTTCTTTATGTATATACTACATTTTTCTTCATTCTTTGTTCTGTTGATGGATATTTAGGTTTCCTTCTTGTGGCTATTGCAAATAATGCTGCAGTGAACATGAGAGCTGGGTATCTCCTCCAGGTAGTGATATCATTTCCTTTGGATATGTACCCAGAAATGCGTTTGATAGATCATGTGGTAGTTTTATGGCTTCCCAGGTGGTGCTAGTGTTAAAGAACCCACCTGCTAGTATATGAGATGTAAGAGACACAGGTTTGATCCCTGGGCTGGGAAGATCCCCTGGAGAAGGGCATGTCATCCCACTCCAGTATTCTTGCCTGGAGAATCGTATGAACAGAGGAGAATGGAGGGCTATAGTCCACAGGGTTGCAAAAAGTTAGACACGACTGAAGCAAGTTAGCACGTGGTAGTTTTATTTATTTATTTTCTTGAGGAACATTAGCTTTTTTTCCCATTGAGTTGTATGAGTTATTTATAAAGGTTGTATATTAACACTTTATCAAATATATGTTTTGAATTTTTTAAAAGTCAATTCCTTTCAGTAGGTTGTGTTTTCATTTTGTTGGTGGTCTCCTTTATTGTGCACAAGCTTTTAGGTGTTATGTGGTCCCACTTATTTTTTTTTTCTTTTATTGCTTTTAGAATCAGATTAAAGAAATCATCACCAAGACCTAGTTCAAAGGGATTGCTGCCTATGTTTTCTTCTAGAAGTTTTATGATTTCAGGTTTTATGTTTAAGTCTTTAACTCATTTTGAGTTAATTTTTGTGTATAGTGTGAAATCACGGTCATTTCATTTTTTGACATATGGCTGTGCAGTTTTCCCAACACTGTTTATTGAAGAGACTGTCCTTTCCCCATTGTATATTCTTGGGTCCCTTGTTAATAATTACTTGTATATACATGAGTTTAGTTTTTGGCTCTCAGTTCTGATTATTGATATGTGTCTGTCTTTATGTCAACACCATACTGTTTTAATTCTTACAGTTTTGTAATACATTATGAAACCATGCAATGTGATGCCTCCCAGTTTGTTCTTCTTTCTCAATATTGCTTTGAGTGTGTGTGTGTTTCCATAAATTTTAGGGTTATCTGTTCTATTTCTTTGAAAAATATCACAGGTATTTTGGTAGGGATGGCACTGAATCTATAGATTGCTTTGGGTGGTGTAGACATTTTAGTAATATTGATTCATCCAATATTGAAGCACTGAATATTATTCCTTTATTTGTGTCTTCTTCAATTTCTTTCATCAATGTCTTATAGTTTGCAATATACAGGTCTTTCTATTGTTAAATTTATCTCTAGGTGTTTTATTCTTTTTGATGAAGTTATATGTAGGATTCTTTTCTTAATTTCTCTTTGATAAGTATTATTATTGCATAGGCATACATCATTTTTGTGTATTGATTTTTAATCCTGCAACTTTACTGAAATTATTAATTCTAATAATGGATGGAGTCTTTAGAGTTTTCTATAGATAATATTCTGTCTTCTGCAAATAGTGACATTTTTACTTCTTCTTTTCTAATTTTGACGATGTTTACTTCTTTTTATTTCCCAGTTGCTCTAGCCAGAACTCCCAATACTATGTTGAAAAAAAGTGATGAGAGTGGGCATCCTTGTTTTTATCTTGATTTTAGACTGAAAGCTTTAAGCTTTTCACTGTTAAGTATAATGTCAGCTGTGGGCTTGTCACATATATATATAGCCTGTATTATGTTGAGGTATATTCCATCTATATTTAATTTGTTAAGAGTTTTAAAAATCATAAATGAATATAACTTTTATCAAAAGCTTCCTCTGTATCTATTGAGATGATTCTATAAATATTATTCTTCAATTTGGTAAAGTGATATATCACATTGATTGATTTGTGAATATTGAACCATCCTTGAAATCTTGGGATAAATCCTACTTTT
The DNA here is from genome assembly GCF_032452875.1 of Bos javanicus. Lineage (NCBI taxonomy): Eukaryota > Metazoa > Chordata > Mammalia > Artiodactyla > Bovidae > Bos > Bos javanicus. Next base: position 13,508,311 of record NC_083870.1, read on the forward strand.
AATGTATTGTTGAATTCAGTTTGCTAATATTTTGTTGAGGATTTTTGCATCTGTGTTCATCAGCGATACTGACTCACAATTTTTTTTTTTTTTTTGCAATATCTTTGTCTGGTTTTGATGTCAGGGTGACGCTTACTTTATAGAATGAGTTTGAAAGCTTTTCTCACTCTTCGACTTTTTGGAATAATTTGAGAAGGATAGTTGTTAACTTGTCTTTAAATATTTGGTAGAAGTCACTTGTGAAGTTTTTGGTCTTGGACTTTTGCTTTTTGGGAGTTTTAGTTTCATTACTGATACAATTTTGTTACTGGTAGTTGGTCTGTTCATACTTTCTATTTCTTCCTGATTCAGTCTTGAGAGATTGTACATTTGTAGGAATTTGTTCATTTTTTTCTAGACTGTCCATTCTATTGGTGTAAAGTTGTTTGCATTACACTTTTATGATCCTTGCTATTTCTGTGGTTTCAGTTGTAACTTTTTAAAAAATTCTTATTTTATTTATTTGTGTCTACTCTTTTTTTCTTGATGAATCTGGCTAAGAATTTACCAACTTTGCTTGTCTTTTCAAAGAACAAAGCTCTTATTTCATTGAACTTTTATATTGTCTTTTTAGTCTCTATTTTCTCCTCTGATCTTTGTTATTCTTTCATTCTACTAACTTTGGGCTTGGTATTTTTTTTTAAGTTCCTTTAGTTATAAAGTTTGGTTGTTTATTTGAACTTTTCCATATTTCCTGTAGTAGGCTTGTACTGCTATAAACTTTCTTCTTAGAACTGGTTTTGCTGCACCCCATAAAATAAGAATCATGTATTTTCATTTGTCTCCAAGTAGTTTTTGATTTCTTTTTAAATTTCTTCAATGACTCTTATTCATTAGTAGCATACTATTTAGTCTCCACAACAGTCCACTTCAGTTCAGTTGTCAGTTGTCTCCGACTCTTTGCAACCCCATGGACTGCAACACGCCAGGCCTCCCTGTCCATCACTAACTCCCAGAGTTTACTCAAACTCATGTTCGTTTAGTCGGTAATGCTATCCAACCATCTCATCCTCTGCTGTCCGCTTCTCCTCCCACCTTCAATCTTTCCCATCATCAAGGTCTTTTCAAATGAGTTAGTTCTTCACATTAGGTGGCCAAAGTATCAGAGTTTCAGCTTCAGCATCAGTCCTTCCAATGAATATTCAGGACTGATTTCTTTTAGGATTGACTGATTGGATATCCTTGCAGTCCAAGGGACTCTCAAGAGTCTTCTCCAACACCACAGTTCAGAGGCTTCAATTCTTCAGTGCTCAGCTTTCTTTATAGTCCAACTCTCACATTCATATATGACTACTGGAAAAACCACAGCTTTGACTAGACAGACTTGGCATAGTATGTCTCTGCTTTTTAATATGCTGTCTAGATTGGTCATAACTTTCCTTCCAAGGAGTAAGCGTCTTTTAATTTCATGGCTGCAGTCACCATCTGCAGTGATTTTGGAGCCCAGGAAATAAAGTCTGTTACTGTTTCCATTGTATCCCCATCTTTTTGCCATGAAGTGATGGGACCAGATGCCAATGATCTTAGTTTTCTGAATGGTGAGTTTTATGCCAACTTTTTCACTCTCCTCTTTCACTTTCATCAAGAGGCTCTTTAGTTCTTCACCTTCTGCCATAAGGGTGGTGTTATCTACATATCTGAGGTTATAGATATTTCTCCTGGCAATTTTGATTCCAGCTTGTGCTTCATCCAGCCCAGCATTTCTCATGATGTACTCTCCATATGAGTTAAATAAGCAGAATGACAATATACAGCCTTGACGTACTCCTTTTCCTATTTGGAACCAGTCTGTTGCTCCATGTCCAGTTCTAACTGTTGCTTCCTTACCAGCACACAAATCTCTCAAGAGACAGGTCAGGTGGTCTGGTATTCCCATCTCTTTCAGAATTTCCCACAGTTTATTGTGATCCACACAGTCAAAGGCTTTGGCATTGTCAATAAAGCAGAAATAGATGTTTTTCTGGAACTCTCTTGCTTTTTCAATGATCCAACAGATGTTGGCAATTTGATCTCTGGTTCCTCTGCCTTTTCTAAATCCAGCTTGAGCATCTGGCAGTTCCTGGCTCATGTACTGTTGAAGACTGGCTTGGAGAATTTTGAGCATTATTTTACTAGAGATGAGTGCAGTTGTGCCGTAGTTAGAGCATTCTTTGGGACTGGAATGAAAACTGACCTTTTCCAGCCCTGTGGCCACTGCTGAATTTCCAAATTTGCTGGCATATTGAGTGCAGCACTTTCACAGCACATCTTTTAAGATTTGAAATAGCTCAACTGGAATTCCATCACTTCCACTAGCTTTGTTCGTAGTGATGCTTCCTAAGGGCCACTTGAGTTCACATTTCAGGATGTCTGGCTCTAGGCGAGTGATCATACCATCGTGATTATCTAGGTCATGAAGATCTTTTTTGTATAGTTCTTCTGTGTATTCTTGCCACCTCTTCTTAATATCTTCTACTTCTGTTAGGTCCATACCATTTCTGTTCTTTATTGTTCTCATTTTTGCAAGAAATTTTCCCTTGGTATCTCTAATTTTCTTGAAGAGATCTCTAGTCTTTCCCATTCTATTGTTTTCCTCTATATCTTTGCACTGATCACTGAGGAAGGATTTCTTATCTCTTCTTGCTATTCTATGGAACTCTGCCTTCAAATGGGTATATCTTTCCTTTTCTCCTTTGCTTTTGGCTTCTCTTCTTTTCATAGCTATCTGTAAAGCCTCCTCAGACAGCCATTTTGCTTTTTTGCATTTCTTTTTCTGGGAGATGGTCTTGATCCTTGTCTCCTGTACAATGTCGGGAATCTCTGTCCATAGTTGTTCAGGCACTCTATCAGATCTAATCCCTTGAATCTATTTGTCTCTTCCACTGTATAATCGTAAGAGATTTGAGTTAGGTCATACCTGAATGCTCTAGAGGCTTCCCCTACTTTCTTCAATTTAAGTCTGAATTTGGCAATAAGGAGTTCATGATCTAGCCATAGTCAGCTCCTGGTCTTGTTTTTGCTGACTGTATAGAGCTTCTCCATCTTCATCTACAAAGAGTATAATCAATCTGATTTTGATGTTGACCATCTGGTGATGTCCATGCGTTGAGTCCTCTCTTATGTTGTTCAAAGAAAGTGTTTGCTATGACCAAACATAGAGTTTTTGCTATGGCAAAACTCTATTAGCCTTTGTGCTGTTTCATTCTGTACTCCAAGGCCAAATTTGCCTGTTATTCCAGGTGTTTCTTGACTTCCTACTTTTGCATTCCAGTCCCCTATAATGAGAAGGACACCTTTTTTGGATGTTAGTTCTAGAAGGTCTTGTAGGTTTTCTTTAGTTCAATTCAGTTCAGTAGCTCAGTCGTGTCCGACTCTTTGCAACCCCATGAATCACAGCACACCAGGCCTCCCTGTCCATCACCAACTCCCGGAGATCACTCAGACTCACGTCCATTGAGTCTGTGATGCCATCCAGCCATCTCATCCTCTGTCATCCCCTTCTCCTCCTGCTCCCAATCCCCCCCAGCATCAGAGTCTTTTCCAGTGAGTCAACTCTTCACATGAGGTGGCCAAAGTACTGGAGTTTCAGCTTCAGCATCATTCCCTCCAAAGAAATCCCAGGGCTGATCTCCTTCAGAATGGACTGGTTGGATCTCCTTGCAGTCCAAGGGACTCTCAAGAGTCTTCTCCAACACCACAGTTCAAAAGCATCAATTCTTCGGCACTCAGCCTTCTTCACAGTCCAACTCTCACATCCATACATGACCACTGGAAAAACCATAGCCTTGACTAGACAGACCTTTGTTGGCAAAGTAATGTCTCTGTTTTTGAATATGCTATCTAGGTTGGTCATAACTTTCCTTCCAAGGAGTAAGCGTCTTTTCATTTCATGGCTACAGTCACCATCTGCAGTGATTTTGGAGCCCAGAAAAATTAAGTCTGACACTGTTTCCACTGTTTCCCCAACTATTTCCCATGAAGTGATGGACCGGATGCCATGATCTTAGTTTTCTGAATGTTGAGCTTTAAGCCAACTTTTTCACTCTCCACTTTCACTTTCATCAAGAGGCTTTTTGGTTCCTCTTCACTTTCTGCCATAAGGGTGGTGTCATCTGCATATCTGAGGTTATTGATATTTCTCCCGGCAATCTTGATTCCAGGGTGTGCTTCTTCCAGCCCAGCGTTTCTCATGATGTACTCTGCATAGAAGTTAAATAAGCAGGGTGACAATATACAGCCTTGACATACTCCTTTTCCTATTTGGAACCAGTCTGTTGTTCCATGTCCAGTTCTAACTGTTGCTTCCTGACCTGCATACAGATTTCTCAAGAGGCAGGTCAGGTGCTCTAATATTCCCATCTCTTTCAGAATTTTCCACAGTTTATTGTGATCCACACAGTCAAAGGCTATAGAACTATTTAATTTCAGCTTCTTCAGCATTACTGGTCAGGGCATAGACTTGGATTACCATGATATTGAATGGTTTGCCTTGGAAACGAACAGAGATCATTCTGTCGTTTTTGAGATTGCATCCAAGTACTGCATTTCAGATTCTTTTGTTGACTGTGATGGCTACTCCATTTCTTCTAAGGGATTCCTGCCCACAGTAGTAGATATAATGGTCATCTAAGGAGTAGGTCAAGGCTGCATATTGTCACTCTGCTTATTTAACTTATATGCCGAGTACATCATGAGAAACGCTGGGCTGGAAGAAGCACACCCTGGAATCAAGATTGCCGGGAGAAATATCAATAACCTCAGATATGCAGATGACACCACCCTTATGGCAGAAAGTAAAGAGAAACTAAAAAGCCTCTTGATGAAAGTGAAAGAGGAGAGTGAAAAAGATGGCTTGAAGCTCAACATTCAGAAAACTAAGATCATGGCATCCGGTCCCATCACTTCATGGGAAATAGATGGGGAAACAGTGGAAACAGTGTCAGACTTAATTTTTCTGGGCTCCAAAATCACTGCAGATGGTGACTGCAGCCATGAAATTAAAAGACGCTTACTCCTTGGAAGGAAAGTTATGACCAACCTAGATAGTATATTCAAAAGCAGAGACCTTTGCCAACAAAGGTCTGTCTAGTCAAGGCTATGGTTTTTCTAGTAGCCATGGATGTGAGAGTTGGACTGTGAAGAAAGCTGAGCACTGAAGAATTGATGCTTTTGAACTGTGGTGTTGGAGAAGACTCTTGAGAGTCCCTTGGACTGCAAGGAGATCCAACCAGTCCATTCTAAAGGAGATCAGTCCTGGGTGTTCCTTGGAAGAAATGATGCTGAAGCTGAGACTCCAGTACTTTGACCACCTCATGCAAAGAGTTGACTCACTGGAAAAGACTCTGCTGCTGGGGGGGATTGGGGGCCGGAGGAGAAGGGGACGACAGAGGATGAGATGGCTGGATGGCATCACCGACTCGATGGACATGAGTTTGAGTGAACTCCAGGAGTTGGTGATGGACAGGGAGGCCTGGCATGCTGCAGTTCATGGGGTCGCAAAGAGTCAGACACGACTGAGCGACTGAACTTAACTGAATTGAAGTTCAATTCACCCATTCCAGTCCATTTTAGTTCGCTGATTCCTAAAACGTTGGTGTTCACTCTTGTCATCTGCTGTTTGATCACTTCCAGTTTGCCTTCATTCATGGACCTAACATTCCAGTTTCTTATGCAATATTGCTCTTTACAGCATCAAACCTTGCTTCTATCACCTGTCCCACCCACAACTGGGTGTTGTTTTTGCTTTGGTTCTGTCTCTTCATTCTTTCTGGAGTTATTTCTACACTGATCTCTAGCATACTGGGCACCCACTGATCTGGGGAGCTCATCTTTAAGTGTTCTATCTTTTTGCCTTTTCCACTGTTCATGGAATTCTTAAGGCAAGAATACTGAAGTGGTTTGCCACTCCATTCTCCAGTGGACCACATTTTGTCAGAACTTTCCACCATGACACATCCATCTTGGGTGGGCCTACACGGCATACCTCATAGTTTCATAGAGTTAGACAAGGCTGTGGTCCATGTGATCAGATTCATTAGTTTTCTATGATTGTGGTTTTCAGTCTGTCTGCCCTCTGATGGAGAAGTATAAGAGGCTTAAGGATAAGAGTCTCCACATGTTTGTGGGTTTCTTTTTTTTTTTTTTTTTTGGTAGTTGTTCTCATGGCATTGTAGTCAGAATACTATGAGCATAGTAGTCTCAAAGCATTGTGGTCAGAAAATATGCTTAATATGATTTCAGTTTTCTCAAATTTACTGAGACTTGTTTTGGAGCTGGAATATGATCTGTCTTGGAGAATGCTCCATGCACAGTTGAAAAGAATATGTATTCTTCTACTTTGAGATGGAATGTTCTATGTAGATCTGTAAGTCCATCTGACCTAATGTGTCATTTAAGGTCAATATATCATTTAAGGTCAATGTATCCTTATTGATTTTCTGCCTGGATGATTTTTCCATTGATGTAAGTGTGGTGTTAGAGTCCCCTACTATTACTGTATTACTGTTAGTTTCTACTTTCATGTGTGTTAATATTTGCTTTAGGTTCTCTTGTTTTGGGGCAAATACAGTTATTAATACAATTGTTATATCTTTTCCTAAAATTAATGCTTTTATCATTATATAATGTCCTTCTTTGTCTCTTGTTACAGTCTTTGCTTTAAAGTATATGATGTCTTATGTAAGTATTGCTACCCTAGCTTATTCTTGTTTCCATTTGCATGGAAAACCTTTTTCCTTCTCCTCATTTTGATTCAGTGTGTATTTAGAGCTGAAGTGAGCTTCTTGCAGACATCATACATATGGATCCTTTTGGGGGGGATATCCATCTGGTCACTCTATGTCTTTTGATTGACACATTTAGTCCATTTAAATTTACAGTAATTATTGAAAATTATGTACTCATTGCCATTTTGTTAATTGTTTTTGTAGTTCCTGTTTATTTATTTCTTGTTCTTTAGCTCTCTTCTCTTTTGGTTTGGTAACTATCTTTAGTATTATGATTTGATTCTTTTCTCTTTCTGTGTGAGAATCTGTTATAGATTTTGACTTGTGATTACTATGAGGCTTAAATGTATATGAGGCATATATATTGGCATAAGTGTGTGTATATATATATATATATATATATATATATATATATATATATATATAATTTTAAGTTACTGATCTCTTAAGTTCAAATGCATTTTAACAATCCTGCATTTGTACTCTCCTCCCTTAATTATTACTGTTTTTGATATCACATTTTACATCTGGTTTGTGCATCCCCTAACTGCTTATTGTAAATGTAGATAATTTTTACTACTTTTCTCTTTTAACCTTCTTCCTAGCTTTGTGTATGGATGATATCTTATCTTTACAATATATCTGCCTTTACTATTAACCTTTGTAATTTTTATATTTCTAGTTGTGGTATTTTCTTTTTTTGCTTAGAAAAGTTCCTTTAACATTTGTTATGAAGCTGGTTTGTTGGTGCTGAACTCTTTTAGAATTTGCTTGCCTGTAAAACTTTGATTTCTCCATCAACTTTGAGTGAGAGCCTTGCCAGGTGAGTGCTCTTGGTTGAAGGCTTTTCCCTTTCATCACTGTATCATGCCACACCCTCTGTCCAACAATTTCTGCTGAAAAATCAGCTGATAGTCTTATGTCTATGGGGTCGCACAGAGTCGGACACGACTGAAGCGACTTAGCAGCAGCAGCAGTCTTATGTGATTTTTCTCTGCACATAACTTGTTGCTTTTAATATTTTCTTTTTATCTTAATTTTTCCAATTTTAATTACATTGTTTCTTGGTGTAATTCTATTTGGGTTGATCATCCTCGGGACTCTGTTCTTTCTGGAGCTGGATGCCTGTGTCCTCTTTCAGATTAGGGAACTTTTCAGCTATTATGTCTTCAAATATGTTCTGTACTCATTTCTCTTTCTTTTATTCTTTTGGGACCCCCTGTCCTATGAATGCTAGTATGCTTGATGTTGTCTTAAAAGTCTCTTAAATGGTCATAATTTAAATTTTTTCTTTTGTCTATTAAGCTTGAGTTATTTCCACTCTTCTCTTTTCCAGTTTGATGATCTTTTTTTCTGTAGCACCTAATCTATTATTAACTCCTTATAGTGTAATTTTTAGTTCAGTTATTGTGTTCCTCACTTCTATTTGGTACTTTTTTTAGAAAAAAATGTTTGTTCAACATCTCACTGTTCATGCATTTTTTTATTCTGAACTAAAAACTGCACTATAAGGAATCAACAATAGATTAGAACATTTAATATTCATAGACACTTGGCAGTTTGAATATATAAAGATGTATTTCATTATTTTTAATCCTAAATAGTATCCCTTCATATAATTTATTCAATCAACATAATGTGGTCAAGATCAGAAACTTGATCTGACTCAAACATTTAAATCATAGCTCTGCCAACTTATTAGCTATATAACCTGGAGCAAGTTCATTCACTTATCAGTGTTGCAATTTCCTGGGGATAATAATGATATTTGTATACTAGCATTTGCAGGTTACTGTTTGAGAATTGATTTGCATATTTGTCTTAGAGGACAGCCTAGATTAAGTACATCCTTATTATGAGTGCTGTAGATAAAACAAATCAGGGAGGAGTGAGGAGGTGTCAGAAGAAGGGTGCAGTATTAAATAGTGGGGTGAAGAAGACAAAATTTGTTCAATGACCTGAAGAAGGTGAGAAGGTAAGAATGAGACATATAAATGCCTGGAATAAGAGTATTCTAGGCAGAACCAAAGACTCTGAGGCAGGAGCATGACTGTTATGTTAAAGGTATAGCAAAAAGCCCCAGTGTCCTAGAGTGGACTAAGAAAAAAAGGGAGTGTGGAAGATGGGGTCAGATGGTGTAGGGCCTTGCAGGAAAAGTGGGAGTGAAGGAAGAATATTCATCTTAGGAGTAATGAAATGAAACGTTTGAAGGGATCACTTTTGATGGTATTTTGTGAACAGTTTTTAAGAGACCAAGAGCAGAAACAGAAAGACTGTGAGACTATTGCAGTAGTGCAGATGAGAGATGATGATCATATTGGATCAAATAGGTAGTGACAGTTATATTATATGTATGTGTTTATATATATATAATGAAAAAATAATTAGTATTTGCTGAGAGAGTTTGGAGTATAAATAAAGAATTAAGGATGACACCAAGGTTTGGTAGCCAGAACAAAAGGAAAGACAGAGGTAACATTTATTTAATGGATGTATATGGAAAGAACATTTAGGGAGTTCAAATTTAGACATGCTAGACATCCAAACGGAGAAGGCAATGGCACCCCACTCCAGTACTCTTGCCTGGAAAATCCCATGGGTGGAGGAGCCTGGTAGGCTGCAGTCCATGGGGTCACTAAGAGTCGGACACGACTGAGCGACTTCACTTTCACTTTTCACTTTCATCCATTGGAGAAGGAAATGGCAACCCACTCCAGTGTTCTTGCCTGGAGAATCCCAGGGACGGCGGAGCCTGGTGGGCTGCCGTCTATGGGGTCGCACAGAGTCGGGCACGACTGAAGCGACTTAGTAGTAGTAGTAGACATCAAAATGAAGATGTCATGTAAGTAGTAGATCTTTTAGGTAGACAATGGGGTTAAAAGAATAAGAGAATGGAATACAAGAAACTTAATGAGGATTATCTCAATGGCACATGGTGATTGGTTGGGTGTCTGGGATGGGGGAGAAGGAGTCAAAATGAATGAAATTATGACTGCCTGTGACCCAAATCATTTACACTCATGAGACTTTATGGAAGTACCTAATATCTGTGGGTTATATGTCTTCATCTATATAATGGGGATCTTTGCTCACAGAATTGTTAAAGGCAAACATAGAGTTATGGAAGGAAATGGCAACCCACTCCAATTTTCTTGCCTGGAGAATCCCAGGGATGGGGGAGCCTGGTAGTCTGCCGTCTATGGGGTCACACAGAGTTGGACACGACTGAAGTGACTTAGCAGCAGACTTATGGAAAGCCTATTGAATGTTGAATGATTTTATGAATAACATTGCAAAGAAGAAGCTGGTTTGAAGATGAGGTGATGACATCCACACATACCTTGCATGGAAAGAGACGCAAGAGGGAGAAACATCTCTTAAAATGTTTCATTTGCATCAGAAGTCAAGATGGCTCATTCTATGGTTTCCCACCCACCAAGGCCACATTGTCCACTTCAGGAGTAATCCTTTTTAACCCACCAGCTGCTCCGTATCAATTAGGATATTGAGGCACCTCAGTCAGAGTCCAAGATCCTTGGGAGAGGAAAAATTGGATAGTCCCAACTGAATACTCTAGAATTCCAAGGTCTCCAGTGACTAATGGTAAAGGGGTAAGCTGTGAACTTTGTTAGATTAAGGTTTTGCTCTACCACAGAACTAGTCTGAGATATCAGTTTCCTGTTATCCAAATGAGAATAATTATACCGACCTTAGAGTGTCCCTATAAAGATTAGAAGAATACTATTTCTAAAGTGCGTGGGACAAACCCTGATTGACTATAGGTTCGGAAAAACCCATGTCCCTTAATTTTACTTTTTTCTACTTTTGGTGGAGTGGGAATGGCTACTGGATGGTCCCATCTTACAATGCTCTTGAGCTTATGGGCACTGATGCCCAGCAAGACCAGTTACATGGGAAGTCTGTGAAGAAATGGTGCCTATCTCTCCCTCAGGTTTCTGCTCCACCTGAGAGATAGGAGATCAGAAAAGGTGACTTATTGCAGATCCCCTACCTCCCCCCTCACCTGCTTATATATATAAACACATCAAATAGGCTCATGGCATTGCTTCATGATGCTCAAGCCCTCAGCAGGAACCATGTTTAGACAGTCTGAAGGCAGATATGAAGCAGCTGAACCGAGCTGAGCAAGGAGGAGAACCAAGTGACTCAAGAATCTGGGTCAGTTAAGAAACCACAGAAGCTCACTATTAGATTGAGCCCACTTCTTACACAACAGCTGGGACCCAAGGGAGGAATCAGGAGCTTTGAGGACGTGAGGACCCCCAGAGAAAGGAGAAGCTCTCACAACCACAGTGCAGCTGAAACAGGTCTTCAGGCCATGTGAGGCTGGACTGGTGTGAGGATATCCCCACCTCCAACCTCTGGGACAGGTGGGGTTGCTGGAAGTCATCACATCCATCTTTGCTTCCTTGTGGACTGACTGCCAGAAAAACCTTCAACAGCCTCTGCTCTTGGTCTCAGTCTGCTCAGTTCCCCAGGAGTTGGAAAGAAGGGTTGCCCAGATCTTTCACAGACAGAGGTGCTTGTCTCCTTGGCACTGGCTTCTTGTGGCTCCAACACCCTCCTGAGGGAGCCCGAGGTGAGTCCAGCAGGAAAGACTCATGACCAATCCAGGGAAGACTGTTTCAGGACCTCCAAAGTGTTTGAAAAGGTCAGATATAGGAGAGACCATTTCTAAACCTTTGGGAACCAGATAGGCTTCATGGAACATGTGGTTTGGAAGAGGGCTTTGGGCAGGATGATAGGATTCCAGTAGGCAGGGGTGGGAGCAAGGAGCAGGGAAAGGGAGCCATCTTTCTGGGCAAAGGGATGTAAGTGAGCAAAGAGGAGGCTGACATTTAGATTGAAGCCAGAAAGACTCTTCAATAGAAAAGACCAGAAAGGGCTGGTTCAGATCTTCCTACAAACTTCACTCTTCCTATCCCCTGGAAGCCTCATCGAGGATGGTCAGAGGATACTGCACATTCATCATCATGACCAAGTACCCCTATCCCAGAAAGGGACAGGCCGAAGCTATTTTCCTAAGAATGCAATTCCTGACTTCTAGGTTCTAGGATTATTTTCTGAGAAAATTAAGTCCTGGAAGGGGGTAAAGAGTTACAAATTCCTCTTCCCACTTTACAAAAAGGTGGGTTTGGGGCCCATGGGCCAAGTTGAGGCCAAAGTCCAGGTTAACACAAAGGTTATAAGATACACTAGACATTCTTCCCAGTACAAGTGTACTGCTTGACACACACGCTTTGTTCTATGTAAGGTGCAACAGAATCCTCAGGCCAGTCCTTTACAGATTCATACCTACCCATGCTCCTTCCATTGACCCCCAACTCAGCATTCAACACCAAGGTCATAACTCCCTGCTCTGTGGCATGGCCATCTCCACACAGTCCCCATGCCTGGGCTCATGCTCTTAAGGAAAGACACACACCAACCACACAGCAGAGGCTGTGGGGATTAACACAGAAAAGTCTTCTTTGGAAAGCTTCAGAAGGTGAGGGGTCAGGAGTTGAGTCAATGGCAGAGGAGGAGTGCTCATCCTGTGACTGTGAGGATCCTGAACAGAAGGGCAGTTTGGAGAGGTGTCAGAGGAAGTAATAAGGCCACATAGGCCCAGGTAATGGACAAAGGGCAGATGGAACTGGACCAGAGGTGGAGCAGGCGGGTGTCTTCAGGGATCAAGCTCCTGGCGGAGGTGTCCTGGGAGTGCCAATTCTTCTGTTTCCTCCAATTAAATTATCTTCATGGCATGACATGGCTTACAGACCTCACTGTAGATAGTAGTGGAAGGTCACTTTTCTTTCTGTGACCTGATAACCTGGATGCTGTTCCCTGATAACCTGGAAATGCAAGACAAAAGGTTCCTGAAATAGCTGAGTGTTAGAGGAGCCCTAGAAGAACCAGAAAAGAATCAGTGCTATTGACATGTAATACTTATGAATTCCCCTAAGTGCCCAGAGGTATATTTTTCCCAAAAGTAAATTTTCTTACAAAACACTCTTGATTGTCTGGAAAGAGTTAAAGAGGAAGTAGGAAAAGAATCATCAGTGACTAGATAGGACAAACCCAGGCCAGGCAGTGAGAGACCTGGAAAAGCACAGTGCCCAGTTCTTACCTTATCCATGTGCTCTAGAGATTCCTGCTGGCTGCATACTGAATGCTGTCATCATCATCCTCTTGTGATCTTGCACCTGAGAGATAGGCAGAGTGGCTTGAATCTGAGCCTTGGAAATCTGTACCCTCTTCCACTGCTATGGACACAGACCATGGCCACACCCACTAATCCCTCTGCAGGGACATTTTGTAGGAGAAAGGATGTCAAGAATCCAGTGAAGAAAGAGAGGTATGTGGGCCTGGAAGGAGAAGGGCAACCTGCCTCTTCCAGTCTTCATCTTCTTCTCATGTATCTTCCAAAGGTACAGTCCACCTCCGAGGATCAATAACACAGCTGCGACTACCCTAAGGATGTCTGGCAGGAGGTCAGCATTCGCCTGGTTGGCTGAATCTGTTTTCCTCAAACACAGAGGGCAAATAAGTTAAAGTCAAGAGAGAACTTGAGATATCTACTGCCAAAGGAAGATAGACAGTAGGTGGAGAAGTCTAAAGACTCCTGGTTCAGAAGCTGAAGAAGGAGGAGCCTGGTAGTATCATTCATTCAACCAGGTCCTGGAACTTTTGCTTGGTGCCAGAGGTACTGAGATGAGCAAGATGGAGCCTCCCAGTGTAGAGGACTGATAAAATATCAAACTTTGCTAACCAGAGGGATTGCAGTAAAACAGAGCTGTACCCCTTGCACAGAGGTCCTCAGGGAGGGTCTCCCAGAGGAGGTGATGCATAAACTGACCTTGAGGGATGAGCAGCAGTTTCCCAGATATTCAGGGAGGGCATAGCATTCCAGGAAGGAGGAATGCTGCATTTGGGAAATGGTAGTATCTAAAGCCAACCCCTGGGAGTTGCCAGTGCTTTATTGCAGCAGGCAGGACTGGGCAGGGAACGAGATGTAGGTGAGGGGAATTAGTGAGGGCTTGTGGGTAATGCTGAGTATTGAAAATTACCTGATACTCTAGCCTTGGAGTAGAGAGGTCCAATTAACAGGTGTTTTAAGAGATCCTGGCATTTCAGATCCCTGCACCAGCTCATGGAGGATGGTTTACAGAGGGTGAGACCACACACAGTCTAAGGTTATTCATTCATTCAATGCAACTTTGATTACATAAACTTTGGCCAGGAGCTTGTGCTTCCACAGGGTTTCAAAGGAGAACAAAACATGGCTCCTGCCTTCATAGTGTTCCTGTCCATGCAGGAGACAAATCCATAAACAGATAATCACCACTCAGTGTAGGAGTGGCCACAGACACCCCAAGGGAGTTGATGCCTGAAGGCAGGATGGCTACATTATTGCAGGGCTCTGTGCAATATGAAAAGGCAGACTCCTTGTTAAAATTTTATTAAAATTTTAAGACATCAGTAGAATTTAGACAAATTAGCAGATTTTTAGACCAATCATGGGGCCTATCTTAAGGCAGGGCCATGTGTGAATGCATTTTCACATGCCCACATATCTGCAATGGCTGAGGAGAATCCTCCATGAAGAATGAGACAGGAAGTCAAGGACACAGGACGAAGAAGGGCTGATGGTCAAGGAAACATGTCCAGAGGTGCAAAAACTTGCAAAAGCAGGGCACATTCTGGAATGACAAACAAGGAATTCAGTGGTAAGTGTATAAATAAGGTCAGAAATGTGGGCAGAGGAGCGTATGAGCCCGTCCATGACATCCCACGGGAAGTCATGGAGGTCAGACTTAAAGAAAAGCCACAATGACCCATTATGATTACTTTCCTGAAGACCATGCTGAATGCACAATGGATGTTGGATAGTGGTGGAGAGAAGCACTGAAAAACGACTACCTGGGCTAGCAGGGGCAAGCAGTTTAGAGCAGGTCATGGATGTGAGACACACTCAAAAGCAAAGGTAAGTTGGATATTTTTCCTAGACTCCTGTATGAAGTGGTCAGAAAGCAGTGCTAAGAAAATGGTGGGAAGAAAAGCCCTGAACCCCCAGACCTCAGTGCTGTCTGAGCTCTGAAAGTGCTCCTCCCCTCTGGCAGATTGCACTCACCAGGGACGCAGACTCCACCAAGGTCGAAGGAGGCAGTTTTATATTCCACCGGGTTGCTGACCACACAGATGAGGCTGGCATGGGGCTGGCCTCTTGGCACGCTCACAGCCAGGATGTTGGCTGATGAGTTGCAGGCTGGTTCTAATGTCCTTCTCTGCTCCCATTCTTTGGGGAGGCCTTTCTTCTCCCAGGTCACATTCAGGTCTTCTGTGGCCCCAGAGGCTCTGCACTCCAGGGTGACGTTGCACCAGTCTGGTGTGATGGATGTTGATCCCACCAGAATCTGGGGAGAGGGCACGGGCTCTGGGGTAGGAGGCAACAAAAGAATTAAACTTCACATATGTAGAAAACTTTACATGCCACAGTTTAATATCTATTACCTCACTGAAGCCAAGGCATATGAGGAAGCCTTATAAAGAAAGTAAGGGATTGAGTGATAGTTGCTCAGTCATGTCTGACTCTCTGCAATCCCATGGACTGTAGCCTGCCAGTCACCTCTGTACATGGAATTTTCCAGGCAAGAACATTGGAGTGGGTTGCCATTTCCTTCTCCTATAAAGAAAGTGGGTGCATTTTATACTTAAAACATAATTTTCCTACAGCTAAATATTCACAAAGAGACTAGGAATGGGGCCATTGTGTTAGGCTCTATGCAATGTCACTAGATTTCACAAGCCTTAAAAATCAGCCACAAGAAAATAAAATTTAGATTTAATTTTCTTAGGGCCTATTATTTTTTTAAAAAATTGGGATTTTTTTTCCCAGAAGAGAAAGAAGCTTGGGACAGAAGGGCTTGTCTTGGTTCATGGCCCTTACCCTGTGTCTCCAGCTGAGTTAAGGCTTGGGACAGCACAACTCTTATGGGGAAGGACATCTGGTTAGTTTTGGGAGGCCAGAGAAAGGCACTAGCTTCCTAAAGTAGAGACATTTGTAGGAAATGCAGTGGTTACAACTAGGAATGACAATTCCAAGTGTGGTTAGAACATGCCACTGAACTTGTGGTATAGACAGGAAGAAAAGTGACAGATTTACAAGCTGCCTTGAAATCCCATGGGGACTTATGAGTTGTCTTCTCCATAGAAGGATATTTCCCTATGCAGGGAGGATTTTTAGGGAAAGACAGTGTTTGCTAAGTGGGTTCCTTAATAAGCATTGCAGTGTAAACTTTCTCCTATGCTCATATAGCATTTAAGAGCTAAATTGTGGTGTCTTTTCTGAGTGAGGCCATTAACAGATAGGCTCTGAGCAAGAAGACAGTGTTCATTGGGTACTGACTACACTCGGATTTTCAAATCATGGTAGAATAATGGCCCCTCAAAGATATCCATGTTTTAATCCTTGGAATCTGTGGATATGTTACATTACATGAAAAGGTGAATCAAGGTAGCAGATAGGATGAAAGCTGCTAATAAGTTAACCATACAATAATGAGATTATTCTGGATTATCTGGGCAAAATGCAATCATAAGCTTCCTTAAAAGAGAAAGAAGTCACTGATGCCAGCAAGACACCAGGATTTATGATTTTAACAACTATCCATGGTCAGAAATAGCCCTAAGAGATCTTCAGAGTTCATTTGGGGGATTCCAGCCCTTTGATGGACCAAAAATCCTAGTTCAGCCGTAGGGAAAGGGTAAGAACAGTTTCACTTTACCTCATCACCTTGATCCCAGGGCAGCATGACTCAGTGCTGAGAGAGATACCTCTAGACTGTGACTTTTCCCACAGGAGGAAGAGGGAATAAAGTGACAGTCTAGCTTCCCCGTAATTTGTGAGGCATTGCCTGGGAAGCTGGCTTCTGTCTCACAGCACCCAGAACAGTGAGGACATTATCTGAGGTTTCATGCACACGTGCTAAGTCACTTAAGTTGTGTCCAACTCTTTGTAGATCTATGGACTGTAGCCCAACAGGCTCCTCTGTCGATGGGATTCTCCAGGAAATAATACTGGACTGGATTGCCATGCCCTTCTCCAGGGGATCTTCCCAACCCAGGGGTCGAACCTGCCTCTCTTATGTCTCCTGCATTGGCAGGTGGGTTCTTTTCCAAACAAATATAAGTGGAAGGAGATCGCAGCAACTGGGACACATGGCACTGAAAACCATTTCTCACATATACCCACAGATGGTAGTCAATTCAACCCTATACCCAAAACCTCACATACTCCTGCAACCAACATCCCACATGCCTCTACAGCTGAAGCCTCAAACTTTGTTGAGCTTTACAGTGACTGTCTTTTTTCCCCTTAGAGCCAGCCCTAAAAGACTGGAAGAAGAGACTGCTTATTCAAATACACAGACACCAATGCAAGGCTACAAGAATGGAGAATCAGGAAAACATGACAATACCAAAGGAGCAAAACTAACTCCAATAACCAATCAGAAAGAAATAGAGATCTATGAATTGCCTAACAATGCAATATCGTCATATTAAATAAGCTCCGCAAACTACCAAAGAACACAGACAGATCACTAAGTAAAATTTGGAAAACAATTTGTGAACAAAATGATAAGTTCAGCAAGAGATAGAAAACATTCAGAAGAACCAAACAAAAATTCTGGTTCTAAAAATACAACGACTGCATTAAAAATTGAATAGTGTCTCATTAGCAGAGTTGACCAAACAGAAGAAACGAACAAGAAATTCAAAGACAGAGTATTTTAAATTATCCAGTTAGAGTAGGAAAAGGAAAAAGAATTTTAAAAAGTCTATGGGATACTATAGGAAAATCAATACACACATTATGGGAGTTCCAAAGAGAATACAAAGAAAAAGTGTTGATAATTTATTTAAAGAAATTATGGCTGAAAGTTTCCCAAGTCTGGGCAAGTAAATGGATATTCAGATTCATGAAGCCCAAAGGTCTCATGATGGTAGAATCAAAGAAGTATAAATCAAGACACATAGTAACTGAATATTCAAAATTCAAAGACAAAGACAGAATTTTGAAAATAGCAAGAGAAGAGCATCATATACAAGGGAATCTCTATAAGAATATCATCAGATTTCTCAGCAGAGACCTTATAGACCAAGAGAGAATGGAATGATGTATTCAAAGTACTGAAAAAACCCCATTGGTAACCAAGATTATTATACCTGGTAAGAATGTTCTTTAAAAAAGAAGAAGAGATAAAAACTCTCCATGACAAGCAAAAACTGAGAGAGTTTTCCTCATTAAACCTGCCTTATAAGCTATGCCAAAGGGAGCTCTTAAAGTTGAAATAAAAAGATGCTAAAAATATACAAAATCGAGGGAGGAGCTAAGATGGCGGAGGAGTAGGACGGGGAGAACACTTTCTCCCTCACAAATTCATCAAAAGAACATTTAAACGCCGAGTAAATTCCACAAAACAACTTCTGAATGCCGGCAGAGGACATCAGGCACCCAGAAAAGCAACCCAAGTCTTCGAAAGGAGGTAGGAAAAAATATAAAATACAAAAAAAAAGAGACAAAAGAGGGAGGGATGGAGTTCCATCCCAGGAAAGGAGTCTTAAAAAGAGAGAAGTTTCCAAACACCAGGAAACCTTCTCACTGCTGAATCTGTGCCGAGCCTTGGAAGCACAGAGGGCAACATAACAGGGAGGAAAAATAAATAAACAATTAAAACCCGCAGATTACGAGCCTTACGGTAACTCCCCCAGCGGAGAAGCAGCACAGATGCCTGCACACGCAACTAGCAAGCGGGGGCTAGGCAGGGAGGCGCCGCACGGGCTGCATCACTTAGAGTAAGGATCTGGCCTGAATACCCCAAGCGCTATCTGAGCGAAATAATTTGGGCTAGCAAACCAGACTGTAGGATATCTACCACGTGAAAAGCCAGCCCTAACCTAAGACACCACCAGGCCCACGCACGGAACAAAGGACTGAACACAGATAGCCAGCTGCAGACCATCACCCTCTGGTGACAGGCAGCCAGAGCTGGAAAGGGGCAATTGCAGCCCCAGAGAGACATTATCTATAAAACTGTAAGCAGGCTTCTATGCTAACTAAAACTTCTTGGGGTCTAGATGGTCAACATCCGCCTGAGAAGGTGTGCTGGTTGTACACCCAGAAAACCAAGCGGCAGGGATGCGATAAGTCGCAGCAACCATGCTCGCCAAACACCTCATCACCTGAGCTGCTCAGACCTGGGAAGGGCACAAAACGCAGGCCCAACCAAGTCTGCGCCTCTGAGGACTACCCGAGTGCCTGAACCTGAGTGGCTTGGACCTGGGAGGTGCAAGCAGCCCAGGGCCGGCCACGGATGGTTCCTGGCAGAGCAACCTAGAGCCTGAGCAGTGTGGGCAGGGAGGCTACACGCGCCGTGAGCGGGGGCAGACCCAGTGTGGCTGAGGCACTGTGAGCACACGCCAGTGTTATTTGTTTGCAGCATCCCTCCCTCCCCACAGCACTACTGAACAAGTGAGCCTAAAAAAAAAAAAAAAAACGTGTCCACCACCGTCCCCTTTGTGTCAGGGCAGAAACCAGACACTGAAGAGACCAGCAAACAGAATAAGCTATAACAGAGGGAACCGCCTTGGAAACTACAGGCAATAGATTAAAACCCTGTGGTTAGTACCAACTACATAGGAAGGGGCCTATAGATCTTGAGAAATGTAAGTCGGACAGAGGAACTAGCCGAAAATGAACTGACCCCACAATACCCACAACAAAACCAGAAAAAGTCCTAGATATATTTTTACTATTTTTACGATTATTCTTTCTTTATTTTTTTTTTAATTTTTTAAAAAAATTTAAGTCCTCTATTATTCCTTTAATTTTCACTTTTATAACCTACTATTACTTTGCAAAAAAAAAACAAAAAAGACCCTTTTTTTTTTTAAAGCAAACTTCATATATGTATTTTTTATAATTTTTGTGACCTTGTTTTTTTTTCTTCTTCTTCTTTTCTTTAACATTGTATTTTTGAAATTCCAAACTCTACTCTAGATTTTTAATTTTAGCTTTTTGGTATTTGTTATCAATTTTGTACCTGTATATCTTTTTATAATTTTTGTAACTTTTTCTTTCTCTCTTTCTTTCTCTTCTTCTTTTATATAACATTGTATATCTGAAATCCCAAACTCTAGTCTAGATTTTTTATTTTATGCTTTTTGGTATTTGTTATCAATTTTGTACCTATATTTTCTTTATAATTTTTGCGACTTTGTTTGTTTTTGTTTGTTTGTTTTTTCCTCTCTTTATTTTTCTTCTTCTTTTTTTAACATTGTATTTTTGAAATTCCAAACTCTACTCTAGATTTTTAACTTTTGCTTTTTGTTATTTGTTATCAATTTTGTACCTACATTTTCTTTATAATTTTTGCGACTTTCTCTTTGTTTTGTTTTGTTTTTTTCTCTCTTTCTTTTCCTTCTTCTTTTCTTTAACATCGTATTTTTGAAATTCCAAACTCTACTCTAGATTTTTAATGTTTGGTTTTATGTATTTGTTACCAATTTTGTACCTTTAAGAACCCAATCTTCAGTACCCATTTTTCACTAGGAAGCGAGATTACTGGCTTGACTGCTCTCTCTCCCTTTGGACTCTCCTTTTTCTCCACCAGGTCGTCTGTGTCTCCTCCCTAACCCCTCTCTACTCTACCCAACTCTGTGAATTTCTGTGTGTTCCAGACGGTGGAGAACACTTAGGGAACTGATTACTGGCTGGCTCTGTCTTCCTCCTTTTCATTCCCCCCTTTTATCCTCCTGGCCACCTCAGTCTCCTTTCTCCTTCTTCTCTTCTCTGTATAACTCCGTGAACATCTCTGAGCGGTCCAGTTGTGGAGTGCACATAAGGAAGTGATTACTGGCTAGCCCACTCTGTCCTCTATTGATTCCATCTCATCTCATTCGGGTCACCTCTAACTCCCTCCTCCTTCTTCTCTTCTCCGTGTAATGCTGTGAACCTCTCTGGGTGACCCTCATGGTGGAGAAACTTTTCATCTTTAACCTAGATGTTTTATCAATGGTACTGTATAGAAGGAGAAGTTTTGAAACTACTGTAAAAATAAGACCAATAACTGGAAGCAAGAGGCTTAAGTCCAAACCCTAACTCCAGGAAACTCCTGACTCCAGGGAACATTAATTGACAGGAGCTCATCAAACGCCTCCATACCTACACTGAAACCAAGCACCACACAAGGGCCAACAAGTTCCGGGCAAGACATACCAAGCAATTCTCCATCAACACAGGAACACAGCCATGAGCTCCAAGATACAGGCTGCCCAAAGTCAGCCCAAAACCATAGACATCTCATAACTCATTACTGGACACTTCATTGCACTCCAGAGAGAAGAAATACAGCTCCACCCACCAGAACACCGACACAAGCTTCTCTAACCAAGGAATCTTGACAAGCCACCTGTACAAACCCACACACAGCGAGGAAAAGCCACAATAAAAAGAACTCCATAAACTGCCAGAATACAGAAAGGACACCCCAAACTCAGCAATTTAAACAAGATGAAGAGACAGAGGAATACCCAGCAGATAAAGGAACAGGATAAATGCCCACCAAACCAAACAAAAGAGGATGAGATAGGGAATCTACCTGATAAAGAATTCTGAATAATGATAGTGAAATTGATCTAAAATCTTGAAATCAAAATGGAATCACAGATAAATAGCCTGGAGACAAGGATTGAGAAGATGCAAGAAAGGTTTAACAAGGACCCAGAAGAAATAAAAAAGAGTCAATATATAATGAATAATGCAATAAATGAAATCAAAAACACTCTGGAGGCAACGAATAGTACAATAACAGAGGCAGAAGATAGGATTAGTGAATTAGAAGATAGAATGGTAGAAATAAATGAATCAGAGAGGAAAAAAGAAAAACGAATTAAAAGAAATGAGGACAATCTCAGAGACCTCCAGGACAATATTAAACGCTACAACATTCGAATCATAGGGGTCCCAGAAGAAGAAGACAAAAAGAAAGACCATGAGAAAATACTTGAGGAGATAATAGTTGAAAACTTCCCTAAAGTGGGGAAGGAAATAATCACTCAGGTCCAAGAAACCCAGAGAGTCCCAAAAAGGATAAACCCAAGGTGAAACACCCCAAGACACATATTAATCAAATTAACAAAGGTCAAACACAAAGAACAAATATTAAAAGCAGCAAGGGAAAAACAACAAATAACACACAAGGGAATTCCCATAAGGATAACAGCTGATCTTTCAATAGAAACTCTTCAAGCCAGGAGGGAATGGCAAGACATACTTAAAGTGATGAAAGAAAATAACCTACAGCTCAGATTATTGTACCCAGCAAGGATCTCACTCAAATATGAAGGAGAAATCAAAAGCTTTACAGACAAGCAAAGCGGAGAGAATTCAGCACCACCAAACCAGCTCTCCAACAAAAACTAAAGGATATTCTCTAGACAGGAAACACAAAAACGGTGTACATTCGAACCCAAAACAGTAAAGTAAATGGCAACAGGATCATACTTATCAATAATTACTTTAAACATAAATGGGTTGAATGCCCCAACCAAAAGACAAAGACTGGCTGAATGGATACAAAAACAAGACCCCTACATATGCTCTCTACAAGAGACCCACCTCAAAACAGGGGATACATACAGTCTGAAAGCGAAGGGCTGGAAAAAGATTTTCCATGCAAATAGGGACCAAATGAAAGCAGGAGTAGCAATACTCATATCAGATAAAATAGACTTTAAAACAAAGGCTGTGAAAAGAGACAAAGACGGTCACTACATAATGATCAAAGGATCAATCCAAGAAGAAGATATAACAATTATAAATATATATGCACCCAACACGGGAGCACTGCAATATGTAAGACAAATGCTAACAAGTATGAAAGGAGAAATTAACAGTAACACAATAATAGTGGGAGACTTTAATACCCTACTCACATCTATGGATAGACCAACTAAACAGAAAATTAACATGGAAACACAAACTTCAAACAATACAATAGACCAGTTAGACCTAATTGATATCTATAGGACATTTCATCCCAAAACAATGAATTTCACCTTTTTCTCAAGCGCACATGGAACTTTCTCCAGGATAGATCACATCCTGGGCCATAAAGCTAGCCTTGGTAAATTCAAAAAAATAGAAATCATTCCAAGCATCTTTTCTGACCACAATGCAGTAAGATCAGATCTCAATTACAGGAGAAAAACTATTAAAAATTCCAACATATGGAGGCTGAGCAACATGCTGCTGAATAACCAACAAATCACAGAAGAAATCAAAAAAGAAATCAAAATTTGCATAGAAACGAATGAAAATGAAAACACAACAACCCAAAACCTGTGGGACACTTTTTTAAAAGCAGTCCTAAGGGGAA
Source organism: Bos javanicus (assembly GCF_032452875.1). Taxonomy (NCBI): domain Eukaryota; kingdom Metazoa; phylum Chordata; class Mammalia; order Artiodactyla; family Bovidae; genus Bos; species Bos javanicus. The sequence goes on from NC_083870.1 coordinate 13,531,496, forward strand.
AGTTCATAGCAATACAGGCACACCTCAAGAAACAAGAAAAAAGTCAAATAAATAACCTAACTCTACACCTAAAGCAACTAGAAAAGGAAGAAATGAAGAACCCCAGGGTTAGTAGAAGGAAAGAAATCTTAAAAATTAGGGCAGAAATAAATGCAAAAGAAACAAAAGAGACCATAGCAAAAATCAACAAAGCCAAAAGCTGGTTCTTTGAAAGGATAAACAAAATTGACAAACCATTAGCCAGACTCCTCAAGAAACAAAGGGAGAAAAATCAAATCAATAAAATTAGAAATGAAAATGGAGAGATCACAACAGACAACACTGAAATACAAAGGATCATAAGAGACTACTATCAACAATTGTATGCCAATAAAATGGACAACGTGGAAGAAATGGACAAATTCTTAGAAGAGTACAATTTTCCAAAACTGGACCAGGAAGAAATAGAAAATCTTAACAGACCCATCACAAGCATGGAAATTGAAACTGTAATCAAAAATCTTCCAGCAAACAAAAGCCCAGGTTCAGACGGCTTCAGAGCTGAATTCTACCAAAAATTTAGAGAAGAGCTAGATGGAGAAATATACCATGTTCATGGATTGGAAGAATCAATATAGTGAAAATGAACTACCCAAAGCAATTTATAGATTCAATGCAATCCCTATCAAGCTACCAATGGTATTCTTCACAGAGCTAGAACAAATAATTTCACAATTTGTATGGAAATACAAAAAAACCTCGAATAGCCAAAGAAATCTTGAGAAAGAAGAATGGAACTGGAGGAATCAACCTGCCTGACATCAGGCTCTACTACAAAGCCACAGTCTTCAAGACAGTATGATACTGGCACAAAGACAGAAATATAGATCAATGGAACAAAATAGAAAGCCCAGAGATAAATCCGTGCACATACGGACACCTTACCTTTGACAAAGGAGGCAAGAATATACAATGGATTAAAGACAATCTCTTTAACAAGTGGTGCTGGGAAAACTGTTCAACCACTTGTAAAAGAATGAAACTAGATCACTTTCTAACACCATACACAAAAATAAACTCAAAATGGATTAAAGATCTAAACGTAAGACCAGAAACTATAAAACTCCTAGAGGAGAACACAGGCAGAACACACTCCGACATACATCACAGCAGGATCCTCTATGACCCACCTTGCAGAATATTGGAAATAAAAGCAAAAATAAACAAATGGGACCTAATTAAAATTAAAAGCTTCTGCACAACAAAGGAAACTTTAAGCAACGTGAAAAGACAGCCTTCAGAATGGGAGAAAATAATAGCAAATGAAGCAACTGACAAACAACTAATCCCATAAATATACAAGCAACTCCTACAGCTCAACTCCAGAAAAATAAATGACCCAATCAAAAAATGGGCCAAAGAACTAAATAGACATTTCTCCAAAGAAGACATACAGATGGCTAACAAATACATGAAAAGATACTCAACATCACTCATTATCAGAGAAATGCAAATCAAAACCACTATGAGGTACCATTTCATGCCAGTCAGAATGGTTGCAATCCAAAAGTCTACAAGCAATAAATGCTGGATAGGGTGTGGAGAAAAGGGAACACTCTTACACTGTTGGTGGGAATGCAACCTAGTACAGCCACTATGGAGAACAGTGTGGAGATTCCTTAAAAAACTAGAAATAGAACTGCCTTATGACCCAGCAATCCCACTGCTGGGCAGACACACTGAGGAAACCAGAAGGGAAAGAGACACGTGTACCCCAATGTTCATCGCAGCACTGTTTATAATAGCCAGGACATGGAAGCAACCTAGATGTCCATCAGCAGATGAGTGGATAAGAAAGCTATGGTACATATACACAATGGAGTATTACTCAGCCATTAAAAAGAATACATTTGAATCAGTTCTAATGAGGTGGATGAAACTGGAGCCTATTATACAGAGTGAAGTAAGCCAGAAAGAAAAATACCAATGCAGTATACTAATGCATATATATGGAATTTAGAAAGATGGTAACAATAACCCTGTATACAAGACAGCAAAAGAGACACTGATGTATAGAACAGTCTTTTGGACTCTGTGGGAGAGGGAGAGGGTGGGATGATTTGGGAGAATGGCATTGAAATACGTATAATATCATATATGAAATGAGTCGCCAGTCCAGGTTCTGTGCATGATACTGATGTTTGAGGCAGGTGCACTGGGACGACCCAGAGGGATGGTATGGGGAGGGAGGATGGAGAAGGATTCAGGATGGGGAACACGTGTATACCTGTAACGGATTCATTTTGATATTTGGCAAAACCAATACAATATTGTAAATTTAAAAATAAAATAAAATTTTTAAAAAAGGCATTGATAGGATTTCCCCCAAAAAAAAAAATATATATATATATACAAAATCATATGAAAATATAAATCTCACTGACAATATAGATAAATATAATATGCAATATTGCAATAATACTGTAATTGTGGTGCATAAACCACTTTTTAACTTTGATATGACAGTTAAAGACAAAAGTATTCAGAATAACTCTAATATAAACATATGCTAATTAGTACAAAATATAAAAAATTTAAATTGTGACATAATAACATAAAATGTGTGTGTGTGTGTACAAGTAAAAGTGTAGAGTTTTTGTATGTGACTGAAATTAAATTAGTTGTTCAAAACAGGCTGTTATAAGTATGTTTTATCTAAGCTGCATGGTAACCACAAAGAGTACACCTAAAAAAGATACATGCAAGAAAAAGAGGTAAAAACCAAAGCACGTTAATACAGAAAAATCATCAAGTTACAAGGAAAGACAGTAAGGGAGAAAGAATGGAATAAAAGAACTACAAAACAGAAAACAATTAAACAAGATGACATTTATAAATAAACAAATGTGACCTAATTAAACTTAAAAGCTTTTGCACAGCAAAGGAAGCCATAAACAAGATGAAAAGACAACCCTCAGAATGGGAGAAAATATTTGCAAGTGAAGCAATAAAAGATTAATCTTTAAAATATACAAGCAGCTCATGCAGCTCAATAAAAAAAAAAAAAATTAGGCAGAATACCTAAATAGATGTTTCTCCAAAGAAGACATACACATGACCAAGAAACACATGAAAAGATATTGAACATTGCTCCTTACTAGAAATGTGCAACTCAAAACTATAATGAGGTATCACCTCACACAGGTCAGAATGGCCATCATCAAAAAGTTCACAGACAATAAATGCTAGAGAGGGTGTGGAGAATTTGCACGGTTGGTGGGAATGTAAATTGACACAACCACTATTGAGAACAATATAGCAGTTCCCTAAAAACTGAAAATACAACTATCGTACGACCCAGAATTCCACTGCTGGGCACACATCTCAGAAAACCATTATTCAAAAAGACACATGTCTTTTGGATGTGGCTTTTTTCACTTTAAAATACATTTAGGACTCATCCACCTGTTGCATGCATCAAGAATGTTACTTTTATTGCCAACTAGAATTCCATTGTATAGATATAACTTTAAAAAAAATGTGTCTGTTTTTGATAGCTGTTTTTAGCAAAATATCTTGGCTGTTGCTAATTTGGAGTGATTATGAATAAAGCTACTCCAAACATTAAAAAATAATTAAACTTTAAAAAAGACACATGCACCCCAATGTTCATAGCAGCACTATTTACAATAGCCAGGACATGGAAGCAATCTAGCTGTCCATCAACACATGAATGGATAAAGAAGTTGTGGTACATATATACAACAGAATACTATTCAGCCATAAAAAGCAATGAACCTGAGTCAGTTGTAGTGAGGTGGATGAACTTACAGCCTGTTATACAGAGTGAAATAAGCCAGGAAACAAAAACAAAGATTGTATATTAACACATGTATGTGGAATCTAGAAAAATGGTACTGTTGAACTTATTTGCAGGGCAAGACTAGAGATGCAGATGTAAAGAATGAGCTTGTGGACACAGTGGGGGAAGAAGAGGGTGGGAGGAACTGAGACAGTAGCATTGACATATATACACTGCCATGTGTAAAATAGATAGCTAGTGAGAAGCAGCTGTAGAACACAGGGAACTCAGCTTATTGTTCTGTGATGACCTAGAGGGCTAGGATAGGGGGTGGGGTGGGAGGGAGGATGAAGAGGGAGGGGATATATGTATACTTATACCTGATTCACATTGTTGTATGGCAGAAACCAACACAATGATGTAAAGCAATTATACTCCAGTAATAAAAATATCCCCCCAAGCCAAAAATGAAATTATAAATTCTTACAATTAACATTTACTTTAAATATAAATAGATTAAACTCCCCAATAAAAGACATAGAGTGACTGAATGAATAAAACAAGATTCAACTAGATATATATGTATGTATATATATATATATATACATACGATATCTACAAGAGACTCACTTTAGTTTTAAGGGCACACGTAGGCTAAATGTGAGGGATGGGAAAAGATATTCCATGCAAATGGGAATCAAAAGACAGTGTGGGTGGCTACACTTATAGCAGACAAAATAGATGTTAAATCAAAAGCTGTCCTGAAGGCAAAGAAAGTCATTACATAAAGATAGAGGGTCAATTCAATAGGAAGATATAACAATGATAAATATTTATGCACTCAACATCAGAGCACCTATGATATATAGAGCAAACAGTGACAGAAGAAATAGCAATAGAATGATCGTGGACTTGAATATCTTGCTTTTAAGAGTGGATAGAAAATTCAGATAGGACATCAAGAAGGAAACAGCAGACTTGAACAATACTATAGACCAAATGGACCTAACAAGCATGTATAATTGGACCATATAGACCTAACAAACAGAATATTATACCCAGCAGCAGTAGAATTCATATTCCTATCAAGTGCACACACAGGATACATCGTATGTTAGGCCATGAAACAATACTTAAGATTTAAGAAATTATGTAAAATATCTTTTCCAACCACAATGGAATGAAATTAGAAGACAATAAATGAAGGAAAATGGGAAAATTTACAAATACATGGAAATTACCAACACACTTTTGAACAATCACTGGGTCAAAGAAGAAATCATAAGGGAATAAGAAAATATCTTGAGTAAAAGAAAAGGAAAGAATATAAAACACAGAAGGAAACAAAAGCAGTACTAAGCCAACAAATACATGGAAAGATGCTCAAAATTGCTCATTATTAGAGCAATGCAAATCAAAACTACAATGAGGTATCACCTCACAGGTCAGAATGCTCCTGCTAAGTCACTTCAGTCGTGTCCGACTCTGTGCTACCCCATAGACAGCAGCCCACCAGACTTCCCCATCCCTGGGATTCTCCAGGCAAGAACACTGGAATGGGTTGCCATTTCCTTCTCCAATGCATCAAAGTGAAAAGTGAAAGTGAAGTTGCTCAGTTGTGTCCGACTCTGTGCGACCCCATGGACTGCTGCCTACGAGGCTCCTCCATCCACGGGATTTTCCAGGCAAGAGTAGTGGAGTGGGGTGCCATTGCCTTCTCCGCACAGGTCAGAATGGCCATCATCAAAAAAATCTACAGACAATAAATGCTGGAGAGGGTGTGGAGAAAAGATATATCTCTTGCACTGTTGACAGGAATGCAAACTGATATAATCACTATGGAAAACACTATGGAGATTCCTTTAAAAACTAGGAATAAAACTACCATGTTGTTGTTCAGTCACCCAATTGTATCTGATTCTTTGTGACCCCATGGACTGCAGCATGCCAGGCCACCCTGTCCCTCACCATTTCCCAAAGTTTGCCCATATTCATGTCCATTGCATTGGTGATGCCATCCAACCATCTCACCCTCTGATGTCCTCTTCTCCTTCCACCCTCAATCTTTCCCAGGATCAGGGACTTTTCCAATGAGTCAGCTGTTCGCATCAGATGACCAAAACACTGGAGCGTCAGCTTCAGCATCAGTTCTTCCAATAAGTATCCAAGATTGATTTCCCTGAAGATTGATTGGTTTGATCTCCTTGCTGTCCAAGGGACTTTCTGGAGTCTTCTCTAGCACCACAGCTCAAAGGCATCAGTTATTTGGCATTCTGCCTTCTTTACAGTCCAGCTCTCATAACTGTATGTGACCACTGAGAAGACCATAGCCTTGACTATATGGACTTTTGTTGGCAGAGTAATGTCTCTGCTTTTCAAAACACTGTCTAGGTTTGTCACAGCTTTCCTGCCAAGAAGCAGTTGTCTTCTGATTTCATGGCTACAGTCACCATCCACAGTGATTTTAGAGCCCAAGAAGAGGAAATCTGTCACTACTTCCACCATTTTCCTTCTATTTGCCGTGAAGTAATTGGGCTGGATGTCATGATCTTAATTTTAAGCCAGATCTTTCACTCTCCTCCTTTACCCTCATCAAGAGGCTCTTTAGTTCCTCTTCACTTTCTGCCATTAGAGTGGTATCATCTGCATATCTGAGGTTGTTGATATTTCTTCTACCAATTTTGATTCCATCTTGTAACTCATCCAGCCAAGCATGGCTCATGATGTGTTCAGTGTATAGGTTAAACAAACAGGGTGACAGCAGGCAGTGCTGTTGTATTCCTTTCTCAAAAGCTACCATATGACCCAGCAATCCCACTACTGGACATATACCTGGAGAAAACCACAATTCAAAAAGACACATGTACCCAATGTTCGCTGCAGCACTATTTACAATATCCAGGACATGGAAGCAACCTGGATATCTATCAGCAGATGAATGGATAAATTGTTACATATACAATGGAATATTACTCAACCATAAAAAGGAACAACTTTGAGTCAGTTGTAGTGAAGTGGATGAACCTAGAGCCTGTTATACAGAATGAAATAAGTCAGAAGGAGAAAAACTAATATTGCATATTAACACATATATATGAAATCTAGAAAATGGTACTGAGGAACCTAATTGCAGGGAGGAATAAAGATGCAGAAGTAGAGAAGAAACTTGTGGACACAGTCGGGGAAGAAGAGGGTGGGATGAATTAAGAGAGTTGCTTTGCAATATATACATTATTATGTGCAAAATAGGTAGCTAGTGGGAAGTTAACACAGCAGGCTCAGCCTGGTATTCTGTGATGACCTAGATGGATGGGCTAGCTGGAGTGGGAGGGAGGATCAAAGAGGGGACATATGTATACTTATGACTGATTCACGTTGTTGTAAGGCAGAAACCAACACAACACTGTAAAGCAATTATCCTTCAATTAAAAACTAAATTTAAAAAAGCAGTACTAAGAAGGAGTGTTATAGTGATAAACACAATAAAAAATAAGAAAGCTTTCAAACTACTTAAGTTTAAATCTCAAGGAACTAGAAAACAAAGAAAAACCTAAGCCAGAAGTTAGTGGAAGTAAGGAAGTGATAAGGATTACAGCAGAAATGAATAAAATAGAGCCTAGAAAGACAATAAAAAATTCAGTGAACCTAAGAGTGTGTTGGAAAGATAAGCAATATTGTCTAGCCCTTAGCAAGACAAGAAAAAAAGAAGAAAGAATCAATTAATATCAGAAAATGAGATTACTAGTGCACAGAAATAAAGAGCTCATAAGAAACTCTTATGAACAATTCTATATCATCAAATTGGACAATCCTGAAAAAAAAGTGGATAAATTCTGAGAAACATATGTCCTATAAAGCTTGAATTAAGAAGAAATATACAACTCAAAAAGATTAATAATAATAAATAATTAGTTTTAATCAGCAATCAAAAACTTCCCAACAAAGAAAATTCCAAGATTGAATGGAGTCATAGGTGAATTTTATCAAATCACATACCAAAGAATTAATCTAATTCCTCTAAAACTCTTCCAAAAAAACAGTAGTATAGAGAACACATTTAAAGATGTTGGCATATCCTAAGCCAAACTAACACACCACACAAAAACTTATAGGCCAATAACCCTGATGAACAAAAATGCAAAATCTCCACCAAAATACTAGCAAATGGCATTCAACAAAATATTAAATGGATCAAACACCATGACCAATTAAGGTTTAATCTAAAGAGGCAAGAATGTTTCAGCATATGCAAATCAATAATGTGATATACCATGTTAAAACAATGAAGGATAAAAATCACACAATAATTCAATAGATGTGGAAAAACCACACAAAAAAAAACCAAAATTCTTTCATGATTAAAAACTCTCAAATTAAGAATTGAAGGAAGTTATTTTAACACAATAAAGGCCATATGTAAAGTCCACAGCTAACATCAAACTCAATGGTTAAGGATTTAAAGCTTTTCCTCTAACATTAGGAACAAGGCGAGTGTGTCTATTTGCTGTTTCTATTCAACTTAGGACTGGAAGTTCTAGCAACAGCAAGCAGGCAAGCAGAAGAAATAAAAGGCACCCAAATTGGAAAGGAAGAAGTAAAATTATTTTTATTGCAAATGACATGATCTTGTATGTAGAGAAATCTAAAGATTCTACAGAAAAATCCTTTAAGAACTAATAAGTGATTTCAGCAAAATTGCAGAACACAAAATCAACATATGGAAGTCTTTTGCACTTCTATACATTAACAATGAACTATCTGAAAAGGAAAACAAGAAAACAATCCCACTTACATTACAATAAAAAAGAATAAAATATCGAGGAATAATCTTAACTAAAGATTGAAATATCTGTGCACCAGAAACTATGAATACTGATGATAGAAATTTGCAAACACACAAATATATAGAAAGACATTACATGTTCATGAATCTGAGGAATTAATATTGTTGAAATGTTCACAGTACCAAAGCAACATAGATTCTATCCAAACTGTGTGAATATAATTAGGGAATTTTACAAAAACAGAAAAAAAAATCTTAAAATTCTTATGGAACCACAAAAGATCCCAAATAGCAGAAGCAACTTAGAGCATGAGGTACTGAACTGGAGGCATCACATTCCCTTATTTCAAAGTATATCACAATTCTTTTAAAGCAGTATGGTACAGACATAAAAACAGATATATAAACCAATGGAACAGAACAAAAATCCCAGAAATAAACCCATGCATATATGGTCAACTGATCTTTAACAAGGAAACCAGAAAAACACAATGGGGAAAGGGAAGTCTTCTCAGTAAATAGTGCTGGGGAAACAGGATATCCACATGAAAAGCATGAAATTAAACCCTTACACCATACACAAAATAAACTAAAAATGGATTAAAGATCTAAAAGTAATGCTGGAGATTGTAAAACTCTTAGAAGAAAGCAAAGGGAAAAATCTTCCTGACACTGGCCTTGACAATAATTGTTTGAATATGACAACAGCATAGACAGTAAAGCAGAAATAGCAAACGGGATTCTATTAAACTGAAAAGGTTTTGCACAGCATGGGAAACATCAACAGAGTGAAAAGGAAACCTAAAAAGTGGAAGAAAATAGCTGCAAACTATACATCTGATAAATGGTTAGTATTCCAATTTTATAAGGGAACTGAATACATAATTTTATTTTTACTTTACATAATTTTATTTTATTCAATGCTCAATTTTATAAGGGAACTCATACAACTCAATAGGAAAAAAACCTAAATAATCCAGTTAAAAATGGGGAAATGAACTGAATAGACATTTGTCAACAGAAGATATAAAAATGGCCAACAGGTATATGAAAAATCACTCCACATCATTAATCACCAGGAAAGTGAAAATCAGACCCACAGTGTGTGCAAGAATTCTGGAGCAGGGTGTCATTTCCTCCTCCAGGAGATATTCCTGACTCAGGTATCAAACCCACATCTCCTGTGTCTCCTTCATTGCAGGCAGATTCTGTGCTGCTGAGCCACAGGGGAAGCCTAAAACCACAGTGAGTATACAAGCTTTAATGGCTACTATCAAAAGGAAAAAAAAGATGTGTTGATGATGGGGTGGAGAAAAAGGGATATTCATACACTGTTGGTGGGATTGTAAATTGGTGCAGCCATTTTGGAAAATAGTATAGAGTTTCTCAAAAATTAAAAATATAACTGTTGTTCAGTCGCTCAGTTGTGTCCGACTTTTTGTGACCCCATAGATTGCAGCACACCAGGCTTCCCTGTCTATCACCAACTCCCCAAGCTTGCTCAAACTCATGTCCATCAAGTCAGTGATGCCATCCAACTGTTTGATCCTCTGTCATCCTCTTCTCCTTCTGCCTTCAATCTTTCCCAGCATCAGAGTCTTTTTCAATGAGTCAGTGCTTTGCATCAGGTCCCAAAGTATTGGAGATTCAGCTTAAGCATCAGTCCTTCCAATGAATTTTCAGCACTGATTTCCTTTAGGACTGACTGGTTTGATCTCCTTGCAGATCAAACTCTCAAGGACTCTCCTAAGGACTGATTTCCTTTAGGATTGACTGGTTTGATCTCCTTGCAGATCAAACTCTCAAGGACTCTCTCAAGGACTCTCAAGAGTCTTCTCCAACACCATAGTTCAAAAGCGTCAATTCTTCAATGCTCAGCCTTCTTATGGTCCGACTCGCCATACCTGACCACTGTTCCATGCCTGACATCCATACCTGACTACTGGAAAAACAGTAACTTTGACTATGACTTATAACTACTCTATGATTCAGCAATTATATTTTGGGTATATATTTAAAGGAATTGAAATCAGGATTTCAAAAACATATCTGCACTTTCATATTCACTGCAACATTTTTACAATATACAAGACATGGAAGCAACCCAAATGTCTGTTGCCAGGTGAGATGATAAACATGTGGAAGTGAAGTCGCTCAGTCATGTCTGACTTATTGCAACCCCATGGACTGTAGCCTACCAGGCTCCTCCTTCCATGGGATTTTCCAGGCAAGAATACTGGAGTGGGTTTCCATTTTCTTCTCCAGGAGACTGAACCCAGGGTCTCCTGCATTGTAGGCAGATGCTTTACCTTCTGAGCCACATACAAAGCAATACTGTTGTTGGTCAGTCACTAAGTCATGTCCAACTCTTTGCAACTCCTGGATTTGCAGCATGCCAGGCTTCCCTGTCCTTCACTGTCTCCTGGGGTTTGCTCAAACTCATGTTCATTGAGTCGGTGATGCCATCCAACAGATGCCATCCTCTGTCTCCCCCTTCTCCTCCTACCCTCAATCTTTCCCAGCATCAGGTCATTCCAAAGAACTGGCTCTTTGCATCAGGTGGCCAAAGTATTGGAGCTTCAGCTTCAGCATCAGTCCTTCCAATTACTATTCAGTGTTGATTTCCTTTAGGATTGACTGGTTTGATCTCCTTGCTGTCCAAGGGACTTTTAAGACTTCTCTCCAGCAACATTATTTGAAAGCATCAATTCTTTGATGTTCAGCATTCTTTTTGGTCCAACTCTCACATCTGTACATGACTACTATAAAAACAATAGCTTTGACTAGGTGGATGTTTGTTGGCAAAGTGATGTCTCTGCTTTTTAATACGCTGTCTAGGTTTGTCATAGTTTTTCTTCCAAGGAACAAGCATCTTTTAATTTCGTGGCTGCAGTCATTGTCTGCAGTGATTTTGGAACCCCCCAAAATAAAGTCTGCACTATTTCCAATTTTTCCCCATCCACTTGAGATGAAGTGATGGAACCAGATGCCATGATCCTAGTTTTTTGAATATAGAGTTTTAAGCCAGATTTTTTCACTTTTCTTTTTCACTTTCATCTAGAAGAATATTATTCAAACTTACAGAGGAAGGACATTTTGCCTTTTGTGACAAACATAGATGAAGCAGTAGGACATTACACTAAGTAAAGTAAGCCAGAGAGAGAAGAACAAATAAATACTACATGAAACCACTTATATGACGAGCCCAATATTATGAGTCTTATAGAAGCAGAGAGTGGAAGGGTTCTTGCACAGATCTGGAAAGGGGGTGAAATGAGTATGTATTAGTCAAAAGGTACAAAGGTTCAGTTACACAAGATGAATAAATCCTAGAGATCTACTGTATGGCATAGTGCCTAATGTTCACAATACTATATAATATAAGTAAAAGTAATTTTAATGCCTATAATTAATAACACTGTAGACTAACAACAATCAAATAAAGAAGGCAGGAGGAAGCTTTTGGAGAGGATGAATCTATGTTTTTGGCATAAGTTATGGTGACGGTTGCACTAGTGTATGTGCATGCTCAGTTACTTCAGTCATGTCTACCTCTTCGTAACCCTGTGGACCACAGCCCACCAGGCTCCTCTGTCCATGGGATTCTCCAGGTAAGAATATTGAAGTGGGTTACCATGCCCTCCTCCAGGCGATCTTCCCAAACCATAGATAGAACCCATGTCTTCTGCAGTCCTGCACTGCAGGCGGATTTTTTTTTTTTTCTTTTTTACTTCTGAGCCTCTGGGGAAGTCCTCACACACACAGATAGATATATATTTGAAAATTACCTATAGTTCTTTTAAAAAATGATACTATACAGTTAATATAAACTTTATTATAATTTAAGAGCGCATCTGATATATCTATGTATTTTGTATCTATGTATTTGGGCAACTGCAAATACAAAATCAAGGACTTCTTAATTTTTTTAAAAAAAATTTTGCTTTTTGCTATCAAGCTGTTGTTGCTGGCGTTGTTCACTACAATGCTGAATCTAGTTATTTGTCACAGATCACAGTAAAAGGCATACTCTATGAAAAATTAAATACTTCTCATCAAAAATAAAGTGAAAAAGACAGGCAGAAGAACAAATCAGATGGATGCAATGTGAGATGAATTTGATGATTTGAAGATGAATGAAGGGTGGACACCAGCCAAGGAAATCAGGTATCCACTTGAAGGTGCAAAAGGGAAGAAATGGATTCTCTCCTGAGTCACCAGGTAGGAATACAGGCCTGCCAATACCTTGATTTTGCCCAATGAGACCCAAGTCTGACTTATGATCTACAAAATGGTAAAATAATCAATTTGAGAGGTTTTAAGGCCATAAGTTTTCCTGGTAGTTTGTTACAGTAGTAATAGAAAACAAATAGAGAAATTAAGCAACTCAGTTTTAGAAAGAACAATTAATGTTACCGTATAAATTCCCATTTTCCTCCCTCAAAATACTGAAGTGATTTTCTCCCTTTGGTGAATCTCAAGTCTGCTCTCCTTTTGTGGCTAACATGTACACCTTATTGTTGGGTGAGAAGACAGAGTCTGAAGGTTGGGGTCTAAATAAAAATCTTATAAAATTGGGTCTATGTGACCCTCCTAGGACAAAAGCAGGAGGGAAGCCATGGTGAGGAGGGGTCACTTACCATAGACAGTGAGGCGGAAAACCTGGGTAAGTTCGAGTCCTCCAGGGAAGCTGACTCGAGCCCGGTACTGTCCACTGTCCTCACAGGTCAGGTTCTCAATCTTCAGGGACAGGATGTTGGGCACATGGACCCTCTGCTGGTACTTGTCCTGGAGGTCGACCCAGGTTGGAGTGTCTGCCCCACGATGGACTCGCAGCAGGACACTGTAGTTTGACTCAGGGCCAAAGGCCCATGAGACCTCCTCTGGTTCAGCTTCTTGCTTCTTGCTCACGTGAAACAACACAGAACCTCCTCGGATCCCCTGCCGGGGAACACAGACTCCAGGATCCTGAACTTCAGAACCATGTGCACCAGGACTCTTGGCCCCAGTGCTGCAGATGCCTAAAGGACTGGAAACTGGACATATGTTTTTTTCATCAATAATAAAGAAAAGAACCCACACAAACCTCTTTTTAAAGAAATCCACCCAGGATAATTCCTTGATTCTAGTAAGACAACCAAGTACAATTAATTGAAACAACTTTTGGAATCAAGTCCTCTTTCTAATGAAGTTTAACACTGAATAGATGACATAAATTTGCTAACCTGATATTTCCTTACCGACCTCATAAGGTCAGTATAAGTTAAATGACATCACAAGTGAAAAGCACCCAGCACATTTTCAGGCACAAATTAGGTGCATAACTGTAGAAGGCGCTTAAACTGCCTCCTTAATCCCTGCCTCCTTGTGCTCGCACATTTGTTTAACCCCTTTCCCTGCAGTGCGGACTGCACCTAGTGACTTGCTCTCAGGAATGGACCGCAGCAGACACGGTGGATGCCACTCGGTGATTTCAGAGTACACAAGACTGCGACTTCCCTCTTGCTTACTCACACACACTCTCTCTCTTTCACTCTCTCCCTTGCTTGCTCTGAGGAATCCAACTGCCATTTTGACAGTTGCCCTATAGGGGAGACCCATGTAACAAGGAACTGAGGGAGCCTCCGGTCAACATCCAGAGAGGAGCTGAGGCCCTCAGTCCAACAGCCACAGGAGCTGCCTGCTAGCAGATCTTTCCCAGATGACCTGAGCTGATGTAGCCTCAGTCAAGGCCTTGATTTCAGTCTGAGAGACCCTGAGCCAGAGGACCCAGCTGGGTCCTGGCCTAGAGAAAATGTGACACTCTACCTGACGGTGTTTAAGGCATTAACTTTTGGGGTGACAGGTTACACAACAGTAAATACCTAATACAAATATGAATGCTGTTCTCCTTCTTGCTTCTAGGCAGTGTGGTAGTCAGGAGAGGCTAGGCTGTGCTGTGTAACAAGCAGTTAATACCTCAAGGTCTTAGAACAAGAGGAGTTTATGTCCCCCACCACAGGTCCCCATGAGAGAGCGAGGGACAGTTCCCGTCACACAGAGTGGAGGCTCCACCACCTCCATGGAGCCCACAGTGTCCTTACAGGCTCCCAGCCCCCAGCAGGGAGGGGAAACGGGAGAATCACATTTCTGTCCAGAAGTAGGATGCTGTCTGCTCTTGCTTTCTGGCCAGGACAGGTCACAAGGCCCTGGCTAACTTCCAGGGACTAGAATATGAGAGTGAGAAAGTGATCATTTAGTGAGCTGTGCTGTCCCTGCCACTGAGTCAGCACTACCCTAGCCAGTCCCCGAGAGGTTGCAGTGGGCCTTTCCCGGATCACTTTCCTGCGGAGCTGAGACCAGTGGGCACATTACCCCATCCTGAGCCCACCCTCCCTCTTCAGACACAGGCCCCAGGGACTGGATATCCTCTGCCCTTTTTGGGGACAGGGTAGGACAGAACAGGACCAGAGAAAGTAATGCAGAACAGCCTTATCCTGAAGGGAACAATAATTTGCTTTTTCCAGGAGGTCAGGATCCATCTGGGTTGGCCTCTGCCTGCCAGGGAAAAAAGTTCTCTCCAAATGAGTAAGTTCTCCTCATCTCAAGCCTGCCTTCCTCTATTGTACTTATACCCATTCCTGGCTCTCATTAGAAGCAAAGAATGACTCAGGCCAGTATTCACATATATGTGTATTTCAGATATTTGTTTGTATTTATTTAATCACTGAATTAGGTATCTACTTGGGGTCAGGCCTCCATCCCAGTCCCTTCAGCTCTCCTCACAGGCCTGGAGCCTTACATTAGGCTTAATACTGCTTTACTATATTTCCAGAGCATGGTGTGCAAACAAAGTTTCCATAGACTGTGAAAGACGATGTCTTTCAGGAGGTGGTCTAAACACCCCTCTCAGGAGCAGAGGCAGAGAAAACAGGGCCAGACTGGATTCCGAAGGGGATGCTTGAAGAAGAGCATCCCTCATTCCACACAGGGCTGAGAAGTGACCACAGTGATGGTCCGGGGTCTCCTCTTTGAAGGAACCCTAAACAGGTGCACTGCTGTCAGTCCCTGGCGTGACACAGGGCTAGGACAACATGGGATGAAGAGACAGAGCAGAGGCCTTGATGTACACACAGGAGAGTCCTCTCGGCGGACAGAACGTCAAGCTGGGAAGGGCCTTAGGGGGGCATCTGCCCAGGCCCCTCCTGTCACAGAGGAGGAGGCCCCGCAGTGGGTGAACCTGTCCTGGGTCACATAGGGCAGAGCCACACCTGGCACTGGGGCTCCCCTCTCCAGCCCAGGGCTTCTCCCCTGCATGAGCTCCTACCAGCTCCCCACCCTGTCCTTGCCCTCCCCAGGGGCTTCTCTCCCAGCACTGCTGTCTCATCACCAGGATTTGAGCAGCTCCTGCAGGCTCATTCTTCAACCTTCTCTCCCAGGAAAAGGCAAGCAAGTATTTACAGGGGTTTAGCAGAGCAGGGGATAGCTTTCCAGGTGGCACCAGTCATAAAGAACCTGCCTTTCAATGCAGGAGACATAAAAGATGCAGGTTTGATCCCAGGATCGGGGAGATTCCCTGGAGGAGGGCATGGCAACCTATTCTAATATTCTTGCCTGGAGAATCTCATGGACAACGGAGCCTGGTGGGCTACAGTCCATGGAGTTGCAGAGTCAGACATGACTGAAGCGACTTAGCATGCACACACAGCAGAGCAGAGACTTCTGGCTTGCTCTGAGTTAAACAGTAGCCCTGCCAGACCCTACATTTGCTGGAAATGAGAGAATCAGGGAGAGAGGAGGCTCAGCCCTCAGGCTGCAGGGAGGATGGACCCAGAAGCTGGTAGTGAGCACCAGCTGTGAAGAAGATGAAAGAAGACATAGAAAAAGAAGGCAGACAGTAACAGCATTGTGAACTACAAAAGGCTAATCCTGAAGAAGAAAATTAAGCCAGAAAGGCTGTGGTTATAAAGAAGAGAGTAAAGTTTATTTAAATGATATAAAATTTAAAAATCAACATAAAATTTTGTTCCCGTTTCTGACCCTTCCTTCATCATCACACCAGGAAATCAATCACCATTTTCTCTCAACTCATAATCAAACCCACCTATGCCTTTGCACATCTCCGTCTCCACGACTCTCTCTAGATGCCAGTGACGTAGGGACCCTTTCTTCTTTGTGTTCTGCCAGTAGACACAGGGACACACTGAGGGCATGAAGCAGACTGTTGCTATGGTGAGTGCATCTCCCCAACCTCTCCAGTAGCTTCTGTGTCTCTGGGAAATTCCAGTGCGAACTGAACTCACCTTCAAGCTTCCTTTCCCACTACTTCCAAACTCATGTCCAGAAAAGGGTTAAAGATGTTAAGAATGATAAAGAAAAAGATACTTCACCCACAGCATCACTTCTCACCACCCACCCCTCCAAATGTGTAGAGCAGTTTAACATTCCTTCCAATGATGCCTCTTCCAGTTCACCCAGGGTGCCCAACCTCCACTGGGAAGTGTCCATCTCATTCAGTACCGTGGAGGTGGGGGCTAAGGGGGCAACAAATTCCATTCCTTCTCAGATCCTGGGTGACCCTGAGAAACTAATTTTCCTTCTCTGTGTGTAGATTGTCTCATCTCTAACATGAGAAATTCAAACCATTTCTCTCTCTTTTTTTCTCCCTTTATCTCACTTTGTGTCCATCTCTTTATATTTTATTTGTGAATTTTTAGTCCCAGACTTTGGATAAGACTATAATTTTGAACATATTTTTGCAGTATGGCAAATAGATGGGGAAACAGTGGAAACAAGTGGCTGTTTTTTGGGGCTCCAAAATCACTGCAGATGGAGATTGCAGCCATAAAATTAAAAGACACTTACTCCTTGGAAGGAAAGTTATGACCAACCTAGACAGCATATTAAAAAGCAGAGACATTACTTTGTCCACAAAGGTCCATCTAATCAAGGCTATGGTTTTTCCAGTGGTCATGTATGGATGTGAGAGTCGGACTCTAAAGAAAGCTGAGTGCTGAAGAATTGATGCTTTTGAACTGTGGTGTTGGAGAAGACTCTTGAGAGTCCCTTGGACTGCAAGGAGATCCAACCAGTCCATCCTAAAGGAGATGGATGAGCCCTGGGTGTTCATTGGAAGGACTAATGTTGAAGCTGAAACTCCAAAACTTTGGCCACCTGATGCATACAGCTGACTCATTTGAAAAGACCCTGATGCTGGGAAAGATTGGGGCAGGAGGAGAAGGGGATGACAGAGGATGAGATGTTTGGATGGAATCACTGACTCAACGGACATGGGTTTGGGTGGACTATGGGAGTTAGTGATGGACAGGGAGGCCTGGCATGCTGTGGTTCATGGGGTCACAAAAAGTCAGACACCACTGAGTGACTGAACTGAACACTGGGAAAATGAAGAAAGTCTACATTTTACTGTAGACAGGGGTAATCTAGTTAAATGGATATAGTCCTTATTTCAATGCCCTTTATTCATATAAGTTGGCCCATTTTTACAAATGCTCTCTAATTTGTTTAATTTTATCCAGAATTCACAATCCACCATATTTTCTTCTTTTCTTCATTCATTTGTATTTAATTTTTATATGTACAAATGCCTAATCTTTCATAAATTTATAGATGTATTCACATCATTCCTGTGAATTTTCTAAATTAATTTATTTTTAATTGAAGGATAATTGCTTGGTACACATCCTTCTTTAGGACATTCTCTTTTTCTTTCAGTTCCTCTTTTTTGCTCAACTCCTTATTCTCTCCACTTTTTCTTCTCCCACCTCCAAACTTTTCCCCCATTTTAATCCCATTAGTCATCTATTATATTTTCTTCTGCATTTTCTCCTACTCTCATAATAACATGGGTATATAGATGATTTTAAATATCAAAGATTACTGTTTCATTTACAAGATTAAGATTTTATTATATACAGTTTTCTGCATCTTACTGATGGAAAACCGTGTATCTGACACTATCAAAAATTAGAAATACCTCCCAGATAATTGGTAGGCTGTTTTTTTTTTAGAGCTTCATAATACTCCACTGTACAGAAACTTCCCATCTTGTTCAATCATTTCCAAATTGATGTAAAGATTCATTGTTTCTAGGGTTTTGCCTTAAAACAGTGCTTTGCATTATAGAGGGCATCCTCCCAGAGAACTTGTTTTACTGGGAGGTAATTTTTCAACTTTTCAAAATGAAAACTAACACTGAGGTGGAATGCAAAATTTATAAACTCTTGTGAGATAAACTGGAGACTGCAAGGACCCTCTCCTTTGTGAAGATCTTCTAGGATCTGCACCCCAAACCCTGGTGGAGACTGTGTGTTCACTATCCCTTTCTAGTAGAGAAGCCCAAGGAGCCTGACCAGAGTTGCTTTCTCTGGCTCAGACCTGGGGCTCTAGTCGGCCTCTTCCTCTGCGAGGTCTTGTATAAGCTTCCAGGGCCTTTCTGAGTCTAGACCAGGAGAACCTCAATCCCTTGCCCTCTGCCGCAAGGAGCCATGTTCTTTGATTCACTCCCTCTCCCCACGACCCTGGGCAGGCTCTCTTGGCTTCCCTGTTACCGTAGCAGAAGCAACCTTACCTCCTTGGAAATGGTCTTCTTAATGCAGACAAGGCTGCCTGAGCTCAGGGGTCCCAGACTTGCAACAACCAAAAAGGCCATATTATTCTTCCCTTCCTCTCTGAGGCTCTAAACCAAGTACACTGCATTTGAAAACTTATAGCAGAGTTGCTGTCCCTTTTTGTTCAACAAAGATGTCAAAACCTAAAGAGCACTCCAAGTGGTAGGGTCCTGCTTTACTGGCTTTATCAGACATCCCTCCCTCCCCAGGAGCCCAGGCCACTCACTGAGAAGGAGACTGATGAATCCCAGGAGCCAGGAGGCCCAGCAGAGGTGGGCGTCTTCTGAGCAGGGCCTCATTGCAGGTTGCCTTCCAGCCCGTTCAGCTGTAGAGGAAAAATTAATGAAGGTAGCTGTAAGAGAAGAGAAAAGCTTGGGCCCCAGCTTCCCACCCTCAGGGTGGAGCTAACAAATTTGTTTCTAGTGGACCCTGGCCAGCAGGTTAGTTCTCTATCAGTCTATGTCTCCTGCATTGGCAGGCGGGTTCTTTACCACTAGCGCCACCTGGGAAGCCCGAGCTCTGTCAGTCTAGAGAAAGGCCTTTTATCTTATCCCCAGCATATACACTACACACTCAATAAGTAATTCTAAAATGAAGGTATAAATAATCTCACTCTGTGATGTGCCTGGCATACTGTTAGACAGACCCCACCCCAGTGGGGGCTGGGGACAGCCAGCTTGGAGCATACTCTTCCATGATTCCCTGGGGTGGCAGCTCTGCTCCGGGCAGCCCAGCTCACCAGTGCCAGGCTATGGTCGGGCGCAGAAGTCATGCTCCACCAAAAGGCTAGTCTAGCCCCATCTTGAGCTTTCCAGGTGCTCAGGGGTAAAGAATCCACCTACCAACGCAGGAGATGTAGGAGATGCAAGTTCAATTCTCAGGTTGGGAAGATCCCCTGGAGAAGCAAATGGCAGGCGACTCAGTATTCTTGCCTAAAATATTCCATGGAGAGAGGAGGCTGGCAGGTTACAGTCCATGGGGTTGGAAAAGAGTTAGACATGATTTAGAGTAAACAACAACAAAGCCCCATCTTGGCTTGGTGGCTGCTCTGTCTCTTTTCCATTTAATGAGTCAAATTTTCTAATTTTTCAGAAACTTCAGCTCTCAGTTGCCTATGTAAGAAGCTGTGGTCAAGGAAAAAAATTCTTTGGGGAAGTGTGAACTTCCCACATCCCAACACAAATATTGGTATTTACCTGTAGCTTGCATCTGTATTGGGCTTCCCTGGTGGCTCAGAGGATAAAGCGTCTGCCTGCAATGCAGGAGACCCGGGTTCGATCCCTGGATTAGGAAGATCCCCTGGAGAAGGAAATGGCAACCTACTCCAGTATTCTTGCCTGGAGAATCCCATGGACAGAGGAGCCTGGCAGGCTACAGTCCATGGGGTGGCAAAGAGTCGGACACGACTGAGCGACTTTATTTCACTTCACTTGCATCTGTACGGCCTTCCCAGCTGTCACCAGTGCTCCCTGTATACACAAGGCAAAGACAGACCCCTCCCCACAGAAATTGTATCACAATCAACCATTTCCCTTCAGTCTCCACCAGGTCCATTCCTGCTCTCACAGAGGGGAAGAGATAGACATCTACACACTCCTCCTGACCACAGCCTCAGTTGCTTCAAAATCCGCACAACTGGCTGAGGGTCAGGCCCTGGCTTCTTCTCCCCATACTAGATACTCCACATTATCCCATACTCTCACCTCTCATATTCTGGAGGAGCAGCACCATCCTCTTAATGTACCTCCTTTTCCTTCCCATTGAGGCTTTTCCCTTAGCTGCTCAGGCAGAAAGCCCCAAAGCTGGGTCCACAGGACTGGCCCCATGACCATGCACTTAAGGTAGTCAGGTACTTCATATTAAATCTTTTATGGATGTAACCGTAAAAGGTCACAGAGCTAAACAAAGGGCAAGACCTTGACTCTTGACAGCAAGCTGAAGACACATCCCCTCAATCACAGCCCCTTTCTCTGTCCATCTTAATGGCTTCAAGCAAGTTTCTGAACCCTAGTCTGCTCCTTCCAAAATCTTCTCTGTGATATCCCAGACAGGAGAGTATTCAAACTAGTTTTATTTTCTCCCTACTCCAACTAATAGCAGATGAATCAGCATCAATGTGGTTTGTGCATCCTGTGGTTAGAAACTATTTTTATTGAATTAAAATACTGGCTGCTCATCACTGGTTGCCTTTAGGGCACTGGAGAGCAAGTTGCAATCCCCTCCTCCAATTTGTCCTCACAACTGTCATGAGAGAAATCCTAGTGTGAGAACATTTTAGTTATGAAAACCATTTGGGTGATGGGCTGTGGGAAGGAAGACCCTGGAGAGGGGAAACCAGCAGTGTCACTGGAGACCAGGGACACCGGGAGGAGAGTCAGGCAACAGTTAATCCATGCTGGTAAAATGTCAGGGACTTTAAAATTATCCAGAAGTCTATCTCATTTTCACCCTCCCAGCCTTCCTGTGCTAAGGCATAGCACATACACATGCACACATTGCCTTACAGAACCTTTGGTAAGAGCTTACTGCATGAACTACCTGATACTGATACTGTTTTGGGGAATTAAAGGAAGGCATGCTTGAATCTGTTGCAGCCAAGTATATAGATGTGTATGTATGGGGTATAGGATAAGAAAGAAATGTAGAGCTGAATGAGATGCGGAGCCCAGGAGAACCAGTCGCTCAGTCGTGTCTGACTCTTTGTGACCCAGTGGACTGTAGCCCGCCAGGCTCTTCTGTCCGTGGGATTCTCCAGGCAAGAATACTGGAGTGGGTTGCCATTTCCTTCTCCAGGAGAGAAATAACAATGAGAGTCAAAATTCCTAGGAAATGACAGAACTTATAGGAAGGCTCTGGACTTTTAGAAAACATCATGAGTGATGATGTCTATCTAATTTGAATTGCACAGGACAGGACACCCTGCTTAAGGACTGGATTACATGAAGAATTTGTGGTTTTCAGTCACTAGGTCATATCCAGCTCTTTGTGACCCCACGGACTGCAGCACACCAGGCTTCCCTGAGCTTCAGTATCTCCCAGAGTTTGCTCAAACTCATGTCCTCCTGTCCTTTGAGTCATGATGCCATCTTACCATCTTGTCCTCTGTTGTCCCCTTCTCCTCCTGCCCTCAATCTTTCCCAGCATCAGGGTCTTTTCTAATGAGTCAGCTCTTCACATCAGGTGGCCAAAATTTTGATTCAATACCTACACTCTACCAGAAGATTTATACATGTCTTTTCAGCTAATTGACATTATTTGCTGAATCAAATCCTCAAAACAACTCTCTTATCTAATCATTAGAAAGTGAAAGTGAAGTCACTCAGTCGTGTCCGATTCTTTGCAATCCCATGGACTGTAGTCTACGAGGCTTCTCTGTCCATGGGATTTTCCAGGCAAGAGTACTGGAGTGGGTTGCCATTTCCTTCTCCCGGGGATCTTCCTGACCCAGGGATCCAACCTAGGTATTCTGCATTTCAGGCAGACGCTTTACCCTCTGAACCACCAGGGAAGCATACATCTTATAGAAGAGTGTCCAGAATGTCCAAAGAGATTAAATAACTTGTCCAAGATTATATTTTAAGTAAGCAGCAAGGTATTCACATGCTGTTAACATCAGTTGAGCCATGGACTTGACCAAGAGGGAGAGAAGAGTGTAGATTTTGAGAAACTCAAGTTTTAACTGAGAGAGAAATGACCTCAGTATGGAAAGGATGACTGCTGCCTGATGTATAAGGAAACTTAAGCTCCAAGATTAAGGAGAGCTAGGTACTTAGATAAAAGATGTTGGTAGAGAGGATCTGAGTTATGATCTTCTCCCTGACCGTTCTGCCTGGCTTGAGAGAGAAAAGCCACCATTCCAGCCTGTAGCATTTGTAACAGAGCACCAGGGCATTTCAGAACTGGGCGGTGGAGGGGAACAGATGCCAGCAGTTGCAGGGTGACAACTTGCCTTCAGTGTCCATTTTCTCCTCCTTATCTCCCGCTCTATAATCAGGTATTTATTTGTTGTTAAAAGTTAACAGATAAAACCAATGAAAATATATAGCAAAGCAGAAACAGACTCACAGATATAGAAAAAAAACTATTGGTTACCAGTGGGGAGAAGGAAGGGAGGAGGGGCAAAATGGGGGAATGACTAAGAGATACAAACTACTATATAAAATAGATAAGCAGCAAAGATATATTGCATGACACATGAAATCATAACCTTTATTTTGCAGTAACTTTTTTGTTTTGGCTGTGCATGGGCTTTCTCTCTAGTTGTGGTGAGCGGAGCCTACCCTTTAGTTGTGGTGGGGAGGCTTCTCAATTCTTTTGTTGCAGAGCATGGGCTCTAGACTGTGCAGGCTTTAGTTTGTTGCACATTGGTTTAGTTGCCCTGCAGCACGTGGAATCTTACCAGACCACGAATGGAACCCATGACCCCTGCACTGGCAGGTAGATTCTTAACCACTGGATTAACAGGGAAGTCCTGTAACAACTTTTAAAGGAGTATAAAGTATCAACATAGTAAATTACTATGCTGCAAGGAGATCAATGGCACCCCACTCCAGTACTCTTGCCTGGAAAATCCCATGGTGGAGGGGCCTGGTGGGCTGCAGTCCATGGGGTCGCTAGGAGTCGGACACGACTGAGCAACTTCACTTTCACTTTTCACTTTCATGCATTGGAGAAGGAAATGGCAACCCACTCCAGTGTTCTTGCCTGGAGAATCCCAGGGACGGGGGAGCCTGGTGGGCTGCCGTCTATGGGGTCGCACAGAGTCGGACATGACTGAAGCGACTTAGTAGCAGCAGCAGCAGCAAGGAGATCCAACCAGTCCATTCTGAAGGAGATCAGCCCTGGGATTTCTTTGGAAGGAATGATGATAAAACTGAAACTCCAGTACTTTGGCTACCTCATTCGAAGAGTTGACTCATTGGAAAAGACTTTGATGCTGGGAGGTATTGGGGGCAGGAGGAGAAGGGGACGACAGAGGATGAGATGGCTGGATGGCATCACTGACTCCATGGATGTGAGTCTGAGTGAACTCCGGGAGTTGGTAATGGACAGGGAGGCCTGGCGTGCTGCGATTCATGGGGTCGCAAAGAGTCGGACAGGACTGAGCGACTGAACTGAACTGAACTGACACCTGAAACTAACATAACATTGTATATCAACTATACATCAATAAAAATTATAATAAAAAATTATAAACAGGATGAAAGATGGTTTCAATGAGCCAAACATTCATTGGATCATGGAGAAAGCAAGGGAGTTTTAGAAAAACATCTACTTTTGCTTCATTGACTACACTAAAGACTTTTGACTGGTTGGATCACAACAAACTGGAAAACTCTTCAACTTATGGGAGTACCAGACTTCCTTACCTGTTTCCTGAGAAACTTGTATTCAGATCAAGCAGCAACAGTTAGAACTGGACATGGAACAACATACTGGTTCCAAATCAGGAAAGGAGTATGACAAAGCCATATATTGTCACCCTGCTTATTTAACTTATATGCAGAGTACATTATGAGAAATGCTTGGAATAGATGAATCACAAGCTGGAATCAACATTGCTGGGTGAAATATCAACAACCTCAGATATGCAGATGACACCACCCTTATGGCAAAAGTGAAGAGGAACTAAAGGAGTCTCTTGATGAGGGTGAAAGAGGAGAGTGAAAAAGCTGGCTTAAAACTGAACATTCAAAAAATTAAGATCATGGCATCTAGTACCATCACTTCATGGGAAATATATGGATAAAAAGTAGAAGCAGTGACAGATTTTATTTTCTTGGGCTCCAAAATCAGTGTGGACTGTGATGCAACCATGAAATTAAAAGGTGCTTGCTCCTTGGAAGGAATGCTATGAAAAACCTAGACAGAGTATTTAAAAGCAGAGATATCACTTTACTGACAAAGGTCCGTCTAGTCAAGGCTATGGTTTTTCCAGTAGTCATGTATGGATGTGAGAGTTGTGAAGAAGGCTGTGCATTGAAGAATTGATGCTTTCAAAATGTGGTGCTTGAGAAGACTATTGAGAGTCCCTTGGACTGCAAGGAGATCAAACCAGTCAATCCTATAGGAAATCAATCCTGGATATTCATTGGAAAGACTGATGCTCAAGCTGAAGCTCTAATACTTTGGCCACCTGATGTAAAGAGCTGACTCAGGAAAGATCCTGATGCTAGGAAAAACTGAAGGCAAAAGAGGAAGGGGATGGCAGAAGATAAAATGGTTAGATAGCATCACAGACTCAATGGACACGAATTTGAGCAAAGTCTGGGAGATAGTGGAAGACAGAGGAGCCTGGCCTGCTGCATTCCATGGGGTTGTAGAAAGTCAGACATGACTTAGTGACTGAACACATAACACACACAGCACACACTGAAAAACTTCAAATGTGATTAGAAGACAATGAATAATTTAACATATGTATTAAAATGTGGAAGGTAGAAATTTTAGGAGCATACAAAACTCTCTTCTTAAAAGATGTAAGAAAACCATCTACACTTTTGGAGACCTTTTTCAAAATGCTAGAAATTATCCAATGGTTTATGGCAACTGGAGGAGCGTCTATCAAAAAAAAAAAAAATTGCTGAATCACATTCAGAACAGTATTATGAACCAAATGTTTGTTTTCTCCCAAAATTTTTATGTTGAGTCACTAACCTCCAATATGATGTTATCTGGAGATGGGGCATTTGGGAGGCAACTGGAACTGGATGAGGTCAAGAAGGTGAGGCCCTCATGATGAGATTATTGTCTTTACAAGAAAGGATCTTAGAGAGCTCTTTCTGTCTCTTCTTTGTGAGATACAGCAAGAACTGACCATCTGCAAGCGAAGAGGAGGGCCCTCACCAGGAACTGATTCAGTCAGCACCTTAATTTTTTTTTTTTTTCTTACTAGTGTAGAAGCACTTTATTTTTTTCTTCTTTTTTTCTTTTATTTTATTTTTTAACTTTACAATATTGTATTGGTTTTGCCGTATATCAGCATGAATCCGCCACAGGTATACATGTGTTCCCCATCATGAACCCTCCTCCCTCCTCCCTCCCCATACCATCCCTCTGGGTCGTCCAAGTGCACCAGCCTTAAGCATCCAGTATCGTGCATCGAACCTGGATTGGTGACTCGTTTCATATATGATATCATACATGTTATTGTTCATTTCCCCTTTCATACTTGTTAGCATTTGTCTTACATATTGCAGTGCTCCTATGTTGGGTGCATATATATTTATAATTGTTATATCTTCTTCTTGGATTGATCCTTTGATCATTATGTACTGATCTTCTTTGTCTCTTTTCACAGCCTTTGTTTTAAAGTCTATTTTATCTGATATGAGTATTGCTACTCCTGCTTTATTTTGGTCTCTGTTTTCATAAAAAATCTTTTTCCAGCCCTTCACTTTCAGTCTGTATGTGTCCCCTGTTTTGAGCTGGGTCTCTTGTAGACAACATATGTAGGGGTCTTGTTTTTGTATCCATTCAGCCAGTCTTTGTCTTTTGCTTGGGGCTTTCAATCCATTTACGTTTAAGGTAATTATTGATAAGTATGATCCCATTTCCATTTACTTTATTGTTTTGGGTTTGAGTTTATACACCGTTTTTGTGTTTCCTGTCTAGAGAATATCCTTTAGTATTTGTTGGAGAGCTGGTTTGGTGGTGCAGAATTCTCTCAGCTTTTGCTTGTCTGTAAAGCTTTTGATTTCTCCTTCATATTTGAATGAGATCCTTGTTGGGTACAGTAATCTGGGCTGTAGGTTATTTTTTTTCATCACTTTAAGCATGTCTTGCCATTCCTTCCTGGCTTGAAGAGTTTCTATTGAAAGATCAGCTGTTATCCTTATGGGAATCCCCTTGTGTGTTATTTGTTGTTTTTCCCTTGCTGCTTTTAATATTTGTTCTTTGTGTTTGATCTTTGTTAATTTGATTAATATGTGTCTTGGGGTGTTTCGCCTTGGTTTTATCCTGTTTGGGACTCTCTGGGTTTCTTGGACTTGGATGATTATGTTCTTCCCCTTTTTAGGGAAGTTTTCAACTATTATCTCCTGAATATTGTGGTGTTTAATATTGTCCTGGAGGTCTCTGAGATTGTCCTCATCTCTTTTAATTCATTTTTCTTTTTTCCTCTCTGATTCATTTATTTCTACCATTCTATCTTCTACTTCACTAATTCTATCTTCTGCCTCCACTATTCCTTATTTGTTTCCTCCAGAGTGTTTTTGATCTCATTTATTGCATTATTCATTATATATTGACTCTTTTTTATTTCTTATAGGTCCTTGTTAAACCTTTCTTGCATCTTCTCAATCCTTGTCTCCAGGCTATTTATCTGTAATTCCATTTTGATTTCAAGATTTTGGATCATTTTCACTATTATTATTTGGAATTCTTTATCAGGTAGATTCCCTATCTCTTCCTCTTTTGTTTGGTTTGGTGGACATTTATCCTGTTCCTTTACCTGCTGAGTATTCCTCTGTCTCTTCGTCTTGTTTATATTGCTGAGTTTGGGGTGGCCTTTCTGTATTCTGACAGTTTGTGGAGTTTTCTTTATTGTGGAGTTTCCTCACTGTGGGTGAGGTTGTACGGGAGGCTTGTCAAGGTTTCTTGGTTAGGGAAGCTTGTGTCGGTGGGAATTTCTGGTGGGTGGAGCTGTATTTTTTCTCTCTGGAGTGCAATGAAGTGTCCAGTAATGAGTTATGAGACGTCAGTGGGTTTGGAGTAACTTTGGGCAGCCTGTAAATTGAAGCTCAGGGCTGTGTTCCTGTGTTGCTGGAGAATTTGTGTGGTATGTCTTGCTCTGAAACTTATTGGCCCTTGGTTGGTGCTTGGTTTCAGTGTAGGTATGGAAGCATTTGATGAGCTCCTGTCGACTAATGTTCCCTGGAGTCAGGAGTTCTCTGGTATTCTCAAAATTTGGATTTAAGCCTCCTGCTTCTGGTTTTCAGTCTTATTTTTACAGTTGTCTCAAGACTTCTCCTTCTATACAGCACCATTAATAAAACATCTAGGTTAAAAATGAAAAGTTTCTCCACAGTGAGGGACACCCAGAGAGGTTCACAGAGTTACATGGAGAAGAGAAGAGGGAGGAGGGAGTTAGAGGTGACCCGAATGAGATGAGGTGGAACCAAAAGAGGAGAGAGCAAGCTGGCCAGTTATCACTTCCTAATGTGCACTCACAGTCTGGACCACTCAGAGATGTTCACAGAGTTATACAGAGAAGAGAAGAGGGAGGAAGGAGACAAAGGTGGCCAGGAGGATAAAAGGGGGAATGAAAAGGAGAGAGACAGATCCCACCAGTAATCAGTTCCCTAAGTGTTCTCCACCATCTGGAACACACAGAGATTCACAGAATTGGGTAGAGAAGAGAAGGGGGAGGAAGGAGACAGAGGCGACCTGGTGGAGAAAAAGGAGAGTCCAAAGGGGGAGAGAGCAGTCAAGCCAGTAATCTCACTCCCAAGTAAAAATGGGTACTGAAGATTGGGTTCTTAAAGGTACAAAATTGATAACAAATACCAAAAAGTGAAAATTAAAAAACTAGAGTAGAGGTTGGTTTCAAAAATACAATATTAAACAAAAGAAGGAAAAAAAAGTCACAAAAATTATTTTTAAAAATATGTATATGAAGTTTGCTTTAAAAATAGAGTATTTTTTTGCAAAGTAATAGTAGGTTATAAAAATGAAAATTAAAGGAGTAATAGAGGACTTAAAAAAATTTTTTTAATTAAAAAAAGAAAAGAATGATCATAAAAATAGTAAAAATATATCTAGGACTTTCTCTGGTGTTGTTGTGGGCAGTGTGGGGTCAGTTCCTTTCTGGATAGTTTCTTGGTCCGGCCTATGTTTCTCAAGATCTATAGGCCCCTTCCTATGTAGTCGATACTAACTACAGGGTTTTAACCTTTTGCACCTGTCACTTCCAAGGCAGTTCCGTCTGTTTTTTCTTCTTCTGTTTGCTGGTCTCTTCAGTGTCTGATTTCCACCCTGACACAGTGGGGCAGTGGTGGACACTTTTTTAGGTTCACTTGTTCAGGCGTGGTGGGGGGATGGAGGGACGCTGCAAACAAATAACACTGGCATGTGCTCGCAGTGTCTCAGGCGCACTGGGCCTGCCCCCGCACACGGAGCATGTGCCCTCCCTGCCCAGACTGCTCAGGCTCTAGGTTGCTCCACCACGAACCGTCCGAGGCCTGCCCTGGGCTGCATGCACCTCCCAGGTCTAAGCCACTCAGGTTCAGGCACTCGGGTAGTCCTCAGAGACACAGACTCGGCTGGGCCTGCGTTTTGTGCCCTTCCCAGGTCCAAGCAGCTCAGGTGATGAGGTGTTTGGTGAGCGCAGTCACTGCGCCTTTATCGCCTCCCCCGTCCCTGCTGCTCGGTTTTCTGGGTATACA
Organism: Bos javanicus; assembly: GCF_032452875.1. Lineage (NCBI taxonomy): Eukaryota > Metazoa > Chordata > Mammalia > Artiodactyla > Bovidae > Bos > Bos javanicus. Next base: position 13,561,055 of record NC_083870.1, read on the forward strand.
ACCGGTGCACCTTCTCAGGCAGATGTTGACTGTCCAGAACCCAAAGACGTCTTAGTTAGCAAAAAAGCCTGCTTGCAGTTTGGTAGATAATGCCTCTCTGGGGCTGCGATTGCCCCCTTCCGACCCTGTCACCGGAGGGGGATGGTCTGCAACCCGCTAGTTCTGTTCAGTCCTTTGTTCTGAGCGCGGGCTTGGTGGTGTCTTAGGGTTTTTCCGTGTGGTAGCTATCCGCAGCCTGGTTTACTAGCCCAAGTTAGTTCCTCAGATTGCCCTCAGGGCACCTAGGCCCCAGTCCTTACTCTAAGCAATGCAGCCCGCGCCTCCCTGACCAGCCCCCGCTTGCTAGTGGTGAGTGCAGGCATCTGGGCTGCTTCTCCACTGCGGGAGTTACTGTTGGGCTCGTAATCTGTGGGTTTTAATTATTTACTTATTTTTCCTCCCTGTTATGTTGCCCTCTGTGCTTGCAAGGCTTGCCACAGACTTGGCAGTGAGAGTATTTCCTAGTGTTTGGAAACTTCTCTCTTTTTAAGACTCCCTTCCCAGGAAGGAGCTCCGTCCCTACCTCTTTTGTCTCTTTTTTTGTCTTTTATATTTTTTCCTACCTCCTTTCGAAGACAATGGGCTGCTTTTCTGGGTGCCTGATGTCCTCTTCCAGCATTCAGAAGTTGTTTTGTGGAATTTACTCAGCGTTTAAATGTTCTTTTGATGAATTTGTGGGGGAGAAAGTGGTCTCCCCATCTTATTCCTCTGCCATCTTAGTACTGCCCCCTGAAAATTTACCTTTATATTCCTGTGGCCACTGTTGAATTTTCCAGATTTGCTGGCATATTAAGTGCAGCACTTTAACAGCATCATCTTTAGGATTTGAAATAATTCAGCTGAAATTTTATCACCTCCACTTGCTTTGTTCATAGTAATGTTTCCTAAGGCCCACTTGACTTCACATTCCGGGAATACTGGCCTATAACTCTGTTTGTATGTGTGAATGTGTATGTGTTAGGGCACCTGCTCTAACTTTGTCTAGCTTTGGTATCAGAGTATGACAACGTCATTAAATGAATTTGATGGTGTTCCCTCTCCTATTTTATGGGAGAGTTCAACAAAAATTAGTATTAATTCTTCTTTAACTGTTTGTTAGAGTTCACTTCTGACTCCATCTGGTTTTAGGCTTTTCTTTGCTTGGAGGTTTTTGATTGCTGATTCAATCTCCTTATTGGTTATTTTAAGCTGCTCAAGTTTTCTATAGTTTGTATGTTTCTAGGAAGTTATGCCTTTTTTTCAGACTGTCCAATGAATGTGTATAATTGCTCATAATAGTCCCTTACGACCTGTTGCATTTCTATGGCATAAGTTGTAATATCTCCACTTTCTTTTCTGAATTTGTCTTCTTTTTTTCTTTTTGTCATTTTTTGTTTATCTTTTCAAAAAACCTCTTAGTTTCATTGAATTTTTCTTTTTTTTCTTTTTAGTTTCTACTTTATATAATTATCTTTCTAGTTTCTGTTTTATGTAATTCAGCTCTAGTTCTCATTGCTTCTTTCTTCCTGCTAACTTTTGGTTTGTTCTTTGTTTCCTAACTTTTTTGACATGTAGAGTCAGGTTGTTTATTTGGGATCTTTCTTATTTTTGATGTGTTTATTGCTATAAATTTTCTTTTAGCACTGTTTTTGCTACCTTCCATAAGTTTAATGGATTTTTTCCATGTCTTTTGATTCAAGATAATTTTTTAGTCGCCTTTTGATTTCCTCCCTGACCCAATGATTGTTCAAGAGTCTGTTACTTAATTTTCATATATTTGATAATTGTTCTATTTTCTTTCATTTATTTTTCTAGTTTCAATCCATTGGGTTTGAAAAGACACTTGATATAATCTCAGTCTTGTCAGCTCTTAAGACTTGTTTTGTGGCCTAACATATGATATATCCTGGAAAATATTCTGTGCATGCTTCAGAAGACGATGTATTCTATTCTACTTCTGTTGTGTGTATGTTCTGAATATAATCGTTCGGTTCATTTGATCTATAGTGTTGTTCAAGTCTGCTGTTTCTTGGTTTTCTGTCTGCTTATTCTATCCATTATTGAAAATAGGATATTCAATTATAATATGATAGAACTGCTACTCCTTCCTTCTGTCAATGTTTGCTGTACATATTTTGGTACTCTAATGTTGGGTTGTTGTTGGTATTTAGTCATGTCTGACTCTTTCTACCCATGGACTGTAGCCCACTAGGCTCCTGTGTCCATGGGATCCTAGGCAAGCAGGCTGGAGTGGGTTACCATTCCCTTCTCTAGGTCTTCCCACCACGAGATCAAACCCACATCTCCTGTGTTGCAGATGACAGATTCTTTACCACTGAGCTATCTGAGAAGCCCTGCTAATGTTGGGTGCATAAATTGTTATATCATCCTGTTGGATAAACTATGCAACTTTGTCTCTTGTGACAGTTTTGCTTTAAAGTCTATTTTCTCTAAGTATAGCTACCTCTGCTCTCTTTTTGTTCTCTTTTGAATAGGCTGAGTTTTTGCACCCCTCACTTTCAACCTCTATGTATACTCTTACATCTATAATACTCTTACATCTATAATACTCTTACATCTATAATGAATCTCTTTTAGACTCTATATAGTTCCCTCTTGCTCTTTTATCTATTCAGCCACTCTGTGTTTTGACTGGGGAGTTTAATCATTTAAATTTAAAATAATTACTTATACGTGAAGGTTTACAGTTCTCATTTTGCTAATTTTTTCCCATTTTATTGGTTTTCTTATTGTTGTTGTTACATCTTTTGCCCTTACTTTCATTGTAATTTGATGATTTTTTATTGATATGTTTTGTTTCCTTTCTCTTTCCCTTCTTTTTGAGGTGTCTACATTGTGGTTACAATGACACACATAAAACATCTTATAACAGTTCGTTTAAAGCAAAGAACTTAACTTCAATTACATACAAAATCTCTACATTTCTATCAATTACCCCAAACATAATTGACATCACAATTTACATCTTTCATAGTGTGCACCCATTAACAATTTTCTCTTAAAGCTATTCTTAATACTTTTGTCTTTTAACTTTTATATCAGAGTTAAAAGTGATGCATATAGCATAATTATAATGATATCATTACAGTATCAGATTTTGTATTTGTCTCCTATTGATTTCAAAATTCTTTCTTTGAGTTTTAAGTACTCTGTCTTGATTTAGATTTCTTTAGATTCTACCTATATGGAACCTTTTGGGATTCATGAATCTGGGTGTGTATTTACTTCCACAGACTTGGGAAATTTTCAGGCATTGTTTCTTTAAATAAGTTTTCTTCTTCTTTCTCTTTGTTTTCTCTTTCTTGCCATAATGTGGATACTGATTTCCTATGGTGTCCCATAAGCTTTCTTCACTCTTTTTCCCTTTCTGCTTTTCTGACTATATAATTCTAAATGAGTATCTTTGAGTTGGTCAGTTTGTTTCTCCTGTTTGATCAACTCCGCTGTTGAGGCCCTCTGTTGAATTGTTCAATGCAGTCTTTGTATTCTTCAGCTCCAGAATTTTCTGTTTCTTTTTTATGCTTTCTGTCTCTGTATTGAACATCTCATTTGTTCAGTAATGTTTTTCAAATTTCATTGCTTTGTCTGTGTTATCTTGCACTTCACTGAGCTTCTTTAAGATAATTATACTAAAATTTTTTTCTAGGCAATTGAAAGATCTCTGTTTCTTTGAGGTTGGTGATTAGAGATTTATTTTGTTCCTTTGCTAGTCTCACATTTTCATGATCCTTCATGACCCTAATAGCCTTGAACTAATTTATGTACATTTAAATAAGCAATATCTCTTCCATTCTTTAAGAACTGGCTTTGGTAGCAAAGATATTGATTAGAAAATCCAAAAAGACCTTCAAGGGCATCAACTTTATAAGCATTTGGGACACTGGTTTCAGGGGCATGTAGGGTGTTTACTATAGGGTAGCACTGATCAACATCAGTGGGGATGTGCAAGACATGTTCTTCAGGGCCATGTGGGCCAGTTGCTGTGAGGTGCTACCATATATGCTTATTCCTAACTACCCACACATCATCCATCCCAGCTGATTTACTCACTGTTCTGAGTGCAGAAGCAGATCTCCCATGCAGTGTCCTAAAAGCATGAGGAAGTTGGGTTCTCACTTCATTCTTTCTTTCACCTGTGGGAGAAGTCACAGGCCAAGGTATTTTTTGCAGCCCTGAACCATGCTGGCATGTGGTTAAGGTGTCAACATAAAGAAAAAGTACTCTCACCCTTTCACTGCTGCTAATTTAGGGTTTTGCACTTAACTATCATGCCAGAATGTTCCATATGGACTTTAGAGTTCTCATAAAGATATTATTGATTGTGTGTAGTTTTCAAATGTCATATCCCGCCATCTTGCTGGCATAATTGCCTTTTTTCAGTTTTAAAGACCCTTGTGACTACATCACATCCATCCAGATAATCAGAAATATCTTCCTGTTTTGTCAACTTGTCAGCAACTTTAATTCTATCCACCATCATAATTTCCCCTTTCATACAACCTAACAAATTCACAGCTTCCAAGGATTAAAACATGGACATCTTTGAGGGTCCATTATTCTACCTACCACAATTTGGAAATCCGAGTGTAGTTAGCTTTCTCTGTTTCTGTGCTTTCACTCAGAACTAACCCAGTACCAGCCTCACTCAGAAGAGACACAATAAGTCCAGCTGCTAAAACCTATACAGATATAGGAGAAAATTTACACTGCAACACTTATAAATAAATCCACTTAGCAAACTCTTTCTTTCCATAAATTTCCTCCCTACAAAGGGAAACATACTCTTATGAGTAAAGCAGTTTTGGGGTTGCCTCATGATTGCAAAGGCTAGATTGTACATCTGTCATTTCTCTTCTTGTATATACCACAAAATCACTGATATGTTCTAACTACACTGGGAGTTGTCATTACTAGTTGCTACCATTGCATCTCACAAAAATATTTCTACTTTTGGAAGCATAGAGCCCTTCTCTGGCCTCACAGAGTTATCCAGACCATTCTCCTGAGGGCTATGCTGCCTCAGACATCATCTCAACTGGAGATGCAAAGAAAGGGCTTGGACCAGGACAAGACCTTCTGCCCCAGGTTCTATCATTTCTGGGACAAACTCCAGGTTTTTATAAATAGTAGGCTTTGAGAAAACAGAATCTAGCTATTTTTTTCTTCTGAATGATTTCTAAGTCTTGTTGAATAAATAAAGTGCTTTACAGTTTAACTCAGTGGGTCCTTACTTTACTGTCTCTTGGTGAATGTTTATCTTTAGGAAATTTGTGTTTTGTATATAAAATGCACCCTCTTCTCTTACAGGCCCCCTTATGAGCCTGGGCGTCAGTGACGTAATAGACGTTTAACAGTGACATGCTATGTTTTCCACATAAGTGAAGCTCAATAGTTTTGTTGCCTCCGATCCCAGAGCCTGTGCCCCTTACCCAGATCCTGATGAAGTCTGGTGCAATGTCACCCTGGTGTGCAGAGCCTCTGTGGCCACAGAAGGCCTGAATGTGACCTGAGAGATCAAGGGGCTCCCCAAGGAGTGGGAGCAGAGAAGGACATTGGACTAGCCTCCAACTCTTGCACCCTGACTGTGAGCCTGCCCCTAAGCCACCCCCATGCCAGCCTCATTTGTGTGGTCAGCAACCAGGTGGACAAGAAAACTGTCTCCTTAGACCTTGGGAAAATCTGTGCCAGTGGTGAGTGCAACTTGCCAGAGGGGAAGAGCACTTTCAGAGCTCAGATAGCACTGAGGTCTGGGGGTTCAGAGCTTTACTCCCCACCATGTTATTAGCACTACTTTCCATCTAGTCACCTTACACAGGAATCTAGAACACACATCCAATATATTTTTGCCTTTAAATGTCTCACATACAAGCTTACCTCTAAATCCCTTGCCCCTGAAGTCAAGGTAGTACTTTCTAATAACTCTCTCCATCCCCTATTGTTGCTCATTCATGATCTTCAGGAAAATAAATCATATTGGGTCATTTCTCTGAGCTCTTTCTCTGAGTCTGACTTCCATGATTCTCTTTACAATTTGGGGCTCACATTGTCCTCTGCACGTATTTCTGGTCTCACTTACCAGCTCCTTACTCACCTAAATTCCTTGCTTGTAGTTCCAGAATGTGTCCTGCTATCGCAAGCTATTGTACCTCTGAAAATGCTGCTTCCCCATCACTAGCCCTTCTTCACCAAGTGTCCTTGACTTCCTGTCTTATTCTCTATGAAGAATACTTCTCGATCACTGCTAGATTCATGGGGATATCAACGTGCATACACATATATGACTCTGCCCTTAAAAGAGCCCAATGATTGGTTTAAAATCTGTGCTGTTAACTTGAAACTTTAATATATTTTTAACAAGCAGTCTATTTTTAATTTCTGCACAGAGCTCTACACTGATGTGTTCACCCTCCCCTCCAGCATCACCTCCTTTAAGGAGCTGTCGAGCCACCCCCACAATGAGTGATAATGTTCTGTTGTAGATTTGTCTCTTCCATAGACAGGAATACCTTGATGACAAGAGCCACGTTTTGTCCTCCTTGGAATCCATGAGCCAAGTACAACTTCCGGCCAAATTCTGATTGTAATCAGTATTTTATTGAATTAATGAATGACCTTGTAATCCTGTGTGCAGCCTCATCCTCTAAACCGTCCTCAATAATCTAGTGTCTAGAGATACCTGATGTGTCAGTCTCGCTTAAAAGGTCTGTTACTTAGCTTCACTTCTAAATAAAGGCAGAAGTGTCAGATAAATTTCAACAGTCCCTTGACCAGCTCTAGCCCTCTAACCCACCTTGACCACATATCCTCCCTGTCCTATCATCCTACCTGCCTCAGTTGGGCACTGGCTACTCCCAGGGACTGACCTTTTGACACGTTTTCTGAATGTGGTACTCCTCCTATCTGGAATGCAAAGGCCTACCAGGATGGCAAATTCCTACTCCTTAAGTCTCATGTTACACATTACTTTGTCTGAGAAGAAGCCAGAAAGTCCTGTGTACAAACTATAAAGCTCTACTACACTGCAGTTTCACTGGCTGGCAGACTTTGGATGGTATCTTCTCAGTCTTCCCCATGGGTGACCACATCTTGTTCATTTCAGTATCTCTGGCATCAAGCAGCAGTTCAGGGCCTGCTTGAGTGAATGCCATGTCCTCCCATTCAGCTTCTGAACCAGGCCCTTCGACCTCTCCACCTGCGATCTCCCCTCAGCAATAGGTATCTCAGGTTCTTTCCTGTCTTAACATTCGTCATTCTCTCTGTGTGAGAAAAACAAGTTTGCATCAAGAGACCAGTGCTGTGCCCCTGTGAGGCATCCTAGGTGCTGTCCTGGTCATGCTGTTGATCCTCGGAGGTGGACTGTACCTTTGGAAGACATGTGGTAGTTCAGTTCAGTTCAGTTCATTTCAGTCGCTCAGTCATGTCTGAAGTTGAAGCCAGATTCAAAAATCACTGATCTTGACCACTACATTATACTGATTTATAATGTATAGTCTATCTACATGATGGGATACTAGACAATTTTAAAAAAAATAGTAAAGGCCATTTTATATATTTAAATTGGAAGATGTACATGAAATACTGAATATACTTTAGAACAATGTGTAGTATTTCCCTACATTGTAAATATAAATATAAATAAGTATGTTTATATGTATTTTGTGTTATAAAGAACATCTAAATATTGATGTGTCAGAAGTCAGCAGTAGTTGTCTTCTGGGTGTGTCTCTTTCTTTATAAGATTTTTATAACATGTATCAGATAAAACATCAGCTATCAAAAGTTTTAAGCAGAGCAGTAATATTATTAGAGCTATTTCAAATAAATAAATCTACATATATGTCCACAGGATGCTAATCATCTTGGAATCTAGTTAAAGTGCTTTTCTCAGACTCCACCTTTCACTTCCTATTGTGTTCGATATTGGTATCGTCATTAAAAGATTGTTCAGAGTAATCTCTAGTATCTTTATTGAAATTAACCTAAATATCTCTATACCTGTCTAGACAGTACAGGAAACATGAAAATTTGACTTAATCACTGCAAATAGAAAATCCCTATGAATTGTTCATAACCACCAATAGAGCTTGCAAAACCCAAAAATGCCAGGACCCTTTGAGCACACTTGGCATCATGTATCCACCATTACATAGTTTCCTGGATCACATGTAAAAGTTATTGTCTCTGTGTCTTCCCACAACCAATATTGGCATCATATTTCCTGGGATGGAGAGCACTAACACACCACATCCCCAGTCTCCTAAGGGAGAAAGTATCTCAGGAGCTGAACACACTCACCTCACTGAGCTCTCTCTGCATCCCAACAGACTTCAAGATCTCAGGTGACAGTTTTCTATTCCATCTGATTGCTGACTAAACAGGTGAGGTTAGAGTTGGGACAACTTGAAGGCCAGCTCACAAGGAGATTCCAGGAGGGGGCTGGTCCCAGTGTCACTTAAGATTTACTCTCACAGCAGCTTTCAAGTATCTTGCAACTAAAAGTTTGTACCTTTGCAATCAGGTATTGATATTTTATGGAATGTCCCACAACTGTGATTTATCTGTGGGTTCTCCCACAATTAAACTTCAGTTAAGAGATTTTTGGAGGAAGACCACAGAGGGAAAGCGTTGTTTTCATTATTTCAAGGGTACTATCAACATGACATGACTTGAATTTGACCTTGATCTTCTGCATGAAGTAGTACCTTGTAGCAATTTTTTCTTGTTTCTTTGAGTTCTTATCCCCATTTCTGAGGTCTGTCTCAGTTTTCACATTATTTCTTTCTTGTGCTGTTGGGCAAGTGTATGTATTTTTCTTAGGAAGGTATTCCTCTGTTTCCATCAGAACCTCCAAAGGGAAGGAGCTTGAACTAAGTCCCAAGACCAAGAAGCAGGTTGTAATCAAGTCTGCTGTTATTTAGGGATCAGAGGATGGAAGGGATAGTTCTGCAGGTCAAGAACCCCACACACAGTGCTTTCTATATATAATATTTTTGAAATTGGGATGCAAATCAATGTTACTTAGTAGTAAATAAAAATATTGATGTGTCTTAGTTCAGTTCAGTTCAGTTCAGTTCATTCACTCAGTTGTGTCTGACTCTTTGCAACTCCATGAACCACAGCACGCCAGGTCCCCCTGTCCATCACCAACTCCCGGAGTTACAAACCCATGTTCATCGAGTCGGTGATGCCATCCAACCATCTCAGCCTCTGTCGTCCCCTTCTCCTCCTGCCCTCAATCTTTTCCAGCATCAGGGTCTTTTCAAATGAGTCAGCTCTTCGCATCAGGTGGCCAAAGTATTGGAGTTTCAGCTTCAAAATCAGTCCTACCAATGAACACCCAGGACTGATCTCCTTTAGGATGAACTGGTTGGATCTTCTTGCAGTCCAAGGGACTCCCAAGAGTCTCTTCCAACACCACAGTTCAAAATCATCAATTCTTTAGTGCTCAGCTTTCTTTATAGTCCAACTCTCACATCCATACATGATGACTGGAAAAACCATAGCCTTGACTAGACGGACCTTTGTTGGCAAAGTAATGTCTCTGCTTTTTAATATGCTGATATGTCTTAATATACACACAATTATAGACTTGATAAAAGATACTAATTACTATTAATTGTAAGAAACAAGAGAGGCTACCCTTGAGGAGAATTGCTGTGGGAAATAAAGGTGCTACAGATACTCTCTTTTTCTGTAAACATTGGATTGACCGTTTAATCATATGTGTATTATCACATGATCTTTGTCATCACAAAATATATTCCAGAGAGAACATGACACAATTTATTTTCCTGTGTCACTTTTGAAATTAAACTAATAAACATTAGATTGTTTTAAGTATTGTGTTAGCCGCCCAGTCATGTCCGACTCTTTGTGACCCATGGACTGTAGTCTGCCAGGCTTCTCTGTCCATGAAATTCTCCAGGCAAGAATACTAGAGTGGGTTGCCATCTCCTTCTCCATAAGTAAGTATTATTTGTTGAGTATTTATGTTAGGCACTAACTAATACATTATTTAGTTAATCCTTACAATAATTGGATGATGTCTGTCATGTTAATATCCTCAGTGGGATCATGAGAAATCTGCGTGCATAGAGGTTGAGTAAGGTGCTCAGGGTCACACAGTGGGGAAGAAGGTCAGACTTCCAGCCCCAGCAGGCAGGTGCTCAGTTGTGAGTGCTCAGGATGAGAATGAGGCAAGAAATGTCCTACAGGTTCCAAAGCACTGCCCATCATTCATCTCAGGCTGTCTCCAAACTGACCTGTGAGGCAATGGTGACTAATCTTCACTCTACAGAAAAGAAAACCAGCTCTCAGAGAGAAGGAAGTGATCATAGAAAATGTAACAGAGATCTGATATGGGAGCTGGACTTGCTGTTGATGTTGGGTCTTCTCTTAGTCTTTCAAATCAGCCGACCTTCCAGGGACCAAAATAGTTTCTCCAGGGTTGTGCATTTCCCCATGAATTAATTCTACTTCATGGAAAACCCTGTGAAGTCTTTTCCACTTGTGTCCTTAGGCTTCCTGCAGGCCCTTCAGAGAGTGGGTGCTGAATAAACATTTGCTAGATGTTAGGTTGACTCAACTTCCACCTGAAACAGAATTGCTATACTACATATCACTGAAGATAAGGGCCTTCCTTGGTCTCTGAGCTAATCTTTTCCCAGAAGATATTCCAGACTCCAGTCAGTGCTCAAAGTTGCAAGCCTGATTGAATTCCACTCCTTAGCCTGCCAACCACTCAGTTCCCAGTGGCCCTTATATCCAAGGCTGCCTCCTCCCACTACCCCTGACCTAAGCCGGTGAGTACCAACTTCCCCCTGAACCAGTACAGCTGAGACACAGGACCTGTGTAGTTTCAGGATGGGGGACAGTGACTGTTGGTGACATGCCAGGAGTTTCTCACAAACATTCCATGGACTTAGTGAGCATTGGTTGACTGTTGCTCACACCTTCTAGACAGCCAGGAACAGAACTGAACAAAAACGGCCCTGGAGCTCAGACTAGACATTAGGTGTTTCTCCTCCCAGAAGAGTCTGTAGCCAAACTCAACTTCCCATGAGATCCTTAGCTCTATCCCTGAACCAGAGGACTTACAAACGTCCCACTTCCTCACGTGCCTGGTGCTGGGATGCCTGCAACCAGAAAACCCTTAAAAATTGTTGACACTTGACCTGTCCCCTCACTGTCAAGGCTACTCTCACCCCTTGTCCTGTAAGCAGTGAGAATACCCCAGGAGCAGGATCCTTCTTCTGAGCACAGCCCCACTCTGTGCGTCCAGCAAATGGTTGAGGTCTGACCACTCCTTTCGATGGATGTTGAGAGAACCAGGATCACATTCCCCTTTTCTTCTTGCCAACCTTTCTTGGCAACTTTTCTCCATAAAGCCTGTTCCTTAACCATACGAATTTTCAGGAATTTGACTGGTATACAGTCATGATAATAACAAAAGACCCACCTTGCAAACCAGCACAAGACTCTGGAACTCAGCAGTGGGATAATAAAGTGATTTTTTTTTAAAGAAATCAAAGACACCAGGGCTGTTTCTCCAGGCCCCACACTGCCTGCAGTGCCCCTACCTAGCCAGGGAGCATCCCTGCTTCCCAACAACACCTGCTGCCCATCACTATACATTCCACTTTCCAGCTTTCTTTCTCTTGCCTCAATATCTTTGGGGAAAAAAATGTCCAAAAAGCCTAAGTATTCTCTTCCTCTGAAATATATATTAAATCATTCCCATTTGTAGTGTAAAGATCCACCTACTGAAAAGTGAAGCAGCACCCTCTTATCAATGAAGGATGTTAGTGAAGAGTGAGGAGTGGGAGACAGAGGGATGGGTTCTGCCTGGGGAACCTTTGTCCTGTTCCTGGAGGAAAATCCTAAGGCACTCTCAGGCTGGGAGTTGTGTGAATAGCAGCGAATAAAATGCTAAGACTGCTCCAGTGGCCAGGAGGACAAAACTCAATTTCAGGATGCTGGTAAGAAGTGCTGATGGCAGAATGTGAAGCATATCAGTACTGAGAATGGGGGCAAGGAGAATCCTGCTTCAATATGCAGTTGGGCCCATGTCAAAGAGGGAGGGTAAGAATGAAACTGTAGTAAGTTCCCACCGTGTTCAGAGCACTATGCCAGGAGCTTATATACATTCTCCCATGTTATCCCTATAACTCTAATTCTGCTCCTAACTACCTGGTCTACACAAATGCATGCCCCTGGATCGAAGGGACATGAGAAAAAAAACTCCTATAATGTTGAGTGAAGCCAGAGGAGAAAACACAAACTCTGCACCTTCAATGATGTGAGCCCCCACAGGCAATATAAGTCACCATGTTCACGAATGCCAACTGAGGTGGTCAAACTCTGGAGAAAAACAAGTGCTTATCTCTGGGGATGGGGACCTTGTCATTGGTAAGGGACACACAGAGATTCCTGAGATGCAAGGGTGTTTCTTCTAGTGACCTGTGGTGTTCTTGTTGGCTGTTTCTTTATAATTCATTAAGCTATATATTAATCATTAAGTTTTGCCTCTGTTGTTTTCCACAATTAAGAAAGTCTTTAGCAAAGAATACTATGAACAACTTTGAAGCATAAAATGCTTCCAATATTTTTGAGCATTTCCCTGAGAATTTATTCCCAGATAGGAGTAATGAAGCAAATGGCATGAAAAATTTATAGTTTTTGATACACATTACATTTGCATTTCTACCACTGCAAGTAAGTTCAAACACATACCAAAATGTTTATTAACTGTTTATATTTTCTGAATTCTCTATAGAATCTTTGGATATTATCCATTTTGGAGGTCTAGTCATGTTTTGGATGCTGACTTACAGTGATTTGAGGGCAATGAGGTGTCCATGAAGAGGAAGATCCTAAAGACATCAAGACGGTTTGTATACCTGGAAGGACCATCTGTTGTCCCTTCCCCAGTTTGCAGACACATAGCCAGGAGAATCCTTTCTGTTTGGCTCCACCCATCCTATGTCCACTGAAGCCACTCATCGGACAGGCCCTGGAGATGCAGAGTGAGCTGACTTCATACATTCCTGGGAGGAGCAGGTCCAGAGGGCTAGCAGACAAGTCAAAACAAGACAACTGAGACACAGGACTGGTAGGAACACACACAGTGATGGAGGGTAGACAAAATGAACAGGCAGGGTGGGGAAATGAGCCCTTGAAATGTCTGAGGAAAGATTTTGGACATGGGGTAGTGGGGGTTGGGGGAATAAGAAATGCAAGCAGATACAGAACTGCAAGGAACATTCAGTATGTTTGAAACTGGTCTGGGGAGACTAAGAGAGACCATGAAGGCCCTGGATGCCATGCTTGGAGTCAAAATTTATCTTGCAAGGTTGGATTTCCAAAGTACTGATTTAGTAAAATCTCAGATGTCAATTTAAAAGCTCAGGAAGGTTTTTGCTTGAAAAAATTAGAAGGAACATGGAATCCTATGGTCACATATGTTGTGAAATACCAGATTAAAGAACTAAAACTGATGTTCCCACTGGAATAGGAGACTGTGAAATCTCTCAGAAGGGATCAGTCTGTATATTTTGCAAAATTATCTGACCTAAGTGCCCCACCATCTTTTTGAGGAATAGTCTTAGAACTGATGGACCATGGAGTTCCTTGAGAATTTCCCATGTAGGTAAACGGAGTGTCATCTTGCAGTACAGTGTGTGCAGGAGCCAAGCTATGTTTTGTTCTCTTCACGAGCCCTCACCTTCCTCTCCATCTCCCCCACCTATGGTAGATCATCAGTAATGTGATCCTTTTAATGAACTCCCATTTTATTGTCAGTAGCACAACCACATCTCTGCATTAAGCATGAGCTGTTTGAGGTAGACCTGTCTGCCCCAAGCCCAGATCCTCTTAAGTGGTATACTCGTTTCTTCCACAAATATTAATGAGAAACTACTATGTGCCAGTCTCTGCTCCATGTGCTTAGGATACATCCACTAATGAATCCAACAAGACTTTTATCTTCATCATTCTATTAGGAGGAGAAAGACACTATACAATAATCATAATATATAAGGAAATGGAATAGTATTAATATGTTAGAAGGAAAAGGTTAGGGAAAGCAAGATTCGGACCTTAGAAAATAGTTTCAATTTTACATCAGGAGGTAAGAACAGGCTTCATCAAGGTGGAAACCTTTGAGAAAAGAGTAGGAGGAGGTGATGGAGTGGAAACCTTAAGGAATGTTTCCCTGGTCGAGGTGACAATTCTTGCAAAGGCCCTCAGCTGGGAGTGTGCCTGATATGTCCCAGGAACAGGAGGTCAATGTAATTGAGGCAAATTTGAGTATAGGTGAGAGGGAAAGAAAATTCTGAGATCAAAGGAGTAATGGGGTCAGATCACATCCTACTTGACCTGGAATCTTGGGATGGCAGAGCCAGAGTGGTCCCCAAAAACTGTGTGATAACCCACCACTTGCTGGACAGATGAGAAAATGAGGTAGATAGCATGGGAGCTCTCCCCAAGTGGTGCTAGGGTAGAATCTGGTTCCTGGACAGTTTCTCAAATCCAACTCATGCTAGTGTAGACCTCACCTGGTCCAGGAAAGATCAACATCAGGCAGGGACACCCAGCTCTGGGTGGCTGCCACTACAACATTCTCCACCAAGGTTGCTGGCTCAGAGTTCAGTTTCTCCCTCCATCCCTGGAAACTCCCTGACCTTGGCTCCTGTGCTATCCCAGCCTGATTCTGATCATGACATTAGCCCATCCACTGCTGCCTTTCAACTGGTGCTTGCTCCCTTTGCTTCAATATCTCTCTTTCCTAGGTTATGAGGTTAAGTAAAACTGTTAGTCACTCAGTCATGTCCAACCTTTTGTGACTCCATAGACTGTAGCCTGCCATTTTCCTCTGTATATAGAATTCTTCAGACAAGAATATGGGAGTGGGCTGCCATGTCCTTCTCAGGGAATCTTTCTGACCCAGGGATCAAACCCAGGTCCCCTGTATTGCAAGAATATGCTTCATCATCTGAGCCACAAAACCCCCAAGAAGAGCCCTGAAAAATGAGCCTCAACTTGGGTTTCAAGAAACAGACAAGGGAGATGAGGAAACTGAGGAGGGGGATGAAGGGGAGCAAGTGTGGAAATTACAGAGTCATGCTGCCAGTCCCCACACAGACATACTCTCCAACCCAGGTCAGCCTGCAGGACAAAATAGAAGCAGAGAGTCCATGGCTTCACATGAGGTGCTGAAGATTGAAAATCTGACTTATGAAATCAGAAGGCAGTACTAGACTAGAACAAGCTTAACCATAATAAGAAATATAGCCCCATACTTTTTATCCAATTCCAAACCTCCCTTCCCCAGTTCTAACATGACTAGACTTTCCAGGAGTGAGTGGATCTCAGTGGGTTCCTACTCTTGCTACCGCCTCTTCCTTTTCTTTCTCATTGTATCATGATGAGCTCAGCCAACACAATTTCTCTCTCTCTCTCTCTTTCTTTCTCTCCCCTCACTCCCACATTTAGGCTTGCTGCAATATCCTCTGTTGTTATTTTTGCCTCCTAGAAGCTGATTATCCCCTTTTCTTCCTCTTTGCATTTCTTCTCAATCAAATCCTTTCAAGGTACATGTTTGGCTCCATCCTGCTAGGTAAAGGCTATGTATTCAATATATTCAGACAACCAAAATAATAAAAAACTATCAGTAACCTTTAAGGCATTGCTTCATTAATATTAAAAATAGAGCTAGAACAAATAATTTCACAATTTGTATGGAAATACAAAAAACCTTGAAAAGCCAAAGCCATCTTGAGAAAGAAGAATGGAACTGGAGGAATCAACCTGCCTGACTTCAGGCTCTACTACAAAGCCACAGTCATCAAGACAGTATGGTGCTGGCACAAAGACAGAAATATAGATCAATGGAACAAAATAGAAAGCCCAGAGATAAATCCACTCACCTATGGACACCTTACCTTTGACAAAGGAGGCAAGAATATACAATGGATTAAAGACAATGTCTTTAACAAGTGGTGCTGGGAAAACTGGTCAACCACTTGTAAAAGAATGAAACTAGAACACTTTCTAACACCATACACAAAAATAAACTCAAAATGGATTAAAGATCTAAATGTAAGACCAGAAACTATAAAACTCCTAGAGGAGAACATAGGCAAAACACTCTCTGACATACATCACAGCAGGATCCGCTATGACCCACCTCCCAGAATATTGGAAATAAAAGCAAAAATAAACAAATGGGACCTAATTAAAATTAAAAGCTTCTGCACAACAAAGGAAACTATAAGCAAGGTGAAAAGACAGCCTTCAGAATGGGAGAAAATAATAGCAAATGAAGCAACGGACAAACAACTAATCTCAAAAATATACAAGCAACTCCTGCAGCTCAATTCCAGAAAAATAAACGACTCAATAAAAAAATGGGCCAAAGAACTAAATAGACATTTCTCCAAAGAAGATATACAGATGGCTAACAAACACATGAAAAGAAGCTCAACATCACTCATCATCAGATAAATACAAATCAAAACCACTATGAGGTGCCATTTCACACCAGTCAGAATGGCTGCGATCCAAAAGTCTACAAGCAATAAATGCTGGAGGGCATGTGAAGAAAAGGGAACCCTCTTACACTGTTGGTGGGAATGCAAACTAGTACAGCCACTATGGAGAACAGTGTGGAGATTCCTTAAAAAACTGGAAATAGAACTGCCTTATGACCCAGCAATCCCACTGCTAGGCATACACACCCAGGAAACCAGAATTGAAAGAGACACGTGTACCCCAATGTTCATAGCAGCACTGTTTATAATAGCCAGGACATGGAAGCAACCTAGATGTCCATCAGCAGATGAAAGGATAAGAAAGTAGTGGTACATATACACAATGGAGTATTAGCCATTAAAAAGAATACATTTGAATCAGTTCTAATGAGGTGGATGAAACTGGAGCCTATTATACAGAATGAAATAAGCCAGAAAGAAAAACACCAATACAATATACTGACGCATATATATGGAATTTAGAAAGATGGTAATGATAACCCTGTATGCGAGACAGCAAAAGAGACAGAGATGTATAGAACAGTCTTTTGAACTCTGTGGGAGAGGGAAAGGGTAGGATGATTTGGGAGAATGGCATTGAAGCATGTATAATATCATATATGAAACGAATCGCCAGTCCAAGTTCGATGCATGGTACTGGTTGCTTGGGGCTGGTGCATTGAGATGGGATGTACCAGAGGGATGGTACAAGGAGGGAGGTGGGAGCGGGGTTCAGGATGGGGAACACGTGTACACCCATGGCAGATTCATGTTGATGTATGGCAAAACCAATACAATATTGTAAAGTAATTAATCTCCAATTAAAATAAATAAATTTATATTTAAAAAAAGAAAAAGAATGCAAAACAGGAATACAAAATTAAGGATGAAAGTCAAATGACAAATTAAAAGGTGTCAAATACCATAAATACAACCAAACAGTGAAAAATTACATAGCCTATTTCTATTAATATCTTCCCTATTTTTTTGGTTGTATACTCCATATGATCATCTCTTCATATGACAATTCTGTAATATCATTTTCAAGGAAAGAAGATAAATCAATTCAAATGCTTTTTGAAATACCATTATATTGGATTGAGATACATAATTGCTTAATCAAATTACCTTTAAACTACCTACAATAACTTATAGGTGAATATGCATAGGAGTTTAGTCATGGGAACACATAGGTTGCTTTGCTGTGATTTTAGGGCTTTTGAATGTCATTTTTTTTCTCTCTCTGAAATTGCCAGGCTTCATCAGGACAAGGCATCTCAGATATGCTAAGATTGGCCCCATGGGAATTGGTTGGGTTCCTCCTCAGTTTTTATGTTGGGAGGCATAAAAATTCAATTTGGCATGCATAAAAATCCTACTTTGCAGTTTATAGTAGTGCTACTGTTTTGTGCCCTACTAACACAAGAAAGTGAAAGGAATGTTAGTCGCTCAGTTGTGTCTGATTCTTGTGACCCCATGGACTGTAACCTGCCAGGCTCCTCTGTCCATGGAATTCTCCAGGCAAGAATACTGATGCAATTGGAGAAAGGTGGGAGGGGGGTTCAGGATGGGGGACACATGTATATCTGTGGCTGATTCATGTGTGGCAATGTATGGCAAAACCAGCACAATATTGTAAAGTAATTAGCCTCCTATTAAAAATATATATTAATTTTTAAAAAAAGAATGTTTGCGTCTATGTTCATCAGGGATATAATTTTATTTTTTATCTGGTCTTTTATCTGTGTCTTTATCTGGTTTAGGCATCATGATATGTCCAGGTGTGAGTTTATAGGGGTTCATTTGTTTGAATCTTTCTGTAATCCCTGTACCTGGATTTCTGTTTCCTGCTTCAGACTCAGGAAATTTTCAGCCATAATTTCATCAAATACATTTTCGCCTCCTACCTGTCTCTTGTCTCTTTATGAGACCTATGATGTGAATGTGAGTGTGTTGAATGCTGTCCCAGAGGTCCCTTAAACTATCTTTTTGCTGTTCTGATTGAGTGACTTCTATTATTCTATCTTCCAGATTAATTATACATTCTTCTATGTCACCTCATCCTATATTAATACACTCCAGTGTAGTTTTATTTCATTATTTTATTTTCCAGTCTGACTAGTTCTTTGCTATATTTTCTTGTTGTTGTTCAGTCACTCTGTCACATAGGACTCTTTGTGACACCATGGACTACAGCACGCCAGGCTTCTCTGTCCTTCACAATCTCCCAGGAATTCTCACTATGTTCATGTATTATTTTTCCCAGTTCCATTAGAATTCTCTTACTATTGCTTTGAACTCTTTATCAGATAAATTGTGTCTGTCTTATTAAGGTCTTTTCAAGGTTCTTTTGTTGTTGTTGTTGTTCTTTCACTTGAAACACATTCCTCTGTGTCCTTGTTTTGTTTAATTCCCTGTGTCTCTATGAAATAGGCAAAACAATTGCCTATCCCAGTCTTGAAGACATATCCTTGCATGGGAGTGTCCCTATGCAATCTGCATCTAGCCAATGGCTTCGGTGGGAGAGCTGGATCTTAAGTGAGAGCAGGCTGCGTCTTTCTCTGGGGTATGCTGGCAGCCACCACTTTAGTGAGAGCTAGGCTGGAGGTGTAGGAGCTATAAACAGAGCCAGGTAAAGCTCCTATGCCCTAATGGCTGCCACCACCCTACTGGGGGCAGAGGGGGCTCAAGGGGCTAGAGCAGGAACCCAGAGGGAGTTGAGTTTCTCTCAGTGTGATGGCACTGTCTTCTTTGGTTTGGGACATGGTCAGGAAGCCTTGGGCTCCTGACAGCTTGGGGATGTACTTCTGTGTTGGTGCCATTTTTCCCTGATGTGTGTGCCTTGGAGAGTTGCTCAGTCAGGGCCAGAGTGGTAGATGCTACATCACTGAGCTGGCCCAGCCACCTCCTAAATGTGCACAATGACACACACTCTGGTGATGGTTATTTCTGCCCTAGAGATAGCTTTCTCACTCTGGAGTGTATGCAGGGATACATGAGTTGACAATGGCTGCCTCTACCCTGTTAAAAGACAAGTTCAGGGTCCAAGCTGGCTCCATTCTTTCCAAGTGTGCACAATGACACACACTCTGGTGATGGTTATCTCTGCCCTAGAGATAGCTTTCTCACTCTGGAGTGTATGCAGGGATACATGAGTTGACAATGCCTGCCTCTACCCTGTTAAAAGACAAGTTCAGGGTCCAAGCTGGCTCCATTCTTTCCAAGTGTGCACACTTTCATTCACAGCCTCTGAATTAGTGGGGAGCAGAACTGGAACTAGAGGGACTGAATCAGGAACCCACTGTGTGCCCAGTGGGGAAGGCTGGGTAGTCTTGTCAAGCTAGCAAGAGTCACAGGCAGTTTTCCATCTGCTGCCTCCAAATGGTGACTGAGAGTAAGCATATATGTGTGAATGCTCTTCAAAATTTCGGTCTTTCTTCATTAAAGCACTCTAATAAGCACATGGGTATTCAAACCAGCTAAGGAGGTTTATCTTCCCAGTGTCAGAGCCAGGGCAGCGTGTTTAATATATGTCTCATACTCCTCATCCCCAAGGGGGATTCTTGAGCCTCTGCTACCCCTTCTCCTCTCTGTGCCCCCTAATAGTGCCATAAGACATGACCAAAACACTTCTTCTTTCCTATCAGACTTCATGTATCCTTTCTCTACAATCTTGGTTATAGAAGAGCTATTAGGAAGCTGGAGCCATGTATGTTTCAGGATCTCTAGGGGTACAGATGGGAATTTCCTTGGCCTGGTCCCTATCTAGCAAGTAGTCCATGGATGGCAGTTGAAAGAGAGATAATGGCTAATATGGAACCCTTTAGGTAGCCCCAGAGATGCAGATGCAGGGTATCTGTATCATCAAGAATATTCTTGGTCTGCAACTGGGACAGAAGGGGCACATTTACATGGCCCTTTCAGAATCTAGTCAGACCAAGTTTGGTAGGCTTACCACAAAGTTTCCCTACCACAGAGGGCATGCACCACTTTCACAGGCAATATCAGGGTCCACAGCCAGGGCCAAGGTCTGTATATCTATTACCTGATGCACAGGTGGACATGATTTTTCCTGGGTCTTCTGCCTATGTTGGTGACAGGCCCACAGCCAAAAGGGGTTCTAACTGACTTCTCAGAGGTAGAGAGCTGATTCTATTTCTGAGGCCAGGACCACAGTTAATCAGTCAGCTTCTTCCTTGGAAGTTTATGCTTCATTTCTATTCATTTGGAGATTTGACTTAACATTATGACATGCATACTTAATTCAAACCCTACATCAATACCTCTGTCCACCTCCTGAAACTGAAAAGAACCTTACAACACTTTCATTCTTCTCTCTCTAGTCCTAAATGCCTCTTTTATCCAATGTTTGTGTTCTGTATTTTCACTATGACACTTATAAATTCTTCACACCCAAGTTCATTCTATGGGTCACTGTTATCCTGATACCAAAACCAGACAAAGATATCACAAAAAAAGGCCAATATCACTGATGAATATAGGTGTGAAAATCCTCAATAAAATACTAACAAACTGAATCCAAAGACACATTAAAAGGATCATATACCATGTTTAAGTAGGACTGATCCCAGGGATGCAAGGATTCTTCAGTCTATGCAAATCAATCAATGTGATAGGCCATATTGCCAAATTAAAGAATAAAAACAATACACTCATCTCAACTGATGCAAAAAAGCTTTGATGAAGTTCAACAAAAACCATACAATCACCTAAATTAATGCAGAAAATGCTTTGACAGAGTTCAACACCAATGTATGATAACAACTCTCCAGAAAGTGGGCATAGAGGGAAACTACCTCAACATAATAAAGGCCGTATACAACAAACTCACATCATTCTCAGGCTCCCCTGTGGCTCAGCTGGTAAAGAAGCCACCTGCAATGCAGGAGACCTGGGTTTGATCCCTGGGTTAGGAAGATACCCTGGAGAAGGGAAAGGCTACCCACTCCAATATTCTGGGCTAGAGAAGTCCATGGGGCCTAAGAGTCAGACACGACTGAGCGACTTTCACTTTCACATCATCCTCAACACTGGAAAACTGAGAACATTTCCTCTAAGATTACAAACAGGAAAAGGATGTCCACTCTCACCACTATTAAACATAATTTTGAAAGTTCTAGCCATGGCAATCAGAGAAGAAAAAGAAATAAAAGAATACCAATTGGAAAAGAAGTAAGACTGTCACTATTTGCAGATGGCCTACTATACATAGAACATCCTAAAGATGATACTAAATAAAACTACTAGACCTAATCAATGAACTCGGCAAAGTTGCAGTATAAAAAAATTAATACACAGAAATCTCTTACATTCCTAGATACCAACAATGAAAGAGCAGAAAAAGAAACGAAAGAAGCAATGTCATTTACCATTGCATCAAAAAGAATCAGTCTTCTAGAAATACCTACCTATGGAGGAAAAAGATCTGTACTCAGAAAACTGTGAGATACTGAAGAAAGAGAACAAAGAAACAAACGGATGGAAAGATATATCATGTTCTTGGACTGGAAGAGTCAGATCAGATCAGAACAGATCAGTCGTTCAGTCGTGTCAGACTCTTTGCGACCCCATGAATCGCAGCACGCCAGGCCTCCCTGTCCATCACCAACTCCCAGAGTTCACCCAGACTCATATCCATCGAGTCAGTGATGCCATCCAGCCATCTCATCCTCTGTCGTCCCCTTCTCCTCCTGCCCCCAATCCCTCCCAGCATCAGAGTCTTTTCCAATGAGTCAACTCTTCGCATGAGCTGGCCAAAGTATTTGAGTTTCAGCTTTAGCATCATTCCTTCCAAAGAAATCCCAGAGCTGATCTTCTTTAGAATGGACTGGTTGGATCTCCTTGCAGTCCAAAAGACTCTCAAGAGTCTTCTCCAACACCACAATTCAAAAGCATCAATTCTTCGGCACTCAGCCTTCTTCACAGTCCAACTCTCACATCCATACATGACCAGTGGAAAAACCATAGCCTTGACTAGACGAACCTTTGTTGGCAAAGTAATATCTCTGCTTGTGAATATGCTATCTAGGTTGGTCATAACTTTCCTCCCAAGGAGTAAGCGTCTTTTAATTTCATGGCTGCAGTCACCATCTGCAGTGATTTTGGAGCCCCCAAAAATAAAGTCTGACACTGTTTCCACTGTTTCCCCATCTATTTCCCATGAAGTGATGGGACCAGATGCCATGATCTTCGTTTTCTGAATGTTGAGCTTTAAGCCAACTTTTTCACTCTCCACTTTCACTTTCATCAAGAGGCTTTTGAGTTCCTCTTCACTTTCTGCCATAAGGGTGGTGTCATCTGCATATCTGAGGTTATTGATGTTTCTCCCGGCAATCTTGATTCCAGTTTGTGTTTCTTCCAGTCCAGTGTTTCTCATGATGTACTCTGCACATAAGTTAAATAAGCAGGGTGACAATATACAGCCTTGACGAACTCCTTTTCCTATTTGGAACCAGTCTGTTGTTCCATGTCCAGTTCTAACTGTTGCTTCCTGACTTGCATATAGGTTTCTCAAGAGGCAGATCAGGTGGTCTGGTATTCCCATCTCTTTCAGAATTTTCCACAGTTTCTTGTGATCCCCACAGTCAAAGGCTTTGGCATAGTCAATAAAGCAGAAATAGATGTTTTTCTGGAACTCTCTTGCTTTTTCCATGATCCAGCGGATGTTGGCGATTTGATCTCTAATTCCTCTGCCTTTTCTAAAACCAGCTTGAACATCCGGAAGTTCACGGTTCACATATTGCTGAAGCCTGGCTTGAAGAATTTTGAGCATTCCTTTACTAGCATGTAAGATGAGTGCAATTGTGCGGTAATTTGAGCATTCTTTGGCATTGCCTTTCTTAGGGATTGGAATGAAAACTGACCTTTTCCAGTCCTCTGGCCACTGCTGAGTTTTCCAAATTTGCTGGCATATTGAGTGCAGCACTTTCACAGCATCATCTTTCAGGATTTGAAAGAGCTCAAATGGAATTCCATCACCTCCACTAGCTTTGTTCGTAGTGATGCTTTCTAAGGCCCACTTGACTTCACATTCCAGGATGTCTGGCTCTAGGTTAGTGATCACACCATCGTGATTATCTGGGTCATGAAGATCTTTTTTGTACAGTTCTTCTGTGTATTCTTGCCATCTCTTCTTAATATCTTCTGCTTCTGTTAGGTCCATACCATTTCTGTCCTTTATCGAGCCCATCTTTGCATGAAATGTTCCCTTGGTATCTCTAATTTTCTTGAAGAGATCTCTAGTGTTTCCCATTCTGTTGTTTTCTTCTATTTCTTTGCATTGATCGCCGAAGAAGGCTTTCTTATCTCTTCTTGCTATTCTTTGGAACTCTGCATTCAGATGTTTATATCTTTCCTTTTCTCCTTTGCTTTTTGCTTCTCTTCTTTTCACAGCTATTTGTAAGGCCTCCGCAGACAGCCATTTTGCTTTTTTGCATTTCTTTTCCATGGGGATGGTCTTGATCCTTGTCTGCTGTGCAATGTCACAAATCTCATTCCATAGTTCATCAGGCACTCTATCAGATCTAGGCCCTTAAATCTATTTCTCACTTCCACTGTATAATCATAAGGGATTTGATTGAGGTCATACCTGAATGGTCTAGTGGTTTTCCCTACTTTCTTCAATTTAAGTCTGAATTTGGCAATAAGGAGTTCATGATCTGAGCCACTGTCAGCTCCCAGTCTTGTTTTTGCTGACTGTATAGAGCTTCTCCATCTTTGGCTGCAAAGAATATAATCAATCTGATTTCGGTGTTGACTATCTGGTGATGTCCATGTGTACAGTCTTCTCTTGTGTTGTTGGAAGAGGGTGTTTGCTATGACCAGTGCATTTTCTTTGCAAAACTCTATTAGCCTTTGCCCTGCTTCATTCCTTATTCCAAGGCCAAATTTGCCTGTTGCTCCAGGTGTTTCTTGACTTCCTGCTTTTGCATTCCAGTCTCCTATAATGAAAAGGACATCTTTTTTGGGCGTTAGATCTAAAAGTTCTTGTAGGTCTTCATAGAACCATTCAACTTCAGCTTCTTCAGAGTTACTCGTTGGGGCATAGACTTGGATTATTGTGATATTGAATGGTTTGCCTTGGAAATGAACAGAGTTCATTCTGTCGTTTTTGAGATTGCATCCAAGTACTGCATTTTGGACTCTTTTGTTGACCATGATGGCTACTCCATTTCTTCTGAGGGATTCCTGCCCGCAGTAGTAGATATAATGGTCATCTGAGTTAAATTCACCCATTCCAGTCCATTTCAGTTCACTGATTCCTAGAATGTCGACAGTCACTCTTGCCATCTCTTGTTTGACCACTTCCAATTTGCCTTGATTCATGGACCTGACATTCCAGGTTCCTATGCAATATTGCTCTTTACAGCATCGGACCTTGCTTCTATCACCGGTCACATCCACAACTGGGTACTGTTTTTGCTTTGGCTCCATCTCTTCATTCTTTCTGGAGTTATTTCTCCACTGATCTCCAGTAGCATATTGGGCACCTACTGACCTGGGGAGTTCCTCTTTCAGTATCCTATCATTTTGTCTTTTCATACCATTCATGGGGTTCTCAAGGCAAGAATACTGAAGTGGTTTGCCATTCCCTTCTCCAGTGGACCACACTCCGTCAGACCTGTCCATCATGACCAGCCTGTCTTGGGTATCCCCACTGGGCATGGCTTAATTTCATTGAGTTAGACAAGGCTGTGGTCCTAGTGTGATTAAATTGGAAGAGTCAATATTGTGAAAATGACTATATTACCCAAAGCTATCTGCAGATACAGTGTGATTTCTTTCAAATCACTCATGGCATTTTTCACAGAATCAGAACAGAAATTTTACAAGTTGTATGGAAACACAAAAGACCTTGAATAGCCAAAGTAATCTTCTGGAAGAAAAATTGAGCTGGAGGAATTAGGTCTCCTGACTTTAGATCATATTACAAAGCTACAGTCATCAAGACAGTAGGGCACAGGCACAAAAACAAAAATATAGATCAATAGAACAGGACAGAAAGCCCACAGATAAACCCACACATCTATTGTCACTTAATCTATGACAAAGGAGGCAAGAATATACAAGAAGAAAATACAGTTTCTTCAACAAGTGGTTCTGGGGAAATTGGACAGCTCCATGTAAATGAATGAAATTAGAAAACTCCCTAACACCATACACAAAAATAAACTCAAAATGGATTAAAGACCTAAATGTAAGGCCAGACACTATAAAACTCTTAGGGGAAAACATAGGCAGAATACTCTTTGACACAAATTGCAGCAAAAAATTTTTTTCAATCCACCTCTTAGAGCAATGAAAATATTAATAAAAACAAAATAAACAAACATAACCAAATTAAACTGAAAAGATTTTGCACAGAACAAAATGAAAAGACAACCTTCAGAATGGGAGAAAAATACTTGCAAATGAAGCAACCAACAAGGGATTAATCTCCAAAGTGTACAACAGCTTATGCAGCTCAATATTAAAAAGCAAATCAAAAAATGAGCCGGAGATATAAATGAATCTATTTTCAAAGAAGACACGTGTGCCAGAAATCACATAAAAAGTTGCTCAACATCACTAATAACTACATTATCAAACAAATCAAAAACAAAAATAAAAAGTGTGATGGAGGGAGGGGAAAGAGGCTCAATGGGGAAGGGACATATATATAATTATGACTGATTCATGTTTTTCTGTAGCAGAAACCAACACAACATTATAGAGCAATTTTCCTCCAATTAAAAAATAAATTCAAATTTTTTAAATCTATAAACAATAAATGCTGTTGAGGGTGTGGAGAAAATGGAACCATTCTAAATTATTAGTGGGAATGTAAATTTGTACAGCCACTATTGAGGACAGTATGACAGTTCCTTAAGAAACTAAAAATACAGCTACTATAGTATCCAGCAACCCCAATTCTGGTCATATATTCAGAAAAAATCATAATTTGAGAGGATATATGCATCCCAATGTTCATTGTACCACTATTTACAATGACCAGGACATGGACACAACATAAATGTCCATCAACAGAAGAATAAATAAAGAAGAGGTGGTACATATATACAATAGAACATTACTCAGCCATAAAAAAGAATGAAATATTGCCATTTGCAGCAACATGGATGGGCCTAGTGATTATATAGAATGAAGCAAGTTAGACAACGACATATATCATAATATCACTTAAATGTGAAATCATAAAAAGTGGTAAAAATGAACTTATTTACAAAACAGAGACTGAGTCACAGATGTTGAAAAGAAACTTAGAGTTATCAAGGGAAAAGCATTGTTGTTCAGTTGCTCAGTTGTGTCCAACTCTTTGTTACCCCATGAACTGCAGCACGCCAGGTTTCCCTGTCCTTCACCATCTCCTGGAGTTTGCTCAACTCATGTCCATTGAGTTGGTAATCCCATCTAACTGCCTCATCCTTTGTCATCCCCTTTGCCTCCTGCTTTCACTCTTTCCCGGTGTCAGGTTCTTCTCCAATGAGTCAGCTGTTTGCAGCAGGTGGCCAAAATATTGGAACTTCAGCTTCAGCATCAGTCCTTTCAATGAATATTCAGGACTGATTTCCATTAGGATTGACTGGTTTGATCACCTTGCAGTTCAAGGGATTCTCAAGATTCTCTTCTCCAGCACCACAGTTCAAAGGCATCAATTCTTTGGCTCTCAGCCTTTTTTATTTTCCAGTTCTAATATCCATACATGACTACTGAAAAAAACATAGCTTTGACTATAAATGCTATGTAAGCAAAGCAGTGTCTCTGATTTTTAATATGCTGTCTAGTTTTGTCATTGCTTTTCTTCCAAGGAGCAAGCACCTTTTAATTTCATGGCTGAGGTCACCATCCACAGTGATATTGCAGACCAAGAAAATAAAGTCTGTCACTGTTTCCATTGTTCCCCCATCTATTTGCCATGAAGCCATGGGACCGGATGCCATGATCTTCATTTTTTGAATGTTGAGTTTTAAGCCAGTTTTTTAATTCTCATTTTTCACTTTTATCAAGAGGCTCTAGTTCCTCTTTGCTTTCTGCCATAATGGTGGTTTCACCTGCATATCTGAGGTTATTGTTAATTCACCCCACAATCTTGATTCCAGCTTGTGCTTCATTCAGTCTGGCATTTTGCATGATATACTCTGCATATAAATTAAATAAACAGACTGACAATATACAGCCTTGATGGACTCCTTTCCCAACTTGGAACCAGTCCATTGTTCCATGTCCAGTTATAACTGCCGCTTTTTAACCTGACTACAGGTTTTTCAGGAGGCAGGTAAGGTGGTCTGGTATTCCTGTCATTTTGAGAGTTTTCTAGTTTGTTGTGATCTATACAGTCAAAGACTGTAATGTAGGCAATGAATCAGAAGTAGATATTTTTCTGGAAATCCCTATCATTTTCTATGATCCTACAGATATTGGCAATTTGATCTCTGGTTCCTCTGCCTTTTCTAAATTCAAGTTGTACATCTGGAAGTTCTTGGTTCACATACTGTTGGAGCCTGGCTTGGAGAATTTTGAGCATTATATTGTGAGCATGTGGAATCAGTGCAATTGTGCACTGGTTTGACCATTCTTTGGCATTCCCCTTCTTTGGGATTGGAATGAAAACTGACTTTTTCCAGTCCTGTGGTCACTGCTGTGTTTTCCAAATTTGCTAGAATATTGATTGCAGCAATTTCACAGCATAATCTTTTAGGATTTGAAACAACTGAGCTGGAATTCCATCACCTCTACTAGCTTTGTTCATAGTGATGCTTTCTAAGGCTCACTTGACTTCATACTTCAGAATGTCTGGCTCTAGGTTAGTGATCACACCATCGTGGTTATCTGGGTCATTAAGACCTTTATTTGTATAGTTCTTCTGTGCGTTGTTGCCACCTCTTCTTAATATCTTCTGCTTCTGTTAGGTTCATACCATCTTTGTCCTTTGTTGTGCCTATCTTTGCATGAAATGTTCCCTTGGTATCTCTAATTTTCTTGAGGAGACCTCTAATCTTTCCCACTCTATTGTTTTCCTCTATTTGCATTCTTCACTTAAAAAGGCTTTCTTATCTCTCCTTGCTAGTCTCTGGAACTCTGCATTCAGATGGGCATATATGAATGGGAAAGGAGAGGAAGAGGTAAATTGGGAGATTGGGATTGACATATACATTCTACTATATATAAAAATAGATAACTAATAAGAACATATTTATAGCACAGGGAACTCAATACTCTGTAATGACCTATATAGGAAAAGAATCTTTTAAAAAGTGAATTTATGGATATCTATAACTGATTCACTGCTGTGCAACAGAAACTAGCACAACATTAACACAAGATTGCCAGGAGAAATATCAATAACCTCAGATATGTAGATGACACCACCCTCATGGCAGAAAGCAAAGAGGAACTAAAGAACCTCTTGATGAAAGTGAAAGAGGAGAGTGAAAAAGCTGGCTTAAAACTCAACATTAAAAAAATGAAGATTATGGCATCCAGTCCCATGACTTCATGGCAAATAGATGGGGAAACAATGGAAACAGTGACAGATTTTATTTTCTTGGGCTCCAAAATCACTGCAGATGGTGACTGCAGCCATGATATTAACAGGCACTTCCTCCTTAGAAGAAAAGCTATGACCAACCTAGACAGTATATTAAAAAGCAGAGACATTACTTTGCTAACAAATGTCCATCTAGTCAAAGCTATGATTTTTCCATGGATGAGAGAGTTTGACCATAAAGAAAGCTGAGTGCTGAAGAATTGATGTTTTTGAACTTTGGTGTTGAAGAGGACTCTTGAGAGTCCCTTGGACTGCAAGGAGATCAAGAGAATCAATCCTAAAGAAATACAGTCCTAAATATTCATTGCAAAGACTGATGCTGAAGCTAAATCTCCAATACTTTGGCCATGTGATGCAAAGAACTAACTCATTTGAAAGACCCTGATGCTGGGAAAGATTGAAGGCAGGAGGAGAAGGGGACGATGGAGGATGAGATTGTTGGATGACATCACCAACTTGATGGACATGAGTTTGAGCAAGGTCCTGGAGTTGGTGATGGACAGGGAAGCGTGGTATGTTACAGTCCATGGCATCACAAAGAGTCAGACATGATTTACAATGGAACTGAACTTAACACAACATTGTAAATAACTTTATTCCAACAAAAAATAATATTTTAAGATTGTAAATTTTTGTTATTTTTATATAGTCAGTGCTAAGTTCTACTCCTTGTTTAAGCTTTCCTCACTTTTTCCACTCACTATTTCTTTATGTTTTCAAACTTCCCTATGGGTCATTTTCTAATGAAGTTATGTTTTGTGATTAACTATTGGTGGTAACATTCTCAGTTTTAATTTGACTGGAAATATCTTTATTTTAACTTTTCCTGAACGACAGGGGCAGACCTTGTCTAGAGTAAGATATCTGGCACCCTGCTTCCACCACTTGTCAAAGAAACACCACAGGACCACTGGTGGAGACAGGCATACTCTTATCCCAGTGAACTAGGGACTGTGTCCTCCTGCACTAAGTGGTCCTTAGTGTAACACTCAGTCAAGAAGGTCACTGCAAACAGGCACAAGCTCCCAAGGTTATGACTTGGGTTGGTTTTCTCTTCAGGTCACTCCCAACAGGCACAAACTTTGAAGGTCATGACTTGGATTGGTTTTGTCTTGGACTCCAAGAGTAATGAACCTGGACTGACTCACAAAGACACTTCCCTGGAATGCAGTCTGCAGATAAATTAAATCTTATTATAATACCATTTGATTTTACATATGTGATGTCAATCTTATCAATACAAACTTAGATTCACCAATCTCTTTTACCTGTTATTTTGCCCTAATTTTCTCCTTAATCCATTCCTCTCTGTTCTTGCTTCAAATATTTTTCATTTTGTACTCTAGGCTTAATTCCTTTCTATATGTTTTGAAAAGTATAAACATAGTTCTCTGAAGTTTCCTTGCAGCTTTTTATAGTTAACTGTAAAAAGTGGTTTTTAGACTGCGGTTTCCTGTTAGTGGCCTCTGCTGACTCTGTCTCAGAGAGATATGCATTTCCTAACAAGCTAGTAATTTTCTGCTATTATCAAATCCATACACATGATCTGATATGGAAGTTTCCTTACTGGTCTGTTTACTGTGTGCTCCTACCAAAGCCCTATAGGCTCTATTTTAAAGTATTTTTTGAGTTTTAGTCCATAGTGAGAAATCACACTCACAGTTATATTTAGTGCAGGCTTGAGTGCCAGTTTCTCACAAATTTATCACAGATTCCTCCCATACAGTGCGGGTGGCAGCCCTCAAGCCAATTTCCTATAAGGCAAATACTTTCTCACCCTATATTTACCCCAGCTGCTTATTTGGCCTTGTGCAATACCCCTAAAGGTCAAAGTCACACGTAAAATTCTATCCCTCCTTAGGCACATATAACATTGGCCTCTAAGGGACAGATAAGTTTCTGACAACTCCATGGGATATGAGAAGTTTAAATCTCATGCACCCTTTTAACCCTTAGTTCTCTCTTGTTTCTGTAATTGGAGTATCCTGAACCTAACTTACACAATTTAAACATTAAGTTTAATAAAGCACTGTAGCTACCTAATTAAACCACTTTTATTGTATAGCTATCAAGCATCACTGTATAGTCAGAGTTTGAGGAGGTTCTCCTGAGTCAGTTCATGTGTCTTCTTCTCTGGAAAATTCTAAAGTATTTTTCCACTCTTATAATCCTTGCTCCCCACAGCCGCCAACACTTGAGGCTGAAGCAGCCATGACAAGGCAGAAGCTAGAACTCAACTGAGAAGGTGCAACTCTATATTCATCTTTTAACTTCAAAATATGCCGACTATATTTTATGGATTTTAAAAAAGAGATTCGTGTTTTCCAAAACCAAGGATTGTAGATTCAGAGCAAAAATATTTTTCAAAAAGTACTGATAACAAACTAAAAAGATGCCAGGCGAGCTGTAGAGCTGAGATGTGGAACAAGCCAGGTGACAGAAACTCCAAACACATTAAGAAGGGGGCTGCAGCAGAGGCAGCAGAGACTTCCCGGGTGGTGCTAGTGGTAAAGAACCTTCCTGCCAATGCAGGAGGCGTATGAGACATGGGTTCTATCCCTAGGTCAGAAAGATCCCCTGGAGGAGGGCATGGCAACCCACTCCAGTATTCTTGCCTGGAAAAACAGAGGAGCCTGGAAGCCTACAGTCCATGGGGTTGCAAAGATTCAGACAGGACTGAAGCAACTCAGCACACACATGTGCACACTCTTTGGTGACTCTCATAATTCATCTGGAATGTTAGTTCCATCTCCCAGAAAGTCTTCATAGATAGGAGTCAAAGCATGGTGCATCTAGGCAGAAGAAAAACCTCAAAAGTATTTCAAGTTCCCATCAACCTTTACACAATGATAGGGAGATTCAGAGGTTCTCACGGATCCTTACAGGAGAAAGAAAGTGCTGGGAGGATCATGTGGCAGAATATGCCTGAGATGAAAAAGGAAAGATGAGAGGACATAGATCTCACTCCAGGAGGCAGTGTGGGCTGTCTCAGTGGCATTTCTCCCTTGGGTTTTCTCAGGTGTGAGTCAGTCACCTGTCCAGTGCATCCTCAAAGGACAAGAGACACATCAAACTCTCTGAGTAGTCTCATTAAAGCTCAGTCTCACCAGCTCATATTCTTCAGATTATCTTTTTCCTTGTGTCCAATTCCACTTTTTTATGCCTTCAGTATATGTGACAGATCAAGAATCTCAAACCACTTTTCATACACTCATTTGAAAATTCTGAACGTGGAGGTATTTTCCCAAGAGATTTTACTTTACTTCCCAAAGGCCATGGGTCTTGTTAAGGATCTGGTGACATGTGTGGAGGTCAACTGGTGAATTCGCCTGTTTGCGTGGTATGGGCAGGGGATATGCATGGTGGGGGAAACTGAGAGAATTTAGCCACCTTTCCTTCTCTAAAACTGACACTCTGAACCCCTTTCTCACTATAAAACTTTGGGTAAATGTTTTCTCTTTCCAAACTTCTGTTGCTTCATCTGTGAAATGTCCTGCCTTCCTAGCAGGGTTTTCTGAAACTAAATAAGATAATAGAAGAGCAATATGCTCTACAATGCAAAAACTAAGTGAGATGTTGCTGATCTAAAGAGGAAATTTGGTTGCTTCAGACATTTATAGAATTGCTGGGGAAGTAGAACCAGAAAATTCTGGGACAAGGGCAATATAGAATACAGCAGTGGGGCCCATCATGTTTTCCTATTCTTTAAAAGAGAGAAGATTCTAAGATGAGATGTAGCCTTATTCCCTATTACCAATAGGCTTAAAGGCTCAGAGTACTACAGCAACAAAATTAATTTTTTTTTAAAACTCAGCACAAATGAAGCCTTGTCTGATGTTCTTACTTTGTTTTATGATTGCTACTGTTGCTGTTAATGACAGCAAATAACTATCATCATTTATTCAAAAAACATTTTTGAAGTGCCCACTCTGTTCTGTTTTAGATACTGTATGAGACAGTTGAAATAAATTATCTAAATCCTCAGAACCACCTTGTGAAATAGTGGTTGTAGTCACATTTTTGCTAGTTTTCTGAAAAATATATACATATATTTTCTTATGTATATATACATACATGTTTTCTAATAGTTCTTATTTATATATACTTTGTATATATTTATTTGGTAAACTTTATTTTTGAGCATTTTTAGGTTTTTAAGGTCACAGGAATTCCCAACAGAAGGTACAAACTGTTCCCATATACCTCCTGCCCCACACGTCCATAGCCTCTCCCACTACCAAAATCCCTAATCTGAGTTGTATGCTTGTTAGAGTTGACAAACCTACATTCATTATCACTGAAAGTCCATATCTGACTCTGCTTTTCATTCTTGGTATTATATATTCTATGGGTTTAGACAAATGTAAAATGACATGAGCTTACCGTCATGTTTTTGTTGTTGCTGTTGTTCAATCCTAGAAATCTGTTAGGATCAAGAAATGTCCAGGCAAGTGATGTCATCCACTTCAGAGAACACTCCTTTCCCAGGAGATTATGGGAGAGGTGATGCTCACTGTCCCCAGGAAATGTGAAATCCAATCTCCCCAGGCTGTGGCACAACACCAAGTGGGATCCCAAAGACAGTAAAGATTGCTGTGTGCCCCAGAAAACCATGGGTAAGTAGAGATTTTAAAAAACAAGAAACAGCTGTCCTGTGCACTGTTTATGTCTGCTCAAAAACCCACTTGAAGGGCCATTGAGTTGACAAGGAATCATATTTGTATGAGAAACCTCAAGACCAAAATTATTGTCAGAGGAGGAAGATAGAGGGAGGCAGGTTTTACCTTAAATATTAGAGAAAATGATTCTATAATCAGAGTCATGCAAAAATGAAATAGATGCTTTGGGACATAGTAAGCTCCCATCACTGATAGAACACAGTCATAGGCTCAGTCAGCTGATGGGTAGTTATAAGGCACAGGATGGGATAGAACCTCGTGGTGAGATTATTTCCATTGAAGTGTTACTCACTCAATTGTGTCTGACTCTTTGCAACCCATGGTTTGTAGCCTGTCAGGCTCCTCTGTCCATGGAACTCTCCAGGCAAGAATACTGTAGTGGGTTGCCATTTCCTTCTCCAGGGGATCTTCCCAAACCAGGGATCAAATTCAGGTCTCCCACATTGCAGGAAGATTCTTTACCATCTGAGCCACTGAGGAAGCCCGGCTTTCAACGAGACATCCTTAGACTCTAAGAAACTCTCTTTACCAAAATAACAGGATAATTCAGATCCTGAAGACCCATTTTCCCCATAACCGTCACGTGAAGCAGAGTTCCTGGCATTAAGCCAGCCCACTGAAGGGAGAATAGCCAGTCCAGTATCCATCATCCAGAAGCCTGTCTCACCCTCCTCTTGTTTCTACCCATTAGAGACCAGAACTCTATTCTTATTCCCATTTCTATAGAAGGTGGAAGGCTTTCTGCTCCTCGGTCTCCTTGGGGAACTGAAAGTTTAGTGCACAAGAAGAGGTTTTCATCAGAAGAAGGAAAGTAAGAGGTGCCCAAACAATCTTGAGAAATGGGTCAGGGCTTACTTATTTTGTGCTTTGTCAAGTTTTCAGAATCATAAATGAATGATTTCTATCATCTGTCAAGTTTTAAGGTCTGTTGGTATAAAAGCTAACCCCTCTTTAAAGATTTGAAGGAATTCACTGTTGATAGAATTTGACCTTTATGCTTTTAAAGGAGAAATATGTATTTATAAGTTTGTAGGTTTTTTGTTGTTTTTTAAATACAAATTTATTTTACCAATACAATATATATAAGTTTTACAATAATTTCTGTGTTGGTTTTCTGAGGTTGATGTACACACATAAGTAAATTTTAATGATTTATACTTCTCAAGAAATTGCCCATCATGAAACTTTTTCATTTAATAGATGTTAATTATTCATTACATTCTCTTAGAGTTTTGTTGCTGTTGTGTTCTATTTTGTGGTTTTAAATATGAGAAGAATTTACTGAAAGGCTAAGGGATAAAATAGGTGAAGATTCCAACCTTGAGAGTTGCAGAGTTCATTAACCAGATCACCACATATTTGTGAGGTCTCTGCATAAAATCAGATTGGTTGTTCACCTGGTGCTATGTGGTATACTAAGAAGGTGTCCTCTCTCTCCTTCCATACTCTCTACTAAGACCTTAGAAATAACTAAATAGAGCTAGTTAGAGTTTTTAGGGCTTTTTGTTTGTTTTTCATGTTGTTCTTGCTTAAAAGTTAAGTAAAATACCAAATACCCAGATGAGAGTATTTGAGATTCTCTCAAATGACAGATACTGAGATTCCCTTTCAGACCAGAGCAAGAGTTAATCTCACATATGCACATTATGAAAGAAATAGTATATTAATCAAAGAGATGATAAACAAGAAAAAGTAGCATAAGCAGAGATCAGGGACAAAGACAAATGAAGTACGCAGTTGGGCAGGCAGGAGAATCTCATGTCCTGGGCAGTTAAGTCCTTCCATGGAGATGGAGAGCTAACATAAGAAGGCCATTGGGATCCACACCAACAGCATCTGCTCACCTGTCCTCACTCAGGGCTCCCCAGGCAGCTCTGTGGTACCTTGGTTTCCCATGTGGCCTTTTCTGAGAAGAGGATGCCCTAAGAGAAGTATCCAACCCAGTTGACAAGTATCATTTTTACTGTTATTTTATAAATAAGGAACGTGATTTTATGTATCAGCGTCTGATGACATTTGTTATCAAGATTTTTCATCTCCAAGTTAATCCGTTTTCTTGGCAAATGATGAGATGGAGTTTCTGGACTCAGCCTGAGCCTAAGGGTCAGATTCTTAACCTTGGTGAACACATGCAAATAATGCCAAGTTGAGGAGCCTCATCATTCACTCCTTCCTCCACTCAACTGATATTTGCTGCACTTTGTGCTGAGCACACATTAAGCATCATCTTGGAAAGCAAACTCTCAATCTTTCTTTGTCTTCCCATTTGAACTTTCTGAAAACACCATCTAGACCAAAGGTTTTCAGTTCTTGACACCCACTATGCTTCAGAATGATCTATTTAGATTTTTTTAAATACAAATGATTTGTAGTTTGGGTAAGGGTTTCAGGCAATTGTATTTTTGAAAACTCTGTAGGTGACCTGAAGAATAGTCAGAGTTGTGAGCAGTTAA
Organism: Bos javanicus; assembly: GCF_032452875.1. Lineage (NCBI taxonomy): Eukaryota > Metazoa > Chordata > Mammalia > Artiodactyla > Bovidae > Bos > Bos javanicus. The sequence goes on from NC_083870.1 coordinate 13,597,323, forward strand.
CAAGGATTTTATGTTGGCATCAATTAGAACAACAATTAGAACAAAATGTTCATCTATAGAATAAAATGTATCATCTACTTGTTTTCTATTGCTGCCTTTAGTGTCTAGACAGATATAAGTATGTTTATGGGGGATTTCAATGAAAACATATATTAGTGTTCTCTGGCTGCTTTAGTAGAATATCACAGACTGCATGACTTACATACCATAAATTTATTTTCTCGTATTTTTGAAGGTTCAAGGTCCAAGATCAAGGTGCAGTAAAGGCTGGTTTCTGGTAATACCTCCCTCCTAGGCTTGCAGACAACAGCTTCTCACTGTGACCTTATATAGCCTTTTCTCTGTCAGGGCAGAGAGAGAGCTCTTTCTCTTCTCATAAGTTCTATCAAATTAGTCTCCTCCCTGTTGACTTCAGTGAATGTTAATTACCTCCATAAAGGCTATATCTCAAATTCCAGTCACATTAAGATTTAGGGCTTCAACATGCAGATTTTGAGGGGACATAATTCAGTCCATAACAACTAGTTTACAAGATAATAAACTTCCGCTTGGTATGTATATGGCTTTACTAAGATGAGCTCTTAGTCATGACATTAGGTCATGTCAATCTCATGCTCAAAAATTTAAATAAATGATCTTTTCTTTCTGTTAAGTCTTTTTGGAAGATATGATACAGAAGAGACAGACCCCAGAAGACAACCACTATCAACACCTTCACATCAATTTTTATATTCCTTGTGGCCCAGATAAACATATGTGAATATCTATTTATAATACCAAGATAACCCAATATCTGCTGTTAATCCCATCCTGCCTATACGATGTAACTTATTATTAGAAAGACTACTCTGAATGCTGTTTGAAAATAGACCTACAGTGCTACAGAAACAGAGAGACTGTGAGGCTAGTAAACTACTCCAGGTGAAAATTGGTGGCCATCTTGGATCAGATATGTGGTAAGAGGTAGTCATATTATGAATACAAATAGATGATTGATAAATAGATGATAGATTAGAAATATTGATAGAAAATATAACAGTATTTGCTGATAGAATGTGGGTTGTGAGAAAATGAACAAAATCAAGGATAACAGTAAAATTATGTGATAAAAAACATGGGAGTATGAAGGTAGCATTTATTGGGATTGGAAAACTGTATAAGAACATGGTTAGGAAGCTTAAACATAGACATGTAAAGTTTGAGATATCTATTATACATCAAAGTGGAGATTTCAAGTAAACAGTTGGATATTTACAATGTGGACTCCTTTGGAGAAATCCAGACCAGAATTTTTGGAGCAGTCAAGTATTTAAAATCATCAGATGATATCTATATTGGTTTTCTATTGCTTCCATAGAAATCACTACAAATATAGTTGCTCAACACAAAATTATTATCTCACAGCTCTGAAAATCAGAAATCTGGTGTGAATCTCACTGAAATTGAATTGAGGTATTCATAAGCTATGATCCTTTCTAGAGTCTCAGTAGGAGAATCCATTTTCTGCTGGTTCTTGTTATGACCTGAATTCCATTCTTGGCAGTTGTAAGACTGAAGTCTTCACGTTCACCTAGTTGTAAGCTTTCCTAGCTTCGACAGACCCCCACATGTGCTGGACTTATGGTCCTCTTACTCCATCTTCAAAGACAGCAGTAGTATGTCAAATTCTCACCTCATATCTCTCAGATCCACTTTTCTACCTCTTATTCTTCCACTTTTGTGAACTTCCATGATTAAAATAGGACCACCTAGATAATCCAGAGTAATCTCCCAATCTCAAGGACCTTAAATTTGATTACATCTGTAAGACATTTTTCCCTCATAAACTTACATAGACACAGGTTTGGGGATTAGTGCATGGCCATAACACCAGAACGGAGAAGGCAATGGCACCCCACTCCAGTACTCTTGCCTGGAAAATCCCATGGATGGAGGAGCCTGGTAGGCTGCAGTCCATGGGGTCACAAAGAGTCGGACACGACTAAGCAACTTCACTTTCCCTTTTCACTTTCATGCATTGGAGAAGGAAATGGCAACCCACTCCAGTGTTCTTGCCTGGAGAATCCCAGGGACGGGGGAGCCTGGTGGGCTGCCGTCTATGGGGTTGCACAGAGTCGGACACGACTGAAGCGATTTAGCGGCAGCAGAAGCATAACACCAGAAAGTAATGAGTGTAGATAGTGAAGAAAGGTGATGTGGATGGTCTGTGTCTGATCCCTGGGATATTTCAGAATTGTGAGATTGAAGAGATAAGAAAGAAACTAGTCAAAGCAACAAGGAAGCTACCACTGAGTGTGAGAGAAAGAATTGTGATTGTTGAATACAAAGTGATGCAGGGATTCAAGCAAGGACAGCGCCACTGCTGCTGAGCTTCAAGGGAGATGAAACAGACTGTCTATTAGATTTAATGACATGAGGTTTCCTAGTGACTTGAACAAAAGCAGTTCTATTGGTATGGTGGAAACAAAGCATGAGGAGAGAGACTTAGAGGGAGAGATGGATTAATTCAAATAAGGTATACAAATAGTTAATACACATGAAAAAACATTCAACCTTTTTCATCATCACTGTTTTTATTCAGTCATCAAGACGTGTCCAACTGTTTGCAGCACCATGGACTGCAGCACACCAGGCTTCCTTGTCCCTCACCAACTCCCAGGTTTGCCCAAGTTCATGTCCATTGAAGCAGTGATGCCATCCAACCATCTCATCCTCTGTTGCCCTCTTCTCCTTCTGCCTTCAGTTCCCAAAATCAGGGTCTTTTCCAATGAGTCAGATGTTCACATCAGGTAGCCAAACTATTGGAGCTTCAGTTTCAGCATCAAGCATTCCAATGAGTATTCCAGGTTTCCATTAAGATTGACTGGTTTGCTCTCCTTGCTTTCCATGGGATTCTCAAGAGTCTTCTACACCACCACAGTTTGAAAGCATCATTTCTTTGGCACTCAGCCTTCTCTATTGCCCAGCTCTCACAACTGTATGACTACTTGAAATACCATAGCCTTGATTATATGGACCTGTGTCACCATCATGACATCTTTGCTTTTTAACACAGTCTAGGTTTTCATAGTTTCCCTGCCAAGAAGCAATCATATTCTAATTTCATTAATTATTAGTTAAATGCAATTCAAAATGACAGTGAGATACTACATCACACACATACTAGGAAGGTTATAATCAAAAAAATTATAAGAGTTATGTGCAGGAATCCTCCTATATTGCTGGTGGAAAGGTGAAAATGGTGAAACTTCAGGTAGAATATTTCTATAGGTAGAAAATAAGAATAAAAGAACGAGAGGAGGGTGGACTACAAAAATCATCTTGAAGGATAACCCAATGGAAGATAATGATTGGTTGGGTGTCTGGAATAATGGAGGATAAAAAGAGTCAAAATTAGTGAAATTGTGATCCTCTGTAAACCCAAATCAAGCATATCACTTTACTTGATATGCTTAAATGTGGTGTTTAAAATCTGCAAGTTTTAGTTTTCCACCTGTGCAGTGGAAATTTTTGCCTCACAGAATCATTGAATGTTTAAATGAAAAACTTATGTAAAATCTATTGAGTGAACTTTTGAATAACAATGTAAGTGGAGCTGGTTTGAAGACTGTGCTGCTGAAATCCACAATACATCTTGTAAAGAGAGGAAGAACTCTTACAAGACCCAAGAATGAGAAGCATTCCTCTCAGAATGTTTCCTCTAAACTGAAGTCAAGATCCCTCTTTCCAGGCCTCCCATGCACCAAGTCCCCATTGTCCACTTAAGCGGTAATACCTCTTTAGCCACCAGATGATTTACCAATGAACTCAGTCCATATTTCAGCACCAGCATCAGAGGCTAGGTCTTTGGGAGAGGAACAAAGGAAGGATATTCCCATCCAATATTTCAGGATTCAGTGCCCATGTACAGAAAGGGTAATATGTGAAATCTGGATTCACTCAGCGTTGAATTTAAGGTTTTCATCTGCCACCAACAGCTTGGGAATAATATTTACTGTCCTATAAAATACAGAACATGATACCTACCCTAGAGGTTCCTCGTGAAAATTAGAAGAGATAATATTTGTAGAGTGCCCAGGATAAAACTTGGTCCATTATAGGCTCTGAAATTCCAGCTCCATCTCTTGTTGAGCTGAGATCACAAAGGTCAGAGTAAAAGACAAGGAGCAGCCAGAGCTGAACCAGAATTCAAGCAGGTATCTGAAGGATGTCAGCATCAGAGTGGAGGTGTCCCAAGATTCCTCTGTTTCCTCCAATTATATTATCTTCATACCCTCACAGGTATGTTCTGGATCGCAGAGTAGACAGTGTTGAGAGGCAACTCTTGTTCCAGATGTTGTGCAAAGTAGACAGTGTTGAGAGGCAACTCTTGTTCCATACGTTGTGCACTGATACTCTAGGAGTGAAAGACAATGGATTCTCAGAGCAGATAAAGTATAAACTAGACCAAATTTGGAAAACTCAGCAGAGTCCACAGGACTGGAAAAATCAGTTTTCATTTCAATCCCAAAGAAAGGCAATGCTAAAGAATGTTCAAATTACCATATAATTGCACTCATTTCACATGCTAAAAAAGTAATGCTCAAAATCCTTCAAGCTAGGCTCCAGCAGTACATGAACCAAGAAATTTCAGATGTACAAGCTGGATTTGAGCTTCCCTGGTGGCTCAGATGGTAAAGCGTCTGCCTGCAATGCGGGAGACCTGGGTTCGATCCCTGGGTTGGGAAGATCTCCTGGAGAAGGAAATGGCAACCCACTGCAGTATTCTTGCCTGGAGAATCCCACAGATGGAGGGGCATGGTAGGCTACAGTCCATGGGGTCTCAAAGAGTAGGACATGACTGAGCGACTTCACTTAAGCTTGATTTAGAAAAGACAGAGGAATAAGAGATCAAGTTGCCAACATGCATTGGATCATAGAAAAGGCAATGGAGTTCCAGAAAAATATTTACTTCTGCTTCATTAATTACACTAAAGCCTTTTACTGTGTGGATCACAAAAAACTGTGGAAAAATTCTTAAAGAGTCGAGTATACCAGACCACCTTACATGTCTCCCGAGAAACCTATATGCTGGTCAAGAAGCAACAGTTCAAACTAGACTTGGAACAATGGACTGGTTCAAAATTGGGAAAGGAGTACATCGAGGCTGTACACTGTGACCCTGCTTATTTAATTTATATGCAGAGTACATCTCACACACACACACACACACAAAAAAAAACAGGTTGGATGAATCATAAGCTGGAATCAAGATTGCTGAGAGAAATATCAACAATCTCAGATATGAAGATGACAACACCCTTATGGCAGAAAGGGAAGAAGGACTAAAGTGCCTCTTGATGAAGGTGAAAGAGGAGCATGAAAAAAGCTGGCTTAAAACTCAGCGTTCAAAAAAACAGTGATCATGGCATTGGTCCCATCATTTCAATGCAAAGAGATGAGGGGAAAGTGGAAACAGTGGCAGGTTTTATATTCTTGGGCTCCAAAATCAGCACGGGCTATGACTGCAGCCATGAAATTAAAAGATGTTTGCTTCTTGAAAGAAAAGCTATGACCAACCTAGACAGCATATTAAAAAGCAGAATTACTTTGCTGAAAAGGTATGTATAGTCAAAGCTATGGTTTTTCCAGTAGTCATGTACAAATGTGGGAGTTGACCATAAAGAAGGCTGAGTGCTCACCAAAGGATTGATGCTTTAGAACTTTGGTGCTGGAGAAGTCTCTTGAGAGTCCCTTGGGCTGCAAGGAGATCCAACTAGTCAATCCTAAGGGAAACCAGTCCTGAATATTCATAGGAAGGATTGATGCTGAAGCTGAAACTCCAATACTTTGATCACCCTATGTGAACAGCCAACTCATTGGAAAAGACCCTGATGCTAGAAAAGATTGAGGGCAGGAGGAGAAGGGAGTGAAAGAGGATGAGATAGTTGTATGGCATCACCAACTGAATGAACATGAGTTTGAACAAGCTTCATGAGATAGGGAAGGTTAGGGAAGCCTGAAGTGCTGCAGTCCATGGGGTTGCAAAGAGTTGGATGTGACTTAGTGACTAAAAAATGGACCGCAAAGAAACCCACATGCGAACAATGCTGCTGACATGCACTGTTTATGGTTCCCCCTAAGTACCCAGTACCACACGGGCCTCAGATATACATTTTCCTAGTTAATGCTGTTGGTTGTTCAGAAAGAACAGTAGGACCAGAAACAGCAATGACTAGGTTTGATAAGCACAAGTGCAGCTGCAGAGGGACCCAGTATAGCCTAGGATGAACTCAGCTTCCGCCTCTCACCTGGTACATGCCTTGTTGATACTCTTCCTGGCTCTGCTCTGCCCAATCGCCATCATCTTGGTTCCTGTGGTCCTCCTGCGATGCTGCTCCTGAGTCACACACATACACAGAGTGGAGCTTGAATCTCAGTCTCGAAAACCTGTGCCCAGCTCCATGGTTATGACCCCAATGCCATGATCACACACACCAGCCCCTTGGCAAGGGCAATCTCTGAGCAGCAAAATGAAGAAGAAAGGGTTTCAGTGGAAGAGAGGAGTTATCTGAGGATGAAAGAGAAGTGCAACCTGCCTCTTCCAGTCTCTGTGTTCCTTTCCTTCTTATATGTCTTCCAAAAGTACAGTCCAGCTCCCAGGAAGAATAGCACAGCCACAACGCCACATAGGATGCCTTCAAGAAGACCAGCAATGGTCTGCTCTTGTGAACCTGTTTCCCTCACACAGAGAAAATGGAGAATGGTTAAGGGAAGACAGAATTTAAAATAACCATTGCCATAGTGAGATAGAGAACACAGGGAGAAGTCTGAAGTCCTGGTCTGGAAGTTGAAGAGTGCAGCAGGTTCATTCATAACTGAACTGAGAAAATACCAAAATCTCCCAGTCAGAGACACTGCAGTTCAATGGAGGTTTACATCTTGTACACGTATCTTCAGGGAGGGCCTTCCAGAGGAGGTGATGCATAAATTGAGTCTTGAAGGAGAAGTTTCCCAGATATTCAGGGTAGGCACAGCATTTCAGGAAGGAGGAACATAATATTCATGGCATGTCTGTGTCAGATCATCAGCCATGGGGATTGCCATCACCCCACTGTGGCAGGCAAGAGAAGGACAGGGCAGGAAAGAATTGGGCAAGGAGGATAAGAGAGGGTAAGAATATCTTTCCTAAGGGTTTGCTGAGTGTTTAATTTTATCTGAGAGTCCATGATGAGGCTGAGCCAAGAGTTATAGGGTATTTAAGGGATGCTGACATATCAGATCTCCCCAGCATGTCAGGTCTCCCTTGGGGAGGACGGGTTAGAAGGGTGAACTACACACTAGGTCATTCATAATTCAATGAAACACTGAGTGTGAGGAAACATTGCCAGGATCTTTGCTTGGGACATGAATTCAAAGAAGACCAGACATGGCCTCTGCCCTCAAGGTGTTCTAATCCGCACAGGAGACAAGTCCACAAACAGCATTGCTACTCAGTGTGGAGTGGCCATTGATCACAACTTTAAAAACATAATGTCTCTGCTGTAAGGTTACAGTACCTGCAAGGCCCTCTGCCAAATGAGACTGAGGTTCCTTTTCTTCAAACATTATTAAGAGCAGAACTATAACCAGCATGGGGCCCTGTGTAACTGTATTGATCACTCAGTTAAGATCACTGGCCTTAACTGAGAGACATCCTTCAATAGCAGTAAGTAACGAAGTGAAGGACTCTTGACTTGGGAGGGCTGGTGGTAAAGGAAATAGCATTTCTAGAGGGTCAGAAGGGGCTCTAGGCAAACAATCCAGTGTGAAATACATGAGGAGAGACATTGAGCCCTGACTCCTACAGGGAGACACTGTGAGTCAAGTCCCTCAGATGACACAATCCAATTCACTTTTCCTAAAGATCACTCTATGACACACAATGAATGATGAATGATGTGGGGAGAGGTACTGGAAGGCTACTGCCTGGACCAACAGGGGAAAGGGGTGGAGAGGAGAGCATGGATGTGAGAGAAATTCAAAAACAGAAGCAAATTGATTGTGCTTCCCGGGCTCCTGTATGGGGTGACCCGGTGGAAGATGGTGCTAATAACACAGTGGGGACAAAAGCCCAGAGCTCTCACCCCAGTGCACCTGAGCTCCAAGAGTGTCCCTCTCCTCTGGAAGGTTGCACTCACCAGGGAAACAGACTTGTGCAAAGTCTACAGTGGCAGTTTTCTTGTCTGCATGGTTGCTGACCACACAGGTGAGGCTGGCATTGGGCTGGCTCAGGGACAGGTTCACAGTCAGGCTCCAGGAGCTGGGGGCTGGTCCTGGTGTCCCACTCCACTCCAGCTCCCTGGGAAGGCCCTCACTCTCCCAGGTCACCTTCAGGTCCTCTCTCTTCCCTGGGTCCCTGCACTCCAGGGTGACATTGCACAAGCCTGGTGTGATTGATGATGACTTGACCAGGATCTCAGGAAGGATCACAGGCTCTGGGGCAGGTGAGACAAAAGAACAGAGCATCACATGAGTGGAGAACACAGCAGTTCACATTTTCTCATCCATTGTCTCACTGAAGCTCTGGCAACCTCCCTCTCAGGATGATCAATGCATTTTCCAGAAGAAACACTATTTTCCCAAATCCCAAATATACAGCAATGACAATAAGAAAGGAAACAATTGAGATAAGCCCTGTGTGAGCTCAGTAGATTAGCAAGCCTTAAAATTCTTCCATAAAAAAACTATATGATGGACTTCACCTTCCAGGACTCATTGTATGTAAGAAATTGGGGTGTTTCCTTCTTTCCAAGGGAAGGAGTCAGGGAAGGAAGGACTTGACCTGGTCCAGGGCCATTGCCCTGCTTCTCCTATTCAGATGATTCCCGGGACTGCACAGCCCTTGTGGAGTACTGACATATGGCCTGTGCTAAATGCCAAAAGTAAAGACATTTCTAAGAGATTCACTGGTAGTGACCAGGAACTACAACCCAAGTGTGGTTAGAACATGCCACTAAACTTGAAATCCCCACAGGTAGAGAAGTTGCTGATTAACAAGTTTGTTACAGATATCACATGGGGTCCTAAAGGGTTCAAAGTCATTCTCATAGTAGATATTTCCCTATGCAACAGAAACTTTAGGGAAACAAAGAGTTGACTAAATAAGGCTCTTAGGATGCAGTGTAAATTTTCTCCTATATCTATTGAGGATTTGGGAGAGAGATTTGAGGGGTCTTAGTGAGCAATTATAGCTCTGGCTGGTAAAAAGAGAGAGGACAGGGAGGACTACCTACCTATGGATTTCCAAATTGTGGTAGATGTGTAATGCCCTAATCCCCAGAACCTCTGTTTATGTTAGGCTATTTGACAAAGAGGAATGAAGGTAACAGATGGATTAAGGATGTTTATTAACTGACCTTCAAATAGGAATTTATTCCAGAATACCTGGTTGGAACCAAGGCAATACAAGGGTCCTTAAAAGTAGAAGAAGGAAGAAGAGGAGGAGGTCAGAGGGATCAGTGTGAGAGGAAATCATCCCTCCATTGCTGGCTCTGAAGATGGACAAGTGTGACCATGAGCCAAAGAATGCCAGCAGTCATTTGTTCCTCTGGAACCTAAAGGAAGGAAGACAGTTCTGACAGCACTAAGAAATGGAGCATTTCCTGTCACATCAATAAACAAGGAAGTCACAGCCATCAGTGATTCCAACCCCCAAATATGACTTGCTGAGCTCAGAAGGGGCCCAGGAAGAACAATGCCTGTTATCTTGCAGCCTTCAGTCATTTCCCATGGTGATCCCTGAGGAGCTGGGGTGATGGGATGGGGAGGGAGGGAAAAAAACCCAGAGAGCTGAGATGAATATGATAGGAATGACTCAGTAAGCCCAGACTTTTGCATCTTCCCATACACGGAAAAGTGCTAAATTCCTTGAGATATCTGGTTTTGCTTAATTACCAATAATCCTTTAATGTTCAGACTACCTGCCCCTTGTTGCAACTTCTATATAACCTGCCTCCTCAGAGCGGTTCTCTCAGGGTTACTTCAGATGCTGTCTCTCAGGCTGGAAGTCCTGAAAATGTCTACCAAATAAAGCGTAACACTCAACTTCTAGATTGTTACTAATTTTTTTAAGTCAACTTGATTAGCCCAGTGAGACTTTTGTCTGACTTCCGACCTCCAGAAAGATAAAATAATATTTTTGTGTCTTAAGCCACTAGTTCAGTTCAGTCACTCAGTCACGTCAGACTCTGCAACCCCATGGACTGCAGTATGCCAGGCTTCCCTGTCCATCACCAGCTCCCAGAGCTTACTCAAACTCATGTCCATCGAATCGGTGATGCCGTCCAACCATCTCATCCTCTGTCGCCTCTTTTCCTCCCACCTCCAATGTTTCCCAACATCAGGGTCTTTTCAATGAGTCAGTTCTTTACATCAGGTGGCGAAAGCCTTGGAGTTTCAGCTTCAGCATGAGTCCTTCCAGTGAATTTTCAGGATTGATTTCCTTTAGGATGGACTGGTTGGATCTCCTTGCAGTCCAAGGGACTCTGAAGAGTCTTCCCCAACCACAGTTCAAAAGCATCAATTCTTCAGTGCTCAGCTTTCTTTATAGTTCAACTCTCACATCCATACATGACTACTGGAAAAACCATAGCCTTGACTAGATGGACCTTTGTTGGCAAAGTAATGTCTCTGCTTTTTAAAATGCTGTCTAGGTTGGTCATAACTTTTCTTCCAAGGAGTGAGTGTCTTTTAATTTCATGGCTGTAGTCACCATATGCAGTGATTTGGAGCCCAAAAAAATAAAGCCTGTCACTGTTTCCCCATCTATTTCCCATGAAGTGATGGGACCAGATGCCATGATCTTAGTTTTCTGAATGTTGAGTTTTAAGCCAACTTTTTCACTCTCCTCTTTCACTTACATCAAGAGGCTCTTTATTTCTTTTTTGCTTTCTGCCATAAGGGTGGCATCATCTGCATATCTGAGATTATTGATATTTCTCTTGGCAATATTGATTCCAGCTGTGCTTCATCCAGCCCAGCATTTATCATGATGTACTCCTGCATATAAGTTAAATGATCAGGGTGACAATATACAGCTTTGACGTACTCCTTTCCCCATTTGGAACCAGTCTGTGGTTTCATGTCCAATAATTTGTGATTTGTGATAGAAGCAATAGATAGAGTTAATACACAAATCAAATAAACTGAGTCCTATAAAGAAGAATAATTATTATAACAAATACTAATGAAGAACTATGGATGGAGGATTGTAACATCGTACAGGAGGTGGTGTTCAAAACCATCCCCAAGCAAAAGAAATACAAAAAGGCAAAATGGCTGTCTGAGGAAGCCTTACAAAGAGCTGAGAAAAGAAGACAAGCAAATGGCAAAGGAGAAAAGCAAAGGTATATCTGAATGCAGAGTTCCAAAGAATAGCAAGGAGAGATAAGAAAGCTTTTCTAAATGATCAATGCAAAGAAATAGAAAAAAACAATACAATGGGAAAGACTAGAGATCCCTTTGAGAAAATTAGAGATACCAAGGGAACATTTCATACAAAGATGGGCACAATAAAAGACAGAAACAGAATGGACCTAACAGAAGCAGAACTTATTAGCAAGAAGTGGAGAACTTCTTCACAGAAGAACTATACAAAAAAGATCTAAATGACCCAGATCACCACAATGGTGTGATCAATCACCTAGAGCCAGACATCATGGAGTGCAAAGTCAAGTGGGATTTAGGAAGCATCACTATGAATAAAGATAGTGGAGGTGGCAGAATTCCAACTGAGATATTTCAAGTCCTAAAACATGATCCTGTGAAAATGTTGCACTCAATATGCCAGCAAATTTGGAAAACTCAGCAGTGGCCACAGGATTGGAAAAGGTCAGTTTTCATTCCAATCCCAAAAAAAAAAGGCAATGCCAAAGAATATTCAAACTACCACACAATTGCACTCATCTCACATACTAGCAAAGCAGTGCTCAAAATTCTCCAAGCCAGGCTTAGCTGTACATGAGCTGAGAACTTCTAGATGTTCAAACTGGATTTACAACAGGCAGAGGGACCAGAGAAAATTGCCAACACCTGTTTGATCATAGAAAAAGCTAGAGAATTCAAAAAAAAAATCATCTTCTGCTTCATTGACTACACTGAAGCCTTTGACTATGTGGATAACAACAAACTGTGGAAAATTCTTCAACAGATTGGAATACCAGACCACCTTACCTGCCTCCTGAGAAATCTGCATGCAGGTCAAGAAGCCACAGTTAGAACCAGACATGGAAAAACAGACTGGTTCCAAATTGGGAAGGAGCACATCAAGACTGTATATTGTCACCCTACTTATTTAACTTATATGCAGAGTACATCATGCAAAATGCTCTGCTGGATGAAGCACAAGCTGGACTCAAGATTGCCAAGAGAAATATCAATAACCTCAGATATGCAGATGACACCACCCTTATGACAGAAATCGAATAAGAACTAAAGAGCCTCTTGTTGAAAGTGAAAGAGGAGAATCAAAAAGCTGGCTTAAAATTCAACATTCAAAAAATGAAGATCATGGCATCCATTCCCATGATTTCATGCAAATAGATGGGGAAACAATGGAAACAGTGACAGACTTTATTTTCTTGGGCTCCACAATCATTGCAGACGGTGACTACAGTCATGAAATTAAAAGACGCTTGCTCCTTAGAAGAAAAGCTGTGACCAATCTAGACAGAATATTAATAAGCAGAGACATTACTTTGCCAGCAAAGTCCATCTAGTCAAAGCTATGGTTTTTCCAGTAGTCATGTATGGATGAGAGAGTTGGACCATAAATAAAGTTGAGCACTGAAGAATTGATGTTTTTGAATTTTGGTGTTGGAGAAGGCTCTTGAGAGTCCCACAAACTACAAGGAGGTCCAACCAGTCAATCCTTAAGGAAATCAGTCCGAAATATTCATTGGAAGGACTAATGCTGAAGCTGAAGCTCCAATACTTTGGCCACCTGATGGGGAGAACTTACTCACTGGAAAAGACCCTGATGCTGGGAAAGATTGAAGGCAGGAGGAGAAGGGGATGACAGAGGAAGAGATGGTTTGATGGCATCATGAACTCAATGGACATGAGTTTGAGCAAGCTCCTGGAGTTGGTGATGGACAGAAAACCTGGCATGCTGCAGTCCTTGGGGTCACAAGAGTCAGGCACAACTCAACGACTGAAGACAACTGAACTGAACTGAGCTAATGAGAAATACATTTACCCAAATTTTCATCCTCCTTTCCCAAAACACTGAAGTGATTTTATCCCTGGTATGAATATCAGCTCTGTACACCATTTGTGGCAAACCTATCTACCCTAATTCTGAAAGAGAAAACAGGATATGAAGGCTGGTGTCTGGAAGGGATCATGAAAAATGGGGCTTATGTGAAACTCCTAGCACAAAAGCAGGAGAGAAGCCATAGGGTGGGGTAAGGAGGTGTCACTTACCATAGACAGTGAGGAGGAAAACCTGGTTCAATTCCATTCCTCCAGTGAAGCTGGCTCGAGCCCGGTACTGCCCACTGTCCTCTGGGGTCAGGTTCTCAATCTTCAAGGATGTCACATTGGGCACTTGGACCCTCTGCTGGTACTTGTCCTGGAGGCTGACCCAGGTTGGGGTGTCTGCCCCACGGTGGACTCGCAGCAGGACTCTGTAGTTTAACTCAGGGCCAAAGCCCCATGAGACCTCCTCTGGGTCAGCTTCTTGCTTCTTGACTATATGAAACAACACAGAACCTCCTTGGATCCCCTGCATGGGAACAAATCTAGAATTCTGAACTTCAGAAGCATATTTTCCAGAACTCTGGACCACTGTGCTGCAGATGCCTAGGACAATGGAGATAGGAAATGTGAGTAGTTTCTCAGTTAAGAATAAAGGAGAAAACAACATGATTCACCTTTTTCATTAAATCCATCCAATATACTCTCCTGATTCTTGGAATGCAAGGACAATGAATTTAAAATAATTCTGGAATCAAGTCCTGGTTCTGGTGGTGCGTAACCTTCTACAAGTTACTTAAGCTTGCTAATCCACATTTTCCGTACTTGGTTGATAATGATGTGTGTGAATTATGTGAGATCATGGGTCTGAATCACGTTTTCAGGTATATATTAAGTGTAAGATTGTAGGAGGGGATCTAAATTGTCTCCCAAAGACCCCTCTTCCTCCTGTTCACACTCTTTTGACACCTCTTCCCCTGGAATATGGGCTGCACCTAGTGACTGGCTTCTAAGGAATAGAATACAGACACAGTTGGATGCCACTCCATGATACTAGGTTATACAAGACTGTAGGGTCCCTCTTCCTTAAACACACACACTTTCTCTCCTTCACTTTCTTTCTTTCTCACTCTGAGGAACCCAGCTATCATGTTGTCAGCTGCCCTAAGGAGGGGCCCACATGGCAAGGAACTGAGAGAGCCTCTGGCCCACAGCCAGGAAGGAATTGAGGCCTTCAACCCAACAGCCACAGAAACTGCCTCCCATCAGCAATTGCACAAGAGAGCTTAGAAGTAGATCCTTCTCAGATGACCCTAGGGCTGATGCAGCCCCAGCCAAGACCTTGATTTCACTTGGGGAGACCCTGGGCCAGAGGACCAAGCTGAAATGCCCCTGGGCCCTCACTCACAGAAACTGACTGGGTGGTATTCAAGGCACTAAGTTTTGGGGTGACAGGTTATACAATAGACAACTAATCACAATAGACACCTAATACAAATACGAAAGCTGGTCTCCTTCCTGCTCTTTACAGGCAGTATAGTAGTCAGGATAAAATACACTATACTGTGTAAAAATGGTTATAATACCTCATGGTCTTAGAACAAGGGGTGTTTATATCCCCCACCACAGTTCCCATGAAAGAGTGAGAGAGAGAGGTCCTATCACACATGGAAGAGGCTCCACCTCCTTGCAGCTGCACACACGGAGCTCACAGCATCCTCAAGGGCTCCCAGCCCCACAGCAGGGAGGGAAGAAAGGAGAGTTACACAGGGATTTCCCTGCTTCTGTCCAGAAGTAGGGAGCTCTCTGCTCTTGATTTTGGCCAGCACTGGTCACAAGGCCCTGGCTAACTGCCAGCGACTAGAATATGAGAGGGAGCAAGTGATCAGTTAGTGAGCCCTGCTGTCCCTGCCACCAAATCAGCCAGTCCCTGAGAGGTTACAGTGGGCCTTCCTCAGACACTTTCCTGCAGAGCTGTGACCAGTGGGTACATTCCCTTCAGGATGACCTGATCCAGAGCCCATCTTCCCACTTGAAGCTTAAGTTCCAGAGACCTGATGCCCTCTGTCCTTTAGGGGACCAGGGTAGGACAGTATAGGACCAGGGAAAGTGCCACAGAAAAACTTTATCCTGAAAGCAAAAACAATCTCTTTCTTCCTTCAGGTCAAGATTCACCTGATTCAATTGGGTGCGGCTCCAATTGCCAAGGACCCAGTTTTCTCTTCAAATCATCAAGTTCTCATCTCAAACCTGCCTCCCTCCTGCTGTACTAATACCTATTCCTGGTTTCACTGGAAGCAGAGAATAGCTCATGCCAGCATTCATATGCACAGGTGTTTCAGATATTTTTGTATTCACTTAAACATCAGCTCATTTAATAAGGCCTTTCCTCAGGATCAGGCCTTCACCACAGTCCTTTCAGCTTCTTTTGCAAAACCATGATCCTCACACTGAGCTTAACAACCCTTTAGTCCCAGGTCAAAAGCCTTCATGATCTGTATCAGTGGGGACAGTGGTTCATGAGAGTAAACGGTATTCACTCATCCATGCATCCTATCTGGCTCCTCACAGCCCCTCTTCTGCCCATTCATTCTACACCTCCCTCCCCTCTGAGACCCTAGAGCAAGACTAGGTCTGTTGCAAAGTACATATTACCCTGTAGAGCAGCAGTCTCCAACCTTTCAGCACCGGTGAAGGTTGGTATCATGGAAGGACAATTTTTCCACAAACGGGGGCAGAGGATGGTTTCAGGATGATTCAAGCACATTATATTTATTGTGCATTTTATTTCTATTATTATAATAATGCATTGTGATATATATGAAATAATTGTACAGCTCACCATAATGCAGAATCAGTGGAAGCCCCGAGCTTGTTTTCCTGAGCTTGGGCAGCAATTCGAGTGATAGGGAGTGGCTGTAAATACAGATGAAGCTTCACTCACTCACCTGCCACTTAGCTTCTGCTGTGTGACCTGTTAGTCCCTTCCTAACAGGCCAGGGACCAGTTCTTGTCCATGGCCTGGGAATTGGGGGCCCCACTGTAAAGCACACACCCTGGTGTGAGAATTGACTCCCCCACACAGTTCACAGAAGGTCAGCTGAGAAGAGTTGGGCAAGACTGAGTTACCAGTCCCTCTAAACAAATCAGGACACAGACACCATGGCCAGCAGGTCCCCATGATACAGAGCCCTATCCCTCTTTCACCAGCAACAGAATTGGCATGAAACCTGAGTTTAGAATATAGCCTCCTGAACTAAGGGAAAACAAATTTCTGCTGATAAGCCACCCAGTCTGTGGCATTTTGTTTTGGCAGCCCACATGGAGTAATATACCCTACAGGTTTTAGAGAGAATGTACTCCTGTTGACACCTTGATTTTGGAATTTTGGGCTCCAGAACTGAAATAATACATTTCTGCTTTTTTATGCCATCCAGATTTTGGGTTCTCATGAAGAGATTAGTGCCTATATATGAAGAAGAAGAAGATAGAGAGGTCTCTCTCTCTAGTTCTCTCTCACTCTCTCTCTGCATGTCTATTTGTCTGTCCTATCACTTCTCGGCCTTTTGGCTAAGATCGAGTGTATTTGTCTGTCCTTCTTATGTAATCTTTGAGCCCCAGGAACTACAGGAGAAAAAAAAAAAAAAAAACTCTAACATATCTCTCCAGTTAAACAAAATTGAGAGAGAGAAAAAGCTTACATTTTACTGTTGTCACAAAGGTACCAATTAAATGGGATGTAATGTCATGCAAAGCTCACTGTTATTTCAAGACACCTGATTACAAATGCTTTCCAAGTGGCACTGGTGGTAAAGAACTGGCCTGCCAATGCAGGAGACATAAGAGTTCAATCTTATGGGTCAGGTTCAATCTAATAGGTTCAATCCCAGGGTCAGGAAGATCCCCTGGAGGAGGGCATGGCAATCCACTCCAATATTACTGCCTGGAGAATCCCATGGACAGAGAAGCCTGAAGGGCTACAGTCCATAGGGTCACAAAGAGTTTGATACGACTGAATGAACTTAGAATTTAGAACTTAGACAATTCAACTTAGAATGAGCTTTTACAAATGCTCTCTAACCCACTGAATTTTATTTAATTCCAACAAGTTCATATAATGACTTGGATGTGTGTGTGTGTCAGTCACTCAGTCGTGTCCGATTCTTTGCAACCCCATGGACTGTAGCCTACCAGGTTCCTCTGTCCATGGGGATTTCCCAGGCAAGAATACTGGTCACCATGCCCTCCTCCAGAGATTCTTCCCAGCCCAGGGGTCAAACCTGTACCTCTTACATCTCCTACATTGGCAGGTGGGTTCTTTACCCACTAAGCCACCTGGAAAGCCTCTAAAACCAAAAATTAAAGCAATAAAACCTTTCCAAACTTTCTTCAGAATTGATACTACACTTCATTATTTTCTCATCAGTTTTTATTTAACTTCATTACAAACATATGACATCTGAGGAAGTCATAAATGAGATATACAGATTTCTCAGGACAGTCTTTCTTTAAGTTCCCTTTTTGTTTAATTCCATCTTCCCTGCTTCACCCTCCTTTCTTTCTTCTCCAAGTTCACCCCATCCTGGAACCCACATAGCAGTCTACTATTCCTTCCATGATTTCTTCATTCTTTTTTTTTTTTTCTGGTTAACTTTTATTTCTTTTTAATTTAAATTTATTTATTTTAATTGGAGGTTAATTACTTTACAATATTGTATTGGTTTTGCCATACATCAACATGAATCTGCCACGGGTGTACACGTGATCCCCATCCTGAACCCTCCTCCCTCCCCGTACCATCCCTCTGTGTCATCCCAGTGCACCAGCCCCAAGCAGCCTGTATCCTGCATCAGACCTGGACTGGCGATTCGTTTCATATATGATACTATACATGTTTCAATGCCATTCTCTCAAATGATTCCACCCTCTCCCTCTCCCACAGAGTCCAAAAGACTGTTCTATACATCTGTATCTCTTTTGCTGTCTCGCATACAGGGTTATTGTTACCATCTTTCTAAATTCCATATATATGCGTTAGTATACTGTATTGGTGTTTTTCTTTCTGGCTTACTTCACTCTGTATAATAGGCTCCAGTTTCATCCACCTTATTAGAACTGATTCAAATGTGTTCTTTTTAATGGCTGAGTAATACTGCATTGTGTATATGTACAACAGCTTTCTTATCCATTCATCTGCTGATGGACATCTAGGTTGCTTCCATGTCCTGGCTATTATAAACAGCGCTGCAATGAACATTGGGGTACACGTGTCTCCTTCAATTCTGGTTTCCTCAGTGTGTATGCCCAGCAGTGGAATTACATGTGGCTATACAGACACACTTAAATTTTGGAGGCCGCTCCTCACTTTACAAAATTAGAATTTTATTGTATTCAACATCCTGCACCAGCCCAAGAAAACTAGACTCCATTTCCTTCCTCCAGTTCAGACCCAGGGTTCTAGGTCTGCCCCTTCTCCATGGGACAGTGACAGAGGCTGGCACATCCCCTCTGCCAGGTCAGGAGGGCCTTGTTCCCACTCCCTTGGTCCCCAAGAGCTGCTTCTGTACCTCTCTCTATTCCTCTCCACATGGAGCTCCAGGCTCTCTTGGCTTCACTGTTATTGAAACAGTAGTGACTTCACCTCCCTAGTAAAAAAATCCCTTAATGCTAGCCAAGGCTGCCTCCACTCAGGGTTCCCAGCCTCAACACAACTTAAGACATCAGAGAGAGAAGGGGTCCCTGAATCTTGCCCCCCACCACAAAGAGCCCAGGCTACTCACTGAGGAGGAGGCTGGTGAGTCCCAGGAGCCGGGCAACCCAGCAGAGGTGGGGGTCTTCTGAGTAGGGCTCCATCTCAGGCTGCCTGCCAGCCTATGCAGCTGCAGAGGAAACATTTAGGAGGAGCAGCAAGAGAGCGGGAAAGGCTTCACTCCTAAGAGTTCTTGGGCTTTTCCCCACCCGAAGGGTGGGGCTACCAAGTTAGCTCCGGAGGTCAGCTCACAGGGCTAGAATAAGCCGTTCAGATGTTTCTTATTATCCCCAGAACCTACAACAGGACATCAATAAACAATTTCATAATAAATATATAAACAACTCCACTTTATGATATACCTGTACTGTGTTGGCATTCCTGTGGTCATGCTGGTTTGGTGATCGCACACTCCTTACTCCTACCCCCATTATAATCCCTTTACTAGTTTCCCCTGGTTAACAGCTCAGTCCAGGCATTCTTGGTCACTAATATCAACCTATGGCCCAGCACAGAAATTATACTATTACACTACAGCACCACACTATTACAGCCAGGGTGGGCAAGACATCTTCTTCTTTATACCATTTAGTGAGATAAATTTCCTTTTTGATTTTCTGTGAATTCCAACTATCTGTTGCCTAAGTAAGAAGCCATTACCAAAAGAAAATAAAGATCGTTGTGAAAAGTGTCACATTTCCACATGCCCAGTACAAATATTGGCATTTATCTATTGCTTGCTCTCTTCTGGTTTTCTTAGTTGTCACTAGTAGCAGTTATCCTCCCTACACACAGGACAAACCAGACCCCATGGTCTCTGATAGGCTCTTGTCTGCATTACACCCACCACTTCCCTTTCATCCTTTGCCAGCACTGCTCCTGCTATCACAGAGGGGCAGGAGTAGATATCTATACTCCTTCTGGCCACAGCCTCAGCTGCCTCAGACTCACTACCACCTACTGAGGCTCACACGCTGGTGTCTTCTCCCCAGACTGAATACCTCACACCTGAGAACTGTCATGCCCCACACACCACAGGAGCAGCCCCATATACCTAACTCCTGGTCCATGCCTCCTTCTCCTGCCCACTGAGGCATTCTCCTCAGCTGCCCATGCCCCAGTGCTGCATCCACAAGACTGGCCCCATAATCATGCACTCAAGGTACTCAGGGCACGGTGCTCTAAACCCACTTTCTGGATGTGAAAACTGAGATCAAGAGTGGCTGCATGACCTGCAGAAAGTCACACAGTGAATCACGGGTAAGGTCTGGATTCTTGACAACAAACTCTAGAAAAAAATTTCCCCACATCACAGTCACTGTCCCATCCCTCTCTATGGCCTCACACAACTCACAGGAGTCCATTTCTGCTTGCTCCCTTAAACCGCTCTGCAACATCTCAGACAAGAGAATATCCAGCACCGGCTCATTCCCTCCAACCCAATCTACTAATGAGGTAATTACTTCAAAAGGTGGTCCATGAGTCCTGTGGTCAGAAATTTCTGAATGCAGTCAAAATCCAGGCAGTTCATCTACTGGTCATTCCCAGGGTGAAGAGGAACGAGTCTGGTACATCCTCCTCTCCCAAGTCCCTGCCCCTGTAGTGAGCAATCTTCGTGTGAGAAATGTCTGGTTTTGAACATCATTTGCTTAAGTGGGTTGGGGAGGAGGAGCCTAGAGAGAGAAAACCAGCAATGTGGTTCAGGCCACGGACGCTGGGAGAGAGCCAGACAGTAGAATTTATATGCTGGAAAAACACCTAGAACTTTTAAAAAGTTGAGGTATCCTATCTCACATTCAACATACTTACCACCTTGTACTAGGGCATAACACATAAGCAAGCACACATACCAACTGCAGAAACTTTGTGAAGAGTTTACTAAACACAAACCCTTGGTGCCAGGAATCTTTGAGGAATTAAAGGAAATAAAACCTGCTTGCTCCTCGGAAGTAAAACTGTAGCAAAAATAGACACTATATTAAAAGGCAGAGACATCATTTTGTCGAAAAGATCAATAGTCAAAGCTATGGTTTTTCCAGTAGTCATGTACAGATGTGAGAGTTGGACCAGAAAGAAGACTGAGTGCCAAAGAATTGATGCTTTTGAACTGTGGTGCTGGAGAAGACTCTTGAAAATCAGTTGGACTCCAAAGAGTCCAGTCAATCATAAAGGAAATCAATCCCAAAGAAAGAAGAGAAAAAGAAAGGAGAGGAGGCAGGACAGGATTTGCACCCCTGGGGAGCTGGGGTGTAGAGAGGTTCCTGCACCCAGGGAAGCCCACTCACTGATGGGGAAATCAGTTGGGATGGAAGGGAAGCATCTGAAGCTATTGAAGGAGGATGAAACAGCTGATATGTGGTGGACAGAAGAGTGAGACCTACAGATGGTCTGTGCCAAAGCCCTATACACCCAAGACTTGGGGGTGTGTTTGCCAGTTCACAGTGGGGGCTGAAAGCTTGAACATGGGGATTGGAGACCAAACTCAGGAGGAAGATTGCCACTGACTGTGAGGAGACAGTCTGAGGGGATGGAAGGGAGGAAATTTACAACCAGGAATGCTTGTGGAAGATATCCAGACTGCCACAGAAGTAAGGCACCACTGTTGAGTGACATCACATGCAGGGCATGAAGCCACCATTGCAGCCCCACTCTCCCTACATGATAGCCCCCTGACCCACCAGGTACTAGTAAAAGCTCCCACCACGTCTGGCCTTCTGGTGCTGGCTGCCAGGATCTATGAGAGTCTCCCCCTAAGGCCAGATCTCTTGCACCCATGGCTGCTGGCTTTCCTGCTCACCTATTGCCACCGAGGCCCCCATGACTCAAGCAGTTATGCCACCTCTGCATCCTGTCCTCGCCAGAGCAGACTGCTCCAGGGTGGTCTTGGGAGCAGACTCCTGTGACTGGGCCCCATACACAGAGGGGGTTAAAACCAGAGCTGAGCCCCAGGGATGGAGTGACTAAGGAAGAGGAACAAAAATCTTTCTGTGAAGCGGCACAAACCACAGCTTAAATTCCCAAGATCACCTTGGTAAACCTTACATCCTTGGAATATCTGAATAGACAATGAGTGCTCCCACAAAGGAAACCAATCTAGCTCTAGCAGCTGTGGATTTTGGGCACTAGTACATGTGGGAGTAGGGCCAGGTCCAAGCTCCCCTCACAGTGTACATAGAGTCCAGAGACCTATCTAGAGGTTTTGAATGGCCTCCTAGGGAGGCAAAGTTTGGCTGTGACTCACGGTGAGGACAGAATACTGACAGCTAAGACACTAGGAAAACACTATTACTTTTTTGTGTTTTGTTTTGCTCTGTTTTTGTTTATAATTGTTTTTAGTTTTAGTTTTTTTTAATTTTTAATGTATTTTTTAATGTTTTATATTTCTATTTAAATGTTACTTTTTAGTTGTTCTGTGTTTTTCCTTGTTTTTTTCCCCTCTTTTATTCTACTTTGTTTCTTTGTCCTAATTGTTCCTGTTATTGTTGTTTAGTTATTAAGTGGTATCTGACTCTTTAAGACTCCACGGACTGTAGCCCATTAGACTCATCTATCCATGGGATTTCCCAGGCAAGAATACTGGAATGAGTTGCCATTTCCCTCTCCTGGGGATCTTCCTGACCCAGGGGTCTTCTGCATTGCAGGCAGATTCTTTACTGTTGTTCCACCAAGGAAGCCCCTATCTGAGTTTGTTTTTCTATATTATTTTTGTGTTTGTTTTGTTTTCTTTGCTTTTTTCCTTCCATTTGCATTCTGTTTGCATTTTGTTTTTTATCTTGATTTTGTTAGATTTGTTTTTAATTGTTTGATTTCATTTGGGGATTTTCATTTTTGTTTCTTATTTTGAATGTGCATCTGTTTCTTTGGGGCTCTTTTGCTTTTGTTTTCACCATTTGTCTGGGGTATTGTTTGTTTGTTTTTAATCATTGCTGTTTGCTTGTTTTTTTCTTTGCTATTTCCCTTGGGTTTTGCTTGTTTGTTTTCATCCCATCCTTTTTTAATTTTATTTTTTCTTTTTGCCAAGATGTGCAGCTTGCAGATTCTTGGTTCCTAGGCCAGGGGTCGGGCCTAAGCCTCTGGGGTGGAAGCACGGAGTCCAAAACACTGAAACACTAGAGAATTCCAAGCCACGGAGAATTTTAATCTATGAGAGCTCTCCCAGAGGTCTCCATCTCAATTCCAAGACCTGGATCCACTCAACTACCTGCAGGCACAGTGCTAAATGTCCCATGTTATCAACAAGCAAGACAGGAACACAAACACACAAATAAGCAGACAGGCTGCTTAAAGTTGTACTAAGTCCACTGCTGCTGCTGCTGCTGCTGCTAAGTCGCTTCAGTCGTGTCCGACTCTGTGCGACCCCATAGACGGCAGCCCACCAGGCTCCCCTGTCCCTGGGATTCTCCAGGCAAGAACATTGGAGTGGGTTGCCATTTCCTTTTCCAATGCATGAAAGTGAAAAGTGAAAGTGAAGTTGCTCAGTAGTGTCCGACTCTTCGTGACCCCATGGACTGCAGGCTACCAGGCTCCTCCGTCCATAGGATTTTCCAGGCAAGAGTACTGGATGGGTTGCCATTGTCTTCTCCACAGACACCCCCAAAACACACCCCTTGATGTGGCCCTTCCCATGAGAGGGGAAAGATCCTATTTCAACCACCAGAACACAAGCTCCTATCCCTCTCACCAGGACCTACACAAGCCTCTGAACAAACCTCACCCACTGGAGACAGATACAAGAAGCAAAAAGACTTACTATCCTGTAGCCTGTGGAACGGAGAACTCAAATACAGTAAATTAGACAAAATGAGAGGACAGACAAATACGTTGCAGATGAAGGAACAAGGTAAAAACCTACAAGACCAAATAAATGAAGAGGAACTAGGCAACTCACCTGAAAACGAATTCAAAGTACTGATAGTAAAGATGATCCAAAATCTTGGAAATAGAATGGATAAAATATAAAAACATTTAACAAGGATCTAGACAAACTAAAGAGCAAACAATCAGACATGAATAACACCATAACTGAAATTGAAAACACACTAGAAGTAATCAATAGCAGAATAACTGAGGCAGAAGAATGAATGAGGTTAATAAAATGGTGGATACATAGAATGGTGAAAATAACTACCTGAGAGCAGAATAAGGAGAAAATAATGAAAAGAATTGAAGTCAGCCTCAGAGACCTCTGGGATAACATTACATACACCAACATTCAAATTATAGAGGTCCTGGAAGACAAAGTGAAAGTGTCTGAGAAAATATTTCAAGAGACTATAGTAGAAAACCTCCCCAACGTGAGAAAGAAAATAGTCAATCAAGTTCAGGAAGTGCAGAGAGTTGTGTATAAAGTAAACCCAAGGAGAAACATGCTGAGGCACATATTAATCAAACTATCAAAAATTAAATACAAAGAAAAAATGTTAAAAGCAGCAAGGGAAAATCAACAAATAACATACAGGGGAATCCCCATAACATTATCAACTAATATTTCAGCAGAAACTCTACAGGCCAAAAGTAAGTGGCAGAATAGATTTAAAGTGATAAAGGGGAAAACCTACAACCAAGATTACTCCACCTAACTGAGTTCTCATCCATATTTGACAGAAAAATCAAAAGCTTGACAGACAAGCAAAAGCTAAGAGGATTTAGCACCACCAGACCAACTTTACAACAAATGCTAAAAGAACTTCTCTAGGTAGGAAACACAAGAGAAGAAAAACAACAACCAAAAAAACCCAAAGCAATTAAGAAAATGGTAATAGGAACATACATATTGATAATTGCCTTACATGTAAATGGATTAAATGCTCCATCAAAAGAAATGGGCTGGCTTTCCATTTCTTTTGATTGGAGCATTTAATCCATTTACATGTAAGACCTATATATAGGTTGTCTACAAGAGACCCACTTCAGACCTAAAGACACATAGAGACTGACAGAGAGGGGATGGAGAAAGATATCTCATGCAAAGGGAAATCAAAAAAAAGCCAGAGTAGCAAAACTCATATCAGACAAAATAGACTTTAAAAAAGACAAAGAGGGACACTACATAATGATGAAAGGATCAATCCAAGGAGAAGATATAACAACTGTAAATATTTATGCACCTAACATAGGAACACCTCAATTTATAAGGCAAATGCTAATATCCACAAAAGGGGAAACTGATGGTAACATAACGATGATGGGGGGCCTTAACACTCCACTTACACCAATGGATAGGTTATCCAGACTGAAAATTAATAAGCAAGCATGCACCTTATACGACACATTAGAACAGATAAACTTAGTTGCTATTTATAAGACATTCCATTCAAAAGCAGCAGAAAACACTTTCTTCTCAAGTACACACAGAACATTCTCCAAGATAGATCACAACTTGAATCACAAATCAAGGCTTGGTAAGGTAAAGAACACTGAAACCATATCAAGCATCTTTTCTGACCACAACACTATGAGATTAGAAATTAATTACAGGAAAAAAAAAAACTGTAAAAAACACAGACACAAGGAGACCAAATAATGTGCTACTAATAAACCAAGAGATTGCTGAAGAAATCAAAGAGGAAATAAAAGAATACCTAGAAACAAGTGACAATGAAAACACAATGACCCAAGACCTATGGGATGCAGCAAAAGCAGTCCTAAAAGAGAAGTTTATAGCAATACAATTCCAACTCAAGAAACAATAATAATCCCAAATAAACAATCTAACCTTATATCTAAAGCATCTAGAGATAGAAGGGCAAACAAAGCCCAAAGTTAGTAGAAGGAAAGAAATCACAAAGATCAGAGCAGAAATAAATGAAAGAGAAATGGGAAAAAAATAGCAAAGACCAATAAAATTAAAAATTTATCATTTGAGAAGATAAATAAAATTGAAAAATCTTTACCCAGACTCATCAAGAAAAAAAGAGAGAAGCTGCAAATAAGTAAAATTAAAAATGAAAAAGAAGTTACAGCTGACACCGCAGAAATACAAAGGATCTTAAGAGACAAATACAAGCTCTACTACTACTACTGTATGACAATACAATGGACAACTTGAAAGAAATGGACATATTCTTAGAAAGGCACTGAACCAGAAAGAAATATAAAATATGAACAGACCAGTCACAAATAATTAAATTGAAACTATCACTTAAAATCATCCAATAAACAAAAGTTCAGGACCAGGTAGTCGCAGGTGAATTCTATTAAACATTTAGCTAAGAACTAACACCTATCCTTCACAAACTTTTCCAAAAATTGCAGAGAAAGGAACACTCCCAACCTCATTCAATAAGATCACCATCACCCTGATAACAAAACCAAAAATATCACAAACAAAAAAATTACAGGCCAATATCACTGATGAACATAGACAAAGAAAACCTCAATACAATACTAGACAATGAATCCATTAACACGTTAAAAGGATCATACACCATGATCAAGTGGGATTTATTGCAGGGATGAAGGATTTTTTGATATATGCAAAGCAATCAATGTGATACCCCATATTAACAAATTAAAGAATGAAAACCATATGATCATCTCAATAGATGCAACAAAAGCTTTCAACAAAATTAAACACTCATTTATGATAACTCTCCAGAAAGTGGGCACAGAAGGAACCTACCTCAACTTGATAAAGGTCATATTTAATACATAACAAACCCACAATAAACATTATTCTCAAGGGTGAAAAATTGAAAGCCTTTCTTCTAAGATCAGGAACAAGATAAGAGTGCCCACTCTCACTGCTATTATTCAACATAGTTTTGCGAGTCCAGGCCACAACAATCAGAGAAGAAAAAAAAGTAAAATAAATCCAAATTGGCAAAAAAAAAAGTAAATCTGTCACTGTTTGCAATAACGTGATATTATGCATGCTGCTGCTGCTGCTGCTAAGTCACTTCAGTCGTGTCCGACTCTGTGCAACCGCAGAGATGGCAGCCCACCAGGCTTCCCCGTCCCTGGGATTCTCCAGGCAAGAACACTGGAGTGGGTTGCCATTTCCTTCTCCAATGCATGAAAGTAAAAAGTGAAAATGAAGTCGCTCAGTCATGTCCGACTCTTAGCGACCTCATGGACTGCAGCCCACCAGGCTCCTCCACCCATGGGATTTTCCAGGCAAGAATACTGGAGTGGGGTGCCATTGCCTTCTCCAGATATTATGCATAGAAAACCCTAAAGATGCCACCAGGAAACTACTAGAGCTAATCCATGAATTTAGTAAAGTCACAGGATGCAAAATTAGTATACAGAAATCTCTTGCATTTCTATACACTAACAATGAAAGATCAGAAAGAGAAATTAAGGAAACAATCCCATTTACTATTGCAACAACCAAAAAATAAATACATAGAAATAAATCTACCTAAGGAGGTAAAAGACCTGCATGCAGAAAACTATAAGATAGTGATGAAAGATGTTATAAACAGATGGAGAGATACACCAAGTTCATGCACTGAATAATCAATACTGTGAAAAAGACTATACCACCCAAAGCAATCTACAGATTGAATGCAAACCCTATCAAATTAACAATGGTATTTTTCACAGAACTAGAATAAAAATTTTTACAATTTCTGTGGGAAGACAAAAGACCTCGAAGGGCAAGCAATATTGAGGGGGGGCAGGGGGAGTTAGAAGAATCAGGTTCCCTGACTTCAGACTATACTATAGGGCTACAGTAATCAAGACAATATGGTACTGGCACAGAAAGAGAAATATAGATCAATGGAACAGTACAGAAAGTTCAGAGATAAAACTACCCACCTATTGTCACTTAATCTATGACAGAATATACAATGGAGCAAAAACAGCCTCTTGAGTAAGTTGTGCTGAGAAATCTGGATAGCTAACATGTAAAAGAGTGAAATTTGAATGCTCCCTAACACCATGCATGCATGCTAAGTCACTTCAGTCATGCCAACTCTTTGCAACGTGGGCTGTAGCCTGCCAGGCTCCTCTGTCCATGGAATTCTCTAGGAAAGAATACTAGAATGAGTTGGCATGCCCTCCTCCAGGGGCTCTTCCCCACCCAGGAATCAAACCCGCATCTCTTATGTCCCCTGCATTGGCAGATGGGTTCTTTACCACCAGCACCACTTGGGAAGCCCCGCTAGCACCATACACAAAAATAAACTCAAAATGGATTAAAGACCTAAATGTAAGGCCAGACACTATAATAACTCTTAGAGGAAAACATAGGAAGAATGCTCTTTGGCATAAATTGCAGCAAGCTCTTTTTTGACCCACCTCCTAGCGTAATAAACAAATGGGACCTAAATAAACTTAAAAGCTTTTGCACAGCAAAGGAAACCATAAATAAGATGAAAAGGCAACCCTCAGCATTGGAGAAAATATTTGCAAATGAAGCAACTGACAACAGATTAATCTCCAAAATACACAAACAGCACATGCAGCTCAATATCAAAAACACAAACAATTCAATCAAAAAATGAGCAGAAGACCTAAACAGACATTTCTATATAGATGACCAACAAACACATGAAAAGATGATCAACATCACTAATTATTAGAGAAATGTAAATCAAAACTACATGAGAGATCACATCTACCAGTCAGAAAAGAAAACCTTCCTAAATATTAAAACTGAGTGTGGTTTGTCACTGATTCTGTTCTCAAGTCCCCAACTAATTAAACCTCTTCTTCAGGTTATAAGACATGTTTGATTACATCTCCACACCAAGTTTCCAGGTCACTTGAGTGAAGAGGCTACGCCAACATCTAAGAGAACAGAATGGCACCATTTTCTTCCCTGACAGACACTGTATTCAAAGATGAGCATGAGTCTTCTTCCACTGTGCTTGCCAGCATGTATCACGAGACTGATAACAGCTCATCCTCCAACCTTGCCCCCAGCACCAATAGGAGGTTCCCAGCAGTTTGTCATTGTGTATATACTGGACTTTCACTCTTTCAATCAGAAAAGTTGTGGTTACTTTAAAAGGGGAATGGGGTGGAGAAATGAAAAACCAGGAGTCTAAAGGCACAAAGTTCAATAGCTGCTCTATTTGGAGTTTGGAAACAGAGAATAGGTTGAATTTAGGTAATCCCAACCTATGAGAGTAAAAAGGCAACCACAGTAGGCTTTTAACCAGCCAGCTTCTTTGAGACCATCCAAGGGTTTTGAAAAGGAGTATGTCAAGGCTGCATATTGTCAGCCTGCTTATTTAACTTATGTGCAGAGTACATCATGAAGAATGCAGGGCTGGAAGAAGCACAAGCCGGAATCAAGATTGCCAGGAGAAATATCAATAACCTCAGATATGCAGATGACTCCACCCTTTTGGCAGAAAGTGAAGAGGAACTAAAAAGCCTCTTGATGAAAGTGAAAGTGGAGAGTGAAAAAGTTGGCTTAAAGCTCAACGTTCAGAAAACGAAGATGGTATATGGTCCCATCACTTTGTGGGAAATAGATGGGGAAACAATGGAAACAGTGTCAGACTTTATTTTGGGGGGCTCCAAAATCACTGCAGATGGTGATTGCAGCCATGAAATTAAAAGACGCTTACTCCTTGGAAGGAAAGTTATGACCAACCTAGATAGCATATTACAAAGCAAAGATATTACTTTGCCAACAAAGGTCCATCTAGTCAAGACTATGGTTTTTCCAGTGGTCATGTATGGATGTGAGAGTTGGACTGTGAAGACAGCTGAGCGCCGAAGAATTGATGCTTTTGAACTGTGGTGTTGGAAAAGATTCTTGAGAGTCCCTTGGACTGCAAGGAGGCCCAACCAGTCCATCCTAAAGGAGACCAGTCCTGAGTGTTCATTGGAAGGACTGATGCTGAGGCTGAAACTCCAATACTTTGGCCACCTCATGCGAAGAGTTGACTCATTGAAAAAGACCCTGATGCTGGGAAAGATTGAAGGCAGGAGGAGAAGGGGATGACAGAGGATAAGATAGCTGGATGGCATCACCGACTCGATGCACATGAGTTCGGGTGAACTCTGGAAGCTGGTGATGGACAGGGAGGCCTGACATGCTGTGATTCATGGGATCACAAAGAGTCGGACATGACTGAATGACTGAACTGAACTGAACTAAAGGGTTTTGAAGCCTACAAAGTATGCACTATACTTCAAAAAGCAATAAGACAAATAGTACAATCATTATTCTGAAAGTTGCAAAAGTGGTGTAGGCATACATGGTATAATTTAGTTACCATGTGTGGTAATGTTTCTATTATACAATCATATTAACTGCTTTTTTCCTACATAGTTATCTATTCAGCCAAGTTTTAGCTGAACATGGAACCATCCTTTTACCACTGCTGATAGCTGGTAATAGCTCTTTAATAGCAGCTTTTATTCTACTGTAAGAATTATCCTTGAACTGGAAAACATTCCATAATCCAAGTCCAGTCATTAAACACTACCAACTTTATGAAGAGTCTTTTCCAACTTCTGTGTCATTCTTTTGGGAAAAATTTTATTTGTTGTTGTAAGGAATGCTGCCTCTGTGATTTAAAGTCTCTTACTCCAGTTTGATGAAAGTGATGAATTTCAGCCAAAGTGGCAAAAAGAAATAGTGTAACAGCAATCCTCAAGGCCATCAGCACTTCAATTTTTCCTTCTTCCACATGTCACCAACTCTAATTTGGTAAGAGCTCCTTTATGAACTTGGATGATGTCGGGAAAGTTAGCCAGGTGCCTCTGACACAGTGCTAACAGGCCCATGATGGGGTCCACATCCTACCTGGGCTGCTCATTGAGAGCTCACGAATGGCTTCCTAGGCATCTCCAGTGAAGGCAATGGTGGGCCCGGGCCACCGTCACCTGCCAGGCCAGGCTCAGGGGCATGGATCACATTCATGCACAAGGCTGAGAAGAGGCCTGGGTCCCTGCATCTGTTGTTCCCTCAAGCCAGCCCTCAATGTCCTGCTAGCTGCACAAGCTCAGAACCTGGTGCCTCCACAACATGATTGTGCCCAGGTTCTTCCACCTGAAGTTGTTCAGCTCCTGGGTGTGCAGCTGCATGGTCCTGGCACCTCCACATGCTGCCCCCAATTCCCAGTGCCCAGACCCCGGTGACCGCCTGAAGGGCTCACTGTGGTGCCCGCTCTAGGTTGCAGGGAGAGGAGAGCCCCAAAGGTGACACACTACTTGGCCCCTGCCCACCAGAGGTGCTCTCTAAACAGCTCTGCTTGCATTTTTTGGGTTTTAGTGAGGGTAGTTTTAGAATATGGATCAGCACTATTTCAAGGGCCAAAATATAGTGATCCCCAGGCAGAGTAATTAGTGGTACACATGGGGGTGGAGATGTAGATCAATTACCTAGATTCCAATAAACAAGTCATCCTAGATCTGCCAGCCCTACAGAGAATGTGGAATGGACTTGACTTCCCTCCTCCATATATTCCCTAGGCAGAGACTCAGGAAAAAGAAAGGGTAAACAGTGTGACATAATAATACATTATTAGAATGGGACGAGGCCAGCTGACACTACCAGGCTTGATGAGAGTCAAATGTACATCTAAGTATGTAAACGGTTTCATCCCATCAGATCAGATCAGTCGCTCGGTCATGTCTGACTCTTTGTGACCCCATGAATCGCAGCACACCAGGCCTCCCTGTCCATCACCAACTCCCGGAGTTCACTCAGACTCACGTCCATCGAGTCGGTGATGCTATCCAGCCATCTCATCCTCTGTCGTCCCCTTCTCCTCCTGCCCCCAATCCCTCCCAGCATCAGAGTCTTTTCCAATGAGTCAACTCTTCGCATGAGGTGGCCAAAGTACTGGAGTTTCAGCTTTAGCATCATTCCTTCCAAAGAAATCCCAGGGCTGACCTCCTTCAGAATGGACTGGTTGGATCTCCTTGCAGTCCAAGGGACTCTCAAGAGTCTTCTCCAACACCACAGTTCAAAAGCATCAATTCTTCGGCACTCAGCCTTCTTCACAGTCCAACTCTCACATCCATACATGACCAGTGGAAAAACCATAGCCTTGACTAGACGAACCTTTGTTGGCAAAGTAATGTCTCTGCTTGTGAATATGCTATCTAGGTTGATCATAACTTTCCTTCTAAGGAGTAAGCGACTTTTAATTTCATGGCTGCAGTCACCATCTGTAGTGATTTTGGAGCCCAGAAAAATAAAGTCTGACACTGTTTCCACTGTTTCCCCATCTATTTCCCATGAGGTGGTGGGACCAGATGCCATGATCTTCGTTTTCTGAATGTTTAGCTTTAAGCCAACTTTTTCACTCTCCACTTTCACCTTCATCAAGAGGCTTTTGAGTTCCTCTTCACTTTCTGCCATAAGGGTGGTGTCATCTGCATATCTGAGGTTATTGATATTTCTCCCAGCAATCTTGATTCCAGCTTGTGTTTCTTCCAGTCCAGCGTTTCTCATGATGTACTCTGCATATAAGTTAAATAAGCAGGGTGACAATATACAGCCTTGACGAACTCCTTTTCCTATTTGGAACCAGTCTGTTGTTCCATGTCCAGTTCTAACTGTTGCTTCCTGACCTACATACAAATTTCTCAAGAGGCAGATCAGGTGGTCTGGTATTCCCATCTCTTTCAGAATTTTCCACAGTTTATTGTGATCCACACAGTCAAAGGCTTTGGCATAGTCAATAAAGCAGAAATAGATGTTTTTCTGGAACTCTCTTGCTTTTTTGATGATCCAGCAGATGTTGGCAATTTGATCTCTGGTTCCTCTTCCTTTTCTAAAACCAGCTTGAACATCAGGAAGTTCATGGTTCACATATTGCTGAAGCCTGGCTTGGAGAATTGTGAGCCTTACTTTACTAGCGTGTGAGATGAGTGCAATTGTGTGGTAGTTTGAGCATTCTTTGGCATTGCCTTTCTTAGGGATTGGAATGAAAACTGATCTTTTCCAGTCCTGTGGCCACTGCTGTTTTCCAAATTTGCTGGCATATTGAGTGCAGCACTTTCATCTTTCAGGATTTGGAATAGCTCAACTGGAATCCTATCACATCCACTAGCTTTGTTCGTAGTGATGCTTTCTAAGGCCCACTTGACTTCACATTCCAGGATGTCTGGCTCTAGGTCAGTGATCACACCATCATGATTTTCTGGGTCGTGAAGATCTTTTTTGTACAGTTCTTCTGTGTATTCTTGCCATCTCTTCTTAATATCTTCTGCTTCTGTTAGGAGCTATTTCTGGGAAGAACATATTCTTTTTTCTCTCTCTTTTTAATTTGCTTATTTTTAATTGAAAGATAATTTCTTTACAATATTGTGTTGGTTTCTGCCATACATCAGCATGAGTCAGCCATAGACATACATACATCAACTTCCTCTTGAACTTCCCTCCCACCTCCTACCAGCTAGGTTGTTAACAGAGCTGGAATTTGAGTTCCCAGCAAATTCCCATTGGCTATATATTTTAAATATGCTAGTGTATATATTTCCCTGCTACTATTCATTTGTCCCAACCTCTCCTTCCTCCCCCCCATCCCCCACCCAGGTCTGTTCTCTATGTCTCACTCTCCATTCAGTTCAGTTCATTCTGAACACTCAGAACACTCAGAACTGATCTCCTTCAGAATGGACTGGTTGGATCTCCTTGCAGTCCAAGGGACTCTCAGGAGTCTTCTCCAATGCCACAGTTCAAAAGCATCAATTCTTCAGTGCTTAGTTTTCTTTACAGTCCAACTCTCACATCCATATATGACTACTAGAAAAACCATAGTCTTGACTAGATGGACCTTTGTTGGCAAAGTACTGTCACTGCTTTTAAATATGCTGTCTAGATTCATGATAACTTTTCTTCCAAGGAGCAAGTGTCTTTTAATTTCATGGCTGCAATCACCATCTGCAGTGATTTTGGAGCCCAAAAAAATAAAGTCTGACACTGTTTCCACTGTTTCACTATCTATTTCCCATGAAGTGATGGGACCGGATGCCATGATCTTCATCTTCTGAATGTTGAGCTTTAAGCCAACTTTTTCACTCTCCGCTTTCAATTTAATCAAGAGGCTCTTTGGTTCTTCTTCACTTTCTGCCATAAGGGTGGTGTCAGACGCATATCTGAAGTTATTGATATTTCTCCCAGCAATCTTGATTCCAGCTTGTGCTTCTTCCAGCCCAGCATTTCTCATGATGTACTCTGCATAGAAGTTAAATAAGCACGGTGACAATATACAGCCTCGATGTACTCCTTTTCCTATTTGGAACCAATCTGTTGTTCCATGTCCAGTTCTAACTGTTGTTTCTTGACCTGCATATAGGTTTCTCAAGAGGCTGGTCAGGTGGTCTGGTATTCCCATCTCTTTCAGAATTTTCCACAGTTTATTGTTATCCACACAGTCAAAGGCTTTGGCATAGTCAATAAAGCAGAAATAGATGTTTTTCTAGAACTCTCTTGCTTTTTCCATGATCCAGTGGATGTTGGCAATTTGATCTCTGGTTCCTCTGCCTTTTCTAAAACCAGCTTGAACATCCGGAAGTTCATGGTTTACATATTGCAGAAGCCTGGCTTGGAGAATTGTGAGCCTTACTTTACTAGCGTGTGAGATGAGTGCAACTGTGCAGTAGTTTGAGCATCCTTTGGCATTGCCTTTCTTAGGGATTGGAATGAAAACTGACCTTTTCCAGTCCTGTGGCCACTGCTGAGTTTTCTAAATTTGCTGGCATATTGAGTGCAGCACTTTCACAGCATCATCTTTCAGGATTTGAAATAGCTCAACTGGAATTCCATCACCTCCACTAGCTTTGTTCGTAGTGATGCTTTCTCAGGCCCACTTGACTTCACATTCCAGGATGTCTGGCTATAGGTAATTGATCACACCATCGTGATTATCTGGGTCATGAAGATCTTTTTTGTCCAGTTCTTCTGTGTATTCTTGCCACCTCTTCTTAATATCTTCTGCTTCTGTTAGGCCCATACCATTTCTGTCCTTTATCGAGCTCATCTTTGCATGAAATGTTGCCTTGATATCTCTA
The DNA here is from genome assembly GCF_032452875.1 of Bos javanicus. Taxonomy (NCBI): domain Eukaryota; kingdom Metazoa; phylum Chordata; class Mammalia; order Artiodactyla; family Bovidae; genus Bos; species Bos javanicus. The sequence goes on from NC_083870.1 coordinate 13,632,220, forward strand.
ATTTTCTTAAAGAGATCTCCAGTCTTTCCCATTCTGTTGTTTTCCTCTATTTCTTTGCATTGATCACTGAGGAATGCTTTCTTATCTCTCCTTGCTATTCTTTGGAACTCTGCATTAAAATGGGAATATCTTTCCTTCTCTCCTTTGCTTTTGGCTTTGCTTCTTTTCACAGCTATTTGTAAGGCCTCCTCAGACAGCCATTTTGCTTTTTGCTTTTCTTTTCCATGGGGATGGTCTTGATCCCTGTCTCCTGTACAATGTCATGAAGCTCTGTCCATAGTTCATCAGGTACTCTGTCTATCAGACATAGGTATTCATATATCCCCTCCCTTTTGAACCTCCCTCCCATCTCCCTCCCCATCCCACCCCTCCAAGTTGATGAGGAGCCCCTGGCTGAGTTTCCTGAGCCACACAGCAAATTCCCATTGGCTATCTACTTTACATATGGTAATATCAGTTTCCATATTACATCTCACCCTCTCCTCCCCTCTCCCCATGTTCATAAGTCTATTCTCTATGTCTATTTCTCCATTGCTGCCCTGTAAATAAATTCTTCAGTATCATTTTTCTAGATTCCATATATGTGCATTAGAATACAATATTTATCTTTCTCTTTCTTACTCACTTCACTCTATGTATAAGTTCTAGGTTCATCAACCTCACCAGAACTGACTCAAATGCATTCCTTTTTATGGTCTAGTAATATTCCATTGTGTATATGTACCACAACTTCTTTATCCATTCATCTGATGACGGACATCTAGATTGTTTCCATATTCTAGCTATCGTAAATAGTGCTGTAATGAACAATGGGATACATATGTCTTTTTCAATTTTGGTTTCTTCAAGGTATATGCCTAGGAGTGGGATTGATGGGTCATATTTTGGTTTATTCCTGATTTTTAAGGAATCTCCATACCGTCTACCTAGTGGATGTATCAATTTACATTCCCACAAACAGTGCAAGAGCATTCCCTATTCTCTACACCCTTTCCAGCATTTATTCTTTGTAGACATTTTGATGATGGCCATTTTGACCAGTGTGAGGTGATATCTCATTGTGGTTTTGATTTGCATTTCTCTAATAATGAGCAATGTTGAGCATCTTTGTATGTGTTTGTTAGCGATCTGTATGTCTTCTTTGGGGAAATGTCTGCTTAGGTCTTTTTCCCACTTTTTGATTGGGTTTTTTGTTTTTCTGACATTGAGTTGTAGGAGCTGCTTGTACATTTTGGAAATTAATCCTTTGTCAGTTGTTTCATTTGGCTATTATTTTCTCCCATTCTGAGGGTTGTCTTTTCACCTTGCTTATAGTTTTCCTTTTTTGTGCAAAAGCTTTTAAGTTTAATCAGGTCCCACTTGTTTACTTTTGTTTTTATTTCTGTAACTCTGTGAGGTGGGTCATAGAGGATCTTCCTTTGATTTATGTCACTGAGTATTCTCCCTATGTTTCCTCTACGAGTTTTATAGTTTCTGGTCTTATATATAGGTCTTTAATCCGCTTTGAGTTTATCTTTGTGTATGGTGTTAGAAAGTGTTATAATTTCATTTTTTTACATGTAGCTGTCCAGTTTTCCAAGCACCGTTTATTGAAGAGGCTGTCTTTGCCTTATTGAATATTCTTACCTCCTTTGTCAAAAATAAGCTATCCATAGGTGCATGCGTTTATTTCTGGGCTTTCTATCTTGTTCCATTGGTCTATATTTCCATTGGTACTGTTTTTGTGCCAGTACCATACTGTCTTGATGACTGTAGCTTTGTAGTATAATCTGAAGTCACAAAGGTTGATTTCTCCTGCTCCATTCTTCTTTCTCAAGACTGTTTTGACTATTTGGGTCTTTTGTGTTCCCATATGAATTGTGAAATTCCTTGTTCTAGTTCTGTGAAAAATGCCTTTGGTAATTTGATTGGGATCACATTAAATCTGTAGATTGTGTTTGGTAGTACAGTAATTTTCACAATATTGATTCTTCCTACCCAGGAATATGGAATATCTCTCTATCTGTTTATGTCATCTTTGATTTCTTTCATTAGTGTCTTATAATTTTCTGTGTACAGTTTTTGTCTCCTTAGTTGAGTTTATTCCTAGATATTTAATTTTTTTTGTTGCAATGGTGAATCGGATTGATTCCTTAATTTCTCTTTCTGATTTTTCATTGTTAGTATATATAAATACAAATGACTTCTGTGTACTGATTTTGTATGCTGAAACTTTACTAAGTTCACTGATTAGCTCTTGGAATTTTCTGATACTATCTTTAGAATTTTCTAGGTACAGTATCATGGCATCTGCAAACAGTGAGAGCTTTGCCTCTTCTTTTCCAATCTGGATTCCTTTATTTCTTTTTCTTCTCTCATTGCTATAGCTAGGACTTCCAGAACTATGTTGAATAATAGTGGTGAAAGTGGAAAACCTTGTCTTATTCCTGATCTTAGGGGGAATGCCTTTAAATTTTCACCACTGAGAATAGTGTTTGCTGTAGACTTATTATATACGGCCTCTACTATGTTGAGGTAGGTTCCTTCCATGCCCATTTTTTTTGAAGACTTTTAATCATAAATGGGTGCTGAATTTTGTCAAAGGCTTTTTCTGCATCTACTGAGATTATCATATGGCTTTTACCTTTCTATTTGGTAATATGGTGTATCACATTGACTGATTAGTGTATATTGAAGGATCTTTGCATCCCTGGAATAAACCCAAATTGATCATAGTGTATGAGCTTTTTTATGTATTGCTGAATTCTGTTTGCTAAAATTTTGCTGAGGATTTTTGCATCTATGTTGATCAGTGATATTGGACTGTCGTTTTCTTTTTTTGTGTTGTCTTTGTCTGGTTTTGGTATCAGGGTGATGGTGGCTTTGTAGAATGAGTTTGGAGGTGTTCCTTCCTCTGCAACTTTTTGAAAGAGTTTTAGAAGGATAGGCATTAGCTCTTCTCTAAATGTTTGATAGAATTCTCCTATGAAGCCCTCTGGTCCTAGGTTTTTTTGGGGGGAGATTTTTTATCACAGCTTCAATTACGTAGCTTGTAATTGTGTTGTTCATAATTTCTATTTCTTCCTGGTTCAGTCTTGGAAGATTGAGTTTTTCTAAGAATCTGTCCATTTCTTCCAGGTTATCCATTTTATTGCCGTATAGTTGTTCATAATAGTCTCTTATAATCCTTCATATTTCTGCATTCTCTGTTGTGACCTCTCCTTTTTCATTTCTGATTTTGCTGATTTGATTCTTCTCTCTCTCTCTCTCTCTTTTTTTTTTTTTTTTTTTTTTGATGAGTCTGGCTAAAGTTTTGTCAATTTTTTAATCTTCTCAAAGAACCAGCTTTTAGTTTTATTCATCTTTACTGTTGTTCCTTTCATTTCTTTTTCACTTATGATTTCTTTCCTTCTACTGATTTTGGGGGTGTTTCTGTTCTTCTTTTTCCAGTTGTTTTAGGTGTAAAGTTGTCTATTCGATGTGTTTCTTATTTCTTGAGGTAGGAGTATTGCTAAAAACTTCAATCTTAGATCGACTTTTGCTGCATCCCATAGGTTTTGAGTTGTCATGTTTTCATTGTCATTTGTTTCTAGAAAATTTATTTCCCTTTTGATTTCTTCAGTAACCTGTTGGTTATTTGGAAATGTGCTGTTTAGTCTCCATGTGTTTGTGTTTCTTACACTTTTTTTTCTTGTAACTGATATCTAGTCTCATAGCATTGTGGTCAGAGAAGATGCTTGATACAATTTCAATTTTCTTAAATTTACTGAGATTTGATTTGTGACCCAAGATGTGGTCTATCCTGGAGAATATTCCATGTGCACTTGAGAAGGTGTATTCTTCTGCATTTGGATGGAATGTCCTGAAGATATCGATGAGATCCATCTTATTTAATGTATCATTTAAGACTTGTGTTTCCTTATTAGTTTTCTGTTTTGATGATCTATCCATTGGTGTGAGTGGGGTGTTAAAAAGTCTCCTAGTATTATTGTGTCACTGTCAATTTCCCCTTTTATGTCTGTTAGTGTTTTTATTATGTATTGAGGTGCTTCTATGTTGGATGCATAGATATTTACAATTGTTATGTCTTCTTCTTGGATTGATCCCTTGATCATTATGTAGTATCTCTCCTTGTCTCTTCTAATCTTCTTTATTTTAAGGTCTATTTTGTCTGATATGAGGATTGCTACTCCAGCTTTCTTTTGCTTCCTATTTGCATGGAATATATATTCCATCCTCTCACTTTCAGTCTATATGTGCTTTAGATCTAAAATGGGTTTCTTGTAGACAGCATTTATATGGGTCTTGTTTTTGTATCCATTCAGCCAGTCTGTGTCTTTTAGTTGAAGCATTTAATCCATTCACAAGCACATGTATACCTGTGGCGGATTCATTTTGATATATGGCAAAACCAATACAACATTGTAAAGTTAAAAAATAAAATAAAATAAAAATAATATGATAAAAAATAAAATAAAGTAATTATTGATATATATATGTTCCTATTGCCATTTTCTTAATTGTTTGGGGGTGATTTTGTAGATCTTTTTTCTTCTGTTATATTTCTTGACTATATAAGTAAGTCCCTTTAACTTTTGTTGTAAAGCTGGTTTGGTGGTACTGAAAGCTGTTAACTTTTGCTTGTCTGAAAAGCTTTTTATTTCTCCATCAATTTTGAATGAGATCCTTGCCAGGCACAGTAATCTTGCTTGTTGTTTTTTCCCTTTCACTACTTTAAATATATCCTGCCAATCCCTTCTGGCCTGCAGAGTTTCTGCTGAAAGATTAGCTGTTAAATATATGGGGTTTCCTTTACTGTAACTGTTGTTTCTCCCTTGCTGCTTTTAATATTGTTTCCTTGTGTTTAGTTTTTGTTAGTTTGATTAGTATGTATTTTTGCATGTTTCCTCTTGGGTTTATCCTGTATGGGACTGTTTGTGCCTCTTGGGCTTGATTGACTATTTCCTTTTCCATGTTGGGGAAATTTTCAACTATAATCTCTTCAAAAATTTTCTCATGCACTTTCTTTTTCTCTTCTTTTCTGGGACCCCTATGATTCGAATGTTGGTGCATTTGATATGGCCTGAGGTCTCTGAGACTATTCTCAGTTCTTTTCATTCCTTTGCTTTATTCCACTCTTCAGAAGTTATGTCCACCCTTTTATCTTCCAGCTCACTGATTCATTCTTCTGCTTTAGATACTCTGCTACTGACTCCTTCTAAAGTATTTTTATTTCAGCACTGTGTCCTTTGTCTCTGTGTGTTTATTCTTTAATTCTTCTAGGTGTTCGTTAATTGATTCTTGTATTTTCTCCATTTTCTTTTCAATATTTTTTATCATCTTTACTAGCATTATTCTGAATTCTTTTTCAAGGAGTTGGTCTATTTCCTCTTCATTTATTTGGACTTGTGCGTTTCTAGTTTGTTCCTACATTTGTGTAGTATTTCTCTGCCTTTTCATTATTTTGTTTAACTTACTGCATTTGAGGTCTCCTTTTCCCAGGTTGCAAAGTTGAATTCTTTCTTGCTTTTGGTTTCTCTCCTCCTAAGGTTGGTGCATGAAATATTCCCTTGGTATCTCTAATTTTCTTGAAAAGGTCTCTAGTCTTTCCCATTCTGTTGTTTTCCTCTATTTCTTTGCATTGATCGCTGAGGAAGGTTTTCTTATCTCTCCTTGCTGTTCTTTGGAACTCTGCATTCAAATGGGAATATCTTTCCTTTCCTCCTTTGTTTTTGGCTTCTCTTCTATTCACAGCTATTTGCAAGGCCTCCTCAGACAGCCATTTTGTGTTTTTGCATTTCTTTTCCATGGGGATGGTCTTGATCCCTGTCTCCTGTACAATGTCACAAACCTCCATCCAGAGTTCATCAGGCACTCTGTCTATCAGATACAGCCCCTTAAATCACTTTCTCACTTCCACTGTATAGTCATAAGGGATTTGATTTAGGTCATACCTGAATGCTGTAGTGATTTTCCCTACTTTCTTCAATTTCAGTCTGAATTTGGCAATAAGGAGTTCATGGTCTGAGCCACAGTCAGCTCCTGGTCTTGTTTTTGCTGACTGTATAGAGCTTCTCCATCTTTAGCTGCAAAGAATATAATCAATCTGATTTTGGTGCTGACCATCTGGTGATGTCCATGTGTAGAGTCTTCTCTTGTGTTGTTGGAAGAGGGTGTTTGCTATGACCAGTGCGTTCTCTTCACAAAACTCTATTAGCCTTGCCCTGCTTCACTTCGTACTTCAAGGCCAAATTTGCCAGTTATTCCAGGTGTTTCCTGAATTCCTACTTTTGCATTCCAGTCCCCTATAGTGAAAAGGACATCTTTTTGGGGTGTTAGTTCCAAAAGGTCTTTCATTTCATGCAAAGATAGGCTCAATGAGGGATAGAAAAGGTATGGACCTAAAGAAGCAGAAGATATTAAGAAGAGGTGGCAAGAATACACAGAAAAACTGTGCAAAAAAGAGCTTCATGACCAAGATAATCACGATGGTGTGATCACTCACCTAGAGCCAGACATCCTGGAATGTGAAGTCAAGTGGGCCTTAGAAAGCATCACTATGAACAAAGCTAGTGGAGGTGATAGAATTCCAGCTGAGCTCTTTCAAATCCTGAAAGATGATGCTGTGAAAGCATTGCACTCAATATGCCAGCAAATTTAGAAAACTCAACAGTGGCCACAGGACTGGAAAAGGTCAATTTTCATTCCAATCCCTAAGAAAGGCAATGCCAAAGAATGCTCAAACTACCACACAATTGCTCTTACTCACATACTAGTAAAGTAATGCTCAAAATTCTCCAAGCCAGGCTTCAGCAATACGTGAACTGTGAATTTCCAGATGTTCAAGCTGGTTTTAGAAAAGGCAGAGGAACCAGAGACAAAATTGCCAACATCCAATGAATCATCGAAAAAGTGAGAGAGTTCCAGAAAAACATCTATTTCTGCTTTATTGACTATGCCAAAGCCTTTGACTGTGTGGATCACAAGAAACTGTGGAAAATTCTGAGAGATGGGAATACCAGACCACCTGACCTGCCTCTTGAGAAATATGTATGCAGGTCAGGAAGCAACAGTTAGAACTGGACATGGAACAACAGACTGGTTCCAAATAGGAAAAGGAGTACGTCAAGGCTGTATATTGTCACCCTGCTTATTTAACTTCTATGCAGAGTACATCATGAGAAACACTAGGCTGGAAGAAGCACAAGCTGGAATCAAGATTGCCGGGAGAAATATCAATAACTTCAGATGTGCAGATGACAACACCCTTATGGCAGAAGTGAAAAGGAACTAAAAAGCCTCTTGATGAAACTGAAAGAGGAGAGTGAATAGTTGGCTTAAAGCTCAACATTCAGAAAACGAAGATCATGGCATCTGGTCCCATCACTTCATGGGAAATAGATGGGGAAAAAGTGGAAACAATGTCAGACTTTATTTTTTGGGGCTCCAAAATCACTGCAGATGGTGATTGCAGCCATGAAATTAAAAGACGCTTACTCCTTGGAAGGAAAGTTATGACCAACCTAAATAGCATATTAGAAAGCAGAAACATTACTTTGCCAACAAAGGTCCGTCTAGTCAAGGCTATGGTTTTTCCTGTGGTCATGTGTGGATGTGAGAGTTGGACTGTGAAAAGAGCTGGGCGCCAAAGAATTGATGCTTTTGAACTGTGGTGTTGGAGAAGACTCTTGAGACTACCTTGGACTGCAAGGAGGTCCAACCAGTCCATGCTAAAGGAGATCAGTCCTGGGTGTTCATTGGAATGACTGATGCTAAAACTGAAACTCTAATACTTTGGCCACCTCATGTGAAGAGTTGACTCATTGGAAAAAGACCCTGATGCTGGGAGGGATTGAAGGTAGGAGGAGAAGGGGACGACAGAGGATGAGATGGCTGGATGGCATCACCGAGTGGATGGACATGAGTTTGAGTGAACTCCGGGAGTTGGTGATGGACAGGGAGGCCTGGCATGCTACGATTCATCGTGTCGCTAAGAGGCGAACATGACTGAGTGACTGAACTGAACTAAACTGAAGGTTGGTGCAGTGATTTGTGTAAACTTTGTATAGAGTGAGATTTCTGTTGAGTGCCTGTTTGTTTTTTCTCTGATGGGACAGGCTAAGTGAGGTGGTAATCCTGTCTGCTGATGATTGGGTTTGTATTTCTGTTTTGTTTGTTGTTCAGATGAAGCATCCTGCACAGGGTACTACTGGTGGTCGGATGATGCAGTGTCTTGTATTCAGGTGACTTCCTTTGTGTGAGTTCTCACTATTTGATACTCCCTAAGGCAATGGCACCCCACTCCAGTACTCTTGCCTGGAAAATCCCATGGACGGAGGAGCCTGGTAGGCCGCAGTCCATGGGGTCACTAAGAATCGGACACGACTAAGCGACTTCACTTTCACTTTTCACTTTCATGTGTTGGAGAAGGAAATGGCAACCCACTCCAGTGTTCTTGCCTGGAGAATCCCAGGGATGGGGGAGCCTGGTGAGATGCCGTCTATGGGGTCGCACAGAATCGGACACGACTGAAGCGACTTAGCAGCAGCAGCAGCAGCAACAGCAGGGTTAGTTCTCTGGTAGTCCAGGGTCTTGGAGTCAGTGCTCCCACTCTAAAGGCTCAGGGCTCAATCTCTGGTCAGAAACGAAGATTTCACAAGTGGTTTGTTATGGCATTAAGTGAGATTAAAACAAATATCCAAAAACAAGAAACCAAAGATGAACGCAAGACAAATGACAGTTACAAAATCAGGCAAATAATAATTAAAATAATGGACTATACACATATGCATATATACCCATGAGCAAAGTGAAAGCAGCCCAACAAAATAAAGTACAATAGGTTGACCTGGCAAACAAAGAAAATCTGAAATTATATTTATCGGTTAAGAACAAAACTAACGTATAGGAATGCAAGGGATTTCTGTGTGTTGATTTTATATCCTGCAACTTTACTATATTCATTGATTAGTTCTATAATTTTCTGGTGGAGTCTTTAGGGTTTTCTATGTAGAGGATCATGTCATCTGCAAATAGTGAGAGTTTTACTTCTTCTTTTCCAATATGGATTCCTTTTATTTCTTTTTCTGCTCTGATTGCTGTGCCCAAAACTTCCAAAACTATGTTGAATAGTAATGGCGAAAGTGGGCACCCTTGTCTTGTTTCTGACTTTAGAGGAAATGCTTTCAATTTTTCACCATTGAGGATAATGTTTGCTGTGGGTTTGTCATATATAGCTTTTATTATGTTGAGGTATGTTCCTTCTATTCCTGCTTTCTGGAGAGTTTTTATCATAAATGGATGTTGAATTTTGTCAAAGGCTTTCTCTGCATCTATTGAGATAATCATATGGTTTTTATTTTTCAATTTGTTAATGTGGTGTATTACATTGATCGATTTGTGGATATTGAAGAATCCTTGCATCTCTGGGATAAAGCCCACTTGGTCATGGTGTATGATCTTTTTACTGTGTTGTTGGATTCTGATTGCTAAAATTTTGTTAAGGATTTTTGCATCTATGTTCATCAGTGATATTGGCCTGTAGTTTTCTTTTTTTGTGGGATCTTTGTCAGGTTTTGGTATTAGGGTGATGGTGGCCTCATAGAATGAGTTTGGAAGTTTACCTTCCCCTGCAATTTTCTGGAAGAGTTTGAGCAGGATAGGTGTTAGCTCTTCTCTAAATTTTTGGTAGAATTCAGCTGTGAAGCCTTCTGGACCTGGGCTTTTGTTTGCTGGCAGATTTTTGATTACAGTTTCAATTTCCGTGTTTGTGATGGGTCTGTTAAGATTTTCTATTTCTTCCTCGTTCAGTTTTGGAAAGTTGTACTTTTCTAAGAATTTTTCCATTTCTTCCACGTTGTCCATTTTATTGGCATATAATTGCTGATAGTAGTCTCTTATGATCCTTTGTATTTGTGTGTTGTCTTTTGTGATCTCTCCATTTTCATTTCTAATTTTATTGATTTGATTTTTCTCCCTTTGTTTCTTGATGAGTCTGGCTAATGGTTCGTCAATTTTATTTATCCTTTCAAAGAACCAGCTTTTGGCTTTGTTGATTTTTGCTATGGTCTCTTTTGTTTCTTTTGCATTCATTTCTGCCCTAATTTTTAAGATTTCTTTCCTTCTACTAAACCTGGGGTTCTTCATTTCTTCCTTTTCTAGTTGCTTTAGGTGTAGAGTTAGGTTATTTATTTGACTTTTTTCTTGTTTCTTGAGGTGTGCCTGTATTGCTATGAACTTTCCCCTTAGCACTGCTTTTACAGTGTCCCACAGGTTTTGGGTTGTTGTGTTTTCATTTTCATTCGTTTCTATGCAAATTTTGATTTCTTTTTTGATTTCTTCTATGATTTGTGCATTCCTATACACTAAAAATGAGAAAACAGAAAGAGAAATTAAGGAAACAATTCCGTTCACCTTTGCAACAAAAAGAATAAAATACTTAGGAATATATGTACCTAAAGAAACTAAAGACCTATATATATAGAAAATGATAAAACACTGGTGAAAGAAATCAAAGAGGACACTAATAGATGGAGAAATATACCATGTTCATGGATTGGAAGAATCAATATAGTGAAAATGAGTATACTACCCAAAGCAATTTATAGATTCAATGCAATCCCTATCAAGCTACCAACGGTATTCTTCACAGAGCTAGAACAAATAATTTCACAATTTGTATGGAAATACAAAAAACCTCGAATAGCCAAAGCTATCGTGAGAAAGAAGAATGGAACTGGAGGAATCAACCTGCCTGACTTCAGGCTCTACTACAAAGCCACAGTCATCAAGACAGTATGGTACTGGCACAAAGACAGAAATATAGATCAATGGAACAAAATAGAAAGCCAGGAGATTAAGCCACGCACATATGGACACCTTATCTTTGACAAAGGAGGCAAGAATATACAATGGATTAAAGACGATCTCTTTAACAAGTGGTGCTGGGAAAACTGGTCAACCACTTGTAAAAGAATGAAACTAGACCACTTTCTAACACCATACACAAAAATAAACTCAAAATGGATTAAAGATCTCAACATAAGACCAGAAACTATAAAACTCCTAGAGGAGAACATAGGCAAAACACTCTCTGACATACATCACAGCAGGATCCTCTATGACCCACATCCCAGAATATTGGAAATAAAAGCAAAAATAAACAAATGGGACCTAATTAACCTTAAAAGCTTCTGCACAACAAAGGAAACTGTAAGCAAGGTGAAAAGACAGCCTTCAGAATGGGAGAAAATAATAGCAAATGAAGCAACTGACAAACAACTAATCTCAAAAATATACAAGCAACTCCTACAGCTCAATTCCAGAAAAATAAATGACCCAATCAAAAAATGGGCCAAAGAACTAAATAGACGTTTCTCCAAAGAAGACATACAGATGGCTAACAAACACATGAGAAGATGCCCAACATCACTCATTATCAGAGAAATGCAAATCAAAACCACTATGAGGTACCATTTCACGCCAGTCAGAATGGCTGCGATCCAAAAGTCTACAAGTAATAAATGCTGGAGAGGATGTGGAGAAAAGGGAACCCTCTTACACTGTTGGTGGGAATGCAAACTAGTACAGCCACTATGGAGAACAGTGTGGAGATTTCTTAAAAAAACTGGAAATAGAACTGCCCTATGATCCAGCAATCCCACTGCTGGGCATACACACTGAGGAAACCAGAATTGCAAGAGACACGTGTACCCCAATGTTCATCGCGGCACTGTTTATAATAGCCAGGACATGGAAGCAACCTAGATGTCCATCAGCAGATGAATGGATATGAAAGCTATGGCACATATACACATGGAGTATTACTTAGCCATTAAAAAGAATACATTTGAATAAGTTCTAATGAGGTGAATGAAACTGGAGCCGATTATACAGAGTGAAGTAAGCCAGAAAGAAAAACACCAATACAGTATACTAACGCATATATATGGAATTTAGAAAGATGGTAACAATAACCCTGTATATGAGATGGCAAAAGAGACACTGATGTATAGAACAGTCTTTTGGACTCTGTGGGAGAGGGAGAGGGTGAGATGATTTGGGAGAATGGCATTTAAATATGTATAATATCTTATATGAAACGAGTCGCCAGTCCAGGTTCGATGCACGATACTGGATGCTTGGGGCTGGTGCACTGGGACGACCCAGAGGGATGGTATGGGGAGGGAGGAGGGAGGAGGGTTCAGGATGGGGAACACACGTATGCCTGTGGTGGATTCATTTCGATATATGGCAGAACCAATACAATATTGTAAAGTTTAAAAATAAAATAAAATTTAAAAAAAAAAAAAAAAGAAAGAACAAAACTAACCAAATCACAAAGTGGAAAACAAAACTAAGGCAAGGTGTCAAGTGGGGAATAAAGCAATGAAAACAAAACTAACAAATATGTTGATAGGAAAGGAAAGAAAAGAAAGAATAGATATGCAAAGTTAAATAGAGGTAGAAGAAGATTTATATACATTAAAGATTAACTGCAAGGGGAAAAGAACAGTAGGAAAGGCAAATGAATAAATGTAGAAAAATATAATATGTTTTTAAAAGTTAAAATTATAAAATGAGAAAAGAAAAAAAATGGAAGAAGAAAGAAAAAAAAAAAGGAAAACTCCATAGAACAATAAAGCCCAACATAAATGCAGAGGTTTATAACAACAGTAAAAAGTGTGCCTGAATATACATATATACATATACACCCATAAGCAAAATCAAAACAGTACAACAAAAATAAAGTACAATAGATTGTCCCAGCGAACAAAGGAAACCTAAAATTATGTCTACCAGAACAAAACTAACTAAAGCACAAACTGGAAAACAAAACTAAAGCCAAGTGCCAGTTGGGGAATAAAGCAATGAAAATAAAACTAACAAGTATGCTGAGAGGTAAGGAAAGAAAGGAAAGAAAGAAAGAATAGATATGCAAAGTTAAATAGAGGTAGATAAAGAAGACTTATATACATTAAAGATTAACTGCCAGGGGAAAAGAGCAGTGGGAAAAGCAAACAAAGGAATAAATGTAGAAAAAAAAAAATAATAGGTTTTAAAATTTTTAAAAGATTAAAAAAAAAAAGGAAAAGTCCCCAGAACTGCAAAAGCACAGCATACAGGCAGAGGTTTTTAACAACAATTTAAAAATGCGACTGAGAATAAAAAGAAGGGAAAAAAAAGCTCAAAAGCTTAATTAGATTTCATAGTGCCAATAAAATTGACAACACCGGGGTGGGGGTGGGGGGGAGAAAAAGAAAAAATCCAAAAGAATCTACAGAAAAAGTCAAAACATAAGAATAAAAAACGTTTTCCTTGAGTCAGTGCTCTCAGTGTCCTTTCCCTCGCTGGGAGTCATGGTCCACCTCACCTCCCTAGAATGCCCTCCAACACTGTGCTGATCTCTGGACCTATTGTGGGGACAGCTCAGATTCTAATCTGGTCCTATTACTCTGTGTTTTTGTCTCCAACGTCCACAGCTATCAGAACTAGTGCGTTTTCTTTTGTGGGAGCTCTCAATGCCCTTTTATATATTCCATAGACACGGAGTCTGCCTAGTTGATCATGCGAATTTAACCTCCAGCTTGTAAACAGCTGGTCGGAAGGTTTGGGGTCTTCTTCCTTAGTCAGACTACCCCTGGATTTAACTTGTGGTTTTATTTCCACCTATGCATGTGGGTCGCCCACTGGGGTTTGCTCTTGAGGCTGCCCTGGAGGGCTTGGGTTTGCCCCTGTGAGGGCCAGGTGTGGAGGTGGTGCAGCTGCTTGGGTTGCAGAAGTTCTGGTAGCACCAGGTACTCAGGGGAGTTGGTGGCTAGGGCAGCAGGAAATATTGTGCTCTAGAAGGGTAGGACAACCAGTATTGGCCAGTATGCTCCAGTATTCTTGCCTGGAGAACCCCCCTCCCTGATAGAGAAGCCTGGCAGGCCAGTCTACAGGGTGGCAGAGAGTCAGACACTACCGAAGCAAACCTGCACACATAGAAGCAAGATATTTTTGCCTGTGGCAGCTCTGCCCCAGTGAGAGATGGGCATGAAGGTGGCACAGCTGCTTGGCTTTCAGGGACCCCGGCTAGCACCAAATGTGCAAGGACACAGACTGCCTCCACCACACAAGTTATGGCCCAATCAGAGACTTTTTTCGAGCCTCTTGTAGCTGGCAATCAGAAGGCCTCTTTGGCCAATCTTTCTCTGTAGCTCTGCCTATTCAGGCACTTAGAGGGCTCCCTTGCGTGGGGTCTTACTCTGTAGATCGGCATATCAGGCACATAGAGGGGCGCCCCTGACTGGGGTCCTACTCTGTAGATCCATGCATCAGGCACTTAAAGGAGCACCCTGGATGGGGTTCTACTCTGTAGTTCAGGGTGTCAGGCCTTGGATGGGCCAGCCTCTCTATTGTTCAGCTGCCAGTGCTGGTGTGTGTGGGAAGAGAGGCCATAGTGATGGCTCCACCCACTATGCGTGACTCAGCAGTATCGCCTTCTTTCCATGGCTGCCCAGCTTTCCTCCACAGGCATTTCCCACCACGATCTCCTCCCTCAACCCCTCAATCTGTCTCTTTGCCGTCAACAGCAGCCCTCACCCTGGGATAGCTCAACAATCCCTAAATTCCAGCTCCCAGCTGCTGCACCTTCCAGGAGACCAACTTTCCTGTCCAAGGTATGGATGGCTGTGGCAAGGACTCTCTTATTCTCATTCCATTTAGGCTGCCACAGATCAGCTGTTTCACTTTCAGCCCTAAATGTTTTTCCTCTGACTCAGACAATTGCCCCGATGTGGGAATCAGATCCTTGCTTCTGTTCCCCCACCCACTGAGAGCAGATCCAGTCCTACTAACACTCCTGTTTTTCCCCCTAGTTCCTTCATCCTTTTATGTGGGTCTATTCTCAGGAAATAGATGGGGAAACAGTGGAAATAGTGGCAGACTTGATTTTGGGGGGCTCCAAAATCACTTCAGATGGTGACTGCAGCCATGAAATTAAAAGACGCTTACTCCTTGGAAGAAAAGTTATGACCAACCTAGATAGCATATTGAAAAGCAGAGACATTACTTTGCCAACAAAGGTCCGTCTAGTCAAGGCTATGGTTTTTCCTGTGGTCATGTATGGATGTGAGAGTTGGACTATGAAGAAAGCTGAGCACCTAAGAATTGATGCTTTTGAACTGTGGTGTTAGAGAAGACTCTTGAGAGTCCCTTGGACTGCAAGGAGATCCAACCAGTCCATTCTGAAGGAGATCAGCCCTGGGATTTCTTTGGAAGGAATGATGGATGCTAAAGCTGAAACTCCAGTACTTTGGCCACCTCATGTGAAGAGTTGACTCATTGGAAAAGATTCTGATGCTGGGAGGGATTGGGGGCAGGAGGAGAAGGGGACGACAGAGGATGAGATGGCTGTATGGCATTGCTGACTCGATGGACGTGAGTCTGAGTGGACTCCAGGAGTTGGTGATGGACAGGGAGGCCTGGCGTGCTGCGATTCATGGGGTCGCAAAGAGTCGGACACGACTGAGTGACTGAACTGACTGACTGACTGATACTCATTTGTGGAGAAGGAAATGGTAACCCACTCCAGTACTCCTGCCTTGGAAATCCCATGGACAGAGGAGCCTAGTAGGTTAGTCCATGGGGTCGTGAAGAGTCGGACCCGACTAAGCGAATTCACTTTCACTTTTCACTTTCATGCATTGGAGAAGGAAATGGCAACCCACTCCAGTGTTCTTGCCTGGAGAGTCCCAGGGATGGGGGAGCCTCGTGGGCTGCCATCTATGGGGTCGCACAGAGTCAGACACGACTGAAGTGACTTAGCAGCAGCAGCAGCAGTACAACCAACACATTCATAATGAAAGAAATAGCTCATAGATAAGGGATTCAAATTAAAACAGGTATTTTGTTGAACATCTACAAGTGATCTGACTGGTGGCATGAACAAGGGCCCTTACTTACCTAACCGAGAAACTGCTGAAATAGACAAATATCCTCCCAGCTGTGAAAAGCTCACAGGCTCAAATAAGTTCAGCAATTTGCAGGGTTATTCAGATAATAAGTGAAAAAGATGAGACTCAGACATAATTCTGTCAAGTCCCAAAGCTCTGGATTTTCCAGGACAGCAGAACATGTAAGCAGCACAAGTAAGGAGAATTTATAACATGAAGGGCACTGGTCAGGGCAGAAGCAATATAGGTCAGCATGTGTCCCCAGAATAAGGTCACCAGCAACCTGTGCCCCAGAGCAGTGTTTCCAGCCTGGTAGCAAATTCCCAAATGTGGGATACTGAGCCAGCTGGGGGCTTATTGACTGAAGCAGACAGTGACTGGACTGGAAAGGAGGGCCCTAGCTGTGCTGAGATACAACTGTGATCAATAAGCATGTGCTAGGTGAAACGTAGCCCAAGTTGCCACTTGCAGTGTAACTGAAAGGTGCTTGCCTTACTCAGGAACATGTGTGGCACTGCAGCATTCTCACAGGAGGCCTGGGACAAGAGTGAGACGACAAGACTCCCACTCTCAGGTGCTAACCCTGGACTTGCATCAGCCGGAGAGTGGGATCTCCTTGCCTCCTCTGTGCACAGGGCCAGGGGTGGCATCAGAAGTGGGAGGGCAAGAGCCAGTGACCTGGTCACATCACAAATGACAGACAACTTGCTGAAGTGCTGTGGGAGCCCAGCACAGAGCTCCTAATTCCATCTGGGGCGGGATGGGGAGGGTCCTAGGGGATCATTTGAGCTTTATTTGAAAGAGGAAGGAGGGAAGGGTCTTACTCCAGGGAGTGGGAGCAGGTATGCAGGCTGGAGACTGATGGGGTTTCTTTACTTAGGCCCATAAGGGCTATTAACCCTTAATATGAGAAGGTTTTTCCCAGTTAACTGCATCTTCTGGGGCTCTCCTTCTCCTCCTGTCCCCACTGTGCTTCTCAGGGGCTGTGAGTGGAGATCTGCAAAGCCTGCCCTCTTACCTATGGGGTAGAGCAGTGTGACCTGAACCCTTGGGGTGGGTAGAAGGTTGTGTTGGGTGTTGTGGCCTGTTCTCCTCACAATGGGGAGAAAAGAGATGCTCAGAACAAGTCCAGCCAAGAGCTAAGAGGGAAGTTTTGTGATAAAGGAAGCCCTGTAGAAAAAGGCCTGACCAATGTGCCTGGGGAGAGAGTCACCCACACACTATGGTTGGGCAGGAGCCATGCATGGGGTATAAGCACAATGTGGGAGCAGTCTCTCTACCATGGGGGGCTTCTCCAGGTTTAAAAGGTGATGTAGTTGGTGAGACTGATCAGATGGTGGTTAGACTAAGATGAAAAGGCCCTGTGAAAGCTGGAACATGACACTCTCTAGGAGGATAGTTCACTGCCCCAGGAAGGACAGCGGGGTTCACTAGCCTTCAGCTCTCAGACAGTGAGGGTCCCTAGGCCCTGCTGGGAGGCCAGCTGAGCTTCTTGCGCTAGTGGCTTTTGCAGGTGTGGGAGAGGCTTGAGGTTCTGGCCTATCTGTGACGCACTAAGCATAGAGGGAAGTGGCTGTGGCTGGCCAAATGTCGCTTTATTTCACAGAGGCTACTGAGGCACACTACAGGCCTTTGTTCCTCTCCTGAGGTTGTGTCAGGGAGGTGAGAAGCTGTGCTGGGACAGGTCTGGCCTCCTCCGCTTCATGTGGCTTCTCAAGGTTTGAAACCATCTTAGTGTGGGAGATTCACTGAGATGAAAGAGACTTGGATTCAGAAAGACCTTTGGCTGGGGTAGTGGAGACCTGGTCCGAGTCTTGACTTTGTCATGTACTGACTTTCCAGACCCTGGGCTTGTCTATTAATGTCTTTGGGTCCTCAGTTTCCTCACCTGGAAAATAGGAGGTAATCATAATTGTACCTATCTGCATCTCATGGGTGAAAGTGTTTCACATACCGAAAGGTGCTAGACAAATGATAGGCATTGATGGTGATTTAGCTAACTGACTGGAGACCATAGGAAATGTCCATTATATTGATTTAGCAGTAATAAATCAAGCAGTGACCTCATTTATCCTCAACAAGCTTCCTCACATCCTTAACCCTCTAGATCTTAGCACCAGCAGTACTCCCATTTCACTGCCATGGACCCAGGGGCCCATTTCATTAACCTAAACCCAGGACCTCTTATCATCCACCTTTGGGAGCCCATCTCTACAGTAGTTTCTCTTGGACCCAGTCTTACAAAATGGAGATAATTTTCAGTTGTCACATGGAACAGTATAGCTGTTTTCATTTTATCTTTGATACTGCAGCAAATAAGTTAAACAAAATGTTCAGATCCAAATGGCCTTCAAATCCACCTGGGTCAGATAGAAATTTTATACTCTTTCTTTAGATTCTCTCACCATTAACTATATTTTATATAACTTATTGCATTTTTAAAATTTTAGTTGACAGTGAAGCATACTCTTAGCTAGTTCTAAGAAAAAACTTTACTAAAAGGCAAATTTTATATCAATGATTTTTTGGTAGAATCAAAGAAACAAATTCAAGTCAGATATCCCATAAATTACATCTGGAACCACACTGTAGAACTAGGCTGCTGACAGTTGCTTCCTCTGCCAAGAACAGGAATCTGCAATATCAGGAGATGCTACTCTGTAACCATCGTATCTCTTTTAGCATTCCATGCCATTTAAACTGATGTCCAACTCCTTGCCTAGACCCCAATATATCTCAGTCTCAAAAGTCTTGTATATATAAAAACAATTGTGGAAACTTAACCATCAGTAGCCTGAAAATGGGTTTAAAACTTTTCATAAGTTTTAAAATTCATGAGCTGAAACTAAAGCAGTACTTAGATGGAAATCTGTAGAATCAAAGACTTGTATTAGGAAAGGAAGAAATAGCTGATTAATACTTTAAGCTGTAACTTTAGAATAAGTATAGGAAATGAAACAGATATCAGAACAGAAACAAATAAAACTGATAAACCTAAAAACAGATATATGGTGGTTTAGTTGCTAAGTCGTGTCTGCCTCTTGTGACCCCATGGACTGTAGCCCACCAGGCTCCTCTGTCCATGATTCTTTGGGCAAGAATACTGGAGTGGGTTGTGATTTCCTTCTCCAGGGGATCTTCCCAACTCAGGAATTGAATCCGGGTCTCCTGCATTCCAGGCAGATTCTTTCCCAACTGAGCTGTAAGGGAAGCCCATATTATATATTTTTTTAATTCTTTTTTTTAATTGTATTTTATTTAACTTTACAATATTGTATTGGTTTTGCCGTATATCAAAATGAATCTGCCACAGGTATACATGTGTTCCCCATCCTGAACCCTCCTCCCTCCCCCTCCCCATACCATCCCTCTGGGTCGTCCCAGTGCACCAGCCCCAAGCATCCAGTATCATGCATCGAACCTGGACTGGCGACTCGTTTCATATAAGATATTATACATATTTCAATGCCATTCTCCCAAATTATCCCACCCTCTCCCTCTCCCACAGAGTCCAAAAGACTGTTCTATAGTTAAAATCATATTTAATTGTGAAAAACTGAAAGTTTTTACATGATCTTAAAAATAAAAGAGACCAAAAAAAAAAAAAAAAGATGTTCTGGTAAACCACTTCTACTCAATGTCATACTGACAATTCTATCTCCACTAAGGCAATAAAAAAGTATAAAGTATACATATCTTAAAGGGCAGTGGGGAACCAAACATTTTTGTAGACAAAATGCTAATCTATGGAGAAAGCTTTCTAGAACTAATAAGTTTACTAAGATTGCGAGAAAAAAAAGGCCAAGTGGAGGAAAAAACATACTTCTGTGTACTAATGAAAGATACCAGGTTTAAAAATTTTAATTCCATGTTGTGGGGGGTCCATTGAGGTTCTTGAAGAAATCTGTAGGGACAGAGATCATCTAGCAAGCTGTGCATAGTGATTAAAAGAGTTCAGCAGGCACTGGGGGAACAGAGCCCCAACAGGTTTTGAGAGTTTATCCTGGCCTTGGGTACTCACCTCTAGTCCCTAGTCCATCCCCATTACCAATCAATCTGTATTGAAAATATGAATTTTTTAAAAATTCAAGTTGAGGCACTTCTCCCACAGATTGTTTGCAGAGTACTTAATGATAATATCGCTATATACCATGTCTACTGCACCTTGTATCCTGTCGAAATCTTCCTTCTTATTCCCCACCACTAGCAAAGCTGAGCTTCTGAAAAACTTTAGGGGGAGGAGCCCAGTTCAATGCATTCACTGTACAATTCAGAGAAGCAACTTTGGTCCCTATTCATTGAGAAGATTACAAGTACATAGAATCCTCCTTTATATTTGTAATCTGAGTTTCGGGGGTGGTTTTAGTAATAACTGACACAGTTGCATGGCTGGGGGGGCCTAGTGTGTCTGTGTATATATCTGTGTGTGTTTGTGTGTGTGTGTGTGTGCTTGAAGAGGCTGGGATTAGCATGATAGATTCCCATGGTTCTTTCTGATCTTTGGGGCTCTAACTTAGGTGGAGCATCCTGGCTAAGCTGGGAAGATTGAAGGAAAGAGAAGAAACACCATTTTTACTTGTTTGCATTTTAAATTTGAGCAAACAGCAATCTTCTTTATTTGTATTTAGGGGTAATATTGGTGGTGAAAAAAGAGAATTTTCTATGTGAAAGAAAATAACTTTTCAATGATTTTTTAGACTCAAGTAAACCAGCTTAGGCTATTAATACTTTAACATCCTCTACTAAATAGAGAATACATGTATTGCCTGAATACACATGCAGTGGTTGCTTCTGCATTTATTTCCTGAAAGAGAAGAATCCTTTCTCTTTCTCACTAAGTTCAATATAATACAAAAAAGGAACATGGAACATTGCAATACAGTGTGATGAGAAGTAATGGAGACATAAGAGGAGTATCAGGGGTCACGGGTCAGGGAGAGGGGTGGGGATGGGCAAGCCTGTTCCAGGCAACCACAACATCTAGGGGTGTGGGGTAAACTAAGAAAAAATGTGATGACTTAACGGAACTCTGCTTAACTGTCCTCACCAAAGTATAAAAAACAACTGAAGCTTCACTATTCCTTTCTTCCCTAAGATTCACTATTCCTTTCTTCCCACAATAAGAAAAAATAATAATAATAATCGCATGTGAGGTGCTTAGCACAGGACCTGATACATTGTTTGCACTTGATCAACTGCTCTTCAAGGTGGATGTGAGAAAAGAGCCGAGGACAAGCTCCAGGTTTCTGAAGTGGGCCACTTACTGAGAATTTTTGTTATTGTTCAGTCGCCAAGTAGTGTCTGACTCTTGTGCAACCCTTAGGATGGCAACATGCCAGGCCTCCCTGTCCCTCACCTTCTCCTGGAGTTTGCCCAAGTCCATGTCCATTGAATAGGTGATGCCATCCAACCATCTCATCTTCTGTTGCCCTCTTCTCCTTCTGCCTTCAATCTTTCCCAGCATCAGGGTCTTTTCCAATGAGTCAGAACTGAGAATAGGGCCCCAGAAATAGGTTGAAAGTTGAAGACAATAAATGCAGCATCAGACACATTGAACCTGAGCCCCAGTGGCGACATCTAGTAAAGTGGGATGCAGGGTCTGACGCTTAACACAGAATGTGTTGGGGAAATAGTTTGGGGCATTAGCAGCATGTGAATGATAATAGGAGCCAATGGAGTAGGTGTCAGTGAGAGAATGAGAACTGAGATGAAAAGGCAACTGTCCCCAAACACTTGGAAGCATTAACATTTGAGGGAAGGACAGAAGTAAAGGAAGAGGAACCAGAAAAGGAGCCTGAGCAGGATGGCAAATAGAAAGGGGAGATTCAGGAGTGTGACATTAAGGAGACTGAAAGAAGAGAGACTTTACAAAGGAAAGAGGAATCAATAGTCTCAAATGCTGGAGTGTTCGTGGGTCACCCTGTGATAGCCTAAGGAGTCCTGATGAAGAAAGGCCAAGAAGTGAGTGTCTTGAAGCAAGTGGAGAAGTGTGACTGTGATGTGGACGAGACAGAATTAGGACAGTAGCTGTGGGTATAGGATAAAGGGTGAAGTCAAGAAAGGGGTGTGCTAAGAGCATGCAAGGGCTCCAGGAAAGGAGTGACCAAAGTGAGATCAGTTGAAAGTACCAGAGAAACAGGAAATATGTAAGACAACAGTTTTCCCAAAAAGATGAGAAGAGATCAGACTTGAAGCACAGGTGAAGGTACTGTTAACCATTGAGAAGTTTACACACTCTCCTCAAATGAACATGGGACATTCTCCAAAATAGGCCATATGTTAGGCCATAAACAGCCTTGTTAAACTTAAAAGGTGGAAATCATACAAATTATAACCTCTAACTCCAACAGAATGAAAGTGGAAATCAGTAACAGCAGGAAATTTGACAACTATATGGAAATTAAGCAATACATTCTTCATCAACTAAAGGGCAAAAGAATAATTCACAAGGAAATTGGAGAGTTTACTGACATGAAAAAAACTGAAAACACACAACATTCCAAACTTATGGGATGCAGCAAAAGCAGTACTTAAGGAAAAGTGTAAGTATAAAAGCCCATGTTAAAGAAGAAAGATCTCAAAACAATAACCCAAACTTTTAACACAAGAAACTATTTTTTTATTTTATTTTATTTTTAAACTTTACAATATTGTATTAGTTTTGCCAAATATCGAAATGAATCTGCCACAGGTATACCCGCGTTCCCCATCCTGAACCTTCCTCCCTCCTCCCTCCCCTACCCTCCCTCTGGGTCGTTCCAGTGCACCAGCCCCAAGCATCAAGAAACTATTTTTTTTAAAAAAACTAAAACAAATAGAAATTAATAAATAATAAAGATTAGTTTTGCCAAATATCAAAATGAATCCACCACAGGTATACATGTGTTCCCCATCCTGAACCCTCCTTCCTCCTCCCTCCCCATACCATCCCTCTGGGTCGTCCCAGTGCACTAGCTCCAAGCATCCAGTATCGTGCATCGAACCTGTGCTGGCATCTCATTTCATACATGATATTTTACATGTTTCAATGCCATTCTCCCAAATCTTCCCACCCTCTCCCTCTCCCACAGAGTCCATAAGACTTCTATACATCAGTGTCTCTTTTGCTGTCTCGTACACAAGGTTATTGTTACCATCTTTCTAAATTCCATATATATGCGTTAGTATACTGTATTGGTGTTTTTCCTTCTGGCTTACTTCACTCTGTATAATCGGATCCAGTTTCATCCACCTCATTAGAACTGATTCAAATGTATTCTTTTTAATGGCTGAGTAATACTCCAGTGTGTATATGTACCATAGCTTTCTTGATATTTGGCAAAACTAATACAATTATGTAAAGTTTAAAAATAAAATAAAATTTTAAAAATTACATTTAAAATTTTAAAAAAATTTTTAAAGAAATAATAAAGATTAAATATGCCATTGTATGGATTGATATATCACATTTTATTTATTCACTCATCAGTTGTTGAATATCTATGTTATTTTGACTTTTTGACTACTAAGAATAATGCTGCTTATTTTCTGTGAATATGTTTTCAATTTTCTTGGATATTTACCTAGAAGTGGCATTGCTGGGTCATATGATAACTCTATGATTAATTTGCTGAGGAACTGCCAAAATATTGTTCAAAGTGGCTGGACCATTTTATATTCTTAGCATCAGTGTATGAGGGTTCCAATTTCTCCACATTCTTGCCAACAGTTATTTCTGTTAGACATTTTGATTCTAGTCATCCCAGTAGGTATGAAATGGTATCTCAATATGGGTTTAATTTTGATTTCCTAATGACTAGTGATGTGCATCTTCTTTCCATATGTTTGTTTATTGGACCTTTATATATCCACTTTGGAGAAATGTATATTCAACTCCTTCATCCATCTTAAAAAATATTTGTCTTTTATTACTGAAGTAGAAGAACTCTTCACATAATAATGACACTAGACTTATCAAATATGTAATTTGTAAATCTTTTGTCCCATTTTCTGGGATGTTGTCTCAGTCCATTCATGCTGCCACGACAAAACGTTGTAGACTAGATGACTTTAAGAACACTTATTTCTCTCTGTTCTAGAGACTAGGATTTACAAGATTGTGGTACCAGTAGATTCAGTGTCTAATAAACCAGGCCTGCTTCCTAATTTATAGATGGAAATCTTCTCTCTGTGTCCTGAATGGTGGAAAGGGTGAGAGAGCTTAATACTTGGACCACCTGATGCAAAGAGCCAACTCACTGGAAAAGACCCTGATGCTAGCAAAGATTGAAGCAAAAGGAAAAGGGGGCAGCAGAGGATGAGATGATTAGCTAGCATCACTGACTCAGTGGACATAAATTTGAGCAAACTCTGGGAGATAGTGAAAGGCAGGGGAACCTGGCATGCTGCAGCCCATGGGGTCATAAACAGTTAAACACGACTTAGCAACTGAACAACAACAAGACAGAGAGAAAAGTAACAAAGTTGAGACTATTTGATTAGTCTTATAGCTTTTGGTCAAAAGTCGTATGTGTTACTTCTGCTCAAATTCTGTTGATCAAAACAAATCATCTGGATAAGTCCAATATGAGTAGTGTAGAGAGGTACCATCTTTACACAGGAAAGGCAGTTATAATTTGGGAATAATAATAAATAAATTTCATTCTTTATGTTACTTGTCTTGGCT
Organism: Bos javanicus; assembly: GCF_032452875.1. Classification (NCBI taxonomy): domain Eukaryota; kingdom Metazoa; phylum Chordata; class Mammalia; order Artiodactyla; family Bovidae; genus Bos; species Bos javanicus. The sequence continues at coordinate 13,656,799 of NC_083870.1, forward strand.
AGAATCTACAATATAATGTTGAATACAAGTAGAGAGAACAGACTCTCTTTTCTCTGATCTTAGATGGAAAACTTTCCAGTCTTTCATTACTAAGTATGAGGTTAAATGTGAATTTTCATAGATACCCTTTATCAGGTAAGGAATTTCTCCTCAATTCCTACATCAAGTTTAATGAAAGGATGTTGTATTTTGTCAAATACTTTCTTGTTGTTTACCAGGTTTATCTATGGTGTTCCCTTTAACCTACTAGTAGAATAGTCTACATTGATTGGTTTTCACATGTTCAATCACCCTTGAATTCCCAAGAAAAAAATCCCACTTGGTCATGCTATATAATCCTTTTTAATTAATGGCGGATTTTGTTTACTTAATCTGGGGGGACTTTTTAATCTTTATTTGGGCTTCCTTGGTGACTCAGACGATAAAGCGTCTGCCTGCAATGCAGGAGACCTGGATTCAATCCCTGGGTTGGTAAGATCCTCTGGAGAAGGAAATGGCAATCCACTCCAGTACTCTTGCCTGGAAAATCCCTGGTAGGCTACAGTCCATGTGGTCGCAAACAGTTGGATACAACTGAGCGACTTCATGTTCACATTCAATGAAGGATATTGGTCTGTAGTTTTCCTTTGATATTTTTCTCTGGTTTTGGATCAGAGTAATTCTGGCTTCATAGAAATAGTTGGGGAGGCGGTCCTAAGATGGCAGAGGAATAGGACGGGGAGACCACTTTCTCCCCCACAAATTCATCAAAAGAACATTTATACGCTGAGTAAAATCCACAAAACAACTTCTGAATGCCGGCAGAGGACATCAGGCACCCAGAAAAGCAGCCCATTATCTTCAAAAGGAGGTAGGGAAAATATAAAAGACAAAAAAAGAGACAAAAGAGGTAGGGACAGAGCTCCGTCCTGGGAAGGGAGTCTTAAAAAGAGAGAAGTTTCCAAACACCAGTAAACACTCTCACTGCCAAGTCTGTGCCGAGCCTTAGAAGCACAGAGGGCAACATAATAGGGAGGGAAAATAAGTAAATAATTAAAACCCACAGATTACGAGCCCAATGGTAGCCCCCCAGTGGAGAAGCAGCGCAGACGCCTGCGCCCGCCACTAGCAAGCAGGAGCTGGGCAGGGAGGCGCGGGCTGCATTGCTTAGAGTAAGGATCGGGCCTGAATGCCCCCAAGGATAATCAGAGCGAACTAATTTGGGCTAGCAAACCAGACTATGGGATGGCTACCACTCAAAAAGCCCTAAGACACCGCCAGGCCCATGCACAGAACAAAGGGCGGAACAGAACTAGCTGGCTGCAGACCATCCTGCTCGGGTGATAGGCAGCCAGAGCCGGAAGGGGGCAATCGCAGCTCCAGAGAGACATTATCTACCAAACTGCAAGCAGGCTTCTTGCTTACTAAGACTTCTTGGAGTTCTGGACAGTCATCCGCCTGAGAAGGTGCACTGGTTGTACACCCAGAAAACCGAGCGGCAGGGACAGGAGAGGCGACGAGTCGCAGTGACCGCACTCACCAAACACCTCATCACCCGAGCTGCCTCGAGCTGGGAAGGGCACAAAACGCAGGCCCAACAGAGTCTGTGCCTCTGAGGACTACCCGAGTGCCTGAACCTGAGCGGCTTAGACCTGGGAGGTGCATGCAGCCCAGGGCCAGCCTTGGACGGTTCCCGGCGGAGCAACCTAGAGCCTGAGCTGTGTGGGCAGGAAGGGTGCACGCGCAGTGAGCGGGGGCAGGCCCAGTGTGGCTGAGACACTACGAGCACACGGCAGTGTTATTTGTTTGCAGCGTCCCTCCCTCCCCACAGCACGACTGAACAAGTGACCCTAAAAAAGTGTCCACCACCGTCCCCTTGTGTCAGGGCGGAAATAAGACACTGAAGAGACCAGCAAACAGAAGCTAAAACAGAGGGAACCGCCTTGGAAGTGACAGGTGCAATAGATTAAAACCGTGTAGTTAGTACCGACTACATAGAAAGGGGCCTATAGATCTTGAGAAATATAAGCCAGACCAAGAAACTATCCAAAAATGAACTGACCCCACATTGCCCACAACAACACCAGAGAAAGTCCTAGATATATTTTAACTATTTTTACGATCATTCTTTTTTCTTCTTCTTCTTTTTTCTTTTTCTTTTCTTTTTTCTTCTTTCTTTTTTATCTTTTCTTTTCTTTTTTTAACTTTTTTTAAAATTTTCAAGTCCTCAATTACTCCTTTAATTTTCATTTTTATAACCTACTATTAATTTTCAAAAAAAAGACTATTTTTTAAAGCAAAGTTCATATATATTTTTTAATAACTTTTGTGATTTTGTTTTTTTTTCTTCTTCTTCTTTTCTTTAATATTGTATTTTTGAAAATCCAACCTCTACTCTAGAATTTTAATCTTTGCTTTTTGGTATTTGTTATCAATTTTGTACCTTTAAGAACCCAATCTTCAGTACCCATTTTTACTTGGGAGTGAGATTACTGGCTTGACTGCTCTCTCCCCTTTGGACTCTCCTTTCTCTCCACTAGGTCGCCTCTGTCTCCTCCCTCCCCCTTCTCTTCTCTACCCAAGTCTCTGAATCTCTGAGTATTCTAGACGGTGGAGGACACATAGGGAACTGATTACTGGCTGGATCTGTCTCTCTCCTTTTCATTCCCCCCTTTTGTCCTCCTGGCCACCTCTGTCTCCTTCCTCCCTCTTCTCTTCTCTGTATAAACCCATGAACATCTCTGAGCGGTCCAGACTGTGGAGTGCACATAAGGAAGTGATTACTGGCTAGCTTGCTCTCTCCTCTTTTGATTCCATCTCATCTCATTTGGGTCACCTCTAACTCCCTCCTCCCTCTTCTCTTCTCCATGTAACTCTGTGAACCTCTCTGGGTGTCCCTCACTGTGGAGAAACTTTTCATCTTTAACCTAGATGTTTTATCAATGGCACTGTATAGAAGGAGAAGTCTTGAGACAACTGTAAAAATAAGACTGAAAATCAGAAGCAGGAGGCTTAAGTTCAAATCCTGAGAACATCATAGAACACCTGACTCCAGGGAACATTAAGCAATAGGAGTTCATCAAATGCCTCCATACCTACACTGAAACCAAACACCACCCAAGGGCCAACAAGTTCCAGAGCAAGACATACCACGCAAATTCTCCAGCAACACAGGAACACAGCCCTGAGCTTCAATATACAGGCTGCCCAAAGTTACTCCAAATCCATTGACATCTCATAACTCGTTACTAGACACTTCATTGCACTCCAGAGAAAAGAAATCCAGCTCCACCCACCAGAACACCGACACAAGCTTCCCTAACCAAGAAACCTTGACAAGCCACCAATATAACCCCACCCACAGTGAGGAAACTCCATAATAAAGAGAACTCCACAAACTGCCAGAATACAGAAAGGCCACCCCAAACTCAAAAATATAAACAAGATGAAGAGACAGAGGAATACCCAGCAGGTAAAGGAACAGGATAAATGCCCACCAAACCAAACAAAAGAGGAAGAGATAGGGAATCTACCTGATAAAGAATTCCGAATAATGATAGTGAAATTGATCCAAAATCTTGAAATAAAAATGGAATCACAGAAAAATAGCCTGGAGGCAAGGATTGAGAAGATGCAAGAAAGGTTTAACAAGGGCCTAGAAGAAATAAAAAAGAGTCAATATATAGTGAATATTGCAATAAGTGAGATCAAAAACACTCTGGAGGCAACAAATAGTAGAATAATGGAGGCAGAAGATAGGATTAGTGAAATAGAAGATAGAATGGTAGAAATAAATGAATCAGAGAGGAAAAAAGAAAAACGAATTAAAAGAAATGAGGACAATCTCAGAGACCTCCAGGACAATATTAAATGCCACAACATTCGAATCATAGGAGTCCCAGAAGAAGAAGACAAAAAGAAAGACCATGAGAAAATACTTGAGGAGATAATAGTTGAAAACTTCCCTAAAATGGGGAAGGAAATAATCACCCAAGTCCAAGAAACCCAGAGAGTCCCAAACAGGATAAACCCAAGGTGAAACACCCCAAGACACATATTAATCAAATTAACAAAGAACAAATACTAAAAGCAGCAAGGGAAAAACAACAAATAACATACAAGGGGATTCCCATAAAGATAACAGCTGATCTTTCAATAGAAACTCTTCAGGCCAGGAGGGAATGGGAAGACATACTTAAAATGATGAAAGAAGATAACCTACAGCCCAGATTACTGTACCCAGCAAGGATCTCATTCAAATATGAAGGAGAAATCAAAAGCTTCACAGACAAGCAAAAGCTGAGAGAATTCAGCACCACCAAACCAGCTCTCCAACAAATGCTAAAGGATATTCTCTAGACAGGAAACACAAAAACGGTGTATAAACTCAAACCCAAAACAATAAAGTAAATGGCAATGGGATCATACTTATCAATAATTACCTTAAACGTAAATGGGTTGAATGCCCAAACCAAAAGACATAGACTGGCTGAATGGATACAAAAACAAGACCCCTATATATGTTGTCTACAAGAGACCCACCTCAAAACAGAGGACACATACAGACTGAAAGTGAAGGGCTGGAAAAAGATATTCCATGCAAATAGAGATCAAAAGAAAGCAGGAGTAGCAATACTCATATCAGATAAAATAAACTTTAAAACAAAGGCTGTAAAAAGAGACAAAGAAGGACACTACATAATGACCAAGGATCAATCCAAGAAGAAGATATAACAATTATAAATATATATGCACCCAACATAGGAGCACTGCAATATGTAAGAAAAATGCTAACAAGCGTGAAAGGGAAAATGAACAATAACACAATAATATTGGGAGACTTTAATACCCCACTCACACCTATGGATAGATCAACTAAACAGAAAATTAACAAAGAAACACAAACTTTAAATGAAACAATAGACCAGTTAGACCTAATTGATATCTGTAGGACATTTCAACCCAAAACAATGAATTTCACCTTTTTCTCAAGTGCACATGGAACCTTCTCCAGAATAGATCACATCCTAGGCCATAAATCTAGCCTTGGTAAATTCAAAAAAAATTGAAATCATTCCAAGCATCTTTTCTGACCACAATGCAGTAAGATTAGATCTCAATTACAGGAGAAAAACTATTAAAAATTCCAACATATGGAGGCTGAACAACACGCTGCTGAATAACCAACAAATCACAGAAGAAATCAAAAAAGAAATCAAAATTTGCATAGAAACGAATGAAAATGAAAACACAACAACCCAAAACCTGTGGGACACTGTAAAAGCAGTGCTAAGGGGAAAGTTCATAGCAATACAGGCATACCTCAAGAAACAAGAAAAAAGTCAAATAAATAACCTAACTCTACACCTAAAGCAACTAGAAAAGGAAGAAATGAAGAACCCCAGGGTTAGTAGAAGGAAAGATATCTTAAAAACTAGGGGAGAAATGAATGCAAAAGAAACAAAGGAGACCATAGAAAAATCAACAAAGCCAAAAGCTGGTTCTTTGAAAGGATAAATAAAATTGACAAACCATTAGCCAGACTCATCAAGAAACAAAGGGAGAAAAATCAAATCAATAAAATTAGAAATGAAAATGGAGAGATCACAAAAGACAACACACAAATACAAAGGATCATAAAGGACTACTATAAACAATTATATGCCAATAAAATGGACAACGTGGAAGAAATGGACAAATTCTTAGAAAAGTACAACTTTCCAAAACTGAACGAGGAAGAAATAGAAAATCTTAACAGACCCATCACAAACACGGAAATTGAAACTGTAATCAAAAATCTGCCAGCAAACAAAAGCCCAGGTCCAGACGGCTTCACAGCTGAATTCTACCAAAAATTTAGAGAAGAGCTAACACCTATCCTGCTGAAACTCTTCCAGAAAATTGCAGAGGAAGGTAAACTTCCAAACTCATTCTATGAGGCCACCATCACCCTAATACCAACACCTGACAAAGATCCCACAAAAAAAGAAAACTACAGGCCAATATCATAGATGCAAAAATCCTTAACAAAATTTTAGCAATCAGAATCCAACAACACATTAAAAAGTTCATACACCATGACCAAGTTGGCTTTATCCCAGGGATGCAAGGATTCTTCAATATCCACAAACCAATCAATGTAATACACCATATCAACAAGTTGAAAAATAAAAACCATATGATTATCTCAATAGATGCAGAGAAAGCCTTTGATAAAATCCAACATCCGTTTATGATTTAAAAAAAAAAAAAAAAAAACTCTCCAGAAAGCAGGAATGGAAGGAACATACCTCAACGTAATAAAAGCTATATATGACAAACCCACAGCAAACATTATCCTCAATGGTGAAAAATTGAAAGCATTTCCCCTAAAGTCAGGAACAAGATAAGGGTGCCCACTTTCACCACTACTATTCAACATAGTTTTGGAAGTTTTGGCCACAGCAATCAGAGCAGAAAAAGAAATAAAAGGAATCCAACTTGGAAAAGAAGTAAAACTCTCACTGTTTGCAGATGACATGAGCCTCTACATAGAAAACCCTAAAGACTCCACCAGAAAATTACTAGAGCTAATCAATGAATATAGTAAGGTTGCAGGATATAAAATCAACACACTGGAATCCCTTGCATTCCTATACACTAATAATGAGAAAATAGAAAGAGAAATTAAGGAAACAATCCCATTCACCATTGCAACAAAAAGAATAAAATACTTAGGAATATATCTACCTAAAGAAACTAAAGACCTATATATAGAAAACTATAAAACACTGGTGAAAGAAGTCAAAGAGGACACTAATAGATGGAGAAATATACCATGTTCATGGATTGGAAGAATCAATATAGTGAAAATGAGTATACTACCCAAAGCAATTTATAGATTCAATGCAATCCCTATCAAGCTACCAACGGTATATTTCACAGAGCTAGAACAAATAATTTCACAATTTGTGTGGAAATACAAAAAATCTCGAATAGCCAAAGCTATCGTGAGAAAGAAGAATGGAACTGGAGGAATCAACCTACCTGACTTCAGGCTCTACTACAAAGCCATAGTCAACAGACAGTATGGTACTGGCACAAAGACAGAAATATAGATCAATGGAACAAAATAGAGAGCCCAGAGATAAACCCACGCACCTATGGACACCTTATCTTTGACAAAGGAGGCAAGAATATACAATGGAGAAAAGACAATCTCTTTCACAAGTGGTACTGGGAAAACTGTTCAACCACTTGTAAAAGAATGAAACTAGAACACTTTCTAACACCATACACAAAAATAAACTCAAAATGGATTAAAGATCTAAACATAAGACCAGAAACTATAAAACTCTTAGAGGAGAACATAGGCAAAACACTCTCCAACATCACAGCAGGATCCTCTATGACCCACCTCCCAGAATATTGGAAATAAAAGCAAAAGTTAAAAAACGGGATCTAATTTAAATTAAAAGCTTCTAAGCAACAAAAGAAACTATAAGCAAGGTGAAAAGACAGCCTTCAGAATGGGAGAAAATAATAGCAAATGAAGCAACTGAAAAACAACTAATCTCAAAAATATACAAGCAACTCCTACAGCTCAATTACAGAAAAATAAATGACCCAATCAAAAAATGGGCCAAAGAACTAAATAGACGTTTCTCCAAAGAAGACATACAGATAGCTAACAAACACAGGAAAAGATGCTCAACATCACTCATTATCAGAGAAATGCAACTCAAAACCACAATGAGGTACCATTTCATGCCAGTCAGAATGGCTGGGATCCAAAAGCAATAAATGCTGGAGAGGGTGTGTAGAAAAGGGAACCCTCTTACACTGTTGGTGAGAATGCAAATTAGTATAGCCACTATGGAGAACAGTGTGGAGATTCCTTAAAAAACTGGAAATAGAACTTCCATACAACCCAGCAATCCCACTGCTGGGCATGCACACCGAGGAAACCAGAATTGAAAGAGACACGTGTACCCCAATGTTCATCGCAGCACTGTTTATAACAGCCAGGACATGGAAGCAACCTAGATGTCCATCAACAGATGAATGGATAAGAAAGCTGTGGTACATATACACAATGGAGTATTATTTAGCCATTAAAAAAAATACATTTGAATCAGTTCTAATGAGTTGGATGAAACTGGAGCCGATTATACAGAGAGAAGTAAGCCAGAAAGAAAAACACCAATACAGTATACTAACACATGTATATGGAATTTAGAAAGATGGTAATGACAACCCTGTATGTGAGAAAGCAAAAGAGACACAGATGTATAGAACAGTCTTTTGGACTCTGTGGGAGAGGGAGAGGGTGGAATGATTTGGGAGAATGGCATTAAAACATGTATAATATCATATAAGAAATGAATCACCAGTCCAGGTTTGATGCAGGATACAGGAAGCTTGGGGCTGGTGCACTGGGATGACCCAGAGGGATGATATGGGGAGGGAAGAGGGAAAGGGGTTCAGGATGGGGAACACATGTACACCCATGGCAAATGCATGTTGATGTATGGCAAAACCAATACAATATTGTAAAATAAAAAAAATAATAATAAAATAAAGAAATAGTTGGGAGTGTGACAGTTAAAGTTACTCTGTGAATTGTTTTAGATTCTCAGTCAATTCAGTCACTCAGTTATGTCTGACTTTTAGCAACCCCGTGGACTGCAGCACGCCACACTTCCCTGTCCATCACCAACTCCCAGAGCTTGCTCAAACTCATGCCCTACTTCATTCATCAAACTTGCACTGGTCATCTATTTTACATATGGTAATATACATGTTTCAATGCTATTCTCTCAAGTCATCCCACCCTCGCTTTCTCCCACAGAGTCCAAAAGTCTGTTCTTTACAGCTGTATCTCTTTTCCTGTCTTGCATATAGGGTCATCATTACCATCTTCCTAAATTCCATATATATGCATTAATATATTGTATTGATGTTTCCCTTTCTGACTTACTTCACATTCCTTTTTATATTTGCCTTTTCTTATTTTCTCTACTGGTACTCTTCCTTAGTTTATATGATTTTATTTATTATACAGTATATTCTATTTTAGGCTGATAAAGCAGGTCTGCAAGTAAAAAACTATTAGTTTTTGTTTATCTGAGTGTATCTTAACTGGTACTTAAAGAATAGCTTGCTGTTTTCAAGATGTTGGTTGACTTTTTTCTCTCAACACCTGCATTTGTCATCCCTGCATCTTCTCACTGCCTTGGTTTCTGAAATAAACTGTTAATCTTATTGGGTAATCCTTTTTAATATGACGAATCACTTCTTTATTTCTACTTTCAAGGTTCTCTGTCTTTTGATAACTTGGTTATGATATGCCTAGGTGTAGACCTCTTTGAATTTATCCTGTTTTGACATATTGAGTTTTTGACTCTGCAGATTTTTTATTATTATTATTAACTTTGGGAAATTTACCACCATTTATTGCTTTGAACACTCTGTGTGGTCCTTTTTCTTTTGCCTCTCTTTCTGAGAATCCATTACATGTGTGCTGATATTGTCATGGTGTCCCTTGGGTCTCTGATAATCTGTTTATTTTTCATTATTTTTTCTTTCTATTCTTCAGGCTGAATTATCCAAATTGACATATCTTTGATTTGTTGGGGTTTTTTCTGCCTGTTCATAAATGTTATTGAGTTCCTCTAGTGATTTTTTCTACAAGTTATCATATTTTTCAACTCCAGAATTTCTACTTGGTCCTTTATCTTAATTTCTATTTCTTTGATGACATTTACTATTGATGATACTTTGATCTTATGTTTTCCTTCTGTTCTTCATATTTAATTTCCTTTAGTTCTTTGAACTTATTTAAACAGCTAACCTAGAGTCTTTGCCAAGTAAGTTCCATATTTGGTTTTCCTCAGGCATGTTTTCTACTGATTGTTTTTTTCTTTGTGTATGGATCATATATTCTGCTTCCTTGTCTTGTATGTTTTATTGGAAATTATACATTTAAAATGATAAAATGCAGCAACTCTGGAGATCAGGATCTCGTCCCTAAAGGGACTTTTAAAAATTGAAAAGTCCTTTTCAATTATAATTGACATGTAATATTGTGTAAGTTTAAAGTGTACAATATGTCAAGTCAATATATATAGTGATTGCAATAAAATTACTATGACAGCATTAGCTAACATTTCTATCATGATATGATTCTAATTTCTTTGTTGCTGCTGCTACTTCTGTTTGTAAATTTTTGTCATTTTTATTTAAAAGTTGACTTTTCCTTTGACTTTTCTGAAAATATTCTGAATTTTGTTGTGTGTGTCCAGTGGAGTTTCTGATTGGTTGGCTTAATAGGCAACTAGTGTTGAAAGGAAATCTCCTTAAATGTCTGGAACTAATACATCTTTTAGTCTTTGGTGAAGATCTCTGTTTGAATTTTGGGCTTGTCTTCAACACTCATTCATACAGTTCACAACTCTACCTTAGGCTTCAGTTTCTACTTGTGATGATGATCTCCAAGGTCAGCTGCAAGTTAGAGAATAAGACCATCTCAGGCTTTTTCTGAAAATTGTACACAGTGGCATTTTCTTGGACTGTTATGCATTTTCTTGGACTTATAGATTCCTGGGATATGTCAGAACTTTTCAATGTGTCTATGAACATATCATTACCAAGATTTTCCTTTTAAGATATTAGTTAGTGTCTTGTTTGCATTACCAGTTATCCAACTCCTCAGGTATCCACAAAATGAAAACTTGCTCATAATTGCTTTGATGAATGCCACTGGGTAAAGCCATTTCACAATGGAAGAGCTCTGAGTTAGGCCAAATACAGACTTCCTTGCAAATAAAGTCTTCCAATTTATCACCAAATACTTGATATCATGACAATTTATTGGCAATGCTTCTGTTTGTCTTTGTTAAAGCTGCTTGTTTGTCTCTGTCATCTTGAGATGCTATAGCAAAATACCATTGAATGGTTTTAAACACAACATTTATTTCTCACAGTTATGGGGCTTGTTCAAAATCAAGGTACTGACTGAATCAGTTCCTGGTGAGGGTTCTCCTCTTGCCTTGCAGATGACCAGTTTTTGCTGTATCTCACAAGGAAGAGACAGAAAGAGCTCTCTAGTATCCCTTCTTAGAAAGACAATAATCCCATCATGAGGGCCCCACCTTCTTGACCTCATCCACCTCATTACCTCCCAATTGACCTGTCTCCAAATAACATAATATTGGAGGTTAGTGATTCAACATAAAAATTTTGGGAGAAAACAAACATTTGGTTCATATTACTGTTCTGAATGTGATTCAGCCATTTTTCTTGACTACATGCTCCTCAGGTTGCTGCAAACCATTGGATAATTTCCAGCATTCTGAAAAAGATATCCAAAAGTGTAGCTGGTTTTCTCACTTCTTCTATGAAGGAGAGAATTTTGTATGATCCTAAATTTTCTACCTTCCACATTTAAATACACATGTTAAAATACTCATTGTTTCCTAATCATATCTAAAGTTTTTCAGTGTGTGCTGTGTATATTATGTGTTCAGTCGCTAAGTCATGTCTGACTCTTTACAAGCCCATGGAATGAAGCATACCAGTCTTTTCTGTCCTCCACCATTTCCCAGAGTTTGCTCAAATTCATGTCCATTGAGTCGGTGATGCTATCTAAATATCTTATCTTCTTCATTCCCTTCTCCTTTTGCCTTCAGTCTTTCCCAGCATCAGGGTTTTTCCTGAGTCAGCTCTTCACATTAGGTAGCCAAAGTATTAGAGCTTCAGCTTGAGCATCAGTCCTTCCAATGAATATTCAGGGTTGATTTCCCTTAGGATTGACTGGTTGGATCTCCTTGCTGTCCAAGGGACTGTCAAGAGTCTTCTCAAGCACCACAGTCTGAAAGCATCAATTCGTCAGTGCTCAACCTTCTTTATGGTCCAATTCTCACATCCATGCATGACTACTGAAAAAAACATAGTTTTGACTAGATGGACTTTTGTCGGCAAAGTGATGTCTCTGGTTTTTAATATGCTGTCTAGGTTTGTCTTAGCGTTCCTTCCAAGAAGCAAGCGCCTTCTAATTTCATGGCTGCAGTCACCATCTGCAGTGATTTTGGAGCCCAAGAAAATAAAGTCTGTCACTGCTTCCACTATTTCCCCATCTATTTGCCATGAAGTGATGGGACCAGATGCCATGATCTTAGTTTTTTGAATGTTGAATTTTAAGCTAGCTTTTTCACTGTCCTCTTTCACCCTCATCAAGAGACTCTTTGAGTTCCTCTTCATTTACTCCCATTAGAGTGGTTTCACCAGCATATCTGAGGTTGTTGTTATTTTCCCCATAAATCTTTTTTCCAGCTTGAAATTCATTCATCCCAGCATTTCTCATAATGTACTCTGCATATAAGTTAAATAAACAGGGATTTGACAATATACAGCCTTGTTGTACTCATTTCCCAATTTTGAACCAGCCAGTTGTCCCAAGTCTGGTTCTAACTGTTGCTTCTTAACCTGCATACAAGTGTCTCAGAAGACAGGTAAAGAAGTCTGGTACTCCTATAAATTGAAGAATTTTCCAGTTTGTTGTGATCCACACAGTCAAAGGATTTAGTATAGTCAATAAAGCAGAAGTAAATGTTTTTATGGAACTCCCTTGCTTTCTCCATGATCCAATGAATATTTGGCCCATTGAAACCATCCTTCGTCCTGTTTATGATTTTTATTATAATTTTTATTGATGTATAGTTGATATACAGTATTATGTTATTATCAGGTGTACAGCATAGTGAGTCAATATACTGACAGCTTATACTCCATTAAAAGTTATTAGAGGACTTCCCTGTTAATCCAGTGGTTAGGAATCTGCCTACCAGTGCAGGGGTCATGGGTTCCATTCCTGGTCTGGGAAGATTCCACATGCTGCAGGGCAACTGAGCTGATCTGCCACAAACTACTGAAGCCTGCACACTCTAGAGCCCATGCTCTACAATAAGAGAATTGAGAAGCCTCCACACCACAACTAAAGAGTAGGCTCCGCTCACCACGACTAGAGAGAAAGCCCATGCACAGCCAAAACAAAAATGTTATTGCAAAATAAAGGCTATAATTTCTTGTGCTGTGCAATATATTCTTGCTGCTTACCTCTTTTATATAGTAGCTTGTATCTCTTAATCCCATTCCCCTATTTTTCCCTCCTCTTCCCTCTCCCCACTGGTCACCACTAGTCCTTTTTCTATATCTGTGAGTCTGTTTCTGCTTTGCTATATATGTTCATTTGTTTTATTTGATAATTTTTAGCAGCAAATAGATACCTGGATTATAGAGTAGAAGGTAAGGAGGAAAAAATGGACAATGAAGGCAAGCTGTCACCCTGCAACTGCTGCCATCCGTTCTCCTCCCCACCCAGTTCTGAAATGCCCTGGTGCTCTGCTGCAAATACTACAGGCTGGAATGGTGGCTTTTCTCTCTCAAGCCAGGCAGAGTGGTCAGGGAGAAGATCATAACTCAGATCCTCTCTACCAACATCTTTTATCTAAGCACCTAGCCCTTCTTACTCCTGGGACTGAAGTTTCCTTCTACATCAGGCAGCAATCATCCTTTCCATACTGAGGTCCTTTCTCTCTCAGTTAAAACTTGAGTTTCTCAAAATCTACACTCTTCTCTCCCTCCTGGTCATGTCCATTGCCCGGCTGATGTTGACAGTATGTAAACACCTTGCTGCTTACTTGAAATATAACCTTGGACAAGTTATGTAATAGCTTTGGACATTCTGGATACTCTTCTATAAGATGCATGTAATGATTAGGTAATAGGGTTGTTTTGAGGATTTAATTCAGCAAATAATTTTGATTAGCCGAAATGACATGTATAAATCTTCTGGTAAAGAGTAGATATTGAATCAATACTTTGGTCACCTGTGTGAAGAGCTGACCCATTGGAAAAGACCCTGATGCTGGGAAAAACTGAGGGCAGGAGAAGGGGACAACAGAGGACAAGATGGTTGGATGGCATCACAGACTCAATGGATAAGAGCTTGAGCAAACTCTGGGAGATAGTGAAGGTCAGGGAAGCCTGGCATGCTGCTGTCCATAAAGTCACAAAGAGTTGGACATGACTTAGCGACTGAGCAACAAGTTCTTCATGTAATGCAGTCCTTAGGTCGGGTGTACTGTCCTGTGCAATTCAAAGAAGAAAGACATGACCACTTGTGATGTTTTCTAGAGGTCCAGAGCCTTCCTATAATTTCTGGCATTTCCTAGGGATTTTCACTCTCATGGTCACTTCTCTGACTGGTTTTCCAGGGCTCCCCATCTCACTCAGCTCTACACTTCTTTATTATCCTGTACCCCATATATACACATGTATATACTTGGCTGCAGCAGAGCCAAGTGTGCCTTCCTTTAATTCCCCAAAACATTACCAGTACCAAGTAGGTTCATGTAATAAACTCTTACCAAAGTTTCTGTCGGGGAATGTGTGCATGTGTATGTGCTATGCCTTAGAACAGGATGGCTGGGATGCTGAAAATGAGATCAGACCTCTGGATACTTTTAAAATCACTGATGTTTTACCAAGATGGATTATCTGTTGGCTGACTCTCCTCCCAGTGTCCCTGGTCTCCAGTGACATTGCTGGTTTCCCCGCTCCAGGGTCCTCCTTCCCACAGCCCATGACCCACATAGTTTTCATAACTAAAATGTTCCCACACTAGGATTTCTCTCATGAGAATTGTGAGGACCAGTGGAGGAGGGGATTGTGGCTTGCTCTCCATTGCCCTAAAGGCAACCAGTGAATGAGCAGCCCATATTTTCAATCAATATAAATAGTTTTTGACCACAGGATGCATGAACCACATTTTAAGCTGATTTGTGTGCTATTAGGTGGAGTAGGGGAAAATAATACTAATTTTGAATATTCTCTTGTCTGGGATACTGCACAGCAAGTTTTGGAAGGAGCAAAGACTAGACTTCAGAAGACTTGCTTAGAATAGGAAAGGGGCTGTGATTGGGGGGATGTGTCTTCAGCTTGCTGTCAAGAGTCCAGGTCTTACCCTTTGATTAGCTCTATGACCTTTTACAGGTAATAAAATCCCTCTTGGAGGAGGGTTTTACATCCATAAAAGATTTAATATGCAGTACCTGACTACCTTAAGTGTATGGTCATGGGGCCAGTCCTGTGGACCCAGCTTAGGGGATTTCTGCCTGAGCAGCTGAGGGAGAAGCTGCAATGGGAAGGAGAAGGAGGTACGTTAAGAGGATGGTGCTGCTCCTCCAGAACATGGGAGGTGAAAGTCTCAGATAATGTGGGGTATCCAGCATGGAGAGAAGAAGCCAGGGCCTGACCCTCAGCCAGTTGTGTGGAGGCTGACATAGCTGAGGCTGTGGCCAGGAGGAGTGTGTAGATGTCTATCTCTTCCCCTCTGTGAGAGCAGGAATGGAGCTGGCAGAGACTAAAGGGAAACGCTTAGTTGTGGCACAATTTCTATGGGGGGTCTGGATTTGCCTGTGTATACAGGGAGCCCTGGTGACAGCTGGGAAGGCCTTACAGATGCAAGCAACAGGTGAATGCAAATATTTGTGTTGGGACGTGGGAAGTTGACACTTCCACAAAGAACTTTGTTCCTTGCCCACAGCTTCTTACATAGGAAACTGAGAGTTGAAGTTTCTGAAAAATTGCAAAGAAAATTTTACTCATTAAATGGAAGAGAGACAGAGCAGCCACCAGCCCAGATGGGGCCTTGTTGTTGTTTAGTCTCTAAATCATGTCTAACTCTTTTGCAACACCATGGACAGTAAACTGCCAGCTTCCTCTGTCCATGGAATTTTCCAGGCAAGAATACTGGAGTGGCCTGCCATTTACACCTCCAGGGGATTCTCCCAACCCAAGAATCGAACCCATATCTCCTACATCTTCTGCATTGGTAAGCAGATTCTTTACCCCTGAGCACCTGGGAAGCCCAAGATGGGGCTTAGCCTAGGCTTTTTGCAGAGCATGACTTCTGTGCCTGACCACAGCCTGGCACTGGTGAGCTGGGCTGCCTGGGACAGAGCTGCTACCCCAGGGAATCATGGAAGAGTGTGTGAGAACTCCAAGTTAGCTTCACTGAGTGGGGTCTGTCCAACAGTATGCCAGGCACATCACAGAGTGAGATTATTTATACCTTCATTTTAGAATTACTTATTGAGTGTGTACTGTATATGCTGGGGATAAGATAAAAGGGCTTTCTCTAGACTGACAGAGCTCGGGCTTCCCAGGTGGCGCTAGTGGTAAAAAACCCGCCTGCCAATGCAGGTGACACAGACTGACAGAACTAACCTGCTGGCCAGGGTCCACTAGAAACAAATTTGTTAGCTCCACCCTGAGGGTGGGAAGCTGGGGCCCAAGCTTTTCTCTTCTCTTGCAGCTACTTTCATCAATATTTCCTCTGCAGCTGAACGGGCTGGAAGGCAACCTGCAATGAGGCCCTGCTCAGAAGACCCCCACCTCTGCTGGACCTCCTGGCTCCTGGGATTCATCAGTCTCCTTCTCAGTGAGTGGCCTGGGCTCCTGGGGAGGGAGGGATGTCGGATAAAGCCAGCAAAGCAGGACCCTACCACTTGGAGTGCTCTTTAGGTTTTGACGTCTCTGTTGAACAAAAAGGGACAACAACTCTGTTATAAGTTTTCAAATGCAGTGTACTTGGTTTAGAGCCTCAGAGTGCAAGGAAAGAATAATATGGCCTTTTTGGTTGTTGCAAGTCTGGGACCCCTGAGCTCAGGCAGCCTTGTCTGCATTAAGAGAACCATTTCTAAGGAGGTAAGGTTGCTTCTGCTACGGTAACAGGGAAGCCAAGAGAGCCTGCCCAGGGTCCTGGGGAGAGGGAGTGAATCAAAGAACATGGCTCCTTGTGGCAGAGGGCAGGGGATTGAGGTTCTCCTGGTCTAGACTCAGAGAGGCCCTGGAAGCTTATACAAGACCTCGCAGAGGAAGAGGCCGACTAGAGCCCCAGGTCTGAGCCAGAGAAAGCAACTCTGGTCAGGCTCCTTGGGCTTCTCTACTAGAAAGGGATAGTGAACACACAGTCTCCGCCAGGGTTTGGGGTGCAGATCCTAGAAGATCTTCACAAAGGAGAGGGTCCTTGCAATCTCCAGTTTATCTCACAAGAGTTTACAAATTTTGCATTCCACCTGTGTTAGTTTTCATTTTGAAAAGTTGAAAAATTACCTCCCAGTAAAACAAGTTCTCTGGGAGGATGCCCTCTATAAAATTCTAGAAACAATGAATCTTTACATCAATTTGGAAATGATTGAACAAGATGGGAAGTTTCTGTACAGTGGAGTATTATGAAGCCTTAAAAAAAAAAACAGTCTACCAATTGGCTGGGAGGTATTTCTAATTTTTGATAGTGTCAGATGCATGGATTTCCATCAGTAAGATGCAGAAAACTATATATAATAAAATCTTAAGCTTGTAAATGAAACAGTAATCTTTGATATTTAAAATCATCTATACACCCACGTACTTATAAGAGTTGGAGAAAATGCAAAAGAAAATTTAATAGATGACTAACAGGGGATTAAAATGGAGGAAAAGTTTGGAGGTGGAAGAAGAAAAAGTGGAGAGAATAAGGAGTTGAGCAAAAATGAGGAACTGAAAGAAAAAGAGAATGTCCTAAAGAAGGATGTGTACCAAGCAATTATCCTTCAATTAAAAATAAATTAATTTAGAAAATTCACAGGAATAATGTAGATACATCTATAAATTTATGAAAGATTAGATAATTGTATATATAAAAATTAAATACAAATGAATGAAGAAAAGAAGAAAATATTGTGGATTGTGATTTCTGAATCCGTTCAGTTCAGTTCTGGATAAAATTAAACAAATTAGAGAGCATTTGTAAAACCAGGCCAACTTATATTACTAAAGGGCATTGAAATAAGGACTATATCCCATTTAACTAGATTGCTTCTGTCTACAGTAAAATATACACTGCCTTCGCTTTTCCAGTGTTAACTGCAAAAATATGTTCAAAATTATAGTCTTATCCAAAGTCTGAGACTAGGAATTCACAAATAAAAAATAAAGAGATGGACACAAGGTGAGATAAAGGGAGAAAAAAAGAGAGAGAAATGGTTTGAATTTCTCATGTTAGAGATGAGACAATCTGCACACAGAGAAGGAACATGACTTCCTCGGGGTCCCCCGGGATCTGGGAAGGAGTGGAACTTGTTGCCCCCTTAGCCCCAACCTCCACGATACTGAATGAGATGGACACTTCCCAGTGGAGGTTGGGCACCCTGGGTGAACTGGAAGAGGCATCATTGGAAGGAATGTTAAACTGCTCTACACATTTGGAGGGGTGGGTGGTGAGGAGTGATGCTGTGGGTGAAGTATCTTTTTCTTTATCATTCTTAACATCTTTAACCCTTTTCTGGACATGAGTTTGGAAGTAGTGGGAAAAGAAGCTTGAAGGTGAGTTCAGTTCGCGCTGTAATTTCCCAGAGACACAGAAGCTACTGGAGAGGTTGGGGAGATGCACTCACCATAGCAATAGTCTCCTTCATGCCCTCAGTGTGTCCCTGTGTCTACTGGCAGAACACAAAGAAGAAAGGGTCCCTACCGTCACTGGCATCTAGAGAGAGTCATGGAGACGGAGGAGATGTGCAAAGGCACAGGTGGGTTTGATTATGAGTTGAGAGAAAACGGCGATTGATTTCCTGGTGTGATGACGAAAGAAGGGTCAGAAACGGGAACAAAATTTTATGTTGATTTTTAAATTTTATATCATTTAAATAAACTTTACTCTCTTCTTTATAACCACAGCCTTTCTGGCTTAATTTTCTTCTTCAGGATTAGCCCTTTTGTAGTTCACAATGCTTTTACCGTCTGCCTTCTTTTTCTATGTCTTCTTTCATCTTCTTCACAGCTGGTGCTCACCACCAGCTTGAGTCCATCCTCCCTGCAGCCTGAGAGATGAGCCTCCTCTCTCCCTGGTTCTCTCATTTCCAGCAAGTGTAGGGTCTGGTGGATCTGCTGTTTAATTCCCTGCTGGCCAGAAATCCCTGCTCTGCTCTATGTCTGACTCTGCAACCCCATGGACTGTAGCCCACCAGGCTCCCTTGTCCATGAGATTCTCCGGGCAAGAACACTGGAGAAGGTTGCCATTTCCTTCTCCAATGCATGAAAGTGAAAGTGAAGTCGCTCAGACGTGTCCGACCTTTAGCGACTCCATGGACTGCAGCCTACCAGGCTCCGTCCATGGGAGTTTCCAGGCAAGAGTACTGGAGTGGGCCCTGCTCTGCTAAACCCCTGATATTACTTGCTTCCCTTTTCCCAGGAGAGAAAGTTGGAGGATTAGCCTGCAAGAGCTGCTCAGATCCTGGTGATGAGATAGCAGTGCTGGGAGGGGAGCCCCTACGGAGGTCAGAAACAGGGTGGGGGGGGCTGGTGGGAGCTCCTGCAGGGGAGAAGCACTGGGCTGGAGAGGGGAGCCCTGGTGCCAGGTGTGGCTCTGCCCTGTGTGACCCAGGACAGGTTCACCTGCTGGGGGGCCTCCTCCTCTGTGACAGGAGGGGCCTGGGCAGACTCCCCCCTGAAGCCCTTCCCAGCTTCTGTCCCCTGAGAGGACTCTCCTGTGTGTACATCAAGGCCTCTGCTCTGTCTCTTCATCCCATGTTGTCCTAGCCCTGTGTCACAACAGGGACTGACAGCAGTGCACCTGTTTAGGGTTCCTTCAAACAGGAGCCTCCGGACCATCACTGTGGTCACTTCTCAGCCCTGCGTGGAATGAGGGATGCTCTTCTTCAAGCATCCCCTTTGGAATCCAGTCTGGCCCTCTGTTTTCTCTGCCTCTGCTCCTGAGAAGGGTGTTTAGACCACCTCCTGAAAGACATCACCCTTCAGAGTCTATGGAAACTTTCTTTGCACACCATGCTCTGAAAGTATAGTAAAGCAGTATTAAGCCTAATGTAAGACTCCAGGCCTGTGAGGGAAGCTGAAGGGACTGGGATGGAGGCCTGACCCCAGGGAGATTCAGTGAATAAGTGATTAAATAAATACAAAGAAATATCCAAAATACACATATATATGAATACTGGCCTGAGTCATTCTCTGCTTCTAATGAGAACCAGGAATGGGTGTAAGTACAATAGAGGAGGCAGGCTTGATATGAGAAAAACTTACTCATTTGGAGAGAGAACATTTTTTCCTGACAGGCAGAGGCCAACCCAGGTGGATCCTGACCTCCTGGAAAAAGCAAATTAATGTTCCCTTCAGGATAAGGCTGTTCTGCATTACTTTCTCTGGTCCTGTTCTGTCCTACCCTGTCCCCAAAAAGGGCAGAAGGTATCCAGTCCCTGGGGCCTGTATCTGAAGAAGGAAGGTGGGCTCAGGATGGGGTGGCCCTAAGAGGAATGTGCCCTCTGGTCTCAGCTCCGCAGGAAAGTGATCCGGGAAGGCCCACTGCAACCTCTCGGGGACTGGCTAGGGAAGTGCTGACTCAGTGGCAGAGCCAGCAGAGCTCACTAAATGATCACTTGCTCACTCTCATATTCTAGTCCCTGGCAGTTAGCCAGACCCTTGTGACCCATGCTGGCCAGAAAGCAAGAGCAGACAGCACGCTACTTCTGGACAGAAGTGCGATTCTCCCATTTCCCCTCCCTGCTGTGGGGCTGGGACCCTGTGAGGACGCTGTGGGCTCCATGGAGGTGGTGGAGCCTCCACTCTGTGTGACGGGAACCCTCTCTCACTCTCTAATGGGCACCTGTGGTGGGGGACATAAACTCCTCTTGTTCTAAGACCTTGAGGTATTAACTGCTTGTTACACAGTGCAGCCTAGCCTCTCCTGACTACCACACTGCCTAGAAGCAAGAAGGAGAACAGCATTCATATTAGTATTAGGTATTTACTGTTGTGTAACCTGTCACCCCAAAAGTTAATGCCTTAAACACCATCAGGTAGAGTGTCACATTTTCTCTAGGTCAGGGCCCAGGGGTGGGTCAGCTGAGTCCTCTGGCTCAGGGTCTCTCAGACTGAAATCAAGGTCTTGATTGAGGCTAGGCTAGACCCTGATGCTCCGGGTCACCTGGGAAAGCTCTGCTAGCAGGCAGCTCCTGTGGCTGTTGGACTGAGGGCCTCAGCTCCTCCCTGGATGTTGACCGGAGGCTCCCTCGGTTCCTAATTTCATGGGTCACCCCAATAGGGCAACTGGCAATATGGCAGCTGGATTCCTCAGAGCAAGCAAGGGAGAGAGTGAGAGAGAAAGAGTGTGTGTGAGTGTAAGCCAAGAGGGAAGTCGCAGTCTTGTGTACTCTGAAATCACCGAGTGGCATCCATCGTGTCTGCTGCGGTCCATTCCTGAGAGCAAGTCACTAGGTGCAGTCCACACTGCAGGGAGAGGGGTTAAACAAATGTGTGAACACAAGGAGGCAGGGATGTAAGGAGGCAGTTTAAGCGCCTTCTACAGTTATGCACCTAATTTGTGCCTGAAAATGTGCTCATGCTTTTCACTTGTGTTGTCATTTAACTTCTACTGACCTTATGAGGTCGGTAAGGAAATGTCAGGTTAGCAAATATATGTAACCTATTCAATGTTAAACTTCATTAGAAAGAGGACTTGATTCCAAAAGTTGTTTCAATTAATTGTACTTGGCTGTCTTACTAGAATCAAGGAATTATCCTGGGTGGATTTCTTTAAAAAGAGGTTTGTGTGGGTTCTTTCCTTTATTATTGATGAAAAAAACATATGTCCAGTTTCCAGTCCTTTAGGCATCTGCAGCACTGGGGCCAAGAGTCCTGGTGCACATGGTTCTGAAGTTCAGGATCCTGGAGCCCGTGTTCCCCTGCAGGGGATCCGAGGAAGTCCTGTGTTGTTTCATGTGACCAAGAAGCAAGAAGCTGAACCAGAGGAGGTCTCGTGGGCCTTTGGCCCTGAGTCAAACTACAGTGTCCTGCTGCGAGTCCATCGTGGGGCAGACACTCCAACCTGGGTCAGCCTCCAGGACAAGTACCAGCAGAGGGTCCATGTGCCCAACATCCTGTCCCTGAAGATTGAGAACCTGACCTGTGAGGACAGTGGACAGTACCGGGCTCGAGTCAGCTTCCCTGGAGGATTAGAACTTACCCAGGTTTTCCTCCTCACTGTCTATGGTAAGTGACCCCTCCTCACCATGGCTTCCCTCCTGCTTTTGTTCTAGGAGGGTCACATAGACCCCATTTTGTAAGATTTTATTTAGACCCCAACCTTCAGACTCTGTCTTCTCACCCAACAATAAGGTATGCATGTTAGCCACAAAAGGAGAACAGACTTGAGATTCACCAAAGGGAGAAAATCCCTTCAGTACTTTGAGGGAGGAAAATGGGAATTTATACGGTAACATTAATTGTTCTTTCCAAAACTGAGTTGCTTAATTTCTCTATTTGTTTTCTATTACTACTGTAACAAACTACCAGAAAAAACGTATGGCATTAAAACCTCTCAAATTGATTATCTTACCATTTTGTAGGTCATAAGTCAGCCTTGGGTCTCATGGGGCAAAATCAAGGTGTTGGCAGGCCTGTATTCCTACCTGGTGACTCAGGGGAGAATCCATTTCTTGCCTTTCTGACCTTCAAGTGGATATCTGATTTCCTTGGCTGGTGTCCCCCCTTCATTCATCTTCAAATCATCAAATTCATCTCACATTGCATCCATCTGATCTGTTCTTCTGCCTGTCTTTTTCACTTCATTTTTGATAAGAAGTATTTAATTTTTTTACGGTATGCCTTTTACTGTGATCTGTGACAAATCAGCTAGATTCAGCATTGTAGTTAACAATGACAGCAACAACAACAGCTTGTAGCAACAAGCAAATTTTTTATTAAAAAAATTAAGAAGTCCTTGAATATTTGCAGTTGCCAAAATACACAGGTACTAAGCAAGAGGTCACTTGAGAAAGGAAAATTAAGATACCAAATGTTTAGGCCAATAAACAATGGTAACAGGGTCAATTCGAACTAGGTATGAAGTTAATTTTTTTTTAAGAAAACACTTTATTGAGGTTTGATTGACATACAAAGAGTTGTGCATATTTAATGTATCCAACCTTGTAATAGGATTTCTAAGTGAATTATTTTGCACTTGAATATCTTATAGTTGCAGATGAAATAGGTATTGAGATCTGTTTGACTAGAAAAAAGAAATAGTTGAGAAAAGAAATAGTTGAGAAAAGAAATAATAGTTAGATGGCTTTGGGTGAGTCATTTAACATCATGTAACTTGATCTAAAAAGTGATAGTAATTCTTTATTTTTCTTAAGGCATTCGCTGAACCAGGTGATTGCTTAAAACTCCTTCCAGTTCTAAGAGAGATTGAATTGGTGAATTATCTTAGGGGAATGTCTCAAGAAGATATTTCCTCAAAAATTTTAAGACATTATCAGATATATCAGATGGGCTCGTAAATTATAATAAAGTTTATATTAACTATATAGTATTATTTTTCAAAAGAACTATAGGTAATTTTAATGTGTGTGTGTGTGTGTGTGTGTGTGTGTGTGTATGGACTTCCCCAGAGGCTCAGTAGTAAAAAATCCGCCTGCAGTGCAGGAGCCACAGAAGACATAGATTCGATCCCTGGGTTGGGAAGATCCCCTGGAGGAGGGCATGGTAACCCACTTCAATATTCTTACCTGGAGAATTTCATGGACAGAGGAACCTGGCAGACTATGGTCCATAGGGTTATGAAGAGTCAGACATGACTGAAGTGACTGAGCAAGCACATATACTAGTGAAACTGTCACCATAACTTATGCCAAAAAATTAGATCCATCCCCTCCAAAAGTTTCCTTCTGCCTTCTTCATTTGATTGTTGTTGTTGTTGCTTATGTAACAACACAAAATTTAAGTGTAGTCTACAGTGTTATTAATTATAGGCATTATAATTACTTTACATATATTATATAGTATTGCTAACTTTAGGCACTATGCCATACAGTAGATCTCTAAGATTTATTCATCTAGTGTAACTGAACCTTTGTACCTTTTGACTAATACCTACTCATTTCACCCTTTTCCCAGATCTGTGCAAGAACCCTTCCACTCTCTGCTTCTATAAGATTGAAAATATAAGACTCATCATATAAGTGGTTTCATGCAGTATTTATTTGTTCTTCTCTCTCTGGCTTACTTTACTTAGTGTAATGTCCTACTGCTTCATCTGTGTTTGTCACAAAAGACAAAATTTCCTTCTTCTTTAAGTTTGAATAATATTTCTCTAGATGAAAGTGAAAAGAGGAGTGAAAAAGCTGGCTTAAAACTCGATATTCAAAAAAAGATCACAGCATCTGGTTCCATCACTTTATCTCAAATGGACAGGGAAAAAGTAGAAACAGTGACAGGTTTATTTGTTTGGTTTCTAAAATCACCACACACAGTGACTACAGCCATGAAATTAAAAGATGCTTGCTCCTTGGAAGAGAAGTTATGGCAAACCTAGACAGCATATTAAAAAGCAGAGACATCACTTTGCCAACAAACATCATCTAGTCAAAGCTATGGTTTTTATAGTAGTCATGTACAGATGTGAGAGTAGTTGGACCATAAAGAAGGCTGAACATCGAAGAATTGATGCTTTCAAATAGTGGTAGAGAAAAGTCTTGAGAATCTTTTGGACAGTAAGGAGATAAAACCAATCAATTCTAAAGGAAATCAACCCTGAATAGTCATTAGAAGGACCAATGCTGAAGCTGAAGCTCCAATACTTTGGCCACCTGATACAAAGAGCCAGCTCTTTAGAAATGATCCTGATGCTGAGAAAGATTGAGGGCAAGAGGAGAAGGAGGAGACAGAGGATGAGATTGTTGGATGACATCACCAAGTCAATGGACATGAGTTTGAGCAAACTCCAGAAGACAGTGAAGGACAGGGAAGCCTGGCATGCTGCAATCCAGGGGGTTGCAAAGAGTTGGACATGACTTTAGTGATTGACCAACAACAATATTCCTTTGTATGTATATACCACATGTTTATCAACGCACCTGGCAATGGACATTTAGGTTGCTTCCATGTCTTGTATATTGTAAAAATTTTGCAGTGAACATGGAAGTGCAGATATATTTTTGAAATCCTGATTTCTGTCCCTTTAGATATATACCCAAAGCATAATTGCTGAATCATAGAGTAGTTATAAGTCATAGACAAAGTTATGGTTTTTCCAGTAGTCATCAGGTATGGATGTGAGAATAGGACCATAAAGAAGGCTGAGCATCGAAGAATTGATGCTTTGGAACTGTGGTATTGGAGAAGACTCTTGAAAGTCCCTTGGACTGCAAGGAGATCCAACAGTCAATCCTAAAGGAAATCAGTCCTAAATATTCATTGGAAGGACTGATGCTGAAGCTGAAATTCCAATACTTTGGCCACCTGATGAGAAGAACTGACTCAGTGGAAAAGACCCTGATGCTGGGAAAGATTGAAGGAGGGAGGAGAAGGGGACGACAGAGGATGAGACGGTTGGATGGCATCAACGACTCGATGGATGTGAGTTTAAGCAAGCTCTGGGAGTTGATGGACAGGGAAGCCTGGCATTCTTTGCTCCATGGGATCACAAACAGTTGGACACTCTAAACACGACAGTTCAGAGTGATTGAACTGAACTGAGGACGAGATGGTTGGATGGCATCACCAACTCAATGGGCATGAGTTTGAGCAAGGTCCGGGAGTTGGTGAAAGACAGGGAAGCCTGGCATTCTGCAGTCCATTGGGTTGCAAAGAGCTGGACACACAACTGAGCAACAGAACAACAGCAAGTAGTTATATTTTTAATTTTTGAGAAACTCTATACTATTTTCCAAAATGGCTGCACCAATTTACAGTCCCACCAACAGTGTATGAATATCTCTTTTTCTCCAGCCCATCAGTAACACATCTTTTTTTTTTTCTTTTTGGTAGTAGCCATTACAACTGGCATAAGAGTATACTCACTGTGGTTTTGGACTTCCCGTGTGGCTCAGCAGTAAATAATCTGCCTGCAGTGCAGGAAACACAGGAGATGCAGATTTGATCCCTGGGTCAGGAATATCCCCTGGAGGAGGAAATGACACCCTGCTCCAGTATTCTTGCACACACTGTGGTTTTGATTTTCACTTTCCTGGTGATTAATAATGTTGAGTGATTTTTCATATACCTGTTGGCCATTTTTATATCTTCCATTGACAAATGTCTATTCAGTTCATTTCCCCATTTTTAACTGCATTATTTAGGTTTTTTCCTATTGAGTTGTATGCGTCCCTTATAAAATTTGGATACTAACCATTTATCAGATATATAGTTTGCAGCTATTTTCTCCCATTTCTGTAGGTTTCCTTTTCACTCTGTTGAATGTTTCCTGTGCTGTGGAAAAACTTTTCAGTTTATCATAATCCCATTTGTCTATTTTTGCTTTACTGTCTATGCTTTTGTTGTCATATTCAAACAATTGTTGTCGAGGCCAGTGTCAGGAAGATTTTTCCCTTTGCTTTCTTCTTAGAGTTTTACAATCTCTGGTATTACTTTTAAGTTGTTAATCCATTTTTAGTTTATTTTTTATATGGTGTAAGGGTCCAATTTCATTCTTTTGCATGTGGCTATCTGGTTTCCAAAGCACCATTTTTTGAGAAGACTTCCCTTTCCCCATTGTGTATTCCTGGTTTCCTTGTCAAAGATCAGTTGATCATATATGCATAGGCTTATTTCTGGGATTTTTATTCTGTTCCATTAGTTTATATGTCTGTTTTTATGTCTGTTTTAAGTAGCACTGTATACTTTGAAATAAGGAAAAGTGATGCCTCCAGTTTAGTACTTCTTGCTCTAAGCTGCTTCTACTATTTAGGATCTTTTGTGGTTCCATACAACCAGTCCATTCTAAAGGAGATCAGTCCTGGGTGTTCTTTGGAAGGACTGATGCTAAAGCTGAAACTCCAATACTTTGGCCACCTCATGCAAAGAATTGACTCATTGGAAAAGACTCTGATGCTGGGAGGGATAGGGGCCAGGAGGAGAAAAGGATGACAGAGGATGAGATGACTGGATGGCATCACCGACTCGATGGACATGAGTTTGGCTGGGCTCCAGGAGTTGGTGATGGACAGGGAGGCCTGGCTTGCTGTGGTTCATGGGGTCACAAAGAATCAGACACAACTGAGTGACTGAACTGAACTGAACTGATGAATTTCAAGATTTTTTTCTCTTTTTGTAAAAACTCCCTAATTATATTTACACAGTTTGGACAGAATCTATAGATTGCTTTGGTACTGTGAACATTTCAACAATATTAATTCCTCAAATTCATGAACATGTAATGTCTTTCTGTATATTTGTGTGTATATGTCTATCATCAATATTTATAGTTTTTGGTGCACAGATCTTTCAATCCTTAGTTAAGATTATTCCTAAATATTTTATTCATTTTGATTGTAATGTAAGTGGGATTGTTTTCTTGATTTCATTTTCAGATAGTTCATTGTTAGTGTATAGATGTGCAAAAGATTTTCATATGTTGATTTTGTGTCCTGCAATTTTGTTGAAATCACTAATTAGTTCTAAAATAATTTTTCTGTGGAATCTTTAGATTTCTCTACATACAAGATCATGTCATTTGCAATAAAAATAATTTTACTTCTTCCTTTCCAATTTGGGTGCCTTTTATTTCTTTTGCTTGCCTGCTTGCTGTTGCTAGAACTTCCAGTCCTAAGTTGAATAGAAACAGCAGACACACTCGCCTTGTTCCTAATGTTAGAGGAAAAGCTTTAAATCATTCACCATTGAGTTTAATGTTAGTTGTAGGCTTTCATATATGGCCTTTATTGTGTTAAAATAGCTTCCTTCTATTCTTAATTTGAGAGTTTTATTTTTTTTTTCTTTTTTCAATGCTATTCTCCCAAATCTCCCCACCCTCTCCCTCTCCCACAGAGTCCATAAGACTGATCTATACATCGGTGTCTCTTTTACAGTCTCGTACACAGGGTTATTGTTACCATCTTTCTAAATTCCATATATATGCGTTAGTGTACTGTATTGGTGTTTTTCTTTCTGGCTTACTTCACTCTGTATAATAGGTTCCAGTTTCATCCATCTCATTAGAACTGATTCAAATGTATTCTTTTTAATGGCTGAGAGTTAAAAATTTGAGAGTTTTAAATCATGAAAGAATATTGTTTTTTGTCATATGCTTTTTCCACATCTATTGAATTATTGTGTGATTTTTATCCTTCATTGTTTTAATGTGGTATATCACATTATTTTTTTTCTTTTTTTTATTATTTTTTTTTTACTTTACAATATTGTATTGGTTTTGACATACATCAACATGCATCCGCCACGGGTGTACACATGTTCCCCATCCTTTGGTTTGCATATTCTGAAACATCGTTGCATCTTTAGATTAAATCCCAGTTGGCCATGGTGTTTGATCCTTTTAATATTTTGTTGAATTCCATTTACTAGTACTTTGGTGGAGATTTTGCATTTATGTTCATCAGGGTTATTGGCCTATAATTTTTTGTGTGGTGTGTTAGTTTGGCTTAGGATATGCCAACATCTTTAAATGTATTTGTTCCCTATACTACTACTTTTTTTGGAAGTGTTTAAGAGGGATTAGATTAATTCTTTGGTATGTGATTTTATAAAATTCACCTGTGACTCCATTCAGTCATGAAATTTTCTTTGTTGGGAAGTTTTTGGTTGCTAATTAAAACTCCTTATTTATTATTATTGATCTGTTCGAGTTGTGTATTTTCTATTGATTCAAACTGTATAGGCTGTATGTTTCCAAGAATTTATCCTTTTTTTTTTTTCAGGCTTTTGTAGTTTTATGGTATATAATTGTTCATAATGGTTTCTTATGATCTCTTTATTTCTGTGTACCAGTAATCTCATTTTCTGATATTAATTGATTCTTCCTTGTTTTTTTCTTGTCTTGCTAAGTCAATTTTGCTTATCTTTCCAACACACTCTTAGGTTCACTGAGTTTTTTATTGTCTTTCTAGTATCTATTTCATTCATTTCTGCTGTAATGCTTATGACTTCCTTACTTCTGCCAACTTCTGGCTTAGGTTTTTCTTTGTTTTCTTAGTTCCTTGAGATGTAAACTTAAGTAGCTTGAGAACTTTATTCTTTAATATGTTTATCACTATAAAATTCTTTCTTAATACTGCTTTTTTAATTTATTTTTTAATTGGAGGATAATTGCTTTACAATATTGTGTTGGTTTCTACCTTACAACAACGTGAATCAGCCATAAGTAAAAATATATTCCCTCCTTCTTAATTCTCCCTCCCACTCCAGCTAGCCCACCCCTCTAGGTCATCACAGAATACTGGGCTGAGCTGGCTGTGTTAACTTCCCACTAGCTATTTCACACATAATAATGCATATGTTGCAAAGTTACTCTCTTAATTCATCCCACCCTCCTCTTTCCTGACTGTGTCCACAAGTTTGTTCTGTACTTCCAAATCTCTATCCTGCCCTGAAATTAGGTTCATCAGTGCCATTTTTCTAGATTCCATATATATGTGCTAATACGTGATATTTGTTTTTCTCCTTATGACTTACTTCACTCTGCATAACAGGTTCTAGGTTCATCCACTTCACTACAACTGACTTAAATTAGTTCCTTTTCATGGCTGAGTAATATTCCATTGTATAGGTAACAATTTTATCTGCTTATAGACATCTAGATTGCTTCCATGTCCTGGCTATTGTAAATTGTGCTGTAGTGCACAGTGGGGCATATGCCTTTTTGAACTATTTTTTTCTCCGAGTATATGCCCAGTAGTGGAATTGCTGGGTCATATAGTAGCTCCATGCTGTGATTCATGGGGTCACAAAGAGTTAGACACTACTCAGCAACTGAACTGAACTGAACTGATGGTAGCTTTTGTGAAAGGAGTATGACAAGGCTGCCTGCTGTCACCCTGTTTGTTTAACCTATACACTGAGCACATCATGAGAAATGCTAGGCTGGATGAGATACAACTGGAATCAAAATAGGTTAGAGAAATATCAACAACCTCAGTTATGTGGATGATACCACTCTAGAAAGTGAAGAGGAACTAAAGAGCCTCTTGATGAGGGTGAAGGAGGAGAGTGAAAGAGCCGACTTTAAACTAAACATTAAAAAAATTAAGATCATGGCATCTGGCCCCATTACTTCATGACAAATAGAAAGGGAAAATGTGGAAGTAGTGGTAGATTTCCTCTTCCTGGGCTCCAAAATCACTGTGGATAGTTATTGCAGCCGTGAAATCAGAAGACAAGTGCTTCTTGGCACGAAAGCTATGACAAACCTGGAGTGTGTTGAAAAGCAGAGACATTACTTTGCCAACAAAGGTCCATATAGTAAAGGCTATGGTCTTCCCAGTGGTCACGTATGGTTGTGAAAGCTGGACAGTAAAGAAAGCAGAACACAAAATAATTGATGCCTTCAAACTGTGGTGCTGGAGAAGACTCCTGAAAGTCGTTTGGACAGCAAGGAGATCAAACCAGTCCATCCTAGAGGATATCAACCCTGAATACTCATTGGAATGACTGATGCTGAAGCTGAAGCTCCAGTATTTTGGTCATCTGATGTGAACAGCCAATTAATTGGAAAAGTCCCTGATCCTGGGAAAGATTGAGGGCAGAAGGAGAAGAGGGCATCAGAGGATGAGAAGACTGGATGGCATCACTGACACAATAGACTTGAATTTAGGCAAACTTTGGGAAAAGATGAGGAACGGGGAGGACTGGTGTGCTGCAGTCCATGGGGTTGCAAAGAGTTGGACATGACTGAGAGACTGAACTGAACTGAGCTGATTCTGACCTGTGTGAGGCGATACCTCATTGTAGCTTTGATTTGCATTTCTCTAATAATGAGCAATGCTGAACGTCTTTTCATGTGTTTGTTGGTTTAGTACTGCTTGTGCTTCCTTCTATAGGTTTTATGGGCTTCCCTTGTGGCTTGGATGGTAAAGAATCCGCCTGCAATGTGGGAGACCTGAGTTCGATCCCTGGGTTGGGTATTTTTTTCCTTTTCTTTTACTCAAGATATTTTCTTATTTCCCTTAAGATTTCTCCTTTGACTCAATGGTTTTTCAAAAATGTGCTAGTAATTTCCATGTGTTTGTAAATTTTCCCATTTTTCTTCATTTATTGTTTCCTAATTTCATTCCATTGTGATGGAAAAGATATTTGATATAATTTCTTAAATTTTAAGTATTGTTTCATGGCCTAACATATGATGTATCCTGGAGAATGTACTGTATGCACTTGAGAAGAATATGAATTCTACTGCTTTGGGTATAATATTCTGTTTGGTAGATCCATTTGGTTCATTATAGTTGGTAAAGTATTGCCTGCAGATATAGGAAGCTTGGGGCTGGTGCACTGGGATGACCCAGAGGGATGGTATGGGGAGGGAGGTGGGAGGGGGGTTCAGGATGGGAACACGTGTACATCCGTGATGGATGCATGTTTATGTATGGCAAAACCAATACAATATTGTAAAGTATAAAATATAACAATAATAATAAAAATTAAATTTAAAAAAATTGCCTGCAGTGCAGGAAACCCCAGTTTGATTCCTGAGTCAGGAAGATCCCCTGGAGAAGGAATAGACTACCCACTCCAGTATTCTTGGGCTTCCCTTGTGACTCAGCTGGTAAAGAACCTCCCTGCAATGGGGGACACCTGGGTTCAGTCCCTGGGTTGGGAAGATCCCATGGAGAAGGGAAAGGCTACCCACTTAAGAATTCTGGCCTGGAAAATTCCATGGAATGTATAGTCCATGGGGTTGCAAAGCATCAGATGCAACTGAGTGACTTTGATACAAAATACATACATACATACAGTATATGTTTGTTAGCTCCATTTGGTCTATAGTATCATTCAAGTCTGCTGTTTCCTTCTTGACTTCCTGTCTAAATTTTCTATCCATTCTTGAAAGCAGGGTATTCAAGTCCACAATCATTCTATTGCTATCTATTTCTTATGTCACTGTATGCTCTATATATTATAGGTGTTCTGATGTTGGATGCATAAATATTTATCATTGTTATATCTTTCTATTGAGTTGACCCTCTATCATTATGTAAGGACTTCCTTCGTCTTCATGACAGCTTTTGATTTAATGTCTATTTTGTTTGCCATCAGTGTAGCCACCCATACTCTCTTTTGGTTCCCATTTGCATGGAATATCTTTTCCCATCCCTCACATTTAGCCTATGTGTGCCCTTAAAACTAAAGTGAGTCTCTTGTAGATATCATATATTGATATTGTATATCATATATATATAAAGTTAAGTCTTGTTTTATTCATTCAGTTACTCTATGTCTTTTATTGGGGAGCTTAATCTATATTTAAAGTATAAGAATTTACAATTTCATTTTTTGTTTTGGGGGATATTTTTTTACTGGAGCTTTACAATGTTGTGTTGGTATGTGCCATAAAAAATATGAATCAGCTATACGTATACATATATCCCCTCCATCTTGATCCTCCCTCCCACCCTACCCCCTATCCCAGCACAGTAGGTCATCACTGACCTACAGCTGAGTTCCCTGTGTTCTACAGCTGCTTCTCACTACCTATCTATTTTACACATTGCAGGGTATATATATCAATGCTACTCTCTCAATTCATCCCACCCTCTTCTTCCCCAACTGTGTCTATAAGTTTATTCCTTACGTTCTTTATCTCTATCCCCACCCTGCAAATAAATTCATCAGTACCATATTTCTAGATTCCATATATGTGTGTTACTATATAATATTTCTTTTTCTCTTTCTGGCTTACTTCACTTTGTATAGCAGGCTCTAGGTTCATCCACCTCACTATAACTAACTTAGGTTCATTTCCTTTTATGGCTGAGTAGTATTCTATTGTATATATGTACCACAACTTCTTTATCCATTCATCTGTTGATGGACAGCTAGATTTCTTCCATGCCCTGGCTATTGGACATAGTGCTACTATGAACATTGGGGTGCATGTGTCTTTTTTTAAAGTTTAATTATTTTTTAATGTTTAGGGTAGCTTTATTCATAATCACTCCAAACTAGCAACAACCAAGATGTAAAAGACAACTGTCAAAAACAAACAAAAATTTTTAAAGCTATGTTATATCTATACAATGGAATTCTAGTTGGCAATAAAAGTAACCTACTTGATGCATGCAACAGGTGGATGAATCATAAATATATTTTTTCATAAATGTATTTTTACAAGTGAAGAAAGCCACATCTAAAAGACTTGTGTCTTTTTGAATTATGGTTTTCTCAGGTGTATGCCCAGTAGTGGAATTGCTGGGTCATATGATAGTTATATTTTTAGTTTTTAGGGAATCCCCATACTGTTCTCCATAGTAGTTGTGTCAATTTACATTCCCACCAACTGTGCAAGTTCTCCACACCCTCTCCAGAATTTATTTTCTGTAGAATTTTTGGTGATGGCCCTTCTGACCTGTGTGAGGTGATACCTCATTATAGTTTTAATTTGTATTTCTCTAGTAATGAGCAATGTTCAGCATCTTTTCATGTGTTTGTTGGTCATGTGTATGTTTTCTTTGGAGAAATATCTATTTAGGTTCTGTCATTTTTTGACTGATTTTTTTTTCAGCTGCATGCGCTGCTTGTATATTTTGAAGATTAGTCTTTTATTGCTTCATTTGCAAATATTTTCTCCCATTCTGAGGCCTTTTTTCATCTTGTTTATGGTTTCCTTTGCTGTGCAAAAGCTTTTAAGTTTAATTAGGCCCCATTTTTTTATTTGTAATTGTCATTTTGTTTAATCTGTTTTGTAGTTCTTTTGTTCCATTCTTTCTCCCTTACTGTCTTCCCTTGCAATTTGATGGTTTTTCTATATTAATATGTTTTGATTTCTTTCTTTTTCTTGCACGTATCTTTTATAGGTATACTTTTTTGTGGTTACCGTGAAGCTTAGATAAAACATATTTATAACACCCTATTTTGAACAACTAATTTAATTTCAATCACATATAAAAACTCTGCACTTTTACTTTTACCCACACAAACATATTTTATGTTATTATGTCACAATTTAAATTTTTTTATATTTTGTACTCATTAATATATGTTTCTATTATAGTTATTCTGAATACTTTTGTCTTTAACTGTTATATCAAAGTTAAAAAGTGACTTATGCACCACAATTACATATTATTGCAACATTGCATATTATATTTATCTATATTGTCAATGAGACTTATACTTTCATATGATTTTGTATATTTTTAGCATTTTTTAATTTCAACATTAAGAGCTCCCTTTGGCATATCTTATAAGGCAGGTTTAATGATGAAAAACTCTCTCAATTTTTGCTTGTCTTGGAGAGTCTTTATCTCTTCTCCTTTTTTAAAAGACATTCTTACCAGGTATAAAAATTTTGGTTACCAGTGGGGTTTTTTCAGTACTTTAGAATACATCATTCCATTCTCTCTTGGTCTATAAGGTTTTTGCTGAGAAATTTGATGATATTCTTTTTTTTTTTTTTGATGTGCGAAGTTTAGAGTGTCATTAACAGGAAACAGACAATAGCACTAAATTAAAATCATAACTTGTAGCAATTTGCAATTCATTCACATTTCACAGTAGATGCCCCCTCCTTTCAGCTTATGTTGACTATTACCAGTAAAATACACTATACTGCTGCTGCTAAGTCACTTCAGTCACGTCCGACTCTGTGCGACCCCACAGATGGCAGCCCACCAGGCTCCCCTGTCCCTGGGATTCTCCAGGCAAGAACACTGGAGTGGGTTGCCATTTCCTTCTCCAATGCATGAAAGTGAAAAGTGAAAGTGAAGTCGCTCAGTCGTTTCCCACCCTCAGCAATCCCATGGACTGCAGCCTACCAGGCTCCTCCATCCATGGGGTTTTCCAGGCAAGAGTACTGGAGTGGGGTGCCATTGCCTTCTCCAAATACACTATAGCAACCATTAATTGAGCATTTTCAGTGTGCCATGAACTTTAAACGCATTCTATGACTGAACATTTAAACAGAACTTCCTGTGTGCCAGACATTGTTCTCAGCACTTTATACGTATTAACTTAGTCCTCACAAAAACCCCATGAGATAAGTACTATTATTATCACATTTTTCAGATGAGGAAACTGAGATGCACTGAGTTTAGACAATTTCTATAGGATCATGTATCTAATTAAGAAACAGGGCAAAAGTTCAAAATCCTTGCAAGTCTGTTCCACAGTTCATACTCTCAATTCTTACCTCATAATCGCATCTTCAAAATATCTCCAAGAAATATATGTTGTAATTCTCTCTTTCTATAAGTAAGGAAATTGAGGTTTAGAATGCTTAAGTGATTTCTTTAATCACCCAGCCAGGAGGTGGCAGAGCCTGGACCCACAGCACAAGCTTTCCCAAAGCCTAAAGGCCAGAGGTTTATGTTATTTCTTGTATCCATTGTGGTTTATGGGCTTTTAATAATCATTCTTCCTAAATGAATATTAGGTCATATATCTAAATGACTGCTGAGTTCTAGACACTGTGCAGGCGAAGATTAAATGGCCCCGCCCTTCCAAGAGCTTACACTATAGCTACAAAAGTTCTGATGTTGAAGCTGTCAGTCAAGTATATAGAGAGGCTGAACAAATGACATCTTCCCCATGCTTTTTTGTCACCTGCAAAGACTTCTGGTGGCTGGCGGCTGTAACTATGAGTGTAGAAAAGAACACTGACCACATCCCTTACTCAGTCAAAAGTATCTCTCATAATAAAGGGATACTTTTGTCAATGCTAATTACCAAATTCTCCAAGCCATGTCATGTTGCTTAAAGCTATTGTCAACAAATTTTTATGGTGGTCTCACTTTCTTTGCCCGTTCTGAATGAAGGTCCTTCTGCATCTCTCCACTCCAGCCTTAATGGTTATAGCCATTGCATTGTGTTGAGTAAGGCACCACTTCTAGAGGTGACCATGCTCGAGAACTCAATAATAGTACCAAGAGACATTAACAAATCATCGAAGGACATGAACAGTGTCTTATTGGTATTGGCCATGGGATCTCTGTTAACTCAATTTTGGTGTGCCTAAGTGTCCTCTTGTATTATGTAAATAAAAACAGTATCTTTCTCTAGAGGTTTTGTAATAAGCTAATGTAAAGCACTTAAAGCAACCCTGGAGGATTGATGCCCATGGATGTTAGCTGGTGCTGCTGTTTCTTCTCTTCGCCCTTCTCCCTCCTCCTCCTGTCTCCCCTCCTCCTTCCTTTCCTCCTCTCCCTTTGATGATATTCTTGAAGAGATTCCCTCGTATATGATGCCCTTCTCTTACTATTTTCAAAAGTCTGTCTTTCTCTTTGACTTTTGAATATTCAGTTATTACAGGTCTTGATTTATACTTCTTTGATTATACCATCGTGGAACCTTTGGGCTTTGTGAATCTGAATGTACATTTACTTGCCCAGACTTAGGAATTTTTTAGCCATAATTTCTTTAAATAAGCTTTCTACTTTTTTTCTTTGTCTTCTCTTTGGAACTCCCATAATGTGTGTATTGATTTTCCTGTGGTATCCCATAGATTTTTTTCACTCTTTTTTCTTTTCCTACTCTGACTGTATAATTTCAAATGCTCTGTCTTTGATTTTGCTGATTGTTTCTTCTGCTTGATCAAGTCTGCTGATGAGACTCTTTATTGAATTTTTAATGCAGTCATATTTTTAGTTCCAGAATTTCTGTTTGGTTCTTCTGAATGGTTCTTCTCATTTTGGTCACAAATTGTTTTCCAAATTTTTCTTAATGGTCTGTCTGTGTTCTTTGGTATCTTGCTGAGCTTATTTAACATTACTATATTGAATTATTTGTTAGGCATTTTATAGATCTCTATTTCTTTGAGGTTGGTTATTGGAGTTAGTTTTGTTCCTTTGGTATTGTCATGTTTCCCTTATTCTCCATTTTGTAGCCTTGCATTGGTGTCTGTGTATTTGAGTAAGCAGTCTCTTCTTCTAGTATTTTAGGGCTGGCTTTAAGGAAAAAAAAAAGACATTTACTGTAAAGTTCAACAAATGTGAGGCTTCAGCTGTAGAGGCATGTGGGATGCTGGCTGCAGGAGTATGTGAGGTTCTGGGTATAGGGTTGCATTGACCACCATCTGTAGGTATATGTGAGAAATGGTTTTCCGGGCCATGTGTCCCAGTTGCTGAGATGCCCTTCCACTTACATTTGTTTGGTAAAGAACCCACCTGCCAATGCAGGAGACATAAAAGATGTGGGTTCGATCCCTGGGTTGAGAAGATCCCCTCGAGAAGGGCGTGGCAATCCATTCCAGTATTCTTGCCTGGAGAATCCCATGGACAGAGCAGCCTAGTGGGCTACAGTCCATAGGTTTGCAAAGAGTTGGACACAACTGAGGTGACTTAGCACGTGTGCATGAAACCTCAGATAATGTCCTCACTGTTCTGGGTACCATCAGACAGAAGCCAGCTTCCCAGGCAATGCCTCACAAATTATGGGGAAGCTAGACTATCACTTCATTCCCTCTTTCTCCTGTGGGAAAAGTCACAGTCTAGAGGTATCTCTCTCAGCACTGAGTCATGCTGGCCTGGGATCAAGGTGATGAGGTAAAGCAAAACTGTTCTTACCCTTTCCCCGTGGCTGACCTAGGATTTTTGGTCCATCAAAGTGTTGGAGCCCCCCACCTGAACTCTGAAGATCTCATAGAGGTATTTCTGACCATGGATAGTTGTTAAGTCATATATCCTAGTGTCTTGCTGGCATCCGTGCCTTCTTTCTCGTTCAAGGAAACTTATGGTTGCATTTTGCCCATCCAGATAATCCAGAATAATCTCACAATTTTAAGGTCAACTGATTAGCAGCCTTCATTCTATCTGTTACCTTAATTCCCCTTTTTCATGTAATGTAACATAACCACAGGTTCCATGGATTAAGACATGGACCATCTTTGAGGGTCCATTATTCTACCATGATTTGGAAATCCAAGTGTAGTTAGAATCCCCTGTACACTGTCTTCTCGCTCAGAGCCAATCCATTAATGGCCTCGCTAAGAAAAGACACCACAGTTTAGCTCTTAAATGCTACATAAGTATAGAGAAAATTTACACTGTAATGCTTATTAAGGAACCCATTCAGTGAACACTGTCTTCTGTCTTTTCCTAAAGATCCTCCCTGCATAGGGAAATATCCTTCTATGGAGAAGACAACTCTTAAGTCCCCACAGGATTTCTAAGGCAGCTTGTAAATCTGTCACTTTTTTTCCTGTCTATACCACAAGTTCAGTGGAATGTTCTAACCACACTTGGAATTGTCATTCCTAGTTACTACCACAGCATCTCCCACAAATGCCTCTCTACTTTTGGGAGCCTAGTGCCTTTCTCCGGCCTTCCAGAACTAACCAGATGTCCTTTTCCATAAGAGCTGTGCTGTCCCATGCTTCATCTCAGCTGGAGACACAGGCCATGAACCAGGACAAGCCCTTCTGTCCCAAGCTCCCAAGCTTCTTGCTCTTCTGGGAAAAATCCAATTTTAAAAAAATAATAAGCCCTAAGAAAATGGAATGCAAATTTTATTTTCTTGTGGATGACTCTTAAGGCTTGTGAAACTTACTGAAATTACATAGGGCCTAACCCAATAGCCCCATTCCAAGCTCTTGGTGAATATTCAGCTTTAGGAAAATTATGTTTTAAGTATAAAATGCACCCACTTGCTTTATAGGAGAAGGAAATGGCAACCCAATCCAATGTTTTTGCCTGGAAAATTCCATGGACAGAGGTGATTGGCAGGCTACAGTCCATGGGATCGCAGAGAGTCAGACACGACTGAGCAACTATCACT
The DNA here is from genome assembly GCF_032452875.1 of Bos javanicus. Lineage (NCBI taxonomy): Eukaryota > Metazoa > Chordata > Mammalia > Artiodactyla > Bovidae > Bos > Bos javanicus. The sequence continues at coordinate 13,695,529 of NC_083870.1, forward strand.
CACTCCTTCACTTTCTTTATAAGGCTTCCTTATACACCTTGGCTTCAATGAGGTAATAGATATTAAACTGTGGCATGTAAAGTTTTCCACATATGTGAAGTTTAATTCTTTTGTTGCCTCCTACCCCAGAGCCCGTGCCCTCTCCCCAGATTCTGGTGGGATCAACATCCATCACACCAGACTGGTGCAACGTCACCCTGGAGTGCAGAGCCTCTGGGGCCACAGATGATCTGAACGTGACCTGGGAGAACAAGGGCATCCCCGGAGAATGGGAGCAGAGAAGGACATTAGAACCAGCTTGCAGCCCATACATTCTGGCTGTGAGCGTGCCGAGAGGCCAGCCCAATGCCAGCCTCGTCTGTGTGGTCAGCAACCCGGTGGAATATAAAACTGCCTCCTTCGACCTTGGTGGAGTCTGCGTCCCTGGTGAGTGCAATCTGCCAGAGGGGAGGAGCACTTTCAGAGCTCAGATAGCACTGAGGTCTGGGGGTTCAGGGCTTTTCTTCCCACCATTTTCTTAGCACTGTTTTCTGACCACTTCATACAGGAGTGTAGGAAAAACATCCAACTTACTTTTGCTTTTCAGAGTGTGTCTCACATCCATGACCTGCTCTAACTGCTTGCCCCTGCTAGTCCAGGTAGTCGTTTTTCAGTGCCTCTCTCCACCACTATCCAACATCCATTGTGCATTCAGCATGGTCTTCAGGAAAGTAATCACACTGGGTCATTTGTGGCTTTTCTTCAAGTCTAACCTCCATGACTTCCTGTGGGATGTCATGGACGGGCTCAGACGCTCCTCTGTCCACATTTCTGACCTTATTTATACACTTACCACTGAATTCCTTGTTTGTCATTCCAGAATGTGCCCTGCTTCTGCAAGTTTTTGCACCTCTGGACATGTTGTTTTCTTGACCATCAGCCCTTCTTCATCCTGTGTCCTTGACTCCCTGTCTCATTCTTCATGGAGGATTCTCCTCAGCCACTGCAGATATGTGGGCTGTGAAAATGCATTCACACATGGCCCTGCCCTAAGATAGGCCCCATGATTGGTCTAAAAATCTGATAATTTGTCTAAAAATCTACTGATGTCTTGAAATTTTCATAATTTTTTAACAAGGAGTCTGCCTTTTAATTTTGCACAGAGTCCTGCCATGATATAGCCATCCTGCCTTCAGGCATCGACTCCCTCAGGGTGTCTGTGGCAACTCCTACACTGAGTGCTGATTATCTGTTTATGGATTTGTCTCCTCCATGGGCAGGAACACTATGAAGGCAGGAGCCGTGTTTTATTCTTTGAATCCCTGTGCAAGCACAAGCTTCTGGCCAAAGTTTATGTAATCAAAGTTGCACTGAATGAATGAATAACCTTATCCTGTGTGCAGTCTCACCCTCTGTAAACCATCCTCCATGAGCTGGTGCAGGGGTCTGAAATGCCAGGATCACTTAAAACATCTGTTAATTGGACCTCTCTACCCTAAGACTAGAGTGTCAGGTGATTTTCAATACTCAGCATTACCCACAAGCCCTCACTAATCCCTCTCACCTACATCTCATTCCCTGCCCAGTCCTGCCTGCTGCAATAAAGTGCTGGCAACTCCCAGGGGCTGGCTTTAGATACTGCCATTTCCCAAATGTGGTACCCCTCCTTCCTGGAATACTGTGCCCACCGTGAATATCTGGGAAACTGCTGCTCATCCCTCAAGGTCGGTTTATGCATCACCTCCTCTGGGAGGCCCTCCCTGAGGACCTCTTTGCAAGGGGTAAAGCTCTGTTTTACTGCAATCCCTCTGGCTAGCAGACTTAGATACTTTCTCAGTCATCTCCACCCCACCTTACTCATCTTAGTACCCTTGTCACCAAGCAGGAGCTTAGGACCTGGTTGAAGGAAAGAAACTGCTATACTCCTCCCTCTTCAGCTTCTGAACCAGGACTGTTTAGACTTCTCCACCTGCTGTCTATCTTCCTTTGGCAATGAATATCTCAGGCTCTCTCTTGACTTTAACTTATTTGCCCTCTAGGTTTGAGGAAAACAGATTCAGCCAATCTGGTCATTGCTGAACTCTTGCCAGGCATCCTTGGGGCAGTTGCGGCTGTGTTATTGATCCTCGGAGGCGGACTGTACCTTTGGAAGATACGTAGGAAGAAGATGGAGACTGGAAGAGGCAGGTTTCCCTTCTCCTTCCATGCCCACAAACCTCTCTTTCTCATTGCATTCTTGATATCCTTTCTCCTACAGTTTGTCCCCTTGAAATGTCCCTGCAGAGGGCTTAGTAGGTCTGGCCATGGTCTGTGTCCATAGCAGTGGGTGAGAGTGCAGATTTCCAAGGCTCAGATTCAACCTCCACTCTGCCTGTCTCTCAGGTGCAAGATCACAAGATGCTGATGATGATAGCATCCAGTATGTAGAGCTGAGCCAGCAGAAATCTCAAGAGAGCTCAAACAAGGTGAGAGCTGGGCTGTGTGCTCTCCCAGGTCTCTCACTGCCTGGCCTGAGTTTGTCAAATCTTGTCCCTGATGTTTCTGTTCCTACTGCCTCTTTAACACTTTTCAGACAGTCAACAATGTTAACTAAGAAAATTTGCGCTTGGGACCAATATAATGCTGGGCACTTAGGGGAATTCATAAGTATTGCATGTCATCCACTGGTTCTTTTCTGATCCTTCTAGGGCTCCTCTATCCCTCAGCTGTTTCAGGAACCTTTTGTCTTGCATTCCCAGGTTATCAGAGAACAGCATCTGAAAGAAAGGGTACCTCTCATTACTATCTACAGTGAAGTCTGTAAGCCAGGTCATGCCGTGCAGATAATTTAATTGGAGGAAACAGAAGAACTGACATTCCCAGGACAACTCCACCAGGAGCTTGATCCCTGCAGACACCTGCCTCTCACCGCTGGTCCAGTTCCAGCTGCCTTTGGTTTGCTGTACTCTGATCCTCCTGGCCACCATTCCCTGGGCCTATGTGGTCCTACCACTTCCTCTGATGCCTCTCCAAGCTGTCCTCCCACTAAGGATCCTCACAGCTGCAGAGCAAGCACTCCTCCTCTGCCATTGACTCAACTTCTGACCCCTCTCCTCCTGAAGCTTCCCAAAAAGGACCTTCCTGACTGTGTTAATCCCCATAGCCTCTGATGTGTGGTTGGTGTATGTCTTTCTGAGAACATGACTCCAGGCATGGAGACTGTGTGGAGATGGTCCATGCCACAGAGGAAGGAGTTAAGACTTTGGTGTTGGATGCTGAGCTGGGGGTCCATGGAGGCAACACGTATAGGCGGGAGCCCACAGAGGACTGGCCTGAGGCTTTCTTTGTGCCTCACACAGGGCGAAGTCTTGGGAAGAGTGTCTACTGTACATTATATATCTTATTCTTGGCTACTTGTGTTAACCTGGACTTCGGCCTCAACTCTGCCCAAGGGCCCCAAACCCAGCTTCCTTTAAAGTTGAAAGAGGAATCTGTGCCACTTCACCCCCTTCCAAGACTTATTTTTCTCAGAAAATAATCCTAGAACCTCAAAGTCAGGAGTTGCATTCTTAGAAAAACAGCTCTAGCCTATCCCTTTCTGGAATAAGAGTACTTGGTCATGAAGATGGATGTCAGTATCCGCCGACCATCCTTGATGAGGCTTCCAGGGGATAGAAAGAGTGAATTTTGTGGGAAGATCTGAACTAGACCTCTCCAGTTGCTTCTATTGAAGAGTCCTGCTGGCCTCAGTCTCTAGGTCAGCCTCTTTTTGGCTCACTCACATCCCTCTGTCGGGAATAATAGTTCCCTTTCCCTGCTCCTTGCTCCCACCCCTGACTACTGGAACCCTACCATCCTGCCCAAAGCCCTCTTCCTAACCACATGTTCCATGAAGCTTGTCTGGTTCACAGAGGTTTAGACATGGTCTCTCCTGTACTGATCTTTTCAAACACATAACTGAGGCTCTGTCACAGTCTGCCATGAGATTGGTCATGAGTCTTCCCTGCTAGACTCACCTAGGGCTTCCTCAGAAGGGTGTTGGGGCCACAGGAAACCAGTGCCAAGGAGACAAGGACAAGCCCCTCTGTCTGTGAAAGATTTGAGCAACCATTCTTCCGAACTCCCAGGGGGACTCCGCAGACTGAGACACAAAGAAGAGGTTGCTGAAGATTTTTCTGGTAGTGAGTCTAAAAGGGAATTAAAGATGGACATGATGACCTCCAGCAACCCCACCTGTCCCAGAAGTTTGAGGTGGGGACATCCCCACTCCACCGACAGCCTCATACTACCCGAAGACCTGTTTCAGCTGCACTGTGGTGTGGTGGAGCTTCTCCTTTCTCTGGAGGTCCTCATCTCTTGGAAGCCCCTGCTTCCTGCCTTGGGTCCCAGCTCTTGGGTCAGAAGTGGGCTCAATCTAGTAGTGTGAGTTGCTGTGATTTCTAAACTGACCCAGATTCCTGGGTCACTTGGTTCTCCTCCGTGCTCACCTCTGAACTGAGGTGCCTCATATCTGCCTTCAGACTGTCTAAACATGGTCCCTGCTCAGGGCTTGAGCATTGTGAAGCAATACTAAGAGCCTGCTGGATGGTGAACAGGTGAGGGAGGAGGCAGGGGATCTGTAATAGGACACCACTTCTGATCTCCTGTCCTTCAGGTGGAGCAGAAAACTGAAGGAAAGATAGGCTCCATCTCCTCATGAACTTCTCAGGTAACTGATCATGGTTGGGCATCAGTGCCCATAAGCCCAAGAGCATTGTAAGATGGGACCATCTGGTAGCCATTCCCACCCCCACCAAACTTAGAAAAAAATAAAATGAAGGGGCCTGGTTTTTTCTGAACCTGTAATGAACCAGGGTTTGTTCCATGCATTTTAGAAATATTATCCTTCTAATTCTAACAATGACACTCTAAGGTTGATATTATTATTCCCGTTTTGCAGAACAGAAAACCAGTATCTCAAACTAGTTGGTGGTACAGCAAAACCTGAATCTAACAAAGTTCATAGCTTACCCCTTCACATTAGTCACTGAAGACCTTGGAATTCTCAAGTATTCAGGTGGGAATATCCTCCAGCTTTTTCTCTCCCAAGGATCCCAGACTCTGACTGAGGTGCTTTAGTATCCTCATTGATATGGAGCAGCTGGTGGTTAAAAAGGAATTACTCCTGAAGTGGCCAATGTGGCCTTGGTGGATGGGAAACATAGAATGAGAGACCTTGATTTCTGATGCAGATGAGACATTTTAAGGGAAGATGTTTCTTCCCCTTGGGTCTCTGTCTTTCCTTGTAAGGTATGTGTGGATGTCATCACCTCATCTTCAAACCAGCTTCCCCTTTGCAATGTTATTCATAAAATCATTCAACATTCGATAAACTTTCTGTAAGTCTCTCATTTATGCCTTTAACAATTCTGTGAGCAAAGATCTCTATCATACAAATGAAGACATATAATCCAAAGATATTAAGTACTTCCACAAAGTGTCCTGAGTGTAAATGATTTGGGTCACAGGGAATCATAATTTCATTCATTTTGACTCCTTCTCACTCATCCCAGACACCCAACCAATCACCATGTCCCTTTGAGATAATCCTCATTAAGTTTCTTGTATTCCATTCTCTTATTCTTTTAACCACATTGTCTACCTAAAATATCTACTACTTACATGACATCTTCATTTGGATGTGTAAAATGTTTACATTTGAACTCGCTAAACATACTTTCCATATGCATCCATTCAGTAAATGTTATCTTTCTCCCTTTTGTTCTGGGTACCCAACCTTGGTGTCACCCTTGACTTCATTCTTTTTTTATACCCCAAACTCTCAGCAAATACTGATAATCTTTTCATTTTATATATATAAACACATACACATAACTACCTGTCACTACCTACTTGATCCAATATGACAATCATCTCTCATCTGCACTACTGCAATAGTCTCAGAGTCTCTCTGTTTCTGTTCCCAGTCCCTTAAAGATTATTCACAAGATACCATCAAGAGTGATCCCTTCAAACATGTTTCATTTCTTTACTCCTGAGCTGAGTATTCTTCTTTCACTCCCACTTTTCCCGCAAGCCCTACACCACCTGACCCCATCTCCCACACGCCCTTCTTTCCTTAATCCCCTCTAGGACATTGGGCTTTTTGCTATACCTTTAACACAACAGTCATGCTCCTGCCTCAGAGTCTTTATTTCTGCCTATAATTCTCTTATTCCAGCATCTATATGTCTCATTCCCTTACCTTCTTCAGGTCTTTGCACAAATTTTGTCTTCCTCACCCCCTTTTTAATACCACACCCTTCTGGCACCTCCTCACTCCTCCCTGCTCTGTTTTATCTATAGCATTCATCATAAGATTGAGGCAATATGTACTTAATCTAGGCTTTCCTCTAAAACAAATGTGCAAATCAAGTTTCAAAAAGTAACCTGCAAATGCTAGTATACAAATATCATTATTATTCCCAGGAAATTACAACACTGATAAGTTAATAAACTTGCCCCAGGTCACATAGCTATTAAGTGGGCAAAACTATGATTTAAATGTTGGAGTCAGATTCTAAGGTCCCTGATCTTGACCACTATATTATATTGACTAAATAAATTATAATCTATCTACATGAAGGGATACTACTTAGGAATAAAAATAGTAAAGTACATCTTTATATATTTAAACTGAACAGAGTCTATGAACATTAAATGTTCTAATCTATTGTTGATTCTTTATAGTGTAATTTTTAGTTCAGAAGAAAAAATGCATGAACACAGTGAGATGTTGACCAAATAATTTTTTTTAAAAAAAGAACCAAACAGAACTGAAAAACATAATAACTGAACTAAGAATTACACTATAAGGAGTCAATAATAGATTAGATGCTACAAAAAAAAATCAGCAAACTGGAAAAGAGAAGAATGGAAATCACTCAAGCTTAATAGACAAAAGAAAAATATTTAAATTAGAGACCATTTAAGAGACTTCTGAGACAACATCAAGCATACTAGGATTCACATTACAGGGGGTCCCAAAAGAGTAAAACAAAGAGAAAGGGTTATAGAATATATTTGAAGACATAGTAGCTGAAAAGTTCCATAATCTGAAAAAGGTCATGCATTCAGTTCTAGAAAGAACAGAGTACCAAGGATGATAAACCAAAGAGAATTACACTGAGACATACTGTAATTAAAACAGGGAAAATTAAAGATAAAGAGGGACTATTAAAAGCAAAAAGGAAAAGGCAACAAGTTACATGCAGAGGAAATCACATAAGACCATCAGCTGATTTTTCAGGAGAAATTGTCAGTCAGAGGGTGTGGCATGATAAAGTGATGAAAGGGGAAAGCCTAAAACCAAGAACACATTACCTGGCAAGGCTCTCGCTCAGATTTGATGGAGAAATCAAAAGTTTTACAAGCAAGCAAGTTCTAAAAGAGTTCAGCACCAACAAACCAGCTTTACAACAAATGTTAAAGGACCCTCTTTAAGCAAAATAACAAAAGACCACAACTACAAATATAAAAACTACAAAAGGAAAAAGCTAATGAGCAAAGGTAGATATATAGAAAAGATAGGAAATCGTCCAGACACAAAGCTATGAAGAAGGTTGAAAGAGAAAAGTAGTAAAAAAAAATTATCTATATTCACAATAAGAAGTTAGTTCAGTTCAGTTAAGTCACTCAGTCATGTCCGACTCTCTGTGACCCCATGGACTGCAGCACTCCAACCTCCCTGTCCATAACCAACTCCTGGAGTTTACTCAAACTCATGTCCATTGAGTCAGTGATGCCATCCAACCTTCTCATCCTCTGTTGTCCCCTTCTCCTCTTGCCTTCAATCTTTTCCGGTATCAGTGTCTTTTCAATTAGTCATCTCTTAGCATCAGAAGGCCAAAGTATTGGAGTTTCAGCTTCAACATCAGTCCTTCCAATGAACATTCAGGACTGACTTCCTTTAGGATGAACTGGTTGGATCTCCTTGCAGTCCGATGGACTCTCAAGAGTCTTCTCCAACACCACAGTTCAAAAGCATCAATTCTTCAGTGCTCAGCTTTCTTTAGAGTCCAACTCTCACAACCATACATGACAACTGCAAAAACCGTGGCTTTGACTAGATGAACATTTGTTGGCAAAGTAATGTCTCTGCTTTTTACTATGCTGTCTGGGTTGGTCATAACTTTGCTTCCAAGGAGTTCAGTTCAGTTCAGTCACTCAGTCGCGTCCGACTCTTTGCCACCCCATGAATCACAGCACGCCAGGCCTCCCTGTCCATCACCTACTCCAGGAGTTCACTCAAACTCATGTCCATCGAGTCGGTGATGCCATCCAGCCATCTCATCCTCTGTCATCCCCTTCTCCTCCTGCCCCCAATCCCTCCCAGCATCAGAGTCTTTTCCAATGAGTCAATTCTTCCCATCAGGTGGCCAAAGTATTGGAATTTCAGCTTTAGTATCAGTCCTTTTGAAGAACACCCAGGACTGATCTTCTTTAGAATGGACTGGTTGGATCTCCTTGCAGTCCAAGGGACTCTCAAGAGTCTTCTCCAACACCACAGTTCAAAAGCATCAATTCTTCGGTGCTCAGCTTTCTTCACAGTCCAACTCTCACATCCATACATGACCACTGGAAAAACCATAGCCTTGATTAGATGGACCTTTGTTGGCAAAGTAATGTCTCTGCTTTTCAATATGCTATCTAAGCTGGTCATCACTTTCCTTCCAAGGAGTAAGCGTCTTTTAATTTCATGGCTGCAGTCACCATCTGCAGTGATTTGGGAGCCAAAAAAAAAAAAAATCAAGTCTGCCACTATTTCCACTGTTTCCCCATATATTTCCCATGAAGTGATGGGACCAGATGTCATGATCTTCATTTTCTGAATGTTGAGCTTTAAGCCAACTTTTTCACTCTCCACTTTCACTTTCATCAAGAGGCTTTTGAGTTCCTCTTCACTTTCTGCCATAAGGGTGGTGTCATCTGCATATCTGAGGTTATTGATATTTCTCCCAGCAATCTTGGTTCCAGCTTGTGCTTCTTCCAGCCCAGCTTTTCTCATGATGTATTCTGCATAGAAGTTAAATAAGCAGGATGACAATATACAGCCTTGATGTACTCCTTTTCCTATTTGGAACCAGTCTGTTGCTCCATGTCCAGTTCTAACTGTTGCTTCCTGACCTGCATACAAATTTCTCAAGAGGCAAGTCAGGTGGTCTGGTATTCCCATCTCTTTCAGAATTTTCCAGTTTCTTGTGATCCACACAATCAAAGGCTTTGGCATAGTCAATAAAGCAGAAATAGATGTTTTTCTGGAACTCTCTTGCTTTTTCGATGATCCAGCGGATGTTGGCAATTTGATCTCTGGTTCTTCTGCCTTTTCTAAAACCAGCTTGAACATCAGGAAGTTCACGGTTCACATATTGCTGAAGCCTGGCTTGGAGAATTTTGAGCATTACTGTACTAGCATGAGAGATGAGTGCAATTGAGTGGTAGTTTGAGCATTCTTTGGCATTGCCTTTCTTTGGGATTGGAATGAAAACTGAACTTTTCCAGTCCTGTGGCCACTGTTGAGTTTTCCAAATTTGCTGGCATATTGAGTGCAGCACGTTCACAGGATCATCTTTTAGGATTTGAAATAGCTCAACTGGAATCCTATCACCTCCACTAGCTTTGTTCATAGTAATGCTTTCTAAGGTCCACTTGACTTCACATTCCAGGATGTCTGTCTCTAGGTGAGTGATCACACCATCGTGATTATCTTGGCTGCAACAGACCACACAGAAGTGCGCCAGCTGCAATGGACCGAGAAGAATTGTGGCCAAGAGGAGCTACCCCTCACCCAATTTCAGGGGCGGCAGCCAAGAGGAGCTACTCCATGTCCGAGGTCAGGGGCAGTGGCCAAGAGGATATACCCCACCATAGTTTGGCCCCAGGTAGACAGCAGGGAGGGAAGACAGCTCCACTCATCAACAGAAAATTGGATTAAAGATTTACTGAGCATGGCTGCACCCATCAGAACAAGACCCAGTATCCCCCTCAGTCAGTCTGTCCCATCAGGAAGCCTTCATAAGCCTCTTACCCTTCTCCATCAGAGGGCAGATAGGCTGAAAATCACAATCACAGAAAACTAACCCATCTGATCTAAGCCATGGACCACAGCCTTGTCTAACTCAATGAAACTATGAGCCATGTGGTGTAGGGCCACCCAAAATGGACGGGTCATGGTGGAGAGTTCTGACAAAATGTGGTCCACTGGAGAAGGTAATGGCAAACCACTTCAGTATTACTGCCTTGAGAACCCCATGAACAGTATGAAAAGGCAAAAAGATAGGACACTGAAAGGTGAACTGCCTAGGTAGGTAGGTGCCCAGTATGCTACTGGAGATCAGTGGAGAAGTAACTCCAGAAAGTATGAAGAGACAGAGCCAAAGCAAAAATGACACCCAGTTATGGATGTGACTGGTGATGGAAGTAAAGTCTGATGCTGTAAATAACAATATTGCATGGGAACCTGGGATGTTAGGTCCATGAATCAAGGCAAATTGGAAGTGATCAAACAGTAGATGGCAAGAGTAAACATCGGCATTTTAGGAACCAGTGAACTAAAATGGACTGGAATGGGTGAATTTAACTCAGATGACCATTATATCTACTACTGTGGGCAAGAATCCCTTAGAAAAGCGGAGTAGCCATCACAGTCAACAAAAGAGTCCAAAATGCAGTACTTCAAGGCAACCTCCAAAATGACAGAATGGTTTCTGTTTGTTTCCAAGGCAAGCCATTCAAGATCACAGTAATCCGAGTCTATGCCCCTACCAGTAATGCTGAAGAAGCTGAAGCTGAACGGTTCTATGAAGACCTACAAGACCTTCTATAATTAACACCCAAAAAAGATGTCCTTTTCATTATAGGGGACTAGAATGCAAAAGTGGGAATTCAAGAAACACCTGGAGTAACAGGAAAATTTGGCCTTGGAGTACAGAATGAAGGAGGGCAAAGGCTAATAGAGTTCTGTCAAGAGAATGCACTGGTCATAGCATACACCCTCTTCCAATAACACAAGAGATGACTCTACACATGGACATCACCAGACGGTCAACACCAAAATCAGATTGATTATATTCTTTGCAGCCAAAGATGGAGAAGCTCTATACAGTCAGCAAAAACAAGACCAGGAGCTGACTGTGGCTCAGATCATGAACTCCTTATTGCCAAATTCAGACTTAAATTGAAGAAAGTAGGAGAAGCCACTAGGCCATTCAGGTATGACCTAAATCAAATTCTTTATGATTATACACTGGAAGTGAGAAATAGATTTAAGGGACTAGATCTGATAGACAGAGTACCTGATGAACTATGGACAGAGCTTCATGACATTGTACAGAGGACAGGGATCAAGACCATCTCCAAGAAAAAGAAACGCAAGAAAGCAAAATGGCTGTCTGGGGAGGCCTTATAAAATGCCGTGAAAATAAGAGAAGCCAAAAGCAAAGGAGAAAAGGAAAGATATACCCATTTGAATGCCGAGTTCCAAAGAATAGCAAGGAAAGACAAGAAAGCCTTCCTCCATGATCAGTGCAAAGAAATAGAGGAGAACAATAGAATGGGGAAGACTAGAGATCTCTTCAAGAAAATCAGAGATACCAAGGGAACATTTCATGCATTTCATGCAAAGATGCACGATACTGGATGCTTGGGGCTGGTGCACTGGGACGATCCAGAGGGGTGGTACGGGGAGGGAGGAGGGAGGAGGGTTCAGGATGGGGAACACGTGTATACCTGTGGCGGATTCATGTTGATATACGGCAAAATCAATACAATATTGTAAAGTTAAAAAATAAAATAAAACACACACACACAAATATGTGGAGACTATACAACATGCTACTAATCAACAAGAGTCACTGAAGAAATTTAAAAAGAAATCAAAAACTACTTGGAGACAAGTGAAAATACAATGACTCATAATTTATGGGGTGCAGCAAAACCAGTTCTAAGAAGGAAGTTTATAACAATACAAGCCTACTACAGGAAACAAGGAAAAGTTCAAATAAACAACCTAACTTTATACCTGAAGAAACTAAAAAAAAAAAAAAGAGCATACAAAACCCAAAGTTAGAATGAAAGAATAATAAAGAGCAGAGCAGAAAATAGAGACTAAAAAGACAATATAAAAGATCAATGAAATAAGAGCTGTTCTTTAAAAAGACAAACAGAATGGGTAAATTTTAGCCAGACTCATCAAGAAAAGAATGTAGGCACAAATGATACAATAAGAAATGAAAAAGAAGTTACAACTGACACCACAGAAATAGCAAGGCTCAAAAGAGTGTAATGCAAACAACTTTACACTAATAGAATGGACAGTCTAGAAGAAATGAACAAATTCTTACAAATGTACAATCTCCCAAGACTGTATCAGGAAGAAATGTTAAGTATGAACAGAGCAAACACCAGTAATAAAACAAAACTCCCAAAAAGCAAAAGTCCAAGACCAAACAGCTTCACAAGTGACTTCTACCAAACATTTAAAGATGAGTTAACAACTATCCTTCTCAAATTATTCCAAAAAATCAAAGAGGGAGAAAAGCTTCTGAACTCATTCTACAGGGTAAGCAGCACCCTGACAACAAAACCAGACAAAGATATTACAGAAAAAGAAAATTGTGAGTCAATATCACTGATGAACATAGATGCAAAAATCCTCAACAAAATATTAGCAAACTGAATTCAGCAATACATTAAAAGTAGATTTTATCAAGTAGAATTTATCCGAAGATTTCAAGGATGGTTCAATATTCGCAAATCAAATATACCACTTCACCAAAATTGAAGAATAATATTTATAGGATCATCTCAGTAGATACATCGAAGCTTCTGGTAAAAGCTAATATTCATTTATGATTTTTTAAACTCTCAGCAAATTAAATATAGATGGAATGTATATCAACATAATAAAGGCCATATATATATATGACTATTTGCAGATGACAAAATATTATATATAGGAAACTCTAATGACTCCATCAAGAAACTGTTAGAAATGATAAATAAATTCAGTAAAGTTGCAGAATTAAAAATCAATACACAAAAATGCTGTATTTGTATACATTAATAACACTTACCAAAAAGAGAAATTAAGAAAATAATCCCACATATAACTGCATCTGGAGAAGGAAGTGGCAACCCACTCCAATATTCTCACCTGGTGAATCGCTTGGACCAAGGAGCCTGACGAGCTACAGTCTATGGGGTCGCAAAGAGCTGGACACATCTGAGCGACCAACACACACACACACATAACTGCGTCAAGAAGAATAAAACACCTAAGGATAAATTTAACCAAAGAGGTGAAAGACCTGTATATTGCAAACTATAAGATATTAATGAAAGACATTGAAGAAGACACAAATAAATGAAAATTTTTTCAGGGCTCATATATTGGATGAATCAATATTGTTAAATTGTCTACACTACCCAAAGCAATCTATAAATTCAATGCAATCCCGACCAAAATTCCTGTGATTTTTTTCAAATAAATAGAGCAGATAATACTAAAATTTATGGAAACACACACACTCAAAGATCAAAAGCAGTATTGAGAAAGAAGGACAAACCAGGAGACACCACACTGCCTGATTTCATAATGTATTACAAAGCTATAGGAACTAAAACAGTATGATGTTAACATAAAGACAGACACAGATCAATAATCAGAACTGAGAGCCAAAAAATAAATGCATACACATACAGTTAATTAATTATTAACAAGGGACCCAAGAATATATAGTGGGAAAATGACAGTCTCTTCCATAAGTGATGTTGGGAAAACTGCACAGCCACATGTGAAATGACCTTTATTTCATACCATACACAAAAATTGACTCAAAATGGGTTAAAGACTTAAACATCAGGCCTGAAACCATAAAATTTCTAGAAGAGAACATAAGCAGTAATCCCATTGACATGGGTCTTGGTGACGATTTCTTTAATCTGATGCTAAAGGCAAAAGCAATAAAAGAAAAAATAAAAAAGTGGGACCACATAATACCTAAAAGCTTGTGCACAGCAAAGGAGATCACCAGCAAAATGAAAACCTAACCTACTGAATGGTATTGTTTAAAAAAAATTTTAAACATGTATCTGATAAAGGGTTAATACACAACCTTTATGAATAACTCATACAACTCATTGGCAAAAAAGCTAACAATACAATTAAAAATAATTGAATATCTGAATAAACATTTTTACAAAGAAGACATGCATGTGACCCGCACACCTGTTAGAATGGCTATTATCAAAAAGACAAGAGACAACAACTATTGAGTTTATAGCTATGGGAAAAAAAAGGAACCATTATGTAGAGTGTGTAAAAGTACATCGGTACAGCCACCATGAAAAACTATGAATGCTCCTCAAAAAAATAAATAAATAAATAAATAAAACTACCATGTGCTAAGCTGCTTTGGTTGTGTCTGACTCTTTGCAACGCTATGGACTGTAGCCCTTCAGGTTCCTCTGTCCATTGGATTCTCCAGACAAGCATACTGGAGTGGGATGCCAAGCCCTTCTCCAGGGGATCTTCCCGACCCAGGGATCGAATCTGTGTCTTTTATGTCTCCTGTACTGGCAAGCGGGTTCTTTACCACTAGCGCCACCAGAGAAGACATAAAACTATCACATGATCTATCAAACGCATTTCTGGGTATGTATCCAAAGGAAATGGTAGCACTACCTGGAGGAGATATCCACCTCCCATGTTCATTGCAGCATTATTTGCAGTAACCACAAGAAGGAAACCTAAATGTCCATCAACAGAACAATGGATGAAGAAAAATGTAGTATACATAAGGAAAAGTTGTTCAGCCATAAATAAGAAGAAAATCCTGCTATTTGTAACAAGATAAATGAACCTTGAGGGCATTATACTAGTGAGTCAGGCAGAGAAAAATGGATACTATATGTTCTTGCTTATATGTGAAATTTTAAAAAGCCAAACTCATAGAAACATGGTAGAATGATGCTTACCAGGAGTCAGGATGGAGGAGATTGGGAGATGTTGGTCAATATGTACAAATTTCCACTTACAAAATGAATAAGCTCTTTGGATCTAATGTACAGCATGGCGACAATAATTAACAATACTGTATTATACATGGGTCTCCCTGGTGGCAAAGATGGTAAAGAAATTGCCTATAGTGTGGGAAGATCCATGTTCAATCCCTGGGTTGGAAAGATCCCCTGGAAAAGGGAATGGCTACTCTTTCCAGTATTCTTGGGACTTCCCTGGTGGCTCAGACAGTAAAGAACCTGGAGAAGGAAAGGCTTTATATATATTTGCAAGTTGTTAAGAGGATATATTTTAATTCTTATTACCAAAAAAAAAAAAATACTAATTATGTGGGGATGAAAGTTTAAATAACCTCATTGTACTAATTATTTCACAATATTATATGTTTCATAATCACCTTAAACCCTAGCTTACAAGTCCTATAAATCAATAATATCTCAATAGGACTGGAAAAATAGAATATTTTGATAGCTAGCTTTGTGATGTGTGATAACAAGTGATTTTTATTCTTCTGTATAATTTTTCAATGTTTTTCAAATTTTATATAATCAAACTGGATTATTGATTACCATGGATTATTATCAGGAAAAGACTCACTTTTAAAAATTTGTTTGTCCTAATGCCAAAAGAGGAAAAGTGTGTTGTATTAGCAAATAATTAATGATTCTTGGTTGTTGAGATTTGATTTATGTATTTTTTAGTCACAAAGTGTATAAGATTTATAAGAGAATTTAAGGCTAATGATCTCAGAGTTTTTTTGTTATAAATATTTCAAATATATCAATATCTTAATGTTATTGATGTGCAGGTTTGAAAATCAAGCCAACTATATTTTTAAAATAATTTTATAGTTTCCTAAAATCTAACTGATTAAAGCTCAATTGTATAAATATTTATACAAATTTCATTACAATTATACACTTGAAATGAATGTATAGTCTTTGGAATAAAGCTTCTATAAACATCAGTGTGCAGGTTTTTGTGTGGACCTGCACAGAAGTTTTCAACTCTTTTGAGTAAATATTAAGAAATACAACTGCCAAGTAGTTTGGAAAGAGTATGTTTGGTTCTTTAGGAAATTACCATATGGCCTTCGAAGTTTGCTGTGCCATTTTGCATACTCACCAGCAGCAACTTCCTGTTGTATCTCATCTTATTGTTAGTATTCTGGGTTTGGCCATTCTGATTGGTGCATAGTGATGTCATTGTTTTGATTTACATTTCCCTGAGGACACATCATGTGAAGCATTTTTTTTTTCATGTGTTTATTTTTCATCTGTTTATAGTCTTTGGTGAGGTGTCTGTTGGAGTCTTTGGCCTATTTTTTTATTGTGTCATTTGTTTTCTTATTCTTGAGTTTTTAGAGTTTCTTGTATATTTTGGATAAAAGTCCTTTGTCCAATGTGTTTTTTGTATTTCTCCCAGCATATAATTCGACCTCTCATTCTTTTGTCATTGTCTTTCACAGAGTCAATCTTTTTAATTTTAATAAAGTCCAACACATGAATGATTTCTTTCATGAATTATGTCTTTGGTGTATTTAAAAGTCATCACCATACCCAAGGTTTTCTCCCATTATATCTTCTGGAAGTATCATATTTTTTTTAATGAAAAAGAATTACTTTACAACGCTGTGTTAGTACCTGCTGTACAACAATGTGAATCAGCTATGTTGTTGTTCAGAGCTCAGTCATGTCTGACTCTTTGCAATCCCATGCACTACATCATGCCAGGCCTCCCTGTCCTCCACTATCTCCTGGACTTTGCTCAAATTTGTGTCTATTGAGTCAGCAATGCTATCTAACCATCTCATCCACTATCGCACCCTTCTCCTCCTGCCCTCAATCTTTCCCAGCATCAGGGTCTTTTCCAATGAATTAGCTATAAGTATACATATATTCCCTCCCTCTTGAGCCTTCCTCCCACTCTCCCATCCCACCCCTTTAGGGTCATCCAGAAGTTTTAAAGTGCTGTATTTTATGTATAGGTTTATGGTCCATTTTGAATTAAGCTTTGTGAAGGATGTAAATTTTGTGTCCAGATTATTTTTTTGTATGTAGATGTACAACTGTTCTGGCAGTATTTTTTTAATTTATTTATTTTAATTGGAGGCTAATCACTTTACAATATTGTAGTGGTTTTTGCCATACATTGACGTGAATCAGCCATGGGTGTACATGTGTTCCCCACCCTGGACCCTCCTTCCACCTCAGACCCTATCCCATCCCTCTGGGTCATCTCAGTGCACCAGCCCTGAGGATCCTGTCTCATGCATCAAACCTGGACTGGCGATCTGTTTCACATATGATAATATGCATGTTTCAATGCTATTCTCTTAAATCATCCCACCTTCGCCTTCTCCCACAGAGTCCAAAAGACTGTTCTATACATCTGTGTCTCTTTTGCTGTCACACATATAAGGTTATCATTACCATCTTTCTAAATTCCATATATACGCGTTCAGTTCAGTTCAGTCGCTCAGTCCTGTCCGACTATTTGCGACCCCATGAATAGCAGCATGCCAGGCCTCCCTGTCCATCACCAACTCCCGGAGTTCACTCAAACTCACGTCCATCAGGTCAGTGATGCCATCCAGCCATCTCATCCTCTGTCGTCCCCTTTTCCTCCTGCCCCCAATCCCTCCCAGCATCAGAGTCTTTTCCAATGAGTCAACTCTTCTCATGAGGTGGCCAAAGTACTGGAGTTTCAGCTTTAGCATCATTCCTTCTGAAGAACACCCAGGACTGATCTCTTGAGAATGGACTGGTTGGATCTCCTTGCAGTCCAAGGGACTCTCAATAGTCTTCTCCAACACCACAGTTCAAAAGCATCAATTCTTTGGCACTCAGCTAGAGGAGAACATAGGCAAAACACTCTCCGACATAAATCACAGCAGGATCCTCTATGATCCACCTCCCAAAGTAATGGAAATAAAAGCAAAAATAAACAAATGGGACCTAATTAAACTTAAAAGCTTTTGCACAACAAAGGAAACTGTAAGTAAGGTGAAGACAGCCTTCAGATGGGAAAAAACAATAGCAAATGAAGCAACTGACAAAGAATTAATCTCAAAAATATACAAGCAACTCCTGCAGCTCAATTCCAGAAAAATAAACGACCCAATAAAAAAATGGGCCAAAGAACTAAACAGACATTTCTCCAGAGAAGACATACAGATGGCTAACAAACACAGGAAAAGATGCTCAACATCACTCATTATCAGAGAAATGCAAATCAAAACCACAATGAGGTACCATTTCACTCCAGTCAGAATGGTTGCTATCCAAAAGTCTACAAGCAATAAATGCTGGAGAGGGTGTGGAGAAAAGGGAACCCTCATACACTGTTGGTGGGAATGCAAACTAGTACAGCCACTATGGAGAACAGTGTGGAGATTCCTTAAAAAACTGGAAATAGAACTACCATATGACCCAGCAATGCCACTGCTGGGCATACACACGGAGGAAACCAGAATGGAAAGACACGTGTATAGGTCTTTTGTTTCTTTAGGTAGATATATGCCTAAGTGTTTTATTCTTTTCCTTGCAATGGTGAATGAAATTGTTTCCTTAATTTCTCTTTCTGCTTTCTCAGTGTATAGGAATGCGAGGGATTTCTGTGTGTTAATTTTATATCTTGCCACTTTACTATATTCATTGATTCAGATCAGATCAGATCAGCCGCTCAGTCGTGTCTGACTCTTTGCGACCCCATGAATCGCAGCACACCAGGCCTCCCTGTCCATCACCAACTCCCGGAGTTCACTCAAACTCACGTCCATCGAGTCAGTGATGCCATCCAGCCATCTCATCCTCTGTCGTCCCCTTCTCCTCCTGCCCCTAATCCCTCCCAGCATCAGAGTCTTTTCCAATGAGTCAACTCTTCGCATGAGGTGGCCAAAGTACTGGAGTTTCAGCTTTAGCATCAGTCCTTCCAAAGAAATCCCAGGGCTGATCTCCTTCAGAATGGACTGGTTGGATCTCCTTGCAGTCCAAGGGACTCTCAAGAGTCTTCTCCAACACCACACTGCAAAAGCATCAATTCTTCGGCACTCAGCCTTCTTCACAGTCCAACTCTCACATGCATACATGACCACAGGAAAAACCATAGCCTTGACTAGACGAACCTTTGTTGGCAAAGTAATGTCTCTGCTTTTGAATATGCTATCTAGGTTGGTCATAACTTTCCTTCCAAGGAGTAAGCGTCTTTTAATTTCATGGCTGCAGTCACCATCTGTAGTGATTTTGGAGCCCAGAAAAATAAAGTCTGACACTGTTTCCACTGTTTCCCCATCTATTTCCCATGAAGTGGTGGGACCGGATTGATTAGCTCTAGTAATTTTCTGATGGCATCTTTAAGGTTTTCTATGTAGAGGATCATGTCATATGCAAACGGTGAGAGTTTTACTTCTTCTTTTCCAACCTGGATTCCTTTTATTTCTTTTTCTGCTCTGATTGTTGTGGCTAAAACTTCCAAAACTATGTTGAATAGTAGTGGTGAGAGTGGGCACCCTTGTCTTGTTCCTGAGTTTAGGGAAAATGCTTTCAATTTTTCACCATTGAGGATAATGTTTGCTGTGAGTTTATCATATATTGCTTTTATTATGTTTGGGTATGTTCCTTCTGTGCCTGCTTTCTGGAGGGTTTTTATCATAAATGGATGTTGAATTTTGTCAAAGGCTTTCTCTGCATCTATTGAGATAATCATATGGTTTTTATCTTTCAATTTGTTAATGTGGTATATCACATTGATTGATTTGAGAATATGGAGGAATCCTTGCATCCCTGGGATAAAGCTCACTTGGTCACTATGTATGATCTTTTTAATATGTTGTTGGGTTCTGTTTGCTAGAATTTTGTTAAGGATTTTTGCTTCTATGTTCATCAGTGATATTAGCCTGTAGTTTTCTTTTTTTGTGGCATATCTGGTTTTGGTATTAGGGTGATGGTGGCCTCATAGAATGAGTTTGGAAGTTTACCTTCCTCTGCAATTTTCTGGAAGAGTTTGAGTAGGATAGGTGTTAGCTGTTCTCTAAATTTTCGGTAGAATTCAGCTCTGAAGCCATCTGGTCCCGGGCATTTGTTTGCTGGAAGATTTCTGATTTCAGTTACAATTTCCGTGCTTGTGATGGGTCTGTTAAGATTTTCTATTTCTTCCTAGTTCAGTTTTGGAAAGTTATACTTTTCTAAGAATTTGTCCATTTCTTGCAAGTTGTCCATTTTATTGGCATATAATTGCTGAGAGTAGTCTTTTATGATACTTTGTATTGTGTTGTCTGTTGTGATTTCTCCATTTTTATTTCTAATTTTGTTGATTTGATTCTTCTCCCTTTGTTTCTTGATGAGTCCGGCTAATGGTTTGTCAATTTTATTTATATCCTCAAAGAACCAGCTTTTAGCTGTGTTGATTTTTGCTATGGTCTCTTTTATTTCTTTTACACTTATTTCTCCCCTAATTTTTAAGATTTCTTTCCTTCTACTAACCCTGAGGTTCTTCATTTCTTCCTTTTCTAGTTGCTTTAGGTGTAGAGTTAGGTTATTTATTTTACTTTTTTATTGTTTCTTGAGGTAAGCCTGTATTGCTATGAACCCTCTGCTATGAACCACTGCTTTTACAGTGCCCCATAGGTTTTGGGTTGTTGTGTTTTCATTTTCATTCATTTCTATGCACATTTTGATTTCTTATGTGATTTTTTGGTTATTCAGAAGCACGTTGTTCAGGCTTCATATGTTGGCATTTTTTATAGTTTTTTTTTTCCCAGTAATTAACATCTAATTTTACTTCACTGTGGTCAGAAAAAATGCTTGGAATGATTTCTATTTTTTTTAATTTACCAAGACAAGATTTATGGCGCATGATGTGATCTATCCTGGAGATTCCATGTGCACTTGAGAAAAAGGTGAAATTCATTGTTTTGGGATGAAATGTCCTATAGATATCAATCAGGTCTAACTGGTCCATTGTATCATTTAAAGTTTGTGTTTCCTTGTTAACTTTCTGTTTAGTTGACCTATCCATAGGTGTGAGTGGGGTATTAAAGTCTCCCACTATTTTTGTGTTATTGTTAATTTCTCCTTTCATACTTGTTAGCATTTGCCTTACATGTTGCGGTGCTCCTATGTTGGGTGCATATATAATTGTTATATCTTCTTCTTGGATTGATCCTTTGGTCATTGTGTAGTATCCTTCTTTGTCTCTTTTCACAGCCTTTGTTTTAAAGTCTATTTTATCTAATATGACTATTGCTACTCCTGCTTTCTTTTGGTATCCATTTGCAAGAAATATCTTTTTCCAACCCTTCACTTTCAGTCTATATGTGTCCCTTGTTTTGAGGTGGGTCTCTTGTAGACAACATATATAGGGGTCTTGTTTTTGTATCCATTCAGCCAGTCTTTGCCTTTTGGTTGGCGCATTCAACCCATTTACATTTAAGGTAATTATTGATAAGTATGATCCCATTGCCATTTACTTTGTTCTTTTGGGTTCGAGTTTCTACACCTTTTCTGTGTTTCCTGTCTAGAGAAGATCCTTTTGTATTTGTTGAAGAGCTGGTTTGGTGATGCTGAATTCTCTCAGCTTTTGCTTGTCTGTAAAGCTTTTGATTTCTCCTTCATATTTGAATGAGATCTTTGCTGGGTACAGTAATCTGGGCTGTAGGTTTTTCTCTTTCATTATTTTAAGTATGTCCTGCCATTCCTTTCTGGCCTGAAGAGTTTCTATTGAAAGATCAGCTGTTATCCTTATGGGGATCCCCTTGTGTGTTATTTGTTGTTTTTCCCTTGCTGCTTTTAATATTTGTTCTTTGTGTTTGATCTTTGTTCATTTGATTAACATGTGTCTTTGGGGTGTTTCACCTTGGATTTATCCCTTTTGGGACTCTCTGGGTTTCTTGGACTTGGGTGGCTATTTCCTTCCCCATTTTAGGGAAATTTTCAACTATTATCTCTTCAAGTATTTTCTCATGGCCTTCCTTTTTGTTCTTCTTCTGGGGCTCCTGCTGCTGCTGCTGCTGCTAAGTCACTTTAATCATGTCCGACTCTGTGTGACCCCATAGGCGTCAGCCCACCAGGCTCTCCTGCCACTGGGATTCTCCAGGGAAGAACACTAGATTGGGGTGCCATTTCCTTCTCCAATGCATGAAAGTGAAAAGTGAAAGTGAAGTCGCTCAGTCGTGTCTGACTCTTAGCGACTCCATGGACTGCAGCCTACCAGGCTCCTCCATCCATGGGATTTTCCAGGCAAGAGTTCTGGAGTGGGGTGCCATTGCCTTCTCCATGATTCGAATATTGGGGCATTTAACATTGTCCCAGAGGTCTCTGAGGTTGTGCTCATTTAATTCTTTTTTTCTTTTTTCCTCTCTGCTTCATTTATTTCTACCATTCTACCTTCTACCTCACTTATCCTATCTTCTGCTTCCATTATTCTACTGTTGGCTCCTTCCGGAGTGTTTTTTTGTCTCATTTATTGCAATATTCATTATATATCTACTCTTTTTTATTTCTTATAGGTCCTTGTTAAACATTTCTTGCATCTGCTCAATCCTTGTCTCCAGGCTATTTATCTGTAACTCCATTTTGTTTTCAAGATTTTGAATCGGAGGAGCCAAGATGGCAGAGGAGTAGGACGGGGAGAACACTTTCTCCCCCACAAATTCATCAAAAGAGCATTTAAACGTCGAGTAAATTCCACAAAACTACTTCTGAATGCCGGCAGAGGACATCAGGCACCCAGAAAAGCACCCCAACTCTTCGAAAGGAGCGCGACTGAACAAAGAGAAGAAATACAGCTCCACCCACCAGAACACTGACACAAGCTTCCCTAACCAGGAAACCTTGACAAGCCACCTGTACAAACCTACACACAGCGAGGAAACACCACAATAAAGAGAACTCCACAAACTGCCAGAATACAGAAAGGACTCCCAAACTCAGCAATTTAAACAAGATGAAGAGACAGAGGAATACCCAGCAGATAAAGGAACAGGATAAATGCCCACCAAACCAAACAAAAGAGGAAGAGATAGGGAATCTACCTGATAAAGAATTCCGAATAATGATAGTGAAATTGATCCAAAATCTTGAAATTAAAATAGAATCACACATAAATAGCCTGGAGACAAGGATTGAGAAGATGCAAGAAAGGTTTAACAAGGACCTAGAAGAAATAAAAGAGTCAATATATAATGAATAATGCAATAAATGAAATTAAAAACACTCTGAAGGCAACAAATAGTAGAATAACAGAGGCAGAATATAGGATTAGTGAATTAGAAGATAGAATGGTAGAAATAAATGAATCAGGGAGGATAAAAGAAAAACGAATTAGAAGAAATGAGGACAATCTCAGAGACCTCCAGGACAATTTTAAACGCTACAACATTCAAATCATAGGGGTTCCAGAAGAAGAGGACAAAAAGAAAGACCATGAGAAAATACTTGAGGAGATAATAGTGGAAAACTTCCCTAAAATGGGGAAGGAAATAATCACCCAAGTCCAAGAAACCCAGAGAGTCCCAAACAGGATAAACCCAAGGCGAAACACCTCAAGACACATATTAATCAAATTAACAAAGATCAAACACAAAGAACAAATATTAAAAGCAGCAAGGGAAAAACAACAAATAACACACAAGGGAATTCCCATAAGGATAACAGCTGATCTTTCAATAGAAACTCTTCAAGCCAGGAGGGAATGGCAAGACATACTTAAAATGATGAAAGAAAATAACCTACAGCCCAGATTATTGTACCCAGCAAGGATTTCATTCAAGTATGAAGGAGAAATCAAAAGCTTTTCAGACAAGCAAAAGCTGAGAGAATTCTGCACCACCAAACCAGCTCTCCAACAAATACTAAAGGATATTCTCTAGACAGGAAACACAAAAACGGTGTATAAACTCGAACCCAAAACAATAAAGTAAATGGCAACGGGATCATACTTATCAGTAATTACCTTAAACGTAAATGGGTTGAATGCCCCAACCAAAAGACAAAGACTGGCTGAATGCATACAAAAACAAGACCCCTATATATGTTGTCTATAAGAGACCCACCTCAAAACAGGGGACACATACAAACTGAAAGTGAATGGCTGGAAAAAGATTTTCCATGCAAATAGGGACCAAAAGAAAGCAGGAGTAGCAATACTCATATCAGATAAAATAGACTTTAAAACAAAGGCTGTGAAAAGAGACAAAGAAGGTCACTACATAATGATCAAAGGATCAATCCAAGAAGAAGATATAACAATTATAAATATATATGCACCCAACACGGGAGCACCGCAGTATGTAAGACAAATGCTAACAAGTATGAAAGGAGAAATTAACAATAACACAATAATAGTGGGAGACTTTAATACCCCACTCACACCTATGGATAGATCAACTAAACAGAAAATTAACAAGGAAACACAAACTTTAAATGATACAATAGACCAGTTAGACCTAGTTGATATCTATAGGACATTTCATCCCAAAACAATGAATTTCACCTTTTTCTCAAGCGCACCTGGAACCTTCTCCAGGATAGATCACATCCTGGGCCATAAAGCTAGCCTTGGTAAATTCAAAAAAATAGAAATCATTCCAAGCATCTTTTCTGACCACAATGCAGTAAGATCAGATCTCAATTGCAGGAGAAAAATGATTAAAAATTCCAACATATGGAGGCTGAACAACACGCTGCTGAATAACCAACAAATCACAGAAGAAATCAAAAAAGAAATCAAAATTTGCATAAAAACGAATGAAAATGAAAACACAACAACCCAAAACCTGTGGGACACGGTAAAAGCAGTCCTAAGGGGAAAGTTCATAGCAATACAGGCACACCTCAAGAAACAAGAAAAAAGTCAAATAAATAACCTAACTCTACACCTAAAGCAACTAGAAAAGGAAGAAATGAAGAACCCCAGGGTTAGTAGAAGGAAAGAAATCTTAAAAATTAGAGCAGAAATAAATGCAAAAGAAACAAAAGAGGCCATAGCAAAAATCAACAAAACCAAAAGCTGGTTCTTTGAAAGGATAAATAAAATTGACAAACCATTAGCCAGACTCATCAAGAAACAAAGGGAGAAAAATCAAATCAATAAAATTAGAAACGAAAATGGAGAGATCACAACAGACAACACAGAAATACAAAGGATCATAAGAGACTACTACCAACAATTATATGCGAATAAAATGGACAACTTGGAAGTAATGGACAAATTCTTAGAAAAGTACAACTTTCCAAAACTCGACCAGGAAGAAATAGAAAATCTTAACAGACCCATCACAAGCACGGAAATTGAAACTGTAATCAAAAATCTTCCAGCAAACAAAAGCCCAGGTCCAGACAGCTTCACAGCTGAATTCTACCAAAAATTTAGAGAAGAACTAACACCTATCCTGCTCAAACTCTTCCAGAAAATTGCAGAGGAAGGTAAACTTCCAAACTCATTCTATGAGGCCACCATCACCCTAATACCAAAACCTGACAAAGATCCCACAAAAAAAGAAAACTACAGGCCAATATCACTGATGAACATAGATGCAAAAATCCTTAACAAAATTCTAGCAATCAGAATCCAACAACACATTAAAAAGATCATACACCATGACCAAGTTGGCTTTATCCCAGAGATGCAAGGATTCTTCAATATCCACAAATCAATGAATGTAATACACCACATTAACAAATTGAAAAATAAAAACCATATGATTATCTCAATAGATGCAGAGAAAGCCTTTGACAAAATTCAACATCCATTTATGATAAAAACTCTCCAGAAAGCAGGAATAGAAGGAACATACTTCAACATAATAAAAGCTATATATGACAAACCCACAGCAAACATTATCCTCAATGGTGAAAAATTGAAAGCATTTCCTCTAAAGTCAGGAACAAGACAAGGGTGCCCACTTTCACCATTACTATTCAACATAGTTTTGGAAGTTTTGGCCACAGCAATCAGAGCAGAAAAAGAAATAAAAGGAATCCAAATTGGAAAAGAAGAAGTAAAACTCTCACTATTTGCAGATGACATGATCCTCTACATAGAAAACCCTAAAGACTCCACCAGAAAATTACTAGAACTAATCAATGACTATAGTAAAGTTGCAGGATATAAAATCAACACACAGAAATCCCTTGCATTCTTATACACTAATAATGAGAAAACAGAAAGAGAAATTAAGGAAACAATTCCATTCACCATTGCAACGGAAAGAATAAAATACTTAGGAATATATCTACCTAAAGAAACTAAAGACCTATATATAGAAAACTATAAAACACTGGTGAAAGAAATCAAAGAGGACACTAATAGATGGAGAAATATACCATGTTCATGGATTGGAAGAATCAATATAGTGAAAATGAGTATACTACCCAAAGCAATTTATAGATTCAATGCAATCCCTATCAAGCTACCAACAGTATTCTTCACAGAGCTAGAACAAATAATTTCACAATTTGTATGGAAATACAAAAAACCTCGAATAGCCAAAGCGATCTTGAGAAAGAAAAATGGAACTGGAGGAATCAACCTACCTGACTTCAGGCTCTACTACAAAGCCACAGTTATCAAGACAGTATGGTACTGGCACAAAGACAGAAATATAGATCAATGGAACAAAATAGAAAGCCCAGAGATAAATCCACGCACATATGGACACCTTATCTTTGACAAAGGAGGCAAGAATATACAATGGATTAAAGACAATCTCTTTAACAAGTGGTGCTGGGAAATCTGGTTAACCACTTGTAAAAGAATGAAACTAGAACACTTTCTAACACCATATACAAAAATAAACTCAAAATGGATTAAAGATCTCAACGTAAGACCAGAAACTATAAAACTCCTAGAGGAGAACATAGGCAAAACACTCTCTGACATACATCACAGCAGGATCCTCTATGACCCACCTCCCAGAATATTGGAAATAAAAGCAAAAATAAACAAATGGGACCTAATTAAACTTAAAAGCTTCTGCACATCAAAGAAAACTATTAGCAAGGTGAAAAGACAGCCTTCAGAATGGGAGAAAATAATAGCAAATGAAGCAACCGACAAACAACTAATCTCAAAAATATACAAGCAACTCCTACAGCTCAACTCCAGAAAAATAAATGACCCAATCAAAAAATGGGCCAAAGTTCTAAATAGACATTTCTCCAAAGAAGACATACAGATGGCTAACAAACACATGAAAAGATGCTCAACATCACTCATTATCAGAGAAATGCAACTCAAAACCACTATGAGATACCATTTCACACCAGTCAGAATGGCTGCGTTCCAAAAGTCTACAAATAATAAATGCTGGAGAGGGTGTGGAGAAAAGGGAACCCTCTTACACTGTTGGTGGGAATGCAAACTAGTACAGCCACAATGGAGAACAGTGTGGAGATTCCTTAAAAAACTGGAAATAGAACTGCCTTATGATCCAGCAATCCCACTGCTGGGCATACACACTGAAGAAACCAGAAGGGAAAGAGACACATGTACCCCAATGTTCATCGCAGCACTGTTTATAATAGCCAGGACATGGAAGCAACCTAGATCTCCATCAGCAGATGAATGGATAAGAAAGCTGTGGTACATATACACAATGGAGTATTACTCAGCCATTAAAAAGAATACATTTGAATCAGTTCTAATGAGTTGGATGAAACTGGAGCCTATTATACAGAGTGAAGTAAGCCAGAAGGAAAAACATCAATACAGTATACTAATGCATATATATGGAATTTAGAAAGATGGTAACAATAACCCGGTGTACGAGACAGCAAAAGAGACACTGATGTATAGAACAGTCTTATGGACTCTGTGGGAGAGGGAGAGGGTGGGAAGATTTGGGAGAATGACATTGAAACACATAAAATATCATGTAAGAAACGAGATGCCAGTCCAGGTTCGATGCACGATACTGGGTGCTTGGGGCTAGTGCAGTGGGACGACCCAGAGGGATGGTATGGGGAGGGAGGAGGGAGGAGGGTCCAGGATGGGGAACACATGTATACCTGTGGCGGATTCATTTTGATATTTGGCAAAACTAATACAATTATATAAAGTTTAAAAATAAAAATTTTTTAAAAAAAGATTTTGAATCATTTTTACTATCATTATTCTGAATTCTTTTTCAAGTAGACTCCCTACATCCTCCTCTTTTGTTTCGTGGGCATTTGTCATGTTCCTTTACCTGCTGAGTATTTCTCTGCCTTTTCATCTTGTTTAGATTGCTGTGTTTGACCTTTCTGTATTCTGTAGTTTGTGGTTCCCCTTTATTGTGGAGGTTCCTCCCTGTGGGTAGGGTTGGATGAGTGGCTTGTCAAGGTTTCCTAGTTAGGGAAGCTTGTGTCGATGTCCTGGTGGGTGGAGCTGGATTTCTTCTCTCTGGAGTGCAATAAAGTGTGCAGTAGTGAGTTTTGAGATGTCTGTGGGTTTGGTATGACTTTGGGCAGCCTGTATATTAAAGCTCAGGGCTATGTTCCTGTGTTGCTGGAGAATTTGCATTGTATGTCTTGCTCTGGAACTTGTTGGCTCTTGGGTGGTGCTTGGTTTCAGTGTAGCTATGGAGACTTTTGAATGATCTCTTATCAGTTAATGCTCCCTGGAGTCAGGAGTTCTCTGGTGTTCTCAGGTTTTGGATTTAAGCCTCCTGCCTCTGGTTTTCATCTTATTCTTAAAGTAGCCTCAAGACTTCTCCATCCATACAGCGCTGATGATAAAACATCTAGGTTAATAGTGAAAAGATTCTCCACAATGAGGGACACCCAGAGTGGTTCATAGAGTGGCATGGAGAAGAGAAGAGGGAGAAGAGAGACAGAGGTGACCAGGAGGAGAAGAGTGGGGATCAAAAATGGAGCGAGCAATCTAGCCAGTAATCAATTCCCTATATGCTCTTCACAGTCTGGAACCCTCAGAGAGTTTCACAGAGTTACATAGAGAAGAGATGAAGGAGGAAGGAGACAGAGGTGACCAGGAGGAGAAAAGGGGGGAATCAAAAGGAGAGAGACAGATCTAGCCAGTAATCAATTCCCTAAGTGTTCTCCACATCCCAGAACACACAAAGAGATTCACAGAGTTGGGTAGAGAAGAGAAGGGGGAGGGAGGAGATAGAGGTGACCCGGGGGAGAAAAAGGAGAGTCAAAAGGCAGACAGAGTAATCAAGCCAGTAATTACACTCCTAAGTAAAAATGGGTACTGATGATTGGATTCTTAAAGGTACAAAATTGATAACAAATACCAAATAGCAAAGATTAAAAATCTAGAGTAGAGGTTGCAGCTGCTGCTGCTAAGTCACTTCAGTCGTGTCTGACTCTGTGCGACCCCATAGACAGCAGCCCACCAGGCCCCACTGTCCCTGGGATTCTCCAGGCAAGAACACTGGAGTGGGTTGCCATTTCCTTCTCCAATGCATGAAAGTGAAAAGTGAAAGGGAAGTCGCTCAATCGCATCCGACTCTTAGCGACCCCATGGACTGCAGCCCACCAGGCTCCGCCATCCATGGGATTTTCCAGGCAAGAGTACTGGAGTGGGGTGCCATTGCCTTCTCCCAGAGTAGAGGTTAGACTCTCAAAAATACAATATTAAAAAAAAATGACAAAAATTATTAAATATATATATGAAGTTTGCTTTTAAAATAGAGTCTTTTTTTGCAAGGTAATAGGTTATAAAAATGAAAATTAAAGGACTAATATAGGACTTAAAATTTTTTTTAATTTTAAAACTTTATAAAATGATAATGGTAAAAATATATCCAGGAATTTCTCTGGAGCTGTTGCGGGCAATGTGGGGTCAGTTCAGTTTCAGATAGCTCCTTGTTCCAGCCTATACTTCTCAAGATCCATAGGTCCCTTCCAATGTAGTCGGTGCTAACTATAGGGTTTTAATCTCTTGCACCTGTCACTTCCAAAGCGGTTCCTTCTGTTTATTTGGGGTTCTTATGTTTGCAGGTCTCTTCAGTGTCTAATTTCTGCCCTGACACAATGGGGCAAAGGTGGTTACTTATTTAGGCTCACTTGTTCAGTCGTGCTGTGGGGAGGGAGGAACACTGCAAACAAATATCACTGGTGTGTGTAAGGAGTGCTCTCAGTGTCTCGGCCACAATGGGTTTTCCCCCACTCACAGCGTGTGTGCTTTCCCAGACTACACTACTCATGCTCCGGGTTGCTCTTCAGGGGAACTATCTAAAGCGGGCCCTGGGTTGTGTGCACTTCTCAGGTCTAAGCCTCTCAGGTTCAGGTTCTCAGGTACTCCACAAAGGCACAGATATGGTTGGACCTGCGTTTTGTGCCCTTCCCAGGTCCAAGCAGCTCAGGCCACCAGGTGCTTGGCAAGGGCACTCTCCCCAGGTTGGAGGTGGGGGAGTGTCTTATCACCTCCCCCAGGCCAGCTGCTCAGTTTCCTGGGTGTGCGGTGGGCGCCCCATCTCAGGTGTGCCACATGTCTCTTCTGGGAAACTGACCTCTGGCTGCGACCCTCCCAGCAGATGTAATCCATCCAGAATCCCAGGAAGTCTTGGTTAGCAACTGGGAGCCTGATCGAAGTTTGGTAGAGGATGCCATCTCCGGGGCCAAGATTGCCCCTTTCCAGCTCTGTCTGCCACCCACCTGCCTCCCCACCTCCCTGCCTCCAGCGGAGGATTGGCCAGTCTGCTGCCGGCTAGCTCTCCTCTGGTGTTTGCTCAGTCCTTTGTTCCATGAGTGGCCCAGCAGTGCCTTCAGTTCACTTCAGTTCAGTCACTCAGTCGTTTCCAACTCTTTGCGATCCCATGAATCGCAGCACGCCAGGCCTCCCTGTCCATCACAAACTCCCGGAGTTCACTCAGACTCACGTCCATCGAGTCAGTGATGCCATCCAGCCATCTAATCCTCTGTCGTCCCCTTCTCCTCCTGCCCCCAATCCCTCCCAGCATCAGAGTCTTTTCCAATGAGTCAACTCTTCGCATGACGTGGCCAAAGTATTTGAGTTTCAACTTTAGCATCATTCCATCCAAAGAAATCCCAGGGCTGATCTCCTTCAGAATGGACTGGTTGGATCTCCTTGCAGTCCAAGGGACTCTCAAGAGTCTTCTCCAACACCACACTGCAAAAGCAGCAATTCTTCAGTGCTCAGCCTTCTTCACAGTCCAACTCTCACATCCATACATGACCACAGGAAAAACCATAGCCTTGACTAGATGGACCTTAGTTGGCAAAGTAATATCTCTGCTTTTGAATATGCTATCTAGGTTGATCATAACTTTTCTTCCAAAGAGTAAGCAGCTTTTAATTTCATGGCTGCAGTCACCATCTGCAGTGATTTTGGAGCCCAAAAAATAAAGTCTGACACTGGGCTTTTCGCAGGATAGTTTCTCTCTCTCTCTCTCTCTCTCTCTCTCTCTCTCTCTCTCTCTCTCCCTCTCTGGCTATCCCACAGTTTGGGTTGCTGTCTCACTTAGCTCCCTCAGATTGCCCTCAAGGCATTCAGGCCCAGTCCTTACCCTAAGCAATGCAGCCCGCGCCTCCCTGTTCAGCCCCCGCTTGCTGGTGGCAGATGCAAGCGTCTGGGCTACTTTTCTGCTGGGAGTTGCCATTAGGCATGTAATCTGTGGGTTTTATTTATTTATTTATTTATTTTTCCTAACAGTTATGTTGCCTTCTGAGATTCCAGAACTCCCCACAGACCCGATGGTGAGAAGGTTTCCTGGTGTTTGGAAACTTCTTCTCTTTTAAGACTCCCTTCCTGGGATGGGTCTCCATCCCTAATTCTTTTGTCTCTCTTTTTATCTTTTATATTTTGTCCTACCTCCTTTCAAAGACAACGGGCTGCCTTTTGGGGTGTCTGATGTCCTCTGCCAGCATTCAGAAGTTGTTTTCTGGAATTTTCTCAGCATTCAAATGTCCTTTTGATGAATTTCTGGGGGAGAAAGTGGTCTCCCCGTCCTATTCCTCCACCGTCTTAGGACCGCCCCCCTGTTCTGGCACTATTTGTGGAGAAGATTGTCATTGCTCTACCGTGTTACCTTTGCTTCTTTGTCAAAGATAAGCTGACTATTTCTGGGCTCTCTAGTCTATTTTCATTGATCCATTTGTGTATTGTTTTGCCACTGCCGTACTGTCTTGATTACTATAGCTTTGTTTAAGTCACCAAGTTAAGTAGTGTTAGTCCTTCACCTTTGCTCACTTTCAATATTGTGTTGGTTATCCTGGGTGTTTATTTTTCCAAATAAACTTTAGAATTTGTTTATCAGTATTCACAAAGTATTTTTCTGGGATTTTAATTGGAATTGCAATGAATCTATAGATCAAGTTGTGAAGAACTGACATCCTGGGGTGTTGAATCCTATCCATGAACATGGAATATCTCTCTGTTTATTTAGTTCTTCTTTAATTCATCAGACTTCTATAATTTTCCTCATATAGATCTGGTACCTACTTTGTTAGATTTATATCTAAACTTTTGATCTTTTAAGGGTACTAAAGTAAATTAGATGAAAATGAGGCCTTAATGCTTGTGCTAATCCAATATGAATGTGTACTTAGAAGAAGGGGAAATTTGGATACTCAAAGAGACATCAGGTATATATGCCCACAAGACCATATGAGAACTTAGCAAGAAGTTGGCCATCTGCAAGCCAAGAGGAGAGTTCTCAGAAAAAACCAAACCTGCCAACATCATGCTCTTGAACTTCTAACCTCCAGAACTATGAAAAATAGTGTCACAGGGCTCCTCCTTGAAAGTGAAAGTCACTCAGTCATGTCCAACTCTTCGTGACCCCATGGACGGTCGCCTGCCAGGCTCCTCTGTCCATGAAAAGTAAATCTCTTTCAAATCATCAAAGTGTGTGTGTGTGTGTGTGTGTGTAGATATATATAGATATAGATATATATGCTGCTACTCCTACTAAGTCGCTTCAGTCGTGTCTGACTTTGTGCAACCCCATAGATGGCAGCCCACCAGGCTCCCCGGTCCCTGGGATTCTCCAGGCAAGAACACTGCAGTGTGTTGCCATGTCCTTCTCCAACATGAAAGTGAAAAGTGAAAGTGAAGTCACTCAGCCGTGTCCGACTCTTAGCGACCCCATGGACTGCAGCCCACCAGGCTCCTCCATCCATGGGATTTTCCAGGCAAGAGTACTGGAGTGGGGTGCCATTGCCTTCTCCGAGAATATACATATATATATTTGTCCTTTAGCCCATCAAGCAAGGAGAGACTTTTCATAGTTCTTTCTGCAGCAGCTGATTCCCCACCTAGACCCTCATGTTCTAAATCAGCCTCGTGTTTGGTGAGTAACAGGTCAGGCTATTCCAGCCCTCAGAATAGGAAAATCACCATTAAATTTCAAAAGGCAAATGTTTGTCCTGCTCTATCAGCTACTGCAGCTGCCATCTTAAATTCTTGTTTTCAGTCTTAAGAGTGGTGTCTTATCTTCCAGTTTCCTGTTTCTTGGGAGTACAGTGTCCACAACCTGAGGCCCTTCTCTCCACCCAGTATTTACCCCTCAAACTCCTTCCTTCTTCTACTCCCAGGCTGAGAAGAACATGCAGAGTGAGTATGAAGCCAGAACAGCCCTCCATTGTCCCATCATTCAGGGACAGCTGAGCTATAGCGCCACCTGCAGACACAGGAGAGAAGGCGCACTGGGATCCCTGCAGCCTGTGGCTGGTGACCTCTGTAATTTCAAGCTGTTTACACACTCTCTATGGAGGGAGGCAGGTATACTCCAGATGCTGCCTCATGTGAAACAGGCTTCAACATGGTGACCCTGCCCCGTCCTTGTCCCCAGAATTTCCTTATGTTGGAAAGAAGGACTGAACTCTGCAGTCAGACAGTGGGTCTCAATTTATGGTTCTCCCATTATTGGCTAGAAAGTCTTGGGCAACTCGTATATACCATAAAACAAGCGGCTTTACCCCTCTGAGCTTCAGATTCCTCTCCTGATAAACATTACTGATTTGTGAGGGAGAACTGACTTTTCTAGAAGTTTCCACAATGTTCACTATTATAGAGGAGGTGGAAGGGGCTAGAGAACATAGGAAAGTGTGTAATCTGTGTGTTACTGATATCCATTCTATTCCCAGAAGAAAGCTTTTTCTGTTTTTAAACTGTGAATCATGAAAAAAGTATCAGTTATGAAACAAGAAAACCCCATTTTTCATCTTTTACTTGCAAGTTTTTTATCAAAACAGAAAAGTATAATACATACATAAGTAATTTGTGTCCCTATATCAGACAAGTCAGAATGTGCATTATTTTAATTAGTTCCTCTCACAACTTCTGGCCTTCCCTTTCCATCCCAGTTTCTATGAAAATTATCTCAGTAGGGAAACAGCCGCCCCCTGAGTCTTTTTCCTATCTGTATTCCTGTTCCTTTTTCTGCTCAACAAATGCTATCATTTTCTGGCCAGTGTCATGGAGTTTAAAGGATCGGTGAGTAGTTCCAGGAAACCTGAATGGGTTTTCTTTTTTTTTTTTTTTTTCCGTTGAGTTGCTGTTTACATTTAGGCTGGCTCTCCTCTGTGCTACCAGAGCACTTCCACAGTACCACTATTATATCATTTGTCATCATTCTCTGAGAGCTGTGTAGGTGGCAGGGCAAAGGGTGCCCAGGAAACCACCTCTGATTTCAGCAGCTCTCTGTGTGCTATTGGTTACCCAACAACCAGTGATGGCCAGAAGTCCTTCAGAGAAGGAGATACAACTGTCTTTTATAAAAGAACAAGTTTTAAAACTTTAAAGTATACTGCATTAAATCATTATATTTACTCTTAGTTCCTTAAAAGTTTACAAGGAAAAAATCTTATGGACACATATTTGCATGTGTCCTCAAGGCAGGTACACAGGATGTGCTGGTATACATGAGAGATGGAAATGACCTTACCTATTACCCAGACTTTCAGTCATTCTCAGATTCGGTCCTCTTCCTGTATCTTTTGTGGGTTCCATAAGTGCAGTGAGAAAAAAAAAATTGGAAACAACTTGGATCTTATACAGATTGCAGCATCAAATGTTTTCTCATTTTGGCTGTAAATTAGAACTCCATCTCCCTGTCATGGTAAAGAATTGTTTCTGTAGCTTATGAGAAATAGTTTAATAAGTTTCTTTATATGAGAGAGAGAGAGAGGAAGAGTAGACTTCAAGAAGCTCACAGACCACACAGACATACAGATGTAGGTTCTCTGTTAAAAAACAAACAAACAAACATTGATTTGGGGTAAATAAAAGGTCTTCTCTGAAATATCCTATCTGAAAGAGATCAAGCCCCTGAATCATTACCACTGACAAGTATGATTTAATGTCTCCAATCTTTCAAAAACTTTCATTTTAATGCCTGAATAACCAAAGAAAGAAATTAAAAATCAGAAAATAACCACATACAAAGGAAGTTAAACAAAATACTTTGCCCAATATCAAACAAATATATTGAAAATCTAAATAAAAAGAATAATTTTCTGGGGAGAAATAATTTTCCAATAGTAACTCCACAAGAGGGCTTCCCTGATTCTCATCAGTAAAGACCCAGCTGCCAATGCACGAGATGCAGGTTAGACCCCTGCATTAGGAAGATCCCTTGGAGAAGGAAATAGCAACCCAATCCAGTATTCTTGCCTGGGAAATCCCTTGGGCAGACAAGCCAAGTGGGCCACAGTCCATTGGGTTGCAAAGAGTTGGACACAACTTAATGACTAAACAACAACAACAAACTCCAAAATAGAAAGAAAATGCTGGAAGAAGCACAAGCTGGAATCAAGATTTCTGGGAGAAATATCAATAACTTCATATATGCAGATGACACCACCCTTATGGCACAAAGGGAAGAGAAACTAAAAAGCCTCTTGATGAAAGTGAAAGAGGAGAGTGAAAAAGTTGGCTTAAAGCTCAACATTCAGAAAATGAAGATCATGGCATCTGGTCCCATCACTTCATGGGAAAGAGATGGGGAAACAGTGGAAACAGTGTCAGACTTTATTTTGGGGGGCTCCAAAATCACTGCAGATGGTGCCTGCAGCCATGAAATTAAAAGACACTTACTCCTTGGAAGGAAAGTTATGACCAACCTAGATAGCATATTCAAAAGCAGAGACGTTACTTTGCCAACAAAGGTCCATCTACTTGAGGCTATGGTTTTTCCAGTATTCATGTATGGATGTGAGAGTTGGACTATGAAGAAGGCTGAGTGCCGAAGAATTGATGCTTTTGAACTGTGGTGTTGGAGAAGACTCTTGAGAGTCCCTTGGACTGCAAGGAGATCCAACCAGTCCATTCTAAAGGAGATCAGTTCTGAGTGTTCTTCAGAAGGACTGATGCTAAAGCTGAAACGCCAGTACTTTGGCCACCTCATGCGAAGAGTTGACTCATTGGAAAAGACTCTGATGCTGGGAGGGATTGGGAGCAGGAGGAGAAGGGGATGACAGAGGATGAGACGGCTGGATGGCATCACCGACTCGATGGACATGAGTTTGAGTGAACTCCAGGAGTTGGTAATGGACAGGGAGGCCTGGTGTGCTGCAATTCATGGGGTCGCAAAGAGTCGGACACAACTGAGTGACTGAACTGAACTGAACTGATAGACAGATAAATTACCTTATTTTTAAAATTTTTACCATCAAATAGTACTCCTAAGAAAGAAGCTGACCTAGGCAATTTCATAGGTTAATTATAACCAAAGTTTAGAGAACAGATAATTCTACCATTCTATCACTATAATTTTACAGTGTTAGACATACTAGTTAACACAGTTAACACACTTAGGCCAGGGAAAGAAATGAAATATAAAATTTTTAAAGACGGAGTTTATATTATTTATAGACTCTTAACTTTTTTACTTGAAAACTCCAAAAGAACCCATATGAAAATTATTGCATGTGATATGAATAACTCAGGGAAAGAGTCGGGTGCAAAATTAATATAGCAAAATAAATAGACTTGTTATTAATGTTGTTACTGTTCAGTTGCTAGATCATGTTCAATTCTTTGAGACCCCATGGACTGCAACATACCAAACTTCCCTGTCCTTCACTGTCTCCCAGAGTTCATTCAAATTCATGTCCATTGAGTCAGTGATGCTATCTAACCATCTCATCCTCCACTGCCCTCATCCATGATACTAATAAAAAGAACGAGATGTTTGGGCACCACATAAATAAAATGCCTGTGTAAAAATATAACAGAAAATATGGGAAATATTTATGACAAAAAATATAAAATTCAAATGATGTTGTTGTTCAGTCACTCAGTATTGGCTGACTTTGCAACCCCATGGACTGCAGCATGCCAGGCTTCCCTGTCCTTCAGGGAAACTCCCAGAGTTTGCTCACATTCATGTCCATTGAGTCTGTGATACTATCTAACCATCTCATCCCCTGCCTCTCCTTTCTCCTTTTGCCTTCAGTCTTTCCCAGCATCAAAGTCTTTTCCACTGAGTCAGCTCTTCACATTAGGTGGCCAAAGTATCATTATCAATATCAGCTTCAGTATCAGTCCCTCCAATGAAAATTCAAGGTTGATTTCCTTTTGGATTGATTGGCTTGATCTCCTTGCAGTCCAAAGGACTCTCAAGAGTCTTCTCCACAATTCAAAAGCATCAGTTTTTTGGCGCTCAGCCTTCTTTATGGTCCAATGAAGATTTCAAAATAATTCCTGAACAAAGGAAAAACAAAGCATGTTCTTCAACAGGAAAATTAAAATATAAATAACCAGTTCTCTTGAATTAATCTACAAATTTAATATGATCTTAATATAAAAACACCAACAGGATTTTTGTTTAAATCCAGACAAGCAGGGTTTTTTATATGAAAATACAAGAAGCAAGAACATTCAAAGACATCCTAAAAAATAAACACAAAAAAGAGATTACTCCAAAGAAATTAAAACATACCATGGAACTACCATTATTAAAGCAGCATGTATCAGCACCTAAATAGGCATAAAAAATTTAGAATAAGACACAAAAATGTTTTGAGACAATTGGCTAACCATCAGGAAAAAATAATGAAGTCACACAACATGATTCATACAAAAATAAATTTCACAAAGACTTGAATGTGTCTGGAAATGGATAGTGCCAATGACTGCACATTATGAGTATACTTAATGACACTGAACTGTACACCTAAATTGATTAAGATGATAAATTTTATGTTACATTTATTTTTCCACAATAAGAAATACACCACACCAAAATACAAAAAATCTAATGTAAAAAAATGAAAAAATATTGGAATGATTTTTTTTAATATCCAAGAGCAGTAAAAACTTAAGTATGACAAACACACAAATAATCAAAAATCTCTGAAACCAGAAAAGGTTGATATAGTTAAAAACATAAAAAAAAAAATTTCTTTCATGGTAAAACTAGAAAATCAGAAATTAGGACAGATAATGAAACTCATATAAAAATACAAAAAAATATATATGAAATGTACTTAAATGTTCATTATTTGGAGACAAAGGAGGATTAATATGTTATTGATATATAGTAACCATACAAAATATTAAGGCAGTTCTTTATGTGATGTTATAAAATAACTGAAATCTTGAAAGCAGCAAGAACTGACTTGTCACATACATATACGAGGCTGCTCAATAAGATGAACAGCGTATTTGTCATAAGAAACCATGTAGGCCAAAAGATAGTGGGATCATATAATTAAAGTTCTGAAAGTAAAAAAAAATAGTCAAATAAGAATTCTGTTATTTACAAAACTATCCAAAAATGAAGGAGAAATTAAGAAATTCCCAGAAAAACAAACACTAAGAGAATTCAATGCTAATATATCTGCCTTCAGATAGGCCTTCAGGCTCAAATAAAAGGGCACTAGAATCAGGCTGAAACAAAAGGACACTAGAAGCCATCAGTTCAGTTCAGTTCAGTCGCTCAGTCGTGTCCGACTCTTTGCGACCCCATGAATCGCAGCACACCAGGCCTCCCTGTCCATCACCAACTCCCGGAGTTCACTCAAACTCATGTCCATTGAGTCAGTGATGCCATCCAGCCATCTCATCCTCTGTCATCACCTTCTCCTCCTGCCCCCAATCCCTCCCAGCATCAGGGTCTTTTCCAATGAGTCAACTCTTCCCATCAGGTGGCCAAAGTATTGGAGTTTCAGCTTCAACATCAGTCCTTCCAATGAACACCCAGGACTGATCTCCTTTAGGATGGACTGGTTGGATCTCCTTGCAGTCCAAGGGACTCTCAAGAGTCTTCGCCAACATCACAGTTCAAAATCATCAATTCTTCAGCACTCAGCTAGAAGCCATAGAAGGAAATAAAGATCACCAGTAAAAGTAACCACATTGTTAAATATAGAAGATAGAGTTATTGTATTTTTGATATGTAGCTCCTCTTTTTGCTTCCTATGCAATATAAAGGAAAAATGCTTAAACAATAATTATACCTATGTTAATGAGCACACAGTGTATAAAGCTGTAATTCATGACAGTAACAAAATAAAGTAGCTGATGGAACTGGACAGGAGCAGAATTAAAGCAGGCTATTGAAGCTAAAATGGTATCAATCTAGCAAACTATATTTTTATAAATTAAGGGTGTTAATATTTAAAATGTTTACTTTTTCATGGTAGCAGACATTTGGAGAATAATTGAAACTATACAGAAAAGGCAGTTAAATGAAATCAAAATGGTACACTAGACAAAAATTAGCCAAACATGAAAGAAACATACTGAAGGAACTAACTGGGGGGGGGGGGGGGAGATATAAGACTTAGAAAACAAATAACACAGAGGTACAAGATTCCTACATTTTATTGGCCTGTAGTCACTATTGCCACCACTGCAATCATTTTGCTGACATTTTTATAGTATATATATTTTTTTTTAAGCTAAATCATCAACACTTCTTGATGCAAATACAGATGCTAGGCTCAAGCAAAAATAGTGTTATCTTTCTATTACAGAGAGATGCTCCAAACTACTGGATAAATTCAATTGTTCTATAAACCTGAAAGTTGTATCTGAAGAGAGAGTGGAACATTACCTCTAAAACAAAATTTAAACCTATGATTTTTATGAGCCCACCATTGAGAGTTTTATATCAAGATAGTAAATGGGGAAAATGTACTTTACTTCTGATATGGTGAAATGTATTATACTGTGAAGGTGATTTAATTATTTTAGACACCATGTATCATTTCTACACTTTCTCCTTTATAAACAAAATGTCATGTGAGACCAGGTTCATTCACTGCACTCATTAAGATCTATTGACTGTTGATTTTTATATTTATCCAATAGCTTTAGCTTCAAGGGGTTTATGTTCATTTCAAAAATTTAGCAGAAACTCTGCTTTCAGTACTGTTGCAAATGACTTGTGCAGAGTCTTTGTTACAAGTGACTGAGGCTTTTAATTAAAGCTCACCCTTCAGGTGAGAACTCAAGGTGCAAAAGCCTCTCTCAAAAAACAATTCGAAATACACCTCAAGGCCCTAACCCTAACCCTAACCCCTCCCCAATATGAATTAGTAAAATAAGTGTTACATTGCTTCTTTCTGTCACATGAACCTGTGTGTAGAGAAATTACCTTAGAACCCTCCAGAGGCAGAAAAGGTTTAGCTGTTCATCCAAATTTTAATTTTGCCAATCGCTAAGAGGCTAACTTCAGTTCAGTTCAGTCATTCAGTCGTGTCCAGCTTTTTGAGACTCCATGGACTGCAGCACGCCAGTCTTCCCTGTCCATCACCAACTCCCAGAGCTTATTCAAACTCATGTCCATCAAGTCGGTGATGCCATCCCACCATCTCATCCTCTGTCATCCCCTTCTCCTCCTGCTTTCAATCTTTCCCAGAATCAGGGTCTTTTCCAGTGAGTCACTTCTTTGTATCAGGTGGCCACAGGTATTGGAGCTTCAGCTTTCAGCATCAATCCTTCCAAAGAATATTTAGGACTGATTTGCTTTAGGATTGACTGCTTGGATCTCCTTGCAGTCCAAGGGACTCTCAAGAGTCTTCTCCAGCACCACAGTTCAAAAGCACCAATTCTTCAGTGCTCAGCTTTTTTTATAGTCCAACTCTCACATCCATACATGACTACTGGAAAAACCATAGCTTTGACTAGATGGACCTTTGCTGGCAAAGTAATGTCTCTGCTTTTTCATATGCTCTCTAGGTTGGTCATAGCTTTTCTTCCAAGGAGCAAGCATCTTCTAATTTCATGGCTGCAGTCACCATCTGCAGTGATTTTGGAGCCCCCCAAATCACTCTTTCCATTGTTTCCCCATCTACATGCCATGAAGTGATGGGACCAGATGCCATGATCTTAGTTTTCTGAATGTTGAGTTTTAAGCCAACTTTTTCACTCTCCTCTCTCATGTTCATCAAGGGGCTCTTTAGTTCTTCTTTGCTTTCTGCCATAAGAGTGGTGTCATCTGCATATCTGAGGTTATTAATATTTCTCCCAGCAGTCTTGAGTCCAGCTTGATTCCAGCTCAGCATCACACATGATGTACTCTGCATATAACTTAAATAAGCAGGGTGACAATTCACAGCCTTGATGTACTCCTTTCCTGATTTGGAATAGTCTGTTGTTCCTTGTTCAGTTCTAACTGTTGCTTCTTGATCTGCATACAGATTTCTCAGAAGGCAGGTCAGGTGGTCTGCTATGCCCATCTCTTGAAGAATTTTCCACAGTTTGTGACTATGGTCCACACAGTCAAAGGCTGTGGTCTAGTCAATAAAGCAGAAATAGGTGATTTTCTGGAACTCTCTTGCTTTTTTGATGATCCAACGGATGTTGGCAATTTGATCTCTGGTTCCTCTGCCTTTTCTAAAACAAGCTTGAACATCTGGAAGTTCACGGTTCACTTACTGTTGAAGCTTGGATTGGAGGATTTTGAGCATTATTTGCTAGCATGTGAGATGAGTGCAAGTGTGCGGTAGTTTGAACATTCTTTGGCATTGCTTTTCTTTGGGATTGGAGTGAAAACTGACCTTTTCCAGTCCTGTGGCCACTGCCGAGTTTTCCAAATTTGCTGGCATTTGAGTGCAGCACGTTCACAGGATCATCTTTTAGGATTTGAAATAGCTCAACTGGAATTCCATCACCTCCACTAGCTTTGTAGCGATGCTTCCTAAGGCCCACTTGACTTCACATTCCAGGATGTCTGGTTCTAGATGAGTGATCACACCATCATGGTTATCTGGGTCATGAAGATCTTTTTTGTATAGTTTTTCTGTGTATTCTTGCAACCTCTTCTTAATATCTTCTGCTTCTGCTAGGTCTATACCAGTTCTGTCCTTTATTGTGCCCACCTTTGCATGAAAGATGGTATCTCTAATTTTCTTAAAGAGATCTCTAATCTTTTCCATTATATTATTTTCCTCTGAGGAAGGCTTTCTTGTCTCTCATTGCTATTCTTCAGACCTGTGCATTCAAATGGGTATATCTTTTCCAATATGCTATGGGAGATCAGTGGAGAAATAACTCCAGAATAAATGAAGAGACAAAGCCAAAGCAAAAACAACACCCAGTTGTGGATGTGACTGGTGATAAAGTCTGATGCTGTAAATAACAATATTGTATAGGAACCTGAAATGTTAGGTCTATGAATCAAGGCAAAATGGAAGTGGTCAAACAGGAGATAGCAAGAGTGAACATCAACATTTTAGGAATCAGCGAACTAAAATGGACTGGAATGGTTGAATTTAACTCAGATGATCATTATATCTACTACTGTGGGCAAGAATCCCTTAGAAGAAATGGATAGCCATCACAGTCAACAAAAGTCCGAAATGCAGTACTTCAATGCAAT
Organism: Bos javanicus; assembly: GCF_032452875.1. Lineage (NCBI taxonomy): Eukaryota > Metazoa > Chordata > Mammalia > Artiodactyla > Bovidae > Bos > Bos javanicus. The sequence continues at coordinate 13,738,281 of NC_083870.1, forward strand.
CTCAAAAACAACAGAATGATCTCTGTTCGTTTCCAAGGCAAGCCATTCAATATCACAGTAATCTGAGTCTATGCCCCTTCCAGTAATGCTGAAGAAGCTGAAGTTGAATGGTTCTATGAAGACCTACAAGACCTTCTAGAATTAACACCCAAAAAAGATGTCCTTTGCATTATAGGGGACTGGAATGCAAAAGTAAGAAGTCAAGAAACACCTGGAGTAACACCTGAAGTAAGGCAAATTTGACCTTGGAGTACAAAATGAAGCTGGCCAAAGACTAACAGAGTTTTGCCAAGAGAACTCACTGGTCAGAGCAAACACCCTCTTCCAACAACACAAGAGAAGACTCTACACATGGATATCACCAGATGGTCAACACCAAAACCAGATTGATTATATTCTTTGCAGCCAAAGATGGAAAAGCTCTACACAGTCAACAAAAACAAGACTGGGAGCTGACTGTGGCTCAGATCATGAACTCCTTATTGCCAAATTCAGACTTCAATTGAAGAAAGTAGGGGAAGCCACTAGGCCATTCAGGTATGACCTAAATCAAATCCCTTGTGATTATACAGTGGAAGTGGCAAATAGATATAAGGGATTAGATCTGATAGACAGAGTACCTGATGAACTATGGACGGAGGTTTGTGACATTGTACAGAAGGCACTGATCTAGATCATCCCCAAGAAAAAGAAATGCAAAACAGCAAAATGGTTGTCTGAGGAGGCCTCACAAATATCTGAGAAAAGAGGAGGAGCTAAAGGTAAAGGAGAAAAAGAAGCTAACTAGGAGAAATTTATTTTTCTGAGATGGGTATCCAAATCAAGGATAAGGGCTATAACAGATAATTTTCCAGTCTATCTTTTCCCCTTCTCTTTCTTTTAATCTTTCTGTGTCATTAGATCATGTAAATAGCATACAGCTGACTTTACCTAATCTAGAATCTTAGCCCTTTAATAAGGAGATACAATCCATTCAAATGTATTCCTTTTTTTACATGTAAGAACCTACTAGATGAATCACAAGCTGAAATTAAGATTGCTGGGAGAAATATCAACAACCTCAGATATACAGATTGTACCTCTCTAGTGACAGAAAGTGAAAAGGAACTAAAGAGTCTATTGATGAGAGTTAAAGAGGAAATGAAAAACTGGATTGAAATTCAACATTCAAGAACTAACATCATGGCATCCAGTTCTATCACTTCATGGCAAACAGAAGGAGAAAAAGTAGAAAGAGTGACAAATTATTTTCTTGGGCTCCAAAATCACAGTGGATGGTGACTGCAGCCATGACATTAAAAGATACTGCTCCTTGGAGGGAAAGCTATGATAAACCTAGACAACATATTAAAAAGGAGAGACATCACTTTGCCAACAATAGTCCATAGAATCAAAGCTATGATTTTTCCAGGAGTCAGATAGAGATGTGACTTGAACCATAAAGAAGGCTGAGTGATGAAGAATTGGTGCTTCCAAATTGTGGTGCTGGAGAAGACTCTTGAGAGCCCCTTGGGCTGCAAGGAGATCAAACCAGTCAATCCTAAAAGAAATCAACCCTGAATATTCAATGGAAGGAGTGATGCTGAATCTGAAGCTCCAAGGCCACCTGCTGCAAGGAGCTGACTTGTTGGAAAAGACCCCGATGCTGGGAAAGATTGAAGGCAAAAGGAGAAGGGGGTGGCAGAGAATGAGATGGTTGGATAGCATCACCAACTCAATGTACATGAATTTGGGCAAACTTAGGAGATATTGAAGGACAGGGAAGCCTGGTGTACTGTGGTTCATGGGGTCACAAAGAGTCAGACAAAAGACTGAGTGAGTTAACAGAACTGAACTGATTCTGACCAGCATGATACCTCATTGTGGTTTTGATTTGCATTTCTCTAATTATGAGTGACTGAGCATCTTTTCATTTGTTTATTAGCCATCTGTATGTCCTCTTTGGAGAAATGTCTGTTTAGTTCTTTGGCCCAGTTTTTTACTGGATTGTTCATTTTTCTGGTATTGAGCTGCATGAGCTGCTTATATATTTTGGAGATTAATTCCTTGTCAGTTGTTTCATTTGCTCTTATTTTCTCCCATTCTGAAGGCTGCCTCTTCACCTTACTTATAGTTTCCTTCTTTGTGCAAAAGATGTTAAGTTTAATTAGGTCCCATTTGTTTATTTTTGTTTTTATTTTCATTACTCTGGGAGGTGGGTCATAGAGGATCTTGCTGTGACTTATGTCAGCTAGTGTTCTGCCTATGTTTTTCTCTAAGAGTTTTATAGTTTCTGGTCTTACATTTACATCTTTAATCCATTTGAGTTTACTTTGTGTATGGTGTTAGAAAGTGTTGTACTTTCATTCTTTTACATGTGGTTGAACCATTTTCCCAGCACTACTTGTTAAAAAGATTGTCTTTTCTCCACTGTATATTTCTGTCACCTTTGTCAAAGATAAGGTGTCCATAGGTGCGTGGATTTATCTCTGGGCTTTCTATTTTGTTCCATTGATCTACATTTCTGTCCTTGTGCCAGTACCATACTGTCTTGATGACTGTAGCTTTGTCGTAGAGACTGAAGTCAGGCAGGTTGATTCCTCCAGTTCCATTCTTCTTTCTCAAGGTTGCTTTGGCTATCTATTTGAGGTTTTATGTGTTTCCACACAAACTGTGAAATTATTTGTGCTATTTCTGTGAAACATACCATTGGTAGCTTGATAAGGATTGCCTTGATTCTATCTTTGACACAGACTTCTTTAGTAGTTTATAAATTATACCACCTTGTATTTTTATCCTACTGGTTACTAAACTTCAATTTTTACTTCAGCATTTAAAGATAATCAGTATTAGGCTTTCCCTTTGTACAAAACAAGGACTTAAACATATTTTTCCACTATATTCTCAACCCATCCCATGTCATGGTTATTATATACATCATATCATATACATTAGGTAATTGTCATATATCATTTTCATGTATATGTGAAATTATAAAATTTTTATATAAATCACGATTGTTTATTTATCTAGGCTTAACTAAGCACAGAAAGAAGTCAACCATTTACCCCAAGGCTGGGGGTTAGAACCCATTAGGCCAGGAGGAGTAGATTTCTTCCCCAGATCTGTAGTTAGAAGCCTCCCATAGCTCCATCACATGATGAAAGTGGCAGTATATAGCCTAATACTTGGATGTGCCTCCAACCCTGAAACTCAGTTTCTCTTTTGTCCCCCCTCACCCAAGAGCCCATCTCCAGATCCAGATTCATTCATCTACTAACACAGTAGGCTGGTGCAATATCAGTCTAGAATGTGAGACTCCAGGAAACACAAGAAACCTGACAGTGATCTGGCTGAGCCAGGGTCTCCCCAGGGAGCTGGAGCAGAGAAGAACACTGGAGCCAGCCCCCAGCTCCAAGAATCTAAGCCTGAGGAACAGCCACCTCACCTGTGTGGACAGTATAACCTTGCAGATGAGAAGAAAGCAACTTTATACTTGGAGGACATCTGTCCACAGAGGTGTGAGTGTGATCTGCTAGAAAGGTGATGAAAATGAGCCAGCAGAGACTAGGGGAGGGCAAGGCTGGGAAATCTCAGGGAAAATAGGGAAACTGAGAAATATTTTTAAATAGTTTATGTGATGTAATCAAAAGGTCCCCACCTCAGTGAATGTACACAGCTTCATTATAGATTATAGCCTTCAAACCTGCAAGTCCAGAAATTGGAGGCTAATGCATCACCCAGGGTATCAATGTAGGACTGGCAGGCAGACACCCATTTCCCAACGTCATTGACCCTAGTAAGCTGAATTAGACATCAGATCCAAGCAAGAGAGGAGAAGGATCTGAGGAGTAAGGACTAAGAAACTCAGGGTACCCTGACCCCGGTCCTGGAAAGCTCGTGCCCTCCAGACTCTGGCCCTCACCCTGGATGGGTGGGACTTAATCACATGTTTAGGCTGATAGATGCCCATTTTTTGATGCATTCCAGACTTGCCCTTTGAGAAGGCAATGGCACCCCACTCCAGTACTCTTGCCTGGAAAACCCCATGGATGGAGGAGCCTGGTAGGCTGCAGTCCATGGGGTCTCGAAGAGTTGGACACGACTGAGCGGCTTCACTTTCACTTTTCACTTTTCATGCATTGGAGAAAGAAATGACAACCCACTCCAATATTCTTGCCTGAAGAATCCCAGGGACAGGGGAGCCTGGTGGGCTGCCATCTATGGGGTCGCAGAGTTGGACACGACTGAAGTGACTTAGCAGCAGCAGCAGCAGACTTGCCCTTTCAAAGGCTGGTTACCACCTCTGAGTACATAAACCATAGTTCAACCTTCCTGTGAGCAGTGTGAGAACTTGTGGTCAGTACAACCCATCACCACCCTTCCCCCATCAGCCTAGAGCATCACCTTGATTACACAGAGGAAATAAACAGCGTAGGTCAGGGGATAGGAGACCTTACAGGAGCTTTAAGCCATAGCATCATAAAATGCCAAGTCCCCTATTTTTCTGAGGGCTACAGACTAGAAACAACTAATGTTAAAAAGGAGATGCAGTCAGACAGAGAAATCCCGGGAGCCAGCGTGAGGAACTCCACCCGTGGCAAAGGTCACGAGGACGGAGGCTCAACATACGCAAAGGCGGGATCAAGCCTCAGGAGTCCCCCTGGAAATTCTCAAGCATCTACCCCCAAAACCAGAGTCTGCCTACTTTAATACTTTGTGGTCTCACCTACACCTCTGACTTTATGGGGGGCTGTCCCCCACCACCTCTTTCGGAGAAGGAGTTAACTTAGAGCTCCAGTTAATAATAATTCCTGGGCGTGACAGGAGTGTTTTAACCTACAAACTCCTCTGAAGGTTCTCTAGCCTGCCTGACAGGCATGTCCGGCCACATGTGATTGTTCACAGCCTCCCAACCGTGAGAGGCACAAGATGCTTTAAACCTTCTAAAAACAGGTTCTTTAGATAGTTAAACAACTATTAGTATAATATAGTGGGCTGATTAGAAATTGTATTGGTGAAGGGTTTTTCATTTGTTGAGCCAATGTTTACTGCTAAGTCTCCACATCCCCTGCCCTTACACACGTTAATGAATATATAGAAGAAATAAGTATTAACCTTTGATATTAATCATGTTAGACCTTAGGCTAAGCAAATTCTTTTGTTAATTAAAACCCACTACACCCTCACCCTATAGGAATGTAACTTTATCTGGTACCTTCGGAAGGTGGCATCTGTTTTAAGAATAATCACCCCTGGAGAAATAAGTGTTCTGGTTGACTGACCACTGTCACAAGGAGAGGGTCATAAATTGTCAGCAGGCCCCCTGGCCAGAAGATGATGTAACACCCCTAAGACCTCTGTATACATTTGTATGAAGCACCTGACTTTAATAAAAGTCAGGACTGCTGACCCCGCGTGACTTTTGTATAACATCTCAGTGTATAAAAACAGACCCTGGAAAAATAAAAAATGGGATCAGTTCCTCAAAAGACTAGTCTCCCCATGTCGTTCTTTTTCTCACCTTCTGGCTGAATCCCCATCTGGAACGTGGAGGCTCATCAAGCCTACTAATTATGCCTGGGCTTCTAAGATCTGACCAGGGAGGCCTTAGTGTCTCCTCTCCTTTGGGAGAATGGGAGGACGCCTGAGGCCTACGTAGGTGACGTAAATTCCTTGCCTTGGAATTATTAGCTTTCCACATAAACCAAGCTATTCAGCCTCTTTTCTCCACTGAATTTTCCTACTGAGCTATCCTTATTCTATTATTCTTTACATCTCTAATTAATATTTAATTAAAGCTATCGTATCCTGATTGCCAAAGCCATCTCCCCTTCGAATTCCCTGGATCCACCGGGGCTGGACCCCGGCAGAGAAAGACATCATGTGATAGTGCTTATATGCGAAATCTAAAAGCATGGTACAAATGAACTTATTTGCAAAACAGAAATAGAGACACAGATGCAGAAAACAAACTTATGCTTACCAGTTGAGGAGGAGAGAAGGTGGGATTAGTTGGGAGATCGGGATTGACATATACACACTACTATACATAAAACTGTTGTTGTTTAGTCACTAAGTCGTGTCCGACTCTTTTTGTGACCCCGTGGATTGTAACCCACCAGGCTCCCCTGTCCATGGGATTTTCCAGGCAAGAATACTGGAGTGGGTTGCCATTTCCTTTTCAAGGGGATCTTCCCAACTCAGGGATTGAACCCGCATCTCCTGCACTGGCAGGTGGATTCTTTACCACTGAGCTGCCTGGGGAGCTCCACTATGTATAAAACACATAACTAATAAGGACCTATTGTATAGCACAGAAAGCTCCATTCAGCACTCTGTAATGGCCTACATGGGAAATAATCTAAAAAAGAGTGGATATATGTATATGTATAACTGATCCACTTTGCTATACACCTGAAACTAATAAACACTATACATCAAATATATTCCAGTAAAAATTTAAAGTAAAAAGGAGGTGTAATAACAGTTCAGCTGCCCCATTCCACCAATGCCTTCTTGACCTCTGCTTGCATACATGGGGCTCTCTTCTGAACAGTCTCTTCCTTTTCATTTCCTCACTCACTCCTCACATTCAGACAGAGTGCCCACTAGGTGCTGGGAAAGTTCAATGAAAACTAAGGTAAATCCCTGTCCTCAAGGAACTTACAGTGCAGTGGGGGCTTCACCACACACAGGTTGTGTGACCCTGGACAGGTTATGTAATTTCCGTAGCCTTTCTATAGTATGGATAAGAATTGTATTTACTTCATAAAGCATGAACATGCTCTGAAGTCTGGTGATCCCAGAGTCTTCTGTACCTTCTCTGTCTTGGAATGTATTTCTCTTACGGGAGTCTGAGGGAGAAAGAACAAGCACAACTCTAGTGTAATGAGATGGGCAGTGAAATTAAATCATTCATGCTAGGATCAGGAGGAAAAAGCTGTAGCTTCACATCAGGTTATATGGTTAATTTACTTTTTAACTGTAACACAGAGAATGCCATTTCACATGCATTTGCTGTATAATATTTGATTAAAGTTTTTCCTCTCTAATTCAAAATAGACAACTTCATCTTAACCAAAACTCGACCAGGTAGCATTTGATATATCTGTAAATTGCTTTATTGACCTGAAAAAAATAACAATGCACCATTATTAAAATCTCTATTGAATAAATATTGATCTACCTATTACTGGAATTATAGAACAAGAAAGTTGTTCATTGGGTATTTGCATCCACAGTGAATATTTACTACATTATTACTAATGAGCTTTTTTAAGTTGCCGCCAGAAAGATAGAATACCATACCTCTGCATACAAGTCAGACATGTCCCTGACAGCTGCAGAGCAGGAATTTTTTAACATAATGTGCCTATTGGAGAGGTGCTCAGGGGCAGAAGAAGGCCAGTTTGCCAGATGCCAATTTGGTGAATGATTCATAAAGTCATCGAAATTATCAAGGTATACATTTATAAGAAACTTTTTATTTTTAAACTATATGTAAAACTTAAAGCAATTCATGTTGGATGAAATGGTTAACAGCTTTCAAAGATTTCTGCTATTTTAGCTGGCAGGTTTCATTATTTCTTCCTAAGAGTACCTAAAGCAATGTTTCATGTCTCTCTACTCAGCTCCCTGCAGGAGACAGAAAGAGAAGTCAGTTCACAAGACAGCCTGAGAGGGAAGATTGCAGGGTAGAGTGATGAGACTGACAGGCAGAGAGTCTGTGAGTCTGAGGCCAGGGAGGCAATCTGAAGCCAGATCCCTGGGGTCTTTGCTCCTCAAAGTTGCCATGGGCTCTGGTAATCCATCTGATTCAAATCATTGTAAATGTATCAATAATTCATAGAAATAAATATTTTATAAATTTGTCAAATTCATCAAACTGCTCATCCTGTGATTTACCCACTTAGAAAATGGATTTTTCTATAAACTGTTTTTCAGCAAACTGGTTTTTGCTGAATTAACCCTTGAGCAAATGTACTTGAGTCTTACAGCATAATGGGCAAGAAATTAGGCTTTGGGGCCGAGCTGCCTGGGTCACACTCTCACAACACTTACTGGCTGCACACTCTTGAGCAGGGCCTTGACCTCCCAGTGCCTCCATCTCCTCAGCTGTGAGAGGGGAGTCATCAGGCCTTCCCTCACAGAGCTGTCGGCAAAGTCACTGAGTCAACACACTCACAGCATAAAGAGCGGTGCTGGCATCAAACCCACAGAGTATTATCGTCACTCTGCCCTGCCCCACCTCAAGACCGGTCCTCCCACCTGTCTCCTCCATGGAACCATGCACCAGGTGGCCCCATCAGAACGATGCTCTGTACCATTATCTGGTCCCCCCATGAAGATGCCTTAACACAAAAGAAAATGCAGCCCTGAAAATGCCTTTGTTATAAGGTGGGCACCTCTAAGATCCAAATATATACATACTAATTATCAGATTATTAAACTCTCAGATTATTGTTGAAATGAAAGCAAGAAATATAAATATTCTAACAGGGCACTTGCAGCAGCCCGAGACTATAAAACGCACCAGTTTGAGAAACACCATTCCAGGAGCAATAGACCCAGATGGTAAAGGCAGCAGACACGGGGCAGAGGGGTGAGGAGACAGAAAGTCCATGACCCACAAGGAGGCCACATCACAGTGGGCCCAGGGTGACAGGGAGGAGGGGAAAGGGAGCAGAACCACACAGGCACTCCTAGTGAAACAGGAAGACCCACCCAGAGGAGACTGTTTCTCTGTGGTTTTCATAGAACTGGAGCAAGTGGAGCAGGCAGGGTTCTCCAACTTCCATTGCCCAGAGCCCATGCTCTCCTCCCACCCTCACCAGGCAGCTGTGAGACCACACAAAGAACACAAGCCATTACATGTAGGTCTTTAACTCATGTGCTCAGACTTCAGGGTCCTGACAGAAGGCAGGGTCAAAGGAATGCAAACGCACAGGTTTGCCAAGGCAAACAGCAGAACAAACAGAAAGACTCCAATCAAAGATGAAAAAGCAGGGAAAAAAAAAAAAAGCTAGCAGAGGCCTACACAAATATTTGATCCTACAAAGTAAAAGAAAGAAACAAGAGTTTGCAAAAGACTGATGAAACAAGAGATGAAAGATGAACTAAAATATCAGAATATGAAGCGGGTTGGAGGATCCAGCAGCTCAGAAAATAATTGAGGAGAGAATTAATTCTTTTGCAGAATCTAAAAACTACAAAGAACAGAATCAACATGACAGAAAACTCTGTCAGTGATGTGAAAAACAGGATGAGAAAATAACATGGAAAACAAGAGGGAAACAGTTGAGCAAAATGGACTGACAATGGGAATCAAACATGTAGATAACTAGTTCCCTAAGGAAGACACAGAAGGAGTGGAGAAATAAAATACTGGGATCAACACCATCTACTTCCTCCTTCAGAGCCTCCCCTCTTCTTACTAACAGAGCCCTGCCTGGTCCTACTGCCAAGATGAGATACCTGATATCTGGGATGTAGGTGGGGTATTCGCCTGATCTTGTGAGTGATGGGCAGGTGACCCTGTTCTGGCCAATGATAGGTAAGAAAAGTTTTCTGGAAGCTTCTGAGAATGACTTTCATTCTGACAAGAGGAAGGAGGGACAAGAGAAACTCCTGCCCCAAGTTGCCAACTGACTTTTGCCTCTGACTGTGGCTGTGTGAGAGTGAGGAGCTTGAATCTGTTAGAGCCATTTCAGAGCAGAAGGAAGGTCAGGAGATGCAGAGGCTGAGCCATAGCTCTTCTCTGGGCTTAGGAGTTACCAACGGAGTGGCAAGAGAGATGCCACAGATGTGGGGAAAGAACAGCATGAAGATGGGTGAAAGGAAACAGTTTTGGAGTTTGTATTTGCTAAATTACAGAGCATAAAGGAGTGGTTGGAGATGGTGTTGGACATGTAGACTGAAATTAGGTTTTGGACTTCTTGTTCAAGATATTCAAGTAAATGTATGTGTGTTCTCTCCTTTCCTGGAACTGTAAAACCATAGTAAATGTATTTTAGGAGCATCAATCACACAAAGAGAGACAGGGAAGTAACTACTCAGCAGACCAGAAATGCCTGGAATCTGAGAGATGAGGAAAATGGTTGCCTAGAAAGGAAAAGCCAGACCCAGAACATCAGATTCTCTGGGCTTGTGCCCAGGGGACAAGGCTTTGTTAATGACTCAGATGAGCCCAGCATGCAGCCAAGTTTAAGAACCACTAACCTAGAACACACATGTATGGACACAGCAGAGGATGGAGCCAACTGCCCAGAGGAACCACGAGGACTCAAGCTCAGAGGGCCAGGTAGGAAGGAGGGTGGGGTGAGAATGGGGCTGAAATAGGGAACCAACCTACTGGGTGGTCTGAGAATGAAATAGTCACCCCACAACCCTCCCCCAACCCAGGCATGACTATCCAGGAGCCAGGCATTACCTTCTCATACAACAACAACAAAAAGACTCTTCTAAAACAAAAACAAAATCCAAAACCCAGAATGCATGGCATGGAGAGAACTGTGGGTACTGGGTCTCAGGAAAGCCTCCTCATTCTAACATTTATGGGTTCCCCAGCATAAAGCCAGTCCCTGTCCCTATCTTAAGGTGGAGTCTGAATGCTCACAGAGCTGCCTGGTACCTTTTCAAACTTAAGAGGAAAACAAAGGATCCACCAGACACATGACAAAAGCTGGCAGCACGAAGATCAATTCCAACCACTGACAGGCAGAACAGGAGGCAGGTTGGAGAGGAGGGGGAATCAGTGGGTGAATCTCCCATAGATTAACAAGAAGACATTAGGCAATGCTTCAGTTTAAAATAAATAAATTTAAATTAAAAAAATAAATAAATAAGTTAAACATACACATATACTTCAGGGATACACTTTAAAAAAAAAAGAAAATTCCAGAAATACCCTTAGAAGTATTACCTAGAGACAGAGAGGTAATCAGAGAAAAACTAAAACCAGAAATAATAGAAGTGGTTGCCTCTGGGGAGAGGAATTGGGGCCAGCATGGTGCTGAGACTTTTCAGTATGCTTTTTAAAATCATATGCATGAGTAACTTGATCACACATATATGTATGTTGTGTGTGTGTGTGTGTGTGTTATATCTGATTATATATACTAGCTTGGCCAAAAAGTAAGACGGTATGGAAAAACCCAAATGAACATTGTAATCAACCCAGTATTAAAAAGAAAATAATCAAACTATAAAGCAGCACTTATCCAACTTGAATGTGTACACAATTCACCTGGCAATCTTGTTAAAGAGCAGATTCTGACTTAGTAACTCTAGGAGGCCCGAGACTCTGCATTTCTTACAAGATCCTGTGTGATGCTGAAGCTGCAGGTCTGAGAACCACAGGTAGTAGGGCTGCAGATAATGAAAGCCAGGCTGAGGCATCTGAAATAAATTCTGTGGATAACTGGAAATCAGCGAAGATCTTTGAACAGAGGTGAGATAGGATCAGAGGATGCTTTAGGAGAACTGATCAAAGCAGCATCCCCTACTGGGAGACACTGGGAGCACAGGGCCAGACAGGAGACATTGTAAAATTCAGGCAAGAGAGTGGGGCTAGGGCAGGGCAGTGATGGAGGGCAGAGATGACAGGATAGAGAGACACGGCTGCCGTAGAATTGCTCAGCAAAGGACTGGGTGTGAGGGGTTAAGGCAAGAGGGTACCCAGTGTCCAAGGAGAGTGTTCTGGGCCTCAGAGACTCTGGGCAGGAAGGGGAGCACAGTCTGGGGACCTGAGCATAAGGGACCTACAGGACCACCAGGCGCTGGTAATGCAGACCAGGAGCTCAGGAGAGGCAGAAATCAGTGAGGAAGTGACCCAAAAGTAGGAATACTCATCACTCACAAGCACTAAGGATTGTCCTGTGTCAGCAGCACAGCCACAGCTGCATGTGACATAGGTTCTGGCTGTTGGGGTCACACTCAGGCCATTCAGGCAGCCTCTTTCCCGTACCTTCTCCACTCTCCAGCTCAATCTCTGATGCTGAGAGCACAGGTCCTAGGCTCAAAGCTGACCTGAAGAGCCAGGACAACTCTGGCCTTTCCAAAGAAAGACCCCAGGACAAAGCTCATTCTCAAGGAAACATGATCTCTCTCTGTGGCCTGGGCTCAGAGTTTCGCTTCACAGGCCCCCAAAAGGGTCAGGGTGACACAGAGCAGCTGGGAAGATGCGGACACTCCTTACAGTGACTTCTGTCTCTTCAACTCCACACACACTTATGGAGCAGAGATAAAATGCTAAATATAAGCATGGTCTCAGGATAGTCACTGAAGAATCCGCTATATATGGTACTTTAGTTTAACTTTTTACATGTCTTGCTTGTAAGGTACTTTTTAAAATAAATCTGGAATATAGTTTACTATGCTACCAAAAAACGTGAAACAATTGCTTGGCTCTGTATGAGACGATTAAGAAGTATCTCTATTCTGAGTGAAGTAAGTCAGACAGAGAAAGAAATATCGTAGGACATTCCTTATATGTGGATTCTTAAAAATAAAATGATACAGATGAACTTACAAAATAGAAAGAGACTCACAGACTTAGAGAACAAACTTATGGCTGCCAGTGGGAGGGATGGCAGGAAGGAATAGTTAGGGAGTTTGGGATGGAACTATACACTCTGCTATATTTAAAATGGATAACCAACAGGGATCTACTGTAGAGCACAGGGACCTCTGCTCGATGTTATGTGGCAGCCTGGATGGAGGGAAGTTTGTAGGAGAATGGATACATGTATATGTATGAATGAGACCTGAAACTATCACAACATTGTTAAAAGGTTATACCCCAGTACAAAATAAAAAGTTTTAAAAATTAAAAATAAAATAATTTAGTTCCAGTCAAAAAAAAAGAAATATCTGTCTTTGAAAGGCTGAGCAGCCTACCAGAAACCATTCTAGTAGTTCCAGTCAAAAAAAAAGAAATATCTGTCTTTGAAAGGCTGAGCAGCCTACCAGAAACCATTCTAGTGCATGAAAGGTCCGTGTGCCCATGGCAATGACATTGGATCCCTGGCCTGCATTAATTTTAAAGAGTTAAGGAGGGGAGAAGTCTGACCCTTGATAAATGGGGCATGGCTTCACCTCTTCCTGCTGAATCTACACAACAGACATTTCCCCTGGTGTCCAGTCCATCAGGGGCACCCAGGGAGCTAAACCATCATCAACACCTCCACTTGTCTAGTACTTTCCAGTGCAAAAGGACTTTCACCTGCGAGAGGCCAGTATGCACCATGATTGCCTTCCCATTAAACAGATGCGAAAACTAAGGCTGCATATAGCTTATTGTTAACCCAAGGTGTAGAGAGTCAGCATCTGCCAAAACCAGGCCTCAGACCAGATCCCCACCCTTTCAGACCAACAGCCTTTTCAGATTCAGGTCCCTCTCGGTGCAGCGAAGCTCCCACGCAAGAGGGTTTCAGACCTTGGGAAGCCACACGAGGGGGACGAAGGCCAGGCCTGTCCCAGGCAGCCTCTTGCATCCGTCACACCACCACAGGCGGAAAAGCTAAGGCCTGTGGCTGCACGTCAGCATGCTCTGGGTCCCCAACGCAGCCTTTGTCCAACCGCAGTCACCTCCCTGTGCACTCAGTGAGTCACAAACAGGCCAGCACCTCCAGCCACAACCCATATCTGCAGAGCCTGCTGGCCTGCAAAGCTTCAGCTGGTTGGTCTCCCAGCAGGGCCCAGGGACCCTCACTGTCTGTGAGCTGCAAGCTGGTGGACCTGCCCTACACCCTGGGGCAGTGAACTGTCCTCCTAGAGAGTCTCATGATCCAGTTTTCACAGGGTCTCTTCATCTTAGTCTTAACATCCATCCCATCAGTCACACCAAGTACATTACCTTCTAAGCCTGGAGAAGCCCCTCCACCCCCATGGAGAAACAGCACTCAACCCACGCTTGTGTCCAGCTCCCATGCACCACTCCCATCTAACCTCACTCCAATCACAAATCTGGGGCTCTTCTTCAGGGCTTCCTTTATTACAAGATTTTCCTCCTGATTCTTGGCTGGACATGTTCTCAGCAACTCTCTTCCATCCAGCGAGGGGAGGACAGACCACAACAGCCAGCACAACCTTCCTCCCACCCCAGGGGTTCATGTCACACCAAACACCCCACAAGGAGGTAGGTGGGCTCTGCAGATCCCCAATTCACAATCCCTGAAACAGTGCCCACAGACCTTTGAGACCCTCCCACTGGGGGCACAGAGAGGAGAGAGAGCCCCAGCATGAACTGGTAATGGGAAAACCTCCCCATTTTCGAGGTCACAAACATTTCTTATGGTTCTGAGAAAGAACCCCCATCATCAGCCTCCAGCCTGCAGACCTGCTCCCATTCCCTGGAGTAAGATCCTTCCCTCCCACCCTTGCCAAACTCCCACCAACCCATCCAGATGCAGCTCAGATGGCCACCTGGAACCCTGCCCCATCCTGCCCCAGATAAATTAGGCGCTCTCTGTGCTGGGCTCCCACAGCACTTGAGCAAGTTGTTGGTCATTTGTGATATAACCAAGCATCAGTGGATCTTGTCCACCTGCCCTCTTCTTATGCCCAGGCCTGGGAACAGGAGGGGCAAGCAGGCCCCACTCTCAGTATAATCATTTTCTAGGACTGCCCTAACAAAGTACTCAGGCTGGGAGGCTTCCCTCGCAGCAGATATCTTCTCACACAGTTCTGGATTCTGGGACTCTGAGATGAGGTGTCCACAGGGTTCATGTCTTCTGAGGACTCTTTCCTTGTCTGGTTGATGGGCTTCTTCTCTGTGTCTTTCCACAGTCTTCCCATTGTAAATGTCTGTGTCCAATATCTTTTCCCTATAAGGACATCAGTCATATTGTATTAGGGCCCATTCTTATGACCTCAGTTCAGTTCAGTTCAGTTGCTCAGTCATGTCCAACTCTTTGCAGCTCCATAGACTGCAGCATGCCAGGCTTCCCTGTCTATCACCAACTCCCAGACTTTTCTCAAACTCATGTCCATTGAGTCAGTGATGCCACCCAACCATCTCATCCTCTGTCGTCCACTTCTCCCACCTTTAATCTTTCCCAGCATTAGGGTCTTTTCAAATGAGTCAGTTCTTCGCATCAGTGGCCAAAGTATTGGAGTTTCAGCTTCAGCATCAGTCCTTCCAATGAATATTCATGACTGATCTCTTTTAGGATGGACTGGTTGGATCTCCTCACAGTGCAAGGGACTCTCAAGAGTCTTTTCCAACACCACAGTTCAAAAGCATCAATTCTTCGGCACTCAGCTTTCTTTATAGTCCAACTCTCACATCCATACCTCATTTTATCTTAATTGCTCTGCTGAAGGCCCTGTCTCCAAACGCAGTCATATTCTGAGGAACTGGGGCCGGGGATCGGGGGAGGACTTCATGTGAACTACAGGAGCAAAGAAGTCAGCCAGCTCTCAGGCTGGTGTGAGTCAAGGCTAGCACTGAGAGCAGGTGTCCTGTTGACTCACCCTTGTCCCATCCCTCCTATGAAGATGCTGGGGTGTCACACATGCTCTTAAATAAGACAGGCAGCTTTCAGCTAAGCAGCACATGGCAGCCGTGATGGGTTTCCACTCAGCAAATGTTTACAGTCCATGTCCACCATCTTGCTTCCAGTGGAGACATGGCCTATGCATGTTCCATACTCAGTTATTTGCCCTCAGTAACAGTAAAACAGAGACAGGAGAATAGCAATTTCAACTGTGCAGCAATTCCATTCTAAAAGAATCTACTCTGTTCACAAACTAAAGGCTTGGTGTGAGCTTGAGATGGAAGCTGTAAAGCCACGGGTTCCCGTGGGTCCAGTGGTCCATCTCGCAGCTCCCACCCATCTCACCGGCAGCAGGGCCGTGCCAGGAAATGTTTAACAGCTGGATCTTCAGGAGGAGAAGGCCCTGGTCTCTAGCATTTGCCAGTCCCAGTGGTGTGTGGATACCCCTCTCTGTGGCTCATTCCAAACCACCAGCTTGCTGACACTGAGCACAGACTCGGGAAAAGACGCATAAAACCAGCTCTCACAAGCCAGCTCCAGGTGTTTCTAACACATCACTGTCTGGGGGGAATCTAACATTTCAGTTTACAGACACATTTTCATGCAGCGTTGCCTGAAAACACAGACAACTGTTTACCAGGAGGAAAAGGCAGCCTCCCCCGAGGCAGGAGGACGACTTCCCGAGGGTGGTCCATGGGTCTGCACTGCAGCAGCATCCTAGAGATCCACAGAAGAGGTTTTCTCCTGCTCTCTTTTTAATTTTTAATTTTTTAACACCAAAAACATTTTGTATTGGGGTGTAGCTGATTAACAATGTTGTGGTAGCTTCAGCAAAGTTTTGTGCTAGAACAGCAAAGGGACTCAGCCGTACACATAAATGTATCCATTCTCCCCCAATTCCCCCTTCCATCCAGGCTGGCACATACTATTGAGCAGAGTTCCCTGTGCTATACAATAGGTCTTTGCTAATTATCCATTTAAAGTATTGCAGTGTGTACGTGACCTTCCCAAAGTCCCTAAATACCCCTTGCCCTTGGCTTGCCTATTGCAAACAGTGCTGCAATGAACATTTGGTGCATGCATCTTTTACAGGAGTGATTTTAACTCTGTTTCACCTAACTTTCCCTTCAGTAACCAAAGTGACCTCATCCACCCTTCTCCTTCACTAGACA
The DNA here is from genome assembly GCF_032452875.1 of Bos javanicus. Taxonomy (NCBI): domain Eukaryota; kingdom Metazoa; phylum Chordata; class Mammalia; order Artiodactyla; family Bovidae; genus Bos; species Bos javanicus. Next base: position 13,754,932 of record NC_083870.1, read on the forward strand.
CCCCGGCCCAGGCTCAAGTGGGCTACCCCTCCTCGTCACCCTGCCCATCAGGCTGTGTATCCTGAGAGCACAGAATGACTTTGTCTTTGGGAGCCCAGCCTGCTGGGAGGCAGGACTTTACAGACAGACACACACTGACACAAGTTGGATAATTGTGGGCAGATCCTCAACATCCTTCTCTAGAAAATAAGATAATATCTATTTCCCAGAGTTGTTGGAAGAACTAAGTAAATATGGTGAAAAGCACCCAGCACAGGGCAATCCCAACAGACCTCACCACTCCCATCCTCCCCAGGGAGGCAGTCTGAACCACAGTCAGATAGTATCCCCACCCGATGGCTGATTTCAGAGTTGCCCACAAGGCACACACCTGTTCCTGAATTTGAGGGAAACTGTTTAGAGAAGAGAAGTGGTGGGGGTCTGGTGAGGATCAAGACCGTGGTTTCTGAGAGGCCGCCAGATACCATGGAAGGACGTGGGGCACTGGCGTCGGGTTCAGGTGACAGTTCTGCCAGGTATTAGCTGTCATTTGCCTTAGTTTCTTCATCTGTAAAATGGACGTGAGTTCTGCGTTATTAGATAAACAAACACACTCAATAAGTGTTGTCCTTCTGCTTGCTCTTGACCCTTCTTCCCAGCTGCATTTCCCAGAACCTAATATTTCCTGCCTCCCCCATGCCATGCTGCGCTTAGTCACTCAGTCATGTCTGACTCTTTGGGACCCCACCGACGGTAGCCCACCAGTCTCTCCTGTCCATGGGGATTCTCCAGGCAAGAATACTGGAGTGGGTTGCCATTTCCTTCTCTAGGGGATCTTCCCAATCCAGGGATCAAACCCAGGTCTCCCCTATTGCAGGCAGATTCTTTACTGTCTGAGCCACCAGGGAAGACCATGAACACTGGGGTGAGTAGCCTATCCCTTCTCCAGGGAATCTTCCCAACCCAGGGATTGAACCAGGGTCTCCTGCATTGCAGGTAACTTCTTTGCCATCTGAGCTCCCAGGGAAGCCCTCCTGCCTCCACAGGTCCCCTTAGTGGTTCTTTCTTGGCCTCATCTTCTCAATCCTGTTCAGGGTTCCCTTCACTCCAAGAGAAAGGATCTCAAAGTCCACAGTCATCCACAGAACTTCAAGGTCCCAAAGCTCTAAATCTTTACAGTAGTTCAATAATAGGCAGACTCTTGGTGATACATGCTTGCTGACAAAAATATATCAAGGATGATAGGTAAAGTAAAACTGAAGTAATTCATTTGTTTAAAAAGAAGGAGGAAGAGAAGAGGAAAAAGAAAGAAAAGAAAAAGACTCCCCAGAAAATATTTGAAAAAATGTGACTGACAATAGGTTAATTTCCCAACTATACAAAAGCTCATATATCTAAATATCAAAAAAAAAAATTAAAAAAATGCTCAGAAGACCTAAATTGACATTACTCCAAGTAAGACATACAGATGGCCAACAGGTACATGAAAAGATATTCAACACTGATAATATTTAGAGAAATGTAAGTCAAAACTTCAATGAGGTATCTCATCTCACCAGTCAGAATGACCATCATCAAAATGGCTACAAATAACAAATGCTGGAGAGGAGGTAGAGAAAAGGGAACCGTCTTGCAGTGTTGGTGGAGATGTAAACTGGTAAAGCCACTACAAAGAATAGTAAGGAGGTTTCTCTAGAAACTAAAAATAGAGTTACCATATGATCCAGCAATCCCACTCCTGAGCAGAAAATATTAAAACTCTAATTTGAAAAGAAACATATGCCCCAGTGTTCACAGCAGCACTATTTACAATATCCAAGCTGTGGAAACAGCCCAAATGCCCAGCAAGAGATGATTTAAGAAGATGTTACAGATATACACGATAAAATATTATTCAGTCATAAAAAGAATAAAATATTGTCATTTGCAGCAACATGGGTGGACCTAGAGAATATCATACTAAGTGAAGTAAGTCGTACAAAGACAAATATCATACGATATTTATATGTGGAATCTAAAAAATAATACAAATGTATCTATATACAAAGCAGAAACGGGCTCACAAACAGAAAACAAATGTACAGCTACCAAAGGAGAAACAGAGTGGGGAAGGATAAATTAGAAGCATGGGATTAACAGACACACACTTCCACACATAAAATAGACAAGCAACACAGATTTACTGTGTGACACAGGAAACAATATTCAATATCTTGTAATAATCTACAATGGAAAATAATCTGAAAAATAAGAGAGAGATATAATTGAATCATTGATAATTATTGATAATTTTTAATTATCAATAATTATCCATTAATTATCCATTGATCATTTGCTGTATACCTGAAACTAACACAACATTGTAAGTCAACTACACTTCAATTAAAAAGATTCTTCAGTCTGGAGAGAGGTATCAAACTAGGAACCCTACACACCCCCTTCCCATTATCAAGCACTCTCCCCAAGAGGGCTTTTGGGGCACAGACCCCATGATGGTCAGTGTGGGAACTATTTCTCCCACACTAGGGAACTTCCTGGAACTTTTTGACACAAATGGTAACACCTGGCTGGCGACTCTGATTTCAAGGACACACAGGGACCAGCATTGTTTCAGTGCTGACCAGTGTCCTTGAGGTTATAAATCCTCCCTGATAGGCCAGTGCCACATCTTACTTACTCATTAGGTCTGAATCTCATCTTGTTTACCTGAGTGACTCTGGACAAACATCTGAACTTATCTGAGCCTGCGAGCTGTCACAGCATTAGGGATGTGTTTCCACTTCAGGAGTCTCTGGGTTTAGTAAGTGGGGGCCTGTGCATGTGTCCAGTGAGGCCACAAATGCTCCACAAACACACCTGTTCTCCAGAATCCATTCTCCAGGAGATGCTTCTTCTATGAATGGTTGGCTCTACCACTAGAGCAGGTTTCCAGCAGCGCCCCCTTGTGGCACCACGTTTTCTTCAGTTCAGTTCAGTTCAGTAGCTCAGTCGTGTTCCACTCTTTGCGACCCCATCAATCGCAGCACGCCAGGCCTCCCTGTCCATCACCAACTCCCAGAGTTCACCCAAACTCACATCCATCGAGTCGGTGATGCCATCCAGCCATCTCATCTTCTGTCGTCCCCTTCTCCTCCTGCCCCCAATCCCTCACAGCACAAGAGTCTTTTCCAGTGTGTCAACTCATGGCATGAAGTGGCCAAAGTACTGGAGTTTCAGCTTTAGCATCAGTGCTTCCAAAGAACACCCAGGACCTATATCCTTTAAAATGGACTGGTTGGATCTCCTTGAAGTCCAAGGGACTCTCAAGAGTCTTCTCCAACACCACGGTTCAAAAGCATCAATTCTTCGGTGCTCAGCCTTCTTCACAGTCCAACTCTCACATCCATACGTGACCACTGGAAAAACCATAGCCTTGACTAGACAGATCTTTGTGAACAAATTTATGTCTCTGCTTTTGAATATGTTATCTAGATTGGTCACAACTTTCTTTCCAAGGAGTAAGCATCTTTTAATTTCATGGCTGCAATCACCATCTGCAGTGATTTTGAAGCCCAAAAAAAATAAAGTCTGACACTGTTTCCACTGTTTCCCCATCTATTTCCCATGAAGTGATGGGACCAGATGCCATGATCTTCGTTTTCTGAATGTTGAGCTTTAAGCCAACTTTCTAACTCTCCTCTTTCACTTTCACCAAGAGGCTTTTGAGTTCCTCTTCACTTTGTGCCATAAGGGTGGTGTCATCTGCATATCTGAGGTTATTGATATTTCTCCTGGCAATCTTGATTCCAGCTTCTGCTTCTTCCAGTCCAGCATTTCTCATGATGTACTCTGCATAGAAGTTAAATAAGCAGGGTGACAATATACAGCCTTGACGTACTCCTTTTCCTATTTGGAACCAGTCTGTTGTTCCATGTCCAGTTCTAACTGTTGCTTCCTGACCTGCATACAGGTTTCTCAAGAGGCAAGTCAGGTGGTCTGGTATTCCCATCTCTTTCAGAATTTTCCACAGTTTATTGTGATCCACACAGTCAAAGGCTTTGGCATAGTCAATAACGCAGAAATAGATGTTTTTCTGGAACTCTCTTACTTTTTCCATGATCCAGAAGATGTTGCAATTTGATCTATGGTTCCTCTGCCTTTCCTAAAACCAGCTTGAACATCTGGAAATTCACGGTTCACGTATTGCTGAAGCCTGCCTTGGAGAACTTTGAGCATTTTTACTAGTGTGTGAGATGAGTGCAATTGTGTGGTAGTTTGAGCATTCTTTGGCATTGCCTTTCTTTGGAATTGGAATGAAAACTGACCTTTTCCAGTCCTGTGGCCACTGCTGAGTTTTCCAAATTTGCTGGCATATTGAGTGTAGCACTTTCACAGCATCATCTTTCAGGATTTGAAATAACTCAACTGGAATTCCATCACCTCCAGTAACTCTGTTTGTAGTGATGCTTTCTAAGGCCCACTTGACTTCACATTCCAGGATGTCTGGCTCTAGGTGAGTGATCACACCATCGTGATTATCTTAGTCAAAAAGTAAGACCATCCTTAGAGATATAAAGCAGTTGGGGATAAATACTCACTAATTCCTTTACCAATTCATTTCTGGATTTTAAACTTGAGCCACTTTGGACAGAGGAGTCTGGAAGGCTGCAATCCATAGGGTCGCACAGAGTAGGATTCAATGGAAGCAACTTAGCATGCTCGCACAGAAGCTTGTTTACAGTGAAACAAAAATGTGAACATTCATCAATGGTGCACTTGCCTGAACAAATGCTGGATTCTTCACTCACCAGAAAGAAATGCCATTAAACGTAAGCAAATTCGTAAATGGAGTACATTTTATTATGTGGCTAGAGTACAGGAACAACCAGATCACAAACAAGAAAATAAATTATTTCACACATGCAATAAGAAAAAGCATGAGGTTTATTAGTCCGCTCAGACTGCCATTAAAAAATAACCACAGACAGGGTGGTTAAAACAACAGCAATCTATTTTCTCACACTGAGGAGGCCAGAATTTCAAAATAAAAGTACCGTCAGGGTTGGTTTCTGGTAAGTCCTCTCTTCCCAGTTTCTAGATGGACACCTTCTTAATGCGTCCTCACATAACTTCTTCCCCACTCATGTACAGAGCGGGAGACAGAGACAGAGAGACAGACGGACAGAAACAGCGAGCTCTACTTTTTTTCCCTAGGGGACTTTGTTTCTACTTGAAAATTCAATAGTTTCTTTCATAGTAATTTTATTTGACTTTTTATGGAGATACAGATGCTCAGTCACTCAGTCATGTCCAATTCTCTGCGACCCCTTGGACTGTAGCCCACCAGGCTCCTTTGTCCATGGGATTCCACAGGCAAGAATACTGGAGTGGGTTGCCATTTCCTACTTCAGGGAATCTTCCTGACCCAGGGATCAAACTTGTGTCTTCTGTCTCCAGCATTTGTAGACAGATTCTTTACCACTGCATCACCTAGGAAGCCCTTTATGGAGGTATAGTTGATGTGTAATATTATATAAGTTTCAGGTATACAAAATACTCACAATTCTTAAAAGGTATATTCTATCTATAGTTCTTATAAAATACTGGCTGGCAGTGGTAACCACTAGCTTGTTCTCAATGTCTGAGTCTGTTTCATTTGGCTCTTTTGACTTCAGATAACCTGCATTATCTCCCCAAAGGTCCTTGCTCTACCTGCAGTTACACTGGGGATCAAGGCTTCAATATATGAATTTGGGGAAGACTGTTGAACCCATAACACGAGGCAATCAAGAAATGTTTGCCCCTGGGGTTGCTGTCCCTGGGGTAGAATTTTGAGTGTATGCTATCCTTGCTAGTGACCTCACCAACCCAAATAGCAATCAGAGATAAGACCAGTGTAATAATGAGATGGAGGCCACTCCATCCCATTGGGAGTTTCATTGAGAGAGAGCAGCTCTGTTCTTACCATGACCTTTATTTGAGATACCATCTCCATCAAGACGCCCACAGGCATCACAGTCCTTGGGACCCCACAAGTGATTCTGACATCTGATGCCAAACTCTTCATAACTTCCCAGCAAGGGAGGTAGAACAAGCTCTCCCTCCCAGAGATGGCTCTCCCAGGGGCTGCTGCTACTGCTAAGTCGCTTCAGTCGTGTCCGACTCTGTGAGACCCCATAGACGGCCTCCTACCAGGCTCCCCCATCCCTGGGATTCTCCAGGCAAGAACACTGGAGTGGGTTGCCATTTCCTTCTCCAATGCATGAAAGTGAAAAGTGAAAGTGAAGTCGCTCAGTCCTGTCCAACTCTTAGCGACCCCATGAACTGCAGCCCACCAGGCTCCTCCGTCCATGGGATTTTCCAGGCAAGAGCACAAAACTATCCATCTATTTAGATCTGCTTCTGATCCAAATCAAGAGCTGAAGTGGGAGCTGGCCTCTGGCCATTAGAATAATATAACCATTCCACTGCTCTGTTCACCTTTTCTTTCCCCTGGGCCATCTGCCTGGGGAATTTGTGGAGGAGAGGAGGCAAGTCCACTCCCCATTCTCTGTAGGGTTGGCACAAGGAAAACTAATCAGAATCTGAGCAATACAGCAATGCCTCCACCCCTACATGGAAAAAATATCTACCACTAACGGCTCTGCTTGGGAGTTGCCATACTTTGGGCCTTGAAATAGTTTTGACCCATTCCTAAAGCTGGCCACACCAAAGGTCAAAATCTGCTGTTGTAATAAAATTTACTTTCAGGTGTCTGAATAGGTCTTTTATACCCTGACATCTTTTCTACATGTTTTCCCCTAATCCAGGTGCTCCCTGGCATATTTCAGGAAGTTTTGCATTTATTGAGTGCTTGCTATACAGACACTGAGACTAAGCACTTGATATGCAATATCTCATTAATCCTCGAACAACTCCATGAAACAGATATGATCATTATATTCCTTTTGCAGGTGAGAAAAATGAGGCTTAGAGGAGCAGCCCCAAGATCAAAGGCTGATCTATAACAAAAAGATTCAAATCCACATCAGTCCAACCCCAAAGCATCATTCTTATCCTATATTTCCAGTAAAAACTTGATTTCTTTGATCAGCAGACCTTTACAATAACATCTGTGCTATAATAACTGTTAATGAGCCATCCAGTAACAAAACAACAGACCCTTTTATGTTTTCCCTGCCTGATACTTCAGCTGTTCCATATTTGAGGGGTGGCCAAATGATACTCCTTTAGTGACCATTATTTTAGCCAATCTCATTCCCTTCCAAAGATGTCAGTGATTCATTTCTGTCACATCTATGTCCTCAAAGTCTACTCGTCTAACAAACCAGAAAAATAATAAGGTCTTACAGACTTGCTGCTACTGCTACTGCTAAGTCGCTTCAGTCGTGTCCGACTCTGTGAGACCCCATAGACGGCAGCCCACCAGGCTCCCCCGTCCCTGGGATTCTCCAGGCGAGAACACTGGAGTGGGTTGCCATTTCCTTCTCCAATGCATGAAAGTGAAAAGTGAAAGTGAAGTCACTCAGTCGTATCCGACTCTTAGCGACCCCATGGGCTACAGCCTACCAGGCTCCTCTGCCCATGGGATTTTCCAGGCAAGAGTCCTGGAGTGGGGTGCCATTGCCTTACAGACTTAGGCAGAATCTATACCTGTAAAGAAGAAATGCCCCTTTGAATCCCCAATGCTTGAAAAAGTTCTATCACATCCCATCACAAGAAGCATATCTAGTATCCAGAGGCAATATCATTCCCCAAGGGAACTAGAGATCCTTGAAGAAAAGGCTGGTTCTAGGACTGAAGCAATAAATATACAAGATGAGTCTGAAGTTCTTATAGTGCCACAGACTAAGGAATTCTTGAAAAAGAAATGATAGAGGTATGTCAGATGATCACAGGACCCAGCACAAGAGCATCCAATGGTGAAAATAAAGAATAATCTGAGCAACAAAATTATAAAAGTAAATTTGGATTATAATCCAAAGTATAAAGTAAATGTCCGTGATTGTTTGCTGATACGAATTAACAATTATGTAAATAAATAAATGGAGATGAGACAGTCTCCCCTGCAGAAGAATTCTAACAATGTATGTAAATGCTCCACCCTAAAGGAGTGATGGAGAAGGCAATGGCACCCCACTCCAGTACTCTTGCCTGGAAAATGCCATGGATGGAGGAGCCTGGTAGGCTGCAGTCCACAGGGTCACTAAAAGTCAGACACAACTGAGCGACTTCATTTTCACTTTTTACTTTCTTGCATTGGAGAAGGAAATGGCAACCCACTCCAATGTTCTTGCCTGGAGAATCCCAGGGATGGGGGAACTTGGTGGGCTGCCGTCTATGGGGTCTCACAGAGTCGGACACGACTGAAGCGACTTAGCAGCAGCAGCAGCAAAGGATTGAAGTATAATCCCCCAATCAAGTGTGAACTGCACATAATGACTTCCTTCCAGTGAGGATGGTATGGAAAGCAGAAGGAAGAGTAACTTCACAGTGGATGAGCCTAATGAATACTGCCTTTGTTCAGGTAATGAAACTCAAGCTCAACAGTGGTAAGTCATGTTGACAGTATACACCTTTGATATGTGATAAAAATGGCACTTTATCTCTGTGGTCTTCTTCCCAAAAACCCAGTCTAATCATGAAAGAAATATCAGCCAAATCTCAATCGAAATACATTTTACAAAATATCTGGCCACTGTTTAAAATCATCATCAAAAAAAAAAAAAAGAAAAGAAAAGAAATCTGAGACCCTGTCCCAGCCTAGAACAGTCGAAAGAGACAGAACGAGTACGAGTAAGTCATATCCTGGTTATGTCCTGGGTAAGATCCTGGAACAGAAAGGGAAGATCAAGACAAACTAAGGACATCTGAATAAGTATGAACTATAAATGTGTCAATATTAGTTCATTAATGGTGACAAATGTTAATTGGTGTAAATGTTGCTAATAGGGGAAGCTATGAGAAAAATATTTGTAAACTCTTCTCTTTTACCAATTATCTGTAAATCTAAAACTGTTGCAAAAAATAAATTTTATTAAAACAAAAAGTGCAAACCTCCCTGAACTCATATCCCTACTAGTTACAACAGCTCATGAAAGATATTCAGGCATGAATATCGCCATTTCCACAAAGGCCAACAAGATCTGTGTGCGACTCTCTTCCACTACTTACACAGGAACACTTGTTCTCAAATTAAACCCTGTTCCCACCGGCAACCCCATGAAAGCAGACTTGAAAACTGGAGACTGCTGTCAGAATAATGACGGCTTGAGTTGCTCCCTTTGTCTCTCCTCTTCATCTGCAACCAGTAAAATATCCACAACTCGACAAAGGTAACTCTGCCCAACACTCCAGGATGCTGGAGAATTCCACAAGTCTGCACACTTGAAGGTGGGTGGACTGAGACACACAGGGGAGGGAGATGAGGGGAACAGAAGAGGGGGTGCCTGCAATCCCAGACCTTCGGCTGTGGCAGATATACCACAGCCCCAAGAAGTCCAGTAGCTTCAGGGGAGGCAGCCCACACAACACAAGCCTCCCAGCTTTGGTGGCATCCTTGGCCACGGAAAATGAATAGCAGCAGCCTGACCTGTGGCCTTGTCCCTCCTGCCACGAAGACACCCAAAATTCAGGCCCCCAACTGCAGCACCCGTGAGCCTGATAATCCAGCAACAGCAGAGACACCAGACCCCAGTTCCCCACCTCAGTTCCCCATTCCCCAAAGAGTCAGAGCCTGCCATCCGAGAGACCTTGGATGGGGTGAAGGCTCACCCCATCCCAGTGACATCCCAGTGACACAGGCAGCAATGCAAGGACACCCTCAGCAGCAAAGCACCAAGGACTCCAAAGGCACAAGCAGCGACCACAGGGGCAGCAGGCATCACCTCTAAGGGAGGTGGTGGAGGGGGGAAAGTGCCAAATCTCAAACATAACCAGAGTACGAGAGACCAAAGTAATGCTCAAAATTCTCCAAGCTAAGCTTCAAAGCTATGTGAACTGAGAACCTCCAGATGTTCAAGCTGGATTTAGAAAAGGCAGAGGAGTCAGAGATCAAATTGCCAAAATCCACTGGATAATAGAAAAAGCAAAAGAGTTCCGGAAAAACATCTACATCTGCTTCACTGACTACACCCAAGCCTTTGACTGTGTGGATCGCAACAAACTGTGAAAAATTCTTCAAGAGATGGGAACACCACAACACCTTACCTGCCTCCTGAGAAATCTGTATGCAGGTCAAGAAGCGACAGTTAGAACCAGATACGGAACAGACTGGTTTCAAATTGGGAAAGGAGATTGTCAAGGATGTATATTGTCATCCTGCTTATTTAACTATATGGAGAGTACATGAGAAATGCTGGGCTGGATGAAGCACAAGCTGGAATCAAGATTGCCAGGAGAAATATCAGTAACCTCAGATATGCAGATGACACCACCCTTATGGCAGAAAGCCAAGAGGAACTAAAGAGCCTCTTGATGAAAGTAAAAGAGTGAAAAAGATGGCTTAAAACTCAACATTCAAAAAATGAAGATCATGGCATCCAGTCCCATCAGTTCATGGCAAATATATAGGAAACAATGGAAACAGTAAGAAACTTTATTTTGGAAGGCTCCAAAATCACTTCAGATGGTGACTGCAGCCATGAAATATAAAAAACGCTTGCTCCTTGGAAGAAAAGCTCTGACCAACTTAAACAGCATATTAAAAAGCAGAGACATTACTTTGTCAACAGAGGTCCATATAGTCAAAGCTACAGTTTTTTCCAGTAGTCATGTATGGTTCTGAGAGTTGAACCATAAAGAAGGCTGAACGCCAAAGAACTGATGCTTTGGGACTGTGGTGTTGGAGAAGACTCTTGAAAGTCCCTTGGAATGCAAGGAAATCAAACCAGTCAATCCTAAAGGAATTCAATCCTGAATATTCATTGGAAGGACTGATGCTGAAGCTGAAGCTCCAATACTTTGTCCACCTAATGCGAACAGCTGACTCATTAGAAAAGACCCTGATGCTAGGAAAAATTGAAGGCAGGAGGAGAAGGGGACGACAGAGGACGAGATGATTGGATGGCATCACGGACTCAATGAACCTGAGATTGAGCAAACTCGGAAATAGAGAAGGACAGGGAAGCCTGGCATGCCTCAATCCACGGGGTCGCAAAGAGTGGGACAGGACTGAGTGACTGAACAAGGAGAAACCAAAAGCATGCAATAGCACCACCTACTGGGAAAAAAGAGAAAGGCCCTTACTACCTTGGTGAATTGAAATAGAAACAAGAGGGGGAAACAATAAAAAGCCTTACCTAAGGAGGACAGTGTTCTCCTCTGCTGGTTAAATACACCAGCAGAGGAACAACAGATAAAGCACCATAAAGAACTACAGTAACACAGTATCACAAAAATAAAATGACAATTCTCCAGAAACCAAACTTAAAGTTACAGAATATTAACCTCTCTCATGAAGATACTCAACAAGCTACAAGAAAATTGAGAAAGGCAATTGATTAAGCTGAGAAAAAAATTAATGAAAAAAGAAGGTATACTTTATCAAACAGACCGATATTCTAAAAAGGAATCAAATTCCAGAGCTGAATAACTCAATCAGATCAGATCAGATCAGTCACTCAGATCTGACTGTCCAACTCTTTTCGACCCCACGAATTGCAGCACACCAGGCCTCCCTGTCCATCACCAACTCCCAGAGTTCACTAAGACTTACGTCCATCGAGTCAGTGATGCCATCCAGCCATCTCATCCTCTGTCGTCCCCTTCTCCTCTCGCCCCCCAATCCCTCCCAGCATCAGAGTCTTTTCCAATGAGTCAGCTCTTCGCATGAGGTGGCCAAAGTACTGGAGTTTCAGCTTTAGCATCATTCCCTCCAAAGAAATCCCAGGGCTGATCTCCTTCAGAATGGACTGGTTGGATCTCCTTGCAGTCCAAGGGACTCTCAAGAGTCTTCTCCAACACCACAGTTCAAAAGCATCAATTCTTCGGCACTCAGCCTTCTTCACAGTCCAACTCTCACATCCATACATGACCACAGGAAAAACCATAGCCTTGACTAGACAAACCTTTGTTGGCAAAGTAATGTCTCTGCTTTTGAATATGCTATCTAGGTTGGTCATAACTTTCTTTCCAAGGAGTAAGCGTCTTTTAATTTCATGGCTGCAGTCACCATCTGCAGTGATTTTGGAGCCCAGAAAAATAAAGTCTGACACTGTTTCCACTGTTTCCCCATCTATTTCCCATGAAGTGATGGGATCAGATGCCATGATCTTCGTTTTCTGAATAGACAAGATAAAGAATTCATTAGAAATCTCATTGGAAAAACAGCAAACCATATGGAAAGGAGAATTAACAAGCTCAAAGATATAAATCATTCAGGCAGAAGAGAGAGAATTAGGACCTAAAAACGAGAAGATCTGACTCTATGGAAGGGCAACATTAGGATAAAGAGTTTCCCAGGAGAAGAGAGGAAGAAAGAAGCAAAGAACTTACTTGAGGAAATAACTGCTGAAAACTTCCCAACCTGGGGAAGGAACTTAATTTTCAAGTTCATGTGGCTTAGAGAACTTCTTATCACCTCAATGCAAAAAGACCCTCTCCAGGGCACATTATACTAAATTGTCAAATGCTAAGTCACTTCAGTTGTGTCCGACTCTGTGCGACCCCATAGACGGCAGCCCACCAGGCTCCCCCGTCCCTGGGATTCTCCAGGCAAGAACACTGGAGTGGGTTGCCATTTCCTTCTCCAATGCATGAAAGTGAAAAGTCAAAGTGAAGTCGCTCAGTCGTGTCCGACTCTTGGCGATCCCATGGATTGCAGCCTAACAGGCTCCTCCATCCATGGGACTTTCCAAGCAAGAGTACTGGAGTGGGGTGCCATTACCTTCTCCGAAGTTGTCAAAAGTCGATGACAAAGAAACAATTTTAAAGTCAACCAGGAAAAAAAGGATTGTAACTTACAAAGAAACCTCAATTAGACTATCATCAGATTTCTCAGCAGACATTCTATAGGCCAGGAGAGAATGAAATAACATACTCAAAATATTGAAGACTAAAAACTCTCAGCCAAGAATAATCTATCCACTATTTATCCTTCAGACATGAAGAAGATATAAAGACTTTCCCAGACAAACAAAAGCTGATGGTGCTCACCAGTTCTAGACCTGTCTTATAACAAATGTTGAAAGGTACTCTTCTACCTTAAATGAAAAAACAAAAGTGCACAAAACTTTATTAAGGTTATAAATAGAAAGTCAGAATCAGGAAATTGCCATTCCATGTCAGAATGGATTGTCATTAAACAATTATAGCATAAAGGTTAGATGAGGATAAGCAGTAAGAATAATTATAGCTACTTAAATTTGGTAACAAACTCACAACATAAAAAAGGGTAATTTGAAACAACAAAAAATAAAAGGGGAAGAGAAAAAGAATGAAATCCACACAAGGAAATGAAGCTAAGATGATATCATCAGAACAGGGACCAATTTATCTATGAGACATTTCATACAAACCTCATGGTATCCATAAAATATAAATTGAGAGCAGAGACATGAAACATTAAAAAAGAGGAAACTAAAGAAAGCCTAATAATAAAACACCAAACTAAAGTGGTAGGCAGAAACACCAGTAAAAAAGAAACAATAGAGATATAGAACAACAGAAAAGAAAAGACAAAATAGCAGCGCTAAGTTCTTAGGTATCAGTAATAACCTAAATGTAAATATGTTGAAATGACCAAAGACACAGAGTGGCTGGAATGATTTTAAAAAGAAGACTCAACTCTATGCTGCTGCCAGGAGGCTCATCTCAACTCAAAAGACGCTCAAAGTACACTCAAAGTGAAGATATGAAAAATGATACTCCAAACAAATGGCAACTCAAATGATACAACTCAAATGATACCCCAAACAAATGGCAACTCAACTCAAAAGACGCTCAAAGTACGCTCAAAGTGAAGATATGAAAAATGATACTCCAAACAAATGGCAACCAAAAGAAAGCAGGTATAGCCATATTCGTACCACACAAAAGAAAATTCAGGCCATGAAAGGTCACAAAGGTGGACATTCTATAATGATAAAGGGAACAACTTATCAAGAAAACATACAGCTAGTATTATATATACACTTAACATAGGAAGACAAATGTATAAAGCAATTATTAACAGACCTAAAGGGAGAAATTGACAGCAACACAATAGTCGTAGGGGACTGTAATGACCGTTCACATCAGTGTAAATCCTCAGACAGCCTATTTAACTTACATGCAGAGTACATCATGTGAAATGCCAGGCTGGATAAATCACAAGCTGGAATCAAGATTGCCAGGAGAAATATCAACAACCTCCAATATGCAGACAATACCACCCTAATGGCATAAAGTGAAAAGAAACTAAAGAGCCTCTTGATGAAAGTGAAAGAGGAGAGAGAAAAAACTGGCTTAAAACTCAACATTCAAAAAACTAAGATCATGGCATCCAGTCCCATCACTTCATGGCAAATAGATGGGCTAAAAAGGAAACAGCAACAGACTTTATTTTCTTGGGCTCCAAAATCAAAGCAGACAATGACTGTAGCCACGAAATTATAAAACACTTGCTCTTTGGAAGGAAAGCTGTGACTAACATAGACAGCATATTAAAAAGCAGAGACATTACTTTGCTGACAAAAATCTATACAGCCAAAGCTACAGTTTTTCCAGTAGTCATGTGTGGATGTGAGAGTTGGGCCATAAAGAAAACTAAGAGCCAAAGAATTGATGCTTTCAAATTGTGGTGTTGGAGAAGAGTCTTGAGAGTCCCTTGGAATGCAAGGAAATCAAACCAGTCAATCGTAAAGGAAATCAACCCTGAATATTCATTAGAAGGGCTGATATTGAAGCTGAAGCTTCAATATTTTGGCCACCTGATGCAAACAGCCAACTCACTGGAAAAGATCCTGATGCTGGGAAAGATAAGGGCAGGAGGAGAAGAGGGCAACAGAGGATGAGATGGTTGGATGGCATCACCAACTCAATGGACGTGAGTTTGAGAAAACTCTGGGAGATAGTGAAAGACAGGGAAGCCTGGCATGCTGCAGTCCATGGGGTTGCAAAGAGCTAGACATGACTTAGTGACCGAACAATAACAACAAAGGGAGAAACTGGCAGCAACACAATAACAGTAGAGGACTGTAACACTCCATTCACATCAGTGATAGATCATCAGACCAAAAGTCAACAAGGAAGAGCAGCCCTAAATGAAGCATTAGATCAGATGGACTTCATAGGTTTATATAGAGCATGCCTTTCAAATACAGCAGGATACACATTCTTTTCAAGTGCATATTAAACATTCTCAAGGGTAGACCATATTTTGGAACATAAAACAACTCTCAATAAATTTAAGAAAATTGAATTCACATCAAACTTCTTTTCTGATCACAATGGTAAGAAACTAGAGGTCAACTATAAGAAGAAAGGTGGAAAATCACAAATACGTGGAGAAAAACAACATGTTATTGAATAACTATTGAATCAAAAAGGAAATAAAAATGAAAATGTAATATGCACATGAAATAATGTTGTATTTTCATTTTTAATTTCCTTTTTTATTTCTTTATTGATTCACCAAAATCTGATTTTTGATTCACCAAAATCTGTGTGATTCAGCAAAAAATAGTACTAAGAGAGAAGTTTATAGCAATACAGACCTACCTCAAGAAACAGAAAAATCTCAAACAATTTAAACTTACATCTAAAAAAAATTAGAAAAAGAACAAATGAATCCCAAAGATAATAGAAGGAAGATCAGAGAGGATAAATGAAATAAAGACCAAAAAGACAATAAAAAAAAGATCAGTGAAACTAAAAGCTGGTTCTTTGAAGAGATAAACAAAATTTGCAAACTGTTAGCTGACTCACTAAGAAGGATAGAAGGTTTTATTGAATAAAATCAGAATATTGCAATAATCTTGCAATAACTTTATATGGTGTCAGATGGTTACTAGACTTATTGGGGTGATCAATCTCATAATGTAAAAATACAAAATCACTATGTTGCACACTTGAAATTAATATAAACTGTATGTCAACTACATTTCAATTTAAAAATTAAAAGAAAAAATATATTTTCACAATACTAAAAATTGATTAGTGGTCAATGCAAAATGAAAATAACGGTTTAAACAAGGATAGGCCAATTGCTTCTGAGATTCAAGGGCAATGACAACTAAGAATTTGTCATTGGATTTGACAACATGGAGTTCCCTGGTGATGTGGACATGAGCAGTTTCAATGAATGGTGAGGACAATTTATGATGACAGAGAATTAGAGAAATCCATTAATCCATATAAGATATATAAACATTCAGTATGCCCATGAAATGATGTTCAACCTCATTACTCATTCAGTTCAGTTCAGTCACTCAGTCGTGTCCGACTCTTCGAGACCCCATGAATCTTAGCACGCCAGGCCTCCCCGTCCATCACCAACTCCCGGAGTTCGCTGAGACTCACGTCCATCGAGTCAGTGATGCCATCCAGCCATCTCATCCTCTGTTGTCCCCTTCTCCTCTTGCCCCCAATCCCTCCCAGCATCAGAGTCTTTTCCAATGAATCAATTCTTTGCATGAGGTGGCCAAAGTACTGGAGTTTCAGCTTCAGCATCATTCCCTCCAAAGAAATCCCAGGGCTGATCTCCTTCAGAATGGACTGGTTGGATCTCCTTGCAGTCCAAGGGACTCTCAAGAGTCTGCTCCAACACCACAGTTCAAAAGCATCAATTTTTCGGTGCTTAGCCTTCTTCACAGTCCAACTCTCACATCCATACATGACCACAGGAAAAACCATAGCCTTAACTAGACAGACCTTTGTTGGCAAAGTAATGTCTCTGCTTTTGAATATGCTATCTAGGTTGGTCATAACTTTCCTTCCAAGGAGTAAGCGTCTTTTCATTTCATGGCTGCAGTCACCATCTGTAGTGATTTTGGAGCCCCAAAAAATAAAGTCTGACACTGTTTCCACTGTTTCCCCATCTATTTCCCATGAAGTGATGGGACTGGATGCCATGATCTTTGTTTTCTGAATGTTGAGCTTTAAGCCAACTTTTTCACTCTCCACTTTCACTTTCATCAAGAGGCTTTTGAGTTCCTCTTCACTTTCTGCCATAAGGGTGGTGTCATTAGAGAAATGCAACTCAAAACCACAATATGATACCACTCTATAAGTAAAGTACCGCTGCTGCTGCTGCTGCTAAGTCGCTTCAGTCGTGTCCGACTCTGTGCGACCCCAGAGACGGCAGCCCACCAGGCCCCCCGTCCCTGGGATTCTCCAGGCAAGAACACTGGAGTGGGTTGCCATTTCCTTCTCCAATGCAAAAAAGTGAAAAGTGAAAGTGAAGTCACTCAGTCATGTCCTAGCGAGTGCTAGGATGGCTCTAATGGAAAAGTGAACAGTGCAAGAGTGGGAGGATGTGGAGGTATCACATTGCTTGGGGGAATGTAACATCAGCTTAGGTGGAGCTGGAAAATAGGAATAAAAATAAATGAGAAAAGGATGGAATATGAGAAGCTTTATGAAGGACAACCCAGTGGACCATGGTAGCTAGTTGGGTGTCTAGCTAGAGGGAGAAGGAGTCAAAATGAGTGAAATTATGATCCTGTAGATCCAAATCATGCTTCCACCACTTATATTTGGGAGAAGTTGCATGACATATTTAACATCTCTGAATTTTATTTCTCCATCTGTACAATGTGGATTTCTACCTGAGAGTATTCTTAAAATTCTAAATGAAAAGCTTCTGTAAAACCTATTAAATAAATTTATGAATAGTAATACAAAGAGGGAATTAATTTGATGGCAGGATGCTGTTACTTACACATTCTTTTCATAAGAGTAATGAACTCAAATAAGACCCAAGAGGGAGAATCATCTCATCTCTGAATATCTTGTCTGCACCAGAACACAGGGTTCCTCATTCCCCATCTCCTGACCACCAAGCCCCCATTGTCCACTTAAGAGAAAATTCCTCTTTCAACTGGCAGCTGCTCAAGCTATCATTAGGATGAGCTCATTTTGAGTCAGAGCACCTGAGTCAGAAAACTAGGATCCTTGGCAGAGAAACAAATGGAAGGTTTCTAAATATTCCAGAAATCCAAGGTCTTCAGTGACCATGTGCTATGCTGTGCTCAGTCATGTCCGACTCTTTGCGACCCCATGGACTGTAGAACACCAGACTTCTCTGTCCATGGAGTTTTCCAGGCAAGAACACTGGAGTGGATTGCCATCTTCTGTCTCAGGGATCTTTCCAACCAAGGGATCAAACCTGTGTCTCCTGCATCTCTTGTATTGGCAGATGGATTCTTTACCACTGAGGCACCTGGGAAGCCCTTTAATGACTGGTGAAGGGATAAATATGACTATGGAATTATCCAGTGTTGGATTTAAGGATTCGCTCTGTCACCAATTAGTTTGGGATGCCAATTACCTGTCCTGAAAAAATGGGGATAATAATACCTACCCTAGAGGATTCATGTAAGAATTAGAAGAAAATATTTCTAAAGTGCCCGGGACAAAACCTGGTCCAATACAGGCATGGAAGCCCAGTTTCCTTTTTGTTTTGTTTTTTTGGTTTTTGTTTCCTGCTTCAGGTGAAGTGAGAAGAGACATTGGGTGGTAGAATCTTACTCTGCCCCTGGGCTTATGGGCATTGATGTCCAGCCATGACCAGTCACCGGGGAAGCCAGTGTGAGGATGACATCCCTCACGCCCTCTGCTTTATGCTCAGCCAGTGGGGGAAGATGTCATCCCTCCTGTTCCTCTCTCACCCAGCCAGCCCCCCACCAGCACTGATTCATAATGCTCAATCCTCACAGGGACTCTGCCCAGCCCTTTACCATCTGAAGTCAGAGGTAAGGTGGCTTAACTGAGCTGTGAAGGGAACAAGCCTTGGCATCTCATGGCACTAGAGTGAGTCCACCTCTGACACAAAATCTGAGACCTAAGGCAGGAGGCAGGGGCTTCCAGAAGGTAAGGACCCGCAAGGAAGGGAAAAGCTCCCATAGACCATAGTGCAGGCTGCCTCAGGACCTCAGACAATGTGAGGATGAAGGTGGGATGGTAAACCCCCACCTCAGACCTCCAAACCAGGCGAGGTCATGGGGGAGTCATCTCATCCACCCTTCCTTCTATGTGGACTCACAACCAGGAACCTTCAGCAGCCTTGGTGCTCTGAGTCTTCAGTCTGCCGAACCCCCAAAGGAGTGGGAGGAAGAGTAGCTCATACCCTGGGTGCTTATCTCCTTGTCCCTGGCTCCCACAGCCCATCAGCCTCCTCCGGGAGCCCCAGGTGAATCCAGCAGGAAAGACTCATGACCAACCCCGGGCAGACTGTGGCAGGGGATTTAGTTAGGTCCAAGGTGTTTGATAGAGTCAGATGTGGGAGAGACCATTTCCAAACATTTGGGATGCAGACATACTTTGTGAACAAGTAGTAGGATTTCAACAAGCAGGGCTGGAGGCAAGTGAGAGGGAGAGGAAGCCATCATTCCAGGCAGAAGGGTGTGAGTGAGCAAAGAGGAGGCTGACCTAGTAACTGGGCCCCAGGACTGACGGGTCAATGAAAGAGGCAGGTTCAGACCATCCCATAAGCTCCATGTCTCACACCCCTCACACCCCACGATAGGAGGGTGAGAGGACATCACACTTCAGTCTAACCTCCAGTGCCCCTGTCCCAGACGGGAAGGCTGAGGCTTCTTTTCTAAGACAATTCGCAACT
Organism: Bos javanicus; assembly: GCF_032452875.1. Classification (NCBI taxonomy): domain Eukaryota; kingdom Metazoa; phylum Chordata; class Mammalia; order Artiodactyla; family Bovidae; genus Bos; species Bos javanicus. Next base: position 13,774,649 of record NC_083870.1, read on the forward strand.
TTGCCCAACCAAGGTCATTCTCTGGCCTGAAGTAATATCAATTCCTCTACCATTCTTCAGGAAGGTGGTTTGGGGGCCCATAGGCTGAGGCTAAGCTGGGGTCCAGGTTACCACAGGTGGCCTGGAATAAAGGCCCCTATTCAGTGTACAATGTGCAATAAACTCACACACACGGGCACCCACACATAAACACACACACACACTCACACACACTGCCCAACACCTGCAAGGAAGCCCTACACAAGGTACAGTGGAAGCCTCAGCCCAGTCCTTTATGGGTTCCCACTCCCCCACGCTTCCTCCGTGGACTCTCAACTCTGCATCCAGGCCCTGCCTCCCTTCGCTGGGGTGTAGTCAACACCTCTACACGGTCAATACCTGGGCTCGTGTTCTCAGAAGGCACGCATCAGTCACACAGCAGATGCTGTGGGGATTAACACAGTCAGGAAGGTCCCCTTTGGGAAGCTTCAGGAAAAGAAGGGTCAGGAGTTGAGTCAACGGCAGAAGAGTGTTCATCCCTCAAGTGTGAGGATCCTGAGTAGGAGGGAAGCATAGGGAAACTCCCTCTGACTCGGCCACGTGTGTCCAGCGAGTTGACGGCATGAAGATCAGAGGAACACAGACCAGAAGCAGCTGGAGCTGGACTAGAGCTGGGAGGGGCAGAGCCAGAAGAGCTGGACCAGAGCTGCAGGCATCGGGAGCAGAGGAGAGATATCCTGGGAGTGCTGATTCTTCAGCTTCTTCCAGTGATGTTACCTTCATGGCCTGCGTGGCTTACGGACCTCACTGTAGATAGGAGTCAGATGCCCCTTTTCTTTCAGATGTTGCTCACTGATACCCTGGGAATGCAAGACAAAGGGTTCCTGGAACAGCTGAGGGACAGAAGGGCCCAGAGGAGCCAGCATAGACCCAGTGCTGCTGAATACAATGCGCCCAGCACTACAATGATCCAAGTTTTACCCTTTCCTAGTTAATACTGTATTTTCCAGAAATAGAAGCAGTGGGGCTGGAGTTTGACAAACCCAAGCTGGGACAGTGAGGGACCCAGGAGAGCACAGGCTGGACACGGCTCCCAGCTCTCACCTCGTGCGTGTCCTCTCCAGACTCGGGCTGGCTCGGCTGTGCACAGCCGACCGCACAGCCATGGTCCCTGTCGTCGTCTGCAGTCCTGTTCCTGAGTCATTCACAGAGTGGAGCCTGAATCTCAGCCTGGAAAACCTGTACACTCCCCCACCGCTAGGAACTCCAGTGACATGACGGCACCCATCATCCCCTCTGCAGAGAAGTTCATTGAGCAGCAACATGCAGAAGAAAGGGAAGGGCTCAGTGGGGGAGGGGAGGGATCTGGGCCATGAGCAAGAAGTGCAACCTGCCTCTTCCAGTCTCCATTTTCTCCTTCCTCTCACATGTCTTCCAAACAAACAGTCCACCTGGGAGGATCAACAGCATAGCCATGACAGCACCTAGAATGCCTCCCACTGGAGTGATGTACGAACCTGTTCCCATCACACAGAGGGAGTGAAGGATGTTAAGGTAAGAGAAAACATGAGACACGCACTGCCAAGGGGAGACAGAGAGCGAGTGGAGACGTCTGAAGGGTCCTAGTTCAGAAACTAAAGGGGAAGAAGCCTGGCAGTATCATTCATTCAACTCCTGCCTCGTGCAAGAGATACTGAGATGAAAAAGATGGGGGGAAGACTAAAAAACACCAAAGTCTACCAGCCAGAGGGACTACAGTGCAATGGAGGTTTACACCCTGAACACAGGTCTTCATGAAGGGCATCCCAGAGGAGGTGATGCATAAACTGAGTCTTGAGGGAGGAGTAGGACTTTGTTAGTTATTCAGGGTGGGCACAGCATTCCAGGAACGAGGAGCATCATGTTCTGGGAATGTCTGTCAGATCATCAGCCTTGGTGGGTTGCCATCACCCCAGTGCTGCAGGCAAGAGAGGGACAGGGCAGGGAGGAGGCAAGCAAGGAGGGTCAGAGGGAAAAAGAGTCTCTCTCCAGAGGGTCTTGTGGGTCATGCTGAGTTGAACTTGATCTGACTCCAGGATGGGGCTGAGTGTAGGCTAGCAGGGAGTTTTAAGTGATGCTGACACATCACCTCCCGCTCCCAGCAGCTCATGGAGGATAGGTTAGAGGGGCGAGACTGCACACAGGACACCAGCTCATTCATTCATTCAGTGAAATACTATGAACCAATTTGTCACATGCTCTTCTTGGGATAGGGATTCAAAAGAAAACTATGCATGGCCCATGCGTAGTTCCAGGCTATGGAGGAGACAAATCTATAAACAGAGCACTGCTACTCAGTGTGGGGAGGCCATGGAACATTCTTTTTAAAAAAGGGAATGCCTGAGAGCAGAGGGGCTTCCCTCATGGCTCAGACAGTAAAGAATCTGCCCGCAATGCAAGAGACCCAAGTACAATCCCTGGGTCAGGAAGATCACCAGGAGAAGGGAATGGCAACCCACTCCAGTATTCTTGCCTGGAGAATTCTACGGACAGAGGAGCCTGGAGGGCTACAGTCCATGGGGTCGGAAAGAGTCAGACAGGACTGAGTGACTAATACTTTCACTTTCACTTTCTGAGAGCAGAATGGTCACACCACCTGCAAGCTCCTGTGAAAATGAAAATGTGGGGCCTCTGGCTTAAAAATTACTTAAAATTTTATGATGACAACTGCATAGCTTTAAACCAAAGAGGGACCCTTCTAGGTCCAAGATCTGAAGTCACAACACAGGTCACATGCCCAAGAAGTAGCAGTGCCTGAGGGAGATCCTTCAATAGGAGTAAGTTAGGAGGTGAAGGACAAGGGTAGAGGTGCTAATGGAAGAGGAAACAGCATTTCCAGAGCTCAGAAGCCGGCAATAGCGGAACACGTTCCAGAACTCCAAGCAAGCCGCTCAGTGTGAAGTGTGTAAGTGAGGCCAGAAACACAGGCAGAGGAGCTTCTGAGCCCTGAGTCCTACAGGCAGGCACTGGGTCAGATCACACAGACAACACAGAACAATGACACATCTGATTTCTCTCCCAAAAGACCACTCCAGGCACACGGTAGACGACGCACAGGGCTGAGGAAAAGTGCTGGGAGGCTGCTGCCTGGACTAACAGGGGTAACGGGTGGAGAGCGTGGGTGAGGGACATTTAAAAGCAGAAGCAAATTGGCTCTGCTTCCCAGGCTCCTATATGGGATGACCCTGTGGAAGGAGTGCTAATAACACAGTGGGGGCAAAAGCCCAGAGCCCTCACCCCAGTGCACCTGAGCTCTCAGGTGCCCTTCCCTCTGGGAGGTGCACTCACCATGGGAACAGACTTCCCCCGGGTCTAAGGTGGCAGTGTTCTGGTCCACCTGGTTGCTGACCACACAGGTGAGGCTGGCATTGGGCTGGCTCAGGAACAGGTTCACAGTCAGGCTCCAGGAGCTGGGGGTTGGTCCTGGTGTCCCACTCCACTCCACTCCAGCTCCCTGGGAAGGCCCTCGCTCTCCCAGGTCACATTCAGGTCCTCTGTGTTCCCTGGGGCCCTGCAGTCCAGGGTGACATTGCACCAGCCTGGTGTGATGGATGGTGACTCCAGCAGGATGTGGGGAAGGGGCGCAGGTTCTGGGATGGGAGGAGCAAAAGAATGGAGCTCACATGAGTGGAAAATATTCCATTTCTCTCTTTCTCATCCATTATCTCACTGAAGCTCTGCAATCTTCCCTGTCAAAATGATGAGTGCCTTTTCCAGATAAAAGACAATTTGTTCACACCCCAAATATATGGCAATGACCATAGGAAGGGAACCACTGAGGTATGCCCTATGTGATCTCAATGGACTAAAGAAAACTTAAAATTCTTCCATAAGAAAACTAAATGATGGACCTCACCTTCTAGAACCCATTATTTATAGAAACTGGGATGTTTCCTAGAAAGGAAAGGTTTGGGAACAAAGGATTTGTCCTGTCCAGGACCACTGCCCTGCTTCTCCTGCTCAGATGATGCCTGGGACTGCACAGCCCTTGTGGAGCACTGACATCTGTGCCGGGATGTGAGAAGCAGAGACACTTCTGAGAGATAAAGAGGTGGTGACCACGAATCACAGCTCCAGATGTGGTCAGAACATGCCATTAAATTTGAGGTCCACACAGGCAGAGAAGTCACTGATTGACAAGTCAGCCTTAGAAATCAAATGAGGGGACCTCCCTGGGGGTCCAGTGGCTAAGTCTACACACTCTCAGTGCAAGGGGCCCGGGTTCCATCCCTGGTCAGGAAACGAGACCCCACATGCAGCAACTAAGAGTTCACATACGACAACCAAAGATCTCGCATGCTGCAATGAAGATCAAAGATCCTGCCCAACAAGTAAGACCCACCACAGCCAAATAAATAAATATTAAAAAAAAAGAAAGAAATTAAATGATGACCTAAAGCTGCAAAAGTCACTTTCATAACAGATATTTCCCTATGCAATAAAAACTTTATGGAAAGAAAGTCTTGATCAACTGAATTTAAATAAACTTAAATAAGCTCTCTCCTCTATCTATTAAGGCTTTTAGAGCTGGATGTGTGGAGTCTTTGTGGGTGAAGCTGGCCTCAGGCTGGTACTCAGGAGAAGAGAGGGCAGGAAGCTCTAGGTACACATGAATTTCCAAACTGTGGTCAGCAAAATAGTGTCCTCACACTTTCATCATACATCTCAAAATCTGTGAAGATGGCAGAAAGGGAATGAGATAACAGCATTTAGGTTGTTAATGAGCTGACCTTCAAATAGAGATCATTCTGAATTATCTGGATGGGCCCAATGTAATCATAAAAGTCCTTTAAAATGGAAGATGGGAAGAGAGTGGTTCAAAGCAATACAATGTGAGAAGAATTGGTCCCACTGTTGCCAGCTTTGAAGGTGGAGGAAGGTTGTCTCGAGCCAAGGAATGTAGGCAATCACTAGAAAGTGGAAAAAACAAGAAAACATTTCTGCCCTGAAGCCTCCAGGAAGGAACACAGATGTCCTAACACCTTGTCTTTAAATGCTCCATTAAAAAGAATACATTTGAATCAGTTCTAATGAGGTGGATGAAACTGGAGCCCATTATACAGAGTAAAGTAAGCCAGAAAGAAAAACACCAATACAGTATACTAACGCATATATATGGAATTTAGAAAGATGGTAACAATAACCCTGTGTATGAGACAGCAAAAGAGACACTGATGTATAGAACAGTCTTATGAACTCTGTGGGAGAGGGATAGGGTGGGAAGATTTGGGAGAATGCCATTGAAACATGTATAATATCATGTATGAAACGAGTTGCCAGTCCAGGTTCGATGCACGATACTGGATGCTTGGGGCTAGTGCACTGGGACGACCCAGAGGGATGGTATGGGGAGGGAGGAGGGAGGAGGGTTCAGGATGTGGAACACATGTATACCTGTGGTGGATTCATTTTGATATTTGGCAAAACTAATACAATTCTGTAAAGTTTAAAAATAAAATAAAATTAAAAAAAAAAAAAAAGCTCTATGAGACTGTGTCCGACTTCTGACCTACAGCCAGGTAAGATAAAACATTTTTGTTGTTTTATGCCACGTCAGTCGCTCAGTCATGTCCAGCTCTTTGTGACCCCATGAGCTGTAGCTTTCCAGGCTTCTCTCTCCATGGGATTTCCCAGGCAAGAATACTGGAGTGGGTTGCCATTTCCTTCTCAGGGAATATTCCCAACCCAGGGATCAAATGGGGTCTCCTGCATTGCAGACAGATTCTTTACCATCTGGGCCACCAGGGAAGCCCTGCTGCTGCTAAGTTGCTTCAGTCGTGTCCAACTCTGTGTGACCCCATAGACGGCAGCCCACCAGGCTCCCCCGTCCCTGGGATCGTCCAGGCAAGAACACTGGAGTGGGTTGCCATTTCCTTCTCCAACGCATGAAAGTGAAAAGTGAAAGTGAAGTCGCTCAGTTGTGTCCGACTCTTAGCGACCCCATGGACTGCAGCCCACCAGGCTCCTCTGTCCATGGGATTTTCCAGGCAAGAGTACTGGAGTGGGGCGCCATCACCCTCTCCAAGGGAAGCCCTACATTTGTGTTATTTTATGCCACTAGTTTATAGTCATTTATGACAGCAGCAGTAAAAAATTAATATACAAATCAAGTAAACTAAGTCCTAACAAAGAATGATAATTGTTGTGAAAAATACATTTCCTCCAAATTTTTATTCTCCTTTCGCAAGATACTGAAGTGATGTTATCCCTGGTATGAATCTCAGCTCTGCTCACCATTTGTGGTGAACCTACTTACCCTAATTCTAAAGAGAAAATAGGATATGAAAGCTGGTGTCTGGAAGGGATCCTGAAAAATGGGGCCTATGTGACTCTCCTAGCACAAAAGAAGTAGGGAAGCCATGGTGAGGAGGTGTCACTCACCATAGACAGTGAGGTGGAAAACCTGGGTAAGTTCTAATCCTCCAGTGAAGGTGGCTCGAGCCTGGTAGTGCCCACTGTCCTCAGAAGTCAGGTTTTCAATCCTCAGGGATGTTACATTGGGCACATGGACCCTCTGCTGGTACTTGTCCTGGAGGCTGACCCACGTAGGAGTGTCTGCCCAGGACGTACTTGCAGCAGGACTCTGTAGTTTGGCTCAGAGCCAAAGCCCCATGAGACCTCCTCTGGTTCAGCTTCTTGGTTCTTAATCACATGAATCAACACAGAACCTCCTCAGATCCCCTGCAGAGGAACGTGGGCTCCAGAACTCTTTGCCACAGTGCTGAAGACGCCTAGGGCATTTGGAACAGGAAACATGAGTATTTTCAAATCAAGAACAAATGAGGGATGATATAGGGAGGGAGGTAGGAGGGGGGTTCAGGATTGGGAACACGTGTACACCCGTGGCAGACTCATGTTGATGTATGGGAAAAGCAATACAATATTGTAAAGTAGCCTCTAATTAAAATAAATAAATTTAATTAAAAAAAAAAAACAAATGAGAAAGCCATCTTTCTAATGAAATCTACCCAATATTTTCTCTTGATTCTTGGAAATCAATTAGTAAAATGAATTTAAAGCAATTCTGGAATCAAGTCCTAATTCTAGAGAATTGTAACATTGAACATGTTACTTAAACTTACTAACCTTCTGTTTCCTTATCTGCCTCATGATAACGGTATGAATTAAATAACAGATCAAATATCACTCAGTACATTTCCAAGCACATACAGCGTATAACCATAAGAGGCAGCTTCTAAAGTCCCTCCCCCTTGTGTAACCCCCTCCCCTGGACCGTGGGCTGCACCTAGTAACTGGCTTCTAAGGAACAGACGCGACAGACGTGATGATGTCACTCAGTGATACTAGGTTGTATAAAACTGTGACTTCCATCGCAAGAGTGATAGTATCTGTGAAGAGTTGGTCTTGAGGGTGGCTGTCGGAGTTGTAGAGAAAAGGTCATCCTTAGCAAAACCGAAGTGACTATAGAAGAAACCCCCGTTTCTCTTTACACCTGGCCTCTTCCTTGGGCATCAAATCACAGACCCTGAACCTTGGACCAGCCCATCTTCCTCAACAACAAACTCCTAAACTGCTCCCCAAGGCTCAGCACAGGCACCATCCACAATTGTACTCGCCAAGAAGGCACACTTCTGTGTCTCAAAACACTAAAGACCTGTTTCTCTTTCTTCTCCTAAAAAATGGAAACTACTCACACAACATCTTTGTAACTAAGGGAGAACTCACAAGGAAATCTTTTTTTGATGACCTCTTTCACAGGTGATTCACAGTGATTTGTGCTAGTTTATTTAAAGATGTATCTGAAAACATGTATTAATTTAAAAAGAAGAAGAAAACACAAATTTTGTATTAATTTAAAAAGAAAGCTCTGGTCCCCGCGGCTGGTGGCCGAGCCGTGTGTCTCCTCCTCCACCACCGCCATATTGTCTGTGTGAGGAGACACAGACAATGTGTCTCTGCCGCTGCCGCTTCCACCCCAGGAATGTATCCTGTCAGGTATAATGTCAGTGAATGGGAAGAAGGTTCTTCACATGGATAGAAACCCATATTATGGAGGAGAGAGTGCATCTATAACACCGCTTGAAGATTTATACAAAAGATTTAAGATACCCGGAGCTCCACCAGCAACCATGGGCAGAGGAAGAGACTGGAATGTTGACTTAATCCCCAAGTTCCTTATGGCAAATGGTCAGGTGGTTAAGATGCTGCTTTTTACGAAGGTCACTCGCTATCTGGATTTCAAAGTGACTGAAGGGAGGTTTGTTTATAAGAGAGGAAAGATCTACAAGGTTCCTTCCACTGAAGCAGAAGCCCTGGCATCTAGCCTAATGGGGCTGTTTCAAAAACGTCGATTCAGAAAATTCCTGATATATGTTGCCGACTTTGATGAGAAGGATCCTCGAACTTTTGAGGGCATTGATCCTAAGAAGACATCAATGCGGGAGGTGTGTAAGAAATTTGACTCGGGCCAAGATGTTATAGATTTTACTGGTCATGCCCTGGCACTTTACAGAACTGATGACTACTTAGATCAGCCATGTTGTGAAACCATTAATAGGATTAAACTTTACAGCGAATCTTTGGCAAGATATGGCAAAAGCCCATACCTTTATCCACTCTATGGCCTTGGAGGACTGCCACAGGGATTTGCACGGCTAAGTGCTATTTATGGAGGTACCTACATGCTGAATAAACCAATTGAAGAAGTCATTCAGAATGGAAAGGTGATTGGTGTAAAATCTGAAGGAGAGATTGCTCGCTGTAAGCAGCTCATCTGCGATCCCAGCTATGTGAAAGATCAAGTAGAAAAAGTGGGCCAGGTGATCAGAGTAATCTGTATCCTCAGCCACCCCATCAAAAACACCGACGCCGCCAACTCCTGCCAGATCATTATTGCACAGAACCAAGTCAACCGGAAGTCAGATATCTACGTCTGCATGATCTCCTCTGCACACAATGTGGCCACATAAGGCAAGTACATCACCATCGCCAGCACAACGGTGGAGACCAAGGAGCCAGAGAAGGAAATCAGACCAGCCCTGGAGCTCTTGGAACCAACTGAGCAGAAATTCGTTAGCATCAGTGACCACCTTGTACCAAAAGATTTGGGAACAGAAAGCCAGATCTTTATATCCCATACCTATGATGCACTCACTTTGAGACGACCTGTGATGACATTAAGGACATCTATAAGAGGATGATGGGATCCGAGTTTGACTGAGGAAATGAAGCGCAAGAAAAATGACATCTATGGGGAAGACTAACAGCAGTACATGTTATCATCTAATTAGGACAAACTTAAATTAAATTTGGCAAACGATGCATATTGTATGAAATCAGTATTGTAAGGCCTGCTTTTGTCATCAAAACTGAGAGATTGCAGAGCACTGTACCAGTAAATATTCCTCCCCTTTCTAATATCATGTATTAACTTGTTTTCATGGAGTGGCTCTTCTGAATTGGCAGGTTCCCACGTTCTGTTCAATTTAACCAATACTGGCTTGTATTTTCTAGCGAAGGATCAGTTTTAAAACCCTGTGATACTGATACAGAGAACTTGATACAGTATTTGTATCTTTTAATCAGTGTAGCCTTGGCAGTTATGAGCTTCTGCTGTTCAAAAGCTGGGTCAGTGCAGCTTGCGTGCCATCTTGTCCTCTTGACAGTGAGGAGGTTCAGAACTGAATGTCTGTAACCGGGGACAGCATCCCTTACTCCTCCCCACCCCTTTCCGTTCACGTCATGTGTCAGGACAGTGCCCACCCAGCCCAGCCACAAGCTTGGTTTACATGGGCCTCCAGTTCTAACCAAACTCCAGACTTGGATAGTCTTTTGGAGGAAGCCTGTGTGCGGTGTTTTAACCTATTAAAACTGATGAGTGCAGACGGGAAAGAAACCCATCATAAAGCAGGTAAATGTAGGAGCTTCTTCTGTATCCCAGATGTGGCTTCTTCAACGGACGAAGCTGCAGCACAGTATTGATTTGACAGAACCTCTGCTTCAGTGATTCTCCAAATGATTTCTGTACTGCAAATAAAGCCAAACTCTGGAAACCAAAAAATAAATAAATAAATAAAAAGAAGAAAACACAAATGTTATCCCTAGCAGGGCAGCCTAGCTATATGGGGGTGAGTTTACAGACATATTAACTAGAATCTAGTGTCCCTCAGTCAGGAGGGCAACTTTTCATGGGACAAATGGGGGAAACTTTTATGCATTGAATTCTGTCCCCCAGAAATGATATATTTAGGCCCTAGCCTCCAGAACCTCAGAATGTGATCTTATTTAGCAATAGGGTACTTGTACAGAAGGGCTTCCCAGGTGGCTCAGCGATAAAGAATCCATCTGCTATGCAGAAGATGTGGGTTCGACTGTAGGGTCAGGAAGATCCCCTGGAAGGAAATGGCAACCGATTCCAGTATTCTTGCCTGGGAAATCCCATGGACAGAGGAGTCTGGCAGGCTATAGTCCATAGAGTCGCAAAAGGGTCAGACATGATTTACCAATTAAACAACAAGCTGTACATGTAGTCAAGTTTAGATGAAGTCATTACAGTGGGCCCTTATCTAATTGGTGTCCTTATTTTAAAAAAAGGAAATCTGGATACAGATACAAACAGTTTTAGAAGGCAGACAATGTGAAGAGGCTTGGGGAAAATGCCACGTGAAGATGAACAATTGCTGTGATGTGTCTACAAACCAAGGAATGCCAAAGATTGCCAGCAAATGCTAGAAGTTAGAGGCAGCCAAAAAAAACAGTTCCCTTTGTTATGAACTAAATGTTTTCGTGCCCTCCAAATTCATATGTTGAAGTATGTTGAAGCCCTAACCACCAGTGTAACTGTATTTGGAGCTGGAACCTCTAAGGCAGTAATTAAGGTTAAATTAGTTAAGTTAAATTTGGTCGTAAGAGTGGGGCCCTGATCTGATAGGAAAAGTGCATTTATCAGAAGAGACATCAAAGGGCTGTCTCCCTCTCTCCCCCCCTCTCTCTCCTTCCCTCTCTTTCCCTCTCTCTCTCTCTCCCTCTGTGTGTGTGTGTGTGTATATGTGTGTATGTGTCTCTCTCTCCACACTGAGCAAAGGTCACGTCAGCACAGCAAGAAGGCATCTATCCACAAGCTGAAAAGATAGCTCTCATCATAAATCAGACTGGCCAAAAACTTGCTCAAGAACGTGTCAGCCTCCAGAACTGTGAGAAAATATGTTTCTGTTGTTTGTCGCCCAGTGTTTCATATTTTGTTATTGCAGCCCTCCTGGAAGGGTGGCACCCAGGAACTACATGTTGGCACTAGGAGGGCTTCCTGGGACCCAGGGCTGGGCTTTTGACCAGCAAATCAGGCGTGAAACAGACCTGGGTTCAAGTCCCAGACCCACCCATTACTGCTGAGTGATTTTGGCAATTTCCTAAACTATCTAAGCCTTGAGTTCCTACATCTGAACGATGGGGTGAGAATCATGAGTATTCTTGGAGTTCCTGGGAGGTTAAATAAGATGATACATAAAAAGCACCCAGGAGTAAGTATTTAGTTGTTGTTATCATTACATCAGGATTACTGTTAGATGGATTTTGATGCTTTCACTGCTTGGAACAAGAGGCAGCCCATTCCGCCATGAACACAATTCCAGTCGCTACATTTCAGGAGCCCCGTCAGGTACCAAGTATCTAGTTATCCACAAGACAACCATCAAAACTGGCAGTTACAGATGATTATCCCCATTTGAAGGATAAGGAAATTTCATCACAGATACACTGAGTGGTTTTTTAATTTTCTTTTATTGTAAGCAGATTATAACTTCATATGGTTAGAAAAGGAGAAGATGTCGAGATTGAAAATGAAGTTTCTCCCCCATCTCTGATTCTTACTGCCCAGTTCTCTTTCCCACAGTTTGGCACCATTGCCTGTTTTTTGTGTACCATCCAAAGACAGTCTATGCATTTACAAACACAAATGTGTATCTGCACATACATGAACACACTCAGCACATGCTGTTCTGCTCCTCACCTTTTCTCATAATAGCACACACAAGAGCCCACTCCGGGCCTCTATGCTTAGAAGCCACTCATTCAACAGCTGCAGATGTTCTGGACTGCTTCTCATGGATAAAGTTGTTTCTTTCCACTACAAACAGTGCTGCAGTGAACATCCTTGGCTTTGAGTCTTAGCCCACATGGTATGTGTTATCTTGGTGTTACTAATCTTTTAGTTGTTACTAGAAGATTTTGGTGTTACTAATAGGTCGAAGCATGTACATCTGAACTTTTTTGATGGATGCTGTTAAATCACCCTCCAAAGAGTGTTCCTATCGACACTTCTACCAATAATGTTTAGGTTTCCAACCAATAGACAACGTATAATGAAGAAACATGTTGCCATTTGCCATTAATAGGGAAAGTTATATGTCATTACAATTTTAGTGAGCATTTCTTATATAAATGGTATAGTTCATTATTTCAGATATTTAAGTCATTTTATGCCCTTTTCTGTGAGCTGTAAACAGTCTGCTAATGTCCTTTAACCACACTTATTTTTCTTCTATTAGTTTGTAGAAGTCAGATATATTTTAAGAAAACTAGTTCATTGCTAACATAAATGGTACAAATTTTTTTCCAGTTTGTTCTTCAGCTTTTTCTATGGCTATTTGTCATGTGAATTGTTATTTTCACAAAATCAAATATATCAATCTTTTATGGCTTATTGTTTTAATATCTTGTATAAAAATATTGCAAAAATTTGTTCTTAATTCTCTCTTCTTTTTTTCTAGTACTTTTATGATTCTATATTTATGCTTATATCTTTGATCCACTGGAAATTTACTTGGGTGTGAGACTATCAATATTTATGCTTACATCTTTGATCCACTGGAAATTTACTTGGGTGTGAGACTAGGTGATTAGGATATCAGAGCAGCCAAAGCTTGGACATTAAAGTCATCAAGGCTTGAGTCAAGACCATCCTGTGTGGATTTGAACAGAAATATAACCTATCTGCCTTCAGCTTTCTCATCTGTGAAATGGGAATAGTAACAGCACTTCCATCATAGAATTATTATTAGAATTTAAGAAGAGGAAAGTTTTTTAATTATAGTTTTGTCCAAGATACATGCACCCCTATATTCATAACAGCACTATTCACAAGAGCCAAAACATGGAAACAGCCTAAATGTCCATCAGTGGAGGAACAGAGCAAGAATCTGTGGCCCATACACACAATGGAATACTACTCAGCCAGGAAAAGAATGAAATAATGCCATTTGCAGCTACATGGATGGACATAGAGATTATGTTACTAATTACTTAATTACTAATTAATTACTTAATTACTAATTCAGTTAGAAAGAGAAAGACAAATACCATATGATGTCACTTATAAGTGGAATCCAAAATATGACACAAATGGACTTATCTACAAACAGACACAGACACACAGGACACAGAGGGCAGATCTGTGGTTGCTAAGGGGGAGAGTGAGGAGGGACGAAGTGGGAGTTTGGCATTAGCAGATGCAAACTCTTACACTGAATGGATATGTATAGAGAGAATTGGAAAAGTTTTTTTTAATATAATATATAGAATTGATGTCCATAGAATGGATAAACAGCAAGGTCCTACTGTATAATACAGGAAACCATATTCAATATCCTGTGATAACCCATAATGGAAAAAAATACAAAAAAGAATGTATATATATATATGTACGTTAAGTGAAAGTCGCTCAGTTGTGTCCAACTCTTTGAGATCCCATGGAATTCTCCAGGCCAGAATACTGGAGTGGGTAGCCTTTTCCTTCTCCAGGGGATCTTCCCAACCCTGGGATCAAAACCAGGTCTCCCGCATTGCAGGCAGATTCTTTACCAGCTGAGCTACCAGGGATGTGTATTTATAAAACTTAATCACTTTGCTGTACAGCAGAAATTAATACAATGTAAATCAACTGTACTTCAATTTAAAACGAAAAGAAAAAACAAAACAAGAGGAAAGCTTACACCATAGTGTTTGATAATTGCTCCGTACATGTGAGTTGCTTCCTATTATGATGATGACTCCTGAGCAGGCACTCCTGCGGTCAGAACCAGATGTTCCCACTTCCCAGGGTGGACCCTTCCCTCTGCACCAGCTGACCCTCTCGGGGGTCTCCTCCTAGGTACAGGAATGGGCTCCATAGAGTCAGACACCCATGGGTGAGTCCCATTGAAAGCCATAGGGAGACAGAGTCCAGCCAGGGCCTCCTTCTTTACCAAAGCCCAGAGACTGAAAGGAAATTCATTCTGTGTCCACAGCAGCTGGAATCCACAGCTGCTGTCGACTCCCACGTAACCAAGTACCTCAGTATATCTGCTGCCAGGGACAGTGGGAAAGACGGAGGGAAGGACAGGCTACATATTACTCCAAGCTTAGGCTGAAAATTTTTATATTATTGACTCTATTTGGTTTGGGCATTATCCCTTCCTTTCCTTTGTAATTATAAAAACGTCGTGTGTTCATAAAAACCTATTACATGAAATATGGAGTTGAGTAAAAGTTCTAAGTGTGCTTCTTCCCAAAAGTAAGCACTGTTAATGATATGTATCCTTCCAGGCCTTTCTGTTAACATGAATACTGTAAACCCGTGTGAACACAGGATTTCTGTCTTTAAATTCTTTTCAGCATTCCCAATGTGATTTTTTATTCTACTCTTCTTTAATAAGAGAAATAGAAGTATTCTTTAATAACACAGTCAGACATTTAGAATTAATCTCACATTTAAAATACACAATTTTGGTACAATCATGGGCTCTAACCATAAGTATTTGTTTAATCTGGAGCTCAAAGAAACAGTCCTTGTTCCATAAGCGTACGTGCATTAGGACTTGGATATAGCATTTCAGTCTCCAGTGTGCCTCGTTCCTAAGGGATTTTCACCAGTGACCTAACCAAGCAATGTTCGTCTTACTTCCCCTCAAGCTTTAAGCGGGAGTTAGCACCAGGGAAACAAGGAGAAAGAAGTTGTCATTTTCTGCTGAACAGACAGGAACAGAAAGAGTC
Organism: Bos javanicus; assembly: GCF_032452875.1. Taxonomy (NCBI): domain Eukaryota; kingdom Metazoa; phylum Chordata; class Mammalia; order Artiodactyla; family Bovidae; genus Bos; species Bos javanicus. The sequence goes on from NC_083870.1 coordinate 13,789,652, forward strand.
TGGCCAAGGCCATTAATTAGCGGTTTCTAAACAGCACAGCTGTAGCTTGCTTTCCTGAGGGTGGTTTATAGACCAAGTTTTCACACACTGTGAAGAAAGAGGTGATGTCCTTCAGCAGGTGGTCTGAGTGCACTGGGTCCTGAGACACCTCCCAGGAGCAGAGGCAGAGAAAACAGAGGGCCACGCTGGGTTCCCAAGAGGGGCTTGAAGAGGAGCACCCCCTCACTCCTTGAAAGGCTGAGAAGTGACCACAGGGCCGCTGGGGGTCTTCTCTTTGAAGGTGCCCTAAACAGGCTCACCTGTTCACAGTCCCTGTCAGGACGCAGGAATAGGACAGGACAGGATGAAGAGCCAGAGCAGAGGCCTTGAAGTCCCCACAGGAGAGGCCTGTTTTGGGGAGGCACTGAATCCCAGAACATCACCGTTAGAGGAACCTTAGAAAGGATCTGCCCAGGCCCCTCCTGTCACAGAGCAGGAGACGCCCCAGGGGGTGAACCTGTCCTGGGTCACACAGGGCAGAGTCACACCTGGCACCCAGCCTGCCCACTCCCAGCCCAGGGCTTCTCCCCTGCAGGAGCTCCCACCAGCTCCCTACCCTGTTTCTGACCTCCCCAGGGGCTCCCCTGCCAGCACTGCTGTCTCATCACCAGAATCTGAGCAGCTCCTGGAGGCTCATCCTCCAACTTTCCTCTCCTGAGAAAGGGGAAGCAAGAACTTAAAAGCAGTTAGCAGAGCAGGGACTTCTGGCCAGCGGAGGGTTAAACAGCAGTCCAGCCAGAAAAGAAGGGAACCAGGGAGAGAGGAGGCTCAGCCCTCAGGCTACAGGAAGGAGCCACCCAGAAGCTGATTCTGAGCACCAGTTGTGGTAAAGATGGAAGAAGACTTAGAAAGAGAAGGAAGGCAGCAAGAGCTCTGTCATTTACAAAAGATCTAATCCTACAGAAGGAAATAAACCACACTCAGAGAGGGTGTGGATGTAAGTAAGGTGAGTTTAAAAATATATTTCAATAATATAAAATTTAAAAACAACCAACATAAAATTGTGTACATTTTCTGACTCTTCCCACATCATCACACTAAGAAACAATGGTTCCCTCTCAACTAGTGATCAAATCCAACTGCATTTCCGTACTGGCTACTCTGTCTCTGTGTCTCTGTCTAGAACACATGATGTCACGGGCCATTTGTTCTCCAGGTCCTGTCAGCAGACACAGGAACACATTGAGTAAATGCTCCAATTGCTGTGATGAGCGGGTCCCATAGTACAAGGACTGTCCTAACCAGCAGCTTTGGTATCTCTGGGAAATGACAGCGTGAATTGAACCCACATTCAAGCTTCCTTTCCCATTTCTCCTTCCAAACCTCTGCCCAGGAAATGGTTAAAGATTTTAAGAGTGATAAAGACAAATGCTTCAGCCACAGAATCAGTCCCTCCCCACTCACCCCAACTCATGTTGAAATGGAACAGAACCCTACGGTCCTTGACCCCCTGCCCCCACCACATCCTCTGCCTCCCTTTTGTCTGTGGGAAACTTTAGCCAAAGAAAGCTTAATCAGAAATGAGACATGCAGAAACAAAGGAAAACAGTCAAAGGAGACCAAGTAATAATAATGTAGTCATCAAGCATACTCAAGGATCTTTAGTTCCTTCTCAAGGACTATAGATAATATTTTAAGCTCATATCCTGTGAGCTGACTTATACTGAAACCCCAGGTGGAGAAGTTAGTTACATGATGACCAGACTGTACCCATGACATGAGCTGCCACAGTCCTGAGAACTGGCCTCAAAGAAATGGAAACAAACCGACCCTGGAACTGAAGATTGCTGCTGTTGCTGCTGCTGCTGCTAAATCGCTTCAGTCATGTCCGACTCTGTGCGACCCCATAGATGGCAGCCCACCAGGCTCCGCCATTCCTGGGATTCTCCAAGCAAGAACACTGGAGTGGGTTGCATTTACTTCTCCAATGCGTGAAAGTGAAAAGTGAAAGTGAAGTCACTCACTCGTGTCCGACTCTGGAACTGAAGATTAACTGTACCTAAAACCATCAAGGTGATGGCAGGTCAAACCACCAATGACTGATTTGAAGACAACTGTCAGACCTCACTGTGCTGTTTCTGCATGTAGCCCCCTCCTCTGTCTATAAAAGCTCTTGCACCACTGGTTGCCAGGCATGGTGGGGAGTCAGCCTTCAGACAGATGTCCGCCCCCGCCCCAGTTGCCGGTATCTGAAGTAAAGCAAACTTTCCTTTCCACCAGCCTGACCTGTTTTGTTGGCTTTGGGGCAGCAAGTGAGCCGCCAATCCCCACACACCTTTTGGTAATAATGTGTAAAGCAATTCAGCAAGGACATTCCCTTCCAGGGATTCCTCTTCCAGTCCACCCAGGCTGCCCAAACTCCAATGGGAGGTGTCCATCTCACTAGGTCCAAGAAGGCTGGGGCTAAGGTGGCAACGAATTCCACTCCTCCCCAGATCCTGTGTGACCTTGAGAAAGTCACTTTCCTTCTCTGGATGCAAATAGTCTCATCTTAAAATAAGAAATTAAAACTGTTTCTCTCTCTTTTTCTCCCTTTGTCTCACTTTCTGTTTCCCTCTCTTTCTAATTTGTGAATCTTCCAGGGCCTGTGGAGAAAACTGTAATATTGAATATAAATATTTTTCCAGTTAAATAGCATTGGAGAAGAAAGCTACATTTTATTCGTTAAAAGAAATCTAGTCTTTACTACAAGTCTCAATGTTGAATCAAATAGTTACAAATACTCTCTAATTCATGAAATTTCATTTAATTTCCTGATAGTTCATTTAATGGCAAGAATTAATGAAACAAAGAATTGTAACAATAAAAGCTTTCAAAACTTCCATCAGAATTCTTAATTTACTATGTGTGTGTGTTAGTCACTCAGTTCGTGTCTGACTCTTTGCGACCCCATGGACTGTAACCCACCAGGCTCCTCTGTCCATGGGATTCTCGAGGCAAGAATACTGGAGTGGATTGCTATAACCTTCTCCAGAGGATCTTCCCAACTCAGGGATCAAACCTTGGTCTCCTGCATTGCAGGCAGATTCTTTGCCATTTGAGCTACAGGGAAGTCCTTTAATTTACTATACCTCCTTACTTTCTTTGTTAATTTTTGCTTAATTTCTTTATCTGTTACAAACACATAACTTTTCATAAATTCACAGGCATTTACACATTCTTTGGGGGGACATTCTTTGTTTTCATTTCAGTTCCCTTTTCGCTTAATTCCTCATCATCTCTAATTTCTGTCCTCCACCTCCAATCTTTTTCTCCATTTTAACCCCCATTAGCAATCTACGATGTTTCCTTCTGCATTTTCTTCACACTCTTATAAACATGCAGTGTATCAGATCAGATCAGTCGCTCAGTCGTGTCCGACTCTTTGTGACCCCGTGAATCACAGCACGCCAGGCCTCCCTATCCATCACCAACTCCTGGAGTTCACTCAGACCCATGTCCATCGAGTCAGTGATGCCATCCAGCCATCTCATCCTCTGTTGTCCCCTTCTCCTCTTGCCCCCAATCCTTCCCAGCATCAGAGTCTTTTCCAATGAGTAAACTCTTCACATGAGGTGGCCAAAGTACTGGAGTTTCAGCTTCAGCATCATTCCCTCCAAAGAAATCCCAGGGCTGACCTCCTTCAGAATGGACTGGTTGGATCTCCTTGCAGTCCAAGGGACTCTCAAGAGTCTTCTCCAACACCACACTGCAAAAGCATCAATTCTTCAGCACTCAGCCTTCTTCACAGTCCAACTCTCACATCCATACATGACCACAAGAAAAACCATAGCCTTGACTAGACGAACCTTTGTTGGCAAAGTAATGTCTCTGCTTTTGAATATGCTACCTAGGTTGGTCATAACTTTCCTTCCAAGGAGTAAGCGTCTTTTAATTTCATGGCTGCAGTCACCACCTGCAGTGATTTTGGAGCCCCCAAAAATAAAGTCTGACACTGTTTCCACTGTTTCCCCATCTATTTCTCATGAAGTGGTGGGACCGGATGCCATGATCTTTGTTTTCTGAATTCAATTGAGCTTTAAGCCAACTTTTTCACTCTCCACTTTCACTTTCATCAAGAGGCTTTTGAGTTCCTCTTCACTTTCTGCCATAAGGGTGGTGTCATCTGCATATCTGAGGTTATTGATATTTCTCCCAGCAATCTTGATTCCAGTTTGTGTTTCTTCCAGTCCAGCATTTCTCATGATGTACTCTGCATATAAGTTAAATAAGCAGGGTGACGAACTCCTTTTCCTATTTGGAACCAGTCTGTTGTTCCATGTCCAGTTCTAACTGTTGCTTCCTGACTTGCATACAAATTTCTCAAGAGGCAGATCAGGTGGTCTGGTATTCCCATCTCTTTCAGAATTTTCCACAGTTTATTGTGATCCACACAGTCAAAGGCTTTGGCATAGTCAATAATGCAGAAATAGATGTTTTTCTGGAACTCTCTTGCTTTTTCCATGATCCAGCGGATGTTGGCAATTTGATCTCTGGTTCCTCTGCCTTTTCTAAAACCAGCTTGAACATCAGGAAGTTCACGGTTCACATATTGCTGAAGCCTGGCTTGGAGAATAGACTCCCTTAAATATTGAGGACTGTTGTTTCCTTTACAAAATTAGGATTTTATTAAATACAGCTCTCTGTATCTTACTGATGTACATACGTGCATCTGACTTTATGGAAATCGGAAATACCTTCCAACCAATTGGTACATGCATTTTTTAAGGTTTTATAATGCTCCACGGTACAGATACTGTCCATCTTGTTCAGTCATTTCTGAATCATAGGCATGTCCTTTATTTTCAGAGTTTTGTCCTAAAACTGTGTTTTACATCTATAGAGGGCATCTTCCTAGAGTATTTGCTTTTCCTAAAGATAATTTTTTTTTTAATTTTCATGAAAGCTGACACTGAGATGGAAGGCAAATTTCATGAGCTCTATTAAGATAAAAGATAGACCTTCAAGGACCCTCTACTTTGTGAAGATCTGCTAACAGCTGAGCCCTTAACCTGGGTGGGGAGTGTGTGGTCACCCTCCTTTTTTAATGGAAAAGTCCCAAGAAACTTGGACTAGAATTGCTTCCTCCAGCTCAGACCGGGGGCTTAGTCAGCCCCCTCCTCCATAGGACAGCTGCACAGGCTGTCAGTTCCCCTGAGTCCAAACCAGGAAGAGCCTTTTCCCTTGCCCTCTGCCCCAAGGAGTCATGCTCTTTATCTCCCTCCCTCACCCCAGGACCCCAGGGAAGCTCTCCTGGCTTCCAGGTTACTGCAGCAGGAGCAGCCTCACCTCCCTGGAAATGGTTCCCTGATGCAGTCAAGGCTGCTTGAGCTCAGGGGTCCCAGGCTCACCAGTCTCTCCTGAGACTCTAAACCAAATGCACTGCATTTGCTAAATAATAACAGAGCTCTTTTGTCTTTATGTTCACCTAAGACAAGATATGTGGAAAGGAGACCCTGCCTCATGCTCCACCCAGAGGCCTTCCCTTCCCAGAACCCCGACCACTCACTAAGGAAGAGGCTGGTGAATCCCAGGATCCTGAAAGCCCAGCATAGATGGGTGTCTTCTGAGCAGGGCTCCATCACAGGCTGCCTGCCAGCCTGTGCAGTTGCAGAGTAAATATCTAGAAGGAGCAGAAAAAGAGGAAAAGCCCTGGGAGCCCTTTATACAACTCTTCTCACCCCAGGGTGGGGCTTACAAAGTATTTCCTCCTTGACCACTACTCAGCAGGTTAGTTCTGGGAAGACAGGCCTGTTGATCTAGAGAGAACCCTTTTATCTTATCCCCAGCACAAACAGTTACACAGTCAATAAATAATTTTAGGATGGATGTATAAACATGTGCCTGTCAAGGTGCTGTGCAGACCCCACTCCATGGAGTCACAGTCAGGTTGGAGTTCTCACATACCCTTCCTTGCTTCCCTGGAGTAACAACTCAGCCCAGACAGTCCTGCTCATCAGTATCAGCCTATGGTCAAACACAGAAGTCACCCAATGACAGCCAGGGTGGGCTAGGCCTCTCCTGCTTTGGGCACCCCTCTGTCTACACAGTTTAATGAGTCAAATTTCCTTTTGGATTTTCCATAAACTTCAACCCTCAGTGGTATATGAAAGAAGCTCTGAACAAAAGAGCAAAGCTCTGGGAGAAGTGCCAACTCTCTACATCCCCAGTGCAAATGTAGGCATTTACCTATTGCTTGCATCCTTATGGCTTTCCTGCTGCCACTAGTGCGGGGCATGCTCCCTACACACAGAAAAAATCCAGACCCCACAGAATCTAATGGGCCCTTGTCTGCATCACACCCACCATTTCCCCTTAAGCCTCTGCCGGCCCTGCTTCTGCTTTCACAGAGAGGCAGGGAGAGATGTCTACATTCCCCTCCTGGGCACAACCTCAGCTGCCTCAGACTCACTCCCACTCACTGAGGCTCAGGCTCCGGTTTCTTCTTCCCAGACTGAATACCCCACAACATCTGAGAACTATCACATCCCACACCCTACCTGGACTGTAGCCCACCAGGCTCCTCTGTCCATGGAATTCTCCAGGAAAGAATACTGGAGTGGGTTGCCATTCCCTTCTCAGGGAATCTTCCCGACCCAGGGATCGAACCCCAGTCCCCCACATTGCAGACTCTTTACCACCTGAGCCACCAGGAAAGCCCTAGGCAAGCAGCACCATCTATCTAACTTTCAGACAGTGTCTTCTTCTCCTCCCTATTGAGGCTTCTCCCTTAGCTATTCTGACCCAAACGCTGGTTCTGCAGGACTGACTCCAAGACCATACACTCAATGTGGTCAGGGTACTGCCTATAAAATGCATTTTTCAGATGTGAAGCCTGAATCTAGAGTCATTAAGTGACCTATAAAGGCCACACAGCCAACCAAGGCCCAGAGTCTGAATTCCTGACAATGAGCTCTGAAAAAACCTCCCAACACCATAGCCCTTCTCCCAGCCCACCATGTAGCTTCAAGCAAGGCATCTGGACTCCAGTCTGTGCTCCCTCAAAGCAGACAGCAGCTCATGCAGAGTGACAGTCCGCTGGCCCTCACTACCCATTCTCTCCTCCATCCCTCCTCCTCTACAACCAAACAACTATTCACTTTTTGAAAAGTTATACTTGTTTGAGAGAAAAAAAAAAAAAATTCTGTAAAGCAATTATTCTTCAATTAAAAAGTAAATTTTTTTAATTTTTTAAAGTTATATTTACTTTTTATTAAAGCAGATAGAGCTAAAGCTTTAGAAAATAATAACAGAATGAAGGGTGGCTTCAGGGGGTCATTCAAGAAGAAGTACACAAATATTTTCAAACTTTAGCTGTAATTAGGAAATAACTAATAATTCAACATGTACAGTTTGTTCGGCCACTATAGAAAATAATACAAAGGCACCTCAAAAAAAAATTTTAATTAAAAATTCAGCAACTATATACTACTACTACTACTACTACTACTGCTACTACTACTATATGGTCCAACAATCCTATTTGCTATCCAAAGGAAATGAAAACCAGATAGCAAAAAGGTACCTGTACTCCCATGTGTGTTGCAGCATTATTCACAGTACCAAGATATGGAGACAACTTGAGTATCCATGAATAGATGAATAAGTAAAGAAGATGTGACTTATATATACACAGTGAAATATTACTCAGCCATGAGAAAAAGAAAAATTTTTCTGCCCTTTGTGACATGGATGGACCTTGAGGACATTATACTTAGTAAAATAAGCCCACAGCGAAAGACAAATATTGTATGATATCATTTACATCACTTATATGTGGAATCTAAAAAAGTCAGACTCATAGAAACAGATAGTGGAACGGTGATTATCAGAGGCTCGGGTAGGCAGGGGATATTGTTAATGGGTATGAAATTGCAACTGAATTGCAGATGAATAAATTCTGGAGATCTAATGCACAGCATAATGATTATAGTCAGTAATGCTGCATTATATACTTCAAAATGCTAAGAGACTAGATCTTGCATATTCTCACCATAAAAAAGAAATGATTAAAACTCAACATTCAGAAAACTAAGATGACATCTCTTCATGCAAATAGATGGGGAAACAATGGAAACAGTGAGACACTTTATTTTTCTGGGCTCCAAAATCACTGCAGATGGTGACTGCAGCTATGAAATTAAAAGACGCTTGCTCCTTGGAAGAAAAGCTATGACCAACCTAGACAGCATATTAAAAAGCAGAGACATTACTTTGCCAACAACAGTCCATCCAATAAAACCTATGTGGAAAAAAAGTGGTCATGTATGGATGTGAGAACTGAACTATAAAGAACGCTGAACGCTGAGGAATTGATGCTTTTAAACTGTGGTGTTGGAGAAGACTCTTAAGAGTCCCTTGGACTGCAAGGAGATCCAACCAGTCCATCCTAAAGGAAATCAGTCTTGAATATTCATTGGAAGAGATGCTGAAGCTGAAACTCCAATACTGTGGCCACCTTTTGTGAAGAACTGACTCATTGGAAAAGACCCTGATGCTGGGAAAGATTGAGGGCAGAAGGATAAGGGGACAACAGAGGATGAGATGGTTGGATTACATCACCGACTCAATGGACATGAGTTTGAGTAAGCTCCAGGAGTTGCTGATGGACAGGGAAGCCTGGCGTGCTGCAGTCCATGGGGTCGCAAAGAGACACGACTGAGCAACTGAACTGAACTGAGAGCTGTTAGATAAAGTGACAGTGGTAATTATATCATAATATATAAATGTATCAAATCTACATGTTTTACATCTATACAATGTTGTATGTCAGTTTTATCTGTTTTTTGGAATTCTTTTAAAAACATGATATGGGAGACCTGGGTTCTATCCCTGGTTGGGAAGATTCCCCTGGAGAAGGGAAAGGCTAACCCACTCCAGTATTCTGGCCTGAAGAATTCCATGGACTATATAGTCCATGGGGTCACAAAGAGTTGGATTCTGCTGAGCGACTTTCACTTTCAAAAAATATGAAGTGTAGAAAATGTCAGAGTACAGACGACCTCTTTTCTCCATAAAAATAATGAGAAAACTAACTTTTTAGAGAACTTTTCAGAATGCTGGAAATTACCAATTATTTGCTGAAACATGGGATGTTGACATGACAGATGATGACATCCTAATTTCCAACGTGATGATCTTTGGAGATGGGACTTTGGGAAGATAATTAGGACTGAATGAGGTCAAGAGAGTGGGCCTTCATCATGAGATTATTGCCCTTCAAGGAAGAAATACTAGAGAGCTGTATCTCTGCCTCTGCCATAGGAGATTACAATAAGAAGGTGGCAGCTGCTGTATTTGCACTCACTGCCTCACCACTTACTTTTACACTGTGGAGGTTGACTCTAGCCTTAAACCAATGAAACCAGCTATGGCTGGCATTAAAAATCTACCCTCAGGTTCTTCGTTGTATTTCTTCTTCAAGTCTTCAAAGACTTTCACCTTTCCTTCGATTCAGCATTAAGCTGAGGAGGACTTGACACTGATGTTGATCCTGCATCCACATGCTGAAAATTTCTCCATCTCCTCCATCACTTTTCCATGCTTCTTCAATACCATTGTCAACAGCATCATCACAACAGACTTCACATGCTCCATGATCTTGTCCTTGTTCTACTTTTTTTTTATTGAAGGATCTTTTTTTTTTTACAGAATTTTACTGTTTTCTGTCAAATCTCAACATGAATCAGCCATAGGTATACCTCTGTCCCCTCCCTCTGAACGTCCCTCCCATCTCCCTACCCACCCCACCCCTCTAGGTTGATACAGAGCCCCTGTTTGAGTTTCCTGAGCCATATAGCAAATTCCTGTTGGCTACCTATTTTACATATGGTAATGTAAGTTTCCATGTTACTCTTTCCATACATCTCACCCTCTCCCCAAGTCCATAAGTCTGTTCTCCATGTTTATTTCTCCATTCAGTCAGTTCAGTTCAGTTCAGTCACTCAGTCACATCCAACTCTTTGCAACCCCATGAATAGCAGCACGCCAGGCCTCCCTGTCCATCACCAACTCCCGGAGTTCACTCAAACTCACGTCCATCGAGTCGGTGATGCCATCCAGCCATCTCATCCTCTGTCGTCCCCTTCTCCTCCTGCCCTCAATCCCTCCCAGCATTAGAGTCTTTTCCAATGAGTCAACTCTTCGCAAAAGGTGGCCAAAGTACTGGAGTTTCAACTTTAGCATCATTCCTTCCAAGGAACACCCAGGACCTATATCCTTTAGAATGGCCTGGTTGGATCTCCTTGCAGTCCAAGGGACTCTCAGGAGTCTTCTCCAACACCACAGTTCAAAAGCATCAATTCTTTGGTGCTCAGCTTTCTTCGTAGTCCAACTCTCGCATCCATACATGACCACTAGAAAAACCATAGCCTTGACTAGATGAACCTTTGTTGGCAAAGTAATGTCTCTGCTTTTGAATATGCTATCTAGGTTGGTCATAACTTTCCTTCCAAGGAGTAAGCGTCTTTTAATTTCATGGCTGCAGTCACCATCTGCAGTGATTTTGGACCCAAAAAGATAAAGTCTGACACTTTCCACTGTTTCCCCATGTATTTCCCATGAAGTGATGGGACCAGATGCCATGATCTTCGTTTTCTGAATGTTGAGCTTTAAGCCAACTTTTTTTTATATATAAATTTTATTTTATTTTTAAACTTTACAATATTGTACTGGTTTTGTCAAGTATCAAAATGAATCCACCACAGATATACATGTGTTCCCCATCCTGAACCCTCCCTCCTCCTCCCTCCCCATACCATCCCTCTGGGTCATCCCAGTGCACCAGCCCCAAGCATCCAGTATCGTGCATCGAACCTGGACTGGCGACTCGTTTCATACATGATAGTATACATGTTTCAATGCCATTCTCCCAAATCTTCCCACCCTCTCCCTCTCCCACAGAGTCCATAAGACTGTTCTATACATCAGTGTCTCTTTTGCTGTGTCGTATACAGGGTTATTGTTACCATCTTCCTAAATTCCATATATATGTGTTAATATACTGTATTGGTGTTTTTCTTTCTGGCTTTACTTCACTCTGTATAATAGGCTCCAGTTTCATCCATCTCATTAGAACTGATTCAAATGAATTCTTTTTAATGGCTGAGTAATACTCCATTGTGTATATGTACCACAGCTTTCTTATCCATTCGTCTGCTGATGGACATCTAGGTTGCTTCCATGTCCTGGCTATTATAAACAGTGCTGCAATGAACACTGGGGTACACGTCTCTCTTTCCCTTCTGGTTTCCTCAGTGTGTATGCCCAGCAGTGGGATTGCTGGATCATAAGGCAGTTCTATTTAAGCCAACTTTTTTACTCTCCTCTTTCACTTTCATCAATAGGCTTTTTAGTTCCTCTTCACTTTCTGTCGTAAGGGTGGTGTCATCTGCATATCTGAGGTTATTGGTATTTCTCCCAGCAATCTTGCTGCCCTGTGAATAAATTCTTCAGTACTATTTTTCTAGATTCCATATATGTGTGTTAGAATACGATATTTATCTTTCTCTTTTTGACTCATTTCACTCTGTATAATAGGTTCTAGATTCGTCCACCTCATTAGAACTGACTCAAATGCATTCCTTTTTATGGCTGGGTAATATTCCGTTGTATATATGTACCACAACTTCTTTATCCATTCGTCTATCGATGGACATCTAGGTTGCTTCCATATTCTAGTTATTGTAAATAGTGTTGCAACAAATAATGGGATACATGTGTCTTTTTCAATTTTGGTTTCTTCGGGATATATGCCTAAGAGTGGGATCGCTGGGTCAAATGGTGGTTTTATTGCTAGTTTTTTAAGGAATCTCCATATTGTCTTCCTTAGTGGCTATATCAATTTACATTCCCACCAACAGTGCAAGAGCGTTTCCTTTTCTCCACACCCTCTCCAGCATTTATTGTTTGTAGGCATTTTGAGGATGGCCATTCTGACTGGTGTGAGGTGATATCTCATTGTAGTTTTGATTTGCACTTCTCTAATAATGAGCAATGTTGAGCATCTTTTCATGTGTTTGTTAGCCATCTGTATGTTTTCTTTGGAGAAATGTCTGTTTAGGTCTTTTTCATACTTTTTGATTGGGTTGTCTGCTTTTCTGGCATTGAGTTGTATGTGCTACTTGTGTATTTTGGAAATTAGTCCTTTGTCAGTTGTTTCATTTGCTATTATTTTCTCCCATTCTGAGGGTTTTCTTTTCACCTTGCTTATAGTTTCCTTTGCTGTGCAAAAGCTTTTAAGTTTAATCAGGTCCCACTTGTTTACTTTTGTTTTTATTTGTTACTCTAGGAGGTGGGTCATAGAGGATCTTGCTTTGATTTATGTCATTGAGCATTCTGCCTATATTTTCCTCTAAGAGTTTTATAGTTTCTGGTCTTACATTTAGGTCTTTAATCCATTTTGAGTTTCTTTGTGTGTGGTGTTAGGAAGTGTTCTAATTTCATTCTTTTACATGTAGCTGTCCAGTTTTCCCAGCACCATTTATTGAAGAGACTGTCTTTGCCCCATTGTATATTCTTGCTTTTTTTGTCAAAAATAAGGTACCCATAGGTGCATTCGTTTATTTCTGGGCTTTCTATCTTGTTCCATTGGTCTATATTTCTGTTTTTGTGCCAGTACCATACTATCTTGATGACTGTAGCTTTGTAATATAACCTGGAGTCAGGAAGTTTGATTCCTCCAGTTCCATTCTTCTTTCTCAAGTCTGTTTTGGCTGTTCAGGGTCTTTTGTGTTTCCATATGAATTGTGAAATTTCTTGTTCTAGTTCTGTGGAAAATGCCTTTGGTAATTTGATAGTGATCGCATTAAATCTGTAGATTGCATTTGGTAGTATAGTCATTTTCACAGTACTGATTCTTCCTACCCAGTAATATGAAATATCTCTTCATCTGTTTATGTTATCTTTGATTTCTTTCATCAGTGTCTTATAATCTTCTGTGTACAGTTCTTTTGTTTCCTTAGGTGAGTTTATTCCTACATGTTTAATTCTTCTTGTTGCAGTGGTGAATGGGATTGATTCCTTAATTTCTCTTTCTGATTTTTCATTGTAGTATGTAGAAGTGCAAATGATTTCTGTGTATTGATTTTGTATCCTACCACTTTGCTAAATTCACTGATTAGCTCTAGTAATTTTCTATTACTATCTTTAGGGTTTTCTATGTACAGTATCATGTCATCTGCAAACAGTGAGAGCTTTACTTCTTTTCTGATCTGGATTCTTTTTATTTCTTTTTCTTCTCTTATTGCTGTAGCTGGGACTTCCAGAACCCTGTTGAATAATAGTGGCAAAAGTGGACACTTGTCTTGTTCCTGATCTTAGGGGGAATGCTTTCAGATTTTCACCATTGAGAATGTTTGCTACAGGCTTATCATATATGGCCTTTACTATGTTGAGGTAGTTTCCTTCTATGCCCATTTTTTGAAGAATTTTAATCATAAATGGGTGCAAAATTTTGTAAAGGCTTTTTCTGCCTCTACTGAGATTATCATATGGTTTTTATCTTTCCGTTTGTTAATATGGTGTATCACATTGATTGATTTCCATATATTGAAGAATGTTTGCATCCCTGGGATAAACTCAACTTGATCATGGTGTATGAGCTTTTTGATGTGTTGCTGAATTCTGCTTTCTAAAATTTTGTTGAGGAGTTTTGCAACCATGTTCACCAGTGATATTGGCCTGTAGTTTTCTTTACTTGTGTTGTCCTTGTCTGGTTTTGGTATCAGGGTGATGGTGGACTCGTAGAATGAGTTTGGAAGTGTTCCTTCCTCTGCAATTTTTTTAAAGAGTTTTAGAAGCATAGGCATTAGCTCTTCTCTAAATGTTTGATAGAATTCTCCTGTGAAGCCATCTGGTCCTGGGCTTTTGTTTTTTGGGAGATTTTTGATCACAGCTTCAATTTCAGTGCTTGTAAATGGATTGTTCATAATTTCTGTTTCTTCCTGGCTCAATCTTGGAAGATTGAGCTTTTCTAATAATCTGTCCATTTCTTCCAAGTTATCCATTTTATTGCCATATAGTCGTTGACCTGCCTTTTGAGAAATCTGTATGCAGATCAGGAAGCAACAGTTAGAACTGGACATGGAACAACAGACTGGTTCCAAATAGTTTTGAAAAGGAGTACGTCAAGGCTGTGTATTGTCACCCTGCTTATTTAACTTATATGCAGATTACATCATGAAAAATGCTGGGCTGGATGAAGCACAAGCTGGAATCAAGGTTGGAGAAATATCAATAACCTCAGATATGCAAATGACACCACCTTTATGGCAGAAAGTAAAGAAAAACTAAAGAGCCTCTTGATGAAAGTGAAGGAGGAGAGTGAAAAAGTTGGCTTAAACTCAACATTCAGAAAACTAAGATCATGGCATCTGGCCCCATCACTTCATGGCAAATAGATGGGGAAACAATGGAAATGGTGACAGACTTTATTTTGGGGGGCTCCAAAATCACTGCAGATGATAACTGCAGACATGAAATGAAAAGACGCTTACCCCTTGGAAGGAAAGTTATGACCAAAATAGTCAGCATATTAAAAAGCAGAGACACTTTGCCAACAAAGGTCTGTCTCGTCAAGGCTATGGTTTTTCCAGTAGTCATGTATGGATGTGAGAGTTGGACTCCAAAGAAAGCTGAGCGCTGAAGAATTGATGCTTTTGAATTGTGGTGTTGGAGAAGACTCTTGAGAGTTCCTTGGACTGCAAGGAGATCCAACCAGTCCATCCTAAAGGATATCAGTCCTGAGTGTTCATTGGAAGGACTGATGTTGAAGCAGAAACTCCAATACTTTGGCCACCTGACGCGAAGAGGTGACTCATTTGAAAAGACCCTGATGCTGGAAAAGATTGAAGGCAGGAGAAGAAGGGGACGACAGAGGATGAGATGGTTGGACGGCATCACCAACTCAATGGGTATGAGTTTGGGTAAACTCCAAGAGTTGATGATGGACAGGGAGGCCTGGCATGCTGCTGTCCATGGGCTCACAAAGAGTCGGACATGAGTGAGCGACTGAACTGAACTGTTCATAATAGTCTCTTATAATCCTTTGTATTTCTGCATTGTCTACTGTAACTTCTCCTTTTTCACTTCTAATTTTGTTTATTTGATTCTTCTCTCTTTTTTTCTTGATGAGTCTGGCTAAAGGTTTGTCAATTTTGTTTATCTTCTCAAAGAACCAGCTTTTAGTTTTATTCCTCTTCACTATTTTCTTTCTTTTTCATTTATTTCTGCTCAGATATTTATAATTTCTTTCCTTCTACTAATTTTGGAGGGGTTTTGTTCTTCTTTTTCGAGTTGTTTTAGGTGTAAAGTTGGGTTATCTATTCGATGTTTTTCTTGTTTCTTGAGGTAAGATTGTATTGCTATAAACTTCCCTCTTAGAACAGCTTTTGCTGCATCCCATAGGTTTTGAGTTGTCATGTTTTCCTTGTCATTTGTTTCTAGAAATTTTTTTATTTCACTTTTGATTTCTTCAGTAGCCTGTTGGTAATTTAGAAACATGCTGTTTAATTTTCATGTGTTTGTGTTTCTTACAGTTTTTTTTTCTTGTCATTGATATCTAGTTTCATAGCATTGTAGTCAGAGAAGATGCTTGATACAGTTTCAATTTTCTTAAATCTACTGAGGTTTAATTTGTGACCCAAGATGTGGTCTATCCTGGAGAATGTTCCATGTGCACTTGAGAAGAAGGTGTATTCTTCTGCATTTGGATGGAATGTCCTGAAGATTTCAATGAGATCTATCTTATCTAATATATCATTTGAGACTTCCTTATTAATTTTCTGTTTTGATGATCTGTCCATTGGTGTGAATGGGGTGTTAAAAAGTCTCCTAGTATTATTGTGTCACTGTCAATTTCCCCTTTTATGTCTGTTAGTGTTTGTATTATGTATTGAGGTGCTTCTATGTTGGGTGCATAGATATTTACAATTTTTATGTCTTCTTCTTGTATTTATCCCTTGATCATTATGTAGTGTCTCTCCTTGTCTCTTCTAATCTTCTTTGTTTTAAGGTCTATTTTGTCTGATATGAGGATTGCTACTCCAGCTTTCTTTTGCTTCCCATTTGCATGGAATATATTTTTTCCATCCTCTCACTTTCAGTCTATATGTGTCTTTAGATCTAAAATGGGTTTCTTGTAGACAACATATATATGGGCCTTGTTTTTGTATACATTCAGTCAGTCTGTGTCTTTTGGTTGAAGCATTTAATCCATTTACATTTAAAGTAATTATTGATGTATATGTTCCTATTGCCATTTTCTTAATTGTTTGGGGTTGATTTTGTAGATCTTGTTTCTTCTGTTATGTTTCTTGACTATATAAGTAAGTCCCTTTAACTTTTGTTGTTAAGCTGGTTTGGTGGTACTGAAAGCTGTTAACTTTTGTTTGTCTAAAAAGCTTTTTATTTCTCCATCAATTTTGAATGAGATCCTTGCCAGGTACAGTAATCTTGGTTGTAGATTTTTACCTTTCAGTACTTTAAATATATCCTGCCATTCCCTTCTGGCCTGAAGAGTTTCTGCTGAAAGATCAGCTGTTAAGCATATGGGGTTTCCTTTGTATGTTACTTGTTGCTTCTCCCTTGCTGCTTTTAATATTTTTTCCTTGTGTTTAGTCTTTGTTAGTTTGATTAGTATGTATCTTGGCATGTTTCTCCTTGGATTTATCCTGTATGGGACTGTTTGTGCCTCTTGGACTTGATTGACTATTTCCTTTTCCATGTTGGGGAAATTTTCAACTATAATCTCTCAAAAATTTCCTCATACCCTTTCTTTTTCTCTTCTTCTAGGACCCCTATAATTCAAACGTTGGTACATTTGATATGGTCCCAGAGGTCCCTGAGACTGTCTTCAGTTCTTTTCATTCTTTTTACTTTATTCTGCTCTTCAGAAGTTATGTCCATCATTTTATCTTCCAGCTTACTGATTCGTTCTTCTGCTTCAGATATTCTGCTATTGATTGCTTCTAGAGTATTTTTCATTTCAGTAATTGTATTGTTTATCTCTGTATATTTATCCTTTAATCCTTCTAGATCTTTGTTAATTGATTCTTGCATTTTCTCCATTTTGTTTTCAAGGTTTTTGATCATCTTTACTAACATTATTCTGAATTCTTTTTCAGGTAATTTTCTTATTTCCTCTTCATTTATTTGGACTCCTGTTTTTCTAGTTTGTTCCTTCATTTGTGTAGTATTTCTCTGCCTTTTCATTACTTTTTTTTTTAACTTATTGTGTTTGAGGTCTCCTTTTCCCAGTCTTCAAGGTTGAATTATTTCTTCCTTTTGGTTTGTGCCCTCCTAAGTTTGGTCCAGTGGCTTGTGTAAGCTTCATATAGAGTGAGATATGTGCTGAGTTTTTGTTTGTTTGCTTGTTTTTCCTCTAATGGGCAAGGCTGAGGGAGGTGATAATCCTGTCTGCTGATGACAGGCTTGTATTTTTGTTTTGTTTGTTTAGATGAGGCGTCCTGCACAGGGTGCTACTGGTGGTTGGATGATGCCCAGTCTTGTATTCAAGTGGTTTCCTTTGTGAGAGTTCTCACTATTTGATACTCCCTAGGGTTAGTTCTCTGGTAGTCTAGGGTCTTTGAGTCACTGCTCCCACTCTGAAGTCTCAGGGCTCGATCTCTGGTCAGGAACAAAGATTCCACACGTGGTTTGCTATGGCATTAAGTGAGATTAAAACAAATATCCAAAAAAAAGAAACCAAATTGTTCTCCATAGTGGCTGTACTAGTTTGCATTCCCACCAACGGTGAAAGAGGGTTCCCTTTTCTCCACACCCTCTCCAGCATTTATTGCTTGTAGACTTTTGGTGCACTGGGACGACCCAGAGGGATGGTATGGGGAGCGGGGAGGGAGGGGGGTTCAGAATGGGGAACACGTGTATACCTGTGGCGGATTCATGTTGATGTATCACAAAACCAATACAATATTGTAAAGTAATTAACCTCCAATTAAAATTAATAAATTTATATTAAAAATAAAAAAAAAAAAGAAACCAAAGTTGAACCCCAGACAAATGGCAGTTACAAATCAGGCAAATAATAATTAAAATAATGGAATATATACATATACACCCATGAGCAAAGTCAAAACAGTCTAACAAAATAAGGTGCAGTAGATTGACTCAGCGAACAAAGGAAATTAAATTTTTTATTTACTAGTTAATAACAAAACTAACTAAAGCCCAAACTGGAAAACAAAAGTAAAGCAAGGTGCCAAGTTGGGAATAAAGCAGTGAAAACAAAACTAACAAATATGTTGAGAGGAAAGAAAAGAAGAAATAGATATACAAAGCTAAATAGTGGTAGATGAAGATTTATATACATTAAAGATTAACTCCAAGGAGAAAAGAAGAGTAGGAAAGGCAAACAAGGAATAAATGTAGAAAAAATATAATAAGTTTTAAAAAATTAAAATTTAAAAAAAAGAGAAAAGAAAAAAACAGAAGAAGAAAGAAAAAAGGGGAAAAAAAGAAAAAGAAAAACCCCACAGAACTGCAAAAGCCCAACATAGAGGCAGAGGTTTATAACAACAATAAAAAGTGGGACTGATATACATATACAACCGTAAGCAAAATCAAAACAGTCCAACAAAAGTAAAGTACAACAGAGTGACCCAGTGAACAAAGGAAATCAAAAATTATATCTACCAAAACAAAACTAAGTAAAGCACAAACTGGAAAGCAAAACTAAAGCAAGATGCCAATTGCCAATAAAGCAATGAAAATAAAACTAACAAATATGTTGAGAGGAAAGGAGAGAAAGAAAAGAAAGAAAGAATAGATATGCAAAGTTAAATAGAGGTAAATAAAGAAGATTTATATGCATTAAAGATTAACTGCAAGGGGAAAAGAACAATAGGAAAAGCAAACAAAGAAATAAATGCAGAAAAATAATAATAGGTTTAAAAAATTAAAGAAAAGGTGGGGGGAGGAAAACTCCACAGAACTACAAAAGCCCAATGTAGAGGCAGAGGTTTAACAACAATAAAAAATGTGACTGAGAAAACAAAAGCTGAAAAGCTTAATTGGATTTCTTAGTGCCAATAAAATCGACAACAACAGAAGGGGGTAAAAAGGAAAACGGGGGGGAAAATCCAAAAAAATCTGCGGAACAAGTCAAAAAATAAGAATAATAAATGTTTGTCTTTATTCACTGCTGTCAGAGTCCTTTCCCTCTCTGGGAGTCAGAGTCCACCTCACCTCCCTAGGATGTCCTCCAACACTGTGCTGGTCTCTGGACCTGCTGTGGGGGCGGGTCAGATTCTAATCTGGTCCTACTCCTGTGTGTTCTTGCCTCCAATGTCCGCAGCTATCAGAACTAGAGTGTTTTCTTTCGTGGGAGCTCTCAGTGGCCTTTTATATATTCTAGAAACAGAGTCTGCCTAGTTGATCATGTGGATTTAATCTGCAGCTTGTACAGCTGGTGGGAAGGTTTTGGGTCTTCTTTAGCCACACTTCCCCCAGGTTTCAATTGTGGTTTTATTTCCACCTCTACATGTGGGTCGTCCACTGGGGTTTGCTCCTGAGGCTGTCCTGGAGGATTTGAGTTTGCCCTTGTGAGGGCCAAGTGTGGAGGTGGTGCAGCTGCTTGGGTCACAGGGGTTCTGGCAGCACCAGGTACTCAGAGGAGTTGGCAGCTAGGGCAGCAGGAAATACAGTGCTCTAGAAGGGTAGGGCAACCAGTATTGGCCAGTATGCTCCAGTATTCTTGCCTGGAGAACCCCCCTCCCTGATAGAGAAGCCTGGCAGACCACAGTCTACAGGGTTGCAGAGAGTCAGACACTACCAAAGCAAACCTGCACACATAGAAGCAAGACTTTTTTTGCCTGTGGCAGCTCAGTGAAAGTTGGGCATGAAGGTGGCACAGCTGCTTGGCTTGCGGGGACCCTGATGGTGCCAAGTGTTCAGGGACACAGACTGCCTCAGCCGCAGGAGTTATGGCCCTATCAGAGTCTTTTTCCAAGACTCTTGTAGCTGGCAATCAGAAGGTCTCTTTGGCCAGTCTTTCTCCATACCTCTGCTATTCAGGCACATAGAAGGGCCCCCTGGCTGAGGTCCTACTCTGTAGATCAGCACATCAGGCACTTAAAGGGGCACCCTGGGTGGGGTCCTACTCCATAGTTCAGTGCATCAGGCATTTGATAGGCCAGCCTCTCTATTGTTTAGCTGCCAGTTCTGAGGTGTGGGGAGAGAGAGGCTATGGTGATGGCTCCTCCCCCTACACATGACTCAGCAGTATCACCTTGCTTCTATGGCTGCCTGGCTTTCCTCCACCGGCATTTCCTACCACAATCTCCTCCCTCACATCCCCTCAATCCATGTCTCCGCAGTCAACAGCCCATGCCCTAGGATTGCTCCACAATATCTAAACTCCAGCTCCCAGCCGCTGTGCCTTCCAGGGGAGGAGCATTCCTGTCCAAGATATGTATGGCTGCAGCAAGAACTGTCTGATTCTCATTCCATTTAGGCTGCCACAGATCAGCTGTTTCACTCTCAGTCTTAAATGTTTTCCTCTGACTCAGACAAATGTCCCAGTGTGGGGATTGGACCCCTGCTTCAGTTCCCCAACCAGTCAAGGGCAGGCCCAGTACTACTAACACTCCTGTTTCTCTACCTAGTTCCTTCATCTTACCGAGTTTTGCATGGTTCTATATATTCTTTTCCACTGGTCAGGTACTCCTGTCCACTCTCAGTTGGTGTTCTGCATGCACTTCTGTGTCTGAAGGTGTATTCCTGATGTATCCGTGAAGAGAGATGTACCCCACGTCCATCTACTCCTCCGCCATCTTGTTCTCCCGTCCTTGTTCTTCAGAATCACGCCAGTGGTTATAAGAATGAGCGAGGTCTACCATCTTTTCTCCTCACTCCATTCTGTCAATTATTTTCACTTTTGTTTCCATCATTACTGCTTGCTGCTTCTTAGCATTGCCAGCTACATCACCACTGCTTTTACACTTGCTTCCAGAAATCCTGGGCTTGAAATAGAGATATTGTACCTCTATAGTCTATACAGTACTGTACAATAAAGTACACAAAAGCTCAACCACTTGTAAAGGATGCATGCATGTGGCAATATATGCCAGACACATTAATTAACTTACATGACTGGACACATGAACACCTGTTCACATCTTTGAAAGTTCGAAAATTGAAGGTTCATATGTAGAAGACTTACATACTTAAATATGTTTGAAAGCTAAAGCAAACCAAGTATGAAGAACAAAAGGAAAGCATAAGATCAATGTATCACCAAATAGTAAACATCAATAAAGATATAAAATTATAAAAGAATTACATTATAATTATATA
Source organism: Bos javanicus (assembly GCF_032452875.1). Classification (NCBI taxonomy): domain Eukaryota; kingdom Metazoa; phylum Chordata; class Mammalia; order Artiodactyla; family Bovidae; genus Bos; species Bos javanicus. Next base: position 13,810,982 of record NC_083870.1, read on the forward strand.
TTATAATTTTATATTATAAGAATGAAGTACAAATTCTGAAGTTGAAAAATACAATAACTTAGATAAAAAGATCACTAGGAAACTCTATAGGATATGTAAGCAAGCAGAAAAAATCAGAACCAAGTCAAAGATATGTCTATTTAGATAATCCAGTCTGTGGAATGGAAAGAAATTGTAAAAAACAGAGTTTTAGAAAACTGTGGGACACCATCAATCACACTAACATACACATAATGGATTCCAAGAAAGAGAAAAGAGCAAGAGAATATCCAAAGAAATGATGCCAGGAAATTTCCTTACCTAGGTTTTTAAAGAGAAACCTCATCTACAGTCAAGAAGCTAAAGAAATCCCCAATATGATGATCTCAAAGAAATTCACACCTAGGCTTATCATAATCAAACTATTATTTAAAAGACAAAGAGAAAATCTTGAAAGCAGAAATAGGTGACTCATCACATAAAAGAGATTCCCAGTAAGATTTATAGCTTATTTCAGAAGCCATGGCAGTCAGAAGACCCAGGTGACAAATTCCAAGTGCTGACAGGAAAAGCCTATCAACCAGGAATTTGACAACAGCAAAGTCATTTTTCAAATATAAATTAAGACATACTCAGATAAACAAAAACTGACATTTGTCTCTTACAGATCTGCCCTATGAGAAATACTAAAAAGAGTCATTCAGACTGAAATATTTATGTGGTAAATAAAACCATACAAAAAATAAAGACCAACAAATGTAACTAAATATGTAAATAAAAAGGACAATTTGAGCATTTTTTTGTTTATGACAGTTTTTTCTCCTACCTGATTTTGTATAACCAGAACAAGGCTATAATTACAAATCTGTGTCAATGGGCACACTAAATATGAAATGAAATTTGTATAACAATAACAACACATGGTAGGGGGAACATAGCTATGGAAGATCAAAGAGTCTGTATACTCTTGAAATTATATTGGTATTAATACAAATAAGATTATATAAATTAAGGTGTCAATTATAATGCCCAGCAAGAGAAAGGATTATGAGTGAATACTGTGAACAACTGTGCAACAAAAATTAGGTAACAAATCATGCCACAGCCCTGCACATCCCAGCCTGAGACATGTGTCCACTGGTGTGCATGAATGCTGGGTGCTGGAACATGGGGTTTGGAGAGCAGACCCAGGGAACAGACTACTGTTGGCTGTGAGTAGAGAGCTGAGGTGATGGAGCAAGGAGCTTCATAACCAAGAATGCTTGTTGAGGAAGGGCAGATTGCCGCAGAAGCGAAGAACCATTATTGAATGACACACAAAGGGTGGGGCCCCTGCTGTGGCCTCTGTCCTCATGTTTTGGCTCCTGCTTCCCTGAGCACTAGAGAGGGCTCCCATAAGCTCGTGTTCCCCCCCATCCTCATCACTCCCTCTTTTACCTCCTCCCCACCTGGGTGGCCCACTTGCCCCATCCTGCCTCAGCCCTCTCCTGCCTGATGAGCTTGCACATCCCAGTTGCCACCACGGCGCCCGCACTCCTGGGTGGCCAGCTCACCCTGAGCACTGCACCCCCCCCCCCTCCCACCTGGATGGACTTGTGTGTTCCAGCAGCCTCCAGAGCAGAAAGCTGATGGGTCAACCGCATGCAGAGGTGGGGCTGAAACCATAGCTGAGCCCTAGGGGCCTTGTGACTAAAGAAGAGCTGAAATCTCTCTTCAAGGCTGTGTGAACCATGGATTATACCTCCACTGATGGCTTCATAAATTTAGTACCTATAGAACATCCAAATAGACAAGTGCACCCTCAAAAAAAAAAAAAAATGACCTAGATAGACAAACTTCTAGAAAGATACAAACTGTCAAAATTGACTCTAAATCTTCGTCTGTGACCCACTTTGGGAAGCCACCCCCAGCACTGTCAGCTGCAGAGCCATCCTACAGCTGCTAGATGCATACTGGCAAAAAAAAACATCAGTGTCAAACCCCTTGTCTCCCAAAAATACGGATGCAGAGAGCTCACAGTGTTGCTGCAGAAACCGTGTTGCTGCAGAAAATCCAGTGACACTGTGACTGGCCTTCACACAGAAAAAGCAGAAAACACAAAGACAACTTCTAACTTTCATCCTCCAACCCCACTTCTGATAAGCAAACTTAAATCACATTCAGAACCCAGTTTTACAGAAAGCCTGGATAATGTGGGGTTCTCTTTTCTACCTCTGCAATACGAGAGTCTCATTGAGTGCCTGCTCCCCATATCCACCACAATTTCTTCAGTTCAGTTCAGTCACTCAGTCGTGTCCAGCTCTTTCATTATCATGCTAAAACCATGGGTCACTCATCAAAACTCCAGTCTCCTAAAAGCCTTTGTTTCACTGTTACTCAGTTACACTTACTTAGTGATTCATAAACCTTTGTTGTTGTTGTTCAGTCACTCAGTTGTGTCCAGCTCTTTGTGACCCCATGGACTGCAGCACACCAGGCTTCCCCTGTCCTTCACCATTTCCCAGAGTTTGCTCAAACTCATGTCCGTTGAGTCGGTGATGCCATCCAACCATCTCATCCTCCGCCACCCCCTTCTCCTCCTGCTCTCAATCTTTCCCAGGATCAGGGTCTTTTCCAATGATTCAGCTCTTCTCATCAGATGGCCAAAGTATTGGAGCTTCAGCTTAAAGCATCAGTCCTTCCAATGAATATCAGAGTTGATTTCCTTTAGGACTGACTGGTTTGATTTCCTTGCAGTCCAATGGACTGTCAAGAGTCTTCAGCACCACAATTCAAAAGCATCAATTCTTCGACACTCAACCTTTTTTATGTCCAGCTCTCACATCTGTACATGACTACTGGAAAAACCAAAGCTTTGACTCTAATCATAAACCTTGGATTGATCCAACTGTCCCCCACCTCTGCATATAACTCATACTTCCTGACAAAATCACCAACCTCTCAAACAAATTCATTATAAATTCACACTACCTAACCTCAACCAATCTTTAAAACCATTCAGCAGTCAATTATTTGGATAATATCTATAGAGTTCCAAGTATTTTGCATGTTTTAATTCAGTCATCAAAAACAATCTGTGAGATATGTATCATTATCCCCATTTTACAAACTAGAAAACAAAGACATAGTAAACACTAAGCCACTCACTCAAAGCCACACTGGGAATATCAGAACCAGGATTCAAAACCAGGAAGTTCGGCTCCAGAGTCCCCTTTTTCATAATTCTCACATGCTCCCAATGCTCCATCCACTCCATCATTCTGAAAAATGACAAGACGTATTTCTCTGGGAAAAATAGAAATCAGAAAGTGATGCCTTCATTTCAGTTCAGTTCAGTTCAGTTCAGTCGCTTAGTCATTTCCTACTCTTTGCAACCCCATGAATCGCACCACACCAGGCTTCCCTGTCCATCACCAACTCCCGGAGTTCACTCAAACTCACATCCATCAAATCGGTGATGCCATCCAGCCATCTCATCCTCTCTCATCCCCTTCTCCTCCTGCCCCCAATCCTTCCCAGCATCAGAGTCTTTTCCAATGAGTGAACTCTTCGCGTGAGGTGGCCAAAGTACTGGAGTTTCAGCTTTAGTATCATTCCCTCAAAATTTTAGCTGTCCTGAATTGATTTATATTCATCATAACTTTCTCTTGTCCCACAGAAGATACTGTTCTTCTACTGTGGAAAGTCAATACCTTCACCTGTGCTTCAAGTCCAGTCTGCTCTCACCTCTTCTGGAATACTGCTGTCTTTTACAGTTCATCTTTCTCTGGGATCTGCAACTGATCCCTCTTTGCTCACTTCTTTCCTGAAGCCCTTGAGAGTTCTCAGCACACTCAATTCTTGACTTCACCCTTAACCACATACCTGATCTATTGTCCTAATTCTTCCCCTCCCTCATCACAGTCACACTTGTACACTTGCTTTAAGACACTCGCTCCTCAGCTTTCCTTCATCAGGATTCCTTCAACCTCAAAAAGTGCCCACTAACTGCTCTAGTATTTGAGACTATTGACTTGTCTTTCCTTCTTAAAATCTTTTTTCTCTCAGTATCTTTAATATCAACACCCTAGATCCCCTCTTTCCCATTTGCTGTCTTTCTCAGATTTCTTTGCTGGCTCCTCTTTCTCCACCTCTGTTCCTCCCTCAAATGTTGGTGCTTCCAAGGGTTTGGGGACAGTCTCCATTTAATCTCAGTTTTCATTCTCTCACTGGGACATCTACTGCATGGGCTTCTATTATCATTCACATGCTGCTAGTCCTGGGTGTTCATTGGAAGGACTGATGCTGAAGTTAAAACTCCAGTACTTTGGCCACCTCATGTGAAGGGTTGACTCATTGGAAAAGACCCTGATGCTCAGAGGGATTGGGGGCAGGAGGAGAAGGGGACGACAGAGGATGAGATGGCTGGATGGCATCACCGACTCAATGGACATCAGTTTGAGTGAACTCCAGGAGTTGGTGATGGACAGGGAGGCCTGGCATGCTGTGATTCATGGGGTCGCAAAGAGTCGGACACTACTGAATGACTGAACTGAACTGAATTCCAAACTCTGTTTCCCCACCACACACCCTCTACAAAGCACTAGACCCTGCATTCAACTCTGTTAGTAGACATCTCCAATGGGGCTCAATTCAATGTGTCTGATGTTGCATTCATTATCTTCTGCTTCTAACCTATTTCTGTGTTCCTACTCTCAGTCAATGGCCCACCCCAGAAGCCTAGACCTTGTTTTCAGGTCCTTTCTTTTCCCCCACCACCTAGGGCAGTTAATCAAGTGCAAATAACATGTCAGGTCCTGGGCTAAGCATCTCATATGCAATAATTTTATTGTTACAATCTTAAGCGAGAAGAAAGAAAAAGTGAAACTTCAGTTCTTCCTAATACTTATTATGTCTTCCTTGTGGTTCAAACGGTAAAGAATCTGCCTACAATGCAGGAAACCAGGTTCAATCCCTGGGTTGGGAAGATACCATGGAGAAAGGCTTGGCTACCCACTCCAGTATTCTTGCCTGGAGAATTCCATGGTCAGAGGAGCCTTGCGAGCTACAGACCTTGGGATTGCAGAGTCAGACATTACTAAGCAACTAACTTTTTCTTTCTTTGAATGCTTATCATGGAGAAGAAAATGGCAACACACTCCAGTATTCTTGCCTGGGAAATCCCATGGACAGAGGAGCTTGGTGAGCTACAGTCCATGGGGTCACAAAGAGTCGGACACAACTGAGCTTGCATGTATCATCATCAGCACTTATTGTTGTTGTTGTTTTTGTTCTGTTACCGAGTCGTGTCCAACTCTTTGTCACCCTATGGACTGCAGCATGCCAGGCTTCCCTGTGTCTATTGAGTTGGCAGTGCTATCTAACCATCTCATCCTCTGTTGCACACTTCTCCTCCTGCCTTCAATCTTTCCCAGCATCAGGGTCTTTTTCAATGAGTCAGCTCTTCGCATCAGGTGGCCAAAGTATTGGAGCTTCAGCTTCAACATCAGTCCTTCCAGTGAATATTCAGGGTTGATTTCCTTTAGGATTGGCTTATTTGATCTCCTTGTTGTCCAAGGGACTCTCAAGAGTCTTCTCCAGCACCACAGCTCAAAAATATCAAGTCTTCAGCATTCAGCCTCCTTTATGGTCCAACCCTCATATCTGTACATGATTACTGGAGAAACCAAAGATTGACTACGCGGACCTTGTCAGCAAAGTGATGTCTCTGCTTTTTAATACACTGTCTAGGTTTGTCATAGCTTTTCTTCCAAGACAGTTCTCCTGGGTTTCCTTACCCTACTGCTGTCCACCTGGGTGCCCTTTCCCAATAAAATCTCTTGCTTTGTCAGCACATGTGTCTGCTCGGACAATTCATTTTCGAATGTTAGACAAGGGCCCAGTTTAGGGCCCTGGAAGGGGTCTGCCTTCCTGCAACAAATGGCGACTCTGGTGGGATTCTTCTTCTCTGAGACTGACATCCTGACCACTCAGGGTACTCAGGGGCCAGCTTGCCTGCCAATGGACCAGACCCAGCGGCCGCAACTGGGACCCATTTGTCCCTGGTCTCCTCCTGACATGGACAACTGGCCAGAGTGCCCCGACCAGTAAGGAACAAGAGACTTTATTGACCTCTCTCCCCTTCCCTCTCTCTTTCCTCTCCTTAACCCTTCCTATCCTTCCCTGTTTTTCTGGTTCCCCGGTCCTGGATGCAAGAATCTGATCAAAGGGCCCTCAGCCTGAGCTGAGGTTTGGAGACAGATCACCTTCTCTTGGCAGAGAACTCGAATTCTGGTTCTGGTCTGGTCTGATTTCTGGTAGGGCCAAATTCCAGTCCTCCCTTATCTGGAGGCCCAGGGAAAAGTCCCATAACGCCTGGGTATCTGTAGGTGGCAGGAGACGTCTGTAAGGCCACCCCTTTCACCCCTCCTCTCCCGCCTCCTCCCCCTTCTTCTATCAACCTGGCTTCCTTTCCTCCCTTGAAATCTTTGATGTTAGTACTTGGATCTGAAGTTCTGTGTCTCTATAGGAGGTTTTCTGAGAGACTATATTCTTGTATTTAAGGGCTTCCCTGGTGGAGCAGAGGTTAAAGCGTCTGCCTGCAATGTGGGAGACCTGGGTTCTATCCCTGGGTCAGGAAGATCCCCTGGAGAAGGAAATGGCAACCCACTCCAGTGTTCTTGCCTGGAGAATCCCATGGATGGAGGAGCTTGGTGGGCTACAGTCCACGGGTCGCAAAGAGTCAGACACAACTGAACGACTTCACTTTCACTTTCTTTCACTTTCTTCCAAGGATCAAGAATCTTTTAACTCATGGCTGTGATCACTGTTGACAGTGATTTTGGAGCCCAAGAAAAGAAAAATGGCCACTGTCTCCATTTATTAGGAAATATTATTAGGGAAGAAATTTAACAGAGTTCCCTAAGTCATCACACTTTTTCTCAGCTTTCCTTCCACCTTTTGTGACTGCCTGAAACAGGTTCCTATCCCCACCCTTCTCTGTGGCCCTTGATCAGTGGAGATGTACCTCTCTACATCCCTCTCATCACACTATATTGCAGTATTCTTTCTGTAATATATGGAACTTGGTGAAAAACAAGATGAATTATCCTTCTCCCACAGGAAAGGAGTGCAGAAGAAGCTATAGCATGTGTAATCAGGCAATGGATGTACTCTTTGTCTAGTGAGAGAGGTTAGAGTGTATTAACTGATTTACCTTTTTCTAACCAAAAAAGTTGAAAATTTTCCCCTACACAACAATTTCACTCTCCTTCATGTCTCCACAACCATCATTATCCCCTGTACAAACAAAGAAGCCTGCTATTTGTTCAATCTTTTAATTCAAACAAGGCAAGCTCTGTCTCTTCTATCTCCTCCCTTCAATCTCCCCAGCTCAGCCAGCAAGTTCCATCTGCATCAGTTAGACTCCCAAAGATCAGAGGGAACCAGGAAAATCTATCAGGCCTAATCCCTAATCTCTGCAAACACACATGCACACACAAATACACACAGCCACACACAGAGACAAATACGCATATGAATACAAGTTGAGAATTATCCCAACTTGAATTTTAAAATGATTCAAATTTTCAGTTTTGGCTGATTGCTAAGGAGGATGGATCCGAAACTCGAGGTAAGTACTCAAAGCCAGGATAACACCTACAGAAACTAACAGGGCTCTGTGCCACCTGAGCCCTGCCCTGCGTTTCAACACATTTTGTAGAACTTGACTAAATTAATCTCCAATGCTTTAGATTACTTCAAGAACCTCAATGTTCTTCCCACAATATGGAATCCAAACATTTTAATCTGAAGTTCATGTCCTCCACTGGTATATAAAAGTATTTTATAAAAGAAATGTTTGACATTTTTCTTATAATCTTGCTAAACTTACTTAGTAGATCTAGGTTTCCTACATAGACAAGCTTGTTGTCTACAGATAATGATTGGTTCCCCTCTGCCTTTCCAATCTATATTCCCTTATTTCTTTTTCTTAGAAGACATAGCGGGGGAATTATAGGGGGGATTTGCATAAAACCCTGAAAAGAGGGCAAACCAAGTTCAAGCAGTTCTTTGAAGACAAGACTGGCAAATACCAAGAACTAGCTCATCCAAAACCCATTACACCCCTGATCTAGAATACCTTCCTACACTGCAATGACAAAAAGCTCAAAAATACATTTTTGAGACTCCTTGTGGCTAAGTTTCCTCCAAGACATACACAAGACATTTACTCTCCCATACATAATATATTTCTTTGAAATTGGGTTTTATTGGGGTCTAGGCATGCAAGTCAGGAAGCAACAGTTAGAACTGGACATGGAACAACAGACTGGTTCCAAATAGGAAAAGGAGTACGTCAAGGCTGTATATTGTCTTAACTTATACGCAGAGTACATCATGAGAAACGCTGGACTGGAAGAAGCACAAGCTGGAATCAAGATTGTCGGGAGAAATATCAATAACCTCAGATATGCAGATGACACCACCCTTATGGCACAAAGTGAAGAGGAACTAAAAAGCCTCTTGATGAAAGTGAAAGAGGAGAGTGAAAAAGTTGGCTTAAAGCTCAACATTCAGAAAACGAAGATCATGGCATCCGGTCCCATCACTTCATGGGAAATAGATGGGGAAACAGTGGAAACAGTGTCAGACTTTACTTTTAGGGCTCCAAAATCACTGCAGATGGTGATTGCAGCCATGAAATTAAAAGATGCTTACTCCTTGGAAGGAAAGTTATGACCAACCTAGACAGCATATTGAACAGTAGAGACATTACTTTGCCAACAAAGGTCCATCTAGTCAAGGCTATGGTTTTTCCTGTGGTCATGTATGCATGTGAGAGTTGGACTGTGAAGAAGGCTGAGCGCCGAAGAATTGATGCTTTTGAACTGTGGTGTTGGAGAAGACTCTTGAGAGTCCCTTGGACTGCAAGGAGATCCAACCAGTCCATTCTGAAGGAGATCAGCCCTGGGATTTCTTTGGAAGGAATGATGCTAAAGCTGAAACTCCAGTACTTTGGCCACCTCACGCAAAGAGTTGACTCATTGGAAAAGACTCTGATGCTGGGAGGAATTGGGGGCAGGAGGAGAAGGGGACAACAGAGGATGAGATGGCTGGATGGCATCACTGACTCGATGGACGTGAGTCTGGGTGAACTCCAGGAGTTGGTGATGGACAGGGAGGCCTGGCATGCTGCGATTCATGGGGTCGCAAAGAGTCAGACACGACTGAGTGACTGAACTGAACTGAAGGCATGCAACGGCACCCCACTCCAGTACTCTTGCCTGGAAAATCCCATGGGTGGAGGACCCTGGTGGGCTGCAGTCCATGGGGTCGCTAAGAGTCGGACATGACTGAGCGACTTCACTTTTACTTTTCACTTTCATGCATTGGAGAAGGAAATGGCAACCCACTCCAGTGTTCTTGCCTGGAGAATCCCAGGGACGGGGGAGCCTGGTGGGCTGCCGTCTATGGGGTCGCACAGAGTCGGACACGACTGAAGCGACTTAGCAGCAGCAGCAGCAGGTAAGGTTTTTCTGGCATGGATGCTGGCAGAGATACCAAAGCTGTGATGTAGCAGCTACTGATCTTGCTGATTCTTGTTAGTGGCAGAGGCAACAGATCTCTTAGCAGCCCAGTTCTGCCATGTGATTCCTGATGTCATTTCTGGGATCTCTGGCTTGAGTTTGCTTCTTCAGTCCTCCCAAAAAAATCATTGAACTAAAATATATTTAGTGAAGTTTTTTTTTCCTGAAACTTGCTATAGAGAATACTGTACTGAACAACTAAAAACCTTAAAATATAATGAGTTATATCAAAGATAGTTGAAGGTGAAAGAAAGAAGCTAAAGGAAAATAAAATATGGAATTTCTGTCTGAGCCAGATGGTTTTGAAGGCCATTAGGTGCTGGTATATTTTATTTAAATATTTGCTAGAGTACCAAAAGTGAAAATAAAAACAGTTACGCCATTCTCTGTGAGGCAATTGGAGAGGAACTCTGTTTTGTGAGGTTGGGACAAAGAGAAACCACAGTAGAAGAGAAGGACCCCCAGAGATGGGCAATGGGGGTTTCCTGTCCTCAAATCACTGAAATGGGCCCCCATGTCTATGAAAATGAAATGAGAGCCCTGCCCACGGCTAAATTCTGAAGGACTAAGGATGGGAGAAGTTAGATCCATAGAAAAGCTGGGGCACTGCTTCATCTGTTCTTGTTGAAGTTACATAACAGACACTGGCCATAATCTTCAGGCAGTCAGTGGCAGACAGGCGACTAAACCAGCAGCAGCATCTCTCACTTGTCTAGCACTTTCCACTTTACAAAGCACTTTATTGTAATACAGCCACATAGCTATCATCATGATTATCTTCCCATTTTTCAGATGAGAAAACTGAGGATCTAAAGAGGTTAGTGAATACACTGAAAGTTTGAAAACTAAGTGTGTGGCAGAGCCAGGCCTCAGGCAGGCCCTAGCCTCCAACCACTGGTCTTTCCAGATCCAGGTCCCTCTCAGTGCAGTGAATCTCCCCATGAAATGGTTTCAGATCTTGTGAAGCCACATGAGGAAGAGCGAGGCCAGACTTGTCCCAAGGCAGCCTCCCACCTCCCTCTCACACTGCAGGTAGAGGAACTAAGGCCTATGGCTGCGTCTCAGCAACGTCTGAGCCCCACGACGGCCCTTGTCCAACCACAGAAGCCCCCTGTCCACTCGTGTGTCAGGCCCGCACCTTCAGCCTAGCCCAGACCTGCAAAGACTGCAGGAGAAGCCTCACTGGTCTTCCAGCAGGGCCTGGGGACCCCCACTGTCTGTAATCTGCAGGCTAGTGGACCCTCCCTCCTTCCTGGGGCAGTGAAATGTCCTCCTAGGGAGCCTCATGATCCTGCCTTCGCAGGATCTTTTCATCTTAGCCTTAACATCCATCCCATTAGTCACACCAACTGCATTACCTTTTATACCTGGAGAAAGCCCCCCTGGTAGAGGGACTCCTGGGAGGGTCTCCAGGACCTGGGAGGGTCCCTACCCCACCTCAGTTTATAGGTGACACTCACTCTGAACACAGTCAGTCGGGCCTCTTTCTACTGGGCTACCTTTATCACAAGGCTTCCCTTGTGGTTCTTGGCTGGACAGGTTCTCAGCATCTCTCTTCCGTCCAGTGGGGGAGGACAGACCACAACACCCAGCACAACCTTCTACGCACCCCAGGGGCTCATACCACACCATTCCACTCCACGTGCCTATAGAACCTTGAGACCCTCCCATGAGGGGCACAGAATGGAGGAAGAGCCCCACTGGAAGCAGATAACTGGGAAATACTTCCCCATTTAAGATGGTAAATCCCCATCCTTTATGGATCTAAGAAAAGATAATATATAAAGCAGAATCCCAAGTTACTCATTTATGATAAAGGACCCTCCAGTCTGGGGATGAGTGTCAAACCAAGGACTCAAGACACCCTCTTCCTATTAATAAGGTCTCTTCCCAACACAAAGGGGCTTTCTGAGCACAAACCTCTGATGGTCAGTGTGGGGGCTATTTCTCCAACACTCAGGAACAGCCTGAAACTTCCTGAACCCACTGGGAACACCCCTCAGGTGCAGGTTGCTGGTGAACCTATCCTGGGGAAATGCTGATCAGTGCTGCTTCTGTATTGACCAATGCCCTTCAGTTATAAACCCTCTCTAGATGTCTGCTGTTGTGGGAAAGCCTGGTCTTTAAAATTAGACAGAATAAAGTCTGAGTCTCATCTCTTTTACTCTGAGTCACCCTGGACAGGTTGCCGAGCTTATCTGAGCCTGGGAGTTATCACAGCATTGGTCTTCCTTCGGGAGTCTGTGAGTTTCATAAGCAGGGCTCTGTGAATGCACTCAGTGAGGTTCACTGGCAGATCTTAAACAAAAACACCAATTTTAAACTGAATCCCTTATCTATGAGGTACTTCCTCCACTATGAATGTGATGGTTTTACTATTAATACAACCAAAGTTGTAGGGGCGCCCCCTTGTGGCATTACAGCTTCTTATTTTCTTTAAAAAATAAAATTGTCTTTGATGGTGCTGAATTGGAGAAGGAAATGGCAACCCACTCCAGTATTCTGGCCTGGACAATTCCATGGACAGAAGAGCCAGGCCGGCTACAGTCCATGGGGTCACAAGCAGTCAGACATGACTGAGTGACTAACAGTGATGGTGCTGAATAACTATGATGGACACCCAGTACTTTCTTCAACCAACTCATTTCTGCACTTTAAAATATGAGCTATTGAAACCTTTTACAGTTAAAGAAAAATGTGAAGGTACTTCTAAGCACATTTACCCACACATACAGCAGATTCTTTACTTACCAGAAAAAAAAAATCTTAAGCAAATGGATTTTATGTATATATATATATATAGCCATAGGACAGGAACAAACAGGTCACAAAACACTCAGATACTCTCATATGAAGTAGAAGAAAACAGGGGATAATTGAGTAAGTGTCTTAGGTTTGCAGTCTCTGGAGTGGACATTCGAGTGCATGCCATGCTCCCAAGTGGACTTAAAAACTGAAAAAGGATCCATTTATCATAATATGAGCAGTAGAGCAGGCTACCCAGGTGACTTAGTGGGTAAGGAATCCTTCTGCAATGCAGGAGATGCAGGAAACATGGCTTTGATCTCTGGATCAGGAAGATCCCCTGGAGGAGGGCATGGCAACCCTCTCCAGTTTCTTGCCTGGAGAATCCCATGGACAAAGGAGCCTGGTGTGCTACAGTCCATAGAGCTGCAAAGAGTTGGACATGACTGAAGCAACTGAGCATGCACAAGCAATACAGCAGCATCCCCACCCAAACCTGGAAAAATAGCTAGTACTAATTGCTCCACCTGTCACTATATTTTGAGCCTTGAAACAGTTTTGATCCATATCCTAAAGTAATCCACACTATAAGCTAAAATCTGTTGTTCTAACAAAATTTAATTGCAGGAGTCCAATAGGCCTTGCATGCCCCAGCCATCTGCTCCACATTTTCTCCCCAGCCAGGTGCTTCCTGGCATCTTTCATGCAGTTAACACTGAATGCTTACTCTTTGCTAAGACTGAGATTCAGCACTTGAGATGCATTATCTTATTAAACCTGAAACAACACTATGAGGTAGCCATGATTATTATATCCACTTTACAGATGAGAAATTGAGGGATAGAAAAGCAAAATGACTTGTGCAAAATCCAAGGCTGAAATAACAGTTTAAAGGATTTAAACCCACATCAGTCTGGTACAGGGGCCCTTTAAAAGTGGGAATTAATCCAAGTGTCAATTCCCTTCAGTTTCACTGTGCATGAGCTAATTAAGAGTACCTGATATGGTTTCTTCCATCTCAGTTGGAGATAGTCCATTAAATTGTGTCTTTTTCACTATGCATAAATCCCCTGATTGCAGATCATGGGGCACTTGATCTTCATCCAAATACTGAGATAAGTTTCAGAAACAAACTTAGAATGTCCTTATAATAATTAATCTTTACATTAATATTGTATAATGTAACAATAAGGAACTATCTGGGAAGTGAGTCTTAGTAAATACAGACCTCCATTAACAGAATTGGGACTTAACATTCATTGAAACATAATCTTTTTTTCTCTAAAATTACCCTAATTTCTACTCAGTATAAACAAATTAAGACTAATTTGTTTGTAAAATAAGGTCTAATGACTTTCTCCCTTTTCAAGGTCCCCAAAATACTGTGAGCTTTCTGTACCTGTTAGTGAGTGGCCTTCCTAATTTATTTGATAAAGCTTCTGGAACTGAAGAATTTCCAACCTCTCAAGGGAACAGATAGAAAATATAAATGTTTCAATTCTGCTTACAGAGGTATAATTTACCATAAAATTATAACCATATTCACCAGTTCACCAGTCCTATGTAACTAATTCTTCCTGTTAAACAGTTTTATGAAGCCATATTAGAATCCTTTAATTTCTTACTCAGCTCAGCATTATGGTCTCCAAACCAGAAATTTATATTTATCCAAAAGTCCTTTCTGTAAATTTTTGAAGAGGAAGCAGTTTTGCAAAGGCCTCGGGATAAAACCGTAACCATTTATAATGACAGAAGACTTAAGGCACATTTAAAATTTGATTACCATGCAATTGACAAAGAAGTTGGTTACTGCTGCGACATACAATGCTTGTAGATAATAGCTAGAATTATAACTGATAACATTTTACCAGGACATATCAGATTTTTAGGAATTCCATATAATTTCTAGAATATCTATATTAATAACACTTACCATATGATATAAGAAGTTTTTTTTTACTGATTCAATAATGCTTCCCATGTAATTTAACATACCAAATAAACCTAATTAGTTTAATATCCCTCTTTGGGCTGTTTCAGGAGCCCGTTGAAGCATCCCAAAAACAGCTAGAGGTCAAAGGGACTTCATTAGAATTTTATTCATTTATCTAGGAAGTTTTGTCAAAAAAATAAAATATCAAAAGGATTTAGAACACTCAGTCAGATAAAATCATAGGTCACTGTGAAATAGTAGTTATTTACTTAGCCAAAGTGACAATAAAATATTTCAAAGACAAATATAGAATAGATTACTTAAAAGGTAAAGAACTTAAAACCTGTTATCAAAGGCAGTTTAATATGTTAAGAAAATTTGTCCTCTTAACAGAGAGAAAAGCCAAATTCAAGTTTTCCACCAGCTTACTTTTAAATTCATTCTAAATTTAGCATTCCTGACCATGCACAGAACTGTTTTCTCAGGGTCCACTTCCCACAAACCTTCCATGACTTTCTGTATCCACCACTTTATTTTTTCCATCCAGAAATAAGCAGCTCTAAAGCACACTAACTTTCTTTCCTCTAATAAAATGAAATTCCATTCCTCATACCTTTTTACTGAAAACATACATCCTATCTTTCTGCTGTATACTGACATGTTTCCTTTATTATTTCTATTAACTTTAATTACATGTTCATATTAGAGTCCTCAGCTCTGAAAGTCTTGATTTCCCGTGAAAACTAAGAAGTAAGCAATAATGAACTATCCTTTACATTAGCACTCTGAAGATCAGTGAACATAAATATCAGTGATAATTTCTAAAAAAACATTTGCTTTCTAGTAGAGAACATCGCAGAATAGCACCAAACATATTCATTACCAGTCCTAAATACATCTGAGTGTGTGCTTAGTCGCTCAGTCCTTTGAAAAGTGAAAGTGAAAGTCGATCAGTCATGTCTGACTCTGAGACCCCTTGGACTATACAGTCCATTGAATTCTCCAGGCCAGAATACTGGAGTGGGTAGCCTTTTCTCTTCTCCAGGGGATCTTCTCAATCCAGGAATTGAACTGGGGTCTCCTTCACTGCAGGCGGATTCTTTACCAGCTAAGCTACCAGGGAAGTTCAGTCCTTTAGTTTCTCTGTAAAAAGAAGCCAATGTTCAGTAGTTAATGTTTCAGCATCATATTTTATTTGGAAATGATGTAGCTATTATTCAATAACTTTCATAACTTAATTTAGCACAACGGGCTTCCCTGGTGGCTCAGAGGTTAAACCGTCTGCCTGGAATGCAGGAGACCCGGGTTCGATCCCTGGCTCAGGAAGATCCCCTGGAGAAGGAAATGGCAACCCACTCCAGTACTCTTCCCTGGAGAATCCCATGGAGGGAGGAGCCTGGTAGGCTACAGTCCAGGGGGTCGCAAAGAGTCAGACACGACTGAGAGACTTCACTCACTCACTCACTCACTCACTCATAGAATTTCAAGTTATGAAAATCTGCAGAGACTATTTTAATAGCTGTTTCTAAAACATAATTATTCTTGATAGGAATTAACTAAAATCTCTTATCTCATTTTCATTTTCTTTCCTGAAAAGTTTCTTCACATCAAGTTACTTTCCTTGCTGACAAATTTGCAACAGATATGATAAGATTTTTATTTAACTTATATTAAACTAGGTGCAATAAAAGTATTACACTTAATATTGATGACCTAAAAGACATGTCTATATTAATTAGATCAACAAATAAACCTTAATACCAGGTATTAATTTAACACTGAATATTTCCCAGTTGACATGACCTGAAATTAATTCTGGCCAGTTACCTTCTGTATTTTTTTTTTAGAATGTATTAAAGTGCTTAACTTCCTTTAATTCAATTAAGTATGGCTCACACACTAACTTTGATAATACCATCCAAAGTGAAAGTGAAAGTAGCTCAGTCATGTCTGACTCTTGGTGACCCCATGGACTGTAGCCCACCAGGCTCCTCTGTCCATGGGATGCTCCAGGCAAGAATACTGGAGTGGGTTGCCATGTTCTCCTCCAGGGGATCTTCCCAACCCAGGGATCAAATCCAGGTCTCTCGCATTGCAGGCAATACCATTCAAAGGTAAAAACAAAGATAATGCACATATAAACATACAGACAGACACGAGAGATCCCATATCTTCATTTTCTAAATTTAGTCATGAATCAGATATCACAGTATAAAGTTCACTAACTTCTAATTAACAGTTGAAATAAGTAAATTTTTTTAATGTTTCTTCCCCTTTTTTCTCCTGAGTCTCAGAACTTAGAGATGGTCTAGATAAGATAAATGTTCCAGGAAGCTCTGGTATCAAGACAGAGGGAGAGAAAATCAAGTTCTCCTAGTAGAATTTGGTCCCTCAGGATCAGAATTCTGATAAGACTTTTTTCCTTCAAGCTTGCTTTCTCTACCAGTTGGGCATTAAACAAAGGTCAGTTAACCTTCAACTGGCATTGAGTACTTAATTGGTACAATTGAAGATTCATAATTTTCACAGATACCCCCTTTCCTTTTTTATGGTTTTGAAAAGGGGTGAGCCAGTATAACAAGGGCCTTTGTATGGAACGCGGATCAACCAAGATTGTGTCTTTTGACTAGAGTAGCCAAATCCTCATTTAAACCATCTAAAAAGGCAGAGATAAGCAAGGATCATTTTGGTGGTTAGAGAGTGATTTAGGTGTCAAGCCAGAATTTTGCTTCAAAGTTTAAAAAAAAAAAAAACCTTCCATAATAGTCTGGAATTGATTCATCTGGTCTTTGCTCGCACTGCTGCATCTTTGTCCAGTCTATGGTTTTTGAGAAAAGCTCTGGGATAAGTTCGAGTAATTTCTGAGCTAATTCCTCACTTTCAGTATGAATTTGTGGTTCAAAATTCATTAAGGAGTGTTTCCATCCTGCTTTCTTTATTCACTCCTTTCTTAGCTTTCAGAAACCAGCAGCTGTATTAATTGATATAGATCTGAAAACCCTGGCTCAGAGGTCCAGATGGTTGACTTAAATTCCTTAGCAAATTCCAATGCTTCCTGACTTAGATTAAGAAATTCCTTAGGCTCTAAGTTCTGTTCAGGTCCAGGGTGTGTAGATAAGCTCTGAGGATGGTTCACTTCTCCCTATAATAGGTTTCTCCTTAAAGGGAGCTATAATCACTTCTGGTTATTATTTTTATCTCTACTGGGGAAGTGGGAGCTGCAGGAGGTGGAAGAGTTGGAAGAGAAAAAGCAATAGTGTCGGATCAGGCAATTCAGATAGAAGAGGATATATGGGAGGAGCAGGAGAGACAGAGTCAGTATTAGTGGCTTTTTTTTTTTTTTTTTTTTTTGCAGTTCTGATATCATTTCAAGAAATTTTTTGTTGGTTTCCTGCAAAGAAGTTATCATTTCCTCTTTTAGAAGCTTCTAGGGACCAATAAAAGTAAGCATTTTATTCAGTCTGTTTGGTCCTATGGCCAGTTTTTCTAACTGTGCGCACAAAAATATCAATTTCGGAATATGTAACGAACCCTACTTTGGCCATTTTAGGCTGAGATCTCCTTTAGTCTAATTTTCCCAATTAAGTAAGTACTTGCAAGTATGAGTTTTGTATGTACATAACCCTGGCTGGGGTGTTAGTCAAAGGCTGGCTTGCTGGTGCTCCTTGCTTCTGTGTTTGAGAGGCTCTATTTCCCATTTTAAAGTTGAATTTGTCAGGGATAAAATTTACCAGTGAAATTGGGTGGTGGCCAATGCACTGCTTGTAAGCTTAACTTCTCTAGGTGTCACCCTAGAGTCATTTCAGCCCTCTTACATGTCTGAGTTTCTCCCTTCGGTGGTCTAAGACCATTGTGGTGACTGGATCGCTGAATGGCCAATTCTTATTCATGACCTTCAGTTGAGCAAGAGCAAGTGTTTTAATAAATGAGTGTTTCCCGATGGGACCAAGGCATGGTATGAGGACTCTGCCTCCATCATTCCCATAAATGTCTTAGTCACCTGAGAAAACCATAACCCACCAGGAAGAGTCTTGTCCCTTTTCTTCAGAGCAAGACTCTCATGCATAATAATATCTTCACTTTTATCTGGGAAAATTCTATTAAGGTCGCCAAACTGAGGAAAAGCATCAGATCCACTGGGCTTCCCAGGCAGGCACTAGTAATAAAGAACCTGCTTGCCAATGAGGGAGACGTAAGAGATGCAGGTTCGATCCCTGGTTGGGAAGATCCCCTGGAGGCAGGCATGGCAACCCGCTCCAGCATTCTTTCCTGGAGAATCCCATGGACAGAGGAGCCTGGCAGGCTACAGTCCGGAGGGTCACAAAAAGACACAACTGAAGTGACTTAGCAGTAGCAGCAGCATCAGATCCACCTCTTATCCAATCATTCAGCCCAGGCCACTCAGTCTCTTACAACTGAGTGAATCCCAGTATCTTTCAACTTGGGGGTGGGTGTGGGGGAGGCAGGTACCTGTTGTAAACCACCAAATAAAACTCAGGATCACCAAATAAAACTCCTAAAACATAGGAGAGCCAAGAACCAGGAGAGACTCACTCAAATCTGTCTGGACTCTCTGAGGAGGTGGACAGGCCCAAAGGGCCTCTGCAGGTACAAAAACTCTGGTTCCTCATAGAGGTCAAGCAAAGGAGAGAAGTCCACTCTGGGTCCCTTATCCGTGGTCACCACACAACGTGAGAGCTGTGAGTTTAGTTTTATTTGGGACAAAACAAGGATTATAGCCTGGGAGACAGCATTTCAGTAGGTCTGAAAAACTGTTACAAAGAGGTAAGGAGGAAGGTCAGTATACATACAATTTTAGTAAAGGGAGAGTACATGCAATTAAGCACACTTTTTTGCAGAAAAATTCTGCTACTACTAGTCATATGAAGGTTACTGCTAGTCACAAAGAACATACACTCACCATGAAGTCTTTTCTAGATATGAAAAGATGCAAGAATTGGGCTCATAAAATCGGCTCCTGAAAATAACCTATCTGAGGACCTGTTCTGCCAGTTTTTCTAGAGCACAGGGTTCCTCATTTCTGATCTTCACTCTGAACTCCTTTCAGGGCTGTTGAAGGTTAGCAGCTACCACAGCTCATAATCTAATTTTTGTAGATGTAGATGGTAAGTGCCAATTTGTAGGTGATAGGGTATATATCTGAAGTAAATGAAATCACTATCTCAAGGAAATATCTGCATGGCCATCTCTACTGCAGTATTATTCACAAAAGCCAAGACGGAAATACACGTGTCCATCGATGGATAAAATGGATATGATATGCACACATATTGGAATATTATTTGGCCATAAAAAAGAAGAAAATTCTGCCTTTTATAACAACATGGATGGGCCTTGAGGGCATTATGCTAGCTGAAATAAGTTAGAAAGACAAATACTGTATGTTCTCACTTACATATGGAATCTAAAAAGCTGAATTCATAGACACAGAGATCAGAATAATGGCTGTCAGGTGATGAGAAGGGGATATGGGGAGATGAGAGTCAAGGGTACAAACTTTCATCTTTAAGATGAATAAGTTCTGGACATCTAGTGCACATCATGGTGATTATAGCTAATAAAACTGTATTGTACCGTTGAAAGTTGTTAAGAGAATAAATCTTTAATGTTACTAGCAATCACACATACACACACAAAAGATAATTATGTGAGGGGGTTGAGGTGTGAATTATCACCATTGCAGTATAAACATGTATGAAATCATCATATTGTATACATGCTGCTGCTGCTGCTAAGTCGCTTCAGTCGTGTCCGACTCTCTGCGACCCCATAGATGGCAGCCCACCAGGCTCCCCCGTCCCTGGGATTCTCCAGGCAAGAACACTGAAGTGGATTGCCATTTCCTTCTCCAATGCGTGAAAGTGAAAAGTAAAAGTGAAGTCACTCAGCCGTGTCCGACTCTTTGCAACCCCATGGACTGCAGCCTACCAGGCTCCTCCATCCATGGGATTTTCCAGGCAAGAGTACTGGAGAGGGTTGCCATTGCCTTCTCCGATTGTATATATACATTATGTTGTATGCCAATGCCTCAGTAAAGATGGAAAAAAATGAATGTTTATGATGGTTAGCTGTGTGAGGTATAAGTGACTTTTACTCTTCTATATCATTTTCCAAATTTTATATAATCAACATGGATTATTATCATCAGGAAAAAATACATCTTCCTTAAACTTTTATGTCCTTTGATTCATCAGGAAAAGAGAGATAACCACTACTGACTTCATGAATTGCCAACATTTAGGTAATCCTTATACCCACCTAAACACATAGGAATATATATACATATATGTGTATATTTATAATCCCCAGTGGCTCAAGAGGTAAAGAATCCACCTACAATGCAGGAATTGCAAGAGATGTGGGTTCGATCCTTGGGTCGGGAAGATCCCCTGGAAAAAGAATGGCAACCCACTTCAGTATTCTTGCCTGGAATATCCTATGGACAGAGGAATCTGGCGGGCTACAATGCATGTGGTCACAAAAAAGTCGGACATAGCTACTTAACAACAACAAAAATCATTTTTTTAAATAAGCTCTCTACCCCCTTCTCTTCTGCTCTGGGGATAACTATTATCCTTAGGTTGTCTTTTCTAATGGAGTCAGATTGTCCTCATAAAATTTCTTCATTTTTTAAACCTTAGTTTTCTCTCTTTGTCTATCTAAATAACTTCTAGATTTCTACCATTAATTCTCTTTTCTATATCATCTGTTCCACTTCCAGTGCTTTCTAATGCATTGTTCATCTCATTTATTGAGTTCTTTAGCTATAGGATTTGTTTTGTTCCTTTTTGGAGTTTCAATCTCTTTGGTAACATATTTCTTCTATTCATTCATTTTAATCCTGAGCTTATCGAACTTCATTTCTGAGTTCTCTTGAAGGTGATTGAGTATTTTCATGACAGCTATTTTGAATTCTCTATCAGATCACAGTATTCTGCAACTTTATTTTGGGTTTTTAGAGAATTGTCATTTTGTTTTTGTGATACATTACCAAGGTTTTCCACGATGCTTGATGAACTCTTCCTGTACCAGCACATTTGAAGTGGCAAACACTTCAAGCTCCGTTATTTTCTTTAGGTAAAAGTCCGTTTTCCTTTAATTCTAACTCAGTAGGTAAAGCTCCGTTTTCCTTTCATTCTAACTCAGTAGGTTGGTTAAAAAAAAAAAAAAAGTCTTTCTTCTGTCTTTCAGTAGGTGGCACTATAGCAAAGGTTTTGGTTTCTCTTACCCGAGCCACCTTTAGCTGTATTTGAGAGTCAACACTTTCCACCCTTTAACACTCTACCAGAGGTCTCATCAGTACCCTTATCATTGCTGCTGCCTTGTTGGTGCTGGAGTCAGTGCTGTCACTGGCGTCACCACGAGGGGCACCAGGGTGGCAGGCATCTCTGCTGTACCTGGTGTGTGCTGGGTCATTGGCACCATCCCTGCAGCAGGGGAGGGGAGCAGAGCCAGGATTGCAGGCACCTCTCCCATGTCCAGAGCTGTTGGGTTCTTGGGTGCTACCACCACAGCAGGGGTGTGGGGAGGGACGCCAGAATCACAGATACTTCCAGGCTGGAAAGACCACAGTTGTGGACCAATTGCCATTGCTGCCCAGTTACCTGTGGCCATGGGTGCCTCTGTGGCTGGAAGGAGTCATGTGCATCATCTGCTGTTACTCCAGGTTCTTGGAGGCTGCAGGCTCAGTCACCATTGATCAGTGGTGATGATCATCACATCATCAGTCACAGGATCTAGGATCTCTCCGGGGAGACCTTCTGCTGGTCTCCCAATTCTGCCTCCTCTATGTGTTCCAATGCATTCACTTTTGTGTATACAGATGTGTGGATATCTCTGGAATCCTGGTATGTTGGGCAGAAGAACCTTTGTGGAGTTATGAATGTTTTACTAGTTTTAGATTGAAAGAGAGAGACAAAGAGAGCATCTCATACAAACATGACATTTACATCACTACCAGGCTCTGACTCTTGATTTGTTGTATGACTTTTCAGGTTGCATTGCTCTTCAGGACTTAAGTTTAACATCCCAAAAAAGTGAATTTAATATGCAGTAACCAAATACCTTGACTGCATGGTCTTTGAGTCAGTCCTGCAGATCCAACCTTAAAATCTGAACAGCTGAGGGGGAAGCCTCAGTGGAATCTTTCTGGAAAGAACTCCCAGAGGTTAAGAAGACAGTGTTAGTTCTCTAGAGCCTGGGAGGAGAGAGTTCTCAGATGTTGTGGGTGTTCAGTCTGGGGAGAGAAACCAGAGCCTGAGACTCAGTAGGTGGCAGTGAGTCTGAGGCCGCTGAGGCTGTGGCCAGGAGGATGGCATACGTCCCCCTCACTGCCCTTCTGAAATAGCAGGGACAGAGCTGGCAGTAGTTTAAAGGAAATGCTGGGTGTGATTTAACTTCTGTGGGGCACAGGGGGAGATTGCCCTGTGTGTAGAGAGTATAACTAGCACTGGGAGCTGCTGAGAAAGCCATTTATCGTTTTGTTGTTGTTCAGTCGCTGAACAAATTTGCTGGCATATTGAGTGCAGCACTTTCACAGCATCATCTTTTAGGATTTGAAATAGCTCAGCTGGAATTCCATCACCTCCACTAGCTTCATTCGTTGTGATACTTCCTAAGGCCCACTTGACTTCACCTTCCAGGATGTCTTGCTCTAGGTGAGTGATCACACGATCGTGATTATCTGGGTCATGAAGACCTTTTTTGTACAGTTCTTCTGTGTATTCTAGCCACCTCTTCTTAAAATCTTCTGCTTCTGTTAGGTCCATACCATTTCTGTCCTTTATTGAGCCCATCATTGCATGAAATATTCCCTGGGTATCTCTAATTTTCTTGAAGAGATATCTGCTGCTGCTGCTGCTAAGTCACCTCAGTCATGTCCGATTCTGTGCGACCCCATAGACAGCAGCCCACCAGGCTCCGCCATCCCTGGGATTCTCCAGGCAAGAACACTGAAGTGGGTTGCCATTTCCTTCTCCAATGCATGCAAGTGAAAAGGGAAAGTGAAGTCGCTCAGTCGTGTCCGACTCTTAGCAACCCCATGAACTGCAGCCCACCAGGCTCCTCCATCCATGGGATTTTCCAGGCAAGAGTACTGGAGTGGGGTGCCATTGCCTTCTCCTGAAGAGATCTCTAGTCTTTCCTATTTGATTGTTTTCCCCTATTTCTTTGCACTGATCACTGAGGAAGGCTTTCTTATCTCTCCTTACTGTTCTTTGGAACTCTGCATTCAAATGGGTATATCTTTCCTTTTCTCCTTTGCTTTTCGCTTCTCTTCTTTTCACAACTATTTGAAAGGCCTCCTCAGACAGCCATTTTGCTTTTTTGCATTTCTTTTTCTTGGGGATGATCTTGATCCCTGTCTCCTGTACAATGTCACGAACCTCATTCCATAGTTCATCAGGCACTCTATCTATCAGATCTAGTCCCTTAAATCTATTTCTCACTTCCACTGTATAATCATAAGGGATTTGATTTAGGTCATACCTGAATGGTCTAGTGGTTTTCCCTACTTTCTTCAACATAAGTCTGAATTTGGCAATAAGGAGTTCATGATCTGAGCCACAGTCAGCTCCCAGTCTTGTTTTTGCTGACTGTATAGAACTTCTCCATCTTTGGCTGCAAAGAATATAATCAATCTGATTTCGGTGTTGACCATCTGGTGATGTCCATGTGTAGAGTCTTCTCTTGTGTTGTTGGAAGAGGGTGTTTGCTATGATCAGTGCATTCTCTTGGCAAAACTCTATTAGCCTTTGCCCTGCTTCATTCTGTACTCCAAGGCCAAATTTGCCTGTTACTCCAGGTGTTTCTTGACTTCCTACTTTTGCATTCTAGTCCCCTATAATGAAAAGGACATCTTTTTTGGGTGTTAGTTCTAAAAGTTCTTGTAGGTCTTCATAGAACCATTCCACTTCAGCTTCTTCAGCATTACTGGTTGGCGCATGGACTTGGATTACTGTGATATTGAATGGTTTGCCTTGGAAATGAACAGAGATCATTCTGTCGTTTTTGAGATTGCATCCAAGTACTGCATTTTGGACTCTTTTGTTGACTATGATGGCTACTCCATTTCTTCTAAGGGATTCCTGCCCACAGTAGTAGATATAATGGTCATCTGAGTTAAATTCACCCATTTCACTCCATCTTAGTTCGCTGCTTCCTAGAATGTCGATATTCTCTCTTGCCAACTCCTGTTTGACCACTTCCAATTTGCCTTGATTCATGGATCTAATATTCCAGGTTCCTATGCAATATTGCTCTTTACAGCATCAGACCCTGCTTCTAACACCAGTCACATCCACAACTGGGTGTTGTTTTTGCTTTGGCTCCATCCCTTCATTTTTTATGGAGTTATTTCTCCACTGATCTCCAGTAGCATATTGGGTACCTACTGACCTGGGGAGTTAATCTTTCAGTGTCCTATATTTTTGCCTTTTCATACTGTTCATGGGGTTCTCAAGACAAGAATACTGAAGTGGTTTGCCATTCCCTTCTCCAGTGGACCGCATTCTGTCAGACCTCTCCACCATGACCCGTCCATCTTGGGTGGCCCCAACATGACATGGCTTAGTTTCATTGAGTTAGACAAACTGTGGTCCATGTGATCAGATTGGCTAGTTGTCTATGATTGTAGTTTCAGTCTGTCTGCCCTCTGATGCCCTCTCTCAGAGCCTTGGGTTTCTCTTACCTTGGACGTGGGGTATCTCTTCACGGCTGCCCCAGCAAAGGGCAGCCGCTGCTCCTTACCTTGGATGAATATAGGTGTGGAGAGTGTGAAATCACCAAGATGGTTGTGACCACAAGAACAAGTTCAGTTCAGTTCAGTTCAGTTCAGTCACTCAGTCGTATCCGACTCTTTTCGACCCTATGGACTGCAGCATGCCAGACTTCCTTGTCCATCACCAACTCCTGGAGCTTACTCAAACTCATGTCCATTGAGTCGGTGACACCATCCAACCATCTCATCCTCTGAACCCCCTCCTCCTCCTGCCTTCAATCTTTCCCAGCATCAGGGTCTTTTCCAGTAAGTCAGTTCTTCACATCAGGTGGCCAAAGTATTGAAGTTTCAGCTTCAACATCAGTCTTTCCTATGAATATTCAGGACTGATTTCCTTTAGGATGGATTGTTTGGATCTCCTTGCTGTCCAAGGGATTCTCAAGAGTCTTCTCTGACATCACAGTTCAAAAGCATCAGTTCTTCAGTGCTCAACTTTCTTTATAGTCCAACTCTCACATCCATACATAACTATTTTTTCCCCATAGCTTTGACTAGACAGACCTTTGTTGGCAAAGTAATGTCTCTGCTTTTTAATATGCTGTCGAGGTTGGTCATAGCTGTTCTTTCAAGGAGCAAGCGTCTTTTAATTTCATGGCTGCACTCACCATCTGCAGTGATTTTGGAGCCCCAAAAAATAAAGTCTCTCACTGTTTCCATTGTTTCCCCATCTATTTGCCATGAAGTGATGGGACCAGATGCCATGATCTTAGTTTTCTGAATGTTGAGTTTTAAGCCAACTTTTTCACTCTCCTCTTTCACTTTCATCAAGAGGTTCTTTAATTCTTTGCTTTCTGCCATAAGGGTGGTGTCATCTGCATATCTGAGGTTATTGATATTTCTCCTGGCAATCTTGATTCCAACTTGTGCTTCATCCAGTCCAAAATTTCTCAAGATGTATTCTGCATATAAATTAAATAAGCAGCGTGACAATATACAGCCTTGATGTACTCTTTTTCCTATTTGGAACCAGTCTGTTGTTCCATGTCCAGTTCTAACTATTGCTTCTTGACCTGCATACAGATTTCTCAGGAGGCAGGTCAAGTGGTCTGGTATTCCCATCTCTTGAAGAATTTTCCACAGTGTGTTGTGATCCACACAATCAAATACTTTGGTGTGGTCCATAAAGCAGAAGTAGATGTTTTTCTGGAACTCTCTTGCTTTTTCAATGATCCAACAAGACACAAGTCCCCCCATCAAATTGCCAGGCATGTCACAGAGTCAGATTGTTGATACATTTATTCTAAATTGTTTATTTAGGTCCTACTGTAGGTAGGTGCTAGTGTTAGTAATACGAAATGACCAAAGGGCTTGCTACAGGCTGGTGGACTATTCACCCAGAATTAACCTGCAAGCCCCACCCAAGGGGTGAAGAAGAGCCTAAGTGCTCCTCTGAGTGATGCTTTTCCTCCTTTCTTGCTGCTCCTCCTAGATGCTTCCTCTGCAGTTGAACAGACTGGCAGGCAGCCTGTAATGGGGCCCTGCTCAGAAGACCCCCACCTCTGCTGGGCTTCTTGGCTCCTGGGATTCACCAGCCTCCTCCTCAGTGAGTGGACGGGACTCCAGGGAGGGAGGGTCATTGAAGGGAGCATGAGGCAGGATCTTTTTCATGTCTCTTGTCTTTGGTGGACAAAAAGACAAAACAGTTCAGTAATTATTTAGTAAATCCAGTGCATTTGCTTTAGAGCCCCAAGGTGAATGGCGGAACAAAATGGCCTTTTGGTTGTAGTGAACCTGAGACACTGAGCTAGGACAGCTTTGGCCACATTAAGCAAAACATTTCCAGGGAGGTGAAGCTGCTTCTGCTACAGTAACAAGGAGGCCGGGAGGGCCTGGAGTTGCCTGGGGAAAGGGAGGGAGACCGAGAAGCTGGCTAGTGGGGACAGAGTAGGTGGGGACAGGGCATTCCCACCACGTGCAGGGGGAGCTTTCAGTACTTTTCAAGCACATTATATTTATCATGCACTTTATTTCTAATCTAACGCCACCATTGATCTGACAGGAGGGACCGGTCCAGGGTCTGGAGGTTGGGGACCCCTGTCCCATGGGAACATCGTGGCCTCTGCTCTGACTCTTCATCCTGTCCTATCCTATCCCCTGTATCCTGACAGGGACTGAGAGCCAGTAAGTCTGTTTAGGACATCTTCAAAGAAGAGACTCAGGACCATCCTTCAGTCACTTCAGTCACTTTAAAGAGAGAGGGGTGCTCCTCTCCAAGCCCCTCTTGGGAATCCAGCCGGGGCCTCTGTTTTGTCTGTCTCTGCTCCTGGGAGTGGTTTCAGGACCCATTGTCCTCAGATTACCTGCTGAAGGACATCATCTCCTTACCCACAATGTGTGGAAAACTGGTCTGCAAACCACGCTCAGGAAAGCAAACTATAGCTGTTAAGAAACCACTAACTAGTAGCCTTGGCCAGAGCTTTACTGTTCCTGCCTATTTAGCAGAAAATACCAGCTTCTTTCTCCCTGTTTCCATGGTGCTGACCCCCTCTTACCAACACTAGTGGGGTGGATGGGGAGGCGGGGGTGGGAAAGCAAGGGTAAGACAAACTATTTGGTCAGAATTACTTGTGACAATCCCATAGAAAGGTGCTACATTTGAGACTGAAATGCTGTATCTTGGGAAGTCCAATTGCATCCTCCCCTCATCAGAACAAAGATCTGTTTCTCTGATTTAATGGTTAGTATCCCCAAAATTATATATTTCAACATTAAATTAATGCTGACCATGATGATTATGATGCTAACTTAAGTATACTTTTATTTTGGGCTTATTATTATTATAATAACTTATTATTAGTTAATAAGGGAACCAGCAGGGTGTTACAACCCATTCTAAGAAAGAGTCAAAGACACACCTACACACACCACAGAAATGCTGGAATGAATTTATAAACAGATATCCTGTGTTTACATGAGTTATAGTATTTGTGACAACATAGATAAAGGCCTGGAAGTATGCACATAAAGAACAGTGCTTACTTGGGGGAGGAGGCACACTTAGAATTTTGACTTGAGGCAACTCAATAATCCATATAATTGGATTTTATGAACACAAAGAATGTTTATAATTACAAAGAAAAATAGAGTCAATAACACAAAATTTTTCAGCCCAAACTTGGAGTAATATGTAGCCTGTCCTTCCCTCCATCTTTCCCACTGTCCCTGGCAGCAGATATACTGAGGTACTAGGTGACATGGGAGTCAACAGCAGCTGTGGATTCCAGCTGCTGTGAACACAGAATGAATTTCTTTTCAGTCTTGGGGCTTTGGTAAAGAAGGAGGCCCTGGCTGGACGCTATGGCTTTCTATGGAATTGCACCCATGGGTGTCTAGCTACATGGAGCCTATCTCTCTAGCCAGGAGGAGACCCCTAAGAGGGTCAGCTGGTGGAGAGGGGAGGGTACACCCTGGGAAGTGGGAACGCCTGGTTCAGACCCCAGGAGTGCCTGCTCAGGAGTCATCGTCATAGTGATGAGAGCAGTTCACACACAGGAAACAATTGTCTAACTGTAAGTTTTCTAACTGTGCTGTAAGCTTTCCTCTTCTTAAATTCTAATAATAATTCTATGACAGAAGAATGTTATTATCTCCACTTCACAGATGAGAAAACTGAAGGCAGAAAGGTTATATAACTGCTCAAGTCCACATAGGAGGTCCTGGACTCAGCTCAAGTCTCACTGACTCTGATGTCCAAGCTTTGACAGCTCTGATGTCCTAGATCACCTAGTCTCACACCTAATAAATGTCAGTGAGTCAAAGATTAAAACATAAACATTGAATGATTAAAGTTCCAGAAGAAAACAAGAGAGAATTAGAGAATTAAAAACATACCTTTGAATTGGGGCAAACTTTTTATGCAAGATATAATACCCAGGAAGCCTTAAAAAATGGTTGATATTAATATGTTAAAATAAAATATATAACAATTTGGCATGGCACATCATTCATGGACAAAACTGAAAAGCAAACTAGAAAATATTTCTATTACTTATGCTAGAAACAGGACAAATTTTCTACAAATGTCTACTTTCTATAAACGAATTGGGGAAAAAATCTGCATGGCAAAGGACTTAAGCAGATATTATAGCTCACAGTTGACAGAAAAGGAGATTAAAATGAAAATAATATGAAACAATGATCAACTTCATTTATATAAAAAATGTTCATTAAAACCCTTACCAATTTGGCAAAGAGGAAAAGTTTGTTCATTATGTGTTGCTGGGAAACCTAAGCATAATTGGTAGGCATGTAGACAAGAAACCCTTTGGAGGGTAATTTAACACTATCCATCAAACGTTCAGATGTACATGCTTCTGATCCATTAGATCCACCTAAGGATTCATCCTGAGGTATATACACATGTGTGCAAAGACTCAAAGCCAAGGATATTCATTGTAGCATTGTCTGGAGCAGAAAAAAATGATTTAACTACCAGTGAGTAGTCCAAAAACAGAGTCCCACGTGGAACATCTGTAGCCATTAAAGGAGATCCGTCTAAGTGTACAGACCCGGAGTGGGCTCCTGCATGTGCTGTTATGAGAAAAGGTGAGGAGCAGAACAGTGTGTGCTGAGTATGTTCATGTATGTGCAGATACTTGTATATGCTCATAAATGTGTAGACTGTCTCTGGATGGTGCACAAGAACCGATAATAGTGCCAATCTGTGGAAAAGGGAACTGGGAAGTGGGAGTCAGAGAGGCATGCAAGTTCATTTTCAATTTCATTTGCTCTCCTTTTTTAACCATGTGAAGGTATAATCTGTTTAAAATTTAAATAGCGACTCAGTGTAGCTGAAATATAGTTTCCTCATCCTACAAATGGGGATAATCACTTGTAATTGCCAGCTTTAAAGGGTTGTCCTGAGGATGACTAGATACTCAGTGTCTGATGGGGCTGCTGAAATGTAGGGACTGGAATCACAAGGGGGTTGTGATCACTTGTCAAGGGGGGAGGGGCTACCTCTTGTTCCAGACAGTGGAATCATCAAAATCCACCTAAAAATAATCCTAATTATATGATAATAACAACTAAATACTTACTCCTGGGTGCTTTTTATGTATCATCTTATTTAACCTCCCAGAAACCCCATAAATATTCACGATTCTCATCCCATTATTCAGATGTAGGAATCCAAGGCTTAGATGATACAGGAACTTGCTAAGTATTACTCAGCCAGTAAAATGTAGATCTGGAACTTGAACCCAGGTCTGTTTCACTCCAGAGTCTACACCTCACTGATTTTCTTACCAAGAGTCCAGCCCTGGCTCCCAGGAAGCTCTCATAGGGTCAGCATGTAGTCCTCGAGTGCCACCTTCCTGGGATCCTAGGGCTACCATAACAATGTTCCAAAACTTGGTAACTAAAAAAAAAAATGAAAATTATTGTCTCACCATTCTGTAAGCTAGAGTCCAAAATCAAGCTCTGGGTCAATTCTGTGTCTGGTGAGAGAGGGATAGGGCACTGTGTTGTGGGGACCTGCTGACCTTGGCATTTGTGTCATGACCTGTTCAGAGGGACCAGGTAGCACAGGAGCATCCAGCTCTTCTCAGTCAACCTTCTGTGGGTCATGTTGAGGAGTCCATCCTACACCCCATGGAGTGTGCTACTCAAGGTTGCACTTCACTAGGACCAGGACTTCATTCCAGAATGGCTTCAAATTCATTGTACTAGGCTGCCTTTCAGAAATCTAGGGAAAGCATTAAGGATTTCATTTAAAACATGGATTCTGTTCAGTTCAGTTTAGTCGCTCAGTCATGTCCGACTCTTTGCAACCCCATGAATCGCAGCATGCCAGGCCTCCTTGTCCATCACCAACTGCCGGAGTTCACCCAAACTCATGTGCATCGAGTCGGTGATGCCATCCAGCCATCTCATCCTCTGTTGTCCCCTTCTTCTCCTGCCCCCAATCCCTCCCAGCATCAGAGTCTTTTCCAATGAGTCAACTCTTCACATGAGATGGCCAAAGTATTGGAGTTTCAGCTATAGCATCAGTCCTTCCAATGAACACCCAGGACTGGTCTCCTTTAGAATGGATTAGTTGGATCTCCTTTCAGTCCAAGGGACTCTCAAGAGTCTTCTCCAACACCACAGTTCAAAAGCATCAATTCTTCAGCACTCAGCTTTGTTCACAGTCCAACTCTCACATTCATACATGACCACTGGAAAAACCATGGCCTTGACTAGATGGACCTTTGTTGACAAAGTAATATCTCTGCTTTTGAATATGCTATCTAAGTTGATCATAACTTTCCTTCCAAGGAGTAAGCGTCTTTTAATTTCATGGTTGCAATCACCATCTGCAGTGATTTTGGAGCCCAAAAAATAAAGTCTGACACTGTTTCCACTGTTTCCCCATCTATCTGCCATGAAGAGATGGGATCAGATGCCATGATCTTCGTTTTCTGAATGTTGAGCTTTAAGCCAACTTTTTCACTCTCCTCTTTCACTTTCATCAAGAGGCTTTTTAGTTCCTCTTCACTTTCTGCCATAAGGGTGGTGTCATCTGCATATCTGAGGTTATTGATATGGATTCTGTAGTTCTTCTTTATTCTTGATGAGAAAACATTTACACTCACTGTCTTAAATGTATCTGCAGCACTGGGAGCAAGAGTTCTGGAGCACCTGGTCCTGGAGTTCAGGATTCTGGAGCCCGTGTTCCCTGCAGGGGATCTGAGGAGATTCTGTGCTGTTTCACGTGATCAAGAATCAAGAAGCTGAACCATGGGGCTTCAGCCCAGAGTCAAACTACAAAGTCCTGCTGCGAGTCGGTCCTGGAGCAGACACCCCAACCTGGGTCAGCCTCCAAGACAAGTACCAGCAGAGGGTCCATGTGCCCAACATCTTGTCCCTGAGATTTGAGAACCTGACCTTTGAGGACACTGGGCAGTACTGACTAAATCCAGGTTAACTGGAGGAATAGAACGGTTTTCCATCTCACTGTCTATCATAAGTGACAACCTCTCACCCCATCCTATGGCTTCCCTCTTTCTTTTGTCTCTAGAAGTGTCACATAGGCCAATTTTGTAGAATTTCATTTATATCCCAATTTTCAGATTCTATTTTATCCTTAGAAATTAGGAATGAGTGGGTTCACCACAAATGGAGAACACACCAGTTAAGATTCACACCAGGGATAAAAACCACTTAAACATTTTGGGAGAGGAGAATGGAAATTTGGGGAGATGGAATTTTTGCCACACCACTTCTTCATAGGACTAACTTTATTTAATTTGTGTATTAGTTGTCTATTGCTGCTATAACAAATTACTGTAAACTAATGGCATGAAACAACATAATGTATTACCTTCCTGTGCTGTGAGTCAGCAGTCAGACACAGTCTCACTGAGCTAAAGTCAGGGTGTTGGCAGGCCTGTGCTGGGCTCCAGGGGAGAAAGCATTTTCTTGTCTTTCTCGCCTTTTAGTGGCTGCCTACTTTCGTTATCTCCAGACCACCTTCCTCCACCTTCAAAGCCTGCAGTAGTGGAATCAATCCTTCTCACACTGGAGCTCTCTGACCTACTCCTCTTCTTCCTTCTTCTACTTCCAAGCACTCATGTGATTACATTAGTTCCATCCAGGTGACCCAGAACAATCTGGCTTAAACCTTTTTTAAGGTCAGCTGATTAGCAAACTTCATTCCATCTGTTACCTTCATTCCCCTTTGCCATATAACCTAACCTATTCACAGCTTCTGAGGATTGGTCGTGGACCTACTTGGAGGTCTCTATTCACCTATGGCACCCCACTCCAGTACTCTTGCCTGGAGAATCCCATGGACGGAGGAGCCTGGTGGGCTGCAGTCCATGGGGTCGCTAAGAGTCGGACACGACTGAGCGACTTCACTTTCACTTTTCACTTTCATGCATTGGAGAAGGAAATGGCAACCCACTCCAGTGTGCTTGCCTGGAGAATCCCAGGGACGGGGGAGCCTGGTGGGCTGCCGTCTATGGGGTCGCACAGGGTCGGACACGACTGAAGCGACTTAGCAGCAGCAGCAGCAGTGTTCACCTATCATGGGCTTCCCTGGTGGCTCAGTGATAAAGAATTTGCCTGCACCGGAGATGTGGGTTCAATCTCTGGGTGGGGAAGATCCCCTGGAGAAGGACATGGCAACTCACTCCAGTATTCATGCCTACAGAATTCCAGGGATAGAGGAGCCTGGAGGACCCTACTTCATAGGGTCACAGAGTCAGACACGACTGAAGCCGCTAAGCACACATGCACGCATTCACCTACCATATTTTCAAATCTGTGTGAAGTTAGTTCACCTACCCCCTCTCCTCTCACTCAGCACCTGCCTCACTCACATACTCCCCAGATCCAGCTCTGAAATTATGAATAGATGTAGGAGAAAGTTTATACTGCAACACTTCTTAAGACTTTCATTTGGCAACTCTTTCTATCCCTAAAGCTCCTATTACATAGGGAAATATCAGCTATAAGAAAGTGACTTTGACAGCCTCAGGTCCCCATGTGACTTCTAAGACTAACTTTTCAACCTGTTCCTTCTCTTCCTGTCTGTGCCTAAACTTCAGTGGCAAGTTCTAACCAGACCTGGAGTTGTCATTCCTAGTCACTACCACTATATCTTCCACAAATGTCTCTACTTTGAGAAGCATGGGCTTTCTCTGGTTTCCCAGAGCTGGCCTGAAGCCCTGTCTCTCAATGGACATCCTAGGCATCATCTCAGCACAAGGGCCAGCCCTTCTGTTCTGGACTTCTTCTCCTTCTAGGAAAGACTCCAATTTCAAAATATAACAAGACTTGGATAGGTGATCTCCAGGCTTTATTTTCTTGTGAGATATTTTTAAGATTTGCTCAAACTAGTAAAATTTTGTAGGACTTAACTCAGTGACTCCCTTCCTTATTGTCACTGCTATATATTTAGCTTTGGCAAATTGTGGGGTTTTTTTTTCCCTAAAAGTGACCCCACCTTCCTTAGAGGGTGGATGCCAGAGTTTCAATGAGATAATAGATAAGAAAGCAAGAACTGGAATGTTCGCCACTCATGTGAGGCTACTTTCTTTTATCTCATTGGTCCCAGAGCCCATGACCCTTCCCCAGATCCTGTCCAAGTCATCATCTGTCACACCAAACTGGTGTGATGTCACCCTGGAGTGCAAGGCCTCAGAGAACAGAGAGGACCTGAAGGTGACCTGGGAAAGCAAGGGCCTCCCCAGGGAGCTGGAGTGCAGAAGGACATTGGGACCAGCTGCCTGGAGCCTGCCTGTGAGCCCAGCCCTGAACCAGCCCAGTGCCAGCATCACCTGGGTGGTCAGCAACCTGGTGGACCAGAAAACTGCCACATCTGACCTTGGGGAAGTCTGTTCCCATGGTGAGGGCCCCTGCCAGAGGGAAGCAGCACTCAGAGCTCCAGTGCACTGAAATATGGGTTCCGGGCTTTTCTCCCCAGTGCGTTATTAACAGCACCTTCCACCAGGTCACCCCATAGAGGAGCTTGAGAAGCACAACCAGTTTGCTTCTGCTTTTAAACATCCCTCACAGCCATGCTCTCCTCTCCACCCCTTGCCCCTGCTGGTCCAGGCAGCAGCCTTCCCGTACCTCTCTCCACACTCATTCATCATTCGTTGTGTGTCTAGAGTGGTCTTTAGGAAAAGTGAATTGGATTGTGTCAATTGTCTGCATCATCTGAGGGAATCTCTTAGCACACAGAGCTCAGAAGCTCCTCTGCTCATATTCTTTACCACACACCCTTCACACTGAATTGTTTGCTTGGCCTCCCTGAATGTGTCCTGCAATTGCAAGCTTCTGAGCCCCCATAAATGCTCTTCCTCTACCATCAGCACTCCCAAGTCAAGAGTTTTTCACATCCTTACTTCTGTTGAAAGATTTCCCTTGGTCACAGCTGAGTCATAGACGTGGG
This sequence comes from Bos javanicus, assembly GCF_032452875.1. NCBI lineage: Eukaryota > Metazoa > Chordata > Mammalia > Artiodactyla > Bovidae > Bos > Bos javanicus. The sequence continues at coordinate 13,845,889 of NC_083870.1, forward strand.
CCAGTACAGTCACACAGGACCCTGGGCTTGGTTACGATTCTGCTTCTACTAGAGTTGGAACAAAGAGAACCTCAGTCTCATTTTTTGCACAGCCCTGCAGGTTCTGTAGCCATCCTGCCCTCAGCATACCTATTTTAAGGAGCTGTCCATGACCACCCCACACTGAGAAGCAATGCTGTTTATGCGTTTGTCTCCTCCATAGCCTGGAGCCCCTTAAAGGTAGAGGCCACGTCTTGTCTTCTTTAAATCTGTGGCCCAAGCAGAGCTTCTGGCAGAGTTTGCTCATGGTCAGTGTTCCCCTGAGTGAGTGAACGGCCTGGTACCCTGTGTACAGTCTTGCCCTTCTGACCCATCCTCCACTGGGTAGACTTGCTGGGAGAATCTAACGTATCAGCGTCACTTAAAGTTACCTGTTACCCTCCCCTCAGCTCCATCCTGGACTCTCAGATAAAATTCAAGTCAGCATGACCCAGTGAGACATGGATGAAGACTCCTTCCTCCCTCTGATCCTCCTCGCCTGGCTCCTCCCCGCCCTGTCCCTCTCCTGATCACTGCAGCAGGGTGATGGCAACCCCCAGGGCTGACGATCTGACACAGACATTCCCTGAACATGATGCTTGTCCTTTCCGGAAGGCTGTGCCCACCTGAATAACAACTCCTACTCCTCCCTCAAGGCTCGGTTTATGCATCACCTCCTCTGGAAAGCCCTCTATGAAGACCTGTGTACAAGGTGCAAACCTCTATGCACTGCCATCTCTCTGGCTGGCAGATTTTGGTGTTTTCTCAGCCTTCCCCTGGGTGATCAATCTTGTTCATCTCAGTACCCCTGGCACCAGAAGCTTGGGACCTGGTTGAGTGAATGAACCTGCCACCCTCCTCCCTCTTCAGCTTCTGAATCAGGACCCTTTAGACCCTTCCACCTGTTCCTTCTCTGTCTCTCCTTGGCAATGGGTATCTCAAGTGCTGTCTTGCCTTAAGCTTCTTCATTCTCTTGGTGGGAGGGAAACAGGTTCACATGGACAGGCCAGTGTTGACCTTGTGACAGCCGTCAGTAGTGGGCCTTGTGGCTGTGCTGTGGATCCCGGGAGGTGGATTGTGCCATTGAAAGGCATGTGGAAGAGGAAAGAAGATGGAGACTGAAAAAAAGCAGGCTGTACTTCTTCCTGCCCCAGATCCCTCCCCTTCCCCACTGAACCCTTGTCTCACTTTCTCCTGCATTTTGCTGCTCAAGGAACATCTCTGCACTGGGGATGATGGGTGTGGTCTTGGCCCTTAGTTCACAGTCTTTGGGGGAAGGTACGGGTTTTCAAACTCCAGGTTCCAGCCCTACTCTGTGTATGACTCAGATACAGAGTGCAAGAGGACCGCAGGGACCATGACAGAGCCACTCACTGTGCAAAGCTGAGCCAGCAGGAGTCTTGAGAGGACAGAGACCCATGAGAGATGGGAGCTGGGAGCTGGGCACAGCCCTGGTTCTCCTGGGTCTGCCCTCCCCCAAGTCTGGGTCTATCACACCCAGTCCTCTGCCTTTCCTGGCCCAGCTGTCTCTTTAACTCTTTCCAGGCGGTCAATGATACCTACTAAGGAAATTTATAACTGGGGCCAGTGTAGTGCTGGGCACTTTGGGAGAATGACCATGCAGTTCATGTCAGTATCATCGGTCCCATGTGAGTCATGCTGGGGCCTCTCTGTCTCCCAGCTATTGCGGGAACCTTCTGTCTTACATCCCTAGGGAATGGGTGAACAACATCTAGAAGAAAAGAAGCCTCTCACTACTGTGTACAGTGAGGCTCACAAGCCAGGAAGACAGGCCATAAAGATAATTTAACTGGAGAAAGCAGAAGAATCAGAACTACTAGGACACCTCCATTCGAAGCTTGATTCTTGCAGACACCTGCCTCTCTCAGCTCAGGTTCAGCTCCAGCTGCCCCTGCCCTGGCTCTCCCAGGTCACCTTCAGGTCCTCTCTGTTCTCTGAGGCCCTGCACTCCAGGATGACATCACACCAGTGTGGTGTGACATATGATGACTTGAACAGGATCTAGGATTGGGCACAGGCTCTGGGACAGATGAGATAAAAGAAAGGACCCTCACATGACTGGAGAGCATTCCAGTTCTTGCTTTCTTATCCATTATCTCACTGAAACCCTGGCATCCTCCCTGTAAGGAAGGTGGGGTCATTTTTAGATAAAACACAATTGGCAGCCATGAAATTAAAAGACGCTTGCTCCTTGGAAGAAAAGCTATAACCAACCCAGAATATTAAAAGGCAGAGACATTACTTTGCTGACAAAAGTCCATCTAGTCAAAGCTATGGTTTTTTTCAGTAGTCATGTATGGATGTGAGAGTTGGACCATAAAGAAAGTTGAGCAGTGAAGAATTGATGCTTTTGAACTGTGGTATTGGAGAAGACTCTTGAGAGTCCCTTGGACTGCAAGGAGATCCAACCAGTCCATCCTAAAGGAGATCAGTCCTGAGTGTTCATTGGAAGGACTGATGCTGAAGCTGAAGCTCCAATACTTGGGCCACATGATGCAAAGAACTGACTTATTGGAAAAGACCCTGATGCTGGGAAAGATTGAAGGCGGGAGGAAAAGGGGACAACAGAGGATGAGATGGTTGGATGGCATCACCTGCTCTATAGACATGAATTTGAGCAAGCTCCAGGAGCTGGTGATGGACAGGAAGGCCCAGCATGCTGCAGTCCATGGGGTCACAAAAGTTGGACACGACTGAGCAACTGAACTGAGCTGAACTGCCCCTAGTCTACATTACTGTGACCCTCCTGCCCTCAAGTCTCCACGCACACATGGTCCTGTCATGACCTATGACACCTCCCCAAGCTGCCCTCCCACTCAGGATCCCCACCCTGCAGGATGAGAGCTCTTCTTCCATCATTGACTCAGCTCCTGACCCTTCTCCTGAAGCTTCCCAAAGAGGACTTTCCTGAGCATGACAATCCCCACAGCCTCTGCTGTGTGGCTGGTGTGTTTCTTTCTGAGAACACGGGCCCTGGCAAAATCACCATGAAACCTCCACTTCAAAAGGCATTGTTTCCCTTGCTCTGTTTGGCTGCTGCCTCTGCCACACTAAGGGCAATGTCTTATCTTCCAGCGTCCTGTGTTCCTGTGTCTGGAGAGAAGAATGTTCAAACTCTCAAGCCCTCTCTCCATCCACTACCCAAACACCAGCCTGTTTCCTTCCTCTCCTCGGGGCTGAGGAGGGCGTGTAGGGTGAGCGAGAGGCCAGGACAGCCTCCCATTGCCCCATCATTCAGGGACAGCTGAGCTGTGGCATCACCTTCAGAGGTGGGGGAGGTGTGGGGGAAGTAGAACCCTGGCCTCTCTTCTCCTGGTGACCCTTACTGTGGTCACAAGCTGTCTCCAAGCTCTTCAGGGTGGGGTATAAGAAGGCAGTGGTGGTTATGGTACAGAGGCTGCATAACCTTGAGTGATCCAGGCTCCAATTTAATGACTTGGCCTCTGCCCTTGACCCCAAAACCTCCTTGTGATGGAAAGAGAGGCTGCGCTCTATAGTCAGACCCACCAGGTCCCAAATTCTGGTTCTGCACATAATGGCCATAAAGTCTTGGGTAAAAGACTTATATCCTGGGACAAGTGGCTTTACCTGTCTGAGCTTCAACATCCTCCCCTGTAAAATGGGAAAGACCTGACCTTGAGGTGTTAATGTGGGAGATTAAATGAAGTAGAACACGTTCTGACCAGTGTCTGACACAGACCACAGGTTTCTCATGTATATTATACTTTTCTCTCTTGATGAAAAATTTGCAAATAGACACTGGAAAAGATACAAGATGGTATTGTTTCCTTGATTCATACCTGACAGTTTTATCATGATCCAACAGTTTAAAAAGAAAACGTTTTCCTGGGATCCGAGGTAGTTGTGGTCACAGAGAGACTACACACTTTCCTATGCTCCCCTCTTCCCCCCACCTCTTACACATGGCGAACATCCTTGAAGAAACCTTTAAAAAATTCCCTCTTACAAATCAGGAAGAGAAATACTGCCATTATTGTTGATAAGTAAACAAAGGATATAAACAGATAAAACACAAAGAAAAAATAGATATAAAATGCATAAAAGAGAGTTATCAGCACATGAAAACAAACAACAGCAGAGTAAGAAAACTGGATATCATATTTTTGCCCATCAAAGAAAGTAACGGGCGTTTTTCTTTACTGAGAACATGCCAGGGGCGATGGGACAGGGTGACAGGTGCTCTCAGATATCACATTCAGTGTCTAAATGAGGAAAAAAGTTCTCAGTAGTTCATTTGATGTGTCAGAAACATTTAAACAAATAAATGTTCATACTTTTCCCTTGGTAACTCCACTTCTGGGATTTAACCCCAAAGAAGACCCTGTCCTGCAGAAGGTAAGCACAAAGGCATTCCTTTTGGTTTACTTATAATAATGAAAGGCATCCCTGGTGATTCAGCGATAAAGAATCTGCATGCAGCTATGGAGACCAGATTCAATCCCTGGGTCAGGAAGATCCCCTGGAGAAGGAAATGGCAACCCACTCCGGTATTCTTGCCTGGGAAATCTCAAGGACAGAGGAGCCTCGGAGGCTATAGTCCATGGGGTTGCAAGAGTCAGAGACAACTTAGCAACTAAACCATCACTACCACCACCCATAATAACGAAAACTTTGGAGCCCAATAAGAGGGTAAATTAGTTAAGACCAAAAGTTACAACATGATGGTGGTGACAATGACCACTGAAGACAAACAATGTCGGCTGAGTGAGTGAGAAGATAAAAAGGACTTGGTTTAGAAGGAAAAAAAAAAAAAAGAACAAATGTGTTTTGTACATCTACCATATGCAAGGTCTACATTAGGAGCATTACATAGGTTATCTCATTTCAGCCTCACACCCTACATGCTTCCTGTGGGGTTCCTAATGAGGCACGAAGGGTCATACAATGGAAGACCCCTGCTAAGCGCCAGGCACTGTGACATAGGTCCAGGATCTGGCTTTACACATGAACCCATTAAATAGATGACACTACCCTCATTGTGCATTTGTGGAAACAAAGGCTCAGAGAGGCTAATTACCTTGCCTGAGGTCTCAGAACTAAGAAGCACCACTAGGCATCTAGCAGCTCCAGGAGCGTGCTCTGTCTCAGACTGCAGAGAGGCGGACGCAGGCTGCACTGCCCTCATGGTCCTAACCCCCGCTTGCTCCCCCCAAACGGAGAACCCTGACCTCTTAATTCAGGGATCTGGGAACCTCTGCAGTTTAAAAGAAACTGCTCTCCTCTCACTACTTCTGACCCTTTCTTCCCTCCCCAGCCTCTAGGAAAATGATCGCATTTACATTTTTCAGCAAGGAAACAGCTGCTCCCTCAGTGGCTTCCACCATCTGAATTCTCTTTCTTTTTTCTAGTCAACAAATGCTATATTACCTCACTGCGGTCATGGAGTTTGTGGGGCTAGTGAGTAGTTTAGGCAGGCTGTCCTGATGTGTTTTTTGTTTTTTGAGATGTAGTTACATCTAGGCTGGCCCCTCTGTGCTTCCAGAGCGCTTCCACAGTTCTGCCATTACAGCACTTTTCAAAGTTCTCAGGGAGCTGTGTAGGTGAGAGGGTAAGGGGTACACAGAAGCCACCTGCCCATCTGCTCTCTGTCTGTGCACTTTTAGTTGCAAAACAACCACTGAGAGCTGGAATTACCCCCAATGAAAGTGCAGCTGTTCCTGCCTTGCCCAAACAGGCATCAGCCGAATTATAAGCAGATTGAGAGCAACAATAACAAGGCTGTGTGTATGTAAGTCCCACTTGAGAGGTGAAGGCAGGGAGCTGGGTGGGTCCCAGTGGCTCTAACCATGAGGTCTTTTCCATTCCTTGAACAGTGATGAAATGAAAACTCTTTCCTCTAAATGCATCTTGGATTAAAGCAGATTCAGCCAGGGCTGGGTTATTGATTAGCCTATTTGCATCAAGAGCCAAAATTGACCAAACGAGTGAGCTGTTGTCCTTTATTTAAAAGAATATCTTTTAAAAACATTTAAAGCATATGGCATTGAGTGATCGTATTTCACCTTATCCTTAAAAGTTTGCAGTGGAGAAATTTTATGGACATACGTCTGCATTCCTCCTCAAGACACAGGACATGTCTGTGAAGATGAGATGAAAACGTCGGTACTAATAGACTGCTCCTCCCCAGCCTTTCAGTAGTCATTGGATTTGGCCCTTTTCCTGTATGCTTTGTGGATTCCAGATGTGCAGTTGGGAAAGAACTGAAACAGGGACCTGGATTTTTTAAGGATCCATCTCTCTGTTCTTGATAAAGAATATTTTTAATAATTTATGAGAAACAGCTGAATATATTTATTTACATATGAGAGAGAGAGAATAGGAATCAGACAGCTTGCAGACCACACAGATACACAGATGTAGCTTCACTACTGTGTGAACATCTTATAGCTCTCCTGATAAAATTGTTGGTCTCTGTGAAATTCCTTCACTCCTTTTTGTGAACATACTAGTTAATACGGACTTCCCAGGTGGCACTAGTGGTAAAGAACCCACCTGCCAATGCAGAAGACATGAGAGACACAGGTTCGATCCCTGGGTTGGGAAGATCCCCTGGGAGAAGGAAACGACAACCCACTGCAGTATTCTTGCCTAGAGAATCCCATGGACAGAGGAGCCTGGCAGGCTACAGTCCATGGGGTTGCAAAGAGTCAGACGTGACTGAGCACGCACACACACGCACTAGTTAACATAGTTAGACCAGAGAAAGATGAGGTACAAAAATTTCAAAAGAGAGTTATTTTATTATTTATAGACTATCTAATTTTTCACTTGAACTCAAAGGAAGATTATTGCAGAAGATTACCAAAACAAAAAAACCCTCAGGAAAGAAAGATATAAAATTAAGATAGCAAAATAAATACATTATTACATGATACTAACAACCAGAATGATGTTATGGCCATCACAAAAATAAAATGTTTATGCATAATCATAACAGAAAATAAACAACTATATACAAAAATTTAAATTCAACAGAAGATCACAAAATAATGCCTGGACAAAGAGAAAAACATAGCATGTTCTCCAATAGGAAAATTAAATACTAACTCTTAAAGTTAACCTATAAATTTAATATGACCTTAATAAAAAATACCATTAGGACTTTAAAAAAAATCCAGACAAGCAGGTTCTTTATATGGAAATATGGGAGACAAGAACATTTAAAGATATTCTGAAAAATTAGCGTAATTAGGGACTTTCCTGGTGAACCAGTGACCAAAACTCTGCACTCCCAATGCAGGGGGCCCAGGTTTGATCCCTGGTCAGAAAATTAGATCCCACATGCCTCAACTAAGCATTCACACGCTGCACGTAGAGATCCCGAGTGGCACGACTAAGGCCTGGCACAGCCAAATAAATAAAAATAAATATTTTTTTTAAATAAGCATAATTAGGGCACTAGCCCTAACAGGTATTAAAATATATCATGAAACTACAGTTATTAAAGCAGCATGGCCCTGCTTAGGAAAAGCATTCAAGGAGCTTGTTTGGAAGTCAGCCAGTGATTTTTATAAGATGGCTGCACTAGTTTATAGATCCTGAACTCCAGTTGCAACATTTCCAGCCTCCAGCCAACCTCTCTCTTTTCAAATGGGCCCTTGCAATCCAAATTGGCTCTAGCCAATCTATCTTGACAACTGTTTTTTTGTGTACTGACAGACTCCCTCGGTTCGTCTCAAGTCCCAAGTCAAGGAGAGATTCTGTCAGCAACCAAGGACCTCTGTTCAGTCCTGAGTAATGGGCTTTTCCTCCAGCTCAGGGGTTGTCTCGATGATTGTGCTCCTAAGTGTACACTTCTACCACTCCCTAGATTGTCTCACTGCTGAATATATTGTACAGTGTTAAATATGTTGCACCATTAAAACTGTCTGCTTTCTACTCTATCTTTATTTCAAAACTCTGAACATGTGGCTAGAATATACTTGAGCTCATTATTGAAAAATTGTAAATGTTAATAAAATCAGTTCAGTTCAGTTCAGTCACTCAGTCGTGTCCAACTCTTTGCGACCCCATGAATTGCAGCACACCAGGCCTCCCTGTCCATCACCAACTCCCGGAGTTCACTCAAACTCACATCCATCGAGTCGGTGATGTCATCCAGCCATCTCATCCTCTGTTGTCCCCTTCTCCTCCTGCCCCCAATCCCTCCCAGCATCAGGGTCTTTTCCAGTGAGTCAAGTCTTCGCATGAGGTGGCCAAAGTACTGGAGTTTCAGCTTTAGCATCATTCCTTCCAAAGAACACCCAGGGCTGATCTCCTTCAGAATGGACTGGTTGGATCTCCTTGCAGTCCAATGGACTCTCAAGAGTCTTCTCCAACACCACAGTTCAAAAGCATCAATTCTTCGGTGCTCAGCTTTCTTCACAGTCCAACTCTCACATCCATACATGACCACAGGAAAAACCATAGCCTTGACTAGACAGACCTTTGTTGGCAAAGTAATATCTCTGCTTTTTAATATGCTATCTAGGTTGGTCATAACTTTCCTTCCAGGAGGAAGCGTCTTTTAATTTCATGGCTACAATCACCATCTGCAGTGATTTTGGAGCCCAAAAAAATAAAGTCTGACACTGTTTCCACTGTTTCCCCATCTGTTTCCCATGAAGTGATAAGACCAGATGCCATGATCTTCGTTTTCTGAATGTTGAGCTTTAAGCCAACTTTTTCACTCTCCACTTTCACTTTCATCAATAGGCTTTTGAGTTCCTCTTCACTTTCAGCCATAAGGGTGGTGTCATCTGCATATCTGAGGTTATAGATATTTCTCCCGACAATCTTGATTCCAGCTTGTGCTTCCTCCAGCCCAGCGTTTCTCATGATGTACTCTGCATATAAGTTAAATAAGCAGGGTGACAATATACAGCCTTGTACTCCTTTTCCTATTTGGAACCAGTCTGTTGTTCCATGTCCAGTTCTAACGGTTGCTTCCTGACCTGCATATAGGTTTCTCAAGAGGCAAGTCAGGTGGTCTGGTATTCCCATCTCTTTCAGAATTTTCCACAGTTTATTGTGATCCACACAGTCAAAGGCTTTGGCATAGTCAATAACGCAGAAATAGATGTTTTTCTGGAACTCTCTTGCTTTTTCCATGATCCAGCAGATGTTGGCAATTTGATCTCTGGTTCCTCTGCCTTTCCTACAACCAGCTTGAACATCAGGAAGTTCACGGTCACTTATTGCTGAAGCCTGGCTTGGAGAATATTGAGCATTATTTTACTAGCGTGTGAGATGAGTACAATTGTGCGGTACTTTGAGCATTCTTTGGCATTGCCTTTCTTTGGGATTGGAATGAAAACTGACTTTTTCCAGTCCTGTGGCCACTGCTGAGTTTTCCAAATTTGCTGGCATATTGAGTGCAGCACTTTCACAGCATCATCTTTCAGGATTTGAAAGAGCTCAACTGGAATTCCATCACCTCCACTAGCTTTGTTCATAGTGATGCTTTCTAAGGCCCACTTGACTTCACATTCCAGGATGTTTGGCTCTAGGTCAGTGATCACACCATCGTGATTATCTGGGTCGTGAAGATCTTTTTTGTACAGTTCTTCTGTGTATTCTTGCCACCTCTTCTTAATATCTTCTGCTTCTGTTAGGTCCATACCACTTCTGTCCTTTATCGAGCCCATGTTTGCATGAAATGTTCCCTTGCTATCTCTAATTTTCTTGAAGAGATCTCTAGTCTTTCCCATTCTATTGTTTTCCTCTATTTCTTTGCATTGATCACTGAGGAAGACTTTCTTATCTCTCCTTGCTATTCTTGGAACTCTGCATTCAGATGCTTATATCTTTCCTTTTCTCCTTTGCCTTTGGCTTCTCTTCTTTTCACAGCTATTTGTAAGGCCTCCGCAGACAGTCATTTTGCTTTTTTGCATTTCTTTTCCATGGGGATAGTCTTGATCCCTGTCTGCTGTACAATGTCATGAACCTCTGTCCACAGTTCATCAGGTACTCTGTCTATCAGATCTAGTCCCTAAATCTATTTCTCACTTCCACTGTATAATCATAAGGGATTTGATTTAGGTCATACCTTAATGATCAAGTGGTTTTCCCTATTTTTTTTCAATATAAGTCTGAATTTGGCAATAAGGAGTTCATGATCTAAGCCACAGTCAGTTCCCGGTCTTGTTTTTGCTGACTGTATAGAGCTTCTCCATCTTTGGCTGCAAAGAATATAATCAATCTGATTTCGGTGTTGACCATCTGGTGATGTCCATGTGTAGAGTCTTCTCTTGTGTTGTTGGAAGAGGGTGTTTGCTATGACCAGTGCATTTTCTTGGAAAAACTCTCTTAGCCTTTGCCCTGCTTCATTCCTTATTCCAAGGCCAAATTTGCCTGTTACTCCAGGTGTTTCTTGACTTCCTACTTTTGCATTCCAGTCCCCTATAATGAAAAGGACATCTTTTTTGGGTGTTAGTTCTAAAAGGTCTTGTAGGTCTTCATAGAACCGTTCAACTTCAGCTTCTTCAGTGTTACTGGTTGGGGCATAGACTTGGATCACCATGATATTGAATGGTTTGCCTTGGAAATGAAGAGAGATCACTCTGTCATTTTTGAAATTGCATCCAAGTACTGCATTTCACACTCTTGTTGACCATGATGGCTACTCCATTTCTTAGGGATTTCTAAGGGATTAATAAAATAGTATACCCATAAATATATGATGAAGAAATAGTAAGGACCTAACAGAGGCAGAAGAGATTAAGAATTAGTGAAAAACTATAGTGATTAGTGAAAAACTATACAAAAAAAAAAGTCTTAATGACACAGATAACCACAAAGGTGTGGTCACTCACCTAGAGCCAGACATCCTGCAGTGTGAAGTACAGAAGGCCTTAGGAAGCACTATAAGGAACAAAGTTTGTAGAGGTGATAGAATTTCAGCTGAGCTATTTCAAATCCTAAGTGATGATGCTGTGAAAGTGCTGCTCACTATGTCAGCAAATTTGGAAAACTCAGCACTGGACTGCTGAGTTTTCACTTCAACCCCAAAGAAGGCCAGTGTCAAAGAATGTTCAAACTACCATATGACTGTGCTCATTTCACATGCTAGTAAGGTTTATGCTCAAAACCCTTCAAGCTAGACTTCAGCAGTATGTGAACTGAAAACTTCCATATATACAAACTGGATTTAGGGACCAGAGATCTAAATGCCAACATTTGTTGGATCATGGAGAAAGCAAGGGAATTCCAGAAAAATGCCTGCTGCATTGACTATGCTAAAGGTTTTGACTGTGTGGATCACAATAAACTGTGGGAAATTCCTCAAGAGATGGAGATATCAGATCACCTGACCTGCCACCTGAGAAACCTGTATGCAGGTCAAGAGGCAAGAGTTACACCCAGACATGAAACAACAGACTGGTTCCAAATTGGGAAAGGTATGACAGGGCTGTATATTGTTACCCTGCTTATTTAACTTTTATGCAGAGTACATCCTCCAAAATGCCAGGTTGGATAAATCACAAGCTTGAATCAAGATTGCCAGAAGAAATATCAAAAACCTCAGATAGACATATGAGGCCACTCTAATGGCAGAAAGTAAAGAAGAACTAAAGAGTCTTTTGATGGGGGTGAAAGAGGAGAGTGAGAAAGCTGGCTTAAAACTCAACATTCAAAAAACTAAGATCATGGCATCCGACCTCATTATTTCATGCAAATACAAGGGGAAAAAGTGGAAGCAGCAGCAGATTTTCTTTTCTTGGGCTCCAAAATCACTTCCGACAGTAACTGCAGCCATGAAATGGAAAGACACTTAAGGCTCCTTGGATGGAAAGCTATGAAAAACCTAGACAGCATGTTAAAAAGCAGAGATGTCACTTTGCTTGACAAACGTCTGTACAGTCAAAGCTATGGTTTTTCCAGTAGTTATGCGCGGATGTAAGAGTTATGAGGACTTACTCAGACCATAAGAAAGGCTGAGCACTGAAACCAAAACCAGAAATAATAGAAGTGATTGCCTTTGGGGAGAAGAATCGGGGCCAGCAAGGGACTGAGATGTTTCAGTACAGTTTTTAAAACCTTATGCACTGTAGCCCACCAGGCTCCTCTGTCCATGGGACCTTCCAGGCAAGAATACCAGAGTGGGTTGCCACTTCTTAGCCTGGGGATCTTCCCGACCCAGGAATTGAATCTGTGTCTCTTGCACCACCTGCTGGCTGGCGTATTCTTTACCACTGAGCCACCCAGGAAGCCCCTGTATATGTTTTTCTCAAGAAATCATAAAGCAGAACTTGTCCAACTTGAGCGTGCACACAACAGCAGGTTCTGACTCAGTAACTCTGGGAGACCTGAGACTCTGCATTTCCTACAAGCTCCTGGGCAATGCCAAAGTTGCTGGTCTGAGGACCACATTCTGAGTAGCAGGGCTGCAGATGATGTAAAGCCAGGCTGAGTCAACTGAAATAAATTCTGCGGATAACTGGAAATCAGGGAAGATCTTTGAACAGAGATGAGACAGGCTCAGAGGATGCTTTAGGAGGGCTGATCAGGTGAGCATCACTTATTGCGAGACCCTGGGGGCATGGGGCCAGACAGGAGACATTGTAAAATCCAGGCAAGAGAGGGGGGCTAGGGCAGGGCAGTGATGGAGGGCAGGGACAACAATATGGAGAGACAAGACTCCAGTAGAATCATCGGCAAAGGACTGGATGTGAGGGGTCATGGCAAGAAAGCACCCAGGTATCCAGGGAGAGGGTGCTGGGCCTTTGGAGACTCAAGGCAAGAAGGGGAGTACAGCCTAGGGACCTGAGTGTAAGGGGCCTACACAACCACCTGGGTTAGCAGAGGTAGGAATCAGTGAGGAAGTGACCCAAAGGTAGGAACACCCATCACTCACAAACACCAAGGATTGTCCTGTGTCAGGAGCATACCCACAGCTGTATGTGATGTGGTTTCCGGCTGTCAGGGTCACACCAAGGCCATTCAAGCATCCTCTTTCTGCACCCTCTCCACTCTCAAGCTCCATCGCTGATGCTAAGGGCACATTTGCAAGGCCACAGCCCAAGGCTAACCTGAAGATCCAGGACAACTCTGGCCCTTCCAGAGAAAGGCCCCAGGACAGATCTTATTCTCAAAGAAATATGACCTCCCTCTGTGGTCTGGGCTCAGAGCTCCCCTTCACAGGCCCCCAAAAGAGTCAGGGTGATGCAGAGCAGCTGGGAAGCTGGGAACATTCCTTACAGTGACTTCTGTCTCTTCAACTCAACACACACTTATGGAGTGGAGATAAAATGCTAAATATAAGCATGGTCTCAGGATAGTCACTGAAGAATCCGTTTTATAGCACTTAAATTTTTTACGTCTTTTGCTTGTTTAGGACTTTTTTTTAACTCTATAATGTGATTTGCTGTACGTAGAATAAAAAAGAAAATAAACAGCTGCATGGTTCTGTGTGAGACAATTGGAAAATATCTCCATTTTGGGAAGCTGAACAACTTGAGAGAAACCTTTCTGGTGGGTGAGGAGCCACCAAAAGTGGGCAATGGGAGGTCCTTGCTCAAGTCACTGAGACGCGCCCCTGTGCCTGTGACCATGAGGTGAGAGCCCAGCCCTGGGCTGAATTCTAAAGGATTAAGGATGGGAGAAGTCTGACCCCTGGATACACAGGGCACCACTTCACCTCTTCCTGCTGAATCTACATAACAGACATTTCCCCCGGTGTCCAGCCCATCAGGGGCACCCAGGAGCTAAACCACCATCAATGCCTCCTGCCTATCTAGTTACTTTCCAGTGCAAAAGCACTTTCACCTGTGAGAGGCAGATAAGTACTGTTGTGATTACCTTCCCATTTTTCAGATGAGGAAACTGAGGCTCCAGAGAGGTTAACTGGTGAACCCCAGGGTATGGGAAGTCAGTCCATGGCAGAGCCTGACCTAAGACCAGATCCCCACCCTTTCAGACCACCGGTCTTTCCAGATCCAGGTCCCTCTTGGTGCAGTGAATCTCACACTCCAGATGGGAGATTTCAGACCTTGAGAAGCCGCATGACAGGGAGGGAAGCCAGGCCTGTCCCAGGAGAGCCTCTCACCTCCCTCACATCATTTGGCCTCTGGTTCCTCTGAGTCCCCAGGGCGGCCCTTGTCCAACCACACCCACCTCCCTGTGCATTCAGTGAGTCACAAACAGATCTGCACCCTCAGCCCAGCCCAGACCTGCAAGGGCTGCTGGCCTGAGAAGCCTCAGCTGGTTCCAGCAGAGCCCAGAGACCCTCACTTGTCTGTGAGCTGCAGGCTGGTGGACCTTCCCTCCTTCCTGGGGCAGTGAACTGTCCTCATAGAGAATCTCATGGTCCAGCTTTGGCGTCTTGTCTCATCTTAGTCTTAACATCCATCCTATCAGTCACACCAAGTACATTACCTTTTAAACCTGGAGAATCACTCCTGGTGCAGAGATCGCTCCCACCCCGAGCATGTCCCCAGCCCCCATGCACGGCTCATGTCCAGCCTCAGTTTGTGGTGACTCTCTCCCCAGGCCATTGGTCAGGCCTCTTTCTTCTGGGCTTCCTTTATCACAAGATTTCCTTCCTGATTCTTGGCTGGACAGTTTCTCAGCATCTCTCTTCCATCCAGTGGGAGGACAGACCACAACAGCCAGCACCAGCTCCTATCCAGCCCAGGGGCTCGGGACATACCAAGAACCCCACAAGGAACAGGAAGTGGGGCTCTGCAGATCCCCACTCACGGCCCCTGAGATCATGCTGACAGATCTGAGACTCTCCCATCGGGGGCACAGAGGGGAGGGAAAGCCCCAGCAGGAGCAGGTAAATGGGGAAAATCTCATTTGAGGGGTCACTCCCCATCCCTTATGGGCCTAAGAAAGAAGCCCATCAGCCTGTAGCCTGCACACCTGCTCTCCCTCCCTGGAGTAAGACCCTTCCCTCCTACCCAGTGCCCACTGACACTCCCAGATGCAGCTCAGATGGCACCCTGGGACCCTGCCCCGTCCTGACCCAGCTGGAATTAGGAGCTCTCTGTGCTGGGCTCCCACAGCACTTCAGCAAGTTGTCAGTCACTTGTGGTGTGACCAGGTCACTGACTCTTGCCCTCCCCCTTCTGATGCAGACCCCCAGCCCCGGGCACAGAGTGGGCAAGGAGATCCCACTCTCCAGCTGGGGCAAGTCAAGGTTGGCACCTGGGAGTGGGGTCCTGTTGACTCACCCTTGTCCCATCCCTCCTGTGAGAATGCTGGGGTGTCACACATGCTCTAAAATACGACAAGCAGCTTTCAGCTAAGCAGCATATGGCAGCCGTGATGGGTTTCCACTCAGCAAATGTTTACTGAGCACACTTGTAAGGAGCACGTCGCCAGGGCCCTCCTTTCCTGTCCAGTCACCATCTACTGCAGTCACTGAGTCCCGAGGAGAGCGTCACACATGCTCCGTCCCCCCACAGTTCACCCCACAGCCACCCAGTCCCCTGTGGGCACCCAACCTCTTTAGGACTCAGGCAGTGTCCATCACGGTTAGGCCCAAAGACACAGCCCATGTCCACCATCTTGCTTCCAGTGGAGACACAGCTTATGCATGTTTCATACTCAGTTATTTGCTCTTGGCAACAATAAGGAAGAGAGAAGAGAATAGCAATTTCAATTGTGCAGCAACTCCACTCTAGGAGAATCTACTCTCTTCTCAAACTGAAGGCCTGGAGTGAACCCTAGATGGAAGCTGTAAATCCACAGGTTCCCTGGGGACCCTTGGTCCATCTCTCTGCTCCCACCCGCCTTCCTTGAGGGTAGGGCTGTGCCAGGAACTATTTTAACAGCTGGCTTTTTCAGGAGGAGATGCCCCTGGTCTCTAGCATTTGCCAATCCCTATGGTTTGGGTGCTTCCCTGGTGGCTCAGACGGTAAAGAATCTGCCTGCATGCAGGAGATCCAGGTTCAATCCCAGGGTGGGGAAGGCCCCTGGAGGAGGGCTTGGCAACCCACCCCAGTATTCCTGCCTGGAGAATCCCACGGACAGAGGAGCCTGGTGGGCTATGGGGTCCATGGGGTCGCAAAGAGTCAGCCAGGACTGAGCGACCAACACTTTGGGCTTCCCGGGTGCCCTGCGACTCAGCAGCACCCACATGGTGTGGATACCCACTCTGTGGTTCATTTCAAACCACCAGCTGCTGACACTGAGCACAGACTTGGGGAAAAGACAAGTAAAACCAGCTCTCTCTCACAAGCCAGCTCCAGGTGTTTTTAACACATCACTGTCTGAGGAGACATTTCAGTTTGTAGACACATTTTCATGTAGCGTTGCCCAGAAACACAGGCAACTGTTTACCAGGAGGAAAAGGCAGGCTCTCCCAAGGCAGGAGGACGACTTCCCCAGGGTGGTCCATGGGTCTGCACCACAGCAGCATCCTAGGGGTCCACAGGAGTGGTCTTCACTGTATTCTGTGTGCTCAGTAGCCTCTGACTCTTTGCGGCCCCATGGACTGTAACCCGCCAGGCTCCTCTGTCCATGGGATTCTTCAGGGAGGAATACTGAAGTGGGTTGCCATTTCTTACTCCAGGGGATCTTCTCAACCCAGGGATCCAACCCATATCGCTTGCATCTCCTGCGTGGGCAGGCAGGATTCTTTACCACTAGAGCCACCTGTGAAGCCTAACTGTATTTTATTTCACTTTAAAACCTAATTCTCCCTTTCAATAACCAAAGTGAAGGCTTGTCACCCTTCACCGCTCTCCTTCTTCACTAGACACCCCTGGCGAAGGCTCAGTGGGTCCCCCACCTACCTGCACCCCAGGCTGTGTATCCTGAGAGCGCAGAACGACTTTCTCTTTGGAAGCCTCCCACTTCCCCACGCCCCACCCCTGCCCCTCTTTCCAACCCACTCCTCGCCTGCGCCGCCCACCACACCCCCGGTGCGGGGAGGCAGGACATTGCAGACAGACACACAGACACAGACTGATGGCATTCCTGCTTCTATCCTGGGTAATCATGGGCAGATCCTCCACGTCCTCCTCCCTTGGCTTGCTGGGAGAACTAAGTAAATATGGCGCAAGAAGCAGTCAGTACAGGGCAGCCCCAACAGGCTTCCCTCCTCCCATCCTCCCAGGGAAGCAGCTTGTGTTATAGTCAGACAATGTCGCCACCCAGTGGCTGAGCTCAGAATTGCCCAAAAGGCCCGCAGCTGTTCTATATTTGAGGGAAACCGCTTTAAATAAGGTGAGTGTCTGGTGGGAATAAAGACCCAGTTTCTGAGAGGCTGTCTGGTATCGTGGAACGACCTGGGGCACTGGCATCAGGTTCAGGTAACAATTATGCCAGATACTAGCTGTCTGACCTTCAGCAAGTTATTTAACTTCTTGAGCCTCAGTATCCTCATCTGTAAAATGGGTATAATGATTTCTGTGTCATTAGATAAACACTCAATAAGTGTTTGTTGCCATTCTCCTTTTGAGCCCTCTTCCCAGCCCTGTTTCCCAGAACCTAATAAATATCACCTTCCTGCTTCTACAGTTCCCATGAAGTTCCTCCTTGGCTTCATCTTCTCAACTCTGTTTTCAGGGTTCCCTTTACTCCAAGAGGAAGGATCTCAGAGTCCAGTCATCCCCAGTACTTCACGTCCCAAAGCTCTAAATCGTCACAATATTTCAATAAAAAGGATACTTTTGGTGACACACTCATGCGACAAAATTATGTCGAAGATGTTATATAAAGTAAAATACCACGTTATTTATTTGCAATAAAAGACTCCCCAGTCTGGGGACAGGTATCAAGCCACGGACTCTAGACACCCCCTTCGCATTAACAAGTTCTCTCCCCAAGAAGGGGGCTTGCTGGGCACAGACCCTTGATGATCAGGGTGGGACTATTTCTCCCACCATCAGGAACTTCCTGAAACTTCCTGACCCAACCAGAAGCACATCGCTGGCAGGCAGATTGCTATTACCCTGAATTCCAAGGACACACGGGGACCCGCATTGTCAGTGCTGGCCAGTGTCCTTGAGACTATAAATCCTCCCTGGTGGCTCAGTGCCACAGCTTATTTACTTATTAGGTCTGAATCCCATCTTGTTTTGAGTGCTCTGGACAAATATCTGAACTTATCTGAGCCTGTGAGCTGTCACAGCACTGGGGATGTGTTCCCACTTCAGGAGTCTCTGGGTTTAATAAGTGGGGCCCTGTGCATGTGCCCAGTGAGGCCACAAATCCTTCCTAAAAACGCCTGTTTTCCAGAAACCATTCTCCAGGAGATGCTGCTTTTATAAATGGTTGGCTCTAATGACTTCACTTTCACTTTTCACTTTCATGCATTGGAGAAGGAAATGGCAACCCACTCCAGTGTTCTTGCCTGGAGAATCCCAGGGACGGCGGGGCCTGGTGGGTTGCCATCTATGAGGTCGCACAGAGTCAGACACGACTGAAGCGACTTAGCAGCAGCAGCAGCAATACTAGACAAGGTTTCCAGGAGCGCCCCCTCGTGGCAGTACATTTTCCTAATTTTCTTTTTAAAACTGAAGATTCTCACTAATTCCTTCACCAATTCATTTCTGGATTTTAAGTTTCAGTCATTGAAGCTGTTTTGCAATAAAAGGAAAATGTAAATGTATCAATAGTGCACTTGTCCAAATGAAAATAAAAACAAAAACAAAAAAAATTTATTTTAAAATAGTGCATTTCCCTAGTGGCGCAGTGGATAAGAATCCATCTGCCAATGCAGGGGACACAGCTTTGATCCCTGGTCCAGGAAGATTCCACATGCCACTGAGCAACTAAGGCCGTGAGCCACAAGCACTGAGCCCACGCTCTAGAGCCCACAGCCGCAACTACCGAGCCTGCGTGCCACAGTTACTGACGCCTGCATGCCTAGAACCTATGCTCCACGACAAGAGAAGCCACCTCAATGGGAAGCCTACGCATGGCAACAAAGAGTAGCCTGTGCTCACCATAACTAGAGAAAGCCCATGCAAAAGCAGCGAAGGCCTAGCACAGCCAAAAAATTTAAAAATAAATAAAAACATTTTTTTTTAAATGGTGCATCTGTCCACACAAATGCTGTAGTCTTCACTCACTGGAAAGAAACACCATTAAATCTGAGCAAATGGATAAACTTGTAAGTTTTATTATGCATCCAGAGGACAGGAACAAACAGATCACAAAACAGGAAATGCAACTGTTTCACACAACCAGTGGAAAAAATATGGGGCCTATTGGACAGTTCAGGATCCCACTACAAATCACCACAAACTGAGTGCCTTTAACAACAGACATTTGTTTTCTCACTCAAGTTCAAGATAAAGATGTCATCAGGGTTGTTTTGGGATAAGACTTCTCTTCCTACTTTGTAGATGAAGTAATCAAGTAAATGTTTGCCCTTAGGGTTTTCTTTAAGCCCAAAAGAAAGTATCAACACCATTTATGATAAAATCTGTGGAGACAGTAAGACGATCATCGTTTGCCAGGGGTTAGTGGGGACTGAGGTCTGAATAGGTGGAGCACAGAGGATTTTTAGGACAGTGAAAATATTTAGTATGGTACTATAAGGATACATACAAGACATTGCACGCTTGTCTAAACCCATAGATGGACACCACCGCGAGAACCCAAGGTAAACTATGGAATTTGGGTGATTATGATGTGTCTGTGTAGGTTCATTCGTTGTGACAAATGTCCAGTCTGGTGGGGGACGTTGAAATGTGGGAGACTGCGCATTGAGGGGGCACAAAGAGTGTATGGGAAATCTCCATACTTCCACTTAGGTTTGCCACGAACCTACTCTTTAAAAAATAACAATAAAGTATTTTGTTTTACCAAAAAGTGACAGAGCACTATAAAAGATTCAAACAATATAAAAGTGTACATTGCAGAAAGTGAGTAAGCAAACCCTGATCAATTCCTCATCTTTGAGTGGTTGGTACAGTTAACCTGGGTATGTATAGATTGTTCTGTACACGCATCTATATACACATATGTATCTATTTATATGTTTCTGCAAAAAATGAGACCATAGAATGCATAGTTTTGTAATTTTTTCCATTGACATGCATATCTTGGACATCTTCACTTGGCAATACATCTGGGTTTACTCACTTGTCCTAACAGTGGCATTCTTTCCTACTTTAAACAATTCCCTATTGGTGGCCATTTGGATTGTTTCTTATTACTGAAAAGTGCTGCACTGAATTTATCTGTGTATTTATCACTGTGATCTCTGTTTTTCTAAAGGGTAAATTGATGGAGCAAAGGCTATATACACATTATATATTTTAATAAATATTGTCACCTTTTTCTCAATTTTGTATCAAATTAAAACTCAACAGCATGTGAGTGTCAATTTCCCTAAACCCTCGTCAACCTTGGTATCATTAAAAATTTTTAACTTTACCAGTCTCTGCAAAAATAGCTCATGGTTTTAATTTTCATGCCTTAAATTTTCATGCAAGTTTTAAAATTCTAGTATTCATTAAGTGGCCAGTTGTGTTCATTCTTCTGACTCTCCATAGTCTCCCCACACTTTTCTATCTATTGTTAGTCTGAAAAAGTGAAAGTGAAGTTGCTCAGTCTTGTCCGACTCTTTGTGACCCCACGGACTGTAGCCTACCAGGCTCCTCCATCCATGGGATTTTCCAGGCAAGAATACTGGAGTGGGTTGCCATTTCCTTCTCCAGGAAAGCTTCCCAACCCAGGGATTGAACCCAGGTCTCCTGCCTTGTAGGCAGACGCTTTACCACCTGAGCCACCAGGGAAGTCTTATTTCCTATTTATTTGTAAAAGTTTCTCTGGAAATGAGTTATCTATCTACTTTATGTATAGGGAATATATTTCTCCAACGTGTCCTTTTTGTTTATTCCCTCTCTCGTCCTGCCATCAAGGATTTGAATGGCTAGAAGCCATCTGCGATTTACGGCAGGGATAAGGTTTTCAGGAAGGACATTGATCAAGTAGAAGAGTGTCGCAGTCTTAAGTACCCCCAGCTCCTCAGACGCTACGGGAACCTTAGTCTCTGTGATGCTCAGTTGTGTGGAAAATACTGAGAAGGCAACCCTGGGTGGGGTGAAATGCAACGCTTTGCAGTGAGTAGGGTACAGAAGTCTATGGAGGTGAGTCAGTGGGCCTGTTGGCCAGTAGGAAGAGGGACATGCCAGGGCTTCAAGAAGAAGTGTTTCTTTAGAAGGTAACCCGGCCAGGAAGACACAGTGCTGGCCACACAGCTGCTGGAAGCCTCCGATTACTGTGCAGCTCAGGCCTTAGCAAGTTCTCCCTGAAGGCAGACCACCCACCCACGGCAGTCCCAGACCTTCCAGACTGCAGCCTTAAGGGCTGCGATGGTCTGCATAGAAAGAAGTTCTAGCAGAAAGAAGCCAGGTCTTTATACAGAACTGGTAGCTTGTCCCAATGGCTGGGACAGATTCACTGAGAGTCATGGAGGAAACCACGGTCCCAAGACCACAGAATCAAAAGTAACTGTGGCAAGTCTTCCTGGGACCCCAAGGTCATCATAAAGGACCAGACCACACCAAGGTGGCAAGAGTCCTATTTGGCATTTTTTACTTCAAAGAAAAAATGAAAAGTAGGCCTGTTGTACCTGTTCTTCAGTTCAACTCCTGCAATGACAGATCCACCTTTACATTCTGAAGATCTCCCGGGGGCGGGTAGGGGGGTGGGCAGTTCCAACTGTGGCTCTGGTCTTTTTAATTTCTGGAAGGCAGTTCTTCCACAGTATCTTTAGGGAACTTGAAAAGTTGCTGCCAAGGGAGTTTCAATGATGCTAATCAATTTCCTGGCTATCTCCTTCAGGCCACTGTCTGGTGGCATCATGCCTAAGAAAGGAGCCTCAGCTTTAATGACTTGGAAAATATCAGTAGCCTGTGGGAATTGGTAGTTAATGTGAAATCTGTGTGACACTAGAGGCCTCCATCAAGCCAACCACAGAGCACCCTAAATCCAAACCCGTCGGCTGGGTGTGTTCCACAGGTTAGATGTGATCCATGGCCATGTGTGCGGTATATGATCATGCCTTCCAGGAGATTTCTTTCAAATGTAACTTCCCAAAGATACAGAGAGGATGCGGATCAGTACCCGCACCTATGCACACCTGCATAATTTCAACATTCCAGAAGAACAAATCAAGAAACTTCTAAATGAAAGCAGTCTATGAAGGCCATTTTCAGGAGCCACTTTAAAGATCCTGACAACAGTTTCATGAGATCTGTACTGTGAACATCATCATTGGGATCATGAGAAATTAGAGGTGCAGAGGGGTTGGGTGACCCACCTGAGGACTCACAGCGGGAGAGGAAAAAGCCAGACTTCCAACCCCAGCAGGCAGGTGCCCAGCTGTGAGTGATCAAGATAAGAACCAGCTAGGAAATGCCCTACAGGCTCCAAAGCACTGCCCATTGTTCATCTCAGTCTGCCTCCAAACTGACCTGAGAGGCGGGGATCCCCACTCTACAGAGAAAAAAAAAAAAAAACGCTCAGAGAGGTGAAGAAGTGAGGATGCAGAAGGTGCCTGATACATACTTGTGGCAGCTGGATTTGCTGTTGACATGTGGTCTTCTCTCCGCCCTTCAAAGCAGTCTTAATATCCACGGATCGAAATATTCTCTCCAGAGCAGGGCATTTCTCCCTGGATGAACCCCAGCCCCAGAAAAGCCCCTGCCCAGGAAATCTGCCTTTACCTCTCAGAGTCTGTCTCTAGGGGTAGGGCAGAAGTTCCCCCACTTTGATCCTGTTTCACCTCAGAAAGTTCTCATTTGTATCAAGAGCTCGGATCTGAAACATAGGCTCTTCAATGGCCCCCCATTCCTAATGGTAACCTGCCCCACTCTTAGCCCAAAATAATTCTCAGCCAGCCCAATCTGAGATGTGCACCTCCAGGTCCCCCTACCCTAACCCCTAGCCTAGGCTTCTTCCACATCCAGACCTTGCCCCTGATTTCTCACCCAGATCATGGATCTCTCACGCAAAATGAGCTCATTTTGCCCAGGACTTAGTGTTTTACATTTGTGTTGCTGCCCCAGCCATCAACTCACCACATCTCCCACTTTCTCTGTTCTAAGCCCCCGTGCTCGGTCTGAGAGTGAAAGGGAGAGACTCCAGGTTTCCAGAGCACTACCTTACTCCTTGGAAGGAAAGTTACGACCAACCTAGATAGCATATTCAAAAGCAGAGACATTACTTTGCCAACAAAGGTCCGTCTAGTCAAGGCTATGGTTTCTCCAGTGGTCATGTATGGATGTGAGAGTTGGACTCTGAAGAAAGCTGAGTGCCGAAGAATTGATGCTTTTGAACTGTGATGTTGGAGAAGACTCTTGAGAGTCCCTTGGACTGCAAGGAGATCCAACCAGTCCATTCTGAAGGAGATCAGTCCTGGGTGTCCTTTGGAAGGACTGATGCTGAAGTTGAAACCCCAATACTTTGGTCACCTCATGCGAAGAGTTGACTCATTGGAAAAGACTCTGATGCTGGGAGGGATTGGGGGCAGGAGGAGAAGGGGACGATAGAGCATGAGATGGCTGGATGGCATCACTGACTCGATGGACGTGAGTCTGAGTGAACTCCGGGAGTTGATGATGGACAGGGAGGCCTGGCGTGCTGCGGTTCATGGGTCGGACACAACTGAGCGACTGAACTGAACTGAACTGAACCTGCAACCAACAGGGAACCAAAGCCTGACTCAAAGCATCCTTACGCCCTGCCTACTGGCAGCGCCTGGGCACTAATGCCACCTGGCGGCTCGAGATCAAACTGCCGCTTGTGATTTCCTGAAGGGAGGCTTTCCAACGTGTCAACGTTGTATTATACAAAAAACACTGTTGTTGTTCGGTCACTCCGTGTGTCTGACTTTTTGCAACCCATGGTCTGCAGCACACTAGGTTTCCCTGCCCTTCACTATCTCCCAGGAGTTTGCTCAAACTCATGTCCATTAAGTCAGTGATGCCATCCAACCATCTCATCCTCTGTTGTCCCCTTCTCCCCCCACCCTCAACCTTTCCCAGCATCAGGGTCTTTTCCAGTGAGTCTGCTATTCACATCAGGTCGCCAAAGTGTTGGAGCTTCAGCTTCAGCATCAGTCCTTCCAATGAATATTCAGGATTGATTTCCTTTGAAAGTGAAAATGAAAGTACTCAGCTGTGTCCAACTCTTTGTGATCCCATGGACTCTAGCCCACCAGGCTCCTCTGTTCACGGAATTCTCCAAGCAAGAATACTGGAGTGGGTTGCCATTTCCTTCTCCAGAGCATCTTCCCTGGAGATTGAACCCAGGTCTCCCACATTGCAGGCAGACTCTTTACCACCTGAGCCACCAGGTAAGCCACTGATTTCCTTTAGGATTGACTGGTTTGATCTCCTTGCAGCCCAAAGGACTCTCAAGAGTATTCTCCAGCACCACAGTTTGAAAGCATCAATTCTTCGGGGTTCAGCCTTCTTTATGGTCCAACTTTCATATCCATACACAGAAAAACCATAGCTTTAACTAGATGGACCTTTGTGGGCAGCACCCTGAACACACAGAAAGCAAAGTCATTGTCCCAGAAGAGTCCATAGTCTAGCAGGGAGGTATAAGCAGAAATCATTTTAGCGCAGGTTGTGTGTGCTGCAATATATTTTCTTTCATCCAGGAGAGGAAAGCAGAACACGTGAAAACTGGAATAAAGCAGGAAGGCCTCTTGGAGGTGTGCAGGATGACCTGCAGGGGGTAGGTGAAGCGCGGGCCACCACCAGGAGAGGGAGGGGAAGAAATGTAGCTCCCAGGTCTGTGGCCAGAGTTTCTGTGCCTG
Source organism: Bos javanicus (assembly GCF_032452875.1). Lineage (NCBI taxonomy): Eukaryota > Metazoa > Chordata > Mammalia > Artiodactyla > Bovidae > Bos > Bos javanicus. The sequence goes on from NC_083870.1 coordinate 13,870,664, forward strand.
ATAGAGGTCAAGGCAGGCGTAACCTGGAGGAGACTGGAAGAGACTGATCCAACGTGCTGTGGAGTGCAGGCTCCTGAGTCGGCGTGGGAGTGTGCTGGGAATGTTAGAAATGGCCAAAGCAGTGGCCTTAAGATTAATTTTAAAAGGAAAAAAAAAAAAGAGCTTCTCAAGCATAAAAATTTACCAGAAGCATGACGGCATAAGGGAAAAGGACAAAAGGGGAATAAGTGAGCTCGTTGTCTGCCCAGGTTTTCCCCGATCAAATGGAGCCCTGGGACCAGGACAGCCTTCCACTTGTGACCTCAGGCTTCCCACAGCCCTTCAGGGACGGGGTGCTGAATAAATGTTTGCTGGCTATGAGGATGACTCAGCTTCCACGCGAAACAAACAAGAGAATTCCTGTAACAGGTATCACTGAAGATAAAGGCCTTGGCCTCTGAGCTAATCTTTCCCCAGAAGGAATTCCTGACTCCAGTCAATGCTCAGAGGTGCCTGCCTGCTTTGAACTCTGCTCCTCAGCCTGCCAACCACCCAGTTCCCAGAGGTTCTTACAGCCAAGGTTCCCTCCTCCCACCACCCCTGACCTAATCCCGTGAGCACCCGCTTTATGCCTGCCCCAGCAAGGCCAAGACCCAGGACCTGTGCAGGCTCAGGACAGGACACAGCGTCTGCTGGCTAAGAGTCTGGTTTTCTCTCACACCAGAGCACAGGACTCCATCCACGGACTCAGTCAGCGTTGGTTGATTGTTCCCCAGGCCTCTCAGTCAGGAACTGAACTGAACATTCTGGAGCTCATTCCAGTTTTCCTAGACACCACACCAAATGATACTGAGGTTCCTCTTCCTCCTCCTGGGAGAGTTTCAACCCACACTCAATGTTCCATGAGACCATTAGCTCTGTCTCTGGGGCAGAGGGCTTACAAATGTCCCATGTCTCCCAAATCGCTGGCACTGGGCTGCCTGCACTCCCAGAAACCTCTTATAAATTACTGGCACCTCACCCAGGCTCTCATGGCCTGTCCCCCCACTATCAAGGCTGCTGTCTCCCCTTGCCCTGTAAGAAGGGAGCAGAGTCCCTCTTCGGGAGCATAGCCCCACTCCATGTAAGCAGCAAGTCGCTGAGGCCCCACCACTCCTTCCCTCGGGATGATGAGAGAGTCAGCGTCGCTGCCTCTTCTGCCAACTTCTCTCGGTAAGTATGCCTGATAAGACTCATCCCTTAACCCAGACGAATTTTCAGCAATTCTCCCTGAGAACTAGGATATAATGGTGATAATCACAAAAGACTCACCTTGCAAAATGGCACAAGACACTGAGCAGTGGGGACATAAAAGTGATTTTTAAAGGACAGAGAATGAAAGAAAGAGGGGGTTAAAGCACCAAGGCTCTTTCTACAGACACCTGCCCTGCCCACCACTGCGCTTCTCCCCGTCAGGTAGCTTCCCTGCTTCCCCACCTCCCCAGCCTCCGACCCCTGTACACTCTTCTGGACTCCACTTTCCAGATTTCATTCTCTTGCCTTAACTTCTTTGAGAAACTGTCCAAGAGTCTGAACAGTAGTCATCCTCCTCTGAAATATAAGTTAAACCTTTCCCTATCCTTGTGTGAAGATCTGCCTCCTGAAATGTCCGAGCAACCCTGGGAAGTGAAGGGTCTTATTCTAGAATGAAGGGTGGGAGACGAAGGGATGAGCTCTGCCTGCCTTATTCCAGAAGAAAATCCTAAGACCCATCACAGGAGTGAGGAGCCATGTAAACAGCAGAGGATAAAATGCTGAGAATACTCTGTCCTCGATGACCAGGTAGATAGAATCTGGATTCCAGGTGGTGGGAGCAGGACAGGAAGTAGATCACCTTGCGATTGAAATGTGGAGACTCCTTAGAAATGGAGCAGGGCCCATGTCATAGAGGGAGGCTAAGAATGAAACTGTATTAAGTGCCTACTGTGTGCAGGGCACCATGCCAGGATCTTATATACACTCTCCATCATAACCCCTATGATTCAGTGATTCTGCTCCTAACTACCTGCATGCACCTGGCTCCAGGGAACCCGAGAAAAAAACCCTGGACCCCAGAGAATATCATACTCAGTGAACCAAGTCAGACAGAGAAAGACAAATATTATATGATACCACGTCTATGTGGAATCTAAAAAACATACCAATGAATCCACATACAAAACAGAAACAGATTGCAGGCATAGAAAACAAACTCACGGTCACCAAAGGGGAAAGGGATGCAGATGACTACACATAAAATAGATAAGTAACAGGGATTTACTGTGCAGCACAGAGAACGGTATTCAGTACCTTGTAATAACCTACACTGGAATATAATCTGGGAAAAAAAACCAGAATCACTTTGCTATACATCTGAAACAAACACAGTATTGTCAATCAAGTAGACTTCATTAAAAAAAAAAAATAGGAAAAGAGTAAAATAGGGGAAAAAAGCGCCGGGGGGGGGGGGGGTGGGTGGCCTCCTGTGAGGCTGGGTGAAAGAAATCAGAGAGGACACAAACGATATGCTTTCTCTTGTGTGAACTCCCCTAAACAGGCAAAGTAACCACCATGCTTGTGGACGCCTACTGAGGAGGTCAAACTCTGGAGAAAAGCAAGGAAGTCCTTATCTCTGGAGATGGGGAGTTTGTGATTTTTAAGGGACACACAGAGACTCCTGGAGTACAAGGGTATTCCATCTTGTTACCCTAGGGGCTCACATTGAGTACTTCTTTATAATAATTCACTATGTTGTATGTTCATTATTGTATACTTTCTGTGTATTATTTTCTACAATCAAGAAAGGTCTTTAACAAAAGAATATTGTAGATAACTGTTGGGCATTAAATGTTCCCAATATTTGGGGAGGGTTGATAGGACTCATCACAGATGTGAGTAATGAGGCAGATTGTACGAATATGTCACCGTTCTTGATGCACAGACCCTATGTGATCTCACTGCTTGATTTGCATTTCTATGACTACTAGTAAGTTACAGCATGTTCTTAAATGTTTCTTATTGTTGTTCAGTCGCTCAGCTATGTCTGACTCTTTGCAACCCCATGGACTGCAGCACACCAGGCTTCCCTGTCCTTCACCATCTTCCGGAACTTCCTCAAACTCGTGTCCATTGAGTCAGTGATGCCATCCAACCATTTCATCCTCTGTCATCTGCTTCTGCCTTCAATCTTTCCCAGTGTCAGGGTTTCTTCTAATGAGTTGGCTTTTCGCATCAAGTGGCCAAAGTACTGAAGTTTCAGCTTCAACATCAGCCCCTCTAATGAATATTCAGGGTTGATTTCCTTTAGGATTAACTGGTTTGATCTCCCTGTGGTCCAAGGAGCGTCTACTCCTTCTACAGTTCGAAAGCATCAAATGTTGTTGTTTTTTTTTTTTTTTGCTGGCTGTATTTTTTATTTTGTGAATGATTTGTGCATATCTTCACATACTACCCTTCTGGGAAATCCAGTCACATTTGGGATACTGAATCTTGGGCATTTTGAGAGCAGAAATGTCCATGGAGAGGAAGATACCTAAAGGAGAGGGTAGGGGGAGGCAACGGAGGTAACCAGAGAGAGCAGCTGGTGTCCCTTCCCCAGGCTGCAGGCGCAGAGCTGTGAGAAGCCTTTCTGTTTGACTCCATCCATCCTGTGTCCACTGAAGCAGCTCAAGGGACAGGCCCTGGGGAGGCACAGTGAGCCAACTTCATACCTGCCCGGGAGGAGTAAGCCCAGAGGGACTCAGGCAACAGAAAACAAAACAACGGAGACATCGGGCTGAATAGGACACACACAGTGAAGGAGGGGAGACAGTACACACAGGCAGGGCGGGGAAGTGAGCATTGAACTGGCCCAGGAAGGGGTTTGGACAGGGGTAGTGGGAGCGGGAGAAACTAAATGAGCTGTGAGCAAATAGAAAACTGTATGGAATGGGCGAAATATCAGGCATGTTTGAAACTAGTCTGGAGAAACTACAAAGGCCCTAAATGCCATGCTCAGAGTTAAGCTTTATCTTGTCAGTCGGTATCTCCAAAATATGTGAAGTCAGAATGCCAATTTAGCAGGAGAACAGTTAAGGCTTTTGCTTGATAAGACAGAAGAAATGTCAATCCCATGGTCACACATGTTGTGAAATACCAGACTGAAGAATTTAATGTTCCCACTGGAGTAGGAACCACGAATACCTCAGAAGCGGTCAGTCTCTACATTTCCTAAATTTCTCTGATCTCTGCCTTCCTTGAGGAGCATTTCTCAGAAGTGCTCTTTCAAGGAGCACACTGAGAATTTCTGATGTAGGTAAACTGAGTGACAGTGAGTGCAGGAGCCAAGCTGTGTTGTATTCTCTCCACAAGTCCTTGCCTTCTTCTCACCCTATCTGCTGCTGCTGCTAAGTCACTTCAGTCGTGTCCGACTCTGTGCGACCCCATAGATGGCAGCCCACCAGGCTCCCCGTCCCTGGGATTCTCCAGGCAAGAACACTGGAGTGGGTTGCCATTTCCTTCTCCAATGCATGGAAGTGAAAAGTGAAAGTGAAGTCACTCAGTTGTGTCCAACTCCTAGCGACCCCATGGACTGCAGCCTACCAGGCTCCTCCGTCCATGGAATTTGCCAGGCAAGAGTACTGGAGTGGGTTTCTCACCCTATCTACCACCTATAAAAGCTCATTAACAATGTAATCCTTTTGATAAAACTCTATTTTAGTTTCGTTTCACTTTTACTCACTAAATAGGAGCTCTTAGGGCAAACCTTTGTCTTAGTCTACTTAGGCTGCCATAACAAAATGCCAGAGGAATTCCCTGACAGTCCAGTGGTTAGGATTCTGTACTCACTCTGCTAAGGGTCCAGGTTCAATGTCTGGTCTGGGAACTAAAATCCCACAAGCCACTCATGGGGGAGGGGAGGGGGGGCGGTGGCAGGGGATGCCAGAGACTGGGTGGCTTAAATAACACAATTCTCATAGACCTGGAGGCTAGAATGGCCAAGATCAGTGTGCCAGCTGATTCACTTCCTGGTGAGAGCTCTCTTCTTGGCTTTTGATGGCCACCTTTGTGCTCTGTCCTCACACAGAATCAGAGACAACTCTCTGGTTCCTCCTCTTATGAGGGCACTAATCCCATCATGAAAACCCCACCCTTATGACCTCATCTAACTTGATTACTTCCCAAATGCCCCATCTCCAAATACCATCAAATTGGGGTTGAGGCTCTAACATATGAATTTGGGGGACACAGTTCAATCCAAACCTGTCTGGCCTCAGCCCTCCTCAATGGTATATTCAACAAACAGTTAAGGAGATCCTACTGCGTGCAGTCACTGCTCTAGGTACTCAGGATACATCCATGAATGAGTCCAACAAACCCTCTACCCTCATCATTCCAATAGAAGGAGGACACTACACAACAGTCATGATAAATAAGGGAATGGTATAGTGTGTTAGGGGATAAGGGCTCAGGAGAGTGGTTTCAATTTTACATCAGGAGGTCAGAACAGGCTTCGTCAAAGAGAAGACCTCTGAGGAAAGACTGGGAGGAGATGACGGAGTGGATATCTTAAGGAATAGTTTTCCTGGCAGAGGTGACAGCTCTTGTAATGGCCCTTGTGAGGACTGTGCCTGGTGTGTTCCAGGAACGAGGCCAGTGTGGCTGAGGCAAGAGCCGTAAGAGAGTCTGAGATCAGAGCAGAAACAGGGAGCCAGGTCAGGTCCATCTAGACCTGGAACCTCACAATGCCCATGCCAGAAGGGGCCTCGAAGATTTGCATGATGATCACCACTTGCTGGTCAGATGAGAAAATGAGGTGGACAGGGTTGACAGGCACTGAAATAGACCCTGGTTCCTGTGCAGTTTCTCAAACCCAGCTCTTGCTAGTGAGGACCCTGCCTGGGTCCTGTGCAGGGCTGTGCCCTCCACTCTGTCCAGACGTCCAGGAAAGACCACCCAGGTGGCCACAACCGCGGGTCAGAGACTGGGTGGCTGCCGTTGCAGCACTGCCACCAGGGGGCGCCGGGCCAGCGCGCAGCTTCTCCCTTCATCCCTAGAAACTCCCCGATCGGTTCCTCAGGACTGTCCCCACCTGACCCCAGCTCCGGCCCCCGCGGTGGTTCCTTCCCACCCAGGCTTGCCCGCTTTTGTCTCAGCTAACCTCCGGCTCAGTCCTCTCTCTCTCCGCCTTCCCCCGCCCCTCTTACCTCTGCCCGAGCTGTGGGGTGAGACAGCCCGGCCTGAAGAAGAGCTCTGAAAAGGGGACCCACCACCCCCGGGTTTTGAGGGGCGGAGGAGTGGGAGATGCGGAGGGGCGGCTGCGGGCGGGGGCGGGGGCGGGGGCGGGGCGGGGTGGAGTGTGCGCATCACCCCAGCTGTCTACCCTGCCCCCCGCCGGGGCGGGCTCTTGCTCTTTCCCTGTTGTGTTTGCTGCTGAGGGGTCCCCGGGGGCTCATTTGGAGCCAGGGAACAGGGCAACCTGGGAGTAAGGGCCGAAGAGAGATTCAGAGAGGAGGGGGGCCCTCTGCCCGCCAGAGCCCCTGGGAAAGGAGGCTGCCTCTCCCCCTACCCTCACTCGCAGGGTTTATCCTTTCATCAGCCACAGCCCCGGGAGGGGAGACTGAGGCACCAGAGGAAGGCTTCCAGGCACCTCCTTTCCTGCCTCTGGTTCCTGGAAGTGTCAGTACCAGGACAAGCAGGGGGTGGACACACCGCTCTGCTCCGGGCCGCCCAGGAGCCCACAGGGCTGAGGCGGCGCTGCTGCAGCCCCTTATCAAGGCTCTGTGCCCAGGCCACACCCGCCTGGCACACACAACCAGCCCGGAGAGGAGAGACGTCCAGAGAGACCCCTCCCCACTGCTCCACAGCCTGGGGGGCCGAATCCAGCTTGGGGTGATGCAGGTCTCCCCCACCGCCCTCCAGTGCCTCCGTCTGGTCCCCACCCTGACCTGGGGTTGCTCTCTGGGCCTCTGAGGCCTGAACCCCGAGCCTGAAGAGTAGAGATCAGCGGGAGTCCCCAGGCGCCTCCCCTGAACTTTGGTCTGGCTGAATAGCTGGCCTGAGGCCAGGAGCAAGGTTCCCCTCTCCAAGGGCAGACTTCCTGCTGGCCAGAGGCCGGGGAAATCCCAGAAGCGAGCTTCCCCTGCCCCACAGGGGCTCCCAGCGGCCAGGCCAGGGCAGGGAGCTGCTGGGCCCTCCCACAGCAGAGGGAGTGCCAGGCAGGGGGAACTGGGGCTCGGGCCCCCCAAGGACAGAGGACAGGGCGAGAGAGGAGCTAGGGAGACCGAGGAGCAGGGCCAGAAGCCCAGGAGGGAGGGAGAGGGGACCTCCTTCACCTTTCACTTCTGGGTATCAGGCTGTATCACTGTTATCCTGCTCAGGGGAGAGGGTGAGGGCTGAGGGCACAGTGGAGGTGGGCAGCCAGGAGACACTGAGAGGTGGGTGCCGGGTTTGCCTGTCAGGACTAGGAGGAGGGGATCTGATCGTGATGGGCTGAGGTGGGGAGGAGACAGCTGGCAAGGCCCACTCTCCCCAACTGGTGGTCCTGTGGGAAGATGGGGAAGGGAGGAAGGAGGTAGTAAGAGTGAGGGGTTTCCACGTGGCAGAAAGCAAAGCCCCCGCTGAAGACAACGCAGCACGCAGAGGGTGGTGCTGGGCATTACAGTGGTTATTCTTGTCCTGTTTCCCTAGAGATCTCATTCGGGCCCCCTCACAACAGCTGTGGTATGTTCCTCCTCCAGCTCCCCTGCTGGGACCAGGCCCAGAATCTTCCCTGCAGTGAGCACCCCCCCCCCACATTCTGTCTCCCTCCTTTGCAGCTAACTGCCCCTCCTGACCAAACCTGAGCCTCCTCCTCCTCCTCCAGGAAGCTCTCCTAGACTGACCTCCCCCATCCCTGCATTCCAGGGCTCCTCATCCCCACCACAATGGCCTTTTCTGGGCTCTGATAGGTGGCTGCATAAGTGTTCTACACACTGTGGTTTCCTGGGTGTGCCTCAGGTCTCCCATTAGTAACAAGTCCAGGGCAGGGACCTTGACATCAGGTCACAAGCCAGTCCATGTGGAGAGGGGGTGGGGGAGCCACCCATGGATTTTTACAGCTCCAAATCCTAATTAAAGTGTCTCTTTCTCCATCACAACCTGCCCAAACCTGGCCTTATATCTTCCCTTTCACCTACTTTCTTCTCAAACTTCCAGTTCTCGGCCAACTGGTCTACCCTTCTCCTACTCACTGAGGCTGGAAACCTGGAGTCATCTTGACTTTCTCCTCCAGCAGCCCAGATACAGGCTCACATCCAGCCCTGCCTTTTCCAGGGCTCCAACCCAGGTCACTTCACCTCATCTCAAGTCAGCAAGCATTCTTGATCACCTGCCAGGGCCTGACCGATGTCAGGTGCTGGCACACAAAAGATGAGTAAGGCAGCAGCCTTGCCCTCAAGGGCGTCACCGCGCTGTTAGTCGCACTGTAACAAGTTCTGTACTGGAAGCCCTGAGAGCTTTGGAGTCGGAGAGCCGCATTTCCACTGGGGACATGAGGAAGGCTGCCTGGACTGTGTCTGTCCTTCCTTCATGGAAAGGACAAAGTTCTGCTCACCAGTGACTGGCTGGGGGACTTGGACAAGTTACTTCACTTCTGAGCCTTTGTTTCCGCAGCAACAATATGGGAATGGTAAACCCTTGCCGGATTTGGGAGGATTAGCTGTAATGATAGCTAACATTTGCTAACCCTTATTAGGTACCAAGCCCTCTCCTAAGAGTTCTATAGGTAACAGATCATCTTATCCTTACAGCCCTCTGTGAGACAGAGGACGAAGTCATCCCTATTTTCAGATAAAGGAGCTAAGGCTCAGGGATATTAAGCATATTAGTGAGCCCAACTAAAAAGGACTGCTGCCAAAATTTGATGCAAGACACTGTTTCATAATTTGGTCATACTCACTTGTGCAAGTTTATCTTCAAAATAATGTAATTATTTTGTTAACAATAATTAATTGTAATATAACTTTTTTTGAGAGCTCTACTCTGTTCCAGGCTGTATGATGATGACTTGCATTTAATCCTCAGAACAACCTTGAACAGCAGATATTATCATATTGTGAGAAAATCAAGGCTCAGAAAAGTTAAGTAATGTCCCAGTCTTACAGCCAGTTCCCTGGATAGTCAAGCTTTAACCCAGATCTGTCCAACACCAGAGTTTTCTCTTCTGCCCAGCACCCTCCCGTGGCTCAGCCTGTCTGCTCACCTCCCAGGCTCACACAGTCACCTCACGTGTTCACCATGTTTGTTAATGCTCTGCTGCTGCTGCTGCTGCTGCTAAGTCGCTTCAGTCGTGTCTGACTCTGTGCGACCCCATAGACGGCAGCCCACCAGGCTCTCCCGTCCCTGGGATTCTCCAGGCAAGAACACTGGAGTGGGTTGCCATTTCCTTCTTCAATGCATGAAAGTGAAAAGTGAAAGTGAAGTCACTCAGTCGTGTCCGACTCTTAGCGACCCCATGGACTGCAGCCTACCAGGCTCCTCCGTCCATGGGATTTTCCAGGCAAGAGTACTGGAGTGGGGTGCCATTGCCTTCTCTGCTCACTCCCCACCAACTCTCCACATCACCTCTGATTCACCCCCTCCACTTTTCAGATTCCCACCCGCCATCACAGGCTCAGCGTCTCCATAAGCCGTCCACACTGAGTCATTGAAGCCCACCCTGGCTTCTCCCATACAGCATGTTTGGGACATATATTTTGACACTTGACCATATTTAATTGGGGCTTCCCAGATGGTGCTAGTGGTAAAGAATCTGCCTGCCAATGCAGGAGACATAAGAGACACAGGTTCAATCCCTGGGTTGGGAAGATCCCCTGGAGGAGGGTATGGCAACCCACCTCAATATTCTTGTCTGGAGAATTCAATGGAAAGAGGAGCCTGGTGGGCTATAGTCCATGGGGCTGCGAAGAGTCAAACACAAATGAAGCAACTTAGCACACATGCACATATTTAATTGAGAGTGTAATTATATTTTATTTGGCATTGTCTTATAATTATCTAATATTTAGAAATCATACATCCCCAACCAGTGCAAAACTTCCTTGAGGGCAAGAAACTTAACGAAAATTTCCCTTCACTTCTTTTGTCTCCTCCCCTCGTCACTTCAGCAGATTGCTAGACACACAGCAAGTGCTCCTTAAATAAATCGAGAGGCGAAAGGCGTTGAAGAGGCAGGAATTCCTAGATTATTAATCATCCTTGTATCTTATTGTATGGATGCATATCTATACAATATGTCACCCCGGGCAGACAAGCATAAACCTCACCTGAAAGCAGCTTCTTCCTCAGATTCTGGGAGCTGGGAGCCTTTGGGGACAGATCAGCCGAGGCACAGCTTTACGCTTCCCTCTCCACTCCTTGCCCTTTCATCCCTCCCTCTTCTCCCTGGATGAGGGCACTAAGAGATTGTCCTGAGGGTAGGAGAGGCGTCGTGGAGGAGCAGGGAGGGCCCACAGGGTCCCTGCCAGCTCTTCAGCCTGATGTGCAACCCTCTGTGTCTCCACAGTGACCCACACAATCTCTGGGTTTCGTGAGCAGGTGACCCACACAGTGGCACAGCATCCAACCCTCCGAAGGTCCCTGCAGATGAAGGTGAAAACAGCCTGGGCTCCTTCCTGGCTCAGCCACTTATGGGAGACAAGGAATTTAGGGGGAAATTTGTCAGCCTCTCTCAGCAGGCTCTTAGCTCTACTTGTAGTTTCGCCGTTTCCTTGTGTATGAAGTTCCGAGTCCCCTTAGTGTTTCCAGCAGGGGTCACAGGAGATGCACATAGTGCGGTGCCTGGCACACTGTAAGCACTCAACACCTGGCAGCCGTTGTGGGCGCTATTGTGATTATTGCTGAGGCAGGAGATACTGATGGGAGTTGGGAATGTAGATGGAGCTGGGAAGAGCTGGAGGGTTGGCCTTGGGACCAGACGACTCATACCCATGGTCCAGAGATCAGGGACAGAGTCCTACGGGTCCAGGCCTCCCGCCATTATTAATACCCTTTCTCTCCTTCCACTTTTCTAATCATACCTCTCCTGCCTCCTCAGCAAGGGCCGTGCTCTATCTCCAGCAGTTTTCTTATCACGTCTTGAACATAAGCATTGCTTGTGTCTGCTTCCGAAACTTTGCACATAACATTTGCTGCTAGATAGTCTCCCTCTCTCCGCCTTCCCACATGCGTGCCTATCACCTCCTCCAGGAGCCCTTCTTCACCAGGCCACTCTACTCCTTTCCAGGGGCACCCTTACCGTGCAATTGCTCAGACCTCACTTAGTCGTGGCTTCCTGCCTCCCCCACTCACTGAAGGAAGCAGATGCCATATCTTCTTCTTGAATATAAATGCCTGAGGACAGACACCTGGCCCCTTTGACATTCTCCTTGCCTCATTAGAATGCCTCTTTCTGAGCTATGAGCTCTGTGTAAGCCCACTCCTCTGTGCTCCATTTTCAAAGAGTGTAACACAGCTGCTCCTTCTCGCCTTCTCAGAGGGATTGACCATAACTCAGAAAAGAAGGCTGCCTGTCTGGGAATCAGGGTTCCAGAAAACTACAAGATAATCATGATTTAAATGTGCTTCTGTCCTCAGCAGCAAGGATGAAGGAACATCATGGTGCAATAGAAAACTCCGTCTGGAAAAGAGCCCAAGAGAGTCAGATCTACTCCTGGCATGTTGGGTGATCTGAGCAAAGAACTTCTCCATGACTTACTTTTCCTGATTTGGGGCTCTGAATTTGAGGCTAGTGCCTATCCATCCCAGACTGTGCATATGATTGGCCCTTTCAAGATTCCTTGGGCTTGGTGAAGCTTTTATTTGTTTACTTTCAAGCAGGAAAATAGAGCTGGCCCTAAGTGACACTGTCAAGATCTGAGATTATGTTTCATAGTCCTCCTTCCTGTTCTTTCAGCCCAGATCCCTTCCACCTGCTTCTGGTAGTCAGCGGGTAGAGAGAGGAGGACTTCCTCTCTCCCATATATTTCCCTCATTTATTTCCACCTAAACATGACATGATTTGAGTAGTAGAGTCTTGCAGGAGTGAGGTGAGTTTCAGTCAATTGCCTTTCACAGGTAAGTTGAACTTCAGGCCTTTAATCACTAACAGTATGTGATTGACTATATTCCATATTCTAATAGTGATCTCCAAGAATATTTAGATGGCAAGATCCTAAGGAGCCCTTTATCCCTGAAATTCCTTGTGCCCATTCAAAATATTGCAAATAAACTGTACTAACATTTTGTTTGTATTTGATTTTGTTATCTATTGATATATAACAAACCATCCCAGGAGGAGGGCATGGCAACCCTCTCCAGTATTCTTGCCTGGAGAATACCTATGGACAGAGGAGCCTGGTGGGCTACAGTCCATAGGGTTGCAAGGAGTCGGACACAACTGAAGCAACTTAGCACACAAACCCTGCCCCCAAATTTAGCTGTCTAAAACAAGAGCCTTTTTATTATATCTCACAATTTTATGGATCAGGAACTTGGACAGGGCTCAGCTGGGTGATTCTTCTGCTCCACAGAGCATTGAATGGAGTTACCCAGTGGTATTCAGCTGGAGGCTCAGCTCAGCTCAATGGTCCAAAATGATTTTCTCATATGTGTGGTATCTTGCCTGAGCTGCTGGAAAGACTGATCTTAGTTGGGAGGCTTTCCATTTCTTTGTAGTTTCAGGGTCTTTGCACATGTTTTCTCTAGCAGAGGGACTGGACTTCCTAAATGGTAGCTCAGAGGCCCAAGAGAAAAAGGTAGAAGCTGCAAATCTTCTCAAAGGCTAAGCCCAGAACTCCCACAGTATCACTTCTGCTACACTCTGATGGTCAAAGCAGTTAGAGGCCAGCCACCACTCAGGAGAAGGAGAAATAGATCCCATCTCTCCAGGGAAGAGTATCCAAGAATTTGTGGTCATCTTTAATCCACACAGAGTAACCAGATGGGGACTCAGAAGGAAAGATGTGTGGGAGAGGAAATGAAGGACCTGGGATAAAAAAGGCTATGGAGAGTTTCTTGATGTAAAAGTTGAAGTTTCAGACGTGACTGGGGTCCCTGACAAAGGTAATAAATACCTCAATCTCCCAGATATCTCTTCTCTCTACACTTCAAACCTAGACTAGCCTGATCAGATCCCAGGAGTTTGGTTAATTTGAAATCCAATGGGTCAAAACCCTCTCTACCCAAACACCTAACCCTCTTCTAGGATCCTTTATTCCCCATCTTCTATCACCTCCTGTCTTCTCCTTTTCTCCTAAGGAAGTCAGACCCTGCACTTACTATCTCCCAGGACTAGTTTCTCTAATCAGTAATCACCACCTTGCATTTAATGAGCACTTCCTTTGTACCAGAGTCTATGCTAAGTGCTTCAAATGAATTATTACACTGACTCCTCACAACAAGGCACATCTCTCATTTTACAGATAAGGAAATTGAAACTCAGAGAGATTATGCAATGCATCTGACCTTGTGTGCTCAACTCAAAAGTGCAGGCTTTAATTACCACATTATACATCTACTCCTCCAAAGTATTAGTTGCTCAGTCATGTCTGACTCTTTGCCACCTCGTGGACTGTAGCCCACTGGTCTCCTGTCCATGGAATTCTCCAGGCAAGAATACTGGAGTGGGTAGTCATTCCCTTCTCCAGGCAATCTTCCCAACCCAGGAATCAAATCCAGGTCTCCTGCATTGCAGGTGGATTCTTTACCATCTGAGCCACCAGGGAAACCCACAGGGTCACAAAGAGTAGGAACAACTGAGTGGCTAACAATCCTCCAGTTGTACACCATTTAAATGACCCATCCATGTCTTTATGAGATATGAGGGCTGAAAGTTCCCCAACATGCTAAAACAAAGACCCCATTAGATGACAAAGGACGGGAGGAGGAAACTCAGGGACCCCAAATCTTTAAAAATGGGTATGCCAAGGATATTCTCTGTTGAAAAGTTATAGTCAAGGTTTCTGTCTTAATTTATGTCATATTGTGTGAATCAGTGGTGAGGATAAATCTGTAAGTGATACCATAGAAAACTCGTTACAGAGAGACAAAAGAGAACTAACTAAGCAAGAAGAGAGAAACTGAACAGCTCATCTGGCAGTCTAAAAGCACCAGAGTTACACCTCGCTTAACTGGAAATCAGGGTCTGACAACGCCAGTTCTGTGGAACACAGTACCAAATCCAGAAGTGAAAAAGGCCTTTAAGCGCACAGAATAGCTAACACAGAGCTTTTGAACCAAAGTCAGATCCTTAGGGCTACACACGGAGTCTTACTGAGTTACGCTGAACAAGGTTCCTGAAACCTCTGGCTTCCCAGCCCATGGTCCCAGGAAGACCAGGTGGGTGTGGGTGAAAGGCCTGCTAAGGAGGGAAGTGCTTTGAGAGCAGAGAGATAGCAAACAGCTTAAGAGCCCAGGACAACAGGACTCAAAAGTAGACACAGCATTGTGCTGTATATCACTTCACTTTAGAGAAAGGATTATAATGCCTCGTCTGGTGCCTGATGGCTCATCAAGCCCTTTAACACACATTATCTCATTTCAACTCCACAGCAAGCCTATGAAGTAGATGCTGAGGGGAAAAAAAAATACACAGAGAGGGTTATTGACTTATCCATGGTCACACTGATTAGCGAGTGCTGGAGCTGGGAATAAACCCAGATTTTATGATGTCTAACACAGGCCTTTTCCTGTACACCAGGATGTCTCCTTTTTGATAATGACGACTGTGAGTCATCAAGAGGTTAGTTTGCAACTAGCAGACGCTGTTGAAGACAACAGGGAAGTAGGTAATATGCTTATTTTTTTTTAATTAAAAAATGATACAAATAGACAAAGGTTGGCATTTAGGATAAAGATCAGCTTTCCATTCTCAGCTACAGGATAATTCTGACCATTAGACAGTAGTCTGTGCCTCGTTGTTCAGACAACACCATGACTGAGCAGTGTTACTCTTTGTCTGCTCAGCTTTCCGACATCAGTTCCTCCTCTCCATCTCAATTCTACCGCCTTAATTCTGTTCTCTCCTCTCTCTCTCCTGAACTTTCATAAAACTCTCAATTGGGATCCCCACTTCCAGTTATGATCCCTTAAATCATTCTAGCCAAGCTGACAGGAAGAAAGTCACAGCTCTTAGCAGCAATCAAAGATCCACTCCATGGGACTTCCCAGCTGGTCTGGTGTTTAAGAATCTGTGCTTCCACTGCAGAGGACATGGGTTCCATCCCTTGTCAGGGAACTAAGAGCCCACATGCCACCCAGTGCAGCCAAAACAAAAAACAAGACTTACTCCATGATCCAACCCCTGCCAACCTCCACAGGTCGAGTCTTGCCCCTCCTGACTCCACTTTTGGGTTCCTACAGCACCAAAGTCTTCTTTCTACCAAGTTTCTCCCTCGTAGTTGATGGCTTCTGCTCTTTTTATGATCCTCTCTTTCTGAAGTGCCCTTCGGCCATTTACTTGATCAATTTCTGCATATCTTTAAAGACCCAAGCTCGGTTGTCATCTAGATTCCTCTCCTTGTCCCTACAGTGCCCTATCTCCACACCACAAGGCCTCTATCCATGAATGTATCAACTACAATGCTTGTAGGTTTGTGTAACAGAACTCCCACACGTAAAGCAGCTTAAACAATAGGGGCTTGTTGTTTCTTTACAAGACGTCCGGAAGTAGGTGGTTCCCGAGTTGGTTCAGTGATGTCAGGGACTGTTAGCATCTCACCAATTCCTTCGGACCTTCTGCAAGATGACTGCAGCGGATCTAAATTCATGATAACACCCAAATTCAGGGAAGACCCATTCGTTTTCTAGGGCTGCCATAACAGTACTACAGAAGGGAGTGCTTGAACAATGGGACTTTATTTTCTGCAGGGCTGATTTCTTCTGAGTTCTCTCTTCTGTCTTAAATGGCCACCTTTTCCCTGTATCCTCACATGGTCTTTCCTCTGTGTGTGTTCACGTTTCTTCTTCTTTATGAGAACATCGGTCACCTTGGATGAGGATCCACGCCAACAGCCTCATTTTAATGTAATTATATCTTTTATTTATTTTTGGCTGCGCCGGGCCTTCCTTGCTGCTTGGGCTTTTCTCTAGTTGCAGGGAGTGGAGGCTACTCTTCAGTTATGGCGTACAGGCTTCTCATTGCAGCGTCTTCCCTTGTTTCGGAGCATGGACTGTAGGGCGAGTGGGCTTCAGGAGCTGCAGCTCCCCAGGCTCTAGAGCCCAGGTTCAGTAGTTGTGGTACACGGGCTTAGTTGCTCCGTAGCATGTGGGATCTTCTCGGATCAGGGATCGAACCGGTATCTCCTGTATTGGCAGGCAGATTGTTTACCACTGAGCCACCAGGGAAGCCCATATAACTATCTCTTTAAAGACCCCATCTCCAAATACAGTCACATTGTGAGACACTGGGTGTTAGGACTTCCACACGTGAATTTGTGGGATTGGGGGAGGACACAGTTCAGTCCAGAACAGAAGATGAAGGTATAGGAGATCCCCTCTGGGAATATCTCTTTCAGATCAAGAATCCTTTCCAGTACTCCTCCAGTAGACTTTCAGAGTAGGATTTGGTAGCATGCCCTGTTCCTAGTTACAAGGGGAGGGTTGGAAAGTATTTTTGATTTTACAATGGGAAGAGGGTTCTGCCGGCCAGAAAGAAAGAGTTGGGAATTATTGAGCAGATTACCAAACTGTCTGTTGCACGCGCCCCTGCACTGTGTGGCTGTCTGCTTATGCTTCTACCTCTCCCACTAGACTCTCAGCTCTTTGAAGCAGAGACCAGTGTTTGAATCATCTGTGTACCCCCAGTGACTAGCACAGTGCCTGTCTCATAGTTAAGTGCTCAGCCAGTATCTACTGAACAAATTAACACATAGAATTTAATGAATTAAATGAAACTGTTTATGCTATATTTGATTACATTAAACTCTCTTCACAAATTTGGCTTGCTCCATCTGTGGTTCACACCTTTAATTATTTGTACAGTGTATGGCTGGGCTTCCCAGGTGGCTCAGAGGTAAAGAATCTGCCTGCAATGCAGGAGACACAGGAGATGTGAGTTCGACCCCTGGGTAAGGAAGATCCCCTGGAGGAGGGCATGGCAATCCACTCCAATATTCTTGACAGAAAAATTCCACGGACAGAGGAGCCTGGCTGGCTACGGTCCATGGGGTCGCAAAGAGTAGGACACAACTGAAGCGACTGAGCATACACACACTTGGAGTGCAGCTAATGAAACAGTTATTTCAGTCAGAGGAGACCACATTCCATGAACTTTGCTTCCCCAAAGTCCAGCACAGGACATGGTATATAGTAATTGCTGCATGGATTGTAGAATGAATGATGGATGGATTAAAAAAATTAAAATAGATTTAATGCTTTGAAAAATATGTAAACTTAAGAAGTTACTATGTTTTCTAGAAAAATGTCTTCCAGAAATGGGCATCCCTTCTGCCCTACTGGTACTTGTAAAGGTGGTATATTACCTGGTATTGATACCTCCTAGAAGTGGGCAACAGAGGATGAGATGGTTGAATAGCATCACTGATTCAATGGACATGAGTTTGAGCAAGCTCCAGGAGACAGTGAAGGGCAGGGAAGCCTGGCGTGC
This sequence comes from Bos javanicus, assembly GCF_032452875.1. NCBI lineage: Eukaryota > Metazoa > Chordata > Mammalia > Artiodactyla > Bovidae > Bos > Bos javanicus. Next base: position 13,888,263 of record NC_083870.1, read on the forward strand.
TGCAGTCCATGGGGTCACAAAGAGTCGGTCATGGCTCAGCGACTGAACAGCAACAATAATGTCTATCCTATTCTATTCTAACAAAGAATGATCCTCATGAGCTTGGCCAGGGAGCCTATAACGCTTAGACCAATTTCATCTGAGAAGGAAAGATAGACTAACAAATGTAAGGCTGAGCTCTTTATGTGATACTTGATTTGTGGAGTTGTAGGAAGGATGTCACAGATCCACAGAAAGCACTGCTGCATGTTACATTTGGTCCACAAAAACCCCATGATCTGGTCATCCATGTTCTACAGAATAAGGAAGAATCAGGCACCCTAGCCAATGAATGGCATTAGTTGTGGGGATAAGTGACTTATTTGGTGGCAGTTCCCCAATGCTAGAAAGGCTCTCACGATTTCCATCTAATTCCAACTTCCCTCTCTGCATCAAGAGGGACTTCCCTGGCGATCCAATGGTTAAGACTCCGCACTTCCAAAGCAGGGGGCATGGGTTCAATCCCTGGTCTAGGAACTAAGACCCTACATGCCACGCAGTGTGGCCAAAAAAAAAAAAAAAGTAACTTAAAAAAAAAAAAAAAGAAGGCAGTTAAGGGTGGAATTACATGGCGTCAAGGAGGAGCAGGGGAGGCAAAAACTCAAAGTTGCCACAAGTAACTGGGTTCCCAGAGGCAGGGGATTTTGGCACCAGGAGACTCACTTGTATAACCTTGAGTTCAGTCTCCTCGCTATTTCAGACCCAAGGGACCCACATCTCCCTCATGCAGTTCAAGTAATGAGGTTCAATTAAAACATTCATGTTCAATTAGAGTTTCAGGGATTCAGGGGCAATGTTAGTACAAAATATTTTCCACGAGGAATGTAAGAGAAACTCGCACTGCTCTGGGCCACATTGACATGTAGGGGCACGAGAGGACTTGGTCTGCAAACAGCATCTGCATAATGTAGACAGTGAACAAGATGACACTTGTGTGTGTGTTTGTGCTTCTGCAGTGCCTACTCTCTGTGCCCCGGGTGCTTTCCTAACAGCCAGAAGAAGGTGTGTGCTAGGGTGTTTTCCTTCCAAGTCGAGATTTTTTTCTTCTTTCCTTCAAGTATTAGCAGCCCAGATTTTTGCTGCAAAATCAAGACCTGTTATTATAATGATTGTGATTTTTTTAATTGTGCCAATGAACCTGGTCTTAATGCATTATTGCAAGCACATTAGCCAAGCCCATTACAATAATCTATTGTTGAGAGGAAAAATATCCTGGCAGTACATGTATCTAGAAGCCCGCCTTCTGAATTGATGCCAAAATACGATAGATTCCCGGCTCCTTATGATGTCCAGCTACTGTACACGAACTCCCACCCCCCTTCCCTGCTGCCAACATAATGACGAGCTTTACTTTGATGTTCTCTGCTTTCACAGTGGCTTTAACTCTCTGCCAGAGTCTCATGCACTAAGCACTCTGCTATTTGAAATCCCATTACCTGTAACTCTGCTAACTGGCATCTTACAGATCAAAGGTGTAATAATTGAGGAGACACTGCAGTGACTTCTGAACCATTTAGAAAATACTTGATTATGTTTAGAATAGTTTAACATTGGCCTTTCAGCATATTCTGCATTTTTTCAGATGCAAATACAGCTGCCCCAAATACAGTTTATCAATAAATGACACCAATAATATACTCTAATAAATCAAGATGATGTAGACAGGCTGGAATGAATAACAGATCAAAACCAACCAAATAAAGATTGACAAGAATTAATGTAACTTGAAGTCTGGCGTTTAGATTTTAAAACTACTTAACAGAAGAGTCCTGGGTAACAGTTCCCAAAAGAACGCCATGTATATTCCGACTATCCTGTTCAGCAATGTAGCTTCCCAGGTGGCTTAGTGGTAAAGAATCCACCTGCCAATGCAGTAGACGCAGGGTCAATCCCTGGGTCAGGAAGATCCCTTGGAGGAGGAAATGGCAACCCACTCCAGTATTCTTGCCTGGATAATCCCATGGGTAGAGGAGCCTAGTGGGCTACAGTCCATGGGCTCGCAAAGGGTCAGACACGACTGAGTGAGCACACACACACCCCCTCAGCAGTGTACTGTGGCCTCTGAAAAAGTCAATCCTATCCCTCCGCACCAAAAAAGGAGGGTGGAGAGCATCTGAATAAAGGAGGCAGAATAGTTTTACTCTCTACTTTGCTCAGACCAGGTCTGTGAAGGACAGTGTCTAGTTATTGAAGCCACATTTGCAGAGAAAAGGAACTAAGGAGGTTTTTTTTTTTTTTCCAGCAATGGCTAATGGAGGCATAATACCTGTCTTCAAATAACTGATGAACTGTCACACAGAAGAAACACTAATCTTCATAGCCCCAGTGCCCAGAACTAGGAGTCATGGCTAGTCATGTCAATGGAACACATTTCAGCTCCATATAAGGAAGAACTTTCTATAATGAGGGTGATCTAAACATTGAATTTGGATGAATCAGGAGGTACAAAGAGGACTTCTAGAGTATGGTAATTTCTGTTCTCTGCCTGGGTGGTAGGTACTTTGTTTTATTATTGTTCTGCATCTGATATATGTATACTTTCATATGCTCTTTTGTAGATGTAATATATTTTTTAAAATATTGAAAAAATACACGTGTCTAGCAAAGCAGTGACCTCCTTATCATCATGAGGGTCCAAGAAGAGGCTGGGAGCACCGAGAGAAGGGATGTGATGGGTGACCTCTGACACTCATTCCATCTCTAAGATTCTACACATCTAAATACATGTGCACAATTATTAAAGGAACACTTTAAAAAATATTCTTAAAGTGATTACCTGTTAATTAACTAGGTCTGAGGCCTCACTCCATTTTCACTACAACTATTATTAGTGTTTGTTAGACTATGATCTCCAAGTCTATTACAGTGATTATCATTTTATTGGCCGTTATATAATGAAAATTAGATAGACACAGTCTTTGCCCACTTAAGATGACAAACGATGTGGACAGTCATAAAGAGAATATAGTGAGAGCCGGATATGAACAGTGAATAAATACAAAAGACAGCCAAAGGTTTATATGGCAAACAGGTCAAGGTTCAGCTTGGGAAACAAATATCCTAGGGTCTTAGAAGAAAACATCCTATATAAGTTAAGACCAAGAAATCTAGCCCTCTGCTCCAGTTAACTTCAGCAGGCTTTCTGAAAGAAGTGAACCTTCAGAAATCAATGGATTCTAGGAATTCCCTGGTGGTCCAGTGGTCAGAACTCCCCACTTTTCTTGCTGGAGGGCATGGGTTCCCGGAACTAGGATCCCACAAGCCACGCGGCATGATTCTGGCAATCAAACATTTGGTTAGGGCAAACTTTCTCCTAGGCTGTCAGGGGGCAAGAAAGTCAGAATAACTTAAGTGGCCATTTCCTCGTGTTAAACTTGTTCTCCTGATCTGTTCCTTCTTGATCTCTCACTACCTTCTCCACAGTGTTGATTTGACATGAAGGAACCAAGACCTAGAAAAGGGAAATGAGAGGAAGGGGTATTTGTGGATTGTGATGGACGTGGAATCAGGGAGAGTCCTTGAGTCCCTAAGTCACTGCTAAATAAACAGTCAGGCTCTCTACTCCTTCTGGCTGAGCTGTGACTTTGGGCAAAGTTACTTCTGCTTTGGACTCACTTAACCTTTAATCTGGGGATCCCCACTCATATTACTGACATTAATTCCTCTAGCCTCACAACAACCTTGAGTTGATGGGAAAACTAAACCAAAACACAAAATCCTATGAGATACTTGAGTCCAATGTGGTAAAATGCAAATAATATTTAGTCAAATTTTATTCTCTTATAATCATTTCTCTTCACTTTATCGAAGACGAAACTGAGTCACAATGAATGGGAATAAGTTAATTTCATATATACTATTCAGTCTTTGACCTCATCAGTGTAAACAGTCTAAAGTGTTAGCCATGTCAGACTTTTTGGGACCCCACAGACTGTAGGCCACCAGGATCCTCTGTCCATGGTATGTTCCAGGCAATAATACTGGAGTGGGTTGCCATTCCCTTCTCCAGGGGATCTTCCTGACCCAGGGATCAAATTCAGGTCTCCTGCACTGCAGGCAGATTCTTCATCATCTGAGCCACTAAGGAAGACTGTAAATAGTCTAATGTTACAGTATTTTTCTTTCTGGAATTTCCTGTCATGGTCACTTTATAAATGGGGAAACCGAGGCACAAAGTGATTGAAATATACTGCCTCAATGTACTGTCTTCATAAGATAGTGCCTAGATGAGAAACTCAAGAACACTAATTCTCAAGGCAAAATTCTTTTTCCGTTAGATTCCTACTCAAGTTTAAAACATTAAATCCACTCAAAGTTTGTGAAATTAGGTGATAAGTGCTATAAAGTCTGAGCTCTTGATACCAAGAACAGAGTAAGGTCTAGGGTAGCAACAAAAGTAATCAGATCCTTGACTTTTGTAAAGGGTTTCATAGTTGACAAGCACTCCACAGACACTGTTACACTCTGTCCTCATCAAGGACATCAATAGCATGCCCCTTTTACAGATGAGGAGGCTGAAACTCAGAGGCTAGTCAGAACACAGTTCATTAGGAAGGGGCAGAAATGAGATGGAAACTCGGGTCTTCTGAATCCAAGTTTACTGAAGACACACTTTGGGGAAAAGAGGCTACCTGGTTTTTACTGGGAGACTTGGTGGACTCTGAGGGAGATAGGAAGAAGCTAGTCTTAGCAGCACATTCACAGAAAAGGAAATCATCATCATTAGGCATTTCAAATGATGACACAGAACTGCTCTGGGCACTGTGGGGACCTATCAACTGCAGCTCTAACCTCTGAGGGCCTGCAATCTAAGACAAACACACAAAGAACAAATATGTACATGACATACAGATGGTATCTAACAGTAGAGCTACTACAGTGATCTACAGCAAGAATAGAGAGGAAAGCCTGTGAGTCCATAAATACAAACGGGAACAATACAGAAAAGTGAGCCAGGGAAGAAAGAAACACACACACCAATTCAGAAAGGATTTTTTTTTTTGGAAGGAAAAAAGTTTTTTGAGTTCTTTTTTCCCTTTCAAGTTAAGAAGCAATGGATTAGCTGTGTTGCGGCCAGAGTAGAGAGTGTGAGATTTAAAACAGAAATTTATCGTTAGGCCTATGGAACAATCATAAAGATGGGTGGGAAGAGAGGGGGAAGGCAGTAAGTGGACAAAGAGGGCCTTTGAGCAAGTGGAAGTTCAAGACATATTTACCTGTCTTGACTTCCGGACTGTATCTAAGTGTTTCCACCCCCATGCTTTCAGAAAACTCAAGCTCTCCACACTTCAGGAACAAGAAATTCCAAGTTGGGAAACCTGTTTGCAGTGGGTGAAGAAAGCAGCAGTGCCATGGTGGAGGAGATAAGAACCTTGGATACGTGAAGGCAAGGTTCCGACATGAAGCCAAGAAGTCCCTATCTTGCCCTCAATTTCCATCTCCCCAGATTCTAACACCACAGGAGAGGTTCCCAGGGCAAAACTCACTTATCTGGATCCACAAATTGTTAGAGAGTTTCCAGTTTGCTTTAAACAAACCCAAATTCACCTGTTGAGTTTCAGGCCAGTGATGAGATTCTTAAGGTAAAAACTCTTTTGAGCTCTGCTGGCATATACACATTTCTCAATGTATCAAATCAGACTCCAGCCAGGTAGAGATACCTATTTGTCTCTATTAATTTTTGTTTACTCAAGTCATCCTTCGGAGCCTTAATTAGCAAAAGAAGCTGCAGCAAGGGACCTGTAGGAGACTGGACCGTTTGCTTGTGCTTAGTCGTTCAGTCGTGTCTGACTTTTTGGGACCTCAGGGACTGCAGCCCACCAGGCACCTCTGTCCATGGAATCCTCCAGGCAAGAATAGTAGAGTGGGTAGCCATCCCCTTCTCCAGTGGGATCTTCCTGACCCCAGGGTCGAACCTGGGTCTCCCACACTGCAGGCAGATTCTTTACCATCTGAGCCACCAGAGAAGCCCAGGGGACTGGGCTACGAATATGCAGAGAGTCCTATACTCTGATGCTGGCTCCTTGTAGAACGCAAGATCTTTGGAGGTGAAGTGCTGGCTTATCCATGACAATTTGAGACATGAGTCAAAGGTTAGCAATTTCATACTTTCAAAGGAGGCTGCTCATCCTAGTTTCTGAGTTGACACAAATACTAAGATGTGTATGGGTGGTATGAGAATTTGAGGATTTTTATGATGGTTCTTATGACTATTTTCACCAACATTTGTTTCTCTGCCATATTTATAATGTGCCATTTTGTCCTCTAACCACTCTACATGTATTAACACATTTAATACAACCACGTGAGTAGACACTATAGGTATTATGTTTATAGAGAAGTTGAGTAACTTAACCAAGGTCACACAGCTAGTCAGTGAAAGCACTAGGACCTGACTACAATTTACATCATTTAGCTAAATTCCTTTTTTTCTTTCCCCATACTGCTCAGCTTGCAGGATCTCAGTTCGCTGACCAGGGAGAGAACCTGTGCCCTGGCAGTGAAAGCCTGAATCCTAACCACCAGGCAACCAGGGAACTCCCCAAATTCCAATACTTTTAAAAGAATGTTTAACCAAATACCCGACATCTACATATAAAGCATTGTTCTAGGTCCTATGCAGAAGATACAAAGGATAGATATACAGTTTCTGAACTTAAGAGACTCACTGTATAGCTGAAAATACTGGTAAAATGTTACCAAGCCCAAGTTCGTAGTGCTCACAGCATGACAGATCAATATATCAAGAGATGAGCTGTTGGAGCAAGGAAGAGCAACTTTTATTTAGAAAGCCTGGAGACAGAGAAGATGGTGGACTAGTGTCCCAAAGAACCTTCCCTGAGTTCGAATTCAAGCTTCTTTTATATTAAACAGGGATGGGGGTAAAGTCCTGATTCCAGGATGTGTTAACTTCTTCAGAACTTCCTGCAGCCATTTCCAAGAGGGCCTAGTCAGGAGGTTTCCTATGTGCTAAAGAAAGATGCTTCAGGTTAACACTCATTACATGGGAGGCACAGTTCCCAGAGGTGGTCCGCGATGTACAATTTAAGATTACAGGCAGCATTTCTTGAGTGATTAACTTGAAGAAAAGCAATAGAATACAAAGGTTAAAGCAATCGCAGTAATCTCCATATGGCACTGAAATTTTTCTCATTTTATTCACCTGCATAGGATTTTCTCACTAGAAAAGACCCTGTATCACCAACACCATTCTCTTTTCTTTTTAAACAGAAAAGGCAATTGTAGCCCCAGAAGGGACCAACTTATTAGCTAATTTACAGTAACTAGAGAACAGCGAGTGGCAAACCCAGAACTGGAAGCCAACTTTTCTAACTAATGGTGATGTTTCATGTTCTTCTTGGCATTCAGGACATAAACGTATAGTTAGAACAGCGGTACAAAACAAAGTTTACTCCTTTATCCAAATTGTCATTCAATTCCATTTCTCTTCTTCACTTCTGGCACATTCTTACTGATCATTTCAACTCACTTCAACTTTACTGATCCCCATTCCTCCCTTTTTTTTTTTTTCCTTTTGGAGTAAAACTAGGCCTTGACATCACTCAAACATACGGGGCTGGGATGGAGCTAATGTTGAACTGTTTGAGGTCCTTTACTATTAAAAAGAACCTTAAAGGAAGAACAAAAAGTGTATTGGACAAGATGCTAGTCATTGCTTGAGCAGGAACAAAAGAAAAAAAGAAAGGAGAGATGTATCTGAATGACTTAGGGAGACGTGCAAGTTGTTTAGGACAAATTAAGCTAAATGCAGAGGGGCAGGGATCAGCGAAGAAACTTCACAATCCCCTTAAGTCTGGGCGGAGGGGGTAAAAATGCCGAAGCAAGGCGATTCACAGAAAGCCTCACGGAGTCTTTTCAAAGTATCTGAAAAGACTCTTTCTTAAGAGGGTAAAGAACGCCCTCTGAGGTCCGCGGGTGTCTCTTCCCATTGTGAAGCCTCTCCTCTCTTGGAGGTCGCAGGCCCCTTTTAAGGAGAAACGGAGGACCCCACCCTCTCAGTGGTCTGGGGGAAGCTTCAAGTCGGAGCCGGGCCCCTTCCAGGGAGAACTGCGAGGTGCCCTCCGGCGACAGGTGAGACCCCCCGGGGCACAGCCTCGTCCACACCCGACCGGCGGGAAAGCCCGCCGCATCCCGCTGCTAGTCCCGCCGACCACAGGCCCGCCGCCCGGCCACCAGCCACGAGCGTGCGTAACGTGCCCCCGCAGCGTGACGCACGGGCCGCGCCGGGGAAGCTGCGCTGGCAGCGCGGCGGGAGGAGCGCGCGGCGGGGGCGGGGTGCGGGCGGAAGCCAGCGTCTGCGGAAAGGAGAAAGGAAAGGGAGACGCGGCTGGGTGCGGCGGGGCGCGGCTGGGAGACCGGCGGGAGGGCGCCGCCTCCTCCCCCGCCCTCTCCGCTGAGGATGGAAGTGACGAAAGCAGCCAAGGAGGTCACTTCCTGCTGGGGTGGATGAGGAGGAGCCGGAGACGCCGCGGAGGAGACCGGACCGAAGACCGACCGTGCCGGGGAGAGGTGAGTCCCGGCCTCGCCGCCGACTCGTCCGGGCCGACCCCCAAGCTTCGGCTGTGACGGCGTCCCTGCGGCCGGGACAGCGGGGAGAGCCACGTACTAACCCTGCTGGGCCTCCCCCTGCGCGGGGGCGGGGGAGGGAGGGGGCCCCCGTGTCTTAGGGGCGACGGGGACCCGGGCAGCGTTCTTGCGGTGGCTCCGCGGAGCCCCGAGACCACGGGGAGAGGAAGGCCCGGTCGGCAGGCAGATAAATAGGAGGCTCCGGGGGCTGTGGAAGCCGGGACGCGCGCGGTACCAGGCTCTGCAAGCCTCACTCTATGGGGAATGGTCGCAATCCGAGGGAGGGCAAGGAGCCTGCCGGGCTGTGCAGAGTTAAGATGAGTGACCCTACTTCGACAGTGTGTCCTCGGAGTGAATTTGCGAAAGGCATGAAGAGGCGCCTCCGGACTCCTGGGAGGAAGGCCTTTATAGGTGAAATCGGAGAGTTGGGATGTCAGGAGAGAGCTTCCTGGGCACGTCATTGTTGCGGCGGGATTTGAACCCCAGAGTCGTCGTGAGTGAAGGCATTCCCATGTCAGGATAAAGATTCCGCAACCCGACAGAGCAGCCTCGTTGTTAACGTTCAAGGCAGCTTCCTGGAGTCGTGGGGAAATTAGTGTTTTTCCTCCCTCATTGTCACGGAGATGGAAGCAGCCAGGAGAGGAAACTACTGCCTCAGCTCTGGGGCCTTGTTATTGTGTATCTTGTGTATGTAACTGTGTGTTTCTGTTTGTTTTCTCCTTCCTTTGGGGCATTTATCCATCTTCATTCCTTGGTAATTTCTTAGACCGAAACTTGTTGGTTGGTCTTCTTAAATGTGTATGGTGAGGGGAAAAAAAAAAATTTCAAAGGATCTAGAGGAATCCTAGGTTAGATGAAATTTCAAGATTAGGAATTTGTATCCACCCCGCCCTAGGGTCACCAAGGCACCTACATTCCCTCTAGACTCCTGCTAATGTTGGTGCTGAGGGCCTGTCATTCACCCTGGGGAACTGCCTGAGTAAGAGTAAATCTGCCTTCTCCTGCTTGCATATCTCTCTGGCCATTTTACTCATCCCTGCTTTTTGCTAAAGGAGTAACAGATACAGGCTGCTAGCTGCTAGGAGCAGGAAATTTATTAAGAACTGTAAATCTGGATGGAATGAATGCAAATCACAGCCAGACTCCCTCCACTTGTTGAACAGAAGGTTCCCAAAAATGCTTGCTTCTTTTTTCCTTTCTGTTAAAGGGAGAAAATATAAATTTTTTTCTCAGAGAAAAATGGGAGGAGTGTGAGTTTTCATGTATAGAGTAACTGTACATATGGTGTGTTTACTTCCTGTATCCCAGGGTGTTTTTCAAGGAGGAAGGGGCAGTTTCTGACTGGGAGAAGTTTTCCTTTTCCCATCTCACATAATTCAGGAAAGTAAATCAAAATCAGATGTTCATTCTTGAGTGGCAATCAGATGGATTTGGGTTTTGGTTTTTGTTGTTTTTTTTTTTTACTCTTTAAACTGGTACATCTGGGTGAACTCAGGCTTGTGTATCTTGGCATCTAGGCCTGTCTAGTAATAGAAGACAAACTGTTTGACTTGTTCTGGCTGCCTTTTTGGACTCATTTCACCATACCCTTCCTTTTTTTACATTTGAAAGATTGGTCAGGAGGGAGAAAGCAAATATTAAAAACAGTGTTTACTATTTGTGGTTTAAAGTCAGGTAAGAGATGAATTATGGTCTTTGAAGTTGATGACCTGAGGATCATCATTTCACGACTTGAGGATTAGCACTCTGGAAGTGACATGTTTGAAAGAGGGTTACATAAGGAGGGAAAGATGAGGAAATGGAAGTTTGGGAAAAGGCTGTGGCAGAAAACCTTGGGAGGATAAAAAACACAGAACACCTTAAATTAATTGACATGGCTTGTGTCTCTCAGCAGGAGGGTGAAAATGAAAGCGGGCTGTAGCGTCGTGGAAAAGCCAGAAGGAGGTGGAGGTGAGCAGAATCTAATCAGTCATTTTCTAATGTACCTGGAATGCCCCTCAGTGGTCCCTTTTCTCTTCATTTGGGCTTGGTTCACAAATGCCAGACTGTGACTGACCGCCTCCTGACAGGGTAGATACTGCTAGGACAGTTGTATGCTTTTTCCTATGGATGAATGTTAACAAATGTGGTCACCACACCCTCATTTCCAAGCTTTCGAGTCTCTTTCCTCTTAGAGAAACAATTCCAATCTTGGGGAAAAGGTGCTGTTTTCTAAAACATTGTCTTTCCTGTGTGTTCCCTTTGAAACTTTCATGTCCTCACAGGAAGTAGGCATGAGATTTAGTAAAGTCTGAAAGGGGAAAAGATTAGGACACCTGGCTGCTGCTACCCAACTCTTATCAGATTTAATGATTGCCACAAGGAAAGGTAACTTCAGTCTGCCTTCCTCTGCACTGTTGTGATTAGCCCCAGTTGACTCAAAGGGTGTTCGTGGCATGTTTGCACAGCACTCTAGAGTTTCTGAGCATCGGAATGTGAAGCTGGGGATACTGGTATGTATGTTCCTAGCTCCTGACTACCTTGATCTTGCCCTTTTCATATTAAAGGGTATCAGTTTCCTGATTGGGCCTATAAAACAGAGTCATCCCCGGGCTCCCGGCAGATCCAGCTGTGGCACTTCATCCTGGAGCTGCTGCAGAAGGAGGAGTTCCGCCATGTCATTGCCTGGCAGCAGGGAGAGTATGGGGAATTTGTCATCAAGGATCCAGACGAGGTGGCCCGCCTCTGGGGCCGCAGGAAGTGCAAACCACAGATGAATTACGACAAGCTGAGCCGAGCTCTGAGGTAGGGAAAAGAATTCCCAAATCCATTGTGTTAACAGATTGGAAAGAGGCTTAAGTAGTTTGGTACATGTTAGATAAAAAGGTATCAGGTAATGAGAGACGACACTAGTGAATAACGTGTAGCTTTACAGCGGGAGTAGAAGAGCTGTTAAATCTGGGTGGCATAGGCACAGGAGGAGAAAAGGCATATCTTTGGTTGTATGTAGGAGGGAATTCCAACGTGGCTGGCACTGGATCCTGACAGCCGATTCTGCTCTGTAGTGGGCGAGAATGTGTGGTGAAACCTGGATTGGAGCTAATTTGTAATCCAAAGATTAGTTTAGACTTCCCCGTTGGAAATGTATTAGACTGTCTCTTCTTTAGGCACTCCTGAAAGATACTAGAAAAAGAGTGAAGCGGCACACAGGAGGACTGCTCAGTGCATGGCGGGGCCCTCACTGTTGAGGAGCCAGTGAGCTCAATGGGCTGTCGGTTCGTAGTTTGCTCCAGCTTGTCTATAAAGATTGGTCACTCTAATTTTTCTCAGGTTCTCTTTTCCCCTTGCCAGTCTTTATATTTCATAACCCTTTACCCCTCCAGGGGTGTTTATAATCTATGCCACTGAATATATTCAAGGTTCTAGGTACATTGAAATTCCCCTGCCTTCCTTCATTGTGTGACCCCGAATGTAAAATCTGAGCAGCAACATTGCTGGAGCCTCTCACTTCTTTTGAAAGTGAAGTAGGCCAAGCTGACTGCTGTTTTCCAGCTCAGAATGTACCATTATTTGACCTGCCACCATAAAACAGTTCTACATTCCTTTGTCTATGCCTTGAGCTTAGGCCTCCAGACTAACCACATCAGGTCTCCCAAGAGATTTGTCTGCCCCCACCTGGGGAAGGCAGAAAAGAGAAACGAAGCAGTGACGTATAGTAGAACAGGAAGGAAATGGACTAAAGAATTGAAACCGTAGAGAGATAGACAAGAAAAGGGTTGGGGCTCTAATAGGTGTACAGGATCTCAAAGAGAGACTGTCTTTGTAAAGGACTGGAATCTTGTTGAAAATTGAATCTGAAAAGTAAGCTCTTAGGTCTCCCAGCCCTAACCTGAGGGCAAAGCTGCAAAAGAATGATAGTGATGTTCGCAAGTAATACTCTGAGCAAGAGCTGTTGATTGTCGTCGTTACCTAAGTGTATCAAAAACAGTCAGTAGCTAGAAGACGATTTGACATGCATTCTTGTTTTTACAGATACTATTACAACAAGAGGATCCTTCATAAAACAAAAGGGAAAAGATTTACTTATAAATTTAACTTCAACAAGCTGGTGATGCCCAACTACCCATTCATCAACATTCGGTCAAGTGGTAAGATGCGAACTCGCTTGGTGGGGAGTTAAAAAAGAATTTTAAAAACCCAGGTCTTCAGATTTGTCATGTTTAAGGGGTATTTAGAAACACCACAGTAATATGATCCCCTGGATTCCCTCTGCCAGCTAGTCTCATTCTTCTCACAGGAAGTGATAGACTGCAGCACTGAGATAAATTTGGTTGATTTGGGTCTGTTTTCTGCATATTATCTGTCATCTCCTAGATATTATTGCATTGTCCTGTTTTATTATTCCATAGGTTTGTGTTGATCCTTAAGTTCAGGATTCAGAATTTCAACTCCCAGCCCAGTGGCTCTTTCACAGACAAGAAGTAGTTTCTAAAACACTTCCGATTTTCTATGAAACAACCAAGCTCACCCTTATCAAGTGAATCTCATCAAAACCACAGCATCCTTGATCACAGGAGGGGAGGTTCATATGTTTGCAGTGAAAAGCAGTGCCTTTGATCTGCACCAACAACTCCTCGGAGAACAAGACTCTGGGGTTACTTGACCTTCTCTCTGAAGTGTTGCAAGGCTTCCCCTCTAGGCTCTCCACAGGATAGCTTTCCATTACAGCTTTTCACAGAGGTTTTGGGTCTGCCTCTCAGCGAAGGAGAAGGCAGTCTCTGATAAGGATGTTTGTTTGTTTCAAGATGCAAATCGGGCCCCTGCCTAAGAAAACAGATTGTATTTTACTAATTTCTGAGGAGTCCATCAGTGCTCTGTGTTTGTGGAATTGTATAAGGCAAAGAAGTCTGCTTGTGACTCTGTAGTATTACAACTTCTCAGGAAAAAGTTGAAAGAAACCTGAAAATTTAGAGCAGGGGTGTGGCTGAGAGAATATGCTGAGATCTGTGGCAGATATGTAATTACTACACACAACAAGTTAGGGCAGTTTTAGCTTGATGCTGCTATCATTACAGTTCCATCTCCCCTGTAACCACTCCCTCCTGTCCCTGGGGCATGCATTTAAAAAAAAAAAAAACTATTGGAATGCATCTCTCTAATTACAACCTGTTTTCTTTCCTTGTGCCTGAGGGAGAGGTGTTAGGAAATCAAACCTGTTCTAACCACTGGCATCTTGTTTCCTCTATTTTTCACTCTTGCCCCCTCCCTGTGTACCTAGAGGAATTTTGACTCTAGGAGTCAGTTCTTTGCATCAGGTGGCCAAAGTATTGAAGTTTAAGCTTCAGCTTCAGTCCTTCCAATGAATATTCAGGACTGATTTCCTTTAGGATTGACTGGTTGGATCTCCTTGCAGTCCAAGAGACACTCAAGAGTCTTCTCCAACACCACAGCTCAAAAGCATCAATTCTTAGGGGCTCAGCATTCTTTATAGTTCAGCTCTCAAGTCCATACATAACTACTGGAAAAATCATAGCTTTGACTAGACGGACCTTTGTTGGCAAAGTAATGTCTCTGCTTTTTAATATGCTATCTCGGTTGGTCATAACTTTTCTTCCAAGGAGCAAGCATTTTTTAATTTCATGGCTGCACTCAGCATCTGCAGTGATTTTGGAGCCCAGGAAAAAAAGTCTCTCACTGTTTCCATTTTGTCCCCATCTGTTTGCCATGAAGTGATGGGACTGGATGCCGTGATTTTAGTTTTCTGAATGTTGAGTTTAAGCCAACTTTTTCACTCTTTCTCTTTCACTTTCATCAAGAGGCTCTTTAGTTCTTTACTTTCTGCCATAAGGGTGGTGTCATCTGCATATCTGAAGTTACTGATATTTCTCCCAGCAATCTTGATTCCAGCCTGTGCTTCTTCCAGCCCAGCATTTCTCATGATGTATATGAAGAATAAGTTAAATAAGCAGGGTGACAATATACAGCCTTGAGGTACTCCTTTCCCAATTTCGAACCAGTCTGTTGTTCCATGTCCAGTTCTAACTGTTACTTCTTGACCTGCATACAGATTTCTCAGGAGGCAGGTCAGGTGGTCTGGTATTTCCATCTCTTTCAGAATTTTCACTGTTTGTTGTGATCCACACAGTCAAAGGCTTTGGCATAGTCAATAAAGTAGAAGTAGGGGTTTTCCTGGAACCCTCTTGCTTTTCTGATGATCCAGTGGATGTTGGCAATTTGATCTCTGGTTCCTCTGCCTTTTCTAAAACCAGCTTGAACATCTGGAAGTTCACGGTTCACATACTGTTGAAACCTGGCTTGGAGAATTTTGAGCATAACTTTACTAGCGTATGAGATGAGTGCAATTGTGTGGTAGTTTGAACATTCTTTGGCATTGCCTTTCTTTGGGATTGGAATGAAAACTGATATTTTCCAATCCTGTGGCCACTACTGAGTTTTCCAAATTTGCTGGCATATTGAGTGCAGCACTTTCACAGCATCATCTTTTAGGATTTGAAATAGCTCAACTGAAATTCCATCACCTCCACTATCTTTGTTCATAGTGATGGTTCCTAAGGCCCACTTGACTTCACATTTGCATTTTTTTTCTATTGAAAACCCACAAATCCAGCCACTTGGATAACCTAAATGGGGACCAATATGCTTTTCCAGGAAAAGGAAATCTAGACCATCACTCTGTGAAGACTCTGGCCTAGCAACCACACAGTAGTGGCCAAGAACTGCCTGTTTGGCCAGAAGTCAGTTGAATCAACATTGATTCTTAACCAGGCTCAAGATCCTGATCAGAAAATCATGGGGAAAGCAAAAAGTCCATTTCTTTTAAGGATACAACTAGTTTTTTACATCCTGGATGCAGATAACCCCAAAGAACTAGAGTCAGTAGTTCATAGAGAACTTTTACCCAAATAGACCAAACATTTCAGGTTAACTTCTAATGATGACAAAGAAATGTAACATTTATTGAACATCTGCTTCATGGAGGTACTTTTGCCCAGTGTTTTTGTGAGGTAACTCATGCCACCCTCCCCGCTTAGTGAAGTATATGTCTTGGTGTCCCCGTTTTAAAATGATAACGTTGAGGATGACAGCAGAGTCAAAGATGGATCAGGGTGGCTTGAGTACAGTTACCTGCTGGGCAGTTTCTCAGGAAACAATTCTTGAGCCATTGAGCTATTGAAATCTAGCTCATATTTAATTGACCATACGTTCCTTCCCTGGATTTGGGATTCATTAATTTGTTCAACAGATAATGTGTTAAGACTTAAAAACAAAAAGATTATGGGGGAGTTACTTCCCTCAAGGAACTTAAAATTTAGCAAGAGCGATAAGCTATCAGTGTGGAATGTGATAAATGCTCTGAGGAGCAGCGCTGTGTGGACTTAGATCCTGGAGGCTAGAGTGATCTTGTCTAGATGGTGGGTTGATACAGTTGGGCTATTTTGAACTGTGTTTTTGAACATAGAAGAAATACGTTTTTTAATGTATTCTTAAGTTTTTTTACATTAACATGTATTTTTAATGGACTTATAAGAAACATTGGAAAGATGCAGAAGACATGTAGTAAAAATGCTTACTTGTCAGGGTTTGGGGGCAGGGCAAACCAGTTCAAGGATGAACTTGAGACCTCTCTATCCCACCCCAGTTTTTTTTATATTTATCCTTATTTTAGAAAACTTTCAAGCTACCAAAAAAATTGAGGGGGAGAAAATAAAACTGCGAACACCCATATATCCTCTACCTACAATCACTAATGGATAACATTTGCTTTATCTATATATATAACTTTTAAATCTTTCAAGATTAAGTTGCAGATGTGACACTTTATCCCTGTGTACTTCAGTATGTATCTCCCAGGCACAAGGACATTCTCCTCCTAATCACAGTAACATTACCATACTCAGGAAATTTTAACATTGCTCTAATATTGTTATCTAATATATGGTCCATATGCCTTTTAAAAGTTTTAGCTTTTTAAACCATGATTATTTTCTAATAAATCATGTATTTTAACAAATACATGGTATTTGCTATATGCTGGTACTAGTTTAAGGACTTCACAAATATTAATTCTTGTAGTTTTCATAGCATGAGGATTAGTCCTATTATTATCTGTTTTACAGGTAAGGAAACTGAGACTTGGAAAGGTAAGTAAGTTACATAGAATAACATAGCTATTAAGTGGTAGGGCCAGGGTTTGAACCTTATCAAGGGCCTTATTCCCATTTTGCCAAAGGGGTTCAAAGACCCACTGGTTACTTGTACCAGGCTACAAAGTAGAAGGTGCTAGAACTAAGATTCAAACCCACATTTTCCAGCCCTGCTAAAGTAGGACTGCTGCAGCTAGTGAAAGTGAAGTCGCTCAGTCGTGTCTGACTCTTTGCGACCCCGTGGACTGTAGCCCACCAGGCTCCTCCGTCCATGGGATTCTCCAGGCAAGGGTACTGGAGTGGGTTGCTGTTTCCTTCTCCAGCAGCTAGTTAAAGGGATCCAGAATGCTGCCTCCAGATTGCCTTCCTTCACTCCCTCTAAACCCACTTGGGAAATGCTCTGTGTTCTATCTCCATTTTTGCAAATTGACAATGTATCTTTAGCCCATGTAGAGACTGAGATATCTATCTTCCACTTGGAAAAACCAAAACAAATAACTGACTTGTTCAGGAGACAGGACCTTCTTTATCACCTCCGTTTCTCTCCATGTTACACTTATTCAGTCCACCAGCACACAGAAAAGTGTTTTGGAGGGGGCGTGTTTTGGTTTTTTTCTTTTGCTTTTAAATAGATGTGCTATTAATACAAAATCAAGATTCAAGAGAATCAAAAAAAAAAGTAGAATCATAGCCACTATAATAGGCTGGTTGCAGAAATATTTTTGAGACCCCCCTGAGTCTGCTCAAATTATATACAGGTCCATCCATCTGTTTTTCCTGATCACACAATTAAAATCAGTTGTTTTAGAAAAAAAAAAAAAACCTATGGAACAGTTTTCTGCAGAACGTCAGTTTGGGACATGCTGCTCTGGCACAGTGTTCTTCAGACAAGTGTGCTGAGAAAGCTACACAGTCTTGCACTTAGCAACTGACCCCAGGGTCCTATCTGAAGATGACTCTGTTGTAACAAGAACAGAACACAGCTGATTGCTGGCAGTTCCTCCCCACATCATATCTTGTGCACCTTTTTGTTTCTTCTCCTATGTCACCACACTTGCACTTATTTGGGGTTTTTCTTACTTTTTCTTCTCCTTTATCCTTCCCTCAAGGTAAAAATAGCCCTCCTGACATCATCAGTGATAGAAGACACTGATACCTCCCAGGAGCCCATAGGGCCCCTGAGGCCTCAGACGTCTTATGCTCTGATTATCAGAAGGACTTCTGAGGGCCCTAGAGAACTTGCGAGCCTCTAAAGTTGGCTTGTGTAGCGCAGTGTTGGTTTCTGCTTAGAGCTTCAGATCTCAGTCCACAAATTTGGGAGACGGGTGGTAGGGACTGGACTTTGTTCCAGCCTCCTCAGTGGTTGAAAGGCATGGAAAGCAGGATGGGAATGGAGATTGTTATACAGAATTTATATAATAGAACATAGATTTGGAGAGATTGAAAAATATTAGACTCTAAAGAAGTGGTTGTATGTCAGAAATGATAAAAGACACACCATGAGAACCTGCCTTAACAAACATGGCCCTCTGTTGTGTTTTTATCTTAAAATGCGGTCTTGGTCATGTTCATATTTGTGAGGTACAGGGTCTTCAAGCTTTTAATGCATTGTTTACATACACATCATCCCCAGTGTTGTCTGTTGGTTTCGGTTTGTTTGCTTGCTTTATAGACGTGGCCCAAATAACGAAAATAAGAAAAGACCATTTGTAAACCTGAGAATTGAAGCAGGTGTTATATACTGTATATACACACTCTTACACTCATTCATTCAACTGATAGTTCTTAAGAGCCTACTGATTATTCAGCCCTGAACTGCTGGAAATCTACTTGCAAATAAGAAATCCCTGCCTTCATGGGGTTTAGAAAACAGATAAACAAGCAAATGATATTTTAGATAGTAATGAGTACTAGGAAAACAAAGTGAGTAAGAGGCTAGAGAAAGGCGGCAACTAAATTGAATGGAGGAAGCTGAAAAGACAAGCAGGTGAGAGATTCAGTCCAGCTGGAATGTTTGTTTCCTGTTGCTCTTCAACATTTTGTACTTATTTAGTGTCAGTTAAATTGCCGATCATGCATGACTAGACCTCTAAAGTGGCCTTTTGTCTTTCCCACCCTCACAGGTGTGGTTCCCCAGAGTGCACCACCAGTGCCAACAGGCTCTTCCCGCTTCCATTTCCCACCTCTGGACACCCATTCTCCAACTAGTGATGTGCAGCCAGGGCGGTTCTCTGCTAGCTCGCTAACTGCTTCTGGCCAGGAGTCAAGCAATGGCATTGATAGAAAGGTGGAGCTTTCAGAGCTGGAGGATGGCCCAGCTGCTGACTGGCGCCGGGGCGTGGATCTCATGTCCTCCCGAAGTGCCGTGGGTGGAGGGATTGGCCACCAGAAGCGCAAGCCTGACATCATGCTTCCTTTGTTCTCCAGGCCAGGGATGTACCCTGACCCCCACAGTCCCTTCGCCGTCTCTCCGATCCCAGGCCGCGGAGGCGTCCTTCACGTCCCCGTCTCACCAGCCCTGCCCCTGACCCCCACCATCTTCTCCTACAGCCCCTCGCCAGGCCTGAGCCCCTTCACCAGCAGCAGTCGCTTCTCCTTCAGCCCTGAGGAAATGAAACACTACCTTCACTCTCAAGCCTGTTCCGTGTTCAACTATCATCTGAGTCCACGGACATTCCCTCGGTACCCAGGGCTCATGGTGCCACCACTGCAGTGCCAGGCGCACCCCGAGGAGCCATCCCAGTTTTCCATCAAGCTGCAGCCCCCACCCGTCGGGCGGAAGAACCGGGAGAGGGTGGAGAGCAGCGAGGAGGCAGCACCTGTCCCTGTTCCCACACTGACTCCTGTCCCACCGAGGATTAAGGTGGAGCCAGCCTTGGAAAAGGCTCCTGAGAGCCTCAGGCAGTCGGCACGGGAGAAGGAGGAGCGCTCTCAAGAAGAGGGCACTGTGCCAGGCAGGACCACGGAGGAGGAAAAAAGCACCATCTTTGCCCGCCCGGCTGCACCGCCTGTGTGGCCTTCTGTACCCATTAGCGCCCCAAGTGAAGAACCCCTGGAGGTGTCTGAAGACAGTGAGGACAGGCCTGGCAAAGAGCCCGGGGCACCTGAGAAGAAAGAAGATGCCCTAATGCCCCCCAAGCTTCGGTTGAAGCGGCGCTGGAATGATGACCCTGAAGCCCTGAGTAAGAATGGCAAGTTTCTCTGGAATGGGTCCGGACCCCGGGGCTTGGCAACAGCTGCTGCTGATGCTTAGAACTGGAAGAGGATTGGGAGCTGTTTATACTATAATCAAAACACACACATGTATTTATGTAGCAAGATTTCAGGGTGGGGGGTGGGGAGGGAATTAGACTGGTTTGATCATTCTAGGGGTGTAGACTTGTATTTTTGTTTTGGGGATAGGATGGGGTGTCTTCTGTTGTAAATTAGGTGGGATGTGAACACACTTTTTCCTGGTGAGTAGGACGGGATTGGTATTGAACTGAAAAGAGAAAGAGCCTTTTTCCTATTGAGGCTTACACTTTGACAAACTCCCAGAGGGCCAAGAAACTGTTTGGTCCCATAATAGTTCAGGTTCCAGACTTATTTCTTTTCTATTGTATTTATATATGGAAAGCCATTAATGAATTTATTTTGCTCTGAGAGAGACACATAAAGGGAAAGGGGCATGGTTGGGAGGTTGAGCAGCGAGAGACCATTAATACTAAGTATTTTGCCTGAAATGTTTCTTTATAATTATTTCAGGGGAGGAGTAAGATAATCTGTCTTACTGGGGCAGGGGGATGTTCACGTGTTGCTCTTTTTCTTTTTCCCTTTGTTGTTGTTTGGCTTTTTTTTTTTTTTGATATAGAATGTTTTCAGGAAACATGAAATGTACTGCCAGTTAGAGCGGGGCTGGGAAGGCACAGGCACCAAGCCTCAGCTACCTGGTTGAGACAGGAAGCCCTGCTGTGAATTTCTTGGACATTTCACCTACTTCCTCTATTAAGAAGCCATGAGGAGTTGTAAACTCTTGTTCAGGGAAGAAAGAAGAGGACAGAAGGAAGTAACCTGATGCCTTTAAAAACAAAAACACAAAAATTATTATTTTTTTTTCCACCGTGCGTTTAGGGAGCCAAACCAGTGTGTGACTGTGAGCGAGTTGACTGAGACACGAGTTGAAGATGTCTCTGTTGTGTCTGCTGCTCTTACCGTTTTCTTCAGTCAAAGCCTTAACAATGAACATACTTCAACATGATACGGGTCTGTCAGCGTAAACCTGTAAAAGGGCATGGACAGCTTTTCAGATAATCCAGAGGTGTTGGAAATGGTTAAACTTTAAGCTGGTATTTAATCATCCCCACTTGATGTTATTGGGATGGGTAGCAGAAAGGCAGGATTGTGGGCTTTAAGGGCAAATTATACTTGGAAATGCAGAAGGTGGCTGGGGGTACAAGTGGATGTGTATGAGGTTGAAGGAAGAGGTGGATAGGAAACACAGAAGGCAGACAGATGCCACAGGGCTGGCAGAAGTGAACAGTG
Organism: Bos javanicus; assembly: GCF_032452875.1. NCBI lineage: Eukaryota > Metazoa > Chordata > Mammalia > Artiodactyla > Bovidae > Bos > Bos javanicus. The sequence goes on from NC_083870.1 coordinate 13,909,553, forward strand.
GGGGTCTGTCCTGACGTGTTGCCATTCTTGCCATACCCATTCCCCTAGATCGTACTAATTCTTAAGATCAGCTGACTGTCCGTGAAACTCCAGGGATTGTTTCTTCATGGGAAGTTCTGTTGCATCAACTTCAAAGGAATGGGAAGGTATTGATCATATGTGAAGCAAAAGGAACCTGGACTAAGGGCAGACAGCATCCACAGCCAGCTGTGTGTACGTGTGCGCACATGTAGTACATAGATACAGAAATACCTAACATGGCTCAGACCCTCAAGCAGCAGAGGGGGGAATAACTGCATATCTGGTAGGGGCAGGAAGTGGGCACAGGGATGCTTTCGAGAAATTCCTGACTCCATCTTACCCTAGGTGAACTCTATGTCCTAAGAAGCACTTGAGGGTTGTCTTTTTATGGTGGGGGTGGGGGGTCTTTTTTTAAACTGGAGTGCATGCTTGAGAGAGGAGCCCAGGAAAGGTTAGAGCAGGTGAGTGAGTTATTAGATGGTTTAAGATGACTTGAGTCCATCATGCCTTTTTTTTTTTTTTTGGCAGTTGTCCTCCCCTTTGTTTGAAATTCCATGAGTGACTTGTCTTTCCCTGGAAAAAGGATTAGGAGAGTGGTCCCTAACAACTCAGGCTGCCTTTGGTTGGTTGTGTTTTTGTCGGTTCCTTTCTCTGTACCTCGACTTACCTCGAATCAGAATAGCAAGCCCAGGCAGGTGGAAGAGGCATCTCTGCTTGGCATTGCCCAATCTAACCAGGGAGGCTGGCTGCCCACCACCTCTGTCCACTGGAGCAGAGGCGCCGGCAGGTGTCAGTATGAACTCAGGAATAGACATGAGGCCTTTAAAAAAGAGAGAGAAAAATCCATGATGCGTACCTGTAACCCCCTAGAACCCAAGTGCCAGAATTAATTCCTAGATGCTGCTTCTGTTTGAATAAAAAGTCACTGCTTTTACACTTGAAAAACACTCAAAAAATGTTCAACTCCATGAAAACTGTTTTTGGCTTTAAGAAACTGTTTGATGTTTAACTGTTTCCTTTGATTGCCATTCCACCAGTAAATTGTTGGTTGATTTGCACTGCACACTGGGGTTGGGGGAGGGTACTACTCAGAGCTGAACTTGGGATTGCCTGGGAAGTGGACCAGGGGATGTGGAGGTCATTGATATATCCTGGGGCAAAGGGGTGGGAGATAGTTTTTCTCCCCTAAGTCCACTCCTGGCAGCACCTGGCACAAGCCTGGCACAAAGCCAGGTCATTCTCTTCTGTGAACATCTCATCACTGACAGCATGTGGAAGGAGGGGGACAACACCAGGTCTATTTTCCCTCCCCATTTTTTCCAGCTTTTGCTGTGCCAAATGTTTAAAAATTTGCAAAGACACATTCTGAACTTGTATTAATCAAGAGCATGTTGTTGCAAGCCGTTTGCTTTTCTGGCTATAGGGAAGAACACAGTATAGAGACCTCTTCAGGGCATCCAGACTTGCTGAGTGTTTGTTTTTTAAGAACCGCTAGGAGTGAAAAATGAACAGTAAGTCCCTCCAACCCCAGTTTTCAAGCTGCACTGCATTAAACCCAGCTCGCTAACAGGGAATCACTGCACCCTAGTCCTCAGTGGGCCAAGAAACTTTCAGAAGCATTAAAAGAAAAAAATAGTTGAAGTATATCACTTCTTACCAAGCGGGTAGAGTCAGTTAGTTGGCTGTTTGTCCCTTGTTTTTTATTTATTCCATAAATATGTTTGTGTTCTTTGTTTTATAGACAGTAATGAAATATACTTTTAAATTTGGGGGAAAACTGATCCAGTCTTTCAAGAACTGTTCGATTTTTTTGTTCTTGGCAGGGCGGGGGTGGGGCGTTACCAGTTAATTTGTTTTGAAATATTTAGGCATTCTTTGAGTTATAAAATTGTGATGCAGGGATATTTGGAAATTCACACATGAAAGGTGACTTCACTAGTTACCCGCTTAAGCAGAATAGTGTGTATATGTACATAACATGTAAGTAATCCTCACTCCATTGTGCAGTGCCTTTTAGATGTTCTGCTTTCTATAAAGTCTTCAAATTTTTGCATATATATATTATATATATATGATGTAATGTTATAGAAATATATGTATAATATACATATTTTTTCCAGGGGTATCTGATAGCTCTGTATTTTGTTATGGAAGTTGAAAGAAAAAAAAAAAGTATTTTACCTCAGAAGTTAAAGTTAAATAAAAAAAAAAAAAAAGTACTTTTAAGTAACGTTTGCAGAGTGTTGGTTTTGTTGTTGCCACGCCGAGCCAGGGTGGTTGTGCCGGAGCATCTGCTGCGTGCACACTCGTTCACCCACCCCCACACTTGATTCCTGTTGTGCAGGGACCAACATAGTGAGGGCAGGTCCCTTAACAGTTTGGAGATGGTCAGTTTCCTTGTGTTGATGGCTGCTTCTGGATAGAATACCACTGCAGCCACAGACAAGTTGGTTGGGAAATTTCACCCTCCAGATTGATTGGAGAATTCATTCAGAGTACATGGCAAAGCCAGAAACAGTAGGCCACACTTTGTATGAAGTATGAAGTATTCAGAATAGGCAAATCTGTAGAAAAAACACAGGTTAATGGTTGCTGTGTAGATTGGTAATGGGTCACATTTTCTTTTGGGGGGTGATAAAAATGTTCCAGAGTTAGTGATGGTAGTTGTACAATTTGAACAGAAAACACACTGAATTAGCCACTCCTGAAAGGGTGACTCTTCTGGTATGTGAGTAATAATCGCAATAAAGATGGTTTTGTTATTATGTTTTTTGGCCGCAGCTTGCAGAATCTTACCCAACCAGGAATTGAACCTGTACCCCCTGCGTTGGGAGCACAGTCTCAACCACTGGACTGCGAGACAGGTCCTTTGTTTTGTTTTTTAAGTATATGAAAGGCCAGTGTGAGGGAAACCTAGTATTTCCCAGAAGAGGACAAGAGTCAAGAGAAGTAGGAGGAGAACTTAAGTATCACATAACACACCCGAACAAAAATGGTGCCAGGCTTTTCGTCGTTCAGTCGCCAAATTGTGTCCAACACTTCGCAACCCCGTGGACTGCAGCACGCCAGGCTGCTCCTCTGTCCTTCACTGTTTTCCGGAGTTTGCTCAAATTCATGTCCATTGAGTTGCTGATGCTATCTAACCATTTCATCCTCTGACGTCCCCTTCTTTTGCCTTCAATCTTTCCCAGCCATCTGTCTTTTCCAAAGAGTCAGCTCTTCACATCAAGAGGCAAACATATTAGGGCTTCAGCATCAGTCCTTCCAGTGAATATCCAGGGTTGATTTCCTTTAGGATCGACTGGTTTGATCTTGCTGTCCAAGGGACTCTCAAATCCAAACTAAGTAATCTCATTTTACTCTTGAGATAGGCAAATTGAGCCCAACATTTGTAGAGTCATAGCCAGGTGTTAAATTTGACTTCTATGAAAGGATCCTGTGAGTTCGAGAAGGCTGGAATTTATGAGGGGTAAGGCCAAAGGGGCAAACTAGGATGGATTATGAAGGGTCTTAGGAGATACCTAGAGTTTACATTTTATTCTGCTAGCAGTGGTCATCCCCAGTATTACGCAGAAGAGTTTGAGCTAGGCCAAGGAGCAGGAAGGCCAGCTTGTGAAGTGAACATCTCTGCTATCATGAGACTATTAACTCATTTTGGCAGGAAAAAGTGATGTGATAGAGGCTAACTGGTTGACTCCCTCAGTTCAGTTCAGTCGCTTAGTCGTGTCCGACTCTTTGCGACCCCATGAACCGCAGCACCCCAGGCCTCCCTGTCCATCTGGACAACCAACTCTACCCAAACTCAAGTGCATTGAGTCGGTGATGCCATCCAACCATCTCCTCTGTCGTCCCCTTCTCCTCCTGCCCTCAATCTTTGCCAGCATCAGGGTCTTTTCAAACTAGGCAGCTCTTCGCATCAGGTGGCCAAAGTATTGGAAGCAACCCAAATCAAGCTGGGAATGATTGGGCTTGGATTCAGACTCTCTAAGAGAGCCTCCTGATTCTTTCCCATCCTCAGGCTGCTGAAAGCAAAGTGAGGCTTGTTAGGAATGAAACTGGATGTCATTTTGAGATCAGGAAGGATCCCAGGCCACTGGTCCTGCCACCCCCTTTTGGCCATTCAATGCACAGAATTATACAGCAGTTACTCAAATTCTGAGCAAAGAGAGGAGTGAGTGATGGTGAGCAGAGGGGAAGAAGTAAGGAAAGACATGGAGCTTCAGCATGAGAACACAGGCAGGGGAGGGGGTTTCAGGGTTTGAGAGATGAGAAAGTGTAAATCTCAGAGCCTGTCAAGATGAGTGAGTCGGTATACCTACGGCTGATTCATGTTGATGTACGGCAGAACCCAACGTAACATTGTAAAGCAATTATTTTCCAATTTAAAGAATTTTTTTAAAAGATGAATGAATAAGGAGTTAACCCTTCAGAGGCTCATCACCTCCCTGTTTACAGTCCTTAGTTTAGTTTAGAAGGCCCTTCATAATCTGGTCTCCATTTACCCTCCTGGCCTCGTCCTTAACCCCACACATGCGCGCACACACACTCAGCCACCCCACATGAAGCCCAAGCTCCACCCAAAACAACCACTGCACCACCAAGCCATAGAGGCGTGAACTGGTGTGACCAGGGTTCAGGCCCCACTACCTGTGTTCTTAACCACTCGTGCCACAAGGCCTCTTGGCCCTGCTGAACTCACCGCCTGGAGACACTTCCCTCCACTTCACCTGACCAAGTACATTTTATTCAGAATTTAACTCAGATGTCATTGCCTCCAGCGGCCTCTCCTGGGCTTACCTCTGTCCACCACCCTCACATACTGTTATCAGTGTTCTGCCAGTCTGGTTTCTCATGGGATGGTCTGGAAGCCAAGGGCTGGTACAGGGTCGGTTCATTTTCCCCAGTGCCTAGCACACTGCCTGGAGCCTGAGGAGGCTTGATGCGTGTTTACTGGATAAACAAATGAGGAGAAATATTCAAAGGAGGCTCGATTGTCTGGATGGAGAATGCTGGTTAGGAATATTGAGAACGGGGAGGACTGCTGTCTCGGACATCCCCCCACTCCACCGCCCCTACTCCTCTTGTCACAGCTTCTGCTTCCCTTCTCTCTCAGGAGCTGGGCGTGTTGACTCCCTGAGGAAGGGAGATAAACTGGAATTGGCTCTAATCCCATAGTCCCACCCCTGCCATTTTACTGAGTGTGAGGCCTTGGGCAGATTATGGAACCTCTCCATGCCTCTATCTATTTTATAGGATTGTTGTGAAGATGATACACATAAAGCATTTAGTCCTTTTTTATGATATTTATGCCTGTACTCTATATGTGGAGGCTTGTGCCTTCACATCACTTGCTTTGGCCCCTCTCAGGAGAGGTAAAATACTTGGTACAGGAAGGGGACCCTTTCAGGGCCCGAGAGTGTGCTCTTGTCTAACATTTGGAAATGAATTATCCAAGGAGACACATATGCTGAGAAAGCAAGAGACTTTACTGGGAAGGGGTGCCTGGGTGGAGAGCAGCAGGGTAAGGGAACCCAGGAGGACTGCTCTGCCGCGTGGCTCCCAGTCTCAGGTTTTACGGTGATGTGGTTAATTTCCAGGTTGTCTCTGGCCAATCGCTCTGACTCAGGGTCCTTCATGGTGGCCCGTGCATCATTCAGCCAAGATAAATTCAAGTCAGAAGGACTCTGGGAGGTTGGTAGGACATATGGACTGGAGTCTCCTTTTGGCTTTTCCCGAAGTCTTCGGGTTGATGGTAGCTTGTTAGTTCCACGTTCCTTACCAGGACTTCCTGTTGTAAGATAACTCATGTAAGCGGTTACTATCAGGCCTGGGCAGGATGGGCAGTTTCGGTCAGTCGTTCCCCTAACACAATGATCCCTGTTTTACAATGAGAAAACTGAGGTCCACTGTTGGTGACCTTCCCACTGATTCAAACCTATCTCATGAGTCTGAATCCCATACTTTGCCCACTCCTGGCCTTGGATCTCTGAGGCAGAGTAAAGACACTTTAATCAGACACACAGAATTAGGGTGGTGCAGGGGACCCCGACCTTGGCATCTCTCCAGGCATCAGGCCTTGTATTACAATCTGGAGGGCAGGAGGAAAGTCAGCACCTGTAGCAGGCCCAGGGGACAGGGCATTTATCTCTGGACAAACAGATTCCTGGGGCTGGGCTGTGAGGACTGACCAAAGAGGGATAAAGATCAAAGATGAAAGAAAGCCTTCCCCAAATTCAGGGGAGCCCCATCCTGACTCCCAGGGCCCAGGTTGAGGGGGAAGCCCCACATCTCCAATCCCGGACTCCAGAATCTGGGAATCTGGTCTAGGCAGCAACGGGGAGGGTGCAGCCCCAACAGTGGGTGAAGACTGGGGAGTGACGGTCTGAGGCCAAGAGGAAGCAGGCCCTGCCCCAGCATCCCTGCCTCTTGCCTCAGTTGTCAGGTGCTGGCTCCATCCCAGCTTCAGCCCAAGGAATGGTTTAGGACAGTCAGAACCTCACAACCTTTGTCCCAGAGAGCTAAGGGCCCGTGAGGGAGGCGCCTCTGGCCTCTCACCCTGGGCCCTGCAGGGACCTGACCAGGGAGGAGAGGGAAAGAGGGAGGAGGCTGGAGGGACCACTCGCCCCAGGAGACAGGTCAGACTTGAAAACACAATTCTAGGGGCTTTTGTTCCAGGGTGTCTTTTTTGTCCTTCTGTTCCTCACCCCACCCCCAATATTTCTCCAAGAGTAAACAGGCAGAGGGTGGGGTAGAGATGTCTTTGTATGATTTTGACCTTGCAGCAACTAACTAGAAGGAAAAGGGAGGGGAAACTGAGATTTGCATAGGTATCTTCAGAATATCACAATGAAGGAAGTTTGCTTTGGTTCTCCCACTCCTGGCCCAATTGGGAAAATCTTTATCTGCACATGCTGAAATTTTGGTGACCAACTCCTCCAGCCCCCATGTTGACAATAACAAGTAACATTTGTTCGCTCTTGTCACTTGCCTTAATTACTTGATCCACAGATTGATCCACAAAATTGCCCTCTATGGATTATTATTACTATTATAATCTCCATTCTGCTGATGAGGAAAACAAGGGTCAATGAAGTTAAGTGAATCACCCAAGATCAACACAGCTAGTAAGTAACCAAACCAGGACTCCCCGAGTTTGTCCTGGTGTTTGAGAAAAAGACTCCATGCTTTCTCTCAAATACCTCCCTACCCCTCGGTGATGATACACAGACTAGAAGGAAAAGGCAGGGGGATCGAGCTGCTTTAAAGAGGCCCCTAGACTTCTCTAAGGGAAACATGGAATCATTGCCAGGGTGAGCTGCCCTGAGATGACCTCCAGACCAAAGAGGAAGAGACCAAACATGTATCCAGTCATTCATTCATTCCTGAAACTGATATGATGGGCCACGTGCCCAGGGACACAGTGGGTCCCTGCTCACAGGACACTCACAAGGGCTCAGTTTCCTGGGGAAAACGAGTCAACATAATGAACTGAAATACAAGGCAGATTGTGCCTAGATGACAATAGTCATTCATTTATTCAGCTAACATTTCATGAGTGCCTGCTGGAGGCCAGACTCTCTCTTGGAATTTCACAGTCAAATAAAGACACTCTGAGTCCACCAGGAGCCTCCAGTCAGAAGACGGGTAATTAGGAGGCTGCGGCTCCTCCTCTAGTGCTCTCCCCACAATGCCACAGCCTTTCCTTGCATTCCCCAGTGAGCTGTAACTTTACCAGTTACCAGAGAATTTTCAGTACTGACTTGGGCAGGCAAGAACTCAGATGTCCCCACAATACTGGGGGAGTTCTCACTCTCCTCCATGCCCTTTCTGAAAAAGAAAAAAGAAAAAAAACCAAGACCCCTTCTAAACACAGGCACCAGTCCCCACGTTGACTGGTGCCATTCACCAGCAGCATCCACACCACCACCCTTGATCAGCAAGAACCAGGGTCCTCCTCATAGCCTCCTGCCCCAGAGTCTAGCTTGGCTAGTACCCGACATGTAAGGCATGCTCTATAGATAGAGTAGGTAGGTTATACTGCCAATAACTGAAGCAGGAGGCACAGCTCCCTCCGCAGTTAGGTTAGGCTGATGCGGACGGCTTGGTCCTTGCAAACCTAGTTCTCAGCCTGAAAGAGCTCCTACCTGATGGAGGAGACGGGTGCGGGGATCCCCTTATCTGCACTCGCCCTCAGGACACAGATGTGGGCAGCTGACTATCCATCTGTCTAGGGCTGTGGCCCCCACCTAGGGGGTAAGGGGGAGGGAGCGGAGAAGATAGAAAATGAGTGGGACTACAGTCCATCAGTCTAGAAGGACTATTGAGAGTGGGTCAGTTTGGGAAGGGAGGACAGAGACTGGGTGAGGGCATGTGAGATGAAGAGGGGCCCTAGGTGTTGTGGGGTGGGGGGGCGGGTGGTGGCAGCCCTAGCACAGGTTGGGAGCTGGAAGGGGCAGGGGGTGATACACTGGAAGACAGACCACAGAGGCTGAAGTGGAAGGCAGACTTAGAGACGAATTCCCAAGGAGGTAAGGTGGGGGGAACTGAAGCAAGCAGGCAGGGGCTGCGGAAGGAGTGGGCAGGGGAGCGGGGCTGAGAGCAAGGAGCACCACCCCCCCAACCTCCTGCCCATGGTATTGATCCACTAGATTACTCAATTTCACCCGTATTGATCAGGTAATTGCTTTATCTCGGGTCTCATTTGAGCTCTGCATTCCCCTGGCTTCCCCATCTCTCTCTCTCATTTTTTTTTTTTCCTATCAGCCTGACACAAGGCTTCTTAACACAGAAATATATATATGTATATGTATATATATATATAAAGATTTGGTTAGCCTGCCCAGGGTTGGTGTTTGGGGTGGGGGATGGGAGTGGATAGGAGGTGAGACCAGCCTCCCCTCGGAGCCCCTAAATTCTCTTTCAAGAAATCCTTCCTGGCTCCAGATAGTGGAAATGTCTGCCCTCCCAGGGTCTCCAAGGTCCAGGTAAGAGCTGGAGGAAATAGACACCAAAGGCCCTGGGCTCAGCCTCTCTCTCCTCACCATCCCACCCACCCTGCTCCCCTAACTACAAGACCTGGAATCCCCCAGCACCCCAGCCAGGCTCTCGGACATCCCTTCAGTAAGTCTGCAGAGTCTTGCCTCCGTCTGTCCCTCTGGCTGCGCGTCACTGTGTATCCTGCCACTACCCCTGCCCTCTCTGGAGCCCAGTACATGGGTCCTTCCTGCCCACCTTCCTCACCCCCTCCAACTCTCCTTGGCCCTGGCCCAATTCCCCACCCCTGGGGACCCAAGCATCCTGCCTTCAGCTGGAGGAAGGAAAACTAGGGAAGAAGCCTCAGCCATTCGCCAGGGAATCCACAGACAGTTCCCCCAGGGAGTCCCTAATCTGAGAGGCAACACCTCATGGCTTCCTTGAAGCCTCCAGTCTAAGAGTAGGGACCAGACCCATCTGAGGACAGGACTAGGGGAACCACACAAAAGATAAAAGGCGAGGTCTAGGGAGTGGAGGGAGTGCTGGGAGATCCCAGACGAGATCCAGCTCTCTCCCCAGTCTCCCAGAGCTCAGCCCTGCTCAGCTCACAGACCAGCTGGGCAGAAAGGCAGCAGACACTGAAACTGTAATTTGCCGACAGCAGCATCCTGAGTATGGATGTGGAGTCGGTGGGGCCAAGGGGACCCGTCCACTGCAGTGCACACTCTGGGCTCCTGGCACCCTGGAATTCTCTGCGTAGTGACCAGGGAGGTGTCCAGGCACACATGGTCCTCCACCCTGGGCGCACCCTCCTGAGTACAGGCCTGGGGGCAGCTGTCCATCTGTGCTCTTGCACATGCGGGCTATGTCGCTTCAGTCGTGTCTGACTCTGTGCAACCCCATGGACTATAGCCTGCCAGTCTCCCTTGTCTGTGGGATTCTCCAGGCAAGAATACTGGAGTGGGTTGCCATGTCCTCCTCCAGGAGAATCTTCCTGACCCAGAGATCAAACCCACGTCTACTGCATTGGCAGGCGGGTTCTTTACGACTAGCGCCTGGCACCTGCAAATGTCAAGAGCGGGCCCAGGATGCAAAGATTCTTCGCCATGGAGCTCAATTTCCAAGACTTCCACCGAGACCTTGAGCCAGGCATTGAGGTAGGAACTGGGAATTCCATGGTGAACACAATGGATAAGACTCAGACACTCCCCATGGAGCTTAGAGACTCTAGGACATTATAAACCATCTCTCCATCTGTAACCTCTGGACCCCTCACCCAACGCCATGCACACCAGCCAGGGCCTTGCAGGCTCACTCTATCCCCTTTGAGCAAGGGAGCCCCCAGACAGAGAGAGAGGGAAGGACTCAAAGCCGTGTGTCCAGACATGATCTGCACTGGGAAGGGGGGTAATCCCAACTCTGAGCCCCACAAACTCATCCCCACCCAGTGAGGAGCCAGAGGAAGAAGCAGCTGGTGTGCAGGAGGGCATGAGCCCCCCAGGGTCCATCCGGCTACATCTTACCTGCCACGAGGTGGTGGACACCAGTGTCCCCCACAGAGCTTTTCCTGAGCAGAGGACAACTGATCTCTTTCCTTCCTGTCTCAGTTTACAGAGTCCCAGCTCCGCTTTGGGGAAGCTCCTCCCTGAGTCCAAGCAGCATTCCCCTACTGCTCCCACAGTCTTTTTTTTTTTCTTCCTAGTTCCTCTTCCATTCAAATGCCTCAACTTTTCCAGCTTCTCCTTCAACTCTCCTCACCCCATCTCTCTCTCATCCTTCCTTCCCTGACACCTGCACCCATTCACTTTGGCCTCCTGATATCCAGGCTTGGAAGGAGCTGGGACCCTCTGTCCCAGTTCTAATACTGAAAGTCTTGAGTTTGAGAGAACCTCTGTGTCCCAGGGACAGGAATGCACCCTACCTGGAAGGTAAGATACTGCACGAGGCTCAGATGGGAGCAGGGTTTGGGTGCAAATACGAAGAGGCCAGCAGCATTTTCCCACGTGTCCGCAGAGACAGACAGACACACATACACACTATACACAGAGATACCCATAAACAGTCTCCAAAACAAAAGCACAGCCCACACACCCAGGAGCAGACATTCACAGACACACAGACACACGCACTCAGGCTCACACACAGACACGCCCAGACTCACACACCCACACTCCTAGAGACAGGTGTGTGTGGTCACAGACGGGCACATACAGTATACCAACAACACACAGTGGAAACACCAGAACTGACACAAACGCCCACGCACAAAACACACGGCCATGGAGACAGACATCCACGGGAGACGTGCACTCATTTTACGACTCATCGGAGACACACAGACACACATTCAGACACCCACAGAGAGGCAGGAAGGAGACCCGGGAGCACAAAGACGCCTTCACCTGCGCCCACGGGCTGAGCTGAGCAACAGATTCCAGACCTTTTCCCTGTTCTGCCCTGGAAATACTCACAGGGCTGGGGGGGCAGGGGGGGAGGTGGGCAGCTCCTCCTCACCCCCCAGAGGAGAAGGTGGACCCAGCCCCAAGGTCTCCATGGACCCCAGCTCGAGATTCACAGAACCAAACGAAGAGCACGCACCCCCTACCCTACTGAAGATCTTTCTCCCTGGGGTGTGGGGGGGTCCTGCCCCCCAACCAGGAGCCAGGGCTGGGGACAGCTCTGAGACTAGCCTCTCTGGAGACGGAGGGGCGGGGGGGTGGGCGTGGGAAGCCCTGGCTCCCTCTCTGGGGGTCGGGTGGCGGGGGTGGAGAAGTGTGAGTGAAATGGGTTTATTACTGGGAGTCTGTTGCCTCGATTGGTATCGATCCCCGCATGTCACCTTCCATTGCCACTAATGGGACATGAAGAGTCGCTACCGACACCAGCCCCGGCGGCACGCACAAACCCATAGCTCCCCTCCCCCGTCCCCACGTCCCGAGCTGCAGCCCAGGCGGCCTCGGCCCTGCTACCAGCTGACCCCCTCCTCCCTCCACCTCATCAACTCCTTCTCCTTCGCTTCCTCTCCTTCTGCCTCTTCTTTGTCTCCTTGAGTCTGACTCCAAAAGCTTCCCCCACCTGCTTTCCTTTCCCCCTTTACGGTCACCTAAGGACCCTATCCCCCCACTCAGGGGTGTCCCTTTTCCCTCCCTTCACTTCTCTCCTTCCTCCTCTGGGTCCAGAATCGGCCACCATCACTCCCCAAATAAGGGTGCATTGGGTCCCAGCCAATCTTGGGGAACAAGGGGGAGTCAAGGAAATGAGCCAGTGGGAATGACCCCTCTTTCACCAACATCTGGCAAGGAGTGCTTCTCAAAGGATAATTTCCTTCTATCACACCAACCTGGCCAGACAGAACATCCTGGAACAGCCGAGTCCCCCAAACAGACCCTCCTGGAACAGCGGGGCCCCCCACCTTCAGTCCACTGGCTGCCACGACCCCAGGCTGGATCCTGGGTAGAACAGCAAAGAGAGAGTGAAGATGAGGAGTCTGTTTTCTTTTCTCTTATCCTGCTCCTCAGGGAGGAGATGGCACCACCTCCCTGTCCACCCCACCTGGCAAGCCCCACATCCCCTGCAGTGCCTGGTGAAGCCCTCCCCAGGGCCTGATCCCATCCATGGGTCTGCAGTCCTGCCCACGGTAATGTCAGATAGTCACAAAGGCACAAGTGAGACCCGAAAAGACCCATCCAGGGTGATGAGGTCTTGATACAAAGTATGTCAGACAGTGTCCATAGGCTGGGAATTTAGCCTATTGTGCTGGTTACTCAAGTATGAAAAAAAGTCACTAACTAGAGCAGGAAAAGTCCACTCGAGGCGCAAACAGAGCATCCTTGGCTTTGCTGCTGGGAAAGCAGTCTGCATGCCCGAGTCTGTGCCATTAAGCCCTGGGGACTGGTGGGGCAGCTGAGGAGAGGGACTCCTCCCAGCCCCACCCTGCACCACACTCAGCCCTGAGAGACTCCTCCCCACGTGGACCCTGGGAGACACCCAGAGCCATCTCTAGGCCCCCAGGTAAAAAGGGTGGCCTCTTGTCGATCCCTGTCACCAGACAGGGATGGGGTTTCCACCCCTCATCACTTAGCCCCATTACTGTGTCCTGTCCAGGTTGTTTAGGAGGCTGGACCAGGCCAAGTAGAGGTACTAGATACAAAGCTAGGGGTTTGAAGGTAGCTTCAAAAGTTGAGGCTGCTCGAACCTAGATGTCCACCGACTGATGAATGGACAGCTCAACAAGGCAGCTTATAAAATTATTCAGCCATAAAAAGGAATGCATTTGAGTCAGTTCTAATGAGGTAGATGAACCTAGAGCCTATAACACAGAGTGAAGTAAGTCAGAAAGAGAAAGATAAATGTAGTATACTAACGCATATATACAGAATCTAGAAAGATGGTACCAAAGAATTTATTTGCAGGGCAGCAATGAAGAAACAGACATAGAAAATAGGCTTATGGACATGGGAAGAGGGGAGGAGAGGGTGAGATGTATGGAGAGAGTAACATGGAAACTTACATTACCATATGTAAAATAGATAGCCAATGGAAATTTGCTGTATGTCTCATGGAATTCAAACAGGGGCTCTGTATCAACCTAGAGGGGTGGGATGGGGAGGCAGATGGGAGGTTCAAGAGGGAGGGGACATATGTATACCTATGACTGATTCATGTTGAGGTCGGACAGAAAACAACAAAATTCTGTAAAGCAATTATCCTTCAATTGAAAAATAAATGAATTTTTTGGAAAAGGTTGAGGTTGCTTGTTGCCAAGGTAGGGTAGTTGGAGGGTCTAGAGTGTGGGGAGCCAGTGGGATGTTCCTTTCTGGTTTACTCTGCAACCCTTGGTAGGACAGCCCCATGTCCAGGCACTGCACCAGGCACCTGATACACACAGAGATGCTCAGAAAACCAAAGGAAGCGACTTCCCTGGTGATCCAGTGATTAGGACTCCATGCTCCCACAGCAAGGGGGCATGGGTCCAATCCCTAGTGGTCAATCCCACATGCCTTATTGAGCTGCCAAAAAAAAAAAGAGCAAAGGAAAGGGCTGGATTTGGCCAGCGGACACCCTTCCCCAAAGGGCACTAGGCCCTTTGCCTGTGTTTTGGGGAAGAAACAGAGGAGGCCCAGGGTCCCATGCTAGAAGCCAAAGTCTGTGCTGAGTGCCCGGGGTTCCTAGTCCCAAGCCAGCCTCCTCGAGGAGGCCCAGCAATCAAAATGTGAATTGACCAGAAAGGGTGGGGGTGGTGAAGGGGACACTTTGATCAGGTTTACGGGAATACAAGAGGAAGTGGGTAGGGACAGCGTGTGGAGCAGCAGAAGAGAAAAGGTGAAACCCTAATTGTCTCAGAAGCAGCTGCTCTGGTTCTCGAAAGGACTTGAAGTTAGCAACGTGAGGGACTTTCCTGGGAGTTGGGACGGTGGCAGGAAGTAGGAAAGCAGAAGAGCCTTGATCCTCCCTTCCTGGGAGCCTGTCAGATGTGGCCCTCCCAGGAGAGCTGTGGAGGCATCAGGTGGTCCAAGACCCTTGGGGTCCAGGCAAGGTGGAGGTCCCAGTCCTCCCACTAAAGATTCTGCCACCACCTGCTCTTCCAATGGGGCCTTCATGCTGGAGCAGGAGTGGGGAACGCTTCTTCCTCCCCAGAATGCTCTCCTTGGCCTTGGCTGCTTCCCGCTTTGAACTCAAATCGTCCTAAATCCTTACATGAGGGAAATAGGATGGAGTGAAGGGGAGCAAGGGACAGAGCCAGCTCTTCAGGTGGGAAAACACCAGTGATACCTGAGAGAGATACCCAGAGTGGCCTGTCCCTGCACCAACTCCGGTCTTCCTGGTTGTAGCTCTCTGTTTTCTATGGCAATCAAGTTTACTTCATCCTGGCTAATATTCCTCCCTTCTCCCTGCACCAACTCCCTGGAACAACGTTCTGGACCATCCCTCCCTTTGCAGCTTCTTTCCTTTCTGCCATCGATGGGCCCTGAGGCCCGTCCTGCCTCTCCGCCCCCAGCAAGGACTCTCTTTGTGGCCCCCCAGCTCCTGTCTCTTCCATCAATCAACCTCTCTCTCTCACCTTTCCATCATGTTAGCTTCGGTTGATTTAACCAGAAAACAACCCCTAGAATTTAATTCCATGGCCCTCCATTCCCATCTCGATCAGCTCGAGACTGGGAGGGGCTGTGTAATGATGGAGGAGTAGCAAAGGGTAGAGACAGAAACTTGGCCTCCTAGACTCAAGAAGAGAAAAAAGAAAAGAAAATCATATTGATTCCCCAATGACAGTCATCAGTCTTTTCCTCCCCACTAGGGACTGCAGAGATTGGACACAGGCCCAACAGGTTCCAGGGTCCCTTGGTCCCCAGGACTTAAAAACAGAGGCTGTAGTGATCTTTGACATGCTCACTCCTCTAGTTTCCCCTAAGGTCAGTTACCTAAATCCTCCATGCCCTCCCCAGTGTAAGCTGGAATCTTACCACCTTCTCTTGTTCCTGCTGTTTTTAGTGGGATACCTGATGCCCCTGCAGTTACTTTCTTCCATCTGGTTTAGGATTTAGTTGGCAGTTCTTCTTGCTGTCTAACTTTGAGTAGTATTTATAAAGAAAAGGAAAATGAAAAATCTATTTTCTATAGCCTTAAGAGGAAAGAGACATAATAAGTGCTTTAAAAACCTTAGAGAAAAGGTGATTGGGTAAATTATCAGTTTCATTTTAGTACTTGAGACTAAGAGGAAAATTATAGATTATGACTGTTCATCCCCAGTATGGGAGCAGGGTGGGGCCTGGGACTCCAAGGGAAAAGCAGGGAGTGAGGTGGTGTTAAGAGTCAGAGGTTGTGAAGAGGGGATTCTTTACCAAGCCAGGACTCTTATCTCCACAGGACCTTCTGAGAGAGAAGGGCTGATGCAGAGGGAAGGGTAGACAGCTGGAAGGACTTCCCGACAGTTCTGTCCCTTTTCCTAGAACTGAGGCAGGAGTAGCCCTCTCATCAGTCTCTCTGTTGGTCAGATGTTTCAAGAGCCATCTGCCCCAGAGGTGGGCTCTGGATGCAAAGGACCCAGTGGAAGACACTCCCTCCCACGGCACCCCCACAGAGGTGCAGAGGGCGTGGGGCCGTGGTGCCACCGGCCCCTGAAGGGTTAAAGCTATTGTCTGAAAAACCACATCAGCTCCCCTGGGAGCTTGGAGATCCCGCTCTCATTTTAAGTAACCCTAACTCAGCGTGTGATGAGCGAGGGGTCGCTGGGCGAGAAGTGCGACTGGAAGGAGCCGCTGGACAGAGCCCGGACCGGCTGGCTGCTGCGGCAAGGTAAGGGGTTCGGGGGGCCAGCCAGGAGGACGATCCTTCTCCGCCCCACCCCCATCCCCACCCCAGCTGGGGTGCCAGTTGGGGGACAGCTGGGAAGGGGAGAAGAAAAGAGACACAGGCACCGGGTGAAGATGAGAACCCAAGGGCCACACTGAAGCCTCCTGGAAGGGGCCAGGCTCCTCTATACAGATGCAGGATAGTGCAGAGGCAGGTGTGGGGCAGTCAGGGCAGAGAGAGGGGTTGAAAGACAGAGGGTCTGACATGGCACCAGGGTCTTCTCCTCAGATGGGGCGCAGCTGGGGTCAGATGTCGGCTCACTGGGGCAGAGCAGACTCCTGGGATTCATGGGGCTGAGTCAGGCTCTGGGTGCTGAATGAATGAGGGTCTCAGCCATCCCCGTGCCCTGTTGTCTCTGCCTACAGGGAGTTCAGCATCTCAGCGTGTCACTGCTGCCATCCCTCTGACACTGAGGGGGTGGGCATCACAGCCTGGGCATAGGAAGGAGCAGCAGGTGGTCCAGGGAGGGCAGAGTTAAGGTTGTGCTCCCATCTGAGCCAGACTGGGATGAAGTGACATCTCTGATGGGGTGACGGGATTCTGCCCCGTCCATCTGCTTCCCTCGCTTCCTCAGACTCCTGGCTCCATCCCAGAGAACGAGATCCAAGAAGCCTGAAATCTAAGAACTTGGGTGCCCCTTGACAGGAGCACCCCAGTGATGGTGGGGACAGATGTGGGCTGTGTGAAGTGGGAAAGTCACCCAAGGTGATGTTCCTATGGCAGACAGAGGTCCCGTGACTCCCAACCCCTTCCCAACTGACCAGAGGAGACGGAAGAGAGTGGTGCCACAGCCACTGCATCTCCAGCCCCTCTCTGGCCCTGCTCAAGGGCAGTGGGGCCCCATGGGGAGAGGGTCCAGGGCACACGCATGGGGTTGTAAGCTGGGTTTAGTGGAAGTTGAAGTTAGGGCTCGCGGTAAGACTGGGGATGAGGACGAGGGTTGAGGTGGAGGCTGGAAGCAACACTGCACGAAGGGCTGGGACTGAGTCAGAAGGCATCAGAGGCCCCCAGCTGAGGAGAGCGCCCCAGAGGCCCTCTGCCCACAGCTGCATTCCTGGTCCCTGTTACTCAGCCCAGGAAGGTCTGCCAGCTCATCCCAGCTCAGCACTTGGCTGGGAGCTTTCACTTCCTCCAGCTGGCCTGGCTCCTCAGCCACCTCAGCAGCGCCTGCTGGAGGGGATTTCTTGTCCCCTGGTCGGGGTGGGGGGGGGGGGCGGGGATGAAGGGAAGGATCAGGGGGTGTCCAGGCAGGGGGATCCCCTGAGGCCCTGCTGATGGGAATGAGATGAAAGGAACTGACACTGAGTTTGTGCTGGGGGAGAGGGCAAGGGGTTGCTGGAGGGCTGGTGGGGGGCGGGGGAGAGAAGGGGCTGTAGAAGCCAGGTCGGGAAGCTGGGGGCCTGGGTTTGATTTCCAGCTCTGAAGCACAGGTGAGAGACAGGAGGGCAGGAGAAAGACAAAGAGGTAAGAAAAAAGAAACAATAAGGAGAGGCAGGGACGGAGACAGGGCAGGCTGGGTGAGCGGTTGGGGAGGCACTCGCAAGAAGGAAAACAGGCTCAGCGGAGGCAAGACAGACCGCTTGGTTTGTAGACAGTATGATTTGTAGACGTCAGATGTAAGGAACAGAGAAACCAAGGGAAACTGAAACAGAAAAGTATAAACAACAGAGAGAAAAGAAAATGATGGAGCTGGGGAAGTAAGGCAAGAGAAGGCTTGGCGGACGGGAAGTGGAAAGGAGGAAGAAGGAGACTTGAGCGGGGAGAGGAGAGAAACTGTAAGGAAGGAGGAAACAGTTGAAAATTAAAGGTCAAACAAAGCGAAACAGAGACGTGGAGGGGCCAGACCAAGGCAGGGGTGGGTGTGGGGCTGGAAGCTGGTCTCCTGACACCCTAATCCACATCCCCCAGCCCATGGGGCCTTAAGGGGTCTGGGACTTCCCCCATGACTTTTAACTGCCCTTCCTGCCAGCTCTGGGGGTGGAGCATGGGGGTGTCTGGGTTTGGGTTTCTACTCCATGGAGTTACACAAACCTTTTAAATCCCACGGCCCCCAGGGACCATGGAGGCAAAAGCCAGAGACAGTCTGCAAGGGGCTGGAGGGGCTGAGGGGAAGAGGAGGTAAAGATCTGAGACCCCTGGGTGTGGGGGAAGGGCGGAGAAACTGAGGACAGGAGCTGGCTGAGATGGAGCCTGGAGATGGAGCTCAGGGCTGGGGAGGAGGAAGAAAGGGTTCAGGAGGAGTCCAATGAGCCTGGCAGGAGCAGTGGCAGAGAAGGCAGTGTCTCTCACGGGTGTGGGCTGATGGCCTGCGGGAGGGAGCCAGGGTTCAGCTGGCTAGATTCCCAGCCAGGAAGCATCCAGAAGGGGTCCTCTGCCCTAGAGTCTCTAGGTCTGACAGAAAGGACAAGATGTCCTTGGTGAAGAAGGACATCTATCCCAGCTCCTCCCCCAAACTCCCCAAGGAAAAAGGTGTTGGCTTTGCCCTTCCCAGGCTCCCAGCCGGTCTTGCTCGCCCACCTAAGCTGCTTTCACTAATAGCATTAAGGAAGGTCTCAGGACTAACACTCCCCACTTGGGGCTGAGATCAAGGGGAGAGACTAGAGGCTTCTAATCAGATTGGGGATTTGGTGGTGGGTGGTGGGGGGGAGGAGGGATACACAGTTTGCTCAGTGCTCACCAGCAGAAGATATTACCCACCCCACCTCACCCCCAGCCCACCAGCCTGTATTTCCCTGGTTGCCCCTCTGGGCTGGTTTCTCCACTCCGATCTTTCCTTCTCTCCTGGGGTGGTATCTGGACCTCACCTGTGTCCACAGCATCCAATTTCCGCAATGCTATTTGTCTCTGATTCACTCTCTTCCTCGCTGACTCACTTGCCCTCTCTTTCAGCTGCCTTTGAATTTACAGTCTGTCTTCCCACTGCATCAATCAAGCAGTCACTGAGAAGACTTGGTTGTGTCCAAACAATCAGATTATGGGGACAATCCACTTTAGCCCCTTAGAAGGGCCAACAACAAAGTGTCTTTGAGGCACAAATTTCATACTTTGCATGGGGGCAACCTTGGTCTTGAACTCTGAGGGTTTTTTAATTCTGGGTGTGTTCCTGTCTTTCTCACTCTGTCTGTATTCCACTCTGCCCGTCTGATGTCCTCTGGCTTCCTGGGGTTCCCACTGATCATCTTTCAGGCAAAGAGCCCACTCCTTAGGTTTAATGGGAGTGCCTCTTTCAGGACCCCAGGGCCTCCTGCCAGCCTTGCCCCTGCTCCCAAGTTTTCTGCCCTGATTGATTACAGCTGGGAGCCTGGAGTCAGACAGACCTGTTTCCATCTGGCTCCACCACTTGCCCTGGGATCTTATGCAAGTCTCCTAATCTTTTGAACCTCAATTTCCTCAGCTTGCAAAACGAAGATAATGATACCCATCACAAAGGATCATTGTGAAGATTCAATGAAGTAACTAACATAAGGGAAAAAAATGTCAAGCCCAATGCTAGGTGCATGATAGGGGCCCAATTCATATTAACTAAACCCTTGAAAAGGTAAAATCTGCTTGGGACATTTCGTTTGGCTCGTTTGGCTGGCTAAGACTTACTGTCTATTTTATCATTGTTATCTCTGTTGCTTTTCTTAAATAATGACCTAGAACCTACATGTGTTGCAATGGGCCCTTGCCGTTGGTCAAGGGGATTAATCATATTATTAATAATCAGAATAATGGTAAGACAATAATAATAATTGCTTGCTACTATAACCCATCAGGAAATACAAAGCCCTTAAGAGCAGGCTCTCTGATCATTCAAGATTGGGTTATGATCCTTTGTGATTTATGGTTCTCAATACTCATCCTCTCAGGCCATTGCACTGATCCTGTAGTCCGGGCAGGAGGGGCTGTGCAATGGCCTGTTAGAGCTGCCCCCACCTCAATCCCCAGCCCACAGGACAAGAGGGAGGGAGCTGGGAGAAGGGGGGAATAGACAGAGTAGGAACACCTCCCCCCAGCCTTGGGGAGCATTGCCACCAGAATGTGGGTTAAAATCAGTCCTAATGAGCTGGATGAACCTAGAGCCTATTAAACAGAGTGAAATAAGTCAGAAAGAGACATATGGTATATTAACACATGTGTATGGGATCTAGAAAGATGGTACTGATGAGACTATTTGCGGAGCAGCAGTGGACACGCAGACATAAACAGACCTGTGGACACGGTGGAAGAAGGAGAGGGCGGGATGGATTGAGAGACTAGCACATGTAAAATGCAAAATAGACGTTTTCATGTATAAAATGGAGGGCTGGTGGGAATTTGCTATGTGACACAGGGAGCTCAGCCCAGTGCTCTGTGACCACCCAGAGGGGCGAGATGAGGAGGGAGATGGGAGGGAGGCTCTGGAGGGAGGAGATATGTGTGTCTCTGTGGCTGATTCACTCTGATATATGGCAGAAACCAGCACAATAAGGTAAAGCAATTATCCTCCAATTAAAACAATTTTTTTTTTTTTTAAAAAAAAGAAGTATGAGGAATTACGGTTAAACAGCCAGAGCAATGCTTGGGTGTGAAGGTAGAAGTAAAACCGCTCGTCTCTGAGGGTTCCCCGTGGCCAGCTCAGGGACCCCTGCAGAAAAGGGTGGACTAGAGGGAAGACACTTGGCAGGACTCAGCAGCAGTGAGGATTTCCACACCCAGAGCCAGCAAGCTCCTCAGACATGCGAGGATCCAAGAAGGACCCTCACAAACATGGGAGAAGCCAAGGAGGAGGCTGAGGCATTTAGGAAACCCAGAGTTTGACCTACTTGGACGTAGTATTTTTAATTTTTTTCTTTGAAGGAGCAGGAGAGAGGGTGTGGTAGCCTACCTAGGTGGCTGAATATTATAAATGTTGAATTAAGGTCTTGCTTTGCACTCTTTCACTTAAGAGCTGTGTGTGTGACCCTAGAGAAGTCACTCAGCACCTCTGCGTTCCATCTCAGCTGATAACTTCCTGTGAGGTTCAAGATGTGTCAATTCCTCCCCACAGTGCAGGGTGCCTTGAGGGTCTGCTCTCCAATGGGTTTATTGTTCCCTTCTTGCCAGATCCTAAACCTGAGATCTCAAACCCTCCAGACCAGGAAACTTTATCAGATCCAGCAGGCACGGCAGCCCTAGGAATTATATCTACTTCCTCCAAGGAACATGCCTCCTTGGGCATCTGTCACCTCTGCAGCCCCTATTTCCCCATCCGTTCTCCTGAGCTGAAGTAGGAGAGATCCCCAAGCAGCTGGAGGTTAGACAAAAGAGGAACTTTCCAATGAGTTGCTTCCCAGGTGGCACTAGCGGTAAAGAACCCTCCTGCCAACGCAGGAGACCTAAGAGACACGGGTTCCATCCCTAGGTTGGGAAGATCCCCTGGAGAAGGAATGGCAACCCACTCCAGTATTCTTGCTTGGAGAATCTCATGGACAGAGAGAAGAACCTGGTGGCTACAGTCCCTGGGATCACAAGAGTTGGGCACGAATTAGCAACTAAACCACCACCACCACCATAGTTGGTTAACAATGCTGTGTGCATTTCCGCTATACAGCAAAGTGATTCAGTTATACATATATACACATCCCTTTTCATATTCTTTTTCATTATGGTTTATCACAGGGTGTTGAATAGTTCCCTGTGCTATACAGTACGACCTTGTTATCGGAATTCCTCAACTTCTTAACACCCACAGCCCCTTGATGCTGTTTCCCCGTGGGTTCTTGCTACTCACAGTACAGCCCACAGACCAGCAGCACTGAGATCACCTAGGAGCTCGTTAGAAATGCAGAATCTCAAGTTCCACCAAGTCCCACTGAATTAGAATCTGCATTTTAAAGAGATCCCCAGGCGACTCTTATGCACATTAGAGTTTGAGAAGCACTTTTACAGATGATTTAAGTCTTAAGGCAGCAGAATATAGGAGAAAGTGCTGTGGAATAGGAGTGGGGGGTGGGGGGAGGCCACACATGGTGTAGCAAGTCACTTTCCCTCTCTGAGCCTCATCTGGCAAGTGAGGAGGCTACTCCAGATAAGCTCTCACTTGCCCCCAGACCTGATGGCCTAGAAGTTCTAGTTGAGAACAGCGCTTGCCTCATGCCAACTGCAGTAGAGATGGAAACTCAGAGCCCAGGTGGTGTGAGCCAGTCCCCTGTTGGTGAGCGAGCTGTTGAAACAGTCAGGTAACCCCACTGCGTCTGGCCCAGCCTGAAGCAGGCCTCTCGTCCTGCCGAACCCATCCCCCTCCCATCTCTCCTTGTCCTCTGGTCTGTCGGCTCCTCCTGCACCAGTGACACGGAAGCCAGCCAGCCTTTCACACCACCCTCAGTCCCATCCAGAAGGTGTCGGGACAAAGACAACTCCTCCCCTCACCTGCAACAGGCAAGTTTATCTCACTAGGGCTGGTCCCCCAGTCTTCTCCCGTCTCACCAGCTGCCCCTGTCCCATCCCAAGCTAAACTGGGAAACAGCAAGATTCCTTCTTCCTCGTCCATGGTTCACTAATGCAGCAAATATTTAGAGAGCTTCTGTGAGTACAAGATCCTGGGTTAGGCTGAGATCTGGGGCGCCAGCAGTGAAAGAGGCGCCCAGGGTTCCTGAGCGCAGGCAGCTGACGCGCTGAAGGGGAAGACATAGGCGAGACATAAAGTGACATCCTTGCTACATCCCTCACCGTTCAGTGATTCTACCAAGAATCATTTCTTGAACACCCATGCAAAGGCAGGTGCTCTGCTAGGCACTTGAGACTTCTCAGTGAGTAAACACACAAGAGTCCCTCCTCTTCTCAAATGCAAAATTGTTCTAGGCATTAGAAAGGTGTGGGTCTGTCAATCTGCCACCTCCTTCCCTTCAAGGTTTAGAAAGAGCCAACGATTAATTACATTTTAGCTTGTCTTCTCTTGGGAAAAACCTCAATCCTGTTAAGCCCTGAGAAGAGATCTCATTCTCTGTCTAAATCCCCCAGCAGGGGAAGGATCTAGAGGGCAAGATCTAGACCCTTTGCATTCCTCTCCATCTATTTAAGTGGCTCAGCCTCAAACCCCAAGTCCTGGGTCAGCCCCTGGCCAGTGAGGAGGTCCCCAGGGGAGGTTTGGCCCAGCCTGGCTGTGGGGCAGTGTCCTGCTCAGACCCCACTCCCCTTCCCCAGTCTCCCCACTCTTCTCTCTTTCCTTCCTCTTTCACTTCCTTCTCCCCTGCCTTCTTCTTTCCCTTCCTGCTAAGGGGACTATTTCCCCCCCAAGGCCCAGACGCAGCCCTCGCTCCCTGGGAGTGGACCATGCACTGCAGCTGCTTGGCCAAGGGCCTCCCTGCCATCTCCGCTGCTGGTAACGCCTGGATCCCAGGTGAGCCTCTGCCAGGGGTCCCAGCGGCGCTCCAGAGGAGGCCTCGGGGAGCAGTGGGGCGGTGCTGACTCCCCTCTCCACCCCAGGCCTGGCCTTCCCCGACTGGGCCTACAAAGCCGAGTCGTCCCCAGGCTCCCGGCAGATCCAGCTGTGGCACTTCATCCTAGAGCTGCTGCAGAAGGAGGAGTTCCACCATGTCATTGCCTGGCAGCAGGGAGAATACGGGGAATTCGTCATCAAGGATCCAGACGAGGTGGCCCGCCTCTGGGGCCGCAGGAAGTGCAAACCACAGATGAATTACGACAAGCTGAGCCGGGCCCTCAGGTGAGAGGAGGCAGCCAACGTGACCAGAGAGGGAAGAGTTCAGAGAAAAAGGCTGTGGTTTCTGGCACCCCTGTCCAATTCCCGCCCCTCTGAGGCTTGGGAAATGCTCTGGAGTGTGTCTAGCGGTTATCCAAGAACAGCTAGGGGTCAATCTTGCCAATCTTGGGGAGCAGGGATATGGCTGGGTCTCTTGAATGCATCCTCCCTGCCAACCTCCTGCTCTCATCCTTGGGATCTCCAGATATTACTACAATAAGAGGATCCTGCACAAGACCAAAGGCAAAAGGTTCACTTACAAGTTCAACTTCAGCAAGCTCATCGTCGTTAACTACCCTCTGTGGGAGATCCGGACGGCCCCGTCCCCCTGCTTGCTGCTGGGGGCCCCTGCTCTATTTCAGCCAGCGCTGCTCCCCATGGGTGTGCAGAGTGAGGTAGGCACGAAAGCCGGGCCTGTCCCCAGAGCTCCACCAGACCTCGCCTCTCCATCCAGAATGCCCCCACCCTCCTCTCTGCCTTGGGGGCCCATTAGCTTTCAATGTTCTTCTCCCCCTGCATTCAAGTCCCCGAGTGTCCCAGGGGCAGAAGTGATATTCTGAATCACCCCTCCATTTTTAACAATCCCGACAATATAGCCTGTGAGAGAGGGCAACTCCTTCTGCACCAGGCATGACTCCTTTAATGATGGGTCACAAGGAAGGGGGTTGGGTCTCCAGAGAGGGTGCAGGACATGTGGGCAGTGCTGACTTAAGAACCATTATGAGACTATTTCATTATTTTAATGACTGGTTGTTAAACAATGTGTACTGTGGAATACATACCAAGGAGGGACCGTTCCACCCCCGTGCCTGCCTCTCCTCACTCCCCAGCTCCTACACAGCATGCTGTTCACCCATCGGGCCATGGCGGAGCAGCTGGCTGGACAGTGGACCCCTCAAGGGCCACCAGAGGCCTCTGGGAACAAGAAGGGGAGCAGCAGCAGTGTCCACCGTGAGTGCTCGCGCCTGGAGAGGGCCCAGGGAATTTTGAACAGAGGAGGGGAGAACCCTTCAGATTGAGCGCATGGAAGAGCGGGCATGAGTCCGGGAACACATCGTGTATACAATCAACAAACATTTAGTGCACACCAGCTATTTACTCAGAGAAGGCAATGGCAACCCACTCCAGTACTCTTGCCTGGAGAATCCCATGGGCGGGCGAGCCTAGTGGGCTGCCATCTATGGGGGTCACACAGAGTCAGACACAACTGAAGCGACTTAGCAGCAGCAGCTGCTATTTACTAGGTGTGGGGGTCCACGTGTGAAAGACGGCCCTCAGGATGCTCAGAGACAAGTGAGGAGCAGAAATAGGAGGGTGGTCAGTGACCACTACTGGGATTCAGGGAAGCGCAAGGTGCGCTTGGGGCTTCCTGGAGGAGGCTACACCTGAGCAGGTGAAGAAGATGGAGAAAGATGTCCAGGCAGAGGGAACAGCATTTATAATGGAAAAAGCTGCCAATGAGCGTAGTCAAATCTGAAGATCTGCTGGTAGCTTACATGGTCAGAGTGAGGCATGTCAGGAGCAGGGATGAGGAGAAAGAGGAGAGACACAGCTGACAAGATGATGCTGGCAAGGGAAATGGGCGTTTAGTCCCAGAAAGCCTCAGAAGCCATGCTGAAGGGCTTGGACTTAATCCTGAAAGCAAAAGGAACCCAGAGGGAGAAACGTGTCCAGATGTTCATTTTACAAAGACAACTTGGGATGTATGTAGAGTTGGGGATGTAGGATGCCTACAACCGGTGTTGGAGGCTTTTGAAGATCTAGGTAGCTGGTGACGGAGCCAGAACCAAGGCAAGGGCCTGGGTGCAGAAGGAGGCCCAGTTGAAGAGAAATTGGGAAGATACATTTCACTCATTCATTCACTCATTACTTCTTTCAACAGATAGCTCATGAGCTCCTGTTGAATGTGCCAGGCCCTGTCCTAGGGCTTGGGGCGCCAACGTGAGCAAGATTGCCTTTATAAAGCTTGTAGGCAAGAAGGATATTCAGTTAATAAGCCAACAAACTGACAAGTATTGGTATCTGTACCAAATGCTAGAGAAGCTCAGGGTGCAGAGAGCAGCCAGGAAGACTTCCTTGACAAAGTGGCATTTGAGCTGAGACCCAGAATGTAAACTGGTGCCAGCTTAGTTCAGAGGGAGAGAGGCAAGCATATGGCAAGCAGAGAGCACAAAGTGTGCAAAGGTTCTGGGGCAGGAAAGAGGCACTGGGAGCTCACCAGTGTGGCAGCACACGGCGATTGAGGGGGACACGGTAAAAATGCAGGCAGGGGCCTCCTCTTCTGGGGCTGTAACCTGGGGAGCAGCAAAATCAGATTTTTTGTGACAGAGATCCTTGACCAACCATAGGCTCTTCTGCAGAGGTCCACGACATGTCCCTCCACTTCTGGCAATTTTGTGGAACAAAGACCCTTGGCCTTAGCCCCACTCCAGTGCAGCTGGGAGTCCAGAGGTCCCACCTCCCAGAGAATGCACAGCACCTGGCTCCAGGCCCTCACGAGTGCAGCCAAGGCTGTGGGTGTGGGGTGGCCCAAGGCCTGCCAGGACTCGCAGGGCCACAAGTCAGGCAGCCTAGAGCAAGATAGCACCTGAACACCTCCCTGTTCTTCCACTCTCAGCCACCCCTTCCTAGTTCTGGGAATGCCCTGGGCACAGAGCTTCTCTCTTTGAGAAACTATCAGGGGGAAAAAAAAAAGTATTCCCTGGCGAGCCCCAGCTTGGAGTTGTTTCGCACCTCCCTGCCCTCTGTGGGTACAGGCCCTACCTGTGCTGGGGCCCTGAGGCATGCTCAGCAGGTTAGGTCACTGGAAGGCCAGCAGCACCCACATGGCCCACTTCTGGACTGGGATTCCAGAAGGCGGTGCCAACCCCTCACTCCGCCTTCACTCTCAACTGCTTCTGGGCAGCCGAGAGGCCAGGACTACTGAGCCAGCGGCAGGAAGCCACAGGGCTAGAGCTAGGAATGGGAGGGGAAGGGGAGGAAGGCTCTTAGAACCATCCCCTCCACTTGCCTGCTCAGCTGTGGGGCTCTGAGGGAGACGCTGTCCTTGGAACCCCCAAGGGATACAGCCTTGCTGGGGAAAAACAACAGTCCCCGCTTCACCTAAGAATCCAAGGAAAGGACAGTGATTCAGGAGAAGGTACATGCTGGGCTTCCCTGGTGGCTCAGGTGGTCAAGAATCCACCTGCAATGCAGGAGACCTGGGTTCAATCCCTGGGGGAGATCCCCTGGAGAAGGGACTGGCTACCCACTCTGGTACTCTGGCCTGGAGAATTCCATGGACAGAGGAGCCTGGCATTCTACAGTCCATGTAGAGGCTACATTCCATACTTGTATGACCTTTGCTTCCCTGGTGGCTCAGATGGTAAAGAATCCTCCTACAGCGCAGGAGACGTGGGTTCAGTCCCTGGGTTAGGACGATCCCCTGGAGGAGGAAATGAC
Organism: Bos javanicus; assembly: GCF_032452875.1. NCBI lineage: Eukaryota > Metazoa > Chordata > Mammalia > Artiodactyla > Bovidae > Bos > Bos javanicus. Next base: position 13,937,040 of record NC_083870.1, read on the forward strand.
AACCCATTACAATATTCTTGCCTGGAGAATTTCACGGGCAGAGGAGCCTGGAGGGCTACAATCCATGGGGTCTCATAGTGTCAGACACAACTGAGCGACTAAGACAGATACACAACGCTGGCAGGGGTGTCCATGCTTTGCCTCATGAAAGATTATCTTAACTGTTTTCCCCTTTCACACATCCAATGTCAGAAATTTGTCTTACCAAATAAATTGGATGAATTAAGTAATAACTAGATGGTTTTTCCGGAGAAGGCAATGGCACTCCACTCTAGTACTCTTGCCTGGAAAATAAATCCCATGGACGGAGGAGCCTGGTAGGCTGCAGTCCATGAGGTCGCTAAAGAGTTGGACACAACTGAGCAACTTCACTTTGGCTTTTCACTTTCATGCACTGGAGAAGGAAATGGCAACCCACTCCAGTGTTCTTGCCTGGAGAATCCCAGGGACAGGGAAGCCTGGTGGGCTGCCGTCTGTGGGGTCACACAGAGTTGGACATGACTGAAGCGACGTAGCAGCAGCAGCAAATGGTTTTTCCAGGTTTTACCAGCTATAGCCCTGCTGGTGTTACCACCTTGAGTTCATACTTGATCTTGCTAAGAAAAAAATGTGGAACTGGACTTAGGTTTTGTTTGTTTGGTTGGTCGGTTAGTTGTTTTCAATAATTTTATGTATTTGGCTGTGCAGGCTTTTCTCTAGCTGTGTACACAGGCTTCTCATCGCAGTGGCTTCTCTTGTTGCCAAGCACAGGCTCTGGGGTGTGCGGGCTTCAGTAGCTGCGGCACACGGGCTTAGTGACAACTCCCGGGCTCTAAAGCACGGGCTCCATAGTGTGGCGCATGGTCTTAGTTGGGCTTCCCAGGTGGCTCAGTGGTAAAGAATCCCCCTGCCGACACAAAAGACCCAGGTTCGATCCCTGGATCGGGAAGATCCCCTGGAGTAGGAAATGGCAACCCACTCTGGTATTCTTGCCTGGAAAATTCCATGGACAGAGGAGCCTGGAGGGTTCCAGTCCATGGGGTCTGGAGAATCAGACATGACTGTGTGTGCATGCGTGCACGCACATGTGCCCGCACACACGCACGCGTGCACACACACACACACACACGGGCTTAATTGCTCCGCTGCATATGGGATCTTCCCAGACCAGGGATTGAATTCATGTCTACTGGATTGGCAGGCATATTCTTTACCACTGAGCCACCAGGGAAGCTCTGGAGTTAGGTTTTTTGAACTATAGGAAGTGGTGTGAAATTCTACATAATCATTCTCAGAGATCCCAGGCTAGGAACCCCTATTGTAGGATCCTGGGGAAACGGGGTAGATTTGGAAGGAGGGAGAGCTTCTTGGAGGAAGAGAGCTATGGGCCAGAGCCAGCCAGAGCAGGGGAAGGCTAGGGTTCACCCCACACACATTGGCCTCACAGCTCTGCAGGCCCCTTTGTACCCGTGACACTGCTTGATCTTAGCTGGGAGAGGAGGTTTTATGGATGAAGAAACTGAGACCTGAGAATTTAAATGACAAACCCAGAGCGACACAGCCAGCTCTTTGCCAGACTAGAACAGAACTAGAGTCTTCTTCTATAGGGATGAGGAGAGAGAAGAATGGATCCATTGAATTATGGCAAAGAATAGCCTCAATTCATTCATCCAATGCATTTTTATTGAGCACTTAATACACGCCAGGCTGGGCTGGATCCCAGGATCCAAAACAAAACAGACGCAGTTCCTGCCCCCACAGTGTCGGGGACACAGATATTAAGTAATCTCACAAATGACTCCCGATTCTGAACAACAGGCCCTGGAGGAGAGAACCAGGAAGGAGAGGGGGAGGGTTGTCCAGGGGCTTTCACCCAGGCTGGGGAGGCGTGGAGGCTTCCCCAAAGAAATGACATTTATGATGAGACGTGAAGCAAAGAAAAAAGGAAAGTGCCCGGGTGGGGAGAGAAAGTTTCAAGCAGGAGCAAAAAGAAATAGGAAGTGGGTCATAAAAGGGGGCATCTCCAACGGTGGACACTCACTGACCCTTTCTCTCTCTCCCTCTCTCCCCTTCTCTCTGTCTCTCTCTCTCCCTAGGACTTGGCTCTGCCCCGGTCCCCTGCCGGCTTGGCCCTTGCTGCCACCTGGGGAGCCCCCTGAACGACCTGCCCAGTTTTGCCTCCTTCACCCCTCCCCTACCATTCGCTGTCCCCTCCAACTGGCCCCGCCTCTCAGCACCCTTCTTGCCCCCTGTCGCCCCAGAGCTGCCCTTCCCAGGGTCCTCCACGCCAGGCACCCTGCTCCCAGGACCCATTTGTGCCCCAGCAGCCCAGCATTTTCCAGAGCTTCCACTGCTGGCCAGACTGGCGCAGGGGGCTGAGGAGAGGCTCCGACTCTGGTCCCTGAGGCCCGAGGGGCTGGAGGTAAAGCCCGAGACCACGTCGGCTCCCAGGGAGGGCTTCTCCTCAGAGAGACAGGGAACCAGCACTGGAGAGGAAGGCCCCGCATCCCCCAGTCTGGCGAGCTTCAAAGCGGTGTGGCCCCTGGATCCTCCTTAATGGGGGAGGAAGGTGTGAAGTTGGGAGGAGTCCCCCAAACTCCCTCTGTCCTCTTGTCTACCTCCCTCTGGCTTTTCATCTTCCCCTGGCTGGAAGCAGGGTGACTGAAGGGGTGGAGCTGGACCCAAGGGGATGGGGGCATCCCAGGGAAGGAGTATATGTGAGGACGGGAAATCCGAGGCAGTGCGCCCCCTCACCAAACTGCTGATCACGTTAAGGAGACATTCTTAATCTCAGTTTTTTTCTTTTTTGAGGGAGATGAGAAAGAGGTTCCCATCATTTGAAAGACCCCATACCTGCCCACACAAGAGGGGAAATTAAGAGTCTAAGCTGGGAATGGGTCAGGAGTTGTTTTGTTCCCCAAGTCTCAGGGCAATTTCTTTCTTCTGTGGGCCACTGTCCCTCACCCAGGCTAAGGTGTCCCATCTCTTTCCTGTGCCTCCATGTGCTTCTCTCCTACCCCTCTGCTTTCTGTGACCCTGGGAGGTCCTGTCACCTTCTTTCTCCAAGACCTAAGCAAGTGGGATCAGGAGGGACGGGCCTCCTCAGCTCTGTAACTCTCCACGGCAAACCACAAATAAAATGCCCTTGGCAAACCGCCCTCTTGGCTGACCACCCACTGCTGCCCTCTGATCTGGTGTGGAGCTAAAGGCCACCCAAGATTCTGATGGGAAGAGGTGGGAGGAGGGGGTCTGGGAGGGATCCTGAGGCCTAGTAGAAATCGAGCCAGCCAGTCTCCTCCCTCTGCCGCCATCATGTCCCAGAGAGAAAGGCTGAGGCTGCAGCCCGAGTCGCTCCCCAGACCAGTGGGAAACCAGCCTCAAGGAAGGAACTTCAGAGCAGGGCAGAGGTCTTCACAGGTTGACCGCCCCCGCCTCAGGTCCCTGCCATGGGCTTCTAAGCAGAGTTCTAAGGGCCTGGGGATGAAGTACGGTGTTGACAGGGTTCCCCATTGAAGCATCAGGTGGCTGGGGGAAGAGGAGAGAGGGGTCTTTTGTTCAAACAAGGAAAAGCCATCAGAAAAGAACGTTCCAGGAGCCAAGGGAACAGAACCATATTGCTCTGCTATCTCTAGGCTGCCAATTACAGGCTTCGGATTTATCTCTACTCCCTTCCCACGATGGAGAGCAGAAACTAAGGAGGCTCAGAGGGTGCCTTTTGCCCCTTGTTTGTCCCTGCCTCTCATCCAACGAGTAGGGGTGCTTCCTTCTCTCGGGGCTCCCTGTTCATTCTGCTTTTCACTGCCGCGCAGGCCTTATTTGTGGCAGATGCGTGTTCTCATGGATGGAATGGGGAAGAAGACACCCAGAGAAAGGTGGGGCTAAGCGCTCACCCCACAGAAAGGTTAAGATGATCAAGGAACCAGCCCCCAGGCTTCCAAGCTGGATAGAGGCTGGGAGAAAGGGTCTGTGAGTGGTCTTCATCTTAGTCTCTCTCCCTTACCCCAGATGCCAAAAAAGGGGGACCTCAGACTGTCTCTCCCAGGAGATCCTAGGAGCTACAGTGAAAACTGCTTCTCATTCGCTCCCAAAGTCACAGGCCCATCCCCAGTCCTACGGAAAGGATGAACCCCCAGCCTGGGGCTTTCCCATCATCCTGCCCAGTTTAGGGAGACAAAGAGCTAATGTTGTCTGCTTCAACACAAGGAAATGGATCTCACTGTCACAGGGCTAGTGTCCTCTTCAGAGAGGCCAGTGTCAAGGACAGGGCCCCATAGACAGGGGCCCCCATGTGCCTTCTGCCTGACCCCTCCTCCTCTTCAGTGGCTTGCTGTTGCTATGACCCCCAGGTTTCAGGCAATGAAAACTGCTTTATGGTCACTTTTCTAAAGTTTGTTTTTGGAGGAGGTGAACCCAGGAGACTGAAAGCTCAGCTTCAGAGGATGTAAATTTCCAGGCGGCACACTCTGCCATTTAGACAACAGGTTCAAGGTGAGCAGAGGTTCTCAACCTCAGCAGTAATGACATTTGGCAAAATTCTCCGTTGGTAAGGAGCTATCCTACGCATTCCTGGCCTCTAGGTACCAGTAGCACTCTCCCCATCTCTCCTCTTCTAGACCTGATGAAATGTCCTCCCAGAGGAAGAAACCGTACCCGCTTGAGAATCACCTAAGAATGGCTTCAGCAAGTCCAGATGTCCTAAGACAGGACCCTGGCTCCGCCAACGCAAAGAGAACTATTGATGTCCACATTGCAGGAGTGCCCTCTGGTGGCCAGAATCAAGGATCGCGATCAGAAGGGCTTAGCGTTCCCTACTAGGCTGAATGAGTAAAGCCTGCCAGGAGCCGGTGATGAGCACCTTGGAGTCTTCTTAGGGAAGGAAGAGAGTTGCAAGATAGGAATCCCATTTGCAAGCCATGGACTGTTCACTAAAGGATCCACAAATCTAATGGGAAAACAGAGGGTAGATTGTCGATTCTTCTGGTACAATCTGCTGCAGCCATCAACCCTAGACTTGACACCCTCTGGCCCTCTGGGGCTGTTAGGCTTCCCCTGGGAAGAGCACCAAGCAGCTACTCAACCTTCTTCTAGGAGGAGTGGGAACTGGGCTGAGACGCAGCAAAGTGAGCTCACCAACCGCCCCTGACCCAGGCTCCTGGGCTCGTCACACCAGACGCAGAGACAGAAAGCACGCCTGGGTTCCGGCAGAGTTTTAGGGTGTCAGGACTCCCAGACTTCATGAACCACACATTAATAGCCAGAAGGGACCTTTGAGATCATCCAGTTCAACCCTCTAATTTTATAGGCCCAGAGAGAAGAAGGGACTTGTTCAAAATCATACATGTAGAGGAACCAAATTTAGAATATAAATTTCCTAATTATCAGTTAATGCTCTTTTCATCTCACCATAATCACTTGGACTGAGACTTGAGGCCCTTAAAATTCCTTAGAAATAAGAGCATATTATATATTAACAGGGAAGTTTTTTAAGTTATTTCTGTGTGATTTTTTTCTAATTGTATTACAGTTGATTTTTACTTTTTTTTTACATGGTTGATTTACAATGTTGCTTACAATGTTTACAAATTTAGACGATTCCATTATATATATATATTCTTTTTCAGTATATATATATATATATATATATATAATTCTTTTCAGATTCTTTTCCATTATAGATGATTACAAGACATTGAATAGAGTTCCCTGTGCTGTATAGAACGTCTTGTTTGGTATCCATTTTCTATATAGTAGTGTGTATCTTTTAATCTCAAAATCCTTGTTTATCCCTCCGTTTCCCTTTGGTAGCCATAAGTTAGTGTTCTTTGTCTTGAGTCTATGTCTGTTTTGTAAATACGTCTTTCGTCACTTTTCTCCACTGCGCCTTGCAGCTTGTGGGCCTTGGTCCCCTGACTGGGGATCGAGCGCAGACCGCTGCGGTGCAGGCACTGAGCCCTAGTGCTCGGCCACAGGGGATTCCCAAGCCACAGCAGCAGACACGTTCCTTGCTGTGTGCATTTTGGCGCATGATTACGTATTGTCCGGGGCTGTCCTCTGCTTGCCTGATGTGTGCTAATGCGTGTCCCCATAAGGCTGGTTTTCTCAGGGTGATACAACACATACTGTTAAAGGGAAGATGTTTCATTGCTAGAACACTTGATTAGCATATAGAAGAGGTCTCGAAGACATAAAAACAAAAGTGCTTGCTGCCCTGAATCATTGCTGGCAATCCCTGTCCTCTCCCTTTTTTCCCTGCTAACGAAGACCCTGACCAAGACGGGAGAAAAAACTTCAAATACCATATTCGTTTATACACACACATATGAACACGTGTGTATAATTCAACAAACATTTCTTAAATGCTCACTACGTGCCAAACATGGTGCTGCCATGTTCGGAGGTGCACTGAAGACGCTCCTGTCTGGGAAGGATCACAGACAGTGTGGCCGGGTCAGTGCCTTGCACAGAAGGTAGGTGACCGGGCCCCGGAGAGGAGGGCGGGGTGGTGTTGTCAGGGCTTGGCAGTCACGGTAGGTGACTGAGTACCAAGCACTTGAGAGGCAAAGTTTCTGCATACACGCTCGACACCTAATGTAAACATGAATTTTGTTTGGTATTCAACCTACTTTAAAATACCTGAAAGTAAGCCGCTCTCACTTTCTCAAACGAACTTCATTCTCCCTAGGAAATGTGTATCTCTTGAAATAAACTTGTTTCCACTTTAATTAATTAATTAATTAAAATGCCCAAAGGTAAACCTTAAGAAGTCCTTTCTAATCTCCAAAACCACAAGCAACATGTGTCGACTGTTTATAAAGTTATCAAAACAGATATATAATTCTGTGATCGCTTTTTTCATCAAATATTACTTCATAAACACTTCACTATGCTATGCATTCAGGAAAGATTGAGGGCACGAGGAGAAGGGGGCGACAGAGGATGAGATGGTTGATGGCATTACTGACTCAGTGGACACGAGTTTAAGCAAACTCAGGGAAACGACAAAGGAGAGGGAAGCCTGGCATGCTGCAGTTCATGGGGTCACAAAAAGTCTGACGCGTTTCAGCAACTGAACAATACATTTGTAATTAATGTCACCCACCTTAACCTGAGGCTGGGAAAGATTGAGGACAGGAGAAGGGGGCGACAAAGGATGATATGGTTGGACAGCATTGTCGACTCAGTGGAAATAAGTTTGAGTCATCTCCAGGAGATAGTGAAGGACAGGGAAGCCTGTGCTGCAGTCCGTGAGGTTGCAAAGCATCAGACATGACTGAGCAACTGAACAGCAACAACAAATCTTCACCAGGGCAGACTGTTCTACCACGTCGCTACAACACCGATTTTACCATTACCCTTTTGGTGACTTTTTGGGTTGTTTCTCATTATTTGCTTTGTAAGTAAAATCATTGCAAAACTTTTGTCCATAGTTTTAATCTTTTTTTTTTTTTCCCCCTCAAATTCGTTCTTTGAGATTCATTCCCGGGAGTGAAATAACTGGGTCAAGGATTTTGACATTCCAATACCTATTGCTCAACTGTCCTCTGAAAAAAGATTAGAATATTTTTAAAAGTCACGTTTACATACTTCTTACTATGAGCCAACTGTGTCATAAGAGCTTCAGATACATCAGTTCATCCAAAAGCCACAATAGTTTTAGGAGGTAAGTACTATTATCATCCCATTTTACAGGACACCAAGGCATAACGAGGTAAAACAACCTGTTCAAGGCCATTTTTCTGGCAAGTGGCAGAGCCAGGTTCAAATCCAAGCCATCTGGCTCCATAATCCTGCCTCAAATGCTGGTCTATGATGTCAGCTGCAAAGGATGAGTTCTTCTAGACCCTGGGACCTCTCCCCGCCTTCCCCCACTTTGATTAATAAGACCAAACTGTTGCATCATTACTGTCTTCTTTGGTATGTTTTTAGTAAATGGTGAGGAAACTGAACATTTTATGTTCATATGCTATTTATAACTTGGACTCTCCTGCTTTAAACCTGGGAACAAAGGCAGCCTCACTAATATAATATTTTAAAAATAGTTTGTGTGCGTGCTAAGTTACTTCAGTCGTGTCCGACCCTTTGTGACCTATGGACCATAACCCGCCAGGCTCCTCTGTCTGTGAGATTATCCTAGCAAGAATACTGGCGTGGGTTGCCATGCCCTCCTACAGGGGATCTTCCCGACCCAGGGATGGAACCTGTGTCTCTTATGTCTCCTGCTTTGGCAGGCAGGTTCTTTACCACTAACACCATCTGGGAAGCCCCAAAATAGTTTATATTACATATTATGGTTGGCAAAGGATGAAGGTAGAAAATAGGGTTAGCCAAAAAGAGAGCTTTTCAGAAGGTTTTGAGGAAAGAGAGGAAGACAATGTTCCAGCCACCAGGCAAGGTATCACGTATCTCATTTAGTGTTAATTGTTTATCATAATTACCTACAAAAGTAATTTATCTGGTCACCTGGCTGGGAGATGTTAATTCCATTTGAAATGTTAATACTATCACTAATTAATACTGTTTTTAATTCTTTCATTGCTTTGCTCTAACCCTTTCAGAGGCTCAGACCAGTCACAGCAACCCATCATGGGAAATTTGAGTGAGCTCAGCAGTAATTACCTGAGGGTTCAGCCTGAGGAAAGCAAGCAATGGGTGAGATTTGGTCTCTGGGCCAGAGGTTTTGCATCCACATGGAATGAGACCCAAACAGCACAATTACCACGAACATTGCCAGGAAATCAGAAATGAAGCCAGACAGAGCATCCATCCAACCCATCTGTTTCTCAGTTGAGGATTCAAAGGTCATCAAGAATAAGTCATCCTGGGTCACTTGGAGCCACAGACTCTGGGTATCAACTCCTATGTATTAGTAATCGATCCCATTCACTTTTCCTACCCCCAGCTTGCCATGGACTGATGGAGAAAATCCCACAACTGCAGGGCAGGGTGCTGTCATGAAGCTGCCCTGTCCAACCTCATCTAGGCCCGCACAAATCTCTTGATGGTCCCACATCAGCTCTTAGCATCTGTTCTAAACCTCCTCGTACCTATTCCCTGCTCTCTTCCTCTCAGTCTGCTTCACTTCCCCCTAGGGCTTCCCTCCCTTGCCCTGGTCTTTTCTTCCAGTCCTAGGAATGGATTGTCTCCCCAGTCCATTGTCTCTCCCCAGTGATGTAATCCTAACCTAACAAGGAAGGGCCGGCAGGTGTCAACTCTTGTGCCGGCTCCAGTTAACTGACCGGGGCCACTGTGAGGAAGCACACAGTTGAGAAGGGTTCCAAGGCTGTGCTGGGGCTTAGGAAGGGAACTGGTGTCATATTTCTCTGTGACTTTCATATCACTAAATCTAGTGACCACACTTTGGTCCTCATCTTATTCTTCTCTTCTGCATGGAACATTGTTGACAGCCCTTCGTTCCATTAGTCGCTAAGATCCATCCGCTGCAACTCTCCCATCCCTAAGACTGTTCCTTTTCAAACTTCTTTCTGGGCTCCCCTCTGCACCCCCACCTCCAGTGTCCTCCAGAACACCAGCCACAGCTCTGCTTATCCTACACACACCTCCTAGATGGTTTCAGTTGTGTCTTCTCTCATCTTAACCACCACCACACCTCCACAGCCAGCACCAACCTCTGACTCAAGCTTCAGGCTCATTGGTCCAGCTGCCCACCAAGCATCTCTGCCTGACTGTCCCATAGGCAACTCACACATATAGTGCCCCAGATGGAATTCTTTGTCTCATCATCCAGGGCTGCTTCTCAATCCCTTTTACTCTCGGTTTCTAACTTTATTAATAGTTAATGATACCACAGTAAAGCCAATAACACTCAAGTAGAAATTACAGAGTGTCAGGCCATGCTTTCTTCTTCCTCATTTTCTACCCCCAGTCAGCCACCAAATCCTACCCGTTCCACCTCCTAAACATTTCTCAAATCTATTCTTTTCTAGACAATGCTGCACTGACCTAGTTTAGGCCCCCACAGGCCTCTTAGGGAATCTAAGCTTGTCTCTTTCCAGTACATAATCCATACTGCCAGGATGTTCTGTTAAAAAGCCAGTCTAATCATGTGACTCAAAACCCTTCAGTGGCTCCCCTAAAAGGAAAAAAAGGCTTCTGTACCCCCAGCGATGGTTATTTATCTGTATGATTAGGTCATTTACATAGATATAGGCTTAAAACTAGATATAAACATACTTACAGCACATAAAGCTATAAAAATAATGGCAATTTACCAATTAAATAGAAACAAAACTATACACCCAATGCATCTTAAAATAATAACATTAATTTATTGTGACAGATGATGTCTGCTGAAACCAATTGCTGCACAGAATGTGGCTGTGGAACTGATCCCTCCAGCACAGGGTCTCTGGAGCTTGGCAGGCATGCAGTGACTCACTTCTCCCACCACTTTTCTCTGTTGGAACTTCTGCTAGCCCTTTGTTCACTCAGCCTGCTGGGAGGATGTTTGGCCTCCTGGAGGCACAAACGCATCATTTACATACTGAGTCCTCCTCTGTTCTCGTCTCATTAGCTGAGACAATTAAAGCAGCACTGCTCAAGGCCAGCTCATCACAAAGACAAAGGCGAATGCAGACAGGGGAGTCATTTGGCAATATAGGTTATTAAGCACCACCCACATAATCCAGCACATGGTCATCTCTCTCTCTCTTTTTTTATATTATCGTTAAAAGTTAAGACATGAAAGTTAATCTTCTCACAGAAATCCCATCCACTCCAAGTTGAGACCTAAAGAACCAAGTCCAAGTTCAGTACAGCCTGGAATCTAGGAGCTAGCACCCATCAAAAACTCAGAGACACTTCTTCTGTAGCTGCTTCCTGCCACCCACTTGACATCCTGCTGGCACTGAATTGCTTGTGCCTTGGGGATTTGGGTGCTTGTTTGTCCCACGGACTGAAAAAGCCCTGTCTTGCCCACTGCTTAAGCTAATTCCTCCCCATCCTTTAGGATTTCGCTCAGAAGCTCATTTTGATCCCGTCAGCGGGATCAAATAGGTCTTTCCCCATCTCTGCATGCCAGCATCTAGGGAAGACTTGGCTGTGGCAGCATGATGCGACGAATGTTGAACTAAAATCCAGGCTCCACATGGTAGAAGGAAACTCTCACTGTGCCTGGGTCATGGAACTTGCTTCGATGCTCATTTATGACCTTGGACATGTCACCACATCACCATGAGCCCCAGCTGTACTATCTATGAAACAGGGACAATACAGATAAACTGGCACCGGTGCAGTGTTACAAGGGAATTCGATGCAGCACGGTTTCAAAAGCAAAATAATGGAAGCAACCGAAATGTCCGCCTGCAGTGTTAAACCAACAAATTATAGTACATCCATAAAACGGAATGCTGTGCGAAGACAGAAAGAAAGAAGAACCTTGTGTACTGATGTCGAAATGCCTCTGAGACATAGTAGTATGCATGGGATGTTATTATTTATCTAAAAGGGAGAAATAATATCCATGTTTACTGATTAGGCATTTGTAAAAAATTAATTAATAGAAATCGCAATTAAATAGAGCAGGAAGACCAGAAGGGGGAGCTCTTACTCCCTGTGATAGTAGCAGAGCCCAGCAGGAAGAAGAAAGACCCCTCTTCTTTCCTGGAAGTAACTTAGCCAATGAAAAGCTATGGAGTTTTTATTTACTCTAGCTCTCCCAACTTCCTTTTCCTCTCTCTGAAAAGTGTTCTCTTTCCCTTGCCATCGGGGGACTTGCAGATGGCTCACCAAGGTTATGAACCCTGAATTGCAATTCTCTGCTGATCCTGAATAAATCCATCTTTGCTGGCCAGATACCTAGCAGACTCTTTGTTTTAGGTCAACTCATTTGAATGTCTGGAAAAATAAACAAGAACTAATATCAAAGGTTACTTATTTGGGGAGAAGAAAATGAGTGGCTGGAGGACAGATGCGAAAATAGACTTTTCACTGCAAATATTTTATTTTTATTTATTTTTTTAGGTAAGAAGTGGATTTATTTAGAGAGAAAAAAACTCCACAGATAGGGTGTGAGCCATGGCAGAAGGCAAGTCCAGTGGCTGCAAATATTTTATACTTGCAATTCTTCTAAACTACAAGATTGAATTACTTATATTAAGAGTAAACAAATTTTAAAGTAAATCTGCCATAACTACATCATAGGATCAAGTAGGAAGATCAAATAACGATTATTAAAGCATGCGTTATTGTTATAAGGTGTAAAGCAATAATGGCATTTTTGTGGTGAAACTATTATACTATCCTATAGTACTGCTGCTGCTGCTGCTAAGTCACTTTAGTCGTGTCCGACTCTGTGCAACTCCATGGACTGCAGCCCACCAGGCTTCTCCATCCCTGGGATTCTCCAGGCAAGAACACTGGAGTGGGTTGCCATTTCCTTCTCCAATGCATGAAAGTGGAAAGTGAAAGTAAAGTCGCTCAGTCGTGTCCCACCCTTAGCGACCCCATGGACTGCAGCCCACCAGGCTCCTCCGTCCACGGGATTTTCCAGGCAAGAGCACTGGAGTGGGGTGCCATTGCCTTCTCCCTACTATGGTACTGCTAATTATAATGACAAATATGTGGCATACCTTCCCTTCTCCAAACCCACATCCCACCAGTACATACTCATTGGGGGAGGATCAAGTTTTACTATCATTTTACAGAAGAAAGGAGACTGGGAAAAGGGAAATGACAATTAGAATGAATAATGAGCTATACCTGCTTACAATACCCAGAGGGTCCCACACTGAAGCCTCCCCCCACCAGCCTTCTAAAGGCATCCTCTTCAGCAAGAGCCTGCCTCCTTCCTGCCCTCCCTTTCCACACCCGAGTCCCATCCCTGCCTTCTCATGGGCCCTCACAGTCAAGGGCTCTTCCACATCTAATATCAATTCCACACATCATTTTCTCATTAGCCTAGTACACACACTGAGCCGCCTGACCTTCTCTCACTCACTCGGACATCCTCGCAGATACCTCAAGACTGCCAAACCCAAATAGCAGCCTTACAGCAGTTTCTGCACACAGATCCTGGATGCTGACTCTGAGACCCTAGACCAACCCAGTTCCTCAGAATGAGTCTCCTTGGATGGTCTTCCTGTTTTGTGTCCTCTTCCCTTTTGTCAAAAGTAATACCCCAGTAATGCACTCAGCAAGGGTCTCCTGTGATAAATTCCTCACTGAGCCTTATTCCATTCAAGGTGTGCTGAAGAGACCTTAATGAAATAATGGGGTCATATGTTTATTCTCTGAACAAATATTTACTGAGTACCAACTAAGTGCCAGGCATGGGGCTAAATAATGGCATACCAGTAAACCAACTCTCCAAAAAAAAAAAAAATAATAATAATAATCCCTGATTTGAAGCATTAGCCAAATTACAGGGGTGTAAATACTCCCACCATAGTCAATATCAAGCTCTATGACATCTCTGACTATGGAATTGGGATAAAATGGGCACAATTGGTTCTTATGAGTCAGTTCAGCTAGTCCCAGAACATCACTGGACAATAAACCAGATATATATTGACCCTACGTTCATGACCTCATATTAATAGTATAACAATAACTATCCTATGCTACTATATACCAGCTAATATTCCAGTAACTTCATACTTATAATTGTTAAATTGTTACCAAAACCCTGCTGCTGCTGCTGCTGCTAAGTCGCTTCAGTCATGTCCGACTCTGTGGGACCCCAGAGACGGCAGCCCACCAGGCTCCCCTGTCCCTGGGATTCTCCAGGCAAGAACACTGGAGTGGGTTGCCATTTCCTTCTCCAATGCATGAAAGTGAAAAGTGAAAGTGAAGTCGCTCAGTCGTGTCCAACTCTTAGCAGCCACATGGACTGCAGCCCACCAGGCTCCTCCGTCCATGGGATTTATTTGCCAGGCAAGAGTACTGGAGTGGGGTGCCATTGCCTTACCAAAACCCTATAAGGTTCAATTTTTTTTAAAAGATATAGGCCTATTCAGATTGTCTATTTCTTCTTGTATGAGTTTTGGCAGACTGGACCTTTCAAAGAATTTGTTTATTTCATCTAATTATGGGCATAGAGCTATTCATAATACTCCTTTATTAGCCTTTTAATGCCCATGAGTTTTTAGATGATGTCCCGTCTTTCATTTCTGATATTAGTAACTTGTGTCATCTCACTTTTCCCTTAGCCTTGTTAGAGGCTTGTCAATTTTATTGATCATTTCAAAGAAACGGATTTTGGTTTCATTGATTTTCTTTATTGATTTCTTGTTTTTGATTTCTGTTTTAATTTTTATTTGTTTGCTTCTTCTCGTTTGGAATTTAATTTGCTCCTCTTTTTCTAGTTTCCTAAGGTGGAAGCTTGGATTATTGATTTTAGATCTTTTGTCTTTTCTAATAAATGTATTCAATGCTATAAATTTCTCTTTAAGCACTGCCTTTGCTTCACTCCACAAATTTCGATAAATTGTATTTTTACTTAGTTCAGAATATCTTTTAATTTACCTTGACATTTCTCCTTTAACCTTTTGTTATCTACAAGTACGTTGTTAAGTTTCCAAGTGTTTTGGGATTTTCCAGCTATCTTTCTGTTGTTGATTTCTAGTTTAATTCTATTGGTGTGTGAAAGCAAATACTGTATGATTTCTATTCTTTTAAACTTGTTCAGATGGGTCTTATGGCCCAGAATGTGGTCTACCCTAGTGAATGTTCCATGAGCTAGAGAAGAATATATCATCTGCTCTTGTTGGATGAAAGAGTCTATAGGCGTCAATTCCAAACAGTTGATTGATGACACTGTTGAATTAAACTATGTCCTTAATGATTTTATGCCTGCTGGATCTGGCCATTTCTGATAGAGGGGAATTAAAGTTTTCAACTACAACAGTGGATTCATCTATTTCTCTTTGCAGTCATATTGGGTTTTGCCTTATGTATTTAGATAGATGCATACACACAAAGATCATTACAGCTTTTGGGGATACTGACCCTTCTATCGTTATGTAATGCCCTTCTTTATCCCTGATACTTTCCTTGCTCTGAAGTTGACTTTGTCTGAAATTAGTATAGCTATGTTTACTTTCTTTTGATTAGTATTTGCATGGCATGTCTTTCTCCATCTATTACTTTTTAAATAAAAAATATTTTA
Source organism: Bos javanicus (assembly GCF_032452875.1). Classification (NCBI taxonomy): domain Eukaryota; kingdom Metazoa; phylum Chordata; class Mammalia; order Artiodactyla; family Bovidae; genus Bos; species Bos javanicus. Next base: position 13,952,143 of record NC_083870.1, read on the forward strand.
TTGTTAACAAGATATATACAACAGGGAAGTAAGCAAATCTTCTTCATTTACTTTTAACTTATATATGTCTTTATATTTAAAGTGGGTTTCTTGTAGATAACTTACTGTGTCTTGTTCTTTGATCCACTTTGACGATCTCTGTCTTTCTTAGTGTATCTAGGTCATTGGCGTTTAGAGTGGTTATTAATATAGTCAGGTTAATATCTACCGTATTTGTTATTGTTCTATTTAGCATCCTTGTCCTTTGTTCCTATTTTTGTCTTCCACACTTTTTTTGCCTTTTGCAGTTTTAATTAAACATCTTATTATTATATTGTTTCATTTTCTCTTTTCTCTTAGCATATCAGTTGTATTTCTTTTTCTACATTTTTTAACTGTTGCCCTAGAGTTTGCAATATATACTTACAACTAATCCAAGTCCACTTTCAAATATACACAGGAAGTACCTCGTAATCATAAAATATTTCTAATCCCTCTCTCTCGTCCCTTTTATCATCACTGTCATTCATTTCTCTTACACATAAGCACATATATACATATTCTTGTGTGCATATGCATCTATAATAATCAAATACATTGTTGCTATTACTATTATTTTGAACAAAATGTTACCTGTTAGATCAATTAAGAGTAAGAAAACTAAAAGTTTTTATTTCACTTCACTTACTCATTCTCCAATGCTCTTCTTTCTTTTTATAGATTAGAGTTTCTGACCTATATAACTTTCCTTCACTCTGAAGAACTTTTTAAAACATTTCTTCCAAGGCAAGTCTAATGGCAAAAAATGTCTTTATTTCTCTGTCTCTTTTTTTTTTGGCCACACGATGCAGCTTGTAGGATCTCAGTGCCCCCTGCCACTCCGGGGGTTGAACCTGGGCCCCCTGCAGCGGAAGCATGGAGTCTTAACCACTCCTTTGTTTTTAAAGGATATTTCACAGTGCACAAAATACAAACTGTAGGCTGGTGGGTTTTTTCTCTTAACACTAAATATTTTACTCCACTCTCCTCTTGCTTGCATGGTTTCTGAGAAGTTGTATATCATTTTTATCTTTGCTCCTCTATAGGGAAGGTATTCTCCACCACCCCATCACAGCTTCGGCGTCTCTCAAGATATTTTCTTTGATTGTATGAAGCTTAATATTATATGCCTATGTATAGTCTTTTTTTGCATTTTACTGTTTGATGTTCTCTGAGCTTCCTGGATCTTGGTTTAGTATCTGACATTAATTTGGAGAAACTGTTTGTCATTATTACTTCAAACATTTCTTTCTTCTCTTTCTAATATTCCCATTACATGCACGTTACATTTTTGTATTTTTCCCACAGCTCTTGAACATTCTGTTCCATCTTTTTCAGTCTTTATCCTCTTTGCTTTCCTATTGTATTCTCAAGCTTGGAGATTCTTTCTTCAGCTAAGTTCAGTCTACTAATGAGTTAATCAGAGGTCTTCTTCACTTCTATTACAGAAAATGTTTTTGATCTTTAGCATTTCTTTTTTAATTCTTTCTTAGAACTTCCATCTCACAGCTTACGTTATCCATCAGTTCTTGCTTGTTTTCTATTTTTTTCCACTAAAGCCCTTAGCGTTGTAATCATAGTTTTCAAATTCCTGGTCTGCTAATTCCAACATTCCTGCCATATCTGACTCTGGTTGTGATGCTTATTTGATCTTTTCAAACTGTGTCTTTTTGTCTTTTAGTACGCCTTGTAGGTTTTTGTTGAAAGGCAAATATGATGTCCTGGGTGAAAGAAACTGAGGGAAACAGGTCTTTAGCTGCATAGTAGTAAGGTCTGATAAGAGGGGAGTTGTTCTGTAGATTAGGTCTCTGTCTTTTAGTGAGCCTGTGCCCTGGACTGTGAACTTCACCAGTGTTTCTCAAGTTTTCCGCTTCCCTAAAGGGGGCTGAAGTTGGGAATTTTCCCTTCCCCCCAGATATGTTAGGCTCTGATAAAGCCCCAGTAGGATAAGTCCTGGTAAGATAGTTTCTCCTGAAGGCAACCTTATTAAGACAGATTAGAAAATCCTCTTAATGTATTTCAAAATGCCTCTTTTTCTGACCCCTAACCCTCTGCCAGGACGCAAGGGGATTTTTCTCCAGTATTCACAGTGAGGACCTGATAGAGTTCCTTGAGTCAAAATTCACAGAAATGAGTGCCCCACTTCCACCCGTGACTGTGCACCCCTAGCATCTTTAACTTACAGACATCCACACTGAGCCTGCAGCAATTTATCAATTACAGGTCAGGTTTTCCTACCCCAACTCTAGTTACAATGGAAGCTTCTGCTCATGGGTTTCTGCTCTGGTAAGATGCATCTCTTTATCTATGTATCTATTTCTTCAATTGGGTAGAGCAGCAATTTGCCTTGTGATGTCCCTTATTTGGTAGACCTAAGAACCTGATCTTGCATTTTGTTCCGATTTTACTTTTTTTTTAAATTTAAGGTGGGGTGGTGATTTTTAAGCTCCTAACATGCCACACTGGTTTTTTTGTTTTTGTTTTATCAAACAAGAGTGAGAAGGGATACGGTGGGGAAAACACCTGAGGCAAGAGGGGAGGTTTACAATAGTTGCTATGAAGAAGAGGGGAGGATTTGATACCTCTCAGAAACACACAAGATTACAGGAATTCATCGTAAGAGACCATAAATCTGTACTAGTGTTAAATTTCATGTTGGGATGACTCCCTAGCAGTCCTCAGCAGCACAGATATAGTGTCAGAAAAGAGGAACAGGTGTGCTGCTCTTTGGTTAACGTTTGCAAGAAAGCAATGCATTTGGGAGTATGGATAACTAACTTATTGAAGTGATAGTTCATAGATCTAGAACAATTGACTAGAAAAACTGGAAGCATGATAGGGCAGGAAGTTGTAGCCAGGGGTACTGGAAGAATCAGGTGATGATAAGGCCCATGATATGGCCATAAGAGTAAGTGGATGCTGTAGAGTAAAAGGAAAAGGGGTTGAACATAAGAATGTCAGAGGACATAAAGAGCTTGAATATTGGACAGTCATTATCGTGACCCTGAACCTGTGCAGAATGATGGTAGCATCCACAAAATATAGAAAGACTAAGAGCAAGAGTCCAGAATCTTAGATATGACCAGTTCCTTAAATGTCAATTTCCTTGTAACAAATAGGAGTATACGGTCATGTAGCTAAAAGGTAAGGGTCTCAAAGAGTATGGACAACTTATGATCATCTCTTTGGGCTTTCATTTTCTCTTCTAGGGGAAAAAAGGGAGGAGGCATCACACTGAGTCATGTTTAAGAAATTTCACAGCTCTAAAAATCTGTGAACCCCTCAAGATGACAGCCTCAAGGTTGCTCCCAACCTCCCAGTGTGGTACTCACTGCCTTTGCTGCCCACACTCCGCCAGGATTCTCACATATCACTGCTCAGTGTTAGGCACTCCTCAGGCATGACCACGTGTTTCCTTGGCCTGTGGGCTAAGCTCTACCACCTCAACTCCATGGACTCAACTTGGGTGCTCCTTGCTGTCTGTGCTAACCTGGCTTAGCTGGCTCGGTCCATCTGCTTAGCACAGCAACGGCTCTTTATTAACTATCCATCTTTGTACCCATAGCCTCCATATTCTTCCTTCACTCAACTCCACTCAGGTGACTGGTCTTCTGCTGACTTCTTCCTGTTTCTCACTACCACCAACTTGAAGACTCATAACACCATAAGGAAAAGTCTATGCTGCCAAGGGCTTCTCCCTCACCTACCTGAGAACCCCAGGACTGCCTCTTGTTTGATTAGAGCCGCCCCTTTCATCCAATGCCCATTTTACTCCAATGAATCTCTGCTCCTCCATCTTCACTTTAAAACTTAATTTTTGCCTGCCCCACATACTCATTTTAGAACTCCCAGTTTCAGCTTCAGCCTTCAGCCTGTCTCACAACATAGCCGTTCAGCCTCCCACTTCTTCTTCTTTTTTAATATTTATTTATTTATTTATTATTTGGCTGTGCTGGGTCTTAGTTGTGACATAGGATCTAGTTCCCCTACCAGGGATTGAACCCGAGTCCTCTGCATTGGGATCTCCAAGTCTTAGCACTGGACCACCAGGGAAGTCCCCTACTCTCACTTCTGTCCTTAATGCTAACCTACTTTTCAGAAAAGGCTAGGTCTCTCCTCTTCTTGGAGTCCTTACGATCTTGGTGGAGAATCTCTCCAGTCTGACTGCTGTGTGCTTGCCAGCTGTGAGGATTAGTGAGGCATCAGAATCGTCTGGCAGCCATGCTGGGCTCTCCCTGCAGCTGCCATGCTCACTTCTCAGAAACCCCCAGGCAGGGAACCTACCCTGCCAGCAAAGAGCTTCAGGCAGGAGCAGCTCCTTGTGACGCAGGCGGATAAGGTCATCAAGTGTGTCAGGCCTTGTGCAGGACTCCCCAGAAGCTTCCAGTGAAACTAGTGTGTCAGGCCTTGTGCAGGACTCCCTAGAAGCTTCCAGTGAAACTCCTCAAGTACATAAAGAAGTGGTCATCAGAATATTTCAGTTTTATCCATCCCATTCCACAAACGGCTGCTAGAACTAAATTACCATATTTAACCTTTTCCTTCACCAGATAATATTGCTGTTTCCCTGCTGTCCTATATTAAAATTGAAATCATTTAAAATATATATGAGATGTTTTTATTCTTAATGAAGTTATTACAGAACAGTTGGAAAAAACAAAGTATAAAGATAATATAAATCACCTGCGTGATATCGTGATTTATAATAATACATATTTAGTCTTCGTCCCGTTTCTGGCACAGAGCTCCTAAAACCCTTGACTATCCTAAGTGATGAGAGCAATAAGTGTGTCTTTTGTTATGTTAATAAAGCGACTTTTAGACCACACCTAAGGATGGGGGCTGGGTGCCAGTGGAGCCAACCTTATGACTAGAGGGTTGGAACTTTCAGTCTCCCCACTTAGCTCCCACTATCTCCAGGGAAAGGAGAGGGGCTAGAGATTGAGTTCAACCATCAATGGCCGATGACTTAATCAATCATGCCTATGTAATAAAGACTCCATAAATCCCTGAAAAGACACAGTTTGGAGAGCTTCTGGGTTGCTGAACACATGCATGTTTGGGGAGAGTGGCATTCAGAGAATATGGACGCTCCAAGGCCCTTCCCACACATGTTGCCTTTGGCATCTCTTCCATCTGGCTGTCATCTAGCAAATAAATTGTTTTCCTAAGTTCTGTGAGCTGCTCTAGCAAATTAGTAGAATGCAAGGCACGGGGGTGGGGGTAGGGGGCGGGGGAGGGGAGTTGGTAATGGGAACCTCTGATTTATAGCCACTCGGTCAGGAGCACAGGACTTACAACAGGTCAGGACAACCTCGACTTGTGATTTGCATCTAAAGTGGAGAGCAATCTTGTGGGACTGAGCCCTTAACCTGTGGAACCTGATGCTATCTCTGGGTAGATAGTGTCAGAATTGAAATAAATTATGGGACACTCAATGGGTGTTGGGCTTCCCAGGTGGCGCTGGTGGTAGAGAACCCACCTGCCAATGCAGGAGACATAAGAGACGCAGATTTAACCGTTGGGTCAGCAAGATCCCCTGGAAGAGGACATTGCAACCCACTCCAATATTCTTGCCTGGAGAATCCCAAGGGCAGAGGAACCTGGGGGGCTACAGTCCATAGGGTCGTACAGAGTCGGACATGATTGAAGCTTAGCACACACGCACACAACTGGTAATTCCTTGGTGTGTGGAAGGAAGCCTACCAGTCCCCCACTTTGGAATTGGGTGACAGAAAGATAATCTGTCATCCCATCTCCTAGAAATATTATAATATTTTGGAATATTGCCTAGCAGCTGTGTGTGTATGTATGGAGGAATATTTGTGTGTTTCTTGTTTGTTTTAGACAATTAGGATACCTAACACTATTCCAGGATACAACTGGACTGTAACTCAATTAACTGTTTCATATCATCAGGTATTTTTCCAACTGCTCCTTACTATAAACAATGCTGCTACAATGAACATCCTTGAGGAATTACTGGCTCAAAAGACTTGAGCAATACAATGGAATATTATTCAGTCATTAAAAAGAGGGAAATCTTGCTGTTTGCAATGACATGGATGAAACTCGAGGGCATTATGTTAAGTGAAATGTCAGACAGAGACAAAACTGTATGATTCCACGTATATATGGAGTCTAACACCACCGAACTCATAGACACAGAGAACAGAATGGTGGTTACCAGGGCCTGGGGGGATGGGTAGAGGTTAGTCAAAGGTACAGACTTGGAGATGTAAGATAAATAAGCTCCAAGGATCTAACATATAGCCTGGTGACTATAGTCAACAATAGCGTACAGTATACTTGACAATGTTATTGTAGTAGAACTCTTATGTTCTCACCATAACAACAACAATAAAAATGTTACCCTTATGTGAAGGAAAGGATGTGTTACCTGATCTTGTTGTGGTAAACATTTCACTATATATATGTGTATCAAATCATCACATTGCACACCTTAAATTTACACGGAGTTGTGACTTCCCTGGTGGTCCAGTGGCTAAGATTCCTTGCTCCCAATGCAGGGGTCGAGGGTTCAACCCCTGGTTAGGGAACTAGATCCCACATGCTGCAACTAAGAGTTCAAATGTCACACCCTGGCATAGCCAAATATATAAAAAATTAAATAAACACTTTTAATACATATGGGAGGGATTGAGGGCAGGAGGAGAAGGGGACGACAGAGGATGAGATGGTTGGATGGGATCACTGACTCGATGGACATGGGTTTGGGTGAACTCCAGACGCTGGTGACGGACAGGGAGGCCTGGCGTGCTGTGATTCATGGGGTCGCAAAGAGTCGGACACGACTGAGCGACTGATCTGATCTGACCTGATACGTAAATCATACTCCAATAAATTTGAGGAAAAGAGATATGTCCTCTTTAAGACTTTTTATTCATTGTACCAAATTGTCCCCCAAAAAGTAAAAATTAATTTTTACTTCATTCACTCAGTGAGAGTTTTTGTTTCATGGAATCCTTCTTTGCCCACAATAGATAATTTCATTTTTCTAGTGCTTTGCCAATTTTATATTTATAGGTAAACAGAGTATTAATTTGTACCCCTTGTTAGGAATTGTACATTTCTTCATGTGCTCATACATCTATCCTATCTCAATGAAACTCATTAGTGCCATCTCACACCCTTCTTCCACTGCACCCATCCAACCTCCTAATTTCACTTCTTATGACTTCCCACCAATCTATAGCCTACACTTGTCAAGCTCTTCTTTTTGCAGTCTTCATACACATGACCAGCTAACATATAATAGCCACCTGCTGTGTGTTAGGCAATGCACAGTGCTTTACAAGTATTAACTCATTTAATCCTCACAACCACCTTATAAGGAAGGTATTATGTTGTTGTTGTTCAGTGTCTTTGCGACCCCGTGGACTGCAGCCAGGTTTCCCTGTCCCTCACTAACTCCCAGAGTTTGCTCACACTCATGTCCACTGAGTCAATGATGTCATCCAACCATCTCATCCTCTGTGGCCACCTTCTCCTCCTGCCCTCAATCTTTCCTAGCATCAGGGTCTTTTCAAATGAGTCAGCTCTTCGCATCCGGTGGCCAAAGTATTAACATGGACACATGGGACTTCCCTGGTGGTCCAGTGGCTAAGACTCTGCACTCCCAATGCAGAGGGCCTAAGTTTGATCCTTGGTCAAAGAACTAGATCCCACATGCCACAGCTAGCCATTTTGCATGCCACAACTAAACATCCCACATGCTGCAATGAAGACTGAAGATCCTGCGTGCCACAGCTGAGACCCAGCACAGCCAAATAAATAAAGAATATGTATAATATATATGCACATGATAAAAATACATAATAAACTGAAAGTGTGGACACAGGCCCCACAGCTTGAATCTTGAATCTCGGGGCATCCAAAATTCAAATCCAGAGAACTGGCTCAAACACCCACAACAGGCTGCAATGGTAATATGACAAGTCTTCTTTTAATTCCATCAATGAGAAAATTTTTCAAATGTTAAGTCTAGAGTTGGGATTTAAATTTGAAGATAAAGGGCAAGCCGGCATCTCCACATCTCGCTAAAAAGGTGTAACAGGGGCTGAGTTCAGTTGTTTCAACTGAAACAACTAAAGAAACAGACAAATAGAGCATGCACTTACCTTTAAGTTCAGCCAGTGTTTGGGCTTTCCAGGTGGTTCAGTGATAAAAAAAAAAAAATCTGCCTGCTAATGCAAGAGATATAAGAGATGTGAGTTCAGTCCCTGGGGTAGGAAGAATCCCTAGAGAAGGGCATGGCAACCCACTCCAGTATTCTTGCCAGGAAAATCCCATGGACAGAGGAGGTTAGCAGGCTATAGTTAACGGGGTCACAAAGAGTTGGACACTGAGTGGCAAAGCGCGCACACACACACAGTATTTACTGCATATCAGCTTTACTCAGGCACGGCCAATCGCATGCTCTATTTCCCCATATGAGTAGAACATTCTACATGTGTTATTCCAGTAATTTAACACCAAGCTAATTTGATGAAGAATATCCTATCATTGATCCACAGATTAAAATTTCTGATATTTCATTTGTATTAAACTGTATTTTATAGAAAAAAATCTATGAGGATAATGGACTACATGTGATAGAAATACAGAATATATAAACTTGTATAAACTTTATATATTTTGTAATATCAGTTCAGTTCAGTCACTCAGTCATGTCCGACTCTTTGCGACCCCATGAATCACAGCACTCAAGGCCTCCCTGTCCATCACCAACTCCCGGAGTTCACCCAAACCCATGTCCATCGAGTCAGTGATCCCATCCAACCATCTCATCCTCTGTCGTCCCCTTCTCCTCCTGCCCTCAATCTTTCCCAGCATCAGGGTCTTTTCCAATGAGTCAGCTCTTCGCATCAGGTGGCCAAAGTATTGGAGTTTCAGCTTCAACGTCAGTCCTTCCAATGAACACCCAGGACTCATCTCCTTTAGGATGGACCAGATGGATCTCCATGCAGTCCAAGGGACTCTCAAGAGTCTTCTCCAACACCACAGTTCAAAAGCATCAATTCTTCGGTGCTCAGCTTCCTTTAGAGTCCAACTCTCACATCCATACATGACCACTGGAAAAGCCATGGCCTTGACTAGACAGACCTTTGTGGACAAAGTAATGCCTCTGCTTTTTAATATGTTGTCTAGGTTGGTTATAATTTTTCTTCCAAGGAGTAAGCATCTTTTAATTTCATGGCTGCAATCACCATCTGCAGTGATTTTGGAGCCCAGAAAGATAAAGTCAGCCACTGTTTCCACTATTTCCCCATCTATTTGCCATGAAGTGATGGGACCAGATGCCATGATCTTAGTTTTCTGAATGTTGAGCTTTAAGCCAACTTTTTCACTCTCCACTTTCACTTTCATCAAGAGGCTCTTTAGTTCTTCTTCACTTTCTGCCATAAGGGTGGTGTCATCTGCATACCTGAGGTTATTGATATTTCTCCTGGCAATCTTGATTCCAGCTTGTGCTTCCTCCAGCCCAGCATTTTGCATGATGTACTCTGCATAGAAGTTAAATAAGCAGGGTGACAATATACAGCCTTGACGAGGTACTCCTTTTCCTATTTGGAACCAGTCTGTTGTTCCATGTCCAGTTCTAACTGTTGCTTCCTGACTTGCATATAGGTTTCTCAAGAGGCAGGTCAGATGGTCTGGTATTCCCATCTCTTTCAGAATTTTCCACAGTTTATTGTGATCCACAGTCAAAGGCTTTGGCATAGTCAAGATAGCAGAAACAGATGTTTTTCTGTAACTCTCTTGCTTTTTCCATGATCCAGCGGATGTTGGCAATTTGATCTCTGGTTCCTCTGCCTTTTCTAAAACCAGCTTCAACATCTGGAATTTCACAGTTCATGTATTGCTGAAGCCTGGCTTGGAGAATTTTAAGCATCAATTTAGTAGCATGTGAGATGAGTGCAATTATGCGGTAGTTTGAGCATTCTTCGGCATTGCCTTTCTTTTTTAATATATAAAGTTTATTTTTAAATATCAAGAAATGAAGTCAATGTGTATATGTGTATATGTCATATATGGTTTGTAGATCATATATGTATGTTATGTACAACCCTTTAGTTGGAAATAGAGTATATATTTTTAATCAAAAAGAAAAAAAAATGACAAAGTTCATCATTGGAGAGGAAACATCATTTTAAGTAGAGATATTCAACTTTACAGCTTTTTTTTTTGAGATCTTAGGTAAATTATTTTTTGAGATATATTTTCTGTGTCAGGATAGCATGTTTAATACTGTAAAACTTTATCTGACTCTAAAAATGAAAGTGAAATCGAAAGTCGCTCAGTCATTTCCAAGTCTGGAATTCTCCAGGCCAGAATACTGGAGTGGGTAACCATTCCCTTATCCAGGGGATCTTCCCAACTCAGGGATTGAACCTAGGTCTCCCATATTGCAGGAAGATTCTTTACCAGCTGAGCTTCAGCTATAGCTTAAGCCTATAAAAATATGTAATAAAAATAAAATAAAATATATAATATTACAAATAATAAAAATATATAATTAAAAAAAAGACAAAAATATATGAAACAATGGTTCTCAAGACATTGGCAACCAGGCAGTGCAGGATAGTGATTCCTGGGAAATGAAATACAAATGAGGTGAGTCCTACAGTTGCTCCAGCTTACTTCCTGGACAAAGTTTCCAGGCCAAGGTACAGGATGGGGAGCCCAAATGGAGTGCAGTAGTGCCCTAGAGTCGAGGAGATAAAGGTGAGCATCCTGGAGGGCCAGGTGAAAGGAAAAAGCTGCAGCGAATGAGGACTCCAGAGATCTGCATCGGGCCCTCCTAAAGTATACAGCTGAGTTTAGAACAGTGCATATGTTTGAGGAAATAATCCTAGATTGATGAAAGAATAACCTGAAAGGATTAGAAAGAAGAATCCTTGAAACACACAGGCGCAGGCAGGGTGCCTGTTCCCACCAGTCAGACTGAAAGATCTCATGATTCATAGGACATCCTACAGTCAATTGGAAGATCGAACCTCAGCAGCTGGGGTGGAGGAGATCAACTTTAGACTAAATACTGTCCTTGTTCTGCCTAACAAAGCTTAAATGTAAGAACTGAAAGGGCAAAACTGCTTCCAAGAAACTTCACTGAGTTCTATAACAAAATTTGAGAATATATATAGGAATATAAAAATATCTAGCATCCAACTAAAAATTGCCAGGTATGCAAATAAGGGTGACATAATATCAACTGGAATATATATCAATCAACTGAACCTGATCCAGAAATGACATATATGATGTAATTAGGACACAAAAATAGTTATTATAACTGTAATCTATATGTTCAAGAAATTAGAAGACTGGGCATGCTAAGTATAGACATACAAGAAACTTTAAATAGAATGTAACTGAACTTCTTGGAATGAAAACTACAAATGTTTGAGATGAAAAATATACTGGATATGACTAATGGTAAATCAGAGAAAGCAGCAGAAAAGATTAACGGATTTTTAGAAGAGCAATAGAAACCATCCAAAATGAAACGTGAAGAGAAAAAAGGAAGAGTATCAGTGAGCTGTGAGACCCCTCAGTAGCCTAATATACATGTTACCTTCAAAGGAGAAGAAAGAGATGGGGAACAGATAAAAAATAGCTGAAGAAATAATTAACCAATAAATTTCCAAATTTAACAAGAACTGTAACCCACAGATCCAAGAAGCTCAGTGAACTCCAAGCACAAGAAAGTAGGAAAAATATTACACCAAAGACATCACCTACACCAGCAGACCTACACAGGAAATGATGAAAAGGAAGCATTTCAAACAGAAAGAATGACACCAGATAAAATTCCAATTTACAAAAAGGAATGAAGGGGATCAGAAATGGTTACTGTGCAGATAAATATATTAACTTCCATTTTAAAAAATATTTATTTGGTAGCGCTGGTTTAGTTGCAGCACACAGGATCCCTGATCTTTATGGCATGCTGAATCTTCAGTTGTTGTATGAGAGAACCCTTAGTTGCAGCATGTGGGATCTAGCTCCCCCAGCAGGGATCAAATCCAGCCCCCTGCACTGGGAGTGCAGTCTTAGTCGCTGGACAGGGTTTGATCCCTGCGTTGGGAAGATCCCTTGGAGTAGAAAATTGCAACCTACTCCAGCATTCTTGCCTGGAAAACTCCGAAGACAGGGGAGCCTGGCGAGCTACAGTCCATGGGGTCACAAAGAGTCGGACACGACTGAGTGACTGAGCACAAACACATGCACATCTTAAGGAACTAGAAAACAAAGGGCAAACTAACCCAAAGCTATGAAAAGAGATACATAAAACGGAGAATTTAAAAAAATAGACAAAGTCAGTGAAACTGTCTGAGTCAATTTGGGCTGCTATAAAAATTATCATCAGATCAGATCAGATCGGATAAGTCGCTCAGTCACGTCCGACTCTTTTCGACCCCATGAATCGCAGCACCCCAGGCCTCCCTCTCCAACACCAACTCCCAGAGTTCACTGAGACTCACGTCCATCGAGTCAGTGATGCCATCCAGCCATCTCATCCCCTGTCGTCCCCTTCTCCTCTTGCCCCCAATCCCTCCCAGCATCAGAGTCTTTTCCAATGAGTCAACTCTTTGCATGAGGTGGCCAAAGTACTGGAGTTTCAGCTTTAGCATCATTCCTTCCAAAGAAATCCCAGGGCTGATCTCCTTCAGAATGGACTGGTTGGATCTCCTTGCAGTCCAAGGGATTCTCAAGTCTTCTCCAACACCACAGTTCAAAAGCATCAATTCTTCAGCACTCAGCCTTCTTCACAGTCCAACTCTCACATCCATACATGACCACAGGAAAAACCATAGCCTTGACTAGACAGACCTTTGTTGGCAAAGTAATGTCTCTGCTTTTGAATATGCTATCTAGGTTGGTCATAACTTTCCTTCCAAGGAGTAAGCGTCTTTTAATTTCATGGCTGCAGTCACCATCTGCAGTGATTTTGGAGCCCAGGAAAATAAAGTCTGACACTGTTTCCACTGTTTCCCCATCTATTTCCCATGAAGTGATGGGACCAGATGCCATGATCTTTGTTTTCTGAATGTTGAGCTTTAAGCCAACTTTTTCACTCTCCACTTTCACTTTCATCAAGAGGCTTTTTAGTTCTTCTTCACTTTCTGCCATAAGGGTGGTGTCAGATATGCAGAGCATATCTGAGATTATTGATATTTCTCCTGGCAGTCTTGATTCCAGCTTGTGTTTCTTCCAGCCCAGCGTTTCTCATGATGTACTCTGCATAGAAGTTAAATAAACAGGGTGACAATATACAGCCTTGACGTACTCCTTTTCCTATTTGGAACCAGTCTGTTGTTCCATGTCCAGTTCTAACTGTTGCTTCCTGACCTGCATACAAATTTCTCAAGAGGCAGGTCAGGTGGTCTGGTATTGCCATCTCTTTCAGAATTTTCCACAGTTGATTGTGATCCACACAGTCAAAGGCTTTGGCATAGTCAATAAAGCAGAAATAGATGTTTTTCTGGAACTCTCTTGCTTTTTCCATGATCCAGCGGATGTTGGCAATTTGATCTCTGGTTCCTCTGCCTTTTCTAAAACCAGCTTGAACATAAGGAAGTTCACGGTTCACATATTGCTGAAGCCTGGCTTGGAGAATTTTGAGCATTACTTTACTAGCGCGTGAGATGAGTGCAATTGTGCGGTACTTTTGAGCATTCTTTGGTATTGCTTTTCTTTGGGATTGGAATGAAAACTGCCCTTTTCCAGTCCTGTGGCCACAGCTGAGTTTTCCAAATTTGCTGGCATATTGAGTGCAGCACTTTCACAGCATCACCCTTCAGGATTTGGAATAGCTCAACTGGAATTCTATCACCTCCACTAGCACAGTAGGACCACAGCCTTGTCTAACTCAGTGAAACTAAGCCATGCCCGTGGGGCAACCCAAGATGGGCAGGTCATGGTGGAGAGATCTGACAGAATGTGGTCCACTGGAGAAGGGAATGGCAAACCACTTCAGTATTCTTGCCTTGAGAACCCCATAAACAGTATGAAAATTATCATAGACTAGTTTAAACAACAAAAATTTATTTCTAACAATTCCATAGACAGGAAATCCGAGACAGGAAATCCAAAATCGGAGTACCGGTATAGCCAGATTCTGAGAAAGATCTCAAATCAAAGATCTCAACTTCAACTGTAAGAAACTAGAAAAAGAGGAGCAAATGAAATACAAAGCAAGCAGAAGAAAGGAGACAATAAAGATCAGGACAGACATCAACAAAACAGAAAAACAGTAGAGAAAAAATTCAGTGACTCCAAAAAGCTGGTTATTTGAGAAGACTAATAAAAGCTACACACCTGTAGTCAGCTTGGCTGCATCCAGTCGGAAGCAGTGGGAGGAAAGACAAAGAGCAAGAGCAAACTTTGAGATAATAAATAGGTTTTGATTTGTGGTGATTGTTTCATGTATATCAAAACTTACCAAGTTATATACATTTTAAATATGTGTAATTTATTGTATTTCAAATTTTTTAAAGGACCATTTTTTCAACTTTTAAAGCAGGCTTTGGGGACTTCCTTGGTGGTACAGTGGATAAGAATCTGCCTGCCAGTGCCGGGGACATGGGTTCGATCCCTGGTCCAAGAAGATTTCACATGCCACAGAGCAGCTAAGCCTGTGTACCACAACTACTGAAGCCCATGTGCCTACAGCCTGTGCTCCACAAGAGAAGCCACCGCAATGAGCAGCCGGTGTGCAATGAAGAGTAGCCCGCATTCAACGAAGCTAGAGAGAGCCCGATGCAGCAACTAAGACCCAGGACAGCCAAAAATAAAAATAAATAAATTAAACAAGCTTTGAGTAATTTTTTTTTTTTTAATCTTCTTCTTGGTATCGCTCTTTTTGTATCTTACATTTGATCCTGGTTACTTTTTCTTATTGGGATTAAAAAAAAATAACACACATACACACCCAACTTCCAAAAATATTAGCCTTCAATCTAAAACTGATTTTCTTTCACACATTTTCCTTTACAACTTTTCTTGGCACCTTCCCGTGTTATTCAGTTTGTCTCAGCTACTAGGGGTGTTGATGGGAGAGAGCGGGTTTCTAAGGTAACAACAGGCAGGACGGTACCCCACTTAGGAGGCTTGAGGGCATACCTAAGTGGTGCACCTCAGACAGTGCAGACCTTCTCTCACTGGGAGTCAAGGAGAGGACCCCCTTCTCCACTGAATGCCTTGAGATCCTCAAAAGTAATGAGCGAGCAACTTTCAGGGGGTGATATCTCAAGGGACACTGAGAAGGAAGAGAGGGCTCTAGGGTAAAATCTGCTGGTCGCTGCTTAATGGGAAAAACGAGTCTCTAGAGGGCTGAGGAGTTAAACCGCTAACCTCTCCTTCTACCTCCACGCTCCCCAGTTTCTCCTCAGTATGCGCTGTTCTTCTTCCTTCTGATAAGGTTTTGCCTATGTGTTGTTCCTTGCTTTTTGTTTGTTTGTTTTATTTTCACCAACGCCTGCAGCATACAGGCAGCACAGTTGACAGTTAAGCATAGACTCTGTGGCCAGACTGCCTGGTTCCCCAGCTCTGAGACCCTGAGCAAGTTATTTTGCCTCCTTGAGCCTCTGTTTCCCATCTGAAAACAAGGAACATAGTAATAACCACCTCCAAAGGCTGCTGAAATGATCTAGTGGTTAACACTTGCAGTTTGTTTAGAAGAGTATTTACCCAGTAAGCACTATGTATGTTTTGGGTGTTATTATTTTTTCCCATTAAAATTTTATTGGGAATTCAACAGGTTAAACGGAGAAGGCAATGGCAACCGACTCCAGTACTCTTGCCTGGAAAATCCCATGGACGGAGGAGCCTGGTAGGCTGCAGTCCATGGGGTGGCTAAGAGTTGGACACGACTGAGCGACTTCACTTTCACTTTTCACTTTCATGCACTGGAGAAGGAAATGGCAACCCACTCCAGTGTTCTTGCCTGGAGAATCCCAGGGACAGGGGAGCCTGGTGGGCTGCTGTCTATGGGGTCGCACAGAGTCGGACATGACTGAAGCGACTCAGCAACAGCAGCAACAACGGGTTAAATGATCAGGATGTTCTGAGTGAAAATGAAATGATGTCTGTAACAGTTTAATGTTGGTTATTCTGTCTATCAAGCAATATGCTAGAGAAATCTGAATCAGCTAAAAATAAATCACAAAATTTTCTCACCCTTAGGATTAAACAACAACTTAATTAAGCGAACCTGTGCACATCATTTTTCCAACTGATAAAGGGTGAAGAGGGATAAAAGATCACCGATAAACCGTAGCACCATTTGCTAGGCCTGTCTCCTAAGAGCATCTCAGAAGGAGAATAATTGAAATCTGTCTTTCTGAATCCATCTTTCTAAGATGATACACTTGGTTTGGACTGGAGATGTCTGTGCAAGAAAAAGTTGCTTCTCTACAACTCACACTGTGAACCATTCAAGTTTCTCCACCACAGCTTACCCTCAGCTATTCAATTAAATACTGTTTCTAGAATCTGTCTGAAAAAAAAAAAAATGCGGTTTTTTTCTCTTTGCTTCTCACACCTAAAAATAAAGAGGTATAAACTCAAGCCTAAACAATCAGACTAATGGAATTTCATGCAAATCACCTAAAACCCCTCTCTGCCATGGTTTCCTGAGGTGTAAATAAATTTAACATAACAACTAATGAACAAAACAGGAATGCCCAACATATCCCACACTATGTTGGGCAGAGACAGTGCATTTATTAACAGAGTTCTTGGGAAAAAGGTAAAATAATTATTAAGATAATATTTTTAAAAGTTTATTCATGTTTTCCTGCCCAGCGAGCTCTAATTTATAGCAGCGTTCCCCAACCTTTCTGGTACCAGGGGCTGGTTTCATGGAAGACAAGTTTCCCATAGACTGGGGGTAGAAGGGGGATGGTTTCCAGATCATTCAAGAGCATTATATTTATTAAGCACTTTATTTCTATTATTATTACATCAGCTCCACCTCAGATCTTCAGGTATTAGAGCCTAGAGGTTGGGAACCCTTGGTTGACAGAGCCCAGGCTTGACTTTATTTAATCCATACAACCTGCAAACATCAGGTTACAAAGGTAGAAAGGGATACAGCCCAGAACAAACTCAGTTCTTTGGAGTCCTAGTCTAGTGCTCTTTTCATTCACCAACAACTGCTTCCAGACTCCTGCAACCTGGTTTGTCTTGGGTACAATCTAATTTTTTCTTTTTTTCCCCTGCCCTGAACTGAGATTTAGCAGTTCACTTAATGGCCAGCTAACTTCAGGGAGTTCTATCCTTGTGGGGAGTCTCCCCACAGCCCCACAGTCTGAGATGCATTGCTCTACAAGAGGAAAATACTTCAGTGCATTCACAGTACCATTTAACTACAGCAAAAATAACTTATGTAAGCTTTATATTAATAATTATTAATAATATATTAATTAAAGATATTATTTCTCTTTAATATACAGACTGACCTAGCACTCTCACAGGATCACCACTTCCGAAGTCATCTGTCATGTGCAGTATGTGGGATGTTTCCAGGAACCAGCCATAATGCCACACACAGTTCAGGCATTTAGTTTCTTTATAATCTATGCCATTCACTGGATAAAAATAAGCCTCTTAAACGCTACAAATGTTACAACTTTTAGTAAACACAGGGAAAATGACCATGAAAATTCTTGTTCTGTGAGATTCATTGGTTATCTCCTGAGAGAGGCCTAAAAAGAGACACCGAACAAAGCAGGGATACACATTTTCATTTTACCAAGTTCTATCTGACAGAGCATCTTACACAGTCCTATCAGAAATGGCTGGCAAGAGTATACTATCAAGCATGTATTTTCAAAAACAAACAAACAAAAAACCCAGCAAAAATCCACTTAATCTGCCCCTTCAATGTGAAGAGAGTCTATTAATTAGTGAGAATGTTACTGCTTTTCTAAAGAAACTCATGCTTATAAAGTATTTCAAAAATCCGACTGAAATGGTTCCAAAACTGCTGTTTTTTAATTTATTTTTGGCCACCCCATGTGGTATGTGGGATCCTAGTTCTCCAACCAGGGATCAAACCCACATCCCCTGCATTGGAAGCTGGAAGTCTTAACCACTGGACTGCCAAGAAAGTCCCTGTTATTTTTTTAATTATCAAAAAGAGTGTGTTTCATCACTAAAATTTTTGTCTGCACACTTGAAAACTAAGAAACAAAATTTTAAATTTGTTTAAAAAAATCTAAATGATATGTTCAAGGGGGTTTGAACCCATTTGCTAAAATATAAAATGTAAAACCTTCCCATCATCCAAGAAGGACTGATTGACTTAAGCTGTAAATTTACTAGTTGAATTTCAATCAAAAGTCTTTGCATCGTGGTGAATGGGACTGGAAGATGAGTATCATAATTTAATAAATGCAATCAAGAATGGACTTCTGCTTGAGTCTACCTCTTTGACAAGTATCTTTTCCAGTCATGATTCATTCCAGTCATTAACATTCACTAAAAAATATGATTTTAAAATGTACTTCATCTTTATTTTAAATAATCTTTCAATATTTCTACTCCAGAGCAAGATTTATAAGGTATGTAATAAAATATATGTGGGCTTCCTGGTGGCTCAGAGGTGAAGAATCTGCCTGCCAATCAGGAAATGTGGGTTCAATCACTGCGTTGGGAAGAACCCCTGGAGAAGGAAATGGCTACTCACTCCAGTTTCTTGCCTGGGAAATTCTATGGACAGAGGAGCCTGGCGGTCTACATTCCATGGGTTGCAAAAGAGTTGGACACAACTTAGGATCTAAACAACAACAATAAAATACATGTAAATAATTGCTTAAAAATATTACATAGATTAAAGAAGCAGGGTAAGAAAAATGTTTGGTGACTACTGATCTATCACTACAGAGGAAGTGTACAATGTTGGGACCATTGTTTTTGCAGGTAGTATAGGAAGGGAATAAACAAGGTCAGTAGCAATTTGAACTGTGTTGCCTGATTTCCGGCGGAACACCTGTCTTTGGGGGTTCTGGCTTATGGGTTGATAGAGATGGGGAGCAAGTCTTTCTTTTATAAACTAACTTGTATCTGGTATAATTCAGGTTATTAGTTTCTTTTTCCTCTTGTTATTTGCAAACTCATCACTTCTAACAGTGATGAGTGCTGAGGTTACTCAGCTCCCTCTTTATGGATGTGTATGGGTAAATACACATATACATGTATTTCACCCCAGATCAAGGGGGTGTGGAAGGGAGAGACCACAAGCAAACACACCACCGCCCGCAGGGTATTTTGCAATAGCATTCACCCAGGCGCAAAAACAAAGTTCACTTTAAAAGCTTCCTTTTGGTCCCCCCCCCCCTTTTTTTTTCCTTTTGGTTTTAATTATTTTTAATCATAACGCTTGGGACCTTCTGACTAATGTCATGTTACTTGGAAAGATTTAGAAACTGTGATTCTATGAGAGGAGGTTGTGAAAATAGAACTGTCTTTGAAAGGATTTTCCATCTAGTTCACAAACACTACCCAGACTGGTAGTAAGATGCTCAAACAATCGGGGCGGCAAGACCAGAAGGGTCTCTTCAGAGGGTCTAAGAAGTGAGGAGGGCCATCGAAACGGGGAAAAAACTGTTAAGAGAGCTCCTGGCATCCAGGCAGGAGGCCGCGACAAATGTTTGAAAAATGAGAAATGAGGTGGAGGTAAAGTGAGCAGTGGCGGGGGTCCGGGAGGGGGGAGCAGAGGTGACGACCGTGCACGCAGAAACTGGTCCACGTGAGGAGGGGGTCTAGGAGCGCCGGGCACCGCAGCAGGGTGGCAAGGGAGGTAAAAAACAAAGGTCAGGTCTTGAGAACTCAGGGCAGTAAAAAGAGGAAAAGCACCCAAGGGAAAGCAGCGAGTAGGTGGCCGCAGTGGTGACGACGGCGGGGACTGCGCGCTGTGATTCTCGGGGTCCGGGCCGGGGTCGCCGGCGAGCCAGGCCGGGAAAAGCCGGGGATCCGGCTAAGCCCGGGATCGGTTAGGCCGCACCGAAGGGCAGGGCCGGCGACTGTGGGGCCGCGGAGGGAACCGGCCGAGGACCAGCGGCGAGGGGTCGCGGCAGGGCAGGGCGCGCAGGGAGACCGGGAGAGAGGCCGGCGGGGCTGGAGCCGCGGCCGCAGCACCCAAAGAAGGGAAGGGCTGTCGGCTTCCCACCCCCGCCCCCTGCCGCGGCGTGAGTCGGGGGGAAAGGCCGGCGGGCAGCGCCGGGAGGAGGGGCAGGCTGCGGCCCCGCCCCCGCCGGAGCGAGGGAAGGAGAAAGGCTCGCGGGGAAGGGGGAGAGAGGGCAGCTCGGGGAGGGGGCGGCCGGCGGGGCCTGCGCCCGAGCGAGCGGCGAGCCGCGGGGGGAAGGGGCCCGGAAGGAGGCGAGCGCGGCCGCGACGCCGGGAGCCGGACGCCCGCCGGTGCCGGCCTGCCGCCGCCGCCTTTCCTGCCTGCGCCCGAGCGCGGAGTCTCGCGGCTGCCGAGGCCGGAGTGCGGCGGTCGGGCGTGGGGCGAGCGGGCAAGCGGGGCCGGGAGCCGGAGGCCGCCGGCGGTCCTGCGCCAGGCGCGGTGGGCTCTTGCCTGCGAGGTTAGGCGAGGGGCAGAAAGGGAGGAAAAAGAGAGGCCGAGCGAGAGAAGCCAGGCGATCGGATTGTCCAGGAGGCTGGTGTGGAGGAATATCCCACCCCGAACTCAAATCCACAATAATAATCCAAACTATTAATAATAAGGGGCAGTTTTCCTGGCCAGGCGAGAGGGAGAGCAGGGGAAACGGGAAGAAGCGAAAGCTCCGTTTCATGGAGGCTGAGGCAAGAGAAAATTTCGGAGCCTGGATGTGGAGGAGCAAAACAGAACTAACTCAGGAAATTGTCTTTGAGAAAAAGGCCGAACCTAGGCTGGGAATCAGGCTGGGGTAGGTGGAGAAACCTGCAAGTTTAAAGGAAAAAAAGAAGAGAATATTTTCAGAGATTTTTCTCTGGTTTGTGGTATTGCTACCATTTTAAAGGTAAAAAGCATTGCATTCAGGTGTTTTTTTTTTTTTTTGGTGCGATTGGCTCATTTAAAAATTTCAGAACCTTTTCATCTAAAAGCTTTTTTTTTCCAAGGAAATTTATAATTTCGATTTCCCAGGGTTGCACTGGACTTGTAAGGAGTGCTGTTGTGTACATACTATTGTATGGTTTTATTTATTTTTTTACTGTGCAAATCAGCTGGAAGATTTTTTTCCAGGTGTCAGTTTGGATTTTTTCATCTTTTTTTTTTTTTTTTTTTGGTCCCTCAGTATATCTGTTGTTGTCGTTTTAAGCATTGGAGACCAGAGAATTATTTTTTTCCCCTTTGGAGCTTGAGGCTCTTGCCAACGTAAGGACAGCTGGGAAAACTGGATTAAAAGGATGTTTTTAATCTATATTTTGCAGTTAAGATTGATATTTTGAAGGCACATTCTTTCTGTGATTTTTTTTTTAAGCCCACAGCGCTAACCTTGAAGAGATTTGTGGTTGGGTTTTTGGTTTCTAAGAAGGTCATAGTTTTTCTCTTTTTCTTTCGTTTTTTTTTTTTTTTTTTAAAGAGGGGGAGGGGAAAGGGGGGCTAAGAAAGGAGACCATGTTAACTGGTAGAAGTAGAATGGAGCTTCAGTCACCCGGGTCCTGAGAGCTGGAGGAAAAAGGATTGTCTTCAAGTTGGGAGGCCCTCCTCTCACCTCTTTAAAAATTGTGAGCGATTCAGTCCTAATCAAGACATCACAACTACAGGATTCTGAAACCGTGGAGACACCGAGAAACCATGAGTGTAAGGTTACCCCAGAGTATAGACAGGTAAGTTTGCTAATAATGTGGTTTTTCAACACTTATTTAAGGAAAGACTGGGAAAGAAGGTGTTGCATTTTGATAAAAGATTGCAAAATAAGGGTCTGGGTGGGCTGTGGGTATTGGTGGCGTCCCTGGGGATTGTCTGGACATGTGTGTTTATGTTCCCTCTGTGTATGTGTCCATGTTCAAAACGTAATCTCCTTAATCAGTGTTTTTTAAGTGCAAGCAGTAGACAGTGACGCAAGGAGTGGGGAAAGAGGGGGAAACGCTTTCTAGCCGCCTTTGACTTTTGCCAGGCCAGAGGCTGAATTTGAGTCCCTAACTTGCCAGCTTAGGGGTGGGAGGCGGGCACAAGCCTGGTCACGTGAGACCCCTAGGGTGACTGGGACTGGCTTTAGGTGTTGGAGCTGCGGGGGGAAGGGCTCTGGCAGGGGCGTGGGCCTCCACCGGCTGGTTGTTGTGGAATGGTGGGGCTTGGTGATGGGGTGGATCCCATTTCTAGAATGAGGAGGATGTTCTTGGCCTGAATGATGGGACAGAAACATACTTTGCACCCATACAGGTCTGGATTTTACCAGTGGCTGATAATGGCCTGCAGAATGGCATAGGTCAACCCTAGAATTTCTTCTTCTCCAAGCTTGGGGTTTAAATTGAAATCGGCCAACCAGCTAATGCTCTAGGTATAATCTGCCAAGCCGTTTTTAATAAGCTTGACTCTGCAAAATGGGCCTTCCCTCTGCCTAGAGCCGGAAGGATTTGTTTTGGGCTCTTAGGCCTGATATGCAGAGGCACTGGCCCTTAGAGTCTGAGCACAGGATGTCCCATACCCCCTACCTGCCTCCCCACCCCCAGAGTTTGCCCAGCCTCCTCATCAGTACACTACATTTTACAACTTCGAAAGGTATCTGCCTTTTCCTTTCCTCCCCTTCTCTTCAACCCTTAGAGAACCTAGAGAGAGGATAGTTTTGTGGGTGCTGCACGCATCCTAACTGGATGGATGGGTGGTTGGAGGACTGAGCGAGCAGATGAAAGGACTGGGCCTGGGGGTGGGGTGGGAATTACTGGAGAGATAGGGAAGAATATTTGCAAAGGAGCAATGAGTTGTTTTCTCCCTGTCCAGTTAACCTTTGATTATCCATGCTGATAATTTCTTTTTGGCAGTGGAATGTGGCCTGAAATGCATATAATCTCTCTCTCTCCCAAACACTAATCTCTGTATTGCCTCTGAGCCCCGTTTAGATTAGTTCAGCAGTCCCTAGACGGGGACCTGACTTGGCAGTGGAGAGAAGGCAGACAGCCACAAGGACAGATAGTGTACGTGACTGCTTAAACCTCCATCTCTTCCCCTTTTTGTGGCTTCTATTTAGTTTGACTCTTGTCAAGGCAGGGAGTTGAAATGGTTACATGACTGCCCTTCTCTTTTACCCTCTTGGAATTTAAGAATTAACACACTTGCCTCTTTGAGGTTGGGGATGAACTGTTCCTCTGAATTCAGAGTTGTGAGAAGGTAGAAACCCAGGTGTTGAGGGTGAAAGAGTTAATGAAGGTTCCTGGGCTGGATGGAGTGAGATGCTCCTCTGGGAGTTTGGACACCCTCACAGTCTTCTCAGGGTGTGTATAGCATGGTTTTTCTGAGTGCTTTCATAGAAATGTATCTATTTGAACCTCCCAGTATTTCCGTGAGGCAGACAAGACAGAGGTTTTCCTTTCCATTTTACAGAAGGGGTGATTGAGGCTCAGAGAGGATACCTGGCTAGCCCAGTGCCATCTTCCCTGACTCGTGGCAGAAGCTAGACTCAGATGCAAGCCTTCTAAACCGGAGGCTCTTACTGTTATCCCACCCTAAGTATTGGGTTGGCCAAAAAGGTCATTCCAGTTTTTCCTTATAGTCTTATAAACCCAAAAGAACTTTTTGGCCAGCCCAAGAGATTTGTCTACTAGTCCTGTGAAATGGGAGTGGGGCAGTTTTATTCTCTCTGGCAGTAGAGTACGGTGCTTTTTGGCACCCCCTTGCACTTGGGATAGTGCAGCTTTGCAGGTTGAGAGCATTCTTCACTTCCACTCCCACCCCATTTCTCTTCCTCATCAGCGGGTCAGATCTGGGGCTTGAGTCCCCTTCAAGGTATTTCCAGCTGCACTGGATCTTTACCCCTTTAGCAGTAGGTTCGTTCTGTTGGATCTTTTGACATCTCAGGTTCGATACCCCTGTGGATTTTAAATATTTCACAGTGTTACACAATTTTATACTGTACTAGAGAGATTGAGTGGGAGGATTTCAGACTGTTGAGGCAGGGACTCTCTTTTAGTTTTTCGATTTGCTGTGTAGGGAGCCTAGTGTAAGGTACTGCGCTCCAACAGTGTTTGAGAAAATTTAAGTGTGCGGTTCTTGCTTACAGAGAGCATGCAGTCTAACTTGAGAAACTAGGAAAGGTATGAGAGATATAAAAGCAACACTCTCCTATAAACTCTGTAAAGGCAAGAATTGGGTTTTCTTTGCTCAGGTATATCCCTGCGTGCCTGACTAAGTGCCTTCCATTGGATGAATGCTCACCAAATACTTGACATGAACGAATATTGGAATGAATGAATATGTCGGCACGTATAAGTTCATCCATTTCAGATTTTTCAAGGTTCGTGTGTTAATTTCAAATGTAGTCAAAGTAAGGTCAATTAGAGAAGGCTTCCTGGATGATGTGTATTTTCTAGGACATAAGCAACCTGATGGAGGACCACGTCTATGAAGAGAGATAGTGGCTCAAGGAGTAGAAGGCTGTGGAGAGACTTTAATCCCCTCTTGGGGAGTGACTCCTGGTCCAAAGAAACATGAAATATTCGCAGCTAATCTTGATCTTGCAGTGTTAATCAGTTGTTACTGAAAGATGGGCTGAATTGTAGCTGTTCATGTCCCTTTCCGTTTTTGCCTGTGGACAATTTATTGCCCATTAGTGTGTTCTTCTCAAAAGTTTCTAAAAATGTGTTTGATATTGCAAGCAGAGATAATAATAGTGAATTATTTTTATAGGAATGATAATGAGTTTTGCTATGCCATGTATATCCATTTCCCTAGTTCTCCATGGCAAATGTTTTTGAGATGGCCAGATGGGTTAGGAGTTTGCATCCATAAAACAGCTTTTCTCTGTGCAGAGACAGCTCATGTGAGGACTAGAGCAGATGGAGAAGTACTAGATTTAAGCCGAGTTCTTGGTTTGAGCCCTGGCATTCCCCTTAACTGTGTGACCTTGGGCAAATCACATGCCTCCTTTGGTTTCCTCATTTATATGAAATGCTTTCCAGTCACAAACATTTTCACATAGCTTGTCATTTGAGGATTATAATATTTATTACATCTTTCTCATGGTGCTGTTGAAAGGAGCAAATCAAATCAGGTAATATTTCACATTGCTTTCTAAACTGTAAAGCTCTAGAAATTTTAGTTGGTAAACTCAGGGATTTGATTTAGCTTTGGGCACGACTTTCTGAACTGGCCCAAAACAAATTAAGAGTGACCGAAAGATCTTTCCATTGTTTTGAAGAATTTAACCGGAGTGAACAGGCTTTTTTGTTGCAGAAGTACATGAGGTTAGAAAGAAGGCATACTTTTCCAATGGTCAGGGTTGGGTGATGATAGTAGAATATGAGAAGGGGAAGGTTATTGAATCTCCTTCCCAGGAATTTTGATGAATGGGAGAGGCTTGAGCTACCTTGGCTTCCTTAGATGGGGATAGAAAGGATTTGTTTTATGATCTCTGGCTCTTCCTTGTTTTAGAAGCATATGACTTTCCTAATTCAGAATAAACCGAGACCCAAGCAACTGTTCCTTATCAGGGATCTGAGATTAAATGTAACTTTTCCCCAGCATGTAGCCTTTTTTTTTCCCAGAGGAGGCAAAATCTGGAGTGAGGTGTATGGAGGAGGGGGAAGGGGGTGGAGGAGGGAGAAAGAAGCTTCAGGCTGAGGAATGTTTGTAGAGAGGAAAAGCTGGTGGCCTAGGCTGAGGAGGAGGTGGGGGAAAACCCTTGCCACCTCGGGCTCCCTGCTCCCACTTCAGGTTCTTGCTGAGCCCTGGAAACAAGACGTACAGCTGAGTTTCTACCTAGGTTAGATGTTGGCCTCCTTGAACAATATCTTCCCTGGTGGCTCAGACGGTAAAGCGTCTGCCTGCAATGCGGGAGACCCGGGTTCGATCCCTGGGTCAGGAAGATCCCCAGGAGAAGGAAATGGCAACCCACTCCAGTACTCTTGCCTGGAAAATCCCATGGACAGAGGAGCCTGGTAGGCTACAGTCCATGGGGTTGCAAAGAGTCAGACACGACTGAGTGACTTCACTCCCAGAACAATGACAGGGATCCAGAGCTCCAAATAATAAGTCCCCTGAAATGCTGAGTCTTCTCCAAAATGTACCCTGGTGCTCTCCAGGCGTGAGATTAGAGATGGCAATGGATTTGCACATGAAACATTTGGTGATTAATCACCATTATGAACAGGAGCAGTCTAAGCTTACCTTCACATACTCAGAAACATTTCTGAAAGAGCACCCTTTGATAAACAAATTCATTTAGCTTTTTTTTTAATAGTCAAAGTACTGTCGGAGTCCCTTTGATTGTATTGAGCAGAGTAGACCAAAAAATGTGAAAAGTTTAATGACAATGAGTTCGTCAGAAATAAAAATGATTCTGTGAAGGTCACATGGCTAGTCCCCAAATTGGTACAAAGACAAAGGAGTTCTGGAAGCTTGTAACCTCCATGGAATAGAGTTTGGAAACTTTTGGATAGTGTCCCTTACTGCTTTAAAGATCTGGGCCTCCGCTGTATGTGAAAGGGCTTTGTTAACGCTGAGGTTCCATGAAACGTAAGGACTGGTTTTAATCTATATCTGCTTCACATCTTCATAGTGGCACTACTTTTAAAAATCCATTTTATTGGTTAATTATTTTTAAAACTTAATTTCAAGATTTATCCTGTGGCTTGGAAACCCGTTTCACCATGGACTGTGCATTCTTCTTTTCTCAGTCACTGTCCTTGGGAAAAGACTCAAGTGGAGACCTGCTCGTGGCCTCCAAGGTCACTTCTTTGCCCCATGGAGGGAAGCAGGACTGCAGAAAGTTGCAGGTTCTGGTTTCAAGAGAAAAAAGTATTCATTACTTTATGAAAAGTTGTGTTAGATCTCTTGTGAAAGGAGACGTGGAGTTCTGAGGGAAGACCCTCCCCACCAGCATCTGAGTAAATAGATGAGTAAATTAGGGTAGCCAGCCTCTCAGATTTGATTCCTTCTAGCTGTTATGTTCTTTGAGCCTCTGAAAACATAATGCCTGTGCCCTTTCTTTCAGTGAGCCAGGACTTTTTCAGGAACCCTATCTGCCTTCCTGAAAACCAGTGAAAAATGAAAGTTTGAAAAAAAACAAAACAGAGAACAGAGTGGCCTGATGAAATGGGAGGGGAAATGGAAGAAGTACAGTGATGTAGAAGCGTAAGGAGGGGCCAGGAAATCTGTGGCCCCCAACAAACTTGGAGTCGGATTTGGAAGACATTTTCAAGGCCTGGAAAAGCACCTGAATTTGTGGCCCTAGAGCAAATGAACAGAGTTGAGGGGAAAATCACAGAAGGCTTGAGTCTTAAGGGATCCTCTTCTTTACTCTTGACTCCAAATAGGCTATCTCTTGAGGTGGTTCAGAAGGTTGAGGGGCTCCCATTTTCACTGATCCCCTGTGGTTCCATGAGTTGAATAGCTGAGGACTCTTTTGGTTACCAAATTTTCCTTCAGTACATTTTTTTTTTTTTGGCTGTGCTGCATGGCTTGCAGGATATTAGTTCCCTGACCAGGTGTTGAACCCAGTCCTGACAGTAAAAGCGCCAAGTCCTAACCACTGGACCACCAGGGAATTTCCTCCTTTGCTATAATTTAAGCCCATCTTCCTGCCTTTTACTTCTGATTTCAGCACAGGCCCTGAAGTCCCTTGTATCCCTCTGTCATCTTTAATGACTTCTTCAAGATTCTCTTCTTTCTACAGGATAGCAAACTAAGATGTGGCTGTGTGAGAAGGGAGCTTCGAGTGTGCAGAGTGAAGTGGCTCCATTCAGTCTTGATTTTCAGCACTTTCTCCTCCAGTATTTAAAGCTACCATAAAATGGTGCAGTGAGATCTGTAGTCACCAGTCGTGGCCTGGCATCAAATCACGGAGGAAACAGGACCAATCTGCCAGCCTTCCAGATGCTGACCTGTGATCAGAGGCGCTTGCAGTCAGTCCGTTGGATGGCAGACAGTTATCAAATAGCTCCATGCTCAGCTCAGTGCTTAGTGTTCTGGTAGATAATTTGCAAGAATGTGGAGCTTACATTCTTGTTGGGAAATGTAATTAATGAAGCAATGTGAAACAATAAAAAGATAGTACATCATTGCTGAATCTTGATGTATACCAAAAAGGTACATTTAGAGACAAGGAAGAAGTTGATGCTAATGAGAACAGCCAGGGGAGGGGTAGTTAGATATTATTTAAGTCAAGGAAAGAGAGGAGGCCGTTTCAGACAAAGGGAACAGCAAAAGCCAAGTTCTGGTGTAGAATCAAGCATGAAGGTAGCCTCAGGATGGTAAGAGTGTTGGTCTTCGTAGAGCAGAAAGAAATTAGGTTGTCAGGGCGAGTATGGTGGGAGGGTGATGTGAGGATAAAGATATTCAGACTGATGTGGTAGGAAATGAGAACCAGTGAGGTTTGTGTAATATATGGTGATAAAAAGAATGTTTACAAAAAGAATTCTGATATTATGTAAATGAGAAGACAGCAAAAGATAATGTGAGAGCAAAGAAGAAGGGCAGGATTTGAAAGACATTTTGGAAGGAAAATCAACAAGGTCTGGTTGTTAAGGCTGAAATCAGATTTGGTTCTGAAGTTTTGGAGACTGGCTGACTAGAAGGGTAGTGCTATTGCTCAAGAGAGTAAGACCATCAGTAAAAGTCATTCCACCTCCCATGGGTACCCAGCAATTCACTGAACACAGCATATCAAATGATACTTATCTTGCTAAGGCCTTTAGGTTAGGCTGTTTCTACCAAATAGTATTATTTGGTAGAAACTATTATACCAAATAGTTTTAAGAGTTCTTCCAAAGGAAGGGAGAGAAGGGAGTGAGTTCTTTGAGATTCCCGTAGGAAATGGGTCATGATTTGAGGAGATTAACATGTATTTGAAATCCTGATTAATTAATCATACCCCACTCACAGCAGACTGAACTCCAGGGCTCAGGGGCTATCTCTGCAGAAACCACCCTGGTAGCATGATTATAGAGAGGACAGGACTTGAAGCTGGGAGAGCTTTGTGTGAGCCCCAACTCAGCCTCTAACTAGCTGTGAGATCAGGACGATTTGTGTAAAAGCGTTTGGTGAATTCTATTGTGCCAAACATATGGTTAGTGTTGTTGAGGCATTTGGTTTGGCAGGGACCCCAGATTGGTCTGAACTCTCCTCTGTTGCCACCGGAAGACCTGTGCTTAGGTGCTGAGACCTCTGCTGATTCTAAACAGGACTGACAGGCGTGGCTCTGGGAACACACAGAACAAACACCGGACGTACCAGTTAAAAATCAGATGCGGAAGGTTCTGTCCCAAGGAGATCCTTTTTGTGTGTGTGTGCTGGAAGCTTTTGTTCAGTGTCTTTACTTTCCAGCCCAAACTCCCCAGCTTAGGATCCATGCTTTCCTCAATTCAGCCCGCATCTCACTAATTGTAGGTCTTGTTACTGTCCCCTACGATCCCGCTTCGGGTAGGCCAGCCTGTTTCCTAGA
Organism: Bos javanicus; assembly: GCF_032452875.1. Classification (NCBI taxonomy): domain Eukaryota; kingdom Metazoa; phylum Chordata; class Mammalia; order Artiodactyla; family Bovidae; genus Bos; species Bos javanicus. The sequence continues at coordinate 13,981,773 of NC_083870.1, forward strand.
CCCCATCACTCTTTCCACATCTTTATATGCATCTTTCTCTTCCCAACTCTCCTTAATCTTAGTTTCTTCAAGGAGGCCTTTTCTGGTTAATATCATCAAACTCTACAGTACATTTATATTATTCCTTTTGCACATCCATATAGCAAGTCAACTTTTCCTACCTTTTTAAAAAGTTATGTATTTATTAGTTTTGGCTGCACTTGGTGTTCATTGCTGCGCATGGGCTTTCCCTCATTGTGCTGAGCAGGGACTACTCTCTAGTTGCAGAGCAGTCTTCTCTTTGCAGAGGCTTCTCCTGTTGCACCGCACCTGCTCTAGGCTACACAGGCTCAGCAGTTGCAGTGCCTGGGCTTAGTTGCCCCATGGCATGTGGAATCTTCACGGAGCAGGGATAGAACCTGGGCCCCCTGCCTCGGCAAGTGGATTCCTAACCATTGTACCACCAGGAAAGTCCCTCTTACACCTTTCGTATGTTGCTATAAAATACTTTGTCAAGTTCTAGCAGAATCACTAGCACATGATCTACTATTATAAATAAATATCGGGTGCTTTTCCATTCTTTGCATGATTTATGTTGGGTATTATGTCCTATCCTATTTCTTGGGGTTCAGAAGCAGTGTCTCTTCATTTTTTCATTTTTCTAGATTGTCTTCTAGTGCCCAGTAGAGTTCTCTTTGTATGAGTTGTATTCCTCCCTGCAGTTACCTGACTTGAACTGTAGTTGATTCTTGACATTTCCAGTTCCCTCCATGCCTACCCAAGGGATTTCAAGAAAGCAGTACTAAACATGGCTTCCCAGGTGGCTCAGTGGTCCAAAAAGAAAAAAAAAAAACAGTCTGCCAATGCAGGAGACACAGGAGACTCGGGTTGGATTTCTGGGTCTGGAAGATCCCCTGAAAAGGGAAATGGCAACCCATTCCAGTATTCTTGCCTGGAGAACCATGGGCAGAGGAACCTGGCGGGCTACAGTCCATGGGATCTTGAAGAGTTGGACATGACTGAGCGACCAGCACACACTCAACTCGAAACATCGCTGCTAGGCGTGGAGACTGAGAATTCCATGTTCTTATTGGGCACGAGATCCTGGGCATTTGGTATTTCTTTTAGGGGCAGAGCAGCCTTGAGGTTGTTGGCCTCCAGCTTCTCCCAGCTCTCAGGGGATTTCCCTACTGGCTGCCTCATTTCAGAGCTGCTGTTCCCTGCAGGGGTCTGACGGCACTGGCCTGCCCTGCCATTGTCCTGCCTGCCCCAGGCTGGCCCCATTCATTTCCCAGAGCACAACCCTCAGAAGCTTTCCTCCAAGAGACTGCTGCTGCAGAGAAAGGCCACTGTTGTTCTGGGGGGAGGTGGCTGGAGAGAGTGTAGTAAATAGCTTTGTGAATGGGACCTTGTATGAGGCTAGAACCGCAGACCCTTTTCTCCTCAGAGCCCTAGGGCTGGGGGCAAAAAGCCACTAGGACTTCAGTGTGTTCACAGGAACAGGGTCTGAGGTTTAGGAATACTAGTGCTATCCCTCAAATAGTGGCATTGGTCCATTTAAGAAGTCTTCGCTGGCTGGTGCCCCTCAAGGCACTAGGGTTCAGCATGCATAAGCTGCTTACCCTGCTCTCTGGGAGCCTGTAGTTTTGTAGGGGAGGCATAAGGGAGCAGGAGTTGTATGATACCACCCTGAACTCTTCGCTGATATCAGTTGAGGCACATGGGAGACCATCAAGAAGCTATGCTGGAGGAAGTGGCCTTTAATTGAGGCCTGAAAATGAGAGCCAGGCTTGAGTGAGGGAAAGTCCAGGCAGAGGGAACAACGTGTACTGAAGACAGAAGGCAAGGAAGGGCCTGGAGTGGCAGGAGCTGAAAACATCTGTGGTCTAAAGAGAGGCGGTGGGCGGTCTCAGTCGTTCATTGGTGTCCGCCTCTTTGCGAACTCATGGACTGTAGCCCACCAGGCTCCTCTGCCCATGGGATTCTTCAAGCAAGAATACTGGAGTGGGTTGTCATTTCCTCCTCCAGGGGATCTTTCTGACCCAGAGATCGAACGCAGATCTCCTGCATTACAGGTGGATTCTTTCCTGCTGAGCCACCAGGGAAGCACTGAGACTTTAGAACAATTAATTAGATGAAACAGGAGAGTAGGCAGGGAGCTAGGGCTTGGGAACCATGTAATCTTCCTTGCTAGGGGTTTGGACTTTATCCTGAGGGCAGTGCAGGACCATTGCAAGACAAGTAGAGAGTGACATGGTCAGATATGCTTTTAAAAAATAACAAGATCACCCCAACTGCAATGTGGGCCTTCACACTGAAAGAATAGAGAGAGGGAAGACAAATTAGGAGCCCACTGCAGTAATGTGGGCAGGAGGTGAGGTAGCATCTACCAGGGAAGTGACAGTGGAGACAGAGAAAAATGAAGACTTAAGTGGTTGGTTTTGTGAAGGAGAGTTGAGGCACAGATGGCAATCTTATTCTTGGCTTGGGCTGCTGGGTGGTACTGTTCATTCATTTTCTGCAGTTTGAGTAGGGTCTTAGTGGCAGCATGCAGTATCTTTGGCCCAGGGACTCTTGAGTTGTAGCCTGCAGGCTTAGTTGCCTCAAGGCACATGAGATCTTAGTTCTGAGACCAAGGAAACCAGGGGTGGAGCCTGCGTCCCCTGCATTGGAAGGCGGGTTCTTAACCACTGATCCACAAGGAAGAGTCCCTGGGTGGTACTCTTCAGTGAAAAGGGGAACTCAAGAGGAAGAGTGTGATTGAGGGAAGGAGTCTCTTTTGGGCATGATGAGTTTGAAGTGCCTGTGGGTGATCACAAGGAAGGTGTTAAGCAGGCCAGCAGCTGGTTACACAGGCCTGGAGGTCAGGAACGTGTGCGGGGCTGTGGTCATCAGTATCTGGACAGAATAGTGGAAGTGGGAGGTTGTCCAGGGACAGGGTGTAGAGTGAGAGGAGAGCCTTGGACAGAACCCTGAGGGGCACTGCTTCAAAAGAGAGGCAGAGGAAGAGGATCCCACAGAAGAGACTGGCGGGGAGCAGCAGGAGAACAGCAGCTAGGGCAGTGTGGAATCTCAGAAATGGGCGGGGGAGTGGCCAAAGGCAGCAAGTGCTCCCAGGGGGCAAAGGGTGGGGAGGATAGAGAAGTGTCTGGATTTAGTAACTAGGAGGCTTTTCATGGCCTTGGGAATGGGGGAGGAGCCAGTTTGGAATGAGTTTAAGAGGAAAGAGGAGGTGAGGAAAGGGTGATATAGTCTGGTCAGTTCTTTTATGAAATTTAGTCAGAAGAGGAACCAATGTAGCCCATTGGTCTCCATTCACAGGCCTTTGAGCCCCTTTTTTCCAGGTAGGACTAGGTTGTTTTCCAGTCAGAGTTTGGTGTACACCTAGAGTCCGCTGTGGTAGAGGCAGCAGGGGAGGTGTGTGACAGGATTAAAGGAAAAATCAGGCTCAAGAGAAGAAGTCAGTTTTTAAAGTAGGAGAGAACACAACTGATAGAGAAGGATGGAGGTTTTAGTGCCAAGATAAGAGTGCCATAATGATGGCACTCCTTTGTATTTCTGCCCTATGATATGGAGTTTGTAAAGTGTTCTTGGTCTGTTATCTTTTTGAGACAGTTTAGGCAAGTGTTTGCATTCCCATATTATAGGTGGGGAAATAAGCTCAGAGAGGCTTTAATGACTTGTCTAAGTCTGTAAACTAGTAAGTAATGGATTTGGGATTAAAAAAAAAAAATCTGTGCTTACAGAGCCCTAGCCTCCTGCTCTTTCCATTTTCCTGTCCCCCTGACCAAGCTCACGGTAAAAAATGTGTACATCTTTGAGGGAGCCAGACATCAGGTTTGCGTGACACAAATAAAGGGTGCCCTCCAGGAAGATAGATTGGTTGATCAGGAACCAAGTCTCTTGCATGTTTAATCTCTTCCCGGTAAGCTTTCTTGTCCATGGCTCCCTGGTAGGACCTGAGGTTTGCATTCGCTATTCAAGAGGAAGAAAACTTCCCTCCTCCTCTGCCTCCTGCTTGGTTAATGATGGGGAAAATGGCACTTAGGGGCCAGGTAAGTTCAGTGACATTGGGAAGAATGAAATTTCAGAAGTGACTCAGCATTCTTTCACTAAGCAATGTGGCACCTTTAAGCTATTCAGGGATCTTATCTGTGTGCTGTGGTACCTGGGACTGTGTAGTGAATGGATGCTCAGTAACGTTTCACTAAATGAATAGATGTGTGTGTGTGTGTGTGTGTGCGCGCGCGCGTGCATGCGTGTGTGTGCATGTGTACTCAGTCTGACTTTTTTGTGATCCCATGGACTGTAGTCCACTAGGCTCCTCTGTCAGGGATTTTCAGGCAAGAAAACTGGAGCAAGTTGCTATTTCCTTCTCCATGGCATCTTCCCAACCCAGGGATTGAACCTGAATCTCTTGTGCCTCTTGCCTTGGCAGGCAGATTCTTTACTACTAGCCCACTTGTTCAGTTCAGTTCAGTCACTCAGTCGTGTCCAACTCATTGCGACCCCATGAATCGCAGCACGCCGGGCCTCCCTGTCCATCACCAACTCCCGGAGTTCACTCAGACTCACGTCCATCGAGTCAGTGATGCCATCCAGCCATCTCATCCTCTGTCGTCCTCTTCTCCTCCTGCCCCCAATCCCTCCCAGCATCAGAGTCTTTTCCAATGAGTCAATTCTTCGCATGAGGTGGCCAAAGTACTGGAGTTTCAGCTTTAGCATCATTCCTTCCAAAGAAATCCCAGGGCTGATCTTCAGAATGGACTGGTTGGATCTCCATGCAGTCCAAGGGACTCTCAAGAGTCTTCTCCAACACCATAGTTCAAAAGCATCAATTCTTTGGTGCTCAGCCTTCTTCACAGTCCAACTCTCACATCCATACGTGACCACTGGAAAAACCATAGCCTTGACTAGACAGACCTTTGTTGGCAAAGTAATGTCTCTGCTTTTGAATATGCTATCTAGGTTGGTCATAACTTTCCTTCCAAGGAGTAAGCGTCTTTTAATTTCATGGCTGCAGTCACCATCTGCAGTGATTTTGGAGCCCAGAAAAATAAAATCTGACACTGTTTGCACTGTTTCCCCATCTATTTCCCATGAGGTGATGGGACCAGATGCCATGATCTTCATTCTCTGAATGTTGAGCTTTAAGCCAACTTTTTCACTCTCCACTTTCACTTTCATCAAGAGGCTTTTTAGTTCCTCTTCACTTTCTGCCGTAAGGGTGGTGTCATCTGCATATCTGAGGTTATTGCTATTTCTCCTGGAAGTCTTGATTCCAGCTTGTGTTTCTTCCAGCCCAGCGTTTCTCATGATGTACTCTGCATAGAAGTTAAATAAGCAGGGTGACAATATACAGCCCTGACGTACTCCTCTTCCTATTTGGAACCAGTCTGTTTTTCCATGTCCAGTTCTAACTGTTGCTTCCTGACCTGCATACAAATTTCTCAAGAGGCAGGTCAGGTGGTCTGGTATTCCCATCTCTTTCAGAATTTTCCACAGTTGATTGTGATCCACACAGTCAAAGGCTTTGGCATAGTCAATAAAGCAGAAATAGATGTTTTTCTGGAACTCTCTTGCTTTTTCCATGATCCAGCGGATGTTGGCAATTTGATCTCTGGTTCCTCTGCCTTTTCTAAAACCAGCTTGAACATCAGGAAGTTCATGGTTCACGTATTGCTGAAGCCTGGCTTGGAGAATTTTGAGCATTACTTTACTAGCATGTGAGATAAGTGCAATTGTGTGGTAGTTTGAGCATTCTTTGGCATTGCCTTTCTTTGGGATTGGAATGAAAACTGACCTTTTCCAGTCCTGTGGCCACTGCTGAGTTTTCCAAATTTGTTGACATATTGAGTGCAGCACTTTCACAGCATCATCTTTCAGGATTTGAAATAGCTCAACTGGAATTCCATCACCTCCACTAGCTTTGTTCGTAGTTTGTTTCTAAGGCCCACTTGACTTCACATTCCAGGATGTCTGGCTGTAGGTGAGTGATCACACCATCGTGATTATCTTGGTCGTGAAGATCTTTGTACAGTTCTTCTGTGTATTCTTGCCACCTCTTCTTAATATCTTCTGCTTCTGTTAGGTCTATACCACTTCTGTCCTTTATCGAGCCCATCTTTGCATGAAATGTTCCCTTGGTATGTCTGATTTTCTTGAAGAGATCTCTAGTCTTTCCCATTCTGTTGTTTTCCTCTATTTCTTTGCATTGTTCGCTGAAGAAGGCTTTCTTATCTGTCCTTGCTATTCTTTGGAATTCTGCATTCAGATGCTTATATCTTTCCTTTTCTCCTTTACTTTTTGCTTCTCTTCTTTTCACAGCTATTTGTAAGGCCTCCCCAGACAGCCATTTTGCTGTTTTGCGTTTCTTTTCCTTGGGGATGGTCTTGATCCCTGTCTCCTGTACAATGTCACGAACCTCATTCTATAGTTCATCAGGCACTCTTATCTATCAGATCTAGGCCCTTAAATCTATTTCTCACTTCCACTGTATAATCATAAGGGATTTGATTGAGGTCATACCTGAATGGTCTAGTGGTTTTCCCTACTTTCTTCAATTTAAGTCTGAATTTGGCCTCCACTTGGGAAGCCCCCTAAATGAATGGGTACGATTTTTTAATTAACACCTTTATGATATATAACTCACATACCATCACTACTTTAGGATATACAGTTTAGTGGTTTTTAGTATATTCACAGAGTTATGCACACATCTCTATTATCTCATTCCAGGAAATTTTCATCACTCCAAAAGAAACCTCATACCCCTTAGCAGTCATTCCCTCACCACCCTGCTAGCCCTAAGCAACCATGAATCTACTTTCTGTCTCTGTAAATTTGCCTATTCTAAACATTTCCCCTACATGGAATCATATAATATGTGGCCTTTTGTGCCTGACTTCTTTCACACATGATATTTTTCCAAGTTCATCCATCTATGTTGTAGCATATATTAGTGTTTTATTCCTTTTTATGGCAAGAAACATTCCATTGTATGGATATACTACCTTTTGTTTGTCCATTCATTAACTCATGGGCATTTGGGCCCTTTCCACTGCTGGGTTATGATGCATGATGCTGCTGTGAACTTTTGTGTACAAGTTTTTGTGTGGAGGTACCTTTCCATTTTTCTATACATAGGGTGGGGGATTGCTGGATCATATGGTATGTCAGTGTTCAGCATTTTAAGGAACTGCCAAACTGTTTTCCAAAGTGGCTAAACCATTGTACATTCCCACCAACAAACTGAGAATCCAGTTTTCCCACATCTTCACCAGTGGTTGTTTTACTGGCTGTCTTTTGATGATAGCCATCCTACCAGGTATCAAGTAGTATCTCATTGTGATTTTGATGTGCATTTTCTTAATGACTAGTGGAGCTTCTCAGATGCTGTTAATGGTAAAGAATGCACCTGCCAACATTTGATCCCTGGGCCGGGAAGATCCCCTGGAGGAGGGCAGGGCAATCCACTCTAGTATTCTTGCCTGGAGAATCGCCTTGGACAGAGGAGCCTGGCAGGCTGCAGTCCATAGGATCACACAGAGTCAGACGTGATTGAAGCGAGCACGCATACAATGACTAGTGATGCTGAGCATCTTTTCATGTGCTTGTTGGCAGTTTGCATATCTTCTTAAGAGATGTCTGTTCAGATTCTTTGTCCATTTTTTATTTGTCTTTTTATTGTTGACTCATGGATGATTTTATGCTAAGTCACCTAACCTCGCTAGGCCTGACTGAGTTTCATCAATCGTAAAATGGTAAAGTTGGATTTGATCTCTGTGATCCCCCCAACTCTCATGTTATTTAATCTGTGGAACTTCAGTCACTCTCTTAAGGTTCTGCTCACCAGATTGCAGGGTAGACTAGTTGTTAGGAGTATGAATTTTGAGTCAAATAGACCTGGGTTTCCTGTTACTCAGTCCCTCTCAGCCTCAGTTTCTCCTGTTGGAAAATGAGGGAAAAAAGTATTTTTCTCATAGGTGTCTTGCAAGAAATTAAGTAGTTTTCTTGCAAAAAAAATAATGCATGTAAAGTGCTTAGGAAAATACCTGACATAGGTAAGAGTTACCAGGTGGCGCTAGTGGTAAAGAATCTGCCCACCAATGCAGGAGACACAAGAAACACGGGTTCGATCCTTGGGTTGGGAAGATCCTGTAGAGAAGGAAATGGCTACCCACTCCAGTATTCTTGCCTGGAAAATCCCGTGGACTGAGGAGCCTGGTAGGCTGCAGTCATTGAGGTCACAGAGTCAGATGCAACTGAGCACACACACATCTCCTTACTGCCTCACATCTTAGTCTCCAGGTGGATGAGCCAGGTCCTCATTCCTTAGGTATGACTCACCTGTCCTGATCACAGAGGTTCTGCACAGATCAGTATTGTTAAGTTATCCATTGCTGCATAGCAAACCACCCCAAACAGTGACTTAACATTAACATTAATTATTTTGCACACAGTTCTGGGGGTTGACTGGGTTGAGCTAAGCAGTTGTTCGCAATTGGGATCTCTCACCCAGGAGGAGTTATATAGGGCCCGACCTGGCCTGGGGCTTCAAAGGTCTCTCCACTGTGGCCTCTGTGTTGGGAAGACTCAAACAGCTGGGAGCTGAAACAGCTGGAGCTCCTCCACTCTGTGTCTCTCTCTCTCTTTTTCTCTCTCTGGAATCTCCAGATTCTCTCTCCACCTGGTAGGATTGGGGTAGCCAGACTTCTTAAAGAGTGACTGAAGGCTCCCAGAGCAGGCATCCCAAGACATTTGCAGAGGCCGCATCCCCCTTTATGAGCTAGCCTCGGAAGTCACTTCATGTCACTTTTGCCTTACTCTCACGAGCTGAGGGATTCTCAAAGGCCTGGCCAGGATCAGGGACGGGTATAGACTCTACTTCCTGATGGGAAGTGGCAAGGCTCTGGAAGAGCATGAAGGATGGGAAATTTTGTTGTGGTTACTTTTGAAAAATTCAATTTGCTACAGTTACTTAACTTCTTTACGGTTAATTTTTGTTCCTCCTGTCCTTCAAATACCAGTTCAAAACTTCCTTACTAGTGAAGTCTTACCTGACTGATGCCTTGATTCAGGTTTCTTCTTTTTCCTGTATCTCTGACCACAGAAATTTGCTGTTGATTTTTTTTATGTGACGTCTGCTTATCTTTTCTGTCATCTATAAATACTCCCATAGTACTTACAACTGGACTCTGGACTCTTTAACTGGTGTCAAGTGAAAGTGGAAGTGAAGTCGCTCAGTCAGGTCTGAGTCTTTGCGACCCCATGGACTGTAGCCTACCAGGCTCCTCTGCCCATGGGATTTTCCAGGCAAGAGTACTTGAGTGGGGTGCCATTTCCTTCTCCAGAAGTGGTGTCAGCTAGTGCCCTAAATTCTCCAGTTGGGATTTTTCCAATAACTTTAATCGGTTAGTGTTCAAGTGTTGACTGGTTCTCTCTTGGTTAAAGTTTCTTGCAATTTTTCAGACTAACTGCTAACTCTGATCCATCTGGCTTTTTAGGGAAATCCAAATTCTGCACCCTTTTGTTCTCTCGTAGGACACTGCATCCATCGTGTAAGTATATAGAAGAGTGGATAGGGAAGATCCGTAATAACAGCTGGCAGGTGTCCAGTACTTTACTAGTTTTTTGAAAAGTGCTTTAACAGTCATTCTGATACACACTTCTTACAATTATTGTTCTCCTTTATATATGAGCACACCGAGGCCCACGGGAGTTGAGACTTGAAATCACCACTGTAGTGAACCTAGGTCCCTGGCTCTAAATCCTGGGCTTCTTCCTCTTGATTGAGAAGGATGGTCTGGCTGTAACACTCTTAATCACCCACAGCTCCAGGGAGCCCCACAGAACTCATCTCAGAAATGAGGACTCTGGGACTGAGTTGTGTTTTCCTCCTGTGGTCTTGCCTCTGCTGCTTTTATTCTTTATACCAGAGATTGAGTTGCTTGGGAGCCCTGTGAGCTTGGTTACTTTGCAAAGGGTGCTCCCAGTTGGGAAGTGTGTGTGTGTCTCTGTGTGTTTGTTCCAGGAGGAGGGTCTGAGACATAGTGCTTATAGGACAGGAAGCACAGAATGATAGGAAAGTAGCTAGAGAAGATAGAGAAAGAAAATCTCTCAATTTAACTTTAACTGGTTAAGTTTGAAGTTGCCTTGTCTTCAGTTAGGAGAGTAGTGTCGGTTGCAGAACTGATGCTTTCTCTCCATCTGACCCTGCTGGTGATTTGCCTCTGCCTCCAAATTGATACTTGTGTCATCAGGGGCTCTGCACTAAGAATCTGCTTCATTTCATTTCCTGTCTTGGTGATCAAATGCTCGGGGAGTTTTATTAGGGTACTTGTGGAGGAACTGAGACACAAACCAGGCAAAGGATGCGAACCACTTAATATAATAATCCTTGCAGTACGAAGCATTTACACAGTGCTTTTACTCTTCAAAGCACTTTCCGTCTACTGTTGGGCTTTAGCCTCACTGTGTACTTGAGGGGAAGCACCCAGGGCATGAGCAGGGCATCTCTCTTCAGTTGCCTTCGTTTCCCTCTCCTTCTTGGAGCTGGGTTCCCCCAGGACACATTGTTTTGATTGCTTTTTCCAGCTTTTGGAATTGCCTCCTTTCTGATATAGCTTATCTCCTGTCTTTCTCATGAATGGAGTGCCTTCCCTTCCTGGTGGTAATTAACAGGGGAGCCTGCTCATCTGTGTGGCCATCCTGTCTGTCAGTATCAATCTCATGGAGAGCCTTTTATATGAAAGCTACAAGATTAGAAAATAGATTGGCCGAGGCACAAGGATTACCAACTCTAGGGCTAAGAACCCGCAGCTTCAGGAGAGCATGGAGGAGGGGTGGTGAGGAGGGGAGGATGAGATAACTAGCTGGCAGCATGAGTCCTGCTGGAATCTGAGGCTCTTCTCCCCTCTCTGCCAGACTTTCCCCTCGTCTCATATCCATCAGCATTTACTCCCGCCCCATGTTATGTGCTCATGACTCTTCTAGATGCCTTGGGAAAGAGAATGGAGACAAGTGGTCCCTGACTGTAGGGAACCTAAAGGCTACTTGGGAAGACACCTGCAAAAGACCTCCGAACCCTTAAGCAGCATAATACTTCACTGGAATGGGGAGTAAAGGCATCTTAGCCCACCCCCAAGGAGCTTATTGGCGAAGGAAATGGCAACCTACTTCAGTATTCTTGCCTGGAGAATCCCATGGACAGAGGAGCCTGGGAGAGGGGGCTGCAGTCCATGGGTTCGCAAAGAGTCGCATGTGGCTGAAGCGACTTAGCACGCAAGGAGCTTACTATTGGTGGAGATAAAGAATTTCCTCTGCTTTCTGATCTTACCTTCAAGTCTTATTTGGCAGTTCACTGACTTCAAGAAGAAATATTTATTGATCCCAAGTTGGTATGTCAGCATGGTGCTAGAGGTTATAGGGATTTAATATTTATCAACAGATATTTAACCTAAGGTATGTGTTCAAAAAATAGGAAATGAGTAATAAAGGAATAGTCACTCCAGATGCGAGAAGTGACATACCTGATATCCTCTTTAAAAGATTTTCTCTGTTATTAAGAATAGGTGTTCAGGAGAAAAGCAGGAAGGACCATTTAGCTGTTGCAGAAATCTAGGCAGATGATGGGCATGAACACTGAGTCAGAAATCTCCGTTGTTTTTACTGTGGCATAGATACAAACACCTTTTTTCCCCTTAGCCAACTGTGCTTTATTTTAATTAATTACTTTAATTGGAAGATAATTACTTTACAATGTTGTGGGTTTTGCCATACATCGACATGAATCAGCCATGGGGGCACATGTGTCCCCCCCATCCTGAACCCCTCCCACCTCCCTCCCCACCCCATCCCCCTGGGTTGTCCCAGAGCACCCGCTTTGAGTGCCCTGCTTCATGCATTGAACTTACACTGGTCGTCTATTTTACATATGGTAATATACATGTTTAATTGCTAGTCTATGATTTAGTAAATGCTAAATCATCCCACCCTCGCCTTCTCCCACAGAGTCCAAAAGTCTGTGCATTGAACTCCAAAGTCTGAACTCCAAAAGTCTGTTCCTTACATCTGTGCCTCTTTTGTTACTATGCATATAGTATCATCATTACCCTCTTTCTAAATTCCATATATATGCGTTAATATACTGTGTTGGTGTTACTCTTTCTGATTTATTTCACTCTGTATAATAGGCTCCAGTTTCATCCACCTCATTAAGAACTGACTCAAATGCAATCCTTTTTATAGCTGAGTAATATTCCATTGTGTATATGTACCACAACTTCCTTATCCATTCATCTGCTGATGGACGTCTAGGGTGCTTCCATGTCCTGGCTATTGTAAACAGTGCTGCGATGAACATTGAGGTACACGTGTCTCTTTCAATTCTGGTTTCCTTGATGTGTATGCCCAGCAGTGGGATTGCTGGGGATTTTATTTTTTAAATTGAGGTAAAATTAACATAATATAAAATTAACCATCTAAAATGTACAGTTCAGTGGCATAAAGTACATTCATAGTGTTGTATAACCATCACTTCTCTCTAGTTCCAAAATGCTTCATCTCCCCAAAGGGAAGCCCCTTACTCATTAGCAGTCATTCCCTATTCTCCCTTCTCCCCTACTTCTACAAATATCTTATAGTTGGGAATAGGATAGGTTTCAATGAGGTTTGGTTTGCTTCCCCCATATGTCTTATCTTTAATTATCTTTATTGGTCAAAGATAAAAAGGGGATTGTTATAAATGTACCCTAAAGTCAGATAAAAAATACATTAGGTGTAAAATACATAATAAGCTGGGCTTCTCCCATACCTGCAGACAAGATTTTTGAGGATTAGTGAACTAGCTGATTTAATTGCTACTTCATCTAACCTTCATGACTTCACAGTCCACAGCCGTTTATTTATGTCATAATAATCCCTTGTGTTTGTACATTACTTTGCAGTTTTACAGTTTGAATATTTTTATACATAAGCCTTTTTGTTAATAACAGCTTTATTGAAATACAATTCACATGTCATAAAATTCACCCTCAAGTGTGCAACCATCTCCACTGTCTAGTACCAGACATTTTCATCACCCCAAAAAGACCTCATACCCATTAGCAGTCACTCTCCATTCCCCTCTCCCCACAGCCTCAGGCAACCACTAATCTACTTTCTGTCTCCATAGATTGGCTTATCCAGGACAGGTCATATAAATGGAGTCATACAATATCTGTTCTTTTGTATCTGGTTTGTTTCACCTAGCGTATTTTCAGGTTTCATCTATGTTGTAGCATTTATCAAACTTTGACTCCTTTTTTGGCTGAATAATCCTGTATCCCATTGTGTATATGTGCCATCTTTTTATCTGTCACCTGCTGGTGGGCACTTGGGTTGTCTCCACATTTTGGTGATTGGTGAATAATAACTGTTGTTAGCATTAGCATACAGGTATGTTTGAGTCCCTCTTTGCAGTTCTCTTGAGTACATAGCTCACAGGAGAATGAGTAGATCACATGATAGTCCCGTATTTAGTATTTTGAGGAACTGCTGAACTGTCTTCAAAAGTGGCTGTGCCGTTTTTACATTCCCGCCAGCAATCTGTGATGGTTTCTCTTTCTCTGTACCCTCTCCAACACTTGTCATTATGATCCCATTGTTTGGATTGGCATTTCCTTAATGACTGTCGATGTCGAGCACCTTCTCATGTGCCTGCTCATTGTATATTTTCTTTAGAGAAATGTCCCCTGCCAACCAATCTTGCATTCCCGGGGGTAAATCCCACTTGGTTGTGGTGTGTAATCCTTTTTACATGTTGCTGAATTCTGTATACTAATATTTTGATGATAATCTTTGTACATAGCGTCTTATTTAGTCTTTAGAACAGCATTGTGAGATTAGGGTTCTCATGAAGAAACTGAAGATTAAGCAGTTTTCCTGTGACTGCGTAGTGTCAGGAGTAGGATAGGAAAGCAAGACTTTGAATTTAGCCTAATTTTCTTACCACTGCTTTACTTTGCCCATCTTTTTAGCATAGATAACCAACGGTTGTTTTGTTTTTGGACTGATTTTTCTTTTTTGGAATCCTATCATGGTTATTCAGATTTAAAACTCCCATTACATGGCCACACAATTAAGACTTAATGTTAGATGCATTTTGAATGATAATAAAATTTATGTAGTTGGTGGTTATTAATTTGATTTTAAATGTGTCCTTGTCACTGTTTCTTTTTAAATGACAAGCATTGCCGAGCAAGGATGCAGGTGAGATTCTTCTTTCTTTTTTAGTGCTCAGCATGCGCTGTGCTCAAATAAATACTCAGTAAAGGCTCCAGGACTGGAAGGATGCATCTATGTAGCGCCCTCTGAAAGCATCAAGAACAGCATCCTAGGGATGGTATGGGGAGGGAGGAGGGAGGAGGGTTCAGGATGGGGAACACATGTATACCTGTGGCGGATTCATTTTGATATTTGACAAAACTAATACAATTATGTAAAGTTTAAAAATAAAAAAAAAAAAGAACAGCATCCGCTGCTGGCCTAAAGTCCTGGTGTCTTCTTGAACAGTTCTCTTCTACCTGAGCTGTGTACCCCGATCACACCTGTCTCTCTGCCTCCTTCCTAAATAGCAGCCGGTACATCAGAGATTGTAATTGCTGAGAATTCAGTGACAGAATCTCAGCTAAATTAGATCTTTGGCTTTTTTCATCTTTTCTGATGTGTACATAAGCAAGCTATAGCACATTCCACATTGAACTACAAGCATTTAGAGACCCAGGAAGGCTCTTCTGGAGCGCTGGGGAGAGTGATTGGGGAGCATGTGGGCAGACATTTACTTGTAAGTGTATAACACTCGTGGATACGTATCAATGCTTTTGAGTTCTGATTGTCTGCATGTAATTCAACTGCTCTATCCATGTCATCCGGAGAAGGCAGTGGCACCCCGGGGTGGAAATCCCGGGGACGGGCGAGCCTGGTGGGCTGCTGTCTATGGGGTCGCACAGAGTCGGACACGACTGAAGCAACTTAGCAGCAGCAGCAGCATCCATGTCATCACTGTAATTTATCCTTGCCACCTGTGAACCCAGCTCCTGCTCTAGTATAAAATGAGGGGAGAGAAGGAAGAATGTTTATTTTAATGTTAATCAGAGCCCAACATCCCTAAGAATATATCTTCTGTAAAACAAGGCCACATGTTAAATTACAAAGGGAAATGAAAATGCTTTTTGGATTATGTATTTTTGCTGATTATTTGTGCTGCCTTTCCAAATGTGGGTATTTGGGACTTGCCTGTGCATCAGTTGATTAAATAATCATTTGTTGTGTAAACAGATAAAATTGAAGAGTGTACATATTGTGATTTTCTCCTATTTTAAGTCCAGAAGCCATTGCCTCATTTTAAGGTCTAGCAGCACTGTGACACGAATACTAAACAGAAGGGCTTTGGACAGATTTGTGTTACCAGTTAATAGAGACTGCCTGCATGTCTATCATTGAAAAGAGCAGACTTTAGTTTCCAGCGGACCCAGAATATTTTTCCCCCCACTTAAATGTCTTTGCTGATGCGTTTTTGTTTTGTTTCCTTTTAATAGTTTTGTTCTGGTATAGTTGATCCACAGTCAATGCACACATTTAAGATGTATAATTCTGTGCATTTTGACGTTGTGTGCATCTGTGACACTGTCCCCATAGTCAAGAAAAGGAGCATACCCATCAGCCCCTAGAAGTTTCCTCGTGCCCTTTTGTAATCTCATTCATTCTTTTCTCTTCTTTCCCATCCCCAGGAAACTGCCCTTGGGGATTTCTTTCACTGTAGATTAGTTCACATCTTCTGTAACTGTATAAGTGGAATTATATTTTATGTCCCTCTTTCTTGCCTGACTTCTTTTCACTCAACACAATTATTTGAGGTTAATCCATGTTTTTGTATGTATCCGTAGTGTATTCCGTTTTATTGCTGAATTTTATTCCATTGTGCTGAGTTTTAATCCATTTTATGGATAATTTGTGTATGCATTCTCCTGTTGATGGACATTTGGGCTACCACAGGTAAAGCTGCCATAAATATGTATGTATGATCTTTGTGCCAACACCTGTCCTCATTTTTCTTGTGTAAACCCTAGGAAAGGATTGACTGGGTTGCATCTTAAGAAACTGCCAAACAAAAGAAAAGAAATTGCCGAATTGTTTTCCGAAGTGGTTTTACAGTTTTACTTTCCTACTAGCAATGTATGAAGGTTCCAGTTGTTCTGTGTCTTGGCCCGCACTTGGTATGGTCAGTCTTTTTAATTTTAACCATATTAATGTGTATGTAGTAGTATCTGATTGTGTTTTTAATTTGCGTATCCCTGATGACTAATGACGCTGAACATTTCTTATGTGCCTGTTTACCATGCATATGTCCTCTTTGATAAAGTGTTTAGATCTTTTGTCCATTTCTTAATTGAGCATAATTGCTCAGTATTAGCTCAATTATTAAATTGTAAGTGTTCTTTGTATATTCTAGATACAATTTCTTTGTCAGATATGCTTTTGCAACTATCTTCTCCCAGTGACACACTTTTTCATTTTTGTAACAATGTTTTTTAAAACTTGTTTCAGATTCACATGCAGCAAAATAATGTCTTTAAAGAGCAAAATGTTCTTAATTTTGCTAAATCCAATATATCAAATTTTTTTTCTTTTATAATTTATACTCATTGCATTTATTAAGTAAATCTTCGCCAAATTCAAAGTAGAATTTTCTCCCAGAAGTTTTATGGTTCTGGCTCTTACATTTAAATCTATGCCTTACTTTTAATTATTTTCAGTAAGGTGTGAGATAAGTGTTGAGGTTGTTTGTCTCTTTTGATGTGTGAATGGCTAGTAGTTCTAGCACTGTTTGTTGAAAAGAATATTCTTTCCTCACTGAGTTGCTTTGATACCTTTGCTGAAAATCAGTTGATCATATATGTGATCTGGACTCTACTTTGTTCCATTAATCTGTCAGTTACACTAGTTTGGTTATCATAATTTTATAGTCTTGGTATCAGATGATACAAGTTTTGTGACATTCTTTTATTTTCAGAATTATCTTTTCATTTTCATGTAGATTTTTAAATCAGCTTGTCAGTTTTTACAGAAATGCCTTTTGGAATTACAGTAGAGATTGTGTTGAATCCTGTATCAGTTTGGAGGATTGACATCTTAACAGTATTCAGTCTTTTGATCCATGAACATTGTATGTTTCTCCATTTAGGTCTTTAATTTCTCTCAGCAGTGTTTTTTAGTTGTTAGTGTACAGGTCTTGCACATCTTTTGTCAGATTTATCCCTAAATATTTCGTATTTTGAAGGCCACTTTAAATGGTAGTTTTTAAATGTCAATTTTCAGTTAATTTTTTGTCCATATGTACAGATACAGTTGGGCTTCCCAAGTGATGCAATGATAAAGAATCCACCTGCTAATGCAGGAGACAAAGGAGATGCAGATTTAATCCCTGGGTTGGGAAAATCTCCTGGAAAAGGAACTAGCAACCCACTCCAGTATTCTTGCCTGGAAAATTCCTAGCACAGAGGAGCCTGGTGGTCTGCAGTCCATGGGGTCACAAAGAGTTGTACACGACTGAGCGACTGAGCAAGCACGCACAGACACAGTTAATTTTTGTGTATTTTCCCGGTATCCTGCTACCTTGCTAAACTCAGTAATTCTCACAGCTTTTTTGTTACTTCCTTAACATTTTGGAACCAGCTTGTTTGATTCTTACTCATGTTTGTATATAATGAGCTGGCCTCTTCATTTTTAAACTTGTATTTATGGCTGTGCTGGGTCTTCACTGTCGCATGTGTGCTTGCTTTCTGTAGTTGCGGTGAGCGGGGGCTACTCTGGTTGCAGCACAGACTTGTCATGGAGATGGCTTCTCTTACTGCAGAGCACGGGCTTTAGGGCTCCTGGGCTTCCATAGTTGTAAGACATGGACTCAGTTGCCCGGCGGCATGTGGGATCTTCCCAGACTAGGGATTGAACCCATGTCCCCTGCATTGACAGGCAGATTCGTAACCACTGGTCCACCAGGGAAGTCCTGCCTCTTTATTTCTAATCTGTATATTTTTTGAGTTTTGGAGGAAATTCAGGAGTTTATAACTTTTTGCTAGACATATGAAGCAGATGTTGGATTCTCCCTCCCTAGGAATTCTTTAAAAATAAAAAGGAGATTATTAAATCCTCCTATCCATTCCTGTATTCATTCCGTGAACATTTAGTATCCACTGTGTATCCGTCAGTGTCTAGTGACTAACAGAAGAGGCGGAAGTATAAACAAGTAATTTTTTTTTAATTAGTTGTTTGGCTGCACTGGGTCTTAGTTGCAGCATATGGGATGTAGTTCCCTGACCAAGGACTGAACCTTAGCCCTCTGCATTTGGAGGCTACAGTCTTAACCACTGGACTACTAGGGAAGTCCCCCTAAACAAGTAATGTTAATTTAACAAATGAGTGTAGTAAGTGTCATAGTAGTTACGATACAGGAGCTTCAATGCGAGGTGGTTCAGAATCAGGGGAAAGAATGAACGATCTCTACATGCCTGCTGCTCTGGATGAGTATGATTGACAAAGGAATACTCAGAGATCACTGATAGGAAGACCTTTAAGCTACACTCTCCTGAATAATTAGATACCTCCCCATCCTGATTGTTAGTTACAGTTTGCCCTCCGTATCCTTGGCTTTTGCGTCCATGGGTTCAGCCAACGTTGGATCAAAATTATTCAAAAAAATAAAATTCCAGGAAGTTCCAAAAAGTAAAACTTTGATTCGCTATGCACCAGCAAAATTCAAATTATTTGCATAGCATTTACATTGTATGAGGTATTATAAGTAATATAGAGATGATTTAAAGGATGCGGGAGGATGTCAGGGGTTATATGCAGATACTCTGTCATTTTATATTAGGGACTTGAGTTCTCATGGATTTTGGTATTTGCCAGTGTGGGTAGCATGTGGAAGGGCCCTGGAATCAATCCCCCATAGATACTGAAGTACAGTTGTACTTACTTTATTATTATTGAGAGTCTGAACGGACTGCATCTTTATAGTTCTTTTTCTCTTTCTTATTTTTTTTTAATCTTAACATGAAGGCAACAGTCTTTGCTTCCAGCCTCAAATCTCACTGACTAGGAGCAAGGGGAATAGAAATATTTGATACCATGTTGTTCTTTTATTTATTTATTTTTGGTGTGCTGGGTCTTTCTTGCTGCCCAGGCTCTGTGTAGTTGCCGCGGTTATGGGCTGCTCTCTAGTTGAATGGCACTGACTTCTCCCTGCAGTGGCTTCTCTTGGAGAGCACAGGCTCTAGGCACAAGGGCTTCAGTCGTTGCGGCTCCCTGGCTCTAGAGCATGGGCTCAGTAGTTTTGGCACGTGGGCTTAGCTGTGCCATGGCATGTGGAGTCTTCCCTGACCAGGGATGGAACCTGTGTCTCCTGCATTGGCAGGCGGATTCTTTACCACCAAGCCACCGGGGAAGCCCAATATCATGTTATTCTTAATACTGAATTATGCTGTGTATTCTTAAGAAACCTATGGTTCAGTACTGTCGCCCCATTTCTGCAGTTTTGTTTTGTTTTAAAAGCATTTTAGCGTGTGTCCTATTATTATTTTTAAACTCTCATAGCAACTCCTGAGGTCTTTGCATTTCTCCTGTCATATGCATTGGCGGGGAACCACGCTTCTGACTTTGTAGCCCCAGCATATTTCCCAGAGTCTGGTGAGTGGGAGGTGCTAAATAGACACTGGTGTGTGTGTGTGTGTGTGTGTGTGTGTGTGAGCATAATTTCTCTTTAGCATAGTTGTCATGCTTTGGACTCCTCTAAATAATATAGGATTATTCCCTTTTTACAGGTAAGGAAAACTTCTCCAGGTCACCAGAGAGTAAATGATTGCAGGTACTTTTTCTTTTTGGTAGATAATTTAGTATTTTATTGGTTTGCAAAGTGATATAATTTAAGAAATACTAACAGCATTTTTCATTTTAGAGGTGAGAAATTGTGCTTGTCATCATAGAGGAAGACTAAAAACTTAGAGATCCACACTCCTTACTTGTTTCCAAAACCTTGGTAGTCGTGATCTCCTTCTTCCTGTCACCTTTTTGCAAAAAGAATCTCTCGCTTTCCTGAACTGAACATTCCCAGAGGGCAGGGGCCAGTATAGGAAAGTGGCTGGCACATGGTAGGACCTGAGTGAACATTGTTGACTGAGTGAGTGAGCGTGCACAGCTCACGATGGAAACACACCCGTCGGACCAATGCGCTAATAATCTGGTGGCCGATTTTCCCTACCTGTGCTGCTTCTCCTTCAGGGCTAAGAAGTGAGCCGCACATACATGTGCTGCGTGTGTTAAGGCCCTCTGTGAGCTTATGGTTGTTAACACTCACAGCCTTTGCCTTGAGGAGGGCTGCAGTGCAAGTGTGACAAGGAGTGAATCAGACACTCCCTGCCTCGTGCATCTCACGGACTATTAGATAACTTAGCGCAGGGTGAGTGCAGTGGTGGGGGTGTGCACTGTGAGATAGGGTGCAGAGTAAAGATAACCGACTAGTCAGGGGAGCGGAGTGAAGTTGCTTGTTTGTCTGTTTTGTTTTGTTTGTTTAAAGAAAACTGATCCAGTGTTTGTTGTGTACCAGGCACTGTTCTAAGCAATTTGCACGTAATAATTCCTTTATTCCTTGTAACAACCCTGCAAGTTAGGTACTGTCGGTGTCTGCTTTTCGCACCGAGGATGAGGAGCTCTAAAGTTAAGGTCACACAGTTGGTAAGTGCTGGCCCTGGGATTCAGACCCAGGCTCTGTGGCTCTGGAGTCTGTGCGCCTAAGCACAGTGCCGTTTGGTCTCTTGTAAGTCCTAAAGTAAAGGGGGAGGAAGAAGAAGTATAATGTTGGCATCAAATGGGCAGGGTTTCTTGTTGAACTGCGTGTGTGGTTAGAAGGAAGAGTCAGGATTGATTGCTGGAGTGTCTACATCGGGTGAAAGAGAGAAGACACCAGGAGGAGAGAGATGGGATGTACAAAGATGAGGGTTTCCGTGCATTGAGTTTGAGTGTCTGTAGGTCACGGTGTCTCCCAAAAAGTTACATATGAAAGTCAGAAACTTGAGAGAGTCTGAGGGCTGGAAATGAGCTTCGGGGGTCATCAGTGTCACAGGGGCTGCTAAAAGCACTGGGACAGACACTGTCCCCTGTGGAGAGAGCGGCAGGCCCGAACGAGAGAGATCAGCAGTGTCAGGGACAGAGAGGAGTCCAGTGAGGTGACATCTGGAAAGGACATCCTCCAAACTTGCGGTTACGGGCCTGTTAACAGTTCAGGGTCAGCAGTCTCACTGAAAACAATCTCATCAGCGTCTGGAGGCAGAAGTCAGATTACAGTGGGTTGAGCAGTAAGTGGGAGGTGAAAACGGGAAGAGAGTGTGTGTAGACTACTCTATACTTTTCAGCAGTCTGGATGAGGAAGGAAATTACTTGGTAAAAGCTGAAGGAGCTTTAGGGTAGAGGAAATACTTTTTCTTCAGGTTAAGGGAGCTTTGCATAAATTTATAGGTTGAGATCGTACAGCCAGTAGAATTAGAGGAATGCTGAAGATTTAGGAGCAGAGGAGGGCCTGAGGAAGCAGAGAGGATGGCGGGAGGGGCCTTGCGAGAGGGTCTTGACTAGTGGAAAGTGCTAAGATGTGTGTGAATGCCGATTGAGGAGCTCACAAGTAGAAGTAGGATACTGAAGCAGCTGCCTAAGGACTCTGGTTATTTCAGTGAGGTAAGAGGAAAAACAATCTAACGTCAGACTGAGGGCAGACTTCAAATATGGAACTTGGGGAGAGCCATAAATGGTTGGAGTGTTGGTGGAAGGGATGTGGAAAAGAGAATTGGCCAAGGCTAGTGAAGCCCTGGCTGGAGGCTCTAAAGGCCTGGCAAAGGCTGGAAACCTGGGGTCTGCACTCAGGACCACGTGACAGTGTAGTCTTTTTCCCAGCTGAGTCCTCCTGACCGGCAGCAGGAGCAGAGGCCACAGATGGGAGCTTTGCTGCAGTGCTGGTTTGCTGGACAAATTTGAAGGATTCAGGATTGTGACTTTAGGTGATCAACTACAGAAGAGAAGCCAAGAGGCGACTGACACCTGGAAGGAAAATAGAAGGGTCTGGTGAGGTCACTTAGAGTTGAAAGAGCAGGCCTAGCAATGCTGAATACGAGCGAGAGTGAGGGAAACTGGCATTTGTGTCCTCGAAGATGGAATATTCTGAACATTGTTAGGATCCAAAGTGTGTAGTTCTGGGACTGAGTCGAGGAGGTGGAGCAGAGATGAAAATCATAGAAATTAAGGGATAAAAAGAAAATATGTTCAAGGAATCCAGTGTGTTGTAAGAGACCCATAGACAGAGATTTGCTGTATAGAATAAGAGGTGCTACAACAGAGGGAGGGAGAGTGTGAGCGACTGCTGGAGAAGAGACAGGGAAACGCTTCACCAGAGTATTAATGTGTGTTTGATCTGAAGCTTGAGGAAGGAGCAGGAGTTTGCTAGACATACAAGGAGTGAGCATGGTGAACATGGCTGTGCTACTTAGAGCAGGAGAGGGAAAACCAAAACGACTATGCCTTGGAAATAAACCCACCCCTTGGACAAGGCTCCTGATCTGTGTGGGTTGGGATGGGATGTGCAAGGAGTTGGAAACAGACCGAAGTACAGGTGATGGGAGGGAAATGGAATTCAGTCCTGGAAACAGACGATTTCTCTAGTGTAGAGCAACCACGGCCAGTGGTCCAGGCCTGTAGTCAGTTACAGGTGTTCAGCACCAGATAGAGCATAGGATGAGGAGTCCACTGAATATTAACCTGTGAAGTCCACGTTCCCCCTCCCATGTCACTGTCCCATCAACCCCCCACAATGGCCCCCTTATCTGAATGGAGGCCCTCAATGACTGCATCAGACAAGGAAGGAGAATCTGACTTGTGTCTTATTTGCTTTGCTCCATGAAAGCTAGCAGTGCTTCTTCATACACATTAGGCACTCAATACATTTTGTTGAATAAATGGCTCAAAAATGATGGTGATGGTGATGATAGTAACTAAAACTTAAATGGCATGTACTGTGTACCAGGCACTGTTCTAAATAGTGTTCAGTAGTTAACAACAATACTGTGAAGTAGGGTCTGTTTTTCACCCAGATTCAACATAGATAACTGGGCAAAATTATCAAACTGATAACTAGACAGAGAAACTGTTTACTTCGGATATGTGAAGGATAGGTGTCCATCCGGAGTAGAATACGAGAGGAAAGGAGGCAACTCATTGTGTGAGTGTTCTAGGAAAGATCTTTGCTTCTAATGAGGGAAACCAGGAAAAGATAGGGGTGGGTGGCTCTTTGGTTTTTTTGTTTACTTTATTGAAATATATTTTACATCCCGTAAATTTGCCCTTTTAAAATATACAAGTAATTGGATCTTAGTATATTGACAGAATTGTAAGGCCATCACCACAGTCTTATTTTAGAATCTTTCAGTACCCCAAAAAGCACCTCTCCCATTCATTAATAGTCATTCCCCTCGCCTGCTCCCCACCCTTCACCCTAGCTCCAAGAAGCCATCAGTCTACTTTCTGTCTTTATGAATTTGTTTTTCCTGCACATTTCACATAAATGGAATCATACAACATGAGGTCTTCCATGTGACTGGCTTCTTTCACTTAGCATGTTCATCCATGTATAGCATGTGCTTCATTCCCTTTGTTACCGCTAGTTAATATGTCATTGTATGGATACACCAGCTTTGTTTATCTGCTTACCAGTTGATGGACATTTGGCTTGTTTCCTCTTTTCAACTTTTATAAATACTGCTGCTATGAACATTTGTGTATAGCTTTGTGTGTAAATATGTTTTCAGTTCTCTTGGGTATATACACGTAGGAGTGGAGTTGCTGGGTCATAAGGTATTTCCGTGTTTAATATTGTGAAGACCTGCCAAGCAGATTAACGTGGCTGTGCTGTTTCACATTCTCACCAGCAGTATTTCAGTTTCTCCACATCCTCACCAACGCTTATTATTTGCCATTATTTTGGCTCTAGCCACCAGAGTGGGTGTGAATTACTGTAGTTTTGATTTGCATTTCTTAAATGACTAATGATATTGAACATCTTTTTTTGTGCTTATTGGCCATTTGTATATTTTCTTTAGAGAGCTGTCTATTCAGATTTTTTGCCCATTTTTTAAATTGAGTTGTCTTATCTTTGCTAGGATTCCCTCATAGCTCAGTCAGTAAAGAATCTGTCTGCTTTGCAGGAGACCCGGCTTTGATTCCTGGGTGGGAAAGATCTCCTGGAGGAGGAAATCCACTGGCAATCCACTCCAGTATGCTTGCCTAGAAAATGCTATGGACAGAGGAGCCTGGAGGGCTACAATCTATGGGATCACGAGAGTTGGACACAACTTATTCAGACATGAATTTTTTTAATTGTTGATTTATATGAGTTTTTAAAAAATATATTCTGGTTACAAGTCCCTTATCAGATACATGATTTGCAAATATTTTTTTTTTCCATTCTGTGGATTGCATTTTTACTTTCTTTTTGTTGTCCCTTGAAGCACAGGTTTTTAATTTTGCTGAAGACCAATTTATTTTTTCTATTGTTTCTATCGTTGCTTATGCTTTCAATTTTATATCTAAGAAATCATTGCCTAACTCAGGATCACAAAGATATACTCCTGTTTTCTTCTGACAGCTTTATAGTTTTAGCTCTTACATTTAAGTCAATGATTCATTTTCTGTTAATTTTTATATTCAGTGTGAAGTAGGGAGCAACTTCATTCTTTTGCATGTGGATTTCCAATTCTAGCACTGTTTATTGAAAAGACTGTTCTTTCTCCATTGAATTGTCCTGGCACGCTTGTCAAAAGTCAGTTGACTGTAAATATGAAGATTTAGTTCTGGATTCTCTGTTTTGTTCACCTAAATGTCTATCTTTATGCTGGTCCCATTCTGACTTGTTTACTATAGATTTTGAAATTGGGAAATATGAATCCTCCAACTTTTTCAAGGCTTCCCTGATAGCTCAGTTGGTAAAGAATCCACTTGCAGTGCAAGAGACCCGGGTTGGATTCCTGGGCCGGGAAGATCTGCTGGAGAAGGGATGGGCTACCCACTCTAGTGTTCCTGGGCCTCCCTTGTGGCCCAGCTGCTAAGGAAATCGCCTACAGTGCGGAAGACCTGGGTTCAGTCCCTGGGTTGGGAAGATCCTCTGGAGAAGGGAAAGGCTACCCACTCCACTATTCTGGCCTGGAGAACTCCATGGACTGTGTAGTCCATGGGGTTGCAAGGAGTCGGACACAAGTGAACGACTATCACTTTGACTTTCACTTTCAACTTTTTTAAGATTGTTTTAGCTGTTTATTTTCAAGTGAATTTTAGGATCAGCTTGTGAAGTTCTGCAAAAAAAAGACTTGGAACTTGGATAGGGATTATACCAAATCTATACATCAATTTGTGGAGTATTGCCATTTTAACCATCTTAAATCTTTTAACGCATAAACATGGATATCTTTTCACTTAATTTCTTTCAGTGATGCTTTGTAGTTTTCACTATACAAGTCTTCCACTTCTTTTGTTAAATTTCAGTTCAGTTCAGTTCAGTCGCTCAGTCGTGTCCGACTCTCTGCGACCCCATGAATCGCAGCACGCCAGGCCTCCCTGTCCATCACCAACTCCGGGAGTTCACCCAAACTCATGTGCATCGAGTTGGTGATGCCATCCAGCCATCTCATCCTCTGTCGTCCCCTTCTCCTCCTGCCCCCAATCCCTCCCAGCATCAAAGTCTTTTCCAATGAGCCAGCTCTTCGCATGAGGTGGCCAGAGTATTGGAGTTTCAGCCTCAGCATCAGTCCTTCCAATGAACACCCAGGACTGATCTCCTTTAGGATGGACTGGTTGGATCTCCTTGCAGTCCAAGGGACTCTCAAGAGTCTTCTCCAACACCACACTTCAAAAGCATCAATTCTTCGGAGCTCAGCCTTCTTCACAGTCCAACTCTCACATCCATACGTGACCACTGGAAAAACCATAGCCTTGACTAGATGGACTTTTGTTGGCAAAGTCATGTCTCTGCTTTTGAATATGCTATCTAGGTTGGTCATAACTTTCCTTCCAATGAGTAAGTGTCTTTTAATTTCATGGCTGCAGTCACCATCTGCAGTGAGTTTGGAGCCCCCCAAAATAAAGTCTGACACTGTTCCCACTGTTTCCCCATCTATTTCCCATGAAGTGATGGGACCAGATGCCGTGATCTTAGTTTTCTGAATGTTGAGCTTTAAGCCAACTTTTTCACTCTCCACTTTCACTTTTCATCAAGAGGCTTTTTAGTTCCTCTTCACTTTCTGCCATAAGGGTGGTGTCATCTGCATACCTGAGGTTATTGATATTTCTCCCGGCAATCTTGATTCCAGCTTGTGCTTCCTCCAACCCAGCGTTTCTCATGATGTACTCTGCATATAAGTTAAATAAGCAGGGTGACGATATACAGCCTTGACGAGGTACTCCTTTTCCTATTTGGAACCAGTCCGTTGTTCCGTGTTCAGTTCCAACTGTTGCTTCCTGACTTACATATAGGTTTCTCAAGAGGCAGGTCAGGTGGTCTGGTATTCCCATCTCTTTCAGAATTTTCCACAGTTGATTGTGATCCACACAGTCAAAGGCTTTGGCATAGTCAATAAAGCAGAAATAGATGTTTTTCTGGAATTCTCTTGCTTTTTCCATGATCCAGCAGATGTTGGCAATTTGATCTCTGGTTCCTCTGCCTTTTCTAAAACCACCTTGAACATCTGGAAGTTCATGGTTCATGTATTGCTGAAGCCTGGCTTGGAGAATTTTGAGCATTACTTTACTAGCGTGTGAGATGAGTGCAATTGTGCAGTAGTTTGAGCATACTTTGGCATTGCCTTTGGGATTAATAGGTGGCTCCTTGGCTCAGACGGTAAAGCATCTGCCTGCAATGCTGGAGACCTGGGTTTGATCCCTGGGTCAGGAAGATCCCCTGGAGAAAGAAATGGCACTCCAGTACTCCTGCCTGGAAAATTCCATGGACTGAGGAGCCTGGTAGGCTATAGTCCATGGGGTCGCAGAGTCGGACACAACTGAGCAATTTCACTTTCACTTTCTTTGGGATTGGAATGAAAACTGCCCTTTTCCAGTCCTGTGGCCACTGCTGAGTTTTCCAAATTTGCTGGCATATTGAGTGCAGCACTTTCACAGAATCATCTTTCAGATTTTGAAATAGCTCCACTGGAATTCCATCACCTCCACTAGCTTTGTTCGTAGTGATGCTTCCTAAGGCCCACTTGACTTCACATTTCAAGATGTCTGGCTCTAGGTGAGTGATCACACCATCGTGATTATCTTGGTCGTGAAGATCTTTTTTGTGCAGTTTTTCTGTGTATTCTTGCCACCTCTTAATATCTTCTGCTTCTGTTAGGTCCATACCATTTCTGTCCTTTATCGAGCCCATCTTTGCATGAAATGTTTCCTTGGTATGTCTAATTTTCTTGAAGAGATCTCTAGTCTTCCCCATTCTGTTGTTTTCCTCTGTTTCTTTGCATTGATCATTGAGGAAGGCTTTCTTATCTGTCCTTGCTATTCTTTGGAACTCTGCATTCAAATGGGAATATCTTTCCTTTTCTCCATTGCTTTTCGCTTCTCTTCTTTTCACAGCTATTTGTAAGGCCTGCGTAGACAGCCATTTTGCTTTTTGCATTTCTTTTCCATGGGGATGGTCTTGATCCCTGTCGCGAACAATGTCACGAACCTCCATCCATAGTTCATCAGGTACTCTGTCTATCAGATCTAGTCCCTTAAATCTATTTCTCACTTCCACTGTATAATCATAAGGGATTTGATTGAGGTCATACCTGAATGGTCTAGTGGTTTTCCCTACTTTCTTCAATTTACGTCTGAATTTGGCAATAAGGAATTCATGATCTGAGCCACAGTCAGCTCCCGGTCTTTTTGCTGACTGTATAGAGCTTCTCCATCTTTGGCTGCAAAGAATATAATCAATCTGATTTTGGTGTTGACCATCTGGTGATGTCCATATGTAGAGTCTTCTCTTGTTAAATTTATTCCCAGATATTTTATTTTTCTGCTATTATTAAAAAGGAAATGTTTTCTTAATTTCATTTTTGTATTGTTCATTGCTAGTGTATAGATATATAAATGTTTTATATCAACTTTGTATCCTGTGACCATTTATTCTGTTAGTTTTTTGTGGATTCTATAGCATTTTCTATATACAGGATCATATAATCTGTGAAGAGAAATAGTTTTACTTCTTTCTTATCAATCTGAATGCCTTTTATTTCTTTTTCTTGCCTGATCGCCCTGGCTAGAACTCCCCATTCAGTGTTGAAAAAGAGAGGTGAGAGCAGGTATCTTTGTCTTGCTCCTGATCTTGGGGCAAAGGCAGTTGGTCTTTCACCTTTGAGCACGATATTAGCAGTGGTTTATTTGTTTGCTTTTGAGGGAAGGGTGAGATAGAATTTAATAGGTGGTCCAGGCAGCAAGTTCATGTTGGAAGAAGATAAGAGAGGTTCAGAGTGAGAGTCAGCCACTGAATACTGAACTGGGGAGATGGCATGCTTTTATAATGGAATGAAATGGCTCAGAGCTGGACTGCTTAGTGTCTTGCAGACTTTGCAGCCAGGTAGACTAGCTTCCGGAGAAGGCAGTCGCACCCCACTCCAGTACTCTTGCCTGGATAATCCCATGGATGGAGGAGCCTGGTAGGCTGCAGTCCATGGGGTCACTAAGAGTCGGACACGACTGAGCGACTTCACTTTCACTTTTCACTTTTATGCATTGAAGAAGGAAATGGCAACCCACTCCAGTATTCTTGCCTGGAGAATCCCAGGGAGGGGGGAGCCTGGTGGGCTGCCGTCTCTGGAGTCGCACAGAGTCGGACACGACTGAAGTGACTTAGCAGCAGCAGCAGCAGACTAGCTTCACCCTTGTAAAAGTTTTCCACCAGCTAGCTTAGATTAGCTAATAAATTTGCATTGATCAGGAGTCCCCTTGTGTTTAGGTCAGATCCTGGTTCACTTGGGTTTAGAAGCTAGGAGAAACAGCAGGAGGGCGTTTATCCTTCCTGGCCACCCTGTAAGAGCTTAGTGCAACACCAGGGACCTCAGGATCGCTCTTCCTGAAGAGCCCTGTCCTCCAGTCACTGTATTGGTTACTCAGTGCTATTTGTATACAGTTGGCTCTTTGTGGATTTGCTCTTAACTTTTCTTTTGCCTTAAGTCTCTTTTGCCTTTGTCTTCCTAACTCTTCAAGATTATAAATTTCCCAAGGATAGAAATCATGCCTCTACCTTAATAATAATGCCTCAGATGTGTAACTCACTTCTATGTACCAATAAGTAGTTATTAACTATTGATAAAGATAAATATGATCATAAATACAAAGATTTCTGAACTGTTGGGAAGTTGGTGATAGACGGGGAAGCCTGGCATGCTGTAGTCCATGGAGTCACAAAGAGTCGGACACGACTGAAGTGACTTAGCAGCAGCAGCAGCAGACTAGCTTCACCCTTGTAAAAGTTTTCCACCAGCTAGCTTAGATTAGCTAATAAATTTGCATTGATCAGGAGTCCCCTTGTGTTTAGGTCAGATCCTGGTTCACTTGGGTTTAGAAGCTAGGAGAAACAGCAGGAGGGCGTTTATCCTTCCTGGCCACCCTGTAAGAGCTTAGTGCAACACCAGGGACCTCAGGATCGCTCTTCCTGAAGAGCCCTGTCCTCCAGTCACTGTATTGGTTACTCAGTGCTATTTGTATACAGTTGGCTCTTTGTGGATTTGCTCTTAACTTTTCTTTTGCCTTAAGTCTCTTTTGCCTTTGTCTTCCTAACTCTTCAAGATTATAAATTTCCCAAGGATAGAAATCATGCCTCTACCTTAATAATAATGCCTCAGATGTGTAACTCACTTCTATGTACCAATAAGTAGTTATTAACTATTGATAAAGATAAATATGATCATAAATACAAAGATTTCTGAACTGTTGGGAAGTTGGTGATAGACGGGGAAGCCTGGCATGCTGTAGTCCATGGAGTCACAAAGAGTCGGACACGACTGAGTGACTGAACTGAACTGGGGAAGCATATTAAGTATAACTCCCATTTTATACTTGATAAGCAAACTTTTGGAAGAAATGAAGAGGTTACCTGAAAGTCATGATTTTAAAGTTTAATATACACCCACTTAAGTTCTTACGCATGTGCAAGAGTGTTAGTTCTAAACTGCCCCAAGAATTTATTTCAGTTCATTCCTACTTACCTATAGGTTACATACCAGGCAGTCTGACTTTTCACTTCCTGTGGACTTGGTCTTTATTTACTCCCAGTCCTGAGTGCATCTTTGTGACTCAGTAGCAGCTGGGAGGAAAAGCCAT
This sequence comes from Bos javanicus, assembly GCF_032452875.1. Taxonomy (NCBI): domain Eukaryota; kingdom Metazoa; phylum Chordata; class Mammalia; order Artiodactyla; family Bovidae; genus Bos; species Bos javanicus. The sequence goes on from NC_083870.1 coordinate 14,012,181, forward strand.
TGAAAGCTAAGCTGTGCCTTGCCTGGTGTTTCTTTTCCCACTTTGCAAAGGAATGAAGCTGGAGAGTAGCTCTCATTGTATCTCTCCCAGAGGCAAAGCCGTCAGCTCCAAGTGTAGAGTGAGAAGCTCTGAAGAGTTGAATAAATGATGAGGTAGAGACACTGAACCCATTTTTCCAGCTTCTCCCAGTGTTATTATCTCCAAAATGGCCAATACTCCTACACTGATGTGCAAACACAGTTCCAAGGCCTTGGGGTAATAGAAACGTCTCCGACCTGGGATAGGAGCCCTGTCACTAGAGGGCCCTGAAAATTCACTTAAAGGCTTCTTACTCAGCATAGGCTGCCATAGCAAATACCATAGACTGGATGACTTAATGGAAATTTATCTTCTCACAGTTGTGAAAGCTCAGAGTCCAAGACCAGGTTGCCACCATGTTGGGCTCTGGTGAGGGCCCTCTTCCTGGCTTGTAGACAGCCAGCTTCTTGCTGTGTGGTCACATGGCCTTTCCTTTGTGTGTGTGCACACAGAGAGCAACTCTGGTGTCTTATCTCATAAGGGCACAAATTCCATTACGAGGGCCCCACCCTCATGACCTCATTGAACCCTCTTTACCTCCCAGAGGTGCATCTCCAAATACCATTACACCAAGTGTTAGGGCTTCAATATAATGGTTTTGAGGGAAATATAGACATTCAGTTCATAACAAAGGTTCTGATCCTCAGTTTTCTTGTCTATAAAATAAGGATATTGAGATTCTTTCCAGCCCTTTAACATTTATGATTCTGTGAGAAGTGCATTTGCATTATCTATTTTTAAATTATATTTAATGCCCCCTGCTACATTCCCTCAGGCAACTGAGAGAATTGAATGGGTTTAGATTCAAATGGAGTTAGGTTTGTTCTTTAATAAATATTTTTTGAGCATCTGAGCATCTCCTTGGTACCAGGAACTGTTGTAAGCACTGAGACTATCAGATCAGATCAGTCGCTCAGTCGTGTCCGACTCTTTGCGATCCCATGAATCACAGCACGCCAGGCCTCCCTGTCCATCACCAAATCCCGGAGTTCACTCAGACTCATGTCCATCGAGTCAGTGATGCCATCCAGCCATCTCGTCCTCTGTTGTCCCCTTCTCCTCTTGCCCCCAATCCCTCCCAGCATCAGAGTCTTTTCCAATGAGTCAACTCTTCTCATGAGGTGACCAAAGTACTGGAGTTTCAGCTTTAGCATCATTCCTTCCAAAGAAATCCAGGGCTGATCTCCTTCAGAATGGACTGGTTGGATCTCCATGCAGTCCAAGGGACTCTCAAGAGTCTTCTCCAACACCACACTTCAAAAGCATCAATTCTTCGGTGCTCAGCCTTCTTCACAGTCCAACTCTCACATCCATACATGACCGCAGGAAAAACCATAGCCTTGACTAGACTAACCTTTGTTGGCAAAGTCATGTCTCTGCTTTTGAATATGCTATCTAGGTTGGTCATAACTTTCCTTCCAAGGAGTAAGCGTCTTTTAATTTCATGGCTGCAGTCACCATCTGCAGTGATTTTGGAGCCCAGAAAAACAAAGTCTGACACTGTTTCCACTGTTTCCCCATCTATTTCCCATGAAGTGATGGGACCGGATGCCATCAAAAGAGACAAAAACCCTTGCCTTCCTGGAGCTTACATCCTAGGTGAATTAAATAAAAAATAAAACAATAGTGTATTAGGTAATAATTGCTAAAGAAAAAAAATAGAAAATTATCAGAAACCTGGGGTTACAGTTTTAGATATGGTAGTTGGAGAAGACCACCTTAGGTGGTATATGAATCAAGAGGGAAGAGAGTGTGTTTAATTCTGCATGGCCAGGACTTCCCTGGCAGTCCAGTGGTTAAGACTCCACCGCTTCCAGTGCCAGGGGCACAGGTTTGATCCCCAGTCAGGGAACTAAGATTCCACATGCTGCATGGTGAGGCCAAAAAAAAAAAGAGCAATTAATTCTCCACAGCCACATTGGAAACTGAGACCTTCCTCAGGAAAGCTCCATAATCCAGAAATCCTGCAGCAAACCTGGTTCTTGATTGCCAGCTGTCCAGTTCTCTCTCCACTAACCCTTCTCCCCGCCACCCCGTCATCCTGTTTTGTGCTAGACACTGCCTAATTAATGATTTCACAGTGCTTTTCTAAATCTTAACCCAAAGACTGTAATAAGAAGTTCCATTTAACACCCCTGCTGTCAGAGACAGGGAGAATCTGGCAGGCTTAGAATCTGTACCAACTCCTGAGCTAATTTGAAGTTTAAATAGGTCTACAACTCCTTTCTCTCCCTTTCTGAATGCTTTTTCTCTTTTGCTTTCATTTTCCCTCTCCTTTTTCCACATCTTTCCAGTAGCCCTCGATCCCAAGTCTTTTTATTCTGTCAGCTCTTGCTTTACTCTTCCCTTTCTTTTGTGACTTCCCTACTTCCTCCCCTTCTTCACTTTGTTCATCTCATGTCTGTGCTTATTCCATCTCTGACTCTTCTTTTCTGCCCTGTATTCCTTCCTATCCTCTCATTCTCCCCGTGTCCTGTGATATGTGCAGAGAACAGGCTAACACAAGGTGAGGAGCTCTCTCCTTTCTCCATGGAATAAGTCACATCTTAGCCTGTCCCTTTATCTTCCCTTAACTGCTGCTGAGTGCACAAAACCCCTTAGGTGAGAAATTCTAAAACAGGTTGGTTAGGATTTAGAGGGCTGCTAGTCTTGCCAGGCTGGCCCTGCAGGAACCCCATCCTCACTAAGCCTGTGGCACAGGCCTCACGCTACAGGTCTTGGGTTGCCACTTCATCCTCTGGCTCTGGCCCTTGGCACATTTACCGTTAGTGGATTATGGGGATGGTTTCACATATCAGTCAAATCATTAAAGGTCCAGCGTGATCCAGGCAAGAAGGTACCTGTCGGTGGTGAAGCCAGTCATTGGTCGCTGCCATCTTTCATTGGCCTTTCTGACCTGACACCTATCCCAAGTGCCTCTTGACTTCCCCTGTGTTACCAGGGACTGGAGCGTTGAATCCCATTACAAAGCAGCCTTCTGCGCCAGAAGGCAGGCAGGATCAGAGCTGTCCCCTTCTTGCCCTCAGAAGCTTTTTCTCTAAGCCCTGGAAGGAGTGACAGAGAAACGAAATCCTATCCTTTCTACCCTGTGGTTGTAGTGCTTTTGATGGGATGGATCCTTGCTCCCTCCCTCTCTCCCTCCCTCAGTCCAACTTTGTCTTCAAATCAGAATCTCCCCCAGGATTGGCAGGGATCTTGGCAGGCGTCTGATTAATCCGGCCCTCTGATTCTCAGCCCACGCGGCTCCATCTTAAGTGTCTCGAGTTTCTCTTTGGCTTATCTGGTCCCTTACATTTGTGACTGTGTCAGTGGCCATTTGTCAGCTGGTTCACTGAACAAATGGATCAAACAGTGCTTTGCAGAATCCTGTTTTCGCAGTGGATGCAGTGTGTGTGCACGTGTTTCTGTGTGTGTACATATGTGCCTGTGCAAAAAAAAAAAAATCTTTTATCCAGGTGGCCAGCAAGGAGGGAAAGAATGCAAAGATATTTCAGAAGTGGAAAACACGCTCTTTCCTCACAAGGAATTTACAGCTTAGTTGGGGAAACCAGAGATGTGGAAGTGTATTGATTTAAGAATACTTAGAAAAAGAGTGTCAACACAAGTGCCATTTAGTGCACAAATCAGGTCTTTGTAGAATGAATTCCAGAGATGTGTTCATCTTTGGCCATGCTGGGTATGTCAAATATAACCTAAATGGTTTGAATGGCTATTTGTTTTTCACTGAGGTGGTTGTAAGTAACTAACCAGTAATACAGAGTGAATTTATGAGGGCTGAGGTTGTGCCTGCCTAGGGGGAGAGGCTGGTTAGGAGAGGCTAAATCAAGGAAAGCTTCTTGGGGTTAATATGTTTTAATTAAGATTTTGATGGGTGGAATTGGGTCGGTACTGGTCTGCTTTGTGGATTTTCTCAGTTTGCTCTGTCAACCACAATTCTGGGGGCTCTGGACTGGCCTCAGGAAACTGCCATGACAGCCTTCAGGCCTGGGCCCTGAGCCATAACTGTTCAAAAGCCTTCTAGGATGTTGAAGTCCACTGCCTGTCTGGGGTGCCACCCCATTCCTATCCTCTGCCCAATCCAACATTCACTTTACCTGCTGAGAGTTCCTGCAGGTGATTCTGGGGTATTCAGACTCACTGGAAACCTTCAGCATGGTGGGGACAGGAGGTGCAGACAGCCCTAAGACCACTGGGAGCTATAGGGGACAGCATTCTCTTCCGTACTGCTGAATCCAGAGCGCTCATCAGAGCTTAGCTGAGCAGATCTGCCACCCAGGCAACAGACAGTGGGCCCTGGGATGGAGAAGAAAGGTACTACATAGGTGCCCTTATGCTGGAGTTTGAAATAATCAGGACCTCAGTCCCATGTTTCAGGGTAGAAGAGCAGCATATTTAGGAAAGAAGGCAGGATCTGGCATTCTTTCCTGTTTGCCATGATTAGGAGGTAGTCTGGGAGGGGTAGATGTCCTACAAGACTCTTCTAGGATCTTAGAGATAAGAGAGTTCTAGATCCCTTTGGCCTTCTAATGTCATCTTTTCTCCATCCCATCTCCAGCCAAGATTGTTCCATCTGGAGAGACTGAGGTTACTGTTTGCTATTCCACAAGATCCCCTTCATTTTTCACATTTGGGAGGGTCTCATCTTCCCAACATCATCCTTCCCAATGTCATCTTTGTGGGAAATAAGGGATCGGATGAGGGGAGGGGCTTCAAGACTGCTTCTCCTTCTGTGAAAATTACTTCAACTCTTGCTGCCATTCAGCATTAGTTACATGCATGAGATGGCTTCTTTCCCCCCTAACCCCACCCTTCTTTGGTTTCCTGGAAATGGAGCAGGGCTGGAAGAAAGAAAGGATGGAAATTCCCATTGCATCTCTCTCTGCTGAGCAGTGGTTGAGATGGGATTTGGATGAGGGGGATGGGAGAGGCAGAGAGATGGAGTCAGCCCTGGAGGGAGAGGCCAAGAGACTGCTGAGCCGATGGTATGGGCCTAATTACTCCTCTGCCTTGAGCTTGCCTGTAATTGTGGTTTCTGGGAGCCAGCGCGTCCTGGAAATCTGCTGGAACAGCAGAGATTTGGGGTTTCCGCCTGGGATGGAGTTGAATTTTCCACTTGGAACAACTTGCCCAGCACTCGTTTTTGGTTGGGGGGCAGGGTGAGTCCCTAAAGCTCTAAAGGGGCAATTGGGATAGTCTTAAGGACCCCAAGGCCTGCCTTTGGAATTGAGAGAGGTATATTCTGAAATTCTGGACATTTTGGAAAAGTGTAGAGAGGCAGCAGATAGCCAGATCTGGTGAAGAGCTCTATGCTGAAAGTTAGGAGATGGACTCTATTTCTGACCTTGGGTAAGGGACTTAATGTCTCTAGACCTTAGTTTTCCCATCTGTCATTTGATTTGAACATGTCTTTTTTTTAACAGGAATTTTCCTAAATAATAGATGAGGAAATGCTAGACTAACGTAAGTGAGCAACTTAAGTCCCTTTCCCTATAGTGGTGGTAATAGTAATAGCTAATGCACATTTTGGGGATTTATTGTGTGCCCTGTGCTGAATGCTTTAATGAATAGCACCGTATAATCTCACAATCCAGCAAAGTAGTTCCTAACTTCTGCTACAGATGGGAAAACTTGAGGTTGAGATTAAATATCTTGCCTGAGGTCATAGAGCCAGTGTCAGCGTCAAGATTATCAACCCAGGGATCTGATTGCCAAACCTGTGCGTTTGGCCGGCAGGAGTATAAATGGTAATCCACACTGTGTTCTACGCTTGTGCCAGGAAAAACCCAGCGCCAGCCGGGCTTAGTGAGGACTAAGCTATTGGACTTGGAGGCTGGGAATCTGAGTTCCAGGACTGGCATGGGCCATCATCATTAACCCTGGGACCTCAGGCAAGTCCTTTATCTTCTCTGACCTGCAGCTTCCTCATCTGGAAAATACATATGTTCAGAGTTCTAAGAATCAGATGAAATAAAACCACTTAGCACTACACCTGCCACGCGGCATATGCTTAATGTTGGCAGAATCTAAGCTCATATATATGAAAAACAAGCAGCCAATCTCTGTCATCTCGAATCTGTGATCTGAGATTTCAGGGGAATACTGATGCAAGTTAAGGATAGGTCTATGGCAAAAACAAAGTTATGGTTACTAAAAGCAGGTGAAAATGAAAGTGAAGTTGCTCAGTCATGTCCGACTCTTTGTGACCCCATGGACTGTAGCCTACCAGGCTCCTCCATCCATGGGATTTTCCAGGCAAGAGTACTGGAGTGGGTCGCCATTTTCTTCTCCAGGGGATCTTCCCAACCCAGGGATCGAACCCAGGTCTACTGAACTGTAAGCAGACGCTTTTACCATCTGAGCCACCAGGGAAGTCACTAAAAGCAAGGGAGGGATAAATTAGGAGTTTAGGATTAGCAGATACAAACTATATAAAATAGATAAACGACAAGGTCCTAGGGTAAGCACGGGGAACTGTAGTCAGTATCTTGTAATAAACCATAATGGAAAGGAACGTGAGACACAATATCTCTATCTGAATCACTTTGCTGTATGTTGTTGTGTCTTGACCCTTTGTGACCCCAGGGATTGCAGCAGATCAGGCCCCTGTGTCCTCCACTATCTCCTGGTGTTTGCTCAAATTCACATCCACTGAGTCGGTGATGATATCTAACCATCTCATTCATCCTGTGCTGCCCTCTTCTCATTTTGCCCTCAATCTTTCTCAACATCAGGATCTTTTCCAGTGAGGTGACTCTCCACATCAGGTGGCCAAATAATGGAGCTTTAGCACCAGTCCTTCCAATAAATGTTCAGGGTTGATTTCCTTTAGGATTGACTGATTGGATCTTGCAGTCCAAAGGATTCTCAAGGGCCTTCACCAGCACCACAGTTTGAAAGCATCAATTCTTCGGTGCTCAGCCTTCTTTTTGGACTAACTCTTACATCCATACGTGACTACTGGAAAAGTTATAGCTTTGACTGTACAGACTTTGGTCTGCAAAGTGATGTCTCTGCTTTTAACCTGTGTCTAGGTTTGTCATAGCTTTCCTTCCAAGGAACAAGCATCTTTTAATGTCATGGCTGCAGTCACCGTCCACAGTGATTTTGGAGCCCAAGAAAAGAAAATCTGTCACTGCTTCCACTTTTTCCCCTTTTGTTTGCCACGAAGTGATGGGAACAGATGCCATGATCTTAGTTTTTTTTTTAATATTGGGTTTTAAGCCAGCTTTTTCATTCTCCTCTTTCACTCTCATCAGAGGAACGCCTCTTCACTTTCTGCCATTAGAGTGGTATCATCTTCATATCTGAGGTTGTTATTTCTCCTGGCAATCTTGATTCCAGCTTGTACTTCATCCAGCCCTGCATTTCACATGATGTACTCCACATAGAAGTTAAATAAGCAGGGTGACAGTATACAGCTTTGTTGTACTCCTTTCCCACTTTTGAACCAGTCAGTTGTTCCATGTCTGGTTCTAACTGTTGCTTCTTGACCCTCCTATAGGTTTCTCAGGAGACTGATTAAGTGGTCTGGTATTCCCGTCTCTTTAAGAATTTTCCAGTTTATTATGATCCACACAGTCAAATGCTTTAGCATAGTCAATGAAGCAGAAGTAGATGTTTTTCTGGAACTCCCTTGCTTTATCCATGATCCAACAAATGTTGGCAGTTTGCTCTCTGGTTCCTCTGCCTCTTTGAAACCTAGCTTGTACTTTGCTGTATGGCAGAAAGTGAAAGTGTTAGTTGCTCAGTTGTATCTGACTCTTTGCAAACCCATGGACTGGAACCTGTCGGGCCACTCTGTCCATGGGATTCTGCAGGCAAGAATCCTGGAGTGGGTTTCCAGTTCTCTTCTCTGGGAGTCTTTCCAGCCCAGGGAACAAGCCTGCCTCTCTTGTGTCTTCTGTATAGGGGTGAAGACAGTCAGGTCTTCACCCCTAGCGCTAGTGGTCACATTGTAAATCAACTATGCTTCAGTTTGTTTTTTTTTTAAAGGATGGATCTATAGCAAAGTAAAATGGGTGGTTAGAACTCTTCCTAACCTAAGAGAGCAGAGCATTAACAGAGAACGGTTTCTGAAGTTAAACCATTTGGGTTCAAATACCAGCTCCATCTGACTCACTGGATACATGAAATTAAGCAAGTTACTTAACCCCTCTGTACCTCAGCTTCTTACTGTAAAACTGCCACATTAATAGTACCAATTCATGGGGTGATGGTGAGAATTAAATAAATAAGAATGGCTAATATCTATTGATCGTTCTTACTGAGACCAGGCCCTGGCCTAAGCATTTTAACTTTACACGTTTTAAATAATTCAAGCCTAGCAACAGTTCCAAGAGCTGGGTCTCATTACTATCCCCATTTTAAGGATGAGGAACCTGAGGCAAAGGTTAAATAACTTGTCGGGTCACACAGCTAACAAGTGGCAGGACCAGCATTTATGTCTGAGCGAGGGGCTCAGAGCCCGAAGTCCTAATTGTACTGCCTTGTCTCGGTAAGTGCTTGAGAAACATGCTGCTGTCAGCATTGCAGCCATCACTGAAGATCAGTCAGTTACTTCACAGTATTTGCTAAGTACATGTTTAGTACATGCTAGATATTGTGGGCTCTATCAACAAAGAATGTAACAGGATTTCTGCTCTTAAGTTTATTATCTACTTGGAGGGAGACATGACAAATATGGATGAAAGAATCTGAAAACAGTCAAGCACTAAATGATCGAGTATGGACTCAAAATGCAGCAGAAGTGAATTTAGTAACGAAAAAGGTCATTGGAGAAGTAGCACTATTAATAAGAAAGCTTCCTAGAGAAGGTAGTACTTGACTTCAGCCATGGAAAACGGGACCAGAGGCAAGGGTCCTGGGGCACTGGGGTTGTTAACAGTTACAACTGCAAGGTCAGTCGTTCACCATTCAACACAGTTTTGTTGAGTATTCACTATGTGTCTGGACAAGATCAATGCAAGCACTCAGTTGCCGTTGTTTCTCTCTTAATCAATCCAGGTTGGATTCCTAAAGATTATGTTTCGGAGACTGGCAGTTTCCAAGTTGAAATACTGTTACTGCTGCTGCTCGAGGTGGTCCCTTGTTGATATAATAAACCCTCATTATAATGTGATTTGTGCCTGGATAGAATAAGAGTGTGCTTTCCAGTCCCTGAAAAGGAGCTGCAGGAACCATCTGGTTCATCCATTCCTTTCTCCATCCCTCCCCTCTACACGTGCACACATATACCGCCACACTCTTCGCTTATAAGGAAACTAAGGCTTAGAACTAGGATTATAATCCAGAGGTTCAAACCCTCAGGACATTTATTTAAAATACCTTACACTGCCTGATAGTAAACTGAGTCAAATTATGTGCTCTAAAATGTAGCTGCACAGAGCAGATGCTCAACGTTTCTGCTTACCTACAAGAGGGGGTTACAGTTCCAGCTCCCAGCGCCAGTTATTTTTGCTTCTGGTGTGGTGGTGTTTTGGCCGAGCTGCGTGGCTTACAGGATCTTAGTTCCCTGACCAGGGATCAAACCCAGGGCCCCGGCAGTGGAAGCACAGAGTACTACCACTGGACTGCCAGGGAATTCCCAGTAGTTCTTGTTTTCTTAGTATATCTTTCACTGTTGTGCAGCTCCCACCCCCACCCCAGTAGGAAAGGTTTCATTCTGTAGGAAGGGGTATAAGAGACAGCACTTACTAGAAGTGGTAGCAGCCCTTGCTCGAAAAACCCTTGTCTTGGGGACTTTGTTGGTGGTCCAGTGGCTAAGACTTCATGCTCCCAATGCAGAGGGTCCGGGGTCTGATCCCTGATTGGGGAACTGGATCCCATATGCTGCAACTAAGAAGTTTGCATGGCACAACTAAACATTCAGCATGCCTCAGCTAAGACCCAGTGCAGCTAAATAAATAAATAAAAGAGAAAAAGCCGTGTCTTCCCACAAAATGGTCTGGCATCTCCCCTCAACAGAAAAGACAGCGGCTGGTTTCCTCTCTTTACATGTACGAGCTAGACCTGCAGACTCAAGAAGGGCCCATCCAGCTGGGCAGAGCCAGGAGAGGGTTCCTTTGGTTTGTGGCCTGCCCACTCTGCCTATTAGGCAGGCATATGCCTGAGTTGGTTGCTTGGAGTTGTCTTAGGCCAAGTTTATGTTTTAATACCAGTGGCTTGTCCAGCCATCCCAGTCTCATCAGTCATATGACGGGAGGGAGTAAGGGTCAGAGAGGTCCAAAGTGGATCACTTGGCAGTGAAACTGCGAGGAGAGCGACAGGGGGTCTGGCTACTGGGGAAGTTGACTCAACGTTTCTCTGGCTGGCTTTCTGTCAGCTTCCTAACCAGCTATGTCTGTAAAGCATCCTTTGTAGAGCTCAGGTTATTGGTTGAGGGGCCCAGGACAGGTGACTGAAGATGAAGTGCTAAAGAAACAAAAAAGAAGACGAGTCCTTCTTTGAGAACAAGTATTTTATTAAGAGAAAAACACAGAATACTTGAGTTCCCTTTTAAAGTCGTATGGAGGCAAGGGTCTCTGTGTTTATGTTGTTGTCGTTCAGTCGCCAAGTTGTGTCCAGTTCTTTGCGACCTGATGACTGTATGCAGTGCACCAGGCCTCCCTGTCCCTCGCCATCTCTTGCCCGGGTTCATATCCATTGAATCGGTGACGCCATCCAGCCATCTTACCTATGTTGCCCTCTTCTCCTGCCCCGAGTCTTCCCCAGCATCAGGGTCTTTTGTAATGAGCTGACTCTGCATCAAATAGCCAAGGTATTGGAATTTCAACTTCAGCATCAGTCCTTTCAATGAATATTCAGGGTTGATTTCCTTTAGGATTGACTGGCTTGATCTTGCTGTTCAAGGGACTCTTGTGTGTTTATAGCACAAGTCAAATGCTTAAGGGCTAGCAGGATGCAAAGAATAGGAATGGTCATCATTCAAGAGTTAGTTGAGGAAAAGATTCTGGAAGAGGGGAGTTTTCGGGCAGTTCTTAGAAGGAGAAACAGGAATTTTTAGGAAGCCTGTTGCAGGCTGGAGAGGAACCTCCCCCACCCACCCTCTGTCTTCCTGACGTCACTAGCTAAGAACATGGAGGTGATGTTCTGTGATGTTCTGGGTCCTCTCCCCCCAGTACAGTTGGTAGCTTAGATGCGGTGGCCAGGTCTGCATCTTCCTGCAGTACCTCAGAGGAAGAAAAGGACACCCACCTCCTTGAGGAAGGAGGGGATTGCAAAGAAGAGCACATGCTCTACTGTCAATTCTGGTGGGCCCTGCTAGTTACTCATTTTATGGTTTGACCTCAGCAGTTTGAAAATCAAAGACTAACTTTCTTCTGCCACCAAGTACTTTCCTATCAATTGTGTTTTGAACTCAGGAAAAGTGAAACCACTAGTTTAAAGCCCACCTTAACAAAGTAAATCACAAAGGTGAATCTTCTGAGACAAACGGCCAAAAAAAATTAAGCAAAATGGAGACTTCTCGGATTGGCTGTTATTCTGGGTTATTTGTTTTATGATTTGTCCTTTTTATGCCAACAATAAAAAAATTGACTCAAATAACAATTTTGTTTTTATGACATATAAAGCAAGGTATCCCTTGCTTTAAGAAAACCCAGTCTTTTGAAAGTTTGTTTTGAAAGTATTATCATCACCTTCATTCAGAACACATTTGCTTATCTTTCTAGGGAAATTTTAGGTCAAACGAGATATACCTGTAGAGTGATTTTTGGTTTACAGATAATTTAGTTAGCACAGTTCCCTGTGAGAAGTGCAGAGCGTGGTCTTCCCGTTTTATCAGGGTGAGAGCTGACCTCAGAGGTGTCATACGGCTGGCCCACTGTCACACAGTGGGCGTGATGTAGGTGAGGAAGAAGCTTCATCCCTCGTTTCCACTCCACCCTCCTAAGCCTTGAGCCTCATGACAGATGCTCACTCTTTATTTTGTGAATTCTAGGCTTTGCTTTCTATTCCTTTGCTTTTGTTAAAATTGGGAAACCAATAAAAAATATTCTTAGCCATCTTGTGGGCCTTACTAGTACAGTTCCTGGAGTGCTTCAGGATGATTGCTGGTGAGGGTGTCTACTATTTTTTCCCAGTCAGATGAATTTAGTTCTACCTGAGCCCCCTGTGCTACAAAGACCTGATATGCCAGAAAAGCACTGTGAGAGACAAAGAATTAGATAATGTTAGTGCAAGAAAGGACAAGAGGCGCTGTGGTGCAGCACCTTCATTGCAAGACACTGATCGGGCCAGCTTAGGCTCGCATCTCCCCTCTACCATTTAATACCTGTGTGTCTGTCAAGCTGCTTACTTCTCTGAATCTCATTTTCTCATCTGTTAAGAAAAATAACAATGTCTACCTCACCGGGTTATTGTGAGGATTAAATGAATACCTGTAACATATTAGGTGCTTATTCTATACAATTTTCTTCTCATTTTTCAAGGGTAAACAAAAAAAAGGGCAGATTTGATCTAGAACTCAGGTGTCTAGACTGTCAGTCCTGCCTTCTCAGTACCTTGGCCTGCTCCCTCCCGGCTACTGTGGCAGTATCACTGATGTCTTTTCTTGGGGCCCTGCCCCAAGTTCATGCACGCGCTGGACCTTCCAGAGGCTTGTTTTGGTTCTTATCTGGAGTTTCACAGCTAGTGAATGGCAGCATTGGCGCTGGGATCCAGGTCTCCTGGGGTTTCTCTTTCTGTCCTGAAGCACATTATTTTCATCAGAAGTAACGTTTGAAGGATACTTAGACAAGAGCAAATGAACGTGAACTAAGTAAAACAGTGGTAAAAACTAGGTCCTTTGCTTCAGAGGAGATCTGTGAGATGGTTGCCCCTGAATTAGATAACTCAGAATCTGTTCGTTTTGTGTTAAGTCTCAGGATATGATGGCTTTGATAGTAACTTACTAATTATGTTTGACTTAGGGTCTTACAAATGACAGGAATAGCGATCACTTTCTGCACATTGCTGTGTGCCAGGCATTGTGCTAGAGACTTCACATACACGACACCAGTTCTTACAGCAGCCCTGCAGGACGGGTAGCTAGTATTCCCATTTTGTAGATGAGAAAACCGAGTTTCACAGGAAGTAATTTTCCCTTGGCCACACAAATGATCAGCAACAGCCAGGTCACATACCCACTCTTGTTTAACTCCGCACTCCCCCCACACAGCTCCTCAGTGTCAGTTGAATTCCTGGGCATAACCCGAGCGCTGCGCTTTCTCTGAAGGATGTGCGACAAATAAGAGATCAGCTGTGTGTGCATACCTGTGCTGGGAGGGCCTGGGAGGCTAGTGGGGTGTTGGGTTCTGAGTGAAGAGAAGGGTGCCCAGCCAGGGTCGTGTGGCACTGTTCTCTGCTCAGCACTGCCCATGGCCACCCCCCGAGTGGGGCCCACTGCTTCCTCCTGGGGGCTCCAGAGACGCTGTGGCGTGCCCTCAGGGGCTTACAGCCCAGCACACACGGGGAAAGGACAGCCCAGTATACACAGTGCTTAGGCAGAAAGCTGTGCTGTGCGCTGTGAGGGACAGAGACGTTTGGGAGGCTACCTCTGGGCAGGCTGCTGGTTCCCTTTGAGCGGTCTGAGGGATAGGAGGCCCTCCTCGAGGGAGACGGCAGTGTGGCGAGGCTGGGCCAGCGCCGTCCAGTAGGAAGAGCATGCAAGTGCTTGTGTCATTGAAGATTTTCTAGGAGTTGCCTAAAAAGCAGTAGAGAGAAACTGGTGAGTTCATTTTAATGTGTATTTCATTTAACTCAATATATTCAAAATATGTTATTTCGACATGCAGTCAATATAAGAAGGTACTCCTGAGGTCCGCTGCCGGCGGCCCGTTCTCAGTGGTCTGTCTCCTGCCTTTGCTATTGAATTGCAGCAGCTGGGCTCCCATTCAGGTGCACACTGTGTCTGGCCCTTCCAGGCTCTGGGCCTCCAGCCTTCCCGCTTCTCATCCGCTCTAGTCCCTGCAGTCAGACCTGACTTTTTAGAGGCTAGATCTTACCCTGTTAGTCCTTGTAGAAAGCCCTCAGCAGCTCCCCTCTGTAAAGAATAAAACCCATAACCGGCCCTAACCTTTTCCTCTGCCCTTATGCTTCCTAACATGAGTGTGTTGTTTTAGTTTCCAAAGCCTTTGATACTCCTTGGGTGCTGCATGCAAAGTTGCTTCAGTTGTGTCTGACTCTGCGACCCTTTGGACTGTAGCCCGCCGGGCTCCTCTCTTCATGGGGATTCTCCAGGCAAGAATACTGGAGTGGGTTGCCATGCCCTCCTCCAGGGGATCTTCTTGACCCAGGGGTTGAACCTGTATCTCTTATGTCTCCTGCCTTGGCAGGCAGGTTTTTTACCACTCGAGCCACCTTATCTCATTGAATTCTCACAGCAGCTCTGTGAGACAGGTAGAGCAAGGCACATTTTTCAGGTGGAGAAGCTAAGACTAGGAGAGTTTGAGACGGTTTCCTAAGGTCCACCGGTTCTTCAGTGGTAGAACCAGGATGAGAACCCGTGTCTTTTCCATTTTCTCTCTTGCTCACGCCTCTTGTCTGGCCCTTCCTGCTTTTCTCCTCCTGTGGTGCATTGACAGGCTCACCAGATATGCTGTGTTCTCAGCCTCCTCCTGTGCCTCGGCTTTTCGCCGTTTCCTCCCCTAGCATCATGACCTTGCACAGCACAGCTTCCCACCAGAGTTCTGCCTCGCCTCCCGCCTCCCCCTCCAGATTCTGGTTAAAGCCTGTCTCCTTTCTGAGTCCTTTGGCCATCCCCTCAACCACGTCTGCTTTGTAGTCACCAATACCAATGTTAACGTGCATTTTCTTTTTCTTTATTTTTTTAATTGATTTATTTTTCACTGAAGGATAATTGCTTTACAGAATTTTGCTGTTTTCTGTTAAACCTCAACATGAATCAGCCACAGGTTATACATATGTCCCCTCCCTTTTGAACCTCCCTCCCAGCTCCCTCCCCTCTAGGTTGATACCGAGCCCCTGTTTGAGTTTCCTGAGACATACAGCAAATTCCCGTTGGCTATCTATTTTACATATGGTAATGTAAGTTTCCATGTTACTCTCTCCATACATCTCGCCCTCTCCTCCCCTCTCCCCATGTCCATAAGTCTATTCTCTATGTCTGTTTCTCCATTGTTTCCCTGTAAATAAAATTTTCAGTACCATTTTTCTAGATTCCGTATATATGTGTTAGAATACAGTATTTATCTTTCTCTTTCTGACTCACTTCAATCTGTATAATAGGTTCTAGGTTCATCCACCTCATTAGAACTGACTCAAACACATTCCTTTTTATGGCTGAGTGATATTCCACTGTGTATATGTACCACAGCTTCTTTATCCATCATCTGTCAATGGGCATCTAGGTGGCTTCCATGTTCTAGCTGTTGTAAATAGTGCTGCAATGAACAGAGGGATACATAACATGCATTTTCTTGTTTGGTGGATGCTTCACTGCCTATGTACAAAGTTGAATTCTGGAAATCTGGGAGAATGGAAGCCTTTGGGAGCTTAACCAGTTCTTACAGCCAGGTTGATGTCACTCGCTGCTGTAAGTCCATAGAGAGGTTGACCCCTTCCTTCTTCATTTAGCTTTGTTTTGAAACTATGAAACTGAATTTAACCCTAACAAACGTGTGTTATGAGGTTACTCAGAGCCCTTCCTTTTGATGAGGTGTGTGTGTTTACAAAATTTTGATATCTAGAAGATTCTTTGCATGTATTGTCTGGCTTCATCCTTCAACAAGTATTATTAAATGTCTACTATGTACTGTGTTCTGAAGCTGCTCTGTGCTCTAGAGAATAAGAGACAGTGAAGCTTATCATTAAATGAGGAAAGTAGGTATTAAACAATCAGGAAAACACCCAAATAACTAGTTACTATTGAGTTAGGCATTGCAACGGGAAATTTCGGGGGAGATTCAGCTTATTGAGTATCAGAGAAAACTTCACTGAAAGGAAGCATTTGTTTACGGAGAACCGTGAAGAAAGTGTGAGTTAGCCTGGCCGAGGTGGGTGAGGAGGCCCCTGGGTTTGGAATATAGTAAGGAAGGCGGGTGTGGGTCAGGGTGCTGAGTGACCAGAGAGGAGGACCTGCCAGGCCCATGCTGCGGGCTTGGAGCGTCATACAAGGACAGTAGGAGACCACTGAAGGGAGACACGCATTCTAAAGTATCCTTTGAAGAAACCCCTCCCAGCGTGTATAGAGAATGGTTGGCTTCGAGAGGAGTGGAGGCTGGAGGAGATGTGAGGAGACCAGTGTCAGGAAGGGGCAGAAGTAGGTGGATTCCAAAAATAACGGTAAAGAAGGGAAGTGTTAGTCACTCAGTTGTGTGTGCCTCTTTGTGACCCCATAGACTGTAGCCCCCCAAGATCCTCTGTCCATGGAATTCTCCAGGCAAGAATACTGAAGTGGGTTGCCACTTCCTTCTCCAGGGGATCTTCCCGACCCAGAGATCGAACCCAAGTCTCCCACATTGCAGGCAGATTCTTTTCCGTCTGAGCCACCAGGGAAGCCTGGCATCTGTCAGGAAGGAGCAAAAGTAGGTGGATTCCAAAAATAATGGTAGGTAATATCAGTAGGACTTTATGGTTGATTAGATTTGAGGGAGTGTCAGAGATAGCTCCGGAGAAGGCAGTGGCAACACACTCCAGTACTCTTGCCTGGAAAATCCCATGCACGGAGGAGCCTGGTGGGCTGCAGTCCATGGGGTCACTAAGAGTCGGACACAACTGAGCGACTTCACTTTCACTTTTCACTTTGATGCGTTGGAGGAGGAAATGGCAACCCACTCCAGTGTTCTTGCCTGGAGAATCCCAGGGACAGCGGGGCCTGGTGGGCTGCCATCTATGGGGTCGAACAGAGTCGGACACGACTGAAGCGACGCAGCAGCAGCAGCAGCAGAGATAGCTCAGGTTTCTGGCTTGAGCAACTGTGTGGCCCTGTCTCCTGAGGAGAAACCATTTGCCCAGGAGCCAGGGTTAGGCTTAGGCTGGGGAGATTGATTTCAGTGTGAACATTTTAGCTTCGAGGGATTGGTAACAGGGATTTGGTCCTCCCAGTCACCGTTTGAGGAAAGTGTCATTATCCACATTTGTTATTGAGAAACTGAGGCGTGGAAGGTCGGGTGACTTGACTGAAGCTACACAGCCAGGAAAAGGCTAAATTGAAGCTGGAGCCTGCAGTTTACCCCTCAGGCTATGCTTTCCAGACCTTACCACACGGGCCGCATGCGAAGTCTGAAATGGGGAACCAAGCTAGCCAGCCCTATCACACCCCAGTTCTCTGTCTCCCTCCTCCACACACACTGTCTACCAAGTGATCTGCTCTGATTACTGAACATGTCCCCACATCTCTTGTTCTCCAAGAATCCTTCTAAAAGTGGAAAGGAGAGCTTTCCTGGCCCTGCCTAGAATCAGAACACATTAGGAGTCATTCCCACTTCTCCGCGTGTTGTTCATTCACTCACTCTTGTCCTGTTCCCCTGACCTCTGACACATATTGAGTGTAGGTCACCCAAGCTGGATCTGGGCAGAAAACGCAATAGGACTGTTTGCAGAGGACTTTGCACTTCCAAAAACTTAACCAACATTACATCTTTGATCCCCACCTCAGCCCTGGGAGAAAGAAAGGACGTGTACATTCCTTAAGCACACATTTTGGATCACGTGTCCTCCAGGACACTGTGTGGACCTTGGCTGGTGATACAAGGTTGAGTAAAAAGCCGTCCTTCTTCTCAAGGGGTTTAAGACCTAATAGAGAAAACAGAGGGCCTGGTACAATGAGTGTGTGTGTGCGCTCAGTCGCTCAGTTGTATCTGACTCTGTGATCCCATGGACTGTAGCCCACCAGGCTCCTCTGTCCATGGGGAAGTCAACCCTGAATAATCGTTGGAAGGACTGATACTGAAGCTCCAATACTTTGGCCACCTGATTCGAAGAGCCTCCTCATGGGAAAAGACACTGATGGTGGGAAAGATTGAAGGCCAAAGGAGAAGGGACTGACAGAGAATGAGAAGGTTGGATGGCATCACTGACTCCGTGGACATGAGTTTGAGCAAACTCTGGGAGATGGTGAAGGACAGGGAACAACGAAACACGGGGAAAACAGATGATAGACTCGGAAGTTAAGGGACTTGTTTTGAGAGTTCCTCGAAGTTATGGTCCTCTGAATAAGGAATCACTTGAAATAGAAATGGTATTCACACCACAGACCTGCTGAGTTGAATTCCTAGGGTTGAAGCCTCACGTAGTTCATATGCTGCTCATCAGCTAGTTAATGATCCACCTGAGATGTGAGCCTTCTCTGGCTACATTGCCAGACTCTCCCACTCCATTTTTCTGCCCTCCACTTTTACAGAAGAATTGACATGTGAGGAAGTCAGGTGGGTGGTGGCCCGTAGTGACTTAGAGACAGGATTGGAATTAGCACCTGAACTTCCCTGATTTCCAAGCCCAGCCCTTTTTGCAATATCATTTAAAGTCTTAACTTTGCACTCTGGTTCTGATTGAAACCGCTGCTTTTATTGATCTGTACCCTTTTCTACCTCTAAATGTCTTCAATTATATAAGCTGTTAGTGAGCATTTGTGTTGTATTCTGTCAGCAAGGGTTGTCTGCAAACTGGCCTTTTTTCTGTGCTATAGGCATGTGCTGTGTTTCCAGTCTCAGACCATAGGGAAAATTCTACCCAGAGGCAGAATCCTTAGAAAGTTAGGGTGCCAGGAAGCTGCCTAAAGCTCCACCCTGGCAGATAAGGGAAGCCAGACCAGTAAGACCAGGTCAGGGTTCAGAGAGTGTGGACTTTATTTAGAATTAAGGTCCTGGCAGGGTAGCTCTTTCCTGGTTTACTGTTCCTCACTCTGGGCAGAGATTCAAGAAGATTACTTTGCCCCAAACTGAAAACACCTAGGTCAGCCTATGTATAGTGTGCCCTTTATATCTTTCATGTGTTATACCTTTATATACATATATTTATGTACATATTAGGTATCTACATGTCATGTATATATCTTGTCATACATATTCGTCTGCACATGTGAGGTGTATATATGTATGTTTATACATTGTATGCACGTGTGCATGTAAAAAGGAAAATAAAGCCCAGTTAAAGACCAATTGGATCTGCATATGGGCATAGCTTTTTGTTTAGGAACACAGACCTTGCGGTCAGATCAACTTCATGCACATTTCATCTTTGCTTACTTAAGCTCCCTGCTCACTCATCTGAAAGTGGAGATGTGCTACCTGCCTCACCAGGCTTTTTATGGTTATTAAATAAGATAATGTATGTCAGATGTTTAGCACAGTACCTGGTAGGTAATAAGAACTTAATTATTATCACAGAACAGGGATATTCTCAGCCCTGTGCTCGTTCTCACATTTGTGGTGGGATGGGGATGAGGATGAAGAGACCAGCAGTCTTCCATTGGAAGGGAGTGGTGCCATGCAGCCAGTTGTCACTGCGTGAGACTCAAGACCCAGTAGTGCCAGAACTTCAGCCTTTTCAAGAAAAAACAGAAACCTGTATTTTTAAAGATGAAATTGCCTGATTTTTAAAGTTTTTAGCAATTAATTTTAAACATATATATATATAGTTCAGTCATTAAGTCATGTTTGATTCTTTTTGACCCAGTGGACTGTAGCATGCCAGTCTCCCCTGTCTTCCACAATTTTCTGGAATTTGCTCAGATTTATGTCCATTGAGTTGGTGATGCTCTCTAACCATCTCATTCATCCTCTTGTCGAGGGCTTCTCCTTTTGCCTTCACTATTTCCCAGTCATCAGGGTCTTTTCTAGTGAGTCGGCTCTTCGCATCAAGTGGCCAGAGTATTGAAGCTTCAGCATCAGTCCTTCCAATGAATATTCAGGGTTGATTTCCTTTAGTATTGATTGATTTGACTTCTTGCAGTCCAAAGAACTCTCAAGAGTCTTAATTGGAAAGCATCAATTCTTCAGTGCTCAGCCTTCTTTATGTACTAGCTCTCCCATCCATATATGACTGCTGGGAAAACCATAGCTTTGACTATATGGACCTTGGTCTGCAAAGTGACATCTCTGCTTTCTAATATGCTATTTTAGGTTTATCATAGTTTTCCTTCCAAGGAGCAAGTGTCTTTTAATTTCCTGGCTGTGTCACAGTCCACAATGATTTTGGAGCCCAAGAAAAGAAAATCTGTCACTGCTTCCACTTTTTCCCCTTCTATTTGCCATGAAGTGATGGAACTGGATGCCGTGATCCTAAGTTTTTTTCAGTGTTGAATTTCAAGCCGGCTTTTTCACTCTCCCTTTCATCCTCATCAAGAGGTTTTTTAGTTCCTCGTCATTTTCTGCCATTGGAGTGGGATCATCTGCATATCTGAGGTTGTTGATACTTCTCCCGGCAACCTGGATTCCGCCTTGTGAGTCATCCAGCCCGGTGACTTCACATGATGTTCTCTGAATGGAAGTTAAATAACCATGGTGACCATATTCAGCCTTGTTGTACCCCTTTCCCAATTTTGAACCAGTCAGTTGTTCCATGTCTGGTTCTACCTGTTGCTTCTTGATCCTTGTACAGGTTTCTCAAGAGTTACAAAAGGTGGTCTAATACTCCCATCTCTCTAAGAATTTTCCAGTTTATTGGGATCCACACAGTCAAAGGCTTTAGCAGTCAATGAAGCAGAAGTAGATGCTTTTCTGGAACTCCCTTGCTTTCTCCATGGTCCAGCGAGTGTTGGCAGTTTGGTCTCTGGTTCCTACACCCCCTCAAAGCCCAAAGTGCACATCTGTAAGTTCTCAGTCCACATATTGGTGAAGCCTAGATTGAAGGATTTTAAGCATAACCTTGCTAATATGCGAAGTGAGCACAATTGTATGATAGTTTAAACATTCTTTGCCATTGCCCTTCTTTGGGATTGAAATGAAAACACATTTTCCAGTCCTGTGGCCACTGCTGTGGTGGTGGTAGTTTGACTCTTGCAACCCAATGGACTGGAGCCCACCAGGCTCCTCAGTCCGTGATATTTCCCAGGCAAGAATACTGGAATGGGTTGCCATTTCCTTCTCCAGGGGATCTTTTCAACCCAGGGAGCGAGCTCATGTCTCTTGCATTGCAGGAGAATTCTTTACAGCTAAGTCACCAAAGAAGCCTAGTGGCTACTGCTGAATTTTCTAAATTTGTTGGCATATTGAGTGCAGCACTTCAACAGCATCATCATTTAGGATTTGAAATAGCTCAGCTGTAATTCTGTCACCTCCGCCAGCTTTGTTCGTAGTGATGCTTCCTAAGGCCCACTTGACTTTGCACTCCAGGATATCTGGCTCTAGGTGAGTGATCATACCATCATGGTTATCCAGGTCATTAAGATCTTTTTTTTCACTTCTCCTGTTTCCTCAGCTATTTGTAAAAGTCTTCTCAGACAACCACTTTGCCTTCTTGCATTTCTTTTTCTTTGGGATGGTTTTGGTCACTGCCTACTGTACAGTGTTATGAACCTCCGTCCATAGTTCTTCAGGCACTCTGTCTACACATCTAATCAGTCCCTCGAATACACACACACACACACATCCACACACAAATACCATAGGCCAGCAGAATGATTTGTGGGCTGGTCACTGCCCTTCAGCTTTGCTGTCTAGAAGATCACAGCCCTTTTCTTGCTTCATCACACACCCTCTAAGCTCGGATGAGGAGGCTGTTTCTCCTTATTTTTACAGAGCACCTGTCCTATGTCTGGTGCTGGGGAGCATACTGGGAAGAACACCCTGTAATCTTTGCCCTCTGGCAGGGCTGACACACCAGATGCTCGGAAGCAGGGAGGAACATTTGTGTCAGAATTTGGGTTGCGTTGTAAAGAAAAGGATAAAGAAATGAAAGATTTCTGGGAACTGATAGGGAGTTTCTTTGAAGGTCTGTTAAATGAAAAAAAGTGTGAAAAGTGTAGGATACTACCTGTTGTGGAAACAAGACAGGAAAATAAGAATATTTATATGTGTTTGTTTAGTTTTTACAAGAAGAAACACAGAAAACCAAAAACAAATGGAAGTGGTTACCTGGGGAGGAGTGAGATGAAGGGACAAGGACACTTCTGAATGTACCTTTTAAATTGCATTTTGAGTTTTCAACCATGTAAATGTTTGACAGATTTAAAAAATAAATAACCCTGAAAGAGCAAACCCTAAAGTTAAGTACAGATATAAACAGAAACCTAAGGACTTCCCCGTCAGTACAGTGGTTAAGACTCCACGCTTATCCTGCAGGGGATGCAGTTTGGAGCCCTGTTCAGGGAACTAACACCCCGCATGCTACACAGCACAGCAAAAAAAGAAAAAAGAACAAAACCTAAATGTATCTCAAATTGATAGCATAAAAAACTCATCCAAAGTGACTTTCACAAATAGTTCAGTCAGTTCAGTTCAGTTCAGTTCAGTCACTCAGTTGTGTCCGACTCTTTGTGACCCCATGAATCGCAGCACGCCAGGCCTCCCTGTCCATCACCAACTCCCAGAGTTCATTCAGACTCACGTCCATCGAGTCAGTGATGCCATCTAGCCATCTCATCCTCTGTCGTCCCCTTCTCCTCCTGCCCCCAATCCCTCCCAGCATCAGAGTCTTTTCCAATGAGTCAACTCTTTGCATGACGTGGCCAAAGTACTGGAGTTTCAGCTTCAGCATCATTCCCTCCAAAGAAATCCCAGGGCTGACCTCCTTCAGAATGGACTGGTTGGATCTCCTTGCAGTCCAAGGGACTCTCAAGAGTCTTCTCCAACACCACACTTCAAAAGCATCAATTCTTCGGCACTCAGCCTTCTTCACAGTCCAACTCTCACATCCATACGTGACCACAGGAAAAACCATAGCCTTGACTAGATGAACCTTTGTTGGCAAAGTCATGTCTCTGCTTTTGAATATGCTATCTAGGTTGGTCATAACTTTCCTTCCAAGGAGTAAGTATCTTTTAATTTCATGGCTGCAGTCACCATCTGCAGTGATTTTGGAGCCCAGAAAAATAAAATCTGACACTGTTTTCCACTGTTTCCCCATCTATTTCCCATGAAGTGGTGGGACCGGATGCCATGATCTTCGTTTTCTGAATGTTGAGCTTTAAGCCAACTTTTTCACTTTCCACTTTCACTTTCATCAAGAGGCTTTTGAGTTCCTCTTCACTTTCTGCCGTAAGGGTGGTGTCATCTGTATATCTGAGGTTATTGATATTTCTCCTGGCAACCTTGATTCCAGCTTGTGTTTCTTCCAGTCCAGCGTTTCTCATGATGTACTCTGCATATGTTAAACAAGCAGGGTGACAATATACAGCCCTGACATACTCCTTTTCCTATTTAGAACCAGTCTGTTGTTCCATGTCCAGTTCTAACTGTTGCTTCCTGACCTGCATACAGGTTTCTCAAGAGGCAGGTCAGGTGGTCTGGTATTCCCATCTCTTTCAGAATTTTCCACAGTTGATTGTGATCCACACAAAGGCTTTGGCATAGTCAATAAAGCAGAAATAGATGTTTTTCTGGAACTCTCTTGCTTTTTCCATGATCCAGCGGATGTTGGCAATTTGATCTGTGGTTCCTCTGCCTTTTCTAAAACCAGCTTGAACATCAGGAAGTTCATGGTTCATGTATTGCTGAAGCCTGGCTTGGAGAATTTTGAGCATTACTTTACTAGCGTGTGAGATGAGTACAATTGTGCGGTAGTTTGAGCATTCTTTGGCACTGCCTTTCTTTGGGATTGGAATGAAAACTGCCCTTTTCCAGTCCTGTGGCCACTGCTGAGTTTTCCAAATTTGCTGGCATATTGAGTGCAGCACTTTCACAGCATCATCTTTCAGGATTTGAAATGGCTCAGCTAGAATTCCATCACCTCCAGTAGCTTTGTTCGTAGTGATGCTTTCTAAGGCCCACTTGACTTCACATTCCAGGATGTCTGGCTCTAGGTGAGTGATCATATCATCATGATTATGTGGGTTGTGAAGATCTTTTTTGTACAGTTCTGTGTATTCTTGCCACCTCTTCTTAATATCTTCTGCTTCTGTTAGGTCCATACCATTTCTGTCCTTTATCGAGCCCGTCTTTGCATGAAATGTCCCCTTGATATCTCTAATTTTCTTGAAGAGATCTCTAGTGTTTCCCATTCTGTTGTTTTCCTCTATTTCTTTGCATTGGTCGCTGAGGAAGCCTTTCTTATCTCTTCTTGCTATTCTTTGGAACTCTGCATTCAGATGCTTATATCTTTCCTTTTCTCCTTTGCTTTTTGCTTCTCTTCTTTTCACAGCTATTTGTAAGGCCTCCCCAGACAGCCGTTTTGCTTTTTTGCATTTCTTTTCCATGGGGACGGTCTTGATCCCTGTCTCCTGTACAATGTCACGAACCTCATTCCATAGTTCATCAGGCACTCTATCTATCAGATCTAGGCCCTTAAATCTATTTCTCACTTCCACTGTATAATCATAAGGGATTTGATTTAGGTCATACCTGAATGGTCTAGTGGTTTTCCCTACTTCAATTTAAGTCTGAATTTGGCAATAAGGAGGTCATGGTCTGAGCCACAGTCAGCTCCTGGTCTTGTTTTTGCTGACTGTATAGAGCTTCTCCATTTTTGGCTGCAAAGAATATAATCAATCTGATTTCGGTGTTGACCATCTGGAAATGTCTATGTGTAGAGTCTTCTCTTATGTTGTTGGAAGAGGGTGTTTGCTATGACCAGTGCATTTTCTTGGCAAAACTCTGTTAGTCTTTGCCCTGCTTCATTCCATATTCCAAGGCCAAATTTGCCTGTTACTCCAGGTGTTTTTTGACTTTCTACTTTTGCATTCCAGTCCCCTATAATGAAAAGGACATCTTTTTTGGGTGTTAGTTCTAAAAGGTCTTGTAGGTCCTAAGGAGAAAAAGAATTGCAAGGAAAGTCTAACCTCTACCTAGTTTGCTGTTACTGGGATAGTAACTCTGGAAACAATCTTTGATGTGTGAATGGAGTAGAGCAGATGATTATATTATAATAAATACATTACTGTTGTTTGTGAACAAGGTTCTCACTGTGGGAAAAGAAAGATAAAATACGGAATTGGGGAAGATGAGAGAACCCTGTAATGTTGGAGTCAAACAAGATTTCCTTGTAAACTCATAATTTCTTAATATGTCCTGGCTCTGTCCATTGAACGGCTGGGAAGCAGTGGCAGCTTCGCAACAATGAGCACCTCGCACCCAGGCTTGTTTCTACACACATTTCCTACTAAGAGGAACCAGGGCTCCTTAAAAAAATGTTTGAGTCCAAGTCTGACATAGAGAACGTACAAGGTGAGCCTGGAGTGTTTTTGTTGTTGTTGTTTTTTGTGCCAGAAAATAAGGCAGATGGTGACACTTTAAAGGACACAGGAGCTGGCTTGTAGAAGCTCCCACCAGCCAAACTGAGACAACTTTAACATTTTTTAAAAAGCAGTAATGGATTATAATGTATTTGCATTGGAGGGAAAAAATTCGTGAGTTCATAGCACTGTTTCAGAAAAGGGATAAAATGACTTTCTTTACAAGATTGCGGGCTAATAGATGTGGCCGGAACTACAGGCTTCACAGAGTGCCGTTCTGCAGCCACCAGTGTAAGTGGCTCAGGCAGGGACCTTTTGGACTGTTGCCCGCCAGGCTCCTCTGTCCATGGTATTCTCCAGGCAAGATGCACTGGAGTGAGTTGCCATGCCCTCCTCCAGGGAACCTTCCCAACCCAAGAATCAAACCTGAGTCCCCTGTGTCCCCTGCGTTGGCAGGCAGGTTCTTTGCCCACTGAGGCATCAGTCAGTCCCCAGGGAGCATCAGTGGGTAATAAAGCTGTTGTGTGGGAAGCTGTTGGACAACAGGATGGTCGTACAGTCTCAGAATAGCACTCCACCCATTTCCCACTAATTTAAGTGGGAAAATGTAGATTTACCAGTGAGAAATCTTAGGAGCACCAGCTTACCTAAGTCATCAAACCTATCCTCACCAGAAATGGGCGAGCTGTGTCACATCAGTTATCTAACACTCTTTTAAAATGTTGAATTTGAACCTAATCCTAAAGAGACAGACAAATCTATTGCAGGCCATTCAATAAAGCAACCGGCTGGAACTCTTCTGTATGTTGGTGTTAGAAGAGACCAAGAAAAGTAGGTTGGGGTGGGGGGAGGGGGTGATATTCTAGATTAAATGAATCTAAAAGCTATGAATAAATGCAGTTCTAAGATCTATGACTGGATCTTGTATTGAGGCAGTTGGAAACAACTGTATAGGAGATTAGTGAAAGAATTAGGGAAATTTGAATACAGGCTATATACGAGATAATATTATATCAAAGGTAAACTCACTGGGTGTGCTGTTGGCATTGTGGTTATATAGAATTTTAGGGGCCCAAGGAGGTATATGCTGACATAGTTAGGGGTAAAATGTCATGACATCTGCAACTCTCAAATGGGAAAAAGTGTATCATCATAAAAAAGATAAAGCAAGTGTGACAAGTGTTAATTGGTGAATCTAGATGAAGGGTATGTAAGTATTCATCATGCTGCTCATTTAACTTTAATATATAGGTTTGAGATTCTTCCCAGAAAATATTGGGGTAAAACAAATGCGAGCTGCAGTGGCCAGGGAAAGCGTCACAGAATCAGGGCCATTTGACCAGAGCCTTGAAAAGGCAGAAGTGAAGAGAAGGGATGGAGGCCATGATAAAGCAGAGGCGAGAATGAGTGCAGCGTCTTTTCAGATCCAGTAGAGGCAGGACAAAGTGAGCAATAAGAGTGAATTTGAAAGGGTGCTTGGAGCCACTTGATGAAAAGCCTTTAGTAGTAGGTGACACACATATCTGATCATATAGAGAGTAACAAGGGAAATCCTAGGTTCTTGATCTGAGGGGACCCAAAGAAATAGTGTTTGGGAAAGTTAGTCCATTGTGGTAGAATACTGGAGGCACTGGAGAGTGAAAACAAGAGCTGTTTTCTTTTTTATTTTAGTAATTTGAGGCAGTGGACATATGGCTTAAAGTGACGGATAGCAATGATAATGGAAAGGAAGGAGCAATTCTGGGAAAACGTAAAAGGACTTAGCAGTCTCTGTAACTGACTGGATAAATATGGGGCTTAATGAGAAGTTGGATCAGAAGATCTGTCTCAGTGATGCCATTTAGAGGGCCACAGATTTGGGGGAACTTCTCTGCTTTCCTGGGCTTCCTATGTTCCCATCGGATTTAGGCTGATTGGAGTCTGATCTCTGCTGCTAAAGTTTAATGGGAATGTCATCAGGAAGAGGGGGAAACCTGCATGATAGTCTTGATCTGCTGATACAAGCATTTCTTCCTCCTCTGATTCTAATTCTTCCTTTAAGCTCTAAAAGGAGGAAAAAACCCTGTACCTGTTAAAATTATGTTGTAATCCCCCTTGTCCTCCGCTGTCTCCGCCCTATGCGGTGACTTTTTTTTTTTGAGAGGAACTTTCCATGGCTGCTGAAATGACCCTTGTCTTTGCCCCAGCAGTCCTGTACAGCCACGTGCATAAACCTTGGCCTAGTGTGCCCTTAGGTATGTTGAACAGTTCACAACCCAGCCCAAATGCAAAACCAAACCAGGTTAGGTTATCAGACCGTTCCTTCTAAGCTTTAATGTGGGCATAGGAAACCAGTCTTTCACAGAGCCGAGCAGAACCAGGCAAGGAGGAAGCCCAAGCTGTCCTAGGATGGGATGGGTTTTCTTCTGAGGTAGTGAGCAGGGAGGAGTTCACGCCCATTCTGGGTAATCCAGTGGTGGGATGTGATGGATGTGGCCGAAGACACCAGACGAGCAGCTGGAAGAAAAGACCTTTAAAAGTTTATTCTGCGAATCCCTCGCTGCTGCAGGAAGTAGCTCTGCCCCTCAGCGTTTGCACTGAAGTTTCGTATATCTGCCTCATCCATTACCTGCAAGCGACTGCGTCTCACTCACTTTTGTACCCCTAGCGCCAGCGCAGTATCTAAAGCAGCACTGTCCAACAGAACTTGCTTCAGTGAAGGAACTGTTTTAATCTGCACTATTCTATAAGGTAGCCACCAGCTGAAGTACAACTGAGAAACTGAACTGTAAATTTTGTTTTAAATTTACATATCTGTGTGGCTAGTGGCTATTGTATTAAATAACAGAGGTTTGGATTCTAAGACTTTCCCTCCCCCATTTTATTGAGATCTAATTGACATATAGCACTACCTAATTTTAAGATGGACAGCATAAGGACTTGACACCCACGTATTGCAAAATAATTACCACAGGGATCTTCCCTGGTGGTCTAGTGGCTAAGACTCCATGCTGCAGATTCAGGGGGCCTGGGTTCAACCCAGGTCAGGAACTAGATCCCCATGCAGCAGCTAAGACCACCCCTCCGCACAGCCACAATTAAATAAAACGATTACCACAGTAAGTTTAGCTATCATTCATAGATTCTAGGACGTTTACTTAATGATAAGCTAAGTTGAATCTTTACCCTGGATGAGGAGGTGGAGGTCAGGGCAGGGCATGATAGACTAGAATAATTTGAAGATAGCCAGAAGTTGTAGCTTCTGGAAGTTTGCCTTCTTGTCTGGTTGACAGGTGTAGTAATGGGGAGTAGAGCAGAAGGAACATCGAGGAGGAAGGAGCAGTGTGTGCCACACATGACGTGGGGCGCAGGAGCCAGAAACCACGGCAAGTGAGAGAACAGGGAAGAGCGGGGACCAAACAGGACGGCACACTTGCCATGCCAGGCGTGGGGAGTGCTGACCGACAAGACCGCCGTGACCTGATGGACCTTACCGCCCAGAGACAGACGAACAAGCGGTCGCATTGAGTGTTCACACTGCAGTTAGGATAGGCACTGGGAGCTGCGGTTACGGTGGAGGGGCTGGCTAACTAGCGCTTCCTGTTGGCTGCTGCATCTGTGACCTTTCTCCCAGGTGCAGTGGTGAAACTCTGAAAGGTTTCAATCAGCAACAAGGTGCAGGCAAATCTGCAGTTCAGTAAGCTGGATCTACTGTACTGTGGCCAGTGGTTTTTCTTGTGAACCAACCGTCTCCAGTGTCTTGTCTGGTTTATGTCTTGTTTTGTTTTCCTTTCTTCCTCTTTTCCTGCGTCACTCTCTCCTGGGCCCCACGCTTTTCTTCTTCCTTGATGTCCTTCTGTCTCTGATCCAAAGATCAGCCAGTAAAAAGCAGTCTCACCTGTCCAGGTAAGTGGGGTGCCAGGGTGAGGGGGGAGGAACCACCCCCTTTTATATGTAAAAGTTATGTACTTGTATTGTATGTATTAGTTGAATAGTTAATACTTTCACATGACTTAGAGTTTAAACGGTAACAAATGAGAAGATAATCGAAAGGGTCCAACTCCATCCCTTTCCCCGGCAGTTTTCTCCCTCAGCGGCAGCCAGGGATATACGTTTCTTTTGTACCCTTCCAGAGAGATTTTGCATGTTTTGTATATATATGTAAACAAACATATAAGCAAATCATTTTCTTCTCTCTTACCATCTACATAATTCTGCATCATGTTTTTTCAATCAACAGTGTTTCTTGGAGACCATTCCTTGTCTTATATAAAGAGACCCCTCATTCTTTTATAGACTGAAGGCTGTGTCATTATATTGATATCCTGCAGTTTATTTAACCAGTCACCCGCCGCGAACACTTAGATTCTTTGCAGTGTTTTGCCTCCGCACAAGGGCCTCCGTGAAGACCCTTTTACGTAGTCATTTGCTGGATATGGCTAGGAGACGCCCTCTGGAGGGGCAGCAACTATTGATTAGGAACTGGCAGCTCAGACACTTTTCTAAAAAGGAGAGGCATAGTAAAGATCTGAGCTTCTCCTGTTCCTGCAAGGCCCTGTTATTAGATCTGGTTTGGTGATCCCTGGTACTTTGAGATTTTAGGGCTGTAATAGTTTCTAAGCAGGATGCCCTAAGCTGGCTGTAGAAATGGGATTGGAATATACCATCAAACAGACCCGATTTCTGTTCTCCATGGTACACATAAAATAAATGGAATCTCAGAAGCTTGGGTGATGACCATTCTACTCCGCCTTTCTAGAAAAGGGTTCAAATTGCCAGTTATCCAACAGGTGAAGTTGCCAGTTACCCGGCTAAAGGCCTGGTCAGCCTCCTAGAGACACTTGTTTTGGAGAGGGATGAGGAGCCTAAGCTAGAGTGAGGGCGAGTGTCTCTGCTCCCGCCCCTTCTGTCCTCGGCTGTGCCCTGCAGGCCTGTGTGTGTTTTTGACCCTCCCATCCTTGGCTTGCAGTCTCCTCTTCCTCGCAAATCGTTGCCTAAACTAACTAGCTGTTTGTTTTTTCCTATCTTTTTCTCGCATTCATTTTCTCCGCCGCGTCCGTTCTGTTCCATCAGCCCCATTGCAGCCTGGTAAGACCCACCACGCGTGTGTCTGTGCACACCCTGTTCTTGCTATTGTCTCTTTGTCTCCTGACTCCAGGAAGGGCTATTTCCCTTGACGCCTTGCTGGGTATTAAAGAGATCATATCTGCTCTGCCCACCTAGCATTCCAGATAGGTGGTATTGCCCGTGGTGCAGACATGGCCAGTCTCCCACCAGATGGAGCGGGGTACAGAGTGAGAGGGTCAGTCTCTTGTTACCCAAGACTCAGGGCCCCTGTCGACAGAGCTTCCTTCTGCTACGAGGGTGGTCCCTCCCTGCTCAGTTCATTGATGTGCTTTTCTTACTCTTTCTCCAGGTTAAGTAGCCTGTCTTTGGGAGATTCAGCACCTGAACGCAAGTCCCCTTCTCACCACCGCCAGCCCTCTGACACATCTGAGACAACAGGTAATCTTCTCAGGGCATCAACACATAGGCACAGAGGTGTTCACCCAGACAGACAGATCTGCATACCCTAGATACAAGACGACTTAGCCTTTATATTGAGCTCGTAATGTGCACGAGGCATTGTGTTACGTGTTTTTACCGATTATCTTATTCAGTCCTTTTATCAGTGGTAGAAAGTATCCCTCTTTTACAGATGAGGGAGCTGAGACACAGAGTGGTTAAAAAATTTTCCAAGTGTGCAAACTTGTAAGAGACAAAACCAGGACCTGAAACCAGTGGGGTTGTAGCTGGAGCTCGTGCTTTCTCCGTTACAGGAAACAGTATCTAATACACGCCCACAGTGTACAGGATCTCATACGTGCCCACAGGGATGGAGTCTGAGGGCAGTTACAGCCTGGCTTTCTTTTTCCCTACGTTCTGTGTGTGATTGTGGCAGAAGGGGTTTTCTCTAGTCATTTATCCTTCCCTGCATTTTGGCACAGGCCAGCCCTCAGTTGCCCCCATGAGTTATCCATCTCTGCAGAGGCAACACGCACTGGTGACCCACCTTCTGTATTCACTGAACGTGATTTAATGGAAAACTTCCAGGGTCACTTAGGCTTCGGTCCCGGGGTTGCTTCTCTGAGATATTAGTCTTCAGCCTGGCGTTGGCCAGCCCCCTTTTTTGTCCAGTCCCACTCAAACAAGCCTAAAAAGAGAAACATGTGCAAGAGAGACAACCACCTCCACACCTCAAGAAGGGAATTTCTTGTGTAGAATACAGAGTAGGTGACAGGGTTTTGTCGATTGCTGAGAAAGGCTTGCATTGCAAGAGTGTGTTTGGACAGGCTGTCGAGGGAATCCGGAAAGGCTCTCTGGAGGAAGAACCACACTAGGGCTCTGCTTGTTTGGCCCTGGCTTGTGTGCCCTGACTTCGCAGTGACAGACCCAGCTGAAGCCGCTTGTCCTCCGCCCTCTCGCCAGGTCTGGTCCAGCGCTGCGTCATCATCCAGAGGGACCAGCATGGCTTCGGCTTCACGGTCAGCGGGGACCGCGTCGTCCTGGTGCAGTCTGTGCGGCCTGGTGAGTGCTGCGTCTCCCCCGCCAGCAGTGGACAGTTCTTAGAAGGTCACCGTGGGTGTGACCGTGCCATAGGACTGGAGAACTTGCATGTGCTTTTACTAGAGGCCTGGGCGTCCTGTGGCATGCATGGTTCATTCTAGAATTGGTTCCCTGGGCACATCTGGGGATGCCTCCACAATACTAAGCATTTCTAGGGCTCACATTCTGGGCTTGATTTCCCTGTTGGAATTGTGAAAAAGGCAAAATAGCCCTCAGGTCATCAGGCAGGTGCCTGATTGCCCTCCAGGGGAGCTCCTTGTCCCAGGTTGGAAGATGCCATGGAGAAATCGAAGACCCACTTTCTTCTTCCCGCCTTCACATGACCTCGCTCCAAGCACAGATGGTTACTGTGCTGCAGCATTCACAGTTGAGGCAGACATTCTGTTCCAGATATCTATGCAGATACAATTACACTAAGTAATAAATGACTGAAAGATGTATGTTGGACAGTACACAAGAAGAAGGGTTACTTGGAAGGTTGTGTTGAGCTAGTTTGTTCGAAGCATAGTATCTCCCTTCTTATTAGTTTGGGGGGCCTTCTTAGAAGAAAATTGGATTTCAGGAGTAGTTTGAAAGATGGCCATAGAGAACACGTTGACGAGATGGGAGTTTGGTGGGAAGCGAGTAGCGAGTGGGAGGGCATTGTAAGCAAATCAGTTGTATATGGAAAAGCTTCAGGTATTTCAGAGCTCTGTAATGTCCGGTGGTAGAATCACTGTTGTTAAGTGACCCAGATTGAAAACTAGGAGCAGGAAGGAGATGGGAGTGGCGAAGAATATGAGGCAAGTATCTCTAAAAAGAGTGAACCTCATTGTAGCAAATGGGATTGGTCCTGGCAGCATGGTACATCCCAAGCAGGAAAAAGAGTACAAGGAAAGGGGTAGGTAACTGGCCAGCATTTTCCTACTAAGTAGAGTGCAAAATGGAAAGGATATGTGCTTTACTTAACTTTGGAAGAAATATTTGGAATTTATTTATGTGAAAGGTGAAAAGAGAATTTCAAATTCATGACCAAAATGAGGTATGTGGGCCATACGAGCATATAAATAATTAGCACTCCTTATGTTTGGGAGTTAACTTTTATCAGGGGGAGGTTTGCTTTTCATATCCTAGGGTAGAACTCTGAAAAGAAACTTCTTCTTTGCTTCTGTATTCTCTCGAGGTTCCTGGACTCGGGTGAGAGAGCGAGTGGGACTGCCAGTAACTTGTACTTTGCCTCTGTGATCTCTTTGATACAGAATGTATGAGGATCCCCTCCAGTGAATTATGAGTTCAGGGCTCCTCCAATTTTTACCCGCCTCTTAGGCCTGAGCAGAGTCAGACTCAGAGAGGAAAGAACAAAAGGATGGCTTGCAGTGAAATATGAGTTTTGGAAAATATGTGTATGAATGTGTATTTTGGGCAGGAGAGAGGAAGAGACATCATTTGGATTGGCATCGAAATCACAAGAGTAACACCGCAGTTGTTATTATCTTTTCCAGATTGTAGGCTTCTCAGGTCACTGTTTCTCCAAGTGCAGTCTGTGCTCTGCTCCATTAGAATCACCTGGGCCCTTAGGACGATTGAAATCCTCATTCCAGGGCCCAAGTCCTGAAGCACTGGACCACCCTCTGACGAGGGGGCCAAGGAATGTGCTTTCTGACAAAGTCTTCTGGTGATTCTCGTGCTTACTGAAGTCTATAACTTCTTCTCTAATTCCTTTACTCTGGAAAGTTTAAATTTTTTTTAATCACTAAGTTATTAGTGTTTCATGCATTCAGGCAAAATCACTCTTCCCCTCCACCTTTAATTTCTAGATGACAGTGTAAAAGAGAGTTTTCAAGCTAGTACTTTTCCCACAAATAGCACACTTTAGATTGGGTAGTCTGGATCCCAATACTAAAAAGCCAAATTGGAATGTAGTCATCACTGTAATTTCTCTTTTTGGACTAGAAACATATAGATGTACTTTGTGGGAGTTTTGTTTTGATCAGACGAATGCAATTTACGGATTTAATGATCATCGGGGTAAATTTACAAAAATCATAGTTTTTATGCTTCTCATGAAGCATAAGTGTTTCCTGTGCTTTCTGAGTACTACTTAACTCATTTAAAACTACATTTTGCCCTCCATATCCGTGAGTTTCGAATCTGAGAATTCTACATCCATAGATTCAACCAACTGCAGCCCAGAATTTCCATCTGCAGTTAGTTCAATCAAATGTGAACCCGGAAGGTATTGTACTATGCCGTTTTAAGTAAGGCACTTGAGCACGTGCAGGAGGTCCTAGAATTAATCCCCAGTGGATACCCAGGGACGACTATACATGGTGGTCAGAACCGCTGCGGCTGCAGAACCATTTTTTTAACAGAAAATAAAGCAGTGATCATTATCTTCC
This sequence comes from Bos javanicus, assembly GCF_032452875.1. Classification (NCBI taxonomy): domain Eukaryota; kingdom Metazoa; phylum Chordata; class Mammalia; order Artiodactyla; family Bovidae; genus Bos; species Bos javanicus. The sequence continues at coordinate 14,046,489 of NC_083870.1, forward strand.
TTAATGCTAGGAATACCCACAATGTCTTTTATGAACCTCTCAGGGCTTAGGGACCAGGATTTGAAAACTCTTGTTGCAATTCTTTTCTCATACCGTATATTCCTCTTAATAATTACTTCAACAGTTATTTAATACAGTAAACTCGTTCTTCCCACTGGATAATAGAAATAAACTCTTATTTGACCTTGGAACATATCCAGACACATTCACATAAAGCACACATTGCTCTCCCCGGAGTCCGGCCCTGCCTCTCTGCCAGTGTGGCCTGGCGCTCAGAGAAGTCTGCTTCTGAGCCAGGTGGCGAAAAGAACAGGAGATGGGACCTCAGACAGTCCAGTCTAGCTCAAAGGTAGTTGTGGCCCTGGAGCAGAATAGGATATATACCCAGCATGTGAAATACTTAACACAGAGATGAGAAGAGATTTGAGGGGGAAGGTGATCTGGCAGGTTCATGAGTGGAGACTCAGTGACCTCTGGAAAGGTGGTGGGTCTTCAGTGACCTCTGGAAGGTGGTGGGTCTTCACTGACCAGGCCTTCTGCTTCCTCACAGGAGGTGCAGCCATGAAAGCCGGTGTGAAAGAAGGTGACCGGATCATCAAAGTGAGTGAAGTTCCCTCCCTGAGTGACAACCCCCCTCCCCCGCCGGCGGGGACGGGGAGTGCAGGGTCACTTGTGGCCTTGGCCCCTCCTGTACACTTCCGTTTTCATAGCATCTGTCATCAGCCACTGACCAGGAGGGTGGCACAATGACAGAGAATACCATGACAGAGAATGGGGACTAAGATAGCTGGGTTCCGTATTCTAGGCCCTTCTTGACTGTGACTAAGATCTATAACAGGTTTTACTATACTAAAGAGCCCTGATAAATGGCTCCCTAAAGAAGTGGCTTTGACCTAAGAAAATGATCCCCTAGGCTTCCACTGCCATTACTCAGTCATGTCATTTGTCCCCCAACAGGTGAATGGCACCATGGTGACCAATAGCTCACACCTGGAGGTGGTGAAGCTCATCAAATGTGAGTTGGAAAGAGGTGGCAATGAAAGAAAGTCAGGGAGCAGATGCACGGGGGGCACAGGGGGAAGCAGGCCTGTTGACCCAGCAGGGTTCCTCTGTAGACGCGGGAGGTGGCTAAAGTCTTTAATCTTGGCCTGATCATCGTAGACTGCCACGGTTCCCTCCTGTCATTTCAGGTGGAGACGCTATTAATCTCTCATCCGACACGTTTATTTTTCTACCCATCTTTGCACTACCTTTTAGATCATGTTCTACTAAGACCAGGTCTCACTCAAATACCACTCACTCCCCTCTCCCAATCCTGGGAAACAAGGGACTGAGTGAGCAGCTCCCAAGTAGTTGTGGGTGGGGTTTTGGTTGAGGCCTCTGCCTGAGGAAAGGGAAGGAAAGGAGCCTTGTGCTGGTGTAGGATGGAAGGACAGGAATTAGAGAACAGGTGGGGCATTAACCGTGAGGAGAACTTTACCTGCAGAATTATAAGCTTAATGGAAGGAGAGGGGAGAACTGCCTCCTTTGTGCCTGAGTGTCTGCTGTTGCAAACAGCACCACTTGAGCAGCCCTCTGTTTGTCTTCCTCCAGCTGGGGCCTATGTTGCTCTCACCCTCCTGGGCTCTTCGCCCTCATCCGTTGGTGTCTCTGGGCCCCAGCAGGACCCAGCCCCAGCAGGAGCTCCCCGAGTCACCCCAGTGGTCCCCCCACCGCCACCTCCTCCACCTCTGCCACCTCCACAGCGCATCACAGGACCCAGACCTCTGCAGGTAATGGTCCCCCTGCTCCTCTCCTCATTCTGGTGTCCCTTTGAAGAGCTGCCCATTGGAATGGAACCAGGTTAAATCGAATGGCATGCCAGTAGGAAGAGACAAGAAAAAGAACTATATGAAGGCCATCAAAAAAGTGGAACAAAATGAGAACTACATTAAAAGGGCGTTTCGTGCTGTAGTGTCCTCTTCCATGTAAGTGCATATGCGGTTTATCAGGTAGCAGCGTGCAGTGTTTCCTGTGTGCGTGCAGGACTCTAAGGAGGCCCTTTGAGAGTGTTCCTCTCCATCAGGGTGAGGGTGCACACCTCCAGGCATGGTCAGAGGAGTCTGTAAAGACTGTTAACAGTCACTGTTGCAAAGATGTGGAATAAGTCAAGGAGTAAAGGAGAGGCTTCCTGGGGGAAAAGAAGGCCTGGAGGAATGAAATATGGAGCCCAGTCTATAGGGGAGAGAGTCAGGAAAGAGCAAGACTAGTAGGGGGAGAACCCAAGGACCAGGATAACCTGTGTGAGGAGTTAAAAAAGGACTAGAGGCAGAGAGTAATAGGGAACAGGATTTTCCGATTGGAAAGAAGACTGACCTACAAGTCCTGGAAGACTTTAGAGAGCAATTTGATACCAGATGTGAAAAATAAGATTTTATGTTTATTGAGCTCCAGTGAGATAGTAAGTGTTGTTCAAAACATTCTTACCACCCAGGCTGTCACGTCATAGCTTTCCTTGCCTGGGACTCACCTGGAGGAGGAGAATAAAGCTACTAATTGGGCCCCAACTCTCACCACTGTCATGTTTTCCACTCTTAGGATCCCGAATTTCAAAAACATGCCACCCAGATCCTTAGGAATATGCTGAGACAGGAGGAAAAGGAATTACAGGTAAGGTCACTGCTGAGGGTAGACTGGCCATTGCCTTCATGAGATAATACTTTATCAAAGCAATCTACCAAAGTGTACAACTTAATTTGCAGGTCATATGCTATCACAGGAAAACCTTAATGTCAAACCTCAGGACCTCTAAAGAATTGTCACAGGCCAGTGGAATTTGTTAAAGCAGAATTTGACTGATGCAGAGAGATTTCCAGGCATGGGCAATGATGTGCAGGGAGAACAAGAAGTTTAATTTGGCTGGAAGGAAACGACCAGATTCCAATAATAGCTGTGGCTTACAGCGAGCTCCTGGCCCCTCATTTCAGTTCTATTGTGCCCACTGTATGTAAACCATTGCTTTAATTCCTAAAAGATTTGATACTTCTTGCCCTCAACATGTTTACAATCTCATGGGGAAAATTCATATTACAGTAGGAAAGAGAGTGGGAGGGACAAGGAAGAGAGCAGATTATTATTATTAATTAATAATGGGAGATGTAAGGGAAACTTCACTGAGAAGATTGTATTTCAGCTGGGCCTGGAAGAGTAGGGCTTCAGTAAGCAAAAGAGATGGGGAAGAGAATGGACAGCATAGCTCCAAGGCACCAAGACATGAAAATATACTCATTTACTTAACAAACATTAAGTTCCTACTGTGTGCCTCGATACTGTGTGTGCCGCAGTGGAGCTGGGGACAGGTGCTAGGAACGAAGGTTACAGTGGTTATAAAGATAAGTGAGCTATGAACCTTTCCTTTAAGGAGTTTATAATCTAGTAGAATATCAATGGATGGATGAAGGAAGAGTTGCACTGCAGTATAATAAGTGCTGATACTGATGTCATAGAGTAATCAAGACGGTGTGGTACTGATATAAGGATAGGCCTGTAAATCAGTGAAATAGAATTCAGAGTCCAGAGATTAACCCAGACATCTGTGGTCAGTTGGTTTTTTAAAAAGTGTCAAGATAGTTCAGTGAAGAAAGAACAGTCTTTTCAACAGATGGTTCTGGGACAGCAGGATATCTGTGCAAAGAATGAGTTTGGATTCTTTCTTCACACAGTAAATAAATTTAAACACATTAATAAAATTTAAGTCAAAATGGATCAAAGACTTAAATACAAGAGTTAAAACTATTTTTAAGAACTATAAAACTCTTAGTAGAAAACATGGTATTTATTCCTTGATAAACCGCTTGGACTAGATGGTGGTTTCCCCCCTGTGACACCAAAAGCATAAATAACCAAAAAAAAGAAAAGATAAACCAGACTTAATCAGTAAACACATGAAAAGATGCTCAGTATTATTAGTCATTAGAAAGAGGCCAACCAATGCTTTGAGATACCACCGCACACCCACTTGGATGGCCAGAGCCAAAATAACAGCTGTTGGTGAAAATGCGGAGAAATTGGAGAAATGTTTGTTTATATTTTGTCTACATATTCACTATCCTACTCTACTCCCACTGTTAATGTGAAAATGCAAAATGGTGCAGCCAATTCTTCAAAATATTAAACACAGAAATATGATCTGTCAACTCCATGAACCTAAGTATATACACAAGAGAGTTAAAGGCATAGAACCTCTTATGTGAACATTCATAATAGCATTTATTAATTGCATAATAGCCAAAAGGTGGAAACCACTCAGATTCTCATTAACTGATGTGTAAATGAACAAAATATGTTCTCTCCATAAAATGGGATATTATTCAGCCATATAAAAGAGAGAGGGACTGATGCATGCTTTGATACGGAAGAATCCTGAAAACGTACCAAGTGAGAGAAGCCAGACACCAAAGGCCACATATTGTATGATTCCATTTACGTGCAAGTCCAGAAGAGGTAAATCCATAAAAACAGAAAATAAATTAGTGGTTGCCAGGAGATGGAGGAAGGGAGAAACTGGGAGTGACTGCTTTCTTGTAGGGTTGAAGGAAGTGTTCTGAAATTAGATAGTGGAGATGTTTGTACAGCTCTGTGCATATACTAAAAATCACTGAATTATATACTTTAAAATGGTGAATTTATGAGAATTATATGTCGATAATAATTTTTACATTATTTAAATTATAGAAAGAAGGAATAATTAATTATACAATGATCAGAGAAAGTTCATAAGACGACATTTCAGTTGGGCTCAGTCTGTTTCACTCTGGAAAGTGCTTTGGGCCTTCAGTAACATGATGAGCTTGAAGTTTATTCTGAAAGCAGTTGGAATTGATCCAAGGGTTTGAGTAGTGGAGTGATCATATCTTCAAAACAGTGTTCTTTAGAAAAGTGTAGTAAGTGAATTGACACATAAGGAAACCTTCTCCGAGGCTGTTACATACAGTACGTAAGAAATTTATCAACTAGAAGGGAGAAGTAAAGGAGAAGAAAGAAAAGACAGCCCCAAGTTTGGGTGCCTGGATAGATGGTGACGCCATTGATGAAGTGAGAGAGAGGCGAGGAGAAGGATTTAGGGGAAAGAAATGACGGTCAGCTTTGGATGGACCGAGTTTAAAGCAGCCATGGGAGGTTCAGGTGAAAAGACCATCCTCCAGGCACATGGAGATAACAAGGATGAACCTCAGAAAAAAAGATTGGATTTTGAAATATTGATAGAGATCTGAGTAGCCTCAGCATACAGGTGGCAGTTGAAATTGGGAACTAGATGATATCACCAAGGACAGAGAAGAGGAGAGAGCTGAGGGTGGAATTTCAGAGCTTCTGTGCTTCTGTGACACACTGCATCAACCTCTAAACAGTTGCTGCTGTATTTGTATTTTATTATTTGTTTGTTCTCCTCTATTGGACTGAGTTCCTGAAGGCCAGGACCATGCCTGTGTTGGCATATTCCTCCTGCACAGCTGGCACGGGGCCTGGTGTGTGTCAGCTCTCTGTAGAGGTTTACAGAGCTGAAGGCTCACCTAGATTTAAGAGAGGAGTCAGGGGTAAAGATGCGGGAGGGAGGGAGGGGTGCGACCCAAGTCAGTGTCAAGATGAGAAGTCAGAAGCGGGCAACATTTTGAGGAGGTGGGTATTTAAAGAGCTCTGGAGAGATGAGGACTAAGAAGAAGCCATGGATTTCAGAAGAGTGTGGTGATGGGAGGAACTAAACTGTATGCTGGTGGGCAACTAGAAGACTAAGAAGCCTGGGCTCTACATAGAGACTCCTGCTTGGAAGCATGTTGGCTGTGAAAGGAGGGAGAAGAGAGTGAGGCGGTGGCTTGAAGACTTATCAGAGTTGATGGAAGGTTTTGTGTAGTAGTTTGTTTCATTTTAGGACAGGAAGCTTGAGCTTTTTTATAGGGTGAAGGGAAGGAGCCATTAGAATGAGGAAACTTTGAGGATATGTAAATGATGCCCAAGAGGAGCCCGAGGCTGTTGGAGGCCCTAACCCTGTACAGGGATTAGACGGAGTTTCTCTTCTAGGGCAGAGGGTAAGGGTAGCTGCGATGCTTTGAAATGGAGTGAAGTTGGGAACATTCTTATCAGATGATACTATCTGCAGAGACTAAGAGGAGGGCTGAGGGCTTGAGAGGCATGGAGAAGATGAAACAGTAAGTATGAGGGGTCGTGGGGAGCTTCCAGATGAGTATGGAGAAAATGTGCACTTAATGTCTATGTAACTATTTAACCCACCAGCTTCACTGAGCATTTCCTATTGTAGTAAAATAATAATAGCTGCCGTGAATTCAGTCAAGTAGTTAGGCACCGGACCTTGTGCTCAGCACTTTACATACATAAGCTCATTCATAGCCTCCATCCATGCCCAGAGGCAGGTACCACGTCTCCATTTGATCTATGAGGACGTAGTCAAGCTTGCCCAGGTCTACACAGCTAGTGAGCAGAGGTGCCAGCGTTCAGAGGCAGGCCTCCCTGACTGCAAAGCCCAAGCTGTGTGCTAAAAGGATGCTAGAGAAGTGTCAGTGGTTCCCAGCTTCAGGGCTGGGGTACGGGGTGCTGGCTTCCTTGGTCCACGCTTCTTCGTCTCAACTCCTGTGGTTCTCGCTGTGTGTATGTCTCCTCCTTAGCATTTTCTGTGTGTGCTGGTCTGGCCAGTCACTTAAATATCTGCCTTTTGAGTTGCAGTCAAGGAAGACCTCATTTAGCATGTAGGCCTTAATGGTCAGGTCAGGAGCGGCCTTTGTGTCCTGTCTTCTCTGCCATTGCCTCCTGTGGTCTGTTCTCACCACATGTACCTCTTCTTGCTCCTGCGTGATGGTGAAATGACACACACCTCCTCAGAGGCAGCGATCTCCTTTCTCTCCCCTTTGTTTCGGGATAACTGCCTACTCTCCCCACTGGTGAGTCGTCCATTCTCTACTAACCTCTCCTCTGCCTTTTCCCCTCCTCCTTGTCCTCCTCGCCCCCCGCCCACCCCACCCCCAGCGTATCTGTGAGGTGTATAGCCGGAACCCCGCCAGCCTGCTGGAAGAGCAGATCGAAGGCGCCCGGCGGCGAGTCACTCAGTTACAGCTGAAGATCCAGCAGGAGACTGGTGGCTTAGTGGTGAGTGACGGCAGGCTTAGCTCCAGGAAGGGCTCCTGCAGGCGGATGGAGGGGAGTGTGAGGGAGCAGCCTAGGACGGAGGCTTCCCGAGTCACACAGGCCCCCGGGGCTGAGTCAGTGTGCGCGCAGTGTCAGAGGCCAGCAGGGCTTCACTTAGCGCCGCAGAGACTGAGCACTGTCCTGACACTTGGGACCCCATGCAAAGGGATAGCCTGTTTCTTGCCCTCCAGCAGCTTATAGTTGCAATGGAAATGGAAAGAAATATGCAGTAAATCAGACTGTCAGCTTTAATTTGCTGATTATCCATCCCCTGCTGGGTAGTTGCCTCATAGCGGATATATATTCCAACACTAATCTTACTCATTATTCATCTGGTAGCTTTTCCTATCACCTCGCCCTCCAGTAATAGGTCTTCTCAAAGTAACGCGAGCACTTTTAAAAGTCAGCCTAAGTAAAGGGACCCCAGGCAGTTGAGAGGGATCTGTAGCGGCAGCTAACCACACTGTGCAGGAAATCCTAGGGAGGAGACCCTTCTTTATCTGTCCTAGTCAGGGACTTGACGCTTCATTAGTACCTTACTTCTGTCCATCAGGCCTTCATTCTTTGGGTAAATAAGAAGTAACTCTCCGAACACTTTAAGATCTCCAAGAACAATATTTGCCAAAATCAATAGAAATTATTTGAGGATTATCCATTTTCTTTTTCAGACCATCCAGATCAAACAAGTCTGGGAAACGCAAGCTAAACAAATTTAAACTTTTACTTTCTGGAGAATTTCTCAGTATCACATGGTTGATAGAAGCTCAGGTTTAGGATTTATACCATCTGGATTCACCTCCTAGCTATAGTGCTCACCAGCTTTAAGACTCTTGGGCAAGTGACTCAGTGATTCCCTGGAAGGGGACTTCCTGACAGTCCAGTGGTTAAGAGTTCACTTCCCAATGCAGCGAGGGTACAGGTTCAACCCCAGGTCAGGGAGTTAAAATCCCACATGCCCCGTGGCCAAAAAACCAAAACATGAAACAGAAGCACTACTGTAACAAATTCAATAAAAGCTTTAAAAAATAAAAATAATAATCTCTGGGAGCCTTGGTGTCCTCATGTATGAAATGGAGATAACGGCAGGATCTGCCTGATGGCGTTACTGTCAAAATTAAAGGGTGCCCTCAGGACGGGGCCCGTGTGTGTCTGCTACTGCCGCTGCCTCTGTGCTCGTGTGCTGTGTAAGCGATGGGTCTGAAACACTCAGCTTGGAATCTGGGGGTCTGAGCGTCAACCCTTGCTTTATAGTTTACCTGCTGTGTAGCTTGGGCAAGTTACTTAAGATCTCTGGGCTTCTGTTTGCTCATTTATAACATGTGAGTACTATACCTGCCTCCAAGTTGTTTTAAAAATAAATAAATAAATGAGATATAGACAAGAGTGCTTCATAAACAGTAAAGCGTTAGCAACATTATTCCCTCCACAGTGGCTGGTCAGCCTCAGGCCAATGCCTGTCAGTCTTCAAAGATGTTTAGAGGCAGAGCTTTGCATCTGCAGGAGCTTTTCATACTCCTTGATGGTTCGGAAGTTCTTTCAGTGACGAGCCCAACTGAGGCAGTAGATGCTTTGAGGTCCAGGGTGAGAAATCAAGTAAGTTTTTAGAATTTTACCACCAGTAAAGCTCCCTTTCACCATTAGGGGTCACCATTCACCTTAAATTGTACAAATGAAGCACTAGCTCTTCTAACTGGGCATTTGTAAGGCAATGAAGCAGAAGAGGCCACTAATTGTAAGCAGATGTTATCTGCTGAGACTGAGGGAAGGGTTGATTGGAGGAAAACAGTAGGGGGAGAGGTTCACAGCATCTGCCCTCCCTTCGGACCTCTCTTCTTTTTAGGACATACTCCCAGTATATGGTGACACCAGCCAGAGATCATCGGAAGGTGAGTCCCCTCAGCACCCCTTTTTTCTCTGGCACATCTCTAGTTCACACTTCTTATCTATCGTCCCCTCCCCTTGGGGCAAATTCAGGGGGCGGAATACAGTCCCTGCCTCCAAGAAATAAAGTAATAAGAGAAAGCAGTCCAAGTGACAGGGAAACGAATGTATAACCCATAGCCCTGGATATATAAGTGCCGGGGAGATGCTAGAATGATGGTGGTCTAGACAACAGCATGCCTGCCAGCACCTGGCAGCTCGGAGCCCAAGAGATGCTGTCATAAGAAGAAATGGATGGGAACCAAAAGAGGGTAGGGATGAGCTAAGGGCTAGGACTTGTTGGGAGGTAGAGCTATGGAGGATTATTCTGGAAGGTGACATGGCCTGGGCACAGGTGTGCGGATAGGTGAAAGCTAAGTGTCGAAAGTCTCGGGAGAGCTAAAGGGAAACTGGGAAAGACAGGCCAGTGGCAGCTTCGCCCTCCTGCCCTGGGCACAGGTTCCCGGAATAAAGGCCCTTCTCTCCCCCAGGCCACAGCTCCTTCCTTACCATGTAAACTCTTTCCTTCCCAGGCCGACTCTCTCTGGATTCCCAGGAAGGGGATAGTGGCTTGGACTCCGGCACAGAACGCTTTCCTTCCCTCAGTGAGGTGAGTGCTAAGGCGGGGATTGGGGAGCCCCGTTTAAACCACGCGTTCGGTGTTCCTTTTCTGGGCATCGATAGGTTCTCTGCTCACCACATGCACCGAGGCGTCTAGCGTGTTGTCCGGGCCCTCTGCTGTAGTTTTAGTTCCAAGGGTTTTAGTTCGGGTCAGATGCATCCTATCTGCAAGATCATCAATCCTGGCTTCTGTTTTATCATAGTCAACTCTGTTATATAGAGTCAAGTGGAGAGAGAGGCTGTAGCATTAATCGTAGCAAGCCTTGTGTCAGTGTGAGAGAGCAGAGACAGAAATTCTGTACAACAGTGACTGGACCAAAAACACATCTCCACCTGGCTACAGATAGCATCATCTTAGGGTGATACAGCAAATCCGGCCTAATCGGAAGTGGCAGCTTCTCTTTCTTAGTCATAGATATTTTACTTGAACAGCTTGTCTTCTCTGGAGTAGTCAGAAGAGCTTACGGCTTTGGCCTCAAAGGTGGTCTTCTAGGTGTTCTCAGCCTGCATATATTAATTGCAGATATGAACTGGGAATATAAAAATTAGAGTGAATGAAAGAAGTCATAACAGTGTTATCAAAATATTTACTTAGCTTAATGAAATAAGTAATTGAAAACATGTTTAAAACCTGATTTTAAATAATGGTTGGAATTTTATTTCTTTACTGCTCTGCCCGTTTGTGGGAATATGATGAATGTACATGGAAGGCTCAGTATGTCGGAAAGACACCAAGGGCGAGGAGGGTCCTCAGTAATCCACAGCAGACATCCCCCTGCGGGCTCCACTCCTGGAAGCAGGGGTGCCTAGCGGGCAGTGGGGTGAGGCTGCCTCGGGAAGGCTGCATTGCTAACTATCCGATCTTCGGCAAGTCCTGGAGCCCCTCCAAGTCTTAGTTTCTTTGTGCGGGAAGTGGGAGGAATAAGAGCTTCTACCTCCGAGGGCTGTTGTAGGCATCAAATGAGGTAACACACACCCGAGGGCTAGTGTAATGCCAGGCACAGAGTAAGTACTACATTTTTATTAGCCGATGAGCAGAGCCCTGGGGATCTTCTGGGTGAGTTTCTGTCTCACGGAGTCCTCTGTTCCTGTAGTCCTTGGTGAATCGGAACTCGGTCCTGTCAGACGCTGGGCTGGACAGTCCTCGCACCTCGCCTGTGACCATGGCCCGGCTGGCACAGCGCCACCGGCGGCAGGGTTCTGACGCACCAGTTCCCCCCAGCAGCGACCAGGTGGGTGACCAGAGCCACGCTGGGCTTTCTCCTTTCCCTCTTTTCAGAACTGGGCTCCCCACACATGGCCTTGGATGATCAGACTGAAGCCTGTTTAGAGGTAGACACTGACTGAAGGACAGATAGTGAAGGAAGAACCTGGTATAAATACATACACGGGAGAATGGCTCTCTTGAGTTTTTGTATTCACTGAAGAGTCAGTGAATACATCTGTAGGGAAATGATGTCCAAGGAGCAGATTGCTGCTCTTTATTTTATTGTCTGTATAGAAGAGGAAATAGATTTGTTCAGTGTTTCTCCAGAATAGTAATTTTCAACCTTCTGTTTCTTTAGCAAAGTTCCTTTCTTGAGCAAAATCTTATTATTTGGCACCCTGATGTAGAAAACACAGTAAACTCACTACCTGGACCTTTTCCTAATCCACCACCCAACTTTGGCCCCCGACCTCAGGAGTACTTCTCTGGAGCCCTAAGGTTCTCCAAAACCTGATTTGAAAGCTACTACTTTCAAGGATAACTAGGTCCAGGGGGAGATTTCAGGGAGACAAGTTTTGGCTCCATGCAAAAAGCTTGCAAAGAATCTGAGCTCTAAGACAATGGGATGGTCTGACTTGAGAGCCAGGGAATTGCCTGTCATTGTGCAGGCAGAAGCTCAGTCATTCCCTGTTAGAGACACTGGCAAGAAAGCTCTGAGTTTTGTAAAGCCTCTTAAAATTCTTTCAAGTTTCTTAAAATTCATCTGCTACCACCATAATTTTTTTCCATATCCTCATAGTAACTGTGTAATGTTACTTAATATTTTTCTCTATGCTAACTTTTTAAAACTTAAGTTTATTTTTAAAGGAAATCTGCTGTGCCTTATATTAAACATCACACACCATTTGATGCTCTAGGTATTCCTGTCGAATAGAGTGTAGTTACTTTCAGGTCTTTGAGGGGAAAGCAGGGAAGTGGATTGCGCATGTATTGAAATGCTTAGTGCACCAGCTGCTGTACTATTTCCTTTAGGAAAAAAAATTCTAATTTAATTGTCACCACCAGAAAAGGAGACAGGCATGAGAATTTTTCTTCAGTGAGAGACTGAGGCAGAGAAAGGCTAAGGGACCACCCAGAGAGACAGCCTGCTGATGGCAGCATCAGACTAGAATTCGGTTTTCCTGAGCCCCAGTGCAGAGCTGCCTCCTGTCCTGGACGCTCTTTGAAGACCTCTCCCACTTCTGCACACCCCACCCCACCCCACCTTAGTACCGCTACAGGGCCAAGGCAAGGAGGTCAGGTGCACATCCTGTTCTTAAAGGAAGTTTTACTTCAGGTGGCTAATAGGAGCAGGTGTGGAATAATTGGTCTCAGAGTCCTTTTCCTCCTCCTCTGAACTTGTTTCAACTTGGAAAACTATTTAAATTGTTATTTTTGAGTGATAAGAGCACATATAGTATAATTCCAGTTGCTTAATAACAATTTATGTTAGTAAGAACACAGGTGCAAACGTATACCATCCATGAAACTGTCAGCAGCTAGTGGGTAGAATCATAGGGAATTCAAACTTTGTTATATAATTCTGCAATATTTGATTTTCTTAGGAAATGGCAACTCACTCCAGTATTCTTGCCTGGAGAATCCCATGGACAGAGGAGCCTGGCAGGTTATAATCCATGGGGTCACAGAGTCAGACGTGAATGAGCAACAGAGCACATACACAGCTACCCACTATAATGGGTTCAGGATGAGCTACTCAGCCGCTGCTTCCCTTGAAAGAGGCTGACACACTCTTAGATCGAATCCCCAGCAGTTTTCACACGACCTGAGTACCACTGCTGTAAAAATCCCAGGTGGCACTGTGTCTCCTATGTCTCCTGCCTTGGCACGTGGGTTCTTAGTGGTAAAGAACCCACGTGCCAAGGCAGGAGACATAGGAGACACAGGTTCCATTGCTGGTTCAGGAAGATCCCCTGAAGGAGGGCATGGCAACCCACTCCAGTATTCTTGCCTGGAGAATCCCATGGACAGAGGAGCCTGGCGGGCCATGGTCCATAGGGTCGCAAAGAGTCAGACACAACTGAAGTGACTTAGCATGCACACACACATGGTAAATAAATTCTGCTTTTGCAGTCAGAAAAACTGTAAGGTTTGTAAAAACTTAAATAAATCCTTCTCCCAAACACACCAAAAGCTAGTGCTTTCAGATTTCACTAGAGAGCCAAGTAGAGCCAGAAGCAGTCATCCAACACCCCCTGGAAATCCTGGACCTCAGGGGAGTGAGTGTCAGAGGAGAAGAGGATACTCAGGGTGTGTCTGAGGAATACAGGTCCAGCGCATAAGGCCTGACTCTGCAACTTCAAACATGCCTTTATAATTGGGTGCTAGACTCTGATCTCTAGATGTATCCTGAGTCTCTCGTGTTCTATACTCAGTCATTCTGAGCGCAGAGTCTAAATATCCAGGAGAACAAAAATGAGTGAGGAGCACTGGGGAGAAACTGTCAGGAGAAGTCTCTCAAGAAGGTGGAATAGGAAGGTATCTTAGACCTGAGAAAAAGGAGGCATGAGCAGTGCCTACTCTAGACGGGTTCCAGAACACAGCCCTCGTTGGGGAATCACTGAATATGAGGGAGAGTAAACTGAGTGAAAAGCATAGTTGGGAGGAGAGCTTTGAGAGCTCAAGTCCCCTTTAGGAGAAAGCCTAAAGTGAAGCATCTGAGAAGTGTGCGCAGTGTGAAATCTCTCATAGACCTAATTGGTGGCGTAAGAGGGGAGGCTAGAAAACCCGTGCTGAGAAGCTTGCATTTTAGACAGGATGTGGGGGTTTACCACAGATGGTTGAACCGGCTGGGGAAATGATGGCGATGGTGTTGGAAAAGGATTGGCTCCATCCCCTTTCTCTCAGGGAAGCGGAGAGGGACCACAGGGCTCTCCTCCAGCAGAGGCGGAGGGCACCCAGTAACTGGAGGAGCGTGTGGAGGCACTGGGTTTGGAGGCTGTGTGTTTGGGGTCAGGGGTGCTGTTGAGGAGAACAACAAAGCCCCCAGCCCACCGGTCCAGCAGGAGCTCTAGGTTCGTTCTTTGCAGGCTGGCACTCCCTCCTCGGATCTTTCACAAACAGGAAGTGAGCACTTTCTCTCACTTCCCATCTTCGTATGTCATGTGACCAGGCTGCTCAGAGCCTGCTCTGCCCCACCCAGGAGCAGTTGCCTTCCTGCAAGTGAAAATCATTGATTCTGTCCTCTGAGACTTGGGGGAGGCGGTGAGGTGCCAATGTGGAGCAGCCCCGTGTGGCTTTCCTTATCGGCGCTATGCTGTCCCTGAGCAGACTCCACCGCGGAGGCCAGATTCCTGTCCTCTACCCTCTCATGTCTGCAACTTGATTCTCTCCCCCAGGGTGTAGATCAGAGCCCAAAGCCTTTAATTATTGGCCCAGAGGAAGATTATGACCCAGGTTATTTCAACAACGAGGTAACAGTTTCCTGATTTTTCTCCTTTCATCATTCTCTGTCATACCTGTCACTCTGGACTGGCACCAACGGGGAGGGAGCCACGCTTATCAGGCGGGGACCACGGGAGCTGAGCTAGGGCAGGTAGCGCCCTCCCTCTGCGCCCCCCAGCCCTGCCCATCCTTCTGTCTTCCAGAGCGACATCATATTCCAGGACTTTGAGAAACTTAAGTCACGGCCAGCTCACCTGGGGGTTTTTCTGCGGTACATCTTCTCTCAGGCGGACCCCAGTCCCCTGGTAAGTTGCAGGTGTCTGTCTCAATTGAATGCCTGCTTGTGCTTGGCCTCTGTCCCTGCGCTCTAGATATGGTCAGTCAGATCCGTAGGCACGACCCGGCATCACGAAGACAAGACAGAATAGAAAAGAAGGGGCAACCTAGGTGAAACGGATTTTGCTGCTATCTGTATCGATAGCACAGGGAGGAGGAGGGAGGGCTAGACTAAGAAAGCTGTCATTCTGAGTCTGCTTGGAAGAGATGGTCTTTCTGGGTTTTTCGAATGAAGGTGGATACAGATGAATCGTGGGGGGTTTAAAGAGCAGACCTTGTAAATATACAGTGTTGCCACAAGAAAGCTTGGCAGACAGGCAAGGTGATAAAATGTCTTCAGTCTGAAGGTGACGACAAAGGATCGATCGTGAAGGGTGGCGATCAGGGTTCATGGCGACAGTGCTTTGAGCCAGCAGCCTTACCAGGTTCTGTCATTCTGCTCAGCTGCTCATAAAGGAAGGGAGAGGAAGGAGAGAGACTGGTGTCGTGTTCTCCAGAATAAGCTTCTTGCCCTTGGCACGCACTGCCGTCTTTCCTTTCCGGGGCTGTCTCTGTTAGAAGCCGGAGTCAGCATCCGTCTGCTCAGCAGGTGTTCCATGAACACCCACGTGTACGTCCGGAGCGCTCGTATCTCAGGAGCATTCCTGAGGGAAGATGGGGTACAACACAGAGAAACACAGGCCCTTAACAACAACAGATGAACACGTACGAGACAGAATGTCACGTGTGGACAGGAGTCACAGTTGGGGAGTGATCGTGTTGGGGGAGGCGTGTGCACACCAAGGGCTGGGAATGATCAACCACAGGTTTCTGAAACACTCTCAGCCAGGGCTTTTCAGCCTCATCACCACTGACCTTTTGGGGTGCTGGCTTGTGCATTGCAGGATCTTAGCTGCATCACTGTACTCCACCCACGAGATGCCAGTAGCAGATGTAACAGTCCAAAATGCCACCAGACATTACTGGGTGTCTCCTGGAGGGCAAAAAGACTCCGGGTTGAGAATCACCACTCGAACCCATTTTCTCTGTCCTAGCTTTTTTACCTGTGTGCAGAAGTTTATCAGCAAACAAACCCCAAGGATTCCCGAAGCTTGGGAAAAGACATCTGGAATATTTTCCTAGAGAAAAATGCGGTAAGGCAGTCATAAATTGGACTACAGTTTTGCTGTATTGTTTCGACCACTCAGAAGCAGAGGGAAAACTAAGCAAAGCATTCAGGCCAAATTTAAACAGATTCTTAAAGAGGATTCCTGGGTTCTGCTCCTAGCTCTAGTCTCTAAACTTTGATCTCCTCTTGTACCTCTTTTGTTCCACACGTGGCAAGGTAGAATGCACATTGCCTCTTCTCTGAAATGTTTAGAGAAGAAAAGAACTTGCATCATGTCCTAATTGGTCTCGTCTGGATCAGTGCCCTGGTTTTCTTCAACTCTCCTTGCCTTGCTCATCCCTGGGATGAAGACATCAGATGATAGAAATCAGTGAGCCAAGAGGCAAGCCCAGATTGCTGAAGCTCGGCCTGACTTGCTCTTACTGCCCAAAGGCAGGGTTCAGAGGGAGGGGACCCCAGAGTGTCTGGGGTGGATGAGCTCTCTGCCTCTGGATGTAGCTCCCAGGGATGTGTCGGGGTTACCTGGTGGCAGTGCCCTGGCCTGCAGAGGGTAGTTCCCATCTTGGACTTTCTAATCTGATCAACTAAAGTAATTCCAAGATGACTTTGTTCATCTGGCAGTAAGCTACTAAGACTAATGAGATTGGGAAATAAACTGTTTTTCCTCAAGATTTTTATTTTTGTTCCCTTCAGTGGGTCTTGAGTAAGGAGGTTAGAGCTGCCAGTTGTTCCCTGTTGGTTGTTAGGGAACCGCCTGAGGACCGAGTTGTCAGGCACTTGTAGAGCAGAGCCAGGCAGCACACTCATGGGAAGACTTGGTAACAGAGGCCAGCTCTCCTTTGGGAGTGAAAGAAACGGGAGGCTGTCAAATGGCCTCATAAATATTTCCCCCTCGTGGCTAAACTGGTCCCAGGTCACTTTTTCGGACCTTTGCACTCCATGCACCCTGACGTCCCTGAAATAAGAGTGGGAAGAGTACAGGTGTTACCCTAGAGTGTGGCCCCAGCTTGCCTTGCCACCTCAGAGTCCACTTCTCAAATCGCTAGCCTAGAATTCAGTTGGCGGGAGGTGCATGGAGGGCGTGGGGTGCAGGGAGAGGGGAGCGCAGGTGATGCTCCGGCCCTCAGACCCTGCGTGGCGCCTCGCACCTCCGCTTGGGTGTGCGTGTGGACCTCTCCACTTCTGCCCCCACCTTCTGTCTTTCAGCCTCTCAGAGTGAAGGTCCCAGAAATGTTACAGGCAGAAATTGGTAAGTTGGCTCCTTGGTCAGTCCGTGTCCTTGTGGGTCCGTCTTGTGTGGGCCCTCAGGGTGGGGTACGGGGAAAGCGGGGGAAGCACATAGTCCCTGCCTTGGGCAGCTGTTCTCAGACTGGGGAAAACAGGGACAGTTCCTCCTCGCAGTCGTCCATGGACACGCACAGAGGACACACCCCGCCTGGGAACTTGTCGTGCGGAGTCACGACTTGATCAGGAGACCAAGGTCTTTTCTCCCAGCCTTCCACGTGACCTGTGTGGGCCTCAGTTGGCTCAACTATTCCAAGAGGAAATCAGATTACTAGACTGGTCACTCATCAGGATCCCTTGGGGAATTCTTTCTTAAAAACACAGAAACCAGGGCCTCACTCCACCCCACCTGCAGAGTCAGAATCCTGGAGTGGTTTTGTTCTTTTGTTTTGCTTTGTTTGAGTTCCTTAAGTAACACAGTGAGGAGCCAGTGCACGAGCTGGTTGCTCTGCTCCCTCCTCACTCAAGTCTTGAGTAGAAGAGCTGAGGGAGGCAGTGGGGAGAGGATGTCAATCTGAGAGGTGAATCCCAGGAGCTTTCTAGAGGGTAGGAGTTTGAAGCCGCCCTCGAAAAGAGGCACTTTCCAGGCCCGGATGACAGGAAGCTTGTGGGCACAGGCAGAGGGCAAGTGTAGGGACGGGAAAGGCACCGTCCAGTTTCTGGTGGGGAGCTGGGGCATCCTTGCCTTTTTCAGCTTGGCAAGCTGGGCCTGGGGCCGTGGGGGAAGACTGGACCTCTTCGAGGTTTGCACTAGATGTCAGAGCACAGCATCTGGATACATCCAGAGATGAGCTTTAATGTTTCCCACTTAATGAGTAACACCCTGAAAATGCTTTTGTCCTTGAGGCTTGGACATCAGGATTCCAGTCCTGAGTTGAGGAGAGACCTGGTAAGTCCAGGCCTCCCTTACCTTAGTTAACAGGAGGACAGAACACCAGCTTGCCCTCTGGGACCACAGGGAGCTAAGAGACTTGGAGGTCCTGAGCTGATGTAACCTCCTGCTCCCCACCACCCCTCCCCTTGCTGTCTTCCCTCTGCCCCATCACAGACCTGCGCCTGCGAAGCAGTGAGGATGTGCGCGCGGCTCTCTGTGAGGCTCAGGAGGCAGCCATGCCTGAGATCCAGGAGCAGATCCACGACTACAGGTGTCTGGCGCCCACCCTCCTGCTCCCTCCCTGCCTCCTCGCCCCTTTTCTTTCCCCTGGTGTGTGTGTGTGTGTGTGTGTGTGTGCGCACCTCACTCCCTGTCCAGTGTTGAACCTTGGTATACATTTGTTTCTCTCTCTGTGTGTCTGGCTCAGAACAAAGCGCACCCTGGGGCTGGGCAGCCTATACGGTGAAAACGACCTGCTGGAGCTGGATGGGGACCCTCTCCACGAGCGCCAGGTGGCCGAGAAGCAGCTCGCTGCCCTAGGAGACATCCTGTGAGTCTCCAGTACACTCCCACCCCCAACATGCTGCACAGATTGATGTGGTTCATGGGTCTGTTCCCCAGCCTCTCCCCCTCTTCCATTTTTTGCCTGACCTGTCTTCCCCTGGAAGATGGGGAGAGTCGCACCCTCCTGCTTCATGTCCCAGGCTGGGGCTCCTGACAGTAATCCAGTAGTTGTGACAAACCACAGGCTCCAGGAACTCAGGGAGCTTTCTGCTCCCTTCGGAGCCTCTTCCTGATGGTTCTCCCTTCTTGCTCGAAGGTCATATCTGGCGCTGAGTGTGAGAGCTACGCTGTGATTCTCCAGGGGATGAAGTTCCTTCAGGAGGCAGATGGCTCATGGGAAATTGAACCATTCTTAACTAAGTACACCAGAGTACTGAGCTAACTGAACGTAGGCACTTCTGGAGCACCTGCTGTGGCTGTCTCTTTCCAGTCGTGTTTTCTGAACATGTCCCAGGCTCCTGGAATGACTTTGTGGGGATGCTCCCAGGCGTAGACATGGATTTTCACCCCACTACTGCTTCTCCACTCAGTAGCTGTGTGGCTTGTTTTGTTTTGGTCACACCATGGGCATGCAGGGTTTTCATACCTAGATCAGAGATCTGACCTGTGGCCCCTGCAGTGGAAGTGCTGAATGTTAACAACTGGACCGTCAGGGAATTCTGAGTAGTTGTATGACCTTGATCAAGCCATTTCATCCACCTTGAAAGTGAAAGTTTTAGTCATGCAGTTGAGTCCTACTCTTTGAGACTCCATGGACTGTAGCCCGCCAGGATCTTCTGTCCATGGGTATTCTCCAGGCCAGAATACTAGAGTGGGTAGCCATGCCCTTCTCCAGGGGATCTTCCGAACCCGGGGATCAAACCTCGGTCTCCCTCATTACAGACAGATTACTTACCATCTGAGCCACCAGGTCTCATCTAAAATGACAAAAGTTGGACTAGATGATCTCTGCTGCTATTTCAATTCAGCAAATATCCCTGGAGTCCCCACTGGTGCTGAGCACTGTTCTAGGCTCCTGGGGTGCATAGTAAACGAACAGCAGTGCTTCTGGAGCTTACACGATTGTGGGGAGAGAACGCAGTGTGTGATAAATCAGTAGGCTGCGCCAGTGCAGGCCGAGGGAGTCAGGAGCACCGAAGCCAGTGGGTTACGGTTTCAAATAAAGCCTTATCCAGGAAGTTACACTTAGGCGACTGAAGAAAATGGGGACATCATCTTTGGAAACGTCTTGGGGGACGAGCATCCCAGGCAGAGCGAACAGCCAGGGCATATTTGAGGAACAGTAGGAGGTGAGTGTGACCAGAGCAGATTGAGAAACTCAGTGCTGACGTCAGAGGTCACTGGAGGTGCAGCCTCGCAGAGCCTGTTGTAACTCCCTTGGTTTTTCTCTGTCAGTGAACAAGGAGCCACTGGAGTTGTGAGACTTGAGTGTGGGTGGAGGGTGGTGGGAGAGCATGGAGGGGTTCCAAACAGGGAAGTCGGTTCCCGTAGCTCACACAGTAGGGCTCAGGCCAGAGCCTTGGTGATGGAGGCTGTGGAAAGAGATCAGCTCCAAGTGTGTTTTGACTGTAGAAGCAACAGGAGGAATTTCCTAAAAAATGATGTATAGGATGTGAGAGAAAGAAAAACCAGGGAAGACTCCATGTTCTTACCTAAATACCTAAAAGGACAAAGGTGTCATCAGTCGAGTTAGGGACAACTGTATGGGGGACAGTTTGGTGGTAGGAAGTTGGAGGCTCAGTTTTGCAAGTGTCAGAAATCTCAGGTCTTTTTAGACATCAGACTGGAGATTTGAATAGGCAGCTGAGTGTATGAACCTGGCATTTGACAAGAGGTCCCAGTTGGAGATGAGACTAGATGAGGCCCCACAGGGCGGGCACAGTCTGGAAACAACCCTTGGGCCTCAGCCTGCGTCTTTCTGGGCCTTCGTCTCCCGAACCACAGCCAGGCGATGGCCGCCACCCCAGTGACACAGGGGCGGAGGCAGAACACAGCCCAGCCTGTTCTGAGATCGTCGGCACCACAGAATTGTATGAAATTATTCCTGACAGCACAGGTACCCTACTTACAGTGGCTTCTATTTAAAAGAATGAAGCCTTTGCCTCATTAAATGGATATCTAATACTGACTCATGGGTTATTTTGAGTATAAATATTATACATGTAAATAGCTTAGAAAAGAGACTGGCCCATCCTGAGCACTCAGATACTAGTTGCTGTTGTCATTTCTCTCTTGTAAATGGGTCCTGTGAATCAAGTTTCAAGGTATTATCTCTGCTCCCTCACCTTCCTTCCTCTTGCCTCAGTGCCAGCCCAACCCTTCTAATTTAGTCCTAGGTGGACACAAAGAGGAGCCTCTTCCTCCATAATAGCTGCAGAGGCTGGACAGACACCAAGCAAGAGGCTATGTTTGCCACAGTCCCCCTTCCTTTCAGCCAGAACGGTACCCTCATCATTGTCACTCTGCTGACTGAGTCCGTCAGAGCAGTGAGAACCCCCACCTCCTGAGCCCCAGGCTGGCTCCAGAGCTGAGAACGGGTCTGAGTCTGACCTTTCCTCATCCTGCTCCCCTCCCAGACACCCTCCCTTCCTCTAGGAAAGGACTTACCCTCCTCGCAGTCTTGCACAGGCGGACGAGCCTCTGCCTTTGCAATCTGAGTCATTGGTTCTCTCTTTTGTTCCAGGTCCAAATACGAGGAAGACAGGAGGTGAGTGAGTCTGTATGGTTTCAAGGTGGAAGGAGTGGGGCTGAGCTACTGGGCGGTGCGTCTCTGCCAAGGACAGGGGACTCCCTAGCGTCAGAGCTTAGTTCCCACGTGTCTGTGTCACAACACAGGGGGGTCACAGGTCCAGGCCTGACTGCCGGGAACGTGGGCCGGCTCCTCAGTGTGAGGACACCAAGCTGCCAGCACCCCCATTCCTGGCCTCCTCTTTTCCACCCACATCAGCCCTGCCTGTGCCTCCCCACGTCTTTCTCGTAAACCGCCGAAAGAGGGAGCGGTGACAGGATCAGCCTGCGTTAGCGGTTCCTACGGAGGGGAGCTGGGGTACTCCGTTGGCACTTTTTTTTCCCCTTGAAGCCTTTGTTTCTCAGCAGCCAATGTTAGAATGAGTATGCATTCCTTGAGCATACACACATTTCATAAAGGAGAGAAGATGGGGATAGAAGTCTTATTTCAGAGAGGAGGAAAGCCAGGGCTGAAGCATTTGCTTCACTGAATCCACAAAGTGGATAATCTGTCTACTGCATTGAGAGACAAATACATTTTTAAACACAGAACTCTGGACAGTTTCATTTCTGGCAGTTGGAAGCAACTTGACAAATCCTTTCTACCCTTTACTCCGTGTACTTGGGGTGGGTGGTGGCAGTTTACCTGGACTTGCCGGGGCTGGGTGGCTTTTCTTCACATCCCTCTGCCATCCCAGCCCCGTGTATATGCCTGAGGACCTTAGCTGTGGGCTTCTACCATCCTCCAGGCACGCCTGTGGCTTATTTGCTTTTGTTTTGATGAACTTATACGTCCTTCTACTGCCCACTCTTCCTTGGTTGGGCAGAGTTCTGCATAGGAAAAGAATTCTGACTTCTTCTGGGAGTCATGCAAGTCAAAACACCACCACCACTCCACCCTCACACACACCCTGCCCGCAGAGTTCCAGCCCTTCCACCGGCTTCCGATTCACCACCTGCTCCTCTCTTACAGCGGCCCCATGGGCTTCGCCCTCAATACCTACATGAGCCATGCGGGCATCCGTCTTCGAGAAACACGACCTCCCAACACAGCTGAAAAGGCCCAGTCCGCTCCTGACAAAGACAAGTGGCTACCCTTCTTCCCGAAAACCAAGAAGGTGACAGAGCTCCCCAAGACAGGAGCATCTCTTGGCGAGATCCCTGCACTGAGGCAGCTGGAAGAGCCCTCTCCGGTTGCCTGGCTCGTCCTGCTGCCTTTGGACACGGAGTCATTAAGAATTGCCAGACTAGATCTCTCTCCCCCTCCCTCCAGTCCCTGGCCAGAAGCAAATGTGCTAGTTAGGGTACAAGCATGAGTCTTCCACCAGCTGCTTGTTTAGAGCCAGTCTTAAGGGAAGTGGCCAGGTGATCAGTGCCCAATCTGGCTCCCGAGGCCTTCTACAAACCCTAGTGTTTCTTGTCTCAGCAGAGCAGCAATTCCAAGAAAGACAAGGATGCCTTGGAGGACAAGAAGCGAAACCCCATTCTCAAGTACATCGGGAAGCCCAAAACCTCTTCCCAGAGCAGTGAGTATTCGGGGAGCAAAGCCTTGGGTAGGGGCCTCTGGCCCTTCAAGGCCAGTACGTTAGCAGGCGGCCTTCCTGTGCTTCTGGGAGCCAGAGACCTGAACTCCAAGGTCAGCTTCCTCTCAGTGCTCCTGCATCCTTGCCACACCCAGCACGGGCTCCTGAGGTACAGGGTCCTGCTCCAGAGCCACGGAGGTCGTGCCAGTGCTTAGGTCTAGGAGCTCAGAGATACCGAATAACCATGCAGAGGGGTATCCCTCTCCTTGGAAAGACTGCCCTATTGACAGTTGGGGCCTCCTTCATCTTCACCCATGGACTTGTCTGTCCTCCTGAGGGCCTGTGTGTTGGGAGCAATTATAGGCCCTTGATGGAGGGTTTCAATGACTGTTAAGCTGAACTGAGTGGAAAGAGGGCAGGTTTGGGACCCAGAGGCTCCGTCATGCCATCAGAAACCCAGACCTCCGTGGATCCTGTCACCGATCTCTTCCCAGCTGTGTGTCGTTTGTCTGGCGTTGCTGCTGGCGCTCCCAGTTATCCTAAGATCCCCATGTTAGTCTTGGAAATCTGGGAAGGACCGTGGTGCAGGCCTCCTGCCTTTCCTGAAATCACTGCCTGAGGAAGGCAGGGAGGAGGGGACTCCACTAGATCAATCCCGGTTTTTGCCACTACCTTTCATTTTCCCAGCTTGATGTAATTTTTATTTTGACTCGAAACATTAATTTGATTTTTCATGGTTTGCTTTTGTTTTTGTTTGTTTTCTTTTAGCATTTTATATTCCCTTGTCCCCTGTGGAAGGTAAAAGGACCATTTTATTTGGGTTTTTCTTTTCATTAGCATTGAGTTTCCATTTTCCAAGTCCTTTCCTTCCCCTCTCCTTCATCTTCTCCCGTTCTGCCCATCCTTCCTCCCTTTCCGCACTCCATTGCTCTTGTGTGTGGCTCCATGCTGCTAAAGCTCCCCAGGACAAGCCCCTGCCAGGGGCTCCTGCCCGCACACTGGGCACATACTGCCTGATGCAGGGTGGGAGGGGCCGGGCCGCCCCCCAGGTACTGCTCCTCCTGGCGGTGCTGGCAGAGGCCAGCTCCTGGGCCCTCCGCGATGTTCCGCGACCTGGGGCCTCTCTCGTTCTGTCACCTCTCTGTGGGTAGCTCCAAGAGTCCAGGCTCTGTGTAAGTGAGGGGAACTCTCACACTGAAATGTCCTGCACAAGCTCCCCAGGTTTTTGTTTTCAGTTGCTGTAATAAAATCCTCATTTTTTGAATGTTAGGTGGGTTTTTTTTGTTTGTTTTTTAGCTAATAATGGGTCTTCAGCAGTTTTGCCTTGAGGTATTTTAATTTCTGTCATCTCCTTTGCTTAAGCCCTTCTCTGTAGCACTTGCATCTCTTCTGACTCTTAAAACTTTGCCAGTGTCACTGCAACATTGAAAAAGAATGACCTTAATGTGTGTATATTAGAGGACCTAATATCTTCTAAAATCTGTGTATTTTTAAAAATAAATACATATATAATTGGCATTAACCCAAAGAAACTTAGAACCTGGAGTTGGACAGGTTCCTTTCCCATCCGTGAAGTCCATATGCTTAGAATTAATTAAGTGATTAATATTCTCTAGGTTCGATAGTAAATCAAGGGGAGAGAGAGCAGTGAGATGCAGTCAGAAGTTTAATCAATTGCTAGAATTCACTTTATATAAAACGATGATTTAGAATAATGATTTTCAAAGTTATTTTTAAAGTTAAATCCCTAGCCTTGTTATGCTATTATAAACAATAAAAGTAAAGAATTATTGGGACAGGGAAGGGGGGAGTCTGTAAAACAATGGAAAAAATGAAAAAATGGCCTTGAAACACAGACTTTTATTTCTCAGCACATACTTCCTCCCATCCACCCTCCTTGAGGTGGGCATGAGGTAAGCATCATGCCTAAGACCTGCCCCGGCTGCTTGCTTTGAGTCAGCCTGTGAGGGGCCAGGAACACCCAGGGTGGAGTTGCTGATCCCAGGAGCAGGATAAGGATGCTGGGTATTCACCATCTCTTTGAGTCAGATCTTTCTATTGTCATCTCTTGATTTGATTTGGTGTTCCCAAGTTCCCAGGACATCAGACAAATCTGTATGCACATCTAAAACCAAACACCCACCAAAGCTAGAAAACCTCATTTACTGAGAAACTTGCCATTTATGATCATCAGCCATTAGCCTGGTTTATTAGTTAGTGTATCTGATTGTTAGTGACATATAATTCACTTTTACTTTGTTTCATTGTTATTCAGAGAATGGAGGAAGGAGAGCAAAGGCTGCTGGTAAAAACTTTGCTCTTTTCAAAAATGCGTTCCTATCTACGTGTTTTTTCCCGTTACTCTGGGTTATTCAGTTATACCAAATCTCAGGGCCATACCTGTTCCTTGTCTGGGGTGTAAGCTAGGGTGTAACTATATCCCAAGAACTGGGCCTTTTCCAAGTGGCCCAGGGGAGGGGGAACAATGGGCTCTGCCCGGAGTTGCTGTGTTCTAGGACGTTCCCAGGCTCCCGCATCATCCCCCAGCCAGGGATGCTCCGGGCTGTGGCTGCACAGCTGCCCCTGGCTGCTGCAGTTGCCCCAGGGCCCAGGTGTACATTCAGTCTGGGACAGGCAGCTCTGACTCTAACCTCCAAAATGAGAGTGCTGGCAACAGCCTTGACTCCTACCACATACACACAGCCACCTATTCTGCAGTTTCAGAAAAGCGTTACCTGTCTAAAGGATGTGGAATGGTGAGCTTTGAAGAGCCCAGTTAAATGTTTTCCTGTTTCTTCTGGCTTGGAAATTTTCTTATGAATCTCAGGTTTAGATCCACAGGGAGATTTAGATTTGTGTATGTCGATGGCAGAGTCTCTGGTGAGTACAGATAGGATCAGGGCCTGGCACCCAGGGATATTTGTCTTACCTTCTGCATCCCACTTATCCTTCCTGTTGGTCCAGGCAGAGTGGCATCTTTAGCCCATCTCTTGTTCTGACAGCCTGGACCTGGAGCTTAGCAAATCCTCTTTGAAGATGGGAGCCACTGAGCCCCCAGCCTGAGCTCTCTTCTCCAGGGTCTCCATGTGGTAATATCACCTACGCCTTTTTACTCTTAGATGCCCTCTCTACTTGGAACACAGACAGCTCTCTTTTGTCTTAGCTTTGAATGCCAGAGAGTGACATCTGTCCTTCTAAGACCCACTCCCCACCCACCACTGGTAATGAAGTGTCTGATTCTTTAATGATGGAGATGAAGAGGCAGGAGTAGAGGCAGAAAGAACAGGAAGGCAAGTCGAGGAAAAACACAATAGCGAACTCTGAAAGTGGTATAAATTTGAGAAGTGCTTGGTATAATTTGGCAACCTGGCCAAATTACAGGTAGATGTGTTTTTGGTCTTCCTGGCTATTTTTTAAGCCTGTATATGGCTCTTGGGAAAAACCTAGAAACCTAGTAACGATTCTTAAGTGTGAGAGTCATTGTAATAAAGAATGTGCGAACCAAAAGAAATATGCAGCGCAAATGTATTTCCAAAGCCTCTCATTTTGCACCTGAAGAAAGAGTAGCCCCAGAAAGGTGGGGGGACTGCGCGTGCCACACCCCACAGTGGAAGAGCCAGAACTCGAACCGTGTCTCCTGACTTCAGCCCCATACTGTTCTCATCCATGCTTACTCATCACTGTCTTCTGGGCTTGAGGGGAGCGAGGGCCCTGAGGAGTCGTCCCTGAACTGAAAGCAGAGTATCTTTCATTATCTTTCTGCTTCCAGTCAAACCCGGCAACGTGAGGAACATCATTCAGCACTTTGAGAACAACCAGCAGTACGATGCCCCGGAACCCGGGACGCAGCGCCTCTCAACAGGAAGCTTTCCCGAGGACCTGCTGGAGAGCAACAGGTAACAGTGGCTGGACGGGGCCTGCTGGCTGCCCAGAGAGGGGAGCACTGGCAGGGGCGGAGCAGGGCTCAGTGCCAGCTACCTCACCCCCCCACTATACTGTAAGGCTCCTGCTGTAGTGCTCTCTCCCTCTCCCCCAACCTTCCTGCCTGGGTGTCTTCAAAAGAAGACATACTGTGTGCTGGTGATCAGGCCAGCAGGCGAGAGAGCAGGGCCCCCGACCTTCCGGCAGGAATCATGTGCCTTTAAAATTCCTGTGGATTCACTCCCTGGCCACTCAGCAGCCTCCACATTGAGAATGAGCTAGACTGTGTTCTAAAGCAAGTAGTCAGGAAGCCCGGAATGATACAGCTAGGGAAGAGTGCAGGTGGGGTGGAGGGTGCAGGGGCTGGCAAAGGGGAATCTTGGAAAGTAAGGAAGTCGGGTTAAGACAGTCTTTGGTGCCCATGAAGAAGAGAGCTAAAGATGAGGTTCTGTTGGGTGCTATAAAGGCAGATAGCATAATGGGCATCAGATATCCACATCACCAAAGAGTGTATCAAGGCCATTGATTCAAAATGAAGTGTTCTTCTAGAAGAACAAGGGGAGCAGAGGCTGTGGTATTGCTCACGTTCTCCATCTCTGGCCGGGTTCGAAGAAGAACCCTTCTCTGGCATTGACACGTACTCTCGGACTTGCTCTTGACTGTGACGTGACAACCATCAAGTTAGGTCTAACATTCTACAGCCAGCACTTAAAGTAAAAACTGCCTGTAGTCAGAAACATCCTTGCACCTTCCTTAAGTCACACTTGAGGTATAATAAATGTGGTCTGTGTGTGCAAAACTAGTTCCTGTGTACACTGCTGAGCTGCACTATATGCAGGCCCAAAGGTATGAATCAACCTGCACAATCAAACCATTCATTTACCCCTGAAGTAACTAGTTATCAGAATTCCTGCTTGTGTGCAGGGTTACTCCGTTCTGTTTATACTAAGCCTTTGTAAGCTTAATATATGTTAAAAGGTTTTGCCATAGTGAAAATTAACAAAGATTTAGGCAAGATAAAGGTTAGATTTGTGCCGGGGTCAGAGGCTGAGATCCCCTAGAGAAAGAAGCAGCAACCCCCTCCAGTATTCTTGCCTGGGGAAGTCCCCTGGACAGAGGGGCCTGGCAGGCTACAGTCCATGGGGTTGCAAAGAGTCAGACAAAACTTAGCAACTAAACAACAAAACAACAACAGAGGTTGAGTTCTAATGTTATTGAGTAAATTAAGTATACAAATTATATGATTGCTGAGGTAGGTGTGATCTTAGAGATATATCAAATATACAATTATAAGATATATTGTCAGCACTTTGAGGAAATATTTGAGACCATTTGTAAACGTATTCTTAAAGTTGTTAGGTAAATTTTCCCTGAGACATTGGTGAGGATAGGATCCTGGCAGAAGCGTTTGGATTTGGTGATTATAAATTCACTGACAGTCTTGGAAGAAATGACATCGGCAGCGTAGTGTGTCAAAGGTTTTTGTAGAAACTAAACAGGTATAAGAAGCCCCCGGTTCTAGACAGCGGTAACCTAGGAACTTGTGGCTAGAGAAGGGTTGTATGCCTTCCTTCTTGGGATCATTGCTCACTTCTGGGTACTTGAAAGAAGCCCCAGGAACCTCATTGCACAAGGTTTGATGAGAGATGCTCAAGTGACCCATTGTGGGGCACTGGTGCAAGTGTTTTGAGGTAGTCTGTATTGGCATTGTCCTGACAGGCTTCAAGGAGTGAGTTCAGTAGGGGATCAGCTGACAGTGTGGGTTCTAACCCTGCAGACAAACTGTTGGAACCCAGAGGGGAGCGGCATTTGGATCCCTTGGCAGTTCAGACTTGATGAATGGAGACCAGGCCATTTGGCTCCTTCTCTGCAGCAGTCTGCTATGCTATTAAGAACTCTCCAGACTCCCCAGGCCTTCTGTGGTCCTAGATGCAGAGCAGCAAATAGATTAGCAATAATGTCAGCAAAGAACCAGCCCAGCAGGGCCATGGGGGGAGGCACCATCCTGGGGCAGCTAGGGGTCAGAGATGCCAGCTGTCACAGGGCTGATGCACTGCAGGACTTGAAAAAGAGCAGCACCCAGTCGTCAGCATCTCAAGCCCCACAGACACTCAGTGACCAAGAATGGCAGGCCAGGGAGCAGGCTTCTGCCCATCAGTAAGCATGCCCCTGAAGGACCCTTCCAAGCTGCTCTGCTCCGAGGGGGCTGGAAGCCTAGAAAGGATGCTCTCAGGATAAGAACAGAAGAAATCCACTATCCACATCGCAACTGGAGGGGTGGGAATTCAGATAGACTTTTCTGACAGGCAGTATGGAGAATGCTAAAGAGTATGTGAGGGGGTACTTGTACAAGGAGAGCTGTGCCTCGAGCAGAGTCCAGCTCTCCTGGACTCTGGTGCCCTGGAACGGGTGGGCACCAACCCATTCCAGAGCAGAGGGCCAGGTGAGCCGGCCAGGAGACGGCGGGGTCAGGGAGGGTAGGACCTCATGGTTCCTGGTGATAGACTTTGGTGTCCACAGCAGCCTGATGGGGACTCAGGGCCTTTGGCATCCAGATACACCACAAGTCTGATTCTATTAAGTCCCAGATTTTAGCTTCCTTTTGGGATCCCTTTCTGATCAGTCAGGAGGAAGATGAAGGCTTCCCTGGTGGCTCAGTGGTAAAGTATCTGCCTGCCAGTGCGGGAGACATGGGTTCGATCCCTGGTCTGGGAAGATCCTACATGCCGCGGAGCAGCTAAGCCCGCGGGGCCACCACTGTTGAGCCTGGGAACCACAGGTGATGAGCCCAACCCTGAAGCTTCTGAAGCTTGCATGCCCTAGAGCCCGTGCTCTTCAACAAGACAAGCCACCACAGTAAGAAGCCCACGCACACCTCAACTAGAGAAGAGCCCACATAGCAACAAAGACCCAGCACACCCAAAAGATAAATAAATAAAATTTTTTTTAAAGGAAAGAGGAAGATGAGAGGCTCTGTCCATCAAGCCTAGCTGGGGAGAGGAAGGAGTCTGTAGTAAAAGCGGTTTGTCACTGAGCAGCGTCTGCCACGGGGAGTTTGGGCACGTTGGGTCTGGTGTTTGGAGTGGAAGCCTGCAGTGCCGAGGCAGGCCCTGAGATGGAGTAGCAGGTCAGAGCTGGTCAGATGTGAGACCCCAAAGTCTCTTGCTGTTTCCACCCAGTTCACGCTCAGAGATTCGCCTGGGCCGCTCTGAGAGCCTGAAGGGCCGGGAGGAGATGAAGCGGTCCCGGAAGGCGGAGAACGTGCCCCGCTCTCGCAGCGACGTGGACATGGACGCCGCCGCGGAGGCCGCCCGCCTGCACCAGTCAGCCTCCTCGTCTGCCTCCAGCCTCTCCACCAGGTGGGCGGGGCTCGGGGAGGGCTCCGCCCACTGGTATCCTGGGGGCCAGGCAGCCGAGGGTGGCTCAGAGTTGACATTCTCTCCACAGGTCTCTTGAGAACCCAACCCCTCCCTTCACCCCCAAAATGGGCCGCAGGTGAGTGATGGGCGCAGCAGCGTCTCTGTTAGGTGTCCCCAACCCAGCCGTGCCTTCTGCGGGCCTGTTGGCAGTGCAACTCCTCTTCCTGGCTCCCTGGTTTCCGAGGGCCCAGGACAAGCAGGTTGGGCAGGGGAGTGGGGGACACACCCCACGTTTGACCTCTTCCTCCGTGTGGCACTGAGCCGCCACCTCTTTTCCCCCAGGAGTATCGAGTCCCCCAACTTGGGGTTCTGCACAGACCCCCTCCTCCCCAACCTTCTAGAAGACGATCTGGGCCAGCTGTCTGACCTGGAGCCAGAGCCAGACGCCCAGAACTGGCAGCACACAGTGGGCAAGGACGTGGTGGCCAGGCTGAGCCAGAGGGAGATTGACCGGCAGGAGGTCATCAATGGTGAGACCAGCTGCCTCTCCCTACTTCCACACTGACTCATGTGGTAACAGGTGCAGAGCACCTCCGACACACAGGGTGGTAGAGAGAGAGGGTGGGGCCTTAGGGCACGGCCGGCCCATGCTGTGATTCCTATGAGGACCACCTCCATCCTGGCCTTCAGGAGAGGTCCCAGTATATCCTTGCTGACGACTGTCCCGCTGTCTCTTTGGCCCTCCTTATTCCTGCACCTGCTCAGAGCTGTTCGTGACCGAGGCGTCCCATCTGCGCACACTCCGGGTCCTGGACCTGATCTTCTACCAGCGGATGAAGAAGGAGGGCCTGCTGCCCCGAGAGGAGCTGGCCCGGCTCTTTCCCAACCTTCCCGAGCTCATCGAGATCCACAGTGAGGAGCTCCCTGCCCGCCCCCACCCCTGGCCAGCCTGCTGCCCACATGCCAGGACCCCTGAGCACATAGCCCCTGCCTCTTCTCTTTGGTGGGAGAACCTGATGCCCAGCCTGAAGCCAGCATTCCAACTCCCCCATGTGTGAAGTGGCTCCCAGACCCTGCCCCCATGGCACGACCCTCAGAGACCTCTTTCCCCCATCACCAAGGGCCTGGCCACACAGCTCAACCCCAGGCGCTCTGTCTTCTCTCCTTGCCCCCAGATTCCTGGTGTGAAGCTATGAGGAAGCTCCGGGAGGAGGGCCCCATTATCAAAGAAGTCAGTGACCTCATGCTGGCTCGGGTATGGCTGCCCAGGCCCTGGGGAGGCCTTGGAGGAAGAGGGGGAGAGGTTCCAAGCAAGGGTGTGAGGTGGGCTGTATGGTGTCCATTCTCTCTATCAGTTTGACGGCCCTGCCCGGGAGGAGCTCCAGGAGGTGGCCGCACAGTTCTGCTCCTATCAGTCCATCGCTCTGGAGCTGATCAAGACCAGGCAGCGCAAGGAGAGCCGGTTTCAGCTCTTCATGCAGGTACGCTTGGCATGTACTTGTCACAGCTGAAACCAGCCAGTCCAGTCTTAGCTCAGTGAGGCCGAGGGGGAGAGTTTACCAGGTCGACCCACTATCTCCCAGACTGCCCCACTGGCCCCCAGCTCCAGGTACCTTGGCCTCTTCTCTCTACCAGGGTTGGTGACCAGCAATTCTGCTCCATCCACACCCTCCCCAGGCTGCCTCTTCAGAAACACTGACATATACCCGCTCTCAATACAGAGACACCAGCCTTGCTATCAGATGGCCTTGCTCACCTACTAATGCCTGTATTTACTCAGATGGATCTCAATTTTTTTGTCTATAAAGTGGGAATAATCCTTGCTTTATGTGCCTTGACTGTATCCCTTTCTTGGGCTATTGTCTTTCTGCCCCCACCAGCTTTTTCCTAAATATCAAAGCAAGAAGCTGCCACCACCATTTCTGAGTGACTCTTCTGGAATTAGGACCTATTTAGCATCTGTCCCGTCCTGTGGGTCCTGAGCCCACAAGCCAGCTCCTAACCCGGGCTGCCATCTTCCTCTGTGCGTCCTTCCCTGTAGGAGGCCGAGAGCCACCCTCAGTGCCGGCGACTACAGCTTCGAGACCTCATCATCTCCGAGATGCAGCGGCTCACCAAATACCCACTGCTGCTGGAGAACATCATCAAGCACACAGAGGGTAGGGCCCACGGACACCTGGCCTTGGGAGGCAGCAGCCCGTAGCCCACAGCCTGGTTCTGGCACAGACCTGCTTTGTAACCTTAGCAAGTCACTTGACCTCTCTGGTCTTGAGGGTCTTCATCCTTGTGTTCTTACGGTCAGTCTCAGAGAAGATAACCATTGTAATGCGCTTTGGCAATAAATAAGGTGCTCAGCACAGGAGGAGGTACAGGCTGCCACCAGCCTGTGTGGGGCCTCTGTACAGATGGGAGCAAAGCCTCTGATGATGTGGGGTTGGCACACAGGGCACCTTGGCTCCTCTAAGGGGCATGGTCCCGCACCAGAGGTTGTGACTGGATTTTAGTCCCATTCATACCCCCTGCTGGACGTCTCTGGGGGCGTTGCGATGCACAAAAGATACAGCCATGCATGGTGAGTTACTCCAGAGGAGTAGGGGACCAAGCTGAATTAGGGGGTCTAGCCCCAGGTTGTCACTGTCCCTGGGATCCCGAGCACCTTTCACCACCCTCAAGTTGGAGACGTTGGCGTCAGCGTGGAGAAGTGGGAAGGACCCGAAACTCCCTGTTCTTAGAGGGAGGCACCATCGCTCCCTCGGTCCCCATCCGTGTCCCCACACCTGTAGAGCCAGTTGTAATCTAGGCAGGAATTCCCAAGAGCCATCACTGTCTGCAGAGCAGAGGTTTGACGCCTATGCATCCTCAGAATATGTCGTCCTTATGTTTGAGGTCAAAGTTAGGCAGGGTGGCATATCTCCACCCATGCCAGTGATGTGTGACTAGCTGGCCCCGGTAGCCCACTAATGTGTGTCGGTAGCCAGCTCCTGGCAGGCTCATCTGGCAGGAGCTCTAAAAACCCTTGTTACCCCGTGGGCAGGCGGCACCTCCGAGCATGAGAAACTCTGCCGGGCCCGGGACCAGTGCCGGGAAATTCTCAAGTATGTGAACGAAGCAGTAAAGCAGACAGAGAACCGGCACCGTCTGGAAGGCTACCAGAAGCGCCTGGACACCACCTCTCTGGAGAGGGCCAGCAACCCCCTGGCAGCAGAGTTCAAGGTCAGAGCCCCACAGGCACACATACTTCTTGGGCCTCCTTAGGAGCAGCAGTCCACTCAGGACCTGGAGAGTACTTGGGGGAGGAGACCTGTGCCGGTTTGTAAAAGGACGTGTGATGAGACCCCTGGAATTACACAGCACCGGTTACTGTTGTCACCTTGTCCCTAGACAGACAAGGGCAAACAGCCGGACTACAGAGGCTAGATGTGAGAACTCAGCCAGGGAGAGCAGGAGGTGGGAACAGACTCAAGGTAACAGTGAAGGCCATGTGGGAGGAAATAAAGCTGAAGGCATGGGCAGGACCCCCTTCGGAGGATCAACAGCATGTGGTAGGGAGTAGAGAGACCCCCGCCAGGGCCACCAGTGTATCCGCCAGCACAGCACGTGGCCTGTGACTTTGCAGTTGCCTTTTTACTTGTTTGCATCCCCCACAAGAGTGTGAGGGCAAGCGACTAGTTCTTGTTCACACCACTGATGCCCAGCACCTTAGCATAGAGTCCAGGTTTTCAGATGCTTGTTGAATGAATGGTGTCTCTTTAACAGAGTTTGGATCTTACAACCAGAAAGATGATCCATGAGGGGCCTCTGACCTGGAGGATCAGCAAGGATAAGACCTTGGGTAAGCGCGAGGGGCCTGGGGCCAAGAGGGAATCTAGGGCGTCACCCGGGCTCTTCCTCTCTGGATCATCAGCCCTGTACCTGGCGCTCTTAAGGGCGGTAAGGTAGCTGGGAGGCAGCTCCAAACACCACTGGGGTTGAGAGCTCAGGGCACCTGGAGCACAGCATGGGGAGGGAGGACCAAAAACCAAGCAGGTCACCAGACTCCAGGGCTTCCCAGACTGAGGACGACCATCCAGGAGCCTCTGATATCCCAGGTGTTGGTGAGGGCTGAGCAGGCAGCAGGGAACCCCTCACCAGCACCACCCTCCTCCAGACCTCCATGTGCTGCTGCTGGAGGACCTCCTGGTGCTGCTGCAGAAACAGGACGAGAAGCTGCTGCTCAAGTGCCACAGCAAGACGGCTGTGGGCTCCTCGGACAGCAAGCAGACCTTCAGCCCCGTGCTCAAGCTCAACGCTGTGCTCGTCCGCTCAGTGGCCACAGGTACCCACGAGGAGACGGCCCCAGCTGGCCCAGGTCCCAGGCCATGCGCCCTGGTACTCACGTCCAGTGAGCGCTGGGTGATGAACTTACTGGCCTGCCTGTGTGACTTTCCTCTACCCTGACTCATCTAAGCAGGAAAATGTGGTTCAGTATGGGGTAGGATGGGGATGAAGGTGGACAGCCTGGTGCAGGCAGGATGGGATGTGAGCACGGAGGGTGGACTGAGGATGAGGAAGCAGAACTGGGCAGAGACGAGTAGGACACGCCTTCCTGCTGCAGGATGGACAGGCAGAGTTCACACCCACAGTCCAGAGCCCAGCCCTATGCTCCGGGCACGTTAGTGAGAAGCGGAGCACGTACAGGAAGGGCTCTTGGGCTCGCTCTCCTCAGCTGTAGCCTGGGGAGTGATGCAATGCCTGTCTCTTGGGGGAGGTGGAAAGGGAGGACGGGTGTGATGTGGTTTTATAACCCTCAGCCCTCACTGTGAGGAAAGTGGGAGGCGAGGACTATGAAGGTGGCATTAGAGGACCCAGAATGGCCTCCATCCTTCTGTAAGTGGAACCCAATGACCTAGGTCCAACTAGCGCTGCATTCTCCACCTGGTTGAGGGTCAGGGTTTCAAGACCACACTTTGTCACCTGACCCAGGCTGCAGTCATGCCTCTGCCACCCCCAGTACAGACCCTTCTGCTTCTCTCTTTCTCACAGATAAACGGGCCTTCTTCATCATCTGTACCTCTGAGTTGGGCCCACCCCAGATCTACGAGTTGGTGGCTTTGACGTCATCAGACAAGAACACGTGAGGATTGCTGGGAAGCGGGGCAGTCCCGCGTAACTGCCATCCCCGTGGGACCAGGGCGGTGTGTGAGGACTTGGACAATGAGACCAGGACTGGGCCCAGAGTGGTTAGAGGATGGGGCCTTGACGCAGAAGAGGGAGATAAGACAGACACAGAGAGGCTTTCGGGATCGCCATCCCTGAACCCGTGAGCGGCCTGTCCAAGGAAAGGCGCTACCAGCGGTCTTCCAGCCGTCCGCTGCTCCTCTCCTTTCTCTGGCCCCACTCCCTTCCCCTGGGTTCTTTTTCTCTTTCTCCATCAAGTGTTTTAAATGCCAGCGTTCTTCAAAGGTGTTTGCCTCCAGAACTGTCATCTCCACCCCCCGGCATCCACCCACCCATATTCCCGACAGTAGCCAGCCTCAGTAGTAGCCTGTCTGACGTAGAGGCCAGAGACAGCTTGGGTCAGACAGTTTCTCGGGGCTTCCATCTGTGACTGCGGATAGCGCTGCCTCTTGGGAGTTACATTGAGAGAGAACAGATACTGAATGCAGAGCGCAGAGCCTAACAGAGGGTTGGTGTTCAGCAGTTGGTAGCTGCGGGGTATATAAATCTGCCCCTGGCGGGGCAGCCAGTCAGAGCTGCACGGGCGCTGGGACACCCACTGAGCAGAGGGTCCTCAGGGCAGGCTCTGGCAGAGGGCCTCGCAGCTCTGACTCGGGGTTGGTGGGGGAGGCGCTGTGCTCCTCTGCCCACTTGTCACCACCAGACCTCTCTTCTCCTGCCGAGCAACAGGTGGATGGAGCTCTTAGAAGAGGCTGTTCGGAACGCCACCAGGCTCCCCGGAGCTGCCCCAACACCTATCCACCCCCCGCCCCCAGGCCCCCAGGAGCCAGCCGACCAGAGCCCCCCACCCAGCAGGTGAGCAGCCCTCCAGGCCTGCTCACCATCCCCCCTCCAAGCCACTCGTGTGCTGCTTCTAAGCCCTTCGCCCCCTGGGCCGGGCAGCCTCAACTGCCGGGTGTTAGCAGGCAGGTGGAGTAAGGCACGCCTGCACCTCCACCTTCTGTCCCTGCTTGGCCTTCTCCCCATTGCCCTGCTCAGACTGTGCCTGAATTGTGGGGGTGAGGGGGCAGAATCAGGACCAAGAGAAGCTTGGCCAGCACCCACCCTCCTCTCCAGGTTGCTAACCAGACAGCAGGTCTGAAATCTAAGCCACTGCCTTCTTGGGCCTGCTCCTGCATTGCCCATGTGAACTCAGGAGGCCAGAGTGGAATTTCATGACGTGGCCACCTCCCAGCTGGCAGAGAGCCAGAATTCCAGGCGGGCGGGCCTCTCTCACCTTGACTGTTTCTCCTCGCAGGGCAGGACCAGATGACTCCGAGGTGTTCCGTGGTGAAGCGGAGCCTGGGGCAGCCCCTGGAGGTAAGTCCCTGAGCTGTCTCTGTGGGGGCCCGACCCAGTTCACTCTCTAGGCACAGATGAGGTGGCTGTGGGTGATAGAGAGCCATAAAGGGCCATAAGAACAGAGAAAAGCAGAATGAGGAAGGAGGTCTGAAAGAGGAAAGAACAGGCTCAAGTGAACAGAGCTTCCCCCCTGAGGAGGAAGAGGGGGCAGTCGGGTAGAGTCTGGGGGCTCCTAGTGGAGAACGAGATGCTCTTAGAGGTGTGCTGGTACGGGAATCCTGAGGGTGGGGATGGGGAGTGGAGCTCAGAGGGCTGAAGATACAGTCACTAGGTCGACAGGGGCACGAGGGCCCCAGACAGAACTCTGGTTGAGTTTTTAATGTCAAGTAACTTACCGCCTCAAGTTGAGAGAGAAATCCCCTGAGTAGGCTCCCTGGTTGGGTCTGTTTCCTGCTTCCTTCCGCGTGAACGCTTCTCCTGACGCCCGCCCCACTTCAAGGCTTTGTGCAGATGGATTGTCAGCTTTGCACCAAGTTCCCTTCTTTGACCACTCGGTTTAATACCAGCATTCCTGATTTTCCGTACCCCCGCGTATGGTTTTTTCTTTCCTATCGCACTTCTTAGCTAAATCATGTAGTTAATTTACTTATTTTCTTTTTCTCTATGTTCGTCAATTAGAATTTAAGTTCCACGGGGCAGGGATCTCTGTTTTTTTTCTACTGATGTGTGCCAGGAGCCTGGGATGGTGCCTGGCCATGATTGAGGCTCAGTAAACATTGTGGAATGAATCAGCCAGTGTTCCCAGCCGCTTGAACCCGAAGCTGGACCTGGGATCAGCCCGTACATGCCCTCCCTCTTTCCCTGCTTTATACTGTCCTCCCATCCGAAACAGGCATGGGGTGCCAGCAGAGGGTCCAAGGGAAGCCCTTGGCGCTGCTGGCAGATGCTGAGCAGGAGGGCAGCGTGGAGGAAGAGGAACTGGGAGCGCTGCCTCACTCTTCTGCCTCGCTGGACAGCAAGCACAGGGGAAGCAGGACGAGGGACCCCATCCTCCTGCCCCTCCCAGGCCCTCTGTTCATAGAAGGACTCGCCGACGCAGCCCTGGAGGACGGTGAGTGCCTCCTGGCCCTGGCTGTCAGCCCCCAGTGCCCCAGCGGCTTGGCCAGTGTCAACAGGCAGATACCCCACTCGGCCTGCTCAGAGCCTCTCCCTGAGTTGTGCTCAAGGAGAGAAGGATGCAGAGAGACCATTGTTGTTCCTGTCCCCCTGCCCCACCGTTCAGCCCATCCCCCAGCTGGTTGGCCATAGTCTCCCAGTTCCACCCTGTGACTGCAGAGGCAGTGTCACCAGTGGGGGTGGGAGAAGGGAGCAGCAGCCCCCCACCTCCTCTGCACCCACTCCCGCCATGGCCAGGTGTGCGGTCCTGTGTCCAGGAAGCCATCCCCCTGTTTCCCCTCCAGTGGAGAACCTGCGGCACCTGATCCTGTGGAGCCTGCTGCCCGGTCACCCCACGGACCCCCGAGCTGCCGGGGAGCCCGAGGACGACCTGACCCCTACACCCTCCTTCATCAGCATCACTTCGCACCCCTGGGACCCAGGCTCCCCAGGGCGAGCTCCTGCGGGGACTGAAGGGGACACTGCCCCACTCTTGGGGCCAGAGTGGAGCCAGCCTGGACAGGAGGACACGACTTTGCGTTCTCTGGAACAACTGCCCCCAAGGACCAGGAATTCCGGGATCTGGGAATCTTCTGAGCTAGACAAGAGTCCGGAGGAAGAAGCTTCAAGCACAGAGGGCACAGGAAGTTACAAAGTTGTAAGAAAAGGTAAAGTAAGTTGGTCCCCTTGGGGGCACATGGCCAGCTTTGCTAGGGGAGCACTGAGTCTTCCAGCTGGCTGCTTCCCCCTCCCCCCCGCCCCTGTCTGGAAGCCGTGTGTGCAGAGGTTTGTCCCGATCCTAGGGAAGGAGACCTGTTGACATCATGTAAAGGCTTAGGGGTCAGACAGCCGAGGTACAGGGTCCGAGCTCCATTACTTAATATCCCTGTGACCCTGGGAGAAATTCTAAAGCCCCTCTGGACTTCATTCTATGTTATGAGGATATCACTGTGGCACAAGTCAGCTGCCAGTAAGTTTCTGCTAGCATTGTTCACTGCTCGCAGTCCTAAGGAGAAGTGGGGCTCTTCTCAGGGTCTTCATCTCTAGAAAGACACAGGCAGAGGGCTGCAGCTGGTGGCTCTAGAGAGCAGCAAGGAAGCA
Source organism: Bos javanicus (assembly GCF_032452875.1). Lineage (NCBI taxonomy): Eukaryota > Metazoa > Chordata > Mammalia > Artiodactyla > Bovidae > Bos > Bos javanicus. The sequence continues at coordinate 14,085,304 of NC_083870.1, forward strand.
CTGATGTGTGGGGCGGAGGCGGGGTGGGTCTGCAGGCAGAGCCAACAGGAGGGCCGCAGGACGGGCTGGGGAGCTGTGTGAGACTGGGGGCTCTGGTGAGTGAGCAGGGAGCTGGGCGGCCTGCAGGACGGGCTGGGGAGCTGTGTGAGACTGGGGGCTCTGGTGAATGAGCAGGGAGCTGGGCGGCCTGCAGGACGGGCTGGGGAGCTGTGTGAGACTGGGGGCTCTGGTGAGTGAGCAGGGAGCTGGGCGGCCTGCAGGACGGGCTGGGGAGCTGTGTGAGACTGGGGGCTCTGGTGAGTGAGCAGGGAGCTGGGCGGCCTGCAGGACGGGCTGGGGCGCTGTGTGAGACTGGGGGCTCTGGTGAGTGAGCAGGGAGCTGGGCGGCCTGCAGGACGGGCTGGGGCGCTGTGTGAGACTGGGGGCTCTGGTGAGTGAGCAGGGAGCTGGGCGGCCTGCAGGACGGGCTGGGGAGCCGTGTGAGACTGGAGGGCTCTGGTGAATGAGCAGGGAGCTGGGTGGCCCCGATTTTAATGCAGGAAAAACCAGGACGGGCTGGGACGGGGGTCAGGGCAGGTTTGGCCAAAGCCCAGACGACAGAGGGAAGAGTCAGCTGAAGAGAGGGCAGCCTGGTCTGAGGAGTGCAGCAGGGGGAAGAAGAGGGGCGGGGGCCGTCCACACCAGTACCGGGGGTCTCCTTTCCTCCCCCAGTGCCCAGCTCTGCCTCCTTTTCCAGGAGCATTTTTCTCTCCACCTGCCCGAGGTCTGTGCTCTCTCCTGGGTTTCTGGGACCTGACCTTCCTTCTCTCTCCTCTGGTGAATTGGTGAATTGGTGGAGCAGTTCTCTGTAGCTCTGTGGGGTGTAATCATGTGTGATCTTGTGTTTACTTTGTTCTTCCCTTTTTCTTTTTCTTCACCCCGCCCCCCCACCTGCCTCTTCTCTCTCCCTCTCCTTCCTGCTCTGTCTCCCTTCCCGTTCCTTCTCTCGGTCTCTGCTCTCCCTGGTGGTGGTGTTGGTGCAGCGGAGGTGGCGGGCAGCAAGGTGGTCCCTGCACTACCAGAGAGTGGCCAGGCAGGGCCTGAGCCACCCGAAGCGGAAGGCGGAGCAAAGGCTGCGGGTAACGAACCTCTCCTTGGAGCCAGAGGCAGGCAGGGCTGGAATGGGAGCCCTTGAGGGCAGAGCTGGGCTTCTGGGATTAGACCCCTGCCTGCAGTCACGTGGACACGCACCACCATACACACTCCCTCTGTCTGGAATCAGGGAGAGTAGGCCATGGGCCTAAAGGTGGGGGGCCAGACCTGTGCCAGCCCCTCTCCAAGAGCTGCACAGGCCCCTTTCTGAGCCGCAGAGTGAAGCAGCTGTGCTGAGTCACAGGAGGTGGGGGAGGTGAGCGCAGTGTCCTTAGCCTGACCCTCTGAGCCACCTCACCCCCCACACCAACCACCACACCAGTCAGGGTCACTGTGGGAAAGGGCTTGCGGGGCCTCCCAGGCTCCTGGACATTTACCTATGCTGACTGTCCTGTCAGGGACCCTCGGCATCCTCTAGCTGTCCTTAATCCTCTCTGATGAGGCATCTCAAAGATCACGAAGTAATTGGCCATTAGGGAGGGGGCTGTGTTGAAGTTCAGTAGAGCCTGAGATGGGGCAGAAGAAGGAGGCGCCCACCCACCTCTTTCAGAAGCATCTAAAGCCAGCTCACCCCCCCCTTCACCCTTCCTTCAGGGAATGGGGGCCACTGCGGTTTCCCAGAAGAAACACGACCACCCTTCCCCTTCTCCCTTAACCTCCACCACTAGCTCCTTAGTCTCCCCCTGGTGTGGGCCCCACTGGGCAACATCACCATCTCGAAGGTTCTCAAGGCGAAGGGTTTTGGGAGACTGATAGGCAGCTTGGGGCCAGCCTGCTCTGAGCTCATCTGCAGTGGCTTCCCTGGGCCTATGGGTCAGCCTGGGAGACACTGGGGGAGCAGAAGACAGCTTAGACTTCCTCTGTTTGCCTCCTAATCTCTTTGTCTTGCTGGGGACAGGGAACTGCTTTTACGTCAGCATGCCTGCAGGACCCCCTGACTCAAGTACTGACCCGTCAGGAGCACACACGAGCCCTTCCCAGCCCGACGGCCTCCCTGCCTGGCAGACAGAGCCTCAGCCCCCACTTCAGGGAGGCCATGGAGATCAAAAGCACCCCAGCCGCTCTCCCCCTAGTCTGGCCCTCAGGGATGTGGGCATGATCTTCCGCACCATCGAGCAGCTTACCCTCAAGCTCAACCGGCTCAAGGTAAGGGCTCAGGTCCCCAGAGGTGCAGTCCACCCCCCGAGACCCTTCACCCACAAGAGCTGTCTCCACAGGAGCCCTAGATCCTGGCCTGGGGCTCTGGCCTCAGCCTGCCCCGCCACCCTTTAGCACAGCCTCTTCCCCAGAGGGGCTGCAGAGCAGATGTCCCTCTGCTACTCTTCCAGGACATGGAGCTGGCCCACAGAGAGCTGCTCAGGTCCCTCAGGAGCCAGTCATCTGGCGGCACCACACCTGTGGGCAGTTTCCACACGGAGGCAGCTAGATGGATAGAAAGCTCCCTCTCCCCTCCAGCCAAGGAGCCCCCAGCCTCTGATTCCACGGACAGCCGCGAACTGGGGCCCTGTCCTGAGGATGGTGAGTGAGGTCCTCTGGGGTTGGGGGTGGGTGGGTGCGTGGAGAAGGCCTTTGGCTCCTGAGGAAACATCACCACATGGCTATGAGAAGATGGGGGAGCTCTGAGAAGGGGTCTCATTTTTTTTACCCCTCAAGTACAATTCATGCACTCATTTCCTCAGCTTCAGGAGGAGGAAGCTCCCCTAAAAGTGGGAACCTTAGAACTGAACCCTCTTTTCTCCTTGGGTTCTGGAGATAACCAACCAAGAGGAACCTAGTCTCACATCCGAAACCCATCCTTAATAAGTGCTTCAGAAGCAGATTGTGTGGGCTGGGGCCACTGCTGTGCTCCCACTCAGGCAGGCAGACCCATACCTACCCATGGGGGCCAACAAAACAGAAGTGGGGTTCAGCAGACAGCCCTTTCCAGGCCTCACAGGGAACTCTGAGGTTTCTGGTGGAGGAGAACGCCTGTCACGGGAGGATGGTGCTAAAGAGCTACTCACAGGCCTGAGGACTGCCCAGGAGAAGCATGGGGGAGGGCCATCTCTCAGGCCAGCTCCTCACCGTCATCCCCACTCCCCACAGGCCCCACTCCGCTGGAAGACAGCACGGCAGACACAGCCGCATCCCCAGGACCGTAGCTGTCGGAACCACTGAGTCCTCACATCCCCACTCCTCCGTTAGGGACTGGCCTGAGGCAGGCGCAGGGTGGGGAGACCCCAGACCTCCTCCCCGCGGAAGAGGCGGCTGAGGAGAAGGCTCCAGCCGAGACCCCGGGGGAGATCCGCATGTTGCTTGGTCTGCTCAGATTGGAGTCAAGTGTCAGTGTCCTTTCCCCTCCCTTCAGGCCACCCCTTCAAGGCCTCCTGTCTCCTAAGCATGCAGACTGCATCTGAAAGGCCCCCCTCGTCCCCACGTACTTATGCGCGCCTGTATGTGTGGGTGCCCTCAGACGAGCCAGTGTGAGTGTAAGGAGGCAGCTCCGGTGTAAATGCACTTTCTTCCTCCCCTCCCTTCTCCACAGGACCCCCAGGCTGGGTGGGTGTATCCACCTCTCCTCTCTTTGTCACTTTGGTTTCCTATAAATATGTATGTATTGTATGTGTATCTCTGCGATTGTAAATAACTTCACCCTTTTTTGTTTCTGATCCTGGAGCACTGGAGGCAGTTACAGAAGGGCTGCTAAGGGAACAGGAGGTTCACTTGGGTCTCCTAGTTAGCGGCCCAGCTCCAGGATCAGGGCCCAGAGGTGGGGCCATCCCTGAGGCCCCCAGCTTCCAGCCTCCTGGCCCGGTGCTGAGCCCCTCCCTCCCTCCCAGGACTTCTCATCTTCAGGGGAACTTCTTACCCCACCTGTGTCCACCCTTCCCCACCCTCTCCCTGTAGAAAACCAGTGTATCAGGTACAGAGCTGAAAACTGGGCCCCAGGACGGGGGGTAGGGGGTTGAATGCTGGAGTCCCTAAACTAACCTAGGACCATCCCCAGGGGCTACCACAGCCTTGGCCCCCATTACCACACCCACCCACCCCCCACTAATAGAATATACACACTGTGCTAGGTGTATATATACATATATATATATAAATATATATATATAATATATAAAATATAGATATGGAAATGACTGTTTTGCTGTTAAAATAATGTATACTCTTTTATTTTCTTCCTTTCATGGTTAAGTTTTTGTTTTTTTTTTTTTAAGAAAAGTTAAATATTCTTCAACTGTGGTGGTATGTGTGTGATTCTTGGAACCATTGTGATCAAAGATACTGTAGTTGTTCCCTCTGAGACTGGTTAGCATTGGATAGAAGGAACAGAACGCAGCCCCCAGACCCAGGCCTTGCCATATTCTCTCCCGAAGCTCCAGGGCGCACTTGCTCAACTTCAGTTGGGCAAACCAAGTGATACAGCCCCCATGGCTGAGACATGCAAAGACACTTATCTCAGTTTAAACACACACTCACACACGAGCAGTGGTCCCAGAGTCAAGAGCCCTCATGGGCTGCCCTCAGTGAGCTTTAGGACTTTAAAGGCAACGCACAAGGGAGGGTCATCTCAGAGGCCTGGCCAGATGCCTTCGGAGTCCTCTGGCAGGCTCTGACACCCTCCGGAAGCAGCTCGTCAGACATGGCCACATCCCCAGGACTATAACCATTCAGACCTCCTCTCTTTGCTGTCATTGTTGAACTAAGGGACAGATCCTCTTTCCCCTCTGTTTTACCTCCTAAACCCAACATAATGCTGAGTGCTGACCTTGGGAGCTCACAGTCTGGTTGGGCATCAGAATGAATACACGAGCCATTCTTGATAAAGTGTAGGGATGAGGACATGGGCTGTAAGGCTCCACTGAAGCTTTAGAAGGCCTCAGACGGGTAGCAGGAGAGGCTGGGGTGACGGGTCGTCACCAAGCACCTGCGATGTCCTCAGCGCTGCAGATTCACAGAGCTGCTCCTGCACCCTGCTCCCTGCAGCAGCTCAGCGGCCAGCTGCCAAGAGGCCAAGCAGCAGTGCTGTGGCTGGAGGCAGAGAGGGGACTGTGGGGGCCACAGAGCCTCACAGAGGCACAGAGAGCAGATCTCTGTTGAGGCAACGGAAAGCAGAGTGGGGGTCGAGAGGATGTGACCGGGTTAGCCGTGCTCAGAGGTGAAGAAGGCACGCTTCTCAGGCAGCTCCCGGAAGAGTGAATGTCAGCTCCCCAGAAGCCAGCCCTGGGCTCTGGAGGCATGACCAGGCCATCTCAGTGGGTGCAGCGCTGAAGGGTGAAGAGTCGGCCCCACCTCTCCTGGGGGCCCCCGGCACCATCTGGGTGGCTCCGGTTTCAGGTCGCTGACGGCAGTAGGCAGCGTCATCATGGTTCACGTTTAGTGCTTTGCCTTTGCTACAAACATGATGAGGGATTCGGCACCCTCTCCAAACAAAGCGGCACACTAGCTCAGCATGTTTTCACAGGCTGAGCCCTTGCCTCTCCAAACCAGTCCAGAGGGGGACGGGGTCTGAGAAGGTGGAATGGTGGGGCCTGCGCCCCATGCTTTTGCCCCACCCACTCTTCCCCTCTGCTGTGCATGTTGGCTACTCTCCCAAGACTTTTCTTTCTGCCTCTTAAGTCCAGAGACACTGCAAACCCTGGCATATCACATGTCCTCTGGTGGGGGAGGAGGGGGTGACTGTAGGCTGGGCAAGCAAGAACTAGGTCCTGAGGAGGCGGGAGAGCAATGCCCCTGGCCGGCCACAACCAGAGGGGCTGAAATCACCCCCCAGCAGAACCATAAAGCGATTTGGCCATTTCTGGTCATATTAACACACTTTGAACAGGCATAAAGTCTAAATATTCTGAGTAGTTCTGGGACAGAGGTTTCAAGGAAAGAAGTACAGCAATAGATTTTGTTAATGATCTGAGCTTTCCCCAGGGAGGTCCAGCCCACATGTGGAAAGGAGGCACTTCCGTGGCCCAGAATCTTGGGAAAAGCAGGGGGCAGGGGCTAGGTGGAAGAAGCCACGGGCTCCTCCTCTTTGTGCCTGCATTTACTGATGGGGTCCCTTGGCAGCATCAGCTCCTGGATCATAGCGTACGCAGGACATTGTGGGGAGAAGCAGTTTTTCTGAAAGAAGAAAAGGCACGCCGATAGCTAACAAAAGCAATGAAGGTGAATCATCTGAGGAAAAGTCATTTCATAGGACAAGGTGGGTTGGGGGCTGGGGGGGCACGGAAAAAAAGGCAAAAAGGAGCCTGACTGCCGATCTCACAGCGAGAGCAAAGGCTATGTAGTGTTAAGAGGCCAGGGAAACTACAGGGCCTGCCTTGGAAACAGCAGGAGAGGTTGATGGGGACTCACCGCCAGGGACAGCCACAGCAGCCCCACGGGGCCCTTGGACGCGCTCTTGGATTTGGCGAATTGTGCCTGGTACTGCACCACTGTGAGGAAGGCCTCCAGCCCCACCTCTGTGATACGATTTCCTGGAGAAAGGAGTAGACGAGGTGGCCTCGGGGCGCCAACCACCTCCTTGCCGACACCCTGCTAACCCCTTGCTCCTCCAGCTCACTCGCCCGGACTAACACCCGACCTGGCCCTTCACCCCAACTCTCCTTTTTGTCTCACTTCCCTCCGTCTTTCATCTTGCTCCTCTGCTCTCTAATTGCCTGACCCAGAGCCCGGACCCGCCCCTGCCCCAAAGCCCCATGCAAGAGGGCCTTCAGGTGACGCCCAGCCGCTGGAGAGCCAGGTTCTGCCCCATGGAGTGCCATGGGGGCGACCTTGTGGCCGCCTGAGGAAAGCAGGGGGCACTGGCAAACGTACGGAGAAGATTGAGGTGCAAGAGGACCTTGTTCCCAGGCATGAAAACTTTGCCATCGCGGTGCTCCACAGGTTCCAGGAGAGGGTTGACCATCTCAGTAGCTTCCCCAACCAGCTGCTAAGGCAGAATACTAATTGCAGCAGAGGAGAGGGGAGCTGGTCAACAGGCCATTCATTCATTCATTCAACATACATGTTTTGAGGGCCGGTTATAGTCCAGGCTTTGTCCCGAGTGCTGGAGATACAAAGATAAATTAAGCCCATACCCTCAAGAAGCAGCTCTGTGCGGGGAAGCCAGAGAGTTGAGACTAATGCAGTCAGTTGGAGCTGACAGAGGGAAGCAGAACTAGGGGCGGGGCAGGGGGCACAGGAGAGGGACAGCTAGCCAGGCTTGGGAGTAAGTCTATCCTGCAGGAGATGGCCTGGGAGCTGGCGTCTTGGTAGTGTGTGGTCCTTATCAGATGAAGAGGGGAAAGTGCCAACAGGTGCAGAGGTGTGAAGTAGTGTTGGCATTCAAGTTCACTATTTTCTAACAGGGAGATCAATGAGGACAAGGGACTGCAGGGAGATGACACTGAAGGCAGGATGAGAGGAAAATGCAATCATCCCGGGGAGAAACAGCAGCCTGGATCAAGGCTGAGGCAGGGGCTGAAAACCGGCACAGAGAGGCCACCCTTGCCGGCTTTCTCCACCTGACTCCCCTTTTGTAAGATCTTCTCTTGGATCCTAGAGAAGACTCCTAAAAGGGGAGGGGCCGGTCCCTGCCTAGGGTGGGGAGGTCTTGGAACACAGGCATACCTCGGAGATGTGGGTTCGGTTCCAATAAAGTGGCTTCCCAGTGCATATAAAAGTTATGTTTATATTACAGTCTAAATGTGCATTATGTCTAAAAAAAGCAAGGTATAATACCTTAATTTTAAAATACTCTTGCTAAAAAAAAAATGCTAACCATCGTCTGAGCCTTCAGAGAATCAAGGTAGTAATATCAAAGATCACTGATGACCATAACAACTGTAATAGTAATGAAAAACCCTGAAATACTGCGAGAAGTAGTATCAAAAGGTAGCCCAGAGACACAAAGTGAGCAAGGGCTGTTGGGGGTAAAAAAAAGGCACCAGAAGACTTGCTTAATGCAGGGTTGCCACAAGTCTTCAATAATCTGAGTCGCAGTGAAGCAAAGCACAATAGCCTGATGTATGACTGCGTGGGTGCACGTAGCCCTCGAGCAGCTGACTCCACTGTGGGGGCGGGTGCTACGGAGTCAGCAGTCCAGGAAGGTTTTCAAAACAAGGGACCAGTTGGTCCACGTTGAAAGAGAAAAGGGAGGCTGCAAGGGCAAAGGGGAGAGGGTCTAAAGTTGCTGTGCACAGCGTGAGGGCACTGCCACGACCAGGAAAACACCCTGCCCCCCGGAGAGCTGCTGGCAGGGCCAAAGGGCTCTGTCCCCTCTGCAACTGTGCGAGCAACTGTGAGTGTGCTGGAGACTAACAGATGGCATTTGGGGAGCAGACTGAGTGGAGGCAAGGATCAAAAATGGGGCTCCTAACAGAAGGCGAGGGGCACTGAGCTCTGTTACCCCTGCAAGCCCAGGCTGGGATAGGAAGCAGGCCGGACCGAGGGCACACGCCAGGTGAAGTGGCTGGTGCCACAGGACAGGACTGGAGACTCCATCCCAGGGGGCTGGGGGCCTGGACCCCAGGGACGTGCTCCCCACCCCACTTCTCCCAGCCTACCTCAGACTCCATGAGGATGCTGCGCTTCTCTTTGCTCCCAGTCTTGGCCCCCTTTCCCTTGCTTAGTTTCTGCTCAGGGATGGTTACCTCTGGAGTAGGAAGAGGAGCCAGAATGCACAGGGCAGACCTCTGACACCACCCAGCTTCCCCAGAGAAAGGCTGGGGCAAGGAAGGGGTCTCCTCACACTGTGGGTTTGGGTGCAGCAGAAATAGAGCTGGAGGGGGGCTCCAGCCAGGCAGGGCGGAGGATTCCTCCTCTGAGAGCGGAGCCACAGGGGTCCAGCCCAGGGAAACGGTGTGGAGTGCAGTTTGTGGGCTGTTTGGGGTTTCCAACAACATCCCCAAGACTAGCTCAGGGCAGGCTCCTCATCCTGCCTAGGGCTGCTCTGTCCACGCCCTGCCGGCGGGTGCCAGCACTTACTCCCCTTGCCTGCCTTTGCGGAGTCTTCTTTCTTAGGGGTTCCTTGTGTAGGTGACTGCCCAGGCCCTGACTTCTCCTCTTTCTTCACCACTTCCTGTGGAGGATGTAAGAAGAGATGAGAGTCCTGCCTCCCTGGGGGATGGGAAGCAGCTGTGGGAAGAGGTCGGCACTAGGACCCTGGGGCTGAGATGGACTTCAAAGGCCTTCCAGCCTCCACCCATCTCCTTTATCAAGGAAGCTTCCTCCCCTATTCCTCCAGCGCCCGAGGCTCTGCTGCCCCCAGCATACCTACCCCCGACTTCTCCTTTTTCTTGCCCAGACCCTTGGGTGTCTTCACTGTCTGCGTCTTGTCCTTCTCCACCAATGCAAAACTGCTGACCCCCATCAGCTGATTCTTGTCACGCTCTGTTTTGGAGTCCCCGTGCCGAGAGGTGGAAGGCTGTGCTCACAAATGGGATGGAAGAGGAAGAAGCTAGTGCCTCTTCCCTTGTGCCTGGGTGGCAGTCAGGCTGGCAGCACCCCCATCCCAATCTCCCTGCCTAAATGCTAACATAATGTGTTTGGGACTCTTACGGGGCATTTTGGGAACAAATAGCAGAGGGATCCAGAGATGAGCTTGGGGGTGGGGGTGGGAGGGTGGGGAAGGTAGGAAAGGCATTCCGACACATACTGAGGGGATAAAACTGTAGCTAACATATTTTAAACTAAATGCCAGGCACTTTTCCAAGTGCATTAGCTGAATTAACTCATTTAATCCTCTCAACAATCCTATGAGGTAGACACAGTTATCCCCATTTTACAGATGAGGAAACTGAGGCCCGAGAGGTTCAGTCACACGCCCAAGGTCCCAAGCTGTTTTGTGGATGAGCCAGATTCCAAGTCCCTGCGGTCTATAAATCTAGTCCTTTCTCTTAACCAACACACTCTGCCGTCAGCGGAGTGGCTCTGCGGTTAGAAACCAAACTTTTGTTAGATGTGTGCTGAGGTCGGAGAGAAAAACGGTCACAACACAGGGAGAGAAGACGGGTTAGGACACGTCCAGCCGTCTGAAAGCGGCCGACCTGGGAAGCGGTTCAGCTCTCCGGCTCCGGGGGCTCCTCACCGATCGCGAGCGCTCCTGCGAACCTTTCTCCAGCAGGAGGCGCCGGCGCTCCACCACCTCGATATGTGTCAGCTCGAAGGGGCGCAGGACCTGGGACGGGGCGGCACCTGGCCATCAGCCGTCCGGGGAGCCGGGACTGGGAGCGGGGGAGTCTCTCCCCGGCCCCGCCCATCCGGCACACCCACCTCAGCCAGCTTCAGGGCGCCCTTGTCCTGGATGCGGTTGTGGGCCAGGGACAGCCAGAGCAAGGAGCGATTGAGCCGGAGGCCCTGCGGGGGCGGGAAGGGGCAGTGAGCCAGCCGGCTGGCGCCGGGCGCCACAGCTCGCGTGGGACCCTGCCCGCTGCGCACGCACATCCGCGATGTAGCCCGCGCCCTCGTCCCCGATGTGGTTGAAGCCCAGGTTGAGCGAGACCAGGGTCCGGTTGCAGCTGTGCAGCGTAGACAGAGCCTGACCCAAGAGCTGCGCCCCGTGGTCGTCGATGTTGTTGTTCCGCAGAGACAAATGCGCGATCCTGGGCAACGGGAGGGAGAACTCGGGTCACGGGAAACCTGGGATCCTGGGCGGTTCGGTAACCTCGGAAAACTCGGGGGCATGAGGAGGGCCATTCGGGTCTGAGGGTGGAGGAACTGAGGGTCCTTGGGGAGGTGCTAGAGGGACAAGGCAGGGTGGGAACTAAGGATGACGGAATGGGGGACGAGCCCAAAGAAAGGGGGTGAGGGGAAGGAGTCTCACGTGCTGTCTGCTGCCATGAGCTTGTGGTAGGACTGCTCCGGCAGTGGGTTCCCCTCCAGAGACACCTTCCTGAGGGTGGGGGAGATCTGAGACCCAAGAGGCACCACTGAGGCCAGGTGAGGGGAGGGGGCAAAGAGGGAAGGTGGGGCTCTGGCAAGCAGCTTGGGAACATGCCCCACCCCCAACTCCCTGACACAGGAAATTATCTGTGACCCTTCTCCAGACTAGAAATCCAGAAGTGTGCCATATGAAGGGGTTGCTCTCCAGAGTTAGTGACGGGAGCCTCTCAGATGACCCCAGTGATCCCCACTTCTTGGTATCCATGCCCCAGTGTAATCCTCTCCCCTTGAGTGTGGCTGACCTAGTGACTCACTTCTAATGAATAAGAGATGAGAGGTCACTTTCAAGTTTAGGTTACAAAAAGGCTGTGGTTTCCAACTGGGGTGCTCTCTGGTACTAGCTGCCGGGTGGTGAGAGCACCCAGATGACCTAAGGAAAGGCTCACAAGAGGAGGCACTGCAGCCAATCAGCTGCCACGTAAGTGCGCTTGGCTGCCGATGCTCCACCACCACCACCCGCATCCCCCAAAACGACGGCAACCCCAGCCAACAGCAATACTGCAACCCCACCGAGACCCTGAGCCAAAGCCGCCAGCTAACCCACACCTGGATTTAACTCAGAAACTGTGAGGTAATAAACGTTTGTTGTTTTAAGCCACTATAATTTGCGGTAACTTGTTACACTGCAACCCAGGACATGACCCCTCCACAGGGCAGTGGCTTCTCCAACAGTACTGACAGGTTGGAGGTATTTTTCCAAGTCACAGCAAACATGGAACTAATGGCTATAAACATCTCTGTTAAAAAATTTCTCCCATGGAAAAAAAAATTCTTTCATGATATCTGCCCAACATTTCAGCCTAGCTCATCTAGCATCTGAACCTGACTGCATTTATTTTTTATTATTTTATTATGTTGATCTGACTTATTTTTACATATTAAGATGAATTCAATAGTTTTTTTTTTTTCTCTTCTGCTGGCTAAATTGTTTCTAATTACCCTGATAGAATGAACGAAGAGCTCCAGCTAAAGGAGACAAAAGCCCTGCCCTCAAGAAGCATCCCTTCCATCTAAGGAAGACAAGTGGGGAGGCCAGCCAGTGATGGTGGGAGGGTCTGTAAAGCAGAAGTCAAGGGTGCTGCTGCTGCTGCTAAGTCGCTTCAGTCGTGTCCGCCTCTGTGTAACCCCATAGACGGCAGCCCACCAGGCTCCCCCATCCCTGGGATTCTCCAGGCAAGAACACTGGAGTGGGTTGCCATTTCCTTCTCCAATGCATGAAAGTGAAAAGTGAAAGTGAAGTTGCTCAGTCGTGACCGACTCTTAGCGACCCCATGGACTGCAGCCTACCAGGCTCCTCTGTCCAAGGGATGTTCCAGGCAAGAGTACTGGAGTGGGTTGCCATTGTCTTCTCCCAAGGGTGCGAGGGGAGCCTCAATAAAGAGCAGCCAAATCAGCTGTGTTCTTTCTACAACAACCACGCCTGTAGTCATTACTTCACACTTTGCCCTGACTCCCTCCTTTACAGGAATGCCCCTTCCGGTTCCCTACCTGGCCTCTTCCTATTCCTCCTTCAAGGTTCAACTTAGTACCTCCTCCTCCAGGCAGCCTTCCATGTCTCCCATAAAACATCCACCACTACAGTCCCCACATTGCCCTGCAGTATTCATTGCTATGACCTTTTCCCTCCCTCCCAGGACTGCTAGTTCCTGTAGGAGAAGAACCAGCCCCTGGTTCAGCGTCAGAGCCCAGGCAGTGAGGAACCAGGGAGAGACTGGATGGTGGCAGGACTGATGAACAGGAGATGAAATAAGGCCCCAAAGGTAGGCTTTTTAGGTGCTGGTGTAGACAGAAAAGGGGACCCTACTGCTTGTCAGATGGGAACTTCAGAAGCCCCACAGACACTAGCAGCACCCTCTTTCCACAGGGATGCCAGCCCAGGCCACAGGAGCTGGAACTTGTCCCCCTTGTTCCCAAACTGCTCCCTTCGGACCACCCAGCCAGCCCGTCTACCCAGGTCTCCTCCCGGCTTGCCTGTTCCCCTCTGCTGACCTGAGCGTGGATGAGCAGAGAGGCAGGAGGGCGATGAAGGTAGTCAGGGTCTTATCAGTCAGCCCCACTTTCCACAAGCTGGAAACGGTGGGAAGCACAGAATCGCAGCTGGAGCATCACCTCCTTCCCATTTGCCCTCCCCAGCCACAGCCTTCCTCATTCCCCTCTTCCCTCAACTCCCCAGGGTCTTCCATGCCCCTTCCGTTCTTTCTCCCAGGCCGCTAGGAGCCTGCCGTCCCCACTGGCCTCCTGCCCCTCCCGCAGCCTCGGTCCCCTACCCCCATGTCCCCTCACTTGATGGCCTGCAGCTGGCTGAGGGAGGGCAGACACTTCGAGAAGATACCCAGGATCCGCTCCTCAACCTTCCAACCTGCGGAAGGGAGAGAAGGAAGGCACCTCGGGCCGGAGGGGTACGGTGGGGTGGGGGACGGGGGGTGGGAGGGGCAGTGCGCGGAGGAGGCCTCACCGCGAATGTAGATTTCCTTCACCGACTTGTCCTCGGGCTCCAGCTCCACCTGGATGGTGGGCCGGAAGAACACGTATTTGCTCTCCAGGCTGTTGAGGCTGCAGGACCCCGACAACCGCTGATCATCTGGAAGGCAGAGAGGGGTGCGAGAAGCCGGGGAAGGAGGGAGAGGGCAGAGTCACCGCCCCGGGCCCCACGATCCGGCCAACCTACGGGTGCCAGAGAGGCCGGGACAGCCCCCACGGAGAGACAGGAGAGCCCCCGCAACAAATCCCCCACACCCGCCTCCCCACCCACCCCCTTGAAATCCACCCCCCTTATTCACACGCACAATGCCCTGCGTACCCGCCGTTCCGCCCGCCGTGAGATGGGAGGCTGAGGATCGACGCAGTGGCCCTGGCAGACACCCTGGCGGCTCCGCTGTCACTCACCTACTGTGGGCTTTTCCGATGTAGAGGCCGAGGGGGCGAAGGTCGGCTGCGGGCGGGGTCGGGTGACCACTTTAGGGAAGTCCGTGTAGCCCCACCGCGTGCAGAGCTCAGCGAAATCTACCTCGAGGATGCCAGTGCACTGGTACTCTTCTGCAGGGGCAGGGACGAGAGTGGGCGGGGAAGGGCCGGGCCGCGCGGAGCTCGCCGGCTGGAGCACAAGGTCGCCACCAGAGGGCAGCAGAGACCAGAGGACGCCGCACCCAGCCCTGCGTCCCCTCCGGCCTGGGATCCGGGCCCAGCGCCGCGTTCCCACGCTCGCCTGCGCGGGGCTTCTGGCCTCGGGGCGGCCCGGAGCCCCTCCGTAGAGGCAGACATCCTTACGGCCATTTTTAGCATGTAAGATGCGTTGTAGAGACCAATACTGAAAACACTTGACAAGAAACAGGGGGAAATCAAGACCTGGAAGAAAGGACTAACGGGCTTGGAATGTCAACAAGGCGGGTGCCTCGGCTCCTCCACCCACCCCGTGAGTCAAGGCCGCTTCCACTCCGGCTCTCCGCTCCCTGGGGTTGGGGGGAGGGGACCTCTGCCTCCCGAGCCCAGCCACCTCCCCTGTTCCTTCCTTGCGGGGACTGCCCAGGGTCACACTAAGAAAGAAGGCCCAGGCCTGATGTGAGAAAAGGAAGGAACCCACAAGGACCTCTCCAACTCCCCACCCCACTCCCCCATCCCTACTCCCCCAACCTGACAGGTAGACTGAGGCCAAGCAGGGCGGTAGGATTTATTTATTTAAGAAATATAGATAGAGCCCGTACTCCTGTCCCACACTGTTCTAAGTGCTTTGGAAATCTTAACTCATTCAGGAGTTGTAGTAATTCAGGCAGATGCCCAGCACTTCCCATCCTGAGGGGTCTGCAGGCCTGAGGTGTCTGAGTACCCAAAGATGCCTGCTCTTCCCTGCTCCTACAATGGGCCTCCCAGCAAGAAGTGGTTCCTTGAGATGGGAAGGGGTGTCCCAGCAAAGGGGACACTCTGGAGGCAGAGGGTGGACTTGATGCCGGCCCTCTCTTTCAAGTGCTGGGCAGCCTGGAGACCCCGCAGCAGCATCACCCAGGCCACAGGCTGCAGGGGCTGCGCCCAGAGAAGAGAATTCCTGCAGCTAACAGCGGGGATGCTGCCCACAGGGTGTGGGCCACTGGGAGATTGTGTGCTCAGCACGGTGAGGGCAAACGAGAGGAGGCACTGGGAAGTGAGGGGGAGCCCCTTGTACAGCTGGCTCCTGCCTGGGGCCTGCTTTCCCAAGCTCTTCTCTCTGCTGGGAGAACCCCTCCATCCTTCCTTGCTTCACTCACACCATCTTCTCTAAACAGAGATTCTCAAACTTTAACAGCTGTCTGTAAGAATCATCAGGAAAGCCTGTTAAGAATTTCCTGAGCCCCATCCCTCCTGGATTCTGATCCCATAGTCTAAGCAGAGTCCATGAATTTGCATTTCCAACAAGCTCACTGTGCGTGTCCAACTCTTTGTGACCCCATGGACTGTAGCCCGCCAGGCTCCCCTGTCCATGCGGATTCTCCAGGCAAGAGTACTGGAGTGGGCTGTCATGCCCTCCTTCAAGGGATCTTCCTGACCCAGGGGTTGAACCCACATCTTCTGTGTCTCCTGCATTGGCAGGTGGATTTTTTACCCACTGAGCCACCTGGGAAGCCGTAACAAGTTCACAGATGGCGCCAAAGATGGGCCAAGGAGGGCACCCGAGAACCCCGGTCTAGAACAGCACGCCCCCAGTGATGGAAATATTCCACATCTGGGCTTCAGCTAGCACCCACTCAGTGGGCAGCACAGCCCTGAAAGGGCCTTGCTCCTACTTTGCTCCCCTCTCACACTCCCTCCTCACGCTCACTGTGAGCTCACCTCACCTCACAGCTTCTTGAAAGGAAGCCGCCAGATGGGGTTTTCTCTAAATCTGTAAACCTTGCTGCATCTGCCTTCACTCTGCCCTGTGTGAACCCTGCCCCAGCGCCCCTGCTAAAGCTTCTGTGACCATGCAGCCGGCCGTGTCCTGTTATCACTCCCTTTCTGTCTGACTTCTCTGGCTCCTCTGTCAGCTCCTCTTCCTCTAAGATCCCTGAGGCTGGGTTCTGAGCCCATTCCTGTCTCTGGCTCCACTCCCTCCCTCCCCAGGGGAATCTGTTTTATTCCCAGGGTTTAAATGCACCCAAACAGCGGCTCCCAATTCACATCTCCAGACCTGACATCATCTCACTGCACCAGACCCTTCCATCCAGCTGCTCAGCCAACACCAACCCTTGGAAATCTCTCACAGGCTCTTCCTTCATGCATGCCTGTCTCCATGGATGGCCCTTTAACCCATCCCACAACCAGTACAGAAACATGGAATCGTTCTTGCTACCTCCCTCACTTCCCCTCCCCCCACCATCCACTACTTCACCAACTCTTTTTCTACCATGGAAGTATTTTTCCAAGAAGCCTAACCCAGCTCCCCATTACCTTCCTCCAGCTACAACTGTCCGTCACCTGGGCTATTAAAATGCCTCGTAGAGGGAGAGGGTGGGATGATTTGGGAGAATGGCATTGAAACATGTATAATATCATATAAGAAACGAATTGCCAGTCCATGTTCGATGCATGATACAGGATGCTTGGGGCAGGTGCACTGGGATGACCCAGAGGGATGGTTCGGGGAGGGAGGTGGGAGGGGGGTTCAGGATGGGGAACATATGTACACCCGTGACGGATTCATGTTGATGTATGGCAAAACCAATACAATATTGTAAAGTAATTAGCCTCCAATTAAAATAAATAAATTTTAAAATTTTTTTAAAAATAATAAAATGCCTCATAACTCATCTCCCTGCCCCCATTCTCTCCCTCTGCTACTCCATTTCCCACACAGCAGCCAGAGTGGGGTGTGTGTGTAGGAGTGTATGAGTGTGGGTGTGTGTGTGGGTGTGATGTAGCTGGGTTCATATCTATAGAAGATTCTAAACTGTCTTTTTTTTCTTCTAGAAAATGCTCTTTCTCCAGCTCCTATAGCTCCCCTCCCACAGCCACCAGCATTGACAAAGAGATGGCACCTGACCAAGGTCTGATATCAGAGTGTTTTCTCCAAGTTGTTTTTCTGAGTCCAGAGATCTCAAGTTCCTGTCTGTCTTCAATGCAAAGCTGGTGGTTTGAATCAAGAAGGCTTCCAATCAATTCCCCTTTGTGGATAATTAGTTTGGGTTGGGGTTCTATCAGTTGCAACATAAAAAGCCACACTCATATGCATACTTTTCCAATGATGTTCGTTTCCTAGAGAATGTAAATTCCATTCCAGCTGGACTGTGTCCATCTCATTCTGTCTCTGTCAGACCTGGCTACAGAGCAGACATCAAAGAAGTAATTGTTGGAATAAATGTCTATAAAACTCAAAGTCACTCTTGGCAGTGCCCGTGCATCTTCCCATCACTCCCTGGACCCTCTTCTCTCATACAAATTGGCACATCTTATTGTATTTGTCAGCATCCCAAACCAGTGTGGGTTCTTTAAGATCAAGTTCAATACAAACATCTGCCAAGCTGGGTTGCAGGAACTGTGCTGGGACTGAAACTGTGATTCATATCCCAGGATGGAGCAGGGCGCTTGAGATGGGTGTGGAATGTATGTTTGTTGAGTGAACAAGTGAATTTGCAGTTTATAAAAATACTCTCACCATCACCTCCATTGTGCCTCCTCACAATAGTCAGGGCAGGACTTCACAGTACAGAGAAGAAACAAGCCTAATAACACGTGAACACCCAATAGTGTGACCACTTACAACACTCTTACCACGTGCCAGGAGCTATTTACATTCACATACGGAACTTCCGCCGGTGGAGTCCTTTTCCACACAGCACTCCTTAGCACTAGAAATTCTATTATTATTTGCTAGTATTTGGTAGCATATTATTACTACCTCGCCCGCTAGTGCCTGACTCAACGACGACGCCCCATCCAGTCTGGCTAATCTGAGGGACGAGTGGCTGGTGGGAGTGCGTGGAGCCGAAGCCTAGAGGCCTAACCCCCTAACGCCGTCACCAACGTACCAGGGTTTTTGGGCTCCTCCTCGCCCACCGGCGGCAGGACGGTCGCCGGCTTCTCCTTGGCCCCGCGATCCCCCTTCTTGGTCACTGCACCCGATGATTTCTGGATCCCAGGACGCGGGGCCCTGGGTGACGTCGCGGGTGGTGCGCTTGCCTCCCCTGACATGCCTCTGCCGTCCGCAGCGACTCTGGGGACCCTCACGGGGGCGAGGAGGCAGGACCAGACTCTGTAGGGCTTGCCCTGGAGGTGGCTGAATCGAGGGTCTCTACTTTCGCCTGCACCAGCTGGACCCGTCTGCGGTGGCGTCGCCTCCGCGTCCCTCTCCACGACAACCGCGCGAGGTGGGCCGGCCCGCGGGCAAAGGGCAACCGCGGAGCGCACGCGAGGCCTAGGGGGCACCATAGAGTCACTAGTAGGAGGCGGTGCCCGGAGGGCGGAGCCACGGAGGAGGACCCCCGGGAAGGGCGGAGTCAGGGCAGAGTGAGCCCGACTGGGCGGCAGGGGGTCACAGGAGCAGAGGAGCCCGGGAGGGCCGCACCCTGGGGACCCAGTGCGAAAGGAGAAGAACCTGGGCGGGGCTGTGGAGGAGGGAGACGAGTGGATCCCGGACTGGACCCGACCGGACCAAGGGAGGGGGCGGGGCTAGGGCGAGATTAGGGCGGAGAGGTGGGGCTGGGGGGTCGGGCTAGGAGCCTTCCAAAGTCATCCGCGAAACTGAACCGGAGGAAGCCCGACGTCAACTCAGCGTATTAGGGGTCATGGCTGTCGGAGGAACCTAGGAAAGAGTCCGGGCAGGGACAGATCCAGTCTCCGGGGTCCGCCCTCCTCTCCTGTAAGGAGAGGGCCCTTGGTGGAAGAGTCCCAGAGAGACCCGCAGAATTGGCGAGTTGGCGTGGCTGTTGGTTTGTAATCTCGACCCCATTTATTTAGCTTCCTGGAGGTCTGGGGACTTAGTTGATCCACTGAGTTAAGGAGGCGGGTCACGCTTCCTAGAAAGTTGGATTCAAAGTCCTCAGGTAGTCTAGACGCTACTGGGCCCCCGTCTGAGTATACCCTCTCCCTGTCCCCTCTGCTCTCCTGCCCACTCCATTCCATCCCCCCACCCCACCCCTAACTACTCCCAGACCTTCCCACCTTTGAGCCTTTGTGCTGTTCCGCTGTAGAAATTCTACCCTTTGGGAAAGGCTTCGACCTGCCCAGGCTTGTAGCTCTCGGAGCAGCAATTTGCCCATCTATCTTAGCATTTGCCAGTATTTACCATTGGTACCTTTAACTCACTCGGCCACTCAGCCTTTGGGGGAACATTTATTGAGTGCCTACTATGTGCCAAGGGGAACCAATGTTGAATATAAACATGGGATTCCTGTTTTCAGGGAGCTTACAGTCTGGTGGGGAAGGCAGAGAATAGTCAAATAATCACATTAAAAACCAACACATTAGAGAAGAGCCTGGCACCCTGTTGGCCTTTTGCTGGTATCCGGTGCATAAATACATCTGTCTTCAATGCTATGAAAGAGAAAACGGGATGTGGTGTACAAGCAGGAATTAACAGGTGAGTGGGGGAGGAAGAGCATTCCAGATGTGCTAAGTCCCTGTCATAGGAAGCCATGTGGCTGAGAGAAGAACACAGAGGCCAATGTAACTGGAGCAGAGAGACAGGGAACACAGTTCAGAGTAAGGCTGAAGAGACAGACAGGCCAGGCCAGCAAAGCCTTTAAGGCCTTGGACAATTTTGACTGTAGCCCAAGAGCCATGGGCCACCAATGGAGACTTTCAGACAGAGGTAACCTAACCAGCTTGTATTTTGAGCAGCTGATTGGAGGGAGGACCAGATGAATGCAGGGATGCCAGTCAGGCTATTTCTAGAGTTAACTGGGTTTGGGCTGCCTCTCCATTATAGTGAGTGCCCCAAGTCAGGATCAGTGCCTGGTACCCCTTTGAAACCACACACACACACACACACACACATACAAACACACACCCCTATACACACACGCGCACAGAGCCTAGGCCAGGAGTGCACAGAAAAGTTACCCAATATACATTTTTTACATTGATTTGAAATCAGTTATCCAGCAACACTGAACCCAGCAGTTTATGTACACAGGGCCCTGGGGGCCTTGGGAAGCACTGGGTTGGGGAAAAGGAACACAGACTTCTTGCTGACTGTGTTCCCATGATAGAACCTGGGAGCCAGGCTCCCATCTCCTCTCCATTCACTTCTTCTATTAAACATGTTCATATTCACGGCTGGCCAGTCCCCTCCCTGCTCCTGGCAGGGTACAGTGGGCTCTGTCCTCAGCCTCAAGCAGCAAAGAACAGGTACGCTGACTTCTGCACACCCTCTCGGCTCCTCAGCGGTCCTGGCGCCGAACTGGGGGTGAGGGGGGGTGCCGAACTGGAGGCAAGTCGTAGTGTACAGGGATGTGGCTGTTCTTGGGGGAGTCATAGTGTCCAGGAGGCAGGCCCGGGGGCAGTGGGGGCTGGGACCCCACAGAGTCTCGGTCTGGAGACAGAGAGGGGAGACGACAGAGAGGCGGAGGTGACTCCTCCCCTCCCACCACCCTCCTCCCCTCTCCAGCAGCTCCTGCCCAAAGCCGATGAATGGTGCCTGGCTATCCGCAGCTCCTCAGCTGCCAGTCGGGGAGGCCACCTCAACCTGCCCACCTCACAAGATAGGAAGACACTCTGTCACCTGCCTTGTTCCCAGCTTTTCTGGGTATCAAGTTTACAACTCAGGTGATGTAAAACCCCCATTTCAAATCCTTAGCGCTGTGAGGTGGGTGCCGCCACCTACAGGCTCTAAGAGGCAGTATGACTTCCCAAACATCACCCTTGGTTTGAGCGTAAGTCTGAGCCCCAAAGAAGGCTTTCCTAATAGCTCAGTGGTAAAGAATCTACCTGCCAATGCAGGAGATGTGGGTTCTATCCCTGGGTGGGGAAGATCCCCTAGAGAAGGAAATGACAACCCACTCCAGTATTCTTCCCTGGGAAATCCCATGGACGGAGGAGCCTGGTGGGTACAGTCCACATGCTTGCAGAGTCGGACACGACTTAGCGACTAAACAACAACTGATGCCAAAGACCTTGCTCTTGCTGCCACTTCATGCCACCTCTACACTCTTGTCCCGTCCCTTCTCTCTGCCCTCGTCCCTGTTCTCTCTGCTCCAGTGGAAAAGGAGGGCTCACCATGGACCAGAGGGCTGGGCTGCTCATAGGTACCACTGTCTCTCTGTGGCTGGGGGTGTCGCCGCCTCTGGCTGTCGGGGAGCTGAGGAAGCTGCCTGGGGGGAGACCCTGAGGAAGGGCCTTTCATCTCCACGTAGCTGCTCTCCCGGGGGCTCCCTAGCAGGCTGGGCAGGTCCCGGATGGTGGCATAGGGGTTTTCACTGCTCAGGGAAGCCATGCTGGCCCCCAGCTCCTCTTCAGAGATGGGTCCTAAAGATGGGGGAAAAAAGTCAGGCTCAGTGGAGGCACTGGCGCCTAAACCCCAGGGCAGCCCCCTCCCACCCCCACCCCTGTGCGCTCACCTTTACTGTAGAATGGGCCGGGGCCATTACTGTTGCTGTAGCTACAGCTGTAGCTTCGGTCCAGGCGGCTGCTACCTAACAAGGAGAAAGCAACCCGCAATCAGGCCCCTGGGCCCCACCCCAGGGTCCCCACCCCAGGGTCCCCTCCTCTAGAACTGGGGCCTGGAACCCCTTCTACAGACGTGTGCACTCAGATGGAGCTGGATGCTGGGCTGCATACGTCCACCTTCACCACAGGCCTTGGCCCCCAGGCTTCTACCTCTGTCCAGAGGCCCTGGCGGGGGCTCCCGGCGGTGCTTCCAGTCTGCAGGTAGCGTGGCATGGTTATCAAGTCCGTGGGCTCCACCTGGTCGCTCAGAGGCCTGGAGGCTGGCAAAGAGCTGACTGCCTGGAACCTGGCAGGGGAGGAGGGGTGGGACAGGAACACGCAGAGCTAGAACTCTCCGGAGGCCCGGAGCTGCACCCACCAGGCACCCACCGTGCACACCCACCCCTAGCACCGACCTTCTTAGCGGGTGGGGGGTTCGGTGAGCACTGTGATAGGGTGTGGTAGCTGGGGTTGGAGTAGTAGTGACTGTAGCTCGGAGGGACATCTGCACAAACAGACACAGGTGCGGGGTGGCCTGCCAGGTCAGACACAGGCCTGGGCCCAAGACAGCCATTCTGTCCCAGGAGATCCGCAGTCGGCCTCGCTGACCTCCCTTCCTCTCTCCAGCTCCCCGCTTCCCATCTCCTAGGTCCAGGGAGGGATGCAGAAGCCCCGCATCCCACCTGCCCTGTGCCGAAGAGTCAGCGCGCACGTGAGTCCTACCCCGGGCCAGCTCACCTGGCATGACATACTCAGAGCCGTCCAGTCGTCCGCTGCTGTAGCCCACTGCCAGGTGCTGATGCTCCTTGCCCTTTTGCCAGTGACGGTAGCCAATGAACAGCGCCACCAGGGCCACCACCAGGGACCCCAGCACTGCGATGCCAATCACTGCCCCAAGCGAGTTATAGGCCACCGGAGGGGTGGGCATCATGGTGATCGGCTCCTGGCTTCCTGTGTGGGATGGAGTGGTTGCTCAGGACATTGTCTTGGCCCTGTTGGTGAGCTTGGGATGCATGGATGGGAGAGGCCCCAGTAGGAAGGCAGGGTGATACGAGAGTACCACTTAGCGGAGACCTGGACAGGTACCTATGTCCTAGTTCCCTGGGGACAGTGCAGAGGCAGGGGCTAGATGAGAACTCACCGATCCTGCAGGGGGCACCACTGTGCCCTGGAGGACACACACAGGCCCCAGTCTCCGGGTGGCACCTCTCTCCAGGACCGCACTGGCACGGTTGGGAGCAGTTGGCACCAAACATCCCTGGAGAACAGCCTGGGAGAAAGTGGAAGAGGAGATCAGAGGGGCAAGGGAATGGCAGTCCCCTCCTTGGGCTAGGGCTGGCGGTCGGGGCATGGAGTTGCCCTTCTGTTGGTACCTTCCAAGCAGAGATGTCCGGTCCAGCCTGGGGGACAGGAACAGCTCCCATCCTGGGGGTGGCAGGTCCCACCATGGCGACACTGGCAGAGCTGGGCACAGTTGGCTCCCCAGTGTCCCAAAGGGCATGCTGCAGGAGACAAGGTTGGAGCCTGTCTGGCGGGCAGGGCCAGCGTCTCCTGGGTGAATTCTCAGTCCCCAGCGTCACTGAAGCCTTCCACTCAGCTTTGGTCTCCCCAGAGACACCAAGGCTTCGAACGGTATCTACACACTGATGACTCATCTGCAGCCGTGTCTCTAGCCTGAATTTCAGATCCACGTGCCCAGCTGCCTGCCTAACCTCTGCACCTGCCTGTCTAACAGCCTTTCAAAATAATGTGATCAGGGCCAGACAACCAAAGGCTTCCAAACTACCCTACATCACT
This sequence comes from Bos javanicus, assembly GCF_032452875.1. NCBI lineage: Eukaryota > Metazoa > Chordata > Mammalia > Artiodactyla > Bovidae > Bos > Bos javanicus. The sequence continues at coordinate 14,108,725 of NC_083870.1, forward strand.
TAGCTCTGGACTTCTTTTTTTTTTTTTTTTAATATAAAAGAGAAGTAAATGCTCACACTATTCAAGGCATAATTTTTGTGTATATGATACTAGCAGGTAATCTAATAGTAGTTACCAAATTCTATGGAAAAAGTCATCTCCAAGATCAATTCCCTCTACCCTGCCCGTCTTTTTCATGGTAACTGCTTCTCATTTTCCCTTTTCAAAATTTGCTTTATTCAGTTTTTTGGACTAATCTTTTCCATGATGTTCTTCGTATGTTTATGTGGGAAAGAGGCCATTATAAATAAATAAAAAATAAATTGATGATGCAAAAAAAAAAAAGTCCATAACTGAGTTTATGGTTTTCCCATTTTTCCCATGCAGAAGGGCAGGGAACTTTTTTCCCTGACCCGTTCACTGCTGCATCCTGAGCATCTAGGACAATACCCAGCATGTAGGTGATGCCCTATACATATTTGCTTATTGTGTTTACATCAATGGCTGAATCAAGGCGGGTCCAGATCAGGGGAATGGAAGCCTCTCAGTCCTCAGCCCACCCCCTCGGCATGCACTCAGACACACGGGCAACCACGTACGTTGAGAACAGTCAGGGCCGGTCCAGCCAGCCAGGCAGTAGCAGGTCCCATTCGAAGGGTGGCAGGAGGAATGGTTGGCACACTTGCAGGGCACACAGCGTTTGCCGTAGCGGCCAGGCTGACAGGCTGGGGGAAAGGGGCTCGTGGTGACTGGGGGCAGGGGCCAACCCTCAGTCAGCCCTTGACTCCACCCTCTCCCACCGTGTGTAACCAGCCCATAGACTGCAGTCAGCACAGCAGGCCAAGAGGGGTAGAGTGGGAGCTTCTGGCATCTGGCACTGGACTGAAAGGCAGACGGAGAGGAGGGAACCTCACATTTCTGGCAGAAAGGGCCTCGGAATCCGGGTGCACAGATGCAGTTGCCAGTCTTGGGGATGCAGGTGCCCCCGTTCCTGCAGGCACAAGCGTTGCTGCAGTTGGCTCCCCAGAAGCCCTCAGGGCAGGGCTGGTGGCAGCGGGTACCTGTGGGAGGGGTAGGATGAGCCTGGCCTGGGTCCCCTCTCCTCATCCATAAGGATTCTCTGCACACGTGTCCTGTGGGATACATCCCCCCAACTCCACGGTAAGCCTGGGGCCTGCCCACCATAATGCTCACCTGTCCACCCCGCCTGGCACTGGCAGTGTCCGTGAACAGGATCGCAGCCGTCAGCATGGTCACAGTCACAGCGACTGGCACAGCCTTCACCAAACTGCCCCTTCTTAGAAAGGGAGTGTGGGGTAGGACAGGCCAGTAAGCTGGGGGATGTGGTGCCCTCCCCTCCACCCAGGCAGGCAGGCTGTTGCGCACTTACTGGGCAGGGGAGCTGGCAGTTGGTCCCATGCCACCCAGGGGTACAGGTACAGGCTCCAGTCTGGGGACTGCAGGCTGCCTCATGGGCACACTGGCAGCTGGCATTGCAACCGAAGCCCCAAGTTCCAGGCGGGCAGGGCACAGAGCAGTTACCACGCTGCCAACCTGGAAGAGGGACTTGTAGGTAGGCATGGGGACCCAGCTGCCCTCCTGAGCAAGCACACACTGGGCAATGACTGTGCCAGACTCTGAGCTACCAGCATGGGGTGGGGATGGGGGTGCTCACGGCCCCATAGGAGACCAGCATGTGAATCGTTGGATGTTGGACAGAAGGCTGAATGACCGTCGGGGATGCACCACCCCCTTCTGGGTCTTGGTTGCCTATTCTGCCAAAAGAAGGGGATTGGCAGCAAACCCAAATGCTTACTGAGGCCCCATTAAGTAACTAAATGTGTTATCCACGTCATGTATAAGACAACAGGGAGGAGTGGGGACTGGTGACTGGGACATTTGTTAAATATGATGGAGAGCTAGTGAAACAAAACGTGTTTAACTAGCCCTAAAGACTGCCAACGGGCCACCCCTGGTAGATCTCCTGGCACCGGCATTCTGTGATTCTGGATGACTGAGGATGAGGAATGTTCAGCAAAGAGATGCCTCTGGCCTGGGCCTTTAAGGACAATTGGGATTTTTGTGGTTGAAACAAAAGCAAAGTGGATATTCCAGGAAGGAAGTAGCCTGGCTACTTTCCCGCCGTCCAGCTGCTGCCCAGTGATTCCGCCCCTATCCTGCAGCCTCTCCCCAACCCTTGGCCTGCCCCTGCACTTGGACTCTCCCTTCTTCCCATGGCCCCGCCCCCAAATCGTCCTTCCAGGAGACCCCAACCCAGTACCTTCCTTGCAGACGCAGGTGCCATCGATGGGCGAGCAGGCAATGGCATTTTCGCAGGAGCAGCGTTGCGAGCAGTTGACTCCGTAGGTGTCAGGGGGGCAGAGGCTAGCGCAGTGCGGTCCCTGAAAGTGGGGGGTGGGTGGGCGCACTCATGAGAGGGGCGGGCGGACTCCCTGAGCCTCTTCCGCACCTCCCTCGCGGTGGGGCTCGCCTCACCGTGTAGCCGGGCGCGCACCGGCAGAGGCCGCTGTCGGGCTGGCAGACGCCGCCGTGAAGGCAGAGGCAGTGCTCCTGGCAGCCCGGCCCGTGCGTGTCCTGCGGGCAGCTCTCGTTGCAGTGGAGGCCCGCCCAGCCCGGCAGGCACGAGCACTCCCCGCTCATCGGGTGGCAGCTGCGGGCGGAGACGCGGGCGCGGGGCGGTCTGACCCGGGGTCCGCAGGCCGACCTCCCCCCGCCCCACGCCCGCCTCCGCGTGGTGGGAGCCGAGCATCGCGGGGTGGAGAGGGTAATCAGGGAGGCTCCGCGCCGTTCCGAGGGCGGTCCCCAACACCCCCGTCCCCGAGGCCCCGCCCGGTTCCCCTCTGCCACATCTGTGTCCCGCCCCCGCCCAGGATATGCCCCCGGTGCTTTTCGTGACTCCGGTGGCTTCAGCACTGAAGGCCTCTCCCACTGGCCTCCTGACCCCTTGACCACAGCGTCCCACGGCCTACCTGAGGCTGTGTTCCGGGTCGCAGGTGCAGGGCACCTGGCAGCTGAGGCCATAGAGGCCGTCGGGGCAGAGGCGCTCGGCGCAGCGGTCCCCGGTGAAGCCGTGTTCGCACAGACACGCGCCGTTGGCCGGGAAACAGCGGGCGCCCGGGGCGCAGTCACACGTCTCAGCACAGTCCTGCCCGAAGCGGCCCACGGGGCACTCCTCGCGGCACCTGGGTGCCTCTGGGGAGTGAGCCTGGCAGACGCCGTCCACAGCCGCCCCCGCACCCCTCATGCCCGGGCTAACACCACTCACCGGTCCCCCGTGTATCCCGGAGCACAGCGACACTGCCCGGTGAATCGGTCGCAGAGGCCTCCGTTGTGACAGCGACATTCCTGGGAGCAGTTGGGTCCATGGAAGCCCTCGGGGCAGGGCAGGGAGCAGATGGTGCCCTGTGGGGGCTGAGAGGTCAAGAGAGCCCCAGGAGCCCAGCCTCCTCCCCATGGTCAAGGACCCACCAATACCCTATACCGGCAAACACTCAAACCTCTCCAGGGCCCCCACAGCCTACCCTCCTCACACACATCCCCCTCAGAAGCCCTGGAGAATTCATACCCACAGGCCCCACCCTTCATACCGTCCATCCAGGTGGGCAGCTGCAGGAATCCTGGGAGGCCTGGAAGACTCCCCCATTTTGGCAAGGCGGAGTGCTGGGGCAGGAGAAGCCAACACTACTGGGTGAACAGGACACCTCGCAGCTGTTGAGCAGAGGGGGTGAGGTCAGTCTGTAAACAAGCAGTACCTACGGAATTCCCCCTTTGCCTCCCAGGCCCTCCGGACCCCAGGGTTCAGTGAGCCACACCCACCCGTCCCCGTGGTGTCTCATCCCCCTTCCCTGTTGGGCCGGGCAGGGATCAAAAGTTTCCAGGACTGGAAATGGCAGGGACACACAGCCCCATCAAGTGGGACAGAGTGAAGAGCCCATGGGTGGTCTGTCTGCTCTCCACAGCCCTCCACTCCACCTTTGCTCATGCTGGTCTCTCTCTGGGGGGAACATCTCTGCCTGCCATAGTTTTCATCCCAAGGGCTCAACCCTGGAGCTCCTCCATGAAGCTGGATCTTTGATCTCCAACTAGAGGGATGATGTCCCTCCTGTGACTCCCCAGCGCCCCCTGCACCCTGCTGTGCAATAGGCTCTCTGTGACTGTCTCAGCCCTACTTGGGGACATACTTTCACTCACACACTGGCTCATGTTATCTTCACAGCAACCCTTTGATATGGACAACACTGCTCCCATTTCATAGAATACAATCTCGTGAAGAGACAGTAATGCGTTCAAGGTTGCTCCACCAGGGAACAGCAAAGCTGGGACCAGGATCTTGGCCCCTTGGTTGCATCCCCAAACTGAGGATCCTGAGTCCCCTGCTGTCCCCGTATGTGCCCGTGCATCCGGGTCTGCGATCCCGTTAAGTGTGCGTTCCTCCCGTTACATACGTGGGCCCGGTTCTCTCTGGGGGGCAGAGGCAGGCTCCGGTCTGGGGGTTACAGGGCGCCCCATGGCACTGGCAGCTGAACTGGCAGGCAGGGCCATAGAGGCCAGGGGAGCAGGGCTGAAGGCAGTGTGGGGGCTGCAGGCCAGAGGGACAGGAACATGCCCCACTCTTGGGGTCACAGGAGCTGCTGTTGCCGCAGTTGCAGGGCTTGTCACACTTCGGCCCCCACACTCCTGGGGCACAAGCTGGGGGATGAGAGGGGGGAAGGAGGTCACCAGGGGTCTTGCCCCTCCCCCGCTCCAGTTAGTTCCTATCTCTGTCTCCTGATCCCCACACATGCTGCCATGCCTGGCTTTGGCCCATCCACTGCACCACACCCCCAGAAGAGGCAGCTGGCTGCAGTGGGACCCTGCTGGGTGGTTGCCCTGGAGTCCTAAGCACCTGTGCCCTGGTAGGGAGGGTATGCCTCCTTGGAGGCACAAAAGGACTTGCCCTGCAGTCACCAGCCACTCACCACTGGAGCAGTCGTCACCCCGCCAGTCTTGCACACATTGGCACTGATTGGGTGCCACACAGCGGCCATGGACACACTCCTGAGCACAAAGCGCTGGGGCAGAGATGGGGGTTGGGAGTGAGAAGATGCTTCCATTCCTGCCCTACTCACCTTTTATCCTCTGAAGCCCAACCCCAGCTTCCTCCCATACCGGGGACCTGGAGTTAGCCTGCCAAGCAGCATTTCAGCCTCTCAAGACACAGAAAGACTGAGAGTAAGCAACTCAGGTCAGAGCATGTCAAGACCTCAGGATTCTGGGCTCCCCAGCTCCTTTCTGTGAACTTCTCAAAGCACCTTGCTGGGAAATGAGGGTGGGGGTGAGGTTCCTCACATAGGAATCAGATATGGATGCTGTCCAGAGAGGGGCTGGGGTGCTCAGGCTGGGTAGGAGTCTCTGTAGGGGGTTGGTGATGGTCCAAGCTGAGGAAAGGGGAGACAGAGCGAGCAGGCTCCACTCCGGAGATTTCAGGGTGCCGGGGACAGGGGACAGGAGAGACTGGACAGCGACAAGTCAAAACAGATAGGGACAGGCAGAGTCAGAGAGAGAAGCAGACGCCAAGCCCAGGGACAAAGAGACCCAGGCGGCCCCAAGACAGAGCTGCAGAGCCAGAGACAGCCGACGGACTTGGAAAGAGGGAGTGGGAGAGACCTGGGGTCAACTAGAGACAGAGGTTTGAAGTGGCAGCTTTGTCCTTCGAGACAGACAGGGCCGGGGAGGCGGAGGGCAGGGGAGTAGCCCCCCTGGACTCACGGACACAGGCCCCGCGGCTCTCATAGAAGCCCCGGCAGCACTGCAGCCGCATCCGGTGCTCCGTCTTCACCACTTGGCGGTACACGGTCCGGTAGACAACACTGGGGAGATCCAGAGCTGGCCCTCAGTCTCCCCTGCAGAGGCCCCGGCTTCCACCCCGCCCCAGTGTGGCCCTGGCAGGGCCTGGGCCGCCTCCCAGCACTCTACACTGGGGGAGCAGAGGAAGAACACTCTCTCTTTGCTCCCCGCCCAGCCACACACCCACACAACACACCACACCTGCCCACGGAGGGGACAGGCACTCACGTGGGCCGGGGGCAGGTGTGCGGGCTCTCCCAGGGCCGGCTGCAGGGCTCCGAGGGGAGCAGGCTGAAGGGGCGGGAGAGCGACTCCTTGGTAGTGGTGGTGAAACTGCAAGGCAGGGATCAGCGTCGGGCCCAGGGCAGGGAGAGCCTGAGCCGGCACCCCGGTGGCAGGGGTGTGGGGGCTGGGCCACAGTGCGAAATATTCAGATTTGCTCCTCCAAGCCGAGGGTGGAGCCCCATCCTGTCCTCCTTCGATCTAGAGGGATCCTCCCTGAGTTGGAATATTCCTGGGAATATGCCATTCCAGCCTTCCATTCTCCACCCCTGCCCCCTGGCCTCCTTCTCCCTATATGGGGAGATTGAGCCAGAATTGACTTCTGGGCCCAGAGGATGGACATAGGCTGAAGCACTTCTGGCCAAATCTGACCTTGTTCCCCAACCCCGTCCCCTTTGCTCTCCCTGAGCGAGACCCTCTGCTTGCCCCATAGTGAATAGTTCCTCCCCTGTGTTTTGTCCTGCAGCCAGCCTCACACAGGGGCCAAGGAACCGGGATAAAGAGAGGACAGGGTCAGAGCTGAGATGGAGAATGAAACGATCAAGATGGGGATGGAGTCAGAGCATCCCGCTGAGGGGGTAGAGGTACTAGACGAAGAAATAGGAAGGAGGTGAGGCTGGAGAGAGGGAGGCGATGAGGAAAGAGGAGCCCCAGGGAGGAGAATAAAGAGCAGGGGGCTTGGGGCCCTCGAGGTGCAGCAGGGGCCCTCTCTCACCTTTCCCAGAAGCTGCAGGTGTTGGGGTCCTTAGGGTTGAGGGTGGCAGCCAGCCCCAGCTCCAGGGCGAGGAGAAGGAGGGCTCGCAGGGGTGGTGACATTGCAGGGCCCTGTGACAGGGCCAGGCGCAGAGCAGGTGAGAGGCACTGTAGCCACAGATCTGGAGGAGCAAGTCTCTGCAGAGACAGAGCCAGGCTGAGAGCAGAGATGAGGCTGCTGCCTCTGGTCCTCTGAGCCCTGCTCCCCGGGCTCCAGCTCTTTTTCCTGACCGCGTGGAGCACTGCCACGCTTCTGAGTCTTTCTCACGTGGTTTCCTCTGTCTGGACATCCTCCTCTCATTCTTCACCTTGAGCACTCACCTTTCAAGGTCTAGCCCGAGTATCACCCTCTTTCTTTGCCCTGCTCCTAGGCTTCCACTGGCAGACAGCCCCCACCCATTCTTTCAGGGACCCCCCAGCACCATTCCCCACAATACTGCTGTTCTAGTGCCTGTTCCCTGACCATGACTTCTGGAGGCAGGGACCTGTGCGTGAATTCCCAGCCCCTAGCCCAGCCCCTACCCAGGGTACCTGGATATTGTACCAAGGTTCCCCTGGTGGCTCAGACAGTAAAGAATCCCCCAGCAATGCGGGAGACCTGGGTTCAATCCCTGGGTTGGGAAGATCCCTTGGAGAAGGGCATGGCAACGCACTCCTGTATTCTTGCCTGGAGAATCCCCATGGACAGAGGAGCCTGGCAAGCCATGGTCCAGGGGGTCGCAGAGTCAGACACGACTGAGCAACTAAGCACAACACAGTGAAATAGGAGCCGATGAAGGGAAGTTACAAGAGAAGCCGGCCTGGGCTCAGTTAGGGAAAGAACTTTCCAACAGTTGAAGCAGTTCTGTGACAGAATCAGCAGCCTCGCGTGGTGAACTCCCCTGAAGGTAGGCAGGCAGAGGCCAAACCACCATCCCCCCCAGTTTTGGGGCTTCCAGCAGTTAGGGCCTTCCTACTGGGGAGGAGTAGGATGGGTCCCAGTGACCCTGGAAAAGGCCGCTCCCTCCACTGGTGCACGGGCACAGCTCCTACTGCCTCCTGAGAACCAATGGTGACTTCTCTTCCCAACTTCTTCATCAGTGCTGTCACATTAGTAGTTTGAAACCAAGCACGGGGGGATTATTTACACCACAGAAATCGGCAAACACCACAAAGTGGAGCCAGCACCCCTCCCCACCAGAGCCGGTTGTTAAAGCCATGCCAGCACACCCCTGCACCCAACTCCAGGCACTGTCACCGAGGAGGTCCCCAACCTGACCTCAGCCTTGAGAAGCCCCCAGCTCCCTCTGACCACCCACCCGCCATCTGGAAGTGGGCTCCTCCCCCTCTCCTCCACGCCTGGCCTCACCCGGGGGGCGGGAAGCAGCTCAGGACCTCAGAGGAGTCTGTTCTGACTCCTGAGCTCAAGCCCCTTGAGCAGCCACCCCCGCCACTGGTTTCAGATTCTCTGTTCAGTGTTCCTAAAACTTGCCCTGGCTCCCTCCTCTACAGCTCCCTGAGGCACCCACATCTGCTTATAATTTTCCCAGGAAGAGAGAAAGGTCATGGTAGCTGGCCCCTTCCCCCTGAGTATCTCTGGAATGCCTGCTGCGGCCCTGCCCCAGGCCCCCCACCCACACACTCTCAGCTCCCATCAAGGCAGCCTCCTAGGGATGCTCCCCACCATGCGTTCTGCCCCACCAGTAAACCCTCCAGCGGTCTGCTCACCACCCTCTCAGCTACAGGGCTGGCCCACCTCTCTTCCCCAGGTTTCCTCATCCCACCCCCTCCAGTCTTGCAGAGCTGTAAGGCCCTCCCAGGACTCTGGTTAGGGGCCCCATCACAGCTCCCCCAGGGCAGATCTCCCACCTCCAGTCCTCTCTGTGCTCTTCCCGGCCACCCTCAGTCCCCAAGTAACTCACCAGGCCTCTATGGCATCCTGGGGCCTGAGAAACTCAGGTGAGCCAGGGACAGGGTGTCACGGTCCTCAGGCCCCAGGGCCTGGGGGCATCCACAGAGGATCCTGGGGGTCCCGGTGCTCAGGATATGGAGCCTGAAAACAGGAAATAGAGCCCAGCTAGAATGTGTATGGTGGGGGAGGCAGGGGGGAGCATGATCGTGGGCTGAGCACGTAGGGTGGCTCCATCCTCCCACCACCCTGAACTCGGAAGGGAGGATGGGGAGAGGTAGGGGGAGGGCCAGAAGCCGCCTTCCCAGTCCACTCTGAGGAGGGAGGGGCCCAGCCTGGCCTCAGAGAGCCAGGCTGAAGTCAGGAGTGTCTCTCAGGTGACCCCCACAGTCTGGCCCCCCACCCACACAGCCCCCTAGCTCCCTCCCCAACAGATTTGGCTCCTCCTCCCAAGGTTCCAAAACTACACCAGCTCTCCTCTGGCCACCTCCCCAGCCCCCCTGTCTGGTCCCAGCAAGCCCGGGGACAGGACCCCGAACCTTCCATCCAGCTCCCCCTGTTCACCTGTCAGTTGGTCCACACTCCCCTCTTCCTGGAGCCTGGCCTGGGGTCCCGTCCTCCAACAGGAGCCCAGTCTGCCTGGATGGAGGGTCATCACCATTGTTCCTGGGTGAGCCTCATCTCCAGCCATTCAGGGACCCCCTACTTCACCCCCAGGCTTCCCATGGTCTGGATCCGTTTCCAGAGCTCAAGGCTGCAGTGAGGTGGACAAGACCTGCAGCACGAAGGCCCCAGAAGGTGGAGCGGGGTGGGGGCTGCCCTCCCAGAGAAAGTCCTTCATCTACATCAGCCCCCTCCCACCGGCCACCTCCTCTTAACCAACTTCCAGAGGAAACTGTTTAGTCGCTAAGTCATGTCTGACTCTTGGGACCCCACGGACCATAGCCCACCAGGCTCCTCTGTCCATGGGATTTCCAGGCAAGAGTACTGGAGTGGGTTGCCATTTCCTTTTCCAGGGGATCTTCTCCCGCATTGCAGGCAGATTCTTTACCGACTGAGCCACCAGGGAAGCATGAGGGGGGCTTAACCTTAACCCTAGGGGGTTGACTCTAATAACTAGAGGGGTGGGGTGATGCCCTTTTCCCAAAGGGCCTCAGGGCAGGACTGGAGTGTGGAGGAGGCCCCAGCTGGTCAGTGGCGGGGCTGGAAGCCAGGGTGGGGGGGGTGAGATCAGTGGGTGGTCTGCAGGGAGGGGAGATAGGATGGGGATTCTGGCAGGGAGGGGCAGGGTTTGGGCTCACCAGCCTCAGCCCTTGAGGAGGGAACACAGGCCAGACCAGGAGCCCCCGCCAGGCACCCTAGGCTTGTCTACATCTGAGCCTTTGTCGCTGAGGGGCTGGGGAACCTGAGACCCCGGCCACCATCCCCCAGCACCTCCAAGCCCAGCAGCACTGGGGTCCATGTGCCCCTTCAAGGGGTTTAAATCAGACAACTACCGGCTTCCCATCTGAGCCCAGGGCCCACACTGCAGGCTCCCTTCTTCTTCCCATACAGATAACCTCCCCCTCCGCCCCCTTTCTCCACTTCACCTCTGGACTGAGGGACCCACACACCTTTCCTCACAACTGGAATACCAATGTGACCCCATGTATCATTTACCATGTTGGCACAAGCAGTGAGCTGAACAGTTTATATGGAGGCTACAGACCATAGGGTCACAAAGAGTCGGACACAACTGAAGCGACTTATCACACATGCAACCCATGGTGGTAGCTATTATTATTCACCTTACAGATGAGGAGACAGGCAAGGACAGGGTAAGTCCCCTGCCCAAGGCCACATGGACAGCAATGTCAGAGCTGGGATCCAAATCCAGACCAGCAGAGCCCTCCCCCTGCAGTTCCAGTCTCTCCCGAGCCCAGGCCGGAATCCCAGGGGCTTTGCATCTCTTTTTAATAGCCTTGATTATGGCGAGGGGGTGCCTGGCAGGGGTTGGACAGGGGAAGGGGATGGGGCGGGGGGAGTGGGCTGCCACAAGAACAAGAACTCGATCAGAGGCGTGGGAACCAGGATGTGTTTACAGTCAAGAATGAGCTGACATTTCTCTCTCCTCCACCTCGAGATGCAAAGCAGCTGGGCTCCTGGCCAGGCCTCCCAGTCCCCAGTCCCGCCTGCGAGGGCCCCCCAGCATCCCTGCCCTCTCAGCCTCCAGGCCCACGCAGGGCCCAACCCAGCTTGTCCTCCCCTGCTCTTCTGTTTAGCCTGATCCCCTCTGGTGGGGAGCCCTTCCTCCCTCACTGTGTTCCAGCCTCTGCTGGAAGGAGGGCCATGGGTCTGAGGCCTCTGGGAAGGGAGTGGAGCTCCTGGTGGACCGGAGATGGTCCATTTCTACAGAAGGCAGAGAGCAAGAGTGGGGCTGATGGAAGTGAGACAGCAGGAGGGACTTCCCCACCAGCTCCCTTCCGGCTGCTCTTCTCTGGGAGGTGGTGCAGCAAAAGATGCCCTCTGAACTCTGCAGCCCGCGTCACTCCTGTTCAAACCTGGGTTTGAATCCCAGCTCTCAGTTCCCTCATCTCTAAAATGGGGAGGGTAATAGTACTTCTCTTCATAGGGTTATTGTGCAGAGTCATAAATGAGTTAACACAGACAAAGAGCTTAGAGAACTACATAAGAAGCCCAATGAATAGCCACGGTTTGCTATAGCGTCCTTAGACCCAGTCTTCCTGCACCCAGAGTGGCCCCTTCCCCACTCCACTTGGCACTGTCATACTCTTTGAGTATAAATTCCAGGAAAAACTGTTTCTCTTTTTTTATCTCTTTTTGCTGAAGAACCCCTAGGATGATCCGGGAATGGGAATGGGGCCTTAGATGCTGACAAAGAGAAAGGATGTGGGGAGGGGAGGGGATCACACTTCCCCCGAGAACCTTATCCCTCAGAATGACGGGCTGCCCGCCAGGTACATCTACAAGCCAAAGGCGGTTGATGAGGCAGGACGCCTGAGTTCTGTTTCTCTCCGCCCCAGCTCTCAGCTTGAGCACCAGCTCCAGCTCTTTTTCTTGGCTCCACTGCCCACCCCCCCACCTCCTCTCTTCTCTGCTCTCTCTTCCCCTTTCCCATTTTGGAGACCAAAATTTCTAGTACTCACAAGCTGTACGACCTCAGGCACATCACTCGAGCCCTGTGAGCCTCCATTTCCTCATCTGTAAAATGGGAGAACAGCCCTGCATCTCCCAGACTTCAGTGGGAGTTGGAACTGCTGATTCCAATAACCATCCTAGAACAGAGCCTCAGGCCACAGGCTGCTCAGTGGACGATGCAAGAACAGAATCCCCCAAGTTCTGGCTCTCTGCCTCTTTCTTTTTGTCTTTTCTTCATCAGAAACCCTCCGCTTTCTGTTGTTTTCTCTTTCTCCGTCCCTTTCTTGGTCTCCTTCTGCCTCTCTCCTTCCTTTTCTGTATCAAAGCTGCCATGTACAGTCGTGTAGTGTGTTCACTGCGCTAGGGAATCTGCCTTCAGGTATGGAGTGGAGGCTGACGCCAGCCACGACCCACATACTGAGCCCTCGTGTCTCAGCACGGTGGCTCACCCTCACCCTGTGGCTCTCTTGTCTTCCAGGATCTCCCCCTTGTCTGTCTGTTCTCTGTGCCCCTTCCTGACCTCTCTTTGCCTTGGAGACAGGATGGCTTGGTCCTTCCCACTCAGCAGAGAGATCCGAGTCCAACGACTTCCATCCCCCCACCACATAGCGATGCCCTCTGAGCCAGCTCTGCCAGCAGCCTAGACTGCTCTGCTCCACGTGCCACTCAGAACACCCGTGTACACACTCCTACACACATGCACAAAGCCCCTCCTACATCCACCCAAGCCAGGCCCCCGGCACGCCAGGCATGTCTGCCGGATGGAGGGACAGGAAGCCTGCGCACTACTCGAGCTCCAAAGGCTGGGCGGGAAGGGAGCAGGGGTGAGGGGCCGGTCTTGTGTTCTCTGTGGCTCAGGAAACAGAAGCTAGAGGGTCCTCAGCCTGACCTGTTTACTCATCAGGAAATAGAGAAACTGCAAGAGTTCTGATTCACCAAACATTCACAACATGCCTGCTGGAGGCTGGAGCCAGTCCAGACCCTCACCATCACCCACAGGTGGAGTGACCGTCACCCCCGTGTCACAGAAGAGACCGGGGAGGGTCTCTGGTAGAAGGACTTGTCCAAGGGCCAACTGATCAGCAGAGGCGCCAGTGGGATTCGAATCTGCTTTAAAGAACAAGGCAGTGGGGGGGTGGGAGGTGACCTCTGGGGTGACCCAGACCAGGGAGTCGCTCCCGCTGCTCATCGCCACCCCCAGATAACCCCAGAAAGTGCACCTCCGCTCTGGCCACTGCCCCTCTCTAACGCCTCTGTGGCTCCCCAGCACCCTGGGAAAGGGCGCCCAGGGCCCACTGGCCAGCCTCTGCTCCTGGGCTCCCATCACACTGGACGTTTCTCTCACCAGATGGCCACCTCTGGCCAGGCATCTCTGGAATATCCAGGTCCTACCCCTCCTTCCAGGCCAGCCTCCTCCAGGAGGCCCCCTCAGTGACTCCACACCTCCGCTGTTCCCCCTTTCCTGGGACCTTCCTCCAGGCTCTTAGCACATTCACCGCTGTGGCCCAATGGAGCCCTGGGTTGTTCCCCAATTATTCCCTGAGGCCAGCTTCAAGCTGGACATGGACCAGTCCCCAGGGGCCCAACACTCCTCAAACTCCAGCCAGAGAGACCAGTGTCCTTCCTCTGGGACCAGGTGGGACTAACCTGGGTCAAGCCAGGAGTTCACAGCCCCTGGAACCCTCAAGTCTGATGACCTGATGAGGTAGTGGGGACCCCATTCTGTGACTGCCAGCTTGTGAGTGAGGCTGGTTTCCCCGCCAGACTGGGACAGCCTCTAATTCCAGTCCTGTCTGAGGCTCTAAGAGTGGCCGGGCTGCCCCCCGAATGTCCCCTCAAGGCTCCCATCCCCTGGTCATTATATTCTTGTTAAGGGCTGTCTTCCCCACTGGAATGGAGCACTGTAGGGTCGGGGCACTTCTCTGCCTGCCTTACCGTCATGTCCCCAGCTCTGGCCAGCACCTACAGGCACACATCCAGGGTGTGTGGCACCCAGTGGGCGGTAACTAAAGATTGTGTGGAGTGGATGGACTGATAGAATCTAAACCCTTTTTGACTTGGGTAAGCCTGACTTTACTTGGTGGGAAAAGGGGGAGAGGGAGAGGCTGCAGCTTGTTCCTGGCTCATCAGACACCAGGGTCTCCTTTCCAGGGCCTTTTAAGACCCAACATTGGTAAGTCCATGGGAGGTGGAGTTCAGAAAGAACTTCCCCACATTACAAAGTGAAAGGCAGCTCCAGACCTGCCCTCCTGAAGGCAGCGGGCAGGAATTCCTTAGGGCTGGCCTCCAAGTTCCTCTGGGATGAGGGCACGGGAGTGCTGGGCACTGAGTCACCTGGAGAGGAGGGGGTGTGCGCTTATCCTGCACTTCCACTCAGGGACCACGCCCACCCCTCACTGTCTATCCACACACCTCCTTCTACACAGAGGAGGGCGCAGATGCTACCATGTGGGGGCGGGCTGGGAGGCCCAGACGGGAGAGACTCAGAAGGCTCCATGGCCCAGAGCCCAGCTGTGTGCCAGAGACCCCCATCTTGCCATGTGTGGGCGCCGTGACACCAGTTACCACCCCTGTACGGTGAGCTGGATCCTTTCTGTTCATTCTCTCAGTAACCCTGGAAAGTAGGTGCTATTATATGGCCTGAATTGTAGATGAAGTAATCCCGCTTTCAGTGCCCAGGGACCAGGTTCAATCCCTCGTTGGGGAACTAAGATCCCACAAGCCATGCAATCCCCTAAAAAACAAATCCCAAAGAGGGTTAAGTAATTTTCCCAAGGGCACACAGCCAGTCAAGGGCAGGGTAGGTATGTGGACCAGGTCCACCAAGCTCCAAAGACAAGGCTGCCCCTGTAGGGCCTGCTCTTCGGTCTTTAGACTCTGTCTCTCCTTCTGTTTCTGCCTTCTCTACCTCCTTCTTGTTCTTTTTCTCAGTCTCTGCTCTGTTTTTCTAAATACGCTGCGTTTTTCCAAATATTTCTGCCTGTGTTTTTTCCATCTGTTGGTCTCTGCTTCCACATTTCTGATGCTCTTTATCTCTGTCTTGTCTTTCTCTCCTTCCCTGTCTCCTCTTGCTCCTCCTGCTAGCTTCTATCTAAGAGGTTAGGTGACTGGACTGGTACCAACACCCTCCCCAGAGCTAGGATGGGCCCCAGGGCCCCTCATGCACCCCGGGAAGGGTCTTTTTCAAGGCTTCCAAGGCTACTCGAAGGATAAGTTCAGAGCGCTGTGGTGGAGGTCCTGCCTGACCCAAGTCCCCTCTCTAGCGACGGGTGTTGGTGGCAGGGAGGTAGACAGCAGCCCAGCGACCAGGTTCCTGAACCGTGGTCGGAGCTGCCTAGAGAGCCAGTTTCCTCTTCTGGGAACGTCTGATAGGGAATGGAAGGGGGGGCAGTGGGTAGTGGAGAAACAGATGCCAACCCTCAGCTTCACCTCCCAGTGAAGACGGAAGACAGAGGGGAGCCTGGGCAAACCAGCTCCTAGGTGGCAGGGAGGGTAGCCCCAAGTGCAATGGCAAGTTTGCTGGGTAGGCTTTGGGAAACTGTAAAAACGGGAGAGACAGCAGCAGGCGACAGATGGCTAGAGAGGGGAGAGCGGTCCCACACCCTGGCCCCGTGTGCCCACCCCAGGGACTATCGCATGGATTGGGATGGGATGGGATTCAGACAGCTCCCTGACCCCGAAGGCCCAGTAAGCTGTAAGGCCAGTAAGCCCAGTAAGGCCAGGGTTGAGAGCTGACCCCTTGCCCAATCCTGCCTGGAACTGGGGTCTGGCTGAGCCTGGGAGCCTGGGAAACTCGGGCCAGCACAAGCTGTTCCCATCCCGGGGGACTAGGGTCACAGCCCAGCCTCGGGAAAGGCCACTCATAAAAGGCCAGAGCAGGACAGCTGAAAGTTCCCTACTAGAGGCTGGAGATGCAGCCCCCTCTGGGACCCCCTCACCCTCCTCCTCCTCACACACGCCAGCCCACAGGGCTTTCTGAGGATCCACATGCCTGAGATCTTTGGCCAACTCCCTACTCCTCAAACCAGCAAAGCTGTGAGCCCCAGGGACCTGCAAACCTAGGTCCCTTCCCTCCATACTCCTCAAACAGTTCTCCTGGTGGGGAGAGGAGGGACCCTGTAATAAACACGGAGCAGGCACAGTTCTAAGCAGGAGACATGTTTTTGCTCTCTAAACCTCACAACAATCCCATAAGGTAGGCACTGTATCTTATCATTCCCCTTTTAGAAATGAGAAACCAAGACACAGGTCCTACAGCTAATAAGGGGACAAGTCGAGATTCGAACCTGGCCAGCCTTGACTTCAACGTGGGTGCTCTTTAACACTAGGCATCCCTTCAGCCAAGAAGAGGGCCTGGTAACTGCTTCTCTCTCCAGACCTCAGAGGGGGCCAGTGGGGTGGTGGCTGCCCCTGGACTCACAAAGTCCCATACAAGGGGCTGGGAAGTGGCCTAATTTGCATGTCATTTACATGCAATTTTATTATGGATGGCAACCCCCAATCCCCTTTGGCCCATCTCCACTGCCCCATCCCCTTCAGGTCTCTGTCCCCCGCCACACACACACTCCACCCAGAGATTCCCCAGGGCAGAGTGGTCGCGGGACCAGGGCGGCGCCATCACTCACCTGCCTCGCGACCTTATTTCTCCGTTTGCCTGGGATGGGGAACGCCCAGGTGGGCCCAGAGGAGGACAGGGCAGGGGTCCCTGCGTGGAGCCCCAGCCCGACTGCGGGAGCGGCTGGGAGGCCGAACGTTGTGGATCGCTGGGCGGGGAGGGGCGCGGAGGGGCGGGGGGCAGGAAAGGGGTGGGAACTCGGGCCCTCGCCAAAGCAGGAAGTTTTGACAAGGAAACCGGGAGCCGGGGGAGGGGAGATCCAGAGTGCCCGGGGAGGGAGGCTGTGTAGGGGTGGGACCACGGAGGCCAAGCGGCGGCGGGGCCGACCTGGCAGCCTGGACCGGGTGCAGAGAGGGGAAGAGCACGGGACAAGAGCAGGGGTCCCGGCCCGAGTCCCTCCTTGGCTCTTCACCAGCTGTGCGGCCAGGGGGTACTCTGCGTCTCGGGCCTCAGCTTTCCTGTCTGTAAAGTGGGGTGGCGGAGGGAAATTAGTGAGATCGTCTACGTCGGGCACTTTCCCAGTGCGGCCGAACAGCTGTTATCTTATTAGAGGCACGACCCGGGGATCGACCGGCGCATCCCAGACTGGGAGAGCCGCGACGGGAAAATGTCTCTCCTCTTCTCCGGCCTGAGGAGGGTGTGATCCTGGGAAGCAGAGTTCCGCGGAGTCTCCGCCTCTGCCCGCCCCCTCGGTCCAGAGACCGGGCGCTCGGGTGCACCGCGCGCGGCGGACTCTGAGCAGACCCGGCACGAGCCGGGCGCCACCTCGCGGCCAGCGCCCGCCTCCACACAGCCCGCGACTCCCGACCTGAGAGAAGAGCATCGCGTCCGAGGTGGACAGCCTGTATCTCACCCTTCTTAGGGCACTTTTCCCTTCTCAGCCTTTGAAAGGACAGAGGCAATTTTCGTTAACAACTAATATTTGTTTTCAACGTCGTTATATCTTTAGGAATTGGTTCACTTAATCTATCGGTTCTATTTACATGATGATGTTCATGTAATTAGGCACCAGCAAGTGGCAAACGCAGGATTTGAACTAAGTTCTTTGGTCCGTCTGATTACACGGCTCTCTCTACAAACCCCCGCCCGGGACAGAAAAAGATACAATAGTTCCGGAAAAGCAAGACAAGTACATTCCTCTTTGGCGACTTCAACTTTATTGCGGTAATATGATTGACATACAGTTTTTAAAAACACCCACTTAAAAGTGTTCGATGGGGTTCTTTTACATTTTTATGGTGGTAAAATATGAATTTTATCATTTTAACCATGTTTAAGTGTACAGTTCAATGGGCATAAAGTACATTAATATTGTTCAACCATCATCACCAGCCACTTCCGTAAGGTTTTCATATCCCAAACTGAAACTGTACCCATGTAGCTATAACTCCTCATTCCTCCTCCCCAGCCCCTCTAATTCTACTTTCAGCTTCCATGAATTTGATTCAGTACTTCATATAAGTGGAATCATACATTATTTGTCCTTACAATATGTATCTGGCTTGTTCACTTTGTTCAACGTCTTAGTTTGATGCTGTTTTGTTTTTTTTTGGGGGGTGGGGTTATTTATTTTTGTTTTGTTTTGGCGTGCCATGGGGCTTGTGGCATCTTAGTTCCCTGACCAGGAATTGAGCCCAGGCCATTGACCTGGGCTGTGAAAGCTCTGAATCCTAACCACTAGGACTTTCCCAGGGAAGTTCCCCAGGTTTGATTAGTTTTGACAAATGTGTCATCTGCCAAAAACTTTTTTTAAAAAACATTTTCCTCTCTCCAAAACTTCCCTTGTGCTCCTTTGCAGATAATGTTCCATCCGCTACTCCATCCTCACTCCCCAAAGCCAGCCCTATGAAATCTCTAATCTGCTGTCACTGTAGATTTTTTGTTCTAGAATTTCATAGAAATGGATCTCAGTTCAGTTCAGTTCAGTTTCTCAGTCGTGTCCGACCCTTTGCGACCCCACGAATCACACCATGCCAGGCCTCCCTGTCCATCACCAACTCCCGGAGTTCACTCAGACTCACGTCCATTGAGTCAGTGATGCCATCCAGCCATCTCATCCTCTGTCGTCCCCTTCTCCTCCTGCCCCCAATCCCACCCAGCATCAGAGTCTTTTCCAATGAGTCAACTCTTCGCATGAGGTGGCCAAAGTACTGGAGTTTCAGCTTTAGCATCATTCCTTCCAAAGAAATCCCAGGACTGATCTCCTTCAGAATGGACTGGTTGGGTCTCCTTGCAGTCCAAGGGACTCTCAAGAGTCTTCTCCAACACCACAGTTCAAAAGCATCAATTGTTCAGTGCTCAGCTTTCTTCACAGTCCAACTCTCACATCCATACATGACCACTGGAAAAACCATAGCCTTGACTAGATGGACCTTTGTTGGCAAAGTAATGTCTCTGCTTTTCAATATGCTATCTAGGTTATACAATATGTATTCATTCATGTCTATCTTCTTTCATTTACCATAAATCTTTTGTTCCTTGCTTACCACTGAGTGATATTCCATTGTACAGATATATCACAATTTGTGTCTACACCAGTTGATAGGCATTGAGTTTTTTTCCAGTTTTAGGCTATTATGAATAAAGCTACTATGAACAATCATACACAAGTCTTGTGTGAACATGTTTTCATTTATTTCTGTAACTATTTAGAAGTGGTATTGCTGGGTTATAACAAGTATGAATTCTTCATGTATTCTGGTTTCAAGCCATTTGTCAAAAATATGTATTGAGAATATTCTCTATCAGAGAGGAAAGCTAGTGTTGTTTTGTTTGGTGTGATGGGAGGTGAAGGGAAGGCTCAGATTGGAGAGTGCTGCTCACTTTGGGGAAAGAAGGCAAGGTTGGATGTTGCTTCTCCTGACTCCAGAGTTACCAAAAGTCTCCAGCAGGGGACAGCAGAAACCAGAGGACAGATCCTGGTCCGGAGGCCAAAGACCATAGAGTGGCAGTATGTCTGAGGCCAGAGGGGCTTTGAAGGTCATTTGATGGATCACTTTCATGAGGCAAATGGGGAGACAGAGGGCTAGATAGAGAGGAAGAATGTGGGCTCCTCCCTCCTTCACCTGGCTCACTTGTGAGGTGACCCAAGGATGAAAGAGCAGATAACCAAGGAGGGTCTTGGAATGCAGGAATGGAAAAACCAGACCCTTATCATCCTTCCCTCCCCTGCTGCTGCTGCTGCTAAGTCACTTCAGTCGTGTCTGACTCTGTGCGACCTCACAGACGGCAGCCCACCAGGCTCCCCCGTCCCTGGGATTCTCCAGGCAAGACTACTGGAGTGGGGTGCCATTGCCTTCTCCATCCCTCCCCTATGTTGTAACTATTAATGGAACAATATAACCTGTCTCCTCTCCTACCCTATAGGGAGGAGGTATTTGCCTTACTCTCCCCCCACCCAGTACACGTGCCTCATCCAATCAGCAAATGTACCCTGGGTATAAAAGTGGATTAAGGATCCCCATTCAATGTCCGTTCTCCCTTGAGCTGGCCCGCTGTTCTAACAGCGTCTCCCACTCTAATAAACTTTATTTCCCTCTCATTCTGTCTCATGTCTGGAAAATTCTTTTCCAACATGCACCTGGACCCCGACAACTTGTTCTCATCTTTTCACGTTCAGCTCGACTGTCCTTTCTCTGGGAGCCTTTCCAGCTTCTCCCCATCTCACTCCTCTATATGAAAGCTTAACTTGCCTCTCTTTTGCTAAACTCTTAGTTCTTCAAGTACTGGGGCCAGGTTGATATCATCTTTGGGATCTCAGGGCCTGGTACAAAGTAAGTAAATACTCAATAAAATTTAGAGTGAATGGCTGCCACCCTGTGCAAAGATCTTCCAAGTCTCTGCACCAACTCTGCCTCCTGGGCCCAGCGAGAAGGATGGAAGTTCCCCTGTTGCCTCCCTGGAAGGTACAAGGGAGTCTAAGGTCCTCATTTACCCTTTTGTTCAACAGCACCGGTTTTGTGTTTTCCTGTTGTTGGGCTGCATCCCACAGGCCTGCAAGCCCTGTAATTTCCCAGCCTCAAGATCAAAGAAAGAGCCCAGAGTTATTGATAAAGACATCAGTGGTTTAACAGATGGGGGATCTTACACATCTGAAGCAAAGTCTTGGAGCCACTGGGGAGGTGGGGGTGGTTCCAGTTATAGAGGAATTGACGTCAGGTTGGTTCATGGGTTAGCAGGGTAGCCAGCAGAGGGGCTCCCCCTTTTGATAAACTACCGCAGTGAAGATAGTTCTGACCTAAAGATTAGAACAATCACTAGCTGGGGCCAGGAATGAATATGTAGCCGTTTACTGATTAGGCTCTATGATTAAGAGGGAAGATCAGTCATAGGAGCAGGGTGTAGGTGAAGCAGGGGATGTACAGAGAGCAAGAGAATAGCCAACTTGGGTGGCCTGATACTGGCGCCTAGTGCCCAGAATACAGAGGAAATGACATCGTGGTGATGTTGAAGGCAACTGCTAACTTTTATTAAACCCTACTGATTACTAGGCACACTTAGAAGACCTTTTCATTTAATAACTTATTAAGGGGAGAAAAGTTTCTCCCCTCAGAGAGCTCACATGCTAATCCAGGAGTTAATTATTCCTTCATTCATTCATGAAAAAAGATTTGGTGAGCACCTATTATGCACAGGCATAGGGTCTAAGATATGAACAAGATAGGCAAAAACCTCTGCCTAAATATGAAAGGGAATAAAATGAAGCTTTCATCCCAGTAGTAATGCCAGCGAAGAGCTGAAAAACAAAATCCATAAAATCATGATGCATCAGAAGACAGTGTTATTACAAACAATAAAGTAAAACAAAACAGGAAGAGTGATGGGGAGCACTGGGGGTACAGTTTGTTTGGAAAGGTGGTCAGGAAAGTCCTCACTGAAAAGGTAGCCTCCAGGTGAAACCCTAAATGAGGTGAAGGAGGGAGCCACACAGCTTTCTGGGGTAAGGGCATTCCAGACAGGGGAAGAGCATGTGCAAAGGCCCTGGGGCCAGACTAGCTAGGGGACTGGAACCTAGTGAGTAGCAGGGAGCATGCTGGGAGTTGTTGAGGACAGAGGAACCTGGAGGTCAAATCTGCAGGGCCCTGTAGGTTGTAGTTAGGCTGTTGATTTGACAGAGGAAGGACACGATTCAACTCAGACTTTAAAATAATGACTGTTGTGTTAAAAAAAAGAAAATAGCCTCTGAGGGGCATGGTTGGAAGCAGGAAAACTGGGGAGGAGGCCCCGGCACTGATCCAGGGAGCCGTGTGATGGTATGGATGAGCAGAGATGCCAAGGAGCGTGTGAGCTCAGAGCACAGCAGCAAGCGCTAACAGAGGGCATGGGTGCCTCTCTCCTCCAGGAGAGGGAGGGACTGGTGAAGCATTCCAGAGGCCTTAAAAGAGTTGGAAGGGCTGGAGAGGGCTCCCTGATCCAGCTTGGAAAGAGGGGCTGAGAGTTGACTCTGGGCTGGTCCCACTGTCACTGGACATACAACTCACCTCAGGCCACTCCCTGTCTCAGCCACAGCCACACCAAAGTGCTCCAGGACACAGACAGGGAAGCAAGGGGCCTGCGGTTCTGCCCCAAACACAGCCCATGGGAGCAGAAGGGTCCCTGAGAGCCTCTCGGGAAAACCCGAAAGGAGAAAATACAGCAGGCTCTAGCTGCTGTCCCTGCCTCTCCAACCAGGCTCGTCGTAAACGGTTGGCAGCGATGCTGATGACAGCGGTTAGGACGACCCACTCATAGGGCGTGCGCCCGGCTGACCCTTTCCTTCTCCTTTCTGGATGTTAGTGGAGGGGAGGCTGAAATACAAGCTGTGGCACACACACCCCACCCATTGCCTGCCTTCCGGCCTGAACTTCCCTCCTTATTTCAGGCTCCCATGTTCCTCCCTGGGTAGTCTCTGACTTGAATCTGCCCGAAAGTCCCCACCCCTATACTCCTCCTCCCAACCCTGCCTACGGCCTGCCCGCCAGGCTGCCTGGCACTCAAGCTCCGTCCCTCACTCCCTCCACTCTAGCTGTAATCACAGCTCAGCCCAGACCGCCCCCCCTCCTGTGAATAATTGGGGCTGATTTAGGGGCTATCAGGGGAGAGAGGGGGGGCTAATGGAGTTCGTGGGGGGCCGCCCTGGTGATGAGGGGAAGGTTGAGAGGCAATTAGCAGGGCTGACAGCCTCGGGAATCACCTAACGTGCACGCCTGCCCGCAATAAGGGCTAGTGGAGGGGTGGGGGCGGGGGCCTGCTCCACCCCCACATCCAGGGGTGGACTTGGACTTGAGAAGGGAGCCGGGCCCTCCATCAGCAGGAGGGTGGAGGACAGACAGCAGAAGGGACTTCCAGCAAAACAAGAGCAAGGGAGGTGGGGGCACTATGGGGAGGGAGGGAGGCTGATGGGATGAGCCAGGAGTTCCTGGTCCTCCATTGCCCCCCACTTCCCAACACACACACACACACACAGGGCCCAGGCTGAATCCTATCCGTCGCTGGGGACCAGCTCCTGATTAATACCAACATTAGCCCTGAACACTCTCCCCTCCTGGCCCCCCTGTCATTAATTACCTCCTCTCCTGGCCCAGCACAAGGGAAGCCAGCTCCTTCGGGGGAAAAAGAACAGAGTCTGACCCCTGCCCAAGAAGCCATTCCTGCCCGCTCCTCCCTGCTGCTGGAGGAAGAGAGGAGTCCGGAGGGAGGGACGTAAGGAAGGGAGGGAGACTGTGCCCCTCGTCCCCAGCACCCCCACAGCGTCCTCTCATCCTGGGAGTCTAGGCTTCGTCCCCACCTCTGCAGCTGGCCGGCCAGGAGCCGAAAGACCTCTGGCTGGAAGAGAGGCCCCGTGGACGAAGTGGACAGTCAGATCCCCGAGCTCCCTGCCCAGCTATATCCCTGGTGTTTCCAAGTCAGGAGCAAGACTCTGCACAGATGTGGGCAGAGAGCCCAGCTGACACAAGCTTTCACACAGGGACGGCCACATACAAACACAACCCCTGACACACTGGGGCCAAAGTCACACTGGGTGGGAAGGGGGCCACACACTCTGCTGGGGGACTGCCCACCACCACACCCAGCATCACACCAGGAGCGCTCAGTCAGCTGCGTGGAGAGGGGCATGTAACGTGTCCAGAACATTCGAGTGTCAACGGAGGAGGCTTTGCCTCAGATGAAAGTGTATGAGCCTCAGCAGAAGGGATGCCAGCCTTCTCCTCCCTCCCTCCCTCTCTCTCTCTTACACATGTACGCGCGCACGCACACACACACACACACACACACACACACCTTAAAGCAAAGGGTAGTGAGCTGAAACCAAGCCCGCATCTACCCCAGCTGTCCAGCCCAGGGCACCAAACCTAACTCCCCTCTCAGCCCTTGCCCCCCAAACTGTGTCTTTGAGTGTCTTCCTTTGAGAAACCCCAGGCAGCCCAGTTCCCACTCAAGGATAAGGGGTGTGGTGGCTTCATGAGATTTTTTTCTGAGCCCCTCCCAACACCCCCGTGAGCCCCGTTATAAGACCAAGTGAGCCTGGAGACTCAACAATCGATATCCCTCAAAGATGAAGATGCTAATAACTTTATCCCTTCTTGTCCTCCAACTCCCACCTACATTAGCTCTGACCACAGGCCCCAGGCAGCTGGGACCTGCAGTGGGCAGGCCTGGAGCTGAGTAACCCCTTCAGATCCAGGTGGGAAGCAGGAGGGCAGACCACAGAAAGGACTTCCTGACACTCAGGATCAGGAGGCCACAGGGATAACAGATAGAAAGCCTCAGAAGCATGTTTCCCACCCCTGGTTGTATACACTGGAGACTCGACTCAGAGTCTGGGAGGATTCATGGCCTCAGAAGCACCCTACAGAGGTGCCAAGGTCTGAGTAATCCCTGAGGGCTGCCCAGAGGAGGTGAGCCAGGAGGGGAGTTCCCACTTGGGAGCTGATGGAGTGGTGAATGGGGGCTGCTCTGGCCCTGCTCTCCCTGCATACTTGGCGCTCATCATTCACCAGGGCTGGAGACCCACAGCCCATGGAGTTTCGGGGGAAGAGATAAGCCCCTTCCTCCCTCACACACTTCACAGCCAGGCTGGATCTCTCTTTAAAGCTGCTGCAGCTGGAGGGGGTAGTTGGGATCAAGGGACAAGAGCTCCTTTTTGGTGAGCACTATCCCCCCAAAAGGCTCCCCAGGTGGTGCCAGTGGTAAAGAACCCACCTGCCAATGTAGGAGACATAAGAGATGCAGGTTCAAGCCTTGGGTCAGGAAGGTCCCCTGGAGAAGGAAATGGCAACCCCCTTCAGTATTCTTGCCTGGAGAATCCCATGGACAGAGAAGCCTGGCGGGCTACAGTCCATAGGGTGGCAAAGAGTCAGACACCACTGAGCGACTGAGCACTCACACACGCACATCCCCCCAAAACATTCTTCCTGCCAGCCTGGCCTATCACACCCCAAAGACCAGGGCCAGGCCTGGGACTGGGGGTGCTCAAAACCTGTCACAGGAAAGAGAGAAGGAGGTGGGAAAGGAGGAAGAAGGGTGGGAAAGGGAAGAATGAAAACGGCAAACATTCACACAGCACCTACCACCCACCGGTTAGGCCCCATTGGAAGAGGTTTACTCATGAGACTTGTTTGAACCTCGTAATGAGCCTAGGAGATTGGTGCTGTTATCATCTGCATTTTGTAGAGGAGGACGCTAAGACACAGAAAGACTGAGTAAATTACTCAGCATCACCCAGCTGGTAGGTGCAGAACCCAGCATTCTGGCAGCAGAGTCTAGAGCTTAACCTTCGGGGAACCAAGCCCTGGAAAAAGAGGAAGGGACCCAGCTGAGTGGAAGGGGAGCTGAAGAGTCCCTTAGTCCAAGGCACGACTAGAGGCAGGGCTCAGAATAAAACACACTGCCCCGGGACCCTGGCCCCAATCTGGCGCTCTCTAGCTTTTTTCTGTCTGCCCCGTGCGTGCACCTCTTGTTTCTTTGCGTGGCCCCAGGCTGCTTCTCTGTCTCCTTGGCCCTCTTTGCCCCTGTGAGCTCCACCAGCATCTCTGGCCCCGTCTTATCTCTGTCTCTCCCGGCTCCACGTCTCTTTTCTCCCCACTGCCCTAGAGCCGAAGCTGCTCAAACTTTCCATCTTAGCACTAGAGTCCATCAGAGCTGGGGTGGGAGTCAGAGGACAGAGAGAAACGGTTGGGAGGTGACTGATGCTTAGAGCCACGGAGTCACCTCACTCCTCCGGGAGGGGAGGCTGAACTGCCTGGTGGTTCAGCCTGGTTAGACCGAAAGTTGGTCTTTCTGAGTCCTGGCTCCTCCTGGGACTGTCAGCCTTTCTCTCATCAAGCAGGTCACTTTAGGAATTGGGCAGGACAGGCTTTCTCCAGCTGGTACTTAGAGAGTCCTTGGCCTATGGAGTCCGGAATTTTCTCTAGGATCTCTCTTCAACTTGGGGGCTCCAGAGGACCCAGGACAGGACGTTCTCTACCCAGGCTGCCCCAGCACTCTGCCTGCACTGTTCCTGGAAACCTAAACAGATGCTCTGCTCTCCTGTCGGGAACCTTGCCCCCGAGGGAGCAGGCAGGAAGGAGGCAGAGGCTGGTTGGGAAAGCTGGGAGTCTTGGACCCCTGGGTTCTGTAGAGAGCCCATCCCCCCGCTGGGGGTGCCTGGGGAGCCACGCTGGCTGCTGCACCTCTCGATGGAGGATTTGGCAGAAGCCTCCTTAGAGAAGGGAGTTCTGGGTTCTTTCCTCCATGCTGGGTCTTCTTGTAGGACCCACCAGCTCATCTGATCCTTTGATTCCCAACCGAGACAGCTCTCCCTGAGAAGGAGGCATAGAGCGGGGAACCATGAGAGATGCGGGGGACTCAGATGTCTGATCCCCACAGCCTCAAGTGGCTGTCCCCGGCACAGGTCCCCATGGGGTCCTCAGGGCCCCATTCCACTGATCCCCCTGTAGGTGCTCGTCTCATCTGGTGCTCAGCCCTTGGTGTGTGTGTGGCAGTGGCAGGGGTGGGCAGTTAATGGACTTGGCACAGTCAGGAGGAGATTAACAGGGGACGGGCAAGTGTCATGTCATGGCGGGTGGAGGGGAGCACCATTGAACACAACGGGATCCAACAGTTGGGGTAGGGGGAGCTGTGTGCCGCCCATGTTTGCAGGGACACACGTGACTGTGTGGAGCAGACAGCTGTGCCTGTCAAAGCGCTCATCAGCGAGTCCCTCAGTGAAGGGGCGGGACTAGGCGGGGCTCCCTCCGCACCACCCAGGACAAGGCCGCAGACGCCAACTGCCCAAAGGGACCAGAGAGACTGGCTTCACTGGCTTCAGCACCTGTTCCCAGATCGATAAAAGCTATCCAGTGCCCTCTCCCACACCCTCACAGAAGTTTCCTTTCCTTGTCTTAACCTTGTTCCCAGAACCCCTCGCCTCACCTGCCCAGCTCTCCCTGCAACACCTCCAGCTGTGGTATTAAAAGCCTCTGATGCTCTTACCCTTGGAAATGCTCCACCTGCCCTGGCAGGTCCCTTCTGCTACCTGACCTCCATCCCCTCTGCTTCAGTGATGCTCAGTGCCAGCCAACCCCAGGCCCCCTACGCCTCTACTGGCAGAGTCTCCAAGGCTGGAAGTGTGTCCTACCTCCCTCCCCGGCCTGGAAGAGAGGCTCAAGGGGCAGAGGAGGTGGGGGAGATGGGAGTGTGGATGAGCCAGAAGGCTTCCCCCCCACAGGAGGCCATGCTATTCTCCAGGACTACCTGATTCAGCCGCTTGTCCCACTTGTGTCTGCTTATGCCACTGATCTGCACATCTGTCTCTCCACTTGTGTCCCCCCAGCTGTATGTCTCTTTCTCCTTCTCTGTATGCACCTTCCCTGCAGTCTCTTGGCCTGTCTCCACATCTACAGGTCTTCTCCCTTTCTTTTTCTGCACGGTCTCTCTCTTCGCACTGTCTCTGGGCTCACCCGTTGGATCTGATCCTCCGACCCTGTCTCTCCCAGCATATTCCAACCTCCTTTCCTCCCAATCACTTCTGCTTAAGCCCTCCCTCCCCAGGAGTGGTGCCTCGCCAGCCCCACCCAGCCCAGGACATGAGAAGAGGGCTTCTGAACTTGGCCTTCAGAGACCAGACCCCCCCATCAATCAACCTGCAGCCTTGGGTCAGACCTCCATTAGCACTAACCAGCCTGGACAAGAGGCAGACACCATCGGGCTAGGCCTCGGGGTGATAAGACCCAGATTGAATCACCGGGTGGGGGGAGCTGGACACCCAGGGAAAAGAGACAGCCATGCTGTCGGCCCTGAGGAGCCATGGAGAGCGTGGGTTATTGCAGGAGATGGGCAGGTGATTGGAAGTGATGGGGCTGGAGTAGGGGGGGGTGGAATTGCTTCTCCCTGCTCCTGGGTGAGGAAGATGGGGACAGGGCCCAGGTCCCGGGGTGGGGGGACCTCACCCGGCCTCAGAGTTGACAGAAGCCTCAGGCCACTAAGTAAGACCAGTGGTGTTCCAAGGGACAGAGGGGCAGGGAGAGCATGCTCCTCCCTCAGGCAGAATGGAATGGGGAGACAGCCTACCTGGTCCTTAGGAAATAGCCACCTTGCTCAGTCCCTGGCCTCCAGGAACGGACCTCAAAGCACTCAGAGCCAAGAAGCGTGACAAAGTGGAAGGAAGAAGGGGTCCTGCTTCCCTCAGCCACTCCTTTACCCTACTCCTTCCCTGTCCCAGCCACATGTACACACACACACACATGCATACATGCACCCATGTATGCAAGCTCGCCCCACCTCTCTTTCTTTCTCAACCATTTGTTGTATTGTGTGCTTGCTCTGTTTTGGGAACTCCGATACAAGGAAGACTCACCCCAGCAATGCTTCCATCCTGTCCACCACCCCATCTAACTTCAATTCCTCCCACTGCAGCCTTCCTGAATGAAACACAGAGACAGGCAATTGGGGTCTGAAGGTCTAGGAAACTTGACCCAAGGCTCCTTCACTACCATGCAGACAAGATGGCCATGGTACTAGGAGGCAAACTACAGCCCCAAGACAGAGGTGACAGCTGCATGCAGTAGGGGTAGGTAGCTGGGGTTCACCAGAGAGGGGGAGGAGCCCACAGAGTCATCCCCTTACCTGAGCCCCAATAACCCCCTCCCAGAAGGATGTCATCCCAAGAATTGGCAAGAGACACAACCAAGGGATAATAAATATAATTGCTATGACGGAACCCTGCCTAGAGAAAGCAGGAACATCCTGCACTCCCAGACCCCACCTGTCTGTCCCCTCCCACATGCTGAGGGTGAGTTAGATGCTTTGAGATCACCCTGGGGCTGCTGGGAACCATGGCAGTTGCTGAGGGCAGGCTGCAGTACTCCGCATTTGGCTACCCAGCCCCAGGCCCTGAGCCAGCCTCCTAGCCCAGGACATCCAAGTAGACAGGAGGCGCCTGGGCCAGGGCTTGCAGCCGGGCATGCACATCCTTGATGCTGTGGCGTTGTTGGGGCTCCCGCTGCCAGCAGCCCCGCATAATGGCGTAGACCTCCGGTGGGCAAGCACGCGGCCGCTCCAGCTCACGTCCCTGCGTGATGCACTCGATCGCCTGGGGCCACCAGAGGGAGAGAGGAGAGGGCATACTGGGCCAGGGGCAGGAGAGTGAGGCCAGACCCAGCACTGCCTCTGCCTCACTGAGGCTCCCAAGGCAGGTCACACAATATGTCTGGGCCTCACGGCACCTAATAGTTTAAAAGGATGCAGTGAAGCCTAAGATTCGTGTCCACTCTGACTCTGAGCAGTGACAGGGATTAGAGCTAGATAGACCCTGTGAAGGCTGGACTAGGGTAGAACTGCATCCCAAAGGGCTGGAATCAGACCCTCAGCAGACTTGCCAGGTGGGTTGAGGAAGGAGAGGGGCCAAGACATTTGCCAAATCCATCAGCTAAGTGTTGAGGGCTGATTGGAAGAAGGGAAGGGTTCTCCATCTCTCAGCTCCAGAGGGCAAAAAGGAAATAGAGCAGGGTTGCAGGTAAAGGACTTGAAAAGTGGGTCGCTTGCATTTTAAGGTAGAGGGCAACGCCACTTTTTCTGTCTTCTGTAGGTACCACTATGTGGGCACCTAGCTCCTCTGACAAAGACACTGCAGTGGGAACGCTCAAAGTTTGACTCCAGGAAGGACTGCTAAGAAGCTGACGGATCCAAAGGAGAGAATGTGGCAGGGAGATGGTTGAAGGGCCTGGAGCCTCTTCATCCCCCGCTTCTTCCCTCCCTCCGCATTAGAGGACTTGGGTTATGGACGGCACTAATTCCATTCCTTCTCTCAGTGCTTGAGAAAATTAAAATCTATAACCCTCTCCCCCACCCCACTAGCCTCCAGGGAGCAGACTGCATTAGGAGGAGAAATGCAAACTGACAGCTGCGAGCCAAGGAGCGGGTGAGGGGAGCTGCTCTGCGAGAGGGAACACCTGGGGCCTGCTCTGGCTGTGTCCAATCCGGGGGGCAAGGGGAGGTGGGGACTGTCCTTCTTGCAGTCTAACCTCCAGCCTTCCTGCTGTAGGGTCAGGCGCGCCCGGGCTATGTTCCTCTTTCCACGCCTCTCCCCTTCACTCCGATAATGCCTACTAGGTCTACAAAATGCAGCGAGGGATGGTGGTCTGGGCTCCATTTATAAAGTGCTTTGAGGTTCTCCCAGGAGCCGGTTAAAATAGGAGAAGGTGTACAAGAATACGGTTGGGGTGGAGGGAGCAGGGCCGGCAGGATGCCGGATGAGTGCCGGCGGCGGTGGGATGAGGGGCAGAAGGGGACAGAATTCCCCAAAACAGGGACCCAAAGGGACAGGGAAGGGGTGGCCGGCAGGGAGCGAGCTGCGGAGCGGTACTGACCTCGGTGTTGGAGAGCTGGTACCAGGGTTGCTTGCCGTAGGTGAAGATCTCCCAGAGCACCACGCCGAAGCTCCACACGTCGCTCTCGGTGGTGAACTTGCGGTAGAGGATGCTCTCGGGCGGCATCCAGCGAATGGGCAGCATGGTGCGGCCTCCCACCTGCCGGCGGACGCCGCGTCACCTCCAGGGGGCGCCCGCCCCGCGGACAGCCTCTCCCGGCGCAGACCCGCCCCCAGCCCCGTCATTAAAAATAAATAGAAGTGGCTCTCCCTCCCAGGGCTAAGAGAGAGAAACCGTTGGTGCCGTGTCCGTCCAGAACAGTGGAGACAGACCCTCCTCCACTGAGGGCCAAGGGAGTAGGAGGAGGGTTAAAAAACCAGGATCAGAGGGTCTCAGACCCCACACCGCCCGAGGAAGGCGTGGCCAGCAAGGGCATGCCCTCTACGGGGACGCGGCCACGGCGTGTCTACAGTTTGGAGGCTGGGGGAGGGGTTGGGCTGAAAGACCCTTACGCGATAGTAGTCGGTGCTGTAGATATCCCGGCTCATGCCGAAATCGCCGATCTTAACCACTAGTCCCTGACCCACCAGGCAGTTGCGTGTGGCCAGGTCCCGATGCACGAAGTGCAGACCTGCCAGGTACACCATTCCCGCAGCGACCTGGCTAGCCACGGCCAGCAGCTGCCCCAGGCCCAGGGGTCCCGGAGCCACGTCCTCCCCACCAGCCAGCAGCTTGGCATCAGGCCCGTGGGACCTTCGAGAAAGAGTGAGGGAGAAGGGATGGGCTAGGAGGAGAGAACCTTGGGGGAGCCTGAGAGAAGGGAGGGGAGCTGGGGGAAATGGGGGAGGGACTCAGGGAAGGTAGGAAGGAGAGAACAGGGGAACCAGGTGTCTGAAGGGGCTTGGATGGGGGCCGGCTGGTGTGCCCACCTCCAGAGCATCCCCTAGTGCCCACATTTCCCAAGTGCATGCCTTCCTCTCGGGCAGCCACCTTAAACTCCAACCTCAGCATCTAGCTGCCCGCTGGCTCCTACACCTCTTGCCCAGCTACATGTCCGACTAAAACCCAGCCAAGATGCTCAGCATCCTCCCCCAGGTGTGCCCCTGCCTCATGGAGGTGTGTCCCTCACCCAGGCTGTCAGCCTGAAACCCGGGAGTCCTCCATTTCTGCCTCTCACCTTTGCCCTCAGTATTCAGCCATTCCTGTGGGATCTGCCTTCCTTCCCACAGCTTCCAGGATGCCCTCCTCCTGCCCACACCTACCCCTCCAGACCACTCCTCAAATACTCCTTCTTCTGAGGCTATCTGAGCTGGTGGTTTTGTCAGTATTGCCCTTTTCCTACTGGCCAACTTTCTCCTCATCCATTTATTTCTTTGTTTATTCCAGACATTTGGTAAACATCTCCAGTGGTGCCAGGCACCAGAGCTACAGTGGAGGGGAGGATGCAAATAGGCGGGTTACAGCAGTGCAGCGTGAGGGGCGCCTGGGGGCACTCAGGGTAGGGATGGAAGAAGTTAGGGAAGGCTTCCTAGAGGAAGAGACATCTAAACTGAGACTCAAGCCCTTAGGAAGGGAGGCTGATAAACCACTCGAAGGGATGGGAGACAGGAGTGGGTTATGTGGCTGGGAAAGGAGGCCCAGTGCACCAGGCAGAGATAGAAACCCAGGGGCAAGGAGGAGCAGACGGCCCCTCCTAGGGGAAGTCTTCCAGACTCGTCTAGGAGCGTTCATGAGTTCCCCCTTTGGTTTCCTTATGCTCTGTCTACCATATAAAGCTGCTCTCCCCACATCCTGGGCCCCAGATGGGTCCTCGCTGATATCCGGCCCCTAGCAGGGAGCCCACACCATGTCTGGTGAGCAAGGGGAAGGGCTTCTCTCTGGCCTCCTCTTGACCTGGATTCCTCTGAGCCAATCCACCTCCACACACAACCTCAGATCTGACCTCACCTCCCTCCTGCTCCACATCCTCCCCGGGCTCCTCCCCATCCTTAAGATAAGCTCAGACTCTGGGGTCTTTTCCAGCTGAATTCTGCAGCCTGGCTACGTGAATGACCCAGCACTCTCAGTGGGGATGTTTAGAGACCAAATCACAACCATCAACTGTACAAAGACATTCATCCAGAACCACAGTCCTCCGTTGTCCCTGTTACTGGTGGGGAAACTGAGGCCAGAGAGGGGAACTACTTGACAAGGAAGGCTCAGTTAACAAGTCGCAGTTGATCCCAAACCCTGGCCCTTTCTGCTCCATCCTGCTCTGACCTCGGGGGCTGCGGGCTGGGGGGGTCCACCTCATCAGAGAAGAGTTCAGCAAATGGAACACGTGACCATCACACATCTGGATCATTTGTTACCTGTGTGCCTTTGGGCAAGTCACTGAACCTCTCTAAGCCTCATCTGAGAAATGGGTACATTTCTAGAAGTTTTAAGTTATTAAACCTATCAGAGTTGTTCTGTCTCAAGCCAAAGAAAGGAAATTTGGGGGAATTTTCCTCAAGTATAAATTGCCATATACGCTAGGTAACTATGAAAAATAAATATCCATTTAGATTATTACAGATATATAGGTATAAGGACATACAGTCATAAATGAATTGTAAAATATGTAACATAGCGCCTGGAACATGGCAAGCGTCTGATAAATGTTTGTCATTGCTGTTATCATCGTGACCCACACTGCCCCCTCCTATGGACACAGCTTCTGTGTGCCACACACAAATGCACGCACATTCTCCACAAAGCCCAGCCATCCTGCAGCCTCAGCTCGTGGCTTCCACTACTGCAGTCTCCCTGACACTGTCACTCTGCCCTCCACACGGACTCTCCCCACATCCACACATCTGCCTCAGAGCTCCTTGGGGACCGGAGCTGTGCCTTCCTGCTCCTTCCTGGTGTTCTTCCCAAGTTCAGCAGACAAGCCAGGGTGCGCTTGTAGGGAAGGGAGGACAGGCCATGGGCCGGGGGCCAGAGCCAGGGCCGGGCGGGCCCTCGTACCGGAGGAAGCGGTTGAGGTCACCGTGCCGCATGTATTCAAAGACCATGAGCAGCGGGCGGCCCTCAGTGCAGACGCCGAAGAAGCGCACGATGTGCTGGTGCTGGAGCATGGTGAGCAGCTCGGCCTCTCGCTGGAAGTCCTGCCGGGCGCTCTCAGACACCTCCTTCAGCGCCTGGATGGTAGGGTCGGACATCCCCGGATGCAGGCCCAGTCTTGACCATCTCACATCCCAGCTGGCCCAGCATCCACCCCCAAGTCGTGAACTAGGCCAGGTCCCAGCCTCTCCCCTCTCCCCTGTCTTGAGCACTCTGTCTTGGCATGACAGTGCTCTGGGAGGTGGGCCCTGGACCAGCAATACTTCGTGGCCAGGGTCTTACCTTGACAGCCACTAGCATCTTGTCCTTCTCAGGCAGCAGGTTGTGGCACTCGGCAAGGAAGACCTTCCCAAAGGCACCCTCACCCAGCTCCCACTTGAGCACGATATCTCGGCGCTTGATGTGATGAACACCTGGGAGTGGGGGCTTGCAGGATCAGCCAAGATCCCCAGTCTTGGAAGAGGGACGGGACAGGGGCAAGGACAGGACTGTCCCGCAGGGTTGTGCTTGGCACAGGGGGCGCCCGTCAAGACAGAGGGTCACACTGAAATTGAGCCCTCACCAGGTCCCATGACGTGATGGGGACCTGGGTGGTGGGGGGCTGGGAGGAAAGGTTTGTTCAGGCCTGGGGTGGGCAAAGGCAATGACACCCAGGAACCTCTTCACATGCACACACATGTACAAACACACACACACAGGCTTGCCCCCACCCTTGACCCAGCCCCTCACAGGCATCACTGAAGTATTGTGGGTTCTCAATGATGTGGCCTTGGAGCCCAGAGCCTTTGCCCTCAGTGGGAGACAAGGAGCTGCCACCCAGAGTCATGAAATGCAAGGACATGGCCAATCCATCCTCCGGAGCCAGCACAGCAGGGCCTGGGAAGGACACAGTCACGTGGAGGGGTCACAGCCCAAGCACACACCCTGGCTCCTGCCAGGCTGCAGGGTGCCGGGTGACCCCACCTCCTAACTTGCACGGGAAGAACTGAGGAGCTGGGAGGCAAGACAGACGCAGGGGGAAGGGGAGGCACTCCAGCCATTCTCCGTCTGGCTCCTGTCCAATCCCAGGCCCCGTGGGCCACCAGAGAACTCCCCCACTGCCCCCCCGCAGAGCTCAGACCTCCCAGATCCACTTAGTGTTTGACTACAATCCAGCCACCAATTAGCAGCTGCTACTTCTGAAACTCCCCTGGCTTCAGCACCGACACACTCACACTCACGAGTCCACATATACCCCAAACACCCACTCTCTCGAACCCCATGTGTACCCAGGCCCCCACACAGAGGACAGAGTCGGGAACAACCAGGAGGAAATAAAGCCAGGAAGACAGACTGACGGCCCCTCCACAGCCCCTCTACTCACGGTTGATCCCAAACTTGTTCCTGCGTCCACATTTGTTGAGCACAAGAAATGTTGTA
Source organism: Bos javanicus (assembly GCF_032452875.1). Classification (NCBI taxonomy): domain Eukaryota; kingdom Metazoa; phylum Chordata; class Mammalia; order Artiodactyla; family Bovidae; genus Bos; species Bos javanicus. The sequence goes on from NC_083870.1 coordinate 14,143,559, forward strand.
GAAAGGAAGAGGCAGGCAAAAACGGCCAGGCCCACAGCCATTGAGACCTGGGGTATGGGGTGGTTGGATCTAGTAGTCATCCTGAACCCTCAGAGCTCCCCACTAGTCAACTACTTCTCCATCCTGCATAGATGCCCAGAGCCAGGCCCCCACACCTGCCTTCTCCTCCCCTGGCCCCCGAGTCACGGCTGTGAAGGTGTTGATGGAGCTCAGGCCAGACTCTGCTGCTCTCTGTGCTCTGACTGGAAATGACATACAGAGGAGCCTCCAGCCCAGCTCCCTGTCCTAAGTCCTGAACAAGCTTCCACTTCCCATGCTTACCCCAAAAGGAGTCTCATCCTTCTCCACTGGGTCTCCGGAAGTGCTGTTGGTGTCTGTGGGGACACAGGGTAGAAAGGCTTTGTCACAGGTTGTATCTCCTCCACAGACTCCCCACCCTGGCCCCGGCTGAACCCTCAAGGGTTAACTGTGCCCCCTGCCCCAGCGACAGCTCCCAGCTCCAGGGACCAGACAGAACCTGCCCTCCGGCTTGGGTTACTCACCCACTGGCGAGAAGGAGACTGCAGCAGGAGGGAGGAGAGAGAGCAATCACATGGAGGAAAGGAGCAGTGAGTCCCCTTCCCCCTCTGGACTCATCCCTTCGTGGGTGGGAGTGGGAGGGGGAGGCGGAGCTGCTCCAGCTGGGCCAGGGATGCCCTGGTTCGTGGCTCTCTCTTCAGCCAGCCCTAGTGAATGGAATAATTCAGGGGTGCAGGACTCCTGGGGCTGGGGAAGGCTGGGGCAAGGAAGCCAGCACAGAGCTGGACACCAGAACTCCAGGCTACTTTCTGTCCGGGACCAGGCCCTCCAACTTCCAGGGTCAGGATCACAGTGGGAAGTGGGCCAGGCCTCCCCGGACACCTGGATCTGCACCCGGTTGGGGCCCAGGGGGTGGGAGCAGGGTTCAGGGTGGCCCTCGCACCAGGAATGGGGTCCTCAGGGTTGAATTCGAAAGGGTTGTCCATGAAAGCGGCCATGACCCAAGCGGCGGCCTGGCCCAAGGGGTTGGTTGCCAGCAGCGTGTAGTTGCCGTTGTTGACATGGGTGGGCTGGTTGAGGCGCAGGCAGCCGTGGCGCATCGTCTCGTTGGCTGCCAGCTCCAGGAACTCGGTGAAGATGAAGGAGGTCTCGTTGAGCACGGAGCCATTGAAGAGCCAGCGCAGAGAGGGCGCTGGCTGCCCGTCCACCGAGAAGGGGATGCACCAGTGGTGCTGCTCCACGGCGGCTTGCAGATGCACGCTGGCTGGGACTGCGGGCCGGAGAGGGTGACAGGGAGAGTCAGGAGGCGTCCCGGGGAGGCTGAGGGTGGACAGTCAAAAGGCTCAAGCCTAAGAGAAACGGGTCAGCGGGCTCCAAGAAATTCACAAGCAGAGATGTTTTGAAGAAAGCTGACAGTAAGTCTTAAATAAAGTCAGGCAGCAGATGTATATATTCAGAAGCTTAAAGAATTTAAGCGGTGGGTTTAAAGTAAATAAGTAACAGTCCTAGAGAAGTAGGGTTCCAGCTCATAGAAATTAGACATGGAGTCTTTCGGATGAGGGAATCCAGAAAAATTTAGTGTAGTCAAGCTTAAGGGGATCTGGAAGGGTCCTAAAAGATCAAACAAGCAAATATATATATATAATTTTTAAACTCTTTGGAAAAAGATATGGGTTTGAAATAGACCCAACCTGAAAGAAGTAAAAGACTTTCAATAATAGAAAAAAGTATATATATATACATATGTGTGTGTGTGTGTGTGTGTGTGTGTGTGTATACACACACACACGGGGTTCTCAGTGGACAAGAACTGGGTGAAGCACACTACTAATAAAGAATCCACCTGCCAATGCAGGAGATGTAAGAGACACAGGTTCGATCCCTGGGTTAGGAAGTTCCCCCGGAGAAGGAAATGGCAACCCACTCCAGTATTCTTGCCTGGAAAATCCCATGGACAGAGGAGCATACATATACCCAATTGACACTGGAATTCCAGCCAGCATTCATGCAGCAGCATACTATTCAGCAGTGAAATGAATGAACTAATTGTTACTCCAGTTAACATAAACAAATCTTACAAATATAATGTAGAGCAGAAGAAATTAGACACAAAGTAATATATGAGGTATGATTCCATTTATATAATGTACAGGATCAGACAAAACTCAACCATGCTGAGAGGGAAGCATATGTGTGTAAAATTATTTTTAAAAGCAAGGAGATGATTGTCACAAAAGTCAGAATGGGGTGGAGGAGAAGGATGGGGTTCTGAATAGTGAGAAGGGGGTGTCTTCTGAAGTGTCTGTAAGCCGAATTATTGTTTAAAGTGTATATGTTTTATGTACATATCTATGTAAAGTATGTTTCCCAAGAAAAGAAGAAAAAATTATACCATGTAGAAGATTTTAAATAATTTGTTGGCAGACCTAGAGAAATTAGGCAGTGAGCCTAAAGAGAAACTTGCATGGAGAATTTCTTCTTTTAAAACTAGGAAGTAGGGCAAAAAGTCCTACAGAGGAATGAACATGAAGAAATACAAGGGAGCAGAGAGAATGGATGTAGCTGGTGTTGAGGGCTTCAGTAGCAAGACTTGGACAGGGGGCCAAAAAGAAATCCCTCTCCATCCCTCTGGCCTTGACGAGCCCCCAGAACTTCCCTCAAAGGATCAGTTCATGGGAATCTGGAAAGAGCTGGGAGGGAGCAGCTGAGGACACACGTACATCCCACCCCTTTCCTGCAGCCCCCAACCCTCACATCCTTTTTTCCGGGAAGCAGGGATGGGGTGGGCACAGAGGCAGTCACTGGCACTCACAGGAGACGTTGACTTGGGCGGAGACTTCAGCCCGGCCCACATCATTCTCCGCCCAGCACGTCACGTTCTTCCTATTGAGGTCACTGGTGACATTGGCCAGGGTCAGCCCCAAGGACGGCAGACTCCCAGATTCCTGGGTCAGAGAAAAGAGGGGGAAATGAAGAAGAGCTTCAGCTGGCTTGGGGCTGGAGGCAGCTGGGCAGGAGGGTGGTGGGGGGGGGCAGAGCTGATGTCTTTGGGGAACCCCTCTGGCTCCAGGTGGAAAAGAGAGGGAGGGACGGGAAGGGAAGAGGTGTGGGAGAGAATATGGTAGAGAATGGCTCTCCTTCAGAGCCTGTTTACACCTTCTCCTGGATCACTGATTTAATGATCTGAAAAATCCAGAACACAACCAATAACCTCAAAATAGGCGCAAAGTCTCCCAAACCATAAAACCACCCATCTGAACAGCTGAATACAAGTCACAAATCCCAAGTATAGAAATGTACACAACCAATTGGAAAACCAGCTAGGACCTCACCACCTACTCATTCTTGTTTAACACATAATTCTAAGAAATTTAGTTTCAGCCCAAGGAAGATCTGAAACAAAGAGATGGTGCTGATAACGGGGCAGCAGTTAGAACTGTGATGAATACCTTCGGCAGATGGAAAAAGAGAGTGAAGTTAGACAGAAGCTAAGGACTTGGTTCTGAATCATCATCGAAAGACTGACTCAGATTCAGATTCTCTTCCTGAGACACCACGGAGGTTATATGGCCCTAAGACAATTTTTTAATCTTGCTGAACAAAGATTTTCTTATTTTGTAAACCGAGGAGGTAGACAAAATGATCTTTCGACATTTTTAGAAAGCTATTTTCATAAAATGATGAAAATAAATGAAGTAGTGGGCAAATCTGATTTTTCTGGAAATTTCGTGAATGTGGAATCCCTTGAATAAATGCCAGGGAAGGTGAAGTTTCTCTGGGCTTCGATTGGAATATGTGAGTTCACATATTCCAGAAGAGCTGTCCAGCCTCTTGTGCAAGCCCTGAGTTCCAGCCACTTGAAGGGGAAGCCCTGCCTAAGCTTCTCTCAGCTGTTCCAGCTCCTCTAAGTCACTCTGGAATATGGTATCCCATGAACTCTTCCCTTTGAGCTGTTCCGCCACTCTCCTGATGGTGACCTGATGGGGACCAGCCTCCCCTCCCCTCTATTTAAGCTAGGGAATGGCTTTTCTACAGGAAGTCACTAGAAGACAGAAGTGAAGCTCCCAAAGAGAACAGCAAAAATCTGGAATTTCTCCAAACTTATCAAAGGTCTCTCCCCTGAAGGTCACGGCTTCTGCCTTGCCTGCTGTTCCATTACTCAACCTTAGAGGCTCTGATCTATGGGAAGGTGGGACCCCTTGGTGGCCAGTGGTCCCCCTACCGTGTCTAGACCTCCTGCTCAGGACTCCAGCGGTTCCTCCTTCAATGTTGTCCCAGGTTGTTGTCGTTTAGCCGCTATGTCTGACTCTTTGCAACCCTATGGACTGCAGCCCACCAGGCCCCCTCTGAGCATGGGATTTCTCAGGCAAGAGTACTGGAGGAGGTTGTCATTCCATTCTCCAGAGGATCTTCTAGACCCAGGGATTGAATCCACATCTCCTGCTTGGCAGGCGGATTCTTTACCACTGAGCCATTTGGGAAGCCCAAGGGACCACCAACAATTCTGGGGTTGATTCCCTTTCCAAAGCGAGGGCCTCCAAACTAGACACCACACCCTGCTTTCACTGGCCCGACTCCTTCCAGGGCCTGGACTCTGTGTGTCCACCCACGCGGGGCCAGCTTTTGGGTGGGCACAGCCCAATGTCGACCCCTGCTGTCCTTGTCCATGAAACCTCCTGAGTCAGTTATGGCTACTCTTGGCTGCCTGTTGCCAGCCTAAGGACAAAGGGCAGGATCTGGGAAGATGCCCAAACTGGATAAGAGAGCTAGAGGCCAGCAAGTGCCCAGAGGCAGGGAGAACATCTGAAGGCCATCATGTCCATCTCCTCAGTTGACAGATAAGAAAACCAAACTGCAGGCGGATTGGGGGATTTTTCCAAAAGTCACTCCAAGAATTAATTAGTGAGAGAGCTGAAACCAGAACCGTGCCTCCCTTACTAATAAGCTCATCACACACCCAAGAGGATGCTGCTTCTGGATTCTCTACAAAATGACTGGAAGGCCCTGAAGAACTGGCCTGGGCACAGGACCACAAATGTTGCTCCCTCTCCGTGGCCCTCAGTGTCCTTATCTAGAAAGGTGGATTGGAGAGCTGGTGTGTTGGGTTCCCCGGGTCAGCTCCAATATGGGAGGGCTCTGTGACCCTCTCTCTTTGCAGCCAGCATATCTTCCCAGAGTGGGGACCTACGTTCTAGCTGATCAGTGGAGCCTGGGGTCCCTGCTGGACCAAGGTCTGCCCTGAGGGCATGTGGTGTGCTATAGCTACCCAACAGCACAAGCCTGAGTCCCAAGGGTCTAAACCATCTTGGTCCATCTCTCGTCCTTTATGGGCTTCTTATTCGCTATCTCTCTTTCCCTGTCTTTGTTCCCTGTGCTTGGGTGCATCAGGAGGGGGGCGTGGGGGCGGGGACGGTGGAGAGCTTCTCACCATCACTGTGGCTGACCCCTCCAGCTCCGTGAGGATCCAGCCAGCCTGCTCCAAGCCCTGCCCCTCCACCTGGCACTGCAGCAACACGTCGGCCCCCACATCCACGGAAGCATTGGACATCTGGATCTTCAGCGTGGGCTCACCTGGTGCCCGAGGGGTGTTAGAGCTGGGAGAGGCCTCCGAATCCTGCCTGGGGACACTGATCCTCCCTCCGCCCTCCCCAGTGACCCTGCCCCTTCCCCGCAACCTTCAGTTTCCCCCAGCTCTCTCCCCCAGTCCCCCCTTCAGGGCTCGTCCCCTGAGCCCTGCCCAATGCCCGCCCCCCAGGGGTGCCCTCTTTCCCAGCCCCTCACACCACCTGCAGCACCTACCGCAGCTGGCATTGGACATGAGGGCAAGGGGCCCCTGCCCGGGACACTGCAGCTTCTGTTCCCGCACTCCTCCCCGCCCCTCCTCCTCCCAGCGCTGCAGCCAGAGCAGGGCACAGGAACAGTGCAGGGGGTTCCCCGACAGGACTCTGGTGAGTGTGGGGGAAGAGAGAGAGTCAGGGAGAAGGGCAGATGTGAAGGAAGTTCTACAGCAAGAGGGAGTGCAGTTAGATAGCAGGGTGGACTGTCTAGAGGTGAAGGAGTGGGGACATGGGAGAAGTTCCTCTCATGGACCCCTTTCATGAGACACTGAAAGAAACAGAATGCCAAAAATCAAAGACAGCCAGCTACAGGCTATACAGAATTGCCCCACCCAGGCTCCCGAGGGTGGCAAGCCAGGTGAGGGCTCTGAGTAGGGTGGCAAGGAGGGAAGGGCACTCACTGCTTTCCGGAGTAACACCCAAAGGCCTTAGGTGCCCACCAAACACATCCCACTGCTGTCCACCACCCCCACGAGCTTGGTGTGCTAGGAATGTGGGCAGATATGCCCTTGTGCCCAGAGAACCGTGCCAGCCCCCGGCCCTGAGAACACACAGCTCTCCACTCCCCTCCACCCGAAATGTGCCCAGGGCAATAATCCCCTCAGTGGCTGCAGGGACCCACAGCCTCTGCTTTGATGGGGGTGGGGGGGGGCGGTGGTTCACAGACATGCATGTGGATAGCCAAACATGCTATCCCCACAGAGAACCCCCTACCCACCCCCGCAACAGTTCCATACAGACACAGTGACATACCTTCACAGAGATGTACAGGCACTCGAGGGCCCGCACAGAACACACACACACTCACACACTTGCTGCCCTTGCCCCTGGAAGCTCCCACACTCACAGTTCCTGTAAGGAGAGGCCCTGGACCGTTTTCCAGGAGAGAGACTCCAGAGCGTTGAAGGAGAGATTCCTGCAGGAGTTGAGACAGAGCAGACAGACCCCTTGAGTGACCCGACCTCGGTCTGACCCAGTGTAAGCGAGGGGAGGAGCCAGGAGGAAGTTGACATCTGGCTCCCCTACCCCAGCCCTGGCAACTACGAGTAGCCCGTGGGCGAGGCATTGGGGTGGGGGGCTGGGTAGGCTCTTTGAGTCCCATCTTCTCCCTGGGACAACAAGGGTTAACCCCACTTAACCCCCTCCCAGACCCCAGGGAGGAGGGGGTCTGAAGGAACAGCCGCTCCCCCTCCCCCACTCTTGGCCCCAGCTGGCAAAGTGCTGAGGCCCCAGCTGGGGGCAGGGGCTCCATCTGTGCTCCCACTGAGCCCAGGACGGGGCCAGCAAGGAGGGGAGGATGGGCTCCCACCTCGCTTGCCCTCTGCCGGATGCCTCGGAACTCAGAGTCCTTCCTCAGGTCCCCTCCCCACGCCTCCTTCCTTCCCCTCCTCAAGGACTAAGGAAAGGGACCGCAGGCCCCCAGCCCCCAGTTGCAGAGACAGAGAAAATGAGTTTTTCGGCGAGGGGCCGGCTCCAGGACTCTGGAGCTGCCACACCTGCGACCTTCTGCTTCTGAGGGGCCTGCCCTGACCCTTCTCCTTGCCTAGCTGTCTTTTGGTTTGTGGGGGCTGAGTTGGAAAGTAGCCACTACACAGGGATCATCAGCAAGACCCATTTTAGTGCCAGGCAGAGCTGACTGTCCTTCTGTCCTGCCGCTTACAGTTATATGACCTCAGCCCAGAAACTTATCCTGGCTGATTCTCTGAATCCTCATCTCCAAAATGGGGATGACGCTACCTCTCTCACCAGGCTAACGGTGAAGATTCACTGACAATAAGTATTGTGAGGTGTCACTGAGTAAGCATTTTAACACACCTAGTAAATCACAGGACACAACAGAGAGTTTAGAGTCCCCAGCACAACTCCGTGAGTCAGAGGCTCCCACCACACTTCCCATCTCCCCAGCTGCCCCAGGTGCGAAGGAGGAGCTGAACTCCTACCCTCAGGAGGCCAGGGAATGGTTTACCAGGGACTCTAAGGGTCTTGCCTTTGGAGGTCTCTCTCGACCTTGCCCCCTTCTCTACAAAAGGGGTGCCTGTGACTCCCAGGGGAGTGTGCCAAATGACTGATCTGATCCCCCAGCACCCAGGACATCCCAGAGATCAGGAAATAGTTGGGAGACAGAGTCCCGGTCAGAACCCAGGGTCCTGCTCCTGATCCTTGCCCCCTTTGGACTGCGTGTGTCTGAACCCCGGGAAGAAAACCGAGGCAGGCACCATGAGAAGTGTCCTGCAGCATGAAGCATGGAAGCGAGACAGCAAGAAGGACCTTCTAGTTGGCAGGGGCGAGAGCTGAGAGGATCACCAGCCCTGAAGTGGATGAGAAAAAGGCCCAGGAGAATGGGTGGGATGACTTCCCTAACCAGGCTGGGGCCGTCCTCAGAACAGTGCCCTGGGGAGGGCCAAGCCCATTAGCCGCCCAAGCCTAGGTGTCTCCCAGCCCGCCCTGCCCAGCCCCGGTCACTCACAGTCGACTGAGCCGTGGAGTGTAATGGAAGGCATTTGGCGCCACAGAACGGAGACCGCTCTTCACGATGGTGCTGGGGAGGGCACAGCGGGGTCAACACTGAGGGGAGCAGTTACCTGGGCCCCTGCTCTCCACCCTGCCAGCCCCCCAGTCTCTAGTGCTGAGCCCCAAACACTTCCTCGGCAACCCTGGACCCCTGAGGCCACCAAGCTCTCTGGCCAGCCAGCGCCTCAGTCCTCAGCCACCCCAGTCCACCTAGGCCCCTCGCGCCCTTGGTCCTAGCACCCTCCCTGACCCTCTGGTCTCCCAGGCCCTGTGCAGAGCCCCTCACAGTTTCCTCAGCTCCCCCAGGCCCCTCAGGTCACTGCGCTTCAGCTGCTGCAGATGCTGCTGGTTCTCGATGTAGCTGTGTGGAGAGAGGATGGGAATCACAGGGGCCCAGGCCCGCACTCAAGTCCCCACACTCACCTGCCTCCCTCCCTCCCAACCACATGCACCCACAGGCATCCAGTCACACAGAGACCTGTTTACACGTGTAAACGCCTACACACCCATCCACATACGCACAGAGACCCTCACACAGTCACACAGTCCCATGCCTGCATCCTCACACTATCACACATGCATGCTCTTACACATTCAAGCACACACACAGAGATGTGTAAAGATATACACAGAGACGCACCTCCTCACATACACCAGCATATGCATGCGTGAACCCACAGATGTCCCCATGTGCACACTTACACTCTCCCATATAGACACACATAGCCACATAGCTCAGGCATGCACACACGTACATGCATGTGAGAATGTGTGGGCATTACTCGCATGCACAGACACACATGAGTCCATTCGCAGCCTGGCGTCCTGCTTTTAAACACAGAGCCTCTCCTGCACATGCTCAACAATGGGGGTCATGCTCAAACACTCGCTTCCATGAGGGGCCTACGCTCATCACTGCCACTGCCCCACCCAGCACAAAGGAAGGCCTGGGGCCATGAAAATACGCGCTCCCAAACACACCCGCTCAGAGACCACTGTCTGGGCTCACCCGTACTACTGGGCATGCTTTCGAGAGCACGCGCACACACACATACACACACACACACATGCCACCCTCTCCCCCTCAAAGCCGCTGGCCCCTCCCCACACTCAAGTATAAACCCTTCCATTCTCCACCCCCACCACCCTGGCATCTTTCAGCAAAGCAAGTGACAGGCATACAGGCTGTCAGTCAAGGACCCCTTGAGCCCCTCCCTGCCCCAGGAGGGCCCCAGCGAGGAGAAAGGGGCCATGAGAGAAGGGAGTCAGAGTTAGGAACGGGAAGAGGCATCGACTGGCTGTCTCACGCAGTGAGAGAGCAATGGGAAGGCTGCGGGGGCAGGGGGTGTGCAGAAAAACAAAGAGACAGCGAAACAGAGACACCTAGGAAGAGGAACTGACAGGAAGAGACTGGCAGAGAGACGGAGACAGACAAGGAGAAAGACAGATAAGAAAAGGGAGACAGAGAGATAAGCACAGAGAGCCAGAGAAAGCAAGATAGGGGGCAGAGAAAGAAAGAAGTAAAAGCAGGCATGCAGGGCTGGGGGATTTCTGCTGCCCTGGGGCCCTGTCCAGCTTCTGGATCTCACACGCCAGGGAGTTCCTGAGAAGTCAGCTGCCCTTGCAGGGACACCTCATGTCCCCATCCAACGCCCCCCACCCCCGCCACACACACACAGGGGCTCCTGACTCACTGCCTGTTCTCAGAACTCTCTCCCTCTACCCTGTTCTTCCTAGCCTTTGGAAACCAGGGCCAGCCTGAATGACCACCCCCCACACATATACACACTGCCAGCCCTTCCCAGACCTGGCCCCTGCAGGACACGCAGGTGTCAGGTCATCAGTCCCCTGAGGTCTAGGGAGTAAATTCCAGTGACTCTGAGAGTTGGTCCCTATCCTACCCACTCACCCCCCAGCTCCTGCCAAGAGAGCCTAGAGGTGTAGGGACCTCAGGAGGTGGTGAGGGACCCGGGGAGGGAGTGAGAAGGTAGGGTGGCCGAGTATGTGCAAACTGTCAGGCAGCGTGCTCAAAGCTGCCTCATTCGTTTGGATTCATAATCAATCTGTCTATTCGAGTCCATTATCTCCTCGTTAGCTCTGCGGGTGAAGGAGGAGGAGGGGACCTTGCAGATGGAGGCAGGGGTTAGACTGCTGCCCCACCCAGAGGGACAGCTCCACTCACACCCTGCATGGCTTCCAGCCCCCAGCCCCCACCTGTCCACACTCCCCACTCCCACTTCCCCACTGCTGGACCCACTAGGGGCTTGAAAGGGAATCAGGAAAAGAGTGCTGATGGGGAACATGCAAGAGCCTAGACCCTGCTTTGCAGACCCAGTGACAAATGCACAGGACTGGGGGTGGCAGGCTAGACTTCAGGCCTCCCTCCCATCATGCAGAAACCTAGGTCCAGACCAAGACAAGGCCATCTCTCCTCCTGGCCTCCCTAGCGCCATTAGGGAGCGAGATTGAGTACCTTCCCGTTAATTACCACAAGATACCCGAGTAACTCAGTGCCAATTATCGTAGGCTGCTCAAGTCACTTCCAGACATTGATGGCCCCTGCCACAGATACCTTTCAGGCTATTACTGCATGAGGCCAGGGTTCCTTGCCCACTGTCTAACCCCAGGCCTAATAGGAGGAGGATATTCTAGCAGGTCCTTTCTTCTTCTAGAACTCTTGCTGGCCGCACCAGCCACATAGAATACTCAAGTATTTTCCAGACACCATCATATGATGCTTGAGTATCTCTAAGCCAATTATTAAAGAATACTCCCATAGGTTTCACCAGTTGCTAAAAAGTACTTGAGTATTTTGTAACCAATTAATGCAGGATGTCAGAATACTTCAAATGTTGGCGATTCCTCCCAGTTTCAGGTCTGGAAGGGAGGGAAATCTCTCAGCAAGGGCACTGTCTCCCTATGCAAAGTAGGGAGAAAAGGGTGATGAAAGAGATGGGGATGTGGAGAGGGGAGCTTGGAGGGGCTCTCATTTCCTACCTCCAAATTAAACCGTGGTGGGGAGGAGAGATGGTGGAAATCGGGAGAGGAGAGCTCAACTACCAAGTTATGGCCCCTCAGCGCCTCCCACCTATTTCAGTTCAATTTCCAATTCGAGAGAGAAGAGCTGACTTTGCCTGGTCATGACAAGGAAGGGGGTAAGGGCGGATTTATCCCTGGGAAAGGAAAATGGTAAGGGTATCAAACTGGGGGTGGGGAGTGTTCTCTGCAGATAACCACCTCCTGTATAGGGCAGAGGGTGGGCTCCTGGCTGAGCTCCAGAAAGCGATTTCTAGAAGGCTGGGCTCTCTCGGATCTGGTCCACAGAGAGCCCCCTCTTCCTCTCCTCGAAGCTAGCACCTAAGCTGCCCTGAGCCCAGCATCCAGGCAGTAACTGCGGAGGCTGTCAAGGCAGCAGAGGAAAACCAAGGCACAGCCGAGACTTGCGTGTTATCGGTCTCCCGCCGCACCCGCCCCTGCTGATCTAGCACGCAAGCGGTGAGTCCGCGCCCACGGGGCACGGCTATGCCCGCCTGTCCCCGCGCCCCCTGGCTCGCCAGACACTCACAGCTCTGTCAGGTTCTCGGCGCCTGGCAGGTGGAGGAGGTTATCCAGGGCCCCCGGCCGGGTGCAGCGTAGCCCCGAAGGGCCGTGGGGGCAGCAGACATCGGGGCAGGATGCAGCGCCCGCAGATGCCAGCATCAACCAGGCCAGCAGGCTTCCCGGCCCCGTAGCCCGGAGGTGCCCGCCAGGTTGCCCGCCCCGTCCGCCTCGCAGCATCGCGACGGCGCCCGCCTCGCCACGGCCGGGCAGCCGTCTGTGCGCTTGCAGCAGCCGCTGCCGGGCCTCCCCCGACATGTGCGCTGGGCGGTGTTAAAGACCAGTCGCCAGGAAAGGGCGGAGCCAGAGGCCTCCGCCCGGCCTCGCCCCGCCCCTTCTGTCTCCAACCCCGCCCTCTCCTCTTCTAAGTCGCGAACTCTGCCCCAACCCTTTTCCGAGGCCCCCTGCGTCAGCCTACTCCCCCAAGGTACCCCCAGCTCCAGTAGATGCGGAGGGGCAGCCTCAGAAAGCCTCAGAGGTGTCTGCTGGGAATGGGGAGACTGGGAAGTTGATACATTATTTTTCCCAGCCTAAAGCCGCTGCATTTAGCGGGGAGGTGAGATGACTGAGCTTGGAAACGGTGGTAGCCCAGGTCACCCTAGCCAGGCCCCGGCCTCAGATCTCACTACGCATTGTGCGCGTACCTGAGGAAGTGTGCTTGTCACTTGGGATAAATTAGGGGAAATACTCCCTAAACTCTAGAAAGAAATGGGGAGGGACTCCCAAGAAACCAAACGCAGGAGCTGGAGAAGGAAAAACAGAAGAGACAGAAAGGGATGGTGTCGCCCCCAAACAGCCGGAGAATGGAAACTCGGGAACGGAGACGCCGATTTCCAGGAGAGACCACAGGGCGGCGCTGGCAGCCCGCGCGCAAGGGGTGAGCTCCGCCGGAGTTGGGTGGGTGGCGGCGCGGTCTGCAACCCCCACTGGGCTGCGCCTGGCGACCCAGCGTCAGCCACTGACCCGGGCCAGCCAGCACTGGCCCTCGGGCAGGGTAGGGCCAAGCTGGGCTGGGCAGGCATCGATCGCCGCTCTGACAAGAGCATCGATTTCTGCGCGGAGAAATTAATAGATCTTCTCTTACCTCCTCGGACTCGGGAGCCGCCCGCGGGCGGAGCTGGGGACACGTCGGTCCAGGGAGGCCATGCACCCGGAAAGCCCCTGGTCCCCAGCACCAGCTAGAGGACGGGCCCCAGCCCCTTCACCCCGCGGGCCTCATGCCTGGGAAAGGGGAAGGAAGAGGGGTCCTGGGGGAGGGACTCTAAAGGAACCCACGAAGGAAGCCCTCCGAGGGGAGAGTTTTCCCCACCAGGGCCCCACATATATCCCCACCAATTCCCCAAGACGACAGAGACAGAGACCGACCCACCGAGCAGCCCGAATTCAGGAAGGTGACGAGACAGAGGCGGAGCCCACGGGGTGATTGCCCTTTCCACGATTTTGGTTGGAACCAAGGGACTTAACTGGGACAGAGCCTTGCGCCAAAAGCCTCCTAAGGAGGCTGCGAGGGCCTCGGAGAAGCGAAGGGCTTGGCTATTCCGGAGACGGGTCGTATAACCGCCAGGTTTCAAGCTTAGTTAGTTAGCCCGCAGGTGTCAAGGCAGAGGGTGGCAGAACTCAGAACCACCCGTTCCCCGGGGGTGGGGGCTGCTTCCTGCCGCTCGGGCTAGCCGTGCACCCCACCTGGGATAAGTCCTCAGGGGCGGGGGTGGAGGGACCCACCGCAGCTGCAGCGGGGTTGGAGGGAGCTCTGTTCCAGGGCTACCATCCCCCGGTATTTTGGCCTTATTTCCCCAACAGACCTGTCCACCCTTGAGTTGTCAGGCTAAATATTTTGGCTTGGCGGGAGAGGTGGAGAGAGCCGAGAGGTCCCAGTAAACCAATCCGTTGGGTCTGGGGCGGGGAAGCGCGAGCTGGGCGCGGCCCCTGCGTGCCGCCCTGGGAGATACCGTGGCAGCGCGGCCAGCTGGCGCTGGGGAGCCGAGCGTGCCCGGAGGGATACGGGGAGTCTCTCCCCAGAGAGTCCCGCGCGCCCCGGAACCCCCAACTGCTGTCCTCTGCCCCCGCCCTCGGGGTTGACCAGGCCTCTGGCGCTGTCTTTTGCTCAGCGCCCTGTGTGACTTTCTTCCCCTGGAAGCTTGAGTCTCCCCGTTGCCGTCTGCATCTCCGTCCTCGTCTGTCTGTCTCCGGGTGCACACTGAGTCTCTGGCTGCAGCGGCCTGTCACTGCCTGTGTCTCTGTGGCTCTCATTACTTCGTTTCTGTCTCCTGCCATCTCTATGCAGGATTCTTTGTGGTTCTGCTCTTTCCCTTCCCTTTCCCTCTGAAGCCTGCGTCTCTGTGTCCCTTAGGACTCGTCAGACCCTTCTACTCCCTGGAGCCATCTGGAGAGGAGCCAGGACTGGGCACAGACAGGACCAGGACAATGGCAGTGCCCAGTCTGTGGCCATGGGTAGCCTGCCTGCTTGCAATCCTCCTCTCCTTGGGATTTGGCCTGGACACGAGAGAGGGTGAGTCCCCAGCCCTGTCTCCTGGAGCCCCATCTCCCTCCTAGCAGACTGGGAGGCCAAACACTGAATTTCCACCCAGAACGCGTCCATTTCCCTACTGGGACATGAAGACTGGGGGTAGCTCTCAGAAGGACTTCCCACCAGGGAAAGCAGTCAGTTTCCCACATTAAGGGTGTTTTCCTCTCCGTTCCCTGGGGAATGAGAAGGACCTTGAAACAGAAGGATGGATAGATGCCCTCCGTTTCTGCTTATGAAACAGTGATCCTAGTAAAGCCCAAATGAGAACCAAGGTGGGGGGAGGGGTGGTCTTAGAGGTCATTTCTAGAACCGCTAAATGGGAAAGGGGCCCAGGATGAGAAGGAGCTGAGAACTAGGCACCATTAAGTAACTGAACCCACTGTGTAGACGGGAAACTGAAGCTCAGAGACCTGAAAGGGCAAGCTAGACTGTGTCCTGAACTCCTGCCTCTGGGTCCTGTCCTGTGTCCCCCACTTTGAGGGCCCATCCATCGGGCTAGGGGGCTGCTTTAAATTAGTCCCCAGGCTAAACACTGTGTAGTTTTGGGGGATGGGACCACGTAGACAAAGTGGCTCTCCTGGGGGTGCTGGGGACTTGGCAGGGAGAGGAAAAAATGCTGAGAGTGGAAGATTCAGAGGCGGAAGGGGTAAGAGATGTCCTTCTCCCCAAATCTCAGTCTCCCTTCCAGACTCCCTTCCAGACTCCCTTCCAGTCTCCCTTCCAGACTGAGGGAGCTCAGGAATCCAGTGCTCTGTGCCTCAGGGATCACGTGATGCCCTCAGACTGGGGCCTTCCAGGGCAGAGCAGAGTCTCCCCTTCCTGTAGAGACAGAAGGGCGACGTGAATGGGTTGGGGTACGGAGTCCCCAGAGGCACTGCCTGCAAGGCATAGCCCCACCGCCTGCACCCCTCCCCTCCTCCACTGCTGCACCAGGACAGGGCATAGCAGATGCCAGCCAGGAGCACAGTTGTCAGGACAGGAGCACGGCCCTGGGGTGTGGGGGAGGGAGGTGTTTGGTCAGGGGACCCAGATGTCTGGTTCCCAGTGCAGCTCTGCACAGGGCCATGTCTGGAGGGGAGGCAGGCAGGGGTTAACCTGTGAAGGTCGGTAGATTTGTTTTTCCAAATGACTCCCATCAGGGGAGCCCTAGAGAGGCCAGGGCATGATGGGAAGTGGCATGTGGGCTCCTGAAAGAACCCCCCATCTGCCTGCAGAGCCTGATTGGCCTTTGCCTAGAGGGACCAGAAGTGTTTTCTCTTTGTGTGTGTGCATGTGTGCCTGCAAGTGCTCAGACACACACAGTTGCTGGTAGAGCTAAGCACAGGGGCCATTAATGACGACAGGGAGAAGGTATGAAGTAAGCCCCAGCGAGCCAGCCTAGCCTGCCCACCCCCTTTAAAACATCAGGGGATGGGCCTGGGTATTTAAGATGCCTGCCGTGTTGCTCGAGGACTGGGTAGGAGTGGAGGGAGTGGACGCCGGAGACGTTAGCAGGACTCGACTAGCAAACCAAAAGATTCAGACCCGAATCTTCTAAGTGAGGACCATGGAAAGTATCCTTGGGAGAAGGGAGTGCAGGAGCCAGGTAAGCAACCTATTAGGGGAACCATTCTAGGTGACTTGGGGAAAGAAAGGAAAATGGGGCCAGGGTCCTGGGACCTGAAAAATCCAGACACACCCAGTTCCCTGAGGGAGGAATAGACTTGGGGTCCAGATGCCGTTGATTCAACTCACAACCCCCGAGTGCCCAGTGCTTCCTGCCCTGAACTGGGCACCATGGTGATTGACAAGGGCCCCAACCACAGGAGAGTCCCTCCTTAGAAATGGTGACAGAGACAGAGAAAGCAATGTTGCGGCAATACCCCAGGTATTCTGGTGTGAGTGCTGGACTTAGTGCAGCAGAGCCTGAAGGGAACGTGATTAACTCAGGGTCAGAGGGTCAGGGAATGGGGGCTTGACCTGAGGCTTTCAGGACAAGAACTTAGGGGTTAACAGGCCAAGGAACTTTTCTAAGGTACTAGTGGGGCCCAGTTTATCGACGTCCTGGAATGTCAGGCTGAAGAATTTAAACTTGAACTTTTGGCAATGGGGAGCCATGGAATGTTCCTTCGAAAGTAAACAGATGCTGGGACCAAGGTTCTAGCTTCCTTAGGCCTGGGAGAGAAAGGGAGTGTATGAAGCTCAGACTATTGCTTCTCAGTCACAGAATTCATTCATTCATTCCTTCATCAAATATTTACTGAGCACCAATTTTGTGCCAAACACTGTATCAGGCACCAAGGACACAGCAATGAATTACATGATGACCCCTGCCCTTCTAAAGCTTACAACAAACAAAAGAAGTAAATTGTATATTAGCCAGTGTTAAGCATTTGAAGGAAAACTAAGTAGGAAAGGGAGTAGGAGGTAATAGGGTGATCAGAGAAGTCCTCACTGAGAAAGTGACATCTGAGCAAAGACTTCAAAGAGGTGAAGAGCCATGGAGAGGGAAGAGTGTTCTAGCCAGAGGGAGCAGAAGGTGCAAAGACCCCAAGGCAGCAGCTTGGCAGGCTCGTTTGAGAAACCACAAGACAGCCGGTGTCTCTGAAGAAAAGAGAAAAAGGGGATAAAGTGGGAGAAGTGCAGAGGCCATGTAGGCTGTGGTAAGGACTTCAGCTTTTCATCAGTGAGATGGAGGCCGCTAGGGTGCTGTGAGCGGTAGAGGAGTGTGATCCAACTTGTGTGGTGTGTTTCCACTCTGGCTGTGGAGTGGAGGATAGGAGAGAGAGGGGGAGAGGGCGGAAGTGGGGACACCATTTAGGAAGCTATTACTGTAAAGTCTGGAGAAGACGATGGTGAAAGCGGTGAATGCGATTCTGGGTATATTTTAAAGGTGGAGCTCACAGGGTGTGGGGGTTAGAGAAGGAAAGGAATGATGGAGGCTTTCGCTTTGGAGTCTGACTGCAAGAAGGAAGTTGCAGTCAACTGAAAAGGGGACGTGAGTTTGGGAGGGAAGGTCACTTTTGCCCAGGTGGGCTCCTCTGGTGGGGATCCTGTAAGCTGCGGATGAAGCCTCTGAGGCCCAGAGAGGAGGTTCCCCCCACACCCACAGCAGAGCCTGACTCTGCCTTAATGTTCCCTCCCAGTGTGGTTCCCTCCTCCCCAGCTGCCAGAGCAGGATGGGGTGCTTGGCCCAAGCTGTACTGATGGCTACCTGCCGCTTGTACCCACAGTGTGCCCCAGCCTGGACATCCGCTCAGACGTGGCAGAGCTGCGGCGGCTGGAGAACTGCAGCGTGGTGGAGGGCCACCTGCAGATCCTGCTCATGTTCACAGCCACCGGCGAGGACTTCCGTGGCCTCAGCTTCCCACGCCTCACCCAGGTCACCGACTACCTGCTGCTCTTCCGGGTCTATGGCCTGGAGAGCTTGCGTGACCTCTTCCCCAACCTGGCAGTCATCCGCGGTGCCCGCCTCTTCCTGGGCTATGCGCTGGTCATCTTCGAGATGCCACACATGCGGGATGTGGGGCTGCCGGCACTGGGGGCCGTTCTGCGTGGGGCTGTGCGTGTGGAGAAGAACCAGGAGCTCTGCCATCTCTCCACCATTGACTGGGGTCTGCTGCAGCCTTCACCTGGTGCCAACCACATTGTGGGCAACAAGCTGGGCGAGGAGTGTGCCGATGTGTGCCCAGGCCTGCTGGGCACCACGGGTGAGCCCTGTGCCAGGACCACCTTCAGCGGGCACACCGACTACAGGTGCTGGACCTCCAGTCACTGCCAGAAAGGTGGGCACTGGCACAGAAGAGGGCCAGGGAGCGCAGGGAGGGCAGAGGCAGACGGCACTGGGCACCCATAAGATGGTATGTGTCAGTACTTTGCTGACACTATTTATTTTAACTGTCATTCATCCTATGTCTTTATTCCCATTTTGCAGATGAGGAAACTGAGGTTCAAAAAAGTTAAATAACTGACGTAGCATCAGGTAGTCAAGGGGTAGGCGCAAGACAGTGTCAGGTAGTCATGGAGACAGTAAAAGAAAAGTATAAGTTGAATATGGGGGAGAAGAGTAGCGTGAATGGATACGAGGCAGCTGCACAAGACGCAGAATGAGGCAGAGGTCAAGAGCAAAGCCGACTGTCCTGGGTTCGAATCTCAGCTTTACTACTTACTGGCGATGTTCGTTTCGCCTCTCTGTGCCTCGATTTCCTCATTTGTAAAATGATCGTAGCACTGTGATGAGGAGCAAACTGTTCTGTAAAACATCACAAGAGTGCCTGGACCATGGTAACTAGTTCTGTGTCTGGTGCAAACGGCCACAGTACAGGCTGGCAGTACTGCAGTGGGGAGGTTGGGAGCTGGGCGGAAGAAGAAAGGAGGAGGAGGCAGATGAAGAACAGGACAGGAGAGGACAAATATGTGATGTGGGACCTTTTTTAGGAGGTAAGGTGCCTTGAGGGGAAGCAGAAGGAAAGGGTGGAGAAAAGGAGGAGTGGAATAAGGCGGGATGGTTGGAGGAGGAGGTGAAGGTTGTGGAGGAGGGAAAGGAACCTTGAGAGGTTGGAAGCAGATCTGGGGTCCCCAAGCTGGGGTTCCTTCCATGCAGCCCCTGGAGGTCAGCTCTCTTCACCCCAGTGCCTCAGCATCAGGGCAGAAGAGTAACCAGATCCCTGCTATATCTGCTGTGCCCCCACCCCGAAGTCTCCCTGTTGGCTGTAAACACAGCTGCTTCATGTCCTCTCTCGTGTATAGTGTCAACATGCCCTGGCTGACCCCTGCCACACGCATCGCTCCCACGGACACATCCAGCTGCCACTGTGCAAAGGAGCCAGGCTCCTGGCACCCAGCCCCACATCTGCTTGGGGCTACCTTCCACCCAGGGCAGAGACTGAAGAGGGAGGAGGGATGGGCAGAGGCCTGGATCGAATGACCAGGGGTGGCCCCTTCTCCCACACACTCCCAGGTCCACCTGGCCCTAGTCCTCACTCCTCAAGAGAAGCTGGCTGGTTCACCTTGGCCCCATGCCCAGCGATGATCTGGGCACCAGGCCTAGACAGGACAGCAGGCTGGGGAGCAGGAGCCCTGATGGACAAGGTCACTGCTTGCTCCTGAGTTCCAATACCCCTGACTAGGCACTGTGGGAGGTGGGGAGTCACAGAGAGGGGCCGTGGTCCGTATCTTCAAGAGCCCCCATCTGGGGAAGAGTTGGCAACCAGTGTCATCTGAATTGGACGGATCTGGGTGCAGACCAAGAGTATTAGCTCTCGGGGAGAGGGCGGGGCAGGACCAAGGAGGTGCAGGTAAGGTCTAACGCAGCACTCTGCCCGCAGTGTGCCCCTGTCCTCGGGGGCTGGCCTGCACAGTCAGGGGCGAGTGCTGCCATGCCGAGTGCCTGGGAGGCTGCAGCCGGCCGGAAGACCCCCGTGCCTGCGTCGCCTGCCGCCACCTCTACTTCCAGGGCGCCTGCCACCGGGCCTGCCCGCCAGGCACCTACCAGCATGAGTCCTGGCGCTGTGTCACAGCGGAGCGCTGTGCCAGCCTGCGCTCTGTGCCTGGCCGTGCCTCCACTTTCGGCATCCACCAGGGTAGTTGTCTGGCCCAGTGCCCTCCAGGCTTCACCCGTAATGACAGCAGGTGAGTGTCGGGTGGGTGGGGGGCACCCTTGGAGCAGTGAGGAGGCCCACACTGGTCCAGGACTCATGCCACATCCTCTGCTTGCCCCTACTAGCATATTCTGCCACAAATGCGAGGGGCTGTGCCCCAAAGAGTGCAAAGTGGGCACCAAGACCATCGACTCTGTCCAGGCAGCACAGGATCTGGTGGGCTGCACCCACGTGGAAGGGAGCCTCATCCTCAACCTCCGTCAAGGCTGTTAGTGCCTTCCAGAGCCACACCCTTCCTCCTGGCCACACCCCTTACAATGACCCAGCTAAAGCACCACTTTCCATCATCCTGGGTCCCTGCCCTGAGGGCCCCCTTCCCTGGGCCCCCAGCCAGCTTCCCCACAATGGACCCATCACTTTCCTTGCCCCGGCTCCAGTCCTGTCTTCCCCATCCCCAGATAACCTGGAGCTGGAGCTGCAGCGAAGCCTAGGACTGGTAGAGACCATCACTGGCTTCCTCAAAATCAAGCACTCCTTTGCCCTCGTGTCCCTAGGCTTTTTCAAGAACCTCAAACTTATCCGGGGGGACACCATGGTGGATGGGTAAGGGATCAGAAATAGTTTCCTCTATCATATCTCCTCCCCAACATTCCCCAAACTGTAGTCAAGTGTGCGGGAACCAGCTCTGCTACTTACTAACTATGTGCCTCTGGGTAGGTTAACTTCTCTGGTCCTCAACTTTCTCATCTGTAAAATGGGGTTAACATAACACTACTTATTTCTTAGGGCTGTTGAGAATATTACTGAAGCTGTTATGTATAAAGCACTTAAAACAGAGCCTGAAACAAAATACACACAATTACATAAAACTGTATTTACATATCACCCTATACGGATTGCCTATAATTGTTGTCATCTGATCCTCTTAGCTGCAGAGCAAACTCCCTGGGTTTGAAACCCGTTCCTACCTCTACCAGTCGAAGCTTACCCTTAATGTATCCAGGATTTTTCAAAATAATGTTTTAAATTATCATCCAGCCAAGTGGTTTCTCGCGTACCCCCCAGGGTGTCCCCACTCCAGCTGGAAAGGCACAGCCCCAGGCTGAGTCTCACTCCGCCCTGTGTCCCCAAAGCCAGGACAGAGCCTGGCAGAGAGCAGGTGCTCAATTAACGTGAGATGCAGGAAGGAGGAAGGTGGAAAAACTGTTGGCCCCATTTCACTGATGAGAAAAACACAGAACGTGGGTGCCTTGCTGGACGTCACACTCCTGGTCAGTGGCACAGAGTGGGTGTGTACTAATGCCCCACGTGTACCGGTGTGGGTGGGCTGCTGTGTGCCCCTCCTCCCCTGTGTGCCCCTCCTCCCCTGTGCCCCCAGTGCAGACCCTTCAGGAAGAGCCCATAAGACACACCCTTCCTCATCCTTTGCCCCCACCTGCCATGCAGAGCAAGGTCCCCTGGCCTCCCCCAGGAACTACACCTTGTACGTGCTGGATAACCAGAACCTACAGCAGCTGGGTTCCTGGGTGGCTGCAGGGCTCACCATTCCTGTGGGCAAGATATACTTCGCCTTCAACCCACGCCTCTGCTTGGAGCACATCTACCGCTTGGAGGAGGTGACTGGCACTAAGGGACGGCAAAACAAGGCTGAGATCAACCCCCGCACCAACGGAGACCGCGCTGCCTGTAAGGCCCGACACCCCAAGCCCTGGCACCTTGGCAGTGAGAGAGGGGACCCCAAGGAACAACCAGACACACACACACACACACACACACTAGAACACACCAGACACGCTCTCAAGTGGAGGGGAGACTTGAAGGGAACGATGGGATAAGTTCTCTTCAGAGGCCACGTTAAGGGGCAGGATGCTGCGGGGTCAGGGTGGGGGCTTGGGAGTAGGCGGCTCAAGCAGGTGTTCTCAACGTGGTCAAAAGCAGGTGTTCGCCTTTTACCCCACCCAGGCCAGACTCGCACTCTGCGCTTTGTGTCCAACGTGACGGAGGCCAATCGCATCTTGCTGCGATGGGAGCGCTATGAACCGCTTGAGGCTCGCGACCTACTCAGCTTCATTGTGTACTACAAGGAGTCGTGAGTGGCGGGGCGGGGCCAGAGAGGGTGGGGCCAGAGAGGGGCGGGGTCAGTGGGTGGGGCGGGGTGGGGCGGGGCGGGGCGGGGCGGGGCGGGGCCAGAGCGGGGTTGCGGGTCAGAGCCTGACCAGGCAAATTTGTTGACCGCACGTAGGTGAGGGCAGAACCCTGCGGGGCTGTGGAAAGCCAGAAAGCCAAGAACCCCGAGTCTCACTCCCTTGTAGGGCTCACGTCTGGCTCTCCTCTCACTTTCTTCATCCCTCCATGCCTCAGTTTTATCTCACCCAGTGATGAAGAGCGGGCAGTCAGGATTTCTGAAAGCCCAGGAGAGGCGCCCTGCTGGGAAGACTTGGATAATTAAAGCTCAATTCACTATGCTAATGTTTTGTACTGACCACATGCTCCTGCCCCAGCAGCGGTTTGGGAAGTACCCACTAATTTGGCCAGTTTTATCCACATCTTTGCCAGCATTTCATTAAAGCCTGAGGAAGGGCGGTAGCAGGGACAACCAAGAACCAACTGCTCTTTTCTTTGGAGAGAATATACCGACCATAGCAGGATGGATAGTGGTTAGACCACAGGAAGGACTTCTCCAAAAGCATGGCTAGAATCAAAAATAGAAATCTTTAGAAGAGAGACATGGAGTGAAGAGTACTGTCACCCTTTACGGTAGATGGAAGATGGGAGCTACCTGGATCGGAATAATTTCCTGTGAATTAAAATGGAGAGATTTTAGTTGCTTGCTAGCACAGGGCCTAAGGGAACCCAGGTGGCACAGTGGTAAAGAATCTGCCTGCCACACAGGAGACACAGGTTTGAACCCTGGGTCGGGAAGATCCCCCAGAATAGGAAACAGCAACCCACTCCAGTATTCTTGCCTGGAAAAGTCCATGGACAGAGGAGCCTAGTGGGCTACAGTCCACAGTCCATGGGGCCACAGAGAGTCAGAACATAACTGAGCAACTTAGTACACACACACGCACACAGTGGGGGAGAAAAATCTACTCACAGGGCCAAGGCTCTCCTAGGCCTCAGTAGAAGATGAAGGACTTTAGCATGACGAACTGGACAGTTTGTTAAAAGGAGATTCCTGAGCCCCACCCCCATAGATTCTGATTCCATTAGTCTTGGGCAGGCCCTGGACTGCCCTGTAAATCTGCATTTCTAAAAAGCTCCCAGGTAATGCTGAATCTTCTGGTCCATATATTGAGGAGTGCTAACATGGACCGCAATGTAAACCCACCCCCCAAGCTCTAGCTTGTGCAGCTCACCTTCTGCATGACTATACATGGCTGCCTTGGACTCAAAGGGCACACAGTCTTAGAGGTTTTTCAGGAAACTCCCCTGGCATCTGCCTTGCAGTGTGGCTAAGGCTGTGCTCCCTTAGATATATATACTGTGGGGTGTGTGCGTGTGTGTGTATGTGTGTGTTAGTCGTTCAGTAATGTCTGACTCTTTGCAACCCCATGGACTACAGCCTGCCAGGTTTCTCTGTCCATGGAGATCTCCAAGCAAGAATACTAGAGAGGGTAGCCATTCCTTTCTCCAGGGGATCTTCCCAACCCGGGATGGAACCCAGGTCTCCCACACTGCAGGAGGATCTTACTGTCTGAGCCACCAGGGAAGCCCTATATACTGTGGATCATGGCTCAGTTTAAGCTCTGAGCAGATCCACTCAGTGAGTGAGTCATGCCAACAGGGCACCTGCCCCAAAGGGCAGACCCACATCTGCTTCTGAATGCCCTTGCACACCCCGGGAGAAGAAGGACAGTGGCAGGCTTGGAGTGGCTCAGAGAAGAGGGGGCAGAGCTAAATGAGCCGCCCCTCAACTCCAGGGATGGCTTGTTCAGCCCATTCCAGAATGCCACAGAGTACGTAGGTCCAGATGCCTGTGGGGCCCAGAGCTGGAACCTACTGGATGTGGAGCTGCCCCTTAGCCGCACCCAGGAGCCGGGGGTGACCCTAGCCCCGCTCAAGCCCTGGACACAGTATGCCGTGTTTGTACGGGCCATCACACTGACCACAGCAGAGGACAGCCCCCACCAAGGAGCCCAAAGCCCCATCGTCTACCTCCGAACCTTACCTGCAGGTAGGCTGAAGCCTTTGGAGGGGGTGGGAGCTAGATGCCTGGACCCTACTGAGAATGGAAGAACACCAGAAATAGAGAAGCTGGGTCACTGAACACCTGGCCTACAGAGGCTGGGAGGCCGGACCTCAGAAAGAAGGGCCCATTACCAGACAGTATTTAAAAGGGGGATCTGCAGTCCCTCAGGTGTACCCTCCTCCCACCCTCAGCGCCCACAGTGCCCCAGGATGTCATCTCCACGTCCAATTCCTCCTCCCACCTGCTGGTGCGCTGGAAGCCACCGACCCAGCGCAACGGAAACATCACCTACTACCTGGTGCTGTGGCAACGTCTGGCAGAGGACAGCGACCTCTACCTCAATGACTACTGCCACCGCGGTGCGCAGGGAGGAGGCGCGGGCCGGAGGGGTTGGGGTCTCGGGCTGCGGGCGCGGCCAGGCTAACTACTTCCTTGCCCGCCGCCCCTCCAGGCTTGCGGCTGCCCACCAGCAACAACGACCCCCGCTTCGACGGAGAAGACGGGGAACTCGAGGCCGACAGGGAGCCTGGCTGCTGCCCTTGCCAGCACCCACCTCCTGGGCAGGTCCTACCACCGCTGGAGGCACAGGAGGCGTCGTTCCAGAAGAAGTTTGAAAACTTTCTACACAACGCCATCACCATTCCCAAGTGCGTCTCGGCGCGAGAAAGCCAGGCGGGAGTCCAGGGAGCTGATGGGCGGGGTTTGTGAGGGGAGGGGGGGTGGGGAGGGGTTGTGGGCGGGGCCTGAGATTGTGGGTGGGTTAGGAGGCGGTGCGCCCCTGCAGAGAGCACTGGGGCGCGTTCCAGATGAGCCTGACAGGGTCGTCTCTGGTCTTCCCAGATCCCCTTGGAAGGTGACATCCATCAATAAGAGCCCTCAAAGGTGAGCGGGGACGGAGCAGGGGCCGAGAAGAGCGGTTCCCGAGGCGGGGCCATGGCTCTGACTTGCGCCCTCTCTAGGGACTCAGGGAGGAGCCGACGGGCAGCCGAGGCCCTCAGGCTTGGGGGAAACAGCTCGGATTTCAAGATCCAAGAGGACAAAGTGCCCCGGGAGCGAGCGGTGCTGAGTGGCCTGCGCCACTTCACAGAGTACCGGATCGACATCCATGCCTGCAACCACGCGGCGCACACCGTGGGCTGCAGCGCGGCCACCTTCGTCTTTGCGCGCACCATGCCCCACAGTAGGTGACCCTCCCCCAGCTCTACCCTACCCACACACCGACCCCAAGGACCCTATCTAATTAGTGCTCTAACTAGCCAGTTTGACAACCTCCCACCTCCCTGCCCCCTCCAACCTCAGGGCCTCTCCTTGCTCACTCCTGCCAGTCCCCATAATCCCAGAGTTTCCTTGAACCTCCCAGTTTAGCCCCCTTGCGTTTGAACATGAAGGTGAGAAGAATAATTGTAGTCGAGTTGCCTGATGGCCTCTCCTGCAGGAGAGGCTGATGGTATCCCAGGAAAAGTGGCCTGGGAGGCAGCCAGCAAGAGCAGTGTTCTCCTGCGCTGGCTTGAGCCACCGGACCCCAACGGACTCATTCTGAAGTACGAAATCAAGTACCGCCGCCTGGGAGAGGTAGGCACCCCTGGAGACACCCTAACCTAGCCCTGGCCTGCCCCTCCATCCTCTTCCCAGCCAGCTATTCTGTGCTGCCCTCAGGAGGCCACAGTGCTGTGTGTGTCCCGCCTGCGATATGCCAAATTTGGGGGTGTCCACCTGGCCCTGCTGCCTCCTGGAAACTACTCTGCCAGAGTTCGGGCAACCTCACTGGCTGGCAACGGCTCCTGGACAGACAGTGTCGCTTTCTACATCCCTGGCCCGGGTATGCAGGCCTCTGACTCAGACCTGTATTCCCAAACAGCCCCACCTGGGCCCCCACCCACATCTCCCATTGTGGAAACCGCAGGCCCCTCCACCTTCCACCCCATCCGCCCCACATCCTCATCTCCCACTGTGTCCTTGACCCCCTGACTTCGCCATCTTTTTACAATTATTATTGTTTTTTCTTTTTTTCTGACTTCTCCATCTTTGACCCTCTGCTGTCTTCTGGCCACCAGAGGAGGAAGATTCTGGGGGGCTGCACGTCCTTCTCACCGTCACCCCTGCGGGGCTCATGCTGCTCATCATTCTTGCTGTCCTTGGTTTCTTCTACAGCAAGAAGAGGTGATGACAAGTCCCACTGATTCCCAACACCCTTCTTCTCTGAGCCCTCATCATAACATCAGTGCAATCAGATGGTAATAGATGAGACAGCAAAAAGGACTTCCTTAGAAACAGTAACTCTTCCCCTGGGGGCACTGACTTACCTGGAGAAAAGAGACATGCTTTTTAGTTAGGGTGACCAACTTGTCCATGTTTGCCAGGGACTTTCCTGATTTTAGTAGTAACAGTCCTATATTCTGGGAAACCCCTCAGTCTGGGCATCCTGGGACTGTTGGTCACCACACTCTCAGACGGGCAGCTGAGGCCCTCCTGAGAGCTAATGAAACTGGTCCGATCATAGCAGAGAAAGAAGCAGGAAATCTCAGGATGTGTCCTGGGCTTCTTGATGTCCGATCCCTCTAGAGCTGAATATGACAGGGAACTGAGGACAGGACTTTGATTAGCTGGTTCTGAGGACTAGCTGAGGAAACCAGAGCCTCGCTATTCCCAGCCTGTCAGACCCCAGATCCCAGGACTAGGACCAAGACTAGCTTGGGAAGTCCTTGGGGTTCCCCAGGGGTCACCCTGACCAGAGCTAAGATAGGATCAGTAACTTCCTTCCTCCTTGGAATACCCTTCTTCCTTGTCCTCTGACATGGCTCCTTCCTTCCCGAGGACCCTTCCAGGCTGACCCCCCCTCACCTCCCATTGCAGAAACAGCACCCTGTATGCCTCTGTGAATCCGGAATACTTCAGCGCCTCTCACAGTAGGTCTGGGGGTGGCTGGACAGGTGGTGTGGGGAAGGGAGACCGGAGGGGAGAAGAGACAGACTTCCAGCCCATCTTGGAGAAGGCAGCCTTGGAACCTGAGCCCTTCAAGAAGGAAGAGGGTGGGTGGAGGTGTGGCAGAGAGCAGTGTCCTTGCCTGTGACCCCCACTTCCTCTCAGTGTACATCCCCGACGAGTGGGAGGTGCCTCGGGAGCAGATCTCCATAATCCGAGAACTGGGCCAGGGCTCTTTCGGGATGGTATACGAGGGGCTGGCACAAGGACTGGAGGTTGGAGAGGAGCCCACGCCGGTGGCCCTGAAGACCGTGAATGAGCTGGCCAGCCCACGAGAACGCATTGAGTTCCTCAAGGAAGCCTCTGTCATGAAGGCATTCAAGTGTCACCATGTGGTAAGGAAGGGTCAAGTCCAATATCAAGGTCAGAATTAGGATGAAGGTCATGTGGTTAGAGGGGAAAGATCAGAGATGACGTCAGGGCACCATCAAGTCCAGGACTGGGACTGTGGTTAGGATCCTAACTGGATTAAAAGTCATGGTAGGGCTATAACAGGATCATGGCTAGGGCTGAGATCAGTCATGGTTGAAGGTCAAATCTGAGTGTTCAGAGCATTATTAGGAGGGTGATTGGAATCAAGGTCAGAATTGAGCCAATCATGAAGACTGAGATGATAGATACAATTAAGGTCATGGATTACAGAGACTTCCCTAGTGGTGCAGTGGCTGAGATTCCATGCTCTCAATGCAGGGGGCCCAGGTTCGATCCCTAGTCAGGTAACTAGATCCCAGATGCCACAACTAAAGATCCTGTGTGCCATCAACTTAAAAAAAAAAAAAATCCCATGTGCCACAACTAAGACCCAGCAGCAACCAAATAAATATATTTTATTTTTAAAAGGTCATGGGTTGGGGTCAAGGTCATTGTTAGGTCAAGATGAGGGTTATGGTCATGGCTAGGGTTAGGAGGGTTGTTGTCTGAGTCAGGTTGTGGTCACAGCAGAACAAGGTTTTGGCCAAGTGGGTCAAAGGGAGCTGAGTAGACCCGCAACGAGGCTCTCTCTCCATGCCAGGTACGTCTCCTGGGCGTGGTGTCTCAGGGCCAGCCAACTCTGGTCATCATGGAGTTAATGACCCGAGGGGATCTCAAGAGCCATCTTCGATCTCTGCGGCCCGAGGCAGAGGTGGGGACCAGGAAGCTTCTGGGTGGAGGAGCTGGGGAATTAGAAAGGACTTGGGCAGTTGAAGGCATAATCCTTATGCAGGAGTCCAGCCTCAAGTTCCTGCTTCAACAGCCCGTCTCTTGGTTCTAGAACAATCCTGGGCTCCCACGGCCAGCACTGGGAGATATGATCCAGATGGCTGGTGAGATTGCAGATGGCATGGCCTACCTTGCTGCCAACAAGTTTGTGCATCGAGACCTAGCGGCCCGGAACTGCATGGTGTCCCAGGACTTCACTGTCAAGATTGGGGGTACAGAGGGGACCAGGCAGGTGGGGCAGCCTGGGTAGAGAGACTCCCCCAGCAAGGCAGGAGAAGACCCAGGCCTGTCCCTGATCGCCCCCTGACCTGGATCTCCGTCTCCCCATCTGAGGACAGCAGGATTTGGATGGGATGATCTCTGAGGTCCTTGGAGCCCTTACAGTCCAGGATTCCTGGAGACTGTGGAGGTGGGGGGGGTTGGGAGAGGTACTCCTGGGGCAGGAGCTGGTGACCGGCTCTGCTGCCCCACACCCTGTCCACCCTCCCTTTCCAGACTTCGGGATGACTCGAGACGTGTATGAGACAGACTACTACCGCAAGGGCGGGAAGGGGCTGCTGCCCGTGCGCTGGATGGCCCCCGAGTCCCTCAAAGACGGGATCTTCACCACCCACTCTGACGTCTGGTGGGGCCTGGCTGGAGCGGGGGCTCAGGGGTGTGGAGGCAGGGTCTGGCATGCACTCCCTAGGGCGTGCTGAGCTGCATGAAGCATGCGGGGCTCAGGCCCTCCTCCCTGTCCTCCCAGGTCCTTCGGCGTGGTGCTCTGGGAGATCGTGACCCTGGCTGAACAACCCTACCAGGGCCTATCCAATGAGCAGGTGCTCAAGTTCGTCGTGGATGGTGGAGTCCTGGAAGAGCTGGAGAGCTGTCCGGTTCAGCTGTGAGTCACCCCAGCCTGGCCCTGCCTCAGCCCTGCCCTCTGCCAACATCTGCCCCACCCCTGGGAGTCTCTGAGGCTTCTACTTACACTGATCCCCAGCTCTGAGCCCTCCAACTTGAAATCCCCACTGCAACCCCCATTTACTCCCCTGTGACCCAAGCTCAGTTGGTGAAGAATCCGTCTGCAGTGCAGGAGACCTAGGTTACATCCCTGGATTGGGAAGATCCCCTGAAGGAGGGCATGGCAACCCACTCCAGTATTCTTGCCTGGAGAATCCCATGGACAGAGGACCCTGGCAGGCTACAGTTCATAGGGTCACAAAGAGTCGGACATGACTGAACAACCAAGCACAGCACAGACCTGAGCAGACATACTCCCCCCATGACCCCCTCCATGACCCCCTCCATCACACTCATTGACCCTCTCAATGCAGGAGGCAGGAGGCGTGCACCTCTCTGACACTGCCCCCTACCTCCACCAGGCAGGAGCTGATGCAGCGCTGCTGGCAGCAGAACCCGCGCCTGCGCCCCACCTTTACCCACATCCTGGACAGCATACAGGAGGAGCTGAGGCCCTCCTTCCGCCTCCTCTCCTTCTATCACAGCCCAGAATGCCGGGGAGCCCGGGCCTCCCTGCTGCCCACAGATGCAGAGCCTGACTCCCCCCGAACCTCAAAAGAGGCCTCCTCAGACTTCAGCCCCCAGAATGGGGGTCCAGGACATTGAGGGGCACCCCATTCCCTGGCTGATTGGCCTCCCACAGACAGAGAGGAAGGGACCTCCCACGGACAGAGAGGAAGGGACCTGAGCTTTGCAGCCATGAGAGGCTGAGACGTTCACACCCCAGCCCCATGCTGAGACAGCCGAAGGAGACAGAGCAGAGCGGGACAGGCTGGGGGGTGACAGGGAGACCACAGCTGAGTCGTGGCAGGAAAGATTTTCTCAGGAATCTGAGTTCTCCATGAGAAAGTAAACAAGGCCACAGCAGGAGTGGAGATTAGACGGTGGACAAGACGCTCTGAGTGAGAGAGCCTACTCAGGCTAGAAAGAGAGGCCGATCTGCTCTGAAGGCAGGGTCTGGGGACCCCACCGGCGGTTTTGGAGCTCCTGTGGACATCCGGGGCCATCAACACGCTAGAAACCACAAGAGCCACCAGACTCGGGCCTGGAAGCCTCTCTGCCCGAGTTTGGGATGCTGGGGCTGAGCGTCCAGATGGCTGCTCTTGGTACCACTGTGTCTCACCGCCTCCCCTGCCCCACGCCATAGCGCGTGTGGGGAGAACGCAGGGACCTTGCTGAGTGGCTCCCCAGCCTGGCCTCGGGGCCTGCCTCTCCCCTTCCTCTCCTTTGCCTCACCCAGGGACCCCAAGCTTGGTGCTCCCCCTTCCTCTTCTCCAGGGCCTTCCCTCGGTGCAGATGCACCCCTTCTCCCAGGCCCTTCCCCTCCACCCCCCTCCTGCCCTGGGATTATTAAGGCCTTAAGAGCCTTGCTTCCTCCCTGCCCTGACTCCTGCCCCCCACCCCCGCCTCTCGTGGGAAGACTGGAGAAGGCATAATAAAGGCCGAGGTCTGTCTGTACCCTGGTCCCGGGCAGCCCATTATCTCTCCATCTATATGGTCTTAACACTGGATGAACTTCCTCCCTCCCTCCTTGGGGACTTGAGGTGGTGACCCTGAGGCAGTGATACAGGATAAATACACTGCTGTCAAACACCACCTCCATGAGGACCTGAGCAGCCAGGGTTGCCATGGCAGTGAAGCAGGACAATCCTGCTATTATCTGCGGCTCAGGCGGCCAGAAGTGGTTGAGCCCAGCAGGGGAACCTTTGTATCCGGCCTCCCAGCCTCACCAACCCGTCCCCCACACCTCATCTTTAGGTCATCTCTCGCTGTTTCCACTGGATAGACATTTCCTGGGGTCTCCCAGGACAGATGTGAGGCAGGCAGAACGTGGGATGGGGGAGGAGGGGTCTTGATGACATTACCAGTCCTGGCTGGATGCCCCCCTGCCAGGGCAGGGAACACGTCAGAGCAGAGTCTATGTGTCTGGCGCCCTACTGTTATGCCATCCTATGAGCAGAGACACCCTGGAGGCATGTTAAAGGAACACTTGGGAGTTGGTTTCCAGGCTCTTATGCCAGTGCCATCAGGGCATCTGAAGGGGGGGAGTTGCAGATGAATGACTTAAAACCTTGCTGAAGGGAGTGGTAGCAAAAGGGACTGGGCCTGACTCAAGGCTTTTTAGAATCCTGTACCAGTGTTTCCTGCATCCGGATCCCTGGGGCCAGAGCTCCCATGCTACACACACAGCAGGTCTAGGGAGATTTATACTTCTAAGCGTTTGCTCACTCCAGCAGCTGTCCTGCAAACCACAGCTCCTTAAGGCATGACTGGAGTGGGTATGAGTTTGTGCAAGGCGTCTCTGTATAACAACCGCAACTCACGTGCACCATCCTGACATGGGCAGCAAGGACCTCGCATCCCACCGCACCCATGGGCCTGTCATTGGTGACTAAGGCAACAGTGACCCCTAATGGTTGCTGGCAGAATCACAGCTTAGGAAGAAAAGAGAGGGGAAGGTTGTTCTCTCCTCCCCTGAGATGCTGGTCTCAGAGAGGCCACTATCGAGTGCAAGGGAGGAGAGACTCCACACAAGAATCCTGGATCCGAGACCTGCACAGTCACACAGATCACACTGGTTACCCCGCACTTGCACAGGCCCAGAGAGGGCAGCACTGGCGTCCAGCTGTCTCCCCACTACCCGCGTCCCCTCACCTCCACAGGACGGAGCACGGCCTGCTCAGGAAGTGCTGGCCATCTGAATGGGGAGGGGTTTAAAGAAGGGATTGGGAGCTGAAGAAAAGAGGGCTTCAGAAAAAAAGTGTCTGTGCTTTACCTCCAGAGATGAGTAGCTGGTGACTGACCCAAAAGAATGTTTGGGAGAAGGATGTAGGGGATACTGGAAGACAAACTCTACTGCCATCTGTACCCTAGGAAAGAAACGGATGTATATTGTAAATAACTAGACTCCAATAAAATTAAAAAAAAAACAACTGGATGTAATAAGGTAGCAAGAAAGATGGCAGTTAGATTTCAGAAGGGACTTCCCAACTATACAGAGAAGCTTTGCAGGGGGAGGAAGTGTCTCCTCTCTCAGAGACAGCTAGAGAGAGACAATAGGCTGACTTGGCGAGGGAGAGCGAAGACGCATGCCGCAGAAGCAGAAGGATGAATGCAGCGACTAAAAGTGTCCAGAGACACCCTTGATTTTCTCCTCTCCCCCAGACTCAGACAGAACTTCAGTAAAAATCACCTGCCACCGGCTGAGAAGGGAAGAGAATGGGGTGGGGACAGATTAGCATAAAATAATGAAATGTTTGGGACCTCCCTGGTGGTCTAGGGGTTAAGAATCTGCCTTGCAATGCAGGGGGTGCGGGTTCAGTCCCTGGTCCAGGAACGGAGATCCCACACGCCATGGAGTAACTAAGCCCAAGTGCTGCAACAGGAGAGCCTGCGCTCTGCAGTGACAGATCCAGCATGCCGCAACTAAGACCTAACACAGGCAAATAAAGTGAAGGTGAAGTCGTTCCATCGAGGCCGACTCTTTGCGACCCCATGGACTGTAGCCTACCAGGCTCCTCCGTCCATGGGGTTTTCCAGGCAAGAGGACTGGGGTGGGCTGCCATTTCCTTCTCCAGGGGATCTTCCCAAACCTGGGTCTCCTGCATTGCCGACAGACGCCTTACCATCTGAGCCACGAGGGAAGCCCTCAAATAAATAAATAAATATCTGGAAAAGAATCCCATGTTTACCACCTACCCCTTTGGAACTGTTCTTATGTCCTCGTGACAAATCCCTCACTTGAGCAAAGGGATGCTGGAGGCTCTGGGTCTCGTGTTCCACCTGCTCCAAGCTCAGGACTGACTGATGCATCTTCATGGGGTAGGAGATAGGTGCCTTCTACAGTGAGGGACCCAGAGGCCTGGGCTAGGAGGTCTGAGATCAAGTGGTCAAGGGTCAGGAGGGCCGTGCCACTGGATCAGACCTAGGTGGGGGCAGGACAAGTTGGGTTACAGTTCCTCTTCCTCTAGGCTCTGGGCATAGAGCAGTAGACTGCAGCCAGGGTGGCTGCTGGGCATCATCACAGAGGGGGAAGAGCAGGGTTCGAGGACAGGAGGGCCAGCATCCTGCTCCTGCTCCCAGGCCAGCCCCAAGCCCCATGCTCCCTCCAAGTCCTGGGAACTTGGATAGCAGGGCACTGGGTCTTAGCTTCCCAGCCAGGGGGCAAATCTGGAGTAGAAACTTGAAGCTTCCGCTCGGCCTAGTGTCAGCAACGCTGTGGAAGCCCCTCCCCTGGTCCAGCGGTTGTCTGTCTTCCTCTCCAACCTTCAGTTGTGACAAAGGACAGGGGAGATGTTAGTCACAGCCATTGCCCCACAGCAAGAGGCTTCCAGCCAGAGACTTCAATGCACAACCCCTCGGGCCATCAGCACCCACCCCCAGGGCCGAAAGGGGAGTTTGGGGGGGTCCTCTCATCCTGTAAGGCTAATGGGCAGTGTGCTGGCACCTCCTGCCAACTCTTGATCTTGGCTCGGGAGTTAGAGGGTTTGAACACCCAGGGCTTCTCCTGGTCACCTTCCATGAACGGGAGCCCCTCTGGATCACTCAGCTAAAGATGCTACCAGTGAGTGGACACTCAGGTGGTATTATCTGTCCCCAGTGAACAAGGGAAGTGACACTGAATGCATGCCTAATCGGGAATCCGGGCTGCTGGGCTGGGATGGAGTCAGAAGGGAGGGCACTTGGTGAGCCCAGGGACATAACAGCAGGAGCTTGAGATCAAGTGCTCAGGCACCACTGATGCTGGCTGAAGGAAGGCACTTCAAAGGGGCCGCAGAGCTGCGAGCTGTGATGTGCTTGCTGTGGAAAGGAGGCCTGAGGGCCAATGGGCAGGCATTCCCAGTGGGTGTGCTCAGGGCTGGCGTGCTTATCCAGCCTGGATATCTGGGTCACCAAACTCAGGGGCACCTGCCCTTCTCCACAGCCAGGAGATGAGGCCCTTGCCCAGGATGGTCTTGGACTGAGCAGGCCAGGAGCTTCTCTTCCCATCTTCAGTCCTGCTACAGAGGGGAGAAAGGAGAGATGCTGGGCTGGGGCGGGGTGGGGTGGGGGGTGGCGGTCAGTGTGGGGGTGGGCAGAGGGAGGTACTCCCAGGATAAAGATGTCAACTGAAATCCTAGGACAGAGAAGGAGGCACAAAATTCCTTCCTGCCTCTATCCCCACCTCCATCCCCAGTGGCTGCAGCTCTCAAACCCCAGAGCCATGGTCAGATGTCGGGCAGAGGGGGAGCAGGAAAGGATGAGGGTGCTGGGGAGGGAATGAGGGGAGAGAGCCAAGCCAAGGCAGGGGGTGTGGGAGGGGAGACCCGGGCAACAGGGAGACAGGCGTCAGAACCTCTCCACACACGAGCACTGGAGGCTCCGCAGACCCTCCACCCCTCGGCTCTCTGTGAGTCTGCCCCCACCTTCCCCACTCATAAGCAACAACAGGGAAACTTGGTGTTTAGTCGTATCTGGAGGTGAGGGGGGGTCACATCCTGAGGGAGCAGAGGGGGCCACCTGGGTTCCCGCCCTATCAGGTGGGGTCAAGTTGGTCCTCAAGCAGCACTGGACAGAAGGAGGGAAGTGGGCAGCGGTGCAGGGGGAGAAAAGGGAAGGGTAACCAGGGTGGCGGCAGGGAAGACATTCTGAGACTATGCAGGAAGATTCTCAAGCGAACAAAACAGAGGTCCCTTCTTCTCTGAGGGGCAGAGAAAGGAGAGAGGGTGACCAGAAGGACAGAGGTTGACAGCTGGGTCAGGCAGAAAGACGGAGAGATAGAGGGGTCTAGCCAGCATGCATCTCCGCAGATGGCAACTGGAAATTGACTCCTGCCCAAAGCAGGAAGGATGCAGGTAGGGCTATAGAGAAACTTCTGGGGAGCAGGGGGAGGGGGAGGCCCAGGTGCCAAGGAGGCAGAGGTGGCCCCTTTTGGAAGCAGAATTACATAAGGGAGAGACCTCCCTTAGGAAGGCCAAGGGCTGAAATAAGATAATGGATGCCAAGTGCTTTGTAAGCTATAGAGCACTATACGAATGATTGTTGTCATCTAATTGTGATATCATTTAAAAGATGCTGCAGATGTACATTTAGTGCCACGGAAAGATGGCCGTGATGCACTGAAGAATGGCAAGAGGAGGTTTCACATAATATAAATGCGATTTTTGGCATTTACATGTACAAACCCAGAGAAGCATCTGGAAGCGTAAACATTCATCTGGGAGGTGAGGTTATGTGTGATTTATACCTTCTTTTTGCTTATCTGTATTTTCTCTTTATGTTTCTTAAAGAACATACATAATTTATGTCATGAAAAACAAGCAGTTTGCTTTGAAAGGAATGAGACTTCCTTCAACTTGGGCTCAGGAAGGGTAAAGTCCCTGGCTCTGTCCTCTCCCAGCCTGGTTGGGTACTTCAGGGTCTGACCCATACATATTCTCCAAGAACATTTTTCCTCCATGCTGTAGGCTGGGCTAAAGTCAGTTTTCATGAATTTAGGACTGGCAGTTTGTTTTCATAACCTCACGATGTTTCCGGCTGGGAAGATATAAAACAGGGGGAGGTCGAGGAAGCAGAGGTTCCCAGCAACTCTGGGCCCACCCGAAGGGAGGCCCACAGCCCTCTGCTTGCGGTGTCTTTAGGGCCACCTCCCCCACCCACCCCCGCCGGATCAAGCTTTACTTACAGTGGCTTCCCGGTGGTGGCAGCCTGGGTTCCCACACCCCCTCATTCCTCAGCCCTGCCCATGTGCCACGGTAATGCCCGAACATGGCTTCCTTTTGTATCCCTTCCCCTGCCCTCTTCCAGCCTCTCCTCCCTGTCAGAGTGTGGACCATTGCAGCCCTGGAGTCCTCCTCCACACACACGTTTTTCCCCGCTGGACTCTCACCTCCTCTCTTTCCCAGTCTCACAATATCCTCCTCCCTCCTGTGAATCCCTCCCCCAGAACTACTCAGAATACTATCTAACATCAAAATACTATCTAACATCGATAATTTCTTCTGCTGGCAGAGTTTTCAGTTTCCAAAGCGTATGGAAAGTCCACTTTAGAGAGGCTGGCATCAGTGATCTGAGAGGCAGAATGACTTGTCTAAGACCACACAGTCAGCTTCTAGAAACCCAGCCCCTTCCGCCGCCCACCATGCCTCCAGGGCTGAGAGGAAAGTGATTTGTCCTCCCTCATCCTTCAGTCCAGGCTTTATCTCAAATCTTCCCTGGCATGTCAGCCTTCCATTTCTAGCTGCAACTTGCCTTTCCAGCATCATGATCCGTCCCAACCTAAAATAAAGTCCAAGTTCCGATCAGTCTAGACCCTTCCCTATCCCCCAGCTTGCACCCTGCTGCCCATCACCCAACTGGCACTCTACTGGGACTTGCGTCTGCATCTGCCCCACCCCCTTCCCCATGTTTGGGCTCTGAGGCTCCCTTATCACACCCTTTCTGAACTCCACATCATCCACAGGGCACCAGATACAGGCTGCCATACATAGCCGCGGTGTTATGTCAGGACTCCCCTTAGGAAAACTGAAACCTCACAGGTATTGAATATAAGGGATTGGCTTTACTGGTGTGGGAGGACTGAAGAGCAAGAAGGGAACAGTAAGTAACGTGGAGCAAACAGCAGAAGGAAGCTCCCACCCCTGGCTTGGGAGAACAAGTGGGTGAGGTTGGGGTTGTCAGAGGCTAGAATCTCAGGGAAGGGATCCCTCTGGAGGTGGGATTCAGATCTTGGAGGAAGTAACGCTGCCCAGGTGGTGCTGGAGCAACACTGAAATGAAGCAAATGGAAGAAGCAACTCCTCCCCTCTCTCCTTGTACCCAACCTCCCTATTGGCAAAACCTAATAAGAACCCACCGGAAAATATGCTCTGAAAAATATAGTTTGCAGAATCAGGCCTAGCCTCGCAGAGCAGAGTGTATCAGGGAGGCATTAGAACTGAGAGACGATAGGTAAGTGACCAGCACCCATGAAGGCCATTATTTCTTATGATTATTATAACTAACATGTACTGAGCACTTTCTGCATATCTACACTTGACATGCACTCTAACATAAAGAATAATCTGGTAGACTTCACTGTATCACTGACATTGGACAAATGAGGGAACTGAGTCTTCCGAAAGTTAAATAACTTGTTCAAAGACCTACAACTGATAAATGACGAGTTGGGATTCAAAGTCAGATCCACCCACACTTAAAAAAAAGATCTCTATCTTTATTTCCCGAAGAAACCCTAAACGTCTTTTTTTTTTTGGTCACACTGCTCAGCACGCAGGATCTTCCTCTACCAGGGATCAAACTCATGCCCCCTGCAGTGGAAGCAACCACTGCACCACCAAGGAAGTCCCCTCCACACTTGCCCACATCATCCTGTTGTCTACAAGGTGCCCACACCGGGCTAAGAGGGCTCTGGAGAGGGGTGGGCATAAGTCCTCGTGAGCAGGATGGCAGATTGGACATCAGTCTGACTGCAGCACCAAGCCTCCCCAGAGCATACTCTGTGTGCCAAACCTCTGCTCACAGTAGGGCCTGCTCTGAGTGAAGGAGCCACGTTCGTGCTCATTCACTCAGTCGTGTCTGACTCTTTGGAGTCCTATGGACTATAGCCCCATAGGCTCCTCTGCCCATGGGATTCTCCAGGCAAGAATACTGGAGTGGGTTGCCACGCCCTCCTCCAAGGGATCTTCCTGACCCAGGGATCAAACCCACATTTTTTATGTCTCCTGCACTTGCAGGCAGGTTCTGTACCACTAGCATCACCCAGGAAGCCCACAAAGATGGACAAAAGCCAGGCCCTGCCCTTGCACAGGGCACTGTCTCCCGGGCAGGAAGGCATGCAGACAGATCACTGCAGTGCACCATGGCAGCCCCACAGAGCTGTGCAAGAACCAGAGCTCTGCGAGCCCCGTAAGTGACGCTCAGATCTCATCATTTCCCTGCTGAGAGTCCCCCAGGGGCTCCCCAGAGCCAACCGGCAAAGACAAAGCTCCCAGGCAGGCTGATCTCTCAACCTCTCTGCCCCGCACAGCCATGCCATCCCCAGAGGGCCCTGCAGCTCTAGGCCTCTATATCTTCACTCACTTTGCTCCTTCAACCCAGAATCTCCTCCACTCTCCCCACCCTCCCCTTCCTGTGTATCCTGAGGATCACCTGCTCACCCTTGAAACCAGCTCTTTCAACTACCAATGCCTCTCTGAAGCCTTCTTGACTTCCTTCCCCCATGCATCCTT
This sequence comes from Bos javanicus, assembly GCF_032452875.1. Classification (NCBI taxonomy): domain Eukaryota; kingdom Metazoa; phylum Chordata; class Mammalia; order Artiodactyla; family Bovidae; genus Bos; species Bos javanicus. Next base: position 14,182,209 of record NC_083870.1, read on the forward strand.
ATCCTGGGCAAAATGGACCACTCCTTCCTACATCCCCCAAATCTCCGGCTTCTAGTTCAGCTCCTGTCACTCTGAATTATCTGAGTTTGTTTACCCATGCATCTCCCCTGCCCTCGTGTCTTATTTATCTTTGTAGCCCTTGAAACTATCACACACTCCAGCACATAATACATTTCTAATAGATGCTCCGTGAAACCATGATAACAAACCAGCCAGGGGCAGAGAATGCAGAGAGGAAAACATACTGCCTTTGGAGCCAGACCTGAACTGAATCTTAGCTAAACATACTTACTAGCTTGCTTGAGCAAGTTATTAGTAACTTACTGCACCCGGCCTTTGTCAAGTGCAAGGTGCACTGCACTCTCACAGCACGATGCTCAGCACCTGCAGGGCTCTCTGCCTTCCCCTTCAGGTGGTCGTGGGTGAGGTTCAGGCCACGTGTGAGGGCCTTGGCGCCAAGGGCTACACCAGGGAGTATGCAGGTCTGATTGCCGTAACACCTTCCCAGCCAGAGTCTACACTCTGGACATGCTGGAAGAGAGAGACTGAACCCTAACTCTCTCAGGCCCCCTAGACCTCAAGTTCCAGCCCCCAGTGTCTATGAGATCCCGAACTCCGCTGAACATCTTCCTGTGCTGACCTTCACCCCTCACTGGTGCCTTCCATGGCCCCCAGCTTCATAGGTCCCTCATCACGTCTGGAGCTTCCTCTGGTGGTCTGGGGTCCCTGGATATCTCCAGGATCCTCTACACTGCTCCACTGCTCTCCCTTCCCAAATACTTCCAAGCAGTCCTGGGGCCTGTCTGTCACCAAGAACCCTCTCTGCTGGCTCTCGACTCCCCAGGTCCCTCCTCTCCGATCCTCTCCATCTCTGCCAAGCTCTAACCCTGCACCATCTGGCCGCGCGGCCAGCTGGCTGGCACAGGGGCTCAAGCTGCTGCAGGATTCCTTCCGCTGCAGTGCCATCACCACTGCCCAGCCAGCTCCTTCCTTTGCCGGGTTGAAATTCGCTTTAACAGCACATTCAGCCTGAGCAGACTTCTGGCAAGTCTGACGTTCCCCAAGTACCCACAGCAGGGGAGAGAAGCGGAAGAGAATTGGGGAGGGCAAACTGATCTGACCTGGTGTGCTCCTCACAGGGCCCCAGGTCTTTGCCCAGACTTCCCCGGGACCTGGCAGCCCTCCCCACCCAAGACTTCTTATCAAGGTCCAGCCCAGATGCCCCACGTTGCTATTTCCCCTGGGACTCCCTCTGTCACTCCAGCCAGAAGAGAGCTCTCTCCTCTGAGGTCTTGGAGGATGCACATGGCTCTGGGCTTGACTGCTTCTCCTCTGTGGTCCTAGCCACCTTAGAACCCTTATCTCCTTGAGGGGAGATATTTGGTGTATGATTTGATATTTGGTGTATGGACTGAACTGTGCCCCCTCAAAATTCATATGCTGTAGTCCTACCCACAATGTGACTATATTTGCAGATATAGTCTTGAAAGAAGTCATTAAGGTCAAAGGAGGTCATAAGGTGACGCCCTAATCCAACAGGACTAGTGTCCTCGGAAGAAGACACACCAGAGACACCTCCCGCCCCCGCTTCCCCATGTGAGCCCAGAGGAAAGGCTGTGTGAAGGCATGGCGAAAAGACAGTCACCTGCAAGCCAGGAAGAGGAGCCTCACCAGAAACCGACGCTGCTGGCACCCTGATCTTGGACTTTCAGCCTTCAGAACTGTGAGAAAATAAATTTGCATTGTTTATGCTGCCCAGTCTGTGGTTTTTGTTATGGCAGCTCAAGCAGACTAATACCTCCAGGAACTCAGGGAAAGGGTTCTAGGAAGGGAACATCAACAGGCAAGCCATCCCACACATGCCCATCAGCCCTTCCTGTCATCAGTTCAGCTGCTCACAGGACTGAGCAGAGGGACCAGACCCAGTTGCTAGGAGCCCAGCCAGAGGGATGACCTGAGGCTGCCCCTACACCCTAGCCTTAAGGAGGCTGTGGTTAAATGTCCCCATCACGGGGCTAAGAATTTATAGGCAAGAAGGGAACAAAAGACCTGAGCTCCTCCTACAAACCAGCAGACACTTTGCTGGGCTCAGCACCCTTCTGCAGATGGAATCCCCAAACCACCTTTCCAGAGAAGTGTGCTTCCCCCAAGTTTCGGACCAGGCAACCAAGGCTTGGAGAGATCAGGCAACTCACCCAGGTTGATCTTGGCACAAACATGGAGGGGGATGAAAAGTCACAGCTTCAGAGAGGCTAAGGCTCTTCCAAGCACATCCACCTGATGACAGGGTGAGGAACTCGTGGGATTTCGACGGCAGACCTGGAACCCGGTCTGTGTTTTTGGGAGGAGTCCACTGTTCCTGAGTTTAAGAGAATTCTTCCCCTGCCAGAGCTGCTGGCCTGGGCCCAGGCCTCCAGACAAAGAGAGTGAGTAATTCCATTTTAAAGGTGAAAAATGCTTCCGTTGCAATTATCACACAGTGTATCAAAGCAGTGGGCATGGTTTCCAGAAACGGGGGGAGGGGGTGGCTAGTGTGCCCGCAGAGCGATCAGAGCAGAGCCCTGGCATCGGTGGGGCTGTGCCAAACCTGCCCCTTTCCCAGCCTGGTGACCAATTAAACAGCAGGTTTGGAGAAGATGGCGATCGGGCGTTTGACTATTGAAAATCAGACTTGAGGGTCTTCTGTTTGATTCTTCTCAGATACAAAAGGAGACGACCGACGTGAGGGGAGGGTAAGGGGTAGATACTTAATGCCAAGCAGTGCTCATTCTCACAGTGCTCCCCTATGCGGGGGGGAAGGGGGGCATGTGGTGTGTGAGAGACAGAGGCCCTCCCTAGGGTCCTCCTTGTCCAAAAGGCAGAATACCAGCATTGTGGAATTTTCTGCTGAATCTCTGCAGCAACTGGGCCAGGTTAGACTGACTTATGGGCTGGAGAGACCATGGCAGAGCCCCCGTCACTCCTTTCTGCCTTTTGACTTTGTTTCCATCTCCCCCAACACCTTTCAGGCCTGCTCTGCCCTGCTCCAGGCCTGGGCCAGCCCTCCCTGCTTCCCAAGGAAAGAATATTACGGGAGAGGCACTTCCCTGGTGCTCCAGTGGTTAAGAGCCCACGGCCAATGCAGGGGACATGGATTTGATCCCTAGTCTGGGAAGATCCCACACCCTCCAGAGCAGCTAAGCCTGTGAACCACAACTACTGAGCCCACACTCTAGAGCCCGGGAGCCGCAACTACTGAGCCCCCATGGAGCCCATGCCCTGCAGCAAGAGAAGCTACAGTAACCAGAAGCTAGCGCGCAGCAACCGGGGAGCAGCTCTGCTCGCCACGACTAGAGAAAGCCGGCACGGCAACGAAGACCCAGCGCAGCCAAAAATAAATAAGTCAATGAAATTACCAAAAAATGCTTACGACAAAAAATAAATAAAAAGAATATTACGGGAGGTTGTAACTGAGCCAGTGATTATGTGGCTGGTGTGGGAAAGGGCTGCCAGGGAGCTGTGCCAGCCCCACCTGCAGAGGCCTCTCAGGAGAGGTCAGCAGCCCATAGACAGGCAGCTGCCTCGGGGGCCCGGCCCTGTGACAGTCTCAAGGTCCCAGGTCTTTGCACTCTTGTTCATCCTGTTTGGGACACTTTCTCTAGACCTTGAAGGGCTATTCCTTCCCACCTGGTCAGTGGGTTACTGCGTCTGTCACCTCCTGGGAAGCAGCCTTCCACAGCAACTTCTGCATGTGTTAGCCACTCAGTCGTGTCTGACTTTCTGTGATCTCATGGACTGTAGCCCGCCAGGCTCCTTTGTGTAGGAGAATTATCCCAGCAAGAATCCTGGAGTGGGTTGCCACTCCCTTCTCCAGGGGATCTTCCCGACCCAAGGATCGAACCCAGGTCTCACACACTGCATGCAGCTTCTTTACCATTTGAGCCACCAGGGAAGCCACCTCTACTGTATGTCTAAAACTCTGCACTACCATCTTATTATTGTCTCGTGATCTGAAATTATCTTCCTGGTTTGCTATAGACTTCTTCTCCTCTCCCCTCAGGAGAATGCAGGCTCCCGGAGGGCAAGGGCTGTGCACTTGTTGCTGCTGCATTTCCATTACCTAGGCTCCTTAACACATCCTGGGAGAGTTCAGCTCTGTTGAACTGGCCAACTGGATGAATCTCCACTTCTTATTATTACCCTATTGATAAAATAAATAAAACAATGGAACCCGAATACAACAGCCTTTTCCAGTCCATGAAGCATTGCATGAGTCACAGCACATTTTCTGCATTCAGTGGCTTAGTCTGGGTTATCCCCGTTTTACATGTGAGGCAACTGAGGCCCAAGGAGCCTGTGGATTTGCCCCAGGTCACAGGGCTGGAAGGTGGTGGAATGGGGGCTCCAACAGACCCAACTTCTATTCTCCTTCCACAGCACCCTAGTCTCGTCTTCCTGTGACACGCTCACGCACACAGGCGCAGGTGTCCACGGAGAAGAAAAAGTCTGCACCGTGACAGAGGCGGTCCCGCGATTGTTTGCAAGGAGACACGTGTGGGACTGCAGGAGAGCGGCCTATGAAGGGGACGATTGCACAGTGAGGAGGTGGGGAGGTGCCAGTATGAGCCACCTCTGCCCGGAGGGGCTTTTCTTTAAACTGAATTATAGTTGATTTACAATGTTGCGATAGTTGTTAGTTTCTGGTGTGCAGCAAAGTGATTTGGCCCCTCTCCTGCCTCTCTCTGTATATATACAATTTTTTTTAAACAGACTGTCTTTTATTAATTTACCATTAAATAGTTTTCAGTTAACACAAGAACATAGAGGTAACATTACAATTGCATTGTTATAAACTTAAAAGGCTTACGTATTTGTTTCATTACCAGGGACATATACTGGAACTAGGTTCCCCACAGATGATGCTAGACAGCTACTAGTCCTTTTATTTTGGTCTTATTAATAGAAATATAACTTAATGAGATTGTAAGTATAGGCCTCTTCATAGTTTCGTAGGAATCAGAAGTTTTGCTTTCGATACTAAATAATATCTGGAAAGCATGCTCACTAAAGTGTTTTTTTGAGAAGTTCTAAGAATTGGCCCAGATTCGTGTGATAGTCATTCTTTAAGCTGTAGTCACTGTGGGCCTCGAGGAATAACTCTTCCAAAGAATGGAAAAGGCACATGTATATTTTCTTTTTATACTTCTCCCATATAGTTTATTACAGGATATTGAGTAGAGTTCCCTGTGCCATACCGTAAGGGCTTGTCGGTAATCTACTTTATATATGCTGCTGCTAAGTCGCTTCAGTCGTGTCCAACTCTGTGCGATCCCATAGACGGCAGCCCACCAGGCTCCCCCTGGGATTCTCCAGGCAAGAACACTGGAGTGGGTTGCCATTTCCTTCTCCAATGCATGAAAGTGAAATCGAAGTCGCTCAGTCGTGTCCGACTCTTAGCGACCCCATGGACTGCAGCCTACCAGGCTCCTCTGTCCATGGGATTTTCCAGGCAAGAGTACTGGAGTGGGGTGCCATTGCCTTCTCCTACTTTATATATAGTTGTGTGTATCTGTTAATCCCAAACTCCAAATTTATCCCCTCACCTCCTTTCCCCTTTGGAAAGCCATAAGCTTGTTTTCTGTCTGTGAGTCTGTTTCTCTTTTCTAAATATGTTTATTGGTATCATATCTTAGATTCTACATATAAGTTCTATCATATAGTATTTGTCTTCCTCTTTCTGACTTACTTTACTTAGTATGATGATCTGTAGGTTCACCCATGTTGCTGTAAATGGCATCGTTTCATTCTTTTCATGGTTGAGTAGTATTCTATTGTGTTTATGTGTATATACCACATTTTCTTTATCCATTCACCTGCCGATGGACATTTAGGTCACTTCCATGTCTTGGGTGTTGTAAATAATGCTGCTTTGAACACTGAGGTACATGTATCTCTTTCAGTTAGTTTTCGCTTTCTTCAGGTATATGCCCAGGAGTGGGATTGCTAGATCATATGGTAATTCCATTTGTAGTTTCTTAAGGAATCTCCGCACTGTTTTCCATAGCAGTTGCACCAATTTATTCTCCCACCAACAGTGTGGGAGGTTTCTCTTTTCACCACACCTCTTCCCGCATTTGTTGTTTGTGGCCTTTTTTTGGTAGCTTTTTAATGATGGTCGTTCTGAGCAGCGTGAGGTGGCACCACATTCCGTTTCTTTATGGCTGCACTGGGTTTTCATTGCTGCACACAGGCTTTCTCTCGTTACACGGGGCAGGGCGTTACTCTCCAGTTGCAGTGCCTGAGCTTCTCCTTGCCGTGGCTTATCTTGTTGCAGGGCATGGGCTCTAGGGTATGCCCACTTCAGTGGCTGGTGGTGTGCAGGTTCCGTAGCTGTGGCTCTTTGGCTCTAGAGCGCAGGCTCAGTAGCTGCGGTGCACAGGCTTAGTCGCCTCGTGGCATGTGGAATCTTCCTCAAGAAACGATCAAACTAGTGTCCCCTGCATTGGCAAGCAGATTCTTAACCCCTGGGCCACCAGGGAAGTCCTCATTGTAGTTTTGATTTGCCTTTCTCTAATAATTAGAGATATTGAGCATCTTCCCATGTATGGAAGGGCTGTTTTTAATTCTCTAAAAGCTAATTCTCCTTGTAAAAATGTTCTCAGCGTGTTAATATGTGTTATTGACTAGCTCTGACAGAACAGCATTTTTCCAGGCACTGAGAATGCAACATAAATAAGAGAAGATTTCCACCTTAGAGTGGAAAAGAATGAAGAAAAGAAACTTGGAAACCTGTCTCTTCTGCCATTGACTCATTGTTTCTTTTTTTTTTTCTCTCCTACTCTATTGTGTAGGGATCTTTTTCTCATAGCTTTTGTTAGATAAGAGATCTTCTGCCAGCTTTCAACTGGTATTCTGTGAGAATTGTTCCACATGAAGATGTAGTCTCTATGTGTTTTTTGGGGGGAGGTGAACCCCACATCCTTCTACTCGGCCATCTTGATCTCTACCTGATTCATTGTTGACTTGAGGAAGTCAGACGCTCTTTCAGCCCACTATACTATATTAAAAAGTCAGGAATGGATCTAATTTATTAGTGTCAATATGAATATTACATTTGCAAAAGGCCTCATAACTTTCAAAAAATTGTAAATATAATTATTATGTATATTACACTATAGAGGAAGTTTTTTTCACACCTTCATAAGAATGAGAAACAACTTTACTAGGCCTGGTTCATTACAAATTCATGAACTAATTCTGTAGTGAAACTTCGATTTAGAAACCCAGCCAGACACATGCAGACCCATGGGGAAAAGGGGCTGTTGAGGCAGGGTTCACAGTCTCTCATTCTTAGCATGCTTCTTGGTTACCTGCTGGTTTGCAATAAGCAGTAAGAGGCATTAAAAGGTTAATATGCCATGGGTGCTTCTCTTCACCCAGACGTGAGCTCCAAAAGAATAGGTTGTTGAGTTTTTATTTACTTTTGCATGCCTAGCCCCTAGCATGTTTGGTATACGGTAGGCAAGAGAATATGTGTTGACTAAATAGATACAGCAAGAGTAACTATAAAGTCAAATCTTTGGTCCTGTAGATGCCTAGAATGGTTCAGAGAAAAGGCATCATGTGAAATCTGAAATATCACCGCTCCCTTTCCGTAGCATCGTGGGAGCGTGTCATGATCACTCGTGATGTCAGCCAAGCACATTCTGCTGGATGAAAAACTGCATTCAAAGACACTGTGGTTCTGCAAATGAGTCCATGTTTTGAGCTGAAATTGCAGCAAAGCATAGGTTACTAAAAGGGTAGAAAGTTTTTGACTGGTAGTTAGGAAAGTTTCCTGGACTCTGGTTTCTTACAGCTTGAATATTTTGGTCTTCACAGGGAAATTTCATAGTGGGCCCTTTGGTTCTAGTGAGAGTTAAAGGCTTAAAAAGTCAGCTCTTTTTCTGCTCCCCTGGGGTATCTTTAACATGAAATCATTCAATGGGAAAGCAGGGAGGCAGGGCCCACTCATCCATGTGGGGTGATGTCCCTAACTCCCTGGCACCTATATTGGCTAGCAGTTGAAGTCCCAAGCCAGATCACCTGGTTCTAATGCCCACTTCCTGACCGCGTGACCTTGGGCAAGTCACTTAACCTTCCTAAGTCTCAGATTCCCTGTCTGTGAAGGAAGATAATCAGAGCATCTGCTTTGTGGGTCTGTATTAAAGCTATGAGAGTCCATGCCCGTAAAGCACTTAGCACAGTGCTTGCTCACGGCAAACACTCAAGACGTGGTGACTCTAATACCCCTCCCCACCCATATGCGTAGAGGTCCCAAGTTGGAAGCTCTCATTGTGTGACTGAAGCTAAGTCTCTTGACCTTGATCTCAGTTTTCTCACCTGTAAAATGATGCCAGATAATTCTCAAATAAGACAAATCCTGCCCTTGACAGTTTGTATCAAATAAGTGATTATATAAGGTAATGGTGGATCAATGGTAAGATCTGGACTCAGGGCAGGATGATAAACACACATGCACACACACAACAGCTTTGTTCCCTGAATGCAGATGGTAGGAAAGAAAGATGTGTGTATAATCCAGTTTGTATTATCCTTGCTTTATTGGACACAGATCTCTTCAGAGTCCCTCCATTACTACCTTCTTCCCAAAAACCCTGGTCTGGAACTTGCTATAAAGGACAAGATGTTGTTCCTTATACTTTCTAGCACCAAGATAGAGACACAGGGACTTCCCTGGTGATCCAGTGGCTAAGACTCTGTGCTTCCTATGCCAGGGACCCAGGTTTGATCCCTGGTCAGGGAACTAGATCCCACATGCCGCAACTAAGAGTTTACATGCTATAACTAAAAAAAGATCCCCAAAAACTCCTGCATGCTGCAACTAGGAGCTGGCACAGCTCTTTTCATTGACTCCTTGGCTGCCTGCCTCCCAAACCCCTTCCACTTTTATCAGAGCCCTTTTTTGTGACCTGAGCTGACAGGAGTCCAAGCTGAAGTCCTAGGATTGCATGGTCTTTACACCTCACTTGTTGAACCTATCTCCTGAGTCACCCCTCCATTTCTGGTTAATATGAAACACCACACCATGGACCATGGATCTGGCTTCCAGAGTGGATACCAAGGGACAGGGCATGAGGTCTCTAAGTTCCTGTGAGATCATCTTGACCAACAGGAAGTGGGAAGCATGAGCAAAAATAAGTTCCTCCTCCTTTCTCCCCTCTGTGGGTTACTCTGTGTGTGTGTGTGTGTGTGTTAGTTGATCAGAAGTGTCTAACTCTCTGAGACCCCCATGGACTGCAGCCCACCAGGCTCCTCTGTCCATGGAATTCTGCAGGCAAGAATACCGGAGTGGGTTCCCATTCCTTTCTCCAGAGGATCTTCCTCACCCGGGGTTACTCTAAGGGGGGGGGGGGTTTCATCTTGTGCCCTGTCTGGAGAAAGTCCTCAAGTGAAAATGCTTGTCAAGCAGGTGGATGTTTCTCTTTTCAGCTCATTTTGAGGATCTTACCTCAAGACGTCAAGAGGACGGAAATGATTTGCCAACAGGTTCCTAAGGGAGATCGGGATGGCTGGCACTACGAGAGCCCACCTCAGAGGCTCCTAATCTAGCCATGTGTGTGCATGTGTGTGTGTGTGTATACAGGGTTGGGACATCAGAAAAGGGGACTGAGCTGAGCTGTGGAGGATGAGCAGGGTTGAAGAAGTTGGGGAAAGGCATTTGTAGAAGAAGGATGAGCATGTTCAACTTCAGGGAAGAAGGAAATGCGGTGGAGCAGTGGCTGTGTGGTTGGAGCGGAAGCTGGCTCAGGGGCTGCCAGCTAGGGTTTACCTAGCTGGAGGGTGCCAGACCCAGAGTACATGCTGCCTTGCACCCAAGAAGGACTCTGGAGTCCTGATTTAGCCTGCAGAGCTACTTCCCTAGCACCTCTGAGAAGTAAAGATGACCCCCAGCATCACTGCTGGCCCAGTCACACCCACACTCCAAGGCCTTGCCTCCTCCTGAGCTGCCTGATCCCTCTTCCCTTCCTTTAAAACCATTGCCTTTAGGAATTTCCTGGTGTCCCAGTGGCTGAGACTCTAAGCTCCCAATGCAGGAGGCCCTGGTTCCATCCTGGTCAGTGACCTAGATCCCACATGCCGCTCCAAAGAGTTTGCATGCCCCAACTCAAGATCCCATGTGCCGCAACAAAGACAATCCCGCATGCTATAGCTGAGACCTGGTGCAGCCAAATGAATAAATATTAAAACAGAACAAAACAAAAAAACCTGTTGCCTTAGCCTTGATCCCATCCTTTTTATGGGACTCTCAGCACCAAGAACAGTGCCTGGCACATACTCACGGACTGTTGGCCTAAATCACGGTGAAGTTAGTCAAAGATCTAGTTTTTAGTCTCAGTTCTGCCACGAACACCTGAGACACTGAAAGACCCAAGCCAAGGCACGTAACTTCTCTGAGCTTCAGTTTACCCATCTGGAAAATGGGGATAATGTTCCCCCATCTCCTCTTCATTAGTGAGGATCATAAGACAGAAACGGGACTGGTCCTCTAGGGTGGTAGGAGATGCAAGCCCACTGCAGATCAAGACATCAGCCTGGGAGTCATCAATAACAATTGCTGATAGTTTTGCTGTTAATAATGACCTACTTACTTGAAGGAAATCCCCTCTCCCTTTCTCCAGGATGGTGGGTCTTGTCCTAACCCAGTTCCATGACCTGCCTGAAGATAAAGCCAGGCTTCCTCCTCCATACCCCCTTGTCTCAGAGGTTTCCTAAGACCTCAGAAGGTCCTTCAAAAGTCTGACCCACATTCTTCCTGTTGCAGCTCTGCCCCCTCCCCTCCTCATGTAAGAGCAAAGTCCTGCGTATGAATCTTCGACGAGCCTGAGGCCCCATCACATTATAAGGCTTATTCTTCTGAAGTTGATGTTCCCACTGCCGCTGCCAATACAGAGCGAGAGACAAGAGAAAGGGTGAGGAAGGGAAGCCCCAGTCTGGAGTGAGGGCGTGGAGAAAGAATCAGGAGGGAGGGAGATAAGACAGCAGCATACCCAGACACACAACGACACAAACACCACACCACCACCACCTCCAGCGCCTGGCTTCCGGGGGAGGGACAACTGTCTTACGGCTTTCCATGACGCGAGTCCTCCGCGAGGGCTAGGGCTGTGGGTGAGGCGACATTTCCTGCCCCAGGGGGCTGGGGTGAGAGGAGAGATGAGTTGCTGAGTATGCACACCTTTTGAGAGCCCATACACACACACACTGCTCCAGGGGCTCCTTTCTCAGGCTGCCCCCCATGGAGTTTCCCCTGGCCCAGATATGCCCCCAAGGTAAGTGTGAAGTTGGAGAACGTGGTGGGAGGGAACCTCAAGACCCCCACGACCCCTGCTCTACTCCCCTCTGGGCCTAAGCTCCCACCTCGGAGGTGAGGGGCCACAGCCTGGCCACACGCCTTGCCACACTCTGGCAAGGCTGACTGGCAGGAGGCCCACAGCCCCTGCTCCTCCACCTCGGGTGCCACTTCCACGCAGCCCTGAGGATAAAGGGGACAGGGTCTGCTGAGAGCTTCTTCGACAGGAGAGAGGAGGAAGCAGGAGAATGAAGTGGGGTGGGAGGCAGAGGACCCTGCTCCAGAAGAGGGGCCTTCACTGAAGCAATCTGCCTCCATTCCCGGATTCCGGAACTGCTGGGCCAGCTGGCTTCCCTGCGCTCCTCCCTGGGCCCAATTTCCCGGACAAGCGCCTCTGTCACCTCAGCCCTCTAGGCCTCCTGGGCTCCTTACTCCTCCTCCCTGAGAAACAATCTCCGCATCCCTCCTGCATTTCTCCTGCTGTCATGACTGTACCTATCCTTCAGGTTCCCCATGACTGGACTGCCGGGGCCGCAGGGGAAGTGGAGGGCCTGAGCCTGAGCCTGGGAGAGTGGTGGGAGGCAGAGAGAGACGCAGGCCCTGACCGAGAAACCTCTCTGTGCTAACAGGGAGCCGAGAAGCCCCGGCCATAACCTTCAGCACCTTCCAGCCCCTGGGCTTGAACCGCAGGAGCTGCCAGGGCCCGGGCTTGCTTCTGGGACCACGACTCCAGGCCCCTGAGGAAGCCTGGCCCAGCCCCAGGGGCCCAGCTGGCCAGGCTGTGGTGAGTGGAAATCTGCGGGGTGCAGCTCCCTCCTCTACTCCTGCCCTCCCCCGGGGGTGGGCTTGCAGGTGGACAGAGGCCAAAGCAGGAATGAGCAGGGGCTGCCGCCACGGCCGGGGGCCCAAAGGAAGGGCAAGGAGATGAGGAGCACCTCCTCCAGTTGCTGAATGGCCCACTCGCTTCTCCTCTGTCCCTGGGAAGCTCAGGGTGAGTCCACAAGTGATGGGTACAGTGGACTCCAGAAGTAGGCGTCCACAGCTCGGTCTGCGGCCTTCATTTGCCCATCCTCATCTCAGTCCTCCTCACCCATCCGTCAGTAGGAAACCCTCCCTGTGAACTAGCTCGGTCCCTCCTACTGTATGTAGGGCGAGCCCTTCCTCATTCTGGCCTCTGGCGCTCCCTTCACCCCTCAGGCCAGGGAATGCTTTCTGTCCATCTGGAAGGCCCCACTCCCATTTAAGCACAGTTTAACAGCTCACTGCTACTGGAATAAAGACCCACAGGACCCAGAGGGAAGTGGAAGGAAATTCCCTGGAAACAAAAACAGCTTGAGCTAAACAAGTCAGGCGTTGGGAAGGACTTTCTGGGAAACGATACCCTAAAAGAGGCAACTGGAACGGAGACAGGGAGCTTTCTCCACAAGTCGAAGAGCGAGTAGGTGTAAGGATAAGGAGGCAGCAGCTGCCTTAGAGTCAGAGGAAGGGCTACTGATCACAGCCACCTCTCCACTCCTTGAATTCTTCTCTCATGCAGGCACCTCTCCAGGCCCCAGGAGCTGCCTGCAATCCAAAGGATGTTGGGAAGGAGGAGGTGCCAAGGGAAGAAGCTCTGTTCCTACAGGCCGAGACTCGGGCTTGGTTCCAGAAGACCCAGGCCCATGAGCTCCTACAGCACGGGGCGGCCCCCATCTGGTTCCACGGTTTCATCACCCGGAGGTGAGTCACAGAGGAAGAAACAGGCTCAAAGCAGGGCAGGGGCCAGTCCTGGGTCCTGCCGTCAATCAGGAGTAGATTGAGGCTACAAGCCAGGTTATGACTCCTGGAGGTTCTGAGGCTACTTGCTAAGGCAGCTCTCCTGGGGAAGACCACCGAAGAGGCACAAGCCCAAAGCCCCTACCCCTCGCCTCCACTTTCCTCCTGTCTCTAAGGCTTCTAGTGCTCATTCTCCTCCTCGGCCTCCGTCTCTCTCCCTCCATCTTTACCTCGGGCTTTCTCCAGCCCTCTTCTCTGTCTTCCCTCCCTTGCAGTTCCTCCCTTCTCCTCCACTTCTCAGCTTCACTTCTATATCTATCTTTATGCTTACCTCCTCCATGCAACTTGTGACTTCTGAAGTCTAGAAATCTAATACCATCCCGGTTGCTGCTGCCACAGCGCTGACCCCCTGAACTCCCCACTCCAGGCTGCCCTTCCAGGATGGGGCCAGGAGGAGGATGCAGGGCTGGGAGGTCTCTTGAGTGGAACCCCTGGTCCGTGTCCACGCCCAGTCCCTGCAGCGCGAGTACTGGAGTACGGTGACCACATCCTCTCTCTCCCGCCTCCACCCTTCTCTGTCCACTTAAGCAGGCTTGGTTGGGCAGGGGTCCCCTATGAGAGCCGGGGAGACAGGAGATGAGGCTGGAAAAGTCTGAGCAGCCCTCCGTGTCTTCTCCAACATCCTCAGAGAGGCCGAGAGGCTGCTGGAGACTAAGCCTCAGGGATGCTACTTGGTGCGTTTCAGTGAGAGCGCCGTGACCTTTGTGCTGACTTACAGGTGAGGGGCCGGCACTGCGCGGGGGGTGTGGGGGTGGGAGGCAACAAGGAGGCGGGACTTTGGGCTAATCAGGGGGCGGGACTTGGTGCTGAAGAACGTGTGAGGGGCAGAACTTCATGATGACCCCCAGCAGGGGCGGAGGGGTCTAAGCCCAGCCCCCAGGCTACTAAGGATGGGAGACCCCGCGCATTCGGGAGGATAGAGATCACGCCTCGTGCTGGTGTCCTGGCCAGAAAAAGGGAGCAGATCTGATCCTGCCTGGTGTCTCCAGGAGCCGGACTTGCTGCCGCCACTTCCTGCTGGCCCAGCTAGGGGACGGGCGCCACGTGGTGTTAGGCGAGGACAGCGCCCACGCGCGGCTGCAGGATCTACTGCTTCACTACACTGCGTGCCCGCTCAGCCCGTATGGGGAGACGCTTACCGAACCCCTCGCCCGCCAGGTACGCCATCCCCACCCCTGGCCCCGACACTGACCCTGACCCCGGGGACCCAGGCCAGGGCCCCCACCCCCACCCCACACAGCACTCAGGCCGCAGGACCTCGCCAGGCACTTTCCTATTCCCACGGAGGACGCAGACATCCCTTTTCCACACATCTCCGCTGGTTGCCCTTCCAGAAATATGCGTGCTGGTGGAGGGGTCCTTGAGAAACCAGCTCAGTCACACAAAGACTGGAGGGACTGGGAGTGGTCAGCTAGGCCCAGAAGTCATTTGTTTTTGTGGTTTTATTTTGGCCTTGCTGCCCGGTTTGTGAGATCTTGGTTCCCAGACCAGGGATTGAAGTCTGCAGTGAAAGCGCCAAGTCCTAACCATTGGACCAGCAGGGAATTCCCGGGGCCATTTGTTTTTTAAATTAAGAGATATTTACCGAGACAAGACAGATGGGTGTCAAACCCACAAAACTTACTTACCAGCGGCAAAGACAAATAATAGGAATCAAGTGTGAGAGTGTGATGAGAGAGGAAATGCAGAGTGGTGTGCCATTGGGCTCGCATGGTGGGGAGCCATGTCAGACAGTGCCTCCCCCAGGACGTTCAGGCAGTTCTGAGGGCCCACTCTGTGCCAGTCATTGGTCTGGACACTGGGAAATAGCGCCAAACAAAATTGGCCCAAATGTCCCTACCTTCATGGAGCTTTCAGTCTAGTGACAGGAGACAGACAATGAATGCGTAATACAGATGACAAGCAGAGAATACAGAAACAAGGAGTGACGGAGTTGGGGTTATTTTACACAGGGACTTTAGGGAAGGCTACTCTGGTAAGAGGACATTTGAACAGAGGTCTGAATAAAGTGAGGGGGAAAGGCATGCAGATAACTAGAGAAAAAATTCTCGGTAGATGGCACAGCAGGTGCAAAGGCCCTAAGGTAGAAGGATCCTTGATGTGTGTGAATAAGAATAACAGCACTGAGGAAGCTAACATGAGCAGAGAGGTAGAAAATGAAATCACACGGGTGAAGGGCTGCCCGGTGGACTCTTGTAGGATTCGGGATTGTATTCTACATGAGATGCACTAGGCACTTACAAGCTAAAGAGTGACATGATCTGGAAGTTTGGAAGGGGCATAGATAATCAGATGGAGGCCACTACAATACTCCAGGAGAGAAGACAGCAGCCTGGACCATGTTGGTAGAGGTGAAGGGGTGGGGAGGTAGAACACTGGGTCTGTTTGAAAGGTGGACCTAAGAGGGTTTTTGCAGGATTGAGTGAGGGATGTTAAAAGATGCGGTTGTATTGACTGAGATGAGGAAGGCTACAAGAAGACTAAGTCTGGGAGAGATGGGAGATCATGAGTTAGTTCAGTTTTGACATTCATGGTTTGAGACATTCATTCAGTATCCAAATGGAGATGTCAGTTAGGCAGTTGCAATAGATGGACTGGGACTTGAGGACAGAAGTCTAGTTTGGAAATCAACATTTGGGAGCCATCAGTATGTAGATGGATTGATTCTAAAGCCTTCAGGAGGAAAGAAATCTCAGGAATGAGCATAGATGGAAAAGAAAAGATACCAAGTCTCCAGCATTGAGAGTTTGCAGAAATGAGGGAGAACCTACAAAGAAAAACCACAAAGAAAATTGAGAAGGAGCAGCCAGAGAGAAAGGGGAAGAACCAGGAGTGTGACGCTCTAGACACCAAGCAAAAAAAAATCCATCAGGGAAGAGCAGATGCCAGAGGGTCTAGAATTAACCATTGGATTTGGCCAACAGAAGGTCGTTGTTGACCTGGGCAAGAATAGTCTCCTGAAGCTTGGTTGGAATCCGTTCAAAGAAGTTGTTAAGGGACTGTGCCTAGCAATAACTACTGTATGGAATTTTGTGAGGAATAAGCAGAGACCTGAAGATTCCTAAGCAGTGGGAACAGGATGTAGGAAAGACTGGTGGACAGGGGAGCCAGCTGGAGTTGTGAGAACCAAGGGCACAGCTGTCAGAGACCAAGCTCTATGACCAGCCCTCAGAGGGTCTTGTCACTCACATTCTCTGGAGTTTGGGCTTTATCCTGGAGCAACGGGCAGCCATGGAAGGATTGCTAGAGGAACTTCTGCAGGTTCATTCTGCTCACGGAGTGGAGAATGGGTTGGCAGGGCAAGATAATGCAGGAGGAGGTGATGGACTTAGGAGGCCCGAACGGGATCAGCAGCTGTGGGCAGGGAGAACGTGGGCAGATGTGAAGATATTTAGGCAGTAGAAGGAGCAGGGCTTGTGCTCCATAAGATGTGGGGAGGAAGGGAGGGAGGTGTCCGGGTTGACTCCTAAGGTGCTGCTGTTTCAGCAGCAGGGTAGAGCTGCTTTTTTTTGGCTGTGCCAGGTCTTAGTTGCAACATGTCAGATCTAGTTCCCCGAATTAAACCCAGGTCTCCTGCATTGGGAGCGCAGAGTCTTAGCCACTGGACCACCAGGGAAGTCCCAGAGGTGCTACATTCATAAAGGGAATGCTAAGACCTCTTAGGGGGTTAGGGCAGGGAAAAAGAATTCTGATTTGAATCCATGCAGTAAGCGCCTGAACACCGTCAGATGGAGACACGCACTTGGCAGATTGCAGAAAAATTAGAAAAGCCCTATGGGCTGAGCCTCCCAAAACTATCACACATGTGGAGAACATTCGTGAACCCAGTGATAAATGCTGAGCTAAAAGCACACCTAACATGGGAAGGAACCCTATAAGGCTCATCTCCCCTGAGGCAGTGTCTCTGTCCCTAAAATATCTAGCTGTTAGCTGTATAATGTGCTCCTCTTGCAGCTGCAGAAGTAAACATGGGCACGGAAGTCTTGGAGATCTATCCCCAAGCTGAAAAATTTTAGGCTAAAGACTTGTAAAGTCTGGTTGCAGTTTTACAACCAAATGGTGACTGGTCTGGGCCTGTGTTCCAGATGAAGTTAACTTAAATGCTAAATATAGCCTGTGATCAGAGCAACTGTCCCACCTCCCAGTCTCCTTGCCATCTCCATGCCCTCTGCCTCACTTAGAAACCCAGCGCCACCCAAATTTCCCTGCTGCACCCCCACCCCGACATTCTCCACATGGACCAGATTATTTTGCCCTCCTTGGATCACCTGTCCACTCCCACCAGCCATCCCTCCGGCACCACATCCCCAAGGCCTCTTTCTTCTCTCCACCCGTCCCCACCCCGTTCTCCCCCTCTTCCCTCCCCGCCCCCCACCCCCGCAGACTCCTGAGCCCGCAGGACTGTCCCTAAGGACCGAAGAATCAGACTTTGGAAGCAAAAGCCAGGACTCACCGTTTCAGTATAGCCCGATTCTCAAAAAGGAGCGAAGTATAGCCCCCACGCAGAGAGATGGATCTGGGGAGCCAAAGCAGGTATGGGACCCAAAGCGCTGGGAGAGAAGGCGGGGTCTGAGGGAGGGGCGGAGCCGGGGGACGAAAAGGAGGGCGCGGCCTGTGTGAGGGGGCGGGGCCAGTAGGGTAGGAAGACGGCCTGCAGGGGGCGGAGGCTCAGCCTGGGTTCCAGCTCTGGCACTGCCTGGGTGACCCACTCTCTGCCTTGGCATCACTAACTCAGTGGACATGAGTTTCACCAAACTCTGGGAGATAGTGAAGGACAGGGAAGCCTGGCGTGCTGCAGTCCACGGGGTCGCAAAGAGTCGCGACTGAACAACAACAATTCTCCTCCCTGCTCGCCTTCTCTCCTAGCCCTCCCAGTCGCCCAGGCCCAAGCCGCCCATCCCCGCCAAACCTCAGCTGCAGCCTGAAGTCTACACAAGCCCTGCTCCGAGACCTCGCCCAGCCCTGCCGCCCAAGCCCTCCAACCCCATCTACAACGAACCTGATGAACCCATCGACTTCTACGCCATGGGCCGTGGCAGCCCTGGGGAAGCCCCCAGCAACATTTATGCCGAGGTGGAGGTGAGGGAGCCTGATTTAAGGAGCGAGGACCCGCAGTGCATCCTCAGGCATGAAGTCCTACGGAAATGCCAGTCCAGGCCTGTCCTAGGCAGCCAGGTAAATGGGGGTGCAGGGAAAAGTGAGACCCCTAAGAAAGACTTCCTGAAAGCTAGATTGAGAGGGTGGAGAACGTGTTCAGACTGGATGTCTAGGTCAGGGTGAATGAAGGTCAGAGATGGGAAGAACAGAGCATTGATACTGCCAACAACCCTCTTCCAGGCCCCTCTGTATTTGGAGTTACTGAGACCTGCCTCCCCTGTGTCAAGTCCCCACCCTCTCCACTTCTCAGAGAAAGCAGAGGGCCCTGCAGGTCCCCTCGGCCTTCGCCCACCTGCGCCTGTGTCCCTCTCACCAGGCTGGCCCTCTTCAGAACCCCCTGAGATTGACCCCACCCTATGGTGGGAATTTTGGCCTCCACCTTGCCTCTCCTCCCCAGTCTGAACTTGGGCCTCTCTCATTCTGGCCCCCTCCCCTCAGCCTTGAGGGCCCTGCCTTCCTGAAGAAGAGCACCTGAAGATGAGCTCAGGGGAACGGGTGCCTGCATGTCCCCTCCTGCACATGCCCCCTCTCCTGCAATCCTCACACCTGCCTGGTCTTCTCACTGATCAAGTGAGATCTTGTTTCTTTAGACTGTAGCTCCCACCCAGTCCCTCTGCCTCTGCCCCCTTCTTCCATTCCCCGTCCCAATGCTGGCACCTCAGGCTCCCCCTCAGCCCTTGTGCCTGCTCACACTTATCCACACCCCTGACTGCCATCCTAGAGCTGATGTCAGCAATCTACGTCTCTATGTGAATTTCTCTCCAGGCTTCTGCTTAGCTCCCCAACATCTCACAGCCTTCTGGACTCAGCACAGCCAAGTACCCTCACCTGCCTCCCCTGATTGTTCCCTCCTGTGTTCCCTCTCCCAGTTGGTATCTCATCCAACTATTCAAGCCAGGTTTACAGGACTGCCTTGACATCTCTCCGCTCTTCACCCTCACTCCCCTATAAGTACTGATTCCTGCTGGGTCTTTTCCTAAATATATTTTTCCTTTCCTCAGTTTTAGCTCCCATCATCTCTCATCAGGACTTTCCAAGAGCTTCTTATGTGATCTCCTGGCCAACAATCTTGCCACTTCTGATCCACTGCTCCAAGAAAGTCAGAATGGTCTTTCTAAAACAGCTACCAGGCCCACAAAGCTCTCCATAATCAGGTGGGGTGGGGAGCCACCCCCTTGGTCTTACTACCAGCTACACCATCCACCCTGAACTGGTCACATTTCTCCAAACTCATCAAGTGATTTCAAACCTTCCAAGGTTTTACACACGCCATTCCCTCTGCCTATAGCTACTTCCTACAAACGTACCTTCCTACTGCCCAGCAACCTTCTAATCCTCCTCCAGCTTGCCCACCCTTCCCCGCTTCTGCAAAGACTTCCCTGACCTCACCACAGAAGCTTTCTACATACCTGTCACGTCATTGATTGTTGATACCCATCCCGCCCCCCCAGCAGAGTATTAGCTCCCTGAGGGCAGGGATGGGACTTGTTCATCTCGTTTCCAGAGCACCAGGCACAGTGCCTGGCAAACAGCAGGTGTTCAGGAAATGTTTGTTGAATGGATGAGAGAGGTTTAGACTTCCTCTTTGCAGGCCAATTTCTGTTAAGATCAGAGGCTGCAGGTTAAGTCTAGGAGGCAGAAGGTAGAGGGTATGACCTGGGACCATCCTTCTCTCCACAGAATCCAGGTGGCCAACAACTGCATTCTGAGAACTCCGTGGCTGAACAAGGCCGTACTGTGCCCCACCAGCCCCTACCTCGCTGGGGGCACACTCTCCCCCACAACCTTTCTAGACAAGTGCTTCAGGACAGAGGACAGGCATGGCTCCCCCTGGGGCCTCCTCAGTAGCTGGTCTGAGCTGGGGAAGGATAACTTGGAACAGCGGGTCCAGAGACCTTCACACATATCCAGCCATCCTTCTCAGGAAATGTGAATGGAACAAACTGTAAGTGATCAAAGCTGGAAAGGACCTCAGCCATCATCTATTGCAAAGACGGCGAAAAAGTGTCACCTTGGATGCCAACTCCAATCCATTGATTGTGGCTGCGTAGAGCACTGCTTTGGAAAGGATGCTAAGGTCATATCTGAACTCAGCAGAAAAGAACGCCGTGATTGATTAGTGATGTCTGCCATGGGTGAGAGAAGAGGCGCAGCACCTCCTTTGCCCTTACTGATCAAGTCCAACTCCAGCTTTGTTTTTAGAAACAAACCCAGAGAGGGATGGTGGCTTAGTCAAGGTCAAGGACTAGAACCCAGGCTTCCTGATTCTTCTGTTTAGTGCTCTGTTCTGTACCCCACTCTACTAACTCTTCTCCATGGGAAATGTCTGAGATTTCCTCAGATAAGAAATCTGGCTGCTTTCCAGAGTTCTGCTGCATGGGGGCCTGGGTGCTGGTTCCCTTCCTCCAGATCCCAGCTTAGCCCTGTTCCCCTAACTGGTCTGGGCCCACACAAAGAAACCTGGAGGCAGGAGGAGCAAATGTGGGGTCTGCTTCCTTTCAGGGACATACCCTCTGGTTCCCTCCCAAGAATCTCCAAGAATCCAGTGGCCCAGTGCTTGCCTCTAAGGAAGAGGGCTAGGAGGGCCCTGCTGCATCCCACTGCCCTGGTTTCCCCTCCTGGAGTCTGATTTCCTTGGCCCTCAAGCCTTTGAGTCTGGGCCCTGGTCCAATGCTGCTGCTGTCTGAGGGATGGTTTGGCGAGAACAGATGTTAGAACTTGTTTGTTGATTCTTGTCTGGCTAATAAATCATCACCAACCACCTCCCCCAACAGGGATTCAAGTACTCCAGGCTCCTTCTGTTCTGACACTCTTATATTGTGGAAGGCAAGTTGTCAAACGGCTATCGCAATCGGGGGGCGAACGTCCGGTGGTTGAAAGATACCTGGGCAAGGGTCACAGATCTATGGGCTGGGGGTGGGAAGACACCAAGCAAGGGACACAGACTGCTCTCTGAAAAGTATTCCTTCCCTAACGGGTGGGCTAGGCAGCTAGCCAGGGGCAGAGGGGTGACTACATCGCCTGGGGGCTGCCAGGCAAGAAAGAGGGGCAGGGAGGGGAGTGGTTGAAAGGTAGCCCCCACACCTCCTTCCTCAACCCCCCTGCCAAGCACAGGACTGGAAGGGGGAGGGGGCATTCTTAACCTTTGTGTGTGAGCCCCTTAGAAGGATAGGGGGCCCCTTTGCAGTGGCTACCCCCTCTTGGGCTTAGGCCTCCCCCGTTCCTCTTATAAGGCTTCCTCTTCTCTCCCAGACCCACTTCAGGGCCTCTCGCCCCTGTGGCCAAGCTCCATACTCTAAGCTTCAACCACCTAGAAGAATCTGTCTTGGGTTGTCTTTTTGTCTCAGATAGGGGACTCTCTGAGGCAGGGCTGTGTCTGCCCCTGAGGACTCACAGCAGAGACTGCCCCCCACCCCCACCCCGGGAACCACTCACAAGGCTTCTGGTACTCCTGTGATCCCACCCTGTTCTTACCCTCATTTCTAGGACAGTTCAGTCAAGACTCTCAGTGTCCATCAGGGTCTCTCTCCCTCCCAAGCAAGTTCGCTGTGAACTTGCCAGAATCACAGAAGTCCCCCAGACCCCTCCCTGAAGACACATTCCCTAGGTTTAGGTGCTGCCACCACCATGCCACCCCCAGCCTGGGGCAGGGCCAGCCCCAGTGACTAGTGAATTCCCCTCCTTTCCACTCAGTGCTAATCAGCTCAAGGAGAAATACAGTTGCTGAGTCAACAGAGTGGGGTTCCACTTCCTTCTGTCTATAGGTCTAAACTCCCTCCTGAGCAAGAGAAGAGGTGGGAGGGAAAACGGGGTGGGCGGGGGTGGGGGGAAGGTGGGGGGTGTGGAGGGGAGGGGAGGGGAGCAGATGGCTTTGGGGAGAGGCTCAAAGTGCAAGAAAGGTCTTAGATTAGACTCAGGGAGTCACCTGGTGGCTGATTCCTTGTGGCAGCAGAGAAGGTAGAAAAAGGAGAGGCTTGCTGTATAGCAAGAGCCGGGAATCAAAGTCAGCAGATGAGATTTCCTTAGACTTCATGACAGAACAGGATGGGCAGGCTTGGGGAGGGGACAGGAATGCCTAGTGACCCACTCAGTCTCTCTGAAGGAGCAGAGCCTGCTTTAGGAAGGGGTGAGTGCTCCTCTCCGCTAGGGGCAGCTCAGCAGCGCGGGTGGGGAGACCCTGACCACCAGCATTGCCAGGTTTCTGCCCTGCTTCTTTGCTAACACACTGCCCAACCTTTAACAGGGAAGCTTTTTTCTGCGCCACTGTTCCCTACATTCCTTTAAAATGGAAGGAATGTCATATTTGCCTATGGGGCTGCTGTACTGATCAGATGAGACCAGGCAAGCAAGGGGCTTGGCAGAGCAGGACTGTGGGGCTAGAAGGGACTTCGAATCCTTTGTGACTGACTTTTTGGTTCAACCAAATGAGAAAATTAGTTCTAGAGAGGAGAAATGACAGGGAACTGGAGGTAGTCAGGGCGGATCTTGTCATCCCAAGCACTTGCTTCCCCTTACACCGTAGGGCCCCTCCCAGGCCCTAGGATAAGGCCCGGGTCCTCTCCAGGGCTCCAGCTGCAGGCCCAGCCTTGATGACGCAGGCAGTGCAGCCTCCCTTCTCCCCGCTCCCCACAGCCATGGGCACCCCCACACCATCCTGCTGATTTCACTCCCTCGGAGGCCCAGGGCTACAGTGAGACCTCAGATGGAGAAGCTGAGTAACATACAGGAAAGGGAGCCTCGCAATTGTGCTGGGCAGGTTACTCTGCCCCAGTAGGGACCACTCGGGCCAGGAGGGGAAGGGCATTTCCCAGCTGACTCAGTCTCCCCATGGTTATTCCCTCCTGCCAGCCTCCTCTAGACAGGGCTCCCTCGGGCTCAAAACCCTCTTATATCAGAGAGGAGTCTCCTCCCCTGAGCCCCACATCCCCTTCAGAGCCCGCAGAAGGCCCTGTGGCAAGTGAAGTTTCCAGCTTTGTCCTCTGGTTCCAGTCCCTTGAGCACCATCGCCTCCGCTGATGCCTTTTTTTTTTTTCCAGCCCTTGTCTCCCTTAAGCTGTCCCCTTTTATCAGGTCAGCTCCCTCAGCTAATGTAGTAGACAGTCTCAGTAAGGTGCCCTGTAACTCTGGCTCAGGGGACCAAGGGCAGGGGCAGGGGGCTGAACGATGTTAACCCCCCAACCCTAGCTATCCTAATTCTACAGCATGAACCCACTTAAGGAGGGCTAGGGGCAGTTACCACTTAGGCTCTACCCCTCAGCTACCCCTACTGGACTTAGAACATCTGCCCCACCTGAAATGAAGCTGAGCAGAGGAAGAGGGGGTACAAAAAAGGTTGGGAGCAGGCAGTAGAGCATTCTACCACCCTGCTGCTGCTGCTGCTAAGTTGCTTCAGTCGTGTCTGACTCCGTGCGACCCCATAGACGGCAGCCCACCAGGCTCCCCGTCCCTGGGATTCTCCAGGCAAGAACACTGGAGTGGGTTGCCATTGTCTTCTCCAATGCATGAAAGGGAAAAGTGAAAGTGAAGTCGCTCAGTCATGTCCGACTCTTCGTGAACCCATGGACTGCAGCCTACCGGGCTCCTCCATCCATGGGATTTTCCAGGCAAGAGTACTGGAGTGGGGTGCCATCGCCTTCTCCATCTACCACCCTGCCACCCCTCAAAACTTCAGCCATCCCTTCAAAAGACTTCGGCTTCCTGGTCAGTAAGTTCAGCACCCAGCTGGAACAAAGATGTGGCAGGGTTCCTGCCCAGGGGTCAGAGCATTGGGGTAGGAGCTGAAATGCCCTCTTCTGTGACAGCTGAGCCATCTCCGTGTAGTTCCTAAGTCTGCTCCTGTGGATCCCAGCTTCCTCAGCTCCGTTGTCCTGGTCAACTTGGGCTTTGCCCCAGGCCCATCCAACACCTTACTGGGCCATTTGAATCCATTTGTGACCAGCAGCTCCACCACCCTTCCCCCCACCGCAGTCCCTCGGCTGTTGCTGCCATGCCAATTTTAGCCAAGTTATCCCTCTTGCCTCCTTTGGTCTCCCTCATCCCTGTCTTCTCTTTCCTATTTATGACGACTTGAGGTTATTACCTCAGGAAGCCCTCCCAAATAGAGTCTGTCCATTTTCTAACTTTTATTTCTCTCGGTGACCAGGAAATTCCAACCATCAAGTAAAATGTCATCTTATAGTAGGAATAAAAAGTCACTTGGAACTTCCCTGGTGGTAGGTATTCTGGTAGGTAGGTATTCTGTGCTTCCACTGCAGGGGGCATGGGTTCAATCCCTGGTCGGGGAACTAGGATCCCCCATGCTGCTCTGCAGTTTAAAAAATAAAAAGGTTTACTACTTGTGGAGAACCAAAGGAGATGGGACACAGGAGGATGCTGAAAGACGTCTAGCTTAAATCTGTCCATTTGCAGAAGACACCAGGACTCTCCCTACCCACATGCCTCACCTCCCAACCCAGAGCACTGCCAGGTCCGTCATGACACAGCCCTAAAGTGACAAAGTTGAACCACTGAATCCCAGGAGTATGGCAACTCGGGAAGGAGTGTGGCAACCCCATCTACAGAGCCCTGGATACAGGAAGAGCAGCTGACTCCTTGGGACCTCAGCCTTTGGGGCCCTGCTGAGCCTACCTCACCACCTCACTTCACTGTGACACCCCAGGGGTGACCTTAGTCCTCAGTGCCTCTGTGGATGGTGGGAGTGGTGGTACTGGCTGAAGGTTCCTTGCTGAAGGCTGGCTGGATGCAGTGACTTGGACAACTCCTGCCTGCGTGTCCCTGTGGGATGCAGGAGCCCTGTCTGGCTCCAACCCGAAGTAGGTCAGATTTCAGATAAGCGGGTGGTTTTCCTGTAAGTGATGAAACCCTCCTCTGTACTTAATGAGAAACAGACTCCTCAACTTACCCCAGCTCACAAGACCTGGTGAGATTCCTCACTTCCTTCTCATCCCCACGTCCCTACCACACACTTCAAAACTGCCCCTCGGGTCTCAGCCTTCCTCTCTGTCACCAGGACTGTCAAACACCAATTTCTCCCAGTGTTTTTCCTGTCCAGAACCTGCATCTTCATTCAGTCAGCGTTCCTTGCCTGGCATCCAAGGCCTTTCTTTCCACAGGAGTTTAACACTCCGTTCCTTCGTGAAGTCACTGCAATTAAGCCCTACTGAAGTTGCAAGTCCCCTCAGTGTCTACAGTAGGATGTGCTTGCTGCTTTGTGACCAATATTCAGTATCTTCCATCTCTATCTGAACCGTGCTCTGAGGAGGAGGAATCATGACACTATCTTGAGGCTTGTGGGCACCTTGGTGCCCTACAGCCAACTCAAGTCCACAGACCCTGCCACCTCCCTCCCTCATCCACCACCTTCCCCCAACCTACCCCATCCGCTCAAGCAAAAAGCTCAGAGTCCCAAGGGAGGCTTCAAGGATATCTGTCTAGCCCCCAATCTCCGTGCAAAGCTTCCAAACCAGTCCAGGCCAATAACAACCAGTAAAAATTTGAGTCATCTTTAGGGACAGGCATTTCACTACTTTTTCATGTCCAACAACTCTTTCACATCCCAGAAACAATCTCCTTGACTTCAAGATACCTGAGATCAGCAATACTTTCCATATTTGGGGTCACAGGCCCCTGTCCCAAACAAAACTGTACATACACTTCCTAGAGTCTTCAGTGGCCAGGACCCCAGTTAAGATGGTCAGCACTCAGAAAAAATACAAAGTAATCACAAGATAGCTCACAACAGTTTGGAGGCTGCTTTACCCAAGGTAAAAACTAAGATATAAGGACAGGACAACAAAAAAGAAGCGTCCAAACAAACAAAAAAAAAAAAAAAAAAGAGAGAGAGACCTCACTTAAAAGTAGGAAAAGGTTCAGGGCACACAGTGTCTGTTGGACTGAATATTTTATTTCAACAGACATCCCTGGTTTTAAAAAAAAAAAAAAGATGGAGGGAGGGGGGGATATCATCACACCCAACAGGGAGCAAAACTCCCATCCAAGAACTCAGAGCCTCTTCTGAGGCATCACTTGAGTCTTTGCTAGCTCCAAGACAGAAAGGAGCTGAATTTTCTAACTTTTGTTAAGAAAAATCTATCAAATATGTTCATTCTCGCAGAGGCGAGGGCTGGGTCCTCAGGGAAAGAGATCCTGGGCTCGGATCAGCTGGGGTCCCAGAGATGAAGCTGGGGGCCGAGCCAGCTGGGCTGCAGGAGATCCAGAGGCAGTCAGGTCCAGAGCCCTAGAATCCGTATTTGGCTTGGGTCTGCCGGCGGCTGAGCTTGTTCTCCGACCAGGTGTTCTTCAGCTCCAGCTCCCGCTCCTTAGCCTGTGCAAGGGAGAGGGGGAAGGGGAGAGTCACACCAAGGCTCTAAGAAACGAGCTTCTCTTGCCTCTGTGTGCTTCCCAGTTTAAAGTCTTTCTGCCATCAAAACAATTATGAGGAAAAAGTAAATCCCTTGAAGGATTTAATTTTCTTATTCAAGCAGAAGGGGAGGACCCTCAGAAAGCAAAGGAATAGGGTTCAAGCAGAATTTCAAGAATGCTGGTCCTGGGACTTCCCTGGTGGTCCAGTGGCTAAGACTCCATGCTCTCAATGCAGGAGGCCAGAGTTCAATCCCTGGTCAAGGAACTAGACACCACATGCTGCAACCAAGAAGCTGCATGCCACAACTAAACCCTGCATACGCAACGAAGGCCTGTTGTAGTCAAATACATAAATAAATATTAAAAAAAGAATGCTGGTCCTTCCTCAGCTAGATTTAAAACGGAAATGCTCAAATGGGAAATGGACAAATGAGAACTTGAATTTGGCGTCTGAAAGGAACACAATCCGCTGCCTTGGATACCTAACAAGCCACATGGGGGAAGACAGCGTTGAAGACCTGGACAGGTCCAAATAGGACACCTACCAACAGTAACTTAGTCTGGAGCCGCTGTGTCGCTGTTGTGTTGAATACAGTATATATGGCACCCGAGAAATTCACACCACTTTAGAGCACAAATTGAAGCTGAAAAACTGACTGGAAGGTACAAGAATTGATGCATTCCCCTCCTGACTGTGGCAGCTCCTAGCTCGAGACTGCATTCTGGGAATGTACAAATGCCACCCTAGAAGAGGGGCTCCTCAACCCCACCCCCACCTACTCCCCTGGGTGGAGTAGGGTGCTGAGAGTTCAGATTTTAAAAAAGACGCTACAGGGGAACAGCAAGCAAAAAATAATTTAAAAATAAAAACAAAAAATTTAAAGACACTACCCTTAAATTCTTTCCCTACAAATAACAAGATAGGGTAAGGGTACAAAGGAGTCAATGAAAAAGAAGGTGAAAATATGGTAAGAACAATGAATGCAAGTTCTGGCACTGAAATCGCCAACCAGCATATACACTATCTGAAAATGACCAGGAAAGAGTCTCACTCCTTCTGTACTTTTTACAGCATTTAGTACACTAGATCTCAAAAAAATATTTAATGACACAATAAATATTTGAAAGCTGCCAGGTCCTATCAAATAAATACCAAGAAATATTCCAATTCCAAAAGATATTTTTAGATTATCTGTAAATCTGAATTACTTGCACTGATGTTTCCTGCCACAGAAATGAAGAACACAAAACCAACCTTACCTCCTCATGAGGTGTATGTTCTGCTAAAAGTCTCTGAACCAATTTTTCTTTCGTTTTTTAAATTATCAGATGAACTTGTATTTAAAAGAACCTTATAAGAAACCATTTCACCCCCTCTCTTATGTTTTAAATACCTGAATGTTCATTTACAGTTTATTCCAAGCACCTGTACTTGAGTCTTACATGAAGTGAGCCTGAGGCAGAGTAGGATAATTCTGAAGGACACATCCCCACCTAGTGGCCATGTGGAGAACTGCGGAGGGTGCCCGCTGGAAGCAGGTTGTCTGACAGGCTTCCAGCCAAGATCTCAGCCTTCAAATCCCCAGGTTTACAGGGATCCTGCCTAGCAGGCCAGGGCCCTCAGGCCTCTCACCTGATGAATCAGGTACGTAATCTGGTGTTTCCGCCGCTGCTGGCCTGTTGGCTGCTCACCTTTCTTCTGTAAGGGAAGAGAACAATCATTAACACATTGAAAGAAAAGTGGAAGTTTCTCACTTGCCCCAATGCAACAAGGACGGGTATTAAGAAAAAAACTACACAGCCCAAATCCTAGGGGGAAGAAGTCATCTTGGAGCAGTTTTTAAGTCTGTATACTTACAAGATAGTTATTTTTACTAAAGTTATTATGCAAAAATCTCAAGCTCAGAATACTTGCCTACAAGAGTCTGCCAATATCCTCATTAGACTGGAAATACTTTGCGGTCAGGGCTGTCTTCTGTATCTTTGGTAACCCACCACCCTCAGCACCAAGAATGGGGCTCTGCCCACAGTGGACAGCTGACACCAGCTTTACCGCCTGCAGTCCATCTAAAGCAGTTCAAAGGTCCAGGAGATCTCCCTCCCTTCTTACCTCCCGCCACCTCCTCTGCCCTTAAGGGCCCCTTCATCTCTGTCCACTTCTCCCCAGTCAGGCCAGATGTCTAGCCTATCTCCTGCCTGCTGCTTACTAAGCTCTCTCCCATCCATCACCTTGGGCTGAAACCCTACTCCCTCATTCTAGTAAGTACCAACAAGCAGCTTCCCTGGAATTAGGTTTTCACAATCACCACGCCTCTCCAATTCTCAGCCTTCACCCATAACTGCGCTGAACCCCTACCCCAACTGTGATGCAAATGATTTACTGTCAGAGTCTGTATTGGTCTGGGCTTTCACTCTGCGGTTTTCCTGTCCTCTGCCAGTGCTAGTCTCAGACTAGAAGCTTCCCAATCAGCCCCACCCAACTCCCAAAACTCCTCTCTGGAGCCTCCTCGGCACTTACGTAATCAATTTGCACCATAATCATTTATACTCAAGTGTCCTTAAAACTCTTTTTCTCAACTACACTCTAAACATGTCAAGGACAGGAACTGCATCCTTCTCTTCTTTTTTTAAAATATAACTCAACACAATGAGATAGTGGGGAAAATAATAAAAGACTTAAACCTGGGAAAACAGCAGACTCCAATTCTCTGATGCTGTTTAATGTCATTTAATATGACGGTTAAAGATGACAAACATAAATCGTCCAGCTCCATTCCTGGTTCACAGTGAGCACCAACAGCAGCTGTTACTATGTGAGGATGCCTCTCCACCCAGTTAGTGGAGCATGCTCTCCTAAGTGGCTTTTCCGGTAAACAGTGATGGATCTATGCTGATCTAACCACAATCCTTTGCTCTGTCCTGTATGACCGCCAGCACTCAGTTAAAACAAATGGCTGGGGCTCAGATGGCCATCTGTGGCCAAAAAACAAAGCAAAGAAAATGGGGGGAGAAGGGCATAAAATGCCCGACCTTGGCCTTGCTGGTGCTGGGCTAGAATCCAGGCTCCCCCACATCTTCCCCGCTGTGGCAGGCTCATCAATGTCCACATTTGCTGTACTCAGCTAGTAGGTGAAGAGATGTTCATCATACTGACTGAAGAAAACTAGCACTGAGAAGGTAGGAGAGTGGTGTGGGAACTGTGAGAAATAAAGCATCTGCAAAGACCACAGCTGGGTTCAATAAATAAGAGAAAGAAAGGGGAGAGAAGGGGATGCACACTCAGAACCCAGGACCCCAGGACTTCGGAGGCTCTGTTGTGCCCACACCTCAATGACGTGCTGCACCAGATCCCAACTTAACAGGCTGGAAGGGGGTAGGACAGCAGGAAGGAGCCACACATACTGAGACCTTCCCAACTGCAGGACAGGAAATGGCTCCAGCCGTCCAGTCTCAGCAACCAGACTACCATATAGATAGAGAGCGAAGTGCTGCAAAATTCTGGAAAGTAGAAGCTGTGTCTGGGAGGCTTGGTGTACACTCCAGTACCAAGGGGAACACGTGTTTGCTAAAGGTGTAGGGACAGTAACAATGAGGTGAGGGGTCAGATTCTGCTTTGGGGACTCCCAAGGGGGCCACCCAGTAGACCTTTCTTTCCCACTTACTTTGCTGAATGATTTCATGGTTTTCTCTTCTGTCAATGACTTGGTCATCCACTGCTGGGCCCCACTGAGCTGGTCGTCACCTTTGATCTCCACAAAGTTGATCTCCTCCCTCCCTCGGTTCCTTTTGCCCTGCAGCCGCTTAAACTGGAAAAGGGGGGAGAAATTCAGGAGTCGAGGGTCTGGGTAGGGGATCAGGAGATGTCACCAAGGACCCAGAGTTCATGGAATGATTTTGGGGCTCCCCAATTCCACTGCACCCTTAATTCTCTCTGTGCAGTATGTCCTTTCACCATGCCACCTACCAAGCTGACAGGTGAAAGGCTACTTCTCACAAGCTCTCCTGGCCTCAGGAAAAAGAAGGCCAAAATGTATTCCCAAACGTGAGTGCAGAGATTCACTGGTATGAATTTTACTCAAATTGTGTATAAATTGTATATGCCTAAAAGAACTGCACACTATTTTCAAATTAAGAATTAAAGGTACAAAAACAATCCTAGGATTTCTCTTCTAAAAATCAGTTCTTTTAACATGTCTGTTCTTTCTCATTGGTTCAGTATCACCAAATCAGCAGACCACACACCAGATTAGACATTAGAGGAGAAGGCAATTCGAGGTGGAGAGAGAGGAAGCCTCAAAAAAGAGCCTGGCAAAATTTCCAGGAGACTGCTACTCTTTCCCCTTCCTCCGAAAGAAAGAAAAAGTATCACACTGTTAAGTCACCAGAAGATGTGCTGAGGAGTGTAGGTGAAGAGGAATTAAATTCAAGAACACTTGGAAATCTGCAGTGAAGCCTAGGTTGTGGTCTGAGCATCAGCAAGGCCTCTCTCTACCCATAAGGAGCTGACTTTTGCCACTGGATAAGTTCCCTGCTGCCTCCTAGGCTTAGAACAAAAAGGGCCTAACTACTGAACTTGTCAAGGAGGACATACACAGGAAAGTGGACGAACACAGGACGAACCACAGGCAGAAGTTTACAAAGTTTCTGTGAAAA
Organism: Bos javanicus; assembly: GCF_032452875.1. Lineage (NCBI taxonomy): Eukaryota > Metazoa > Chordata > Mammalia > Artiodactyla > Bovidae > Bos > Bos javanicus. The sequence goes on from NC_083870.1 coordinate 14,213,527, forward strand.
GGTGAGGAGAATGTTATTTTTATAAGACCTTGCATCCCCTATTTCTCCAACCCACTCCTGGTAGGCTGCGGCCTCCCTACAGATGGAATACTTTATCTCCTGAACATGCCTGGACGGTCGCAGAACACGAGGTTTTTATCTTCCCTTGTGCCGAGTTGGGGAGAGGCTCAGCAATAGGGAATAATACAGTGATGTGAAACACAAGGTTATTTACTGTGGCTGCTGTTCCCTCCCCAAAATTCACTCTCCCCGTCTCTGTCAGTATGATTGAACCCAACATTTTGGCTGGGCATAGTACCACCCAATGAAAAGACTACTGCGTTCTCTTGCAACTAAATACGGCCATATGACAGGTTCTAGTCAGTAAGATAGAAGGAAAAGTATTCTCAGGAACTTTCAGGAAGTCTCCTAAAGGGGGAGGTGACTTTCTGTTTCCACTCTGCTGCCTGGTGTGCAATAATGATGGCAGTGGCCTTAGCTACATTCTTATTTTATCGAAGGGGGCTGGATCTTGACAACTTTTTGAAGCTGCCATACCAGCCTTGGCCTGCCTACCTCTAGCCTTCTTTTATAAAGGAAAAAGTTAACCTCCCTTACATATGCCATTATTACCTGAAGTTTCTCAGTTATATGTTCAAACCGAATCCCAAATGAATACAGCTTTTTTGCTTTTTTTTAAAAAAAAGAATTTCCTTTAGCTTCAGACTTGAAACCTGGTGTCTAGGGGTCAAAGATGGTCACTTTGGCTTTATTAACTTACTGCTTCGTCATCAATGAAGGACGCATCTGGGGCAATTTCCTGGGGGGGGACCAGAGCCGGGTCCTGTGCGGGATAGTAGCCACCACTGTAATAATCCTGTAGTCAAGGAGGAGAGAAAACACACCAGCTGAGGGCACAGTGCAGAGAACGGAGAAAACCTCATCCAAGAGGCAGTGGTGATACCCACACCACAGACCCCTCAAGCGGACCAGCCAAAGCACAGATCCTAAGGACCTACCCTACAACTCAAGAACCAGAGTTTTTTCTGATCTACACCATCCAGACAGATGGATTTTTTTTCTAGGGAAGAGATACAAGAAATAAAGACATTCTCTCCTGCTTCAATTCACAGCCTGCTCCCTTAGCTGCTTCCCCAGCATGACTCCTACTGCTGACCTCTACCGTGCCTCAGCCGGGCTCCTCCTGCTCAGAAGACCCCAGGACGCTCCAGTGTGAGCAGAGAGGAGAAGGCATGAGGCATGCTTCCTGCTCCTCGTTGGATCTAGCAGCCCTGGGCACGGGGGACTCCCTCCCCTAGCAGGCAGGGAGGTTGCAGATCTCTGATAAAAATAAACCACCATAAGGGTGGTATGGAATTGACAAAACTGGGAACAAACCAGGTTTGCATTACCAGATTTTCAGTTCAGGAATTGATGACGCCCCTTTAGAGGTGAGCTGGCCAGATGTTGCTGTGGACCGTAGAGGAACAGGGGTGAAGGCAAGGGCAAGGCCCCTACTGTGGCCAACTCAGGCAACTGCAGGGCTGAGAAACTATTTCCTCCCTGCCTGCACTTTTTCCTAATTCTTCCACTTTTGCCCAAAACTCCAAGAAATGCTCCTCTAAGAACATTCATTTTATACATGAAAAATAAGGTTTAATATTAAATCAAAATAATACATTAAAAAACAGAATAATTAAAGCATTAATTTTCATTTAAAGTATTGACAAAAAACATACATTTAAATTGAAGGGCCCCCTAGAGTAATTAGAGTGCTTTAATTTGCACTGACTGCCTTCATGGTATCTGTAACTGCATACAAAATCCCAACTGTTATTCATTGGCTGGATATAAACTAGTGGTTTCTTACATTTTTCTCTTTCTTTGCTAATGAGGTCAAAACATTCATCTTCCTCCTTCCAACAACACTGAGGGGAGACACACTGTCCCTGGTCAGTCTACAGGACACAGCAAGGCTTAATGGCAAATAGTTTTCAAAGTCTTTGATCAGAACAGAGAGCCCTCAAAGTCCACCTACCATGGGTCCTTACGTAGGCCTAGATTGTAGATAAGAGTAACAATGACCACTCAGAGAATCACTGAAGTCTTGAAACCATCACACACTAGCAGGAAAACTTCCTTAGGCTGCCCAGCCACAGCTGCCTCTGATCAACAACCACCATGGCTGTGAGTCCCCGGACTCCTGCGAGCCCTCTCCATCTAAGCAAGCTCTGACCACTGGAAGTCTGTCTTAAACTACTCACAACCTGGCCTCATTATATTCTCACCCTCTGAAGCCCTGGAGAACAATTTAAACAGCTCTTCCACATAACATTTGAATAAAATTTCTCATAACCATTTACTGAGCATTTGCTATGTTACCAGTATAACCCTTGTAGCAACCCTGAAGTTCTATCATTCTCCCCATCTTAGAGCTGAGAAATCTGAGATTCAGAGGGGCAGATAAGTAATTTGCCCCAACTCACACAGCTTGAGATTCAAAATCTAAACCCCACTTCCTATCTCTGCCTAAACTATGGTCCCCCAGTGTCTTCTCTCCAGAGACTGATGTTAGTCCTTTGACTTCTCATGTCTCAGTCAAGGCCTCTCACCATTCTCCTATTCCCTTTGCATTCAACTCTCCAGACTTCCTCCTCTCCCTCCCCACTTGCTATGTTCTCAGCACTCCCCACCTCCAGAACTCTCCTTGGACTCACTGCTATCTAGGCGTCTATGCCAAAGCTCTCACATCCTCCTCACCCACGTGTGCAGAAGTTACCCGGGATCTCTAGGATTAGAGACTGCTCTTCTTCCACTTTCTCCCTATACCTCTCATCAGCTCCTACAATGACATTTTGTGTTCAGAATAAAGGGATTAATTGTGTGGTTCAACCTGTCAGGCTTCGAGACTTCGGCAATTTTAGATCAGTATGGTTCAGCATAAAGGCATAATGTTTTGAGACCCGATAAGGAAATCCAAGACACCAGAAGACTCATTAATTCAGCCAAAGTGATGCCAGAGAGGCCGATCACAGGCTCAAAACTCTGCCGGACTGCCAAACTCCAACATTCCGTGGCCTGCCCTCCCTGCCGCTTACCCACCTGATAGTAAGCACCAGCGGCATTGGCATCGCCATATGTGGAAAACTGATTGTAGCTGTAGTCATCCCCAGGCTTAGGCATCCAAGGGGCCCCACTTGAGCCTGCTGCCATCTTGAATTCCAAGGGGGCATTGGCTGCATCGTCCTGGAAGGCCGGCTCTGGTTCTGTGCCTGGAGGCAGCTCTTCGGGGACAGTGGGAACGGGGTAAGGGTATGGCTCAACTCCAGGCGGCTCGGCCTTCTCAGGGAGGGAGAAAAAGTTCTCAGGGGCTACTTCCTCATCACTGTCGTCCTCCTCCTGCGTGATCTGCTTTGTCACCTGCAGGGCAGCACTCTTGGCGGCAGCCTTGATAGCTGAGGGCGACGGAGTGGTGGTTGTGGTGCCCACAACGGGGGCAAGAGAAGAGGACTTGGTCTTAGAAGCTTGCCTGGAGGGCTTAGTGTCAGAGGAGCCATCCGAGGGTTTCCGGGAGAAGGCATGGGGCAGGAGCAACCTGTTAGTCTCTTTCACAGTCAGGTTTTTAGGCTGGGGAAGCAAGGCGGACAAGCCAGCCCCCTCACTGGATCCCTGGTGACCCAAGTTTGGGTAAGGAGGGAAGAAAGGTGGCAAGTGAGGTGTTATGATACATGCTACTGACATTAAGAACAAGCATTACAGTTACATGCTCCAGCCTAAAATCTTACCAGCCCTGTTCTGTCTGACCTTTGCCCACTAAGGTCATCCAAAGTGACTGGACTCCTCCTACCTCAGGCCCTTCTACTGTCCACTTCTCCCAGCTCCTCTATCACAAAACCTTTCCTGATTTTTTTTTTTTTTTTTGCTAATATGATACATTTAGTAAATACATTGTCTTTCTTCTCCAAAAGCCCAGGGCTCTCTCCAGCTTATCAATGAACATCTCTCAGTATCTTGAAGGTTCCTCTTAAGCATGGCAACTCCCTGCTTCCTTTGGATTGCCACTCAAAGTCAATAGCAAGGCTCTGTCCTAAAAAGACATTCATACATCCCGCCCAAAGTTCCCTCCCTGCCCAAGGAAAGCCCTAGAGATGTGGTATATCCAGCTTGTTTATGCCAGAGTCAAGCATTTAACTTATCAATTTGTAAGCTAACTGGCTCAGTCCATCCAGAGTTGCTGTTACTCCTAAGAATCTTTCGGATTCTGCTTTATGTAAAACAAGGCCAGCTGGCCTACCTGTAGGGCTGAGGGAGGCACTGGTTTGAAAAAGGAGATGGAGTTGGTGTCACTTATGGACACTGTGTCACTGTCCTGGAGTAACCATGTACTTCAGCACTCTCGGCCAAGAAATGCCCAGAGTGAGTAAACTAGGGCTTCTGAATCAAGCAGTCCAGGCAGAACTGTTCACCCAGAAAATGGGCTCTTCTCCCTGCTGTCTGTGTTCACAGACTTAGGTCATTCTATCCTGGCAGACGCCAAAGGCTCAGGCTCATAAAAACCAGACTGAGATGGAAGATGGAGCACATACATCCTTCAGGCTCCCTTCGAAGCGTGTGACTTCTCAGCCACATCTGGGATCATGGCTACATCCCTCTGCAGTGGTTGGTCCACACTCTGCCTCATCAGCTCAGAGGTTCTCTATGCATGCATCTCTTCCTACCGTCTGGAAGGCTGCTCTTTACTCCTAGAGTGCGTTCTGAGCCAGAGTCCTCCACCTCTTTAGTTGCCAGTTCACTTCCTCCAGGAAGCCATTCTGACAACAGGCGACAACTGGCTTCATTCAGTCTCAGCAAGTGAGTGTCTTTCATGATTCTTCCTCCGTATCCCACTACAGACATGGACACGGCATCACTCTCATCAGTTATCTAACTTCCATGTGAATTTGTCCTTCCAGGACCTCCCAACATGGGATATGACGCCTTAACAGACTCAGGGAAGGGGCAACCTCAGGATCACGTACTGAATTAGGAGACAACGACCTTACAAAGCAAGAGCCGCTTTTGCTCTTCCTGAGACATACAATTGACATGAGGTCAGAGGGCGTGTAAATCACTGAGTGTGGAGCTGAATAGGAAGAAATTCCTGGGAGGCAGAATAGAGGCCCTGGGACAGGGGAAACAGGAAATGGCAGTGTGAGCATCTCCCAGCACTGTCTGGTTAAGGACTTCTGGTCTTTATGACAAAGCAGCGGCTGAAGGCTGCAGGCAAGAGCATGGACTCAACAGTCAGACCGCCTCAGCCTGACCTCAGCTCTGTCCCCATGAGTTGTCTGACCCTGGGCAAGTTCCTCAAGGTCTCATTCTCCTCATATACAATACAGGAATGACAGTAACACTCTGATTTAGGTACTATTAAGAGGATAAAATCAGTTAAACACTGGTATAGCACTTGGTACTATTTAAGTTTCTTTTCCAGGTTAAAAATAAGACTGGGAGAAGAGGGATAATTTTAAAGTTCAGATGTCCCATAACACTATTTTGACCAATCCATTTATTCTACTGTTCGTAAATAATCCTTTTACCTGAAATGTAATAAATCAAACTGAGTTCCAATTCATCTCCCTACCACGCCTGTCCTCTAGGAGAGGCGACGCCAGCACACTAAAGTCAGTGAACAGTGAGGGGAGGGGAGAAAAGCACAAGGTCTGATGTTACCTGGAAAACAAAACTACACTCAAATAGGCAGTCCTCGGTATCAATATCTGCATTTGCTCAAGCTTGATTTGGAAACTTCCCATCTTCCAGGAAGCAATATGGGAAGAAATGGCTTCTGTCACAAAGCTTACCTGAAGGACAGTTTTCTTCTTTGTGGGTTCATCTTCCTCAGAATCTGACTAAGAGAAAAAGAAACAAAGTAAGGCCTCGCTGTTTAAGGACAATAGGGAAAGCACTCACCTTAAATGAAGCAGAAATAAAGGCCTGGACAACAGTGGCTATCATCTTGTCTGGGCCCTTCCTCTGTGTGAGGGATGTATCTCCCAGGACCAGCCAAACAGCTTCAGAGAATGAGGCAGGCATTGACCTCCCCTGGTCACTCATTCTCAAACCCCCAGACCTGTTCCAGAGCCTTTTGCATCAATTTTGTCCTTTAAATTAAGACTACTTCCTCTCATTCAGTCTTTGGTGGAAAGAAAAAGCTATACCCATTCTTCTTCCTATAAATCTGTCCACTAGAAGATAAATGGCATTTGGCCCACAATCTCACCCAATCTCAGCTTCACTTCTAAAACCACTTATATAGACTACATAACCACAGGGCCGGGGCACTCCTATGGGATTAAGTGGTGTGTTAACTACTCTTCTATGAGACATTAAAGGTCAAAGCCATTGGAGAAATCCATTCCTCTCCAAGTATGATCTATTGTTTAAGTATGCCAGACAGAGTCGTTCACGTCCAGGAAGAAGGCAAGTAAATGATGACTGTGAGAATTTGGGGCAAGAAGGGAGGTCCCTCTGTGTTATCCCTCTGATTCATCAGGATTGTTTCTAAAACAAGCTCTCACACTGAAAAATGGCCAAACTTTTAGTTCAACATCAGCTCCTCAGCCATCTTCAACTATCAGAAAGATGCAAGGCATATGAAAAACGAGCTGTAACATTTTATTTTAAAAAATTAATATCTAAACTGAGAACTTTAAAAGTTTTGCATTTGTTGTTAAGACCCTGGTTTGGGGCACCTGTAAATAAAGGTGATTAGGCAGAAATCTAAGATCCTTTCCATCCCCAAGATTTTAAACAAGTAAAATTCTCTGCCTATTTTTTTCAACTGAACCTCATATGTCACAAGTTCCCCACAGGATTCATCTGCTACAAGGACCTTTTGGTCATCATTACTCAGAACCTACTGTATGCAAGACACTGTGCCAGGCACTATAGACACGGCTCCAACTGGTGTCCTGTGGCTGGGCTACATATACTACGATGCTATTCATCCACTCAGGCAGCAGGACAGGACTTGCAGCAGGCGGAGTCCTGGCCCACTGATTTCCAGAGGCACAGCCTGGACTACTTTCTCCACTGTGCTTCAAAGAGTTTCTTATATACCAAGACATGGAAAAAGTACCAGCCCTCAAGAAACTTGAGTCCAGTAAGAAGAAAGACAAGTACCCAAATAATTGTAATAAAAGCAGTTAAGGATAAGGGCATCAACTGTGACTCCAAAATCTCCTCAAAGAACCGGCCAAGCCTCCACGTGTACTTCTTCCATGGAAGTCCCCCACCTTGTCACTCCTCCTGCAGGGTCCTGGATGACTGCCACCTCTCACTCTCCTGTCAGTGTGCACTCTGCTCCTCCTGACCTGAAACTCTGAAGTCTTCCTAAAGCAGCTCACCTTGCTCTCCTCACTGTGTCCCTGTGTTATTTATTGTCTGGGGTGGCATCAGGCTAACAACGATTCATCTGTGCTTGCTCTGTAAATCCTGCATTTTTCATGTGCATATATACTTGCCTTACTAGAACTAACACCCAAAAAAGAAGTCCTTTTCATTATGGGGCACTGGAATGCAAAAGTAGGAAGTCAAGAGACAGCTGGAGTAACAGGCAAATTTGGCCTTGGAGTACAAAATGAAGCAGGCCAAAGGCTAACAAAGTTTTGCCAAGAGAACATTCTGGTCATAGCAAACACCCTCTTCCGACAACACAAGAGAAGACTCTACACATGGACATCACCAGATGGTCAACACCGAAATCAGATTGATTATATTCTTTGCAGCCAAAGATGGAGAAGCTCTATACAGACAGCAAAAACAAGACGGGGAGCTGACTGTGGCTCAGATCATGAACTCCTTATTGCCAAATTCAGACTTAAATTGAAAAAAGTAAGGAAAACCACTGGACCATTCAGGTATGACCTAAATCAAATCCCTTATGATTATACAGAGGAAGTGACAAATAGACTCAAGGGATTAGATCTGATAGACAGAGTGCCAGAAGAACTATGGATGGAGGTTCATGACATTGTATAGGAGGCAGTGATCAAGACCATTCCCAAGAAAAAGAAATACAAAAAGCAAAATGGTTGTCTGAGGAGGCCTTACAAATAGCTGAGAAAAGGAAAGAAGCAAAAGACAAAAGAGAAAAGGAAAGATATACCCATTTGAATGCAGAGTTCCAAAGAATAGCAAGGAGAGAGATAAAGCTTTCTTGGTGATCAATGCAAAGAAATAGAGGAAAGCAATAGAACGGGAATGACTAGAGATCTCTTCAAGAAAATTACAGATACCAAGGGAACATTTCATGCAAAAATGGGCACAATAAAGGACAGAAATGGTATGGACCTAACGGAAACAGAAAATATTAAGAAGAGGTGGCAAGAATACACAGAAGAACTATATAAAAAAGATCTTCATGACTCAGATAACTATCATGGTGTGATCACTCACCTAGAACCAGACATCCTGGAATGCGCAGTCAAGTGGGCCTTAGGAAGGATCACTAGGAACAAAGCTAGTGGAGGTGATGGAATTCCAGTTGAGCTATTTCAAATCCTAAAAGATGATGCTGTTAAAGTGTATTCAATATGCCAGCAAATTTGGAAAACTCAGCAGTGGCCACAGGACTGGAAAAGGTCAGTTTTCATTCCAATCTCAAAGAAAGGCAAGGCCAAAGAATGTTCAAACTACTGCACAACTGCACTCATCTCACACGCTAGCAAAGTAATGCTCAACCAAGTGAGGCTTCAACAGTACGTGAATCGAGAACTTCCAGATGTTCAAGCTGGATTTAGAAAAGGTAGAGGAACCAGAGATCAAACTGCCAACATCCACTGGATCATCAAAAAAGCAAGAGAGTTCCAGAAAAACATCTACTTCTGCTTTACTGACTACACCAAAGCCTTTGACTGTGTGGGTCACAACAAACTGTGGAAACTTCTTAAAGAGATGGGAATACCAGACCACCTTACCTGCCTCTTGAGAAATCTGTATGTAGGTCAAGAAGCAAATTAGAACTGGACATGGAACAACGGAAAATGAGGTTGGAAAATGAGTACGACAAGATTGTATATTGTCACCCTGCTTGTTTAACTTATATGCAGAGTACATCATGCAAAATCCTGGGCTGGGTGAAGCTCAAGCTAGAATCAAGACTGCAGGAAGAAATATCAATAACCTCAGATATGCACATGACACCATCCTTATGGCAGAAAGCGAAGCGGAACTAAAGTGGAGACTGAAAAAGTTGGCTTAAAACTCAATTCAAAAACCTAAGATCGTGGCATCCAGTCCCATCACTTCAAGGCAAACAGATGGGGAAACAATGGAAACAGTGAGAGACTTTATTTTCTTGGGCTCCAAAATCCCTGCAGATGGTGACTGCAGCCATGAAAATGAGAAGACGCTTGCTCCTTGGAAGAAAAGCTATGACCAACCTAGACAGCATTTTAGAAAGCAGAGACATTACTTTGCTGATAAAGGTCTGCCTAGTCAAAGCTATGGTTTTTCTAGTAGTCATGTATGGATGTGAGAACTGGACCATAAAGAAAGCTGAGTGCCGAAGAATTGATGCTTTTGAACTATGGTGTTGGAAAAGACTCTTAAAAGAGTTCCTTTGACTGCAAGGAGATCCAACCAGTTCATCCTAAAGGAAATCAGTCCAGAATATTCATTGGAAGAACTGATGCTGAAGCTAAAGCTCCAATACTTTGGCCACCTGATGCAAAGAAATGACTCCTTAGAAAAGACCCTGATGCTGGGAAAGATTGAAGGCAGGAGAAGGGGATGACAGAGGATGAGATGGTTGGATGGCATCACTGACTTGATGGACATGAGTTTGAGCAAGCTCCAGGAGTTGGTGATAGATAGGGAAACCTGGCGTGCTGCAGTCCATGGAGTTGCAGAGTCAGACACGACTAAGCGACTGAACTGAACTGATCCGTGAAAATGCAAAAAATGTATACTAACTAAAATTTTTTAACAGAATTCAAGAATTATTATTCTCTCTGGTCTGCCACGAGGTCAAACACAATCCAAGAAAAGCCTTAAGCCCCAAACACCCAAGCATTTTTGACCTTTTCTCTCTGTTCCAAACTCCACTGCCTCAGAGTTTACTGACCATTTCCCTTTTCTTTTTTTTCCCCTCACTCCTCCTTCCCTTGTTTTTTGACTATGATGACTTTCTCCTTTTCAGCAGACCACACAGAACCACCTTACTGTGGGGTACACAAGGCTGTCATGAAGTCCCCCAGGCATGTTTAAACTTTAACATCTTAGGCAATATGTCCAATGGAAACAATCTGAAAAGAAAATGTTATCAAGTTTAAGACGATTACATTCATAAAACCATACAAGCATATTTTTATTTTTCAGATCTGTGACAAACAAAAAGTGGCTACTCTGAAATTGTAGGCAAACTGTCCTATGGCTAATAGAATTGAAGGCCAGATCAGCTGGGGGAAGAAAATTCAATTTTTCCTTAAATGTCACAGACTGTTTCCATTATACTGTCAACCTAAGTTTAAAGCTTAAAAGCACACACACGAAAAACTGTACAAAGATTTTAAGAACACCTTATTAATTCCGGATTTAGAGGACTGCTACGGTTACTCACAATCATCCTTCTCTCTTTGAACATCTTGTACTAATCTACTGAGCCCCATTATAAATCATCTCATGATGGGCACAAATAGGACTCCCTAAAACAGAACACTAAGACCCTCAAAAAATGTGCTGAACCCCTAAGCCCTTCTTAAGACTATTCATCTTTGAGAGAGGGGCAGAAATAAATCTTTACCTCTTAAAGCTGACTAACAGGGCTCTGAGACATTCAGTACCACACCTGGGCCACAGAGGAAGTCCAGGGCCCTTGGGAGAGCAGGGAAGCAGAATGAGAACCACTCGCCCTCTGAGTTAACTTTAGCCAACCAAAGAGGCTGGAAACATGGAACTCACTGGTTCATTATGGGAAAGAGGCTGAGAGGCCACTCAAAGGACTTACGGGCATGTGTGGGCTTGGATGAAAACAGGAAACCAAAGAAAGCTCAGCAAGGAATTATCCAAATACCTCACACACAAAAATAAATTTCAGTTCAGAGTACTATAAAGGAGGAGATGAGTAATCCAAGATGTGCCATATATCTACCAGTCATGGGGTCAGGGGCTCTCTTAGAGAATTTAAAAGGAAAATTAATTCAGCTTCTATCAGGAACCAATTGGAGGCAACAGGATCAGCCTAAGCACAGTATTTAATTTAGACACAACGAGAACTTCCTTGATGGTGAAAGGTACATGACCACACTGGGGTTTTTTTCCCCTTTATCATGGTAAAGCATATATAACATAAAATGTATCATTTTAACCATTTATAAACATACAATTCAGTAGCATTAAGCACATTCATAATATTGTATAACCATCACCACTATCTATCTCCAGAACTTCTCCTCATCCCAAACAGTAACTCTGTACCTATTAACAATAATTCCCCATTCCCCAGTAACCTCTATACTACTTTCAATCTCTTCATTTGCCTACTCTAGGTACCTCATACAAATGGAATCATATAATGTGTCCTTTTGTGTCGAGCTTATCTTACTGAGCATGTCTGCAAAGTCCATCCATATTGTAACATGTATCAGAACTGCATTCCTTTTTAAGGTTGAGTAATATTCCACTGTATGTATATACCACTCTTTGTGTATCCACTCATCTGTTGCTGAAAATGTGGGTTATTGCCAACCTTTTGGCTACTGTGAACAGGGCTGCTATGAACACTGCTGCTGCTGCTAAGTCGCTCCAGTCGTATCCGACTCTGTGCGACCCCATAGCCGGCAGCCCACCAGGCTCCCCCATCCCTGGGATTGTCCAGGCAAGAACACTGGAGTGGGTTGCCATTTCCTTCTCCAATGCATGAAAATGAAAAGTGAAAGTAGCATACAAGTATTTGTTTGAGTCCTGTTTTCAATTATTTTCACCTAGGAATGAAACTGCTGGATCCTTCTAATTAACTTTTTGAGAACCCACCAAACTGTCCTCCACAGGACTATATTAAAAGGTCAACTCCTAGAGTGCTGAAGACCAGCGAAAGGCGATCTAAGTGGGTCTGTGTCATCTGACCCAGAGAGGATGATGATGCTAGAGATACAGGAGCCCCCAGGGCTGGAAGAAGTAGGCTGGGCCAGAAAAGGCATTCCCAGGTTTTCGAGACACAAACTGGCCGTGTCTCTTAAGAAGGAAGTGCTGCATTTCTTTTTGGCCTCCTAAGAGCCTGCGCCTCAGTGGCCACCACTGTCCTCTCTGTTCCAGCTGCCAAGAGTGACAAGACACACACCGCCCGAGACTGCTGAGCAAGAACGGAAACAGACATTTCCCATTAGGCCAGGCCCAGCGGGATCTGCTCACTCCCCATGGCAGCTCCCTCTTATCTCCCAGGCTCTGGTTCTGACAGACTCCCTTTCCAAAAAGCAATCACTAGTTGCCAGGGCCAGAGGCCAAGAAGGAAATCTGAGCCCAAGCACAGACCACCGCCCCACCACCAACCCCCAGGCTCCAAACTCTAATCACTTACACACTCCTCTCTGCTATTATCCCAATTAGCTACATTCATCAACGGTTTTCCCCTTTGGTCTCAAATATGTTCTTACATCTGCCCGTTCAGTTAGGGCATCATTTTCGCTTCCACTTTTGCACTCCTCATAGTACCATTTTCCTAGTTCTGGTTGCTCAAGACTCTTCTATCTTTTGGTAGGAACTATGATAGAAAATGTGGAAAACTCAGCAGTGGCCACAGGACTGGAAAAGGTCAGTTTTCATTCCAATCCCAAAGAAAGGCAATGCCAAAGAATGCTCAAACTACCACACAATTGCACTCATCTCACACACTAGTAAAGTAATGCTCAAAATTCTCCAAGCCAGGCTTCAGCAGTACGTGAACCATAAACTTCCAGATGTTCAAGCTGGTTTTAGAAGAGGCAGAGAAACCAGAGACCAAATTGCCAACATCCGCTGGATCATGGAAAAAGCAAGAAGAGTTCCAGAAAAACATCTATTTCTGTTTTACTGACTATGCCAAAGCCTTTGACCATGTAGATCACAAATGAACTGTGGAAAATTCCGAAAGAGATGGGAATACCAGACCACCTGATTTGCCTCTTGAGAAACCTATATGCAGGTCAGGAAGCAACAGTTAGAACTGGACATGGAACAACAGACTGGTTCCAAATAGGAAAAGGAGTACATCAAGGCTGTATATTGTCACCCTGCTTATTTAACTTATATGCAGAGTACATCATGAGAAATGCTGGGCTGGAAGAAGCACAAGCTGGAATCAAGATTGCCGGGAGAAATATCAATAACCTCAGATACGCAGATGACACCACCCTTATGGCAGAAAGTGAAGAGGAACTAAAAAACCTCTTGTTGAAAGTAAAAGAGGAGAGTGAAAAAGTTGGCTTAAAGCTCAACATTCAGAAAACTAAGATCATGGCATCTGGTCCCATCCCTTCATGGGAAATAGATGGGGAAACAGTGGAAACAGTGGCTGATTTTATTTTTGGGGGCTCCAAAATCACTGCAGATGGTGATTGCAGCCATGAAATTAAAAGACGCTTACTCCTTGGAAGGAAAGTTGTGACCAACCTAGACAGCACATTAAAAAGCAAAGACATTACTTTGCCAACAAAGGTCCATCTAGTCAAGGCTAGGGTTTTTCCAGTGGTCACGTATGGATGTGAGAGTTGGACTGTGAAGAAGGCTGAGTGCCGAAGAATTAATGCTTTTGAACTGTGGTGTTGGAGAAGACTCTTGAGAGTCCCTTGGACTGCAAGGAGATCCAACCAGTCCATCCTAAAGGAGATCAGTCCTGGGTGTTCATTGGAAGGACTGATGCTGAGGTTGAAACTCCAATACTTTGGCCACCTCATGCAAAGAGTTGACCCATTGGAAAAGACCCTGATGCTGGGAGGGATTGGGGGCAGGAGGAGAAGAGGACGACAGAGGATGAGATGGCTGGATGGCATCACCGACTCGATGGACATGAGTCTGAGTGAACTCCGGGAGTTGGTGATGGACAGGGAGGCCTGGCGTGCTGCAATTCATGGGGTCGCAAAGAGTCGGACACGACTGAGTGACTGAACTGAACTGATGATAGAAAGGAACACAACATACCTAGGAGCAAATACGACTTCTGCTCCTCTCAAACTATGTGATTTTAGCTCTGTTCTCTAAATTCCTATATCCTCACCTGTAAACCAGGGGTAAGGCTTAACTTAGAGAGTCACTGATGTGCCCAGCACAGTGTCAGACACTGCACAGGTGACCCACAGATGTTGGTGCATTCGTCTTTCCCTTTCTATCTAGGGCTAAATCCTAGTTAAATTCACCGCAGTCAACTCTTAACAGAAGTAACCAAAATCAGTGAAATTTCAATTTCACAGCTTCAAATCCTTCACTACCTGGGTAAGCAATTTGAAAGGACACCTAACACTAATCCAAGTAACTCGGAAATTTCTATTTGTGTTGGAAGGCACATTACATGACAGAAAACCCTTAGAGCAAACGTATTCCTCTAATTTTGCTTTTTTGGTATCCTAATTTTAGAAGTCTGCATCTCCTAAGCCCACAAAATCAGCGGGCTGATTTTCTTAACAACTGTTCAGAAAAAGAACAGTAAGAAGGGAAAAGGAATGATGATTCCCCATTTTATAGATCACTCCTAATTTTTGACTCACATTAAGTCAAAAGCTGACTGAATTTGATATTGAAACGTACATGGAGAGAGAATTTCCTGTGTTCCCTGACTGTGGCTGATCGATGAGCTAACTCAAATCAAACCAATCATAGTCTCTCTCCCAGAAAACCAGACCAGAACTAAAACTATAGTTCAGTCTGGGCCAATCACTAAAAGGAAGGAATGAAAAACTAAGGAGGTATAGGTGGCCATCTTTCGTCCGCAACAAAAGTTAAGAAGTGGAGGAAACTGGTCTGCAGACAAAGAAGAATGAATTAAAGGTGCAAACAGAAGCTGTGTGGGTCCCTGACAGATCTCCAACTCCTGATTCCAGGCCCTTTCCAGGGTACCTCAGTATATTTATGATGTTTTCTACTTATGCTAGCTTGGAGCAGTTTCTGATACTTGTAACCAATTAAATCTAACTAATCCCCAACCTGCTCTACCTTTGTATTCCCCAAATAAATAGCACCACTACCCTCCCAGCTGCCTGGGCCAAAAGGTCAGCCTTGACCCCTCTCCTTCACCCACGCTGCTACTGCTAAGTCGCTTCAGTTGTGTCCGACTCTGTGCGACCCCATAGACGGCAGCCCACCAGGCTCCCCGTCCCTGGGATTCTCCAGGCAAGAACACTGGAGTGGGTTGTCATTTCCTATTCCTATGCATGAAAGTGAAAAGTGAAAGTGAAGTCGCTCAGTCGTGTCTGACTCTTAGCGACCCCATGGACCACAGCCTACCAGGCTCCTCCATCCATGAGATTTTCCAGGCAAGAGTACTGGAGTGGGGTGCCATTGCCTTCTCTGCCTTCACCCACGACATCCAATCAATTCCCTGGTCTTACCACTTCTCCCTCCAAAAAAGACCTGGAACCTCCAATCCTCTCCATCCCCACCACTCCCTTGTCTCACACTGTCTCTACCAGTCTTGCTCCCTCCAGATCTTTTGGCACCCTGTGATCAGAGGGTTCTTGCTCAGACTTAAGGGCTTTTCACTACCCTAGAATTATGTACAAGGGCCTTGGCATCGTATCCAAGGCCCATTATCATCTGGCCTCAATCTCTTTCTCTCTAGCCTCTGCTCTCATCACTACCCCTGCCCACCACGCACTGCAGCCATGGTGCCTTGCTAAAGCTCCCCGCAAAGTGTTTGCATTCTCTCATCTCTGGGCTTTTGTACATTCCGTTCCCTCTGCCTGATGTCCTCCTCTTCATCACCCCTTTCTCTGGCTACCTTCTGCTCACTTGTCATATCTCTAAAGTGTAGACATCATCTCCTGAAAGCCTCCCCAACCTCTAAAGTTGATTAGTGCCCCAAAGGAGAGGTCCCGTGGCACCAGCTCTATCATGGTCCTCCTGATTTGACCTTGCCTGTCTCCCCCCACATAGACCATCAGCTCCTTTTACAATAGGGTCTATCATGCTCACTACTGTACTCAGCTCCTGGCACAGAGAATCAGCTCAACAGTGAATGAAGGAATGAACCAGAGTTCAGAGTTAATTGACCCTACTTCAGCACCAAATCTAAAGGAAAATTATTTAAGGAAACCTAATTCATTCACTTGAAAAGCAGAGACATTACTTTGCCAACAAAGGTCCATCTAGTCAAGGCTAGGGTTTTTCCAGTGGTCATGTATGGATGTGAGAGTTGGACTGTGAAGAAAGCTGAGCGCCGAAGAATTGATGCTTTTGAACTGTGGTGTTGGAGAAGACTCTTGAGAGTCCCTTGGACTGTGAGGAGATCCAACCAGTCCATTCTGAAGGAGATCAGCCCTGGGATTTCTTTGGAAGGAATGATGCTCAAGCTGAAACTCCAGTACTTTGGCCACCTCATGCGAAGAGCTGACTCATTGGAAAAGACTCTGATGCTGGGAGGGATTGGGGGCAGGAGGAGAAGGGGAAGGCAGAGGATGAGATGGCTGGATGGCATCACTGACTCGATGGACGTGAGTCTGAGTGAACTCCGGGAGTTGGTGATGGGCAGGGAGGCCTGGAATGCTGCGATTCATGGGGTCGCAAAGAGTCAGACATGACTGAGCGACTGAACTGAACTGAACTGAACTGAATTCATTCACTCAGATGTTTACTGAAAGCCCAATAAGCACAGGACACAGAGCTTAGAGCCACAGGACCTTAGACCCACAGATATTTCAAAGGCTAAGGTCGCCCTTACCTATTCACCTTAGAACTTTCTTAGGCTACCTTTCCCAGGAATTACATGTTCAGAAAACAAAACACTAACTTGTACAGAACAAAAATGGGAAACTGAACCAGTTAAGGGCTAGGATTTGGTTTTATTCTAATTATCCATCTCACAATTTATCTCAGGAATTTAGCAAATTATACTTACAAAGGAGGGATAGTTAAAAGTCCTCAGAATTTTCCACCACTTCAGCCGGCCTAAATGGAAGATTCTACAGTCTCTACCAGCAACTTTTCCTGATGCTACCTCTGAGGACCTAAAAACGAGTCTTTCAACTGTCACTGTGGAGGGAAGCGAGCTGGCTCCAAGTGCCATCTTCCCCCATATATAGCAATTAGGCGGAAAGGAAATTTGGGAAGAAAACTGTGAAAACAGAATGCCCCCCAAAATGAACCTATTTTCCTCTGTCTTAGGAACTTTCCTTTGTTCCAGGTTAAATCAAGAGCAAACTTAAGTTCCAATGGAGCAAAAGAAGGCTTTTTGGAACCCTAGACTTAGAAATAACAGACTTGGGTAAAAAAGAAGGGGGAAATGATTTGGAAAAAGTTTGGAACAAGGTAGTAAGAGAGATTCTGGAAATACCTTCCATAAAGAATCCATATTCATTTGAATTCATTCACCCAAAATATTTAGATAGTACTCAGTATGTGCCAGGCATTGCTTTAACCACTAGGAATTCAGCAGTGAAAAAAATAAACAATAAGCCCTGTCTTCATGGAGCTTGTATACTAGCAAAAGAGAGAGGCTAATAAAATAAACAGCATGTGAGACGGTCAGTATGTCATCTCATACACAGCAAGGTAATGCTCAAAATCCTCCAAGCCAGGCTTCAATAGTATGTGAACTGTGAATTCCAGACATGCAAGCTGGATTTAGAAAAGGCAGAGGAACCAGAGATCAAATTGCCAACATCCCCTGGATCATCGAAAAAGCAAGAGAGTTCCAGAAAAACATCTACTTCTGCTTTATTGACTATGCCAAAGCCTTTGACTGTGTGGATCACAACAAACTGTGGAAAATTCTGAAAGAGACGGAAATACCAGACCACCTGACCTGCCTCTTGAGAAACCTGTATGCAGGTCAGGAAGCAACAGTTAGAACTGGACATGGAACAACAGACTGGTTCCAAATAGGAAAAGGAGTACGTCAAGGCTGTGTATTGTCATCCTGCTTATTTAACTTATATGCAGAGTACATCATAAGAAACGCTGGGCTGGAGGAAGCACAAGCTGGAATCAAGATTGCCGGGAGAATCCATGCGCCCTTTCTTGGTCCTACTTGAGCTTAGTCTCCGGTACCACTGTGCAGACTGGGTCAAGTAGAACCAAGAAAGAAAAAAAAAAAAAAGATTGCCAGGAGAAATATCAATAACCTCAAATATGCAGATGACACCACCATTATGGCAGAAAGTGAAGAGGAACTAAAAAGCCTCTTGATGAAAGTGAGAGCAGAGTGAGAAAGTTGACTTAAAGCTCAACAGTGAGAAAACTAAGATCATGGCATCTGGTCCCATCATTTCATGGGAAATAGATGGGCAAACAGTGGAAACAGTGAGAGACTTTATTTTCTTGGGCTCCAAAATCCCTGCAGATGGTAACTGCAGCCATGAAATTAAAAGACACTTGCTCCTTGGAAGAAAAGTTATGACCAATCTGCTGCTGCTGCTGCTGCTGCTAAGTTGCTTCAGTCGTGTCCGACTCTGTGCGACCCCATAGACGGTAGCCCACCAGCCTCCCCCGTCCCTGGGATTCTCCAGGCAAGAACACTGGAGTGGGTTGCCATTTCCTTCTCCAATGCATGAAAGTGAAAAGTGAAAGTGAAGTCACTCAGTCATGTCCGACTCTTATCAACCCCATGGACCACAGCCTACCAGGCTTCTCCGTCCATGGGATTTTCCAGGCAAGAGTACTGGAGTGGGGTGCCATTGCCTTCTCCATATGACCAACCTAGACAGCATATTAAAAAGCAGAGACATTACTTTGGCAACAAAAGTTTGTCTAGTCAAAGCTATGGTTTTCCCAGTACTCATGTATGGATGTGAGAGTTGGACTATAAAGAAAGCTGAGCGCCGAAGAATTGATGCTTTTGAACTGTGGCATTGAAGAAGACTCTTGACAATCCTGTGGACTGCAAGGAGATCCAACCAGTCAATCCTAAATGAGATCAGTCCTGAATATGCATTGGAAGGACTGATGATGAAGTGGAAGCTCCAATACTTTGGCCACCTGATGCAAAGAACTGACTCATCTGAAAAAACTCTGATGCTGGGAAAGATTGAAGGTGGGAGAAGGCAATGACAGACGATGAGATGATTGGATGGCATCACCAACTCTATGGACATGAGTTTGAGTAAGCTCTGGGAGTTGGTGATGGACAGCGAAGCCTGGCATGCTGCAGACCATGGGGTTGCAAAGAGTCGGACACGACTGAGCAACTGAACTGAACTAGATGGTGATAAAGTATCTTAGATGGTGGTGCTATGGAGAAAAATAAAAGAAGTGGGGTGGGGCGGAGTGGGTGACAAGTTACAACTGAAATAGGTCGGCTAGCAAGTCCTCACTGGGAACTTGTCTTTTAAACCCAGATTTGAAAGAGGTGAGGGAGAGAACATTCAGACATCCGTGGGGAAGAGAACAGAAATAGCCTCCAGGCCGATTTGGAAGTCTGAAAAAAAGCAAGGGTGAAAATAAGCTTCCCTCTGAGGGTTATCAGAGGTGAGCAAGGCATGGACCAACTGACCTTTTAGAAGTGAAAGAATGGGAAGAACTCCAGATAACTCTAAAGTATTACCTGCCCCTAGGATGTTCAAGCTGGTTTTAGAAAAGGCAGAGGAACCAGAGATCAAATTGCCAACATCCGCTGGATCATAGAAAAAGCAAGACAGTTCCAAAAAAACATCTATTTCTGCTTTATTGACTATGCCAAAGCCTTTGACTGTGTGGATCACAATCAACTGTGGAAAATTCTGAAAGAGATGGGAATACCAGACCACCTGATCTGCCTCTTGAGAAATTTGTATGCAGGTCAGGAAGCAACAGTTAGAACTGGACATGGAACAACAGACTGGTTCCAAATAGGAAAAGGAGTACATCAAGGCTGTATATTGTCATCCTGCTTATTTAACTTATATGCAGAGTACATCATGAGAAACGATGGGCTGGAAGAAACACAAACTGGAATCAAGATTACTGGGAGAAATATCAATAACCTCAGATATGCAGATGACACCACCCTTATGGCAGAAAGTGAAGAGGAACTCAAAAGCCTCTTGATGAAAGTGAAAGTGGAGAGTGAAAAAGTTGGCTTAAAGCTCAACATTCAGAAAATGAAGATCATGGCATCCGGTCCCACCACTTCTTGGGAAATAGATGGGGAAACAGGGGAAACAGTGTCAGACTTTATTTTTCTGGGCTCCGAAATCACTACAGATGGTGACTGCAGCCATGAAATTAAAAGACGCTTACTCCTTGGAAGGAAAGTTATGACCAACCTAGATAGCATATTCAAAAGCAGAGACATTACTTTGCCAACAAAGGTCCATCTAATCAAGGCTATGGTTTTTCCTGTGGTCATGTATGGATGTGAGAGTTGGACTGTGAAGAAGACTGAGCGCCGAAGACCTGATCCTTTTGAACTGTGGTGTTGGAGAAGACTCTTGAGAGTCCCTTGGACTGCAAGGAGATCAGCCCTAGGATTTCTTTGGAAGGAATGATGCTCAAGCTGAAACTCCAGTACTTTGGCCACCTCATGTGAAGAGTTGACTCACTGGAAAAGACTCTGATGCTGGGAGGGATTGGGGGCAGGAGGAGAAGGGGAAGGCAGAGGATGAGATGGCTGGATGGCATCACTGACTCGATGGACGTGAGTCTGAGTGAACTCCGGGAGTTGGTAATGGACAGGGAGGCCTGGCGGGCTGTGATTCATGAGGTCGCAAAGAGTCGGACACGACTGAGTGACTGATCTGATCTGATCTGATCTGAGGATGTCTCTTCTATCTCCCAAGTGCTCACTCCAAAAAAGGTCTTCAATTTTTCTGATCCAACATTCAGAAAACGACACAAGCTTGGTTGCCTCTTCTATATGTAAATGGTGAAACTGAAGCATAGGCCTGCAGTTCAGCTAAACTCTGCATCTTCACTCTGTCCTTCACCAGGTAAGATCTTACACATTGGACACCTGTTTCTCATCTGTAAAAATTAGAATGTTATCTCTCACAGTTCTGTGGCAATTCAAGGAAAGGGTCAATGCCTGGCAAATAATCTGTACTCAATAAATACTGAATTTCTTCCCTAACTTCGCTCAAAAATAGAATCCAGGATCCCTATCCTTTCTGCTCAGACCCTGATGCTTTTAAGTTCAGAGGCAAAGCAAAAGATTAGTTCTGAATGTTGGCCAAGGGCTCAGGAATTGTCTCCTGTTACCTCTTCTAATGCCATATTTTATGCTGTTGTAAGTACATCGGGGGTTTGGGGGGGCGGGGGGCGGGGGGAACCTTCGATGAAGATGCAACAGAGGGAATGCAATCAAGGATTCCTGGGCCTGGCCCTGTCAGTGTCAGGGGATGGTATAAGGCCTTTCCGCGGGCGGGTCCAGTTTGGAGAAACACGCAAGGACAAGTACCCTAACTCCCCAAGCCGACAAACTTCAGCTGGACTAATCGCACAGTACCAGGGATCCAGTGGTCCGGAATCAACGGATGCATTTACAGGAGAGAGTCTCCGAGCCTCCACAAGTCCCTCCCACAGCTGAGCCCATGCCCAAACCCAATGGACAGTGGGGGTGCCCTCTCCGGATACTCACATCCCCTTTATGCAACTCTGGCGCCGCAATCTTCACCGGCTCTGTCCTCTTCTTTGGCTTCGGAAGCCCCAGGGGGGGCCCGGCACCGCCGATAGGGGGGGGCAGACTGAGGCCAGGGCCTCGGGGCGAGGGCAGCCCCAATCCGAGCCCCTCCCCAACTCCCGCCGCTTCAGCCGGGCTCACGCCTGGAGGTGGGGGGAAACCTCCCAGGCCGAAGGGCAAGGGGGGAGGAGGCTGGAGCCGGGGGTCGCCGGTGGGTGGGGGCAGCAACAGCGGCGGGGGAAAGGCTGGGGCCAGCATCTGGGGGGGCGGAGGCAGCAAGGCCGGACCCTTGGGTGCGGGAAGAGAAGCGAACAAGCCCCCTAAAGTGGGCCCAGGTGTCGGGGCCGCCGCCTCCTCCTCCTCCTCCGGCTCCGGCTCAGCCTCATCCGGCTCACTTTCATCGCTGCTGGCGTAAGCAACCAGCGACATGGCGCCGCCCGCCTTTGGGGCGCCCTTGCCGGCAGACGAGGCCTACTTGAGACCGGGGATGTCCGGAGGCCTAGTGTGCCCCCCCCAACTCGGCGGGGAGGGGAACCAAAAAGCCCGCCTTCTCCGTACTCTAGGGCTAGCCCCGGCAGAAGCCCATGCCCATAGTTGATTTCTACCGAATAAGGCTTCCCTCTTCACTTAAGCTCCTAGTCCCGGGCAACTACACACAGCTAATGGCCGCCGAGTCACTCCGCCTCCTCCTCGCCTCACTAACATAAGAACTACAACTCCCAGAGAACACTTTGGCCACGGCACCATTCTCCGCCGCAGGGAGCGCGGCGCAAGGCACGGCGGGAGTTGGAGTCAGAGGAAGGATTGACGGGTCCGCAGAAAGACGGGCGCTAAATCCGCCTCTGATACTAGGACTCCTGGGATGAGTAGTTTTGGGTTTGTTGGTTGGTTTTTTTTTTTTTTTTTTTTTGGTCCCCTGACAATTCCTAGATAACTGCAAGCCCCATCGGTCACCGCGGTGGTTACGGAGACAGATAGGAAAGCATTTCGGTACTTGAAGTTCTCTAGGGCAGCTGCTTGGGCGCTAAGATTTATGGGAAACGTAGTGCTCTTAAAAACTGCAAGTAATGTCGGGAAGGAAAGGGCGTCTGGGAAGGTGGCGGTGGTGGGGGGAGGGTAGCTTAAAGAGAAAGTAATCTGTAAATGAGGCTGATGAAGTCTCCGAGTCCACTGAAACTCCAAGTTAGAATAAAACACCCCAAGAACAAACAGGGCTCGAGAAACCTGTACGAAATTGGGCTGCGAGCCAGAAAGATTCAAGACTTCAAGCCTAATTAAAAACATCTGAGAGCTGAAATAAATGTAACATAAGGTGTAAGTGATCTCGCCTTTACCAAGGTGCACATCCAGGAGCACACCTCGCCCTTCCAGCCAGGGTCCTGACCTCACTCGTCAGTGAGACGTAACGATGGGCAAGGGCCCTGGAAGGCAGAGCTTGGTCAGACCAGATCAGATCAGATCAGTCGCTCAGTCGTGTCCGACTCTTTTCGACCCCATGAATCGCAGCAGGCCAGGACTCCCTGTCCATCACCAACTCCCGGAGTTCACCCAGACTCACATCCATTGAGTCAGTGATGCCATCCAGCCATCTCATCCTCTGTCGTCCCCTTCTCCTCTTGCTCCCAATCCCTCCCAGCATCAGAGTCTTTTCCAATGAGTCAACTCTTCGCATGAGGTGGCCAAAGTACTGGAGTTTCAGCTTGAGCATCATTCCTTCCAAAGAAATCCCAGGGCTGATCTCCTTTAGAATGGACTGGTTGGATCTCCTTGCAGTCCAAGAGACTCTCAAGAGTCTTCTCCAACACCACAGTTCAAAAGGATCAGGTCTTCGGCGCTCAGTCTTCTTCACAGTCCAACTCTCACATCCATACATGACCACAGGAAAAACCATAGCCTTGACTAGATGAACCTTTGTTGGCAAAGTAATGTCTCTGCTTTTGAATATGCTATCTAGGTTGGTCATAACTTTCCTTCTAAGGAGTAAGCGTCTTTTAATTTCATGGCTGCAGTCACCATTAAGTCTGACACTGTTTCCACTGTTTCCCCATCTATTTCCCATGAAGGGATGGGACCAGATGCCATGATCTTCGTTTTCTGAATGTTGAGCTTTAAGCCAACTTTTTCACTCTCCACTTTCACCTTCATCAAGAGGCTCTTTAGTTCCTCTTCACTTTCTGCCATAAGGGTGGTGTCATCTGCATATCTGAGGTTATTGATATTTCTCCCAGCAATCTTGATTCCAGCTTGTGTTTCTTCCAGCCCAGCATTTCTCATGATGTACTCTGCATATAAGTTAAATAAGCAGGATGACAATATACAGCCTTGATGTACTCCTTTTCCTATTTGGAACCAGTCTGTTGTTCCATGTCCAGTTCTAACTGTTGCTTCCTGACCTGCATACAGATTTCTCAAGAGGCAGATCAGGTGGTCTGGTATTCCCATCTCTTTCAGAATTTTCCACAGTTTATTGTGATCCACACAGTCAAAGGCTTTGGCATAGTCAATAAAGCAGAAGTGGATGTTTTTCTGGAACTCTCTTGTTTTTTTCCATGATCCAGCGGATGTTGGCAATTTGATCTGTGGTTCCTCTGCCTTTTCTAAAACCAGCTTGAACATCAGGAAGTTCACGGTTCACATATTGCTGAAGCCTGGCTTGGAGAATTTTGAGCATTACTTTACTAGCGTGTGAGATGAATGCAATTGTGCGGTAGTTTGAGCATTCTTTGGCATTGCCTTTCTTTGGGATTGGAATGAAAACTGACCTTTTCCAGTCCTGTGGCCACTGCTGAGTTTTCCAAATTTGCTGGCATATGAGTGCAGCACTTTCACAACATCATCTTTCAGGATTTGGAATAGCTCAACTGGAATTCTATCACCTCCACTAGCTTTGTTCGTAGTGATGCTTTCTAAGGCCCACTTGACTTCACATTCCAGGATGTCTGGCTCTAGGTCAGTGATCACACCATCATAATTATCTGGGTCGTGAAGATCTTTTTGTACAGTTCTTCTGTGTATTCTTGCCATCTCTTCTTAATATCCTCTGCTTCTGTTAGGTCCATACCATTTAAAAGGCAGAGCTAGGTACTTCAGGTTAATCCCTTCAACTCAGCCTAGTGGGGATGGGGGGCCAGCTACATCTCAGTCCCCTTCACAGATTTGAGGCCTCCTTTAGGTTCATCCTTATCTGCCTGTCCCCCAGCTATCTATCTGCATATGTCCTGTGTATCTGTCTCTGTGTTTGGTGTTCCTTGTGCCTTTTGGTATGACTTGTTCATTGGTCTATGAGTTCCTTTTATATCCACCCATGTTTACATGTATCCTTTCCCACCTTTCATGTGTCTGCTTGTGATTCTGCAGCTGTCCTCTGTCCACCGTAATTTCGTGTCCTTTTCTTATATATTCATCTTTGCCCGTTTCTGCTGACTGTGACTGGGTGCCCTCTGTTTGTCAACTATGTGTGTGTCCTTTATATTCTAAACCACCTCTGTGTGGGCTCCATCTCCCTATTCCCAGAGCAGAAGGCTCTGCTAAGCTCAGCCCAGAGAGACTGTTAAGATTTAGGGAGGAGGCTAAAGAGGAAGATGGAAAGGATGACCAAGGTGGGTGATGATGATGGCAACAACAAAGCGGGCCAGTGACAGCCTAAGCATGACTTCTGCATTAGACAAGGCTGCTATGGTCCCCTCCTCCCCACCTTCTCCATGTGTCTAAATCTCACCCTGCCTTCACCAACAAACTCATATGCTGCTTTCTCCATCTGTTTGCTTAAATCTGTCTGCTCCCTGCTCTGGATCCCCAGAGCATTTTTCTGCCCACCAATTCTTAAACTTTAATGTGCCTGAGATCACTGAGAAACTTTTAAAAATGCAAATTTCTGAATTCCAGCCTAAGAGATTCCTCTTCAGTGGGTGGGGCCCGGAAGTGGAACCCAGAAGTCTGGATTTTTAAGCAACTCCTCTGTTGATTGCAAAGCAGGTGTAGTAAGGACCACACTGAGAAACTCACCTCTCCAGTGTTACCTTGCACCTGGAATGCTTTGGACACTGCTGCCTTATAATACCAGCTTTTCCGATCTAGGCTCCCCAACCTACTTTCTGGTGAATTTGGACAGTCACTTCTCTGAGTTTCATTTTCCTCCTCTGAAAAATGGATAGAGTATGACAGGAAAGAGAATGGGAAACTTTCAAAGGGAAATGATTATCCTTATTCCTGGTCAACACATCTTGCTGCCCTGCAGTAAAGAGACACCCCAAAAGGGCAGAGATCTTTTTTTTAAACAAATATTTTCTGAGCAGGGTCCTCTTACTGTAAACATTGATTTCCCTTAATAGGTAGATACCCTGCCCTCAAAAGGTTGTTTTCATGCAAGAAATTGATTAAAGAAATTTGAGGACGAGGATGGGAAGGAGATTTATTTCTCACTGCTTACTCCTTTATACCTTTCTAAATTTGTAACTTGTGCATGTATTACTTATTCAAAAGTAGTAATAACATTAATAAAGTCTTCCATATGATGCCTTAGAAAAATTCCTTTAATTGAAGTTTTAGTAGAATTTCAGGAGGGAACCAGATTAGGTATGTCTATTCAAATTACCCTCCTGAAATTCTACTGAAACTTCAATTAAAGAAATTTTTCTAAGGCATCCTCGACTCAATGGGCATGAGTTTGAGCAAGCTCTGGGAGTTGGTGATGGACAGGGAAGCCTGGCATGCTGCAGTCCATGGGGTCGCAAAGGGTGGGACATGACTGAGCAACTAAACTGAACTGAACTGAAAGATCATTTTGAAAAGATTTGAACCCACAAAGATGGGGACATGAGAAGAGGAGAGCACAGTGACATTTTGGAAGGTAGAAAGCATCAGTGGTACTGACTTGACACATTCAAGAGAGCTGAGAAGAAAGCTGGCCTTGGAGAATGGTGAGACTCAGTCTCACCTGCAGAAACCTCAAAAGGCCCGGGAGTAGGGCACCAAGTACCTCCAGAAGGGAAGGGAACAAAAGTGAGAGCTGGTTAAAAGCTGGTTAGCAAATATTAGATCCCTGAGTCCCCTCCCCCACTTCATACTAAGGGAAGACTGCCTCTCTCCAAACCCAGGCAAAATAAAGGAAGGTTTGGGGGGTTTTGTTTTGTTTGTTTCCCAGAGGAATAAAACAGAGAGGGTTTCTGCTATGAAGAAAACTAGGCACAGTCAAAGGCATGGGTATTTTATAGACATCAAAGAAATTAAAGCAATATGCATATAGAATACTGAGACCCCAGATCTGTTTTTCCCAGAAGGTTGACCAGCAGCCTTTACCCTAAAGGCTAGATACTGAGGGAAATCTCCACAGGAAATGTGTTCAGCCCAAAAGGAAAGATCTATGGAATCCCATATCAGAGATTCCCCCTACAAATTTCCCATCCAGAAAACCCCCACACCAAGTTCTCAAATGAGAAGCTCCAACCACATGCCTATAGGTCCAAGATGCCTTTTTAGTCTCTCACTATTTTTTAAGTCCCTCACTCTTAAACATGAGTAGGCACTCTAACATGAATGATAGAGACAAGACAAACAAGTGAAAATAGAGAAACTGCAGGGAGAAGAAAACTTCCAAAATCTATCCTTTCTCAGATGAGAGAAAATATTGTATACATGAAACAAGAACAGGATGCCATAAAAAAAAAGTAACAAGCAGAAAATACAATAGAATTCTTGAGAAATAAAAATATAAGAGCACAGATTAAATTCTCACTAGAAGAGTTGGAAAAGAAAAGTTCAGAAAATCAGAGAACCACCCAGAAGGTGTAGTATCTGAACAATAAGAGTTCCCCTACCTCAAAAATAAGAAGGAAGGAAATATCAAAGGAATAATTACAAAAAACCTCCCAGAACTGAGGGACAAGCATTTTTTTTTTTCTGATTGGAGGGGGCCACCCACTGCTCAACATAGTGGTTAGAAATGGGTCCCCACCAGTATGAAATTTCAGAACACTGAAAGAGAAGATCTTGAAAGTTCCCAAAGGAAAGAAACAGATTTCTTAAAATGGATCAGGACAGAATGTAACATACAAAATGGAACAAGAGCTTCAGAAATCCAAAAGAGGGACCTCTTTGGTGGTCCAGTGGGTAAGAATCCATCTTCCAATTCAGGGGATGAGGGTTTGAGCCCTGGTTGGGGAACTAAGATCCCACATGCTGCTCGATTGCAACTAGAGAAAGCCCACACTTTGCACCAAAGATCCAGCACAGCCAAAAAAAATTTTTTAAGAAAAAAAAGTAAAAAAAATAATCTGAAGGAAAGATTCCAATCTAGAATTCAACACCAAGCCAAACTATCAATCAAGTGGGAGGGTAGAATAAAGACATATTCAGACATGTAAGTTCTCCAAATTTTCCATTCTAAGTATTTCTATTCAGGAAGCCACCAGAGGATTTGCTCCATCAAAAAAAAAAGGAGGGGCGGTGGTGATGTTTAACCATGAAAGGGTTTTCTAAACCTAGAGCTTAGAAAATACAGGAGAGGGGTGAAGGAAATCCCCAGGATGCTCAGAAAGGGAGATTCCAGGAGGAAAGTTAGAGACCAGACTACTCACTCCCAGCCACCTGTTCATCTTCAGACCTACCCCTTCCCCTCAACACTCCCCCAGGGCCTGGCACGGCACCTGCAAATGCCCTAGGGGTATATGTAGGAATGAATGAAAGAGGCTTCAGGCCCATGGCAATGTGGTGGCAGAAAAGGCCTTTCACTGCCTCCTCTGCCATCTATGCCCACAGAAGCCTTAATCAGCCTCCTCCAGCAGGGCCACAACTGTTACTCTCTCTCCCCCAAGTGGGAGGGTCAGAGAACCCACTGGGGCTCAATCTTATCGTTCCAGAAAAGGGTACTTGGCCCTTCCTCACCCATGCACTCCCCAGGTCTCCCCACTGTCTCAGCGCAATGCCCTTGATGGGAAGGGGCTGAAGAGAGCAGTCAGATGTGATCAGAGCCAGTTAATGTCAGCCTGACTCTGGTTCCCTTTAAGTCTCAGGGACCAAGGGAAAAGCAGACAGACCCGGGGGTTGTGGCTGTACGCAGTGGGGGCTCCTCATTCAACCTTAGATGCCTCTGTCTATAAGTAGCAAGGTTACTTCCAGCACTATTTGTCACCAAACTCCTGCAAATAATGTCACCGAATGACCTTTGTGTGTGCGCGCTAAGTCGCTTCAGTCGTGTCTGACTCCACGCGACCCCACGGACCAGAGCCCACCAGGCTCCTTTGTCCATGGGATTCTCCAGGCAAGAATACTGGAGTGGGTTGCCATGCCCTCTTCAGGGGATCTTCCCGACCCAGGGATCGAACTGGTTTCTCTTAGATCTTCTGCATTGGCAGGTGGGTCCGTTACCACTAGCGCCGCCACCAAACGACCTTTTTCATCTTGCAAATTGGAAATTGTGAGGATCCTCACTGCTGAAAGAGATGAAATGGTACAGTATTATTCACTACAGTACTGTTGGTATTATCCAAAGAAAGGAAAAAACCTAAAAGCCCGTCAACAGGGGCTACATACATCATTTCTGACACAGAAATGTCACGAACTATTATGCAGTCATAAAAATGAAGGTGGACTGGCAAGTCTTTGTGGACTGAAATGGAAGGAGTTAAGATATATGTTAAGTAAAAGGTAGTAAAGTGTGGAACAGTATATATGGGATTCTACAATTTGCTTAAAGGAAACAGCTCTATACTTGCTTGAAAATTATATACAGAGAATATTACTAGAAGACGTATAAAGTTGGTAATTTTTTGATTCTAAGAAGAAAATTGGGGTGGCAGGGGATGGGGAGGGTAACATGAGATGACTTGTCACTAAATTATCTTCTTGACTTTCTAAATTTCGTATCATATGCACATATTAATTCCATATACAAAAATAAGCAGAATTTTCATTTCTTATCTTATTTTTTGGCTTCACTTTTTTTTTTTAATTAAGCTGAATTTTTTAAATGGCATCTACAACTCATGGGGATCTTGAGGTGTTTTGTTTGACCCATGCCTCTTGGAATGCAGAATCTTAGTTCCCCAACCAGGGATTGTTTCCCTGCAGTGGAATCGTAGAGTTTTAACAAGTGGATCGCCAGAAAATCCCTCCTTCCTGTTCTATGAAGGCTGAAGTTCTCTCCCCTGAGGGCTAAGGAGCTACTGCCACCATAATTCTTGGAAGAGTGGAGAAGAGAATCCAGGAATGCAGCTGCCAAGCCCCTTCCACATGTGGGGTCATACGTCCCTCAGCAGGGACCACTGCAGAACCTTTCTGTGACCTGGCAAGTCTAAGCCCCTCCACATCCATGCTGCCTTCAGATGAAGCTTCTGGAAGTTCACCTCTGCTCATGCGTCTCTCCTACCTAAACCCTTTAGTAGCTTCCACTGTCAACCAATTAAACTCTGAGGAGTTGGGCCCAGGGATTAGTACTTTTTAATTCTTCAAGTGACGCTAATGTACAGCTCAAGTGGGAAGCCATGGCCTTGGAACAGTGCTGTCCTTGGACTGCTGTGATAATGAAAATGTTCTATATTTGTGTTGTCCGGTACAGCCAGCAATAGCCATATGAGGCCACTGAACACTTAAAGAGTGCCTCATATGACTGAGGAAGGGAACATTTAATTTTAATCAAAGTTTAAATAGATATGTTAGAAGAATAGAGAATGAATAGAGAATAGAGAATGAATCCGATGATTTTCACTTTTGAAAAATAGAATCTAAGAGTTCCCCGGTGGTCTAGTGGTTAGGATCTGGGCTTTCACTGCCATGGCCAATTCAATCCCTGGTTGCGACACTGAGATCCTGCAAACTGCATGATGGCCAAAAAAATAAAAATAAACAACAACAAAAAACAGAATTCTTTTTTAAAAATATTTTTATTATTCAAGATATTATAAGTACAGAAGAATTATACAACATAAGCATTTTTAAGAAAATAGCTAATATAATTTAATATAAATATATTAACAGCTAATATCTGAGATACCTGAATATTCATTGGAAGGACTGATGCTGAAGCTGAAACTCCAATACTTTGGCCACCTGATGGGAAGAACTGACTTATTGGCAAAGACCTTGACCCTGGGAAAGATTAAAGGTGGGAGGAGAAGGGGACGACAGAGGATGATGGTTGGATGGCATCACTGACTCAATCGACATGAGTTTAAGTAAACTCCGGGATTTGGTGATGGACAGGGAGGCCTGGCGTGCTGCAGTCCATGGGGTTGCAAAGAGTTGGACACGACTGAGCGACTGAACTGACTGAACTGAATACCTGCGAATTCCCTGGTGGTTCAGCAGTTAGGACTCTGCACTGTCCCTCTTGAGGGCAAGGCTTCAATCCCTGGTCGGGGAACTAAGATCCCCGACTTAAGCACTTATGAATATCAACATATTAATTGATTTATCAACATCCCCCTTTACAGATGTGAAAACTGAGACACAGAAGGGTTGAGTAACTTGTGGCAGGTCACGCAGTGAGTGAATGATGGAGTGGGACTCAAATCCAGGTAAACGGGTTTCCAAGCCCACGTGAACACCCACACCCAGGTAGAAGTGCCAGTTTTACCAGCCCATAAGGCTGGTACCTAGGAGCTCACTGCAAAGGAACCCATTTTCTTGAACTAAATATTATTCAAAATCTAAATACAGTGATAAGTGATTTTATCAAGCACTTACTGTGTTCCTGGGCTCGATTCAAAGCACTTTAAAATACATTAAATTCATTCACTCTTCACCACAACTCCTTTTTACAGACCATTTTACAGAGATGCAAACTGAGACTGGGGAGAGTTAAGCAGTTTTCCTAAAGAGACACAGTGTGTCACAGTGGTGAAGCAGGTACTTAGACTTTGTTATCTCAGACTCTTTTTTTTTTTAAATCTCAGACTCTTAACCACTCTGACTCATTGTAAAATGCATAAAAGCATGGATTCTGTTTTTTTTTTTTTTTACTTTGGGTGGCACCAGTGAGAAGGGGCAACGGAGGCAGTTTTGAAAACTATTGGTCTAAACTATTCATCCTCCTCTCCTCCATTTTCCAGAAGAGGGTAACCAGGGCCAAGAAGAGGTAATGGGAGCAGGTCACACGGTGTTGAGGACTGGGACAGAAGCCAAACCCCTCGACTCTCTTTTAGGAGTTAAAGGGAAGGAAACTGACATTTCCTTTGAACCTAATGAGCATGTAAGGTTTTCACTCAGATGATCTCCGTTTCTTTTGACAACCACCCCATAAGGGTAGCTATTTGTACTAGTATTTTTGCAGTAGAAGAACCTTTTGTTTAGAAATTCTAGTTAAGTCATTTGTTAAAAGCCAATCTCAAACCCAGGTCCCTTGACATGCAAACATAGTTTCCCCTAGACCACATTACCTTCCTCTAGTATTCTAAGCTTCACAACCCCACTGCTGTGCCAGTTCCTCCTTCTGACATGGTCAGAAATAAGTCCCCCACCATCTCCCTGACCTTGCCCCTCCAGACTCACTTCAGAACTCTAGAGCCAGATCAGCACCCACAAGTCTTCTCTGCCCTAGGGCCCCAAGTCCACTGACTTCTTTCTTGACCTTCCTCCCACAAAAATGTAGAACCAACACCAGCGTCAAAGGAACCATTTCACGGAGACATCTGTGAACTAGCTCCAAGCTGAGCTAGCCACCTGGGGGCCGTGACCCTGTGTTTCGGACCTTACTAATCAAACGGAGGTTTAAACCAGCAGCAGCACCTGGGGTGATGAAACAGAAATGCAGGTGACACCAAACCTGAGCTAGAATCTGCTTTTTAAGAGGCTCCCCAGGTGATTCATTTGCACACTGAATTCTGCAAAGCACTAAGTTAGACCTGAGTCCCAGGAGATGCAGGCTTACACCCGCCCCTGTAACTGACCCTCTTCAGCTCTTGGCTTGGTTGTTAGAGGCAGCTGTGAATTGGTTGATGATGTTATTGTAAGGAGAACTTGGATATTAAATTGCAACCAAGGCCTGGGAGATTACTGCAACAAAGGGAACTCTGGTTGTTTTATTTCAACCAGCATCTGCATGGTGGGCTGAATAACAGGCCCAAGAGATTTGCTGCAAAATAAGAATTTAAGAAGCCTTATTGCCATCTCCACGCAATAAAGTGGAGAAATGGATAGGAGTCTGGCTTGAACTAAATTGGGGTGTGCCAAATTGGAAAATAGTTTAAAAATGCATTGGTTGCACTGAAACAGCATATTTATAATACTGGCTTGGACACTAAAAGGAAACCAACTGTGACACTGGATTTACTGAAATATCTCTAAGAACTTGTGACAAGATTCTCTCCTAATAACAATAAGAACAACAAAGAAAGGTATTAGACTGACAGAATCTGGACTATCACACTGACTGCATTTCAAACTGGAATGCACGGTAGAGTAAACACTAACTGGGACCTAGCAGCTCTGTTGCAACAAGTTTGGATTTGCTATTGAAACAAATCGACAAGTCTGTGGCTGAGTGCATGCATGAGGACCTTACAGAGTGTCCTGCTGTGCCAGCAGCCTGAGCCCTGGAATGCCTGTGGACAGGGCCAGAGGGACTCCTATCACAAGGTTGGATTATGCTGAGAGGCCATACTGTATAAAGGCAAAACTTGTGAAATGCACTGCCATGGACATAAGGACAACCAACTGATATGAAGGACCATAGGAAACAAGCTCAGGCCTTGGCTAGATAAGCAGCCATTCCATGTCTGTGATGTTGGCAGGAAAGTAATGTGATCCCATCTCAGGCTGAGGAAACTGAGGCTCAGGGAGATGTTCAGAGGGTAGCACAATTCTCACTGCTAGTGAACAGCATGATAGGATGTGGCTCTGGACCTGGGCCTTTTGGCTTCATCTTGCAGTTCTTTGTCAGGGAGACTCTGCATATGCTTTGAAGTAGGATCAGGAAATTGTGGGAAGAAAAACACATATTTTCTCTCTTCAAACCTAGAATATTTTGTTGCAAAATTTTAAGAATCTAGACAATACTATAACATAAAATCCAAATATCTTATTTCTAAGTTACCACAGGTGTCTGGAATTTTGGCAAATCCAAGACCAATACAGTGACAGCAAATTGTAATTATGGCAAAGTTTTGTTTGGTTTAATGGTAAAACCCGAATTCAAGTTTTGGCTCTATCATTTCTTAATATATAACTTAAGCTGAAATGTAGTCTCTGGAATCCAGCAAAATCACACTCTTGTCCTTTAAGACCCAACTCAAAGTCAACACCTTTGTAAAACCTTCGCAGATTCTCCCAGACTCTCACCTCCACCTGTGCCTCCCCAAGACAGGTAGTGACTTCATGCTACATCGAAGTGGGATTGGGATTTATTGGCATTCTACTGTCTATTCTCACTAGAACGGAGCTCATCTTTGCAGGTTTAGCTGGTGGTGAAGCCCAGATCTCTTTTGCCAGAAAGTACATAAAGAACAGTTCTATCTAATGCACACAGAACGTGGCCACTTTGTGCCACAAGCACTCCGAAATCTCCTTGCTAACAAATTCCACAAAGGCCGTCGTAGGGCGCAATGCCCGGCATTTTAGGGAACACCCCGCTGACTGTAAGCACGTCGAGGCCCAGGCCGAACCTCTGTGTGCTCAGTGGCGCCGTACCTAGCCCTCGCCCCAGCGCCCAGCACGCAGCCACGCACCGGGAACGGAGCTAACATTCACCGATAGGGATGGAGCCGAGGGCAGAGGCACGACGCCTAAACTTCGACACTTGGCTGCGCTGAAGCCGCGGTTGGGAGCGCCCCGTGGGTCCGGGGGAGGGGCGCCAGGCCGCTCCGTCCAGCCGGGCGCCAGCTCCTCCCGGGCGCGCGGGCGGGCCGGCACCCACCGACAGCGGGCACACAAAGCCTACTCGGCTTGCTCGGCGATCGGCTCCTCACGCCTGTGTCGCCGCGCGCCGCCAGGCGGCTCCAGGTTGGGCGACGGGCAGTGGCAGGCACAGGGCGTCAAGAAGCTGCACGCATCAAACCGCCGCGGGAGGGAGCGCGGAGGGGGGAGGAGGAGGAGGAGTGGGAAAAGGAGGAGGGAGGAGTGGGGACCGGGCGGGGGGTGGAGGAAGAGGCCTCGCGCAGCGGAGGGAGCAATTGAATTTCAAACACAAACAACTGCACAAGCGCGCACCCATCGTACCGGAGCGTTGCCCCAGATCCGCGCCCGCCCCGTCCGTGCGGCGCGCGGGCGGAGTCGCCGTGGCAGCGCCGGAGCCCGGGCCGGGGGCCACCATCGAGGCGGGGGCCGCGCGAGGGCCGGAGCGGAGCGGCGCCGCTACCGCCGCACGCGCAAACTTGGGCTCGCGCTTTCCGGCCCGGCGCGGAGCCCGGGGCGCCCGGAGCCCCGCCATGTCGCGATCCAACCGGCAGAAGGAGTACAAATGCGGGGACCTGGTGTTCGCCAAGATGAAGGGCTACCCACACTGGCCGGCCCGGGTGAGCAGCGCGGCCCGCCGCCTCCTATCCACCTCCAGGCTTGGGTTGCATAACACCCGGGAGGGCACGAGCGCTCCGCGCGGAGGGGTTGGGAGTGGGGGCGGGGGGCGTCTGAGTCCCCGAGTCTTAGCCAAGCGACTCCAAACCCACCCGCCGGTTATATAATGGTGGAGGCGGGGTGGTGGGGCGGCGGCGGCGGCGGCGAACACCTGGCCACACGGCGTCCGCGCGTAGTGGCGTGTGCGCGGCGTGGGGAACCGAGAGCGCCGGTCACTTTCCGGCCCCCGGCTCCGCGTGCTCAGTTCCGCCCCCAGCCCCCATACTCCCAGCGGTTTCGGGCGCGCTACACGGGCACGGGCCAGTCGTGTAACTCCTCCCACCCCCCAAGCGCCACTGCTACCCCCCTCAGGGACCCCCTTAGAGACCCCCAGTTTCTTCACTGATTGTTACCCCTGGTTCAAACTCTCCTCTTCTAGATGAGATGGTTAAGCAGGATCTCAGCCCAGAAAGGGATAAACGGAGGCGGAGTTCGCTTCTACAAAACTTTGGTTTGGGGCATCCGTAAGAGATCTGAAGCTGGGAGGGTCGAGGAATCGTTGTTGGGAGGTGGGGGGCGGAAGAAGAGGGAATCTGCCTGGTTTGGAAATCACCCGCTAGTACCCTTCACTCCTCAACCCCACAAAAATACTGCTTCGTGTGCTGCCAACTCAGACTTGGGGCTGAGGGTGGCAGGGCCCTTGTTGGATTGAGAAGTCCAGTCCAGGCTGCCCTCCCTGTAAGTGGAGGTGGAGGGAACCCGAGTTGCTTCTCCTCCCCATTTCTTAAGCCTCTCCCGCCAGAACGGTCCAGTCTGCCATGTGGTTGATTCAGCCCGCCAATATGAGGCGCCCCACCACCACCTCCGCCCAGCACCTGGCCAGGTGGGAGGGTGGGGCCCAAAAGCCCAGCCTGGAGCATTCATCGTGTTTCCCCTAGAACTGAGACAGGTGAAGTAACTGTATGGGAGGTTGCCAGAGGTTGTTGGAGGAGGTTGGGGTGTCACAAGGGACAGTGCCTCCGGCAACTTATTTCAAAGATGGTGTAGGGCCTTTGGGTTTGGCCCTCGAGTATAGAGTGAAATCCAAGAGCAGAGAGAAGTAGAGGGAAGGAGTCTTCTGGGCGAGGGGGCCAAGTGTAGAACTGCGTTATTGGCTGTGGGTTGCTCTTTTCCACGTGAGTCTGTGTCTTCATCTGGGCCAGACCCTGCCCTGAGGAAAGTTGGTCCAGGCCCCCCTGGGTCCTGCTCAGAGTGTGCAGACCAACTTTGGGGCCAGCCTGAGAAAATCCAGGAGATCCTCACTCTGTACCCTCTCCTCAGGAATGTGCCTAATCCCATATGCCTTGAGCTCCTTGTTCCTGGAAACTTCTAGATGTCTGGCCTCTGGAGTCGGAGTGAAGTCTAGAGTGAAGCAGGGCTCTCCCAACTTCCAAGGCCTCCTAGGGGACTTGGGTGGTGGTGGCGGCTGGGGGCAGTGTGAGCAAGCAGCCACGGTCAGCTGTATGTGTGTATGTCTGTGTGTGGTGTGTGGACACTCGTGTACTTTACCCTGCACCTTTGATCCATCTGGCTTCTTGGTTCAGATGCCAAGGTCCTGGTGGGCAGGGCAAGAACTGAACCGAGGTCTCTACTGCTCCTACCTCCTGGGGGTGGGAGAAAGCCCAGAGACTGGGGAAGGGGCTCAGCTGGAATGTGGGTTGCAGAGGACCCCTTAGGGCTGCAGAGAAGGGAGGGCCCCATATGGATGCATACTGGCCCATATGAAGAAGACCTTCGGGTTTCTGGTGGCCTTGGAGTAAGGGCAGCACTGGGGCTGGGAATAATGTCTATTTCTTCTTCATCCCGGGCCTCTAGGACAGGGGGCAGTCTGTTGCTCGGTTGAGGGCTGGACCCTTTAGATAAAGTTAGAGTTGGGGGAGGGGGACCAGACTGGATCCCAAAGAGATAGGACCCCACCCTTTGCCTGCGCTCTGGGTCTTGATTATGAAAATTAGAGGGAGTGGTACACCCAAGGTAGTTATGTTCCGAATACATTCTGCTTGAATGCCAAAAGAGCAGACAAATTGGGGTCTCCTTACCACCCTTGGATGCTGTCTTAGTCTATAGAGTGGCAGAGTCTGAAGAGACTCTGGCTCTTCCTGAGATGGAGGAGGAATGGAGGAGCCTTGCTAACTGTTCCATATAATAGGCAACCAGAGCCCTCAGCCATGGTGAAGGCAAATGTGTGGACTTTTCTTCCTTAGGCCCTACTTCTGGGGAGGGTGACTGACTCTGGGTGAGACTGGAACAGCCCAGTGTTTGCAGAGTCCAGCCAGAGGGACCACGTGGTAGGCAAGACCTGCCTGGAAGGACGGTGTGACTCCATCTTAATCTTTTCCTTTCCTCTTCCTTCTGCCTAACTTCCCCGGGGGATCTCCAAGCACTTAACAATTAACCTGCAAGACTCAGGGATTTTTCCCCTTCTGTTCCTTCCTCCTTTCTTCACTTCCTGTTTCACAGTCCCAAAAAACCTGCACAGCCCGAGGGCCTCACCCATCTTTTCTCTCTCTGCCCCTCCCCCACACCCAGGCACCACCTTTTCTGCCTCTCCAGCTTGCCACACTTTCCTGGCCCCAACTGTCTCCTGCCCCAGATTTTCCGGTTCCTGGGTCAGGTCAGGCCTGGGCCCTGGGTGTGGTGGTCAGAACCCTGGCTGGCAGTCAGTGTGGGCTTCGCCTTCTGGGCTGCCTTCCGGTGTGCTGAGCCAGGCGCCCCTGGGCCTGGATTGGGTATGAGGCTGGGGGAGAGGTGTTTAATTTTCTCTCACCACTCCTCACCTGGGAACTTCAGATCTTAGAAGGTGTCCATGGGCTCTGGCAGGATGGGATTTCCTATGCTCCGGCCTGTCTGAAGGAGCCAGGCAAAGGCAGTAGGCAGGTGTGGGAGTGGAAGAGCCCCAGCCAGGGGGAAGTAACTTGCCAGGATTCCTAAAATGGCTGGGAAGGAGCAGAGCCCCCTCCCCTGTTGGCCAGTGGAGGACGTGCAGTGGGGGGTCTCCAGCACTTCTCTGGCCCCACCCTGACTCACTAAGCCTTGACTCACTTGTTCTGAGTCACAGTCTGGATATAAAGGCACCGCCTGGGAGACACATGTCTGTACTGGGGACACAGGCCTCCCCTGAGACCTCATATCCTCTATGTTGTCGATGAAGAACCGCCTTTCACTTCCAAATGCAAGATAAGACATTTCCTTTGTGGCTTGAAGGATGAAGGATCCACTGAAGAAGGAATGTCTCCCCTTTTTGGGGTGAGGGGTTGGGAATTCCATTAAGTGAAAAGCACTTGCTCTCCTGGCCCTTCCCCCACAGGTGCCTACTCTCAAGGTCAGATGGGGTGGGGGTGGCATTACCCTTTTGGGGGTACATGCCCATCTGCCCAGGTCCTTGGCCTCCCTCTTTCCTCTCGACCCACCCTTTATTTTGCTAGAAGTCAGCAGGGTGGGTATATCTGGTGTGTCTCGTTCTATTTTTAATTCCCATCCATTCTTTTGTTTCTTCCCCGCCCCTGAGGCTGGGCAGCTGGTGGCCTCCTGGATCCCATCACAGTGTTGAGCCACCTCTCTCTTTGAGTTTGTTTCCCACGGGAAGGAGACTAAAGGTCGGAGCGCCGCTTGCCTGGTCTCAGCTCCTTGAGAGCACCTCGAGCGTGTTTCCTGTTTCTGACTCCTTTGCTCACCCTAGCCCCTTTCCTGGGCCTCAGTTTCTCCCCTTGCATCACATTTCCTACAAGCCTGTTACTGCCTGGCTCAAGTGTGGCACTGAAAACATGGAGCCCAGATGAGTTCCTAACTGGGACCCTTAGATACTCCCCCACCCCCCACCCCCAGTTCTCTTTCCTGATGCACAAAGATCCACCGAAAGAGGCCTAGGAAAGGGCTTCTGCTATTATTGTCTTATGCCTGCCTGTCTCCTGGGATTTCTGAGCCCTGGAGCCTCTCATTTTATTTTTTGTTATCCCCTCTGAGAGGAGGGTGGGGAACTAGCTGGCAACAGGACCCAGGTGTCCTGGTGGAGGCAGCTCCTCCTCCGCCCACACCCCAGCTCTGGCTTCCTGAGCAGGGCCTGGCCCTCAGCCCTGGCTGGGGTTTCAGGCACAGCCAGGGACCCAGGTGCCAGACTCCAGGCTTGGGGGTGGGGTGTGAGTTAGTGTCCCCTCCTCCCTAATCTGGAGAGAGGGCCTGGGGAGGAGGGGGAGAGGAGCAGTCACATTCCTGGTTGCTGAGTGGCCCTGGGGGCGGGGTTGGGTTGTCATGGCGATGGGGATTGAGCTGGGGTGGGGGGACAGCATGCCTTTCCACCCCCTGCTCTCACACCCGTGTCTCTGGGTGGTGGGGAGGGCATAGTTTGTGCTGGGCCTTCCTGGGGAGGAGGGGCTGGACCTCTGTCCCCAGAGGCCACAGGGCAAGGGGGGAGGTGCTCAGGAGCCTGAAGACTCCATGTCTGGAGCAAGATGCCCCTCAGATTCTTGCCCAGGTTCCACCCCCTCTCCTGGGTGTGTGTCAGTTTATTTCCAGCCTCCCTGTCTCCCAGGTCCCTAGTCAGACACACTGTTCTACTCTCTGTGTGTGTTTAATCACTGCTTTGGCCTGTCTCTCTTTCCTATCTGCGCCTGGGGCCCCAGTCAACATGGCCACCTGGCCTCTGTCCGGCGGGAAGCCAGGCCGCTGGGGCTGCTGCAAGTGTTGCTGGGAGTTGTAGTTCTCCTCCCCTAACTCAGCTTGGCCTGGGCTTCTAGGGCCTGATCCGGGAGAAGCTGTGTAGGCCACTGCATCTCACTATTTCCCTGGCCTCAGACCTCTGCGCCTTCTCCATCACAGCATCCCTCACCCGCTAGGGACATTTGAGGCAGAAAATCAAGTCAGGAGCTGTTTCTTACATCTGGCCCTCTCTAACTTGTCCTGTCATTTTGGGAAAATCACTTTTCTGAGCTTCAGTTTCCTTGTCTGTAAAATGAGAGTATGTCACGTGACTTTCAAAAAGAGTTCCCCAAAATTCTTTGGGGGAGCTGCTACTGCTGGGTAATACTAAATAGGCAGCCCCTTGGCCTCACCTCTTCACTTTCAGTCAGAGCAGTCTGTTTCATAGTCATCCAGTGACTATTGTGTACCCACTGTGTGCTAGGCAGTGTGCTGGACGTATAAACAGACTTCTCTGATCTTGGGGAAGGTATAGTCAACATAGACATTAATATTGGAATTGTAAAAAGCACTGTGAAGGAGACGGTGCTGAGAGTTTTATCTGGGAAGCCGATCAGATTGGGAGAGGTGGGGAAGCTTTCTGGAGGAAGTGATGATGGGCCTGAGGTCGGAAGGCTGATCAGGAGTTAGTGAGTATAGAAGACTGAGATCAGTGTGGCTGGAGCAGAGCGCAGAAGGACAGTGTACTGGGAGAAGACGACAATAGCGAACATATATGTGGGACGGACCACATTATGGTCATTTAAGCTTTACAACCCTTGGACTGTGACACTCTCCATTTTACAGATGAGGAAACTGAGGTTCTGTAAGTTGCCCAAGGTCATACAAATATTAGTGGCAGCACTGGAATTCAGACCTTGACTTTATGGATAATGGTGAATGGGTGGTCCCTAGAATCCTGAAAAGCCACTAGCAGGGAGAAAGAATGCTCAGACCCGCACTTGGAAAGGCTCCCCCTGGTGGCAGCTTGGAGAATGGGTTGTAGTGAGGCAAGAACAGAGGCTGTGGTTTCAGTCCAGGCAAGAGGCGTGGCAGTGGGTGGACCCGCCAGGGTGATGGCGGAGACATGGAGCCTTGTGGACGGGATCTGTTTAGGGATGCTGTTTGGTTTGTGAAAGAGAGGGAGGATTTCTGCTGGGCTTTTGTGTCTGACTTCCTTTGAACAAAGTACTACTGCTA
This sequence comes from Bos javanicus, assembly GCF_032452875.1. Taxonomy (NCBI): domain Eukaryota; kingdom Metazoa; phylum Chordata; class Mammalia; order Artiodactyla; family Bovidae; genus Bos; species Bos javanicus. The sequence continues at coordinate 14,254,661 of NC_083870.1, forward strand.
AAAATGATTTAGAAACCCCCTTGGTGAACTGCTGGGTCCCTCTCAGTCTGATTTTCCACGTGTGTGCCTTAGAGGTCAGCCCCACAGCACCTGTCCTCTGGCCTCCAGTTCATGACCTTAGGGCTCCAGCTCATGCTCCCTTTCCTCATTTTGCTCTCAGATTGACGAGATGCCGGAGGCTGCCGTGAAATCAACAGCCAACAAATACCAAGTCTTTTTTTTTGGGACCCACGAGACGTGAGTGAGGGAGCAGAAGTGGGAGGGAGGGCCGGCTGGGGGGAAGAGCGGTGGTGCCAGCACCCCTCGCCTGTGGGGCTGCGCAGCTCAGATGCAGTGAGGGGCTCGAGAGCACAGTCTCCCATCTCTCACCAGGGCATTCCTGGGCCCCAAAGACCTCTTCCCTTACGAAGAGTCCAAGGAGAAGTTTGGCAAGCCCAACAAGAGGAAAGGGTTCAGCGAGGGGCTGTGGGAGATCGAGAACAACCCCACCGTCAAGGCTTCTGGCTACCAGGTGAGCTGCCGGCCGCCCCCAGAGACCACCCCCCCCCCCCACTTTGGAAAGCAGGTGTGGCCATAGGTGTGATCACACAGGGCCCACCTGTGGTGCTTAGTCTTCATGAACAGGGTGGGGCTCAGAAACCAACACCAGGGCTTTCAGAGTAGGAGCTCATGGGGTGAGGGGTGGGGGGCTTCCTGCAAGAGGGCATGGGGCTCTGGGTGTGCGATGTAGCTGTGGTGAGGGGCCACTTGTTAGACAGCGCCTGGGAGGGGCAAGAACAGGACTGAGGCGGTAAGTGGGGGCAGGCCTTTGGCGGGCCCAGAGTGAATAGAAGATGTGGCCTCAACTCTTTCCACAAAGGCTTCCAGGAGGAGGTGCTCGTGAGCCGGGCAGGATGAGGCGGGAGGGTGGGGGGCGGGGGTTGGCGGGGAAAGGGTCCCAGCTCCCTTTGGGAGAAGTTGACCCGAGGTTTTGCCTCCTGCTCCAGCCCTCCCCCCTCCTGCACAGAGCCCTGCCTGCCCGGCCAGTGGGTTTACCCCGGGGCTAATCCGACAGAGGTGGGTCTCAAATCACTTGTGAGACTGGGCACCTGGGTGGGGGCGGGGGAGAGGCGGGCAAAGGAAGGAGTGAGTGGCCGAGGGAGGGATCTGGGGAGGGGGCCCTGCGTGGCAGCCACTGGTGCCACTCAGCCTCCACTGTCTCCACCACAGTCCTCCCAGAAAAAGAGCTGTGTGGAAGAGCCCGAACCGGAGCCCGAAGCCACTGAGGGTGATGGCGACAAGAAGGGGAATGCCGAGGGAAGCAGTGATGAGGAAGGGAAGCTAGTCATTGACGAGCCAACCAAGGAGAAGAATGAGAAGGGAGCGCTGAAGAGGAGAGCGGGGGACCTACTGGAGGTAACTGCCCCCTGCCTGGGCTCCCAGAAGCAGGGCTCCTAGTCTTGAGGAGAGAAGTTACTACTTTTTTAGGGAGTGTCCAGTCTGAGAGGCTCAACCCCTAGTCTTGGCGGGGGGGTCCCTCCTTAGAAGATGGGCCGCAGGAGACAGCTGAGCTGGCAGAGGGCTGGAAGAGCGCTGGTCTGCCCAGGAAGGAGCCTCTGGGGAAAGCAGGGGGAGGCGGGCGTTCTCCCCGTCCCGCCTCAGCCGTGCCTTATCTCTGCCCAACCGCCGCAGGACTCCCCCAAACGCCCCAAGGAAGCAGAAGACCTTGAAGGGGAGGAGAAAGAGGGGGCCACCTTGGAGGGTGAGAGGCCCCTTCCAGTGGAGGCGGAGAAGAACAGTACCCCGTCTGAGCCCGGCTCTGGCCGGGGGCCTCCTCAGGAGGAAGAAGAGGAGGAAGAAGAGGAAGAGGCTGCCAAGGAAGACGCCGAGGCCCCGGGCCTGAGAGATCACGAGAGGTGAGTGAGCCCCCTGCCCCTTGGCAGTTGGGCTGGGAGGGCTGGGCCCTCTGCTGAGAGGAGGAGGAGGGCCTGCAGCAGTCAGCCTCTCGGGAGGCAGGGGGGCTCTCCCAGGAGAACGGCGCTGGCTGGGGCCTGGCCAGGCCAAGGCCACACCATTAACCCTTCTCCCCTCCAACCCTCCCCCGCAGCCTGTAGCCACCAATGTTTCAAGAGGAGCCCCTGCCCCGTTCCTGCTGCTGTCTGGGTGCTACTGGGGAAACTGGCCATGGCCTCCAAACTGGGAACCCCTTCCCCACCCCAACCCACTCTCCTTTTCACACTCTCCCCCCTTCTGAGCTCAGACCCTGGAGATTGACCCCGATGGGGCAGGCCACATGGCCCTCACCTCCATGTCCCCATACACCTGTGACCTGAGTCAGGGCCGTGTCTTCTGCTCTGTGGGATGAGATGACGCCATTGTGTCCCTCCCTGCCTGGAGTTGTTTCCCAGTGTACTTGTTAGGGCCTGGACCGGCTATTTCCATCTCCTGACACCCCTCGCCCCCTTCCCCGGGCATTCTAGACGTCTAGGTTGGCTGGGATCAGGACTATGAATGGAGGGGATGGAGAATGAATAGCAGGGTGGGCTTCTGGGGTCTGGGAGGGGCAAACTTCAAATGGGGGGATGGGTAAGAGAATGACATCTCCCTGAGCTCCTGTCCCTTCCTCCCACACCTATTATCCCAGCTGCCTGGATTCAGGGAAAGTGGGACAGCTGGGGTAGGGGGTGGGGGGGCGCGAGGAGGGGGCGAGGCGCTCCCTTCCATAAATCCTTGATGATTGACAATGCGCAATTGTCTCACTTAATGCAGACCCCAGGTGTTATGGGAGTTACAGTTTATTATCAAAAGATTTGGGTTCTTCCAAGTTCTTTGGGTCAAGGACCTGAGATCTGAAGGGCTGACTTCACCCAGCTTGGGTGGGAGTGTTGAGGAGTATCCATCCCCCTTTAGATCTCAGGCCAGAGATGGGATGCCCTGGGGAGACCCTTTGCTACCCTTTTCCCTCTTCTCCCAGTGCTCAAGGCCAGCCTACAGTCACACACGTCACCCAGACATAAAGGAAAAGACACATTTTTTAGGAAATGTTTTTAATAAAAGAAAATTACAAAAAAAAATTTTAAAGAACCCCCCCATCCCTTTGTGTGCCCCCCACTCTTGCCCCCATTTCTGAGGTGCACTGGGAGGCTCCCCTTCTGTTTGGGGCTTGATGACTTTTGTTGTAGTTGGAGCTTTGGTGTTCCTGCTGATGTCATTTCCATCCACATACCCCCGACCTGATCCACTCAGTGTTGTCACCAGATCCGATTTGTAACCCACTGAGAGGCCAGAGGGAAATCATCGCCCTCTCCCAACCTCTTTCTAGTGGTCTATTTGCCTCTTCGGTTTCTTGTCTCTTTCACCCTTGCCCCTCTCCCTTGGGCTCTGATGAAAAATTGCTGACTGTAGCTTTGGAAGTTTAGCTCTGAAAACCGTAGATGATTTCAGTTCTAGGAAAATAAAACCCATTGATTACTACATTGGATTTTGACTGATTCTTTGGAGGTGTGTTGGTTAACTGATGGTGCAGGGGAGTGGGGAAAGAGACTACAAATGATTTCCAAATTCACTTCTCAGATTCAGGTAAGGTGTGCCAGCTTCCTCCATTCTCAGTCTGTTGAAATACCTACAATTCCACATAGAATTTCACTCTTAAGAGTCTGGAGATCAAACCAGTCAATCATCAACCCTGAATATTCATTGGAAAAGACCCTGATGCTGGGAAAGATTGAAGGCAAAAGGAGAAGGGCACTGCAGAGTATGAGATGGTCAGGTAGCATCACTGACTCAATGAACTAGTGTTTGAGCAAACTCTGGGAGAAGTGGAGGATAGAGGATCCTGGCGTGCTACAGTCCATGGGGGTCGCAGAGTCATACATGACAGACACTGAACAACAGCGAAATTTCCACATGAGGGCGAAGTCACAGAATACTGCACCTAGTACTCTGGTTCTGCCCAGCCAGTTTAACATAGCTTCCCCCTAAGCACCTGGGAAAGTTCTTTTTAAGTTTGCACAAGAAGTAGGTTCACAATGGCCAAGAAAGAGAGGGTTGGGTCTGTTGTAAAAACAACTTGGAGGCTCAAGGGCAAAGCTAGGGATGCCTGCTATCGATAACTGTTGAAGGGTGAGGCGGTCCATAGCATGGAATCCTCTCAATACTCCCGAATTAAGTGGAATTGTTGGATTTCATCCTCTCTGAGGTTTCTTCCAGTCTGACATTTTGTGACTAGTTCATCCACTGGTACCGAAAGGCCAGGTTTCATCCTTTTAGAAAGCTGTGACACTTTGGTCATCTGCCTTGGCCCCCTCCAGCAGAGAAGGGCGGGCGGAGAGAGTACTGACTGTAGTCTCACTAAAAGGGAAGGCCCTCTGCTTTGAAGAAGCCGCGATCATGTAGAAAATGGAGCCATGGTCCCTGGTAACTACAATTCCCAGCGGCCTTCACGTAGAGCACGTGCAGGAATGTCCCTGGCACCGCAGCCTATCCGACTTTGCCTTCAACTCCCGAAGTGCTTCACGGTGCTCTTACGCTTCCTCGATTTCCTACCCGGTCAGATTTCCTGCTTCCCTCTTGCTTCGTAGCGGCGGACTACAACTCCCAGCATGCAGAGAGGCTAGATTCGTTGTTGAGCGGCCCTTGTACAATTAGACTACATTTCCCAGAAATCTGAGTGATGGGATTGGGCGGGGCGTGGGTCCCACGTGCCTATGGGACCCGCGGAGGTCAGCGGATCAGCGGGAAGCTGAGGTGAGGATATCGTGAACCAGAGATTTCGGGATCTCTGGGCTGGTCGGGGAGGTGGGAACGGTAAGGTCCTTTGCCCCGGCATGGCTCAATTGCTTCGTCTGGGGTCTCCAAGCATCGGAAGCTCGGAGCGGCTGGGTACTGAAGACCGCTGGGGGCTGATCATTACCCGCACCTAGGATGGGACTGGCGGTGGAAGCAGCCTTTGGAGCCGGGGCCTGAGGGATCACTACCTACACAACAGTTCCCCCTAGAGCGTGCAATGGAAGCCCCACTGCGGAAGGTCACCAGCCTCTCCAGGGCTGGTAGAGAAAGAAGAGAAAGATCTAAGGCGGGAGAGCTTCTGGGATCGCCTCTCTGAGCTTCAGATCTAGAATGGCTGAGGTTAAGGGACGTCTTAAGGCAATCAACGCAGGAGACTCAGGTCTTGAGATTCGCGCTGCTACTATCAAGCTGTATGAAATAGGGCAAGTCACCAGCTCTCCGGGCCTTGGTTTCCTCGTCTCTTGTCAACCTCCCCCCAAACAGCAGTGTGATGATCAAATGCCGGGAATAGTAAGGTTCCTAACCGTAGATCTGTCACATAGTAGTGCTCCCTAAGCATTTTTTAATTCTGAATGAAGGAACACTGAGGCCCTAAACTTCAGTTCAGTCGCTCAGTCGTGTCCAGCTCTTTGCGATGCCATGAACACCAGGCACACCAGGCCTCCCTGTCCATCACCAACTCTTGGAGTTTACTCAAACTCGTGTCCATCAAGTCGGTTATGCCATCTAACCATCTCATCCTCTGTCGTCCCCTTCTCCTCCTGCCTTCAATCTTTCCCAACACCAGGGTCTTTTCAAATGAGTCAGCTCTTCGCATCAGTTGGCCAAAATATTGGAGTTTCAGCTTCAACATCAGTCCTTCCAATGAACACCCAGGACTGATTTCCTTTAGGATGTACTGGTTGGATCTCCTTGCAGTCCAAGGGACTCACTCTCAAGAGTCTTCTCCAACACCACAGTTCAAAAGCATCAATTCTTCTGCACTCAGCTTACTTTATAGTGCAACTCTCACATCCATGAGAGTTTTTCCATGACCACTGGAAAAACCATAGCCTTGATTAGACAGACTTTTGTTGACAAAGTAATGTCTCTGCTTTTTAATATGCTGTCTAGGTTGGTCATAACTTGCCTTCCAAGGAGTAAGCGTCTTTTCATTTCATGGCTGCAGTCACCATCTGCAGTGATTTTGGAACCCCCCAAAATAAAGTCAGCCACTGTTTCCACTGTTTCCCCATTTAGTTGCCATGAAGTGATGGGACCGGATACCATGATCTTCGTTTTCTGAATGTTGAGCTTTAAGCCAACTTTTTCACTCTCCTCTTTTCACTTTCATCAAGAGGCTCTTTAGTTCTTCACTTTCTGCGATAAGGGTGGTGTCATCTGCATACCGAGGTTATTGATATTTCTCCCAGCAAGCTTGATTCCAGCTTGTGCTTCATCCAGCCCAGCGTTTCTCATGATGTACTCTGCATAGAAGTTAAATAAGCAGGGTGACAATGTACAGCCTTGACGTACTCCTTTCCCTATTTGGAACCAGTCTGTTGTTCCATGTCCAGTTCTAACTGTTGCTTCCTGACCTGCATACAGGTTTCTCAAGAGGCAGATCAGGTGGTCTGGTATTCCCATCTCTTTCAGAATTTTCCACAGTTGATTGTGATCCACACAGTCAAAGGCTTTGGCATAGTCAATAAAGCAGAAATAGATGTTTTTCTGGAACTCTCTTGCTTTTTCAGTGATCCAACGAATGTTGGCAATTTGGTCTCTGGTTCCTTTGCCTCTTCTAAAACCAGCCTGAACATCTGGAAGTTCACGGTTCACGTATTGCTGAAGCCTGGCTTGGAGAATTTTGAGCATTACTTTACTAGCGTGTGAGATGAGTGCAGTTGTGCGGTAGTTTGAGCATTCTTTGGCATTGCCTTTCTTTGGGATTGGAATGAAAACTGACCTTTTCCAGTCCTGTGGCCACATCTTCATCCAGCATTAATTAAAAATAGTACTAGGTCTTTTGTTTACCATATTGAGAAGTATAGAGAAGAAAAATGACCCAATATCTCAGTATTCAGATAAACCAGTTGGTATATATTTTTAAATGTATGTAGTTAGAAAATGCAAAAGTTATGGCAAGGAACAGCCCTCCCAAACTTCGTCTTCCCCAAAACAAGTACTTTAGTTGGTCCCTGTTTCCTTCTGGTAGATATTTATGCCTATGACAGAATATGTATTTTTAAATTTACCCCGAAAGGATAGTACTATCCACATAATTCTGTCTTGCTTTGTTAAAATCTTAGAAATAACTTGAATGACAGAAACAGCTCTGTAAAATTTTATGGATAATGGAACTGAGCTCAGAAGACAAGGGTCACAGAATGAGTTGATGGTGGAGCAGAGACTAGATCTCAGGTCCTCTGACTACCCAGTCCAGAGCTTTTAATGTCATCATAGTGAACTTTAATTGTTCTTTGAATTAGGCTTCATTTTTACTATGGAGCAAGGTTAATGGTACCTCCTTCGTCAGTTATCCTTGGGGTTAAATGAGATGACACAGGAACGCACTTAGCATGGCCACTGGAAGGTAGCACGTGCCCGTTGGGTTAGTTCATTTTCCTTCAAGAACTGGGAAGCTTAGAGTACATACTTAGTTTGGAATTGTAGGTCTCTGTAATCCGACAGTCTTGCTCTGGATCTTTTTCCTTTAGAAAAGAAACTATCTCAGGGGGAAGTGATTGTTTCCTGATTGAGATTAGGAATTGGAAGTCTTATAGGCCCAGGGGAGTCCAGCAGGCTATGGGGTTGCAAAGAGTTTGGACATGACTGAGCAACTGTGCATGCACATGGGGACATCTTAATCCCAGTTTTTATCTCAGCCGCCTGTTTGTCTTAACCTATAATTGCCTGGTTTTCGGACTTATGCCAGTGTTTTCTTTACATCTTGCTGTTGGTGTATTTATTGAAAGATTTTTTATTGAGTACCTAATACTTGCCAAGGGTTTCCCAGGTGGTTCAGGGGTAAAGAATCCACTTGCCAATGCAGGAGACTTGGGTTCAATCCCTGGGTCAGGAAGATCCCCTGGAAAAGGAAATGGCAACCCACTCCAGTATTCTTACCTGGGAAATCCCATGGACAGAAGATCTTGGCCGGCTACAATCCATGGGGTCACAAAAAACCCAGACACAACTGAGCAACTAAACACTATGTGCCAGACCCTACTAGGATCTTCTAGATTCAGGATGGATCTAGATAACATGGTCCTGGCCTCAATGAACTTTTTTGGACTTTGAAGTCAGGTGTCTGTGGGTTTGAATGCTGATTCTCCCACATAGTAACATTATGACCGTTGACAAGTCACTTAAATTATCTGAGTCTATATCATCATCTGTAATAGTGAAGATAGTATCTTATGAGGATTCAGTAGGATGGAGTCCATTGAGCCATGGAGTAGGTGCTTAAAAAAATGTTTCTTCTCTTGTTTCTTTGCCCTCTTGTTTCTGTCTACCTCAGAGCTGACTAGGAAGATTTCTGGGTCTTTCGCTGGCCAGGGGACTTCTCACAGCCTCCAGCCATGCGGCTCTCTGCTCTGCTGGCCTTGGCATCTAAGGTCACCCTGCCTCCCAACTACCGCTATGGGATGAGCCGCCCAGGCTCCTTGGCAGATAAGAAGAAGAACCCTCCAGGGACCAGGCGGCGCCGGGTGGCTGTGGAACCCATCCCTGAGGAAGACTGGCATCTGTTCTGTGGGGACAGGGTGAGAGTTTCAGACAGGTTGGGTGGTGGAGTGCTCCCGGGCGAGGATCGCCCTCCCTGACCCTTGCTATCTGCCCACAGGTAGAGATCCTAGAAGGCAAGGATGCCGGGAAGCAAGGCAAAGTGGTTCAAGTTATCCGGCAGCGAAACTGGGTGGTTGTCGAGGGACTGAATACAGTAAGTAAAGAGTGAGGGTGGTGATGCTTAGGAAGCCTGTGCCATCCGTCCCTGTCTATGAAGAGCGGCACAGGGAGGAAGGAGGCTGGCTGAGGGGTTGGTGCGACAGCTGAACCTCCGAACCTTTCACTGTTCAGCATGGACTGAATGCTCTGAGTTGCGGTAGACAAGCCACCTTCACACCCCTTGGTTTCTGATAGCCACCCTCCCCCCTTCTTTTGGACAGCATTACCGCTATGTTGGCAAGACTGTGGATTTCCGGGGAACCATGGTCCCCAGCGAAGCACCCTTGCTCCACAACCAAGTCAAACTTGTGGATCCTATGGACAGGCAAGCCTAAAGGGCTCTGGTCAGAGGGTTTCCTGCCTTCTGTTGGAAGGTTGTTGACCATATTTATCCAAAGGGAATGGTGGGTTGGATGTGCTGGATATTGAGAGGGGCCATCTCATGGACATGTCCTCCTGTAGGAAGCCCCAATCCAGGGGTAGCAGAGAAATAAGATGGTGACTTTGGGGCTGGAAGATAGCAGGGAGACCTGCTCCCTGGAGGTCTCACTTCTTCTTTCTACTAGGAAACCCACTGAAGTGGAGTGGAGATTCACCGAGGCAGGAGAGCGAGTACGAGTGTCCACAAGATCAGGAAGGATCATCCCAAAACCTGATGTTCCCAGAGCTGATGGCATCGTCCCTGAAACATGGATTGGTGAGGCTGGGTGAGGGGCAGGAACAAAAGTGGGAGTGGGAGTAAGAGATGTTAAGAAGCCCTCCCACCCGTCTTCCTTCCTCTGGTTCAATAGATGGCCCCAAAGACACATCAGTGGAAGATGCTCTAGAAAAAACCTATGTGCCTCGTCTAAAGACATTGGAGGAGGAAGTGATGGAGGCGATGGGGATCCAGGAGACTCGGAGACACAAGAAAGTCTATTGGTATTGAGTCTGGGGGAGCCACTTCTCTCCTCGTCTTAAGCCTTGAAGGTTGCGGCCACCTCTTCTTCAGACACTAATAAAGAGCCTTGGGTCCTCTGTCTTCTGGTAAGACTTGCACCCTGACCCCTGTTTCAGGGGCTGAGGGAGGGAGCATCTCTCCTGATGTTATGACAAAACCTGGATGGAAGTTAACAATCTTAAGGGGGTCCTCCCACAGGGCAGGGCCTGCAGATTTCTCAGATGGAGGTCGAAGGGAGAGAGCTTCCCCTCACAGAGACCTCTGAATAACAGGGCGCTGCCTGTTAGGAAGACTGCAGGGACTGGGAGTATGAGACCTAAATTAGAACCTCAGCAGGATTCAGTAGGGAGGATGCTGGTCTGTCCTTTATACCTAATAGAAATGGTAGATGAGTAAAGATTTCAATTTTTTAATAAATTGAAAATAAACTTCTGCATAATATTATATAACATATACAGGGAGAGAAAGAGTATGACGCTGGTTTGTAGGGAACCCAGATGCCAGGGAGGATGCAGGATGCTGGTTCTCTGGCTGAGGAGGCGAAGACTGCCTCCCAGCGTGGTGCCTGGCAGTTTCAGATAGGGTCTGAGATGCGCCCTTCCTCTGGCTGCGTCAGTTGTCTTCAGTCTCCAGAAGAGAGAAGGCCTCACCCAGAGGCCCTTTGGTGGCCACCAGAACCAGGTTTCTCGGAGAGAGTTCGGGACTGAAGATGGGTAGGAGCTCAGCGTGGAAGCCTGTGAGAAAGGCAAGGCTACTCAGGAGAGAAATGAAACAAACTTGTACCCACTTCCTGCCTGACCTGTAGGCATAGCTCCTCTCCGCATAGGAGAGGCCCAAGGGGATCTAAGGAAACCCCGCTTTTACCAGGAACATGAGTGCCCGAGATGCTGACTTGGGAGGAGGCAAGCCTCAACACACTGTAGGGATGCTGGCTTAAGATGCGCCTCAGGGATGTTTCACCTATCCTATGGTGACAGGCATCCAGATTCAGCAGGAATTTGCATTAACAGCACCCCCCCAACCCCTGTCTGATGCTGAAACAGCTACTGGTCCTAGAATCACCATGGTGATGGGCCAAGTCCCAGCAGGTGTAGGGGCGGGGACCTGAAGGAGACCCCTAGAGCTCTAGCCCCTCTAGCCCTGGGTCCCTGGTGTGGCCCCCCTCACCCTGCTCCTGAAGGTAGAGCAGCCGGTCCAGTAGAATCAGCGTCTCCACCAGTGGGGCCAGCAGCAGGGCCAGGCTGAAGAAGGCCACCACACGGTTCTCCTGGGCCTGGTGAGCTCGAAGGGCAGCCACATTCAGTGGCAGGTGGGGGTCCAGCCCCACCCGCTGTAGCCCCCGCTGCACATATCTGTTGGGTCAGTCATAGACAGTACTCAGCTTAGAAAGTCACTCCTCCATTCAAACTGTCTGTTTCTAATTCAATTCCAGCTCTGCTTTTCTAGCTTAAGATGCATTTAAAATATATATATATTTATTTGGCTGTGCTGGGTCTTGGTTGTGCCATGTGGGATCTAGTTTCCTGACCAGGGATCGAACCTGGGGCCCGTGCATTGGGAGTGCCACTGGAACACCAAAGAAGTCCCTTAAGATGCATTTTTATTTAAAGAGTTTTCTGGCCGTGAACTGTCCATTCAATAGCAAATCAATCCAAAAATTTATTTTTAGACAAACCAATTATTTGGGCTTCCCAGGTGGCGCTAATGGTAAAGAACCGCCTGCCAATGCAGGAGACTAAGAGATGTGGGGTTCGATCCCTGAGTCAGGAAGATCCCCTGGAGGATGGCATGGCAACCCACTCCAGTATTCTTGCCTGGAGAATCCCATGGACAAAGGAGCCTGGGGGCTACAGTCCATAGCGTTGCAAAAAGTCAGACACGAGGTGACTTAGCACGCACACATGTCCAATTATTTAGCCATATTTTTATCATTTCAAAAATTTGATAAAAGAGTGACAACTGCCTTTTAAAGAACATTTGAAGCTGTCTCAGAACTCAGTCACTACCCCCTCCCCCAACCCAGCACATCTAGATTTTCTTTAGGACACGCTGACAAGTCGGGGTGGGAGGGGAATCATACCCCAAGTAGGTGATGCCCCCCATCTTACCCCCCCGCCCCGTCCCCCAGCCTCACTCTTCGATCTTGAGCTCGTGGACCCTGGGAATCCCCTGCACGCCTGGCCGCCGGAGCTCAGGCTGGGCACACCGGATGACGGTCTCCAGTGCCGCGCGGTAGCAGTGGGTTCGGAGGCTGGGGCCTGCTTTCTGTAGCCGCTCAGCATACTCCTCCAGGGCATGGCAGGCCCCCTCCCGAAGCCTGTAGGGCAGTTCATAGCCGGGCAGCCCAGCCACCCACTGACTCAGTGGGTAACCACCAGGGTCACTCAGCTTCATGTAGCAGCAGCCCACTGAAGCCAGGGCCACCACCTCAGGGCAGCAGCAGAAGTGCCTCAGCAAGGCAACACTCAGATCCCCACAGGCGTGGAGGCCCGTCAGCAGCAGGCGGGCCCTGCTCTGAGGTGAGGTCTCCAGCGGAAGCAGGAGCTCCTCACACAGGGTCATGGGGTCCACCCACCTAACCACGTGGTGTGGGGGGTGACGAGGGCCAGTTTGGACCACCTGTGGAGGTAGGACAGAACAAAGGCAGATATGAGGCCTGTTTCCTGTCCATACACCACCTCGGGCCACAGGAAGGGATCTGTCCTGAGTTCCTTCCCAAGGAGGAAGGTGGGAGAGCAACTGGGGCAGAGGAAATGGGATAGATACTGCGTCTGTCATTACTAACTGCAAATCTTTTCATCTCTGAGTACCAGCTTCCTCATTTGTAATGAGGCTGATACCTGATTGGCCACTTTGTACAGCTGGCTGTGAGGAGGATGTATCGGTGTAGAAAGCACTTTTTAACTAGAAAGTGCCTTTAAGATGAGGCTTTGGTGAAGGAGGTAGCAGAAACAGGGATACACCGTCTCGAGCTGAGACATTTAAGAGAGAATTCAGCGTTGGTGCCTAGTTTCAGCGAAGTCAGTCCTGGTCTCGTGGTCCTGGCTGCAGGAAGAGCTGGTCTACCTTTGGGTTCCTCTTCTCCTCTTTCTCCAGAGTCTGTAGGAGCTCCTGGTCTAGGCGCTGGGCTCTCTCCACCAGTCTCTGATCCCCTTCAATGCTCTTTACCATCAGCCCCAGCCCCAGCGACATGAAGCGGGAGAGATGGCCCTGGAGTCAAAAGAAGAGGGGTAAAGACAGCCCTGTTCAGGGTCCCCTACATAGTCCCCATCCCTATCTATGGTTTGGACACCTGGGTACCAGGCCCCCAGAGACTTAAATTCTGCCCAGCTTACTTCCTGCATTCCTTATTACTTGCCCTTCTGGGCCTGACAACCCGCCTTCTAGTTGTTCTATCCCCATGACAAAAAAAAAAACACAAAAAACAAAAGCAGACTATTATGGGTCTGGCTCACCTGGCCTGAGCCTACATCCACAACCTGGGTGCAGCCTGTGAGGTCACTCAGCTTCTTCACCAGCTGAAAGAAGAGGGAACAAAGGCCCCCTGGCCATTGGTTGTTGGCTCCCAGGGCAAACACTCATAAGGAGAGCAGAGAGGAGCTGAGGATGGCAGAGGAAGACGGGTAGGGGGTGCCATGGAAGAGACAAGAGACATGGAAACCAAAATAGGGTGTGCTGACCCCGGCTCAGGCTACTATCTTTGCTCGTCTCAGGACAGTGATTCAGTCCCCATAGAACAAGAGTCCTGCTGTGATGCCATCAGCAGACTGTGAAGATTATCAGAACAAGAATAAGACAGTGATTCAACTATAGCCACCAATCAACCCAGCAAAAGGATGAAGATAGGCTTACAGTATACCTGCCAAGGAAGGGACCTTCTAGGGCCTCTGGTCCTATAGGTGATAAAAGGTGCCCAAACCTTTGTAATCCATAGGCTTAAGGAGTCCCCAAGGCCCCCAGATACTACCTGTACCCCAGCCATCTCCTCACCTCTCCCAGCCTCCGAATCTCATGCTGCTTCTTGGGCCTGACATGTTTCCGGAATGGAGCTGTCAGTCGGGAACTCTGGCTGGGATTCTCCAGGAACTCTGAGGGGGTCTGAAACCCAGGCGTCCGGGTAAAGGCCAGGGCATAGGCTGTGGACTTCAGGGCCAGCAGGGTGAGTGGCCACACCGACCTGTACCTGAGATAGCCCGCCCAGGCCCCCAGTGAATAGTCCCATTGCATCCTGAGTGTGCCAGCTTACAACCCAGGAAGCCCCTGTGAGACTGAGCAATGGCTCCCTGCAGGGCTCAGCTCCGAGTCCCCCAGCACAGGGTCCCTCTTGCCCATACCTGGCCACTTCCCCTTCTCTGGGCATCCCCAGCAGCAGCGTGGCCAGCTGTGGCGGGTTCAGTCCATCCAGTGCTTCCTGCCATGAGCAAGGGAGTGTGCCCCACAGGTTGTCTGTGAAAAATTCCTGCAGGGGAAAGGGAGAAGCAATCAACAGGCTACTTCCCCTCCCATTCTTCCCTACCCACACAACACATGGCCACCAGCTGCAACTAGCAGGAACCTCTCCTCATCGGAGTCACTTCTCTGAAGTCTGCTCTAGCCTTCCCCTCCTTCCTGAGCCCAAATTGCATTCTGGACACACTTCTCCTTTTAGCAAAGTCCCCCTTGTTTATATGTGTGTCCGCCACTCAGCTGAACTTAAGGGCATGTGTGGTGGCTTTGCACCTGCCTCCTTAACACAGCAGTGACTAACACACACTATCAGTATGTTACCATCTAGTAACCTACTGTTACATGTGCCAGACACCACAGACGCCAGACATTATATATACCAAAATGTTTGTTTTTATTTTTGGTCATCACATGTGACATGTGGGATCCTAGTTCCCTGACCAGGGGCTGAACCTGGGCTCTCTGCAGTGAAAACGCCAAGTCCTAACCACTGGACCACCAGGGATTCCCTGCCAGAATGTATTTTTATTCATTTATTTGTTCAACACAAATTCTGGAGCTTTGCTTAGGCATCAGGTTCTATCCTAAGCTCAGGGGATACAAACAACAAAACAAACAGACAAGATCGCTGCTCTTGCAGAGTTAACATTTAAAGAAATTATTTCAAGTAACATCAAGAGCCACATAGACAGTAAAACACTAATGAGACAGTAACATAATGGAGAGTTTGAGAGTGTACTCTTAGAGTAATACAGCACATGTGAAACACTGCATGCCTTGGTTGCCCAGAGGCAGGGGCGGAGGTAAGTAAAATAGGTGAGGAGGGTCAAAAAGTACAAACCTCCAGTTACAATGTAAATGTCATGGAGATGTATAATATGGTGACTGTTGTAAATACTACTATATTCTATGTCTGAAAGTTGCTGACAGTAGATCTTAAAAGTTCTCATCGTAAGAAAAAAATTAACTATGTACAGCGATGGATATTAACTGATGCAAGAGATGGTTAGATAGCATCACTGATGCAGTGGACATGAATTCATTTAATGGACATGAATTTGAACAAACTCTGGGAGACAGTGGTGGACAGGGAAGCCTGGTGTGTTGCAGTCCATGGGGTCACATAGAGTCAGACACAACTTAGCTACTGAACAATTATTTCATAATATATACAAATAGGAATCATTACATTACACGCCTGAAACTAAAATGTTACATGTCAATTCTATCTCAACTTTTAAAAATTCAGGTAGTAGCAAATACAGAATACTTTAATATGCCAGATACTGTCTGTAACATTTTATATATGTTAATGCATTTCATTAATCTGTCCAAGTCAAGAAGCTAGTAAGTAGTACAGCTGGAATATGAAACCAATTCAACCCTAGAGTTTTGCCCTTAACCACCCTACTCAATTGCCTTTCTGTTGAGGAAAAACATTCCAGGAAGATCAGTAAGTGCAAAGGCCCTGATCAAGCCAGTGTATATGTAGTATAGTGAATGTGGGAGAGAATGAAATGTGATCAGGTTTAAAAGGGAGCTTGTAGGGTTTTATAGGTAATGGTAACTATAATTAGGATCCAGGCAAGAATACTGGAGTGGGTTGCCATTTCCTACTCCAGGGGATCTTGTCAACCCAGGAATTGAACCCACATCTCTTGGGTCTCCTGCATTGGCAGACGAATTCTTTACCCCTAGCGCCACCTGTGAAATCCCAGAGTACCTAGGAAGCAAGAAATGTCACGATCAGATTTACATTTTTAGAACAGTCTGTTTTGTGAAGAAATGGGTATGGAAGGGAGGAAGCAAATACAGAAATCAGTTAGGAAGTAGTCCAGAAGAGAGATGATGTTGGCTTGACCTAGGGTGGTAGCAGTGTCAATGGAGGCATATGGGTGAATTTGGTGAATTCTGTTGAATCAACAGACTTGTTGAAAGAGCTGAATCAGAAAAGAGCTGAATCAAGGATGGCTTCTGGGTTTGGGAAATGAATAATTCCGTGGATGCTGGTGGCATTTATACATCATCTCATTTATTCTTCACAATGATCCTTCAAAATGGGATCCATTTTACAGCTGAGGATCTGGGGCTAGGAGGAATTTTTATGCCTAATGTTAACAGGATAGGGAAGGCTGAATTCTAGTCCGACTCTGTTAACTTCAAAGTTAGAATTGTCCGTTACACGGCAAAACAGGAATTTATTCAAAACCTGAATGAACGAACATGTGTGTTCTTGAAAACACCTCACATGTTGCTGGGATAGTTCAACATTGCCGCAGCAGCATGGCTCAAATGCCCATGCGCTTTATTACTCTGGACACGAGGAGATTAGAAAAACAACCCACATGCTAGAAATATTAATATTTAGGTCATCAGGGGAAAAAAAGAATCGGGGGTTTTGCCCCAGCTTTAACCCTTTCTTGTACAGACAAAAGACTGAAAAAAAAAACTATTAGAAAAAAAGATCAGACGCTAACTCTCCAGATTCTCCCCTAGTCGTGGCTAGGTAGCCAATCACACAAGCAGGAGCACCCCACCCACATCCCTGTGGCCTCACGATGATGTAGGCGTCCAGGATGGAACGGTAGAGCGTCACGACCCGGGTGAGGTTCACCGCTAGCTGTCTCCTCTCTTCATGAGAGAGGCGCCGGGCGGAGACCCCGGGCATTCCGGGGCCCAGACGGTGGCGCGGGGAGCGAGAAAGCAATGAGGAGAGAACCAGGGTCAGGACCACGCGGGTCCGGGACCTGGGCTGGGCTCAGCACTTCAGGTGGTCTCAGAAGAAAAAGTGTCCGGTCCCCGATGTTGCCTTTCCGGGATTCCAGGCTGGGGGTGAAGACTTCAGGCGCACTCCTAACGTCACAGGTCGCGACGTCCCACAGCACCAAGGTTTCTACGTCTGAGACTAGTGGGGCGGGGGTGCCAGCGCAGTGACGTCACAGTGGTGTCGCGCAGTGCCCAGCTCACGAATAGGGGTGGGCCAAGAACCAGGTCTCGCCTCCAGATCCCGCCCCTTCCCGTACATTTCTCTCCTCTCCGGAAGTGAGGCCGGGGGGTGTCCCGCGCATTTCAGTTCCCGTTTGTCGCGGCTTCCCCACACCTTCGAGTTGTACCTCCACGGGGCTAGAGGGGCCGGGGAGCGCATCCCGCCCCCGCCCCCACCCACACCGCCCCCGCCGCCACCGCCGCTGCCGCTGCCCACACACTCGGAATCCCTGGCCTCGCTCCCGGAGACAGGGGCCGTGCGGGTACGCGGGCGCCGGCCTCCGGCGCGTTCCAACCCGCGGGCCTGCCGGCCTGGGCACCGCCGACGCGCGCCAATTTCCGCATCCGGCTCCTGGCGCTTCCGGTCTTAGCGGGTCCATCTAGGAGGTAAGTGAGTGAGCGTGCGAGGCTGGCTCCGCGGCGTGGATGGCAGCTGATCCTTAGACTCGGTTCCTTCCCCCACCAGTGTGTGTTGTCAAAGGTCCTTTCGTGGGACAGAGACTTGAGTGAGATGCATGTGGAGATTTCCCCCACCTGGAAACGAGGGAGATGAGTGCCTGAATTTGTATCTCTACTCGTGGGACCCGCGTGGGGATGCTAGGGTAATCCAGAGGTCAACTTTGCCAAACCTGTCACTGCCTTTGAGCATACTTAGACGTTCCCTCCATGGGCAGATGATAGAGTTCACCTATTCTGGCGTTGTAGATCGCAGTTTCAGCTAGTTGGTTTTGCGACCCCCTAAGTTTACAAATGAGACTGAGATCTAGAGAGGGGACATGGCCTTCCTAATACCATACAGCTGGTGAATTGTGGAGCTTTCTAGAATCCAGGCTTCCTGGTTCAGAATGAAGTTCTCCTTCTGTCATTTCACATTATTTGAGAGGTTATTCTGATGTCTTTTCTCTCTCTTAAGTCCTGCAAAGATGGGTCTTATTGATTCCCAAGCCTATGGGCTCCGTTATCAGGATCGCTTTCTTCCCTAGGGTATGCTGCAAACCTCCAAATGCTGGTCTGTGGGATTCAGCAGATGAGTCTTCTATCTTCCTCTCATCTGTAAGCTCTTCTTCCCAACTGTTCTCTCACCATCCAGTGTCATCATGTCTACCTTACTCCTCAATCTGGATTTTGGCGAGCCTCCCCCCAAAAAGGCATTAGAGGGAAATGCCAAGCACCGAAAATTTGTCAAGAAGAGGCGACTGTTGGAACGGAAAGGCTTCCTCAATAAGAAGAAGCAGCCCCCTAGCAAGGTGCCTAAGTTGCACTCAGAACCTTCAAAGAAAGGGGAAACTCCCAGGGTAGATGGCACTTGGAAGGCCACTCCCCTTCCAAAGAAGAAGACAACAGCTGCCTCCAGCAGTGGGTCAGAGCAGTCCCTGGACAAGAAAGCTGCAGTGCCTTGGCTGACTCCTGCCCCTTCACAGAAGGCTGGTTCTGTTGTGGCTAAAGTAGATTTGCTGGGGGAGTTCCAGAGCGCCCTACCAAAGATTAAGAGCCACCCAACTCGCCCCCAGAAGAAGGGATCCCAGAAGAATCCTCCACCCAAGAATGGCCCACAGAACTCCACCCATACACATTCAGAGAATAAATACTCTGGGGTATCCCAGAAGATACCGGGGAAGATGGTGGCAATTGACTGTGAGATGGTGGGTACTGGACCCAAGGGGCATGTCAGTTCCTTGGCTCGATGTAGCATTGTCAACTACGACGGAGATGTGCTCTATGATGAGTACATCCTCCCCCCCTGCCACATTGTGGACTACCGGACCAGATGGAGTGGTATCCGGAAGCAGCACATGGTGAATGCTACACCCTTCAAGATTGCTCGGAACCAGGTAGGAGGCATGAGGGATGGTGGTAGCAGCGAAGCAGATAGGGCAAGGTCCAAATCATTTTTCAGCAAAGGATATCACTCTGGGAAGGCACCAAAGGATTGTGGAGGGATGGTTGGAGTGGATGGGAGTAGCAGATAAAGAAGGCTTTTCTTTTGGGATGAAGAGTGGTAAGAACCTGGAAACTTACAAATAGCTGGTGTAATAAACTGTATTAGATCTGTTTTAGATCCCAAGTGGAATCCTCATCTGGCTAATTGGGACTCTGCTAGAAAAACAGCAACCTGTGATGGACAGAGTAGCAGGCATGAGTGCCAGGGGGAAAGGGCTCAATTTGAGAATACCTTGTAGAGGTGGGGCTGGGGTTGAGAACAGAGAGGTGGAGGGCGCTTCCCAAGCAAGAAGTGGCCTGTGGCAGTGTGGAAAGTTGGTGGATAACTGGAACAGGCAGCCTGCAGTGAAGGGGGTAAAAGACACAGGCCTGATATGCTGGGGTTCTCATCTCATTCACTGAACAATCCTAGCCACTGTAAGCTCTATGCTGAAAACTGGAGGCACGCTGAATGAACAGGAAAGGAGGATGAGCTGGTAAAGGGGAAGCGGAAAGGAGCTGCTGGTCTTGGAAGGCCTCCAGAGGGCACCCTTGATCCACTGTGTAATTTCAGCTCCACATTCTTTGTCTTGTCTAGACACACTGTTCCAGTAATTTCTCATATGCCAGAGCAGTAAGTTGGAGGAATTTCATCAGCTAGATTTTAGAAAGAACATGAAGAGTTAAAGAACATCCTGTGCACCCTCAAGTGTGAGCAAAGGCTCGGGAGAGTCAGAAGATCGGGTGGGTCTGAAACAGCACATCCACTTAGCTTTAATGAAGGCTGTGTGTTAAAATTAATGCAAAGTAAAGGTGTTAGTGGTCAGTAAACTGTAGGGGCGACTAAATACCAAGTTGATTAGACTATATCTGGTTTTCATCATAAAAATCAGTGCCCAAGCTGGGGTATGAGACCAAGGTACATTCAAATGAGTCTGTACCCTTCCAAGGGGATCCCATTGAGAGGCCAGGCATTGATTCCAGGCCTGTTAACTCTTTCGCGGTCTGTTTGGAACCCCATTTTGGTAACGGCCCTCAGAGTTCATGGCATATTCTTTCGACATCCTCATTGGAAATGAATCTTTTTTTTTAGGGGGTGGGGCATACCTTGAGGCTTGTGAGATCTTTGTTCTGTAACTGGGGATCAAACCTGGTCCCCCTGGCAGTGAGAGTGCTGAGTCCTAACCACTGGACTGCCAATTCTTAATTCCCAATTTTTAATTTTTTATAGCTTGTAGGCCCTTTGAGAGTCTGATGAAAGCCATAGATTCCCTCCCAAAAAACAAACACAGAAACATACGCATATCAATTTGCATATAATTGGGGGCTTCCATTACCTCCCTGGAGCCCATCTTTACAGTAATTGTCCCAGCCTGTATCTAAGGCCAACGTAACAATTATCATGGTTAAAGAACTTCAAGTATCAAGCCAGGACTGAACTAGGTAATTACATGAACATCACATTGAGGTAGAAATTAATGCGACAATAAGGAACCACTGGCTAGGCGTCCAAACAGGGTTACACCATGAAAGATGCCTACTTTTACCTCGGGGAGAGGAGATGGATTTCAGGTAAAAGAAAACTTGTGGGAGAAGGCATTTCAAGGATGAGACAGGTGAGCAAGTGGTGAAAAGAGCCTAGGAGGACTTAGAGCTGTGTTGGACTTTTAGAATGCAGAGGCTGCATCTGTGAGTCGTGCTCCTTACCACCTCCTCTTCCATGTCTGTTTCAGATCTTGAAGATTCTGGCAGGGAAGATAGTGGTGGGGCATGCCATCCACAACGACTTCAAAGCCCTTCAGTACATTCATCCCAAGTCCCTCACACGAGACACCTCTCATATCCCCCTCCTCAACCGTAAGGCTGACTGCCCAGAGAATGCCACCATGTCTCTGAAGAGTCTCACCAAGAAGCTGTTGAACCGGGACATCCAGGTAGCGTCTCCCCAAAGGCTGCCAGACCCCTGGCTTGGACGGGAAAGGCTCACCTGGTGCCTCTCTCCAGGCTCTGACACTCAGATTCCTCTGACTGTAGAAAGATCCAGGGGGAGATGCTCTGATGGGAAGAACTTTGGGCAGAGAGGTCCATCTCTACTTAGGCATAACAGTTCTTGTTTCCTACTTCCCAGAGTGTTCCCCAGGGTACTTGGAAAAGGAAAAAAGCCTAAAAGTGGGACTAAAACCCTAAGCAAGAAAAACGGGAAGCAGGTAGTTGTGGTGGCCTAACTGACCATAAAGTGGCTTCAGGGGCCTCTTAGTGTTTCATATGTTTGGCAGTCAAAGAGGGGGTGGTCTGCCTGGCATGAGAGTATAGACATGGCATACATAGATTAGTTAAGGAACTAGGGAAGATGGAAGACTCAGAAGGTCTGTCTATGATCAGGCTGTTCTGCTTCTACAGAAGAATGTAGAACAATATGGTGTGTACTTGTTGCCACAGAAAGGACTGAGGCACACCATAGTATAGGAGTTGAACCCCTGAAATCAGGTGATGAGTGGGGCCCCACCAGAGGTCTGCCTTTGCAGCCCGCTAACTGCACAAGCAGCAGCATCACTGAGGTTGGAGAGAACCAGTTGGGAAGGGAGGAAACGGCCTCTTGTAGCCTCATGCTCTTTTCTTCCTCCCTTGTTCAGGCTGGGAAAAGTGGACATTCCTCAGTGGAAGATGCTCAGGCCACCATGGAGCTGTACAAGTTGGTTGAAGTTGAATGGGAACAGCACCTGGCCCAGAATCCCCCTAAAGACTAGGGGTCACTGGCGATGCGGCAGGCGGAAGCAGCAACACAGCCAGGGCGGGGCAGTGGGCCATGGACAGCCCCACCAGCGCCGCACCTTGGAAGCCAGGGGTTCTGGAAGCCAGGGAGAGGGAGGCTGCACCCCAGGCTTAGCATCCATTGAAATTCACTTCAGGTGTTGTGTGTCTGGTTAACGTTACTTGGAAGGAGGACGCCTCCATGTCAGAACCCACCCCCGGGCCGTTTACCTCTTAAATGGTGCTAACCATGTGTCCCAAGGTGCTTTGCTTCTGGAAAAGTCTTTTGACTTTCAAAGGGCACGGCAAACTGGGAAATGTCTTTTCCCAAACTGCCTTATCACTAGGGTGGCCATGTGTCTCATTATGCCTTTCCTCTCAAGCAATTAACAGCACCCTCTTTCACTCTCAGAAGTATCCTGTTGGATGATAACTTGTATGATCACAATGCATCTCTCAGACTCTGCTTTCTGCTCAGAGTCTACATCTGGTTTGTGTTGAGATATCACCTATTCTTTCCACCTTGAATTCCGGAGGAGCCATTCCTGGTGAGGTTTACTTCTCCTTAGGGTTATGGGCAGTAGAGGTAAGAGAGTGACTTGGAAATCAATTTTTCTGATTTAGGAAAGCAGTCTCCTAAAGTGATAGAGAATTTATTTAATTTAAATCCCACTTGCTAGGTTAAAGAAGAATTTTAAAGTGTTTCAATGAGTTTTAGTCTTTTACTTTGCTAAACCAAGCCTCTGAAAATGCAAATTATTCCCTTGATAAATTTTTTATAAAGGAAAAACAGTTGTGTGGTGTTTTCTTTATAACTTCACATTAAATAGCTTTGCCACAGACTCCTTAGCACTGTAGCTCTGCCAGGGGGGCTGGGTCTTTGGATGACACTGATGGACCCTGGTTTGCTGGGAGTCATCGGGAAGCGCTGACCAAGCCTTTGTCTGTCGCCCGTGTGCTCTGCTGCCTTCTCGGCCCTACCACAGATCAACAAGCACACCTGAAACGACGCTTC
This sequence comes from Bos javanicus, assembly GCF_032452875.1. Taxonomy (NCBI): domain Eukaryota; kingdom Metazoa; phylum Chordata; class Mammalia; order Artiodactyla; family Bovidae; genus Bos; species Bos javanicus. The sequence goes on from NC_083870.1 coordinate 14,277,409, forward strand.
AAGCCGCACGAACACCCTCACACAGGGTATGTGACCAGGAGAGTGACTCAGAGAGTGGGCATGTGGGAGGGATGGAGCGGGGGAGAAAGGTGCTCGGTGACGCCAGCCTGGTTGCTCCTGCCAGCTCTTCCTTGGTGGTACACACCCTGATGTTGGGAAAGTGAGTCACAGGTCTGACCTTGTGGCTGGGATCACTGTCTGCGCTCTGTCTTGAGAGAATGCAGACTCCATGTATACACCGAGACTCTTGCCCTCTTGAGTGGCTATTTTGGCTCCAGAGGCCAGAGTCACAGTTGCGGCTGCCTATAGAAGGGAATTTGCTGCAGCCAATGAGACCTTGGACGTGGTCTTGCTGCTGTGTCCCGCACTACAGCATCTGCTTGAACAGGCAGCTGTTGAGCTCTGAGCAAGTTGGTTCCTGTTGAACCCAACATAAGCAATGTCCATGACACTTCACAAAGAAGCGCTAGGCGCTCTTACACATCTCTTAAGTGGGAATAATGTAGGAAGGTCACACCAAAAACGGGTTACAAGTCTTAAATGAATGTGAGTCTTAATTACATTGCAATCAGGAAACTAGAAGCTAAGTGGAAAATTCTCCTTTGAGTTCAGGTTTTAGGGTACCTGGCTGGGTAATTTATTTTATGAAGTATACTGTTGATTTACAATATTGTTTCTGATGTACAACAAAGTGACTCAGTTATATATAACAATCATATAGTCTTTTTCATGTTATTTTCCACTGTGTTACCATACAATGTTGAATATAGTTCCCTGTGCTCTGCAGTAGGACCTTGTTCATTCTGTATCTAACAGTTTACAGCTGCTAACCCCACACTCCCGATCCATCCCCTCCACCTCCCTCCTTGGCAACCACGTGTCTGTTCTCTGTGCGTCTGTTTCTGTTTCACAGACAAGTTCGTTTGTGTCATGTTTTAGATTCCACATATAAGTGATATCATATGGTATTCGTCTTTCTGTTATTCACTTACTTCACTTAGTATGGTAATCTCTAGTTGCACTTGGCTTTTATGCTCTACTTCACCCCCCGACTCAGGCGCCCTCCGTCCAGCATTGGGAAGGGCTAAGTCTCACTTTTGCTCATCAAAAAGAACCTGGAGACCAGAGGACCTTGCAACCATTTTCTCGCTCTTTTCTCATATACTTCCTGGTCAGAGCCCAGCTCACCCTGCAGGGTGCCTGGGGATCCCTGTACTTTAAACCCCTTCTTTCTCTGCCCCTTTGTTCTCAGGCTTCATCCAGTTGATGACAGATAAGCCCCATTGCAGATTTCTACCTAAATACCAATCAGCAAGTCCTGGTTTGCCTTAAGTTTGAGGCCCTTTGGAGCATATGCACAAGAAAACAAATGTTCTTCCGACAATACTCTTTCCATGTCTTGATACTTCCTAATGCTGAGCCCCCTTCTGCAGGTGAGAACGATAAAGGGCAAAAGAGTGGGAGAAGTATATGCTGCCAAACACACTGATCTTTTGAAATGTCGTATAGTAAAGTGATTCTTGGGAGGGGAAGTGTATTTTGAAATTTCAGGTCATAATGCTGCCATTCTCTCTACCCTTAAAAGCCACTGGTTGAGGGAATTCCTTGGGAATCCAGTGGTTAGGACTCCACAGTCTCACTGTAGAGGGCCCAGGTTCAATCCCGGGTCAGGGAACTAAGATCCCACAAACCACGTGGTACAGCCAAAAAAAAAACCCACTGATTGAATCAAGACTCTAACAAGGAATCACTTGATTCCTAGTTTAACAGATGATTACAGCTGACAGAAGGAAAGATGAACAGTACTGTAATTATGAACTTGCCCCAAGGCACATTAGCCTAAGTCCAAGTTTAGAGACACAGATTCCCATGTGTGCAACTGTACCTTGCCAAGGGCATTTATGAATATCCTGCATTACAGGCTGTGTATTGTTCACAATGCACTTTTCATTTACCCTGTAACTTAGGGCAAGTCCACCAAACAGTTGATAGCAGAACAGCATTTTATTGCTATGTAGACACTAGGCATCAATTTTGATTTTGCTACTTACTCAGTTTGTGCTGGTAAATCAGTTTGCTCCCTAGGAGCCTCAGTGGTTCTGGCATTAAAATCCTGGGATTTTCTTCTAACTTTGAAGTCTAGCTAATGGTTGCTATCATTAATAATAATAATGGCAGCCATTTGTTGAGTGCTTCTCTGAGTCAGGTACTGTGCTGAGTCTTTAGGAGCGTGGTCCTACTCTCCGTAAGGGAGATGGTAGTATTCCAATTGAACAGTTGAGGAAACAGGCTGACGAAAAGTAAGACATCTTCCCTAGGCTAAACAGCTGGAAGTTGGCAGTGCTGGCACGCAGACCTGCCAGGTCTGTCTGTCTGGAGCCTCAGCTCTTAACCACTCTCCGACTGGGTTGGTAACACAGCCAGGCAGCATCTGATGAGGTTGGCATCCTGCCACTCAAATGTTTATTATTAAACACTTGCTATGTGCCAGGCATTGTGCTAGGCACACAGAAATGGCATGTGCCCCCAGTTGCTTATAGTAACCTGAAGCAGAGAAACCAGTAAATTGATATCAATGCCCCGTGGCAAGCACTGTCTAGAGTCGCTGAAGAATTTAAAATAGGGGAGTGATGTGATCAGATTTCGGTTTTAGGAAGACAATGCTGGCAGCCAAATGGAAGCAAGATTGAGTAGGGCCAGAACATGAGTTCTTCTGTTTGAGTAATCTGATGAGCAATGATGTAGTCCTGAATTAATGAATTGGGAAGGTGCATATGAGCATCACTGAGAAGGTAGAATCAATAAGATTTAGAGATCAGAGCAAGGGAATTAAAGGTTGCCTTGATATTTCTGAACTAGGCAGTGGATAGACAGCAGTGGTGCCATTAACCAAGACAGAGTGTATGGTGGGCAGGAGAGCAGGTTTTTGAGGAAGATGACTTGGGTATTGATTGGGTTGACTTTGAGCTTCTTGAAGATACCCAAGTGTAGATATCCAGCCAGCAGCTGGATGTACCAGACTGGAGTTTAGCAGAGTAAATGAGATCTGGGACTGGAAACTAGGAGACAAGAGCACAATAGTAAGATAAAAGCCTTGGCTTGGAATGAAGCCTTTATATAAAGGCATATAAAGAGCAGGTCAAAATCAGAGTCTCAGGAAGTACCCGTCCTTAGAAGCTGCTGGAGGAAGAGAGGTCTGAGAGAGGACCATCAGGTAAGAGGACAGCTAAGGAGACTCCTCCCAGGACGGGGGAGGTAGCATTAACAGCATGGACAGCCAGTCCGCTGAGAGCCAACAAAAGGGTCTGTTTTGTAGCAATTCAGTGCCCTTTATCTGAGCAGCGTCTGAGAGGGGCGGCAGCAGCTCAGCCGAGACGGGCTGGAGAATAAACGAGGCGAGGAAGGAGTGGCTGTGAGCTGTTCTTTGTTGGCTCTGAAGGGAAGCAGATGAGGGTTGCTGTGGGAGTGTGAGGGCTGAAGGCGCCAATAGACAAAGCCAGCAGAGCATAACTTGGCTCGTGAGAGGGCAGGTGAATTAAGCTACAGTGGATCCTGAAAGAGTAGAGGGGAGGGATGCCAAGCTTAGCCTTGGCCAGCAATCAGGATCCCTTGTCTGCTGGGTCAGAAAGAAAAGAGGAAACGGTAAGGCAGATGGCAGATGGAGATGGTTGGGTTTTGTTTTGTTTTGGGGGTGCTTTTTGGCCACGTGGCAGCTTGTGTAGTCCTAGTTCCCTGAGCAGGGATTGAACCCAGGCCCTTCGTGTTAAGAGCGCAGAGTCCTAACCACTTTACTGCAAGGTAATTCTTGGAGCTGGCTTGGGATGATGGTGGAATAAAGTGATTAGGGTCTGGTGACCTTGCTTGCTCATTAAATTGGAGGCAGAATGGTCAGCTGAGTATGAGGGGGAAGCCAAGGGACAGAAACTTGGAAAGAATAAAGACAGTGTGGAGCAGCCACCAAGAAGACAGGAGAGTGAGCTGACTGAGAACACAAGGAAGGGCCTCTGAGCAACGGCAGAGCTCCTGATTGAGGTCAGAAAGTGAATTTGCAGGACCCCTGCAAACTGCTTGTCACATTTTTTTTCTAGCATCATTCAGCAACCCAAACAGAAAAGTGAAGAGTTTAAATGCTCACAGCTGACAGTGTGTGGTCCCCAAGGCAAGTGCCTAAACCTAGATGGAGACGAGGTTGATGAAGTCTGTGGAATTAAGGACCTGAGAGGCTGACCTGTTGAGTAAGTGCTGGAAGCCCCCAGGGGGCCACAGGATTTCATATATATATATATGAATATATGAATATATATATATATATATTGTGGGGGGCAAAGTTGGGGGGTTGTGCCACGCAGTGTGTGGGGATCTTAGTTCCCTGATTAGGGATGGAACCCATGTGCCCTGCAGTGGAAGCCCAGAGTCTTAACCACTGGACCACCAGGGAATTCCCCAGGACTAGAAACAGGAGGATGGGGAGCTTGAGCTAGATCCTCAGGGACCTGAGGTGGACAGATGCTGCAAACAAGGAGTTGAAGATGCATAAACACATTCTCTGAGCCTTAATGAGCTGGGTTGGGATTTCTAAGAGGGCAGCTGGGGCATCATGGAGAGTTCTGAACTCTCCCAGCCAGTGGGCATGGCCTCCACCACGGCTGTATGGCTGTATCCCTCTCATTTTCAGACCTGATTTTTATCAGAGTACCTCTTTCATGCACCTATCAGTTCAGTTCAGTCGCTCAGTCTTGTCCGACTCTTTCGATCCCATGAACCACGGCACGCCAGGCCTCCCTGTCCATCACCAACTCCCGGAGTTTACCCAAACTCATGTCCATTGAGTCGGTGATGCCATCCAACCATCTCATCCTCTGTCGTCCCCTTCTCCTCCTGCCTTCAATCTTCAAGGACAGTTAAATAAATGATTAAATCAAGAACAAGTGTACTAATGAAAGATATTTTTTTCAGCCTTAGTAGTCATTGATTTTGGCTGAAGTCATTCACTTTTTGTCCATTTGTTCAAGAAATATTTACTGAGCACAAACCAGGTGCTATCGTAGGCCAGTGGAGTCTGCACAGACCTCCCTTGTAGTGGGGATGATGAGTGATATGAAGAAAAGTAAGGGGATAAGGCAGATATGTGTACATAAGATTCTAGACGGTGTGTTTAGAGAAGGCATTTTTGAGGAAGTGACATTTGAGCAGAACTGAAAGACGTGAAGGAGCAAGTCAAGTAAATATCTGGGGAAAGAATATTCCAGAGAAAGAGGTCAGTGCAAAGGCAGGAGTGATGCTTGATATATTTAGGGAGCAGCATGGCTGGAACAGGGGAAGCCAAGGGGAGGGGGTAGGGGCTGGGGGTCAGTGAGCAGGGGAGACGTAGGCCCATGATATAGACCCTTGTAGGCCACTGTAAGCCCTGGGACTTACTATCTGCGTGAAACGGGCCCCAGTGCAGGGTTTTGAACAATGGTGTGAACTGACTCAGGATTTAAAGGACTCCCCGTGGGTGCTGTGACTGGAAGAGAGTGGGAACAGAAAACCAAAGCGGAGGTTCTTGCTGTAATCTAGGCCAGAGATGACAGGAGTTGAGGCGGAGGAGCTGGTAAGTAGCCTTATCTGAAACTGATTAACTTTGCACACATAGATGATCTCTTGTGCGGTTGATGCTGAACACATGTGTAAGCCAAGACTGGCATCTTTGGTCTTTCAACTCTCACCCAAGTTCCTGTACATACTAGCCCACCAGATAGCTCAGGAAGTACACGCACCCTCACCAGTAGGGGACCCAGTGTGTGGTCAGGGGTGGAGGTTTGCCACCGTTTCTGGGTGGACAGTCAGGGTTGCACCATTTCCTCCAGGCAGTGACTAAATGGGTAAGTGACATCTAGTGGCACTGCTGAGCTCAGGGAGGGGTCCTGGTGAGCCCTTGCCAACCCAGCCCCTGGTCTTTTAGAATTGCTGCACAGGTTTTTTTCCTGCTCTGCTCTCTGCCCTCCTACCGCTTCACTGTGCTGACTTTGCTGGTTTTGTTTTTTTAATATGTGAGCTCCTAGCCTTATTTAGGGATACCATCAACTCCGTGCTTTCTTTGAAAGAGTGTATATAATGCATAGGATTTTGAGAGATGTAGGGGTGGAGGGAGAGGCAGAGAAAGAAGATATTTTTAAGAATTTGGCATGGAAAGACAAGCACATCTTAATCCTCTCCCAGGCTTAACCAGATTCCATTCTGAAGTGTTTAAGAGCGAGCTTTGGGATCAGACCCCAGGCAGCATAGGAAGTTCTCGCACAGTGGCGGGCTCAGAGCCACTCTTCTCCCAGACCTGGGCACTGAGGGTTGGGCCCTCGCCCGGGACCCTGACCCTCCTGTCCGTTGCAGCACCAGGAACCCAAACTGTCTGGCATCCCCAGACCAGAGGCAGCTTCACCGAAAGGCCAGGTCCTTCACTCCCTTCTATCTTGTGGAATCCTACTCAGTCCCTTCTTTGGAAAGACTCCATGAGATGGATCCAAACCATAACCAAAGGAGGAAAAAGGCAGACTGCCCCTGCCCTCAGAGCTGAGGAGGACGATGGAGCCTACACCCATGACCAACGGGAAGTCAGAGGCAGATAATCCAACCTTGGCAGCTTGAGACCTCAGGCTGGGGCAGGGATGCTGGGCTGGGCTGGCAGAGTGGGTGGGTCTGGGAAGCTTTCCTGAAGGGTGGGAGGGTGGATCTGGGGTCGGATCAAAGAAGCCTGGGCTAGAGCAAGGGAAGAGTGTTCTGTTGCTTTCCTGCGAGGTTAGCCACCCCCATGCCCACTCTCCACTCCAAGGCAGGAACTGCCTCCTCCCAGCTTTGGAATCAATTCCCTGGGACTCCTAGGAACCTAGTACCAGGGGGTCTGGGAGCTCATCAGAGGAGAGACTTGGCCCATGGAGACCACACTGCCCCCAGGCAGGGAGAAAGGCACACCCTGTGTGTCCTTGACTCAGGATGGCACCCTCTCTGTGCTAGCTGCTGCAAGCTCAGCTGGAAGGCTAACAAGAAATCCGGATCATCTGGAAACCTGGAAATGTGTAGCCGACAGTCCCAGAGCACTGGGATTCAAGAGGCGTGAGACCGTGGCGAGGAGGTTGGCAATTGTGAAATCCAGGATCTGCTGGCTCTTTTGACCCCCCAGGGACATGTTCCTGAGGATCCCCAAGTGCCAAAGCTCCCGTCTGAATGTCTTTCCCAGGTTGGTGGAGAAGACGCAGGCAGGGAGAGATGGGGGCTTCGTCCAGACAGTGTGCGTCCTCAGCCTAGTGAACTGAAATTCACAGGCACTAGCCAGCCCGGTGCCCCCTGGGAATCTGGGCAGGCAGTGGGAGGGGGGTGCTGGTGGATGGGGAGGGGTGAAGGGGTACTGGGTTGAGGGAGGCAGGGGGACTATACAGTCTGTCTTTGACAGCTAACATTTTCCAGAGCTGGCGCCCGCAGGGGAAAGGAAATCAGAGCTTCCCACCTCACACATCTTTTTCCCATTTTGTTCATGCTGCCCAGGGAAAGCCATTAGGGCTAGGTCAGTCTGGGGCCTCCCCTACCCGCCCATGTCTCCAGCCCTACTATAAGGAGGGGTAGGTTGGTGGGGTCACTGGAAGGACAAGGCCCTAGCCTGGTGAAGGGGCCAGACTCTGAACTCTTGCATCCCTTCTTAATTCCCTCCCTGCTCAAGATGAGAGGATGGGGGCAGGGACCAGGAATCTGGGCTCCTGGAGCCCATCCTTACTCTGCTCAAATCCCCCTGTAGCTCTGATTCTATCTCTGGGGAGTCTGGCCCACTGTTCTGGGCCTGGTCTGCAGCAAGAAGGGCCCTGGGGTTGGGGAAGCTGGTCCTTATTACCCAGCTCCTGGGGTTCCAGCCTCCTCCCTGGAGCCATTAGCACAGCCAGCTTCCTTAGGAGCCCGGCTGGGGGCCAAACTACCAGGTCTTATCTGGAGACAGTAGCTGCATTTTGGGGGTTAGAGAAGGAGGGAAATGGGAGTGCTAAGGAGCTTTGAAGAGGTGTCCCTCCGCCCCCGAGCTGGCCAATGTTCCTGAATCTGATCTGTCAGTCCCACTTACCCTGCACCCCAGGGACAGTGGGTCCAATACTCTCTTTCTATCTCCATACAGAACCTCAAAGCCTAGGCCTAGGGCCCCCTCAGTCTCTTCTCTGGGATCTCACCCTTCTCTCCCACCACCCCCTACTTCTTTCCTCTTCAGTCTCAGAGTCTGATTATCTGGCCCAGTGCCCACCTTCTGCAGTTCAGGCCAGAGGAGGAATGTAGCCCCAAATCAGCCTGCAGCCCTGTCGACTTCTTTCTTCCTCCAAAAACTCCAGATTGTCTCAATGGACAGAGGGGTTCTGTGGAGCCCTGGCTCTTCTTCCATTTCTCATCCCCAGAAAGTGGGAGAAGAGATATCTGGGAGGGGGCTTGAGCTCCCCAGAAAATGTCTTGGGCTGGACCGCAGGCTGTTCATCTTTTCCCGGGTCTGTTCATCTTTTCACTGTCCCCAGGTACCATGCAAACCCAAGGTCCACTCTGCCAAGCTTTTCATAGCTACAGCCTTGGGCTGCCAGGGGTTAAGGGGCCAGTACCAAGAGTGGAAATGGCACAGGGATCTGGCCCTAGTCACTGCATCATAAAAGCCAGGAGTTTTACAGCAGGTCACAGGGCTGACTGGCTTCTTCATCCAGCAGTGTTGCCCTGGGGGGATTCCTTCCGAGTGGGGAAGGGGCCACGGCTGGCCAGAGTCAGGCCCAGGGCCATGTGGCTTCAGATGTTGGCAGCTGCCACCAACAATCCGTGCCACACTGAATCCCCACCTCAGCCTGGAGGTTCTCTTGAGAAGCGAGGAGGCTCTAGAGGAAGGGGGGTCAAATTTGGTGTTTTTCACTGCAGTAGGAGAGAAAGTGAAAGAAAATGGCAACCCACTCCAGTATTCTTGCCTGGAGAATCCCAGGGATGGGGGAGCCTGGTGGGCTTCCGTCTACAGGGTCACATAGAGTCGGACACGACTGGAGTGACGTAGCAGCAGGAGAGAAAACGGAGCAGGGCCTACGTGGGGGAAGGGATTGAGCTACCACGGCAGACTGGCAAGAAGCAGTCTGGGTGGTGGAGGCAGGGTAGAGGAGCAGAAGAACAAAGAGCCCAGGCCTTGTGCAGGGGTTCTCCAGGCTCTTCGATGACTGCCCACACCTCTGCGCCTGCCCCTGAAGAGGCGAACAGAGCCAGGGGCCTCTCTCAGGGAACAGAGATTTGATCTCCGGACATGTCTTCTGCCAGTGCACCCCCAGCTCCTCCTTCCCCCCTCCACTGCTCAGCCTGCCTGGCTCAGTGCACCCAGCCCAGCCCTGAGGAGAGCGTTGGCAGATGGAGCTGGGAACCAGGTAGCAGAGCCAAAAACAACAGAGGAGCCGCCTGGCTGCCCGGGTGCCTGCAGATTCCCCTGGTCTAACTGTGATCCCTCCTGTCACAGGCAGCTCCCTCCTCGCATTCTGCGCTTCTGACCCCACCTGCCTCCCCCTTTGCCAGGGCCCCAGGGCTGGCTCCGGAGGCCGTTGTCATACCTTCCTTTGAGTCTGGCTGCCCCTTCCCCCATCACTCAGATTCTCTGACCATACCTTCCCTAGTTCCCAGGATCTCTCTCCTGTGCCCAGATGTTCCTGGGAATGAGTTGCCTCCTTTCTACTCTCTGACTCCCAGCTTGCACTTTAGCTTGCTGGAAGCTCTTTTTTTGGTCTTGCATCTATCCTGTTGCAATGGCAATTTCATTTGGGGAGGATCAGAGCCGGGCCTTAACAGATTTGAAAAATGCTGGGTCCTTAAGCCCAGGGAGACACAAGAACAGAACATTTCCTTCAATGTTGAGGATTAGAGCAGACCTGGAGGCAGGATGCTTAAGTCTATGCTCCGTGCTGCACGGAATCCTGAGGGCTCAGGGAGGCCAGGATATACAGCTGTCCTGCCCAGGGGAAGGCCCAGCTCCTCTCTTCTACTCTCCCACTTCCCACCCTCTATAGAATTCCTGCTTCCTTCGTGGCCCCTACCCTGTATGGCAGAGACCCAGGTGTCCAGCCCCACCTGGGTTTAATTTCTACATGACTCTCCGCCAACAAACTCTCTGATCCAGCAGATGCAATAACACTGCGCAGGGTGAGGCCCTTCTACAAGTGCTGCATTTGGCTGGGAATCTCCCGGTCCCCGTTGGGGGTGAGGGTGAGGGGTTCACAACACTCCCGCTCTTGCCATCACTCCTCCCCGACTCAGCCTCAAGGGAATGGTGGAGAGAGGTGGGGCAGCCTCCTCTTCCCAAGCCCCCAGACCCCTTAATTGTGCATACATCTACATCCACTCACACCCTACTCTTGCAACCATTCAGGAGCCTGCCCATCTGCATTCCTTCTGCAAAACCAGCCACTTTCCACATAGCCACACTGCAATGGGAACAAAGCTCCAGAATGTTTCTTTCCTAACTCTAGCTTGTCTGTTTCTTCCCTAACTCTAGCTTGTCTGTTTCTTCCTCACCCCTATCCTGCCTCTGCTCCCCCACCTTTTCTCACCAATCTGGCACCCCCCCCACCCGACTTGAGTCTCCAAATTCCTGGGGGAGCCCCAAGAGAGGTATGACCCAGGCTCCTAGAAAGGGGAACGCATTGCCCCAGGCAGATCTGCAGCAGATTTGGTAATAATTAAAAGGCCAGCGACACTAGGAAATTCCTTCTCCTTATGGATCCCGGCGGGAAATTAAAGCCAGTTGTTTGTGACTGAGTGACTGATGCTGGCTAAGCTCCTCCCCATCACCTGGTTCCAGGGCTCTAGCCACTGCCCCTTGCCCCTGGGTTCCCCCAGCCTCCTCTGTTAGCCCCCTTTCCCTGTCCCCCAGCCCTCTCATCCACTACTCCCCAGCCTCATGCCCCCCAACCCCCTTCCCCTGCATTTTTTCCTAAGTACCCCTTACACACGTGCCTCCATGCTCCTATGGTAACAGGGCTGCTGGAGGCTGAAACCTCCAGCCTGGCTGTTCAGCACCATGCTCTGGACCCTCTGCCCAAACTCTCTCAGCCAGGGTTGGGGTGCAGGAGCTGGAGCTCAGGCCCAGAGCTGCCAAACCACAAACACTCACATCTGGAAAAAATTCTCCTCCCAGCCCAACTTCCCTTTGTCTTACTTCTGTCTCTTTGGTAATTCTGGCTGCCTGGCCAGTGGGGGGTGGGGGTGGGGTGGGGGGAGTGAGGAAGTGGAGGGAGGGGAGTGGGCCCAGGCTGGCCTGCCTCCACCCCAGGGAGCCCCCACCTCCAGCCCCTCTAGTTCCCTCAGCCAGACCACATCCCTCCTCTGTGCTCCTGTAGGTCCAGGCCCCCCTCATCCTGGTGACCATCTTTTGGTTGAGGTTTCTACATCCTTAGTCACAAGCTTGTGGAGGAGAGGGTCAGCCCTGGCCCTTCTTTTTTGCAGTAGGAGAGATGCCTACTGAGGAGGAGACTGGACTCTTCTGCCTGGGGGCTCAAGAAGGCTGGAGCGGAGAGGGACAGGAGACCTGGATGTAAGAGGCAGGGGGCAGCGAGGGGGCAGGAGAGGCAGCCGGAGTCTGGTTTCTGCCCCGTTCCCTCCCCCAGCGTCTCCTCATCCCCTTGGCTGGGAGCCTGATTTCACTGTCAAAACCTAATCCCCCTCCCTTTACCTACAGCGAAGCTGCAGCCGAATGATGGGGGAGGAGCAGTGCCTCAACCCCAAGCCCTAAGCACCCCCCAGGGACCACCCCTTCCCTCCACCGTCTCTGCTTTTGTCTATCCATCTTCCCAGAGCCCTTCGACCCGCTGCCCCCTCACTTGCAGAAGACCAGGCCAACCCCTACCCTGCTCCCCGCAATTAAAGTCCCCTACACAAAACCTGGAACCCTAAAACCAGGCTGAAGCCTCCAGCTCCTTTTTCAGAATTGACATTTTATTGGTTTTTGAGGGGGGTGGGGGGCGTCAAAAGCCCTTTCTACAGTCTAATCTCCATCCTTCCTGTGCCAGAGTCACCCTAGTTGCATTATCTTCCCCTACACACCCATTATTCAGAGGTTTTCCTCTTTACAGCACAGAGGCTGGACCTCCAGCGTGTTCTCCAGTCTTTGGTAAATCCTCCAGCCCCTTTCCGTTGGCTCTCCTCCACGGGGGTCCTCCCCAACTAAGGCCCCTAACCTCCTAGACTGTTCCAGGCTCTAAAGGCCCAGAATCTCGCAGAGCTGGTCCTCTGCTCCACCCTTGGCCACGCTGGCAGGGTGGGGCCAGGGCTGGGACCAGATGTGGGGATTTTTCTCCCCGCCTCGGAAGAAGCTGGAAGGACAGCTCCGGGAGGGTGGCGGGGCTGGGGGTGCGTTAAGGGCATCCGGACCACGTGCACCGATCGGCCGAGGGCAGCGGGGCCGCAGCGTCCCTCAACGCGGAACGGGCCCCCGGGTTCCGCTCTCTCAGGAGTACCTTATTCCCCGTGCCCGACCCTGCTCCTCTGCGGTCGGCGGTCTACGGCCTCCTGGCCTGTCTCCGAAACTCCCTGCCTGACTTCCATTTCTGTTTGTCTCCCGGCCCTCTCCCTCAGAGTCTCGCCCACTCCCACTTGGGTCTCCGCGTGGAGCCGTGCCCTACCCCCGTCCTTTGATCTCCCACTTCAGAGACGCTTGCCGAGGGGCGGCCGCTCCTTCCGCCGTTTTACGGCTCAGAATGGTGACACCTGAGACCCTGCTCCTCCCCTTCCCGGGGCACCCAGCCCGCGCTCCCCCGCCCCCACCCCCACCCGGAGGTGGCAGCTCTGCGCGCCGGGGGCTCAGCGCCTCTGTCCCCGCCTCCCCTCCCTGCCACGTACTGCGATCCCCTCGGGGGTCTGGGGAGCAGAGTGACAGAGAAAGCGCCTAAATAAAGAGCTCGTGTCAAGTGATTGGCTGTGACCTCTGCCCTCCGCAGGCTCGGGCTCAAGGCTCCTGTTTAACCCTTCGACGCCCGCCCAATTCTTAAAGAGGAATGAGTCTCCCTACTCCAACTTTCAGCCCATCAGGCACTACTGGAGCCCGAAACCTGGGTGGGGAGTCTCGGGCGGGGGGCGAGGGTGAACCCCCTCCCAGCGTCTTCGAGTTGTTCCAGCAGGGGGTGCCGTTGCCTCACTTAGGTGCCTGGTCCCTGAACCCCAGGACCCCCCAGCCTCTCTCGAGTTCGGAGCGGTCACCCTGGATCCAGCTCCAGCTTCAGCGGAGCGGACCTCGGCCGCCCCAGCTCCGACTCGCAAGGAGTGGTTCACCAGCTGGTGGTGTCGCCGGGTCCGGCGCCGAGGAGCAGAGTGCACAGTGTCAGGTTGGGGAGGGATGGGGAACAGGCGAGATGCGACCCTGTGCCTCGGACTGCAGATGTGAGACCCCAGCCTCTGTGCCCCGGACCCGGCGCCCTCCCTTCCCGGTTGAGAGCCCAATCCTAGGGCTCGCCCCCCATCCGCCTCCTCATCCACCCACTGGCGCGGGAGCCAGCAATCTCCGGCCCCCTCGGTGAATTTTGGACCCGCCCATGGGTCTAGATCCAGAGGCCGTAGTGGGGGTGGGGGTGGGACGGTAATGAAGGGACCGGGCTCAAGGCCCCCACAGGTGGGGAGGGGGGCGGGACGGAAGGCGGGGCCACCTCGTTCTTGGGCAAGGGCGGGTCCGCGAAGGGTATAAAAGCTGTCCGCGCAGGAGCCCAGGCCGGCTTTTGGGTTGTCCTCGGACCTTCCCGGTTTCCTGAGTCCCGCAAGGCGGCGGAGACATCTCTTTTGAGTAAACGACTCAGCGTCCAGTGCTCCAGTGGAAAGATCTAAGGGGCCCGCCACTAGCGCCGCCACCATGCCCAACTTCTCTGGTAACTGGAAAATCATCCGATCGGAGAACTTCGAGGATTTGCTCAAAGTGCTGGGTAAGGAGATTTTTGATCGCTGGGGAGAGAAGAGGGGGTGCCGAGGCATCGGAGGTGGGTATGAGAAAGAAAGGGAAGCTGGAACCAAGGCGTGGGAAGCTGGGCGCCTACATCCCCAAGAATAGGGGCCAGACGCCTGGGTCCTGGGGCGCTGGGCCGGAATACCTAAATCCTTCTTTCTCCGGCGGGGCGCCCACCGGTGCCAGCTGCTGCGGTGACTCAGCCTCTGAATCAAGTAGAAACCAGAAGCACGAGGTCGGTATCTCTTGGGGTGAGGCAAGGGGGTTCTCCGCTCTTCAGAAGCTGCACACACTGCGTCCAAGCTGAGTGCCTGGGTCTCTACCCAGCCGAACCCCCCCGGAGGCATTCCTGCCTCCTTCCCCTTTGCCCCCTGCAGGTAACCCAATCTCCGGGGGCAGATTCCTTACCTCTTTGCCTCGGGTTCCGCCCACTAGGTGATCCGTCACAGCAGGGCCCCCAGATTCCCTTTTCTTCCCCTTTCAGAACTTTTCCACTGTGCTCCCCCCACCCTCCATCTGTGAGACAAATATTTTCCTACAGCGAGCAACTAGAGTCCTAAAATCGCTCTGGATAATTATCACTTTCTTAGATTTCAACAAATGGCTTCGTGTGAAACCCCAGCCACCCCCTCCTTTTCGGAAAATCCAAGTTCTCCTCTCCCTCCCTCCCTCCCTGGAGGGCCCGGCTGCAGCCCAGCTGGTTAAAGGTGGAAGAAGTTGAAGCTACCTAGACTGCCTGTCCCAACTCCTGTGTGCCCTCAGGTGTCTGAGGGGCCGGGGTGGGGGTGAGGGGGTTGGGGAGTGGGTAGAGAAAGCCTGGACTGGCTGGGGAGAGGGTTTTGAAGAGAGATGGAGATTAGTCAAGAATTCAGCGACTCGGAAGCCACCTGGAAACCCTGGAGCCCTCCATTTCTGGCCTGAACAGACTCTGGCTGGACTGGGCAGAGGGCACCCTGTGTGGGGCAGGGAGCTGTAGAAATGAGTTAGGAATGAGGAAAGGTCTGGAATGCTGCGAGGAAAGTGAGGATTTCCACACCCTTCCTCACTGTTAGTTCTTCTTGCAATCTGACTGCAGTATTTCTCGGAGTCCTGTCAGCCTTTCTTGCTCTACCCTTGTTGAAATGAAAGGAGAAAAGTTTTCCCTTCGGAAAGCCTGGATGCCGTTCCTCCCCCATCATCTCTGGATGCTGGCCCCTCTCCCTAGTGAACGAAGCAGTGGCCTGGAGCACCCGCAGGCCCCGGCTGGAGGATTAGATCCCAAGCCCAACCCTGTTGTCTGTCTGTCTTCAGTCTGTTTGTCCTCCCTGTGGGGTCTCTCAGAGCCACGTGCCCTCCTCGGGGCTTGCTGAGGGGACAGATTGAAAACAGACCCGTTAGACAAACACAGTCCTGAATCAGCCAAGGTCAGCTGAGCCTGGCCCAGCACCACAGTCACCAGAGGCCACGGGAGGGGTGTCCTCTCTGAACCTAGCCTTGCTTCCGCAGGAACCTCAGTCCCTTCTCACTCCTCTTTGTCCTATTCAAGGGTCTGTCTCCTGGGGAGGGATGCTCAGGTATTTGGAGGATACCCACACCTTCCCTTGTGGCTCAGCTGGTAAAGAATCTGCCTGCAATGCAGGAGACCCCGGTTCAATTCCTGGATCAAGAAGATCCTCTGCAGAAGGGATAGGCTACCCACTCCAGTATTCTTGGGCTTCCCTTGTGGCTCAGCTGGTAAAGAATCCTCCTGCAATTCAGGAGACCTGGGTTCAATCCCTGGGTTGGGAAGATTCCCCTGGAGAAGGGAAAGGCTACCCACTCCAGTATTCTGGCCTGGAGAATTCCATGGACTGTATAGTCCATGGGGTCACAAAGAGTCTGACACAACTGAGCGACTTTCACTTCTAACTCACTTCACTTCTTCGTCCCATCCAATATGATGGTCATGGCACATAGCTTCCCAGGTGGCGCTAGTGGTAAAGAACCTGACTGCCAATGCAAGAGGTGTAAGAGACGCAGGTTCAATCCCTGGGTTGGGAGGATCCCTGGAGGAGGGCATGGCAACCCACTCCAGTGTTCTTGCCTAGAGAATCTTGTGGCCAGAGGAGCCTGTGGGTTATGATCCATAGTGTCACAAAGAGTTGGACACGACTGAAGGGACTTAGCACACATGCACAGCACATAGCTAGCCGCTCCTGTTTCTGTAACGGGAAAGCTAATTGTTAGATAGCAGGATGAATTTCCCAGGTAGCACCAGAGAGTGAAGCAGTCTGTTTGTTCAAGGAGTTGGAGCAGGATGTGTTTCTTTTACCAGGTCAATTTGTCTTAGGAACCTCAGTCATTGCTCCCTGGTCCCAAGAGATCAGCAACCAAGAAATGGGCCCCTGGGCTCCTGAGGGACAGGCCTTCCTCCTACTCCCTTCTGCCTGCAGGAGAGTGGGTCTGTGCTGGTGCCAAGGGGAAAGGGGATTTGTTTCTCTAGGGATCCAAGTCTGGAGGAGAGCCGGGGGTCTGGCCCACATCAGGGGAATCCCAGGCCACTCACCTGGCCCAGCCCAGTTTGGCCCCTCATCCTCATCCATTGTTACCCGGAATGGTTCTGCTCCAGTTCAGGGCCGGAGGCCAGGCCAGGTGAAGCGGTGCAGGGCTTGGACCTGGGCCCCAACTAGAGATGCCTCCCGGCCTGCTTGACTTCCTGGCAGAGGGCTGCTCTCTCCGGCTACCCCATTCCTTTTAAATAACTAGGGAGAGGAGAGAAGGGGTCCAGTCTGGGAAAGGACAGGGGGACAGTCACAGGGACTCTGAACCCACAGAACCTGAATGAGAAGACCTGGGCCCTGAAGTAGGGTGGGTGATCCTGGAGTCGGGGTACATCACAGGAGGGGAGGGGAGTGTCCCTTGAGGGGAGAGGGATGTAGATGTCTTCCAGGAGGGCAGGTGAACAGGAGTCTGATGCATGGAACTTTGAGCCCCAATTCTGGCTTTTTCTTTGCCTTCCTTTAATCAGTAAAAACAACAACAATAAGAGTAGCTACTGTTTGAAAACTTACAGATGTGCCCGGCACTGTGTGTGCTCCAGCCTAAACACACATTGTCCCATTTGATAGGCTCTTGAAGAAGCTATTGTTTCCATTTTACAATTGAGAAATCTAAGGTTCAGAGAGGTTAAGCCATTAGCCCAGGCTCACCCAGCCTGAAAGGGAGGGTGAGCCAGATGGAAATCATGGCCTAATGGATCTTATTTCACAGCCTGTGGCTTCCCCAGGCTACAGACCATTCTATAGGGGGACACAGCTGTCACACCCCCTCCCCTGTTGAGAATCCCTGTTCCTTCTCATTCTGGGAGGGACAGAGACTCAGCAAATCAAGGCCACCAGACAGGGGAGGTGAGTAGGCAAAGAGGGAAGTGGCCGCTACTTCAGGACATGAGTAGTGAGCGCTGGCTGAGGAGAGTCTGCCCTGCACATGAGTGGGGGTGTGGACACAGTGACTCTGATGAGCCCATCCCAGCAGATGGTCTCAAGGAAGGTGGACAAAGGACCAAAAGTGAGGTGAATGGAGCCTAGGGGAGTTGTAGCAGGATGAAGGGACCGGGGAGAACTGACTGCAAAGCTGAGACGTGGGATCCCAGTGCAGGGCTGCTGATGCATCCAGGTGGAAGCTAGAAACAGAAATCCCAAGGGAGGCACTGCCTCTCTGCCCCTCCTCCCTGAACCCACCAGCCATCAGGGCTGCACCACCTGCCCTCCCTTCAAGGCGCTTTTTGGACACGCAGGAAGCCTCCCTCTCTTCCCAGTCGACTCACAGTTCAGCTTGCTCCTGCTTTCTCCTGGGGAGGGTGTGAGGCAGGTGCCAGGAGCGTCCATCCTCTACCCTCCCTACAGGGGTGAATGTGATGCTGAGGAAGATCGCAGTGGCTGCAGCATCCAAGCCAGCAGTGGAGATCAAACAGGAGGGGGACACTTTCTACATCAAAACCTCCACCACCGTGCGTACCACAGAGATCAACTTCAAGATCGGAGAGGAGTTTGAAGAGCAGACTGTGGATGGGAGACCCTGTAAGGTGCGTGCAGGGATGGGGTCCCTCGGGGTCATGGGATCCATTGCCTGGTGTCTCACCATGACATTTTCCAATCTTTCCCTTGACTCTTTCCTCCAGTTCCAGCGGGGAGAGTAGTGTTGGTGGATAGAAAGGTGGCACTTCCTCTGTCCCTCTGTTGGCCCCCCTTGTCCTGGCTGTGGGCCCAACTCACCTGGCCACCCTCTCATACAGAGCCTGGTGAAATGGGAGAGCGAGAACAAAATGGTCTGTGAGCAGAGGCTGTTGAAGGGAGAGGGTCCCAAGACCTCCTGGACCAGAGAACTGACCAACGATGGAGAGCTGATCCTGGTAAGGCTTCTTCCTGCTTTTCTCCTAGCTCAGACAGGGCAAGCCCAGTGCTACCTTCAGAGATTTTCCAGGACATTCCACAGTACAGGAAATTTAAGAACAACGGTGGCTGGTCTCTGCCTCCTGATGGAGCTGCTGGGGCAGAACTAGGCTGTCTGTGTCCCAGGCAGTACCCTTGTGCAAATGCAAAAGGGTGTCCCTTCCACCTGGAGCAAAGGACTTGCTCTGAAAGGCCCCAGCAGTTCTCTGGGGGGATCTTCCTGGCTTGGGGAGGGAGGCGTAGAATGGACCCTGGGCCTCTATTGTCCTCCATCACATGATGCCCAGGCATTTTGTGAACCGTCCTGAGCCAAGAAGTAGGTTTGGACCTGGAGGCCAAGCAGAGTACTTCCAAGCAGCCCTCCTGCTCCCAAGCACAGGAACCAGGGGCCTCCCAGGCTAACAATGACTTCTCTCCCTTCAGACCATGACGGCGGATGACATCGTGTGCACCAGGGTCTACATCCGGGAGTAAGCAGCTGCGGCCCCAGAGCCACCAGAGCTGCCCCCCGCCCATGCTCCCTGCCTCCTGCCCCACCCCTTCCTCTAGGCTAGCTCTCCCCTCATCCCAGTCACTTCTGGGGGTTCTGGGTTGCCTTCTGCAGGGGCTCTCCTTTTATTGACCCCTCCTCTCCTCCCCATATATCAACACGATGGATGGAGCCCAGATCACCGATTCCAGGATCACTCCCCCGATCCCCACCCTGGTCCTAGCCCCAAACCAGCCCGTAGCACCATCTCTCTCCTTTTCTGCAAGGGGACCCGAGGGCCTAAGTAGGAAAGACGGGCCCTCTGTCTTCCATTCTTTGTCCCTGTAGCCCATACGGTGTAGAATATTTATTGGTTAATTTTATTAAAATGTTTTAGGAAATAAAACCTGTCTCTGGCTCGTTGGGAAGGGGCTGGGTAAGTCACCTGGGTCCAGCTTTGCCTTTGAAAGGCAGTGTGAGAGAGTCTGATGTTTCAGCAGCACTGGTACAAGGTTCACAAGGCGGAGGGAACCACCTGGCCTTCACCCTCCTCATCACCGGCCCTTCCTTTGCTGTGGAATCCATGACCATCACCTTCACTCCCCTTCCTCCAGCCTCCTTTGTCCCCAGCTCTGGCTTCCAAAGTTACTAAGGCCTCATCCTCTGACTCTCAGCAGGTGCTGAGCAACTGACTCCCACCTTCTCCTGTGATGGTGACAGAGCTCCCTCCTCCTCCTCCGATTGTTCCTTCTCTCTCCTCCAACCGCAACGTGTGGGCGACCACAGGCCTGGCCTTGGCCTCCCACGTGGCTCCAGATGACTCATCACCACCCACAGGATGGCCTTGCTCTTGCCCATGTCACTCTGTGTCTGAGACAAGCCTCTCTCTGCCTTGAAATCTCTCACTCTGCCCCGTCTGCCACGTCTGCCCCGTCTCTTGGATCTTCCAAGCCCCTTAGGTCCTCCTCCCACGCACCTCCCTGAGCCTCCACACTCAGTTCCGTGTCTTCCCAAATTCCATCACGATCTCTTTCACACGCCACTGCACTAGACCCAGCTTTCTCATTGCTCACCTGGTTTATCCAGCAGCAGCTCCTAACTGGTTTGCCTGTTTGCAATTCACGTTATCACGATGTGATTGGGGCCAAGTGAGCACAAGTGATAAGCGAGGTTCAAATCCTGGTTCTTCCACTTGCTAGTTGTGACTTCAGAAAAGTTACCTGGTTTCCCTGGGCCTCAGTTATCTGGGTCGTATTTTTTAATTGAAGTATAGTTGATTTTGGCACTGGCAGGCAGATTCTTTACCACTGCGCTAGGGAAGATCCCCTGAAGTAGGAAGTGACAACCCACTCCAGTATTTCTTGTCTGGAAAGATCTGTGGACAGAGGAGCCTGGTGGGCTACAGTTCATGGGGTCGCAAAGAGTTGGACGCAACTTTGCACACACACGTAGTTGATTTACAATATTGTGTTAGTTTCAGGTATATAGCAAAGTGATTTTTTTCAATTCTTTTCCATTACATGCTATTACAAGATAGTGAATATACAGTAAATCCTTATTTTATATATATTAATGTGTATCTATTAACATCATTGGAGAAGGAAATGGCAACCCACTCCAGTATTCTTGCCTGGAGAATCCCATGCACAGAAGAGCCTGGTGGACTACAATCCGTGGGGTCACAAAGAGTCGGACACGACTGAGTGACTAACACACATTAATATCGTACCCATAATTTATCCCTCCCCCACCCCTTTCCCCTTTGGTGACCATAAATTTGTTTTCCATATCTGTGAGTCTATTTCTGTTTTGTAAACAAGTTCGATTGCTTTTGTCTGTTTGTTGCCACACTTTGTGGCTTACGGATCTTAGTTCCCGAACCAACCAGGGATCTAACTCTGGCGCCCTGCAGTAGAAGTGCCGAGTCCTAACCACTGGACTGCCAGGAAATTTCCTATATTACTGTTTAAATTCCACATATAAGTGATATATAATATTTGTCTTTGTCTGGCTTACTTCACTTAGAATGATAATCTCCATCCATGTTGCTGCAAATAATCATACTTCATTTTTTTTGTGTGGCTGAGTAATATCCCATGGATGGAGGAGCCTGGTGGGCTGCAGTCCATGGGGTCACTAAGAGTCGGACATGACTGAGCGACTTCACTTTCACTTTTCTGCATTGGAGAAGGAAATGGCAACCCACTCTAGTGTTCTTGCCTGGAGAATCCCAGGGACCGGGGAGCCTGGTGGGCTGCCGTCTATGGGGTCGCACAGAGTCGGACACGACTGAAGCGACTTAGCAGCAACAGCAGTATTCCACATCTTCTTAGGCCAGTTGTCTGTTAATGGGTACTTGGCTTTTTTCCATGTCTTGGCTATTGTAAATAGTGCTGCTCTGAACACAGGGGCAGAGTACATGTATATTTTTGAAATGTGTATATTTTCAAACTAGAGTTTTCATCTTTTCTGGATATATGGGATTGTGGAATCAGTTATTTGGCTTTTTTAAAACACAAAACAATGTAATTGAAAGGCTTATGTACTGGGAAGTTTCAGTCGGGTCTAACTTCAGGTGTGGCTAAATCCAGCGACTCAAACGCATACGTCAACCTCTCCCTTTGCATCCACATCCTGCTCATCTGTTCCTTTGTGCATTGTTCACCTTCAATCCTGTCACAGAGAAATGATCTCTACGTCATAGGAAATGGGTTTCATATGCCTCCGGCTAACACGGTAACAGCTTGAGATCCACAAAGAAGCGGGACTCTCTCCCAGAGTCTTTATCTTGAACATCCCGGGATTCAGTTTGCTTCTGCTCATACCACATGACCATCCCTTGGCCCCTGGGACTAGTCGCTGTCGTCAGGGCAAGGGGCCCACTGATTGGCCGGGCCTGGACCTCACACCACACCCATGGCCAAGGAACAGGTCTGGCAAGGTGATTAACAATCCCATCAGGATCCCATGGGATAGGAAGGAGCACTTATCCAGGGAAGAGGGCTGCTATGAGTCTTAGGTTTCTAATCTAGAAAACAGCAATTATATATAACATCTACCTCACAAGGATGTTGTAATAGTTAAATAAAATAAATCTCATTAAGTATATAGCACTTAGCAATAGTAAACTCTTGGCGTCTCTGATCTATCCTTCACAATGCTGCCAGGGGATGCTTCAAAACATATTGGGGCACTTCCCTGGGGGTCTAGTGGTTAAGAATCCACCTGCCAGTGCAGGGGACATGGCTTCAGTCCCTGGCCTAGGAAGATAGAACCCGCAGTGGGGCAACAAAGCTTGTGCATTGTTGTAGCCACGCGTTTTGGGAAACAAACTCACTCAAAGGACAATGCAAATAGTGCAGTGCAGTTTATTACACCGGCAGGCCCAAGGCAGAGTCTCCTCTTAGCCAAGGACCCCAACCAGTTTTTGTGAAAACCTTATATACCCTAAGTGTACTTGCTCAAACCCACCTCCCCAAATTCCTTGAAACTAGTCTGGACAAGGTAAAAGAGAGATACGATCAAAGTTAACCCATGATTCATGTATCACAAGACTAGATAAACAGTGGACATTTATGAATAGGCCTGTGGTCATATCCCGATAAACATAATGGAATTTACCACTTTGTTCCGTTACAGAGATAATTAGCATATTCTTTTAGGCAACGGAGGAGAGTCCAAGTCCAAGTCCTGAGGCTCTTTTATCCGGGGGTCTGGTTTTCCATTGGTATGCCATTTCTATAGACACCGGGCACCAAGTTCAGAGTCCACTGGGAGGCTGACCATGCGTGTAGCCTAATGTTCGCAGCCTGGCCTAAGATGGAGTCCAGCTCCGTCTGTTTCCTCCTTCAGCGCTACTGCACCTGCACTCTAGAGCCTGCGCTCTGCAACAAGGGGAGCTACAGAAAAAAGAGAAGCCAGCACATTGCACCTAGAGAGTAGCTCCTGCTCTCCACAACCAGAGAAAGCTTGTGCACAGCAACGAAGACTCAACACACCATAAATAAATAAACTTTAAAAACCCCACTAAAAAAAAAATAAAATAAAATAAAAACCCCACTGGCCCCCCCCCAACCAAAAAAACATTGAGATGGCCAAAAAGTTCATTTGCGTTTCCTCCAACATTGAACGAACTCTTTGGTCAACCCAATATGTTTTCTGTCAGTCTCCTGTTAAAAGGGCTTCCCAGGTGGCGCCTGTGGTAAAGAACCCGCCTTCCAATGCAGGAGACGTAAGAGACACAGGTTTGGTTCCTGGATGGGAAAGATCCCCTGGAGGAGGGCATGGTAGCCCGCTCCAGTATTCTTGCCTGCGGAATCCCATAGACAGAGAAGCCTGGTGGACTACAGTCCATAGAGTCACAAAGATCGGACACGACTGAAGTGACTCAGCACACACGACCTGTTTAAAAAACAATAAAACAAGGTACAAAATCCCCTTAGCTGCCGCCCCTCATTTTGTCCAAAATAAAGTCCAAACAGGTATTAGAAGCCTTTCAAGATGTGGCCTCTGCTTTTCCTGCGCTGCTCTTCGGGGCAGGCGTCTGCTTCCACCTCCCCTGCACGGCATGCTGCCCTCTCTGTTGACACCCAGATGCTTCTTCAAAGCCTAGCACCTCACATAGCCTGAAGGAGCCTCTCGCATCAGTGCTGACACTCAGTGGCCACGCTTCAGAGACTCTGTGTTGGGTGGGGAGCCTCCTCTGTCTACAAGACCAGGGTGCCCCGGGGCCAGGGCCTCCCGCTGCAGCCCTGTGAGAGGCCACAGGCTGTGGCTGAGGGCAGAGGGTCAGAACCAGGGGGCAGGGAAACAGAGTCCCCGGGCAAGTGAGGCCCCTCTCTGAGTGTGGGGTGGGGCAGGGGAGGGGCCCTTTCATTTATTCATCCAACTATTGTTTCCTGAGAGTCTCCTGGGTGCTGGGCACTCCACTAGATGATAACACCGAAATGAATAAAATGGGCAAGATTTCTGCCTTTATGGGGCATGTGGGGGGAGTAGGGGGAATAGATCTCAAGTAGGAAAAGATGATTCAAAATAAATGCACCAATAAATATATACAAATGCACCAATAAATATATATAAATGCACCAATAAATATGCAATCACCTGTTGTGGTAAGTGCTATGAAGGAGAAGGGGAGAGGAGGGAGTGCCATAAAGACCCACTCCAAATGGGAGTGGGTGGAGTGTCAGAAGAGCAGGTGTTTTGGAGGACAAAGCGCTTAGGGATTCCCTGGAGGCCTCAGTCAGGTAGAGCAGAGGAGAAGGTGCTCTAGGCAGAGAGAATTACAGGGTAAAGGCCCTACGGACAGTTCGAGCAGTTCAAGGTCCTATAATTGGAGTGCAGAGCAGCTGGGGGTCATCAGTGACTGGATTATGAAGAGTCTGAAGGACATGAGGGCCACAGTACGTTTTTCTTTTTCTTTTTTTTGGCCTGAGACTTGCGGCTTGTGGGATCTTAGTTCCTGACCAGGGATTGAACCCCGGCCCTCAGCAGTGAGAACTTGGAGTCCTAACCACTGGACGGCCAGGGAATTCCCAGCATTTCTTATTTTAAGAGCCATGAGAAGTCACTGAAGGATTTTTTTAAAGGGAGTGGCATTCCATTTCTGTTTTAAGGAGCTTCTTCTAGCAGCCAGGTAGATAGATCAGAGAAACAGGGGAGCGAAGGAAAGCCATCAGGAAACTGATGAGATGCTCAGGCAGAAGGTGGAGAGAAATTCCGTGGAGGGTGCAGACTGTGATGCATTAGAAAGGGGGAAGAAAAAGGAAGGTGTCAAGAATGGCTGTCTGGGGACTTCCCTAGTGATCCAGTGGCTAAGACTCTGCACTCCCAAGGCAAGGGTTCAATCCCCGGTCAAGGAACTAGACCCCACTTGCTGCAACCAGGAGTTCCCATGCTGAAACTAAAACCCAGTACACAGCCAAATAAATAACTTCTTTTTTTAAGATACTGCTAAGAAAACAACAAGAATGGCTGTCTGGCTTTGGTTGCTGCTTGTGCTGTTTTCGGAAATGGAAAAACGAGGGACTTCTCTGGTAGAGCAGTGGATAAGAATCCACCTGCCAATGCAGGGGTCATAGGTTCGATCCCTGGTATGGGAAGATGCCACATGCCCCAGAGCAACTAAGCCTGTGCACCACAAATACTGAAGCCAGTGTGCGCTAGGGCCTGAGAGCTGCAGCTGCTGCGCCTGCGTGCCACAGGGGAAGCCACTGCGATGAAAACCCCGCATACCAAAACGAAGAGCAGCCCCCACTCACCACAACTAGAGAAAGCCCACACAAAGCAACAAAGCCCCCGAGCCGCCAAAAATTAAAAGAAGAAGAAATAGAAATTGAATCAGGCTGGGCCTTCTGGATACTAGTTTTGTGTTTGGTTTAATCCAGAAGAGCCCTAACTCATCAGCCTGAGCTCTTCCTTTATCTTCTTTCTGCATCGCCTCCTCCCCTCCCACCCCATCCTTGACTCTGGCTCTGTCTGACCTGCATCCAGTTGCTGGCTCCCCAGCCTACCCATCCCCCCTCAACCTGACTGCTCATTCCCACCCTGGAGAGACCTTTCTTCAAGCCTTTCCTGCACCTTCCCAGGCCCTTGTGGCTGGAGCTCTGTCTGTCTGTTTGGGGCATCTGCTCTTGTTTCTCTGCCTCGTGTGTCTCTGAATACAGCTGTTGAACATGGCAGGGAGAAGACACACTTCTTTTTCCCAGATCTCAGAGGGCAGGGACTGGGTCTCCCCCCTCAGAATGGGGGTTCTCTGAAAACAGTAGCTATTTGTCTACCCTGAGACGGGGGCCCCACTTTGGGCGGGCCCTTCCTCCTGGCTCTGCTTCTCCAGCACTTCCCTGCCTGCCAGCCTGAGATGACAAGGAAGTTACAGCCCTGGACACAGGAGATTGGATCAGGGAGTGGCCACCTCACCCATCTGGCCCAGCCCAACCTGTGAGAAAATCCCTCTAGCTTCCCCTCCCACCCCAAGGCCTCTTGGGCTCCTCTTCCGTTACCTGCCCGTATTACTCAGTGGTGCATTTGAGGGAAAAGGCATAGGAGCCCCCACCTCCTGCCTGTATCCTGAAAATTCTGTGAAATCTCTGTGGGCAGAGTCTTCTTGAGAGTCCAAGCTTCTCAGAGGGGAAGGAGAGGGTGAAACCTCTGAGGCAGGAACAGAGGGGCCTGCCAGGGTCACCGAGCCCCCACAAAGGTCAGGGCAAGCAGAGCCCAAGCGGAGAGGAAGGCTAAGACAAGGGAGGCTGTGTGTGTGATTCTCTCCTGGAGTTGGGGCTGCGCCCAACCCACAGGGGCACTGATGGGCACTGAGACAGTTTACACCCACATCTCAGGGAAACTGAGGTACACGCACACACAGACACACATGCACACACCAAGAAACAGGAGCATGGAGCTGAGAGAAAGGCCTAGAAAGGCCTCAAAACCAAGAGAGGCAGGGCACAGCTGAGACCAGAGAGGAGAAAGCTCTGGGGAAGCCAGGGCCCGAGGTGCCACTGAGGCCCCCAGAACCTAAGGGCAGCTCTGTGCCCATGTGTGGCAGGAGGAGCCAAGTTACTCCATATGGGAGGGACTGGCAGAAGTGGGGCCACA
This sequence comes from Bos javanicus, assembly GCF_032452875.1. NCBI lineage: Eukaryota > Metazoa > Chordata > Mammalia > Artiodactyla > Bovidae > Bos > Bos javanicus. Next base: position 14,303,825 of record NC_083870.1, read on the forward strand.
GACAGGAAGCCCTGAGAGAGGAGCAGGGAGGAGGGGAGAGAGAGAGAAAGAGAGGGAGAGAGAGGGAGGGAAGGGAGGAGACCAAGGGAGGGGAAGACGGAAGAAGGCAGCGGGCAGGGATAGGAGGAGATCTAGGCTGGAGAGGGCTGAGATACTCAGGAGGAGGGGGAGAGGCTGGGAAGAAAGGGCTCCAGGGCTGGGGGTCAGAGGAGAGGAGGCACGCTGGTCAGGGCCTCTGACCCCAGGTCCCAACAAAGGTCTGCATTAGGACCACCACAGGCACAAGATGGATGGGACTGGGGCCTCCAGGCCCTTTGTGGCAGAGGATTAAAGGGAGCAGGCTCTGAGGAGGGTCCTCCAGAGTCCCCCACCTCTTGTGGGCTCCCCTACCCCTCTCCACAGTGACCTCAGGACCCTTCAAGTGTCAGCGGAAAGGGAGAGACTACTGGGGTGGCAAGGTGGGTTGGGGAGGGGGCGGGGAGAGGAGTCCAACCAGGTGTTTCTCTTGGCTGGGCCAGTCATACCTGAAAAAGATGAGGGACAGGGTAGCCGGACAGCCAGGGGACCTGGGAAAGTCCTTCGGCCCATCTAGAATCTCCCTGGGCCAGGTAACGAACCTGGGTCTGCCGCATTGCAGGCAGATTCTTTACCGTCTGAGCCACCAGGGAAGCCCAGAAAGTGATTCCATCATGTGCAAATAAGATGCAAAAGCGATGCCTACGGAGGCTCCAGGAGGCGTCTGGAGGTTAAGGCTGCTGCTGTAGTGAAGGTCAAGGGTCCCCGGGTCAGGTCTTCCCACCTCCCCTTCAGACCTGCCGCTGCCCTCCTGACCTCTTGGCTTCTTCCTGTCCTTGTACCCCTTGGCGCTGTCAGTCGAGAAACCAGTTCTGTTCCTGCCCTGGATAAAGATCTCTGGGCTGGGCTCTTCCCAGGCAGAGGTAGAAACCTGCCCAGCTGACAGCACCCCTACTCCTAGCCCGGGCTGTTAAGAGCTCCCCACCCCAGGCCCACCTGAGGTCGGCCTGACCCTTTCCTCACCATCCTTCCCACAGGCCCATACCCACTCAAAGAAAAATTCTCAGAGTGGGAGCTTGTAGGGAGCAGGGTCCCTCCTTTGCCTTCTTCCTTGGGTCTCCCAGGAGCCCTCGGGTTCCTCTCCTCCCATCCACACTCCCCATTCCGTTTGGGCTGGTGGGGTTTGTCTCTACCCACCGCCCCCCACCCCCGGCCCCCATCTTCCTCCACGACCCACCCGCTCCCCACTGGACTGACAATAGTTCCCAGACCGCAGGGTTAGCCCCTTGCCCGGTCACCGGCACCAAAGGAGGTAGGGTGAGATAGGGTTGACCCCACTTAACCGCAGCCCCTGGTCTCCTCTTGAGCCATCATTCATGTCCCATGACATTCTCGTCCTTTTCTCATCCCCTGGAGCGGCATGTCCCCACTCCTCCAACTGGAAGGGACTTTAAAAGGTCATCTCCTCCACTCTTACGCCTCCTCATCAAACGTATGCCTGACCTCTGCCCCTACCCAGCGCTCTAGAAACCCTATTCCTCCCGTCCCAGCCCTCCACAGTTGGCCAGACTCTCTCAGCTTCCCCCAGGGCACTTGTAGGGGAGGGGAAGATCAAAAAGTAGAGAAGGCAGTATTGGCAGCCATTGGGGGGATCTGGGGACGTCTGGAGGAGCCTGGACTCAGGTCTCAGCTCCCACCCCCACTCCTCGAGGTGAGCAGGTTGCCAGGCCAGGCTGGGATTCAAGCTGGTGACTCAAGCTGGAGCGGCCCGACAGCTGCACGGTCCTTGGCGTGAGCCCTCCCTTCCGGCCGCCCTGAGGTGGAATCTTAGAAGCTGGGAATTCAAGAACCAGAGAACAGAGTCCCGGAAGGAAGGGCCTTCGGGGATCATGCCTCTCCTTTGTTCAGAAAGAAACTGAGGACCAGAAAGTGGTGTGGCCCGCTTGGAGGGTCACTCAGGCAGCAGGGGAATTGTTGGTCCCAGTAAGAGGGGGATGCCTGATCCCCACAGATGTCAGCTCGACCCCTCCACACCTTCTTTCTCCACAGCTGGGAAGGTGGGTGCTCCAGGGTGGAGAGGTGTTAGGCTTCCCCTATGGCTCTCCTCCATCTCTCACCCAGGAGGGGGACAAGCCTCTGCTCCTTGCTGGGCCTCTCCTCTCCTTCCAGACTGAAGATTACGAGGCCAGGACAGGTGTGGCAGGCCATGAGCCTCAGGTGGGGGATTACGGGCTAAAGTTGCAGCAGGAGCCTAAGGGGAGGGCATCCTTTCTGGGCTCAGCTTAGAGCTGCCCAGGGAGAGACAGTCTCCTGCCCTTGGCGGGGCTCTGGCGTGGGACACTGGAGTTTCCTCAGAGGTCTGATCATCCAGCTCCAATACATCTCATGCCACTCACGGGGCTGCACCAAAGTGTAAGGAGACCCAAGGGCCAGACGGTCGTCCTGTTGGGTCAACTATGGCACGGGTGTCATCACTGTTTCCACAGGTGCTGACAAAGGCAGGGCCCCGGCCCAGCCTTGGGAAGATGGGCGGCATTTATTTCCTTGATAAACATTTATGGAGCATTAGCTATGTGCCGGAGAAGGCAATGGCACCCCACTCCGGTACTCTTGCCTGGAAAATCCCACGGACGGAGAAGCCTGGTAGGCTGCAGTCCTTGGGGTCGCTAAGAGTCAAGACACGACTGAGCGACTTCACTTTCACTTTTCACTTCCATGCATTGGAGAAGGAAATGGCACCCACTCCAGTGTTCTTGCCTGGAGAATCCCAGGGACGGGGGAGCCTGGTGGGCTGCTGTCTCTGGGGTCGCACAGAGTCGGACACGACTGAAGTGACTTAGCAGCAGCAGCAGCAGCTATGTAGTCCTGGATTTTCAACCATCCTCTCATCAACTGAGGAAATATTCTCTGACCTTCCCGTAGGTTCCAAGCACATCATTCTGGCTGCTTGTCCTCAGTTCCCCAGCCAGGATGGAACCCCCACAGCAAACTCTGGGGGACAAGGTGTCACAAGGGAGGGCCCTCTCTTCCCATAGCCAGCCTCTGCCATCCTCAGGCTGCCTGGGCCTCAGCGCCAGCCCCTTTCCTCGAAGCTGTGTCTAGAAGCTAAATCATGCAGTAAAACTTTCCTGCAATTGTCCTTCTGTCGTCACAGCCCCGACTCAGGAATCAGACGAGGAAACAGAGACAGAAAGGTGAGGTCATCCTTCCAGTAACCTGTTAAGTCAAGAACATGGATCACAACCCAGCTGAGTCCCAGGACTTAACAGAACAGGAGGGAGTCCCCCCTCCCACAATCCTCTTTGGCTCACTCCTTCTCTTGCCCCATTCCTCCAGGGAAGTCCTTCCTGGAGGCTAACTGGAGTGCCTCCTGCTGTAGCTCCGACTCCTCACTGGGAGCTGGAACCCAGAGGACAGGCTCCTTCCCTCAAGTGGGCTCAGGGACTGGCAAGAGGAGCAGTGTGGGCACTCCCCCGTGGGCACACTTTCTCCACCTCTCGCTTTCTGTCTCTTCTCCACCCTGATCCTCTCCCCTTCCCTCCTCTCTCCTCAGTTCCCGACTCCAGCTCCTGGCTGCGCGCCAGCATTGTTCCTGCCTGGCTCCCCGCTCCCCTCCTCCATCCCTCCCTGCCCTCTCCAGCCAGCCCAAGGGGCACCAGCCTGCCCATTCCCTGCCCCCCACCCCCCCACCCCCGTAGTCCCAGGCTAGAGGGTGGGGGTGAGATGACACCTTTCTGGTTCCATCCTCTGCTTCCTCGTTGCTCTGTCCTTCTAGTCCCCACTGATGGCTTCTACTCTGCCATAGAAGCCTGGAGAGCTTGGATTACTCAGGGGCCCTGGTTATTTTTAATGCCCTGGGCTCGGAAGATAAATATACCTCCCCTCCCCCCAGCTGCCCGAGACAGACCGACACCTCCTCCAGATTCCCTCCTTCTCCCACCATTTATCCAGTCTCCTCAGACTTGATAAATGCCTTTCCCTGACAGTCCCTCTTAGTGGGTCTCCCCACCCTAGACTCCCAGCAGGAAGACAAGTTGACCCCCAAACCCCACAGATGAGGTGGGAGGTGTCCTGGTGTCCTGGCTCCACCTAGTGGCTTCTTGAGACATCACACCCAGCGCGCCCTCAGGAGGCTGCCTCAGGCCTCAGAAAGCTCTGGGAAGGAGGCTCTGGCCAGGAGTCACTCCTTGGCCCCAGCCTCGGCCCTGGGACCCCTCTTCTACTCCGCCAGGGAAGGGGCCGGTGGCCAAGAGCCCAATTCTTCTTCCTCTCCCTTCTCCCACTTCATTTCTGCTTGATCCCACAAGGCAGAAAAGTTCTTCCTGGAATTAATATCCAGGCCTCTTGCTTTGGCTCAAAGAACCGAACTCTGGCAGGGAGTTCTGTGGTGGTCCAGTGGTTAGGACTCAGTGCCACAACCTTAGCTCAATCCCTGGTTGGGGAACTGAGATCCCACAAGCTGCTCAGCTCACCCAGGAAAAAAAAAGAAAAGAAAAAAATAAACACACAAAAACCCACTGACAATTGTTCCTGGCTGGAACTGCAGCTTTCCAGAGATGACATGGGGGGCGCCCTGGGGTCAAGACAGATTGTTTGTCATTCTTGGAGTGTTGGAATCCCCGGGGTTGAAGAAGCCACCAATGTCCTCTAGGACAGAGCCCAGAATGGATCACCCTAGAGTGTCCTGTCCCCCAATAACGGGGCTCACGCTCCATCTGGTGGCAACTTCCTCCAGGACAGAAACAAGTCCTATGGTCACCTCCTTTGTCTGGGCTGGCATCTGGGACCATCGCTTCTACCCATCAGGTCTGGTTCTCATTTCTGGGCCCCCTAAGAAAAGTCTGGGCCTTTTTACCCAAGAGCCCCTCAGCCCCTCACGTACTCCATCAATAAAGAATTACCTTATACACAGAGACATACCTCTCTATTCCCCTTACATCTCCTCCCTCCTCCCCAGAGGGAACTCCTATCCTCTCCTTTTTTATTTAAACCATTATTTTGCCTTTCAAAAATATTTTTACTACATATGTGCATGTCTCTAAACAGCACATGGTTTACTGTGCAGGTTTTACTGCTGTTTGCTTTTTTCTCTTAACAAGATGTTCGCGAGGTTCATCCACGTTTATGCGTTTCCACAGTTGCATTGAATGAACACACCTCACAACTGTGGAACATTTAAAAACCCTGATAAGTACCGAGACAATGTGGAGCAATGGGAATTCTGTGCACTGTTGATGGAGAGTAAGCTAGTATGCCCACTGTAAGAAACGGTGTGGCGGGAATTCCCTGGTGGTCCAGGGTTAACCCTCCATGCTTAGTCGGGATCAGATAAGCCTCACTACCAACACAAAACAAAATGAAAATCCACGGATGTGACCATGTCCAGTGGAGGTGAAGACGTGCCTTCCTTCCCAGCAGCGATTTCCTTCCAGTTGGCTCCCAAGAGAACACTAGGAGGCCCAGCAAAGAGTGTTTGCAGCAGCATGGGGGTAACAACCCAAACACCCCTCGGCTTATTCACTCATTTATTCATTTCACAAACATACATTGAACGCCTGTTGAGGATCAGGCGCTTGGACAGACAGGTGACCTCTTTGTGCTCAGGTAGGGTGGGTTATTATTGCCCCCATTTTATAGATGAGGAAGCTGAGAACCAGAGGTTAAGTGTCTCTCCAGGACTCAGGTCTGCCACCAGAGCCTGCACTCTTTTTTACAATTAACTAATTAATTTGTTTGCATTGGGTCTTAGTTACAGAACATGAAATCTTTCATTACAGTGCATGGATTCTCTAGTGGTGGTGCCTAACCCTAACCCTAGCCTTAACCCTAACCCTTGCGCTGTGTTTACTGAAGCCCACACACTCTCTGCTTCTGGCAAGTGGGTTTAGTTGCTCAGGGACATGTGGGGTCTCAGTTCCCTGATCAGGGATCCAACCGGCGTCCCCTGCACTGCAAGGCGGCTTCTTAACCACTGAACCACCAGGGAAGTCCACAGAGCCTGTGCTGTTAGCAGTCTTGCCACTCAATGGGTACATTATGGAGTGTCTGTGCCCCCTTCAGAGGGGTGCCCAGAGCCAAACTCAGCTATGGAATGTGGCCAGACCAACGTGGGTTTAGACAATCAGTCCGCAAACACCGGAGGGGACCTCAGTGCAGGTAGGGCATCAGGTACCGCCAAACACAGATGGCACCTTCCGTGTCTGTTTTGGGACTCCAGCTCAGTCCCAACCCTGGCCCCCAATTCCAGCTCCAGTCCAGCCCCAGATGGCTTTCTCTGTCCACTTCTCAAACCGGGTAGGTGGGTTGTGGTAGGGTGAAGACTGGATGACTTTAACCAGGGGAGAGAGGTTTGAGTCTAAAGTTAATCATCTCCCAGCTCCATGTGGCCCAAGATGGCTCCGAATGAGATGCCAGAAGAAGCATGAGGGAGGTAGGGATGAAAGACTTCCATTTAACACATAGCCAGGACATGGAGACAGCCTGAGTGTCCACCAACAGAGGAAAGGATAAAGAAGATATGGTGTATGCACACACACACACCGGAATATTAATCAGCCATAAAAAGGAACGAAATTTGGTCATTTGTAGAGACGTGGATGGACCTAGAGACTGTCACACAGAGTGAAGTAAGTCAGAAAGAGAAAAACAGGACTTCCCTGGGGGTACCGTGGATAAGAATCCATCTGCCAATGCAGGGGACACAGGTTCCATCTCTGGTCTGAAAAGATTCCACGTGCCTTGGAGCAACTAAGCCCGTGTGCCACAGCCACTGAGCCCATGTGCTGCAACTACTGAAGCCCGTGTGCCTAGAGCCTGTGGCCTCCACTAGGCAAGGAGAAGCCCCCATAGTGAAAAGCCCGTGCACCGAAACAAAGAGAAGCTGTGGATTGCCGCAACTAGACAAAGCCCTCGTGCAGCAATGAAGACCCAGCGCAACCAATAGGTAAATAATTTTCTAAAAAGAGAAAAACAAGTACCATATATTAATGCATATATGTGGAATATGAAAATAAATTGGTATAGATGATCTTATTTAGAAAGCAGAAATAGAGACACAGACAGAGAGAGAACAAACGGATGCCAAGGGGGGATGGGATGAATTGGGAGATTCGAGTTGACATATATACACTGTCAACTACAAATCGGCACTTGCCATGTACCTCGACAAGGATTAATTCATGTGCTACTGCAGCTGCTGACCTTCACCTTCAACACCCCTGGAACGAGTTCAGGGTAGAGAGCACTCCGGGGGGAGATCGGCATGACAGGTCTTCAGATAGTCAGGTATTTTCAGGAGGTATTTTATGAGTCCAATTGTTGTATCTCCCCATATCTAGAAAAGCACTAAAGTCCTTCGTGTTCATGACTGTTCCTCGTGACTAGCAAAGCTTCACAAGATGACCAGAAACCTTCTGGAAAAATACATGCTTGATGGCATGTATTCCTTCTTCGCCAGAATCACATGTATACTGACATTTCCCTCTCTGCTTCACTGGAGCAGTTTCTCAGAGCTAATCTGAAGTGCTGTCTCCCAGGCTGCAGTCCTCATTCTGCCTCCAATAAAACTTAACTTGCAGCTCTCCTGTAGTGCATGTTTAAAAAGCTGACAACACTGTTGACAGTATGTATAAAATAGATAGCTAACGAGAAACTGGGGGCTTCTCTGGTGGCTCAGATGGTAGAGAATCCACCTGCAATGCAGAAGACCTAGGTTCAATCCCTGAGTTGGGAAGATCCCTGGAGGAGGGAATGGCTACTCACTCTAGTATTCTTGCCTAGAAAACCCCAGAGACAGAGGAGCCTGGCGCGTCCATAGGATCACAGAGTCGGGCATGACTGAGTGACAACGCTTTCACTTTCAATGAGAACCTGCTGTGTAGCACAGGGAACTCTACTCGGTGCTCAGCGGTGCCCTATAATTAAAGGGAAGGAAGTGCAAAAAAGGGGACATATGTAAATGTTTAGCTGATTCACTTTGCTGAACAGCAGAAACGAACACAACATTGTAAAGCAACTACAATAAAAATTTGAAAAAATACTCATTCTAGCTGATGAGATTTTACCATGGAAGCAGTATGGTTGAAGTTTTGTTATCAAATTTATTTTATCGTGTATATTAAAAAAAATAAAGGAATCACAAATTTGTCTGTGAAAAAAAATAGTCTTCCCCACGTGGTCCTCTCTGATTCATCTTCTGCCCCACGTGCACACCCCCACCCGACTCCCCTGCTCGCATCATCACCTTTTTCCCCATAGGGAGGTACAGGCTGAGTCAGAACTCTGAGTTCAATTTCTATTCGTGTGGCCTTGGATAGGTTACTTATGTTCTCTGGGTTGTTTCCTTTGTTGGAAATCATGAATGACAATGATAATATTACCGGCCTCACTACCTAGATATTATAATTTTTAAAAGAAACCTTGCGCGCACTCGCAGGATTTCCCCAGGGAATGTGGCTTTTCTTGAGGCCATGGCGCCCCCTGGTGGCTGTACCCCACTGCAGCCCCTTTTCTTAATATTTTGCGGGGGTGGACACCTGAGCTGAGCCTGAGTCAGGCGACTGCTTCTTTGCAAGTTGCTCATCGAACCACAGACCCAGAGAGTCAGAAGGGAACAGCTCATTATTCTTTCCTCTATCTTCTCTCCCTGAATGACCTAGTCCATGCTCATAGTCCCCCTTATCCACTCCATTCAGGCATCCTGTTTCTAAAAGTGATCCCCAGCCTTGCACATTAAGCATCTCTTCCTGGGCCACCATCCCTCCCTGCCCTAGGGCCACGCCACGTGTATGGGAATCTTCCCTGCCCCTCCTTCCTCTCACATCTAGCTCTTCTAGGAATGGATACACCCTAAGTATTCTCATACTCTTCCCTCCTCTCCACTAGGTTCCAGTCTCATCACCTCTGAGGTGGCAATTGCCTCCCCATCGGCCATTAGGTCATGACTGACTGTCTCCTCTCCACCCCACCTGAATTCTATCTTTCTAAGATGCAGAGCTGGTCAGGTTACCATAGGTTAAGTTTAAAACCTTTTCAAGGCTCCTTGCTGCCTGGAGAACAAAGGCCCAAATTTAAACATGCTACAGTTTCCTTTGTCCCCTCCCCCCAGTTTATCACGTCAGACTCTTTGTGATCTCATGGACTGCAGCAAACCAGGCCTCCCTGTCCATCACCAACTCCTGGAGTTTACTCAAACTCATGTCCATTGAGTCAGCGATGCCATCCAGCCATCTCATCCTCTGTTGTCCCCTTCTCCTCCTGCCGTCAATCTTTCCCAGCATCAGGGTCTTTTCCAATGAGTCAGTTCTTCTCACCAGGTGGCCAAAGTATTGGGCTTTCAGCTTCAGCATCTGTCCTTCCAATGAATATTCAGGACTGATTTCCTTTAGGATTGACTGGTTGTATCTTCTTGCTGTCCAAGGGACTCTCAAGAGTCTTCTCCAACATCTCAGTTCAAAAGCATTAATTCTTCAGTGCTCAGCTTTCTTTATAGTCCAAATTCAAATCCATAGACAACTACTGGAAAAACCATAGCTTTGACTAGACGGACCTTTGTTGGCAAAATAATGTCTCTGCTTTTTAATACGCCATCTAGGTTGGTCATAACTTTTCTTCCAAGGAGTAAGCGTCTTAATGTCATGGCTGCAGTCACCATCTGCAGTGATTTTGGAGCCCCCAAAAATAAAGTCTGACACTGTTTCCACTGTTTCCCCATCTATTTACCATGAAGTGATGGGACCGGATGCCATGATCTTCGTTTTCTGAATGTTGAGTTTTAAGCCAACTTTTTCACTCTCCTCTTTCACCTTCATCAAGAGGTTTTTTAGTTCCTCTTCACCTTCTGCTATAAGGGTGGTGTCATCTGCACATCTTAGGTTATTGATATTTCTCCCGGCAATCTTGATTACAGCTTGTGCTTCATCCAGCCCAGCGTTTCTCATGATGTACTCTGCATAGAAGTTAAATAAGCAGGGTGACAATATACAGCCTTGACGTACTCCTTTCCCAATTTGGAACCAGTTCCAAATCAAGTCTCTCTACCCAATTGCATTCTATGGTTTCCACCTCTGTCTTCCAACATGCCCATTGGCTCCCTGAGGATGGGGCTCCCCCATAGTCATTTTTTTATCCCTTCATAATATTTATTTAGTGCCTCTGGTGCACCTGGCACACAATATGTGTTTTATAAATATTATTTGAATAAATTAATATGGAAACCAAGACCCAAAGACGTGAACTGACTAGTCCAAGGTTGCCTAGAGAGACAAGACTCTTTTTTTTCCTGCTCCGTTTTATTTTTTAAATTTTTATTGGAGCATAGTTGCTTTACTATGTTGTGTTAGTTTCTGCTACAGAACAAAGTGAATCAGTTGTACATATACCTATATCCTCTCGTGTTTAGATTTCTTTCCCTTTTAGGTCACCACATAACATTGAGTAGAGTTCCCTGTGCTGTACACTAGGCTCTCATCAGTTATCCATTTTATACATGTGTGTGTGTGCTCAGTCGTGTTGGACTCATTGCGATCCCACGGACTGTAGCCCACCAGGCTCCTCTGTGTATGGGATTTTCCAGGAAAGAATCCTGGAGTGGGTTGCCATTTCCTACTCCAGGGGATCTTCCCCAACCGGGGATTGAACCCATGTCTCCTGCATTGGCAGGGGATTCTTTACCACTGTGCCACCTGGGAAGCCCATTTTATATATTATATATCTCCCCTAGAGAAGGAACTAGCAACCTATGCTAGTATTCTTGCCTGGGAATTCCTGTGGACAGAGGAGTCTGGCGTGTTACAGTCCTTGGAGTCATAAAAGAATCAGACACGACTTAGCAACTAAATAACAACAGAGTGTATGTATGTCAATCCCAATCTCTGAATTCATCCCACCTTCGCTTCCCACCTTGATATTCATGTTTGTTCTCAATATCTGTGTCTCTAATTTCTGCTTTTCAAATAAGTTCATCTGTACCATTTTTCTAGATTCCACGTGTTATTAGATGATATATGCTTTTCTCGTTCCGACTTCACCTGTATGACAGTCTCTAGGCCCATCCATGTCTCAGCAAATGGCACTATTTTGTCCCTTTTCACGACTAAGTGGCATTCCATTGTATATATGTACCACATCTTCTTTATCCATTCCTCTGTTAATGGACATTTAGGTTGCTTCCTTGTCTTGGCTCCTATAAATAGTGCTGCAATAAACATTGGGGTACATAAAAATATTTCTGTATTTGGCCTTACTTATAGCATGTGGGATCTTAGTTCCCCAACCAGGAATCAAACCCAGGCCCCCTGCACTGGGAGCAGGGGAAGTCTTAGCCATGGTACCACAAGGGAAGTCCCCTAGATGTGTTTTTGAATTATGGTTTTCTCCAGGTATATGCCCAGGAGTGGGATTGCTGGCTCATGTGGTAGTTCTGGTTTTAGTTTTTTGAGGAAACTCGGTTATGTTCTTCATAGTGGCTGTGTCAACTTACATTCCCACCAACGGTGTAAGAGGGTTCCCTCTTCTCCACACTCGCTGCAGCATTTATTGTCTGTAGATGTTTTGATGATGCCCATTCCATCCAGTGTGAGGTGCCACCTTACCCTTGTCATAGATTAGGCGAACATGGGTGTGTGGGTTTATCCCTGGGCTTCCCATCATGTTCCACTGATCTCTATTTCTATGTTTGTGCCAGGACCACACGAGAGATAAGGCTCTGTATGCAATGCTTTTCCCGTCCCGCTTGCAGCCCCTCGGTCCCTCCCCCAGCATGGAGGATGGGGAGGCCATCTGGACTGTTGTGGAGACTTGGCGAAAGGAGAAGGGTGCCAAGCCATGCCAGCCCCATCACCCCTCCAGCTGGGAAAGGAGCAAATGAAGAGAGAAGGAACATTTCTCTCTCCCGGCTCCAGCTCCAGCTCTAAGCCTCCCTCATGTGATGGGGAAGAGCAGGATGGAAAGGCAGGGTCCAGCCAGGACCCAAGGCTCTCAGGCCAAAGCCAGACTTCCCCTGAGGGGCCCTGGGCTAGCTCTCTGCTCTGCTGATCACTTCCTCAGCACCAGCTGTCTTTCCCTCTTTAGTTCTCCAGGTCTCTTGGTACAGAGGTTCCCAAAGTTGTCGTCTCTCTTACCATCTGGTCTCCATCCCGCTCACTTCCTTCTTCCCATCTCTTGTTGCCAAAAGATTTATGACTCCTTGCTGATGTTACGCCTGCCACATATGTCCAGCAGGACCCATCTAGTCCTGCAAGTGGAGGGGAAGAGAGAAGGGGGATAGGGGGATAAAAAGGAGGGGCCAAGTTAGGAGTGAGGCAAGAGTGACTTCTTGGGACGTCTCTGGCAGTGCAGTGGTTGAGACCCCATGCGTACAATGCAGCGGGTACAGATTCCATCTCTGGGTGGGAACTAAGATCCCACATGCTGCATGGCCAAAAAAAAAGAAAAAAATGGGTGACTTCCCACCCCTGCCTTAGCCTCTGCGTTAAAAGCAAAGAAGTGTGAGGCAGGGGAGGTAACAAAATGAACAGCTTTAGATCTTTCTGACCACTGCCTGAAATGACATTCTGTTGTGTCTCCCTCTCCTGTCCCTTAAGGACACTTTGGCAGGCCTCCTTCTGAGGCTTCCTTCTCTGAAGGAGGGAGGAAGAGACAGGAGTGACTGACACTTATCCAGTGCTACAGCCAGACCCCCTCAGCTTCCCTTGGGAGTGGTGACTCCCGAAGCTTGCTGCCCATCGGCGAGCTTCTTACAGAGTCCTCTAGGCACACAGAACCTCACCTGTCCTTCTTGGTGGTCCCCTCTATTCCTACCCACCTCTCTTCAGTGTCTGTATGTCTTTTACTCAGTAAGGCCCAGGGAGCAGATGAACCAGGCCCCTGCCCTAAAAGACAGCTACCCAGAAGTGGGACCCCAGTGTGCCTCCAGCGGGATGCCCAGTCCTGAGGAGTCATCCCCTTGAAAGGCCTCACTGACTTGCCTCGGTGGGTGTCACCTTCCCCTCTGAGCAGGAGAGGGGAACCCACAGCTGCCCTCCACGGCTGGCCACCCTGCACTCCAGTCCTGCTGCATACAGCCTCTTTACCCTCTGTCTCTCTCTCTCCTGGAGACTGGGACACGGGTAAGCCCTTCCATGTGGGTCTGCCAACTTTCATTAGGATACGTATGATGCTCAGAGCCTGTTATGCTTTAGTTTGAGAATGTACCTTTAATCCTGAGACATGAGTAGATTCAGAAAGTCTTCATCGGGGACTTCCCTGGTGGTCCGATGGCTAAGACTCTGAGCTCCCAGTGAAGGGGGGCCCAGGTTCAATCCCAGGTCAGGGAACTGGATTCCACATCCTGAAACTAGAAGATTCTACATGCTTCTACTAAGACCTAATAAAAAAAAGAGAAAATCTTCATCAAACAGTATTCCAAGTTGGCTTACTAACTGCTCATCTTCCTCTGGGATCAATTCCAACCTGCCAAGTTCCCTCTTAAAATACTGTGTCCAGAACAATATTCCAGATGTGGAGGGCAAAAGGAATGTCACCACTCCTGATCTGGAGCTTCACATCTATTACTTACTTGTATCCTTTTTACTTTTTCAGGTAGCTTCATCATGGTCCTTGGTTGATAATGAGTTTGTGGTCTGCTAAAATCCCCAGGTTTTCTTTACTAGATAGACTTTACTCTTTCCTTATGCTGTTGATTTTTTTTTTGAAATCTAAATCAGATTTTACATTTATCCTAATTAAAATTCATCTGGTTCATTTTTTCTCCTATTCTATCAAAGCCTAACTCCCATTTCCTGAATAATATGTAGATTTAATCAATACAGTTTCTGTGATTTCATCCATCTTTATTAAAAGTTTGTGATCTACAGGACCAAGGACAGAAACCTGAGGGCCCAGGGAGCCCCTCAGCTTTGTCATAGATGTCTCTGGGGATGGCTACTGAACTGTTTTTTGTTTGTTTGTTTAAATTTATTTATTTTAAATTATTATTTTTAAAAATATCTATTTATTTATTTGGCTGTGCCAGGTCTTAGTTGAGGCATGTGGGATCTAGTTCCCTGACCAGGGATCGAACCCGGGACCCATGCATTGGCATTTTGGAGTCTTAGCCACTGAACCACCACAGAAGTCCCTTAAATTACTTTTTATTGAAGTATAGTTGCTTTGCAATATTGTGTTAGTTTCTGCTGTACAGCAAAGTGAACCAGCTATACATACATCAGATATACATAACCCCTCTTTTTGGGACTTCCTTCTCATTTAGGTCACCACAGAGCACTGAATAGGGTTCCCTGTGCTGTATAGTAGGCTCTCGTTAGTCATCTGTTTTGATGACTACATAGTAGATAGTCTGAATTTGGCAATAAGGAGTTCATGATCTGAGCCACAGTCAGCTCCTGGTCTTGTTTTTGTTGACTGTATAGAGCTTCTCCATCTTTGGCTGAAAAGAATATAATCAATCTGAATTTGGTGTTGACCATCTGGTGATGTCCATGTATAGAGTTTTCTCTTGTGTTGTTGGAAGAGGGTGTTTGCTATGATCAATGCATTTTCTTGGCAAAACTCTATTAGTCTTTGCCCCACTTCATTCCGTATTCCAAGGCCAAATTTGCCTGTTACTCCAGGTGTTTCTTGACTTCCTACTTTTGCATTCCAGTCCCCTATAATGAAAAGGACATCTTTTTTGGGTGTTAGTTCTAAAAGGTCTTGTAGGTCTTCATAGAACCGTTCAACTTCAGCTTCTTCAGCGTTACTGGTTGGGGCATAGACTTGGATTACTGTGATACTGAATGGTTTGCCTTGGAAACGAACAGAGATCATTCTGTCGTTTTTGAGATTGCATCCAAGTACTGCATTTCGGACTCTTGTTGACCATGATGGCTACTCCATTTCTTCTAAGGGATTCCTGCCCGCAGTAGTAGATATAATGGTCATCTGAGTTAAATTCACCTATTCCAGTCCATTCTAGTTCGCTGATTCCTAGAATGTCGATGTTCACTCTTGCCATCTCCTGTTTGACCACTTCCAATTTGCCTTGATACATGGACCTGACATTCCAGATTCCTATGCAATATTGCTCTTTACAGCATCGGACCTTGCTTCTATCACCAGTCACATCCACAACTGGGTATTGTTTTTGCTTTGGCTCCATCCCTTCATTCTTTCTGGAGTTATTTCTCCACTGATCTCCAGTAGCATATTGGGCACCTACTGACCTAGAGAGTTCCTCTTTCAGTATCCTATCAGTTTGCCTTTTCATACTGTTCATGGGGTTCTCAAGGCAAGAATACTGAAGTGGTTTGCCATTCCCTTCTCCAGTGGACCACATTCTGTCAGATCTCTCCACCATGACCCACCCGTCTTGGGTTGCCCCATGGGCATGGCTTAGTTTCATTGAGTTAGACAAGGCTGTGGTCCTAGTGTGATTAGATTGACTAGTTTTCTGTGATTATGGTTTGACTAGTTTTCTGTGATTATGGTTTCAATGTGTCTGCCCTCTGATGCCCTCTTGCAACACCTACTGTCTTACCTGGGTTTCTCTTACCTTGGACGTGGGGTAAATTCAGACTTAAATTGAAGAAAGTAGGGAAACCCACTAGACCATTCAGGTATGACCTCAATCAAATTCCTTATGATTATACAGTGGAAGTGAGAAATAGATTTAAAGGACTAGATCTGATAGATAGAGTGCCTGATGAACTATGGACAGAAGTTCATGACTTTGTACAGGAGACAGGGATCAAGACCATCCCCAAGGAAAAGAAATGCAAAACAGAAAAATGGCTGCTGAGGAGGCCTTACAGATAGCTGTGAAAAGAAAAGAAGCAAAAAGCAAAGGAGAAAAGGAAAGATATATGCATCTGAATGCAGAGTTCCAAAGAATAGCAAGAAGAGATAAGAAAGCCTTCCTCAGTGATCAATGCAAAGAAATAGAGGAAAACAACAGAAAGGGAAAGACTAGAGATCTCTTCAAGAAAATTAGAGATATCAAGGGAACATTTCATGCAAAGATGGGCTCGATAAAGGACAGAAGTGGTATGGACCTAACAGAAGCAGAATATATTAAGAAGAGATGGCAAGAATACAGAGAAGAACTGTACAAAAAAGATCTTCATGACCCAGATAATCATGATGGTATAATCACTGACCTAGAGCCAGACATCCTGGAATGTGAAGTCAAGTGGGCCTTAGAAAGCATCACTACGAACAAAGCTAGTAGAGGTGATGGAATTCCAGTTGAGCTATTCCAAATCCTAAAAGATGATGCTGTGAAAGTGCTGCACTCAATATGCCGGCAAATTTGGAAAACTCAGCAGTGGTCACAGGACTGGAAAAGGTCAGTTTTCATTCCAGTCCCAAAGAAAGGCAATGCCAAAGAATACTCAAACTACTGCACAATTGCACTCATCTCACACGCTAGTAAAGTAATGCTCAAAATTCTCCAAGCCAGGCTTCAGCAGTACGTGAACCGTGAACTTCCAGATGTTCCAGCTGGTTTTAGAAAAGGCAGAGGAACCGGAGATCAAATTGCCAACATCTGCTGGATCATGGAAAAAGCAAGAGAGTTCCAGAAAAACATCTATTTCTGCTTTATTGACTATGCCAAAGCCTTTGACTGTGTGGATCACAATCAACTGTGGAAATACTGAAAGAGATGGGAATACCAGACCACCTGACCTGCCTCTTGAGAAACCTCTATGCAAGTCAGGAAGCAACAGTTAGAACTGGACATGGAACAACAGACTGGTTCCAAATAGGAAAGGGAGTATGTCAAGGCTGTATATTGTCACCCTGCTTATTTAACTTCTATGCAGAGTACATCATGAGAAACGCTGGGCTGGAAGAAGCACAAGCTAGAATCAAGATTGCTGGAAGAAATATCAATAACCTCAGATATGCAGATGACACCACCCTTATAGCAGAAAGTGAAGAGGAACTAAAAAGCCTCTTGATGAAAGTGAAAGTGGAGAGTGAAAAAGTTGGCTTAAAGCTCAACATTCAGAAAACGAAGATCATGGCATCTAGTCCCATCACTTCATGGGAAATAGATGGGGAAACAATGGAAACAGTGTCAGACTTTATTTTTTTAGGCTCCAAAATCACTGCAGATGGTGATTGCAGCCATGAAATTAAAAGACGCTTACTCCTTGGAAGGAACGTTATGACCAACCTAGACAGCATATTCAAAAGCAGAGACATTACTTTGCCACCAAAGTCTGTCTAATCAAGGCTATGGTTTTTCCAGTAGTCATGTATGGATGTGAGAGTTGGACTGTGAAAAAAGCTGAGTGCTGAAGAATTGATGCTTTTGAACTGTGGTGTTGGAGAAGACTCTTGAGAGTCTCTTGGACTGCAAGGAGACCCAACCAGTCCATTCTGAAGGAGATCAGCCCTGGGTGTTCTTTGGAAGGAATGATGCTGAAGCTGAAACTCCAGTACTTTGGCCACCTCATGTGAAGAGGTGACTCATTGGAAAAGACTCTGATGCTGGGAGGGATTGGGGGCAGGAGGAGAAGGGGACGACAGAGGATGAGATGGCTGGATGGCATCACCAACTCGATGGACATGAGTCTGGGTGAACTCCGGGAGTTGGTGATGGACAGGGAGGCCTGGCGTGCTGCGATTCATGGGGTCGCAAAGGGTCGGACACGACTGAGTGACTGAACTGAACTGAACTAGTAGATAGTACTGTACGTATGCCAACCCCAACCTCCCAATTCATCCCCCCTTTTCCCCCTTTGATATCCATAAATTTGCTCTCTGTAGCTGTGTCTCTATTTCTGCTTTGCAGATAAGTTCATCTGTATCATTTCTCTAGATTCCACATATAAGTTATATTAAACAATATTTGTTTTTCTCTTTCTGACTTACTTCACTCAGTATGACAGTCTCTAGATCCTTCCATGTCTCTGCAAACGGTGTAACTTCATTCCTTTTTATGGCTGAGTAGTATTCCATTGTATATATGTACCACATCAAGGTGTCCTGCATTGCAGGCAGATTCTTTACCATCTGAACCACCGGGGAAGCCCTCAACATTCCATTGTATATATGTACCACATCCTCTTTATCCATTCCTCTGTTGATAGACATATAAGTGAAGTGAAGTGAAGTCACTCAGTCGTGTCTGACTCTTTGCGACCCCAGGGACTGTAGCCTACTAGGCTCCTCCGTCTGTGGGATTTTCCAGGCAAGAATACTGGAGTGGGTTGCCATTGCCTTCTCCAGATAGACATATAGGTTGCTTCCAAGTCCTGGCTATTGTAAACAGTGCTGCAGTGAACACTGGGGTTCATGTATATTTTTACAATTTTTATTTATTTATTTACTTTTGGGTGGGCTGGGTCTTCACTGCTGCGTGTGGACTTTCTCCTGTTCCAGGGAGCAGGGCCTACTCTTTCTTATGGGCTTCTCACTGTGGTGGCTTCTCTTGTTGCGGAGTATGGGCTCCAGAGTGTGGTCTCAGTATTTGTGGCTTAATTGCTCTGCAGCATGTGGAATCTTCCCCAACCAGGGATGGAATCCATGTCCCCTACATTGGCAGCTGGACCACCAGGGAAGTCCCCTCCATGTGTCTTTTTGAATTATGGTTTTCTCCAGGTATAGCCCCAGGAGTGGAATTGCTGGCTGATGTGGGAGTTCTGTTTTTAGGTTTTTGAGGAACCTCCATACTGTTCTCCATAATGGTGGTACCAATTTACATTTCCACCAACAGTTTAAGAGGGTTCCCCTTTCTTCACACTCTCTCCGGCATTTATTTGTTCTGTAGATTTTTTGATGATGCCCATTCTGACCACTGTGAGGTGATACCTCATGGTAGTTTTGATTTGCGTTTCTCTAATAATTAGTGATGTTGAGCATCTTGTCACATGTGTTTTTGGCCATGTAGATGTCTTCTTTGGAGAAATATCTATTCACATCTTCCACCCATTTTTTCATCGGGTCATTTGCTTTTGATATTGAGCTGCATGAGCTGTTTGCATGTTTTGGAGATTAATCTCTTGTCAGTTGCTTCACTTGCAAATATTTTCTCCCATTATGAGGGTCTTTTCATCTTGTTTATGGTTTACTGTGCAAAAGCTTTTAAGTTTAATTAGGTCCCATTTGTTCGACTAATGAACTTTGTATCCACTCACTGTAGAATCAGGTAGCCTGTGTGTCCTGGGCCCAGGGACATAAAAAGTGCAGGCAAAGGCCTCACAAAAGTCACAGTAACAGTGCAACCCCGCCTCCCAGCCCCGGGGAAGGAGAAGACACCTGGCCCACCTTGCATCCATTGAGTGTCTCCTGGCCCATGCTGCTGCTGCTGCTGCTAAGTTGCTTCAGTTGTGTCCGACTCTGTGCGACCCCATAGACGGCAGCCCACCAGGCTCCCCGTCCCTGGGGTTCTCCAGGTAAGAACACTGGAGTGGGTTGCCATTTCCTTCTCCAATGCATGAAAGTGAAAAGCTTCATGAAGTCGCTCAGTCGTGTCTGGCTCTATCGACCCCATGGACTGCAGCCTACCAGGCTCCTCCGTCCATGGGATTTTCCAGGCAAAAGTACTGGAGTGGAGTGCCATTGCCTTCTCTGCTCCTGGCCCATAGAGGGCCTCATTTTCCTCAGCTTCTCATCACATCAAGTAGTAGTTCTCTGTTTAGAACTGGCTGGGTCTTGGTGTCAGCTCCACCAGCTGTGGTTGTGGGACCCACCTTCTCCTGCCTCGGGAAAATCAACATCCCGCTCATCTCCAGCATTTCAGATCATCTCTGGTTCCCAAGACTCTCCAAACTCACGAGAGTGGCTCACGGGAAAGGTATGCTCTAGCTTGATGGCTTTCAAGGCTTTTTGTACAAAGACCTCCCTGTACCTGATCTTGTTTGATCCTCAGAACAAACACCTGGATATGGATAAATATTAACCTCCTTTATAACATAGGTGAACTGAGGCTCAGTTGGAGAACCTACGTGATTTGCCTAAGGTCAATCAGCTAGAAAGTGTAAAAGTCAGACCCAGGGCTCTCTGCATGAGACACAGTGCCAAACATCTCGCCTGTGGGTGACAGTGAGGGGCCCAGGAGAGAAAGTCTCCACACCCCTGCCACTCCAATGTCTCCAGGGGACCCCTCCATGGATCCCAGGGATCTCAAGTATCATCTCTCCCTGAATAGCCAAGAAGTGAAAAGGGAAGGAGAAACTCCAAGTCAGCATTCCTGGGTACAACCCTCGGGAGGCCTCAGCCCAAACCGAACGGCAGGATTGGTGAGGTAATGTGGGGGTGGAGATGCCTCAGCCCCCCACACCATGTCCGCTGCCCTCTGCATTCCAGTGGACCAGTGAATTCAAACTCCACTTGGCCTAATGGGATAGCCTCCAGGTCATTGATCCTGCTGTGCTCCCTTCTCAGAAAAACTTCTCCACCCTCTGTGTTCCCCTGGGTCTCCGTGGACGCCTCGGATGCTAAGTATTATGACAACCTTATTGGTTACCCCCACCACCGTTGTTGCCCTCCCGTTAGCAAATCATGAGCTCCTCCAGGGGTGGAACATACTGCTGACACAGAGTAGGTTTCGAGCTAAATTGGATGCACATGAGCATAAATTCCTTCCCCCTTCAAGGAATCTCATTATTCTCCGCTCTCCCCCTCTGACGCTGGTTCCCCTTTACAAGCCCCAAATCCCACCTCCTTCACTACCCAGTTCAAGGACCTCCCCTCCTCCAGAAGGCCTTCCCAGCTACTCCCGCCCTCAGTGAGCTCTTTGTCTCCTGAACTGTGGAGCTCTCAAAGGGATGTTTTGAGGATTCAGTCAGATAACGTAAATAAAATGTTAGAACATGATTTGGCACATTCCAAAGGCTGGATAAATTTGGACGCCTTGTGACTAAGAGATGCCTCTTTCTGCTTCTTCGTCTTGGCACAGTCTGAGAGCCACCAGGGGGCGCCCTCTGCACAAAAATCCCTGTCACCGAGGACGGGCTGGAGTGTCCTTCCCACTACCCCCCCACCGACCCCCGAGAACTGAGAGTGAGAGGTGGGGTTTCATTACCTAAAAGGTGGGTATATGAACTTCAGGTTATATGAAAGAGGAGTAGAAAGGATGAGGTGAATAATGGAAAGAACACCCTTTTGCCTGCTCCTTCGTTTCCTGATGGAGACTGAGGAAATGGGGTGTGCGTGCATCCGCGGTGCCTCCCAATAGCACATACTTGGTGCTTTCCAGGCAATGTGTTTTCTGACCTCTGTCTTCAATGCAGCCTTCTTCCAGTATTTCAGGAGGGTGAGTCTTTGCTATTTAGGAAAAACATGGCCACATCTATCCTTTCAGCCGTCCCATGAGAGTTCCATCAGCGCTCCCATTTTATGGATCAAGAAACTGAGTCCGAGAAGAATTCAATGACACTTTTCTTGGATGCCCTGAGTAACAGACTCGCACCCCCTCGCAGGCCTAAATCCCTGGATCCCTTCCACAGGCTCAGTTCTGTGTATTATCTCCTTTTATCTGGGTTGATGACCTTGCCTCACGCCCTCCTTCGCCTGAAAGCCACCGCCATCGGATCGGATTTTCCCGGCATGGATTTTCCCTTGGTTCCGCTCTACAGTACCCCGGGGCGGCAGGGACAGAGGCTGCCGCCGTCGCTCTGAACCCTAAGGGGTTAAGAGCTGTGTCCCGCCCCTTTTCCCGCCAGGCTGGCGGGAGTATGAATAGGCTCGCTCCCACTCCCGACTCCCAGTCGCTCCGGTTGCTCCTCGCCCCGCCCCGTCATTGTCCCCATCCGCGTCTTTTCCCTTCCGTCCCCAAAGCTTTGAGAGCTGCTGGCTTCTCCTGGTGCTCCGAGTCTCTCCACCTTCGGTGGGTCAGACGAGCAGGATGGAGGGCTGCCTGGGGGAGGAATCTTTTCAGATGTGGGAGCTCAACCGGCGCCTGGAGGCCTACCTGGCCCGGGTCAAGGCGCTAGAAGAGCAGAATGAGCTGCTCAGCGCGGAGCTCGGGGGTCTCCGGGCACAGGCCGGGGACACCTCCTGGAGGGCTCGTGCCGACGACGAGCTGGCGGCCCTACGGGCCCTCGTCGACCAGCGCTGGCGGGAGAAGCACGCGGCCGAGGTGGCGCGCGACAACCTGGCAGAAGAGGTGGAGGGCGTGGCGAGTCGGTGCCAGCAGCTGCGGCTGGCCCGGGAGCGGACCGCGGAGGAGGTGGCCCGCAGCCGGCGTGCGGTCGAGGCCGAGAAATGCGCCCAGGCCTGGCTGAGCACCCAGGCTGCGGAGCTGGAGCGCGAGCTGGAGGCTCTGCGCGTGGCGCACGAGGAGGAGCGCGCCGGCCTGAACGCGCAGGCTGCCTGCGCCCCCCGCGGCCCCGCTCCGCCCCGGGGTCCCCCCGCGCCAGCCCCCGAGGTGGAGGAGCTGGCTCAGCGGCTGGGCGAGGCGTGGCGTGGGGCAGTGCGCGGCTACCAGGAACGCGTGGCGCACATGGAGACGTCGCTGGGCCAGGCCCGCGAGCGGCTGGGCCACGCGATGCAGGGCGCCCGCGAGGGTCGCCTGGAGCTGCAGCAACTCCAGGCAGAGCGCAGCGGCCTTCAGGAGCGCAGGGCCGCGCTGGAGCAGAGGCTGGAGGGCCGCTGGCAGGAGCGGCTGCGGACCACTGAGCAGTTCCAGGTGAGGAAGCCGGGGGCGGGGACTGGGCAAAACAAGGCTTCAGGAAGTCCTTTTGGGGTTCAGAGACCTGGGAAGGGGAGTGGGCAGTGGGGGTGGCTGTAGATTTAGGGGCCACTTTTTAGAAAACCATGCCTGGTGCCGCCAGCCTGGACTCTCACAACTCTGGCTAGTGCAGGGTTGGAGGTTCAGATTCCTCTCAAAGCACACCTCGAAGGGCCGAAAGGCCCAAGACGTTGTAGCATTCTCCTCCCTGTCTGGATGGCACCCTCCCACCCTGATGGCCCCTGGGCCCCTCCCTAGGCTCTGCTATCACTCAGAAGATGCTCAGGATTTGGCCTCTCAGTCTCCAAGTTCTCAACAGCCCTCCTCCCCCTGGCAGGAGAGGGTGAGGGGCCCTGGATGAGGGGCCACCAGCCCCTTCTCCCTTGTCAGGGCTCTTCAGCTCCTGAGTACATTCCAGAGGCCTGGGACAGCTGCTCCCCCTCACACTGCGCAGATGTGACCAGCAGCTGAGAAAACAGCCTCCTGCCTGGCCCAGACAGAGGTCTCACTATCCCCCACTCCCCCTTCAGAGGAGAAAGATTCCAGAACATGAGAACGTGTGGGAAGTGGAGGGGGCGGAGCCGAGGGTGGGGAGCGGGAGACAGTGGCTGGGACCCCGGCGGTTTGGCTTCCAGTCCTGCAGGCTCCAGGCCTGTTGATTAATCGTTTTTCCTTCTGCTTCCACTTTTCCCCCTTCTCCTACTCTCTGTAACCCATCTCCTCTCCTCCCTCACCTCCCCCTTCCTGTGGGAGTTGAATTCTGAGCCGCATGTGCTACCATTTAATCAGCATCCTCAGAGGAGGAGCCAGGCCGTGGGATAGGACTGAGAGGGGCCCTTTGCAGAGGCTCCAGAAGGGGGTTTTCTGGGCAGGGAGTGAGGTAGGGGAGGCAGGAATCTGCTCTGCGGAGAAGTTAATCAGGAAGCGAAGCTGCTGCTGCAGCAGCCAAGGGGGATGGAGGTGAGTGAGGGGGAAGGAGCCCTCCCCTTCACTGACTACCTCTGGGTTGCTCTGCAGCTGGCCGTGGAGGCCCTGGAGCAGGAGAAACAAGGCCTCCAGAGCCAAATCGCCCAGGTCCTGGAAGGTCGGCAGCAGCTGGCACACCTCAAGATGTCCCTCAGCCTGGAGGTGGCCACATACAGGTAGAGCCTGACCCTGACCCATGGGGATACACAGATGCACAAGTCTATGTGGGGGCAGACTCCTCGCCTGAACGGGCCCAGAGCCATGGGTGGGGTGGGGGCTCTGCCACCACTTGGTCCTGTGACCCTAGGCTGATCCCTTCCACCTAAGCCCACCTGCTCTCCTGTGGGTTCAAGACCGGAGAAGTATCCTGTGCCCAGGAGACCCTCCAAGGAGCGGTGATATAGCTGAGTGGGACAGCCTCGAAGGAGAAGGCTGGAGACCTAGAGGTCATCTGCATCCAGAACATTACCCCCAAGGGGCTGAAAAGCCCAGTCCCTGTGTGTGCACACTCACACCAAGAGGGTGATGTCCTTGAGCAGCCTCAGGAAGGAGGAACCGCAGGTGTGGGCTGGCGGCACCGACTTGCCACCTGACCTGGGCCTCAGTCTCCCGGTCTGGAGGATGGGAGATGGGCTAGGTGACAACCAAAGTCCCTTCCATCCTGAATGTCCGGGGGCCTGACTCCTATCAAGCCTTGGTGCCCTTGGCCTTGGCCTTGCCCAGCCCATCTACTGACCATACCCTGTTGGCTCAGGAAAGGTTGAGACCAAGGAAGTGCTGCTTCTCTGGCTCTGTGGCCTTGGGCAAACCCACAGTCTCGCCTGGGAAACTGATCTGGTTAGCCAAGGCCCCACTGATGGAGCCTGAGGAAGGAAGGGGCTTTGCCATGGTGAAGGATTGCGTACTGCAAGCCCGCAGGGTGGGGCCAGGGCTGGAGAGCCTATGAAGACAATGCCCCGAGAATCCACTGACTCCACTGACGAACAAAAGCAGGGGCCCCGGAAAAAGCTCAGGAGGGGAGGGGAGGCAGGGTCCAGAGGAGGAAAGTCAGTGAGGCTCCAAGGATGAGAAGGAAGGGGCTCCACCTCCACAGAGATCAGAGAGCAGCTCGGTGCTGCAGCAGGAAGAACCGAGAAAATGCTAACCAGACTCAGAGATGATGAAGAAGAGCACAGAGCCGATAGATGTTCCGCATAACTTGTTGATTTGATCGGTCCTCCTTCCCCGCAACTGGTCCCCGCCTTCTTAGTCCCCATGGGACACTAAGGCAGGGGCGTGGACACAAAGACCTTCATTGACCTGAAAGGCTTGGGATCCAGACTACTTAGAGATCCCCAGATAAGAGCCTTGACCCCTTGTCAAACCACTGAGGGGAAAGGTCTGGGCAGGCTTAACCTGGGTTTTGAGGCATGAAAAGGATTTGGAGAGAGGGAGCTGAATTCTTTTGTTTTTGTCTGTAACCAGCTCTGGGGGCCCTGGGGGAGGAGGAGGAGGAGGAGGGGGGAGCCTATCCCATGGGAACGGCCTGAGAATTCCCACTTCCCCAGGGAAGCCCCCTCCTCAGACCCTCCAGATGGCGGTGTGGACAAAGGCAGCAATTAGCATGAGAATCGGCCCCCCACCCGGAGGATGAGGTCATAGGCCTGGGATGGGGAGGGGACTAGTCTAAGCGCTGTGTGGGGGTGTGTATACTCTGTGTCGACTGTGTGGGAACCGCTTGTGTGTCTGTGAGTCCAGCTGTGTGTTCAAATAAGTGTGTGACTCTGTGTGAGCAAGTGTGTGCTATCTGTGGGTGTGACCATGTGATTTCATGGGCAGAGCCAAGCACAACCCCATTGTGGCTTTTGTGTGATAGTGGTGAAAGTGAGGAGGAGGCCTGCCAGGCGGGGCCTGTGACTTTCCCCTGGCTGGCTGGCCTGCTGGCCTGTGGGCAGAGGGCTGACCCGGCTTTTCTTCCTTCGTCCCCAGGACCCTCCTAGAGGCTGAGAACTCACGGCTGCAGACACCTGCAAGCGGTTCCAAGGCTTCCCTCAGCTTTCTGGGTAAGAGGAGGGGCCAGGTTTCCCCCAGAACTTTACCTTTGCTTCCTCTTCATACCCCAGAGCGATTTATTTTTTGAGATGAGAAGCAGGAAAGCCTAATTCTTGACCCCATGGCCCCTAACATCAATGAGCATGCTCTTAGCCCAGCCCAAAAAAGGCAGGAGCAGGGTCAGGGTACTCCTCCCCATCCCAGCTGATCTGTCCTGACACCATTTTCCCCTCTTTGCCTTTCCAGACCCTAAGCTGGAGCTACATTTCCCTGGGACCCCAGAGGGCCGGCGTCCGGGACCTCTGCTTTCTGTCCTGAGCCCTACTCCCCTCTCCTCACCTTTGCCTGGTACCCTTGAAACACCTGTGCCAACCTTTCTGAAGAGCCAGGAATTCCTTCAGGCTCGCACCCCGACCTCAGCCAGCACCCCCATCCCACCCACCCCTCAGTCTCCCTGCCCTGCTGTAGATGCCGAGATCAGAGCCCAGGATGCCCCTGTGTCCCTGCCCCAACCACGAGTTGGGAGGCAACAGGTGCCAGAAGTCATGTGGGCTGAAGCCAAGGTGGCCATCCCTGCCAGCGTCCTGCCAGGACCAGAGGAGCCTGGGGGCCAGCAACAAGAGCCCAGTCCAAGCCAGTCCCCTGAAGATCATGCCTCCCTGGCTCCAGCCCTCAGCCCTGACCACTCCAGTCTAGAGACCAAAGATGGAGAACCCAGTGCATCTAGAGAGTCCAGCAGATCCCAGGAGGAAGATGAAGGCCAACTCTGGGGGCTGACAGAGAAAGAAACAGTGGTAGAGGCCAAAGCAGTGAGCAGCTTGCAGCAGGAAACGTGTCAAGAAGAGGCAGGTCTGGACGTGAAAGAAATCCAAGATGCCCAGGGCCCTTTGGAAAAAGAAGCTCTGAACTCTCTGGAAGAAGAGATTCAAAAGCCATCAATTCCACTGGAAAAACAGAGCCATGAGACTATAAGATCTCTAGAGAAGGAGAATCTGGAATCTCTGAGGTCTTTGGAAGAAGAGAACTTAGAAACACTAAAAATACTAGAAAAGGAGAATCAAGAATTATTGAAGTCTTTAGAAGGAAAGGAAACGGAGGTAATGAGATCTCTAGAAAAAGAAACTCTAGAACTACTTAAGCCTATAGGAAAAGAGGATCCACAGACATTGCCATCTCTAGGAAAGGAGAATCAAGAAATAATGAGGTCTCTTGAAGTTAATGTAGAGACATTCTTATATCCAGGAAAGGAAAATCAAGAATTAGTGAGGTCTTTAGAAGAGGAGAACGCTGAGTCATTGAGAACTCTAGAAAAGGAGAGTCAAGAGCCACTGAGATGTCAAGAAGTAGAGAACCAGGGAACACTGAGACTCCTAGCCAAAGAGAATCAGGAGCCACTGAGGTCTCTAGAAGAAGAAGACCAGGAGACGTCAAGACCGCTAGGGAAAGAGAATCATGAATCCCTGCGGGCTCCAGAAGATGAGAATCATGAGGCTTTGAGACCTCTAGAAAGAGACAAACCAGAGTCCCTGAGTTCTTTAGAAGAAGACCAGGAGGCAGTGAGACCTCCAGAAAGAGAAGACCAGGAGCTGCTGAGGTCTCTAGAAAAAGAAGACCAGGAGCCACTGAGGTCTCTAGAAGAAGACCAGGAGGCAGTGAGACCTCTAGAAGAAGAAAACCAGGAGCTGCTGAGATCTCTAGAAAAAGAAAAAGAGGAGTCACTGAGGTCTCTAGAAGACCAGGAGGCAATGAGACCTCTAGAAGAAGAAAACCAGGAGCCGCTGAGGTCTCTAGAAGACCAGGAGGCAATGAGACCTCTAGAAGAAGAAAACCAGGAGCCGCTGAGGTCTCTAGAAAAAGAAAAACAGGAGGCGACGAGACCTCCAGAAGAAGAAAAACAGGAGCCGCTGATGTCTCTAGAAGAAGACCAGGAGGAAATGAGAGCTTTAGAAGAAGACCAGGAGACAGTGAGACCTCTAGAAAAAGAAAAACAGGAGTCACTAAGGTCTCTAGAAGACCACGAGGCAATGAGACCTCTAGAAGAAGAAAACCAGGAGCCGCTGAGGTCTCTAGAAAAAGAAAAACAGGAGGTGATGAGACCTCCAGAAGAAGAAAAACAGGAATTACTGAGATCTCTAGAAGACCAGGAGGCAATGAGATCTCTAGAAGAAGAAGGCCAGATGACATTGAGCCCTCTAGAAAAAGTGAAACCAGAGACACTAAAGTCTCTTGGAAAAGATCAGGAGATAGTTAGACCTCTTGAAAAAGAGAATCAAGAGTTATTGAGGTCCCTAAATGAAAAGAGAACAGAGGCAGTGAGGTATTTAGAAACAGAGACTCCAGAACCACTAAAGCCTACAGAAGAGGAAAACCTGGAAATACTGAAACCTCTAGAAAAGGAAAGTCAAGAGCCACTGGGGTCTGTGGAAGGGAACCATGAGACACTGAGACCCCCAGAGAAGGAGAATCAAGAGTCACTGGGCTCTCTGGCAGAGTGGAACGTGGAGAATTTGCAGTCTCTAGAGGAGGCCGACAAGGGAAGTCTAAGGCACTTGGAAGAGGAAGAGGACATGGAGCAGGAAGAGAGTCAGGCGTCACTGAGGCCCCTGGAGGAGCAGGGGCAGGAGCTGCCACTCTCTGCACAGCAGCAGAAGTGGGGAGATGCAATGCAGGGGGACCAAGAACTGGATCAGGAGCGGCCTCCGGGGAGGGCTGGAGTGGACAGTGGGGATGGGGCAGAGCTGGAACTGAAAGAACTGGATAGCTCCCCTGCGGAGGGGGAGGTGGTGGAGCAGGGGCAGCTGCAGCTGACAGCCACAGGTGAGGCCTGGGGCCCAGGTGAGGGGCAGCCAGGCAGCCCTGAGCCTAAAGAGCAGAGGCTCCCAGCTGAGGGTGCCAGAGGGGCAGGAGGCGCTGCGGGCCTCCAGGACCCTGAGGAGCAGCCAGAGCAGGTGGGGGCCCTGGGCCTCCCGGCTGCCCAGGGAACGTCAGAGGTGATGGAGCCCGAGTTGGAAGATGAGGATGTGGCCCCAGGGGGTGGCCGAGCCTCCCCAGAGGTCACCTTGGAGTTAGAGAGGGCCATGGGCAGGTCTGAGGGAGTGGAACGGGGACCCGAGCAGGAGACAGTAAAGCTGGAGGACCCAGGTGGCCTGGCCAGAGAGGAGGTGATGGAGCCACCCCTGGGGGAGGGAGGTGTGGCAGCAAAGAAGGTACAGGGCTTGGAAGGGCCCAGAAAGGAGCTGGAGGAGGCAGGCACTCTGGAGCCTGAGTCCGGGAAGAGCAGAGACCCGTTGGAGACTCCTAGGGACTGGGAGGAGTCAGAATCTGGGGCCCTTGGGAAAACAGAGGAGCCAGTCTCAGCTGAGACCTTGTGGTCTCACGAGGGAAGTGATACCCTCCAGCCCAGGCCCCTGGGGTCAGAGGGAGCTGAGGAGGATGCCAAACCACTGCTGGGGCCCCCCAGTCTGAGGCCCACTGAGTCCTGCTTGCCCAGCCTAATCCCTGAAGATGCCCCTGGGCCCCAGCCCCTGGCTGAGGGGAACCAAGAAGCCAGCTGGGGGCTGGAGGGCAGGGCTGAGGTCGTGGGAAAGGCAGGAGGTGAGCAGGAGGATCTGGGCTCTGGGGGGATCCCTGAGGGCCTCCAGGAGGAAGGGGAGGAGAGCAGAGAAGAGAGCGAGGCGGATGAGCTAGGGGAGACCCTTCCTGACTCCACTCCCCTAGGCCTCTACCTCAGGTCCCCCGCTTCCCCCAAGTGGGACCTGCCTGGAGAGCAGAGGCCCTCCCCTCAAGGGGAGCCCAGAAAAGAAGGCTGGGATCCTGTGGTCCCAGCCTCCAAGAGCCTTGGGGCCCAGCCCTCAGAGGAGGAAGAAGAGGAGGGAGCTGAGGAGGAGGAACGTGGCCATGATTCTGAGCTGTCGGAAGAGTTTGAGGACCTGGGGACTGAGGCTTCTCTCCTTCCCGGGGTCCCGGGGGAGGGGGAAGAACCTCTGAGCCAAGTGCCCCAGCTGCTCCTGGAGCCTGCAGCCTGGGATCGTGATGGTGAATCTGATGGATTTGCAGATGAGGAAGAGAGCGGGGAGGAGGGCGAGGAAGAAGATGAAGAAGAGGGGAGGGAGCCAGGGCCAGGGCATTGGGGGCCAGCGCCCTCTGTGGGCAGCCTCCCCGCCCTGAGCGGCCCTCAGGGAGGGCACCTCCTGGAGTCTGAGACCGTGGGTGTCAGTGTCCCCTGGGACGATGGCCCAAGGGGCGCGGCAGCCGACGCCCCCGTGACTGCCCTGGAGACCGAGTCCCAGAACAGCACTGAGGCCTCAGGCTCAGAGGAAGAGTCTGATGCTGCTCCCCTGGAGACGGAGGACCAGGTCCCTGGCCCTCTGGGGACCCTCAGCGGGGTGGAGGACCCCCTTGATGGTGGTGGCCCAGGCCCCAGCCTGAAGGAAGAGCTGGAGCGCGTGAATGGGGGCGTGGTGAACGGGCTGGAGCAGTCCGAGGGGGGAGGCCAGGGGAAACCGGGGGCTGCTGCGGGGGACCGAGGGAGCCCCTCAGAGGAGGAAGGGGCTTCCCTGAAGGCCCCATGGGCAGGGGCTCCTCTTCACCTGGGCCAAGGCCAGTTCCTGAAGTTCAGTCAGAGAGAAGGTGATGGAGACTCCTGGTCCTCAGGGGAGGACTAGAGAGAGCTCTCCTACACGGAGGCATTGGGCGGAGGGGCGTCCCCAACCCCCTCCCTGCTCGGGGCTGCACCCTTAACCTGCACTCTCTTGACCTGTGATTTCTATCCCAGAGGCCCGGTTGGCCAGGGGGAAACGGGTGTGGCAAAGGGGCCCGGTCCAAGCGTGGAGACTCCGGGAATAGCTGCCAGCCCCCTGGCCTCTGCATAGCGGGGACAGCCTGCCTGCACTGTCCCGTGGGGCTGAAGCCAACTGAACCTGAAGGACTAGCCCCTCCTTTCCATCGCAGCTCCTTTCCTCCCATCCCATTAGCTGGAAAAGGCCAGGGCTCAGCGGCCCTTCCAAAGGGAGGGGCTGTGGTGTTCCATGTGCCAGGGCTTACCAGCTCTGCCCTTCCTCCCTGCACCCTCATGAGATGGTTGGCTGGTAGCTAATGAGGGTGAGGGGGTGCTCCTGTGTCCTGACCCCCCCATAGACCTGCCATGTTGTGGCCCCGTCTGGCTCATCCCCGCCTGAATAAAGTAATGCCTCCGCCTACAAAGTCTGGACTCTTCCTCAATTCAGGGGGGCCTCAGGGTTGACGCAGAGGCAGAAGAGCCGGGGTAGAGGGGAGCAGGAGACGCTGGTCTTGGGAGGGGCTGCCTGCTGGGGAGAGAAGATTCTGGAAGGCCTCATGGTGGAGACAAGCCAGGCAGGGGAAGGCTGGGGGTGCCAACCCAGGTGACCTTGGCGCCTGCAGAAACCAGGCTTGTCATCATCTCTGCCCACAGCGCTGATTACAGGGATTAGGGCTTGGGGCCACCCCCACCCTCGCATGTCCTCCCTGCCAGCCCCTCAGCGCCGCCAGCATAATAAGCCCCCTTGCCCCCAAACCCAAACAATTGTCTGGCCTTGGTGTCTGTTCAGACTGGCCGGGTCAGAGCCCGGTGAGGGAAGGAGGTCTGTTCTGCCTCAGTCTGGCTGTGTGGCCTCAGGTCAGTGCTCAACTTCTCTGAACCTCAGATTCTGCCACACAATGACAGACATGGGCCTCCCAGGGCAGAGAGAGCAGGGAGCAGGCTAGGAGAAGCCAGCGGGTTACAGGTTAGATCTTCAGTAGGACCTCCTTGCAAGCGGAAGCAGGAGACAGGGAAGACAAGAAAGTGGAGGTGAGGGGGGATAAACTGAAGCTGTCTGGTGAAACGAAAGAGCAGTGATGGGGTATGCTGATGCCTGGGGTTAGATTGGGGGTCCACCCAGCCACAGCAACTTCCCAAGAATACCCCCCTTCCCAGGAGTTCTCTGGGTCCCTGTATAGAGCCAGGAGGGACCAGGGGTGCCCGGATTAGGCTGGGCTTGAAGGCCTTGTAGTCAGGATACCCAAATAGAAGCCACTCCCCCATCTGAGCTCTGGAGGGAAGAAAAGCAGGCCAGCGACACCTAAATACTCTGGATGGGGGTGGGGCAGGAGCTGCCAGATGAATGTTCTCGGTTGGAGAGACAATCCCAAGGCCAGAGGCAGGCCCTTTCTTTTCTCAGGCCTCAGGCTGAGGCCAGGGGAAGATAACAAGATGAAATCTCAACCCCTCTGACTTTAGCTCGTCCTCCCAACAAGGAGAGGGTGGACAGGAGGCCCCCGACAGGACCCCAATGTCTGCTTCTCTACCCACACCTTCTCTGCCTTCTGGGAGTTTCTGTGTTGGTTATCCAGGCCTCCCATTTCACACACACCCTGGCCCTTGGGGTCTAGGATGCTGGTGGCCCTCCTGGCCTCCACTCTCCTTCCTGTGCCCATTGCTAACAAGGCCATGTCTGATCTCACCAGGCTGCCAGGCTGGGGGCCAGCACACTGGCATCCGGGCAAATAAGGCCCCCTCCCTGCTCCTCTGATGGGACAGGCGAGCCCTGTACTTGGTCTCCCCAGGCCCTCGGGCACCCCCACTTAGGCGAAGGGCCAAGGACAGAGGCTGAGTCCTTCCCTGTGTCCGGGCCATCCTGCCACCGCCCAACACACACACACCAGGGCCCCTAGTCCCCTGCAGAACTATAGCCATTTCTGCTGACATCTCTAAGAGGGGGAGGAATGTCAGTTAGACAGAAGTGAGGACTCTCTAAAGGAGGTATGGCATGGGAGATGTGTCCTCTCTGGCAATGGAAGTCTGTGCAGCTGGAGAAATAACGGTTGGACGGAAACAGGGACTGTCAGCTGCTAATGGGGCATGTACTGTGCGCCACGGACCACGCTAGCGTTGGGAGTCCGGGGTTCCTGACCCGGAAAGCTCTGCCTTCTAACTGAACAAGGGTTTCTGAGTGGAAATCATATTCGGAAACGGAGACAGGCAGGAGACTGTGGGAGCAGACAGCAGGCTCCCACCTGATCTGAACTGGGGTAGGCTGGGAGGAGGTGGTCAGGGAGGGCTACTCTAGGAGCCTAAAAGAGGAGCTGGAGCTGGCAGGTGTAGGGAGGAGGAGACAAGAGGAGGGGGAGGACAAGCATTCTAGCCAGAGGGAACAGCATGTGGAAAATCCTGGGGCAGGAAGAGAAGTTTGTGCATTTGACGGACAGAACGAAGGCTTGTGTGACCAGAAGGTGGAGAGTGAGGGGTAAAAAGTTCACAATAAGGCTAAAGAGGAGTTGGGGGCCAGGGGGCTAAGGCCTCCCTAGGCAACCAGGAAATACGGCTTTCATCCTAAGGGAAATGAGTCTCCGAACTTTCCGGCTGCTGTGTGAGAGTGGATTGGGGTAGGTAGAAGGGCTTCAGGGTCTTGCCGTGGTCCAGGCAGGGGATAAGGGTAGCAGGGGGACTGCAGAGCAAGCGCAGAAGGGAAGCAGAGTCTCAGGACTTGGTGATCCACTGTGGGAGACAGAAAGGTGGCGGCTCAGATGGTAAAGAATCCACCCGCAATGCAGGAGACCCAGGTTCAATCCCGGGGTCAGGAAGATCCCCTGGAGAAGGAAATGGCAACCCACTCCAGTATTCTTGCCTGGAGAATTCCATGGACAGAGGAGCCTGATGGGCTACAGTCCAAGAGGTCACAAAGAGTCGGACACGACTGAGTGAGTAACATTTCACTTTACTTCTGGCCTAGAGGTCACCCAGAACAGAGCTCCCAGGAACTCCAGCTGGGAGGACACTTGGGCAGGAGCCTGAGAAGGAGGACCAGGGGACTGTGGTCCCTCGGAGACGGTGTTGTCTCGAAAGCCCTGGGACAGCGTGGCCTTGGTCTGACACGGTGCCTGGGGGCCCAAGGGTGCTCAGTAACCACAGACTGAATAAATAAGTGAATGAATGAATGACTGTGATGAGGTCAGACAACAGGAAGCATTCGGGAGGGTGGAGTCCCAGGGGAGGGAACCAGGAGGCTGCTCCCGCCATCCCCCAACCCTCCCCAGCACAAGGACAAGTGGGAGGTTATTCTGGGGCCTCCTCTGGGTAAATATAGCCTCTGAACGGGGTGGGGGCAGGGTGGGGGGCCGGAGGTGGCTTCCTCGGTTTGTTTGGGGCACTTCCTTATAAGGCTGTGCAGGCCGAGGCGCCTGGGAGGGTGAGGTCAGGGGCTGAGTTCTCCATTCAGCCCAGCCTGATGCTGTCCCTGCCGCCCTGCCGCCGGCTGCTGCCAGAGTCCCAGAGGAAATCAAAGGCCTGGGCTTTGGGCTCTGGCCAAGGGAGCTCAGAGTGCGGCCTCTTAAAGAGCCCCTTCAGCCTCATGTCTATGCAGGAACCCAGTCTAGGGTGGGACAGGGGGGTCTGTCCAGGGTCCTCTCAGAAAGTGATGCCGGAGGCCTCGGTTTTCCCATCTGCACAATACCGCTCAGACTGGGTCATTCCCTGAGGCTCCATGCAGCTAGGAGACCCTGCAGCCTAACCTCTACCCTTCCCACTGCAGGGTCTACACTTTTTGCTCTGATCTCTCCCTGGTAGCTCAGCTGGTAAAGAATCCATCTGCAATGCAGGAGACCCTGCTTCAGTTCCTGGGTCAGGAAGATCCCCTTGGAGAAGGGAACAGCTACCAACTCCAGTATTCTTGCCTGGAGAATCCCATGGACAGAGGAGCCTTTGGGGCTAGAATCCATGGGGTTGCAAAGAATCAGACACAACTGAGCAACTTTGACTGGAGACCAAAGACTCAGAGTCCACTCATTGCTTCCCGAGGCCCTGGCCCCTCAGCTCCCACTCTCAGCCCCTCCTTGGGGCACCAGCTGCTGCCACTTGACCCTGCGGTGTCACAGCTGCTGTCAGAAATGCCGTCCTGTCAGGCAGGCCTGGAGGAATGTGATTTAATTTCAGCTGGAATGTGCCCTCTGCGGCTGCCCCTAGAAAAGGGAGCGAATGGACACTAAGCCCACCTAAGCCCAGGAAACCCAAGAAGGCTCTGGGCTTGGGGACAGGCCCCTGGGTCCCTGTGAGGCCCCCACTCCCACCCCAGGGGGAATGGTAAGTTTCAGGACAGGCGCTGCAGCAGAAGACGTCATGTGAATGCCGCCCTACTGGATCAAGGGAGGACCCAGGTACCCGCTCCAAAGTCCTCAGGCCCACTTGGAAAAGACAAAGGGGAGTCTCAAGTGAGCCACCAGGGAAGAGAATTTTTGGCTCAGGGGCAGGAAGAGGGACAGAATAGCCTCAGGTGAGGGCCCGAGGAGTCTGCGATCAGAAGCAAGGGAAACACCATCCTCTGTTTCCTCTTTGATGATCCAAAGATTCCACATCCATCTCTCCATCCACCCTGGGGGCTCCTCTCCCTTCTCCCCTCCCTTTCTAACACAGCACCCCCACAGCCAGATCGTTTTTCTTTCCCAACATTTGAGAAGTAATAGACTCTGCCTCCTGCTCCCCGACCCTCGCCCCAACGCCACCAACCCAAGTTCTCCAAAGTGGACACCCCTCCTGTAACCTAACTCCTGTTTCTCATGCTGTCATGTCTGGCCCCCCTCTTTCCCCAAAGGGACAGACCCCAGGCCCCAGAGTCCCAGGTCCGAGAGGCCCCTTCGGTCTTCTCCTCTTGCAGTCATAAGCTCCCCTCCCCACAGCCCTTATTCACTCTCCCCACCCCCATGACTCAGCTGTGGCACCAGAAATAAACCAAGGCAGGTGCCAGGGGGCCACTGTCGAGGAACCACCTCCCAGCAGCTGCGGGCTCAACTGCTGACAAGCGGAGCCCAGGGGCCCAGGAGGGGTGGCTGGGAGACTTCAGTTTCAGGGGTGGGGAGATGTCTGGTCCCCTCCTCCGTCTTCCCTGCTAAGGAGAGACACCCCCTCGCTGTCAGCCTCACAGACCCCCTCTCCTTCCTGTCTCCCCCTTTCTGCCTCTCCTCATCTTTCACTCTTCCACTTCCTCCCCTCCCTCCTCCCTGGCTGCTTCCCAACTCTTGAATCCTTTGATGTCTCCTGGATTCCCTCTTTTTCTATTGGCCTCATTTCCCTGGAAGTTCTGTGTTGAAAGAGAACTTCGGTTTACCTTGATGGGGATAAAGGTGCAGAAAGACATTCTTGCCAAGGATACTAAGAATCCTAAGATGCCACTTGGGGTCCAAAGAACATGGGCCCAGGGGTGTGGGCTGCTCCTTGGCTCGAGTCCAAAGTGGTCAAGCAACAGGCTTCCCTCTGTTAACGGCTTCTAAAGACCTCGAGGAAGAATCATCAGGGAATAAACACAGAGGTCACAAGATCTACCCACTCAGAGTGTTGATAAGAGTCTAGAGTCTTTCAGAGGAGAATTTCCTCCCAGAGTTCTTCCTTCTCCCTCTTTGCTTTTCTCTCCTCTCCTTCCCAACCTTTTCTCCTGCTCTGCCTCAGGCTTCCAGTTCTCCCTTCCCAGGAGGAAGCAGGCAGTTTTACAGGAGGCAGACAGGAAGTGAGATCTCAGGAAGGACCTCTAGCCTGGGGAACAGAGGAAGCTTTCCACTGCTGGAAGCCCGGTACCTGGACCCTCACTCCCGGCAGGGTCTGACTGCCACTCCTGGGGAAAGCTCTCCCGCCCACGGGGGTCTGACAGGCTGAGCATTTTTGGAAGTCTTTGGGAGCTACTGTGTCTCAGAAGGCAGCCAGGACAATGGGGCCCTGTCTCTCTCTGCACAGGAGACAGGCTCACAGACAGAGCCTCAGGACTGGGACAAAGGCACCAGTGAGGTCAGGGCAGGGTGCGGGAGTCGAAGTGGGAGAGTGGGAGAGGAATGGGGAAGGGGGATGTGGGTCAGAGCAGCCTGAGCAAAGCCGGGGACTCTGGTGGATGGAGGACCTCTGGAAAACCCACCTCCCTGGGCTCTCAGGCCCATTCTCAATGCTCAAACCCCTAATCTAGGCTGGGCCTCCTCTCTCCACATAGACCCAGACATCCTCCGACCTCCCTCAACCCCAGGGGAAAGGAAACCCTGTGGGGGACCCCATTTTAGACATGTGGGAAGGTGGCTGGAGCTTAACCACATATCCAGGGGCTTGGTCAGCTGTCTGCTGTGTCCTGGAGGCCGAGGTAGATACAGGTGGGCCCCTATTCAAGCTGCCCAAAGAGATGGGGCTGACACTCCATGAGGGGACAAGTCCCCCTGTTCAAGCCAAGAGAGGCCACACACACACACACACTGGTCCAGGGGTTAGTTTCTGTACAGGGTGCTGAGTCATCCCTAGACCAGCTCTCTCTTCCCCAGGAAGCCCAACAAAGCCAGGAGCAGGCTTCCGTTTCCGGCAGCCCTGCCTAAGCAGCTCAGCAGGTGTCAGGGGAAGAAGGGGGAGGATTCTCACTCCAGCCCTATATCTACCTCTGGAACTCTCTTTATCCACTGATCAGTGATGGTGGATCCCTGCCTACTGCTGTCCTGGAGATTCAGAGAGAAAGCTGATGAAAAGGCTGGGAAACCAAGCCCCCTTCCAGCTCACCACCAGGGTCTCTCGGGGAAATTCAACCTGCTACCTAAACTCTATCTCTGTGAGGATATGTTTCTCAGACAACCTCCCTTAAGAACCCAAGGACAGACACTTCCCCTTCCTCAGCCTTCTTTTCAGACCCCATCTTCAAAGGCCCACTTTGGGCTTGATCCACTTACAACTCCAGCCTAATGCTCTCGACCTCCCTGACGGTGCAGCGCGTGGGCAACTGCAGGGTAATAGAGGGTAAAGCGGGGTTCTGCTCTGGCCCCAGGATCATCTTCCCGGCAGCTCCATAAGGAGCAGCCCTGCTCCCTAGCCACGCTAGGCTGGGTGGGGAGGGCAGAGGCTGGGGCAGGAGAGCCTGGGCGAAGAGAGGAATGTGGCTGTTGGTGGCAGGTAGGCCTGGGAGGCCAGTGCTGGCGTCTCAGAGATCAGCTGGCTTGGGGTTTACATACCTGGGGAAGGCCCAGCGAGGCAGGAATGGCCTGGGAGCCCCTAGCTGCCCCAAACAAGCACTTGTCTTTCTCTGTACTCTCTCCTGTCTGGGTCTCTTCATACCGCCCTCTCTAAACCTCTTGCTCCTCTGGGTCTGTCGTCCTGTCCTTCAGCTTTATCAGGTTTTACTGACTTCTACAAAAGGGGATAAGAAATGCCTGCTTGTGTGAATGTGGTGCAACAGTGGGCACAAGCAGAAGTGTGTACACACGACAGTGTGCACACGTGTATTCATGAGTGTGGCCAAGTGTGGGGAACTGCAGCAATAAGATTCATCCCCATCAGGAAGACAGACGGCACCCTGACACACATTTTCACCAGGAGGCACAAGGCACAATTCAGTGCACTGCGATGAGGCACACACACAGCCGGTCATTCTCTTTTCAGTGTTCAGAGAATGACCTCATCATCTCATTCTCCGCTGACTCACAGACCCCAGGGCCAGCTCAGCCTGGCCGGAAGTCCTACCCTCCCCCTGTCCCTAGCCCCGCAGCCAGCCGCCCCGCTTCTCTTCCCAGGGCGCTCCTCAGAAAGACAGATCGCCGGCGCCCCCTGGCGGTACCCTGGGACTCCTACAGGTTGGCTCCACCCACGCACGCGCGCACAGGCACGCTCAGGCCGACTTGCCTGCAGCCGCAGCGCCATCTGCTGGCCACTGCCTATGGGCCTCGCAGGTCATTCCCCAGAGCCCAGCCCGCCGCAAGGCTGGGGAATCTCTTCTCTGTGCTTGTTTCCTTGTTCCTGCATCTCTCCTCCTGCTGGAATAGGCCTGCTTGAAGTGTAACCCCCTTCGTTCCCTTCACGCTCACTCTCCTTGCGAGAACTCCCCTCTACAACCTCAGAACGGGGACACCAGGCACCCACCTCTCTTCCTCTCTGAACCCTCAGCCCCTTTCTCCCCAGACTGAACTCCAGTCTGCTTTACTGGACACTGGGCACTCCAGCTTCTTCCAAATATCCTTACGCTGTTTCCCAAACCCTGTGTTTCATTCATTCCATAAACACTGGACTATTCTGTGCCATGAACTCATATCCACTGACATCTTGACTTCACTGACCTTCAGAAACTAACAAATACAGAAGGTCTATATCCTGTAAGGCTCGGCCCAACTCCACTTTTTTCTCTCTCTTTCACACACACTCACACACACACACACACAG
Organism: Bos javanicus; assembly: GCF_032452875.1. Lineage (NCBI taxonomy): Eukaryota > Metazoa > Chordata > Mammalia > Artiodactyla > Bovidae > Bos > Bos javanicus. The sequence goes on from NC_083870.1 coordinate 14,342,653, forward strand.
GCACCAGACTTGCTTGGGCTCAAATGCAGCTTTATTTTCTGCTTGTTTTACAGGTACCCCATCCTGCAAACCCATTCTCTTGGGAAACAGAATGAGTGGGCACAGGGGCCTCCAGGGGAATGGAGGGGACAGGATGGCTGGCAAGGAGAGGGCAGTTGAGGCACTTAGAGACCTACTCAAGGCCCTGAGGCCCAGAATAGGAGGGAGAGGGCCTAAGGCAGGACTGGAGACACCCAGATATTGATGTTACAGAAAAAGCCAAATGAATTTTTGGCCAACCCAGTATTTCCCAGAAGCCCCTCTGGGCACTACCATGTGGACTTCAGCTGCACCCCTCTCATGCTGTCACTCCCCGTGGTGGAGAGCATGGGTCTAGGGAGGCTTGGTGGCAGAGGGCAGTGCCGGGGGCCTTGCCCCTTAGGGACCTGGAGCTGGATTGGGAGAGGGGTTCAGCCGTGCCTTCCAGTGCCCCACGAGCCTCCACTGACGTCCTTCTTGGGCCTCTACTGGGCGCAGAGCTCGAGCCTGGGAAAGACACACACTCACCCTCCACCCTTGGGCTCCTTGTCTTTTCTCTTCTCAGAGTCTGCCCTCTCCTGTTCTTGCTCCTTGACCTCTGATCTCATCAAAACACTCTCCCTGGCTCAGCCCTTAAGAGCCCAGACTGTGGCTGCATATTCTCAGACAGCAGCGCTGAAGGGGACCCCAAGAGCATTCAGCCCACCTCCTCTGTGCCCCAGAGAGCCGTAGTGATGACTCCAAGTTTACCTAGCCAGCGATGGGCAGAGCTAGGACTGGAGCCCAAGGCAATATGAGCTAGTGTCTCCCACCTTTCTCCTCCTGGCACTCACAGGCCTGCGGGGCACACAGGAGATCTGGGGAAGCCCCCAGCGACCATTCTCCTGGCAGCGGATCAATGGTAGGTTGCGCTGGGTCAGCCCCTCCCGGCACCGGTAACGAAGCACTGTGTCGACTTCATAGCGCAGCCGTGGGCGGCCAAACACTTGAGCCAGGGGCAGCTCTGGTGGGGGCCCACAGGACACTGCAGGGAGAACACAGTCAGGAACTGGGAGCCCGGCTCGAGCAGTCCCCAGAGCTGGGATGGAGGAGAGGAGTAGGCCACGAGCTGACATACAGAGAGAGGGCGGTGGAAGGGCTTCCCTGCGGGCTCAGGGGCAGCGAACCGCCTGCCTGGGCGGGAGACAGGGGCTTGATCCCTCATCCGGGGAAGGTCCCAAATGCTGTGGAGCAACTAAGTTCACCACAACTACTGAGCCTGTGCTCCAGAACCCAGGAGCCGCAAGTACGGAAGCCGGGCGCCAAGAGCCTGTGCTTCGCAACAAGGGAAGCCACCACAGAGCTCCTGCACTGCCAGTAGAGAGCGGCCCCCTCACCGCAACTGGAGCACAGCCCGCACAGCAAAGACCCAGCGCGGCCAAAACCAAATAAAATAATAGAACCGTTTAAAAGAGCAGGGGTTCCTAGTGAGCCTAATTTGTTATCCCTCCCTTGCTCACAGCCTGGGGCACACTTCCGATTCCTCAGTGTAGTTTTGCACTCTCCTCCTGCACACACATCAGTTCCAGGATTCCCTGGCCCCCACCTCTCCTCCCTCTTGCCTGCCCTCACCCAGCCCCATCTTGCAGGTGTAGGACAGGTGGTAGTTGCAGGGAACATCACTCCATTGTCCCTGATCGTGCCACACCATAACCACGCAGTTCTCTCCGGACAGGAAGTAGCTGTCTGGCTGCCCAGGGTTCCAGTTCTCATAGAGCTGGGAGGGCAGGGGGAGGATGCAGGAGGTAATGAGGAGCTCCAGCACCAGGAGTACGGGGAGGAATGGACCTGGAGGGCTTGAGGAGAAGGGGGTCGAGGAGGGGCACCAAGAGAGGGAAGGCTAGAGGGGTGGGGAGTAGGGGACCCCAAAGGGAAAAAATGTCAGGGGATTTGGGGGTAGGGGTAATGGGAACCAGATGAGAAGAAAAGAGAAGGGGACACAAGGAAGAAGGGCCAGGAAGAGGGAAAGGCACGGGGCCAGGAAAAGGAGACGGAGAGATGGGGGTCACTGGGGGTGGAGGGTAGAAGTGCTTCGAAGAAACGACCTAGACCACGTGAGGGGCGGTCGGAACCTCTCACCAGGGGGACGCCATCTGACCACAGGAAATCCCCTTCGATGGTCCTGTCATTGAGCCCGATCCACTGGTACTCCCGGTATCGATCTGGGGGACAACCGCAGAGACGAAAGTGTGCAGTGAGCTTTGCTGCCAGCAGAGGGCGGCCATTCCCCGTCACTGAGCGGTCTGTGGGCGCTAGGGGTCCAAGTCCCCGCAGCCCCAAATCCACGCTTCCCGGTATCCTTATTTCTCCCTCTAACCTCTGCACACGGCAGGAAGGAAGACAGGGGCGTAGGGGTGAAGGAAGAGGAAAAATACCACTAGGGCTAGAAAAGGGAAAGTCTGGAAAAAGTAAAAACTTTCAACAGCGCCAGAGTCGGGGAGAGTAGATGGAGGCAGGAGAGCCAGGGAGGTGGGGAGCGATTATAAACGAGCCCCCAAGGAACCACCAGGCTTATGCAGGTGTGTTTTCTGCGTACTTCTCAGCCCTCCTCTGCCAGAAGCCCCACTGCCCACGTGTGGAGTGGGAAGGAGGGAGACAGGAAGGAAAAGTGAATGAATGGATGAGGTAAACCAAGTAGTGAGTACCTGAATGAACGTATAAGGGAGTTAATAACACACTCTTTAACTGACTGACTGATGAGTGAGGGAATGTGTGGATGAGAGAACAGGTGGCGAGGGTCGCCTCCCTCCCTGTCCCCAGCCCACTGTTGATGAAGTCCTGTTCCTCCGGCGTGCTGATGCTGGCCAGGTGCGCGCCGTACATCCGGCACTTGTTCTCCGCCTCCTCCCAGCTCCTTCGGGCAGAAAAGTGCTTGTAGCAGGCACCCTGGAAGGCGTCCCAACCGGGGCTGCAGAAGTGGAGGCCTGGGACACAGAAGGGCAGGCAGCTTATGGGGAGGACCCCAGAACTCTGAGAGGCTGGGTCCCCAGACAGGGAGACTGGGCTCCTCCCACCGCCGCAGACCGAGGGGCGGGCCTGAGGGCAGGAGGGCGCGCCCAAGAGCGAGCGCCCGCTTAGGAGCTGGAGGGGCCTCGTGCAGGGCGGCCCTGATGCCTTCCTTCTCTGCAGCGAGAGACCAGGGTGAAGGCTGGAGTCCCGACCTGGGTCTCTGCCATCCGCCATCCGAAAGAGAAGCCGAACCTTCCTCTCCTCCCAGGAGAATGGAGACCGACAAGTACTGAGTGTGCCTGCCAAATTCCAGGCTCACAGACTCCCCGAGAGAGTCGTTTTTGGTTCCGCTTAACAGATAAGGAAATTGAGGGTAGGCCTCAGAGAAGTTTTGTGATTTGTCTAAAATGGTAATTCATTATCTGCGTTTCCACTGCAGGAGGCCCGAGTTCATCCCTGGTAGGGAACCGAGATCCCGCCAGGCGCGCGGTGTATCCAAGAGCAAGGAAAACAAATGGAGGTTCACTAATGACAGGTCCACAGGGGAAGTGTCCCCTTCCCCCTCCGCCCCCCTCCCCCAGAACCAGTGCACTGTGGCAGGGCCTAGGCTTCAGAGATCCCCCAACCACAGCCCCTCAACACACTCACCAACATCGCACAGGTCCCCCCCATAGCCAGGCAAACACAGGCAGCGGACCCCCTCCTCCTCCTCCAAGCATGTCCCGCCATTGTGGCAGGGGTTGGGGACACAGTCACCTGAGGGGAGAGAAGTGAGGTGGGGGGGCAGGGGAGCACAGCTCTGCAGCCAGCCCTCCAGCTCTGACTCCCTTGTCCTGGGGGCTGTCACAGCGTCCTCAATGTTCTCCCTGAAGCCTGAGTTCTGGGTTTCTCCTCTCCTCACTGTTTCAGCACTGGCTCAGTCCTATGCTGGTCATTGTTATGCCTGCCAGTGTGGGTTCTAACGGGACCAAGGGGATGTGTCCAGGAAAGCTCTCAGGGTATAACTCCACCAAGGGGAAAGATATCAGGCTGTTAGTCATGCACCCTGGACTCTTACCTAGCTTCTGGCTCTGCTGGGTGACATTGAGATGGTCACTTTACTTCTCTAGGTCTAGAGTTTAGTCCCCCAGCCCCTGTCATTGCTCCAGGTCTTAGCATGATTCTGGGTAGTCTAGATAGGCTGGGTGGAACTGAAGGAGAGGACAGTCACCATAGGAACAGTGAGTTCTGACCTGCCCTTTACTGCTTCTGAGACCTGATACTGGGGTGGTCCGGGAGGGAGCTAACCTGGCTCCCCCTGCTGTCCACTGGGCAGAGTCAGGCCCAGAAGCTGCTGGGGGAAGATCCAATGTACTTCCCTCACTCTATGCCCTCTCCTTCCCCACTGCCCCCAACCCATCCCAGGAATGGAGCCCAGTAGCTCCCCCTGTCTTGCAGCACTGGCTCCACAGTCTCTCAACATCATCCAACCTCTGCCTCTCCTCTTTATCTCTTCAGACTCTCCCCCCTCACCAGACTCCCCTTTCCCCCTCCACTTGGGGCCTTCTGAAGGTTCCCCCAGCCTAGAAACCCTTTCAACTCCTTCCTTCTGGTTCCCTCTCCTCCAGGCAGTCTTCTTGGACTAACACACTACCCTGAAGGCCTGCAATCTGTTATCTAGGTCCAGCTCCAGCTGGCTAGGCCATCTGCCTCCTTTTCTGCACTCTCTCTCAGGATGCTGGGTGGCTGCCCCTACGCTGGGCCTGGGTGCTGAAGGGGCTGACAAATTCGACTGCTTTCTGTTCCAGAGGACCGGGAGAAGATGAGCTCACAGACTGACAGGACAGGTCAGGGTTCTCAGCCCAGCTTGGGGCGGGACCTTCAGACCATGCCATCCACTCTTGGAGGCCAAGGCCAGGGCCCACAATGCTTCACTCTGGCCCGAGATCCCACTGCCTGGTGGGGATCAGAGCAGAGGTGGGGGGAGGAGGAGCTGGAGTTGGTTCAAAGAATTCTTCTGGGATGACCTAGCTGTTCTGGGTAAAATGAATCAGCGGTTCCAGCACCACTCCCCCTGTCATCACCCCTTCTGCCAACAGTTTCTTCCAATCTGGTGTTGCTGCCTCCCAGGGTGAAGCAAGGAGGGGAGGTGTTTTACTTAACTCCTTAAGCACTAGGTCCTACACAAGGTAGGAGTCCTGAACTCCCTTTCCATTCCTCACACTTTTCTGCTTCCCCTGGGGTCCTCTCTGCCCAACCCTCCAATCCTGGTGGACAAAGACTCTCAAACTTGGTCTGTGGAGTCCCACCCAAGCCAAAGTTCCCTCTCCCTGGCTGTGAGTGGCAGAACCTGACCAGGAGGGGAGGCTGTGTTGGTGGTGAAGGAACTTCTCAAGACTTTCTGGTATTCCCATCCCCCCACCCCTTTTGGATCAACTATTATACACACTCAGAAAGTTATCCCTGCCTTCCTGCTGCAATAGCGGGCTGGAGGACCACTCACTCATCCCCCAGGTGGGGTAACTAAGACACCACAGATACTTCCAATGGTGCTCCTCTCCCACCAAAGCCCCTTCCCGCCCAGTGCAGCACTGTACTCCAAGGCCAGCTGGGCAGGGAGCCAGTAGTCAAAATGCATGAGCCTAGGTGTGATGCAGAGACCCTGAGCCCACCCTGGACCATCTAGAAGAGTGGTCCTGGGACTAGGAGGATCCCAGCCTTCTCCAGACATCTCCATGTGGAAATTCAGCCTTCACTGAATAGGTAGGGCTTCTTGGTCTCAGACCCCAAAACCTAACTCCCCATTCCCCCTCCCTCCACACTTTCCATCTTCCCTTGCTGATCTGTGTCTTCTCCAGCATTAGCAACTTTGAGATCCTTTGGGTTCAGGGAGGGTAAAATAGCGGGTGAGGGTAGTCATTAGCACAGGAGTTAGTGGAGGAGGGAGAGATCATGGGCATGAAAGTGAGATTCTAACCCCTGTGGATGTTTGCGAGAGGGGAACAGGCTCTTGGGGCACCTGGATGCCAGGGAACGGCCTCCACGCTAGGATGGGCTCTCTCTGTCAGGACCCTGTGTGTGCGGCTCTAGATGGGAGCCAAGAGGCTGGATCAGAAGTGAATACAAAGGGACATATACACACACATGTGCGCACACGCACACACACACGCATGCACACACTCTGGGCTGCAGAGGTTTCTCCCTGTCAGAAGTGAGGGAACACAACTCCCAGCACGCCCACAGACTGAGAGACAGACTTCTCTGGGGTAATGTGTAGATGTCAGGGGACAGGAAGGAAGGCAGAGACAAGCCTGAGGAGAGCATGAAGAAACAGCAAGGGGCTGTTAGACCAGTAGGACAGGAAAGGGTGCAGGCTGAAGATGGAAAAGGAAGAGGCACAAAGACACACAAAGACCCAGGGAGAGAGAGAGACAGAGACAGAGATGGAACCACAAGAAGCACCAGAGCTACCCAGCACACAAATCCATGGGATGAAAGGGGCAAACAGCTGGGGGTGGAGACAGAGGGTGCCAGAGATCTGGTTATAAAGCAGTTTAATAGAGATTTATTTCCAAGGCTTGTTTCCATGAAACAGTTGAAAAAAGTACTTCATAGAAGTAGTTGCTTAAGGCTCTGTGGGGATAAGGGCTCTCCTGGACCCCAAAGGTTGAGGGGTGGGAACGGGACTCCAGGCTTCCCTGATACCAGTGGGAGGCAGCTGAAGGGGGGAGGCATACAGGATGGGGAGGAGGCAGCAGGGGATGGGCCTGGGCCTTGAAGAATGCAAAAGGCTGTGAGGGCACCCACTGAGCAAGGCCTGAGGGTGCTCTGTGGGGCCAGTGAGATGTGAGTCACAGGTAGAGAACTGAGGCTAGGAAAAAGTTCCAGGTGGTTGGTGGTGGGGCTGGGGGTCACAGTGAGGATTTCAGAAACAGGGAGAGGTCACAGGGTGGGAGTCACGGAGTTGGGGGTTATAGGGTGAGAAGTCAGAGAGCTGGGATGGTAGTCACAAAGTGGGGCATCCAGGACTGGAAGCCTGCAGGTGGAGGTGGGTAGGAGAATGAAGGCAAAGGGGCAATGGTGGGTTAAAGGACTATGGGTCAGGTGATCCAGAGCTGCAGGGGGAGGAAGAGGAGGAGGAGGAGGAGAAGGAGGGAGGCTGAGCCTTGGGCAAAGTTACCTGATGAGGGGGCCACGGCCACTCCACCACGGCTGGCACTGTCAGTGGGCAGCACTGGCTGGGCACGCACTGAAGTCCCTGCTGGGACAGTTCTTCTGGAATTCTCTTCAGAGGAGGTCTCCAGATCCCTGGTATCCCCAGGGGCCCGTGTGGCTGGAAGCAGGGAAGGGGCATCCTCGGAGCTTCCTGTCTCCTCACTCTCTCCTCGAGGGGCCCCAGAGAGCTCAGGACCCCCAGTCTCCTCCTCTATCTCTCTTGCCCCAACCAGAGTGGAAGGTGGGGGGGATGCCAGGTTCCCCTCCCTAGGAGTGGGCAGGGTCTTGGTGGGTGGTCCAAGGACTCTTGGAGGCCTGGGAGCCTCTGGCTCATCATAGGGTGGTGGTGATACACCAGGCTGGAGGGCAGCCCTCACTGGAGGCGATGCCTGGGTGAGTGACTCCTCTGGAACCGGCTCAGTGGGGAGAGGGGCCTCTGGGTCCAGGCTGCTGAGCTCACTGGGCCAGGCCCACAGGGCCTCATCTTCCACCTCCTCCTCTTCTTCTTCCTCTTCTTTCTCTTCTTCACCCCTGTATTTCTCTTCTTGCTCCAACACCTTGCCTTCCTCTTCTGAGGACCCCAATGGAGGCACAATGGATTGGGTTTCGAATTCTAGGCAAAGCACAGATGATTCAGCACCAGGGACAGCACCCGCCAGAGGACAGGAAGAAGGAAGGGGAAGCGGGGAGACAAGTGGGGCTGGGGAGGGTGAGCCCTGGGGGACAGGCGAGAGGCTGCCCTGGGGAGGAATTGTCTTTGCTCTGAACCAGAAGAATTTCAACCGGAGTTGTAATATTAAGGCAACACTTGAGAAGGCTCTGTGAGGTGTCATTAGTCCAGGAAAACCTGGTGGTTGCATCTCCCTCTACCAGTCTGTTAAAATTCTGTTTATTTAGGATAGGTGATGGGGAGGAGGGACCAAAGAAAGGAGATCCTGCCTTCCCAAAGGGCAGCTTCTTAGTCCAGGCATCTCCAGATCTAGCCATTTGGGAGTGGGCTCTGCTGGAAAGGCAAAGGTTGGGAGAGGGACAAGGGCGGTGCCTTGCACTACTGTGCTGTTGAGAGGGCAGAGCCACAGTGGGGACAACCCCGGCCTCAGCCCAGGCCGGCCCCTTCTGCCTCTAACTTCTTCCGGGCAAAGACACCCCCAGGATGAGATTTGAGTTACCCAGGAGGGTTCTAGGGGCCTCTGCTGGGTCTTCTGGAGTGGAGCTCCCACCACCTCCATCCTCTATAATGGGGATGGAGTAGATGGCTCCTCGGGACTCGCTTTCCACAGCTTCCTGGGGCAGCTTCAGTTCCTCCAGGGTCTCAGTCACTGTGACAATGGCTTCCAGTGCATCAGAGGCCAGGTCAGAGGCTGGGTTGGCTGCCTCAGGGATGGCAGAAGGCTGGGCAGAGTCTGTGGCAGAAGGAAAGTGCCAGTGGGAGGTTAGAGAGGTGGCTCTCCCCCCAGCCCATGCCTGCATGTGAGGGCTCTGGGTTAGACTGAGAGATCATGGAATTCTCTTAATTCTCTCTCATCCTCTCTGTGAAGCACTCATGGGGCCCAGGGAGCACCCCAGGACTTCATCACTCATTCCTCAAGCATTAATCAAGTGTCCACTATGTACCATGCCAAGCAATCTCCTGGGCACTGAGGACGGAGTGCAGAGCCAAATAGTATGATTTCTGCCCCTATTATTATATTCTAGATACAGATAAGCAAATAAACATACATTATAACTTTACCATCTAAAGAACAATTCAGCAGAGTAAGGAGATGGGAAGTACTACTTTAGACAGACTGGTAAAGAAAGGCTCAGGAGAGAAGCCATCCCTTGGAGACAGAAGGATGAACAGAATGGCCTCAGCATTGTGGGACCCTGGGTTTGAGGCAAGATGTGAGGGATCCCAGTCATTCCAAGACTTTAGAAATGGATGGGGACAGGCTGCCATCACCACAGGAGAGCTGAAGGACAGAGAACAGGAAGGACATTCCACCATCACCACCAGACGATCTCAGTGTTGGGGCAAAAGGGCAAAGGATGAGCAGACCTATCATTTCAGGACCTGCTCTCTTCAAATAACCAGATTTTTAGAATGAATTGACTTGTCCCTGGGGAAGGGAACCAAGAGCAGAAAACCAGTGAAGGGAAGGTGGAATTGGGCTAAGAAAAGCCCTGGGGGCTGACCTTGCTCAGCCAGACAGGACAGGACAGCATGTCCTGCCTGCCTTTGTCACCTGCTCATACCAGACGGAGAAGGCAAAGGCAACCCACTCCAGTACTCTTGCCTGGAGAATCCCATGGACAGAGGAGCCTGTTGGGCTGCCGTCTGTGGGGTCGCACAGAGTCAGACATGACTGACGCGACTTAGCAGCAGCAGCAGCATACTGACAAGCTAACCTGTGCCCTAGGCTGCTTCTGTCCCCACCTGCTCCCCACTCTAGTCATCCTCCTCCCTAGCTCCGTCTCCTGATTCAGTTCCTCTTTCCATTTCGTCCCAGAATAGTGCTTGGCATATAATTATAATCAGTGTTAGAAGTGTTAGCTACTGTTATTATAATTATCATCATCACCATTATCCATGTTCCAGTAAGCCTATTCAGATGGACCTGTCTTCCTGTGGACTTGACTTCCCTACTCCGCCCAGCCTCAGGCCAAAGCTGTCTGGAGATCAGTCCCAGTGGAAGTAAAGCTTTTCTCCCAGTCTTTCCTCATGCTGGGAGTGAGACATCTTGTCTTCGGTCAGACTCGGGGCTCCCATGGCAGCAGTTGCATCTTCCTCCTTCAGACTAGGGGCTCCCTGAGGGTAAAGACTGTTTCTTCTACCACCATTTCTGCCTCCAGCAGAAATACCAGTATTAGTACAACTAAAGTACCAGTACTACTGAAGGCTCCCAGCGGGGGCAAGGACTCAGATACTCTACGGCAATGCCTCCCTGACTGTCAGTCACCCTTGGCCTGGGCCCTGTGCCTCTCCTCTAGCTCTCAATATAAGACATGGGCAGGAAGCTGTCTCTACACCCAACTGTCCTTAAGGATCTGCTCCCTGTGAGGGGTAGGGGATTACGTCTGTCCATCAGTATTTGGTGTTAAAGAGTTGATACCTTCAAGCTTAAGCTGAAGGCTCTGGAAACCCTGCTGAGGGCTCTGGAGGCTATTTGGTTAAGTGAAGTGGATCATTCCTTGGATTCAGAGAATGTTGGTCATCTCTGCTCTGTTCATGAGCTGACCAGAGATGGAGACATGATTGGCAGCCCAATAGGGGAGAGGGGGCAGTTTAGGCAATGCAGAGAGGTGAGCCCTCCTTGAGGCCACACAGACCAAATCAGAGGGCACCACCCGCAGCACCAGGAGGCAAATGGCAAAGACCCAGGAGAAACTGGTCAGGGCCAGGGTGGAACTGGAGGGCTCGACTCTGACTGCCTGAGATTGGTCTCAGCCTCTGCAAGGGAGTGGGCTCACCTCGGAAGCAGTAGACGTTGAAGCGGCTGTGCTTGTTGGGGAAGCCGGTCTGGTTGGGGAAGAGGAAGAGAGTCTTGACACCAGGGAGGCCCCCACCACAGCGCTGGCTGGGGGTGACGATGGGGTAGCGCACACTGCCATCAGCCAGCCAGCCAGGGCTGCAGCGGTCCAGGCCACCATCCCAGGCTGCATACAGCTGGCCGGTGGTTGCAATCTTAGCACCCCGCTCCTGGCAGTATGTCCGCGCCTCCTCCAAGGTCAGCTTGTCTGGAGGGGCACCCAGGAACAGCTCTCCTGGGGAGGAAAAAGAGGCTGGGTTACCAGGAAGGTAGCTCCTTCCACCCGGGGCTCCCACTGGGACTCTGGGCAAGCTCCTCTGGGCCTCAGTTTCCTCATCTGTGACATGGAGCCCATCGTCCTACTTCACAGGATCAAAGTCTTGACAGAACCTTGCTGCTGCTAAGTCACTTCAGTGGTGTCCAACTCTGTGCGACCCCATCGACAGAAGCCCACCAGGCTCCGCCATCCTTGGGATTCTCCAGGCAAGAACACTGGAGTGGGTTGCCATTTCCTTCTCCAATGCATGAAAGTGAAAAGTCAAAGTGAAGTCGCTCACTTGTGTCCGACTCTTTGCGACCCCATGGACTGCAGCCTACCAGGCTCCTCCGTCCATGGGATTTTCCAGGCAAGAGTACTGGAGTGGGATGCCATTGACAGAACCTTAGGATGGATACTACTACTCAAAGGAACCTGGCCCAACTTCCTCATTCTGCAAGGAAGGAAACTGAGGCTCAAAGATGCTAAAACGTAAAGGGATGTATGGAACCTTCTGGTGGGTCTGATGGTAAAGAATCAGCCTGCAATGCGGGAGACTGGGGTTTGATCCCTGGATCAGGAAGATCCCCTGGAGAAGGGAATGGCTACCCACTCCAGTATTCTTGCTTGGAGAAACCCATGGACAGAGGAGCCCAGTAGTGCATGGGGTTGCAGAGTCAGACACGACTGAGCCACTAACACTGGATATCCACCAAAGAGATGTACAGCAGGTGGCAGCAGAGTCAAACTCAATCTCCTATCTCAGCCACCTGTCTGGAGGCTTTGGCTGTGAACCTGTCTCTATGACAGTGTTTGGACTTGTCTCTATGACCGTGTTTGGAGAGAGGGACACTGTTTCCCTTACTCCTGGCTACACACTTAAACACAGTATGGTAAGGTCCAGCAGAGGCCCAGGAGGACCTAAGGGCAGCCCTGGAGAGGGGTCTCTTCCCCTGGGAACCTCCCACCCCCAATCACCATTTAGTTCTTCAGCATAACAGTAAACATCATAGAGGTCATCGGGGTCGACCACTCCGTAGTTCCGGACCCCAGGGAAGCCATCCATGTCTCCATAACAGGCCTCTCGTGGCGTCTGGATGGGATACCTGGGGCGGAGATACAAATGCCTTCACCAGGAGCCGTCCTGTGGTGACCCCCCACCCCCACCACCAATCACATTGCTTTCAGTGCAGCCAAGTGTCTTCTCAGCTCTGCAGAAATGCATCCCCGCCAGCACACGGTCCTAACCCGCCCGCCGCTGACCAACTTCGTCTCCCACAGGCAGGGAGCCCTATAGGGCCCGCCTGTGGCAGCAGCCGGCAGCCCCTGGTAGAATCAGAAGCTATAGCCCCCTCAGAAACAACTAGAAATTCGTGGTCAACAGCCCCAGCCCACCTCACGGTCTGGTCGGACAGCCAGCCAGCGTCACACTGTTCATAGCCCCCGAGGTAGGCGGCATAGAGCTGCTCCGGAGTGGCGATTCGGGCTCCGATGCGGGCACAGGCCTCCTGGGCCCCAGCGAAGGAGAAAGCGTAGCGGGCAGAGCCCTCCCGGTAGAGAAAGACGACCCCTGAGGGGCAGAGAGGACCCTGAGGCGGGATCACCCAGCACACTGACTTCCCCTTACTCTCCTTGTCACTCCCCTGTAGACAAAGGGTAAAGTCCAGATTGTGCTCACTCTACAGCATGAGGGACTTAATTTAGACTGTGGGTAGAATTTTCCTCCGCCTGAAGAAAGAAAGGAGGTAAACTCCTTTTGCAGTTCGGTCTGCGTCTTCTAGGCGTCTGCTTCCGCCCCACACAGTGGGCTCCCCTCCCCTTCTCCGGGAACCCTCTCCATCTCCGACCTCTCACCTTTGACCTTGACCTCCACCGCGTCGCTGCTGTCGTCGATGCCGTGCTGGACCTCGCAGCGGTAAATGCCTGAGTCGTTGGGCCGCAGCTCACTCAGCACCAGGGAGACGTCGGTGAGTGACGCCGGGTAGGCAGGCAGTGCCACGCGGAACCGGTAGGCCTCGCTCACCTTGACGCGTAGGCCCCGCGCCACTAGCACCTCGGCCTCCCGGCCGCCGGACAGGAAGGTCCACTTAACCCGCGGGGAGCCCTGCGCGGCCCGGCGGCTCGGCGACGGCCGCAGGTAGTGAACGTGGCATGGGATGGTGAGGGCGCCGCCCAGCACGCCCTGCAGCGGCGCGTCGCCCGCGATGCGCACGCGGAAGGCCCTGTCCTCTGTGGACGGGCGGAGCCGGCTGGAACTTCGCGTTGTAGATCTACCGCGCCCCACCCCGGGGTTTCTAAGCCCCGCCCCAGGATCCCAATGCCCCGCCCTCGGGTTTTCGTAACCCCGCCCCCCGGGCCCCAACCAGGAACTCAGGGCTCCGGCCGCTGAGTCCTGCAAACTCACCTGTAGGTCCCTCACGCCCACCCCTCAGGGTCGACAGACCCGTCCACAAAGTCTCTCAGCTAGTTTTGCCCCCAGAGCCTCCCAATACCACCCTAGGATTCCTGGGCCCCACTCTGGGTCCTCAAGCCTCACCCCTGGGTCCTGCAACCCTCTTCTCAAAATTTCCCTAGTCTGTTCCTTCAGAGCCCCTTTCTGGATTTCTTCCAGTCCCATCCCTGTTCAGCCTCGCAGCCCCATTCATAGTCCCGGAGGGTCCCCCATCCTCCACCCTAGAGACCGACAGCCTTGTACCTAGTGCCCCACCCCAGCCCTACTCCCCAAATTCCATCACCCTATCAAGGACCCACAAATCATCCCTGATTTTCAAGTGTCCCCGCATAGGCCCTCCCCCACAGTGCTCCCAATTCCTGGGCCCTGGAGGCTGACAGAGGTTGCTTAGGGCTGGACAAGAGGCTCCTTCCTACCACAGGGGAGATGTAGGAGACAAACCATGACCCTGAGTGGGGTTACTTACCTGAGCTGTCTCCTTCCAGAGCATCAGCCAAGGCCACAGGGATCCAGGCCAGAACCAGGGTTGCCAGGAGGGGCAGGAACAGTGGGGCCATGCTGCAGGATGAGGGAGGGACTGGAGGAGGAAAGATGGGATTAGACCTCAGGATGGACTTCTGACTCCCCACCGGATCCACATGGATCATACATATCCTGACTCCAGGAGCCCACTGTCCCCACCTCATTATTTATTAACACTCCTTGTGATCCCTGTCTCCCCCCAGGGGATTCTTATTCAGAACCAAGACCTGGGTGCTGTCAGCTCACCATGTGACTTCAGGCAAGTTCTTTATTCTCTCATTAAGCCTTTATTTTCTTACTTGTAAAGGAGCACCATTACTACCACTTCACAGGTTGTGATGAGGCTATGTGCTTTGAGAGTGCATTCCATCAAAAAAGAAAAACAACAGAAACAAATAAACCCTGCATACAGTAAGAGCTCAACAAGTGCTTATGGCATATAGCATAATGGCAGATGCTATTATGCTTAGAGTCCCCTCTGTCCTCCCAGGGCCAGACTTGTTTGGACCCTCCTCCTCCCACAATACCTATCCAACTTTTCCTCCCTATACCTTCCTCCCTAGCTTCCTCCAGGAAGACTTCCTAGACTAAACCCAGGCAATGTACAGCTCTCTCCAGTCTAACCCCTCCTTGACCTCCCCCCTCTACACTGCACCATTACTTATAAGGAAACTCTTCTCTTTATCCCCCAGCATCCTCCACCCCCTCCTCCTTGGCTGCCTTCTCCCTCCTTCCCAGCCTTTCCTTTCTGCCTGGCACGGGCTTTCCCACCGGATCTCCTGGCTCAGAAACCAGCTGGGACAAAGCCCCTGTCTCTGCTAGTCTGGACTCCATCCAGCCTCTTCCTCCCCCAACTCCAGCACCAGGCTAAGGGGGATGTGTGAGAATAAATGAGAGGGACCATTTCCCATCTGCCCTTGGCCATCAGAAGCTCTGAGAACTCAGACTATTCCTCCGAAGATCTCAAGGCACTTATTACACTCTCATAATGGATGGGTGGGGGTGGGACATTGAGAAAGGGCTCAGAGAGGGATAGGGTTGAAACTGAGTCCCCAGTGAAACCAAGTCAAGTACCAGGCCAGTGTGCCCCAAGGAGGGAAGGCTGCAGAGCCAACTTCATTTTTAATGGTTGGCCTAGCCTCAAAAGAGCATGGAGTCCCAAACTGCCATGGAATAGGCCAGGGGTGCAGCAGGAGAGATGAAGGTTAGACTATAAGCAAGACTTCCTTGACATCAGGCTTCTTCCCACTGGCTACTCCCCATCTTCGCTGACCAATCAGGCTCTGCCCTTGTATATATATATATATCCCATTTCCTGAGCCTGAGCTGATAGGAAATTACCCTCTTCTCCCAGATCCTCCCAAAGATCCCAGATCTTCCTAAGGATGCCTCCCCACCACTGTGATCTCCGTTTCCCCAGTGTGGCTGGGCATCATTTCCTCAGGGTCAGAGGTGGGGGTGGAATGGCAGGAGCCAGATACCCAGAGCCTCTCTTTGACCTTTGAGAGGGAGGAGGTTCTTGTTGGGACCCAATCAGAGGATGCTGGGAGCAGCTCTGGGCATGGGAGCACTTGAGAGGACTGCTTTCTGGGGTTGGAGAGGGGACCATTTGGCATGAACAGTCAGTGCCTGCCGGGTGCTTGGGAGACTGTTTTGCCATGCCTTTGAGCTGTGCCAGGTCCTGAGCTAGGCCCTTCTCTGGCGCCTTCCCTCCCCTCTCCCTGGGCTAGGGCTGGAGCTACTCACAGCTCTTTGACGGGCGGCCCAGAAACCCATATAGTTGGAACCACTCTGGGACCAACACCCTAGAACCTCCTTTCACCCCTGTTACGTAGGTGGGGGAATGAGGGGAGAAAGTCTGAAGCTGATGAGGACCTGGATGTGCTGAATCATGGAGGGTATCCCACCCCTACCTCCAGGATTGGGAGTCACTGATTAGCAAGGCCAGGAGGGTGGCCCTGATTGTGTGGTTCTTAGGAGCCGAGAGTTCTGCACACCTCCTACCCCCTCACCAGTCCTGCCAAGCTTGGACCTCAGCCCCTTCCTGGCATAGCTAGAAGTCCTGAGAAAACTTAAGCACCCCCTCTTTTGGTCCCAGACTTAGACTCAGGGATCCAAGCCTTAGTCTCCATCCCACACATCCTCCCACCTCCGTTCCATCTTCTCATTCTCCAGAGCTGGACACACCACTCCATCTCTAACCTCAGGAGCTCAGCCCTCTTCCTGTCCCTTCCCCTGATGCCACACCATTCCTCCACTCCAGTTTCTGGATTTCTGCCCTTGTGTTGAGTTTCCCCAGCTGTTTGGGAAACTTCCCTCATGTTACAACATTACCATTCCTGTCTGACGATGAATGTCTATCCCCTCACAGGCTTCATAAATCCAGTCCACAGAGAATCAAGACCAGGCTGTGTGTGCCCACCATCTCCATGCTGAATGTCCACCGGCTGGCAGTGCAAGGTCTGCCCCATAGGAACTGAGCTGCAGTGCTCAGCAGAGTCAGCAGGGATGCACAGGAGGCCAGAACTTTGGTCACCTCCGGGGGGAAGCTTTCAGCTATCCCCTTTGAGGCCCTGTGAGGGGCAACAGGAACCTACACAATATCATTGAGGCCTTAACAGGGCCTACAGGAGCAATTGCAGTCATTGTAAAAAATAGGCCTATTTATTGGAAGCACAACTAATAATATGATTAGCAACATCGCCAGCTGAGCTATTGTGAAGTATAAAACCTGAAATGTGGGTGATGCTGTTATCAACGGCAAAGTTAGCCATGACAATACAGGCACTGGTAATACTTGGGGTGGATCTGTGGGTAACAGTGTCCCTTGATCTCACTGTATTACCTGGAATAGGAATAACACAGATACTAATGATGCTAATAAAATTGATGGCAAATCTTAGTCCTGTTAGAACCCCGTGGGCTGAGCTATTCTGATAGGAAGGGAGTATGGAAGTACTTGACGGGGGAGGGGAGTGCTTCCCAGCCCAAAAGCAGCGCTAGGAAGGAAAACAGGAGTGCTAACTGGAATTCCAGCTGACAGTTTCTGACTGTCTACCTGAGCCAGGCCTCTTAACTAAATGCTTCCCATGTATGCCTGTGTGCGTGCTAAGTTGCATCCAGTCCTGTCTGACTGTTTGCGACCCCATGGACTGCAGCCTGCCAGGCTCCTCTGTCCAGGGGATTCTCCAGGCAAGAATTTTGGAGTGGGTTGCCATGCCCTCCTCCAGGGGATCTTCCCCACCCAGGGATCAAACCCTTCTCTCTCATGTCTCCTGCATTGGCAGGCGAGTTCTTTACCACTAGTGCCACCTGGGAAGTCTTTTCCATGTATAACCTCAACTTTAAGAAAAATACTCTTTAGGCATTACATCAATGAGGAATCCGAGGTTCAGGGAGGTCAACTAATTTGCCCAAGGTCACTTATCAAGTAAGTTGGGATTCCATTTCCAGTGGGCGCCAGGACCACCCAATACAGAGGCTCCTGTCGGCTGTCGCGCGAGCTAGAGGAGGTACCCCTAGGGTGGCCCGCCCCGGCTCCTCCCGCGCTGCTGCCTGCACCGTGGGTACCCAGGGGCGGAGGATGAAGGTCGGAAATCTCCGCCGTAGTGCTGGGACTGGAGCCCGCAGCAGGGAAGACGCGAGAACCCAGAGGGGCGTTCCCATGAGCTCGCGGACTCGAGGGGGCTGCGGGTTAGACTGCAAGCAGCAATGGGGGTGCCAGCGGCAGAGCTGGAGATGGCAGGATTGGTAGCAGGGGCCGTGGGCGCTCCGAGCTGGCCGACAGCCGGCCTCGCCGAGGTGTCAGGGGTCTGTGGGGTGAGTGCGCCGGGGCCGCGGGAGGCAAAGGCTGAGGGGTCGGGGCAGCAGACCACAGGGCAGCCGCCGGGAGCGCCCTTCTCTCTCCCTCCCAGCTGGGAGGCCGGGATGCCGTCACACTCACCTACCCGCAGGCAACTGAGGATCGGGGTGGGGGTGAGGCACCGCGAAGTTTGCCCCCTCCTCTGGGGGTCTCTTCTGGGTCCACGGCTCGGTCCTGCAGCTGCAACCGAGACTGCGGCGGGGACTGCGCGGGCGCGAGGAGAGGCTGGGCCCGCAAGACGCTCGGAAGAGGGCGCCGGGCCGCTGGGCGCCGCACAAAACCCCCTTTCTTTCCCCCCGCCCCCGCCCCGCCCTTCCTCGAAGCCGCCCCTGCCCCCAGGCTGGGAACGCGGGGGGCTCGGGAAGATCACGCGACCCGCTGCCTTCTCTGCATCGGTTCCCGGCGGCGGCAGCCGCGAGAGCAAGGACGAGCGAAGTAGGACATCGTCCTGGGGATGAGAAGCCGAAGACTTGGAGTAGGGAGGGAGGGAGGGAAGGCAGAAGGGGCGGGCAGGGAGCGCTCGCGATCTACAGGATGATGTTGCAGCTGGAGGGATGGAAGTTAGACTGTCGGAGGGACTTCCCGTTTTTCAGGGGGAGAGGAGGAGGGACTCAGCCAGTAGAGAGAAGGATGAAGGGAGAATGGGAGGGAGGCTTTGCTCCTGGAGAGACATCACACGTATAAGTGGGGGAGGGAATCTCTTTTTTGGAGGCAGGATCAGGTGCAAGTGACCTTAGCCACCTCCCTGGAGGAAGCTCTGATTGGGTTTTGTCTTCCCTGATGCTCCCACTCCCTGCACAGAGGAGGAGCTGACTTTGCAGCTGGAAGGATGGAGGTTAGGCAGCAGATTCATGGGTTAAGGAAAGCAAGTCAGGACCTCTCTAGACATGGAGGAGGGGACGTGGCACTGTGAGCGGACATTACTGGTCATGCAAACCAATGTGCAAAATGCAGGCGTTGCTGGGAGCCCAGAGGGACCGTAGGCCAGAGCTGTCGCTGATGAATGCACAGCCTGGTGCCAGGGGGTGGGCCTTGAGAACTGCCCAGCGGCTGGGGACTCCTCAGCGCCCAGAATACCAATGACACCCCCTTCACAGCTCCAGAGCCTCTGCCTCCCTCTTCTTTCCCAGGCTCTCTCTCTCCTTCCATCCTCCCTCCTGGGATTCCAGGCGAAGTCCATGGTACAGACTGCGGGCAGGACAGCCAGACGCCTGGATTCTCTCCCCTGGATACCAGGGAAGGCATTGAGGATAGATTGTCAGGGGCTTGGATCCCCACAAACTTCAGCAGCACCTCCAAAATATCCCAAGGAAAGTGGGCTGCCTGTAATGGAAATGCAACCTCAAGGCAGGTCCCTTGCCCATCCAAGTCACTTCTGTATGGGATTCTGGACTGCACTCTATTGTATGCCCCAACTGTCCCACTCATCACTGCCTGC
Organism: Bos javanicus; assembly: GCF_032452875.1. NCBI lineage: Eukaryota > Metazoa > Chordata > Mammalia > Artiodactyla > Bovidae > Bos > Bos javanicus. The sequence continues at coordinate 14,361,892 of NC_083870.1, forward strand.
GCTGCCATTCCCTGTGCTGTGGACTTGGCTCCAAAGGTCTTGAGAAACTCACAAAACAAAAAACCCTCAAACAGAAAACTCTCCTCTCCAAATCCTTGAGGACCTAAAAGGTATTATTCTAGCCCTTTCCCAGAGACCCATCTACTGTAAAGACAGAGCAAGAAAACCAGTAGTGGGTTGTAAGGTCCCTCAGTAAGAGACATGCCCCGGGCAGGGATGCAAAACTGATGGGGACAAAGCAAGGTGCCTGGGGAATCTGGGGAGAAAGAAGCCTCAGTTAATCCATTTCATTAAACAGATACTAACTGAATGTCCACTATGGACCAGGCACTGTTTTAGGTCTCGGGAATGCTGTCCCATGTTTTCTAGTGGAGAGGAGGGGATCTGAGAAGGCCTCTGGGGACAGATCTGGGCAGCACCTGGGTAGTCCTGGGACCTCCCTTTGTTCTCCTCAGACCTTGCATCCCCGAGCTGAGAGACAGTCTCAGCACTGGTGCCTGCATCCAGCCTAACCCCCACTCAGGCTCATCTCCACATGGGGCTTGATGGAGCTTGAGCACAGCCAGGCAGAGCCAGGCAACTGAGTGGCTGAAATTCAATCCCGGTGGTGGCTCTCATGTAACCACAATTCTTGCCTCGGGGAAACCTGGCTGTGACCAGACAAGACAGAGAAAGTGACCTTCCTCGCCACCTCCCCTTGTGACTAGAAATGTGGGCACAGGTTTTGGTGCCCTGGAGGAGTCCAACCTCCAGCAGCACCTGGGTCTGGACAAGGGCTGGAACCAGACGGTCTGTTCCAAGATGCAGACCCCTGGTGGGAAACCAGACCTGGTGAGAGAACAGTCGGCCACTGCTGTGAAGATGTTGAAGAGAGCAGCGCTCTGGAGTCATGGGCACTGAGGTCAAACTCCTGTACCACCATTTGCAGTGACGAAACCTTGGAAAGGTCATTGTTTCTTTGGAACATTTCTTCTTGTGTACAACAGGCTGAATAGTATCTACTGCACTGGGGATGGGTAAGGGAGGCACCATAGCTTAGGCTCAGCAAAATCTATTTGTTTTTTTTTTTCTTTTTTAATTGAAGTAGAGTCATTTACAATATTGTGTTAGTTTCAGGTGTACAGCAACAAAATCCAAAATCTAATTATTTTCCTTTACTAGTCATACACACAAACTGTAATCTGCACCAGATCTCCTGGCCAGGAGGTCAGAGGGCCACTTCCCTGTGAATGAGGTAGAGGGCTCATTATTTGAGAGAGGAGTCCTTTCCCAGGGGAGGAAATGTGCACCCTCCCAAGACTTTCCATTATTTCCAGATGTGAAAATTCATACCAAAGTCTAACCTTGCCTTTGATCTGGCAATTTTTGATCAGGGACTTTCTTTACTTGCATCTTGACCCATGGCCATGGGACAACCACCCCACCCCACCCCACCTACTGCCCATTTCTCTCTTCTTTCTGAGAAGAGATGAAACCAGGACTTTCCCTTCTAGGACTCAGAAAGGGATCCCCAGGGACTGGCTGGAAGCAAACAGGATTAATGGAAGCAGGAAGACTGAAAGTCAGTTTTCAGGTAGAACTTTCTGCCCCAGTAACAGGAGGAGCATGTCTCGGATAACCTTAGTATCTTCTGGACGAGGAAACTGAGACCAGAGTGGTGAAGTAACTGTCTAGGGTCACAGGGCATGTACTTGACATAACCAAAATCAAGTCTCCAGACTCCCAGGCGTGGGTTCTTGCCAGGGACGGCAGCTGTCTCTCTCAGAGTAGGGAAAATGGGGGAGGTAGAAAGAAGAGAGAAGTAAGTGGGGGGCAGCTCTGTGCCCTCTCCCACGTGCAATCCAGCTGGCTGTCTCCCAGCCTCCTGGATCCTGGAGAGTTTTCCAGTCTCTCTGGATGAGAACAATCAATCTCCAGACCACTCCCCCCACCCCCACCCCGCCAATATCCTCCTTCTAGGTCAAAGCTGAGGCCATGACCCAAGTTCAGGAAACAGAATCTCCCCTCTCCTCCCCGAGTTCTAGCTTCTCAGCTCCCCGCCATCTCCTGTTAGCCCTGGGCCTTCCTCACTGGACCAGTCAGTCACAGTGGCTACTGAGAGAGCTTGTCCTTCCAGCTTCTGGAACACCTGCCCCCACTTTCCCAGACTCGGGGTGGGGGCCCAGGCAGCTTGGTTCCTCTCTGAGGCCCTCCACATTGCACAGGCACCTGGATCCTGTGCCATGGGGACATGGGAGTGGGGCTGAGATGGGGGATGGGCATGGCGCTGAAGGCTGGCACAGCTGTGTTTGGAGAATAGGGGCTTTGATAGCTTCTGAAAAGGGCCAGGAAGCACCGGACCCCAGCCCTAGGGAGGGAGGGCACAGGAATGGGCTCCTGAGGGCTCCTGCAGCTGACTGTGGGTGGGAGGGGAAGTAGGGTGGCGGGGAGACAGCGCCAGAACCTGTAAGCTGCCCAGCACTGTGGGAGAGACCCTGCGACGTGAGCAGGAGCCAACTGTCCCCCTGAGCTGACAGACCCTCGCTTTGAGGGCTGCAAACTCGTGTTCAGAGGAGACCACAGCTGAAGGAACTGGAAGCCTCAACCCTGAGTTCTTCCAAACCTAGTTCTTGAGAAAAAAGTCCATGCCATCTGCAGGTTCCCTGCTGCCCCTCTCCCACCCCCTGATGGGGATAGACAGCTCACTTTTTCTATTCTGGGGCAGGTAGGTACTCTCTGAGTCTCAGTTTCTTCATTTTTAGAATGGTAATAACACTATTTTATGGTTTTGATGTTGGAACCATATAAATGCTTTATATAGTTAGAACAAAAAAATTAAACTGGAAGGAATTAATTTTAAATTAACTTAAATGGAGAAAAGTGATGCAATCCCTAAAATTTTAAAACAAAATGAAACAAATGCACTAATTATATATGAAGTTGGAGGTAAACCCACATAGAAGAATTTTCTTTCAAGTGATTATAACACTCAGCATTTTCTATAGATCCCCAGGAACAAAAAGAACCATGGAGATATCTTACTGTTGGCATTATTATTTTGAAAAGTGCTATTATGGTGATAAAGCAAACAAGTAATTATAGTAATGGTGTTCAGAAATAAGATTTTCAGTGTAAGAAAAGGAAAATTAAACAAAAACTGCTCATCTTAAAACTGAATTGGAAATAACGGCATGAGCTCATGATTTACATGTCTATCTTCTGAGAGAAGTCTCTTGAAAAGGCTTAGAAGCAATGACAAATCAATAACAATGAATACCTCTTATATCCAGACTGTGGTCTCTAAATAGTACTTTTCACAAAAAGGAACTCTTTGGAGAAATTCCAGGTCTGGGGCAGGAGAGCCTGTTATACTTGAGAATAAGGAAGTTATAAGACTCAGGTCAAGTTCATGTGAAAAGGACCCAGCAGCCAACTTGAGAAGATTCCCACTGGCCAAAGATGAAACCACAAGGGCATTAAGCTGAAATGACTGGAAGAGACTGAGACACATGAAAAGAACACAGAGTCTCTGAGTCTATGATTCTACAAAACAGGGTCACTGGTTCCCCTCTGGATAGTGATCAGACATCAACTCAATTTTGAAAACGAACTGGGTACAGCAGATCCTGTTGGTGGGCCCCATCCGTCTGCCCTTAGCAATCACCTCCATAGGCCAAAGGCTGCTGACCGCCCAAGGGTTAGTTTCGGATGCGCAGGTACGCCTGGCTAAGTGCATCGCAAGTCAGAATGGCCCTGCAAACGGCCCTCCATCAGCGGCAGAGGGCAAGCTGACACACTGAAACCCAGCCCCTTGCCTCTCAGGAAGGAGCCCTGGGAAGCAAGTTCCTCCCAGAGCTCCCGGCAGCTTTGAGCTTCAGCTGCCCTCGGTCATCACCTGCCCAATTTTATTTACTTAATTATTATTGGATTCCTCCCCTTCCTGTTAAGGTTTCCCTTTCCTATTAAGGTCTGGGAATTTTCAGACCCCTGAGTCCTGAGCACACATGTGTGGGCACAGCTCCAACTCAGTGGTGCATTTGTGACTGGGTGTGAATACATGCAGAGACATGAGAAAGCTATGTGAGCAGGAGGCCCGGCCCCCGCATAACCTGTCTCTGCTGCACCCCTGCCTCTCTCAGCTCACCCTATAACCTTGTGCGGTTTGTCTGTGATTAGAATTCAGAGGAGAAAGCTTATGCCTGGTCCATGGCTGGGTCACTGTGACATATTGATGGGAGCTAAACACAGGCTGTCACCACACTGCAGCCCCACTCATGGGTGGCCCTGAAAGACAGTGGTGAGGGAGTATCCTCCCAGGGGATTGTTTCAAGCAGTACACTGGTCATCTACTTGGCAGGGAGAGAGGTGACTTGAAGGAAGTATATACATGGACTCTTGAGCATGGCAAATGGCTTGTTGGTTGATCAGGCCAGGAGAGGGCAAGACTGGAAGGTTGGAGGTAAGGAAGTCTAGGCAAGAGCCGTAGTGGATGGACCTACAGGGGTGGGCATTGTGTCTGATGGCAGTCCCATTTAAGAGCATTCACTGCAGAGGAGACATTGAAGAGCTAGGGGCACAGAGGACTCCAGTGGATAACAGCCAGCCTTTGTCCTCCACCATGCCAGGGCTTGCACAATGGGCCTGTGAATGGAGTAACTGTGGCAATAAATATGGAGACTAGATAAGGGCTCACCAGCATGGGCTCCCTGTCACCAAGTCTGGTCTAGCTGCTGCCAAAGCTGGATGTTCAGCCTGTCAGCAGCAGAGACAGATATTAGCTCAACATGGTACCATCCCTCAAGGACACCAACCAGCCACTGGGGAGCATACTGATTACAACATACCTGTTGCAGTCTGGCGGTGGGGAGCAGTAACTCCTTACTGGGATTAATGCATATCTGGATATGGCTTTGTTTTCCCTGCCCAAGTACCTTGGCCATCACCAATATCTATATCCAAGGACATAAAGGAAAGGGTTTATCCATATGAGACGCCATGTAGTATCACCTCTAACCAAGGGGATCTACTCACAGTGAAGTAAATGTGCCAGTGGGCACAGGATCACAGGGGTCCACTGACCCTACAATATACAACGTCTCTTTGAAACTGCCAACCTAGTGGTACGTTAATGTGGCCTCTTTACAGCATATCTAAATACCAGCTTGGGGAAAATGTCCTCTGGCATTGGGGTACTGGCTTTATAACAAAGAATATGTATTTTGAACCAGTGGCCATTACGTGGTGCTATGTCCCAGATAGCTAGAAACCATGGGTACAGGAACCAGGATATGGAGGAAGCAATACCCTCTCACCAGTGACCCACTTAGGGAATTTGTGCCTCCTGTCCCTATCAATTTAGGCTCTGCAGGATTAGTAGTCCTAGTTCCTAGGGCAAGAGATGCAACTACCAGGTGTCCTGGGAAGGGAATCACTAAACCTAAGGCTGTAGCAGCTTCTGGGTCAGCTTGGGCACCTCGTGCCAACTGACCAGTAAGCAAAGAAAGAATTCTATTGGCAAAGATGCTTGATCTTGATTATCCCATGTCCAGTGGTGATCATAAATAGGCAGTTCCAGCAATGTTGGCCTGTTAAGGGCATGATAATGAAAGACTGAGGCCTGCGGGGATGAAGGTCAGGGTTTTTCCATTGTTAAAGCCTCATAGACCAACAGAATGAATCGTAGAGGAGGGAGATGTTGAATATTGATTTCAGCCTTGGAACCAGCTGCAGAAGCTGTTTGTCCCACTAACCCTCCTTTTGTAAGACTTTCTTGTTAAAAAATTGTATGATCACACCACAGGGCTTGTAGGATTTTAGTTTTCCTACCAGGGGTTGAACCCAGGCCCTAACAATGAAAGCGCTGAGTCCTAACCACTAGACTGCCAGAAGAATTCCCAATACTCTCTTTTTAAAGAGTTAGAAATTGTGATCAGCTACCACCTTGAAGAATCCGTGAAGGAGCAAAGTGATCTTGTTATGGAGACACACATGGATCTGAGCAGTGCAAAGGGTGGAGTCTGGCTGCGGCCCACATCCTTCGCATTCACCCCCGAAGTGGAAGGCTTCTGGGAGAGCATCTGTGACTCTACCTGGGGGTGTCTTCTTCTGGCTGTGGGAGCCTGTCCGTGCTCAGGGCTAGCCAGGAATGTGAAAGGGTTAACGCTCCCAGAAGCAGCCCTCAGCTTTCAGACAGGAAGTTGACCAGTAATACAATAAGTCCTCTACATACAAATGAGTTCCATTCGGAGAGCACTTCATATGTCCAAATTGTTCGTAAGTCCAACAAAGTTAGCCTAGGTACCCAACTAACACAACTGGCTATATAGTACTGTATTGTAATAGGTTTATAATACTTTACACACTAGTTATATGTACATAAAAAACAAACACAAAAAGTAAAGGTAACCTTTTTAACTTTATAGGACAGCACCTTGAAAAGTACAGTAGTACAACAGCTGGCACACGGGCTGGCATCAAGTGAGCAGGCAAGAGGAATTATTGACTGGAGGAGGGAGAGGAGGTGGGAGATGGTAAAGCTGAAAGATTGTCAGCAACAGGAGACAGAGGGCAAGCCACAGTTTCACTCTCACCTGGCGTTGATGGCACGGGTTCTGGTTCCTCTACAGTGTCAATTCTATCTACCCTCTTGAAACAACCATCTAGTGAAGAATGTTTGCATTTTTGAAAGCTTACAACTTGAAGGTTCGTATCTGGGGACTTACCGTACTTTAGTTTCTTTGCTCCTCAGGTGGTATTTCCTGAGACAGGCTCTGCACCGCCTTCCAGAATTCCTGAGCAGGATTCAGCCCCAGTTCCTCCACTGGCTCTATCACAATTTCTCATCAGCTTTCTCCTTTTTCCTGTCTCCCTTTTTCAGTCTTCAACCAGTGCCCCTTGGCATGACCTCCCAGATAAACTCCTTGCACTCAAAGTCTTGACTCACCTCTACTTGTAGGGAACCCTATTGTCTTAGTCAGTTCAGGCTGCTAAAACAAATGACCATAGCTGGGGTGGCTTAAATGTCTCACAGTACTGGAGGCCAGCATATCTGGCATCCCGTGAGGGCCTCCTTCCTGGTTTGCAGACAACTGTCTGCTCATTGTATTCTCACATGGTAGAGAGCAGAGAGAGGAAACAAGGTCTCCCAAGTCTCTTCTTGTAAGGGCACTAATCTCATCATGAGGGCTCCATCCTCATGACCTCATTATCTCCCAAAGATCCCATCTCCAAATACCAGTACATCCAGGATTAGGATTTTAACATAGGAATTTTTAGGAGCAGGGAGACACAAACATTCACTCCATGACACTTAAGACAAATGGAAGAGAAATAAACATTTTAAAATTTTTATTTATTTGGCTGTGCTGGGTCTTTGTTGCAGTGTACAGGCTCAGCAGTTGAGGCATGTGGTGCAGTGCGAAGGTTTTAGTTGCTGCAATGGCATGTGGGATCTTAGTTCCCTGACCAGGGATTGAACCCACATCCTCTGCACTGGAAGGCAGATTCTTAACCACTGGACTGCCAGGGAAGTCCTGAGAATCAAACATTAATCCTACCCTCCTGAATGGCTTATCATCTGTCAGGTTAACAAAATAGTTGATAAGGGACATTTTTCTTTATAGACAATTCACAGCTAATAAGTGAAGGGGGAATGGCAAAATTAGAACATCTCCATTTCACACTCCTAATAAAATAATAGATCTAGAAAGTGATCCTCAGTAGCCATTAGATAAGAAGTTGAGGAGTGTAATGGGTTAAATGATGGCTACAAAAAGATATGCCCACATCTTAATCCCTGAAAACTGCAAGGGTTAACCTGTTTCGAAAAGGGCCTTTGTGGGTGTGGTTCATTACATGAATTCACTCCTGAAATTTGTTTAATGTTTTTGAGAAGGGATCATCCTGGATTAGCCAGGTAAGGCAAATGCAATGACGAGTATCCTAAGGAGAGACAGGAGAGGAGGAGACACAAGCACTTGAAAGGGAGGAAGCAGAGTTCAGTGAAAGTTGTTCAGTCGTGTCCGGCTCTTTGCGGCCCCATGAGCTATATGGTTCATGGAATTCTCCAGGCCAAAATACTGGAGTGGGTGGCCATGCCCTCCTCCAGGGGATCTTCTCAACCCAGGGATTGAACCCAGGTCTCCCACATTGCAGGCAGAGTCTTTACCAGCTGAGCCACCAGGGAAGCTGAGAGATTTCAGTGATGCAGCCAAAAGAGCCCAGGAATGCCACTCGCCCCCAGAAGATAAAAGAGACAAGAAAGAATTCTCAGAGCCTCCAGAGGGAGTGAGACACAGCCAACACCTTTAGTTGGAATTCCGGCCTCCAGACTATTGTTAAGAGAACAATTTCTGTTGTCTTAAGCCACCAAGTTTGTGGTAGTAGCTTGTTACAGCAGCCATAGGAACTAATACAGTGAAGAACTTTATAATGAATGGATCAGACTCACAGTACCTGAATTAACTGATCAATCTTAGCATCAGTATTCTAGTGCAACAACCAGACACCATGTGCCTCCTGATGTGATGAAGGAGGAAGTACACAGTTGTTCAATTGCTACGTCGTGTCTGACTCTTTGCGACACTATGGACTGCAGCACACCAGTTATCACTTATGAAATATTCCTGGGGAAAGGAGTGAATATAAGCTTAATCGAACTCCCAAATGTAATTACAGGGGGTGGAGGAATATATTTAATGACACTTCAAGGATACACTCAGCCAGATCCAGAAGGTGGGAAACTCGACAGGAAAGTGACCTAGTTTCATAAACAAGCAAACAAGATGGCATAGAAACAAAATGAAAGAGGAAGAAGTGTTATGGTTTAAAAGATACTTAACCAAAAAAAATCAAATGCAGTATAGATCCCGGCTTGAGCAAATAAACTATAAAGTTATATTTTTAGACATTCAGAAGAAAGTTATTATGAACTAAATATTAGATAAAATTAATGTAATTTTATTGAGGACTGTGATAGTAGAATTATGATTTTTAAGTCACTATATATTAGAAATACAAACCGAGTATTTACAGGTGAAATGATAGGCTGTTTAATATTTGCTTTAAAATACTCCAGCAAAAAGCAAACACAGATGAGAGAACTCAAGAGATAAGAATTTTGAAATCGTCAAGCTAGAAGATGGAGTCGTTTGTTATTCTATTCTCTCTATTTTGTGTATGTTTTAAATTATCTATAACAAAAAGATAATATTATTAGCAATATGAATAGTTGTAAGAATTCATGGTTATATATTTTAATGGGCAAAGAAACAAAGCTTTGCAGCAAATGAAAAGCTTCTCCCATGACCATTTCTCATATACTGAAGGGAAAAAGCTATCTTCTTACAGTCTGAGTTGCGAGGCCTCAGATATTGAGTCTGGGACTCTGACTACATAATAGGCCAGAACTTAGAAACCCAGAAGAGTAAGGGAGTGGGTGACTACCAGTATGTCCCAGAATTTAGACTGTTCTTGCTGCTGCTGGTAGACATGGGTGCTGTTTCTGTTCACCAGGTATTTCCAATTATTTTAGGCCCCCTTGTGGTGGAGCGGGGCCCTGTAATTAGTTCTGGAGAATGAGTTGTAGACAAGACTGGTGTCCCTGGGACCTGTAGCTTTTAATTGCTTGTATAAGACCCTCTAGAGCCAGTACTCTTGCCTTGAAAATCCCATGGACTGAGGGGCCTGGTGGGCTGCAGTCCATGGGGTCACTAGGAGTCGGACACGACTGAGAGACCTCACTTTGACTTTTCACTTTCCTGTATTGGAGAAGGAAATGGCAACCCACTCCAGTGTTCTTGCCTGGAGAATCCCAGGGACGGGGGAGCCTGGTGGGCTGCCATCTATGGGGTCGCACAGAGTCGGACACGACTGAGGCGACTTAGCAGCAGCAGCAGAGCTCTTTTATTTTTTCCTTCTGGTATGGTGATTGATGGCATATGACATGGTGGCTGCTCTATCAATCCGGATAGATACCTGAATGACTAAAATGAGAAAAGTCCACTTATTGACCATAACGAACATGTGGCCAATTAAGAAATAAATCTTTATGTTTTAAACCACTGAGATTTGGGGGTTGTTTGTTATCAAAGCATAATTTAGCTCATCCTGACTAATCATTGCTGTACAGCAACAAATTCTATGGGCTACCTGGTAAGAACTTGAATAATAATTATTATTGTTATTCTGTTACCATCATTATTACTCATTAATTATTAAAGGCACCACTTACTGAGTGCCTCTTATGTGTATCAGGCATGTACTACCCAGTCCATGCATTGTCTCAATTACTGCTCACAACAAATTCAGGAGGCAGTTATTATTATCCTATGACCAAGATGAGAAAATCAAAGCTTAGGAACTGTCACAAATATTTCATTTGCTATATGCCAATTATTGAAGATTATATTCATTCAATCATTCTTTGTCCCTTATATAAAGTCACATGGGATCAATTCTCTTTATCAATGATTTCAAGAATCCTCTTGGAAAGCCATTTTACAACATGGATCAAGCATCATTGAAAACTCATACTCAAAAAAAAGAAAAGAAAAGAAAGTTCTACTCTTTGCTCCAGTCATGATTATTCTCTAGCCCAGGCTTTTTGTGGTAAAGATTGCTTGAACAGGGAATTTCCTAACAGTCCAGTAGTTAGGGCTCCCCACTGTTCACTGCCTGGATGGTGGGGGAACTGTGGCATGGCCCAAAAAGAAAAGATTGCTTAAACAGAAATAAGTAAATAAAATATATAATATACATTAAGGAAAATGAATTAATGATATTGGAGTTTGTCTCTTGAGTTACAGGTGTGTTTCTTTTAGCCTGATGTTAAGAGTGCTCCCGGTTCAGTTACCCCTTCTGCCCTGGCAGCCACCGCGGCGGTGAACGCTAAACCAAATGCACAACCCCCTGAAGTATCAGCCCTCTGAGGACCTTATTGTGTCCGTTTGCCACCTCCTCCTTCCGAGTTTATTTCCTGTCAGTTGTAACAACGGAGTGACTTTCCTGCCTTTAATAGTAGTCATGAGAACTCTTCTGGGAGACTGGCAGGATACAAACACATTTTGAAATATATTTAGGTCCACCTTCTGTTTGTTCTGCGGTGCCCAGGGGCTAGGCCTGGGGCTTTGGAGCGCTCCTAGCCAGAAACCTTAGGTAGGCGTGTGGCGCCCCCGCGTGGTGCCTGGCACAACCATCACTCTGATTTCTATCCAAGGCCAGACCGCCCACGATGTGTCCAACTCTCCTAAGGCCTTTTGGTGCCCTCTCCTCCTTCCAGTAGGTGGCTCCATGGTAAAGAATCTGCCTGCAGTGCAGAAGAAGCAGGAGACACGGGTTCCATTCCTGGGTCGGGAAGATCCTCTGGAGGAGGAAATGGCAACCCACTCCTGTATTCTTGCCTGGAAAATCCCGTGGACGGAGGAGACTGGCAGGCTACAGATCATGGGGTCGCAAGGAGTCGGACACGACTGAGGCGAATGAGCACAGCACAGCACAGCACCTCGAAATCCCGACTCTCTTGTAGCCTCATACCTCAGGGGCAGTAGCCCCTCCTTTCCCTCTGTATTTCGAGGCGCTGGCTCAGCACGCTGGATCCAACGTGATCCCCCTCAACCCCCGCATCCCCAGCCCCATGCCTCGCTGACAGCTTCACCCAACACAAAAAGTCCTCAGGTTATTTTTATTGCCGGATAGAAGTCAGTTAATGCCCATTGGACGCCTCTCCCGTCACCTAGCCGTGGCTGCGTCGTCTGCTGCGGGGTGGAGGGGCGGAACCGCCTCGGGTCAGAGGTTCGTAGCTGCGCACTACCACCCGGGGCGCCACCACTTCCCCTCCCGACGCCGGGCCAGCCGGGATCCTTGGCCCGCAGCCTACGGTCGAGAAGGCGGGTCAGGAGGAGCTGCTCCTCGTCCGATGGAAGGGGAGGCTCTCAGGAAAGTGGCGAGAGACCCCCGCCACGACTCCCAGACTTTGTCGCGCGCGCTGGAGGGGGTGCGGTGGGCCCCTATTCGGAGTAGCAGTAGGTCCCATAGTCCGCCTGCTGGGGTCTGGGGAAGCCAAAGCTGCGCACTCCGGGATCCGGGAGGCCCCCGCAGCGCGGCCGAGGCGTCGTGATGGGAAAGCGCACGCTGCCGTCCGCCAGCCAGCCGCCGTCGCATTGGTCCAGCCCGGAGAACTTCCAGGCGGCATAGAGGTGCCCGACCTTGGCCACCATGGCCCCGCGCCGCCGGCAGGCCGCGTGGGCTTCAGACAGCGACAGCCGCCCGGGCACGAAGAACACGTGACCTGGGAACCGAAGCAGGTCACCGACTGACCGAGGGCAGGGCCGGCCGGGGCGTGGCGGAATTCAGACTCCCAGGGGGCAGAGTCGGGGTGGGGGAGAGGGGCAGGTGTGGATCGGTGGGTCCGAGCCTGGGTAGGAGGAGTGGGAGTATAGAGACTGGGGGTGCAGGTGAGGTTGTAAAAGACAGGCTGGAGGCTGGGTGGGCAGAGCGACGGAGGGGCGAGGCCTTCAAAGGAGTTGGCCTGTAACCTCAAGCCTCTAGCCTTCTACCTTCCCCGCCGCATTCTTGAGGCCCGAGTTCTGGCCCCGCCGCCCGCCCCCCCCCCCCCCACCCCCCATCCCCCAGCCTCATTCTCAGGTCGGATCCTCCTCTGTCGCGTGCAGGACAGGCCCGGCCCGCTCCTAAGGCGGAGGATGGCTCGCCCCGCCCCCTTACCTGACAGCGCGGAGGTGAAGCAGAAGGCGTCGTAGCGGTCGCGCTTCCGGTCGCGGGGCCCGTAGCTGCGGATCCCGGGCCGACCTCGGCCACCGCAGGGCGCGCGCGCCGTAAGGACAGGGTAACGCACGGAGCCTTCTAGCAGCCAGCCCGCGTTGCACCAGTCCAGACCCTCGGTCCACGCTGGCGGGAGATGGCGGGGGAAGGAAGGCGGGTAGCGGGATCAAACGCATCACAGGCGGGAGCCAAACCCGGAGTTTGCCTCCCCTGGGGTCCAGGCGACAGCCCGGAGAGAACCTGGGCGGTACCCGGGCTCGGCCACTCACCCTGGTACAGCTGGGCGTAGGTGGCCAGACGTCCGTCCTGCTCCTCGCACGCCTGCTTCGCCTCGTAGTAATTGAACTGGTACCGGCCCCGGCTGGGCTGGTACGGAAACACCACACCTGGGAGTGGGGGGCAGACAGCCTGGAGAGGGCCGGTAGAAGGAGAGGGGGAAGGAAGGGCGGTGCAACCTAGGAGAAAGGGCTGGGGGCTCCGGGAGCAGGGAGGGGGAGAGGCTGGAGAGGAGCCCCGGGAGACCTGAGACGATACGGCCGAACCACCGCCAGAGAGGAAAGCGGCAGCAACCGAAGGGCCTCACCCTCCAGGCGCAGGGTCATCGCCACGCTCTCGTCCTCGATGCCGTTGATGAGCTCACAGCGGTACCGGCCCTCGTCTTCCAGGCGCACGCCCGCGATGACCAGGGAGGCGTCCAGCCGATGCCCTCTTCGCATCCTGGCGCGCCCCCCCAGGGGCCCGTAGCCCCGGGCATGCAGTCCGTTGGTGATGAGGATGGGCGTTTCCCGGAGTTCCCCGGGCTCCACTTTACTCCAGCGCACCTTGTAGCTGGGAGGCGGGGCGCCCAGGACGCAGGGCAGCGTGGTCGTGGCCCCACGACGAGAGTGAATGACCTCGTGGATGGGGGGCAGGAGGTAGTGGGGGCCAGGGTGGGGTGCTGAGCAGAGGGGGCCACAGTGGCAGGAACCCCCTGACCCCCACTGCCCAAGTGCCTGTCCAAAGCCAGCGTTCCCCAGACCCCCCCAAACCTCTCTCCATTGCTCACTCAGAAATGACTCAGTCCCTGAGGACCTCCAACAACCCTTCCCACTTTCCCCACCACTGTTCTCCAGATTCTGGGCCGAATTAAGGTCTTACCTTGGCTCCCCAGGGCTCTGTGGAAGGTGGTGAAGGCCCAAGGGAGAAGGAAGTGGCAGAGAGTGGGGAGGCTGATCCTGCCTTGCATGATGGGAGTCAGCCCAGTCTGTGGGGCACAAGGTTGGGCATTCCTTAGCACTCTCCTTCCTCGGAGAAGGCAATGGGAACCCACTCCAGTACTCTTGCCTGGAAAATCCCATGGGCGGAGGAGCCTGGTAGGCTACAGTCCACGGGGTCGTGAAGAGTCTGACATGACTGAGCGACTTCACTTTCACTTTAGCACTAAGGAAATGGGGTGGGGAGATGATGAACTCCCATCGGGATTCCTCAGAGGGGACTGTTCAGCTGGAAGCCAGGGCAGCAGATAAAGGGGCTGAAATTGTTAGCAAAGGATGGTGATGGGGAAGGGGCAGTAACAAAGTCTCCTCCCCGCCCCCACGCTCCTCCCTACCCAGGACTCCTGGGCCCATCCTCTTTACTCTCTTGTCCCTTCAGTCAGCAGGTCCTGATTGAGCCTCCTCTACCTATCCATTTTCAGCACAAGTACTACTTCTCAAGTCTTCCTTTCTGGATTGTCATCTCTGGCCTCTATCTTCAGCCAACACCCATTCTCCATCTGAAGCCAGAGTAAATATGATCTTGTCACTCTCCTGCTTAAAGCAGTGACTCCTCGTTGCCAATGAGGATCAAATCCAGTGTCCTAACCCAACTTCCAAGGCTCTCTGTGATCCAGCCTCTCAGGGCACCTCCACCCCCCTACCCCACTCCTCACCACCTGTGGCCTCGGCATTATGCTCCGGACATGTCCTGGCTCCAACTCAGTCCGAGTACACCCTCACCTTCTTCTTAACAGGCAATCAGTTTGGGCTTCACCTTCGCTGGGAAACCTTTCCTCTCGCCTCCACTTCATCACACTGCCATGCACTGTGATCTACCACTCTGGTTTTCCTACTGCTCTGGACTCAGAACTTTTTCCCTTAGAAGTATTTCTATTAGCAGCTAAATTAGCAGTGTGAATTTGAAAGTTAAATACATATGCATATGTAGACTACATCAGTGAGCTTTCCCGTAATTATAAAGTTACAAAGTATGAAATTATAAGGCTACTAAAAATTATTTTGAACACAGCTGTCTATTTCAGTAGTTGATTTCCCCCATTCTTTATCTTATCTATTCTTTATCACCTTGGCCATTTTTTTAAATAATTGGGCTAAAGACCCCTTAACCTAGTTTTATCCCTTTTTAAGATCTGATTCCTCTACTTCCTTTGAACAAGTTGCTTAACCTCTATCTGCTTCAATGTCCTCATCAGTAAAATGCTGGAGACAGTAGCATGACTACCTCACTGAGTAGTTGTGGAGTTAGGTGAAGTAACATACATGAAATGCTTAAATAGGTCCTGATATCTATGGATAAGTGCTATGTATATGTTAGTTGTTACCTGCAACTGCCGGCATAGTTTTTGGCACACAGTCGGTGCTAAATAAATATGCGTGTTAATGAATGAGCTCACATGAAGGACTTTTGGGAAGAAGAGCAGAGACATGGCAAGAGGAAGGAAACTTGGAGGAGGACTCTGAAGGCTAAGGAGCCAAGCTCCATCTTCCTGCAGATGAAGGTCAGAGCTGAGTATGCGGCAGGAGACAGAGGTTAGGTGCAGAAAGGACTTCCCAGTGGTTAAGAAGAAAAGCATCTGCAACAGGGAAGTCAGTGACAGAACATGTCTCCTGTACAGGACAACCTGGTAAGCACCTGGTTGAGACAGTGGGAACTGGTAAGAGAGAGTGGGAACTGAGATCAGTTGAGGGATCCATAGTAACCACAACCAGCACCAACACACTAAAAGTTAAATGTGCCTGAACCTGCTCTAAGCACTTTTCAAGTACACTTTTATATTTACTCCCCCTAGCAATCCTATGAGTTGGGAATGGTTATGAATCCCAATTATACATGCCCGAAGGAGCTGCCATGTCAGAATTCTTGAATGAGGTCACCCAGCTGTTAAGGGGAGGGGTTTGCTGGGACTTGGGTCCAGGCTTAACATGAGGTTCAAGCTCTTAGTCACTGGCCTGTAGTTCTGTGTCTCAAAGCAGGCACACACATTCCTTCTTCATGTCCCTTACAGAGAATGAGAGAGTGGCCAACAGCTCCAGTGCCTACTCCCTTTTTGTTTTCACTTATAAAGCTTTATTTAAGATAAATATTCAAAATTTTTATGGGATACTTTTAGATATAATACAAAATCATTTCTCTGATAATTATTTTATGAACATTCTGATCAATAATATGCTGTAAGATACTTTGACACTGACCTGTTAGAAGTGGGCCTCTTCACAGAGATGGCAGGTGCAGTGATTGGCAGCTTTTGGTCCTGCTGGAGAAAGAGTTTCCAGGTGAAGGAGTTGCCTGGGTCCGGGGAGGTCCAAGCACTTAAGAGCCTCAGGACTTGGGCCCCTGATCAGTGTGGTCTCTCCTTTTGCAACTTTGAGGAAATGCTTCTGCCCTGAGTTCAAAGAAGCCAAGGTACCAGAAACTCCCCCACTCATCATTCCACTAAGCCACGTTAAGTGACTCAGATCCAGCTTTGTGACAGGGCACTGTGTCTGCGGTACTCACTGCCCTGGGCCCAGGGGAAGACACAGCATGAAACGGGAACCCATGAAGAGGGATGGAGTGAAGGAGGCAACCCAGGAATGATTGCCTGAAATGTTGCAGACAGTGGGGTGCCTCGTTTCTTCTAGATGCTCTTGGACCAGAGAAGGGATAGATTGATTGGTGGGTATAAGGATGTTGGACTGCTGGGCAGGGGGATGCATTACAAATGAGGTTCAAAGATCTATGTGTCGAGTTCCAGCTGCCTCTGCTTTTCTATATGATCCTCCTCTAAGCAGCACCCCTCTCCCTCCCCCAGCAAAGTCCTCACCTCTGCCCTCCGGCGCCTGGGTGCGCATTGCCTATGGGAAGAGGCTGTCAAGGTGGGAACCAGACTTCCAGGACCTCCACTTGCTTCAAGAAACCTGACCCCTTCTGTCCAGCCCCCTCTGTCTGTCATCTGTCTGTCCTTTCTTTCTCTGTCCCCTCCCCATCGGAAGCACAATTTCCCATTGTCTCCTTCTTTTCCCCTATTGTTGGATAACAGGGGCCCTTTCTTTATCCTCTGGGTAATGGCAACGAAATGTCAACAGCTGGGGATGTGGGATGTAGGACCGGCTGGCACACACCACCGGAAAAAGGGCCTGGGTAGGGGCGGGTTCAGAACAGGAACTGACATCCCCAAGGAGAAGAAAATGGGGAGAGAGAAAGTTGGTGAGAAGGTTGAAATGGGATCTGCCTTAATACTCAAGCTTCAAGTCTCAAAAGAGATTTGGGGTAAGGCCAGGGAGGTGGCTGGGTGCCAAGGAGGGCAGAGTGACTAGTTAGCATTGCAATAGGAGAGGATGGAAATTAGAGAGTAAGGAAAATTTTTCCGTCTCTGGGAAGGACTCAGGAATTTCTGAGGATAGAAAGACTTTGGAAAGCTCTCAGAGAGGTCATTTTATTTGTTCCTTCATTCCCCCTTCCTCCTTCAGCAGATGCATGAAGCTCTCAAGAGAAGGGAGATCCTTAACTTCCCTAAGTAGAGATTGACTTCTCTAAAATTCCCCTTATTAGGAAGTTCTTTCTCAAGTCTAAACTCCTACTAGAGCTTAAGCTCATTTTTAAAACCTATTGAGATAGAATTTACATACAGCAAAGTGCAGATCATAAGTGTACAGCTTAATAATTTTGACATGTGTACATACCCTGGAACTACCCAGGCCCAGGTCAAGACATAGAATCTCTCTAACACCCAGAATAGCCCATTTCTTTTTTGTATGCTATCGATGCAAAGGGAGCACTCTCTCTGTAAATAGCCACTTTGAAAAGGTTCAAGCTTCAAATTGCCTCTTGGCCTTCTTTTTCCTCTGCCACCCAACATTAGTGGCTTCAAATGACTAATCCTACACTTTCAAAACTGGAGGGGACCTTGGGATCATTAGCGTCCTCATTTAATTTCATTGGAAAGTGACTTGTCCAAGACCACACAATGCAGTTGTTGACTCAAGCCTAGAATGTTCTGCTTCTCCAGCTGATTCCTCTTCCATTCCTTTCTTCAACCTTTGGAGTCAGCCCCCCAGCTACAAGGTCTCCCCTGGGGCCATATTTGACAGCATGGTGCCCACCAGGATGATGCTCTTTAGGAACTGGATTGATTGTCTTATCTCATTCCTCCATCTCTTCCTAAATTCTTCCCTCTTCTTCCCAGAGAAAGGGACAGATGAGAAGAGACAAATAGCTGCCTGTCTCCTCTGCCAGGACACCCTGATCCCGTGCATCTGATTGGCTTCAGCCCAACACAAACAGCCTCCCGCAGAAAGGGAGCATAAAAAGGCTCCACAGCCACTGGTTGTGCTCCTATTCTCCAGCTCACCTCTTTCTCCCACCGCTTCTGAGTCGTGGTTTGGAAGTCTCTGGTGTATAAATTCGTAAAAGGCTGAGTTGGGCAAGGAGGGAGGGTTAGAACTGTGATAGATGCCAAAGAACCCTTTGAGTATGGAATGAGAAAGGAACAGACCAGGAATAAATATACCCTGAGTAACCAAACTGTGTTGAGTTTGCTCAAGGTCACGCTCATTCTCAGTTCTCCCGAAAGACACTGTGAGATAAGAATGCGGTAAGATTGCTCAGGCTTGAGATGGCATCTTTTCTAGCATCTTCTGAGGACAGGCCTTTGCCATTCTCACTGCTTACCAACCAGGATGAAGTGGAGTCATCCGGGATGAGCCTGGAGTTCCAACACCTCTTTTCCTGACACCCCAGGGTCAGCCTCCGCCTTCCAGGCTCATTCAGCTGACCAATTTGCTGGATCTTTGGTGATAGCAAGCAGGGGCCCAGTTTTCTATGGGATTGTTGCATGGAGGACTGGAGGAGTTGGCAAAATGGTACTTCAGGGGGCAAAGCAGAGAGGGACCAGGCATGTCTAGTGGGGCTTCCCTCTCCTTCCAATAGAATTTACATTCACACCCAACCGCTTGCCCACCTTCCTGTCTCCCTGCAGTGCTGTCTTTGGCAGACGTTTTAGGGCAGTCTCGTGCCCCTTCTCTGGCGGCTCTCACCCTTGTCCTCCTGCCTGGGAGCCCCAGGCCTCCCTTTTTTCCTAACCCAGGCTCAAGCCTCTTATGGGGCTGGATCCTGGCCGCACTGCAGGACATTGTAGGGGGTGAACCTGGGGGACTCAGTCTTGTGGAAAGACATGTTTTCCTCTCAGGACACCTCAGCGTACTCTGAACAGTGTTTGTACTGGGGTTAGAGTCAAGGGTGGGAAGGAGGGGGAAGATGTGGTCCCTGCCCTTGCAGGGGACCTGCCAATCTGAAGGGGGCATGAGGCCACGTGGCCTAATGGGAAAAACTCTGGACCATGAATCAGGAATCCTTCTCCAGATGCTGACTTCCTATGAGGCTCTGCCAGCCTCCTGGAGCTTCAGTCTCTATAACTGTCAAATGGGCACCACACCTGCCCAAAGGGGCTGGCTGGTGTGAGGGTGATGGAGCAGCCTTCTACCAAGTGAAAGGCACGTTATGAATGATGTTCATTGTTTCAACAGTTGGTTCAAGTTAGAAAAGGGTTAGAAAAGGGGAGGACAAGATGGGAAAGAGCTGAGACCCATTAGACCCACTCATCCTTGCACTAGCCACACCCTTCAAGAACGGGGAGCCCCTCATGGGGCTAGGGTCTGTCTAAACAGTGGGGGTGTCCCTCTCTGTATTTCTATCTTACTCTATTTCCGTCTCTGTGGAGAATAGGAGGAGATCACCACCATGCCTCAGATGCCACGTGGAGCCCTGATTGTGCCTCATCTCAGGCTGCCAGCCCTGTTCCCTGTCACTTCAGCCCCTTGATTTGGGGCTTTTGAGAAGCGGACCCCACAAAGCCCACTTCAGTCCTGACCAGAACCTAGAAATTAAAAGTGAAGATGTCCAGAGGGAGCAGCTGGCTGACTCCAAAATATCTTGGAGGACTGCAGTGGGGATATCTTGTCCTCATCTCAACCTAGCAAATGCTCAGGCTTATCAACCACCTCCATCCTTAAGGTGGGGTGGGCAGGGGTGGGGCCAGAGTAGGGCTTTTCTGAAACCCCTCTTTTCTGAAGGGCTTCAGGATATAGAGAACTGTTTGAGCAACTCAGTAAATGAACTTATGAAGGTCTTGACCTTATGAAGTGCTCAGTCTAGTGAACTAACACCTCTCCTGTCTTAGAGGTGCTTGCTCAGTTGCTAAGTTGTGCTTGGCTCTTAGTGACCTCATGGACTGTAGCCTGCCAGGTTCCTCTGTCCTTGGGATTTCCCAGGCAAGAATACTGGAGTGGGTTGCCATTTCTTTCTCCAGCCTCAGAGGTAGATGAGGG
This sequence comes from Bos javanicus, assembly GCF_032452875.1. NCBI lineage: Eukaryota > Metazoa > Chordata > Mammalia > Artiodactyla > Bovidae > Bos > Bos javanicus. The sequence goes on from NC_083870.1 coordinate 14,382,210, forward strand.
TAAAATAAAATGATGGAAAGTGCAGAGAACAACAAAAAACAAATATCTAGAAGGTATTTTCATGATTACTAAGATTTATATTTTACATATCACTAACCATGTTACCTTGGAGAAGGCAATGGCACCCCACTCCAGTACTCTTGCCTGGAAAATCCCGTTGACGGAGGAGCCTGGTAGGCTGCAGTCCATGGGGTCGAAAAGAGTCGGACACGACTGAGAGACCTCACTTTCACTTTTCACTTTTATGCATTGGAGAAGGAAATGGCAACCCACTCCAGTGTTCTTGCCTGGAGAATCCCAGGGACGGGGAAGCCTGGTGGGCTGCCGTCTATGGGGTCGCACAGAGTCGGACACGACTGAAGCGACTTAGCAGCAGCAGCAGCCACGTTACCTACCCTTCTGTTTGTCACAGTCACTTCGTGGCTGTACTCAGGTGGGCCTTCTCTTCTGGCTGTGCTGAGTCTTAGTTGTGCCACTCAGGATCCTCGATCTTCACTGTGACATGCAAGATCTTTCGCTGCAGCATGTAGGATCTAGTTCTTGGAGCAGGGATTGAACCTGGGCCCCCTGCATTGGGAGTGAGGAGTCTTAGCCACTGGACCACCAGGAAAGCCCAAGTGGGCCATTTAAATTGTATTTCTGTGGTGCAGCCACTGTGGAAAACAGTATGGAGATTCCTCAAAAAGCTAAAACTAGAGTTGCCAAATGATCCAGCAATCCCACTCCTGGGCAAATATCCAGAGAAAACTATAATTTGAGAATGTTCACTGTAGCACTGTTCACAACAGCCAAGACAAAGAAGCAACCTAAATGTCCATCTACAGATGAACAGATGAAGGTGTGTTATATATATACAATGGAATATTACCCAGCCATAAAAAGAATGAGATAATGCCATTTGCAGCAACATAGATGAACATAGAGATTATCAAACTAAGTGAAGTCAGAAAGTGAAAGACAAATACCATACGTGAAGTCTAAAATATGACACAAATGAACTTATCTATGAAAGAGAAGTAGACTCACGGATATAGAGAATAGATTTGTGGTTGCCAAGGGGGAGGAGGGCTGGGGAGGGAAGGATTGGGAGTTTGGTGTTAGTAGATGCAAACTGTTACATGTAGGACAGATAAACCACAAAGCCCTACTGTATAGCAGAGGGAACTATATTCAACAGCTGATGATAACACATAATGGAAAAGAATATGGTAAAGAATGTATATATGTGTGTAACTGAGTCACTTTGCTGTGCAGCAGAAATTAATACATTGTAAATCAACTCTACTTCAATAAATTTTTTTAAAAATTGTGGTTTTGACCTCTGCAAATTCCTTGAGCTCCCGAGGCCTCATTTTTATCATCCCTTCTCATGCCCCTGGGCCTCAGGCTTGCTCTCTCAAATTCCTGCTTCTGTCCTCCTTCAAGCCAGCCTTGGCAGGATCTAACTCGATTTTGTACATAGTCTCAGTCTCACGTGGCTCAAATTTAAGCCCAGAAGTAAGAAGATTTGCAGGTATTAATCAACCGTTCTCAGACCCAAATGTGAATAATTTAAAAAAGTCAAGTCCCTGGGCTTCCCTGGTGGTTCAGTGGTTAAGGATCTGCCTGCCAGTGCAGGGGACACAGGTTCGATCTCTGGTCGGGAAGATCCCACGTGCTGCGGGGCAACTACGGAGGCTGCGCTCTAGGGCCAGCGAGCTGCAACTACGGGAGCCCCTGCGGTGAGAACCCAATGCAGTGCAACGAAGAGCGGCCCCCACTCACAACTAAAGCAAGCCTGCGTGCAGCAACGAAGCCTCAGCACAGCCGAAAATTTTAAAAATAAAAAACAAATATAAAAAAGCAAGCACCAAATTATTGCTTTACATTCTGTCACTGACAGATACAAATACTCTCACAGTGTCATTCCCATTTTATGGATGAAAAAATCAATATCTAAAGAAAGTTACTAAATTGTTAGTAAGTAATCCAGGTAGCTCATCTCCAGAGTTAGATGAGTTCTTCCCTTCTGCAGAAGAATAATTCCTCCAAACCTAGAAGAGGTAAAATGAGGATTGCTTCTTTTTATTTTGTTTTGTTTTGATTTGATTAGAGCTTCCCAGGTGGTGCTAGTGGTAAAGAAACTTCCTGCCATTGCAGGAGACATAAGAGACATGGGTTTGGTTCCTGAGTCAGGAAGATCCCCTAGAGGAGGGCATGGCAACCCACTCCAGTATTCTTGCCTGGAGAATACCATGGACAGACGACCTTGGCGGGCACAGTTCATAGGGTTGCCCAGAGTCGTTTTGATTATTGGGGTTTTTATTAGTTTGGGGTTTTTTTTGGTGTCGCTCTGGTAGACTGTTTAAAAGCTTGCTTAACACTCAACTGGTTCTCTTGGAGATTGTAACTTTGCTGTTGAAGTGTATTTGATAAATAATCTACAATCAAAAAAGATAAAACATTTACAGTCCTGGATCATAGAAAAAGCAAGAGAGTTCCAGAAAAACATCTATTTCTGCTTTATTGACTATGCCAAAGCCTTTGACTGTGTGGATCACAATAAACTGTGGAAAATTCTGAAAGAGATGGGAATACAAGACCACCTGATCTGCCTCTTGAGAAATTTGTATGCAGGTCAGGAAGCAACAGTTAGAACTGGACATGGAACAACAGACTGGTTCCAAATAGGAAAAGGAGTTCGTCAAGGCTGTATACTGTCACCCTGTTTATTTAACTTATATGCAGAGCACATCATGAGAAACCCTGGACTGGAAGAAACACAAACTGGAATCAAGATTGCCGGGAGAAATATCAATAACCTCAGATATGCAGATGACACCACCCTTATGGCAGAAAGTGAAGAGGAACTCAAAAGCCTCTTAATAAAAGTGAAAGTGGAGAGTGAAAAAGTTGGCTTAAAGCTCAACATTCAGAAAATGAAGATCATGGCATCCGGTCCCATCACTTCATGGGAAATAGATGGGGAAACAGTGGAAACGGTGTCAGGCTTTATTTTTCTGGGCTCCAAAATCACTACAGATGGTGACTGCAGCCATGAAATTAAAAGATGCTTACTCCTTGGAAGGAAAGTTATGACCAACCTAGATAGCATATTCAAAAGCAGAGACATTACTTTGCCAACAAAGGTTCATCTAGTCAAGGCTATGGTTTTTCCTGTGGTCATGTATGGATGTGAGAGTTGGACTGTGAAGAAGGCTGAGTGCCGAAGAATTGATGCTTTTGAACTGTGGTATTCAAGAGAAGACTCTTGAGAGCCCCTTGGACTGCAAGGAGATCCAACCAGTCCATTCTGAAGGAGATCAGCCCTGGGATTTCTTTGGAAGGAATGATGCTAAAGCTGAAACTCCAGTACTTTGGCCACCTCATGCGAAGAGTTGACTCATTGGAAAAGACTCTGATGCTGGGAGGGATTGGGGGCAGGAGGAGAAGGGGATGACAGAGGATGAGATGGCTGGATGGCATCGCTGACTCGATGGACATGAGTCTGAGTGAACTCCGGGAGTTGGTGATGGACAGGGAGGCCTGGCGTGCTGCGATTCATGGGGTCGCAGAGAGTCAGACATGACTGAGCGACTAATGTGATCTGATCTGATCTGATAGTTAGTGGTTGGCCTTCCCTGGAGGCTCAGTTGGTAAAGAATCCACCTGCAGTGCTGGAGACTTGGGTTTGATCCTTAGGTTGGGAAGATCCCCTGGGGAAGGAACTGGCAACCCATTCCAGTATGTTTGTCTGTGAAATGCCATGGACAGAGGAGCCTGGCGGGCTACAGTCCATGGGGTCTTAAAAGAGTCGGATAAGACTTAGTGACTAAACTACCACAACCATGGTTAGTGGTTAACTTGCTAAAGTTGCTAAAACAATAGGGTTTTATTGCCCAATAGAGAAATTAACCACAAAGGTATTTTGGTTCTATTGTCCTGGAAAATTGACCAATCATATCTAAATTAGCAGTCTTATTTCAGTATTCCTTTTGCTTATTGACTATATAAATTCCCTGTTTCTCAAATGCTCTTCAAAGCAGCTCCTTTGTCTTCTTCTAGTTCCCTCATTAATGAGTTAAGCCAATCTTTAATGTGTGTTAACCAATAACTTAGAGAAATGTGTTTTTCCACTCCTCAGCTTCCCTATACTTCTGGCTGTTTTCCCTCCAACTGCAGATCCACTTGCAGAACTGGCACAGGAGTGTCCTGACAGCCTGAACCTCTCTGAGGGTAGGCTCCTTTGTGTCGCCAGCCTGCAGAGAACCAGCAAAGGCAGGAGCATGGGGTGGCCATTCTCAGCAAGAGTCCCCTACAGTGCCTCCTTGTAGTTAAGGCTGCGGCTCCAGTGGGCCGCCACTGGTACAGCAACTCAGTTTCATTAGCTACATCAGAGACATCATAATGCATCCCTTGTGCTTCCTCCAGGAAGTCATCGCCTCCCCCAGATTTGACAGCTTTCTCACATGGCATATAGGAGGCATTCAGAAAATGTTGACTGAGTAGATAGATAAAATTGAGGTCTTCTTTCTTTAATTTCTGCAAGCTTAACCAAAAGGCAGGGCATAATGTTGGAGTTTCACAGGCTCTGGAATTTGAGTATCTGGAGATAAATCTCAGGCAACCCACTAGCTGGATAACATTAGGCACTTTACCTTCTCTTCATTGTTTTCATAGGAAAATGAGGATAACAACATCAATAATTAGAACTGAGCCTGACTCATATTGGAGAAGGAAATGGCAACCCACTCCAGTATTCTTGCCTGGAAAATCCCATGGACAGAGGAGCTTGGTGGGCTCCAGTCGATGGGGTCATAAAAGAGTTGGATACTACTTAGTGACAAAAATAAACTGACTCATATAATGCACTCAATATATTTTAGTCCTTAGCTTTGGTAAGGGGAAGAAGTGCCAAAGGGAACAGAATCAATCAAAACACAGATACTGATTGATTGATTCTAAGGGATCACCTGATCTTAAGAACACAGATACCATGAACGCATATAAGTCAGTGTTCCGCTTATTTCTATCACCAAGTTCAGTTCAGTTCAGTTCAGTTCAATCCAGTCGCTCAGTCGTGTCCGACTCTTTGCGACCCCATGAATCGCAGCACGCCAGGCCTCCCTGTTCATCACCATCTCCTGGAGTTCACCCAAACTCATGTCCATCGAATCGGTGATGCCATCCAGCCATCTCATCCTCTGTCGTCCCCTTCTCCTCTTGCCCCCAATCCCTCCCAGCATCAGAGTCTTTTCCAATGGGTCAACTCTTCACATGAGGTGGCCGAAGTACTGGAGTTTCAGCTTTAGCATCATTCCTTCCAGTGAACACCCAGGACTGATCTCCTTCAGAATGGACTGGTTGGATCTCTTTGCAGTCCAAGGGACTCTCAAGAGTCTTCTCCAACACCACAGTTCCAAAGCATCAATTCTTCAGCGCTCAGCTTTCTTCACAGTCCAACTCTCACATCCATACACCAAAATACAACAATATTAATGCATGAACAGAATAAAAAAGAATTAAACTACAAAGGAATAAAATGAAAAGCAAAATCCTTCCTTCTTCTTACCTTCTCCTGGAGCAATTAAACTATTGTTAAGCTTCTTCTGTAAATGCCCAGAAAGTTGTAAAGAAACTACAAGAATGCAGATAAATAGAAATATACATCAGGTATATATTCTTTTTAAAAACTATTTGAGATTATATTATACAAACTGTTCCCTACTTTGCTTTTTTTAACCTAATAATATGTTGTGAGCATCTGTTCCTATTAGTGTGTGACATAAAACTTCATTCTTTTCCATGTCTGCATAATATTCCAGCTGTGATCCACACAGTCAAAGGCTCTCGCATAGTAAAGCAGAAGTAGATGTTTTTCCAGAATTCTCTTGCTTTCTTTATGATCTAACGAATGTTGGCAATTTGATCTCTAGTTCTTCTGCCTTTTCTAAACCCAGCTTGTACATCTGGAAGTTCTTGGTACAAGAACTTCAGAATGGTGAAGCCTAGCTTGAAGAATTTTGAACATAATCTTACATGCATGGGAAATGAACACAATTGTATGGTAGTTTGAACATTTGTTGGTGTTGCCTTTCTTTGGGATTGGGATGAAAACATATTTTTCAGTCCTGTGGCCACTGTTGGGTTTTCAAAATTTGTTGACATATTGAGTGAAGCACTTTAACAGCATCAGTTTAAGCATTATTTTGAAATAGCTAAGCTGGAATCCCATCACCCCCACTAGCTTTTTTCATAGTGATGCTTCCTAAGGTCCACTTGACTTCACACTTCAGGATGTCCAGTTGTACGTAGGTGACCACACCATCATAGTTATCCAGGTCATTAAGACCTTTTTTTTTTTTTTGGTATATTTCTGTGTATTCTTGGCACCTCTTCTTAATCTCTTCTGGTTCTGTTAGGTCCTTACCATTTCTGTTCTTTATCATATCCATTATTGCATGATATGTGACTGTGTGGATCACAACAAACTGTGGAAAATTCTTAAGATATGGTTTACCAGATAGCCTTACCAGTCTCCTGAGAAATTTATATGCAGATCAAGAAGTAACGGTTTGAACCTTACATGGAACAATGGGCTGGTTTAAAATTGGGACAGGAGTATGACAAAGCTGTATATTGTCACCCTGCTTATTTAACTTCTATGCAGAGTACATCATGTGAAATGCTGGGCTGGTTGAATCACAAGCTGGAATCAAGACTGCTGGAAGAAATATCAACAACCACAGAAATGCAGATGATGCCACTCTAATGGAAGAAAGTGAAGAGGAACTAAACAGCCTCTTGATGAGGATAAAAGAGGAGAGTGAAAAAGCTGGTTTAAAACTCAACATTCAAAAAACGAAGATCATGGCATCTGTTCCCATCATTTCATGGCAAATAGAAGGGGGGAAAGTGGAAGTAGTGACAGATTTCATTTTCTTGAGCTCTGAAGTCACTGCTAACATTGACTGCAGCCATGAAATTAAGACACTTGCCCCTTGGAAGAAAAGCTATGACAAACCTAGACAGCATATCAAAAAGCAAAGACATTGCTTTGTGACAAAGGTCCATATAGTCAAAGTTATGGTTTTCCCAGTTGTCATATACAGATGTGAGAGTTGGACCATAAAGAAGGCTGAGCAATACTTTTGAGTTGTGTGGTGCTGGAGAAGACTCTTGAGAGTCCCTCAGACTGCAAGGAGACCAAACCAATCAATCCTAAGTGAAATCAAGCCTGAATATTCATTGGAAGGACTGACACTAAAGCTGAAGCTCCAATACTTTGGCCACCTGATATGAAGAATCAGCTCATTGGAAATGACCCTGATGCTGGGAAAGACTGAGGGCAGGAAAACGGGATGACAGAGGATAAGATGGTTGGATGGCATCATAGACTCAATGGACATGAGTTTGAACAAACTCCAGGAGATAATGAAGGACAGGGAAGCCTGGTGTGCTGCAGTCCATGCGGTCACAAAGTATCAAACACAACTGAGTGACTGAACAACAACAAAGCCATATATAAAATAAAAAGCCAGTGGAAATTTGCTGTGTGATGCAGGGAGCTCAACCCGGTGCTCTGTGACAGCTTAAAGGGGTGGGATGGGGCGGGAGGTGGGAAGGAGGTTCAGGAGGATGGGGACATGTGTATACTTACAGCTGATTCATGTTGATGTATGGCAGAAATCAATACAACATTGTAAAGCAATTATCCTCCAATTAAAAATAAATAAATTTTAAAAAGTGAAGCCAGAATAAGTCACAGAATAATAATTTTTAAATTGGAGGACCACTTTTTATTGCTTTCTTAAAAACTGATCCCACAATGAGGCTCCTAATTGCAGGCAATTTAACAAACATAAAAACATTTAAAAAGGAAAATCCCTCTTAATCCTACCATGCAGAAAGAATTAAATTTTTACATTTTGTTGTCTGTCCTTCCAGATTTTCAAGGCATTTTTGTTTCTTAAGGCATCTGGTCCCATCACTTCATGGGAAATAGATGGGGAAACAGTGGAAACAGTGTCAGACTTTATTTTTAGGGGCTCCAAAATCACTGCAGATGGTGACTGCAGCCATGAAATTAAAAGATGCTTACTCCTTGGAAGGAAAGTTGTGACCAACCTAGACAGCATATTGAAAAGCCGAGATATTACTTTGCCAACAAAAGTCCGTCTAGTCAAGGTTATGGTTTTTCCAGTGCTCATGTATGGATGTGAGAGTTGGACTGTGAAGAAATCTGAGCACCGAAGAATGGATGCTTTTGAACTGTGGTGTTGGAGAAGACTCTTGAGAGTCCCTTGGACTGCAAGGAGATCCAACCAGTCCATTCTGAAGGAGATCAGTCCTGGGTGTTCATTGGAAGGACTGATGCTGAAGCTGAAACTCCAATACTTTGGCCACTTCATGTGAAGAGTTGACTCATTGGAAAAGACCCTGATGCTGGGAGGGATTGGGGGCAGGAGAAGGAGGAGGCGACAGAGGATGAGATGGCTGGATGGCATCACCGACTCGATGGACATGAGTTTGAGTGAACTCCGGGAGTTGGTGATGGACAAGGAGGCCTGGCGTGCTGCAATTCATGGGGTCGCAAAGAGTCGGACACGACTGAGAGACTGAACTGAACTGTTTTGACTTTTTTCATGATTTAATATGCAATACATCACATAGCCAGCAGGTGGCGGGAGAAGGCTGCATTACCCACTGACAGACTCTGCAGAGCGCTGGACTCCGCACTCAGCTGGCGTCCTGGGCCCTGATGGAAAATCACCATTTGTTTATGGCGGAGAACATTTTGAAATGGGAATGCTACAGCAGAGACTTTAAAGTTCTGGGGGCGTCTACCAGACTCAGAGCGCCCTTCAGACTCTTGCTTGCCAAGGCTTAGCTAAGCTTCAGTTCAGAGGGAGAGTTCCAGTTTCTCAGAGTGTTTTCCTTCTTGATATATGCAGCAGCAGTGTCAAAGGAATGAGGTGTTTCTCTTTTCAGCTCAGTCCTTTTTCCTACCTCTGCTCCCACTCATGTTGGTGTCTTTCATACTTCCCCCGTTCAGAAAATTTTCCATGACATCTTTACTGAAATTTTTCCATTTCATTTTTTAAATATAAAAAGCAACCCAAGTTGGAAGTATCTGCTGTCTTGAAAACTTTAATCCTCTAAGCTGACTCTATAAGCGGCAGCAAGCACTACAGAGGAAAGAAGACCTCTTCCGTGGTTCTCCCCTCACCCATTCTCCCCACCCCCGACCACAACCAGCATGGACAGGCTCTGGGGTGTTCAGGCCCCTTCACAGGGGACACTGAGGCCAGGGAGAGTCAGAGACGAGAAGTATAGGGACCATGATGCCAGACCCAGAGAAAGGTCTTAATCCAGACCGGAGAGAAGCATGGGACCAAGGAGCAGTGGCAGTGATGATTCAAAGAGAAATAAATGTTTGTTAAGCAGAACACACACTAAACTGCGTCAAAGAACAACCCCCTGTGGCTGAGACCATTCGATATCCTTTTCTGTGCTGAATGGCCCTCAGGTTACTGCTAAGTCGCTTCAGTCGTGTCCGACTCTGTGCGACCCCAGAGACGGCAGCCCACCAGGCTCCCCGTCCCTGGGATTCTCCAGGCAAGAACACTGGAGTGGGTTGCCATTTCCTTCTCCAATGCATGAAAGTGAAAAGTGAAAGGGAAGTCGCTCAGTCGTGTCCGACTCTTAGCGACCCCATGGACTGCAGCCTACCAGGCTCCTCTGTCCATCGGATTCTCCAGGCAAGAGTACTGGAGTAGGGTGCCATTGCCTTCTCATTGCCCTCAGGTTATCTACTTACAAATGGGGAAGATTGTGTACAACATGGGATTAGGCTGAGAATCAAATATATTAATGTTTGTGAAAATATTTCAAACTGTAAACCACTGTTTTAAATGAAATCCACTATTTTTAAATAGCAGAGCACTCTACACAAGAAATTGTATTATTTTTATTGTTATAAATTCCAAATGGTTAATGGAGTAGGAAAATTAGAAACTGCCTAGGCCTGAAGATTAGGAAATACTATCAGCCTAAAGAAAAACTCTAAGAGACAGACAGAAAAATAATATTATGTTAGGGAATTCCCTGGTGGTCCAGTGGTTAGGACTCCTCGCTTTCTCTACTGGAGGACTTCTGGTTTCAGTCCCTGGTGGGAGAAATAACATCCTGAAAGCCTTGCAGCACAGTCAAAGCACACACACACACACACACACACACATTATACTAGATAAACATTGTCAATATTTGTGATACAAACTTTTTAAAAATCCCCATACTGTAGTTGCAACCACAAGTTCTTTTCTCTTCCCTCAATCTTGCAGTTCAGTAATAGAACAAATAAATAAATGAGAAGAGGTAGAGGAAAATGTTATATAAGTTTATGCACCAAAGGTATTTGTTAGCAGTGTATGATTTTTAAGACATTGGGCAGACTTAGAGTAAATAAAAATAACCTAATACCTAGTTTTTAGGATTTCATTCTGCTCCAGAAATTTAGAAAGGAATTCAAGTGTTGGTCATCTCAGGGCCACACTTACCTCCTCTTGAAGATCCCCCTGTTACCAATCATGAAAAAAGTGAAAATGTAAGTTGCTCAGTTGTGTCCAACTCTTGCGATCCCATGGACAGTAGCCTGCCAGGCTCCTCTGTCCATGGAATTCTGCAGGCAAGAATATTGGACACTGAGGAAACCAGAAGGGAAAGAGACACGTGTACCCCAATGTTCATCGAAGCACTGTTTATAATAGCCAGGACATGGAAGCAACCTAGATGTCCATCAGCAGATGAATGGATAAGAAAGCTATGGTACATATACACAATGGAGTATTACTCAGCCATTAAAAAGAATACATTTGAATCAGTTCTAATGAGGTGGATGAAACTGGAGCCTATTATACAGAGTGAAGTAAGCCAGAAGGAAAAACACCAATACAGTATACTAACGCATATATATGGAATTTAGAAAGATGGTAACGATAACCCTGTATACGAGACAGCAAAAGAGACACTGATGTATAGAACAGTCTTATGGACTCTGTGGGAGAGGGAGAGGGTGGGAAGATTTGGGAGAATGGCATTGAAACTTGTAAAATATCATGTATGAAACGAGATGCCACTCCAGGTTCAATGCACAATACTGGATGCTTGGGGCTGGTGCACTGGGACGACCCAGAGGGATGGTATGGGGAGGGAGGAGGGATGAGGGTTCAGGATGGGGAACACATGTATACCTGTGGTGGATTCATTTTGATATTTGGCAAAAAAAATAAAAAATAAAAAAATAAAATGACACGGTAGACCGGAAAAAAAAAAAAAGAGTATTGGAGTGGGTAGCCATTCCCTCCTCCAATGATATTTCTCCTTATTTTCATACCAAGTTTCTTAGCACCAAGGAACTCTGATTTGTATCCATTTGCTGTTTTAAAGTCATTTTTCCTGATAAAATAGGTTAATTATAGTAAAACTAAAATTCAGAAAAAAGTTATAAAGAAAGGGACACACCCACAGCTCTTTCATCTCAGAATGACTGCCTATAACATGTTAGCATTCTTCTCTTGTTCTTTAACTGTATATATGAATTTTTAAAAGATAATTCACATAACATCAAATTTACCCTTTTAAAGTGTACAATTCAGTGAGTTTTAGTATTGTCCCAAGTTTAACCATCACCACTGATTCCAGAACATGTCATCAACCCCAAAAGAAACCCTGTATCTGTTAGTGGTCACTCCATTTTCCTCTTCCCAATTGACCTATGTGAATGGATTTGCCTACTCAGACAAAGGCACATAAATGGAATTAAACAGTATGTGGCCTTTTCTGTCTGGTTTCTTTCACTTAGTATATTTTCATAGTTTATCCATGTTGTAGAATGTAGCAATACCCTATTCCTTTTGATGACTGAATGATATTCCACTGTGAATTTACCATATTTTGTTTATCTATTCATCAGTTGAGAGACATTTGGATTTTTTTCCACTTTTAAACTATTATTATAAATAGTGCTTCTATGAACATTTGTGTATAGGTTTTGTATAGACATATGTCTCCAGTTCTCTTGGGTGTATACCTAAAAGCGGGATTGCTGGATCATGCAGTAATTCTACATTTAACTTTTGGAGGAACTTTCAAACTGTTTCCCAAGGCAGTTGCACCGTATTACCTCTCCACCAGCAGTGTATGAGGGTTCCAATTTCTTCACATCCTCACCAACACTTGTTATTGCTTATTTTAAAAATGACAATTACCCAGGACTTCCCTGATGATCTAGTAGTTAAGACTCTGTGCTCCCAAGGCAGGGGGCACAGGTTCAGTCCTTGGTTGGGGAACGAAGATCCCACATGCCTCATGGCCAAAATACCAAAACATAAAACAGAAGGAATACTGCAGAAAATTCAGTAAAGATTTTAAAGATGGTCCACGTTTTTTTAAAAAAAGTCTTAAATTACAATTATCCGAGCATGTGTGAAATGACACCGCATCATGGTTTTCACTTGTCTTTCTCTGATAACTAGTGATGTTGGGCATCTTTTCACGAGCTTATTAGCCATTTGCCAATCTTCTTTGGAGAAATGTGTATCCAAATCTTTTACCCATTTTTAAATTTACAAGTATTTTCTTCCATTCTGTAGAGAAAATTTTTACTTTTTTTCTTTCTTTCTTTTTTCTTCCAGCTGCACTGCAACACTTGTAGGTTCTTACTTCCCTGACCAGGGATTGAACCCCAGGCCATGGTGGAATCCTAAGCCCTAGGCCACTGGGGAAACTCCTTCTTTTTACTTCTTTATGGTGTCTTTCGGAGCACAAATGTTTTAACTTTGATGAAGTCCAATTTATCTGTTTTTTTCTTTGGTTGCTTGTACCTTTGGATTTATATCTAAGAAACTATTGTTTAATCCAAAGTTATGAAAATTTACATCTGTACTTTAAGAGTTTTAGAGGTTTCACTCTAACTGTAGGTTTTTGATTCATTTTGAGTTAATTTTTGCACATGAAGTGAGGTAGGGGTCCATCTTCATTTTTTGGCATGTGGCTATCCCATTGTCTTAGTACCATTTGTTGAAAAGACTTTTCTCTCCTCATTAAATCGTCTTTGCATTCTTGTGGAAAATTAATTGTCTGTAAATGTATGGATTTATTTCTGGACCCTCATTTCTATTCTGTTGATTTTTATATCAAGCCTGTGCCAGAACCACAGTCTTGATGATTATAACTTTGTCGTAAGTTTGGAAATTAGGAAGTGTTAGTCCTTCAACTTTGCTCATTTTCAAGAAAAAGGATCCCTGGCATTTCCACTTGAATTTTCAAATCAACTTGTCGAGTGATGCAAAAATCTGACTAGGATTTTGATAGAGATTGTGCTGAATCTGTAGACCAATTTGGAGAGTCAGTTTAGTTCAGTTCAGTTCAGCCGCTCAGTCGACCCATGAATCGCAGCACACCAGGCCTCCCTGTCCATCACCAACTCCCGGAGTTCACTCAAACTCATGTCCATCGAGTCGGTGATGCCATCTAGCCATCTCATCCTCTGTCGTCCCCTTCTCCTCCTGCCCCCAATCCTTCCCAGCATCAGGGTCTTTTCCAATGAGTCAACTCTTCTCATGAGGTGGCCAAAGTACTGGAGTTTCAACTTTAACATCAGTCCTTCCAATGAACACCCAGGACTGATCTCCTTTAGAATGGACTCGTTGGATCTCCTTGCAGTCCAAGGGACTCTCAAGAGTCTTTTCCAACACCACAGTTCAAAAGCATCAATTCTTCGGTGCTCAGATTTCTTCACAGTCCAACTCTCACATCCATACATGACCACAGGAAAAACCATAGCCTTGACTAGATGAACCTTTGTTGGCAAAGTAATTTGGAGAGTACTGTGATCTTATTAAGTCTGACAATCCATAAACACAGGTATTTTTCCATTTATGTAGGTCTTCTTTTGCTTCTTTCAATGCCATTTTTGAATTTTCAGTGTATAATTATTGTACTTTTTTTTTTGCTATATTTTGTAAATTACTAAGTGTTTTATTTATTTTTGATGCCATAGTCGATTAATTTTTTTAACATAGATGGCTCTTACTATTTAGGGACCAATTTGTACCTGCTTTTTTCACTTCAATCATATCACAGACGTTTCCCCCAAATTATTAAGAATCCTTCTTCACATTCATTTTTTAAGACTATGTATTAGGGCACTGTATAGTTCCACTCTTTGAGCAAACTCTGGGAGATAGTGAAGGATGGGGAACCTGGTGTGCTGCAGTTCAAGGGGTCACAGAATCAAACATGACTCAGTGACTGGGCAGTAAGCAAGACTGGTCCCACTGTAAGTTATTTAGCCATTCTCCTGTTGAGGAATATTTAGGTTCTTTACATTTTCCCCCCATTTTATAAATATTCCTCTAATAAATATTTCTGCTGATCTTTATATGTCTGCATTTCAGATTATTTTCTTATAAGTAGTCATGGCCCCTTCCACTACGAAAGAACACAGCAAGAAGTTGCCAGATATGAATCAGGAAAAGGGCCATCACCAGAAGGTCATCAACCTGGTGTCTTGATCTTGGACTTCCCAGCATTCAGAACTGGGAGGGGCCAAGATGGAGGAGTAGAAAGACCCCGAGCTTACCTTATAAATAGTCATGTATTCTTGCTTTCTCATAATGGCTTTTATTTTGTACAACTCTTGTGAGAAGTTTGAACCCCCTGAAATTTCGAACTCCTGGAGGCCCATTTCTTCTTTGGCAACCTCACATAGCCCCCAGGGACAGGCCTGCAGGGGCCCTGACTTCTCCTCTTACCCCCCCAGCACTGTGTTCCGACCTTGCCACAGCTCTCATCACTCACTGATATTAATTCATGGTAACTTGTTACACCCCCACATGATCAAGAAGCCCAACAGAACAAGGGCTGGACCTTTAGTCCCTGGTCTATAGAAGACCCTTAATAAATGTTTATCAACTGAGTGAACCAGGCAGAGCAGGAGTTCAAGTTCCTAGGCCAGACTCAGAATCTTGAGTCAACAAGTTATGTTGTTGTTGTTGCTGTTCAGTTGCTCCGACTGAACAAGTCGTCCCCAACTCTTTGCGACCCCATGGACCGCAGCACGCCAGGCTTCCCTGTCCTTCACTATCTCCTGGAGTTTGTTCAAACTCATGTCCGTCAAGTAGATGATACTGTCCACCATTTTGTTCTCTGTTGCCCCCTTCTCCTCCTGCCCTCAATCTTTCCCAGCATCAGGGTCTTTTCCAAGAGTTGGTTCTTCTCATCAGGTGGCCAAAGTACTGGAGCTTCAGTTTCAGCATTAGTCCTTCTAATGAATATTCAGGGTTGATTTCCTTTAGGATTGACTGGGGACTCTCAAGAGTCTTCTCCAACACCACAGTTTGAAAGCATCAATTCTTTGGTACTCAGCTTTCTTTATAGTCCAACTCTCACATCCATACATGACTACTGGAAAAACCATAGCTTTGAGTATATAGACCTTTACAGGAAAGCGATGTCTCTGCTTTTTAATATGCAGTCTAGTTTTGTCATAGCTTTTCTTCCAAGTAGCAAGTGTCTTTTAATTTCATGGCTGCAGTCATTGTTTGCAGTGATTTTGGAGTCCAAGAAAATGAACTCTGTCACTGTTTCCATTTTTCCTCCCCCATCTATTTGCCATTAACTGATGGGACTGGATGCCATGATCTTAGTTTTCTGAATGTTCAATTCAACAAATTATGGCCATTAGGTTTTCAGAATGGCCAACAAAGAGTATGCTGAACAGAAATTGTGGGCTGAAAAGGGCCCTTGCCCTATTCATGAGTGTTCAAACTTCTTTTATGACCACAGTATAATATGTAATATTAGATAGACAGGGGAGATAGAGTGAGGAAATGGTGGAAATTGAAACCCTATCTATGGAATTTTCTCAGTGGCTCCTGAGACACTACAATAAAACCAAGTTTGTAAAGATGATTGCACTAGTCCAACATTCTAATTTTATGGACCAGGGAAAGGTTGCTCTTGAGCAGGAAAAGGACTCAGATCTGACTGCCATTCACGAAATGTTCCTCTATTGAATCCAACCTCTGAACAGAATGTTTGAAGCATTCCACATCACTTACGAAAGCATCTAAAAGCCCACTAACCAAGATCCATTGTTTAAGGTATTGTTCCCATGTAGCATATTTTAAAAGTAAAATTAATTTCATGTAAAAAAAAAAACTTACTGGAATGAGGTAGTATGACATACTGAGCAATTGTGACAAAGCTTGAGTGAAATGGCAGCTTTTCTCTTTGAAGATCCTGGGGGGGGGGGGAGGCGCTAAGTTACCGTAAATATTGATATAGGGACGCAAATAAGGGAAAACTTTTCCCTTCAGATTTTAGTTCCTGGGTGGCTCAGTGGCCCCTAAGAACACTGTGGGGGATGAGAGGATGTGCAACCTCTCTTGCTGACTTCTTTGCAATATGTTCTTTCCCTCTCCTGCTCAATGGATTCTCATACTTACAAGCCAAGTCTGAACTCCTCAACCTATCATGCATTCGGGATTTTGCCTCTCCAGTCCCACTCGAGCTTCCAACTTTGCTTGGGCTAGACAAAGTGCTCCTCGAAGTCAGGACTCGTCTCTTAGGCATTTTTGTATCACCAGTACCAAAGAACAGGTCCTGGCACACAGTGGTGAATCAAAATGTGTTTGATGAACCTATTGAAACCTCTTACCTCTAGGATTTTATTAAAAAAAAAAACACACACACACAAAAAACTGTCCCCGTAGGCTGAGTATTCATCCCCTGAATTATTAATCACCTCAGAGGTACTACCTCCTTCTCTGCCTCCACGAACCTCTCAGGCCACTCTCAATGCTTTCACCTAAATTTTTCCTTTCTCGTATTTGTGCCTGGGACTAGTCAATGTCGGACCCAAAGCTATTCTCCGAACCCCAACAAAGCCAGGTAGGACTTAAGTCCCTTAGCTGCTCAGGGCCTGCTGGGAGGCAATAAGTAGAATACCACTCGAATCTCCAGAAATGGGCTCGCTCTGGGGCGGAGTTTCTATGGCAACCATATGGCTAGCCGGCCTCTCCGAAATAGTTTCTCTGGGAACCACAGAGACTCAGTTCCAGCGTGCATCTCTATGGTTTCCACAGCCTAGAAGGGTCGAAACAGCACTTCCGGGAAGATGGCTGCGCACAAGTCACGTTTGTCACATGTTTCTGCGGAGAGGACCTCGCAATGACGGTAAGGGGCTACAGTCCCCCGAATGGTGACTGTCATAGCCCGGGCTCAGGGGCAAATGTGACAGAAAGGGAATAGTTCTACTCAAGTGAAGCTGCGGTCGGAGGGCTGGAGTTTTAACCTCCACAGGAAGGAACCCTAGGGAAAGGAGCCAGCTCTTAAGAACCTCTGTAAGAATGGTAGCCCAGGGCCCCTTCTCCAGAAAACTCACGTTGACTGGAAAGAAGACAGTTCCTGAAAATGTGCTCCCAGCCTTCGCAAAGACTGCGGAGCACAGCCTGAGATCTAGCTTCTGTCCACAGTTACCTGTTCTAGGTCGGTTAAGGAAATTCCTACCTGTGTCATTCAGTTCAACAATTAAGGACTGAACGCATTCAGGAGCTGCATTAAGTGCATCAGGGATTGCAGAATAAGACTAAGCATAGGCTGTGGTATATAATATAATTTCGAATTAATGCAACAAGGCATAGGCTGTGGTAAGTCTTAGAGTTTAAAGCGTAAATGGCTATGAACCTGTGTGTAGTGATTGAGAACACCAGTTCTGGAGTGCCTGAGATCCTAGATCCGCTACTTAACCAGCTATTTGATTTGTGCAGGTAGCTAAACTTCTCAGTGCCATTTCTTCAGTTGTAAGTTACAGTAAAAACACCTTCGAATTCGCTGGTGGTCCAGTGGCTGGGACTCTGCACCTTCACTGCAGAGGGCTAGAGTTCAGTCTGTGGTTGGGGAACTAAGATCCTGCAAGGAACCTGGGGCAGCCAAAACAAAAACCCAAAACACCTCCCTGTGGGGTTGTTGGAAGGATTAAATGAGATAATATGCGTGAAACAGCAACATGCTGGCACTGAGTAAATGCATGTTAGTTGTTTTTGTTATAATAGATCAGAAATAACTTATGAGAAGAGGCAGAGTTTTGAAATGTCCTTAAAGCCCTCAGTGTTTGAATTTTATTTCTCTTGCAGTATCAAGAAGCAGGATAGGGCAATTTCTTCACTCAATGCTTCTCTGTTGGGACTCTCAGGGTGAAAGTTATGTTTTCAGGTAATCATCCTTCAAAGTAGAAGTGTGAACAGAAATGTGAGTCACCCTAAATTTGCTACTTTTCATATCTAACCAGACTAGTCATCATTCTTAAGCTTAATATGTAATGTTTAGGAGGGGTAGGTAACTTAACGATGTGTCTGATTTTTTTACTAGCGTACTTAGTAAACCTTCTTAAACACAAATGAAAATTTTAGCTTTCAAAGTCCTCACTTGGGGACGCTAGAGGATTACTCCAGTAGTGCCGTTGTTGTTGTTCAGTTGCTAAGTTGTGTCTGACTCTCTGCAACCCCATGGACTGTAACCCAACAGGTTCCTCTGTCCATGGGATTTTCTAGGCAAGAATACTGGAGTGGGTTGCCATTTCCTTCTCCAAGGGATCTTCCCAGACAAGGGAGCAAACCTGCGTCTCTTGTATTGGCAATCTGATTCTTTACCACTGAGCCATCAGGGAAGCCCCAGTTTTGCCATTAATCAACTTTTAAAATGGTTCTGCAATGCCTCTAATAAGTGATCTTAATACAAAAGTTAACTTTAGTAACTCAAAGCAGCAGTGATTGTCTTAGTTTTGAATGTCTGTGTAATACGCCATCTTAACCATTTCAAGGCAGATTTTGATATATAAGTTCAGTTCAGTTCAGTCGCTCAGTCGTGTCTGACTCTTTGTGACCCCATGAACTGAAGCACTCTAGGCACCAACTCCCGGCGTCCACCCAAACCCATGTCCATTGTGTCGGTGATGCCATCCAACCATCTCATCCTCTGTCCTCCCCTTCTCCTCTAGCCCTCAATCTTTCCCAGCATCAGGGTCTTTTCAAATGAGTCAGCTCTCTGCATCAGGTGGGTTCAGCTTCAACATCGGTCCCTCCAATGATGGCATTGGATAATGGCATTGCGGAGTCCAAAAAGGAGGAACACCTGAATGACTATAAAGAAATGCAGCTACAGTGGGTCCTTGAACAGCATGAGTTTGAACTGCATGGGTCCACTTAAATGTGGATTTTTTTCAATAAATACTACAGTAGTACCATTGTGGTTAGTTGAATCCTGGCATGTGGAAGGCTGAGTATAGAATTTGGGTTTTGGTTATCAATGGCAGGTCCTAAAACAAGTCCCCCGCTGATAACTAAGGGATGACTGTAGCTGGGAATGTAATAGAAGCAGGGCTACTATACAGTCATGCATCCTGGGCTCATATTTCTAGCTGCATCTCTTACCAGCTGTATAAGAAGCCAGGCAAGAAACCGAGACTTTATTTTTCTCCTCTATAAAATAAGGATAATATCTGTCTTACAGAACTGTCAGGGTTAAATGAGACAGTATAATAGTATGTGTAATCCTCCTGTTAAATACAAGAGCACCTTTCCAAGCTGGACAGTTTCAAAAAGGGTGCTCCAACAAGATGGAAAGACCGTGGTGGTGAAGCCCCCACACCAAGTAAGAGGACAGTGTAAATGCTGGGCACAGGTATAGGATACAGGCTCTATTAAGCACTGCTGTCTTATAACTGGAGGAGGAGATGGCAACCCACTCCAGTAGTCTTGCTGGGAGAACCCCATGGACAGAGGAACCTGGCGGGCTACAGACCAAAGGGTCACAAAGAATCACACAGCTGAGCACAGACAGACATCACTCAGGTTAACAAACATCTCATTGTTTTGCTTTGTTTTTAACATGGTAATAAATCATGGGAGATGTTGTCAGGTAGCGGTAAAGAGTGGGAATTCTGCAGACCAGCTGCCTGAGTTTGAATTCTACGTGCATCAGCTGTGTGACCTTGAGCAAGTCACCTAACCTCTTTAGGCTTTAGTTTCCTCATTTGTACAAAAGGGTAGTAATACTTTCCTGAATGCAAAGTTTAGGAAATCTTCCTGGACTGGGACGATTACATGAAATGATCCGTGCAAAGCTTAGCAAAGCGTGTGGTGCGCTCTCCATAAATTTAGGTATTATCGTTAATATTGGTCCTCCTTGACTTTCAGCATGTTGACCTCTCAGTGGTCAGGGAGCTCCCTAAGGACCAGGCCTCCCAGCTTGGTCTCTGCTTCAGCTCCAGGAAAGAATTCTTCTAAGAGCAGTCAGGACGGATTTGGTACATGATTTGAGCACTTTCTCCTCTGCTCTTAAAGGGATGACAGTGACTGCTTCTTCTCCAGTGAGAGCCTGAAGATAGTGACTTTTCTCACCATGAGTATCACCCCCGAGGTCAAGAGTCGGGGGATGAAGTTTGCTGAGGAGCAGTTGCTAAAGCATGGATGGACTCAAGGTGATTCCCGTGGGGCCCCTTCCACATCCCCCAACTCCCTCACTACCCTGTGCCCAGGGGAGAGGCATTATCCTGGATTAACCTCTATGTAGTCTGTTCAATGGAAGAGGAAAAGTTAAAGAGAAAATTTGCAGAAGAAAATTGCTGACATTTCCAGAAAAGGGAAGAAATATGACTGTGGCTAGTGAGAAGGAAGTGGCTGAGAGAACTGGGAATGGGAAAGAGATGACCTCTGTCCTGAGAGAATTATGGGAAAAGAGAGTTTGGGCTCAAAGACATGCAGACCGTCTGGAGAGGTACTAGAAAGAGTGAACTGGGAGGGTTTCTGAGAGGGACAGGGCACGCCCAATGCTAGGTGTGTGGAATGACAAGGAGTGGCATGTGCCAGGGTTGCTTTGTGAGGGCTTAGGGCAGGCAGTGGAATAAGCCAGGTCATTCGCTGTCTTCTGCAGGCAAAGGCCTGGGCCGGAAGGAGAATGGTATCACCCAGGCCCTCAGGGTGACGCTGAAGCAGGACACTTATGGGGTAAGACTGGACAGACTGCGGGAGGTCAGTGGGGATGGGAGATGGGGGCCTTGAAAATAGGATGAGGAAAAAAAAAAAGAAAAAAAAAGAAAATAGGATGAGGGAGGGGAATGACAAGCCCTGAGTTCACATTTCTCTGGCAGGTGGGACACGACCCTGCCAAGGAGTTCACAAATCACTGGTGGAATGATCTGTTCAACAAGACTGCAGCCAACTTGGTGGTGGAAACTCGGCAGGTATAAGCTCTAATAGTAGGCATGTAAAACATGAGGGCCTGGGACATGTGGGGGTGAGGGTGACGTGGCATCCACTCACACATACTTCCCCCAGGACGGAGTACAGATAAGACGCCTATCTAAGGAGACCACCCGCCAGGATCATGCCAAGCCCAACTTGCTGTATCAGAAGTTTGTGAAGGTATTAGAGGCTGGGGGTGAGAGGGCTCACCCTTTTCCCTTCCCTGGTCTCTTGGGGTCTGAACAATTGCCTTGCATGCCCTACCTGTTCTCAGGACTGTCCTAAGTGGGGTCCTGTGACTAACCTCGCTGTTGCTGACCCAGACTGCCCAGATCCTCAGCAAGAATTGAAATCTTCAGGCTGCATGGATCCCTGCCATCTGCTGAGGGGGCTGCAACAGGGAGTGGGAGGTGGGGGACAGTCAGGAGCTGCCAGAGGAGAGCAGGGCGGGGACATCTATTTCAAAGGACTTAGAAGCCAGAGGAGACCTGAGAGATTATTGGACCCATTGTCTTTTATTTTGCAGATGTGGCCAGAAGGGGGCAGGTGGCTCACTGAAGAGCCCACAGGTGGCTAGTAACAATAAAAACCTGTTCTAGCCAAGGACTAGAACCCAGGTGTTCAGACTTCCCTTTTCTGGCGTGCCAATGGAAGGGAGCTGACATTTAACCATCTTCCATTACCTGCTTAAGGGCTCTGCATGTTATCCAGCAGATCTCTCCCATTCATCCTGTGGCCATCTTCAGCCCCAGTTCAGACCATCATCTCCTGCATGATTTCTTTCACAGCCTCGTAACTAGCTAGGCTCCTCACTGTAGTCTCAATCCCCATGCCAATCAGTTCATCCTCCACAAAGCATCCAGAGTGTTCTCTGTAGAACACAAGTTTCACTGTGTCACTGGCTCCTCCTTGACCTAGGATGACACAGTCTACAGGTGTCAGGCTGACTCGGATGGCCCTTCAGGCCTTGTCCTCACCTTCTTCCCTAGCCTGTTTCTTGCCACTTCTCAGGACCTCTATCTACGCTTTAGCCAGATTGATTCTGAATCTTTTTCAGGTACCATGTTTTTTCACCTTCAAATTTTTGCATATGCTCCCTCTGTCTGGGACATTCTGCTTCCTTTACCTGCTGACCTTTTCCTTGTCTTTCAAAGCCAAGTTAGTTGTAGGAACTATTCCCCAAACCCTGAAGCCTGAGTCAGGTACCCCTCCTCTGGCAGAGATAATTGTTGTTCAGTCACTAAGTCACGTCTGACTCTTTGGGGACACTACGGACTGTAGTCCGCCAGTATTTTCTTCATAGTTGCCTACGTTCTGCCACATCTCCTTCCCTGTTAACCACGTAGGATCTATGTTGGCTGCACCCATTTCATTCTTATTCCACTCTGTATCCCTAGCCTTTTAATCCATAGTAGGTTCTTAACCTGGTTAAATAAAGAACTGTGCATAGGTATTGGGGCAGGGTCAGGGGGCGCACAGGTTGTGAAAAGAACCATCTTTATTGTCTGTTGCTAGAACCATGAGATGACCGCCAGGGGGCACTTGTCCCACTGTGAAGACCTGATGACCCAAGCACTTGTCCCTCCCTTCTCCTTGTTTTGCCCACTAGCTAGCTGGCTGTGGGCCAGGGAGCCAGGACTGCGCCTGCCCCACCCATTCCCAACTGCAGCCCACTTCCTGCCCAAGTTGACATATGCAGGTTGGCACACCTCTCTGGAGGTCTGTAAGGAATGACGTCGGGGGCTGACAGATTTGTGCCTCTGGCTACTTGAGATGGTGGTTGGGAGTGGTTTCCAGAGGGAAGTGGGATGACGGTGGTGTTGAGTGGGCCTTGTCCATCCCCACAATTCCTCCTTCTAGACGGCCACACTGACTTCAAGTGGGGAGAAGCCAGACAAGGACTGGGAAAGCTGCAGTGATGACGACAGCCAGGAGCCCAAGCCTCCAAATGTGTGAGACTTCTTTCTAGTGCTGGGGCATATGGGAGGAGATGCCTTCAAATCTCAGAAGAAAGGATCAGTATAATGCTTGACTGTGGTCTTCTTGGTGGGTGGAACTGTTGTACTAATCTTTGGCACTTCCAGGTTCTAAATAGTAACTCACTGGTGAATGTTTTAGAGGGAAGGAGAGGTCAAGCCTTTCCACCACTTGTAATTCCTGATTCCCACCCCTCTCCAACAGTCTGACTGATGAGATGCTGCTCCAGGCCTGCAAGGGACGAACAGCACACAAGTAAGTAGTGGTTGGCTTCTTGGGCTCCCTTCTGTTCTCCCCATCACAAGCCCACCATTGAGGGTGGCCTGTGCCACTCTTCACCCCAGAGGAAATGATTCCTACTCTTTGCCCATTTCTGAAGCTGCCTGAAGATAGGTAGCTCCTCCTTACCAACTTTGCCTGATTAGGGAAAGATTAGGCCTCTTTTCCCTGATAGCCTCCCTCTGACTTGCTGCTGCTACTGCTGCTGCTAAGTTGCCTCAGTCGTGTCCGACTCTGTGTGACCCCATAGATGGCAGCCCACCAGGCTCCCCTGTCCCTGGGATTCTCCAGGCAAGAACGCTGGAGTGGGTTGCCATCTCCTTCTCCAATGCATGAAAGTGAAAAAATAAAGTGAAGTTGCTCAGTCGTGTCCGACTCCTAGCAACCCCATGGACTGCAGCCCACCAGGCCCCTCCGTCCATGGGATTTTCCAGGCAAGAGTACTGGAGTGGGTTGCCATTGCCTTCTCCCCCTCTGACTTGGGCCCCACCTATTTCAGGGCTGCCCGTCTTGGGATCACAATGAAAGCTAAGCTTGCTCGCTTAGAGGCCCAGGAGCAGGCCTTCCTGGCTCGGCTCAAAGGCCAGGACCCTGGGGTCCCTCAACTGCAGTCTGAGAGCAAGTCCCCCAAAAAAAAGAAAAAGAAAAGGAAGCAGAAAGAGGAGGAAGAGCCTACAACAACTGAAAGGAGTGCAGAAAAGTACTCAGAACACACTGACGAGAGCATCAGAAAAAGCAAGAAGAAGAAAAGACGGCATCAAGAAGAAGGAGTCACAGATGAGAGAGAGGGCACAGCCACAGAAAATGAGGAAGAGACCATAAGAACAGGTGGGCTTGGGGAATTGAAAAACAGAGAGCACGTCGACCGGTCCTTCAGGAAAAAGAAGAGGAGGGGGCAGCACCATGAAGAGGAGAAGGCGGAGCTGGCGGTCTTAGATAATGAGGGAGGCAAGGTGGCTGTCAGTGGAGTTGGAACAGAGGAAGCAGAGAGGAGAGTATACACTCACCCATGTGGCAGAAGCAAGAAGAGGCGGCAGCATGAGGAAGAAGACTTGAACACAGAGGATGAAGAAGTTGAAGAGGCTCTCGTAGATAGTGGGACCAGAGAAGCAGAAAGCAGATCGTGCAGTGATCAGAAAAGGGGGAGAAGCAAGAAGAAAAGATGGCAGTATCAGGAGGAGGAAGTCTTGGATGGACCTGGAGTCAACACTGCGCAGAAAGCAAAAAAGAAGAAACAGAAGAAGAGAGACTGAAGGCCAGGCCACGGCGGGGCCCAACTGATGCCCCTCCAGGAGCTGAGGCCTCAGGGGCCTGAGCTGACGCAGTCTTAGGCACCCTCTCAGCGAGGAGTCCCTCCTGAGGAGGAATCAGCTGCAGAACAGCAGTCTGCTGAGAGGAGAGTGGTAGTGCCGTGTCTGAGTCAAGGGAGAGGCAAGTCCCCCTTACAGCATCTAACCCAGAGATGGTGCATTCAGGCACCTGCAGGGGCCAGGCAGCTAAGGGACCAGGATACGGGGAGCTGATTGGCAATGGGAATGCAGACATCTGAAGAGACATCTTGGCTAAAAGAAGCTGAAAATGTAGATCTATGGAAAATATACTGACTTTTTATTTTGAAGGCTAAGAAAAACATGTAAATTCAGCCCATAGATTGCCAGTTTCTAACTATACCAAATTGAATAAACATCAGCTTGGTCTTCTAGCCTGTAGATAAGTTGTGACTGTCATCTCCATTCTCAGCCCGGGAAGGTCTTGAATACAAACTAGTTTCCTTAGAGGCCTCTGAAGAAATTCCTTCTAAGTCTGGTAGTCTTGCTATGCTGTTAAGTGAAAAGAGAGAGTTCACAGAACCTCACTCAGCTCCCTGTCTGCATCCCTAATAAGAACTCTGTGCGTGTAAAGGACGCATACCTCAGCTGGGAGCCTTTTTCAGCATCTTAAAGTCAACTGTCATTGCCCCCAAATGCCATAGAAACCTCTCATGCATATTGTTCTCCCAGAGAGAGTGCACCATCTCTCCAGAGTTGCTCTCTGGCTGTGCCATCTCTTAACCGTTATTGTCAGAAGAGCTCCTAGGACTCCACAGTTCTGGGAGAGAGGCACTAAGTCTTTATTGAAAAGAATGCCCCCCACCTTCTCTCACTGCAGACGATAGACACATTCCGTGTCAGGGTAGGGTGGTAGGTTCAGCTGGTACTTCTTTTCCAGAGCAGGTGGCACGAAGCGACCCCCCAGGTAGTGGTAACGACCAGTAAACTGGGTTGCAGACTTTTTGGGTGCTGTCAGGGAGATGAGCAAGTCTGGCTGGATCCCTCCAGAGCTTCCCTTCTCCACGTCCCATCCTGAAAAGGTGGTGGTAGTCAGAGCAGAAGGGACCAAGATGTCCAGTCCCCTTCCACACCTTGCTCTGGTCTAATCTTAAAGGAGTGGGAAGCCCCCTGGGTCACCCCATGAGGAAATCATGTCCTTGGAGCTGCACATACTCCTGGGCTCTGGTCTCACAGTCAACATATAAAGGGCATTCCTAAACTCTTTGTTCCTCAGCCATACTTTGGCTCTGTTCTGCACCTCTAGACTCTGAAATCAGAAACCTTGAATCAGAAACAAGAACTCCTAGGTACCTACCTACCTCAAGACAGGGCAGGGCCCTGATCCCCCCAACCTCCTTGAACCCAGCACCTGATGGAATGTCGATGCTTGCAATGGGCACAGTGAGTCCATTCAGGACACTCAGGATGCTGCGGAATGGCTCCCGAACCTCACCCGTGAAGCTGAAGCCAAAGATGGCATCCACCACCAGCTCATACAGTTCATCAATCAGCATCGGCTGTGGTAGAGCAGGAGAAGGAGAAGATGTCACAGCTAGCAGCTTCATAAAGAACCCTTAACAGAAAAGGGCTGTCCTCTGTACCCAAAGGCCATAGGCACAGGGAGAATTTTTAATCTCATTCTAATGGCATTCTGAGGCCTGGAGTTCAGTGCAAGTCACTGATTGAGGCCAAGCTGAGTCCAGTCACATTTTCCGCTCTGAGTGTCTGCCAACCACTGGAGAGGCTACAGTGTAGGACAGCCTGAGACCTGGAGTCAGGAGGGACAGGCTCTGGCCTTGGCTCTGCTGTGAACTGATGTGTGACTTTGGACAAATCACTTAACCTTCCTTTGCACCTCAGTCTCTTCATCTGTAAAACGTGCTAAGGAACTTTAAAACGTTCTCAAGTTACCCACTCCTAAATCCATCATCTGAAGAAAGGGTTTAGGATAAGGATAAGGTAGTCACTTCAGTTCCCAAGAGGGGCACATAATGTATTTACCACATGCTAGGGGAAGAGGAATTGGCTACAGTGTGGAAAGAGTGACCAGGGGAGATTAAGGGGAAATAAAGCTTTATTTATTTCCCCCGGCAACTCATAAATGGAGCACACCCTATGACACCAATTCCATTCAGGTAGCATACTTTAAGCACCTGTGTCAGGCACTCTCCCTGCCCTCTAAGAGTTAATCTAGAGAGGAAGAGTCCTAAGTGAGCTCAGCCTGGAAAGGTGAGGGAAGAGCAGGATGCAGGCAGCAGTACTGAGGAGGGCAGTGAACAGGAGCCACCTACCTCTGGGGGCATTTCACCAAGGAAGGGGATGTCCATTTTCTGGCACTGCGTCACCAGTGCAGTGAAAAGTGGCTTGTTAGGCCTTTTAGGGTAATAGATGGTTGGCTGGTAGCCCTATGAGGAAAGGAAGGGGGTTAAGTCAAGCCCAGGTCTTGGAAACCTCTCCCCCACAGCCCTTCCCTGCGTACTCACAAAGAGTTTGAGGTGTCGAGCACAGACCAGGCCATCTCCTCCGTTATTCCCAGGGCCACAGATGACCAGGACGGTAGGGGGGCTCCTGGACAAGGACGTGGGGGGATATGCCTGAAGGCAGAGTCAAAGGGGATTCAGAGGGGACTCTGGGCAGTGACAGACCAGGCTTGGCCTGGCCGTCCCTCCCCTCACTTCGTTGTGCCTAGGCCAGGGGAGCTTGTACAATGGCTTGCCCCAAAGGTCGAGAGTTGTGCCACTGACCTTGGCAATGGCTGTGGCACAGCTCAGACCGGCCAGCTCCATAAGTTGGTCCACGCTGAACTGGTACTCATTAAACAGCTCCTGGTCCACGGCTTGGGCCTCCTCCTGGCTGAGGAAACCCACGGCCTGAGTCCCCACCCCTCAGGTGCTCCCTCGCGCGGGCGGCGCTGCCGCCCCAGGTCCCGCCCCCTTGGGTTCCACCCAAGTCCTACGCCCCGCTTGCCCGCTCAGAACCTCGCCTACCTCAGGTACTTCACTGCTGAACTCGCCATGACTTCTGAGTCCCGGCGGCCACCCGAGATCACTCGCTGCGGTACCCACCAGGTGGCTCCTGCGCGACAGGAGCCGGCCTGGACTCTGACGCGTGACAGGCGCGAGCCTGCAACCAGCAGCCCGAGCCCCAGAAGCGCCCGCAAACCGGACATCCAGCTAGCCAGGAGGGAGCCCTCCGACCCGCCCGGCGCATGCGCAGCACTTAGCCCTGCCCCCGAGGGGCCGGGCCCGCACTCACCCTTGCCGGAAGTGGTCCTAGGACTGGCAACTCCGCCGCTTCTCCTCGTGTTACCGTGTGCGCCAACGCCCGGGTGCCTTCCCACCCCGGCCCCGCCTCCGTCAGGGCGTCCGGTCTTACGGTCTGGGTCCCTGCCCATCGCCGAAGCATTTTCATATTGCCTCACAAATGACCCGAAGTGCTTTGCTCTCAAGCGCCCGTCGGTAATAATTCGTCATTTCTTCATGTTTTTGTGTAGCAGTTCTGTTACTGCTAAGCTGTACAGCACAGCAGTTAACCCGGGTTCCTGCCCTACCACTTACTGAGTGAACTTGGCTCTCCAGATTTGTTGCCTGTCTATAAAATGGGATACGAGTACATATGGGGCTGTATTCCATGCAAAGCCGTAGACAGCGTCAGGCACATAGGGCTCAATAAGTGAATGTTCTTATTAACACTACTAAGCGTTTCATATAACTTGGGACCCCTCTCCCCACTCAATTAGCCTCGCCTATCTCTGCTTACCTGGCTTCCTAGGTAAAGAACCCGCCTGCCAATGCAGGAGAAGTAAGAGAGGCGAATTGGATCCCTGGATGGGGAAGATCTCCTGGAGAAGGAAATGGCAACCTACTCCAGTATTCTTGAATCCCACGGACAGAGGAGCCTGGCAGGCCACAGTCCATGGGGTCACAGAGTCAGACACGACTTAGCGACTAAACAACAACAGGATCGAGGGGGGTGTTTTTATGCTAGTTTATTCTTTTTCTGTAACATGAATTCCATTCCTGGCTAGTTTACTGAGAAAAGCAAAAATCCCTCCTACTTTAAAAGAAAAAATTATTTATTTCGGCTATGCTGAGTCTTCATTGCTGAGTCTGAATAAGGGTTTTTCCTTATTCACAGCGGGGGGCTGGGGGGGAGCTACTCTAGTTGGACTTTTCATTGCGGTTGCTTCTCTCGTTTCAGAGTCCGGGCTTTAGGGCACTCAGGCTTCAGTGGTTTGCGATTCCTGGGCTCAGTAGTTGCGGTTCCCCAGCTCTAGAGCACAGGCTCAGTAGTTTCGGCACGTGGGCTGAGTTACTCTGCGGCATGTGGGATCTTTCTGGACCAGGGATCGAACCCATGTCTTCTGCATTGGCAGGCAGATTCTTTACCACTGAGCCTCAAGAGAAGCCAGAACCCCTCTTACTTTTAAGTATTCCTCTGATGCTGTGTAGTGAGTGCTGTGCTCAGTCGTGTCTGACTCTGCAACCCCATGGATTGTAGCCCACCAGGCTCCTCTGTCAATGGGATTTTTCAGGCAAGAATACTGGAATGGGAGGCCATTTTCCTTCTCCAGGGGATCTTCCCAACCCAGGGATCGAACCAGTGTCTCCTGTGTCTCCTGCATCACAAGCAGATTATTTAGTTATCCACTGAGCCATCTGGGAAGCCCATTCCTCTGATAGTCTCCTTTTTTTTATTATAAGAGGCTTATGATCGTCTATGGGTTGTACCTTGCCTTCATCTATGTTTATTTTACATGTCTGATGTGGAAAATTGAATGTATCAGACTGTGATTGTGGTGGAAAATTGCTTTGGTTAGACTATGTTTGTGGTTTACTCATTCTTGTTTTTTAGTTTATTCATCTTAATTGAAATAGAGTTTACATTATAATTGCATAATCTTATCTAAGACTTCACTAATTTTGTTTTATAGCTTCACCAGTATATAAGTAGCTTCACTTTTATATATTAGTCATGACTTAGTGACTGAACAAGACTCCCTACAGGCCTACTTGAGAAAATTGGTCAATTCTGAAGATTCATTTCCAAAACACAATGTGAAGAATGTGTCTTTGACATAGATAACATTTTGAGTATATGTACCCAGTGCTGACGTGAGTCTTCTCATTTTATCCTTACAACAACTGTTATTATCCCTATTTTACAGACGAGGAACTGAGAGTGTTAGTCACTCAGTAGTGTCCGATTCTTTGCAACCCCATGGACTGTAGCCGGCCAGGTTCCTCTGTCCATGGAATTCTCCAGGCAAGAATATTGGAATAGATGCCATTCCCCTCCCCAGGGCATCTTCCTGACCCAGGAATTAAGCCTGGGTCTCCTGCACTGAAGGCGGATTAGGAAACTGAGGCTCAAAGATGTTGAATGATATGTCCAATGATACACTGATAGCTGTCAGTGGAGATAGGACCCAAGCAGCTTGACCTAAAGTCTGAAGTCTTAAGCATTATTCTATGCTTAAATGCCTCTCCAAATGCAGAGCTATATATCTGAAGCTATATATCTGAAGTCAGCAGTTATCAACTGCTGACTTCATTCAGATGAGATGTAACTATAAAATAATAACACAAAATATATCCCACCATACACACTTAGAATTTATGAAACAACCAATGAAGGCTATCTTCAGGAAGGCAGTGCCCAACCTACTCCACCTTGCTGCCTTTCACATTTTGGAGTGTACTCTAGAAAATGCTTTCAGAATCAATTTAAGAAGGGCATGTCGGGCTTCCCTGGTGCTCAGTGGTAAAGAATCTATCTCCAGTGTGGGAGACCCAGGTTCAATCCCTGGTCTGGGAAGATTCCACGTGCAGAGGAGCAACTAAGTCCGTGTGCCACGACTACTGAGCCTGTGCTCTAGAGCCCAGGGGCTGCAACTACCGAAGCCCATGTGCCTAGACAAAGGAGAATCCATTGCCATAAGAAGCCTGAGTACCACAACTAGAGCGTAGCCCCTGCTCACTGCAACTAGAGAAAAGCCTGTGCAGCAATGAAGACCCAGCACAGTAAAAAAATAAATGAAAAATTTTTAAAGAAAGGGGGCCTGAGGATTGAGTATTTGCTAAGTTCCAGATGCTCTGCCTATATTATGTAATTTGATCCTGTCTATCCTATGATGTATTTTTGTCCTTATGTTATAGATGAGAAGTTGAGTAGCAGAGGGAAGTAAAGTAATTTCCCTAAGGTAATATAGCTATAAAATGGTAGAGCCAGTGATGCTTGATCCTGACAGTGTGGCAGATGCTGCTACTTGTCCCTCAAAATCATTCTCCTTTCTTCTTTCTTCATTTAAAGGCAGTTTGATTGGCTTTGTTACAGTCATGTAATCTAGATCTCAGTCAAGACATCTCCAATGCCTGACAAGATAATAAGCTCCATTGAGATAAGGAAGATTAACAAAACCTGGTTTTGTGCCTGAAACCTAGTAGGTCCTCTATCTACAAGTATTTTAATGAATCCTTAAAATCTCACTGTGAAGTAATTCACAGTGCAGTAGAATGCCTCTTATCTGACACGACTGGGACTAGATTATTTTATTTCAACAAACGTTCATTTGCCATCTGTCAAAGTGTGACCAGGGTCTTGCCTTTGAGGATAAGAACAAAGATTGTAGTTATCCATCTTCTTTCTTGCATAAACTTCACCACTTACATATCACCTGACAGTTTGAAGTTTGCTTCCTTAAGGTGGAACAAAAAATTGATGGTATATTTAAAGCAATCTGAGTGCAAAATTCACCTAGATTTTTATGATTTCCCCCAATTTGTAATAGTCTCTCCACTCATATCTAATTCAACAGCAGTTTTTAAAGTCACTCACCTGAATTGTGTCTTCTAAAGATTCAACTTAGTTGTCATAGAAACAGCTTGTTTCCACACTCTTAGTTCATCAGTTTAATTACGAACAACGATAACACATACAATTGGAATAAACACATTTGGTATCAAACACGAACAACTGTTGGTAAGCAATGGCTTAACTGGGGGAGTTGAACTGCACAGCATCCTACAAGGTACTCACTGCCTAGGTATGAATCTCAGCTTCACTTACTAGTTGTGTGACCTGGCAGGTAGACCACTTAACCTTTGTGCCTACTTTTCCTCACATGTGAAAGGGGATTCATCTGCTGTGAGGATTAAAGGAGAAGACACTTGTGAAGCACTTACAACAGGGTGTGGCATGTGCCAAGTTAGCAATGTTACAAAATACTGTTGTTGCAGCAGCAGCAGTAAAGCTGCTAGAGGCCCGAGGGGCCCCGCAGCCAGCATCTGCTTTTATTTTGTGGAGGAAGAGGAGTACATCAAAAGCTCTGTTAAGGTGTATCTTCTGTAGCATGAGATACACATTTCCCATATGAGAAAATGGAGTCAGTGACCCTAAAGTGTCTTAAACAAGATGTCATGCTTTTAAGAACTGGCAAGGCCAGATTGTGAGGTTTGATGCCAGAAAGACAGGGGAGAAATGTACCATCCGTTTTCCTTTTTTCTTTTCCCTATTGAATCCAAAAATCCCAATGAGAAGCACCCAGAACGCCTTGGTGCTAAGACTGGCAAGCCCTCGTGCAGCCTGCTCGGGGGCCTACTTGCAGACATTGCATTCCATGCGCATGCAGTGCTCACCAGAAATGACGGGGAAGGGGTTCAGCCCTAGAAGTCCCTGAAGTGTGCATGTTGGGAGGGTACTGCAGAGGCCATGCTGTGGCTAGCCGGGGATGGTCACATGATTATGCAGAAGCCAGACTCCATGGATCTCCTCTGAGGGTTCCTGCCAGGGGGTTCCCTGGGCTGTTTGAATGACCTGAAGGAGGCAGAGAGGGGCTTGCCAGTGAGAGTGACTAGGGAGAGAAGAGAAGGGAGCTTGCTCTGGCTCCAACTTCTGTAACCCTTTCTGGCCCTACCTCTGCTGGTGGGCTCCAGGGCAGTGGGGAGTATGCTGAAGCCATGCGTTCCCCCATTCAGCAGGATTCTCCCTTTCACCGAGGCCTACACTCAGGCCATGCAGGAGGCGGGGGACACTCTGGACCTTCAGAGCTGAGTGAAGGTTATGCAGACTGCTAAAGGGCAAAGTCAGAGAGGCTCAAAGCACCATGTCCCCAAGCAACAGACCACCTCTTCCCCCAACTTTAAGTGATCATGTTCCATTAAAGTCATCCAAATTCACATCCTCTCCTACTTCTTTTATCCATTCTCCAGGCTTCATCCCTCCTCCCAGGTACCTACCTATTGCCACGGGGCACGTTGGGTACCAGAAGGCCAGGGTTCTCCATTCTGAGGGGGCCTTGGCCTCCAAATGAGAGATGAGCCTTGGGTCTTGGGTCTGGATGGAGAGACAAACACATTCATCACGGGCCTCGCTGCCCCAAGAACCATCATGGGGGGAAAGAGACATCTTTGGGAGAAGAACCAGGAGGGTGGGTGTCAGGGGATGTTTTGGTCACTGTATGCAGAGGATCCCCCTGTATAGGGCAGGTGCTTAGCAAACTTGGACTGACTGGATGGGAATGATTCACCAGTGTGCCTGGTGCCTGGAAGAAAACACACTGAAAAGAAGACATCAGTGAATTCAAGTCACCAAGAAGCAAGGAACTCTGTCCTCAGAGTGCAAAGCCTTTGGGGGAAGAGCCTAGTAAGCCAAGGTGAGAAAAGCATCCAGTGCCTGGCATGTGGTAGGTGTGGAAACCTTGGTGCTCCAAGATACAGAGTTCTAGATGTTAGAAAAGCCTCAGGAGCAGGTGGGAAGAGGCAGATTCAGGAAAGGGTTTAGGCAAAATGGTCCAGGGCCTTGAGAGAGGAGCAGAAAGCGGGGAGGGCTGGTTCTGGCCTTGGGAATACGACGAGTGGGAGGGTGGGGTAAAGGAAGTAAGAGCACTCGCATTTGGGGGGCGGCGATGCTAGAAGCAGCTTCCTTAGACTCACCCTCCAGCCTTGGTGCCCGAGATGTGGGAACATTCGCGGATTCTTCCT
Organism: Bos javanicus; assembly: GCF_032452875.1. Classification (NCBI taxonomy): domain Eukaryota; kingdom Metazoa; phylum Chordata; class Mammalia; order Artiodactyla; family Bovidae; genus Bos; species Bos javanicus. Next base: position 14,416,044 of record NC_083870.1, read on the forward strand.
CTTTCCCCTCGTGGTCTTCCTCTAACTCATCTTCCCACCCACCAGAAGATCTGTAGAGGCAGGAAACAGGGGGCAGAGTGGTACTCTGGCCAGCTCCCTTCCTACCCACTGTGCCAGGCTGTGACACCTCCCAACACACCCCTGAGACCACATCCATCCCTGAAGCTCTGCTTCCGCCCTGCTTACCTATGCTGCACTCCTGGTGTGCCCCTGCCTACCCTGGCTGGGGTCCCTTCCACCAGGCCGCCTCCACCTGGAGCCAGGGATCTCTCTGGAGCTGAGGTCTAGGAATAAAGAGGGGTAAATGGGATCAGTTTGAGAAAAATGGCTATCCCAGCTGTGGTTGTGGTGTGAATGTACGTTCCTTCCACACACAATGGCCCCAGAGAGACAGAGAAGTGCTAGAGACAGCTGGGCTGTGCCTTGTGTCTAAGGATGAAACTACAGGGCAAGGCCCTTTGTTCTGTTAAGGTCCCCAGGAGTAACTCTCAAGTTAGAACTCAAGCTCATGGACTATCAGACCCAGCCAGAGCTTGATGACCACCTCATCCTTCCTGGGGCCTCCAGGGACAAAGTCATAGAAAGCTGGTGGCCAACTTCGGATAGAACCCAGGTTTTCTGATGCCTAATCCAGTCAACTGCTTATACCAAGATAATTTTACCTGCAAACTATAAATATGATATCCTAGTCTTTCAAATAAGAGAGGACATGGATGAAAAAGTGCAAGTGTTAATCACTCAGTTGTGTCCAACTCTTTGCAATCCCATGGACTGTAGCCCACTAGGTTCCTTTGTCCATGGAATTCTCCAGGCAAGAATACTGGAGTGGGTAGCCATTTCCTTCTCTAGGGGATCTTCCCAAGAGAGGACATCAGTTCAGTTCAGTCACTAAGTCGTATCTGACTCTTTGAGACCCCATGGACTGCAGCACACCAGGCTTCCCTGTCCATCACCAACTCCTGGAGCTTACTCAAACTCATGTCCATCAAGTCCGTGATGCCATCCAACCATCTCATCCTCTGTCGTCCCCTTCTCCTCCTTCCTTCAATCTTTCCCAGCATCAGGGTATTTTCCAATGAGTCAGTTCTTCTCATCAGGTGGCCAAGTATTGGAGCTTCAGCTTTAGCATCAATCCTTCCAATGACTATTCAGGACTGATTTCCTTTAGGATTGACTGGTTGGATCTCCTTGCAGTCCAAGGGACTCTCAAGAGTCTTTCTTCTCCAACACCACAGTTCAAAAGCATCAATTCTTCAGCGCTCAGCTTTCTTTATAGTCCAACTCTCACATCCATACATAACTACTGGAAAAACCATAGCTTTGGCTAGACAGACCTTTGTCAGCAAAGTAACATCTCTGTTCTTTAAAATGCTGTCTAGGTTGGTCATAATTTTTCTTCCAAGGAGCAAGCATCTTTTAATTTCATGGCTGCAGTCACCATCTGCAGTGATTTTGGAGCCCAAGAAAATAAAGTCTCTCACTGTTTCCATTGTTTCTCCATCTATTTGCCATGGAGTGATGGGACCAGATGATCTTAGTTTTTTGAATGTTGAGTTTTAAGTCAGTTTTTTCACTCTTCTCTTTCACTTTCATCAAAAGGCTCTTTAGTTCCTCTTCACTTTCTGCCATAAGGGTGGTATCATCTGTGTATCTGAGGTTATTGATATTTATCCCAGCAATCTTGATTCCAGCTTGTGCTTCATCCAGCCTGGCATTTCGCATGATGTATTCTGCACAGAAGTCAAATAAGCAGAGTGACAATATACAGCCTTGACGTAATCCTTTCCCAATTTGGAACCAGTCTGTTGTTCCATGTCCGGTTCTAACTGTTGCTTCTTGATCTGCATACAGATTTCTCAGAAGGCAAGTAAGGTGGTCTGGTATTCCCATCTCTTGAAGAATTTTCCACAGTTTGTTGTGATCGACACAGTCAAAGGCTTTGGCGTAATCAATAAAGCAAAAGTGGATGTTTTTCTGGAACTCTCTTGCTTTTTTGATGATCCAGTGGATGTTGGCAATTTGATCTCTGGTTCCTCTGCCTTTTCTAAATCCAGCTTGAACATCTAGAAGTTCATACACTGCTGAAGCCTGGCTTGGAGAATTTTGAGCATTACTTTGCTGGCATGTGAGATGAGTGCAATCGTGTGGTGGAGACATAAAACCCAGCAAATAAATATAACAAATATTCAACCATAATTTCAATTCCTTGGGTAAGTAGGTTGCCTGAGAAATCTCAAAGTGTGAGGGAAGAGGCAGTTGAAGAGACATTGACCTGTTGAGAGAGGATGGGAGGTAGACAGGGAGGGAGGAGGAGTTCAGAGAAGGAGGCGCACGGGTAGAGACCCACAGAGAACTGTCCCCTAGAGAATGAGAGGAGAGAGAGCACATCCTTGGAGCACTGCTCCCATCCTGTGGCTCTTTGGGGAACTGCAGCTAGAGAAAAAACCACGTCCTGCAGGTCTGGCTCAGTTACCTTTGATGGTGTGCGTGCATACAAGTGTGCTCAGTCATGTCTGACTCTTTGGGATTCGATGGACTGTAGCCCACCAGGCTCCTTCTGTCCATGGGATTATCCCAGCAAGAATACTGAATGGGTTGCTATTTTCTCCTCCAAGGGATCTTCCAAACCCAGGGATGGAACCTGTGTCTCATGGGGCTCCTGCATTGGTAGGTGGATTGCTTACCACTGAGCCACCTGGGAAGCCCCATCTTCAATGGGGCCTTTGGCCTTCACCCACTGGGCTAGTTACCAATCAGCCAAAGCCCTAGCACAGCCCTGGTGTTGGGGACGTGCCACAATCCCCCACCCACCTCCCCACCCCCAGGTGGCCTCTGGAAAGTGGTATGTGCCCCACACATAGGCCCTGGGGCAGATGAACACAGATGAGCAGTCAAGTGCAGCATCCTTGACATCAGCTCCACTTATCACCACCCCTTTCTCCGGGTAACCTCCCCTCCACCCACTACTGCTTGTCTCAGGTGTCATCTCACCAGGGTGTGAGTCGGAAGCAGTCCACCCCGGGCCAAGTGGGTCCTTATGGCATCTGTCAGCTTGGCCACCAGCCGCTCTCGCACAGAATCTGACTCCTTCTGGGGAGAGAGTGGATAATGGGGTAGTGGGAAAAGCCTGGGCTTCAGGACCGGGGAGGAAATAGAAGAGGAGGAGGGGAGGGGCCTTTGTCTCTTCTCTTCTCTAGCCCATCCCCATGCCTTTGCCAGCATCCTGCCACCGCCTACCCAGAACCATGGACAGAGGTGGGTTCTTCCTCACAATAGTGTCCCAGGACCCAGCACACTGTGTGCCCAGTGCACATTTGGTGGGTGAATGGATGGTGGGGAGAGACAGGAATATTAGCTGGAGAAAGCATGTCAGGAGAGCAACTGGAGGGCTATTGGGAAACAGTTCGATTCTGGGATGGAGGGTCTCACCGGACTCCGGGCCAGCGCTTCCTTATAGTACTTCAGAGCCTGGTCATGCTGTCCCAGTCTGGCTGCAGCAGCCCCCAGACCCTCACAGGCCTGCCACTGCCCCTTCACGTCCCCTGGGGAAGACAGTCTGAGAAGTCCTCCCCTGGCTCCCAACCCCACCAACCTTCCCCTCTAGAGGTCCTCCCACCAGCCCCAAGGATCCTCAGGCTTTGCCCCACCCCAAGCCGCCTGCAAGCCGCTCCCCTCACCAGTGTCCCGGGCAGCCTGCAGAGCATGTAGGTAGTTGTCTCTGGCGGCCTTGTGGTCTCCCAGCTGGCTCACTGCAAATGCCAGGCTGCCAAAGCTCCAGCCCTGCTCCCTCCGCTGCCCCACAGAGCCTGGGGACAGAGCCCACCCCATCCTAAGAGAGGACTTGGCCTGCTGGGGCATCAGAACCCTGCCCCCCAACGAGGAAGGGAGGGTTGCCAGGAGTCTTGGTGTGCAACCCTGGCACACCTCTAGAGGCACCATGAAGGCTTGAACTCTTGAAACCCAGCCTGAGTTTTGGTCTGAATGCCTCCCCAGGCTACTCTGAGCCACATAAAAACCCAGGGAGGCAGGCAAGGCAGGTATTAATAGCTTCATTTTTATACACGTGCAACCTGAAGCTCAGAAAGTGAAAGTAATGTGCTGAAAGTCACACAATCATTTAGAAAAAGCACTGGGCTCCATTTCAGGCCTCCCCTTCCAGCTAGGTTCTTCTCTCTGCCCATTGCTGCCTTCCCAACCCCAGGCTTCAGCCTCTGGGCCCATAACCCTCTGTCCTGCCTGGCTATACCACCCCCACTCTCTCTTCCCTGGTTCTGGACTTCCCAGTCTAATTAGTTCTAAAGTATAACCACAATTAGCTCTAGAGTTCCAGCCTTGGGGCCCCAGCTGGAACCCCCCTCTTAGCCCCTCGGTCTCAGTCTCACTCCCCAGTCCCTGGTACCCACCGTGCAGGTCGGCAGCCTTCTGGTGGAGCTCCCGGGCTTCCTGATAGTTGCCGAGGGCATTGTGGACCATCCCAAGGTTCCTTAGCACCGTGGCCTCCTCTCCTGGCTCCCGGCACAGGGGCAGGGCTTGCAGGAAGGCCTCTACTGCTAGCGGGAACAGCTGGAGCTGGGAGTAGCCCAGGCCTAGATCGTTATAGAGTTGCCCTAGAGGGCATGGCCAAGGTCACTGGCCAGATGCTGCTGAAGCTGTACTGGTGCAGCCTCTGTCCCACTCTCCCAGGGTTCTCCCAGCCCCTCCCAGCCCTCAGAAAGGCCTCTGCTTCCACCCCATGTCTCAGAGTATCACCCGGTCAGAAATCCCCCAGATCCCACACCTTCTCAGCCCCAAGGCCTCACCCAGCAGTCCCCGCTCAGTGCTTCTCTCAGCAAGCCTCCGACTTTCCTCCAGCACCTGCATGACTTCACCCGCCCCATGCTGCCCGCTCTTCAGCATACACCCCGCTGCAGCCCCCAATGTCAGGGCTGCAGCCTGGGGCTGCCCTGCTTGGGCATAGGCCCGGCTCGCTTCTTGCAGGCAGTGGGCTGCTAGCCCAGGCTGTCCCAGAGCTCGGTAGCAGGCTCCCATTTTTGCCTGGGCTTGTCCCTGGTCACCTAGTGGCTGGTAGTGGCACAGAGCCTTGTGGTACCAGGCCAAAGCTTGAGGCAGGTCACCCAGGGCATGGTAGGCCAAAGCCACATTGAAACACTGGTCGCCATGACACCCGCCCTGGGCCGTCTCTTGAGGTTGAGCACGTAGGAGCAGCTCAAGGCCTCTGGCTGGGTCCCCAGTCTCCACGTAGGCAGCCCCCAGGTTGAAGGCACAGGCCCGGAGAACAGGGGTGTCTCTGGTTTGTGGTGACTTGGAAGCCAGGAGGAAGGCCCTCTGGAAGCTGGTCAAGGCCTCATGGTTCCAGCCAGCCAATAGGGCCCTGTGGCCAGCCCTGGTGAGGGCTTGGATGGTGGCCTCTTGCTGAGGCCACTTTCTTTTCTTCTTTTTCTTCTTGGAGCTTGAGGACGAGAGTGAGGGTTCTTGGGGGGTATCCTCAGTGTTGAGGGAAGACATAGTGCTGACAATAGGGAGCAGAGGAGTCAGTATGTTATCTTTGGTCTTCCAAAGGACCACTGTCCCTCTATAGCAATTCAGCTCTACTTCTGCCCTGGTGTGACCCTCAGGGTTTCAAGGATTTCTCTCTGCCATCTCACTTTGCTCCACCTATCCCATTGGACACCACATCAACTCTCACTCCAATGTCCTGACTAATTGCTCATCCTCCAAGACTCATTTTAAGACAAGGAAGGGGCAGGGCACAGTCTTTAAAAAAGTGACTTAGCCTGAGGACACAACATAAACTGATTAGAACCAACTGGGTCCAAGATGGCGGACTCAACTTCCACTTGACCTTGAGCCTCAGTATACTCTCAATGTAACACACCCCGGGTGCCATGATGGTTCTAAGGATGACCACGAAATGTCAAAAAGTGGGTGTGGCCCAATTCCTTGAAATCCCCACCCCTTTTCCAAAACAACTGGAATACTCCTCCCAATCATTAGCCTGTGTAATCACCTCAATACTAACAATACCCACCAAGAGCCTATGTAAAAATTGACAACCCCACACACTCTGTCTATGGAGGGTGTTTCTTCCCTGAATAAACCTTCTTTCTCTTTACTATGGCTCAACATTGAATTCGTTCCTGCATGAGGCTAAGAACACATACTTGGCATCCACCCCAGGGACTCGGACCTGGGATGTGACCATCCTCTCTCGAACCACTCTCTTTCTTGCAACAATTTCAAGTAACAGCTTCCTTCAGAAAGGCCCTCCCCTCAACCAACTGGGTCCTTCTTCTGTACTCCCATAGTGCTTATCTGTCCTTAGGTCTTTTATGGCATTTTTCACACCGGGTTAGGGTCGTTGACTTTCTTGACCATTTCCCCTAAGAGATTTGGAGCAACTTGAATGTTCTAAAACAGTAGATTCTCAAAATATGTTTCCCGAATGAGACGAAAAAGTTGTGGAGATGGATGGTGGTGAAGGCTGCACAAAAATGGGAGTATACTTAATGCTGCTGAACTGTAAGCTTAGAAAAGGTTTAAAATGGTGAATTTCATGTTATATATAGATTTTTGCCACAATAAAAAAGGTATACTGAATGAATAAATGAATGGATGAACGAACAGAGCACATACAGGGCCTCTGCTCCACCATCTCCTTCACTTGGTGCATCCGAAGACATCCACTCATAATCTACATACTCCTGCTGTCTAATCTCAAGGTAGAGTTCAAGTCAGTTCGACAAAAGCTCAGTGCACTCCTGCTGTATGCCAGGAGCCATACAAGGCACTAGGGGCACAAAGCTGACTAGGCCATGTAATTGGCGACGAGCCAACTTTCAGGAGCAAGGCTTCTGTGTCTCCGTTTACTGCCTACTCCCTATCTCAAGGGGAACCTCTCTCCCCGCTACCTCCTTGACTTTCTGTCTGCTTGCTAGTTTTGGTCGCCTAACATCCTGCTGTTGTCTCCGGGGCACTGTTAAACCCAAATATATTTCTCGCGTCAGCATGTGTTTCTCGTTAGTATCTCTCCCCAAGAACGGCAAAGCCTTTTTCCTGAATTCTTCTCCCAAGAGATGGGAAAAGGAGTGGAAAAGGCCTAAGAGCTCAGTTCTCAGTCCCTCCCATTTTCTTCTTCTTCCCTGCTGCTTTTTTTTTTTTTTTTTTAGGAGAAGCAAGCAAAGGTGATACATTCTCTTTTTAAAGAAACTACCCCTGCTCCTAAGAGCACCCAGAAATTCTGTCTTTTTGAGGCCCTCCTTCCTGGGCATTCCTGGCTACCCCCACACCAGACCTTGGGGCCCCAGGCACAGGCGCCTTACCTTCTTTGATCTTCTCTGTAGCTGACTTTCTGGAATGGTCCCTCTGGCTAGGATTACCTCTCTCAGCTCTTAGCTCAGAGCCCCTGGGGTTACCAGACAACCAGGTACCGCCCTCAATGCCTAGGGAATTCTTTGATTGACAGCTCAAATATCCTATCTTAGTGCTGAACTCTGCTGGTGCTTGGGCACAGAATACCTGGATTTCTTTGCCCTTCCTGCCTCACCTCTCCCCACTCTTGCAGACACATGCTTCAAGTCCTTCACTTCAAGCAAGAATCAAAGCAGCAAGGGCTTGTTGCTAGTTATAGCTTCAAAGATCATCTATCACATTCCCTCATTTCACAGAGGAAGGGACCTCAGAAGAGCAGGTGTGCCTGAGGTCACAAAGCAGTCATGAGGCTGAGATTAGAGCCCAGGTTTTCTGATTCTGGGCTAACTAGCCTAAGGTCCTTTCCACTAACCGTGATTGCAAGTTTTAATGAGGCGTGGGTTGTCCCAGCAATGAACCCTTTCACACACACACGAACACACTCATACACTGTGCTTCTGTGTGGTAGTTTTACATTTGGGAAGAGGGTGAAAAGTTGATGGTCAGGAAAAGCCTGGAGATCAGAGGAGCCTCTCTGCCCCCGGACTCCTTTTCCCAGCTCCACTGATCTGCAACCTCCAGGTTCTGCTTAATGAGAGAACAGCAGGACCCAGGAAAACCAGCACCTCCTGCCCTAACTCACCAAGGGTGGCCTGCATCAGAAAGCAAATGTCCTCATTTATCTAGGAGAAAGGCCTCTTTTAAGTAGAGAGGCCATGGCCAGAAACACAATTATAAGGAAGTAGTTGGGCTCACCTGCATTTGCCAGGCAGACTTGGTTGAATGCCTGCTGTGTGCAAGCCTAGTGCTGTGTGCCACAGATAGTGCCCATGCCTGAGGTGGGCTCTCCTAGCTGCCTGCGGCTTCTGCCCATGGGCTGGGCCTTCAGGATGCTACCACAGCATAACCAGAGTCAAATATGCTGCTCAGTCTGTTGCTCACTGAGCAGCCTCTCTTAAAGGAATAAAAATGATTTGGGAAGGGGGAAGGGACTGACACTGATCTCACCAAGGTTCCAATGACCTCTTAATAATCTAGTGATCATTTCTGGATCATTTTTCTTGTTTGATTCCCTGCTGTATCTGACATATCCTTGCAAATCTCTGCTTACATGGGTCCATGAGCCACTGTGTCCTGGCTGTCTTTCTCCTGTGCTGACAACTCCTTCTCCATCTCCTTTGCTTGCCTTCTGTCCACTTTTTTTTTTTTAATTTTTATTTATTTGGCTGCACCAGGTCTCAGTTGTGGCATGCAGGATCTTCAATCTTTGTTGTGGCATGTGGGACCTTTCGTCGCAATATGCAGACTCTTTAGTTGCAGCATGTGGGATCTAGTTCCTTGACCAGGGATGGAAGCCCTGTGCCCCTACTTTGAGAGCATGAAGTCTTAGCCACTGGACCACCAGGCTGTCCACCTCTAAAATACCAGTGTTCCCCAACACTCTGCCCTTTGCTCCTTTCTTATTTTATATACTCTTCCTCAAACACTTACTTCATCCAGTCGTCTGAATTTTTTTAACTGAAGTATCATTTATTTATAAACCTATGTTAGTTTCAGGTATACAGCATTGTGATTCAGTATTTTTGCAGATTATTACCTATTATGTGCTGTGCTTAGCGGCTCAGTCATGTCTGACTCTTTGAGATCCTTTGGACTGTAGCCCACCAGGCTCCTCTATCCATGGGGATTCTCCAGGCAAGAATACTGGAGTGGGTTATGCCTCTTCCAGGGGATGTATCCTATTATAGGCTATTATAAGATATTGGGTATAATTTCCTGTGCTATACAGTAAATCCTTGTTGCTTTTCTATTTTATGTATAGTAGTTTATATCTGTTTCTCTCATACACTTAATTTGTCCCTCTCCTCTTTGGTAACCACAAGTCTGTTTTCCGTGTCTGTCAGTCTGTTTCTTCTTTGTATATACATTCATGTATTATTTTTTATATTCCACATATAAGTGATATCATATAGTTTTTGCCTTTTTCTATTTGACTTATTTCACAAAGCATTATTATTTCACTGCTCTTAACAACAGCAATTATCTGCTCCCTCTGTGTATCACTGACCTCTGAGTTACTTGATTATGTGTTTATCACTCAAGCAAGTTTCTTTAGGGCATTAGCTATGTTTGTTTATCTCTACATTGGGCTTCCCTGCTGGTGCTAGTGGTAAAGAACCCGTCTGCCAATGCAGGAGACATAAAAGATGCAGGTTAGATCCCTGGGTCGGGAAGATTCCCTGGAGGAGGGCATGACAACCACTCTAGTATTTCTGCCTGGAGAATCCCATGGACAGAGGAGCCTGGCGGGCTACAGTCCATAGGGTTGCAAACAGTTGGACACGACTAAAGCGACTTAGCGCGCACGCATCTCTGCATCAGCACCACGTTGATCAGCGCATAGCACAAAATAGGCCCTCAAATTAGCTAGACCAAAGAACACTATAGGAACGGGAGTGAGGTTAATGGGACTATTAGGGGGAAATGAAAGTGGCAGGGACAGGAGCAGAGGCTACTCGAAATAAGACGATTTAGCAGCGAAGAAGCCCTGGAGAAATAGCGACCCAAAGTACCGCAAGAAGGGTCCTCCCAGCCTTGAGTGGTATCCTTCCTTCTACCTGGTGTCACGCCTCCGAAACCTGGTACTACAAATCCCAGAGCCCCCTGCGGCATAGACCGGAAGTATCCTGTCCGCCTGTGGCAACGGTGAGGGGCGGTGGCTGGGCGGCGGGAGATTCAAACCTGGAAGAAGGAGGAACATGGAGCGGAGAGGAGCGGGCCCAGGCCGGGCGATCTGTGAGTGCTAGAAGGGGCCGAGTAGGATCCGGTTGTGGTGCCCCTGGTTGGGGACACGGCAGTCCTGGGAGAGATTGGGGCTGGGGCTGGGCGCGGTACCCGCTGGACAAGGGGCGGCCGGACTGTGTTCAGTGGAGAGGGAGCACCCAGTTCGGACTCTGGCGGGCAGGAGTAAAGCTGTGAGCTGCGAAATGCTCTGACTTCTGTGTCGCGTTTCAAAGCTTACAAAGAGTTTTCTCCCTTATTCCCAAATTCTGGGGCTCCGGGGCTGGGAGAATGTAGGTGGTCTGGTTGGCTCCTTAAAAATTCAGCAGTTCATACTTGCCAAGCACTGTCAGGGGACGAAACGCCTAACAAGACATGAGGGACTTCCCTGACTTTTTGGTGCTTCTTTGAGATAATGCCTCTTAAACTTTATGGTGTCTGTTCTATCCCAGAGCGTTAGCAACAGTAGGTCTCAACTTGTGTCCATAATCTGCATTTATAACAGGCACCACTGGGCTTCTTCCATAACCCCACCTAATTGTGATGCAGGTAGTCCATGTACCACACTTTCAAAACACTGCTTTAGAGTGGGGTCGGAAAAATGGAAGTGCAGAAAGGTTTTCATCTGACCTGAGTGAAAGCAAAATCTACTCCTTTCCCTTCTTCTCCATTTGGATTCAAAAAGCAAAGTCCATGTCTACCAATCAGTTGAAAGAAAGCTAGTTTCAGACCTGAAAAGAACAGGAAAACTGATTTTTTTTTTTAAGACTCTGTGTATGTACAAAGTCCCGCCCATCTCTCACAGTCCTCAGTTCATAATTCTGGAGTGAGGTCATTCACTTACCGGTTTATTTTCCATGCTTAGTAACCAACACTTGTTCCTTGTACACCCCCTCAGAGGAACTGGTGGATTTCCTGCTGTTGGCCAGTGCTTTCAAATCTGAACATGGAGGGGTGTGTGTGTGTGTTTTAACTTGCTTAACTGCCAATTCAAAGAAGCCCTGCCCCTCCCCCAAGTCGTATCATAGGATAAGCAATATAAGGAAAAGAGATAAAGAGTCGGAATGGCATTAAGTGCTGAGTCAGAGACAGATTTGCTAAACTCTCTTTTCAAGTTCTCTGACTTTATTTTCTTGGTGTGTATATGTAGCTTTCTCTCATTTTGTCTGATTTTGTATTGTCTTCCCTAAGGAGACTGACGGATGGGAGAGAAGAGTTAGGGGAAGGATAAAAGGAGGTTGTGGCTAAGGCAGAATATGAATGCGGCCTCATTTAAGGGATTTCCTGTTCTTGAGTTTGGGAGTCAAATTATTGTCTGCATTTTATTTAGCTTGGAGATTATTTTCTTCCTCAGGTGACCTATAGCAAAAGGTTACACCTTTGTAATCTTTTAAAATTCTCTGTCATTCCATTTAATCCCAAGTTGAGTGGCTTTTTTTTCACATGGTACTCTCTGTTGAGTTGCTTTTCCTTCCTTTCTGCTTGGATTTCCCTGGTGGCTAAGATGGTAAAGAATCCACTTGCAAAGCAGGAGACCTGAGTTCAATCCCTGGGTGGGATCCCAGGGATCCCCTGGAGAAAGGAATGGCTACCCACTCCAGTGTTCTTGCCTGGAAAATCCCATGAACAGAGGAGCTGGCAGGCTACAGTCCCTGGGGGTCAAAAAGAGTCAGACAGGACTGAGCAGCCAAATAACAACTTCTTGAGAGTAGGGGTCCACTAGTCTAGTGCGACATACAGGAGGTATTGAATGAATGAATGGTTGCTGATTGATGCATCTTAGCTGGTTCTGTTAACCTAGTCTCTGGGAGAGTACATGAGGAGGATGACAGAAGTCCAGTTCTTGGAGAACTCAGAGCCTAATTAGGGATAAAATGAGGAGCTAAGTTCCCAGCCAAGGAGGGATCTGGACATCCCTGAAAGGAGGTAACTGAGGGAAGGGCTATGAAGTTTCGGGAAGGAGGAGGTCTGGAAGATGGCTGGAGAGGAACATGGCTGGAAAGGGAAGGAATGCCTCCAAGTAGAGGAAGGATCCTCCCTCTAACAGGGTGCTGACTAGGATATTTTTACTGAATGGTAGCAGAAGATTGGTAGCAGAAGAATGGTAGCTCCCAGGAGCCAGTGTCCTGGGAATAGGGGGACAGGCATGTGGGAGCTGCCTCCAGTCTCTGAGCAGAGTTGCCTAAGAAAATCTACTAAGAAGAACCTGGCTATGGCCCTCTGTCTAATGCTCCCTTTGACTCCTCAGATGAACGCCTCACAGCGGAGGAAATGGATGAGCAGAGGCGGCAGAACATCGCCTACCAATACCTGTGCCGGCTGGAGGAAGCCAAGCGGTGAGCAGAGGGGCTGCCTCTTTCTGGCCTCCTTTTCCCATCTTGCGCACCCCAGGCATCTGCCCCCAAAGCAAACGGAAAAAGACAAGAGTCCATTCTGTGGGAAAGGGAGAGTTGAAATAGCAGCTTTTATTTTTTTTAAAGACTTTATAGAGCCTATTTAGGTTCACAGCAAAATTAAGATAAAGATGCAGAGATTTTTCATATATCCCCTTCCTAGTAACACACATAGCCTCCCCACCATCAACATCCCCCTCAAGAGTAGTACATTTGTTACAATTGATGAACCTACTTTGACACATAATCTCTCAAAGCCCATAGTTTGCCTTAGAGTTCACTCTTTGAATTGTAGGCGTTCTATGAGTTTGAACAAATGTATAATGACATGTATCCTTCCATAATTATAGTATTAGTTTCACTGCCCAGAAAGTCTCTGTTTCACGTATTCACCCCCTCTCTCCCACCCCACCCCCAATTCCTGGCACTGACTCATCTTTTTACTGTCTCCATAGTTTTGCCTTTTCCAGGATTTTACTTACCTGGAATAATGCAATATGTAGCCTTTTAGGATCGATTTCTTTTTACTTAGTAATATACATCTAAGTTTCCTCCATGTCTTTTCATGGTCTCATAGCTCATTCGTTACTAGTGCTGAATAATATTCCATTATCTAGATGTACCACAGTTTATTAATCCATTCACCTATTGAAGGTCATCTTGGTTGCTTCTAAGTTTTGACAGTATGTTTTGCAGATGTAGGTTTTCAACTCCTTTGGTTAAATACCAAAGAGCACAATGGCTGGATCACATGGTAAAAGTACATTAACCACCAAATGGCTTCCCGAAGTGGCTTCCCATCAATGAATGAGAGTTCCTGTTGTTCCATTGCCTCAGCAGCACTGATGTTGTCAGTGTTCCAGACTTTGACCATTCTAATAGGTGCATATTGGTATCTCATCATTGGTTTAATTTGCATTTCCCTGATGACATATGATGTGCAGCATCTCTTCAGATTATTTGCTATATGTTTATTTTCTTTGTATATCTTTCTTTCTTTTCTTTTTTCTTACGAGAGGAGAATAAAGTTTATTAGAGTGGGAGATGCTGTTAGAACAGCAGGTTGGCTCAAGGGAGAGCCAAACCTGTACATTTTTCTTGGTGAGGTGTCTGTTAAGATCTTTATCCCATTTTTCAGTCAGGTTGTTTGTTTTCTTACTGTTAAGTTTTAAGAGTTTTTGTATATCTTGGGTAACAATCTTTTATCAGATATGTCTTTTTTAAAAATACGAATTTAATTTAATTTATTTATTTTTGGCTATGGGATCTTAATTTCCTGACCAGGGATTAAACCTGGGCCCTGTCAGTGAAAGCACCAAGTCTTAATCACTGAACCTCCAGGAAATTTCCTCAGATGTGTCTTTTGTAAATGTTTTCTTTTGCAAATATTTTATCCCAATCTGTGACTGTCATATTATTTTCTTAACATTGCCTTTTGTCGAGCAGAAGGTTTTAATTTTAGTGAAATTTAGCTTATTATTTCTTTCAAGGACCGTGCCTTTGGTGTTGTATCTAAAAAGTCATTGCCATACCCAAGGTCATCTAGGTTTCCTCCTATGTTGACTTCTAGGATATTTATTACAGTTTTGCATTTTACTTTGGAGTGGATGCTCCATTTTGAGTTGATTTTTGTGCAGAGTGTAAGGTCTGTGTCTAGATTCATTTTCTGCATGTGGATATCTAGTTATTCCAGCGCCATTTGTTGAAAAGAATGTCTTTGCTCCTTTGTCAAAGATCGAGTGACTGTATTTACAGGGGTTCTGTTCGGTTCCACTCATCTATTTGTCTGTTCATTCAGCAGTACTGTACTGTCTTGATTACTGTGGCTAAGTCAGGTGGTGTTAGTATTCCAACTTGTTGTTGTTCTTCAATATCATGTTGGCTAGTGTGGGTGTTTTGTCTCTCCATGTAAACTTTAAGAGTCTCATGCTCTACCAACTAAGCTAGCTGGGCGCACCTTTTGTGAACTTTAGAAATGTTGTATGGACAGCCACAAAATAACTTGCTGAGATTTTTATTAGGATTGAATTGACTTATAGCTCAAGTTGGGAGGAACTAACGTCTTGACAATATTGAATCTTCCTATCCATGAATATGGAATGTTTCTCCATTTATTTAGTTCTTTGATTTCATCATCAGTTTTGTAGATTTCCTTATGTAGATTTATACCTAATTTCATTTGGAGGGGGGTGCTAATATAAACAGTATTGTGTGTTTAATTTCAAATTCCACTTGCTCACTGCTGGTATATAGGAAAGCAGTGGAATGTTATATATTAACCTGGTCTCCTACAACCTTGCTATAATCACTTATTATCTCCAGGAGTTTTTTGGTGTCATGCTTTCAGATTTTCTGCAAAGACGAGTGTGCCATCTGTGAACAAATACAACATCACATCCTTTTATCCCCCTTATATACTTTAATATATATCTCTGTATATGGACATTTGCCTTCATAACCACAATGCCATTATAATATCTACCTAAGTTATCCATTAATCCTTGATCAACACTCAGGCCATTTTCAAATTTTCTTGATTGCCTAAAAAATCACATATTTTTACACTTGACTTATCCAGTTAAGGATCGGAAAGAATTCATATATTACATTTGGTTATTATGTCCTATTAAGTCTTCTTTCATCTAAAACAGCTCACCTCCCCTTTTCAGTTCTTTATGTCACTGACTTGTTGAAGAAACAAAGTCATTTGTCCTTTAGAACATCCTACATTCTGGCTTTTTCTATTCATTTCCTGTCTCACTCAACTTGTTCCACTCTACCCCATATTTCCTATGAATGGATGTTGGCTCTAAAGGAAGGATAAATGCTTAATTTTTTCCTTTCAATCAGTAGTGTAATTTTAATGTTCTCCCAAAAAGTAGGTAGGATGGGGTAGATAGGAAATCAGGTGTCTGTGGTAGAGAAAGCATAAAATGAAGTGTGACTTGCTCTTTCTTTGAAAACAGATACTTTCCTATAGATCCCAAAATGTGGAGGAGGAGCCCACATATTGGGCCTCTCAGATGGGAGCCCTTATTCTCTCCCTTATATACTCATCAACCATAATAATACTTAATATTTACATTCAAGGTGTTTTCACATTCATTATCTCATTGAATCATGGCAGCTGCCCGCTGAAGTGGGAAGTACAGGTGGTATCTTCATTTTGCAGATTATGCAACTGGAGGCTCAGAGACGTGAATTTGGGAGAGGGTGTGGAAAGCAGGTCTCCTGATTCCTTTTTGTCTGTTTGTGCTGCTCCCCTTGCTTCAATCCTACTCCCCTCTTCGTCATCAAAACCATCAAACTGGGTTTTGAGCTGTGTAGACATGACCTTTGTGTGCCTGGGTTCTGAGAACATGCAGAATAAGAGAAGTGAGCGGGTTTGGTTCAGCACTCAAATGCATAACCAGACTGAGTGAGAGGTTATATCATGTAACAGGTAAGAGACTGTTTAAGCCTCACTGAAGATGGGCAGCTTCAGTATCTGTCATGGAAGATATATGGGGCAGATGGGGGCTGAGGACTGGCCAATCCAGGTGTTTGAGGCAGCTTGGAAGACTGTGGAAACAGCCAGGCAGTGGGCAGAGGTGGGTGTTGGGGGCAGGGCAGGAGCAGGAGTCAGGAGAGAGTGAGAGGCTGCTTAAAGGGAGCGAGGGAGGGAGGAAGGTCCTGGGATTGGATGTAGTGCTGTGGCCTGCCCGACGGGTCACAACTACTCTCATGCTCTCAGCTGGATGGAGGCCTGCCTGAAGGAGGAGCTGCCTTCCCCGGTGGAGCTGGAGGAGAGCCTCCGGAACGGAGTGCTGCTGGCCAAGCTGGGCCACTGTTTCGCACCCTCTGTGGTTCCCTTGAAGAAGATCTATGATGCGGAGCAGCTGCGGTACCAGGTGGGGAGCAGAGGTCTCTACCCTCTACATTCTTCCTCTCAAACTCCCTCTTCTCAAAGCTGTTAGAGTGGGATGACCATACAATTTATTGTCCAGACCTGGTTACTGTTGAGGATGAAAAGGATGCTATTAATCTTTGCACTAGAACAACAGGTTTCAATGGGTATCTGCCAGCCAGGCAATGTGTATCACCCTTAACAGGCATTTGCTAGGTGGGTTTTGAGAGGCCCTAATATGAGAACCTCCAAGCAGGCTTTTCTACCTACAGTCTACACACAGAGGCTGTGGGCTCTACTACCTTGAAGGTACTTCCAGGGCACGCTTCCCCTTCCCCGTGTTCTAGCCAGCCCAGCCTGCCTCTCCTTCCCATCCCAGCTCTGGACTCCCCTTTTCTCGGAAGCCATACTAGCTTGCTAATCCCATCCCTGTGCCATCCTTCCCAAATGCCCTGCTGGGGCATCCATACCTGGTGGTTTCTGTCTGTCTGTGCGTCTCCATCCTGGGGGCATGGGAAATCCATAGGGCAGGGTCCTCTGCCCTCACCCCTTGAATCTTCAAATTCCGGTCTGGACTCTACCCATAGCAAACCCCAAGAACTGTGGAAATAGATTCTCTTCTCTTTCCTTCCCTTTCAGGCAACTGGCTTGCATTTCCGTCACACGGACAACATCAACTTTTGGCTGTCTGCAATAGCCCACATCGGTCTGCCTTCGGTAACACTGGGCCTTAAGATTGGGGTTCATCTTTGCTCTTTACCAGTACCCCCACCATACACATGCTTTATCTCCCTGGGACCCTTCAGTGTTCATCTCCATGTGTCTTTGAACCTTGTTACTTGGTCTCTGCCTCTGTTTCCCTGTGGGTATGTCAAGTGAAGGGAGGTGGAGGCTCCCTGGCCCAGGATGCATTGTTCCCATTAGTCAGTGAGGCCCCTGTATAAATGCAGGAGGTGGGCCTTGTGTTGACGGGCTGTCTTTCCACCAGAATTTCATAGTGTGAAGTGAGGACGCACCACACTCCTAGGTGACAGGCTTGGAAGCCTGGGCCAGGACCCCAGCTGGACACATGCCGTGTGTCCTCCGGCTCTTTGACTCCCGGTCTGTCTCTCACCTGTAAAATGGGGATAGTGATCCCTCCCTATCTACCATACAAGGTTGTTAGGAAGATCACATGGTCTGTTTGATCTCTTTTTGCAGATTGTAAAGACTATGCATATTAAGGCATGGTAAGACTATGCTGTGTTTTTCTGCACTATAGGAGAGAACTATAAGACAAGGAAGTGGCAGTTAAGAAAGAAGCTTTAGTGAGAGGCAGAAACAATAGAAACATGTGTCCTTGATGAGGCTAGAATGCTTTTAAGTCCCGAGATTTGGTCCTTTCTTATGTATCTAAGGTAACCGAGATGTATTGAGGTTAAAGCTCATTACTGTCATCAGGTGGCATGGGAAATCATGCCAGGGGTGACTTAGCTCTTAGAGGGGTCCCCACTGGTTAGAGACCTCTGGCTTGGACACAGTGATGGCACATCCTGATCCTGTGTGGTCCTTGGCAGTGTGTGTCTCACTGGGCCCTTTTTGGGGTCATGGCCAGCTCCCAGCATGCCGCCTCTGGTGAGAGTCCAAGGTGAGGGATAGAGGCTGGCTGTGTCTGTAGGATGACTGGAGGCACCTATTTCTCCTGGAGTGTGTGGCCTGCATCCTGTAGACTTGATAGTCTCGTCTGATGTTGGGTTAATGTTTGGTTTGGCTGTGTGTCTGTGGCTGGGCCTCAGCTGGAGTGTGTCCCAGTGCCTTTCTTTTACACTGAGTATGTGGATGAGTGCTGGCTGTAAAGAGTTGGGGAAATTGACCCAGAAGCCCCAGGCAACAAAGGAACACGCATCCCAGGTCAGATAGGAAGACCCATTCCTCAGCCCCTCTTTCCATATCTGGTGCTGCTTAGAAGTCTCCAGTGGCAGTAATTGGGTGGTTTCCCCTCCAGACCTTCTTCCCAGAGACCACGGACATTTATGACAAGAAGAACATGCCACGGGTGGTCTACTGCATCCATGCACTCAGGTGAGAGACCATGACTTTGTCATCTGGGTTCCATGGGTGGATGCAACCAAGAGTCAACAGCAACAGACACTGACACAGGAAGGATGGAGGGTGGACCACGGGGAGCACTCCTCGGACTGACGTTTTCCATCTACCTAGTTTTGTTTAGATTTGTGTGTGTGCTGGAGGGCACCTTTACGTGTGACCTCTGTGGGTGAAGGGAAAGGGCAGGCAGCGAAGAGTCTTCAGCTTGTGACTAGGGTGCAGAGAAGTCCGATTAGGATGTATCAGGAGGGTCACATGCTGTCACAGTCAGTGTGAAGAGAGACGGCTGTTTAGTCCTGCTTACAGCCAGCCATCAGCAACCAGTTGGCTAAATCACAGAAAGTGATTGACCTGTTTCTGTGTCCACCACGTCATCTCCTCCTGGCTTCATTTCCCGCATCCTTTCACGTGGCCATGCCTTAGCTCAGTGGGTCTCTGCTTGCTATGCCCTTTGCATCCTACATCTCCATCCAATGACCTGCTGCTGCAATGTGTCCTTCTCTGTAAAGCCTTCCCAATCCCCACAGACCTCCTATAGCATCTTACTTATCTGCTCCAGCATTGCCTTGGGCCGACTTACATTGCCTATCTCCCTGTAAATGGGGGATGAGTTGTGGGCAGGTGCTGAATGGTCTTCATCTCTAAATTCCCGTAGTATCTCCTGCAAACCTATTCTAGGCAGCCTGTCAAAATGAATAGGCCCCAATGCCTTCCATTCTTTCCCAGTCTCTTCCTCTTCCGGCTGGGATTGGCTCCTCAGATACATGATCTATATGGGAAGGTGAAATTCACAGGTAAGCCCATCTCCTCCCCCAACCTCCACAGTCTGGGTGGGGTCTTGGGGGTTCGGGGCCTGATGAAGGGCACCTGTCCTATCATTGCAGCTGAGGAACTCAGCAACATGGCCTCTGAACTGGCTAAGTATGACCTCCAGCTGCCTGCCTTCAGCAAGATCGGGGGCATCCTGGCCAATGAACTCTCAGTGGATGAGGCTGCAGGTAGAGATCAGGCTCACCTGTTGGTGTCACTCAGTGGGTATGGGAGGACTCTGAGCCTTATGCCCCCACATAAACTTTGGTTACCTCTCATCATAGGCAGGGCCATATGATGGCTACCTGACTTGCCTGGCCTCGTGGATAGAAAAAAGGGTAATGTTAGAGTGGTCTGCAGCTGATTATGCTGTAGCTGGACTGGGGTTTGCTCTGGCCTCCTGACCTTGTTTTCATGTCCCCTCCTAGTCCATGCGGCTGTTCTTGCCATCAATGAGGCAGTGGAGCGAGGGGTGGTCAGAGACACCCTGGCGGCCTTGCAGAATCCCAATGCTCTGCTGGAGAATCTTCGAGAGCCTCTGGCAGCCATCTACCAGGAGCTTCTGGCTCAGGCCAAGATGGAAAAGGCTGCCAACGCCAGGAACCGCGTAAGGAGGCTTGGCTGGCAAGGGCCAAAAAGCTGGGTGGCCTGGAAAGTCTCCAGTGAAACCAGGACTCCTGTCTGTCCTGTCTCTGAGTAAAGTTGCCTGGAGAAACTAACTTGTCAGTTACTATAGAGAAATAGGAGAGGAACTCAGGAGAATGATAAGAATTCAGAAGAGACAATGGGGGAAAAGGTTCTGGGGCAGGGCTAAGAGATTGGAATGTAGAACTGGATGAGACTGGACTGGAGATTCCCAAGGTTAGTTCAGCTTAACTGTGTTAGTACTGGCTGGTGGGGGAGGGGGTTAGGTCACACAATTTCCCCAGATTCCTTCTAACCAGACTGATCTTTGGCTTTGAGAAGACCCCCAGAAGTACAAATAGTTATACAGGGAGGGAGGAGTAAGAAAGATTGAACTGGTTTTCCCAGGTTCCCCTCTCAATGTAGTTTTTGCAGAATGATGGAGAAAGCCAGGACATCTATGACTGCTACCTAACTCAAGCAGAAATCCAAGGCAACATCAACCATGTCAATGGTAAGAGGGACAGGCCCGGACAGGTTTGAGGGATTAGCCCCCATCCAGGGAGTTTTGAGGTTAGCTTCTCTCAGGCCAGAAGGCCCATGACCTCACTTGGGTCAACCTTTATTTCAAAGTCAAGGCTATATGTGTTCTTTACATCTGTCAGTGTCTGGAGAAGCAATCTCTGTCAAGGGGGCTTCTGTTTGAATGGAGAGCCATGGAGAGGACAGAGACAAAGGGGAAGGCCATTCAGCCCTTGGCGCTGGGGGCAGTTGGTCTGGGGTCCTTCAAGAAGAGAGTTTGGAGGATGGATGAATGGGGATGGGGGATCAGGGCAGGAGAGGCTGCTTGAAGGCCCAGGATGGAGTCTGTACCTGCCTGTTTGGGTAAGGGTATCCTCAGGTTCTGGAGTGATGATCTGGGAAGACCATGAGGATCAAGCTAAAGAATTTAGGCTGGGTCCTAGGAGCCCAGGGGGCAGAGGTGGAGGTAACCCTGGGCAGAAAAGAAGTGGGCTGAGCTGGGAATGACGAGGGGTTGGCTTTCCATTATGGAGTCTTGGTCTTTTCAGTCCATGGGGCCCTAGAAGTTGTTGATGATGCCCTGGAAAGACAGAGCCCCGAGGCCTTGCTTGAGGCTCTTCAAGACCCTGTCCTGACCCTGCAAGGAGTGAGGAGAGACTTTGCGGACTGGTACCTGGAACAGCTGAGCTCAGACAGAGAGCAGAAAGCGCAGGTCAGGCTCTGTCTATGACTTGCTACCTTCTCTATCTGACTATGGGATGTGGAGAGCCTCACCACTGTCAATTCTTTGTATTTAGTACGTGCTGACTACATGCTGTGTGTGTGTGTTAGTCGCTCAGTTGTGTCCAATTGTTTGCAACCCCATGGACTGTAGCCAGGTTCCTCTATTCATGACATTTCCCAGTCAAGAGTACTGGAGTGGGTAGCCATTCCCTTCTCCAGGGTATCTTTTCCCACCTATGAATCGAACCCAGATCTCCTGCATTGCAGGCAGATTTTTTACCATCTGAGCCACCAGGGAAGCCTATTTAAATGGTTAAATTACCCCAGAGTCTAATGGACCAGATTGGTCAGCTTCTGCCCTCTGAGCATCTCTCATACTGACCAGGGGGCCCCGGGGAGCATCCTGATAGGCAGTGATATGCTCCGCCATTGCTGAGTTGAGGCTTCAAGTTAGCAATCTTATTTTCAATGCTGTTGACTTTCTCCCAGACACTATATTTGTGTTGCCTGTGTTGTTACTTCCGATGTTTGCTGGGTAAGAAAAAGCCAGAGGTTAGAGATGAGTTCCTAGGGCTGGGCGGGCCAGGCTAGTCTGCCAAAAGAGGGGGGAGGTAGGCTTGACGGTAGGCGACTGGGTGGACCTGGGGCGCTCGCTGGCTGCTCCTGAAGCACATTCACGGCCCCAGGAGGACTCTCTTCTACTGCATCTCTTCCCTCTTCCAGGAGCTGGGCCTGATGGAGCTTCTGGAAAAGGAGGAAGTCCAAGCTGGTGTGGCTGCGGCCAACATAAAGGGTGATCAGGAACAAGCCAGTAAGTCACCTCCAGGCTGAGACCTGGTCTGGCTGTATCCCTGGTTCTTGGAAGAGTGTAATTCCTTGGCTGGCTTCTGTACAGAGCAGTGCAGACTGCTGCTCCATTTCCCAGCTGCCACCTAGTATGCCCTATTCTTGGCTCCCTAGAGGGATGCTACAGTTAAATTCATTAAGGCCTTGGAGATAATGACAGTCAGTTCTGCACCAGGCTGAACTCCTGGGGCAGGCAGTTTCCTTGTAAGCACTTGCCCTGTATTTTGACCGTTTCAACCTGCTTGGGTTCCTTTGGCTTCCAAAATATAGTGATGGCCCAGATGAGAGAGAAACTCGTGATGCAGCTAAGTTTCCCTTAAAATTATGCTATACAGATAGAATTCTTCAGTAAAAGAATGTGAGTTAGTGATTGTCTCCCTCCCAGGGGATCAACCTGGAGAGCAAGCATGAAGGAAAACAGAGCCCCAAGCGTCCTGCAGAGGCCTGTGGTCACCATACCTGGCGCGAATACTTGCCTCTGTCTGGACTTGCTTGGTCACCTTTCACCTTTGTCTGGCAGGCTCTGCAGAGCCCCCAGGTCACTCTTGGCTAATGGTCTGCTTATCACTCAGTTCTTTCCTCGTGCCAGAGTAATCTGACAAATCTGATCTAATCTTCTTTGTTGCGCACCTTCAGACCTTCACGGGTTCTTCCATATTTCTCCAAGACTTGAGTCCCTTTTCCTCCTCCTCCTGGTATGTGAGACCTTCCGAATATCTCTCCGACCCTTCTCTTCACATCCCACCAGCCTAGCCGGGTCAGACAACTTGTTCTTGCTTGATGGCCGCAGCCTTGCCCACTGCCAGGCTCTGTCCTCTAGATTACAGTTCCCCCACATTGTCACCGGTGGGAACCAGATGAAAATGTCCCGCAGAGCTGCCTCACAGCTTCCTCCTCTGTGAAATCGTCCTCCTCTCTCCCCTGAAGTCTCCCCTCCCCTGCACTGCCAGGGTACTAGTGGGGAAAGGAAATACCTTTCATAGCCGTGACAGCAATGCCATGTAGTAATTTTGTATCCTTGTTTTTTTCCAGTAGATTTTGTGCTCCTTGATGGCAATGCCCATATCTGCCTGGCATTTTATAAGCCCCAGCATTTGAAAACTAAAACTACATTGATGCACCATGGCCCCTTTGCAGCCCAAATGGCTCCGCCTTGAAGCTGGTTTCCTATTCCTGTGCCCTGTCATCAAGATTTGGTCTCTGGAGCTTGACCAACCTCATCTTAGCTGCGCCCCATAACCTCCTGTCAGTCTTGCGCTCACCACCTTAGGAACTCACCTCGGCTATGACAGCCACTCCTTGTTACCTGCTGAGCTACTCCACTTCTAGGCCTGACAAATTGCTTCTTCCAGAACCTCTTCTTAAAGTGACCCAGCCCCTTTTCCTCCTGAACATTTAGAAATACATTTGGAACCTAGCAGAGGTTCAAAACCATTTCCACTCAGAGATTGCCAGCAGAATCTATTTAGCTAGGAGAATGGAAATGGCACTGGATGCCCAGCCTCCACAGCCTCTCTCTCCTCCCCTGCAGTGCTCCGGGCTGTGCAGAGGATCAACAAAGCTATCCAGAGGGGAGTGGCAGCTGACACTGTGAAGGAGCTGATGTGCCCAGAAGCCCAGCTGCCTCCAGTGTACCCCTTTGCCTCGGCTGTGTACCAGCAGGAGCTGGCAGTGCTCCAGCAGCAGCAGCAGGGGGTAAGCCCTAGAAGTGAGGGTCCAGCTCTCAGGTTCCCAAGCAGCTGGAGGGATCAGAGCAGTCAGTCCAGAGCACCCATGAGAGCACTGTTAAATGCTGACAAGTGACTAGGGGTGGGAGGGGGGCTGCCATCCTTGCCATCCTGGGTATATTATAATAGCAAATACCTTTGAGCAAACGCTGCTTTAAACACTCATTTAATGCTAAAAGAACCCTATAGGATAAGTAGTATTTCCATTTTAGAGATGAAGAAACAGATGCTGAGGTTAAGTAATTTGCCCCAAATGGCTATAGCTGGCAGTGCTGGGAGTGCATGCAAAGCCGAGTATACTTGAAGCCTATGCTTTTTACCACTCTGCTATCCCGCCTCCCCTCGTCCATACAGCTTCTCTGATGGTGAAGTGATAGGGCCTTCCCAGCCTGCTGGAGAAGTTAGAACACATCCGAGGGTCCAAGCAGAGACAGGGAGGGAGGTGTAGATGATGCGAATGAAGACAGTTTCACAGTAGGAGAATGGAGGGGGCAGAGCTTGGGGTAAATCTGGGAAGTCTTGGAAGAGAGGAGACTCAACAGAGAATCCTCCCCACAGCAGGCATTTACAGAGCCTCAAGTCCAGGCACAGCACCTGGGAAGGGGCTGGTCTCAGTGAATGTGAGGAAGTCTATGACAAGGAAGCAAAAAATAAGTCCTAAGAAGTAAGATATAGCCACTAATGTGGACTTTAGAGCCAGACCGCCTGAGTTAAATTTCAGCTCTGCTACTTCCCAGCTATGTGACCTTGAGCCAACTATTTACCTCCTCTGCCCCTCGATTCATGTATAAAATCAGAACAATAATATGTTTATCTCATAGGATTGTTGTAAGGATTAAATGAGTTAACATCTGTGTTTAGAAATGAGCCTGGCCTGAAAGTTTTAGCCATTATTATTATTAATTATTTGCAGCATTCTGTTTGTAGAAGACAGGAAGGGTGCTCCAGACAGGGCCAAGCACAGGGTGAAGACTGGGCAGGAAAGGGGCCCTTTGGTGTGTGGTATAGCACAGAGGGGCCTACTTTCTCTTCCTCTCTGTGTGCCCAGGGCTGAGTGCAGTTCTTAGTGTGTGGTAGGGACCAGTAGAACTCACTGGTTGAGTGTGGGCTCTGGTGTCTGGCAGTTAGGTTTAACTTATATTACTTAACTATGGTCTCATCTGTGAAATGGGGATATCAATGGTACTTCTTTGGCTTGTTAGAAAAATTAAGTGATAGTGTGTGCTAAGTACTTATACATTGAATACGTAGTAAGCATTATTAAGTTTAATTATTAGTGAGTGGATTAGGCTGTAGGGGTTTTGAGATGTAGACTCTGGGATGTGGGAGAGGCTTGGGGGCAGGAGGGCAGCTGGGCCCCCAGCCCTTCACCAGCCCGTGGAGACTCAGCCCTCCCTGTGTTGCAGGAGCTGGCCCAGGAGGAGCTCTTTGTGGCTGTGGAGATGCTCTCAGCCGTGGTCCTGATCAACTGGGCTCTGGAAGCCAAGGATGCTAGTGGCTTCTGGAGCAGTCTGGTGAACCCCGCCACGGGCCTGGCTGAGGTGGACAGGGAGAACGCTCAGCGGTAAGAAAGGTGTAGCAGCATGCTGAGGGAGGGGATGGGTGATGGAGAGAGTGTAGCCAAGACCCCAAGTTCTTGTGCTCAGAGGCTAGCCTTCTGCATGATGTCCTGTTTCTGGGCCCAGGCCCGGTCTCTGGGTCTTTTTGCAGTTCCCTGACCTGTGTTTCTTCTGGGAATGGTTGGGTTCACAGTCATTCCCCTTCCCTCCATTTATTTAATCTTTCATTGCTAATGTTTGAGTACCCACTCACGTGCCAGATACTAATCTAGGTGCTGGGACAATAGTGAACAAAACACAGATTCTGCTGTCATCTGACTTTGTGCTAGCAGAGGAAGAGAGGCAAAAAACAAATACGTTAAATGATAAGGAGAGCTATGGTGATAAATGGGCTTCCCTGGTGGCTCAGTCAGTAAAGAATCCTCCTGTAATTGGGGAGACCTGGGTTTGATCCCTGGGTTGGGAAGATCCCCTGGAGGAGGGCATAGCAACCCGCTCCAGTATTTTTGCCTGGAGAATCCCATGGACAGAGGAGCCTGGTGGGCTGCAGTTCATGAGGTCGCAAAAAGTCAGACAACTAAGCGACTAAGCACAGCATACAGGGTGATAAATAAAACAGGGCAGAGAGGATAAAGGATGTGGGCCTGGTAAGCGTGGTTTGTGTCTGCTACATGGCATGGTTATAGACGGCCTCTTTGGTAAGAGTGTCATTTTGAGGGAGACCTAAATGGCATACGTGATTGCCATGAGCTAGCTGTAGCACAGACTCTGAAAAAGAAGTGTCCTTGGTGTGTTCACAGAACACTGGGAGACCATGAGGTGGGGTGGAAGGAGGGGAGGAGAATAATGGGAGGTGAAGTCTCAGATACCTGACCATGTAGGCCTCTGGCTTTTACTCCAGGTGAGGAGGAAGCCATGGGAGGGATCTGAGTGATGAGGGAGGTGATGCAATCTACTTTTAACAGGATCACTTTGGCTGCTGTGCCAAGAATCTCGACTATAGGTTAAAAGGGAAAAGTAAGGAGACCTGTTAAATGTCAGAGTAATGCAGGCACAAGTTGATGGAGGCTTGGCCTAGGGCCACGGTAGTGGAGGTGGTGAAAAGGAGCCATATTTTGGATATATTCTGAAAGCTGAACTGACAGGATTTGGTTATGTGGTGGATATGGAGTATGAGAGAGAGTCAGGTGTGACCTCAAGATTTTTGGCTTGGGAAGTTGGAGTGGATATTTACCAAGATGGAGAAGACTGTGGAAGATGCAGAGCAAGTGGGGGAATCAGGAGTTAAGATGTGAGTTCAACATGAGGTGAGTGTCAGACATTCATGTGGAGATGCTGAGCAGGCAGCTGGCATTCATGAATGGGTTGCAGGTGTACTTTGGGGAGTCATTAGCACATGGTGCGTCAAGCCATGAGGTTAGGTGAGATCACTTAGAATGTGAGCATGGAGAGAGAAAGGCTTGAAGACTGAGTCTTGGGGTGCTCTGCTTAGAGGTGAAGGAGGAACTGGCAGAGGAGACTCAGAAAGGACAGCCTGTGAGGTTGATGTGATGTCCTGGAGGTCAAGCGTGGAAAGTCCAGAAGTTTCCCCTGACCTCTGGCTGGTGATGCACACGCTCCCCCCTCATCCTCACTCACCTGGCTGCCAGGTACTTTGATGCTCTGGTGAAGCTGCGACAGATACGTGGAGTGGATGGGGCCTTCCTGAGCTGGAATGACCTACAGGCTGCAGTGAGCCAGGTCAACGCCCAGGTCCAGGAAGAGACTGATCGTGAGTGGAGTCCAGGACAGGGGGATGACGGCCCAACTCGGACAGCCCCGTCCTTTAGCCATAAGCCTGTGCCCTCCGCCCACCTCCATCTCCCTTTCCCAGAGGTCCTTGCGGTCAGCCTCATCAATGAGGCTCTGGACCAGGACAACCCTGAGAAGACCCTCTCCTCCCTTCTGCTTCCTGCTGCCAGCCTGGATGATATCAGCCTTCCCGTTGCCCCTCGGTACCATCTCCTCCTCATGGCGGCCAAAAGGCGAAAGGCCCAGGTGAGGTTTGGGCTGGCTGGGTTGCACAGCACAGAGTGGCCTGTGGGCACCTTGTTTGTGGGAAGAGCACAGGTCTGGGGGGCTGAGAACCCAGGCTGCATTCCCTGCTCTGATGCTCAGTGGCCATGTGACTTACAGCAAATCCCTAACGTCCCTGAGCTCTCCTTATACACTATGTAAAACACTACATGCCCTGGTCCTATCTCCCCACTGGAATGGGGGTAGAAACCAAGTGAGCTGACGGATGTGGCAGGGTTTCGAGCCTGTAATGCCCGGAGTCGGTGGCAGCATACAGAGTGGCTGAGGGCTACTAGTCCTGAGCCACACTAGCTGAGTTTGGATCCTGGCATCTGACCCTGCACATGTTACTCACCATCTCTGGGCCTCAGTTTCCTCACCTACAAGCTTGTTATAATCATAAACTTACCTCAGAGATACAAGGTTTAAGTGAAATAATAAGGCAGGGACACCAGCTAATGTTGATCGAGTTCTCACCCTGTGCCAAATACTGTCTTATGTGCTTTACAAATGTTAGTTCATAAGTGCTTTAGAACACTGCCTGGAACACCAGGGCTCAATAAAATGTTAGTTCAGAAAGTTCCTCTATGAATGAGGAGAATGGGGAGGGAGCGGATTCTGGGGTTGGGGTTGGGTAAATCTAGGGAGGGAACAAGCCTGACAGCGAGGTGCGCACAGGCTACCTTGACCTGTGGGCAGAGAAGCCTGGGGAGGAAGGGGAAGGTGGAGGTCAGGGTCAGCACTGGCCTGAGAAGCTGTGCGTTGAGGCATAAGGGAACAGGGAGGAGGAGTGGGGAGAGCCCGTCACCCTCCGACGTGGGCTCTCCCTGGACATGGCTGAGGCACAAGGGCAGGAAAGGGAACTATTGAGAGCGTGGTGGATGCTGAAGGTTTCAGAGGGTTCTGGGGTGCTACGGCCCAGCCGAGTTGACACATGGCCTGAAAGCAGGGTGGGGAAGAACCCTGTGAGCCTGGCAGCAATCCAAGGGAGCCACATGGCTGTGCCCATGCAGGGTTGGCAGAGGGGCACAGAGACTGCTTATCCCTGTGGCTCCCCAAGTCAGCCTGCAGTTTGGTTCCCCTGGGCACCTGGGCTTGGGAACCTGGGGAGACCAGCCTGAGCTCTCATCATATCCCATTGTTCTCAATTTATCAGGTGACAGGGGATCCTGAAGCTGTGCTGTGGCTGGAAGAGATCCGCCAGGAAGTGGTTAGAGCCAACCAGGATACAGATGCAGCTCAGAGAAGTAAACGGGCCGGGGTGGAGGTGGGGGGCAGTACTGGAGGGGAGAGGGTTTGGGGGAGGTGAGGAGATGTGGGCTCAGTGGGAGCCTAGACAGTCAGGTAGCCTCCCCAGTCACCTCCTTCTCCATTTCAACTGATTTGGAGAGGCAGGCCAGAAAGAGAACAGGAGGGCTGCTGCTTTGACCATAGGATGGATTTCCTAGCAGTCAGCTGGGCAGGAAATCCTCTGGAGTCGAGAGCCCCTGGTCCACCCACTGCCTCCTTCTATGCCTTCCTGTGTGCGCTTTCCTCCTGTAGCGTGAGCATGTGAAACAGGTGGGGGCCAAAAACTCATCCCATTTTCTACTGATAGCTTGAGTTTGGGTTTCAACAGTTAGCTCTGGTTAGAGAATGTTTAGTCTTGAAGTTGGCAAAGAGGGGTTGGCTTTGAGGAAAAGTAAAGGCTGAGTCAGCACAGACACTGGCCTTCTTGTGTGGGATGCTGATGGTGTTAGTTCTCAGTGTCTGGAATCCATCTGTATGTCTGTTAGTGACTGGAAGGCAAGGGCTACATCAGTTCCCCCCACTTCTTGGACTTTATTCTCCTCCTGTGAAACTGTCCTGTGGTGTCTCTGACCATGTCTTGCCCCAGAACTTCTGTACAAGCCTTCCTTTTACCAAGCCCTAGTCCAGCCCTGCGTTCCCTGGTGGCTCAGTGGTAAAGAATCCGCCTGTCAGTACAGGGGACACAGGTCTGATCCCTGGGTTGGGAAAATCCCCTGGAGGAGGAAATGGCAACCCACTCTAGTATTCTTACCTTGGAAATTCCATAGACAGAGGAGCTGGATAGGCTACAGTCCATGGGGTTGCAAAAGAGTCAGACATGACTAGTGACTAAACAACAGCCCAGCCCTACACTGCTTTCTTCCAGGAAGCCTTCCTTGACTGCTACCTTTCCCTTTAAGCACAGCTGCATGCTGCTTCTTTTCATCTGTCCATCCTGGGATGTCCTTGTCCCTTCCATCACACAGCGTGATTTTGAGTCCTCCTTCTCTGGATTCCTTCACAATAGACAGGACAGAGCCTGTGGAAGGGGCTCAAGGAAAAGTTGACCACTTCCTCTCTATACCCTTGTTAGTGGCTCTTGGTGTGGCTGCCATCAATCAAGCCATCAAGGAGGGCAAAGCAGCCCAGACAGAACGGGTATTAAGGAACCCTTCCGTGGGCCTCCGAGGAGTGGTTCCCGACTGTGCCGATGGCTACCAGCGGCTCCTGGAAGATGCCATGGCAAAGAAGCAGCGCCCAGGTAATGGCCTCACCTTGCCTCTCCCCTTCTTGGCCGGCCCCAGCTACCTCTCACCACCTCTGAGCCTTCTTTGCCTATTTGGCTTCTGCTTAGGAGATACAGCACTCTGGGTTCAACATGCCATGAAGGATGGCACTGCCTACTACTTTCACCTGCAGACCTTCCAGGGGACCTGGGAGCGACCCCCTGGCTGCCACCTCAACACCTCCCACCTAACTTGGAAGGAGATCCAGGTTGGTGGAGCCCCTGTGAGAGAGGGGGCTCGTGGTTGGGAGGTTTCCTGTGGGAGAGGCTCCCACCCACCAGGACACCACAGGCCCTCTCTTCTTCCACTTCTGCAGTCAGCTGTCACCAAGGTCACCACTGCCCATGACCGCCAGCAGCTCTGGAAGGCCAACGTGGGCTTCATCATCCGGCTCCAGGCCCGCCTCCGCGGCTTCCTGGTCCGGCAGAAGTTTGCGAAACATTCCCACTTTCTGAGGACCTGGCTTCCAGCAGTTGTCAAGATCCAGGTAGCGGACTCTGCCCTCCTGAGGTGGCACAGCTGGGCTTCCCTGAAGTTCAGAGGTTCCTCCTGCTGCTTCTTTGCTGAGTGGAGTTGGGGAGATCTTTTGGCCTCTGTGCAGTAGTAGTAAGGGATGGATGCTGGAGCCCAGACTCCTTGGGTTTGAATCCCCTCTCCACCATGTTAACTAATTACTCACTCTCTCCCAGTTTCCTCATCTGAAAACTAGTCATCTGAAAGTTGTAGCACCCCTCTTTAGGGTGTTATGAGGTGATATCTAAAGTACATTTAAACAGTACCTGGCAGATAGGCAAGAACACAGGCAAATGCTAGTTACTGTTGTCCTCATCATCACCATCCAGAGGGTATGAGAACTGCTTTTTAGCTTCCCCACAGAGAGAGCGGAACAAGATTTAGCATGACATCAGGGTTTAGACACCAGGAGGACTAGAAAGGAGTAGTGAAGAGGTGGTAGTGGTGATTGTTAAACAGAAAAGGGATGGAATCCCTTGGGGAAAGAACTTCTACCTTTCTCTCCAGCCAGCCCTTTCCATTTTTATTCTTCCACCCTTTGGGTGGTTCAGTGTGGCCTCTGAGACCGACCCATAAGTCACTCAGGCACGAGGCGTTGGGCTGAGGTGCTTTCCAAGCCAGGAACAGTGGGACCTGAGCAAACAGAGGCCTCCTCAGGCAGACATGCTCTGGAGGGTCTCATGGCAAGGTGGGCAGTGTAAAGAGACTTTATTTAATGAACACCTCCAAATGCCCAGTATCTGCAAAGGATACCACTTGGCACTGGGCAAGGGTGAGAGATGGTGTGTGAGACACAGATGCGTGCTCACGTGTCTTCCATTGCAGGAACTGGAATACAGTGGGTGTTAGATGTTGTGATAGTGGGGACACACAAATAATAGCAGAGAACCCTGAGGGAGCCAGAGGCACAGAGACGGGCAAATGCCCTCGATGGTGATATGGAATACGTGGTCACTGAGCGCGCAGGCTTTAGGTCCTGAGGCTGCAGTTTGCGTTTTGGTCCTGTTACTTATGGGCGCCTACCGAGCCCTTGCCAGCCCTCGGTTTCCTTATTCATATGGTGCTTGCCTCATGCTGGTTGTGAGGGTAAAGCAGGAAAATTACATGTAGCACTTAGTGTGGGGACATGCTCTATTGGTGAAAGCCGTTATGAGATGTTAAATTTGGGGGCATTGATCCCAGAACTCAGAACCTTAGCCATCAGCATTTAGTGTCTCAATCAATCCTCCTGAACACAGCCTGGAATTTCACACCAGCTAAGGAGCAGAGAAGCCACACCAACAGTGGGAGAGGGGACAGAGTCAGAAAGTGAGTTCGCCACCCATCCTAGAGCTGTGCTGACTCTGGCCTGGGTCTGGGAGGCAGAGAAGGGAGAGGGGGCCGGAACCCCAGGCCACCTGCCCTCCAGCTAGGGAGAGTGAGAGTCAGAAACGAAGCAGCTTGGGTCTCCTGAGAGCTCTAACCCTGGCCAGGACTCCAGTCAGGGTCAAAATTCTCACCAATCCAGACTGAGAGGCCTTCTCTCTTGAAGGAGAAGCCATGTGGGGATGGGTGGGTGGTAAAAGCAGAGAGGAGACCCCTCCGCCTTTTCCTATAACAACTAACAGTGTGTCAGGCAGTACCTGGAGTGGGAGGGGAAGGGGTGCTGAGAAGGGACGTAGACTTGGGGCTCCCTGGCCTCTAGGCTCCAAAATAGACAGCTGGTACCATGGGACCAAGCTGCCTGTTTTATATCTTTCCCAACAGAAGGACGGTGTGAGTCTTAGGTGGAAAGCCTGCCCAGGAGAGTTGGCTTTAGGAAAGGCTGGAAGAGCAGTTGGCTGAAAGGGGGTGCTCTTTTAAAAAATGTTTTGGCTGTGCCATGTGGCATCTGGGATCTTTGTTCCTCGACCAGAGATTGAACACATACCCCCTGCACTGGAAGCACAGAGTCTTAACCACGGGACCACCAGGGAAGTCCCTGAAAGTCAATGCACTTAACACACTAAACCATGACATCTTCAGCGGCAGAGTGTCCTCCAGGGTCTGAGTGCCCAGGAGAAGTTTAATATGTGCCCTAAAAGACAGGTATCAGTAGGTAGAGATAGGGCTGGGGTAAGGGCATAGATAGACAAAGGTTCGGGGCAGCAGATCATAAAGCATGTTTGAAAGAAAGTGAAATGTCTGAGGTGGCTAGACTTCTTAAGGATGTAGGAACCAGTAGACAGTCAGACAGGAGTGTGGGATCAGATGGTTGAGATGTCCTGGAAACTGGGGCTATGAGAAGCATGATCCAAGCAGTGTTTTAGGAAAATTCACACAAGCTTGGGGTGAAGGGGGAAAGGCCCACAGGAAGGACACCAAAACAGAAGGGAGTCATGGGATTTGTGTCTTAGAGACCAAAGCGGGTGTGATTATTAAGGAGAGGGTCATTTAGACACCTTTGCAGCAGACTAGTCAGCGAGGAAAGGCCATCAGCCTGACAGCTGAATTACTAGGGACCTTGGAGGGAAGATTTGCTCAGAGCTGAGGTTCAGAGCTAAGTGGTAGAGTTGTAAAGAGAAGTGTGAGTTATGAGAACATGAATGACCCGCTGCCCAGAGGGCCGTTGGCAGAGATGGTGGGCACACAGCTCTGTGCCTGCACACACTTTCCAGCCATTGCACCATGCACGTCTCCAGACTTTGGATTGTGTGATGGTGTGTGGGTAGTTTTTTTTTTAATATGTATCTGTTTGGCTACATTGGATCTTAATTGCAGCACGCAGGATCTTCGCTGTGTCACGCAAGGTCTTTCATTGCGGATCACAGACTCTCTAGCTGTAGCACGAAGGCTTAGTTGCGCCATGGCATGTGAGATGTTAGTTGCCTGACCAGGGATCAAACCCACATTCCCTGCATTGCAAGGCAAATTCTTAACTACTGGACTACCAGGGAAGTCCTATGGGTAGTGGTTTTATGGGTGGATGAGTATGTTGTAGGGGATATGGTACATGCTGTGGTGAAGTCGGTAAGTGTATGCTTTACTAATATCTTTTAAGCTTGTGTCTTAACTCTTGTTTCTGTGAGGAGGTGTTGGTTATAAATGTATGTTTGATTGCATAGTGCATGCGTCAGAGTTTGTGTGTGTGAGTATGTGTTTGCTGGGTCCAGGGAGTGTGGCAGAGGGCCTGAATGGCTACATGCAGATGTTTAGTCTTCCCCATGAAGTTGGCAGTTCTTTGAGGACAGAGCCAAATTTGCCTCTCCACTCTCCTTTCCTGCCTCCCCACCACCCTTTTCTGGAGAGTCCAGAACGAAGCTTTTCCCACAAGCTTTTCAGGGCCATGAGGACCAGCTGGGGTCATCTTTCTCCCCCTTCTGATCTGCAGGCTCATTGGCGTGGTTACAGACAGCGGAAGATTTACCTGAAACGGTTGCAGTATTTAAAAGCGAACACAAATGCCGTAATCAAGGTAGCTCCCATGATTTGGGTGGGTTTCTGGCTCTCTTAAAGGACCCTCTGAAAGCCATTTGTAGTCTTCTCACCTCCCATGACCTCTGGAGAAGGCTGAATTGGCCTGGGTCTAAGGGTGGGCCCTGAGCCTGGAGCTCTGAGTCAGTCTGTCTCTGCCCCCAGATCCAGGCTTGGGCCCGGATGTGGGCAGCTCGGAGGCAATACCGGAAGCGTCTGGGCTACTTCCAGAAGAATGTGAGTGTCATTCTGCTTCCCTTGTCCCCATACCCCACCTTTATCCATGAGACCAGGGCAGGGGCCACCAACAGTCCTTTTTCCATCTGCATTCATGACAGGTTAACTCCATTGTGAAGATCCAGGCATTTTTCCGAGCCAGAAAAGCCCGGGATGACTACAGGATGTTAGGTAAAGTGCCTGGTTTCCCTCCTCTGTCTGTGCAAGTGACTGTCCTTGTGAGCTTCCTGGCTTTCAACAGTGAACGAGGCAGAAAGCCATACCACCCCGTAAACAGGGGCCTTGGAGAAGTGGTCTGACCTTCCTGAGCCTTTCTCTCACCAACAGCTAACGCCTACAACCTTGAGCATGCACCATAGGACCCAAAGTGGGCTGAGGAGTGAGGAGGTGTGCTCCTGCCTTTGCCAATCCCCCAGTTTGGTGGGAATGATAGGAGTCCCCTGAGAGTCAGGCAGGTCTAGGTATCCCTCCTGGAGCCACACAGCAGGTTAGGGGAAGGTACTAGTGCAGGAATGTGGGACAGGGCTGGTGACAAAAGCCCCCCGCCCCACCCCAGCAACAGATAACCTCATCACAGGAAAAGTCCCTCAAACCAGCTACTGTCTGTACCAGGCTTTGATTTTCTTCCTCTTACTATGACACAAGTCAAAAAAGCAAAAAAAAAAAAGAGAGAGAGAAGGGGAAAGGGAAGGAAAAAGGGAAGGAAAGGCTCTTTTCCCTATAGTTCCAGCCTTCCCCCTCTTTGCCCTCTTCCCTGACCCATGACTCTAAACCCATTAGTGGCCCAACCCACAGGAAGGCAGACCTGGAGTCCTTTCTGTGGTCCTGGGGAACTTGAGGGGGTTCCATCTTCCTGCCCCATGGTTCCCAATAGTTGAACATCTCCCTAAAGGCTTACAGAGGTCCTTCAGAGCCCTCTTGATTCCTGTGTTAAAGCCCAGAAACCCAGCCTTGGAAGTCTGCCTCCTTTTGGTGAAGTGGACTAGTGGTCCATCTCCAGGTTGGCCTCCAGCCCTGGGTTTCCTGAAGAGGTGGGCCCCTTTCCTTCCTGGGCCCGAGACCACGCTTCTGGGCTTCAAGGTTGAGTACAGTGTCCAGGAATCGTCTCCTTCACCTCTTCAGTCCCTCTTCCCACCCTGTCCTGTGGCAGGGGTGCCCCTGCCCCTCTCTGACCACAGAAACTCAGCCCATTTGCTTCTGGGCAACTAGCTGCTTTTCCCTCCTTACCTCTCCCCAGTTTGGCCATTTCTGTTTTCTTTCTTGCTGTTACATTAACACCAGTGCCCTGGGGCATCCTTTATCTTCTTTTTCTTCCTGAGTTTATAGTTTTTTCTGGAAGAATTTGTTTTTTCCCTGGTGTGTCTCCCAACTTCATTAGTCCCACTCCACGTAGGGAACTGCCACTTACTAGCCATGTGGCCCTAGGCAAGTTACTGAATTTCTTTATTGCCTCCACCTTCTCACTTATAAAATGGAGATAAGGATCAGGTCGAGTTGTTGTGAGGATCAAATGAGTTAAGTGCTGGATCTTGTTGAATCCAAGATGCCATCAGTTGTCTTTGGTTCCATGACTCTTCACTCCTCAAAGATCTGTCCTCCGTGCAGTAGCCAAATTAGTTTATTAAACCTTGTGATCTTATCACTCTCCTTCTTAAAACATGTCAGGATGCCTCACCGCCCTGGGGATAAAGTCCAGCCTCCTAAGTGCAGCTTCCGAAACTCTCTGACCCAGCCTCTCCTGCAGCTCTGGCCTCACTAGCCCCCGCCCTGTCCCCCCCCCCCCACCTGCACCCTCCACTCCATGCTCCAGACACGGCCTTTGGTGGCACACTTTTACTTCCCCAAAGGCCCCCATGCTTGCCCCTCTCAGAGCACTAAACCATACTGTAGTGAGTTGTTTAATTGTCTGCTTCCTTTACTGAATAGCCTTTAAGGACCAGGCCTAGTTTTGTTCATCTTCCATAACTGACCCTTTTATTTCTTACTAGCTGTGTAGCCTAGGGCAAGTTACTTACTCTCTCTGTGCCTGAGTGATCTCATCAGTAAGTTACAGTGTATAAAGTATGTAAAGCACTTAGAGCAGTTTCTGTTCCATAGTGAAAATTATATGTCTTCAGTTCAGTCAGTTCAGTTCAGCCGCTCAGTCATGTCCAATTCTTTGCGACTCCCATGGACTGCAGCACGCCAGGCCTCCCAGTCCATCACCAACTCCCAGAGTTTACCCAAACTCATGTCCATTGAGTTGGTGACACCATCCAACTATCTCATCCTCTGTCATCCTCTTCTCCTCCTGCCTTCAGTCTTTCCCAGCATCAGGATCTTTTCCAATGAGTCAGTTCTTTTCATCAAGGGGCCAAAGTATTGGAATTTCAGCTTCAGCATCAGTCCTTCCAATAAATATTCAGGATATTTCTTGTTAT
Source organism: Bos javanicus (assembly GCF_032452875.1). Lineage (NCBI taxonomy): Eukaryota > Metazoa > Chordata > Mammalia > Artiodactyla > Bovidae > Bos > Bos javanicus. The sequence continues at coordinate 14,452,619 of NC_083870.1, forward strand.
TCCCTGTAGCTCAGCCCTGAGACTCTTCTTTGCTCAAATGCTCATTCCAAAAGAGATTCAAGGAGAATCCATCTAGCTCTGATCTCCCTATATTATGAAACCCATTGTTGTATGAGGGTCAGGCAGGGCCGCGTGGAGGCTGTTAGGTGGAAGTAGACTCGGGATGAAGGATGAGTAAGTCGACCTGGCACGAGGTGGGAATGAATCAGAATGGGGGGGCCCTAGGGGATCATCAGGAGCTGCTAGGGCTCTGACTTTAGGGCGGGATGACACTGAGATAGGCCCAGGTTAGGGGGAACACAGGCAGAGGAAAGCAGCTTTTGTGTCATCCCTGGTTATAAGACAAGGAGTTCAGAGACAGGACTGGCTGGGAGGCTGCCCACTGCCCTCCAGCTGCAGGCAGAACCATTAGAAAAGAACTGGAGTTGGGTACCTGCTGGCTTCAAGCAGCATGGACACTGAGGGTGGGGTTACTGGGGAAGAGGGCGGCGAGGAGGTGTCTGGTGAGGACATGTCTAATCCTGGCACCTCATCTCTTCCTGCCAGTCCACACACCCCACCCCCCACTCAGTGTGGTACGCAGATTTGTCCACCTCTTGAATCAAAGCCAGGAGGACTTCTTGGCTGAGGCAGAGCTGCTGAAGCTCCAGGAGGAGGTGGTCAGGAAGATCCGGTCCAATCAGCAGCTGGAACAGGACCTCAATCTCATGGATATTAAGATTGGCCTGCTGGTGAAGAATCGAATTACCCTGCAGGTGAGGGGCCCACCCGAAATCTAGCTAGTGGCCTCTGGAGAGGTGATGCTGGCCATTCTCTGGTTGCTAATCAGATATTTTCTAAATATCTAGATTTTATCATCTGGTTCAGTTCCTTGTTCCAGCGGTCCTCTGCCCTTCTAGTCATTTGTTGGGGGCACATGATATAATGGAAAGAGCACTGGACATAAAACTGTAATGCCTGGCTCTGCTGACTCCTAGTGATGGAGGATTAACTCCTAGTGATGGAGGTTAAACAACCAACTGGAGGCTGGTTGTTTAACCTCTCAGTCTGTTTCCTCATTAGTAAAGTGGGAATAATGAGAGTGCTCACCAGGGCAGATGTGAAAATAGATATGAGAGCTCCTTAACCTGTCAGTTACCATACATATATGCTGTGATGAGGCAGAAGTGATGCAGCAGTATCTCCACCTCAACTCTGTACAACAGGCTAATGAGAAGTCAGAGCAGAAATGGACAGACCTGGCGCCTCAGTCCCGCAACCCAGCTCTCTTTGGAGACTCACCTGGTGAGAGCAGAGGTGCCAGGTGGAGTCTCAGGACAGCAGGAGGCCCTTCCTCATCCTAGAACCGTTTGTCTCCCCCTGGCTCATGGCTTGAATATCTTGCACAGCAGAAAGCCCAGGCTCTTCAAAGCACTGACTCTAGACCATATGTTCTGTGCTCTGTGCTGGCCTGGATGGGTTGTATCACCTGCTCCCCTGTCCCGGCAGGAAGTGGTCTCCCACTGCAAGAAGCTGACCAAGAAGAATAAGGAACAGCTGTCGGATATGATGGTTCTGGATAAGCAGAAGGGATTAAAGTCGCTGAGCAAAGAGAAACGGCAGAAGCTAGAAGCTTACCAACACCTCTTCTACCTGCTCCAGGTGAGCAGAGGGCTTTGGGAGGAGACATCTCTATTCTCTCCTGAGGGCCTGGGACCTGAGGCCTTCATGTCTAAGCCCTCACCTGCGTACCAGGAGTCCTTTCCTGCCATCCTAACATCTTGTACCCAGGGAAAGAGACTGCCTCCTTTCATTTGTCTGGAATGTTCCTAGGACCCTTGAGAAAGTGTAGCAGTGCTCTCTATTCCTAGTTCCAGTCAGCAAAGCCTTTCTTTATCTGATCACTAGTCCTTGAGGTACATTATCAGCCATTCCTATCTCCCCATTGCTTTCAGACTCAACCCAGCTACCTGGCCAAGCTGATCTTTCAGATGCCTCAGAACAAAACCACCAAATTCATGGAGTCAGTGATTTTCAGTCTGTACAACTATGCCTCCAACAGCCGAGAGGCCTATCTCTTGCTCCAGCTGTTCAAGGCAGCACTCCAGGAGGAGATCAAGTAGGTTTTCCAGAAGCAAAAAGAATGGGAAGAGAAGGGGTTAAAAAATGCCACTGTTGGCTCCTTCACAAGGTGACAATTTATTGAGGTTTGAAGGTAGAAATGGACTCAGAAGACCTCTTTTCTCTGCCTCCCAGGGAGGCAGGGCATCTCTTGGGACAGCCTCGGGGGAGGACATGTGCTGACATGTTAACATCACAGCTGAGACAGACCTAATAGGACTGTCCTTAAGAGGAGGGATGCCAGCACAGGCTTTAAAGAAAATCTCAAAAGGAAAAGCAGCTCTTCTATACCAAGGCAGGAGACCAGCTTCAATAACCCCCTAATCCACAGGTCAAAAGTGGAGCAGCCCCAGGATATGGTGACAGGCAACCCGACTGTGGTGAGGCTGGTGGTGAGATTCTATCGGAACGGACGGGGGCAGAGTGCCCTCCGGGAGATCCTGGGCAAGGTGATCCAGGACGTGCTGGAGGACAAGATGCTCAGTGTCCACACAGACCCTGTCCACCTCTACAAGAGCTGGATCAACCAGACTGAGGCCCAGACAGGGCAGCGCAGGTGGGCAGATGGGCAGAGGGAGAGCTCTCTTTGATCAGCTTGGTCTTGGGCCTCACTGGGGAAGCTTGAGTGTGCTTTGAAGGTGGCATATAAATGAGCTTGCTGATTTATGTAAATATGACACCAGCCCTATAGGATGAAATAGGGTAGCCTTTTAGACCCCCTCTGGTAATTAACATGGAACTGATGTAAATGACACCGGACCTGGTGCGCTTAACATAGAGTGAGCCCAGATGAATATGCAAATGTGTATAATTGCTGTGTCAGTGCTTGCAAATGATTTGTCAGATATACTGGGAGTTGGGATCGGACTCCTTATTGATAGGCATATAGCTGAATATTCAGATTTATAGATGAATAGGCAAATGAGGTAGTGGAAGAAATACATTGGCCTTCTAGATTGGAGGCATTAACTGAGGTGCATAGGTACTAGGGAGATGGAGCCACAGAGGAGAGTAGGCAGTGCTAGTGGCTTCTCTGGATGGCGCACAGGCATCCAGGTGGGGGGACTGCAAGGCCCTGGCCCAGCCTTCAGCATCCCCACAACTACCAGAGACTTGCAGGGCAGCCCTGGTCTCCTCTGGTTCCCCCTGGGATCTTTCCACAGACCCCAGGCCCTCTATTTCCTCCCACACTCTTCCACCTCCTCATAGGTGCTTCATCTCTTCTTCCACCCACATCACTCTAGTCCTCTCTGAGTCCTTTCTCTTATTCTGGCCTAAACCCTGGGCTGCCCTCAGCATGTATGTATGAGATCTTGTAGTGAGATAAGTTTAAGGGGTGGAGCCTCAGGGAGGGGAGGCCTTGGGAGGGGTTTCTGGCTGATAGTTTGTCTCTCTCTGCCCACAGCCACCTCCCCTATGATGTCACCCCAGAGCAGGCTTTGAGCCACCCTGAAGTCCAAAGACGACTGGACATCTCCCTCCGCAACCTCCTCACCGTGACTGATAAGTTTCTTGCAGCCATCATGTCATCTGTGGACCAAATTCCGTATGTGCAACAGCCTAGGCATGGATCTCCGGAGGGCTCGGGCATGGTGGGGAGAGCAGAGCAGTCCTGAAGGGTGGCAGGCAGGAAGGGAAACTGGGCTGGGGGTGCTCACGGGCTTCCAGGAGGTGGGTGGAGAAGGTGTGAAGCCCCTGCTAGAGACTTGTGCGGGATTATAGCACACACGGATCTAGTGGTCAGTCAAGACATCCCTGGGCCAGAGAAAGTTACCTCAAGTGATTATGGGGACATATGATTGTCTGAATGTAAGTGGTGGAAAATATAAAATTCTTCAGTCTATAAAGTCAAAAATAAGAAAACTTCACACCAGTAAAGCACATTATAAAAGTCTTTTCCTTTCTTAAAATTTAGTCAATAATTATTTTCTGAAAAGCAAATGATTGAAAATATTGACAAGGTGGGTCTCCTCTAGATCTTCACTCATCCAACCAGCCTTCCTGGTGCTCAGTGGTGCCCGGGGCAAGGTGGGGATGCGGGAGAGGGGAGCCCACAGAGCTCATGTCCCTGCTCCCCAGACCTGGAAGACTGGATTAAGGATTTACAGTTAGGATTCAGAAAAGATTGTCCTAGGACTGATAAAGGAAAGCACACAGTGAGCTGTGAACTTCTCTCCCTGGTACCCCAGGAGGAGGCAATAGCTTTTTAAAGTATTTAATTAAATTTATAGGTGGCACATCCATAATAGGAATAATAATAATAAGGTCCCAGGGATCAAACCCAGGTCTCCCACCTTGCAGGCAGATTCTTTACCATCTGAGCCACCAGGGAGGCCGTTTGAATTGCACTCTACCATTACTTTCACAAAAATAATTTTACTTGATCCTCACAGAAGCCCTAGGAGATAGAGAGGGCAAGAATGAGCAATCCCATTTTCCAGACCAGGAAACAAACTCGTAAGGGGAGTGCAATAGCCTGAGCTGACATCTCTGGTTAGTGGTGGATTCAGGACCAGATGCTTCTACTCCAGTTCATTGTCCTCCTGGGCCTGCCTCTAGCCCAGACCAGGCCCGCACAGATGCTCTGTGATAACAGAGCCTCCCGGGCTGTCCTGGGATGGGGTTCTGGCTGTAGGTGTCAGACACCTAACATACAGGCTCAAGGTGCTTCTGTGGGGAAGGCAGGATGGACACTGGGATCTGGGGTGTCCCCAGGAGAGACTAAAGGGGGCCAAAGAAGAGGCTCTGGAGACAGGCTGGAGGCTCCAGGAGAGCTGGCTGGGCCCTGGTCCTGGGTGCTGACACAAGGGCATGAGGAAGGGACAAGGCCCAGAGATGTTTGGAGGAAGCCGCAGGGAGCTGGCTATGGGAAGTGGAGGGTCAGTTCTGGTGTGGCTATGCCCAGGGAAGGAGAGGCGGGCACTCAGGCCCTCGCGCTGGGATGGGGGCAGGGCCATAGTGCACCTATTGCCTGGCCCCAGGTACGGGATGCGATACGTGGCCAAGGTCCTGAAGACAACTCTGGCAGAGAAGTTCCCCGACGCCACAGAGAGCGAGATCCATAAGGCAAGTGTTGTCGCCCATCCCCACCCTGAGAGCTCTGCTTTGCCCTGATGGTGGCTGTGAACCCCCAGAATGAGACCAAAGCACCAAAAAAAAACACCTATGCTATAAAAAGCCAAGAAGGCGAATATTCTCCACCCCGTCAGTCAAGCCTGGCTCACCAGCAGGGCTCAGGTGGCAGGTGGGAAGGCATCCAGGACAGCAGTTCCCAGTACACAACCCTGGGCTTGTCAGGGCGGGTTCTAGTCCCAGCTATGGCTAACGTTTGCTGCGTGACCTGAGCAAGTTGCTGCTCTGCTCTGGGTCTGTTTTCTATACAAGGATGGGATTGACCCAGGGGCTCCTTCCAACCAGCTGAGCTGAGAGAACGGGGCTGGGGCTGTGGAGGTGGGCCACAGGCGCTTCTACGACAGTCTCCTCTGCCCGCAGGTGGTGGGGAACCTCCTATACTACCGCTTCCTGAACCCGGCTGTGGTGGCCCCCGACGCCTTCGACATCGTGGCCATGGCAGCAGGTGGCGCGCTGGCGGCCCCCCAGCGCCACGCCCTGGGGGCTGTGGCTCAGGTCCTGCAGCATGCTGCGGCCGGCAAGGCCTTCTCCAGGGAGAGCCAGCACCTGCGCGTCTTGAATGACTATCTGGAAGAGACGCACCTCAAGTTCAGGTCTTGGCCCCGGCTTCCTGTTCCTCTGTTTCCTTTTTCTCCTCCTCTTCCCATCTTCTTTTCACAGACCACTTCCTTTCACGCACAACTTACTTTCTCAAATCCGTGAGGGAGGGAGGCGGGGAGGATCGTTAGTGGGCTGGAGGATAGATTGTTGGAGGGACTCCCAGTGAAGAGGAGAGAGGGCTATAGAGGGAAGCTGGTTTGAGGGGGCCACTGGCAGAGGTGAGGCAGCGGACGGGGGCAGAGAGGCAGAGTTGGCTGAGCAGTCCCCGGCAAGGCGGGAGAAAGGCTGATGGACACAGAACGTGAGGGGCGTGCCGGACCACCCCACCCTCACATGCTTTCCCTCTGGAGCTAGGAGGTTCATCTGCCGAGCCTGCCAGGTGCTGGAGCCAGAGGAGCGTTTTGCAATGGATGAGTACTCGGACATGGTGGCTGTGGCCAAGCCCATGGTGTACATCACCATGGGGGAGCTCGTCAACACGCACAGGGTGAGGGCCTGTGCAAGCTTGGGGCAATGGGTGGGTGGGCTGGCCCTGGAAGGAAGGCCTGGCTCAAACTCTGTGTCTCCTTTACTCCCCCCATCCTGCAGCTGTTGCTGGAACACCAGGACTGGATCGCCCCTGATCACCGAGACCCCCTGCATGAGCTCCTGGAGGACCTTGGGGAGCTGCCCACTGTCCCTGACCTCATCGGTGCGTGCCCTCCTTGACACTGGGGCGGGCGGTGGGGCCTGCAGGAGGGGCGGGTCGGCAGGTGAGCAGGGCCTTGGAACGTGCCCTCTCGAGTTTTTGTTCAGTCTGGGACATGTGCCAGGAGGCTGGCTACACACTCCCTCTTTCCCTCTGGTCCTGAGATGGACACAGACTGATGGAACCCTGTACCATCATATAAATGTGATGTTAAATCACATGAGATAGGACAGAGGGATAATGGCCTGTTTTGGGTCCCAAAATGCATCTCTGTTGAGGGTAGATTTCAAGAGCTGTGAAATGGAAGGAAGTTGGCTTCCAGAGGCAGAAGGGCAGGGCAGGGCGGGGGACAGATAGAAGAAAGCCAGGAAGAGCTCCTGGCCTAGAGAGGCACAGCCGCAAAGACACGAGGGTTAGCTGTGCGGGTGACAGCCCTTCTGTTGGTGCTCAGGGCCTGAGGGTACAGGGTGGTCAGAGGGACAGAGTGGGAAGAGGCAGAGGGGCACGTGGAGCAGCATGTTCACCATGGCCCCATCTGTGCGTGTGCTAATCTCTCTCCTTCCTCACCTGCCTCAGGGGAGAATGTAGCTATGGATGGGAACGTGGATCTGAGCAAGCTAGAAGTGTCCCTGACTCTCACCAACAAGTTTGAAGGACTGGAGACAGATGCTGATGACACCAACAGCCAGAGCCTGCTCCTGAGGTGGGAGCACAGCCTTGGCCCCCTAGGACTCCCCGGGCCAGCAAGCTGGCTGCTCTGGAGTGGCCATCCCGCCTTCCTCCCAGACTCTCTTACCCTCCAGAAGTTCTCCCCCTAGCCTAACTGGCCTTCCCCTTCCTGCGGCCTCAGCTGTTTTCCTTCTGGCGGCCTCAGCTTTTGGCTCCGCGTTGTGGCCGAAGGCAAAGGACTAGTTGGGACATTGGCAGCATGGTTATTTGCGTGTTGTTGTGCTGTCTACCAAGTGCTTGCTTTTTTTATTGTTTGTTTATTTATCTGGCTGTGCCAGATCTTAGCTGCACCATGCGAAATCTTCGTGGCATGTGGGATCTTTAGCTGTGGCGTGCGAGATCTAGTTCCCCGACCAGGGATTGAACCTGGTCCCCCTGCATTGGGAGCACAAAGTCTTAGCCACTGCACCATCAGGGAAGTCCCCCAAATGCTTTCTTACACTTCATTTAATGTAAGGGACAACCAATGAGGTAGATGATGGTTTCCCTGCCTTCCAGTGGAGGAAAGAAACTCAAGCTAAGTGACTTGCCTGAAGTCCCACAGCCAGGAGGTGAAGGAACTCGTGTTCTAATCAATCCCCTGGCCTTGTGAACCGTGGTCAGGAGATGGGTGTGGACCTCTTCATCCCCAAGTCTGCAAATGTGATGCAGGACCCCCAGCAGGCCTGGGCTGGTCATCTAGGCAAGAGAGGAGCCAGGTCACCACTTTGACCCCCCTGCCAACAAGGCGGCCTCTCCACTCATCCATTCACTGAATAAACCAATGAGCTGGGTGTTCAGCTCTGTCTTGCCACGGAAGGCCTCACAGCGGGGCCAGGCTAGAGGCCAACACATGTCAGAGGACACCGAGAGGGAGGCAGGCGTCGGGTGCTTGAGAGCTCAGAGGGGCCCCTGGATGGGAAAGCGTTTCACAGAGGAGGAACTGCATCCTTCAGCCAAAGGACCCAAAAGAAGGCCATTTGTGGGAGGCGCTGTAGGCAGAGGACACAGAGGCATAAGAGAGTACAGTGTGTTCAGACGTGGTGGTTCGGTGTCACAGGCCATCGGTCCCCCTGGGTCTTCCTCCTTGTTATGTCCTCTCTTTCCTTACCTCCAGCCATGCCGGGCAGCCATCATGCAGGGCAGGGCTACTTACTGGCAGCTCCCTCGCCAGCCCCAGTCCAGACCCTCCCCCGTCCTTCACCTCTTCCCCCATCGCTCCCCTCCTTCTGCAGCACCAAGCAGATGCTGGCTGACATCATGCAGTTCCACTCGGGAGACTCCCTCCAGGATATCCTATCCCTTTCAGCTTCCAGGGAGGAGGTGAGTGGCATCCTGGCTGCCAGGTCCTGTCTCGTCCACCCCACTACAGCATGGCTGGCTCCTTTCCTGGGGCCCTGCCCACAGTCGGCTCCAAGCAGACACCTTGCTCACCAGTCATGCGAGCTCTGGAGGGCTGAGGCCTCTGCCCTTAACCCCAAGAGACCCTCAGGCTGCAGAGTCCTAAGACTGCAGCTCCTCCCTACTCTCCACTGAAACAAGAGTGAGCCCTGCAGGAAAACCAGTCCTGCTGCAGCCCTGCTGTCAGTGGGAGGAGGGGTCGGGGGTGCAGAGAGGCAGACTGGGCAGACTCCCTTGAAGAGCACCAAGGAGCTGGCGCTCAGCATAGGGAATGGGCCGCTTGAGGGCCTGAAGGCAGGAGAAGGTGGTTAAGTGTGGGAGGCCAGGGGCAAGCTGGACCAGCTGGATCACAGGCTCAGCCAGGGTCTTCCCAGAGCACAGGTGGGGACAGCCAGTATAGGCCTGACCCAAAACATGAGACAGAAGGAGGGAGATGCCCCCAGGTCCCCTGGAGCCATCACAAATCTCCACCGTTGGGGAGTCGCAGCCAGTGTCCACCGGACTTTTTATGCCATCCTTCTGCTGGGTCTCCTGGGCCACTCGTCCTCTGTCCTGGCCCACGGGGCCCTTCAGTGTCTATGAAGTTGTACACTGTGATGTTCTTCACCACCCCTAGGGTGGGGACCCATGGATGGGGCAGCATGTCAGCACCCGCTAGACCCCTCTAGCCTCTCTGCCCCCCAGGAAGCAGCCCACAAGCGGCTGATGTGCCGACGCCAGGCCTGTGAAGCCCAGACCCCGGAGCCGCTGCGACGACACCGCTCACTGACGGCCCACTCCCTCCTGCCGCTGGCAGAGAAACAGCGGCGTGTCCTGCGGAACCTGCGCCGACTCGAGGGCCTGGGGTTGGTCAGTGCCAGGGATGGCTACCAGGGGCTGGTGGATGAACTGGCCAAGGTAATGGTCTGGAGGGAGGGAGAGATTGTATGTGTGTGTAAACATGTTCATAGTGTTGACACTTCAAGGGCAGGCCTCTCCCTGGGAAGTGCCCACCCAAGATTGTCACCAGCCAGGGGAAGGCCAAGCGACCTCCAAGGGCCCTTTTGAAGGAAAGGTCTCAAAATTAGTCAGGGAAGGGAGTATTCTTAAAATGCTCTTTTACTAAAAAGCAAGCTTTGATCCTGTTACTGCTCAGTAGGAGGGAGGCCCTGAAACATCCTTTGAGGGTTTGGGGTGGGGTCCTTGAGGTTGTTCGCCTCCTAGAGAAACTGCCTTGAAGTCTTCCTCTTCCGGCTTGTCCTGAAGATCCTCACAGTAAGTTGTTCTTGGGCCTGAGTCAGGCCCTGAGGCTCTCCTGCCCAGGAAGGGTCGACTCACCCCTGCCTTGGTCCCCCCACCCCCAGGACGTCCGCAACCAGCGCAAGCGCCGGCAACGGAGGAAAGCAGAGCTGCTGAAGCTCCAGGCCACGCTCCAGGGCCTGAGCACCAAGACCACCTTTTATGAGGAGCAGGGCGACTACTACAGTCAGTACATCCGGGCCTGCCTGGACCACCTGGCCCCCAGCTCCAAGTAGGTGCTCCCTTCCTGCAGTCTGAAGGTGACCGGTGACCTCTCCTCTCACCCATGTCGACCTTTGCCCCACTGTTTACCAGCTTTGGAACAGACATCTTCCCCCAGCACAGCGTGGTCCGTTCCCGACACTGTCTTTGAGTCTCCCTTGTAAAGTCTTGGGCTCTAGTGTCTTCCACCAGTGAGAAGTCTTCCTCAGGCTCTAATTTCCTTCTACCAGCCACCGAGAGAATTAGTGTCTTTGGTGTTGAAGAGTTTGTTAAATGAACTGTCTGGGCCTTTTCTTCATCAGGAGTTCTGGGAAAGGGAAGAAGCAGGTATCTCTCCACTACACGGCTGCCCAGCTCCTGGAGAAGGGTGTCTTGGTGGAAATTGAAGATCTTCCCACCTCTCAGTATGTGTCTTTGGAGGGCAGAATGTCAGGCCCTAACCTGGGAGGCGGATGGGGGAACTCTGCGCTGGGCACAGGCTGGGAGGGAAGAAGCGTGGTCCCTGCCCTGAAGGAGCTGTTACGACGGGGAAGACAGGCAGCTCCAGACAGAGAGCGAAGGGCAGTGGGCGTGGCCTGGCACAGTTCTAGACACCCCAAGGCACAGGATGCTGGGAAAGCATCCTGGAAGAGAAAACAGCCAGAGCAAAGGGCTGAGGTGTGCTGAGCAGAAGTAGAATCAGAAGGAGGAAAAGAGAGAGGGGGCGCAACACAAGGGAAGCCTGGCTCTGGGTGGCGCACGGTGCTGCCTGGGTTGAGCAGCCCTGCGTGGAAGAGTCAGGTGTGGCCCCTGTTTTGAATCCTATTCTTGATAGTTTCAGAAATGTGATCTTTGACATCACCCCTGGAGAGGAGGCGGGAAGGTTTGAAGTAAACGCCAAGTTCCTGGGTGTGGACATGGAACGGTTTCAGCTCCACTACCAGGTGAGGGGACACTCCCATGAGCCCTCCAGATACCCGGCGGGCTTTAGGTGCTAGCCTGAAGACGGAAGGCTGGCCTGGCTTCCCTGGGCCTTGGACGGTATCAGCTTTGTTCCCTATCCAGTCTACATTGTCTGTTCCTGAAGACAAGAGTGATGGTCTGTGTAGTCCAAGCCTCCCCCGTGCCCTGACACAGACCTCACAGCCAAGCAACAGGAGAGTGGAGTGGGCTGGCGGTGTCAGAGCAGATTAATACTTGACGCCCTATCCCATGTCAGGGGCTTTACACATTACCTCATTTAAATCTCTCCAAAGCTCTCCAGCATTATCCCTGTTTTATAGGCTCTGAGGCTAAAAGGTTAAGAAGCTGGCCTAAGTCATAGGCCAGTGTTCAGGAAAGCAGTGATTTTAAATCCAAATCTTGCCGCTCTGCTACTTTGCCTTTTAAATGATTTCAAGCCCTGGCTCTGCTTGAGCTGACATTTGGTCAGGTCACTGCACCTGTCTCTTGGTCGTGGTTTCCTCATCCGTGAAGGGGGTTTCCACGCCCGCTTCGGCGGCCAGTGCCACTGGATGACCGTGGATGGCTCCAAGATGTTAGTGTTTTGTAGACTCTGTGGGCCACGGTGAGCCCCTCCAACTCTCCTCCCTGCCCCTTCCCTCCCTCCTAGGACCTCCTGCAGCTCCAGTACGAGGGTGTGGCTGTCATGAAACTCTTCAACAAGGCCAAGGTCAACGTCAACCTTCTCATTTTCCTTCTCAACAAGAAATTCTTGCGGAAGTGACTGAGGCAGGCGGTGCTCCCCAAGCCCTTCTTACCTCACTGGATGCTTTTCTGAACACTAACGCACTGCTCCACTTTCCTGCAGACACCCAGAACTCAGGCCCAGGCAAGGCTCAAGGAGTCTCGCCCTTTCCCCAGCTGGGAGGAGTCTGGCTCCCTGGCCCACAGGCAGGGTCTCTAATTGGCTTCAGTCTGGCCATGTGGCTTATAAGCCACAGAATCCCATGATTTTCTAGCCTGATGGGAAGGAATGAACTCAGGACCTGCCCTGCGAAGGCTACTGCTCTAGTGTCTGCTGCTGCCCTCCCTGTACGACAAACACTGTCCCAGCGGCCTGATTCCTGCTGCCTCCCTTCTCTCTGCAGGCCCAAGCCAGGGCTGGCTCCCTGTCCCACCCCACTTCAGCAGCAGCTTATGTTCTGTCCTGCTGAGGCCCAGGCCACTCTGCTGCAGCAACGCCTCCCACCCTCCCACCCCTGACCCTCACCCCTGGGTGGACAGCGCTTGTTAATGCCCACTCGGCCTTGTGACACACGGTGGCCTGGGCCAGATGACCCTCCATTAACCTCAAATCTCACTCTCTTGTTTACAGTCTGTTTTACATGTGGGTCACCAGGGTATTTATTCTCTCCTGTGCAACCTTAATCATGGTTTTTATTCTTTCTTCCTGAGCTCAGAGAAAGAGTTCCCATTTCCCTATTCAAACTAATACTCATGCCAATCTTTTATACCTTGTATATAAAGTCACCTTGGGTCCCTCGTGTTTAAAATCTCATTATTTCAGCCTCATACGGTACAAAAAGCAGTCTTTCCCTTTTCTCTCTCACCCAACAGGATTCTTGCATCTGAGAGCTAACTTCCTGTCCTTGTGGCCCCTCTGATTTCACTTTAATATAAACAGCTGTTACCTCCGCATCTGTTGTTAACGCCTTATTTCATCTCCTGCAGAGCAGGCCCCTGAGCTCTGGGATAAATCCGCCCTGGTGAGCGGGGGAGTCTTTCCTGCAGCGCCCCCCTCACCTTTCTGCAGGCGTCTGCTGTGGACCCTGCCTACCTGAGCTCATTGGTTCTTAATGAGATGTGGTGTTTATTCCTCTCTTCCCTCCCCCAGGGGACAGAAAGGAGGAAGAAATGCTTATTTAGATTTCGATTCCATTTTTATTGGCCACTCTGAAGACTAAAGCCAAGAGGAGGGGAAACCAGTCCAGGCTCTACTCTACTCGTTTTGCACACATTTGCAGCAGGTTCTTTGCCTGAGCCACAGCTTCTTGGTATCGTGGGCTCTACACTCTGACCCAAATCCCCTGTCCAGGAGGAAAGCCCCCACTCTTTTCCCCCTGGGTTTCAGGAAGTTGGGAGGAGGGGACAGTCTAGATGGACACCTATCCTGCCCTCAGAACTCCCGGGCAGCTCCTGCTGGGCAGGCACACACGGGTCTGCGCAGTGCAGCCTGTCTCCCTGCACCCCTTTCCATTCTGTCGCTCAGGATCTGTCTTGCTGTCACATTCAGTATCAGTCACACCCTCCCCCCGTCGCTTAACATGCCACAGCAAAGACTTCAAGTACCGCCTCGCTCTGGGTGACAGTGACATGTACCAGTGGATCCAAGTTTCCACACATGATCGGTCATCATTAAAAGACTTAGATTCACCAAATGATTCCAACACTATCCCACTGTGATGCTCCCCCACAATCATAGGATCTCCGCCACATACACCAGGTATAGAAAAGTCCTAATAGCTACTGTGCTTGTGGGATATTTACACACATGCAGTACTCACAACAACTACAAAGGGAAGCAGTCACCATTTTCATTCAATAGATGATGAAACTGCAGTTCAAAGGGTCAGATAACTGCACAAAGCTCCACCGCTGTAAGGGGAAGAAAATCTTTAAACTCAGGTCCATCTGCTCGGATTTATATTCCCCTGTTCTTTTCTCTTCTCTGAAACATTGCCACTTCCATCACCCCACACTCTCATGCCACTCTTGTCTTTCAAGCCCGCCCCACTCCACCCTGGTGCTGGTCCCTGAGGCGCTTCAGGTCCTCTTTTCCTAACTATTGGTGCCCAGTCTGAGATACAGGCACTTAGTTCCAATGGGTGGGACTAGATACCAGTACAACCTCTTCAGTGGACAATTTCGCAACATCAGAAATAACAAGAGCAGGGACTTCTCTGGTGGTCCAGTGGCTAAGACTCTGTGCTCCCAGTGCAGGAGGCCTGGGTTTGATCCCTAGTCAGAGAATTAGATCCTGCATGCTGCAATTAAGACCTGGTGCAGCCAAATAAATAAATATTTTAAATAGATGCATATTTAAGTGCAGAGTACCAGGACAATTCAATGGGGAAAGAGTAGTCTTTTCAACAGATGGTGCCGGGACGCTGGATATCCACATTCAAAAGAATGAAGTTGGACCTGTACCTCACACCATAAACAAAAATTAAAACATCACAGACCTAGATATAAAAGCGAAAACTATAAAACTCGTAGAAGAAGCATAGATATAAATTTTCATGACTTTGGATTTGGCAGTGGCTTCTTTAGATACTGAAAGCACAAGCCACAAAAGTAGATAAATTGAACTTCATCAAAATTCAAAACTCTTGTGCTTCAAAGGACATCTTCAAGGAAATTAAAAAAAACAACCCACAAAAGTGGGAGATGTTTTCAAATCATATATCTGACAAAGGATTTATATCTGCAATGTATAAAGAACTCTTACACAACTCAAAAAGATAGCCCAATTAAATGGGCAAAGAATTTGAAAAGCCATTTCTCCAAAGAAGATATATGGATGGCTAATAAGCACATGAAGTGATGCTCAGGGCTCCCCTGGTGGTCCAGTGGTTAAGAATCTGCCTGCCAATAAACGTGGGTTCGATCCCTGGTCTGGAAAGATCCCACATGCCCTGAGGCGACTAAGCTCCTGGACCACAATTACTGAGCCTGTGCTCCATGACAAGAGAAGCCACTGCAGTGAGAGGCCCAGGCACCGCAACTAGAGCAGCCCCTGCTCGCTGCACCTGGAGAGAGCCCCCGTGCAACAGCGAAGCTCCAGCACACCCAAAAACAAATAAAATCTTTGTATTAAAAAAAGACTGTAAAGTCCCAAGATGATTAGAAAAAATGATATCCAACATCATTAGTCATTAGAAAAATGCAAATCAAAATCATGAGATACCACTTCACCCCCACTAGGATAGCTAAAGTACAGTAGGGAATAACAAGTGTTGGTGAGGCTGTGGAGAAATTACAAGTCATGTATTGCTAAGGAGGCTATAAAATAGTGGAGCCACTTCGGAAAACAATTTGGCAGTTCCTTGCTAAACACAGAGTTACCATATGAGTCAGCAATTTCACTCCTAGGTATAAATCCCAAGAAAATTGAGAGCATATGTCTGCACAAAAATCTGTATACAAATGTTTATAGCATCATGATTCTTAATAGCCAAAAAGTGGAAATAATCCCATTGCTCATCAGCTAACAAGTGGATAAACAAAAGGCGATATATCCACACAATGGAATATTCAGCCATCAGAAGGAAATACTGATATAAGCTACAATGGAAGAACCTTGAAAACATGCTAAGTGAAAGTCAAACATAGGCTTCCCTGGTGGCTCAGTGGTAAAGAATCTGCCTGCCAATGTGGGAGACTCCAGTTTGATCCCTGGTCCAGGAAGATTCCACATGCTGTGGGGGCACCTAAGTTTATGCAGCACAACTACTGAGCCCACGCCCTAGAGCCCAAGAGCCCCAACCCCTGAAGCCCTTGTGCTGCACCCACTGAAGCTCGTGTGCTAGAGCCCCTGCTCTGCGACAAAAGAAGCCACTGCAAGGACTGGCGCACACGCTGCAACTGGAGGGTAGCCCTGCTCGCCGCAACTAGGGAAGGTCCACGTGCAGCAATGAAGATCCTGCACAGGCAAAAATAATTACATTTTTTTAAAAGAAGGAAAACAAGAAACGGTGAGCTAGATCTGAGTGTACTGATGTAAAAAGCTGTCAATGGTACATATGTTATTTGGAATGAGACATGAGAAACGTGGCAGTGGTCCACCTTTGGGGAGTAGGAAGTATCTTTCTGTGCTGTTATTACAGTGAGCTTATCCTAGTCTTATAGAAAAGAAGGCCAGCACACACTATGCGTCTAGAACTGAGGGGTGAGCAACACAGAGGAGTGGCGTGGCCCTTGTTCTAGAGCAGTGATGCTCCAACTAGGTGCTACAGCCTGTGCCTGGTCAGTACTAGGACACATGCAGAAATCGACAGCAAGCACTTAGAAACTCACAGCTTGCAGTTTGACCCGTGATTCTAATGATAAAAAACTGAGATTATATTTTATAGGTCTCTTCATTTCATTTTTCTAGTAACTAGGTTTTTTCGTATTTCACGAAAATATTAGTCGATAACAGATTGAAAATTTTAAGGAGTTGCCCTTTACTACAGACTGTTTGAGAAGAACTGTTCTACAGGGCATACTTCTAGTCAACTGACATAGAATGCATTAGCACTGATGAATTAAACCAGAGGGACTGAATGGAGTAGCTGAGTTCACACTATATATGCAATTTTGGATTTTGCTATATTCTTTGAGCCATGAAAAACATTCTCCATTTCTTTAAAATTTCTTCAAAACATTATGTAGGCCATATAGTTCATGTATTTAACATTCCTACAATATCAGTTAGTTTTCCATTATCAATAACATATAATTCTGCAATGAATATTTTTGAGTTCAGTTCAGTCACTCAGTCGTGTCCGACTCTTTGCAACCCATGAACCACAGAACGCCAGGCCTCCCTGTCCGTGATCAATTGCCAGAGTCCACCCAAACCCATGTGCACTGAGTCACTGATGCCATCCAACCATCTCATCCTCTGTCGTCCCCTTCTCCTCCTGCCCTCAATCTTTCCCAGCATCAGGGTCTTTTCAAATGAGTCAGCTCTTTGCATCAGGTGGCCAAAGTACTGCAGTTTCAACTTCAACATCAGACCTTCCAATGAATACCCAGGACTGATCTCCTTTAGGATGGACTGGTTGGATCTCCTTGCAGTCCAAGGGACTCTCAAGGGTCTTCTCCAACACCACAGTTCAAAAGCATCAATTCTTCGGCACTCAGCTTTCTTTATAGCTCAACTCTCACATCCATAAATGACGACTGGAAAAACCATAGCCTTGACTAGATGGACCTTTGTGGACAAAGTAATGTCTCTGCTTTTTAATATGCTATCTAGGTTGGTCATCGGAGAAGGCAATGGCACCCCACTCCAGTACTCCTGCCTGAAAATCCCATGGACGGAGGAGCCTGGTAGGCTGCAGTCCATGGGGTCGCTAAGAGTTGGACATGACTGAGCGACTTCACTTTCACTTTTCACTTTCATGCATTGGAGAAGGAAATGGCAACCCGATCCAGTGTTCTTGCCTGGAGAATCCCAGGGACGGGGGAGCCTGGTGGGCTGCTGTCTATGGGGTCGCATAGAGTCGGACATGACTGAAGTGACTTAGCAGCAGCAGCAGCAGCAGGTTGGTCATAACTTACCTTCCAAGGAGTAAGCGTCTCTTAATTTCATGGCTGCAATCACCATCTGCAGTAATTTTTGGAGCCCTCAAAAACAAAGTCTGATACTGTTTCCCCATCTATCTGCCATGAAGCAATGGGACTGGATGCCATGATCTTAGTTTTCTGAATGTTGAGTTTTAAGCCAACTTTCTCACTCTCCTCTTTCACTTTCATCAAGAGACTCTTCAATTCCTCCTCACTTTCTGCCATAAGGGTGGTGTCATCTGCATATCTGAGGTTATTGATATTTCTCCCGGCAATCTTGATTCCAGCTTGTGCTTCTTCCAGTCCAGCATTTCTCATGATGTACTCTGCATAGAAGTTAAATAAACAGGGTGACAATATACAGCCTTGACGAACTCCTTTTCCTATTTGGAACCAGTCTGTTGTTCCACATCCAGTTCTAACTGTTGCTTCCTGACCTGCGTACAAATTTCTCAAGAGGCAGATCAGGTGGTCTGGTATTCCCATCTCTTTCAGAATTTTCCACAGTTTATTGTGATCCACACAGTCAAAGGCTTCGGCATAGTCAATAAAGCAGAAATACATGTTTTTCTGTAACTCTCTTGCTTTTTCCATGATCCAGAGGATGTTGGCAATTTGATCTCTGGTTCCTCTGCCTTTTCTAAAACCAGCTTGAACATCAGGCAGTTCACGGTTCACGTATTGCTGAAGCCTGGCTTGGAGAATTTTGAGCATTACTTTACTAGCATGTGAGATGAGTGCAATTGTGCGGTAGTTTGAGCCTTCTTTGGCATTGCCTTTCTTTGGGGTTGGAATGAAAACGGACCTTTTCCAGTCCTGTGGCCACTGCTGAGTTTTCCAAATGTGCTGCCATATTGAGTGCAGCACTTTCACAGCATCATCTTTCAGGATTTGAAATAGCTCCACTGGAGTGTGATCACCTCCACTAGCTTTGTTCGTAGTGATACTTTCTAAGGCCCACTTGACTTCACATTCCAGGATGTTTTTGAATATAAGATTTTTATTGCTCTTTCGTCTAGGCCGCCGACATGCCATCCAGACTAAGGAAGACCCGGAAACTTAGGGGCCACGTGAGCCACGGCCACGGCCGCATCGGCAAACACCGGAAACACCCCGGAGGCCGAGGTAATGCTGGTGGCATGCATCATCACAGGATCAACTTCGACAAATATCACCCAGGATACTTTGGGAAAGTTGGTATGAGGCATTACCACTTAAAGAGGAACCAGAGTTTCTGCCCGACTGTCAACCTTGACAAATTGTGGACCTTGGTTAGTGAGCAGACACAAGTAAATGCTGCCAAGAACAAGACAGGAGCTGCTCCTGTCATTGATGTGGTGCGATCAGGTTACTACAAAGTTCTGGGCAAAGGAAAGCTCCCAAAGCAGCCTGTCATCGTGAAGGCCAAATTCTTCAGCAGAAGAGCTGAGGAGAAGACTAAGGGTGTAGGTGGGGCTTGTGTCCTGGTGGCTTGAAGCCACATGCTGGGAAATTCATTAAATGTTAAGTGCTTTTCTAAAAAAAAAAAAAAAAAGATTTTTATTTATATTTCTAAATATCTCCCTAGAATACTAGGACAGAAATTGCTAGATCAAAGATTATGAACATTTTTAAAAATTAGGTTTTTCTATATTATAATACATATTCATTGTAGAAAATTTCAGTTCAGTTCAGCTGCTCAGTCGTGTCCGACTCTTTGCTACCACATAGACTGCAGCACGCCAGGCTTCCCTGTCCATCACCAACTCCCGGAGCTTACTCAAACTCATGTCCATCGAGTCCGGGATGCCATCCAACCATCTCATCCTCTGTCTTCCCCTTCTCCTCCTGCACCCAATCCCTCCCAGCATCAGGGTCTTTTTCAATGAGTCAGTTCTTCGCATCAGGTGGCCAAAGTATTGGAGCTTCAGCTTCAGCATCAGTCCTTTCAATGAATATTCAGGATTGATTTCCTTTATAATTGACTGTTTTGATCTCCTTGCACTCCAGGGACTCTCAGGAGTCTTCTCCAACACCACAGTTCAAGTGCATCATTTCTTCCGCACTCAGTTTTCTTTACGGTCCAACTCTCACATCCATACATGACTACTGGAAAAACCATAGCTTTGGGTAGATGGACCTTTGTTAGCAAAGTAATGTCTCTGCTTTTTAATATGCTGTCTAGGTTGGTCATAGCTTTACTTCCAAGGAGCAAGTGTCTTTTAATTTCATGGCTGCAGTCACCATCTGCAGTATTTTGGAGCCCAAGAAAATAGTCTCTCACTATTTCCATTGTTTCCCAATTTATTTGCCATGAAGTGATGGGACCAGATGCCATGACCTTAGTTTTTTGAATGTTGAGTTTTAAGCCAGCTTTTTCTCTCTCCTCTTCCACTTTCATCAAGAGGTTCTTTAGTTCTTCTTTCATTTCTGCCATAAGGGTGGTGTCATGTGCGTATCTGAAGTTATTGATGTTTCTCCCAGCAAACTTAATTCCAGCTTGTGCTTCATCCAGCCCCTGCATTTCGAATGATGTTCTCTGCATAGAAGTTAAATAAGCAGAGTGACAATATACAGCCTTGACGTACTCCTTTCCCAATTTGGAACCAGTCTTTTGTTCCATGTCCAGTTCTAACTGTTGCTTCTTGACCTGCATACAGATTTCTCAGGAGGCAGGTAAGGTAGTCTGGTATTCCCATCTCTTAAAGAATTTTTCATAGTTTGTTGTGATCCACACAGTCAAAGGCTTTGGCTTTTAGTCAATAAAGCAGAAGTAGATGTTTTTCTCTAGTCTTTCCCATTCTGTTGTTTTCCTCTATTTCTTTGCATTGATCGCTGAGGAAGGCTTTCTTATCTCTCCTTGCTATTCTTTGGAACTCTGCATTCAGATGCTTATATATTTCCTTTTCTCCTTTGCTTTTCGCTTCTCTTCTTTTCTCCACTATTTGTAAGGCCTCCCAAGACAGCCATTTTACTTTTTTGTGTTTCTTTTCCATGGGGATGGTCTTGATCCCTGTCTCCTGTACAATGTCACGAACCTCCATCCATAGTTCATCAGGCACTGTATCTAGCAGATCTAGACCCTTAAATCTATTTCTCACTTCCACTGAATAAGGGATTTGATTTAGGTCATACCTGAATGGTCTAGTGGTTTTCCCTACTTCCTTCAATATAAGTCTGAATTTGGCAATAAGGAGCTCATGATCTGAGCCACAGTCAGCTCCTTTCATTCCAATCCCAAAGAAAGGCAATGCCAAAGAATGCTCAAACTACCGCATAATTGCACTCATCTCACACGCTAGTAAAGTAATGCTCAAAAATCTCCAAGCCAGGCTTCAGTAGTACGTGAACCGTGAACTTCCAGATGTTCAAGCTGGTTTTAGAAAAGGCAGAGGAATCAGAGATCAAATTGTCAACAACTGCTGGATCATCAAAAAAAGCAAGAGAGTTCCAGAAAAATATTTATTTCTACTTTATTGACTATGCCAAAGCCTTTGACTGTGTGGACCACAATAAACTGTGGAAAACTCTGAAGGAGATGAGAATACCAGACTACCTGACCTGCCTCTTGAGAAACCTATATGCAGGTCAGGAAGCAACAGTTAGAACTGGACATGGAACAACAGACTGGTTCCAAATAGGAAAAGGAGTACGTCAAGGCTGTCACCCTGCTTCAGATCAGACCAGATCAGATCAGTCGCTCAGTCGTGTCCAACTCTTTGCGACCCCATGAATCGCAGCACGCCAAGCCTCCCTGTCCATCACCAACTCCCGGAGTTCACTCAGACTCATGTCCATCGAGTCAGTGATGCCATCCAGCCATCTCATCCTCTGTTGTCCCCTTCTCCTCCTGCCCCCAATCCCTCCCAGCATCAGAGTCTTTTCCAATGAGTCAACTCTTCTCAGGAGGTGGCCAAAGTACTGGAGTTTCAGCTTTAGCATCATTCCTTCCAAAGAGATCCCAGGGCTGATCTCCTTTAGAAGGGACTGGTTGGATCTCCTTGCAGTCCAAGGGACTCTCAAGAGTCTTCTCCAACACCACACTTCAAAAGCAACAATTCTTCGGCGCTCAGCCTTCTTCACAGTCCAACTCTCACATCCATACATGACCACAGGAAAAACCATAGCCTTGACTAGATGGACCTTTGTTTGGCAAAGTAATGTCTCTGCTTTTTAATATGCTATCTAGGTTAGTCATAACTTTCCTTCCAAGGAATAAGCGTCTTTTAATTTCATGGCTGCAGTCACCATCTGCAGTGATTTCGGAGCCCAGAAAAATAAAGTCTAACACTGTTTCCGCTGTTTCCCCATCTATTTGCCATGAAGTGATGGGACCGGATGCCATGATCTTCATTTTCTGAATGTTGAGCTTTAAGCCAACTTTTTCACTCTCCACTTTCACTTTCATCAAGAGGCTTTTGAGTTCCTCTTCACTTTCTGCCGTAAGGGTGGTGTCCTCTGCATATCTGAGGTTATTGATATTTCTCCCAGCAATCTTGATTCCAGCTTGTGCTTCTTCCAGCTCAGCGTTACTCATGATGTACTCTGCATAGAAGTTAAATAAACAGGGTGACAATATACAGCCTTGATGAACTCCTTTTCCTATTTGGAACCAGTCTGTTGTTCCACATCCAGTTCTAACTGTTGCTTCCTGACCTGCATACAAATTTCTCAAGAGGCAGATCAGGTGGTCTGGTATTCCCATCTCTTTCAGAATTTTCCACAGTTTATTGTGATCCACACAGTCAAAGGCTTCGGCATAGTCAATAAAGCAGAAATAGATGTTTTTCTGTAACTCTCTTGCTTTTTCCATGATCCAGCGGATGTTGGCAATTTGATCTCTGGTTCCTCTGCCTTTTCTAAAACCAGCTTGAACATCAGGAAGTTCATGGTTCACATATTTAACTTCTATGCAGAGTACATCATGAGTAACGCTGAGCTGGAAGAAGCACAAGCTGGAATCAAGATTGCCGGGAGAAATATCAATAACCTCAGATATGCAGATGACACCACCCTTATGGCAGAAAATGAAGAGGAACTAAAAAGCCTCTTGATGAAAGTGAAAGAGGAGAGTGAGAAAGTTGGCTTTAAAGCTCAACATTCAAAAAAAAAAAAAAAAAGCTCAACATTCAGAAAACTAAGATCATGGCATCCGGTCCCATCACTTCATGGGAAATAGATGGGGAAACAGTGGAAATAGTGTCAGACTTTATTTTTTTGTGCTCCAAAATCACTGCAGATGGTGATTGCAGCCATGAAATTAAAAGACGCTTACTCCTTGGAAGGAAAGTTATGACCAACCTAGACAGCATATTAAAAAGCAGAGACATTACTTTGCCAACAAAGGTCCATCTAGTCAAGGCTATGGTTTTTCCAGTCGTCATTTATGGATGTGAGCGTTGGACTGTGAAGAAAGCTGAGTGCCGAAGAATTAATGCTTTTGAACTGTGGTGTTGGAGAAGACTCTTGAGAGTCCCTTGGACTGCAAGGAGATCCAACCAGTCCATTCTAAAAGAAATCAGTATTGGGTGTTCATTGGAAGGACTGATGCTGAGGCTGAAACTCCAGTACTTCGGCCACCTCATGAGAAGAGTTGACTCATTGGAAAAGACTCTGATGCTGGGAGGGATTGGGGGCAGGAGGAGAAGGGGACGACAGAGGATGAGATGGCTGGATGGCATCACCGACTCGATGGACATGAGTTTGAGTGAACTCCGGGAGTTGGTAATGGACAGGGAGGCTTGGCGTGCTGCGATTCATGTGGTTGCAAAGAGTTGGACGTGACTGAGCGACTGAATTGAACTGAACTGAAGATGTTTTTCTGGAACTATCTTGCTTTTTTGATGATCCAACGGGTGTTGGCAGTTTGATCTCTGGTTCCCTTGCCTTTTCTAAATCCAGCTTGAACAACTGGAAGTTCATGGTTCACGTACTGTTGAAGCCTGCCTTGCAGAATTTTGAGCATTACTTAGCCAGCGTGTGAGATGAGTGCATTTGTGTAGTTTGAACATTCTTTGGCACTGCGTTTCTTTGGGATTGGAATGAAAACTGACCTCTTCTAGTCCTGTGGCCACTGCTGAGTTTTCCAAATTTGTTGGCCTATTGAATGCAGCACTTTCACAGCATCATCTTTTAGGATTTGAAAAAGCTCAACTGGAATTCCATCACCTCCACTAGCTTTGTTCGTAGTGATGCTTCCTAAGGCCCACTTGACTTCACATTCCAGGCTGTCTGGCTCTAGGTGAGTGATCACACCATCGTGGTTATCTGGGTTATGAAAATCTTTTTTTATATAGTTCTTCTGGAAAATTTAGAAAATATTTACAAGGCAAAAAACAAAGGGGGGCTTCCTTGGTGGTCCAGTGGTTAAGAGTCCTCCTTGCAAAGTAGGGGACACTAGTTCAGTCCTTGGTCTGAGAGGATCCCACATGCCACAGAGCAACTGAGCCCATGCACCTCAACTACTGAACCCACTGCGCCCACGTGCCGTGACTACTGAAGCTGGCCCCTGGAGCCTGTGCTCCCCAGAAGAGAAGCCATCACAGTCAGAAGCTGGCACACTGCGCCTGGAGAGTAGCCCCTGGGCTGCGACTATAGAAAGAGCAACGACAAAGACCCACCAGAGACAAAAAATAAAATAAATACATAAATCTTTTTTAAAAAGAAAAAAAGGTTAAAATAATTCATGATACCATCACTAAATGATAGCTACTTGTAACATTTTGATGCATCATATTTGTAATTAGAATCACACTATGCATCTTATTTCATTAACTGCTTGTTCCATTTAACACTGTAAACATATCACCATATTAAATGGGATATACCCTAATTTACTTAATCTACCCACTATTAAATAACCATTTAGAGGGTTAAGTTTTGATATATAAAAGAATGCTATGTTGCAAATTCCTTGTAGGGGGCTCTGTTGACATTGTTCTCTCTGGGTCTTTTTTTTCCTTTTTTTAGTATCTTAGTTACCTCACCAAGGATCAAACCTGTGTCTCCTGCAGTGGAAACACAGAGTCTTCACTAGTGGACTAGCACAGAAGTCCTGGATCTTTTCCTTTAGTGAATTGATCCTCCTTCCTCCAAATGACTGATGGGGTTAATGATTTGCAGAATCTGCCTCCCACTGACCAGGACACTGGACTCCAGGTTCTAGAATAGACACAGACTCTCTTCCCGTCTGCCACGAGAATTTGAATTCTGAGGACGGCACCCAGGAAGGGAAGCCAGTGGTAGCTGAGTCAACAGCTGGCAGCACGGTAAAGAGACAGCCACCAGTTTCTGGCACTGAGATCCCCAGAAGGGTCAGCGTGTCACCTTTCCCAGCACAAGTCACCTAACCCCTTACAACCCTGAGTGCCCCTCAGCATCTCCCAGCCAATCCCTGCTTGCTCAAGTTCTTCAGTGCCATGTTTTATTATTTACAAAGATTCCTTCCTGATTCATCTTAGTACCTAATCTTTATGCCTGGATTTATGTTCTCAGACTATATTCCTAGAAAAAAAGATGCCGTGTTGAAGGGTAGGCACTTTTTGTATGTGACCTAACGACTTCCAGAAAATCAGTATCAGTTAACAAAGAAAGGGGGCACAGAACGTGAGAGCAAACTGGTGCAGCTTGCTGGGGCCAGGAGTCCTGGGTCCAGCATGAAGCCCAGCATGACTTGCCAGTCAACCTAAACCTGCCCTCACGGGACTGTGAGACCCCTCAGTTGCCTTTCTACCACCATCAGTGCAGCATAGGTGGCCCCTTCCTCTGCAAGGAACACACATTTAAAAAATACAGGTTGCCAAGACTTCCCTGGTGGTCCAAGGGTTAAGAATCTGCCTTGCAATGCAGGGGATGCGGGTTCGAACCCTGGTTGGGGAACTCAGATCCCCACATGCCTCCCAGCAACTAAGCCTGTGTGCTTCAACCTGAGGGAAACAAATAAATAAAAGAACTTAAAAAAATAAATGAAAATAAAAAATACAGATTTCCAAATGCAGTGTGGTACCCTGGACTGGATCCGGGAATAGAAAATAAGACATTAATGGGAAAACTGGTGAAACTGAATAAAGTCTAGAGTTCAGTTAATAATAATATGTTAATATTGGTTTCTTAGTTTTAACAAATGTACCATAGCAATGTAAACGGTTAACCGTAGGGATAGACAGGAACTCTCTGTACTGCTTCTGCAACTTTTCTGTACATTTAAAACTATTCCAAAATTAAAAGTTTATTTAAAACTGTATCACACCAATTTAGAGTCCCACTAAGAGGGCATACAAATGTTAGTCTTACCACAACCTTGCCAACGGCAAGTATTTTTAAAAATTCAGTCTTTCAGCAAATATTTATTAAGTACCGTCTATGTGCCAGGCACTATCCTAGGTTCTCGGGACATCTTTAAACAAAGCAGACATAGATTGATGCCCTCATGGTGTTGACATTGTAGCAAAAAAGACAGATATTTTGGTCTGTTAGAAGCAAAAAGTGCTTTGAACAAGGATTTACTGTATAGCACAGGGAGCTATACTCGGTTGCTTGTCATAAACTATAATGGAAAAGAATTGAAAAAAATATACATATAAAAAACCGAGTAATTTGCTGTACATCTGAAACTAACAAAATACGTAAATCATCTATACTTGTTAAAAAAAAAAAAGAAGTAAGGACTTCCCTGGTGGTCCAGTGACTAGAACTCCAAGTTCCCAACGTAGGGGGCTCAGGTTTGATCCCTGGTCAGGGAACTAGATCTCACATCATAACTGAGGGTTCGCAAGCTGCAACCAAGATTGAAGGTCCCACATGCTGCAAATAAGACCCAGCACACTTCAAATAAATAAATTAAATAGATATTTTTTTTAGAAAAGAGAGAAAAATAAGTAATTCTACTTTGGAAAAAGTAGAATAAGGAACAACACAGGTGAAGAGAGAATAAGGGGTGGGCTACGATTTTCAACAGGGTGATCTAGAGAGGCTTCATTGAGGAGGTGACGTCACAGCAATGACCTGAAGGAGGTGAAGAGGTGAGCCATGCGGATGTCTGGAGGAAGGGTCTGAGAGATACAGTGGAAGGACGGATCGCATATGGCCTTGTTGGGGGCTGTACAAGATGTGACAGGGACCAAGCTCACCCCAATCCTCAACTCCTCTGCTGCATTCCCCAGCCCCTTGCAGCTAGACGGGACTGTAAGAACAGTTTGGACCGATGAAACATGAGAGGACGTGTAATGTGTCACTTCCAGGTTGAGGCAATAAAAATCCCACATGTGATTCTCTGGTCTTTCTTTCCCTCATTTCCCACTATCTGCAGTCCAGATAGTGCCGCGACAAGATGCTAGAGCCTTCATCAGCCTGGATCACTCTTGAGTGACTGCATAGAGCAGAACCTCCCCCTACTAACTAACCAGTGTCATGAGCTGAGTCACCAGTTGGTGGCAACCTGGAGAGATAGCCGGGCGCAGGCACCGAGACTCATTATGTTAAGCTACTGAGATTGGGGGAGTAGTCGTCACTGCACCACATCTTAGCCCGTCTGGCCTGACATGGAAGGACTTGGCTTTGGGTTAACTGACTCCATTGTTTCTTTAGAAATTCAAGCATGATTGTTCAGTCTTCATTTCTTTGATAATTACTGAATATGGCTTTTGAACTATGGTGTTGGAAAAGACTCTTGAGAGTCCCTGGAGTGAAAGGAGATCAAACCAGTCAATTCTAAAGGAAATCAATCCTGAATATTCATTGAAAGGACTGACGCTGAAGCTGAAGTTCCAATACTTTGGCCACCTGATGCGAAGAACTGACTCATTGAAAAAGACCCTGATGCTGGGAAAGACTGAAGGTAGGAGGAGAAGGGGAAGACAGAGGATGAGATGGTTGGATGGCATCATAAACTCGAGAGACATGAGTTTGAGCAAACTTCGGGAGATGGTGAAGGACAGGGAAGCCTGGCGTGCTCCAGTCCATGGGGTCACAAAGAGTCAGACATGACTGAGCAGATTGTATCTTCTAACACGGGCATAACAAATTCTCCCATCCCCCGTGCTCTTCTTACCATGGCATTGACACTCCACCCATTGAGAGGTGGCCTCTGTGTTCCCTTACCTTCAAGGGGCAGGCCTAGCACTACACTGAAGATGAAGCTACGTGACGTCTAAATCTAGGTCATAACAAATGCTATGCCTTGCATCCTGTCTCGATGGAACATCTGCTCATGGAAGCCCACTGCCATGTTGTGAGGAAGCTGAGGTGACCCAGAGGAGTCAGGCGAGCGTGTTCCAGTTCACGCTCCCAGAGGAGGTCCTGGCTGACAACTACACGCGTGAGGAGGCCTTTGGGAGCACTCCTGCCACTGTCTGTCTGCAACCTCATGAGAGACCCTAGGACAGAACTGCTGGGCTGAGCTCAGTCAAGCCCAGGACCATATGACGGTGATGAGGGGGAGGAGGAGGAAGTTTTAAGCCATTAAGATTTTTTTTTTTTTTTTTTCAGATTATTGAATGAACTTAATCCATGTAGGATATTTGAAAGAATGCCTGACACATAAGATGCCTCCAATAAATGTTACAAAAATTACCTGAAATTTCACCTCTCAGAGAAAATTACAATTAAGATTCTGGTAAATGTCCTTTCCAGGAAACACAGCAGTTTACTTCTTCAATTGTGTATACAAATGAGACCAAACTCTACATGATGTTCTGAAACAAATGAAACTCAGTCTCTGTATACACACATCCCATCAGTTCTGCTTCTCTGGAGAATCCTGACTAATACAGTTTATTAGGTTGCTCAGCTCAAATGTTTATTGACTTTCTGTATTTATTTTCTTTTTATCTTTCCTTTCTCTCCTCTTCTTTCAAAAACATTTTATTGGAATATAGTTGCTTTACAATGTGGTATTAGTTTCCACTGTACAGAGAAGTGAATCAGCTACACATATACACATATTCCCTCTTTTTTGGATTTTCTTCTCATTTAGGTCACCGCAGAAAATTGAGTAGAGTTCTTTGTGCTAAACAGTAGGTTCTCATTAGTTATCTATTTTATACTTAGCAGTGGTGTATATGTCAGTCTCAGTCTCCCACTTCATCGCAGCCCCCTTTCCTCCCTTGGTGTCCATAATTTGCTCTACAAGCCACTAAGTTGTTTTGAAAATGTTTATTTATTTGGCTCTGCTGGGTCTTATTGTGGCACGTGAGATCTTCGATCCTTGTTGCAGCATGGAAGCAGCTGGAGCATGTGGGATCTAGTTCCCCGACTAGGGATCAAACCTGGGCCCTCTGCATTTGAGGCACAGTCTCTTAGCCACTGGACCACCAGGGAAGTCCCTCAAAGCCACTAAGTTTCAAGGTGGTTTGTTATATAGCAATAGATAACTACAAGAGTGAGGCTGAACATTTTCATTATTCTTACCTAATATATTGAAGTGTTTTTACACAAAGATACCAAGCCTGCCTTTTCCCTTTCCAGATAACCATTGAAAAAGGATGAGGCAATGGATGAAATGACCAGAGATGTCCCTCAGAATGGACTCAGAACAAAAATGTTCTCAGAATAGCTGTTCAATTAACACACATAGGTACTCAATAAATACTTGTTAAATTAATAATCTTATCCATAGAAGGTGTGGAGATATTGGTCGAAGGGCAAAGACCTAGTAATAAGAGGAATAAATCTTGGATCTAATGTATAGCATGGTGACTATATTTAACAACACTGTATTCTTATACCTGAGAGTTGCTAGACTTTTCTCCTAGCAAAGACGGAGAAAAGTGTCTGTTTTTTCTCACAAAACACACACACACAAATGATAATTATGTGAGGTTGTTGGTGGCATTAACTAAACTTATTGGATAATCATTTTTCAATACATAATTATCAAATCATTGCACTGTACACCTTAAACTTATACAATATTATATGTCATTATAGCTCAATAAAGAGAATAATAATAATGACCATATTTCTGTACCTTGTTTAAATATATTATAATCAATCTAATTCAGTGTTTTCATGAAATTCAGATGCATTATACAGCATTTCCTAGAAATACCAAACTGTTAAATAATTTTATTTTAAAAGGCTTACAGCAAAGTTTTACTTTTTCCTTCTCTTTAGTTTCCTTTAAACGAATAAAATAATGTGTATTGCATGGATGCTCAGTCACTCAGTCGTGTCTGACTCTTTTCAATCCTATGGATTGTAACCTACCAGATTCCTCTGACCATGAGATTCTCCAGGCAAGAATACTGGAGTGGGCAGGAGATGCCAGAGCCTCGGGTTTGATGCTGGGTCAGGAAGATCCCCTGGCGAAGAAAATGGCAACCCACTCCAGTATTCTTGCCTGGGAAATCCCATGGACAGGGGAGCCTGGTGGGCTACAGTCCATGGGGTCGCAGAGAGTTGGACAAGACTCAGTGACTAAACAACAAGCATGATACGCGTGAAGGTAAGCTAAAATATATTTGCATCCCATTTTCCCTAGAGATAAGGTTTACTGGTAGTTTGGTATGGATTCTTCCAGATCTTCTTTCTATATATTTGCATTCCTGGATATGAACTTTTTGTGGCAGAATGTATTTTCCAAAAATGGCCGTGACAACATTTCCCATCCCACGTGCTCTTTCAAAACCTTGACACACCCCATCAGGCGGAGGTTCTGTCCTCCACACCCCATCAGGCGGGGATTCTGTCCTCCACACCCCATCAGGCGGGGGTTCTGTCCTCCACACCCCATCAGGCGGGGGTTCTGTCCTCCACACCCCATCAGGCGGGGGTTCTGTCCTCCACACCCCATCAGGCGGGGGTTCTGTCCTCCACACCCCATCAGGCGGGGGTTCTGTCCTCCACACCCCATCAGGCGGGGGTTCTGTCCTCCACACCCCATCAGGCGGGGGTTCTGTCCTCCACACCCCATCAGGCGGAGGTTCTGTCCTCTGTCCGCCTGAGCACGCCTCTCTGCCTGCCTCACTAAAGTGTGACGAAAGTGATGTGAGCTGACACCAAGGCTTGTCATAAGAAACAGTATTGACTCCCCTTGGCTGTCTGTGTTAGGACACATACTTCCAGAGCTGTAAGCCACACTGTAAGAAGTCTGGCTACCCTGAAGCCCCCATGCCAGGGAGATCACAAAGACAGACTAGAACCCCACCTCCTTGAATGTTCCCACCCCCGGTGCCAGACAGGTGAGGAAGCTTTCATGTTAACCCCTGTCAGAGTGGGACAGCGTGAGACCTGAATGAAAAAGCCACTAACCATTGGGTAATTGATTAATATATATATACACCTATACATGCTTATTTGCATAAATGACCTGCTATTACATAGATGTCTCTGAGACTTGTTTTTTTTTTTTGTTTTTTTACTTTTAACTGAAGGATAATTGCTTTACAGTATCATGCTGGTTTCTGCCAATATCAACATGAATCCACCACAGGTATACGTATGACCCCTCCCTCTTGAACTTCTCCCCCACTTCCCTCCCCATCCCCATGTTTCCTGAGTCATACACCAAATTCCCATTGGTTATCTATTTACATATGGTAATGTATGTTTCTTTGTTACTCAGTATATCTCACCCTCTCCTTCCTCCCCTGCCACCATAAGTGAGACTTGTCTTTTGTGGGATCTTAGTTCCCCAACCAGGGATCCACTGAAGCTGTGCCCCCTGCAATGGAAGGGCAGAGTCTTAACCACTGGACCACCAGGGAGGTCCAAGGTTTGCTTTTTGCACTGAGCAATTTCTGAGACTGTTGTGTGTCAGTGGGCTCAGATCCATTCAATATTTTGTAAGGCTGTGCAGTATTCCATAGCATAGATATTGCATAACAGAGCATAGAGAATTTTCAAACATCTTTAGCTGTGTCCTCCCTTATGGTAGAAAGTGAAGAGGAACTAAAAAGCCTCTTGATGAAAGTGAAAGAGGAGAGTGGAAAAAGTTGGCTTAAAGCTCAACATTCAGAAAACTAAGATCATGGCATCTGGTCCCATCACTTCATGGGAAATAGATGGGGAAACAGTGGAAACAGTGTCAGACTTTATTTTGGGGGGCTCCAAAATCACTGCAGATGGTGATTGCAGCCATGAATTAAAAGACACTTACTCATTGGAAGGAAAGTTATGACCAACTTAGATAGCACATTCAAAAGCAGAGACATTACTTTGCCAACAAAGGTCCGTCTAGTCAAGGCTATGGTTTTTCCAGTGGTCATGTATGGATGTGAGAGTTGGACTGTGAAGAAAGCTGAGCGCCGAAGAACTGATGCTTTTGAACTGTGGTGTTGGAGAAGACTCTTGAGAGTCCCTTGGGCTGCAAGGAGATCCAACCAGTCCATTCTAAAGGAGATCAGTCCTGGGTGTTCTTTGGAAGGACTGATGCTAAAGCTGAAACTCCAATATTTTGGTCACTTCATGTGAAGAGTTGACTCATTGGAAAAGACTCTGATACTGGGAGGGATTGGAGGCAGGAGGAGAAGGGGACGACAGAGGATGAGATGGCTGGATGGCATCACCGACTCGATGAACATGAGTTTGAGTGAACTCCGGGAGTTGGTGATGGACAGGGAGGTCACAAAGAGTCATTCATGGGGTCCCACTGACCCCATTCATGGGGTCCCCATTCATGGGGTTGCAAAGAGTCAGACACAACTGAGCGACTGAACTGAACTGAACTGCCTCTTCAAAGGAAAAGACTTCCTGGAAACTCATGGTTTAAAACAAGTCAAATAAGCTGCTGGTCCAAGCCAGTGCCTCTCCTCACTAACCTCCATACAGGGAGAGGCCTCTGAAGAGACTCCTAGCTTTAGATGACATTTACAAATCAATCACCTTGTAGAGGGTCTAAGGACAGGTCAAGCTGTGCTTGTCTATCTATTTGTTTTGTTTTGCTTTAATTTATATTGGAGTATAGTTGATCCAGGCTTCCCGGGTAGCTCAGCGGGTAAAGAATCTTCCTGCAATGCAGGAGAGCCCAGTTTGACTCCTGGGTCAGGAAGATCCCCTGAAGGGACAGGCTACTCACTCCAGTATTCTTGGGCTTCTCTGGTGGCTCAGATGGTAAAGAATCTGCCTACAATGAGGGAGACCTGGGTTCAATCCCTGGGTTGGGAAGACCCCCTGGAGAAGGAAATGGCAACCCACTCCAGTATTCTTGCTTGGAGAATATCCCATGCACAGAGGAGCTTGGCAGGCTACAGTCCATGGGGGCCCAAAGAGTTGGACACCACTAAGCACAGCATAACTTTGATTAGCACAGCAAAATGCTGTTAGTTTCAAGTGTACAACAAATGAATCAGTTATACACACACATATATCCACTTTTTTTTTTAGATTCCTTTCCCATACAGGCATCTGTTGTTTTTTAGTTTGTTTGTTTTTTAATTCTCTCCCTCTCTTTTTAAGGTACAATGGACATATAACATTGTATTAGTTTCAGGTGTACAACATAATGATGATTCAATATTTGTATATATTGTGAAATGACCAGCACAATCCACGATTGCAATGTAGTTCCAATTTTCTCTTGTGAAGTTTTTTGCAGTCTTGAACGTACATTCGAATCACCCCTGAAATCTTGTTAAAATGAACGCTGTGATGAGTAGTTCTGGAGTGGGCTGACCTTCTCAGCAGTGCTGACCGTCTTCCAGGTGATGCCCGTGCCCACTGAGTCAGGGGTTACCAAACCTCAGCTAGCTCCTGATGACCCTTGCTTTCCTTGCTCACCTTCCAAAATGGTGTGGGGGTGGGGTTCAGGCCTGGAGTTTTGAAAACTGATCTTTCCCTCCTCCTAAAGACTGGAAGCTCCTATTTTCACCTCCAGTCTTTGCTTCCCTTCTGTTCTCCAGGATTCTTCACAGACCGGGGAAAATGCTACCACAACCATCTGTGCAAGGTCCCTCGATGCTGAACTTCATGGGGTGGAGACCAGAAGTCACTGAATGAATGGGCTATAGATGTGATTCTCACTTTTCCAGAACTTCAGTGCTTTCATTTCCACTTTAAATATCTGATTTAGGAGAGAAATGGGTAGAGAACAGGTGTTGGGAATTGTGTTCCCTCTGTCATCTGTCATCATTATTCCGTCTGTTCCAGTAGAGGACTCTTTTTTGGCCCTTTCTTGACACTTTTGCTCTAAACATGACCTTCCTCCACCCTGCCATGAGAGAGAGAGAGAGAGAAACCTCTGCCATGCTTTGAGCATCCTGGTACTATACCAACAGATTTGCACCACTCTGGCATCTGGGCTCAGTTACACACGATCCTCTCCTTCTGTAGGGGATGGAAGGAGAGGGACTTGGTAGCAAGGCACATTTACATTACTTATTGTAATATTTGCAGTAGTTTACGAGTAACACCCTCACATCATCACTGAGGAAACTGAAGCTCAAAGAGGTTCAGTGACTCATCTAAGGCCACACTGCTAGAAATGACTAGCTGGGATTGGATCTCAGATCTGCCTGACTCAGCCTTCTCCCCAGGTTTTCTCCCCAGAAATCTGAGCAATTCCGAGGTCCCTGTGTGACCATGCTGGGTCTCTCAGTGCGCTTTTCTTCCTCATTAGCAGCTGCAGCACTGAATTCATGAGAGTACAGTTCCAATTACCCACCGAGGTCTCCCCTCTGTGTGGAGTCCTGGGCCCCTCCAGTGTTCCTTCTTTTGGAAACAGTGAAACCATTTTCTCTCTGACCCTTGACTCGCCACAGATGGGCCTGGGTTGGAATCCCACAGCCACCTCTTGGACAAATATGCACACATTCCTTAAACTCTCTGAGCTTCAGTTTCATCCTCTGTAAAATAAGGATGATAATTGTATGTCAGCTGAGCTATTGTAGGGTGATGAGAAGAGGGCATCTAATGCCTTTCAGAGTGCCTTGCATCAGGCAGGAATGAAAACAAAACAAAGCTTATACCTTTTCTATCCTTGATTTTTAAACTTTTTCATGGATAAGGACTAAGACAGCCTCTTATTGGCCCCTGAGTCTCCCTAGCAACACAGCCTTCCTGGGGCAAGTGGGGAGTGTGTGAGATGAAGCGATTTCCCAGCTCTTACTGAGAGCGGGGGTGGCGGGCGTGGGGGAGTGGATGTTTGGGGGTAGGGGGGTGTCTTCCCAGGGGGAGCAGTGGTAAAGAATCTGCCTGCCAATTCAGGAGATGCAGGAGACATGGGTTTGATCTCTAGGTTGGGAAAATCCCCTGGAGGAGGGCATGGCAATCCACTCAAGTATTCTTGCCTGGAGAATCCCATAGACAGGGGAGCCTGGCGGGCTACAGTCCATGGGGTCGCAAAGAGTCAGACACAGAACACAACAATAATAAATAATAACAGAGCAAGAGGGGGCTGAAGCACACCCTGTTCCCTATGGAATTTGGGGACCATACCCGGACAGACCTCCAGAAGTTATTAACCAGTATGTGCAACATGTGTGAGTGGAGGGCAAGGGGGAGAACCAGAGTTTGGCAAGACACCAGCAGGCAGGCTGGCACTCTAGAGGGGCTGCTGAGCATGAGCCACCATGGTGCCCACCCCCTGTCACTTCCCCAGTGCCCTGTCACAGGTGCTCAATAAACAATTGTTAAAGGAAGGTGCTCTCTGGGGACAGGGGCTGGCTGAGCCGATGGAGGAAGCGGTGATGGCCCTGAGTCCACACTGCATGAAGGCCTGAGCTACTTCCTGACAGACTTGTTAGAGGTGCGGGTGAATGAGCGACAGGGCTCAAAGGAGAAAGAGTATACTCTTTCCTATTGATGGTTGCTTCTGTCAAACTCCAGCCCACCTGAAAACAAATTTTAAGTAACAGAATGGAAATAATGAAATACAGTGGAGATCTTCAGTTTTGAGAACAGTTTGGAGATCTTCAGTTTTCCAGAACGAGTGAGCGACCCCCACTACCACACTGCCTCTCCTTTATGGAGCCTCCATCAGACTTGGGAGGCCAACACAAGGTCAACCAGACTCTCCATTCCAACTCCTGCCAAATTTCTACCCTCTGGCCTATGCATTTCTGCAGAAACTCCTTTAAGCGGATGGGGCATTTGACCCCTTCTGTCACCTGATGAAAAATGCTTAACCTGGTCTTTTGTCCCCTAGCTCGCATCCCCACCGCTGACTGCTCTCAAGAGATAGTCTGAGGAGTATATCACAGACAAGTGCACATACAGTCACAGCACCCTGGAGAAGGACCACACACTTACATACTCATTAACATGTGGATTGACAAGTACCTCTCTCCTCTGTAACCCATGAGGAGAGGGAGCCTTGAGTCTCGGCCACTCTGTTCCCTTACTGTCTCCCTGCCTGCCCTGCCCCCTACAAACGGTGCCAGGGCCCCCTCCTATGCTGCCAGGTACACAGCCTCTAGTTGCTTAGCAACGGCGTGCCTCTCCTCCCTGTCTCAGCAACCTCTCCATAGCTTTAGTATCAGCCACAGCAGGGAGAGCCAGGCTGGACCTGACAGGAGCTGCTGCTGCTGCTAGGGAATGTGTGGGGAAAAGTCCCCAAATAGGCCCAGGTTCTTTTTTAACATTTATGTTCCACACTGACTCTCAGAAAGTCCTGCCACCCTCCCTTGTCCCCAACTTCTGCCAGGCCGCTGATTCCCCCTCCCAACTGGACATCTCACCCCACTGCTGTGCTCTCTCTGCCCTGGGTCTCTGGATCTGTCCCATGTGATCTGTTCCTCTTTTGAGGTTCAAGGCCCCTGGTAATTCCTTGTAATCCTGTAACTCCACGTCCACAGGTGTCTATCTCTGGGGTCTCTGTGGTTGTCCCAGGCTCTCTTTAGGCCCCTCCTGCTTAGAATGAGTAACTGTCTGTCTCCCCTTCACTAACACTTATCCCCTCACTCCCCACCTCCAAAAACTGATCACTGTGATGACCCCATGTTGCCTTAGCAACCATGACCACACCCCTTGTTTCTACCTTTTCAGGAAAAGTCTGTGGTGGGAGGTGCCTCACAGAAATGACCCCCAGGCTTTCTGCACTCAGCCAGCCCCCACTTCAGGTTCAATGGAAACTGACATTGAACTTCTGGCTAACCAGAAGAGGACTGGCTCCAGAAAAGCAAGTCCTCTCTGCTGCTCTCCCTCCATCTCATCAGCTATAATGTCAGAGTCCCAGAGAGAAGCTCTTGCAGAGGCTCAGCACCTGCAGTGGGCAGGAACCCGCCCACCCAGAACAGTGCTGCCTAGCGCTGCCCCAGCTGACAAGAGTGCCTTCCTAGGGCATGGCGACGATCCCCCTGTCTGTGTCACCTGGCCTGATCTCTTTACCTACCCCATCTCCCTCAGTCCCCGAGGCTCGGGTCTGACGATATCATCTGTGGATTAAAAACCAGGACTAGGGAGCAGTCAGCAAAGAGATGGCTGAGAAAATACTTCCAGAGTAAAGGAAGATGGGGTGGAGCCCAGCTTCTAGGCAGGGTTGGGTTGGAGGGATGCTGAAATGAGGGCATGAGAGAGATTTAGGGAGGGAGGCCTGGATTCTGCCTTCTAGCAGAGGAAGCCAGCAAACAGCAGATGGAACTTTCAGGCAGGAGGCCGGACCGAGTGACCTCACCCAAACCCTGTGGTCTGCTGCTATTGCAACCTGGCGAGTCTCCCAGCTCTCCTGGGTCCCCAAGTGGGAGAGCTTTTTATAGTTCACTCCCCAACTTGGGTTTGAATAATTAAACAAGATGGACAGAAATAGAAGCCGGACAGCTAAGGCGGGTTATTTTCGGGTTTTCTAGAACACAGAGTGCTCCTGGGCGGCACCCCACCCCTGTAGGGGGTGGAGCCAGCATGACGGCGATGGGAGATTCCTGTGGGGGAAACCCACCCGCATCCCCCAGGGTTCCTTGGGGTGACAGGTTTGCTGTCAGCCAGAGGAGGGTCTCACCGCTTCTTCCTGGTCTTCAAGGAAGGAGAGGGCTCTCTCAGCCTTCTGCTCATAGCTCCACCCCTGGCAGGAAGTCCCTTCTGTTGTCTGTCAGCCCTTCTACTTCAGAGATGGTGACAGATATTGAAAATCAGATCGATAAGCAGCTTCAAGACAGACTGAATCAGGAGGAGGTGGCTACAGCTCCTCTGGCCAAGAAGCTGGAATCAGGTGATAGGAGGTTTTGTGTCCCTCTCCACCCCAACTCCCCATATATCTGTTGGGAAGCCGTGGTTGGGGGGAGGGGGATGAGGACTGGCGTGGAGGATGGGAGGCAGAGCAGGAGAGAAGAATTGAGGGTGTATGTTGGGGGACGGGGTGGCGAACTAGGCTCCAGAGAAGAAAAGACCAAAGCTGGATTAGTGTCAGGGCTGAGAAACTCTGAAGGGGCAAGAAGCTCTCCTCTTCTAGCTCCCTGGTGTCCTGTGTTCCTGGCATATGCTCAGCCTGGGTTTGCTGGGACAGAGCTTTAGCAGCTGAGCTGGGGATGGGGAGCGGTGGGGAGGGCCCCCTCAGTTCTCCATTGCAGACCAATCATTTGTGGCTTGTTTGCATAATACTTTTGGTTCAACCGCAGAGATTAGGGCCTCACCCCAACTCTACCCTGAGGCTTTAAAAACCTGGGGCACAGAGGGGGCACTTGTCATGTTTTCTCCCTTTAGATAACAATTTCAGGGGTGGGTTTGGAGGTCAGATTTCAGGAAATACTGAAATACTTATACTCATTCATTCGTGTTTATTCATTCAACAAACATTTCAAAAGCACAACTCGAAGTCTTGCCTTGTGTTGGTGCTGGGAATAAATTAGTATGGCAAGCTCCTTACTCTCAATTAGCCTGAAGTTTAGTAGGGAAGATGGCCATCTTAAAACCTACTCTCCACCATTTTTGAGCGCTTACTATGAATTAGATACCATACAGGAACTTCGCAGAAATTGTCCCATTTAATCCTTATAACAAGTCTGTGGTCTAAGCAGCATGCGCCCCCATTTGACAGTTAGTAGAACCGAGAAGAGATCTGTCCAAAGTCACAAAGCTTGTAAACGGAATTGGAACCTGTGTGCACGTGATTCCAAGTTCTGTGCTCTTAACCAGTGCCGTTGTGGTGGCTAACACAGGAAAGAAAGATTTAAGTTCATTAAATGCCGTGGATATTCAAAAGAGAGCGAGACTGTCTTTAGCTTTGGGTATGTGCTATGCGTGGTTGGGTGGAGCAATCAGGGAAAGATGTGTTTTTGCCCTGTACTTCATTCATTCTACAAATTCTTAAACTGAGTATCTAGATACTCCGTCCTTTGCTCTTGGTGCCGAGGATCCTGAAGTGACCGAAGTCCTTGCGCTGTGGACATGCTCTTCAGGGACAGAAGAAAGGCTGAAGTTATAATTGGGCGAATCGTAAAGCCAAGTTGCCTTTACCCTCAGAGTTGTTCTGTTCTCTCCCAGGGACAAATACCCAAATTTCTGGGTAATCTAGAGGAAAGACCCGGCCGTCCTACTCTGGGAAGTCCTTCCTAACGTCTATCCTGCATTTCTTTCTGTTCCAATAGATTTCCCCACCTCGCATTTCATTTCTCTTTTTCAAGGCCAAACCTCACAGCAGTAACCCGGCAGGACGAAAGCGTCTGGCCCTTTAAGGCCACCTTCTTCCCCCCACGTGCCGTCTGGTTGGGCTGGCGACGCTGACGCACGCGTGACGTCAATGGCAGCTGGCGGAGTCTGGGCACGAGGAGCGAAGTTGGGATGGGGGTGGAGGGGCGAAACCCAGAGGGCGGTTTATTTGCATTTAAAGGGGCCACTCCAGGGTTGGCGCTCAAGGCTTTAAAGATTCGTGTATTTGGAAAACTTTCCGTCTTGCGCTAGGGGACAAGAAAAAGGCGTGGTACAGCTAAAATCTGTCGTGACTAGACTTTGCGATGTCGATTATGTCCTTCCGCGGAAAGGGCGAAATAGTCCCTCGGTGCCGGGACTGGAACCACGTGACCTGGAGGGGGCGGTTGGGGGGTGGGGAGAGGGAAAAAGGGAGGAGCTGGGGAGTCGACTGTCAGGCTTGGTTTCAGCTGCCCCCACCCCCACATCCTGCCCACCCTCCTGCAGCTGCCACCACATCCTGCCCAGCCGGGGGCAGGGAACTCGTGTTGGGGGGCACTGACCCAGGACCCGGCTTAGGCACCCCGTCCCTGCCCCCTTCAGTTCCAGGGTGGGGCATCTGCCCTTTGCCCCGGGCCTGGCCCCAGGCACCCTGGCTCTGAGCTTGGGGGACAGCTCTGCCAACAGTCTTGGACTCCTCTCTGCCTGACTCCTCTTCGCGCCCTACCCCCAGCTCAGAATGGGACTTGTTCGGTCCCAGATCAGAGCCCCATCCCTGGCCTAGCACAGTTATCAATAGACAAATAGAGGTGTTCAATAAAGTTTTTTGTAATCTTAACTCAGTTACACAGCTACAAACACATAAAGAAATTCATGCAACAGAATGCTGAGTGCATACCATGCCAGCCCCTACAAAGCTCAAAGTTGAGTTAAACTGCTGCCCTCAAGGAGCTCAAAATTAGCGAAAGACAGTAAATTAGAAACCAAGAATGCCAGTACAATGAATGCATTGTGTACTGATGAGGTAGATACAAAGAATACAGTATACAGAAGAACAGGAAAACACAAGTTCTCATGGAAAATGTGTACACAGAAGAATCACCAGTATATTACGTGTGCTGATGGCACAAGCAAGGTGGAAGATGTGGGGAGAGATTGGGGGCCTTTGTTGGGATTACTGGAAAACTGGGAGGAAGAATGATCAGCCCAATGGAAAGGATGACATGGATGGAGGTGAGGATGGAGATTGTCCAGATGGCTGTGGAGAAGGCAAGAGGGGTTAACCAAACAGCCAGACAGAGGCCTAAACGGTGGTAATGGCGTCCCAGAGTTCCATAGTCAGGACAACAGTCAGGAGAGCAGCAGCCCTTGTGGATTAGGCAGACCTTTCCAAATTAAGTTGTACAGGGGTGTTTGGGGAAGCACGAATCAAGGGAGCTGCTGAGGTCCCTTTGCCATACAAATAGATGAAGATGATACTGTACAGAGGAGTTTACACACTTTTTAGAACCTTGGTGGGCATTTGTCTAACTCCTAGGGGATTTTATGGCAACATTAGGTGACTTTTCTCTAAGAAAGATGAGTTGGTAAAGGGAGAGAAAGATAAGGGAGACCCAGGCGTCTGAGCCTGTCTAGGCATTTTTCACCTAGTGCATCCTGGGATGGGTCGTCCAGAGGCTAGAAGAAAAAGATATAGTGAGTCATTTTCCGGAAGTCTTTGTTATAGTCTAATTTGCAGCAGTACTCCCTAGATCCTTTCTTAGTTCTCCATGGAAATCAAGACCTCATGTTTGTTACTTTTCCTTTCCTATGAAGTTCTCTCTATAAATAAGTGTATATGTAAATCCTATTCCACTTGTAATGTCAACCTGTTCTACTCTTTCCTACTCTGTTTTCTACTGGATTATCATTTCAGCGTCTCAGGGTCCAGGATACTCCATCTCCTCTGCTGAGCTTATACCTCCCTTCCTTTCTCTCTCCTGCTCTTCCTGGCCCTTTATCAAACCCTCCCAGGTGACTCACCTACCTTCCTTCCTCATTCCTTTGTTAAGGACCCAACATTCCAAGGCGGGGAGGACCAGCTGGCCAATCACAGCCCTGACAAGCCAGCCTCGGGCTTGAGATTGGCTGAGCTGCGGCTGGCGGGAGGCTCACCACGCAGATATATAGGATATTGTGGAGGGGGCTTCTGGGAATCAGCTCTGGGAAAGAATTTGTACCGGGATCGTTGATGTTTTGGGAGAGAATCCTTCAACTAGAGCTGGGGCCAGAGGGGTCTTCAGCTGGGAGAGCCTCGAAACTGAAGCAGGCTGATTGACCCAGCTCTCTTGGTCTCCTGGGACCTGGTTGCCCCCTCCCCACTTTAATTTTTTCCTGTGATCTGGGACCCAGTAGTCTGAAGGCTTAGTTCCCAGGCCCGTCCCTAAGAAGTCTTTTCTAGCAGCCCTGGATCTCTCCAGTCTCAACATTCTGCTTTCCCGACGTCGGAAACAGCCGGAAAATAAACACCCTGATGACTAAACGGTTTCTCCAGCTAGAGCCTGGGGAAGCACTAAAAATAGAGGCCACAAGTGAGGGGAGGTTCCCCAGTTGAGGGGTGGGGGGGTGGGGGGGCACTTTCCCATCGTGCTATTGCCACAGCCCCAAACCTGGCACAAGGCTCTGTTCTTCTCAGAGTCCTTGGGGACCAGGCAGATGGGCTCCCCCTGCTTACCCTGAGGTCCTTCAGGTAAGCCAGCTGTGCCTGATAGGGAAGACAGACATCTTCTGGTGCTGGGGCCCCAACTCCTAAATCTAATGGGGAACTAAGAAGCCACTTTTGGGGTCAAAGTGGGACAGTTTAAATCAGGTTTCCAGAAGGAGCGGTCAGGTGGAAGAGACGGAAACCAAGGCCAAGGAAATAGCCTGCTGGCTTCCTGTCTTAAAACATAGACAAGCCTCCAACCTATTTGCAAAGCAATTCCACTGAACTTGCCTCCTCCGAGGCTCCTGTGGGATAATGGGCCTAACGGGGTCTTGCCCTTGAGTTTATTATAAAGCAGCATGGGCTATCATTCAAAGCAATCTACTTGTATGAACTAATTTAATCTTCACACCAACTTATGAGTTAGGTACTATTATCATCATCTCTATTTTACCCATGGGGTACAGGGAAGTTAAGTAATGTGCCTGTGTTCCAGTTAATAAATGGTGGAATAAGGATTTGAACCAAGGTAGCTTGACTCCCCCAAAGTTGATGCCTCTAATCACCATAACATGCAGCCCCTTTCAGGGATATATTTGTCTTAGCAACCCTTAACCTAGAATTGACTCTTTGTCCAGTAAATCAGACCCAGTAGAAATCAGAGTATGTGAAGAACTGAGTGCCCTTCTGTTCTGCAAGGTTCTTTGAGATCTAAGCCAGATTCCATCATTTCGTCAAGCTCAAGGTAGGAAGCTGACATTGGAGTAACGGGGAGTAAGTCTGACAGGGTCAGTTGTCCAGTACACATGGCACCCACACTCCTGTTGCAAGGCAGGAGAGGATTCACCACACCCTGGAGCAAACAGGAATTATAAACTTTTTAAAACAGCTACTACTGCTTCTTTAATAAGATGCTTTTGGGCGTTTCCTGTGCTGGGGGAAATTAAGGTCACACCCCTTTAAATTGCCCCCTCGGCTGTAAGTGCTCTGGGGCCGCAGGCACCCGGGATTAGGTCACCCAGGAACTATGAGCTGTCGCTTTAAATTGCTGGGCGTCAGCCGAGCCGGGTCCCGGGAAGGGAGGGGGCCTGTCACAGGTAGAGGGAGCAAACGAGCTCCCCAGGTAACCCCCTAGAAATGCACCTGTCTCTTTAAGTGGGGCTTCGGCACACCCTAAGTGAGAGAGATGGAATTTTCTCAACACCTAGCATCTACCCTAAATTTATCTACTAAGACTCCCACCTCCAACTCTCTCGGAGCTTGGGGGTTGGGGGAGTTGTCGATATAGCTTGAGAGCATGGGAGAGTATACGCGGAGTCCGCTGAACCTCCCCGGAAAGGACCTCCTCAAGCGCATGGTGGCAGCAGTGCTAGGCAGCCGTCCCGCCGGCTAAAGCCGGCACCACGGGCACGGGCTGATCCCTTTAGAGGCCTCTGGGTCTTGCCCCCCCACTTTGTCTTGCTCTGTCGCTTCCTCCCTCCCTCCCTCCCGGCAGGCGGAGGGATCTGCCGCTGCCGGCGCCGCAGCCTAGCTTGGAAGGGCGGTGGGGTGGGGGCCGACCCTGCCCGGCCCGGCCGGCCCGAGGGAAGCGAGGGGCGGGGCCGCGTCTCCGGGACCGCCCCTACTCCGGCCCCGCCCCTCCGCCCCCACGGGTTCCTCCCATTGGCCCCCCCGCCTGTCCATCACCCCCGTTCCCCCACCCCTCAAGCTAGGCTGAGCTGTGCCTACGTCGGCCTCGACTCCCGGGGGCTGGAGGAGTTACCTTTGGAGCCTGAAAGGAGGAAGGAAGCAAAATATCAACAACAGCCGAGGCGGCTCGGGCGGTCGGCTCCGGTCCCCCGTCTGCCTGCCCGCCCGCGCGCCCACGACGGGGGCCCAGGCCCCCCGGCGCCGCCCAGGGCCCGCGCGGACGCCGTCCTCACTAATTATTCCCCCTGCCCGGAGCTGCGGCTTCCAGGTGCTGAAGAGCCCCGGGACTAGGGGCGAGAGCTA
Organism: Bos javanicus; assembly: GCF_032452875.1. Taxonomy (NCBI): domain Eukaryota; kingdom Metazoa; phylum Chordata; class Mammalia; order Artiodactyla; family Bovidae; genus Bos; species Bos javanicus. The sequence continues at coordinate 14,496,148 of NC_083870.1, forward strand.
CCCCCTCCCAGCCGTGACATCCTCCCTTCCCCCAGCGGGGCCGGTGAGTAAAGAAAAATAATGCGCCTGCCGCTTTAAGAGGCCCCCTCCCCCACCCCGTCCTGAGGTTGGGGTGGAGGGTGGTCTAGACCGTCCCCCTGGGAGGTGGGATGGGGTGGCCTCCTGGGCTGGGAGGAACTCGCGGAGCGGGCTCTTTTCGTGTGGCGTTGGTGGGAGATTACATGGGGGACTGTTTGGGTGAGGGAGTCGGCTGACGGGGACAAGTAGAGTGGGCTGTAATTCCCTTGGGTGTTGGGATCGGGGTGGGGACGGACGGCTTGGGGGCGCGCCGGTCTGTTGGTGTCCCGGGGTTACGGCGGACCCCCCAGTGGTCTGGGAAGGGGCGCCATCCTCAGAAGGGGTCTCCGGTGACAGCCAGGAGCGACTGACATTTTAACAGCCGGCCCTCCCTCCCTCTCCCTCCTCGCGCCGCCTGTTCCCTCCTCCTTGGCCCGAAATGGTGCAGAAGGGGGCCTGGGAGGGCGGCGGGAGGGTGGGGGCGGGGGGAGCCGCAGCTGTTTGGGAAGCGGGGGAGGGAGGGGGGATGTTGTTCAGATGACACCAGGGTGGTGGGTTGGGGTGTGTGAGTGTGTGTGTGTGTGTGTGTGTGTGTGTCCGTGTCCGGGGCCCGGGCTTGCCCGGTGCCTGTGGAGTTGGGACGCGGAGTCACCGCGGAGGTGGCCAGGCAGGGCCTTTCCTTGGGACCTCCTCGCCCTCTCCTCCCGAGACCCCTGATCTGGTTTGTCAGTAGACCCAACTGGAGAACCCCCGGCCAGAAGTTTGCAGCTGTTCAACATCTGGGCGAGAGTTCTCCAGTCGCTTTCTTCACCTATGGCAGGCTGAGCTGGGCTGGGAGTGGGGGGTCTAGTGAGTGTTGGGGGGCTTTTGGGGACGGAGAGCCAAGGAGACTGAGATGCATCTAGTCTTTTACTCCAGTGCCAGCCCCTTTCCTGTCTGGTTTGGTCTTACAGGCAGGGTCTCCTTTCCCCTAGTGATTCAAGCTAATCTCTCAAAGGCCTCCTGAGGTCTCTCCCTAATGAAAGGAGGGCTCCTGAGTGTGGGCACCCTTGGAACCACTGACTTAGGTTATCCCAGGTTTGTCCTTTGAGTGGGAGGCTTTCTCTGCCTCTTTTTAAGCAGCTCATTGTTGGTGGGTTGGGGGAGGGTACAGTGGGTGGATCCTGTGTCCCCCTTTTCAGTGCCCAGCCCCCTTTTGAGGTCTCTGTAGCCTTGGTTTCTTTGGTTTGGGTGAGTGGTCCTCCCCACCCCTTCCCCCCATTCCCTCTGTGGGTCTTCTAGGCAATTCAGGGCCCAGCCTGGACTATGGGAAGTTTAACGTCTGGGGCGGTGACCTTGGGCTGCTCTGGCCTCCAGATAGCAGGGGAGCCCAGGCCAGCAGGAGATTGGGTGTTTTGAAGTTAGGGAGCTGTCCACCTCCCACTCCCCTCCAAACCCCCAACAGGGAAGTCTTAGTAGTCAAGGAGAGTGTTGAAAAAAGCACATGTCAGTGTTCACAGATGTCCACCCTCCTGTGGCCGCCGGGTCACACCCGCCCCAGGACTTAGCCTGGCTGTCCCAGCTCCCACGGCATGCCTGGGAATGAATTTCCTTCCTGTGGTTTCCCAGTGTGTTGGGCAGAAGATGGGGGTGGGGTGGGATCAGTGTGAAGGTGGCTGAGTACCCGTTTGTATAGAGTGACTGGGGAATCACTGGAGTTCATGTGTAAGTCTTTCCCCACTTTGCCCAGCAGACATATGGACCCTTGGGTCTCAGTGGTCATATTCTCTTTGTTGTAACTTCCATGCCACCCCTCTCCCAACACTACCGGTAGGTGTTTGTAAATTTGTGTGTGTGTACATTTGTAAAGGGAAGGGTTTCTGATTTCTCTGTGGGAATGGGGAGCTTTTACTTACACTCCTTTAGAGGCCAGAGAGGTTGTTTTTTAAATCTGAGGTCACACAGCAAGTCTGTGTCAGTGCCTTAGTCCAGCCACCACTCTCAGGCATGGCTTCATAGCAGGGAGAGACCTCAGGAAGGAGGACTCGGTCCTTCCCCTTGGAGGCCCTGGTCCAAGGGGAGAAGCAGGGCCCTGGTAACGGGGCATGGGCATGGGAGGTTCTGTCTGCTGTACCCAGTGCCTGGAACACAGTAGTGGAGGACTTGGGAGTGTGACGGGGGTGCCCGTTCCCCCCTACTCTGTACCCGCTGTCCCTGTGCTGGAGGAGCCTGGGCTTCCCCACTCTGCCTCTCTTGGCTCCTGGCTCTTCTCATAGGCTGGGAGATATGATCGTCTTTCTGGCTGCTTGTTACATAATCTCTCCAGAAGGTGTTTTTTTGTGTGTGTGTGTGTGTTTTTTTAATCTTTCCTGGGTTTTTCCTGGGAGGTGTGATGAGGGGAGAAGGCAGAGGGTAGGCTCTTGAGGTTGGGGCTGGAGAACCGACAGTCAGGAGGCTGGAGGAGGCCTCCTGGCCTCCAAGAAGGACAGGAAAGAAGAGGCCTTGGGGTTAGGCCCTCACTGATTGTGGCCTAGCCCCTCCTCCTCCCCGACTCTGCCCTGGGAACGTCTCTGTGCTGTGGATTTTCCTGGCCCTTGTGCCCCCAGAGAGGCCTGCCTCTCTACTCCTCCTGTCAACCGTCTTCTGGCCAGCCAGGCCCCCACCCTCTCCGTTTGGCTTTGGCCCAGGCTCTCAGTGCTCGCCCTGGCCTGGTGTGGATGGGACCCTGTGTTGGACACTTTGCCTCCCACTTGTGTGCCTCTGTGGGCGGAAGGCGCCAGAAACGAATGGGTGGGCCCAGCATTTCTCCCCTAGCTGTGTTGAGAGCCAGGCCTCTTGCCTCCGTGTCTCTCTAGTCCAGAGCATGGTGGCCTTACTGGAGAAGGGGACTTGGGGGGGATGGGTAATGGAGACCTCAGCTCTTGGGAACAAGTCATAGCTGGTGTTCACCTGGGTTCTGGAAGTGGGTCTGAGGATCAGACCTGGCCCTCGAACCTCAGCTCAGGTTCTGGGTCTTGAGGCACTATGCTGACAGGCGTGCCCCACCCCTTGGGATCAGGGCTGGGGCTCTCCAGGCTCTCAAGCCAACTGGTTTGAGGCAATTATCTGCCTTTTAGAGGGAAGGAAGAGATGGTGGCGGAGCCAGCGTAGCCTTAGCATCATTGTAATCGCTAGTGGCTTTTACGAGCCAGTCATGGGGCAGGAGTCCGGCCAGCCATCTGTCCTTCGGTCCCAGTTTGGTGACTTACTCATGGGGTGAGGGGGAGGCGTCGGTCGCAGGTAGTTCTCTTCTGGGAGCTGAACCCCTTTCTCTGTGGCGGTTGATGTCCCTGTCTGCCCACAACTTCAGCAGGCAGAATGGAGCTTAGACTTCAGGAAGGACTTAACAGTGGAGGTGGACGAGGGAGAGAGAGCGCGCTCCAGCTTGGCCGGAGAAAGACGGATCTCAGAGTACTTTCTTCTCCAGTGGCTCTTGGTGGCTCTGCTGAAAGGCCTTGAACTTTGGCCTAGTGTGGATGGTGCTATTTGGCTCCTGGAGTATTTATCTTCTCTTCTCCCTCGCTGTCTGGGACTGCAAGTATCCTGAGGAGAGTTTGTCCTGGACTTGTGGGATGGCTCGCCTTTGGGCCCCTTTCCCCTGGCAAGGGCGGGTGAGTGGGGTCCTGTGGAAACCAGCATGCCCGGGTACATCTGGCAGGTCCATAGCGTTTAGTGGCACACGTGCATGGAGGTGTGCAGCACATACATACGGTGTGTCCACACCCTGGAGCCACTGCGTCCTATGGGGGTGGGGGCACTGAAAGGCAAAGATAATTAGAAGATCAGAGACTGGGAACAGGGTGAGGGGACTGGAGGCAAGAAGGCAGAGGCGTGGAGAACCCTAAAGAGAGGAGTGTTGAAGGGAGCTCGAGGAATTGAGTCTAGAGCTAGAGCATGGTGTGTGAGTTGGGGAGGCCTGGCTGACTTCTATCACTGCCCTTTGCCCACCACTCCATCCCCGCCACCATCTGTCCCTCTGTGGCCCTGGCTCAGCCTCCCTTGGCCCCTCATGCTACCCGCATGTCTTTGGGTGAGTCCACTTTGCAGATGTACAGGAGTTTCACCTAGCTTTGTGGTGAGCAGAGCACCTGGGTCTTTGGGTGGTTTGTCACTGGTCTCCGTCGCACTCCCCACTCACCCAGATAAACAAGGCCAGTCCGAGGTATCAAGGTTACATCTGAGCCCTCAGGCATCTCGGGGCTGACCCCTAGCCTGGGCGATCCCCAGGGCCCTTTGCATCTGATTTTCCCTTTTCTTGAGGCCGTGTCCACAAGCTCCCCTTCCTGGGAGCCTAGCCATGCTTGTGGCTGATCCTCTCTAGGGTGGAGGTGGGCCATGCGTTCACTGACTCTGCACGAGATCCTGAGAGCTTGGGACTGGGGGATGACAGTTGCGCCTCCTGTCTGGTCTCTCTCCCCTCTGTTGTAGGCTGGGAGGAGAGGGACTTGTCTGGAGCTCTGGCCTGTTGCTGGCCTCACCCAGGCGGGACCATATTTACTCACTTAAACTCACCCTCCCAGCCTCCCAGGAGGCTCCAGGCTCTAGGCCTGGTCACTGACCTTGGCTTGGTGCTCTGGCCACTCCCTGAGGAGTTAGAAAGGCCCAGGAAGCATATAGAGAGGGAGCTTGTTTTGCTCCGCGGTCATGAGCACTTTACCCTCAGGCAGTACCCCACTCACCGTGTTTTCCAATATGCTTTGGAGACCAAAAACTAAAACTTTTGAGATCCCTGGGGACTGGAGGAAGGAAACCTCCATTTATTGTGTCCCTGTGTGCCAAGCTCTGTGCTAGGCATGGAAACGTAGGAAGATTCATTTATTTCTCATACACTATTTCATTTGTTTTTTCCTTTGTAATTAGGGAGACTGAGTAAGAGATTTAAGTGACTTGCTCAAGTTTTCCTAGTTAGGAGTTGCTAAGGGTTTTTGTCTAAGATTAAGGGAAGGATCATGCCCACAGGAAGGGCAGTGGAAAGGAAGGCCCAGGGAGACCTGGGGGTAAAAGGAAGATACACTGAAGGGAAGGACCAACTCAGTAGGATTCCCCGACAGGAAGGCAGAGGATTAGGGTCTGGTGGCAGGTTGGGGGTGGGGCGGGGCATGCTTTGGTTCCCTGAGAAGGTCTTCTGATTGACTGTCATGGGGTAAGGTTCCCAAAGCACGGATATGTAAGCAGGAACAGGTGACACTCAGACTCCTCCTGGGTACTGGTTAGTACCCTCTAAAGCTGCCATATGAGATGACTGAGGATCAGGAAAGATTTGAGCCACAAGAGTCCTGGGCTTGTGCGAAGGGTGAGAGGCATGGCTGACTTGAGCCTGATGGTAGGGAATCTGCCCCGGAAGGAATGTGCTGTTGCTCCCAGGAAGGGAGACCCTGCCTGCTCTCACTCCAAGCTGTGCAGGGAAGCGCTGTGCCCACCAGTCAGCCCACCTCTGCCTCTTACTCCTGGTGACCTTGGGCAAGTCCCTGCCCATCTCTGAGTTGGTTTCCATATCTATGAAACAGAGATGCCTCCCCTGGGGAAAAAAAAGGTTAAAAGGTTCCATGGGAAAATTTGTGGTACTCAACACAGTGCTTGGAAAGTGGCTGTATCCTTTCTTCCAGACATCAGCTCCAGCCTGGCCCTGGACTTGGCTGCTAAGACCATGGTCCTGAAGGTGGGGCAGGGGCGCACTGTGTCCCAGGCAGGAACTTGATGTGAGGGGGGCTGAGGAGGGCCTCGAGAAGACCCAGGGGTGGGCTTGGGAAGCTGAGCCCACCTCTGCTCTCCCCATCCAGACATCTCCTTGTCTCAGAACTGTCCCCTCCTCATTTCACCCCAGAGTGTTAGCAGATCCCTCTGGCTGCTTACTTATCTCTCATGATTTCCCTGCCCCCACCCCTGCCAGCAAATACTTGGGATTGAGGGTTGGGAGAACGAGGAGGAGTAAGAGAGAGCTGATGCTCAGACCTCAAGGGAAGACCGACAGCAGGAGTGGGTGTGGGTGGGGAGAGGAGGGTTGGTCTCTTTGTGGAGTCTCCCCGCTCCAGCTGGATCAAGTAGCACGGAGGCAAGGGGATGGGGCAGATGACCTCAACCTTTAGAGCCTGTGTGTATTGACGGTTGGGGGCAGACCTGGAGGGAGGGCTGCTTTGGAGAGTGTTGCCTCAGGCCTTCCCAGTCACATCTCTGGGCCGCTGAGCCCCTTCCCTCCACCCCCCACAGCTGCCTGCCCCTCTCTGCTGACTGCCCTGTGCATACCCCATGGTGGCCTGTGAGGCCCAGGCTGACTGGGTGGGGACAGGTGTCCTGGCCCAGCTGTTCCCTCTTGTCTCCCCCACCTGTCAGCCCAGAGGGTGGGGAGCTGAAGGGAGCAGAGAGGAGGAACCTCTTGGCCTCCTCACCTGCTCGCTGGGGTGGGGCCCTGGTTGTAAAGTGTAGCAGAAGGATTGAGAGCAGACGATAGACTGGACTTCCTCCTTAGACGGAGGGTAGCTCTTGATGATAGAAGTGGCAGAGAAAGCTGGGTACACAGGGATCCTCACTGTTAGTAATCAGAGGGGTCTTTGTACAATATCTTCAAGAAAGGGTGAGAAACTGCATATCGGTGAAGGGCGTGGATCAAATTTGGGGGCAAGTGTTTGCATAGATCTGTGCAGGTACTTTCCCCCCACCACTCCCCCCCACCACTGTCTGCCCGTGGGGGTGGGGGGTGCTCCATCTGGCTGGGCATCTTAACCTCACCTGGCACCTTTCCTGAAAGCAGCAAGCTAATCCTGTAAGAGCTGCCTGGCTGGCCGCCTCGGCAGGCCCACGCAGCCGCACTGCCTGCCCTCCCTTGCCAGGGGCTTAGAGGACTGTCCTTCGAGTCAGAAGGAGATCCAGCTGCCACCCGGAGCGGCCCCTTTAAATCCTCGGTGGCTTCCCGAGGTCATGATGTCTCTAGGAGGATTTGCTCTCCCTGATTGGATTGGCCTCTTTGGGGTGGGGGTGCTGGCGGTAATAGTAGGTGAACACTTTGCATTCTCCTCCACTGCCTTCCCTTCCATTGGAATTGGTGCTGTCCAGTGTGAGGGCTCGGCCTCAGGCCCCTCCCTGTCATGTCCCAGCAATGAGGACATGCAATCCCTTCACCTGCTTCAGCCTGAGCAGCCGTGCCCCGTTCTGTGGATGGGGAAAAAAGGACCCTGCTGCTTTAAACAAGGAAACAAACCACTGCCGTGGAAGAGAGTGCCCTTCTGAGACTGTACTGCCTGCTTTTCCCCACTTTTTTCTCTTCAGTTTGCTCTTCCTTTGGCCAGGGGCCCACACCTCATAGTTTTCCCAAGCCCTCATTTCCATGGGCAGTCCCTCTCCTGATCTAACCATCAGCCCACCTGCTGCAATGGCAGGCAGCCTAGACCCAGCACTGGTGGCATTAAGCTCACCCCAACGGCTCTCAAGCTGACCCGCCCCCAAGGCCCCAGCTGCCACTTTCACTTCTGTCTCCTGAGACCCCAGAGGGAAGTTGGGTGGGGAGGTGGAAGGTGACACACTAACCGTCCCAACCGCCCCACCTCCTCAGCCGAGGCTTCGCTGACCGGGCCCCCGGCCACCACTCTGATGGAGATGAGTGGAGTGAGCTTAGGTTGCCAGGGAAGGGTTGGCTGCAGTGGGAGGCATGGTGGTTAGATAGCAGGAAGAACTTCCTGGGATAGGAGACCATTGCTTGACTTCATTCTTTCAGGGGGTATGGCTGGAAGCGTAGGTATTATAACTGGATGAACAGAGGTCAGTTTGACCTCTTCAAGGTAGGCAAGGGATCGGCTGTCTTCTAGCTCCCGTGGTTGGACTATAATGCTGTGGCCATCATCCCCTCCCAAGAGTTACCAGCTGCCCATGCTTGGTCGAGTAACGTCTAACAAAGCAAATTTTAGCCCCAGAGATGACTGAGTTCACAGACAGCCCTGGGAAGTCCTCTCTGTAGTCTTCACATCTGTCTTGCACACTGCACTAGGCTGTTTCCTCTCACTTTGCACTCTTGAGAGTGGAATTTAGACATGGAGACAGAAATAGAAGTAAAGGACGGTCCACCCCTAGCCTACCGCTGCCCCAGCCTTGTCACTAAAGAGGGGACTAGGGCTTTTCTCCGGAGGACCCCCAGGCCGTTGTGGAAAGATCACACTTCACCTCATGAATCTTGTAAAATTCCTCCAGCTCCAGTGTTCAGTTGCTCCTCGTAATTACACCTTCTCCCCTCTCATCCCTTCCTGGACAGGGGGCCTAGACAAGAGGGGAGGACCCTGTTGGATTGAGAGCTCTAGACGGTACCACTGGATCAAGTGAGGGATGTTTTCTGGAGAAGGATGAGATGGGAGACCTGAGGTGCCAAGAACTCCACCTGGGGTCCCTGAGTGCCTAGGGATGCTGGGTTGGGGTGTCCCAGGCCCTGGAGTGGGAAGTAGAAATTGATGGAATAAGATCAGATACACTATGCAAATGCCCATGCAGATGAGCAGTAGTGAGTCATTACTGATCAGCCTGCTAGCTAGAGCATGAAGCGAGGCTCCAGCTCGGCTTCCAGAGCTGGCCCCCCTAATGACCATGACAGCGACCTTGGGTCAGTCACTGCTCTAACCGGAAGCAGGTGCCCCAGCCCTGGGTCGGATAGCATTCTGTGTGTGTGAGGGGATTTGTTTGGCAGAACCTCTGCCTCCGGGGCCCGTGTGCCCCGCCTGGCACCTGCCCTCACCTACCATGAGCCTCTTGTCAAGCCTTGGCCATCTGTTGTGGAGGTTGTCGTTCCGAAAGCACCCCCTCTTCGTCAGGCCTGTGCCTCCTCTCCTGGCCTCCACGTTGCCCTCCCCTCCTAAGCTGGAGGACGGCACGTAAGCGGGCCACCTCCACTGTCACCTCTCCATGGTGTCATGAGAGTCCTGATCTCCCTTTCTTTTTGGGGTTCTATAAAGAGCATAGGAACAGAATGTCTAGGCTGGAAGGGCACTAGGGTACCTGGTCCATGCCACCTTCCCATTGTACTGGCCAGGGGAGGGGGGTGAACCCTGGAGGGGGCAATGACTTATTCAGGTTCACACAGTGAGTTAGGGCCAGGGCAGGGACTTGAACCCAAGCACCCAGAATCCCTACCCACAGTCCCAGTATTTCCCTGGGCTGTTCACTGCCCTTCCTCACCTCTCCCTTTTCTACGAGGACTCCATCTCCTGTTACCACTTCCCCCGTCCCCCCCTCCCCCCAGTTATTTCTGAGGTCAGCAGTGTGGCTCCCAAACCTGCTAGGGACTAGGGTGGGTCCTGGGAGCCAGCCCAGAGGCCACTAATGGAAGGCCAGAGCTGGGTGGGAAGTGCTAGAGGTTGGGGGTGGGGGTCGGCAGCTGCCTCTTTAGGGAGCCATTGGGCCTCTGAGCTGCTACAGGAAGGATGAGAGCTAGACTACAGGAAGGACAAGCTGGGGTGGGGAAGCAGTGGAGGAGGCTCAGGAGACAGACCCTCACGAGAGAGGCATCTCCTGGGCAGAGAACAGGATGACCCATCCCAGGAGACTTGCCAAGGAGAAGAGGGCGGGAAGCCCAGGGTGGAGAGTTGTCCAGCGGAAGCTGGAGGGAGGGCCTCTAGCCCTGCTCTCCACGCTGGGTGCTCCTCTTGGCAGGTCAATTCCTGTGCCTTCAACTGGGGCTGCAGTGCCTGCCTCCACTTAGGGCGCCTGGGACCTAAGACACCGCCCCCCCGCCCCCCGCCCCTGCTGCCCCAGGTCCAGCTTTCTTGGACTGGTCCTTCTCTCCCTCCCCCCAACCCGACAGCCCGCCCCCAGGTCCCCTGTCGGTGAGTTAAAATTAGCTCAGTGCCCAGACTAAAAATAGCCCCTGCCCAGCCCTGAGGCTGCTGGGCTGGGGGAGGGGAGTCCCCGAGGGAGGGGACGATGGTGGGAACCAGGGGTTTGGGGAGTGAGCCTGCCAAACAGTACGTTGAAGAGAGGAGGAGGAGGATGGGGATGGGTCCGGCCTGTGCCTTTGAGAGCAGACCCTAGAACTCTAGGGCAAGTGCGTGGGAGGGGGCAGAGAGAATGGAGAGCAGAGGAGCCAGGGAGCAGTGGGTGGGGAGCTGGCTGGGCGTGTGAGAATTGGACTGTGCAGGGTCAGGGAGAGGGGCCCTGCCTCGGCCCAGACTTTGAGGGGAGGGGAATGCCCCCAACTCAAGGACTAGTATAGCGTTTGTGAAGAAAGGGCTCTGCATCCCCCTGAGGCTGCAAACCCCAGGACTCCTGCCTGGGCCCCACCTGTCAGTGGTCCCTGAGCTCACCTTCCCACCCATCTTCCAGAGCCCCCACCCAGCTTGTGTCTGTGCTTAGAGAGAGTGGCTTGGAAGGTTGTGAGCCCTGGAGTGGGGCAGGAATAGAGGCAGTGCCCAGGGTGTTGAGAGGGCTCCTGGGCCTTACTTACGCTTACCTCCATCCACCCGCTCTCACAGCCTGCCTGCCCTCAAGCCTGGACCTAGCCAGAGCCCCAAGAGCCAAGATGCTCTGTCCCAGGCCAGGTCTGGGCCCAGTCCTGGCCCCTGAAGGTCTCCCTGGCTCTCCCTGCCCTGCCCTTGTCTGTCTCTTGGCGGGACTGCAGGTTTTTGGGGCGGGGATGGAGTCCTGTGGAGTTATGCCCCATGCCCAGCCTCCATCAGGGCGCTGCAAGCAGTTGTTGAACCTGCCTCTCGTTCTCTACCCGCCTCTCTCTGAATCTTTGTCTCTGGTCTCCTGCCTCTCGCTTTCTCCTCTGGCTCTCTCTGTCTCTGTCCACCTCTGCCCCTCACTCTGCCTTCCTCTTGGACTCTACTTCTTTTTCTGTGTCTCTTTTCCTGCGTCTGTGTGTCTGTCCCCCTTTGCCACCCCCCTCTGTGTCTGGCTCACCCACGCCTCCCTTGTTAGTGAGCAGGCTGCTTGAGGCCGCCTGACTGTGGGGGTGACAGGTGGATTGGATTGTCACCCCCTCCCCCAGCGCCTGCTGCTTATTTCATGCCCTGCAGCCCAGCCACAGGGAAGGGGCGGGAGGAGGGATGACAGCTGTCTCCAGCGCCTCTTGCCTTCCCCTCCAGTCCACAGCCTGCAGCCCTGAGCAGCCTGGGAGGAAGGGATGAAGGGCCTGCTTAATGAGAGTTGCCTTTCTCACTGTGGAAGAGCAGGGGTTTGAAGCCCGTTGCTCTGTGACGGGGGCTGCTCACTCAGCCTCTCTGGGCAGCTGCTCCATTTTGACTTGCGCTGGTGTGGCAGCTCTGAAAGCGGATGCTCTGCAGTGCCTCCGAGCCTCTGGGCCACTGGGACAGAGGATGGATCTGGGTGGAAGGGGAGCGGGGAGGTAGGTGGTCCCCTGACAGCAACAGGAGAGAGGAGGTGGGGGTTACCTTTGGAAGGTGCCTGTCCCGCAGCTCTCCCAGGAATGGCAGCCCTGCTGCAACGGTAGCTCCGAGAGGCTGCCCTGACCGCTCCCCCCACTCCTCCAGCTGGCCCCAGGCCACCCTCACACAGGAACTGAGATAGCATCATTCTGAAACCCGAGAATGGTTTGAATATTGCTCAGGTACCAAGAGGTGTTACATTGGGGGAGGCAGGGGCCTGTTACTTCTCCCATGCCCCCTCCAAACCAAGACCCCCTTTAGGGTACACTTTATGTATTATTTGCAGCTCCTTTGCTTGTCAGTACAACCCACATGTTCTTGTTGGGTCTGTGGCCCAGCAGAGAAAACTGGTCGTCCGTGGGGTCCTCCTGGAACCCCACCGTGTCTGGTCCCCTCACTCAGCCTCTCCTCCTTGTCAAGAGTGTTGTGAGAGAAGCCTCCTGGCCTCTTTGCACTCCACTAGCAAAGGCTTCTCTGCAGCCACCCTTCTCCACAGTGGGTCCTCGCCTGCCTCCCTGGGGCTCAGCTCAGCTGCCATCCCCCTCGTCCTACACTCCTTCTGTCTCTGTGGGGTGAGGCCCTCTCTCTGTCTGCTCCCACTTACCCCCCAGTCCTGTCCTCCCAGCACTACCCAGAGTAGGTGAATCAGAGTCAGCTGGAGCCTTTGAGGGGGGACTTTCAGTGACAGCTGCCAGCCCGAGTCATAGCTGTGGCCTGAGGTCAGGAATGATTTGGCCCTGGGGCCATCAGAGCAGAAAGGCCATCCTGGACAGCCCCCTGTCTGCATAGCAGCTCTTCACCCTCCCAAGCCTTTGGCCTCCAGGAGAAGCAGCCAAAAGCCAGTCATCTGGGAGGGCTTCCTGGAGGAGGAGTGACTAGCGAGGGGAAGAGGAGTGGGGCTGGGCCCGGGCGAGGAAGAAAAGGCTCACATCTGCATAACAGATGCTCAGGCCTCCGGCTCCTGGCAGTTGGTTAGGTAATTAGGCAGAGGGCTAATTAAGGAGATCCAGGTGTTCATTAAAATTTCCCTAATTGGCTAGGAGGGAAGCTTGGACAAGGTAGGCTTCCATACCTTGGATAGGGTCAGTTTAGGGTTCATCATGCCCACCCAGGCCCCAGCCAGCCCTTTACCAAAGTAAGGGCTGAGTTCATTTTCTTGCCCCGAAGCTTTCCAAGACTCTGCAGCAACAGAGAATGGATGGATAGCAGAAGGGGAAAGGATACAGACTGAGCCTGCTTTATGGGAGCCTCCTGGTGAGATAGGAAGAAGGACTGCCCGTGGAAGGGGCATCTTCTCCTTGGGCAGTTAGCACAGAGGTGAGAGTGGTAATAGGAAGGGGCCACGGGAACCTGGAGTCATGAAAGTGCTTTGGGGCCTTGGCAGGGACTGAGGGTGGCTGAGGCCTGGCCTGTTTACCCGGCTCTCCTCTGTCAGCCAAGGCTCAGTGGGCCTCGGTGCCTTCCCTGTCTTCTCAGTCCTGTTCCCTCTTGCATCCCGGCTCCCCCAGCATGAGGCGGGGGTGGGGGGGGCGGTGTAGGAGATCAGCCAGGGAGCTGGTTGCCAGGCGACAGTTGCCTAAGCAACCCCATCCTCTCCATCTCCATGTGCTCAGGGCTGCTCCTTAGAAGACTTCAGAGTCTCACCCTCTGTACCAACCAACCTGAGGGTAGGGAGGGTTGAGGACTGAAGTGGCAGGAGTGGTTGGAGGGTAGATGGTGTCCAAATAGGCAGGCTATTGGTGCAGCTGGGAGAGGAAGAGTTGTGTTTCCACAGAGCACAGAGTGAGGGGAGCTGGTCCTGCAGCAGGACTAACAGAAGTTAGACCCCAGGACGAACTTCTCACAGGGTCATGGCAATAAAACAGCCCTTCCTTCTTTTCAACAGACATCTCTAGAGCTCCTCTTCACAGGGGATAGAGTGGTGAAGAATATAGACGTGGTTCCTGCCCTCATAAAGCTTCAGTCCTATAGGGGAGCCAGGCAATAAACAGAAGCACGGAATGATGATTATTTACATTCATGATAGGGTTCCCTGGTGGCTCAGCTGGTGAAGACTCTGCTTGCAATGTGGGAGACCCCAGTTTGATCCCTGGGTCAAGATCTGCTGGAGAAGGGATAGGCTACCCACTGCAGCATTCTTGGGCTTCCCTGGTGGGTCAGCTGGTAAAGGATCTGCCTGCAATGGGGAAGACCTGGGTTCCATCCCTGGGTTGGGAAGATCCCCTGGAGGAGGGAACGGCTCCTTACTCCAGTATTCTGGCCTGGAGAATTCCATGGACTGTATAGTCCATGGGGTCGCAAAGAGTCGTACACGACTGAGCGACTTTTACACACACACACAAACACACATATTCATGATAAGTGCTAAAAAGAAAAGATTAGAATACTACGAAAGTCAGTAATTTGGGGAGGACCTAAGGAAAGAAGTTAGATTGTAGGAATGACTTTTCTGAGGATCATGAGAGCAAAGAGAGCATGGGCCATAAGCTGAAAGTGGTTATATCTCAGCAAAAATTTGCTGGTGAACAAAAGGTGACAAGAATGAGGTAGTAAAAGTAGGAGAGAGGGACAGGTGGTGCTATAAGCCAGAGGAGGGTTATCGTGACTGCATTACCAGTCTGGATTGGGGTTTTCAAGGCTAGATCAGAGAATCCTGTTTTAAAAGCCCTCTTCTCGAATAATTAAATTTTAGGAAAGCCCTCCCTTGCCCTCAGTATTTCACTGCCAAGCCCATACCACTGAAACTCTGGAAAATACAGCCTTTGGGTTGCACTGGAAGGCAGAGGAGCCGAAATCCTTGAAGTAGAGCCTTTACAGTGTTTGGCAGAGGTTGGGGTCACAGGCAAGGGATGGGATGGCTGGAGCTGGTTCTCGGTCCAGATGTCGGCTCAGCCAGCTCAGGGTTGACTGGGCTGTTGTTGGTGATGTCCTAGGGCATGCGTGAAGGTAGACAGTAGAAGGCCCAGGGTCCATGGGGCACCCTGAGGGTAGGAAAGCGGGGAGAAGTGTTTGGGGATTTCTCCCTGGGAAGAGAGAGGGAGAAGTGGAGGGTCCCTCCTGGAGTAGAGAGAGAGCTACATTGTTTTCCAGAGATACCTGGACTCAGCAGAAGTGCTCTTCCTAGCTAACTGAGCTAGGGAAGGCCTGAGGGAAAGTCCTGGTAGTGGGAGAGAGCGGGGAGGGATATTCCTGGCTCCTTCCAAGTCCACAGAGTCCCTGCCGGCCCTCTCTGCTCCCCTCTGTGGCCAAGGCAGAACTTCGGCATCTGCCGTGGAACCCAGGGGGCCACAGTTGATTGGATATGTAAAGGCTCCAGAGAAACTCAGCAACCACTGAAATGGGGGCTGGGGAAGGGGTTCCAGTGACACCTCTGTCCGAGTTGGGTGGGGGAGGTGAGAGCCCACCCCCCTGGACACTGGTGGGCTCTCCCGCAGGGACTCTGCGGAAGGGGAACTCTCGAGGAGGGCTGGCATGTGGCCGGGACTCCTCCCAGGACCCTTTCAGAGTGGCTTTGGGAGGTATGGGCTCCCTGCCACCGTCCCTCACTAATCCATCTCTGGAATCAGAGCTGGAAGGGCCCTGGGGTCATCTTGTGCCTCCATCCTGGGCCCTTCCTGCTCCCCCACCCCCACCCCAGCCGCCTGGCTTGTTAGAGCACTGTCCACCCCGAGCATGCTCCTTTTCTGGCTCGAGCGTGGCTGCCATCTCTGTGCCTCCGTCCATCCCGTTACCTCATGTTGTTCAGTGTGGGGCTCCGTTTCCCCTCCTGGCTCTGGAACTGGAGTTCTTCGAGCAGCGGGCCGTGATGGGTTTGTAGGTGTCCTGAGATGGGGGTCCCTCTACCTGGTGCCTGTGTCCCCTGGCTGCCAGCAGCCTCTTTCCTGTATGGCACTGATCTTATATTTTATCTGCTGCTCGGAGTTGAGCAAAGTTGGGGGGCACTACTCTTAGTCTGAACTTGGGCTCTAGACATGGCTCATTCCTCTAGAGCAGGAGTGTGCAAACTATGACCCATGGGCCAAATCTGGCCATGCCGCCTGTTCTTAAAAATCTAGTTTTACTGGGGGCACAGCCACACTCATTCCTTTAATTGTGTTGTCCACAGCTGCATTCACGCTGCAGTGGCAGAGTTGAGTAGTGTATGGCCTGCGAAGCCTGAAATACTTACGATTTAGCTTTTTAAAGAAAAAATTCACAGACCTCTGGTCTAGAGGGTTTGTTTGTTTGTTTAAAGCAGCAGAATCCTTTCTTCAAGCCTGAAGTTTAGGCCAAGGCCCACTGAGTAGAACAGATTGGTGTCCAGGAGCCCTGGTTGAAGGGAGAGAGGGCTTCTTCAGCCTGAGCTCTACTCTGGATCTGTAGGCTCCAGGGCTCCAAGTCAGGTGTGAGACCCACTGCTCTGGACCTGCACTGGTATGTTCTTGAGCCAGGGGCACAGACACACTGGTATTCTGGTAGCAGGTACCCCGTGTGAGCTGTTCACACTCTTGGAGTGTGTTCACTCGGCCCATTCTCTGCACCAGGCTCCGTATGGGAACCGCCATCCTCGGCCAGTGGGGCAGCCGGGGAGCCCAGGTGTCTCTGCTCTGGGTGAGCTCTGGGAAGAAAGGAGGGCCTGAGGCATTCTCTAGGACCCAGACCCTTGGAAGTCAAGGAGCTTCCTGAGTGTATTCTGTCTGACCTGAAGCCTGAGGGCAGCTGTGATGGTGTGGGGAAAGCCTTTAGCAGAGTCCTGGGCCTGAGTGAATTCTAGCTTGTGCTTGGCTGTAGTGTGCCATCACCTCTTCACCACCATCTCCTCGGTTTGTGGATGGGGCTCAGATGCTGCCAGCCTCTCACAGGGGTGCTGTGAGCCTGGTCGGTGTGCCCAGGGAGCTGGGCTGCAGGTAGCCACGGCTGACAGTCCTCTTGTAACCCTCCCCACCCAGGAGGCTGTGCAGAAGGTGTCCTGCAGACCATGAACTGAGTGCTGGTCCAAGACCGTTCATGAGCACAGTGTAAGGTGTGCCGAGACCCGCCACCCAGCAATCCCCTCCCTTTCCTGGCACTGAGGATCCCCAGAAAAGATGGGGAGGAAAAAGATTCAGATCCAGCGAATCACCGATGAGCGGAACCGACAGGTGAGGGGATCCTGGAGCCCCACAGAGTGGTTGTGGATAGGGAGTTGGCCTCTGCCTCCAATCCTTCTAGCCACTCCAAGAAGGCTTCCTGGAATAAGGGGGCTCTGGAGTCTATTATGGAAGGGCAAGGGCTGAGTTGGGAGAAGAGGAACCCCCATCTCCCTGCATCTCTTAGGAGTCTTGAGTCCTAGAACCCTAGGGCTCACCGCTGCTGCGGCCAGGCAGACCTGCGTCCCTCCCACGTTCAGCGTGCAGGCCTCAGAACATGCCCAGGCACTTCCCCTTTCACAGGGTGAATCCCTCCCCTCCTCCTATCCCAAAGGAAGAGCCTGGAAGCTCTTGTTTTCTCCTTCCCTAACCTCTTCGTAGCCTCCATCCCAGAGGTGTGGAGTTCTGTCCATCTGACTTCTTTGCCTTCAGTGAATTGGCTCCAGGCTGTGTCTTGGCCATGTTTTGGCAGAGAGGTGCTGACCTGTTCCTTCCCCAGACAGGGGCTCCTAAGAACAGGGCTGTGTTACCCTGAGGCAGGGGCTATGTCCAGCTGCCTGTGGGTGGAACTTCTGGGCAGCCCTTGACTGAGCCACACCTGGCTGCCCACCCACCCATCTACAGGTGACGTTCACCAAGCGGAAGTTCGGGCTGATGAAGAAGGCGTACGAGCTGAGCGTGCTCTGTGACTGCGAGATCGCGCTCATCATCTTCAACCACTCCAACAAGCTGTTCCAGTACGCCAGCACGGACATGGACAAGGTGCTGCTCAAGTACACGGAGTACAACGAGCCCCATGAGAGCCGCACCAACGCCGACATCATCGAGGTGGGCCGCGCGCAGACCCCGCCCCCGCCTGGAGCTGCACACCCCACGCCCACGCACACACACGTGTACACCTGCCCCGTGAAGCCCCCTCACCCATGTGCACACGCATATAAACCCACATCCTCTCACACAAACCCCGGGCCCGAGAAGGAAGGAGGGCAGCAAGGTAGCTGTCAGCTGGGGCTGCCCACTCCGCCCACGCCCACCCAGCACTGTCTGAGCCATTTTCTTCTCATCTGTCAGGTATAACATGACATCTCTGCTCTGTCTTCTCTCAGATTCTCTCTCTCTTTTTTCTTCCTTCTCCATCTTTTGATGTGCTCCTGCATCTGACTCTTTCTTTCTCTGTCTCGTTCTTTGTTTCCATCTCTCCTGCTCTGTCTTTGTCCCTTTGTGGGTCCCCGTGGCTCTGTTTTCTGTTTCAGAGAGCGCCGACCTGATGAACCATTAAAGGACATGGGCTTTGGAATCCAGCTCTGGCCTTTTACGGGCTGTGTGGCCTTGGGCAGGTGGTTTAGCTTCCACAAGCCTTGGTGCCCACCCCCATGAAATGGGGCCAGTGCCTGCTTTGAAGAGTGTTGTGAATTGAATGAGGCAGCCCAGTGTCTGCTTCTCTCACTGGGGGTTCAGGACCTGTGCCGATGAAGAGGGCGCCTGGGAAGCCACAGGCCTGCCTTCTGGGAGCAAGACTTGATTTCAACAGATAGGGAGGAAATTCCTTTATTTTTATATTAGAGAAAACAGATTTACTCTAGACTAGAAAGTAAAATTTACATTCATTTCCAAGACAAAACAAGTATCTGTGAAGATGTTCTGAGCGTGGAGAGGGCGGCCTGGGGGTCTCCTCTAGACGCACCAGGCGTGCGTGCCCTGCTCTGTATGAATGCACGAGAAAAGCATGAGCCTTTGGTCAGGGACAGCGCACAAGGTGGTGCATGCTAGGAACTCAGTAAATGCAAGGAACGATTTTGCCTTTCTCCCTCTTATTCTTCTCCCTTTCTGTCTCAGTCTCTACTTCTCTCTTCCGTTCTTTTTTTAAATAGAGCCCAGGGGTGGAGTCAGGCAGTCAGCCCTAGAGCTGCCTTCTCCTGAGGACCTTCTGTGCCTCTGGCCAGCTCGCCTAAGGCTGCACAGGCACCAGCGGCTCAGGGCTGGCCCCTCAACCCATCCCCCAGAAATGCCCCGCCCTGCCACCAACCACAGAGCCACACGGTGCCCCAGGAGGGGTGGGCCACCGTGAGGGGAGGGGGCTGAGAACCCTGAGGTGGGGAGACAGTAGGGGAGTCTTGGGGAGGGGCTGGAAGGAGCGCCAGAGGGCAGGCAGGGGAGGACCCTCACCCCTGCTGACGGTGGTGGTGCGGTTACAGACCCTGAGGAAGAAGGGCTTCAACGGCTGCGACAGCCCGGAGCCCGACGGGGAGGACTCGCTGGAACAGAGCCCCCTGCTGGAGGACAAGTACCGGCGCGCCAGCGAGGAGCTGGACGGGCTCTTCCGGCGCTACGGGGTGAGCCCCACTCACTCTCTCTCTGTTGGCCCCCCTCCCGGCCCCTTCCCCCCAGGCGCTGCACAAGAAGCACAGGGAATGTGAGAGCCCTGAGGTGGACGAGGTGTTTGCCCTGACC
Source organism: Bos javanicus (assembly GCF_032452875.1). Taxonomy (NCBI): domain Eukaryota; kingdom Metazoa; phylum Chordata; class Mammalia; order Artiodactyla; family Bovidae; genus Bos; species Bos javanicus. The sequence continues at coordinate 14,515,142 of NC_083870.1, forward strand.
CCCCAGACGGAGGAGAAATATAAAAAGATAGACGAGGAATTTGATAAAATGATGCAGAGTTATAGACTGGCCGTGAGTAGTCGCATGGAGGAGCGCCTCCCTGTGGTGCATGGTGTGGCTTTGCGCCCCGCCCCGGCCCTCGGCGGCCTCTGGTGGATGTTCTGCTCTGAGCCGCGTGGGGCTGTTGGTGACCACTGAGGACCCTCTGACCTTGGTTGTGATAAACCCGTGACCCTTGTCATGGAGCATAAGCTGGGAGAGTCCTGGAGTGTCCCCCTCACCAGCAAGAAGTGTGTAGATGGACTGAAATCCTTAGATGACTAGAAAGTAGAGAATGTGCTTTTTGTCCAGATCTGTTTTGGGGAGAGGCCCCTCTCAGCCTGCTCTGACACCCCAGCCCAAGATACTCAGTTGCACTGTTGAGGGGAGGCAGAGACTGCTGAAGGGGAAGAAAGTGAGGTGGGTGAACACCCTCTATAGCAGGCGGGCGGATGAGAGACGACTAGTGAGGTGACGCCCCGACCCATGCGCTCGGCCTTAACAGCTCTGTGTGTGAGTTGGAGTCTATACTCAGGGCCTCTAACCTGCTCTCTGTGTGTCCTGCCTGGCTGAGGACTAACCCACCTCCGCTAGGGGGGTTCTAGGTGTCCCGGGTCCATCTGCTGTGAGTAGAGTCTTCTTCTCATTCTCTGGGCCAGAACTGGATCCCAAAGCACTCCAGCCTGCGTCCTTCCTTGGTGGGAGGGGCAGGCATGATTCCAGGGGGGCCCAGAGCAGAGAGATCAAGCTGCTGCTGGCCACAGGACACACAGCCCAGAGACTATAGAGAAGCCCCGGCCTGCCCTCCCAGGCAGAGTGGGTCCAGGCTAAGGGGTCACCCTGGCCTGACCCTGCCTCTCCTTCTTCTGTCTAGTCAGCTGTCCCGGCCCCCAACTTTGCCATGCCCGTCACGGTGCCCGTGTCCAGTCAGAGCTCCCTGCAGTTCAGCAATCCCAGCGGCTCCCTGGCCACCCCTTCCCTGGTGACGTCGTCCCTCACGGACCCACGGCTCCTGTCCCCCCAGCAGCCAGCACTGCAGAGGAGCAGCGTGTCTCCCGGCCTGCCCCAGCGGCCAGCCAGTGCAGGTGAGTGAGCCGACAGGCTGGGGGAGGCGGCAGTGAGGTGTGAGGACGTGCGGACTCTGTCTCCACAGCGACTGTCCCACGTCCCCCACTGCAGCGCTGTCCCATGTGCGGGGTTCCCGAGGGAAGGGGCTGCAACTCCTCTCCCTGTTCAGTTCCCAGGCCTCCCCCTGGAAGGGGGCATCCTGTCAGCTCATGGTTCTTTTTCCTGCAGGGGCCATGCTGGGGGGAGACCTCAGCAGTGCTAACGGAGCCTGCCCCAGCCCTGTTGGTGAGTAAAGCTGCTCTTCTGTCTGGGAGTGGGCCAGAGTCTGCCTGCTCAGTGGCTTCAGGTGTCCAGGGACCAGGAGGGACCTAGGTCAGACGAGAGAAAGATCGCAGAACCTGAGTTGGTGGTATACAGAGTCTGAGGACTTTTAAGCCCCTGGATTTTTTTGTCTGTAGCAGTGATTGGTGCGGATGATCAACAAAGACGTAGGCTTAGGGAATTCTGGGCAAACTGAGAACTCACCAACATTTCCAGTGGGAGGAGAGGTTCCAGGGTCTTCCAGTTGAGTTAGGGGTGTCTGGTTGGGGTCTGGAGGACACGAATATCTGACATTGCCGACGATAGAGGCATGGACTCACATACACTCTCACACACAGATATTCTCACTCGTATGGGAATATCCAGACAATAGATGTGTACTTGTGAGCACACATCTATGAACCACAGAAGAAAGGCTGCTCCCTCTGTGCGTACCCCCACCCCCAACCCCAGCAGCTGACAGCCCCTCCTGCCTGTGCCGTTGTCCGCTGGTGACTGTGACTTCGAATGTCACCATTGACGTCACCCTGACATTCCTGCCATTCCCGGAGTGATCCGGGAATTGGGATGGAGGCAGCCACACACTTCCAGGGAAGCAGTGTGCTCTCAGGAGACAGAGCAAGGTGACACTTCTGATTGTGGTCACTCCCACATCTCTGGGATTTAGAATTCCCCAGGCGCCATGTACTACTACCTCCTTGGCAATAGCTATATATGGGGCGTGAAATGGGTGAATACCCCTCCCCCGCAAAGGAAGGGCCAGAGAAATGTCTGCAGACCTTAAGGAACAATGATCCTTGTAGACCCTCAAGCACAGCAGTAGAAAGTGGTTGTGTGGCTCTGGACACATCACACCTCTGCCAAGCGGGCTTTGTTTGTGCTTCTGTAAATGTGGTTAATGATACGTGTCCTGTCCGTCTTGCAGGGTTAGTGTGAGGATTAAATACGCTGAGATGTATGTGAAGGCCCTGTGTTGGTTATGGAGCGTGGAACAAGTGTAAAAGATGGTTATTCTGCTTATTACCAGTCTAATTATGGGGGCAGCTATGTCACCAGTCCGCTAGTTCCAGTAACACCACCACGACAAGTTCATGGTGCGTCTTTCCTGGCATTCCCAGCTCAAGGCAAGGGGAGCAGTCTGAGTATTGATTTGATCTTGTGACCAGGATCCTCACTGAGTCTTAGCTTTCAGGCTGCCACCTTTGCACAACCTGTGTCTTTATGGGCCTGGTTGGGGGCAAGTGGTAGACTTCCTGTCATCGGTGACCAGCTCCTACCACCTAGCCCCATCACATCTAGCTTGGAGTCATGGGGATGAACCTGATGATTGAGGAGTAAGGAGTGTTCTCCCCCTATTGCCAAGACAAGGTCGTTTTAGGGGAAAATTAGAGAACTCAGGCCCTACTCAAAACCTGAGCATGATTCTGAGAAGTTCTGGGTGACAGGCGTTCTGGCACAGCTAATAAGGATAAGTGGTAGGTCCATGTTTTTCCTTTTACCCCTTTTTTTTCACCTCTCCAGGAAATGGCTATGTCAGTGCTCGGGCTTCCCCTGGCCTCCTCCCCGTGGCCAACGGCAACAGCCTAAACAAGGTCATCCCTGCCAAGTCTCCACCCCCACCCGCCCACAGCGCCCAGCTTGGAGCCCCCAGCCGCAAGCCTGACCTAAGGGTCATCACTTCCCAGGGAGGAAAGGGGTTAATGCATCACTTGGTGAGTGGGGTGTTTGGACCAAGGGCAGGGGCTGAGGAATGGGAGAGTGGGGAGGGAGGACAAAGCTGACCTCCAGTGGAAGAGATGAAAGTTAACCAGCAGCCAGGGCTTCCCGAGAGAATGTGGAATTGTGGCTTTTTATGAGCTCTTCCTCCCAAAGGGCCTTACGAGAGGTTGGAACACAGAATTACCAGCCTCACAGGGGGTGAAACAGGACACAAGGTGGGAGAGAAGGTTCCCTGGTGATAACAGGGGGATGAGAGGAGGACTTGCCCTTACAGCAGAGGGACGCGGGTTAGCCTGTGAGGATTTCCTCACTGGTGGGCTCTGGGAGATAGCACCTTCGGAGATCAGTGAAGAGCTCTGTCATTCTGGGCCAGAGAGCTGCCCTGCTCTGATGCAGAGGTAGATGGGATGGCCATGGGGGCAGGGGTGTGAGGGAAGGGCAAAGGCCAGAGACTGAACCATCCCCTTGGTTTTATTTCTGCTCCAGACTGAGGACCATTTAGATCTGGTAAGTGAGGCTGTGAGGTGTTTGCTGTGGCTTTGAATCCCGGGCAAGCCCGTTGCTCTGTGGCCCCAGCATGGAGTGCTGTGTGTGCCCTGTCCTTGTACCTGTGTGTGCGCGTGGTGCTCGGTTAGCTGCCAGGAGTTGTGCTTAGTGCCAGGTGGGATACAGAAGTGAATGGGGTGGGGGCAAGGGGTCACACGTGCACGTGTGTGTACCTGAGTGTCTGTGGACATCTTCCTGTGATGTTGCTTTTGTGCAGACTCATCTCTGCGTGTGTGTGCACATGTGCGCGAGAGGGGAGCGGGCGTGCCCCAGGCCTCAGAGGCCCCATCTTGTTGTGTCCAGCATGCCTGCATTAGGCCCCTGCCCTCTGACTCTACTCAGGCCCACCCAGGACAGGGCCCTCCAGCGGAGTGCCAGCCAGACAGGAAAATTGGCTTTCTGGGGAAGCTGAGGCCAGGCAAGGCCAGAGTTGTCCTTGGCTGTGGGTTTCCCTGCCTCCCCCATCTCCGTGTGCTCCTTCCTGCATACAGCCCGTCTTACAGGCACTCAGAGGCGCACACAGCCACTCTTTCTCTCTCTCACGCACACACACGTACATACTCACCCTCAGCCGGAGTGGGGCGGGGGCTCCTCCCCCCCCGCCCATCTCCCTGATGGGAGGCCAGAGAGGCTGGAAAAGGCAGGCAGGCTTTGGCGGCCAAAACGGCGGCAGTTTCGGCCCCACTGTGGAGTTGGAATAAACAAGTGACTCAGCGGCAGATGGAGCTGACAGCCCCACACACGTGCGTGCGTACACGCAGGCACACGCCACGCCAGGCCCCGCGTTCCCTTCACACATGCCAGCGCGCTTCGAGCAGGCTGTGTGCTGCAGTGTGGCGGACGGAGGGGCCAGCCAGGAGGAGAGTGGGGGTGGCGCCCCGGCTGGTGCTGGGGCTACAGGGCCAGCATGTGCACCTTCCCCTTTGCACATGTGTAGGTGGGAGTACATCTGTGTGTGCACGTTTCTGTCTGTGGATTTCAGCATCTCTGTATGCACCTGTGTGTGTGTGTATCTCTGGGGCCTCCATGTTGAGGCATCCCACCTGGGCCTTGAGTTGCCCAGGTGGGGTTTGGAGTGGGGGGCCTGGGTAAAGAAGCCCACACATCTACCACCTCTGACAGACTGTTTTCTCTTGCAGAACAATGCCCAGCGCCTCGGGGTCTCCCAGTCCACCCACTCGCTCACCACCCCAGTGGTTTCCGTGGCAACACCGAGTTTACTCAGCCAGGGCCTCCCCTTCTCTTCCATGCCCACTGCCTACAATACAGGTGAGTGTCCATGTTACATGTAGCCGGGTGCTGTTGACCTCGGGGCAGGGGTGGGACCACAGAGGAAACACAACGTATTCTCTGGGGGCTGCCCCAATCTGAGGAAGGTGTTGATTTGGGGGAGTCCCCAGGAAGTGGTACCCCGTTCCAGTATTCTTGCCTGGAAATCCCATGGACAGAGGAGCCTGGTGGGCTGTATAGTCCCTGGGGTCGCAGAGCTGGACATGAATGAGCACATACACAGCACACTGCCTAATTAAGGGTGCCAGGTTTAGCAGATAGCAGCATCAGATGCCACTCACACGGTGCTGGTGTTCCTGGAACTGTCTCTAAGACATAGTTACAGAAGAATTATTCATTGTTTTCGTCGGAAAAATCAAATTTAAGTGAGTGTGAGTATCCCTTATTTTTACATAGGATCTGATGGAGATGGAGAGCCCTGTCCTTGGGCAGCTCCCGTCTGAGGTGGGCTGAGCAGCTGGGTGACTCAGGCTGACCAGGTCGGGGAGTGGGGAGGGAAGCATGTCCAGGTCCGGAAGGAGGAGGATGAAGAAATGAGAGAGAGGGAGGCGGTGGAGGCCCGAGAGGAAGCATGGTTAGGAAGGTGTATCCAGCTTCCTGGGGAAGCCAAGTAGGGACTCTAGGGCAAGGTGGAGGAGGAAGAAGCGGGCTCTAACCCTGATGTTGGCTTGGTGGAATGATGATGGGGGAAGGGAGGAGGAAGTCCCATGAAGGTGGGGGAGGGGATCTGAAGTCTGTTGAAGGTGGGGGAGGGGATCTGAAGGTGACGTGTCACTTGGTGACATGAGGGAGGCCTCTGGGTAGAAGAATTCAGAAAGGACACCCAGTGCTTGGACTGTCTTGGGTCCCCAGGGCTGTCCCGGCCTCTGTCACCCACTCACACCCTCCCAGGAACAGTCTGTGACGGAACATCCTCGCCTGCATTCCAAGCTGCTGTGTCAAGAAGGACTTCCCAGTGCAGAAATGCCTTGTCACCTTGCTTCATAGCATCTGTGTGGCTGTGACCCTGGTCTGTTTTTCTCACTGAGGCGAGCCTCTTATGTTCCCCAGCTTCTCTCAGCTGTGAGTGACTTGCATCAGGGCTGTTCTGCAGTGAAATCAGACTAGACCAGAGACCGCTAAACTTCTCCCCACTCTCCAAGCCCCCATTCCAGAGTTGAATCATGCTAGGTAGGTCCCAGACACCAGTACAGAGAGCCACAGAATCCCACCTCTTCCCTGTGTGTAGAAATCCAGAACCCAGCCCTGTGTGTAGGAAAGGCCCTTAGGGCAGGTGAAAGTGCTGGAGGGACTGCGCCATGTTGAGGGGCAGACCTGGCATGTGTGCTAGGGGTCCAGAGTGTATCACCGGGTGTCTGTGCAGCCCGTTGTCCCTTGCACGTGCTCCTGTGTGTGCACTCCTGAGTTGTCGTGTCCTTGGGCAGCTTTAGAGAGGACTGCTTCAGATGGCTGCACCCTTGGAGCCCAGCAGGAGTTCTCCCCAGTGAGTTGTGGGTGGACGGGGTCTCTGAGGCCCTTTTGGCCCTGGCAGCCTGGGTGGTTGGTAGAGGGCAGCGCTCAGGAGCTGCTGTTGACTGGAGAATCCCATGGTGGTGGTTTCCTGCCGTCTTCTCATGTCCTTCGCCGGTCTCTGCGGAGCAGGAGGGAGGTTAGTCGGTGTCCGTGAACCTGGGACAGACATTCAGCAAAGCCAGACTTTAGACTCTATTTGTCAGGCTGGTGAGAAAGGAGATTCTGACCCTGGGCTGCCCTCGGAGCCCTGCTGGGAAGTGTTTGGGCTTTCTCACATCCTCTGGAAAACCAGGGGCTCCAGTTCCTCCTGCTGCAGGAGTAGTTAAGTAGATCTCAGTCTAAACAGCAGGTGTTTTCAGGTGACCCTCTGTATACAAACAGAACCCCAGTGAACACGTTGCTGTTTAGTTGTTCACTGTTTACAGTCCCTGGCCCCCGTCCAAACTCCAGCTGGGGGTGATCTGCCTCTGGAAATACCACGGGTAAGGGACAGGCCTGGCCCCTTGTTGACACTGGCTGCAGAGGTCTGGCTGTGGTCCTTCTAAGAGCAGACCAAGGGGCCGGTGGGGAGTCAAATCTGTAGGTAGACAGGGCGGGAGTGTGGTGGGAAAGTGCAGGACTGGGGGTTGAGTCCCTACCAGTCACTGGCTGGGGGCGTCGGGCAAGGCACCGCGCTCCTCAGAGTTGGTGTCCTTGTTTCTGAAATGAACGTTGTAAAGAGTTGGTCCTCCGGGCTCCTGTCTGCCCTTGGTCTGCCTTTTAAATTTAAGTGTCTCAACACTCCTGGCTAACACTGTTGTAAGACCAGAGGCAAGCATAGACCATCTATAGAGTGAGATTCAAAGATAATAAAGAAGCCTGGGGTCTTGTCTGAGCTCTGCCATTGGTTTTCACTGTGACCTGGGGAGAGTTCCTCAAACTTGAGGCTGCAGTTACCTTGTTGGTGAGTGAATAATAACAGCAGGTGAATCCTGTGAATATTTACTATGTGCCAGACACCGTTCTCTAAGCTTCATATGCATTAACTCACTCAGTCCTCAAAGCAGCTGTGTGAGGCAGGCAGGTTTATTGCCTCCAGTTTACAGACAGAATGAGTTCACCAAAGTCACATGGCCTGTGAGTGGAGGTGGCCAGGAAGTCTGACCCCATGGCTCGCATCCTGCTCCTATCTGTTCCATTACACAGATAATCCTGTCTTCCCCGCTCCAGAGGCTGCAGCAGACAGCCCCTCAGGTGGTGTGGCAGGGGGCCGGCTGGTCGGCTCGTCCTCCCCACCACAGCACAGTGCTGTCGGCCCTGTTCCTCAGGGGAGACATTTTCTAAACAGTCCCAAACAGGCTGCGGCATGAAATACAACAGGGCTGTGTAAATTGTGAAACATTTCACGGTTCTGTTTGTTCTGTGACAGTGCAAACATCACAGTTTCTTCACTGAGACAGGCATTTTGGAAAACAAGACGCGCCACCTCATGGGGAAATCACCAGACCCCGGGCGGTTGTCCCGCAGGCCCGTTTCCCTCACAGGCCCTCCTGGGCAGCAGAGGTGCGTTCACTTGAGTTTGTGGGCGCAGCAGCTGGAACCCTTGCTGCCACCTGTCCTGTGTGTTGGGCTTGAGGAATGGTGGTTCCAGTCGTTCGTTTCAGAGGCGCCACTCACCTAGCCTTTCCCTCGACTCCCCTCTGTCCCAGAAAGGCACTTGGAACTTGGCAGTCGAAGAGATGACAGTTAGACATATATTAGACTTTCCCTACCTACCTTTTTCTCCTTCTTTTTTAAAACTGGCATTCTAAAAGTGATACCTACACATGGCTGGGGGAAAAAAAAGTTCAACACTTGTTTTAAAAAACCACCTCTCTTTTACATCCTGTTAAAAAGCAGCACCTCGTGGTTAAGATTTGCGTTTCTTTGAGTGCCGTCTTCACTGAGTTCAGATGGGCTGATTTAATTATTCACAGCTATCATTAACAGCTCCCCCCACCTTGATAGAACTGGAGGCGGCTCCCCAGGGCATGGGAGCCTCTATTCTCTTTCGCACAGTGGGAAGCTCCCCCTCACTTTCCTCCCTTACTCTGTACAGATTACCAGTTGACCAGTGCAGAGCTCTCCTCCTTACCAGCCTTCAGTTCACCTGGGGGGCTGTCGCTCAGCAACGTCACTGCCTGGCAGCAGCCGCAGCAGCCACCCCAGCCGCAGCCTCCGCAGCAGCCGCAGCCGCAGCCACCCCAGCCACCCCAGCAGCCACAACAGCCACCTCAGCAGCAGCCCCACCTGGTCCCTGTGTCTCTCAGCAACCTAATGTGAGTCCTGGGGGCCGCCCTGCCGGTGTCCGTGGCGGGAGAGTGACGGGCGGGAAGAGGAGAGGCCTTCAGAGATCTGAAATCCCTTCAGGGTTGTTGTCAGTGGACAGCATGCGAGCCACTAAGTGGCAGGCCTGGCATCCCTGGTGTGGGCCTGGGAGACCCACCTGAGCCTCTCCCCTAGCCAGCCCAGGGGTGGGGGGCCCCCAAGGCTGCAGAAGATGACATGGGTTAGAAAGAAAACTAACACGGTTTATCTTCTTCTTTTCCCTCCTCGGCGCCACCCCCGGCCGCCCTGCCTTTCTGGTCTCTTTCTCCATCCACCTGTCCCCAACCCAACCCCACCTCCCATCTTCTCATTCTCTGTCCTTTCTCTGTCTTGTGACCTCCCCTCACTTTTTCTGTCACTCATGTCCTCTCTTCTGTCCCCTGCACTCCTGCCCATTGCCTATCTCCAGCCCGGGCAGCCCCTTGCCCCACGTGGGTGCCGCCCTCACAGTCACCACCCACCCCCACATCAGCATCAAGTCGGAACCAGTGTCCCCCAGCCGTGAGCGCAGCCCTGCGCCTCCGCCTCCAGCTGTGTTTCCGGCTACCCGCCCTGAGCCTGGCGACGCTCTCAGCAGCCCGGCTGGGGGCTCCTACGAGACGGGGGACCGGGATGATGGACGGGGGGACTTCGGGCCCACACTGGGCCTGCTGCGCCCAGCCCCAGAGCCTGAGGCTGAGGGCTCAGCTGTGAAGAGGATGCGACTCGACACCTGGGTACTGTAGCGTCGCCCCTCCTGTCTGCCGTTGTCTGCTCCACCCAGGGACTGCCCCATAAGCCCCCCAGCCTGTCTCGTCTCCCACCCACAAGGCCTTGTGGCCAGCTAGCCCTTCTGTCAGCCCTCACAGGGCAGGACTGGCACCCTTTTCCCCCGCCAGAGGCCCATCTCCCCTGCCTCCAGCATCAATCCTGCTGCTTGATGACTTCCCCCTCAGAGCTGGCCCTGCCACCAGAGTCCTGGCCCTACTGGGAGAGGGGCGTGGGGGCACAGAGCCTGTAGTCTGGGCCACGCCCTCACACCCCCTTCTCCATCTCCTCTCTTCACAGACATTAAAGTGACGATCCCCACTCCCCTCCTCTCCGCCTCCCTGATGAAGAGTTGACAATCTCACCGCCCACCCCTCCCTGTCCTGGGCTCCTCCTGCTCGACCCCCCACTTCCTTTCTTGTGCTCCGTGTCCTGTTGACGGTTACATTTGTGTATAATTATTATATTATTATTATTATTATTATATTTTTTTTAATTTGGATTCTCGCTTTGGAGAGGGGATGCACCCATCCCCTCTTTCTGCACCCCCCGCCATTTTCACTGGCTGGGAGGGGCTCTTTTTTGCGGGAAGGGGGGGACACTTTGCACGTTGTACACATATGCTGCAGGAGGGGGTGGGGGGCCCGACAGGCCTTGGGAAAGGACAGGCGCCGAGCCCTGCATGCGGAGCCCTCCCACCCCATCCCCCAGATAGAGGGAAATAACCAAAAAAACTACCAAACAACAAAAACCCCTTACAATAGACTGAGACCCCAGAGTCGGCTCAATGAGTGGTGGTGTGTTTTAGGGGGAAGAGGAGGCAGAGGTTCTGAAAAGGGTCTCTGCCTCCGGGCTGTTCTTGTGGCCACGGGCCCATGGGGCAGAATACCCAGGCCTGGGCCCCAAACGCCCCTGTGCATGCGCACGCACACTCTCCCATTCTTGTGTGAGCTGCGCCTCCAAGGTGTGGAGGTGCTGGCCTAGCGAGCACTGGGGCTGGAAGGCTGCCTGGGAATCCGGGGCTGTCGGGGAGGGGGTTGAGGTGGGGCCCCCTGTGAAGCACAGTAGGAGAGAGACAGAGCCATGAGGAGAGAGCTGAGGAGGGGCCGAGGGGCTGGGGCAGGGGGTGAGTTGGGCCCCCTCCCTTCCCCAGCGTTTTCTCTAAGATATACAGTGCAATAGCTCCCCGTCCCTCAGCTGACACCAGCCCAGCAAAGCTGGCCACGAAGTGCAGGGCGAACCGGGAGAGGGAGGTGGCTCCGCAGGAGACGCCTCAGGCACCCTGGGGTCCTTGCATCCAGGGACTAGAGTGAGTGAGGGGACTCGCTCTTCCTTGCACGTACACATCCCCAGGGGAGTGGACCTGGGGTGGTGTGCGAGGCTGGGAGAGGGAACAGAGGAGGCCCGAAGAAGGCCTGCCTCCCTTCTTTCCTCCTTGCCCCTCTCCTGCCCGCCTCCCAGCTCCTTCCGCTCCTGGCCCCCCTCCCCTGCTCTTGGCGCCCTCATTGTCTCGCTACCTCCTGCCCCACCACCCCCAGGCCGCATCCCACCTTCCCTCTTGGCTACTGTAATTGTAAATAGCAACCTTTGGAAAACGTTAGCAGTGTAACAGTCCAGGAAACTGTTTTTTTGTTGTTGTTGTATTGATATGAAATGAGATTCTATTTTTGTCAAAGTATATTGTAATAATAATGACTCAAACGGCCCGTACTGTACAGACGAGATTCTTCTGCTGTTGTTCTTGCTCCCCTCCCTTCCCCCCAAGTCCACCCTCTCTGCTGCCTCCCCAGTGGGGGCGGCCAAAACGTGGGGTCCAGGGACCTCAGGCTGGATCACAGATCAAACTGGAGGGGGCAGGCCCCCGGCCCGCAACCCACCACCACCCCCTGCCCTCCAGGGCCTGGTCTGGGGTGACGTGGGCAGGCAGACTGGGGCCTGCCCCACTCCTTCACAGAAGCCCAGCTCCTCTGCCCAAGGGCTGCAGTGCTCCCTTGGGGTTTCATCCCGATGAGAAAGTAGAGTTAGACAAGGCCCGGTTGGTTGTGTGGTAGGTGAGTCTCTGCCTGCCTCTGCGATCCAGCCGCTTGCAGTATTCCGACACTTGATGCAGGGAAGGAAACAGAAGCAGAGGGGTTCGTGTGACCGCACAGGTACCTGAGTGTGTTTATGAGGGCACCTGGTATTTATGTGTCTGAGTGTACCTTTGTATTTATGTGTGTGTGTATGATTGCATGGGTGTGCCTTTGTGTCTCTGAGCCCGTCTGGGCATGTATGTGAGTCTCCGTGTGAATTGAGCTCTGAGGGCGCACGCGCGTGCCTGTGTTTGTGTATGTGCACGTGTGTGCCTGAGTGTGTGTTTACAGAGGGACAGATGGCTCTTGCAGCCATACAGCCCTGGCTTCCTGCTCTGTGACCCTCCTTCCTGAGCCCCACTCTATTTTCTCTGCTCCATCACCTGTTCCCACCCTCAACCCTAATGTTTGTACTTCAGTTCGGGGGGATCTGGCATTGACCCTCTTCGCTTCTCCCTGTTGCCCTACCTCTCCTGCAGCTCCACGCACAATTGTCCACCCAGTGCCCACACCTCTATGCACAGGTCCCTCTCCTGGAGTCCCCGCTTCCCCCCACCCCCATCCTGCTCTTAGGATGACACTCAAGTTCTTCTTCCTCTCTGAAGCTTTTTCCGTGCTGGGGCAGTCATTCTTCCTTACAGCTTACCTGCCCCCCCAGCCCCTGCCAGCTGGGCACGCACACAGCATGCCCAGTCTTCTGCAGGTTCCTAGAGGGAGTGTCAGGAATAGAGGAGACTCGATCAGGACCTTGGAAGAAGCCAGGGTGTAGTTTCGCGCATGCATGTGTGCGTCCCCGGAGCCTTGCCCAGCGCCTGGCACATAGCCAGCGCTCGGTAAGTGCTGAGTGGGTGAAAGGTGAATGACAGGTGCTCAGTGAGCGCTGAATGGCTGGCCTTCCCTCTCAGGCTGTTCCCGCCATCAGCCCAGCCCCTTTCAAGGCCGGGCTCGGCCACGTTAAACCCGGGATGGGGGTGAGGGCCCCTGCAGTTCACGGTGCAATATTCACCAGTTTTGCCCTCTGCCTTGTATCGGCAAACCTGGCTTTCGATTACCACGTGTGGATGTGTATGTGTCCTTTTCTTTCTATCCCTGGGGGCAGGAGCTGATCCGTGATTGAATATGTGACCTTTCTGCAAGTCAGTATCCCAGAGTTTCTCCTGGGGGTAGCGGGCTCCTGGCCGGCCCAATGAGCTGGTCCCTGAGAACCCAGATCTCAAGTAGAGACTTCATTTCTTCTTCTCACAAGCCAAATTTGCCTCCACCCACTCCTTCCTCCAAAGAACTGGGCATTTGCCAAAGTAATCACTGGAGTCATCCAATGCCCCTCCCCTCCCCAGGTTTCCCACAGCTTTCAGGGATAGTGGGCAAGAGGACCCTCCCCCCGACACACACCCCCCACAGTGGAACACACCATTTCTCCTCCCCCCAGCAGTGCACACAATGCAGCGAGACTGACCCCTGACCTTTATCCAGCCCTTCCCACCTTGAACAGGAAGGAAGTAATGCACCTTCTCTTGCTGATTATTTATTTGTTTGGAGAGACAGAAATGATGTAAAAGTGTATCTAGAAATATCTATATCTATATATTTTTAACTGACTCTTTGGAATCCCCTGGGGTGGGGTGGGGGGTGCAATTAGGCTTTCATGGAGGAGAGGCAACATGGAGCCTGGGAACGCCTCATCTCCCCTCTTACCACCTCTCTCCGTCCCCTAAGCAGTTGGTAGAAGGAATGGGACTTGTATGGGGGGAGGAGGGGCTGGAATGTTATATGGAGAATCTGGATTCTCTCTGTCTTCCCCACTAAAGTTCCAGAGGGAAGGCGGGGAGGCGGAGGGAGGGGGAGACAGGCCGTGGAGGTGCCCCACCCTCAAACCCGACAATCACCCACACTCCTGGGGCTCCTCCTGGGTCCTGGGCAGGGCGAGTCCAAGTGTGTGGCTGTTGATTTGTTTTCAATATTTCTTTTCGTGCTGTATGGTGATGCTTTCTTAGTATTCTACACAATAAGAAAAGACAAAGTCCTCGAGATTCTTATGAGTTTTGTTTGAAAACTCTTTCACTATATTTGTTGTAAAGAGGTTTACTATTAAAAGAAAAAGAATACACGTTTCTGATACTTTGGCCTGGGTTCTGGTTTCTTTGGTGCGGTCGGCTGAGGAGGGGAAGGAAGGGCTGAGTGGCCCTGTCACGGTGAGAGATCATAGCTTCACCTTGGCAGGAAAGAATGGTGGTTAGCCTGCCAGATACTCAGCATATCTGAGGTGGGGGTTTCAGGTGAGAATTTCTTCCAGATGCTCTGTCAGAAGCAGAGGCAGCCCGAGGACTAAGGGGGGTTGTCTGGTTAGAAGCAGGGAAGGGAAGAACCAATACTGCCCAAGGCCAAGTCAGGAATGATTGGAGTGTATGTGGTGGAGGAGTAGTGGGGTAGAGGGAGACCTTCGCCTACTGAAAATTCTTCCACGGGAGCAACTTGCCCAGGCATTATGTTAGGCACAAATGGATTCCGTGTTCACAGCACCCAGAGTTCCCTCCAGCAGGGGCAGCTGCCCCACCCCTTCCTTTTGAAGTGCTTTTAACAGTTCCATGGAGCCTCTCTCTGCCCTCCTCGCTACCCCAAAGGGCTTCCCCACCTGCCTTTCTGCAGAGGCTGGCAGAGGCTGGTGGCTCATACTCTCGCAGCCCCATGCCCTGCACAGCCAAGCGGTGGGGCAGGTGCAGGCGCTGTGGAGGAGAGTGCATATGCAGGGCTTGTTAAGTTACTAAGTCGTTGGCCACCCCATGGACTGTGGCCCACCAGGCTCCTCTGTCCGTGGGATTCCCCAGGCAAGAATACTGGAGTGGATTGCCGTTTCCTTCACCAGGGGATCTTTCCCACCCAGGGATCGAACCTACGTCTCCTGTATTAGCAGGCAGGTTCTTTACCACCGAGCCACCAGGGAAGCCATAGGGAGGGCTTGGCTCACTACTAACAGGGTTTGGCCACTCCTCTGTACCAGGCTCACACTAGGTGCTGCAGAGGCAAAGATGGAGTATGAAGGGCTCGTATAACGGCGGAGACAGGCCTGCAAATGCCTAAGATCCACAAACCATGGTTTCCATGCTTTGGCTGCTGTATATGCAGGTACCACAGAATGCTTCCATTCCTTGGGCTATTCATCTGAAAACTACGTGATCTGTACCAGTCCTCTCTCCCTCTCAGAGTCATTACAGATGTTGCCTCTCTTCCTCAGCTGGGGCAGAGGTGAACCATGCTGAGCAGGAAAGGGGTAAGAAGGTACTGTCTTTCAAATGAGGCTCCCCTGCTGGCTGGCTGTGACAAGAACAGCCTTGACAAATCCTGAGCCAAACTTTGTATATCCCATGTCTGTTCCTTAGGCTATTTGGCCTGCCCCTCTATAGTCACAAGCCTGGGTGGGCATTACTGTTGCTCACGAATATCTCCTGTCCTCTTCCCTCCCTAGGCACTAGAAGACTGTTTCCCAGTCCCTGTGTAGTCAAGTGAGGTCATCAAACTAGTTTTGGCCGATGGATTACACTGGAAGTAATGTATGTCACTTCCAAAATCAAGCTGGTAGGTGATTCTCTGAGTGCTCTTTGCCTATTGTGGGAACTGTGGAAACACATCAAAGCAGCCTGGATGGCTCAGCTGCCTTAAGGTGTTGTCCAGCACCACAGTGGACTTTTGCATTAATCAAAAATAAGTGTGTTGTATTAAGCCACAGATTTTATTGTGTCTGCCATATAACCTATCCTGTCCTGATTAATGGAGTCTCCATTCACACTGGGACCACCTTGAAGCCCCATCTACTGCTTACCTGCTATGGTGTGGTGGTACAAAGATCTCTGGATGTGGCACAGTCCAGAACTAGTTCAGCTGCTTACCAGCTGTGTGGCCTTGAGTAATCATCTGCCCAAGCAACAGTGTCATAGACTGGAATATAGAGCTAATAGCTGCTTGTCTTCTCTAACCCCAGCCTTCATCTTCTCCAACCCATCCTACCAACTTTGGCACAACACCAATCATCCAACATCTCATGGTTCTCTGCTGCCCACCAGATAAGTCCAAACTCCTGGGCAGGGCTCCCAGGACCTTTAGAGAACTGACACAACCTCTTTTCCAGGGTTAGTCCATGTGTCTCCACTGCACATACATCCCTTGGACTCTAGGCCAACCAGGCAGCACAGTCCATTCCTTGACAGACCCTTTTGCGTCTTCGCTCATGCTATCCTTTGTCTGAAATGCAGCAAACATTTATTAAGCACCTGCTCAGTGTGAAACTCTTTGTTAGGTGCTCCTGCCTCTCAACTCGCAGTTTAGTGGGGACAAGAGACAAGCGAACCAACCGTTAACACCTGAGTCAGCAGCCTGTGCTAAATGGCATATAGGAAGGATGTAACTGGGCTGTGGCATCAGAGGAAGCTTCCTACGGGAGGTATTTGAACTGGATTTTGAAGACACATACAAATGAGGGCAGGGAAGGCATTCCCAGCTGCAGGAATAACGTGTAAGTTATGGAGGGAGAATGGTGCATTCAGGAAATCAGATACTGTGGTATGGGTCAAAGGTGTAGCAGATAAAGCAGAAGAGGGAGGCGGAAAACTTCTTTTGAAGGGCCTTGATTGCCATAATTTGGATTTTATTCTGGAGATATTTGGTCAAAGGATTTTAAGTAGAGGAGGGACTGAATCAGATTTGCATTTTAGAAAGCTTCCTGGCAGTAGCAGCTCCCTCTGACAGAAATGAAGAGGGAAGCTATTCATAGTGTTGGTCACCCGTGAAGCTGTCCTTGGGACATGGGAACTCCAAGGACCATGGAAGAAGACTGGAGGGCAGGGCAAGAAGAGACTCACACGTGGCCTCAAGCAGCATAAGGGTTTGCATTGTATAGATCAGGTGAACCAGAAATGTACTGCCTATCTGTGATCTCCTGACTTCACTAAAGGCCTGCTTGACTCACTAGTCTTTTTTTTTTCTTGTCCATATCACATCAGGATCTTAGTTCCCTGTCCAGGGATTGAACCCATGCCCCCTGCAGTGGAAGCAGTGGAAGTGTGGAGGCTTAACCACTGGACCATCAGGGAAGTCCCTTGACTCACTTCTGCTACCCTTGAACAAGGGAAAGCTCCCTGGTGTATTCTTTGGGGCATTGAAGTCAGGGAGGAGTGTTTTACTGCCCAGGGGTAACTGCGGGGTCAGGTGTGGCAGACCCAGTGCAACCCTAGAGGTCATTGGTTTTCTTTTGATAAGGGAAGATGACACTTCTTTACTAGCTACCTAGTGGATATTCAGAAGGAACTACCTGGATGGATGAAGCCAGGGCTCAGGACAAGGGCTAGGCCAGAGGCAAAAGAAGCCTGTGAGACATGAGCCTAAAGAGTACCTTAACTTCTACATGACTCAAGTCACTTTATGTGTAAAATGGGTTGCTGTGAGATTTAAATAAATATTACATATGAAGCACTTAAGACCCGTTTCTGATCCATAATAAGTGCTCTGTCAGTGTTATGTTTATTACTGCCACCTGTAAAGACATGAAAATAGATGAGCTTACTTGGGTAAGAAGAGTTTCTATGGAGGAAAAAAAAAAATCCTGTTCTACAATCCTTATTTCTTTGAAAACTTTCCTATCATTCAAGCTTTTACTCCTACAATTTTCCTTCCATTAACCTTTTGCTGATTCCCCCCATCCTACCCAGCTGCCTATGATATCCTTGTCTTATGAATTGTCTTAGGAATCTGCCCCTTCTTTATAGCTCCTACCACGTTCTACCTGAAACTGTAGGTAGTAGTTTCTATTTTCTCTCTATAACTGGACTGAAAGCTCCTCTTAAAAATTTATTGCCTCACCCATTTTTGTGTCTGGCTCAGTGCCTGGCACAGAGTATGTGTTCAGTCAGATAAAATGAGATAATGCATGTGAAAGTGCACTTCATAAACTGTAGGGCTACCAACTACAAAGGATTTTTTTTTCCCCCTGAAGGGCGTGGTGACTTTCTGCAGCTTCTCTACTTTCCAGCACCAGACCCAGTGGGGCCGAGGAATGTAGATTCGTTTCTTCTAGTTATCACTCCACTTTAGAATGAGAACCCAGTGGGCTCCTACCCCTCTTTGGGTGACTCTTGGGAGGTGGGAAGCAGAGGGTGGTATCTGTTCCAGCCAAGGACATCAAGCAGTTCCCTGTAGCTCATGTTCTTGTGACTCACCCCTCAGTCCCATGGGCTGAGTAACTTTTCCAGCCTTGTGATTGTGGAAACTTGTTTCAGGAACAGCAAGCGGATGGGTAAGGCGACCCCACCCCAGGCTCTGAAGCGATTCCTACCGAGCCCATAGAGATTGCTTGTTTCTGATTCCAAACTTAAAGTCATTCGGTGTCACTGCCAGTCTAAGGGGCACGTCCAGTCCCCTGCTCTGTTTCACAGCTGGTAAGCCCTAGTCCCAAAAGTAAAAAAAAAAAAACAAAAAAACCCGGCTCTCAAGTTCTTTCCACAGCGCCTCACGCAGTTCCCAGGTATAAATCGCTTGAGCCCAGGCTTTATTCGGCTTCCAGTTGGGCTGATTTGCATTTACCCCCGCCCCCTTTGCTTTGTACTCGTTTCCACGTGTTTACAGCTCCTTGGCCTCACTCGGGCAGTTTGGCCTCTAGTAAAGTGAGTAACCGCCTTCGCAGCGTGGCTGCACAGAGTCACTCCCATTTACTGCGCATCAGCCGCCACGTGCCAAATAAAAGCTGGTGACGACGCCGAGGACCCGAAAGGGAAGAGGAAGGGGAAGGACTCCGCCTATAGGGAGGTCACGCGCCCGCCAAACCCCCGCCATCACGTGACCGCGGCGCCAGTCCTCACAGCCCTCAGCTGGGAGCGGAGGCTGGCCCTGGCGCCTAGGTGCCCAATCCCTGCGCTGCCAGCCAGTGCTGGGTGGGACCATGAAGTGATTCAGGATTAGGGAAGAGGAGAATCTCCATCTAAGGCGAAGGTGAAGAAGGGAGGGACGAAGCAATAAGGCACTTGTTTAACCTGTCCCACTGGGCTGTAAGTTCCCATGGAGGCGGCGATCGCCGTTCCAAAGGGCCTCGGGCAGCGTGTGGCATACAGTGGGTGCTCAACAAATGACTAGCAACTACCCCTCGGATGCTGCCGGAAGCTGCGCTGTCCCTGTCTCCCTTTACACCGACTCCCTCATTCACCCACGCCAAGGCAGTCATTTGGCAGCGGGTGACCCAAGTTTACTGCCCGGGCCCAGGCACTCCTCAAACAGTTTGTACACACTGGCATGGGTGCGGACAAAGACTCAAATCCACTCCTAGGCCCCGCCTCCACCGAAGGGCGGGAAGTGGGTTTTGAGGCTCACTCCATTGGCTCGTCCAATGACGGATGGGGCTGTTAGCCAGCCGCAGCCTAGACAAGACGCATGCGTACACAAAAGATTCAGCCCCTGTAAGGGAAAAACCCCAAGCGGAGCGAGCCAATTTTGGCTGGGTCTCATCAGAACCTCGAGGAAGAGATGCGCAGGCGTGAATTTAACTGCCTGTCGTCTTGCCCAATTCGAGGGGAAGGGAGCGCCCTCTGGCCTTTTCCCGGATGTTTAGCCTCCGTCTGCAGTTTGGCCAGATCTGGCACTACCTGGAGGATCCCGAAGAAAGGAAGAATCCAGGTCCCTGCCCTCGGGGGTGACACGGCCGTCCCCAAACAGCCAGGGAGCCCTGTTTGTAGAGGCCCTTCTGGAAACTGGGGGCCAACAGTGATGTCAATATTAATTTGACCAAAGCGAAGTTTACCAAGAGCATTGTTTCCACTGTCTCAGGAGTTCCTCACAAAACAAACACAAACAAAACCCCCTCCAGTTAGCTTAAAGAAAGAAGTGGAGGCTCAGGAAGGCGAAGGGATGAGGCCGAGGACACTGCCTTATGAGGGTGACACCGGGACTGAAACCCAGACCCACCCATACAGTACTCTCCTACCATGATAAGGCACCTCCCTGCTCTCCAAGGAATTTATGTCTAGTTGAGATGATGCCACTTAAGATATAGGAAAAGTGATGGTACAATTTCAATCCATTTTAAAAACAGTGACTATTAGAGGCGTTCAGAGTGGGAAAGGTGAGGCTGCGTCAAGGAGATGAACTTCAAAGTATGTATAATTAGAAGTATGTATAATTGACTAAATCTTAAGAACTGTGAAAAGAAGAGAAGCGAAAAGCAAAGGAGAAAAGGAAAGATATTCCCATTTGAATGCAGAGTTCCCAAGAATAGCAAGGAGAGATAAGAAAGCCTTCCTCAGTGATCAAAGCAAAGAAATAGAGGAAAACAACAGAATGGGAAAGACTAGAGATCTCTTCCGGAGAAGGCAATGGCACCCCACTCCAGTGTTCTTGCCTGGAGAATCCCAGGGATGGGGGAACCTGGTGGGCTGCCATCTATGGGGTTGCACAGAGTCAGACACGACTAAAGTGACTTAGTAGTAGTAGTAGTAGTAGTAGTAGTAGTAGTAGTAGAGATCTCTTCAAGAAAATTAGAGATACCAAGGGAACACTTCATGCAAAGATGGGCTCAATAAAGGACAGAATGGTATGGACCTAACAGAAGTGGAAGATATTAAGAAGAGGTGGCAAGAATACACAGAAGAACTATACAAAAAGATCTTCATGACCCAGATAATCACGATGGTGTGATCACTCACCTAGAACCAGACACCCTGGTATGTGAAGTCAAGCGGGCCTTAGGAAGCATCACTATGAACAGAGCTAGTGGAGGTGATGGAATTCCAGTTGAGCTATTTCAAATCCTAAAAGATGATGCTGTGAAAGTGCTGCACTCAATATGCCAGCAAGTTTGGAAAACTCAGCAGTGGCCACAGGACTGGAAAAGGTCAGTTTTCATTCCAGTCCCAAAGAAAGGAATGCCAAGAAATGCTCAAACTACTACCACACAATTGCACTCATCTCACACGCTACTAAAGTAATGCTCAAAATTCTCCAAGCCAGGCTTCAGCAATATGTGAACCGTGAACTTCCACATGTTCAAGCTGGACTTAGAAAAGGCAGAGGAACCAGAGATCAAGTTGCCAACATCCGCTGGATCATCAAAAAAGCAAGAGAGTTCCAGAAAAACATCTATTTCTGCTTTATTGACTATGCCAAAGCCTTTGACTGTGTGAATCACAATAAACTATGGAAAATTCTGAAAGAGATGGGAATACCAGACCACCTGACCTGCCTCTTGAGAAACCTGTATGCAGGTCAGGAAGCAACAGTTAGAACTGGATGTGGAACAACAGACTGGTTCCAAATAGGAAAAGGAGTTCGTCAAGGCTGTATATTGTCACCCTGCTTATTTAACTTCTATGCAGAGTACATCATGAGGAACACTGAGCTGGAAGAAGCACAAGCTGGAATCAAGATTGCTGGGAGAAATATCAATAACCTCACATATGCAGATGACACCACCCTTATGGCAGAAAGTGAAGATGAACTAAAGAGCCTCTTGATGAAAGTGAAAGAGGAGAGTGAAAAAGTTGGCTTAAAGCACAACATTCAGAAAACTAAGATCACTGCATCTGGTCCCATCACTTCATGGGAAATAGATGGGGAAACAGTGTCAGACTTTATTTTTTGGGGGCTCCAAAATCACTGCAGATGGTGACTGCAGCCATGAAATTAAAAGACACTTGCTCCTTGGAAGGAAAGTTATGACCAACCTAGATAACATATTAAAAAGCAGAGAGATTACTTTGCCAACAAAGGTCCATCTAGTAAGGCTATGGTTTTTCCAGTGGTCATGTATGGATGTGAGAGTCGGACTGTGAAAAAAGCTGAGTGCCGAAGAATTGATGCTTTTGAACTGTGGTGTTAGAGAATACTCTTGAGAGTTCCTTGGACTGCAAGGAGATCCAACTAGTCCATCCTAAAGGAGATCAGTCCTGGGTGTTCATTGGAAGGACTGATGCTGAGGCTGAAACTCTAATACTTCGGCCACCTCATGTGAAGAGCTGGGAGGGATTAGGGACAGGAGGAGAAGGGGACGACAGAGGATGAGATGGCTGAATGGCATCACTGACTCGATGGACATGAGTTTGGGTGAACATGAGTTTGAGTTTCCGGGAGTTGGTGATGGACAGGGAGGCCTGGCGTGCTGCGATTCTTGGGGTCACAAAGAGTCGGACACGACTGAGCAACTGAACTGAACTAAACTGAACTAAGAACCTACTATTGAATAATAAATCCCAGATTTATTATTATAAAATACTGCAAATATTTGAAACCACTTTCATAAATTTCAAAACCAAGGAAAATTAAGCAATATATTGTTTGGGTATGCACACATGTTTTAAAAAGCAGAGATATGATCACAAAATTCATTAGTAGTGACCTTGGAAAGAGTTTATGGATGGGCTGGGGAAAAAAACATAGCTGGTAATGTTCTGATTATTGAGTTAAATGGTAGATTTATGGGTATTCATTATATTTTATAACACACATGCAACAACTATTCTTTTGTATGTATAAAATATAATTTAATAAATGATAGTGAGATCACCACCACTACCCACCACCATAAAATACAATACACAATTGTAGACTGGGGGACAGGAGTGCCTTACCTTTATTACACTTGGTTTCCAGAGCATGTCTACACAGTTGATCTTCACAGAAACGCTCTGAGATAGGTATTATTAGGTCCGTGTTAAAGGTGAAGAAACTCAGCTGAAAGTTCTTGAGGCCAGTGAACAAAGGAAGGGAAACAAACACAAGTGGGAATGCAGAAGGCCCGTGGCGAGCCTTGTGCAGCTAAAGATTCAGTGTCAAAAGGAGACATTTTGAAGGACAAATTAATAGGACCTTTTGCCAGAAGAAGTGTGAGGTGTGTTGTAGTTGTTGCTATGTGTGTTGTTGCATGTAGCTACAGGTGTTGACCCATATCAACTGGATAAATACTTGTTCTACTAAGAAAAGCAAGGAAGTAGAGCTTCATTTACAAATGCCTAGCAAACAGTTGATAATACAGTTCAGGAGAAATAAGGGTTGAAGACACACTGAGATGTGAGAGAAAGAGCACTAGAGTTTGAGTTAGGAGACCACAATTCTAAACCTGGCCTGCCTTTTATTACCAGGGTCACCTTGGACAAGTTACTTAATCCATCTGAGTTTGTATTCTCAGATATTAAGGAACGTATACACACATCAAGAACTAATAAGAAGAATGTGCCCTATCCCCTTCTCAAAGTTTAATCTATGCATATAGTTAAATATACAGATAGCCATCATTGAAGCTTTGCTGTCCTCTGTTGCCCATTAATATGTTCTTTCTCCATTATAGGACTTGCCACATTTTTTGTCATATATGTGTGTGCTAGAAGTGAGTTCCTGAAAGAAGGAACCCTATCTCGTTCAAGTTTATGTTCCCCACTAGTGTCTTGCACGAAGTAGTAGATGTGTCTTGAACTGCACAGAATTATATGGTAAGTAGAAAGAGCAATGTTTAATCTCTGTGAGACCTCAATGTCCTAATTTGTAAATTAAGCTAATTCATCTTTTTTTTTTTTTTTTTGGCTGAGTCTTGTCTTAGTGGCTGCATGCAGGATCTTCATTGTGGTGCTTAAGCTCAGTCGTGGTCTTCCTTGAGGTTCGAGGGCTTAGTTGCTCTGTGGCTTATGGGATCTTATTTCCCTGACCAGGGATCGTCCCTTGCATTGCACAGTGGATTCTTTTAAAAAAAAATCTTTTAATTTTATATTGGGGTTTAGCCAATTAACAATGCTGTGATAGTTTCAGATGAACAGCAAAGGGACTCACCCATACATACACGCGTATCTATTCTCCCCCCAACTCCTCTCCTGCATCCAGGCTGCAAGACACATTCTTAACCACTGGACCCCCCCAGGAAGTCCCTAAGCTAGTTCATCTTTAAAGTTCTTTTGAATTATAAAAGTCTGTTAACCAACTATGTTCTATGGATTGGGAAGATTGAGCTACTCAATTTCTAAATTCCTTTCCAACTCCAAAATTCAAAGATTTTATAATATTGATTTACAAGTAATCCCCACAGAAGTGACAGTTAAACATGATCTCAAAGGGAATATGTGTAGAAGAAGAAGGTTGAGAACAGAAGCAACACCCAGTTATCCGATGCAAGAAAGAGAAACCATTGAAAGTGACATAGAAAGATCAGTCTCAGAAGTAGGAGAGAGAATCATAGCAGGGATGACAAATTCAAATGCCTGGAGGAGCCAGGCAGATAGCATAAATAAGTGAATGGTCCTGTGGTAAGTCTAAGGGAAGTGGTGGAGACTGGAGAGGCCACAGCCCATCTAAAGAAGTCAGCAGTCTCTGGTTACCAATGCTTTCATTGCCACATCTTCCAGTTTTTTAGATGAAGCTTTCAAATTTTTGTTTGAAATCTCTTGATTAAAATATATATATATATATATTTAGTTTTATTTATTTAGCTGTGCTGGGTTGCTGCACACAGGAACTTCGATCTTTGTTGTGGCATGTGAGATCTTTAGT
This sequence comes from Bos javanicus, assembly GCF_032452875.1. Taxonomy (NCBI): domain Eukaryota; kingdom Metazoa; phylum Chordata; class Mammalia; order Artiodactyla; family Bovidae; genus Bos; species Bos javanicus. Next base: position 14,539,306 of record NC_083870.1, read on the forward strand.
TGCAGCATGTGGGATCTAGCTCCCTGACCAGGGATGGAATGCAGCCCCCTACATTGGAAGCGTGGAGTCGTAGCCACTGGACCACCAAGGAAGTCTCTGAAATTTCATGATTTTTAAATGTGGACAACCAGTTCAGATTATTTTAAAGCTCTATGCAGGTAAACATACACACACAAGCATCTGTAGGCCAGATCTGTTGGGCCACCAGTCATTACCCACTGTAGTATAATACCAAGGAAGGACTCTTTTCCCACCCTCAAATCATACATCAGTTCAATTCAGTTGCTCAGTCGTGTCCAACTCTTTGAGACCCCATGGACTGCAGCATGCCAGGCCTCCCTGTCCATCACCAACTCCAAGAGCCTACTCAAACCCATGTCCATTGAGTCGGTGATGCCATCCAACCATCTCATCCTTTGCCATCCCCTTCTCTTCCTGCCTTCAATCTTTCCCGGCATCAGGGTCTTTTCCAATAAGTCAGTTCTTCTCACCAGGTGGCCAAAGTATTGGAGTTTCAGCTTCAGCATATGTCCTTCCAATGAATATTCAGGACTGATTTCCTTTAGGATTGACTGGTTGGATCTTCTTGCTGTCCAAGGGACTCTCAAGAGTCTTCTCCATCACCTCAGCTCAAAAGCATCAATTCTTTGGCACTCAGCTTTCTTTATAGTCCAACTCTCAAATCCATACACGACTACTGGAAAAACCATAGCTTTGACTAGACGGACCTTTGTTGGCAAAATAATGTCTCTGCTTTTTAATACGCCATCTAGGTTGGTCATAAATTTTCTTCCAATGAGCAAGCATCTTTTAATTTCATGGCTGCAGTCACCATCTGCAGTGATTTTGGAGCCCAAGAAAATAAAGTCTCTCACTGTTTCCACTGTTTCCCCATCTATTTGCCATGAAGTGATGGGACAGGATGCCATGATCTTCGTTTTCTGAATGCTGAATTTTAAGCCAACTTTTTCAATTTCATCAAGAGGCTCTTTAGTTCTTCACTTAATGCCGTAAGTGTGGTGCCATCTGTATATCTGAGGTTATTGTTATTTCTCCTGGCAATCTTGATTCCAACTTGTGCTTCATCCAGCCCAGTGTTTCTCATGATGTACTCTGCCTGCATATAAGTTAAATAAGCAGGGTGACAATATACAACCTTGACATACTTCTTTCCCGATTTGAAACCAGTCTGTTGTTCCACATCTGGTTCTAACTGTTTCTTCTTGACCTGCATATAGATTTCTCAAGAGGCAGGTCAGGTGGTCTGGTATTTCCATCTCTTTCAGAATTTTTCACAGTTTGTTTAATCCAGTCAAAGGCTTTGGCATAGTCAATAAAGCAGAAGTAGATGTTTTTCTGGAACTCCCTTGCTTTTTCAATGATCCACTGAATGTTGGCAATTTGATCTCTGGTTCCTCTGCCTTTTCTAAATCCAGCTTGAACATCTGGAAGTTCACGGTTCACATACTGTTGAAGCCTGGCTTTGAGAATTTTGAGCATTACTTTGCTAGCATGTGAGATGAGTGCAATTGTGCAGTAGTTTGAGAATTCCTTGGCATTGCCTTTCTTTGGGACTGGAATGAAAACTGACCTTTTCCAGTCCTGTGGCCACTGCTGAGTTTTCCAAACTTGCTGGCATATTGAGTGCAGCACTTTCACAGCATCATCTTCTAGGATTTGAAATAGCTCAACTGGAATTCTGTCACCTCCACTAGCTCTGTTCATAGTGATCCTTCCCAAGGCCCACTTGACTATGCATTCCAGGATGTCTGGTTCTAGGTGAGTGATCACACCATCATGATTATCTGGGTCATGAAGATCTTTTTTGTATAGTTCTTCTGTGTATTCTTGCCACCTCTTCTTAATATCTTCCACTTCTGTTAGGTCCATACAATTTCTGTCCTTTATTGTGCCCATCTTTGCATGAAGTTTTCCCTTGGTATCACTAATTTTCTTGAAGAGATCTCTAGTCTTTCCCATTCTATTGTTTTCCTCTATTTCTTTGCATTGATTGCTGAGGAAGGCTTTCTTATCTCTCCTTGCTATTCTTTGGAACTCTGCATTCAAATGGGTATATCTTTCCTTTTCTCCTTTGCCTTTTGCTTCTCTTCTTTTCACAGCTATTTTTAAGGCCTCCTCAGACAGACATTTTGCCTTTTTGCATTTCTTTTTCTTGGAGATGGTCTTGATCACTGCCTCTTGTGCAATGTCATGAACCTCTGTCCATAGTTCTTCAGGCTTTCTGTCTATCAGATCTAATCCCTTGAATCTATTTGTCACTTCCACTGTATAATCGTAAGGGATTTGATTTAGGTCATACCTGAATGGTCTAGAGGTTTTCCCTGCTTTCTTCAATTTAAGTCTGAATTTGGCAATAAGGAGTTCATGATCTGAACCACAGTCAGCTCCCAATCTTATTTTTGCTGGCTGTATAGACCTTCTCCATCTTTGGCTGCAAATAATATAATCAATCTGATTTTGATGTTGACCATCTGGTGATGTCCATGTGTAAAGTCTTCTCTTGTGTTGTTGGAAGAGGGTGTTTGCTATATGACCAGTGTGTTCTCTTGGCAAAACTCTATTAGCCTTTGCCCTGATTTGTTCTGTATTCCAAGGCCAAATTTGGTGTAATTCCAGGTATTTCCTGACCTCCTGCTTTTGCATTCCAGTCCCCTATCTTTTTTGGCTGTTAATTCTAGAAGGTCTTGTAGGTCTTCGTAGAACTGTTCAACTTCAGCTTCTTCAGCATTACTGATCGGGGCATAGATGTGGATTACTGCGATATTGAATGGTTTGCCTTGGAAACGAACAAAGATCATTCTGTCGTTTTTGAGATTGCATCCAACTACTGCATTTTGGACTCTTTTGTTGACTATGATGGCTACTCCATTACATGCTTAAGTATAATTTTAGTGGAAGAGGCTCCTGTTCATATTAGTTCTATAATACCAATCCCAACTTTCCATGGTGTTGCCCCATCAGTTATCACCTTGTCTTTTTCTGCTTTCAACTTTTCCCTTTCTACTTGCATCTTTCCTTCAGTCTAAGAACATGCTTAAGTCTCTCCACTGCTCCATTGTCCTGTAATTCCATCTAGGTACTTTTTCCTTCTCCAGCAAATGTCATAACAGAATTAATTGCATTTCTTATTTTTGTTCTCTCTTTCTCATTATAAGTTGGCTTCACTCTTCAATTCACTGTAGTCTGAGGTCAGCCTCCACATTCCACTGAAGCCTTTCTGACCAGGGCAAAAGTCTCTGTTGTGAAATTCATTGAAATGCTCCATCTGGGCTAAACTCCTCAGAGATCAGGTATTATCCTTAGCACCTAACTACCAGGTGTTCATCAATGCTTACTGAACCAAACTAGGAACTGTTTTCAACAAAGAATAATGGTCACTTTTCAGGAAGCTCCTGAAGGATGACCTTCTCTAAACACAGAAGACTGTCCAAGAGAGAAGTAGGCAAGGTATCCTGGAAACAAGGTTTATAACATAGGAGTGGAGTGAAGGCATTTCTGAGGATGACCTAGAAGTCTCAGAACAATTGATGTGTGGCAGACCTCTGAAGTCCAGAGCAGGACGGAGCACGCCAGCAGTGGTGTTTGCAAGGAACAACAACAACAAGGACTTCCCTGGTGGTCCAGTGGTTAAGACTGCATGCTCCCAATGCAGGGGGCCTGGGTTTGATCCCTGGGCAGGGAACTAGACCTCACATGCCATAGCTAAAACCTGGTGCAGCCAAAGAAACAAATGTTTACAAATAAATAAAACTATGGAAGTAGACACCAGAATAAACAGTCAAAAAGAGAAAAAAGGACAAAGAAGGATGGTCAGCATCATCAAACTCACAAAAATTTCAAAAACTATGTGGGCCAAATGAAACCCATTGGATTTTAAGATAAGGAGATTATTGGTAACTTTTGAGGGGATAGTTTCAACAGAGGGAATTGGTAGATATATTGCTATGGTTTATGAATAAAAGGTCTTGTGAAGTGATGACAGAGAGTATAAATCTTGCAGAGAAGTTTGGCACTACAGGGAAGAAAAATCAAGCAGGAAATATTGGAGAAATAGTGCCAGTTGGAATTCCTAAGAGAAAATTCTGTTGTGGCATATTTTGTAGGTAAAGGGGACAAAACCAGCAATTTGGGAGATATTGAAAATGCTTGAGAAACGGAACACTTCAGCATGTATCATCAGAGGGGATGGGAGAGAGTTGAGAAATCAGCTAATTGAAGAGACTGGTTGGCCTTTGCAAGGAAGTGGGAAGTCTCCTTCTCTGAAGTAGCCAGAAGGGTTAAAGGGACAGGTCATAATTACATACAGACACTTGAGGTGAGAATGGTGATGTCGGAGCACTCCTGTGGATTTTATCAGTAGGATGGAAGCAAGGTTCCATGTCTTCACTAACGGGGTGGGGCAAGAGCTACAGATGGTTGGCGATCCTACAGACATTATTCTTTACTGGCTATACTCCTTTTGCTCACTGTGCATTGTTTCTTGGGGGGTGGGGGATTAGTCTTTGGCTGCTCCTTCTTTACTCCTTCACAGGGAATTATCATCTACTCCCGAGGTTTAAGCAGCCACCTAAATCTGATGACTTCCAGTCTAGGTCAGTAGCTTAAATCTCTCTCTTGAGCTTCAGATCTATATATCTAGCTACCTATATAACATATTGCTGAGGAATTTCACTGATTAAACTGAACAGGAACTCAGTATCTCCAGGACTGAAATTTAATTTCGCCTAAGTTGTTTATCATAGCTAATAATCACAGCACTTTCTCTGTTGACCAAGCCAGATACATGTCTTCATCTCTCTCTTTCTCTCCCTTTCTCCCTCTCCTTCTCTCTTTCTCCAAATGTGTTTGTAGGTAGATAAACATTTAAGAGACTAGGAACACACATATTTTGTGTATTTTTTTTTTCACTTACTAATGTCATGATCATTTTATTATGTCAGTAAATGCTTTTCTAAATTTTTAGTGTCTGCATAGTATTATCTCCTACACATATACTGTATTCTATTACCCCATTGAAAATTGTTTGTTTCCTTTATTCTATTATTATTCTCCAGGCAAGAATACTGGAACAGGTTGCCATTCCCTTCTCCAGGGGATCTTCCCCACTCAGGGATTGAGCCCAGGTCTCCTGAACTGCACCATCTGAGGCACCAGAGACCACCCCCATTAGATTATAAATAGCACCGGATACATATGTGCATATTTTATTTCCTTAGATTTAATACTTAGAACTGAGGATGGAAGGCCAAAGAGTATATGTGTTTGAAAAGCTTTTAATGCATATTGCCACATTGGCCTTCAGAAAAAGTTGTGCTAGAAGTATATGGTAACATTCATTTGCCTGTACCTCTGCTAACACTGGATGTTAACACCTCTAAGTTTTGCTGATTTAATAGATTATATTTGGCCCTCCAATTCTCAGCCCTTGTCTTTCCACCAGATCATTTATCCTTTCTGTCTCACAACTCTGCTGAGATACATAACTCACTTGAAACGCCATGGGGAAAGTTGCACCAAATCTCCCATAGAGCTAATCCTCAACCATCCACCCTTTCTTTGAGCCTCTAGCCTGACTTCTGCTGCTCTTGTGCACAGTGCTTTCTAGGCTATTCTATATGATTTCCCAAAATATGTGTTTGGGAACTCTTTAGTGTTTTCCTTTATCTCCTTCTTTTCCTAAATTGTTGTCTCTAAGAAGTTCTTTTTTCTCCCTCTTGAAGGCTGACCCTTCCAAAGCACTCCTGCCTTTCCCTCTTGCCCTAGAACTTTTGCTTTATTTTAGCAATATCTCCCATCAGTAGAGTATTAATGTCTTTCCTCTGCCAGCAAATATACTTAAATCTCTCCTACACAAGAAATGAGTTTAAAAAGAAAGACAGAAAAGGGTTCCATTAACCTTTTTACTTTCTCAAACTTCGACCTTCTTTTCTCCTCTTTTCATCATCAAAACTTTTCCAAAGAGAAATAAAGAAATGTCTTTTGACTCTTTTTTTAAAAATGCACGTGTTTGTTTTAGTCGCACTGGGTCTTAGTTGCTGCGCATAGGCTTTCTCTAGTTGTGGAGAGTGGGGGCTGCTCTTCCCTGTGGAGCTTGGGCTTCTCATTGTGGTGGCTTCTCTTGTTGCAGGGCATAGTCTTTAGGTACACAGGCTTCAGTAGTGATAGCATGCAAATTCAGTCATTGTGACTCGTGGGCCCTAGAACACAGGCTTAATAATTGTGGCACATAGGCTTATTGTTCTGCAGCATGTGGAATCTTCCTGGACCAGGGATCAAACCCATGTCCCCTGCATTGACAGGCAGATTTCTTATCCACTGTGCCACTAGGGAAGTCTGTCTTTTGACTCTTATTTACCTCTACTTCCTGAATTATGTGTTCTAGCCCCCTTTTTCTCCTGAAATGGCAGCAGTCTTTGAGGTCCCAAACAATCTCAAGGCTATATTGAAAGTCTTGGTCTCTGTTCTCTTCCTTCACTTCTTGGTAGCTTGTGATGCAGAACCATGGCCTCCATCCTGAGGCTGTCTTCTGGCTGTGGTTCTGTCCTCTCCCAGTTCTCCTCTCCAAGAGATCATCGGTGATTCTTCATTCCCTGTAGATGTTTGTGTGCCTCAACTCTTTTCTATCTCTTCCCTCTCTGTTTGGGTTTTTTCACCTACTTCTGTGGCTTCAATAATCTTTTTACATCGATGATTCAGTCTTTCTCTTGAATTCCAGACCCAAATGGCTGCTAGACAGCTCCACTTGAATGTGACTGCTCAGATTCCACAGGTCCTGAAATGAATCTGTGAGACAGCGACCCTCTCCGCTCCCCACATAGAAAAACCTGCTCTCCCACTGTTTTCCATTTCAGTCAATGCTGTCACTGTCCTTTCAGTCATCATGTTCAAAATCATAATCTAATAGCTCCCATGTATTTAATACCCACTGTATGCCAGATTCTTTCCATACACAGTCAAGTTCAGTCCTCTTACAATATTTATGTATTACTGATGTGCTATTCCCATTGTTATAGATGAGGAAACTACTAGAAGGAGCTGGTGCTCAGTGAGTATAGTTAGTGCTAAAGCCTCTGTGTGATATTCCACCACATCATCTCTTCCTGCTCATCCATTACATTCACCCAGTTTCCAGGTCGCCTGAATTTCTGCATATTCACTGTACATCCCTCCCTCCTTTGTCTCCGCACCAACTTCTTCAGTCAACCTTCGTTCCTTTTGCCTGGAAATCAGCAAACCCTCTTCAACTATCACTGACAGATTTCATTCTAAAGCATCAGTTCAGTTCAGTTCAGTTCAGTCGCTCAGTCGTGTCCGACTCTTTGCTACCCCATGAATCGCAGCACGCCAGGCCTCCCTGTCCATCTTTCAACATATCACTCCTGGACTTCCCTGGTGGTCCAGTGGTTAAGACTCTGCCTGCCAGTGCAGGGGACACAGGTTCGATCCCTGGTCTAGGAAGATTCCACATGCTGAGGGACAACTAAGCCCATGTTCAACTACTGAGCCAGCATGCCTGGAACCCATGCTCTGCAACAAGAGAAGCCACTGTGATGAGAAGCCTGTGCGCCACAACTAGAGAAAGCTGGCACATAGCAATGAAGACACAGTGCAGCCATAAACAAGTAAAGTTTAAGAATAAACATATCACTCCTTGTAACTAAAAATGGCTCTTGGTGCTGAATCAGGTTCTAACTCTTTAGTTTGGAACCCATGGCTCTCCACCCTCTAATGCCAGCCTTTTATCGCACCAGTGCTCTTTGAAAGCGTCTGTTCCATCTAACAGCTAAACTCCATCTAAACATCTAAAGCTCCAAGAACAGGAGCTTTTAGTGTGCCTTGCACCCCCTGCCCCACCAACCCAGTCTTTGTTCTTGTTATTGCTTCCCTCTTCAATTCCTTTTCTTCCTTATCTAAACTCCCCTCTCCTATGTGTCTGTTAAAATCCTACCACACTTAAAGCCCATTTCAGATGCCATCTCCTACCCAAATTGTTGTAAAGTTGAAAATGTTAGTTGCTCGGTTGTGCCTGACTCTGCAACTCCATGGACAGTACCCTGCCAGGTCCCTCTGTCCACGGAATTCTCCAGCCAAGAACACTGAAGTGGGTAGCCATTCTCTTCTCCAGGGTGTCTTCCTGACCCAAGAACTGAACCCAGGTCTCCTGCATTGCAAGTGGATTCTTTACCACCTGAGCCACCAGGGAAGCCCACCTCCTACCTAAAACCCTTTCAGATCCCCTCAGGAGACATTTAACTCTAGCTCTTACAATCCCCACTCAGTAGTTTTTGCTTTTCTTCATCATATTTTTCCTTGTCTCAGAAACATTTTTGTAAATGTTTCTCTTCCCAACTAGTCTTTTACATTCTCAAAGGCTATGGACTACTTCTTGGCTGTAGCTCCCAACTTTTCCTCCGCCCCTCACAGTAGGCAGTGTCCTAAGTAGTCATGGGCTGTGTGTAAATTTTAGTTTGGCCGATTTGAACCAATTGAATAAACATTTGATCCAGTCTCTTTTTTAAAAGAACAGTTATTTTCTATTTGTTTATTTATTTGGCTGCTGTGGGTCTTAATCACGACATGTGAGATTTAGTTCCCTGACCAGGGATTCCTTATTGTCCAACATGATGGAGTAGAAAGACGTGTGCTCATCTTTTCCTGTAAGAACTCCAAAATTACAACTCGCTGCTGAACAACCATTGACAGGAGAATGTTGGGTCCCACCAAAAAAAGATACCCTGTGTCCAGGGGCAAAGGAGAAGCCCCAGCAAGACAATAGGAGGGGCAAAAATCGCATTTAGAATCAAACCCCATACCCACCAGAGACACTCAGAGGGCTCAAACAAAACCTTGTGCACACCAGAAGACCCCACAGAGACCAAGCCAGACCTGCCTTGGAGTGTTTGAGTGTCTCCTGAGGAGGTAAGGGTCAGCAGTGGCCTGCCACAGGCGCAGGGGCTCTGAATGCAGCAGTTCTGGGTGTGGCATAAGCCCTCTTGGAGGAGGTCACCATTAACCCCACCGTAGAGCTGCCAAGCAGATGACCTACAAATTGCAGAATTATACCAAAAAAAATTCTTGCACTGTTAAGAAAGTTCTGGGACCCACAACAGATTTCCCAACCTGGGGATCTGGCAAAGGGACTGAGAACCCCCAGGGAATTTGACTTTAGAGGCCAGTGGGATTTGATTACAGAACTTATACAGGACTGGGGAAACAGACTCTTGGAGGGCACAAACAAAACCTTGTGCACACCAGAACCCAGGAGAAAGGAGCAATGACCCCATAAGAGACCGACCCAGCCTTGCCTGTGAGTGTCCAAGAGTCTCTAACAGAGGCATGGGTCGGCGGTGGCCTGCTACAGGGTCGGGGGCACTGAGTGCAGCAGTGCATGCATGGGACCTTTTAAAGGAGGTTCCTGTTTTCTACATTACCTCCACCATAGTTTGGTCTCAGGTCAAACAATAGGGAGGGAACACAGCCCCACCCATCAACAGAAAATTGGATTAAAGATTTACTGAGCATGGTCCCACCCATGAGAACAAGACCCAGTTATCCCCACAGTCAGTCTCTCCCATCAGGAAGCTTCCATAAGCCTCTTATCCTTATTCCTCAGAGGGCAGACAGAATTAAAACCACAATCACAGAAAACTAATCAAACTGATCACATGGACCACAGCCTCGTCTAACTCAATGAAACTATAAGCCACCATGTAGGGCCACCTAAGATGGACAGGCCATGGTGGAGAGTTCTGACCAAACATGGTCCACTGGAAAAGGCAATGGCAATCCACTTCAGTATTCTTGCCTTGAGAACCCCATGAACAGTATGAAAAGGCAAAAAGATAGGACACTGAAAGATTAACTCCCCAGGTCAGTAGGAACCCAGTATGCTACTGGAGAAGAAAAGAGAAATAACACCAGAAAGAATGAAGAGATGGAGTCAAAGTGTAAACAATGCCCAATGGTGGATGTGACTGGTGATAGAAGTAAAATCCAATGCTGTAAAGAGCAATATTGCATAGGAACCTGGAATGGTAGGTCCATGAATCAAGGCAAATTGGAAGTGGTCAAACAGGAGATGGCAAGAGTGAACATCAACATTTTAAGAGTCAGTGAACTAAAATGGACTGGAACGGGTGAATGTAACTCAGATGACCATTATATCTACTACTGTGGGCAAGAATCCCTTAGAAGAAATGGAGAAGCCATCATAGTCAACAAAAGAGTCCAAAATGCAGTAGTTGGATTCAATCTCAAAAACGACAGAATGATCTCTGTTCATTTTCAAGGCACGCCATTCAATATCACAGTAATCCAATTCTATGCCCTGATCAGTAATGCTGAAGAAGCTCAAGTTGAATGGTTCTATGAAGACCTACAAGACCCGCTTATTTAACTTATATGCAGAGTACATCATGTGAAATGCTGGGCTGGATGAAGCACAGGCTGGAATCAAGATTGCCGGTATAAATATCAATAACCTCAGATATGCAGATGACACTACCTTTACGGCAGAAAGTGAAGAACTAAAGAGCCTTTTGATGAAAGTGAAAGAGGAGAGTGAAAAAGTTGGCTTAAAACCCAACATTCAGAAAACTAAGATCATGGCATCCTGTCCCATCACTTCATGGCAAATAGATGGGGAAACAATGGAAACAGTGAGAGACTTTATTTTCTTGGGCTCCAAAATCACTGCAGATGGTGATTGCAGCCATGAAATTAAAAGACACTTGCTCTTTGGAAGAAGAGCTATGACCAACCTAATAGCATATTAAAAAGCAGAGACATTACTTTGCCAACAAAAGTCTGTGTATTCAAAGCTATGGTTTTTCCAGTGGTCATGTATGGATGTGAGAGTTGGACTGTAAAGAAAGCTGAGTGCTGAAGAATTGATGCTTTTGAACTGAGGTGTTGGAGAAGACTCTTGAGAGTCCCTTGGACTGCAAGGAGATCCAACCCGTCAAACCTAAAGGAAATCAGTCCTGAATATTCATTGGAAGGACAGATGTGGAAGCTGAAACTCCAATATTTTGGCCATCTTATGTGAAGAACTGACTCATTGGAAAAGACCCTGATGCTGGGAAAGATTGAAGGCAGGAGGAAAAGGGGATGGCAAAGGATGAGATGGTTGGATGGTATCACGGACTCGATGGACATGAGTTTGAGCAAGCTCCAGGAGATGGTAAAGGACAGGGAAGCCTGGTGTGCTGCAGTCCATAGGGTTACATGGCCGGACACAACTGAGTGACTGAATTGAACTGAACTGACCAGGGATTGAACCCCAGTCCTCCTGCATTGGGAGCATGGAGTCTTAGCCACTGGACCACCAGAGAAGTCCATGGTCCATTCTTGATAATCCTTCAACTTCCACAGTCCAGGCTCTGCCAGGTGAGCTGCTATGCTGAGTTTCTGGACTGAGTGGCCTTGCAAGAGGGAGTCATTCCTGGAAACTGGAATAGATCAGAAATACCCCTAAGAGGGTTATTTTCTCCAATTGGATTCTGATATAAATAAACCTTGCCTACTTTTACACAGTCAGTTTCTATTCCTAGTGTTGGGTAGAGGGAAGTGATGTTCCAGGCTTTAGAGTCAGCCCTGGTCCCACCACATATTAGTATGACTCAGCACATTGCTTAACCTCTTGGAGTCTCTGTGAGTAATTACCTCATAGAGTTGTGAGAAGTCAATATAATGCAACTACAGCACTTAGAACAGTGCCTAGCAAAGATTAAGAGCTTAATACATATTAAGCATCGTAGTTATAATTGTGGTTGTTCAGTCACTCAGTCATGTCTCTTTGTGACCCCATGGACTGCAACACACCAGGCTTCTCTGTCCTTCACTATCTCCCAGAGTTCACTCAAATTTACGTCTATTGAGTCGGTGATGCCATCCAACCATCTCATCCCCTTCTCCTCCTGCCCTCAATCTTTCTCAGCATCTGGGTCTTTTCCAATGAGTTGGCTGTTTGCATCAGATGACCAAAGTATTGGAGCTTCAGCATCAGTCCTTTCAATGAATATTCAGGGTTTATTTCCTTTAGGATTGGCTGGTTTGATCTCCTTGCTGTCCAAGAGATTCTCAAGAGTCTTCTCTAGCACCACAGTTTGAAAGCATCAGTTCTTTGGTGGTCAGTCTTTTTTATGGTCCAACTCTCACCCGTACATGACCGCTAAAAGAATCATAGCTTTGACCATACAGACCTTTTGTCAGCAAAGGGATGTCTCTGCTTTTAAATATGTTGTGTAAGTTTGACATAGCTATTCTTCCAAGGAGCAAGCGTCTTTTAATTTCATGGCTGCAGTCACTGTGATAGTGATAGTAAGAATATATAAAATACACTTAAGATAGGTTTAATCTACTGATACTTTAGTATGAATGTGCCTGTCATTCTGGAAATCCACATTAGTGTAGATTAAATAACATTACTTGTTAGCTTCTCTTCCCAGCCCAGGTCAGCCCCTCCAGCCCTGCTCTCCTTTCTCCCCTTACTCCTCTTTGTGGAGGAGGACAGTGCCATAGCCAAGCTTGGCCAACAGGAGGAGTATTTGTGCCAAAGAAGGAGTTCCAACTCTCGCAGGAAAAAGTTGGCTTGAGTCTCCTGGCCACACACCCTCCCCTCTAGAGCTTGTTGCTGGGTAGTGTGCTGTTTTGCGATGCCACTACTGCCATCTCTCTCTCCCCACCTCCTCCAGGCATACGTGGGGCTCTCTAGTGTTACATTTCCATTCTCTTCTTTCAGACAGCCTGTTCTAAAGGAATGAACCCTGGATGAGAGCCAGGAGACCTGTGACTTACCGAGCTGTGCCACTGATTAGCTAACCGCTTCGGAGAAGGCAATGGCACCCACTCCAGTACTCTTGCCTGGAAAATCCCATGGATGGAGGAGCCTGGTGGGCTGCAATCCATGGGGTCGCTGAGGGTCGGACATGACTGAGTGACTTCACTTTCACTTTTCACTTTCATGCGTTGGAGAAAGAAATGGCAACCCACTCCAGTGTTCTTGCTTGGAGAATCCCAGGGACGGGGCATCCTGGTGGGCTGCCGTCTATGGAGTCCCACAGAGTCGGCCACGACTGAAGTGACTCAGCAGCAGCAGCAGCAGCTAACCGTTTGACTTTCTTTAGCATCGGTTTCCTCACCTGTGACATGGGGATACTAACACCTGCCCTGTAAGCCTCACTAGGTTGTTATAAAAATTAAATGTCCCGACATATGTTGCCACTATTTATTAACTATAACATGCCACAAAGTTTACATCTTTGTCTACTCTCATACTGTATCATGGCTCCCTTCCGTGGTCTTCGTGGTCTGTGCTCTTCACTCGCATCAGTTCTGGCCCATCAATTCTGGTTGGAAACTCGTGATCAGGAAGGGAATCCAGAGCACTGTTAATCTGCCTCTGCTAACAAAAAAAGAATGAGTTTCAACCATAGCAAGAGGGGTTGGAATTGAAGTTATCTGGAGTGTGTAGAGAAAGGCTGGAGCCTCTTTTCAATGGGGTAAAAAGAGCAGAGAGGGTGCTGTCTAGAGCAGCATGAAAGCAAGGACATGTAGAAACTGGTGACGGGATAGGGCGACTAGCTCCAAATCGGCCAGAGAGAAGCCTTAGCATACTTTTGCTAAAACCTTAAAGGAACCTGGGGCTTCCCTCACAGCTCAGTCGGTAAAGAATCTGCCTGCAATGCAGGAGACCTGGGTTCGATTCCTGGGTCGGGAAGATCCCCTGGAGAAGGAAATGGCAACCCACTTCAGTATTCGTGCCTGGAAAATCCCATAAAGAGAGGAGCCCAGCGGGCTGTAGTCCATGGGGTCGCAAGAGTCAGGGAATCTGTGAATAAAAGAATGACTGTATCAGGAATTCCCTGGTGGGCCAGTGGTCAGGGATCCATGATTCTACTGCTGGGGGCCCAGTTTCGATCTTTGTTCGGGGAACTAAAATTCCACAAGCCATGCGGGGCAGTTAATTTTTGCTGCTGCTGCTGCTAAATCTCTTCAGTCATGTCCGACTCTGTGTGACCCCATAGACGGCAGCCCACCAGGCTCCACTGTCCCTGGGATTCTCCAGGCAAGAACACTGGAGTGGGTTGCCATTTCCTTCTCCAATGCATGAAAATGAAAAGTGAAAGTGAAGTCGCTCAGTCATGTCCGACTCTCAGCGACCCCATGCACTGCAGCCTACCAGGCTCCTCTGACCATGGGATTAAAAAGGTATAAAAGAGTCTGAATGAGTGAATGAATGAATGTGGTCTCTCCCTGGGGTAAGGGATTTGAGGTTCTAGGACACTAGGTGGCAGCACAAGGCAAGAAACCGAGAGATGAGACGGGCACCTCCTGTGTATTCCCCTGACTTTAAGCCCCTTTTCCCTTTTCCCTTTCCCTACCAAGATATTTCAGATGACACTTTCTAATGGTAAAGACACTAAAGCAGGCAGGGAAGAAAAAAATTTGAGGGGAATAAAATACATATTTCCTAGGGGTGTTTCCGATAGCCCTAAGCTGGAGTTTTCCAGCTTTTAAAAGGGCATTAAAAAAAAGAGAAAATTCAGAACACTGCATGAAAAATCTGGATTAGGATAAGGAGGCATTCAGACTCCCAATCTAGACTGATTGGGGAAGGAATGTGTCAGGAATCTTTTTTTTTTTTTAATCAAATAATAGTACACTGAGGAAGTTAGTGCCTTATCCATTCCTGCCCAATGACACCTCAGACATGTCTCCTTCAATTTCTCCAAAGATAGAGAGCCCATCGAATTTCTCTGTGCTATGCTGTGCTTAGTTAGTCGCTCCATCATGTCTGACTCTTTTCGACCACATGGACTGTAGTCTGCCAGGCTCCTCTATCCATGGGGATTCTCCAGGCAAGAATACTGGAGTGAGTTGCAGAAACCATAGCGTTTCTCAGCAAAGCAGAAATCAGGAATGTTAGTTGACCTTTCATTTTATCCTTCCATTAAGAATCAGTTATTTGCTGCAGGGAAAAAGGCTCTGCTAAAAGTGAGGGGGCCATTGGTTAAACCCCCATCTCAAAAGCTACGGTGGTACAAAGCAGGAACCTTCGCCACCATAATGCGAGTCTTCTGTATCATGAACATCATCCCGGTGCAAAGATGCTGCCTTCTCCTTACTTCACTCTTCTTGGTTTTGTAACTCTAAGACAAAATTCCCCTTTCTAATCATTTCTGTTCCTCCTATTGCTCTGTTCAACCTCCTATTTTAGTGGCCATCCATGGGTGTGCAGCCCAGGGATGCCCCTCCAGACTTCCTTTAGCACAGTAGAACAAAGGCCCCATCTTATCCTGTTTTCTCTGTCTATGGTCTGTGACTCCTTGACTCTTCCTATTTCCTCCAGACCTCACTTCTTCTCATGCTTTTCCTTTGAACTGTAACACTTACTGTCTTTATAATAGTGCATACAAAGCATTTGAAACAGAGCACTCATTTATTCATTCATTGAGCAAATATTTATCAGATGCCTATGATATACTCTTCTGGGCACTTGATAGAGAAATGAGTCAAATGGCCATGATTCCTGCCTTCATGGAACTTTCAAGGAAGCTTATAGTTTTCAATTTAAGCTGACACAATGAATGCTTTTTGTTAGAATCCTGGCATTGGAAGGAATATTTGAAACAGCTCGTTCAATCTCTTACTCAGATCAGAAATTCTTTCTTCTCTGTCTTTGCTGGGTGGCCATTCTTGACCAAAAATTCTCTGTGTTGGTCTTTTCTGGCCCTTTATTCTTCTTCGTCCCAATCTTAATCTGTTTCCCTGTTTCCATTCACCATGTCTTCTTCTCCACTATTAGTCTGCCCCTCTTCTACATGATGGCCTATTAAATAAAGACATATTAAGTCTTATATTTTCCATGCGTCAGGCACGTTAGTAGCTGTTTTCATATAATTTCATTGAACCCTCACTTTCTGTGTAGTAAATGTCATTCTCACCTTACTTAATAAGAAGGAAACTGAAGATGAGACAGGTGAAGGAAGCTGCCCAGAGTCACACCCCTTACATATTACAAAGCCCCCTCACTGTTCTTGGCTTATCCTCTTTTCAGTGCTATCTTATACGTGAGTATCTCGCTCCAGATGAAGCCAGTTCAAAGAATAGTAGCATTCTCCATCTTTCCTGATCTGGATGTGATTCTTCCCCTCATAAAGACAAAGACCATAACGTGCTCATGATTACCTAAATGTTCAAATCTTACTGATACGTATTATCTATTGATATACATTATCATCAAGCATGGTCTCTCCCATTCTCTCCTTTTCCCTACATTCTGCATGTTCAGGTCCTATTAATCCTTCAAGGCCTGCCCAGCTCATGCCATACCCCTTAAGGAAACCTTCCTGATTCCACCTTACCCCCACTGGATTTTCTCTCTCACTCTCCCCTTCAAATTTCTATTTCATTTCCTGAGTGCATATCATGTCCTGCAATGTATGCCAATAATATTTGTCCTTCTCAGTCTTTAACCAAGGTATGTGCATCATTCCCTTTTGTAGCGCTTTGTATATAGAAATATCCAGCCACATTTGCCAAATGAACCAGTCTTATAACTGAGAAATCAGCATTGTGTCCCTAACTACGCAAATGACTTACACACTGCTGTTAAAACTCTTGAGCCAGCACTTTCTAACTTCTCTGTGGGGTGGGGGCACAGTCCCTGCTCTGTCCTGCATAGTGTTTTGAACAGAGCACCCACCAGGAACTGTGTATTAGCTCACTGATTTTTCACAGCAGTCCTGCGATGTAGGCAGGATCTGTTTTACAAATGAGGAAAACGGAGAGTCAGAGCTGAGGAGCCAGACCCAAGATCCCCTGGCTGGGAAGCAGCAGAGCTGGGATGATTCGAGCTGAGAGCATCCTGACTCCAATGCCTGTGTTGTTCCTGTTACTACGCTGCCTTTCTAAAGTAAGACGTGTGCCCCTTCTGGAAAACAAGTACCTTTGGGCAGTTGCTCCAGACAGGTGGTGAGTTATTTGGCAGAGTTGGGGAGACCTGCCTCTGTAGATTGTCCTGTGGATGACAAGACAGTCTGCTGGGAGGCCCTTTAGGTTCTTGAGCAGGTTAGAAGACAGCTAGAAATAATGACTGAGGGACAGAATGGGTTAGAAATGGCCACGACACAGGAAACTGTGGGAAGAGACCAGTGATTCTCCGTATGCAGGACTCTCCTGATTTCTTCCTGAATAGTTCTCTCACCACCTGTAAATCTTTGTTCAAACGCCACCTTCTCAGTGAAGCCCCACCCCCTCACTCCCTCACCGTTTTATATTTCATTTATTTTCTATGGCAGTTATCACCTTTTAATATATAACTTGCCTGATCTAATTCCTAGAGCTGATTTGCACATACATATTCTTCCTGGTTCAGCCATAAACTTCCCATGCGGCTCCTCCGGAGCCTCTCCCTCTGCCATTTATGAAGCCTTTTGGCCACAGAGGAATAACACATAAGAGAATAAATGTGAAAAGCCTATAGAAGAAATGATTTTAGGTGGAATTAAATTAGTGTCTATGTGGATTTTCATGTCCGCTTCCCCAGCCATAGTTCTGCCAAGGGCGGGATGCAAGTTCGATTCAATCATTATTTCCCAACAGTCACAGGTGGGAGAAACTTGAAGAGACTAGAGAGAAAGAGAGACCAAAAATGGGCTGGGGGAAGGCGGCCTCAGAGCTGAGACAGCAGGCCAATGGGGCACCGAACAGGCCGTCCCACAGCTCTGCAGGGGGTTGATCCCCAGAGACCCCCAGAGCCCCGGGCCCGCCCCGCTCCCCGATTCCCATCGTCGCAGGCTCCCGAGAAGAATGCAGGTCAGGAGCATAAGTGACCTTTCGCACCTCAGACAAGCTAAGTTTGTTTTCTCCCTTTCTGTCCGGCCCACAGCGGGAGGGAGGGGGAAATGGGATGGGCCTTGTCGAACTTTCTCCCGCTACAATACCCCAGAGGAGCTGAAGTGGAGAGAGTAAAGGGTCTATTTATTTTAGCTCAGGAGGGACAATGTAAGCAGATGGTCTTTGATGGGATTAGCGGCGTAATCTCTAAGACCCTGGTAAATTGGAAAATGATCCATTATATTCCAGGAACCTTTGGAGGCTTCAGCTCCTGGGGAGGGAGGGGCAGGGCCCGGGGGCACCTTGTTAGAAAGGACCCCCCTCTGGGAGCAGCCAAATCTCGCACAGAGAATTTGGGAAGAAGTTCGTTAGCTGAGCGACGGAAGCCCCTCTCCTCCTGAGAGAGCGCAGAAATACGAATACTCCCAGTGTCCTCTCAGAGCCTCTTTTTTCCTTCTTTGCCCTCCTCCCTCTCCTGGACGTGCTGGGGTGCCTCCAACCCTTTCCATTCCCAAGAACTCTTCTTTGGGGAGAGACTGATAAGGGGTGTCCAGCCTTGGGAGAAAATTCTTAGAATCCAAATGCTCTCCCTCCCAGTGTAATCTCAGTCCACTTCCCACTCCAACGCTAACAGCCTGGGAGGACTCCCTCCACTCTCCATAGACTTGAAAGCCAGGCAAATGAAGAGCCAAGAGGAGGGGGATGGGCAAACTGCAACTGGGGGCAGGGACTGGGGAGAAGGGAGAAACGTGAATGGGGAGGTAAGGTGATAATGAACCACTCTGCCCAATGAACCACCCTTTTAACTCACCTCAATCCCCCTAGAGCCCAGGTGCCTCCAGGCTTAGGATCCCCTCCATCTGGAGAATCTGGGTTGCTGAGTTGGAGGCATATGGGAGACCCATTCAGTACCAGGTGTGGTGCAGTAGGTCGGGTCATATATATTATTTGCGGTATGGTGTGATATCTTGCATTCATATAACACTTTGCAGTTCATAAAGAAATTTTGATGTGCAGAATGTCAGTTGGATTTCATAACAACCAAGTGAGGGAACTTGAAATAGAAAAATTGGAAAGCAAGGGGGTCAGTGACTAGTCTAAGGTCACCCACTTCAGTTACGTGACAGAGCTAAGACTGAAACGTCATTTCATCATACTAAGACATCTACTCATGTTGATAAATATACGTAAATTTGTATTTTAACTGTACAACATGTTGTTTATTTATTTCAGCATTTTATCACTTCTCGGCCTTTCTGCTATGATCAAGTGTAGTATTAATTTCAATGTTTAAGTAATTTCCAAAGCTTTATTGTTACAACCATTCTTGAACAGATATCTGCCTGAAATTGTAACAAAATTTATAGATTAAACTTGGGGGATTAAAGAACAAAAATACAAATAGTCAAATGTGTATTTTTTCCATACATAGAATCTCCACAATTCTTTGAAAATAAATATGTAAGTAAGAAAAGGTGGGGCAGGGCATATAGAAAGGCAGCACAAATTATTCAGTCACAAAGAGAAATTCCAACACTTTTGAGTATATTAAATTGTAAGGGATGTAGCACTTAACTGGTGGAGGTTCCAGGATGAACTCCACTTGCACAGCATTTTATTTCAGGCTACTTCAATGCATTGAGTGTGTTTTATTTTACTATCATTTTTTTAAAAACGGACACTTTGTTATGTGTGTATTTGTTTGAGATAATTTGAGGCTGACACAAGGATTTGTAGACTGAGTAAAACAAGAAGGCAGAGTAAGAAGCAGCAAGCTACAGCCATTCCCCACTTTCCAAGACCCCCCCTTCCCTCAGAAAATATGAAAGTCAAAAAATTGACATAACAATCCTGGATTGGAAGAAAGTACTATTTCTTGAGTGTCTATGAGGAGCCAAACAGATACACATTGCGTGCATTAATTAATTCACTGAGTTCACAACCAGGGAAGTATGTTTCCTCTCCTCCATGTGACCTGTTCAGGACAGAGGCTCAGAGAGTTCAAGTAACTGGCTTAGAGTCGCACAGCCAGTTAAGTGGCTGGGCTGCCATTGCAGACTGTGCTCTTCCCAACACCTTGCACCCTCCATCAAGCTGTCCTGCCTTTATGGCATCCTCTGCTCAGAGCGCCCAGCCTTGTTATTCACCCTCCTGAGAGGTCCTCTTGCTCTCTGTTCTCCTGGGTTTCTTCCATAGAAGTAGCCTACTCCTCACCTCCCACCCCCACAGCTGGAGGCTTTCTCTCAAGTTGGCCCACGCATTACTGAAAATTAATACACAGTATGTTTACTGATGAAGTCCAAAATGTTCTAGAGTGAGATTGTTTGACCCCCAAACCTGGGTTGGTCACATTTCTTCCTAGCTGTGATCATCTTTCCAGTGGAAGGACTGGTGACTCCCAGCCCCAGACTCTTCTTTTATAAAGGAGGAAATGACTTGGTCAAGGCCACAGAGTTGGTCCTAGCAGCAGGCTCCCCACCAGTCCACAGATGTGGGGCCTGGGGGAGAGACTAGTGTACCTATGTATTCAGGTGTTCTGAGAGTGAAATGGCCTCTGAGTCTGATGACGCTGAAGTCAGCTGGCACTTATGGGTGGGCTGTGAACTCGGCCACCCTCTTGGTGGCTGAAATTCCAGAAATGGCTCTGCACCTTGATCTGGAGGACTTGAGCTTGCCAGCTGCATCTCTTAGGCACTTTCTCTGTGTGCTAAGATATTACAGTTTCCCCACAACCTCACAGCCTCTCTGTCACCTTTCTCTGCTTTTGAGAGCCACAAACATCTTGAACATAGTCCACACGTTCCTAATTCTCTGGAGCCCGTTTCAGGCTACCATGTCATGGCCTCCCCATCAGCTGCGCAAACCCAGGGTCTAAGGGTAGAATTTGGCAGCTTTGGAAGATAAGGGAAACAGCCCCCAGCCATTGGGGAAAAGGGGCTATCAGGGTCTCCCGCCAAACTCCTTGAGCGGCTCGGCTGCCCTTCCACCACCATTCTCCGTCTTCTTTTTCCCTTTATTTATCTCTGTGTTTCCTTCTCTCCCGCATCGCTTGCTTCCTCTTTTACCCGCCCAATTTTTGGCCCCCTCTTTTCTCATCTTCCCTCTCCTTGTCTTGCTAGGCTCCCCTTACACCCTAGCTTCTCCTGGTTATTCATTACCCAGCCCCTCGCCCTGCACCACAGTCCAGGACTTCCCGCCTGGAACTGGGCCCCGAAGTTACGGGCAGGGAGTGGGCGCGGGCAAGGATCCTCAAGCCCTCAAGCCCCCACGCTCTCAACAGACCTGTTTTCCCCAGGCTCCGCTTGT
Source organism: Bos javanicus (assembly GCF_032452875.1). Classification (NCBI taxonomy): domain Eukaryota; kingdom Metazoa; phylum Chordata; class Mammalia; order Artiodactyla; family Bovidae; genus Bos; species Bos javanicus. Next base: position 14,560,474 of record NC_083870.1, read on the forward strand.
CGCCACGAACCCAGAGGGACATCTACAAGGGCCTCGCGGCCAAAAACACGAACCTTAGGAAGAACTGACCCTGCCAGTTGGGGGATGGGGGAGAATCGGAGGATCTTTCTTGGTTTTATTTCTCGCGGGGGTGGGTTCAGTAGTGGAGATGGGGGGCAGAGGCGGTCCTCCGTGCCACCGCTGCTGGCGGCGGGCAGTGGTGACCAACAGACTTTCGAGCGGGGCTTTTCGCCGGACCCGGGTCCGGGGAGCGGGCGGGAGAGGCCAGGAGGCCCCGCGGGTTCGGCTCCGGCGGGCGCAGCCGTCTGGATCCCCGAAACTCTCAAATGCCACGTCGCCCCGTCTAGGCCCCCATTCCCCTCGGGGGCCTTGGAGTCTCTTCTTTTCCATTTTGTTTCCCTGCCTTTCTATTATTTAGTTTAATATTTTAAATGCCTTGGGTATGTTTCCTTTTTAAAAAACAAATCATTTAGTGTTATTTTATCTCTTTTAACGTTCTGTTTCTTTTCAGATAGATTTTGTTTTTCCCTTCTGTTTCCGATGCTCTATTTTCTCGCGCTCACTTCTGGCCTCGGCTCTTCCCGGGCTTTCGTTTCCTCTCCCGGGCGCCCGCGGCCGTGCGGCTCTCGCGTCGGGAGGCGTCCGCGGTCCCGCCCCGGGGAAGGAGCGAGGGTCCCGCACGTCTCGCCCTTCCCACCCGGAGCCCCCTCCACACCGCCTGGCGAGTCCGCGTCCCGAGCCGCTGCGGAGCTCGGACTTTGTCGGAAGCGGGAGCCGGAACTGCAGCTGCCCGCGAAAGCGCAGAGGAGAGGCAGGGACGCCGGTTGGGGCCGCACCGGCGTGCTCCCGCCGGACTTCTGCCCGGCCCAGGGACCCGCAACTCACACACAGAAGCCACAGGTTCACGCACACTGGGATTCAGGGGCTTGCAGACCATGGTCCGCAAGCCATACGCACGCCGAGCCACAGCCAACTCAAAGGCGTGCGCTGCACATACCAACAAACCCCCAGATCACAAATGTCACACATACAGCCCCGAACTACACACAGCGCTCACAGAGCGTAGTCATATGGACGTATGTGTGATTCCAGTATACATACAGCAACCAGCACCCTGCGAACACACACACAAACCTACTTGTGCACACAAGGCGGCTCAGGGGGATTTCAGTGCTGACTCAACCCATCGCAGTGGCGACCCTGAGGGGAGCACCAGGCAGTCGGGAGGGAGCCTGCCTGGCCTCACCAGCGGGCACAGCCATAGCCGTACACACAGCCACCCGGAGTTCAGTAGCTCTGCCAGGACTAACGTTATCGGGGCTCCTAAGGTGGGGAATACTGGCTGCTTGTTTGGCTGAGGGATCCAGCCCAAACCCAAGAGCCTGAGCCCCAGAAATGAGCATCAGACCTAAAGAACCCTCTGTGAAGCAGACAGAAACGGGCACTGCACCAAGAAAATGGCACCGTGTTAGAGTATAAAGCGGGCATGCAATATGGGTGCCAGGATGTATTCCGTGCCACACATATCCTACACAGAGCGGGTGTTTGGCCAGGTGCCCACATGGAGACCATTATTTTTGTGAAAATGAGCAGAGGAGATGTATACCGTTCTAAGAATAAAAGTAACACATGTATACAGATATAGGTACCGACAGACAACCAGGGAGATGTCAAGAAGAAACTCTCTCTCCAGCTCCTGGGCATTGTTATCAAGCTGGCATGCGAGACCAAGTCTCTGTGGTGAGGTCTGTCTCCTTTCCAGGGCAGCTGTGACTGGTGCCGTGGGAGTTCTGTGGTGAAAGACTGGTTTGTGAGACAACCAGATGTATCTGACATATTATCAGCCCATCAAAAGGGGAGATTTTGGCAGCTTTAGTGGGGATCTTTGGGGGTAGAAAACGATCTAATTTGTCCCTCAGAAGTGCTGGGTTTGGAGGATGCCCTGGGCTGTAGCAGTGGTGGCCAGACATGCCTGGCCGCTGGATGGTGGAGCCTGAGAGCTGGCAGGTGATGGTACGCATAGACTGTGGTGGATACAAACATAAACCTTTTCATGCCATACACAAATCCACTCCACACACAGCTCCTAACAACCACACCGGGTAATGTGCAATTATGGATGTCCAATGGGGTTGCCAGAGAGATTAAATTTGTAAAAGAGAAGATAAAAGATATTTAGGTGCACACACAGAGCTCCATAGGTTTGGAGCTCAGTTACTGTACAGGAGAACCAGAGAAGCAGGAAAGTGCCTCTCGTTCAAAAGAGAAACACTGGCAGGCGAGTCTCCGTGGCAGGCAAGTCCCCATCCAAGTCCCCATCGTAGAAATGCCAGGCTGCCAGGAGATGAGTGTCTAAGCGGGCAGCCCTGGGAAGGATTTGATCCATTGTCCAAACAACTCCAGGAGCATGACGAAGGATGTGCCTGAAGAAGCTACAAATCTACTCACCAATTTTGGGCTGAGCCTGGGGAAGAAACAGGCAGAACTGAGGACCACATCCCCAGATCCCCAGTCTCTAATGGGGGATAGAGAATGGAAAGTGCAGCTCCTGGGCTGGCCGACTGTCACTCTCTGGTCTTCCCTGTTCTTGACTGGCTTTCTGGTGCCTCTTAGCACCTATCTCTTTCCCTCGCGAAGGCTTCTGTCTCTGAGGTGGTCTCTGCCCCTCAGCGCTCTCTCAGTTTCTCTCTCTGCTCCATTTGTCTCGCTTTCTCTCACTGCCTCTTTAGTTCTTTTACTGTTCTGAATCATATGGCCACAGAGAAATGCAGCCAGATCCAGGAGCAGATACAAAAATAAATGCATAGTGTAGATGCAGAGGTCACTGGAGATAAAGCCTATCCATCTTGCGGGTCTAGATATATCTATGTAACAACACATTTTCATTTTGGGGTAAGAATCTAAGTGCAACATTGAGATTTTGTTTCCTTGCAGTCTTTTGGCAGCTGTCTCTCTGGGCGTCTGTCTCTGTGTCTCTCAGAGACCCCTCCTCTTCTTCGTTGTACCACTGGAGAGCAGGTGTTTTGGCTAGTGGACTCTGCCACAGGTTTGGTAATACCCCCTCCCCCACATTGCCTCATTTGAAGTTTTCCTCACGTGGGCAAAGGTTTTTTTTAAAACAAAAAAAAACAGGGACAGCTAGATTGCCACATTGCAAGTGGTACCTGGAGAAAGGCATTTAAAACATGATGGAGATACAGGAATATCTAGGGCTTTGGGACCAAACAAAGATACTCCTCCCTTAATGCACCTGGGGGCTGGAGGCTCCTTCTGAGTGGAGTGGAGGGAAGGATATAGGTGAGGCTCTGAAATCCCAGCCGCTGATCCATTGGCAGCCATGTGCTAGCAGAATCCCATCCAGCAAGGCAGAGGAAGAGGTACCCAGCTCAGCAGGTCAAGCCATGGAGCAATATGAAGGAAAAGCAATGACAACTGTGAAGGTCCCACTTCCCAAGTGTGGATCTGGTAAAAATAGTGTCTTAGTAAAAGAGGTATAGAATGTGAAAAGGGAGGCAGTGGTATGACTGACTCCCTAGAGACCTAGGCAGCCTGTGGAGATCTAGCAGAGAGGGGGGTGGGGGGACCAGAGACTGAACGGGCTGATGGCTGCCCAACCCGGGAGAGGAGAGGAGACAGGAGATGGAGGGCTCCCGGCTCAGCACTGGTGTGAGAAAGGAAGGTGGAGAAGGAAGGAAGGATGTAAGTGAGGCTCTGAAATCCCAGCCGCTCGCTGGTCCGTGGCAGCCATGCACCAGCAGAATCCCACCTAGCAAGGCAGAGGAAGAGGTACCCAGCTCATCAGGGCAAGCCACGGGAACAATATGAAGGAAAAGCAACGACAAAGTTAAGACTGTCATTGCTTTCTTCATGCCATTTATGCTTACCCCGTGGTGGTTGGAGTAAACGATGCTTCTGCTCAGATCCCTTGCCATTTACTGAGTGATGGAAAGAGGGCAGAGGACTTGGTACTGTCCTTGGGTTGGGCTCTGGAGCCCGCAGACCACTGGGGAAGGCCTGAGCCCTCAGGCTGCCCCAAGCCCAAGCCTGAGTGAACCTAGAGAACTCATCCCTCTAGCTTTCAGATCCTTGTTTTCTCTGAGATCCATATTCTTGGTGACTCTGAGTTCACCCCTCTGTTCCTGGCTTCTTCACTCTCTGGAACTGTGGATCTGCCTCTCTCCATCTCTGTCATTGCTTCATAGCTTTTCTGGCTTCATCTGTCTCTGTTCTCAGGTCTCTGTCTCTCCATATCCCCTCCCTTTGTTAATTCAAAGTATTCTCAATGAGCCCCTCCCTAGGCTTCACAGAATAATGTTGAGTAAAATGAGATAAAACCCGCCTGCAGGTTTTTTTTTTCTTGTCCTATTCCCCTCAGCCCCCTCCTCTGGGGCTACAACCCCCTCTTATAATGTCAGATAATTGCTGGTGTGCAGCTCTGAGAAGCCAGAGCTGATACCAGAGAAGGAGAGAGGGAGAGAGAAATAAATAATAATCTGCTTCCATTCAGCGTATATAGGTTACCTGATTTGCATATATGCTAATATTGCTATAATTACCCTGCTGTTCTGGCCTATGATCAAGTTCTATAAATACATAGGATAGCAGAGCTAGGCCTAGCAACACCACCCTGAAAATTATCCAGTATACATACATATGCATCTGTGTGCCTTTCTGTGTACTTTAAATCTATGAGCCTCTCTTAGACACAACACACTCCCTGACAGATCCCCCTAGCTCTTCCAGCTTTTCATTACCCCTCTCATGTTTAAAGGCCCCTCCAAGGAAGGAGGAAAGAGAAGCCTGAATGAGAAGATATTCTAGGTTATATTTAAATTCTTAGTATCATTATGAATAAGTTATAACTATTTTATTAGGAAAATCAAAGGTTTCCCCAAATTATTGAATTAGTTATTATTACCTGAATGCCCCCACCTCCTACAGGCCCATGCTTTGGGGTACAGGTTGGGGGATAGGAAGAGGATATCTCCACATTCCTAGACCTCTCACAATATCTGAGAAAGTGCTGTCTATGGGAGAGGAAGTAGAGCCCCCTTCTCCAAATCTGCACCCCCAGCCTCACTCTCTTAGCAAACTCCCCACACTCAGGAAACCAGGGGGAAGATGCTCAGGGAGTTGTGCAGATTTTTGGGTGCTAGTGGCAGAAGTGGGGAGGAAGCTTGGAAGAACATAAAAGACGCAATCCACAGCTGTCTGCTTTTAATTATAATTATCCCCTTTCGCTTCCTTTCTGGCTAATGAGGGGGGGATTACATTTTTTTTCCCTCTCTCTCCCCCTCCCTCTTTTCTCGGGAATTGAGGGGTGGAGTGAGTTCAGGGTCCTCCTCCCCTTCCTCCCCAATCCCCTGGTTACTGGGAGAAAGGCAGACTCCAGAGGGTGGTGACAGTATGAAGAGATTTGTAGGAACAAAGGAAGGACAGGTTTGGATTGCTGGACACGTCCCAGAGTTGGAGAGACCCCCCCCCCCATTCCACTAGCACCCCCTCCCTTCAACCCCCAGCTCCCTAGACAAGGAACTCAATGTCTTCCAGGCGGTGAGAAAGGAGCTAAAGGGAGCCCTGGTCTAGAGGGAAGGAGGAGGGAAGGGGTGGGGAGCTGGGGGTGGGGGGTGCAAAATTAGTCTCAAAGGATCTTTATTTCTGAGCTAGTGAAGCAGATGTAATCAAGGGGAGAGCAAAATAATCATAATGGGAGGAATGAGGGGCGGGGGAAGCTGAGGCTGGAATGGGGGGACTGGGCCAGGACAGGGCTGAGAACCGGGGCGAGGAGCCTTGAGTGGGGGCTGTCTGGTATCTTCTCCCGCCTCCCCAAAGTCTCCCTACCTTGGAGGGGAAAGGAGGACCGGGTCTATAGACTCTGACCTTTGCCCTCAGAATCCCTCTTTCAGAGCTTAGGGATGGCCGGGCCAGAAGGTGGCTGGGAAGGCACCAGGGAGAAGGGAGCCCCCCGCCCCAGCTGAGGGAGGTGGTGAGGAGAGGGGAGACTGAAAGCAGTGGGGGAGGGTGAGAGGGGGAGCCAGCGAGACTCAAGTGGCCTCCAGGTCTGTGGGACAAAAGTTGGAGGGAGATTTGTGTATGAGAGAAGAGGGGAGGGGGCCTTGGGGAAGGGGGGGCTTTGACAATGAACTTGAGACAAACTTCATTAGCATGCAGGCCTGCTGTCTGTCACGTCGAGCTCAGACTGAGTTCCCATGCAGGCCAGGAAGAGTGGGAGGGAGGGAAAGGGAGGGGCTGAAGGTGGGGGTGAGAGAGAGAAAAGAGACCCGACCATTGTACCATTCTGGGCCCCAGCTTCCACCAAGTATCGGGACCCCAGCCCTGGAAACCAACCCCCAAATCGCTCTCCTCTTCTTAGAATAAGATAATTTATCTCCCACTTTGAATCTGTGGTCCCACCCCTCCTCTTCTCTTGTCTAGACTTCCAAGTGCTGGCTTTCACCACACTGCCCCACCTTGTTCCCCCCTCAAGCTCTCAGCCTTCATCTTCGGATTGCCACTTTCTCCTTCACAGCTAAGGTCTGGATTTGTGATTCGTTGAGCTGACAAGGACAGGGAGCTGGGGGAGGTTTGGGAAAGGGAGACTGGAATACTTTGACCCTCCAAATGACAAACTGTGTCCTCTTTCTATCACTTCTTATCAACTCCACTCCCCACCCTAGACACACATCATTTATCACGCTCTCAAGTTCGAAGGTGAATTAGAACTGGAAGGAGGCTGGGAATGGGGTATCCCGTCACACCCTTTCTCTTGCTTCCTTTGGGAATGAGGGGTCCTGGAGGAACAATAGCTTTCCTTAGTCCCTTCTTCCTGCCTCAGGTTAGAAAAGACAGGAGGAGGAGATGGGAAAGAGTGGAGACGACAAAGACCCCTTCCCTGACAGGCATGAGATGGGAGAAGGAGGGGCTTAATCAGAGTGGGTTGTTATCCTGAGGGGGGGGTGTCTCCAGACAGGGGCAGCACCCCCTGTTTGCTGCCTTTCCAGGGAGGGCAGCACGAGAAAGAAAGAGGGAGGCAAGCGAAATTCCTGAATGGATAGACAGATGCTACGTCATCGGAGCCGCATCCTCCACTCCACAAGAGGCTAGGAGCCGGAGAAAGAGGCAGGCCAGCGGCAGGGGCCACCGAGCCAGCGCGCCTCCTCCCAGAAGCCGGTAAGTGGCCATTCATCTGGAAGGGTCCTAGCCCCTCAGACATCTGGGCTGGGGGTGGGAAGGGATCCTTTAAAATCAGTTAGGGCGTCCTACCCTCCCACTTTGCCCACTGGCTAATGGAGGCGGGTGCAGGAATCACAGAAAGGCTGGGGAAAGATTGAGGGGGTGGCCAAAAGGGAAGAGGCATGTGTGTGTGTGTGTGTGTGTGTGTGTGTGTGTGTAGGAGCAGCTAGCAGAGTGGGATTTCATCTCCCGCTTCCCCATCTATCTATCGAGGTGAGCTGAGGCTGGGCCCTGCCCAGCTGCCCCAGAGCGCCTCTCCGTCTCCCTCCTCCCTGCCAGCCCTGGCCAACCCGGAGACAGCTCACTAAGTTTGTCAATGGGATTCAGGGGGGCTTTAGGGTCACGGTGCTACTGATCCTATTAATCCGCCCCTCCCTTCTCCCCACCAGACAGGGCCAACATCTTAATGCTTGCACAAGAGGAGAGGCAGGAAGGAAGATTGTAGTGGAGATGTGAGGGAAGAGAAAAAACGGTTCTGTATTCAGACTCCTGACCTTCTTTCCTTGCTCTGGCTCTTACTCTTCTCTGCCCCAGAGACTTCAGGTTTTAGGGGCAAAGTCTGAGGGACTGGGGTCACTGGGGGTTGGGGAAGGAGCCATATCTCTAAAAGGGAGGGGACCAGAATTAGGGGAAAAAAAAAAAAACACTTGTAGAATTTATAGTAATTTTATTTCCCCCCTCCTTGTTTTTCTCATGAGCTGGGAGGTGGGAAAGGGGCTGAGGGGAGCTTAAAGGCAAGTGACGTGTTGGGGCAGATGCTTAGGTTCAAAAAGGGGAGAGAATCCTGCCCCAGCCCTCAGGAGACCCGTCTGATGGTGGCTTTTTAATTTCTTGTTTTTTAAGAAGGGTCAGAGGAGACAGAAAAGGGGCACTATTCTTATCTCGAGTCCCCACCCGCACGGTGCTTGCTGGGAGGCAGGCTGGGACCCTCGTGGGGTGGCAGAGGCTGGAGGCCAGCAAGTTATTTCTGGTTCCCCAGAGGCCAGCTGTCTGGGAGAGGCTGAGGCTACCAGCCACAGAACAAGCACACATATCCCATGCCTCCAGGGGTGTGGTCCTTGTCACCAGGTCCCCCTGTACATTGTGTGTGTGTGAGGCAGTAGAGTGGGGTGTGGGGCACAGGTCAGCAAGAAGAGGCACAAGCGTTCCAGGGACCCCATGACTCTTTGTGAATAGGGTGAGGGGAGGAGCCAGAGGCTCCTCAATTGCCCTTGTGCTTAATGTCTAGCAATAAGACAAAGTTGGGGTTGGCCCTCACTTTGGCTTGAAGATAATTTCAGACTGAGATGTCCCTTTATGAAATGGATGGGCTGGCAGAGCTGAAGCTGGGCATTAAGTGGGTATTCATGGATGTTAGAAGAGGGGAGAGAGGTATATTCAAAACACCCCCCCCTAGAAATCAAGATTGGATTTAAGTCCTAAACCTGCCCCCCAGCCTTCCTTTTTTTCTGATTTCCTCTGCATTTAGGTATGTTATCTTCCTGACTTTAAAAAAAAAGAAGAAGAAGAATTAATTGTAAAATTGAGTTTGAGGTAGAAGGATTCACTAATTTATCACAACACACACACACAATACACTTCTCTTAGTATTTTAGGACCTGGGTTACCTATAGTATATGTGTCTAACTTCAAAATCATAATTTAGTCTGAAAGCAAAATACTGAGAAAGTAAGACTATAAAATATTGAGATGGGGTTTCATACCCAACATTAAATTAAAAAAAAACAACTGCTTTGTGTTCACACCTTTTGTATATGTGAGAGAGAGAAGGAGAAGAAAGGGAGAAAATTGGTAGCTACAGGATATGTCTTTATGGATCTTTAGTGATATGCATGGATAGATGATAGATAGGTAATGATGAGAAGAGAGAAGAAAGCTGGAGACATAATGTGATTGACAGTGTCTTAAGTACCTAGAACTTTAGAGTTTCCAGTACAGTTACATTTAGATAGACAAAAATATATGCCTGACCCCAGATCCTTCCTTCCATCCTGAGCATGCTTTGTCATGGTGTATCGTGAGCAGCGGGAATCTGGGAGGAGATGGTAGCCACTGGGCAGGGGATTATTCCTGTAGGTTCAATCAGAAGGGCCACAACATCTTCACAGGCTCAGTGCAAATCCCTGGGCCCAGTGATTTCGGAGGGAGCTAGAGGGAGGTTGTGAGGATGGGCCCGGCTTAGAGGTATCCAGGCAAGATGGAGCCAGAGAGCTCAGGCAGGGGTCCTGCCTTCCTTGCCTATCCAGGCTTTTCTCTTCCAGCTGCCTCCCTGTGCAGCCCAGAGCCCTGTTGGTGAAAGAGTGTCAGGGAGACAGGGGTGTTAGGGAGAGGATTGGAGCCACAAAAAAGACTTTAACCTTTGCATTCTCCTCCTCGACAGGAGCAGAGCATCGGAGAAGAAGCAGCCTCATTTGCTTCTGGTGTCATCGTAGGTGTCCACCTTTGGCTTTGGGGGTACTTATTTTCTTATTTGTTTGTTTCTGATGGTGGTGTTGCGGGGTGGGGTGGAGAAAGAAGCTGGCTCTGCAGTCACCTGGGTTTTCCCCCGTTCCTTATACCTCTCAACCCCCTGCCTGCTCTCTCCTAGCTTTCAGGCCCTGATTTGGGTCTATTCTAATTGTAGTAAGACCTGGATAGTCATTGATAATGGGAATGGAACACGGTGACTTGAGAATGAAGGCCACCCTGTGAGCCCAGTTCCATGAGAGAGAGGAGAGGCCCTGAGGATTCTGGGGACCCTTTGCCCTTCTCTCAGAGGCTCCTGAGGGCAGAGATGGAGGCCCATCGACCCAGGGTGGGTGGGGGTGGGAGGCAGTTAGTTGTAGAGGAGCAGAGTTATGGATGGAACATGGATGATAGAGGTGAGAAAGGAGAGGGGTGTGGGTGGTGGTGAAGGGGGACTGGAGAGCTTAAACAGCTGTGCGTGGGTGTGTGTGCAGGGTGTGTAAGGACTGGGAGGTGGCGCTGCTGCACATATCTGTAGATATGTCACTGTATTTGTCTTAGTTGATAGGCTTGCGTGTATGCGCGTGCATGTATGCATACACAGACCCTTACACATTCATGCTTTGCCCCTCGAGGAGACCATTTGCTTATGGCTGACCACCTCTGTCACCTTCCTGGCTCCATAAGGCTCTCAAGCAAGTGAGCAGTGTGTTGAGTTGAAGGAGAGAACTGAGAGCCATCGGGGGAGGCAGTGCTTAGACAAACCTGAGGAATTCTCAGGCTGGCCTCGAACAGGAGGAAACACACTTTGTGGGAAGAGAAGGGTGGTATCTCTGGGGAGAAATCATCCAGATTATATCTCCATTCCCTTTAAACTCATCTGCCTATATAGAGGTTGATTTTGTGTTGTTTTTTTTTGCAGCTTCCCAATTTTTTTTTTTTACTGCCAATTCTTGCTTTTATCTGGTGCAATCCCACAGAAAATGCAAATATTCTGTAGCAAAAGAATAATGTATGATAATGTTCACAATAATGAACCACTAAGACAGAAATAAATATCTGAACCCACCCTCTTCCAAATGCAGCTTTCATCTGTATCTTCAAGGCAAATTAACCTGATAATTGAAACAAAGAACAAATATGCTTTTTATTTAATTATCTGAGTATTTTCAAGAGAGTGGCATGATGCCAAAAAATATTTTGGGACCCAAACTAGAAAGATTCATCCAAAAGCTGCATCCAGAGGGCATAATTCAGGCCATGTTTTTCTATACATGGGCCTCTTCAGGGACACAGACAATGGGTGGGCATCGGGGCTGTAGAGGCGGGGGCGGGGACAGGCACTGGCAAAGCATGTAAGCTCCTTGGATAACTGAGACACTGAGAGATTCAGACCAGCACCAGGGGTTTGGTGTGCTCGCTCCTCAGCCCACCAGAATTTCCCTGGAAGGACTTGGGTGGGGTCTGTAGACCATTGCTCTAAGAACACTGCAGCAGAATGTGCTGTCTGCTGGAAGCAGAGAGCTCTGCTCCAACTGAGGCCTTCCTAGAGGGACTGAGGCTGGTGGGCCAAGAGCAAGGGGGACATAATGCGCCCATTCTGCTCCAGCTGTTAGCTTCTCCCAGGTCTGCTGTATCCAGTTCTTCATAGTAGAAGGGTCTCCTCTGGTCAGAGGAGCTGCCAAATAGTCACTAACATACACCTCCCCCATCCCCTCTCAGACCCATACACAGATCCCATAGGACACACATTTTGTCAATACCTTCCTTCTCCACCCACGATGGGCTCAGTCCACAGCAAACTCAGACTTGCAGCCTCACCCACAGGGACGCACATTCTTCTATCAATTCATCAGTTATTCATCAGGCACCCACTATCTTTTAGGCATAGTGTTAGATACCATAGAGTTGAATATGTATGAAACCACCTCTGACCTTGACGGACTGTCTCTTTTGCTACCCTCAAAGTAGTGTATTTTTTTGAAACTGGAGCAGCATGGCTTGGTATACAAACCAATCCCAGTTAACATGATGGTGGAGAGTTCTCTCCTTTCACGGCTTGTAGCTCTGTCTCCATTAGAATAAAGGCAGATGCCCCACTCATCATTATTTCTGAGCAGGCACTGTGGGAGATCAGGTTGTCAAGTCCACCCAGACAAAACTAAACAAAACATTACTTCATCAGAAATCTAGGCAGAGAGGGGGATTCCAAGTAGATAGCACCAGGACAATGTAGAATAATCTCTGTTTTCTTTTGTGCCACCCCCCCTTCTTATATTTGGACACTGTTTAGACTGAGGTACTCTGGAGGAGCCAAAACCACAGTAAGATACAAGGGTGGTTAGCTCTTTATCTAGCTATTTGGAGAAAATTAGATATGTACTCATTTCTTTCCTGAACTTGGTTTTTTAGGAAATTCAGTTGAGTTGAATTTGGGCAAAAAGTTGGGGGGGGGGTTGGTTTCTGTTGGGCAAAAAAAACCCTTTCTGTCCTCCTCTCTGACAAAAATGTGGCTCCTACTGATCCCAACTATTTCTTGCTAGGCTGTCTGGATGGTCCAGCCCTGGGTAAGGAATTGTGGAGCTAAGCTTGGGCCCCATAGAGGCAGGGGACTTGATTGGAAATTAGGGACAGAGAAGAAAGGGGAGAGTGCTAGCTAGCAACACAGCCTCTTTCCTATTTGCTGGCCCAAGCTTCCAGGCAGTGGGTGAGGGGAAGGTGGAAGGGCAGAAAGGGTTTATTTAAAGTGATTTAAGGGATCTTGTGGGAGGGGGAGTGGGGAAATACTTGTAGGGGAAGTTGGTGGTGTGTTTGAAGAAGTGTAGTCCCTATTTAGGATTGCTAGAATGTCTAGAGGATGTTAGGTATCCTGTAGAGGGTGTGAGGTGGTATACTGGGAAATACTTGCGGAGGTTTGTAGATACAAAGAGGCCTATTGTTTCTCTGGGGCCTGGCATGGAGGACTCATTTAGGGGATACATTTAGCAGCACATCAGTAGGGTAGGTCAATCTCCGAGAGTGGGGAGGGTTCGCCTTTCTGCAGCTGTACCCCACCATTGACTCGTGTGCTCTCAGTTCTAGGAGGGTGAAGAATTGATACTGTGGCCATTTCTAGAAAGCCTTTCCCTTGGGTAAGGCCCTTGAGACGCTGTGGAGGCAGACAGAGGGGTGAAAGGTGTGCCAAGCACAGCCCCACCGTTAGTGTCCTGTAACCTGGGAAATCAGGCCAACACTTCAGCTTCCTACTGTCACTCTGGTGGGGAAACAAAGTCCCTGGCCTTTGTCCTATTCCAAAGTACCCCCCCCCCCCCACACACACACACCCTACCTCACAATCATTCAGCAGTTATTCAGACTTCCCAGTCTTTGAGGGGAGCACCAAATGAAACCCACAACTAACCAAGGCAAATAGCATTCCGGCTGGGCTTTGTCCTAGACTATGCAGAGGCAGGCCCCCCCGGCTCGGATAAAACAACCTGGCTGGGTCTGATGGAGAATCCTGGGTCCCCTGGAGGGCACTTCGGTTGTTGTAGGATCCCTGTAGAAAGGAGCCAGCCCAGATTAGGCAGAGGGACTGGCTTCAGGTATCCAAGTATTAGGGTTTGTTGGTTTGTTTTTAGAAAAGGAGCCCAGAGGAGAGTGGTGGAGTGATAGGGTAACTCGCGACCTGTCAGGCGCAGCGGCTCAAATGGGAGTTCGCAGCTCGATCACAGAGAGCTCCACCGATCTGAGAGAGTCCAGACCCCGCCTGCAGACTGGTGTGTGCCGTTTTCTGATTCTCCCGGCCAGATGGGGATGCAGGTCGGAAAACCTTGTCTGAGAATGATTTTTCTCCCTGTGACTCCGGCTCTCCAGACGCCTGGAGATGGAACCCGGGGTGAGGGTGCCAGGCTCGCGATTGGAGGCGCACAGGATGGGGGGAGGAAGAGAAAGCGCTAGGGAGGGCCTCCAGGGCTGAGTCAAATCTGTGTGTGTTGCCCAGATTAATGTCAGCTATGATTCCCCAGCCTACCCTACCTGGAACTTTGGTGCTGAGAACAAGTTCCTGAGATATTCTCATTTCTGCACGGTGAAAAAGGAGATCGAGGCTCGCTCACACCCTGCATCTCCCAGTAGGAATCCCGAACTTCCAGGATCTTTTCCTCGCTGTTTTGGGTTGAAAACCAATAAGGGAGGTTCCTGTCCATCCTAAAAGATTAAGATTACAGTCTGGAATGGGTCAGAATCTTAGAAGCACAAAGGATATCCTGACGCGAGAAGGCCGGTAGAGGTTGAGTCTCCAGTAATCTGGTTCTTTTTGAGGAGATATCACCTGATCTCTTTTCCCATCTTTGAACCCTGGACCTGGTGCAATATACCTTGGGTCAAAATGGAAAATGTAGAACCTACAGTGAGGTTGGAGATCAAAACCACAAATGGCAATGGATTGGAGATGGCAGGCAGGTCTCGGGAATGTGTGAGGCAGCAAAAGGCTGAGAATCAGCACACAGACATAGTAGTTCCACCCCCTTCACCGTTCTCCGGGGGGAAGGGCGCCCCAATTGCGCTCTCCGGCTCAACCCGGGAAGGGGGAGGGGCGGAGCCGGCGGGAGAACGAGGCGGTGACGTCAGACTCGGCGAAGCCAATCAGAGGCTGGTCTGGGGAGGGAGCACGAAAGGATGAATGAAAAGTCCGGAGCCGGAGCGCGCCCGGGCCAGAGCAGCGGCAGAGGCTGGGGAGGGAGCTAGGGAGGTGAGCTCTGCCCTGCTCGCCTTGGCTCGGCGGAGGCTGAGATCCCGGCGGGCGCCTCCACCCCGGCGCCCGCTGAGCCCTGGCACCTCGAACCCAGGGCCATGGCGTTCCGTGGGCGGGAACGTGCCGGGAGGACCGCGAGGGAGAGCACTGATGGGCACACTGGGCTCGATGTAAGTGGCCTGGCCGGCTTGGGACACGAGGTGGGTTAGCGCCTTGGAATCCGGCGCCTCCGTGCCTGGGCCTCCGCCAACAGGGGTTGGCCGAGCCCCACACCCTCCTCGGGGCTCCCGGAACCTCCTTGATTCCGATTCCTGATCGGAACCCCATCAACCTACGGCACCTCCTCTGGCTTCGGACCCCCGGCCATTTTCACAGCCCTGGGTGATTTCTGGACCTCTTTGTACAAAGCCATTCTCTGGGGGTCCTGTGGGCCCAGGGACTCGGCTCACCTTCCCAGCCCGCCCTCCGTTTTCTTCCTCCTTCCCCATCTCATGGGTGCGCTATCGGATCCCTTCCCCGTGGTGTCTCTCCCTGTCCTTCTCTCCTAGAGACACTCGCTAGGGAGTCTCCGGCTTGCCTCCCCGCCCCCATTTCCCTCTCTCTTTGGGTTGCCGGGATTTCCCTGTTTCCTACTGGGACGCCTCCGGGGTTTTACCCCCAGGATTTCGCTGCCCGTTGCCCTTTTTAGTCGGTGGCTAGAATCCAGCTTTTTCTCCCCCCTCCCCCCCCCTCCCCCGACGCCGCGGCGTGAGCTCCACTTCGCTTCCACCGCCCTCAGGAGTTGGGAGATGTGGTGGAGTCGGCTCCGCTGTTCCCCGCTACGACCCCACGCGGAGGCTTGGGCTTCTCTGAAAGCCAAGGCTCAGGCTATCGGATGCGGCTGGATCTTCCAGAGGAGGGGGCAGTGTAGACCCCGTGAGGTTTGCGAGGCCTTTGCCTCGGTCCCTGAAGTCTTCCCGGGTGGCACGAAAAGCCTGAGAGTCCCTCCTCCCAGGGACCAGCGGCACTCTGGCTTCTGGCTCGAATGGGGAGCGGGAAACCAGGCATCGCAAGCTTCTGAGATGCGGGGGCAATTCCCGGACTTCGACGCCATCGGCCGTCGCATCTTTCCACGCCTTTTTCGGTCTCTGTCGTGTCTGTACCGCAGCGTCTCTGAGTCTTTTTCTGTCTTGGACTCTGCTTCTCTCTCTGTCCTCCCCCTCTCCCAGTGTACCCTTTCCCCAACCTCCACCGGCGGGCGACCAGGAGGCTGCGGCGATACAGGCGTGGGCAGCGGCAGCCAGGCGGCTGCGTGGAAGAGGCGGCGACTGCAGCCAGGAGGCGGGGTTGGTTGTTATCTTTGGTTATCTAGCTGTATGAGTGGTGTGGAGTCTTCATAAAGCTAGATAACCGAAAGTAAAAATAACCCCATACACTGCGCAGAGGGGCCCCTGGAAAGCTGGCGGCACGGGCGGGCGGGAGGCCTAAGGGAGGGGCTAAAGCCGTGAGGACCCACGGGCCGTGGGAGGCGAGAAGAGGACCCGGCGGCCCTCGGGCCTCAAGACCGCACCGGCTGGGGCGTCTTTCCACCCTCCAACTTCGGTTCGCGCAGGTAGGAGTCGCAGTCCTGTTTCACTTTCGCCAGGCGCGATGCAATGCCTTCCACCGCCTAGTTGCGGGGTAGCAGAAAGGGCGTAATGGTTACCTCCCGAGACCTGGCCGTTTCTGGCACTCAGCGCCCGGGAACGCTGCTCCAAGGGAGAGATCTCTTGAAATCTCGTTTTGGGGTTATTCCGGGCAGTGCCTGGGGTTCCTGGCCCAGGCCTCTCCCGCGGGCACTGGGAAACGGCTTCCCGAAGGCTATTCACAGCTATTGCTGGGGCCGAAGAGTTTGGGGGAGGTCACCATAGAATGCTAGTCTTGGCTTTGATCTGCTCCCTAAAGCCCCGTCGGTCTATTCAGCTTGGTCGGGTGCTAAGAGTCGCGGAGCGGGAGATAGGCGGAGGGAGGCTGAAGTACTAGGGGTCCAGGCTGGTTGCTCATGGGGAGCCTTTTTGCCCAGGCAGGATTGTGGGCAACGGAGTGCAAAGTATTTCTCAGCCCCCTTGTTTTCATATTCTTTCCTCCTTCCCACTCAGGACCTGAATTTGATGTTTTGCAAAGCTTCTCATGCCAGCTTTCTCTTCACTGACCAAAGGGGTTGTGATGGGGTCTTTCAGGACACACTACCTTCCCACCCCATCCTCACTGTCTTGGAAATCATCTCCAAGAGCAAACGGCCTCAAGGAGCTCAAACACAAAGGAATTTGTAGCTTGGTATTTATGCTGCTGGGAGAAAGCAAAGAATTAGAGAGATTAATCAGGGCCTTTCCTAAAAGAATCCATTTATCTGGCCTGACCTAAATATTTTAAGCAAAAGAGTGTTTAGGTGCAGTTGGGTGGAGGATGGTCTAGTCACTAGGGAGAATAAAAGTAACAGGCAGCAAAACTAGAAGTAGCTCCCTGTGCATTTATTACCTGTTCCCATCCCAACACACCCCCCCCCATGCCCCCCTCCACCCCACCCCCGCATTCCAGAACACAGGGCAGGGTCCTAAGGAGTCTAAAGGGAGCTGGAGAACTGGGCAAACGACCTTGTACTGACTCCTGTTTCCCCTGTAAATTTAAAATTTCCTCCCAGGAGCTGATTTTATATCTAGAAGATTATGATTCAATTATATATTATGTGGCAGGAATATTGGGGACTCCAAACTAAAACAATTGGGCTTCAGAGAGTCCAGAGTACATATGTCTTCTTTCTTCCGAGGTTTGGAGGAAAGGGAGATTAGCAGACTTTGTCTATTTCAGCTCTTTTGAAATCTAGCTTTTTTGGGGGGGAGGGGGGCAACTAGAGACAGGATTAGGGAGAAAGGGAGTGGGATTGGGGCAGGCACTAATAATCCCTAACGCCACACCGCCACACCGTATTTCTCCTAAGAGCACTCTGCCTGCAAGCCTTTCTTTGATCCTCCAGCCCTGTGAGGTAGCTGTTATTAACCGCATTTTACAAACAGGAGCCACAGACTCAAATGAATCGCTAATGTAACTCAGTGGTTTCAAACCCAATACTTTTTTTTCTTCTCTACTTCTCTACACTTGCCTGAGGGAAGGACTGAGAGGCGAGGTGGATAGGCTGAGATGGGGGTGAGAGGGGAGGGAATCCATGCACCAGGCAAGAAGGAAAGCCGGCTGAGAGATGCAAGGCCCGGTTGTGAACACAGGTTGACCTTTTTTTTTTTTTTAACTTTTCTTATAGCTGGCTGGAAATATGTATTCTGGATCTGCTAAGGCTCATAAGGCTCATCCACATGAGACTCAACCTATATTATTAGCCATACAATTTGGATTTATATTATTATTGTCATATTCTATTAGCACATTTGACCACAGAATCTCCAAAGGAGAAGAGAGGGCCTGAGGGAAGTGGTGGGTTGAGGGTTTACATCCGACAAAACAAGCTCCTCGGTGGAAAAGGCAAATAGAAGCCAGGAGAGTTGTGGGGGGTGAGGGTTTGCATCTGCCTCATGTGTGGGTGTATAGATGGGGTTGTCAAGAGAATGATGGGTGACAATGTTCATGAGCTGTATATGTCTGCTTATGAGGGTGAGAAACGGAGTGATGTGTGAGCTGGTGTGAGATTGGATGTGAGTGATCCCTGATGGGGAGGAAGCTCTAATGTGAGATTAGGAATTCCTGGCTACTTATAGCTATAGATCCAATAGAGAAAGAGACACTCTGGAATATGGAGGGGTTTACCAAATGCTGCCGTCACAGTGACACCACAGAGTCCTCCTTCTGCCTTCCCAACCTTTATACCAAATAGCACCTTCTTCAGCTAAACCCAGTAGGAGAACTGATGGAATAGGGATGCGTGGAGGCAGGGTTGAAATTTCTCTTTTGTATCATTACATTTCTGTGTCCAAGAATTTTTAGGTCTGTTCACATCTTGCTATAGCCACCTATTCCTACTGGAAAACAAATTCTAAGCTGGTTTCTTTACCCATTTCTCTCCTCAGTCCTTTATCCCAATACCCTCTCCTATTGAATTTGGAGTCCAGACGTTCAAAGGCAATTTTCTTCTAAATATTTGTCTCAAGTTTTGCATTTTCACTCACACCCTCACCCCGGGGCAAATTTTTCATAGGTCTAGGCATCAAAAGGGTTTTGTTGAAAGATCCTTGCAATAATAGAAATCATCACAGTCAGAAGTCTAGGGAGAGAAAGAAAATGAGCAAATGTGACTGAACACGGTGTAGATTTAGGTGCCATTATTTACCAGCTTCTGATCAGATATTTGTTCAGTGGGGGTAAGAATTTGTATCCTCAGGGTTGTTACATGGAACAAATGAAGAATTCTCTATAAATAAAGATCTTGTACATTATGATACCCACAGGTAATGAGTAATTCTTTGACTGCAGAGGGGGATAAAGGCTACAGTTTGGAACAACTGTTTGAAAGCATATGATTGATCTCAGAATGCAAAAAGGACAGCAGTGTCTGAAGCTTGGGGGAAGAGGAACAGACTCTGGAAAGTCTGTTAAGGAAAGAGGCTGGAGTCCACGTGGCAGAATGGCCTTTGAATTTTTTTCTCCTTAGTAAATCTTACCATGTATTGGTAAGAGTATTTAGGATTGGTAAACTGACTTATGTAGATAGAGAGATATGGCTTGTATAAATGACAATTCCAAATTTATCCTATTAAGCTTCTAGAGTTACTAAAAAGAGTTTATTAAATTAAAGGACCAGATAGTGGGTGTAATTAAGGAACCAAAGAGCATGCAGACTTTTCTTCATTGCTCAGTGACTCACAGAAGGAATGTTTTCTGTCCTTTGGCCTCCCAGCCCCAGCCCCCACCTTTTCAGCCACCTACTCCTGATTCCCAAGGTTGATACCTCACCAGAGAGCACAGGCCCCTCTGCATTCTTCCACATCTGGAAGTCTTTCTTGAGTTCTGGACTTCCCGAGGCTTGGGAGTGGGAATCCTGATATTTATTTTTCCACCTCCTTTCCACTCGGATATTCTGGGGATATTTGACCTTTCTTCCTCCCTTCCTTTGCTACTGAGACCTCAGAGATCTTGAGTAGTTATAGCACTGTCTCATCCAGGGCAGGGTGTGCCAACTTCCCTAGTTGTTAAATGAGTTTCGGTTAATGCTTTAAAATTACTGGGAGGAAAGAATAGGCAAAACTATAAAAAACATTCTTGGAGCTCTGAGGAGAATGAGGAGTAGGGCTATGGAAGGTAAGGTTGGGCTGGAGCGTATTTAGATAGGAGAGAGTTAGAGAGAAGGGGAACCCTTCTTTGCCACCCAGGCTCTCCCAGGGCTCAGAGCGACACCCTCCTCCTCCTGCCCTAATCCCCCCATTAAGGCTGCTCTGAGTTTGTTATGACAGCGGCTGAAGGCAGCTGAATTGCTGTTTGCTGTGTCTGCTAATTGGACTGAAGGGTTGGAATCTGGACACTGAAAGAGACCATTGTTGCTGTTTACCTTCCACAACTGCCTCCCTGGGGACCTTCTGGGTGAAGGGGAACAGCATGCCCTTGGGGTCATTGCACCCATTCCCTGTCTCTGTGCAAGGGACCAGGGTGGGGGGAAGTGTATCTCATTGCCTTGGGGTGGTGTAAGCTCTCACAGCAGGGAAGGGACAGGCCCAACACCTGAGTCAGTCTCCAGGTCAGGCTTGGGGCCACTGAGAACTCCTAGGCAAGGGGAGGTTACACGGGCTTGTCCTTCTCCTCCCTCTTCATTCCCTTCTTCAGGGGCCCTAGCCTTGCCCTCTTCCTCCAGCTGATCAGGCTTAACCCCTGAAAATTTTTGCATTTGCTTTCTTCCAGACCAGTGATTCTCAACTTGGTTATGCACTAAAATCACCTAGGAAGCTTTTTAAAAGTTACTGATATTTGGGTCCAGCACATCCCAGAGTGCCTGAGAATAAAGCCTAGGCATCAGTATCATTTAAAAGCTCCCTTGGTATTTCTAAATGTGCAGTTAGGGTTAAGAACCACTGATATAGTCTTATCACTCTGCCTGGCAAACACACACTCACACACATACACACACATGTACGCATGCAAGCAGGCACACATGCCCTTTCCTATCTTTCCTACCTTTCTACCCACCCCCTCAGGCTCCTAATAGCTATAATACTATCAGGCAGATTTGTATATCTTCTTCATCTTTATTACTGAATTCCTTGTAGGAGCCTTAGAATTTAGGATGGAATTTAGAGGTCTGTAATCCATCAACTGCTTCAACCTGAACTATACCCTAAGGGCAGGAACTATGACTCCATATCCCTGTGGATTTCTGAGTAGGATCCAGATGAGGACTGAGCTAATCCGGGACACTTACATCATTAGGGATGAAGGAGTGTGAGGATTAGAGTTTCATTGACTCTTAATCTCTTCCTTCCCCAAAGTAGTATTGGCTATTTGGAGATCTTCAGAGAGGAGATACAGATGTATTTCTTCAGAAATACATCTGCCCCTCTCCTTACTGTTTCCAAATGTTTCTGCTTCCTCTCTTCCCTTTAGTTTTCACCTGGGGTGAATGGGTGTTCCACCACTCTCCTGCCCTCTTTCCGCCACAAGAGCACCAGAACCGTATCCAGCACCACGGACAGCTCCCAGGCGACGAATGAGGTGGCTGTGCTGACCCCCTTTGCAGGGGTTAGGAGGGGCTCCTGTCTGCACGGTTATATATCAAAGACTAGAATTTTAATCTTTGGGAGTTGTTTGCAGGCAATTGATAAGTCTCAGGGAGAGGAGGAGGCTGATGGCAGTTGTCATTCCATCTCCAGGAAATTGGGTTTGTCTACTTTGGAGAGTCTGAATGAGAGGGCTCCAGCAGCAGGAAGGTTGAGGGTTAAATTTCTGGAAGAATTTAAGCTAAGGTCATATAGGATTCAGGCTCCCCTGGTGGCTCAGAGGTAAATAACCCACCTGCCAATCCAGGAGACACTGGAGACCCTGGTTGGATCCCTGGGTCAGGAAGATCCTCTGGAGGAGGAAATGGCAATGCACCCCAGTATTCTTGCCTGGGAAATCCCATGGACAGAGGAGCCTGGTGAGCTATAGTCCATGGGGTTGCAAAAGAGTCAGATACAACTGAGCAATGAAACAATAACAACACGTAAGAAACAGAGTGTGTGGATCAGGTAGAGCCTTAGATGGCATCAATTCTATATCCCTCATTTTACAGATTCCCAAGAGAGTGGAAGAGATATGACCAAGGTCACTCAGCTGGTTAGTGGAAAGGCCAAAATCCTGGTTTTGGATTTGGCTTTGGAAAGGCCAGGCTCCTGGTTTCCATCCTGGCCCTGTTTATTGTATCTGATACCTCTTTAAGGACTCTCCCTGCTTGAGTTGGGTAGAGCAGGCCTATTGCAGGTAGGTAGAGTTCACCGATTGTCCCCATACAAAAAAGGACAGGATGTATGTCCGGGCATATGAGGTGTCCACACAAGCCAGGAAGAGCTGGAATTGAATGTTCTGTCTGAGAAGGCTTGAAAGGGAGGCCTCAGGGAGAAGCACAGGGGAAGGCATACCTAGCAGTAGCTGATAAGCCCATGGGAGGAAAAGCAAGGAGGCAACCATCTGCCAGGGCAGAGAGGGCAGTGGGTGGCCACAAGGAGTCTCCAGAGGCCAGCAAGAGCCACACAGACTGGAACGCAGCCTGGGAAAGGCCCTTCTGTGTGCCCAGTCCTGCCCCCCCAACACCGAAAGCCTAGAAACAAAGGGGCCATTCTCTCTAGGATTTGATGCCGCCATCTCCGGCTGGCAGTGCCAGGTGGTGGGGGCATCAGGGGGTGTCAATCCATTATCCCCCCGAACTCTCTAGGTCCTCTGGGGCTGGATGTTGGGAAGGTGGGTGTTCCATGCTATGTTGCCATGGCAACCACCCCAACCCCCACCTTCCAAAGCACAAAGAGAGACAGCTTGTACCCCCCACTCCCAGGAAGAACCTGGGTCTGGTTGGGAATCTTCCCTTGGGAATCCTCCTTTCTGATGCACAAGCCATGGTGTGCATAAGCATCACCCTCTTTTCAGCTGAAGGTTCAGCCATCAGCGGACCATATAGGCAGGGAGGCTGGTATATCCAGAGTCTCTGGGCAAAGTTGTGTAAGAGAGTCCCTTGTACTTGATCCTCTCTCCCTCCAAGCTCTCCCGTCCCTCACCTATAGCCAAGGCCATCCTAGGCCTTCTCAGCTGAAGTGACAGGGCCTTGACCTTCTTCTCTTTCCCAGAAGTGAAGGACACCTCACTATTCCCAGCAAGCCCCCAGGCTGTGGGAACGGAGAAGAGGGGGTCACTCCTGCCACCTTCCATCTGCACCCTCCGCCATTACTCATTAGGCATTCTGCCCCTCCTTCCGCTCGTTAAGCCTGATTTGCATATATTTGCATAATACAACTCATTTGCATTCCAGGAGGCTCTTGGTAGGAGCCAGGAGAAAAGGGGAGGGGGGCCAGAGAAGAGAGAAAAGGGGAGAGATTTTGTTTTCATCAAAGTATGTGTGTTGGGGAGGGGGAGGTGACAGGAAGAAGACCGAAATAAAAACTCACACTACTTTCTTTCTTCCTTTCTGCTCTCCCTCCCTGAGCTGGACTCAAATGCCAAAAAGAGATGCCAAGGGGCCGGCTTTTCTGTCCTTTTTTTGTCTTGCTTCCTCCGGCCTTGGCTCCCCAGCCTGGCCCCCCACCTTGTTGGGCTCAGGCTTCAGAAAGAAAGGGGCAGGGGTAGGAAGCAAGGCTGTGGGAACGGAAAAAGGAGGCCACCATCTTAGGTAGCCGGAACCAATAAAATGGCCGCCTCTGACAGGTGTGGGCTGAGAGCCAGCCCTGGCTGGAGGGCATGCAGGGAGGTGAGACCACAAGAAGGACTTTCTGGCTGACCAGGAACACTGTTCCGTCTTCCTCCTAGTGGAATTGGGAAAAGAGGATGGGGAGAGAAGGAAGGAAGGAGAGATGAGAGACGGCAGCCCAGAGCAGACGTGAGCCTCACACAGGAGCAGGGCTGGTAGAGAGGTCTCTGTGCTGAGTTTAGTTCCAGACAACTAATGAGTGTCAGTGGACTTGGAGGACTATGAATAGTTTAAAAAAAAAAAACAAAAAAAAACTGGAGGAATCAGAACTGGGAGTATCAGCAGGAGAGGGAAGGGGCAAAGATGTGGGCAGGCAGGATAATCTGTCAGTTTGAGGGGTCTGTGAAGGGCTGCTATGTACTTGAGATGAAGTTCCCAGTCTTCTCTCCTCAGCCCATCAGTCTGGCTTCCACCTTCGTGACTGGTCATACCTGTACCTTCTCCAGCCACTCACATAGACTCTTCAGCCAGACCCAGTGGCCCTTGTTTAAGCCTGGTGACCTCTGGGGAACATTTCATACTGATGTCTTCTCCTTTTGCCTTTGGTTCTTCTGTTGTATCCCTGACATGTGTTCTAGTCATTCAGTCCTCTGGGTAGATCAAGTCTCCAGCCAGAAGTGTTTCCCAAGGTTTTGCTCAGTTTATTTTTCCTTTCCATTCACATCCTTTTACTTTTTATCATTTCAACCGTCATTTGGAATTATTAACACTCATTTCTTTAAACTCAAGACTTGTACCCTAACTACCACCTGTGGTCCTGCCACTAGGCTCCTAGATCAGACTGGAGTGGTGCATCTGATTGGCTAACCCTGGATCACATGACCAGGCCCTGGTTGCAAGGAAACCTGGGAAAGTTGTTCTTTGTGACCCCATGGACTGCAGCACACCAGGCTTCCCTATCCTTCACTAACTCCTGGAGTTTGCTCAAACTCATGTCCATTGAGTCGATGATGCCATACAACCATCTCATCCTTTGGTTTCTGCAGTAGCATATAAGTACAGTCTCCCTCCAAAACTCCTGAGATGGCCATTCCTCAGACATAAGGAAGGCATTCAGATGTTTATTCACTCAGTATTGTGCTTCAAGATTTGCCCCACGTTCCTGCTTCCCTACCTCTATCAAGAGCATCGTTAAATTTCTAGGTCCTCTACAAATCCTGAGCATTATCCTGGGATTTGCCCTCTTCCTTCCCCTTCACCCAGATCATTCACATCAGAACCCATCCCTTCGTCCTTTGTAGTCTTCTCATGTCCATGCCTTCTTTTGCCTTACCTGTCAGCTCGTTCATTCAACAGGCATTTATTGGGTGCCTACTGTGTGCCAAGTGCTATGCTGAAGAGGAAGGTGGACTACAAAGCTGCTTTGAGGGCCTAGACACCTAGTGGGGAGGCAGACACAAGTGATTACAAGATAGTATGAAGGCTGCGGTCCGGAAGACCTTTGCGTGGGGACAGCATGGGGGCTGAAGCCCTGGGATACCTTAGAGGAGTTGAGGAAGGCTTCCTGGAGGGCCGCCAAAAGATAAGTAATCAAATAAAAGGGATAAACATGATCAAAGGTAAGTAGGGGGCTGACAGTCTAAGGAGTTGGAGTAAGTGCCTAGTGGGGAGTGGATAGCATATGTGAAGGCAAGACAGTATGGAAGAGCAGGTCATATAAGGCGACCATAGTGTCCACCAGAGAGAGGCTGGATTGGGAGGAGTTGGGAAATGGAGTCAGAAATCCAGTTATTAGGAGACTTACGTGTTTCACCAGGGCAATTGGATTTGATAGGGGTACTGGGAAGTTAGCTGACAGCCTCAGAGATGCTGGGTGTGGAGTATGGCTCAGGGGCAGCACATAACCACCCGCAGCATGCAGGGGGATACCCGAATCTAGCTGCCCACTGAGCCTGGCACCAACCAGATATTTAACTGCCTCTTGGCTGGTACTGAACAAACGGAGGATCATGAAAGGACAGTGTCACCTGAAGAAGGGTCTCTGCCTCTCCCCCATCTAGAATCCCCCTCGCTCCTCTCAGCCACACACACCTGCAGGCTCAGGAAGCTCCCCGGGAGGAGATGCAGAGAAGCCAATGTTGGTCCCCAGCACCGTGAGTGCCCTGAGGTCAGGGCAGGGGATGGGCCTCTGGGGACTGGAGTGTAGAACGGTTTCGGTCTTGGAAACTTCCTGGAGGAGAGAGTGATGGAGAGTGCAAGGGAGGATCTGGGGTGGGCCAAGGCTCTGAGGAGATTCTTTCCAGAGAAGGGGTGAGAGGCTGAAGAGACAACTGAGGAAAGGATGAGGCCACTGCGGGCCACTCGGGTGGAATGGGCATGGCGGGGGATGCTGCCTACCGCCCCTCCCCCAGGCCCAGCCTCTGCACAAAGGCCTCTCTGTGAGTGGCTGTGGAAGTGGCCCTGTCAGGTGAGGGTGCTTAGCTCTCAGTGCCCATTGGGGGTGGGCTGGAATGGGGTTGGAGGAGCGGGAGGAATAGGGGTGGCTTCAAGCTTTAATCGAGTCCTAGAAGAAATAGAAGCCAAGACTTGGCCAGGGAGGCCATTCCCAGGACAGGCTCCTCTCCACACCAAGACCCTGCCCCACTCCCTTTCCATGTCTTTTCAGGTGTGACTGCAAGGCCTGTCCAGCCTGCCTTCCCCAACTGTACATGCCCTCCCACAGTGCCTCTGAGGCTGGCCCCACACAGACCCTCTTTCTTCTTCTCGGCAGAGAGTCCCCTCCAGCTCTCTATGGAGCTACCCCTCCAGAGACGGCTGTGTTGGGAGGGTGGAAATTCAAGTCTGACCAGAGCTCAAAGGGAGTCTAAGGTCCCTTCAGTCTCCAAATCCAGGGGGTTTTCTCTCCTTGCCTGGCCTCAGCATTACACTGACTAATCAGCAGTGCGGGTCTGACCTCCCCTACCTCCAATCCCCATTGTGTATGCTCTCCTAGCTAATAAAAGTTTGGACTGGGCACTGGAAGTGGTAGAATGATAGAAGACACCTCAGTTTATAGGTTGCTCACAGATTTGCTGCAGGGGCTCCATCCACAAGAAGAACAGCAAAAGAAGGAGGTTTGGGATTTTGACTCTGGAGACAGGCTGGTCAAAAGACAAATTCTGTCTTCCCTCCCTTACTAGCTGTGTGCATGCATGCTCAGTTACTCAGTGGTGTCCAACTCTTTGCAATCCCACGGACTGTAGCCTTCCAGGTTCCTCTGTCTGTGGAATTCTCCAGGCAAGAATACTGAAGGAGGTTGCCATTCCCTTCTCCAGGAACCTTCCTGACCCAGGGATTGAACTTGCCTCTCCTGCTTCTCCTGTATCGGCAGGCAGATTCTTTACCACTGAGCCACCTGGGAAGCCCTACTAGCTGCGTGGCCTTAGGCAAGTAACTTAATGTCTTGGATCCTAGCTTCCTTCCACAGTTATCCTGAGGATCAAATGGATCAGTGTGGATGAAAGTGTTTTACGAGACTGTGTGCAGATGTCCAGTGCCCCTTCTAAATGACACAGAGGAACTGAGGGACGCCGAGTTAAAGGGGCCACTATAGACAGGTGGGGACAATCAAGAAAGGCCTCCAAAGTTTGGAAATGAGGGAGTGGATTGCTGGGGAGACGAGCAAAGGGACTCTGGCCTGTCTGGGAGGCATGGCCAGGTTCTGTGGACTGGCTGGTTCTCTCTGGTCTCAGGTGGGCCAGCATCTTGCTGAGACTGGCTTGGGAGGCATTTGTTTCTAACTAAGTGGCCAAATGGACTCCATGGACACAGCTTCTTTCATCCTTCTCAGGAAGAATTTCCCGCTGGCCCTGTGGGGACACTGTCCAGCACTTCTGGGAAGAGAGGGAGGGCGGAGTGAAGCCCGGTTTCCCCACGTTGCCCCGACCTGCTCTGCTCCCTCATCTCAGAGTTCACCAGAGGGAACATTAGCCAGACACTGTGACCCGCCCTCCCCCCCAACACACACACTGAATGTGTACAAAATGGTACCTCCAAGCCCCACCACTTTGGACCCTCCCAAGTCCCTGATTTTATGGTTCCTTATCAATGTCAGGAATGTGCTAAATTCAGACCAATTTAGATCTCTTGGCCTGTGGGCCAGGGAGACTGAACAGGAGGGTCTTTTGTCTCTGAGCAGTCATCCCTTGTTGTACACAAGCGAGAGTCAGGAGAGGGAATGATTTTGGCATCGTCCCCCACAAATAGCACTGGAGTCTTTCAGCCTGGAGGGAAAGGCCAGGCTGAGGCTGGCATATGGAGGGAGAGCCCTGGGCACAGGGGGCATAAGCGTCACCCAGCTGGGGCTACCTTCTGCCGGGTTTGTCCATCCGGCACCAGCTGGCTTCCCGGCACTGCCCCCGCAACCAACTAAACTCCTTCTTCTGCTGTTACCATGGCAATTGGCTGCCATCTTGTACTTGGGGCACGATCTCATATCCGGATTTTCCCATGGGGTTCCTGGAGGATGGGAGATAGTTCTCAGGGGATTTAGCCTTCCTCCTGATATCCACCCAATAAAAATTCCTATTAATGTATGATTTTTTTTAATTAAAAAAAAAAAAACCGGAGGCTTACTATATGTCAGGCTCTGCTAGATGTTCCCTATGTGTTATTTAATATGTGAGGTAAATGAGGTTAATGAGGTAAAATTTAAGAGAGTACCACTCAGGTTCCTGTTTCTGTGACAGACTTCTCCTCTCTCCAACCAGGAAATTTCATGATCTTGCTTATTCCTGTCTTGGAAAATCCTTTCCAATGTCTAACCAAGATCTGTACTGCTGAAGTACCAGTTCTTTGACCTATGGCTTGACATGGCTGATTTGAGAGGTAAGGAAGGAAGCACCCCCCAGTTTCAGCCACATTATTGAGCTTCCCGGGCTCCAGCTGTTGGGATAGGAGAGCTGAGACTTGGGTAGATTGGGGAGAGGCTCAGGTGCCCCTTAAAGACTTGGAGGTCCCAAGTCTAAAACTTTTGTTTAAAGAGGTAGAGTCAGTGTCACAAAATGCTTTGTAATCTCCCTTCCTTGTCCCCCTCCCCACCCAAGAAAGAGGCAGGAGCAGGAGGCCATTGGAAAGTAGTAGTCTCCCAGGCTCCTCCATCCAGTCATAGGGGAGCTTCCATCCAACAGGGTCCCCAAGAGATCCTGGAATGGTGAGACTTCTCTCCCTCTGGAGCTCAAGCAGAGGCCGAGAATGGTCACCTTGAGTTAGAGGGGCACCTCTAAGGGGCATCGAACAGGGGCCAGCTTTGCAGGGGAATCGTGAATGAGGAGCAGGTGGAGAGAGAAAGGAGGCCATTCTCAACTGAAGAAGGGTGGGCTGATGGGGAAGGCCTAGGGATAATTTATGATATCATTGTTCCCCGCCCCACTTTCCCAGCCCCCACCCTCTTCCCAGCCCCCTACTGTACGGTTGCTAGGAGATGCTCCCTCTGTCTGGAGCTGGGAGGGTGTAACAGGCGGAGACTGTTCCGTCTGGACCCCTCCCCTCCCCACCCAGGGGATGGCCCCACACTGAGCTTCTTCTACCACCCCTTCCCAGGCCACAACAGACACCAGTCTCTTCTGTTGTTCCCCCAAATCCAGCCAGTCTGGGGCTAGCAGTGTTCTCAGACAGGCTGAGGATCTGGAGCAAGGAAGGGCAAAGGGAGCTGAGGAGGGACTTAGTGGGGACACTGAGGAGCAGCTGGCTTACCTCAGGGCCCCTGGGAGCCAGCCCAGGCTGGGCAGAGGACCAAGAGGGGTCAGGGACACAGGCCTCAAGGAGCCCAGGTTTGAGGGAGACTGAGTGTTTACCTTTAGGGAGCTTCCAGTATGATGGGTGAGGCAGCCCTCCCATCCCCACCCCTCTGACATATCGAGGTTGGGGGCCTGGCAAAGGTGGGCAGGGCAGGGGAAGGGGGAGGTGGGGTATGGAGGCAAGAATTGCAAGTCTAGGTGGGAGGAAGGTGACACTGATCTGAGCAGAGCTGGGCAATGCAGGGGTGTGGCCCAGATACCCTCCTCTTTCCAAAATTCTCTTCTCAGACTTTAAAGCCCTTTGAGAAGTCACGTGAGGTGAATTCTGGGGGGCTCCCAATTCCAGGTGGGGCAGGAAAGGAATGCTGTGCCCACAACTGTGCTTCTGATGCTTGATTTCTCAGTTCAGCTGCTTAGTTGTGTCCGATACTTTGCGACTTCATGGACTGTGTAGCTCGCCAGGCTTACCTGTCCTTCACCAGCTACCGGAGCTTGCTCAAACTCATCTCCATCGAGTCAGTGATGCCATTCAACCATCTCGTCTTCCGTCATCCCTTTCTCCTCCTGCCCTCAATCCTTCCCAGCACCAGCTTTCTGTGTAACCCATCTTGATTTTATTCTTTCCTAGGTACAGCTTCCCACCACCCACGAAGGAAGGAACTGGCCTGGATTTTGGCAACCTCTTGCTTGTGTAAGCCCTTTCTTAGCCATTGTCTCGGTTGATCACCCAATGGTCCTGAAAAATTGGTGATACTGTCCCTACTTTACAAAGGCATAATCGGAGCCCCAAGTCAGAGGACTAGGAAGCTGGGTTGGGCATCAAATGGGGCTTGGTGGATTCCAAAGCATATGCTGTCTCCCTCCCCTGTGCCGACTTCCTGCAGAACATGTTCCAAACACAAGCAGAGGGACTGAAAGGAGAAGAGGACCAAATGGGCAAGGGGGCTTCTCTGCATATTCTCAGGGGAGGAAGGCCACGCCTTCTCAGGTGCAGGGGTGAAGTCTGAGGAATGCTAAAACAGACCTTGCAGGTTGAAGATGTGGCTGGGGAAGAAGCCACAGGAGCTGTAGAAGTCAACAAAATCTTTTCAGGTTAGTCCCTGACCAAGGAAATATGCTTCCCTGAAGCAAGTGCCCTGGGCTACCACCTAGCCCCTCCCCTGCTGGGGATCAGAGTTCCTGCCCTGGGCATCCCCTCCCACTCCCCTACCATGGCCCTGGATACAGCACCTAGAAGAGATGCCTAGACTCAGCCACTGTCATGGTGGCCCCCTTTTTCATGGAGCCCTCCCTGTTCCCGGCCACTGGACAATTGCCCTCTGTCTCCTGCTAAGGTTTCCTTCCATCCAAAGAGAACCTTTTTCAATCTTGGCTTTTTTTTTTTTTTTTTTTCTTTTCAGACCAAAAAGAAGAACCTACTTCATCCAGTTGGCTTCAGTGCCCTGTGAGAAGCCTTCCTGATTGATGGAAAGATGAGCCTAAATTCTAGCAAGTTGAGTGGCTCCTTCAAGAAGCCTGTGTGCAGGATAGAAGTGGAGAGGCCATAGCCTCCAGCCTGGGCAGCCCATTGGCACCTGGAGCCACCTCAACTTTGCCTCCCCTTTGCTCCTGTGTCTATAAGCTGCCCAGCCCAGCCCATCCTGGTTTCTCCTGTGTGTTCTGAGCTGAGATTTCTCTGAGATGGAAGCCCCATCCCATGTCTAATAAAGACTCTTGAATACTGAACAACATTACTGGTGGTAGTGGGTGTGCCTGGGCAGGGGAGGGGCTGGATGAGAGGAGAGTAGTTACCAGGCTCCCTCTGAGACACGGGTCCCCTACCTCTGGGATCTAAGGCCTGATGGTCTGAGGTGGAGCTGATGTAATCATAATAGAAATAAAGCACACAAAAATAAATGTAACACTCTTGAATCATCTCAAAACCATCCACCCACTCAGGTCCATGGAAAAATTGTCTTTCATAAAACCGGTCCCTGGTGTTAAAAAGGTTGGAATCACTGCTCTGAGAGACCTGTGCTGTAGAAGCCACCATGGCAACAAAATGGGGAAGCCTCACTAAGAGAGAACCTCCACCTGTGCAGGGTGGGCGGGGCGCAGGTGGGCTCCTTCCACCTCTCTGAGCCGCCCCAGGCTTCCGGGAACACCGTCCATGATCTGGTTAGTTCCAGCTCCGAGCAGTGGGCTGATGCTCCCAGCCAAGGAGGCCCCTAGGTGCCATCCCAAGAACCAAGAGAATGAGAGAGGACAGGGATGCTCCCCTGGAGTGCCTGGGTGGAAGGTCACCGGGTGGCCCTCTATCTTGGCCGCGATGGGACACATCCTTAGAAATGTTCCCCAGGGTTTGAACAGACCAGAGAGAAAGAGCACCCCTGCTTCACAGGGTCACCCACTCCTGCTTCCTCTCTGTCCACCCTGAGTGGAGACAGAATGGGATGAATGTGCCCAACAAGAAGGATTCAGGTTAGACAGCAGGTAGGACTTCCCAGCAATCCCTGGGAGGGAACCTGAGGGAGTGGGGAAACACGGCAAGAAGGACCTGTGCTCTTGGTCTCATTTCCCCCATGACACACCTGTATAAAACATGCTCCCCCAGAGATAGGCCCCCTGGAAAGTGTTGGCAGAGTCCAGAGTGCCAACTCCTTTTAAGCATTCTGCTGCTGCTGCTAAGTCGCTTCAGTCGTGTCCGACTACCACTCCCTAAAAAGTCCTTCCTCCCATCTAACAATCCCTTCATGGAACTATAGCTTGAATCCTAGAATTTTTCTAAATAAAAAGACTTAAGATAACACACATGGTACAATTTCAACAGCACAAAGGGAAAGTATGCCTCTTTCCCCCCCGGCTG
Organism: Bos javanicus; assembly: GCF_032452875.1. Taxonomy (NCBI): domain Eukaryota; kingdom Metazoa; phylum Chordata; class Mammalia; order Artiodactyla; family Bovidae; genus Bos; species Bos javanicus. The sequence goes on from NC_083870.1 coordinate 14,592,333, forward strand.
TTCACAGCCACCCACCTCCTCTCCCAAAAGGCAACCGCTGGTGCCTGCGTCCTCCCTGAGATACTCTGTGTGTTCAAGCACATACGTCTACACATCCTCCTCTTCCATTTAAGCCCTGATCACAGCATTTTTAGCTCCTCTAGACCAGGGCTCCTAGCCTGAGGTCAAGATGAAACTCAGGGGATCCTTGCATCTGCTGAAACTGCACACACAATGCTGGCTAGGCTCCTGGGTATGGTTTCCAGGAAGATATAATGCATTAAGAGGCACCCGGTCTAGCCCAGTTCCTCAACTTACAGAGGAAACTGAGGCCAGAGAGAGGAATGGTGGTGTCCAGGGTCCTCAGCATGGTGGAGGCCCGTCAGGAGAATTCCAGGCTCCTCTAGCCTGCATTCCAAGGAGCCCCACAGTCCCCACAAGGACAGGGTCAAGGAGGGCTGCAGCTCCGAAAGGCAGTTCCACTTGTATCACATGTGGCAAATATAAGGGGCAGAGCCTGGGCTCATCAGGCCGGGCAAAGTGTTTCTGAGGTTCCCAGATCTTTTGGGATCCTTCTGACTGCCCACCCTTGCAAGGACCCACTGCAGCCCTGGTGGTCAGTCCCACGAGGAGGGGTGAAGGGAGACAAGGTCTGGCCTGGGATTAGCACGAAGTCTGGCCTCCCCGTCTTCCTGCATTTGTTTGGACCCTGGAGCCTAAGCATCAACATTCTAGGGCTGGGCTTTCTTAACCTCCAGGTGTTGAGGGCCCTGGGGAGGGCGAGGCAGCCAGTGCCTGACTGGGGCCAGCCCTCTGCTTCCAATAGTGGCCTGGCTCCTGGCTTAGAAGGGAGGTTCCTGGTGAAGGAGCCGGGGCAGGCACGAGGAGTTGGGAGGAAAGACTAGCCTGAGCACAGGAAGGGGAAGCAGGCATTGGTGACAGCAGGTGGGAGAGGAGCCACAGAGGGTAGGATGCCTTTTGGAAACAGAAAGACCCAGACACAGACAGGGGCAGGAAGGGTGGGGAGGGGTCCCTCCCTCAACAGGGATGCCAAGACCGGGGTGGGAGGGTCCAGGCGGACACTGAGGAATGTGCTCTCAGAGTCCCACTGAGCATATGCAGATGAGGCCTGTCTGTATGCAAATGAGACCGTCTATATGCAGATGAGGAAAGAGGGCATTCTCTTCTCAGGGTTACCATAGAGCCCATCCCTACCGCCTTCCCCCAGGCCCCCAGCTGCCAGGCAGCCTGGGAAGAAGCCAGGCCAAGGGATGGAGGGGAGCAACCTGCAATAGAAGGTTAGACTTCAGGAAGAACTTACCAGTGGAAAGTGGCCAGCCCTGGGCAGGGAACTGAAGAGGAAATGGTGGATATAGAGGGGCTGCTGAGAGAGCCAGGCAAAAAAAAAAAAAGATGGTGGTGGACTGTGAAAGAACATCTCAGTCACCCAGAAACATAGGCAGATGGAAGGAAACTCTGAGAGGGAGGCAGGAGAAAAAAGAACTTCGACTGAGCCTCCACTTTGTGCCAGATCCCCAGGGAGCGTCTTCCACTCACAGTCTCACTGCTCCTGGTGATAACCCTGTGAGGCCGCTCACAGACATGGCCCAGACAGACCGACACCTCTGGGCCACACAGTTTGCAAGAGGCAGGGCCCTGGGCTGTTCGACTCCACAGCAGACAGCCGCAGCCTTTAGGATCCTCCCGGTCCTTCCTGGCCAGCACTCCTCCTAACCTGAGGGAAACTGAAGGGCCCTGGGGCCTGGGAGCCTGCGCCTGAGTGAAGGGGAGGTCTGGCTGGGTCTCAGGCCCACAGAGGGGCTGCAGAGGGCTGGGAACTTCAGTAGAAGGTAGGGTGGAGCTGTGGAGGGTAACTGAGTGGGTATATAGCAGGAGAGGGACAGCGGAGCAGGGAAGGACGCCAGGTATAACACCGTGGGGGAAACCGAGGCCCACAGAGATTGGGAGGGTCGCCCTCCTCACTCAGCAGATTGAAGTCCAAGCTGGGCCTGAACCCAAGGCACTGGGCCCCCAGCCCAGAGCCCCCTTCCTGGGAATGCAGAGGCTGGGCATGGGGGCTGTCTTTGAGAATAGCCTCTCCTCTTCCTCCAGTGGCCCCTGGCCCCCCACATCCAATGGTGTAGCCAAAGCCTTTGTGGGGAAGCTGTGGGGAAGAGAGGCCCCTTGTTGGCCCATTCATCGTGCTGGAGGCTTGGCCAATGCCAGCCCAGGCACCGGCTGGGCTCTCCTTCCTGGGGGTGCCAGCCGGCCCCCACCCACTGCCCCTGCCTGCTCCCCAGCTCTGCCGTTTCCTGGAGCCTCAGGGCTTTGGCCCCGGTCCCGGCTGAAAGATGGCGGGGAGCCCCGGCCCCCGCGCCCCCCGCACCTCGCTTTTCACACGCTGGCACCAGAGCCGTGGGAACGCTGGACGGCAGCTGGGCACCGGTGCCCGGCTCTACCCACCCCCAGCCCGGCCGACCTCAGAGAGGGGAGAGGAACAGGCTGCCCCCAAAAAAAGATCCCTCCAGGATGGGGCCCTAGAAATCCTTAGCACTAATTATGAATCTGGGGACAAACAAGGCATTTGCAAGTCAATTAGTGACAGAACTTTCCCAGGAAAGCGCTTCATCCAGGCTCAACTTCAGACAGGGACACATGCTGGGTCATCTTGTCCCTCCCCCTGCCTCTGCCCTGCTCGAAGCTCAGGGACAGAAGCTGCCCAATGTTCTGCCAGCCCCTGTGTGGTAGAGGGTCCCAGAGCCCCGATGGGCAGGAGAGGCAGGAGGGCAAGGCTGTACTTGCTGAGGTCAGTGAGAGGTCACTAGAGGTCTGACACCAGGAGACACTGTTAGGCCCCTGGCCTCAGTTCCCCCGGGATAGAACCTGGTGGCTCCTGGACAGAATTGCCAAGGAGACAGCTGGCCCAGACAGGGTGGCATGGATGGTGGGTGGAAAAACAGACGTCACTGTAAAAGGGCCAGGGAGAGGTGCTACCCGGAGGACACAAAGAAACCAGGTCAAGAGGAGACCAAGGGAGAGGCAAGTGGTCCTAGGCACCTCAGAGCGTGCCCAGGAAGGAGGGAGGCCCACAACCGAGGGAGGGGGTTCAGCTACACCCACGGGAACTTCAGGCGGACTGGCCGGCCAGCTGGGGCCCCTTCCCATACAGAGGGTGACAGAGCCCATGGGGTGGCTGCTCCCAGGCACGGAGGCCTTTAGCTGGGAGAGGGGCTCTCTGCTGAGAGGACCCCTTAATTGGGGGAAGAGAGTGAGGGAAGGGGCTGTTTGGGCTCGCCATCTGAGGGAGATTAAGGGATTATAATTAAAATGTGTTTGAGGGACTCCAAGCAGGTGGGTTGGGGCTGGTGCTAACGATCTAATTGCTGCCTTTAGCCGGGGCTTTAGCCAGGGCCTGGCTGCGAGGCTTGGTAATGAGTGGGGGTGTTTTTTCTTCAAGGAGAGTGAGTGAGAAGAGGCGGAGCTGAGGGTCCAGGAGGGGAAGTCTTTCTCTCCACTTTGAACACCTCAGCTCCCAGGGTCGCGTGCCTGGAGAGGCTCCCCCTACTGCTCTCCCTGAGAAACCAAGGGGAAGGCTGCGGCTCAGTGGCGTTCCTGGTAGCCTGGAGAATTTGGGAGCCAGGAGTGAGTGGAGAAGATACTTAGGCCACTACAGAGAGGGGACATTGAGACAGGGGATGGTTAGGGTGTCCTTGGAACAGTTAAACAACATGAACATGAACGGCAGACGTGCTGTGTCAAGCATTGTACAGAACACTCTGTGAATGGACTCACCCTGGTGAGGTCGGTCAGCCCCGCTCGGCTGGAGCAGGGCTCAGCCCCCTAGCTAAGCAGAAGTCAGGGGTCCCACTGGCCAGGGGGGGCTCCTTTCTGGGAAGGGACAGAGGGATAACCTCTCTCTAGACTCTGAGACTTCAGGCTGAGGGGCAAGAGCATGCAGAGTGCAGCCCAAAGACCCCTGACTCTGGGAGTCCAGCCTGCCTGAGGTGGTGCAGACCCCCTCCTGCCTCTTCTGAGGAAAGCCTGTTAGGACACACCAGGTGTCACAGAGCCAAGCTTTCACATATGACGTTCCCTCTACTTGGAAAGCCATTCCTGCTGCTCCATCTCCGCCCTTCTGAGAGATCCTCCTCTCCCCTGCAAACCCTGGATCCCCCGAGAGTTCACCCTCTCCGGCCTCTAAAGTTTTGTGCCTTTAAAATAAAGAAATGGCTTATTCAGAAATAAACCCAATTTAAAATAATAATTATTCCCTCTTTTTTTAAAGGCTTGGGAAGGACAGTGCCTGTGTACATGTTTTAGTCGCTCAGTTGTGTCCAGTACTTTGTGACCCCATGGACTGTAGCCCACCAGGCTCCTCTGTTCATGGAATTCTCCAGGCAAGAATACTAGAGTGGGTTGCCATTCCCTTCTCCAAGGGATTTTCCCAACCGAGGGATCGATGGGTCGATCACAACGCAGGTATCCTGCATTGCAGGCAGATTCTTTACGGTCTGAGCCAAGAGGGAAGCCTGGGAAGGACAGTGTTTAACCCCAAAGGCCAGAGCATAAGAGAACCCCTGAGACTCCTCCCTGGAGAGGAAAGAGTGGAGCTTCAGTTCCTTTTCTCATCCTCCCCTTCCTCCCATCAGGTTCCTGCCTCCTCCCAGAGCCTGGTCACTCTGCCCTACACACCCCCTGGCCCTCTAAGAGCATTTCAGTGTTGGCCCAGAGAGCGAAAGTGCTCCTCACTGCCGGATGGGCCTCATGGGCAGAGCCCCTGGAGTCTCACTAGCTCTGCACAGGCCAAGTCCTGGGGCCAGCAGCTGCCCCTGTGAACACAGTGAAGGCCTGGCTGCTCTGGCCTGGAGCGCTCTGGGGACTGCTGCTCGCCCTCCTCTGTGCCCGAGGGACTCCTAGCTGTGGTCCCCAATACTCTGCCGTGTGCTCTCTCCCAGGCCACCTTCCCTCTCTGCGCCTCCATGTTCCACCTGGGACATGGATGTATCCCTGCCCTTCCTCCCCCTGTATGGCTGAGCTAAGGATAACGGGGCTCTGGGCACCGGTCTTGGCGTTCTTATCTGAAAAATGGGGATACAAATAGTAGCTGATTGCCAGAGCTGTTGGAGGAATTAAATGAGATAATGTATGTAAAGTGCTTGGTGCGCAGCGGGGCATGAAGCAGGGGCTCATAAATGGTGGCTGTTATTATAGTTATTAAATGGGAGGGACCCTACAGATTGTGCTAGCCTGGGGAAGGGACTCCTCATTATTGCTCTGGCTGGGAATAATGAGGCCTCGTGGTAATAGCCCCTTGCACTCCCAGGCCCCTCTGACAAAAGGACGCAGCGGCTGCGGACGGGCTCGACAAAGTGAGAAGTGAATGGTGCATAATGGGACACTTAGGGGCTTAGCCCGGGCTGGGGGGCACTGGGAAGGACCCTCCGGCTGTGGCTCCAGGTGCTGAAGGACCCCACCGGCCAGAAACCCACACCAATAGTCTGCCGTTTCTCTGCTTCAGTGTGGCTTGGTCAAGAGCCTTCAGCTGCAAACCCAGGTCATCTGGGCTTTTCCTAATATGGACTGAGCGCCTCTAAGTGCCAAGGGCTGCTCTGCATGCCAGGGCACCAGCCTGCACCAACAGACCCCAGGACCTCTGGCTTCATGAGGCTAGTGCGCAAGAACAACATGAATCCAAAAAATAAATAAATAAGCAAAATCCATAGAGACGGTGATGAATGCTCTGGAGAAAAACAGAAAGAGAAAGGGGACATAAGGACTGGAGTCAAGGTGGAGAATTCAACTTAAATAAGGTGCTTCTAGAAGGCCAGATTTTGTTCAGCCTTTTCTTGTGGAAAATGTTAAATAGACGCAAAACTCAACAGACTAGTCTAATGGACCCCCACCTGCTCTTCATTCAGCTTTCACAACTGCCAATTTTGTTTCATCTGCACCTCCGTCTACTCTCTCCCGCCTTCCATGTCACTCTGAAGCAAATGCCAGCCTTCTCCTGTCACGGAGGATGTGATTTGAGCAAAGACCAAAGGAGATGAGGAAGACAGCCACGTGGCCATTTGGGAGGTGAGCATTCTAGGCAGAGTGCTGTGCCTGGGATTCGAAGCTCAGTCCTGCCTCTCCTGGCTGTGTAACCTACAGGAGTCCCCTAACTGCTCTGAACCTCGGTTTTGTCATCTGTGAAATGGAGCTTGTGCCCTCACCCCACAAGGACCTTGTAGGGATGGGATGAGAATCTCCACGAGTGTTTTACAAAATAGAACAATGCAAGACTTCCCTGGTGGTCCAGTGGCTAAGACTCTAGGCTCCCAGCGCAAGGAGCCCAGGCTCAATCTCTGCTCAGTCATGTCTGACTCTTTGAGACCCCATGGACTGTGGCCCACCAGGCTCCTCTGTCTATGGGATTTTTCAGGCAAGAATACTGGAGTGGGTTGCCAATCTTCCCCACCCAGAGACTGAACCTGTCTCCTGCATTGGTAGGCAGATTCTTCACGCTGAGCCACCTGGGAAGCCCAGGTTGGGAAGGAGCTCTGGGGGTGATTTCCTGCAGAAGGTTACCCCTGAACTTAGTCTAGCAGGTCACAGTGATGGGGAGGGAGCTTGGACCCAGAGCTGGGCCGTATTTGCTGGCCTACCCCTCACCCCTACCCCCATGGATGGGCCACAGGACCCCAGGCTGCTGGAAACAAGAAAAGGGCCAAAGGCCCGGATGGCCAACTGTTCTCTGAGAGGCTTGGCCCCCTTTAAAGAAACTTACCATCACCTCCACCTCTCTCCCAGGGTGATTATCACCCAAAGAGGCCTTTCCTGGGAGGAACACAAAGAGACCCCCCTACTCCCATCCTCTAGGCAGGATAATGGGCCATTCACACTGAGGGGACCCCAGCCCCACACCTGGCCTCTCAGGCAGCCCCCGACAGCCCCTTTGTCCCAGGCCTGCCCTGCACACGGGTGTCGGTTGTGGTTGTCGGTGGCAGGGACGCCCTAGTCCCCAGCTGGAGCACTCCTGGCCCTTCCCCCACCTCTCCAGCCGCCTGGACTCTGGGCTCCGTTTGGGGGGAACTGGGCTCACCATTCACCCTACACCGCTCACTAGGAATTTCACTCCTCTCGAGAGTCCTTACAGAGCTATGGGAAAATGGGAGGGAATAATTAGGAAAATCATTAGCGTCTCAAGGCCCATCTGAGAGGGATTAAGGGATTAAAAACCTTCCAACCAATCTCTCCTACTTTAAGGTTGTTGTAGCGGTTTTGTTTTCAGGACTTTTTTTTTTCCTCTCTCTCTTTTCTTTTTTCCTGGGTCGGGGGGAGACTAAAGTCTTGGTGGATTCTTCCTTCAAAAGCTGCAGGAAAAAGTCAAGACATTGAAGTCTGAGGGGAGAAGAATGGGGAAGGGCAGGTGTGTGGGGGAGGGTCCCTTCCCAAGCTCTCCTGGGCCGCTTTGGGTCACTTCTCTGGACATGAGTGGATGGGGGGCGGGGTGGCAGGGGCAGCAGCCAGGCTGGGCTGGAGGGGAAGCCCAGACATGCCTGCTGAGAGCTGACGGGCTCCCTTGGAAGGCCCCTGAGGGGCCTAGCCCTGCCTGCTGGGCCACCTACCTTTCTCCAAGTCATGGCTGATGGGGTCCAGTGGAGTCCAAATGGGCCAAGGGTTCCATGTGACGCAGCCTGCTCTGGAAGCCCACGGCTGGAGGCCCGAGAGGAGGCAGAGAGGCAGAAAGGCTGCGTCAACAAAGTTTTTTTACTGTTTGCAGGGAGCAACATATACCGCTGTCTTTGAGCAGCGCAGGGTCCAGTGGGGTGCTTGCGAGCGTGCTAAGTCCCTTCAGCCTTCAGTTGTGTCTGGCTCTGCAATGCTGTGGACTATAGCCCACCAAGCACCTCTACCCATGGGATTCTCCAGGAAAGAATACTGGAGTGGTTTGCCAGGCCCTACTCCAGGGGATTTGTCCAGTCCAGGGATTGAACCTGTGTCTCTTATGTCTCCTGCATTGGCAGGCAAGTTTTTTTTTTTTTTTTTTTTTTTACCGCTAGTGCTACCCAGGGAGCCCCTAGTGAGAGTGAGCAGGTAAAAATGAACAGCTTGTTACAACACATTGTGAGGCTGGCTGAAATGTGAAAGGGGTGAGGGGGTCTACAGAGGCAGACCTCATCCAGCCTGGAGGGATTTGGGACAGTTCCCTGGAATGGGTTATTTATTTCTGAGCAGATCCCTAAGGCCTGGCACCTGGTAGTACTCAGCAGCTATGAGGTAAACGTTCCACTAAGATGCGCCATCCCCTTTTATAGGGAGTGTCTCACTGAAATGGTCCCCCAACCACAGGAGGAGAAATTAAATCCTATATCACTTGGCTTAAGGCAAAGCTGGTATCTGGGTTGCAGGAGGGCAGAGGTGCACATCAGAGGGGCGCATCCCAGCTGTCCCTAGAGTCCTCATGAACTCCATCCTGACCCAGCCCCAAACATTCTGGGGAAGAAGGATACTAGCTAGCATCCTGTGACTCACAAAGTGCACCTCCCCCTCCACCCCCACCACACATGCACAGCTCCATTTCTCTGGAAGGCTCAGCTGACCCCCTCTGAACCCTCTGTACCCACTGACCCTTGCTTTGAAGGCCTGAAGCCCGGTGGGGTAGCTGGTGAAAGGGAGCAGTCCTTCCCAAGATGGAGTCAAGCAGGAGCAATCCCAGAGCCCGCACCTCGCCAATGGTGCGGGTGAGAGATGTTGGTGGCTGCAGCCTGCTACGGTATTAATAGTCGCGTTTATAAATGATCTTAATTAGCAACTGCCAACAAGAAGCCCGGTTCTAATTCCACCAATAATCGAGGCTTGCAGGGCGTGGACAGGAATGCGAGTGAGGGGATGGATGGGATGGATGGCTGGCAGACCCTGTGTGTAGCTTGCAGATGCCTTGCATCTGTGGAGTGCAGCTACCACAGGGGCCAGCCAGTGGCTGGAGAGATGGGAAGGAGGGGGACCCTGCCCCCCACCGGCTTCCACACCAGGGTTCCTTGACCCCCCACGGCGCAGCCTCCTCAGATAGTGTTGGGACAAAATGAAGCGTGAGGAATTGCGGGGAGGAGGGGAGTCCTCTGTCTGTGCCTTCAGAGCCAGATCCAGACAGCAGACTGTGGGATGGAGGCGAGCCTGTAAAAGCCCGAGTGAAATGAGCTAGAAGGGGATTGGGAACAAGCCCCACAGTGTCCGGGAGCCACATTCCTTGCTCTGGGGAGATGGATGGTGCTAAGCTGAGAAGGAGGGGACACTGGGGTGGGGGTGGTGGGGGCAGCTTCTCTAGCTGAGGGCTCTCTTACTGAGAAGAGCAGGGGAGGAAAAGCTAATTTAAGAATCCAGCCTATGTCCTGGCACAACAAAGCCCACTTCCTCTCTCAGCCTCAGAGCCAAGCGGGGTCTGCTTGGATCCTGCCCAGGGACCTATCCGAAGACCATCCAGAACAGTCCCAGGGAGCCCTGGAAATCCAGGCTGAAGAGAGAGAGCGCCACCTTCAGGGCAGAGAATGTCTGGGCAAGCCTCTCTGGGGACCACCTGCAAAAGGAAAAGAGGGAGGGTCAAGGGGGGAAGGATGTGTTCTGGGGTCCCGCAAGGGGAGGCTCTAGCCAGGTGTGGAGACAAGTGAGGGCTTGGTTTGGCTTCTTTCAGAGGTGGCATCTGGGGGTCCTCAGAGTCTGGGCAGCCCCAAGTCAGAATGCTTTAAAGGGTTCCAGGTTGGAGCAGAGACCCAGTGAAGAGTTGCAAGGGAGCCTACTTCCAAGGGCTTCCCTGGTAGTTCAGTCAGTAAGGAGTCTGCCTGCTGTGCAGGAGACTGCCTGCAATGTAGGAGGCCTAGGTTCAATCCCTGAATCAGGGACAATCCCCTCGAGAAGGAAATGGCAACCCATTGCTGTATTCTTTCTTGCCTGGAAATCCCAAAGACAGAGGAGCCTGGTGTCACAAAAGAGCCAGACACAATTTAGCGACTAAATCACCACCACTTTCAAAGGCAGAGAGCAGAGGTGGACAGAACTCTTGACTGCTTCCCTAGCACAGTGAAATGCCCCAGCTCCCAGCCCACATCCCTTAACCCTGCCTCAAACTCCCCTCTTATCTAATATTCTCTCAAATGCTCTCCCAGGAGGCCAGGCTCCACTGCCTGCACCCCACTTCTGCCTCCCCAGAAAGGAGTTGCCATGCATGTTGTACCTGGATCCTCACAGAGGCCAGGAAGACAGAAGAGCCCCAGGACAAACCAGGAATGAGCAGGCCTCTGAGGCAGCCCTATAACCCCTGCTTCCCACAAGACCCCCTGCCCTACCATCATCTTCTTCCTCTTCCTCTCTCAATTTTCTCCTGCCTTGTGTGCATGTGTTAGTCGCTCAGTCATGTCTGACTCTTTGTGACCCCGTGGACTGCAGCCCACTAGGCTCCTCTGTTCATGGACTTCTCCAGGCAAGTATACTGGAGTGGGTTACCATTTCCTTCTCCAGGATCTTCTTTGACCTGGGCATCAAACCCGGGTCTCCGGCATCGCATCATGAGCAGATTCTTCACCGTTTGAGCCACCAGGGAAACCTGCCTTACTGGGACTGAAAACCTGAACTTCCCCGGTCAGTTCTCATTTTGCTGTTGCTCCAGTTGATTTTGCCACCTCAAACCTTATGAGTCCCAGAAACATCACTGCTTGAAGGGCCCAGGCACCATTTCTGAAATAGCTCTCACCCTAGGGGCATCAGTTGTCGACCCTGAGCCTGTTCGGGAATTTAGGAAAGGTGAAATCAGGTCCTGCACCTTGCAGAGTTGAAAGTCCATTTACTGGAGCTCAGCCTGCAAACACCCAAGAGCCAGGGCCAAGTTCCCAGCTAAAATGGACTCTGCTCCAAGCACAGAGTCTCTTGCTCACTGTCCAGATATTTTCCTCCAGTGCCAAACAGTGCAGTGTGTTAGGTGGACGCAGTCTCCTGGGCTGCAGGGAGAGGAACACACTCTTTCACCTGTGGGAGGGAATTTTGTGTGGCACCACCGTCGCTGAACCTCTAGTCACTGGAGAAGTTTCAGGCCTGCATGGCTGGCATTTCTCCCATAAAAGGTGGGCCTTCTTAACTGGTAGCAGCAGAAGGAAGCAGGAAGGCAGCCTGGACTCAGCCTGGGGCTCACCTTGTCCAATAACCTGTTTTGGGGAAACCATGAGTATTTCTCTCAAGGTTCTAGAAGGAAACTGGCTCCAGAGACAACCCAGATCAATGTCATGTGAAAAAATGATGGAGATGGGGAGGGCAGTTAACAGGTAAGGAGAATGGGAAGAGCAGAAACTCTAGGTTAGGTTTAGCCTTCAGGATACAGGGGCTCAGAGAAATGAACTGGTTTGTGCAGGCCATCAAGCTACTGAGCAAGGGAGCCAAGTTGGGGGCCCACCACAGTCTGACCCTAAAGTTAAGGCTCTTTGGAGAGAGGAGTAGGAGTGGAGGGACAAGTGACCACCCCTTCCTTGAGCCAAGGCCTGATTTTGCTCGTCTTCTGCCTTCCTCCTGGAGCTGGCGGGCTCCGATGGGCGATCAGACAGCCGCACCGAGACAATGGCACTCTGTCCCGGGCGGGCGCTCCGGGACGATAGCTCATCCCTATGCAGGGGCCGCCTCCCCCACCCGGGCCTGGCCGCCAGCCCCTTTCAGGCGGTGGAAGACGCGGCGGCGGCAGAGGGGGATTCTCACAGGCCGTTGGACATTTGCATAGCCCGCTCGCCCGCCCGGAGACATTGGCCCGCATTGTTCCCGGGAGGCGGCGGCGGCGGGCGCACGGGCCGCGGCGCGCGGGGCGGCGCGGCGGACCCGGCTGGGAGTGGGCGGGAGGGCCAGACAAAGGAGACGGGGCGCGCAGAGCCGGGCGGCGGCGGGTGGGGGACATCCTGACGGTGGGAGAGAAATATCGGGGTGAGGTAGGGGGAGCACGGCTGCCGAGTTAGTCTGTCCCGGGACCACCACCACCCCCCACTTCGGACACCCACGCCGTGTCTAATTCCTCCTCGAGCTGGGGCCACCGTGCGCCGTGATTTGAATCCCAATAGCGGGGCATCTCAGGCCTTTCCCAGGCTGCGCAGGTTCGGAGGGCGGGGTCCTCCAGGGGTCACAGGAGCAGCTCGGAGCTCCTGGCCTGGGGGTGGTGAAGGGACGGGTCTGGCCACACAGGCACAGAAGCACCCTGAGGTCCATGGGGAACCTTGGGCCTCTCCCCCAGATGTCTGGCCCGGAAGCCCTGTTATCGGCCACACATACTCCAAAACAGTGACCACCTCCAGAAACCCTTCCCTAAGGGTTCTGACCTTGCTGGCTTGACACTGACCCCCAGCTCAGCCGGTCTTCCCCATCAGTGGGGCCCTGGGAGGCAAGCAGGGGCTCAGGGTCCTCGTCCATCATTGTCCCCAGAACTCGGGCACTGGGGCTGGACAGACAAGAGTTCATGAGTGGGCAAGTGTCTGATTGTCCTGCATTGAGAGTAATAATGGTGGTGATCAGAGGGGCTGTCCCTGAGGGGCAGAGGCCTCATTGTCCTGAAGGGGTAAGGAAGGAGCCCCCTTGGCCCCTGTCCCCGCCATCTCCTTGACCTGCTCATTGTCACCCTGTTGACCCAGCCTGAATGGATGGGCCACCGAGTGCGGGGGACCGATGGTGCTGAGCTAGGGGCTACAGGAAAGATGGGGGAGGGGCTCAGTTGCAGGGCAGCAGAGAGGCTCCTAGGATACCCTAGGGGCTAGGACATTTCTTGCCCTCTGAGCTATCTGCCTGAAAGCAGTGATGGAGGAGCACTCCATACCCAAACTGCAAATGATGATGGCTCAGTCCTTCACTCGGACTGAATGATCTATGGACTGCCCACCGGGGTGCTGGGCACCAGAGGAAGAGCTATGGGAGGGAGAGGAGGAAATGTAGAGTGAAAAAACAAGGGCCTGGTTTCGCAGAGTTCAGCCCTGGACAGAGTCCCTTGAGCCATGAAGCCAGGGTGCTGGATCTTGTAGATCTCAGCAGTGTCTTGGGCTGTGAGCAGCTTCCCGGGAGTAACGGAGCCTCAACTGTTTGGTTACAGGATTTTCAGGGCCCTCTCTTGTTGGGCAGCTACCACGCTGTCCCTCCTTTCCCAAGGACCTCTTGGCGGGCCACCCTGGGACCTGCAGCCTTTCCTCCCTTAGAAGCTGGTAACTGTCCTCTCCCAGGGAGGGTTCAATTGTCACTTCTTCAGGAAGCCTCCCTGGATGGAGCTGGGAGCAGTGACCAGCCTGGGCTGGAGCAGCCCCATTTAGTCAAGCCTGGAGGAGATTTGGTTATGGTCAGAAAAGAACCAGAGTGATCAGGAAAAGATCAGGTGGGGAAATGCCAGTGGTATGTGTAAATGAATACTCATAAATCAGAGCTTTACCCACCCAGACCAAGCAAGGGCAGGGAGGGTCTTATCCTCAACTCTCTCCTTTCCTATAAGTCTTTCAGATCTCAGAGGACTGCTCGGGGAGCTTGGGGGCAGAACAGGTGAGCTGACTGTACCTGGATCTTTCCAGGGCTAGAGCGAAGGCTCTGCAGGATGGAATGGGGGATGGGCCTCTGCTTGTCCAGACTCCCACCCTCCTGGGGCTCACAGGACAGGATACCTTTCTCCAATCTCAGCAGTCATCCTTCTGCCTCAGCACAAGGATCTCCCTCCAACATACTGATCCCAGCCAGCAACGGGGCAGGGGAGGCTGTGGAGGAAGGAGGGGAACTCAAGGGGAGGGATACACCAAATCTGTTTGAGCCACAAAGAGGGGGGTGGTCCCATGGAGCACTTGTCCCTCAACAGCCCTCCTTGTTCCTCAGCTCTGTGCTGTCCTCTTTCTCTAGCCCAGCTCAGTCCCTTTAACTACAGTGAGGATGGAGCCTCGTGGGAACACCTTTTGCCCCTATCCCAGGACTGCTGCTACTGCTGCTAAGTCGCCTCAGTCGTGTCCGACTCTGTGGGACCCCCCCATAGATGGCAGCCCACTAGGTTCCTCTGTCCCTGGGATTCTCCAGGCAAGAATACTGGAGTGGGTTGCCATTTCCTAGGACTAGGCCCCAGAAATCCCTCCTGGGGTTTGGTCCAGAGGAAGAGGTCTGTAGTCTTGTTCACTCCTGTCAGAAGCCTGGGGAGCGGCAGGAGAGGGCAGAGGGGCTCCCAGCACTTCAGGTTTGGGAAAAGAGCTCTGGTCTTCTGGAAGGATGGATTCCTAGTCAAATGAAAGATCTGGAAGCCCTAGCACCACCTGACATGTGATGGGGAGTGGGCGCTCAGAAAAGTCTTGTGGCAGCAATAGTGAGGACCAGAGCTGAAGCAGGCAGGAAGGCCATTAGGCTGCAGGAAGGACTTCCATTCTTGGTAGAGGATGCTGGAGCATGAAGGCCCCATCATCCTCTGCTGGGACTGGAGCGCCCTCTGGTGGTCCGATGGTATCAGGCCGACGGAAGCCCTGGGCCTGCCTTCCCCATTCCCTACAGCAACTCTGAATTGCCCTTCCTAGTCCCCACTCCTCAGACTCCGGACAGGGACCTAAATTGGTGCCTGGAGGCTGGCTGCTTCCAGCTTCTGAGGAGTTAGTGGCAAAAGAATTCCTTATGCTACTCTTAAGCCTCCCGGGGCTCTCTTCCTACTGTGTTCAGAGGTCACCCAAGTTGAGGGTAAGAGTGGCATTCATTCTAGAATAGGAAGAGCTCTCTAGCAGACTGAGCTGTCTTGTAACAAACACACACTTGCTGGAGGGGAATGAGCTCCCTGTCTCTGGAAGCAAGAAAGTGCAGTCTGGGCATTGCCCTCATAGAAGACAGCATCCTAGGGGGAGTTCCTTAGTCTCAAGGAGGCAGGATGTTGTCACCAGTCAGGTCTTTTTTCACCTGAGGTTCTAATATTGTGAGTTAGACGGTGCGAGAAGCTCCCCAAATTCTCAATGCACAAAAATAAAGGAGTCAGAGTCCTTGGTGACCATGGTATTTATCACCCTCAGAGAGCCAGGCCCTGGCTCAGGCTTCACAGTAACTGAGTGATGCTGGTCCAGTGAATCAGCAGTCCCTCGAGTGCCTCACTTGCAGGGCGTGGGGTGGTGGGGTGGGGGTGTGTGAGGCTCTCTCCTCACCATGACCAGTTATAGCCACCTGGCTCCACCATCTCCCCAGCCTTCCACCACCCCTCCCCCAAGGCTCCCTATGGAAAGGAGCTCCTGTCTTCTTTCCTGCAGCAGCAGTGATGGGAGCTGATAATGAGGAGCTTCCCCACAGTAGACTGTCATCCTCTTCTAAAAGGAGAGCATCCTTCCAAGGGCTGGAAGCAAGTTAGGCCTGAGTCTCTGTCTCCTCTGATCCCTGGGCTAAATGCTCATGTTCTCCAGGCACCTGGAGGGCAGGGACGGAGGAGCAGGTGAAGGGTCAGCTCTAGAGGACGGAGACCACAGCTGAAGGGTGAACCCCAGAGGAGCAGGAGCAGGGGAGGAGGGAAAGAGGCAGGTTGGACCCGAGGAGGCGAGGCAGGGAAGGGGGCGTTTGAGGGTGAGAGGGCCCTAAGGGCCTGAGGGGTGGGCACATCTCACCTCCCAGTAAATCTGGTCCTCGTAGCACTGGGAGTCTGGCGGGGAGTCCAGGATGGGCAGCCTCAGCAGGAGCCCTGGTGGCAGTAGGGGACAGTGTGTGAGGCTTTTTGCTGCCCCCATAGGGGAGGTTGCTACCCAGTACCACAGGGCACAGTGGAGCTGGGAGTCATGAGGTCAATGGGATGCCTGGCACAGGCAAATCACAGCAGTGTTTATCAAGCGCCACTTCTGCTAGGCCCTGTGCAAAATGCGTGACAAAGCACTGCCTCCCTGAGTAATCACAGCAACCCTGCAAGGTGAATAGGATCCCTGTATTACAGAAAAGGGGACCAAGGTTCAGAGAAGTAACATACTAAAGTGTGCACGGCGGGAACAGATCAAATAGTGTCTGTCATGAGCCACAGCTCATAAGCTTTCTGTGGGCTCCTCTCCAAGAGGGATGCAGGAAGTGTTTCTTGGGTAAATAAGTAATTAAATGAATGAATGAACTCTTATTTAAGAATAAGATCTCAAGGAATCTTGAGATCAGGAAGTTGGGGATCTGAGAGCAGGAAGATAGGGATACCGAAGCATACGTTTAATTTTGAAGGCCAGACATCAGGAGGGACTGCCTGGCCTGGTATCAGGGAGCAGGCTGCCTCTGTGGAAGGTTTTTGTGCCCCAGTCTGTTGATGAGCCAGCCAGGCCTCTTCCTTCCCGGCCCCTACCCCAGCCCTAGCCCCAGCCCCAGAGAGATGGTGCCACAGGCCTCAGCCTGAGGCTGGGCTGCCCTCTAGTGGGAAGAGGGAGCAGCGCGCCAAGCCGCAGAGGAGAGGGATTGGTCAGCAGGCTTCCCACCTTCCTTTGCGACCAGAAGGGAGAAAGTACCTGCTTGGTCCTCCTTACCTGGAGGAAGTTACCCCTGAACACCATAACCCCACGCTGCTCCTGGCACGATGTAGGTGTTCAATAGAGTAAACGAATGTCAGGGGAATGGGATCGATCCAATGGCCCTTCCTCCAGAGAACCCCACCCCCCACCACCCCCGCCCCGCCCAGCCGCCTCCGCCGTCTTCTGCTCTCCCTGGGGCTCCTCCTGCCAACTCCCGACCCCAGCCAAGGTCACTCACCTCCAAGGCCCCCACCCACAGAGGCAAATGTCAGTGTGACAAACAGCCCGAAGAGCTGGTGCATGGCCTGAGACGTGGCACTGCGCTGGCCCTCGGCTATGAGTGGAAACACACTCTCCAGGCTGCAGGGAGAGGATGGTGTGGGGAGACAGATGGAGTACGAAGCCAGAGCTGGTCAGCGCATCAGTGCCCTGCCCCGCTTTCTGCAGCAGCCGAAAGGGCCCTGGGGAGCCTGCCAGGCTGAATCACCTCCAGGCCTTTGCTCCAACTGAGCCCATTGGAGGGGAACACCCTCCCTTCCCCAGTGTGCCAGCAACACCCTCACACCTTTCAAGGCTCAGTTTGAGGGTTACTTTTGCTTCCCATCTCCCCTGAGCCCTGATGTGCAAAAATCTATCCTAAGGGTCAGTGTCTCTCCCTTGACCCTTTAATAATGACACTGTTGAAATCATTTATTCAACGACCTTCTGCTGCACTCGACCGAGGACCAAGAAGGCAGTCCCCAGGCTTGTTCACCCCAGTTTCTTCAGCTTCCAGGGTATGGATGAATGAATGAGAGAGAATAGACAGCTTTTTTTTGGTCAGGAGCAGGAGCGGGGGAGGAGGGAAAGAAGCAGGTTGGACCAGAGGAGGTGGTTGTGGCCCACAAAAGGAATAGACTGAGGGAGTTAGTTCAGGGGGATAATGATTCCACTGGATTGGGGGTGGGGTGAGGGTGGGGAGAACTCACCCATCTCCATAAGCTTCACGGGTGGCCAGCCCAGCCACAAGGCCACCCAGGAGGGCTCCCAGGACCCCCGGCATCCCATGGAGGTTGTGCACACCACATGTGTCTTGGACTTTGAGTTTGGACTCAAGGATGGGCTGGAGACAGGACACCAATCATGAGTCTCGTGTGTCCCCCTCAACCAGGCCTGCTGGAGAGGAGGAAGGGTGTGAAGACGCCCTGCCCTGCTCAGGGCCCAGGGGCTTATGTACCGTGACGAACTTGTACCCCAGTGTGGAGATGGCCCCAGCCAGGAAGCCAGCCGCCAGAGCCCCAAAGGGTGTCAGCATCATTTCAGCTGATGTCCCCACTACAACCCCTCCGGCCAGCGCTGCGTTCTGCACGTGGACCTAAGGGAGCACAGAAGAGCAAGGCTCTGGAGGCCCTTTCTGATCGTCACAGCCACCCCCACCCCAAGCCCGCCCACCAGTGCCACCTGCTGCTTCTCCACCGTCTAATCCTCGACCTCACACGCAGTCCTAGCCTCACCGCCTGCTCTGGCCCCAACGCCTCCAGTGCATCTGCAGTCCCCGAGCCTCTGCCCTTACCTGTCCCCCTGGAGGATCAACCTTGCAGGGTTTCAGACCTCTCCCTGGTCTCCCGGCCCACCCCTCTGCCTCTCCCCACGCCTCTTCCCCATACCATGTCCAGCCGCCCATCCCCCCCAACAAGGGCTGACAAGGCGAAGGTGCTGAGGGTGCTGGCGGTCAAGGAGTAGTATGTGTTGAGAGCGGTCCGATGCTGCCCGTCCCCCAGGGCAGTGGGTGCAGAGTTGAAACTAGGCCAGAAGATCCACAGGAAGATGGTCCCTAAACGGTGGGCAGAAAGGCGGAATGAGAGGAAGTAAGTGACTCCCTCGCAAGGTACAAGTTGTGTAACTGCAGTCAAGTCACCTACTCTCATCATCCTCAGTTTCCTCATCTGTAAAATGGGGATAGTGACGCATACCTCAGGAAGTGAGGACTAAATGAGATGATGCATACCAAGTACCTAACCACAGCTTGTTACTTTAGTGTCAGTCGCTCAGTCATGTCCGACTCTGCGACCACGTGGACTGTAGCCCGCCAGGCTCCTCTGTCCAAGGGATTCTTCAGGCAAGAGTACTAGAGTGGATAGCTATTCCTTTCTCCAGGAGATCTTCCAGCCATCAAACACAGGTCTCCTGCATTGCAGCTGGATTCTTTACCAGCTGAGCCACCAGGGAAATCCAACCATGGCCTCGTTGCTGTTCAGTAGCTCAGTTGGGTCCGACTCTTTGCGACCCCATGGACTGCAGCACACCAGGCTTCCCTGTCCTTCACCATCTCCCGAAGCTTGCTCAAACTCATGTCCATTGAGTCGATGATGCCATCCAACTATCTCATCCTCTGTCGTCCCCTTCTCTTCCCACCTTCAATCTTTCCCAACATCAGGGTCTTTTCCAATGAGTCAGTTCTTCACATCAGGTGGCCAAAGCATTGCAGCTTCAGCTTCAGTCCTTCCAATGAATATTCAGGGTTGATTTCCTTTAGGATTGACTAGTTTGGTCTCCTTGTTGTCCAAGGGACTCGCAAGTGTCTTCCATGGCCTAGCTGGTACTAAATGTCTAACAACTGGTACCACTGAAGGGTACTGGCATGAGAGGGTGTTAGTTACTTGATTGAAAACCATGGGGGGTGGGGAGGGGTTGAGTTTGTTTTAAGTATCAGAAAAGGAAAGGAAAAAAAGGCAAAGGGCACCACATGTCAGGCACGAATCTGGTACTTGATATCCATAACAGGAAAATCATTTGTTTTATAACCTCAACTGCCATCTGGAGAGGGTGGGCCCTGGCCTGAGCACTGATGGGCTGGGCCTGGGCGTCTCGGGCAGGAACTGGGAGCTCCATAGGCCTTGCTGCCCTGTGAGGTTCCCAGGTCAGTCCTGGAGGGAGAGGTGGGGGGCAAGGGAGGAGGGGGCTGGGGGCCCTGTGGGGCAGGGCCAGCGTGGCAGAGAGGCTTGAGGGACTAAGGTGGGGGCAAGGGAGGAGGGGGCTGGGGGCCCTGTGGGGAGGGCCAGCCTGGCAGAGAGGCTTGAGGGAGTGTCCCTTAGTTCTGAGTGGTCCTTGGGTTGTGATGTAGCTTCTGCACCTCCATAGTCTGCAGTAAAATCTACCACACATACACATGTATGTTCTGAGAAGAGTTTTGGGAGGAATCAAGGAAGAGACCCATTTTCCTGTCCAGCAGGAGCTGGGAGGCAGAGGAAATATGAGAATGTAAGCCTCCCAGAAAAGCACAGAAATCTCCGGGAGGCCTCTGGACTTCAAACCAAACTTATCAAAGGGCAAGGAGGCCTCCCCTGACCTAGGGTTCCATGAGCTCTGTTTTACAACACACCCAGATGTGAGCAAGAAACACAAGGCTAGTCTCTTCTTTATGTAAGAATGGGCACTTCAGTAACTACTCAGTACTATCTCCAAAAAGGTAAAATATCAATTTTCTTTCCTGACTCATCAGTGAATGGACAGGAGCAGAGGTGCAGGCTTAGAAGAAGTAGGTGGTGATGAGGTGCTTGCAGGCCAGACCCTACTCCTCCCAGGGGTGACCTGTGACCTCTCCTTCTCTCCTGAGAGTGCTGGGGCTTCCAGGAAATCTCCTGGGAGGAAGTGTCCTCAGGAGGTGGGAGGCAGCACCAAGGGAACAGGCCTAGAGGTTACAGATGGGGAGAAGCTGAGTCTGGCTGGAGACAGAGGGGGAGAAAGAGGTAGGGAGTGGGGAGGGGAAGGGGAGCAAATTACTGCACGGGTCAGTATGCCTGACTGAGGAGTCCGGTATTTAACTGTGGGTAGGGGGGCCCTGAAGGCCTTTAAACAGAGATAGATACCATCAGACTTGGATTTAGAAAGGCCCCTGGGATGGATCTCGGGCTTCCCTGGTGACTCAGACAGTAAAGAATCCGCCTGCAATGCAGGAGACCTGGGTTCGATCCCTGGGTCAGGAAGATCCCCTGGAAGAGGGTAGGGCAACCCACTCTAGTATTCTTGCCTGAAGAATCCCATGGACAAAGGAGCCTGGCGGGCTACAGTCCACAGGTCACAAAGAGTTGGACAAGACTGAGTGACTAACACCTTCATGAACATTTTCTGGGATGGAGCCCTGAGACCCATGAGCTCTGAGGTCTAAAAACCTGTCATAAAACTACCAAAAATGATAAGCAAGAGTCCCCAGGCTCTGATGGAAGAGTCCGAGTTGGAAGGGAGTTCCCTGCCAGAACCCCAAGACTTATAGGTGGCACCCCGAGACCAGGCCTGGATATGAACTGGCCCCTCACCCACCACACCTCGGGAGGCCTCACCAATCATGGCAAAGAGGTCCGAATGGTAGACGGAGCCCTGGCGATGCTTGCTCTTCTCCAGTTGGGGCCTATAGAGGACCCGGGAGAGGATCAGCCCGAAGTAAGCACCAAAAGTGTGGACAGTCATGGAGCCTCCTGCGTCCTTCACCTGGGGAGGTGGGGCTGAGGTGGAGGGGCAGCCCCTTGCCCCACTCCTGCCCTATGCCTTCCCTGCTCAGGGCCTGGCCATGCCCACTCCGCACCCCATCCCCATCCAAACTCACCTCCAGGAGGCTAAGCAGGACAAACTCGTTGAGGCCAAACAGCACCACCTCCAGCAGGGCCATGAGCAGCAGCTGAACCGGCCCAGTCTTGCCCAGTACGGCCCCAAAGGAGATAAGCACGGCCCCAGCACAGAAGTCAGCATTGATCATGCTGGGGGGTTCGGATGGAGAGGGTGAGGGGGGCTGGAAACAAGGGCAGCCCAGGGGGATGGGGAGGGAGCAATGAATGCACCAGGCTAAATTCTTCCCTGGGAGGTGGGACAGGATCACCTCCCTTTTTTGTGGAGATTCTGGGGTTTGGCAAACAAAACCCAGGACAAGTGGAAGAACCAGATTTTGAATCAACAGCGAGCACTGCCCTTTTCCATGATGCTGTCTATCCTCCCAACAGTTCATGAGTAATAAGGGGCCTAAAGGGAGGTGTGGGTCAAGGATGGGAGAAGAAATCAGACAACAAGAACAGGCAGGGTACCTAAAAGAAATTGACTGACGGGTCAAAAACCTAGGTCAGGGAGCAGACTTGAAAGACCAGGCTGGAGCTGGGTCCCTTGGGCAGGGGCCTCCCAGGTAGACCCAGGGGAGCCAGGGAGGCCACTGCTGCCCACCTCTCCATGCCTACAAGGATGTAGCCACCACGGAAGGAGTGGAAGAAGCCCTGGATGAGCGTGGACCACTGCAGGGCAAAGGCGGCCAGGAGGAAGGTGAAGCCCACGCTGCCGAAGCCGTAGCGCTGCAGGAAGACCATAAGGAAGCCGAAACCCACGAAGATCATGGCATGCACATCCTGGAAGCCTGCGGGGGGGCATTTGGGACTACTCAGGCCACCACCCATGGACCAGTCAGCAATCCTGCTGCACCCCCCAGCTCTCACCAGCCAGAGCCGCCTTGAGGCTAGAGCCAAGCCTATAAAATTCCCCAAGGCATGGCCCGGCCTCCCAGCCTGGCTCACCGGTGCAGAGCTGCCCAGCTTGGAGCAGTGGGACCCCCACCATCCCTGTTGTCCCCAGGTCAGAGCAAGAGAGTAGAGCCTTCTGCTCTCTTCTCTACCCCACTCAACTGCCCAATCCCTGGATCATTACGACCGGGGAAAAGCCCCACTTTTCCTGTGTGGTTTCCTGCAGCAGCCCCTGCCCTCCATGATGGAAATTCTCTTCCCCTGGCCTTTGTGCTGGAAGTTCATCTTGATGTCTAACCTCCATTCCTCATGCTTCAGAATCTATGCCTCTCCACTTTTAGGGTTTTACATTTTACAAATTAATTGATAAAATAACTGTTAACTTTGTAGAACTGTATAAAATAACTTTAATAACTTTGTTAAGAGGTTATCTCAGGGAAAAAAGGAATTGAAGGCAGGGGGAGGGCTGCTGAGCCATATAATTCTGGTGCAAATAACGCCCCCTGGAGATTTGCAATATGGCCACTTATGAAAAAGAAGATTTATGGGAAAGATTTTACCCTACAGTTTGCTTCTTTCTATATTTTGGATATCTTAATTTTATAGATGAATCACTTGACTTTTTTAAGTGTCAGTGGGGTTTCTGGGGAGGGACACTTGGGGTCTTTTCTGTTTGCTTTCCAGTCTGTGTACAAAAATCTAAAATAATAGGCAGCCATATTGAAAATGAGATACATACAATTTGCTTTGTATTATTTTGTTCTGTACCCTGCCCACCATCTACTCATAAACAGGGCTAGAAACACAACCTCGGGTGATGTTCGGCCAGTACATCTCGTCCTGTTTCCTTTGTCTTGGGTCTGTGTATCAGTAATGCTGTGCTATCCTCCGCTTTAATTGAGAAACACTAGAGGAACATTTGAGTGCATTATTGCATCTGTTGTAAATAACTTATTGAGAAACAGGGTCGACCAACCATGACCTTAAACTCTCCTTTCATAGCTCCAGGTGGGAAATTTCTCCTGGAACTTAGTCCTAGGAAATGTCATCTCCCCTAAGGAACAAGGAACTGATCTGCTTTCCTTCACTCATGTGTTAGATGTTTACTAAGAAGTCATAGAACTAAAAATAAATAAACAAACAAAAAAACCTAAGCAGTCATGCATCAGACTCTGGGAATGTAGCTATTGCTGGAAGACAGACATCAAAGGAATCAAAGAATCACGTATGTGAGGCTTCCTTTATTCTGATGAGAACATGTAACTGTCCATATTTCCCCTTTTTCTTGGCTGCCTATAGCCCAAAGCTACATGGGAATTTCAACTATATCAGCTATAGGCCTTCACAGTGTTCATTATTTGTGTTCTTCTCTGCTTTTCTTATAACTGAAATTCACATGTTTTTGTTGTAAATGAATTCAAGTAGAAAGAGGCAGATCACAAAGGAAAAAAATCACAATCACCTTTTTTGTTTAAAGGTAAAGAAGCAACAACAAGGGATTTCCCTGATGGTCCAGTGGCTAAGACTCTCTGCTCCCAATGCAGAGGGCCTGGGTTCAATCCCTGGTTGGGGAACTAGATCCCACGTGCGGCTACTAAAGACCCCGAGGGCCACATCTAAGACCCAGCACGGCCAAACAAATAAGAACCATCAACAAGCCAAATATGTACTACTGAACTTCAGAATGCAATCAATAACTTTGAGAGAAGCAAATTTGTGTGTGTGTGCTGAGTGTGGGCTGATAGGAAAGGAGTTTGCAAGCCCCTGCAGAGGGCTGGGTACACGCAGCCCCCGGGCCAAGGGGGTGAAGGTCCAGTGGCCTCATTAGATGTCCCCACCACTGTGCCCCTTCTCCAGCCCTGCCCACTCCTCAAGTCGCCCAGATCGCTCTTCCCTTTCAGATCTTAAAACCCAACAGAAAAGGAGAGGTGTTGTTTAGATCTCAGTATGCAGCCTTAGCTCTTTCAGCCTCCCCATCTGACTTGCTTTCTCCTTGTGCAAACAGTAAAGGGGAAGCCATGTCTGTTCTTTTGCCCAAGGACAGCAAGACAACAAACGGGGCTGGGTCACAGGGCTCTGTGCCCAAACCGCTCCAGAACTTGTCTTAAATAGCAATAACATTTACATCTCCCACCTGGGGGTTGTTTGGAATCAAAACTCAATCCAGTGGCTTTTCACCTGGAATCTAAACACCAAGAAATCTCCTTTATTCGTTCCATTCCGTGGAATGTTCCACACAGACATTCTCTGTGGGCTGTGGAGGGTAAGGGGGTATTCCAGCTGGAGGCAGGGGGATAGATATGATGACCCCTCAACATTCCCTTCAGGGGATCCCTGGGTCAAGCAGCATGGAGCCTGTTTCCCATCACATCCCCAACGCCTCCAAACTCATGCACCTTTGGCTGGAGAGAAGATAAAAGCCCTCCAGGGTCACCTATTACCCTCCCTCCTTCCCTTACTGCCTCTCCCCAACCCCACCAGATGATTCCTGAACAAGGTCAGACTGTAGGACAAGGGAACAGTGACAGCTGGGGCTTTAGCATCTCACAGAGCTGGCTTTAAATGCCAACACACGCATGCACACACACACACACACACACATCCCTACACTTCTCACTGTGTGACCTTGGACAAGTCACTTAACCTCTCTAAGCCTCAGTTTCCTTGTCTGTAAAGAGGGGATATAAAATATGAGTAGCAGGAAAAAGGGAGTGGTGAGCTGGGGAGGCCATCTCTCCCCACCACTCTACCTCCACCTGCCTTTAAGAGGGCAGATCAGGCTGTATTCTCCTAGAAGAGTTACAAACCACTCTGGTCCCAGTCACACACACTGCTACCCCCACCTCAGGAAGATCCTGTTTCCATCTGTCCTAAATCCCTCTTCTTGCAAGTAAGGTCTCAGAGACAGACAAAAAAGAACCTGTCCATATTTTTTCTTAGAACCCTTTCTCGTCTTTGCTTCTGAGTCCCCTGCACACTTAGACTTTCCCCCTAGTCTTTTCCCCCTCTTATTTTCCATGACTTATCTCATGGAATAAGAGGTTTGTAATGTGGGGGAAATGCTGAAGATGGGGAGTCAAGAGGCCGGGTTCTAGGTGGGCTGACTTGCTGTGTCATCTTGCGCAGTGGCATTACCTCTCTGGTTCTCTCTCCAACCCGGAGAGGAGTGAACCAGCTGGGCTCTGAAGGCCCTTCCTGTAGAGATAACAGGCAGACACTCAGAGCAGCCATGCCCTTGGCGTTGGCTAGTCCCACTGCCTAACAACAGCGGCAAAACTCCCTTTCATCTCCCAAATCAAAGGGCAGTGGCCACACCACCCTCTGGCCCTGACCACTTCTCCTGGACACAGGGACGGTGAAGACTCGGCGCATCAAAGCCCCAGGCTCCAGGGACCTCACACCTCCCTCCTTTCCAACCCATCCCCAGGGTCCCAAGTCCACAGGGACAAAAACCTTGTGCAGAAAGAGGTAGGATTCCCACTGCTGTTCCTCCTACTGCAATCCAGGGACAGAAAGCTGTGCATTCAGGAGAGTTTATCATGCAACAGAGGGGCAAGGAAGGTCAGGGAGGCCTTTGAAGCAAGCAGGGCTTGGAGGCCTTGATTGAGGCCCATGGGAGAAGCAAATAGGGGGTCATGACAGGCAGCCAGGTCAGACTCTAGAGCAAGAGCTTACAACTCTCAGTCCATGGACTGTTCTCCCTCCAACTCCCCATCTCTCTGGACAAATGCATGACCCCAAGAGCCTCCCATCCCAGCTCTGTGGCTTTGATTTCAGCATCCATGGCTCACTCATGCAGCCAAAATTGGGGTGAAATGTGGGAAAGGAGGAGCTGTAGCCCCCTCTGCCTAGGACCAAGCCTCCACCAATACTTTGGCCACCTGATGCAAAGAGCTAACTCACTGGAAAACACCCTGATGCTGGGAAAAACTGAGGGCAGCAGGAAAAGGGGCCGACAGAGGATGAGATGGTTAGATGGCATCACCGACTCAAAGGACATGAATTTGAGCAAACTCCGGGAGATGGTGAAGGACAGGGGAGCCTGGCATGCTGCATTCCATGGGGTCATAAACAGTTGGACACGATGGAGCGACTGAACAAAATCAAGCCTCTGCTTCACCCTCTCAGTTCTCAGCACTGTGAGCTTCATGGTGTTGGGGTTGGGGCTAGAAGAGAGTCAGGTGAGGACAGCTGCCACCAGCTCTGCACACAGAAAGTAAGGTAATAAAAGCTGGGGTTTTAAAGGAGACACCCACATTCTGGGCCTTGTTTGAATGTATATCTTTCAAATGGAGGCACCTTTCTTCTCATTGCTCTGATGGGGAAAACTGAGGCTTAGAGACCTGCTCAAACATTTGTAACAAACCCTGGGAGATTTGGTGCCCCTGGTCCTAGCTGAGTCACAAGGCTGGTCCCCCAACCTTGAGGGAGAGGCTCTGTCCTCAACATGAAGCAGGGGCTTAAACTTCTCCTTCCTGGGCCTTGTCAGCAGGCAGGTGAGCTGCGGTGCCTAAGAGCTTAGGATGCTGCTGCTGCTGCTAAGTCGCTTCAGTCGTGTCCGACTCTGCGACCCCATAGACGGGCAGCCCACCAGGCTCCCCCGTCCCTGGGATTCTCCAGGCAAGAACACTGGAGTGGGTTGCCATTTCCTTCTCCAATGCATGAAAGTGAAAAGTGAAAGTGAAGTCGCTCAGTCGGGTCTGACTCTTAGCGACCCCGTGGACTGCAGCCTACCAGGCTCCTCCGTCCATGGGATTTTCCAGGCGAGAGTACTGGAGTGGGTTGCCATTGCCTTTTCCGAAGAGCTTAGGATGACCAAGTCCTAGTTCCAGCTCTGTCACTCACGTACTAGGTG
Organism: Bos javanicus; assembly: GCF_032452875.1. NCBI lineage: Eukaryota > Metazoa > Chordata > Mammalia > Artiodactyla > Bovidae > Bos > Bos javanicus. The sequence continues at coordinate 14,619,101 of NC_083870.1, forward strand.
ATCCTGAATAAATCACAGCCCCTTTGAGCCTCAGCTTCCTTCTCTGTGAAATGGGTTAATGACCCTGCCTTGCCTCCTCCTCAGGGCTGTGGGGCGGCTACTCTGTGATTGGCTGGTGGCTCCTTACATCATTTTTTCTGACTCTGGAAGAATCAGCTTTGGGGGACTGGGGAAGAAATGCCTGAGCCCACTGGCCTTGGCTGCCTTCACAGCTATTACCCGCATCACTGTCTCCCCCACCCCACCCCCTACCTCCCCTGCCCAGAGGATTTCTTTTTCTCCTTGTGTTCAGGGTGGAGGCCTGAGAAAGACAAAGTCTCTAGGCAAAGCCCAGCTAGGCCAACAAGACAGTAGGTAAAGCTGGAGCTTCAGGTTTGGGTTCAAATCCCAGCTCACTCACTCTAACAGCAGGACCCTGAACCAGCCAACTAACCTCTCTTTTAGCTCAGTTTCCCCATCTTTGTCTACTTCACAGACTAAAGGAGAAAATGCATGTGCCGCCCTTGGCATAATACCTGGAACGTGGCAGACACTAGTGAAAGCATATAATTATAAATCTGGGGCACCTTCATCTCAAAGCAAGAGGGTAGCCCACCTAGGAGTAGATCTGGACTCCCTGCCAAGACACCAGGGAAACTTAGGGTCTTAGCTCCCCGCGCGCCCTCACCCGCACTCACTTGGGTAGCGAAAGTAAAATTCATTGTCCGCGTTACTGTGGTTGCCCCAGTGCCAGAGGGCAGCGTCGGTTTCACGGTTGTAGCGGACAAAGACCGCAAAGAGGATGGCGGTGGCGCCCTGGAGGAGGAGGCACAGCAGGGGCAGCTGCAGTCGCCGGCCCGCGGAGTGGCGGGGAGACCAGGCCATGGGACAGAGGCTGCGAGTCTCCAACTCGGTTGTGGCTCCAGGCGCGTGGCGCGAGCAGACAGTCCAGGGGCGGGCGGGGCGAGCCAGGCCCCGCCCACCACGAGGAGGCTTGCCAGGGCCGTCTTAAGCGCGCTCAAGTTACCCATCCCAGTTCCAGGAAGCAGGGTGTCGCGGGAAAGGCCAGGGCCTGGGCCCCAGACGTGAGGCGGGGCGAGGAGTGGGAGAGGATGGGGCGTTCGTATAACCAGGTCCTCTTTCCTTTGGCCCAGCTGACCCTGATGCCGTTCCTGTTGGGACAGATCCTTGGAAATAACCCTGGAAAGGCTCCCCGTGTCCTGCCCTGCTCCGGCACAGCTGCGGACAGGTGGTGGTGGAGGGAGAAAGAAGGGAGGGCACCCGCCCCCTCAAACATGATGTTAGTTTAGAGAGTGTTTCCCAAAGAATAATCGACCTCGATGGGCTCAGGCTTCTCCCACCGGACCCCTCCAGGGTTGATACAAGAGAGAGTTGAAGTGTTACTCAATCTTTTCCCCAACTGAAAAACCAGTGGAGATCGGAGATAAAGAACCGGCTCTGTAGGTACTGATGATTAACGTGGCCAGGGAGGTCTGAGTCTCCACAGTTGAGTTCCTTACCCCACTCCCAAGCCTCCTCGCATTTACACCCCACCACACTTCTAGGACAGAAGGCTGAACCTGGGAGCAGGCTGGGCAGGGGCCCACTGAAACCTGGGTTCCCTGAACACCCAGTGTGATATGAGAGGTTCTGGGCTGCCCCCAGCAGCCTGAAAGACAGGAAGATAGGTGGTAGAAGGTCTTCTCAGTTGAGAGTCAAGAGCCCCTTGTTACACAAGCAGGATTTGTATCCACTGGGGTCCTGGTAGACAAACAACGAGGGGATAGCTGTTAGCCAGGCTTTGGAGATGAGCCAGATCAGCCCTCCCTCCTGGAGCCACTGTCCAGTTAGGAGAGAGACATTTAGGAGGGAATTGAATTGCCATTGGGGTAAATGTGTGACCCAGGAATCACAGAGACTGTGGAGCCCAGAGGAGAAGCTGCAGAGCCTACAGAAGTGGCGATAAGGAAGGGGACTGGGCTGGAGAATTGCCTCCTGGCAAGTGGTGCCTGAAGGCAGCCTGGAAGGACAACCTGGAAATTGAGTAAGTGAAGAAAGGAGAGGAGACATCTCAAGAAGGGACCCACATAAACAGAAACCGTGGGCATGTTCAGGGTGCTCAGAAACTGAGGTTGGGGGTGGGTATCAGCAGGCAGAGAAACGTGGCCTCTGTCTAGTGGGTGCTGGGCCCCTGGAGACCTCTGAACAGGTGGAGGACCTTTGTGTTATTGGTTCTGACACCCAGCCCACAAAGGGCTTCAAAGAAGAAAACCTGAAGCCCAGTAGGGCTGGTGGTGGGAGAAGCCCTGTGTCTCCACTACCCACAGCCTAGCCGCACCTATCTGAGGGGGCTGTTATACAGGGGTAGGGGGGCGGGGGCGGGGGCGCGGGCTTGTGGGAGTTTGCAAAGATGTCCCAGACCCTGGCCTGAAAGAAGAGCTGCCGTTCCCATGGGCTGTAGCCTAAGGCCATAGGGACCAGTCACTGCCCAGAGCTGATGCCAAGTAGGGCTCAACCTTGCTTCTCCTCTGCCACCTCCCCAGTTCACCTCCTCCCCCACTTCCCCTCAAGGCCTAAGCCTCTGTCCAGCATGGACTCTGCAGGACAGTTGGATTCTAGGTGCCCAACCGGGCAGGCGTGGGAGGGTGGTAGCTGCCTCTGATAGCACTGCTCTAGCAGGTGGAGCAGCCTCTCTGGCCCTTGGTGGCCCCTGGCCCCGAGGCTCTGTGTCACTACTTGGTCAGCAAGATGGCTGTTTTCTTGCTAGTCTGCAGGTGGTGGGGCAGGGGAAGAGGGCGGGGGAGGAGAAGATGTCTGATCAGCTGCCTTTGGATAACAACTCTCAGATCATTCAACATCTGGGGTTTCCTGCCACATCCAGCCTTCTGCCCCAAAGATGCAGTCTGCTTCCTGAGCCCTGTTTGGAAGAGGGGGTTGCCCTGGGTTGCACAGGCAAGGACTGGATAGGCCCTTAAAAGGAGAGGTTTTCAAAAGCACCAGAATTCGAAAGAGAAAGGAGTAGGGTCTGTGTCTTCTCAGCATCTTCTGGGAGCTTCCACCGTGATTCCAGCCTCCTCCATCTCTGTCCCACCTGTTGTCTCTCTTAGTCTCTGAATCCCTCTGAATCTCTGATTTTTCCTTTCCTCTGTTGCTCATTCATTCATTCACAATATTCACTTAGTGTCAACCTTGAGCCAGCTTTGGGGGCTGTGACCTGAGGTTCTAGTCACATGTATAACACGGTTGGGTCCTGGGTGCCTCCAGCCCTGACAGGTGTTCACCTTTGATGTGTTGGATTGTGGGAGGTCTAGAGGGAGCCCTTTGGGAGGCCCAGGATAGCTGGGCCAGTATCTCGAAGGCACACTTGGAGACCTTTGGGCAATTGCTATTCACCAGCCTTTATAGGAGGGTCCTGGTATTCTCACAACTAGTGGGTACCAGCTGGTATCACCCCTGGTCTAACAGAGAACAGGGTCCTGGCAGTCCTCCCCTTCTGGGGGTCCCCCTGGCCCACCTGTCCCCTCTGTGGGCTCTCCTGGCAGGCCTCCATCTGGGGGCTCTCCTGGCCCACCAACCACTATGGAGAATCTCAGTCTATGGTTTTCTTTGGGATTGCCAAGTGCTGTCAGAACCCTTGGCCCTCCCTCCTGCCTTCTCCAGCCCTGGAAATTCTGATGGAACTGGGGGGAAGGCTTCATCTCTCACCCGTCTCTCCACCCTTGAACGCCTCTGAGGGGCCCCAGCTCCGTCACCAGCGCCCATCCTGCCTGGCCTGGTGGTTTGCCCAATCTTTGACCTTCCATCTCCTGTTTCCAGCTATGGTCAGCTGGGCACTTGAGGGTGACCAAGGGGAACTGGTGTCTGCTGCTTGCCCTGGCCCAACCTGGCCAGGCTGTTCATGGGGACCAGGGCTTGGGTTACTGAGTAACTTGGGGTTGCTTGGAGCTGTTCTCTACTGGGGTCACCTTCTGCCTATTCACTGCTCTCTTGGCTCAGGAATCCTCAAAACCAGTGGGCTTCTTTTCTCCATCGAGCTTTCCCAGTGTTTATGGGGAACAAAAGAGAAAAGTACTAAAGCACCAGAATCAGTAAGACTCCTGTTTGTTCATTCTTTCATTCACTCAACACATCTTTGCTGTATCACCTTGGCAAATTGTGGAGCCCTCTCTGAGTTTCAGTTTCCTTATCTATAGGAGAAATGATATTCCCTTTGTGGAAATGTTATGAGAATTACAAATAATTGCTGAGGAGTGCTGACATTTTCGTAGGCAGTCAACAGATACTGTTATTATTGTTCCGATTGGCTGAGCAGAGAGGGTAAATGGGTTGCTGACTCCAACAAACAATGGGCACATGTGCCTCTGGTGACAGGGAAGGATGGAGGGGACAGCCACCTTGATGCGTTCTCCTGTTGTTGGCTGGAGTGAGTGACCAGCAGGTCTGGGGGCTAGGAAAAGCACATTCAGGAAGGGCCTTCGGACCAGCAGGCCCCGTGACATAACAACTCTTGAGTAGAGGAGATTTGGGGAGGCTTCCTTCATTCAACAAATATATATTAAGCACCTGCTGTGTGCCAGACATGGTGCTAATTGTTGGCAATCCAATGAAATGAGATATATCCCTGGGTGGGGGCGGGAGGTCTATCTGTGTGTGTGGAGGTGCAGATGAATCAGCAGGCAGTAGTATTGCCAAGGGTAGGGGAGACAGGTCATACCGGGACCCAGGCCTTGCTGGGGGTGATCAGGGAAGGCTTCCCAGAGGAAGTGATTCTTACATTGAGATCTGGCCTAATTTCACAGCTAAGGTGGAGCAGAAAGATTCCTTTTTGTCTAACAGTCTGATATGGAAATAGAAAAAGAAGCTATACTGGGGAACTCCTAGGCACCTATTTTCTGGGGGCAGACAAACCCCAGAGCTCAGTTTTTCCCAAAAACTACAGCCACAGTGGCACCATAAAAATATTATTGTGTTTACATAAAGCCGTTTGTAAAAATCAAATATGGCCTTTTGTCCCCAGAGGCTCACCAAAATAGCTTCTGCATAAAAGATTGCCAGAATTAGATTACTTGTGTTTGTTAAGGTTTCTTCATCTGTAAAATGAAAATGGCAATACCTTGGGAAAGAAGTTGGTCAGAAGGCAGTGACCTCACAGTGATCTCATTTCAAAGCTTCTCATTCATGTAACGCATTTTGCTTGCCTTCCTGCTACGGGCTAGATTCTAGAGGACTGCCTCCATGTTCTGCCACCACCAGAGAGAGGGGAGTCATGCTCTGTCCTCAGGACACCACGGCAGATGAGATGTAGTCTCGATTCCCCAGTCCTGACAGCAGCCCTCAGTGGTACAATTCTCATGATCCTACGGGGGGGTTCTGTGGTCAATTCCTGACCAGGAAGTTTTGAAATACAGCAAAGATCAGAAGGTGAGCGTGTCTTCAGATTGAGAGGGACAGAGGACTGAATCCCAGCTCTGCCCAAAAGGGATTTTGGAGAAGTTGCTTACCATGCCTTGAACCCCAGTTTCCTCATCTGTTCCATGGCGACAATAATAGTACTAATACCACAAGGGTTGCTGTGAGGATTAACGTCCACAAATCATGGGACATGTAGTACGCCTTCAGCAGTATAGTCACAGTTCTGACTCTCGTTCATAAGGAAACATATCAATAAGCTGTAGAGCATTTCTTTCTTTGCCTTGCATTCCTCCTCTTAGTAGCGGTAGGAGAACTTTTCTAACTGCTAGGGACATGGGGAAAACTTTGCTAACAGCTAAGGACATGGGAGAAACTGGCTCTCAGTCCTTAGTTTTAAAAATATAATTGTGTTCCGCTAATTCTCAAGGGCCCGACTGGAGTCCCTTAAGAGAAAAACCAGGGAGAACGTCCCTGGTGGTCCAGTGGTTAGGACTGGGCCCCTTCACTGCAAGGGCTGGAGTTCCATCCCTGGTCGGGGAACTAAGATCTCTCAAGCCGTGTGGTACAGGCCAAAAGGAGAGAGAAAATCCAGAAGGGAATCCAGGGTGCAGTGGACTTGCTTCTAGAAATGGGTCACGTAAAGGTGACTGCAGCTAAAGGGAGAAGGGAGATGGGAAGCCACGTCCTTGCCCCAGCTTCCCTTCCGCATTTCTCCTAAGGATTCTGCCACCATCACCAAATCAGCCAAAACCACAGCCAGGAAAGCTCAAGTCCTGCCACCTCCCTCTGCCAGAAGCTGTTGTTCAGGCGTCCAGACATCGGACCCTTCTCCCTCTCCTAGGCCAGCCCCATCCCCAAGTGTGAGAGACACTTTGTGATGAATACCTCTCTTCTCTGGAAAGGGAGCAGGTGAGTAGAAATATTCTTCATATACAACCCAGGACAGGACATTGTGAAGATTGGAAGCACATCTTCTCTGCCCAGGGCCTGGGGAGGCACAGAAGCGGGGAGCAGCCAGAATGGAGGTCATAAGATGAGTGCATAAGGTTTGACAGGAGCTGCAGAAGGGTGATCAGACTGGGCTGTGAGCCCAGGAGAACTCAGCCTCTCTAGTGCACATCTAGCGACATGGCTCCCTGCTCCGAACTCCCTCCTGCAGCCCCGCCAGCGTACCAAGCTCCTGAGGCACAGGAGAGAATGTGAGATCTGAGGCTCTTAACAAAGCAAGGTCATGACCATTCAGCCGTTCATTTCATAGCTGTTTATTGAGCCATGTGTTGCAAGGTCAAGCAGGCCCTGCTTTCAACCCTGAGTCCAGGACACCAAACAAATAGACGTTGTCCTTGCCCCCCTGGAGCTGTTGTCCTGGTGGAGGAGACACACAACAAACACACGCACAAATAGATACATTAGATGTCATGAGAGGTTTGCTGAAGAAAACAAAGCTGAGCTAGAGGATACAGTGATGAGGGTTACGAGACTGGATCACTAGGGGAGGCTCAAGAGGGATGGAAGGAGTGAGAGGGGATCTCATAGACTCCTAGGCGGAGGGAAGAGCAAGTTCACTGCCCCTGGGTTGAGAAGCAGGGAGGGCAGTGTGGCTAGAGGTCAGTGAGTAAGGGGTCAGTGCAGGAGGGTGTGAGGGCCAGCAGGTGGAGGGCTCAAGGCCCTGGTGAGGAGTTTGGACCTTACTATTAAGATAGTGGGGAGCAATTTGAGGGGTCAAGAGCAGAGAAATAATATGACCTGAAGTATTATTTTAAAGGATCCCTCTGGCTGCCTAAGGAGCATGGCTGTAGGTTTAAGCAGTCGCAGATGACCAGTCCCGAGGCTACCATTACAATCCAGGCAAGAGCAGACAGTAGCAGTAACAGTGTGGAAAGTAGCAGGTTCTGGAAGTATTTGGAAGGTAGAACTGACAAGGTTTATGATGGATATCTGAGAGAGAAAGGAGTTGCTATGGACTGAAATGTGTGCCCTCAGAGTCACATGTCTGGGACTTCCCTGATGGTCCAGTGGTTAAGAATCTGCCTTGCAACACAGAGGATGTGAGTTCGATCCCTGGTCTTGGAACTAAGGTCCCACACACCTCAACTACTGAGCCCATACGCCACAACTAGAGAGAAGCCAGCTTGCCACGACTAAGACCCAATGCAGCCAAATAATAATAATTAATTTTTAAAAGTCGTACGTCAACGTGCTAACCCCCATCGTGGTAGTATTTGGAGATGGGACCTTTGGGAGGTAGTCAGGTTGAGATGAGGTCATGAGAGTGGTCCGTCATGACGGGATCGGTGCCCTTATAAGAAGAGACACCAGAGAGCTCCCCCAGCCCCCTGCCCCTTTTGCTCTCTTTCACTCTTGCTTGCTCTGCCAAGTTAAGACACAGCAAGAAGGTTGCTGCCAGGAAGAGATGTCTCAGCAGAAACAGACCATGCTGCCAGCACCTTGATCTCAGACTTCCCGCCTCCACAACTGTGAGAAAAGAAAGTTCTGCTGTCGAAGCACCCAGTTTATGGGCTTTTGTTATGCAGCCTGAGCTGACCAATACAGGAGTCAAGGATGGTGCCCAGATGTTTGATCTGAGCCACTGGTGGGCGGCCCATCTCCAGTAGGGAACTGAGAAGACCCCTCCCCGAAGCAGTCTGTCTCTTCCTCCAGGCTGATATTTGCTTTCCAGACTCTGCACTCTAGTCTGGGCTGTTACCAGAACACTCCTTCTTCTACTAAAACAAGACTTCACCTTCAAGGCCCACCTCAAGTATGACTCCCTGCCTTTGGGTCCTGGCTGCGTGCTCTCCACATAGAGTGCTAGATGCCCCACTGGGATTTATACCTCCACCTCTTCTCTGGACTGGGCCAGCAATGTTTGACTGAAGGAAGACAGGACTTTGACTCCGCCAGGTGAACCAGTCCCGATGCTGCTGGGAGTTCTTTCTAGATCTCCACCCTTGAGGGCCTGTCCTTCCCTACTGCTTCCTCTGCCTCCTGCTTTCTCTGCCTGGCCCTCCGCCCTGAGACAGCTGGGCAGCCGGTGGTGGAGCTAAGTGAACACAGGGGTCCCGCCTCCCTTTCATATCACCAACACCTTCACCCTAGGGTTGCAGCTCTAGCGCTCACAGCTCAAGCCAGAAGCAGGTTAGCTCCCCTGGAGCGGGAGGCCCACACCATCATCTGCTGGGCGGTGGCAGCGGACAGGAAAGAGGGGCCCCGCGCCGCTGGCTGGGCTGGGCTCCCTGGCCGGCTCTCCGTGCGGTCTCAACCATTGTATCTTCTTGCGTGCTAAGTTGCTTCACGTCCAACTCTCTGCAACCTCATGGACTGTAGCCTGCCAGGTTCCTCTGTCCATGGGGATTCTTCCAGGCAATGCTGGAGTGGTTTGGGTTATCTTATGTTCTTAGATCAATTTGTAAACAATAGTATCTTTTCCCACTTATTCACTCAATAAATATTTATCTAAGTATTTCATTTTATTAGCCATTTAAATATGCAGAGAGCCAGCAGTGTGCCAGGTACTAATCTACGCATTGGTTACACAGCAATAGGAAAAACCATCAAGAACAGGACAAAAAAACCCCTGAGTTTTCATTAATGTGAAGTTCATTAACGTGTTTTAAATTGTATTGTTTTAAAATGTGTCACTACTGGGAATTCCCTGGTGGTCCGGTGGTTAGGACTTGGCGCTTTCACTGCCATGGCTCAGGTTCAATCCCAGATCAGGAAACTAAGACCCCACAAGCCTTGCCACACAGCCAAAAAGATAATAATAAAATGTGCCATTCCTTGAAACTGGTGATTTGACTGCACCAAACTCCTGCCAGTGAAGTGAAGTGAAAGTCACTCAGTTGTGTCCAACTCTTTTCTACTCCATGGACTATACAGTTCATGGAATTCTCTAGGCCAGAATACTGGAGTGGGTAGCCTTTTCTTTCTCCAGCAGATCTTCCTGACCCAGGAATTGAACTGGGGTCTCCTGCATTGCAGGTGGATTCTTTACCAACTGAGGTATCAGGGAAGCCCTAAATTCCTGCCAAGTGGTTTGCAAATATCAGGTGAAAAACCCCAAAAGGCACTGAGTTCAGGAAGGGAGAAACTGGGCTGGTGGGGTGGAGTGTCTTGGGGAATTTGTACCCAGAGAACTCCTCCAGGATTCTGACTCTCCCCTTCTGAACTTTATTTCCTGAAGCTCTGGATTCAGTTAGAGCTGTCACATCTGAGATGTGCGATAAACAGAGAGGCAGGTTCAGATGAAACCAGAGGAGGATGGTAAAGGAACTGGGGCTGCTTTATCTGGACAATGGGTGTCTTAGACTCGGGGAGGGGGGTTAACTGCTTCCTGTCTTCACTGTGAAATTGATTTACTAAGGGCTTGGAGCTCAAACTCCAATACTTTGACCACCTCATGCAAAGAGTTGACCCATTGGAAAAGACTGATGCTGGGAGGGATTGGGGGCAGGAGGAGAAGGGGACGACAGAGGATGAGATGGCTGGATGGCATCACCGACTCGATGGACATGAGTTTGAGTGAACTCTGGGAGTTGGAAATGGACAGGGAGGCCTGGCGTGCTGCGATTCATGGGGTCACAAAGAGTCGGAAACGACTGAGCGACTGAACTAGACTGAACTGAAGGGCTTGGAGAAAGCTATAGGAGTCAGACCCAGGTTTAGGTACAAGAGCCTTCTAGCACCCAGACCTGCTGCCCTGGGAGGAGACTGGGCTTCCTGCAGAGGGGCTAGAAGCTGGGTAACTCCTGGCAGGAGAATCATGGACCCAGAGAGTTAGGGGCCGAAAGCACCCTTATCAAAACCACTGCAGGAAAGTTGAAAAGGCTCAGCAGCTGACTGTGAGAGACTGACATGGCAGCACCCACTCCTCATGTGAACCCTGCTGGCCTGGTAGGGACACTGTCCAGTGTCCCTCTGAATCACCTGGGTTGGGGAAGAAACTCTGAAAAAATACTAATGCCTGGCCCCACCCCTGGAGAAGGCAATGGCAACCCACTCTAGTACTTTTGCCTGGAAAATCCCATGGATGGAGGAGCCTGGTAGGCTGCAGTCCATGGGTTCGCTAAGAGTCAGACACAACTGAGCTACTTCACTTTCACTTTTCACTTTCATGCATTGGAGAAGGAAATGGCAACCCACTCTGGTGTTCTTGCCTGGAGAATCCCAGGGAAGCCTGGTGGGCTGCCGTCTATGGGGTTGCACAGAGTTGGACACGACTGAAGTAACTTAGCAACAGCAGCAGCAGCAGCCCCCACCCCACAGAGACTTTGGTTTAATAGGTTTGGGTGGAGTCCCAGCACCAGTATTTTTCTTTTATAGTTCTCCAGACAATTTTAATAGGTAGCCAAAGTTGAGGATTGCTGATCTAGACCAGCAGTACTAGCACCCTCTACCAGGGAGCTTGTTAAGAAGGGCAAGCTCTCAGGCCCTACCCCAGACCTACCGAATCAGAAACTCCTGGAGAGGGGCCCGCAGTATGCAGGGAACAAGCGCTCTGGGTGATTCTGACGCATGCTGATGTTTTGGGGAGCTTTCGGGCCTTTTCTAGCTCTAAGAGTCTCAGAACCTCAGGGAAACACAGCTCCATAACGGCTTACCCTCTTCACCAAGGAGGTGAGTTAATAGTTTAACCCGCCTAGAGGACAAACTAGTCAAACCTGAGATCACAGAATGGTTTCACTTCTTTATCACAGTGTCATACTTCATGAAAAATCCAAACCAAAAACTTGACCCATCTTCAGATTTTTTCAGGAAGTGTTCAGTTCAGAAGCAAACAGTGGTCCTTGAATCAGATATACCCATCACCTCCTGTCTCAGAGTATCTGCTGCTTCGGTCCTTTAGACCTGACTGCCTGCTTTGTGAGGTCTTTACCTAAGGGACCCTGCCATCTGGTTGGTTTTCATCCCATCTTCAGGAGTCAAGCATCAGTACATAGAGGGAAGGACCTGCCAAGCAAGAGTTGGCCCGATTCGCCCAGAGACAGAAGTGGTGGTAAAGCCAGGATTGAGTAGAAGACCATGCCTGGCACCTCTGGTTTATTTAGGAGCAGCTTTAAAGGGATGGGGAGACCAAACCCCTGAGTCAGAGGAAGCCTACAGCAGAGGGCTTGTTTGCAAAGAGGGAGTGAAGCGCTCTGTGCTGGAGGCTCTGGATAAGACCAGAAGGCTGTGAGGGTCCCAGGATTTCCATCCATCAATTCCCCCCAGTGTAGAAGAGGAGGGACCCAGGCTCCTCTCAGAGATTTTTCTCCAGGTCTTTCTCTTGGCTTCAGAGCAATTAGAAAGGCCCAAGAACCCAAAAGGAATCAAGACCTGGAGAGGAAGTAATGGCAAAAAATCTAGGATCTCTGGGAAACACAGTCACGTAAGAAGGAAGAGGAACGGTAGTTAGTGAAATCTCAGCCCCACTGAGGGGAAGCCAGGAGGAGAAGGGCACAGGAGGAATGCAGCTCAGGCCCACCAGCCAGCTTCCCTCTGCTCTATGCCTCCCTGCAGTTCCCTCTGAGATACTGTCATGAGGACGCCCCACAGGCACTAGCACGTTATAACAGGCACTTGTTCTGTAAATTCTCTGGCCTTCCCTCTTGCTTCCACTAATGCTGTGGTTATGGTTTCACATAAGTTTCAACCAGCTTAGGGCAGGTCCCACCTGACAGTGTCTCTCCTTGGAATCGGCGCCATACCTCCCATTTCTACCCCTGGGGCTTCTTTGCAAGAACCTACAAAAACTCATGGGCTTCCCAGGCGGTGCTAGCCTGCCAATGCAGGAGATACAGGTTTGATCCCTGGAGAAGATCGCCTGGCGGGCGATCGCCGGGAGAAGATCATTGGGAAGATTGCCTGGAGAAGGGCATGGCAACCCACTCCAGGATTCTTGCCTGGAGAATCCCACGGACAGAGGAGCCTGGTGGGCTACAGTCCATGGGGTCACAAAGAGTTGGACACGACTGAAGTGACTTAGCATGCAAGCACACTCAAAGACTTATGCACGTGTAACCGGGAAGCATGGAGGGGAAGCCAGGGGGGAGGTGCTAGGGACTGAATGTTCGTAGCCTCCCAAATTTCAGGTTGAAACTCTAAACTATACCCCCTCAACATGATGGTATTAGGAGGTGGGGCCTCTGGGAGGTGATTTGGTCATGAGGGTGGAAGCCCCATAAATGGGATTAGTGCTCTTATTAAAGGGACCCCAGCAAGCTCTCTCCCCCTACTTTCACCATGTGAGGATACAAGAAGTTGGAAGAAGACCCTCACCAGCACCCAGATTTTAGACGTCCAATCCCCAGAACTGAGAATTCAGTTCAGTTCAGTCTCTCAGTCGTGTCTGACTCTTTGCAATCCCATGGACTGCAGCACACCAGGCTTCCCTGTCCATCACCAACCCCTGGAGCTTACTCAAATTCACGTCCATTGAGTCTGTGATGCCATCCAACCATCTCATCTTCTGTCATTCCCTTCTCCTCCTGCCTTCAATCTTTCCCAGCATTAGGGTCTTCTCCAATGAGTCAGTTCTACGAATCAGGTGACCAAAGTGTTGGAGTTTCAGCTTCAGCATCAGCCCTTCCAATGAATATTCAGGACTAATTTCCTTTATGATTAACTGCTTCGATCTCCTTGCTGTCCAAGGGACTCTCAAGAGTCTTCTCCAACACTACAGTTCAAAAGCATCAATTCTTTGGTGCTTAGCTTTCTTTATATGAGAATTAAATTTTGGTTATTTATAAGCCATTCAGTCTGTGGTACTTTTTTTTTTTTTTTTTGGTTTGTTTTTTGTTTCTTATTCAAGTATAACTGACTTACAATATTATATTAGCTTCAGGTGTACAACATAGTGATTTGATTTTTATTTTATTTTGTTTCGTTTGGCCATGCTGTGCGGCTTGCAGGATCTTAGCTCTCGACCAGAGATGGAATCTGGGCGCTCGGCACTGAGATCGTGGAGTCCTAACCACTGGACCACCAGGGAATTCCCTCAATATTTTTATACAATACAAAATGATCATCACTATACTTCTCTGTTATAGCACCCTAGACTGATTCAGATAGGAAGTTAACCATAGTAGGGCACCTGTGTCTAATGGGGGTCAGGAGCCAATAGATGCATTTCCCCTTTGCATTTCCTCTAAGTGGGTGGTTCTGAAATCCATTTCATGAGGCTCCTCAAAAGGTCCTGTGAGACTGAGCAAGAGCCATGTGCTATGGTAGCTAACTGAGTGATACATCTTTATATCATCTTTCCCCTTCTCTCTTTCACGCCGCTTGCTTTGCATACCATTTCTCTGGATCAAATTCCCAAATAAACTACCTGCATGAAAATATTTGATTCTTGCTTTTGGGAGAAACTGGCTAAAACAATTGGTTCCAGACTAGAATGGGATTTTGGAGCTGTATCACTCTTTAGTCAGATGTCGAAAAGGACTCCATTGCTGGTAATTCCTGGTGTATGATCGCATCAAGATGACTAAGATCCTCAGCTGTGGTGGATTGGGATGTGGTAAAAGGTGAAGTGATAGGCATTTGTGATAGCTATGACCCTTGGGATGGGGGCAACAGTAATTACGAGGATTGGCTGGTTTTCACCTGTTTTGAAAACCTTCAAAAACAGAAAATTAGAGGCTCAGGTCAACCAATTAACAACTCAAGGTATACCATGCAAGTCAGAGAGCCTCTAGGAAGACTCTCATCTAAGCTGCAGGGCAGACAGTGAAAAAACCAGATATGGAGTGTAACTGAGGGTAGCACGACAGCAGAGGAGACTGAGTGCATAGCATAAGCAGGTCTCCTATGTCGGAGTCAGGACCCTGAAGGGAAAAGAGTAAGACTAAAAGACCCAGAAGGAGACATCTGGGGATGCAGGAACCTGAGAATTCTGAAACTCCAGGTTGACCTGAACACTCCAGGCCAGCAGAAGCAACCCTCTTCCCTTGCAGATTAGCATCATCATCAAATACTTAAAGGATAATAGGATGGTAGTTTTGTTGAGATTAAGTGATGGATACACAAGAATTCATATATTATTCATTTGTCTGGCTCTTGCAGAAGCCAAGCAGATGAGAATGAGTTACCACAAATTTAACCACATGGTAGCCCCAATCCTAGCGGCCACACTGTGGTATCTTCACCAGCCAGCTTCTAGCATCGATATGTGACTGTTGGTCTGGAAAGCGTGTTCTCCATCCTCCTTGGTAAGGATGGGCAAAAGCAAGTGGCCTTTATAGGGGAAGGACAGCAGCACATCATCTCCATCTCGCCACAAGATCATATTAACTCTCCTGCTCTCTAACCAACAGTCTGCAGGAAATCCAATTGTCTTGACACTGCCCAACACATGCCAGTCCACTGGATTGATGATGTACTACTTGGACTTGATCATGAAAGATGGTAAGTGGTTTAGTAAGACCAGAAGATTCAGGTTCTTGGCTGTATAGCTATTAGCAAACTGATGCCCTCTTGGACTCTTGGAGTTTCTCCTTTCCTTTCATTGCTCCTACCCAGGACTGTAACGTGCAGCAAATCATTTCTCTGCCACCAAGGGCTTTTTAGCTAATAGGTATTGCCTAATAATCACGAGGACCAAGTAGCCTCTATGCTCTGTTAGACCCCAAACAATGATGAAGAACTCTCCTTGACATATTCCTCATGTCCACAAGACTACTTATCCATTCACAAATCTTAACTTAGGAATGTATGTCTTGTTTTCAAGCACCTATCCCCATACCCTAGGTTAACTATAATATTATCCCAGTGGCCCCTCTGTTGTGTGGAGTACAGCTGTGAATGCTTCTGGATCATTGCCCACCCAATCCCATTCCCACTGATTTAATCACCACTGATCCGCTGATTATATATGGAGCCTCCTGCTTCATTTTTCAGTCTCAAGATGCCTTCTCAGTTTGGTGGGCACTTTTTATTCCCTCTGTCCTCCAACACTGACACACTGAAGAAACTTTAAGGGATCCAATAATCTGAGGCATGCAGAACATCTCCTCTGTAAAGGACAAAGAGCTGAATTTGTATCTCCTACCACTATGACCAATCTAGATAACATATTCAAAAGCAGAGACATTACTTTGCCAACAAAGGTCCGTCTAGCCAAGGCTATGGTTTTTCCTGTGGTCATGTGAAAAAAGCTGAGCACCAAAGAATTGATGCTTTTGAACTGTGGTGTTGGAGAAGACTCTTGAGAGTCCTTTGGACTGCAAGGAGATCCAACCAGTCCATCCTAAAGAAGATCAGTCCTGGGTGTTCTTTGGAAGGAATGATGCTGAAGCTGAAACTCTAGTACTTTGGCCACCTCATGTGAAGAGTTGACTCATTGGAAAAGACTCTGATGCTGGGAGGTATTGGGGGCAGGAGGAGAAGGGGACAACAGAGGATGAGATGGCTGGATGGCATCACTGACTTGATGGACATGAGTCTGGGTGAAATCCGGGAGTTGGTGATGGACAGGGAGGCCTGGCGTGCTGCAATTCATGGGGTCGAAAAGAGTCGGACATGACTGAGCAACTGAACTGAACTGAACTGAACTGAACCACTAAGAAGAGTAGTAACTGGCAGAACTCTTTAGATTTTGATGGCAGCCTATTCCACACATGGGAACTTTGCTCCACACCATTTATGAAGTGACTTGAAGGGCTATTAGTTTTGAGTGGGGTTCAAAGCAAGAGAGAGAGAGCTGTACAGCACATCCAGACTGTGATTGAAGCTATCCCATCTCTAAAGCCCCATCACACACACACAAACACAATGAATCCAAAGGAATTTACAGTGGATTAGAATATTGGAGAAGGAAATGGCAATCCACTCCAGTTTTCTTGCCTGGAAAATCCCATGGACAGAGGAGCCTGGCAGGCTACAGTCCATGGGGTCGCAAAGAGTTGGACATGACTGAGTGACTTCATGAGCGAATATTATAGAGAGTCTCTAGAAAACCCCAGTAGAACTGTTAACACAGACTCGAGGTTCTGGAGCAAAATTCTGCCAAATGTGAATGAGAATGACTTGTCATTTGCCAAATGGGCTATAAGGCTTGAGCACAGACCCAGCACTGACTATGGGACATGGAGACTATTCATCTAGAGCTGCTCATCTTGACTGGGCGTTATCAGATCCGTTCAGTCATAAGATGGGGAGGGCACTGCAACAATCCACTGTACGGTGGGGAAGTGCAGATTTGGTATTAGGCCTGAGCAGATCCGAAAGATGCTTGGTAATTAATTACATCAAGTGGTGGTCCAGACTGTCTACGCCCTTTGCTCCAGTGCTTTTTCCCTCAACTCATATCTATGGCCTCATGGAAAACTTTCCAGGACAAACTGACAGAGGAATAAAAACTCAGGTCTGATTTTGAATACATCCTGGATAGTTGATATTAATGTACTTGATACATACTAAAATATTTACAGTGAAATTACATAATATATGCAACTTGTTTAAAATATCACGAGGAGGGGAAAGAATGGGACAGGCCAGGCTTAAGGAGGGAGTGGCCATGGTTAAGCATGAGTTAGGGATAGATGAGAGTTCATATACGATTCTATTTACTTGGGTGTACATTCTAAATTCTCTTTTTTTAAAAAAAAATTTATGTATTTTTATTTTTTGGCTGCACTGGGTCTTTGGTGCTTTGTGCAGGCTTTCTCTAGTTGTGGTGAGCAGGGCTTCACTGCAGTGCTGTGGCTTCTTATTGAGGTGGTTTCTCTTGTTGCAGAACACAGGTTCTAGGTGATCGGGCTCAGTAGTTGAGGCTCTTGGGCTTAGTTGCTCTGCTGCATGTGGGATCTTCCCAGATCAGGGATTGAACTATTGTCCCTTGCATTGGCAAGCAGATTCTTATCCACTGTGCCACCAGGGAAGTCCCCTAACTTCTTTGTCAGTCAAAGTTAAGAACAACTCAGTCTGGACCAGAGATGGGTCAGCACGATACACTGAGGTTATCATGATACCCTGGGCTGCTGCTGTATCACAGCCTTGTTCAGGGGTGGTCCTAAAGGACACCAGGCAGGGAAATACACGGAGGGCCAGAGCCTTGAGCATCACACCCAGTTGTTCACTTTATATGGCAGAAGTGGCCTGAGGTTGAGTATACACGGAGTTCTGGACAGTAGTGGTGAATGGCTTGGCGAGTTGATCAGGGGCCTGCAGGAGAAAAACTTGAAAAATCAGAGACAAGGAAGTATGGGAAAGAAAACATTGGTGGAAAAGAATTAGAGTGACTTCTGTTTCCAGTAATCACATTATGTTCCTAATGGTGAAGCAAGGGTTACTTGGCCTTTTTTTTTTTTTTTTTGCCATGTTTCACGCCATGTGGGATCTTTTTTTTTTTTTTTTAATGTTTATTATTTATTTTGGCTGCACTGGGTCTTAGTTTTAGCACACTGGATCTTCCACCTTTGTTGTGGCTGAGGCATTTGGATCCAGTTTCCCGAACAGGGATTGAACCTGGACACCCTCCATTGGAAGCTCGGAGTTGTATCCACTGGACACCCAGGGAATTCCCGGGCTCTTTCATTCTTGAACATGTTTTCATCTAAGACTATCTTAGCTTTTCTAATCAAAGCTAAGGAGAGTAGAGTCTGAAAGTAGCTCTTCCTTTCATGGAAGTCTTAACCTTGTGGTGCCCAGAGCTGTGTTCTCTGCCTCTTCATTCCTTAGCTCCTCCAGTTTTGTGGCTTTCAATACCATTAACACACTGATGTCCATAGAATTTTAATCTCCTCCCCACTGCATTCAAGTCATGTATCTGCCTGCCTGGCGGACATTTCCACTTAAATATGTAACAGGCATTACAAATTTCACACAGTCAAAACCTTCCTTCTGTATCCACCCCTTTTATTCCTTTCCAGGCTTCTCCATTGCATCATTCCAAGTGTTCAGGTCAAAAATCTAGCATCATCCTTGACTTCTCTTTCTCTCACACATCATACCTTCTATCACCAAATCCTGAGAGCTATACCTTCAAAATATATTCCAACTCCAAACATTTTCACCACCTTTGTAGCTATGACCCTGTTCGAAGCCACCTTCACCTCTTGTCTAGATTATCAAATAGTGTCCTCCTCCTCCCTTTGCCTCTATCAATTTTCAACTCAGCAGCTACAGTCATTCTGTAAAAATATATTTCTGGGATTTCCCTGGTGACCCAGTGGTTTAGAATCCACCTTCCAATGCAGTGGGCTCAAGCTCAGTTCCACTAAGTTTCCACACGTTGTGGGGCAGCTCCAGGGCAACTAAGCCGCGAACGGCAACTAGAGAAGCCCACGTGCTGCAACTACTTCATCTAGAGCCAACGCTTTACAACAGAAGCCCTTGCAGCGCAACTCAGACCCAGCACACCCAAAAAAATAAGGGGATTTCTGACCACATGACTCTTCACAATCCTCCAGTGGTTTCCCATTTCGCTCAGCGTAAAAACCAAAGTCCTGAAAACATCCTGCAGTGCCCTACACGTCGTCTGGGGTTCTCATCCCTCTCTGACCTCACCTCCTTCCACTCTTCTTGCAGTGATGTCACTGCAACCATTTTGACCTATCTGTTCTCCCAGAATTCCAGGCACTCCTCATAGCCTTTGCACTTTCTGTTCCCTTGGTCTGTAATGTGCTACTCCCATATGGCTCATTCCTTCTCTACCTTCCCATCTCTGCTCAAATGCTACTTTATCAGTAAGACTTCCACTGCCTCCCACAATCTCTCCCTTCCCCTCGTTATACTACACCAAGGGTTTTCACATGCTGATTTCAGGACCCCTTTCCACCCTTAAAAATTGAGGACCCCAAACAGATTTTGTATATATCTTTCAATATTTACCTTGTTAGAAATTAGAACATTTAAAAATATTCATGTATTCATTTGAAAATGAAAGCAACCTCATGTTAACAAATATTTTTAATAAAAATATAGTATTCAAAACAAAATTAGTGAGAGCAAGAGCACTATTTACCTTTTTCAGTTTAGTTCAGTCTCTCAGTCGTGTCCGACGCTTTGCAACCCCCATGGACTGCAGCACGCCAGGCCTCCCTGTTCATCAACTCCCAGAGCTCGCTTAAACTCATGTCCATTGAATCGCTGATGCCATCCAACCATCTCATCCTCTGTCATCCCCTTCTCCTCCTGCCTTCAATCTTTCCCAGCATCAGAGTCTTTCCCAATGAGTCAGTTCTTCACATCAGGTGGCCAAAGTATTGGAGTTTTAGCGTCAGCATCAGTCCTTCCAATGAAAACTCAGGATTGATTTCCTTTACAATTGACTGGCTTGATCTCCTTGCATTTCATGGGACTCTCAAGAGTCTTCTCCAGTACCATAGTTCAAAAGCATCAGTTCATTGGTGCTCAGCTTTTTTTATGGACCAACTCTCCATACATACATACATCAGATATCCATACATGACTACTGGAAAAACCATAACTATGACTAGAAGGACCTCTGTCGGCAAACTAATGTCTCTGCTTTTTAATATGCTGTCCAGGTTGGTCACAGCTTTTCTTCCAAGATGCATGCGTGTGTGTGTGTGTGTGTGTGAAAGTCGCTCAGTCACGTCCAACTCTTTTTGAGTCCGTGGGATCGCAACCAGGTCTCCCACATTGCAGGTGGATTCTTTACCAAAGGAGCAAGTGTCTTTTAATTTCATGGCTGCAGTCACCATCTGCAGTGATTTTGGAGCCCAAGAAAATAAAGTCTCACTGTTTCCATTGTTTCCCCATCTATTTGCCACGAAGTGATGGGACCAGATGCCATGATCTTTTTACCTTTTTACCAATCTCTTTAATGTCTGGCTTAATAGAAAAGTAACTGGATTCTCATATCTGTTTCCAATCTGTTGTGATCTCACATTCCTGTCACCTCTGGAAGATCCCACTGTATACTGAGAGAATGAGAATGCAGGCAAATAATGTCTTAGTATTACTTATTACAAAAATTGTCTTGACCTCACAGACCCCCTAAAAGGGTTTTAGGAACACTCAGGAGTCTCTGGTCCCACTTGGAGAACTATATACTATATTTTAATAGTTCTTATTGTCATCCAACATAACTATTTACTTGTTTTCTTACTATCAGTCTCCCTGCACTAAAACGAAAACTCCATGAGGTGGAGACTTTGTTCTGTCAACTGTTCTATCCAGCTCCAAAATCAATGCCTGCCACAGGCATTGTGAGAGGCACCAGTACATGAGTGAATGAAGAAATGAAAAAAAAAAGGAACAACTGGTATCATTTTTAGGATTATCTCATCATGAAGAATGCAGAAATGCTGTAAAACACCTCATTTTTAAAACAATTCCATTGATGAGTCTATCCTAAGTCTGAAGTACCTATCAAACAGATAAAACAATGAACCACTTGTGACCTATTTCATCCACACCCCAAACTAGGTTCTTTTGAGGCAAACCACAAACATCATCTGCATAAGTTTCTGTATGTGTCTTCAAATATACCGATCTTCATTTTCAAAATTTTATGATGAAAATATTCAAAATTACATAAAAGTTTACTTTTTTCCATGAAAACTCATAGATTACCACTACCTAAATTTTATAATAATATTTTATTCTATTTGTCACATAAATATTTTCCCATCCTTCCATCTGTTTGTGTTTTTTTTTGGATGCATTTCAGAGTGAATTGTAGACATCACTAAACCCTTCTGTATGGACATCATTGCTGCTACTGCTGCTAAGTCACTTCAGTCGTGTCCGACTCTGTGTGACCCGATAGACGGAAGCCCACCAGGCTTCCCCATCCCTGGGATTCTCCAGGCAAGAACACCGGAGTGGGTTGCCATTTCCTTCTCCAATGCATGAAAGTGAAAAGTGAAAGTGAAGTCGCTCAGTCGTGTCCAACTCTTCTCGACCCCATGGACTGCAGCCCACCAGGTTCCTCTGTCCATGGGATTTTCCAGGCAAGAGTACTGGAGTGGGGTGCCATTGCCTTCTCCGATGGACATCATTAATTAGAGATTAATATTTGTTTAGTTTCTTTCTTGTTTTTTATTTAATTTTTAAATTTATTTGGCTGCACTGGGTCTTAGCTGCTTAGCTGCATGTAAGATCTTTAGTTGTGGCATGGAACTCTTCATTGCAGCATGCAGAACTTAGTTTCCTGAACAGGGATTGAACCCGTGGTTCCCTGCATTGGAAGCTCAGAGTCTTAACCACTGGACCATCAGGGAAGTCCCTACAGTTTTATCTTTTTAAATTAAAATTTACATCCAATGAAATGCACAAATCTTAAGTGTATCATTTGATAAATTTTGACAAATGCATACACCTGTGTAACCCAACCCTATATCAAAATATAGAGTCATCAAACAGAAAGTTCTCTTTACCCCTTCCCAGTCAATTCTTATTCCCACTCCATCCCCAGAGGCAATTGTTGTTCTTAGGTTTTCTTCCATCGTATATTAATATTACATGTTTTAGAGACTCAAATAAATAAATGGTACAATGTATGCTCTTTGCTGCAAGATGTCTTTCCCTCAGTATAATGTAATGTTTTTGAGATTCGTTCACCTTGTTGCATGTATCAGTAGTTTGTTCCTTTTTATTGCTAAGTAGCAATGGCACCCCACTCCAGTATTCTTGCCTGGAAAATCCCATGGACGGAGGAGCCTGGTAGGCGGCAGTCCATGGAGTCTCGAAGAGTCGTACATGACTGAGTGACTTCACTTTCACTTTTCACTTGCATGCATTGGAGAAGGAAATGGCTACCCACTCCGGTGTTCTTGCCTGGAGAATCCCAGGGACAGGGAAGCTTGGTGGGCTGCCATCTACGGGGTCACACAGAGTCAGACACGACTGAAGCGACAGCAGCAGCAGCAGCACTCTATTGCTTGAATATAACAGTTTATCCTGACTTGTCATTATGAAATGTCACTCTTTATCTCTGGCAGTATAAATTTGTCTTGAAGTCCACACCATCTGATACTAATACAGCCCCTCTAGCTTTCCTCTGCTGTTAGCATTGTAGTTTTTTTTCCTACCCATTTACTTTCACCAAAATATATTTTTACAAGTAAAGTCTGCCTTATTCAGATTGACTCCTGAGTTCTTCCAACACAATTCTTAAACAGTTTCTTCCTACCTGATACGATAAGATATTCCAGGTCTATCTTGTATTTTTCCTGCCAGAGAACTGGAAATAGTCATTTCTTTAAGGAATTCTGCTTCCTTTAGTTGAAAAAAGTGGCACTTAAAGGCTATATTCTGGGTGCTAGGGGTATTCATTGCTTCAGAGTTGATCAGTTCTGGGGCCTTTTCAGTGAATATGACTTTCTGAGAAAGGTGTAAGCTCAGTGTAGACTCACTTTATTGCATGTGGATGTCCAGTTAACAGTTTAGAAAACACTATCCTTTCTCCATTGGATTGCCTTTACTCCTTTGTCAAGGATCAATTGACTATGTGGGTCCATTTTTGTGTTTTCTCTTCTGTTCCACTGATTTGTCTTTCATCAATACCATACTTGATTAGTGTAGCTTTATATGAAGTCTTGAAGACTTAGTAAGTCTTCCTCATTCTCTCCCCTCCTCCTCCTCCTCCTTCAATAGTGTACTGGCTATGCTTAGTCTTTTGCCTCTTCATATAAACTTTAGAGTCAGTTTGTCAGTATTAACAAAGTAATCTGCTGGGATTTTGATTGGGATTGCATTGAATCTATAGATCAAGATGGGAAGAACTGACATCTTAACAAGACTGAGTCTTCTTGAGACTTCTCTGGCAGTCCAGTGGTTAAGAATCTGCACTTCCAATGCAGGGGATGTGGGTTCCATCCCTGGTCAGGGAACTAAGATCCCACATGCCAAAAAAAAACAACAACAACAACTCCCCAAACCCAAGATTGAGTCTTCCTATCCACGAACATGGAATACCTTTTCATTAAGCATGATTATAAATTTTTATTGAATATATTTGACAAATAACATTGTGTACGTTTGAGGTGTGTGCGGTATGTTTTGTTATGTTACTTTTGATATCTTATGTTACTTTTGATATCTTTATATTTTATACTATGATTGCTATTGTAGTTATACTTACCATATTACATAATTATGGTACAATACTGTTGTCTGTGTTCATTATAGGGTACATCAAGATCAGTAAGGCTTCAGTTTAGTTCAGTTCAGTCACTCAGTCGTGCGCGACTCTTTGTGACCCCATGAATCGCAGCACGCCAGGCCTCCCTGTCCATCACCAACTCCCGGAGTTCACTCAGACTCACGTCCATCGAGTCAGTGATGCCATCCAGCCATCTCATCCTCTGTCTTTCCCTTCACCTCCTGCCCCCAATCCTTCCCAGCATCAGAGTCTTTTCCAATGAGTCAACTCTTCGCATGAGGTGGCCAAAGTACTGGAGTTTCAGCTTTAGCATGATTCCTTCCAAAGAATACCCAGGGCTGATCTCCTTTAGAATGGACTGGTTGGATCTCCTTGCAGTCCAAGGGACTCTCAAGAGTCTTCTCCAACACCAGTTTAAAAGCATCAATTCTTCGGTGCTCAGCTTTCTTCACAGTCCAACTCTCACATCCATACGTGACCACAGGAAAAACCATAGCCTTGACTAGACGGACCTTTGTTGCCAAAGTAATTTCTCTGCTTTTCAATATGTTATCTAGGTTGGTCATAACTTTTCTTCCAAGGAGTAAGTGTCTTTTAATTTCATGGCTGCAGTCACCATCTGCAGTGATTTTGGAGCCCCCCCCAAAAAAGTCTGACACTGTTTCCACCGTTTCCTCATCTATTTCCCATGAAGTGATGGGACCAGATGCCATGATACTCGTTTTCTGAATGCTGAGCTTTAAGCCAACTTTTTCACTCTCCTCTTTCACTTTCATGAAGAGGCTTTTTAGTTCCTCTTCACTTTCTGCCATAAGGGTGGTGTCATCTGCATATCTGAGGTTATTGATATTTCTCCCGGCAGTCTTGATTCCAGCTTGTGTTTCTTCCAGTCCATTTACTACTTATTGAAAGTTTGTACCCTTAAACAACATCACTTTTTTATCCCTCCACCCCCATCCCCTGATAACTACCATTTTACTTTGTGTTTTTTTAGATCCCATAAATAAATATCATACAGTACCTGTCTTTCTCTGCCTTCTCTCACTTAGCATAATGTGCTTGAGGTCTATTTATGTTGTCACAAATGGCAAGATATCCTCCTTTCTTATGGCTGAATAATATTCCATTCCATACCACATTCATTTTCTGAAGGGCATTTAGGTTGCTTCCAAATCTTAGTTATTCAGAACACTGCAATAAACATGAGAGTGCACTGCTCTCTTCAAAATACTGTTTTCACTTCCTTTGGGTATATACCCAGTAGTGGAACTGCTGGGTCACATGGCGTATCTATTTTTAATTTTTTCAGGAATCTCTCTATTGCTTTCCATAGTCACTGGACCAATTTACATTTCCACCAACAGTGTTTAAAGGTTCCTTTTTCACCCACATCCTCACCAACAACTGTTATCTTTTGTCTTCTTGATGCCATTCTAATGGGAGCATAACTCTTAAAATTTTTAGTGTGAATGGAGAGATCACTGGCTAAGGGAAGAGGGGACCCCATTCAGATCTTACTCAAAAATTGCATTTTAATGAAGATGATGAGATGATGAAATAGACATACTTCCAGACATAACATATCCTTCCTCTTTCCAAGCAGTTGGGTCAAAACTTATGCACAAATGTCAGAGCCTCTTTCTAAAATTACTTTATTTCTCTTTTCTCCACAAATAATAGCTTAATCAAAAATTTTCAATCCCCAACCCCAATTCCTCAAGCTTCACTTCAGCCTTATCCCTGCTGTCTTCCTTTTTTCAACTTTATTTTTAATTGCAGTATAACTACAGTATTGTGATGGTTGATGACATACATCTCTGCTCAGTCTTCCTTATTCATACACAATAAAGAACTCTCTCTGGAAGCAGATTCAAGATGGCACTCACCTTCTCCTGTCAGACCAAGTCATGCACTCATCTCCTCCTGTGAGACCATCAAAATCACAACTAGCTGTTGAACAACCACCGAGAGGAGGACACTGGAACCCAACAACGGCAGAGGACTAGGAGTCCCCAGAGAATTTTACTTTGAAGGCCAGCAGGATTTGACTGCAGGACTTTCACAACTGTTAATTGGTTATACCCCAATACAAAATATTAATAAAAAGTTTTTTTTTAAAAAGAAGTCTCTGAAAAACCATTCAAAGAGTTGAAGCCAATGTGAAATTCTCTTCTCAACCACTGCTTTCTCACTTTCTCATCTCTGAATTCAGGCTTAACTCTCCTTTTATCTTCTCCACATTCCATAGGAAAATAAGCTTCTGGAAAAAGGACCTAGTCTCAGTCTCAAGAATAACTTGCCAACACAAATGTATAAGAAAGCAGTGATCTAATGTGGTCCAAATGACTAAGCCAACCTCTGGTGTCCGCTTCTCAAACACTGAAAACATGTGGCTGGATTTGAACCCCCATGAAAGCTGAACTGATTTCCCAACTTAGAAATTTCAGGATGCTGTCGCTTGGTTCTTCAAGCTCGAGACTAGTCCCTTTCTACAATATAGCTAAGATTTACCCATTGCCTGTCTTTATATCTAAACCCTTTATCCAGACCCTGGTAGTTTCACAGGGGCCTCTCCACTTGCATCCTCCTTCCACCCCAAAATGTTTTGCCCATTTTGTATCCTTTGCTACCTGAAAGCCTTCAATGGCTTTCCGGTGCTTCAAATAAAACCAGAGCTTCTAACAGTTGTTAGCAGAACAATCCTCCAGGGAAAGCTGCTCTGTTCTCAGCTGCTCCAATTCTGCTTCACATCACATTCTACATTCTGGGGGTAAAATGATCCTCTTTTCCTAATTTTTGATGACTTATTCCCCTACCTCTCGGTTTTTGCCCAAGCTTTCCAACTGACATAGAACTACCTTACTTCATCTGCCCAGGCCATCCAATGTAGCTCCTTCATCAAGTGGCACCACTTCCTCCGGCAAGATTCCACAACTGATCCAGTATCCTACTAACCTTTATCTCTGAACTTCCATTCCCTCTTAGAGTACTGCTAAATTTTACAATGAACTGTCTTTTCTGCTTTGCTAGATAGTAAACTCCCTCCCCACAATTTCTCTCTCTTGTAATATGCATTCCCAAGTGCCTTGTACAGCGCTTTGCACTCAG
This sequence comes from Bos javanicus, assembly GCF_032452875.1. Lineage (NCBI taxonomy): Eukaryota > Metazoa > Chordata > Mammalia > Artiodactyla > Bovidae > Bos > Bos javanicus. Next base: position 14,645,655 of record NC_083870.1, read on the forward strand.
TGAGCACTTAATACGATCTTGTAAACCAACCAACCACATATAGAATATATAAGCCCAGATTCCATCAACGGTTTACTGAGAAGAGAGCAGGGAAAACATACACAATAACTTTGTTCCACAATTCATTTACTGAATTGGGGCAGGTGACTTAACAATAGATTGCGAGATAAGGCTGGGAGAGAAGAGTTCTTGTTTTCTTTCCCAGGAGCCAGTTGTGTCATGGATGCTTGTAAATTTTCCAAAATAGCCATCTGTTGTTGGGCGAGCTGGGTCTGAAGCTGGAGATTGGCATACATACATTCTAGGAGTCCTAGGCATTCCTTGGGCTTGTGGTTAATACCTGAAGGAAGAGCAATGGAGGTGCAAAGGGGACAAAGGAGATTTTATAATTGTACTGAGATGGGAAAGGTTCTACTAAGAAGACCCCTCTAAGCTTTCTGGGCACAACTCAACCCAGATGTAACTATGCTCAACTGTCACCTTCTCTATGAAGCCTACCTGGCCAGCCTATTTGAAACCAATACACTGGAATTTATTATTCACTCCCTTGCTTCACTTTTCCCCTTAGTACTTATGATTATTTGGTTAATTGTTGGCTAATTCCCCCTTCTAGAATGTAAACTCCAGGAAGGCATGGATTTTTGTCTGATTTGTTCACTTGTGTGTCCCCAGCATCTAGAAGGATACCTGTCATGTAAGTATTCAACAGATATTTGATGAGTGGATGAAATGGTTTGAGATTGAGGCCTAACCTCCCTTTCAAGAGCTCAGGAGATGCCTCAGCCTTCTCTCTGACCTGACACAGTAAGGTCATTAGCAGTGACTCGAAGTTCTTCCTGCTTTCTAACTTCAACGAGTCTTGCTGCACCCATTTTTAATGTTTTTAACTACATTATACACATCCAGCTCTGCCAGTTAACCCTGGCAGTTATTTATACCTTGTATATTCATTGGTCTTGACTTCTTTATTAAACCCTGAGGTCCTCAAACTCAGGAGTTATGACTCTCTAGGAGATCAGTCCTGGGTGTTCATTGGAAGGACTGATGCTGAAGCTGAAACTCCAATACTTTGGCCACCTCATGCAAAGAGTTGACTCATTGGAAAAGACGCTGATGCTGAGACGGATTGGGGGCAGGAGGAGGAGGGGACGACAGAGGATGAGATGGCTGGATGGCATCACCGACTCGATGGACATGAGTTTGAGTGAACTCTGGGAGTTGGTGATGGACAGGGAGGCCTGACATGCTGCAATTCATGGGGTCACAAAGAGTCGGACACGACTGAGCAACTGAACTGAACTGAACTGAGTGCTCTGTTTGGCTTCCCACGGGTATGGTAAACTTGCTGATTTTTCTGTGGGAGGATGAATAACTGAAATGCAAAGAAACTGAGCTAATAGTTACTATTTCTTTCCCTAGTCACTTTTTAACTAACATTACTAAACAAGCAATGAAAGTCTTATTTCAGTCCTTCCAGTCTAATAAAGGTATTAATAAGCAAAACAAACAAACAAATGAACTGGTAAAATCAGGAAGAAAATGAAATCAACAGAACTGAATAATCAACAAACTACCAGCGAAAAATCTAAAGGTGCCTGGACCCAGAAGTCAGCACCAAAATCAATAAAAGAAACCTCCAGCCACCTTGTCCAGAAAACCCTCCCTGCTGCTGAGTCTATTTGGGAAATCCACCCTGCCTCCTTCCTTACCTGACGGCAACTTTGTTGGCAGGATTTTCAGTAAAGTGACTGGTGGGGAACTTGCTTGAAGATTAATAAAGCTGGGGGAGGGTTTGGCTCGACAAAGAGGCACATTATTACCCTCCTCTTTGGCTGGAACAAAATCAGAGGCAACTAAGTCAGAGTTCATTCTGACTAGGGACAGCCTAATTAGAATCCTGCATCTGGTCTATGAATTCAAAGTGCTGAGGCCCTGGCCTGAATGTCTCCAAAGAAAGTTATATAAGACAAAAAAAGAAACCACAGTGAGACTAAGGGAAACCAAGCAGAGATGGGATAAGCTAAAATCTAATTTGCTTACATTTTACAAGTTCTTATTGATCTGTGCTACATGCTGACTACTGCACTGAATGCTAGAGCATAAACATGACCCAAGACATAGTTTCATAGGTGTTTAATCAGACACTGGTGAAATGGTGATATAGCAACACAGAACATAAACAGTGAGTCTGATAGTCTTGCATGAAAATAAGTCCTTTTATCTTTTAGTTATACTGAAATGTGATCAAATGTAAAAATGAATGTTTTTGAAAGGGCAGGGGAGAGGTATCAACATGAGCACAATAGACAAAGACAACTCCAGGCAGGTGGAGGATATTTCCTAGACCTTGAAAACAGGAAGCTTCGGATAAGTGGAAAAGATAATTCAAGTGGGAGGGAAAAAGATGGTATGAGCAAAGACAAGGATGCAAGAATGTGGCTAGAATGATAAGGAGCCCTAGGAAAGTGGCCAGAATTAGGGTGGGGAGAGTGGGAAAAGCAGGATGGGTCATGGAAGACCCTTTCCAATATAAATCTGAGACTCTCTCAGAAAATCACTGAGCCTTTTTAGGGTTAGAAAATATGATACAATTTTTAATCAATACATTAGGATTAAAATGGGTTGAACATGGAAATTCTTAATGGGGAAAAATAGATTACCTTTGGCAAAAATAGTTAAGTTAGAAGGAAGTTTTGATTTGTAGGAAGAAAATGATGAGTGTTATAAGAGACATATGTTATTTCTGTCTACTGAGCCACCCTTCCTCTGAGAAGCTACTCGTTCTCCAGATTCTAGGTCATACATACATCAGGCCCCTCTCCCTATTCCAACAGGAATGGACATGTGACCTAATATAGGCCAATCATGGTAGCCTATCCCACTTGGCAACTGGGACTGATCCAAGGGGTAAGCACATGAGGCAAACTGGGCTTGTCATGCCTTGGGACTGATAGGTAGATTCTGTGTCCAGGCTTGCTTTCCTCAATTTGCTCTGCTGGGAAGATGTAAAGCTGGGGTCAATGAAAGCTAGTGAATTTGGCTAGCATGCTTTAAGAAGCAGGTATAAGCAAGAGATTAGAGAGAAGAGACAGTATAAGAGAAAGAGAGATAGATGGGCAGATAGCTACAGGCACTGAATCCTCAGTTCCAGTCCCTGTGGTCCTCATCACTCTTATTCATTCTTATTCTCCAGCTATCTCATCAACCCTCCCAACTGCACAAGCATCTGAATTTCCTTTTTCACTCAAGGAAATCTGAGTTTCAGTAATATCATATTAACATAAATCACATTTTGGATATATTGGATCTGAGATGAGACAAGGCAGCCCAAACGCCTAAAAAACAGCCAAAGAGATGGTACTGAACTCAGGTGAAAGGTCAAACTTCCAGGCCAGACACAAAGAGGTGATGAAGGAGCTGCAAGAATAAATTAGCTCTCCAAGGTCAAAATCTGGGAGAGAAACCTGGACCTTTGGGGAACTCCTTCCCAAAGTTTGCAAGATGAAAAGGAAGTGGCAAAGTAGACTGAGGAGGGCTTCTCTGGTGGTCCAGTGGTTAAGAATCCACCTGCCGAAGAAAGGGACCTGGATTGGATTCCTGGTCCGTGAGTAAGCCCAAGTGCCACAACTACTGAGCCCACGCTCTGGAGCCCGGGAGCTGCAACTACTGAAGCCTGGGCACCCTAGAGTCTGTGCTCTGCAACAGGGGAAGCCACTGCAACGAGAAGCTACTGCAACTAGGGAGTAGCCCCCACTCACCACAGTTAAAGAAAGCCCATGTGCAGCAAGGAAGACCCAGCATGGCCAACAGTAAGTAAATAAATAAAAATAAAAAATCCAAAGAAGAGCAATGGATGGAAAGGCAGACTATCTGGCTCCACGAAAGAATTAAAGGGATCAAGACAGTGGAAATCCACAATTCACTGTCATAATAAGATCAAAGAAGATAGAAAACTCAAATTTACTCATTCATACATAGAAGAGATAGCTTAGTGCTTCTATGTATCAACCACTGAAGATGCTACAGTGCATTAAACAGACATGGCTGCTATTCTCAGGAAATGACAGTATTACACTGTAGACAGTGCATTTTCTACTGAACTGTAAGGTTTGAAGAGTACATTACACACAATCCATATTAAAAGAACTATACTGATGACTACACAATGTATAATACAGAATGAGACTGGGGAGCAGCAAAAGGAAGAACAGACAAAATAAATATAAAAAGTGATTTACATACATTACACATTTCTCATACTGACCCTATGAAGTAGGTAGCCTGTGGAAAATTCTTCAGGAGATGGGAATACCAGACCACCTGATCTGCCTCTTGAGAAATTTGTATGCAGGTCAGGAAGCAACAGTTAGAACTGGACATGGAACAACAGACTGGTTCCAAATAGGAAAAGGAGTTCATCAAGGCTGTATATTGTCACCCTGTTTATTTAACTTATATGCAGAGTACATCATGAGAAACGCTGGACTGGAAGAAACACAAGCTGGAATCAAGATTGCCGGGAGAAATATCAATAACCTCAGATATGCAGATGACACCACCCTTATGGCAGAAAGTGAAGAGGAACTCAAAAGCCTCTTGATGAAAGTGAAACTGGAGAGTGAAAAAGTTGGCTTAAAGCTCAACATTCAGAAAACGAAGATCATGGCATCTGGTCCTACCACTTCATGGGAAATAGATGGGGAAACAGTGGAAACAGTGTCAGACTTTATTTTTCTGGGCTCCAAAATCACTGCAGATGGTGACTGCAGCCATGAAATTAAAAGACACTTACTCCTTGGAAGGAAAGTTATGACCAACCTAGATAGCATATTCAAAAGCAGAGACATTACTTTGCCAACAAAGGTTCGTCTAGTCAAGGCTATGGTTTTTCCTGTGGTCATGTATGGATGTGAGAGTTGGACTGTGAAGAAGGCTGAGCGCCGAAGAATTGATGCTTTTGAACTGTGATGTTGGAGAAGACTCTTGAGAGTCCCTTGGACTGCAAGGAGATCCAACCAGTCCATTCTGAAGGAGATCAGCCCTGGGATTTCTTTGGAAGGAATGATGCTAAAGCTGAAACTCCAGTACTTTGGCCATCTCATGCGAAGAGATGACTCATTGGAAAAGACTCTGATGCTGGGAGGGATTGGGGGCAGGAGGAGAAGGGGACGACAGAGGATGAGATGGCTGGATGGCATCACTGACTCGATGGACGTGAGTCTGAGTGAACTCCGGGAGTTGGTGATGGACAGGGAGGCCTGGCATGCTGCGATTCATGGGGTCGCAAAGTCGGACACGAGGGAGCGACTGATCTGATCTGATCTGAAGTTAGGAAATTTGCTTAAGATTTTTCACTGAGGCAGTGCTCGAATTAAATCCAGGCCTATAGACGCCAAAGTCATGTTCTTTACCACTGCACAATATAATCTGTGAAAAGAGCTAGTTCACTTATGTTCACGTTAAGACAGTACAGACCTCTCAGATAATCTATCCCACCTACAATTAAGTGAATAGGCTCTGGAGTCAAATGGTTTCAGGCACTTCCCTGGCCACTAGTGGGCCTGTCCCACTCAGTTTGATTATCTGTTCACTCGAGTCAATAGTATGTCTTCTGTCCTAAATATTAAGAGGAGATGCAAAGGAATAATAATACACTTCAACTTATAATTACTGAGTATCTACTATTTAATAGATCCAGTTCTAGGCACTAGAAATACATTTAGTGGGAAATGCATAACAAATACAAATACTTTCCGACTAAGTAACAGGAAAAAACCATACATACAACTAGTTTCATTTCCCCAAAAGCTGGGCAATTAAGGTCTGGTTTTAAGGGAGAGGAAGCAGGGCATCTGACACACACCTCTTCTGTTAGTAGGATGACTAGGAAGCTGCTCCATCTGAACACCCACAGGTGTGGTGCCTGGGGAAAAAAATCATAGTATCTCATGACTGACAACCCATCTTACTGTTTTATTATTAACAATTTAAGTTCTCCCCAGTAGACCTCAGGCTGTTCCAATTTGGAGAGGGAAAAGTGTGAAAGGATGTACTGTCTTAGTTTATGGCGAAATAGAAGTAACTGTTCTTGAATTGTTTTTGGTCTCAGGGCCCTTCCTTTAGTTTGGAAAACAGCTATTTCCTTTTTTTCTGGACAAAACAGTACTTTAACCACGCCTAAACCTTACAAGTCTCCTATGAACAGGCAAATATTCCGTGTTCTCTCGTTTTAATTTCTGTAATATCAGTCCTTTTCTCATTCTGTAGGGTTATTTTAAAACTCGTGCTCTCCAGCAACTCTAATGAACCTGCAGTTGAGGCGATGAGGAGGGCAAGGGAGGGAATGGGCGTGGAGAAAGAAAATCTTGAGAGCACTACAGGGAACACTTGAAAAAGTCTTTTGGATAGGACAACTCGGGGAAAAACTTAAGCCACCTCCTGGTACCGCTGACAGCCTCAGAATAAAGCATTTACCTAAGAAAGGGAAAGTCCACGCACAGCAACGAGTCAGAGACAATAAACCACAATTCCCAGCGTGCCAGGAAGGATAGTCAACGCTCAGCCCAGCCGGATTGGACTACAACTCCCATTTCCCAGCATCAAACCGGCCAGGTCTTCTCTCAACAGCCGGTTTAAGTCCCGCCCCTCTATCGCTCGCCGTTGCTAAGGCTGGAACGAAAGCGTGGAAACTGCCACGCCTTTCTTGACCTTCGCGGCCCGAGAGAAGCCTAGACGCCAGAGTTTAATGACCTCACCTGCAGTGTTAATCGAAAGCCTCAACCCCAGCACCCACCCTTGTTGTTGATACACATGCGCAGTGGCGTGCCGGCCAACTGCCGGAGCCTCGGCGCTTGCGCTGAGGTTCGCGCCGCACGCGGCCGGGAGCGGCCACCCTATTGCGCAAGCGCCTGTGCCCTCGCATTTCTATCATCGTGCTTTCTCTATCTAACTTGCCCTGCGTTCTTACGCAGGGGGTGGGGCTAAGAATGTCAATTGGTGTGTTTTCGTGCCGGTCAGTGAGATGCATGCAGTGATTGGTGGTGACTCAGAGAGTAGCGGGTTTAGGTGTGAGCCCCGAGGAGGCAGCGTTTTCTGGGCTTCTCTCTGGTTCTCTCTCTCCAGAAGGTTCTGCCGGTTCCCCCAGCTCTGGGTACCCGGCTCTGCATCGCGCCGCCATGATGGGTCATCGTCCGGTGCTCGTGCTTAGTGAGTTGTGGGGAAGGTTGGGAAGGGACTCCCTTCGCCGCCCTCCCCTTTCGCACTTAACAGCCTTGCCCCAGCCCAATCGCGCCCTGGTTCGGCCGCGGAGCCTTCCAGTCGTTCATTTTGGAAGCCCCTTCTCCCGTTTCCCTCTTTCCTTAACCCATTCCCCTGTCTTCGCAAACGCCAATTGACCTTACCCTCGCCGAACGCGAGGCTCTGTCTTTCCGGGCAGTGACCTCGGAAAGATGCTTCCCACTCGGCGTTCCGTTCTTCACTCCCAACCCTTGCCCCTGCACGCTTCCTTGAGCGATTTTCAGTGTGTAGCTGAATGAATAAATATTTTTTAATTTGGCCTAGCTTTATAATCTTGGTCCATCCTTTAATAGTGGTGTGGTTTCGGCCAAATAAAGATCGAAATAGTTCCATCTTTATTATTAGGGTTAACAGTATTTCCTCGTAGAATTGTGAGGCTTAAATGAGATAAGTAGATACAATTGTTTAAAAGAGGGTCTGGCAAACAGCAAGTTTCCTTGGCCACTTTTTTTTATGATAACTGTTGTCTTGAATTTGCATTTGTTAACCCCTGTTCCTGATGTAACCCTGCTTCTCTCACTGATCATATTATATTAGATGTAATTATCCCTTCAAATGTCTCGTCCGTTGTAATCTTTCCCACTTACGAACTGAATTTTCCCAAAATTTTTAATTAGTTCTTTTTACCTTCGGGAACATCCCAGATTTCTTATTTACTTATGAGTCCCATTTCACTTGTCTTCCCCTGGTATGTTTCTATCCTGTGTAACTTCTGTACCTCATCCTGCATGATCACTTGACATGCTTGACTAGCCATTTTGCCTTTCTCACCATCTTCTGTGTAAAGAATGCTGTTCCGAGATTTTATCTATTTTCTCTACACCTGGAAAATAACTATTTTAAGACAAGCATTCGCTTAACTGAGAAATAAAAAACTATTTTTTCCTGATGAATCCATCAGAAAGATCCATGCAGGATTTTAGTTAACAATGCCTAAAATAGGGATCTAAATCCAGAGAGTTGTGTTTAGATTTGATGGGACGGGATCGAAAATTTTACAACAAATTGTAAGGAAAATATAATTTGGAGAGAGGAGTGAGAAAAACAATACATTGGTTCAGTTATGGCCATTGGCTTGTCTCTCATTGAAAGGGCCCTAGGGTGAGTTAGTGGTGCATTGTGCAACCTTTCTGAGGTCCGTGTTAATCCTTGGCAGTAGCAGCTGTAACTGATTGTGCTCCCTATTAAAGTATATAGTACACTGTTTCTGATGGTAAGTGGGTAACTGAGGCATTCTGATTATATCCAAGCATGAAGTGACCATATCTTGCAAACCCCAATACTTTTGAGTGTGTGTGCTCATTCCACAGCACACTGGGGGTCACTGTCAATAATTTATGCTGGGACTGTGGGTATGGTTCACCATATCCTAGTGTGAGAATGTAAATCCCCAGACTCTTTCCCTTGTTATATAAAGGAGAGATTCATGCTTTTTTAGGGACACCAGCCCTTTGAGAATCCGATACAGCTCAGATTATGAATCCTTGCTGTAACATGAATGTTTGGTTAGAGGGAAAGTGATGACCAAGATTCTGAAGTGAAGCTTTGTGGATTGTTCTTATTATACCAGGAATTGAAGTAAATAAGTAGCCATAAGTACATGTGTTTATTTTTTAACAGTTTGTTGAGGTATAATTGATATTTAAAGAGTACAAGTCAATAAGCTTTAATCAGTGTATACATTCATGAAACCTGGGTGTGTGTTTATTTTCAAAGATTGGGGAGTAGCTTATATACAGTGGAGCAATACTGGTGTGTCGCCTTTTTTTTTTTTTGAAGGATAATTGCTTTACAGAATTTCGTTGTTTTCTGTTGAAACTCAACATGAATCAACCGTAGGTATACGTATATCCCCTCCCTTTTGAATCTCCCTCCCATGCCTTTTGTTTTTATCTGTTTTAGGCCAGAACACAAAGCGTGAATCTGGAAGAAAAGTTCAATCTGGAAACATCAATGCTGCCAAGGTAGCATATTTTTTTAAGTTGTTTATAATAGTTTGCCTGTATTTGTATTTCTGTATTTGTGATTTGGTGGAAGAAAATTTGATTTCCTTTCCTTCAGGACATTTCCCTTTTGGTGGTAAGGAGAAAGGAGCCTTCCCTCTCTGAGATGTATCTAATGGTCTTCTCATATTGTGCATATTATATTGCATGTTTGTGTTTGCCTCCCATACTAGACTGAATTACTTGGGTAAAAGAACTATATTAATTCCCTTTTGTATTCCTAGTACTCAGTGTAGATCCTGGATAGGTATATTCAGTAAACATCTGTTGAATGAAAGAATAAAATAGCCCTGGATATAATTTAGCATGGGGTGAAAGCCACTATCATGGAAGGAAGTACAAATATGTGGACTTTCAGTTATCTGTGGACTGCTGGGAAACTGAAGCTGTGTCCCTTTTTTTTCCTTGTGAAAAGTTATTTCTTTGCATATCCAGAAAACATTCCCAAAGGGGGAAAGACAAAGAACAGAATCTAGCCATATGACACCCTATACTGAAAGGTAGTTGCAAACCCTACTTTAGAAGCGTCCTTGTTAAAACACTGGCTCTGTGGGTTGCCCATGCCCCTTCCCCTAAAACACACAGTCACCATCCTCTGGTTTGTGCTTAACGTGTTTTGTATTTTCTTTCCAATAGACTATCGCAGATATCATCCGAACATGTTTGGGACCGAAGTCTATGATGAAGGTAGGCTTATTTCATACTGAAACTTCAGCTACACGTTTTCCCTTTCTGTTTTCTGGGACACTTAAATATAATCTTTGCTTTGGTCCTAGATGCTTTTGGACCCCATGGGAGGCATCGTGATGACCAATGATGGCAATGCCATTCTTCGAGAGGTAGGACTTTTCATTTTGTTTTCTAACGTTTTACAAAAGACACATAAAGAGATAATGTAAATAATGGTTAGTTTCTTTGGGCTACTTAGAAGTTACCACAGACTGTGACTTGAGACAACAGAAATTTATTCTCATGAACTGGAGGCTGGGGGTCCAGACTCAGTGTGTCAGAAGTGACACACTCCCTCTGAAGGCTCTACGTAAGTACCCTTCCTCTTCTAGCCTCAGAATCTTGACCACATTCTTTGGCTTATAACCTGTCTTTCTGTCATATGGCATTCTCTTGTGTGTCTCCACCATCCCAGTGGTTGGATTTAGAGCCTACCCTGATTTGTCCTATAACCTCGTCTTAACTTGATTTCATCTTCAAAGACCGTATTTCCAAATATGGTTGAATTCACAGTTTCCAGGGAGTGAGGCATCAGCATGTTCTTTCAAAGGCCACAATTCAACCACCACAACGGTGCTCCCAATAAATTAGCTAAAAGATACTGTTCTGTTCTCAAGAAACTTTAATAGTTAAGTTGTCTAATGCATTCCTCCTCCTTCCCTCTGCCCCACTGCAAAAACTACTTGAAAAAGTGGTTTACTTAGATATCTTGGAGGCCAGTTTTAATCTTTAAATCTGTGATCAAACAATAAAAGGGAGTAAGTGGAAGCAAGAATCTTTAAGAGTTAGGACCAAGCAGAATGGGTTAAGAGGTCTTTGAGTAGTGTTGATTCAATGAATTCTGCATTTTTCTTTTTCTAATTATTTATGGCTGGGCTGGGTCTTCATTGCTACACCTGGGCTTTCTCTAGTTGCGGTGAGCAGGAGCTACTCTTCATTGCAGCGTGAGGGCTTCTCATTGCCGTGGCTTCTCTTGTTCCCAACTACAAGCCCTAGGGAAGGCGGGCTCAATGGTTGTGGCACACGGGCTTAGTTGCCCTGCAGCATGTGGGATCTTCACGGACCAGGGATCAAACCCATGTCCCCTGCATGGGCGGGCAGATTCTTTAACCACTGGACCACCAGGGTAGCCCTGTACTTTTCTTTTCAGATTCAAGTGCAGCATCCAGCAGCCAAGTCGATGATTGAAATTAGCCGGACACAGGATGAAGAGGTTGGAGATGGGACCACATCAGTAATTATTCTTGGTAAGAAGAGAATGGAAGGTTGATAAGGAAAATTAGATTGAAACATTAGATTTTTGCCAGAGATAATGTCAGTCTTTTTTATGTTTTTGCCACACTGCTCAGTATGTGGGCTCTTAGTTCCCTGACCAGGGATCAAACCAGCACTCCCTGCAGTGGAAGTGCAGTCTTAACCAATGTACTACCAGGGAAGTCCCCTGAGTCATATTTTAAGAACATTTTTACTAATCCATTAATTATAACTATTTAAAGAACTTGTTGCTAATTTTCTATGTATTCTCTCCCAACTGAGCATAAAATGTTCATCATGGTAAAGAGTAAGTTTTTCAAATGTGTTAGAGTAAATTACAGTCTATTCTCATTACAGTAAATTATTTTCTATAAAGTCACCGCAAACACTGAATTAGTACTAAACCATCGCTCCCGGAGAAGGCAATGGCACCCCACTCCAGTACTCTTGCCTGGAAAATCCCATGGACGGAGGAGCCTGGTAGGCTGCAGTCCATGGGGTCGCTAGGAGTCGGATACGACTGAGCGACTTCACTTTCATGCATTGGAGAAGGAAATGGCAATCCACTCAAGTGTTCTTGCCTGGAGAATCTCAGGGACGGGGGAGCCTGGTGGGCTGCTGTCTATGGGTCGCATAGAGTCGGACACGACTGAAGCGACTTAGCAGTAAACCATCACTCCAGGAGGTAATATGGGGTTAGATGCCTTTGAGCCTCTGGTCACATATTTTATCAAGCATAAATATGTGTTTTATGTTTTGTTTTAAAGTGAAGTTGCTCAGTCGTGTCCAACTGTTCATGACTCCGTAGACTGTAGCCCACCAGGCTTCTCCGTCCATGGGGTTTTCCAGGCAAGAATACTGGAGTGGGTTGCCATTTCCTTCTCCAGGGGATCTTCCCCACCCAGGGATTGAACCCAGGTCTCCTGCATTGCAGGGAGATGCTTTACCCGCTGAGCCATTAGGAAAGCTCTGGATGTTGTTTTTAAGTAAACATGGTTTGTTTTAAAGATACTGTATTTAATGTACATTGTTGACTCATTAACATTGAACTCATGCCCAATATCACTGTAACTCACACCTGAACTAAGCTTATCTAGTAAGTTCATTGTCTTTACAAGGCACATCAGAGCCTTCTTGCACGTGGGAAAACTAGATAGTACTTAAGGGCTTTCAACAGTGAAATCACCAAGAAAATGCACAAATTTGAGGAAAACTTGCCACTAAATATACCACATAAAGGACACTTTTTTACAAGATGAGAGCTGAAACAAGGCAGAGCATTCAGTCTTGCCTGGGAATTGTATGCATTGGGTGCTTTAAATTTTTCATCTCTGCGTGTCTGTGAATGACCATTTAAGTGCAGTAAATACTGATTTTGAGATTACAGATTTTAGTGAGTAGTAAAATAGAGAAATATAGAATCTTAAGACTGAGTCTTAGCTATACATGTTTTAATGGCCTAATCTTTCTGCATTCTGTGGGATCATAAAACATCCATTTGAAAACTTAGCGTGTTGCCTTAGTTTCATAAATTTTAAGTTGATTGTGAAATTTTTATAATAGCATTCATTTTGAAAATATCTGTAGCAACATGAGAATTTTCTGATGGTAATCTTACTGGCTCAGTAATAGAGAATCCTTGGCCACCTCATGCGAAGAGTTGACTCATTGGAAAAGACTCTAATGCTGGGAGGGATTGGGGGCAAGAGGAGAAGGGGATGACAGAGGATGAGATGGCTGGATAGCATCACTGACTTGATGGATGTGAGTCTCAGTAAACTCCGGGAGTTGGTGATGGACAGGGAGGCCTGGCGTGCTACGATTCATGGGGTCGCAAAGAGTCGGACACGACTGAGCGACTGATCTGATCTGATCTGATCTGAATAGAGAATCCACCTGCCAGCGCAGGAGGCTGGGATCCCTGGGTTAGGAAGATCCCCTGGAGAAGGATGTGGCAACCCACTCTAGTATTCTTGCGTGGGAAATCCCATTGACAGTGAAACCTGATGGACCATAGTCCATGGTGTTGAAAAAGTTGAATACCAACAACAGCAATCTTAGTTGAATCTTCTGAAGATACTAAATAGGTTAACTATCCATAGGTCTAGGTATTTTAGACATAGCTATTTAAAAAACACCAAAATATTGCCATTTCTGAAGATAACTTCTATGATACTATTCTGGCTGCTGTTTAACAGGGCATAGTCTTTTCTAAGTTATTAGAGCATCTTTTAAAATATTTGATTATCTTTTAATATACTTAATAGTCACTTATGAATTCTAAAGTATCAAAATCAAACATTTGAGCTCGTGTCAGAGAGTAGATAGGTGAACTTTGACACATTTGTGTACATTTTAAGAATTACTGTCAAAAAAAAAAGAATTAGTGTCAGTGGACCTGATAATATAAGCATTTTGTAAAAGGCCCTTTTTTGACCAAAATTAATGGTGTTTTAGAAGCAAACTTTTGTATGTCAGTGTGTATTTGTATTCTCTGTGTTTGTGTGTGTTTTAATTAGAATTAAAAAGTAAGGACAGTTTTTAAAAGAGGCATTTTACCAATAATTCCTCTTCCAAAGGGTAAGATTTTAATGGGTATTCTCTGGGTGTAGAGTTTTGGTGGGGGGGTTCAGTACCTGCAGTTTGACTACATCTTAGGTATTGAAATAATAATAAGCAAATAGATTTTCCTTTATGTATTTTTCTTTCTTTTTAGAGTCTTTGGAAAAATATTTACTGTTTAAGAAACTGATAACATAAGTAGTTAGATCACAGAATTAAGTAAACCCTAGGATCAATCTTTAGTCATTTAAAATGTATCTGATTAGTACTTTATTTCAGAGTTGGCTTGTACAGAGTACAAAATTTGAAATAGTGTTGGCATACCTTTGGGGCAGACCTGCTTTAGAAAAAAAGAGCAGGTATTTTAGAAGCTTTAATGAAGTTGTTTTGAAATCCAGATACTTTTTAAGATGTTATGGTATATATATCTTTTTTCAGCTGGGGAGATGCTGTCTGTGGCTGAGCACTTCCTAGAGCAGCAGATGCACCCAACAGTGGTGATCAGTGCTTACCGCAAGGCATTGGACGATATGATCAGCACCCTTAAGAAAATAAGGTATTGGAGGTGGGGACCAGAAGCGGGTGGTGTCGACCAAGGAAGGCCTGAAGACCGATCTGTTCTTAGGTGGTAAAGGAAGGCCGGGCACATCACCAGTAGTTCGTATTATTTTGCAAGGAGAAAGAGGGGAGCAAAATGAAGGGAAGGATAAGGGGAATAAAAGTTTTTAGAAAACGGCCAAGGATCCAGAACAGACAAATAAAAGGAGCTAGGTTCAGTTCTTCAAAACATGATTTGGTTACATGCAGCCTGCTAGTTTCCATGTTATGCCTTGGGGAATGTATAGTAAGTGAACTAGAGTTTCACTCCAAAGTTATAGATTGTAGTAGGAGAAACAAGGAGTTAGATAACTGTGATTATTGAGGACTTAATATTAAAATATCCTACCATCATGTATGATTATAACTAATCCAGTCAGTACTGTCTGTAATACACAGCATTGTATAGGATAATAGTCAGCTATATTCATTAAAACGAAAAGGATGGTACTGAAAATGCTGTTTGAATCCAGTCTAGTTATCACAGAACTTGCCGTTGGTCTGTGTTTGCTGAGTGCTATAAGGTATAATAAAAAGAATATAAAAATGTGTGACTTCTACTTAAGGGAATGTCAGTTAAATGAGAAGATGATACAAAATGCAGAACTTTTTTATTAAAACAGTTGTTTAAAAAATAAAACCTATAATCTACTCATATTCTTGGGTTGTTGGATGCACAAGTACCCCGCAGTGTGGAAGCTTTGTATTGTACCGCCTGCTATTAAGAAACAAAGTGCTTGATAACTAGCACTCCTAGAGAATGAGGTGTTTGATTGCAGGTAATTTTATGAAGTAAGCTTTGTAAGAACGTAGAGATACAAAGAATTTATTGAATATTGGGAGCTGAGTCATTAACATTCTTCTTTTTATCAAGCAATAACTTTTGAAGCTATTGCTTTTTTCTCTAAAATACATGATTCAACAACTATTTAATGATTGCTTATTGTGTGTCTTACACTGTTAATAACAGGGATTTCAGCAGTATGTGAAAATTCGGACAAGATAGTATCCAAGGTCTTCTACAACTTTCAGGATTTTTTAGTTAAGGGATGAAGTTTCAAAGATGAAATGTGTCTTGACTCAAGTTGTTAAAGTTATATAGAGTGTATATGGTTGGAGTAGACAGGAAAGAGAATATTGTACTGTAAACTCTTAAGTAAATGTGGAGGGTTGTCAGAGGAGGGAGCAGATTATTCAGGGATTTGAGACACCTTCCAGGGATGGGTTAATTGTAAGCTTTCTGAAAAGCAGAAGATGGACAAGGTTACTTCTTGATAACACTTTAGTTTCCTATGAAGAAACAAATTTCCCCTTCTTCTGCCTGTTGGCCCACTGTTATAGCCATCAAGATGTAGATGAGGGATTTCTTAAATATCCAAGATCCACCTGACCATATTACCCGTTTTTCTTTTCTCCAGTATCCCTGTCGACACCAGTAACCGAGATACGATGCTGAACATCATCAACAGCTCCATTACTACCAAAGTAATCAGTCGGTGGTCTTCTTTGGCTTGCAACATTGCCCTGGATGCTGTCAAAACTGTACAGTTTGAGGAGAACGGCCGGAAAGAGATTGACATCAAGAAATATGCAAGGGTAGAAAAGGTAAACTCTTCAAGTGTGTACTTTGCTTGCGGAGGAAGTAAGTTTAAATCAGAGGAAGATACCTTTGTTATTAGAACCAGGAAGAAGAGTATTTACTACCTGGAAAACAAAAATCTTGAAAAAGAAGGTACTAAAGAGGTATCTGAAATAATTCTGTTAGCTTCACTGCTCTCTCTACCCACGGTTTACAGGCGCAAGGGAAAGCCTTTTTTTTTTTTTTTTGTCTGTATTTGTGTGCATATCAGACACTAGGTCAGGAAATAAGGGCTCTACACCATAGCACTAATAAAGCTTTCTCCATCTAATATTTAAAAGAAGCATTAATAACTTGTGACCAGTAGAGGGAGCCCTATACCTAAAATTCGTGGAACTCTCTTTCAGGAGGTAGAGATATATGCCCCTTTAAATCTTTGTGAATCACTGAACTTCTGTTTCAGCCAACCTTCAAATTGTGTGTCATGGTCTAAGATTGATGTGCTTCCTAGAGAGAAAGAAAGGTGATTGAAGCTGTAGTTGTTTTTGAGGTTTGTGGAAAATTTAGAAATCTGAAATGGTGGTTATTTGGGAAAGATGAATGTCTGAAAAGGAAGTTGAGAAGTGTCTCCTGGTTGTGGATTAAAGTAATTCTTTTGCTCAGATACCTGGGGGCATCATTGAAGACTCGTGTGTTTTACGTGGAGTCATGATTAACAAGGATGTGACCCATCCACGAATGCGACGCTACATCAAGAACCCTCGCATTGTGTTGCTGGATTCTTCTCTGGAGTACAAGAAAGGAGAGAGCCAGGTAAGGGCATCGGCCCTGTTCAGTCAAGTTGATGTAAGACTCTGTTTCTATACCAAGGAGGTAAGAAGTGCTTGGTACATGCCTACTGTGTGACCTTTACAACAACCCTTAAGAGCAAATGATACTGACTTTCATTTTACAGATGAGGGATCTGTAGCTCAGAAAAGTTAGGTTAATTGCTTCAGGAACATACCTTGTATTGGCCAAATCAGAATTTGAACCCAGCTCTGTTTGGCTTCAGAGTATCATGCAACCTTTTCTAATGCATTAGTAGAACATGGAGTAGGAGTTAATTGAGCTTTGAAGTGCTAAAAAATTTCCAAAGGACAGGAAACTCAAGGCTCCATCACACTTGAATAAAAGTAATTGAAGCTTATCAAACGGTGATTGGGAACAAGAATCATTATAAGTTGGGAGAATTAAGACCCTGAGTTACCCTGCATGCTGACAAGTCAGAGGAAACATTGAACTAAGTGGCTATAGACCTTAGCCAAACTCTCCACTAATTGCATGTGACTTTCCTTCCAGTAAATAAATAAATGGGGTTAAGCTAGATGTAGATGATTCTTGGAGCTAAACTGGTGTACAAAGGTGTTGGATCATGGTTTATTCCAGCTCTTGCTTTCTGGGATACATGAGAGGGCTAAACAGAGGGGTCGGGTGGGATTGTGTGTGTTCGTGTGTGTGTGTGTGTTCGTGTGTGTGTGTGTGACTTGCTCGGTCTTGTCCAACTCTTTGCAGTCCCGTGGACTGTAGCCCATTAGGCTCTTCTGTTCGTGGGATTCTCCAGGCAAGACTGGAGTATGTTGCCATTTCCTTCTATACCAGAGGGAGTGTAGTAGTAGCTAAAGAGCTTCACCAGTTCAGAATTTTTAATTCATGGTGACTTTTCTTCACCACATAGACTGACATTGAAATCACACGAGAGGAAGACTTCACTCGAATCCTCCAAATGGAAGAAGAGTACATTCAGCAGCTCTGTGAGGACATTATCCAGCTGAAGCCAGATGTGGTCATCACAGAGAAGGGCATCTCCGGTAGGACTCCATTCATTTTTCCAGACTGCTGTTGTGGTAGAAGAGGATGGGTAATTTTTTTCATCCCATGTTGTCATATACTGAACATAATTGACGGGTGATGGTTAGGGTACATGGAAGATAAAAGCAGTTCAGAACCCGGAATTTCTGGCTTCCAACTTGACATCTCTATTTCCACAGATTTAGCTCAGCACTACCTCATGCGAGCAAATATCACAGCCATCCGCAGAGTCCGGAAGACAGATAATAATCGCATTGCTAGGTGAGTAGGTCAGGTAGAAATAAAATTGTGCTCCTTCCCATGTGTTTTTATTTTGTAGCTTCATAATGTAGTCATCATTATCTGATAAAGCTTAACAGGATACAATCAGCCAAATCATTTACAGGTGGAAATAACCTGGGATTAGCCATCTGCCCTCTTCAGAGGTCCCCCAGAGTAACAATTATCTGCTGCATGAGATTCTGTTGCTCCTAACCAGAAGTGAACAGCTTATGCTTAGACATCTGTGATCACCACCTTGGTATAGGGGTCCATTTCAGAGTCATCTGTTTTAACTAGCTCAGAATATGATAGAACCAATAATTAACTTGATTGGATCCTCAGTTACTGTAATGCAACCTTAGATTGCATTCACTACTTCAGCATGGATATCTAGGCTTAGGTCCATCTTTTTTTTCTTTTTTTTTTTAATGTTAAGTCTATCCTAACATCACATAATATGCCATAGATCCAAATGTGATTTTATACTTAAAACGCGATTTTATTCTTAAAACGCTTGCTCTGAAATGGCGCGGGGCATGCATGTGTATATATAGTTGACTCTGCATGCCCATGAGGCGGGGGGGAAGAATGACATAAAAAATTAGCCCTACATTCATTAAAATGGGGTCAGACATATATTTACCTTCCTTCTTGCTTGACCTTTGCTTTGTTTTTAGTGTAGTCCTGTTATTGGCCTTGAGATCTAACTAGGCAATATAGGACAAGTTCAACATAGAAATGACCACTATGTAACGTGCGTAAGAACTCATTTGTCCAAATTTTAGGGTCTACTGAATATACTTTGAATTAAACAGTATCTCATTATAGTAATTATCTTAGGTATGTACACTTATAAAACTATATTAGTTTAAGGAAACTTTACCTCTGTATTTGGAAATCTGTTTCACCAGGCAGCCAAGACCTCTCAAGTTCGGTAGAAATGTTACTAGCAATCCACTTTTGCCCTTCCTTTATCCCCCACCACAGACTCTAGGGACCAGGAAGGTGAGTCAAAGTATCTGACATCATCTGGTCTTCTCCCTGTCCCCCTCCTCCCCATCTAATCATTAGAGCCTGTGGGGCCCGGATAGTCAGCAGGCCAGAGGAACTGAGAGAAGAAGATGTTGGAACAGGGGCAGGCCTGTTGGAAATCAAGAAAATTGGAGATGAGTACTTTACATTCATCACTGAATGCAAAGACCCCAAGGCCTGCACAATTCTTCTCCGAGGGGCCAGCAAAGAGATTCTCTCGGTGAGTCAGCCTTAGAAGTGTGACTGAATTGAAGTAGGTCATTCCATTTCTTGAGAGTTTCCCAAAGGGCCTAAAATTTCCCTGTTTGCCATTTATAGTTATTCAGTTGTCATCTGAAGCTGCAAATGTTTTTATTTTAAATTGTGGTTAAAATTTTTTTTAATGTAACATTTATTGTCTTAACCATTTTTAAGTGTATTAGTTCAGCAGTGTTAAGTATATTCATATTCTTATACAACAGATCTTTAGAACTTTTATTTTGAAAAAGTGAGGTGCTATACCCATTAAACTCGTTTTCCCATCCCCTAGCAACCATTGTTTTCTTATTTAAGTTGAAATGAATAAATATTACCTTTTTTTTTTTAATGAGGTTAAATAACTTACGGAATGCACATAGCTAATAAGTACAGAGTTTCCACTATGCTGTGCAGCCTCCTAGAGTATACAAGTAGACAGGGCAGAGTAGGGTATAGGTCTTTCAAGCACAGGGGACAAAAGCCTAATATCCCAGAGTGACACCTCCTCCCCGTGGCCTTCTAGGAATTGTAGTTAATGTGTTTTTCCACAGTTATAGCATCTACCCTTCCCAAAAGGTTTGAAGGACCTTTCTTAGTCTGCCCTCTTTGGTGGTTTACCAAACTTGGCAATCAGGAAGTCCTTTGATGCTTCCGGTTTGTTCCTGAGTCATCGAACTTTGGCTTTATACTGTCTGTTTGCTTTCCCAAGGAAGTAGAACGCAACCTCCAGGATGCCATGCAAGTGTGCCGCAATGTTCTTCTGGACCCGCAGCTGGTGCCAGGGGGTGGGGCTTCTGAGATGGCTGTGGCTCATGCCTTGACAGAAAAATCCAAAGCCATGACTGGTGTGGAACAGTGGCCATATCGGGCTGTTGCTCAAGCCCTGGAGGTCATCCCTCGCACCCTTATCCAGAACTGTGGAGCCAGCACCATCCGTCTGCTTACCTCCCTTCGGGTGAGTTCCTTTCCACGCTGTTCTCTTAGGTAGGAAAAGCTGTGTTGGGACTAAGGGTGGTTCATGTCTGTCCCCCCAGGTTCTCCTGGTAGCTTCTTCCCTTAAAAACTCTATCTTAATTTTTACCTTATTTGCTGTCATTGGCATTTTCTCTTATTCCTACCTTATCAATCAGTGTATTTGGTTCTTGTCTAATGGTCTCTGTCAGTTCCTAATATTTTCCCCTTTAACTGTTTATGCTTGTTCCAACTACAGGCCAAGCATACCCAGGAGAATTGTGAGACTTGGGGTGTAAATGGTGAGACAGGCACTTTGGTGGACATGAAAGAACTGGGCATCTGGGAACCATTGGCTGTAAAGCTGCAAACGTATAAGACAGCAGTAGAGGTGAGGCAGTCAAAATCATATGCTGTGCTGTTTGAGTATTCTTCAAAAGATCTCCCCGGGAATTCCATCCCCCTGCTTATTTTTAGCTCACTTGAAAAGCAAGGTAGTGGGAACTTTCCTGGTGGTCCAGTGGTTAAGACTTTACTCTCCACTTCAGGGTGCAGGTTTAGTGTCTAGTTTGGGAGAGAAGATCCCACATGCCTTGGGGCCAGAAAACTGAAATATAGAACAGAAATAATATTGTAACATTCAGTAAAGACTTTTTAAAAAATGATCCACATGAAAAAAAAGTCTTAAAAATAAAGAGCAAGGTAAGGAATTTCCTGGCAGACCAGTGGTTAGAACTCTGCTCTTTGACTGCCCAGAGCCCAAGTCCAGCCACTGCTCAGGGAACTAAGATCCAACAAGCTGTGTGGCACAGCCAAAAGGGAAAAAAAAGTTAACTAGCACAAGTAGCATCTCTTGCTTAGGGAGAACTCCATTTACATTCAAGACTATTGAAGGGTAGATTTCAGATAAAATGATAATTATGTAGGAGGAGCTGGGTGATAATGTCTAAAAGAAAACAAGTGTCCTTCCTGTCTGCTGACCTCTTTGGGGCTGTGGTTTTTCTTCTAGACGGCAGTTCTGCTGCTGCGGATTGATGACATCGTCTCAGGCCACAAAAAGAAGGGTGACGACCAGAGCCGGCAGGGCGGAGCTCCTGATGCTGGCCAGGAGTGAGCAGTGGACAAGGCAACCTCAACGCACAGAGCCAACAGAGTCTCCCCCTTCCCTGGGCCAGACTGCCAGGGACACTGTGGATATCTTTGTTTGGAAGGGATCAGGTTGAGGGGCAGCCCCAGTCTCTTTCTGTCCCAGCTCAGTTTGCAAAAGGCACTGACATGTAATTCTTCTCTATTGTAAGCTTTCCATTTAGTTTGCTTCCGATGATTAAATCTAAGTCATTTGAGATGGTTGTTATGTGTTTTTCAACCTTGGGTCATATCTCTGCCTCCTGGCAAGGAGGGAGAAGGCAAAAAACCTTACTGGGGAGAAAGAAGGATGGGGATTGAGGTCATTAGGTAACTTTGTCTTCTTGAGAGGGTATTCTTCACTCTTCTCAGTAGATGCTAGTTGGGATTGCTCTTGAAATTCAAAGCTTGATACTGTAAAGCTTAAAGAAGCACAACTTTGCATTCACCACCCAAAGAACAGGAAGAACCTGTCCCAACTATGATATTCCTTGTGTGTGGTTGTATGTAGAGCGACACCCAATATGTGCCAGGGCTCTGGCGTTCATCCTCAAGAACATAGAGCATGTGTTTTTTGTACTGTATCCTGTAGCTTTGCAGAATCTTTCCTGTCATACCTAGAATTCTTTCTTAGCTGTCTCCCAGGGTTCTTCCTGATTCCAGTCTATTCTGGCTTGCTGGCTTATTTTCCTGGTGTGTTTGTGTCACAGGAGGATCTCTACTTTCCCTGCTAACATTAACAAAAGATGTCCCATTTTGTGCTTCATTTTTATCGAGACAAAAAAAACGTCTTGTGACCCTGAGACTCTGGAGGCTAGGTGGGGCTAGCCTTTGATTTCTTCAGAGACCTTCCTCTGCGCTGTTCCCTGTTCCCTTTGTCCTCATGACTCATGCAACCAGATTGTATCTCCTCCGTGACCACAAGAGTTAGTATTACTAAGTTTAATATCAGGTGGCATGATAATGGCTAGCACATAGTGCTTATTGTATAATGGCTGTGTTTTGGTCACTTTGCATATATTGGCCAGTCCTTAAAAGGACCCTGAAAGATGGGTAATAACCCTGTTTTATTAGGAATCCAAACCATAAAGTAGTTTGTCCAAGGGTCACAAAAATGATAAGTAGCAGGCCTAGAATTCCTGTGTAGATGGTCTGGCTCTAAAGTTGCATTTACAACTAGCAATGATGACTGAACAGAGGTGTGCCTGAAAAGGGTCTTTGGAGATCTGCTCTCATCACACCTGGTATTTAACTTGCTGTTTAACCCGGTCTAAAGTTTTCAGCTTTTCCTTTTCTATGAGAGGCTCTGAAACAAGCCTACCTACCTTTTGCTGAAATCCCTGCCTCTACATGAAGTATTAATTCCCTCAAGAGTTTTCAGACAAAGATAATGAGTTAATTCTCAAAGATCTTGAAGAGATGGTGGGAGGAATTGCCTCCCATTTGTTCTTTACAGTTTTCTAGGTCCATTCTGGTTTTACCTCTAGTGGTTAAATACACGGATAATTGTACATAGTAGTCTAACCTATGGAAATTCCTCCTGGAATGTTAGATCAATCTCTATCCTTCATCAGAGCTTTCAGAGCCACTTTGTGATTTTCCAAGCCTTTAAGTCATTACCCAAACAATTGTTGCCTGCATAGGCTCTAAAGTGATTCCATGAACACAGTTTTTGCTGCCACCTTGACTCTGTCATGATTCTCTGGCAAATTCCTGGATTCAACTAAATTCTATTCTGCACCTGCCCCCTCATAAAGCAGTGTTTTGGGGGTGGGGAGAGCCTTGAATCCTGTTAAACACTATGTACTCAGCCAAGACACTTGCGTGTATCCTCACATGCCAAGCCTAGAGGTGACCCTTGAGAGGTGCAACTATTTTTTTCTCAAGGAAAGGTTTTTAAATCTTACTGAAGTATAGGTGATGTACAGTGTTAATTTCTATTGTACAGCAGAGTGACTTATATTGACATATTCTTTTTCATGTTCTTTTCTGTTCTGGTTTATCACAGGATAGAGAATGTAGCTCCCTGTGCTGTACAGCAGGACTTTGTCCATGCATTCTACGTGTAATAGTGTGCATATTACTAGTCCCAAACAGCCGATCCTGCTGTCCATCCCTAACAACCCTAAGTCTGTTCTGTATGTCTGTGAGTCTGTTTCTGTTTCACGAGTATGTTCGTTTGTGTCATTTTGGGATTTTTTCTTTTTCTTTTTTGGATGTGCAACACAGCATGCAGGTCCTAGCCTCTCTGGCCAGGGATCATGTCCACACCCTCTGCAGTGGAAGCACAGATTCTTAACCACTGGACCACACCAGGGAAGTCCCTTTGTAGACATTTTTGGTGTGACATGGCCATGGTGACTGGTGTGTGTGTGTATATATATAAGCTCATAGTCTATAATTTTTATTGGAGTATAGTTGATTTAATCTAGTTTTGATTTGCATTTCTTTAACAGTGTGATGAGCATCTTTTCATCTGCCTATTGGCCATTTGTATGTTTTCTTTGGAGACACGTCTGTTTAGGTATTCTGCCCATGTTTCAGTTGGGTTGTTTTTTTCTTGCAGTGGAATTGTATTACCTGTTTGTATATTTCGGAAATTAATCCTTTGTCAGTCACATCATTTGCAAATATCTTCCAGTACATAGGTTGTCTTTTAGTTTTGTTTCTGGTTTTCTTTGCTGTATAGAAGCTTGTAAGTTTGATTAGGTCCCATTTGTTTATTTTTGCTTTTATTTCTGTTGTCTTGGGAGACTACCCTAAGAAACCATCCGTATGATTTGTGTCAGAATGTTTTGCATGTGTTCTCTTTTAGGAGATTTATGATGTCTTAAAATTGTCACCTCCCTAGTGACTCAGATGGTAAAGAGTCTGCCTGCAATGCAGGAGACCTGGGTTCAATCGCTGGGTTGGGGAGATCCCCTGGAGAAGGAAATGGCAACCCACTGCAGTATTTTTGCCTGGAAAATTCCATGGACGGAGAAGCCCTAGTACAGTCCTTGGGGTCACAGAAAGTCAGACAGGACTAAGTGATTTTCACATACATATGTTTGTCTGTAAGCCATTTGAGTTCTTTTTGTGGCTCAGCTGGTAAAGAATCTGCCTGCCATGTGGGAGACCTGGGTTCAGTCCCTGGGTTGGAAGATCCCCTAGAGAAGGGAAAGGCTACTCCAGTATTCTGGCCTGGAGAATTCCGTGGATTGTATTGTCCATGGGCTCTCAAAGAGTCAGACACGACTGAGTGACTTTCACTTTGTGTATGTTGTGAGGTGTGTTCTACCTTCTTTGATTTACGTGAGACTGTCCAGCTTTTCCAACACAGCTTGCTGAAGATACTTTCCTTCATTCTATATTCTTGTTTCTTTGTCAAAGATGAGTTGTCCATAGGTGTTATGTGTTTACTTCTGGACTCTGTTTTGTTCCATTGATTCATATGTCTGTCTTTGTGCCGGCATCAAGCTGTTTTGATTACTGTAGCTTCGTAGTGTTGTCTGATGTCTGGGAGGGTTATGCCTCCTGCTTTGTTCTTTTCCCTAAGGATTGCTTTGGCAGGTCTGGGTCTTTTATGGTTCCATATAAATTTTTAGAGTTTGTTCTAGTTCCTGTGAGAAATGTCATGGGTAATTTGATAAGGATCACATTAAATCTAAATAGATTGCTTTGGGTAGCATGGTCAGAAAAAAAATGAAAATTTTCAGGAAACTTGAGTTTATCCTAGACTAGCCATCAGAGGGGAAAAAATGAAATTGGATCCTTTCTTTGTTTCTTGCAGCAAAATTAGTTTCTGGCAACTGAAAGATTTAAATATAAGAGCACTAGAAAAAAAACATGAGATTTAAAAATACGTTCATCAGGATTTCCCTGATGGTCCAGTGGTTAATAATTTGCCTGCCAGTGCAGGAGACATGAGTTCCCTGGTCTGGGAACATTCCACATGTCTTGGGGCAACCAAGCCTGAGCACCACAACTCCTGAAGCCCACACACAGCAACAAAGGCCCAGCACAGCCACAAGTACATTTTAAACTATATGCTTACATATCGGGGGAATTCCCTGGCACTCCTTGGGACTCCATGCTTTCACTGCCAAAGGTACAGGTTCCACCATGGGTCAGGGAACTTAAGATCTTGTGCTGTGTGGCAATAAATGAATGAGTGATAGGGACTCAGAAAAATAGGCAAAAGGTATAAATAGCTCCAGGGAAGCAAAAATAAATGACTAATAAAACGTGGAGAAGTGTTTGATTTTATTCATCGGGAAATACAAATTGTTTGGTAAGCACTCGTCAGAGTGGGGGGGAAATGGGCCCTCAAACATGGTGTTATCAATTGAACTTCATAGAAGGCAACTTGAGGCAATTCTGCTGAGTATTAATCTTAAAGATTTGGTTACAAATATATGAAATGCTGATCATACAGGGATATTCTTTTCAGTGTTTTTTGCCTGTAGCAAAATGTTGGATACTATCAAGGTTCTAAGTATATCCGTGGAATATCCCCCCTGCAATGAAAGACTGGAGAGATACAGAATAGTCCTCAATATATGTGAAAAAAATTTCTAGACAGTGGATTCCATGGTATCCTATTACACACATATATGTATGTAGTAGTATTAAGTATGTATGTATATATGCAGTCCAGTGGTTAAGACTGCTTCCACTGCAGGGCATGGATTCAATCCCTAGTTGGGGAACTGAGATCCCACATGCCATGTGGTGTGGCCAAAAAAAGAATACATAAACATGAGCACGCATAGAATATTTTAGGAAGGACACATAAGAAACTGGTAATAACGGTTGTCTCAAGGAAGGACCCAGGTTGCTGATATCTTCTGGTACTTTATAAATAGTGTACCATATGCATTTTTTTTTTTTTTAGCTAAAATGACTAGGATTAAGGAACAAAAACCAGAAGTGCATTCATTCAGCCAGGCATGCACTGAGTTATATATTCAGTTCTATGACAATTATGTATCACTTTCATGTCTTGTTTTCTGAGGTTTCTTTTCTCCACAGTAAAATTGTGAGCTCTCTTCCAAGACAAGAACTTGCATAGCCAGGGGCTCAATAATTACTAATAATTGACAGAAAGAACCCTCTGAGGTGTGCTATTCCCTCACCGAATTCTTTCAAATTCTCTGCGCCTTCCCTGCCACAGTCGTTCTATAGATTCCATTTGGATGTTTGAATCCAGATATCATGCCCCCTTGTAGGTAACTTTAGTGGAACCAGTTGGGTAGGAGAGGTTAGGAGTGTGTCTGCAAATCTAGTCTGAGATAGCTCGCTTGCTAGCTCAGTTGGGGATGACAAACTGCTAACCTTTCTGATTCCATTCTTAATTCAAATACGGAAGGGAGGCGGACTCTTTAAGAACTGTTGTGATGGCCCCGCCCTTTTAAGAGATCAGCTGAATCTGTGAGTCACGTGACTCCAGCGTCTCTTCCGCCCTCTGAAGTTGGGACCACATGAGCGGCTATGAAAAGCCTAGCCGGGGTCGGGGGTTCTGTGCCCTCAGCCCCGTGCTCCTGAGTCTACTGATGGCAGCTCCACTTGGCCTGCTAGGGGAGGAGACCCGCCAGGTGAGGGGCTACAGCAATAGGTGTTTCAGCATATGCTGCCTTGAAGGGTGGTTGGAATCTAGGACAACGGAAGGGTGGGGATGAAAGGTGCTTGCATTGACGAGTCGGGGCAGCCGTGGGTCACGGTACAGGATTATGGAGTAGGACGGATGTGGTAGAATCTGGACCCTGACTTAGCCCTGAGTCAGCCAGGTCCAAGCAAGTGTTGGATTTTTTCCTTCCTCTCAGCCATGTGCCCTGATCTCTCCACCAGGGTTAGGGCAGTTTGGGCTCTCCCTGCCTCTCCTCCAACCCATGCCTGCCCTTGACAGTGAGGTTCTCTTAGCTCCCACAAACATTCCTCTTGCACTCTTTCCCCATCATTTTGCAAGCCCCCTCTCATCCCCAGACATCTTTGTCCTGTGTCTCTCCCTGACCCTATTCCCCTGACCAGCTTCTACTCCTTGTTCCAGGTGTCTCTGAAGGTCATCTCTAACGGGCTGGACTTTTCCCAGAACCTGCTTCACATTCGGGCAGTGGGCACCAATTCCACGCTGCACTATGTGTGGAGCAGCCTGGGTCCCCCAGCAGTGCTGTTGGTGGCCACCAACACCCCCAACAGCACCCTGAGTGTCAACTGGAGCCTCCTGCTCTCCTCTGATCCTGACGGGGGCCTGATGGTGCTCCCTGAGGAGAGCATCCAATTTTCTTCTGCCCTTGTCTTTACCAGGGTGAGGAGGTTGGGGGAGATCCGAGGGGAAGAGTGCAGAGGAGAGTGCTCATTCTAGAGGGAGAAATTGAAGACTGGGAGTAGGTGAAGTAGAGTCGTGTGTGAGAGCCTGGGGTGGGGCCAGTGAGTGCGGGGTCGTGATTCAGGAGAAAGGTGGACTCGGGCAAACCTTGTCCCTCCCCACCCCTTCCCCTCTCCCCCCACAGCTGTTTGAGTTTGACAGCACCAACATGTCTGATGCGGCCTCAAGGCCTCTGGGAAAATCATATCCCCCGTACTCCTTGGCCAATTTCTCCTGGAACAACATCACTGACTCACTGGATCCTGCCACCCTCAGCGCCACATTTCGAGGCCATCCCATTCGCGACCCCACTGGGGCTTTTACCAATGGCAGCCTGGCCTTCAGGGTAAGGATATAGGGAATTTGAACTCGAAAGGATGGTTTATGAGGGTGGGAGTTAATGATAGGGGTCGCCTTCAAACATATGCATCCACCTGCTTCCCACCTCTCCCATGCCTCTTCCATCTTAGGTCCAGGCCTTCTCCACATCTGGCCGACCGGCCCAACCCCCTCGCCTCCTGCACTCGGCGGACACCTGCCAGCTAGAGGTGGCCCTGGTTGGGGCCTCTCCCCGGGGAAACCGCTCCCTGTTTGGGCTGGAGGTAGCCACCTTGGGCCAGGGTCCTGGCTGCCCCTCAATGCAGGAGCAGCACTCCATCGATGACGAGTATGCCCCTGCTGTGTTCCAGGTGAGGCTTCCAGCAGAAAAGCAGACAGGTGGGCGTGTGAAGGGGGACTCTATCAGGACCTCAGAATCATTCAACAATTTACTATTTAGCAATACTTCATTCAGTTCCTTTAAGTGCTGAATGCTATGCTAATGCATTTAGCCCAGAGGAAAGGCGGTACAGTGTGACTCTTGCTCTGACTGGTGGGATGTGCAAGGGCCTGGGGTCCCAGAGTGGGGAGCTGGTGCAGGCTTGCTGAGTGTTGAGACTGGGAAAGGACTCCGTGCCACCCAGCTGCGAGTTCTAGAACCAGGCCTAGGATTCAGGACCGCTCATGACAGAGGGAGGCTGTGAAAGGGCAGGGGAACAGAAGGGCCAAGCATCTTTTGTCTTCCTCAACCTGTGTGTTTGCGTTTCTCCTCAGCTGGACCAGCTGCTATGGGGCTCCCTCCCATCAGGCTTCATGCAGTGGCGACCAGTAGCTTTCTCCCAGAAGCGGGGCAGCCGGGACTCAGCCATGCCCTGCCAATCTTCCCCGCTTCGCCCCACCTTGGCATACCTTCTCCCCCAGTCACCCATTGTCCGAGCCTTCTTTAAGACCCAGGACCACTCCTGTGCCTTCAATCTGACATTTGGGGCTTCCACAGGCCCTGGCTACTGGGACCAACACTACCTCAGCTGGTGAGAGTCAAGGCCTGGGCCGTGGGTTTGGGAGGTTGCAGTGGAGGAAGGCTGGGCCTCTCGGCCTTCCCTCCTAAGCCTGACTCCCTCTCTTTCTCACTCTGCTTGCTCTAGGTCCGTGCTCCTGGGTGTGGGCACCCCTCCAGTGGATGCCTTGTCCCCACTAGTCCTAGGCATCATGGCAGTGGCCCTAGGTGCTCCAGCACTCATGCTGCTGGCAGGAGGCCTGTTTCTGCTGCTGGGCCGCAAGCGGGACTCTGAATACCAGTCCATAAATTGAGGCCTGCTCTCTAGAGGAAAGGACATTACTGGACCTGCCTTGCTGGTCTGCAGGTTTGAGGGTCAGTATTCCCAGCCAGCTCCTCCTCTTCCGTATCTTCCTTTTTGGTAGAACCTCAGATCAGCCTCAACTTCCTGGGGGGACCAAGGTGGGGCTTCCTTCCAACTCTGAGGAGGGACCAGACACAGAATGATTGCTAGAGGGAGGGTCCCCTCCGTGTGGCCTCTCCGTTGCTCCACCATCCCGTTTCCCTTGAATGGGACTCACAGGCCTAAATGAGAGAGGCCTTCTGACTGTTTGGTGCCCTGGAAGGCATGAAATAGACTAGTTTTTTTCCCACAGGGCTTGTCTCTCAATGTGATGCGTTGTTGGGCAGGTTTGGACCTGGTTCCAGGGAATGAGAGGGCTGGAGGAGGGGCGTAGAAGGCAAGTTCTTTTTGAAGCCTCATTTCCTCATCAGGCCTAGTTCTCTCCCTTGCCATGGGACCAGGCTCCTGCCAGCCACTCTTCAATATGTAGAGCTGGGAGGTTTCTGGTGCAGTTTGAATCAAACAAGGAAGGGACACTTGAGGTTGAGGGGCAAACCCGACAGAAGAGCCAAGAAAGTCTGTGGTATTAATCGTTTATTATTATATACACATTCAGACGGGGTTAACATCAACCACCATGCCTTCCAACCACTCCCAGCCACCACACGTGTGGGCATGCACGCACATACACACACACACACACACCTCTTAGGAAGCAGGTTTCCCTGTCTGCTCCTCTTCCCACAGGAGAGAGATGACTGGGCACTTTGGAGGTGCAAAGTTACAGGGACCTAAAGGGTTGGAAGAGAGGAGTCAGCCACTCTGGGCTGGAGCAGCTGTAACTGACTTGGCTGAGGCTAAAGGGCCTATGAAGGCCAGTCATGGACGGTCCTGAACCCAGGTCCCCAGAAGGGTTTTCACCAAACAGGAAAGTCCTATTTGATCTGATGCCCAGCCTTCACCTAAGGCATAGGCAATGTTTCCAGTCTCTTGGAGGCCCTCTGCTTAGACACCCAGCACAGAAACGGTCAGAGTTTTGGCTATGCCCTGCCGGCTGCCTCAGGCAGGAGGCTGCAGAGTGGGGAGCAGAGTCCAGTCTCTGTGGGCCCTGGTGGCAGCAGTCAGAGGCTGCTAAGAAAGGAACCATGCCTCTGCCCCTGATCCCGTGTCCTCAGCATGGGACAGGAACATGGCTGTCCACCTCTTTCCCTGAAAGACTGTTTAAGTCCCTCCCACATAATTGTCCCAGGCTCCTAAGATGAAGGGGAGCACCCCACACTCTGATTGGATGGCACCCCTGTCGGGGCAGTAGGTAGGTTCATCCCACCCAGGGACAAAGCGGGTGGGGCAGCTCAGCCCCGGGAGCGGGGCCTGTAGTCTGAGGCAGAGCGGGCGTGGTCAGGGTAGTCCAGGCGGCTCTCGGAGGCAGTGAGCATGCGTTCGGGCTCCACCACGAACATGTAGTAGAAGTTCCACAGCAGCATGGACAGCAGAGGCAGGAACGTCAGGCCGTAGCCAAAGCCTCGGAAGGAGCGGCCCACAGCGAAGGTCAGCCAGTATATGAGCCTGGGAGGCGAGAAAAGGTGGGGCTTTCCTTGAGGGAAGTGCATCAGCGAACAGGTTGATGATACGGAGAGTGGAAAGTGAGGGAGGCAGATGGGGGTTGGTTGGCACAACTGATACCTCTAAAAACAACCAGTGTTCATGCACTGACATATGTGCCAGGCATGGTACTAATGACTTTAGGGGCACTATTTAATTTAGACCTCACATCTCTATGAAGCGTGTATATTATTCACCTCCCTCTTTGTATACTTCTCAAATTTGAATTAAAAAGTTTTGAGTAGGCAATATACATTTACACGGTTCAAAATTCAAAGGCACCAGTGAATATAGTAAAACGTTTTCCTTTACTGATTCCCAGATACTCTGTTCTCTTCCTTCACCTCCTCACCTCTATTCTACTCCCACCCCAGACATCATCCGTTATTATGGTTTCTTGTACATCGTGAAGTTTTCTGTGTATATAAGCAAGAAAATTTATGTTTTCCTCCCCTGCCTCTTTTTTTTTTTTTTTTTGAGGTTTGGGAGCATACTATTCCATTGGGGTCACAGAGTCGGACATGACTGAGCGACTGAACTGAACTGAACTGAGCATACTATAGAGACTATTCTGCACATTGACTTTTTCCCCCCATTTAATGCATCTTGGAGATTATGTCATTGTGTGTGTGTGTGTGATCCATTGCTCAGTTGTGTCCGACTCCTTGAGACTCCATGGGCTGTAGCCCACCAGGCTCCTCCTCTGTACATGGAACTTTCCAGGTAAGAATACTGGAGTGGGTTGCCATTTCCTACTCCAGGGGATCTTTCCAACCCAGGGACTGAACCCACATCTCCTGCATTGGCAGGTGGATTCTTTACCACTGACCCACCTGAGAAGCAATTGTGTCGTATCAGTATATAAAGAGCTTCATTATTTCGCAGCTACAGTACATTCCATTGTGTTTATTTCCCCTTTTATAGATGGAGAAACTAAGATTCCAAAAGGTTAAGACGGGTCCAATGTCACATATTGGGGAAACAGTAAAACCATGATTTGAACCCATGCCTGTTCATCAGCCTCTCTCCTGCCATTTTAGAGGGGCTGAGGGAAAGAAGAGACTAAGGAAGCCAGCTTCAAGAGAGCTTGAAGCCCAGAGGGATGAATCAGGCACAACTAAATTTCCCCTTTTGGAAGATCCATTCAAAAATACACACCCCTCAGTGGGAGGAGGGCAGCGGTTTCCTCTTAACTTACGAAGGACCATCTATTACAAAATTGAGATGCCCCTATATTTTTACCTGTAATAGAGGGAAGAGTACATGCTGCCAGTAACTTGCCCATAAAGAAGGACCCTGGATGAGAGAGGGAAGGGACTGGGGTTCTAGTCCTGCCTCTGCTGCTGACAGACCTATGCAACTCTTCTCCCCCAATCTGTAGTTACTTCCTCTCATAGTCATTTTCTCTCTGTAAAATGGGTAAGATGGACCAGACAACCGCTGGTCCTTTAGCTCCCTGATGATTCTTGCTGCTTAAACCAAATTAAACCAACTTCTTATCTGAGATCAGTGTTCCCTGAGAAGGAGATGGGAGGTTGAGTTACATGAGCAGGAACATATTTATCTTGGAAAACATCTTCTGGAAGAGCACGCACGGCTGCATGACGGTCAGGAGACTGGCAGGACAGATGACCATTAGACTACACTTAGAAGGGACAGGAAGACAGATGTTAGCTTAATAGGAAGAATGCTTTAGCAGTTAAAGCCACCTGGAATCCTGTATGGAAAATAACAGGACTTCCCTAGTGGTCTGGTGGTTTAAGGACCCACCTGCCAATGCAGGGGACACAGGTTCGATCCCTGCTCCAGGATGCTGAAGCATGGTCCTACATGCTGTGGGACCCCTAAGCCCCTGTGCCACAACTACTGAGCCCCGGCCCTGGAGCCTGCGAGCCCCAGTCGCTGAGCCCGCATGCTGCAACCACTGAAGCTCGCGTGCTTTGAGCCTGTGCTCCGAAACAAGCCCACACGCTGCAGCTAGAGAAAGCCCTTGCTCAGAAACAAAGACCCAGCACAGCCATAAGTAAATAAATATGATAAAATATTTTTAAAAAGAAAATAACAAAAGGAAATGTATTAGGGGGAAGAAATGGAAAGATCTGCCTTTCTGAAAGACTTCAAAAATTCAAGGGTACCTTTCTGGGTTAACATAGTTTACATGAAAATACCTCTAAGGATCTTCAAATTCTAAATGAAAGAGTAATGAGGCTGCTATGAGACCTATGTGCCCTCAGTTTGGATGAACAGGACAATCCCATGACCAGCCCCCACCCCCTCCCATTTGACAAGCAGAATTTCCTGCCTAGATGGAAAGAGACAGGCTAGAGAAGGGACCAGGACCATTTAGCAAAGTAAGCACTGGGAGAGTAGACTGTTGGGAGTCAGAATTGAGAGCTATTGTCAAAGATCTGAATTGACTAGAAAATTCCAGAGGTTAGAATCAGGGCAGAAGTTTTCAGCACAATAAAGAGAACTTTATAAAAACTAGGACTTTTGATAAATAAGACTGCCTTACAAAGAACAAAGCATTTGGTCACAGGGGATGTTCAACCAATGTTCAGCCAATGGCCACCCGACCAGAGTGTCATAGAGGAGTGGTTGCAATGGGTGGGAAGTTGGTCTAGGTGACACCCGAAAGCCCTTCCCTTCCCGTTCTAGGTTGATATATGTGTCTTACGAAAGACATAGGAGCTGCCAGGTGAGGTAAAGTGCAAGGCAAAAAGTGGACTCAACTTTCCAGGGTGCACATTTGGGCTGATTCAGAATCCAGAATCTCCCCGGCTCTCCAGACATTCAGATGCCCAGGTCCCTTAAGCACCACTACTTCCCCTTGTGCCCCACCCCCAGCCCCAGCTCACCGGGAGATGGCAAAGAGACCAGTGAGTAGAGGGAGCAGTTTGAGGGCATCTTGAGGCAGGTAGGTGGAAAGCACGGCCAGGTTGAAGAAGTAGAGGATGAAGAGCTGGACCGACTGGGCCACATATCGCCGGTGGATCTCCACCTCCCGCCGTGGCTCCCCAAAGGGCCGAAGGGCAGCAAAGCACAGCAGGCTCAGCCCGTACACCAGGATCCCTGGGTGGGGTTGGAGAACACACAGGATCAGGTGAGGAAGCAGGCGGCAGAGTCTGTAGCATGGGCATGGGCTCTGCACCCTGGGTGGGGCTGAGGTGGTCCTGAGTGGAGGTGGGCACACAGGGTGACAGGGTGTGGGAGGCCCTGAGGGTCCAGGTCTAGTGATGGAAACTTTCCTGCTCTCCAAGTCAGGCAGGCCCTACCCTCCAGCCCAACTCCCAGATGCCCCCTCCCTACCCACAGGGCCCAGGCTCACCCAGTACAATGGGGAAGGTGGCAAAGACCCCACAGCGCAAGGTGTAGATGAGGCGGGAACTCATGGTCGGCAGGCGTGGGGCATCGAAGGGCAGGAAGGCGTACGCCCCGTAGAGCAGGCAGGGGAAGAGGATGAGGGCGGCTCCCACTGAGGCCACGGCCCTCAGCGCCTCTCGGCCTCCACAGCCCCCACAGGAGTGGCCAGGCGGCTTCACCACTGCTTCGGCCCACTTGCACTCCGGGGGCTCAGGGTGGGTGGCCCGGGGAGGCAGGAAGGTCCGGCGGTGCTCGCCCTCACTGGCCTCACAGCACACAACGAGGTCCTCCTGGGGCCGCCGCTCAATGCACTGTAGGTCGATGGGCACGAAGGCCCGGGCTGCCTTCTCGGGCAGCAAGCTGGCTTCATCTTCAGGCAACTCCTCTAGTTTGGTGGGTGGCTCTGACTCGGGGGGCTCAGGCTCAATGTTCCTCCAGCCCGGGGGATCTGGGAACGGGGCACTGGGCTGGGGGCCAGTTCCCCAAGGCAAAGTGGCAGCCTCACTTACTGTGCTGTCTAGACCATCCTCGGTCCCCTCTCTGGCTGTGGGAGACTCAGCTGAAGACCCCACTCTAGAGGACTCAGCTCCAAGGGACTCAACCTCATCTTCCCCTTCCAGCTTCCGGCCATTGGGGACCAAGGCCTGGGGTGGGCTCTTCTCCAGGGTCTCAGGCCCCTTCACTTCCAGCAGGGCCAGGGTCTCGGGTTCTGTCATCCTGGGACCTGACTTCTGAAGTCTATCACAAAGTCATGTCACCCTGGAGGGAGCAGAGTGAAGTTCTGTCAGAAGCTGCCATCCTCTGGCCCTTAGGAGGGGTTGATAGAACTGCAACTCTCCAGGGCAGCTGGCCTCACAGGCTTTAGCCCCTTCTGGGATCTTAGAGAGAACCTGATCTGGAGGAAGGTGTTCAAACAGTGGGAGGCAGGAGAGAAGTGAGCAGCTGAAATGGAGGCACCCTTTCGACATCAAATGCTATTCAGCAGGAGAGGGTGAGTCAGGGGGCACAGGCCCCAGCAGCTATGGCCTCAGCCAGCCTCTACCCACGCCTTCTACCCACTCCACCAAAACCCCTGGGGTCATGGCCACCCTAACACAGGAATAGGAGGAAAGGGAGATATTTAGAATTTTGCCAAGGGCTTTCTTCCCATGAAGGAGCTTGTGAACAGAGAAGCTGCCCCTTCTCCTCCACACCTCCCCTTCCCATGCAGATCCCCAGCTGGAACTTTCCTGGCAGCTGACACCCATGATTTACCAAGAGATCTGTCCCAAGGAGCTGGCAGTGGCAGTGCACCCTGGTCTTTTGTCTCCAATCTGGATACTTGGTCTGTTTCCAAACTTCTCAGTAACCCACCCCCTACGTCTCTGGAGGGCCCGGGTGGATCCATTTTGACCTCTAAGTCTAATGAAGGTTGTTTCCCATGCCTCCTCTCTGATGTTTGTCCCCTCCCTGCTGTCCTCCATCTCACTGCTTCTGGATGGGGCTGATTTCCCTCTCTTTACCTCCCCAAGGACCTCCTACCCCCTACTGTGTGGACCCATGACACCCTCTTACTTTCCATCTGGAGAGAGGTAGAGGGTCCCCAGCGTCCAGGAAGGAGCTGCCCAGCTCTTCTGCTGGCTCTGCAAGTATTCCTTTCGGTCTCCCTCCCTTTACCTGTGTCTCCAAACCTGTCTGACCAGAGCAGGTGGGGCCCAGTTTAAAGGGGAAGGCCCCGCCCTGCTGAATCTGCCGACAAAAAAAGCATTAAAGGAGGACGTCATGCTTTCTGAGCCTAGAGGTGTGTGTTCTGGGAACATGGGATGTGTAGGAACTCCCAGCACAGGAAAGCAAAGGCGGCAGAGTGGGTTTCTGCATCAAAGGGCTCTTGAAATAGATTGGGATACCCCAAAAGAAGTAGAATTACTACCCTTATTCATTCAGTATTTACTGGGCACCTATTATTAGTTAGGCACTATTCTAGGGACAGACACAGGAAAGAACAAGATGACAGGCAAAGTCTCTGTGCTTAAAACCTGGCTCTATTGGGGTAACAGATAATCAAGAAGCCCAGCAACTAAACCAACATGACAATATCAGTAGGGAGACACCTCTTTGCCAAAGTGATCGTTGAGCTGTGACCTGATGGGAAATCTGGAGAATAAGTGTTCCAGACAGAGGAACAGCAAGTGAAGGGCCAATGAGTGGGAAAGACAGGTTGTTTCAGGACAGAAAGGTCAGCTGATGTCCAAAAAGGGAATTTATGTTCCCACTACAGCGTGTACATGGGTCCACTGAACACTTTGCTTTTTAGGTTAGGTTTAAGGTTAAGAACAGAGAAGGCAATGGCAACCCACTCCAGTACTCTTGCCTGGAAAATCCCATGGACGGAGGAGCCTGGTAGGCTACAGTCCATGGGGTCTTGAAGAGTCAGATAGGACTGAGCGACTTCACTTTCACTTTTCACTTTCATGCATTGGAGAAGGAAATGGCAACCCACTCCAGTGTTCTTGCCTGGAGAATCCCAGGGACTGCGGAGCCTGGTGGGCTGCCATCTATGGGGTCGCACAGAGTTGGACACGACTGAAGCGACTTAGCAGCAGCAGCAGCAAGATTAAGAAAGCAATAGGAATCCAAGGTGATCTTTCCCATGGAAAGACCAGGCGGGCAGAAACATAAGGCACATGCAAACATAAGCAACAATGTTGCTTCTCATTCCTGTGGATCTTTTCCCCTGAAGTCATTTGAGCTTTATGGGGGGAGGGGCAGTGTCTGAGTTGCTCATGCCTGCGTCTCCAGAACCCAGAACTGTGGCTGGAAGACGGCAGGGGTTCAATAAATGTTTGCTGGGCTGGTTGGAGATTAACAGCAAATGGAAATCTTTGAGTTGGGGTAGGGGAACTGAAGGGCCCAGGTACAGAAGTTCTGTATTGGATGGCCTTTCTCTTATGTCATGCTTGACTGTCCAAGAAATTTTTCACATACACGTTTTTTGTTTAATAGGGGAAAAGGGAGAATTTGAATCAATCTATCCAGTAATCTGAAAGAGGCTCGGCTCAAACGGATGGGCCAAATGACCACTGTCGGACAAAGCAAAGTCATGCTCCTAGCTGTGAGCCCATCTGCCCAGACCCAGCTTAGCCTCAGCACCCTCACCGCAGAGGCCAGTGCTTGTTGTCTGGTTGTCGGGAGGCTGTGTCAATAAAGTTTTTCTCAAGGGCTCACCGAAGCCTAAAAGAGGCGAGGCTGCCCAGAGTTAGTTCTGGCAACTTCCTGGGAGGGAAAAAGAGTTTCGCGAGATTTGGTAGCAGCAGGCCACTGGCCCGCCACCTGCAGCCGCTATCGCGAGATTTGGCAGGCGGAGGAGGAGCTGTCGCGGTCAGCCGCCTCACAGCGATGGCGGCCGAGCAGGGCCGGCGGCGGCGGCGGCTGCGGCTACGGCCGGAGACAGCAGTGGTGGCAGTAGCGGTGGGTGGCGGGGGCCTGTGACCGGGAGCCACCCCTGGGCCCGGGCATCATGAGCCAAGGCCCCCCTACAGGGGAGAGCAGCGAGCCTGAAGCAAAGGTCCTCCACACTAAGCGGCTTTACCGGTGAGAGGGGCCACGGCGTGAGTGCAGCCGCCAAGGGAAGTGGGGGACAGCGAGAGGCGGGGCCTCCCGGACAGGCGGGCTCCGGTGCCGGGCTGGGGTATGGGTGAGGGAAGAGGGTGCAATTTTGGAGGGAGCAAAGGGGGCGGGGCCGCGTAACCCGGGTTTGAGCTGAAAGAAGGAATTGGGTGGGTGGGAGGTTGGGAGGGAAGCACGTGGAGGGAATCTCTTCCGCAGTGAGCTTGGGACGGGCACCGAGCTTTGCGGATTTGGGGTAAGAAGGTGGAAATTGGGACTGCGGGGGCTGAGAAGGTGAAGGTGGGGTCACAGATGGGAGAAAAACCCGGAAGGGAATAGTGCGTAGAACCCTGTAAGGATTTACAGGGAAGAGCCCTGGACTGAAATCAAGAGAGGTCTTTGCTTTGCCGTTCACTGTGTGACCTTGGGCCTTAGTCTTCTCATCCTTAAAAGGAGAGATCTGGATTTGATAGGCTTTTAGGTCTCTTAGGGCTCCAAGTTTTGGGAATCTGAATGAAAATAAAGAGGCTGTAAGATTATTTGTGTTAGACTGGAAGGGAGGTGAAGGACTTTGAGTCCAGAGTTTTCGTAGGTCATCGGAGCCCGTTTCCGGGCACCTGGGGACTCCTGAGCCCTGCTTTCCTTCCAGCCTCATGACTGCGGTCTCTTGCCAGGCAACTCCATTCCTGGTTTCTCATTTCCACAGTGTCACTCACGCTCCTTAACATCTTCATTCAGCCTTTCAGCCCTCTGTTGGGAACAGGCCGGGGTGAACATTTCCCGCCCTGAGTGGAGGATATTTTTGTGTGGGGCAGCTAGAACACGGGTTCTGGATGTGGATCAAAAATAGAATGACACATAGAGACCAAACTGAGTTTTCCACTTTCTACTAGGAAGTTAGGAGTTTGGGGTTTTAATTTGGCTAAGGCTCTGGAACCAGAGGTGTTTGCATGAGAAGACTACCGTCAGAGCCATGAGCCCCATCTTGGCAGTGAAAGAGTCAAGAGCATGTTGTCTTTTCCTCCCTTGTGTAGGCATCCTGCCTGGTCTGGCTTCCTAAGCCAGAAGGCAGAGGGGAGTATCGGCTGCTCCAAAAATAGAAACGTGATCCAAGCCCTCAGCCTCTGGGCTCCCACTGTGGGCTGCCCCAAGCGGTCTCCGGGCGGGTGAAGAGACTGGAGTGGCACGTGTGCCTCCTCATGCTGCCGAGTGTCAGTGCTGCCTGTCAGACAGAGCGTGGGCAGTGTCTGTGAGATTCCTCTCTTGTCTCCAGCTTTTGGAAATGGCTTTG
The DNA here is from genome assembly GCF_032452875.1 of Bos javanicus. Classification (NCBI taxonomy): domain Eukaryota; kingdom Metazoa; phylum Chordata; class Mammalia; order Artiodactyla; family Bovidae; genus Bos; species Bos javanicus. The sequence goes on from NC_083870.1 coordinate 14,684,977, forward strand.
GTCATCCTTCTTATCATTCTCAAATCTTGTTTTTTCTCAAGCCACTGCCCTCACAGAACTGACTGATTTAAGCTGATATGTTTGCATGTGTGGCTTACATGTATGCACAGGGGTCTCTCTGCTGGTAATTGTGCGTTGTTGGCTTTGGGTAGGGTGGAAATGTGAGGCAGCACATCTTTTTCTATCGTTTATTATAGCAGTGGTGATTGGTGGGAAGAAATGGGGGAAGAAAGTTTGATTTCTCGGCCCAAGGTAAATATGTTGTTGGGCTATGAAACTGGCATTGGAGCTTCTGTAAATTTGGAAAATTCCCACAGTCTGTTTATAGAAATGAAATTCTGAAATGTTTGAAGCTCCTCAGAAAAGGCAGCTGGAAAAGGGATGCTGAAAGGGATGCAAGCACCAATTATTAATAATTAGGCAAATTTTAACTACTTTAAAAAATGTTTTAAACATGTTTTTCTTCTTTAACTCTGTGCTTGACCTAAGATTACAGTAGTGAATGAGACACAAGACTGGTTTTTGCAGTTTTTGTTCTAAATGAGATTACAATTTAATGGAGGAGCTTATGGTCTGATGGGAAATGTAAAAGAAAGTGTGGAGTCCTCTAAGGTGCAAGAGCTTGCAATTAGAACTCCCTGGAGTAGTGGTTTTGAATTGAGAATCTTAAGGAAGGCTGTGGGGCCTATCCATGAAAACAGCGCCCCCCTCCCCCCCCCCGCACCCCCGCCCCAGATCTGTGCATGGCCCTTTCCTGGGGACGAAACTGGCATATCACTGATGGCTGCCTGGTGCTGCCTTTGGCATTGAGAGCCTGGCTGGCTAAAAGAGCTTGGCTTCCATCTCTAGGCAGCCCAGGAGGTGTTTGGAGAAATGCTGGGCTCTTAAGATTGTCTTTGAGAAGGCCTTGATTACCATCCTACCCACTCAGCTGGGTGTTGGTGATCACTTCCCAAGTACAGGACAGCTTTTAGGGCTGCCGACTGAGCCACCACAAGATGCTAGCCTGCTGTGGCCCACTTTTCCTGGCCCAGGAGCATGTTTCAGTATTCTGAATCCATTTTGGACTATTTTAGGAATTGTAACTCACTATTTTTCGGTTGTTTTGTGTCCAAGAGCAGTGCCTGATTCATCTGTTCTCACAGCTGCTGTCTGTCATCCTCTGGGTTTTTCCCTTCCAGAGATGATACTTACTTAGGTACCTCTTGGCCATCCATTGCAGAGTTGCCCTGAATTTTTCTCTTAAGGCCTGGAGTATCCTCAGGATGAAGACCAACACTTACTAAACACTTACTGTGTACAAGGCATTGTTATGAATGCTTTATGTATTAATTAATTTAATTTGCATAAAATAAGTGATGTTACTAATCCCATTTTATAGATGAGAGAACTGAGATAAAGAAGTTAAATATTTGACCCAGGACTGTATAGCTGGTAGGAAGTAGAGCTAGGATTTGAACCCAGGCTGTCTGATTCTAGAGACTGTACTCTATATTAAAACAACTGTTTGCTTCAGCAGAATCCAGGAGACTTTAGGAACTTCAGGGACACTCTCATTCCCCTTTCTTTTACCCCATTATTGCAGAACGGAATTTTATGTTAGGAATGCTTTTCCTTTATATCTGATAATAAGCCAGCCTTTTAATAATAATAATTCATTTCACCAGTATATATCAAATGCTCACTATATACCAATGCTGTATTTAAATTATTTCATTTACTCTTCACAACAGCCCTTTGAGGTAACTACTCTTATCTCCATTTTTATAAATTGGTAACTAAGCCTTAAAGAGGTTAGGTAATTTCACCCAAAACTATAGAGTTAGTAAGACACAGCCAGATTCAAACCCTAGATTTTCTGCCTGGCATCAGATCCTATGCCCTTTCCATTGAGGGAGCCTGCCTTCCCATATCACAGAGTTTCTCTACCTTGACAGTGTTGGCAGCATGATAGTTACGATGGTGGACTGTCCCGTGTATTGTGGGGTGTCTAGCAGCGCACACTAAATGCCAATAGCAGCGCCTCTCCTTCCCCTCCCCAGGGTTGTGACAATCAAAAATGTCTTCAGCATTGCCAGACATCTTCTGAGGGGGCGGGTGTATCAAGATGGAGGCTCTGTTCATCTTGTTTTGAATGGAGCTCAACCTGCAGCCATTTGGTTTCCCTACCCCTAATTCTGTAGCTTTTCCTGTAAGATTAGTATATGGACCATATACATGGCTCAAGGGTTGTTTGCCTGTGATTCCCTGCAGGGCTGTGGTGGAGGCTGTGCATCGACTTGACCTCATCCTTTGCAACAAAACCGCTTATCAAGAAGTGTTCAAACCGGAGAACATTAGCCTGAGGAACAAGTAAGCTGAGACTCTATACACATCCTTAGAGTTTCTCTTTTCCTCTACACCTGAAACCCTGTCATATACAGACATATTCTCTCTTATCTCCTGACTTCATGGTACATAAATGGTCTGTGACATATCTGGCCTTCCTAAGAGGGAGAGGGGATCCCTCACTTTCTGCAGCTTCTATATCTAACAGACCGGTGCCATTAGAGTGGTGTTTGAGTTGGGGGAGTTGACTCTACTGCATAAGGGAAGAAAGAAAGAGATACAGAGGCTGAGTAGAAAGGAGAGAATGGTGCAAGGGAAGAAGATGAAGATTGTTAAGATTCTTACTGCTCCTGCCTGTATCTTGGGGCTCCACTGCCTTCTAGGACTGCTTGTCTTGTGTCCTACTGAGTGGGCCTGGATGTCTAATGGGAGACACAGATGTCTGTCAGTTGGGGTGTTGGCAGGTGCCTTCTTGCCCTCAGTTCTTGTGTCCCGCACGAAGGGATGGCCAGTCCCTCTCAGGCTTCTCTACATCCTCATAGGCTGCGTGAGCTCTGCGTCAAGCTTATGTTCCTGCACCCGGTGGACTATGGGAGGAAGGCTGAGGAGCTACTGTGGAGAAAGGTATACTACGAAGTTATCCAGCTTATCAAGACTAACAAAAAGGTAAGTGGAGGGCTTCTCTGGTGGCTCAGACAGTAAATAATCTCCCTGCAGTGCAGGAGACCTGGGTTGGATCCCTGAGTTGGGAAGAGTCCCCTGGAGAAAGGAATGGTTACCCACTCTAGTATTCTGGCCTGGAGAATTTCATGGACAGAGGAGCCTGGCAGACTACAGTCCATGGGGTCACAAAGAGTCAGACACAATTGAGCAACTTTGGCTTTTCAAGGGGAGGTCGTAGAGCTTGGAAAGAAGTTTGTCTAAAGAGGGGAAGCTAAGGAATGAAAAGAAAGCTAGGCAACTGGCCCAGAGCATGGCTGTAGGTAGCGCTATCAAGGAAGCGATAGAAAGGAGGGAGGGAGTCATATAGAATTAGGATTAGGAGAGGAGGGGAGCCTGACCCCAGGTAGGAGACCAGAGAAGGAGATCTAAGGGTATAGGGTTGACTCGTGAGTAAGAGGAGAGGTGGATAAAGTTCCAGACTTTATCCAGTTTCCAGAGCCAAAAAGATATGTTTATTTCTTCAGTGAGATAAATAAGATTAGGGACAGGGGAGCAGAACTCTGATCTTGCTGCTTAACTGGCCCCTTCTTTTTCCCTATCTCCAGCATATCCACAGCCGGAGTACCTTGGAATGTGCCTACAGGACACACCTGGTTGCTGGTATTGGCTTCTACCAGCATCTCCTTCTCTATATCCAGTCTCACTACCAGCTGGAACTGCAATGCTGCATCGACTGGACCCATGTCACCGACCCCCTCATAGGTCAGTGAAATCTGAAAGGTGGGCTGGAGGAGCAAGTTGGTTTGTTTCTACTTTGGCATTCTTATCCCTCAGTATCTATGTACCTTGTGACCCAGCCAGGCTGTGAAGATTCTAGAAGACATACAAATGCTTCATGAAATTTGGATTTAACCAAATAAGCATGTGAGTTGGGGTAAAGATCTTAAGGAAAGAGAGAGGCCTCTTTAGTTTGGGGTTATAGACTGATGTAGAGCCAGTGGGAGGGATGGAACGATCTAGAGGAAGTCTGGCACTGGAAGATGATATTGATAGCATTTTTTTTTCTCCCAGTTGGATTTGACTGGCACTTTCTTTTAACTTTAGAAATTGTTTCCTAGTATTTGATGAAATGACTACAGTATTTAGAAATATTGGGAAAATCATGGACAGTCTTTCAAGATAGTGCAAATCTCTTCTTTATTTTCTGAGGTACTGGAGCTATGGTTTACCTCCTTCTCTAGTTGATGGTTTTCTCTTCAGTTTGACTATCCTTTGGAGCTTCTTCCCTCTTCCCGCTTCCTCCAGCTCCCCTTGCTCTTCATACCTCCTGCCCTCCCCCAGCCCCCTGCCCCTCCCCTCACCAGCAGAAAGACATTCTGGGTCAGAGATGGAGGTTATGTCTGTGCCACTGTGTGGCAGCATTCTCTGATCAGAAGGCACTCTGTTTTATCCATTTGAAACACTTAAGAACAAAACAGTGGAGGGTTTCCTGGTGGTCTAGAGGTAAGGACTCAGCACTTTCACTGCCGGGACCCTGATCGATCTCTGGTCAGGGAACTAAGATCCTGCAAGCTGCATGGCCAAAAATAAAGCAATGTTATTCCAAGGCAGAATTCATAGGTGTCATATGAGATTGCCAGGAGGGTCCATAGCCTGAACAAAGATGACGAACCCTTATTTCAAAGAATTACTTCCCCAAACAACTTTATCTCCTTACAGATATTTCTCATTCAGCCAACTCAGCAACGTCTCTATAGTAAATATTGGGGAGGGCTTCTCAGAATGGGAGCTGCATACCTAGGAGAGTGTCTGCAAAGTGCAAGGGATACATGGATGGCCTCGAGCCAGATTGTCATTTGGATCCCAACTCTGTCACTTACCTGTTATGTGACTTTGATTTAACTGTAAAATGGAAGTAATAAGAGTAACTTACCCCTTGGGGTTGCCTTGAGGATCACTTCAGTTGGCCTTGTGATACACTTAGATCAGTACCTAGCACATAGGAGAACTGCCTCCCAAATAGCTGAAGCGCTTTGAAGTCCCAGGGCTGCCTGGGTAAAGGGAGCAGTGAGAGCCCAGGCGTCTGTGGCTCTGGCCACCACCTGTCCTCAGGTCAGACAAGTCTCCTCCACGGATGGGCTCTTCAACAGGCTGCCTTCTCCGTGACCTCCTCCGCCAGGCAGAAGGCAGCATTGCCTTTGGCCTCATCTATATGCCATTCTTCCTAGGCAAGTTTCCCATCTTTACCCAAACTTTTTACCCTTAGGTGGGGAGTAGCTCCCCAAGGCACCCACATACTTACACTTGACTTCACTTCTTCTTCCTTTCTAGTAACCTTCCTGTGATGAGCTTTCACATGACCTTTCCCCAGGCAGCTGTCCTAGGTTGAGGACCCTAGACCTTCTCTTCCAGTTCCTTCCTGTCCTGTGAATGACTTCTACCCAGGAGCCTCTGTCCCTACCTCTGTCCACCTGTGAGCCTGTGTCTTGGATGGGCGTCATCTCTGCCCCATAAGGCTGGGCTCCAGAACTAGACCTGGGTTCTTGATCTCCATTCTCCACCTAGGAAAGGTGTTTTCCAGAGGTAAGGTCAGAAGAATGCGCTTATAAACCTCTCTCTCTCTCTTTCTCAGGATGCAAGAAGCCAGTGTCTGCCTCAGGGAAGGAGATGGATTGGGCACAGATGGCATGCCACCGATGTCTGGTGTACCTGGGGGATTTGTGTAAGAATCAGAACCTTTCATTTGTCTCTGTTTGGGGCTCCAGGACAGGCTCCAGCTGTTCAAATTGTTGGTACCACCCTTTAAGCAACTGGAGGGCAGGAGGAGTAGTTTGGGCTCTGATAACTTTTTCCCTCCAGTCTGTTTAGTGTTTCTTTCTCTTCACTGTTCTTCCATGAGTCAGAAAGGATGAGTGAATGCAAGAAGAAGGGGAAAATGTCTTTGTGCTTTAAGAAAGTCAGGGTGATAACCTGGTTTTAGTAGTAAGTTCGGAAGGTGTTTTAATTTGATGTCCTTCTCTCTTGGAGTTTTCTTTTTCTTCATAGATTCCTAGGGGAATTACAGTTAGACCTCAGGGAGGACTTACCTACCTGAAGTACGTTTCTCAGAATGGAAAAGGACTCTTGCTTTATGCCCCCTGAGTCGCTAATCCTGATAGACAAAGACCTGTAGTCCTGTTAGGCTCCTGCTGTGTGGCTTTTGGATGCATTATCTGTAATTGACCTGAGGTGCCTCTCCCTGCCCTTATCCCACTCCTGAACCCTTTACAGGTGGGGGCACAGGGAGAATCAGGCTTCCCAGGTGGTAAAGAGTCCATCTGACTGTGCAGGTCCCTGTGTCGAGAAGGGAGGAGGAAATGGCAACCCACTCGAGTATTCTTTTCTGGAAAATTCCGTGGACAGAGGAGCCTGGTGGGCTGTAGTCCATAGGGTTGAAAAAAGTAGAACATGAGTGAGCAGATGCAGGCACATGTGTGCACACACACACAGAATCAGCTGCTTCACAGTAGATTGACCTAGTGTCATTAGTAATGTCTTCTCTCTAGAACTGAGCAGTTGAATTCCAGAACCAAATATCAGAAGTCATTTCAAGCATTAATATATGCTGTAGCTCCCCTTCCTTGGGAAGAGATAATCAAGAAGAGCCTCTTTACAAACACTAAATATTCTTTACGTTTTGGACCTACCAGCAAGGAAGTGAGAGTTGAACAATTTGCCCATAGTCATGTAGACTTCCAACTGTGCCAGAGACCCAAACAGCCTGCCTTCTAGCTCAGGTATCTTCCTCCCAGGCTCCTATTACAGCTCTCTAGAGTGGACTTCCAAACTAGGGGAGGTGTTTTCTGAAGCATGGAATTATCGTATTTCTTTTCTTCCTCCCCCTCCTTACAGCACGGTATCAGAATGAACTAGCTGGCGTAGACACTGAGCTGCTAGCTGAGAGATTTTACTACCAAGCCCTGTCAGTAGCTCCTCAGATTGGTAAGTGGACTCCCCACTGGGGCCTCCCAACCCAGCAGCATTTTCTAAGAGGAAAACAGTGTTGAGATGGCAGGCAGGTATACTCACTTCCCCCTAGGTCCTCCTCACTCAGTTCTTTCATACTTCACCTTGGTTCTGAATTCTTTCCCAAGTAACACACACTCAGAAGATGGTGGAAGAAGAAGAGAAATGGGAGAGTCTTGAACTAAGAGGGAAGGAGGCAGAAAAGAAGGGAAAGAAGATGGCTTCCTCATCTCTGGTGTCTTTGTAGAAAGAGGAGACTGTGCTTCAGCTGCCACTATGGAGGCACAGTGAGGGAAGAGATGAGGCTAAATTACAGGAAGAGATGGGGACTAGCATGTCAGAAGGAGAACTCAAAGGCAAGAGACTGAGCCAAGATGAGAGGGTTCCAGGAGTTGAGTCAGTGTTGGAAGAGCCACAGCTGCTGTTGAAGGAGTCGCACCCGTCAGTGCTGAGTCCCTGAGGGCCAAGTGGAATTAGACTGGTAGGACATGAGTGTGGAATCAATAACCCTCTGGGGGAACAGGATTAGCTGCTGACCACCTGAGAGACCAGTGTCTCCCGCAGAGCCACTGTTCTCCACATGAGTTCTCTGATGCTCAGCATGGGTTGGGCCGGCAGCTTTCAGTGAGTGTTGTGGCCACAGACTGTGTGACTCCTCTTTCTCTACAGGAATGCCCTTCAACCAGCTGGGCACCCTTGCAGGCAGCAAGTACTATAATGTGGAAGCCATGTACTGCTACCTGCGCTGGTGAGTGTTTGGCAGCTCTTTCCCAGCTTTCACGTCTGCACAGTTCCTGCTTTGTCCTCTCTTTCCGTTCTCCCTTCTCTAGCTCCTGAGGAAGACAGATGGGAGAATGGTGAGGCCGGGGGAGCCTCCTCAGGGACCCTGCTTCCTGGCAGCCCCACTGCTTTTCGCACAGCCGCCTGGATTTGTAGGCACTTGGGCAGCTCATGTAGCTGTCTGCTATCATGAAAGCTAACAGGGTAGCTACCTTCCCGAAGAAGGAGATAAATTGGATGCAGTTGGTAAAATCGTACCAAAGTAACCTCTGACAAGAACTTCAAATTGTAGAGCTTTAGTGTCATGAAGTGACAGGCATGACAGACAGCATGGGGGGATCAGTTTAGCAGGGTGGATTACTGCTTCCCTGGATCTCATTCTCATTTCTTAGAATTAAAAAACAACAACAAAACACAGTTTTTTCAGGGCACCCACAGTTGGTTAGACTTAGTTTACTGAGTCACCGTAACCAAATGCACGTGAGACTGACAGGTAAGTGAAAAGGCTTTGATTAAAGTTTAGTGAGACGTGGACTGCCGGGAAGCGCACTGTTGCCACCTCATGAGGGCCAGCGTCTACCTGAGAAGCCAAAGCAGTCTCGGTAGTTACATAGTGAATTGGCTTTCAAGGCCCAGAGGGAGTAAGGTGGTCTTATAGCTTAAATGATCGACTACTGAAGTGTAAATTACGATGCCTAATTCTGCCGTAGAATTCCAGGCTGTGGTCCTTGATTCACCTGGTCAAGGAAACCTATTTTCAGTATCAATAAATATTTGCCCTTATCTAGATCAGGCACTGTGTTTTTATTTATTTTTTAATTGAAGTATAGTTGATTTACAATGTTGGGTTAATTTCTCCTGTACAACAAAGTTATTCGGTTATATATACCTTTTTAAAAATTTTACTTTTGGTTGCTCTGGGTCTGTCGCCACGAGCAGGCTTCCCTAGTTGCGGTGCCTGGACAGTTCGTTGCGGTGGCTTCTCCGGTTGTGGGGTACAGGCTCTCGGCGCGTGGGCTTCAGGAGTTGCAGATGTGGGCTCAGTAGGTGTGCCTCTTGGACCCTGGAGCGTGTGAGCTTCAGTCGTGTGGCTCACAGGCTCTAAGGCGTGTGGGCTCAGTAGTTGGGGCACAAGGGCACAGTTGCCCTGTAGCATGTGGAAGCTACAAATGCCTGGACCAGGGATCAAACCCCATATGCTCTGCCTGGGCAGGCAGATTGCTATCCGCTGTACCACCAGGGAAGTCCTGTACGTTCTTATAGTCTTTTCCCTTAGGGTTTATCACAGGATGGATGCTGAGCATAGTTGCCTGTGCTCTACAGGAGAACCTCGTTTATTCATTCTGTATACAATACTTTGCATCTGCTAACCCCAAACTCCCAGTCCATCCCTCCCCCACCTTCCCCTTGGCGACCACAACTCCCTTCTCTAGGTCTGTGAGTCTGTTTCTGTTTCACAGATACGTTCATCTGTGGCATATTTTAGGTTCCACATACAGGTGGTATCCTATGGCATTTGTCTTTTTCTGACTTACTTCATTGAGCAGGATAATCTCTAGTTCCATCCATGTTGCTACAAATAGCATTATTTCATTCTTTTTTTATGACTGAGTAGTAGGCCGTTACATAGTATAATATATGTGAGCCCTGTCTTTATTCATTCAGCTGTAGATGCATATTTATGTTGTTTCCATGACTTGGCTGTTGTAAATAGTGCTGCTATGGCACCAGTGGTAAAGAACCCACCTGCCAATGAAGGAGAAGTAAGAGGTGTGGGTTTGATCCCTGGATCAAGAAGATCCCCTGAAGAAAGGCATGACAGCCCACTCCAATGTTCTTGTGTTTTTTTGGTGAATCCCACGGACAGAGGAACCTGGCAGACTACAGTGCCTGGGGTTCCGCAGAGTTAAGCACAGCCAGGACAACCTAGTGTGCGCGCACGTGAGCACCGGGGTGCGTGTGTCTGCTTGACTTACTGTTTTGTCTGGGTATACTCCCAGGAGTGGGATTGCAGGATCATGAGGCAATTCTGTTTTTAGTTTCTTGAGGAATCCCATACTGTTTTCCATAACGGCTGCACCACTTTACATTCCCACCAACGGTGTAACGGGGTTAGCTTTTTCCACCTTCTCCTGCATTTATTATTTGTGTATTTATTCTTGCATATGATTACCAGGTTTCTACCCTCCCATTGAATCTTTCCCATTCCTTGTATGCCTTCCAGGGAATGCCCCCCTTTCTTGTCCTGGATCCCGTATCACATTCATAATTATGATTTAGGGTGAGTCACTTGCAGAGAGCCAAGTACATCCAGGTTTGGGAGGTGCCCACTAAGGTCCTCTTCTACGATGCCTAAACAGTTATATCTCATGTTTTGTGGGTTAGGCATTTGCCTAGGGTCAGTCTGGCAGTCTTCCTCCTGGTGGCACTGTCTAGGGTCAGGCAGTGGTATTCGGCTGGTCTGGTGTCTGATGTGTCTGGAGAATTGGCTTATCTGGACCCCTTTCCCTCTCCTTTTAGTCTTGGGGCCTCTCCATGTGGTATCTTCCTCAAGGTAGATGGACTTCTTACATAGTGGCTCAGGACTCCCAACAGCAAATAATGACCCAAGAAACTTGAAACTAGGGTCTGCCCGTCTCTTAAGGCCTGGGCCTGGAAACTGGTGGCGTCACTCCTACAATGCATTCTCGGCCAAAGCTTTTCAATGGTCGTTGCTTCCCACCCCCACCCCCCTGCCAAGGTTGAAAGGAAGGTGACATAGAACCCACTTCTCAGTGGAAGGAATATCAAAAAATGTATAGCTGTACTTCATTCACCTCTAACATGTATTTCTTCTTTTCTATACCTTGCTTTTTATAGTTAAAAGATGTTTCAGGGACTTCCCTGGTGGTCCAGTGACACAGAATCAATCTCTATTTGGGGAACTAAGATCCCACATGCCATGGGGCATGACCAGAGGGAAAAAATAAAATAATAAAAATTTTTAAAAGACATTTCAAACAACAAGACATTTTTAAAAAGTATAGCATGCTGTTAGTCTTTGTGGTAGGGAGGTCGGGGTTGGAGACTGAGCGGTACTGTGTTTAGCTGTGTGGCCTTTGCATTATACTTGATCTCTCAGGCTTCATTCCCTTGTCTGTACATGTGGGCAGTAGGAGGGTGCAGTGCCTGACAGAGTGGGGTGCTCAGTATATATTTGCATTTGAATGAATATTGTGAAGATTAACTAAAATAGAATATGTAAATACCCTTAATGCTTGTTAAATGCCACCTATTAAGTGCTCTGCTTTTAAAAAGATGAAAAATAGTGTATTTCAGCGATGGTGACTAAGTTATGTTTGTAACATTGAATGGGATTAATTGTCCCATATCTGGATGCAGAGGAGATACAGATGTCATCATTACTCTGATTAATCTGAAAGTTGTATGTGTGTGGTTTTATTAGGAAAGATAGTTTTCACCCTCAGTCTGTATGTGAAAGAGGCGGCTGGGGGCAGCCTGTATTTACTAGAAACAGTGCTCCTGGGACATCCCTGGTGGTCCAGTGGCTGAGACTCCACACTCCCAATGCAGGGGGCCAGGTTCGATCCCTGGTTGGGGAACTAGATCTCACACGCCACAACTAAGACCTGGCGCAGCTAAGTACAGAAATAAGTATTTAAAAGAAAAACAGTGCTTCCTAAATCCCTGGAAAACTGACATTTCCCCTCTCCTCCTCTGCCAAGACTCAGTAGCTCACCTCTGTCTCCTTCAGCATTCAGTCGGAAGTGTCCTTTGAGGGGGCCTATGGAAACCTCAAGCGGCTGTATGACAAGGCAGCAAAAATGTACCACCAGCTGAAGAAGTGTGAGACTCGGAAACTCTCTCCCAGCAAGAAGCGGTGAGCGGGGCCTGTGGGAAGAGGGGGTCTTCCTGCAGTTTGTGCAGTAGGACCACAGGGAGCTGTTCGCCATCTACCTTGGGCTCCTCTTATTTCAGATGTAAAGACATTAAGAGGTTGCTGGTGAACTTTATGTATCTGCAAAGCCTCCTGCAGCCCAAAAGCAGGTGAGTAGAAGAGAGTGTGAGCAAGAACTGTGTCCTGGGAGCCCCGTCCACAGTGGCTCCTTTATGGCAGGGGACTTGGAGAGGAGGGCGGGGGCTGGTGAATTCTGTCTCTCAATTGGAAATTCTTGAGCTGGTTAGTCCTTTCTCGGCATCCCTCACTGTCTCACCCTAGGTTCCATGCCCATTCTCTGGGTGGCTCACCCTCTGGCAGATTAGGCGCTTACTGGAAGTTGAAGGAATGGCCGAATGGGAAGCCCACCCACATCCCTTCCACTGTATGTCTGCCCTTCCCGTGTTATTCTGTCTGCTTTAGAGATCAGCCAGCACTGAGTCCCCCTCCTCCTCTCTGAAGTCTCCCTTGTAGGATCCCATAGTCTTTTCTCTGAATCCTGTATTCCCAGCTCTTTGTGCCTGCCTCAGCCCCCATCACTGACCTCCCATTACTCCTGCGCTTCCACAGCTCCGTGGACTCAGAGCTGACATCACTTTGCCAGTCAGTCCTGGAGGACTTCAACCTCTGTCTCTTCTACCTGCCCTCCTCACCCAACCTCAGCCTGGCCAGTGAGGATGAGGAGGAGTATGAGAGTGGATATGCTTTCCTCCCGGATCTTCTCATCTTTCAAATGGTCATCATCTGCCTTATGGGGGTGCACAGCTTGAAGAGAGCAGGTAACTCTCCCTATGTCCCTCTTTTCTCTCCCACTGGCTTCTGGGATCCTCACTACCCTTTTCTGCAGCTCCTTATCCATAAAGTAGCTTCCACAAGTAGTCCCTTCACTACCTGTGTCTCTGCCTGTAGGAGAGAGCCCTGAAGGAGCTCCTAGTGAACAAACAAAGGCAACAGCATATTCCCACCCCCTCCACCCTCCCACACGCACAGATACATGCACCCTTGTCTGGGACCAAGGCAGACAGTGGTTGAGATGCTTAACTGTTGATCCAGATGGAATTCAGACTTGGTGGCAGTGGGGCCGGGGGCAGTTAGTTTCTGCCAGAGGTATATGCAGAGCAAGGTTGGATGGAAGGGAGGGAGAGACGGGACTGGGTGTGAACATGCTGGGGAGGGGCCTGTGTGAACACATCAGAGCTGGGCAGGATGAGGTGGGACAAGAGGAAGCAGGATGAGCTGACACATTGCACGTTACATGGTGGGAGTGCAGAGACCTGAGAAATCTTTTTTAACCTTAGAGAAAGTTTTTAGAGGTAATTAAATCCTTGGGAGAGTTGAGAACAGGTGAGATGAGGTTGGAATTAATGGTGCTTCCTACTCTTCAGGGCCATTAGCCCCTAACACTGGCTTTCCTGGGTTTAGGATCCAAGCAGTACAGTGCAGCCATTGCCTTCACCCTGGCCCTCTTCTCCCACCTCGTCAATCACGTCAACATCCGGCTGCAAGCTGAGCTGGAAGAGGGCGAGAATCCCGTCCCGGCGTTCCAGAGCGATGGCACAGGTACAGGGATGGGGGGGTTGTGGCTGTGGAAAGGTTAGCGTGGGGTGTGGGGATCCTGGGAGGGGAACACAGGTGTGGCGGGGTGGGGGCTGTCAACGCCTGCCAGTGTCCCAGCGTTGACCCTCCTCTTTCCACAGATGAACCGGAGTCCAGGGAACCCTTGGAGAAGGAGGAGGAGCCGGGGCCTGAGCCTCCTCCTGTAGTACCTCCAGAGGGAGAGGTCAGAAAGAGTCGGAAGTTCTCCCGCCTCTCCTGCCTCCGCCGCCGCCGCCACCCACCCAAAGCAGGTGATGACAGTGACCTGAGTGAAGGCTTTGACTCGGACTCAAGCCATGACTCGGCCCGGGCCAGTGAGGGCTCGGACAGTGGCTCCGACAAGAGTCTTGAAGGTGGGGGAACAGCTTTTGACGCTGAGACAGATTCAGAAATGAACAGTCAAGAGTCCCGATCAGACCTGGAAGATATGGAGGATGAGGACGGGACACGGTCCCCAGCCCTGGAGCCATCTCGGGCCAGGTCAGAGGCTCCTGAATCCCTCAATGGGCCTCTGGGCCCCAGCGAGGCCAGCATTGCCAGCAATCTACAAGCCATGTCCACCCAGATGTTCCAGACCAAACGCTGCTTCCGACTGGCCCCCACCTTCAGCAACCTGCTCCTCCAGCCCACCACTGAAGCACCCGTCTCGGCCACCCTCAGGCGCTGTGTCAATGGAGATGTGGACAAGCCTTCAGAGCCAGGTATGTGGGCCTCTCTCCATTGTCCTGCGGGTCCACACCTATGTACTGTCAGCACTCACTTGAGAGAGGCTGCTCTTTTCTCCGAGTACTTCTCATCCCTACCCTTGCTGCCTTGCTTCCGGCCTCTGCCTGTAGTGTGGCCCAGGAGCTTTTCCCTGGAGATCCCCTCTCCTGCTCACTTGGTCATTCTCAACTCCCAGCTGATTTTGTGGTCCTATTCTCCTCCCATTCCCACCTTGCCCTGTGGGTTTGGGGTTTTCCTCCCCACACAACACTGTAGCAACAACTTCTGTGCTATCCCAGGTCTTGCCAGGGCTCCTGGAAACTAGAAAATCCAGCACCCACTAGGAGGGCAGGTAGATTGGAACAAGACATTTCTTCTGAGGGCCTTCCCCTGAGGTGCAGAGGGAGCACCTGGTCAGCGGCCACGAGCGTTTGTGGCGTCTACACTGTGCAAGCATCAGGCTGCACTTTTTAGGGTCTTAGCTTATTTAACTTTCACAGCAGTCTTTTTTTCTTACGAGTTTTTTGTTGTTGTTTTGTGTTTTTAGTTTTTTTGGCCACACCTTGTGACATGTGGGATCTTAGTTCCCTGACCAAGGATTGGACCCGTGCCTCCTACATTGGAAGCACTGAGTCTTTACCACTGGACCCCCAGGGAAGTTCCCACGGCAGTCTTGTGGTGGGAGAGTCATCATCCCTGTTCTGAATGCTGTCCCACTAAGCTTTTGTGCAATGCTCCTTTATCCTGGAACATGCTTTCCCTCCCTTGCTCTGAGTGTGTTGCTTGGCTAATTCTCACTTGCCTTCTAGATTTTGCCTTATGAATCACTTGGTGTGGGAGTCCTCCGAGGGTCAGCTTCCTGTGGTCTCCTGTAGCTTCTATACCTCCACAGCTTCCAGCGCTTTCCCATTCAAGTGATGATGTCCGTTGGCTTGTATGTGTGCCCACCAGTACCATGAGCCTTTTGAGGGCAGGGCAGTCCATGTTTTGTCTGTTGCTGTATCCCCATTACCAAACACAGGGCTTGGCACAGTGCTGGGGCTTAGGAACTACTGAATGAGTAAAAGAAATGAGGAGGCTGATGCTCAGAGGTGGAGTGTGACCTGTGTCGTGTTCTAACCTGCAGGCTTACAGAGCTGGGAGCTGGAAGTAGTTTTAAATTCTGTACCCTTTTTCACCCTACCTGTAGCTCCTTTCTGTCTGCCCTGCCTTTTGCACAGAATGAGCACATCATAGATGTCAGTTGAGTGAGTAGCTGTAGATCTCACAAATTAGCTCGTATTTTAAAAGGCACGAGGCTCTTGGCTTAAAAGCAATCAGTTAGTGGACCTAGAGAAATCAGGCCGGAATCTCATTCCTCTCTTCTCACATCAGAATTCTTCAGAAGAGTCCAGGCAGGTGGGCGCACGCGCCTCTCAGAGCCGAAGTCTTGCCGTGTGTCTGCTAGTTGCTCATCCCAGTTCTCTGTCTCCCACTCCCAGCCTCTGAAGAGGGCTCGGAGTCGGAGGGAAGCGAGTCCAGTGGGCGCTCCTTTCGGAACGAGCGGAGCATCCAGGAGAAGCTGCAGGTCTTGATGGCCGAAGGCCTGCTCCCTGCTGTGAAAGTCTTCCTGGACTGGCTGCGGACCAACCCCGACCTCATCGTTGTGTGTGCGCAGGTGCGTCACCCCACGCCACTGCCCTCTTTAGGTCCCAGGGTGTGAGGGGAGGGCTGGGCCAGCCTCAGCGGGGCGTGGGAATCCCCTCAGCTGGGCTGGGCAGGCAAAAGGTGTTGTCAAGTACCTGTTGTGTGCTGAATCCTAATGCTTTTTACAGGCTAGGCTTAGGCATGACCTTTACCCTCAAAGAGCCTGTGGCCTGGGCTGGGATACAAGTCTTGTGGACTGGGAAAGTGAGAAAGCTGCTTATTCGGCTTTGTGTCCCCAGCGCTAGGCATAATGCTGGCTGTAGTGAGTAATGTTGGTGAAAATACATGTTCAAGGGCTAACCTTGGTAGGTAAACATCAGCACCCAGAGAAAAGAGAGGGCACAGCGTGGCGACAAGAGAGATGGGCCTAGGCAGGGACAGGGTGCACAGACGAGGCGCAGCTGCTCTGGGCAAGGAAGTGGCTTAAGAGAGTTCTGCAGCTGGAGCGAGCAGTGTCAGAGGTGGGCGCCCATGGAGGCTGGCTGGGTTGATGGCGGCCTCCTTACCTTCTCAGGTTCAGAGTCTTCATCTCAAGCCTCTGGTGTTCTGAGGCTTTTCCTCAATGTGGTTTTATTCCAGAAGCAGACCTGCCTGCTGTGGAAGACCCTTTTCCCTGTCAGTTGCCCTCTTCCCTCAAAGAGAGAGTTAGGTCAGGGCCAGGCACACCCTGGGGCGTGTGCTTGTGCCTGAAAACAGCTAGTTAGTCACCGTTAGTCATCGAGGGTGGTGAAGTGAAGATGGCGGTCCAGGCCGCTTCCCCAGAGAGCTGGCCCCGTGTGTGCACCTGGAGGGCTGAAAGGAGAAGTTTGTGCTAGAGAGACGCTTCTTCCAGCGCTCTAGCTTTTTCCATTACCATGAACCAGAGAGTTCTTCCTGTGGTTTCACACCTTCCCTTTTCATGAAGCCTTCAACTGCTGATGAAGCTCACTGAAGCTTCAGGGTTCCCCTTCTTCATTCCTTCCTGTTTTCCAAGTCCTCTGTAAGCCCCACTTTTGTTAATTTTTTTGTTAACGCTTTTAGGCATGTGACCATAGCCCTAGACCTCCCAAATCTAGTGCTTCTCTGGTTCACTGCCAGCCTCCAGTACTGCCCCAGCTAAAGACTTTCTCTTCTGTCTCTCTCTCTCAAGAGCTCTCAAAGTCTGTGGAACCGCCTGTCTGTGTTGTTGAACCTGTTGCCAGCTGCTGGCGAACTCCAAGAATCTGGTGAGTGAGTCCCTGGCACTGCCCTCCCTTCCCCTCTCCCTCACTGGCCACGGACCCCCCCACCCACCCCCCTACCCCCCTGGTAACCTGGCGCTTAGGGTAAGGAGGTTAATGCGATTCACTGTGTCACCTCCCTAACACACAGCAGTCATTGTGGTCTGGGCTTCTCTCGTTCCCTGCCCGGACACTGCCCCACTGTAGGCAGGTGGCCTGGGCCACCAGGGAGTGTGCTTGCCGAGCGGTCCTCTAGCCCTTCCAGTTTTGGTCTCCTAAAGCTCTGCCTGACGGCCCTGTGGACCATCTCTCCTTTCCTCCCCTCCCTGCATCTCTCCCCACCTTCTGTCCAAGGAGTATGTCCTGCCTGGGAGTTCCCAAAGGGAAGCACTGTGTGCCTCCGACCGGGGGCTCCCACAGCGCAGGGGCCTCATGTGTCCTCTTTTCTCCCCAGGCCTGGCCCTGTGTGCTGAGGTCCAGGAGCTGCTTGAAGGCTGTGAACTGCCTGACCTCCCATCTAGCCTGCTGCTCCCAGAGGACACGGCCCTTCGCAACCTGCCTCCCCTCCGGGCGGCCCACAGACGCTTTAGCTTTGATACAGCTCGGCTCTTGCTCAGCACCTTAGAGGAGGTGAGGCCGGCACTCCTCGTGCCACAGGCTTTGTCTTTGAAGATTCAGTAGCAAAGCAGGAGCTCGGGCTGGGGGTGGGGCTGGGGGGCAGGCTGGCACCCCTTCTATCCAGACATGGAGCATGTCCCTGGCTGCAGCTCTGAGTCCTTTTTCACTCAGTGAACCATCTGGGCTTCCTGTCATTCTTGGCAGGATGTCCATCCACAGTGTCTCTCTTTGTAGAACAAGCCATCTTCCCCTTTCCCCACCTTTTGGAGAGGACAGAACAAGTAAATTATTAGGGCTTTAAAATCTCTGTTGATCTCTTTTCTCTTCTGAGCCCAGCCTCCTCTAAGCTGAACAGCACACAGAGAAGGTTGGAGCTGGATGGGAATGTGCTGCCCATTTAGTCCAGAGACTTTCACCCTTGAGTCTGTGTCACCACATGGGCTGTCCGGGGGCAGCAGAGGGAAGCCAAGTGGACTGGCGTACCAGCACCATGCACACAGGCGCGCGCGCGCACACACACACACACACACGCCCTTTGGTTTCTCCTTCTCCAGCCGGAGCAGGTTGGCTTTATGCTCTGTTTTATATTTTAGCACTCTAGGTTAAGACTTTTGTTTGATTGGGAAAGAAGGGTTTTGCTGACCAAGAACTTAAGTTGGAAATGGTGACGTAGTCTGTCCTCTCGTTGTACATGTTAGGATTGAGCCCTAGAGGAGAGAGATGCATGAGAACCCAGGTCTCATGTCTCCCAGCATGTGGCCTTGTCGCTGTCTCTCTTCTCAGCCCTGAGTCCTGCTTCTCCAGTCCTTCTCAGAGTCTCCTCCCCCTGTGTGGTCCCTCTCTTTCTGGTAGCTACAGGCTCTGGGCCTCGGTGCTCCTCTTCTCCCTACACACCTCAGGCCTTTGCAGGGAGCCCGTGTTGCTGAGGGGGCTGGACTGGCGGAGGGCGGGGAGGGGAGGAGGAAGGAGCCCTGGCGGGGGCAGGTGAGCTTAGCAGACTCTGCTTAGCCAGGCTGGCTCCCGTGTCTCCACAGACAGTCGTGCGGATCTGCTGCATACGCAGCTTTGGCCACTTCGTTGCCCGCCTGCAAGGCAGCATCCTGCAGTTCAACGCAGAGGTCGGCATCTTTGTCAGCATCGCCCAGTCTGAGCAGGAGAGCCTGCTGCAGCAGGCCCAGGCCCAGTTCCGCATGGTGAGTCAGGCTGCCCCTCCCTGTCCGCTCTGCTCCCACAGGCTCACTGAGAAACCACGGCCAGAGGCTCAGACATGCTGTGGCCCTCGACTGAAGAACCTGGTCACTGGGGCCAGGGCAACAGAGACCGAGCCTGGGGAGACCAGAGGGCCGGGATGGGGAGTGAGAGGTGCTTTGAGCAGGGGCAGCCTGGCACCGCCGCTGGATCTCGACTGACTGGGGATTGAGGGCCATTTCTGTCACCTCCCAGTCTGAATTGAGCAAGTCACTTAACCTTGCTAAACCTGTTTCCTCATCAGTTACGTAGGAATAGTACAATCAGCTTTATGGGGTTGTTGTGACTAGGGCATGGTAGTGAACGTCAGGCACTTGGCGTGTTGTATTAGGCAGTGTGTGTGCTCAGCAAATGCTCCCTGACTGAGGTTCCTGCATCAAACACCATGCAGGAACCTCCCATCCCACAGGAGCCCCGAAGGGTAGGAGGCGGCCTCTGTGATTTCTTTCCCATTCAGTCGTTCGTTCTACAGATATTTACTGAAAATCTGCTGTGTATCAGTAGCCTAGGCCTGGGGGTTACAGCCGCAGACAAGACAGGCCTGTGTCCTGTGGTGCTGGTGCTTTGTGGCAGCAGCCGGGCTCTGGGGCCTGCGCAGCCCTGGCGTGTTGTCCTGCCCCAGCTCAGTGGCACTGGCACATTTGGGTGGTGGTGTCTGGCACAGCAAACACAGCCCATGTGTCCTGGTGAGCCCAGGGCTTCCTCATCTCAAGCCAGTCTCCTCCCCCATGTTCTTCCTTTCCCCATCCACAGGCTCCCCCACCTCTGAGCACCCCCTTCCTGCAGATGGGAAGCAGCACTGGCTCCCCAGAAACTCCCTTGCTGTGTTAAAAGCAAGCACATTTTGTTAAAAACTAACTTTTTATGTTAAGACTTTTATTCCTATTCCATAGGGGAAAACAAGGGGGCTTACAAAAATAATTATGGGGAAGTTACACAGCTTCAGAAAATGTGGAGTGTTTGCAGGCATTTCCTTTGGCCTAGAACTCCTGAAGACTCCTCCTGGGGGCGGGGAGTACTTGAGAGCCCCTCTGGTGTGCTGCTGGACCCACAGGCCACTCTGGAGCCAGGCCACACTGCCTGCTGGGACTGCATCCTGCGCCACCCGAGGCAGGGTTTCCACCCTAAGGGGTTCAGCTCCCAGTGGTGACAGCAGCGGCTCCTTGTCATACTGCCACCTCCCATCGTGTATCGAGTTCTCCGTGTGCAGAGCTGCTTTGCATGCGACATCTCAGGTGCCTGCATCCTCACTTCATAGGCGAGGATGCACAGAATGTCAGAGGGAGGTGTGGGCGGCTGAGCCAGGGCCCTGGAATTGGAAAGATCTGGCTCCTGTCCTTGTTCTAAGCTGCTCTGGGGGCTCAGCTTCTCCACAGGCCAGGGGGGCCGCTGCTCTGCTCTCCAGGCTCTCATGTCTGCTTGGGTTAGGGAACCCCTCGTTCCCCATCACCCGGTCTTCTGCATCCCTTCTTTCCTTTCTCTACCAGTGTTTCTCAAAGGGGATACTCTGGACGGGGGTAAGAGGTGGACACTTCCTACCGATAGTATAATTACCAAAACTAAGAAAATAGGACTGGTGCAGTACTGTCAACTACAAGCTTTATTCAGATTTCACTAGTTTTCCTGCAAATCTCTTTTTTTATTTTCCCCGAGGATCCCACATTACATTTGATTATTAATGTCTCCTCAGTCTTTGCTTGTCTTTTATGATCTTGACACTTCTAAAGAGTACTGGTCAGCTGCTCTGTGGAGTGACCCTCACATGGCTTTGTCTGGCATCTTCTCATGATCAGGAGGAGGCTTACATCCCAGGTTACTGTTTTAAATCCTCACTCTGATGATGCCAGTTTGTTCATCAGAGAGTCTTTAATGGTTCCCCGTGTCTTCTAGAATAAGTCCCCATTCTTAATTTCATCTTTAGACCATATTCATCTAGAAGACAAAGGAAAACCATCACGGGCCTTTTAGTCAGGGCCATGGTGGGCCACAGATGGTTTTTGAAAGATTTCTTTGGTTGTCAGCAGAGAAAATGGGTTGGAGGCAGAGAGCAGAAAGAAGGTGGTTTTAATAGTCTAGGTTGGGGGTACTGGCTTAGGCTAGGGTTGTGCTTTGAAAATAGAAGGATGCAAAGGGGTGTGCGTGAATTTTTTTTTTTTTTTTTAAAGGAGGTACAGTTGACAGGACTGGGAGGCTGATAACTTCTGGGGCTGAGAGGAAAAAGTCGAAGCTGGTTATCTTTCTGACTTGACAGATGGTGGTTTATTTAGCAAGCTGGGGAACATGGGAGGATTAGAAGCAGCTTTGGAGAAGCAGATCGGGCTGTTGAGTTGGGTATATACTTCTCGAACTCAGGAGTGGTCAGGTCTGGGCTGCAGCTGTAGATTTTGGAAGAAGTTTGCAGGTGGAAGGTGACAGAAAGTGAGGGGTTGCATGAATGGTGTTCCCTGGGAGGAGGGGAGGATGAGGGGGCCAGAGGTGAGACCAGACAGGTGCTGGCCCCGCCTTTCCTTCCTGGGGGCGTGGGCTGCTAATGGGAGGTGTTCAGATTGCACCAGAGTGGTATTTTGGCTCCCACGCCTACCTTCCCCTCACTTAGCAGAAGCAATAGAGAGTTGACTTATATAAGGCTGTACCTATTCCAGACCCGAGGAATCCCTTTTGGAATTCTTGATCACTGGAGAAAGGAATATTCCCCCAGCTCCTTGTCCCAAGCTTAACACCTGTTTCTTTCCCCCCTTGTAGGCACAGGAGGAAGCTCGGCGGAACAGGCTGATGAGAGACATGGCCCAGCTACGACTTCAGGTAGGAAGCCAGGGCCCAGCACTGCTTCTGCTCCTGACCTGTTGCTGCCTGAAGCCCCCGCTGTGGCCTCCACCTCGCCCTGACTACCCTCAGCCTCGTAGACTGCCCCCCACTGCGACTGGTCACTGAGCCTTTGTGCTCCCGTCCTGCCTTTACTTCTCTTTTCCTTCTCTTCCTCTTAACCATTGTTCCTGTCTACTTTTCCTCTGAAGCCATTCGTAGGAAATGGCAGCAGGAGGAGTCCCATAAGAGCCACCTTGAGAAGCATTCTCCCCCAACCCAGCCCGCACACAGCTCCCCCCCGACCCTGCCTTCTCTCAACAGCTTGAGGTCTCTCAGCTGGAAGGGAGCCTGCAGCAGCCCAAGGCACAGTCAGCAATGTCTCCCTACCTCGTCCCCGACACCCAGGCCCTCTGCCACCACCTCCCTGTCATCCGCCAGCTGGCCACCAGTGGCCGCTTCATCGTCATCATCCCAAGGACAGGTGAGTGCATTGGAGAGGTCGGGGCACAGAGTAAGGCTGAAAGAGAATCTGGCTGGGGATTGAGAGGCCCTTATGCAGGCCCAGCTCACACACAGTGCCCTTGGTCAAGTCCAGCCACCTCTCTCAACTTCGGTCATGTCATCTGTGAAGGGGGCATGACCATC
This sequence comes from Bos javanicus, assembly GCF_032452875.1. Taxonomy (NCBI): domain Eukaryota; kingdom Metazoa; phylum Chordata; class Mammalia; order Artiodactyla; family Bovidae; genus Bos; species Bos javanicus. The sequence goes on from NC_083870.1 coordinate 14,707,192, forward strand.
TCTGTCAAACCCTGACTCACAAGGAGGTTGGGAGAAGCAGGTGAGAAAATCTGAGGGAAAGCAGTTGGTAAGTTCCCAAGTGCACTGTTGGCAGGAGGTCAGTCAGACCTTCGGGGCTCCTGTGGGGGCTGCAGTGTGTCCTGGAGCGAGTGCAGGTGCTTCTGCAGAGCTCTCATCACAGCAGCCGGAGCTCACCTGTTTTGTCCTTCCCCCACCCTCACCATGTCCGCCAGTGATCGATGGCCTGGATTTGCTGAAGAAGGAACACCCAGGGGCCCGGGATGGGATCCGATATCTGGAGGCAGAGTTTAAAAAAGGGAACAGGTGAGTGCAGGCCTGGCTGGACCTGTCCTGAGCCCAGGTCAGCACAGATGCCTGTGTGTTCCTGGTGTAAGACACATGCTCGTGGTCCCTGCTCACACTTGGCTCACGGCCTGGGGAAGGAGGCCAAGGATATAATTATTAGTCAGGGGGTTAGGTGCTGAAATAAACAATGATTGGAGGAGCCAGGAGCCCTGTTGGGGAGCATTGGCCTGCTGTCCATCTGCCTCTGGGGCAAACATGGGATCAGTGTCAGTGGGGAGAGGGGAGCAAGCCCCCAACTCAAGCCATGGGCGCTTTTGCAGGAGTTTCTCCTGCTTTAGGTGATCAGGTTGACCAGGGGGTTCCCACGGTTCAGGGGTGAGGGGTGGCAGCGTGTAGGTGCTCAGCCCAGCACAGGCCCTTCCTTCTGGCCTTTGGGGCCAGAAGAGGACTAGGCACTGGGTGTTGGGAGGAGGGAGAGAGCTCCCCGCTCTCTGCTGGCTGGCCCACCCTCCTCTGCATCTGCCCTTGCCTGGCCAGGAAGCCACACAAAGCCTTCTTGTTTGGACCTTGTCTCCAGAAGCACTAACTTGAAAAGCATCCGCTGCTTCTCCCCACCCAGCTCCTCCCCAGGGAGGAACCAAAGAAGTGATGTTATCAGGAGGAGGAACAAGCGGGGCTCAGCAGCTGGGGAGCCACTTAGAATGGCTCCAGACGGACCTGTGACGTGGGAGAAACCCCTTCCCCTCCCGTGACACGGGGTCTCTGTGCCACAAGGGCCCACTTTGTGTGAGCTGGGCACCCCCACACCCCTGCCCCTGCCACTCTCCCATCTCCCTGCAGGTACATTCGCTGCCAGAGAGAGGCGGGGAAGAGCTTTGAGCGGCATAAGCTGAAGAGGCAGGATGCCGATGCCTGGTAACATTTCTGCCTGTGCCCCTGGAACCCCATATACGCTGCCTGCCTTGCTCCTCTGTGGGCACGCCCCAGGAGAGAGGGATAGGGCCAGAGAATCCAGTCACAGGTAGCAGGACCAGCCTGGGGCCAGGTGCCTCTGTGGATCTCACCCTAGAGGCAATGAGAAGTCACCCCAGCTCTGGAGCCCCTGCGGTCCTGAGATCCTTGGGCGCAGGGCCCTCCCTCATCGTATCTTTGCCTGGTTCCTGGAGCTCATCCTCCAGGCCAGCTCCCAGAACCCACTGCTTCGAGCTGCCTGGTAGCTCTTTCTGTCTCCTGGGCCCCTCCCCATCCCAGCTTCCCTTCTGCCCTGGGGATGTGGTATTCAGATCAGATCAGATCAGATCAGTCGCTCAGTCGTGTCCAACTCTTTGTGACCCCATGAATCGCAGCACGCCAGGCCTCCCTGTCCATCACCAACTCCCGGAGTTCACTGAGACTCACGTCCATCGAGTCAGTGATGCCATCCAGCCATCTCATCCTCTGTCGTCCCCTTCTCCTCCTGCCCCCAGTCCCTCCCAGCATCAGAGTCTTTTCCAATGAGTCAACTCTTCGCATGAGATGGCCGAAGTACTGGAGTTTCAGCTTTAGCATTATTCCTTCCAAAGAAATCCCAGGGCTGATCTCCTTTAGGATGGACTGGTTGGATCTCCTTGCAGTCCAAGGGACTCTCAAGGGTCTTCTCCAACACCACAGTTCAATAGCATCAATTCTTCGGCGCTCAGCCTTCTTCACAGTCCAACTCTCACATCCATACATGACCACAGGAAAAACCATAGCCTTGACTAGACAAACCTTTGTTGGCAAAGTAATGTCGCTGCTTTTAAATATGCTATCTAGGTTGGTCATAACTTTCCTTCCAAGGGGTATTCAGTGTTGTGCTAATGCTGGAACTTGGCCCTCCTTCCCCCTCCCCTCCCCGCTCCAGGACGCTCTATAAGATCCTGGACAGCTGCAAACAGCTGACTCTGGCCCAGGGAGCAGGTGAGGAGGACCCGAGCGGCATGGTGACCATCATCACAGGCCTTCCACTGGACAATCCTAGCACGCTCTCAGGCCCTATGCAGGTGGGTTACGGGGTGGTTCGGGAAAGAGTGGAGTGGGGAAGAGGTACCGGAGTCGACTCCCTCAGACCAGACAGCTGCCCTTTTCCTCTTCCGCTACCCCTTCCCCAGCCCCTCAACGACTTGTCCTGTAATTTAGGAGGTCAGGCCCTCCTCAGTCTGTCCTTCCCACAATTCCACAGGCAGCCTTGCAGGCCGCTGCACATGCCAGTGTGGACATCAAGAATGTTCTGGACTTCTACAAGCAGTGGAAGGAGATTGGCTGAGACTGAGCCCCAGGCCCTGCAGCGGGGCTGACTCCAGATCTCTCCTGCCCTCCCTGGCAGCCAGGACCACCACCTGTAGTCACCCCACCACACGCAGACTCACGCACGCACACAGGAAGGAAGCCCAGCTGCACACGGGCTGCAGGGAGGGCCCAGGAGCCAGCTGGGAGGGCGGGGTCCCCCTGTTGCCAAGACGACGTCAGGAAAGCAAGGAAAGTGCTTGGAGCAGGAGAGGCCTGTGGGCCCCTAGCCAGCCTTCCTGCCTCAGCCCCCTGCTTTCCCCAGGGGCAGGTGGCAGGTGCGGTGTCTGTTTCATTGGAGTGGTTCCTGGACCTCTGAGGGGAAGGGACAGCAGAAGGGGCCCTTCCTCACCCAAGACGCAGGGTGGGTGGTGCCAGGAGTTGGGGCCCTCGGGGCCTGGGGCAGAGTTGGGTAACACCGGGTGTCTGGGTGGTTCTCTGCAGACCCTTCCTCTCCTCAAGGACCACCCGCCCCTCTCATCCCCCTTTGCAGGGACGGGCAGCTCTGGAGCCTTGGGGACTCATAAGGAAGAGGGGCCTGGGGCTGCTGGCACCGACAGCAGGGCAGGGCTTGGATCCCCTCCTCCTGCTGCGGGGGCCGCACACCGTTGCCCCACTCGTTTCCTGTCTCCCCTCTTCTGGCTTCCAGTGCAGGGAGCAGGCCCGCAGCAGCTACAGGCAGTCTGGCCTGTGTGCCAGGGAGGGCTCCTGTGCCCACCAGCCCCTGGTCACTGTGTGTTGTGCTCTGGGCTGGGACAGAGTGGGGTGCCAGTAAGAGAGGGAGCAAAGTTTGAGGCCACCACCCCCCTTACTATTGAGGGAGGGGCCTGAACTCAGATGGGCAGCAGAAAGGAGAGGCCCCTTGAAGTTGCCTGGCTGGGTGTCTGTCCTCTGCCCTAACGGGCTTCCCTACTTCTGTCCTTCCCCAGGACTGAAGGCCTGGGGGAGCCGAGCGTGGGGCTAGCTTTTGGAGTGCCAAGGTGAATGTGAGAGCAGAGATCATGGATAGCTCAGGGCAGTGAGTGGAGCCACAAGAGCGGGGCTGCATGAAGGAGGCTTTGGCCAGGATTTCCTCGGCCCCTCCCACCTTGGGCTGCACACGTAGCGTGGGCTGGGGGTTGAGGGAGGGGGGTCTCAGCTCTGCTGTTCCCCACCCCAGTGCTAGCCCAGCTTCCCAGGCTGTTCTCGGGACAGCAGGCTTCCTGCATCCTTCCTCTAAGAAGGCAAGTCTGGGACAGCCTAGGGGGAGTGGGGTCACTCCCACTTCCAGTCCCTGGCAGAGACTTGAGACTAAAGCATCACTTAATAAAGACCCCCTGAAGCCCTCCCTGCCTCCCGGTGCCTTTCTGTACAGTTTTACTGGAACATGGGAAAGATCACAGGCTGAAATGGCAGTTTGGAAAGGTTTCTATGATGTGGCCCAGTTGAAGCAGGAAACCAGCAGTTGAAACACAAACTCCAGAAGCAGTTTTGACAGCTGTGAAGTTCATTGACTGCACTGAGCTGGTGCCTTCACAAGGGTGACGTGTTAGTCTCTCAGTCGTGTCCAGTTCTTGTGACTTCGTGGACTATAGCCTGTCCATGGAGTTCTCTAGGCAAGAATACTGGAGTGGATTGCCATTTCCTACTCCAGGGGACCTTCCTGACCTAGGGATCAAACCCGGGCCTCCTGCATTGCAGGCAGATTCTTGACTGCCGAGCCACCAGGGAAGACCAAGGCTGACGGGTGAAGGCTATACAGATGACCATGAACAACATGTGGTTTTAGGGCACTGACCCCCATATAGTCAAGCATCTGCACATGGCTATCCAGTTGGCTTTCTGTATTCAGTTTCACATCCATGATTCAAACATGGACCATGTTGCACTGAGCACATATTTAGTGAAAAATTGTTTATAAATGCAGTTCACACCCATGTTCAAGGGTTAACTGTTTTGAAGGTGACAGCCTGGGGGTGGTTGGCTGTCTTCAGCTGGGTCCTCTGAATCAAGGAGAAGCCTCCTCACAGGAGAGATGAGGGTGAATCTTGAAACCAGCCTCTTGAGTCTTCCATCACCTGTCCTTTCGCTAGGATTGACACACCTCTCGTGTGTCTGGGGAGTGGAGAAGCTTGGTGAACCCCTCGTGGTTTAAACCAACGTTTACCAAATGCATTTGCTCTGAATTCTGTCCAGCACCAGGCACTAAGGCAGCAAAGCACAGTGAGAAGTGATTTTGGAAAATCCAAAGTTGGGGTTGGAATTCCTCTGCCCAGCCTACGGCAGAGTCCCCCATCAGGTGCTGGGAGAGCCTTGAACCCTGGAGCCGTGGGGCAGCCTAGGCTGAGGGGTCCCTCCATACCACCCTGGCTGCCTCCTGGATAGGGCCTGGGCCTCTTCCGGCCAGTCTGCTCTCAGTGGGGTGGGGTCAAGCTGGAGGGGCTGGCTGTGTGCTGGAGGCCGAGTGAGCTGCCTGCTAATGGGGCTGGGCCACCCTGCGCTGCTCCCTGAAGGCTGGACAAGGCTAGGATTGTTTCCCTGCTCCCTTTGTCTCCCACACCCCGCCCAGGCCTGGCCCGCCTGCCTGCCGCTCCTCTCCCTCCCTTTGGCCGGCTGGCAAGAGCCAGGGATCCGCCCGTGGAGCCCGGGGCCTGCCGACCCTCTGGCTTAGGAGCGCCCATCAAGCTCTGGGTAAGGAAGCTCACCTGGGGGACTAGAGGCAACGTACCTGCTCCAGCTGCACACCGCACTCCCCCCCACCCCCATTTCCTTGGCTACAGCTGACCACTCCAGAGACCTGACCCTAGTGCTGAGGGGAGGACCCTGAGGGGACTAGACCCCAGCATCGTCCTGGTCCACCCCTCCCCAAAGTAGCTGGGCTGCACTCAGGGTAGGTCAGGACACCCCCATCCCCGTCTTGGGAGGGGTCAGTCATCTATCTCGGGTAGTTTTTTGGATGCGGTCCGAGGCTTGTGGGGTCTTAGTTCCCGGATCAAGGATGGAACCCAGACCCTCGGCGGTGAAAACACGGAGTCCTGATCACTGGCATGCTAGGTCGCTTCAGTTGTGTCTGACTCTGTGGCCCCAGGGACTGTAGCCCACCAGGGAAGTCTAATCACTGGATGGCCCCGGAATTCCCGGGGGTAGATACCTTAAAGCTCAGCCGGGGTGCAGACTAGGGACCAGATCTGCCTTGTGTCCAGCAGGGTCCCCAGCATCCAGCTCAAGGGCAGAGGCTCGGGGTTCGGGCTGGCTGTGTAAGGCCCGGAGTGTGTGAGGCGCAAACAGAGCAGGCAAAGGAACAGCGGCAGGAAGAGGGGTGGGTCTGGGCTGGAAAGTTTTCGCCTGGAGAGGTGGGCGGGGTGTCCTGTTCTCCCTCCTCCCAGGACAGTTCCACCCACCCTGGTGGCCCAGCCCCTCCACTTGTGCCAAGGAATGTGCCTGGGAGAGGCGGCCTGGGAGGCAGGCGGGGCAGTAGAGCCGCGGCCACCCGGAGGCAGCACACAGGTCTGAGGCTGAAGGGCGCGGGGCTCAGGAGGGACAGGGACCAGAACACCCCCGGGGGTGCAAGTGTAGTCGTGGAAGAGCTAGGCTTCCCCCAGTTCCTTGCCCCACCAGTGGGCATCTGGCCTTTCCCAGAATTCTTCCTAAGCTCCCTGAGTTTTCTGTGTTCAGCCCAGGCACTGGGGGCCAAGGGGCTTTTTGGCGGTGGCGGCAGCGGTGGTGGTGGTGTGCCTGGGCTCTCTCTGTGCTGTCCTTTGTAAGTCAGGGTTCTTCTGAGACAGAAATTTGGGGTTAGGGACTTGGATCCAGGGTTCCTGAGGCAGCCTTCTGGCTGAGGAGGCCACTCCACTCGTGATGGATCAGTCCCTCTCCATGGGGGAACTGAGTAGCCCCAGGTTAGGCTGAGGAGGGGCTGGGGTTATGACCACCGGGGAAGCTGGGAGAGCCTCCCCAGGCCTGAAGGAAGCAGCTTGGTGGCCAGCTACCACTGCACGCATGCCTGTACACAGCCCACCCTGGGACTCAGGGATGGGGTCCAGCCTGGGCCTCGGTGAAAAGGGACCCATGGATGGGGGCAGATACCTAATTCCCCTCTGCCCTTTGTCTCCAGGTCAACGTGGAGGTGCCGGGCCACCATGCTCAGTCTCAAGCTGCCCCAACTCCTTCGAGTCCACCAGGTCCCCAGGGTGAGGGATTCACCAGCTCCTACTTCCCAGGGTGCTGGCTGGCCGGAGGTGCTTCTCTTTGTGCAAGTGCAGAAATCTTTGCTACAGGCTACCTCATCCCTGTCAGTTTGGTGTGGGGCTCCTGTTCTCTAAGGAGCAGGGTTTGTGACCTGCTTCCTGGAGCCCAGAACGCTGCTTTATCTGGAGTCCCCAGCCTCAGAGGCCGTGTGTCCACCGACTCCCAACCCCATCTGGTCCCCTCCCTCTGCCTCGTCTGTTTCTCGCCTGCTCTCTGGGCTCTGGAACCTGTGGTGAGATGGGGTTGGATTTAGTTTGGCTTTGGCACCATGGTGATCTCCAGACCATTCCCTTCAACCCTGCTTCCAGAGATCTCTCTTGGAGAGAAAGGGTGGAGCACAGTGACTCCCCTCTTCTCCCCCCACCCCGCCCCCACCCACTACCCTAGGTGTTCTGGGAAGATGGTATCATGTCTGGCTACCGCCGCCCCACCAGCTCGGCCTTGGACTGTGTCCTCAGCTCTTTCCAGATGACCAACGAGACCGTCAACATCTGGACTCACTTCCTGCCCACCTGGTGAGGGAGGCTCTGTCCCAGGCTTGGGCCTCGAGCTCAAGGGGGTACTCAGGCGGGCCAGGACTGCCTGGGCCCACGGGCTGCAGTGGGAGTCGCCGGGGCTCCGGTGGCCTGAGCACGTGCCCGCCGCAGGTACTTCCTGTGGCGCCTCCTGGCGCTGGCGGCAGGCCTGGGCTTCCAGTCGGAGCCCTACCACTGGCCGCTGCTCGTCTTCCTGCTGCACGCCTGCCTCTACCCGTTTGCATCGTGCTGCGCGCACACCTTCAGCTCCATGTCGCCCCGCGTGCGTCACATCTGCTACTTCCTGGACTACGGTGCGCTCAGCCTCTACAGCCTGGGTGAGCCCCACGGCGTGGCGGGCAGGGGGAGGGGCGTTTCGGGCAGGGCGGGGGTGTGGCACGGGGGTCCTGGGGCGGGGCCTCAGTTCCTGCCCCGCCCCGCCCCCAGGCTGCGCCTTCCCCTATGCCGCCTACTCCATGCCGGCCTCCTGGCTGCACAGCCGCCTGCACCAGCTCTTCGTGCCCGCCGCCGCACTCAATTCTTTCCTGTGCACCGGCCTCTCCTGCTACTCCCGGTGGGTTCTCGGCCAGTGGTGAAGGGGAAGGCGGAGGGGCAGACCAGGGCGCCCACAAACACTTGGACACCCAGGACCGCTGGGTGTGCCTGCGCCCCCACTGCTCCTGAACAAAACTAGTGGCTGTGGGGCCGTTTATTGAGGCCTTAGTCTGCCCAGAGCCTGTGCACCAGCACCACCCCGGCTCTGTCTCTCCCACAGCGACCTAAGCGGCCCGTGTCTATCCCCATTTTATAGCTGTTGTCACTTACAGAGGAGTTACGTGGCCTAAGGGCTTTCGAAACCACTAAACATTCCATGGTGGCCAAAGGTCCCCTGCCCTCCTCTCACCCCCATCCGAACATAGTGATGGTGACCAGCCTTTCCCTCTTGCCTCCCAGGTTCCCAGAGCTAGAAAGCCCTGGGCTCAGTAAGATCCTCCGCTCGGCCGCCTTCATCTATCCCTTTCTGTTCGACAACCTCCCGCTTTTCTATCGGGTAAGGCTCCTGCTTTCCTATCCTGACCCTCACAGTGCCCAGTCCCACCCCCTCGAGCCCTGACCCCAGCCCTGCCACCCACCCTCCTAGCCCAGCATCCAGTCCAGCTGTGCACCTCACCCCCCATCCTCACCAGATCCCAGACACATGATGTGCAGCCCCGAAGCCCTTCCCTGCCAACCCTGCTTTTCCTTTGCCAGCTGGGACTGTGCTGGGGCAGGGGCCGCAGCTGTGGGCAGGAGGCGCTGAGCACCAGCCACGGCTACCACCTCTTCTGTGCGCTGCTCACTGGCTTCCTCTTTGCCTCTCATCTGCCTGAGCGGCTGGCACCAGGACGCTTTGACTACATCGGTGAGCGCAGACCTGGCCTGGCCGGGGGGCGGTCAGGGAGACAGCTCCCCAGAGCCCTGAGCGAACTAAGAGTGTTCCTGGCAGGGCCCTCAGGTTAACAGCAAAACCAGCAGCACGTATGCCAGGGGCTCTGTGAACAGCAGCTCACTCATAGTTGCTGATAACTCTGGGAACCTTAGGAAACCCTGGGTTTCTTATTCCCAGTTTTAGGGGAGTAGCAGGCCCAGATGATGGGATGCTCGCCATGGATCACAGTACGAATTGGGGCAGCCCTGGGGGTTGGATATGTGTCCTCACCTGCCCACCCTCCCCACAGGCCACAGCCACCAGCTATTCCACATCTGTGCAGTGCTGGGCACGCACTTCCAGCTGGAGGCGGTGCTGACTGATATGGGATCTCGCCGAGCCTGGCTGGCCACGCAGGAACCGCCCCTAGGCCTGGCAGGCACGGTGGCCACTCTGGGCTTGGCAGTGGCTGGGAACTTGCTCATCATTGCCGCTTTCACAGCTTCCCTATTTCGGGCCCCCAGTACATGCCCCCTGCTGCAAGGCGGCTCACTGGAGTGGGGTACAAAGGCCAAACTGCAGTGAGGTCTCAGCTCTGAGTCTGCCCTGGAAAGAGGCAGAGGCCAGGCAGGCCCTCATGTAGGGGAGGAGCCCAGACCCAGGCCTGATAAGATGGGGGCACATCTGAGCCTGGAAGCAAGGGTGGCTGAGGACAGAGCGTGGAGGTGAGAAGGGAACTGGGAAGACAGAGGCGAGGAGAGGGCCTGGGAGGCTGGGAAAGAGCAGGAGGCTCAAGGAGGGGGCTCTTGATGGGGTTGGGAAGTACTGAGGGTCTGAGAGGGGAGGTGCGTGTGTCCAGGCTGGAGCTGCCCCACCTGCCATCGAAGGCTGGGGTGGGAGGCGCTGAGTCCTTTTATCTGGTCCCATTTCTGGTGCTCCTGGAATTTCTGCACAGCCCAGGGAAGAACTAACATGGCTAACCCAGGCCCCCCCGAATGCTTGTTAACCCAGCTCGGAGGCCTGCTTGTGCCCTACCCCCAGACCAGGCAGCGCTGGCCGCCGGCAGTTCTTGGCCTGTGGCCATGAGGGCATCTGTCCTGGTCCCAACCGTGGACTCCGCATCCAGGCCTCTGGGATCTGGTCTGTTTGGGTGTGTCATGGATGGGGCAGTGGGTTGAAGTGGCGGGAGGGTGCTGGGCTAGAGAGAACCCAGCTAGACTTTAGGGAGCTACCTTCAATGCTTCTGGAATCAGGCAGGGATAAATAAATAAATCAACAACAGATTTTGGGACACAGTTTCTGGGACTGAAAAAGGGAAAACCTCTGGCTCCACTCGCCATCGTCCCAACGCCTCCTCCTCACACTCCACAGATGGACAAAGAATCACAGCCCCAGTTCCTCTTCTGGAGTTTATTCTAGAGCAGCGGGGAGGGGAGGGATCCTGGAGAGAAGCCAGAGCTGGGGGCTGCCAGCCAGGTGGGCAGGGCTGCAAGCTCTAGACTGGGCCGTAGAAGCGCCGATAGGCCTCCTGGAAGCCGATGTGGTCAGCTAGCTCGTCACAGTCAGGGTTGAGCTCACACACCTCCCTCTTGGGCTCCAGCGGATCTGGGTAGGGGGCTGGGGCTCTGAGAACCCACCACACAGGGCATCAGCCTCCATGCAAAGTGCCCGCCCCTCCTCCCACGGGACCTGGGGCTCCAGGGTGCCCCCACAGCAGCCGCTCCTCCCAGCCCATCCTGCAGATGCAGGGCCTTGGCCCAGCACCACCCCTCCTCTCACCCCAGCCCGTGATCCAGGTAGCGCCTGAGTCTCTTCACCACCTCGCTGCCCTCCTGCTTGGACACGAAGGCTGTGGAGCACAGGGGCAGGGGTCAAGTGGCTCCCAGTTTGGGTGGATAAGATGAGGAGCAGGCTGGCCTTCCTGAGAGCCAGATGGGAGGGAGCAGGAGGGGAGAACGGGACTGAGAGGACTGGGGTAAGAGCGGGTGCTGGGAGTGGGCAGCACCCTCGGAGATATGGGGCATAGCCCCCGTCCAGCCCACTTCATACCTGCGCCTTTGCCTGACTCTGCATCACCAGGCTTTGCATCTGCAAGGAAAAGGAGCCCAGTTCACCCCTGCTCATCCCTAGAGCCCTCCCCACCCTCCCCTGCCTCTGGCAGCTTGCTCTTCCCTCCTCTTCCTCCACAAGGAGAGAAGGGGGCAAATGGATTAAGACTACAGAAAGCTAGTTAGACTGTCACAGGGACTGCCCGTGGAAGGGGTGAGGAGAGCGTGAGTCCATGGCACTTACTCTCCCAGCTCCCATGGGCTGGATCTGGGGCAGGGGTTGGGGCACTCACCTGCCCGGCCAGCGAGGCAGAGTGTGGCCAGGGCCAGCAGGGCGAGGAGCATGGGGGTTCTCATGGTGTGTCTGTCAGCGGCTGCGTGGACTTGGCCAGTCTGCTTCTCCCGGCCTCCAGCGCCGTTTTATACTCTCTGGGCTGTGCCCCAGAGGCAGGGGTGCGGGCGGGTCATGGGGGAGTCTGCCAGGGCTGTTTGGGGCTCATCCGCCTCAGCTCTGTCGGCCAAACCCCAAAGGAGGTTGTGGTTGGAGCTGTGGCTCCCTGGGCAGGCCCCCAGAGTGATGGAGGAGGGTTCGCCTCAATCCAAGACTGCCAGCCTCCAGAGAGGGTCCCCAGCTCCTCCCCGCGGGGTCGCCCCAGGTCCCCCAGCCCCTACTCTCCCTCTGAGCCCCAGCCTCAGTTTGAGCCATCAGTGGGGCAGGCTGGGAGGGGAGGACGGGGAGCCTAGAGAGGAAGGGGGGCCGGGGGTCTAAAATAGAACCGTGCGGAGTTGGGCTGCAGCCTCTCAGACTGTGATTTCCACCACTGGCCCCGTGGGCAGGAGCCAAAACCCAGGGAGGGCGGGCCTGCTGGCAGATGCCCTCATTCGCCCCGAGGAACCCTGTCCTAGAGAGGCCTCGACAGCAGGGGCGGCTCGGCTCTGTGCAGGCCCTGGGCATCAGGACACGGGAAGGGGTTGGGGCAGCACAGGGCCAAGAGCCAAAAGCCAACACGGGTGGGGCCGGGCCTGAGGTTAAGGACAGCCCTTTGGTCTGCCGCCGGCCAGGTGGGCCCTACGCTGAAGACCTCCTGCCCCGTGCCCCTCACAGGCAGGGACGCAGGGTCTGCGTGGGGCAGGAAGATGGAGAGCACCCCTGGGCTCCTGACCACCCCATCCTCTTCCTGCCCTCACAGCCTCCTCAGTGCCAACCCTGGGGACCTGTCCTCCAAGGGACAGAATATCCAGCTGGAAAACCCGAGAGCTGCTTCTGCCTCAGCTCAGGCTGGAGAAGAGGGGTATGCTCACCCACCCCCGCTCACCGGGTGGAGGCCTGGCAGACACAGCACTGCCCGCCCACCCCCACCTGCGGCTGGGTGTTTGGATACCTCCAGGAGAGAGGAGCCACTGGGCTCAACGTAGGGGGTGGCGCCTGAAGAGGGGCCACCCTGACATCTCCCCAGTGTCCCTGGTGCTCCCAGACAGACCAGCCAGGCCTCTGTCCACAGTGAGGATGACGCTCTCACCCATACCCCTCTCACCCTCCAGTCTGGAGGAGGCACCCACCCAACCTTTGGCCAAGTCTCTCCTGATGCCCTGTGGCCCTGGCTGGGGAAGAGGGGGCATGACGAGCCAGAGGACAAAGTCCCAGCCTTCTGGAGGGCCCACCACAGAGCCTCTCTCAGAAGCAACCCAAGGGAAAGAGAACGGTGGGCTGGCTTGGACAGAGTGACACCCCGCGGAGGCTTGTCCTGGCCTCAGGGAACCCAAGGGTCCTGGTTTTGGTGACAAGGGGCTTACCAGCCCTTCTGCACATGATGGTCAAATACAGCCCCCACCCGCCCTCCCCAAGACCTCTTGCAGCCCTGCAACCAAGACCTCGATGGGAGCCAGGGCTCTGGTCCAGGGCGGAATCTTGGCCTTGGAGAGTCCGGGGAGAGGCCCAGGCGGAAGCAGCACCCTCACAGATTACAGTGTAGTGGAGGAGGTTTATTTGCGGATGTGGGGAGAGCATGGCAAGGGTCCCTGGGGCTGGCCAGCAAGGGGGCAATCAGGAGACTGGAGACAGATTCCCCGAGCCAGGTCTGAGGGCGGGCTCAGGAACTGGCGGTGTGTGTCGGGGGTAGGGTGGCGGGTTGGCCCAAACCTATACGAGAGGAAGCATGGGGCCTGCCTTCCACGGCAGGAGCTGGCCAAGAGTCCTCAAGTTAGGAGAAAACAGGGAGGAATCTGAACGTTGTGTGTGTTTCTGACCCCAAGGAGCCCCAAAGTACAACAGCAATGGAGAGACCTCCAATCTCCAGCAGATTCCATCACTGCTGAGGGACTGTTCTCACATGCAGTTCACTCAGGCCCAGCATCCTGGACCACAGGCCCTTGACCTTGACTGCCCTCTGCTCCTGGGTCTGGCCTTCTCCTCCTCACTCAGGCTCCTTTAGTATGGCCAACAGCTCCTTCTGTTCTCTGTGTAGAGCCTGACATCAATGAGAGAGAACAGACAGATTGGGAGATGAGAAAACCCAAACCCCTTTCCTCCACTGTCCTTGACTCCAGGCCTGAGTTTCTACCAGGATGATATGGAAGGTGTCTGTAACTCATGTCATGGGCCCAGCAGAGCATGTTAGGAAATCCACTCCACTCAGGTGTTTATGGCAGGTTTGGTGGCAGGCTTGGGGCTCCACCTAGGCTGGGCCTCCACAGAGAAGAGCTGACCTTCAGAAAGGTCCCTAAAGTGTCCCCCTGACCCTCTGACCTAGTGGAGATAGCTAGCAGAGACGCTTTCTTAAATGGACTTTCAGCTGGGCTAATGGTTTAGTTGCTAAGCTGTATCCAACTCTTTTCGACCCCATGGATGATAGCCTGCCAGGCTTTTCTGTCCATAGGGATCTCCAGGCAAGACTACAGGAGTGGGTTGCTATTTCCTTCTCCAGGGGATCTGCCCAACCCAGGGATCAAACCCATATCTCCTGCTCTGCAGGCGAAGCTTTACCACTGAGCCACTGGGGAAGCCCTTCAGCTGGACTAGACATGGAAATTGTGGTAGAAGGGGCTCTTTGGGCTCACACAGGACGCAGCGCTGAGCACACCTGACCCACTTCAGACAATGGCTAGGATCTGCACCTGTCGGGGAGAGGTATGGCTCTAAGAGCAGGGTGCGTCCTTCCTCTTAGAACAGAAGCACCAAATGTCACAGCTGGCAGGGTTCTGGGGATCACTGTTTGGCCACTTTGGAAGCCAGAGCCCAGTCAGGGAAGTGACCTTTGGCCTCACAGTGATGGACTGGCAATGTCAGAGCAGCCTGAGGACCCAGCAAGGCAGCCCTAAGAGCACCCGAGACACAACTCTGAGCCATGGAACCTGCCCCAGGAGACAGGACCAGGCTGAGGGCCTCGGCTACCCGTCCTGGGCCCTGCCATGCAGACCTGGGCCACTACACAACACGATGCTGCACGACAGTACACCCCCAGGGCCGGAGGCTGAGGCGTGAAGACAAGAGGAAGCAGAGCAGGACACAGCCTTTCTCTCGCCGCCGCCTCTCTGAGGCCTCGGCGCCTTGCTGAGGCCTTCAGGTTCCCCTGACTGGTCTTGGGAGGAGACCAGGGAACCCAAGAGTCATGGATCTGGGGACCTATCCTGCTCAGGATCAGGAGGGTTTGCCCCAGGAAGGGAGCTGTCAAGTGGCCACAATAGACACCAGCTGGACATCTGAATGGTGGACAGAACCCACCGGCGGTTGGGTTCAAGCCCCACTAGAAGCCCTCTTTGGGAATCGTGCTTTGAGCAGCAAGGAAACCCCCTCATCACTCTGTAGCCACACTTGCCGTCTGTGTCACCCAGCCTGTCACCCCTTCCCTTTGTTTACCAACCTGGCCCCAAGTGACTTTGGGCCACTTTCAGAGTAGAGTTTACCCTCAAGGACATGCTTTTTTTACAGGGAGGCTATGTTGTAGGTATGCTGACACTCTAGAAGTTGTTCTGAAGCACACATTTTAAAGGTACCGGGCAGTGGTCACGTGGAGTTGAGCCGCCATGGCTATGGAGTGTTGACCCTGACTGCGACAGGCAGAAGCCACCCCTGGGCACGCCACTTGTTCTCTCTGGGCCCATTTTCTCCTCAGCTGCCACAGGGGACGGCGGGCCTGAGGGCCGGGCTGGGGCGCTCACCTGCCAGGCCTGCTGCCGGGCCTGGGCCTGCAGCTGCAGCTCCTCCAGCTGCCTGCGCCCAGCCAGGACGGCGTCCGCCAGCTGCCTGTTCTCGGCTTCCTGCCTCTGCACACGACGCTGCAGGGCATCCCGCTGCTGCAGCAAGTAGGGCGCCATGGCGCTGCGCAGGTCCTTCTCCGGGATCCCACTGGGTCGCCTGCAGGGGGCGCAGGGGTGGGGACAGGGAAGAGGAGGTGGTGGGGTGAGGCCTCTCCTCCAAGCCCAGGTGGCACGCCCACCTTCCGCTGAGCTGAGCTGGCTCTCGAGGCCTCTCCTGTGGTCCCTCACTCTCAAACCCAATCGCATGGCTCCTGCTCCTGAAGGGAACGCAGACCCCTGTCCCTCAGCTTCTGCTCCCAGGAACCCACCTCTCCCCTTTTCACCAGTCTGCACCCTAGCCTTCCTCCTTTCATCCACATACGCTCTCCCCAGCTCTACCCCTCCAGGGCTGGAGGCAGCTTTCCTCTGTGCTTGTGACCATGTGACCATGCGCCTTGCTGGGGCGTCCCCGCTGTCAGACTGTAAGCTGGAGAGATGGGCACAGGGTGGTGGCCCGAGAACAGGCCCAGACCCCCAGAGGCCATGGCTGGCTAACGTGGGAAGATGAGGAAAGACAGATCTGAGAAGGCAAGATTATAGGGGGTTCTGAATGCCCAGAGTGAGGAGATAGGTCAGTTCTGATGGGCAGGGGCATAGAAGCCACTGTAGGTTCTTTAAAAATCCTTTGTCAGTTATAAAAGGTAATTCTCTTCAGTTATAAAGAACATAAAGCATTAAACTGAAAAGCACAAAAAAGGTTTTCCCTCCTCCTGACCTAGGCATCTGCTCAGGCAGGGAATGGAGGCAGGAGCTCCGGCCACTGTGATTTTGGTGGCCTCAGCTCTGCACTCCCGTCCCCAGGGCCCCCGCTCTGTCCTGCCCAGGACAGCCAGGCAGCGGGTCTGCCCCCGGATGACAGCTCCCGGAGAGCAGGTCTTTCCTGTCTTAGTCACTGGCGAACCCCTGGCATGAAGAACAGTTCTGGGCGTAGAGTAAGAGCTCCTAAAATATTTGTTGAATGAACAAATGAATAAAAACCAGATGCTTGGGCCAGACTAAACGACCTAAGAGTCCAAACGTCTCTATTCCACCTCATCCCACTCCCTCTGTCTACCCTCTCTCCCACAGGCCACGTGGGTCCTGAAACGAGCTGCCTGGGAAGATTTCTCTCATCCCAGTCACCTCAGCCCCCAGGATGACACACGTTTGCCCCCAGCTCTCCCTCCCCAGAGGGGCTACGCATTTGTCTCTCTGTGCCGGGGCACTGTTCGGTGTTGGCCCTCTCCACCTGTCCCTGTCACAGGGTCCTCTCAAGGGCCGTGAGCCCACAGTCTCATGAACATGGTTCCACCAGAAAAGCTCCCTCAAAATGCTGAAATGCTGGGACTTCCTGGGTGGGCCAGTGGAGGCCCGGGTTCCATCCCGGGTCACAAAAGTAGATCGATCCCACATGCCGCGCAACTAAGACCCAGCACAGCCAAATAAAAGAAAAAAATTTTTTTTCCTAAGATGCTGAAATGCTGCCTCTTTCCCTATGAGCCTGCCTGTGGCCAGGGGAGCAGGCAACGCCCTTCTCACCAGGCTGGCTCCTTGCGGTCTTTGCTTTCTTCCACAATCGCGTCCAATGCAATCAGGACAGCTTCCAGGTTTCCCTCAGCTTTGATTTCAGAGATTTCCTCCTGGAGGGAAAACAGGAAGGAGCTATAATGATACTAGACAATTCCATATGCTGAACTACTAATGGCACTTAGTAAAATTCTGGCTGATTTAAATTCTGTCTTCATACAAGCAGTCCAACTTCCCTACATGTGACTTTTATAAGTAAGGAAGTACAACACAGAAAACACTTAAAAGAGTCTGCATGGGCTTCCCTGGTGGTCCAGTGGTTAAGAATCCACCTGACAATGCAGGGGACGCCGGTTCAGTCCGTGGTCCAGGAAGATCCCACGTGCCACAGGGCAACTAAGCCTGTGTGCTACAAGTATCGAGCCTGTACTTTGGAGCCCATGAGCTGCAACCTCGAAGCCTGTGTGCCACAGAGCCCGTGCTCTGCCACAAGAGAAGCCACTGCAGCGAGAAGCCCGAGCATCGCAGCTAGAGAGTAGCTCCCACTCCCCACAACTGGAGAAAGCCCACAATCAGCAACAAAGATCCAGCACAGTTAAAAAAAAAATTTTTTTTTAAAGAGCCTGCAGCAATACGCCCCTCCTGCCCATCATCTCTGAAGGCTGCAGCCCCTGCAGTTACCCCCACGCCCGAGCGCCCCCAGCTGACAGCACACACACATTCTGATGCTTAACGAGGCCCATCCTGGAGCGTGCCAGCATGGAACTGAGACTCCCCAGGGAGAGTTAAAGGCACCCTGTCCTTTCCTGTGCCCCCTCCAGCATGCAGTTCCTGTGAATTCAATCATTTGCTAAACGCCTCCTCTGCCAGGCTTTGCAGCAGGTGCTGGAGAAACACAGGGAAAAAAAAAAAAATAAAGAAACACAGGGAAGCAGAACCAGGCCTGCCCTCGCTGAGCTCCCAAGGTCAGGTGGGACAGCAACTATAACCACCATTACAGCACAGGACAGGAGGCACTGGAGACACCCACATCATTTGGAGGGAAGGGAAGGTGGCCACTGCAGCCCCTGGGCACAGGGGATAGTCCTGGGGACTGAGGGCAGATGGAGGCTGAGGGCAGGGTCCCTGCCTTCAGGGGGCTGACGACCTGGAAGACAGGACCCGAACCGAGAGTGCCTGCGGGCATTCTTGCCACTCACCTGGATAGAAGTCTGCAACTGAGTTACAAACTTGTCATAGATGCGCTGGGTCATCTCAGGCTGCAACTGGTAGAAGCGCTTGTAACAGTCAGTGAACCTCTGGAAGCTGGTGGGAGGGGAGAAGGCGCAGGTTGGGGATTCAGAGTCATCAGCTGGCGCCTGGGCACCCCTGCCCCTCATCACAGGGCTCGAGGCCTCGTCTCTATGACTCTGGCTAATGGCAGTGGGGGCAGAGTCTCATCTGCAGCTCTGGTCACTGAGGATGGCTCAGCCCCTCCAGTCTTCCCACTCCCTCTCAGCAGAGCCCCGGCTGAGTTCAGGTGTCTCCCTCTGAAGGGTGGGTCACAATTGGGCCAGCCACAGTACTTAAACTCGACCTTACCAAGCACCAAATCACCAGGAGGGCTGATGAAGACTCAGACCACTGCCCCCGCCCCCATTCTGAACAAGCTCCCAGGCGATGCTGATGCTGCTGGCCTGTGCCCTCACTTTGAGACTCTCTGGTCCTTCCAGTGCCCTTGCAGGGCTGCATTAGGACAGGGTATGTGGCCGCTGGGAGAGGTTTCCTTACTCCTAAAAAGAGCCACACAGGAAGAACTGATGCCCATTCTGTGGGACTTAACTATACCCAGGTGATGCTCCAGCCCCCAGCAACCACAGAGGCAGAGCAGGAAGAGGGAAAGAACCGGGTCTCAGATCATCAAGCTGCTGGAAACATCAAGCTGGAGCCATCCTACCTCGGGGCTTCTTGCTAGTGAGGTAATGGATTTCTCTTATTGTTTGTGGATTTAAAATCAGGGCTCTGTCACTGGCAGCTGACACACTCCTTGTAGCTGCAAAGGTCAAAGGGTGCCCAGTATACTCCCGATGGCTGGCTCCTCTTGGGCAAAGGAACTGAAATAACAAACGAACTCTCATGGCTGTTTCCTCTCCCCCCTCCACCAGCCTCTCTCAGGCCCTTCCCATCCACAAGTGTTCACTTAGCATCTGCTATGTGCTGGGTGCTCTGGGTCAGTGAGGCTGGCACGGCCCTCCTGGTGCTTCCAGTGGAGGAAGAGATGGCAGGAAGTACAGAAACTCACAGGCGAACGTGGGGATGATTACTAGTGGAGAGTGCTTGGAGGGAAAAGGGCTGGGAGTTAGGGGCTCAGAGAGTGCACCGTGGGGATCACCTTTAAGTGTGGGGGTGGTCAGTGAAGGCCTCTCTGATGAAGGAATGTCAAGGGACCTGCAAAGAGTGGCTGAGGAGGTGTCCGGAAACACACCCTGAGGCTTCACTGTGGGCTCAGATATTCCTCAGCCATCTGGGCCAGTAGGGGCTCTGGACAAACAGGACGTTGGGTACCTGGAGCCCAATGCACAGGCCCCACTGCAGCCAGGGCGTCACTGCTGGGTCCTCCCTTTCTCATGGCTCTCTGGGCCTCCTGGCCCCGTTCCTGCCACCAAAACAGAGTCCTCTGAAACGGACGCAGAGAGTGGCGCAGTGGTGTGCTGCGGCCAGCTCACAGTGGTTGCAAGAGATAACTGTTAAATTTCCAGGAAATCTGTGAGGCAGTTGTTAAGCACAGTAATTACTGAAAATTAAATTAGGTAAGACTATAACGAATCACACTAAAAACAAAGGTACTGGGGCTTTCCTGGCGGTCCAGTGGCTAAAACTCTGCGCTCCCAATGCAGGGGGGCCAGGTTTGGTCCCTGGTCAGGGAACCAGACCCTGTATGCTGCAACTAGGATCCGGCACAGCCAAATACATGCGTAAGTATTTTCTAAGAAAACCCACAAGGTACTACCTGCTCAAAACACATGATGTCCAAGTCATTCTACACACTTTACTCTGCTCCGGAGGCCGACCCCATCCATGGTCTCCATCTGTGGAAACACTGCTGCCCGCCCCTCCTCTACTGTATGCAGAGATGCTACGCTGCTAGGCTTATTTACACCCGGGAAGCTGGCAGACACCGTGAGCCAGGGCTTCATTTCTGGAGGGCTGGCTGTACACACCTACCAGCGTACCTCTGGCTACGGGCGACCGTCTCCCATCCTCTTGAGGGTACATATTTGCTATCCGTGCACTTTGGGGGAAAAACTAAGGTACCAAATACAAAGACGACAGACGTCCTTTCACCCTCGAGAGCCCCAGACATCCTGTTGTTTTGCCGCTGGCCCCACGAGCCACGCAGTCTGCGGCTACACAGAGGAATATGGAGGGACACACGATGCCTGAAAAAGCGCGGCTGGAATGGAAACCGGGTAATTGTGGCCTGAAATGGGTCTGGCTCAGAAATGGGAGATCCTGTTCCTCCTCCCAGCCCTCTCAGCCCAGGCTGGCAGCAGACAGGGCCCAGGGCAGGATAATTCTGCTCACCAGTGCCGCTGGTCAACTCTTCTGGTATCCCCTTCCTGGTCTGCGAGATCAGTGAAAGTGACGGACCCAGAAACACACACACTGATACAAACACACAACACGGGAAACGTGCTCCAAGGATGTGGAGGGAGAGCAGTCAGGCTGGAAGTGGGGAGGAAAGTGGTTTCTTTTCTTTTAGTTTCACTGAGATGCAATTGACATATGGCACCCTGTAAGTTTAAAGGGTACAGCATAATGACTTATATATACTGGTAAATGATTACCACGGTAAGTAAACATACACCATCTCAGAAACAAAAAGGACTTCCCTGGTGGATCAGATGATAAAGAATCCACCTGCAGTGCAGGAGACCTGGCTTCAGTCCCTGGGGTGGGAAGATCCCATGGAGGACGGTATGGCAAGCCACTCCAGTATTCTTGCCTGGAGCATCCCCATAGACAGAGGAGCCTGATGGGCTACATACAGTCCATGGGGTCATAAAGAGTCGGACATGACGGAGCGACTAAGCATACACAGAGAAACAAAAAAGAACAAACAATTGGATTTTCCTTGTTATGAGAACTTGCAGAGTCTGCTTTTTAAACAGCTTCCACACACACCACACAGCAGTGATAACTGCAGTCACCAAGTTCTGTGGCATTCCTAATGCTGATTTGTCTTATGATTGGTAGCTTGTATCTTCAGACCACCTTCATGCAATTCCTTCTCCCCTCAGCCCCCAGGGATTCCTTTCTTGAGAGCCAGTGTAGACTTGGGAATACTGTGAATGCTCTTGTAAATTTCCTGAAAAAACGCACTCACAGAGAAATGATGCATTTTAGAAAACATTCATGGCCACTACCGCCAAGTGTCACCTTTTATCTTCTCATGTAAATTCTAATATCTCTGTGGACAGGGATGCCATCCACAATGGCGCTGGGATGTCCAGGGTACCCAGACAGTGTTAGAATCACAGCAGCACGCAAGACAAGCTGCAGACCAGGTGAGTGCGACTGCGCTGAGGCCCAGGCTGCCCGGCCTCAGGCGTGCTCCATTCCCAGCCACCTCCCCTACCCCGGACCCTAGGGTACCAAGGCTTGGGCTGCTTGATCAGAGGCGCCCTCTCCACAGAGCGTCTCCATCGGCCTCTCTGCCAAGTCCTCCTGTGCCCTGTGCTGGAATGGTCTTCTGGCCTTGGCCTCCTGAGGGTACACAGGGGCCCTCCAGCTGTCTCTGCCGGGCGAGTGCACCAGCTCTAAGGCCTGCCTGTCCTTTTGCCTGGGTTCACATCCTGCCTCTGCCACTCATCAGCTGAGTGACCCTGGACAACTTCTCTACCTTTATAAGCATCGCTCTCTATCTCCATCAAACAGAGATAGTAACTACCCATAAGTCACAAAATTACTGTGAGGATTAAATGAGGTTACATATGTAAGCACTTAGTACAGTGTACAGGGAAATGCTCCACGTTAGCTACAATTGTTATTACAATTTTCAAAGCAACAGTCCTCACCACCCCTGAAAAATGTAGAACACAGCCAGTAACTGCATTTCCCAGGGCTGGGAAGTCTGAAGAAGGCAGGTTAGTAAAGCATCTTGATTGCAACTGCAGGTGCAGGAAGAACCCCGACCCCACTGCAAAGAAAAGGCTACACTGTGGTCCCCAAAAAACGGCCACATTTTTCACCAATGAAAGTATTTTCTTATTGGAGTATAACTGCTTTACAATGTTGTAACTTCCTGCTGTATAAGAAGTGAATCAGCTGTATGTACGCATATATCTGCTCCCTCAGACGTTCCAGCCCGGCCCCACCCCGCCACTCTAGGGCCTCACAGACCACCACGCTGAGCTCCCTGTATCACACTGCGAGTTCCCACTAACTCCCTGTTTTACACATGGCAGTGTATTTATATCAAACCCCACCTCCCAATTCATGCCGCCCTCTCCCTCCCCCGCTGCGCCCACAGTCCGCTCTCTATGTCTGTCTCTGCTCCTGCCTTGGAACTCGGTTTATCTGCACCATTTTTCTGGATTCCTCATACACACTGGCTATATATATAAAACACATATATCGTTAATATACGATATTTGTTTTTCTCTTTCTGACTTACTTCATTCTGTATAACAGATTCTAGGTCCATCGATACCTCTCCAAATGACCCAATTTCGTTTCTTTCTGTGACTGAGCCGTATTCCATTGTATTCATGTACCACGTCTTCTTTATCCATTTCTCTGTCAATAGACCTTTAGGTTGCTTCCATGTCCTGGCTGTTGTAAATAGTGCTGCAAGTAACTTTTAAAAACTGCATTTACTGAATTTCAAAACAGAGATGACTATACATTCACTGATTTTAACCTGTTTTTTCCTCTTATTATGCAATATCTGAGTCACCATCACTGTTTTTGAACTCACCAAAAAAGCATGTCATTCACAGCACTAAAAATTAATCGCAGGGACTTCCCTGGTGGTCCAGTGGTTAAGATTCCACATCTCTCTGATGGGGGCCTGGGTTCTATCCCTGGTCAGGGAACTAGATCCTGCATGCTGCAATTAAAAAGATCCTGCATGCAGCAACTAAGACTCAGTGCTTCCAAATATAAAACAAAACAAAACCAAACAACCTCACTGTAAACTGAGTTTTCACATATGTTTAACTTAAAATATTTAAGGTCAAAATCAAGCTCTAGTGGCTAGTCAATCTGTCAGTTTACATACGCAGATAAATTGTGCAGGAATGGAAAGACAGAGGCATAGACAAGTAAACATGTGTACTGCTGCTGCTGCTGCTGCTGCTGCTAAGTCACTTCAGTCGTGTCCGACTCTGTGCGACCCCAGAGACGGCAGCCCACCAGGCTCCCCCGTCCCTGGGATTCTCCAGGCAAGAACACTGGAGTGGGTTGCCATTTCCTTCTCCAATGCATGCAAGTGAAAAGTGAAAGTGAAGCCGCTCAGTCGTGTCCGACTCTTAGCGACCCCATGGACTGCATGCAGCCTTCCAGCCTCCTCCGTCCATGGGCTTTTCCAGGCAAGAGTACTGGAGTGGGTGCCACTGCCTTCTCATGTGTACTAGTGCTAAAGAAACCCGGTGCGCCCTCCTCCACGGTAACCAGCTTGTTGCCTGCCTGCCCGCCTGTTCCACAGACTGTCCACCAGAGGGCGGGTGAGAACTGGCGTTTTCGTTCAATAAAGGCATGGAGGGTGAAGACAGAGCAATACAAATATACAGAAGCTGGGGAGCACTGTGACAGAAACCCATGCTCTCCACCTGCCACCCGCCACCTGTACAGCCGCCCTGTTTTATTAAGAAATGTTTCTCTAAAATGAAAAAAAAAGAAAGAAAGAAAAGAGAAGAAAGAAATATTTCGCTGCTTGGTCTTTCCCCCTTCCCCCTTTTCAGCCTCAGGACTGAGAAAGGAAGGGGGGCAATAAAAACCAGAAGTGTTCCCTGATGAAAATAAGAGGTCAGTCAGCCGCATGCAAATCCAGCTAGAACATTTGCTCACACCATACATAAAAATACACTCAAAATGGCTTAAAGACTTAGATATAAGACCTAACACCAAAAAATTCCTAATAAAGAACATAGGCGAAACATTCTCTGACACAAATCATACCAATGTTTTCTTAGGTCAGTCTCCAAAGGCAACAGAAATAAAAGCAAAAATAAACAAATGGAACCTAATCCAACTTACAAGATTTCACACGGCAAAGGAAATCAGAAACGAAATGAAAAGACAACCTACGAAGTGGGAGAAAATATTTGCAATGATGTGACCAACCACAGGGTTCCCTAGAGGAAGAAACGTCCAAGAGCAGCAGGAGTCTTTGAGGGAAGGACAGAAGGCCCGGCAGCAGCGTGAAGATTAGAGTGCACGCACGCCTGGGGTGCAGATGCCGTGACGAGAAACACGCACGGGGTGCCGCCTGAGCCAGGCACTCTACGTGAAGCAACTCACTTAGTCCTCATGGTAACTGAGGAAGGGTCTACTCTCGCCGTGCCCATTTTTCAGATGCAGACGCTGAGGCAGAGAGGAGCCTGCCCAAGGTCACAGAGCTGGGACATGGTGGAGCCGTCAGCTCTGGGTCAGGCGTCCTTGGCCGCCACACAGTCTGCAGGCTGGTGGGTCAGACACACACAGTCTACAGCGTATCATGATAGGAAGAGCTGGAGGAGGGGGCTTTGGGCAGGGCTGGGGCAAGATCAGATCTGTATGTTAGAAACCCCTCTGGCTGCTGGGAGGGGGACTAAGGAGGCACAGCTGAGGTGGCGGCCGACACAGTGGGGACAGGGTGAGGTGGGTGATCTGGAAACACACGAAGAGCAGACAATCAGCACGACGGGCTGAAGCCACACACCGCAGTCTGTGAGTCACACCCACACTTCAGAAACTAGCCGCTGCCAACAGCACGCGTCATCTGCACATTCAAAGAGCGCGAGATATTTCTGAAGCACTTACTTAATCAGAATATTTTAAATATCAAACCACTCTTTTTCCTGTGAAGAACTGTTTCCTATGAACACCAACAGTCTCTGCCATTCGTTTAAAACTCAACCAGTTCACGTACACATGCGATTAGCTCTCCTTCCTTGGTCCCTGTCAGACACAGGCTTCAAGTCAGTTTCTACACATCACCCTCTGTAGCACGTGTTGGGAAGGAACGGCACCCGGACAGGCACTGGGCCAGTCTAGCACCTCAGACTCAAGAACCATCAGTCACCGCTCACTCCCTCAGTGCCCCTGGGACGAACACCGCACGTGGCACCACTGCCGGGGGCCGTGGGGACCTGTGGCAGACTGGGCGTGCCCTCAATGGTGCCAACTTCTACCGGGGCCCCACCAACACCAACTCTAAGCAACTGTCTCTCTTGGCGGGTCCTGATTTATAACAAAACACAGCAAACCTCATCTACTTGCTTTAGCTAAACAGGAAAACAGCTGTTTCTCAAGGTCCAGGAGGCTGTATGGACAAAATGAACCCTTCATTTTCAGAAGATAAGGGAGAGGTCGCATATGGTAAGCTCCAGCGGGGCCACATTTCTATGTCCTGAAGCCTACGAGAGGACAGATTTGGACGTCTCTGCCTCAGCTGATCCAGTGAAAGGAAGACACCCTAACTGAAGACAGGGGTGTGGGTCTGTGAGGTCTGACAGCCCAGTGAGGCCAATAATCTCCCAGTCACTCTGGAGTGTATCATATAATTTGCCCCTCTGGTCAAGCTAACATGGATGGAAAAACATGAGTTGTAGAGGAATTCAATCTGCAGTTTGAAATATCCCTTTGGATAACTGACATGTGAATAGACCAGCTTTTACTCTGTAGAGATTCCTGTCCTCTGTATAAATTCTTGGTCTTTGGGATTGAGGACTTTTAATGACTTGGGAGAGGGTCAAGCATTTGGATACATCTTAAAAGGCTGTATTCATACATGACATTTGTTGAGCCCTTTCTAGGTGGAAGCCAGCCGTAAGTTCCTACTTAACTGAGAGAGGGGAAGGGCGTTCTAGCAATGAGAAAAAGCAAGTGGAAAGAGCGGGTGGCAAGGGTGGGGGACAGTAGCAGCTCTCAACGCCTAAGAATTCATGTGCATGTGTTTGCACACCAAGTGTGCCTTGCTGCACACCCACAGCCCTGACCACAGCTGGAGAGATGGGAAGGGCCAAGGGGTGAATGGCCTTTACACTAAGCTAAGGAGCTGAGCAGTCCTGAGCCAACTGAACATTATAAGCAGAAGGACATGCTCAAATCTGAGCCATAGACTGGAGGGAGGGAGCAAGATTGAGGATGGAGGGCCATTTTGGAAGCTGGTGCAATAATTCTATGAGAGACAGTGAGGGCCTGGACTGAAGCATTTGCATGACGATGGAGAGGAGATTGAGGAGAGAGGCTGAAACCAACAGGGCGTGGTGGCTGACTGGAAGCAAGGGGTCAATGAGGAATCCCAAATCTCTGGCCTAGAGAATGAGTAGATGGTGGTATTTTCAACCAATTTGGGGACCACAGAGGGAAGAGAAATCCTGTTTTGCTGAACGTGATGGTTCTGTGGGATACCAAGTAGAGATTTCTAGTAGTAGACTGTTAAAGATAGAGGCCTGAAGCTCGGGAGAAAGATGTGGCTTGAGAATCCTCACTTATTCCAAAGCTATTTACTGAATGTTTACTATGTGCCAGGCACCATAATAAGCAATGAGCAGAGAGTGATGAATAAGACAGATAAGATCCTGTCCTCAAGGATCTTACGTTTCATGTGGGGAAGACAGACCACAAACAAACAACAGAACAACATACTATGGTAAGTCTTTACAAAGGAATGAAATAAGGTGTTGTGATAAAGAATAACCAGGGGAGAAAGGTGGCTTTAGAGAAGATCAAGAAAACCATTTCTGGCAGAGCAAACATCAAGTGCAAACAGCCTGAGGCAGGAAAGCTCTTGACACTCTAGGGAATGAGAAGGTTAGGATGACCAAGTATAGCTGCAGAGGGGAACAAGAGGCAGGCAGGGGCTAGAACACGCGGGGCCTTGAAAGCCACAGTAAGGAGCGATGAACAGCCACTGAAGGGCTTTCAGCACAGCAAGATACCAAATGGGCTATGATCTGCACATGTGCCGGTGAAGCAGGAGAAGGGCAATGCTCGCACATTTAAGGGACAAGTGGACGAAGAAGAGCCCAAGAAGGAGCAGCCAGTGCAGTAAAGGACAGAGAATGGTGTTGGAAGCCAAGGGAGAAATTTCAAGGACAGACAAGTGGTTAATAGTGTCAAATGCTACAAGGAGAGCAAGTACATTAAAGATGAAAAAAAAATCCAAAGTATTTAACAACAAAGAGTTATTATTGACCTTGAAAGGAAGGTTTTAGGAGAATGGTGTCAAACTCCCCTAAGCAGAGGGAAAAAACTGGAGATGGAGAACTAGAAGCTGGGAATGCAGAGACCCAAGGTCACAGCCTGGGATGTGAAGGGAAGGACACTGACGGGGAGGGAGCTAGGAGGATGCAAGACCAGGCATCCCAGCCAAGTTTACAGGTGTCTGAACCCCTGCCTGGTGTCTCTATTCTCTCTGTGGACCAGGTGTTGAGGCCGTTTTCAGTGAGCGTGTAGAGGTAGCAGGGGAAGGGCCTGGGGGACAGGGTAAACATTTTAAATATTAATACTTCTGTGGAGAAGGGGAAGAGAGCTGACTGGAGACATGAGGATAATGGGCTCGCTGAGCACCCAGATGAATCCCAAGAACATGGCTGTGTGGAAGCACCATTTTCCACCATGGGTGAGACTCTACAGCTGCTCAGAGGTTGAGTGCAGGGGCAGAGGAGTGCAGGCAGGACCCTGAAGGTGGGTTTCACAGCTGGTGGGGTAGGAGGATGAGGGGGCAAAGGAGCTGAGATACACAAGTGTGGCTGCCTTGCATCTCCAACTGAACCTATCCAAACAGAGGTCTTGATCTCCAACCCCGGACTCATTTCTCTCCCCCAACTCACGGGGGAGTGTTTCTTCCTCATCTCAGTAGATGGTAAAGCTGCACTCAACCACCATCAGGAAGAGGCAGCATCCTCCTGGAGGTCCCCTCCCCCTCACCTTCCCTTCCAATCCAATCCGATTCTCTCTCTGATCAGCTCATATCCACCCACCCCTCTCATCTACACCACCTCTTATCTGGACCGTTTCAGCCCCAACCATGCAGTTAGCACCCCAGGCACAGGACCGTGACCTGACAAGTAGGGCAGACAAGATGATTTAGACTTAAAAATAACGGGAACGGCTTCAAAAATAAAAGCTCAACACTGACCTAATAAGTGTCATCTTAGAGTAATAAAAAATATAACACATCACCTAGTCAACTACAATTTTAATATGACTAGATAAAAATTATATTTAATATGGGATACAGATACTTCTCCCCATGACATAACCTGATTTTTAAACTTACCGTTATAACATGATCATTTTTTCCATAAGTCAGTATTATTCAAAATGGAATTTTAAATAACTCCATAGTCATGTGGCATAGGAGATCTTAGTTCCCCGACCAGAGATCAAACCTGCACACCCCGGGCAGTGGAAGCATGGTGTCTTAACCACTGGACTGCCCTCAACAGGATTTTACTAGATAGTTATTATACCTACGTAACCACCATCCTTCAAATGTTGAACATTTTTGGTGGTTTTCAACTGTTTTCTACTGAACATGCTGCATAGATATTTTTTGTACTTTTTATGATGTAAATTTTTTGACAATTTTATTTTGAAATAGTAATAGATTAGAGGAAGCTGCAAAGAAATGTGCTCTCCCCAATGTTAACATCTTACACACCACAGTACAATATCAAAACCAAGAAGCTGACACTGGTACAATCCACAGAACTCATTCAGATTTCAACAGTTATACATACATTTGTTTCTATTTGTGTATCTTTACCACATGTGTAACCTTGCATAACCACCACCTCAGTCAAGACACTCAATGCTTTTTAAATATATCTGTCATGATATGGGTTGAGGTCGCAAAAAGAAAAAAAAAAAAAATCAGAGTCTAGAAGCCTAGAAAGACCTTAAGGTAATCCTACCAACAATCCATTAATATCCTGCACAGCAGTCAGAGTACCTTTAAAAGATCAATCACTGTATCAGAGCATTACAAATAAATAGATTTTTAAGCCCGTGGAGAGCCATCTCCTAAATACACACACACACACACACACAAAAGGATCAGTCATGCCTTAAAAACATCAATGACTTTCCATTTCTCTTAGAATAAACTCCCTTGCATCTAACAAAAAATAATAACCCCTATATATAATGTAACAAAGACAGACAACGGGAAAAAAGAGATATAAACAGTTGTGATGAGATTTTTTCTTTTTTTAACTTTTTAATGTATTTAAAAATTTATTTATTTTTTAACTGAAGGATAATTGCTTTACAGAATTTTGTTGTTTTGTGATGAGAGATTTTTAAAATGAAATGAATGGCTCAATCAAGACCATTTTTAAAATGAGTATATTCTCTCTCTACACACACGCGTGCGCGCATGCCTTTGGCCACATCTTGAGGCCTGTGGGATCTTAGCTCCTAGACCAGGAATCAAAGAACCTATGCCCCGGGCAGTGGAAGTGGAGTCCTAACCACGAGACCACCAGGGAATAACTAAAATACTTTAATAGGAAAATTTAGAAGCTCAAACTAATAAATAAAATAAAATTCTATACCCAGGAAACACAAACTGTATACTCTTTTCAAGTATACATGGAATATTCACAAAAATTGCCCGTAGACTTAGCCATAAAGAGTCAAAATGTCAAAAATTCCCACAAAATCAGCATCACACAAACTGTTATTTCACCACAAGATGATAAAATTGGAAATTACAACAAAAGGATAACTCTTTAAGAATTACATGTCTGGGAGCCAAATAACATACTACTAAATAATCACTGGGTTACAGAGGAAATGATAAGGAAAATTACAAAGTACATAAAATTAAATGACAATGTCTATATGTAAAAAAATGAAATTGGATCTCTTTCTCATACCATACAAAAACTACCTCAAAATGGGTCAAAGACCAAAATGTCAGAGCTAAAACTATAAAAGTCATAGAAGAAAATATACATATAAATCTTTATGACCTTGAATTACACAATGGTTTCTTCAGTTCAGTTCAGTTTAGTTGCTCAGTCGTGTCCAACTCTTTGTGACCCCATGAACCGCAGCATGCCAGGCCTCCCTGTCCATCACAACTCCTGGAGTCTACCCAAACCCATGTCCATGAGTTGGTGATGCCATCCAGCCATCTCATCCTCTGTCGTCCCCTTCTCCTCCTGCCCTCAATCCCTCCCAGCACCAGAGTCTTTTCCAATGAGTCAACTCTTCACATGAGGTGGCCAAAGTATTGGAGTTTCAGCTTCAGCATCAGTCCTTCCAATGAACACCCAGGACTGATCTCCTTTAGGATAGACTGGTTGGACCTCCTTGCAGTTCAAGGGACTCTCAAGAATCCTCTCCAACACCACAGTTCAAAAGCATCAATTCTTTGGTGCTCAGCTTTCTTTATAGTCCAACTCTCACATTCATACATGACCATTGGAAAAACCAGAGCCTTGACTAGACAGACCTTTGTTGACAAAGTAATGTCTCTGCTTTTTAATATGCCGTCTAGGTTGGTCGTAACTTTCCTTCCAAGGAGTAAGTGTCTTTTAATTTCATGGCTGCAATCACCATCTGCAGTGATTTTGGAGCCCAAAAAAATAAAGTCAGCCACTGTTTCCACTGTTTCCCCATCTATTTCCCATGAAGTGATGGGACCGGATGCCATAATCTTAGTTTTCTGAATGTTGAGCTTTAAGCCAACTTTTTCACTCTCCTCTCTCACTTTCATCAAGAGGCTCTTTAGTTCTTCACTTTCTGCCATAAGGGTGGTGTCATCTGCATATCTGAGGTTATTGATATTTCTCCCGGCAATCTTGATTCCAGCTTGTGCTTCCTCTAGCCCAGTGTTTCTCATGGTGTACTCTGGATATAAGTTAAATAAACAGGGCGACAGTATACAGCCTTGACGTACTCCTTTCCCAATTTGGAACCAGTCTATTGTTCCATGTCCAGTTCTAACTGTTGCTTCCAAGAGCTTATAAACATTGATCTAACTAAATCCAACTATATATTTTAAATACATCATATTCAAGATTTATTCCAAGAATGCAAAGACAGTTTAACTTTCCTAAAATCTACCAATGTAGATCATAACATTAACAAACTGAAGAAAAATGACAAGATCTTCCTGAGGAAGAAAACATCTGATAAAGTTCAACACCTAATCATGATCTTCTTAATAATTCTCAGAAAACTAGAATGAGACAGGGACTTCCTTAATTTGCCAAAAATATGTACCAAAAACTGCAGAACCCATATGCACTGGCACAAAGACAGGCAAATAGATCAGTGAAACAGGAGAGAGACCCAGGGGCACTAAATGCAGAGGGACTTGCCATATGATAAAAGATGAATGAACTGCTTAGTTGGCAATGACTGGGAACACTAAAAAAAAAAGTAAGAGTAACTGAAACTACCATTTTACACCTGTGATCAGACAGATCACAGACTGAAAGAGTAAAATGATAAAACAGCCAATAGAAGAAAACACTGCATATCATCTTTGTGATCTAGGTGTGGGTACAGCCTCTATAAGCAAGATATCATAAGCACAGGCCATAAGATTAAACACAGGAAAATTGAGGGTTTTAAAATACAAATTGATTAGGTGATACCTAACAATTTATTAGGACTGTTCGAGGGATGTGGACTTAGTGCAAAGGCTGAGTAGAGTCATGAGTATCCACATAGCTTGGGAGAAGGCCCCCCTGGGATGACTACATTTCTCTTTCTGCCTCATCTTCCTGGGGTAAAGTGTAAATGATTAAAATCTGCAATTTTAATTTAACTAAGGATTTCTGTTACTCAAAGGACATGATAGACAAAGCTAACATCTCACAGAGATTGCTATTTCCTCTTCAGTCTAAAACTGACAAAATGATTGATATCTAGACCATACTGCGAACTCCAGCAAATCAACAAGATAAAAAACCCAATTCTAAAAAAGTACAAAAAAAAATTACAGGAAATAAGTAGGCAGTTCACAGAAAAGGAAGTCAAATGACTAATGAGGTATACAAGGAATTGCCCACAGCTTATGAGGAATTAGAAATGTGCAAATTAAAATAATAATGAAATACCCTTTTCACACCTTCAGAATGGCAAACAGAATGGTGGATTTGGACCAGCTTTTCCGGAAAGCGCTCTGACAAAACATAGGTAGGTGTAAACCCTTGGATCCAGGGATTTCAGTCCACTGTACACCTCAAAGAAATTCTAGCACTAGTCTGTGAGGGGAGGCACCCTGGCATAATCTGTGGAGGAGGGAGTTGGAAGCAATCAAGAGTTCATGATTGGGAATGGGCAAGTGCTGGACGTGTATCATGAAATGATAAACAGCACTGAGAAGCTATGAACCACATGCATTTACAGTATATGGTTATATCTTAAAATAAAAAATCTGTTGATTGAAAAAGACATGAGCACGATTATGATTCATGTAAATGTAAAACCTATATAAATTTACCGACAAAACAACACACTTTACAAAGGCACAAACTTACTCAAATGTCAGGTCCTTGCACTTACACTAACCCAGACCTATCCCTATTGCTCTCTATTCCTTTTTGCTGATTTATTTTTCTTTATGGCACAAGAAAGTCTATTCCAGGAGAGCAGGGACCTTCCTATCTTCATCACTGCGGTATTTCCAGTTCCTAACACAGAGCCTGAGACACTAGAGATATCCAGTAAATATCTGCACATGAATACATAAAAAAAATGGAGGACACACAGCGAGCGGAGAACAGGGCCTATGGGGAGGGGAGAGGAGGGCAAGAATGAGCAAGAGAAAGCCAATTAATCGATCAGTAATAGAGCCTGCCTGGACATACAATGATGGCGTGTCATGAATGGTCCATAAACATGATTATAAATTATTTACCAAATGTATTACTATGGAAACTGTGCCCTGCTGGATAAGCCGATCACCTGCCTGTCCAGCCTCCTCTTATTGTACTCTCATTTTGCTACTTCTTAGAATCCCCTGACCATTTCAAGGCCTTTGCACAAGCTGTTCCTCCTTCCCACAAGCTTTTCCTCTAGTTCTTCAGAAGGCTGGTTCCCTCTCATTCTTCAAGTTTCAGATCAACGTCACTTTCTCAGACTGGAATCCCTATCTTATCTAGTGTCTTCCTTTCCCCTAATTTGCCTCTTCATTAGCTTACCAAGCTCTGTGATAATTTTGCTTACTTCATGTCTCTACATATTGAAGGCAAGCTCCAAGACAGGGGCCTTGTCTACTTTATTGTATCCCCAGCACTTGACACAGTGTTTGGCACAGGCACTTAAATATTTGCTAAGTGAATCAATGAGTGATGAAATGGATCCTAAGGTCTTGGTGGGAAACAAAGTCCTAAAACTAGGAAGGAAATCAGAAGATGAGAGTCTTGACGAGGTCAAAGAACAGAGGTAGTAGGGACATAGAGGGTGGATGGAGAATAGGCTGTGGTCAAACCCCTGAAGGTCCTGATAACAGTGTTTCAGTACTAATGTTCTGGGTATGCGACCATGGACAAAACTCGTCCTTTAAAGTGTCCAATACTGTCGTGACCGGCTGGGACCTGGGTCCCTTTGCTGCAATGCTTGCACCTGGGCAAAAGTCTCCTCAAACAGCAGAATACAAAGAAACTATAAGGAACTAAAACTAACCACATACAGGCACAGTTAATGGCAAGTTATGAATAAGATACAAAAAGACCAAAAATTCCAACCGTTACTTCTGAGCTGTTGGAAGTAAAAGCTGGGTACTGCACATGATCCCGGCACACAGCACCACTGAAGGGGTAGGCAGAACACTTAAGCCTCCTCTCCAAGCTGGACCAATGGATCCACCCCTGTCCTCTCCGCATTTAAGGGACCAGCTGCCTCTCCCACAGGAAAACCAGCAAGGACTCCTACAACTTTTTTTCAAGCCCTCCTGCTGCACCACAGGTCTCAATAAAGGCTTGCCTGAATTTCTCCTCTTACCAATCTCTATTGTTTGAAGTGTTCAATAACCCACGTCAGTAACATTGTTACAATACTGTTCATAGACAGTAGACCGGAAGCGTTTCTTTCTATTGTAAGACATTCAGTCCTCACACCCACCCAGTGAAGAACGTATTACTATTTTCATAATAAATTCTATGATTCTAATGCTTTCTACGTGGCCGGCACTGTTCTAAAACCCTTACGACTATTTACTCATTTAAATCTCGGAAAGAACCTATGAGAAAGGTACTATTGTTGCTATTTTATTCACGCTGAACAGAAGCACAGAGCAGTTAAATCTTTTTCATTTTAAGTTGGGCCATGATTTGAACCCTAAATCTAATTCGAAAGCCTGTAACGTTCCTTCCAACCACCTATAATCAACACCAGGTTTACTGGAGAAAGGAGTAGCTAGAAGTTAGGTCTGCTCCACAGTACCTGTGTTAGCAAAAAACCAGTGACCCGCCCCCCCACCCCCAAACATCCACGTGACTCAGCTCTTTGCCCCCACCCACCCATCACGGACCGTCCTGATCTCGCGAGGTTTAGATTCCAGTGGGACAACAATCCACAACGAGATTTACACTCGGCCTCACTTCCTCTACCTTACCTCCCGGCAGCGACCAACTTCTGGAGGAAAGTGTCCACCATGGTGTCGAAAAGCTTCACCCTCGAAATGATAGTGCCGGGGCGCGCAGGTTCCTGAGACAATTCCTCGGGCCCTTTTTCTTCACAGCCGCTGCCTACGTTGACGCTGCTCGCTTCAGCCATGTTGAAATAGAACCGCCAAAACCGACTGACCCGGCCGCCCCGCCCACCGAAGCCCCCGATTGGCCGCTCCCGACCGTTGGGCGCCTCCGATTGGAAGCAGCAAATGTCTATCACCCAGCCGTGGGGGAGGGGACACTGCCGGACACGGAGGATTATACAAACACAACAACCGTAGTCCTTTCTTGGCGAGAAGGCAAAATAAGCTCGAAACTCAGGGACTCAATAAAAACGTTTAATTACACTTTTTAGAGAATTCGTACAGTGCAACAGTGAATGTTCGCCGTTAATATTATTCACAGGAGTCCATTTTATCAAATGTTAACTATCTGCATTTTTATTCCCCTGTCCTTCAATACTCCCATCAAGTTTCCCGTCTTGCCCAGTCTCCCGGAAGTTCTTCCAATTTTGGCTACAGACCAATACATCACTCCAATTGGTCCGATCCATGGTCCTGGGAAAATGGAAGGCTACGGTCCCATCCCCACCAAGCCATATTTTAACCAAACCCAATACCAGTCCCTAAAATATTAGATGGAAAAGTAAGGGGCCATGGGTCCCTTTTAGTAATATGCACATCACCTTTTAAAACACCCGTGCGCGCGTGTGTGTGTGTGTGTGTGTGTGACAGAGAACAGGAAACAAGATTGAAATACTTTACAAGAAAACAAAACAGAAGAAAAAGAGTTGAGGAGTCTGGGTCGAGAAATAATCTAAGACAAGAGAGGAAGGAGGCTACCTGTTGTCCATAATACCTCCTTACTCACTTTGCAATGGTGGGGAAGGACTGAATGTAAGTCTCTAGGAAGGGGAAGGTGTGGCGCTGAGAAAAATCAACCTCCAAAGGTCTCAAAAGAATGAGTTTAAAGAGAAAGAAGGGACCCCTGGCTTCTCTTATCTTCATGGTTCTTAGGGTAAAGGAATGACTGAGACACATAAGATTCAGAATGATGTGCAGACCCAACCCTTTAGATGACCATTTGCGAACAGAAACTGGAGGACTCTTGACAAAATCTAAGAAGGGACAAACAATGAAATGAATGAAAGAGAAAATAACCTTCAAAGAGCACAAGCTGGGACGTGGTGGTAAAGATAGAGAATTCAGATTCTGATCTAGCCCGGGGGGGATAGACTGTGGGGCAGCCATAAGAAATATCAAGGCTTCAGGTAGCTAGCACCTTTCAAATTGGCACCGTGGCCTCTCCCAGGGGGTGGGACCAAATAAAGTTTGAAGGGTCATCCAAGTCAGATGTTTCAAGCAGAAGTATGGGTTTGATATGCCTTCTCATTCCATTTGCTGCACCTCTCCTCACCTACCACACTGACTTGGTAGAGGAGGTGTATGTTGTGGGGGGGAAGGATGAGGCAGGAAAGAAGCACTCATCACCTAGCTCCTGAGAGCTTCAGTAGATAATCTCGGCAGTATCAGGCTGGTAAATGTAGTGGTCCTGGTATTGAGTGACTTCCCAACCCACCCTTTACCCTCCTCCAAGCATCGCTCCAGAGGGTACCATGACCGGGATGTCTCCTTACACTGGGGAGAAGAAAAACAGTTCCACATCTCAGAGATTCCCATTGTGAGACAACATCTGTTTCTGTGAGTCCAAGTGATTGGGGTCTGTCTGTGTGTGTGTGTGTGTGTGTGTGTGTGTCCGTGCATGTGTGATGACTGCCTGGGGTTAAGAAGCTCCACTACCCTCTGCTAGGAGCTGGTCAAGGGAGATGCACTGGAGCATACATATCCTTCTGTCACTTTCCAAACCAACTACTCTCTCAACCAGACTTTTCAGAGTAGTGTTCCAAGTCCAGTGTGTCCCAGACAGTCTGATTTACTTAGAGCTGTGCCCACCACTGTAGTCATCTGGGCCAGGGGAAAACAGCAGCTTGTTTGTCCTAGGGCTGCTGGGACTGGAGGGACTGGGAGGGATAGGGAACTGGGATTGAGGGAAAAGCTACATTACATTTTTCACCTGTCTGAGGAAGGGGTAGGCTCTGACTGCAGGATTGGTGCTTTAGCAGGACTTAGACAGTAGCCTGGTTCACAGAAAAATATACACACAAAATAAAGTATCAACATTTCTCCCCAACCTAATAACTCTCCAAAGAGAGGACAAGTGCTCTGGAGAACCAGAGGTTGTTGCTGCTCCTACTCCCTGTGTAAAAGTGCCTGGCACCTTGTCCCCAGTGGCAGAGAAAAGCAGAGGAGTCTGGTGGGCAGCTCAGTCCCGAAAGAAAAATTAGCAAACCTAAGAGATGAAGGGCTGATGGCAGCTGCTTGGAATTCGGACTGAAAGCCCAAAAGGAAGAACTAGTGCTAGTAACCAAGTTCTGTGTACAGCTCTTCTCAGGACCTCAGGGACACAGATGGAGGGAGAAGGCAGAGAAGGGCTAGCACGGGATCCGATGGAGTGGGATTGGCGGGCAGAGTGGATTTCCTTAGGGCAGGACTGAGTTACCTGGACTGAGTGAGGAAGCCCAGCTTGGCAAGAAAATTAAAAACAACGAGGATGGGGGATCCAGGCGTGGAGCCTCTTCAGCAAGAGCAGTTCAAAGTCTCTGTCCCCGTCCCAGACAGGCCACCTGGCCCACAGCAGGACTAGGTCTGCGGTGGGGGCACTTGGAGAGGGTGCTAGCCTCTCCTCTCGCCCCTGACCCAGAGTAGTGTAGGAAGCAGCAGGCTTCTCTCCCCATCACTGGTTACCAGTGTCTCGAGTCAACCAGCTCAGGTCGGAGGCTGAGTTTCTTGAGGCTCTCATAGCCCACCACAATGACAATGGTGGAGGGCGTGGCTGAGATGATTCTGGCGGACAGGCCTTTCATGAGCCCCCAAGGCCCCTCTTCTGCCATCAGCTGTCGGAAGGTCAGGATGATGGAGTTCTTGCCCTCAACCTGGAGAAGTCAACACAGTGGAGGATCACAGTCTGCAGTCAAAGTCCCTACACCCAGTCTCTCCTATCTGAGCCTAAAAGTGGAAAGAATTAAGACTTGGGAGTCAGAGGGCTGGACTCTGCTTCAGCAGGACAGCTCAGCACAGTGAATGAGTGTGGCCTCTGGTGCCAGAATGCCTGGTATGAATCCTGCCCCCTAATTTACTAACAGCATAATCTCAGGTAGTTTACTTAGCACTTTGCATCCCAGTTTCCTCAAATATATAATAATAATGATAGTACCTACACCGTACAGTTGTTTTATGCAATAAGCAAAAGAATTCTTATAAATGCTGAGAACAGTGCCGGGCAGACAGTAAGTATTCAATAAATGTTAGCTTCATTAATATTACTACATAAACTACATAGTGATGAGTCTGGACCAGGTTCCCCTCTCTGGTCTCAGGGAGGCTGGATTAAATCACCTCCAAGGCTTCTGCAGACAAATTTTGATTCTGATCATCTCAATTCCTCCGAACCCACATGGCTAGAGTCCTCCCCTCCGTCCCTGCCACCTCCCACCCTGTGACCTGCCTTCCCTATCGCACCAGAAGAGTGGCCAAGGCAAGGATCTTTTCTCTCTTCTTTCCTAATACTCTTGCCCTCTTCTCCATACCTACAACCAAACACATTTAGAGACCACCCCACTCAGACCCACAGCCAATGCAGGACAGAGACCCTGTTATACCTCTCCCTATTCCCAAGGTGGGCCCATCTTTGACTAAGAACATCTCCCCATTCCTCTCTGCCTCCTTTAGCACCCGCCTCCACATTCCCTCATTCCCTTCTTCCTCTGACCACTTGTGCGCCTCTCATCTTCCACTTACCTAGACACGTGAAGGACTTTTTTAGCTATGGCCCTGGTCCTCATACGCACTTTTTCTCTTCTAGCTTGGGAACGCCTCAAAGTAGTTGTTTAGTTGCCAAGTCATATAGTAGGGAAATGTTCTTTCCCTTGATTCTCCTCATGGAACCCCCATAACAAGGCTAGGAGAGAATAAGGATGGAACTTGTGCACTTTACGATTTGTAAACCAATCAGACACCATTCATTTTAAAATGTATGGGTCATAGCAGGGACAATCTTTCCTAGAGATAAATATACAACTGACCCTTGAACAACATGGGTTTGAATGATGTGAGTCCACTTATATGCAGTATTTTTTTTTTCAGCAGTAACACTATTAACAGTACTAATAAAAATTAAAAATAAATAAAAAATAAAATAACCAGAAAGATTTTACCATTGCTTTTTAACCTCTATGTATTGTATATTTTGAAACATATCAAGATATATTCTTGTTTCTCTAAAGTATATACTTGGTTAATTTAAGAATTTCATGCTTATACTAACATTAAATTTAAAGAGATTATTTAACTTCTCTGGAAATAAATCAAAATTTTACATAGGTAGCAGAGTTATTACATAAAAAATTGAATTTAGGGAATTCCCTGGCTGTCCATGACATCATGGCATCCAGTCCCATCACTTCATGGGAAATAGATGGGGAAACAGTGTCAGACTTTATTTTTGGGGGCTCCAAAATCACTGCAGATGGTGACTGCAGCCATGAAATTAAAAGATGCTTACTCCTTGGAAGGAAAGTTATGACCAACCTAGACAGCATATTAAAAAGCAGAGACATTACTTTGTCAACAAAGGTCCGTCTAGTCAAGGCTATGGTTTTTCCAGTGGTCATGTATGGATGTGAGAGTTGGACTGTAAAGAAAGCTGAGCGCCGAAGAATTGATGCTTTTGAACTGTGGTGTTGGAGAAGACTCTTGAGAGTCCCTTGGACTGCAAGGAGATCCAACCAGTCCATCCTAAAGGAAATCAGTCCTGAACATTCATTGGAAGGACTGATGTTGAAGCTGAAACTCCAATCCTTTGGCCACCTGAGGTGAAGAACTGACTCACTGGAAAAGACCCTGATGCTGGGAAAGATTGAAGGCGGGAGGAGAAGGGGACGACAGAGGATGAGATGGTTGATGGTATCAGAGACTCAATGGACATGAGTTTGAGTAAGCTCCGGGAGTTGGTGATAGACAGGGAAGCCTGGAGTGCTGCAGTCCATGGGGCAGCAAAGAGTCGGACACAACTAAGCGACTGAACTGAACTGACTGAACTGGCTGTCCAATGGTTAAAACTCCACACTTCCACTGCAGTGGGCATGGGTTTGATCCCCAGATGGGGAACTAACATCCCACATGCCACGGTGGGGTGGCTAAAAAAACCTGAATTTCAAACTGAACTGCCTGCTTATATTACCTGCAATGTAATTAAATGTCTTTATGACTGTAACCGATACCAAAATTGTTTAAGTAAAAATGCATCTTTATTTATACTTAAAAAAAACACCTCCCCCCCAAAAAAATCCTGCAGTACTATACAATCTGTGGATGAGGAGCCATGGATTTAGAGGGCCAAGTTACACTCTGATTTTCAACTATGCAGAGTGTCGGCCTTCCTAAACTACATGTTGTTCGAGGTTCAACTGTACCTAGATTTACCAATCACCCCCGTCCTAACATCCATATCAGAAAAGCTGACTTCACCTCTAACCTGTTTTAAGGTTATCATCCTTCCTTCTCCTCCCTCATTCTCGGGCTTCCCTAGTGGCTCAGAGGTAAAGAACCCGCCTGCCAATGCAGATGTTGGAGCCGCTGGCTGGATCCCTGGGTCAGGAAGATCCCCTGGAGGAGGAAATGGCAACCCACTCCAGTATTCTTGCCTGGAGAATCCCATGGACAGAAGATTCGGATGGGTTACAGTCCATGGGGTTACAAAGAATTGGACATGACTGAGTGCGAGTGTGTGTACGCGTGCACTCACACACTCCACCTAAAGCTTTATAGAGCGAAATGTATCATTTGTATATTATATATTATTATCTAGATTCAATTTCTTTGGCCTTCAGGTTGTGAAACTGTCACTGAGCTGACTAAAGACAGGGTCTATAATTTCTGGACAGCACCACCAAGGCCTTTGTCTGTATTTGTGTTGAGTCCATACAGAACCATCTGTGAAAACTGTTCAAGAACAGTCACTCTCACTGTAGAGAGCTCATAGCCAAGTGGAAAAGCCAGAGACACTTATGAAATAAACTAAAATCGTGTTTCTAGTATCGACAAACCTGCAAGGTAAGGAAAAGGTGGTTGATACGCTATGCTAGGGCTTCCCTGGTGGCTCAGATGGTGATCTAATAGGACAAAAGCCTCGAGGACAGCAGTAAGAATTCCTGGGGGCATGGGCAAGGAAAAGAGGCAGCACGGTGGTAGACAGGGTGACAGGAACATCTGAGATGGTTCAAAGTGCTCAGCTGGTTTCTGTAGATGGTGAGTCATAACCACAGGGAAAGGCTTCTCGTGGCTTATCTGGCAGCTGGGGAGAGAAGAAGACTGGTCTTACCTGTACTCGGGTTCGGATGACGTCCATGGGATTGGTGAGGATGGAAGCAGTGGCTGCAGCCAGAGGCCCCGAGACGGCTTGAAAGACAATGTGAGGGCACTCCTTTGGGCAGAGGGATGAGAGCTGCTCTGGAACCGAGGGAAAGACAGCGCCTCAGGACACGAGCCGCCAGCCCACGTGCCCCTCACTGCTTCTACCAGTTGGCCCAACGATGACAAAATTTCCATCCTTGGCCACCTTAGACCCTGTAACTTCCGTCCTGTCTTTTCTTCACGTCCATCAGAACCAACAAAAATTTATAAATCTCAGGCCCCTTCCAGAAGTCAATTTGAATAGGACAAAAATTCCTCTGGAGAAGGGGATTTCAAAATCCCTTTGCTTGCTGACTCCTTTCATTTGCTGGACAGAAATCCTTCCTGATGTGAAACTCTTATGCCGATACTCCACTTCCTCCAACTCACAGGCTAAAAAAGCAAACACTACATATTTTCTTGTATGTGCACTGGATAACTGGTAGAATACATGAGAAACTGGTCACACTCACTGTCTCCACGGAAGGGAGCGGGGTGACTACGGTAGACGAGTGTTTCCACCGCACACCTTTCTCCTACCTTTTGAATTTCAAACCATGTGAATATTTTTAAAAATAAAAAACAATTACAATTAAAAGAGAAAATCATATCCTACAGTGAAAACTTTTCTTCAGCCTGTATCAAGGAAGGAAAATTCATTTTTCAAAATGGTGACGGAGCAGATGCAATAACACCCAGATTCACCCAACCCCAGTGTCACTCGGAAGTTCACCTGCAATTGAACTCTTTTGCTTTTTCCCTCTCTGGAGGTGAGAGATGAGAGTCTGTTCATTTATTCAACAAAGATTCACTGAGTGACTTCCAAGAGCCAGTCAGCTTGGGTTCTGAGGAAACAACACTAATAAAAGAGCCTCAAGTCAGAGTCTGAGGAGAACACATGGAAGCCACAAGAGTCACTGAGCCCTCTCCCGGACCTGGCCATCCTTCTCAACGCTCCACAAACAGTATGATGTGGCCTGTCCCCACTTATCTCAGCAACTTCATTTCCCTCTCATTGTACATTAATGAGAAAAGTAAAGTTGCTGTCAATGCTTGCCACTGGGGAGCCTGCCTCCAGCTGCTCCTGGGACAGACCTGCCCCAGGAAGGGCCACCCAGATGTGTTGGTCCTGAAGGGCGAGATCAGAGGTCCAAATTTTTATCTAGTTAAACTGGGGCTATGTATAGGAATATTAAAATTTATCAGATTAAAAAATCTAAAACAACCTTACAATATTGAGGAAGAAAGTGACAAGAGAAGGAAAAAGAACTTTTACTTCACCAAATAGTGTGTATTTCAGGGTGGATTTTTTTTTTTTTCCAACTTTTATAAATCCAAATTGTAATGTTTAAAAAAAAAAAAAGCTTCAAATCCCTGCCCTTATGGAATTTACACTCTTCTGCTGCTGCTGCTGCTTCAGTCGTGTCCGACTCTGTGTGACCCCATAGACGGCAGCCCACCAGGCTCCCCCATTCCTGGGATTCTCCAGGCAAGAACACTGGAGTGGGTTTTACACTCTAGTGGGGGAAAACAGACAATAAATAAAAAATAAAATATATCAGAAGGTGATGTATGCTAAAATATACATTTATATGTATATCTTATATACATATAAAATTATGGATGTTTTTAGGTATGGATAAAAATAAAGCAGGAAAAGGAGATAAGAATGCCAAGGGTAGAAGGTGAAGTTTAATCAAAGAGTTAAAGCAGAGTGTAAGCCTTATCGATCTGTGGAAAGAACTTTCCCAGCAGAGGCAACATCCTATGCAAAGGCCCTGAGGCATGCGTATGCCTGAGATCTTCAAGGGGCAGCGAGGCCAGTATGTCTGGATGAGTGAGGGGAAGAAAAGCAGATGAGGTCTAAGAGGTAGGTCATTTAGGGCCTCGAAGCCATTGCATGGACTTTGGCTTTTACTCTGAGTGAGACTGAGGGTCAAACAGATTTTAGAAAAAAATTAAGAATTCTTTTCTGGGAGAAGGGGCATTATAGAGGTAGGGGATTAAAAGGTACAAGCTATTGGGTGTAAAATAGCTACAGGGAAATATTATATAACACAGGGAATATAGCACATATTTTATAATAACTAC
The DNA here is from genome assembly GCF_032452875.1 of Bos javanicus. Taxonomy (NCBI): domain Eukaryota; kingdom Metazoa; phylum Chordata; class Mammalia; order Artiodactyla; family Bovidae; genus Bos; species Bos javanicus. The sequence continues at coordinate 14,750,227 of NC_083870.1, forward strand.
AAATGGAGTATAACCTTTAAAAATTGTGAATCACTATATTGTACCCCTGTAATTTATACAATATTATATATTAACTATCAGTTTCAGTTCAGTCGTTCTGTCATGTCTGACTCTTTGCGACTCCATGGACTCTTTGCAACCCCATGGACCGCAAAACATCAGGCCTCCCTATCCGTCACCACCTCCCAGAGTCTACTCAAACTCATGTCCATTGAGTATGTCCATTGAGTCAGTGATGGCATCCAACCACCTCATCCTCTGTCGTCCCCTTCTCCTCCCACCCTCAATCTTTCCCAGCATCAGGGTCTTTTCAAATGAGTCAGTTCTTCGCATCAGGTGGCCAAAGTATTGGAGTTTTAGCTTCAGCATCAGTCCTTCCAACAAATATTAATTATACTTCACATTAAAAAAATAATAATAACTTTCTTTTCATGCTCCTACTTTTGGTAATTTATGGCCAAGCAACTAAAGATTGGAGAACAAGTAGGAGGGTAGAGGTTGGCAGGGCAGAAGCGAAGGCTTCCAAGACCCAGGGCATGACAGAATTCCTTAAGCCCTACCAGAATCACCTCTCCCCTGATTTCTGATCACTTTCTTCCCCAGGGTTAGAATACAAACAGAAACAAAGTGAACTGGCAGCTGTGCCTCAAGGGTGTCTTGCTCTCCAGAAGAGAAAACATTTCACAAGCATTAGAAGGTAGCATCTGGACTGCCACTGCCAGCTTCCTGGGGCCTGTCTGCATTGGCATCCAAGCCAGCAAGCTGCAGTGGGATTCAGATTCCAATTCTAATCACTCACGTATGCCATTTTCCCGGGGTTTAGGAAGAGGGTGAAACAACAAAGACAAGAGGGTGGGAGAAAGAGTCCCAAGTCTTTCCTTCTCCGTTATTCACTCAACAAATGTTTATTGGGCATCTATTATCTGCAAGGCAGAAGATAAACCTAGGCTGACTTGGTTTAAGTCCTTCCTGGCTAAATGACTTTGGGCAAGTAATATAAATGAGCATTTATTTAATATTTACTATATGCCAGCCACTGTGAAAGCACTAGGCAGAAAACAGAGAAATGGGCAGGGAAGTAACTTCATGGAACTTACAGTCTAGTTAAGGAGCTGCGTGGGAGCTAGGGATAAAACAATTGCAAATTATGATAAGTGGTCTAAAGGAAAAGGTGCTGAAAAAGAAAACAGGAAGCGCGCTCTTTCCAGTTGGGTAAAGGTAGCATGTATGCCGATGCCTGAGGCATGAGAAGGACCCGGCCACATAAAGAAAATGGGGAAGGGTGCTGCAGGCAAAAAGAACAGTATCTGCAAAGGCTAGGAGGTGAGAACGGAGCTTGCTGTATCTCGGGAATTGAACGAAGGGCAGTGAGGGTGGACCAGAGTGAGTGAAGGGAGAGGAGCGCAGGATGGGGCTGGAGAGGGAACAAGGACCAGGTCACACACACCTGTACTGACTGTGAGAAGCATTCGATTTTATTCTAAATACCCACATGGAAGCACTGGTAGATTTTAGCAAAGCGGAGTGACAAGAACCAATCTACTCGCTCGACAAGTATCTACTGAGCACTTACAGTTCATCAGCCCCCGAGACACAGTGTCACAGAGCCTGGCACACAGTGAGGGCTCAATAAATGTTAGTGGGGACAAGGAAGAGGCAGGGGCCAAGCGCGACGCGCAAAGCCTCCGTCTTGCTGATATGGAGAATAACCTGGCCACTGACACCTGAAAGTCAGTCAGAAAAAGAAAAAGTTTGGGATGAAAAATGTTATAGTTGAGTAAAATTTCAGAGGTATGTGCATGCCTTCAAGTTGAAAGGTCCAACAGTCAGAATATCTGTCCAGAGCTCTGGACAGGTTAGTTTGGGAAAAGAAATAGAGATTTGGACATATTAGAAAAGGACAACCCTAATTGTAGATGAAATCAAATGAGGAGACAGGGGTGAAGACAGACTCCAGAGAAAATTTTTCCTAGGATGTTTCTCTAACATTAAGATTACCAGCATCTGTTCCTAAAGAATCTGATACAAAGGGTCAAGGTGGAGTCCATGTATTTAAATTTTACCAAATACTCTAGATGAAAAACTGTTAAAAGAAAGAGACAAAGTTACAACGCTGTGGATGTTTCAGGGTAGCAGCGCCTACAGGTCCTGCTCTTGGCAATATGCTTTGCCCTTTCAGAAGGAAATCTGGCGGTATGTTTATTAAGACCCTCAAAAATGTCATCTCTTGGGACTTCCCTGGAGGTCCAGTGGTTACGATGCCGTGCGTCCAATGCAGGTCTGAACCCGAGTCAGGGAATTAAAACCCCATATGCTGCGCGGCCATTAAAAAAAAAATGTTATCTCTGGACCCAGTAATCCCATTTCTAAGAAATACTTGTGAACAAAAAATACAGGATTATTTTTCAAGATTATATTACATCTTGAACTTAAATTTAAAAATACCCAGGAAAGGCATCCAACTCAAAAGCTCACACTATCACCACTGATTCCATCTTTAAATCCCATGGATTTTGTCCCTCTCCACCCATTCTCTGCCAATATTCCACAAATCTTAGTTGATCCTGATGCATGGAGAACATACTCAATGTTCTACAGTCAAAGATTTTACTTGTCTGATTCCCTCCACTATAATATTAGCTCTTTGAAAGCAAGAACCATATCTTATTCATCTCTGAATCCTCTTGAATTCAAATGTTTGCTGTATGAATTCTCCCATTAAATCTCCGATTCAAACATGCCCAGGGCGATAGCGTCTGTCTCATTAGTAACCCATCCTCCAACCTCAGCCTCCTAGTTCCCGCTTACCTGCATAGAAGTGGTAGAAGGGCCACCAGACAGCACTGTTTGGGATGTAAGTAAGCAGTGAAGCCACGTAGCCTCGGTAGAAGCCACGAAGTCCATCAGCCCGCAGGATCTGCCTGATGATGTCCTTGGTTTGGCCAAAGGCAACTACCCCTTGTCCCTCTGGATTCCCTCGCACTTGGAAACGGCCCATTTTTTCACCCTTGCGCTGCATCATCAGATGCTGGGAGACCACGTCAATGGGCACTGTGATGCTCTGGGCCACGAGAGAGGCCGAGCCACCAGCCACCAGTGATTTGACTGTGTTGCTCTGGCTGTAGTCAGCTACGAACTTCCGGGTGAGCTCATAAGTGGTGACATAGCACTGGCCAGATATGAGGGTGAAGGTGTTGACCAGGAACCCCCGGTAGAGGCCAGTCACACCATCCGCCCGTAGGATCTTGATGAAGGCGTCGAAGGTCCCATGGTAGAGGCTCCTGCCTTTCTGAACCTGCAACCGAGTGCGGATGAGGGTGAACGGGTAGACGCTGACGCGGATCATCATCGTCATTGCCACACCGAACACGTAGAACTTCTTCTTGTCCAGGTGCTCCCACTCGATGATCTGGATGTTACGTTTGTCCTCCATTGTGCCTGGAGACCTGGGGGCTGGAGCAGGATGGAGGGAATATGAAGGAGATCAGAGTTCACACTTTCTCCTCTTGGCTAGGCTCTGAAACGCTATTCTCAGGCTTCATCTCCTGGGGTACTCACCTCCCAAAGCTTAGACTTCAACTAATCTGGCTCTGCCAACCCCTGCCTGATTCTTCCTTCACAGATCAAGATGCTCCCCATCCTTTACCAGTCCGCGCATATTCAGGACCCCTCCTGTGAAAGCTGTTTCTCACCTCAGGGACTCCCCTGTCCCCAGTCCCACCTCAGCTCCCTGCTCCCAGCTTGCTGGACTCATCTGCTCTCTCTGCCTCTGCCCAGGCCCTGGTGTCAGGCCATACTCTTTTTCCTTCTCTCACTCACCCAGACAGCTCAGGATGCTGTGGACAAACCAACCATGTGACAGGAGGCAAGACCTTTAGGTGGGCTAATGGGATGTCACGAAGCAACATTCCAGGGGTTCCTAAAACCTCAAGGGAAGCGCTCCATTTCTGACGCCCCTAGGCCTACTGAGAAGGCAAGGCTCTCAGCCTTCAGCCACCGAGCCTCAGCAGACTACCTCTTTTAGCACCATTTACCAGCTGACTCACCTGACTTTATTTCTGGTTTCCTGCGTTGGCCCCTCTGAGCTTCCCTGACCCACACTCACTACACTTACATTTTCTCTGGTCTGCATTAGAAGAAAATGTGAGGAAGAAAGCCAACAGGGCTTTCATACCACAGCCCCCACCCCCTCCCTCCCTCCCCTTTAATGAAAGAAATTAGGAAGTCAGGAACAAGTCAAAGGTCAGAGTCCTCTTTGGTTATTAGATAACTCACCCGAGAGAAAGAAATGAACCACCTGAGAGCTAAGTAGCTTCCCTGAAGAATCTTGACAACTGTAGAGAACATGCGTGACCCCCTTATCCCCAAGCACAGAAACAGTAACCTCAGCCCTAGACAATGAAGGCAGATTCCAGTGACAGAAGACAGAGAGACTCTGCCTTTGATACACTCAGTCTCTTCAAGGAGACTCAGTATCCCTCTGGGGAATGGACATAAGAAACAGAGATAAAGCAACCAGGGCAAATTAAATACATGTGGCCCTCATGTTACGTGTATCCAAAGAGTAAAGTTTCAAACAAAACTCATAAGCTTATAACTGTAATAACTATATAAAATCAGGAGCTTCCAACTTAAGAAATGTCAAATGAGACCACATCATATACTGGACATAGACCCAGTGACAATGTGATGTGCTCCTGTGTAGGATACTGGACATTTGCAGCCAGAAGGAGAAAGTGGAAAGTTAAATTCTAGGAAGTGAGAAGTCAGGGGCTCCCCAAATTTTAAGTAGCTTCTTGGTTTACAAGGTTAGCTTTTTGGAATTCCCTTAGCTGGACTGCAAGGAGATCCAACCAGTCCTTTCTGAAGGAGATCAGCCCTGGGATTTCTTTTGAAGGAATGATGCTAAAGCTGAAACTCCAGTACTTTGGCCAACTCATGCAAAGAGGTGACTCATTGAAAAAGACTCTGATGCTGGGAGGGATTGGGGGCAGGAGGAAAAAGGGACGACAGAGGATGAGATGGCTGGATGGCATCACCAACTCGATGGACGTGAGTTTGAGTGAACTCCGGGATATGGTGATGGACAGGGAAGCCTGGCATGCTGCGATTCATGGGGTTGCAAAGAGTCGGACATGACTGAGCGACTGAACTGAACTGAACTGAGTTGGACTGTATCACCTTCATTAAAATACAAAATACCTGCAGTATAAACTCAGTCCATGTGAGCTGAAGGGAAAACCTCAGCTTCAAGGTGAGACATGCATGAGGCACATGTAACCAAGATAGGCTTCCTGGAGGAGGACAAAGCAGGTGAATGGAGAAATACATGTGGACAGTGGAAGGGAGAGAAAAATGGCTGAAACCACAGAGTTAACCAGAACAGAGAACTGAGGTCATGGGGAATGAACTAGAGATTGAGTTCTAGGAAGAGAACCTTTGGAAACTGATGTCCCACTTGCTGTGGGCCCTTCCTCCAGCCTCAGCCTACGACACCCACCAAGTCCAGTGGAGAAATCTTCTCCTTTGAGGCCCTTCAAAAGAATGGGATCACTGTACCATTGAAAAGCTAAGTGGGTGTTTGTCATCCAGGGTCCCAAGGTCATGTGTCCATTTCTACTAAGAGAGGAGGAAAGAGAGGGAGATACTAGGATTCACTGAATGCATGTTACCTCATATAATCCATACAACTTAACTTGTGTACAGTTAGACACTTCTGCTAAATGAGAAAGCAGAGATACAAACAGGTTAAAAGAAACAGGCCTAAGGTCACACAGTTGTTCAGCGGTGGAGGCAGGACATGAGCCAAGCTTGCTCCTCTGCTCCATCATGCCCTCTGCCCTCTGGGAGTTGAGGAGTTCCAGCACAAATCACCTCTGTTCTGTCTGAAGCTAAGTCATTCCAACCCTGGGAGGCAAAATTAATGCCCTCACAACTGCCAGTCACGCAAGGGTTAAGCATAAGCTCCTGGCCGTGCAGATGCCCAGGGATTTCTCTCAGCTTTGTTCCGGAGAAACCAAGAGCTGCCTCTGCTTTCCCAGCGTGTTTGTGGAGGGACTGAGCAGAGCGGCTGGGCAGGCCTGTTGTCGTCACAGGACAAATACAGCAGGACTCAAGCAGGAGAGCCTCTGCCCGGCTCATGAGTAGTGCGTGACAGGCAGGGCAACAAAGGACTCTGTCCCAGAACCTGGTTTTGAGGGCACCATCTCAACTTAGGAAACTGAATGACAGAGAACCAACATCTTCTGATTACAGCAGCACCCGGTGCCTCACTTCCCCACTTTCCTCCATCTCCATCTCTCACATGCGCCAGTCTAGTTTAAATTCCCAGAAAGAAAGAAGGACGCTCCATGGCCAAAGCAGGAAGCTTCCACCATTGCCATGATGACAGAGGAAGCCGCTCTATGGGTCATGCCACAGAGGGCTGAGCCTCTACAGTTGAAGGTGAAGGCACTGCATCTACTCTCCCTACCCCTTTGAAAGGTAGGGCTGGTTCCAAAAGTTGGGATCTCAACCTGCTCTTTGTTCTATAACCTCCCAACGTCATGCAGAAATGTCAAAACCAGTTCCTTCTGTCTGTCCCTCAGGAAAATCCTTCTTGCAGATACCTGTACGCTCACTTCCTGTAGCCTTCCAACTCAATCAGTCCAGCTTCTTTATGACTCTTTCCCAGACCCTCATTTGTGTGGGTGTGGACATGCTCAGTTGCATCCGACTCTTTGTGACCCTATGCACTGTAGCCTGCCAGCCTCCTCTGTCATGGGATTTTCCAGGCAAGAACACTGGAGTGGTTGCCATGCCCTCCTCCAGGGGATCTTCCCAACCCAGGGATCGAACCTGCGTCTCTTATGTCTCCAGCATTGGGAGGCGGGTTCTTTTACCACTGCACCACATGGCTCCAGTTGTGAACTGTCTCCAATCTTTTAACATAGCTTAGACACAAAGGTTAAAGTGCTTCATGTGGAGACCCACCAGATGACCCAGGATGTCCTGAAGTCATCAAATGAGATGTCAGAGGCAGAGGCCTCATTGATGAGCCTATCAGAAGAGAGAGACAAACTGGCCCAGGCAGGTATACTCCCCCTCCACTTCACTCTCCCTGTACCAGAAAAACTACACCAGACTTCACTAAGATCTCAGATAAGGTTCTGGTTCAGGACAACACAGAATCACCTGGAACGTAAGGTCATTCTATGGAAAGAACACTAGTAGTCAGGAGATCCAAGTGTGAGTTCCACTACCATTACTTTCTAGTAGGATTGGAACCAAATCACTTCTTTGAAATTCAGTTTCCTCATCTCTGAAATGGGGCTAATAAAGCCTGCCATAGCTATACAACAGTTTGGGGCAACTCACCTGAGGTAATATGTGTGAAAGCATTTTGTAAACAACAAAATACTTCTATTATTGCAGAAAGCTCTGCTGAACAGTGCTGCTCTAAATCTCTGCTACTCAGAGTGCGGCACAGACCAGTAGCATGGGCGTCACCTGGGAGTTTGTAAGAAATACAGAATTTCAGGATGCTCCACAGACCTGCTGAATAAGAGCCAACAGGATCTTGGGTGATTAATACATATATCAGAGTTGGGAAAGTACTGCCTTAAATATTAAGGACTGTCAGTATTATGACAATGGTAACAACTACTCTAGGAGTCCAGGGTCATCTGACTCCATCCTGACTGGTCACCAGGACTGGGCTCAATGATGTCTACTAGGCTCATTCAGATCTTATCAGTCAACAACCCCCACCAAATCAAATCGACACCTAAAACTTCTGACAAGTCATCTGTGGGGTTTGGGCCCCACTTCTGTGCTGGAAACAAGATCTTTGCTTCCTCCTCTAATCTTACTGAATCTGCCTGAAGGCTCTGCATCCTGGGAGCTATCTACCACATGAATGTGAATGTATTTCCACGCTTGCCCACCAGTCTTAATGAATATGCATTTCCTTAGGGAAGTTCCCTGGCATGCCTCCAACCTCTCCCTCCAAGAGAATCTCCGCTCTGGGACATGAAGAGATTCCCACCCAGCCTTCCTTTGGTCTTTCATAGGCTCCCATGTGATGCTTCACGACAGACACCACATGACAATCCTCTTCACCTACTCCATATGACACACGCTTTAAGCTGCTTCTGTCCTGGCCCCCGAACTGCCGCCTCTGGATCCTCGGACTTGTCCCTCGCCATGCCTCTCGCCATGCTTCTTTCGTTGTCAGCGAACCTCATGCTCCTCCGACAGAAAGAGATGACTAGTTGGAATCGTCCCTCATTCCCCAAACTGTGTGGCGGGCTCCCACTGAAGTGCAGCCGGGCACTGCAGGCACCCGCTGCCTCCTTGACAGGTCCAGCCCCTCGGAGACCTTAGTCCTCAAGCACCCCAAGCAGGTGGTTTCTTACCTCCTCAGATCAGGGTGGTTCCGCCGCGTCTGAGGTGAACTCCAGGTGCGGACCTCTAGGCTGCAGGTCCCATTTTATCCTCTGTTTCTGGCGACTGATGGCCTCCGGTCGCATCTTCCTCCATCTCGACCGGGCTCCCGGTACTGACGGAACCGGAAATTGGGACCTTGTCACTCCCTCCCCTTGAAGGGGCGGAGATGAACAGCGCCAATTTCACCAATGGAGTTCTGAATCTTCAGCCTCTCCCCCCGCCCCCGCAGCTAGAGTGGAAGTTCCTGGAAGCCATCTTGGATTTGGGCAGAGGCCACGCCTTCATTACCTCGGACATGCCCTCGGCTGTACAGCGCATGCGTTTTCTTTCGCCGGCTCTTCTTGAGTATCTTGTTCTAATTGGGTCACCTTGTGTTTCGATGCTATTGGAATCCTTAAATTCAAAGCTAATCTGTTATTTTTCTCATCTGTTGAGCCAAAACAGAGGCTAATGTGCTGAGCAGGAAGGACTAAATTTCGACAACCAATTTTAACGTTTGAGAGCTCAAAGAATTGCAGGAATAGAGGACATCCTGGAGGTGGAGTAGTCTCTCCCAGCTCTAAAACAATTTGCCTATACATGGATTTAAAAGAAGAGGCAGAACCCTTTAAATAAGGGACTGGGAGGTGGGGTATGGGGTGGAGAATAGATTCATTTCAAAATAGATACTTCTACACCGCCACAAAAAGACAACCCAATTCTTTAAATGGGTAAAGGACTTGAATAGACATTTCTCTAAAGAAGGTGGCCAAAAAGCACAGGAAGAGATGTTCAGTATCATTAGGGAAAAACAAATCAAAATCATAAGATCTCACTTCACACCCACTCGGGTGGCTAAAATTAAAACAAGCAAGCAAACAAGAACCTGGAAAGTAAGGAGTGTTAGCAAGGATGTGGAGGAACTGGAACCTTCAGACATTGCTGGTGGAAATGTAAAGTGGTTTAGCTGGTGTGAAAAAGTTTGATTGTTCCTCAGTAGGTTAAGCTACATTAATATATGACCAAACAATTTCACTCTGAATAAGCATCTGAAAGAGTTGAAAACAGATGTTCAAACAAAAACTTGTAACACAAATGTTCACAGCAGCACTATTGCAATAGCCCCAAAGTAGAAACAAGGGTTCCTTGTTTATCTATACAATGGGGCATAAGCTATTTAAAATAAAATATGGATACATAGTACAATGTCGATGAGAATTTTGAAACCATTATGCTAAGTGAAATAAGCCAGACACAACAGTCACATATTGTGCAATTGTATTTAGATGAAATATGCAGAATACACAAATCTACATAGACAGAAAACAGGTAAGTGGATTAGCGATTCCCAGGAACTGGAGGGAGGAGGAGTGGGAGTGACTGTTTAATTAATACAGAGTTTCTGTTTGGAGTGATGAAAGTGTTCTGGACCTAGATAGTGGTGATGATTATACAACATTGTGAATGGCTAAATGTCAGCAATAGTAAATTTTATGTTATACGTATTTTATTAGGTGGCACTTCTTGCCTGGAGAATCCCGGGGACGGGGGAGCCTGGTGGGCTGCTGTCTCTGGGGTCGCACAGAGTCGGACACGACTGAAGTGACTTAGCAGCAGTGGTAAAGAACCCACCTGCCAATGGGCTTCCCTGGTGGCTCAGAGGGTAAAGAATCTGCCTGCAATGCGGGAGACCTGGGTTCAATCCCTGGGTTGGGAAGATCCCCTGAAGGAGGGCATGGCAATACACCTCAGTACTCTTGCCTGGAGAATCCCCATGGATAGAGGAGCCTAGCAGGCTACAGTCCATGGGGTTGCAGAGTCAGACACCACTGAGAAACTAAGCACAGCCAGTGCAGGAGATTCGGGAGACATGGGTTTGATCCCTGGGTCGGGAAGATTCCCTGGAGGAGGGCATCAGTATTCTTCAGTATTCTTGCCTGGAGAATTCCATGGACAGAGGAGCCTACCAGGCTACAGTCCTTAGGATTGCAGAGTCAAGCATGACTAAAATGACTTAGCACGCAGGTACAAAGAATTTGATATAGAAACTGTTCTAGGAAAGGTCCGTCGTGAACACCAGATTTGTATTGATGACTGCCACAAAATATCTAATGGGCATTTCAAACTTAATGTGAAAGTTAGTCTTATGTCAGTCTGGCTAGCACTAGGAAGGTGAAAGTGAAAGTTCCTCAGTCATGTCCGGCTCTTTGCCACCCCATGGACCAATCCATGGAATTCTCCAGGTAAGAATACTGGAGTGAGTAGTCTTTCCCTTCTCCAGGGGATCTTCCCAAACCGGGGATTGAACCCAGGTCTCCCGTATTGTGGGTGGATTCTTCATCAGCTGAGCTATCAGGGAAGCCCAGGACTATAATACTTATTCACTAATAGATGTTGCTGTGAAGGTGTTTTGTAGGTGTGATTAACGTCTACAATCAGTTGACTCTTAAGTAATGATTACCTTGATAATGTGGATGGGCCTAACCCAGTCAGGCGAAAGTGTTGCCTTTGGAGCAACACTGAGGTTTCTCTGGGAAACCTCAAGGATGTAAGGATGTACAACTAGCAAGGATGTACTGTATAGCACAAGGAACTATATTCAATACCCTATAATGAAATATAAAGTAATACCCTATAATAAAAAAGAATCTGAAAAAGAATATTTATACATATAGCTGAATCATTTTGCTGTATACCTGAAACAACACACCATTGTCAATTAACTACATTTCATTTTTTTTAAGGGTAAAAATAATAAAGACTGCAGCATCAGCACAAGTGTTCATAGCAGCACTATTTATAGTAACCAAGACATGGATACAATCTAAATGTCCATCAACAGATAATGGATAAAGAAGATGGGGTATACAAACAATAAATCCTGGAGAGGAGGTAGAGAAAAGGGAACCCTATTGCACTGTTGGTGGGAACGTAAACTGATACAGCCACTATGATGAGCAGTATGGGGATTCCTTCAAAAACGAGGAATAAAACTACCATATGACCCAGTAATCCCACTACTAGGCATAAACTAAGAAAACTACAATCCAAAAAGACACGTGTACTCCAATGTTCATTGAAGCATCACTTACAGTATCCAGGACATAGAAGCAGCCTAGATGTTCATCAACAGATGAATGGATAAAGAAAATGTGGTGTGTGTGTGTGTGTGTATATATATATAGAGAGAGAGAGAGAGAGAGAGAGAGAGAATAGAATATTACTCAGCCATTAAAAGGAACAAATTTGAGTCAGTTATAGTGAGGTGGATGAACCTAGAGCCTGTTGGGCAGAGTGAAGTAAGTCAGAAAGGGAAAAACAAATATTGTATATTAACACATATGTATGGAATCTAGAAAAATAGGACTGATGAATGTATGTTCAGGGAAGGAATGGAGATGCAGATGTAGAGAACGGACCTGTGGCCACAGTGGGGGAAGGAGAGGGAAGGGAAAATTGAGAAAGTAGCATTGACATATATATATACACTGTCGGGGGGAAAATAGATAACCAGTAGGAAGCAGTTATATAACACAGGAAGCCCGGCCTGGCACTCTGTGATGATCTAGAGGGGTGGAATGGGATGGGGAGAGAGGGAGGCTCATGAGGGAGGGGATACATACATACTTATGACTGATTCGCATTGTTGTATGGCAGGAATGAACACAACATTGTAAAACAATTATTCTCCAATTATTAATTTTAAAAAAGTAATAAGAAGTATGCCAGCAAATTTGGAAAAGTCAACAGTGACCACAGGACTGAAAAAGATCAGTTTTCATTCCAATCCCAAAGAAAGGCAATGCCAAAGAATGTTGAAACTACTGCACAATTGCACTCATCTCACACACTAGCAAAGGAATGCTCAAAATTCTCCAAGCCAGGCTTCAATAGTACGTGAACTGTGACTTCTAGATGGTCAAGCTGGATTTAGAAAAGGCAGAGGAACCAGAGATCAAATTGACAACATCCGTTGGATCATCAAAAAAGCAAGAGAATTCCAGAAAAACATCTACTTCTGCTTTACTGACTATGCCAAAACCTTTGACTGTGTGAGCACAACAAAGGGTGGAAAATTCTTCAAGATATGGGAATACCAGACCACCAGACCTGCCTCCTGAGAAATCTGTAAGCAGGTCAAGAAGCAACAGTTACAACTGGACATGGAACAACAGATTGGTTCCAAATCAGGAAAGGAGTACATCAAGGCTGTATACTGTCGCCCTGTTTATTTAACTTATATACAGAGTACACCATGCGAAATGCTGGGTTGGATGAAGCACAAGCTGGAATCAAGATTGCCAGAAGAAATATCAATAACTTCAGATATGCAGATGACACCACCCTTATGGCAGAAAACGAAGAAGAACTAAAGAGCCTCTTGATGAAAGTGAAACAGAAGAGTGAAAAAGCTGGCTTGAAACTCAACATTCAAAAAACGAAGATCATGGCATCCGGTCCCATCACTTCATGGCAAATAGATGGGGAAACAGTGGAAATAGTGACAGGCTTTATTTTCTTGAGCTCCAAAACCACTGCAGATGGTGACATGAAATTAAAAGACGTTTGCCCCTTGGAAGAAAAGCTATGACCAACCTAGACAGCATATTAAAAAGCAAAGACATTACTTTGCCAACAAAGGTCTATCTAGTCAAAGCTATGGTTTTTCCAGTAGTCGTGTATGGATGTAAGAGTTGGACTATAAAGAAAGCTGAGCGCCGAAGAATTGATGCTTTTGAACTGTGGTGTTGAAGACTCTTGAGAGTCCCTTGGACTGCAAGGAGATCCGACCAGTCAATCATAAAGGAAATCATCCCTGAATATTCATTGGAAGGGTTGATGCTGATGCTGAAGCTCAAGCTCCAATACTTTGGCCACCTGATGTGAAGAACTAACTCATTGGAAAATTCCCTGATGCTGGAAAGATTGAAAGCAGGAGGAGAAGACGATGGTTGGATGGCATCACCAACTCAATGGACATGAGTTTGAGCAAGCTCCAGGAGTTGGTGATGGACAGGGAAGCCTGGAATGCTACAGTCCATGGGGTCGCAAAGAGTCGGACACGACTCAATAACTGAATTGAACTGAATAAAAAAAGCAACATGATGGAACAATCTAGTCATGAGATTAAGGGTGTAGAAGGATGATGTAAATTCTAAAAGCCTATATAAAGGTGGACAGTATTCCAATCCTAATTTTTAAAAAAAGAGATGTGGTACATATATACAATGGAATATTACTCAGCCATGATAAAGTATATATATATAAATTATAGAATTGTTTTATATTATTTTAAAATATAGATTCGGTGCAGTTCAGTTCAGTCGCTCAGTTGTGTCCGACTCTTTGTGACCCCATGAATCACAGCATGCCAGGCTTCCGTGTCCATCACCAACTCCCGGAGTTCACTCAAACTCACGTCCATTGAGTCAGTGATGCCATCCAACCATCTCATCCACTGTCATCCCCTTCTCCTCCTGCCCCCAATCCCTCCCAGCATCAGAGTCTTTTCCAGTGAGTCAACTCTTCGCATGAGGTGGCCAAAGTACTGGAGTTTCAGCTTCAGCATCATTCCCTCCAAAGAAGTCCCACGGCTGATCTCCTTCAGAATGGACTGGTTGGATCTCCTTGCAGTCCAAGGGACTCTCAAGAGTCTTCTCCAACACTACAGTTCAAAACCATCAATTCTTCGGCACTCAGCTTTCTTCACAGTCCAACTCTCACATCCATACATGACCACCATAACCCTGACTAGATGGACCTTTGTTGGAAAAGTAATGTCTCTGCTTTTAAATATGCTATCTAGGTTGGTCATAACTTTTCTTCCAAGGAGTAAGTGTCTTTTAATTTCATGGCTGCAGTCACCATCTACAGTGATTTTGGAGCCCAAAAAAATAAAGTCTGACACTATTTCCCCATCTATTTCCCATGAAGTGATGGGACCAGATGCCATGATCTTCATTTTCTGAATGTTGAGCTTTAAGCCAACTTTTTCCCTCTCCTCTTTCACTTTCATCAAGAGGCTTTTTAGTTCCTCTTCACTTTCTGCCATAAGGGTGGTGTCATCTGCATATCTGAGGTTATTGATATTTCTCCCGGCAATCTTGATTCCAGCTTGTGCTTCTTCCAGCCCAGCGTTTCTCATGATGTACTCCACATATGTTAAACAAGCAGGGTGACAATATACAGCCTTGACGTACTCCTTTTCCTATTTGGAACCAGTCTGTTGTTCCATGTCCAGTTCTAACTGTTGCTTCCTGACCTGCATACAGATTTTTCAAGAGGCAGGTCAGGTGCTCTGGTATTCCCATCTCTTTCAGAATTTTCCACAGTTTATTGTGATCCACACAGTCAAAGGCTTTGGCATAGTCAATAAAGAAGAAGTAGATGTTTTTCTGGAACTCTCTTGCTTTTTCCATGATCCAGCGGATGTTGGCAATTTGATCTCTGGTTCCTCTGCCTTTTCTAAAACAAGCTTGAACATCTGGAAGTTCACGGTTCACGTATTGCTGAAGCCTGGCTTGGAGAATTTTGAGCATTACTTTACTAGTGTGTGAGATGAGTGCAATTGTGCGGTAGTTTGAGCATTCTATATTCAATATCCTATGATAAACCATAATGGAAAAGGATGTGAAAAAGAATGTATATGTGTGTGCTCAGTCAAGTCCAACTCTGTGACCCCATGGACTGTAGTCCACCAAGCTCCTCTGTCCATAGGATTTTCGAGGCAAGAATACTGAAGTGTGTTGCCATTTCCTCTTCCAGGGGATCTTCCCAACCTAGAGTTCAAACTCCTGCGTTGGCAGACAGATTCCTCGGTAGCCCATGTATATGTATATGTATGTATCTGAATCACTTTGCTGTACAGTAGAAATTAACACAACCCGTAAATCAACTATACTTCAGTAACTTAAAATTTTAAAATGTCCGGAGCTTGAGTACTTCCCACTACCTCCATACTACCATCCTAATCTCAGCCACTATCATCTCTTACCTGGATCATTCCACGAGCTTCCCCACTGGTTTCTTTGCTCCCACCCTTGCTTCTGCTATGTACTAACCAGAATAAAGCAGCCAGAGTGATACGTTTAAACTTTAGGTCAGATCAAGCCCCTCGTCTGTTCATAATCCTTCAATGACTCCCCAGTTTATTCCAAGTAAAGGTCAAAGTCTTTACAGTGACCAACAGGGTCCCATAACCTTCCCCCACGCACATACAGCATCTTTCTCATCTCACCTACTATTCTCATTCATGCCTCAGGGCCTTCGCATTGGCTGTTGCTTCTGTCTGGAAGTTCTTTCTTCAGGCGTGCACATAGCTCCTACTTTCACCTACTTCATTGTTTTATCGTTCAAACACTGTCTTATAAATGAGACCTACTCTGAATTTCCTATTTAAACTTGTAGACACTCCTCTCACTCTCAACCTTCTTTCTCCAATTCAAGTTTTTTTTTTTCCCTCCATAGCACATCACCATTTAAAGTACCCTATCCGAAGTTCCCGGGTGGCCTAGTGGTTAGGATTCTGGGCTTTCACTGCAGTGGCCCAATTGGGGAAGATCCTGCAAGCTGCATAGTCAAAAAGTTGCTTATATAGTACTCTATTTTATTTCTCTCTCTTCTGCACCAGAATGTAGACTCTGTGATGGCAAAAATTGTGTCCGTTTTGTTCATTGACATGCCCACAGTATGTAATAGTGCCTGTCACACAGTAGGTGCTCAGTAAATATTTTTTAAATTATTTATTTTAATTGGAGGCTAGTTACTTTACAATACTGTAGTGGTTCCTGCCAAACATCGACATGAATCAGCCTTGGGTGCACATGTGTCCCCCATCCAGAACCCCGATCCCACCTCCCTCCCCATCCCATCGCCCAGGGTCTTCCCAGTGCACCAGCCCTGAGCACCCTGTCTCATGCATCGAACCTGGACCGGCGATCCGCTTCACACATGATAATATACACGTTTCAATGCTACCCTCTCAAATCATCCCACCCTCACCTTTTCCCACAGAGTCCAAAAGACTGTTCTATACATCTGTGTCTCTTTTGCTGTCTCGCATATAGGGTCATCGTTACCATCTTTCTAAATTCCATATAAATGTGTTAGTATACTGTATTGGTGTTTTTCTTTCTGGCTTACTTCACTCTGTATAATAGGCTCCAGTTTCATCCACCTCATTAGAACTGATTCAAATGCATTCTTTTTAATGGCTGAGGAATATTCCATTGTGTATATGTACCATAGCTTTCCTATCCATTCATCTGCTGACAGACATCTAGGTTGCTTCCATGTACTGACTATTATAAACAGTGCTGCGATGAACATTGGGGTACACGTGTCTCTTTCAATTCTGGTTTCCTCAGTGTGTATGCCCAGCAGTGGGATTGCTGGATCATAAGGCAGTTCTATTTCCAGTTTTTAAGGAATCTCCACACTGTTCTCCATAGTGGCTGTACTAGTTTGCATTCCCACCAACAGTGTAAGAGGGTTCCCTTTTCTCCACACCCTCTCCAGCATTTATTGCTTGTAGACTTTTGGATCGCAGCCATTCTGATTGGCGTGAGATGGTACCTCATTACGGTTTTGATTTGCATTTCTCTGATAATGAGTGATGTTGAGCATCTTTTTATGTGTTTATTAGCCATCTGTATGTCTTCTTTGGAGAAATGTCTGTTTAGTTCTTTGGCCCATTTTTTGACTGGGTCGTTTATTTTTATGGAATTGGTTGCTCAGTAAATATTTGTTAAACAAAGGAATGGATTTCAGCACTGAGAGAGTGCTTACCATACGCCAGGTACACAGAAACACAATGAAGATACAGCACTGTATGAAAATGGTTATACTGGGGTAAGCATTGGTCACTAACTCTGCATGGGAACTTAGAGGCCAACCCACAAAGAGGATGCTGTTCTAGGGGGGAGTCAAAGCATGTCCAAAGGAACCTGACTGCTGGTCCCTCTAGGCAGAATGTCTTTTCATCTCTGTGTCATCAAGGCCTGGAGTAGTGCTAGGCACTCAATAAAGCTTTCTGCAAAGCTGTGTAGAGAAGCTCACGATCTACAAATAGTGTCTAGGTGTGGATGGGGGAGCTGGAGACCAGCCATACCATACCAAGGGGTTTTCATCTTTATCAATCTGGATTTAATGAAAAGCCATTTAGAGTTTTAGGCAGGTTTTACTTTTTCCTTCCTTCCTTTTCTTTCTTTCTTCCTCCCTCTCTTCCTTCCTTCCTCTCTTTCTTTCCTTCTCTCTTAAGCTCCCTTTGACTGGAGAGTGGAATGCAGGATGGGAGTAGGAGAAGGTGGCAGAGACTGGTCAGGGATCAGCTCTGGCTGTCATAGTAAGGGGTCTGGGCCAGTGGGGATGAAGAGGTACTGAGGAAATCCAGGGAGAGGGAGGAGGAAGAGGGGATGAGATTGGTGGTATACTAAATGCGGAGGACATAAGAGAAAAGAGGTCCCAGGCTTCTGCATTGCAGTGTGGTTAACCAGCATGGGGAACAAAGGAGGGGAAGCAGGTTTGAAAGGGTTGATAAATTCAGTGTGGACACATTGCATTAGAGATGTCTGTGGTGTATGCGGGTGGTGGTTGGGGTGGGGGGTACAGGAAGCCTGAGCTCGCAATACTCTGTCCTGCACCCCACTTCTCCCCCACCCCACCCTGGGCTCTGATTGTTTCCATCTATCCCTTTTGCTGGATTGTAAGCCCTTCGAGGGTAAGAAGCAGGTCTGACTAGTGTTTCTCCCCAGGTCAGATTCTCTCTCTCTCTCTTTTTTTTTTTAAGTAAAAAGAAACAAATTTTGACTGTAACACCTGGCACGTGGGATCTCAGTTTCCCTGACCAAGAATCGAACCCACACCCCCTATAATGGAAGCCCAGAGTCCTAAGAACTGGACCATCAGGGAAGTCCCTAGGCCTGATTCGGAACCACAGAAAGTACTGAGTGCTCGTTTGCTGAATGAATGAATGTGCATCCTTGATTGAGAAGTGAAAGTGGAAGCAATAGGCATGGAAGATATTATCCAAGGGGACTTTTCAAGGGAAACAGAAAAAGAGAAGCACTTGGAGGGTGCTGAAAAGCACGGCCAGAGAAGTAGGAAGGTACGCAAAAGCAGTGCAGCCAGGGACAAAAGAGTAGGTATTACAAGAAGCAACTGTCACTGATGTCAAAGACTGCAGAGAGGTCAGGTAGGCTGGGACTGAGCAGGGTTTTGCTGTCATAAACGGTAAGCGTTTTCCAAGTGCCTGCCCTCACGAGAGCATCGTGCTTCACACTGTAGGCTGTGGAGATGGGAAGCAGATTCCCCTGTCCCCAGGGTGCTGAGCGTCCAGCAGGAGCAACTACATGTGCCAGCCCGTGCTGTGTTTTACATTCTTCACAGAAACTTTCATATTTAGAAGTACCGGCTGGACTCGGTTTAGATGATCCCCGTTCTATTGGCAACCTCCAAAGAAAGCATCGTCGTCGGGAGCCAGTTGATCATAGGCCTTCTTTGCTTCATCAGGCCCGATCAGAGTGTTGACCTTGGCCAGAGAGCCTTTTCACAGCCTGTTTAGTCTGGTGCTCCTTGGTCTTGACATCCACAGTGAACCCCAGTGTGTTGCTGTTTTCTGTCTTCTTCCTGGCTGACGCAGTGGTGAGGGGGACCTTGTTGATAACATAGTGGTTAAGCGTGTTTCTCCCAGGGGTGCTCTTCCAAGGATTTTTGGGCTGCCTCCTGAGCCAGAGTATTCTGGGTGGCGGAAAGGTAGGTAACGTCAGACTGTCTTTTTTTGGTAGCTCTGGACGCCTTTCAACACTGCTTTCTTGGCCTTCAAAGACTTTGCTCTGGCTTTGACTTTCAGAGGGGCAGGGGCCTCCTTCTTCGCCGTCAGCACCATCTTTGTGAAAAATGGTATTTTACATTCTTGTGGTTGGGTCTAAGTACCTCTGAACAATACCAACTATGAGTGCTGGGGAAATCTTAGGGAAAAACTCATCAGCCAGAACTGGAGCAGACTGGGAAGAGAAGGAAGGGACAGCCTCTAAATTGTGCCTGAGAGGGAGATGCGGAAAGAGTATCCAGAGTGATGTTGGCAGGAGGTAGAGGAGGGAAGGAGAAAACATGGGGTTCCGGGAGCCCCTAGGTCATCTGGATGAAGATGTCCGACAGTCTTATCCTTGTCCTGGCCAGAGCACAGGAGAAGGCTAGGCTCTGGAGCTGTATATCTGACAGAGAGGAATCCATAACACTTAACGCAGGAAGTTTCCTGTGCATCCCTTCGCCCTGAGACGTGAAGACATTGAGGTGTAGATGGGAAGGTGCCCAAGTCTATTGTCAGCAGATTAGAGGCCCTGTGCCCCTTCCACTGGCCCACAGCCCTTGACCTAGAGGCCATGCAGGAGCCATACAGAGACAGTCTGGAAAGGATGCTCAGAAGAGTGAAGGCTGGGTCTCAGGACAAAAGTGATGAGAGGAAGGAAAGGAGCCAACAAGGGAGAAAGAAACAAAATGGAAGCCAAACACCTCCACTAAAGGATCCGTGGCAGACAGGATCTTGTGATATCTGCACACCCATGCTGATTGTGGCATTATTCTCAACGGTGAAGAAGTAAAAACTACCCAAATGTCCATCAACAGATAAGCAAACAAATTGCGGTCTGTACATACAATGGAATATTCAGTGCAGTTCAGTTCAGTCCCTCAGTCATGTCTGACTCTTTGCGACCCCATGAACTACAGCACGCCAGGCCTCCCTGTCCATCACCAACTCCCAGAGTTCACCCAGACTCATGTCCATCGAGTCAGTGATGCCATCCAGCCATCTCATCCTCTGTCGTCCCCTTCTCCTCCTGCCCCCAATCCCTCCCAGCATGAGTCTTTCCATTGAGTTAACTCTTCGCATGAAGTGGCCAAAGTACTGGCATTTCAGCTTCAGCATCATTCCTTCCAATGAACACCCAGGACTGGTCTCCTTTAGGAGGACTGGTTGGATCTCCTTGCAGTCCAAGGGACTCTCAAGAGTCTTCTCCAACACCACAGTTCAAAACCATCAATTCTTCAGCACTCAGCTTTCTTCACAGTCCAACTCTCACATCCATACATGACCACTGGAAAAACCATAGCCTTGACTAGACAGACCTTTGTTGGCAAAGTAATGTCTCTGCTTTTGAATATGCTATCTAGGTTGGTCATAACTTTCCTTCCAAGGAGTAAGTGTCTTTTAATTTCATGGCTGCAGTCACCATCTGCAGTGATTTTGGAGCCCCCCAAAATAAAGTCTGACACTGTTTCCCCATCTATTTCCATGGGACCAGATGCCATAATTTTCGTTTTCTGAATGTTGAGCTTTAAGCCAACTTTTTCCCTCTCCTCTTTCACTTTCATCAAGAGGCTTTTTAGTTCCTCTTCACTTTCTGCCATAAGGGTGGTGTCATCTGCATATCTGAGGTTATTGATATTTCTCCTGGAAATCTTGATTCCAGCTTGTGCTTCTTCCAGCCCAGTGTTTCTCATGATGTACTCTGCATAGAAGTTAAATAAGCAGGGTGACAATATACAGCCTTGACATACTCCTTTTCCTATTTGGAACCAGTCTGTTGTTCTATGTCCAGTTCTAACTGTTGCTTCGTGACCTGCATATAGGTTTCTCAAGAGGCAGGTCAGGTGGTCTGGTATTCCCATCTCTTTCAGAATTTTCCACAGTTTATTGTGATCCCCACAGTCAAAGGCTTTGGCATAGTCAATAAAGCAGAAATAGATGTTTTTCTGGAACTCTCTTGCTTTTTCCATGATCCAGCGGATGTTGGCAATTTGATCTCTGGTTCTTCTGCCTTTTCTAAAACCAGCTTGAACATCTGGAAGTTCACAGTTCACGTATTGCTGAAGACTGGCTTGGAGAATCTTGAGCATTACTTTACTAGTGTGTGAGATGAGTGCAATTGTGTGGTAGTTTGAGCATTCTTTGGCATTGCCTTTCTTTGGGATTGGAATATTAATCAGCCTCAAAAAAGGAGGAAAATCCTGTCATATGCAAGAAAATGGATGAACCCGGAGGCCAGTATGGTGAGTGAGATAAGCCAGTCACACAAGATCAAATATGAGACACCTAAAGTAGTTAGATTCATAGAAAACAGAATGGTGGTTGCTAGGGGTTGAGAGGAGGAGGAAATGTTCAATGAGCATCAGCTTTTAGGTTCACGAGATGAAAAAGTTCTAGAGATCTGTTACACAACGATGGGAACATAGTTCACACACTGAACTGTATGCTTAAACTGTATGGTTTGTTGCTGTTTAGTTGCTAAGTCATGTCTGATTCTGTGACCTCATGGATTGTAGCCCGCCAGGCTCCTCTGTCCATGGGATTCTCCAGGCAAGAATACTGGAGTGGGTTGCCATTTCCTCCTTCAGGGGATGGAACCCGCATCCCTGCATTGTAGGCAAATTCTTTACCACTGAGCCACCAGGGAAGCCAAAACTGAATGGTTAAGGGGGTAAATTTTATATTACCATGTTCTTTTTTTTAACCACAACTGAAAATTTTTAAAACATCTTCTAAAGAAAAAGCCGTAGAAGAGAGTTACGAGGAATCTAAAAAAGAGCGGATATATGTTTAGGTATAACTGATTCACTTTGCTGTACAGCATAAACTAACACAACCTTGCAAATCAACTATACACCAATAAAAATTTAAAAAGAGTGAGTTGTGAGAAGAATAGCGTGGCCAAGGTGTGAAGACTACACAGAGATCAAGGCCAGCAAGAGGCTTATGGAAAATCAGGAAGAGTCATCTAAGCAGAGAGGTGGGGGAAAAAGCCAGCCTGCAGGGATTAAAGAGGGTGAGGGTGACGCTGGGGGTGTTGGAGGGACAGCCAGAATGAACCCGACCTGCTGTTCAGTAGTTGACAGGAAAGAGTGAGTGAGCGTGGCAGGGGTTGACTGAAAGTGTGGGGTTGTGGGAAGGATCGTTGCTTTTTTTCCCCTTTGGTACAGAGAACACCCAGCACACTTGTGGGTGGAAGAAGGGAGGTTAACAGTGAGGGAGCAGTAAAGTGGGGAGGGCGGGGGAGGGCGTCTTGGCGCGGCCCGTGGAAGGGCCAGTGCACCTGTTAGCCTTGGATGGAAAAGGGACAAACGTCGTGACAGGATGGAGAGTGGGCGGGTGATAAGGGGGTGTGCACAGAGCATTTGTCAGATATTAGGAAGGATGTGGCCAGGATGGGGGTGGCTGCACGGTCTTTCTATAAATTCAGTCCTCCAAGGGTTGAAACCAACTGCTGCCGAGGGGTAGGGGGACTGAGTAGGAGTCTCGAGAAGTGTGGGACAGCTGAGATCAGCAACTGTGGGGCTGCGGCACGGAGTCCAGGACGGATGAGGTGTTGCCTGGTCAGCAGACACAGATGTGAGTTGGCCCCAAAGACAGAGTTGGAGGTGCTCTCCAGCAGTGTCTGGAGTAGAAGGAAGGGCTGTGGGGCTGCTTGGGGGCTGGGAGGGAGCTGGCAGGGAGAAAGGGGTGGTTTGGAGCTGGAGAGAACAATCACCCCACAAACCTACTAATGTCCTCAGACTTCCTGCTCCCCTCCCCTCCCACGGTCCCCAGCTGGAGTGCTCTGCTCTGACAAAAAAACAGCACCAGTCACAAGCTTTGTCTTTTTAATAAAAAATAAACTGTCTGTGACAAGCAGGTTTTGAATTCCAAAACAGAGGAGAGGGGAGAGAAGAGAGTCCAGGGGTCAGCCAGGGAAAAGGAGTGATCAAGGCTCAGATTACCCCTGCCGTTCGAGCCAGGCCAGAAGGGGCACAGATTAAATGTGCCCCAACTGAAGCAAGATGGAAGGAGGTGAGACTTCAGGAAAGACCTCCCAGCGGAGCTGATAAGGTGAGCTGGAGGGAGCGGCTCCCTGCAGAGTCCTGGAGAGTCCTTGGAGAGGGGAGTGTTGGTGTCCAAGGTGGCAGCTGCTTTCAGAGTGGAGTCTCCAGATGTGGTGTGCTCACACGCTTGTTGTTTTAGGGTCTCCTGCAGCGGTATGTTCTGGACGATCCCAGGATGCCCAGAACTGAAGGATCCTCTCTGGGTCCTCCTTTCACAGCCTAGACCAGGTCTGGGGCAGCCCCGCTTAGAGAGGCCACGTGCTTGGTAGAAGCAGGTTCCACAGGGGAGCCAGCTCTGCTGTGCCCAGCCTCACTGAGTGCTATCAGTGGCACAGAATGGCAGAGAAGGTCCTCTGGTTGGGGAAAGCGGTCTTTAGTGCCACTCCCAGCCTAGTCAGAAAGGAACAGCTCCCAGCTCCCCCAGCCAATGGCCACACGCCCTGCCCTATCCAACAGCCCCAGCCTGTACCCAGAGTTTAAGCCACCTCTGTGCCCTGGAGGTTGTTGTCGGCGTCCATGTCACTGGCAGAGGTCCTGCCTTCCTTGGAGGGTTGGAGGCACTGCTCGCTGCTCAGTGGGGCTTTCTCCCTGGAGGGCAGGGTCCCACAGCCTTGGACTTTGCCCCGGGCTCGGAGTGCCCCCAGTGGGGATACAAGGAAGGTGACGAGGGCTCCTGAGAGCACCAGGGCAAGGAGCACAGTGACGGTGAGGAAGTGGGGCCAGTAGGACTTCGGGGCAGCCAGGGCGGCCCCGCCGCCAACCCTGGTCAGCGGGGCCTCCATGCGCTCCCGGGGAATGCCCGCCAGTTTGGGGTCCAGGGTCAGGGGCTGGTCCTGACTGTGCACCCAGTAGGAGACCACAGGGTACGAGAAGTCATTCTCAGTGGCCCAGCACTGATAGAGACCCCCCGCCCCATCTCGCAGAAGCAGCAAGAGGGAGCCATTGTAGACTGTGGAAGGGGCCTCTGGGATGGCTTCTACCCCGTGACTCCAGTGGTAAGAGGCCAGAGCCGAGCTCTGGGGACAGGGGAGCTCCAGGATGGAGTTGGGGACAGCCAGGACTTCTTTAACTGTAGGGGAAGGAAAGGGGCCAAAGGTTAAGGGGAGAATGCAGGCCCTGGCATTTGGGGCCCCATTCCCGTCTCCGACTTCTATTTCAAGTCCTAAACTCAACTCTGACCCCTTTCCTGTCTCCAGTCTGGGCCCCAAACTAACCCCCAGTTCATCTGACTCCAGCTCTGACACCAGAACCAATTTCAACCCCAATCCTGAATCCCAGCTTAGAATTTCTATCCCTCCACCCTACAGCTGACATTCAAATCCATCCCAACTCTGGGTATTCAGTTCTCAAGCCAGGCAGATACGAAGGGAGAAATTGATGCAGGAGTGTCCCCACCACTGGAAGTCCTCTCTAGCCTTTGCACCTCCTCTGGCCCCACACTCACTGATTTGGGGGCGGCTCCTGGGCCCCAGACTCCTGCCCATGGGGCCACTGGCACATGCCCACTCTGGGTTCCCTTGCTGCATGTCCTGTTTCCAGGACTTCCTGAGGAGAGAAAGCAAAAATTATCCCTTGAAACAGGCAAGAGTGGGAAGAGGAGGGAGCAAGAGAGGGAAGTGCAGTGGGGAGAAAGATGGGTCGGGGTGACAAGGTAGAACAGAGATCAGGGGAAGAGAAGCCCAGGGTGGGCTGAAACAGCTCAACAATGCCGGGTATAACTCCATCCCTGGAGGAGCCCCCAGAGGCTGGGGGTTGTCTTGGAGGCGATGTGTTAGTATTAGGTTGATGAAAACGTAATTACGATTTTTGCATTGTTGAAATTTGCCATTTGATATTGGAATACATTCTTAATAAATGTGGTTATGTTATACGTCATTTTAATGTATATTTTTTGCTTTATGTTTTTTGCTAATGACCTACTACTTGATGTTTATTTTATATTTATTTTGGACTATGGAAATAATATTAAGACAAAAAGCAAATATGAGCAATTTTCTTACTCGAGTTCAAAATGGGTCGTAAAACGGCAGAGACAACTCGAAACATCAGCAATGCATTTGGCTCAGGAATTGCTAGCAAACGTACAGTGCAGCGGTGGTTCAAGAAGTTTTGTAAAGGAGTCAAGAGCCTTGCAGATGAGGAGTGCGATGGCTGGCCACTGAAAGCTGACAACGACCAGTGGAGAGGTCATTGAAGATGATCCTCTTACTATTACACAAAAAGCTGCCAAAGAACTCAATGTCGACCATTCTGTGGTCATTGAGCATCTGAAGCAAATTGGAAAGATGAAAAAGCTCAATAAGTGAATGCCTCATGCGCTGGCCACAAAGCAAAAAAATCATCATTTTGAAGTGTTGTCTTCTCTTATTTTAAGCCACAACAAGAAACCGTTTCTCGATCAGATTGTGATGTGTGATGAGAAAAGAAAAGTGGATTGTATACTATAACCCGAGACTACCAGCTCAGTGGTTGGACCAAGAAGAAGCTCCAAAGCACTTCCCAGAGCCGAACTTGCACCAAGAAGAGGTCATGGTCATCGTTTGGTCAGGACCTTTTTTGGTGCAAGTGTGGCTTTGGGAAGTGCTTTGGAGCTTCTTTTTGGTCCAACCACTAAATGTCTGATCCACTACAACTTTCTGAACCCTGGCGAAACCATGACATCTGAGAAGTATGCTCAGCAAGTCAATGGGATGAACTGAAAAGTGCAATGCCTGCAGCCAGTTCAAAAAAAAGGGCCCCTTCTCCACAACAACACTCAAACACATGCCACGCAACCAACACTTCAAAAGCTGAACGGACTGGGCTGCAAAGTTTTGCCAAATCCACCATGTTCGCCTGATTTCTTGCCAACCAACTACCACTTCTTCAAGCAACTTTTTGAAGGGAAAACGCTTCCACAAACAGCAGAAAATGGTTTCCAAGAGTTCATCGAATCCTGAAGCACAGATTTTTATGCTACGGGAATAAAGCAACTTATTTCTTGTTGGCAAAAAATGTATTAATTGTAACAGTTCCTATTTTGATTAATAAAGATGTGTTTGAGCCTAGTTAAAATGATATAAAATTCACAGCCCCAAACCGCAATTACTTTTGCACCAACCTCACAGCACCTGGAAAGAAGGAGCCCAGAAGCACATACAGGGTAACTGGCACTCACAGGATGGGGGTGGGCAGGAGGCGGCAGGTTTGAGACTCAGGGTCCCAGGCACAGTGAGGGTCCCGGGCAAGGACACAGTCCATACAGCTCTCGTAGACACTACAGTTGGCTCGAGGAACCTTCCAGATGCCTCCTGAGAAGCCTACAAACACTGCTCCCTGGAAAAGAGATGAAGCCTGTCAAGTCACCCTGCCACATCTAGTAAGGACCTAGCACCCAAGGCCTGCCCCCCTGGAGATCTCATCTGAGGATCAGGCCCTTTCCCACCTGGGTAGGGGCCAGCTGCAGGTTGCGAACAGGTTCAGGGTCAGGGAACAGCTGAATCTCCTCCACCAGATAAGCACTGTGGTCCCCACTCACCACAGCCTTGTGGAGGGAGCCTGTGCCTGTGGAGAGAGAGAGTTGAAATCACCTAGCCTCTCATGCTTGCTCTCTGACTCCAGATGGCCTCCCCAGCTGTCAGAAAGTTCCTTCTGGGACTTCTCTGGTGGCCCAGTGGTTAGGTCTTTGGGCTTCCATGCAAGGCGTGCTGATTTGATCCCTGCTTGAGGACCTAAGATCCCCCATGCCTTGAAGCCAAAAAAAAGAAAGAAAGAAAGTTCCTTCTGAAGTCTGCACTGGACACAGATCTGTCAGACCATTTCCTTCCGTTGCCATGGAGACGGAGCTCTCGTAAATGGCTGGAAATCCCTTGCCTCTCAGTCCTTCCTTGGAAACTGCCTGATCAAACTCCAGCCCTAGAGGAACCAAACTATCCCCTTTCTTCATGGATATGTGGACTTTTAATCAGTTCTGGAGAAAATCACATCACCAGCCTCCCTCACTTCCGTCAAGGGTCTCTACTCAAAGTTCAGTAAGGTCTACCCCGACCACCTTTTCAAATTACCACCTTTCCAACAAGCGTTCCTGACCACCCCATCACACTGTTCTACTTATTTTCTGATCTCGTAATGTACCAAGTAACTGACTCCTTCAGTATGTTTATTGTCTGTCTCCATGCACTCCAAAAGGAGCTAGCTTTTTGTCTGTTTTGTTCTTGTCTGTGTACTCAATATAGGCACAGCTGATGTCCTAAAAGAAAGAACGAACCTGACGGGCTTCTTCTACTAAAGCTCAAGGTCATCCACCTTAGCCAGGCCCTCAATACATATGCTTCGCAATCTTCCCCATCCCCCCACAGACCGTCTCTCCTTCTTTCCACAAAGAATATTTGAATCTACTTCTCTCTTCTCAAACCTGCCTTTTCCATCCCTCAGTCCCCGCCACTCATGACCTTGTGTTCTCCTACTTCATAGAAAACACAAAAGCCTTCGCCTAAGGGCTCCCTCTACTTCCTGCCCATCTTCTCCCTCCCCAAGTCTATACACCCCTCCTCTATCCTCCCTTACATCACCTTTCTAGCATGGTTTCCCCCATAAGATAGATAAATAAGATAAACAGCTCTTGCTAAGGTCACCAAAACCCTTCATGCTTCTCTACCCCACCAGACTGAAAGTTCAGAAAAGTTAGGGATGGGGCTCTTTGGTTCCCCTGCTATATTTTCAGAGCCTAGCTGGGTGCCAGGCACAGCGCAGGTGCTCTGATAAACATTTGCTACTTCGTGATAACCTAGAGGGGTGGGATGGTGGGAGGTCCAAGAGGGAGGGGTTATATGTATACGTATAGCTGATTCACACTGTGGTACAGAAGAAACTAACACAATATTATAAAGCAATTATCATCCAATTAAAAAAAGAATTTGTTGAGTGAATGCATGAGTGAATGGACTCAAAGGTCTCCCTCCTCAACCTGAGTTGCAACCCTGGCTCCAGTCCCTTGAGGGGTGCCCTGGAGCCCTCTACTCACTGGTGCCCAGGTACATGACCAGATGGCTCTGCCCGTCGATGCCCTGGGCTGTCTCCACCGCAAGCCATGTGTACTCTACACCAGACTTCACCAGCAGGGGTGTCCCCACCACTGGCTCATCCATCAGGAAATGGTCCTTCATGAAGGTCAAGGCTTTATCAGAGGAGGGGCCCTTGGAGCACTGAAGGGGGAAGGAGGCAGATCAGGTCAGTTTTCTCCTTTCCTTCAACCCACCCGTGGCCTCTTCTCTCCCTCCCTCCCCTTTGGCTAATCTCCTTTGCCTCCCTCCCTCTTGGCAGTCCTCATTTCAGGATTGGGATTAAAGCTGGACTCTGGAACTACCTGGCTTTAAAATGCAGTGTCTGAATTCAGCATGTCTGAGGTTCCTTAACAGTGAAATGGGCCTATTACCAACACAGCACAGACTTGCTATGAGGATGCAAGCGACTTACATGAAAAGTAATTAGAACAGTACTTGGCATGAAGTAAGTACTTGATAAGCTTTAGCTGTCATTATTTCTACCCATCATCCCCGTCACCAAGGATGCCCGGCCACCAGCAGAATGTAGGGTGAGGATCCCCTGCAGGCAAGGACCACCCTGAACTCACGTCTGTAGGCCCAGGCTTAGCATAGGACCTAGTACTCAGTTGGGGCCCAATAAATGTTCACAGAGTCAATAATGGAATGCAGTCTGCCACAAAAAGGGGTGGTGTACCAGGGAGTATTTTGCATCATGGTTTGGCATGAATTGGATGCACGACTCGGGGAGAGTCCCTTCTCCATTCTGGGCCTTCTTTTTCTTAACCATAAAATGAGGGGGTTGGACCGGCTGTTCTCCAAAGGCCCTGCCAACAACAGCATACTGCAGCTCTGGGACACCTGTGTCCTGATCAATGGTCACGATTCTTGTCCTCCGTTTCCAACAGCACTGTCTTAAAGCCAGCCACAACTGCATCACCTCATGCTGTGTCCTCAGACAAGTTACCCTACCTCTATGAGTTGCAAATTCCTATCTGTAAAGTGACGCGATAACATCTGTATCTCATTTAGATGCCAGAATGAGCACATGTACCTACTCTCGCTTCCTCCCAAAGGGATTTTTTTTTTAAAGACATATGAGAACATGAGAGGAGGTAAAAGCAGCCACATTTGGGAAGCTGGAAAGCAAATGAACAAAAGGGAAAAGACTTAGCAGGAAAAAAGAGTCTTTCTAAGCCAGCCCAGGCTTAAATTTTGATTTATAAGGTAGAATTTCTGAAGTTCATAAATCAGTGGCCTCAGTCCCCTCTGGAAACGGGGCAAAAGAAAGGCTATATTTGAAAATCTATTTAAGAAGCAGGCAGACTTCTTCCCAGCTCCATGCAGCTGAGTAACTGTCCCTTCCATACCCTGGCCCAGGACTGGAGGTTTATTCTCTAGAGAGGATAAGGCAGAGGGACTCTGGTTGGAGGACAGCAGAGAGGTGACACACCATGATGAAGGCAGGGGATTAAATGCAGGTAGACACAGCACCTGCTGAGACTCTTCCCCCACCCCCAGCCTTTCTTCCCCATGACTCCCAGATCCCAGGAGCCAGACCGCCTTACTCCAAGAGAAGACTAGAAGAATCTGCTCCAGGAAAGCTGACTAAAGGCCCAAAAGAAAAGACTTAAAGATACTGATATTGAAGGTCTCCAGTAAAGCAGCCTAGCCAGCCCATTCACAGTGGAGTTATCATGGAGTTCAAGTTGCCAAGTCATACCCAGGGTGCAGAGTTTCCACAGCTTCAAGGCCCCCTCCCTCATAACTATGAGTAGATAGCCAAGGATGACCAAATATGTGAGTGAAACCACAGACATGAAAGATATAAAAAACAGAGACACGGAAAAAAATTAATAAACTTTAAGAGGAAACAAATGATTCAGAGAAAAGAAAACTTCACAGCGAAGTATCATTATTACCTTAAGAGAGAGAAGTATGAAAATAGCATACCCATGAAACAAGAACATACATAATGCTTCAAAAGAGGAGTTCTTATTCCAACGAATGCAGCCAGAGATTATAAATGTCCTGAAAGAAGACCAAACTAATACAAGTTTTTATTTTGCTCCCCAAAGTCAAACTTTAAGAGCAAGTTTTTATGATCAAGTTTCTAGATCCAAACACCAATTTATAGAAAATACTTAAACTCCGCCACAGCAATGCAAAATCATCAAGATCCAAACTGTGGGAAATTCTACATAACGAATAAATTGTAAGAGAAAGAAAGAAGTTGGAAAGGGAACATATAGACTAAGAGAGACTGAAAAGAACAACCAATCCAAACTTACAGATCTTATTTTGATTTTGATTTCAAAAACAAACTATATTAAAAAAAAAAACCTTATGATATCTATGAGACTATTAGAAATTTGAATACTTTTGCATATTAGGTTAAGAAACTATTATTAATTTAGGTGGGGTAGGGGGCTTCCCTGGTGGCTCAGATGGTAAAGAATCCACCTGCAATGCAGGAAACCTGGGTTCAATCCCTGGAGAAGGGAGTGGAAACCCACTCCAGTATTCTTGCCTGGAAAATCCCAAGGAGCCTAGCGGGCTACAGTCCATGGGATCACAAAAAGTCAGACACGTCTGAGTAACTAAACATGCATGCATGCATTATTTTTTTGGTGTAATAATGGAACTATACATTATTTTTTTCAAAGCCCTTATCTTTGGTGATACATACTAAAACCATTATGGATGAAGTAATGGGATGAATGGTAGCCACCCAAAGGTATGCCCATTGAAAACCTGGGAGTGTGACTTTATTTGGAGAAAGGCTATTTGTAGATATAATTAAAAAATCTCAAGATGACTCATTCTGGATCACAATGGGCTCTAAATCCAACGACAAGTGTGCTCATAAGAGAAGAGGAGGAGACACACAGAGATAAGGCTACGTGACAGCAGAGGCAGAGACTGGAGTGAGGTGCCTACAAGCCAGAGAACACCAAAGCCTGCCAGCAGCCAAGGCAGGAGTGAGGCCCAGAACGGATTCTCTCTCAGGGCCTCCAGGAGGAGCCAACCTTGACTGCAACTTTGATTTCAAACACCTGGCCTCCAGAATTGTGAAGGAATAAATTTCTGTTGTTTTACACCACCAAGTTTGTGGTAATTTGTTATGGCAGCCATAGGAAACTAACACAGATGAAATGATGCCCAGAATTTGCTTCAGAAAATAAGAGGGGAAGGGAGTGGAGTAGAGATGAAGTGGTCTGACTGGCGAGGAGTTGCAGCTGGCTGATG
Source organism: Bos javanicus (assembly GCF_032452875.1). Classification (NCBI taxonomy): domain Eukaryota; kingdom Metazoa; phylum Chordata; class Mammalia; order Artiodactyla; family Bovidae; genus Bos; species Bos javanicus. The sequence goes on from NC_083870.1 coordinate 14,781,759, forward strand.
GGTGTATGCTGCTAAGTAACTTCAGTCATGTCCGACTCTACGCAACCCCATAGATGGCAGCCCACCAGGCTCCCTAGTCCCTGGGATTCTCCAGGCAAGAACACTGGAGTGGGTTGCCATTTCCTTCTCCAATGCATGAAAGTGAAAAGTGAAAGTGGAGTCGCTCAGTCGTGCTCTTCACCAGGGTGCCACTGTTTAGAGGTCCATAATACTATTCTGTCGGAGAAGGCAATGGCACCCCACTCCAGTACTCTTGCCTGGAAAATCCCATGGACGGAGGAGCCTGGTAGGCTGCAGTCCATTGGGTCGCTGAGGGTCGGACACGACTGAGCGACTTCATTTTCACTTTTCACTTTCATGCACTGGAGAAGGAAATGGCAACCCACTCCAGTGTTCTTGCCTGGAGAATCCCGGGGACGGAGGAGCCTGGTAGGCTGCAGTCCATGGGGTCGCTAAGAGTCAGACACAACTGAAGCGACTTAGTAGCAGCAGCAGTATACTATTCTGTCCACTTTTTATATGTTTAAAATTCTCTATAATAGAATGTATTTATAAGACATATACAAAGCTCAAAAAATCTAGGAAATTAAATATGTTAGCAGAAATTTAAAATCTGACAGAAGGATCAGAAGATAAAAAAATTGAGATACTCTCTTAGCAAGTAGAACAAAACCAAAGACTTGGGAAAATTCCTAAAAAGGATTTTAAAAGTTATAGGACCAACCAATCCAGGGGGTTCAGAAAGAAATGAGAAAACATCCCAACAGTAGAATATCCTCTCCATGAAAAAAGAGATTTTTGTTTTCTTCACTACTATGTCCTCATTGCCTACAATAGTGACAGGTGACCTTAAAAAAAATGTATTAAATGAAAAGGTAACAGTTCAAGCAACAGGTTAACAGTTCTTTTCAGTTCTTAGAACTGAAAGAACTGAATTTCCAGGCCTACGGGGCAAAGTGAACACTCGGACCATGAATGAACAAGATCCCATCAAGGCACAATATCATGAAATTTCAAAATAACCAGCAACAACAACAAAAAAATAACCAGCAACACAAAAAAGGTACGACAAGATTCCAGAGGGAAAAACAGATATTCAAAGCTTTGGGGATCAGAATAGCTTCAGACTTCTCAAACAGTAGCACTGTAAGCTAGAATATAATAGAGGATGCCTTCCAAGTCTGAAAGGAAGATTATTTTTTCCTAGAATTAAAATAGATACAACCAGGCAAACTATCAAAGGTGAATGTAGAATGAAGACATTTTCAGACATTCAGGGTCTCAAAAAAATTTACCTGCTGTGTATTCTTTTCCAGGAATTTACAGAGGCCATCCTGGTGGCTCTAGTGGTAAAGAACCCACCTGCCAATGTATTGAGACATAACAGACACGGTTTTGATCTCTGGGTTGGGAAGATTCCCTGGAGGAAGACGTGGCAACCCACTCAGTATTCTTGCCTGGAGAATCCCATGGACAGAGGAGCCTGGCAGGCTACAGTCCATAGGGTCGCACAGAGTCGGACACAACTGAAGCAACTTAGCACCCACCCACCCATCCTCCACTAAAATAAGACAGTGAAAGAAAGAAAAAATAGGAAGTTGTGGGATGCAAGAAACACCAGATTATCACAAGAAAGAGGCAAAGGGAATGCCCAGAATGATGAGGAAGGGAGCTTCCAGGATGGCAGCTGTGCTCCGGATGTACATGAGATGAAGATGTAGTCAAGACTGCAGCAGATAGAACGGATTTCCAGGAAAATGAAATTCTTAGACTACCAAATGGGTCTGTTTTCAAAAGAGATTCAGTTAATTGAGGTAGAGTTTGGGGTTGAAATAAAGATAAGAGCTTAGAAAACAAAGCAAAAAAAAAAAAAAATCAAGATAATTACTAACCCCAGGGAAAATTTTTTTAATTATGCAAAAAGGAAAAATAATCATGGCCTACTATATGGCTCAGTTGTGAGTAATGAATCATAATATAAATACTGGCCTGACCAAACTGACTATAAACCAATGCTGGGAGATAAGAGGTGGGTACAGCAGTGTGCTGGTAAGGCTGCTCTGGGGTGATGATTTAAAGTGTTTGCTGATTTCCATAATGTATTATTCCCACCATGGTTAATTTCAAGCTATCAACGTAATGTCACTGAACTCGGATTTGGAAAGAGATGCACAAAGGGTTCTTGCTAGTTGCTGCAAGTCAGCTCCAGCTCATCGCTGAGTGGGGGGTGGGGATGGGGAGACACGGTTAAATCTTCACCATCCACAATGGGAATTCAATAGCTGCTGCCTGAAATGGAAGCAGCAAGGAATAGGAATAAACATATTTTGAGATTTGGAGATAAAATCAAAAGAATCAGCTAAAAGAGTTGAAGGAGATTGTCTTTAGAGAGGGAAAAGTGCTGGAGAGAGGAAACTGGGCTGCTGTTTGTAACCAACCATGTAAATCTCCTTGGAAAAGTGCTGGAGAGAGGAAACTGGGCTGCTGTTTGTAACCAACCATGTAAATCTCCTTCGAATGGTGTACATATACAACTCCAATCCAAAAACAAAAGTTAAATAAGAAATGCAGATGAAGAGGCCCAGGAAAGTCCCTGGCACAGCCTGTGCTCCCTTGTTTTTTCAGTGATATACCCAAGCATATGGTGTGCACTTAGCTGGGGTGCAGGGGTGCTGTTCTGTATTTAGGATGGGGCTGGACACCATGGATGTGGAACGTGGGCAGCTGGAATGGTGAATATCTGAGCAGACAGGACTTGGGGGTGTGGGGAGCACTAGCATTTATGGGGCACTATCACGCTGTGAGAGGTGCTTTGACACATATATGTCTGGGGGAGGTGGGCTTTACTCATTGCATGGATAATACTCACACTGCCTGGCCGTGGACTGATATCAGGATATTCATAAGTAGTCCAGCGTGAAGTCTCTTTGTCCAATTCCTTATACTTCCCCTCAAAGACACTCTTGATGTCCTTGAGTGAGAAAGCACAGACAGCAGAGCTCCTGGTCCCACCAACGTGCCTGGAGACAGCCCGAGGGGAAGTTGTCTGTAACCTCCTCTGCTACACCTCCCCCTCCCACCTTGGCCCACTTTTGGTGAAAAACCCCAGAAGGGGAGAAGTATGAAGGGCTGGGTCAGTCCCCAGCCGAGAGGCGATAAGAGCTAGGAGAGTCCCAGACTTTATCCCATTTTAGGATCTGAGGTGTGGTTATCCTTAATGAGAACTAATTTGGGCTCAGGCCCTGGGGCGTCTCCTGTGTGGCCTGCCCAGACTGAGCCTCTATGGGAGAAGCAAAGTAGCCAGCTCCCAGACAGGCTCCAGGTGAAGCTCTCCTCCCTGGGGGTCCAGTGTATTCTTGGTCCTCAGAAAACCAAACAGAACCCAACTACGAGACTATTTTTATTCCTTCCGCCCTGGTCTGTGGAGACAAAAGCTCTGTCTCTATTGTTTTGTTTTAACCTGACTGTGGCATAAACCATATTCTCAGTCCTGGAAGCCACAGATACCAGACCATGCTTACAAAAGATATCTTTGGTACCTGACACATTGTCAGCAGACACCTGAACACTGTGGGAGCCAGACCACAACAAATAAGTCTCAATCTCCAAGCAATGACTTTATTTTTATCTTATGTTGTTGATGGTGTTTCGCTCTATGCTATGACCACTAGGAAGTTCACAGCTACAGGTGTCCCAGCATCCCCAACTGTATAAGGTGATAATCATCTGTAATGTGCGGACTCCATCCCTGGGTTCTCTCATTCTCCTTTTATTTCCATTTCCTCATAGGTTTATTTTATTTTAACGTTTGCCTTTTGTAAGCTGCCTCCTATCCTTTTTGGAACCAGGCAGGACATAAACTAATAAGAACCTTTCTGAGCTTTATTTTCCCTGTCTACATTGAGCCCTACATTAAGGGCGTGAGTCAAATTCCTGGGAGATGGTGATGATCAAATGTCTTCATATGTGAAGTGTGGAGTTTGTGCTTCGCTCACATCAGTTCCTACCCTCCCTGGCGGGCCAGGGAGCTGACCCCAAATCCCACTTCCAACCCCCACGCTCTCGCCTAGTTGCTCACCACTGAGAGGTAAAGACTGCGTAGACCTGGGGATCGGTGGAGGAATTGTCTGCCAGCAGGACAGCGTGACGGATAACGTTGAAGGGAAGTTGTTCCGGCTGGGTGCAAAGCAGCTGGGCCTTTAGGAAGGTGGTCCACTTCTTCTGCAGCAACTTTTCGCCACCCACGTCATTCTAGGGGCACAATCTAAGAGTCAGAGGGTGCCCCCACTGCCCACGCGTGACCACGCCCTCTAACCCGCCCCTCACCCCATTGGACCCTAAGCGCCCAGCCCCTCCTCTGCCATCTCCCCCATTGGCTTCTCCACGGCCAGCCCCGCCTCCCACCAGGCTGTGGACCTTGCAGACTTGGGCCACCCGGGAAATGCGAAGCTTCTCGAAGAACTCAAATTCGCTGGCTGTCTCCTCGAAGAAGAAGTAGACGACCTGGGTGGAAGGAATGGCTGCCACGAAGGAGGCGTCCGCTGCACGGGAAGGGCAGATAAGCTAAGAGATGGAGCACCTAGGTGTCCTGGTTTCCCCTTTGGGAAAACCCTTGACTCTGAAGACTAGAAGGTACTATGGCCCAGATCTACAGCTGATCGAGGTGTGGCCATGGGTGGGGGGAGGTACTTTAATTATTTACATAAGATGAAAGCTTCCCGGGTTTCTCTGGTGGCTCAGTGGTAAAGATCTGCCTGCCAGTGCAGAAGACAAGCATTTGATCCTTTGTCAGGGAAGATCCCACATGCAGCAGCTAAGCCTGTGGGCTTCAGCTATTGAACCTGTGCCCCAGAGCCAGAGAGACCCACAACCGCTGCGAGCCCGTGTGCTGCAACTACTGAAGCCTGCCTGCTCTACAGCCTGTGCTTCCCAACAAGAGAAGCCACCACAATGAGAAAAGCCCATGCACTGCACGCAACTGGAGAGTAACCCCTCGCTCGCCACAATCAGAGGAAAAAAGCCTGCGCAACTACAAAGACCCAGCACAACCAAAATTTTTTAAAAATTAAACAGTTTTTTTTAAAAGAGGAAACCTCCCCAGGACAGGAGGTCTGTCTTCTTCCCTGCAGTACCACCTTGCATATAGTACGTCTCAACCAATGAGAGTTGAGTGAATTAACAGCAGTTCAGAGTGCCAGGTCTCCGGGACTTGGGGAAGGGGGCCAGACCTGTGCTGGGTGGGGCTGAGGTCCTTACGTTGTAGCCAGCGGAGGAAATTGTCAGTCTTGAGGACAGGCTGGGATCCCAGGGTGCGCAACAAGATGGGCTCACTGCCCAGGAAGTTGTTCATGGTGCCGGAATAGAGCATCCCATCTAATGTGAGGAGAGGAGGGGGGACCTTGTCAGTTGGAGGGTGCCCCTGCCCTTCTCAGATCTGCCTCTGACTGGGGTCAGCATTCACATCACTCTCTGGCCTTCTTTATTTGTTCTACACCTTCCCGTGGAGTCCCAAAGCCCAGCTCACAGCCCGCCCTGAGCACTGTTCTTAGGTCCTCCTCCCACAGGGACTGGCCAACTTTATGGCCTTCAGTGTTTGGCACTTTCCCCGCCTTTCTCTGGCTCCTCCCTCCCACACCCAGCTGAACCACTCGCCAGTTAGAATCACTCATTGTTTCTCCAGGATGGCTGTTCTGTTTCTACACATGAGGGCATACCCTTTTCTTCCAGGAACACTTTCCCTGCCCACCTACCTGTCTTTCAAGGTCCCACTCAGTCAAAGGCCACCGGCTTCAGGAAGCCAGGGGGTGGGGGGAGTGATGGTTTGTGTCCAGGAGGGCACAGCACCATGATTTCCTCTTTGCAGTCCCTACGTTTCCTAGCCCAATGCCTGGCACACCGGAGTGGCTGTTCATACAGAGTCTGCTTGTTGAACAGAAGGTGACTCTCAGGCCTCTTTCCTGTCTGAGACCCTTCCAGGACCCTCCCATCTCTGTGCATCCCTCCACATCCATCTTGCCCCACCTCCTTTGTGGCAGCTTCATCTGGTTGGGGTACCTGATACTCCCTCTGATTTTATGCTCTGAGGCTCCTGGCTTCCCCTCCCTTTGTCCTCTTGCCTTTCAGGAAATTGTCAGATTCCCTGTGTCACAGAGTGACCAGGGAAAGCAGTTATTGGGATGGACCAGGGAAACCGATACTCACCTGCCATGACAGCCGTGTGCTTATGGGTGGGGTCGAAGGGGCTTTGGCCTTTCCCCTCCACAACCCTGTCCTCCGAGATGGGCAACAGTCTGGAATCTTGGAGTTCCTAGAGGGGGGGAAGTGGCTGGGGGGGCCAGAACGCCAGAGTCTCACGTCTGGGAAAGGAGGGACACGAGGGAGGAAGGGGTAGGGGATGCAGAGGAAAATTGACCTGGAGCTCGGAAGCTCACAAGGACCCTGGGCCGCAACATCAGAGTTTTTCAGAGCTGCAGAGGATGAGCTGGGGTGGAGGTGAGGCGGGGCCTGAGAGCCGGCGCCAGATAACTCACAATGAAGGTACAAGCAGGGCTGAAGGCAAACGTGCCGCAGGCGTAGAGGTGGGTGGAGTTGAAGGATACCAGGACACGAATAAAGTTGAAACACTGTGTCTGGGGGAGAGAGACAGTTCAGGCCTCCAGAACACTTGCCCCAGACTCCCGGCCCCTGGAGGACTGCTCCCTCACTTGCCAGGAGGGAGAAGGGCTGGACAGTGCTGAGGCAGTCCCCATAGGTCTTTATAGAACAGCAGTCCACGTGATCATGATCCTCTAGAACACGATCACTCAAACAAGCGTCCTCTGCTGCCTGCCTCACCTAAGGTCATCCAGTGATGGCCTGGGGACACCAGGGCTCTCTTGCAGAGCCCCAGTATCGCCACCCCTACTTACCTCATTGCTCTTCCTCTTAAAGGCACATTCACTCTTTTTTCTGTCACTGGCTGGCCAGGGTATCTGAAGTAGGGCATTGGGAAAGGGGAGATGAAGGGAATGAGATCTTGAGCTCTCTGACCTACTACCCCCTCCTTGGCTCTGGTGTGAAATCACCAGCAGGCATAATGGTTAGTTACATGCTGGTAGGCTGTAAGAACCTCGCTTTGTGACCCTGGCTATTACTCTAATGATACTGATATTCATGAGGACACAGCTCCATGTGAGAACATGGTCAATGGAATCAGACCTGAGCTTGAACCTAGACTCAACCACTTACTGGTTGAGTGATCTTGGTCAATGGCACAGATTTCTGTATGTAAAGCACCTAATGCCATGCATGGTATACAAAGCAGCAGCTGGAAACAAAACAAAACACATTTCTTGGGGAAATTGTTAAAAATTTTCGGTTCCTCACACCTCAGAGAAACTGTATTTTTAATCCGCATCCCATATGTGCAGGTGGCCCACAGACCACACGCTGAGCAACACAGACTGTGTTGAGATGCTCAGTAATTGCTCCCTCCCTCCCTTTTTTCCTTCCCTCTCCCTTTCTCCTTTACATTATTCCTGTGAGTAGGGTGACTATAACACAGAAGCCTCAGTGATTTCTTCCAGTGGGTGGATATCACATTATTGATATAATTTGAGTCAATGTTTCTCTCATAGGTCAATTTCCATATCAGTCATTTTAGCAACTAGTATTGGGGCTTCCCTGGTAGCTCAGCTGGTAAAGAATCCGCCTGCTAATGCAGGAGATCCTGGTTCAATTCCTAGGTCGGGAAGGAGGCCCTTGAGAAGGGATAGGCTACCCACTCCAGGATTCTTGGGCTTCCCTGGTGGCTCAGCTGGTAAAGAATCTGCCTGCAATGCAAGAGACCTGGGTTCAATCCCTGGGTTGGGAAGATCCCCTGGAGAAGGGAATGGCTACCCACTCCAGTATTCTTGCCTGGAGAATTCCAGGGACTATCCACGGGGTTGCAAAGAGTCGGACACGACTGAGCAAATTTCACTTTCACTTTGTCAATTTCCATATCAGCCATTTTATCAATTAGTAGTATTCAACCAGTATTCATCGTGCCCATGAAGTGTGAGGCCACTGCTGTGTTTCTTGTCTGTCATAAAAATCATACGTGTATATGTCCATACCAAGAACTGCCAATCGTTGCTGATTATAGACAACAGCAAATTGGGTAGTTATTCATGCATAGGCAGTCCAGGCACAGGGCAGCTGCCAGCCCCCTCCTCACTTCCAGCCCGCACCCTTTCCCTGGCCTCTCACCATATTCTTCAGCCTTGGCACCCCAGGATCCTCGATATTCAAGGCCAGAATGGCCTCTCGAGCCCCCACATAGAGAGTGCCTCCGTCATCACTCAGGAGTAGAGTGTCAAAGTCCTGGAGGCCCTTTTGGTGGAAGAAGCTAAGAGCTCTGCGTCCATCCCCTGTTGAGAGGTGGTGAGAAGGGGTGAGTGATGAGAAGGCAGTGGGTAAGCAGCTGATTTATGAGAGAAAAGCAGGGGAAGGAAAGGGTTGGCAGAGTGTGCTCCCCCCAGCCTTCGCAGCCGGACCCACTCTTCAGCAGCAGATCCCTGCTTTGCCCCATCCTGCTGACAGCCTAGGAGCATTGGGTGCTGAGCTCATAGTGGAGAGGAAAGACAACCAGATTCAGGGTAATAACAGACTGGGACAGACAGAGGGTGCCCCACACTCAAGAGACAGACAAAGGGACAGGAAATAAAGTGAGGCATAAGGGATGTTCTTTCAGGCCTAGGGGGCTGCGGCTGGGCAGGACACATCAGTCCTCACAGGCAGGGAGGGCAGAGAGCAGATAGACAGACAGGAAGGTGTTGGCACCCACAGACAAGAAGGCTAGAGGTAGATAGGACTATGTGACAGAGTAACTGTGGGTTTCAGGGGTCCCACTCACCAACCCCACTTTCCTTCCCTCCTCTACAGGAAATTTCTACCACGAGAACCACTGCCATAGGTGGAACAGAAAGAAAATGTTTTTCTCCTGAGTTTCCTGCAGGCGCCTGTATATCACCCAGACTGGGGATTTCGGCTGGCTGTGGGAGATTCCCTGAGGTCTCCCCATCACTGTGATGTGGCGGAGGTGGGCGTGTGTGCCCGTTCCCCTGGCACATAGGGCCCCTGGCACATCAGCGCGGAGAGATGAGCTTCTCAAACTCTCTCTCTCTCATGAGCACGTTTGCACTTTCGCATTAGAGGACTGATGAGCTAACTGTTAGCTCTGGAGGCTCAGAGAATCTTAGTACCAACCACGAAGAGGAGTTGGGGAAACATGTGGCAAGGTGCCAGAGAGGCTGGCCTCCCCAGAGCTGTATAAACCCCTCTGTCACTGAACTGATCACCCTCAAGTATGGTTGTGTGACAGCCCACCTGCCTGCCCCTGGGGACCATCAGCACCTTGGGGGCAGGGTTTATGCTTGTAATCCCAGCACCTAACACAAGGGAGGCCCTTCCATCAATGGGCAACATGCATTTCCTTTACCATGTTGCCCCAGAAAGATGCAAAAGACTCAGCCATGCCCAGGAGACCCTGCCCCTGCAACTCCGACAGGGCCCATGTCCTTTCCTGAGTCTTTTCCCTGCAGGTGGAGGGCCAGCAGCCCCCACAGCCTCAGTAAGAAACCAGTCAAGCTGTGCCTACAGGGTCCCAGGGCCCAGACACCAGCCAGGCTACTCTGGGTTCTTGTATTCCTGGTGTCCACAGTATTGGACACAGCGTGGTCCAGCATCATCTGTGCACTTGCGTGTCCTGGGTCACCAGGTCCACGGATTCCCTTAAGCCTCAAATGTCCTAGGGGCATGAAAGCAGTTATGGGTTTGAAGTGCCCAGTTTGATAACAGTGACACCGAAGGAGGGAAAGAGAAATCACCAGCTCTGGAGAACCAGAAGGCACAACGCCCCTGGCCCCCTGCTCTCCTCACCTCCCTTTCCTCAGTCTCTCCCCCAAGTGAGTTTCATCATTCACTCCTTTCTCAGCCTGAATTTCTATTTCTGGCTGTCTCTCTCTCCCTGACGCCCTCTGCCTCTCCATGACTTATCTAGTGTGGTTTCTCCAAGTCCAATTTCCTATCCCTTTCCTTCCATTCTCTCTTTCCTTCCTCCACCCCCTCCAGCCCGGGGCTGCCATCCCCTACTTCCTGATTGTCAGATCCTTACCTGCATGGTATTTGACCCTGGGTGTGGGTCCCTGCCCTTCACGCCCCGCAGTTGTCGCTGGTGGCAGGAACAGCAGGAGCAGCTGGAAGAGGAAAAGGCCCAGGAAGCTCCAGGAGTCCAGGCCCAGGGCTGGAAGGGCCATGCTCAGCCAGGGGCTGTCACTGGACGTCTCTGGGGAAACAGGCACCGGGTACTCTCTGGGTGAGCAGTCCTTACCACATCCCCCCTGGGAACCAATCAGAGAGCCCCAGGCAGCAGAAGTATGTATGGCGGGGGGCAGGGGGGGGGATGCAGGGGGACGGGCCAGTTTCCTCTCCAGTGTGCCCTCAGAGAGTCTCACTTCCATCATTCTCACAGGCCTCACTCTGCCCCACTCTCCCCTCCGAATTGAAGTCCAGTTGTTCCCCATCCCTTATGATCTCTTTGCACCAATAGCCCGGTTCTGCCTTCCCTCACCTTACGCTCAAGGAAGTCCTTCTTGTTATCTACTCTGCCTTTCCTCCTCCCATAGCCCAGATCCCAAACCACTGCCTGGTCCTGGCTCCAGGACTTTCTGGGGAGCAGATTCCTGCACTCGCAGTATAGATTCTTCAGACTTGATTCTCCTGGCTCTTTCAGATCTCTTGATACCCAGGGCCTTGTACTCAGCCCTACCCTCTGATGACCCAAACAAGAAGACCAGGTCTGAACCGGCCTGCTCTGTTCTCTGACTCTGAGGCCTACAGGCCTCTTCTTGCAGAGAGAAGATGGGAGACCAGCCCTCCAGGCTGACTAGTAGCATCACACGGAAAGCGGCCCAGGGCAGGGAGAGGCTGGTCGTCTCCCAGCCTCTGCAGCTGCCCCCTCTCTCTCTGGTCTTAGTGCTGCTGCTATCTGTCCCCCTGGTCTCTGCATAATCCTCCCCTTGGTCTGCCACCCCTCCAGTCAGCCATCACATCTCACGTACCGTTGAGCCAGTCACAGCATAGAACCCAGGTATCCAGACTCTTGGGCGGGGGGTGCCATCCAAGAGAAAGAAGGGAGGGCTCCCAGGCCCCAGAGGTGGGGGACGGGAGGCTCAGCCCGGCTGGGCCAGGAGTGCGGCCCTCCAGGTACCCATAGTGGCAAAGCCCGCACTGGGAGCTCTGGGCAAGGGAAACCAGAATTTCCACCTCTCGAGTTGTGACAGATCCCTGGCTTGGGCGGAAGTTGGTTGACTGGGAGGGGAATAAAAGGAGACACACCTCTCTCTTTGGCCCTCCTCTCACCTGTCTATCAAGAAAGTTTAAAAGGCCAGAAAGTTTCTAGGTCATTTCAGCCATCCCCCTGTCCCTCTATCGTCACAGCCAGTCTAACAAGCCTAGTCGGGATTTTACCTCTTGCTCAAGATTTCCCAGATAGGAGACATGACACCGTCTTTCATATTCCTCTTTTCACTTACCTCTCCACTCCTACCAACAGGGAAGTCCCTGAAGTGGAATAACCTTTCAGACCTCCCACGGCCAACCGAGCCATAGTCTTTAAAAAACAATACGATCCTGAACAACAAGGACCTAGAGCACAGTACGTGCTGCTGCTGCTAAGTCGCTTCAGTCGTGTCCGACTCTGTGCGACCCCATAGACGGCAGCCCACCAGGCTCCCCCGTCCCTGGGACTCTCCAGGCAAGAACACTGGAATGGGTTGCCATTTCCTTCTCCAATGCGTGAAAGTGAAAAGTGAAAGTGAAGTCGCTCAGTTGTGTCCAACTCTTAGCGACCTCATGGACTGCAGCCCACGAGGCTCCTCCGTCCATGGGATTTTCCAGGCAAGAGTACTGGAGTGGGCTGCCACTGCCTTCTCCAGTATGGTACAGGGACCTGTATTTAATATTTGTAATAACCTATAATGGAAAACAATCTGAAAAAGAATATGTTTATATATAATCTGCCTGCAATGCAGATTGACCTGGGCTCAATCTCTGGGTCGGAAAGATCCCTTGGAGAAGGAAATAGCAACCCACTCCAATATTCTTGCCTGGGAAATACCATGGATAGAGGAGTCTGGTGGGCTACAAGTCCATGGGGTCCCCAAGAGTCGGACACAACTTAGCAATTAAACAACAGCAACCCACTCCAGTATTCTTGCCTGGAGAATTCCATGGACAGAAGAGCATGGTGGGCTGCAGTCCATGGAGTCACAAAAAAAAATTTTTGTAATAAATAAAACAATTGCATTAGGCTCTCATCCATGGCGGAGAAGGCAATGGCACCTCACTCCAGTACTCTTGCCTGGAAAATCCCATGGACGGAGGAGCCTGGTAGGCTGCAGTCCATGGGGTCGATAGAGTCGGACACGACTGAGCGACTTCGCTTTCACTTTCATGCATTGGAGAAGGAAATGGCAACCCACTCCAGTGTTCTTGCCTGGAGAATCCCAGGGACGGGGGAGCCTGGTGGACTGCCGTCTATAGGGTCGCACAGAGTCGGACACGGACACGACTGAAGTGACTTAGCAGCTCATCCATGGCTTTGCTGAGAAAATTCCTTCTGTAGTCTTATCTCCAGCACTCTTAGGGCAGCATCAGGCCAGTGGGAGACCCAGAAAATTTCCCATCTGCGCTCATACTTCTGAGGCACCCAAAGGCCGGATGGTGGCTGCTCACCCCTCCCTTAGGGCTCCAGGGATCTCATAATGCAGGGTTAATGAGGCATCTAGCACCAAAGGCTTCATGACCTAGAAAGTGGGTAGTTTCCTGCTCACTCAGCCCCAGCTGACTGCTGGTAACAGAGCACAGACGTCCCAGGGCTAATCGACTCTAATAAATAGACCGCCTCCTTAAACGCATATTCCTCACGGTCAGGAAGCCTTTCCTGCTGTGTGACATCCACCCACCCCACGTCCCTGCCACAGCAAAGCGGACAGCCTAGGCTCCTTCTTAGAAGAATTCCTTGCCAGAGTCGGCTCAGCCTTCTTCCCTTTCCCGCTGCCCTCATTTTCCCTCAATTTCTCTGAGGGCTGGTCTCAGCCAAGCCGCTCCTGACAGCTGTTTCTGGTAAGACTAGATTCTGCTGATCTAGTGGCAAGCTCACTCTGCAGTCTCAACTTGGGGACCCAGATTTGATGCCTAGTTAGGGAACTAGATCCCACATGCTGCAACTAAGACCCAGCACAGCCAAATAAATTAAAAAACAACAACTACACTTAGTTTAGACTCCCCCAGACTCTCATGGAGTCTCATTGCCAGGTCCCTGGGAGAAGCCATGGGCCCAGTCACCCGGAGAAAATTTTCTAGACTCTCAGAATCAAGGATCACTCCCACCTGGACCCCACATTTCATGCCCCCTAACCCTCAGTTTAGAGTGGGAACCTACCCCGCTGCAGGCCTCTCTGCTTGAATGGACTGGCTTGTCTGGGAAGAGTTCTGATGGTGGGAAGCCGGGAGGAGGGAGGAGATTCCAGCCCCAGGCTCCGGCCTCTGCCTTGTTCCTCTCTCTCCGGAAGTCTTAGATTCAATGCCCTGAGCCTAGTGCTTCCTTCTGACAAGTCTTCTTTACCTCAACCACAAGTATGAAGTTTGCCTTATCGATAAAGGCTTTGATCTACCCAACAATTTTAGCTTCTAGGTACTACAGTAATCTTTTTTTTTTTTTTTTTGGTCTTGCCATGTGGCATGTGGGATCTTAGTTCCCTGACCAAGGATAGAACCCTCACCACCTGCATTGGAAGCATGGAGTCTTAACCACCGAATCACCCAGGGAAGTCCCCACATTTTAAAGATAAGGGAAGTGAGGCAGAGTAGCCAGAAGGAAAGGTAAACTCAGGTCTGCCTCGTTCCAGAGTGAATCCCTTAGCTACAGTGTCTCTTAGGCATCCTCCTCCTGCCCGGGTCCGGCAAACTCAACTCTGAGCAACTTGGATGGAGAAAGCAAGTTCTAGTTCCCCTGGGCTAAGAAACAGTATCTCTGGGGTGAATCTTGACTCAAGAGGAAACAGAAGCCTACAATTCCTGCCTCCACTGCCTCCGCAAGGGCCTCCCAGGCTAGTTCCCTGAGGAGCCTGGTGGGGAGGAGGATCACCTTGCCCCCATCACTGCCCATCTGTACCAGAGTCTCAGAAGTCAGACTTCAGGCCACACTGCCCTCTCTCTTGCTGCCCACACAGGGGCCCACGCTCAGTCTAACGCCCAAGTCCTGCCATCTTGTAAGTCTTGGTTGGTTTTTTTTTTTTTTTTTTTACTAAAAAAATGTTTACTAATGTCTATTCCCACTTAAACATAGCACTGTCATAAAAAAAACTTTAAGCATTTGCAATTTTTTAATAATTTCACATATGTGTTCATGAAATCATAGTGACGTTGATCTGGTAATCCATAAGATTTTCAGGTTGTAAACTGCAGAGGCTATATATGAGATAGGTGATTTCAGAAATGCAAGGAAGGAGTTTGGGAGGAGGGAAGAAAAGGAGAAAGGAGATAAGGTCTTTGGAAACAGAGTTTTCTGTGGAATCTCCTGAAAACTTTTCTGGCATTCCACCTTGGAAAGATATTTTGGTAAATAGAATGTTTGAAAGTCTAGATTTTGAATGAGGGGCCCCACACTTTCATTTTGCACGGGGCCCGGCAAATAATGTAACAGGACCTCTCACAACATTGGGGATGCTCAGAGCTGACAGGGTCCCACCCTCTCTCTGTACAAATGAGGAAACCAAGGCCAGGGAGAGGAAGTGTCTTGGCTGAGGCTGAAGCAGGGCAGCAGTTCAGGTAGGGTGGCGGTAGGAAGGGGTCAGTGGTTCAGGACCAGGTTGTAGGGGCTATGCCATTTCACAGCTGCACTGTGGGGGCTCCCCAACTCTTTTCTCTCCAAGCCCTGGGGCCCAACCTGGGGACCCCCATGACAGCACTGCTGAGTTCAACCCTGACCTCCCAGTGGGGACTCCTTCCCCATGGCCCCTGCTGCTGCTGCTGCTAAGTCGCTTCAATCGTGTCCAACTCTGTGCGACCCCATAGACGGCAGCCCACCAGGCTCCCCCGTCCCTGGGATTCTCCAGGCAAGAGTACTGGAGTGGGTTGCTATTTCCTTCTCCAATGCATGAAAGTGAAAAGTGAAAGTGAAGTCGCTCAGTCGTGTCCAACTCTTAGCGACCCCATGGACCGCAGCCCACCAGGCTCCTCTGCCCATGGGATTTTCCAGGCAAGAGTCCTGGAGTGGGGTGCCACTGCCCCTAGACCACATCAAATAATAACCCCTTTCTGGCCAGCTTTCACCCCAGGATGGAAATCTAGATGTGGGGATAGAGGTGGGAGAAGTTGCTTCCCATACCCACCCCATGCTCACCCCAGGGTCTCTGTCTCTTCTGCACTCTGATGGAGCCTGGATACCTCACCAAGGGAGGGATCCTGGAGCCAGGAGAGAAGCCCCTCCTGGCTGTGCCAACGACCCAGCTGGTCTAATTCTTCCCACCACCTCTCCCCTCAGCTTCAGGGAAGCCCCAGAAGAGAACAGTCCTAGGGAACATCAGCTTCCCGGGTCCCCTTCTTAGCCCTATCTACCCAGTCCCTCATTATCCTCTTTTTTACAATCACAAGAAGTCAAATCAACTTATAATTAAAGTGCCTAATGTGTGTAAGGCACTAAGGATATATCCCCAAGCCTCTGCTCCCCCAGCACCCCCCCACCTCTTCTCACCCCTACAGTCTCCAGTCTTCTTTCTGTCCACCCAGCCCAATCCCCTTTAACCCCTTACCCAGTGCCTCCTGGGTTTCCTCCTCCTGTCCGACTAGTGCTGGAAGACTGAGCTGAGTATTGAACACAATGGCCTGACCCCCTCTGTCCGCCCCTCCTCGGGGCAGAGCAAGCGCCAGACAATGGACCGCCCCCTCCATTCTGAACTGTCAGCGCTTTGGCTCCCTTACCTGGAGCTTGGATGTGCTGCTGCGTCTCCCTCCCTCTGGAATGCCAGGCTTCCTGTCTCCCAGTGCCTTCGTCCCTGCCACACCCCCGCCCCCCACCCCCAACCCCATCCCGCCTCACTGGTCCTCAGTCACCATGGCAACTGCATCTCTAAGTGGGAGGGACTAGAATCTCCCCATATTCTTCCTCCTCCTACTCGTGTCCCCCTGCGCCCCACCTTCTGCGGCTCCTGAATCCACATGTTTGGAGGACGCAGGGCTCTGGATGTGGGGGGAGGTAGGAGGGGGAGCACACTAGCCTCTGGGGGTCCTTGCTCATCTCCCTTGCCCACTGTCAGGCAGACATCACGATGCAGATGTCCCCCAGCTTGGTTCAGGGGATTAGTTGAGGCCAATTCTCCTTTATGGTCAGTTCCTCTGGGTTTTCCCCCTTCTCTCAGGAACTGTGTATTTGTAAGGGGGTCACACCTGGATGCTGGCCAGCCTGACCCCAGGCAAACTGAGTTTGCCAGCGAGGATGCAAATGAACACACAAATACCCATGCAAATAAGCCAAGAGGCAAGGTCTCTGTCAAGAAGCCTAAGAAGCTGTCTCCTATTACTATTATCCTGGCTTGCATGGCAAGGGCACCACTGCCAGGTTCAAGTTCTGCTGTTTATTCCTAAGCCACTTTACCAAGATGCCAGAAGCCTTTGGCTAACCCCCTGAGACCTATTAGAAGGAGAAAGTTTGTGCTATAAGAGGAGGGACAGAGGGTAGACTTCAGAAAGGACTTTCCAGAGGATCAGACCAGATAGGAATAAAAAGAGACAAGCCTAAGCTGGATTCTTTCCTATTGAGAGGCAAGCAGGGGTCTGGGCAGAAGCTTTGGAAGCTGGCTGGGCCTGGGGTCCTCTGCTAGCCCTGATCCTGAGCCACTATGTACCAGAGCTCCCTCCTGTCCCCGCTGGGGCTTACCTTCTTCATTGGTAAAATGAGGAGTTGAAAAAGCCCCTTCTAGGGGACTTCCCTGGCGGCCCAGTGGTTAAGACTCTGCACTTCCACTGCAGGGGACATGGGTGTGACTCCTGGCTGGGGAACTCAGATCCTAGATGTCATACAGCCAAAAAAAGAAAAACAAAAAGCCCCTTCTAGATTGGTTTCTCCTGGTCTGTGGGAAGATTGTGAAAAAAGGCACCATGGGGCTGGAAAGCAGAAGCCCCAGGGATCCTAGGCCTGGATCCCTATAACTTGCTGTGTGATCTTAGGCAGGGCACCTGCCCTCTCTGATTCACATAAGTAAATGATGGCTTTTCAGCTTACCTGGGAGCAGCTTGGCTCATCTCTAGACTTAGTATTTTTTACAAAGAAGGAAGTGAGTGTTCTGGTGCCGGTCCAGGGCAGAGAGTTTCACAGGCCAGATGTGGTTCCCCTTAAGGTCTGGTTTGGGGTAGCGGGTGAGCATTTCCGTCTGGGGCAGGGCAAGAAGGGCATGTGTTGAAAGCAGAAGTGGACTAGGCAGAGATGCTGTCACATCCCCCACCACTTCCTGACACGCCATCCACTGTACCCTCAGCCCTGAGGCCCTGGGGATTCGAAGAAAGCCAGAAGATTCTTCCTGAGGCAGGAGGCAGATGGGCCCCTCAGGGTTAAGTGATAGGAAATCCACTCCATGTGGACTGAAATTCCAAGAAGAAAGTAACAGGACAATTAAGAGAGGAGGCTGGGCCTGCCCAGACCACATATCACTCATCTTTAGGGGACCTGTCTGACCACACATGCACAGAAAGGCTCCTTGGAGATCATGGGGAGTAATGCTAAGGGATGGCCTACCCATAGGCCTTTGTGGTAGAGTCCGTCTTGACCAAGAGATGCATGCGCAAACATGGAAGGATCCTGAGATATATGAAATATGGACTGTAAACCAGGCAAATCAAAATGATTGGCCAAAGGAAAACCAGAAGAAACACCCCATAAAAATAATTCAAACTACCATGAGGGCGTGACTCAGGGACTCTCCCTCTGAGTCTGCCCATGTGTCTATCCACACATACTGTACTCTTTTCCTCCAAATAAACACTTTACTAGCTTCACTGCTTTCCAGACTTGTGGGAATTCTTTTCGGCAAAGCTGAAGGGCCAAGGCCCTTGTCACTGACCACTGGTCTAGTGGCTAGGATTTGGTGCTCTCACCTCTGTGATCTGACCTCAATCTTTGGCCGGGGAACTGAAGCCCAACTTCAAGCCACTGCAGGCCAAGGCCACTCAAAATCATTCTCCCCCAGGATTGGGACACACAGCAGGAGAGGAAAAAATGATTTGGAATCAAGGTGGCCAGGGCTAAAAGAAACTGAAATTGAGCTAGGGCTGTAAGACAAAAACTGGACTGCAGAAAGACTTTACACCTGGGGGTGTCCTTGGGCCCCTGCCCCCAGTGCTTTCCCTTTTAGGGGGATTGTTCCCAGTCCCTGTAGCAGAATTGGAAGAGACTACATTTCCATTTCTGAAGAGGGAGGAAAGTCTACAGTCCCCCTCCGCTTCATTCCAGGTTACCCAGCTGGGCTTCAAGGAACCCTCTCCTGGTTGTGACATGGAACTCAAAACTTCCAGGAAGGAGCTAAGTTGTCCCATGAGGGAACAGAGACGTAGTCTCTGGAGGTAGCTGTGGCTGCAGTTAGAAATTTACCAGGGTGAGCGGGACACCCGAGTCTCCTATGTCTAGCTCCTGGGATTCGAGAAGGAAGGAGACGCTTTCTGCAGCCTCACTTCCACTTCTCCAGCCGGGGCACAAGATTCCACTTACTCTGGTTTGCTTGGTCTCAGTTTCCCCATCTACGGGAAGACAGGGTGTCAGGGCCCTATGTCCTTAATTGAAGGAGGAGCAGGAAGTGATTGGACAGAGGTTAGCAAATGACAGTCCCAGGAAAATGAGATGAGGAGTAAAGCGTGAGGAAACCCAGGCATCCTGTCCCCTTAGGCTCTGTCCCTCAAGATCCCTGGGGTTACCCTTCCCCCACTTTGAGGCCGGAGGACCACCCAGAGGGCCCCTTAAGTTATCTACTGAAGTTGGCACACCGATATTCCATGTCCACAGGGCTAGGAAACTGACATCCCGCACCCCCCATCCCACCCCAGGGGCCGAGGTCCTCCTTCCCCACCACCTTCAAGCCTTACCCCCAGCCCAGCAGTGGAGACCCTAACCCAGGCGTCCAAGACTTCCAGCAGAGTCTGTACCGGGCAGGGGGCGGAGCAGAGGCAGGCAGGGAGGGGGAGGGGGTGGGGACCCTGCCAGCCCCCTCCGATGTCCCAGTTCCCAGGCAGCTCTTAAAGGGACCAAGGAGAATTAACTAGGGGCAGCTTAAGGGGGTAGGTGTAGAGGAAAGTGGGTAGTGGGGAGAGGATTAGGTCTGCCAGGGACAGGAGGACCAAAGTAGTGGGCCTGACGCATCCCCTCTTCCTCCAGAAACCCCCAGACTCCTCAGTCGAGCCTTTTCCTCATCCCATGTGACCCCCATTTTGGCCACCCAGCTTATGACTAACACTTCCTCAAATCCTGGCCCTATTTTCCCTTGGGTCCTTGCCCACTTCCTCCCCCCTTCCCCATATTCATGCCACCCCAGTCTCCGGTGGGAGCTGCCAGCTGGCACTGACTGGTACTAAGCACGGAGACTCAGCCCAAGGATTGTAAGGGCCCGAGGCCTGGCCCAGAGGGGGCGGGGAGGCCAGCGCCTCAGAGTCCATCCAGGTTGGCGGGGGTGGGTGGGGAGCAAGAGGCACCCTCCCCTCTCAGCTGCCTTCTAAGTCTTGTTTCCTCCACCCCTCTGGCTGGACAGGGGGCACCGAGGCCCTGGAGAGACTAAGAGACAAAGGGTCCTGTCCCAGCCCCTCCCTCTCCTGCTCCCTGATAGGCTGTCAGGGTGCTGACACAGAAAAGGAAAATGGCTTAGCCAGTTACTTCTGGGCCTGGAGGGGCAGGGGGCAGCTGAGAGACACACACACATAAGGAGAGGGAAAAAGAAGTGGAAACTGAAAGACAGCAGTGAGCCAGCAGGAAACCTCAGCTCTCATATCCCTGCTCTGCTCAAAAATACCCCCTGGCTCCCCATTGTCCTCGGCATTAATTTCCGGCTCCCTGATGGTGTTCTCGGCCGCCTCTCATCCCTTCAGCCTGGGAAGGCTCTGCCCAGTCCACCCGGACTCTGCCTTTCCTCAAATATCAGTTTATTATTTTTTCTGTATCCTTTTTTCTTAGTCTTTTGTTTTTCTTCTTTTTTTAAAGAAGAAAAAAAAAATAAAAAATATTTTAAAAAATGAACAAAAATTCATTTTCAGTCTTTGTCAAGTTTTAGTTTAAACTGCATCCCCTACCTGGGATGGTGTTTCTTCTCCTTTCTACCTGGTAGAAAACTTCCCACCTTTCCATGCCCTTCTCCCAAAAGATCCCTTCCTCTGTGAAGTCCTCCTTGGTCCTCCCACAGTATTCTGAGTTGCCGCACTGTTTTCTGGGAATCAGGAGTCCTGGGCTCCTCCAGCAGTGAACTGGGTGACTTCAGGGAAACCTCTCGTTTCTCTGGGTCTCTGCTGCCTCGCTTAAAACGGGACTACTAATAGCCTGCCCCCTAGTGGTGAATGTGCAAATTGGTTCTATCGTTTTGGAAGCAATTTGGCTAGAGGTCTCAGGTTCTCCAAAAGTGCTCACACTGAGTCTATTTCTGAGTCTATGAATTTACAAATACTTATAAAGCACCTACTATGTTGTCAGACACTTCACTAGGTACTGGAGATTCAGACAGACAAAAACACCTGCCCTCAGATGTATGTATTCCGGTACGGAAGACAGATGATGAACAAATACATACATGAAATCTGTGCAGTGAAAGTGAAGTTGCTCAGTCATGTCTGACTCTTTGCGACCCCATGGACTATAGCCTACCAGGCTTCTCCGTCCATGGGATTTTCCAGGCAAGTGTACTGGAGTGGGTTGCCATTTCCTTCTCCAGGGGATCTTCCCGTCCCAGGGATTGAACCCAGGTCTCCCGCACTGTAGGCAGACACTTTACCCTCTGAGCCAGCAGGGAGGCCCTGAAATATGTGCAGTGATGTTAAATGCACTAGAGAAAAAGTAAACCAGGGAGGGTGGCTCAGAAATTGTCAGGCTGAGAATGAGAAGGAGTGTGTGCCTGCTCAGTTGCTTCAGTCACGTCCAACTCTTTGTGACCCCACGGGCCCCGCCAGCCTCCCTTGTCCAAGGGATTTTCCTGGCAAGAACACTGGAGTGGGTTACCGTTTCCTCCTCCAGGGAATCTTCCCAACCCAGGGATTGAACCCATGTCTCCTGAATCTCCTGAGCTGCAAGCAGACTCTTTCCCACTGAGCCACCGGGGATATCCACGAGCAGGAGGATGCTATTTCATTAAATTTGGTCATGGGAGGTTTTACTGGGGGGGGGGTGGTGACATTTGAATAGAGACCTGAAGAAAGTGAGGGAACAAGCAAGCAGATATTTGATCGGGAAAGTGGTCCAGGCAGAGGGAACCACTTGTGCAAATATCCTGAGACAGGCGTGCGCTTGGTGTGTCCTAGGGAGTGTCTGGGTAGTCACTGAAGTTGAGTGGGGTAACCATGAGGGAGAGCAGGGAGAGATGAGCTGCAGGAGCTATCACGCCTGGCTTTGCATGCCATTTTGGGAACTTTGGCTTCTACACTCAGTGCTTTGGAAAGGCTCTGGAGGGTTTTGAGCAGAGGGGTGACCCAACTATTAAAGGACCACTCTACTACTGTGTGTGGAGAATAAAGTGTATGGAGCACAGGCAGGAGACCGATTAGGAAACTAATCCCATAACCCAGACGGGAGATGGTGGTGGTGGTGGTGGTGGTGAGAATGAACGGGATTCCAGATATATCTTAAAAATGGAGTTGGCAACATTCACTAATGGATTGAACTTGAGGTATGAGAGGACAAGAGGAGTTAAGGACGAGCTCCAGGGTATTTGACCTGAGCTCCTGGAAAGAAGGGTGGTCATTGGCTGAGATGGAGGAAATTATAGGCAGAGCAGGTAAGAGTGGAGCAGAGGGGTAGAAACCAGCATATCAGTTTGGGACATACTAACTTTCAGATGCCATTTGACTTCAAGTGAGTATTCAGGCCCTGGGTCAGAGCACAGGAATGAGCTCAAGATTTAAGAAAGAGAGTCACCAATATACGGAGGGCGTTTAAAGTTGTGAACCTGGAGGAAGACTCCCAGGGCCTAAGCGCAGACAGAGGAGAAAAGGATTGAATGCTCGGTCAGTCCCTGAGTCAGGGATCAGGGAGAAGAGGATGATTCAGCAACACTGGCTGAGCAGTGACAAACAGGGTCAAAGAAACTGAAGACCGAGAAGTGGCGGCTGGGTTAGCAGCACGCAGGTCACAGGGACCTTGACAAAGCAGTCTTTTTGGAATGAAGGAGGAAGCAGGTCAGCAGCTGAGAGTTAGGAGAGGAAGTTTGAAGAGAGAGAAGAGGTGTGAAATAGTCATCTGGAGAAAGGGATGACTGGGTTCAAAACAGCAATAGCAGGGGAGGAAGTCCCAGGGTTGTGGTCATGAATTTAAAGTAAGATTCCGTGCTAAGACACTACCTGAAATATTTACAGAAAAGGGATTCACAGCTGCATTATTTACAATCATAAAATTGAGAATTAATATAAATGTCCAGAGGGGGTGGTTAAATGAAGTGTTGTATATTCATTCAGCCACTAAAAATGGCTGCAAAATATCTGCAAAGCATATGACTTGATAGCTGTAGATAGATAAAATTGAGAGAAAAATCTTTCTCCCTTATCTTAAGAACTGATATGAGAAAGATAATCCTGCCAATAGAAAGATGGGCAAAAGGGATAGAAATATGTTATTCACACCAGAAGAAAAGTAACCAATGTATGTGGATGGAAAAAAATTTTCAACTTCTCTTCAAAGAAATGCAATCTGAAACATTAATGAACTGCAATTGTTTTCCTAACAGGATGGCAAAGATTAAAACCGACAAAAATCCTGGTGTTGGGAAGAGTTTGGGGGCAAAGTGGGCTCTGCTGCAGGTGAGAATGGTAAAGAACCATTTCTCTGGGTAACACATAGCCTTTATAACATATATACCTTTGATTCAGCTAGTTCCCTTCTTGGAATTTATTTCATCGAAATGCCCAGAGATGTGTGCAAAGATACCTGTTCCAGGACACATTATTTATTAGAACCAGGAGAAAACTGTAAATATATGTATATAAGTTGAAAAAAAAATGCTTGAAGGCCTCCTCCATGGTATTCATAGAGGTTATCTCTGAGTAGTGGCAGTATAGATGGTTATTATTTTTTTTCTTGTTCTACCTTCTCTGTAATGATCAAGTATTACTTTAGTTAATGTCTGTTAATGAAAGTTGCTCAGTCGTGTCCGACTCTTTGTGACCCCATGGACTGTAGCCACTAGGCTCCTCTGTCCATGGAATTCTCCAGGCAAGAATACTGGAGTGGGTAGCCACTCCCTTCTCCAGGGGATCTTCCCAACCCAAGGATCGAGCCAGGTCTCCCATATTGCAGGCAGCTTCTTTACCATCTGAGCCACCAGGGAAGCCCCAAGTATTGCTTACACGATAGGAAAAGAGTCAATGATGTTTAAAAATAACCCATACGGGGGACTTTGCTGGTGGTCTAGTGGCTAAGACTCTGTGCTCTCAGTGACAGGGGGCTCAGGTTCAATCCCTGGTCAGGGAACTAGATCCCACACGCGGCAGCTAAGACCTGGCACAGCTAAATAAGTTAATTAAAATAATGTATAAATTAACTTAGAAAATGAAAATAATCCTTATAAACTTTGAAATAACATTGGAAAGTGCTGACGCATGTCAACTGAGTAAAGGAGAATTAAAGTTTAAACCACGGTGAGGTCTTAACTATGTAAAGTGTATGTTCAGGAGGAAAAAATAATCTGAAGGAAAATCCATCAGGGGGTTGCCTCTGGGTGACTGAAAAGGGATGATTTCTTTTTTCTTCTTTCATAATTACTTGTGTTTTCCGTTTTACTACAGAGTATGTGTTACATGTTAACTGCTGCTGCTGCTAAGTCGCTTCAGTTGACTCTGTGCGACCCCATGGACGGCAGCCCACCAGGCTCCCCCTTCCCTGGGATTCTCCAGGCAAGAACACTGGAGTGGCTTGCCATTTCCTTCTCCAATGCATGAAAGTGAAAAATGAAAGTGAAGTCGCTCAGTCGTGTCCGACTCTTAGCGACCCCATGGACTGCAGCCCACCAGGTTCCTCCGTCCATGGGATTTTCCAGGCGAGAGTACTGGAGTGGGGTGCCATTGCCTTCTCCGTACATGTTAACAACAAGAACCAAATCGTTAATAGTCATGTGCGGTCCGCTGAGAGTCACATGAGGTAACCACGTGTGACGCACCCGCTGGGCGGAGTTGGAGCTACCAATTCGCCTGCGCGGTCAGCTTGCCCCAGGTTTCGTAGACCTGCCTTACCCTCTGCCTCGCTCAAGAGCAGGGACGCTGCCTGCTAGCCCGGCTCTCAGGGCTTCCTGCGGAGTCCCCCCAGTGTTCAACTGCCGGGGAGCCCACGCCGTGAGCGGGGCTCTGGCGCCCCCATGTGTCACGTCTGGGAAGCCCATTTGGACGGTCCCATTTAGAAAAGACGGGAACTCCATTGATGCCCAAGTCCCATATTCCCTGGGACCCCCAAGTCCTTGCCTGGGACTGAGAGAGAAAGGATTTCCTTCTTCAGAACCACCCTCCCCAGAAAAGGACCGCTTCCTCAAGTCCATGCACTATCCTCTCTGCATCCCTTTCCCGGAGGCACCTGGCTTGAGCCCCTAGGGAAGCAGGACTTTCCAGCAGGACTTTGGAGGTTTTTCTCATCTCATTCATTTTGCTTTCTCCAATTCTTTTTCCCACAGTCCCAGGCATGCTCTTTTTCTCACTAACTTTTGACTGCGGGCTCAACTCATCTGCCCCAGGAAATGTAAACTTACATTTTATCATCACTTTTTTTTTTTTTTCAGAAGGGGAGCATAATGTCACAGAAGCAGGGGTCTGCAGCCGGGACCCTGGGTTCTCTCTGCCATCTAGTAGCTGTGTGGTCATGTCGAGTTAACTCTGAGCCCGCATTTCCGGGGACAAGACAGCATGAGGGTCAAATGAAATAGCGCAGAGATGCTTTGGAACCTATAAAAGGCCAGAGGAGGGTTGGTCCCTATAGCTCATTTTCCCTGCTTGGGGTCTTTTCCCTCCATCTGGTTTCCTCATTCTCCTACATTAGAGGCCTCCCCCTGAGGCTCCTACTCCACCTGACCTGTCCCTTTGTCCCCAGCAGTCCACTGGAGTGTAAGATCCCTGAGAACCCTGAGTACACAGTCTTGTCCGTTTCCCTGTCTCCGAGCTGAGCACAGTCTGGCGCAGACGGACATTAACTGCCTGCTTGCAAAGTCAGACCAGCCTCTTTCTGGCCAACTCCCTCCTCCCCATCTGTCCTTGCCCCGGGTCCTGAGACGTCACCCCCCTCAGACTGGGTCTATATCATCATGTGTCTCAGTATTCATGCTGAGCTCAGGGTCCAGCACGAAGAAGGTTCTCGCTAAGTGCTGGCTGGTTGAAGGAAGTCAGGAAGGAAATGCTTGCCCTCAGGCTCTGCCTCTCTGCGACTCGTGGAGAGAGCCCCACCCTGGGTGGGCAATGCTCATGTCAGAGCGTCTCCCCAGCAGCCACCGCTGGGTGCCCAGCTGTGCACCTGAAGCTCTCCAGTCTTTGTCTCCCCAGGGGAGGCTGGGCAGCGTGAGGATGCAGGTGACCGAGTGACATGTGTCAGACCCTCAGAAAACACACAAGGACACCCACCAACAAAGACACCACGGCAGCCAGGGATAGAAACAACTAGTGTATTGATTCAGGGAGGAGAGAAGGGGTGCAGATGGGAAACGGGAGGCAAGGGGCTCCTTAGTGTTTGCTGAAACCCGCTGCCGCAAGCCCTCCACACTTCCTCGCCTTCCTCCCCTTCGGTGGGGCCCCAGCAGGCTCTCCCCTTTCCTAGTAGGCCTCCCTCTCCCTCATCCCCTACACCCACGTGACCTTGACCGACCTCCAGTAGTGACTGGGCAGAACCCACCCCCGGCTCTAAAGCTAGGTGAAGGCAGGCTCAGACTAACCTTTCTTCCCCCTCCTCTACCTCCCGCCTCATTCCCATCTCTTGTCTAAATAACATACAGAAGAAGCAAACGCAGCTGGGACCTGGGAGAATCGAGTCACCCCGGGGTTGGGGAGAGGAGGGGACGGGGCGGGCAGGCGGAGGAGCCTCTGCCAGGGGTCGTGGAACGATGGGGGCCGGCCCAGGGATGAGGCTCAGCCCTCCTCCCTTGGAGGCTGGCGGAGCAGACTCCACACCTGCCTCTCAGGCACCATGTCACGGGGTCCCCGGGATGGGGGTGGCGGGCAGGGCAGAAAAGCAGAAACGAGGCTTTGTAAAAGCAGCCCCTCTCCTCGGCTCCCTCTTTGGTTTTAAGGCAGATACGGAGTTTCTCGGAAGCAGAGAGAAAAGGGGGGGAATTGAGATAGATGCGCGCGTTTTTTTTTGGCTTATGTTTTTCCTTCGGTATAAAACCACTGTAGAAAATAACTTCTCTTAGAAAAACAAAAAACAAAACATAGAAGAAAAAACAAAGGGGTATTTTTCTTTGGCTTCGAACCCCTTCCCGTGAGGTGCAGGGCAGGGGTGGGCATGAGGTAAGGAAGAAGCATGGGCCTCCGCCCCCACCCCTGCCTGGCAGGTCCCAGGTTACATGATGCTGCAGTTCTGGGGGCTCTAAGAGAGAAGAGAGACGGGGAGAGGTGTGAGTGGCAGTGCTGGGCCGAACCCTCCCTTCCCCTCTTAACCCAGCCCCGCCCCTGCCCTCCAATCTGGGGCTCAGACAGGAGGGGCAGGACGCAGGAGCGGCAACCCTCTAGGATCTTGGGCTGCGGGGAGGAGGCTCCCACTCCCCCGGGCTGCGGAAGAGAAGGCTCTCCCTCCCACAGGGCAGCCTGGCCCTAACCCTGGAGGACTAGGGTCCTCTGCCCGCTGGGGGTTGGAGACAGAGGGCTGACTCACCTGGGTTCGGGGTCTGGAGTTGCCCAGGAGGTAGGAGCGGGTGACCAGGCTGTCCCCGAAGCTGCCACCCCCACTGCCCCCCACACTTCGGTAGCTGCGAGTGACTGTGACACTGGAGGCGGAGGAGCCAGAGGAGATGGATCCGCCCACCTGGGCTCCCGAGCCGCTGGCAGACGCCTTGTCTGCGGGCTGCCCGCAAGTCCCGCACAGCACGGTGCGCGAGCGCAGGTTGTACTCGGCGGGGTCCCCCGAGCTGCTGCCTGCGTGGGAGCCCTGAGGAGGGAGACAAGGCTCAGGCCGGACGGCGAGTCTGGGACTGACCGCTCAGGCCCAACACCCAGGCTCCGCGCTCCGGCAGGGTCCAGGCAGAAAGGTGGGCTTCTGCGCTTAAGTAACCTAACTGGTGGGTGGTATAGGGCTTGTTGGGTCGGGGCTGGGCTGGGAAGAGGGGAAGGGAAGGACATGACAGGGGGAAGGGTCAAGAAGACTTGGGGACAGTCAGGAAACAGGAGCCGGGTCTTTGACTCTTGTCTTAGCTACTCTAAGCTTCAGAGGGAAAGGAGAGTGAGCAAGCCTGTAGAGCGGCAGGCATGCAAAATTAACTGGGGAGGAGGGTAGGTGAAAGAGACCCTTCTCCCAGGAAAAGTGGGGAAAATGAGAGGCCATGCATGTGACTAGGAGGGGGAGGAGACAAGAAAGGAGATGCATGCAACAGAAGTGGGGGGGAGAGAGGCAGGGCTGTGGGCCCCACGTCTGTCCTCCCTTCTCTGCCCTGGGGGATAAATCCAGACTCTTGTCCACCGCTCCCATGGGAAGACTCATTGGCATCAGAAGTTCCCACTCCCTTCCTTACCAGAGTAGGGCACCCAGACACCTGGGTTCCCTGTTCAAGGTATAGGGAGGAGAGAGAAGAAAAGCCAGGGCAGCGAGTGAAGTTCCAAAATGTTCTTTAATGAAAAGACTTTCTGGCAGGGGGAGGCCAGGGTGAGGGTGTCCCCAGGCCTGGCTGCGTGCCCTGGCGTGGGCTGGGCCTCAGCGGCGGCTGCCACTCACGTGGTGGTGATGGAGCAGATCGTCTCCATCCTCATCGTCGTCGTCCTCGACCACGGTCACTGAGCGCACCAGCTTGCGCATGGCCACCTCCTGCCGCAGACACAGGACAAGGCCGAGGGTTAGGGGCTGCGGGTCGGAGAAGGGGTGTGCAGCATGCCCACCCCAGCAGCCTCCAGGAGCCTGCTCGCGTTCTGCCCCCTGTCCCGGCTGCCACTAGCTCTGTCCTCCAAGGCGCTGGAGGTAAGAAACTTGTTTCTACTCCAGGGGCATGCGCAAGGTCTCTGGATAGGAGCGTGATCTGCCCTTAACCATGCTCACTGTCTAACCCCCACCCCTCCTGCTGCTAGGGGAGCTATCTCTGGGTGGAGAGTTTGGGGCCTGGGAGAAAGCGGCCCTGAACTGCGGTGGGGGCAGCTGCCTCCAACTCTGGCCACGGGGGAGGCCTCGTCCAGTGAGAGGCCAGCCCGCAGCATACTCACTTCCCCAGTGGAGTTGATGAGAGCTGTACGCAGGCTGTTTCCGCAGCCCCAGGTGTTCTGGGCCTTCCACACCAAGTCAGTAGGGGGGCTGTGGGTGGCCCCAGCTCCTGCAGCCCAGATCTGGGGGAGGGAGAATTCAGTAGAGAAGGGCGCTCACGCGCCGGCACCCCTAGCCTCAGGCCAGCCCATCCCCACCCGAGGCCACCCCAAACACCTGGCCACTCACCGTCACCACCTGCCCGGCCTTCAGAGTGAACTTTGGTGGGAAGCGGTAGGTCAGCAGGGGGTCATCTCCATTCTGGCGCTTGATCTGCCAGTTGCCCATGGACTGGTCCTGCCCAGGAGGTAAGGGGCAGGTGAGAGAGGCTCCTTCAGGCTCTTAGAGGGTTTATCACCTTCTATTCCTCCCCTCACGGCTCTCCCCGCTCAAGGATCAATAACAGCTACGTCTACAGGCACTTAGGCTGTACCAGACCCACTCAGTCCTTTCACCTTCCCAAGAACTCAAAAGTTAGGGACTATTGTTCATGCCTGTTCTGCAGATGACGATGCTAGAAGAGGTTAAATACATTGCCCAAGAAGGTCTCACTGCACTGATGAGTCCTGGGGCCAGGACTGGAGGAGATACCCACACTTGCCCTGGTCTGATGTGAGGAACAGCCCTCCCCGCAAACTCCATCCCTTCACCTTCCAGGTCTTCTCCCTAACCCGACCTGGGAGGCCTACCTCGTTGGACTTGTTGCGCAGGCGCACGAACTTGCCTTCCTCGTCCACCTCCTCCACGGCCACGCGCCCGCTGGTGCGAGCATGCTGGGAGAAGCTGCTCCGGCTCTCGGTGGACTCCAGCTTGCGCTTTTTGGTGACGCTGCTCCCACTCTGTGTCTGGGACGAGTGGGAGGAGGCCCGGCCTCGGCCGCGCTGCGAGGTGGGACTAGGGGACAGGCGGAGCCTGTGGAGGGGGAGCAGGGTGAGGGGGCCTCGTCAAGGCGGGTGGCAGGCAGGCAGGAGGCAGCAGCCGCTCCCTGCCTCCCCCGGAGCCCACCTCTCCTCCTCGCCCTCCAGGAGCTTGCGGTAGGCGTGGATCTCCATGTCCAGGGCCAGCTTGATGTCCAGAAGCTCCTGGTACTCGTCCAGCTGCTGTTGCATCCTTGCCCGCATTTCCGCCATCTCCCGCTCCTTGTCTGCCAGCAGCCGCCGGCTGGTGTCGCGTTCACGGGCCAGCGAGTCCTCCAGGTCCCGCAGCTTCGCTTCCTTAGCTGCCAGCTGGGTGAGGGGGAATGGGGGTCTGGTGAGCTCTGAAGGTCCCCGAGTATGGAGAGGTAAGGGATAGGGGTAGGGGCACCCCCCCGGGCACACACCACCCCCACCACCCCTGTCTTCAGGTTCCCATCAGAGCCTTTCATGGGCTCTAATGTGGCTGTGGCTGGCTGGCAACTGGGGAGTCCTTCTCAACATTCGACTGAAATCTCTTAATCTGAGGCTAGAACCTATCTCCTCTGCCACAAATGGCACAGCCAGCTACAATACTGATGCTGTTAACACCTCACTATGCCTGCAATGCAGGAGACCCCGGTTCAGTCCTTGGGTCGGGAAGATCCCCTGGAGAAGGGAATGGCTACCCATTCTCCAGTATTCTTGCCTGGGAAACCCCATGGACAGAGGAGCCTGGCAGGCTACAATCTGTGGGGTCGCAGAGAGTCAAACATGACTGAGTGACTAACACTTTCACTCTTTTCCTTTCCACTTTTAACACCTCACGCTGAGTCTTGTGGCAGATCTAAGAGTTAGGGAGGACGGGAATGGTCTCTATATTCAAACGGGAAAAACCTAGGCTCTGAGAAGTGAAGGTCAAGCAGGTAGATATCAAGAGATAAGAGGTAGTCCTGGACCAGCAAACAGGTCATGTGACTCCAAATCCCGGGCTTCTTACTCAGTCTACGCTCCGGGGGCATATTCTGCGCCCTCCCCTGTGGGGAGGGGAGGGGCAGTGGGGGAGGGGGCAAGGGGGAGGCAGTGGGCAGTGGCGGTGGGGGTGGGGGGGCGGGGAGGCAGCACCTGCTTCTGGAGCTGGCTGAGCTGGGCCGAGAGGCTGTCGATGCGGATGCGGGACTGCTGCAGCTCCTCATGGGCGGCCCCCACCAGGTTGCTGTTCCTCTCCGCGGACTGCCTGGCGTTATCCAGCTGGCAGAGAGGACACAGGGTTAGAGCTGCAGGGACCGACCAGGAAGGAGGCAGGGACCCAAGAAGGACATCGCTGCTGCAGCCCGAGGTCCGGGGCAATCTGGGCCCCCATCCGCCTGATCTCCCACAGGACATCTCGGGGAGGGCAGCGGGGAGGGCTGCTGGCGACAGAGGCAGCACGGGAACCCGGGAGAAGGAGCACCTTGGCCGAATAGGTCTTCTCCAGTTCCTTCTTGTACTGCTCCACCTGGTCCTCGTGCTGGGCCCGCAGCTCCTGCAGGGCATCCGCCAGCCGGCTCTCAAACTCTCGCTGCTTCCCATTGTCAATCTCCACCAGGCGCGTCTCGTGGCGGCGTTTGGTCTCACGGAGCTCCTGGAAGGGGTGGACCCAGAGACCAAAGTCAGAACTAGTCCTTTGAGGATGAGGCCCAACAGGCTGAGCTCCCAACCCAATCCCAACGTGGAACAAAGTCACTGTGAGCTCCACTTTAACCTGGGGGCTGGCCACCACTCCCCCCAGCCCTCACCCCGACTCCCCATCACTAGTACAAGCCAGCCTGGCAGGGGAGCTCTGCACACAGCTGATACCCCAGCCCAGCTCTGACATCTTTCAGCACCCAGCCCCAGTCCTCCGGTCTGCAGGACACAGTTCCCACCTCGCTGTAGATGTTCTTCTGGAAGTCCAGCTCCTCCTTCAGGGTCTGCAGCCGGTTCTCAGCATCCACTCGTCGCAGCATCTCATCCTGAAGTTGCTTCTTGGCCTCGCCCAGGGCTGCCTCGAGCTGAGAGGAAGGGGACAGAGGTCAGGGAGAGGGGTCATAGGACACCAGAGCTGGAAGGAAGCGGAGAAGGGGGTCATGTCCAGCACCTCCCTTTATATGTGGAGAAATAGGCCTCAGGGAGCAAGAGCCTTGGATGCCCACAGAGGTGATAACGCATCTACTCCTTTGCAGTAATGACCTTGTATCGTTGCTGTGCTAATGAAAATATAGATAGTGCCTCCTCTCTCTATAGCTGTTATTTTGCTATAGCCACGGAAATATGCCCAGAGTACAGAAGGAACACGAGGGAAGGGACCAAAGTGTGCCTGGGGTGGTAGCGGGGGGCTTTAGGAAGCCCTCAGGAGTCTGAGATCTGAAGGACAGGTGAGTGGGCAGACAGGAGCAAGTGCAAGGGTGCAGAGGTACGAAAGCACACACATGCACTTCAGGCTCTTCGGAAGGCTCAGTACTGCTGAAGCCGAAGGATGGAGCCCTGGGGGCAGAGTGATGGCAGAGGTGGCTGGGCTGGAAGGCAGGGGCTGGGCCATGGATCCATGGATCGCACCCTCACTGCCACGAAAAGATCCTCTGAAGCTTGAGTAGGGGTGCACCTTTCTTAGATCTTCATCTTAGAAAGCACAAGCTGGGCAGTGCAGCTGGGAAGGGCTGGGGGCAGGGCCTGGGAGAAGAATGGCCCAGCCTTGATTTTCTGGCCAAACTGCTGGCTTCTGGTCTCTCCAGGGTGTACTATGGTGGCAAGGCCTAGCAGGGAAGAGAGCCCTGGACAGAGGCTTGGTGGCTGACTCTAGTCCTGACCTTGCTCTGAGTAGATGTGGCGGTGAGACTGGGAACAAGCCTGCTTCTTTGATTCTGCTCTCTAGCTTTTAACATGAGACTAGAAGCTGGAATGGAGAGCAAAGTGTTTGAAAGTAAAGACCATCGTATACATTAAAAACATATGTCCATATATGATCAACCATCAGCTCCCAACTAGGGCTCTGTGGACAGTCTACACTCTTCTCTGATCTTCCAGAGAGGTCACAGCTGTCTATAGCAAGGCCACACGGGAGGGATCCAGGGCCAGGCACAATTCATCTCAAAGTGAGATGGAAATGGCTTGTGGATTCTTTTAAATTCATGGTGCTAGACACCGTGGGCAGCAAAGGAGGAAGCACTGTACTCTGGATGGATGCAGCAACGCTAGGGTACAGGAATGGCTCTGATGCTGTGGGACAGGACAGACCAGGCGACTCCTGAGAATGCCTGGAGGGAGCAGTGAGTGTGCGTTTGGGCGGGGAGCAGGGACGAGTGTCAGCTGGGTCTCGGGTGGGCCTCACCTTGGCCACTTGCCCCCGCAGGTCATGCAGCTCGCCCTCCAGCGTGCGCTTCTCGCTGAGAGCAGTGCTCAGCGCGGCCTCCTTGGAGTTGAGCAGAGCCTCCAGGTCCTTGAGCCGGGCCTGGGCGGCCATCAGGTCTCCCTCCTTCTTGGAATTGCTAAAGAAGCCAGAGAAGAGTGGCTTTAAGAGAAGTCTGTATCCCTAGACAGAGTCAGGTCCCCCAGGGAGAGTGAGAAGTCCTGGGAGGTCAGCCACAGTACCTGGTTCTGCTATCCCCCAAGCTGCCAGGAGAGGGCAGCCTTGGGTCTGGTTTGCGGCTGCCCGCCTCTGGGGCTGGATTCCCACTTCTCCCAAGGCCCCCAAAACCCCTTTCCTGCTTCTCCACCCTTCCCATGACTCAGTGCTCAGGAACGTGCCTGGGGCCAAGGGCAAAGCTCGATCCCGTGAGATGAATGCTTTTCCCTCTCTCCCCTCCCATTCCTTCCCAAAGACACAGAACCACCTTTGTCTCCTGCCCCTTCCCACATAGGGCCTTAACCTTCTCCCCCTGACTCCACCCACCTTCCATTCAGCCCAGCCTCCTCCTCTGCAGGGATCCAGACAGCCAGACTCCTAGCCCTGGGGTCTGAGTGTCCCTGACGCTTATCAGTTTGAGTGCTAGAAGTGTCAGTCACTTCCCCTAGTCCCTTTACACACCAGGGACTGCTGGGAGGGAAAGTTTGGTTAAAGCTCAGGGAGACCTGGAATGAAGACTAGCAGGCATTGTATTGACCATTCCCTTTCTCAGACCCAGTCTGGGTCCCCTGATGGGGCAGAGCACAAGGGTTCCAGCCTTCCCTCTCTCTGGGCCTCATCAGAACCTATCAACCACAAGCCCAGCATCTGGCCCCAGATGTGACCCCAGGCCTCCAGGTCCATCTGGGCTCCAGCCTTGAACCTCCACACTCCTCAAACTGGGTAAAGCTTTAACTAGAACCAGTTCAAACAGGAGGTGGCCTCTGCCACCTTCCTTCCCTTTCCGGGCCCCTGATTATTTCTGCTGGATAGTGACCTGGAGAGATAGAGGGATCCTATTTTCTTAAAGACCTCTGGGGAATGCAAGAACTTCCCAGTTGTAAGGATCCCTTCACCGATGTGTGGGGAGAGAAAGCACTAGACCCAGGGAGTGGAAGGAAAGAGCCCAGGGGCCTAGTCCCAGCTGCCATCTGCGACTCATCAGACTTCAAGCATGAACCCACTTGGGCAGATGGAAAAAAAGAAAAGCAAATGTGGGCAGGGGGAGAAAGAAATCTATCCTGGCAAGGAGAGAAGTGGCCCTGCCAACATTTTTCTCCTGCCACCAAGCCCTCGGCTCCAGGAGCCCCAGCAATTCAGTGTGAAGAAGGATGAAGAAGGCCCAGCAGGAGAAGCTCTGGACCTGGATGGAGGGCCCAAGACTGAGGCAGTGTGTTCCTGCCACTAGCTCATAAGTCTTCAATCAGGAGTCACCTCCCCTCCAACTGGGCTCCACTGTGAGAAGGAGAATGCCACCCAGACAGGCAGGGGAAGGACGTGAAGATCTCGGGGGAGCACCCCCAGCCTTGCTCTGTCCAGGCCTCTGGCCACATTTCAGAACAAGCTGTTTGAGCAAGTGTGTCTGTCTCCTGTGAAAAGAGGCCCTTCCAGACCTGAAGGAGCTCTCCCCTCCTCCGTCTTAGCCAGAAAAGCTAAAAATAAAGTCAAAACCCAGCTCAGGTTTTGGCTGCCATCCGGCCCAGCCCCTGGCTGGGAGCACAGCCCCAACTTTCCATGACTTCAGAACTTTTCCGAAGCAGAGGCAGCTGCAGGGGGAGGAAAGAAGAAGAAGAAAAACCGCTGGTAAAGTGAAGCGACACGGCAGACAAAGATTCCGAGCTCCTTGGGCCAACTCCAAGGCTGGCAGGGACTTCCCAGAACAGGCCTCCCTGCCCGGCAGGCTAACGGCTGGGAGGCTCTCAGAACTTAGAGAACTGGGAGGAGCTTCGCATAGGTTTGCCTTAACCCCCTCCTTTTACAGATGAGGAAACTGAGGCACAGAGGAGGAAGGTGAGTGACCCCATGTCAAACAAAGCATGCAGCTCCGGGGACCCAGGCAGAGTCACAGTTGATTCTGGCTGCTGATCAGGACTCCTCCCCCTGCTCTTCCTCCTACTTAGCCACAGGTCTAGAGAGAACCAAGCCAGCAGGAGACAGGACTCCTGATCCAGCCAGCCCGAGCTGGGAGCAGCAGGACGGAGCACCATGACGCTTTCAGAAGACATCTCAAGGGTGTCTCTTCCCTAGTCCCGCCTCCACGGCCTCCTCAGACCCAGAGGAGAAACTTCAGAAGTTCTCCTTGGAAATACCTTTGCTGTGAGAGTGCCAGGCAGACGCTGACACAGGAAAATGTAGCTGTGTGGTCCCTGGCCTCGGGGGCTCACAGCCTGACAACTGCAGGATTTTGTCCTTCAATCTAGCCTCTTCAGTTAGGGCTGCTCCCAGAGGTGGGGTGGTACTAATACTAATACTATTAAACTAATATTAATACTAATAGACTAATACTAGTAATCATCTAAGGACAGCAAACAGAACTGACTGTGTACCCGTTATGGTTGTTGTTCAGCCACCAAGTGGTGTCCGATTCTTTGCTCTTAAAGACTGTGTTAACTAAATCGCCACAGCTTCCCCACTGAGACAGGTGCTAGTCCTAGGTGATGGAGGAAACAGGCTCAGAGAACTCTGCCCAGGGTGCCTCCGGGATCCTGCAGCAAGTGGGGAGCAGAGGTGTGAATGGGTGCTGGATGGCTTTCCCCCCACCACCCCCGCCCGCCCTGCAAAGAAATTAAGGGGGTGATTTTCCTTCCCCTCCTGGAGACTCTGATTAGCACTTAAAAGAGTTGCAATGAAAGGACCCAGACACACCCCGCAGATGAGGGAAGCCACTTGAGCAGAGAGGGAAGCAAGGAAGAGCCTTTGTGGTTTTTTCAGTCAGGCTCCGGGAGCTCCCCTTTGTGGGGAAGCAGCCGCTATCACCCATGGGCTTATGACTCAGACCTCAGGAGCCCTGTGGCCAGGGAGCCACACGCACCCCGCAAGAGACGGCTGCAGCGGGGGGAAGGCACAGAAGCCAGCGCCTCCCCAGCCTCCTCCTCAGTCTTGCCTGTCCACTAGCTCCAAATGACATTGCTTCCTTAGTCGGGGTCCCCGGCCCTAACAGGGACCCCAAGCAGACACCGGCCAGGCGTCCAACCCAAGGGGCTGTGCTGCCTGTGCCCCAGTCCACTGGGGGCCAGCAATGGGAAAGTGGGGCACATGCTGCCCCACAGTGGGCTGGCAGGAAGAACAGGGTAGGGCAGGCAAGGGGAGCTGGGAAGGGTGGGACCCAGGGGCTCCACAGGTGACTCATCCTCCAGCAGACAATACCCGGGCAGGTGTCAGGAAATCCTCTAGCGCTCACAGGGGAGACCCTGGCTGTACCCACGTCCTGCCCAGGCCTCCGTGCCACGCCACAGGGAGCCCACTCTTTCCCTCCCATCCGCCAGGCTCCTCCAGCACTGGAGTGGGTTCATCCCAGTGGGCTCCTGAGACAAGAAGGGCTGGGCATCCTGTTTCTAAACTCTTCCCAGGTTGGCAAATCCGATCGCACAAGGCGGGAAAAGTTGGGTGGGGCAGGGCAGGAGAGCAGAGAGGAAAAGGCTAAGGCCTACGCACGAGAGCTGGGAGCGGGCTTGCGTGCTCCCAGGCTGGGGCGCTATTAGGCTGGAGTGATAGGGGAGCCGGGCTTCAGGGCCACTGCAGGGCAGGACTCTAGGGGCTTCTTGGACGGGGGTGGGGGTGGGGGGAAGCAAGGCGCCTGGCGCAGTAAAGGGGCTGCGTGGGCACTGTGCCAGGCGCTGACCTGCCGGCTGAGTCAGCCTCCTCAGCCCAGCTCGGATGCCAGATATGGAAGCCAGGGCGGCCACAGGCCTGTTTGAGCCCGGTTGCTGGGAGCAACTTGCTAGGCCCGGAGGGAAAGGCCCCCATTTCCTCCGCTGGGCTGAGGAACACGAGGCGAGCAGAGACAGCAGGCTGGGGCTAAAAATAACCAGTGGGCGGGGCAGATGGCCACAGGGGCAGTGGAAGAGCCGGGCCAGTCCGCCCGGGCTCCCTCAGACCCGCCCCAGTCCCCTCGCTGACCACGCCCCAGGCTCACCAGCCCTCGGAGTTCCCCATCGACGGGCGGAGAAGAGGGGGGAGGGGAGGCAGGAGCACGGAGATCCCGAGCCCCTGGCATTTCCTGCCTCACTAAAAACGGAGCCCCCTGTGGCCGGGCCGGGCAAAGCAGGGCTGGGTGTGCAGCATTGAGTCCCAGCCCTCCCCTCTCCTCCCAGACGTCTAGACCTCTTCCCAGGCTGACTCCCTGCCAGGTGATGGGGTCTCTCCTGTGGCCACCCCACGCCGGGCCCCCTCGTTCCTACCACTCTTCATTTTGTTCCAGCAACTCCTCCCACTGCAACGTATTCTTCCCTCCCTCCACCTGTCCAAATCCACACCTGCCTCCTTCGTTTGAGCCCTGCCTCAGCCCTGTGCCTCCAGACCCAGCCACACCTCTCTCTCCTCTTCCAAGTCCGCTCAGCTGTTGTTTTACCTGCTGGTTTATTCTCTTTCCAGTTATAAGTGTGTCTAGGGGCTTTTTCTGTTTGTCCCCAAATGCCCGAAGGCCAGAAGATTCATATGCTCAAGGTTTCTAAGGGGGAACCTCCTTCTAGAACAATTCCTGCCCTTTTACAGGTGGGGAAACTGAGGCCTGCAGAAGAGTAGGCTCAGACCCTAAAACCCTGCCCACCCGGTCACCTGAGGACACTCGGAGCAGATGGAGACCAGCTCAGAAAATTGCATGACGCATGCAGGGCGCGCAGAAAGTAGGCAGAAACACCCAGGAAGAGAGCCCGCGAGACACTTGGGCTTCTGCTCAATGGCCAGGAGTCGCCCTAGGACCCAAGTGATGACACAGAGACCTAGCGAAAGAGCCCTCACAGCTGTGTGTGGGGCCACGAGGTTCCGCAGTTCCCTCTCCCAAAAGGAACCACTGTTGGGTTTCTCCGCTGGTCTGTGGGCCTGCCATTGCTCTCAGGTATGGGCAGGATGTGGAAGGGCTGGGACATTCGGTTCCGCACTCTGGCTTTCAAGGCACCAGCCCTCTCTGGAAAGGAGACCTTAAGGAGAGAAACTGAGAGGGGCTGGTGTTCTAGGGACTGAGAAGCCCGTTGAACCTTCCCCAGATGCCACCCTGTGCAAGGTCTGAATGTCTTACACCTGGAAAGTACACGGGAGGATCCCAGTACGGACCCCCCGACCCCTGACCCTCCCGCCCAGGCACATCACCCACAGCAGGCATGGCTCTGCTTCCCCACGCCTCCCTTGGGCGTGACACCCACCACATATGCTCAGGGTCCGAGGGCCCTTGGATCCCCTTCCAGAGCCGCTAGGCTCCCAGCTGTCCTCACCCCAGACAAAGCCAGCTCTTAATTCCAAGCAAAGGGAGGGTTGGGATGGGGGAACTGGCTGGCGCTGAGAAGGGGGACAGGAGGCCTGTTGACATGTTCAGACGCAACTCCAGCAGAGTTGCTGGGCCTGGCACAGGGCCAGCCCTGAGTCACAGCTGCTGGGTGTATCAACGTGGCATTGTGCAGCAGCGGGAGAGGCCTGCAGTCCGAGGTCGGTGCGCTGGGGTCCTGGACAACCGGCGGCAGGCTTCCTGACTAACCGCTCCCTCCTGCCAAACTCCACTTTCCTTCTTCCTGGCCTGTCTCTCCAGAAATCATTCCTGTGTTGTCATAAAAATGCAGGCCAAGGCCTGGAACAGACCAAAAGAAGTCGGGGCCTGGAGGGGAGAAGGATGGCCTAGGAAGAGGTAGGAGGTCCTGGGTGTGGGAGGGAGAGAGGCCACTGGCCAACAGGCGGGACATGCAGGGGATCCCTACAAGAAAGCGATTCAGTTGTCCCTTCTTAGGATGTATTAACCTTCCATCTGGTGGCTCACGGTTATTAACCCTGACAACAGCAGGGAGAAAGTGGGAGCCGCACCCCAAGATGGAGAAAGGAAGTTGGGGAGGACCTAGCAGTTCTGGTCGCGCTGCATTCCAGCTCCAGCCTTGGAAGATGCAATGCTGTCTCCCAGCCAGCAGAGGGTGGCAGTGTCATCAGAGCTTCGGGAGGAGGAAGTGGGGGTGCCTTGGCAATCCCAAACATCCCCCTTTGAACTGCCAGGGACTGTGCTCCTGGAAATCAAGGGTCTCTTACTTCCCTGAGCCAGTCCCGAAAGGGATTCCTGTATTGTTCCCCTCCATCTGTCCCCCATCTGATTCAGATCCTCCTCCTCCTTCCTGCCACTCAGAAAAGTAGTTTTCAAAAAAGGCCGTCCCTCAGTCTTTCTTTCTCTGACTGGACAATTCAGGGTCTCCCGTCCACTCTCTACTCTGCCCTCTACCGTGACTCAGCTCCTCTGCTGGGCCTGGGATTTCGGCCAGAATTATTCCTGGTTTCAACAGGCAGGATTCAGGCTTCCTCACAAAAGGACAGGGGAGCGTGGCCCCCTACTCTGCCCCACCTCCTTCCCAAACTATCCCCTTCCTTGAGTGTTAAGGGACAAGACCTCCTCACAGCCCAGCCTCAGGCTGGGGGAGCCAGAATGGGGCAGGAAGAGTAGAAGGTGGGCAGTTCAAGGTCACCCTGCACCTCCCTCTGATTCCGGGCCATGCTGTCTAATCCCGGTCAGCACTAAGGTAAGAGTCCTGCCTGCCCCAGAGCCTCCACTTCTTCTCCAGCACAGGTCCATGGGACTCTCCTGCATGGTACAGCCTCAAGGGAGGTATGCTCAAAATATAGTGTCCTTTCCTACTAGTAATAAAAACAAAGTCTAAGCCAAGAGTGTAATGTCATAATAATAACCTGTTTTTCACAAACTTTCTTGGAAAAAGAGAGGAGGGTGTTAGTACTTTTAATTCCACAGCTTGTGGGAAATATTTCTATTGAGAATAGCATTGGCTATTAACTATTTTCACATTAATTATACCTGATTTTTATATGCATAGCTTGGTATTTTAGAGAACTGTTTTCGCACTTTGTGGGTCATGGTACTACTTCGGAACTGGAGGCATCTCTGGAGATCTTCCGCCCTAACCCCTTTCTTTTACAGCTAGGGAAATCCAGAGGTGGAGGGTGAATTCTTCAAGGTCACACAGCAGTTCAGAGGCAGGGCTAAGCCTGGAACTAAGGACACCGAAGGCCAGGGCTATTTTCACTGCCTCACACTACCTGTCAGTTTGTTGGTAGATCACCTTGCCTTTTGTTAAATGACAGGAGACCCTGCACCATCCCCCACAGAACCTCTTTCCCCGGCATCTCCAAGAATATTAGAGCTTAGCCTGTGTCATCTTCAGTTCAGGAGCCGGTGTTCGAGGGGCCAGGGAGGTAAGAATGGAATGAACTGCCCTGGACCTCTGGGCCAGACCTGGTCCTGGCTGTTGGAGCTGCTAAAGGTGGTCAGGGGCTGGGGAGGAGGGAGACTGGGGGGTGGGGGGAGGAGGGCACAGGGGAGCAGGGGGCACAGTGGGTAGGTAAAGCCATCTCCTCCCAGTTGTCCCCCCAGCTGTCCCTGCCTTCAGCCCTGACACTGAGCTACTGAATCACTGGGGATGGGCCTGGGAGTGCAGACAATGGGCACATTCCATGCAAGAGTAAGCCTCAGATCCCTGGAGGCCAGGGGATGTGCCAGGGACGGGGCATCAGTCTTGGGAAGGCCGTCAGGACCTTAGCAGGAATTACAGTCTTTCTTGTTTCTCTTGGTCTCCTCAAGCACTTACAGCTCAGCCCCTGGGGTTAACTGTACTTTCTTCTTTCCATTTGAATAAGAATGTGGACTTCAGGGTGAGGGGTAGCGTGGAGAAATGACAACAGCAGCACACGCAGCATCCTCAAAGGCCATCATCCCCACTATCCTTATATATCTGCCAAAGGGCACACTTTCTTACACATCCAGGGAGGCAATTCCCATGACAAGTCCCAAGACAGTCTCAAGACAGGAGTTACCAGCCTCTCACAGCTCATGATTCAGGGCCTGGAAGGGTCCTGGGTCTTTCCAGGTATGGGCTGTGGCAAAGGCTGTTGATCAAGTGATAACAGGCCCTGCAGGACGGCAGAACATTAAGGCAACCCTGGCCTCAGAGCAGAATCTCCAGAGTGCAGGGGTGCACTTCAGTCACCCCAACCCTCCTTCCACATCCTCCAACCTGTCCCCGAAGCTAGAGAAGTGAGGTGTAATGGTGTGTGTGTGTGCATGCTAAGTCACTTCTGTCGTGCAGCCTTATGACTGTAGCCCCCAGGCTCCTCTGTCCATGGGGATTCTCCAGGCAAGAATAATGGAGTGGGTTGCCATGCCCTCCTCCAGGGGATCTTCCCAACCCAGGAATCGAACTCCCATCTCTTAGGTCGCCCACATTGGCAGGCGAATCCTTTACCACTAGCGCCACTTGGGAAGCCCAAGGTTTAACGGTAGGAGCACTCAAAATGAGAGTCAGAAGACGCGTGCTCAAGTCCGGGCCTGTCACTCATTGGCTGTGTGACACGGGACAAGCCTTCGCACCTCTCTGGTTTTCCCTGTTCTTATCCTGATGAGAGCTTGGAAGAACCTGGGGCTGCAGGTCCCCACGTGTCCTGACTGAGGCCATCATGTAAGGCGGGCAATTCAGGAAGTTGTCGGGCACCCAAGGCCTTGTTCGGGGGGAAGGGATACTTCTGCTTTGTGGGTCTGGGATCTCCCCACTTCTGACTCAGCCTTCCTCTACCAGTTCCGTTTGGGAAGACACAGACCCTGCCACCAACCCGCAGCCCAAGCCCGTAACTCTGGACTCTGCTCTAGAACTACCTGTGTGCACGGTCTGTCAGGAGCCCTGGTTCCAGACCACCAACTAAGGAAGGAGGCAGAAAAGGCTCCCAGGATGCAGTGGGGAGCGGGGAGCAGGGATGCAGACACTCAGGCCCCCACCCCTCCCTGTAAGACATCTGCTGTCTCCACCCTGTCTCTTGCAAAGCCACTGGGGTGGGAGGGAGGGGGGCAGTATATGAGTCATCCACCCAGCTGTCCTGACTGGGATGGGGCCTAGCTCCAAGCCTCGACCCCAGGCCGGCCTTCCCTGATGCTTTTAACCTCCTCTTTCTTCCCGCGAGTAGGTGTTCAAAACCCCTGGGC
The DNA here is from genome assembly GCF_032452875.1 of Bos javanicus. NCBI lineage: Eukaryota > Metazoa > Chordata > Mammalia > Artiodactyla > Bovidae > Bos > Bos javanicus. The sequence goes on from NC_083870.1 coordinate 14,823,893, forward strand.
TCCAAAATAAAGGATGTGAGTCTGTGTTTGTGGGCAGGAGCAGTGTTTCTGCTTGGAGCCTGTAACCCAGCCTGATGAGAGGGGGCCCCAAAGCCCTGGGTGTGGTCAAGGTACCCAGGCTGGGCCAGGAGTCACCACAAGATCTTACAGATAGCTCTGCATCCCAACCCAAAGCCTGGCCCTGAACTCTGAGCTCTAATTAAACATTAAACCAGACAACACCTTCTCCCTAGGCTTTAGTGGGAGGAGTTAGGACAATGCCTTTCTTCCTCTCCCAAATTCTTCGTGCCATTCTTCACCTCACCCTGAGCAAAGCAGACACAAAAGGGAGCAAGAAATCCTTGTTCCTCCCACTGGGGACATAGAAGGGGACAGAAACCCCAATCTGAGTCCTCTTGGTCTCCACCCAGCCTCCTATCAGCCTAGGATCCAGGTGTGCAAAACCACCCCACCTCTTCCGGAAGCCCAGCACCCCCAGCCAGGATCAGTGGGGGAGAGGAGAGGCAGGCAGCTAAATATAACAAGTACACACACCACCCCCGGCCCTGTCCCACGTGTGCGCACACCCGCCTGGTGTCCCAGACCGGGACAGCTGCACCAGGGGGCAGAGACGGACTGGCGTGGCTGGGTTAGCGAGAGACCGTAGACTCCACTCTTTCTGTTCCCTGATCAACACCTTCCCCAGAAAAAGACCTGCTAAGAATGCCCTTGGCAGGGACGGGCAAGGTAGTAGTTTGGTAGCTGGGTAAACTAGTTTAGAACACTAATTCTCTGGGACTCCCCTAGCTTGCCTCTTATCTGCCCTGTTAACTAAGTTATTCATATCACCGGTGGACAATGACAGGAATGATCCCTTTCAACAGAAATAGTCACTCTGAGTTCCCTGGTGGCCTAATGGTTAGGATTCCTGGCTTTGGATCCCTGGTCTGATCGGGGAACTGACACCCACCAAGCCTGGGCTTGGGGGTGGCGGGTGCGGGGGAGAGTCACCTGCCTGCCCACACCATTTCCACCTACTCTTCACTAGGGGATGATATATCTGCCACACCCACCGTGCCAGGGCTGGGGGCTAGCGAAGAGGTATAAAGACTGGCCAATACACAGCGCTTCTGAGAAGAGCATGAGCCTGGAGAAGACAACGCAAAGGGGAAGAAGGGGACAAACCATTACAGCCTCAACCAGGGATCTCCAAGCACCTTCAGTGCTCTCTGGCTGAGGTCTTCACAGAAAACAAATCCGTGAGGAGCTGAAGAGGGCCTAAACTTCCCAGCTCCAAAGGCCTTTTTAGAAAAGAGGGAGGAGACTAGTAGGGTGCGGTAGGGTGGGGCAGGGATGGGTAAGGTAGGAGGGGCCTGAGCCTTCCAACGGCTGGATTTCAAAAATGTCACAGTATTCCAGTAGTTTAATAAGGCAAAGAACAATAACCAAAAAAAAAAAAAAAGTCCCAGTGGCTGAGAGGACGACCAGGGCAAAAGCTGCTAGGCTTGGCTGGGAAAATGAAAGTGGCTCACCCCAAGAAGGGAGGCAGGGAGGGACAGAGTCCATATCCTCCTCCGAAGACTCCAGGCAGAGGGTGAGGGTGTGGAGGTGGGGAAGGGGAGGCACAGACCTGGGCATACATAACACAACTTCCTGAGCCGGGAGCCTCTGCCCTCGGTCTCCCTCCCTCCCTTGCATTCCTGGGCCAAGCAGGCCAAGGGCTGTGGGAGCTGCGGGGGAGCGGCTCTCCTGGAGCTGATCGGTGGGCCTGTCAGAGGCCAGGGGAAGTCCCAGACATGCAGGGAGTAAAGGAGCACTTCAAAACTCTTAACAGGAACCCGGGAAAGGGTTGGGCAGTGGGGACCATCGCCGTGCCCCTGCAGGGGGAAAAGGCGGGCACCCGGCTTTGGTGACCTCTCTCTGGCACCACTGGACACCTCCCTAAACAGCCTAGGAGCTCTGTTTTAGTGGGAGTCATGTCCTCAGAGCCAGGCTGGGCAAAGTTGGCACGGTGCCAAGGCTGCCAAGAAAGTTCCAACAGGACCCCTTCACCCACTCCTAAGTGTCTTGGGTGCCTAGATGTCTTAGACCTGGCAAGGCCAGTTCGGCTTTGCTCAAGGCCCTCTCCCAGGCCCCAAATAACTGGCAAATCCCACCCTGACAGAATGTGGGCCTGCCACCAGCTCCTACTTGGCCCTGATGAACCCCGCCATTCCTTATATACCCCACCCTCTCCCAGAGACCTCTCCCTTCTCAGTCCTGTCTTGACAATTTCCCTTGGCACTGCCAGGCACTCGCTGGGGGCAGTTCCGGGAGGGAGGAAACTATACGGGCAAAGTTATCAACCGCCTAGAGGGCAAAGTTATCAACCGCCTGGAGCCCGGGCAGGGGCGGCAGTCTGTCTGCCCTCGCTGCTCCTCCCGGCCCCACCCCGCCACCTGGGGCACTCACCGTGCCTTGAGCTCCTTGAACTCCTCTCGCACTTTGCTCAGCTCCAGCTGCAGGCGGGCGCGCTCCTTGGCCACCGAGTCAAGGGTCTTGCGGGCATCCCCCAGCTCGGCCTCGTAGGCGGCCTTTATGCCAGACACCTCGCGGCTGACCACCTCCTCAGACTCAGTGATGCGAAGGCGCAGACCTGCATTCTCCGTTTCCAGCGAGCGCACACGGTCGATGTAGACAGCCAAGCGGTCATTGAGCTCCTGTAGGTCTTCCTTCTCCTGCAGCCGGGTGATGCGGGTGGGTGACAGCGGGGTGGAGCTGGCCTGCGCCCCGCTGCGGGTGGCGCGCCGCTGGGACGGGGTCTCCATGAACGGCAGGGTGGCAGCACTGCCCAAGGGGCAGATGTCCCGGGAAGGACGCGGGGCTCAGGCCGAAGGACAGAGACTGCTGGGGTAGGAGCGCGCCGGCCGGCTGGCTCTCGGCTGGCTCCTGGCAGGCTTGTGGATCTGGGCCGGGCGCTGTCAGACCTCGGGATCTGGGCTGGCCGGTGTGGATGCGGAGCTCCCGCGAACACTCTGAGTCACCGGCTCCTGGGCAAAGGCTCTAATAGGTCTAGGGAATGGGAGGAGGGGCCACTCTCTTAAAGGGGCCGTCGCTTAACCACAGGGGTGGGAGAGGGAGGGGTGAGCAGGGGAGACGACTGCCCCGGGTAGGGCCCCACCCTCCCTCAGACACCCCCACGTGCCTGGGGCTTCCCTGAAGCTCGTCTCTAGGTCTCTACCTGCTCAGAGATCCAAGCTGAAAGCTTGCTCCCACTGCCTCTGGCCTTAGAAGGGGTAAAGGGCAGAGCCAAGGGGTCAGGCTGGGTGGGTATAGGGCAGAGCCAAGGGGTGATGCTGGGTGGGCAAAGGGCAGGGGGAAGAGGCGCAGTAGGCACAAAGCAAGGGAGGGCACCAGGCAGGCAGATCCAGGAAAGTGGGGGGAGGTTGAGGCTGGTGCCCATGAGGGTGACTCACTCTTCCACCACTGGCCCCCCTTTTCCTCCCCATAGTAATAGTGAGTCACCCCTACCGCCCCCCCTCCATGAGTGGGCAGTCCATTCAAAGCCGCATCTCAGTATGCCAGAGTGGGGTGGGGAAATATGCCTGGGTTCCCTGGGGTGGTTGGAGGGAGGGCTGCCACAAAGTTCTGGATCCTGAGTTCCTTATACACCCTCAAATTCAGGGTGGGGACCAGAGTTTGGGGTCATTCTTTTCCTATCTTCTGCCCCAGGTTAATCTCCTTTTGAAATCAACCATTGGATCTTAGACCCAAAGAACAACCCCCAGGCCCCAGAGGAGGTCAAGAATAGGACCCAAGTACTGCCCACCCCGTCCCCTTCCTTTGGACCCAAGCAGTCGGAAAAAGAGCCTGCCTGAGGTTCCTCCCAGCTTTGGTCCCTTTCTAGTCCTCAGCCCAGCCCAGCCCACCCCACCAACCCCAGGACTGTACTTTTTTTTTTTCCAGGACTGTACTTATTTTAATGGATAATTTAAAACAGATACCAGAACTGTGCATGCATTCATCACATTGCCAGGACACCAGGTCCCAAATTTTTGTGGTTCCCAAAGGGGCCTGAAAGGGGGAGCAGGGCTGGGGGCTGGACAGCCAATGTTGGGTCTCTATCCTGGTTTCAGCCAGAAAAGGGGGGTGATGGGGGTGGAGACAGCAAAGACACCCACAACCTTGCTGACTGCTGAGCCAGCACTGCACTTATCTCCACATTCCTCTCTGGCCAGGTCTGCTTTGCCACTGGCTCTGGGGAGGGGCCAGGCCTTCTCACAAAACAGGATCATCCAAGTCCCTGAGCTTCCCCACCCCAGGCTCTGGAGCTTCATCCTCAGGACTCACGGGAGACCCCTTTAATCAGCCTCCTACTCCCCTCTCCCATCCAGGTCCTGGCCCCACCAACCATCTCATCCTAAGAGGTGGCAGAGGCTGAGGCTCCAGAACCCACGTGCTTTCCTGCCCTGACCCTGGGCCTCCCATAGCTTATTCTCTGGTGAGGAACTGGGGAAATTAAATTATGTTGCTAACTCCTACAGCTCCAGGATATCAGGATACACAAGAGAAACAGGGCTGGACAGGTCTTCTGTTCTGGAGCTGGGGCAGGATTAAGGCAGGGACTCCGAGTGTTCAGGGAGAGAAACACTCCCTGAGGGATGGCAGGTTCCCATCTCCAGGGGTTGACTGGGCAGGGTGGTGAGCATCCAGGATACTCAGAGTTGGGGGACCCGGGATATGGTTCCCCTCCCTGCAGCCCCCTCCCTCAGGGTGGGGCACCCACCTTCAGCTTCCCAGACAAAACAAAGTCTTTCCTTGTTTCTCCCTCTCGTGTTCCCCAAGTCAGAACCAGAGGTGGGGGTGAATGAGCCAGTGAAACGTGAGGGACAGTGGCTGTTCCCACTGCCTCAGCCCCCCTCCACAGGGCTCCCCGGCCTCTGCCCCACCCAGTCCCTGCCTGGCCTGGCCTGACTTCCCCTCCTGGCTGGGGAGGCAAAATCACACTTAACCCTTCCTCTCTCACACCTCCCCATCTTTGAGAAAAGAGACAGGATAAAGGAGAGGGGATTCTCACCCTAAGTTTCTCTCTTTCCAAAGGGTTCACCACCACCACAATGGCCTCAATCCTAAACCTGAACTTCAAAGTGGGCCTTTACCCTAAATATTCAAGCCTAACTCTGAATCCCAGATGTCATCATCTGCTCTCCCCCTGCCAGGGTGTAGATGGTCAGTCCCAGCAAAAGCAGAAGGCAGGGAAGGCCAGGTCCAGAGGAGCGGAGCCTGCTGGAGGTAAGGGTTGGCAAGAGTTGTGTCTGGGTGGAGACCAGTTTCCAAGCCTGTCTCTCACTTGGCCAGGTGATGACAGGTCTGCTGCTGAATTCTCCGGGCCTCAGCTTCCTCATCTATAACAGGGGCAGAGTGGCTATCAAAGAAATGAGGGTTGAGCTAACATGTTTGCTGTCTAGGGAGTTGTCCACCAGTAGGGAAAACAGGAAGAGGCGATACCAAGCGTGAGCAGTTAAAGAGCAGCATAGAACCCTGAACTGGATAATGAATTCCAAATGGGTTCCAGAAGCCTGGAAGTTGGAACATCTGTAAGTGATATTAGAATATAGTTGTTGAGTGCAAAGGTCCAACTATCAGAATACAATTGTTGGGCAGTGGAAGAGACACTTGTCTTGAAGACCAATGACCTTGGGGAGGGGACCCTCCTCTTTCCCATGGCATCCTGGACATCTGTGTCCCTAACACTTGGCCCAGTGCCTGCATTCAGGAGGTGCTCAGTGTTCCTTAAATGAACAAATGCATCTGGCCCTGCCACTTCCCAGTTGACTGACTTTGGGCAAGTTGTATCTTTTCTTTCAGCCTGTTTCCTTGTCTATAACATGGGGATGCTGCCATGTTTAAGTAACATGCATTTAAAAGGAGGCTTCTTGGAGGAGGTAGATTTCAGGCTTTACAGAAGTGCCTTATGCCCACAGTGAATTCCCTCATCCAACAAAGATTTATTGAATATCCACTGTGTGCCAGGCACTGCTCTAGACACTAGGGAGACAGCGGTGAATAAAACAGATCAAAATCCCAACCCTCATGTAACTGACATCCAAGTGGAAGGAGATGGCCCATAAATAAAAGACAAAATTATAGTTTGTTGGGGCTTCCCCAGTGGCTTAGTGTTAAAGAATCTGCCTGCCAATGCGAGAGTCACAAGAGATACAGGTTCAATCCTGGTGAAGATCCCCTAGAGGAGGGCATGGCAACCCACTCCAGTATTCTTGCCTGGAGAATCCTATGGACAGAGGAACCTTTCGGGCTATAGTCTGGAGGGTCACAAAGAGTCGGACACGACTGAAGTGACCTAGCGTGCACGCATGCACGCACGTAGGATACTGCTCAACAAACTGGGTAATTGACACTTTGACACTCTTTAGTATATTTTCACAAACATTCTCAATCTGGTCCACAAAACCACCTTATGGGCTGGGGATCATTTCCCTGTTTTACTGCTGAGGCTGACTTTCCCCAAACTAGACATTACTAGGCCGAGGCCAGAACATGGAAGAGGTGGCCTGGACCAGGATTCCTTCACTATCTCATGCCACTTTGATGGGACGTGTGGGAGGAGTTGGGGTGGACTGGTGCTGGGAGGAATTCTGTACAGAGGTGCTGAAGTGGGAAAGAGCTGAGGAGGGTACACAGCTCAGCTGAGCAGGGAGACACTAGAGGTGAGGTGGGAAAGTGTGGGAGCAAAGGCAGGACTGGAGAAGAGGGAGATGGAGGCAGCCACCTGGCTCAGGGATGGAGACCTGCGGGAGGGAATCTGACTGCTTGAAAAGGCTGGGCTCAAGGAGAGAAGGGAGGCCTTGGGACCTGCAAGGAAGGAGTCAGAGGCAGCAAGTTAAACAGTGGGCTCAGCAGAAGGGTGAAATGAGGAGGGCTTTGAGGGGCATAGTAATAACGATTCATGTGGGGAGGACTGTGGAGTACCTACTATTATTAGGCACTAGGTATCCGCATTACTATGTTGAACCTATACAATAGCTTTACATGGTGAGTACTGTTATTAGCCCTATTTTATAGATGAGCAAACTGAAGCCCAGGGAGATTAAATTATTCCTTTAAGGCAGGGATTCTCAAAGTTTGCACTACTGACATTTTGGGCCTGATAATTCTTTATTGGGTGGGGAAGGGTCTGGGCACTGTGGGATATTTTGCTGCCTCTCTGGCCCTCTATCTACCTCTGCCCCCAGTTATGACAATCAAAAATATCTTCAGACAGTGCCAGTGTGCCCTGTGGGGCAAAATCATGTCCAGTTGTGAACCACTTACCTAAGGTCATATGGTGAGTAGCAGGACTGAGATTTTAATACAGGTGGACTTGACTTTGAACACCAAGCACTTACTACTACTACTACTACTACTACTACTAAGTCACTTCAGTGGTATCCGACTCTGTGTGACCCCATAGATGGCAGCCCACCAGGCTCCCCCGTCCCTAGGATTCTCCAAGCAAGAACACTGGAGTGGGTTGCCATTTCCTTCTCCAATGCATGAAAGTGAAAAGTGAAAGTGAAGTCACTTAGTCGTGTCTGACTCTTAGCGACCCCATGGACTGCAGCCTATCAGCCTCTTCCATCCATGGGATTTTCCAGGCAAAAGTACTGGAGTGGGGTGCCATTGCCTTCTCCGAAGCACTATCAGGCTGTAATTCTAGACAGGTAGGAGTGGGAGAGACGCATTCAAATGGATCCTAGGCCACTGGGGAGACAACTCCCCCATAGGGATGGGAAGAGGGGAACTCCTGGAGGAGGGTCTAGGGAGTGGAAGCTGATTTGGAAAGTGGGAGCTGGCTCACAGCCATGGTTTGAGGATCCCTTTATAGTAGGTTCCAGAGGGAAGGTCCCTTTCTTATTCATTCTTTGATCACAGGGTCTGGCACAAAACACCTGTTGAACTGCTGAGTCACTCGTGCACAGGTGAATATTATAACCTTGAGAGTGGAAGGACTCTCCTGTTCTGTAAGTGGTTGTCACGTACAAGGCACCCGGCGAGGGGCTGTGTGGGGCTGATCCCACTTAATCTCCACCTAAGCCCTAGGAAGGAGGTATTATTATTGGCATTTTATGCACCAAAACCCCCAGACTCTGAAAGGTTGGCTAACTGACCTCAGGCTGCCCAGCTGATTAGACTGCCTTCTTCCCGCTCAGACTCAGCTAGATGGAATGATGCAGGCTGTGGGCAATTCACTTAGCTTAGTTTAGCCAGGAAGGCCCTTAGAAGGAATGTGTATTTGACAGCCCTTTGGAAAGACAAAGAACTCCTCATTTGAATGAAATCTCACCCCCAGAGCCTCTCTAGCAGGGAAATTTTGGGACCCCTTCTTGGTGATCCCTTGCCCAGAGGGCCCTCAGGCCTCTGGGGAATAAGCCCCTTTCTTTACAAATAGGCTTCTAAGGCCAGAGAAGAAAAATTTTGCCCAAGGTCACACAGGTGGGCCTGCCCAGAACTCCTGAAATAGTGCTCTGACCCCATCATATGCTACCACAGGAGACATAACACCCTGCACAGGGCCCCTCAAGGGAGGGCATTAACATCACCTTGATGTGGGGGTGCTGCCTGCTGAGCCAGAGACCATGTCTATTCCTTCAGGGAACCAGCCTGGTCAGAAAGGGCCGCTGGATAATGGGCAGAGAACCAGCCTTTAACATCTCACACCTGGCTGGGCAGGTCTCCCAGGCGTGACCCTTGGACAATTAAGATTACTACCATAACAGTCTCAAATCTCTTAGAGACGCACAAACACCATTACCCTCATCACACAGATGAGGAGATTGAGGCTTGGGCGGGTTAACTGATTTGCTCAAGGCCACGCAGCAGACAGTGACAAAAGAAGGCCTCAAAGTCCAGGTGTCCGCCTCCAGCCTAACATCCCACCCCGTCAGCTCAAACCCTGCAGGAAATCCAACTGCAAAATCCGAGGATCTGCCTGGGAGCTCCAGCCCAACATTTCAAACCCCCTTCCCCATCCAACTGGGCCAAGAGAGCCGCCCACCTGAGAGCCTCTAGTTTCCAGACCTGTCACAGGACACACCAGAATACACACCAGACTAGGGCCAGAGAGGAATTCCGCAGTGACAGCTCCCTCTCTTGCTCTCCATCCCCCAGATTTGGCCCCTCCCACCAGGTGAGGGTGGGCGCGGGAAGGGGCGGGGCATCGAAGATGTGGGTGGAGCCATGTGGACCGGCTGGCCCCGGGCTGATCGGCTGGGGCTGGTAGGTTGGCTCGGGCTGCTGGGTGGATCCTCCCTCCTTCCCGCCCGGAGGCGGGCAGTGCTGACGGCTCGTACTGACGCAGGCCCCTGCGTGTGGGCGGCTGCCTGTAAGTCTGTGTGTCTCTGTATGTGTGTGTGGTTGCTGGGGCCTCCGAGGTCTCCTAAATGGGGGTTTCCTCTCCCTGTTGTCAAGGAAACAAACAGAAGCTCCACAACTCCAGGGCTGGGGCTGGAAGGGCAGGGTCCCCGAGCCCTACACACCCATACATTTCCAGAAGGTGAGGCAGAAAAGGATTCCCTGTCCCCCTCCGCTCTCAGGGTACTGACCAAACGTGACCAAACAGTGGGGCCCTGAAACTGGAGTAGCCGCCTATCCTGTTTGCAGAGCACTGGGGAGTTTCCTAAGACAAGGGAGTAGTGGTGCTCAAACCAGGACAGGTCCTGGCAAACCCGACAGCTGGTCTCCCTACATGTTCATCCAAGTTTTGCGGGGAGTCTCTTTTTAAAATATAAGAATATCTTTTACAGATTTTACACAGATATATGACGATGTGGAAACACGGGCAGACTCCTCTGAGGGTCTTGGAAAGGCCTGTGCAGCTGAGGGTCCCTGAGCTTCCCCTTCATCACCTTCACTAGAAACCCACCTGAGGCCCCGTCCCCATTGCCCTTGAGCTCCGTGGGTCGCTTTGAAGGCTACCCACCTCTCCCACCAGGCACTCACACTAGGGGGATCCACTGGGAAGGTGAACTCTTGCAAGGAGGATGGTGTTAATCTGCAGATTTCCTGGTGGGTGGACCGAGCAAAGGGTTCTTTCTGGAGAAGTGGTTGGGCAGCCAGGTGGGGCAGGTGGCTCGGCAGCGTCTCTGCCAAGATCAAGAGCTCCTGGAGAGAGGCGCCATGGGTCAGGGAGGGACTGTGTTGGGCCAGTGCTTCATCATTCATTGCCTAGAAGCCAGAACTTCGGAGCTGGGAGGAGTTAGGGCACCACACAGACCAGCCCCCTCATTTCTAGACCCGCCTTGGTCAAACTCCCTAGATTGCCCCGTCCCACCATCCCTATGCTGCCCACAGGCCTGCCCCAGAGTAGCACCCCGTTTGCCCTCTTTGTCCAGTAAATCCAAAGCTTACAGAGCACCCTGAGAGCCCACCTCACTTTGGCCCTCGACCCTTGAGGGGGTCTTCATCAGAGTAACAGATAATGGGGAAACCACTGGAGCAGGGTGAGGCAGCAGGGGCTGGTCGGGAGAGACAGGATGCATGGGCTGAGGCTGTGCTCCCAGGCTGCCCAGGGAGGGGCTGAGGGGGCATCTGTTTCCTCTTGGCCAGGATTCCCTCAATCTCATCCCCAGAGGAGGTGAAAATGGTCCTGGCTTCCCAAAGCAGAGCTTCCCGGCCTGGGAATGGAGGATGGTTGAGGTGTCTATCAAAACATCCCGTATCCCCTCTCTTCCTCTGCCTGGAGCTTCAAGGAGCTCAGCTAGGGTTTAGGGGTGGGGGCACACTTCCTGTTGCAGCAGAGAGTTGAGGTCCTGGGGCTCAGTGAGCACCAATGATGTACCTGAAGCTTTAGCCAGGCTGGACTCTCAATGGATGTAGTGGGGTAAGGGAAGGGGACTTGTCTGGCTCGGGGTGTGGGGTGGAGGTGGGGGCCTCACCTTAGTGGATCATGGGTGGAGGATGGACCAGAGAGAGGTGAGCACAGAGGGTAAGTGGGGATGAGGGAGACATACGAGTGAGTAAAGGAAGGAGGTTAGGGAAGAAGTCTACCGTGAGAGACGAAGAACTGAGCTTTGAGGCAAGGGGCAGGGGGTCAGATCTGGAGCCCAGGCCAGGGGGGACCAGGAGGAGTGGCAAGCTGGGCAGAGGGGGAGCCCAGGAATTGAGGAGAGGGGCAGCTAGCTGCCCAAGCTGACGCCAGCACTCCAGCCCCAGATCCTGGTGGGGCAAATATTTACCAGGCAACAGTTGCTAAGTAAGGAGGAAGGAGGAGGAAAGCCAGTAGCTAGAGGGCTTTCCAGGCTCCTCCCATCCTCACAAAAGAAGAGGGTGAGCCATTCTGTTCTCCTCAGCCCTCCACCCCCACCACACAGGCGTGGCCACATCCCTTCATGCACACATATCCTGGAATCACCCCTACCAATGCCCCCCCCCCCCACCAAACCCCAAGCTGGTAAGAGGACAGAGGGCTGGGCTAGGGGCAACTTCATCCCAGGGCTGCCAGGCCTTCCGCCTACCCTAACAGCTCTGCGGGCTCAAACCTTGTGAAATTCCCCTTCCCAATCTGTTGTTCAGTGGGGGCTGGAGAGGAGGGTGGTCCAAGCAGTCAGGATACAGTGAGGGAGAGGATGCTGAAGGATGGAGTCAAGATGTCCAGGGGGTGCAGGCTGCAAGAGAGGATGCGGAGGCGGAAAGGCGGGGAAGGAGTGACTCCATTAGAGGCTGTTCAAGGGCAGGCAACTGGGGGCTGCTGGACCCAGAGAAGAGGGATTCTCAGGAGTCCCTCCTGCCCTGGCCCCTGGGCAGAGGAGGGGGAGGGCAGAGGAGGGGGAGGGCAGAGGAGGGGAGGGTGTGCTCAAATGGAGCCAGATGTGGCCCATGTGATGTGGGCTGTCGTTGGCATGGGCACAGTAGGGGGCAGGGCATACAACTGCCGCCAGAAAGAATTAGTCAGAAGCTGGGAGGAGACAGGGGAGAAGGACCGCTAGCCCAGGACCCTCGGGGGAGCAGATGGAAGCTCTGGGGAAGGGTGGGAGGGCTCACAGCCTGCAAGAAGGGGTTGAGATGACCTCCCAACCATTGCCCTGGCTGAGCCCTGATTTCCTTATGCAGAAGAGACATCCTGACATCCCTTCCCAGGACAGAAGACGTGCCGAGGGCCCAGCTCTCGGCCTGACACGTGACAGGGGCTCTCTTCTTTTTACCCACCTTCTCAGGGTGAGGTCTCTGCTCTGCAGGGCTTCTCTTTGGGGGTCAGTGTGTTTAGACCCTCTGGAAATTGGGGCGCAGGAAGGGGAGGGAAGGGCACAAAGAGGGCGCTGCTGGGGCAGAGGCGGTTCCGAGCCCAGGCTCCCTGGCGCTGATGGAGGTTCTTGAGGGTCGAAGGGTCGGCCAGAGTGACTGCAGGCCCCATGGGTCCACCCTGAAATGGAGGTAGATGGAGGGCCTTCACTGTGGAATGGCACCAGAAAAGAGACCAAGGCACCTCCCCAGGGGGTACTTCCAGGAGCCCAGAGCTCACACAGCGTGAGCCAGCAAGAGGGAGAAGGGCTTGAGATCCCAGGAACCAAGGCAGACTTGAGGGGTGGGCCAGGGCACAGCCCTGTAGAAACAGAGGGACCCTTGGCTGGCCAGGTCCAAGCTGGCAATGGAAAGAGGGTTGCTTTCCAAACTCCCGTCGGAAAGTTTGAAAAATACACATGGAAACATGACTCACTGCCCCCCTCCCCATGGCCCCTCTTTCCTGATTTCTGTGATTTTTTTTTTCTCCCAAGAGTTAATTCAAGTCACATTCTCATAGAAACCATACTTAATGAGGGAGGGCAAAGGGCGGGCTGAAGGAGGCAGAGAGGCACGGCAGGAGCTGTCTAGAGATGGAGAGGCGTCCAGGGCTGGGCCAGACCAGTGAGCGGCAATCTAGCTGCAGGGGAACACCTCAGACAAGCTTCCAAACACTGAAATGCTCAAGGGAGGGAAGCAGAATCCATTCACACGGCTGCAGCCAAAGCTGCTGCAGAGTGACTGCTGCGCCCTGTGGCCCCGTGTAGCTCAGGCCCAGAGAGCGGCCTTCTGGCCTCCTCCTCAGAATCCATTCCCGAGGCCACAGCTGAGGCCAGAGGCCCAAGGAGGTGGGAGTGGTGGCGGAGCTCCCTGCACTCATCGCCTCCGCGGCTCCCTCCCCAAAACGTGTCCTGGAGCTGGGCTCTCACCCTCTGGGCCCCCCCCCCCCCCGTAGGGTATCCCTGGGCCAGGAAGTCTCAACCTATCCAGAAGAGGCCAGGGAAAGGGAAGCCCGGCCCTGGGCCAAAGGTGAGGGGCCCTTCCACTCTAGACAGCTCTCAGGAGAGGCCGTCCAAGATTCCCAGGGCAGGGGTGACTGCTGAGCTCCCACACTTGCCATCCCTCCTTGGATGTCCCACATGGAGCTCCTCAGGCCTCCCCACCACCAGCCCAGCCCCACCCTGTGCCTCTTCCTCAGCCTCACCCTTTCTGTTTCCCTCGGGGAGCAACGCCTCCCCCCCTACCACCACCAAAGTCCTCTGGATCCAGAATCTCTCTCCGTTCTGTCCACTGCATCCAGCCCCTGTGGTTCTTTCTGTTTTGTTTTTTTGGCCATGACACGTGGCTTGTGGGATTTTCGTTCCCCCAAGCTGGGCCCTCAACAGTGAGAGCGGGGAGTCCTCACCACTGGACCGCCAGGGAGTTCCCCAGCTCCGAGGTTCTGATATCACACCTTCAGCCCTCGCCTGAGGAACTGCAGGAGCCTCCGGCCAGTCTTCCTGCTTCCACCTTTGCCTCTGTTCTGATCCTTTCTCCTCCCTAAACCACAGCCATCTTTCCAAAATATAAACCTCAGCGTGTTTCCACAAGACTTCAGACTCCCTGACTGTATTCGGGATAAAGTCCAAATTCCTTGAGCTGCACTGTAAAGCCCTCCTTGACCCAGGCTCTGCTTGTTATCTTCAGCCTTGCCGCTTGCCTCACTCTCAGTTCAGTTCAGTTCAGTCGCTCAGTCGTGTCGGACTCTTTGCGACCCCAGCGACCCTATGAATCGCAGCACGCCAGACCTCTCTTCCAGCAATCCCGATCTCTCTCGTTTGTTCTGAGCTAACCTTCTGGGACGTGGCACACGCTTTGCCCTCTGACCAACTCCTCCTCATTCTCCAGGCTCAGCCAAGAGTGTCCCTAAGTCAGGGTTAAGTGTCCCACTAAGCCCCAACATCTCTTGTCATGGGAAATTGACACAGTGTTCACCTCTGTCTTCCCACATCAGGGGAACTGCTTGAGGGTAGAGGGTGGGTGGATCTGGTGCTGGTGGTTTAGTCGCTAAGTCGTTTCCAACTCTAGAGACCCCACAGACAGTAGCCTGCCAGGCTCCTCTGTCCATGGGATTCTCCAGGCAAGAATACTGCAGTGGGTTGCTATTCCCTTCTCCGGGGGATCTTCCCAACCCAGGAATTGAACCCAGGTCTCCTGCATTGCAGGCAGATTCTTTACCAACTGAGCTGGTGGGTTTGTCTCTTCCCTTTATTCTGAGACACCCAGCATGGTACATAGGGACAGAGAAGTTTCTCTTCACATGTGAGCCAAACATCTCAACATATCTCCCTCCTGAATGGGTACTCCCAAAGCTCTATTTCTCCCTCTACTTTTTCCACTCATCCCACTCTTCACCACCTAATTCTAGCCCCGCCTGCCTCCCACGTGCCTCTTGCTGCCTCCCTGCATTGGAGCTCTTCCTGTGCCCTGCAGCCAGGCCTCTCTCCACACCCAGCCCACAGTTCAGTCAGTCGCTTAGTCGAGTCTGACTCTTTGTGACCCCATGAATCGCAGCACGCCAGGCCTCCCTGTCCATCACCAACTCCCAGAGTTCACTCACACTCACGTCCATCGAGTCAGTGATGCCATCCAGCCATCTCATCCTCTGTCGTCCCCTTCTCCTCTTGCCCCCAATCCCTCCCAGCATCAGAGTCTTTTCCAATGAGTCAACTCTTTGCATGAGGTAGCCAAAGTACTGGAGTTTCAGCTTCAGCATCATTCCCTCCAAAGAAATCCCAGGGCTGATCTCCTTCAGAATGGACTGGTTGGATCTCCTTGCAGTCCTAGGGACTCTCAAGAGTCTTCTCCAACACCACAGTTCAAAACCGTCAATTCTTTGGCGCTCAGCCTTCTTCACAGTCCAACTCTCACATCCATACATGACCACAGGAAAAACCATAGCCTTGACTAGATGAACCTTTGTTGGCAAAGTAATGTTTCTGCTTTTCAATATACTATCTAGGTTGGTCATAACTTTCCTTCCAAGGAGTAAGCGTCTTTTAATTTCATGGCTGCAGTCACCATCTGCAGTGATTTTGGAGCCCAAAAAAATAAAGCCTGACACTGTTTCCACTGTTTCCCCGTCTATTTCCCATGAAATGATGGGACCGGATGCCATGATCTTCGTTTTCTGAATGTTGAGCTTTAAGCCAACTTTTTCCCTCTCCTCTTTCACTTTCATCAAGAGGCTTTTGAGTTCCTCTTCACTTTCTGCCATAAGGGTGGTATCATCTGCATATCTGAGGTTATTGATATTTCTCCCGGCAATCTTGATTCCAGCTTGTGTTTCTTCCAGTCCAGCATTTTTCATGATGTAGTCTGCATATAAGTTAAATAAGCAGGGTGATAATATACAGCCTTGACATACTCCTTTTCCTATTTGGAACCAGTCTGTTGTTCCGTATCCAGTTCTAACTGTTGCTTCCTGACCTGCATACAGATTTCTCAAGAGGCAGGTCAGGTGGTCTGGTATTCCCATCTCTTTCAGAATTTTCCACAGTTTATTGTGATCCACACAGTCAAAGGCTTTGGCATAGTCAATAAAGCAGAAATAGATGTTTTTCTGGAACTCTCTTGCTTTTTCCATGATCCAGCGGATGTTGGCAATTTGATCTCTGGTTCCTCTGCCTTTTCTAAAACCAGCTTGAACATCAGGCAGTTCACGGTTCACGTATTGCTGAAGCCTGGCTTGGAGAATTTTGAGCATTACTTTACTAGCATGTGAGATGAGTGCAATTGTGCGGTAGTTTGAGCATTCTTTGGCATTCATTGCTTTTCTTTGGGATTGGAATGAAAATTGACCTTTTCCAGTCCTGTGGCCACTGCTGAGTTTTCCAAATTTGCTGGCATATTGAGTGCAGCACTTTCACAGCATCCTCTTTCAGGATTTGAAATAGCTCAGCTGGAATTCCATCACCTCCACTAGCTTTGTTCGTAGTGATGCTTTCTAAGGCCCACTTGACTTCACATTCCAGGATGTGTGGCTCTAGGTCAGTGATCACACCATCGTGATTATCTGGGTCGTGAAGATCTTTTTTGTACAGTTCTTCTGTGTATTCTTGCCACCTCTTCTTAATATTTTCTTAATGCTTCTGTTAGGTCCATACCATTTCTGTCCTTTATCAAGCCCATCTTTGCATGAAATGTTCCCTTGGTATCTCTAATTTTCTTGAAGAGATCTCTAGTCTTTCCTATTCTGTTGTTTTCCTCTATTTCTTTGCATTGATCACTGAGGAAGGCTTTCTTATCTCTTCTTGCTATTCTTTGGAACTCTGCATTCAGATGCTTATATCTTTCCTTTTCTCCTTCGCTTTTTGCTTCTCTTCTTTTCACAGCTGTTTGTAAGGCCTCCCCAGACAGCCATTTTGCTTTTTGCATTTCTTTTCCATGCCCAGAGCCGAGTCTCAATACCAGTAGTAACAACAGCTACTGTTTACGGAGTGCTTGCTATGTGTCGGGGCCTGATCTAGGTTCTTTCCATTCATTGGCTCATTCGATACCAGGCAGAAGCTAAAAAAAGAGATTGGCCCAAGAACCTGACCTGTCCGATGGTTCAGTACCAGTCTCTCCAGGAGTTCATAATTCTGTCGTCACTGTGTGTAAAGGAGATGGGTTATATGCGAGGCCCTCAATAAATGTTTATTGAAGGAATGAACAATGTAATTGCCTACCTGTGAAGCAGGTCCCATCACTACTGAAACATTATCTCTGAGCAGCCCTGAAAGGTGAGCAGGGCAAGGGCATTATTCTCACTTTATAGAAGAGGACTTGGTCCAAGTGAGTGAGGAGAGACCTGCTTCTGGCCACACAGGTGGTAGTGGGCTCCCGTTCAGTGGCAGCACCTCCGGGCCTTGCAGAGGGTCCCATGTGGCACAGACAGGGAGCTGCTGTCCAGAACGGGGGTGAGGGTGGGGAAGGATTTACTTGAGAGTTTTCAGGAGTCATGGCTGGAGGAAACCCAGTGGTCTCAACCCTCACTGGGCAACAAAATCACTTGGCCGGGGTGGGGACACTTCCTCTGTGGTTCAGTGGTTAAGAACCCACCTTCCAACCCAGGGTACATAGTTTCAATCCCTGGTCAGGGAACTAAGATCCTACAACTAAGCCTGAGTGCGGCAACCACTGAGCCCAAGCGTTCTAGAGCCCATGCTCCGAAACAAAAGAAGCCCCTTCTCGCCACAACTAGAGAAAGCCCATGTGCCACAACAAAGACCCAGCATAGCCAAAAAATGATAATAATAAATAGCTTGGGAGAGGGAGCTTTCAAAACTGCCAGCCCCCAAAGTCTTAGATATTTTAATTCAATAATTCGTCTAGGGTGGCTGCTGCTGCTGCTGCTAAGTCGCTTCAGTCGTGTCCGACTCTGCAGCCCCATAGGCGGCAGCCCACCAGGCTCCAGTGTCCATGGGGTTTTCCAGGCAAGAGTGCTGGAGTGGGGTGCTATCGCCTTCTCCCATCTAGGGTGGAACTCTGGCATTTTTCGGCAAACACTGCTTTAGTCTTTCGTTTAACAGATGGAGAAGCTGAGGCTGGAGTAGGAATCACAATGACAGCTGATACCAAGTGCTGATGATGCCCGGCTCTGCTCTAAATAGAGCGGGTGGATTTTTCACCTGATCCTCACCGTAACCCTGCATGGGAAGGACTGTTATTATCAGCTCCATTTTACAAGTGAGAAAACAAAGTCCAGTGGGTCCAGAGTCACACAACCAATCAGCGGTGGAGCTGGGATTCAGATCCCAGAGACCTGGCTTGGAAGCGCACACTTTCAACCCCAGAGTTGCAAAGGAGCCAGTGGTGGAGCCAGTGGCAGAGCCAGGCCCAGCCAGGCGCCACCTCTTCTAGACAGAAAAGTCAGAAAGCTGGTGAGGGTGGGTAAACTGAGAGCAGAGAAGCCACAGTACAGATGGGAGCCCCTCCCTCACAGAGGGGGAAGGGGATGGGTGATGCGCGGCTGGGCAGTGAGACAACTTCCCCATGGGACCACCCTTCCACCTGTCTGCCTCCCTGGCCTCCTGGAGAGGAGCCCTGACCAGCCCCAGCTGAGCCGGTACCTACCCTGTGCTAATTGATGGAGCCTCCTAATTGCTGATCACAAGCAGTCAATTAAGTCCAATTAGGGAGCAAGAGCTAATTAGTGCTCAGCTTCCTACAGCCTCTGGGCACCCCTGGGGTCTGCAGGAACCTGCTGCCCACCTCTCCCCACCCCCAGGGAAGAGAATTGCTGCTTGTAGTGAGCGTGTCAAAAGTTCATTTGGCTTCCTTGCTCTACTAAGGATCCAGGGTCAAGCACCTCGGCTTATCCACCATCTCTGCACTCCAGGGCAGCTCTGTCTCCAGTCCCACCACGCAAGACTTGCCTTCCTTGACATCTGACAACATTCATGTCACCCCATAATTCATAAGGATCATCCCATTCATCATCCTGAAGCCTGGAGGTAGGGCACTCCATATCATCACTGAGGCTCAGAGAGGGTAAGTGATTTGCCTAAGATCACACAGTCCACTTTGACCAAAGATCCTATACCCCCTGACATATGTGATAAATCTTTCTGATGATCTCCCCTCTATCATTCCGGCTGTAACATGGCAGACAGGTGGGGCATGAGTTGTGTTCCTTCTTTTCACGTGCTATACTATGGGCTTCCCTTGTGGCTCAGTGGTAAAGAATCCACCTACCAGTGCAGGAGACACAGGTTCGATCCCTGGGTCAGGAAGATCCCCTGAAGAAGAGAATGGCAACCCATTCCAGTATTCTTGCCTGGGAAATCCCATAGACAAGAGGAGCCTGGCAGGCTACAGGCCATGGGGTCTCAGAAGAATTGGACACAACTTAGTGACTTAACAACAGCAAACCTATACTACATTAGGTTTCTCCACTTAATCTGCTGTCCTCCCACTGTTCCTCGGCCTGACTCCAGTTCCAAGAACCAGCGTCAAATTCAAAGAGGTTCTTTCTGAGATCACAGAACAGGGGATATAGTTCTCTCTTCTACTAATTCATTCTGTGACCTTGGAGAAATTGCTTCCCTTCTATGGGCCTCGGTTTTCTCATCTGCAAAATAGGTGGACTGGGCCGGAAGATTTCCAAGGCAGTTTCACCTCCATCCCTTCTGCTTCAAGGGAAGAGATAATGAAGAGCTAGAGCTCCTTCTTGCATGTCATCAGAGCCACGGGATGGGACAGGAATACTCCTTTTCATACTGAAATTCTGGGGGCCCCACAGCTAGACAAGAATGAAACTGTGCTGGGACTTCCCTGGTGGCCCAGTGGTTAAGATTCCATGCTGCCAATACGGGGGCATGGGTTCTATCCCTGGTTGAGGAACTAAGACCCCACATGCCATGCAGCACGGCCAAAAGATTGAAAAACAAAAAATAAATATAATAAAGGATACATTGGAAACATAAAAAAGAATGAACTGTCCTAATAGCCACCAGCGAATGCTGGGAATTGCCCCGCTCTAGCAGGGGCTGGGAGTGGGGAGTAAGGGGCAAACATGATGACCTTTCTCACTGTCACTGTCTCTCTCTCTCTCTCTCACACACACACACAACTACCCCAAGGACCAGGATACACGGAATGTTGTGGGGAATATTGGATGGCCAGAATTAGGGCCTGCTTCTTTGGACTTGGAAGATGGTGAGAGGCAGGCTAGATGCAGTTTCTGGCTCACATTAGGCTGTACATTTTGCCAAACTCCCTCTCAATCAGGGTCGGATTCACAGAGGGCAGGGCAGGCAGGGAGGCTGGGGGAGGTGGAGGGAGTCCCCTCCTGTCTCCTCCTGGGTCTTAGCCACACTGTAACTTCCATGCCCCCGATCCGCTTTCTGGATCTTCACAAGGATGGTTAGAGTCAGACTAGACTGGATTCCACTCCACTCAGTCACTCATGCCCTACTTCAGTCACCCTTGAGTTACTAGAGTCACCCTTGGCCAGCCTGAGAGTTTCCTCTAGTTTGTCCTCTTCTGTAAAATGGGGTAACACTAATTCCAGGGGCCGTTGTGAGCAACAAGCAAGATGTGCATGTCCAGTGAGGAGCAAGGGCCCTGCCCCTTGTCAGGGCTCGATTCCCCGCGAAGCATCTGAAAGAGCACAGGTCCAGGAGCTGTGGTTGGGGGAGCGTGTGCTGAATACCAAGAAGGAGCCACACGGCATCCGGTGCCTGGCACCCAGTCCCTCTAGCAGCTTTCCCTTTCCTGTGGTGAATCACTCCTCACCAACCCTGGGGACTCAGGAGTCCCCAGCTTACCACAAACACTACCATTGTCATAGAAACCGGGCCTCCCCTTCCTCTCTGACTGACTGATTTCACCACATTGTCCCCCACTCTGTCTCTGGTTCCTAGATCTCGGCTTTTGACTCACTGATTGAATCGCTTCTCATTCCTGTCCCCAAGATACTATCAACCTCATCCCCGCTTCATGGTTTGCGCCCACAGCCCCTCAAGCAGGGCCCCTTTCCCCAGTGGCCTCCCCTCCCTTCTCTGCCAGGTTGGGCTGGGCACCCCCTAGAAAAATGTCTGCCCAGAATAGATGAGTGAGCGTCAGCCCGGGCTCTGGCTGCACCCCCACCTTCCACGTCAGGGGCCCAGTTCAAACTCCTTTAGCGCGGGATTGTGAAACCAGAAAGGGCAAGGGAGGTGGCCACGGGCAGAGACTGACGGGCACTGGCGCCACCTGCTGGCCCCGAGGGGACCAGCCTCATCTTCTCCCTATAGGTGGGCGTGCCCAGGCTAGTCCTGAGTGGCAGAAGGCCCTGGCTCTGTGTCCTGTCAGAGCAGTCATCCCCATCATCGTTCGTTCCTTCATTCACAGATATTCACAGATTTGTGTGCCCCAAAGAGCTCTTTTCCTCATGGAACAAGCAATTAAAATGGTACGACTGCCCCCAAAGATGCAGCTCTGGAAGGCAGGGACAGAGAACCAGGCCCCTAAGCAGGGGTGACTAAGCTAAGTCCTGAGTAACAATCACCAACATTCATGAAGCACTTTCTGTCTACTAGACACTACGTCAGTACTTTACATGCCTCTTCCCACTAATCACACGACAAACCCATGAGGTAACTGCTATCATTATCTTCGCTTTATTGATGAGGAAAACAAGTTCAGAGACATTAAGTAATTTGCATAGGGCGCATGGGTAGTAGGCAGCAGTACCACCTGCCTGCTTGTAGCCCAGGTGTGGAGGACAGCCACTCCATGGGCTCCTGCTTGAATAGCTGGGCAGAAAGGCCGGACAAAGTGCATGTCAGGTGGAGGAAACTACAGGCCTGGGAGCCACTGGCCCTGGGGACAGAAGAGGAGAGATGAGCAAAGGAGACTGAAAAAGAGCACCAGGCAAGTAGGAGAAAAGTCAGGGAGAAAATAACGCATTTGGAGAAGGAAGCCGGGACCGGCAGGGTCAGAGGTCAGTGTTCGAGCAAGATTGAAAACGGGACTGGACTCAGCCCCTGCTCTGAGGGAGCCGGTTAGTGTGGGAAGGTGGGGCCGGGAACGCCTGGAGAGCAGGGCAGGCAATCCCTCTGCACAGGTCTGACGTCAGGGCTTGGGCCAACCAACAGGCCTGGAGCAGCCTGGGAAGGCTGTCTGGGAGGGGCATGCAGAGTTACCACCGGGCAGGTCAAGGAAGTACCTCAAGAAAACTGGCAATAAGGGTGATAATAAGGGTATAACTGGCTTCCCACACTGCGCTACTAGTAAAGAACCTACCTGCCAGTGCAGGAGATATGAGACACACGGGTTTGATCCCTGGGTCGGGAAGATCCCCTGGAGGAGGAAATGGCAGCCCACTCCTGTATTCTTGCATGGACAGAGGAGCCTGGTGGGCTTCAGTCCATGGGGTTGCAAAAGAGACCCAACTGAAGTGACTTAGCCAAAGATATAACTGGCAACCTGGGTACAACTAGCCAAGTCCCAAATTGGATACAACTGGGGAGCAGCCTGGCCTCCCTCAGGCTCTGGTGCGGGGCGGGGGGCGGGGGGGCGCTTATGCAAGGATGTTAAAACAAGAAAATGCCTGGAAGGCCTTTTAGCCCAAGCCACCCCACCTGTAGTCCTGAGTGGGAGGTGGCTTGTACCTGTTGGTAACAGACCTTGCTCACATTGAAATCAGCCATGGTGATTGACACCCTGGAAATTGACAACCACCACAAACCAGAGCTTCCCCTCACCCCACCCATTATTAAACATGTGCAACTACATCTCTGTTCTACCTCTCCTGCCCCTACTTTACAGAAGAGAAAACTGAGGCCCAAGGATGGTATGACTTTTTCAGTATCATACAGTAATTTTCTTCTGCTTGTTCATTTATCATTTGCTAGCACAAATTTTTATGGAGTGCCCCCTCTGCTAGACTTTGGGGAGACATGTCCCTTGTCCTGGGGGCACCTGAAGTCTGGACTGGCGTACAGAACATGTACACCGGCTGTGATGGCACTGAGGGCTGATAACCACAAAAGGGATGGGTGGCAGAGCCACGGCAGACTCGGGAGGAGCGCCAGCGTCCATCAGCACGGCCAGGAAGGCCTCTCACAGGACAGGACTCCTGAGTGAAGCTCTGAAGGATGAGTGGGAGACGGACGAGACGATGGGGGCAAGAGGGCTGGAGGCAGAGAGAACAACATCTGCAAAGGTATAGCCAGGGAGAGGGCCTGGCAGGGGCACATGACCTGTGGGCACCTCTTCGTACTCTCAAGGACCCTAGGTCCAAGACTCCTTTTACCAGCAGCAACCGAGAAGAAGGGTACACTGCTTAGACCCCTTCGGAGCCATCAGTCAGAAGTCACACCAGTGAATTAGCACCAGTACTGAGTTCCTGCTGGATGTGAGTTCCAGACTAGGCACTGGGGAGAGGAGGAATCCAGTGAGGGTGTATCTGAAGCATGACCCCCTAGAGGATCAGAAAAGGAATGTCTGTGACGGCCGGGGTGGGGGCTGGGGAGAGCAGGGGAGAGATGCCATTGGGTGTGGAGGGTGGGAGGTATGATGGAAAAGCAGAGGGAGAAGATGAATATTTGGTGGGGTGTGGAGGCCAGAGGCTGTTCAAGAGGAAAGGATGGATGAGTACGCACAGCTTCTAAGCAACAAACGTTAAGCACTTGCTGTGTGCCAGGCACAGGTGTGGGGAATACAAGAGTAGACTAGAGCCCATCACTGTCTTCAAGTGGCTCCCAGGTACTGGGAGACAGAACTGTAAATGGACAGTTACAATATAGTGTGATGAATGGTAAGACATCCCCAAAAATGACCAGGGGAGATTCCCGGGGAAAATAACATGTAACTTGAGTCCCACAAGATGAACCAGCATGAGCCAGGTGAAGTGTGAGGGAACAGTAGATGGGACAGCCCAGGCCAAAGCTGAATGACAGGCAGAACAAGATGTACTGAAAGCCCTGAAAGAGGGCCCATGTGGCTGGGGTGGAGGGCGGAAGGGCAGGAGCAGCTGGACTGCTGGGCAGAGGGAGGAGCGTGAAGGACACTCTAAAACACACTAAGGAGGGAGCTAGTGGCTAAACTAGTGGTCCAGAGGTTAAATCTCAAGTGTTTCCAATCCCTGGTAAGAAAACTACGATCCCACGTGCTGCATAGCCAAAAAAAAAAAGGTTTTTAAGTAAACTACCTGAGGGCTTCCCTGGTGGCTTAGTTCTAAGGTAAGTCTGCCTACCAATCCAGGAGACACGAGTCCAACCCCCAATTCGGTAAGATTCCACATGCCGTGGAACAAGAGATACTGGTTTGATCCCTGGGTTGGGAAGATCCCCTGTAGAAAGAAATGGCAGCCCACTCCAGTATTCCTGCCTGGAGAATCCCAAGGACAGAGAGGGACCTAGTGGGCTACAGTTGATGGGGATGCAAACAGTTGGACACGACTGAGCACAGCACAGCACAAACCACGCCAAGGAGTTTGGTCTTGGATCTAATGACAATAGGGAGCTAATAAAAGGTTTTAAGAAGAAGAGTTTCATGATCAGATTTTTTTTTTTTTTTTTAAATGATCTCTCTGGCCACCTTGTGGAGAATGGATTGAAGGGGCAGGGGAGACAAGAGTGGAGAAGAGAGACCAGTGAGAGATTACTGCAGACAGGAAAGGATGATGGCTTGGATCAGGAGGGTAGCAGCAGCAGTGGATGGATTTGGGAAATGTTTTGAGGCACAGTTGACAGAACTTGTTGATGGGTTACATGGGAGGAATTAGGGAAAATACTGGAATCATAGATGGCTTGAGCCACCAGGTGGAGGGTAATGTCATTTACCAGAAGCAGGGGATGGGGGAGCAGCTTTGGACTGTTGTCACAGAGCCGGGACTAAAAACTTAGGACTCCTGATTCCAAGCCAGCACCTGTTTTCCCTGGGGGGACTGCTGGGAGAAGGCCGGGAGAATGTGGGACAGAGGAAGAGGAACATGGACATGGAGAGGAGAGGAAGCAAAGGGAACAAGATAACAGTAACCACTGTTAAGTCAGTACCGGGCACTGTGCTGGTATACATGCCCAGTTAAATTCTCACAACATGCCCATCCTTTCTAAATTAGCCACCTCACCTTTCTACCCCCATATCCTGCTTTGTTCTTCTTCACAGTGATTACCACTACCAGAAATTACATGATTTACTTGTTTATTCTCTATCTCCCCTCTCCCACAGAATGTCCACTCCATGAGAGTAAGGACCTTGTCTGTCTGGTTCAGTGATATCTCCAGGCACCTGGAACAGTGCCTGACATGACAAACGTTCAATATGTATTTACTGGATGAAAACTTACAACTCCTTATCAGTTTTATTATTATTCCCCTTCGGATCCAAGTCGGTGGTACTCAAATGTCTGGTTAGCCTGGCCCTGAACAGTGTCTTCCAGGGACTCAGAAGGTCAACTGGACATGAACCAGTCTTAAGCAGCTGGAGAGGGCTCAGAATGACCTGGGGAGCTGGTCAGACCATGTGGATGCCCAGGTCGTGGCCACCTGGCTTTTTCATCAGACTGGTAACCTTATCTCCCGTATGTTAGATGGCCTGCCAGAAAAGGGCAAAGTGGAAGCTGGAGATGACACCTGAGGAGGCAGGATGGGTGCGGACCCCTAGCTTGGGCAGGAAGAAACCTCTGGGCCCTGGTGTCCAAGCCCACCCTGGAGCCGCTCCCGGTAGCTGGTCTGCAGCGCCACCTCGTGGCCAAAGTTCAAAGACGCTTTTCCTCCCCCTGTCCCCTGCTGCTCAGAATGCAGGCAAGCGGGCCACTAGTCCAACTTGTAAGCTTCCTGAGTACCTCTGGGATCAGTCTTCATCCATCTCTCCAGTCCTTTCGCTTTGAATGAACCTCTCTCATCCTCAGGGACTCCAGATCCACTTCATGCAGGAAGCCTCTTCTGGTCAGTGATCACTCTCCTCGGCCTCCAGACTACTCACTGGGTAGCACTGTTTACCTCTGGGTTCTTAGCCTCTGGGGTCAGACAAATCTGGCTTTAAACACTGGGGTGTCCATTTACCAGCTGTGTGACCTGAGCAAGTTACTTAATCTCTCCGAGCCTTAGGTCCCTGATGCTAAGCAGAGATGGCAATTCCAGTCTCACAGGGTTGTGAAGAGGATTAAGTGAGATCAAGTTTGTAAATGTAAAGAAGAGAGCCTAGCAATAGGCTCGGGAAATAGAAAGTCCCTTCCTACCCCTCTCTAACTTCCTCTTCCCTTTCCTGAAAAAGGAAGCATGATGAAATAGAAGGCGCAAGAGTCACAGGACCTGGGTTCTCTGGGCCTTGGTGTTCTCGCTGTCTGTAAAATAAGGCCATGAGACAACTGCTAAATCTATTTGTTCATTTGCTCACTCACTCACTCATTCATTCAGTTTCTAGTCCACCTACGACATTCTAAACAGTGAGTATGTCTTTTATATCCATTCATTCACCTGTGCCAGATGGTGTCTTATGCTTCAGTATCAACCTGTTAGTTTCCAGCCCAGTGCCTGACACAGAGAGGGCACTGGAAAAAATCCTTCCCCAACAATCTACCAAGAGCATGTTTCCTGCCTCCCCTTCCCTGCCCCAAGAGAACACCCAGCCCTGCCTGGCACCAGGTGCCCCTCCCCCTCCTCAGCCTGAGAAGCCAGAGCTGGCGCCACTGGGTGAGGAATCTGGGGACCAACTGTCACAGCTCCGGTATCACCCGCCCCTGGGACGCCTGGGTCCGGCCCTGAATCCCAGTGGGGCTCTATCAGCCAGCTGTCCTGGGGGACCCTAGCTCTGCCCCAGCCCCTCTGAACTGCTCTCCCTGGGGAAATCAGAGAGGGCGGGTGACCTGCTGGGGGGAGTTCCGGAGTGGTACTGGAGGAGGAACAGAGAGGAGTTTGTCTGTCCAAGTCCAAAGCTCAGGCTGGGCGGCAAAGTCCTTGGAGGCTGGATGCACAGCGGAGGGCCCAGAGAGGCCTCCTCTCTCCCCCAAACTCTGCAGGCTGCCAAGTCCCAAAGACTGCTTTGCCCTCACGTTTGTTCCCGTTTGGCCCTGTTCCGTGGGTCAGATAGGCTAGTTTCTGTGTCTTTCTGTGGGCAGAGAGCAAGTCTGTCGTTTCCTTTGTGTGTCCTACAACAGAATTTTACCCAATACATTCTCGCTAATGGAAATTAATGAGTTGGGTGCATTTGAGCAATACACCCAAGAGGGAATACTGGCTGCACTCTCAGCAGCAAGGATGATGTTAGATCACAAGGCAGACTTCCCATAAGGGAAGAGTATTAAGAAAAGAAAACAAAAACCCCATAAAGTTTAGTAGAGGAGGTTCAGTAGGACTGATGGAGATGGCTTCTCAAGAGCAGCAGGGACACACAGGTGAGACAGCCTCTGTAAGGACCAGCCAGCTTAGAAGGGCAGCCTTGGTGGTAGCCTCCTGTGTCTGCCTCCCTCCCCAGGGGCTCTGAGAATAGGACAAGGGAGGGGCGGGCATCAGGTCTGTGCCCCATCCCTTGATACCTGATGCCTGGACAGCAGTAACAGGTGCCCAGTTTTGCTAGAAAAGGGACATAGATGCACAGAGATAGCACAGTCCGGATCACCCATCTCACTCCTGTCCTCCAGCCTCCACTGGAGTTCTGAGCCACCCCACTCTCAACTAGGTCACCTTTCCTGCCTTGCAGCCAGACCTGTGGGTACACATCCCCACCCACACATACACAACTTGCACACAGACACACTGCTCGTATGGCCAACTCAACAACTCCACAGGGGCCTCTGTTCCTCAGGCCTGAGGCTGTGTGTGTGAGAGACATATAGAGTTCGCCTGCATTCCAGGGCTCAACAGGAATTATGTTTGGATCTCTCTGTTTGTTTGTTTGGGATGATCTTATTTCTGCAAGTCTAGATCCAGAACTGACTTCAGTTGACTCACAGTGGGTCAGGATCTCCTCCAGTGCCTGGCACGTCCTAAGAACTCAATAGGAAGTAGTTAGCTGAATGAATACATTAAAATTAATTAATGAAGACCACAGTCTAGCTAAAGTCAATTGCCAGCAGAGAACAACCAGGGGCCCAAAACTAGCATTGATTGAACATCTAAAATGAGCCAGACACTGTGCTAGGAACTTGGCTTATTATTTCCATTTGAAAGATGAGGAAATCGAAGCGCAGCAGTAATTGCCTGTTCAAGAAGCGTAAAAGGGACTTCCCTGGTGATGCAGTGGATAAGAATTCACCTGCCAATGCAGGGGACATGGGTTCGACCTCTGGTCTGTAAAGATTCCACATGCAATGGAGCAACAAGCCTGTGTGCTGCGACTACTGAGCCCGTGCTCTAAAGCCCTCGAGCCACAACTACGGAGCCTGAGTGCTGTGGTTCCTGAAGCCTGTGCACCTAGAGCCTGTGCTCCACAAGAGAAGCCACTGCAGTGAGAAGTAAGTAGAGTAGCTCCCGCTGACTGCAACTAGAGAAAGCCCGTGTGCAGCAACGAACACCCAGTGCAGCCAAAAACCAACAAATAAATAAGAAGCAGAACTAATAAGCAGCGCTCTTGGCTCCAGAGGTCACCTCCTTCCTCTTACACCACGATGCTTGGAATGTGCAGTTTCACTCACCACACCCTTACAGAGTTTCTGCTCCGAGGAGGGTTGTGTGCTGGACACTGGGGGACCAGGGTGGGACACAATGACAAAGTGAGACACACAGTCCTGTCCTCCAAGGTCCTGAAGGGGAGATATGCCACCTACCCACCTTTCTGGTCATAGGCAGAGTGAAGCGTGGGGAGGGGTGGGCACAGCTATCTATTTCCAAGCAAAATTGTTTAAGTAAGGCCTTCGGTCCTTATGGTCATAATTCTAGATTGAGTAGGCAGGGACTTCCCTGGTGGCACAGTGGGTAAGAATCCACCTGCCAATGCAGGGGAAACGGGTTTGACCCCTGGTCTGGGAAGATTCCACATCCACCGAGCACCTATGGCTGTGTGCCACAACTTCTGAGCTCCTGCTCTAGGACTATAAATACCGAGCCTGTGTGCTGCAACTACCGAAACCCGCTGGCACTCCCCAACATGAGAAGTCACGGCAGTGAGAAGCTTGGGAACTGCAACGAAGAGGAGCCCCCGCTTATCGCAACCAGAGAGAGCCCATGAGCAGCAATGAAGATCCAGTGCAGCCCCCACCCGACCTAAAAATAATACTGATAATATGATAAATAGACTGGGTAGGCAGAGGGAGAGGAAAATGGGAGCTGCTGGACAGAAACTTAGCTTGGCCAACATGTCAGTGGATGAGGGGAGTCCCCTGAATAAAGGAGGCCACCCACTTCTGGAAGTGAGGAAAGAAAGTGGGTGTGTTAGTCGCTCAGTCGCGTCCAACTCTTTGCAACCCCATGGACTGTAGCGCCAGGCTTCTCTGTCCATGGACTTCTCCAGGCAAGAATACTGGAGTGGGTTGCCATTTCAAAGGACTCATCAAATAAGTTATTTAAAGACTTCAGAATAGGGAACCTCCTGGCAGTCCAGTGGTTAGGACTTGAGCTTTCACTGCCAAGGGCACAGGTTTGATCCCTGGTCAGGGAACTAAGATCTCACAAGCCCCTCAGCCAAACAATAACAATGACAAAGCCCTCCCCGCTCAAGGTGCACGCTCCACCCCCTCTGCTGCTGGGCACTCTGGCAGGTCCCCTGTAGGTGAATGTACCCCCACACAATTTGGAGGCACACACCTCTGTGTGTACACCCATGCCCCAGACCTAAGTGTGTTCACACACAGCCTGCCCTCCAGGTGCCAAATGCCTCTCTTGCCTTGGATATTTGGAGTCAACGGGACCCTGAGGATGGACCCATGGCACATGAATACACCCCGGGGGGGCTGATTAGTCCTTGCCGGATCAGTGAGGGGGGTCCAGCAGGGACTGCCCCTTCCTCTACCCCCCTCTTTAGTCTACCTCTTTGCATTCAGCAGCTGTCCCCTCCCCACTCACTTACACTTGTTTCTGTTCTTTGTTTTCCTCCCTGGCCAAATCCCCAAGGCTTCTTTGGTCATTAACCTCCTGCTTTAATTAGCTTAGTGGGGAGGAAAGTGGAAGCAGGGAAAATTCAGGAGTGGGTGTCTAGGGGGAATCTCATTTTGGTGGGGACAGGAAGGCTTGGACCAGCTGGTGACAAAAATGCCTGGCACACGGTCAGACCTACAAAACTGTCTGCGATTTCTGATAATGTGAAAAACAGTCGCCTGGTCCACAGAGCAGGAGGCTTCCCCCATGGCTCCCAGGTCCCCCAACCTGGGTTCCTGGGGTAGGAGAGAAGACAAGAGCAGGGAACAGCCACTCTCAAAAGGTCTCATCTCTCCAATTCTTCCTCTCTCACTCTTGCTTAGAGGTGGGAGGACTCAATCCCACAAAAAGGTTTGTTGCTAACTTTGTTAACTCCTTGATCCAGAGGGCATCTCATTCCCAATTCTGGGGCCTTCCAGGGTCTCTCTCTGTCATGGCTTCCCTTCCCTGGATCTTCCGCTGGGCAAAGCAAGAGACCTACAATAAGCCAACTCCCACGCCCTCCTGAGATCCTCCACCTTGTCTCCCACCCTCCCCTTGGTGTGCAAATTTACTCTCTCCAAGAATCAATTTAGGGAACTGGGCTTCGCAGCTCAGCCCCCACGGCCTCACAGTGCCTGGTCTATGAGGTCATCTCCTTCGTTCCCCCATCCCCCTGCCTCCAAGCAGGAGGTTACCTCACAAACTAGCTCAGATTTTTGGTTTCCAAGGCACTCCAAAAAAGAACACCCACCCATTCTTATCAAACTCTTTTGGGAAGTTCTTAAAAGTCCGTCCTCAAGCCCTCAGGTTGCGGTGCCATCCTTTCTCCTACTGGGAAAGACCCAGGCATAAAAAGGATGACAAAAATGCCGAAGCTCTGGGATAAGGGGAGAAGAAAAGATTGCATTACACTCCAACTTCCACAAACTCCCCTAAAAATACTCAGCTCTCCAATTCATGGCTTAAAAACTGATTTTTCACTTTCACCAAATTTCCAGAGTCAAAGGAGCTGAATTAGTGGGTTTTCAACGGGGGAGAGGTGGGTGAGGCAAAGTGGAATGATGGTGACGGCTAAAGAACAGTACACCCCCGAGCTAAACGGATGGCCCGGGCGGAGGAAGTCTGGGTCTCCATTCCACCCGGTGCCTTCTTTCCTCCTTCCGTCGCACCCAAAGCTCGTGTGGCTCTCACCCGAAACTGTTAACTCCTATCATGCCTTTAAGACTTGCCTTGCCTCTCCGCTCTCGGTCCCCTACTTCTCTCCACCCCTTCATCCTCCTCACCTCATTTCTCCACAGCCCTCCCAGCTCCCCTCCACTGATCAGAAGGATGTTAACTAACTCACCTCCCAGTCGGTGCTTCTCTGATCTCCGAGACTGGGGGGAGGGAAGGGAGGAAGGGGGATGGCTTGCCGCTTGGGGAAGAGGGGACCCCGTCTTTTGCCAGGGGGTCCCACCCTCCAACCCGGCACCCCATCCCGGCCCCCCACCCCCACCCCCCAGCGCGCAGAGCCGTGTTCTCCACGCATCGCCTCTGCGGGCTTTGTCTGCTCTGCGGAGAACCTCTGCCCGCGGCCCGGAGCCGGGATCGACTCTGGGAGAACGGGAGGGGGGAGCGGAGAGCGGAGAGGGAGCGCGGCAGGGAGGGGGAAGAGGGGAGAGAAAGCGAGAGAAAGCCGCAGTGACCCAGCCGGGACAGCTCCCCGCCCTCTTCCCCCCGCCTCATTACCATAAGAAAGAGGGACCTAAGACTGGCCGGGATCGCGAAGGAGCCCGTTTTGGGAGGGGGGCACACTCCATTAGCCTGTTTTCAACCCGTTCCGTTTCTGTACACTGACTCCTTTCCTCTTTAAAAATGAGGGACCTCGACTGCCTTCCCACCCCCAGCTTCGCCTCCCAGCAGCGGGTAAAGACCGAAGGCGCATCCCTATCTTCCTCGGGTCAAGGAATTCGTCCCCGCGCCCCCGAGGGCGGGAAACTACAACTCCCGGCATGCCCCGGGCGCCCCCGGCGCGCCCCCCTCCCGTCAGTTCCATGCTGCTCCATCCAGTTCATTTAAAACAAAAGAGTTTGAGCGCTGGAAGGGGCTGGGCTCTATTGGGGGCCACTGAGCGCCGCTCCTGGACTGGGGCTCGGTGCGGGAGCCTAAGGGGGGCGTCTGGACGGTGGGGTCTAGAGACTCCCGGGACCGAGGCGGGAGGGGTGGGGGCAGAGATCCCGCAGCCCCCCGCCCCCCCGTCACCCCCGGAGAGGAGAGGAGATCTGCTTTCTCGGTTTTGCTTCTCTATCCCCCCACCCCCACCCCGGGGGCTGGGGCGAGGGGAGTCGGGTTACAGGGTGTTTGGGGAGGGGGGCTTAGAGGGAGGGTCTATCTTTCTATCTCGCTTTCTTCCCCCCTCCCCAGTTCTTTGTTCCCCCCTCCCCACACACCCCCCTCCTCTCCTCTCCCCTCCCCTCCTCTCTCCCCTTTTCCCTTCCACCACCTCTCTCTCTCCCTCTCTCTCTCTCCCCCAGCTTTTGTTTCGCCATGCCTAGTCTAGTGGTATCTGGAATAATGGAAAGAAATGGGGGCTTTGGAGAACTAGGATGTTTCGGGGGAAGCGCTAAGGACCGAGGGCTGCTGGAAGACGAGCGCGCCCTTCAGCTGGCTCTCGATCAACTCTGCCTCCTGGGTTTGGGGGAGCCCCCCGCCCCCACGGCGGGCGAGGACGGGGGAGGTGGGGGGGGCGGCGCCCCCGCGCAGCCGGCCGCCCCCCCGCAGCCGGCCCCGCCGCCGCCGCCCGCGGCGCCCCCGGCCGCCCCGACGGCGGCCCCCGCGGCGCAGACGCCCCAGCCCCCCACCGCCCCCAAAGGGGCCAGCGACGCCAAGCTCTGCGCTCTCTACAAAGAGGCCGAGCTGCGCCTGAAGGGCAGCAGCAACACCACCGAGTGTGTACCAGTGCCCACCTCCGAGCACGTGGCAGAGATCGTGGGCAGGCAAGGTAAGCGGGCGCCGGGACCGCGGAGAGGGACTGGAGTTGGGGGGCACCCCATCCCTAGCACGGAAAGTTCACTTCCTCCCTCCTTGCCCGCCTCTGGCTCAGTCCCTTCCCCACAAAGGGGGACCCGCCCCCTACCCTGATTTCGAAGTGCCTCAAAGTTCCCTGCTACCCCCCTAGTTGGAACTGTCCTCCAGATCCTTCCTTCCCTAGGGCTCTGCCCTTAGACAAAGAAATATCCTCTCTCGGAGAGAGGGAAAAGGGAGGGGGATCGGTTTTCCAATCCGGGGAGGCTGTCCGGAGGGGGTGTCCACTCGTAGCCAGAAAAACTGGCCGAATGTGCAAAAGAGTTACTCAGGAGCCCCAACTACGGCATCTACTAGTGGTTTGGGGAGGGGGCACCCCTGGGACCCCCAGCCACCTGGAGTTACAGACTTTGGGGGAGACCTGGCCCAGGAAGGCAGACTGAGTATCTGTCTCTTTGTTGGGCTGAGTGTAGGAATGGAAGGGGGTGTGGCTCATGGGAGGGTCCCAGCCTGGGGGTGAGGTGGGATAGGGGGGCTGCTGGGAGGAGGGAGTCCTGTGGTCACCCGCACACTAAAGTTGGATGGTCTATGGGATTTTGGAAGGGGTGCCTCCAACGAAGTGCCACGTCCCGGTGTGGACCTCTTCTCCTCCCTCTCAGGCTTTTGTTCTGGGCTGGCCACGGCAAGGGGCCAGAGGCCTGGAGAAGGGTCTCTGGTAGTGAGAGAGTAGGACAGGGTGGGAAGGGGCGTGCTGAGGGGTGAGGAACCATCACCTGGAGATTTGCTGGAGGGCATGGGTCTGGGTGTGTTGTTGGGGTGGGGGGTGGGTACAGAATTAATCCAATGTAGAGTGTCTGATACCACACCCTCCTCTGCTCCAGCATCCCTGGGCGGGTGGGGGTGGGAATGTTGGTAAGGGTCCAGATTGAGCAGACGGGATCCTGGGGACCCTTCCCTCTCCCAGTTTCCCAAAGGGGAGTGGGGGGGGGGCGGGATTTGGAAATTGCAAGGGGGCTGGACTGGGGAGGTGTGGGGTGGGGGAGGAGCAGGGGAGGAGCTGTCCCACAGTGGGGAACAATAGAGGAGCTGCATTCCGGCTGGGAGTGAAGGAGGAGGCCGGCTGCTGGCTGGGGAAGAGGGGAGGCAAGTCGGGGAGCCCCTACTCCACATCACACCTCATCTACCCGAAGTGTGGGGGGTTGGGGGGATTTTGCTGGGAGATCCAGAATGGAGGAGGGAAAGATGCCACTCCCCGGCGTAGCCCTCATCCCCCTGGGGCACCCCATCTCTTGAGATTTCTGGTTTTAAAAGTTGGATTTCCTCTTGTTGTCAGAAACTAAGGACCCAGAGCCCTGGAATTGGGTGGGGACACTGTTATCTTTTCTTGGGTGCGGGGGTGGTCTTGGGAGGCCCCGGAATTTCATGGAGTCATTCTTTCCTCTTCTGCCTCCGCATCAGATGGGCCTGTCTCTCATAAAAGTAGGGGGATTTCTCCTATTCAGAGAAGACAAGCCTCCCCCTCACTCCTTAAGGGAATGGAAGTCCTTTCTCTTGTCTAACCTCCCTTCTCCTGCTGTGGCGTCAGTGGTGCTCTATTTGACCTCTAGGAAGGTGAAGCCAAGTGGGTCTTCCCTTCAAGAGATGTTTCTTCGGGGTTGGGAAACGCAGGACGAGATCCGCTACCAGTTCTGCATCTATAGGCCTCTAGCTTTTCTCCTTACTTTTATACCTGGCCTGTTCTCCTCACCCCAATTCCAGTCCCCAAAGACACCTATAACAGCTCTCATGTAAGTTTAGGGGCCCAAAACTTAGAGCCAGAACCCAGGTGCCTATCAGATGCCATACATTTAGAAGTTGTAGAAGGCTCTTCACTGTTCCTTCCCCCGCCCCCCATGCCTCCCAAACAGAACAATCATTTACTGACATTAAAGCAGCAAAGATGTGGGCTTGACAACAGGTAGGACTTCTCAACTGCCAAGAGGTCTGAAGACAAAAAGGGAGGAGCAAATTCTCCTTCCTAAGGTCTCTTGAAGGTGAGGAGAGCTGCCCCCAACCCACTCTCTCCTCCCACATGCCAATCTGGTAGGTTTGGAGAAGAAGCCATCTGGAGTGGAGGAAGGAGAGGGAAAAAAAGATGAGCTCACCTCAGGCCTATGGTTGGAGGGTTAGGCAGAGTCAGAAAACTAGGACCACTGACATTGGTTGGGGAGTGAGAAAGGGAACTGTAAGTGTGTATATGGAGACGGGTATGAATGTTTACATGTGAATGGGGGCAAAAGTTGTGGGCAGGGGTGTATAGGAATGTGCTGCATGTGTCCTGGGAATGATGGGGATAGAAGAGTGGGCTGGATGAAAGGATGAAACACTGGGAATCCATGTGTATGGGGGAGAGGGGTATGTGAAAGTGTGCTTTAGACTTGCACCAGAAATAAC
This sequence comes from Bos javanicus, assembly GCF_032452875.1. Taxonomy (NCBI): domain Eukaryota; kingdom Metazoa; phylum Chordata; class Mammalia; order Artiodactyla; family Bovidae; genus Bos; species Bos javanicus. The sequence goes on from NC_083870.1 coordinate 14,859,070, forward strand.
ATTTAGATAAAGGCAAGCTGCATAGTGGCTTCTAGGTCCATGTCTGTGTCTATGCATGTACACACACACATGTAGCATGTGTGCTTTGAGAAAACATGTGAGTCTCAGAGGTTCTGTGTGAAGACAGGGGCAGGGATAGGGAATTGGAAAAGGAGGAGAGAGGTTTGTCCAGTCAGCCGTCAAGGTCTGCCACCTTTAGACTGCAGTCTGGCCATCCCAGCTTCCCTCACTTTTCTCTTTCCCCTTCTCCCTCTTTGTCTCTCTTTGTCTGGGCCATTCTCCTTTCTCTTCCTGCCTCTCTCCCCAGCCTCTCAGCTTTTACCCACTCCTTCTTCAAAGCAGGAGTATGGGTCGAGAACACCTTCTCCCCCCACCCTACTCAGCCCGCAGCCCATCTTGGCTCTCCTGCCCCAGGGGACAGGGTGGCAGGAGTGTCCATGAGGTCAGGCACTGCGTCCCTCACACGTCATTATCCTCCTTTCCTTCCTAAAACTGATTCTCAGACCCTTCCCGACCTCCCACACTCCATGAGTTGCTGAAAACTTGCTGTGAATTTGGGACCGGCTGAGAGACACTAATGGGTGGAAGGCATGGGAGCAGATGCGGGTCAGTCGTCCCAGTGTAGACTGGAAGACACTTTTAATGCATGGAGATCAAGTGAGGAGTAGACTGTAGGCTTCTGAGGCAAGATCAGGGTCAGTGACAGACTGGAGATCTCAGTTGCAGGGCAGGGTGGGTGATTGAGCGATTTGGAAGTTTGTGAGTAGCCAGAAATCAGTAGAGAAATTGGGGAAAACAGCTAATGGTTGTCGAGGAGTTAGTGAGTAGATTAGCAGCTTGTCTGGGAAGGTCAGTGATTATTTCAGGATTTCAAAGGGTGCATAAATTTGGAGGTCCTACATGGAATTCAAGGGAAAGTTGCAACATTTTGCAATCTGTGGCTGATAGATACACTGGATAGATTTAAGATACAGTAAGTGAATTGTTCTGGTTAGAGTAGGGGGGAGGGTTTCCTAAGGGTAGATAGAGGTTCCTGGTGGGCTGGGTATCGGAGTAGGAGCAGGAGCTTGTTGGTTCCAGCACAAACCTTCTTGCCTTGTGAGTTTATTTCTCTCTTCCCTTCCCTATCCCAGGCTGCAAGATTAAGGCTCTGAGGGCCAAGACCAACACCTACATCAAGACGCCCGTGCGAGGCGAGGAGCCAGTGTTCATGGTGACTGGGCGGCGGGAGGACGTGGCCACAGCCCGCCGGGAAATCATCTCAGCGGCCGAGCACTTCTCCATGATCCGCGCCTCGCGCAACAAGTCGGGCGCCGCCTTTGGAGTGGCGCCTGCTCTGCCCGGCCAAGTGACCATTCGTGTGCGGGTGCCCTATCGCGTGGTGGGACTGGTGGTGGGCCCCAAGGGGGCAACCATCAAACGCATCCAGCAGCAGACCAACACGTACATTATCACGCCAAGCCGGGACCGCGACCCGGTGTTCGAGATCACCGGTGCCCCGGGGAACGTGGAGCGTGCGCGCGAGGAGATCGAAACGCACATCGCGGTCCGCACAGGCAAGATCCTCGAGTACAACAATGAAAACGACTTCCTGGCGGGGAGCCCCGACGCCGCGCTGGATAGCCGCTACTCGGAGGCCTGGCGGGTGCACCCTTCCGGCTGCAAGCCCCTCTCCACCTTCCGGCAGAACAGCCTGGGCTGCATCGGCGAGTGCGGAGTGGACTCTGGCTTTGAGGCCCCGCGCCTCGGCGAGCAGGGAGGGGACTTTGGCTATGGCGGGTACCTGTTTCCTGGCTATGGCGTGGGCAAGCAGGACGTGTACTACGGAGTGGCGGAGACTAGCCCCCCGCTCTGGGCGGGCCAGGAGAACGCCACGCCCACCTCGGTGCTCTTCTCTTCCGCCTCTTCCTCCTCCTCCTCTTCCGCCAAGGCCCGCGCTGGGCCCCCGGGAGCGCATCGCTCTCCTGCTGCCTCCGCGGGTCCCGAGCTGGCTGGACTCCCGAGACGCCCGCCGGGAGAGCCGCTCCAGGGCTTCTCTAAACTTGGGGGGGGCGGCCTGCGGAGCCCCGGCGGCGGGCGGGATTGCATGGTGTGCTTCGAGAGTGAGGTGACTGCCGCACTGGTGCCCTGCGGACACAACCTGTTCTGCATGGAGTGTGCAGTACGCATCTGTGAGAGGACGGACCCGGAGTGTCCCGTCTGCCACATCACAGCCACGCAAGCCATCCGAATATTTTCCTAAGCTCCTGGCCCCTGGCCTCCTGGGGCCGCTCCCCAGGGGCCCTTCCTGGAGCTGTTTTCCACTGGGGCCTTTTGCAAATCAGTGGTTTGAGGGGCAAGGTGCTTAGATACTCGCTTGCTGGGGGGGCGGGGAGGGGAGGCGATGGTGGCTGGAGGGCGGGGCCACTTTGAGAGCCTCTGGTCCCCCTATCCTGGAAAGGTTGGGAGGGGGGCCAGGCCGGAAATTTTACTAGAGTTACAACTCTGATACCTCAACACACCCTTCAATCCGGAAGCAGCTAAAAAACTTTTGTTTTGCCAGAGGTGGCCGCTAAGGCATCCTGACTCCCTGCCCGCCCAACTCACACTACCCCTTCCTCTAGGGAGGGGATGGGGAACGGGAGAGGGAGAGTTACCATCTGTATCTAGAGGTGCTCCAACAATCCCCAAGCCTCTGGTCCTGACCTCTGACCTCCAACCACGACCCTTTAGACCCTCCACCACCTTGTATTCTGTTTGAGGATTTGTTCTGGGCTTCCAGCAGTATGAGGGGGTTGGGGCCCTTTCAGAAGTCTGAATGGATTTTCTGAGGGGGAAGGGGAGGAAGTATGTCAATCAATAAAAGGGCTCAGAACTCGTCCCTCCCCACAAAGCTGGGCTAGAGGAATCTGGAGAGGGGTGCTCCTCTGCTTTCCCTACACACTCTCCTCCCCGTCATCCTTCCCTTTGGGTTTTCCTCTCTCCTTAGCTCTGTCCTCCAGCTCTTCTCTCTGCTTCCCCTTGCCGGCTGTCACAACCAGCCCTGCCTGTCTTTTTTTTCTTTCCTTCTCGCCTCTCCTTCTGCTCCATCCAGCTCAGCTTTGGGGGACACTATCCCCTGGGGAGAGGCAGAGGGAAAAGACATTTTGATGGTCCCCTCAATTCCTCTTTGTCATTCGGAGGCCCACTTTTCTCCTCCAAAGAAACACCTCAAATTCTTGATAGAATGTATTCCTGTTCTCAGTGAATATTTGAAGAGAGGACTAATACTGGGGTACATAAAGGGTCAAACCTCCACCCTTATCATCTTTGGGCATTACATGTAGGGAGCAGTTTGGGGGCTGGGTTTTCTGGTGGTGGGATGGGGAGAGCCAGGGTAGTGTGTCTGCTCTTGGGGAGCAGGAAAGAGGCAGTAGGAGATGCTGCTGGAGGGAGGCAGGGTTCCTCCTCCCTTGCAGTGCCCCATTCCCTGCGCCCCTCTCTGGACCTCACCTGAACCCCTGTTAACAAATTAATCATGAAGTCTCTGTCTCACTCATTGAGGAGAGACCTTGTCTTCAGAGAGGGGTCACTCCAGAGCCAAGCAGGACTGGGGTGCAGCCGGGCCTGTTCTAAGAATCATGTATTATTACAGGCCTTGCACCCCCTTTGCTGCTTCCCTACTGCTCACCTGGGGCAATCACCAGCCTCCCACCCTCCTGGTTCCGCTGGCCGGGCTAGGAGGGGATGGGGGATGGGAGTCCCCGGGGGTCCTAGGAGATTCTTGTATATAGTAGGGTGGGACTGTTCTAAGTGATCTCTGAGCCTTGAGGCTCGGGAGTCCCATTCTTCCTGGATGGAGAGGGGGTGCAGGGATGGGGGCACAGAGGGGATTTCCTCCTCTCCTTCCTCCTGTTGTGAATTAACTCACCTCTCCTCAGCCTTCCCCTCCAGACCACCAGCCAGGGAGGGGAGCGGAAGGAGGTCACAGCCAGGAAAACTGGCCTGTGACAACTTCCCTCCTTCCCGCCAATGTGAGCCATCCTGAGATGTCTGTACAATAGAAACCAAACCAAACCAATGGGCACCCCTCGGGCGCCGAGGGGGGGTGGGGAGGGGGGTGGGAAGATGGGATGTCTGTCTGTCGATCCCCTCCCCCTCTCCACTCTACCCACAAAGGCGGAAGACTGTTACACTAGGGGGCTCAGAAAATTCAATCCCACTCTTACTAATTGAGCCAAACCTAGAAACCAACACAAAACACATAGTGAGAGACAAAATAGAGGAGAGAAAGAGAGCATGAGAGGGAGCGAGATAGGCAACCAACACAGAGGAGAGAAAACAAAAATAGAAAAAAAAAAAAGCAGTTCTTTATAATTTAATATTCTATTTTAATAAAGGCATTTATTACCGTATAAATGTAGCAAAGAACCTGGGCTAATATGAAAAAAAAAAAGACTTTTTATTAGGTAATTTATTATATGAAAAGGATATTTTATTTTATGATAAAGTGATCCTTAAAAAAATAAAAAAACTTTAGAAGGTTTAGAATATATGTAGGGAGAGAAGAAGAAAAAAAAATACATTTGTATTCAGAGTTAAATCTTAAAAAAGTGTTTTTAATATATGTTCTGGTTTACGTTCCTTTTTTCCCCCACATTTTTTTGGGGAGGAATGTCGTTTGCTTTTCCGGGGGAGCATCCTGGGATGGCTCGTGGAGACGGGCTAGGGGAACCTGGTCCCTCTGGGGCCCTGCAGGTAGATTGGATTTCACCCCCAAGGCTCCCCCTCCCTCTCCCCCTCCCCTTTGGGGGAGCCGGCAGAGCCAAACAAAGAAAGGGATTAAGGAGAAAGGAAGAAGCAGTAGGACTGAGGATCCTGGGGTGTCCCCCCCGCCCCTTCCCCTGTCCGGTCCCAGGGGCAAGTAAGGTGGGGAAGTCCAGAACTGAGGCCTAGCAGGCCTATGGGAACCCTCAGAGAGGTGTGAGATTTAAGAGAAATAGTTTTTTTTTTGTTTTTTTTTTTTAACCAAAAATGAGAGAGAGAAGAAAAACCGAGGGGTTTAAAAGAAAAGAATACTACAAAATAATAATAATTAATAATAATAATAATTCAAATTTATTTCATATAATCCTAGAGACAAAGAGAAAGAATTACTAGTTACTTAGTAGACGATATTCAGATAGCTTAAAGTTTAGTAGCATTGAGGGCCCCTGGGTCCAGTAGAATGTATAAAAGTCATAATGAAAAGGAAAATAGAGGAGGGAAGTGGCTGAGTCCACCCTGAGCCCCCCCCCCCCCCCCATCTTCAGATATCAGGGTGGAGCAGGTTGCTAGTTATGGTTGGGAGCTTCCTTCCAGTCTGCTGGGGTTGATTCTAAGAATCCTTGGATTTTTAAATTATAGGACAAATAGATGAGGGGCTCAGTTCCCAGGGTCTTTGAAAGCATGAACACTGATCATTTCAACCAGAGGTGGGCTGGGTTAGGGACAGCTGAGGTGGGAGAACATGGTTGGCTCCCTGTCTTTGGGCAGCCCTTACTCCAAACATGTCCTCTTGGGGCTCTCTGAGAGGGGGAAGATTGCCCAGCTTCAACCCTCCAGAGACAACTTCTCCCAGGCCTAACTGAGGAAGTCCTTCCTGAAGTATAACTGCAATCCATTCTACCTCTGATTAATTCAAGAGCCTGGTAGGTCATTCCACCAACAGACACACATGCACACGCTTCTTTCTCTCCCAGAGCTTCAAGGGGACTGGAGGGTATCTGTCCCCCATTCTTTTCCCTACTGCTTAGCTTCTGACCTCCATGGCAGCAGGTGAAAGAATGATCTCAACAATCAGTCTCCTTTAAAGCTGCACTGTGCTTTACAAATTTGCAGAAGTGCTTTATTATCTCTTAGATACCAAGGACTTGCCACCCACTGGGGTGGAATGGAGACGCTGTCCTTGAAGGCCTGGGAGAACTGGCCCCCAAGGGTACAAAGTCAGGGGGTGCAGCAGGGACTTTAGGTGGCCCTCAACCCTAACCATCTGTTCTAGTTCACTGCCATCTGTAAGAGTTCAGGTAGAGGTCATCTGCTGTACCCTGACCCTCCCCATAGAAAGTTGGGGAGCTTGGCTTTTGCTTGTGCACTTGCCTTCTACCAACCCCAGCTTGTAATCAGTTGGTCCCCCCACCCTCACTCCTGTCCAAGGGGGTGTAGAGGCCTCTTGACTCTTGGCAAGAAGTTCCATGACACTAATGACTCTGTCATGCCCCTCCCTGGCCCTAGACCCCAAACATATCTCCTCCCCAATTTACTCTTCTCACCCCACCCAGGGACAGACTTTTCCCCTGCTCTTTTTGTCCTAGGAACCCCGCTAGTTTGGGAAGGTAGCGTCTGGGGTGGGGAGGGCTTCCTCTTCCCTGCTCGAGGGTGCGGGTGGGGTAGGGTGGGTGGGGGGAGACAGCCCTGGGGCAGGGGAATGGTCTCTCCACTGTAGAAAGTAGAGTAGGATTGTGGTCAGACTTAATTTGAGGCATCTAGTGAAGACACGTTACAAATCCACCAGGAAAACCATTTCAAAAGCAAAATAAAGGCGGGAAACAAAACGGACCCATGAATAATCAAGTCAAAGTGATGTTGCACAAAATGCAGAGAAACCAAGAAGGGGGAGGGTTAATGTATTAAATGTGCTATTAAGAACTTAATTTTATTAAAAGTATTATTACGTAAGGCTCAGGCTTCTTTCTTGGCTTGTTGGTCAGAACCACCTTAGGGTGAGTGGGGTTTTGTCTGGTGTCATTCTGGGTGACCTTGCTTACCTTGCATGAAGTGGGTGGCTCCTATCTGTTTGCTCTCCACAGCTCCCTACTTGGGTCTCTAAGTACTCAACCCCTCTTTTCTCTCCATTTACCTCCTTCTATTCCTTGGGGCACCAGGAGACCTCATTCGACCTTGCCTTGCAGAACAGGGGAAGGCGAGGCAGGGCCACCTAGACCTTGCCTGGAAAGCCAGCTTCCGGACTTGATGGAGAAAGGGCTGAGCTGAGAGCTCGACCCTCCCATCAATTTGCACCAGATTCAATCCATCCCTACACCCCACATCTTCTCTTCAGGGTCAAGCAGAAACCTGGATGGAAGACTTAGGCCTTCCACCTCCCAGGCTTAAAATCCCTTCCCCAGCACACACAGCCTGGGCTGGCCCTGACTCCCCTTTTCTTAAACATCCCCCCTGCCTCCTCCCCTCACCCCTGGCATTGGAGTGACCTCAGCTCTTGGCACCAGGGCCCAGGGCACCAGATGGTACCCGCTGATGGTTTCCTTTGTCTCTCCTTCCAGATACCCCCTCTCTGCCATGCTGTGCTCCCTCTTCCACCTGCCCTGGGGGTTGGCAGAGGGAAGGGCGGGCACCTCCCACCCCCTTGGCACTGTCCCCAGACCACAAGACTCCAGAGACAGCTGGCCCTGGGGGGCAGTGGATACGGTGGTGGGGATGAGGGGAGGGAAAGGGGAACAAGGACTCAGAGGAGGGCCCAGAGATGAAGAGGAGGCAGCAGGATGGTCAGGCTTGATATAAAACACAGCTTTATTGGAGGGCCGTAGTCTGTAAGAGGGGGACCGATAATAGAGATCTGGGGGCAGGGAGGGGCACATGAAGACCTTAGAGCTCTGCAGGGTTGTGGACAGGGACTGGCCCCTCTGACATCTGGACCAACAGGGCAGAGAAAGCTCCTGGAGCTGGGCAGGGCTGGGGGGCACCGGAACACAGTGGGGGCAGGTCAGAGGCTGATGCAACAGGCCCTCTTCTCCCCAGGACCCAGCTCCTGCCCAGCCGGGCCACTGCCCAGGGTGACGGCATTGGTCCGGGCGTTGTTCTGCCTCTGCTTGGACACCTTGGCGAAGATCTCTGTGAGGGCAGAGGGCAGTGATCAGGGCAGATGAAGATTAGAAGCCCACCCTCCCCATACACACTCTGCGTGCCCCTTTCTGAACACTGGGGGTTTTGCTGGAAGGAAGAGGAGTTTGGGCACCTGGGTCCCGTCGACTTACGTGGGTGGAGCGGGACTAAGAATCAGGTCCCTGGGAGTGTGGCCTTCTGGTTCTTTCCCTAAGCTCCAGGGGTGGGGGTGTATGAGGGAGGCTCTGAGGAGGCTGGGGGGGCCCACAGAGGGGATGAGGAATCGGCTGGGGCGGGCGAGGGCTGGGTGTCTGCGTTCCTCCCGCTGCCCGCAGAAGCCTCAGGGGTGGGATGGCGGTGCCTGTCGAATGGAGGCAGGGGCTCTACCTTTGAGGACAGTCTCAAAGGCCAGCTCGACATTGGTGGAATCCAGGGCCGAGGTCTCCAAGAAGAGCAGCCCATTGTTTTCTGACAGAGAGGAAGCACACCGTTAGTTGTGAAGGGTCAAGACAATCATATTCACTTCACGTTTTACCATGTACGTTCGTTACGCGCTAAACCCTTGGCATGTGTGGCTCATTTAAACCTACAGACAAACTGGAAGGTAGGTCTAAATACTATTCCTCTCTTTTAGAAGAGGAAACTGTAGCCCAGAAACAGAGAGAATGAAAAAAGAACTTGCTTTGTGTCCCACATCTAGTCACTCACCAAGAGACATGGGCTAGGCCACGGGACCCCACAGCCTACACCCTTAATCCCTGTATCCTGCTGCCTCTAAACCCCAGAAAGCTCCTGGGGAAAGTGTGACAGGAGACAGTCAAGGGAAGCCCATCTGCCACACTTAGGATCTCTGAGCACGGCAATGTGGGCTGCCTTAAAACCAGCTATGAATAATTGCCCATAAAGACAGGGCAAATGGGTGGGACATAACGAGGGACACAGGGTCACTGAGGGGAAGGTCTAGGAGATTCTGAGGCAGGCAGAATGGAAGTGGGGAGCCTGGGGAGGAAGTCCAGGCCAGAGCCCTACAGGGGGACCAAGGGCTGGGATTACATTGGCAGAGCAGCCGGAGGGGTCCGGCTGGGTTGTGGTGGGCTCTCACCAGCAAACATGCGGGCTTCCTCAGTGGGCACCTCCCGGGACTGGCTGAGGTCACTTTTGTTACCGACGAGCATGACGACGATTGTGGCCTCGGCGTGGTCGTAGAGCTCCTTCAGCCAGCGCTCCACCACAGCATAAGTCTGGTGCTTAGTTAGGTCAAACACCAGGAGGGCCCCCACAGCACCACGATAGTACCTGGGTAGGGGGTTAGTGGGGTGGACAGAGGCAAGGTCAGGGCCATCAAGTCTAACCTCAGAACAGAACTCTTAGGCCAAAAGCCAGAGATGAGCACCAGAGACAGGGAAATATGAAGATTACAGTCCAGAGACCCAAAGCGCACAGGGCAGTCCAGAGCTCCCGTGTCTGATGCTGAACGCCCTCCAAGGATACTGGTCTTGGAGTCTCTGAAGACTCACCTCCCTTCTCCAAAACCACAGGCTCCCTCCTCCCTCCTAACCCCTCTGCTGCCTCTGGTCTTTGTTCTGATGTTAGCCACAGCTATCCACGGATGTATCCAGGGCTCTGGTCAAACTAGCTTCTTGGATGCCCAACACCCCAAATCTCCCTCACATAGCTCCTTGACCCCCAGTGCTTTTCTCTCATGGCCATCTTTCTAGAACTAGCTGAATCTTCCTGACCATCTGAGGCACCCTTACTAAGTATCCAGTCTCACTCTTGGAAGTTTGATAGCACTTCTTCAGACTGAAAGAAAGAAAGTGAAAGTGAAGTCACTCAGTTGTGTTCAACTCTTAGTGACCCCAGCAGGTTGGTCTTCCCCACTCCTGACTCGCCGATCAGCACCTCCTGCAGCCTCCCAAGGCTCCTCCATCCATGGGATTTTCCAGGCAAGAGTGGGTTGCCATTTCCTTCTCCAGGGGATCTTCCCGACTCAGGGGTTGAACCCGGGTCTCCCGCATTACAGGCAGACGCTTTACCCTCTAAGCCACCAAAGGAAGCCAGACTGTTGTTGCTGCTGCTAAGTCACTTCAGTTGTGTCCGACTCTGTGCGACCCCATAGACGGAGCCCACCAGGCTCCCCCGTCCCTGGGATTCTCCAGGCAAGAACACTGGAGTGGGTTGCCATTTCCTTCTCCAATGCAGGAAAGTGAAAAGTGAAAGTGAAGTTGCTCAGTCGTATCTGACTATTAGCGACCCCATGGACTGCAGCCTGCCAGGCTCCTCCGTCCATGGGATTTTCCAGGCAAGAGTACTGGAGTGGGGTGCTATTGCCTTCGTATATAATTATTCCCTTTGTACTGAGGCTTGTAAGAGTCAAGTAACCAGTCCAAGAGTGATGAATATGCATAAACAAAGCCACAAAACCCCCAACTCCTGCTTCCTGCCCCCTTGCAGGTGCTACCCCCCCACACACACACACCATCTTTGGCCTGACACTGACTGGTAGACGCTCTGTGTCCAGTATCAAGAGGCTTATGTTCCTCTGTGTCCTCTGAGTTTTGTAAAGTGTGGTTATGGGGTCCAGCCTTTCACCTTGCAGTTAGATAGTAAAGGTTGCCAAGTGCAAAGCACTGCAGAAGTGAGGGGGAGGTGCTCTCGATCCTAGAATATGTCCCCATCACAGCTGCACCCCAATTTCACCTGCTTGAAACACAAACTTCTTATCTAAAGAGGGATTAATGATAGCACCTTACTCCTGTGGTATTTGGAGGATTACATAAAATGCCCAATGTAAAGTGTCCTGTACCTTCCCTGGCACATAGTAAAGACAAGTAAGTGGTGGTGATGACTCCTGTTTTTGGCTCCAGCAGTCAGTATCATTGCTTCCTGTCTCAGACTGTTCGTAGCTCAGAGTACTCCTGTCTTCTCCCCCAAGCCATGGTGGCCCCACGGTCCCATTCAGGGAACTCCCTGCTGAGTTTCCTTGCCTCCTCCTCCTCCACTCCTCCTCCAATGGTACCCCCTGACTTCCCCAGCACCCCAGCACCCCAGTACACCCCCAGCCCGGGGCTCACGCCGACGTGATGGCTCGGTACCGCTCCAGGCCAGCCGTGTCCCAGATCTGAGCCTTGATAGCGGCGGTGCCCAGCATGACAGTGCGGGTGGAGAACTCAACCCCGATGGTGGTGCGGCTGTCGTGGCTGAACTCATTGCGAGTGAATCGGGACAGCAGGTTGGTCTTCCCCACTCCTGACTCGCCGATCAGCACCACTGAAGGAGTGGAGAGATAAGGACTGAACTTAGAGGGTCTGCCCATCAGAAAAGACGAGTAGCTCAGAAAACTGAGGAGGGAGCCAGGTCTCCTGGCAGAGCCATGCATGCACGCTCAGTTGCGTCCCACTCTTTGCCACCCTATGGGCTGTAGACTGCCAGGCTCCTCTGTCCATGGGATTCTCCAGGCAAGAATATTGGAGTGGGTTGCTGCGTCCTCCTCCAGGGGATCTTCCCGATCTGGGGATCTAACCTGCGTCTCTTAAGTCTCCTGCATTGGCAGGCGGGTTCTTTACCACTAGCGCCACAGGAAGCCTGGCAGAGACAAGGGTCTCCAACTCTACATGATGCACCCACCCTGGGGCAGAAGGGATGAGAGTCTGAAACAGGCTGAGGGGCTTCAAGGGTTCTAGGCCTGGCCTGTTGCAACATAGCGGCACACATCAGCCCAAGAATTTGGTGAGGGAGTGATGTCTATGGGCTGTTTGTGGATAGTGGCGTCCAAGGGTTATGAGGTAACAGGGAGGGTAGGGGGTCTGTGTGTGGGGGGGTGCACATTTCTGGGCGAGAGGATCTGAGAACATGGGTGTGTTTCTATGTATACAAGCTGGAAGGAGAAGTGGGCAGTTTGTGTGTGTTTGCGAGGGGAGAATAGCAATATGGGTGAGGACAAAGTTGGCAGCTGACACTTCTGTGGGCGGGGGAAAGGTATGGGGGTATGTGTGCAGAAATTAGGATCCCGTTATCCCCAAGAAGGGGCAGTCTTGCATGCTTCAGACCATGGAACTGGATGTGGGGCCAGTTATGCATGGCTTCAGCAACTTATTATTCTCTTTCTGATGAAAAAAATGGGAATAACAATTTTATCTGTGAGTTGTTGCAAGAAGTAAACAAGATATTGCCCAGGATATAGTGAGTGTGCAAAACTGTTACTGTCATTATTGTTGGTGGTGAAAAGTGAAAGTGTTAGTCACTCAGTCGTGTTCGACTCTTTGTGACCCCAGAGACTGTACCTTGCCAGGCTCCTCTGTCCATGGGATTCTCCAGGCAAGAATACTAGAGTGGGTAGCCATGCCCTCCTCCAGGGGGTCTTCCTGACCCAGGGATCGAACCGAACCTGGGTCTCCTGCGTCTCCTACATTGCAGGTGGATTCTTTACCCACTGAGCCGCCTGGGAAACTCGTTGTTGGTAGGCTGGAGCTTTTACCTTTAGGTTTTCATGGACAAGGATACACCAGAGGGGCCATGAAGAGCCTTTGGGTTGAAGGGCAGGATCCAGGGCCCTGCCTTACCCACTGTGAGTGAGCTAGGGGCTGGCATTAAAATGTGGGGGCTGATGTTAAATATAACCCATAATCCACTGGCCCGGAGCTACCCAGGGTGGTTCTGGAAAGGCCAGCTGGTGCCCCAGGACTGGACACTGCATAATCTGGGCGCTGGTCCCCACTCACCCTCTGACTAGCTATATGACCCTGAACAAGTGGCTCATCTTTTCTGGGTCCCAGTTTCCCTGTTTATTAAATCTACAAAGGCTCACTCCAACTTCAAAAATTCCTTATTTGTGTAGGATAGGGAAGAGCTGGGAGCTGTATGGATGTTTGTAGGTAAGAGGATTTATGAACATGAGTGTGTGTGTGTGTGTGTGTCTCTGCTATTGGGAACCTCATCCCATCTCATCCCTCCCACGAGGTGGACTCTGAGCCAGGGCTTTGAGTACTGACTGTGCAACCTTTTGAAAACTATTTGTTCTGTGTCTTATCCTCTGAAAAATGGAGATACTAATGGTTAACGTTTTTTGAGCCCCCTCCAGTATGCCCGGTACCCTCCTGAACGTCTGAACTCATTTAATCCTCACAACAATGCTACAAGGCAAGTACCTCTATTAGGATCACCCCATGTTTACAGGGGGTGGGTGTTCAATGACTTACACAAGATAACACAGCCAGTGTGGTAAACGTGAGCTGTGCTGCCCACATGAGCCTTCCAGGGAGGCCTTGCCCCCAGCCACAGGGAGTGCAGGCAGCACCCAGCCTTCAGCTGTTGCTCCTTCAGCATCTGCTTCTGACATCGAGGCAGCCTCACCTGGGCTCATGCCTCTCCCTGGGCTGCCACACCCAGTGCGCAAAGAGAGGGGAAACCCAGAGCTGCTCGCCCATGGTCGAGGCTTTGTGTTCCTGCCTTGCAGTGTGACTTCTCCCTCTGCCCAATCCTGTGTCCTTCCTCTTCCTTTCACTGCTGTTGAGCCACAACAAACATCTCACACCCCAAACTTCTCCGGGTCTGCCTCTAGTGACCCTAAATTGCAATAACTCCTAAGTGGCGGGGCTGAGATCTGAACTCGGTATTGCCCCAGTCTACTGTGACCCCTTACCTTGTCTCCCTTCCTGGGAAAAATGCTGGGAGTACAGGTTTCCCAAGCCCTGGTCTCCTGAGAGTCCCAGCCCAAGGGAGGGTGGAGCTGAGGCTGGGAGGGTGGAGTGGCTGGACAGGGAATCCTAGCGCTGCCAGTCCACCCTGCCCTGAAGGAGGTGCGGAGGTGGGGGTAGGGAACACATGACTGGCTAAACACAGGGGCGAGATAAAGGAGCAGGAAAGATACATGCAAACTTCCAGGGATAGTCTAGTTAAACCCAGTTCCTGGTATTTGAGCCCAGGGGGTCTGCCAAGGGACAGACCAACGAGCCTATGGTGCTGGGAGTTCTCCAGATTCTATTAGACCCTGGTCCCGATTCATATCTTCCCTGTGTCTTCCTCCAGCCCTGTATGGTAGAGATCTTCCTATCTCTCCTTTGCTGTACAGCTGCCCGGAAAGGTGACTTTCTTCCTCTTAAGTCTGTTTGTCCCTCCTTCTCAGGAGGGAATCCTCTCTGAAGTCTCACCTCCATCTCTTGTGCTGCAGTGGCTAACTCTTCCGAAGGACTGGGGCTTCCCTTAGGAGTGGGGCAGAAGAGCCTGACTTGCACCGTTAAGGAGTGATCAACATTATTTACTTCCGCAGAGCATTCTGGCAGCTCCAGGACTTTTGCTCCTGTAAACAGACCCCCCGCCCCCCCCCCCCCACTCCTTAAGCTTTCTTTCTGATCTGAAGGAATGATGAGCCCTGGGAGGGGGGCCCTGCTAATTGATTCAAAAACAGGAAGGGGCCCTCTGGCTCTGCTGTTCTCTTCCTGGGTCTCTCTCAGGTATTCTTCTTTCTTTATGGACCCCCGACTCACCCTTGAAGACAAAGTTATAATCTTCCTCGGCTCTGTTTCCCATCTTGGCTCCGCATGGAGGGCACAAGTATCTTCGAGGGCAGAGGTGATGGGTCTACGCGTTGGCTCAATGCCCTCAACTCTCAGCTCTCAAGACACCTGGATCCGTCCTTCCTCTCATTGAGAGTAAAGAGACTTCTGCAGTGAGAGGGATCGAGGGCCGACTTTAGGCTAGCCAGGGCCTAGGGAGGCTCAGTTCTGGCAGGTGCAGAGCTGTAAGGAATCTGAGAGGAAGGAAGCTGAGAACAGGAAGAGTGAGCGGCTGGAGACCTAGAGCCCAGGTGGGTGGAGAGATGATGACGTCAGACAGGTTAGACAGGTTGGGTTTCTGCTCTCAGCCTGGGCTCTTGCAAGCAGGTGAGCAGGCTCAAGGGAATGACAATGGGGGCAGCTAGGACAGGGACAGGACCTTCGGAGAGCCAGCTGAGGACTAAATGTGTGTTGCTAGGCTCCTGGGACCTGTGGCTGGGGAGTCCCACCCACTAGTGAGAAATAGTCCTTCAGGGAGCAAGAAACTACACAGCCTTCTGCTATTCCTTGGAACCGAGTAGGAGGGGTAACTGGGGGCACCAGAGGAAGGGCTGTGGGGGGAGGGGCTGGGGTCACCCCACTGCAGGGCAGAGCTCGGGGAGGGGCATCTTGGATGCAGCAACTTCTACCCTTCCCTGACAGCCTAGGACCTGGGATGGGCAGTTTCTCAACCTGGGTGGAGCTGGGACTTGCAACCTACCAGCTTCCCTGGGATGAGTCCCTTCCTACAGCACTGGGAAAGGTCCAGCCTTGCTCTAAGGACTCTGGACTAGGGGGAGCTGGGGCAGAAACAGCCAGGTGCAGAGACGGGTCTCACTGTTGGGCCAGGACTTCTTAATTGTTTCTACTCTTTCCCCAGGACCTGAAGCTTCAGGGCAGATACTTCCTGTGTGCAAAGGACTTCCTGATCTGGAGAGGGGTCTGCGTAAGCTTGTGAATGCCCAGAGAAGAGGGAAGGGGTGGCCCTCGTAGGCCACTAGGGGGCACACTCCCAATCCCAAGAGTAAAAAAGGGGCCCCCCAAAGTTGGAACTGAAGGACACTGAACTCCCACAGCCTGTTCTCTCTTCATCCAACACGACCCCCACCAGCCCCTTGTTCCTCTTGGCTCACTCCCAAGGTTTTGACAAGCAGGTGGGTAAGATTCTTCTCTGAGTGGCAGGGGCCTGGTGAAGTCACAGCACCGAACCAGCCAAGGGAGCCTAGGCACCTCTGCCAAAAACCGTGTGGTGGTTGGGGGTCTCAGTGGTGTGGGAAGCATCCTAGCTGAATGCAAAGAGCATGATGCACAATCCCTGCTCCTTCCTCTCTCCTCTGATTCCCCCCATCCAAGCAAACAGCCAAGACATGAGACAGCAGTTGAAGTTTATTCTTGGGAAGAACAAAGTCCCCCCACTCCAATCTCCTGCAACAGTCCAGGAAGGTTTCCCCGGGGAGCCGTGCCCCACCACATGGTCATCTCACTCTTCTGAATCCCAGGTTCCACCAACGCCCATTATGATGCTGCTACTTGGGTGAGAGGCTCCTCCAAATACTGCACCAAGGCCTGGGCCTGTGGGAAAGGGAGGAGAATCCAGTCCCACAAGGCCTGCCACCTGAGGGATCTTAAATTCAGGTCTACTCCTACCGCTGAGCCCCCAGCCCCTAGCTGCTGCCTGTGAGCCCACCCCAGATGTTGACTGGGTGACATGAGAAAGACTCTGGGAAGATGGTGGGGATGGGAGTGGATACAGTGATGGAGCATGAAGGCTGAGCCCAGGGGTATACAGGAATGGGCACATACACACCTTGGCCTTGAGCATTCCGAAGCCAACGGTCTCCTTGGCATACATGCACAGTAGCAGGTTGGCCACTCTTGTGATGGCTACACGGCCCTCCTGGTGGGGGTGGTATCAGGGGATGTGATATCTGCTTGCACCCTTTGCCCCTTCTTTCCCCAAGGGCTCCTCTTGAGAAGGCCTGTATCTTCCTTTCATGCCTCAGGCAGGGCAGGAGCTTCCGCTGGGGGACTTTAGCCACAGCCCTGAACCTGAAGTCCTGAGCCCATTCTAGCCTCAGCACAGTCACCTACTAACCAAGTTACCCGAGAAAACTCCATCTCCTAGAAGCTTTGTTTCTCTTTCTATAATCCCTACCTCACTCCAGTTGGTGAGGCTGCTAATACACAGGAAGGAGTCCGGTGTCTAAAAGGGCTGTCTAGATAGTTGATGTTATTATGGTTTCACCCCCAATGACACTGTAAGGGGAGAACACAACCCAACCCAAACGAGTTCTCCTCGTTTCCCAACATAATATTTTTCAAACTGTAGGTTTGCCCCAGGGCTAACTAGCCCCAGATCAATTAAGAAGGTTGATCAGCATTAAAAGAGAAATAAAGTGTACTGCATACCGCAAAGGAAGTACTATTTCATGAAACTTTTGTTTTACTAGACTCTGACTGAAAATATATTTCTTATGGCTGGGTTGTGGTCAAGACATTTGAAAACTATTGCCCTTATGGCACCAGCTCTAGGCCAGGGACCCTACGACTCATCATTTGAACTGGCATCTGGTTCTGAACTCCCTCCTTAACTGAACTGATTAAGGAGGGAGTGAGGAAGAGGTAGGTGGCTGAGTTGCAGTGGAAATCCTTCCAGGAGAATTCATTCTTGGGGGGCCTTTCCAGTTTGGTTCAGCAAATTTCACTAAGTATCCACCATGTGCTTGGAACCAGGAGTTGTGCCCTCTGCCTCTCTGGCATCATCCTACTAACCTCTCCCATTCTCATGCTACGCTAGCCACTTCAACCTTGTTATCCCTGACCAGGCATTATTCTGCTGCAGGGCATTTGCATTTACTATTCTATCAGAAATGTTCTTAACCCAGACAGCCACACGGCTTACCAGCTTCCTTTAGATGGATCTTTGATGAGGTATCACGTTTTCAGCGACGTTGTCCCAGATACACACATCCTCTCTATCTTACTTCCTTGCTTTTTCTCGATAGCATTTTCTTCTAATTTTTACATTATTTTATTTTTTTGGTAACGCCACATGGCTTGCAGGATCTTTGTTCCCTGACCAGGGGTCAAACCCGGGGGCCCCTGCAGTGAAAGCACCGAGTCCCAACCATGGGATCACCAGGGAAGTCCTCCCCTAGCATTTTCAATACCTATACACTACTTTTTAAACTTACATAGATGTGTTACAAAACATATTCATGAACTTATTTTACAATAAGTTCATACGTAAGACTGTAAGCTTCATTAGGGTGGCAGTTTTTGTCTGCCCTGTTTCGTACTTTTCCCCTAGCCCTGAGAACACTGCAGGGACATAAAAATATGTTGACTAGACAGATACAAAGATGTATGAGCCAGTTTCTGTTTCCAAGAAGTTCACAGTCTAATGGCCACTTCCCCTTTCTGGACTTCATGACCTTTCTCTGTAAAGTGAATGGACGGCAGGGTCTAGAGACTCTGCCACGCTTCTGGGTCTGTTAATCTCAGATGACAACACTTTGTGTCTGCATATCGCTCTACAGTTTATAGTCACCCTCTCCTTTGATCACAAGAACCCTGTGTGCATGGTGTGGTGGAGGAGATTATTGTTTTCACCTTGGAGGTGTGGTCAGAAAACTCAAAGAGGTTAAATCACTTACCCAAAGTTTCACCAATGCTAAAACCAAAACCCCAGCCAGACCTCGGTTCCAGGACTTCTTTCTCATCAATACATAGGGTCCTGCCTATCATAAATGCTGCTGCAGACCAACTCTTAGTACTATCTTCCAGACATCCTGTCCCTGGCCCTCCAACCATCCAGGATGGGGTCCAGGTTGCCCTTTGGGATCCCCTTAGGGTCAGAGGAATGGATCCCTTCTTCATACCATGCAGTCCATGAGGATGAATTTGAGATTGTCTTCATTAAACGCTTGGTTTCCGTTCCGGTCGTAGGCCGCCCAGATGTTACTGGCGATGGCCGCGGTGACCCGGGCGTCTGTATCCCCATAGCCGGAGTAGGCCAACAGAGATCCTTCGTTATTCAGCAGCCTGGTGAAGAATCAGGAGGGATATCAACGTGCTCAAGAGGGAGTCAAACTCCTCGGTACCCATCCCAATTCCCGCCACTGGGACTGAGTGTGTCCTGGGACGTGCCCAGAGCACCCAGCACGTCGGTTTCCTTTTCAAGAGGGGCTCTCCGTCAGATTCACCTAGTTGCTGCCCCCTCTGCCACCTCCTCCCTTCCCAGAGAGCCTTCCCCAGCCCTCCCTCGGAGAGTCGCGCGCTGCCCCACGCCAGTGCTCGCCACCCGGCTTCTCGGTCCGCACTCACAGGGTGCTCTGAACACCTCCAGTGTTGGCCTGGCTTAGCACCTGGGTCAAAGCCTTGGGACGCAGCATGCCTGAGGCTCCTAACTCGGTTTTTGCTCCCAGAACCCAGAATTTCTAATTGCTGGCCTCCGCCAGTCGCTTTCTGTAGTCCAGCTGCCCTGCTCCGGAACGCCCTGGGAGTTGTAGTTTCCGGGCCTGACTTTGTGGTTCCGACTCAATCCTGCCCCACAGCGGTGAACGCTGGGAATTGTAGTTCTCCGCGGCTTCGCGAGGCACCCTGGGAACTATAGTTCGCCTTTCCAGTGCGACCACGCGGTTATGCGGGGAAAGAGCGGGAGTGAAAGGACAGTGGCAGTATTGGAAGGACATTTAATCCCCTCGGGCAGAGGAAAGTCATATCCGCATGACAAGTAACGATTCAGTAATTAAAAGAAAGTAAAATCCCTATATTTGTCAGGCACATCTTTGGTTACTTTTCAAAGCGGTTTTCTACATTATACAGTTTGGTGAGATGAGGCAAGAGATACTGTTGAGGAAAGCAAGGTTCAGAAAGGCCGCGCAGGCAAAATTCAGGTCTCTGGAACTGTACTTTGTAGACTTCGTGCAAGCCACTACTCGCAGGGGAATAAAGTCAGTCCTAGAAACGAGGTTTTGGGTGGACATCCAGGAGTAAGAAAAGTCAACCTCAAAGTCGGGATAGGTCTCAGGCCTGGAAAGGATTTGGGCTTCCGGAGAAAGGCCAGTTATCACAGGGAACGGAGATAAAGCGGCGACACAGAAAGTCCTTTGTCCCGAAGCTGGAGTTACCCGCGGAGGGGCGGGGGCAGCTTTGGGCCCAGGGGGCACCTCGGCTCGGCTCCGGCGGGCTGCGTCGGGCTGTGGTCTCTCGCGGGGAATTCGGCCCCCGCCCCGCAGTGACCGACACGCCCCGCCCCCGCCCCGAACCCCTCGGGGGCTGCAGCCCTGCAAGGCCCGGTCCAAGCCGACGGACCCCGGGCTCAGCCCTGGGCGGACCCCACTGCAGTGGCCCCCCCAGTCCGCCCGGGGCGCTGTGGCCGTGGCGGGTCCGGAGGGGGCCGGTGAAGCCTTGGGGAGGGGAGGGGACAGGGGAGTGTTGGAGGCGCCGGAGCCAAGCCCGGCCGGCCGGGCGGGCGGGGAGTAGGAGGAGGAGCCGGGGCGGGCTGGCGGGCGGCCGGGTGGCGGCGGTGGCATGGCGGAGCCGAGCGGGGCCGAGACGAGGCCCCCCATTCGGGTCACCGTCAAGACCCCCAAGGACAAGGAGGAAATTGTGATCTGCGACCGAGCCTCGGTCAAAGAGGTAGTAAGGGTGGCGGGGGTGGGGGTGAGCGCGGAGGAGGGGTCTGCGAAGAGGCGGGTGGCTCTGAGACTGTCGGGCGTGCGGGAGGGCCGGGGAGTGGAGGGCGGGAGCCCAGCAGGCACTCGGAGGAGCAGGAGGGTAGGGCAGGCGGGTAGGGGGCATCCTGCGAGGGCGATTTAGGGGAGCGTGGCGCGTGCTGGGGAAGGGAGGCCGGGGTTTGCCTTGTGGCCTGGGCTGGGGGCGTGGTGGAGAGTGGGAAGAGGACACCTTGCACTGGGCAGGGGGGAGGACCCTAGGTTTGAGGGGAGTGTTCGCCCCGGTTACTGGTCGGGATTCGAGGCGCAGAGGCAGAGTGGGGGCCGGGCCAGGTGCTGAGCCCGGAGAGTGGGCGGCGGGGCGCAGGTTGGGGGGAACTCTGGGCGCCTACTGTGCGACTCAGAGAACGCCCAGAATTCTGACGCCTGGTTGGTGGGGGGAGGATTTCCCTCTGCCTGGATCTTTCCTACTCTTTCAAATTAGAGTGGATACATTTGATTCTCATCCCCTCTGGGATTTACACAGTGTGCAGTAGGTGCTTAGTAAAATATGTTGAATGAGTGAATGAGGGAATATTGCCTGTGTTCACCACCTCCCTGTGGCTGCTCCAGAATTTCACAGAGGCGGGGCTTAAGATAGGCGTCTGATTGGAAGGGAGGGGTCTGGAAGCTGCCTTTGCTTAGCAAGTGCACCCTCTACTTAAGAGTGTGTGTTTGATTTGCTTGGGTTGATGGGGGGCGGGGACGGTGTGTGTGATAGGTTTGGGGAGTCTAACTCTCCCCAGCCAGCCTTTGTTGCCATCATTGCCCCTCCCCCTGACCTTATAAAATGACCACATTCCGTAATTTAAATAATTTTTGCCTGCAAAGCTGAATTTGAAATCAGCTCTAATTGAGAGCTCCCGCCACCCCGCAGCATACATTTGGTTAAGAGGAGCCTGGGCTTTGATGTCAAGACCTGAGTTCCAGTTTGCCCAGGGCAAGTTATCTAACTGCTCTAATCCTCAATTTTCTGGTCTCTGAAATGGAGATAATAATTAACATGTGTAGTTAGTGCTGTTATAAATAACTGGGACTTATTTGTTGTAGTTGTTACAAGAAAACTGGGAATAAAGAGAGGAAAGAGACTTGAAGTCTGAAGAGAGAAGGCTGAGGGGAAACAGGGTTGGGCCAAGGAGTTTCCATGAGAGAACTGCCCAGGTAGTACCCTCAGGGGGAACTTGGGACTGAAGAGGGAGTGGACAGAAGCAGGGCTTGGGAGGGTGAGAGACCCTGGAGTATTGCTGAGAGGAGCCTCTCACTGGTCCAGCTCCCTTGGTTAAGAAAGGAGCAGCTTAATTTCAGCTGGAGGGATGGAGTCAAGACTGCTGAAAGGACTTCCCACGACTAGAGGTGGGAGCAAGGGAATGCAGAAGCTTTGAAGGAGAGGCAGGGTCCCTGGTTGGTGGAGCCCAGGCAGCCTCCACAGTGACCTTTGCCTCTTGATCACAGTTTAAAGAGGAAATCTCCCGGAGATTTAAGGCACAGCAGGATCAGCTGGTCCTGATCTTCGCAGGCAAGATCCTCAAGGATGGGGACACACTGAACCAGCATGGGATCAAGGATGGGCTCACTGTTCATCTGGTCATCAAGACCCCTCAGAAGTAAGTTCAGGAGAGGAGCAGGTCCAGCTTCAGATTGGGCTTTCTTTGTTTCTCCCCATCTGACACTTTCTCACCCATTGTTCAAGCATATGTCTGTGGAAGGTCTGTGGAATGCCAAGACCCAGGACGGTGGCTCTTCGATGGGCTGCCAGAAGGCCTTGTGATCGGACCTGCAGGGCTAGGGAACTTGACTTACCTCGCCCTAAATGACCTGGAGATAGAGGATACTGGCTCCTTTCTCCCTCTGCCCAATTTCCTGACTGCCCCCGGCATCACCCTGCCCCAGCCTCAGGGTTACCTCAGAGGTGGCTTGGTCTAGGGCTGTAGCTGCGCAGCACAGGTAGAAATCATGGTCTTCCCTTTTGTGTCCACTTCAATGAGGATTTTTCTTTCTTTCTCAGGGTTCAAGATCCAGCTACTGCCACTGCTTCTTCCCCTTCCACCCCAGACCCAGCCTCAGCCCCCTCCACCACCCCTGCTTCACCTGCCACGTCTGCCCAGCCCTCCACTTCTGGAAGTGCCACTTCAGATACAGGCAGTGGAAGCCGAAGGGGCAGTGGAGGGGGTACCTCCCCAGGGACTGGGGAGGGACCTCCCAGTGCCACTGCATCCATACTCTGTAAGCCTTTAGGGAGGAAGGCACCACACTGTTATAGTCTATAGAGTGGGAGAGAGGCCAAGAAGAGGGGAATGTTGATCCCTGCTCCTGATCTGATGGGGATTGGGGCCCCTGAACATAGGGTTCCAGACACTGGTGCTTGAGCCAAGTTGGGAGGAAACCAATCTGCAAGGGCTTCCCAGAAGAGGGGAGCATGGTGAAATATTAAGGGTGAAGGGAGAAATGGGGCTGGGGATGTGGAAAACCGAAGGTATTGGAGTTTGGGAAAAAGGTGGGCCCAACAGTATCCAGTTGGAGAATATTTATTTGCTCATTCAGGATGCCGTCACTGATTGCCCTCTCTGGGTTCAGTACCGTGCCTGCCTGTCAGCCTTGGCCATCAAAGAGGTCTCAGTCTAGTAGGCTCCCATCTCTTTGCCAGCAACAGATCAGGGCTGGGTCTGTGGAAATGATTGAGAAAGGGAGATGTGAGAAGCAGAGGGGGCCCATCCTGGTTCCTTCAGGTGATTTCAGTGGCTCTGGCCAGGTAGAAGAGTCTTGGGACAAACTGACCCTGCTCCCCTCCCGCACAGCTGGCTTTGGGGGCATCCTGGGCTTGGGCAGCCTGGGCTTGGGCTCTGCCAACTTCATGGAACTGCAGCAGCAGATGCAGAGGCAGCTGATGTCC
Organism: Bos javanicus; assembly: GCF_032452875.1. NCBI lineage: Eukaryota > Metazoa > Chordata > Mammalia > Artiodactyla > Bovidae > Bos > Bos javanicus. The sequence continues at coordinate 14,882,049 of NC_083870.1, forward strand.
AATCCTGAGATGCTGTCGCAGATCATGGAGAACCCCCTGGTCCAGGACATGATGTCTAACCCCGACCTGATGCGCCACATGATCATGGCCAACCCCCAGATGCAGCAGCTGATGGAGCGGAACCCTGAGATCAGTCACATGCTCAACAACCCTGAGCTTATGAGGCAGGTGGGTCTGAGAGAAGGTTGGGGGGGCGTGGAGGACCCCGGGCACCCAGCTGTACCCTGTCTTACCTTTTCCTACCTTGTCCTACCTTGATATGTTCATTCATTCAACAGCCACGTTTTGAGCACTGGGGGTACAATGATGAAAAGACATAGGCCTAGCTCTCTAGGAACTACTTCTTTTTTCTTTTATTTTTAGATTTGTTTTATTTATTTATTTGTTTTTGGCCGGGCTGGGTCTTTGTTGCCGCGTGGGCTTTCTCTAGTTGCTGCGAGTGGGGGCTGCTCTTTGTTGTGGTCTTCTCATTGCGGTGGCTTCTCTTGTTGCAGAGCACAGGCTCTAGGGCACACGGGCTTCAGTAGTTGTAGCTTGTGGGCTTGGTAGTTGCTGCTCTTGGGCTCTAGAGCTCAGGCTCAGTAATAGTGGTGCACAGGCTTAGTTGCTCCATGGCATGTGGGATATTCCCAGACCAGGGATCAAACCTGTGTCCTCTCCGTTGGCAGGTGGATTCTTAACCACTGGACCACCAGGGAAGCCCCCCAGGAACTTCTGGTCTCAAAGGGAAGTGGGACAAGTAAGAAGGCATTTATAGTACAGCGTGGATAGTACTATCATAGAGATGGTCACAGGATCCCTTAGGAGCACACAGAAGGGCTCCTGACCCTACCCTGGGGCTCAGAGGGGGCCATAAAGGAAGTGTTGCCCAAGCAGAGACCCAAAAGAGGAAGAATGAACCAGAGGGAAAAAGAAGAGTATTCAGGGCTAAGGGACAGCAAGCACAAAGGCCTGGGAATGAAAAGTAGGATTGGAGACCTTTGTGGCTGGGCAGGGCCAGGTGGATAAGGGAGGGTTAGGTGAGTGAGGAAGACCCAGGCAAGGGGGTGTGGTGTTGGTCTTCGGGAGCTCTGTCTTGTGGCCACCCACTAGGGGATGAGGGTAGATGATCTTAGCAGAACTGTGGACGCTAGTGCTGGACTCACCAGAAGGTAAGTCCCAGAAGGGCAAGACTTTGCAAATGTTTTGTTCACTGCCTAGAACAGTGCATAGTGTATAGCTACCACTGGTGTATAGTTACCACTCAATAAGTACTTAGTAAGTGAATGACTTGTGGAATAAGAGATCAGAGGCTTATCATAGACATAAAAGTGTCTTAGAAGAGGCATGTATGGAGCAGATTTAGGAAGAAGGACAGGGAAAGCTTTCCAGTGGATGAGAACAAGAAGCTGCTGTACTCACTGTCCCCTCGTTATTGAGAGTGAGACATTGGCTCCCAAGAGAAAGCCCTCATCCTATTTCTCAAGATTCAGTGAGGCCAAAGACCTGTAGTGAGATCCAGAAGGTGTTGGAAGCATCGTCCCAGCTTGAATCCTTTCCCCCCACCGATTTGTGGTCATTTATCAGAAGCCGTAATCTAGTCTTGGTCAGACAGACCAACCTGGCCTTGAACCCTGTCTCCACCGCTAACTGACTGTGGGTACTAGGCAGTGAGTCTCTGAGCCTATTTTCTTATCTGCTAAATAGGGACAGAAAAACATACTTGGGATAGTTATCATGGGGATTAAATGACTTGAATTCTGTAAATTACTTAGCTCAGTGCCTGTATGTAGTAACTGTTCAATAGATGTTAATTTTCTCTCTTGCTTTCTCCCTTTTCTCATGTACTTTCTTTCTTTTTTTTAATATTTATTTAGTTTACTTACTTGGCTGTGCTGAGTCTTCATGCAGGATCTTTAGTTGTGGCATGTGGGATCTAGCTCCCTGACTAGAAATCAAACCCAGGGCCCCTTGAACTGGGAGCTCAGAGTCTTAGCCACTGGACCACAAGGGAAGTCCCTCTCAGGTCCTTTCTTATTGAACTTCCTTGTGTTCCCTGATACTTCTGCAGATCCCCTGAACCTGAGAGAGGAAAGCTGCTGCCCTCACCCCATCTGGGATCACTATACCCCCAAAAGTCAACCAGAATACCCACAGAGAGGCAGGGTTGGAGCCAAGATGACAATAGAGAAAGGAAATCCAGTTCACCCTCCTCCCAGCCACTCTGGGTCAGTTCCTGGGCCCGGGACCCTAGTCCTGGTCCCCCTTTTCAAGGCCCAGTCTTTTTCAAGCTTGGTGACGCCCTGGTTCCAGAGTCATTCTCTCTCTTTTCCTTTTCCACCAGACAATGGAGCTTGCTCGAAATCCAGCCATGATGCAGGAGATGATGCGGAACCAGGACCGAGCTCTAAGCAACCTGGAGAGCATCCCTGGAGGGTACAATGCCCTCCGCCGCATGTACACAGACATCCAGGAGCCCATGTTCAGTGCTGCCAGGGAGCAGGTGGGGCCAGGGGCTGGGCTGTGGGAGGGCAGTCTGAACGCAGGAGCACCCAGCCCAGACCCAGGCAAGCCTGAGGTGCTATCTGCTCCTCTTTCCTTCCCTAGTGCCCTGAGGGTAGGCCTTGGCTTGAAGGTGGTTTTCACAGGGCACAGCCGGGGATGGTCCATCTCGGCATGGGACTGAAGCCCTGGGGCAGAAGACAGCAGGGGTCCCTAGGAGGTGGGGGCAGTGCAGTATCCAAGGGCTTTGACATTGTTCTGGCAGACTTCTTGCGCGGGCTCAAAGGTTGTGGGGCAGGCCTGAGGTCAAAGAGCCCACCCTTCCACAGTGTGTCTCAAGTGTGGTCCACAGATCACCTGCATCAGAAGCACCTGGGGTGCTTGTTAATCATGAGATTCCTGGTTCCCATCTTTGAGATACTTATTGAATCAATCTCTGGAATTAAGCGTTGGGAATATGTGCTTTCAAAAATGCTTTGTGAATTTTTTTCAAATATACAAAAAGTACAGCATTCTCTCATATTAAAGTTTAATTTACACTAAATACATTATGCATTTACCTGTTTCAAAACTCAGAAGTTACACAAAGTAAACAGAAGGATATTTAAAAAGAGTGGAAAGGTATCCAAGCTTAATAAAAGTATACAAAAGAGATCCTTCTATTTCCATCTCCCAGCCCTCTCTTTTCTATCCCGGAGTTAATGAATATTTTTAGTATTTTGTGTGTTTTCCTAGATATCTTTAACATTGGCAAATAAGATATTACACATGGAATTGCAGCCATCACATGCCCCTCCCCCATCCTATGCCTCTCTTTCCCTCTCGGAGTCACTACCACCCTGAAGTCGGTGTTTGTCGTTTTGATTCTTTTATTATCTATGTATGTATCCATAAATAATCTGTGGCATCATTTTGCATATTTTTTCAGTCTTATGGAAGTGATATGCTGTTTGTATAATTTTAGACTTGCTTTTTAAAAACATCTAGAAATGTTTCATTTGAAGAATAATATAGTTGCAGAAAGGTGCACATATCCTAAGTGTTTGGCTTGATGGATTTTCACAAACTGAACAGTCTGTCCCCACAACCAGCACCCAGGTAGGAGAGTGGGACCTCACAATACTTTTTCCTTGTGGAAAGGAAAAAGCACCATGTCCTGAGCAGTCCATGCCATCCCAGCAGATTTCTTGTTCATGGCATTGCTAGTGGTAGTGTTATTTGCTCAGTTGTGTCTGACTCTTTGTGACCCCATGGACTGTAACTTGCCAGGGTCCTCTGTCCATGGGATTCTCCAGGCAAGAATACTGGAGTGGGTTGCCATTCCCTTCTCCAGAGGATCTTCCAGACCCAGGGATCAAACCCAGGTCTCCTGTGCTGCAGGCAGATTAGTGTGCACCTTGCTGGCTTGGTTCCTATAATGATACCACGTTGTCTTAATTAAGCCTAGGCATCAGGTAGGGTGACTCTCCCCTCCCCACTGCAGCTTATTCTTCACCGTCATCTTGATGATTATTGCCATTGCTCTTTCAAACTTTAGAAAGTGCTTATAGAAATTGAAAGAAAGTGCTTCTGAAGATTACCTGTGGGTTTTTAGTTTATTTTAGTTTTATTTTAATAAAGTATTTAATTTAAAATGTATATCAAAGTAATGCATGTACCTGGTTAAAAAAAAAATTCAAGTAGTTGAGCAAGGCTTAGACCAAGCCCTCAGCTAATTCTGATACACTTTAAGGTGTGGGAACCACTGGCTCAGCTAAAAGAACAGCGTTTGGCAACAGCAAGCCTGCGTCCAAACACCTGCCCCACCATTCTTCAGTGGTGTGGTTTTAAGCGAGTTGCTTCAGCCTCCCTGAGTTTTCTGCTGCCTCATTTTCAAAATGGAGACAATGTATTATAGCATTGTCCTCAATCATTTTGGTCTCTGGATCCCTTTATTTATTTATTAAAAAAAAATTTTTTTTTTTGCCTTACTGCACAGCATGTGGGAGGGATCTAGTTCCCTCACCAAGGATCAAACCCGCACCCCTTGCAGTGGAAGCCTGGAGACCAAACTAGATTACTAGGGAATTCCACTCTGGACCCCTTTATATAGTTAGGACCCCAAGGAGGTTTTGTTTTTGTGGGTTAGGTCTATTGATATTCACTGAATCTGAAATTAAAACTGAGAATTTAAATAAATATTTATGAACTCATTCAAAAATAACAATAAACCCATTTCACATTAATATAACCAGCATGCTCTTTTAAAAAATAACTTTATCTCCCAAAACAAAACTTTAGAGGAAAGAATGGCCTTGTTTGACATTTTTGCAGATCTCAGATCAGATCTGCTTCTGTATTCAGTCCATTGCATTGTCACATGTTATGTAGCCTTTGGAAAACACCCCTGAATACTTATGAGAGAATGAGAGTGAAAAAGGCAAATAATGTCTTAGGGTTATAAAAATTGTTTTTAAACCTTGCAGAGGTCCTAGGACCACACTTTGAGAACTGGTGTATTAGAGGGATATTATAAGCATTAGAATGAATGGGTCAGGCACATAGTAGGTGCTCAATAAATGGCTGTTGTTATCACTTTTGGGAGTTCTGGCAAAGAGATTCAGGCCTTAGGGTGTACTGGGAAGAGCAAAGCAGGACCCAGAACTAGCTGGGGTTGGGTGCTAGGCAAGTTAGCAGAACAGGAAATCTGCAATGATGACAAAGACTGAAACTGTGGTACACGTTCCCTGGCCTGCAAACGCTATTATCTGAACAGGCATCTGGTAGGGCAAAGGAACCACAGCTCAGAGCAGGAGCTGGCCCCCTGTTTGAATAAACAGGAAAAGTAACTGGATATGAAACTCCCTGGTGCGGTGGGGCTGAGGCTGCTCAGGTACCTCCTGCATGGGTAAGGCCTGCCTGGGGACAGGAGAGGGAGGCTGAGCAAGGGGAAGAGGCCTGGGCTCCCTCAGCCATCACATGCCTCAGACAGAGCTCTTTCCTGGCTATCAGCGGGTCCAGAGGGAGGAGATTCAGATGCAGGCTCGGGTGTCCCCTTGGGCAGCCCATCATGTAGTGGGGTGCAGACCCTGAGACAATCCTGGGTAACATCCTAGGAGGCCTGATGCTAGGGGGTACTGTTTAGCTGAAACAGCCAGTCTAAGAAGATGGGGGTGGGGAGGAGAAAGAAGAGATTACATGGAGGAAGCAACAGAGGACAAGACCTAGGGAAGGGTGCTCAGCCAGAAGCGTGCCCCTCTGAGGGGCTCCACGTGATGTTCCTGGATGGGCAGAATGCCACATGGGGGATCTGGAGGTGAGGAAGAAGGTTCAGCGGAGTTAGACTTGGACTGAGGTGGCTGGAAAAGGGAGAGCTGAAGGCAAATAGGGGTTGGAGTAGTCAGCTCCCATCAAGCCAATAGTTACGTATTGAGCACCTACTAGTGTCAGGGGCCAGGTGTGCAAAGGTCAATCTGACATTGTCTCTGCCCCTTAAGAGCTAAGGAAAACCAGTATCTCGCGGCACAGTAGGAAAGGTGTGTGTCAAGTACTATAGAGCACAGAGAAGACTAGAAACCAAATATTTAGAGCCACCAGGGGAGATGGGGATGTTTCCGGTGATCTGAGGGGTTCATTTATCCAGTCATTAGCATCAGCCAACTCCCACCTTGCAGGGTGAGGGTGAAGTCGGCCGTTGTGAGGCCAGAAATTGACATGAGGACCTCCACAGTTTTAGATCTCTCTCCCTTTCCTGGGGACCGGGAGGCTATTAGGTGAGAAGAAAGAAAGGGCCTAGCCCTTCTCCCTGATCTGTTTCAGTCCTTAACCCAAAACCTTTCCCTCCTCCCAGTTTGGCAACAACCCCTTCTCTTCCCTGGCCGGGAACTCCGACAGCTCATCCTCCCAGCCTCTGCGGACTGAGAATCGAGAGCCCCTCCCTAACCCCTGGAGCCCCTCGCCCCCCGCCTCCCAGGCCCCCGGGTCCGGTGGGGAGGGCGCCGGAGGATCAGGGGCCAGCCGGGTGCACCCAACGGTCTCCAATCCCTTTGGGATCAATGCGGCTAGCCTGGGGTCAGGTATGTCCTGGGGTGGGCGGAGCTGAGTGGGGTCACCAGGGCAGTCCCCTGCCCCAGGCCTGAAGGGGGTTCACACTGCTCCAGAGTACTGAAGACAGAGGTGAGACTGTATCAGAGCCGCAAACAGAGCTCTGTGGGCTGGAGTAGTGGCTTCAGCCCTCAGAGGGTGAGGCTTGGTTCTAGCCCTTTCCCAGTGTCCCCAAGAGCAACCTAAGTAAAGGCTCGTGAATAAACCAGGCCCCACTTTCTAAGCTCTTTCAACTCTGCTGGTATTATCCAGTGTCAATGGGTTAGACTGGGGATGAGGGTGTGTGAGAGGAATGAGGGACGGGTAGATGTGAGGCTGGGCAAGAGGGATATACAGAGCTGCCTTGTACAGAGTGTAGGTTATATGCTGTGCAACCCTGGGAGATGCCCCATTTATCAAGACTATGACTGTAATGGCCCTAGGGATGTCTGGTAGATGCCATGATTTCTCTGTACTCTGTGGAATATCTTGGTCAGGATAGTCCCTTCCCCTCTATATGCTTATTTCATAAATAAGGGACTTGAACCTGACCCATGGTTTCAGAATTATACTTCTGAGTCTTGAGGGATCTGGACCATTGCCAGGACGGGGGAAGACCACATGGGAAAGGCTCCAGGCCTTCTGCCCCAGCTCCAACCAGACCGTTGACATACTTGGTTTCCTAGTGAGATTTGGTTTGAGGAAAGGGTCTCTGCTGCTAGGACAAGTTTGAAAACCATTGATCTGGGTCATCTCTAGTCAAATCCTTTCCAACTCTAACATTATCTGACCTGTGGCAGGAACAGAGGGATAGGAATCAGACCCAGTTTGTAACCGGCTTGATCATAGCAGAGCAGATGGTGAGGGAGCCAGGCCAAAGCAGGGCAAGATGACCTCAGGGTCAAGAGAGACTTGGACCCACTCCCCGGGATGTGGGTGCCCACTTTACTGTTGCCTTTCTGAGTTTGGCAACCCCTCAGTGCCTGAAGTAAGGTAGATTGAAATCAGGCATCTGGTTTCCATTTGGACCCCTTTTCTCTTGTTTTGTTTTTTTTCCCTTCCTATCCTAGGGATGTTCAACAGCCCAGAAATGCAGGCCCTCCTCCAGCAGATCTCTGAGAACCCCCAGCTGATGCAGAACGTGATCTCAGCCCCCTACATGCGCAGCATGATGCAAACGCTTGCCCAGAACCCCGACTTTGCTGCTCAGGTATGGGACTGGCATGAGGGGGAGTGTGCTGGGGGCTGTGACTTGTGATGATCCAAATGCTCAAGAGCCAGACTGCCTGGGTTTCTGTATTGAGCTCTGCCACTTCCTAGCTGCATGAGCCAGGCAAGTTATTTATCCCCAGTTTCCTCATTGGTAAAATGGTAATAACAATAGTACCTGCCTTGGAGTTGTGAGGGTTAAGTGAGTTAATAACATAAAGTGCTTAGCACATGGCCTGGCACAGAGTAAGCCCTGTGTACTCAGAAATGTTCGCTATTATCATCCTCATCAGACTGGCTTCTGACTCTTGTCCTTGTCCAGAGTATAGTTCCAGTTCCTCTCACTGTCCCACCTAGGACTTCAGGATACTCTGAGATCCTTGGAAAAGCTGGCCCGGTTTCCTACAGTGGTGGGGTGCTGAGGGAGATGAGGCGGTGGGGGCATTGTGAGGGTGGGTAGGCCCAGGCCTCCCCCTGCTACCTTCACCCTGGCAGATGATGGTGAACGTGCCGCTCTTTGCGGGGAACCCCCAGCTGCAGGAGCAGCTCCGCCTGCAGCTCCCAGTCTTCCTGCAGCAGGTAAGTGAGGAGCCTAGATGGGTGGAGGTTGAGGGCCACCTGGGTAGACCCAGAGGCCCAGTGGGTGAAGCTTAAGGGAGGGGCCGCGCCTAGCTCTGGACTCAGGGTCTAGGCCACCTCCCGTCTCCTGCCACCTCCTTTCCGTGTTGTTTCCCACCAGATGCAGAACCCAGAGTCACTCTCCATTCTCACCAATCCCCGAGCCATGCAGGCGCTGCTGCAGATCCAGCAGGGACTGCAGACCTTGCAGACCGAAGCCCCAGGGCTGGTACCCAGGTGAGGGGCAGGGGCAAGTGGGCAACAGGGATCTGGCTCCTCCTCCCCCTCAAGCCCTTTTCCTGCTGCTCTCAGCAGCCCTTGTGTCCCTGAGGATCTGTTTTCCTGTTCCTTCCAACTGCTTTTCCTGCTGGATCTCACGTTCCCACCCTTTTCTCAGAGGCTGTCTCCCCCTTCTCGGTCTCTCCTGCCTGCAGCCTTGGCTCTTTTGGGATGGCCCGGCCCCCAGCATCCTCTGCAGGCAGCAACGCCGGGTCTGCGCCGGAGGCGCCCACCTCCTCGCCAGCCCTCCCAGTCACGTCATCTCCAGCAGGGGCCTCCAGCGCTCAGCAGCAGCTCATGCAACAGATGATCCAGCTTCTGGCTGGAAGCGGAAGTTCACAGGTACGCAGGGCAGCGGACTGGTGCTAGGACCCTGCGGTGCTAAGGGTGGCAGTCAAATGGAAACAGCAGGCTTTGGAGTCAGCCAGACCTGGCTTTAGTTCCTGGTCTGCTACTTTCTAGCCTTTGGTAAGTAACTGATCTTCCATAAGTTTAGTTTCCACAGCTGTGACATGGAGATAGTAATAGCACTTACTGGGTCAGCTGAGTACTGGTCTATGTGCCTTGTATATTTGAGCTCACTTCCTTTGCTCTTCACAGCAGCCTTCTTCTTACTCTTTCTGTGTTACAAAGGGGGGAAGCTAAATCCCAGAGAGGTTAGGTGGCTTTCTCAGAGTCACAGAGTGAGTAAGTAATGAAGCTGAAATTCAAACCGAGGCATACTGGCTCCGGAATTTACCTTTAACCACTGTTTTACTACTTCTACTGTGTCAGAGGACTCTTGATAATTAAAGCAGCCTCTGGGACGTCCCTGGCAGTCCAGTGGTTTAAGACTCCACATTTCCACTGCAGGGGGCACGGGTTCTATCCCTGGTCAGGGAACTAAGATCCCACATGCTATGTGGTGCGGCCAAAACAAAAATAAAAATGAATAAAGCAGCCTCTGTCTGTGAGACTGGAGAGGAGGATTCTGGGAAGAGAGGTGACCAGAGCCCTGGGCTACAAAGTCTTAGGCCTGGGGCTTGGGGGCAGAGCAGGGGATTACCTCAGGGAAGCCCCTTAACCTTTTTCCGACCTCTGTGACCTCTGGGGAAAGCCTTTCAACAGAAATGGAAGTGTGCCCAGCTCTGTGCGAGGCACTGAGAGGGCTGGGTGAAGCGTTCTCCAAGGCCCAGTCTAGCTGCGTCTGGAGCCCAGTGTGGGTGGATCATGCTGAAAACATCACAGAGTGGCAAAGGGCTCCTGTACTGCGGGTTGGGTGCTCTCATTGCTGGGCTCCTTCCAACCCTGAGTCTTCTGTTCGTGATCTAGGCTATGGCTTCCTGAACATCCCTGGGGGAAAACGTTTCCAGGAGATGTGTTTTGGAGTGTCAAAAATGAAAAGCCTCCTCTTTTGTAAATAACTGTGTTTGTTGATGGGTTAAACACAATTAAACAGGTTCGTGTTTTCCGGGGGCCCTTCTCTGACCTTTAATGTGATCGTGTGTGTGACAGTTGCCAGGAGCAGGTTTGGAGACGGTATTTACTGACCACAGAACATTTGGCTTTTGGACTGCCTGTTAACACCTCCAGAGTGCTGATGGAAAGCAGTTAGGAATATCGGCTGATCTAGACCTATTTGTTACTTTGAAATTTCAAGAAAGATGCACCCCCCCCTCCTTATGATGGCACAGCTGTTTAGTGATCTGGGACGCCGGCTCCCCTGGCCTCTGTTTGCTGGTCATCGACCCCTGCCCCATTGGTTGATTCTGAGGAGGACTTTGTCTCTCCATCATAAACCCTCGGAATCAGCTAGGCCTTCTGGGGTTGGTCCTGAGCCCACTTCACAAGGCTTGTCCCCTCCAGGTGCAGACGCCAGAAGTGAGATTTCAGCAGCAGCTGGAGCAGCTCAACTCCATGGGCTTCATCAATCATGAGGCCAACCTGCAGGCTCTCATCGCCACGGGAGGGGACATCAACGCAGCTATCGAGAGGCTCCTGGGCTCTCAGCTCTCCTAACCCCTCAGCCCGGGCCTCTTGCGTCTCCCCTCCCTTGATGCCCATGTTTGGCTCCTCTGTCAGCCTGGCCCTCTGCAGCTTGTCATCCCTTCTGCTCTTCTCCCTTGTTCTCTCCAGACAGCAGGGTGACTTTAGAGGGGTGGGCCCAGCCCTGCGGCTCTGAGAATTCCACTTTTACTTCACCTCTTGTAGAACCTTCTCTCCTGGTCCTGCCTGCTTGAGCAGAGCTATTTAAACAGTTTTCAATTTTTGCTGATTGGCCCCACCTCCTTACTCCACAACCATCTTTTGCAGCCTTCACACTTCTCAGTGGCAGTGCAGAGTTGAAAGAGGAACCCACTGTCTGCTTTATTAGAACAGGGTCTTCTGTCTCTACCACTAGGATTTTTCTTGTCTTATGATTACTTTTGGTAACTCTTCCTCCTCTCTTTCCCCTCATCCCCTCCCACCTCCAGCCTACCCAGCGCTAGACTTCCATCCTCTGAAGGAGGGGCAGGTGAAGCAGGCTGTGATTTTCCTCCTCACCCCATGTTCTGATCACTTTCAGGGGGTCTGTTGGGATTCCCAGTGGAAGGAAGATGCTTGTTCCCCCTGTCTGAAGGGAGACATGAGACGCGGCCCCCCTGGAGCAGGAGTTAACAAGCCCCGAAGTGAAGTTGCTCAGTCGTGTCCGACTCTTTGCGACCCCATGGACTGTAGCCTGCCAGGCTCCTCTGTCCATGGGATTCTCCAGGCAAGAATACTGGAGTGGGTTACCATTTCCTTTTCCAGGGGATCTTCCCGACCCAGGGATCAAACCCGGGTCTCCCGCATTGCAGGCAGACGCTTTAACCTAAGCCCTGGACCAGCCCAATAAGGGGATGAGGGAATGAGACTTTCTGGAGGAAGGGAATGGGAGAAACAGCGTGAGCAGAGGACTTGGAAGTTGGAATTGACAGGGAATGGAAACACTAATAGTTGTTTTAGTCCACAGAGTCTAGGCTTTGGCCTGGCAAAGGAGATTTAGAGATGGTAATGAAATTTGAGTTGAAGAAAAGGGTTCAGAGAAGCTAAACAGTATGGCTCACAAGGGATTATATTGGCTCCATTTCCTCAAACACACATGCTTCTGTACATTCACACACATTTCCATGAACCCAGGACCTGCCCGCATCTCCAGGTACCAGTGATTTAAGCCCCGCTCAGAAGACATGAAGAGGACTGGGGTCTGTCTCAGCAGTGAGGGTGTGTGTGGGTGGGTGGGTGCATGCACGCACGCGCACATGTGCATGTGAGTTGAGTGGGAGGGTGGATACCTTATTGATTTCTGGTTTAGAGTTTTATCCCACCAGACAGAAGTAGGCGGAAGGGCCTGTCTAGGTCAGGAATATATACACCCTGGAGAGCTAGGTCCCCTAGGCCTCTGGATGCCTGGGTAGTGTGGGGACCCCTTCTGAAGCTGTCAGGGCTGTGACTGGCACCCTTGATTACCCCTTCTCTTATTGCTTTTGGGGAATAGTGGGGGAGGAGTCTTTCTAGAATCCCTGGCCGCTCCTGCCCTTGAGTTTTCACTGTTTCCCTCCAGGCCAGAAAGTTCTATTTGAGGAAGGGAAGGAGAGGGCAGCAATGATGCCTTTGATCTGGAATTGGACTTTACTCTAGTGGAGCATAGGGGAGGCTCAGATCACCTCCTCTCTCTGCTACTTAGCCCAGCTGCTTGGAGGACCCGTTACGGAGGCAAGAGGAACTGAATTTTCTCCCAAGTGGGAAAGGGTCCCAAGCAATCCAGAGAGGATGTCTGTGTGGCTTTCCCTCCCTACCTCCCCCAACTCCTACACTGGCCTTTGTAAATAAATGATATGGTCTTTGTTGTGAGGGTGTCTTGGTGTTTGTTTCCTGGGGTAGAGGAGGCTGGCTGAAGACACTTCTTGGTTTTAGAGGGCTTTTGTAAAGCCGTATCCAGACCAGTGGTTAAGAATCTGCCTTACAATGCAGAGGAAGCGGGTTCCATTCCTGGTTGGGGAACTAAGATCCCACATGTTGCAGGCAACTAAGCCCACATGCTCCACAACTACTGAAGCCTGCTCGTTCTAGAGCCAAAGCGCCACAGCGAAAGATCCCTGCATGACGCAAGGAAAGTCCCGTATGCTGCAACCAAGACCTAACACAACTAAATAAAATATTTAAAAGAAAGTGTTCAGAATCATTGAAGGTAAAGGGATAACTGATCATGCAGCTATCTGTAATCTGTGGTTTAGGAATGGAAAGGATTGTTCTCTTCCATTCCTCATTGCCAGACCATAAGTTATCAGGTCCCACCCCACCCACCACTCCCATAAGTCAGGGCTGGGAGAGGAATGTATGAAAAGTGCTAGGAATATGGCTAAGTCCTTGCTTCCATCCCCTGATCTCTTGGCAAGACTATCCTCTCCTTACCCCGGGTAAAAAGGTCAAAACAAACCCTTACATCCAGATTTTATGTAAGTGGAGTTTAGCAGTTATTAGTCTTAAGCTCTGAGGCTAAAATCTAGCTCTACAACTGCTGCTGCTGCTAAGTCTCTTCAGTTGTGTCTTACTCTGTGACCCTGTGGATGGTAGCCCACCAGGCTCTGCTGTCCATGGGCATTCTCCAGGCAAGGATACCGGAATGAGTTGCCATGCCCTCCTCCAGGGGATCTTCTCGACCCAGGGATCAAACCCACATCTCCATGTCTCCTGCCTTGGGAGGTGGATTCTTTACTGCTAGTACCAGCTGGAAATCCCTGCCCTACAACTAATCAGTGTGAGTCTAAGGAAGTCTTCATATGTCTACAGTTTTATCTTTTGTATAGTGAGGTTATGGGCTAGAGTTCTGTGATATCTGCAATAAAGCGAGTCGGAAGTTCCACTTCTAATAATGGTAGGCTGGATGTTTCAGACCAACCCTCAGAAATTTTAAATACGAAAAGTATCAAAAATCAAAGGACTAATGAAGATTGACTGGGAATCCAGAGAGAAAAGAAGACTCCAGGGCTGCCTTTGCTCAGGGGGCTTTTCCAATTGGGAAAAGGCTTCTGAGAGGCTGTGCTATGCTTTTGAGGGCCTTGAAGGATGAGAGCTAGAGGAAGAAAAAAATCAGAATCTGGGATAGCTAAATATAGGGATGCTGGTAAAGATCCACCTAGACTAGGAACCCCTAAGGATGAATCAGAAGGAAACCAGTTGTATTCTGCCTCCTGGTGTGCCACCATTCTGGGTGGTCCAGAAACTCTCAAGTCTTGAACTTGGAGTAAGCTGATCCATATGTGTAGCATCTCCAGAGGCTTGGGAGAAGCAAGCAGAAATCTCAAGGAACTTAACACCAATCTAGACCTCAAAATTATTATAATTAATAATTTTTCAAATATGACATCAACCACAATGAGAATTAGTCAAGAGACTGAAGAAAGCAAATCTGAAATGACACCCTTAAAAGGAAATGAGAGGCAACAAATAGACAACTCCATGTAGCGGAGTTATGCAGAAATAAGTGTATGACAAGATAAAAGCAAGGCTTGCAAATTTCAGCAGAGACCTGACACTTACACAAACAGACATAGCACAATCGGAAAAGGACCAAATAGAAATTTTAGCTAGAAAAAAAAGAAAAAACAATTTTAGCTAGAAAAATAAGTGAAATTAAGATCTCAAGAGATGGGTTTAATAGACTAGACATAGCTGAGGAGAGAATTGGTAGATTATAGAAACAGAATGAAACTTGAAAAGTAAGGATGGAAAATACAGAAGAGACACAAAGTTGGGCTAAATTATGTTTACCTGGAGTCCAAGGAGAGGAGAGAAACGGAAAAAAGCAACCTGAAGAAGTAATGTCAGAATTATGTACAATTGATGAAAGCCATCAATTCACAGATTCAGGAAATCCAGTGACTTAAACTCTGCAAAAAGGGGAAAGCAAAAAGAAAACATCCTAAGGAAACTAGGGAATAAAGATGGTTTATCCTCAGAGGAACAACAGACAACCGCTTATATCTCAACTGCAAAACTGGAAGGCAGAAGAGTGAAATGCCATCTTCCCTATGTTTAAAGAAGGTGGGAGCCCAGAGAAAACATCATTCAAAAAATGAAAACGAAACAAAGATATTTTCAGACAAACGAAAACAGCCCACAACCAGCAGTCTCACACTAAGGGAAATTCCAAAGGGTAATAATCTTTAGTCATAATAAAAAGGAAAAAAAAAAGGAAAAAAAATCATATAATGATGGGTGCATGCCAAAGGGATACAAGAGCCAACTGAAAGAGCTCCCGATGGCCAAAGCTAGAACAATTTAAGCAGCAAAACAAGTAAGTATAAAATAAATGCTCTTGCATCTGTACTGATACAAATAAATAATTGAATAAATAAATGAGTGAGAAGACATAAACCTGTGTAGAAAAATTACAAACAACGTATGTAAATATTCTGCCCTCAAGGAGAGGAACAGAATACACGTTCCTCACTTGTAGGCTGCACACGCCTACCTAACAGAGTATAGTGTGGAAAGGGCTGGGGTGGGGGGCATTAGAGTGGGGGGACACTACCTCAGTCAGGTGACCAGGGTCAGTGATAAAGCATGTTGAGAGTATGTACTCGTGAGATGATGTGAGGAAAGCTACATTTTACCTCTGTTCTCTTCCTCCTCCAAACTTATAACCTCAGTCCAATCATGAGAAAAACAAACATGTTCCAACTGGGGACATTCTACGAAATATCTATCCAGTACTCCTGGAAACTGTCAAGGTCATCAAAAACAAGGACAGGCTGGAAAATTGTTACAACCAAGAGGAGCCTTAGGAGAAAGGAGTAAATGTAATGCCCTAATGTTCCAGGACAGGACCCTGGAACAGTAAAAGGATATTAAGTAAAACAAATAAATCTGAATAAAGTATAGACTTTAAGTTAATGATAATGTATCAGTAGTGGTTCATTAATTATAAAAATGTACCATAGTAATGTAAGATGATAATAATAGGGAAAACCAGGTGTGGGTATACAGGAACTCTTTTACTGTCTTTACAATCATTCTGTAAATCTAAAATTAGTCAAATTAAAAGTTTAAATAAGACAAAGCCAGACATAATATACAAAATAGAACTTCCACACAATATGGCAGATTTAAACTTTAATATATAAGTAATTTTATTAAATGTAGATGTATTAAATGCTTCAATTAAAAGTCAAAGTTTGGGACTGGTGGTTCAGTGGTTGGGAATCTACCTTGCAATGCACGGGACTCAGGTTTATCCCTGGTTCAGGAACTAATATCCTGAATGCTAGTTGCTGTCTAGTCATTAAGTTGTGTCCAACTGTTGTGCCACCCCATGGACTGTAGACTGCCAGGCTCCTCTGTCCATGGGATTTTCCTGGCAAGAATACTGGAGTAGGTTGCCATTTCCTTCTCCAGGGGATCTTCCCAACCCAGAGATCAAACCCATGTCTCCTGCTTAGCAGGCAAATTTTTTACCACCCAGCCAACAGGGAAGACCATCCTGAATGCTATGTAGCAACTAAGTCTGCACAGCTGAAAAAAAAAGAACTCAAAGACTGTCAGGTTGGATCAATAAAATAAAAATCTAACTACAAGGCCCTGAAGATCTTGTGAATGGATGCTCTGATGTGAGCCTGCAGGACAGCCCAAGCTACATCCTATCCTACATCTACTGGGGACACGGAGGCCAAGTCCAGAAGGCCCCAGGCTCACTGGTGGTCTCCTCTGCAGGGAGGGGAGGCACTGAGCCTGCCCTGACGCTGAGCAGGGGTCAAGACACCCCAAGGGCACTCACAGAGCCCATGGTGGGTAGCTCCCAAACCAGCTGCTTTGTGGGGAGGAGCAACCTTTTATCCCAGAGGCCTTGCCACCACCTGAGTCATAGCCTTCTTTGCAGAGTGATGGGGGAGGAGAGACAAGGCCCAGCCTCAAAGAGAGGCTGGTGTCCAAGAGAAGACACATAAAGGTCTGGTTTTAATCACTCACCTTTATTTTTCTTTCTTTTTTAAATAATTTTATTTATTTATTGGCTGTGCTGGGTCTTCGCTGCTGTGCAGGCATTTTTCTGGTTCTGGTGAGTGGGGGCTACTCTTTGTTGTGATGTGCAGGCTTCTCAGTGCGGTGACTTCTCCTGTGGAACACAGGCTTCAGTATTGCAGCATGTGGGTTCACTCTTGGGCTTAGTTGCTCTGCGGTATGTGGAATCCTCCAGGACCAGGGATCGAACAAGTGTCTCCTGCATTGGTAGGCAGGTTCTTTACCACTGAGCCACCAGGGAAGCCCAATCACTCACCTTTAAATGAAACATTCTGAATTCCTCAGTGGGTGGAGCTGGGGGTAAGGGAAACAATCTAAGTGTATCCTGACCATAAGACATTTATTGAACATAAGAAAATAGAAAAATTCAAAATAACAGTTTGGAAAAAGATAAACTGTATCAACACAAACCAGAAGAAAATTAGGATAGCTATATTGATAATAAACTAGCTAGAATTTCAGGCAGAAAGTAACACTTAAGAGTTAACTCATAAAGATGAAAGGTAACATTCACCAGAAAAATATATAACCATCTTAAATATTAATATTTATGCATCCAATAACATGGCCTTAATATATAAAAAGAAAAAAATTGAGAGCACTACAAAGAGAATTAGAAAAACTCCCAATCATAGATTTCAATATACCTATCTCTATAATTGATACAACAGGCAGGGAAAAAGTATCAGTGTTAATTAATTCTAAAAGTGAAAGTGAAGTTGCTCAGTCGTGTCCGACTCTTTGTGACCCCGTGGACTGTAGC
The DNA here is from genome assembly GCF_032452875.1 of Bos javanicus. NCBI lineage: Eukaryota > Metazoa > Chordata > Mammalia > Artiodactyla > Bovidae > Bos > Bos javanicus. The sequence goes on from NC_083870.1 coordinate 14,899,480, forward strand.
CAATCAGGCTTCTCCGTCCATAGGATTCTCCAGGCAAGAAACTGGAGTGGGTTACCATTTTTTTCTCCAGGGTATCTTCCCGACCCAGGGATCGAACCCGGGTCTCTTGCATTGGAGGCAGACGCTTTAACCTCTGAGCCACTGATAGGGTTTTTTGGTTTATTGTTTGTTTGTTTTAATCCGTCGGTATCCCGGTATTGAGTTATAGTTTAATTGGTAGCATTTTTTTAAACTGATAACATTTTAAAGCTTTTTGATAGTAAGTAAAGTAACAGTGTGTTATATGTTGGACTGTGTCTCTCAAAAAGTCATATGTTAAAGTCGTAACCCTCAGTACCTCAGAATGTGACCGTACTTGGAAAGGGGGCTTGGGTCATTGCAGGTGAAATTGATTAAGATGAGGTCATACCAGGAGTAGGGCTTCCCCAGTGGCTCAGCAGTAAAGAATCGTCTGCAATGCAGGAGATGCAGGAGACTCGGGTTCAGTCCCTGGGTCAGGAAGATCCCCTGGAGGAGGATCCAGAGTCGGACACAACTAAGTGACTAAGCACAGCACATACTGATACTAAAAATTACCAGCAAACCATCAGATGCTAGGGGAGAGGTATGGAACATATTCTTCCTCCAGCCTTCCAAAGAACAAATACTGCCAGCACCTTAGTCTCATACTTCTATCCTCCAGAACTGTGAGACAATAAATTTCTATTGTTAGAGCTCTCTGTTTTGTGGTACTTTTTTTAAGGCAACCCTAGCAAAAAAAAAATACTGGGTGCATCTTATTTTCAATGAAAAGCAATCCGTATAATACTACATCCAATAAACTAGAATATACATGTATATACATATTTTCAAGCATACATGGAACATCTGCAAACACTGAACATATGCTGGGAATATAGCAATTTTCAATGAATTTTAAAGGATAGAAATAATACAAAATATCAAGACTTCCCTGGTGGTCCAGGGAAGTGACTGGTGTGTGGGTTCGATCCCTGGTCTGAGAACTAAGATCCCAACTGCTGCTCTGCCGAAAAATTACAAAATGATAATACAAAGTACAGTCTCTAATCTTAATACAGTTTTCTAGAACTCAAGATTTTTGGAAATAATGAAATATACTACTAATTAAACCATCGGTCAAAAAGACATAACAATGTGAATTATTATACGATATTTAAATAATGACAAAAAATTACCTGTAAAAACTGATGGGATGGGCTTTCCTGGTGGCTCTGTGGTAATAAAAATTCTGCCTGCCAATGCAGGAGACATCAGTTTGATCCCTGATCTGGGAAAATCCCACATGCCTCAGAGCAATTAAACCCATGAGCTGCAAATATTGAGCCTGCGTTTTAGAGCTTGCAAGTTGCAGCTACTGAGCCCACACCCCAAAAGTACTAAAGCCTGCACACTCTAGGACCTTCAAGCCGCAACTAATGAGCCCCCATGCAGTAACCACCGCAGCCCACATGCCTAGAGCCCCTGCTCCACAGCAAGAGAAGTTATCGCAGCAAGACTGAGCATCGTAACCAGAGAGTAGCGTGTGTGCAGCAAGGAAGACTCGGTGCAAACAAAAATAAACAAGTATTGCAGTGTGCATATGTCATTTTTTAAAATTAAAAATAGAATTACATTATGGTCCAGCAATTCCACTTCTGTGTATATACCCCAAAGAACTGAAAGCAGGGTCTTAAAGAGGTATTTGTACACCTATGTTGGTAGCAGCATTATTCACAATAGCTAAGATGTGGAAGCAACCCAAGTGTCCACTGGTAGAGGAATGGATATACAAAATGTATATGAATGCATACAATGGGGAGCAGGGGCCCGGGGCTGCGGGCTCATAGACCATGGGCTCTGTGTCACGCCACCGGTTTGCAGGTGGCGCCAGAGGAGGCGCCCAAGGAGCCACAGGTACTCCACAGTGCTGGCTTCTATGAATGCTTCAGTGTGTGCTTGGCATTTGGCGTCCTGTCCATGACCCACCCTGGTAGGGGCCGCGATCAGCCCTGCAGTGGATGTCTCTGTGCACCAGAGCAAGCTGCACCTGGAGGGCTTCTGGCGCTTGAAGGAGGGCGAGGCTGTGGAGTTCACCTTTAAGAAGTCAGCCGAGGGCCTGGCCTCTATCCGAGTCACGGGCCCTGGTGTGCTGTTCTGTGTTGGGAGCGAAAGGCCACCCAAAGGAAAGAATATGCAGAAACACAGGTCAAAGGGAGAGATGTGCTACAATTGTGGAGGTCTAGACCATCATGCCGGAGAAGGCAATGGCACCCCACTCCAGTACTCTTGCCTGGAGAATCCCATGAACAGAGGAGCCTGGTAGGCTGCAGTCCATGGGGTCACTAGGAGTTGGACACGGCTGAGTGACTTCCCTTTCACTTTTCACTTTCATACGTTGGAGAAGGAAATGGCAACCCACTCCAGTGTTCTTGCCTGGAGAATCCCAGGGACAGGGGAGCCTGGTTGGCTGCCATCTATGGGGTCACACAGAATCGGAAACGACTGAATCAACTTAGCAGCAGCAGCAGCAGCAGACCATCATGCCAAGAAATGCAACCTGTCACCCCAGTCCAACAAATGCCACTTCTGCTACAGCACCAATCATATGGTAGCCTCATGTCTGCTGAAGGCCCAGCAAGCTCCCAGCTCCCAGGGAAAGAAAGCCTACTTTCGGGAGGAGGAAGAAGAGAACCGTAGCCCTGCCACGTTCCCAGAGGCCCAGAATTGAGCCACAGTAGGTAGCAGCTATCCTTTCGTGATCAGAAAGTTTTGAGAAGCAGGCATCAATCGGCAGAGTGGAGTAAGTGGGGACAGGGTGGGTAGGGGGCAGCTGCACTGCCATGTATCTCAGGCCGGGGTGCAGAGCATCACCCCCTCTTCTCTCTTGGTGGGAGGAAGTCATGAAACGAAGGAACTCCAGTCACACTCTCTCCAAACGCATGTGAGGGCTTTGGGGGTTAACCCTCCCTGCATGCTTTATCTGAGTCTGCACCCCCAGAATCTCCAGCTTTTGAAAGTGGCCTGGATAGAGAATTTGTTTTACTCTTAAAGGAGATGGAATAATATTTCCCATGCCAGAGTGAAAAGATTAAGCATGAGACCAGATTGATGAACCCAACCCACAAGTCACTGCATTCTGTGGGAGGAAATTTGTCAGCAGGGAGGCAGGGTTTTCCACATCTTGTCTTCTCATAACCCCCTCTTGGAATGGAGTGCTGAGAACTGTCCTAAGCAGTGGGTTGTGATGACAGGCGAAAGGGATGGTCTGAAGAAACAGCTGCAGTCCTGGTGCTTCTAAGCTCACTCCCACCCCATTCAGGACCAATACAATTTTATTTATTTGCTGCCCTTGGTGACTATGCCTTGGGTCCTTCTTTCTCCAGGATTCCAACCACACTAGTTCTTGGGGAATGACGTATCTTGTGTATTTTAACTATTTTTTCATGATATATAAATATTCTGGTTTTGTATTCTTGTATATTTTCATCTAAGACCCCATACCTGCACTGTGTTCTCAGGTATGTGAGCAATCTCAGGGGTGAGTTGGCAGGAGCTCTGGGTCTGCACGATAGGAATGCTTTTTGTTGCTCTATCACCAGAGAGAACAACTACTTGAAGTGTATAGCCTATTGAACTACCTCATTTTTGCCAGTTAGAGCTGGCTTTTATGCCAGATTCCCTGGTAGCTCAGCTGGTAAAGAATTTGCCTGCAGCGAGGGAGACCTGGGTTTGATTCCTGGGTGGGCAAGATCCCCTGGAAAAGGGAATGGCTACCCACTCCAGTATTCTGGCCTAGATAATTCCATGGACTGTATGGTCCATGGGGTCGAAAAGAGTCAGACACAACTGAGTGACTTTCATTTTCACTTTCTGCTGTGGTGTCCTCTTGAAACCCCTCCATCTTCAATGTTTCATAAGAGACTAGGTTTTTACTGGGTTGCTGTATGACTTAGTCTTCTACTGAAAGATTGGAAATTGGTTTGAATAGGGAGAGGTGGTGCAGAGAGGTTAGGAAAGGCTGGGCCAGGTAAAAGCAGAGAGGGGAAGCTAAGATTAGGCAAAGGTCCTCTGTAGGTGTGATAAAGGATCCCATTCTAGACCTCTAATCCCAGGGCACAGGACTCACTTTACATATCAGATCCATCCTTCACTGGATTGGGTTAAACCTACCAGGCACAGCGGGCTTCTCTGGTGGCTCAGACAGTAAAGTGTCTGTCTACAGTGTGGGAGACCCGGGTTCAAGCCCTGGGTTGGGAAGATCCCCTGGAGAAGGAAATGGCAATCCACTCCAGGACTATTGCCTGGAGAATCCCATGGACAGAGGAGCCTGGGAGGCTGCAGTCCATGGGGTTGCAAAGAGTCAGATATGACTGAGCAACTTCACTTCACTTTACCAGGCACAGCAGGGTATATTGTATGTGTGTTTTTTTTTTTAATAAAAAACGTGAGTTGGTAAAGATAGGTTTTAAGAGCAATGTCTCTGTACCCATTTTGAGCTGCCCAGGGTTGGATACATGAAGCAAGGACAAGATCCTTAACTTTAAACAATTCTGGGCATTTCCTGCTTGTCTTCCAGGGAGACCATCAGCTATGGCTTCTTCGTGGTTCCCAGAGCCACGGTCCTGCCCTGCTGCAGAAGTGACTAGTATGGTGGCTAAAGGGAAAAAGGGAGTTTCATTTACATGCTGTGAGATCCCTGCAAACCTACCTCATAGTGTTGTAAAGGGGCAAATGCAATAGCACGCATTGGGTGATGTGGGTCTGAGCCTGGGTTCTTGTCTCCCCCAACTGCTACTCCCCCTCTAGTTATAACATTTGTCTGGGCTTTGTAGGACCTCACAAGTAGCTGATTTGGCGATTGCTGGGTGGTATAGTTTGTGTAAATATAATGTGTTGGTCTTCTCCATGTTCTTTTAGAGTTTTATTGTTTACAAACTTCTTTCCATTTTGAGAAAAATAGCCAGAGCATCTTTGACAAAAGGTTTTGCACCAGGCAAAAAGATCTGAAACATAAGCCTGGGGGCCCCTCTTCCTGAAGTAGGGTGTCTTGACCCACACTTTCTTTTGTCTTCCCCTTCCCCTATTTCCTATTTTGAACAAGATTGTCTGTCCTAAAAACTAGATTCCTACCCCCTCTTATGTCCACCTTTGTGTCCCCTAAAATAGCCCATACACCTGTATATTTAATTTGTGGGGTGCCTGCGTTTAAATGATCTGTGCAAAAATCCTGAAGAAGCTAGGAACTCTTCATCCCTTGTTCCCAGTCTCCTGAGTCATGACCATTCCTTGATGTGATTCACGCTAAGCAGACTGCTGTCTTTGGATGGATTAAAACCTATTTTAATCTCAAGTCTGAGGGTAGACAGGAGCAATGGGGGAGTTTTCCATGTAGAAAGTGGGGTTAGAAGACCACAAAAGGAAAGATGAATGTATATCCAAGTCAAGTAGGAACTTTTATGCAGGTGCGAGAAATTGATATCCAATAGGCGACAAGATTGTTTAATAGAAGATGGATGAATATAACTCCGTGTTTACTGCTAGAAGCCATAGGTGTGAAATCTTGAATTTATGATGAGGAAAGGGGGTAGAAAAGCATGTACCCATCTGTTCTTTCCTTCATCCTTTCCTCTCATTCCCAAACTACAGGAAACATAGCCCTCTTGGGCTTTGGCAACCCCATCTGGGCAGTGTTTATTTGATGGTTGATTTTGTTGTGTCGGGTACTTCCTTTCCCACTTGCTATCATTTTGTAACACACATTCTGACTGTTTTCCCTTCCCCTTCTTTTCCTCGGGAATATACAATGAATAAAGACTCATTCAGTTCAGTTCAGTCGCTCAGTCGTGTCCGACTCTTTGCAACCCCATGAACCACAGCACGCCAGGCCTCTCTGTGCATCACCAACTCCCAGAGCTTACCCAAACTCATGTCCATTGAGTCGGTGATGCCATCCAGCCATCTCATCCTCTGTCGTCCCCTTCTCCTCCTGCCCTCAATCTTTACCAGCATCAGGGTCTTTGCAAATGAGTCAGCTCTTCGCATCAGGTGGCCAAAGTATTGGAGTTTCAGCCTCAACATCAATCCTTCCAATAAACACCAGGACTGATCTCGCTTAGGATGGACTGGTTGGATCTCCTTGCAGTCCAAGGGACTCTCAAGAGTCTTCTCCAACACCACAGATCAAAAGCATCAATTCTTCGGCGCTCAGCTTTCTTTATTGTCCAACTCTCACATCCATACATGACTACTGGAAAAACCATAGCCTTGACACAGCCTTTGTTGGCAAAGTAATGTCTCTGCTTTTGAATATGCTGTCTATGTTAATCATAACTTTCCTTCCAAGGAGTAAAAGTCTTTTAATTTCATGGCTGCAATCATCATCTGCAGTGATTTTGGAGCCCCCAAAAATAAAGTCAATCACTGTTTCCCCTGTTTCCCCATCGATTTGTCATGCAGTGATAGGACGGATACCATGATCTTCGTTTTCTGAATGTTGAGCTTTAAGCCAACTTTTCCACTCTCCTCTTTCACTTTCATCAAGAGGCTCTTCGGTTACTCTTTGCTTTCTGCCATAAGGGTGGTGTCATCTGCATATCTGAGGTTATTGCTATTTCTCCCGGCAATCTTGATTCCAGCTTGTGCTTCCTCCAGCCCAGCGTTTCTCATGATGTACTCTGCATATAAGTTAAATAAGCAGGGTGACAATATACAGCCTTGACGTACTCCTTTTCCTATTTGGAACCAGTCTGTTGTTCCATGTCCAGTTCTAACTGTTGCTTCCTGACCTGCATACAGGTTTCTCAAGAGGCAGGTAAGGTGGTCTGGTATTCCCATCTCTTTCAGAATTTTCCACAGTTTATTGTGATCCACATAGTCAAAGACTTTGGCATAGTCAATAAAGCAGAAAATAGATGTTTTTCTGGAACTCTCTTGCTTTTTCGATGATTCAGCTGATGTTGGCAATTTGATTTCTGGTTCCTCTGCCTTTTCTAAAACCAGCTTGAATATCTGGAAGTTCACAGTTCAGGTATTGCTGAAGCCTGGCTTGGAGAATTTTGAGCATTACTTTACTAGCATGTGAGATGAGTGCAATTGTGTGGTAGTTTGAGCATTCTTTGGCATTTCCTTTCTTTGGGACTGGAATGAAAACTGACCTTTTCCAGTCCTGTGGCCACTGATGAGTTTTCCAAATTTGCTGACATACTGAGTGCAGCACTTTCACAGCATCATCTTTCAGGATTTGAAATAGCTTAACTGGAATTCCGTCACCTCCACCAGCTTTGTTCATAGTGATGCTTCCTAAGGCCCACTTGATTTCATATTCCAGGATGTCTGGCTCTAGGTAAGTGATCACACCATCGTGATTAACTGGGTCATGAAGATCTTTTTTGTATAGTTCTTCTGGGTATTCTTGCCACCTCTTCTTAATATCTTCTGCTTCTGTTAGGTCCATACCATTTCTGTCCTTTATCGAGCTCATCTTTGCATGAAATGTTCCCTTGGTATCTCTAATTTTCTTGAAGAGATCTCTAGTCTTTCCTATTCTATTGTTTTCCTCTATTTCTTTGCACTGATCACTGAGGAAGGCTTTCTTATCTCTCTTTGCTGTTCTTTGGAACTCTGGATTCAGATGCTTATATCTTTCCTTTTCTCCTTTGCTTTTCGCTTTTCTTCTTTTCACAGCTATTTGTAAAGCCTCCTCAGATAGCCATTTTGCTTTTTTCCATTTCTTTTTCTTGGAGATGGTCTTGATTCCTGTCTCCTGAACAATGTCACGAACCTCCATCCATAGTTCATCAGGCACTCTGTCTATCAGATCTAGTCCCTTAAATCTATTTCTCACTTCCACTGTATAATCATAAGGGATTTGATTTAGGTCATACCTGAATGGTTTAGTGATTTTCCCCACTTTCTTCAATTTAAGTCTGAATTTTGCAATAAGTAGTTCATGATTTGAGCCACAGTCCGTTCCCAGTCTTGTATTTGCTGACTGTATAGAGCTTCTCCATCTTTGGCTGCAAAGAATATAATCAACCTGATTTCGGTGTTGGCCATCTGGTGATGTCCATGTGTAGAGTTTTCTCTTGTGTTGTTGGAAGAGAATGTTTGCTATGACCAGTGCATTCTCTTGGCAAAACTCTGTTAGCCTTTGCCCTGCTTCATGCTGTACTCCAAGGCCGAATTTGCCTGTTACTCCAGGTGTTTCTTGACTTCCTATTTTTGCATTCCAGTCCCCTGATAATGAAAAGGACATCTTTTTTGGGTGTTAGTTCTAAAAGGTCTTGTAGGTCTTCATAGAACCATTCAACTTCAGCTTCTTCAGCATTACTGGTTGGGGCAGAGATTTGGATTACTGTGAGACTGAATGGTTTGCCTTGGAAACGAACAGAGATCATTCTGTTGTTTTTGAGATTGCATTTTGGACTCTTTTGTTGACCATAATGGCTACTCCATTTCTTCTAAGGGATTCCTGCCCACAGTAGTAGATATAATGGTCATCTGAGTTAAATTCACCCATTCCAGTCCATTTTAGTTCGCTGATTCCTAAAATGTCAATGTTCACTCTTGCCATCTCCTGTTTGACCACTTTCAGTTTGCCTTGATTCATGGACGTAACATTCCAGGTTCCTATGCAACATTGCTCTTTACAGCATTGGACCTTGAAGTAATTACCATAAAATTCACCACAGTGGTGACCTCCATGGGAAATAAGAATCTGTGATTAACAAGGAGGCTGCTAAGTTGCTTCAGTCGTGTCCGACTCTAGGGTACCGATAATGTCCTATTCCTTGAACTGAGGATTGATTGCTATGATTTCTTAGAATGAGCATTTATGTTTTGTTTTGAAATAATTTTGTCCTTATTTCTCCTTGCTTTTCCAGTGGTCATGTATAGATGTGAGAGTTGGACTATAAAGAAAGCTGAGTGCTGAAGAATTGATGCTTTTGAACATCAATTCAAATGGATGGTCCAACCAGTCCATCCTAAAGGAGATCAGTCCTGGTGTTCATTGGAAGGACTGATGTTGAGGCTGAAACTCCAATACTGATGCAAAGAGCTGACTCATTTGAAAAGACCATGATGCTGGGGAGGATTGAGGGCAGGAGGGGAAGGAGATGACAGAGGATGAGATGGTTGGATGGCATCACTGACTCAATGGACATGGATTTGGGTGGACTCTGGAATTTGGTGTTGGACAGGGAGGCCTGGCGTGCTATGGTTCATGGGGTTGCAAAGAGTCAGACACGACTGAGTGACTGAACTGAACTGAACTATTTCTCCTTACAGTTCTTCTGTAAGGAGAAAGACTTACAGAAAAATTACAAAAATAGTACAAATATTCTTCACCCAGCTTCTCTTATTGTTAGTATCTTGCATGCATGTGTGCATGCTAAGTCACTTCAGTCGTGTCTGACTCTTTGTGATTTCCGTGTGTGTGTCTGTGTGTGTGTTAGTCGCTCAATTGTGTTTGAGTCTTTGTGACCCTATGGACTGTAGCCTGCCAGGCTCCTCTGTCTGTGGGATTCTCCAAGCAAGAATACTAGAGTGGGCAGTCATTTCCTTCTCCAGGGGCCCTTCCCAAGCCAGGAGTCCAACACACATCTCCAGCATTGGCAGGCAGGTTCTTTGAGAGTGTGCCACCTGGAAAGCCCAATATCTTGCACAATCACAGTAAAATTACCAAAGTGAATTAACGCTGATATGATAACATGAGCTAAACTACAGACTTTCTTTGACCTTTACCACTTTGTCCTTTCTGTTCCAGGATCCAATCCAGAATCCCACATTGTATTTATTAATAATTGTCCACTTTCCTTAGTCTCCTTTACTATGTGAAAGTCTTTCAGAGCCTTGGCACTCTTTTTTCGGGATTGTGGTGAACATTTTTTAAAATTCATTAATTAGGAACTATACTAGCTGTCTAGTGGTTAAGACTCCCCCCTTCCAAAAAAAAAAAAACAACAAAAGCTCCGCCTGCCCATTGCAGGTTGGCACAGTTTAAATCTCTGGTTGGGACTAAGATCCCACATGCAATGTGGCATGCTAAAAATATTTTTTAAATCATTTTTTAAATTTACTTTTTGAAGTATAGTTGATTTACAATGTTTTGTTAGTTTCTGGTGTACAGCAAAGTGGTCAGTTTCATATATATATATTTAATATTATTTTCCATTATGGTTTAATACAGGATATTGAATATAGCTCCCTGTGCTATACAGTAGGATTACAGTAGGACCTTGTTGTTTATCCATTCTGTATATAATTGTTTGCATCTGCTAATCCCAAACTCCCAATCTATTCCTCCCTCATCCTGCCTCCCCCTTGACAACTATATATCTATTTGAGCCTTGGCACTTTTGAGGAGTATCGGTCAATCATTTTGTACAACGTCTCTCAGTTTGGTGGTTTGTCTGATATTTCTCATGCTTAGACAGAGGTTATGCATTTTGACATGTGAGCCTTCTCAGCACATCATATCAGGGGTACACAATGTCAACATGTCTTATCATTGGCAATGTTAACCTTGATAACTTAGTTAAAAGGAGGTGGGATCTACTGCGTTTCTGCTTGTAAAGTTATTATTTTGATCTATGTAATTAATAAATACCTTGAAGGAGGTACTTCAAGACTGTGCAAGTACCCTGTTTCTCCTCAATTTTTTACCCATTAATTTCACCTTCCATGGTTGGGTGTTGCTCCAACAATTATGACTCTTGATGTTTTAATAGTGGTTTTCTATCTCTCAATGTGTTCATTGCAGTTCTTCTGTAAGGACAGCTGCTCTTTCTCCATTTTTATGTTAACTTTTACGCACTTTACTGTAATACATATTTCAAGCACACCTGGGACATTTACAAAAATTAAGCATATCCTGGGAAACACAAGAATTTCAATGAATTACAGAATTGCCCTGCCCAGATTCCCTTTATGGGGCCACACACCCATTTCCAGCTGCTATGGAGTTGATGACTAACAGCTCACAGTCCTTCACCAAAGAACTGCCTTCAGTCAGCAGGGAGGCTACCTCACTGGAGAACCTCGAGCAGCCCACAGTGACTGACATGGGCTTACAAAAGGCCAACCCCCTGCCTCAAAAGTGCAACCAGTTTTGAGATGTAACCCACAGGTCATAGCTCTCAGGGATCAGGTGGACACAGACTTAACTGTTAACTCTTAACAAACCTGCCTAGCTTTCTGCCCTGCCCTAATCTGCTTCCCTCATCCACCTTCCCTCTTGTGAGAACATCTCTCAATAAAACCCTTGATAAGAACCTCCATCTCAGGCTCAGCTTCTAGGGAATCTGCCCTGAGATATTTTCCTGATTTCTAAGATTCCTTCTGAATGATTAGTGAATATGTGGGGAAGGGAGAAGATAGAACCTGGAGGGAAATTGTCTCTTTTTTTTTCTTCTTTACTCAAACTAAGGAAGGAAAAGTGAGATGGCAATATAAATTTGGAAGCTAGTCTTAAACTTTGTCGCCGTGATGGCAATCTTGAAAATGGCCTCGAGAATCCCTTCGGGCAGTTTTTTTGCTGATCTTCTTATTTGCTACAATCAGAAGCTCAAAAGTTTTGCTATATAGAGCGGAGAGTTATGAGGGAGAAATTGAGACAAGTCTGGGGTTGAAACCCGGAAAGCTAGGCCTTGAAGCCTCCCTCATTAATTACCCCAAGACTCTTCTCTTCAGGCTGTTTTTCACCTTCCTGGAGTTGCAGGCCTCAAGGGTTTCAGAAGCCTCCTGACTCCTCTCCAGGTCTCACCCACCCATACACTAGCCCCACGTTTCAGAGATGGAAATTCACATAGTATTAGAAAGGATGAGAAGATGTTCAGAGAGATGAAAGGGGAGGATGAGGAGGAAGAAAGTGGATACATCTACAAAAATAATTAAGATCATCAATTGGGTTCGTACATACCATCCATAAAAATAAAATTTGCTTTATTTACAAGTTGACGGATTACACTCTCTGTTCTCCTGGCTTTTGCCTGGAACTTCCCCTGGAGTTCCTTCGGGAGCCTGTTGCCTCGCTTGCTCGTTAATAGAACCTGTGACTCCATTCTCCTTTTCATCTGGGTTTCTCTTTTCTTTGGAATCTGATGCTTTGTTCTCCTCCACTAACTTCTGCTTAGTTCGGCAGCACATACACAAGTATTGCCGGAACTCCATCATACTCCAGGGAGATGACTTGGTATTGGAGACAGTCGTGTTCAAGTTACTTTCCGAGATGCCTGAATTCTCCTTTTGCTTTGGTTGGCGGGTCTTTGAGTATGTGTGTTGCTTCCGTCTCACCCTAGGAGAGCGCCCTGCCTTGTCCTCCTCATCCTCCTTGTCATTCTCATCTTCCTCCCTCACCTTATTTCTCCTCATCCGGAAAATGGCAATCTTATTCCGCTTCTGTCTCTTGCCTGGAACAAGGCTGGGATCTTCTTCCTTGAAGAATCCGAGAGCAAGGAATGAAGTGTGCTCTCCACTGACCCATCCCATTACATATGGGACTTCGAGTCTAAGGGGGGGAAGTGAGGCAGAGAAGGATTGAGATCAGAGGGAAAGATTAAGCCAAGCACCCACCTGCTGGTGAGTACAGAGCGGGAAGCACAGCTTTAGACTGCCCTGCCCAGGGAAGACATGCGCTTAAAATGACCCAAGAGAAGTTACCAAGCAGTATCAGCCAAGGACACACAGGCATATTCTAAGTGTATCCAATGATAGCTCATTATTTTAAAAAGGATTCAAATGCTTTGGTTAAAGAATCCCTTTAGAAGTTAGGTAATAACCCTCTAATTTATCTGTTCTAGAAATCCAGGCGGTTCCTATTTGAAGGTGATGGATCTGTTTATTATCTTGATTGTGGTGATGGTTTTGCAAGCACATACATTGTCAAAACATAAAGTTGTACACTTTAAATATGTATAGTTGTATTGTATGTCAATTATAGCTCAATAACAAAATTACAGCTAGCATTTAAACCCTCCCCCAAATAAACAAGCAAGTAAGTTCATATATCAAGTGTGTTCAACAGCGTATAAATGTTGAGAAGGTACAATGGAGCACACTCATAAAAATGGAGTAGCTAGCCGGAGGCAGTTTTGTGTGTGAGATTCTGAGTCACACAAACTGAGCTCAGACTCTAGCATCTTTTAGGCAATCTTGGGAGAGTTACTTAATTTACCTTTGTCTCCATTTCCTCATCTGAAAAATGGGGATAATAATAGTATTGACCGTACAGGGTTCTTATGAAGTTTAAATGAGAGATAAATTTTCATAAAATGGCATGTTGTAAGTATTCAGTGGATATAAGCTGTGACTACTATTACTGTTGGTATTTTTTCCTGGAAGGAGTCAATTTGAGCCATGTTTAGTAAAAATGTGAATTGGAAGGACATAGACAAGATATGGAAGGTTGCCACAGAACATCAAAGGGGAGGTCAGTGACCTAAGATGCCCATACGGTGGTAGAGCAAGGGGTGGGAGACCCCAGAGGAGGGGTACTCACGCTGGTCAGGTCCTGGCTCCCTTGATAGCCTAGGTCATCAGTGAAGCTGTGGATGGGTGTCAAGGATATATCAGTGGTGTTAAAGGAGGGGTTTTCTACCCCTGGGGATCCCCAAGCTTCTTTAACCTCCTAAAGGGAAGAAGAAGGAGAGGTTAGTTAGAAGTGGAACTGCTCACACACAGGCAGAACTTCAGGAGTCACCCTGCCTTGCACCTGCTGTGTCCCATCCTGCCCTCCTACTTCGAGATTCGAAGACAGAGACATATTATCTCTCTTCTTCATTATCATAAAGTTCTATGATCACTAACGCATTGAGACTCTGGTGCGTTCCCTCTCTAACCCCGCACTCACAATTCTTTACTCCCTACGTCCTCATAGAAGCGGTTGTCATAGCAATAGAAGGGTGGGGTCCCAGGCTCATAGGTTCAAGGAGGGCTCCTCTGAGGGATGTTGAGAGGGTGCACACGCATACACGCACACATACACACCCTTCCTTCTCCTTCACTCTCAGCAAGAAGAGGCTGCATTTGCTCATCCCCCTTCCCCCCGCCCCGACCAGGGCTCCGAGTAAGAAGACTGAGCTTAAGAAGAAACGCTGTGGACTTCCCTGGTAGTCTAGGAGGGAAGAATCCGCCTGCCAATGCAGGGGACACAGGTTCCATCCCTTGTCTGGGAAGATTCCACATGCCGTGGGTCAACTAAGCCTGTCCACCACAACCACCAAGGCCACGCTTCAGAGGCCAGGAGCTGAAGCTACGGAAGCCGATTCACCCACAGCCCACAAGGAGAAGCCCGTTTCCCTCACCTAGAGAGTAGCCCCTGCTCCCTGCAACTAAAGAAAACCCAGGCACAGCAACAAAGACCCAAAGAAAATAAAGAAAGAAATAAGAAAAAACACTGACCAAATCCTAAAAAGTGGGACCAAACCCCAAAGGGCACCAAGACATGGAAGATAAAGATTCCAGAATCCACCCTGGAATCTGCATCTGCTAGAGAGAAATTTGGCATGGAGCAGAAAATAGTCCATGACCCACTTTGGGTGGCCAGGCCTGTCTGAGATCTTCAAGGATCCAAGGACTTAGTAGGAGACCCTTCAGTGTCTGTTTCAAGAGCCTGAGCTCTGACTGAGCCTTCTCCCCCTTTTCTCCTGCCATCCTCTCAGTCTCTGAAGGTAGTAACAAAGGCTCTATCTTTCATGCATTTCTCTTCTCTGTCCACAACTCTCCCTGGGAGAAACTCATTTCATTGAATTGGCACACATTTATTGATTAAAGCAATGCTGCAAAGTCGGTTTGTTGATAGGATCCTAGATTTTTTTTTGTCTTAAATAGCATTTTGGCAAAAACTGAATATGGATTCTAAACCTGAAAACAGTGTGTTATCAGTGTCAAACCTTCTGTTTGGGTTCATTGGGTTTATGGAAAATAATATTCCTGCTCTTGGGAGATACAAGCTAACGTACACTGGGATGGAGTGTCATGATATGCAACTGACTCTTGAATGGTTCAAAAAATGTATATGTGAATGTATAACATGTGTGTATGCAAACATATGTTACTTTATATGTAGAGAGAAAATATAAATGGAGAAAATGTTAGCAGCTGGTAAATCAAGTGAAAGGTACATTGTTGATTAGCCGCCAAGTCACGTCTGACTCTTTTGTGACTCCATGGACTGTAGCCCACCAGGCTCCTCTGTCCATGGGATTCTTCAGGCAAGAATACTGCGGTAGGTTGCCATGCCCTCCTCCAGGGCATGGGACTGGATGCCATGATCTTAGTTTTTTGAATGTTGAGTTTCAAGCCAGCTTTTTCACTCTCCTCTTTCACTTTCATCAAGAGGCTCTTCAGTTCCTCTTTGCTTTCTCCCATAAGGGTGGTGTCATCTGCATATCTGAGGTTATTGATATTTCTCCTGGCAATCTTGATTCCAGTTTGTGCTTCATCCAGCCTGGCATTTTGCATGATGTACTCTGCATATAAGTTAAATAAGCAGGGTGACAATATACAGCCTTGACGTACTCCTGTCCCAATTTGGAACCAGTCCATTGTTCCATGTCTATTTCTAACTGTTGCTTCTTGACCTGCACACAGATTTCTCAGGAGGCAGGTAAGGTAGTCTGGTATTCCCATCTCTTTAAGAATTTTCCACAGTGAGTCAAGCTGTGTCTTTTTCAGAATGTGACATCTGTAAACCAACCAACCAACACGCTGCTCTCTTGCTAATAGAGACCATCTCTCAGAGCACAAGAGTGATCTGCTTTTATGCTAAAATAGCTCCTCATTCCTAGAGATGAGGGTAGCGGGGAATAAAAGGGTGAAGGGACTATTTCTGAAGTTGGTTTTTTTTTTCAATAAAGCATGCCACATGTCTTTATATTGAAAACAAACAAACAAAAAAGGGTGAAGGGGCTAAGGGTGGTCCAGTGGTTAGGACTTGGTGTTTTCACTGCTGGGGCCTGGCCTCAGTCCCTGGTCAGAGAACTAGGATCCTGCATGGTGAGTGGTGTGGCCCAAAAGAAAAGGCAAAAAGCAGAGGGAGGAAAAGGAAGAGGGAGAGAGAGGAGAACTGTGCCTGTGGAGGTCTGGGATAAGCCTGAGGGGGATGACCTGTGCTCTGTGTGAACTCACACCTGGGGACAGGCTCGGGAAGTCTCAGTGGATGCCAAAGAGGACAAGTATTGATGACCAAACACCAGAAGTATTTGATCCCCTCTCTCCATGCCTGTAGCACATCAGCAGCCCTCTAGAAAATTAGAGGCACCTCTGGAGAGAATGGCTGGGGAGTCCCTGCAGAAATAAAGATTTAAGTCCTTGCTACCTAATGGAACAGGGGCTGGAAGACGAAATTGGGTTTGATTGCAGAAAACTAAGGAAGTTAACATGTCTTAAACATCTGAGTTTGCATCCTGATATTTATATCCACTATTTTTATACCCACTATTTCATTATTGTTTGATTTTTTAAAATAAGACTATAAACCTATAATATTTGTGTAAATTAAAAACGATTTTTTAAAATGTTTCCATTTACATGGGGTACCTAGACTAGTCAAATTCATAGAGACAGAAAGCAGAATAGTAATTGCCAGGGGCTGGGGACAGGAGAAAGGGAGTTAGCATTGAGTTATTTATTTTTGCCTACGTTGGATCTTCACTGCTATGTGCAGGCTTTTCTCCAGTTGCGGTGAGCAGGGTCTACCCTAGAGTTGTGGTGTGGGCTTCTTGTTGCCGTGGGCTTATCTTGTTGCAGAGCATGTGTTCTAGACACTTGGGCTTCAGTAGTCGTGGCACGGGTCTTAGCTGCTGTGTGATATGTGGGATTTTAGCTACCCAACCGGGGATCGAACCCGTGTCCCCTGCATTGCAATGTGCAGTCTTAACCACTGGACCACCAGGGAAGCCCCGGGAGTTAGTATTTAACAGGTATGGAGTTTCACTTTGGGAAGATGAACATTTCTGGTGATGGATGGTAGTGATGGCTGTACAATAATGTGAATGTAAATGTACATTTCAAACGGTTAAAATGGTAAACTTCATATTATGTGTATTTATCACAATCAAAAAATGAATGTAAAAAAAAAAAGATTGCTGCAAATTTACTGTAATAACTTTGATTCTGGATATTTCATGAAAAGTGGCGTGGTTCATATTCACTCCATTACCACTTACAGAGTGTCCTTCTGGCTAACTTTATGTCCATTGCAGGCCCCTAGGTTTGACAGCATGGCTCTATTTCTGAGTGCTTGCTTAGCCACCAGCTGGACAGCGGTTTGCCACTTCCTTCTCAGCTTGGTCACACATTCTCTTGGTGGCCCTCTTGTTGCAGATCCCAAAAGAGAAGTCAGTGGGCAGCTTGGGCTCTGTCTTAAACACCAAGAAACAGGACATAAAGCCAGTGACACCATCCTGGGGGCACAGTAAGCACCCTAGGTAGCCTGAGGCTGGCTCTGCCCTCCTCTGTTCCTAGCACACAGTGCCCTGAACATCTAACAAAGTTCTACTCAAGCTCTTGGTTTGGGGTCCCCATGAGGATGGAAAGAAAAACTTGTATTCTTTTGGAAGTCTTTCAACAGAAACATCTCCCTTAGCAACTGACTCGCTCTCTCTTTTGGCCATACTGTGTGGATTGAATCTGCAGTGGAAGCGTGGAGTCCTAACCACTGTGCTGCCAGGGAATTCCCAGCAATCGACTCTCAAAACCACCCCTCTAGTCAGAATAGATTTCAATAGGGAGACTGTAAACAGAAATGATGAGGATTCCTCCAATCAGCAGATATTTCTTGAGCACGTCCGTGTGTTCAGCATCACTGTAGGATCTTTGGATAAATGTATATTAGACAAATTGCACCTAATCATGAAGGTGAACTTTCCAGATCAGAAGCAACCAGAAAACAAACAAAAACCTACAACATGTCACTGTGGTGCTGCTGTAAAAGAGCAATGCAGTCTGGCAAAGCCAAGGATGGCTTCCCAGAGGGGATGAGACTAGGGCGGGGATGAGACTAGGGCGAGGCCCTGAAAAAGGGCTTGGATTTGAATAGGAAAGAGAGGCAACAGAGAATTTTTTGAGGGAAGCCACACACAAAGGAAGTAGGAGATTGTGTGTAGAGGATTTGTTGTGAGTCATTCCTGGAGTACATCCTGTGTGCTGAGGCATGACACTAAGCAATGGGAAACAGACCACCTGTCCTCAAGGAGCTCTGGGAAACGGTGAATGAAGGGGCTACTAAAGCAAATACAGGTGATGTGTATTAGTCTACAAGAATGTTAAGCCCCCAGAAAGTAGAAACCTTACCTGTTCTGTTCATCTCTATATCCTAAGTACCTAGAACAGTGCCAGGCACAACTATGTGCCCAGTAATTGCATACTGAATGAATTCATGCTGCAATGGAGATGTATAACAGCAATATTGATAGTTACCATTTATGGAGCACACACATGTGCCAGACAATATGCTAAGAGTTTTACATACATCGTCCTATTTTATTCTCCAGCATTTTGAGAGTACTATAATTATCTCATTTCACAGACTTGGAAACCAAGGCTTATAGAAGTTAACACTTGCCTTAAGGTTACCTAAACTCTTAAGTGACAGAACAGAGATTTGAATACAGAATTCAAAATTGCCTAACTTCACTATCCATCCTCTGAACATAGAGTCAAAATGCTGTTTGGGGAAGTTTGTCTACTAGCTGACTGAAATGTGCAGAGAAATACTCAAGAAAGTGAGACTATTGCAATGAAAAATAGCAACAGCAACACGTATAAACTAAAGCAGTTACAGGAGAAAAGAAGAAAGGATATACTTTCAGGGGACTTCAGTTCAGTTCAGTCGCTCAGCTGTGTCTAACACTTTGCGACCTCATGGACTGCAGCATGCCAGGCTTCCCTGTCCATTACCAACTCCTAGAGCTCTTTTTCTTGGGGATGATTTTGATCACTGCCTCCTGTACAATGTTAGAAACCTCAGCCTATAGTTCTTCAGGCACTCTGTCAATCAGATCTAATCCTTTGAATCTATTTGTCATTTCCACTGTATAATCATAAGGGATTTGATTTAGGTCATACTTGAATGGTCTAGTAGTTTTCCCTACTTTCTTCAATTTGAATATGGATTTGGCAATAAAGAGTTCATGATCTGAGCCACAGTCCACTCCTGGTCTTGTTTTTGCTGACTGTATAGAGCTTCTCCATCTTCGGCTGCAAAGAATATAATCAATCTGATTTCTGTATTGAGCATCTGGTGACGTCCATGTGTAGAGTTGTCTTTTGTGTTGTGGGAAGAGGGTGATTGTTATGACCAGTGCGTTCTCTTGGCAAAATTCTGTTAACCTTTGCCCTGCTTCATTTTGTACTCCAAGGCCAAACTTGCCTGTTACTCCAGGTATCTACTGATTTCCTACTTTTGCATTTTAGTACTCTATGATGAAAAGGACATCATTCTGGTGTTAATTCTAGAAGGTCTTGTAGGTCATCATAGAACCATTCAGCTTCAGCTTCTTCAGCATTAGTGGTTGGGGCATAGACTTGGATTACTGATATTGAGTGATTTGCCTTGGAAATGAACAGAAATCATTCTGTTGTTTTTGAGATTGCACTCAAGTACTGCACTTCAGACTGTTTTGTTGGCTATGATGGGTACTTCATTTCTTCTAAGGGATTCTTGTCCACAGTAGTAGATATAATGGTCATCTGAATTAAATTCTCCTATTCCCATCCATTTTAGTTAGTTGATTCCTAAAATGTCTATGTTCACTCTTGCAGTCTCCTGTTTGACCACTTCAAATTTGTCTTGATTCATGGACCTAACATTCCAGGTTCCTACGCAGCCCTTTGAAATCCCCTTCAAAGGGCTTCTAAAGAAAGTTCAGGGCTTGGTGACTTATTTGATACATGGGATGACCAAATTTCTCGGCTGGAAATACAAAGAACGGTGGTAGCCCCAAGAGAAATAGCTTTTCTCTAATTCCAGTTTGACAGTACACTGGATAGATAGATTTTAGACAGACGACTCTAATCTCTAGATTTGTCAGTTCCACAAAACAGTCAGGAGCTGGGTGTCCACAGTAACGGCAAGTCAGATTGAAAAGTCATTCTGGAGGGCAGAATGATAAAAGCGAGAAAGAAAGAAAGGAAAGAAGGGGGAAAAAAGAGAGCGAGGGTGCACAGATAAGTCTTTCCTAGGAGCGGTCGCATCCCGGAGACCAGCGGGCACTACAAAGGGAAAGGTGGGGCTTATCTAAGAACTACAACTCCCAGTAGGCATCGAGAAGAGCAACCAAGCTTCCGGCCAGAGCTTATTTCCGGTCTTTCGGGTGCTGACGCTCTCTTCCGGTTTTGAAGGCCCCTGAAAGGGTTTGGGGGATGTGCACGGTGAGTCCCGACAAGTGGGAGCAGGGGAATCTTGTGTCCTCACTACATTCAGCGGCTAAAAGTTAGCTCCAGGAGGTCAGGGAGGAGAGGGCATGCTGGCGGGAGGACGTGTAATCTTGGCAAGAATGGGGGAGGGGACTGGGGCCACGAAGGGCCCCAGAAAGGGATGTGGAGGGCGAGGACGAATGGGATCCCTGGGAAAGGATGGAGGGTGGGATGCAAGAGCGTGGGGGAGGACCCCGCGAGCGCGCCGTGGGATCCCAGGGGAGCTGGTGGAGGAGGACCAGAGGGAAGGTAGCAGCCGTGGGGTGCTTCTGCGTAAAGGAAAGCTAGAGGCTGCTGTGGGTCCGAGATCGGCCGAATCCGGCAGCCCAAGGAGCGTGGGCTCATAGAGTCCTCTCAGAAGATCCTGCCAGTTAGGGAGCATCCAGGGCCCAGGTGGCTTAGAGACTGCTATGTTGGGAGGGGCTGCCGCTTTGACAGACTCAAAAGAGCTTTGACAGAGGTTGAAAGAGCTGTCAGGGAGCTTTTGGTGGTTTTACGTGCTTGGACTGACTGCTCGCTTTGCTTTTTTCTCCAAAGATGAGGCTGCTGGCATTCGCGGTGTTGGCTCTATTTGCTGTCACTCAAGCAGAGGAAGGAGCCAGGCTTTTGGCTTCCAAATCACTGCTGAACAGATATGCTGTGGAGGGGCGAGACCTGACCTTACAGTACAACATTTACAATGTTGGCTCAAGGTAAGGAGGCACTGGAGCTATAGGTTGGGTCCTTTTCAGGTTTCCTAAATTTCCTAGCTGGGAACAGGGACCAGCAGTGATTTATTTTTGGGAGATTTTCAGCAGCAGACATCATGAGTGAATGAATGAATATACTGCTGGATCTGCTTTTGGAAGAGGAGGACATATTCTTATCTAAGTTACAAGAAACCGTCTTCCACTTTTTTGACGTGAAAGAGTTTCAGAGTGGGGAAGAAGCAAGAATTGTGGTGACATAGGGAGAAGAAAATGAGAAGGCAGGAAATGTATAATCCTTTGTTACCTTAGGGATTTAGTTTCAGCTTCCTTTCTTAGATTGGCTTTTTTGTTGTCTTTCACTGTTTTAAAAAAGTAGACCTTTTATTTTGTTTGGTTGGGTTTTGGGTTGTGTGTTGTTTTTTTTTGCCACGCTGTGGGGCATGTGGAATCTTAGTTCCTTGAGCAGGGCTCAAACCTGAGTGTCCCACGTTGGAAGCACAGAGTCATAACCACTGGACTGCCAGAGAAGTTCCTTTTTATTTATTTATTTGGCTTCGTGTCGGGTCTTAGTTATGGCCTGCAGGATACTCATTACTGCGTCCCCTGGACCACCAGGAAAGTCCTCTCTTTTACTTTATTTCCTTGAATTTTCTTTTCCATATGCATTTTGCCCCTCTTCCCCTCCTTACACATATACACATACACACACACACACACACGTGAGAAAAAACTAGGGCAAAAATGGATTCGGGCCCATTCTTTCCTAGATACTTTGAGTATTTTATTTTGGTGCCCAGAATCCAGGCCTTGAGTGCAATTCTTCAGTGTAACTACGTAACTCATATCTGTCTTTTGTAGTTCTGATTTTTTAGGACAGGCAGACAGATTTGATTGCTAACTGCTTTAATTTTATAGCCATTACTTACTAACCTTTCTTTGTTTCCTCCATTCTTTAGTGCTGCATTAGATGTGGAATTATCTGATGATTCCTTCCCTCCAGAAGACTTTGGCATTGTCTCTGGAATGCTCAACGTCAAATGGGACCGGATTGCTCCGTATCCTCTTGACACTGGCTGATGAAGGCTAATGGGATGTTGGGAGGGATGTTGCCAGCAAAGCAGTAGGGTCACATCAGTCTAAGTGTATATGGCCATTCTTGCCACCTCTCTGGATAAGATGTGGCAAGAGAGACTAGTAACAATTGTGTGTGCATGATTTAGGGTGGACCTGAGGAAGGAGTTTCCTGAAGTTTAGGTTATAAAGCCCTAAAACATTCCATATTGGGAGAATGTAGACAGATATCTTTAAGGTGCTTTTAAAAGAAATTCTGTGGGATGCTAGTGTGATCTGGGTGACCTTTTTAAAGGCTCTTCTTATTCAGTGAACCCCTTATTTGGATCAACTGGTAATTTCTTGAGTGTTTTTAAAATGCATTCTTTATTCATTTATTTTTGGCTACACTGGGTCTTCGTTGCTGTCTGCAGGCTTTCCCTAGTTGCGGCACGCGGGGTTTCCTCTTGAGGTGGCACGTGGGCTTGTCGTTGCAGTGGCTTCTCTTGTGGAGCGCGAGCTGTAGGGAAATCGGCTTCAGTAGCTGTGGTGCACAGGCTTAGTTGTCTTCCCGGACCAGGGATCAAACCCCTGTCCCCTGCATTGGCAGGCAGATTCTTTACCACTGGGCCATCAGGGAAGGTTCCTTCCTGAGTGTTTTGATTTAGATTATTTTTTTCCCTTGTGAGTTACAGTATATTTAGATTTTCTGACAAGGGTAAGTGTTCTCTTTGTATTGTTTTTGTTTTGTATTTTCAAGAATTTCCTTCAGTTATAGGCAGCAAAAGGTTTTCTGTGACCGTAAGTGACTAATTTTTCATCTGTATTGTTTTATAACATTTCAATATTGAATACGTCATAGACCTCTTAAAACTTGATTAAAAAGATATCATATAATACCACCCACTTCAGGCTTAGGTACAAAGCCTGTGTTTATTACTTTTGCAGAGTATTTTAGATATGAAATATTACATGTGTTAGCAACTCTTTTTGTGAACGTGCATTTAGTCCCTAAGTTGAAAGTTTGTTACGACTGTAGCTTCATCCTTTTCCCTCCTTAACTCTGAGTCAGTGCTAGCAACGTCTCCCACACCGTGGTCCTGCGCCCTCTCAAGGCTGGTTATTTCAACTTCACCTCAGCAACTGTGACATACCTGGCCCAGGAGGATGGGCCTGTTGTGGTGAGTCACCCACACCCTTAGCTGGCTGGGGCTCAGCTCTGCCTTCCTTTGCAGTCTCTTGCAGAAAATCTCCAGAGCAGGCGCTAAATTCTGAGGAAGTTAAGAAGGACCCAAAACTTGAGGTATTGTGGTAGGAAGGAGCATATTTCAAAGTATGTTATAAAGTCTCAAAATCAAGCAGTGAAATGAACAGGAAGGAGTACTGCCTGGTTGCCTGCCTTCTCCTTCACCTTCGTTCTGTGCGGTGTCAGGTGCCCTCTGCTTTTGTACCATGCTTGCCTTTCCAGTCCACCTTCTATGCTGCCGTCAGATCACTCCCTGTCTCCGCTGTGTCTGTGTCTCTCCGTTGCTTAGAATGCGCCTGCTTCTCCCATCAGGGCCACGCTTTTCCTTGCATACCCTTCAGTAGTCTTGCTGGGTTCTGCCTCTCCCTCCAGTTCTCTACCCGCCAGGATCCTCTGTCCAATGAGGCCAAGCGCCTCCTCTGTCTCAGTGCTCCTCGTTTCCACTCTGCCTTTGTTCTCTGTCTGAAGTACTCTCTCTCCTCCACTTCATTATCTGGCACCTTCTCAAGACCCAGTTCTGAACTGCATCTCCTTGATTCTGTCTCCTGCTTTTACAATTCATATGGCTCTTTCCTACTCATTCTTTCACTAAACATTCATTGACTGCATCAAAACGTCTGTAGCTCTTAAAATCCATGCCGCTTGAACATTTAATTATTGACTGTCTTCAGTAGTTCTCTCTTATATCTAGGTCTTTTCCCTCACCCCCACCTCTCAGTTTAATTATAAATGCCTCGAGGTGAGGGACTGTGTCTTAGATTTCCTTCTGTTTCCCATATAGGGTAGAAGTCCAATGTAAACAGTCTTTTGATTGATTGATGTAAAGGTCAGCAGACATTTACTGAGCCCCCGCAATGTGCTAGATGATAGGAAATACAAAGAAGATTAATAAAATACTGTCGTAGGCCTCAAAAAGCTTAGGTCATGAATTTATAAATACACATGGGCTTTAGGCTCCTTAGTGAGTGCACAGTGGGGAAGGGACTTAACATAGTCAACCATAGAACTATAAGAAATTCAAGAGACTCAAACCTTCATTGCAGTCTCCGAATTATGAACCTGTGGAAATATATTCTTGTAATTCTGGTTATATTATTTTCACATCTTCCATCCTGTGTGCTTTAAGAACCTCGTTTGGGATTCCCTGGTTCCACCTGGTCCTTGATGGGTTAAAAGACACAGACGTCAAGGCTCAGCTGCCACTTTAGAACAAAGTTGTTTGCCATGTGCTCCAAAGTCTTGGCCTGCTCTCCAAGACGAAGGAATGTGGGGCAGACTCAGCCCCTCCTCTGGTAATGTACATTTGGGTAGGGCTTGAGACTTTATGGAATCCTTCTCATTATTTCATTGGAGCCTCATGTCAGCTCGTGAGTTACAGAAGAGTGTTTCCACTTAAGGAATGGGGAAATGACTGCCAAGGGCAGAAGGGCCAGTGGTGGTGAGCAGCTCTCTCCAGAGTCTGAGGCTGAGGTAGAATGATCTGGCTTTAATTACCACAGCATACCTGGCCTACCTTTTTTTTTTTTCTTTTTTTAAGTAAATGCTCATCAAGTGTCTCCTGGCTCCTAATTTGCTCATCTTTACAACACACGAAAGAACCATCCATCTTCTCTAGTTCAAAAAGTTTTCCTCATCTGGATGTTTCTTGGGCCTTTGGGAACTAAGACTCTATTGCTTAGAACTGGGTTCGTTGAAAAACTGCCTTTTTCCCAAATGAGAAAGAGCTGAAGACTTGCCTTCTTTTCTTCTTTTCAGATCGGCTTTACCAGTGCACCGGGACAGGGAGGAATCCTGGCTCAGCGGGAGTTTGATCGAAGATTCTCCCCCCATTTTGTAAGCTTTGCAGGCCTCATCATTCCCCTGGCAGGAGAACACCCTTTTTGTTGTGAGACCTCTTGGCCTCCTTAGAAGATACGTATAGTTGGTTGGTTCTTGTCATATCTGTTTTTTGGTGTCTGGTACACACAGCCATCAAACATCATGATTTAACCATGGCTAGAGATTTTTGGCAATGAGATCACAGTTGCCAGAACCAAAAAAAAAAAAAAATGCCGTTTTTCTCTGCTCAGCCTTGAGTAAAGCCCCACCTTGGAGTCCTGGGTCTAATTCAAGGATGAAAAGAGTATCTGCTTAGATTCAAAGAGTCGCCAAGCATTGGGAGGTTAAATGGGAACTTTGTTGTAGTCTAGTCTAGGAGAGAATTTTTTGAAGATTTGCCTAAAGTACTGAATGAGGAGATTCATTTATTCATTCCTTCAGGGAATAATTATGAGGTTCCAAATTACGTGCTCACTTCTGTGCTTTGCTTGGAGAAACCAGTGCAAGACACAGTCCCTCCCATTGAAGATCTTATGGGCTTATGGAGGCCTCAGTGGAGGGAACTGCTGTGATAGCAGTCATACACAGGGCTCAGGAGGAGATGCAGCGGGAACACCTAACCTGATGTTGAGAGTCAGGGAGGATTTTCCGGGGGATAGAGGTTTCACTAATTAAAGAGGAGGTAAGGAAGGGGACGCACCCCAGGAAGAGGGAGTAGCTCTGAAGTGAGAAAAAGCGTGGAGTCCAGGAATAGCAGGTAGTTTCGGAAGGCTGGAGGGCGGCATGTGACGCAGAGGAATGGAAGAGAGAGGCTGGCAGTGTGGGCCAGAGTTAGTTTGCAGGAGGCTTGACTGTCAGGGCAACACCTGGACATCTCCCTCCTCAAAGATTGTCTGGAAGAGAGAAGCTTCTCTTCCAGAGTGGATTGGGTCAGGTGAGGCCTTTGGTTTCATAGCTCGAAAGGGTGGTCTTTAGTGAGCCATTCTGTGTCCGGAGTGGCCAGAGAGGAGCCTTCCTGCTGACGCTCTGCTTATTTGGGCTGGCTGCTCCCTTTTCTCATTGGACCCTTCCATCCTAGTCCCGTCCTGTGCCCTAATCCAGGCTTCTAAGCAAGGCCTTTGTTGTCTTCCACAGCTGGACTGGGCAGCCTTCGGGGTCATGACCCTCCCTTCTATTGGCGTCCCCCTGCTGTTGTGGTACTCCAGCAAGAGGAAATATGACACCCCCAAAACCAAGAAGAACTGAGTGGGGCTTCCACAGCCCTCCCCGCCCAAGAAATCCAGGTGCTTTCCAGACTCCAAAGGGAATCTCAAATGCAGTGTCTTCTCCTTAAGCCCCTGGCCATCTTCTCCTGGATCCTGTCCTGCTCTAACTAGAGCGAAGGACTAGGCCTGGGAGTCTGTGAGCGCCTCTTTGGTTCCATCATGAAGCCGGACAAACAGGAACGCCTTCGGCAGCCGTCGTGACCTCGGGGCCCTGTGTTGCAGCACTGAGGTGCCGGGGGTGTGTTGCTGGCTATGTGAACTCTCAGAGGTCCAGGAAAGGGCATTTCGGAGGCTGCCTGACACCACCCCATCCCCCACCACCCCTCTCAAAAGAGGGTGGAAGATAAGATGAAAGCTGTGGGACTCTTGGAGGCTACCCAGTCTCTGTACTGGCTTAGAAAGTTCTTACCAAATGGGGTTTTCTAATAAAAACAAATGCCACCCTGACTTGTCTGTTTCCCCATCACCTGGATGAACTCAGGTTACTGTTGGTACACAGGCCCTGACTACTCAGGCTCCTGGACAAGTGAGCTGAACTCCTGCCTCCTTGCTCCGGGGAGTGTGGGTCCTGTCCCCCAGAGGCATTCTGTCCATCCACCTTCATGACCGTCTTTGCTTCTGTCTCTTGTTTCCCTGTTTTCACCAGTCACCACACGCTCAGTCATGTCCAATTCTTTGCAACCTCATGGACTATAACCTGCCAGGCTCCTCAGGCCATGGAAGTTTCCAGGCAAGAATACTGGAGCAGATTGCTATTTTCTCCTCCAGGGGATCTTCCTGACCCAGGGACCAAACCCTTGTCTCCTGCTTTGGCAGGCAGATTCTCTGTGCCAGTCACCATCCAGGCAAGAATACTGGAGCAGATTGCTATTTTCTCCTCCAGGGGATCTTCCTGACCCAGGGACCAAACCCTTGTCTCCTGCTTTGGCAGGCAGATTCTCTGTGCCAGTCACCATATATTCCCCTAAACCTTCCTTGCTTGTGAGCTCCTCTCCACAGTAGAGGAGGGAAAATGGGGAAAGATGGTCTGCATTGTTATATCCCCAGATCTTCAGAGAGCAATTTAGTTCATTATTTTTAAAAAACTATTCATTTGGCTGTGTCAGGTCTTGGTTGTGGAATGTGGGCTTAGTTACTTTGCCTCGTGGGATCTTAGTTCCCCGACCAGGGATTGAACTTGTGTCCCTTGCACTGCAAGCTGTATTCTTAACCACTGGACCAAGGAAGTCCCTTCACTGACTGTTTTTGAAAAGCTATCGATTACACCTGATCTAGCCCTTCCTGTGTTGAAGACTTAGCTTTTCTCAAGTTTAAGCTTATTTTAATGTCTCTGCTTTGAGCTCAGGCCAGGCCGAAGCGCCTGAACCCCCCGAGTTGTTACCTAAGCACAGCCTGTGGAAAGGCAGTGGGTTTTGGCTGTAGCAGCAGTGGGGAGAAGCCACTCTGAGCTGACTCTGTCCAACCCAGGAATGCCGTGGTCCGAGAACAGCCTCCCCGGCAGGAGAGAAACCCAACAAACACCCGCTTTGTTCCTGCCACCGTTTCTCAGCTTAGATTCTGGTGGGGTATGGGAGCAGTCAGTGCTGCCCAACTGGTTTAACCTTTCCTTCGCCCAGCAGTTGGAGCCTCTGGGCTGAAGGATGAAAAGGACATGGAGACAACGGGAGGCTCTGAATGGAGTAGCCCTCCACCAGCTCACATCCCTCCTTCAGGGCCTGCGGCTCGGACACCCCAGGACTGGCCAGGTCAGAAGGCAAGGAGGATGTGTTTGCTTTTGTTCACTGTGTTGCTGGTGGAGACTTGGGATCTGCTCAGGAGAATGGGGGAAAGGACAGTGAATCAGAAGCTTGGGGTTGAGAACAAGTATAGGGAAGGAAAAGGGAGCTAGTTTGATATGTATTGTCTTCCTCTTTAGCACTATAAGATGTTAGTCTTTGGAGGCGGGAACTCACTGCCACCTGTGTGGTGTCTGCTGGAAACAGTGAGGAGTTAACCTGTAGGAGGAGGAGTTCTGGTTTAGAGGCTAGGATAACCTTCATAACTTGGGAAGGCAATATGAGATTTCTTCCTCAGTCTGAGTGCTGGGAGGTACTCCTTTTCTGAAAGCTGGGGCAGTCTTTACCTTTCCTTGCAGAACTCCCACTTCGCATCCTGGCTCTTGTTACAGAGAAGACTAAAGGGGAGCCCAGGTCTGACCCAGATGACAAGCAAGTGAAGGCAGGGTCACAGGCACCTTGGAAAAAGGCCAAAACCAGATACTTCATCTCTTGAGAGACCAAATTCCTTGGAGTCAGGGTGGAATTTGAGCCTCCCTTAAGCAGTGGCGTTGGAGAATAGAAGAGCCTCTAAAATCTATAGATGGCGAGACTTAGCTGGAATAGTTACTTTAGGATTAAGCCCTCTTCGTGAGATAATTTAATGGAGGATGAGTAGCAGATAGTGCTTCACTCTAGTGAAAACCACCCTAGGAAGATGGGAACCCTGACCTCCAGATTTCGTGCAGGTCTGCAAAGGAGAGAGAAAGTAAGCACCCACCCCACATCCTTTCTGGAGATTGGGTACCCAACCTGAGAACTTCCTCCCTTAAAGGTAAAACATATAGTAACCCATCTGTCAATGTGTTCCAGATCCCCTCCACCCCCGGAAACCAGCCCTCTATCCTTCCTATGTCATGCAGGCTTTTAGCTGGCACTCGCTCACCCACACCCAGCCCCACTACCAGGAGGAGCCAGGGCCAAGATTATCACCTTTTTTACATCCTAGGCTTTGGGATTTCACCTGAAGAAAATCAATGGGAAATGGGGATAAGGATTCCCAAAAAGCTGGGGATAATGAAGCAGCCTGGTGACAGCATGGGAGTTTTCAAGGCTTGATAGCTGGAGAGAGCAGCTCAGGATGGTGGAAGGAACGCTGACCACAGACGCAGCAGCGCTGGGTCCCCGCTCACCTCCACCACCCACTCGCTGGCCGACTTCAGGTGAATCACGCCTCCTTCCGGGGCCTGTGTCCTCATCTGTATCATCACAGGATTGTTTAATCAGGATTTCTGAGGATCCTCCACCACAAAACAGGTAGCTGTTTCCCCTGTATTCTTGAAAGAAACAACTGGTATGGTCATATGGTTTGGAGCCCAGCCAGGTAGGAAAAGGGCTTCCCTGGCGGCTCAGACAGTAAAGAATCTGCCTACAATGTGGGAAACCTGGGTTTGATCCCTAGCTCGGGAAGACTCCCTGGAGAAGGGAATGACTATCCACTCCAGTATTCTTGTCTGGAGAATCCCATGGACAGAGGAGTCTGGCAGGCTACAGCCAGTGGGATCGCAAAGAGTCATGACTGAGCGACTAACAGTTTCACACAGATAGGAAAGAGCACACAGCTTCCACATCTGGCAACAGCTGCCCTCTTCCTCTCACCCAGAGTGAGGGTTTGAGAGCAAGGATGGACCATGGATCACATAATCTCATCTAATAGATGAGGGAAGGCAGAAAGTGGAGGGGCTTATCCAAGGTCACAGCAAGTGGCAGTTTTATTGAAGAGCATATTTATTGAGTATTATTTATATAATAACTATTATGGACCCAGCGTTTAAGTGCCACTATTTGTACATCTGTCATTCACTATCCCCATTGTACAGAGGCGGCGATGAGGCTACCAGAATAGGTAACTTCTCCAAGGCCCCTTACTAGGGAGTTGGCAGAGGCAGCCAAACTCTTCCAATTGCAGCATGTCCTTTCCACTAGACCATGGGCCTGGCAGGGAGGAGGCTCCCTGGTACCTCAGGAAGTCCAGTGTCTGCCCACGCCATCCTCTGCCCCAGGGAAGCAGGGAAGGTGAGTCAGCACCCCCAGAAGCGGTTATCAGGGAAGGGGGTGGAGAGCCCGTCAGATATCCTGTGCCTGGTATCCACAACACTCTGGGAGTGGAGCTGTGTGTGCCGAGCTGCCAGCTCACCCTGTTCCTGTTGGCCGAAGGAGGGCCGTCTTCAGATGCAGCTGCCCTTGTCAGCGCTCCTCCCTGCACTTTCATCACAGAAAATACAGTCTGTCCTCCTCCCCCTACTGTAACCTGCCTCTTAAAGGGAACCACCAGCACTTGGAAACCAGATTAGAGAGAGAGCAAAGGACCTCCCCGACCCCTCTAGGACCTTGCTGTGAAGTAGGGTGCCAACCATCGGCCTTTCCCTGAGATGTCCTCTTTTTCCTCTCAGCTCCACCCTGTCTCCACTCGCAGGTGGGTGAGGGTTCCCTGGGATGTCATTCCCAAATACTCTCCGCTCAGAGTGACCCCAGCTTGGCTTCCTGGATCTGTTTCCACCTGTGACTGAATCTGATGGCTGCCCTTTGGGGAATGTTAAAGACAGGAGAACCCAGGAATCCTCTGGACCAGCGTTGGCACCAAAGGGGTTAAAGACCGGAGCCCAGCACTGTCAAGGGTGTTTGAAGTAGGGCGGGGAAGGGAAGGGCTAGAGTTGTTGGAGAGGCAGCTGATCTGGACTGGAATGAGTCCCCCCCTGTCTCCTAAGCAAACTTCTGGACCATGAGCAATTCCCTTAAAAGGATCAAGAGAGAGGTACCCCCATTAAGGTGCTGGACTGGATTCTTAGAGGGGCTACCTGAAGCGGGACTTCCTCCCATATTGAAGTCACCAACCGAGGGCAAGAACGGGTCTCCCATCTTTGGGATATCTCCTGAGTCTGGTGAGTTTCCCTTTTCCCTTTCCCTGAGTCCTTCCTTCATGAGTGGGCATTCCCCAGAAGTAGAGATCTTCAGGAACCCCTCAGCACACCCAGGAAGTGGCAGAACAATTCTCCACCAGTCTCCTGTATTCGTTCCCGTTTTTAACTAAGGTGTATTCTGTTTGTGTCTGAGTGTGCACAGGTGTACAAACAGAAAATCACCAAAATGGCCAACAGTTAATTAGCACTACTTGTGCAACCAGTGATGCCAAAGCTTGTTTATGCACTCTTAATCCTCACAATCCTGATGAGGTTGGCATATCACAATCCCTGTATTAAACGTGAGGTTTATCCTTCTGTCCATGGGATTTTCCAGGCAAGAATACTGGGGTGGGTTGCCATTTCCTTCCCCAGGGGATCTTCCCAATGCAGGGATCAAAGCTGGGTCTCTTGCATTGGCAGGAGGCTTCTTTACCACTGAGCCACCAGGGAAGCCCAGTTAAACAGCTAACCCTTGTCAATTAAGAGGGATTCAAACTCAAGTTCACCTGGCAGCAAAGTCCATTATGATGTCTTCTAGTCTCTTTTTCTTACTCAAGAGGTATGGACAAAAAGGATGGCTAGAGTTTTAAAATCTCAAGTCCTAATTCACCCAGGGTCCCCTTCCTCTAAGGCCTGGCAGTACTCCCTTCATCCGTCTGAGTTAATTGTAAGATTTAAAGGGCCACCAACTCATGTCTGAGGCTCAGAGGCTTCCAGATTCCATATTACTCCATCCATTCAGATTAGGGGCTTCCTACTTCACCCACTACCTTTAGGTGTTCCCTGGGATCTAATGGGTTAATTCCTTGGGACTCTATGGTCAAAGTCTTCTCAGGTGTGTCCCTCTGAACCTCAGCCCTTCTCTTGCCCCACCCTTCTAGCATGGCACCCAGGATGCAGGCCAAGGAACTGACAGGAGGTGGAAAGGGACTGATTGGTTTTGCCCCTCTTATTCCCTAGCACCCACACATCATGGGCTAGCCTGGGTCCCAGCAAACCTCCGGTAAAAAAAGCACACAAGCCTAGCAGAAAGAAAGGACAGGATCCCTAGGTTCAGTTTGCAAATCTATTTAAAGAAAGAAAGAAGATGGTCACACTTGGAAGCCCAAGGCAGCAAAAGTCCTGATTGCTTTGTGAGCCTAACATATCAAAGAGGCGGGGGTGATTTGGGGTGGGTGTTTCAGATGCGTGATGGCTGCCCTTTATGGAGATGTGGTGGGACTTCCTTGATGGTCCAGCGCTTAAGGCTATGGGCTTCCACTGCACGGGTTCAATCCCTAGTCAGGGAATTAAGATTCTGCATTTTGAACTGTGGTGTTGGAAGACTCTTGAGGATCCCTTGGACTGCAAGGAGATCAAAACCAGTCAATCCTAAAGGAAATCAGCCCTGAATATTCATCGGAAGGACTGATGCTGAAGCTGAAGCTCCAATACTTTGGCCACCCGATGCGGAGAACTGACTCACTGGAAAAGACCCTGATGCTTGGAAAGATTGAAGGCAGGAGGAGAAGGGGATGACAGAGGACGAGATGGTTGGATGGCATCACCGACTCAATGGACATGAGTTTGAGCAAGCTCCAGGAGACAATGAAGGACAAGGAAGCCTGGAATGCTGCAGTCCATGGGGTCACAGAGAGTTGGACACGACTTAGTAACTTAACATATTTAGCATATATTTCTTTAGCACCTATCAGTGTCCGACAGGGCCCAGAAAGGTCTATGTGCAAACACAATGGTGGGGCACTGTGGTCATACATGACTGCTAGAAAAAGCATAGCTTTGACTGTACAGACCTTTGTTTGCAAAGTAGTATCTTTGCTTTTTAGTATGCTAAGTTTGTCATAGCTTTCCTTCCAAGGAGCAAGCATCTTAATTACAAAATTATAAAATTTAATTATGAAATGAACAGTGCCATAAGGCACTGCTGTCATTTAGTCACTAAGTCGTGTTCACCTCTTTTGCGGCCCCATGCAGTGTAACCCACCAGGCTCCTCTGTCCACGGGATTTTCTAGGCAAGAATGCCAGAGTAGGTTGCCATTTCCTTCTCCAGGGGATCTTCCCAACCCAAGGATCTAACCTGAATCTCTTGTACTGGCAGGTGGATTCTTAACCGCTGAGCCACCTGAAAAGCCCTCGCTTACACAATGTCAAGCACATACCAAAATCTTGCATGTCTCACACTGAGAAACAGAGCAGTGGTGAAGCCAAGTCAGGGTGAGGTGAGGCGGTATTAGAAACTTGGGTACTGTATGACCCGCTGTAGAATGGGGTGCTCGGGGAGCAGGAAGAGGTGGGAAGGAACTGTGGTTACTGAAGCCGCCTTTTTTTTTTTTTTTAAACTGAAACCTTCTTTAAAAGGTTTTTAAAAGGTCTTTAAAAGACCACCTGCTGTGGTCTTTTATGTGGGATACTGTTGGATTAATGATTTACTTTCTATGCAAGAAGAAGCAGGTGTATTAAATTTTGAACTATCAAAGGGTTTTCTATGACCCTGTCCCCCAGGGCTAGGAGACCCCGAGGAGAAGCCCACAGATCATGCCATCTGGCCTCTCACTTCCTCCCCATTCTTCACTTTCTAGTTTTTTCAGGTCTTCCCCGTTATTGCCCCCTTGGGGAGATTTAGGACCCCAGAGCCAGACCCAGGAAGCCACCCAGACTGTGAAGGGGCCTGGCAGCATTGCCCACCATCCCACATGCCCAGCTGTGTGGTTGCTCTCAGCAGTTCCTACCCTCAGTGTTTGCTGGCAGCAAACAGAAGCAGGCCCTCCCTGCCCACCACCCATCACCTCATTCAGATATCTAAGATCCAGAGGGAGTAGAAAGGACAAATTTAACTTACCCCCCATCTAATTTCTTCTGGAAGCTGCGTTCTCTCTTTGGCTGGTGTGGAGAGGGCAGAAATGATGATGAGAATGGGAGTGAATAACAACAGTGCTGGATTTCTTTTTTGTTTTTTTTTTTTCTTTTGGCCGAGCAGTTTGTGGGATGGACTCTTAGTTCCCTGACCAGGGATTGAACCTGTGGCCTCGGCAGTGAAAGCATGGAGTGCTAACCACTGGACTGCCAGAGAATTCCCCAGACTTCTTTCAAAGCTAGCCACTTGTGGTCACTGGGAGCTTGCCTTCTGGTTTCAGAGGAGAACTCAGGTTCTGCAGTGCGTTGGATCTGCTGTGAAAACTCAACTCTACCTCCTACAGCCCTGTGACCTTGAGCAAGTTACTTTCCCTCTCTGTGCTGCCTGTTTCTTCTGATGTAAAATAGGAATACTAATATCTATTTCAAGAAATGGTTGTGAGGGTCCCACAAGATGATGTAGGCACTGATTGTGGATTAAGCCTCTACCCCTGTAGGCTCAGATGCTACTTAGGAAATGGATGAGCTGGGGTCTTTGATGTCCCTCTTTCCTAAGCTGGTTGGAGATGCCTGGCTGGTGAGCAGTAAGCCTTACTGTCTCTCTGTAATCTCTTTTTCTCTCCTTCCTGAGATTCTGAGGCCCAGCTTCTCTAAATCAAGAGCCTGCAAACTTTTTCTGTAGAGACCCAGATAATAAATATTTTCGGCTTTACAGGCCATATGGTCTCTGTTGCAACTACCAACTTTGCTATCGTAATGCAAAAACAGCCATATACCGTATGTAAATGAATGAACATGGCTGTGTTCCAAGAAAACCCTTTATTTATGAGCACTGAAGTTTAAATTTCATATAATTTTTATGTATCACAAAGTAGTGTTCTTCTTTTGATTTTTTTCCCCCCAAGCATATAAAAAAGAAAACAGTACAGATTTGACCACAGGCCATAGTTTGCCAACCTCTGCTGCAAATCACCAGAGGCTATCTCCCCTCCCTTCTCTTTGAAGAGTGCAGGTTCATCAAGGTCCTTCTTGCTCTGGTTGTTTGCGTTCTTTTATATCAGAAGGACTTTATGATAATTAGTCCCCATCACAGTTGTTTTAGTGTCAGCCTGTGGGTTATTTATTCACTCTCTTTTTAAGAGATAACAGTGAGGTAACCATCATATAGCGCTTCTCTCTTGGGCCTTCCTCTCTCCAGAACCCCATTTCTCAATGCTCTGCCTTCTCTCTGCCTCTAAATAACAGCAACCACAACAATAGTAGCATTTACTAAGTGCCTAATATGTGCCAAGCACAGTATTAGTTGTATTTACCGACATTATCATTAAGTCTTTCAATATCCTTGCAAGGTAGTATTATCATTCCCATTTTACAGATGATTCCAGAGCTCAAACACATGAAATAAGCAATGTCATGTGGTTATTTATTGAGATGCCCAAGGTCACATGGTTTATGAAGGTGGCAGAGCTAGCAAATCTGCCGAACTTCAAAGCCACTGTAGCATCCTGAAGAAATTACGGTCTCGGAGTTCTGAATAAGAGAACTATTAAATAATAATTAAATAATACATGCCTCCATCTCAGCACACACTGGAATGTGTAACGAATCAATGGCGACTAGGGAAATGATGGAGATTACACACAGAGGAGAGATCAGGAGATGCTGATGGTCTATGTTGGTGGGGAAAGCATCTGATCCAGAGGCGGGAAGAAGAGTAAAGTGACTGAGAGCCCCTTCTGGCTTTCCTCCCCTGCCCCCATCCCCAGCATCTGATCCCAGACCTATTTCAGAATCTCCTATCTCTGCTCAGCGGAAGCAGTGATGTGACACGATGTGATCTCATTCAGGAGCTAAATAAAGCCATTGTGTGAGCCCCAGCCCTGGCCGCTCCCTTGTACCATTTCCTGAGCTCAGGAACCCAGGGAAAGATGGGAGGGGGCTGGGAGAGAACTGATGTGAAGAGCAGCAAGGAAGGGAACGTAGAGCCACAGAAAGCGGAGGGCGGAATATCTCTGGGAGGGGGATGAGGAAGCCTTGCTAAACCTCATCACTTTGAAGGAGAGAATGAAAGTTATTGACATTATACCATGAAGGAGTGGAATTTAGAAAACAGAAAAACTTTCCCAAGAATGGAATGAAGATATGAGGGAGAAGGAGTCCAGTGAATTCCATTTTCACAGAGGGCGGAGACCATGAATGACATGACAGAAGAGGTTAGAAAGAGGGCAGATCTTTGAGCAGAGGTCAGATTCAAGGTGGTCTCAGTTGGAGGAAGGAGGGTGAGATCCCAGGACATGAAGATCTCAGGATTAAAAATGTCTGTCCACCAGGCTAAGGCAGCAAGGTACCACCTCCAGCAGGAAGCATCTCCAGGGATGGAGGGAAAAGAAAGGGCTTCCATTCACTGTTTTTCATTCATCCAGTCAAATCCACCCCATGAGCAAAATCCAGCCAGGAAGAGCAGGTAGAAGCTGGGTACAGGTGTGTAGGTCTAACAGCTTTTTCTCTTTTGTGAGGTCATTGAATGCCAGATCCAAGGTCCGCATGGTGCCCCTCAGTGCCCATTTCTGTCCTATTCCCAGCCCCTGTTGCTCTTTTTCTAGTGAGCACCCCGAGTTCCTACTCTTTCCTCCCTCCCAGCTTCCCTCAATACTTTTTTGTCAGTACCTCCCTCCCCTTGCCCCAAATCTCAGCTTTGAGACCCCTGGTTGGCAGGGATCATGCTGTGGCCCTCAGGCTCTGTCCTGCTCCTTGCAGAACTGCCCATCCCGTTTATTTTATTGTTTAAAAATATCTGTATTTGGCCGTGTCGAGTCTTAGGGTCTTCTAAGATGGGATGTGGGATGTTTCGTTGCGGCGCATGGACTCTCTAGTTGAGGCATGTGGGCTTAGTTGCCCTGTAGCACGTGGGATCCCAGTTCCCTGACCAGGGATCGAACCCACGTCCCCAGCTTTGCAAGGCGGATTCTTAACCACTGGACCACTAGGGAAGTCACCGGGCCATCCTGTTTACAGATGGCACATCAGATGACACGAGGCCCAAGTCTGTGGACACAGAGGATGGGTCCCAGTGGCTGGACGAGAGGCCCCCTCTATGTGGCTTCCCGATGTGCTGAGACACCAGGCCTGGGCTGGTCTCCTAGGCCTCTCCTTTCCTATTCTTAGACCCACCCGGCAGGGCAGCAGAATCCACCTGCAGAGGCCTGAGTACTTGTGTCCTCCCTTCCCCATGGTAGACAGGCGTGCAGTGGGGCACAGGCACCATCTCCGTGGTCCTGTCTGCAGCGGCAGCAGGTTGCAGTGAGAGAGGGAGCAGTAGCTGGAAGGGACGACTTTCCAACAACCTGGACTTTAGGGGTGTGTGTGTGTTTGTGTGTGTCGGGGGCAGGGAATAAAATAACCTGCGGAAGGCTTGACGCCCTCACAGGAAGCCTGGGAGGAGGGCGAGTTCTGGCTCATTGCTTCCTGGTCCTCCTGGGTCCTCCCAGCATCTCAGTTGCTTCTCTCCTGGGGGAAGAGGAGCCTGGGAAACTCATTCTAGCAGAAGTTCTGCAGAGACGGGGCCTGGGAGGGAGTGCAGAGGTAGATGCCGCTGATGTGAGCTGCCCTCCCGCCCCTCCGCCACCTTGAAACTCTGGTATTTGGTACTTGTTTCTGGAGCGGGGCTTATCATTTTCAACTTTAAGAGCTCCTGAGGGTTCTTAACTCTGAGACACACTGAGGCAAGCCCTGACAGCCTCCAGGAGTGTTGGGCTATGAGAACAATGCCTACCTGGAAGAGAGAGTGAAGGAATTTCAACATGGCTAATTTGGGGGCCCTTTGCTCTGCTCCGTGGGGAGAGGTCAGAATAGCTGTCTTTACTGCCCAAAGGACAGGAGTCTTAGAAGGAAGAAGTCATAATACTGTCACTCACGCACCTTTTCTCCCTGCTGTTTTATTTGCCTAGACTCCTCCCTCTCCAACGTGGCCAAATCCTAACCACTCCACCCTTCCAGGCCCATCTCAAAGGCTATTTACTTCCTTCTGTTTCCCTTTTCCGAGTCCTCCAACTGGTTATATGTACTCAGCACAAAGCCTTCTTTTTTGAAACTTTTCTTGTGACATTTGACAAATCCTGGCCAGTTGTTTGTGATCTGTGCTTTTGTCTGCGTGCACACATGCTCGCACTCACTCACCAGAATGAATTCCTTGAGGGTAGGAACAATATCTATTTCTCTTTGCTTGGCATGGCTTCCTGTCAGATAGGTGCTCATCAGATGGAATGATAATGAGTGAACGAGGGTGTCATTATGTACTGGACAGAACACTAGACTGGGAGTCAGAAAACCCACGTTCCTGGTTTGACTCCTCAGCTAATTCTTTGTGTAATCTTGAGCCAACCATCCTCCAGTTCTGTGCCTTGGGGAAGGGAGGAGTGGGTAACAGGATACGCTAGGCCTGGCTGACTATGACACTTTCCTAGTTCCAAGGTTCCAGAGTTCTAGAACTCTGCTCAGCATTCTCTGTCTTCTTGATTCAGACTGGCCTGTGTGCGGCTTCCATGAACAGAGAAGTCCCAGAGGTGTTCCTCGCAGGTGGAGATCTGGTGCCCCGAGGCCACACTCGCCGCTGCCTCTCTGCGGTGGAGTCCAGAGCGCAGCTGGAGGAAGAGGAGGAGGAGGAGAATCAGAGGGAGGGGAGAAAAAAGGAGGGCGAAGCCTTCCATGCTGTGCCCCTCCGAAGGTCGGGCGCTTTTCGTGCCCACAGCCACAACTACGACCCCTTCAAAAGGCATAGCTGGGGGCCGGGCAGGGAGCTCCAGGATCCACTGAACAGGTAAAACACCGGAGACCTCCTGTCTCTCCTCTCAAGTCCTAGACCCTGGAGAAAGTGGTTGGGAAGGAATGACAGGAGTTGAAGAGGCCTGGGCCCCTAGCCTCTTGCCTGGAGAGTCTGAACCCAGGCCTGTGGCAGGCCTCTGAGGAGAATGGACCCTGCCTTTCAGTATGTGGCTCTCTCTAGTGTCCTAGCCCCTTCCTTCTACTAGTCTCCAGGGCAGTGGGTGAGACTGGAGAAGGGGAGGTGTGGAGGGGAGGTGAGAAGCAGGACACTCGGGTCTTACTGCCTCCTCCTCCCACTTGCGTTTAGCACATACAGCAGAGTTAGAGCTGGAAGGGACTCAGGGATCATACGGCCCAGTTGCCTCATTTTACACATGAGGAAACAGGCCCAGACAGCTTCGGAAGTTTTCTTGAGCCGTGCTCCCAGGGTTGGGACATGGGACCTAGCCCCCTTTCCCAAATTGCTGCCCGCCTGATGGTGCAGGCTGAGGCAGGCCCATGGTGTTTTGACATCGTAGTCCAGCCCTACAATGGGTGAAGACCTCCTCTTGCTCAGGGTTCTATATATGCATGACAAACCGGAAGTGAGGGACCCAGCTCTTCCCCTCTCCTGGAAAAACCCTGACCACTTCCCCAAAGACAGAGAGGAAGCCAGAAAGAGAAGGCCTGGGGGTCAGCATGAAGGGTTCAGTGTGAGTGGTGCCTGTGAGTGCCTGCCAGCCTTGGAAGGGCCTGTCTCTCTGCTTTGGCAATGGTCCCCTTGGACAAATTATCTTAGCCTGGTGAGTAGACCAAACTTCTCGAGCTCCTGGATAGGGCTGGCTGGGTGTGTGAGAGGAGAGGACCCTTGCCCCTGAACTGGCTTGGGAGGGAACTTGGGTGAGAAGCCTGGTCTTCAGGACTCACGGCACCTTCCTAAGAGCAGCTTGTCCAAGGCAGAGATGCCTTTTGTGATGCCAGCTGTATCTCAGGATCTTCAAGGTTCACCTTCACGATCAGGCACTAATTCTGTCCCTTGGGTTGAGAAGGAAGGGCGCCCTAGGCACACCATTTATCTGAGTAGGGGCTAAGGTTCTCATCAGAACCCCCATCCCCTTTCCCTCCGCGCTGACCACCGGCCGTCTTCTGGAGGGCAGTACTGCCCTTTGACCAGCAGGGGTCATCCTTGCCCACAGCCAGTGCCACAGCCTTGCCCAAGCACAGCCCGAAAGGGAGGCCAGTTTGGGTCTGGCCTGCGCCTATGCCAACAGGAAGGGCTGGGCTGGGGGCAAGCAACAGGGACTGGGCTGAGGCGGTGTTTCTCCCTGGTGCCCGTCACTGGCCACTGGGTACGGAGGGCAGCGGTGGCAATGTGTGTTTCAGGAATAAACTGCAGGCATCGGCATGCACAAGCCCCAAGGAG
Source organism: Bos javanicus (assembly GCF_032452875.1). NCBI lineage: Eukaryota > Metazoa > Chordata > Mammalia > Artiodactyla > Bovidae > Bos > Bos javanicus. The sequence continues at coordinate 14,939,760 of NC_083870.1, forward strand.
CCCTCCTTACTGCGGAGCCAAGAGGAACTGGACTCCTTTCTGGACCTGCAGCACCAAGGTGGCCAACCCTCCTGCGTGGTATGGACAAACAAATCCCCATGGAAGCGCCCACCTTCCCCCCCCGCTCTCCTGCCCCTTTGCCTGTCCAACCACCAGTCTGTGCCTCTTCTGTTCTGCCAGCTGCTGAGGCTCTCTGTGCCCAGGGATCACTTTGACTTCATCTGACCAAATCTGAATCTGGCGTCTATACCCCTCTGTCTGCTTCCCTGGGTCTGTGGGCTCTGTTCCCCGGCCTTGGTATCCTGCCTCTGCCTCTTTCTCTGAGACCCTCTGTTCCCTGCTTTCTGTGTCTCTGTGCTGATGTGGGCATCTCTGCCTCTCTCTCAGTAAAAGGCCCCTGTTCCCCTAGTTATAACTACTTCTTTCTGTGGACCCCACATTTCTCAGATTTGGAGATGAACTTACTATTTGTAGGATGAAACTAGGCATCTGGTAACCCTGAAAACAAGATAATTACAGGACTATCAAGTAAGAAAGGATATAGAGATTGCTCAGGCTTCTGGCTTAGGGGACCATCACAGGGAAGATCTCAAACCAGGACCTAGGGACCACTGAGGATACACAGAGGTTTTAGAGACACCTCTGGGTCTGCTAGCTAAGAGTCCCTGAGTATAGTCAGCCCTCGGTATGCACAGGTTCAGCATCCATGGATTCAACCAAGCATGGGTCAAAAATACTTGAAAAAAAAAAAAATTCCAGAAAGTTCCAACGAAACTTGAATTTACCTTATGCTGGCAAATATTTACATAGCATTTACATTATGTTTGCAACTAATTTATGCGGCGTTTACATTGCATGAGGTATTATAATTAATCTAGAGCTGATTTAAAGTATATGGGAGGATGCGCATAGGTTATATGCAAATATTATGCCATTTTGCGTAAAGGACTTGAGCGTCCTTGGATTTTGGTATCCATGGGATCCTGGAATCAGTCCCCCGTGGATAATGAGGGACAGCTGTACACAGAAATGCCTCAAGCCCAGTGACTTAAGGTTACCTCCTGTCCAGCACATACTGGCCAGTGTACCCACCCGGCCTCAAGATCCAAGTGCCTGTGGCTCAGGCGAGAGGCTGAGAAGAAGGGGCTGTTACAGTCTGTCAGGGAAGCAGCAAAACCCATCTTATCCCAGGTCACACTTTTCTCCATCACCATTTCTGCATTTCTTCCCTCCAGCCCAGTTCGATGTGGTATAGTAGAAAGAACAGCGTTTGCGAGTCACACTAGTTGAACAATGCATTTCATCTTTCTGAAAATCAGGCTACTAAAACCTGTCTTTTCAAGTTGTGATTGTTAGACTGGGGAAAAAAGTGTTGAAGTGCCCAATACTGCGACTAATACATGGGAGACAGTGGTTTTTTTTTCCTCTTCTTCCCTCCAGGCCCTTCTTACTTATTTCCCTCCTCTTCACCTCTCTCTTTGTCCGGCTGCGCGCTTCCTGGTATTATATGTCTCCTTCTTTTCTCCCCTCTCTAGTGTTTGTGTTTTTGTTTTGTTTTTTTTCATGCCTTCCTTCTCTCATTCCTCTCCTGTCTTTATCTAAGTACTTCCCTTAAATTTCTCCTTGTCTGTCTGTTTTTTGCTTGTTTATTTGTCTGTTTCTTCCTGCAGCAGCAAGTTGGTGTAAGTCCTCTGCAGTGTCCATAGACTGAAAGTCTGAAATTCATTAAACTAGACTGGGGCTTGCAGACTGACCATGAGCCAAGTCTAGCTCAAAATTTATTTTGTTTGGCCAGCACGGTGTTTACAATTTCTAAAATTCAGATGTCCTTAGATGAGAGCTTTATCCTCCAGTTTGCCAGAGTTGCTAATATTCTGTATTGTATTTTTCCATTGTCTTAAATGTAATATTGAAAAATGAATGCCTAATCAACCAACCACCCATCTCAAGAACAAGAACATTACTAACACATTTATCTTTGCTTATGTCTGCCTCTCTTCTCTTATTCCCTTGCCTCCCCTCCAGAGGTAATCACTGTCTTCAATTTTCTTAATAACTCATTTACTTTTTAAGAGTAGTTTAAAAAATTGTTTTAGCACAAAGTATTACCTAGTAATACATTATTTCTTTTTTGTTTCTAACTTTAAAATCAATGATGTTAAAAAAAAATCAATGATGTTATATTCCACAAAATTTTCTATAACTTGCATTTTCACTCAGCATCCTGTTTCTAATTTTTATCTATGTGTTGCAAATGTAGTCCATTATTTTCATTCCAGTCTTCTGTTGATGGACATTTGTATAATTTCCATTCTTTGCTATCATGAAGAGTGTCATTATGAACATCCTTTTACCCATCTTCTGGTGCTCACTTGCAAGAATTTCTCTGCAGTATATCTTGGAGTAGGATTATTGGGTCACAGAGTATACAATGTTCATTTTTTTGAGATAACGAGAAACTTTTTATTTCTATCAGCAATACATAAGTGCTCCTGTTGATTCACATGCTTTCCAACATTTGGAATCATCAGATTTCTTAATTTTGTCAGTCTAGTGGTTATAAATCTCATTGTGGTTTTAATTTGAATTATCCTTATTACAAATGGGATTGGCATTTTTTTCCCTTTGCCTTGGTCATTTGTGTTTCCTCTTCTGTGAAGTTCCTTTTCCTATCTTTTGCCCACTTTTCTATTGGATTCTTTGAAGGTTTTTTCTTTATTGTTTTGAATGTGTTCTTTACATATCCTGAAACTAATCCTTTGTTGTTATATGTGTTGCAATGATCTTTTCTCAAGATTGAGAAAAGTGGTTTGACTTTTTCCTCTCTATAATGTCTTTAAAGAGACAGTTTCTTAATTTAGAAAGAACATATTTATTGAAGTATAACTTATGTATAAAACATGCATTAAAAACTTTTGAGATTTTGATTGGCGTTGCATTAAATCTAAAAATTATTTTAGGAAAAGTGGACATCTTTACCATATTGCTTCTTCCTACCCATGAAAACAGGATACTTCTCCATTCAATGTATTTCAATAAAGTTTTATCATATTTTTTCCATACTGTTTATAGATATATATTAGATGTTTTCTTAGGTATATTATACTTTTTTTTAAATCAAGATTTTATGGTGGCTCAGAGGTTAAAGTGTCTGCCTGCAATGCGGGAGACCTGGGTTTGATCCCTGGGTCGGGAAGATCTCCTGGAGAAGAAAATGGCAACCCACTCCAGTATTCTTGCCTGGAGAATCCCATGGACGGAGCAGCCTGGTGGGCTACAGTCCACGGGGTCACAGAGTCGGACACGACTGAACGACTTCACTTTCACTTTATTGAAGTACAGTTGATTTACAATGTTTCAAGTGTATAGCAAAATGATTCAGTTGTACGTGTATAGATAGGTAGGTATTCTTTTTCAGATCTATTTACATTATAAGTTATGGTCAAGTTTTTTTTTTTTTTTAAGATTTTAATTTTAGCCATTCTGGTGGGTGTTTTTGAATTGTCTCATTCTGGTTTTACATTTCATGTCCCTGTTGAAAAATTTTACTGGGCACCTTTTCATATTCTCATTGGCCATCCAAATACATTGTTTTGTGAAGTGTCTGTTCTAGTCTTTTGCTCAACATTTAAAACAGTTTGTCTTTCTCTTATTGATTTGTAAAAGCTCTTTATGTATTCTGGATTTGAGTCCTTTGCCAGATATGTGTATTGTGAATATCTTCTCACAGTCTTTGACTTGCATTTTTATTTTAATACTGTGTTTTAATAAACATGAGTTTTTAATTTAGATGAAGTCCAATTTATCAGTTTTTTAATGCTTAGTGCTTTTCGTCATGTTTAAGAAATCTTGCCTACCCCAAGAATGTGAAGATTTTTCTCTAATGTTTTCTTCTAGAAGCTTTATAGTTTTAGCTTTCATGTTTAGGTCTGTGACTTATCTAGGTTCTAGTATATAGAAGAAATTAAAAAGTTTTGGTTTTTTTCCCCCATAAAAATATATATTTTCTTCATTAAAAAAACTTACTTTCTTACCTGAATTGCTGTGGCATCTTTGTTGAAAATCAAGTGGGTGCATTTGTGTGAGTCTGTTTCCGGAGTCTATTCTCTGTTGCATTGATCTATTTGTCTATTTTTATGCCAGTATCACATTATCTTAGTTAATGTAGCTTTATTATGAAAGTGAAAGTGTTAGTCGCTTAGTCATATCCAACTCTTTGTGACCCCACACCCACAGACTGTAGCCCGCCAGACCCCTCCGTCCATGAAGTTTCCCAGGCAAGAATACTGAAGTGGGTAGCCATTCCTTTCTCCATAGATGAGTTTTTTTTCTTACAAGTTTTATTTATTTATCTATTTTTTTGGCTAATGTAGCTTTTACTGTAAATCTTAAAAATGTAGTGATTTAAGTTCTCCAACTTTCTTACTTTTCTTTAAAATTATCTTGGCTATTCTAGGTCCTTTATATCTCTATATGAATTTTATTTTATTTTTTTCTTTTTTTATTATTATCTTATGAATTTTAGAATCAGCTAAAATTCTTGCTGAATTTTTATTGAGATTATGTTGAATTTAAAGATTAATTTAAGAAAAACAGACTTCTTTCTAATATTGAATCTTCTTATCCATGAAAAATGATATCTCTAGTTAGTTAGGCTTTCTAAACAATATGTCTTTTAACAAAGTATTAGTTTTCTTCATACAGGTCGTCAATCTTTATTAGATTTATTTCTATGTGCCGTATAGATTCTGTTGCTATTATAAATGCTTTCTTATATAAAGAAATTGTGTTAATTGTATTTTATAATTATTTTTGGTTTATAGAAATGTAGTTGAATTAATTATAGTTATTCATCTTGTTAAACTCTCTTTTTTTCAGTTATAACAATTTGTGGATTTTCTTTTTGGCTTTTCTAAGTAGATAATTATGTCATCTTTAAATGAACTTTGTTTTCTTCTTTTCCAATAATTTCTTTCATTTCTTTTTCTTGCCCTACTGTGCTTGGCTAGGGGTCTATTGCAATGCTAAACAGTAATGGGGATAATGGCTATCCTTGTCTTTTAGAGGGAGTACATTTCATGTTTTACCATTAAAATTGATTTTTGGCTGTAAGGTTTTAAAAGATACTCTATCAAGTTAAAGGGCTTCCCTGGTGGCTCAGCTGGTAAAGAATCTGCCCACAACGCGGGAGACATGGGTTTGATCCCTGGATTGGGAAGATCCCCTGGAGAAGGGAACGCCCACACACTCCAGTATTCTGGCCTGTAGAATTCCATGGACTGTTGCAAAAGAGTCGGACACAACTGAGCTGAGCAACTTTCACTTCACTTCCTGAAGTTAAGGAAGATTCCTTCTATTGGTAACACTCAGGCCTTTGGTTTTACAATGAGTGAATGTTGGATTTTATCCTGTGATTTTTTTTTTTTGCTTTTACTGAGTTGGTAATGTTTTTTTCTCCTCTAATATTGTCATTGAGGTAAATTACATTTAAAGATTTTCCTCATCTTAAACCACCTTCATTTTTTAGGATAATTCCAACTCTTTCATGATGGATTCTCTTTCTTATGCGCTGCTGGAATTCATTTGTGGCATCAATTATCTATTGCTGCATAATAGATTAACCCCAAACTTAATGACTTAAAACAACCACCTTTTTTTCCCCCTTAGAGTGCTATGGATGGTTAATTTTGACTGAGCTTAGCTGGGTATTCTTCTGCCAGTTCTACGTGGCCTCACTTATGTGGTCACAGTTATCTGGTGGCTGAAAAGGACTGATGGTCAAGGATGGTGATATTCATGCCTGTGGGTTGTTAGGTTGCCTTGTTGTGATACTTTGGTTCTCATCCATATGGCTTCTCCATCACATGGAAATATCATTCTAAGTGGGCAAGAGAGGAAGCTTTGAGTTTCTTGAGGTATAGTCTCAAAAATCACATCATGCTACTTCTGTCACATTCTAGTCATCTTAGTAAGTCACAGGCCTGCCCAGATACAAAGAGTGAAGAAATAGATTCCTTCTTAATGGTAGGAGCTGTAAATAATTTGTGGCTATTAAGGCCATTTAAAATTTATTACAGTTTGCTAATATTTTGTTTGGAATGTTTGTACTTTGCATAAGAGAGATTGGCCCATAATTTTCCTTTGTCATATTGTCTACGTGTAGCTTAAGAATCAAGGAAAGGGTTTGAAAGGTTTTGTTTTCTATTCTTTGGAAGAGTTTGGATCAGTGTTCTATTGCTTGAAAGATCTATTCCTTGACTATAAAACTGTTTTGGCCTTGTGTGTTTTGTTTATAGAAAGATTAACTACTGATTCCATTTCTTTAATAGGACCATTCAGACTTTCTATTTCTTCTAGATTCAGTTTTGGTAAGTCATATATATATTTTTTTAAAATAATTTATCTATTTTGTTTCCATTTTCAAAATTATTGGCATTAAGTTATAGATAGCATTATCTTTCTAGTCACCTTTTGCTCTTTCTATAGTTAGATCCACTTTTTCATTATACTTTTATTTGCACATCACTTTTATCAAAGTTTTGTCTATTTTATTGGCCTGTCTCTTGGCATTATTGATCCTATTTTATGCTGTTACAACTTCATTGATTTCTGCTTTTATCTTTATGATACCCTTTACCCTTTTTTCTATTTTCTTTGGGTTTGTTTTGTTGTTCTTTTATCTAACCTTTTAAGTTGGCATAGCTCATTAATTTTCAATTTTAAAAATTTCAATATAAGCATTTTAAAGTTATAAATTATCCTTGAGGTACATTTTGACCGTCTCCTACAAGTTTTGTTGAGTAGTATTTTCATTATTGTTGTTATAAAATATCTTTAAATTTCCATAATGATTTCTTCTTTGATCACCAAGTTTATTTGGAAGGGTATTTTTAAATTTCTAAATATATGGATATTTTTTTTTAAATTTTGAAATATACATACAGAAAAGTATATAAAACATATCTGTACAATGTAATGAATAATTAGGAGGCAAACACTCATGTAACTACTCTAGGTTAAAAAAAAATAGAGTACCACCAAACCCAGAACCCCCATGGGGTCCCTCCCCACTCACAGCCCTCTCCTGATAGAGAGGACTACTTTCTTGACTTTCAAGGTCAGTTTTCCTTATAGATTTACCACATTTATGTGCATCTCTAAACAATATCAATAAGTTTTACCTGTTTTAAATTTTATATGAATGTGGCACCCCACTCCAGTACTCTTGCCTGGAAAATCCCATGGGCAGAGGAGCCTGGTAGGCTGCAGTCCATGGGGTCGCTAAGAGTCAGATACGACTGAGCGACTTCACTTTCACTTTTCACTTTCATGCATTGGAGGAGGAAATGGCAACCCACTCCAGTGTTCTTGCCTGGAGAATCCCAGGGACAGAGGAGCCTAGTAGGAGGCCGTCTATGGGGTCGCACAGAGCTGGACACTACTGAAGCGACTTAGCAGCAGCAGCAGCATCCATTATGTATATAAATTTTTTGTATCTTCATTCTTCCACTCGGCATTCTTTGTGAGGTTCATCTGTATTGTTGGGTGAACTATAGTCTGTTTATTTTTATTGTTGTATATATAAATATACCATAGATTTGTTATTCAGTCTGTTGTGAAAAGGGACTTCTGGATTGTTTCCTATGATCTCTCTGATAAAGATTATCTGAAGTATGTTAAATTTTGCCTTATGGACTGATATATAGCCAGTTTTTGTAATGTTCCAAGTAGGGTTGAGAAACAAAAAGGGTTTGAAAGATTGGGTGTGTAGTTTATGAATATTTCTATTCCCTATTGTTTTAAAACCAGACTGCCCCATTTTTTTTTTTTTTTTTTCACTATCTGCCTGACCTCTGTAGATTGAGTTTGTCACTTTGGAAACCATTCAGGGTAAATCTTTTCTAGGATATATTCTATATTAAGGCAGCCTCGATTTGAGTTGCAACAGAGTGATGACTGCTAAATAGCAGGAATAACTTCCTAACTATTTCAAGTGGAATGTTCCAGATATGGGTAGTAGGGAGGGGTAGAAGGCCTGAAGGGCCTTTTGCTGTGGGAAAGTGAAGAGCCTGGGGGGAAGATGGTTGAAGCTTGGTCTTTGCATGAAGATTCTTGATTCTAGGATCAAGGTTCCTGTCACCCACCAGCTGGCCCTTTGGACCACTCAGCCACTGGTATGCTTTCCAAGTCTGTATCCATGAGTGGCATCAATTGCTTCTTGGGCTGCTCAGACCCAGCTGGTGAGTAAAAGTGGGGAGCAAAGCAGTGGTGGCCCCTTCTTCTGGCAGTCTCACCCCAGTCCTCAGAGCCAGCTGTAAATTTTGGGTTCAGAGGTCCTGCGTTGTGTTCAACCACACACCTTTGGAAACTCCAAAATGCCTTTATGCAAATGAGAGACCTGAATTCAAGACTTTGGTACTCTGAAACGCCTTTATGCAAATGAGAGATCTGAATTCAAGACTTTGGTACTCTCCTTCCAAGGAAGGAGAACACAGGACAGGAAGAGGCTCTCCAGGTTCCCCCTTCACCAGAGAGGGGGACAGTTACCTTCAACATGCCTTGTCATCAAGATGAGGCTTTGGGAGCTCAGAGTGAATCCTCTGTCCTTTCCACTCACCGGAAACAGAACTGTGACACTGGCCTCCAGCCTTTCTCCACACAACCCCCCAGGGCTCTGTTACCCTGGCTGCTAAGTCCTTCAGCTCTGCTCTGCTCAGACCCGCCCTCCTTCCCTGCTCCCCAGTGCCCGCCCTCAGGAATGGCGTCAGAGGCACCTGCAGCTTGGGAACCTGACCCAGGTGGAGCGGGTGGGGGAGGCAGCTCTGAGCGCCTTTGTCTGGCTTTAGCTGGACACCTCACGTCTCCTTTTGTGTTGGCAGGGAATTTGTCCCAGTCTTCTGGCACTGACCTGAGCCAAAGGTAAGTTTGGGGGATTCAGAGCCTCTCAAAGGCCTGGATGGGGGAGAGGCAATGGGACTGGGCCAGGAATTTTGTAGCCTCAAGGGTCTCTGCAACATTGCACCCCTTAACGTTTTTTGATCAAAGATCTCCAAATATCCTTCTCCTTGAACTGCAAAGAGTTGCCCTTCTTCTCATTGGGCAGGGAAGGCAAAGAAGGTTCCCGGTAGCTCCATGGGATGAGGAAGAAATTAGGGAAAGAAAAGGAGTATCTGGACCCCCAGGGTGTTTGTTGAGTAAGAGAGTGGAGGTTGATGGCTGCTGTCAGGGTCAGAAGGTTGGCTGCTGTACAATCTTAGGGAGAGACTGTGACCAAGGACCAATGGGGAGTGGCCCTAAGAAGAGGTGGGCATGGGCAGTTGAGCCCCTAGGGGAGAGGGCAGGGGCTGAAGGCATGTAGTTCAAGGACAGAGGTGGAGGCTGGGAGCTTTCAGTGTCTGTGTAAATAAGCATGCCGAATCAGCACCTGTTTGTTTGACTCCTGCAGCCAAAGTCTGATTAGAGTGGGTCAGCCCTCTGAGACAGTGTGGGTGTGTGAGCTGGGAATGGGCCCTTTAAGATATCAAGCTCTGATTTGTGGTCCTGAAAATCTCTAGCTGACACATCCTCCTGGCTCTGGGTTTGGGATTAGCTCATGGGATGGGGCTGATGAAATCCCAGGAAATTCAGTCCTTATTGGCGGTAGGCCCAGAGGCCCTTTCCACACAGCAGAGAGGGTCGTACACAGGGCTCTTGTTTTGTGGGGGAAAAACGTCCTCTTGGAGAGCCCACCACACCCCATATCATTTCCGTTGGGAAGCAGTATGAAAGAGGTTGGTCCTGGATTAGGGAGGAGGGGAGCGTCTGTATTTATCTGGGAGGAGCCTGGAGTTTCCCTCATATATAGAGGGGCCTGGGAAACTGTAGTGACCATAGCCAGAAAATCCCAGGAGGTAGGGGGTGGGAGCCTCTTCTTTTTAAGTCCTCCTTCCCTTGTCCCCATCCTTCTCTCAGTCTTCCCCCTGTATCTCCATTTTCTCTCCCCTGGTTATGGCACCTTCATCCACCATATCTCTGGGAGTATCTTGTTCTTTTCCAGCTCTAGCTCCATCCCTTCACCTGTTCTTTTTCTCTCTGCAGCTGTAGCCAACTGGAACGGAGCTCAGGTACCTGGGCAGGCTCCTCCCTGCGACGGACACTCAGCTTGATCTTGGGCATGACCGGAAAGGCCAAGGTAGGAGTCAGGGGAGCGGGAAGCCTGGGCCCCCTGCCCTCCCCAGTTCCCTTCCTCTCCACCTCACCACCTGCCCCCCTCCCCAGCTTCCCCCAGTAGGCAGAGACACAGGGCAATGGTTCAAGTTTTAAGGGAACACATTATGTCTCTCAGGCTCCCTCCCTATGTCCCAGTAAATCTCCTTTCCTCTGCTTTCCCCATGCCTCTAGCTTAGTAGCCAGCTGTAGACAGCTGGAAGAAGAGAAGGGCCAGGGCCTCGGAAGCTAAGGAGTGCCCTAGCCTTCCCTCTCTTTAGGCCCCACATAGCTAAGAGGTGGGCAGCAGAAATCTTAGCCATTGGACATAATGATGATAATAATTACAGCAACACTTTTTACTTCTTCAGAGAGTATTAGGGTTTGCAAAGTGCTTTTACACTCATAATTTTATGGGCGGATATAGCAGCTGAAGGACTTGAAATTAGACCATAGGGAGAGTGGAAGCCAGGAGTGTATGATTATGGAAGCGCACACACAGCGCCCACGTGGGGCTGTGTGCAATTCTGACCCCAGGAAGATGAAGGCACATTGCTCTCTTCCTTATTACCAACCCTCAGGCTCTGGTGAAACCGGGAGCTCTGCCTACTGCTTGAATTCATTTCTACTTTCTTCATTTACTGGCAGAATGAGCCATCCCCCTTTTCCTCTCCTGGCTTACCCAAGTATGCATGTATTTTCCCACCGGGGTAGCTTCTGAACATTGACAGAAACCCCAGACGAGACATCAACAGGTTCACCTGGAAACACCACAGGTTTCTACCCAGTAAGGTTCTCACCTGCCCACAGTGCCTGGGCCCTCTCTCTGTCAGTCTTTTAGCCAGGATTCTCCTTCGTCTGGGTAGGCAGGGAGGGCAGAAATGAAACCAGGTTCTTAGCACCTTCTCACCGCAGGCTGTAGTGAGAAGCTGAAGCATGAGATCAGGCAGTCTGAGACCAGAGCAAGCTGGGCACACTGAGGCTCCTTCTTGCCTCTTGGTGGGGAACAGAGCTCTCTAGGGAACAAAGCCAACACTGAGACCTTGGTTCTGGGGCCCCTCACCCTGCAGGCTCTCAGCGCAGAGTAGGAGAGTCTGATGGCAGAATCACCCTCTTTTCCTGCAATGTGAATGAGAGGGGAAGTCGATGCTGCCCAGGGGCCGTCTGGATCCCAGTTGGTTTTCATTTGCTCACCCTTGGCCTGGCAGTTTGGTGAGGGGATGAAAGGGAAAGTGGGCAGAGACGAGCCCAGGCCAGCAGCAGGAAGGACTAGCATCATCAGGACATTGTCCGCGTCACCTTTCCTCACCAGGGCTCTGGTCCTGTCTACCTGTTTCCCTCTTTGTCATCTCTTGGTTCATCTTGCTCCCACCCCCATGAATGTGTGTTCTTGAGTCACTAAATCTCTTCCTTTCCCCTCCTCCTAGCTCAGGATAGGGGCCATAAGCAGGTAAACACCAGAGGTGTGGCTGGAGAGCAGCTCAGTCAAGCATTGAAAGAAGGAAGTAGCTTATTTCTTCTTACTTGAGGAGCAATGTAAAGTTGACAACAACACTTTTACAGAGCTCAACTCATCTCATTTTTTTAAAAAATTCATTTTTGACTGCGCCGAGTCTTCACTGCTGCATGTGGGCTTTTTCTAGTTGCGAAGAGCAGGGGCTACTCTCTAGTCATGGTGCCCGGGCTTGGCATCGTGGCGCCTTCTCTCGCGGAGCACAGGCTCTGAGCGCACAGGCTTCAGTGGAGCACCCAGGCTCAGTAGTTGTGACTTGCTGGTTCTAGGGTGCTCGGGCTTCAGTAGTTGTGGCACAGGGGCATGGGCTTAGTTGCTCAGAGGCATATGGGATAGTCCTGGACCAGGGATGGAACCCATGTCCCCTACACTGGCAGGCGGATTCTTATCCACTGCTCCACCAGGGAAGTCCTCATCTAATTCTTATAACACTCTGGCAAAGATAAGTATTTGAATTTCCATTTTATGGCAAGATATCTTAGAGGCTAAGCCACTTGCCCAAGACCCCACAGTTAGTAAGAGGTGTTGCTGTATTATGAACCTAGAGCTTTGACTATATACTGTCGCCTCTGCCTCTGTCAGTAAACCTACGGAACAGCTGATTTCCTCTCTTTACTTCTTCCACCATTTCTTCTTTTTTAAATATTTATGTACTAGGCTGTGCTAGGTCTTAGTTGCGGCATGCAGGATCTTTTAATTGTGGCCTTCGAACTGTGGGATCTAGTTCCCCAACCAGGGATTGAACCTGGGCCCCCTGCACTGGGAGCAAGGAATCTTAGCCATTGGACCACCAGGGAAGTCCCCTTCTTCCACCATTTCTGATGGATTAATCATCCCCTCCACAATACACAAGGGAACAAAGTAATAAGAAGTAAAACAAACCTCTTGGCCACCATAGGACTTGGGCCCAGGTATCTCTGCGGCTTTCTCTGCTCATCTACTGGACAAGACCCTGACAACCAGGTTCTTCTCTGGGATGGCCTCCCTACCCCTGAAATGTGGGGGACTTATCTGTCAACTTAGGGCATCTCAGGTGGCACTAGTGGTAAAGAACCTGCCTGCCAGTGCAGGAGACATAAGAGACACAAGAGACATGGGTTCGATCCCTGGGTTGGGAAGATCCCCTGGAGAAGGAAATGGCAACCCACTCCAGTATTCTTGCCTGGGTACTCCCATGGGCAGAAGAGCCTGTCAGGCTACAATTGATGAGGTCACAGTCGGACACAACTGAGCACGCAGGCACTTCTCTGTCAAATTAAATAAGCTAAAGAAGGGGTGGTTACTTTTAGATTCTGGCAGAAATTAATATTGGCTTTTGTTTTTGTGTATCTAAGAAAATAATTTCAGAAAATCTGGGAGGCATCACTGGTAGAAGGAACAGGGACTGGGATGAAAATGGTTTGGAAGAAAGGTCAGGGGATGCCAAAGCAAAAGGAAAAGGGTTCACTATTCCAGAGGATACAGAAAGTAGAAATTAAGTCAAGCTGCAGGCCTAGCCCGCTAAAAGCACAGGTGTTCTTAAAGGTAGACTGAGTCCCTTTACCCACTCCCTAAGTCCCCTTCTTACTATTCACCTCTTAAGAGGAAGAAGAGGAAGGGTAAGAGGGAAGGTAACAAAGAGCAAATGGGTGGAAAGTTTATTGAAGATTCGGGTGGGAAACAGAAGAGGGCTATGAGATTAGGTCCTCTTCTTTCATATAGAGACCTTCTAAATTGAGTTTAGGGACTGAGATCCCTCACAGAACTCTGGGATTCAGCTCCTGGGTTTACTGCATATCCAGACTGGAGTTTGGCCCTTTAAGATTCCATCCTTAGCTTGCAACACCCTCCTACCCCAGGCCTGGGAGAAAAGCCGAGGTCTCAGCCTACCCCTTGTCTCTGGGCCCCCAGTGGGCGGAGCCTTGCGGCTAGGATTCTGGCTTCTGGCTGTCTGTTTTTAAATTTAGAACATTCCTCAGCCCTGGCCGCCCACTGGGGGGAGGTAAGTCTGGGGTAATGGGTCTAGGAGCTTCAAGACCGCTGCTTTTGGGAGAGTTCCTAGGGCCTTCCTGTAGGTCTCCCCTGCAGGTGCAACCCTGGAGAAGTCAGCCTCCCTGATGGCCCTGGGAAGTCCCTTCTGCTTTCTAGTTTCCATTCAGCCTAGAAATGGGCATGGTTGTTTTCTCTCCTTTTTTTCTGGTCTTTGCTATATAAGGATCCTAAACAGGGGAATGGGTGAAGAAAGAGGTGAAGGAGTTGCTAGGCAGGAGGGGAAGTCAGAGGAGCAGTGTGGGGGTGAAGAGCCCAAGGAGCTCAGCCAGTGGTGAGGCAGTGGAGCCCAAAATAGTGGCAGAGGCTAAAATTGGCACCTACAAGAGTGCTGAGCTGGGCTTAAAACCTGCAGCCAGGCCCTGCTGCTGAAGCCCTGCAGGGAGCCGCTGGGTCTGGGTTGGGCCTCCTCTCCTCCCCTCCTTCCTCCACACCTTTGAGGACCAGAGTCAGGCAGCACCCTACAAACTTAAGATGCTCTGTTCCAGGACTCTCTGTGCTTTTGGTTGCTCCAGAGACACGGAGGTTCTGAGAGGTAGAAATGAAGGGCAATGTGAATGATTATAATTCTAGGGGAGGAGGTGTTTCCCCCAAAAGGTGGAGGTTGCCTCAGGCTGGGGCAGAGTTTCCAGAAAGTGTGTCCCACTCCACCGCTCCTCCTCTTGGAGACATGGGCCATTCTCCAGTGGGGCAGGTTGGCTGCTGGGCTTTCTGGTTCTGGTCTAACTGGCAACAGAGAGAACTGGGGTTAGACACAAGGAAGGACTTCCTCAGCGTCTTGGTCCCACAACCCCTGGCCCCAAGCCGTCGGTGGAGGCAGAAGCAGGAGGGAAGGGGGTGGGCAGAGTGCCGGCCTGGAAGGCCCCAGAGAGGCTTGGGGCTTGGGGAAGGACTCTCTCCTCTCGGATTCTTCCTCCAGGCCCTGTAAAGAACTAAAACCCAGCCTTTAGTTCCCCTTTGATTTCTCCGCCCTCTCCCCACCCCTGCCCCGATCGTAAAAGTGGGGGTCGGTCGGCTCTGGCCTGCTTTGATGGGCCCCCAAAGGCCAGGAAGGAACTGGTCCGGATTCCCTGGAGAGCTGGGAACGGCTGGAATCCTCCGGCCCGCGGGTCTTTCTAGACTGATGGACTGCTTTGGGGGAGGAGAAGGGGAAGGGGAAGATGAACGTGGGGTGAGGGCTACGGGGCGGGCCAGGGAGGGTTTTAGGAAAACTGCAGCCGAGGCGGCTGGGGTTAGAGACACCCCCCCCCCACCCCGCACCCCAACACACACACACACACACACACACACACAGGCACACACCGGCGCTGGACTGCCAGTCCACGACCCCGTGTACTCGTGCGAGCCGCCCCTCCACTGACCGAGGCGTCCCGTCCGGCGCGCGGCACTCAGCCCTCCCTCCGCCCCGCCTCCCCCCTTCCTGAGCTCGGGCGGGGGTGGAGACTCGGGTTTGAGGAACTGGCGCTGGGTGCCGGGCGAGGGGAGTCAGACTTCCTGTCCCCCAGACTGACGCGTGCGGGGCAGACCCCTCCCCGCCCTCACCCCACAATAGCCGGACGCCTGGGTCCGCGCCGCATCCTCCCGGGCGCCCCTCCATTGGATTATGTCTCGGATCGAATCCCTCACACGGGCGCGGATCGACCGGAGCAGAGAGCTGGCCAGCAAGGTGGGCTCTGAAACCCCTGTCCCTCCCGCCCGCGGTCCTTGGGGTGCCCTTCGATCCCCGGCACCCGCGCGGCGCTCCCGGGTCTCCCCGCCTGCTTTCTGGGCGCCAAAATCGGGCGGAGCGATGGCCGGGAAAGCGGCGGGACGCGGTGGGTGGGGACTGTGAGTGAGTGGGGAGGGGGCTGGGGGAGCCGTCGACGCGACCCGCGCCTCCGTCTCTGAGCTGATTCTCCGCTGGGATCCCGGGAGAGAGCGGACCAGGGGTTGGGCTGCTTCCGATCCGGCGGGACTCGGTGTTTTGGGCCGCGTGAAAGAAAGTTGCTCCGGTAAGGGACGGAGCGGGAACAGGGAGGTGTGTGTGTCGCGGGGGTGGGCGCGGTGCAGGTTCTCGGAGACCCCCTCTCCCAGGGTCCCACCAGGCTGCTCTCTGTGTACCCCCTCCCCGCCCCCCTGCAGTCGCTGGCGCGGTCGTTCCCTCTTTGTCCCCGCCATCCGGCCGAGGGGTGGGAGGGGGTGGTTTCCCAGCTTCCTCCCACCACCAACACCACCCGCATCACCACCCGTGCAAGACAAAAGTCAGCTCCTCCTCTCCTCGCAGATGGACTTTCCAGCTGTGATTCAGTTCTCCCCAACGGTGGGCGGGTGACTGGGGTCAGGACAGCTTAGGGACAGCTTACTTCCCCCCAAGCCATCACCCTCAGGTGAAGGGAGCAGAGGTCTTTGTGTAGCTAGGATCCTTTCTTCCATCCTTAGGAAGGTTCCTGGGCACCCCAGTTCCTGAAACATCAGGGTCCCCCACCCCTTTTTGCCCCACCAGCTTCCCGAAATAACCTGAAACCTTTAGGCTGACCCACTTGGCACTGTGCCCTCCTCCCTCCTCCCCACCTCTGCTCTTAGCTCTTCATCTTGGGACGGTTCTGTCATTTCTAGAGTTTGGATATAGAATTAGCCTAGTCCCCCAACCCTATCTGGAGCTCTTGGCCACTCCTTTCCAAGTATCCCTTTTTTCTGCTTTTGTACCCAGGCCCACTGCCAAAGACTGTGACCTCTCCACACCTCAGCCCCCAGGAAATGATGAAGCTGACTTGTATGTGAATAAGTGAGAGCTGGGAGGAAGGTGGTGCATGCAGGCAGCACCTCCCTGCTGCCTTAGGCAGCCACACTATACCCATTATTGGAAAGGCCAAGACCCAGTCCATAGCTGGTTTAATCTCTGGCCTCTTTCCAATCCCAGTGTTCTGCCCTGGCAGGCAGCCTATGCTGATCACCATCACTGTCTTCAGACATGGGGACAGCACTCCTTTGGAGCCCTCAAAGATGATGGAACCCTTTTCCTCCACTTCCCTCCTAGCTCCTAGCCTGGCCACCTATCTAGAGACCAAGTTGGGAGAGAGTCTGTCCTGGAACTTTTCCTTAGGGGGGCTGGGTTAAGGTTCTGCTGACAGGAAAGCAACTGGGGGTTTGGGTAGGGCCTAAGACAAACAGAAGTCCAGAAGAGTGGCGGCTGAAGTGCCGTGAAACAGCGGGGTGGCAGGCAGGCTCTTCCCAGCCCTGCGCCAGGCCAGGCCCCAGCTATGAAAGTCTGTTTATTTTTCAACCGTTTGAGCTGAGACTCTGGAGTAGAGCCAAGGGGGAGGAGAGGTTTTTTGAAACCACGGAAATTTGGTTCCACCCTAAAAAGGAAAGCCGTGGGGGCACCGGTGAGGGGCTATAGACAGGGATTCTGGGAAGGTAGATACTGGGGTCCCTTTTCTGTTATTGAGAGGAGTTGGGGAGCCAGATAACTGGGTCCTAATGTCTTGTGGGGGGTTTGCATTTGTTTGTTTTGTTTTTGGTCATTGGAAGGACTGGGAATCTAGAAGCTTGACTTTTTCCATCCTGGGGTCCTGGGGCTGGTCTTGGTTTGGGGGGTGTTGGGAATCTGATTGGGGGTGGGGATGTGGGGGGCTGAGTGGGTAGATCTGAGAGGGCACGGAGGCCACTGGAGGAGGGTGCTTGTCAGTTTGGGCTGGTCGGAAGGGGAGGGCCACCTCCGGAAAACTGTGGTTACAGAAGAGGGGAGTTGGTTCTTAGCCAACAAACCCTGGATCCCCTCTTCCCCCTCCCCCAAGCACACCAGCTGTCTCCTTTCTTTTTATACTGCGGTGGGAAGGAGAGGGGGCCTGCTGGAAATGAGATAATTTGAGGAAGATGGTCTCCCCTGCTGCCTATTTGGGGGGATGCTTCACAGCAGGTCCTGACAGCCCCCGCCCCCCACCATTCCTTGCCTTCCTCCTTGGGACTTCCTTGAAGAAGAAGGAATTTAAGTGGAACCTGCCGCTTTCTCCTTCCCACTCTCCTGGAGTCTATGCAGCTCCCGCATCACCACCCATGACTCCTTTCTCTTTTCACTCCATTTCTATTCTTCCAGGCTGTCTTCAGTCCTCCACCCCCTCATTCTCTGCACTCTACTTCTTACCTTCATAGGCCCCAAACCCCAGAGGTCCCTTTTCTGTCTTTCCTCCTCTGTTCCCACCTTCCTCCTCCCCCAAACCTTAACTGTCTCCTCTCTCAGAACAAAGAGTCCTTTCCTCCCTAGAAGGAAGCAGGGACCAGAGGATCAGGGATGGCTCTGGAGGCTAGGGGGTCCCCCTGGAATCTAAAGGACCCCAGCTTTGGAGCGTGGTGGTGGGGGAGAGGAGAGAGACTATTTCTTTGTTCTGACTGTTGGAGAGGTGGCTGGCTTTGTGTGCGGGACTGGGAGTGGAACCGGAGAGGAGGGCTGGGGGAGCCCTGGAGGGAACTGGCGGTGCTGGCAGTCTGGGAGGGAAGTTGAAGAGCTAGGGGGTCTCCGGAGAGGCTGAGGCCTTGCGGGGCATAGGAAAAGATTCTTGGGGCCTTAGAGGTTAGGAAAAGAGCTGAGGGGGAGGGGAGAAGCAAGGATGGGGGAAGGGAGTGTAATGCTTAAGGTAGTGGCTGAGTGACTCCAGGGGGTCGGATGGCGCCTAGAGAGGGACGTGCCTGGGCTGCCCGAGGGATTTCAAGAGGGGTTCAGTCTCAGTCCCTCTGGCTTTCCTGGAACCCCTGACCTTGGAGTCAGGGACGGCAGATCTGAAAGAGTGAGTCCCGTGTGTGCACATGTCCTGTCCTGTGTGTTGGTGTGGGTGTCTGTGTCTGTCTGTCTGTCCCCAGATGCTCTGGGTCACTGTTTGAATGATGGTCACCAAAGTAGGGGGCTCATTGCACTCTGGACGTGAGGAAGTAGTTCCATTCTTAGCTCAGTCTCTCCTTTGAAGTATCATCTAGGAACGAGAGGGAGCAGATTGGTCATGGTTCCTGGAGCTGATCGGAAAAATGGCTGAGAGGTGCTGGCTGGACCCTTCTGGGTTTGTTTATGTCTCCTTGGGGGAGGGTGGGGGAGGGGCTGCAGGCAGCAGCTGCCCCCCTCCCAACTCAGCCGGCCTGCCCTGTGCCAGGAGGGCAGGGAGTCCTGGCACAGCTATTGTTCGCCTGCACAAATGCCCGTCTGTTTGCATCACTGCCCCCCTCCATCTCTGCTTGTCTTTCTCTCCTGACCCGACAGGTGTGGCCTGGTCGGGGGGCGAGCTGGGTTTCAGGATGCCTGAGTCTTATGCTTTCCAGCCCAACTTTATTCCCTATGACCCTCAGCACCCCTCTTCTGCTCCACTCGTGTGCCCACCCCCACCGTCCGCTATCTCATCTTCATTCATCAAGCAAGCGTTTATTAAGTGCCTTTGTGTGTTCAGCGATGTCTTTTTGTGTTATGTTGCTGGCTTTGGTGTTAACGTTTCGATTTGGCCGCCGTCTCCTCAGCCTCCTGCCTTCATCTTATCCATGGAAGCTCATAAAGGAAGCAAAGCCTGGCTGAGATCACCCCACACCCTCTTCTCAGTCCCATGGCCAGGAACCCCCTCTCACATTTCCCAGCCCTAGAACCCATCCCTCAGGACTCATGGCCCTTTGCAGCCTATGACTCTGAACCCCTGCTGTCCAGGGTCTAAGCCACAGTTGACTTGAAACCTGGTAGAACCTTCCAGGGACCTTCTGGGCATCAAGCACGGCCTGGACAGAGACTGTACCACCTTGGGGAAGAGGCTGCTACCCCTTGCCCAGAGGTCATTCTCAGCATCATGTGACCTCCAGAGGTCTTGGTTTGGACATACCTGATGGAGGAACAAGGACACTGAGAGTTTAGGCTCTTTTTGGAGAGGCTCTCACTCCTCTGGGTCAGCTCCACCACCCTGTGCTGCCCGCTCGGGAACACAGGAAGCCAAAGTCCTGGCTCTGGCATCTGTGGCCTTTGCATATGTCACTGCCTTACTCATCTCTCGCCTGGGAGCCTAAGCCAGAGGAAGGGGAGACTGCCTGTGTGTTTGAGCCAGCAGCCTCAATGCCCTCTGCCATTTGCCTAGTCTTTCTCCAAAATGACCAAGGTCTGGGATGACAGTGGAAAGGAAAGTCTTCTTCTGACTTTCAGAGGATACCATCTGAGCCTAAATTCAAAGGAATTAGGAGTGAAGTTCTGGGAGGAGGGAGGAAAGACTAACAAGAGAGGAGGAGACCAGAATTCCCTGGTGGTCCAGTGGTTAAGACTCACGCTTCCAGGGCACAGGGCACAGGTTCAATCCCTGGTCAGGGAACTAGGATCTCACAAGTGCATGGCTCAGCCAAGGAGAGAGAAAGAGAGGAGGCGGAAGGGGAGACTGAAAGCTCTGAAGCTGTGGTAAAGAATGAGGGGATCCCTAGAGCAGGGGCAAGGGTGCTGCTAGGACCCCTTGTCTTGGTGTCTTGGCCATCCATCCGTCCTTCTTTACTTCCTCTCTTCCCAAGCATACGTTGAGTGCCTGTTATGTTCCAGCCCTGTGCTTGGTGCTTACCCGTGCTTTATTCACTCCATCCTTGATGCAGCAGTGGAGGAGATGCAGGCTGTGTAGCAAGACCTTCTGTGAGGGTTTGTAAGAAAGCAGGACTCTGGACGCTGGACGTAGAGGACTGAACCAAGCAGGAAGGGCCTCTGAGTGTGCGAGTGGTTGTTGTGGATTGGGGAGTAATGGGCCCTTTTCTTGGTGGACAGATGGGGTCGTGAGGTGAAGGGCTGTCCTGCTGGCTGGTGGCAGGCAGGTAACAGGGGTGATCTTAAGAATACTTGGAAAGAGGGCAGAGAAGCACACAGGGCCATTGACAGGGAGCAGGCCGCCCTGGGGTGCAGGCCCTGTGTCCTTCTTGCCTCACCAGCCTGAGCCCTTGGGGAGGGTGCAGACTGCCTCCAGGACAATAGCACTAGGCAGTGCCAGGGCCGCTCGCTGCCCGGCAGTGTCTGTGTTGGGATGTGCTGCTGCTGTGGCTGCTGCCCGCTGCTGGCCCACCTAGACAGGGGGTCCCTTGGAGAGAGGGTGAGTGTTGGGAGGCGGAGGAGGCTGGGCCCTTGGAGCCAGAGAGGGAAGGTCCACAAGAGTCCCTGTCCCCTGGCTGCCCCGGTCCTCTCGCCCTCTTTCCCCGCCTCTTTCCCAGGTGAGTGCTCCTGGAGGCCTGAGGGCAGAAGGCAGAGGGCAGAGGTCGGGGGAGAAAGGGAGTTGTAGCAGCTCTGTAGCGGATCTGCAGGACTGCATCTGCAGGACTGCCCATTTTGGAGCTGACCCTGCTTCAGATATGTCACTTTTTTTTTTTTTTAATGTAGTTGATTTACCTTATTATATTAGTTTTAGTATTTTTACAGATTATGTATGCTCCATTAAAGTTATTACAAGATAATGGCTATAACTTCCTGTGTTATACAATACATCCTTGCTTCTTTTCTGTTTGTTTCGGTTTTTTTTTTTTTTGGTCATGCTGTATGGATTTTAGTTCCCCAACCAGGGACTGAACCCTCAGCAATGAAATTGCAGAGGCCCAACTACTGGACCACTAGGGAATTCCCTGCTCATCTATTTTATACACAGGAGTTTGTATCTCTTAATCCCCTACCCCTAATTTTCCCCTCCCCATGTTGCTCTTTTTAATATGGTCACGGTTTTTTGTTTGCTTACTTTTAATTCAAACATAACAATTCCTCAAACTTTTCTGTTTGTGGGAGGGCAGGTGAGGAGAAGAGAAGGCAGAGTGTAGGGCAGTGAGCTGTTTGGACTTGGACTTTGAGGTTCTATGGTGGTGGTGGTTTAGTTGCTAAGTCCTGTCTTAGCGACCCCATGGACTGTGGCCTGGCAGGCTCCTCTCCATGGGATTCTCCAGGCAAGAATACTGGAGTGGGTTGCCATTTCCTTCTCCAGGGGGTCTTCCCGACCCAGGAATCGAACCTGCGTTTCCTGCATTGCAGGCAGACTCTTTACCAACTGAGCTATGAGGGAAGTCTCCCAGGTTCTATAAGGCCATTTTATTCAGAGGAGGATTGGATTTCCTAAAGAGCTATAATTTGGAGCTGGGCACATGGCGGTTAGACCAAAGAGAGAATTTTCTAGTGGTCCAGATAGGTAGGTACCAGAAAAGAAAGAGGGAGGTTACAGTGAGAGGTTGGTGAGCTTCCCTGACAAGGCCTAGGAGGAGGGGAGGGAGAGGCCAAGAGCAGCAAGGGTGGGAAGGAGGTGGGAGGCCAGGGATGGGAAGGAGAGGGTGTTGTAGGAAGAGCAGGAGGCTGGGAGGGGAGGAGAAAGGGAAAATGGGTGATTGGTGGGGCATGACCTCGAGACCTCCAGGCTCTGCTCATCATCAGACACACCTGGACTTCTGAGGGTCGGCGGGAGAGAGAGGGATCTTGGGGCACCAGGAAGCCCTGAGACCCTCGGGCACCACAGTCCAGTGCCCTCTGGCCCCTGTGCTGTTGACTCATACTGTCCCTCCGCACTTCCCTTTTCCACCCTCGCCCCAAGCCAGTGCCTCTCTTCCCCTCCCCCACCTCCTAACTGCTAGAGTGACCTCAGCTGAGAGTCAGGACTGGGTTCCCCACCCCCAAGTCCAGACTGCGGATTCTCCTCTGAGTTTTGATTGGCTGTCCCAGGGCCCCACACAGCATCATCTGACTTGGGGCTCATTACCCTCGGCCATCAGTATCTGGCCATCAGGATCTCGCTCTTCGGTTTCTGAGAGAGGCAGGGAGGCCTTGCAAGGAGTGGTCTTGTCATCTCTGCTTCCTGCTCTCAGTTCTCTAAGAGTGGAGGGAAAATCCAGGGATCTGAGGTGACCACTGAGGAGGGTCCTGGAATGGGTGTAAAGCACGGTGTCCCATCTTCTCATCTCCTCAGGTTCAGGGAAAGCTCAGGGGCCTTGAGGAAGGACAGAAAAGAGGTCAGGGAGAAGGACTTGACCTGCAGAGGTGGGGGTCGGGGGGTGAAGCAGGAGATGAGAAAGCTGATGGGAAATGCCTGCTTCTGAGATTGTGCAGACAAGCCCAGAGAGTGCCCCATCCAGACAGAGCAAGGCAGGAGGAACTGGCGCTGCAGCTGGGATGGAGGGCGGATGCCAGAAAGGACTTCCTAGACGAACTGGGTGAGGAGGAAGAAGGGAGCGATCCTAGGATTTGGAGGGGAGCGTGAGAAGGATAAAAGTTAAAACTGCAGAAGAGACTTCCTGCCAGGAATGAGACCTTGATGGCCAAGTTTCCTTTCTTAAAGATCCCAGAGAGAACAAGTGAAGAGACTGAAACCAGGCTCCTCCTCCCTGAGGTTAGCGGGGGACATGCTGCCTCCTGCAGAGAGGCCCTTCGTCCCTGGGCTGAGCAGACGTGGAGGCCTCTAAGGTTTGGGACCTCCTGTTGAGGGTGGCAGTGGAGGCATCCTGCCCCCTTCAGCCAATCTGATAAGGGGATCTCCTGCCCCCCCACTGTGACTGCCACTGCCACGGAGACAGCGGCTCCACCACCGGTTGTCATGGTTATAAGAGGAGCTAACTCCCATAGATTTGAAAGCGCTGGTGAGCTGGCACCTTCTGCTTTGCCTGCTCTCCCCTCCTCTCTGCGCATCTTCTCCCGGCACAGAGAAGAGAGTACAGCAGCTTGGGGGCGAGCAGAGCTAGAGCCGGGAGGTGGAGTGAGGACGCGGAGGTCTAGAGCTGTGGAGATGAGCGGCAACAGGAGGCAACCCAGCCGCAGGGGCCAGGTAGGTCAGGGGCCAGCTCGGCCCTTGGGGATGGCCAGTCACTCCTGGACAGCTACCTCTGACACGCTGCGGCAGGCTCTGCTTCAGGAAGTGGTGTGTTTCTGGCAACCCCAGGAAGGCGTTGCTCTCTCACCTCTGCCCTCGCCTGCCTCTCTGGACTTCTCAGGCACCCTGGCATCCTCCAACCTCACTTCCTGTCTCTCTCGCCCCTTCTGCAGACCAGGGAAAAGGAGAAGATGAAGGAAGCCAAGGACGCACGCTACACCAATGGGCACCTCTTCACCACCATCTCCGTTTCGGGCATGACCATGTGCTATGCCTGTAACAAGAGCATCACAGCCAAGGAAGCCCTCATCTGCCCAAGTAAGTTCTTTGGACCCTGAATGTCACTCTGCCTCAGTGCGCCCTGACCCTGGTCCTTCCATCTGTCCTTTCTGCTCTGAGCCCCAAATGCCAGGGCTGGATGCTTGATCCCTTTCTCCCTTTCCTTATGTCTAGGACTAGTGGCGGTCAGAATATGGCATAAGCGGGACTGGGGGTGGGGAATGGGGGAGGGGAGGCCAGGGTGGCTCTCCTTGCAGCTGTCGTCCGCTGGGTATCCCCCAGCTCCCCGAACAGCTGCTGAGGGTCAGAGAACTGATTGGAGAAGGAGCAGGAATGTTGTGTGTCTGGGGAGGTGGGGTGGATAGGGGAGCTGGATGGGAGGCTGCCAGCCTTGCAGCTGCTCTGCCGATCTTCCTGGGCCGAACTGGGTGTTCAGGACTTCAGGGTCCCCTTGCCCCCTCCCTTTCTGTTGACTGGGTGGAGGCTGAAATCTCTAAATCTCTGAAGGATTAGGGATAAGGACACCCATCTCAAATTTCTAGTCCGACTGATACATAGTGAGAAAGAAAGGATATGGCAGCAATGTGTATGTTGAGGGAATAGCGGTTAGAACTCCTGACCTTCAGCCACATCTCAGAATAGCCCTGTATTAAGTACAAGCCAAGATTTCTTCCTTCCCCAAGATGCCTATACAGAGGGCTCCCACCCTATCCACCCATCCACCCCCAGACTTATGGCAAAGAGCTGCTTCTGGTTTGAGCAGGACGGCCCACTGCGGAACAGAGGAGCGATAGCTTTAGCTTCTAAATCTCTATGGAACCTGGCAGGGAACCCCAGACAGAACCAGTGAGGCCTCCCTCCCTCCTCACTGTTCAACTTGAGTTTCTGAGGGTGAGGAGGGAACCCCAATCTAGATCCCTCTAGAGACCTGACAAAATTCCCAATCTGGAAGCTCGTTGCCAGGGGAACTGGGGAGGCGGGCAGCAAGCGCTATTTTGAGAGCAGGTGGAAAGCGGAGGTTCGATCCAGAGACACTGCGTGCTGGAGTAGAGGAGAGCTCCAGCGGGGTGGGCGCAGCCCCAGCCCCCACTTCTGTCTGCCCCTCTGCCCCACCCTGCTCGCCTTGTATTTGTGGAAGTAAGCCTGATGCTGGGTATTGTCTGAAGGAGTTAGCAGAGTTTCCGGTGTTGTTGGATGGGGGAGGGGAAGCTGGAGCCAGCCAAGGGCTGAGGGCACATCAGGGAGAGGGACAGGACAGCCGGTAGTCCCGGCGCCCAGGCATGGCTATCCCTCCTCGCCTCTTCTCTCCTACCCCACGGCAAGGTGGGGTGGGTGATGAGGGAGAAGCAGATGGAGTGTGGGAGCTGTGGGTTTGCCTTACTTGGAGAACAAGACTCCCCGGGCCCGGAAGGGAGACTGGAGTCATAGCAAGCATGAGCAGTACAGAAGGCAGGCAGGCATGGCCGGCAGGGGCAAGGCATGGCCAGTCCCCACTCTGCTGGTGGATCCATCAGCCTCTGCATTGCTTAGGCCTAGCCAGGGTTCACCGGCAGACACGTGGCTCCAGGTAGAACCCAGACACCCCTGAGTTAAACCCCAGCTCTGCCACTAAGACCTCTGGCAAATGATTTAAGCTCTCCAGGAGACAGGTTCCTCATCTGTACGATGAGGATCGTTGCATCTGCTAGGATCCACTTCATGTGGCACATTTCCTCGCTGCCCAGGGGATGTTCATTCCCCCCCTGCCCCTAGCCCCCATCCCAGCTGCTCCTGTGCCACCTTCTGTTCCGTGGGCGTCCTTTCTGCCATCTGTCATTCTCAACCACCTTTGTGCCTCTTGAGCTCATCTCTGGCAGCCAGTAACCCCTTCTTCCCTCTAGTCCACCTTTGAGTCAGGATTATCCCCCTCCTATGGCTTAATTGTGGTCCATACCTATCCCCCCTCACTTCATCTCCTGCTTGAAGTAAGGGGGAGGCGGGAGGAGAGGGACTGGGATGTGGCAATGGCCAAGGAGTCTGGGGAGGGGGTGAGTCTCCGACGGTGTGGCCAGGGGGACATGGGGGTCTGCATGTGGGTGTGTCCTGTCCTGTACCACCCGGCCCTCCCGTCACCCTCTCTACCCCACCCTCCCAGCCTGCAATGTGACTATCCACAACCGCTGTAAAGACACCCTCGCCAACTGTACCAAGGTCAAGCAGAAGGTGAGATGGCAGGGAGGGCAGAGGGCTGGGGGAGAGGGTAGCGAGTATGCGGTACCCTCGTGCCTATTCCGTTCATTCCTCACCCTGTGTTCCTGCACCCCTCTCCTCACCACGGGGCTGCCCAGACCCTCCACCCTAGACCTCAGGCCCCACCGGAGGGGGCCAGCCTGTTGCTCTGGACACATCCCCTGGGCACCGGGGTCAGCCACCCTGGTGCCCTTAGCCATCGAGCCAGCTTTCTCCCGAGGGGGTCCTGGGCCTATGGAGGTGACCCTTGGGTGACAGCTGTTCTTGGTATCTCTCTTGCTCTCTGTCTCACAGCAACAGAAAGCTGCCCTGCTGAAGAACAACACTGCCTTGCAGTCCGTTTCCCTTCGCAGTAAGAGTGAGTAGTGAGGGTGCAGGAGCTGCCATAGGACCCTGGACCCCCAGGCCTCTCGGCCCATGGGCTCTGCTGCCCCCCTGAGGTTGTTCCCTGGCACAGCACCTTCCTCCCTTCAGTTGGAAGCTGATGGCGGCCCCACAAGGGAGATCTAGACCAATGGGCCTGGGGGCAGGACAGCAGAATTCAAACGAGGTTGAAGGCCTGGGATTGACTGGTCATCTGAGCCTGCTCTCACTTTATATTATTATGATCAGTTATTTACATGGCACTTGGGGGTGTTGGCAGAAGTTGTTAAGGGCCAATTCAGAAAGATCTGGTGTGACAGCAAGAGTAGGGTGCTTAGTCAGGAAGACTAGAGTCTGAGTCTGTGCTCAGCCACCAGCTGAGTCACCCCAGACAAGTCCCTTCACCATCCTGAGCTGCAGTTTGCTTATAGGCTTGTGGCGGGGAAGAGATAAGAAAAGCTCTTTGTAACCATTAAAAGTATTGCACAAGTTTATGGGTAGTGTTATAATCATCTTTCTCTGACTAGAACTGGGCTAAAGGTGGGGTTGGAGAGGAGGCTTCCTTTCTAGTCAAGGAGCCTGGGAGGCTTGAGTCCTGGGAAGGCACCAGGTTTGAGGCTTGCTTGCTTGGTATCCCCTCCGACAGCTACCACTCGGGAGCGGCCCAGCTCAGCCATCTACCCCTCCGACATCCGGCAGTCCCTGCTCGGCTCCCGCCGTGGCCGCTCCTCCTTGTCTTTAGCCAAAAGTGTCTCCACCACCAACATTGCTGGGTGAGCCTCTACTTGGGGACGGGAGAACCAGTCAGGCAGAGTGAGGCGGTGGAGACAGGTAGGGGGGAGGGGCTGAGAGATCCTTCCCATCCCTGAGTTCAGAATGATAGGTAAGGAGAACTTAGGGTGACTGCCTCTGGGATCCCGCCTTGGTTCCCCAACCTGGGAAGGGATCTCTCACCCGAGTGAGTCGGGTGATGCAGCCAGGCTCCACTCCCCTCAGACACTTCAATGATGAGTCTCCCCTGGGGCTTCGCCGGATCCTCTCACAGTCCACGGACTCCCTCAACATGCGGAACCGGACACTGTCGGTGGAGTCCCTCATCGACGAAGGTGACTGTGCCCGGACCTGGGGGAGACCCAGGCGTGAGGGGCGGGCGGGAGCTGGCCTGGGAAAGGCAGGGTGGAAAGGGATCTGGAGAAGGGCCCAGGACCCAGGGAAGAGGTTTGGGGTCTGAGTCGTTTCCCCCACTTGCGTCCAGGTGCCGAGGTGATCTACAACGAGCTGATGAGTGACTTTGAGATGGATGAGAAGGACTTTACAGCCGATTCCTGGAGCCTTGCAGTGGATAGCAGCTTCTTGCAGCAGCATAAAAAGGAGGTGATGAAGCAGCAGGATGTCATCTATGGTGAGCCAGGAAGACCACCCCGGACTTCTTGTTTGTCACCAGCCCTGTTTCTCTGTGTCCTTCCTCTGCCAGCCCCTACCTCTCAAGACACTTTCCTCTTATCCCATTGGCCTTCAAGACCCTGCCAGGGATCCCATAAGTAGCTACGAGGTCCCCACCTTTTGAGGCTGTTGACCTCCAAGGCCCTTCTTTATCCCTTCTTTCCATTCAACTCTTAGTCTTTCCTCTCTGCCCATCCCATGCCCAACTCTGTGCTGGGGACTGTGGGAAGCCTAGACATGTAGGGAACACATAGTTTTTGCCTTTATGCCTTGGGATGGCAAGGCATAAAGATAAATGATTAGAAAAATGATCTAAGATCATAATAATGCAGAATATTAGCCTGGAAGGGAAACTGAAAACCTCTGATGAGCCTGAGGTCTCCAGCCTGGGCCCCACCAGTTGTGGCCAAGCCGGATGTTCCACCGTCCCCACAGAGCTGATCCAGACAGAGCTACACCACGTGCGGACGCTGAAGATCATGACCCGCCTCTTCCGCACGGGCATGCTGGAAGAGCTGCAGCTGGAGCCGGGAGTGGTCCAGGGCCTGTTCCCCTGTGTGGACGAGCTCACTGACATCCACACACGATTCCTCAGCCAGCTGCTGGATCGCCGGCGCCAGGCCCTGTGCCCTGGCAGCACCCGGAACTTCGTCATCCATCGCTTGGGGGACCTGCTCATCAGCCAGGTGAGAAAAGCCAGGACCCCTGAGCAGCAGTGCTGGGTGGGGCTGTGGCTAGAGTGGGCATTTCTCATCTCCAGACTCTGGGGGGTGGGGCAGAGACAGTTGGAGAGGCAGGAAGCCAGTCTGTTTGGCAGGAGGCGAGAGGGCATTGGGGATGAGATGTGACTTTGGGGGACATGCTGACCCAGCCTTGCTCTCCCAACTTCTAGTTCTCAGGTCCTAGCGCAGAGCAGATGCGGAAGACCTACTCAGAGTTCTGTAGCCGCCACACCAAGGCCTTAAAACTCTATAAGGAGCTGTATGCCCGAGACAAACGCTTCCAGCAGTTCATCCGGGTGAGCAAACCTCTCCAAGACCCACCCTCTGCCTCCTCTAGTGCCCTGGCCCTAGTGGACACAGCTGCTTGCATTTCCATCTGTAGCCCCTCAGAGTGCTGGAGCGAGAGCTTTCGCTCCTTGGGTCCTCACAGTAAACCTGTGACCTTGTCAGCCCATTTTCCAGAGTCATTAACTTCTGCCAGCCGGCATGTGGTCAATGACCAAGTTGCAGGTCAATGACCAGGGCTTAGGCTCCAAGTCCGGCGTCCTTTCGGTCACCCTCCCCGCGGGTCCCCCTCTGGCCCTGAGCCCTGACCCTTGCTTTGTAGAAAGTGACCCGCTCGGCGGTGCTGAAGCGGCATGGGGTACAAGAGTGCATTCTGCTAGTGACTCAGCGCATCACCAAGTACCCGGTGCTCATCAACCGCATCCTGCAGCATTCCCACGGTGAGAGGGCGAGTCCAGGAGGGAGGAGGACTCGAGAGGGCTGTCAGGGGAGCGGCGTGGCCCTGAACAACCACCGGGAGGAGGAGGGTCAAATATGGAGCCCTGGGCAGCCTCTGAAGGCAGGATTGAGATCAGTGGGATGGGGACTTCTGTGAAGCTGGCTGGGCCACCCCTTCCTCACGCCGACCTCTGTGTCAGGGATGGAGGAGGAGCGCCAGGACCTGACCAAGGCCCTGGGGCTGGTGAAGGAGCTGCTGTCCAACGTGGACCAGGATGTACATGAGCTGGAGAAAGGGGCCCGCCTGCAGGAGATCTACAACCGCATGGACCCTCGGGCCCAGGCCCCGGTTCCTGGCAAGGGCCCCTTTGGCCGAGAGGAGCTCCTGCGGCGCAAGCTCATCCACGATGGTTGCCTGCTCTGGAAGACGGCGACTGGGCGCTTCAAAGGTCAGTGGACAGCTTGGCAGACTGGGCAAGGGTCCATGGCCAGATATAAAGAGAGAGAAGCCTCCAAGCCCATAGGCCCTCTTTTAATGTAGCCCTGGTGAGACCCAGTGGGAGGAAAACATGTGAGCTCTGTTGTAACAAAAGTCAGAATTCTGGATTTAATTTCATGGGTGATACAAGGACTTTGTTGTCAGGATTTGTTCATTCCTTTGGTCCTTGTGTGCCCAGAAAGCTACCAATTTTGATGAGAAAAACAGAGAAATTTCAGGATTGGAGGACTAGACCCGGGTAGTTGGTTCTACCAGCTGGAGTCCCAGCCACTAGGACTGGGGAATGGGCAGGCACTTTGGGAACACAGCTGAGGAAGGCCCTTGGAGAGGGCGGAGCCCAGGGAAGGGCAGGCCAAGTGGAGAAGGGAAAAGATAGCAGGGAAGGTGTGTTCGGGGCGGGGCGCACTGTCCCAGCCTCTCTTCCCAGACTGCACTGGCCAAGGCTTGCCTACCTAAATCAAAGCAGAAGAGTCACAGACCTCAGCTTTAGGTGTGAGGAGTGCTACCTGAGGCCAGAGCTTGCCTGCACCTCTGTCCCGTGTCATGAAGTCCCCACTCCGTAGGCTTGAGTATTGCAGGCTTTGCCAGCCACTTTCCTCCATCCTTTTCTCCTTCCCATCCCTCCCACGCAGCAGCTAAGAATATAAACCATGGGGGGGTTAAAAATAGCAAGGCTGAAGAGCTTTATTTCTGAAGCCTTTAGCAAAAGCCCTCCCCTTCTGTGTGCCCACAACTTAGAAAGATCTCCAAGGGCAGGGGATGCATGTGTATTTTCTTGACTGTGACATCGGACTTTCATGGGTTGACCTTTGTCTCCCCCAAGTGTTAAAGTACAGGACCCCGTAGAATGTGAGAGCCTTGAAGGTGGGGCAGAAAAGGAAAATGAAACCAGGGCCTACTGTTGTTGAAGGAGATTGGGATTGTTCAACGGTGGGAGAAATGAATAAGGAACCCAACTGTTCCCCTCCCCACGGAGCACAAAATAAGAAGTGGGGAATATGCTGGGGTGGGGGGAATCTTAGACCAAATATCCAAAAAGATCTTATATTAGTTGTTCAACATGGAACTGAAAGGCTCCGGGAGTCGTTTTACCCTCACAAGAATTCTGGACCCTTTCACACAGAAAAACACACATGTGATAGATTAATATGTAAAAATTACTTATGGAACTTTAGAGGATCTACAGAGCCTCTGAAGCCTGATAGTAGACACCCCTAGGTGTCTGCAGACCGCAGGTTAAGGAACCTGCATTCATTGGATAAAGAGGCTTTTATTCAAGGCCGCTGAGTGATTGCTTATAGGCATCTCTAGCCCAAGAAACTGTTTTATTTAATGACACATGCGTTCCCCCCCGCCCCCTCCATTTCTGAGCTGTAGGAATGGGGAGAGGCGGGAGGTCTGCAAAGGTGGAGGAAACAACCAGAGGGAGAGAGCTCGGGGAAAGGGAAACAGCTGCTCTTAGCCTCTAACGCTGACTCTCCTCCTGCCTTCATCCCCTGCCAGATGTGCTCATGCTGCTGATGACAGATGTGCTGGTGTTTCTCCAAGAGAAGGACCAGAAGTACATCTTTCCTGCCCTGGTAAGACCTTCCACCGTCTTCTTTCTCAGCATAGACCAGTGTTTCAGACCCTTCTTACTTTCCTACCCCAGCCAGGAAATCCTCCAACATCAAATAGCTATTATTGTAACCACTACCATAATATAATCAGGAAAAATAAGAAGAGCCAACGTGTATAAATATGATCAGAAGGAATAAGAAGAACCAACGCATATTGTTACTATATGCAGCCACTTTTTTTACACATGTCAGGAAGGCACATGATTATCCTCTTTTTGTAGATGAGGAAAGTAAAGCTTAAAGTTAATTAAATTGTCAAGGGTCACAAACGTTTCTAAGTCCACTCTGGCTGGCACCAGAGCCTGAGCTCTTAACTTGTATTCTCGGCTGACTCTTCAATCCTTTGGGTACTCCAGGAGGACTGAAGACTCAAATATCCAGGGATCAGGATTCCCAGCTTTAATCCTTCCTGTGCCCCAATTGGCAGGACAAGCCCTCGGTGGTGTCACTGCAGAATCTCATCGTGCGGGACATCGCTAACCAGGAGAAAGGGATGTTTCTGATCAGTGCGGCACCCCCTGAGATGTACGAGGTCCACACGGCATCCCGGGATGACCGGAGCACCTGGATCCGCGTCATTCAGCAGAGTGTGCGAGTGTGAGTGTGTGCATGGACTTGTGGTTCCTGCAGTTTGGGGCCCCGGGCCACAGCACTCTCAGGGAACAGGGTTCAGAAGTGGAAGCAGAGGCCAGGAGAGAGACAAGATGGCTCAAGGCAGGCAAGGTCATCTACGTTCTCTTGCCCGGTAAAGTTGCATTTTATACAATGACAACCCAACCGCCTTCTGAATGCACCTTGAGCTGACAGGCCAAAGGAATACTTTAAGTTGGGACATGCCGGCATCCCTGCCAGTCAGCAGTGCAGTTTCACCTCCATTAACGTCTTAGTCCGTAGGCAGTGGGCCATTATTTGGATTGTATTGTCTTTTACCTTCATTTTCTAAAAATGAATGAAAAAGAGAATAATGAAAAAAAAAGAAAAAGGATAATGAAAGCATTGATACTAGTGATCAGAGGAGCAAGACTCAAACAAACTTCATACGATAGAGGCTACAAAGAAATCATTTTGTGTGCTAAAGCAGCAAATCTTTGGCTTCTGTTGGACACACATCAGATCTGAGTATGTGTCTGTTGTGATAAAAAAAAAAGTAAAGGGGCTTCCTTGGTGGCTTAGACCAAGAGCTGCCTTCAATGCAGAAAAAAAGTAAAGTGCATGTAAAATGTTGAAAATGGATTCTCAGGCTTCCCTGGTAGCTCAGTGGTAAAGAATCGTCCTGCCAATGCAGGAGACACAGGTTCAATCCCTGATCCGGGAAGATCCCACATGCCTTGGAGAAGCTGACCCCGTGCACCACAAATATTGAGCCTGTGCTCTAGAGCCCGGGAACTGCAGCTACTGAGCCCACGTGCTGCAGCTACTGAAGCCTGAGCGCCCTAGAGCCCATCCTCCACAACAGCAAAAGCCACCACGGTGAGGAGCCTGTACACCGTGACTAGCAAATAGCCGCCACTTGCCACACCTAGAGAAAAAGCCTGTGCAGCTCTGAAGACCCAACACAGCCAAAAATAAATAAATAGAACTTTAAAAAAGAAAGTGCATTCTCAAGGATAATGCCTGAAAAATAAACTCAGTTAGGATGTTTATGATTTTTTTTTTCTTTTACTTTTCAGGGAATGGATTCTTCTCTACTTTATAATATATAAACCTATATATTTTTTTTCACTTCTGCAATTTAGACTTTTGAACAAATTTTTCAGAAATTTGTGCAAAAATATGAAATTACCTGTTGTGGGAAAACAAGACCAAAGTTCCTATCCCATTGACAGTAGATCTATAGTTGCCTCTTTATTAATAATGTTAATATTTGTAGTTGTGAAAACATTATTCATGATAATTGTTTTATTGAGCTTATGCCACGTTCAAAGCATTAGTACATTATTTCATTTAATCCTCATACGAAAAAAACAAACTGTGAGGAAGAGATCATCCCTGTTTCTCACATGAAGAAATAGAGAGGTTACCACCTGGTAAATTGTGGAGCCAGAATCTGAGCCCAGTGTGCTTGATACCAAAACCTGTAGCTGTCCTTCTGCACTACGCTGCCGCTCTGGGTGACTCGGAGAGGTACTGGCAAGCAGATGCAGAGCATCAGTGCCAGGAAAAGGAGAGGGTCAAGAGCAGATGAAGCCAGGGCGTGGAGCTGACGAGTCTTGTTGGGGAAGTATAGAGCACATTTGGGAAGGAGGGAAGGCAGACTCCTGGTGTGTAACCTAGCTTCCTTCCCTGAACCCCACCCAACCTGTGATCCCTCCAGATGCCCATCCAGGGAGGACTTCCCCCTGATTGAGACAGAGGATGAGGCTTACCTCCGGCGTATCAAGAGTAAGTCCAGGGGAGTCTGGGGGAGAATGGATGCATGTATACGTATGGCTGAGTCCCTTAGCTGTCTATCTGAAACTATCAGAGCACTGTTAATCGGCTAAATTCCAATACCAAATAAAACGTTTAATAAAAAAAATTACATGATGTTTTCAAAAAACAAAAAACAGTACGTCTACCCACAGAGCTTGTTCAAATAATTTATCAGTATGATATATCCACACAGGGGAATACTATCTTAAAATGAGGTGGCTGTATGAGGGCTGATGTAGATCCACAACCAGAACATTTAGTTAAGTGAGAAGAGCAAGATTTAAAACACTGTGAAGTATATGCTGTCACTAGTGTGAAAATATTGGGCATAGATATGTGCCATGCATTTTGTGTATATGTGTGGAGTGTCTCTAGGAGGATATTATTACTGTGGTTTCTCTGGGAAGGGAAACTAGGAATAACAGGATTAAGATACTGACTTTTTTACCATAGATCCGTATGTTAACTGGGGGTATGATCTAACTGCTATACAAAAAAATGAACAAAAACCAGTTGGTCACATGAGGTAGATTATTTCTCTCCACATAACAGTCCGGAAGCGAGAAGTGCAGGGCGGTAGTGCAGCTGCGCCCTCCTTGTCATGAAGATTCCCCATCTCTATGTCCGCGTCCCTCCTCCAGCTTCCTCTCTCACATCTGCATCCCAGCTAGCAAGGAGGGGTCGAGGACAAGGAGAGTTTACACTCATTTCTTTTAAGGCCGGATCAGGAAGACATTCCCATCCACTGGTCAGAATTTAGTCCTGTGGCAATGCCTAATTGCAAGGCAGATTGGGAAATGGCATGTAGCTGGGCAGCCGCATGCCCAGAGGAAATTTGCGCCCCTTCTCTAATTAAAACATGGGGAGATGAAAGCTGGCGGACAGCCTGCAGGCCCTGGCACACAAGGTTTCACTTTTGTTTTGAAGACAACACTGCATGTGTTACTCCCTCCCCTCCAAAAGTTCTCTTCTTTTGCGTAAATGCCAAACCCCCCCAAAATGCAGTCCTGCCGCCCCACCCATACCTGGCTCATCCCTGGGGCTGCTGCTCTATGGCTAGTGGCTCTTCCGGGTGCTCACCTGTTTCTCATCCACAGTGGAGCTGCAGCAGAAAGACCGGGCACTGGTGGAGCTGCTGCAGGAGAAGGTTGGGCTATTTGCCGAGATGACCCACTTCCAGGTGGAAGAGGATGGCAGCAGCGGGGTGCCCCTGCCCACCCTGCCCAGGGGCCTCTTCCGCTCTGAGTCCCTTGAGTCCCCTCGTGGCGAGCGGCTGCTGCAGGATGCCATCCGTGAGGGTGAGGGAGCTTCTGGGGAAGAATCTGGACTCACCTCTTCACCATCACACAATAGGGGACATGTGGCTAGACAAGGGGGATGTCCATCCCGTAGTCCGGAACTCCCCCGGGCGCCTGTTGGGTGCCGGATGCCAGGAATGACGGGGGAAGATGGCCCTTGCTACTGTTTGCCACCTCTCATCCTGCACAGCCCTGGGCACTTTAATGACCTTTTCCTCGTATGTGGTGGTGGCACTGAGACCCCATTACCTGTGCGGGAGCATTTCCCTAGACACCTGCATGTCCTGTGAATCGAGTGAACGGCAGCCCCTCCCACCCCCTGCAGAGTTCCGACCCTCTGTCCTCACCTCTTCTTTCCGCACAGTGGAGGGCCTGAAAGACCTGCTGGTAGGGCCTGGAGTGGAGCTGCTCTTGACACCCCGGGAACCACCCTTGCCCATGGAGCCAGACAGCGGTGGTAACACGAGTCCTGGAGTCACTGCCAGTGAGTGCCAGGGAAGGGGACCACGGCAGCAGATGGGAGGAGTTAAAGATAATGGGGTGGTACCAAGGTCTGAGTGGTGTCAGGGTGCTGGGGGAGCGAGGCCGGTGCATCATTTTCCCCTTCTCAATAGACGGTGAGGCCAGAACCTTCAATGGATCCATTGAGCTCTGCAGAGCCGACTCAGACTCCAGCCAGAAGGTAGGTTTTGGGAGGTGTCAGGACTTAGCTAGAGGGTGGGAAATGGACTGCTGGCCTATAGACCCTTGACACAGAGCTATCAGGGACAGGCACCAGGGACTCGTGTGTCTGCTGATGCCCTATCCTTGCCCGTTTCTGCAGGATCGAAATGGAAATCAGCTGAGATCTCCCCAGGAGGTGAGATGGGCTTGCGATGGTATGGGAGACTGAAAGAGGGGTTACTCTCAGCTGAGAAACTGGAGCCCAGTTTGGAGTGGGGGGTTGCTGTATACACCTCAAAATACCTGCAGTCTTATTGTCCCCACACCCACACTTATTCAACTTCTGGTCAGTTCTCCCATCCGGAAGCTTGGACTCTGTTCCCCCCCTCTCCTCTGTCCTCAGGAAGCGTTGCAGCGATTGGTCAATCTCTATGGACTTCTGCATGGCCTACAGGTCAGTGAGGGCAGGGGCTCCAATGGGAATGGGAGGGGCCAGGCCAGAGCTGCCCACTTAGCTAGAGCAGAACCATCGTAACAGGCCTGTCTAAGCCTTGCTCTGATTCGAGCTCTATGGGACTCACAACCTGGGCCCTGGGGAGTGAGGGACAGAAGAAATGGGATTCTGATATATCCCTTCATCTCCATTCCACCCCCAGGCAGCTGTGGCCCAGCAGGACACTCTGATGGAAGCCCGGTTCCCTGAGGGCCCCGAGCGGCGGGAGAAGCTGACCAGAGCCAATTCCCGGGATGGGGAGGCTGGCAGAGCCGGGGGTGTCCCTGCGGCTCCTGAAAAGCAGGCTACGGAACTGGCGTTGCTGCAGCGGCAACACGCACTATTGCAGGAGGAGCTGCGACGCTGCCGACGGCTCGGCGAGGAGCGTGCGACTGAGGCTGGCAGCTTGGAAGCCCGGCTCCGGGAGAGCGAGCAGGCCCGTGCCCTGCTGGAGCGGGAGGCCGAGGAGGCTCGAAGGCAGCTGGCCGCCTTGGGCCACACGGAACCCCCACTCGTGGCTGAGGCCCCCTGGGCCCGCCGGCCTCTGGATCCGCGGCGTCGGAGCCTCCCTGCTGGCGATGCCCTGTACTTGAGTTTCACACCCCCACAGGTGAGGACGCTTGAAATAGTGAACTAACCTGGGGTGGACGTCAGGGTCCAGGAGAGAATCTGAGAGGAATTGGAGGCCAAATGAAATCAGCCATTAGACTTGAAGGATATTAGGATACTGATGGGAGGGCTGAACAATTTCGATGGGTGCAGAAAGAAATCAGTCAGTGGTAGATGTACTGAGAGTCAAGTCTTCACACTGCTCATTCCCGGACCTCCTGCTTTTCCCGCCTGCTGTCCATAGCCCAGCCGAGGCCACGACCGCCTGGATTTGCCTGTAACTATTCGCTCTGTCCATCGACCCTTTGAAGACCGAGAGAGGCAGGAGCTGGGCAGCCCCGACGAGCGGCTGCAAGATAGCAGTGACCCTGACACCGGCAGCGAGGAGGAGGGTAGCAGCCGTCTGTCTCCACCTCATAGTCCACGAGGTGAGGTCCTGGCAGAGACATGGCTTAGAAACGGGGTGCAACGTGGGTACAGACCTTTGGGCTGTAGTTTCCAAATGGAGCCTGCATCGGAAAGCACAGGAACGTTTAGGATGGTCCCTAACCAACCACTGAGGTCCACAGGTCGACTCTTGGGACGGGCCCAGAGTGCTTCCTGGTTTGCCTCCTGGTAAACAGGTAGTGGATCTCTCAGAAGCAGAAAACGTAGGGGCCTCTGCTCCAGTAGGTCCATGATTCCCAACCTTTTCAAGCAGAAATAGACTTTCAGAGTGAAAAAATGTCAAAGACCTCCAAGTTCTTATAGTTGGCTCAGGAAATACAAAATAACCCGAAGCAACTGTGACTTCATACAATACTCATCTCAAAATACTTTGTATCTTATTAACCATATTGTATCTCCACGTATTTAACAAGGTACCTAGGTATGGATCCATTATTTTGTGAACAGTTTTCCCATCACCCAGGGATTACAGACCTCTGCCATCCCTCCCAGCTCTCTGAGCTGCTCAGCCCACAGACAGGGAGGCATCCGTGTAGGGGTTCAGCTGATCATAGGAGCCTCTGTTCACTCACTGACTTTGCCCCTTCCTCCTTCAGATTTCACCCGAATGCAGGACATCCCGGAAGAGACTGAGAGCCGAGATGGGGAGCCTGTAGCTTCTGAGAGCTAAGGGGGCCCCTCCCCCCACCCGGTGTCCCCTGAAGAACATTACTGAGGGAGGCAAACCTTGGGGACTCCAATCTGCCAATGACAAGGGAACATTTGAAAGAACTGCTTACTGTCCTTGCCAGCTCTTGGTATCCTTGGATACCTGGGGGCCATTTAGGAAGCTGGGGGAATTAGGCCACAGTGCCCTCTGGTGGCATCCAGAAGCTACACTGCAGATGCCAATTTTTCATGCCTTCTTCCCTCTACTTTAGTAAAATTTATTTATTTATTGTTTATTAGTTACGGAGGGAGAGGGGAGATTTAGAGGACCAGGGACATGGGAACCAAGCCATAGGGATCAGGGGGCCTTGTCCTTTAACACTACTGGGGTTTATTCAGGCTTAACCATGCAGCTGCTGGGTTCTAGCCCTGACACCCCTCCTGAGCAACACCCATCTTTGAGCAGAGGCTGCAGCCGTAAGACCCTACTGCCCCTTCAGGAAGGGCTGTGGTCAGGGCCATGTCCCTCTCCCCTTCCCCTCAACCTCTTACTGCTGTTCTCCCTTCTCTCTGTCTTCTATGGAAACCCCAGGGACTTAACCTGGCTTCCTAGAGTTGATGGAATAGAGGTTGAGGTGGCCATAATGGTTTGTTGGGGCGTGAGGGGAAAAACTCACAGGGACCAGAATGGTTTTTTTTGTTGTTGTTGTTTTCTTTTTTTTGTACCAAAGCCAACTGCACGTGTTTTATATTTTTAAGAGAAGATTGTAGGCAATTAGAAATTGCAGCCTTCTATCTCTAAATCTCTGAAGAACTTGAGGGATGGGGGGAGCATTGACTTCTCCACTCATCCATAGTAATGGGGGGCCCCATTCTGACCTCTTCCCCAGTCATTTGGAAAAACAGTTCTAGGGTGAGTTGGGAAATCTCTCCAAACCCTGACCTCACCCCCAACCTCAGCAACCATGACCTGAAACCTCAGTGTGAATTTGGGGGATTTTTCAGTGGATCCCCCCTTCCTTGCCCAGTGGCCACCAGCCCCGGCCAGTTTTCTGCCAATTTGATTATTTTAAAAAAAGGAAAAAAATAGAAAGTCGGGGGTGGGGGGGATAAAGCAGGGAAAATTAAAGTCCTGGAACCCCAGGAAGTGCTGTCTGTTAATATCTGCGAGTTCTGAGGATGCTGGTGATGAGGACAGCCAGGGAGGGCCCTGTGTTTCTCTGAAAGGAGCCTCTTCCTCTCCCAGGAAGGGCGACTGCCTCCCTGAAGACACAGGGCACTAACAGAAGAAACTGGTGCCAACCTGTTTTTGTTGTCGTCTGTGATACTCACAAGGATAAAAATGAAGGGGCACTTAGGTTCCAGCGGCTGTTGGGGGGTTCCAATATTAAAAAACCTGTTTTCATCTCATTTGCATGCTGTGCTCAGAATTACATCAGCCTCTTGCCCCCTTCTCTCCCTCTCTGCACAGTTGCAGTTCCCCTTAGCATCTCCGCTCAGATTCAGCCCTCACTCTGCTCTTGTTCTTCAGTGTCAGAATCCTGGGGTAACCTCTTTAACACAGTTCCCCTCTCCCCTCATAGGAGCTGCTCATTTGCCCTTAGCATTTTGAGAGGCAGTGAGAGACTAGGTAGGTTTCGGTTCTTATTTTTGGTTAATTTTTTGCTTCCTGTTTCTGGTTAATAGCCTGCTCTGGGGCCGTGGGGGAGGGAGGCCAAGAGTGACTAGCGTTGTATAAATGCTGGCAGAGTGCATAGTCTTCTGTTGGAGCCCATGGAGTAAGATGAGAAGAATGGGGCTCAACCTCAGCTAGAAAGAGGAATTGAAATCACATGGGGTGTGGGCAGGCTTGGGGGAGCAGCCAGTACCCTCCACTCCTGTAATTCTCATCTGTTGGCATCTGGCCTTGACAAGGTGCTTTCTCATCCATCACAGAATCTGTGAGGTAACAATTTTCTCATTTTATAGAGAAACCTGGCTCCAGAGGGTTGCCAGGCCAGGAGAGCAGCCAGGGAAGGGCCAGTCCTAGCTGCAGTCCCCCATTCCCCTTCTCAGTTGCTCTGCCGAAACACCAGAGTGCCAGGTTTCCAGCACACTGGCCCATGGCTCAGCAGCTGGGACCCAACGCCATAAAGGCAGATCAGGGGGACGTTAGCATCCAAAGACCACCAGATGGGAACGTAGGCTCCCCCAGTGTTCTCACAGGTCCAGTGAAGGGTGCTGGTCGGCAGGAAACAGGAGCCTGGAGACAGAGCCTAGAGCTTGAGTTGGGAGAAGCCCACAGCTCACAGGACAGCTTTGCTGTCCCTCCTGCTATCCCTGGGCTGAAACCCCCTCATCCTCGATTCCAGAACATGACACAAATTTCTCTGACG
Source organism: Bos javanicus (assembly GCF_032452875.1). Classification (NCBI taxonomy): domain Eukaryota; kingdom Metazoa; phylum Chordata; class Mammalia; order Artiodactyla; family Bovidae; genus Bos; species Bos javanicus. Next base: position 14,980,105 of record NC_083870.1, read on the forward strand.
TGGCAGTCACATCTCTCAGCATTCTGTCTGTTGTCCCCTCTCTGTTCCCGTTTTTGGAAACAGTCTTGCTCTCTGTCGGTCCTATTGGCAGTTTTGAAGCTGTTGGGCTTGTGCTCCAGAGCCCAGTCTCTTGCCGCAGTTGTGCCCCCTCTCCACTGCACTGTTCCCTCCATCTCCCGTCCCTGGGGGTGGGTCTGCATGCATTCATTCACCTCTGACTTGGACCTGTTTAAATTTTGTCAATATTTACCTCTGGGTCCCATAAAACCCATAAAGCACTGATGCCCCCAGAGGAGTCAGTATCCGGAGCCCCAACAGCTCCGGAGCCACTGGAGGAGCTGCAGGGGGTGGGAAGAAGGGCACTTGAGTGGGGGAGGATTTTCCATCCTGAATTGGCTGGGAACAGATCTGGAGTTTTGATACCAGTTTAAACATTATCAGAGAGAGGAAATTAAACATCAAGAGGCTAATTAAATCTCTTTAGCATGGCTTAATATGTTGTGAATTAGGTGACTCTTTAGAGCCTCTTCTGTTCAGCAACTGGATGGAGCTGGTGCAGGGGGGTGCCCCTTCCAGAAGTATCTCCACGCACTTGGGAGGTGCTATGCCCAGCTATTGCCCTGGGATCTTGAGTGGCCAGAGTCCTCCTGGGTCAGAAGACCTGTTAGAGCATGGGGTGGGGCAATGGCAGTGGAAATTCCACTCCATTTTCCCTCTGTCACCTCCGTCCTTTCCAAGGGCTGCCCCCAACCTTGAACATCCCTTCTGATGGCTGACTGTTGTCGTTGCTGCAAATCCATGGATATATGGATACAGAAACCAAAGGGGAAAAAAAAAAAGAAACCAAAGGGGAACCCCTCCCTTTAGTGCACACCTTTATTAGGGGCCACCCCCTCACTCATTTCCTTTTGTGACTTTAATTTCACTCCAGAACTTGTAAAAATTCCAGAAAAGATCTTTATGGTTTCCAGTCACTGTCTCCCAGTTACCCCCCTTATTTCCTCCTTTTCCTTATCTCTGTTTCCATTTTACACAGGGTGTGCGTGGGTGCCAAGTCGCTTTAGTCGTGTCCGATTCTTTGTGACCCTGTGGACTGTAGCCTGCCAGGCTCCTCTGTCCATGGGATTCTCCAGGCAAGAAAACTGGAGTGGGTGGCCATGCCCTCCTCCAGGGGACCTTCCCAACCCAGGGATTGAACTCCCATCTCTTAAGTCTCCTGCTTTGGCAGGCGGGTTCTTTACCACTAGTACCACCTGGGAAGCCCATGTGGAGTGTAAGAATCTATTCCAGGCACCATTAAATCCTTAACAGCCCAACTTAAGTTGAGAAAACAGGTACAGAGAACTATTTAACTTACTGAGGTCCCTCAGCTGGTTAGTGTCAGGCCTAGGAGGTGAATCCAGGTGTTCTGACACCTGAGTTGATGCTCTGAGCTAAGAACGTGGGCAGGAGGAAGACTAGCACCTCTTTCTGCACTTTCATCCTGGTACCCAAGTGGTGCAGTGGTGGAGAATCGCGGCTTTGATCCCTGGATTGGGGAGATCCCCTGGAGAAGAAAGTGGCTACCCACTCCAGGATTGCTGCTGGGAAAACCCCATAGACAGAGGAGCCTGGTGGGCTATAGTCCATGGAGTCTCAGAGTTGGACACAACTGAGCACGCACACATCTGCACCTTCAGCCACCTCTTCTCCCAGCTCCTTTCTGAATCTCACCTCTCTATGCCCCACCCATGTCCTTGGCTTGTCCTTATCTTCACTTCTTCCTCCAAATCCTGATTTAAGGAGAGACAGGGTACTCCCAGCCAGAAGCAGGGGTTTGCACTCCAGGCTTGGCTGGAGATAGGGATCCGGCAAGGTCCTGCAGACAGCAGGGGGAACTCCAGCTTTTGCCTCGGAGGTGTCTGTGGGCATCAAGTTTCTACGGGTGCTACTGAGATGGTAAGAAGGTAGAGATGGCCAAGGGAGGAGGGCATATTTGGCCTCAGCACCAGAGAAGGACAAGGGTACACCCCATTTGAGGTGAGGGAGGGAAGATGGAGAGGACGGAGGGAGATAGTTACTGACCTATGACTCAAGTAGTCTAGAACCCATAGGGAAATTTTCCTGGGAATTCTCACAGAAGGCAGAAAAGGGGCAAAGAATCCTTTTGGCCACACTGACCTAGAAGGGGAACTGAGATGAAAGGTGCAGACACTGTGGATAATCCAGAGGTTTATTCTTCGATTCCCATTGCCACGTGGAGATTGAGCTTGGTCGTACCCAGCCCTGACCTGGGCCCTGGGCGCCTGCCTTTCCCCATAGCCAGAGCTGGGGATCAAAGATCAGACTTTCCCTGAGGGTGCTGCATCAAGGCAGAGAGGCCAACCTCTCTTTCCCTAGGACGCGTGGATCCTGTACTTGGCAGATAACCAGAAAGAGGAGGGGGTTTAACTTGCCGCCTTCACCCAGGGTTCCCTTTGTCCAGGTTGGTGAGCATGGTAGAAAGGCCACCCTCCTGAGGGGTGCTCTCCGTCCACCGCCTGCCCATTTCCTTTAGGGCCACCTATTCCACCCAGCCCCGACCCTGGGGCCACAGCCTTGCTCGCAGGTCCCTGAAGGTGTCTGCCAGGGCCCGCCGGGGCTCCTGCCTGAGAAGGCAGTACAGCACGGGGTTGAGGCAGCTGTTGGTGTGCGCCAGGCAGGTGGTGACGGGAAAGACATAGGTGTGGACGGTGTAGAAAGTGCTGTCCCAGGGCACCAGGTCAAACTTCACCAGGACACCCCAGAGCGTGACCACATGGTTGGGGAACCAGCAGAGGAAGAAGGAGGCCAGAAGGATGCGGATGGAGTGGGCCAGGCCCCTGCTGTCCCGCCATCGCCGCCGCCGCCGCCTCAGGAAGGCCAGCAGCAGCAGGTAGCTGGTGGTGATGATGCTCAGTGGCACCATAAAGGCCAGGACCACCCTCTGCAGCTGGTAGGCCCCCAGCCAATACCTGCTGGGGAAACGCAGCAGGCACAGGCGCACGCCACTCACCTCGCCCTCGGCCCCAAAGACAGCTGTGGGCACCGTCACCAGAGAAGCTGCCACCCACATGGCCAGGGTGGCTACACGGGCCCAGAAGAGCGAGAGGTGGGTGCCTGGCCCTGCAGCCATGGCCACCACCCAGTACCGGGCGACGCTCAACGCTGTGATGAGGAAGATGCTGGCGTAGATGTTGAGGACGGTGGCCGTTAGGACCATCTTGCAGAGGGCACCTCCGAAGGGCCAGTGGAAGTCCAGTGCCGACTCGGCTGCCCAGAAGGGGAGGGTGAGTGCCAGCCCCAGGTCTGCCAGAGCCAGGTTGAAGATGAAAGTGTCAGAAGGTGGGCAAGGGGCTCGCTGAGCACAGTTACCCAGCACCCACAGCACGGCCAAATTTCCCAGCAAGCCGACAGCCCCCACAAGCCCATAGGCCAGGGCAACCGAGACCCTCAGGGCTAGGAATCCAACAGGCATCGTGGCATCAGCAGCACTCAGCACGCTGCCTCCAGAAGCGTTGACCCAGAAAGCGGGCAGGGGGGCAGAGGTGTTGGGCGTGGGCATTGCAGGGCATCCGACGTCAGTGGTGCTGGGCAGAGGGGCCAGTGAGTGCCTTACCAGCCTGGCAGGGGGCACCTAAGGTGTTCAGCAGGACACTGGATCAGAGCGCTTGACTGCTGCTCTCAGGGCCTCTGGCTGCCTGGAGACCCAGCCCACGCCCACACCTAAGGGGGCGGGCTGTGGACAACAGGACAGCCTTCTTCTCTGTTGGTCTTGGTGGTGGGTGGGGCAGGTGAGGGAGAGGTGAACATTGGCACAAACGTGTGTGTGCATGTGTGCCTGTGTGTGCATGCATGTGTGCGTCTCTGTGTGTAGAGCCCCATGTGAAAGAGTGGGAAGGGGGGAGGGAGAATGATCCTGCTACGGAGGGCAGCCCCACACCTCCGCTTCGGGGAGAGGCCACAAATACCCCACCTCAGGGGTGACAGGAACTGAATTGGAGCCCCCCTCTATTCCGTCTGGTGTTCAGGGGCCCCCTTCTCTGCAGCAAATGTTCCCTTGGGGCCTGGAGGAAGGGGCCTGGGAGTGTGCACAGAGGCAGAGAATCAGAATAGGATCTGAGAGAAAGAGGAGAGGTTCTGGAGTCCCAGGGCTGCTCCCTGCTGGCTGTGTGACTGTGGGTGAATTACTTTACTCTCCTGAGCCTCAGTTTCCTCGCTTAAAATTTACAGAATGGGTGTGACAAAATGAGAGAACACCTGTGAAAAAGCCCCTTGTTCATGGCTATTTGCGTGAATGTGAAAGATTACTATTTCAAAGGAAAAGTTGGGGGCATCTGTGGCAGGAGGGAGCAAGTGACTCCCTTCTTATAATGAGCAGCTCTGATCATCGTGCCTGGGGAACAATGCCAACTAAAACAGGTTGGAATTCACTGCAGCAGCCAGTGACCTTGAGGTTGAGGGCAGGGAGGAAAAGGGGAGAGGAAGTCACAGCTTCCTGTTCCCTCCCCACTGGAGCCGATGAGGACCTGAGCAGGCCTGGGGCATGCCCTCAGGCCTCTCCCTGCTAAGCAGTCCTGCTGACCTCTCACTCCCACGGCCATTTCACCCTTCCCTGGTCTAATCTGTGGAGGCAGAGGTCAGCGGTAACCCCCACTGTCTCCTCCAACCCCCAAACCCCATTTCAGAGCTGTGGATGCTGAGAAACACCCTCACCATGCCTCATCCTGTCTCCCCACGATCTCAGTGCTAAATGGGGTGCGTGCTTCAGTGGGTCCTCGGCTTTTGTGCCTGTATCCTTACCCGTTGCAGAATTTGCTGTGATGGGGGTGAGGGGTAGGAAGAATGAGGCTTTTGCAAAAATATTCAACCACCTTCTTGCCCTCTGCCTGCGAATTAAGATGTTTGACGTTCAGTTTCCTTGAGTGCTGGGGGAGGAAAGGGACCCTTTCAGGATAATCAGCAGCGGGTTTGATGAACCCTGTAGGAGAGACCCAGGGGTGAAAGAGATTCAGAATGGGTGCCCAGATGTTTGGGTTCACTGGCAAGGGGTGGATGTGAAGGGAGTGCCCAGCCCAAGTTCAGGTGAGCCCCAGGGGCCGCCTCCCAGCCTCACGACTGGCCCTGTGTGACTTGTTAATCACTGCCTCCTTCACAACTGCTTTTCAGCATCCAGCATCACCATGCTGATCTGGCAGCCACCATATCTTTCAATGCGTGGGACCTATTGTCCCTTGACTTGGAAAACAGAAGCTGGGTCAATTTCAGGGCTCTGCTTTCCATTTGAAATATCCGGTCCTCTGGTCATTTCTTTTTTTTTTTTTTTTTACCTTTATGTGTTTCTAATCTAAATCCTTTCCCTTGGTCTGAGACTAGCAACACTCCCTTGTGGTTATATAGAGAGGTGGTGCCACCAGCTGACTGAGTTTAAGAACTTCCCTTCGGGCCCTTTCATTTTAGTGTCTTGTTAGTTCCCTCCTTGATCCATCCACTCATTCACGAATCACAGCATCTCTTGAACACTTATTATGTGTCAGGCATTGTGCTAGACGTTGGGGAGACAAAAACATTACATGATCCCTCTCCTCAGGAAATACAGTAAGCTCTTTGAGGTGGGTGGAATCCTTTACATCATTTTGTTCAACTCCTCATTTTATAGAGAGTGAAAGTGACTTGCCCAAGGGCACCAGGAAGTAGTGTCAGAGTCAGGATTTGAGATAAAATCTTCTGACTCCTAGACTCTAGCTCTTTCCAATACATCACAAAACCCTTTGGGCATTTCTTTCCACCTCTCATCTCTTTCTAGAGTGCCAGACCCTGCCCTTGGGAAGCCCCACGGAAAACAGCAGCAGGATATGCACAGAGGGATAGTGACAATTCCGCTGTCAGTGGTCTTCACCCACAACTCCTGAGAGAGGAGGAGGAACTGGATTCAATAAAAATTATTTTTCCGTCTCTCATGTTCATATTACCCTCCAGAGCCATTCTTTTCCAGCCCCCTTTTCAATCTCAGAATCCAGGGATTCTGCAGTGGTAGATCACAGAGTCTCCCTTCCATAAAAGGGACTTGTAACATCTGGGCCTTCCCCTTAGTCACCTGAACACCCTCCCCTTGTGCAGTCCACGTGTCTTTTCAACCCCACATCCCTGTCCTGCACTCCAAAGCCTAGGAAAGAAGAACTGGGGGAGAAGGAGGATAGGACTGAGCTATCCCTCCACAGAGCATAAAGAGAATGGATCTTTGCCCAAAAACATAAAGAGAAGGAATCTTTGCATCTGTATTTACGGTGGAGGCAGAGACTTAGCGACTGAACTAAAGCGAACAGAGACTGCTTGGAGGACTGCCGAGTGGCCGAAGTAGGAGCGTGCGTTCTAAGTCACTTCTGTCACATCCGACCCTGCAACCCTGTGGACTCTAGCCCGCCAGGCTCCTCTGTCCATGGGATTTTCTGGGCAAGGATACTGAAGTGGGTTGCCATGCCCTCCTCCAGGGCATCTTTCCAACCCAGGGATTGGACCCACGTCTCTTATGTCTCCTGCATTGGCAGGTGGGTTCTTCACCAAACTTCTGAACCAATCTCTGTCGCTCTCTCTCAACTTTATTTTTTTTCCCCAAGGCAAGGGATTATTTTTTCCTCTCAACTTTGTATTTTGGCATAGCTTTATATTTACAGAAAAATTACAAAAGCAGAGATGGTGATCCACCGCTTATTTTCCATATTAAGATGAAGCTGCTAGAGCATCAAAAATAAAAAATAAAAATCTTAGAGATAAATCTGACAAGAGGTGTACAGTACTGATATATTGAAAACTATAAATGACTGCTGAGAGAAATTTAGATTTTAATAAATGGATAGAGAGGCATACTGTGCTCATGAGTTTGAAGACTCAATAATAAGATGTCAATTCTCCTCATAATGGGTCTGTAGATTCAATGCAATTCTAGTCAAAATTCTAGCAGCTTTTTCAAAGAGAAACTGACAAGTTGATTCTAAAATTCATGTGGAAAAGCAAATAGCCAAATGATTTTGTAAAAGAGCCAAAACAATTTAGTATAAAGATAATAAAATTGGAGTAGTCATGTACCCAATTCCAAGACTTACTATAAAGCTGCAGTAGTCAAGACAACGTGGTATCAGCAAAAGGTTAGACATACAAATCCACGGAGTTGAGAGTCTTGAAATAGGCCCACATGTTTACAGTCAACTGATTTTTGCCAAAAGTGCAAAGGCAACTCACTGAAGAACAATAGTCTTTTCAACAACTGGTTCTATAACAACTGAATACTCACATTAAAAAGAGTGTGCGTGAGAGAACTTTGATCCCTACCTCGCACCATGCACAAAGATTAACTCAAAAATGGATCATAGATCTTTAAGATCATAGATTTTTAAATATAAAGCCTAAAATGCCAAAACTTCTAAAAGAAAACAAAGGAGACATTTTTATGACCTTGGGTTAGGCAAAAAGTTCTTAGATACAACATCAAAAGCACAGTCTAACTGCAAAAAGTGAATAATTGGGCTTCATTGAAATGAAGAACTCTGCTCTTGGTTTTGTTTTTTTTTCAGTTTATTTTTTATTGAAGTATACTTTATTTAAAATCAGAGTGTTTTTTTTTTTCTTTTGTCTCTTTTGAATTTGTTACAATGTTGCTTTTGTCTTAGCTCCCTGACCAGAGATTGAATTTGCACTCCCTGCTTTGGAAGGCAAAGTCTTAACCACTGGACAGCCAGGGAAGTGCCCTCTTGAAGTATACTTTATTTGCAATGTTGTGTTAGTTTCTGGTGTACAGCAAAGTGATTCAGTTATATATAAAATATATATCCCTTTTCGTATTCTCTCCCATTATGGTTTATTATTACAGGATATTGAATATAGTTCCCTGTGCTATACAGTAGAGCCTTGTTTATCCATTCTATATATAATAGTTTGTATCTGCTAATCCCAAACTTCCAATCTATCCCTCCCCAACCCCTCTCCCTTGGCAACCACAAGCCTGGAACTTCTGGTCTTTGAAAAATACTGTTAAGAGAATGAACAGGTAAACCACAGACTAAGAAAACATTTGCAGATCACAGAACTTATAAAGAAACATGTCTAGAATATCTAGAGAATTCTCAAATTTTGATAATAAGAAAACCACCTTATTTTTTAAACAGGGTAAAGGATTTGAACAGATAGTTCATCAAAGAAGATATAGGGATAGCAAATAAACACATGAGAAGACACTCAACATCATTAGCCCCCAGGGAAATGCAAAGACTAACCACAGTGAGACAGTACTATTTTCTGATTAGAATGTCTCAAATGAAAAACAAAAACAAAAATACTGATCATACCAACTGCTGGTGAAGAAGTAGGGTACCAAAACTTTCATACATTCCTGATAGGAATGTAAAATTGTATAATCACTTTGTAAAGCAATTTGGTATTTTCTAAAAAGTTAAACATGCACCTCATATGTCCTAGTCACTCTATTCCTAAGCATTTAACTCAAGAAGAATGAAAGTACATACTCACATGAAGTACACCAGTGTTCACAGCAGCTTTATTTGAAGTAGCTTAAAATAGGAAAGAACTCAAGTGGATAATCTAATTTTCCATGAGGTAAATGAGTAAATAGACGGTGGTGTTTTCGCACAATGGAATGCTGCTCAACAATGAAAAGGAAGGGATCACCGCTGTGGAATGGTAGAGCAGCAACCGTGGGGGGAAGAGCCCTGCTGACTGCCAGGCCAAGGCCGTCCCTTCCCCTTTGCCTCACAGAAGCACCTGTTCTTCCCCGCACATGTTCAGCATTCCAGGTTCATCTGCACTGCAGCCGAGTCCTGCCTGCCTAGCCTGAAGTCCTAGCAGTGCTCCTCTGAAAGAGGACAGCCTCATTGCTAACTCCATTTGCTCGGGACCAAGTTCACTCTAGAGCACCTCACACTGGGGGTCCCAGGCTGTGGCTCTGAGAATCCTAGACTTTCTGTCTTCTGAGGCCCCCCCACCTGAAAGATAGGTTTCCATGGCAGATGACAGGTGTTCATCTTCCTGAGAAAGGAATGGGGCAGATACTTCCACACGCATGTAGATGACCAGAGGCTCTTCCGGGGGTTACTGTTCTAAAACCCCCAAAAGTTTAAGTTTTCAGTAATGGACATACATGTTAAGTCACTTCAGTCTTGTCCTACCCTTTGCGACCTTATGGACTGTAGCCTTCCAGTTTCCTCTGTCCGTGGGATTCTCCAGGCAAGAATACTGGAGTGGGTTGCCATGCCCTCCTCCAGGAGATCTTCCCGACCCAGGGATTGGACTTACCTCTCTTATGCCTCCTGCATGGGCAGGTGGGTTCTTTACTACTAATGTCACCTGGGAAGCCCCAGAAGTAGGAGACCCTAATCCAGATCTCTAACCTCACATCAGCCCAATCAGCCACCATCTCTACTCTTTCATGTGCCAGAATGAGAAGCCACTAAAAGTTTTTAATCTAAGCAATGACAGAATCACATCTATTTTTTGTCTATTGACAATGTGAAAGATCATTTCAAAGAGGCCAAGAATGGCAGGAGAAGAAATATCAGTTAGAAGGCTTTTGTAAACAGGTGCTAAGATAGTTAGGAAGTAGAGGAGGGAAGGAATATGGATTATATTTAAGAAATAGAATTAATTGACTGGGGATGTAATAAGAAGAGGGAAGAAGGACTTCCCTGGTCGTCCTTCCACCGCAGGAGACACAGGTTTGATTATGCTCAAAATCCTTCAAGCTAGGCTTCACCAGTCTGTGAACTGAGAACTTCCAGATGTACAAGATGGGTTTAGAAAAGGAAGAGAAACCAGAGATCAAACTGCCAACATTCGTTGGATCATAGAGAAAGCAAGGGATTACCAGAAAAATCTCTACTTCTGCTTCACTGACTACTATAAAGCCTTTAACTGTGTAGATCACAAAAAACTGTGGAAAATTCTTAAAGAGCCAGGAATACCTGACTACCTTACCTGTCTCCTGAGAAACTTGTATGTGGTTCGAGGAGCAACAGTTAGAACTGGACATGGAACAACTGACTGGTTCAAAACTGGGAAAGGAGTATGACAAGGCTGTATATTGTCACCCTGTTTATTTAACATATATGCAGAGTACATCAGGCAAACTGCCGGGCTGGATGAAGCACAAGCTGGAATCAAGATTGCCAGGAGAAATACCAACAACCTCAGATATGTAGATGATACCACTCTAATGGCAGAAAGTGAAGAGGAACTAAAGAGCCTCCTGATGAAGGTCAAAGAGGAGAGTGAAAAGTTGGCTTAAAATTCAACATTCCAAAAACTAAGATCATGGCATCTGGCCGTATCACTTCATGGAAAATAGATGGGGAAACAATGAAAACAGTGACAGACTTTATTTCTTGGGCTCCTAAATCACTACAGATGGTGACTGCAGCCATGAAATTAAAAGATGCTTGCTTGCTCCTTGGAAGAAAAGCTATGACCAACCTGGGCAGCATATTAAAAAGCAGAGACATTAGTTTGCTAACATAGGTCTGTATAGTCAAAACTATCATTTTTCCAGTAGTCATGTATGGATGTGAGAGTTGGACTCTAAAGAAAGCTGAGTGCCAAAGAATTGATGCTTTTGAATGTGGTGCTCGAGAAAACTCTTGAGAGTCCCTTGGACAGCAAGAAGATCAAACCAGTCAATCCTAAAGGAAATAAACCCAGAATATTCATTGGAAGGACTGATCCTGAAGCTGAAGATCCAATACTTTGGCCACCTGATGTGAAGAACCAACTCATTGGAAAAGATCCTGATGCTGGGAAAGATTAAAGGCAAAAGGAGAAGAGGGTGGCAGAGGATGAGATGGCTAGATAGCATCATTGATTCAATTGACATGAATTAGAGCAAACTCCAGGAGCTAGTGAAGGACAGGGAAGACTGGCATGCTGCAGTCCATGAGCTCCCAAATAATAGCAACTGAACAATGAACGACTGGAAACTAAGATTCCACATACCTCATGGCGAGGCCAATAAAAAAAAGGAAGAAGAAAAGGGAGGAATTAGGTTGACTACTCGGCAATCTTGAGGAATTAAGCGAATGAAGGGTACATGATTGGATGGCTGGATACATGTATCACATTGGCATCAGAAAATACAGGAGGAAAACAAGGTTGAAAAATTTGTGAACCACTTGGGTACAGCAACCCTATATGCAGTTGGAAGAGTCTGGAAAGAGACCTGGTCTTGAAGATCTGAAATTAGATGTCTTCAGTAGAAGGTGGTCATGGGTAAGCCATAGAAGAAAAGGTCCAGTAGTTTTGTGACCGTGTTTGGTTGTTTTTATAGTATCCAGGTCCCCTTCTTCCTTTTTTTTAAAAATAATTTTTAAAATGTATTTATTTTTGGCTGTGCTGCGTCTTCATTGCTACGAGGGCTTTTCTCTAGTTTTGGTAAGAGGTACTCTCTACTTGGGGTGCAGGTGCTTCTCATTGTGGTGGCTTCTCTTGTTGCAGAGCAAGGGCTCTAGAGCGCAGGGGCTTCAGTAGTTACAGCTCCAGGGCTCTAGAGCACAGGCTCAACAGCTGTGGAGCATCAGCTTAGTTGTTCCATGGCATGTGGAATCTTCCCGGGCCAGGGATCAAACCAGTGTCTCCTGCATTGGCAGGTAGACTCTTTACCACTGAGCCACCAGAGAAGCACCCCTCTTCCTTTCTAAAGAACTTAATTTTGTTCGTGTCCATTTCTTCTCAACAGAGCTCTCATGACTTGGAGGAAGCTAACTCCATCTTCAGCTCTAGGAGTGGATTCTGATAAGTTTGAGTCAATCACTATGTCACCATTCTCTTGAAGGTAGCTGTTTCGAGTCAAGGATTGGACTTCCCTGATGGTGCAGTGGATAAGAATCTGCCTGCCAATACAGGAGACACAGGTTTGATCCCTAGTCCAGGAAGCTTCCTCAGGCTGAGGATCAACTAAGACCATGGGCCACAACTATTGAGCCAGAGCTCTGGTGCCTGCGAGCCTCAACCACTGAGCCCGAGTTCTGCAGCTACTGAAGCCGGCGTGCCTAGAGCCTGTGCTTCCCCAGAGGAGCCCATGTGCCGCAAGCAAGAGTAGCCCCTGCTCCCTGCAACTAGAGAAAGCCTGTGCAAAGCACAAAGACCCAGTGCAGCCAAATAAATACATAAAATTAAAAAAAACATTGAGTTAAAAAAGTCAAGGATTAAGCCTATCAACATCTGACATTATCCTGATGAGAGTTTCTAGTCCACAGGTTGGTCCAATCAGACTGAAGGTGCGGGGGGGGAGGATTTTTCATTCTGATTGGCAGAGGGAATTTATTTCTCCTGTTGGATCTAAACATAGAAACATATGCCTCAGTTGGTGTTGGCTGTCATCCTGTTAGAATGAAGGAAGCCAGTTTAAGGACAAAGCCTTCCCACGGAGGCAGGCAGAACAGAGAAGCTGGGCATACACGTGTCATCTTTGGACTTATAGCTATAAGACGGAATACACTTATTATTGCTTGAGACATTTGAGCTAGTTTTTCTGTTACTTGTTATGAGAAGCATAACAAGTTGGTTTAAGCAGAAAGGAATGCAGGTATGTCAGTAAATATTATTTTTTATGACAGAAGGAACCAGAAATGTTCACTAAATGTATTGCTTACAGAAAGAGAGGGGCCTCCCTGGTGGCTCAATGGTAATGAATCTACCTGCCGACGGAGAAGACTTGGGTTTGACCCCTAGGTCAGGAAGACACCCTGGAGAAGGAGATCTTCAATATTCTTGTCTGGGAAATCCCATGGACAGAGGAGCCTGGTAGGCTACTGTCCATGGGGTTGCAAAAGAGTCGGATACAACTTAGTGACTAAATAACACAATAAGAGAGAGACATCTTGGTCAGATATTATCTCTATGGGCAAAGCAGACTGTAAATCTTCTAGCTACAGGGTTTGGGGAAACTAGTGTATTTTCAGAGGCATACATAGATAGACATCATCCTTGGAAGATGATTACTCTTAGGAGACTGCTGTTGATTGAAGACTCTCTGACTTTGAGAAATGAGGGGTTGACACTGGACGATGTTCACTAAGGCAAGCTGTTCATTGATTCAACAGGTTAAAACAGGTTTTGATGGCTACATGTTACCTTGGCTTTTGTGGTGGTTGTGGTTTAGTCAGAGTCGTGTCCAACTCTTGTGACCCCATGGACAGTAGCCCGCTCTGCTCCTCAGTCCATGGGATTTCCCAGGCAAGAACACTGGAGTGTGTAGCCATTTCCTTCTCCAGGGTGTCTTCCTAACTCAGGGATCAAACCCAGGTCTCCTGAACTGCAGGTGGGTTTTTAACCAACTGGGCCACTGATGTGGTTGCAGAATAAAAAAATCAGTTTGGGTTTTTTTTTTTTTTTAATGTGTGTGTGTGTGTGAATTTCTTTTTCTAATTAGCAGGATGAAGTATTCCTCTTCCTGTTTAAGACCAATCTCTCCATCTGTGTTCTTAAGTCCTTCTCTTTCCAGATCCTGCTCCATCAGTCATTCTCTTCCTCTTAGTTTTTTTTTTTGTTTGTTTTTTACAGTTCCTCTTTTATTGCAAGGAACCCTCATGAGTTGCTTCTAGTACTGAAACTTGTATCTAAGGACAGGTTGATGTTTATCATGCCAGAGTCCTGGGAAAATCCTCACTGTTTTGACTGCCTATTCCCACTTCTCTTTCCTTTCTCCGCTGCAGCTGGTGGGCACGTTGGCGTTAAAGAGTAGAGCCAAGAATGCATTTTTAGAGTTTCAGTAGATCTGAATGGATTCAGGTGGGATAATAGGAAGACAAAACAATACAGCCCTCAAGAGACGAGTTTTATTCCTTTTGCTTTTCATTTGGTTCCTGTTTCTGATTCTCTCAGCTCATCTGCTCCGTTCTCTTGCTTCTCTTTGCAGATCAGCTGCATCTTACACCTTTTAGAAAATAAGTACCCAGACATCTGATGTAATCACTAGAGGAAAAACACAATTACAAAAAACTTCTTAATTAAAAGGGAGAAAATAGAAGGTATCCTCCAGTATATCAACACCGTACATTGGTCAAGTCCTCAGAGTTGTTTCACATCCCTCAGCTCAGTAAGCCGGTGTTGTAGGGTAAGCCCTGGATTGATACTACAGGGGTACCCACGGCTGGGTGACTGTGTGTTTGAACACGATTGAATTTCCAGCACCAGTTTGCTGACACATCCTTACAAGTAGAGAGCGTGCCTTAGTCAAAACATTTGATTACATCGTTTTTGCTTGTTGGGAAGTTTTCCTTTTAACACTGATCTTCGGATTACCCCTGAGATAGACACTGATGAAAACTTTCTCCATAGAATTGAACTAAAATATTTCTTTTCTGCCATTACCCTCTTTACTTGGGATTAAGCATTGCTGGAGAGGTCAAGATGCCTTGCTATGTTGATATGAGTCAAATTCAGGACCCAACAGTTCAGATCTGCTGTCTTTCTGGCAATTCAGTTCTTAAAGTACTTTAGTGGGTTGCCTCTCCTTTTTAAACACTTCTAAGTTTGTTTTAATGTTGTGATAGTTTTTTTCTTCTTCCTTTTGGTATTTTTTTCTTTTGACGTAATTACTGATTTAGAGAAAGCTACAAGACTAGTACAAATAATTTCTGTATCCCCTTTACTCAGATTCCCCAAATGTTAACATTTTTTCACATTTGCTTTTAAATGTAACTAAATTACATCTAATTTTTTTCCTGAACAATTTGAAAGTAAATTGCAGACCTGATGCTCCTTTACCTCTAAATTTTTCAGTGTGTTTCCTGAAAACAAGTATATGCTCTTATGTGACCACAGTACAATGATTAAAATCAGCAAATTAACAATGCTACAATAATCTTGAAACCTTGTTCAGTTGTTTCCAATTCTCCCCTTAATGTCTTTTTAGCAAAAGATATCTGAGATCATGCCTTACACCCAAGTGGCATGTCTCTTTAGTTTCCTTTAATCCAGAATAGTTCCACAGGCTTTGTCTTTCATGACATTTTTTGCTATGTATTTTAAAAGAGTAAAAGCTATTTTGTATAACAATTTTCCACTTGGGTTTGTCTGCTATTTCCTTATAATTACACTCAGGTTGTGAAATTTTGGGCAGGAACTATGTGATGTGTTCATTTAACAGCATTGTATTAAGAGGTGCATGACATCTATCACTTGGATCATTTAGTTAAAGTGGTGTTTGCTAGATTCCTCCGCTGCTGTAAACATACATAAATGTAAACATATTATTTCCCTTTTGTGCCTAATAAGTATCTTGTGAGGAAATACCTTGAGACTATGTAAACATGCTGCTACTCCTCTCTTTGATACACTAGTTTTAGCATTCATTGATGATTCTTGTCTAACTCCATTGTTACTATCATAGTTGCCAAATGGTAATTTTGATGGTGGTTTTAAAGCCATGACCTTTTTCTGACAGTGGTTATTTCTCTAGGAAAATTAGTCCTGCAGGAATTTGTCGCCTGGTGGGAACCCAAGCTGGGAGAAGGCAATGGCACCCCACTCCAGTACTCTTGCCTGGAAAATCCCATGGACGGAGGAGCCTGGTAGGCTGCAGTCCATGGGGTCGCTAAGAGTCCAACACAACTGAGCGACTTCACTTTCACTTTTCACTTTCATGCACTGGTGGAGGAAATAGCAACCCACTCCAGTGTTCTTGCCTAGAGAATCCCATGGACGGCCAGGCCTGGTGGGCTGCCATCTATGGGGTTGCACAGAGTCGGACATGACTGAAGCGACTTAGCAGCAGCAGGGAACCCAAGCCTGAATTTTGCCCGTCCCCTCTGCTGCTATTCTAATGGCTTTGTCCTTGGGCCCTTGATGAGGAACCACATTTGAGACGACACAATGCTTCACCTGCAAGTCCATTCATTATTATCCTATGAAAAGTCATGTTTTGGTGGGGGAAGTGTTGCATTGACAAGTGTTTTTAAGCAAACCAGATGCTAGGGGTTTCCCCACCTCTTCTGGCTCTCCCAGGAATCCACATTCCAATTGTCAAGAGCCTAATCATGGCCACTCAGTGCATTAACTTTAGTCACAATAATCTAGTATGGCAAATAATTTGGTACGACCTAAAATATGACAAGAAAAGGTTAATCTTCCTCTACCTGGCCTTAAGTAGTTTCAGCCTACAGAGTGAAAGAGTTTTGTCTAACAGGATTACAAAAATGCAGTTTTTGGTTTTTCTTTTTCCTATGCCTTTTATCAGAGAAACCTGGAACAAAATGTTGATCTCTTTTGGGACTGTGCTTCTCCTAAGGCTCTAAAGAATAATAAGCGTGGAGTATAATCCTCCCATTCTGCTAACAGGGCCTCTGGGCTTTGCTGTCTCCTGGTTTGGCTTTGTCACTGCTGAATTCTCAGTCGGGAATGGGTTAACCGATACCAGCCAGTCACAGTTTCACCGAGGGTCTATGATTTGCAAACCCACTCTTTAAAAAATTTTTGTTTTGTTGAAGTATAGTTGATTTACAGTGTTGTGTTAATTTCTGCTGTACTGCAAAGTGATGTATACCATCAGTTATACATATATATATATATATACACATTCTTTTTCATATTCTTTTCCGTATGGCCTATTGGATATTGAATCCACAGGATATTGAATATAAATTCCTGTGCTATACAGCAGGGCCTTGTTTATCCATCCTATATATAACAGTTTATATCTGTTAATCTCAAACTCTTAATGAATCCCTCCCCCATCCCTCTTTGGCAATCACAAGTCTGTTGTCTGTGAGTCTGTTTCTGTGTAAACCCACTCTTAGTCATCGACTTATTTCTCAATTATACAAATAGCCAAGGCTCACTGAAGCTAGCTCAAGTGAGGCGGAGGGAGGGGGCATCATAGTTTACTTATTTTTAAAAAGATTATTCTTTTATTTTTGTACCTGGCCGCACCAGGTCTTAGTTGTGGCACTCAGGATCTTCTGTCTTCATGGCATCATCTTAGATCTTTTAGTTGTGGGAACTAGTTCCTTGACCAGGGATTGAACCTGGGCCCCCTGCATTGGGAGTGAGAAATCTAGCTGCTGAATCAGCAGGGAAGTCCCAGGAATCATATTTTAAAACTACATTGGGAAACGTCCTGGCTATAAAGGACTTAGCAAAAGTATAGCCAAGACTCAACAGAGGCTGAGCTGGGTCTAGACACTCTATTTCTTGAACAATTGCTCCATTCTTCTCTTTTTGATAGACTTCTCATTGTAAGAAGGCTTTTAGAGGTGATAGCAGATTGTGTTATCTGCTACCTAAACTGTTTTTATAAGTGATAGCAGATTTCTTCATAGGAAATCTGTTTGGAAAAATTATTCAGAAGCACTTGAGGGAGGTTACACCCCAAAGGGTGCTGGTGAATATACTGGAGACCCTGTGAAAGCTCACTCTCCATCTTTTCTTTTTCGCCATCATTACTCCCACTGCTGTGGGTGAGGACATCAGGCCAGAATGGCAAGATCCAGTGTCCTCATTTTCCAATTTGGGGCTGGTAAATGGAATCAGGGAGATACTCAGGAGGCAGGTATGGATGTGTACCACCACTATTTGGATTGTAGACAGAAAGTGCCACTGAAACAATGAGGGAGTGGCAAGTTTCAAGGGTCAGGACAGGATATGAACTCCAAGCTGTCACTGCCTTAGAGTTGGTAGATTACCTAATACTACCCAAATGAGCACGAGGAAATGCACAGTCATTCAGATTCATGTCAGTTTTTTTTTTTTTTTTTTGCCCATGCAGCAAACAGGAAGGAAAAATGACCTCAGCCTAACCTCTCTCACTTTAGAGAGATTTTTTTTCAATTAGCAATATCATAAAGTGCGATTGAATGAAGTGTAGAAAATCAGACTTGGTTGTACCAACAAAGAAATTTTCTTGGGGAAATTCTAAAAGAATTTTAAATAAGTAAACTGAGCATTTGACTTAAGGAACTAGGAAAAACATTAAATATTACCAAAAGGAGAATATAATGAATAAAAACAAAATTTTAGGGATTTCCCTGGTGCATTTCCAATGCAGGGGGTGTGGGTTTGATCCCTGATCCCACATGCCTCACGGCCAAGAAACAGAACATAAAACAGAAGCAATGTTGTAACAAATTCAATAAAGACTTAAAAAAACCCTTTAATTTGCTATCAGTGACTTGATGAACATATTGATGATTAAAACTAAATTATGGATTTTTCAAAAAGTTGAACAAATAGACAAGACCCTGGCAAGGATAGGGAAAATAAAAAGAAAAGAAAAAAGATAGAACAGAAAGAAATAGTCATACAAATGATATTAAAAGAATAAGAGACCTTTAATCAAATTTTATGCAAAACATTTTAAATTCTAGGTAAAATGGATGATTTTTAAATCAGTAAAACTAACTCAAGAAAAGTGAAAAGACAACCTATAGAATGGGGGAAAATGTTTGCAAGTCATATATCTGAAGGGACTTGGATTCATAATAAATAATGAACACTTACAACTTAACAATAAAAAGATAAATAATCCAATTTTAAAATGGGCAAAGGATTTCAGTAGGATTTTCTCCAAAGGGGTACAGAAATGATGAATATCTATAAACAGATGAGTGGATAAACAATGGTGGTATATCCATACAATGGAACAGTATTCGACCATAAAAAGGAATGAAGTACTGACACATGCTACAACATGGATGAATTGTGAGAATATTATACTAAGTGAAAAAAGCCAGACACAAATGGTCACAAATTCTGTGATTCCATTTATATAAAGTGCCAGAATAGGCAAATCCACAGAGACAGGATGTAGATTAGTGGTTCCCAGTAGCTGGCCAGAAGGGAAAATTGGAAGTGACTGCTTATGGAAGCAGAGTTGCTTTGTAGGTGATGAAAATGATCTGAAATTAGATAATGGTGATACTTGAAGAACTTTGTGAATATACAAAAAACAATGAATTTTACCTGTAAGATACTCTTTCGAAAAGAGTAAATTTTTACAGTATGTAAATTATAGCTCAATTTTTAAAAAAAAGGAAAAAATAAACACAGTGTAATTTCAGTCATAATCCTACCAACATTGTGTTTTGGGGAGACAACACAAGGGGAAAACAACGTTTTTAAATCTGAAATTCATTTGTAAAAACACACCTGACAATGTAAGCAAAGGAATGTAGGAATATGGGCTTGCCCTAACAGATATTAATGTAGGCATAAAATTGTTATAACATTATAGTAAAAGAAAAAATTGATTCATGCAATAGAAAAGTGCAGAAATATGACACATATAATTTCATATATAATAAAGGTGGCATTTGTATGGAAAGGGCATTTATTAAATGCTGAAGGAAAAACACTATTTATTTGACTTTCAAATGAATTTGTATTCTATTAATCCTATGAGATGGCTTCCCTGGTGGCTCAGTGGTAAAGAACCCGCCTGCTAACGCAGGAGAGGTGGGTTCTATTCCTCGGTGGGGAAGATCCCCTGCAGAAGGAAATGGCAACCCATTCCAGTATTCTTGCCTGGGAAATCCCAGAGACAGAGGAGCCTGGTGGGTTATAGTCCATGGGGTCACAAAGGGTTGGACACGACTTCGCGACTAAATAGCAATCCTACCACAATGTAAACGTATTTGAAAAATACCATTATACTTCATTTACTCAATCTAGAGACTCCTTGCTGCTCTAAGATACCCTACATGCTGGTAATCTCTGGCTTTCAGAATCAACTCAGCCGGTATCCAAGGGCTTTCCGGATCCCGCCCGGCACTCGGCCAGTCCAGCCGTAAGTAGGCAGATCCAGAACACGGCGTTTCATAACAAACGCTGGATCACTCCTCCAACCATCACCTGGAAGTTTAGTTTCCGTTTCTTTCAAATACCTGCGTGTAAGCTCCACCAAGTTCAGCATTCTGTCTTCTTCATCTTTGCTTATCACACAGTCCTATTCTATGTAATTGCCCGCGTGCCTACCCCGCCACATTATAACTAACAGAAAGGGAGGACCCGCGGCTGGTTTGTCATAATTTATATGCCTCGCTCTTAAAATGGGGCTAGGCGCACAGAAAAGAAGAAAAAAAAAAAATTCTTCGAATAACCTTTGAGAGGAGGAATCGTTTCCATTTTCCTAAACATGTAACTGAAACGTGAAGTTCGTAAAAGTCGTGGGAAAGCACACTGCCGAGCCACAGGCTGGGACTCCACAGGAATGTTAGTGAATTTGGGGTAAAACCTGTTTAATTCCCTGACTCATGCGTATTGTCTTCTAGGCTACCAACTTGCCCACAGCAAAGATGAATTCTCCTTGCCCCAATTCTTCCTTAGTATGAGGTTTAACAGCCATCTTTTTGAAGGGCAAGGCGCAAGCAGGAAGGTCAAACCCTAGAGGCTCCCACAACTCCAGATGCCTTGAAATCAGAGTCCAATAGGAATAGACGTTTACACCGGAACCGCTTTGCCTCACGACCGGAAGAGGCTCTGCGTAAGGGCGTTGGGGGCGGAAGTGACGGGAAGGTGGTAGTGGAGTAGTTGGCGGGTGGTTGATCAGACCCGGTCGCCATGTCCGCGGGGAGCGCGACACATCCTGGAGCCGGCGGGTAAAGCTTCGCGGGAGAGGGCATCTCAGGGAGCGTGGGGAGCAGGAGAGGCAGAGGGATCATGGGAAGCAGCGTATGGGTGGAAGGGCCCTGAGGTGGGAAGTGGACATATTGGAGGGCCGGACCTTTGGGGCGAAGGGTGGTGAGCAGGCCTGGAGTCCCTGGAAAAGGCTGGCGGGGATCAAAAAGAGGAGAAAGGCAGGGACTTCGGGAAGGCCGAACTAAGGGGGAGGCGGAAACGAGGACGTATGGGACAGAGTGGAATCTTAATAGGGATGACGGAGGAGAAAGGAAGTAGATTCTGGAACGAGGTTGGAAGAAGTATTTGGGGAAATGTTGCAGTAGTTCTAAGGAGAGACGGTAATTCCATTTTTGATAGGAGAGTCGAAATTGTAAATGCGTGTTAAGGTGTCGTAAGGGGAGAAAAATATAACTGAAAGCTTTGATGGGGCCTAATATTTTTTCTTTTACTTCCGTAGGCGCCGCAGCAAATGGGACCAACCAGCTCCAGCCCCTCTTCTGTTTTTGCCACCGGCGACCCCAGGGGGGGAGGTTACCAGCAGTGGGGGAAGCCCGGGGGGCTCCACAGCTGCACCCTCTGGAGCCTTGGATGCTGCTGCTGCTGTGGCGGCCAAGATCAATGCCATGCTCATGGCCAAAGGAAAGCTGAAACCAACTCAGAATGCTGCTGAGAAGGTATTTGAAGTTGAGGGGACTCTGCTAATTGCAGTATTAATGGGGGTTATTTTGTAATCTCCCAATAATTTGGATGAATGAAAGAGAAAACAGATACAGTAATTAAAGATACTTATATTTGAAATGTATTTGATAATATCTTGTGATTTGTTTTTAGGAGGCAGTGTGATTGAATTTATTTCACTTAGTTCAGCTTAAGTTCTATGTATATGACAAGAATACTGGAGTGGGTTGCCATTGCCTTCTCCAGGAGATCTTCCTGACCCAGGGATTGAACCCTGGTCTCCCGCATTGTAGGCAGATCCTTTACTGTCTGAGCCACCAGGGAAGTCATAATTATCTAAAGCAGTGGTGTAGTATGTCTTTTGATAACATGTACGTTTTTCCTGAAGTCAGAAGAGAAATTCAGATAAATCGCGTGGTTTAAATTGTCGTGTCCAGTTAAAAAGCTGTAGATTCAGATATCTAATGACTGCCTAACTGAAGTGCAGTTAAACATCAACTAAAATGATTAATTGATATGTGAGTTGTTTTGCTGTTTTCATACAAATTAGGAAATTATTTGGTCGTTTTATAAAATCCCTGTTAAAATTAGAAGCTTACAGCTGAAATGGGTCTGAACTTTGAAGCCTTTATCTTGCTGCAGAATGCAAGAATTTTCCTACAGAACAAGGAGCACGGTTCTGTTTATATTGCTAGAATACAAGCTTTGCGGTCAGGGGGAAAAACAACCTTGCGACAAGTATGCAGTGGGTTATTGTCACCAGTTTATAGATACGGGAACATTAGGTTCATGAATGGAAAGTTAACTTGTCTTAGACCTGTAAATGGTAGACGCAGATGTCTGACTTCAGTGTCACCTCAGACTCGGGGTGTTTAGCTTTTGTTTGGAGTTGGAGAATTCAGTTTGTTCCAAGACAGCCCATTCCGTTGTAGTTTTCATGTGAAAAACAATTATTTTGGTTTAATTAAAATTGCCTTTCTTGGTACCTGTGAAGAGTTCTGCTTAAAAACGCAATGCATGTGGTGATGGATATGTTAATTAGTGTGTTTGGTGGTAATTATTTCACACTGTGTGTGTATATATTTATATCAAAATGTAAAATTGTACACCTTAAATGTTTACAGTTTTGTCAGTTGGTACTTCAATAAAGCTGGGTGGGCTGGGGGGAGAAAGGAAATGCAATTCCTCAGCCTTCCAGTTTGTCAATAGATAATATCTATCAGTAGGCCAGCAGCTGTGTGGATGTTTTAATGCTTGAGTTCTGTGGATTTGTTGAAAACTTGTAGCGAATTGGAAGTTTGTTATTCATTGTATTTTTTTGGTTTGAAGAGATCATGTGAGTCAATTGTTTCTTTGTAAAATCGAGAAGGAAATACTAAAAGCACATTGATGGAGATGGATGCTTGAATGTTAAAATTATTAATATTGATGTTACTCCTTTAGACTTATTTTTTTCTTTTAAAAAAGTAATCTCTAAAATGGTAATTGAACCCAGCAGAAGGCAGCATGGTGCACAAATACTGGATTTAGAATCAGAATACCTACATATGAAACCTAGAATGCCCAGTTACTGGTTGTAAATTTCAGGATTTAGTTCCTTGGTTATGTTAGCCACATTAGTCGACGTGTGGATGGTGACACCCATATTGGACTGGCAAGTGGAAAACAGAGTTCTGTTGGACAACACTGATACGCACCTTTAAAGGCATAAGGATTCAGTGAGATAAGGTGTGTAAATGCATTCTGAAAGTCAGTAAAGGAAAAGAGAGATTGTGGAGTTTAGTGTGCTTCCACATTTTTAAAATCCCTAATGTGCAAATAAATAATTTGTATTTTACTTTCTTTGTGCTGTCCATGGCAACTAAGGGTTGGGGAAGGCTATCTTGAGGTTAAAGTTTTTGAGATAACACTCAAATTCAGCTATCTGGAGTTGCCTGTAGTTTATTTTAATTATTTTAGGGGGCCATGTCACGTAGCTTGTGGGATCTTAATTCCCCAACCTGGGATTAAACCCAGACCCTCAGCAGAGAAAGCTTGGCATCCTAACCACTAGACCACCAGGGAATTCCCTGTAGTTTATTTTTAAAATTTTTAAATTTTATTAACTTTAAAAAATTATAGTTGATTTACAAAGTTATGCTAATTTCTGCCGTACAGCATTTTCTTGTTTTACTTTTTATTAAAGTATAGTTGATTTTACATTGTTGTGGATTTGCCCATAGTTTAAATTGAGAGAAAACAGTCAGGTTTTAGAATCTTACTTGTCTTTTCATTCATTCTCTTTGTTCTTCCTTAAGAGAGTAATGGGATGTGAACTGGATACAATTGAAGGATTTCTGAGGTTTCTGTAGGAATAGAATTTTTTGTGTTGTGACCTAGTGTTGGCACACAGGCAGCTTTCTACTACACGGATGGGGTGTGCGCGTAGTTGGGCTCAGGTAGGTTGTGCATGGACTCTGCCCTATATTTTACTACACCTGTAGCTATCTAATTGAGCAGTAAAGCATCATAACTTGGCCTTTAATTTTCCTTTTGGAGATTGCAGCTTTTAGTCCATAGCGTTTCTGTAATCATATGGTCATAAAAATGCACACAGGGCCAAGGTTACAAAGATATCTAATGATGGCCTTCAAGTAAATTGACTGTGTGTGGTGTCATTTTATGGAGGTTTTGTTTGCTTTCTTATTTTGTTGATGACGAATGACCAAGGAATATTTCCAGGTGTGTTTGCTAGGTGGAGGGGATCGGTAAGGAGTTAGTGGCACTTGGGAAAGTGTAGTTTTAAATTGAACAGCAAAGAGATTATTTCGTCATATGAACTTTTTAATGTAATTTCTCCTGTTACAGCTTCAGGCCCCTGGCAAAGGCCTAACTAGCAATAAAAGCAAGGATGACCTGGTTGTGGCTGAAGTAGAGATCAACGATGTGCCTCTCACGTGTAGGAACTTGCTGACCCGAGGACAGACTCAAGATGAGGTATGGAGATGTTGGGCCTCTGTGGGGAAGGTGGTGGGTGGATGTAGTGTCAGAAAAACAAGGCCTTTAAACACAAACAGGAGTCAGATTTTTATTAGTGGTTTTGGGTCTGCAAAGTCAGGATCAGGTTTAACTGTGGAAGAACTTACTCATGACAGTAAAGAAACAGGGGTGAATTCCTTGAGTTAGCTTCAGTTAAAATTTCAGATACTAGGAGGGAACTCACTCCTACGTATTGATGGAGTGAATGAATGGGGGAAATCTATATCCTGCTGCCTGTCATTGAACTCAGTGAATTGCCCAATCATCTAATGCATTGTTTGCTTTTTAGATCAGCCGACTTAGTGGGGCTGCAGTGTCAACTCGAGGGAGGTTCATGACAACTGAGGAGAAGGCCAAAGTAGGACCAGGGTAAGTATGCATATCCTATACTTTGGGGAAGAGTTGGATATAGGACTCACAGTAGCTTCATATTCGTTATTTGTAGGGAATATGTGTACATGCTTGCTTGGTTAGTAGCTATACACACACGCATGTGCGCGCACTCATTTTATAGCAGAATTTGAGACATCTCGAAACAGATGTTAGAAGTATTGGCAGCTGTTTCTTTCCTCTTGCTGTTTGGTTTTTTACTTGACAATGCTTTTACTGGAGGAAATAAATTAGACTAAACTGTGAGAGAAGACAGTAGTTGTTAATATTTACTGTATATCTAAGTTTTTTTCTATGGAAATATTTCCCCCAACAAGTGGGTTCCTACTTTGTTATACTCTCCGTTTTAGAAAAATCCTTTTATCAGATTCCTTATTACCACTGTGATAATTACAGGTTGTAAGTGGTCCATATAAAGGTTTCATCTCAGTTTAGTTTCATTAGTTCCATTATCCAGTTTTTGAGGGCAGGTATTCAGGCAGTGCAACATTTTTCATATTGGCTTAAACTTAATATAATTAGGAGGCAAAATTTGCTCTCTACCTCAAGCTAAGACTGTATTTTAACCTTGCATATGTGCTGGTTATTGTTTTAAACATTTTCTTCTTTAAACACAGTTATATTTTGCCGACAGCTTTTTATTAGTATGGTTGTTGATCACTTTATTGTTATAATCACAATTTAAGTGAGTTTCTGGTTTTGATTTGTTATTTTTGGCTGTATTGGGTCTTCGTTGGACTTCAGTTGCAGCAAGCAGGAGCTAGTCTTTGTTGTGGTGCGTGGGCCTCTCATTGTGGTGGCTTCTCATGCTGCGGAACGTGGGCTCTACGTGCGTGGGCTTCAGTAGTTGCTGCCCACCAGCTTCGTTGCTCTGCAGTGTGTAGCATCTTCCCAGACCAGGGATCGAACCCATGTCCTCTGTATTGGCAGGCATATTCTTAACCACTGAACCACCAAGTAACCCCGTGTTATGTTTAGAGGCTAAAGAGGCTTCTCAGTTGGGTGTGGACCTTTAAAGAAATACGCATGTATGTGTGTATATATATATGCCACCACTCTTGGCACATTAGGTTGGATAGCCAAGAGCCCTTTTGTCCATAACTCAATAGACAGCCAACAGAAAGAAATTCTGTTCTCAAACATTGGGTTATCCAGAAGACAAGAGATTAATGTTCATGAGCCTATAAGAGCATATTTGATCCCTGTGTGGCTCCATTTACTTTAAGCAGCCAGCAAAATATTCATTTGCCAGCTATAAAACCATGTTCTTAGAAATTTAACTAGCAACAGGCATTTTCATGTATATGGTCTCCTTTACTTAATTAGAAACATTTGAGTGATATCAGATTAGGTTTGGTGACCCATTTGACGCCTTTGGTTGTGACCAGCTTGCTATCATCATTTTAATATTTCTCTTTATAGGGATCGTCCATTGTATCTTCATGTTCAGGGCCAGACACGGGAATTAGTGGACAGTAAGTAATTGTTTTGACTCACATACTGCTTTTTGTGAGGAGCAAAGTATTACATGTAATAAGTTGGCAAACTCTTTGTTCCTGGTGGCTGTTTTAACTCTTCTTTATGAACTGCTCATGAATATATTTGGGTAGTCCATAAAATGGATTAAAAACACAAGTAACTGAGGATTGGCCTGTGTTTATCATTGTTGTTTACCTGTTTGTTCATTTCTTTAATGTAGTACCCTACTGTCTGTGTTTTTCCCTAGGAGCTGTAAACCGAATCAAAGAAATTATTACCAATGGGGTAGTCAAAGCTGCAACAGGGACAAGTCCAACTTTTAATGGTGCAACAGTCACTGTCTATCACCAGCCAGCACCCATTGCACAACTGTCTCCAGCTGTTAGCCAGAAGCCTCCCTTCCAGTCAGGGGTATGTTTTATGGAGAGATCATTAACAGTGTTATCATTTCTGTAAAAATGATATATGCCAAATACTATAGGGAGTATGAAGAAAAAAATAAAACCCTGAAGTTCCAACCTAAAAGTTTACCCTGTTGATAATCCTATTAATGGACCATTCAGGTTAGTGAACATCTGAACACACATCTCTTTATACTGATACATTCTAGATGTCAACTTAAAAAAAAAAATGCATAACATGAGAGTTGAGAGTTAAGTTTTATTTGGGCCAGTATGAAAACTGTAGCCTGGGAGATAGTGGCTCAAATCGTTCTTAGAGACTGTTCCAGAGAGATAGAGGGGGAGGACAGTATATATGTGATTTTGGTAAAGTGGGAGTACATGTAATTAAGCATGTTTATTTTTTAGGAAGTTCTTCTGGTCTCATAAAGCTTCTGCCAGTCACGAGAAATAGTCATCACCATGAAGGATTTTAGTGCTTTTCTAGGTACAAGGAGATGTAAAAATTAGACTCATAGAATCAGCTCTTGAGAATAGCTAGCTATTTGAAGACCTGTCCTGCCAGTTTTCTGGGAGCGCAAGAGTGCCTCATTTCTGTTTTCCACCCTGAACGCCTTTCAGAGGGTACTGAAGGTCAGCAGTGGCCGCAGCACATGATTTAATCCTTGCAGAGGGAGATGGCAAGCATACATGGCAAGTGCCGGTTTGTGGTTGACACAGAAAAGGGACTGATAGATCAAAGAGTACACATACTGTGCATTTTGAAGTTAGTGGTTTGGTTTAAATTAGTAAACTTAACTGGAGGACTAAGAAGGCTGAGTCTGATGAAGCAAGACTCTGCTGATACAATCCTCCTAGAAAAAAAGGGTTGGAGAGAGCAGCCCTCCGTGTGTTATAGAATATCACAGGGTTGACTGTATGACCCGACATTCTACTCCAGTTTTACAGGAGACTGTCTTTGCTATTTCTTATACAGTAAGTGGATATACTTACTCAGTATTGAATCTTGGGTTTTCACTTCTTAAGTAGATTTCACTGAACAGAGTTAGATGTTAATGTTGTAGGTATGTACGTGGAATATGTGGTTTGTGTTTAAATTAAGCAACTTGATAGGGTTTATTTTTTAGGTTCATGGTAGTAATTACAGGGCGGGTGGGGCGTCTTTATTCTGGAAGTGATTGAAAGTATCTGGAGGATTAAAGTATTTTGCCTAATAATTTTCATTTTTAGGATTTATTTATGTATTCTGTTTTAATTAGAGATATTCTGTTCTTCTGCAGATGCATTATGTTCAAGATAAATTATTCGTGGGTCTTGAACATGCTGTGCCCACTTTTAATGTCAAGGAGAAAGTGGAAGGTCCAGGCTGCACCTATTTGCAGCACATTCAGATTGAAACAGGTGCCAAAGTCTTCCTACGAGGGAAAGGCTCAGGCTGCATTGAGCCAGCATCTGGCCGAGAAGCTTTTGAACCTATGTACATTTACATCAGGTATGGATGGATAGAGCCAAGGATATTTGGATACTTGTCAGCTGATCAGTACAGGCAGAAGTGACTCAAGAGGAGCAAGAGAATATGAGCTTAATAAGTAGTAGCATTAGGAACTTAAGTAAATAATAGCAGTAATTGCTTTGTAATTAATAAAAACTGAAGTAGAGGTGTGATTGGATTTTTTAGTATTTACATCTTTGGGTTTTATAAGAGTCTGTGATCATTAAATGAGCTGCGGTAAGCTTGAAATAACTTTCATTTAAACCTATGACACTATTAATACATTTTAAAATAATTTTAGCAATCTTTAAATAGGTTTTGTTTATATCAAGAAATACCGTTACTCAAAGAAGGAGAACGTAACATTTATGGTAATGATATTAGTTACATCTTGAAGGGCTTAAGGACTCTTTTTGTGTTTCTGTTTTGTGATATTCAGAAACTTAGATTTGTGCTACATTGACTATACTGCATTTATAAAACAGCATACAAAGTGGAAGCAGAATTCTGTGTCTTTTTCTTTCTTTCAAATTTATTGGTTCTTACGTCTTTACAGTCATCCCAAACCAGAAGGCCTAGCTGCTGCCAAGAAGCTCTGTGAGAATCTCTTGCAAACAGTAAGTTATATTTATCTGTCTGAAACTCATTTAGAAGATCTACTGCCATCTTGGACTGTGTCTTAGCTATTTTTCTACCTGTATGAGTTTCCTAGGCCTCCCATATCAAATTCCCACAAACCAGATGACTTAAAACAACAGACCTTTATTCTCTCATAGTTCAGGAAGCCAGAAGTCCAAATTCAAGGTGTGGGCAAGCTTGGTTCCTTCTGAAGGCTCCGAGGGAGAATCCATTCCATTCCTCTCAACTAGCTTGTTAATAATTAACCTGCAGTCCTTGGTATTCTTTGCCTTGTGTCAGCCTGACTCTGCCTCCATCTTCACCTGGCTTTTCCTGTGTCTCTCTTATCTCCTCTCATAAGAAGGAGGAGATTGGATTTTACGGTCCACTCTAATCCAGCATGACTGCAACTTAACGATCTCCATCTGTAAAGACCTTGTTTCCAAATGAGGTCATATTCCAGTGTTCTTTGGCAGACATAAATTTGGTAGGGGGTTGAAACAACACTTCAAACTACTGCATTATTCCAGCAACTGATACTCTTCTGTAAGGATGTCAGACTCCCCTAGCCAGGGTCACTGTTGACTTGCATTTCTTCTTCAGGAGCTATTTCAGTATGACATTTCCACTATATAGTATCATACAGTCTGAGTGTTGTCAGTTATTTAAATACCACTATTAATCCTGGTCAGGTTGTTTATGATCTGAATTCCAAATTTAATATTAGCTTTAGATGAGGTGGGTTGAGTTATCACAGTTGGAAGCCAGTCATCCTTTGCAGTATCCTTTGGGCTTCTTTGTCCATTCTGTTTATTCTATAATCAAATAACCAGAAGTTAAAATAAACTGTAGGTTTTTTTATAGCACCTAAAGGAAATCAGGTTCGAGGGGTTGAATATGTCCAGTCTTGCATTATTTGGTAATTTAAGGAATTTGGTATCAGGCGTCTCAGGATGAAGCTGTTGTTTCCTTTGCTTTTGCAAGGTAACGTGATTTACCAACCCTTGTCTCATATAACTTCCTTGACCAGTTCCTCATCTTTTTCTTTGTTGTTACTTACTAAGTAGCAACAAAGTTGGACTTAGTAAGATCCTTACAATGAAGAACTGGATGGAAGAGGTAATAAACCTTCATTAAACCATGAGCTCCTTGAGAGCGAATTACCCTTATTGGTAATTCTTTTATTTATTATAAAAGAATGAATGGTTTCTCTACAGTTAAACAGAAAACTTAGAAATATCTTAACTGCTTAATTTCTGTGGCTCTGTGAATGATTTTCTACCCTAGAATTGGGTCAGTTGGGGTGGGGGCTTAGGATGCTCCCCTCAAATTGCTTCCCTAATGCTGCAGACCCCAGTTCGATCCCTGGGTTGGGGAAGATCCCCTGGAGAAGGGAAAGGCTACCCACTCCAGTATCCCGGCCTGGAGAATTCCCATAGTCCATGGGGTTGCAAAGAGTCAGACATGACTGAGCGACTTTCACTTCACTTAGGGTGCTCCTGATGTCTATGTCTCTTGTTCCCCAAACCTGGGTTAGTAATTTATTGGTGTGCCTCATTAGAATTAAGAGTGTGTGTGTGCTCAGTTGTGTCTGACCCTTGGTGATCCCATGGACTGCAGCCCACCAGACTCCTCTGTCCGTGGGATTCTGCCAGCAAGAATACTGGAGTAGGTTGCCATTTCTTCCTTCAGGGAATCTTTCTGACCCAGGGAATCTAACCCATGTCTTCTGCATTGGCAGGTGAATTCTTTACCACTGAATTACCTGGGAGGCCCCCAAATTTAGATTAAACAAGTCTAATAAATTTGATTGAAACATTGATAGAAATGTTTTGGCTTCTAATTTGCTTTGATCCTAGAATTATATATCCTTATATATACACTAAGTGAATAGAGTGTTCCATATTGATTTGTCTTCCCTTCACTTTTCAGGTTCATGCTGAATACTCTAGATTTGTGAATCAGATTAATACTGCTGTACCTTTACCAGGTGTGTATGTCTTGAAGTGGTAAAAAAATATTTTGGTAGTGATATTAATGAATAAAGTAAGATACTTGAAGTTAAAGTAACTGTGCCAGGGCACTAATAATATTCACTTTAACTTAGGGTAATTTGGAAAGCCAATTGTGCCTCAGTAGTTTTCTTCCCTAGAGATTAAGTTTAATATTCAGCTAAAATGTCTCATTCTGCTGCAGCTGATTAAACACTTTTTTTCTTCCCCCTCAGGCTATACACAACCCTCTGCTATAAGTAGTGTCCCTCCTCAGCCACCATATTATCCATCCAATGGCTATCAGTCTGGTTACCCTGTTGTTCCCCCTCCTCAGCAGCCAGTTCAACCTCCTTACGGAGTACCAAGTATAGTGCCACCAGCTGTTTCTTTGGCACCTGGAGTCTTGCCAGCATTACCCACTGGAGTTCCACCTGTGCCAACACAATACCCGATAACACAAGTGCAGCCTCCAGCTAGCACTGGACAGGTAGGATGCCTGGATATGAAATATGAGACCGTTGAATTAGGAGAAATTGGGGCAGGGACGGGGGGAAAGGTGGTGGTATTATTCAGAAGCAACTGGAATTCGAGGTGTTTCTTCCTGTGTTCTCACCATCGAACTACCTGAATACTTTGGAAAAAGTGTGTACATGTGTATATTTATCCTAAAGTTTACAATTTTATAACTTTTGCCACCAAATACTACTTTAGAGCACAAGTTATTGAGCTTTTCACGAAAGGCTGGAAGATAAATATTTTAGGCTTCGTGGGCCATACAGTTTCTGCCATAAGTACTGCATTCTTGCTGTAGCGGAAAAGCCATCGCTACACGAGGAAATGGATGAGCATGACTATGTTCTAATAACTTGATTTACAAAAACAGATAGCAGGCCAGAATCATAGTTTACGTGTCCTGGGCTTTGCAGTGTTCTCATGGATTAGGGCTGGCATACCACACTCGTCTAAATGATTGGAACTGATTTGCTAATCTTAGAAGAAATATACCATATACAGGTATTCTAGGCCAAGAGGTATGTGAGCTTTCTAAATGAAAGGATTATAAATGCTGGTATGTATTTCTCAAGCTAGGAAAGTAGAATTTTAGAAAAAGAATAAATAGCCACCTCATTTAGATTATGTACCCTTCTTATAGGCAGGGGAAGGAGTGATGAAAGCATGGTAATGGATTTATGGCAGGTCCTCCTCTGTGGGCCTCTCATAGTGTACCCATGCCAGAGAAAACAGCCTCGAACCATTGCCCAGTCTCTTTACCTGTGGGCTGTGAGCACTGAAAGCGGTTGTACAGGGTGAAACCAAGAATGGGCTTATGAACTCAATTCTGTTTGTGGTCACCTAGTCATAATTATTTTACCTTACATTTAGGCAGAGCTATAGTTCTGCAGCTTTGAGCCACATTCTCTCGTAATTGGGAAGCAATATAGCAGAATGGTTAAGAGTATGGGTTTAGAGAGAGACTGGCAGGGTCCATGATGCTTCCCCATTTTTGAGCTGTGTGATCTTGGCAGAGAACTTAATCTATCCAGGCTCTAGTTTTCCTTGTATATAAAATGGCATAATCATTATATCCCAGAGTTGCAAGGATTAAGTAAGCAGTCAGTAAATATTAGCTGTTATTAATGAAAGTTTTGCTTTTAGAAGTGCTTGTTTTCTCTAATATATCTATCTTTTCCTTTTTGGAACAATCTCTTAAAACTATTATACTTGTTCTTGACATAGTTTATCCATGGAAATGATAGATGAAGTTGTACTTGCCACACAAGCCTTAGCAGCATTTTTGATCCAGAAAGAGCTAATTACATTGATGAAAGGGCCTTAAATAAGAGAATGTTCTTGCTTGAGAACTTCTGAACTAAGTAAGTGACTGGAGTGTCTGTTGTTTGTTCATGATCATGTTTGCTCCTGATGGCAAAAATGTGCAGCAGGTTTTTCCTGAGAGTTCAAAACATTGTAGTTTTTCAATTTCATGTTAGCTGCTGTGAAGGTAGGAAGACTAGGTGGTACTGTTACCAAATTTATACTTGAAGGAAACTTAGGACCAGAAGATGAAATATTTATATGTATCATATTGATCACAAGTATATTGTAAACATCCTTTAGTTAATTTGTTAGTTGGGCATTCTCACACTTTCCTCCTTGGTTTGTTTTGGTCCCAGAGTCCGATGAGTGGGCCTTTTATTCCTGCTGCTCCTGTCAAAACTGCCTTGCCTGCCGGACCCCAGCCCCCACCCCAGCCCCAGCCCCCACTCCCAAGTCAACCCCAGGCACAGAAGAGGCGATTCACAGAGGAGCTACCAGATGAACGAGAATCTGGACTTCTTGGATACCAGGTTAAATAAAATATCCTATCTTACTTTTTTCATCTTACCTTACTGTATTCTCCCTTTAAAGAAAGATAAGTTCACATCTGTGTCAACTGTCCTCCCAATACTAGGATTTCTGCATTCTGGAATCCATTTAAGTAAGATATTTATCCTTAGGGATTAAGTTAAACCAAGATGATTCCTTTTGGGTGGGTTTTGTCTTTGGGTCAGTGTGATAAGAGAATACAAAGCTCTCCACCTGAGAGAAGTCTCCTATGACTAGCATCTGGAAGTTCTGTAGAATTCTGCACTTCCTCTTTATACAGCAGACTCTTGAAAGCCTCTTACAGCTTGTAATGAAATGAGTAGGGAAGAACTGTTACTCTACCAATATATGGTTTGTATTTAAAACCTTGGCACTGTTCTTTTTCTCCCTGCTAAACAAGAGGGTGGTGTCATTCTCCAATTCCTACACCCCTGAAAAAGCGATAGCCAGAAATGCAGTGATTCTATGCATGGATGTGATTATAAACTCATTCACTGATGAGTCTTTTTAGATTATTAAAATACGTAATTTTGGTACAGTCTTATTTTATCCGGAGAAGTACTTTACCAGAATTCTCTGAAGCATTCTTTGAACCAAACATTCTTTGGAGCATTTTTGTAGTTTATAACTAGATTTATACAAACCAGTTAAGTCATAGATAATTGAAAACATAAAGACATAGCATAATGAAGCACAAAATCTCTGGCCAAGTCCCACAGAGAAAAGTGATAGTCTGTGCTCTGAGTATGGTTAACTCCAAATCCCAGAGAGCTACGTAGTACAGCTTACTGCAGTTGATCAGAAAGATGAGGCACTTGACAGTTACATTAAGGAGCTAAAGTCAATACAGCAGTTGTAGATTTGCTAATGCCACTGTATTTTTCTGCTCATAGCATGGACCCATTCATATGACTAATTTAGGTACAGGCTTCTCCAGTCAGAATGAGATTGAAGGTGCAGGATCGAAGCCGGCAAGTTCCTCAGGCAAAGAGCGAGAGAGGGACAGGTAAGTTAGTTGGAACATAATTATATGGATATGTTCAGATGCTATTTTTTTTTGCAACACTAATGTGAATAATGATTGTTGCTACGAGCACCGATGTTAAACTGAAATGAAATCATTTGGATCAAATAATCTTCTGTTCATTGTAATGGATGTGGTAATGGAAAATACGATGATATCCTTTACACAGTCTTAGAATCACTTATGGAGAAGGCAATGGCACCCCACTCCAGTACTCTTGCCTAGAAAATCCCATGGATGGAGGAGCCTGGTAGGTAGGCTGCGGTCCACGGGGTCGCTAAGAATCGGACATGACTGAGCGACTTCACTTTCACTTTTCACTTTCATGCATTGGAGAAGGAAATGGCAGCCCACTCCAGTGTTTTGCCTGGAGAATCCCAGGGACGGGGGAGCTTGGTGGACTGCCGTCTATGGGGTCGCACAGAGTCGGACATGACTGAAGCGACTTAGCAGCAGCAGCAGAATCACTTACACTCAGCCTTGAATAGTTCAGTACTTGATTATTCAGGTATCTGCCTTTATTTTTTTTGTCTGTGTCTTAGCCGTTTTCCTAAGGATAGACAGTAAAAGAAGTATTACACAATCAAACCATTTTTGCTACTTAGAATCATAGAATATCATGGATGGAGGTACTTGAATGAGAGTCCAGCCTGCCACCCAGTGCTTGGATTCTCCTCTCCTATGTTATGTTAGCCTTCACAAGATGGAGCTGGTTTTTATCACAACAGTTCATTCTGTTTTTTTTTTCCATAAGAATATCATACTTTTTTTTTTTTTTCCATACGTTAATTCTTGATGCATCGTTTTATAAACTGCCTAGAAATATGTACTGTGATTGGCAAATCCCATTAGTGGATATACCATGTTTTACAGTAGTTAAAAGTATACAAAGGCATATTCAAACAGAACAGTTGGGACAATTACTTTCAGGTCATGACAAAGATAATTTGCATTGGAAAGACCTTTTTTTTTTTCTTTTATTTTGAAGTATAGTTTATTTTTAATGTTGCATTAGTTTTAAGTGTACAACAAAGTGATTCACTTGTTGTACATACATATCTTTTTTTTTTTTTTCAGATTCTTTCCCCTTTGAGATTATTCCATAATGTTATATATAGTTCCCTATTACAACTTTAATTTATGTTTATTTACTCATTCTATTATAATCTTACAACTTTTGTTTTTGGCCACACTGCATGGCTTGTGAGATCTTAGTTCCCTGAGCAGGGGTTGAACCCAGGGCACTGGTAGTGAAAGTGTTGGGTCCTAGCCATTGGACAGCCAGGAAATTTCCTAATCTTACAACTTGATAATCGCTTGAAGAATATGGTGTCAGGTAGAAAGGGTTGAAATTAATGGTTAAAATGAACTTTTATTTGTAGATTATATTGTTATTCAACTTCTTATCTATTGGAAAGGTTGAATGTGTCTGAAAAATTATTTTTAACTTTTAACAGGCAGTTGATGCCTCCACCAGCCTTTCCAGTGACTGGAATAAAAACAGAGTCTGACGAAAGGAATGGGTCTGGGACTTTAACAGGGAGTCATGGTGAGTAAGGTGTAGCTGGGGGAGCAAGGAAATGGCTAAGACTGGTCTTAAGCTATTAGTTTTCTAATCTGATATTCATTCAGGTTGACTTATTCAGGTGTTTAATCCAACCTCTATAATCTGTTGGCTAATGAGAATACTTTTTTTTTTGTTTGTTTATAAGGACATCATATAGTTACACAGCCTTTTATTTTCAACCGACGTGTGTCTAGAAAAGAGTCAGTCGACTTACATTTTATACATAGCATCAGTGACATTTAGGAAAAAGTAATGATTGGTAGGTCATTTCAAAATTTTGTTGCCTTTGTTGTTTGAATACCTGGAGGTAACCTGATGCAGACTTAAAAGATTTTCGTGTTGGGAGCTGAGCTACCTCTCACCTTATATCTCTTACTTATTGGTTGGGAATGGTCAACCAGTTTCTTTTTTAAAATGTTGCTTCTTAGTATCTCAGAACTCTAAATTTGGAGAGGTCCGTAAATGGGATTATTTTTTTGTTCTTTGCTTGTAGTCGTAAAAATGAACAGAAGAAAATACATTTTTTTCTTTTCTTCTTTTCTTTTAACTTTTTAAAGGTGAAATATTAGACTCCAGAGACTGACTTGCTAACTTTCCTTTCTTTTTTTTTCTTTTTTTTTTTTGTGTGTGTGTTTCTTTTTTCTTTCTCTGTTTTCTTACATGGTTCTGGTGGATTCCCATTTGCTGATGCTGGTGCTGTTTTTCGTGTGATCTTCAACGTTTTTGGGTGACCATTGACCCTGTGACCTCAAAATGGTGTCCAACTAACCACAATTAACATCTTTTTTTTAATTAACGAATTTATGGTATTATCTTTTTTTTTTTTTCTTCTTGGTGGGGAATGGGGTTGGGGTTACTTTTCTCTCTTCTAGATTATCCCGTCAAGAAAATGAAGACTACAGAGAAGGGGTTTGGCTTGGTGGCTTATGCTGCAGATTCATCTGACGAAGAGGAGGAACATGGAGGTCATAAAAATGCAAGTAGTTTTCCACAGGGCTGGAGTTTGGGATATCAGTATCCTTCATCACAGCCACGAGCTAAACAACAGATGCCATTCTGGATGGCTCCATAGGCAACGGTGGAGCAGAGATTTGAGCCTTGGTGACTCTCTAGCAATAATGCATGCATTTGATTTAATAAGACTCTGGGGCCTGTACGGGGAACCATCTTGGACTTTTGCAGAAGTCAGTGATGGGGGAAAAAAAAAAAACAGTGATGAGTGTTCCCTTTTTTAAAGGGTTTCCATTCTTTAAAAAAAAAAATCCTTATTTCTGCAGTGGCATAGCATCTGTTAAAATTTACTTAGAATCACAAATTTGTCTCAAACTTTTTAACAGTTGGTGAAATGTGCTTGTTCAACAGGGTCATTCCAATATACCCTTGACCTGGTCCAGCCTTTTCCAAATGAATAGCCCCTATTCTGACATAAAGCAAGTTTTATTTGTATTTTACTACTGTGGTCAATTTTGATAACTGGTTCCAAACAAAGCCTTACTATTTATTAGTGGGTAAATGATTTTAAGACCATCCTTTCCTTTCAGTATTTAAATCTAAAAACTTCCTCATCTCTATTTCATTTTTTGGATTCTTTGTTTTGGAAAATGCAAATGCATTACTAATGCAGAACTGTTGGATATAGCTGAATCCTGGGATATTGAAGTTTTTTTCCATTGGGATGAGTCAAAGCTGGTACCTTTCAGGCACTCTTGTCTCAGATAACCATTGCTGTTTTTACTGCCCGTCTAAGCTCCTTGTCTTCAACTGGGTCTGAGAAAATTACTTGATCAAAAGCTGGTCAGCACTCATCACAGAAGTGACATCCAGTGGTCTGTCTCTCTGAGAACTGATTGCAGCTGAAACTAGAGAGATTTGACTGCTTGGAGTAAATGGTGGACTTAGTGACTGAAATTGCAACTTGTCCTTTTTCTTGGCATTATAGGTTTTGCCAAAAGAACTTTTTTGTATCAAATATTGATGTGTGAAAGTGAAGGAGCTAGTCTGCTGAACCAGGAGTAGTTTGAGATACTGAACTGTCGTTTTTGCACATTTGAATACTTTGCAGACTGGCTTTGTATAAACGTATCCTCTGGTTTCCTATATGTTGTAAATATTTAGATCATAATTTCCTTATAAATAAATGTATAAATATTCTGCTTGTGGTTTCTTTGTTCTTTATTCCACAACCCATCCATATGTGAAAATTCATAACCTTTTTTACTCATGTGTTTTAGCCGCTCAGTGGTGTCTGACTTTTTGCAACCCTGTGGGCTGTAGCCTGCCAGGTTCCTATATCCATGGAATTCTCCAGGCAAGAATACTGGAGTGGGTAGCCATTCCCCTCTCCAGGGGATCTTCTTAACCCAGGGATTGAACCTGGGTCTCCCTCATCGCAGGCAGATTGTTTACCGTCTGAGCCACCAGGGAAGTCCCAACATAATGCTATTATAGCTCCATCAGAAAAATACATACTTAGACCCAAAAATTTGCATGTAGTTCCAAAAGTTTTATGACTGTACAAAGTAAACCCTTAAAAATTCAAATGAAAACAGGATTTTTATGATGGATATTTTTCACTTTCATATTGTTGTCCTCCTTTATTGAACATGGTTAAAGGTACTGAGTGAAGGAAGCATTTTTAAAGGAAATACAAATTATTCTTGGAAAAATCTGCTTCAAAAAGAAGGAAGGGTGCAAAAGTTGCAATAGAAAAATTCCCCAGTGTAGTTATTTGTGCTACCTACAGGTGAATATAGTTGATAACTCCTTCATCTGTGCTGTATTTAAGGCCACCTGAAAACTCTTGGATTATCATTTCCTGTGGGAAGGCATTATATTCCTTAAAAATTTTTTTTAAATTATAAATACTTCACTTAACATTTGCTTAAAATATGTGCAGAAATCTGATTAGTCTAACTAGTTGTCTTTGAGACCTGATTGTCTCAAGTCATTTAAGAGCCCAATTCATTGCTCTTGTCCATTTGGGGAAAGTTTTCTTTTTCTGCTGTTAAGCCTTAAACTTGATCTTGGTCCTCTTTTGGGGAGGATTGGTGGGTGCTCGTTTCCTTTGTTTACCCATTATATTTGGCTAAATTTTTTTATATACAGTACTGGGTAAGTTAATTGTGTTAACGCCTTTGTGGGCTTGGGCCCTCAGCAGTGAGGCGCGGAACTGGGTTTGAGGACCTGGAGGGACGATGGCCCTCCCCGGAGGGGGTGTGGCCAGCTTTGGGCGTCACGGGGCCCGCCCCGCCCCTCCGGTCGGGACGCGGGCGCTGGTGGCGCCATCTTTCCCGGCTGCGGGAGGGGTCACAGGTCAGTGTCGGATCCTCGGCGCGGGTGAGAAGGACGAAGTAGGTGATCAGACCGGCCGAGACCTTCAAGTTCCGACCGGTAAGAGCAGCAGGAGAAGGCTGGCTCCTGAAACGGAAGGGTGGAGGGCCTGAAGGAGGGCCGGAGATGCAGCCGGGGGAGGGGGCCGCAGAGAGGAATGGGGAGGGGGCGGAACCTCCGGGTACCGCTGTCTGGAGAGGACCCTTGCGGCCTAAGGGGAGGTGTTCCTTTGGTCCTCAAACCTCCGCTTTCTCACTGGGCTCCTTCCTGCTGTGTCCCGGTTTGAAGATTTCTTTGTCTCTAGACTTTCTGGAAAATGTAATAATTCGGGAAACCTGTGATAAGTCATAAGACTGAACTGTCGGGGAGGGAAGGTGATGGTGAGGATTTCTTCTACGGCCGCCAGAAAGGGAGCAGGAGTCATAGGCCAGCGTATGGGAAAGCAGGGCGCTGACTAGGACTGTCGTCACGGGTGCCTCCATCCTGGATTAAATATTTTCTTTTATTCTAGGTGCCTTTTCCTCGGGGTAGCCCGGGATTCTCCAAGAGGACAATGGATTCTGGGACTCGCCCAATTGGTAGCTGTAGCAGCCCTGCAGGGCTGTCTCGGGAATATAAACTAGTGATGCTGGGTGCTGGTGGTGTAGGGAAAAGTGGTAGGTGACGTTTTTCTTCCATCTTAACAAGAAATAAGAATGAAAAATGCTTACAACAAATGCCTTCCACCCAAATCAACTGGGAGACTGGCTAGCATGCAGTATTGATACTTAACAGTTCTTTCCATGGGTCATCTTTGTGTGGATTTTACCTTTCATTTCTTGTTTTAAAGCCATGACCATGCAGTTCATCAGCCACCGATTTCCAGAAGATCATGATCCTACCATTGGTAAGTCAGAGTATCACTTATGTTTTACAAATAAACCTCATAAAAGTTTCTTTGTGTCAGTTTTTGAAACAGTTTTAAACCATTTATATTTTGATCCTTTGTTGGTGCCTAAACAGACTTATTTAATAAGCCTATCATAGTGATTGCTAAGCAAAAGCTTAAGCTTTTTTCCTAGCTTAAGTCTTTATGTACATCAGCCATCTTAGTCTGTCTTTTATTGAACATTAATGGGACACTTTGTTATATTTTTATGGGTGGTATACCATGTTGCCAGGTTAAAGGAAAAATTTAAGGGCCACTTAACAGAAGCCTTTTGCTATCATTTTTCTAAGGGTCTGATTTGAGACTGACTCTGTAACTATGAGTCAGCTGGTTTGAACTTCCACAAAAGGAAGCAGAAAAACAAGTAGAGCCAGCCTGCTGAACTCTTTACAACCCAGACATCCAGAGCCTGGACTTACTTGTTCCACGAGAAGCGCGTCATTTACTTCCTTATACCTCAAGTTCATTACATAGCAAGGTCTTTCTTGTCTTTCACAGTCCTTAATGCTCAGTTGTTAGTAAAACAGAGAGTAAAAAGTAATTTTTTTTTAAATTGCTATTCTCTGTAAACACTAAGTACATTACTGTTATTCCTGAACCATAAGGAGACAGGTTTGATTTTTAGGAAT
This sequence comes from Bos javanicus, assembly GCF_032452875.1. Taxonomy (NCBI): domain Eukaryota; kingdom Metazoa; phylum Chordata; class Mammalia; order Artiodactyla; family Bovidae; genus Bos; species Bos javanicus. The sequence goes on from NC_083870.1 coordinate 15,020,630, forward strand.
TATATCCCAGGATTATAGAAAACTTGTGATGGGAATGGGGAGGCACAGAAGGCCGGCTGTATTAGTTATGTTTTCAGGAGGTGACACTGTGTCGGGTCTCGGGAGAATTTCCATTGGGTCAAGCTAATGAGTGTTCTGTGCTAACCCATCTTTGGATGTGGTCATTTTATATAGTAGGTGCTTTTGTGGCTTGGGGAAAATAGAAACAGTTCTTATTTTTTTCATGTACTATATTAAATTTAGAACATTGTTCACAAATTCACACTGTGGTGGGAATTTTAGAAACAAAATTAATTTAGGGCTTAGTATAATTTACTTAGAATTATCTTTTCCTGGGACTTTCCTGACGGTGCAGTCCAGTGGTTAAGACTGTTTCCATTCGAGGGGGCACAAGTTCCAACTCTGGTCAGGGAACTAAGATCCTGCAAGCAGCATGGTGGCCCCCCCCCCCCCAAAAAAAAAAAAAAAAACTAAACTAAAAACTTGTCCCCTGAAAAAGTTCCCCTCCCCCCCACTCAGCTGCTCTTCTGACAATATTACCTGATTCAACAACAGATACTTTTACCTATTGAGTTATGTGCCAAGCACTGTGTTAGGCCCTGGGGTTACAGTAGTGAGCAAAAAGATATGGGTGTCTGCTCTCATTTGTGCTTCCCTGGTGGCTCAGAGGGTAAAGCGTATGCTTGCAATGCAGGAGACCTGGGTTCGATCCCTGGGTCAGGAAGATCCCCTGGGGAAGGAAATGGCAACCCACTCTAGTACTCTTGCCTGGAAAATCCCATGGGAGAAGCCTCTCATTTAGTTTCGAATTTAGTGCAAGTTTGTCGCAAACTTTGGCTGCTAAATCTAAGAAGAAAATCTTTATATTGTAACATGCACATATAAGTATACATTTGTATATATGTATATGTAATTAAAATACCATGAAACTCTATTTACCTCACTATTTATGTTGCACTTTTGTATTTCCTCTTTCATTTTAGATATCTCCTTGTTTATTTGAATGCTGGTCCTAACCCATTAAATTCATCCACAACTCACAAATACTGATGGGTGCATGACCTGTAGTTTGAAAATCATTGGTTTAGTAGGCCCTTCATCTTTGAGGAAGAGTCAGAAGCAGGGTTTCAAGAAAAACTGTTTGAAGGAAATACATCAGGGTGTAAGGAGCAAATGTTTGAATGGTGGAAATAGTGAGGCTTTTTTTCCAAAATTACCATAATAATATACATAAAGAAATAGCTCTCATAAAGGAGACATTTTGACTATATGGATTCTCTAGGAGACTCTGATATTTCTTTTTCCTGTATTAAAAATGAGGAGGAACTATAAATAAAGCTTTAATGAACTTTGTACCATTTAGGTTTTTTTTTTAATCTGTAAAATGGAGTTAATACCACCTCACTGAATTATTGTCACTATTGAATGAGTTAATATATATAAATCACTTAATATAATGCTTAGTGTTTAATAACTGTTTATTAAATGGTGAAGTTTTATGGCCTAACACTTTTCAAAAAGATAAATCTCTGAGCTCTTTTTTAGTTTAGAATTGTAGGTGAAGTCTGAGAAGTTTAAGATATGAATAAACTTAGGTCATGGCTTATGTGGAAGAAAAAAATTAGTTGAAGACCCAATTTACATATCTGAATGGATTTAGGGGCTTCTTTGAACATCTGGGCACTTAAAGAAACTTATGTGTAATCATCTTCTCCGTAAGATGAATTTCAGAATAAGTTTGCATATTCCTGCATTTATGAGTTGATAATACTGCCTCTCTTCCCTCCTGTAGAAGATGCTTATAAAATCCGGATCCGTATTGATGATGAGCCTGCCAATCTGGACATTTTGGATACAGCTGGACAGGTATTAAATCTCAAAATGCTATGAGTAAAGGCCTTTTCATGCTAGTAAAGGGGAGGGAAAGACTTAAGCAGAGAAGATCACTGGTTCATTTCTTTTAATTTTTCATGCACTCTGACTCAGGACAGCAGGTAACAAGCATCTCTCTTTGAACTAAATAGCTAAAGTATGTATGGTTTTAGCTTGTATCAGTACACTAATGACCCTTGTTTCCCTCTAGGCAGAGTTTACAGCCATGCGGGATCAGTATATGAGGGCAGGAGAAGGGTTTATCATCTGTTACTCCATTACCGATCGTCGAAGTTTCCATGAAGTTCGGGAGTTTAAACAGCTGATTTATCGAGTTCGACGTACTGATGATACTCCTGTGGTTCTTGTGGGAAACAAGTCTGACCTAAAGCAGCTAAGACAGGTGAGGATAGACTAGAAAATGCTATATGTAATTGTGTGAGATTAGTCATTTGTGTTTCTTGGTTTATACATTTCTGTGCCTTAAAATGAAAATTTAAAATTAGCTTCTCCCCAGCCTGGAAAATGTCCCTATATCTTGCTCTTATTTTGGGTAAAGTCTGGATTGTAGGAATCAGTTTACAGGACAAAATCCGCAGGTCACAAATCAGATGACAAATAGGATACACTTTAAGTGAGGCATCATGGACTACCCTGATGGCTCAGCCAGTAAAGAACCCACCTGCAATGCAGGAGACACAGGAAACGTGAGTTCGATCCGTGGGTTGGGGAGATCTCCTGGAGGAGGACATGGCTACCCACTCGAGTGTTCTTGCCTGGAAAATTCCATGGACAGAGGAGCCTAGCAGGCTATAGTCCAAAGGGTTGAAAAGAGACACAAGTGAGCATAAGCACAGATGGAGGTATCATGGGATTTTCATTTCCTAAAACCTCAGAAATAAGTCTCTTTATGTTGCAAAGAGAGAAGCTTCGGCTTCAAAGTATACTTCCTGATGGTGAGGATTATGATCCCAGTAAAGGAAGAATAAGAGAAATTGTAGAGGATTTTAGAATGAGTGATACCCTTCAAATTAGCAGCAGTGTTTAAAATTTTGCTTTTTGGTATAGAGATGAAGGTGTAGTGAAAGGGGCATATTTATCAGCACTAGTGAAGGCAATGAATGGTACAAAATTTTTAGAAGTAATTGGATAGTTAAGTTCGTGATGTTTCTTGGTTGCTTCCTCTTCAGAATAATTTATTCAGGGATTTATATATAAAATATTTGTTGCTAGGCTATTAATGGCAGCAAAAAATTAGAAAAAGGCTAAATGTCCAAAAGTAGGAGAAATTATGTCATATTCATAATTTGATATGTTGATTTCAGGTTCTTATGGTTTTCAGTATTGTAGCTTAATTATAACTTCTCATTGCCTTGTGATTTACTTTCCTGAAATGTATGAGGAAATTAAGATTGTATATTTGACATCTATAAATATTCCCTGTTCCAAAAAGTTACCTTTAAAATAGACTAGAAATAGAATCACATAATTTGAAGATGGAAGGAGTCTTAGAAGTGAAATAATCCAGCCTCTCAACAATACAAATATCACTGTGCTCTGCTTGTTCATCTCCGGAGTTGGAGAGGTCTCTTCACTTTGGGGCGGCAGTTGTAATTATTTTCTACTGTTGTTGTTCAGTCGCTGAGTTTTGTCTGACACTGTGGTCCCGTGAACTGCAGCACACCAGGCTTCCCTGTCCTTCACTATCTCCCAGTTTGCTCAAACTCATCAAACCACCGAGTTTCAGTGTTGCCATCCAACCCTCTCATCCTCTGTCAACTCATCGAACCACTGAGTTTCAGTGATGCCATCCAACCCTCTCATCCTCTGTCACCCCTTTTCCTCCTGCCCTCAATCTTTCCCAGCATCAGGGTCTTTTCCAGTGAATATACAGGGTTGATTTCCTTTAGGATTGACTGGTTTGATCTCCTTGCTATCCAAGGAACTCTCAAGAGTCTTCTCCAGCACCACAGCTAGAAAGCATCAGTTCTTCAACACCCAGCCTTCTTTATGGTCCAGCTCTCACATCCATACATGACTGCTAGAAAAACCATAGCTTTGACTATGTAGACTTTTGTTGGCAAAGTAATGTCTGTGCTTTTTAATATGCTGGCTAGCCTTGTCATAACTTTCCTTCTGAGGAGCAAGCATCTTTTAATTTCATGACTAAAGTCACTGTCTGCTGTGAATTTGGAACCCAAAAAATAAAATCTGTCACTGTTTCCACTTTTTCCCCATCTATTTCCCGTGAAGTGATAGAACCAAATGCCATGATCTTAGTTTTTTGCATGTTAAGTTTTAAGCCAGCTTTTTCTCTCTCCTCTTTGACTTTCCTCAAGAGGCTCTTTAGTTCCTCTTCACTTTCTGCCATTAGAGTGGTATCATTTGCATATCTGAGGTTGTTGATATTTTTCCGGCAGTCTTGATTCCAGCTTGTGCTTCATCCAGTTTGGCATTTCGCTGATGTGCTCCACATATAAGTTAAATAAATAGTGTGACAGTATACAGCCTTATCATACTTCTTTCCCAATTTTGAACCAGTCCGTTGTTCCATGTAAGGTCCTAACTGTTGCTTCTTGATCTGCGTACAGGTTTCTCAGGCGATAGGTAAGGTGGTCTGCTTTCCTGTCTCTTTAAGAATTTTCCACAGTTTGTTGTGATCCACAGAGTCAAAAAGGCTTTAGTGTGGTCAATGAAGCAGTTTTTCTGGAACTCACTTGCTTTTTTTATGATCTAACAGATGTTGGCAATTTGATCTCTGGTTCCTCTACCTTTTCTAAATCCAGCTTGTACATCTGGAAGTTCTTGATTCACGTACTGCTGAAGCCTAGCTTGAAGGATTTTAAGCATTACCTTGCTAGCATGTGAAATGTGCACAATTGTACAGTAGTTTGAACATTCTTTGTCACTTCCTTTCTTTGGGATTGGAATGAAAATGGACCTTTTCCAGTCCAGTGGCCACTGCTGAGTTTTCCAGATTTGTTGACATATGAGTGCAGCACTTTAACAATATTGTCTTTTAGGATTTAAAATAGCTCAGCTAAAATTCCACTATGCTATTACCACTATAAGTTTTCTCTTGTTTACATTTTTAAAGGTCACCAAGGAAGAAGGATTGGCTTTGGCCCGAGAATTCAGCTGCCCCTTTTTTGAGACATCTGCTGCATACCGCTACTACATCGATGATGTATTCCATGCCCTTGTCCGGGAGATTCGTAGGAAAGAAAAGGAGGCAGTACTGGCCATGGAGAAAAAATCTAAGCCCAAAAACAGTGTATGGAAGAGGCTAAAATCACCATTCCGGAAGAAGAAAGATTCAGTAACTTGAAGGAAAGATGTAAAATGTTTATCTGTGAACTGCAGTGCTTAATCAGAGCAGTCCAGTAATCTGCATTAGTGAGCGTGGTGCTTGTTCTTTCTCCTGTTATGACTGTTATTTTAAAAGTAACTGATGAAGGGGACATGCCCACTAGGAGATTTCAATGATGTGGTATTTAAAGGATTGTCTCTTAGCTAATTCTGATTTTATTAACCCAGTGGAGCACTGTCTACTTTTTAATTTGCCACATTAGAATTTGATCTACCAATGTTTTGGATTCTGTTGCTGACATTAATTAATGTAAGTTTTTTATGCCCAGGGGAATATGCATACCATATGTGTTTGACTAAGCTCACAAGAGGAATTTTTTGCCATGCACTATTCTGCACTCTCTTGCAGTCCCAACTGCAATTTCCTGGGAAGGACTTCTGTCTTTGCTATTCATGCTGTGCTTCCTGGAGACAGAACAAAAATCATATCGGGAAATCAGTTCTACAGAGATCAGTGCTAAAGTTCAGCCGATAGCTATGGAACTGACTCCTCTTGCAGATAGTGATGAGAATGGGGAAATCATGCTGTATGTTTTTGCAGGAACTTGCTAGAAAAAGGTAGGATCAGAACAGTGCTCCCCAGAGGAGCCTGTCTTTTCTAAGAAGTACACATTTGACCCAAATTCACTGGGATGAATGAGAACAAACAAGTAAAATGTAATGAAGCTTTCTTTATCCTACAGTGTTATCTTACTGTTTCAGGGTTATACCTTTCTTTACCTTCAAAGGTAAACACTTTGGAAACCATTACTAGATTACTAAACTCTTGTTTAATCTAAATCCTTGGTTGGGATAGCCATTGCCTTGTACAGGTTTATTTTTTTCCCCAGAGATGCACTCACCAGTACACTTACATTAGTTGCTTCCTAGTGCTTTCCCCTCACTTCTCCATGCTCTCTACAAGAGCTAAGCCTGGCAGAATGTTTTATAGGCCCTTCGTCAGACTGACTGCATTTTCCATACAGAAGAGACTAATCAGGAGTTAGTAAAATTGTGTATGTGCCTCCTTGACATAGACAATCACTAGACTCAGTGTTCTAAGAAAGCCTGTGGCATTTCTGTTTAATGAGCCAATCTTGAAGCTTTAAAATTCCCATGTGTTGAGTTTCTCATTGAAGGTTTCTTTATAAGACCTTGCTAAGTACCCCTCAGGGTTTTGTCTGAGCCTTGACAAAGCTTAGCCTAAGAGAATACCACTTTGATAACTGCATAGTGGAAAAACTATCCTATCTTCTTGGGAAGAATCAGCTTTAAATATTGGTGGTGAGCTCTTTCTTTTAGAACCAGGATTATTTTGATACCTGAACTTGTTATGTGTGGAGATTAAGTCCAAAAGTGCTAAGAGTGATGTAGCAGATGTTGAACGTTAAATGTCACTGAAGCAGTGTTTGTGACCACTTTCAGAACATGAATTTGTGTAGCACCTTTTAAAAAGTACACAGCTCAACTTACTGTTTTCCACTTTTATTACCAACAGAAGGATGGGGTTTTTCCTTCCAATCAGTGGTATATGTTCTGGGTTTAAAGAAAAGTGATGATTGTAACTTTTTTAGCTGAGCAGTGATCCCTTTTGAAACTCCTGGAGATGTTTTTGCGACCAAATAAATCATGTTTTATGGTACTCAAGCCATCCAAAAGTGAAAGACACAGAATTTGAATCTATGCAGGACAAATATCTTAATGGAATCATAGCACTTTGGAGAACCACGGCAGAAGATAAGTACAGTGCAATTCTATGAGTAGTGTTTCACCACGTTTAAACTGGCTTAGAGCCTGTTGGGTTTACTGCCTTAGCTTCTCATTACTAATGACTTAGGGAATTGTTATTAGCATCAAGCAAGAAGTTCAGGACAGTCAAGGCAGCAGAGAATATTGCCAGAAAAAAAATCTTTAAGACAGGAAGGAATTTCTATTGTAGATAAGAAAAATAACAAATGAGTGTTTTTAAGACTATCAGTGTCATATATTTGATCATTGGAATAATTAGCCCATCAATTAGTATTGAGAATTCTGTTCATGGTGCTAAGTAGTTAGAGGGGTGTAATGTGTAGGTCATAGTTCTATTGTTAGTGATTATATAGTGTAAATAATTTATAAGCTCTAAATAGTCAGCTTTATCTAATTTGAGGGCATTAAAATCAATTACTGCCTGGAACTTTGAAGAGAGAAAAATTCAGGGATAGATAAGTTGAAAAGCACTGGAACTGTTTATGTCCATACCAGATTGGTAAACTACAAAATTTGGAAGCTGGTGTCTAGAATTAACTGTTTAGAATTCAGAAGGGGACATAACGTTTTACCTTTGTGGTCTATTAGCAAGAATTGGTCTACTGTAATGTTTGGGGAGCAAAGGCAAGAAAAAATTTTCACTTATGCACTTGTTTTTGAAGACAGTTTGTATGACACAATACAAAACTTTTAAACAACTTATTGGGCCTTTCCTTTATTTACCTATGTGTGGGTAGAAATGTTTGGAATTGGTATACAGAGGTCATTTTAAGAAAAAAATACTGTGAGATTTTATATTCTGGAAAATATTGACTGAAAAAAGTTTTGAGTGTCTACCATGTACAGAACAGCTGTGTCAAGTACCCAGGAGCATGCCATGGAATGCCCCTTCATGCAAAGAGATTACCTCGGTGCTCACAAAGCTTGAGGGGCAAGGAGGGAGGTGGAGGTGCTGCGTCTAACGGCCTTGTCTCAGTGAGCTGAGGTCCCAGTTCCAGGCACCTCCTGGCTCTGATCCCTGACCTCAAACACTGTCCCCATCCTGGAGCCGGTAGACCAACGACACTTGGTATTTGGCCATGCCATTGGAGAAAGGGGTGCAGAGTGAACTGCTGCCTCCACGTGCCTGAGGGACCCTCTTGAGACCCCAGCATCTCTGGGAAGAGGCAGAGGGATGAGGCAAAATTTTGTTTAAAAAAGAGCTTACCTCTTCAGTGAGAAGACAGAAAAAAGCATGTTTATTTTTTATTTATTTTTTATTTATTTTTTTTTAGTAATACTCCATGTGTATATGTACCACAGCTTTCTTATCCATTCATCTGCTGATGGACATCTAGGTTGCTTCCATGTCCTGGCTATTATAAACAGTGCTGCGATGAACATTGGGGTACACGTGTCTCTTTCCCTTCTGGTTTCCTCAGTGTGTATGCCCAGCAGTGGGATTGCTGGATCAAAGTAGTACTGCATTTGCCACTTGATCAAGGGTTAATTCAAGTTGTTTCAAGTACATAAGCTAAATGTGAGACAATGAGGAATAATCTTTTATGTGAAGGTCATTGCTTTTATCTCCACTACTCTAAATAGGCATCAGTGTTGGTAGAGAGGACTTAATTTAGACATTGAAAAAGTGAAAGTGTTAGTTGCTCAGTCTTGTTCGACTTTGTGACCCCATGGACTGTAGCCCACCAGGCTCCTCTGTCCTTGGATTTTTCCAGGGAAGAATACTGGAGTAGGTAGCCATTCCCTTCTCCAGGGGATCTTCCTGACCCAGGGATCAAACCTGAGTCTCCTGCATTGCAGGAAGATTCTTTACTGTCTGAGCCACCAGGGAAGCCCAGTTTAGACATTAGAGAAATATATTTTGTGTCCTCATTGAACACTTATTGAGTAGGTCAGTAACTATCAGAGTGTCCACTATTAAACGGGTGATGGAAGAGGAGCATTCCATATTCTAATGTAACCGCTTAGGATAGGCAGTGGAAGTGCAGTTGAAATATTTATGGACAGTTATATGCACTAAGCCCTGTTTGCTTAGAGGTGTGAGGGTTTCTGATACAGTCAGAGGACTAAAAAGCTCCCGGCTCTGCAGCCTTGATAAAATTTGCATATACAAAACAACTAGAGATCAATCTTTAATAGATTACATGCTTCAAAGTGGGAGTGTTAACAAGGATTCAAAGGAAGGATTTACAGTGGCCTGGCAGATCAGTGGAGTTGACTCTTTAAGGTGGAGGGGTCTTCCCTGGTGATCAAGTGGTTAAGGATCTGCCCCTGATGCAGGGTAACTGGGTTTGATCCTTGCTCAGGGAACTAAGATCCCACATTGCCATGGGGCAACTAAGACTGTGCCACAATTTAAGAAGCCCACGTGCCACAACAGAGATGCAAGACTGGGATTTCCCTGGTGGTCCAGTGGTTAGGAATCTGCCTGCCAAGGTAGGGGGCATGGGTTCCATCCTTGCTCTGGGAAGGTTCAACACGCTGTGGGCAACTAAGCCCGTGTGCTACAACTATTGAGCTGGTGGACCCTAGAGCCCGTGCTGCACAATAAGAAGCCACTGCAATGAGTAGCCCCTGCTCACTGCAACTGGAGAAAACCTGTGAGCTGCAAAAAAAACCCAGCATGGCCAAATTTTTAAAAAAATAAATGAGAAGGACTTCCCTGGTGCTCCAGTGGCTAAAATACACGAGACTACTGTTCAGGGAACTAGATCTCACACGCTGCAACTAAAGATCCTGCATGCCTCAGCTAAGACCCAGTGCTGCCAAGTTAAAAAAGTGAATGGAAGAGGAGACAGATTGAGGAGAGATTGCATTTGACCAGAATAGAATAATGAGATAACATCAGGTGTAATTTCTGAAATTCCTTATTCCTGGTATTTATTACTTATTTAAGAAGAAATTGCTTATACAAGCTTAGTATGCCATTGAAAAATGATTGGCCACGTTGCACTTTTTCCAAACTTAATCTTGAGAAAGATGAGATAAATTTGAAGTCTTATTTTTAAAAGTCCTTATTAACACTGACAGGACACTTGGCTTTAAAAGATGGCTTAATACTGAAAACACTGGAGTTGATTTGTTCAGCTTCAAATTAAAATTTATTTTCAAATCTTTATTCTCACATTTCATTAGCTCAGCTGGAACTGAAACTCAGACGATAATGTCATACAGGGAAGTAGTTGGAAATCCTAGATTTATGACTGAAGATATCACTCACCCTATCTTCAAAGTATCTCTAAATGTTCTCATTGCACAAATTAATTTTGTCTTTCTTTCTCCCCACCAAGTATTGGCCATCAATAATTAGGTATACCATGAATTAGAATAATTAGCAACTATATATTTTACTCAGAAGTTTTCAGTTTTTTTTCAGTGAAAGTTGGAAAATGAGTCTTGCTATTCCTTGCTGTTTTATTGGTTAACTGTTTCAATGGTGTGCTCTTCTCATGTTTGACTAGCCTACACCCATACCCATGAAGAAAGCTTATTGTCGTTTAGTTGCTAAGTCCTGCCTAACTTTGTGACACCATGAACTGTAGCCCGCCAGGCTCCTCTGTCCATGGGATTTCTCAGGCAAGAATACTGGAGTGGCTTGTCATTTCCTTCTCCGGGGGATCTTCCCAACTCAGGGATCAAACCCACATCTCCCGCATCTCCTGCACTGGCAGGTGGTGGATTCTTTACCACTGAGCCACCAGGGAAGCCCATGGAGAAAGCTGCTGCTGCTGCTAAATCGCTTCAGTCGTGTCCGACTCTGTGCGACCCCCTAGACGGCAGCCCACCAGGCTCCGCCGTCCCTGGGATTCTCCAGGCAAGAACACTGGAGTGGGTTGCCATTTCCTTCTCCAATGCATGAAAGTGAAAAGTGAAAGTGAAGTCGCTCAGTCGTGTCTGACTCCTAGCTACCCCATGGACTGCAGCCTGCCAGGCTCCTCCGTCCATGGGATTTTCCAGGCAAGAGTACTGGAGTAGGTTATGGAGAAAGCTAGAGCTGCCTTAACACTTGTCTACAGAAAGCACATTCTCCTTTAATGAGGAGTTGAATTGACTTGCCATCTGTTTGGCACCACTGTTTAGAAGTGAAGGACCTAGTAAGGCCTGCAGGAACCAGGATGGATTTTAATCTTTAGGAAAATGTGATCAGAAAGCATAAGGGAATCAACCCATCTATAGAGGCTTGCAGACCTATTTCTAGTCAGACCTGAGTGTGGCCATCTTCCTTAGGCTAAAGTAAGTTAGTTAACCTAACTAAAGACTCCTAACACAAAGTTTCTATTCCTAGCAGTTTACATTTGGTAGGGAAGACAAAGCAATCCGTAGGAAACATAAAAACAGAATTCCCTGGCAATCCAGTGATTGTGCTGTCACTGCCGAGGCCTCGGATTCATTCCCTGATTTGGGAACTAAGATCCCACAAGCCATGCAGCACAGCTCCAAAAAAAGAACAGAACAGTAAACTAATTTTTAAAAATTGCAAGATCTAGGATTAAATTGGTAGGTGGAATTAGGCCATGAAGATTACTCCAAAGGAGGAAAAGTGTGACTTGGGACAAAAAGTTGAGTTGTGTCTGTAGGACAACTTCGATGCAGGATTCGAAACTAGAAAAGTCAAGACCACAGTGTCGTACATGGAATGAGCATAACAAAGCAAGCTTGGGGTTAAACAGTAAGAGGTGGGGTATAGCAAGAGCCCATAGGGCAGGGTGGAAAAATGTGGAGCCTAGTCTCAAGGGTGCATGATTTTCAAATATCTGTTTATTCAGGGTCAGAAACAATGGAGGGCTTCCCTGGTGGCTCCGTGGTAAAGAACCCGTCTGCCAATGCAGGAGATTCGCGTTCAATCTCTGACCTGGGAAGATCCTGCGTGCCGGAGAGAAACTAAGCCCATATGCCACAGCTATTGAGCCTGTGCTCTAGAGCCCGGGAACCACAGCTATTGAGCCTGTGCTCTAGAGCCCGGGAACTGCAACTACTGAGCCCACGTGCTGCAACTGCTGAAGCCCATGCAGCCTAGAGCCTGTGCTCAGCAAAAAGAGATGCCAACACAATGAGAAGGCCGAGCTCCAAAACTAGAGAGTAGCCCCTACTCCTTGCAACTAGAGAAAAGCCTGCACAGCAGTGAAGACTCAGCACAGCCAAAAAATCAATAAAATTATTTTAAAAAGAAAAGAAACAACTGGAGAGCTGTTTTATTTATTGTTTCTCATTTTCTCACTTTAGCCTCTGGAGATTTCAACTTCATAGCTTTCTGATAGGACCTGATAGGGTTAAAACAAAACCCTCCCAGGTGATTCTGATTGCAATTACCTAGCCATTCAGCCGTTCCTGGGTTAGGGATCACTGAACTGGATGATGTCCAAGTGTCTTGGGAGATCACTTGGGAGATCATAGGTTGTAGTTAACAGGTGTGGAAAATTGTGGCTCTATATGTAACAACAGAACGGTGTGGGGATGGGGAGCAGCTGGGAGTAAGCAACAAGAAGGCTGCTCTAATAGTTAATGAGTAAGCAAACAAGGGCTTTGGCTGGGGGACAAGCAAGAAAAATAAACTCATACCTTGTTATGAAGGAGACCACTGGAGAGCACAAAGGACTGTTAGGTCCTAATGTTCAGGTTATTTTGAAATCTCTGACCAACTTTCAAATATGAGTTGACCTGGGAAAAAAATTACTGAAATATTTTAGCTTTGTCTAATAGTCCTTGCTTTAAAAAGAGAAAATACGATGAGCAGCTTTTGGTTCAGTGTGTACATTCTGCAGCACACATGATTATATCATTAAGTCACCCAGTTTTTTGAACAAAAGCTGCTGGGGTGGGGACATGTGTCATTTCCTGCCCTTCCCAGAGCTGGTTATTGCTAGGTTTATTACAGTTTGCTCTGAGCCAGGAGAAAGTCTTCAGCTCCCAGAAATATCCCCACCAGATGCGTCTCTAATTTTCCTTGCAGAGGAGTGTGTAGGTAAAGTCCTGGAGGCAGAGAAACTTACAGTATATATGAAGGTGAGCCCAAATATGTGCTCAAATACAATGTAATCCAACATAAAAATTTCTGCTGGCCTCTGTGGAAGACACACATGCACATACAATTTAGTCAGAAATATCTTGCACAGTCCCACCCAGAACACTGAGGCTGCTCTTATTTTCATATCCTTAGACTCCTCAAGAGAGTATGTGGTTCTGGTTGCAGCTAAAATACATGTACCACCACAACCATCACACACACACAAAAAAAACTGTCACAAAAACAACTCTAGACCAAACTTCTCTTGAAACTCTTAACTCAGTAAATAGGAGGAAGAAGCAAGGGCTTGGTGTCTGCCTCCTAGACAATATTTTGTTCACTGCCTGTCTACCTTTATTGGACAAATCTTTACTGCATACAGCTCTTGGAGTCTCAGTTCTGTTCTTTGGGCACCTCCAGTTCTAAAATGTGGAATCTCCTCTGAGATTTGATCAAAGAGTGGGAGAGTGTAGGGAAAGAGCAAATTAGCCAAGACGGCGGTGGTCAGGCTCTCTCGCCCCACGCCCTCTCGCTCTTGCCCCACGTTTTGTAAATAATGATTATGTAACAGCTGAGATCACTTACAGCACTGCGCACGCACATCACAAGGTGCTGGCTTGGCCACAGGCTACACTTGTTCTGTAAGCATATATAAGCTTCACCTGAGTCGCCCTCAGGGCTGCATTATAGCTGCATTATGGCGGTGAGGCTGCCCTTCAGCTGTGTCTGCTGGGTCAGCCACGGGAAGAGAGAATACAGGGTGTCTGCTGCTATGGCTGCTGTGCCAGTCAGGACAGAATAAACATGTTCGCAGGTCTTACAGCTCCTTGCACTTTCTTCCATCTTCTCTGCTCTAGCTTACCTACCCTGGGTTCAATGAACACTGTGCACAGTGAAATACAGTGAGACAATCGGCGTAGTTGGCAGGATAAGTGAGACAGAGAGTGAAAAGAGGTGAAGAACAAGCAGTATTTCAACCCCTTGGTGAACAATAATGTTTAAATATTAACTTGGAAAATGCCTAAAAATAGACTGATTTGATGTGACTGAATGTAAATCATAAAAATGTCCAGTTTCATACAATAACAGATAAGCAACCCTCTAAACGGAGAAGGCAATGGCACCCCACTCCAGTACTCTTGCCTGGAAAATCCCATGGATGGAGGAGCCTGTTAGGCTGCAGTCCATGGGGTAGCTAGGAGTCAGACACGACTGAGCGACTTCACTTTCACTTTTCACTTTCCTGCATTAGAGAAGGAAATGGTAACCCACTCCAGTGTTCTTGCCTGGAGAATCCCAGGGACGGGGGAGCCTGGTGGGCTGCCGTCTATGGGGTCGCACAGAGTTGGACACGACTGAAGTGACTTAGCAGCAGCAGCAGCAACTCTCCAAAACACTTAAAAAAACTACAGTGTTTTTATTTTTTGGCTGTGCTGCACAGCATGTGGGATCTTAGTTCCTCTAGCACAGATTGAACCCACACTCTTTGCAGTGAAAGCTGGGAATCTTAATCACTGGACTACCAGAGAAATCCTAAAACATTCTTGAGGACATTGGCATCAAGAGCATGAATGAGCACAGCGACTTCCCTGGTGGGCCAGTGGCTGAGGCTCCATGCTGTGAATTCAGGGGACTCGGGTTCGATCCCTGGTCAGTGTCCTAGATCCCACATACTGCAACTAAAACCTGGCACAAATATGTTTTTTAAAAAAGTATGAGCACATTCTAATTTGTATCAGTTCCCGTAGCCTCTGTTTGCATCTTTCTTTGAAGTCTCTACCAGTACTGATAGTGGAAGAAAGAGATTCTGGGGTCAGAGGTCCACAGGGCGAATCCAGGATGCATGGCTTATGAATGGCGTAAGCCACTGGTAAAGTTGTTAAATGGGGACGATAGTAGCACATATCCAACAGGGTTGTTGGAAGGATTGAGTTTTAAATGTGTAAAGTGCTTAAAACGGTGCCCAGCATTGATAAGCATTTGATCATGTTAGCTTTTTTTGCTATTAAAAGAAAATGAGACCCTTCTTATGGCCTTGTCAGAGCTTTCCAATTAGATTGAGGTTTAACAGAACATTTGAGGTGAATTACCAGCTCCCCAGAACTGAACACAAAAGCAGCTAATGAATTACCGGGCTCTTATCGATTTATCTGTTAATACATCTATTCTTGGGCCTGCTGAGCCTTAAGACCCCCTCCAAGAGTTTGTTCTTGAATACCAAGCAGAGTTTTGAGCAATTCTTCCAGGTGTTCAGAAGGTGTGTTTGACCTAATATGGTATTTGGCAAATGAGATACTCTCCAGTTCACTATCTTGTAAAAGTTATACTGAATAAGAATAG
Source organism: Bos javanicus (assembly GCF_032452875.1). Classification (NCBI taxonomy): domain Eukaryota; kingdom Metazoa; phylum Chordata; class Mammalia; order Artiodactyla; family Bovidae; genus Bos; species Bos javanicus. The sequence goes on from NC_083870.1 coordinate 15,035,943, forward strand.
ATATGTTTTCAGTTTTCCGAAAAATTATGCCCCATGGCTAAAACTTATGTTACTCTTGAATTACTTAAAGAGGACTTCCAGCACTAGGCTGTTCGTCTTTTCAAACCACTAGCTACAGGGAATGAATGAGATTAGAAGGTGAGGCACATGGTAGGTTAGGAACTCTTATCCAAGAGTTTGTTATAAGATCATAGGATAAAATACCTTGGAATGAAAGGTACTATAGGAACCTATGTAGGAATTCCTTGGTGGTCCAGTGGTTAGGATTCTGTTCTTTCACTGTGGAGAGCCTGCATTCAATCCCTGGATCAGGGAACTAAGATCCCACAAGCTGCACAGTGTGGCCAAAACCAAACTATGCGACGTTCTTTATTCATTGCCCACCCAGTAGCAATTCCTTCTTCCAAAGGAAATGACATTTTACTCAAGAATCTACCCATCTTCCATACTCAGTTCCAGGGCAGTACTAAATGGTCTGAAGATAATCCCATTGTCTTTGCTTGTGATTGGTTCAGAAATGACCAGGTGATACACTTTGGACCACCAAGATAAGAGGAAAGATAAGAGGAAAGAATAGCTACAGGCTTCTGTGAATGATTGACCTTATTTTTCTAGGAGAGGTCCCAAGGCGATCTCCTGAAAGTGCTTCTATAAACATTATAAAAGCCTTACTAATGATTTTATGCCTTAAGCTAGCACTGAATATCAGAATGGCCCTCAGAAAGAACCTGGGCCCCTCATAGTATTGGTGACTTTATTGTGTCAACTCTGAAGCTTAACTTGCCTTTGGACTTCCAGTTAGGTGAACTGACCCATTTCCTTAATGTTTAAGCCAGTTTGAATTGGGTTTCCTGTTAATTAAAGCCAAAAATATCTTGAGTGCCAAGATAATCTTACTATCATTGTTATTATATCATCACGTTAGAAAAAAGTAATATACAAAATTACATAGCATGATTTGAATTATAAGGTTGTTAAATGGGAAGGACATGTGCCAAAATTAGTACTGTTTGCCTGTGGGTGAATTTTTTTCTGGTTCCTATGAACATATACTTTATGTATTTTCTAATACGATCCTGAATAATGTACACAGGGAAGAAAATGCATAAGAAATAAGATTAAATGACAAAATGATTGTTAAGGTTTTGGAATCTTGACTTTTTCCCCTCTTCTCTATTTTCCAATGTTTTTATAATATGCTTATGATGTTAGTTTTATCATTTAAAAATGTTTTATAGTTTCACTGAAACTTGTTTTAAACTTTTTCTCTTGCTTCCCTCTTTCTTGCATGCACACGCAGTGTTCCTTTTCTCAGTTTATAATTAAATATTTATTAGTGTGATTGATTGATTAATGCTTATCCTCTGCTAAGCTCAAATGCAGTACACTTGCTTATCAATGTCTTGTATTCCCAGTACCTGTCATATGATAGAAACTCAATTTAAAAAACTGTTTTGGGGGAGGGAGGCTCACAAGGGAGAGGATATATATGTATATAATTATGACTGATTCACATCGATGTGCGGAAGAGACCACCGTAACATCATAAAGCAATTATCCTCCAATAAAAATAATAGAGTCTTGACTAATGAATAAATCAGTCAGTCTAAGCATTGCTTTTGATATATTTTCAGTTAAAGAGTCAGACTTATTCTCTGCACTAAAAACCATCAACCCTCACTCTGGTGGTTATTGTCTTAAATACTACATTTTAAGAAGAAAATAGGACAAAAAGGAAAGACTCTCAGTCTAGGACCACATCTTGGAAAACATGGTGTGTGTGTGTGCGCACGCGTGTGCACACGCATGTGCTCAGTCGTGTTCAATCCTTTGACCCCGTGGACTGAAGCCCACCAGACTCCTCTGTCCATGGAATTTTCGAAGCAAATATATTGGAGTGGGTTGCCATTTCCTGCTCCAGGGGGATCTTCCAGACTCAGGGATCAAACCCAACTCTCTTGCTTCTCCGGCACTGGCAGGCGGATTCTTTACCACTGCACCACCTATTGGAGTCTGAGTGTTCACACCATTCATAGTCATCCAGCTTCAAGAAAACCATGCTGAAGTCATCGGGCCTATTTAATGTGAATCAGTCTTTATTCCGCACTTGTGTGGTGCATTAACAAATTCAACATACAAGGTAGCATTACATATTGTAGGTTAGCATTACAGCATTATGCAGTTTCACACAATTCATGTTAGCTTTTTCGATTTTTTTCTTTTTTTAAAATTTGACACGTTTATTTTATTTTTTGAGTTTCATTTTTACAAGAGAAGACACAAGGTAAAGAAAGACGACCACATCGGAGAAGGATCACGGTGAGGGCAATGTCACTATTGTGGCCATAATAAAAGCTTCCCAAGAAAAAGGACTTGCATCGTTCCCTCTCCTGAGCAAGCCGCCCCTGTCCCATGAACCAGTCTGTTCTCATATCCCGAGCACCGCTCCTAAACGTGTACCTCTTGGCTGTGCTCCACTGAGATGAACTGAAGGAAGGACTAACTCATAAAGGGACTTTTTGTTATTAAGAAAAGCTCTTGCCTTCCCAAGGAATCAAGATATCAGCAGAGAAGGACTGACTCTTGGAAAATCAGAAGTGACCATTCCCTAACCTATTCCTGATCATGAGTGCCTTGTGTGAAAGCTAGAATGTAACTCGCTTGTCTTTCCACCGACTCTTAGGAGTAGGCATTCCTCCTCCACCCTTATCAGTTAGCTCTGGGAGGAACAAATGTGAAAGCCGAAGTCAGCTAAGAAACTTTGGGATGGCTGAGTCAAGGGCACGACGGATCAGGCCTGAGGTAGGAGGGAGGAACCTGGGACTGTCTGCCTCTTTGCCTTTTTCTGAGAAAGACACCGAGGCAGTTCCTAGGCTACAGAACTATGGGTCCCTCTCCTGCCACCTCCACCCACCGCTCAGTAGATGCAAAGAATAAAGCTACAAGGAGATGGGTAAGAGAGGAGTTGGGTGAGGCTGTTTTCCCAGACTTATGTCAGGAGGAGCTTCAGAGGCACACACAGCAGGGCAAAGACCACACTTTCTCCACCTGTTGCTTTGCATTGTTTCTGGGAAGGAAACAAAAGCGGGTTGCTCAGCAGTTTCTGATCTTTAGACATTAAGGCGATGGAGAGGAACCATTTAAAATTTTTCCTAATGGGGCTTCAGAATGCTCCTGTCAGATTTACATTAAACTATCTCAAAATGCATTTTTAGAAAACAAAAATTATTTTTGTCTACGTATGATACAGTATTTACATTCCATGGAGTATTGGATAGAAACCAGTGATGTGAACCCAGCTGATGGTGAGATTGTGAGTCAGATTCTGGGGGTTGGGGGATGACAGGGACAAGAACAGAGAGTGGGCTCTGTGCCTGCTCAGAACTGCTCTGCACTGTCAAGAATCCAGGTTAAAGAGAAAAAAAGAAGAATGGGGTTGGGGGGGTCAGGGAACAGGTTGGTTTTAAATCCACAAGAGTTATGGAATGGCAGAGGCAACATCACCACTCTCTCCATAGAGACTCAGCTTTTCAACTCTTCTCAGAAGCAAGTCAGATAGTGATGTTCTTGTATGAATGTGAAATTTCTGTCTCTACTAATCTTTCAGGCCTTGGTTCAAGCTGCTGCTTATCTGAGTTCCTCTTCAGGCTGGCAAAAATATCTACTGCCTATCCGGGCTTACTTATCATCCATGGAGTCTCTGCCATCTGAAAAGTCTCAACTCTAGAGGCATGGCTGGACTAGGGATAAGGAGACGTGAATTCTAAAACGGAGGCTGAATCTCTCTCAAGCTCTGCTGTCCACTGGCAGGTGGAGGACTGAGCTCTGTGGTTTCCCCATGCCTTCACTGTACCTTGAGATTCAGGAGTCCTAAGAACTAAGCACTTTGTTTACAGGGAAAGGATGCTCTGAAAAATCCAAGTCATCTTTATTACTAATTTAGTCATGTGCTCGTTTTACTCATTTAGTTATTTTTAAGGGCCATTATTGAAAAATTTGAGGAGAAAGAATAATTTCTCAAGGTCCTTTTCCTTATGAAGTAAAACTAACCTCACGTAAACTACTTGAGAAGACTCTAAAGCTTCTCAGCGGTCAGCATTTCTGGAAAAACAAAGGCCAGTCTAACCCTTCAAACCACAGATGATTCCTAACACATCACCAAAAAATGGCTATCCTTCCAAACACAGCTACAAAGGGCGAGGCACTCATCTCATTTTCCTTGTCTTCATAACTACATTTGGGATCAGCAAGATATAGTCAATGGTACTATGCTGTAGCTGAACTTGAAGTCCCAAAGCTCTTTCTAGAGAAGTCATCTAGTTTTGTAAACCCAGATTCTACCGAAAAGTCTGATGCCTTCGTGTAATTGATGACGTATTAATCAAAGAGAGTCTTTTACCCCTTTCCAGCAGGAGCGCTGATAGCAAATACGCCTCATTTCTCAAATACTGTTTCTCCTGCAAACCCTGCCTTATCCATTCCACCTTTGTATATTCGCCTACTGCAGACCTCTGGTTCTTAAGCTCAAAGAGCAGAAATGTAAGCGGTAATAGGGTGAAAAGATGGGGATGATGAAAACATGAGGTTTTACAAGAGCAAAAAGATTCTTCCACAGAGGTGGGGGATGAGAATAACTCTCCAGAGAAGCCCAATAAAAAGAGACCAATTTCAGGTAATCAGCAAATACAATTCGGCACAAAACACGATTTTCATGGATTAAAATCTGTACCTTGATATTGGCAGTTAGGCTAATTTCTTCAGTTTGTATTAGACATGCAAATATAAGGTTACATTGTTATATATAGACTTGTAGAGGTCTTTCCCTCTCTTTTTTTCCCCATTTGAAAAAAAAAAAAAAAGGATTTCCTAGTGCCTTGCAAAGGAGAAAAATCATCATTGCTAAGAACTGAACTGCAGCTGTGGTCATGTGGGGTGTTCTCTGTGGTGTTTGTCGTGTAAGAAATTTTCTTCTACAACTAAGATGAGGTTTTGAGTCCGCTCCTCTCGGTCCTCTCCCCGCCACGTCCCTGCCCGGCCTGGCCCCAGGGTTAGAGGCAAGGAGAAGAGGATTAGTACTCGCTCAGACTGTGCCACTTGGCCACGGGCTTGCGGGGGCTCTCGCACACCTCTCTCCAGTGTTCGGCACCGCTGGCTGTGACACTGTGCGCCCCCAGGATCAGCCTCCCCACCACCTCGTTCTTGGTGGTGCGATCGAAATCGATGACCAGGAACTCGATGCTGATGTCAGGCAGGAGGTCGGTGGGGATGTCGTAGATGAAAGACTCGTTGAAGACTGGGTTCAAAGTGCACTTCTTCACGTGGGTTTTCTTCTTGGCAATGCGCTTTCTGCCGTAGTAGACGTTCACCTTGACATAAGGATCTGGGGCCCCCAAAGGAAAAAGGGAGACAGGCCAATGACACAGTCCTCTCCTATACAATGTCAGGGAGGAGGGGCTTCTGCTGTCCATCTCCTTGATGTCCCCTCTCTCACCCCGTGGGGTCTTTGGTGGTTGCACACTAAGTGTACACTGACTCTGTACACATCTGCCTGCCTGGACAAGGGGTCAAGGAAACCAGGCAGACAAGGAACAGAAAAACCGCCTCGAGTCAGGGCCGAAGAAACTCCATGACACCAAGAAGCATTTTCAAGGGGGCACAGGGACTACCAAAGGCTGCAGGCTTTCTGAGAAGTCTCACCTGGAGCAAGGGCACAGAGGCTAGCATGTATACCACTGTGAATACCTCGCCAAAGGTAGAGACCATTTGCTTACCCAAAGGAAGAGAATGTAGACAGAGAGGAACGGGTGGAGGGTGAGAGGTGCAGGGGTCCTGAAAGGTGGGCAGGGGGAGGTGCTTGGATCACAGGCGAGGGGCAGCGGGGCAGGGAGGGCAGACAGACAGAGATAGGTTGAAGTAAATAGCTGCTACCTGAGAGACCGGTGATGTCCATCTTCGGCAGGTGTCTGGCTTTGAGGACCACCACTGTCATTCTCTGCGCCACAGGCTGGTATGACAGAGACACCTGGAGCTCGCCTCTGCTAATGCACTTCTGTGGGGAAGAAACAGCAGGTGAGAACCCCAGTCGAGGGGGCAGGCCACGGCACAGAAAGTGCGGGGGCGAGGACAAAGGAGATGTTCTTCTCACAGTCCTGACAGTAAGCAAGGGGATTCCCGGTGGCCCTGTGGTTAAGACGCCACACATTCACTGCAGGGGGCGTGGGTTTGATCCCTGGTCAGGGAACTAAGATACCGCATGCCACATGGCGTGGCCCAAAATAAAATAAAATAAAAAATCTTATAGTAAATAAAATCATTTGCACGGAGAGGCAGCACAGCACAGACTCTGCAGTCAGACTGGCCTGGATTCAGATCCTGACTCTACTGCTTATCTGTCTGAGCTGGGACAAGGTCAGCCCTACTTGACCTCTCTGGAGTTCTGCTTCCTCTTCTGTAAAATGGATATGAAAACAGTAGCAACTTCCCAGGACTAGTAAGAGGATCCAGTAAATTAGTGTGTACCAGAGACACGCATTCTCTCCTGCTTTCTCATTTGGTTCTTGTGATAAAGTTTTGAAGGGAGATAGGAAACTCGCATTTGAGTCTTAACTTTGTCATTTACTCACCAGCTAGCCCTGGGCAAGTCCCTGAACTTTCTGGAGCCTGTGGCTCCATCTCAGAAGGTGAATATCCACACCTGCTCTGCCTGCCCCAGGGTATGACCTTCTGAGCATCTTCTCCGGCCACCCTGGTTGCCCACATCTCTGTTTCCCCACCTTGAAATGTTATGCTAGGCTCTATTTTGAGCTTGGAAACAAGACAAAACAAAACAAAAACTCTAGTCCTCCAAGAACATTTTAAATAACATTTGGATACTAATTACATGCCAGGTGCTGGGAATTCAGAGCTAGCAGGAATCAGTCATTGTTCCCAAGGATGGAGTAGAAGATTCAGAGACGTAAACAAACATGTTTACTTGTCAGGAGAGTGAGAAGCCTCGGAACTCCCTGGTGGTCCAGTGGTTAGGTCACTGTTGAGGGCCTGGGTTCAATCCCTGGTCAGGGGACTAAGATCCCACAAGCTGCGCGGTGAGACCAAAATAAATGCTTCAGTGCTGCTGGGAGATGCAGGGGAGGTTTTGCCAGCTGACATCAGGGCTGAGCTTCTGGAGGGTGAGAAACAGACACTGAGGCAATGGGCAGAGAGAAGATCCTGCGTGGCAGGGCAGCCGAATGGCTGGCTTCGGGCTGAAAGGGTAAGCTATGTTCAGAGAACGGGGAGAGGTGAATGTACCTGATGTTGGAGTCCTGGCAGGAGGGATGGGCCAGGAACCTGGAGAGGTGGGTTAGGTGGGGGTGAAGGGCATGGGGAGCAGGGGGAGTAAGCTAACCAAATAGCAGAGCCAGCAGCAGCAGCCAGGCGAGAGGAGGTCTGTAAGCATAGGAGCGACTTCTGTAAGCATGATGTTACTGCTGTTGTTAATATATTAATAATCATATTATTCTAGTTAAAGCTGGAGAAAGAACTAAAGATGAAAGTCAGAAAACCTGGTGAAGAGGCTGCTCCCACAGGCTAGGGAAGAGAGGGTGAGGGCTGGAACCAGGGCTGTGGCAGAGGAGATGGACCTGGGATAGGTCTCAGAAAGAACTGTCAGGATTTTCTGGGTGGGGGCGGCTAACTGGATGTAAATACAGGGGAGAGGGAAGAGAGGAAGGAGTGTTTCTTGCGTTTCTCTCTTAGGAAGTGGGGATGAGGCTGGGGTAAAGAAAACGAAATGTGGCGGCACAGGAGGAGCTTAGGACATAATAAGTTAAATTTGGGACAAAAAATTTTGAGACCAAATCACTCCTCCACTATCAAATTTTATTCCTTATACTCTTCATAGCCCCAAAGGAAGGTCACCAACTTGATGAATTCTTAGATTGAACAAAAATAGACCAAACTCACCACCAGCCTTACATACGCCACATACCCACCAAAATGACTTGCTGTGCATTAAGAGTGCCAGGCAATCTTCTAGCAGCTAGGGCTGAAAAGATGTACCCCTACCCTCCAGAAGCTCACAGGCTAGTGCCTGCCCAGGTGTGTCTGGCGCAGGAAAGAACAGCAGTAAATGGTTTGATTAGCTCATCAGTGAAAAACAAAGGGAAAACCCTAATAGCTTATGCTTTGATTGATTATAAGTCGTCACCTCAAGGAATGAACTGTGATAATATTTCCATTTGGTTTAAAAAATTTCTTGAGGTGATGTTTCATACCAGGAGCGTACGGAAATGTCTTTCATAGGGTACTGAACGTGACTAAACTTTAAACGCAGCCGTTAGCTTTAGAAATTGAAGTACAAAAGAAAACAAGCTTTAGAAATGATTTTCATGGTTTTCTCTGCTAGATGAAGCCCTACATCTTTTCCTTACCCATAACATACAGTCGGCTCTTGACTGTATCCACAGGACGCACCCCGAGCCAGTGTAAAATCACAGGCTGGTTGCTCCTGCCAACCAGTATACTTCTGGGTCACTTCCTTTGACATAAGTCAGAACTTAGTCTGAGAATGTGCGCTCATTTTTACTATCAGTCACAGCCCAAAGGCATCAGGAAGGTAATCCCTCAGCAAAAAGAAAATACCTTCCGAAATGTTCAGAACTGAACTGCTCAATACCGTAGCTGGTAGCTACATGTATCTATTTAAATTTTAATTCATTAACATTAAGTAAAATTAAAATGTTAATTCCTCAGTCACACTGGCCCTATTTCAAGTGCTCAGTGTCCACACGTGGCCAGTGGCTACCATGTTGGATATATGCAGATATAGAACATTTCCATCATCAGAGAGAGTTCCAGTGAACAGTGCTGATCTATCTAGAAAGAACTTTTGGATTATTTGAGCCACTGCTCCCCTCCATTTCCATGAATAATGAAATGTTAACTAGTTTTGATATCTATATCTGGGACCTTGAATATTGGTATCTAAATATTAAAAATATAATCTTTAAATATAATCTAACTTTATATACAGAAGAAGGCTAGGGAGGGTAAAAAGGAAATTTTGATTTAAAAAATAAAGTTTTATTTGTAAAAATAACATCAATTACAAGATGATACTTAGGTTTTCTGATTATTTAAAACTGTTTAAAAAAAAACCACACAAACTGTTTCCTAAATCATCCATTATAGCATAATCACCCTAATCAAAGTCCCGTGCGCCTTCCCTAGTTCTTTGGGAAAGTGGACAACTTCTGGTCACCTTCACAATCCTTTCCTCCCCTAAAATCACTCCTCTGGCAACTGTTCTCCATCTGACCCACCCTCCCCCCTCACCTTTGGCCATTTTACATGGGCAGAATGCCCGTCCTCATTCAGCTGCCCCTTTGTGATGCTCAAGTCTGCCGCCACAACACCACCTGAATGCCATTCCATTCTGCACTGAAGGCCAGAGTTTCAAGTCCCCCCTGCCGCCTCCCCTTCTCTTTCCATCCAATTCCCATTGCGAGCGGCACTGTCAATGGCTCTTTCTCAAGGGCTCTTTGTCAAGGGCTGGGAGCGCACTCTGTTTCCCAGCCCCTTCGCCTAGTGAGGTAAAGACCCTGTTGGCGGGGTGGGCGAGCAGAAGGACAAGGGGGAGAAAGGGTTTTATCCATGCCTGACAGAGCCGGGAGGCTTTGCTCTTAGAGTACAGGATCCTTTCTCAGTCCGTGGAAAAGAGGAACAAGGGCAGTGGTCCGAAAGAAGACGTTAGACTGAAGGAAACACTTAGGTGAAGGATAAGTCTCTTTCTTATAATTAGCAGAGCCCCTACGGAATGACTTTTTCTAGCCAGAGCATCTTTGCAAAGAGGAGGACTCAGGCATCCTCAATAAACCTTTATAGGGACTAGAAGTTCTCAGTGCTACCTCCACATTAATCACAGTCATGAGAAAACAAAAGAAACAAAACCCTCAACATTCAACCACATCCCTCCTCGTCTTCTCCCCAGTACACATACACAGCAACTTCCTTTTTTGGTGTGTATGATTTTATTTTATTTTTCTATAGCAAATTTCTTTATTGTTTATGGAAAATTGACATTCCTTGTTCTTTCTTTTCACTCCCTTTTGACTAGCCTGGATGACCTCCAAGGTCTCTTGTAAATCTGAGATTTTAAGAATCCTCTCATTCCCATGACCACTGTCCCAGGTCATGAACACCAATCTGGCAGCAGAGAGACAGGAAATGGTTTGGGAAACAATGACATGAAGAAATTAGGAGGAGTCTAACAACTCTCTATTATCCACCCTGTAAATCACTTCTTTCCCACTGTCTCTTCTTTAACCCCAGCCCTCTCTCAATCACTTCCCTTCTCCTTGTGAGGGGTGTATTATGGAAATGTAAATTCACTTTTATTTCTTTCTGAATAAAATACTAAGGCGGTAAAAAAGCTGCCACTAAAGGGAAAAAAAATCCAGTTCCAAAGTCCAACTCAGATAGTTTGGGTGTTTGGAGTTTATGCTGTAAACTTGTTTTATTAATAGTCAAGTGTTAATTTTTAATGCTTCTTGTATCTTTCCGTATATTCACAAGAGCTGAGAGTGCTCTCACAAAGTGACCCCATTAGCCTTTATGATCCAGCCAAGAGGGAGACTGAGGCCCAGAGAAAGTAACTGCACACCCAGAATTAGACACTGAAATGGACAGAATCAGAAATCATGACCAGTCCTGGCTTCTTCCAACTGGATTACACTGCAAGAGCGGAAAGGATTAGAGCTGAATTTTCTGCTACAGGTCAGGAAATGCAGTTAGGGGTTGGGGACTGTCTAGAGAAATGCAATTCTCACCAGTCTCCACCCAGGAAACTTTGATCCCATTACTATAAAGGGATACCCTACCCAGATCAGGAAAGACTCGTACAGTGTGGACTCTTCCAAAGCAGCTCTAGCTGATGAGCCAAGGGGAGACCCAGAAAGAGCAGACTATTGGCCACAGTAGGGAGGATTTAAGGTGGACATTTGGAGGCTGCACTGCTAGGGAATCAGGGGTACAAATGACTAGGGAGATGACAGCCATGACCCAGGATGAAACATAGCCCTGCCCACTGGCACTGGCTCGGGAAAACAGGCTTAGGAAGCCTGGGAGGCTGCAGGGCTCTGGGTGTCCCGTCTGGGGCCTCATCCAGGGAGTGTGCTGCTCAGGATCCCACCCTGGCTTATCCCTTCTGAAGGGAGTTAATAAAGTGGAAAGAAGCTTGGCTCTTGCCAAGAGCCCCTGGCAGTTTAGCAAATGCCATTGTCTATGCTCCCTGCCCAGTGTCCTGGATTTGAGGCTTGTTTTGTTCCCAGCCCAAATCAGTCCCTTTTCTTGCCAGTGTCTTCCCAGCTGCAGCCTGGCACAGAGCCCTCCTCCACACTCAGCCGTGGGCTGAGAATGCATGAGCCGTCTGGGGGAGTCCAGCTAGTTGGTGGCTTTATCAAGGCTAGTACTCCAGAGAAGGCTGTGCTGAAAAGAACCGCCCAGTGAGGAGAGCTGAATGAAGGCAGGGGGTAGGGTACTGGAGCTGCTATAATGGGGAGTCAGGAGTCAGGGGAGCGGGCTGGTAGAATCTGGAGGAAAAGAAATGGAGGGAGAAGGGAGAGGATGCAGGGAGATGAAACTGGTCACTGCTGCAGCTTCTTTGCGGGACTTCTGCCTCCAAGCTCAGAGGATGCGAGAATTCCTGCTGTGTTGGACTCAGCTGTGTCTCACTGTATCCTGGCAATGGACCAGTGTTCATGCCCTGACCAAACACCTCTAATATTCTCTAAAGTGTTCAGACTTCCCCTGGCCCTTGTGAGCTGAGCGTGCCACATGGCAACAGCGGTTCTCTGGGCAGTGGCATGACTAAGCTGACTGCAGTGGAGCAGGCAGAGATGGTGCAGGCGGCAGAGACGGTGAGAGCACACTCCCTGGGGAAGGGCTCCCTGCCTCCCCTCCCCAGCCTGGCGCGGCACAGCGCCCTTCAGCAATGGCCAAACCTGCTTCCCAGGAGCTCACTGCCCACTCAGTCCTGCTGGCCTGGAAGCCTCTTGTACGTTCCTGAGCCTTCTGCCTCCCCACTGAGTCCAGCATGGGTTTGCAGCTGGAGAGGGCAGTAACAGAGAAGTAACGTACCTGCAGGCAGGGCTCTTTCTGGAAAACGTACGGGTGTTTTTAGTGACCCTGATCTCCTTTCCAAACCTCCTACCATCTTCTCCACTGATCTAGCCTTCCTTGTCTTCCTTTACTTTATCAAAATAAAATGTAAATATCTACAAATCACATATCTCTCCCAGGGATCAAACTTTAATAATAATAATCCTGGTTAACATTCATGAGAGTTTACTATGGGCTAGGGACTATGCAAATGCATCATTTTAATTCCTTATAAGAAACAGAGACTCAGAGAATTTAAGCAGCTTGCCCAAGGTCACTTAGCTGGTAGAATTTAGATTCAAACTCAGGTCTGACTTCAAAGTCCTTGCTGTGCTGTGCTTAGTCTCTCAGTTGTATCCGACTCTTTGCGACTCCATGGACTGTAGCCTGCCAGGCTCCTTTGTCCATAGGATTCTCCAGGCAAGAATACTGGAGTAGGTTGCTCTGCCTTCCTCCAGAGGATCTTCCCAACCCAGGGATTGAACACAGGTCATCTGCATTGCAGGTGGATTTTTTACCATCTGAGCCATCAGGGAAGCCCAAGAATACTAGAGTGGGTAGCCTATCCCTTCTCCAGGGGAACTTCTCAACCCCAAAATTGTACCGGGGTCTCCCGGCATTGCAGGCAGATTCTTTACCAGCTGAGCTACCAGGGAAGCCCCAAAGTCCTTGCTATCAATTCCTTATGTTAAATCCTGAAAAAGGAATGAAACTCTTAAGTATAAAATTTCAACAACTTCTTTCACAGCACACTCACTATACAATAAATGCCAAGATTTCTTTTTTGTCTTTCTCCTCCACTAAGTAAAAGCTACATGAAGGCAATAAGATGCCAGCTATATTATTCCATTTGATTCTTGTAACCCATAAGGAAGGCAATATTATCAGTTCCATTTTACAGATGGGGAAATAGAAGTTGAGAAGAGTTAAGTAACTCACTTACATCATACCCCTGGAAAGTGGTGAACTGGAAGGTGAAGCTAGGCAGTCAGATAAGAGCCCTCCTGCCAAACCGCAGAACTGCACTGCCTCCCCAGTTGAGAATGAAACAAATGAACTAGTGTGGCTGGGAGCACAATTCTTGCATCCCTGAAAGGATTCAAGAACCAATGCTAGCTCAGTGGAGAGAAGGCAGGATGGAGGGCTCTCATGCCCCTCTTAATGCAAACAGGGCAGAGAGGAAGAACGGAGAGAGAAGTACCCGTGGCAAAGGTTTTGGCCTGTGTGAGGGGCCTGAAAGGTCAAGCAGTTGTATGCTATGAATGCTAAGTTGTTTCAGTCATGTCCGACTCTTTGCGAGTCCATGGCCTGGGACCCACCGGGCTCCTCTGTCCATGGGATTTTCCAGGCAAGAATACTGGAGTGGGTAGCCATTTCCTCCTCCAGGGGCTCTTCCAGACCCAGGGATCGAACCCGTGTCTCTTACATCTCCTGCACTGGCAGGTGGGTTTTTTACCACTAGCAATACCTGGGAAGCCAAAGCAGTTGATGAAGTTGCATTTATAAAATGGTTGTTAAAAGTCACACAGATGCAAGCCTACTTTTATCTCTAGGTTTGGGCTGGGAAAGGGAAGCCGAGGGGAAAATTACTGAATACTTCCACAGTTTCTCAGTTGTAAGGAATAAGTTCACAAGAGGAAGATCACACATTTTGGAGAAGAAATTGGCTCCCATATGCCTGAAATGAGGAGGTCTAGGACTGGAGGGCTAGCCTGCTCCAAGCAAGCTGGATGCAGCATCAGGATGTCAACCACTAAGAGCAATTTCAGAAGGCATTTGCCCGTTTCTCTTCAGGAAGTTGCTTCTTGGAGGAGGCCTAACCTGACAGGCTCTCTGTCTTACTCTGACCACTGCTCAGTCTTGACATCCAAGAGCTTCCTCTCTACAGCCCCTCCTTGCCATCCATCCCACTTCTCCCTGCCATTCATCCCCTTCTGTCCCCCAACCTACCATTCCTCCCCAACAACTCTTCCTCCTCACCTGGATGTTCCTTTTGATGATGTCCCTGGTCAGCTGTACCTTGCCCGTGCTAGGGTCCACCCCAGCCAGCGGCACCATGACCTCCCCAATGACGTCATCCCGGGAGAAGCGGTCAAAGCTGAGGACGAGGAAATGCAGGACCAGGTCTTGCAGCTGGCTGTATGGGATGCCATAGAAGGTGAAGGTTTCATCAAACACAGGGTCCAGGGTCTTCCGCAGCACCCTGGTCTTCACCCGATGCCGTTTGTCAGGAAGGATGGTCATTTTGATGTAGGGGTCAGAGCCCTGGGTCTGGTCATCCATCACGGGCAGCCCATGAGCCTCCTGGATTGTCACCACCAGGGCTTTTTTCGGGAAGTTATAGTCCACTGAGAAGGTGAGGGATCCTAGCATGACATCCTCCTCTGGAGATGATGGAGAAGTAGTTTTGCTTTCCCCCGGGGTCAGGCTTGCAATGGGGCTCCTCAGTTCTTCCCCATAGTCCACTTTGATGGGCAATTGGTCTACACAAGATCCAGAGCTAGGTCCCTTAGGACTCTTGTCTTGGCCCAGCAGGCCAGCCTCTGCTGCATCTACCAACAGGTTCCCGCGTCCACCTTCCCTCCCGGGGCCATCTTTGTCTCTCCGCACTTTGATGATTTTCTTCTTGTTGCTGAGGGTTTCTGGATATATGCTGATGCCTTTGAGCATGTGTATGAACTTGTATGGTGGGTTCTTGTGCTTCTTCTCTGCCTGCTGGTGGCAGCATGTCCAGACAAAGACGGTCACTGAGACACACACCACCAGCACAGAGGCCCCGATAAGGCCAGCGACCACTGGTGAGACATCTGAAAGTGGAGACCAGAGATGTGTCAAGGCGGCTGGACCTCGGCCTCTGCCAGAGCACCCCTGCTTAGGGCCTCCGGCTGGGGCCGAGCTAATCTGCAACCCAGCCTTCTTCAAAGCAAAACTTGCTCATCTAGGCTTAGGAACGTCTCCCCTCTCTTAGAGATGCCCTCACCCATCCCTCCAACCAATCTGTGGCTCTTTCTTCCCACCAACCTGGATGAAATACTTACCTTCTCTAGAAAGCCTCCCCTGCAGTGCGCCACCTGACTGCCTGTTCTTTTCTCGGCCTTGCCTCTGCACTTACGGACTTGGTTTGCTCACATGGATTTGTATTTCACATAAAGTGGCCCCGTAAGTGTTATAGGTCACCCTTCTACATAGGAGCCATTCACCTCAACTGTTCCACAAGGGCATGAGCTGTGTCTGGTTTCGGGAGGATATTCCACAGCATGCAGCACAGGGTTTGCCACAGTGGGTTTGTGTGGGCTGACTGATAGGTAGGGTGGAAGGATGTGGAATTGACTTTGGATGGGTTTGGTAGGGTGCCCAAGGGTGATAAAAGTAGGTGAGTGGTAAGAAGTAGAACTGTGGGCCTAAGTCCTTTTGAAATATGTTTCAAATTTCAGCTCCCAGGCATTTGAAATACTTGTATTTTAATGTAAAATACAAATATTTAAAAATAAAACACAAGTATTTTAAATAGGAAGAAATAGGGACCATGGAACATGTCAGACCTTGTCACCTTCTTAGTAAAGTCTTTCCTGACCAACCTATTTAAAAATGTAACCTTTTCCACCCTTGAGACCTACACTTCTGGCCCGGCCCTGCTTAATTTTCTCCATATGACATGACATGAGTTCTCTCTTTCATAAACACACACACACGCATGCACACATATACAAACACTCACATATAATTGTATTAGTTATTGTCTATCTTCACTAGAATGTAAGTTTCCTAAGGACAGGGATCTTGTCTGTTTGTGTGCTGTGCTCAGTCACTCAGCCACGTCCAACACTTTGTGACCCCGCTGACTATAACCCACCAGGCTTCTCTGTCCATGGAATTCTCCAGGCAAGAATACCGGAGTGGGTTCCCCTGCCCTTCTCCAAGGCATCTTCCCAATCTTCTGGGATTGAACCCAGTCTTCTGAATTGCAGGCAGATTCTTTACCTTTTGAGCCACCAGGGGAGCCTTTTGTTTGTTTAGTTCCTGTCTATATCCCCAGCACTAAAAACACCCAGCAGGTACTTAATATTTGTTAGGTAAACAAATAACTAAAGAGAAACAGGTTTTTTTTTTTCTCTTCCCTTCTCTAGTCTTGTCTTTTCCTGCACAAATTGGGCCCCTGACTTAGATAATTTGGTTTTGGGATTTCTTTTCCCTTAAATGCACTGAAGCTAAATTGGGTTTAGGCCTTAAAGATCTAGATAAGGCCTATAGTTATCCATACTACGCATTAGGGTAAGTCTCAAGTAGGGCAGGGGGAACTAAGGAAATAAATGTGATTCTTGCATATTCTAGATTTTTCCTAGAAGATCCTTCTATCAGGCATAGGCCTGGCCTGCTGCCTCACTCACTGCAGGCTTTTGTTCAAACCTCATCAGAAAACATTTCCTGTCTGTTCCAAGGAAGATAGTATCCCCACTACTCTGATTGATTTCTCTTTGTAGCACTTATTACCTCTGGTATATATTTATTTGTCAGTCTTCTCTTACTAGGTAATTTAATAAGACCAGTGACTGGCTGTTTTGTTCACTGCTACATTCCCAGGTCCTAGAACCATGTGGCACATAGTAAGTGTTCAGTGAACAAATGAGTTAGTGAATTCAAAACAGCTTCCACTTTAGGAGCTTGGGATTAACAGATAACAAACTACTATTTAAAAAATAGATAAACAGCAAGGTTCTACTGTATACTACAGGAAACTATATTCATTATCCTGTAATAAACCATAATGAAAATATATATATACACACACATATATAATTAAATTATTGCTGTACATAAGAAACTAATACAACATTATAAATCAATGATACATCAATAAAAAATTTTTAAAAACCCAGTTTCCACAGATTGGAGAAAGAGGATGAGGTCAATATGACTACATATAACAGGGATAAATGTAAAATTCTATTTAGCCTTCAAAACCTATTGATAGGAAATAGGAGACCTTACTTGATAAAATCTGAGTAAAACTAACTTAGTAGTTTAAGTGATCACAAGCTTGGAGTATACCTAGGCTGACTTATACTATCAGTGTGATGTCTAAATCATAGAGGGGCAGTATAATTTCGTCTGCTCTGGTCATGACACACATGAAGTGCTCTATCTATTTCTGACAAGAATAAAAATTGCTGTTTTTTGTGTGCCAGTATGATACCCGTGCTTCCTCAATTTGACTCAAATAACTCACTGAATAGGTACCATTAATAGCCCAATTTTACAAGTGAGGAAGCTGGGGACTCAAATCTGCTCTAGACCACAAAGAAGCAAATGACAGTGATGAGATTTAAACCCTGGTCTATCTGACACCAGAATGTGTCTATATTATGGATAAGCAGGATAGAAGAGGACCTAGAAACCATATTAAATGAGGAGAAACTGAAGAAGCTGAAGCTGAAGGGTCTGGGAATAACAATTTTCTTTAATTACTGAAGGTACTTTGCTGGAAGAAGGTCTCATCTGATTTTACTTCGGAGGGCAGGTCTAATACCAGTGCATACAGGCTACAAGAAGACAGATAAACTCAAAGAACTGAATTATTGTTAGAACTGCCTCTCAATGGCCCAGATTGCTTCCGGAGGCAGTGAATCTCTGAAGACTTTCAGAGACTGGATCACCTTCGTCAGATATATTATTCTAAAAGGAATTTCCTTAACAAGGATTGGAATCAACATCTCTGAAATTCTTTCTGCCTCAAACATTCAAAGTTCTATGAATGTTGGGACCAGGTAAGAAAAGAAGTGGTAACATTTTGAAATAATACAGATGAGGAGTAATGCCATTTAACAAAAAGTATATCAAGGTGACTGTGTCCATGGCCATGCTGAATAATAATAGCATTTATTTTCAGAATATCAGGTGAAATAAAAACTGTTAGGGAGAGGTTTCACATAATGGGAGCAGCCTTGGCTGTAAGCTCCTTGAGAGCGGGCAGAAATTATAGCCTGTTACCTTTGAATCCCCGAGTCTCTTGCATCAAACAGAAGCTCAGTAAATACTTGCTTGAACAATTGATTGGGTTCAATTGTAAATCAGAATGGGCACAATCTGAAAAATCGGCTCTCCATACACCTATGAGAGATTTTCCTGAAAACTGTTTGCTACTGATTCGTAACACTGAATATTATCTCTGCAAGAAGAGAAAAGCAAGAAACTACCAGGACAAGTATATTTTTGAGAATGATTTGAAAGGGAGCCTAAAGGTCAGGTTGAGAGACATCTGAGTGATCCTTTTGGCTCTACCATAAATTTACTGTGTGATCTTGAGAGATCCCACTGCTGCTCACTATGCCTCAACTTTTACTGCTAGAAAGCAGTGGATCAGTAAAAGAGAAGATGAAGGATGCTTATCTTTCAGGAGGGTGGAGAAGGAAAAAGATGAATGGTTAGATAGCATCACCCACTCAATGGACATGAATCTGAGCAAACTCCAGGAGACAGCAAAGGATGAGGAAGCCTGGCATGCTACAGTCCACAGGGTCACAAAGAATTGGACATGACTTAGTGACAGAAACAGCAACACAACGCTTCCACCTCGTTTCCCACTTTCGCTCTACGTTCTTCTTCATTTTAGTATTTGTTAATCGCTATGTCTCTCCCCCACACCCATGGCAGCAAACTAGAAAAATCAGAAATGTTGAAACTCAGGACTCTCTGTCTAGTTTTAGTCAAAGGCTGAGTGGGAAAAGTAAGTTAGAACTAAAAGCTGAAGTAAGTGTTTTCAAGTAGCTGTAAATTGCAGTGACCCATGCTGCTTGCTCCTTTTGTCCTCCGAGGTCACAGATAATTGAGTGTTAGCTTGGTGTATCTCACAAGGGCTATGGAGTTTGAAATGAAGTACTCTATGAGATGTGAAAAAAGTCAGAAGTTCTACAGGGAGTTCTCGGTGGAGACCTTCCATATGGATTTGAAGATCTATAAGACACAGCTAGGTTTGTTCAGCTCTCTCAGCCTCTGACCAGACATGCTTATTGACATTTCCTTTGCAAAAATAGCCTTTCCTGGTCAAGTAGGCCCCCATGATACAGTGAAATAAGGATGAATTTTGCCATCAATGGGAAATTTGTTTAAATCCTAACACTAGCCTAACTAGTTTGACTTTATCTCCCTTAGCCTCAGTTTCCTCATCTAGCAAATATATATATATATATATAAAATGAATACACTGGAGGGTATTTATAAGTCTTTTAGTATGTAAAAGGTTGATATAATTTCTTTTCTTTTGTTCACTAATATTACCTCTAAATGACATCACTATATTATGCTCTACAACATCTAACTTTCCAAGGAATCTGGAACTGCAATTAGAGAAAAGAATATAATGGAAAGGAGGCATAAGAAGAAAAAGAAAGAACTAGAAGAAAATCACAGAGTACTCATGTAATCAGAAAAGGGACATCAATTTTGGAAATTTAGGACTCAAATAATAAAAATGCAGAAGATGAAGTGTAAGAAAAATATAATCAAGATTTATCCTCGGGGAATCAGTGTGAACCAGTAGTAAATGGGTGTGATCTGTTGTCTATATACTTTCTCTGACCTGATATTCTTCCTGACATTGAAGGGATAGAGCAGGCTGGGTTTTGTTAATTTCCATAAACCTTCTAGTAGGGAGTGAGAAAAGCCATTTCCTAGTTGGATTGTGACCCCACCCTAAACACTGGAGTCTGGATGCTCAAACCTTCTGGATTGTCTGAGACATAGAATCTCTTAAGGGAAATGAAGGAACCCTAGGCTGACAGAAACTCTCACCTGCTTCTCCCATCCAAACTGGGATAGGACTGAGGCAGAAGCAGGGTAATTCATTTTTCTTTGGAGGGCAGGAAAACAGCACAGGAAGTTTGCTATCTCAGCACATTTTACAGGAATCCCCCAGAGGAAAAACTTGCATCTCGAGCTTTTCTTTTCCATCTGCTTCCCTATTTTCCACCCCACTCTCTGCTCCAGGGAGTGTAACTGATCTTGGAGCCTGTAGGGTTGGGTCTGGGACCAGCCCGCTCCGAGATGACGTAATGCTTTCTCTGGTACACAAAGCGGCCTCCCCCGGGCTCGGCCTTTTGCGTCCCTCCCCCTCTGGGCCGGATCGGGCCCCCGCCAGCACCAGCGCGCGAGTCCCCCTTTTTGAAAAGCCGGCCCAGGGAAACAGGGAACAAAGGCCTGAGAAGAAGAGCCTAGGCGCTGCCAGGAGGCCCAGAAATAGACATCACGTCATCCCCCAGCCCAGCAGCGCCAAGCGCCATTTGGTAGCATCGGACGGACCCCACCATTACGATGCAGAATAGACATGGCAGGGCTCACGTTTCCTCCCGGCCCCAGCATCCAGCTGACCGGCTTCAGGAGTGGCTTCCTTTTTGCTCCCCACCCCCGCACCCCTCTTTCCCCAGAGGCCGCCGCCTCCCCTGGCTGCCTGCCACCCAGCCCACAGTCTCCAAGCTGCCATCTTGATGCCCCATCCCCCTTGCCACCTCCCTCCCCCGCAGCCCTGAGGAGTGGGAGGGGGAGGAAGGGGCACCGCCCTGCGTGCCCCAAGGGGGAGGGCTCGGCCTACCTCGCCTCTCCTCCCCTCGAAGGAGGGGTTCACGTCCTTGGCAGGCTCTCGGTTTCTCACCTCCAGCGGTACTCACAGTGCACCATACAAGGTTTTCGCATCCTGGACGTCCCCACCCTTGCTGTGACTCGGGCCTTCTCGGCCCCTGCAGCCCAGAGCTCAGGTTCGGACGCTGTCCACTGCCCGCGATACCACCACCGTAGGCCCGATTCTACCCACCACCACAGGCCCGATTCTAGAGGGGCTGGCACTTGAAGGCCTTGATCTGGGCTTCACGTTCTGCCCAGCCGCTGAGCTCCCTTGGCTTGGCAAAGGTTTAACCTACCCCAGGCTTAGTTTGCCAGATTTTTACTTACCAAAGCTAGGTCGGATGTTGGTGATCTCAGCCATGTCGTAATCAGAGGCTATTGCTATAAATGCTTTTGCAATGGTCGGTCAGACAAGTCTGGGACCTCCGGTAAGTACCGGAGGCCGCCGCTGCAGAGCGCTAGGTCAGGGGAGGGGGAAGGTATCTGGTGGATGCCTCCTGCGACGGTCTGGTCCCTGGTTGACAGCTGCGGTCGCCTCTTAAGATGCTCCAGGGATGCTCTGAGCTAAGGATGCAGGTGCATCCAGACTGGTCCTGATGCGAGGTAGGCCCCGCCTTCCTCCGAACGGCCCTCGGCAGAAGACTCCGCCTCTGTCCGAAAAGTTCCGGAAGGCAAGCCCCGCCCCTTTCCGGAAGATCCGTGGGAGGGGACCCCTCCCGCTGCCAAATTTTCAAGAGAATGAGACCCCGCCCACTGATGGGCTTGTGGGTCTGTAAAGCGAAAACCCCGAGGCCTGACTAAGGAGAAGTTGTATGAGATTCTTTAGATCTTGTGATTCCGATTCCCTAGGCTTAATATAGCAGCAGAATGTTCTGGGCGACAGGGAGGTAGGATTTTGAAAAAATAAAATTATATATTATCTGCTTTTCAATATCAATTACCATTATTTTTATGCGTTTCTTAGACCACTAAAGATCACTATGGAAACTTTCTTAAACTTCAGAAGCTCTGATTGAAGACCAAACCTGGTGACGGCTGCACAACTCTGAAAGTTTACTGAAAATAATTGAATTGTATAAATAAAACCTCTTTGGTGGCTCAGACGGTAAAGAATCTGCCTGCAACGCGGGACACTCAGGCAAGAGCTGACTCAATGGAAAAGACCCTGATGCTGAGGATGAGATAGTTGATGGCATCACTGACTCAATGGACATGAGTTAGAGCAAACTCAGGAAGATAGTGAAGGACGGAGAAGCCTGGCATGCTGCAGTTCATGGGGTCGCAAAGAGTCAAATGACTTAGCAACTGAAGAACAACAATAAGTAGGATGGATTCTGTGATGTGTAAATTGAAGCTTTTTTCTTTTTAAAGACTAATGAAAGTTGCCAATAATTAATCAGTGTTGGCTATTTCTCTTCTAAAAGCTTCAGATGCTTAGAACAGCTTAGATGAGAAAGAGATAGCAAACCAACAGGTCTGTGTATTGTGTAGTTTCAAAAAGCAGGACACAAATGAAAAGCCAAGCTTCTAGAGACATCTTTGGAATGCAAGAGTTAGTGTGATTCACATTAGAGTCACACTGCTTGCGGTTATCTCCATGATTACATGAACGTCACCATTTTGAGCTGTGGATTCTTTTATTTTGCAGATTCTGTTTACAGACAGAATCAAGTCAAATAAATTACTTAAATATATAAATGTTGGTGGTTCACCTGTAAAGTGAGAGTGTTGAATGTACTTTTCTAGTTTTGACCTTCTATCCTTCTAGGAAAGAGAAAAGAACATCATTCTAGGAGTTATTCATCCGTTCAAAACACATGTATTGAATTTATTGGCCTTCAACTATGCTTCAAGCACCTTCCTGGACACCGGATTAATGCATTAGAAGCTAGAGTCAGGATACCTGATTCCATCTGATAGCTGTGTATCTTTGTAAAAATCACCTACCCAGCTGAGCCTAAAATGTGTCCTGTATAAACAGGAAGGTATAATAGCCATTGTCCTATAGAATTTATTGTAAAGATAAAAAAAAAAATCACCTTTGATAACGTAAGTGAAAGCATTTTGTAGGGAGAGTGTTATACAGATATGGATAATTACTATGGATTGAATTCAAGACTACCTTCTCTTTATTCAGGAAACTGCACTATTTGTAACCCAGGATTTCGCTTTCTTAAATTTTATGAATTCTCCATTTCCTTGGTTGCATATTCCAGGTGTCTTGCAGCGAGGACTGTCAACTTAAACCACTGAACCTTAAACTCCCAGTGTTGTTTTGAGTAGGATAGCTCAGTGGACAGAGAAAGCAAGGTAGTGCCTTTAAATATTTTTGCCAACAACGGAAGTGCTCGCGCTTTGGCTTCATTGTGCCCTAAAATAGAATGGCGCCTGGGCTGGGAGCGTGCTCCTTGACACTCCGACGCGGCGCACCGCGACCCGGGGAGGTGTTAGTAAGTCGCTGCCGTTGTCTGACTTCCGGTGATAAGGAAGCTGAGTTTCCGCGGGAGCGGGCCGGCTGGTCAGGGTACGGGTTGTGTCCTGTAGGGCGGGAAGACGCAGTTCGGAGCGGACGTCCGGGCGAAGGATGTTCAGGCTGAGGCGGCCGGGTCCGAGGGCTGGTGCGGGGTGCGTGACAGAGGTAGGGGAGTGAAGACGTCTAGCTGGGAGTGGGAACTGAGTCAGCGCTAGGCGCTGAGGTGAAAAGCGCAGTTTGTACCCCTTTGGAAATGTTTGCCCAGGAGGGGTTTGCACTAGGGCCTTCTCCTTATTTGCATTCATTCACACTGTTGGTTTGACTGAAGTTCCCAAAGAGGGGGCCTCTTTACAACCTCTTTTGTGTTTGAAGTGCCTGAGCTGATCCCTGCAGGCTAGTGACTGAAAAGTAGCTGCCTTCTTTTCATCCCCCGCCCCCCGCCCCCAACTCCTGCCTTTTTGGACCTCAGTGATTTATCTGAACTATGACTTGCCTAATTCCACAATCCTTAATTCTCCCTTACCATTCCCTTATCAGAGGAATCTTGCTAATTTAACTGTGATTATCTGATAGAATTCCAGTTGAGCTATTCCAAATCCTGAAAGATGATGCTGTGAAAGTGCTGCACTCAATATGCCAGCAAATTTGGAAAACTCAGCAGTGGCCACAGGACTGGAAAAGGTCCGTTTTCATTCCAATCCCAAAGAAAGGCAATGCCAAAGAAGGCTCAAACTACCGCACAATTGCACTCATCTCACGCCCTAGTCAAGTAAGGCTCAAAATTCTCCAAGCCAGGCTTCAGCAATATGTGAACCGTAAACTTCCTGAGGTTCAAGCTGGTTTTACAAAAGGCAGAGGAACCAGAGATCAAATTGCCAACATCCGCTGGATCATGGAAAAAGCAAGAGAGTTCCAGAAAAACATCTATTTCTGGTTTATTGACTATGCCAAAGCCTTGGACTGTGTGGATCGCAATAAACTGTGGAAAATTCTTCAAGAGATGGGAATACCTGATCTGCCTCTTGAGAAATTTGTATGCAGGTCAGGAAGCAACAGCTAACTGTTGCTAACTGGACATGGAACAACAGACTGGTTCCAAATAGGAAAAGGAGTACGTCAAGGCTGTATATTGTCACCCTGTTTATTTAACTTCTATGCAGAGTACATCATGAGAAACGCTGGACTGGAAGAAGCACAAGCTGGAATCAAGACTGCCAGGAGAAATATCAATAACCTCACATATGCAGATGACACCACCCTTATGGCAGAAAGTGAAGAGGAACTCAAAAGCCTCTTGATGAAAGTGAAAGTGGAGAGTGAAAAAGTTGGCTTAAAGCTCAACATTCAGAAAACGAAGATCATGGCATTGGGTCCCATCACGTCATGGGAAATAGATGGGGAAACAGTGGAAACAGTGTCAGACTTTATTTTTCTGGGCTCCAAAATCACTGCAGATGGTGACTGCAGCCATGAAATTAAAAGAGGCTTACTCCTTGGAAGGAAAGTTATGATCAACCTAGATAGCATATTCAAAAGCAGAGACATTACTTTGCCAACAAAGGTCCGTCTAGTCAAGGCTATGGTTTTTCCAGTGGTCATGTATGGATGTGAGAGTTGGACTGTGAAGAAGGCTGAGCACCGAAGAATTGATGCTTTTGAACTGTGGTGTTGGAGAAGACTCTTGAGAGTCCCTTGGACTGCAAGGAGATCCAACCAGTCCATTCTGAAGGAGATCAGCCCTGGGATTTCTTTGGAAGGAATGATGCTAAAGCCGAAACTCCAGTACTTTGGCCACCTCATGCGAAGAGTTGACTCAGTGGAAAAGACTCTGATGCTGGGAGGGATTGGGGGCAGGAGGAGAAGGGGACGGCAGAGGATGAGATGGCTGGATGGCACCACTGACATGATGGACGTGAGTCTGAGTGAATTCCGGGAGTTGGTGATGGACAGGGAGGCCTGGCGTGCTGCGATTCATGGGGTTGCAAAGAGTCGGACACGACTGAGCAACTGATCTGATCTGATCAAGATAGGGACAAAAGTTCATTTGGTCTAGGCTGGGGAATCTCTCCCAGTGTCCTGAAGAAATGGAATTAAAGCAGTTTAAAACTAACCTTATAGTTCAAACTCTTAGAAAGCACTTTTATGTTGCCGCCCTCTAATCCAGGTTTTCATCTAGTGCCTTGGTTAGATGGGCATTCAGGCCTTACTTGAACACGGTTAGTGATGAAGAACTCACTGCAACACAAGGCAGCATGTTCTATTCTTGGGCCTGTCTTATTGAGAATAAAGTTTTTTGGGGTAGAAAGATGCGGTTAGTTTTCATATAATGCTCTTGGTCCAACCTGCATAGAGTATGCACAAAACAGAAGTTCACACACTCATTCATTCATTCAGGGAACGGTTACTGATTGTCTCCAGTAGGGCAGATATTGCTGAATACTAGGGGTACTCATCGAAAGAATCTTTTCCCTCAAAAAGCACATAGTTTGTGGGGGGCTCGTGGGAGAGAGCCAAGAAGCAATCATAAAAGTGATATGTACAAAAAAAGAGGTTTGCAAATAGATCTATGAGAACATATGAGAAGGTAACCACTTTAGGTTAGTGTTGCCATTAAAGTGTGATAATTGGAATTGAAGTCAACTGTTCAGAAATATAGTATACACAAAAGTGAGGAAACTCTCTTGTTTTCAATACAAAATTTTTGTTAATTATGGTCTAACCTTTTTAAACAACCACACTTTGCTTTTGGATTCTTTCTGTTAAGGGAAATACCTGTTTATAAAAGCAACAATGGCAAACATTTATTGATCTAATAAATTACTATTTAATGATGGAAGTGCTATTTTTATTTCATTTTATAGCTGAAGAAATGAAATTCAGGTAAAGTAACTTATGCAAGGTCACAAAGCTTACTTGGGAAACAAATCCAGACGGTTTGACTCCACAGTTTGGTCTCAATATCACACTATCCTACCTCCCTGATGGTAACAGTAATAATTAACACTTACTAATCATTTACTATTTAATTCTTATAACACCTCCATAAGGTTAGAAAAATTATTATCTTTTATAGTTGAGAAAACCAAAATTTGGCTAGGTGAACTCACTCAGGCAAGATAACACACTAATCAGTAATAGAGTTAGAATTTGAACTCAGGCATTCTGTCTCTTCAGTTCAGTTCAGTTCAGTTGCTCAGTCATGTCCGACTCTTTGCGACCCCATGAATCGCAGCACGCCAGGCCTCCCTGTCCATCACCAACTCCCGGAATTCACTCAGACTCACGTCCATCATGTCAGTGGTGCCATCCAGCCATCTCATCCTCTGTCGTCCCCTTCTCCTCCTGCCCCCAATCCCTCCCAGCATCAGAGTCTTTTCCACTGAGTCAACTCTTCGCATGAGGTGGCCAAAGTACTGGAGTTTCAGCTTTAGCATCATTCCTTCCAAAGAAATCCCAGGGCTGATCTCCTTCAGAATGGACTGGTTGGATCTCCTTGCAGTCCAAGGGACTCTCAAGAGTCTTCTCCAACACCACAGTTCAAAAGCATCAATTCTTCGGTGCTCAGCCTTCTTCACAGTCCAACTCTCACATCCATACATGACCACTGGAAAAACCATAGCCTTGACTAGACGGACCTTTGTTGGCAAAGTAATGTCTCTGCTTTTGAATATGCTATCTAGGTTGGTCATAACTTTCCTTCCAAGGAGTAAGCCTCTTTTAATTTCATGGCTGCAGTCACCATCTGCAGTGATTTTGGAGCCCAGAAAAATAAAGTCTGACACTGTTTCCACTGTTTCCCCATCTATTTCCCATGACGTGATGGGACCCAATGCCATGATCTTCGTTTTCTGAATGTTGAGCTTTAAGCCAACTTTTTCACTCTCCACTTTCACTTTCATCAAGAGGCTTTTGAGTTCCTCTTCACTTTCTGCCATAAGGGTGGTGTCATCTGCATATGTGAGGTTATTGATATTTCTCCTGGCAGTCTTGATTCCAGCTTGTGCTTCTTCCAGTCCAGCGTTTCTCATGATGTACTCTGCATAGAAGTTAAATAAACAGGGTGACAATATACAGCCTTGACGTACTCCTTTTCCTATTTGGAACCAGTCTGTTGTTCCATGTCCAGTTCTAACTGTTGCTTCCTGACCTGCATACTGATTTCTCAAGAGGCAGATCAGGTGGTCTGGTATTCCCATCTCTTGAAGAATTTTCCACAGTTTATTGTGATCCACACAGTCCAAGGCTTTAGCATAGTCAATAAACCAGAAATAGATGTTTTTCTGGAACTCTCTTGCTTTTTCCATGATCCAGCGGATGTTGGCAATTTGATCTCTGGTTCCTCTGCCTTTTGTAAAACCAGCTTGAACCTCAGGAAGTTTACGGTTCACGTATTGCTGAAGCCTGGCTTGGAGAATTTTGAGCGTTACTTGACTAGCATGTGAGATGAGTGCAATTGTGCGGTAGTTTGAGCCTTCTTTGGCATTGCCTTTCTTTGGGATTGGAATGAAAACTGCCCTTTTCCAGTCCTGTGGCCACTGCTGAGTTTTCCAAATTTGCTGGCATATTGAGTGCAGCACTTTCACAGCATCATCTTTCAGGATATGAAATAGCTCAGCTGGAATTCCATCACCTCCACTACCTTTGTTTGTAGTGATGCTCTCTAATGCCCACTTGACTTCACATTCCAGGATGTCTGGCTCTAGATGGGAGATTGCATTTGGTATAAAGTACAGTGTTCATGTTTGAACTTGAATAAGTAAAAGTATATCTGCTGCTGCTGCTAAGTCCCTTCAGTTGTGTCCAACTCTGTGTGCCCCCATAAACGGCAGCCCACCAGGCTCCACCATCCCTGGGATTCTCTAGGTAAGAACAGTGGAGTGGGTTGCCATTTCCTTCTCCAATGCATGAAAGTGGAAAGTGAAAAGTGAAAGTGAAGTCGCTCAGTCGTGTCTGACTCTTCGCAACCCCATGCACTGCAGCCTACCAGGCTCCTCCGTCCATGGGATTTTCCAGGCAAGAGTGCTGGAGTGGGGTGCCATTGCCTTCTCCGAAAAGTATATCTGAGGATATTTATTACCATTAATTAATAGGAAAGTGATAAGAATTTGCCTTTATCCTTTCAGGATGGAACAAAAGTGGGACTTGGAAAATGTTGCCCTGCAAGAAGAGAAGAACTACATTGACAGAGTCCCCACAGCACCAGGGCAACCAGGAGGAAGATGACTTAGACCTGCAGGCAGCTGGGAAACCAGAATCTGACCTGGGGTCAGTTAAAGACCTGGGGTCAGTGTCCCTGTCCTGGAGTCCAAGTCATGGCAGAGCAGCTGACCTTGAAGTGCAGGCTGCAGGAATTCAGCTTGGTATGGAGGACCCATCTTTAAGCTCTAGGATGCTCACTGAGGACACAAATGTAGCAGTTCTGGAAGCTGTGGATGTGGCCATCTCTCAGGAAATCACCCTAGCTTCCTTGGAGTCTTCCCAGCCTGTAAATACACACATTGGTAAAGGAAAACTCCAGGCCACTAGCTCAAGGAGAGGGAAGAAAATTACACTCAGACCTGGGTCAGTTACTCAAGAAGACAGAGGCGATCATCCTATCGCTAAGGAGCCTTTTTCAGAAGAGCCTAGTGAGGAAGTCAAGGCAGAAGGAGGTAAGACATGGAAGATCTTTGGCTTACATTTACCTTGTTAGTACCAGCTTGCCATTGCCTTTGCACTTGTCATTGCACTCTCTGCAGTGCCTTTACAAAACAGCATTTCTGAAAGGGGAGGCTAGCTGGGTTTGGAGTTGGAGCCTTGGTCTTTGTAAGGGTCAGCACTGAACATTATGAATGGGTAGAAACTTTCTTCTCCCCTCCCATTTCCTTGATTATCTTCTGTATTCTTTTCTTTTTTTTTTTTTTAAGGTTTATTTATTCGTTTGGTTGTGGTGTGTCTGTGCTGCTGCACACGGGCTTTCTCTAGTTGCAGAGAGTGGGGCCTATTCTCGTTGTCACGTGCAGGCTTCTCACTGCAGTGGCTTCTCTTACTGTGGAGCCTGGGCTCTAGGTGTACTGGCTCAGTAGCTATAGCACACAGGTTTAATTGCCACGCGGCTTGAGGGATCTTTCTAGAGAAGGGATCAGGAACCGGCGTCCCTTGCATTGCAAAGTGGATTCTTAACCCCTGGACCACCAGGGAAGCCCTCTTTCCTTCCTTTTTATCTTTTCATCATTTCTGTAGGGATGAACTGTGTATGGCCTATTGATATTTGGTGCCTGTTTATGAAGTGGGCCTTGAGGAGGGGCAGCAGCTATAAGGGAGAGAGTACTGCCTATGTCATTTGGTAAGGCTCTCCAGAGATGCCATGAGCCTTAGAACCTGAAGGATGAATTGTGATCTGATGGAATGGTGGCATGGAGTATCTTAGCTTAAGAACAGTCTGAGCAGAGGCAGGAGAGGTAGTGAAAGATGACGTCAGAGTGTTAGATTGTGTTTAGATTGTGATGGGCTTTGTTTTTTATGCTTGAATATTTGAACTTTTCCTGAAGGTTATCACTCACTAATAAATAAAAGGAGCAGAGGGCATACTTCTGACCTCAGAACGTTTGTAATCTAGTTGGGAAGAGAAGACACAAGCGCCTAACTCATTTGGTGCAGTTTAGGACAATATGTGATTGAATGGAAGTGAGGTACAAGTAATTAGGATTTTTGAAACTGGATCTTGGTGGATTGATAGAATTTGATGGTTTAGGGTAAAGGAGTGGAAATAGAATAGCATTTTCTACAAACATGTAAAAGTGCTATGTTTGTATGGGAGCATAACAGGGTTTCAAATAGAAAGGATAAATTCAGATTACTATACAGAGTCATGCTGTTATGCCTTGTAAAGTATTGATGTAGGATGTTGGTGGTAAGCATAGAGAAGAAAGGGTATGTCTTAGAGACATTAGAAAGAAAGAATTAATATTACTCAGAGACTGATAACATTTAATTTATCTGAGTTGGGGGATGGTGAAGCATTCCTTCGTGGGGAGGTATTTGAGGGGTTAAAATGAGTTCAGCTTTAGATATGGGGAGTGTGAGGTGACATTGGGGCCATCAAGGAAAAAGAGAAAACTGAGATTGAAGTTTGGTAAGAGGTAGAACTAAAAAAGTTTTGATTGTGGTTCTTCTCATGGAAAGGAACATGGTAGAAAATGATAGAGAAGGGAAAACTTGATAAGTATCAATAATAGTGAAAGTCAAGGAGGCAGGAGAGTTTTAAGTACAGGTACTTTATTTAAAACTTAGTGACAAAGGAGATACATTGATAACCTGAGAAAAATATTACATTTAAAGGTTGATCTTTGAGAGTAGATTTAGGAGGATTTTGAGAAAAGGAAATCAAATGATGAAATTAAAGAGGGAAGGATGAAAGTCCCAGTGATAATTTGTGCAGTGGAGTGGAAAGGGAAATAGCTAGTCTTGCAACCGCATGACTTAAATTTTCTCCTGGGCTGTGGTGTGTTTGTGACATGAAGACCAGAAGGAATG
Source organism: Bos javanicus (assembly GCF_032452875.1). Lineage (NCBI taxonomy): Eukaryota > Metazoa > Chordata > Mammalia > Artiodactyla > Bovidae > Bos > Bos javanicus. The sequence continues at coordinate 15,066,682 of NC_083870.1, forward strand.
GAAGAAAATGCAGAATTAAAGTGCTAGAGATGGAATGTAAAATTAAGTAGGGGCTCAAGGGGGTTTAATTGTCAGTTAATATCCAAGAATAGAGAAATAAAAAATATCAAATGTAGATAAACATTTTTGTTTTAATATTATCAGTAATACTACTACCCCTCATTAATCTGGATAATTGAAAGTTGATTCTCCCACCTTGTAATACTTCTGTTGGCTGTATGTACAAGTAATACCACCATCTCAGTGGCTCTGTGGTAAAAAGAAATCTGCCTGCCAGTGCAGGAGATGCAGATTCGGACCCTGGGTCAGAAAGATCTCCCGGAGAAGGATATGGCAACCCACTCCAGTATTTTTGCCTGGGAAATGCCATGGACAGAGGAGCCTGGTAGGCTACAATCCATGGGGTTGCAAAAGAGTTGGACACAGCTTAGTGACTAAACAAATAATACCAGTAAAAGAAGTACATTTTAACTCCCTTTTATCACCACCTGCCCCCGCCAAAAGTAACTTTTTTTGACCAAATAGAAATGTCACATAAAAAGCAGAAAGGAAGAAAGAAGAAAGATTGAAAATTCATATATGTGCATTTTGGAAAATATTGAAAAATTGAAAGAAAAAAATAAAAATCACTCATAATCTTACTACTCAGAGTGAAAGTGAAAGTTGCTCAGTCGTGTCTGACTCTTTGCAACCCCCTGGATAGTCCATGGAATTCTCCAGGCTAGAAATACTGGAGTGGGTAGCTGTTCCCTTCTCCAGGGGATCTTCCCAACCCTGGGATCAAACCCAGGTCTTCTGCATTGCAGGTGGATTCTTTCCCAGCTGAGCCATCAGGGAAGCCCAAGAATACTGGAGTGGGTAGCCTATCCCTTCTCCAGGGGATCTTCCCCATCCAGGAATCGAATCAGTGTCTCCTGCATTAGCAGGCGAATTCTTTACCAGCTGAGCTACCAAGGAAGCCCCAGAGTAATTGCTGTTATAATTTAGTGCCTATTCTTTTTGTTGTTTTGCTTTTGTTTAAGTAACATTTTGGTTTTTTGATCATGATTATGTGGTGAAAAAAGCAGAATAACATTAGGTTATTTTGAAGTATCAGCATTGTGTTACAATCGATACACACTGTTAAATTATGTTTCTAGGCTGCAGGTGTTAGTGATTCAACCTTTCTCTGGATTGGTGTTTATTCTTGCAGAATTTTAATTGTTCTTTTAAAATTGATTTACATACCCTAATTTCTCCTTGAGTATTTTTTTCTCTTTTCTTTGCCTTCTAAAAATGATTAACTTAGATTTCAGCTTACAATTAGTTGGCTTTTACAGTTTTCAGCTAATTATTTTCATGTTACCAATTTGAAGCTGTTGGCCTGGCAGTAAGCGAATTACTTCTTGGATTGATCTCTTGATCATTATGTAGTGTCCTTCCTTATCTCTTGTAATATTCTTTATTTTAAGGTCTAGTTTATCTTATATAAGAATCGCTATGGAATGTCTTTTTCCATCCTCTCAGTCTATATGTGTCTCTAGGTCTGAAGAGTGTCTCTTGTAGATAGCATGTATATGGGTCTTGTTCCTGTATCCATTCAGGAGTCTGTGTCTTTTGGTTGGAATGTTTTATCCATTTACATTTAAAGTAATTATTGATATATATGTTCCTATTGACATTTTCTTAATTGTTTTGGATTTGTTTTTGTAGGTCTTTTCCTTCTCTTGTGTTTTCTGTCCATAGTAGTCCCTAAAGGGGACATTTGTTGTAAAGCTGGTGTGGTGGTGCTAAATTCTCTTTTAACTTTTACTTGTCTGTAAAGTTTTTGATTTCTCCATCAATATTGAATGAGATCCTTGCCAGGTAGGGTAATCTTGATTGTAGGTTTTTCACATTCAGTACTTCAGATACAGCCTGCCGTTCCCTTCTGGCTGCAGAGTTTCTGCTGAAAAATCGGCTGTTAGTTGTATGGGGTTTCCCTTGTGTGTTGTTGTTGTTCAGTGGCTAAGTCGTGTCCCACTCTTTGTGACCCCACAGACTGCAGCATGTCAGGCTTCCCTGACCTTCACTATCTCCTGGAGTTTACTCAAACTCATGTTGAGTAAACATGAGTTGGTGATGTCAGTGAGTCAGTGATGCCATCCAACCATTTCATCTTCAGTCACCCCCTTGTCCTCCTGCCGTCAATCTTTCCCAGCATCAGGGTCTTTTCCAATGTGGTCGAAGTATTGCAGCTTCAGCTTCAGCATCAGTTCTTCCAGTGAATTTTCAGGATTGATTTCCCTCAGGATTGACTAGTTTGATCTCCTTGCTGTCCAAGGGTCTCTCGAGTCTTCTCTAGCACCACCATTCGAAAGCATCAATTCTTTGGTCTCAGCTTTCTTCATGGTCCAACTTTCACATCCATACATGACTACTGGAAAAACCGTAGCTTTAACTATACAGACCTTTGTTGGCAAAGTAATGTCTCTATTTTTTAATATGCTTTCTAGGTCTGTCATCGCTTTTCTTCCAAGGAGCATCTTTTAATTTCATGGCTGCAGTCACCATCTGCAGTGATTTTGGAGCCCATGAAAATAAAATCTGTCACTATTTCCACATTTTCCCCATCTATTTGCCATGAAGTGATGGGACTCGATGCCATCTTTGTTTTTTGAATGTTGAGTTTTAAGCCAGGCTTTTTCACTCTTTTCTTTCACCCTTACCAAGAGGCTGTTTAGTTCCTCTGCTTTCTGCCATTAGAGTGGCATTATCTGCATATCTGAGGTTGTTGATCTTTCTCGGGGTAGTCTTGATTTCAGTTTGTGAGTTATCCAGCCAAGCGTTTTGCATGGTATACTCTGCCTATAAGTTAAATAAGCCGGGTGACAATATACAGCCTTGATGAACTCCTTCTCCAATTTACTTATTGCTTTTCACTTGCTGCTTTTAATATTTTTTCTTTGTTTTTATTTTTTGTTAGTTTGATTAGTATGTTGGAGAAGGCAATGGCACCCCACTCCAGTACTCTTGCCTGGAAAATCCCATGGATGGAGGAGCCTGGTAGGCCGTAGTCCATGGGGTCGCTAAGAGTTGGACACGACTGAGTGACTTCCCTTTCACTTTTCACTTTGGTGCATTGGAGAAGGAAATGGCAACCCACTCCAGTGTTCTTGCCTGGAGAATCCCAGGGACGGGGGAGCCTGATGGGCTGCCATCTATGGGGTCGCACAGAGTCGGACACGACTAAAGTGACTTAGCAGCAGCAGCAGATTAATATGTGTCTTGGAGCATTTCTCCTTGGGTTTATCGTGAATTAGATTCTCTGTGCTTCTTGGACTTGATTATTTCTTTTCCCATGTTAGGAAAGTTTTCAACTATAATCTCTTCAAAAAATTTCACAGACCCTTTTTCTCCTCTTCTTCTGAGACCCCTATAATTCGAATGTTGTGTTTAGTGTTGTTCCAGAGCTCTCTGAGACTATCCTCAATTTTTTTCATTCTTTTTCCTTTATTCTGCTTTTCAGCAGTTATTTCCGCCATTCTATCTTCTAGCTCACTTATCTGTTTTCTACCTTAATTATATGAGTATTGATTTTTTTCTACAGTATTTTTAATTTCAGTAATTGTGTTGTCTGTCCCTGTTTATTTTTAATTTCTTCTAGGTCCTTGTTAAATGTGTTGATTCTGTCATTTTTTCCATTCTGTTTTCGAGGTTTTGGATCATCTTTACTATCATCTTTCTGAATTCTTTTTTTGGGTAGTTTGGCTATTTCCTCTTCATTTATTTGGTCTTGTGAGTTTTTACTTTGTTCCTTCGTTTGCACAATACTTCTCTGTCTTTTCATTTTTTGGTAAGTTACTGTATTTGAGGTCTCCTTTTCCCAGGGTCTAGTGTTGTTTTCCTTCTTCCTTTTGGCTTCTGCCCTCAATGGATGAGATTGGTCCAATGGGTTGTGTAGGCTTCATGTTGGGAGGGACTTGTTTGAAGGAAGGAAGGAACTTAGGTGAGCAAGGAGAATAGGTGAGATGAATCAGCTATGGGAAATGAAAAAAAGAAAGACTAAGTTGTGTAAAAACTGCAGAGTAGGGAGTTCTCTGGCGTTCCACTGGTTAGAAATCTTTGCTTTCCCTGCTGTGGGCCTGGGTTCAATTCCTGGTCAGGGAACTAAGATATTGCAAGCCTTGCAGCATGGTCAAAAAATAAATAAAAAATAGAATCTTCAGAATAAGTGTGCTGTATTGGAATAGATTCTTACGGTGCTGAACACCTTAAATAGTCTTTAAAGGTATGCGTTCACAGTTGGGAAAAAGTGTCTGAAACATTTTCTTTTCCTAGAGGAGGCAAATGATGACCATCCAGAGTGTAATTTCCTGGAAGAACTTGATGAACCAGATGCAAAGGATTTCTGCACTGACCAGGCAGTAAGAATCACCAGTGAGTCTGTGTTTATTATGAGTCACGCTCTTGACTTTTCCACAGCTACTTTTTGTTTACTTTGCAGCTTTTTGAGGGTGAAGCTTGTAGCCCACTTAGATTAAGACATTTACGTTTCTTCTACCATTTATTTCTATAATTCTTTAAATTTACATATATATTCAGGAATCCTTTCAGTTACTCATTTATACATCCCACAGTCACGTATTGAGTCCAGTATTTGGCAGCAATTGTACTGAAATGAGTAAGACATGGCCTCTGCCTGTAGGATGTCAACTTATTAGGGGGATACAGACAGGAACAGCTACAGTACAAAGTGCTAAGTGCTATAATAATAGCTTGTGTATAAGGTACCCTGGCGGCCTAGAAAAGGGTATATAGTGTCCTATGTATACTATGGCTTAGGGAATGATTCACAAAATGAGATGTTTCATCTTAGTTTAGAAGGAGCAATAAGACATTTTTGGTGAATGGGGCCAGAGAAGGATATTGCAAATAGAAGAATGTCTGCAGACCATGAAATTATGAAACAACAATACATATGTTTCGAAAATAGTAAGTAGTTTGATTTAGTTGTCTGAGTGAGTGATGATAGACAAGTTAAGCAGTGTTCAGGTCTTGGAGAATCTTAGATTTGATTTTTGATCTGTCAAAAAGGAGAGCTCAATGAGTTTTAAGCAGGAAATCAGTAGGAACTGACTTGGATTCTAGAAACATCACTTTGATTTAATGCCAGTTTAATTTATTGATTTGGTGGGTAAAGAGAGCGAGATTGGAGATATGGGAAACAGATAACTTGGCTTGAGTCATGTTTTAAAAAATTATTCCATTGCTGGTTTGCCAATAATCGATAACATGTTTCAGGAACTGTTGATGTATATCCCCTGTCCTGGGAGAGCGTCCACCATGTGGCGAGGGTGAAACGTGGGCTGGTGACAAGGTCACGCAGAAAGCTTTGTCAGTATGCCAAAGTGTTCATTATGTACCTAAACCATGCAGGTCTTTGTCCAAAGAGCATTATGTGAGCACAGTCTTTTAGGACTTACGTTTTGTTCTGTTGCTTTAGTTCATCTTTCATGTAATTTTTGAGATTAGCATGCCGTTTTCTTTATGAAGGTCTTCCACTTATTTTGGTATGTTATGACAGTTAAGGTTAAAGGAAGCATTGAAAGGAAAGTACCAAGAATCAAACAAAAAGTAAAGAAAGAAAAGGCTGGAGGATTCTTGCAATAAAGTAAACTAGAGAAGAGAAAATGTTATTAAAATCATAAGGAAGACAAAATACATTTATAATACTGTATTTATTGATACTGTAAGTTTATGTTGTCTCTTTACAGGATAAATCATCTGTCATTATATTAACATTATCTTATATGATATAGAACAGTGTAGGCATACGTGTCAACTGAACATGAATAATGATGATGTGATAAAGAAATTCATATTTATTTACTGGTATAAGGATTCATGCATTGATAATGAAGAAGCAACGCTATGATGGCTTGATGGTAGCCTAGTGTAATTGATAGGATTGCTTCATGGTACCTTGGCCTATAGATGAATGAATTGTTACAGAAATTTTATGGCATACAATATTATAGTCCTTAAAAAAACTAAGATCATGGCATCAGGTCTCATCACTTCATGGCAAACAGAAGGGGGAAAAGTGGAAGCAGTGACAGATTTTATTTTCCTGGGCTCCAAAATCACTGCGGATGGTGACTGCAGCTATGAAATTAAAAGATGCTTGCTCCTTGAAAGCAAAGCTGTGACAAACCTGGACAGCATATTAAAAAGCAGAGACATTGCTTTGCCAACAAAGGTTTGTATAGTTAAAGCTATGGTGTTTTCAGTGGTCATGTATGTTTGTGCGAGTTGGACCATAAAGAAGAGTGGGCATTGAAGAACTGATGCTTTCGAACTGTGGTGCTAAAGAAGACTCTTGAGATTCTCTTGGATGGCAAGGAGATCAACCCAGTCAATCTTAAAGGAAATCGACCCTGAATATTCATTGGAAGGTCTGTTGCTGAAGCTGAAGCTTCAGTACTTTGGCCTCCTGATGCAAAGAGCCAGCTCTTTGGAAAAGACCCTGATGCTTGGAAAAATTGAAGGCACAAGAAGAAAGGGACAGCAGAGGATGGCATGGGTAGATAGCATCACCACTCAGTGGACATGAATTTTAGCAAACTCTGGGAGATAGCAGAGGACAGGGAGACCTGGTGTGCTGCAGTCCCTGGGTTTCAAAGAGTCAGACATGACTTAGTGACTGAACAAAAGTAACATTTAGTCAATATTCATGTACAGGATTGTAAACATTGTTACATTTTTTAAAATATGAGAGGCTGATACAAGGTTTCTCTGATTACAAGAGAGAGGCATACTGTAGAGTAATATAACTCTTTGAAAGCAAAGTTATAAGTCAGTAATAAAGCTAACACATTGTTAATTTTATATTAAATATCACTTTATGTAAGGGTAGGCTATTCATTTTAGTATAAGTCTTGCACATGATGTTAGGCAATGATAATGATGATGACACAGAAACATCTCATACAGTTCTTGCCATACAGTTATTAGATTTTCACATAAAGACACATATATACACAACAGATAAGTTTATTAACTGTTGGCATGGTGACTATTTACTGTTCATTAAGTAGAAGTGGATCATGAAAAAGGCCTTTATCCTTGTCTTCACATTGAGTCAGCTGAGGAGGAAGAGGAGAAAGAAGAGGGGTTGGTCTTGCCGTTGCAGGGGTGGTGAGACAGAAGAGGTGGTTGAGGCGGATGAGGAAGCAGAGAGTGTGACATTGTGGAAATACATTGTAATTTTTGTCTGACTTTTTTGCCTTTTCATTTCTCTGAAATGTTTCTGTGTGGTACCAATCCCTGTCCCACCATATGCTCTGGTTTCAGAGTCTATATCATGAAGGCTTCATGTAAAAGAAATCAAAAGCAGTCTTGAATAATCAGAACTCTTCTGCCAGATTGTCTTATATTGGTGCTCATTGGCATTGGTCTGGAAGCACTCATCACCATCAAGTCATCTTCTGTTAATTCCTCTGGTGTGGGGTCTGTTAGCTCTTGAATTTCTTTAAGATCCAAAACTTGAATCTTTTCACCCCCATCTTTTGGGGCCATATTCACAATCTCTTTCCTGATTTCCTTGATTGGCTCTGTCGTAAATCCTGTGAATTCATGCATGACTTCTGAACACGGTTTTCTCCAGTGGCGAGTTATTGTTGCAGGTTTGATGGCTTTCTTGGCTTTTTCCCTAACGGTGTTGGCATCTTCAATAGCGTAATCCTTCCTCCAGACTTACATGATGTTCTCTCCATAGGGGCACTTGTATACTGGTGAGAATATCATGTGTAAGGTCCTTATGACCCCTGATCTAAAGGCTGAATTGGAGACAGCTTTGGAGGCAAGTAGACCACTTAGATGCCTTCAGTGTTGAATCCATGGGGTTCTGGGTTGCCAGGGGCACTGTCCGATATGAAAAGAAGCTTAAAAAACAAGGTATTTCCTGACTTCAGGGACAAAGCACTGATGGAACCAATCCAGAGAAAGGGCCTTCTTTTTTTTTTTTTTTTTTAAATATCCAAAGACTGGTAGCTCCTGTTTTATCTTTTCCCTTCAAGGCTCTGGGGTGAGCAGCTTAATAGAGAAGGGCAGTCCTGGTCATAAACCTGACTGCATTTTCACAGAACAGTAGACTTAGTCTCTCCCTTCCTGCCTTAAATCCTGGTGCTTGCTTCTCTTTCTTACTAATTAATGTCTTTTGTGGCTTTTTTCCCCCCTCCTCCTGATTAGGGCATTTTTGTCTGCATTAAAACCAATTAGGCAGATACTCCTTCTCCTCAATGATTTTCTTAATGCCATCTGGGAACTTGCCTGCTGCCTCTGCATGAGCAGAGGCTGCTTCTCTTGTTATCTTGACAGTTTTTAAGCCAAACCTCTTTCTAAAATTATCAAACTATCCTTTGTTGGCATTAAATTCTCTAGCCTTATGTCCTTCACCTTCCTTTTGCTTTAAATTGTATAATGACTTTGCTGTTTCTCAAATCGTGTCAGATAGGTATGTCTTTCTTATAGCAATCCTCCACCCACATAAAAGTTGCATTCTCAACATGAGATAAAAAAGTATTTTGCAGAAAGCTCTAGGTTTTTGCACCTGCTTGCAGAGCTTCACCTATGGCTTCATGAATTTCCTTTTCTTTCTTACAAAGGTCCTTAAACTAGCTTTGTTTATCTTCAAATGGTAGGAAATCACAGCTGCAGACCGCAGTCTCTGGTACCTATCAAGCAATTCAGTGTTCTCTTGTAATGTCATGACGGTGCTTCTTGGGAGCCCTTCCAGCATCACTAGAGGCACTTCGTATGGGTCCCATGCTTATTATTCAAGGTCTGTGCTATTGTGCTAAACTTGATGAAGAATACTCAAGAACTGCAAGAGATCACTTTTTACTACAGTATGCAATCACAGAGTTTGGAAAGCCTTCTGTGGTTACATATGTTTTCTTCCCACGTAAGCATTTTCATGGCCTCTTTGATGTGGCCTTTCAATCTGTTTGGGGAACTGGGGTGACAGGGAGTTCACTGATTCTGCAGATAGCGTGTCCTACTCTCAAACACCTCCTCAGTTAACGTTTTCCTTATTGAACCTGAACCTATCTTTTATATTTCTCTTTTTGTCCATTGTTGCTAAGAATATAATTTACCCCCAAATGTGCATAGTATGTTTCTTTTCCTACATTTTTTTCTTTAGTACGCTAAACATACCAAGTTTCTTCAGTTCCCTACATTTCAGACTTTCCACACTTCAACCCCCAAGTTAACCTTCTTCTGGATTCTAGCCTTTGTTTTTAAGAAAATTTCTCCCTTATTACATTTTATTATGAAACTTTTCAAACATGTGGAAAAGTTGAAAGAATTGTACAGTGGACACCCATATTCTCACCACCTACTTTCTATAGTTTTCATGTATTAATTATGCAGCGCTTCACTTATTTCTCTATCCATCTCCTAATCTTTTTTTTTAAGCATTTCATAGTGAGTTGTAGATATCTAAACATTTCATCATGCATATCATGAATTAGGAGCTTCCCAGGTGGTGCTTGTGGTAAAGAACCCACCTGCCCATGCAAGAGACATAAGATACCACAGATTCAATCCTTCAGTCGGTAAGATCCCCTGGAGAAGGGAATGGCAACCCATTCCATTATTCTTGCCTGGAGAATCCCATGGAAAGAGAAACCTGGCGGGCCGCAATCCATCAGTTCGCAAAGAATCAGACACGACTGAAGCGACTTAGCCCACGTGCATCATGAATTAGAACTGAATATTTGTTTACAGTTTTTCTTTTTAGGTATGTTTATACACATTATTCGGAGAAGGCAGTGACACCCTACTCCAGTACTCTTGCCTGGAAAATCCCATGGGCGGAGGAGCCCGGTAGGCTGCAGTCCATGGGGTCGCGAAGAGTTGGACACGACTGAGCGACTTCACTTTCACTTTTCACTTTCATGCACTGGAGAAGGAAATGGCAACCCACTCCAGTGTTCTTGCCTGGAGAATCCCAGGGACGGCAGAGCCTGGTGGGCTGCCATCTATGGGGTCTCACAGAGTCGGACACGACTGAAGTGACTTAGCAGCAGCAGCAGCAGCAGCAGCATACACATTATTGCATAGAAATCTTAAGTGTACTATTCAGCGAGGTTTGATGAGTGAAACCCCTAACAAGATGGATATTTATCATCCCAAAAATACCTACTGGCCCCTCGAGATCAGTCCCCTGACCAATCTCCCAGGTACAACCACTCTTCTGTTTTTTTCTATCACAGATTAGGTGTTTGCCTGTTTTAAAACCTCATGTAAATGGAATCATGTACTATGTGTTGTGTTGTGTAAGGCTTCTTTCACTTAGCATGTTTCTGAGATTCATGTGTATTGCTTGTATTATTTAATTTCTTCCTTTTTATTGCTGAGTTGGATTCCAGTGTAGAAATATACCAATTTGTTTATTTTTCATCAATCCCTAGTTGTTGATGGACACCTGATTCTTTCTAATTTCTGGCTGTCTTGAATAAAGATAGCTCTGAACTCTCTTGTTATTTTTAAAATTAAAAAAAATTTTTTTTAATTGAAGGGTAATTGCTTTACAGAACCTTGTTGTTTTCTGTCTGACCTCAACATGAATCAGCCATAGGTATATATTTGTTCCCTCCCTCTTGAACCTCCCTCCCATCTGCCTCCCCATCCGACCCTTTAGGTCGATGCAGAGCCCCTGTTTGAGTTCCCTGAGACTTACAGAAAATTCCCTTTCGTTATCAATTTTACATATGGTAATGTAAGTTTCCATGTTACTCTCTCCATACGTCTCACCCTCTCCTCATGTCTATAAGTCTGTTCTCTATGTCTGTGTCTCTATGGCTGCTCTGCAAATAATGTCATCAGTACCATCTTTCTAGATTCCATATATATGCATTAGTATATGATATTTATCTTTCTCTTTCTGACTTACTTCACTCTGTGTAATAGGCTCTAGGTTCATTCACCTCATTAGAACTGACTCAAATGTGTTCCTTCTTATGGCTGAGTAATATTCCATTGTGTTTTTGTTCTCTTGTTAGTTTTGTGAACAAATATTTCATTTCCTTTGGTCAGCTCTCCAGGGGAGGAATCGTTGGTCATATAGTAGCTGTATATTCTGAGAAATTGCCAGACATTTTCCCAAAGGTCTTTTATATTCTTTTTAGAGTTCCAGTTGATTCACATCCTCATAAATGTTTGGATATTAGCTTTTTAATGCCCTCTTAAGAAGGGCTTTTATAGAAATGATCACAGTCCTCTAGAATTGATCTGAAGGCCAACCAAAAACAATTGAGACCTTTTTCAGATTGTTTTTAAGCCATGTTACCTTTTTGTGCACTTAAGAAACTGATTTTTGAAAATCCGAAATGTATGACTTGTTTATCCCTATTCCATTTCATCCAGTTAATTTGAGAAAACTTAGAATTTCGAATCTGTCATTGGTTGGTTTGGTGATCCCTTCCAGCTTTGTGTCATTTACAGATTTGAAAAGTGTGTTTTCTAGGTGTTTTCAGTTGTTAATGGCATTGCTGGTCCAAAGATAAAGATGGAGTCCTTGGACACATTACTGAAGACTTCTCTCTTGACTCCATTCAGTAGGATAGGCCAGCAGACTATGAATTTATCTCATAAAGTCATCTAGGACTTCCCTGGTGGGCCAGTGGTCAAGAATCCACTTACCGATACGGGGACATGGGTTCAATCCCTGGTGCGGGAAGATTCCGCATGCATGGGGGCAACCAAGCTCATGTGCCACAGCTGCTGAGCCGGTTCCCTCAAGCCTGTGCTCTGCAACAGGGGAAGCCACTGCAATGAGAAGCCCAGGCCCCCACAAACTGGAGAGTACCCTCTGTTCTCCACAGCTAGAGGAAGTCTGCACACAGCAACGAAGACCAGGGTGACCACAAATAATAAATTAAAAAAAAAATGCCTAGCTTATGTTTTTGTTTGTTTTCCCACTAGAATTTAAGCTTCATTCGCGAGAGTTTCTGTCATATATCTGAGCATCTAGAATAGGGATTAAAGCATACTGTTGTTGTTCAATAAATGTTTTTCAATGAATGAATGAATGATGGATATTAATACATTTGAGGATTTTGTCAAAGGCCTTGCTAAAAATAACTTTCTTTGTTTTCCTGGAATTCCCACTATTGCAAAATGAAATAAGTGTGTGCCAGCAACATACTCTTTGGCTTTTTTGCAGAAAAGGACATGAATGAACTGATGGAAGAGTCGTTTGAAACTGTGAGTAGTGATCTTTGAACGAGACCTTTGGACACTAAAGGTGAATTCCCCAGCAAGCTCTATCCTTTGGTCTCAGGGCCTCTCTCTCCAGAACAGTGGTCTGACCAAGCCATTCTCCTTTCAGTTCACCCAGGAGAGAATATAGTGACAGGAGAATTTTGGTAACTAATAAACTTTGAATATCCATATCTTAGTAAAGTTTTCCTTACGAGCTTTTACATAACCTTTTCAACTGTCACATGGTGTATCCTTAAAGATTACAAACTAATTAGAGTTTCTTTTTCCATAAATTTCTCTCTTGAAAGATAATCTGATCATTTTGAGTTATCCATGCTCTGTCTTTACCATTACAAGTTGGCCAAGTGAGAAGGTTTTTTTCTGGCATGAAAATTATGCCATGTGGTGGACTGGTTGAGCCCAGAAGTGAGAAAGGATCCAATGCAAGCTCTTTCTATGTGACAGCATTTATTAAAGTCCTGTAAACCAGTCTTCATTTTCCCCTGTCACTGTTGGAGTGACTTTTCCTTTGCCCTCAGTTTCAAGATGAGAAGGGATTCTCCAGCATGGAAGATGATGGCCCAGAACAGGAGGAATGTGTGGCTGAGCCTCGGCCTAACTTTAACACTTCTCAAGCCTTATGGTAGGCTAACCAAAGACCTTGAGACCTAGAGTAGAGGAAAAGTGTATGTCTGAGAAGGTTTTGAGACGTTTTGGCTAACTATTTCTCATCCCTGACTACCTGTTGTTACTGATATAAGGATGCTGAGCCCCATGGGGGTGTTGGGTGTGAAGTGAATAATTCTCCTTCTTATGGGGCAGTGCAGCTCTAGACCAAGCTGTATCTGTTTGGGAAGGGAGAAAAAGCAGTATCTGGCATCCATAGCAGCTTCTCTAGGTGAGTGGTGCTGGAGAGGTGTGTAGGACGCTGTGTGGCCAGCCATACAAACTACTCCAAAGTGTAATATCCAGTATGTCCCTTTTGTTCTTCTGCTTTTCATTAACAGAACAATAGTAAAAGTTAATGAACCTTCGTTAGTCTCCAGGGCATTAATTGAGCAAACCATGAAGCACCTGTGGTAATGCCCTGGCGTGTCAAAAGTGTGTACTGCCCTTTTCACATGAATTAGCACTTCTGTTGTCCCATCCAGAAAGTAGAAGCTTTAATTTTTCCCCCTATGTTTGTGTTGAGTTTGCAGAGTTCATCCATACTTTGTTGTTATCCTTTCTGAGCAGCAGCCTACTATCATTAGGTACTGGCTAGATGTCTGGGTATGGTTTGTGCCGTGGGTGGAACAAAGCAAAACCCAAGGACTCATAGCCTTTAATTAGTCCTGTGCTTTACCTTAACAGCATTACCTAACTAGAGAGCTTTGGATCCACCTGAAAGCTAGACCTTCAGGTAACGTGCAATTTAGTGAAAAAGGCTAGGTATACTAACCAATGCCTAAAAGTCGGGGGTAGCAGTCATCAATTCAGTCAGTTCAGTCGCTCAGTCATGTCCGACTCTTTGCGACCCCATGGACTGCAGCACCCCAGGCTTCCTTGTCCTTCACCAGCTCCTGGAGCTTGCTCAAACTCACATCCATCAAGTCGGTGATGCCATCCAACCATCTCATCCTCTGTCATCCCCTTCTCCTCCTACCTTCAGTCTTTCCCAGCATCAGGGTCTCTTCCAATGAGTCAGTTTCTTGCATCAGGTGGCCAAAGTATTGGAGTTTCAGCTTCAGCATCAATCCTTCCAATGACTATTCAGTCATATTCCATTATAATAAATACCGTAATATAACCACAACAGAAATCTCAAGAGTTCCTCCCCCCCGACTTTGTTGAGTTCTAATTGATAGACAAGGTTCTAAAACGTTGAAAGTGCACAGCGTGATGATTTGATATACATTATGTATTACAAAAGGATTTCACCCTTGAAGTTAATGAATACTTCTGTCACCTCACATATTTACCGTTTTTATTTTTTTGAGAACATTTTCAAGGTTTCTTAGAGTTCTTTTTTTCTCAGTTTTATTTTTATTGATTTTTTTGTAACACCAAAAACATTTTGTATTGGGGTACAGCCAGTTACCAATGTTGAGATAGTTTCAGGTAAACAGTGAAGGGACTTAGCCATACATATGCATGTATCCATTCTCCCCCAAAGTCCCCGCCCATCCAGGCTGGCACGTAACATTGAACAGAGTTCCATGTGCTGTACAATAGGTTTTCGTTGGTTATCCATCTTAAATATAGCAGTGTATACATGACCTTCCCAAATTCCTTCACTATCCCTTACCCCGCAGCAACCATGAGTTTCTTTTTAAAGTCTGTGAGTCTCTTTCTGTTTTGTAAGTAAGTTCATTTGTATCATTTCTTTTTACATTCCAAATATAAGGCATGTCATATGATATTTCTCCTTCTCTAACTTACTTCACTCAGTATGATACTCCAGGTCTGTTCATGTTACAGCAAATGGCTTTATTTCATTCTTTTTAATGGTTGAGTAATATTTCATTATGTGTGTGTGTATATACATATATGTATATACACACATGTATCATATGATACTGAAAGAGAAACTCCCCAGGTCAGTAGGTGCCCAATATGCTACTGGAGATCAGTGGAGAAGTAACTCCAGAAAGAATGAAGGGATGGAGCCAAAGCAAAAACAATACCCAGCTGTGGATGTGACTGGTGATAGAAGCAAGGTCCAATGCTGTAAAGAGCAATATTGCATAGGAATCTGGAATGTCAGGTCCATGTATCATGGCAAATTGGAAGTGGTCAAACAAGAGATGGCAAGAGTGAATGTCGACATTCTAGGAATCAGCGAACCGAAATGGACCGGAATGGGTGAATTTAACTCAGATGACCATTATATCTACTACTGTGGGCAGGAATCCCTCAGAAGAAATGGAGTGGCCATCATGGTCAACAAAAGAGTCCAAAATGCAGTACTTGGATGCAATCTCAAAAACGACAGAATGATTTCTGTTCGTTTCCAAGGCAAACCATTCAATATCACAGTACTCCAAGTCTATGCCCCAACCAGTAATGCTGAAGAAGCTGAAGTTGAACAGTTCTATGAAGACCTACAAGACCTTTTAGAACTAACACCCAAAAAAGATGTCCTTTTCATTATAGGGGACTGGAATGCAAAAGTAGGAAGTCAAGAAACACCTGGAGTAACAGGCAAATTTGGCCTTGGAATACAGAATGAAGCAGGGCAAAGACTAATAGAGTTTTGCCAAGAAAATGCACTGGTCATAACAAACACCCTCTTTCAACAACACAAGAGAAGACTCTATACAAGGACATCACCAGATGGTCAACACCGAAATCAGATTGATTATATTCTTTGCAGCCAAAGATGGAGAAGCTCTATACAGTCAGCAAAAACAAGACCAGGAGCTGACTGTGGCTCAGACCATGAACTCCTTATTGCCAAATTCAGACTTAAATTGAAGAAAGTAGGGAAAACCACTAGACCATTCAGGTATGACCTAAATCAATGTACAGGAGACAGGGATCAAGACCATTCCCATAGAAAAGAAATGCAAAAAAGCAAAATGGCTGTCTGGGGAGGCCTTAGAAATAGCTGTGAAAAGAAGAGAAGCGAAAAGCAAAGGAGAAAAGGAAAGATATAAACATCTGAATGCAGAGTTCCAAAGAATAGCAAGAAAAGATAAGAAAGCCTTCTTCAGCAATCAGTGCAAAGAAAGAGAGGAAAACAACAGAATGGGAAAGACTAGGGATCTTTTCAAGAAAATCAGAGATACCAAAGGAACATTTCATGCAAAGATGAGCTCGATAAAGGACAGAAATGGTATGGACCTAACAGAAGCAGAAGATATTAAGAAGAGATGGCAAGAATACACAGAAGAACTGTACAAAAAAGATCTTCACGACCCAGATAATCACGATGGTGTGATCACTGACCTAGAGCCAGACATCCTGGAATGTGAAGTCAAGTGGGCCTTAGAAAGCATCACTACGAACAAAGCTAGTGGAGGTGATGGAATTCCAGTTGAGCTATTCCAAATCCTGAAAGATGATGCTGTGAAAGTGCTGCACTCAATATGCCAGCAAATTTGGAAAACTCAGCAGTGGCCACAGGACTGGAAAAGGTCAGTTTTCACTCCAATCCCAAAGAAAGGCAATGCCAAAGAATGCTCAAACTACCGCACATTTGCACTCATCTCACACGCTAGTAAAGTAATGCTCAAAATTCTCCAAGCCAGGCTTCAGCAATATGTGAACCGTGAACTTCCTAATGTTCCAGCTGGTTTTAGAAAAGGCAGAGGAACCAGAGATCAAATTGCCAACATCCGCTGGATCATGGAAAAAGCAAGAGAGTTCCAGAAAAACATCTATTTCTGCTTTATTGACTATGTCAAAGCCTTGGACTGTGTGGATCACAATAAACTGTGGAAAATTCTTCAAGAGATGGGAATACCAGACCACCTGATCTGCCTCTTGAGAAATTTGTATGCAGGTCAGGAAGCAACAGTTAGAACTGGACGTGGAACAACAGACTGCTTCCAAATAGGAAAAGGAGTACGTCAAGGCTGTATATTGTCACCCTGCTTATTTAACTTCTATGCAGAGTACATCATGAGAAACGCTGGACTGGAAGAAACACAAGCTGGAATCAAGATTGCCAGGAGAAATATCAATAACCTCAGATATGCAGATGACACCACCCTTATGGCAGAAAGTGAAGAGGAACTCAAAAGCCTCTTGATGAAAGTGAAAGTGGAGAGTGAAAAAGTTGGCTTAAAGCTCAACATTCAGAAAACGAAGATCATGGCATCCGGTCCCACCACTTCATGGGAAATAGATGGGGAAACAGTGGAAACAGTGTCAGACTTTATTTTTGGGGGCTATAAAATCACTACAGATGGTGACTGCAGTCATGAAATTAAAAGATGCTTACTCCTTGGAAGGAAAGTTATGACCAACCTAGATAGCATATTCAAAAGCAGAGACATTACTTTGCCAACAAAGGTCCGTCTAGTCAAGGCTATGGTTTTTCCTGTGGTCATGTATGGAGGTGAGAGTTGGACTGTGAAGAAGGCTGAGCACCGAAGAATTGATGCTTTTGAACTGTGGTGTTTGGAGAAGACTCTTGAGAGTCCCTTGGACTGCAAGGAGATCCAACCAGTCCATTCTGAAGGAGATCAGCCCTGGGATTTCTTTGGAAGGAATGATGCTAAAGCTGAAACTCCAGTACTTTGGCCACCTCATGCGAAGAATTGACTCACTGGAAAAGACTCTGATGCTGGGAGGGATTGGGGGCAAGAGGAGAAGGGGACGACAGAGGATGAGATGGCTGGATGGCATCAATGACTCGATGGACGTGAGTCTGAGTGAACTCCGGGAGTTGGTGATGGACAGGGAGGCCTGGCGTGCTGCGATTCATGGGGTCGCAGAGAGTCAGACACGACTGAGCGACTGATCTGATCTGATGTATATACACACGTGTGTATATGTGTGTGTGTGTGTATATACTCCTTATCTTCCCGTGAAGGAGGGCATGACAACCCAGTCCAGTATTCTTGCCTGGAGAATCCCCAAGGACAAAGGAGCCTGGTGGGCTACAGTCCATGGGTCACAGAGCGTTGGACATGACTGAGCACAGGCCAGCGGCACACCCCAGCTTCTTTATCCATTCCTCTGTCAGTGGACATTTGGGTTTCCGTGTCTTGGACATGGTAAACAGTGCTGCAGTGAGCATTGCGGTGCATGCATCTTTTTGGGCCGTGTTTTTCTCTGGATATATGCCCAGGAGTGGGCTTGAAGGGTCACATGGCAGCTCTGTTTTTATTTTTTAAAGAACTTTCACACTGTTCCTTAGAGTTTGTATTTGATCCACCTACTTCACACCATATGTCATAGAAAAAAAAATTCTAATGTAGCAGAATAGAACCTGAGCACCTATTATCATGGGATGTGATTAGTAGACCTATTTCATTTCCACTACACACCTCTGTGTGTCAAGTTTTAAAATTTGGGAATTACATAACTACTTAAAAAATTCTTATTCAGTTCAGTTACCTTCTGGTATTCAGTTGATCTACTTAGGCTGCTGCTGCTTTTACCTGGAAATACAAACCTAGCTTATTATTTGACTATAAGTAAAATATCACATGGAAAGTAGGTTACCTGTGCTCCCCGTATTAGCTGTCCATCAAGATAATGCTGCTTAGAATCAGGTACAGCTCTTTTTGCATTATCTACTTTTTTTCCTGCTTCTGGTCTGTTCCTCTGCTAGGTATGCAGATAATCAAAAGAGTTTTCAGTTCTCAGCAAAATTGTACAGAGGACAGTCCTGTGTCTATAGATTTTCATCCTGGGCCTGCCCATACTTACAATAAATACTGTTAAAGGAAACATAAGGTTTATCCCCAGGGGCTGTCGGAACAAAGTTATGATCGTTTAACTATTGTACAATCTAGAGGATTTATTGAATTAGGATAACCTGCTAGTCATAGCTGCTTGAGCAGTTTGTATGCTGATTTCATAGTATAGCAACTTTTGCTTAATCACTTGAGTGTCTTCTTCTGCGTCTACCTCAGAACTAGCACTTGGATTCTTACTTCAGCCCCTGACAGTCTCTTAGGAAGTGGGGGTGGGAGGGTAGTGATAGAAAGCTTGGAGGAGGAATTTAGAGGGCTAAGATATTTTCATGGAGATGAGTAGGGTCGTGCTTAGACCAGCTTCTCACTATTCGTCTAAACTGCCGTGTGCTTTAGGGTTTCCTAGGTGGCACTGGTGGTAAAGAACCTGCCAGCCACTGCAGGAGACGCAAGAAACGTGGGTTCAGTCCATGTTTCAGGAAGATCCCCTGGAGTTAGGAAATGGCAACCCACTCCAGTATGCTTGCCTGAGAAATCCCATGGATAGAGGAGACTTGTGGGCTACAGTCTATAGGGTTGCAAAGAAACAGGATGGCAGTGACTTAGCATGCATATAGGCACCATATGCTTTAGTTTATGCCCTTTCTACTCCATGCTAGAAGGTCTTTGAGGATTTAAGAAAGGAAGTCAGGGCAGCCTGAATGAATAGGAGCTGGAGAACAGGAAATTCTAGGCCTAGGGTGGGAGTAACAGCAAGCTTAGACAACAGATGTTGTGCTTTGGGAAGATTCTGTATCACCATTAAGAATAAGTCCCAGATTAATGTAACTGTCAGTGGGATGCGAAAATTGTGGGCTCCCATTAGCTCCTTGGCTGCTTTGTTATCCAGACATTACCCTATGTTTAGATTTTAGTTTAATTTCACCTTCATTAGTATATTACTTGGAGAACGAAATGGCAACCCACTCCAGTGTTCTTGCCTGGAGAATCCCAGGGACGGGGTAGCCTGGTGGGCTGCCGTCTATGGGGTCACACAGAGTTGAACACGACTGAAGTGACTTAGCAGCAGCAGTATATTACTTAGAGTACTGATTTTAGGAGAATGGGTAGGGGACGATTAAGAACCATCTTATTTGAATCTACTTTGGGAGAAGATTTGGGTAGGCTAGGAGTTTGCCTGTTGGCTAAAGTGAGACTTGAGGGTTAGCAGTAGATGGAAGTTGCTCAGACTGGCTTAGCCTATGGTAGGAAGGAACTGAATATTGTTTTGGACCCATGGAAATGTTCAAATCCAGTCATCTCCCTATGGGGGACAGGTTTGAGAAACCACTGGCCAACTTACTAAATGAGCAGCATCGCACCATGAAGGAACTACTTGAACAGCTGAAGATGAAGAAATCTTCAGCCAAACAGCAGCAGGAAGTAGAGAGGGTTAAGCCCCAGAGGGAGAAGGTTCATCAAACTCTGATTCTAGACCCAGTGCAGAGGAAGAGGCTGCAGCAGCAGATGCAGCAGGCAAGACTCTTCTTGGTAATGTTAATATTGGATCATCTTCATCTTTTGAGATGAAACCAAAAATTAGCAGCTTGTGAAAGTCAGAAATAGGTGTCTTGGTAACCATTGAAACCATAGGACCACAGCATCTTCACTTCGGTCAGGACCTTGAGAAGTCACCATGTTGTGTCTTTATGGCTCAGATAAGAATGCGTGTAAAAGGACTTCCCTGGTGGTCTAGTGGTTAAGACTCCAAGCTTCTAATTCAGGGGGCACAGATTCGATCCCTGGTTTGGACCTCAGATCCCGCATGCTGCACAGCATAGCCTAAAAAAAATGAAAAAGAATGCTGTAAGATTTCAAAGAATCTTTATTAATCCCTTCTGAATTGAACAGTCTTATACCAGAGTAGTTTTTGTTCTTTCTAATCTCAGTTCCTCTGCTTTGAGGTTAAACTTCCTTTGATTCTGTCATTTTGCTGAAGTAGAGCATATCTGAGAAAAAACTTCATAGTGAGATAACTGTATTGTTTTCATAGTCTCTCTATAAAGTGAAATGTGTTTGATAAAGTCACTGACATTGGTCTTCTGGGTTCCGGAGATGACAGCATCATAACATGTCACACTGTATTATTTTCTTTCCCTTCCCAGCATGTTCAGCTCTTGACGCAAATTCACCTTCTTGCCAGTTCTAACCCCAGTCTCAGGTTGGAGTCCAGTACCACCAGGATATTTCTTGTAAGGTTTCAGATACTCCTAAATCTAAAGAATTGTGTATTCAATTAGTTAGGAAGTCATTTCTCACAGATACCAAGTCATCATGAGCTACATTAATTCTTCTCTCCTGCATGTTTTGGTAAATATTTGTATGGCTTCCTATGCTTGCTGAGAAAACATAAGTTACTGCTTCCCAGGAAAGGACACAGTGTGTATTCAATTTTCTAAAGACAATTCCTCTTATCTTTTTATTGGGTGCTCTTCCTCACCTGTAGATCCACCCATCTTAGGCTTTTGGTACTTCTCTTCTTTTTATTGAATTCATAATTTATGAAGCTTGATATCATTGTTTTATATATAAAATTAATTTTGCTTGTGGCATTTTGAAATATTTTGGAGGAAGGGCTTTTAATTTCAAAATTTTGGGAATTCCCTGGTGGTCCAGTAGTGTAGGATACGTCGCTTTCACTGTCAGGGCCCAGGTTCATTCCCTTATTGGGGAGCTAAATAAGATCCCATGAGCAGCAGGGAATGGGCAAAAAATTCACATTTTAAAATCTGAACTTTGGGGCAGTAATAAGGATATCCTTTGCTTGTTGGGTAAGTCCCTGGAGTCTGAGTTGACTTGTAATCAAATCTTCCTTGGATAGTCAGTGGAGTATGTTTCCCTCTTATTGTGTTCAGAGGATCATGAGGAATACTTTATTCTGAGTGTTATTCAGAGGAACAAATAAAAAATTATTTATTAATTTTTTAAGTAATGGCTCTCACTCTTTGAGAGTTTTAATTCCATCTGGGGAGCTAGAACATACATCCAGAAGGCTGAGGAACACTCAGACTGAGAATAAAACAGGAATAAATTAGTATATCAGAGATCCTCAAATATCTGAAGATTTAGTAGAAGAGCTCTCTTAATGGAAAAACATTAATTATGAAAGACCTTATGACGATTTTAACCTGTTTTTATCCTATTGTAGGAAGGACAATTTTTCTCTCAGAGGCTAAGAGCTACTGGTATTGTCTAGAACTCACAGCTCCTTTGTGTTCTGTTTTCCCAGAAAGAGCTGGGAACCTTTGCTCAAAACTCCATTGCCCTTCATCATCAGTTCAGTCCCAAGTTTCAGACCTTGTTCCAACCCTGTAACCAGATGGGAGCCATGAAGCTCATTGAAGCCTTCAGCACACAAGTCAGCGTTGACTGGAGTCCTCGTAAAACTCTCACGAAGACTGGTAGGGAACAGATGGGTCCGCTTTAAGTTTTTATTTGCAGTACGAGGTGGGTGTCTTACCCCACAGACCATTTCCTAGGGGATAATTTCCTAGGGTTGGAAGAAACAGGTATTTGTAACTTCTTTCTTCTCTCTTTTATCCTCCCTTTGTGTTCATTACCTACGTTCTAGAACTAGGTAACAATATTTGGGCTTAAGTAGAGGATGGAGTCAGTGAACAGGACAGGGATGTGGGAGGTAGAGATGTGGGACTCATTGCTAATAATTGGACTTAAATAGAGGTTTTTCCTGTGGTCATGTATGGAGGTGAGAGTTGGACTGTGAAGAAGGCTGAGCGCCGAAGACTTGATCCTTTTGAACTGTGGTGTTAGAGAAGACTCTTGAGAGTCCCTTGGACTGCAAGGAGATCCAACCAGTCCATTCTGAAGGAGATCAGCCCTGGGATTTCTTTGGAAGGAATGATGCTAAAGCTGAAACTCCAGTACTTTGGCCACCTCATGCGAAGAGTTGACTCATTGGAAAAGACTCTGATGCTGGGAGGGATTGGGGGCAAGAGGAGAAGGGGACAACAGAGGATGAGATGGCTGGATGGCATCACTGACTCGATGGACGTGAGTCTGAGTGAACTCCAGGAGTTGGTGATGGACAGGGAGGCCTGGCATGCTTTGATTCATGGGGTCGCAAAGAGTCGGACATGACTGAGCGACTGATCTGATCTGATTAGGGATTAGGTCAAGACCACTGGTATGAGATAAAGATGGAAGTCAAGCGGTAAAGTCAGGTTATATTTAGGTTTTTACTGTCTTCTTCATTAACATCATTTTATTTCCCATAATGATTATAGTGGTATCTCCATTTTGAGTGAAACATTGATTTGGGAGTTAGGAACAAAGTAACAATGTTGTACATTTGCCATTTTCAATATTTTAAAGACATCTGCAGGTTTGGTTTCTACTTTCATTGGTTTAGTTTTTTTTTGTGTGTGAAAATATTTTCTGTTCTTGTAAATCAAATATTTCCTTCTGATTTCTTCCTGATTTAACAAATTAATTATGGTTTGCTCTGGATTCGGACTTTGGTCTTCATTTTAACTCCCACTCTTATAATTCAGTGGAATGTAAGTACATTATGTCATGGACACTGATCTCAAACTGCTTTATTAGTTATATGTTGGTAATGAAAACTTAACACCAGACTACAGTTATAACTTGGGCTTCCCAGGTGGCTCTGTGGTAAAAGAATCCACTGCCAATGCAAGAGATGCAGGAGACACGGGTTCGATCCCTGACTTGGGAAGATCCCCTATGGAAGGAAATGGGAACCCACTTCAAGTATTCTTGCCTGGAGAATCACATGGACAGAGAAGCCTGATGGACTACAGCTGATAGGGTTGCAAAGAGTTGGACACAACAGAGTACGCATGCGGTTATAACCTACATATATAGTGACCTGTGCTTTTCTTCTGGGGATATAAATTACACTTATGGAAGGATAAATATAACTATAGAGGTGCTTATCTCTGAAAAGGCAGAAGTGCCTGGAATTGGGAGGCTTAGACAACAAGACAGAAATGAATGAGACTGAATTGTCTCATTCTCTTTCTGATTTTTTTGTCCCAACCTCAGGAAGAATCTGGGAGAACTTAATGAAAGTTAAGTAAGAATAAGTGAAATTTGGAATACCAGATTTGTGAGGGAGATTAAAGAAGTGGGAGTCTTATCCTGGAAGAAAGAAAACATTGTTGAAGGTCACTTACCTTTCAAGGATTTAAAAGGGGAAGGAGGTAAAAATTTTTTGAGCATAGGGTATCTGCCAGGTGTTCCTTGGTACTTGATAAGTATTTATATTACTGTGTTAAGTGTTCCACACAGGAAAGAAAAAGACAATCAACTTTTAATAACGTTGAATGGGACTCCTTTTATGTACGTTTGGCTGAGAATGATTGTGGAAACTTTTGGGAGATGGGTATATGGGTATATGGGTGGATACCCACATTATTTAGGGTCAGCTCTCTCTAAATGCCAAAATACATTCAGAAGCTTTTGTGAATCCCTCTTTTGTTCTGGAATTTCACTTACAATGAATTTTCTTCTTACAGCCTATAGATTGCCCTATTTGCTAAAGCAAGTGGCTTGGATCCTAGCCACGAGCAAGGTTTTCATGTATCCAGAACTACTTCCAGTGTGTTCTCTGAAGCCCATGAATCCCCAGGATAAGAATTTCTTCACCAAGGCAGAGGACAGGTAAGGACTTAGTGTAGCAGAGAAGAAAATCAGAAGACTCGTGTAATAAGGAATGGACACAAAAGACAAAGAAAAGCCGTGTAGATGGACACAGTTCTATAGTATGTACCTGTTCCAGCAGTGCTCTTTTTAGGGGATTACATATACATTTTGGAAACATTTTATGTTGTAATTTGTCTTTTGTTTATCGTAAAAACAAATCTCATAATACTGTTGGAGGAAAATTTTCAAGAAAAAACATTTGTATCCATTATCCTCACCAGCCCAAGACAATGATTTTTTTCTTTTTATATTTCGTACATAATTATTGCCAATTTGAGTTTAATTTTGTTTTGCTTTTTTTAGCTTAACATCTTCTTGAAATTGTTTTTCTATATGCCATGGTGTAGCATTGTCTCTTTTTTTTTTTTTTTTTTGTCTGTATATTGTCCTTTCAGGCTGTATTAATGGCCCGATCATAGTCCTTTTATTTGCCTCTTTTCCCTCCTGGTCTTGTTTGGCTGTTCACCAAGGATCTTTGTGCATAGAACTTTTGAAACTCTTTGAGTTTATCTCTTTGGGTAAATTCTAAAGAGTGAGATTATTTAATAAAGGTTATAAACACTTTTCTGGCTCTTAATGTGTATTTCCCCACTGCCATCAGCAAATATGTATACAGGTAACTAATTGAGTACATTATGTTGGGAGGTACTGTTGGTGAGGATTTAATATATGTAACATGGTGCCCAATATTCATTTTATATTTGTTTTATTAGAGCCATTCTCCTTCCCTCAAACTTTGTTTTTATGATTGCTATAAAACACATCATGTTGTGACATTTATTAGCAATTTATGCCTGGTTTTGCCTCTTAACACTTGATGGGAACACCTCACTGAGTCTTACTTGCATAGTACTTCTTAGTATTGAGTGAATATCTGAAATTTTCTATTGAGTTTCCATTAACTTGTACAAGAATTAGCTGTAAAAAATGTGGGTTGCAGAATGTGGAGTTTGTCTGGGAGGCCTTTTTGCAGGATGGATTGTCAAGTGAGATTGAGTGTTGCTGCCCCTTTCTCAGTTCGTTAGCTTTAGGCCTGAAGCACTTTGAAGGGACGGAGTTTCCCAAGCCTCTGATCAGCAAGTACCTTCTCACTTGCAAGACTGCCCACCAGCTGACAGTGAGAATCAAGAACCTCAACATGAACAGAGCTCCTGACAACATCATTAAAGTGCTCCCTGCATGCTCCGCTGGGCACCTTGGCTGAATGCAGCCATTCCTATCTTTTTCTCAGTTCAGTGAATAGCCTTTTATCTAACGCTGCTGCTGCTGCTGCTAAGTCACTTCAGTGTGTCCGACTCTGTGCGACCCCATAGACGGCAGCCCACCAGGCTTCCCCGTCCCTGGGATCCTAACTGCACACTAGCCCTCTTTTCCTTTCTAAGGTCATTAATCTATTCTTTTTGTATGGAGTATCATCTTCTTCCCCTCTTATGGATATTCTCGCTAAATATAAAATTGTTCAAATGTAAAAATACTCCTCAAATTTGCTTTCTTTTAGTCATTTATTCTCTTCTTCCACTCTAACCTTCTTCAAAGGGTAGGCAACAATTCACTTATATCCTTCTTAATTCTTTTAATTTAGATGTTTATATCAAAGTTATAAACTATACTTTAAAGCAGGGTTCCCCAGCCCCCAGACCACAGACTGGTACTGGTCCATAGCCTGTTGGTAACCAGGCTGCACAGCAAGAGGTGAATGGCAGGCTAGTAAGCTAAGTTTCCTCTGTATTTACAGCCATTCTCTATTGCTTGTATTAACGCCTGAGCTCCACCTCCTGTCAGATCAGCGGTGGCATTAGATTCTCATATGAGTATGAACCCTTTGTGAACCATGTGTGTGAGGGATCTAGGTTGCCAGCTTCTTATGAGAATCATCCTAAAACTATCCCTTGGGTCACCCCACCCCTGTCCTGTGGAAAAATTGCCTTCCACAATATCGGTCTCTGGTGCCAAGAAGGTAAGGGACCACTGCTCTAAAGAGTTAAATACCTCTATGAGTCTTGTCATGAAAAACAATCATTTTTCTCCCTATTTCCTGCTAAGCAAGGTTTCTGCAGGGATGGTACATTTACCTCTGATCTAGGATCTAGGTAGCATGCTTAGAAATGCTATCACTTGACTTTTCGGATTTGGGCCTTCTCTATTAAACTGAAACCATGGAAGATGAAGACAGTTCTCGCCACACTCTCTCACTGCTTCACCTCAGTTATATCACAGTGTAAGTTGGATTTTTTCCAGAGGTTACATTATAAGCAGTGTGTAAAAACTCCTCACAGCTGATCCAGGTAGTGTATCATGATTACTTTGCTTTTCCTGCTGAATATTTTGTTTCTCCTGGAGTTAAGGATTGCATTTTTGGAGGGTGAGTGGGACTTGGTTTATTATGTATTTATTACCGGTTTAACATTAACGTCTGCTTAAGTTTTATAAATCTGTCTTCAGCGTGTCAGGTATTTCAGGTGCTCCGCTGTCACCTGCATCGTCCTGAAGAAGTCGTTCCCGGAGCACTCTGGTCCTGCTCCGCTCTACCCACGCTGCTCGCTTGGCTTGCTGCACTCATGTCTTTGGCTTTTTCTTCACAATTTTCCTGGGTGTTTGTTTCACCTCTTACTAGTGTTGGATCCTCTTATTTCTGTCTTTTTAAAAAATTTTTTATTTGTTTTTTGGCTCTTCTGGGTCTTTGTTGCCCTCTGGGCTTTTCCCCAGTTACAGCGGGCAGGGGGATGCCCTCCAGTTGTGGCGGCTTCTCTTACTGCTGAGCACGGGCTCCAGTGCGGACTTTTTTTTTTTTTTCCCAGTGCGGACTTTACCAGTGGGAGTTCAAGGGCTCAGTATTTGTGGTTCCCATTCTCTAGAGCTCAGGCTCAATAATTGTGCCTACAGGCTTAGTTGCTCTGTGGCGTGTGGGATCTTCCCGGATCAGGGATTGAACCTGTGTCTGTGTCTCCTGCATTGGTAAGTGGATTCTTAACACCGAGTCACCAGGAAAGCCCTCTTTAAAAAAAAAAAAAAAAAGTTGTTTTTGACTGAGCTGGATCTTTGTTTTGTGCAGGTTTTCTCTAGTTTTGGAGAGTAGGTGCTTCCCTTGTGGCATATGGGCTTCTCATTGCGATGGCTTCTCTTGTGGAGTACGGGCTCTAGGCTGCTCAGGCTTCAGTAGTCGCAGTGTATTGGCTCTGGAACACAAGCTCGGTAGTTTTGGTGAATGGGCTTAGTTGCCCCGTGACATGTGGAATCTTCCAGAAGTAGGGATCATACCTGTGTCTCCTGCACTGTCAGGCAGATTCTTAACCTTTGGACCCCAGGCAAGTCCAGATCCTCTTATTTCTTTAACCCCACATCTCTTTTCCCTTGTTTTAGTGGAGCACATCCTAGCATTCTGAGGGAGAGTGCTTGAGAAACAAGTTTTTAGATTTAAACTGCTTGTATTCATCGTGTTTTATGACATGACATGACCAATATTATAATTTCCTGTTTTGCTATTGTACTGTATACCTGGTTTGTATATGTAACTATTGTTACTGTGTAACAAGTGTACATAAGACCTGTCTATGAATCTATATTTACTCAAAATTAAAAGTTTGGACTATGTCTGTATGTCTGTTCTCCCACATCAGTGGGTCCAACATTCTAGGTTGAAAATCACTTTTATCAGAACATTTTAAGGACTCCATTATCTTCTAGTTTCTAGCACTGGCTCTTTAGAAATTTGATGCCCTTTTGACTACTGAACCTTTTTATGACACGTGTTTTTTTCTCTCCCTCTGGCAGTATGTAAGATTTTTCCTGTTTCTTCAGTGTTTTGAAATTGCATGATAATATGTCTTGTGTGTCTAGATAATATACTATGTGTCTAGTTTTACTAAGTATGCCAGGTACTTGATAAACTTCAGAAAATCATAGGTTCTGGTTTTAAAATTCCTGTACTCCTATCTACTGTGATACCAGGACTTTTACCTCAGGCTGCTCTTTCGTGAACTCTGCCATTAAATGTCAGTGTTACACAGTAATTTTGCAGTATCTAAATTTTGCAGAATCTCACCCAGATTCATCGTTTTTGGTGTTCTGTCTCTTCATAATTTTCAGATCTGTGTCTTTGGTCCAGATTTCTCTTCAGAGCTCCAGATTGGTGAAGTCAACTGTTTGAAGGAATTCTTAGCTCAGTTGCCTCACTGACTCCTCAGACTGAACCACATGTCCCTCTGCACCCTCCAGTTGTTGCCACTGCCACCACCACCACCAGCCTACTCCCCTCCCCCAACTTACACTTTACTGGATCTGTTCTTTGTGTACGACGTTACTGACTAGACATTTGCTCGACCTATAAACCTAGGAGTTCTCCTCGACTCCTACTTGATCATTACCATCTGTCTGTCACTAAGTCCTTGGCATTCTTACGCTGTCTCTTGCTCTGTTGCCCGTGGCCTTGGTTCGGCACCTGAACTAAGTTGCACCTACATGAACCTAGTATTTTTCTAATACTACAGGATTAGTGTCTCTGATTCAGGCTCCACTGATTCCACCCTTCACATTGCTGCCACAGCCGCCTTTACTTCTTTAGCGCGGAGTGGAGACTGCTTGGCATGTGCAGAAGGCCTCTCCTGTCTGCCTCTGACTTGTCTCCTGCAGTTTCTTCACAATTCTTTGACTGTAACCAGACTGATCTCTTTGTGTGCTTTAAACATATTTGTGATTTTGGAAATGAAGTATATTTTGTCCTCCCTTGCTTCATTTAGCAAACTCTGTTTCTTTAAGATTTATTTGTAGTTGGACCTAGTCCAGAAAAATCTTAAATTTGTAAATTTGAGTTCTGTGTCATTTTTTGTGCACATCTGTAACCTTTCTTACCTAGAACATTATTAGTGGTTTCTTTCTTTTTTAAAAAATTTGTGGCGTCATGGGTCTTTGTTGTTGTGTGCAGGCTTGATCAGTAGTTGTGATGTGCAGGTTTAGCTGCCCTGAGGCATGTGAGATCTTAGTTCCCCAAGCAGGGATTGAACCCTAGTCCCCTGCATGGGAAGGCGGATCCTTCATCGCTGGGCCACCTCATCATTGGTTTCTACTTGACTGTCTCTTCCGCTGTCTGTAAGCTCCTTGGGAGAAGGGATTGCCTCCTGATCTGTATGCTCGGCTCGTAGCACAGTGCCTAGTGCTTATTGTCAGTGTAAGCTCATTCCCCTCTTCGTTCACTCTTAAAACTGAGCTGTCTCAGTCTTTCCGTTCTTTCCTTCCCTCCCAAAGTTCCTTGCACCATTATTTGCTTAAAAGGAAGCTTCCATGTGGTCAGGATAAGGATTAATAACGCACTCCCATTTGCAGGAGCAAATTTTAGATAAGATGACTCTGCTTCCTTTTCTCTGGGACCTAAAATTTTCCCTTCCTGGTGACTAGAATGGAGCTTATCAGAAAATACTAAGTAATAATAAAATATTTATTAATTGGAGATTAGCTTAATTTGAAATGCAGAGCAGTCAGTATATGCTGTTTGTGTGTATATATATATATGTGTGTGTGTGTGTGTGTGTGTCTCAGACCACTGCCACCACACTTCCCAAACTGATGAATGCAGTGTTTCTGGAAGGAATGTGACTCATGCTTTATTTCTTCACACTCTGTTTTTTCAGAAGACCAAACAGCTGCCCATCTTAATGAAGTGCTGTGAAGAGATCCAGCCACATCAGTGGAAGCCGCCTGTCGAGAGGGAAGAACACCGGCTTCCGTTCCGGTTAAAGTTACAGCCCTCCTCCTCAAAGTGTGTCAGGAGCAGAAGGTCACTACACCCCGGCAAGAACGTCAAGGAAGGACTGCTTGACGTTATAGAACTAGGACTTAAGACATCTTCCATCACCATTCCTGTCCTGTTTCTCCACCCCACTTCACCCTGGTGGTTCTTTAACCTTTTGAAAATAGTGGTTAACATGATAGTTTCTTAAAGGAAATTCAGAGGAGAGTTTCTAGAGTAAAAAAAATCAGGATGTAGTCTTTTTAGAAATATCTGTTATCCTGCCAAAAATTCCTTCTTAAAAAGATGTCTTGAGACTGTCCTGGAAAGGCACATAATATCTAGATAAACCCAATTATTTTTTAATTTTTCTCTAATTCTGGCATGGGCTAGATCTGAGTATCCTTGTTCCCACTAGGCCAGTCTGCCGTCCATCCAGGAGGAACTGCGGTGTATAGCTGATTGTGCCAGAGAGTGAGGAAATGTGACCGGAACCACTGAGATCAACTCAGACCCAGGCCTAGGAACAGGCAGCTCGGAACTGGAGAGTGAAACTCGGTATCCACTGCTGCTGCCTAAGGGTGTAGTCCTGAAGCTGAAGCCAGTTGCCAACCGTTTTTCTAGGAAGGCTTGGAGACAGAAGCCGTTGTCAGCCCTGAAACCCCTCCTTATCAGACCCTCAGACCCAGTCTGTTTCCAGCCTAGCTCCAGCTCTGGGAAGACACCAGCTAGGTCAGCTCACTTCGAAGCCCCTCCAAGCAAAATGGTGGTCCGGATTCCTCCCCTGATCCAGCCAGCCACGGTCTTACAGGCACTGCCAGGCAGCCCTCCTCTGGGGGTCCCTGGGGGGGATAGTTTTGAGTCTCCAGCAGCGCTGCCAGCTACAGCTGCTGAGGCCAGGACCAGCTTCCCTCTGCCTGAGCCACAGACCCTGCTGTCCTCCGCCCCTGTGCCCAAGCTAATGCTGCCCTCACTTGCTCCTTCTGAGTTTCAAAAGCCATGTGTGAAAGTGAGAGTTTGAGAGAGAAAGGGACCCAAGGCCTCTCTCTGTCTGAAGCCTGCCCCTCTCATCCACCCTGCGCCTGTTTTCTTCACTGTTCCTGCCACCACGGTAAAGGTTGTGAGCCTTGGCAGTGGCTGCAACGTGATGCAGCCTGTCAGTGCAGCTGTGGCCCAAAGTCCTCAGACCATCCCCATCACCACCCTGCTGGTTAACCCTACTCCCTTCCCCTGTTCGTTGAACCAGCCCCTTGTGGCCTCCTCCATCCCTCCCTTAATCGTCTCTGGCACCTCTGTGAATCTTTCTGTACCATCTACTCCTGAAGATAAAGCCCCAGTGAATGTAGACGTAGGTTGTCCTTTGGCTGAGGGGAAAAATGCCTTTCAAGGCCTCGAACCCAAATTAGAACCTCGGGAACTCTCTCCTCTCTGTGCTGCTGTCTTCCCCAAAGAGGAGCACAGCCCAGGGCCTCCAGCTACAGACAGAGTGTGCCAGGAACAGTTGTCGGAGAGCAGTGCCTATGGCTGGACTATTGTGAAAACAGAGGAGGGGAGACAGGCCCCTGAGGCAGTGGTTCAGGGCTTCCGAGAATCTCTGAATACTTCCCCTGAGGATTTAGAGGAAATCCCTGGGGAGGACATCTATGGTAGATCCCTGGATCAGGATATCCATTATGAAATCAAAGACGAACACTGGGAAACTGAACACTGGCTTCCCAAGTGAGGAGTCAGGCGAGCTAGAGGTGAAGGAACAGGCCTACAACAGGAGGAAGAGTCATCCAGCTATTAGGTTGTTGCAAAACTAATTGCACTTTCGTATTGTTGAACTTTGCTATTTGATGTTGGAATACATTCTTAAATAAATGTGCATATTTTATACATCATTTTAACCT
Organism: Bos javanicus; assembly: GCF_032452875.1. Classification (NCBI taxonomy): domain Eukaryota; kingdom Metazoa; phylum Chordata; class Mammalia; order Artiodactyla; family Bovidae; genus Bos; species Bos javanicus. The sequence continues at coordinate 15,098,601 of NC_083870.1, forward strand.
GGATTTCTTGTTTTATGTATTTTCCTAATGACATTGCTTGCTGTGTATTTTATATTTATTTTAGACTAGGAAATGATGAAATGATTTTCATTCCAATCCCAAAGAAAGGCAATGCCAAAGAATGCTCAAACTACCGCACAATTGCACTCATCTCACACGCTAGTAAAGTAATGCTCAAAATTCTCCAAGCCAGGCTTCAGCAATATGTGAACCGTGAACTTCCTGAGGTTCAAGCTGGTTTTAGAAAAGGCAGAGGAACCAGAGATCAAATTGCCAACATCCGCTGGATCATGGAAAAAGCAAGAGCGTTCCAGAAAAACATCTATTTCTGCTTTATTGACTATGCCAAAGCCTTGGATTGTGTGGATCACAATAAACTGTGGAAAATTCTTCAAGAGATGGGAATACCAGACCACCTGATCTGCCTCTTGAGAAATCAGTATGCAGGTCAGGAAGCAACATTAGAACTGGACATGGAACAACAGACTGGTTCCAAATAGGAAAAGGAGTACATCAAGGCTGTATATTGTCACCCTGCTTATTTAATTTCTATGCAGAGTACATCATGAGAAACGCTGGACTGGAAGAAACACAAGCTGGAATCAAGATTGCCGGGAGAAATATCAATAACCTCAGATATGCAGATGACACCACCCTTATGGCAGAAAGTGAAGAGGAACTCAAAAGCCTCTTGATGAAAGTGAAAGTGGAGAATGAAAAAGTTGGCTTAAAGCTCAACATTCAGAAAATGAAGATCATGGCATCCGGTCCCATCACTTCATGGGAAATAGATGGGGAAACAGTGGAAACAGTGTCAGACTTTATTTTTCTGGGCTCCAAAATCACTGCAGATGGTGACTGCAGCCATGAAATTAAAAGATGCTTACTCCTTGGAAGGAAAATTATGACCAACCTAGATAGCATATTCAAAAGCAGAGACATTACTGTGCCAACAAAGGTTCATCTAGTCAAGGCTATGGTTTTTCCTGTGGTCACGTATGGATGTGAGAGTTGGTCTGTGAAGAAGGCTGAGCACCAAAGAATTGATGCTTTTGAACTGTGGTGTTGGAGAAGTCTCTTGAGAGTCCATTGGACTGCAAGGAGATCCAACCAGTCCATTCTGAAGGAGATCAGCCCTGGGATTTCTTTGGAAGGAATGATGCTAAAGCTGAAACTCCAGTACTTTGGCCACCTCATGCGAAGAGTTGACTCATTGGAAAAGAGTCTGATGCTGGGAGGGATTGGGGGCAGGAGGAGAAGGGGACGACAGAGGATGAGATGGCTGGATGGCATCACTTACTAGATGGACGTGAGTCTGAGTGAATTCTGGGAGTTGGTGATGGACAGGGAGGCCTGGCGTGCTGTGATTCATGGGGTCGCAAAGAGTCGGACATGACTGAGCGACTGATCTGATCTGATCTGAGGAAATGATGTTAGTCAAAAAGCAAGTTCTTATTTGAGTTTGAAATGGGTGGTAAAGCAGCGGAGACAACTCACAACATCAACCATGCATTTGGCCCAGGAATTAATGAATGTACAGTGCAGTGGTGGTTCAAGAAGTTTTGCAAAGTAGATGAGAGCCTTGAAGATGGGAAGCATAGTGGCCAGCCATCAGAAGTTGACAACAACCAGTGGAGAGCAATCATTGAAGCTAATCTTTGGTAACAGGAAAAGTTACCAAAGAATTCAACATCAGTCATTCTATAGTTATATGACATTTGAAGCAAATTGGAATAGTGAAAAGCTCAGTAAGTGGGTATCTCATGAACTGACCACAAATCAAAAATGTTGTCATTTTGAAGTGTCTCCTTCTCTTACTCTGTGCAACAATGAACCATTTCTCGATTGGAGTGTGATGTGTAATGAAGAGTGGATTTATATGACAACTGACGAGGACCAGCTCAGTGGTTGGACTGAGAAGCTGCTCCAGAACACTTCCCCAGAGCTAAAATTGCAGCGAAAAAAGGTCGTGGTCACTGTCTGGTGATCTGTTACCCATCTGATCCACTACAGCTTTCTGAATCCCGACGAAACTGTTACATCTGAGAAGTATGCTCATTAAATCAACACGATGCACCAAAAACTGCAATCCCTGCAGTCAGCATAGTTCAACAGGGCCCAGTTCTTCTCCATGACAATGACTGACCACACATCGAACAACCAACCCTTCAAAAGCTGAACGAATTGGGCTATGAAGTTTTGCCTCAAACACCATATTCACCTAACCTCTCGCCAACCGACTGCCACTTTTACAAGCATCTCAATAACTTTTTGCAGGAAAAATGCTTTCATAACCAGCAGGAGGCACAAAATGCTTTCCAAGAGTTCTACTCTGGAAGCATGAATTGTTATGCTACAGGAATAAACAAACGTATTTGTCATTGGCAAAAATGTGTTGATTGTAATGGTTCATACTTTGATTAATAAAGATGTGTTTTAGCCTAGTTATAATCATTTAAAATTCACAGTCTGAAACCACAATTACTTTTTCACCAACCTAAAATCCTTTCAGCTTCTCATGAGCCTCCTGATGTAGAGAATTCAAGAGATGTAAGCAAAGGGTCCCCAAGGGATACTTCATTCTCCACTGACCCTGAAATGGTAGCCCCCCAAGGAAGCCTGAAGACTTATCCAGAGTTGATGGTCAGTCATTGGGACCCAGCTGGGCCAGAAACTGCAGGAGAGAAGGATGGGCCAGAGGAAGAAGAGGACTTTGACAACCTTACCCAGGATGAGGAAGACGAGATGTCATCAGCTTCTGAGGAATCTGTGCTCTGTCCCGGAACTCCAGGTGAGAGTTGGGCAATATTCTTCAATGTTTTGTGGATTCAGTAATAGATTTAATTTATTGATAGTGTACCTGCTTGCTTTTTGCACTAGAGATAGTCCTAAAATTATTTTTGTCTTTTGTGAGAGGAGAGGGAAAGAGTTAAATGTTCCTTATTATATTTGACTTAAACTCATTTACATTAAAATGAATCACCTGAGCACAGTGTAAATAACCACAAAAAAGAAAAAGGATCATAAGCATGGACCCTGGCAAAGGACAGTTATCTTCAGGGAGATGTATCAAAACACATCTGCTCAGGAATTCCCTGATGGCCCAGTGATTAGGACTTGCCACTTTCACTGTTGGAGCCTGGCTTCAGTCCCTGGTCAGGGAACTTACATCTCTTAAGCTGCACAGTGTGGCCAAAAAAATGAAGAGAGAGAAAAAAAAAATAACTCCAAAATCCCCAGAAAAACCCCATTGTCTTCCAACCTCCCTCATCAGTTAATTAACCTCAGTCCCTTCTGAAAAACTCTGTAAGCAGCCCGTGGTGAGCCATTATATCCCTCATGCATACTGTTTGGGGTTTTTTCAGCAAACAGTGGAGAAACTGACTTGGTTCACATCTGAAAAGTACATGAGTCAGGAGGGTGAGTCTGAGGAAGTGAACTCCCAGAAGAGAGCCTCAGCCTGAGAAAGAAGAGCAGGAAGAAGCAGAAAGAATGGAAATCCTGCAGAAAGAGGATGAAATGATGGACAAAGCCATTGGAAATCCTGCTGAGAAGCCACCTGTTACCTGTGCCTCCCTGAAGGCCTCTCCAGAGGTGAAGACCAGCAGGACCCTACCGGGTGAGTAGGACAGGCCTGAGTGGGGACAGGTCTCAGGTGGCCTCATTGACTTAGGGACATGTGCAGAGTGACAGGCTTATAAAACAGATGCCAGTTTCCAGAAGAAATCCTCTGGATCCCGCCTGCCAGTCACCCTACTCCCAAATAGATGTTTAACCTGCTGCCATTGCAGAGAAGAGATGCTCAGAAATTAAAAATTTGTCTCTCGTAAGCTGCTAGATTTGTACTCTGTTCATGCAGGGTTTTATACTGGTTCTTAATTCATCAGTCATGTATGAGGCCAAGAGCAATGTTTATTTCAGAAAGTACTGCTTGTTCCTCACCAGGACATAGTTCTTTGAGAGCCCAGCATCAGACCAAACTTGGACTTCTGTGTTCAATATGCAGTTGCTAAGCATCTCATTATTATCCCAGTTAATGCAGTCATGCTGTTGACTCTCCATAGAGCTGACTTGACAGGGACAGACATTACCTGTCATAGCATTTTTCCAGCAGCTTTTCTCCCAAGTTACTATGTAATTTTGAATAGGATTATGGATGGGGATGGGGTGCCTGTCGTGGGTTGGGGAGAGCAGAGGCTGCAGGTACAGAAAAACAGTTGAATGCTAAGGAGAGAGCATCAAAGCTGCTGGAAAGGGCTGGAGTAATCATCGAGCTCGCAGCAAGCAGGGCAGTTGGGCCCGGGCCAACAAGGACACCTCCAGGCTGCTGTTGCTGTATGATGAGGACATCCGCAAGTGAGATCCACTCCAGGAACAGGAGGATTTGGCCTTTGCTCAGGCTTATCTGACCAGGGTAGGCAAATGCTGCTTCCTGTTCCTGCCAGCCCCTCTCAACAAGACTGCTTTTCCTTCAGGGGAGATGTTTTTTAAATGAAGTCTGCCTATTAGGCTGCACAACAGCCTTCTATGCATCTGCCTTTGTTTACCTAGAAATATCAAAAGAGCTGTGTGAGTGAACCACAAGGACGCCAAGTTTAGTCATCAACAAATTTATTGTTACTGCCCAGGCATACCACCCCTCTGTTGCCCCAAAACTGAGGAAAGATGATAGCCACCATCATCAGTGCGAGGGTAGGCTAATAAAGACTTTAACTGAGCCCTTGGTTTGAGAAAATAGACATTTGATACATTGACCAAAAAGTGGACCTCAGTGATCTTCAGAGTCATGAACCAACCTGTTTGTTGCAGCAGTCCCTATCTCATTCTTTTGGTAACCACCTGGTTCCTTTTTACTCCTAGCTAAGTAGAGTCCTAGCAGTGATTGTCATGGTTTTTCTTGTCTCCTGATATTTTACTAACATTCCTAACTTATGTATTATTTACCCTCAGATGATACCATGCTGAAATATATGTAGCAAGCACTCCTTATCTATTTCAACATGGAGGTGAAACCAGGAAGGAGAGGTTTGGACTGTGAGCTAGAGAAAATTTACCTGATTTTGCAGGTAGCACTGTAGTCCCTGGAAAATGGAAAAATTTCCATTCCTCACTGTCAGAAAAAGAGCTCTGCCTTGCTCATGGCCCTGTGGCTTCCATTAATCATCAGATCTTAGGACCTGTCAGAGGAGTAGCCTCTGATGGATGATCTGGAGCTCTTTGACAGTAACTCCTCCTTCCTCGGTCCCTTTGTTTCTTGTCAGGGTCCAAAGGGGATTGGATGATTGAAAAGTCCTCTCATATAGGTCTGAGAAGCCCTGCAACACATCCCTGACAAGTATGAATATTTCAGGTCATCCATGAATTTGAGTCAAGCACTCAGAGGCAGACAGCTGTGGATCTCTACAAGAGCCTGCAAATTCTGCTCCAAGACTGGCCTCAGCTGCTGAAGGACTTTGCTGCTTTTCTGTTGCTTGAGTAAGCACTGGCCTGTGGATTAGTAAGAGAGGGGCAAAGACCACACACTAGGATCCCTGGGTCACAGCAAGACTGGGCTTGGGTCGTGTTGATCAGGACTGTTCCAGACTCCTGGCTGTTTCCATAGATAGCTTTCCCCTAGACCAGGGTCACAAGAGCCACCTCCTTTTCAACAGATGGTCTCCCCAACTCCTGTTCTCTCCATGTAGAGTGAAGGGTTTGACCTTTGTTGCCAGTGGAGACCTTAGGTACATCAGAACTCTTTGCTCCTCACTGTTGCAAAATAGGCTTTCGTTCAACAAATATTTATTGAGTACCTGCTGTTTCAGGCAGAGTTCTAGGTATTGGAATGTAGTAATTATAAAAGACTAAAATCCTTGCCTTCATGGACCTTATATTCTCATGGGGAAAGTCAAGTAATAGCATATTGTATATTGAAAAAAAAATTATATATATATACTATAAAAATGATAAAATGTATAAACAGCAAAAATATATCATGCTTTATAGTGATTATGTTGCAGTTTTATACACAGTGGTCTGGGAAGGCCACTATGGTTAGGTAACATTTGAAATGTTTGAGAATAAGTGTTTGAACTTGAAGCATATCCCAGTAGTTCTGATTTTCTTGTCATGATGAGTAAACACAGGAATAAAGGATATGATATTAAACTGATAGTCTTAAAACAGTTAAATGGTGACTGGATTATTATACATAATTTTCTGTATTATTATGAGGATCAAATGAGTATATATGGGAGAATTCTCTGTAGACTGTGAAATGTGTCTGATTGCACAGTTCTGGAAACAGGAAGCAACTTGAGATAGATAACTCTGGAATCTTTCATTTCCATCTTACTTTTCTTGTGTTCACAGACCCTAGAAACCCAAGGTGGATAGATACTAGGGTCTTAAGAAAGATCTCACAAGGAATTCTCTGGTGGTCCAGTCGTTAGGACTTGGCACTTTCACTGCTGGGTCCCAGGTTTGCTCCCCGGTTGGGGAACTAAGATACCACAAGCTGCATGGTGAGGCCAAAAAAAAAGATTTCACCTTTGTAAACCAGAGCCTGTAACTGGGAAAGGTTAATTTTGGCTTCATGCTTGATCTATGACTTTAACCCTTGTTTTCGGTATTTTTGTTGTTATAAGCATATGTAATGGTCTGCCTCAGAGAACCCTGTCCCATCTGCCTGACTCTTAAATTAAAATGCCTTTGTTTAGCTCACAGAGAGATAATCTGACCCTGCCCACCTGTGAATGACTCTAAGAAAGAAGGAGCTAATACATCGCCCTGCCTGAGGCTTGTCATTCTAGGAGATACTTGCAAGCATTAAATAATCTTCTTACTTTGTTTCCTCATCTCACTCATCTCTGATTCATAGAAGATCACAGGTCTAATGGGTCTGGGAAGTCACATTATAGTGACTTTCTGATTGGCTAGGTTTTGTTTTTTTTCTGGTTACTTTGGTCACCCACAGACATCTGGTAGTTTCCTCTAAGGCTTCTTTTAAAGTTTCTTGCTTCTTTCTCTTTGAACCCTCTGTGAACAGGTGAGTAGCTATGGAAGCAATGGAGGAACTCTGGCCTGGGTTACCCTTCTGTGTATTCCAAAGGTCTACCACCCAGTGTGCCCCAGTAACTGCCACCCAGGAGATGAGGGCTCTTCTTTCCTCTTCCTCCCTTGAGCTGAGGACCAGACCAATTAATATCATGTGGTTACGGGTCAGACACTTAAAAGCCATTAGGGAGTCTGCCACTTGAAGACTCCATGATAGCATGAGTGGGATGTGGATCAGACCAGACAATTAATGTCCCGCCCCCAGCAAGATAGCTTCTAAGCAACTCAGGAACATATTGGTTCAAGCAAAACACTGACCCCATTTTCCCCTCGCTGCCACTTTTCTGGCAAGATTACAAGGCAGATTCCTTAGCATGTCTTCCCTGTTGCCTTTGTCTTTTTCCCTTTCAGTCTAGATAGATTTTCAGGAGCATGGGTGTAAACCTCTGGGCCTTCCTGAGAGGCCTTCTACCCTAGGCTAGAGGAGGAGGAGGAATGAAGCTTTCTAGCATGGGTGAATGGGCATGTCAGTCCTTTGGTTTCTTTGGGGTGGCCACTCAATTCTTTCAGGAAAGGAGAGGAAAACAAAGTTTTCCTCAGAAGAACTTGCCTGTATCTTTGAATTGCAAATTTTAAAATGGGGAAATAAAAATTGGCTTATCCAAGGCAAACAAATCTTAAATGCTTTTTCTACAAATATTTAGCTGTCTAGTCAAGTGAGCTTGAATTGTTCCATCTGTGAGAAACCCAACTTTTAATCCAACCTCTTTGTAAACTGGTGGGTTTTACTTTACTGTACCTGACTCAGGATTGAAATCTTCAAGTTAGAACTGAGGTCTCGTGTGTCTGTATGTGTCTTTGGATAACATTGCCATGGTTGATATGTAAAAGAGCTCTATGTAATTGGCTTAAACAAAAGTTAACACTTACAAACCAAACAACTCTAAATACAAGAGAAATTAAGCTAAATAAATTTTAGTTTCATGTGAATTTGTAAATATTCAATATTAAATTAGTACCTAGTACTAATGTTTAAGTCAGTTGGTCTGATAGGCATGTCTTATCAACGTTAAATATAATAATAATACTTTCAGTGTGCCCAGATTTAATATAAGCTAAATAAGCAAATTTGTCAGCAAAGAAGGTAACTCAATATAAAGAAACTTTTGAAAATAATACATAAATGAGATAAGAGTTTTTGAGTGAACATTTAGATCTCTCCAGATATTCTATAACTTAAAAGTTAAAATTGTACTAAAATAAAGTGGTGAAAGGTTTATGAAAAGTGGACCCCAAGGGGGGCCTTCACTGGTAGTCCAGTGGCTAAGACTCTGTGCTCTTCATGCAGGGGGCCCAGGTTTGATCCCTGGTCAGGGAACTAGGTCCCACATGCCGCAACTAAGACCCAGCGCAGCCTAAATAAATAAATAAAATATTTTAAAAAATGGACCCCCCAGATGGTTTTATACACTATCAGTCAGGATTGACTAAGTTTAAAACAAGTTTAATGGAGTAAATTACTGAAGTGACTTAGCACACACAGTGGAGTAAACGAACTTATAAAGTAAGCTGGTGCAAAACGTAAACCTGACTTTTCTGTTAAGACTGGTTTGTGAAGATGCTAAACTGATTTTGATAACAGATTTTCAGTTTATATACCTTTTAAGTAATCTATATTTGCTGTTGAAATCTTTTATTGTCACTCTGGCTGAGTTCCACAGTGACCGATGGTCCTATTTGTATTTTAAAATGTCTTTTTTTGCTGTTCCTTTGGCAGGGCTTCCTAAGTCAAATTATAACAAAGTTCCTAATTTTGGGGAGCTTCGAAGGGCCCGTTAGGTGCCCAAGGGGAGATATTTAAACTAATTACTTTCTCTTGGTCTATTAAACTATAAGGGATGCATTTTCAAATGGGTAATAAAGTTTTAAGTTATATGGTAAATGGTACAGATATTCTAGAGATTGTATGGAGTTCCTGGGAATCTGATGTATCCTGGTAGATTGTTGTCAGTCACAGTTGTAGTTATTTTCTGAAAGTGTTGTGTCACGGCAGTGGTTGGACAGCTTTGTTAATTGCATTGTAATCAAATTTAAGCTGTGCCTTTTTAAAGGTTTCTTTGTGGACAGTTATGCTTTCACTCTAATGCTTTTGCAAAAATGTCTCCTCTTCAAGATTTGTAAAAAGAACTTAAGATAAATACAAGTTTCTGATTTTCAGACCATAATGCTGCACTGAATAAAGAAATTGATGAATTCTAATGGGAAACCTGATGACTTTACAAAGCTGTTAACAAAAAGATTAGTTACCTAAGACTGAGTAAACTGGTAAGTATGGTTGTAATTTTTATGGTTTCTATCTAAAAGAATTATTGGTTTAAATATGTGTTCTCCAGGTATAAGAAAAACTTTCTCCTTAAACTAATTATGACTTACAGTAACTTGGTAAATCATACCTTTTATGAGAGAAATGGAAATACTTACCTTTTCTGTCTGGTTGATCCTGCCAGTAGCATATGCTTGTCTCAAAGATTAAGCCAGGTATGTGTAGGTACACACTGCCAGTACAGTGAAACAGCTAATAGCTCATTGAATCAGTTATGACTGCTTTGGTCTTTCAGTTATTGTAACCGGATTACAAAGTTATACTAATCATTGTTTAAATTTGTTGTTTTCAAATCATGCTTTGTCTCTTCTGGCTGCACTATGTCATTGTCGGTGTTACTAGCTGCATTATTTATATTCTAATTTATAAGAATGTTATCTCTTGCAGTAACCAATGTGTAAAGCAGGCCTCCAACAAAACTTCTATGGCTAAACGCTGTTTAGGGAATAATTATAATAGTGTGATTCTGGGCATGGGAAGAAGCAACAAGAGAAAATGTTTCCTGGATAATATTAATGGTTAGACAGGATCCAGAGAATTTTAATTATTGATGGGGCCTGGTCCAAAATTTAACACCCAGAGTGACATACCAAGTATTTTTGCCTGATCTAGGATGTGCCTCCCAGCACCATGGGACAAAATTTGATTATGAAGTACCTCCCAAATATTGATCCAGTTCCTGACCAAGAGGGGAGGATCTGAGAAATGGAATATTTCCTGCAATCAATGATTGCAACCCTTCAGCGTGAGCCAGTGAGCCCCAAGGAAGGGAAATCAGACTGCAGTCAGTCACTCCCTATGATGAATTCTGAGGAAACTCTGAGACTGTAGGATTACAGGCCCCAGATAGCTGAAATGCATATATATATATGTAAATGATTTAATGAGCCCTGACTCTTGGCGTCTTCCAGTGGCTAGAAAAACACTAAATTTGTTAACTTGAGATGCTGCCTGTTGGGTTTAAGTTTAGTATTTCTAAGTCTACAGGTATAAAGTGGACACTTTTCCACGAGGAACAAAGAAAGACAAATCTCAACATTTGGAGCCCCGGCACTGATGGCAGACACTCCTAGAGAGATCCATCTCACAAAAAGAATAGTTGTCACTCCCTTTTCCCACAAGATTGTGGGATGGACATTGACAGTGGGGAATTGTAACCAGGAAGCGTTAATTTTGACTCCATGATGGATCTATTTCTTTGACTGTAACCCTTGTTTTTGCTGGTTTTGTTATTATAAACATGTAGTGGCCTGCCTCAGAGAGCCCTGCCCCTTCTGCCTGACCCTTAAACTAAAGTGAAAGTGAAGTCACTCAGTCATGCCCGACTCTTTGTGACCCCATGGATAGTAGCCTGCACCAAGCTCCTCCATCCATGGGATTTTCAAGGCAAGAGTACTGGAGTGGGTTGCCATTTCCTTCTACCAGGGAATCTTCCCAACCCAGGGATCGAACCCAGGTCTCTCACATTGTAGACAGACGCTTTACCATCTGAGCCACCAAGGAAGTCTCTTTGTTTAGCTCACACAGAGATAATCTAATTCTGCCTGAGGCTTGCCATTCTAGGAGATATTTACAAGAATTAAAGGGTCTTTTTACTTTGTTTCCTTATTTCCCCCATCTCTGATTCCTAAAAGAACCTGGCATGCATGCCCCGCCCAGATGGCTATTTTGAGATATTAGTCTGCCATCTTGGTCAGCTAGCTTTCCAAATAAAGGCATATCCCTTACCTGAACACCTCATCCCTTGGGTTTATTGGCCTCTCATGCGGTGCAGAGCAAGCTTAGATTCAGTAACAAGCCTTGTCATCCTCCATGTCCCCAGGACATTTTTCTTGGTTTTTATGCTTAGAATCCTCAAGTCCTGGTTAAGCTGTATAGATGACTCTCTTTTGCCCTCTTTCCACTCTGGTTGTTTGAAGAGCAGCAGGCTTTTGAGAAGAGTCACAAGTTTCTTCAGCAGCTGGAAATTTGCTTTGCAGAGAACCCCTCACACCACCAAAAGATCATGAAGGCAGGGCCTCCAGAACTGTGCGGACTGTTTTCCCCAGGAGATCACTGAGGTATTCTGTCTTATCCTGCTTCCCTCCCAGGGGCCCTGTCTCACCTCTAGACTGGGCAATCACCATCCATGACCCCCTGTACCCTCCAGTTCCTTCTTCCTCCTGGGGGCCCGCTCCATTCTCTAGGGTTCCCCTCCCTCTGGGCCCCCCTCAGCACTCCAGGCCAACCCACCTGCCTTCTGGGGACACAGTTCTGCCCTCCAGGGTCCCCTCTGTCCTCCAAGGTCATCTCCAAGGGCACCCTCTGCTCACGAATGTCCTGCAAGATTGGAGAAGGCAATGGCACCCCACTCCAGTACTCTTGCCTGGAGAGTCCCATGGATGGAGGAGCCTGGAAGGCTGCAGTCCATGGAGTCGCTGAGGGTCGGACACTTCACTTTCATGCGTTGGAGAAGGAAATGGCAACCCACTCCAGTGTTCTTGCCTGGAGAATCCCAGGGATGGGGCATCCTGGTGGACTGCAGTCTATGGGGTCGCACAGAGTCGGACATGACTGAAGTGACTCAGCAGCAGCAGAAGAAGAAATAAAGAATAACCAGTGACAACACAATCACTAAAAATTAAACATGCACTAGAAGGAATCAATAGAACTACTGAGGCAGAAGAACGAATAAGTGAGCTGAAAGATAGAATGATGGAAATAACTGCCAAAGAGCAGAAAAAAGAATGAAAAGATTTGAAGATGGTCTCAGAGATCTCTGTGACAATATTAAACACAAACATTTGAATTATAGGGATCCCAGAAGAAGAAGGATCTTCCCTGGTGGCTCAGATGGTAAAGAATCTGCCTGCAATGTAGAAGACCTGGGTTCGATTCCTGGGTTGGGAAGATCCCCTGGAGGAGGGTATGGCAATCCACTCCAGTATTCTTGCCTGGGGAAACCCCATGGACCGAGAAGCCTAGCAGGCTACAGTCCATGGGGTCACAAAGAGTTGGACACAACTGAGTGACTAAGCATAGCACAGAAGAAGAAGAGAAAAAGAAACATATTAGAAAATATTTCAGAAGATTATAGTCAAAAAATTCCCTAACATGGGAAAGGAAATAGCCACTGAAGTTCAGGAAGCCCAGAGAGTCACATATAGGATAAGCCAAAAGAAAAATACACCAAGACACATATTAATTAAACTAACAAAGAGTAAACACAAAGAAAAAATGTGAAAAGCAAAAATTAACATGCAAAAGAATCCACATAAATCCAACAGCTGATTTTTCAAGAGAAACCCTGCAGGCCAGACAGGAGTGGCAGGATATCTTTAAAGTCATGAAAGAAAACCTACAACCCAGATTACTCTACCCAGTAAGGATCTCATTCATATTTAATGGTGAAATTAAAAGCCTCATAGACAAAGTCTAAGAGAATTGAGGGCCATCCAAGCAGCCTTACAACAAATGCTAAAGGAACTTCTCCAGCAGAAAACACAAGAAAGAGACTCACAAAAACAAACTCTAAACAAGAAAATGGCAATAGGAACATACATATCAATAATTACCTTAAATGTAAATGGCCCTCAGCACTGTGGACTTGGTTTGCTCATACTGATTTGTATTTCACATAAAGTGACCCGGTAAGTGTTATAGGTCACCCCTCTATGTGGGAACCCATTTACCTCAACTGTTACATAAGGCCACGAGCTGTGTCTGATTTCAGGAGGATATTCCACAAAAAGTCAGAGTCCTCAAGGGACTATTTCATTCAAGGATGGGCATGATAAAGGACAGAAATAGTAAGGATCTAACAGAAGCAGAAGAGATTAAGGAGTGGCAGGAATACATAGAAGAACTATATTAAAAAGGTCTTAATGTCCTGGATCACCACAATGATGTGGTCACTCACCTAGAGCGAGACATCCCGGAGTGTGAAATCAAGTGGTCCTTAGGAAGCATTATTGCAAACAAAGCTAGTAGAGGTGATAGAATTACAGCTGAGCTATTTAAAATCCTAAAAGATGATGCTGTTAAAGTGTTGCACTCAATATATCAGTACATTTGGAAAACTGAGCAGTGGCCACTGGACTGGAAAAGGTCAGTTTTCATTCCAGTCCCAAAGAACAACAAACAATGATCAACAAGGCCAAAGAATGTTCAAGCTATCATACAGTTGCACTCATTTCACATACTAGTAGGTTATGCTTAAAATCCTTCAAGCTAGGCTTCAGCAGTACATGAACTGAGAACTTCCAGGAGTATAAGCTGGGTTTAGATAAGGCAGAGGAATCAGAGATCAAATTGCCAACATCTGCTGGATCATAGAGAAAGCAAGAAAATTCCAGAAAAACATCTACTTCTGCTTCATTGACTATGCTAGAGCCTTTGTGTAGATCACAACAAACTGGAAAATTCTTAAATAGATCGGGAATACCAGACCACCTTACCTGTCTCCTGAGAAACCTGTATGCAGGTCAAGAAGTAACATTTAGAATCAGACATAGAACAACAGACTGGTTTGACAAGGCTGTATATTGTCACCCTGTTTATTTAACTTATACGCAGAGTACATCATGTGAAATGCCAGGCTGGATGAATCACAAGCTGCAATCAAGATTGCTGGGAGGAATATCCACAACCTCAGATATGCAGACGATACCCCTCTCATGGCAGAAAGTGAAGAGGAACCAAGAAGGCTCTTTATTTATTTTTGGCTGCACTGGGTCTTCAATGCTGTGTGCAGGCTTTCTCTCGTTGTGACGAGCAGGTGCAACTCTCTAGCTGCTGTGTGTGGGCTTCTTATTGCAGTGGCTTCTCTTGTAGAGCAGGAGCTCTAGGGCAGCATGCTCAGTAACTGTGGCCCATGGACTTCGGTGCCCCTTGGCATGTGGACTCTTCCTACACCAGGGATTCAACTCATGTCCCCTGCATTGGCAGGCAGATTCTCAACCACTGTACCACCAGGGAAATCCTAAAAAGGCTCTTGATGAAGGTAAAAGAGGGGAGTGAAAAAGCTAGCTTAAAGCTCAACATTCAGAAAACTAATATCATGGCATCCGGTCTGATTATTTCATGGCAAATAGATGGGGAAAAAGTGGAAACAGTGACAGAGTTTCTTTTCTTGGGCTCCAAAATCACTGCAGACGTTGACTGCAGCCATGAAATTAAAGCTGCTTGCTCCTTGGAAGGAAAGTTAATGACAAACCTGGACAGCACACTGAAAAGCAGAGACATTACTTCGCTGACAAAGGTCGGTCTAGTCAAAGCTATAGTGTTTCTAGTAATCATGTACAGATGTGAAAGGCCATATATAAGACTGAGCACTGAAGAATTGATGTTTTCAAGTTGTGGTGCTGGAGAAAACTCCTGAGGGTCCCTTGGACTGCAAGATCAAACCAGTCAATCCTGAAGGAAATCAACCCTGAATATTCTTTGGAAGAACTGATTATGAAGCTGAAGGTCCAATATTTTGGCCACCTAATGTGAAGAGCCCACTCACTGGAAAAGGCCCTGATGCTGGGAAAGTTGGAAGGCAAAAGAAGAGGGAGGCGGAGGATGAGATGGTTAGATGCCGTCACTGGCTTAATGTACATGAATTTGAGCAGACTCCAAGAGATAGGACAGGGAAGCTTGGTGTGCTGCAGTCCATGGGATCACAAAGAGTAGGACATGACTTAGTGACAGAACAAGTAGAAGAACAAGAAACCATAATGAAAAATGATATATATACATATATATATTTCATTTAATTTGCTGTACATCAGAAACTAACAAAACACTGTCAACTATACCTCAATAAAAATTTTTTTAAAATCCCAGCTTCTACAGTTTGAAAACAGAGGATGAGGTCAATATGATTACATATAACAGGGATAAATGTAAAATTCTATTTGGCCTTCAAAACCTATTGATGGGCAATAGGAGACCTCACTTGATGAGTCTGAGTAAAAATAACTTAGTCGTTTAGGTGAAAACAAGCTTGGCGAATACCTAGGCTAAGGCTGACTTACACTGTCAGTGCAATGTCCAAATCACAGAAAGGGTAATATAATCTCATCTGCACTGGTCATGACACATATGAAGTTCTCTATTTCTGATAAAAACAAAAATTGCTGTTTTTTGTATTCTTCTGCCAGGCATGTTTTAGAGCATTCTCTAAAAAAAAAAAGAAAAGCCATTTCCTAGTTGGATTGTGACCCCACCCTAAACACTGGAGTCTGGATGCTCAAACCTTCTGGATTGTCTGAGACATAGAATCTCTTAAGGGAAATGAAGGAACCCTAGGCTGACAGCATCTCTCACCTGCTTCTCCCATCCAAACTGGGATAGGACTGAGGCAGAAGCAGGGCAATTCATTTTTCTTTGGGGGGGCCAGGAAAACAGCACAGGAAGTTTGCTATCTCAGCACATTTTACAGGAATCTCCCAGAGGAAAAACTTGCATCTCGAGTTTTTATTTCCCATCTGCTTCCCTATTTTCCACCTCACTCTCTGCTCCAGGAAGTGTAACTGATCTTGGAGCCTGTAGGGTTGGGTCTGGGACCAGCCGCTCCGAGATGACGTAATGCTTTCTTTGGTACACAAAGCGGCCTCTCCCGGGCTCGGCCTTTTGCGCCCCTCCCCCTCTGGGCCGGATCGGGCCCCCGCCAGCACCAGCGCGCGAGTCCCCCTTTTTGAAAAGCCGGCCCAGGGAAACAGGGAACAAAGGCCTGAGAAGAAGAGCCTAGGCGCTGCCAGGAGGCCCAGAAATAGACATCACGTCATCCCCCAGCCCAGCAGCGCCAAGCGCCATTTGGTAGCATCGGACGGACCCCACCATTACGATGCAGAATAGACATGGCAGGGCTCACGTTTCCTCCCGGCCCCAGCATCCAGCTGACCGGCTTCAGGAGTGGCTTCCTTTTTGCTCCCCACCCCCGCACCCCTCTTTCCCCAGAGGCCGCCGCCCCCGCTGGCTGCCTGCCACCCAGCCCACAGTCTCCAAGCTGCCATCTTGATGCCCCATCCCCCTTGCCACCTCCCTCCCCCGCAGCCCTGAGGAGTGGGAGGGGGAGGAAGGGGCACCGCCCTGCGTGCCCCAAGGGGGAGGGCTCGGCCTACCTCGCCTCTCCTCCCCTCGAAGGAGGGGTTCACGTCCTAGGCAGGCTCTCGGTTTCTCACCTCCAGCGGTACTCACAGTGCACCATACAAGGTTTTCGCATCCTGGACGTCCCCACCCTTGTTGTGACTGGCCTTCTCGGCCCCTGCAGCCCAGAGCTCAGGTTCGGACGCTGTCCACTGCCGGCGATACCACCACCGTAGGCCCGATTCTACCCACCACCACAGGCCCGGTTCTAGAGGGGCTGGCACTTGAAGGCCTTGATCTGGGCCTCACGTTCTGCCCAGCCGCTGAGCTCCCTTGGCTTGGCAACGGTTTAACCTACCCCAGGCTTAGTTTGCCAGATTTTTACTTACCAAAGCTAGGTCGGATGTTGGTGATCTCAGCAATGTAATCAGAGGCTATTGCTATAAATGCTTTTGCAATGGTCAGACAACTCTGGGGCCTCCAGTGGGTACCGAGGCCGCCGCTGCAGAGCATTAGGTTAGGGAGGGGGAAGGTATCTGGCGGATGCCTCCTGCCACGGTCTGGTCCCTGGTTGACAGCTGCGGTCGCCTCTTAAGATGTTCCAGAGTTGCGCTGAGCAAAGGATGCAGCCAGACTGGTCCTGATGCCGGACCAGGAGGCCCCTCCTTCCTCCCAACGGCCTTTGGCTAAAGACTCCGCCTCTGTCCGAAAAGTTCCGGAAGGCAAGCTCCGCCCTTTTCCGGAAGATGCTTGGAAGGGGGACCCCTTCCAACGCCAAGATTTCAAGAGAATGAGACCCCACCTATTTAGGGCTTGTGGGTCTATAAGATGAATTCCTCAAGGCCTAATGAAGAAGTGTATGTACTTTATCATGTGAAATCTTCTAGATCTTGTAATTCGGATTCCCCAGGCTTAATATAGCAGCAGAATGTTCTGGGCGAGGGGGAAGCAGGAGTTTGGAAAAGTAAAATTCTGTATTTCCTGCACTTGAATATCAATTGCATCATTGTTATGCATTTCTGAGACCACTAAATGTTATTATTGAAATGTTTTTAAACTTTAAAAGCTGTGGTTAAAGACCAAACCTGGTGATGGTTGCACAACGCTGAAAATTTACTGAAAATAATTGAATTGTATAAGTAAAATGGATGGATTCTCTGACGTGTAAACGGAAGCTGCTTTTAAAAAAAGACTAATGAAGAGTACCAAAGTTAATCATTGTTGGACGGTTCAGGTGCTGAGAACTGCTTAGAAAGTGCATGGGAGAGAGAGCAAACCAACGGATCTACAGGACAGAAACTAAACTGGAAGCTTTTAGAGACTTCCTTGGAATTTGAAGAGTTTAGGGTGACTCTCGGTTAGAGTCACTGTTGGTGGTTATCTCCATGATTACATCAAGTTCGCCATTTTAGGCTGTGGATACTTTCATCCCGCTTCAATTCTGTCTGCAGACAGGATCAGGTGAAGTAAATTATTCAAATGTGTAAGTATTTGTTGGTGGTTCATGGCAACCCACTCCAGTACTCTTGCCTGGAAAATCCCATGGACCGAATAGCCTGGTGAGCTGCAGTCCATGGGGTCGCTAAGAGTCGGACACGACTGAGCGACTTCACTTTCACTTTCCTGCATCGGAGAAGGAAATGGCAACCCACTCCAGTGTTCTTGCCTGGAGAATCCCGGGGACGGGGGAGCCTCGTGGGCTGCCGTCTACGGGGTCGCACAGAGTCCGACATGACTGAAGCAACTTAGCAGCAGCAGCTCCTGTACCAAGAGCGGGATGAATGTATTTTTCCAGCTTTGGCATTCTGTACTTCTAGAAAAGAGAAAAGAACATGGTTTTAGGAGTTATTTATTCAAAACACATGTATTGAATTTATTGGCCTTCAACTATGTTCCAGGCACCTTCCTGGAAACCAGATGAATGCATTAGAACCTAGAGTCAGGATACCTGATTCCATCTGATAGTTGTGCATCTTTGTGAAATCACCTACACAGCTGAGCCTAAATTTTGTCTTGTTTAAACCGGGAGGTGTAATAATAGCCATTGTCATAGAATTTATTGTGATGATTGGAAAAAATTGAAAAAAATCACCTGTGATAAGTGAAAGCATTTTACAAGCAGAGTATTATATAGATATCAATAATTACTGTGGATTGAAATAAAGACTTATGGTTGTTCGGTCAATCATTTGGATCTGACTCTTTGCGACCCCATGGACTGCAGCATTCTGGCTTCCCTGTCCTTCATTATCTCCCAGAGTTTGCTCAAACTCATATCCATTGAGTCAATGATGCCATCCAACCATCTTATCCTCTGTTTCCCCCTTCTCCTCATGCTCTCAAATCTTTCCTAGCATCAGGGTCTTTTCCAGTGAGTTGGCTCTTCCCATCAGGTGGCCAAAGTATTGGAGCTTCAGGTTCATAATCAGGTCTTTGAACGAATATTCAGGATTGATTTCCTGTAGGATTGACCGGTTTGATCTCCTTGTAGTCCAAGGGACTCTCTCAAGAGTCTTTTCCAACGCCACCATTCGAAAGCATCAATACTTCAGTGCTTATCTTTCTTTAGGTCCAACTCTCACATCCATACATGGCTCCTGGAAAAACTATAGCTTTGACTATATGGATCTGTCAGCAAAGTAATGTCTCTGCTTTTTAATAAGCTGTCTAGGTTTTGTCATATCTTTTCTTCCAAGGAGCAAGAGTCTTTTAATTTCATGACTGCAGTACCCGCCCACAGTAATTTTGGAGCCCAAGAAAGTAAATTCTGTCACTGTTTCCATTTTTTCCATCTATTTTCCATGAAGTGATGGGACTGGATGCCTTGATTTTAGTTTCTTGAATGTTGAGTTTTGAGTCAGTTTTTTCACTCTCCTATTCCACCTTTATCAAGAGGCTCCTTATCTACAGCAGGCCTTCCAGGCTTGCCCCAATAAAGGCAATTCCAACCTCCAAAAAAAAAAAAAAAAGCTTTTTGGCTCTTTAGTTCCTCTTCCCTTTCTGCCGGTAGGATAGTGTCATCTGCATATCTGAGGTTATTGATATTTCACCTGGCAATCTTGACTGTAGCTTGTGCTTCATTCAGCCTGGCATTTAGCATGACGTACTCAGCATATAAGTTAAATAAGCAGGGTAACAATACACAGCCTTGATGTACTGCTTTCCCGATTGTGAACCAGTCTGTTGTTCCTTGTTTGGTTCTGTTGCTTCTTGATCTGAATACAGGTTTCTCAGGAGACAGGTAAGGTGGTCTGGTATTCCCCATTTCTTTAACAATTTTCCAGTTTGTTGTGATCCAGACGGTCAAAGGCTTTGGTGTAATCAATGAAGCAGAAGTAGATGTTTTTCTGAAATTCCCTTTTTGCTTTATTCAGGAAACTATACCATTTGTATCCCAAGATTTCTTTCTGAAATTTCATGAATTCTCCATTTTCTTGGGTCCCCTATTCCAGGTGTATTGCGGCGAGAAGGACTGTTAACTTAAACCACTGACCCTTAATACCCAGTTTTGTTTTGAGTAGGATTGCTCCGTGGAGAGAGACAGGTACTGCCTTTAAACTTTTTCGCCCACAACGGAAGTACTAGCCTTTTGGCTTCATTGTGCCCTAAAATAGAATGGCGTCTGAGATTGGCGCATGCTCTTTGACACCCTGACGCGGCGTACAGCGACCTGGGGGCGAGCACGTCAGTCGCCGCCGTTGGTTGACTTCCGGTTATACCGAAGCTGAGTTTCCGCGGGATCCGGCTGGCTGGTGAGGGTACTGGGTCGAGTGCGGTGGGGCGGGAACAGGCAGCCTGGAGCTGTACCTTCGGACGAAGGATGTCCAGGCTGAGGCGGTTTGGTCTAGGCCTGGTGCGGTTTGCTTGACAGAGGTAGGGAAGTGAAGGTGTCTTTCTGGGAGTGGAGACTAGGGCCAGCGTTCCGCGTTGAGGTGAAAAGCGCAGTTAGGACCCCTTTGTGAAATCTTTTTCCAGAAGGGGTCCGCCCCACGGTTGCCTCCGGATTTGCCTTCATTCATACTGTTGGTTTGATTGCAGTTCCAGAGATTGGGCAGAGCCTCTGTTGTAATTGATGTTCCTGAGCTGATCCCTGCACGCTCCTGACTGAATAGTAGCTGTATTTTTTTTTTTTTTTTCATTCCCCCTCCCCACTCCCCTTTTTTTGGACCTCAGTAATTTATCTGAAATATAAGACTTGTCTGAACTAATGCCACTACCCTAATTTTCCCTCAGCATTCCCTTATCGGAGGAATCTTTACTTGTTTATTGAAGTTTACTTATCAAGTTATGGACAAAAGTTGGTTTGGCCTGTGCTGGGGAATCTCCTAGTGTCCTGGAAAATCTGAATGAAAGTGGTTTAAAACTAACCTTATAGTTCAAACTCTTAGAAAGTACTTTATGTTGCTGTCCTCTAGTCCAGGTTTTCACCTGGTGTCTGGTAGATGGGCGTTCAGGCCTTACTTGAACATTATTAGTGATGAAGAACTCACTGTATCAATCACAAGGCAGTGTATTCTATTCTTGGACCTAGCTTGAAAACCTGAGAATAAAGTTTTTTTGGGTAGAAAGGTACAGTTAGTTTCCATATAATGCTCTTGGTCCAGCCTGCATAGAATATGCACAGAATAGGAAGTTGACACACTCATTCATTCGGGGAACAGTTACTGAGTGTCTGCAGTAGGGCAGATATTGCCGAGTACTAGTAGAACTTCTTGAAAGAATATTTTCCCTCAGAAAGCACATTGTGGGGAGAGTGAT
Organism: Bos javanicus; assembly: GCF_032452875.1. Taxonomy (NCBI): domain Eukaryota; kingdom Metazoa; phylum Chordata; class Mammalia; order Artiodactyla; family Bovidae; genus Bos; species Bos javanicus. The sequence goes on from NC_083870.1 coordinate 15,119,830, forward strand.
GGGAGAGTGACAAGAAGTAATCATAGAAGTGGTAAGTACGAAAAAAAGAGGTTTGCAAATAGTTTCTATAAGAACAAAGAAGATACATCCACTTTAGGACAGTCTTGCCATTAAAATGTGATAATTTGAAGTGAAGCCAAGAGTCCAGGATTTTCATAGAGAACAGTTAGTTTTTGATTTAAAAAAGTATATTAAGGTCTAATTTTGTAGATGCAACTTTTGTTTTCAGTACAGAATTTGTTAGTATAGTTTCACCATTTTACATATCCATACTTTGTGGATTGTTTGTGTTAATGGAAATACCTGTGTTTGTAAGCAACAATTGCAAACATTTACTGATCTAATAAATTACTATCTAATTTCATAGATGAAACTTTTATTTCATTGTATAGCAAATAAAGAGATTCAGGTTAATTCATGCAAGGTCGCAAGACTAGAGAGACACCCACTTGGGAAGCAAATACTGGTAGTTTGATTCCACAGTTTACTCTCAGCATCATGGTGTTCTCCCTCCCTGATGGTAATAGTAATAACTGACACTGATTAATTGCTTCCTATATAATTCTTATAACAACTCCATAAGTTTAGAAAGATTATTATTTTTTACAGTTGAGGAAACCTAAGTTTGGAGAGGTCACTCAGGCAAGATAACACACTGATCAGTAATAGAGTTAGGATTTGAATTCTGCCTTTCCAACCTGTCTCTCCCTTTCCACCTAGTGGGAGATTGTGCATTTGGTGTAATATACAGTGTTCATGATTGAACATGAATAAGTGAAAATATGTTTGAGGAAATGTTATTACCTTTAATAAGAAGGTGATAAGAACTTGCCTTTATCCTTTCAGGATGGAACAAAAGTGGGACTTGGAAAATGTTGCCCTGTAAGAAGAGAAGAACTACACTGACAGAGCCCCCACAGCACCAGGGCAACCAGGAGGAAGATGACTTAGACCTGCAGGCAGCTGGGAAACCAGAATCTGACCTGGGGTCAGTTAAAGACCTGGGGTCAGTGTCCCTGTCCTGGAGTCCAAGTCATGGCAGAGCAGCTGACCTTGAAGTGCAGGCTGCAGGAATTCAGCTTGGTATGGAGGACCCATCTTTAAGCTCTAGGATGCTCACTGAGGACACAAATGTAGCAGTTCTGGAAGCTGTGGATGTGGCCATCTCTCAGGAAATCACCCTAGCTTCCTTGGAGTCTTCCCAGCCTGTAAATACACACATTGGTAAAGGAAAACTCCAGGCCACTAGCTCAAGGAGAGGGAAGAAAATTACACTCAGACCTGGGTCAGTTACTCAAGAAGACAGAGGCGATCATCCTATCGCTAAGGAGCCTTTTTCAGAAGAGCCTAGTGAAGAAGTCAAGGCAGAAGGAGGTAAGACATGGAAGATCTTTGGCTTACATTTACCTTGTTAGTACCAGCTTGCCATTGCCTTTGCACTTGTCATTGCACTCTCTGCAGTGCCTTTACAAAACAGCATTTCTGAAAGGGGATGCTGGTTGGGTTTGGAATTGGAGCTGTGGTGCTTCTAAATGTCAGCACTGAACGGTATGATTATGAATGGGTAGAAACTTTCTTCTTCTCTCCCATTTCCTTGATCATCTTTCATATTCTTTTCTTTCCATTCTCTTACCTTTTCATTATTTCTGGAGGGATGAGCTGTGTATGTCCTTTTGTGATTTGGTGGCTATTTATGGAGTGGACCTTGAGAGACTAATACCTCTGTCATTTGGTTAGGCTCTCCAGAGATGTCGTAGTCCTTAGGACTTGAAGGATGCGTGTGGTTTGATAGAGTGATGGCATGGAGTATCTTAGGCCATGAAGAGCCTGGCAGAGGCAGAAGCAGAAGAGGTATGAGTGATCACTTGAGTGGTAGATTGGATTGTGAAGGGCTTTTTTTTTTTAATTTTAATTTTTGGCTGCACTGGGTCTTTGTTTCTGCGAGCAGGCTTTCTCTTCTTGCAGTGAGAGGGGCTACTCTTCGTTGTAGCGCAAGAACTTCTCATTGCTGTGGCTTCTCTTGTTGCGGAACATGGGCTCCAGGTGAACAGACTTTAGTAGTTGTGCCACGTGGGCTTAGTTACTCTGTGGCATGTGGAATTTTCCTGGACCAAGGATCAAACCCGTGTACCCTGCATTGGCAGGTGGATTCTTAACCAAACGACCACCAGGGAAGTCCCAGAAGGCTTTGCTTTTCATGCTTTGAACTTTTCCTGAAGGTTATAGCCAGTTAGTAAATAAAAGAAGCAGAAGGCATAGTTCTGATCTCAGAAAGCTCTTTTAGTCTAGTTGGGAAGACAAGACACGAGCGCATACTTTGTTTGGAACAGTTTAAGACAATATGTGATTAAGTGCTAGTGTGGTACAAGTAATTAGGATTTTTAAAATTGGAACTTAGTGGATTGATAAGATTTGATAGGTTGGGGTGAAGGAGTGGAAGTAGAATAGCATTTTCTATGAATACATGAAAGTGCTGTGTTTGTGAGGAAGGAAAGCAGGGTTTCAGGTGGAAATGATAGATCCAGATTACGACACACAGCCATGCTGTTATGCCATTGAGACCTTATAAAGCATTGCTGTAGGATGTTGGCAGTAAGGATAGAGAAGAAAGGTATATCTTAGAGATGTTGTTATTTAGTAGCTAAGTTGTGTTCAACTCTTAGCGACCCTATGGACTATAGCCTGTCAGGTTGCTTTGTCCATGGGATTTCCCAGGCAGGAATACTAGAGTGGGTTGCCATTTTCTTCTGGAGGGGATCTTCCTGGCCTAGGGAGCAAATCTGCATCTTTTGCATTGGCAGGGGATTTCTTTACCAGGGAAACACAGAGACATTACAGAGGAGGAATTAATATTTCTCAGAGGCTGGTACCATTTAAGATATCTGGGTTGGGGCATGGTGAAGCATGCTTTCCTGGGAAAGGTATTTGAAAGTTTTAATGAGTTTAGCTTTAAATATGTGAAGTGTGAGGTGACTTTGGGGCCATCATGGAAAAATGGAAAACTGAGATTAAAGTTTGGTAAGAGGTATGATTAGAAAAGTTTTAATTGTTCTTCTTCATAGAAAGGAACATGGAAGAAGATGACAGAGAAGGGAAATCTGGAGAAGTATCAGTAGTGAAAGTCAAGGAGGGTAGAGAGTTTTAAAAACAGATACTTCATTTAAAATTTAGTGACAAAAGAGATATAATGATGCATGAGAAAATACTGCATTAAAAAAAAAATTTATAAACCCGAGTCTGCTGCATTGGCAGGCCAATTCTTTACCGTGCAGCCACCAGGGAAGTCTAAAAAAATACCTTATATGAGGGTTGATGATTTTTAAGAGTAGATTTAGGAGTTTTGGGAAAAGGAAATTGAATGATGACATTAATGAGGGAAGGATGAAAGCCCAGGTGATAATTTGTGCAGTGGAGTGGAATTGGAAATAGCTTCTGCTGCTCAGTCGCTTCAGTTGTGTCTGACTCTGTGCGACCCCACAGACGGCAGCCCACCAGGCTTCCCCGTCCCTGGGATTCTCCAGGCAAGAACACTGGAGTGGGTTGCCATTTCCTTCTCCATGGAAATAGCTAGAGGGCAGCAAAACTATTGAACTTTTTCCTTGGCTTGGTTGTGTTTGTGACCTGAAGACAGGAAGAGGAAGATGCGAGATTAAAGTGCTAGAGAAGGAATGTAAAATTAAGCAGGAGTGTAAAGTCTCTGACCTGTTGAAGAGTGGAGTTTTTATTTTTTAGTATAACATGGCCAACCGCTGAGTACTCCCGACCCAGAATTGACAGTTGTTAAGATTTTGTTGCATTTTCTTTTAATATTTATTTATTTATTTGGCTGTGTTGGGTCTTGGTTGTGGCATGTGGGATATTTTTTACATTATGCAGGATATTTCATTGCGGTGCATGGACTCTGCAACTTTGTCGTGAGGTCTCAGTAGTTGTGGCACGCAGGCTCAGTTGCTCTGTGGCCGGTGGGAATCTTAGTTCCCCTACGAGGGATCAAGCCTGCATCTCCTGCATTGCAAGGCAGATTCTTAACCACTGGACCCACTAGGGAAATCTCTAGAGTTGTCTTTAATGGTAAGTTTATAAATGTTCAAGTGTAGGTAAAGTAAACATTTTTTAGAGTTTATCTGTAATACTGTTAATAATACTCCTCATTAAGCTGGGTCGGAATTCCCTAGTAGCTCAAATGGTAAAGAATCTGCCTGCAGTGCGGGAGACCTGGGTTCAGTCCCTGGATTGGGAACATCCTTGGAGAAGGGCGTGTCTACCCACTCCAGTCTTCTTGCCTGGAGAATTCCATGGACAGAGGAGCTTGGAGGGCTCAGTCCATGGGGTCGCAAAGAGTTAGATACGACTGAGTGACTTTTACTACCACTACTACTACATTAAGCTGGGTAAATGAAAGTTGATTCTCCCACCTTATAATATATCAATTAGCCGTATATACAAGTAATACCAATAAAAGAAGTACGTTATGACTCCTTTCTCCCCCCAAGTAACTTTTTTTTTTGCCAAATAGACCTGTCACATGAAAAGCAGGAAGGAAAAAGGAATATTGTAAATTCGTATATGTATGTGCATTTGGAAAATACTGGAAAATTGAAAGAAAATAATCACCCATAATTTTACTACTCAAAGTAATTACTGTTATAATTTAGTGCATATTCTTTTTGTTGTTTTGCTTAATTTAACATTTTGGTTTTTTAATTATCAAAATGTGGGGAAAAAAGCAGAAAAACATCTAGGTTATTTGGAAGTATCAGCACTGTGTTACAATTGATATATACTGTAAAATTGTTTCTAGACTGCAAGTGCTAGTGATTAAACCTTTCTCAGTAACGGTTTTTACCATTAATTCTCATAGAATTTTAATTGTTCTTTTAAAATTGATTTAATTTTTCCTTTAAGTCTTTTTCCCCCTTTCTTTGCCTTCTAAAAATGATTAACTTAGGCAGATTTCAACTTATAATTGGTTGGTTTTTACAGTTTTCAGCTAATTATTTTCATATTAATTTGAAGTTGTTAGGCTGGCAGTAAATGAGCTACAGCCATGCTCTCTAATAAGGCTTTTCCTTCTCTGTCTCTTACCCTTCTTGACTTCTCTTTCTAAGGTCTTTGGTATCTAGCACATTGAGAGAGGAAAGGAAGAGTGGGATCCTGAGGAGTTCTGTGAGAAGGGAGTTAAATTGAGAAGCACTGTGATGGGATCAGGGAGAAAAGTATTGCAGAGAAAAGGAACTTTTTCTCTATGTAGAGTATGGTGTAGCTGATTGGAATCGTTCCACATGTTTGAGGTGGAAAAAGTATTATTGGAAGCTCTATCTACCAAACTGAACTTTTGTATTTTGGTTAGATGTAAAGGTTCTGGTATGTTTGTTTTAAAAAATCATTTGTGTCAGTTCAATTTTTAAATGTTAGACATTGATTCTAAAAATTCTTAAAGATTGTTGATTAATGAGAAAGCTCTGCTGTGTGATTGAAGTTCCTCCCTCTTATAAGACATTTGCCTGAGAGGAACTTTTGATTTGTTGGATTTAGGATTCAACTCCTTGTGGTACAGTCCCTGTTAAAGCCACAGTTTTTAACCTTTTTGACACTGTGAAGTAATCACAGACTCCAGAAGTAAAGGAAATAAGATTAACAGTAAAAAGATTTATGGATTGAGTCATGCTTTAGTTGAAAGTAAAGGCTTTTTTTTTTTCTTTGTTGGAGGGAAGTGTCCTCCCCTTTAAAATCTTGTTTATGTCAGTTGAAGCTGCCAATGTTGATGGGATAGCAGTCGAAACAAGTACTATCTATTTTGAATGGAGTTCAGTATTAATAACAAATAACTTGATCTTTTTTTGACAAAAAATATTTTTTTGACTGTGTAATACACAAACATGGCAAAAAGTTCCTAAATGCAGAAAGTACGCAGGGAAAAGTTAGGCACCCTTTCACTTTGTCCTCTTTATTTTCCAAGTTACCTTCTCAGAAGCGATCACTGTTCAGCAGTGCCTTGTGTATATTCTACAGATCTGTGCACACACAGTCCTGTATATATTCTTTTCCCCATGAATCCAGATTTTAATGTTTGCTTTTGATATTGCATGCGTGTTTCTTTGTCTTTTTAATGTCCCTCATGAAAAAGGGAAAGAAAGGTAGCACTTACTAAGAGTTGATTTGAGGAGGGAATTCTGACTGTTCAGTTAGAACTCCGTGCTCTTGCTGCCAGGCACCTGAGTTCCATTGCTCATTGGGGAACAAAGATCCCACAAGCTGTGAGGCTTGACCAAAAAGAGCTGAGGTGAGGGAAGGAAAAAGTTGTGTAATGAACTGTGTGGCCGTGTGTTTACAGTGTTATGGTGATTTTTACTCTAATGCTCTGTAAGATTGATTTACAGAGTCATAAAGTTTAGGACATTTTATATATATATATATATCATTTATGGAGAAGGCGATGGCACCCACTCCAGTACTCTTGCCTGGCAAATCCCATGGACGGAGGAGCCTGGTAGGCTGCAGTCCATGGGGTCGCTAAGAGTCGGACACGACTGAGCGACTTCACTTTCACTTTTCACTTTCATGCATTGGAGAAGGAAATGGCAACCCACTCCAGTGTTCTTGCCTGGAGAATCCCAGGGACGGGGAAGCCTGGTGGGCTGCTGTCCCTGGGGTCGCACAGAATCGGACACAACTGAAGCGACTTAGCAGCAGCAGCGGCAGCATGTCATTTATAGTTGATATATAATCACTGATATATATTAGATATGTATAGTTGATACATGTATCGTTTATAGTTGATTAAATGTGGTATTAATGATCATCTATATAAAATGTCCCTTTGTCATCAGGAGCACAGCTCCCTGTCCTACAATTATGCATATGATTTTTTCATGGGAAAAAAATGCATAGCTCAAAAAATATATTAGAACTAGAAAGATCTTAGCAATTACTTAGTTCAGTTCCCTGACATTAAGGATGAGTAAATAGCATCTGAGCTTTGATTTCAGTATTTTTCTTAGGACACTGTCTTTAAGAGAGAGGAATGCCTATATAGTGAATGCATCATTATTGAAGTAATCTAACTAAAAAGGACTTTGTAACAAGATGCTGATTTCTACGACAGAGTATAATTGAGAATGGTCAAAGTGTTGAGCAGTATTTGTGATTCTTTCAGGAAAATCTCAAATGCATTCTGGAGGGGAGATGCCTTCTTTGCCATCAGACAGCCACTCTGCAAAACCTGCCGCCCCACCTAGGAAATCATCTCAGCCAGATGTCTGTGCCTCTCCTCAAGAAAAGCCACTCAGGACTCTAGCTCACCAAGCTGAGGAAGAGACAGAGGATGGTGGACTCTTTATTCCAATGGGTAGGCTTTCTTTTCTTCTCATTAAAAAGCCCCTCTCTTTATTGAACTATAATAGGCAGAAAACTGCAAATATTCCATGATATCCAAGTTCACTGAATTTTCAAAGGTTGAATACACCCGTGTAACCAGCAACCAGATCAAGAAATAGAGTATTACCAGTACCCAGAAGTTCTTCCTTTCAGTTACCACTGATACCTTACCCATCCAGATAAGGATAAGGATGGGTAACCTTATCTTGACTTCAAGCAGCATAGATTAGTTCCCTGTTTTGTACAGTATATGAATGGAATCATGAATGTATGTTTTTTGACTGCCTTTTCCCTCAGCATTATGTGTAAATGAGATTGGTCCACATTGTTGCATGTGCTTGCATTTTCATTGCTGTATAGTATTCCATTGTTAGAATATTCTGCATTTTCTTTATTCATTCAACTCTTTGCAGTTTTCTTTCTTTCTCTCTGTATGGTTGCACTAGGTCTTCGCTGGTGTTCAGGCTTTCTCTGGTTTTGGTCAGAAGGGGCTGCTCTTTGTTGTGGGCTTCTCACTGTGGTGGCTTCTCTTGTGGCAGAGCACAGGCTCTAGGTGTGTGGGCTTAGTTGCTCCACCGCACGTGGAATCTTCCCAGACCCGGGATCCAACCTGTGTCCCCAGCATTGGCAAGTGGATTCCTATCCACTGTACCACCAGGGAAGCCCCCTATTCATTCAGCTCTTAATGAGCATTTGAATGGTTTCAAGTTGTAGGCTACTCTGATTGGTGCTGCCGTGAACATTGTATTAGAAATCTTTTGGTGAACATTGGTGCCTAATATTTGTTGGGTGGAACTGCTAGGTCATAGGATTAGACCTCCTTCAAGTTTTTTTGAAATATATTTTTATTGTGAAATATAACATATACAGACAAATGAGTAAAGACTTCTTTATTTAGCTTAACAGTTTTAAACTGAACACTTCTCATTTCTTTTTCTTGTTAAAAATAATAGACCTCCATTGCTGTGTAAGTTAGAAGTTGTAATAGTGGATATCCATGTCTTGTTTCTGAACTTGGTCAAAGGTGTTCAGTATTCCTGTTTATGTGTAATGATAGTGATAAGCTTTTTATGGATATATTATTGTATCAGTTATAGAAAAATTTTCCTGGTTTTCTGAGCATTTTATCCCATGTTGAATTGTGTTAAATGCTCCTTAAAAATCTCTATTAAGATGATCATATGGTTTTTCTCCTTTATTCTGTTTTTTATTTTTGTTGTTTTTGTAGCTGGTCTGTGCAGCATGCAGAATCTTATTTCCCTGACCAGGGATCAGACTTGTTCTCCCTGCAGTGGAAGTGCAGAGTCTTAACCACTGGACTGCAGGGAATTCCCTCCCTTATTCTGTTAATGTGGAGAGTTACATAGATTCTTTTTAAATGTTTATTGAGGTTTATTGAGATGTAATTTTCTTTTTTTAACTAAAAATTTATTTTTAATTTTTTAAATTTTTGGCTGTGCTGGGTCTTCTTTGCTGCTCTCGGGCTTTCTTTTTGTTGAGGCATGAGGGCTTCTTATCGTGGTGGCTTCTCTTTTGTTGTGGAGCACAGACTCTAGGCACTTGAGCTTCTGTAGTTGTGGGCGGCAGGCTCTAGAGCATGGGCTCAGTAGTTGTGGTACAAAGGCTTAGTTGCTTCATGGTATGTGGAATCTTCCCAGACTAGGGATTGAACCCAGGTCCCCCGCACTGACAGGTGGATTCTTAACCACTGGACCGCTAGGGAAGTCTGAAATAGGATTTTTAATACAATAACATTTTTTAAGTGAGTTTTGAGAAACGTATATATTTGTGTAACTACCACTACAGTCGGGGCTTCCCTGGTGGCTCAGAGGTTAAAGCATCTGCCTGCAGTGCAGGAGACCTGGGTTCCATCCCTGGGTTGGGAAGCTCCCCTGGAGAAGAACATGGCAACCCACTCCAGTATTCTTGCCTGGAGAACCCCGTGGAGAGAGAAGCCTAGTAGGCTACAGTCCACGGGGTCGCAAAGAGTTGGACACGACTGACCGACTACACTTTCACTTTCACCACTACAGTCAATATATGGAACATTTCTCTCATTCCAAAAGTTCCTTCATTCCCCTTTGCAGTCCTTTGGGAACCACTGATCCCAATTTTTTTCATATAATCTTGTGTTTTCTACAATATTATACATTGGAGAAGGAAATGGCAATCCACTCCAGTATTCTTACCTGGAAAATCCTGTAGAGAGATGAGCCTGGTGGGCTACAGTCTGTAGGGTCACAAAGAGTTGACATGACTGAAGTGACTTAGCATGCACAATGTTATGTATAGATGTTATACAGTGTGTGTGGAACCTTTTGCATCTGGTATCTTTTTGAATTTTTATTGAAGTATAGTTGATTTATAGTATTGTGTGCATCTGATACCTTTCACTTCTTGTAATGCTTTTGAGATTAATTCATGTTCTTCATCACTGAGTAGTATTCTGTTGCATAGATGTACCACAGTTTATCTGTTCACCAGTTGATGGACATTTCAGTTCTTTCTCATTTTTACCTGTTACGATTAAAGCTACTATAAACCTTCACATACAGTTCTTTGATAGAAATAAGTTTTTGTTTTTCTTGGGGAAATGACTGTGAGTGGCTTTGCTGGGTCCTATAGTAAGTGTATGTTTGATTTTATATGAACATGATAAATTGTTTTCCAGAGTAGCTGTACCATTTTACATTCCCAACAGGAATATATGAGATTTACAGTTGGTCCACATCCTTGTGAGCAGTTAACAGACTTTGTAATTCTCTCTGTTCTACTGGGTGTGTTTCCTTATGGTTTAACTTGCATTTTCCCAATGAATAATGATATAAAGTATATTTTCATGTATTTATTGGCCATTTGTAGATATTTTTTGGTGAAATGTTTGTTCATTATTCTGTTGTTTGCCAATATTCCATTTGTAATTACTACATATTTTGCACAAGATACTTTGAAACTATGTATATATTCTTATTTCTCCTCAAATTTAACCCCCTCTAGTTTTAGCCTCTATTGCTTGATCACCTGCAGCAGTTACTGTGTTGTTCTAAAGGTGCTTTTTATTTCTTTTACATTTAATAATTGGAATTTTTCTGTAAAGAAGAACAGTCTCTTCTCCCTCATTTATTTATTCAGTTTTTATATGAGTGGGGACTCATGGATATTTGTTTCACTGTTTGAATTACAGTGCCATTTATCATTATTTATTTTGCCTTGTTAAGAGTGTTAGCCATGGGGAGCTACTTCGGGTTTTATTCTTATGGCTTATGCTTTCATATCATGTCAAGGAACATTTGCCTAATCCAAGGCTACAAAGGCTTCTTTCCTGTTTTCTTCTACAAGTTTCAGTTTTAAACATTACACTTAGGTGTATATGCTCCATTTTGAGTTAATTTTTATATAATGTGTGAGGTATATTTGAGATTCTTTCTTTGCTTATGGATGTACAGTTGTTTCAGCCCTATTTGTTAAAAAGATTTCTTTCCCCATTAAATTACTTCTGCATCTATGTGAAAAAGTCATTTGGCAATTTTGTGTGGGTCTTTCCTGGACTCTCTGTTCTATTCTGTTAATCTATGTATTAATATTTAAGCTTTCACCAGTATCACACAGTCTTGAAATCAGGTAGTCATGAGTCTTCCAACTTTTTTTTTTTAATACTTTAAGCTATACTAGGTACTTTGCATTTCCATATAAATTTTAGAATTGACTTATCATTTTCTTCAAAAATATTTTCTAGGCTATTGATTGATAATGAATCTATGAATCCATTTGGGAAAATTGCCATTTTTTTGGCCATACTGTGGGTCATGCAGGATCTTAGTTCCCCGACCAGGGATTGAACCTGTGCCCTCTGCATTGGGAGCACAGAGTCTTAATCACTGGACCGCCAGGAAGTGCTAGGAAAGTTGCCATCCTAACAATACTGAGTGGACTAATCCGTGAGTAAGATATCGCTGTGGTGAGAATGGGCACCTTTTCTTTTGTTCCTGACCTCTTACAGGAAATGCACTCCATTTTCACCACTAAGCTGGAGGACATTGATCTATAGCTATTGTTTATCAGACTGAGGAAGTTCTCTGCTATTCCTGGTTGTGGAGAGTTTTTATCATGACTCGATGTTGGATTTTGTGAAAAGTTTTTTCTACATCTCTTGAGATTATCTTTTGTTTTAGTCTGTTGATATGAATTATCTTGATTGATTTTCAAATTTCAAAGCATTTTTACATGGCAGGGAGAAATCAACTCTTGATCATGATATAGGTGTTTGTTTTTTTTTTAATTGCAGGATTTGATTTGCTAGTATTTTGTTAAGGATTTATGGGTCTGGTCTGTAGTTTTCTTGTAATGTCTTTGGTTTGGGGATTCGGGTAATGCTGACCTCATACAATGAATTGGAAAGTGTTCTTTCCTCTTGTGTGTTTTTTTTGTTTTTTGTTTGTTTGTTTTTTGAAGACTTTGTGAATTGGTTTTATTTCTTCTTTAAATGTTTTATTGAATGCACCAATGAAGCCGTCTGGGCTAGGAGTTTTCTTTGTAGGATGTTTTTAACTATGAATTCAATTTCTTTAACAGATAAAGGGCTATTTAATGATAGCCCTTTGTTCTGAATGAGCTTTGACAATTGATGTCTTTCAAGGTATTTGTTCCATCTAAGTTGTTGAATTTATTGGTATAAAGTTTTTCGTAATATTTCTTGGTCATCTTTATTTCGTTTCAGGTTTCTTTCTTTCCTTTCTGGCAGTGCTGGGTCTTCGTTGCTGCTTTCGCGTTTTCTGTAGTTGCAGTGAGCAGGGGCCACTCTACTTGTGGTGCTTGGGCTTCTCCTTGCAGTGGCTTCTCTTGTTGCAGACCCTGGGCTCTGGGCAGGCGCATGGACTTCAGTCGTTGCCGCACGTGGGCTCAGTTGTTGCGGCTCACAGACTCCAGAGCAAGGCTCAGTCGTCATGGCTCGCGGGCTCGTTGCCGAGGCTTGTGGGATCTTCCTGGACCAGGGATCAAATTTGTGTCCCCTGCATTGGCAGGCACATGCTTAACCACTTTTGTCATCTTTTTAATGTCTTCAGGATCTATAGTGATATCTGTTCTTTTATTCCTGATGCTGTTAATTTATACCTTTCTCTTAATCACTCTAGCTAGAACTTCTTCAAAGAACAAGGTTTTGGTTTCATTAATTTCTCTACTTTTCTGTTTTCTATTTCACTGGTTTTTGCTGTTGTCTACTATTTTATTCTGTTTCCTTGTTTTGGGTTTAATTTGTTCTTTTTCTAGTTTCTTAAAGTGGTAGCTTAGGTCACTGATTTGGAGCTTTTCTAATACTACTACAGGATGTATCAGTTTTCCTTTCAAACAACAGAAATTTATTTTCTCACACTTCTGGAGCCTGGGAAGTCCAGTATTAGGTGCTGGTAAATTCAGTTTTCACCAGAACTTTCTTCTTATAGACAGCTGCCTTCTTGTTACAACTTCACACGACCTTTTCCTTGGTGCATGTGTGTGAGAGAGGGAGTGAGCTTTCTGATATCACTTCTTATAAGGACACTCATCCTGTGGGACCAGAGATTCACCTTCTGGACTCATTTAACTTTAATTACTTCCTTAGAAGACCCATTTCCAAATATAGCCATACTGGGGGTAAGGCTTTCAGAGTATGAATTTTGGGGGGACACACACATTCGAATTTTCTGTACGGGATTGCAGTTCTGTACAGGATTAGAGACAGGGAAGCCTGGCGTGCTGTAGTCCATGAGCTCGCAAAGAGTTGGACGTGACTGAGCGACTGAACTGAACTGAACTGGAGTCCTGTTCTGTGTTGTTTTAGAACCTGGTTTTTTAAATGTAGTTTTTATAGTTATAGAGTACCATAAGGCTTACAATAGTAAAACAAAAATCCACTGGAACTTTTTAGAAATGTGTTCTTTCATTTCCAAATATTTGAAGACTTCCCAGTTATTTTTTTGTTACTGATTTCTAATTTAATTCCCTTGAGTTCATGTCACACTTTGTATGATTTCAGTACTTTTATATTTATTGAGGTTAATTTTGTGGCCCCAATATAATCTTTATTGGTAGCTCTTCCCTGTGTATTTGAGAAGAATATGTTTTCTTTTGTTTTGAGATAACACTGTTTTATAAATGTCAGTTAGGTCAAGTTGATTGATAGCATTGTTAGGTCTTCTCTATTTTTACTGATTTTCTTTTGGTCTCTTCTGACAGTTATTGAGAAAGGCATATTGAAGTCTCCAACTTTAATTGTATATTTGTCTATATTTCCTTTCAGCTTTGTCAGTTTTAGCTCTACATGTTTTATTTATTTATATTAATTTTTTCTTCTTATTTAACATGTTTTGGCCACACCACATGGCATTTAGGATCTTAGTTCCTGTACCTGCTGCTCTGGAAGTGCAGTCTTAACCACTGGACCACCAGGGAAGTTCCTAGCTCTCATGGTTTATTTTTTTTAATTAATTAATTTATTTTAATTGGAGGATAATTACTTCACAGTATTGTGATGGCTGTTGCCATACACCAACCAACATGAATCAGTCACAGTTTACATGTGTCCCCCATTCTGAAACCCTGCCTCTTCTCCCTCCCCACCCCATCCCTCTGGGTTGTTCCAGAGCATTGGCTTTGGGTGCCCTGCTTCGTGCATTGAACTTGCACTGGTCATCTGTTTTACATATGGTAATATACATGTTTCAGTGCTATTCTCTCAAATTATGCCAACCTTACCTTCTCCCACAGAGTCCAGAAGTTTGTTCTTTGTATCTGTGTCTCCTTTGCTGCCCTGCATGTAGGATCGTACTGTTTTTCTAAATTCCATATATGTTTTAATATACAGTATTTGTCTTTCTCTTTCTGATTTACTTCATTCACTCTATATAATAGGCTCCAGTTTCATCCACCTCATTAGGACTGACTCAAATGCATCCCTTTTTATAGCTGAGTAATATTCCACTGTGTATATGTACAAGAGCTTCCTTCTCCATTCATCTGCCAGTGGACATCTAGGCTGCTTCCACGCCATAACTATTGTAAATGATACTGCAGTGAACATTGGGGTACATGTGTCTTTTTCAGTTCTGGTTTCCTCTGGGTGTATGCCCAGCAGTGGGATTGCTGGTCCTATGGCAGTTCTGTTTCCAGTTTTTTAAGGAATCTGCCCCTGGGCGGGTGGACATGCCAGGGACCCTAGTGGGGAAGGGGCGGGGGTCGCCCCTTTATTCTTCCATGCCCCCGCTGTGGCTCACTGCAAGCTCATGCGCCGAGTGTGGGTGGTCGGCTGTCCTTGCCATGGGTGGGACAGGTCCCGTGGGCCCTTGGTGATCACCTTCCTTACCCCTTCCTCACCTTGTGGGGTTCTGCTGCCACCACATGGGGTGTGTTGCTCCACTCCCTGCGCCCTGCAGGCCTGGCTCCTTGTGTTCCCGTAGGGCTTCCCTGATAGCTCAGTTGGTAAAGAACCTGCCTTCACTGCACCCTGGTTGGATTCCTGGTTTGCAAAGATCCACTGGAGAAGGGATAGTATACCCACATCAGTTTTCTTGAACTTCCTTTGTGGCTCATTTGGTAAAGGATCTGCCTGCAATGTGGGAGACCTGGGTTCAATCGCTGGGTTGGGAAGATCCTCTGGAGAAGGGGAAGGCCACCCACTCCAGTATTCTGGCCTGGAGAATTTCATGGGGTCACAGAGAGTCGGACATAACCGAGTGACTTTAACTTTCACTTTCCACACTACAGAGATGTAGTGGTTGTACCAGTTTGCATTCTCACCAACAGTGTAAGATTCCCTTTCTCCACACCCTCTCCAGCATTTATTGTTTTTAGACTTTTTGAAGATGGCCATTCTGACTGTGGCTCAGATCATGAACTCTTTTTTGCCAAATTCACACTTAAATTGAAGAAAAGTGGGGAAAACCACTAGACCATTCAGGTATGACCTGAATCAAAGCCCTTATGATTATACAATGGAAGTGAGAAATAGTTTTAAAAGCATCTGAATGCAGAGTTCCAAAGAATAGCAAGAAGAGATAAGAAAGCCTTCTTCAGCGATCAGTGCAAAGAAATAGAGGAAAACAACAGAATGGGAAAGACTAGAGATCTCTTCAAGAAAATTAGAGATACCAAGGGAACATTTCATGCAAAGATGGGCTCGATAAAGGACAGAAATGGTATGGACCTAACAGAAGCAGAAGATATTAAGAAGAGGTGGCAAGAATACACAGAAGAACTGAACAAAAAAGATCTTTACGGCCCAGATAATCACGATGGTGTGATCACTGACCTAGAGCTAGACATCCTGGAATGTGCAGTCAAGTGGGCCTTAGGAAACATCACTACGAACAAAGCTAGTGGAGGTGATGGAATTCCAATTGAGCTATTTCAAATCCTAAAAGATGATGCTGGGAAAGTGCTTCAGTCAATATGCCAGCAAATTTGGAAAACTTAGCAGTGGCCACAGGATTGGAAAAGGTCAGTTTTCATTCCAATCCCAAAGAAAGGCAATGCCAAAAAATGCTCAAATGACTGCACAATTGCACTCATCTCACACCACTAGTCAAGTAATGCTCAAAATTCTCCAAGCCAGGCTTCAGCAATACGTGAACCGTGAACTTCCAGATGTTCAAGCTAGTTTTAGAAAAGGCAGAGGAACCAGAAGTCAAATTGCCAACATCCGCTGGATCATTGAGAAAGCAAGAAAGTTCCAGAAAGACATCTATTTCTGCTTTATTGACTATGCCAAAGCCTTTGACTGTGTGGATCACAATAAACTGTGGAAAATTCTGAAAGAGTTTGGTCTGATATGGGAATACCAGACCACCTGACCTGCCTCTTGAGAAACCTGTATGTAGGTCAAGAAGCAACAGTTAGAACTGGACATGGAACAACAAAATGGTTCCAAATAGGGAAAGGAGTACGTCAAGGCTGTATATTGTCACCCTGCTTATTTAACTTATATACAGAGGACATCATGAGAAATGCTGGGCTGGAAGAAGCACAAGCTGAAATCAAGATTGCCCAGAGAAATATCAATAACCTCAGATATGTAGATGACACCACCCTTATGGCAGAAAGTGAAGAAGAGCTAAAGAGCCTCTTGATGAAAGTGAAAGAGGAGACTGAAAAAGTTGGCTTAAAGTTCGTCATTTAGAAAACTAAGATCATGGCATCCGGTCCCATCACTTGACGGCAAATAGGTAGGGAAACAGTGGAAACAGTGGCAAACTTTATTTTTTCGGGCTCCACAATCACTGCAGATGGTGACTGCAGCCATGAAATTAAAAGACGCTTACTCCTTGAAAGGAAAGTTATGACCAACCTAGACAGCATATTAAAAAGCAGAGACATTACTTGGTCAACAAAGGTCCATCTAGTCAAGGCTATGGTTTTCCCAGTAGTCATGTATGGTTGTGAGAGTTGGACTCCAAAGAAAGCTGAGCACCGAAGATTTGATGGTTTTGAACTGTCATGTTGGAGAAGACTCTTGAGAGTCCCTTGGACTGCAAGGAGATCCATCCCGTCCATCCTAAAGGAGATCAGTCCTGGGTATTCTTTGGAAGGGCTGATGCTGAAGCTGAAACTCCAATACTTTGGCCACCTGATGTAAAGAGCTAACTCATTGGAAAAGACCCTGATGCTGGGAAAGATGGAGGGCAGGAGGAGAAGGGGACGACAGAGGATGAGATGGTTGGATGGCATCACCGACTCAATGAACATGGGTTTGGGTAGTCTCCGGGAGTTGGTGATGGACAGGGAGGCTTGTCATGCTACAGTTCATGGGGTTGCAAAGAGTTGGACATGACTGAGTGACTGAACTGAACTGATTCTGACTGGCATGAGATGATACTTCATTGTAGTTTTGATTTGCATTTCTCTAATAATGAGTAAAGTTGAGCATCATTTCATGTGTTTATTAGCCATCTGAAAATCTCTTTTGGAGAAATGTCTGTGCAGTTCTTTTGCCCACCTTTTTATTGGGTTGTTTGTTTTTCTGATATTGAGCTGCATGAGCTGCTTGTATATTTGGGGGATTATTAATTCTCCTGGTTGCTCAGATGGTAGTGTCTGCTTACAATGTGGGAGACTTGGGTTCAATCCCTGGGTTGGGAAGATCTCCTGGAGAAGGAAATGGGAACCAATTGCAGTATTTTTGCCTGGAAAATCCCATGGATGGTGAACCTTGTTGGCTACAGTCCATGGGGTCCCAAAGAATCAGACAGGACTGAGTGACTTCACTTTCATTTTCACTTTCTTTGTCAGTTGTTCTGTTTGCTGTTATTTTCTCATTCTGAAGGTTGTCTTTTCACCTGGCTTAGAGTTTCCTTCCTTGTGCAAAAGCTTTTAAGTTTAATTAGGTTCTGTTTGTTTATTTTTGTTTTTATTTTATTACTCTTCGGGGTGGGTCATAGAGGATCCTGCTGTGATTTATTTCAGGGAGTGTTCTGCCTATGTTTTCCCCTAAGAGTTTTATAGTTTCTGGTCTTACATTTAGGTCTTTAATCCATTTTGAGTTTATTATTGTATAAGGTGTTTGAAAGTGTTCTAGTTTCATTCTTTTACAGGTAGTTGACCAGTTTTCCCAGCACCACCTATTGAAGAGACTATCTTTTCTCCATTGTATATTTTTGCCTCCTTTGTCAAAGATAAGGTGTCCATAGGTGTGTGGATTTATCTCTGGAGTTTCTATTTTGTTCCATTGATCTAGATTTCTGTCTTTGTGCCAGTACCATACTTTCTTGATTACTGTAGCTTTGTAGTATAGTCTAAAGTCAGGAAGGTTGATTCCTCCAGTTCATTCTTCTTCTCAAGATTGCTTTGGCTATTTGAAGTCTTTTGTGTTTGCATACAATTGTGAAATTACTTGTTCTAGTTCTGTGAAAAATACTGTTGGTAGTTTGATAGGGATTGTGTTGAATCTATAGATTGCTTTGGGTAATATAATCATTTTCACTATACTGATTCTTCCAATCCAAGAACATGGTATATTTCTCCATCTATTTGTGTCATCTTTGATTTCTTTCACCAGTGTTTTATAGTTTTCTATATACAAGTCTTTTGTTTCTTTAGGTGAATTTATTCCTAAATATTTTATTCTTTTTGTTGCAATGGTGAATGGGATTGTTTCCTTAATTTCTCTTTCTGATTTTTCATTGTTAGTGTATAGGGATGCAATGGATTTCTGTGTATTAATTTTATATCCTGCAATTTTACTGTGTTCATTGATTAGCTCTAGTAATTTTCTGGTGGCATCTTTAGGGTTTTCTATGTAGAGAATTATGTCATCTGCAAACTGAGAGTTTTACTTCTTCTTTTGCAGTCTGGGTTCTTTTTATTTCTTCTCTGACTGCTGTGGCTAATCAAAAAACCTCCAACAAAAAGCCCAGGACTAGATGGCTTCACAGGTGAACTCTACCAAAAATTTAGAGAAGAGTAACACCTATCCTACTCAAAGTCTTCCAAAAAATTGCAGAAGAAGGAAAATGCCCAAACTCATTCTGTGAGGCCAGCAATACCCTGATACCAAAACCAGACAAAGATGCCACAAAATAAAGAAAACTACAAGCCAGTATCACTGATGAATGTTGATACAAAAATCCTCAATGAAATTCTGGCAAATAGAATCCAACAATGTATTAAAAAGATCATACATTATATCCAAGTGGGCTTTATTCCAGGGATTCAAGGATTCTTCTGTATTTGCAAATCAGTCAATGTGATATACTGTGTTAACAAATTGAAAGATAAAAACCATATGATTACTGAATAGATGCAGAGAAAGCCTTTGGCAAAATTCAACACCCATTTATGATAAAAACTCTCCAGAAAGTAGGCATAGAAGGAACATACCTCAACATAATAAAAGCCATATCCGACAGACTCAAAAGAAACATCGTCAATGGAGAAAAATTTAAAGCATTTCCTCTAAAATTAGAAACAAGACAAGGGTGCCCACTCTCACCACTACTATTCAGTATAGCTTTCATAGTTTAAAACTCTTGTTTTCATGTACATATGCCTAATAACATACATTGATTGTTTTGTTTTTTTTTTAGTATGCGTTTATTTGGCTGCACCCAAGTCTCAGTTGCGACACGCAGGATCTTTAGTTGTGGCATGCGAACTCTCAGTTGCTGCACTGTGGGTTCTAGTTCTCTGACCAGGGATTGACCCCGTTCCCTCTGTATTGGGAGGACAGAATCTTAGCCAGTGGACCACCAGGAACGTCCCTACATTGATTGGGTTCTGAAGTTAAAACAAATTAGCATTTCATGGATAAACCCATTTGGTCATGATGTATTAGATTTTCTAATATACTGAGGTTTTTGTGTCTTTGTTTATGGAACATATTGGCTTTAATTTCTTTTTCATGTGTTGGTATTAGGACTATACTGACCTTATAAAATGAATTGGGAAATTTTTCATCAGTATGTATTCTCTGGAAGAGTTTGTAGAAGACTGCTGTTATTTCTTTCTTAAATGTTTTGTAAGAATTAACCAAGAAAGCTAGCTAGGCCTGGAGTTTTGTCAAAAGGCTTTTAAGTTTTGGATTAAATTCTTTAATAATTATAGGATTATTTAGATTTCCTGTTTCTTTTTATTTCAGTTTTGGTAAGTTGTGTTTTTCAAGGAATTTGTACATTTTCTCTGAATTGTCAAATATGTTGATACAAAGTTGTTTGTTAATACTCATTTTGGAATGTCTTTAAGATTTTTATTGAGGTCATCTTTTTATTTCTAATTTTAGTATGGTCCTCTTTTTGTGTCTTATTTTTTGTTGATAAGTTTTGCTAGCAGTTTATCAATCTTTTTAAAGAACCAACTTTTTTGCTTTCTTTTTAATTTTTTATTTTATATTGGAGTATAGTTAATTAACAGTGTTAATTCAGGTATATAACAAATTGATTCATTTATACATGTACAAGTATCTGTTCTTTTTCAAATTCTTTTCCCATCGAGGTTTTTATGTAATATTGAGCAGAGTTCCTTATGCTGTACAGTAGGTCCTTGTTGGTTATCTTTTTTATTTTTTGGTCACACTGTGTGATCTTTGTACCCTCCATGTGGGATCTTTGTACCAGGGAGGGATTGAACCTGTGCCCCCTGTAGTGGAAGTGTGGAGTCTTAACTACTGGACCACCAAGGAAGCCCCTATCCATTAAAAAATTTTTTATTTACTTACTTGACTGCACTGGGTCTTAGTTGTGGCGTGTGGAATCTTTTTTCTCAAGTTTTAATTTTATATTGGAACATAGCAAGTTAACAGTGTTGTGGTAGTTTCAGGTGGACAGCAAAGGAACTCAGCCATATGCACACATATATCCATCCTCCTGTGGCATCTTTGATCTTTGTTACAGCATGCAGGATCTTTTAGTGTGGCATGTGGACAGTTCCCTGACCAGGGATCGAACTAGGGCCCCCTGCATGGAGAATGCGAAGTCTTAGTCACTGAACTACCAGGGAAGTCCCCATCCATTTAAAATATAGCAATGTGTACATGTCAGTCCCAAACTCCCTAACTATACCTCCCCTCCACCTTTCCCCACTGGTAACCGTAAGTTCATGTTCTTTTGTATCATTTTGGTTTTGTTTTGTTTTAATTGCACACACAAGCAATATCATAAGATGTTTGTCCTTTGTCTGGTTTGCTTCACTCAGTATGAGACTCTCTAGTTCCATCCTTATTGCTGCAAATGGCATTATTTCATTCTTTGTGATGGGTGAGTAATATTCCATTGTATGTATGTTCCACATCTTCCTTATTCATTCGTCTGTTGGTGGACATTTAGGTTGCTTCCATGTCTTGGCTTTTGTAAACAGTGCTGCAGTGGCAATTGGGGTGCATGAATCCTTTTGGACCGTGTTTTTCTGTGTATGTATGCCCAAGAGTGGGATCGCATTGGGAGGCAGATTCTTAACTACTAAGAGAAGTCCAATTTTGTCTTCTTTTATTTTTCTTTCACATGTTGCTCTATAGATTAACAATATACAGTCTTTGAAATTACTATAGTCTATCTTAAATTAGTACTTTTATCACGTCAAACAATGTAAGAACTTTACAACAATTTTATTCCATATATCAGTTTCTGCCTTTTGTGATGATACTGTATTTTACTTCTTCATTTGTTTTAAACTCCATGATACTTGTTTTTTTTCTTTTTCGTTGAAGATTTATCTATTTATTTATTTTTGGTTGTGCTGGGTCTTTGTTGCTGCGCGGGCTTTTGTCTAGTTGTGAGTGGGGACTGCTCTCTAGTTACGGTGGGTTTCTCATTGTGGCTTGTTGCAGAGCATGGACTAGGGTCCTCAGGCTTTGGTAGTTGCAGCACGTGGGCTCAGTAGTTACGCTCCTGGGCTCTAGAGCACAGGCTCAATAGTTGTGGTGCATGGGTTTAGTTACTCCGAGATGTGTGGGATCGTCCTGGACCAGGGATGGAACCTGTATCTCCTGCATTGGCAGTTGGATTCTCTACCACTGAGTCACCAGGGAAGCTTCTGAACACCAGTGGGTTTTCACTTTTTATCTCTTTAGGATTGTAGAGTTACTTGAATCTGAGATTTGATATTTTCTCAGTTAAAAAAATCCTGGTCAATATTTTAAAAATATCATTTCTGTCCTCTTTTCTCCTGGTGTTCCAGTTATATGTATGTTAGATTTTTTTCGCCATGTCCTGTATACATTTTTCTCTACATTCTTTTCTTTCTTCCTTCATGCATCAGTTTCTGGTGTTCTGTAGTCTAGTTCACTAGTTCTTTGTTTTGCTGTGTCTACTTTATTTAATTTTTCATGCCAGTTTAACACTGTGGATTCGATTTCTGGTGAAATTCTCCATCTTTTCCTTTATTTTCTTGAATGTATTAATCATAATTATTTAAAAATCCCTTTTCCTGTATCTGACTCACCCATAGTTCTTTCTTGTTTTTAGTGTCACCTGTGACCGTCCTCCACCCCCTGGTGTTTTGGCCTTTTGGTTCTGTTTTTACTATGCTGTAATTTTCGATTGGATAGTGGACAATGTGGGTGAAAAATTCTAGAGGCTTTGGTGTTATCTTCCTCCAGAGATGATTATGTTTTCTTCAAGCAGGCAGATAATTTTAGAGGGTGAATAAAATTCAGCCTGCTGCTGCTGCTAAGTCGCTTCAGTCGTGTCCGACTCTGTGCGACCCCATAGACGGCAGCCCACCAGGCTCCGCTGTCCCTGGGATTCTCCAGGCAAGAACACTGGAGTGGGTTGCCATTTCCTTCAATGCATGAAAGTGAAAAGTGAAAGTGATTTGTTTTATGCTATATTAAGACTTCTTTGTTTCAACTTTCTGCTTATTTCTAGATGGTGGCCTGTATTTCTAGTGGGTGACTCCTGGGGTTTCATCACTTACTTAGTTTAGCAAGAATGCTGCTTTCAGCTCGGATTCTCCTTATGTGCTTCTCTTCTCTGAAGGATGACAGCTTCTTAAATCATGTCTGTAGAGGTTGTTAGCCAGTGCCTTCAGACTGTGTATATATTTTATTCTGCTTTAATGTAATTTTATAGTTTTATATTATTCCACAGTTGTTTTTGGCACGAAGGTTTCATCTGATAAAAAATACATTGTTGTGGCCAGAATCAGAAGTCCTGGGTGTGTGACAGAGCTGTTAAGCGGCTTTTTTCATACACCAAAGCAGCTTTGGTGATTCAGCTATTACAGAAGCCACCCATATTTTTATTGACATCATCCACTTTACAGTACATTTACAGTGCAGATTTACTTTCAATTTATTGCTTGCCTTGTTAAATCTGCTCCTTAGCAAATACCTTGATTTTTAGCCATATCCCACCTTTTTCATAAAAGGAAAAATTAAATTTCCTTCTGTATTCTAGTCTGATTTTTATAGAGCAGCTTCCTTTAAAATTTTTTTTAATTTCAGTTTTTTAAAATTCTGAGTCAGTGGTATTCCAGTATTTTATTTTATTTTATTTAAATGTTTACCAAGTGAGTGCTGGTTCACCCAATTTATTCACCTCTGGAGTGGAAGTATAGGAAGATATAAAGCCTGCTTATAAGAGACAAGGTCTATGGAGAAGCCCTGAAGTTGCTTTCCCCAAATAACAAATTTGATTCAAGAGGGAAAAAAAATGATGGAAAACATCTCATCACACAAAATTCGGTGATGGTGTCTCTGATAGTCACTGGCCAGCAGTGGAAAAGGAGAAACCCAACAGCTGCTACGATTTATTGAAGGCTGCCAGCACAGCCCAGAGCATCTCCGTGGCGCTGTGCTTTGTCCCCTTCACCTCAGGGTCCAGTTCTACTAGGTCCTTGGCTCGATTCATTGCCATATCATACTTGTCATCTGTCAGAGAGGAGCAGACATTCTCTAGCACGTCGGAGGAGTGGGCTAGCACCAGCAGTGCTAGTGTTCGCTTGTCCATACGCTGAGGGTCATTTACCCACCGCTCTAGGACACTATCTTGAAGTTTTTTCACTAGTCGTTGCTTCTCTGTTGTATTGGTCACTGGGTGAGTAGTCATGTCAAATAGGAGGAATTTCTGCTTCTTCTCAGTGGTTAGAATACCCTTCTCTACTAGGTTCTTTGCAATTCTCTCTCTCATATTTCTCAGCTGGTACTGTAATTTGAAAGGGTTCCAGGTCTCACCTGCCAGTGTGGATATAAGAGACGCAAATTTGATCCCTGGGTTGGGAAGATCCCCTGGAGGAGGGTGTGGTAACCCACTCTAGCATTCTCTCCTGGAGAATCCGGTGAGTAGCTCTATCTGTGTTTGGACAGTTTCTGTGGGTTCAGTTGCTTTGATGTGTTTGAGAGTTTCATCCACGAAAACATCACCCATTGGGCTATCTGACTTTAGCAGTACCTTTCTGTCTAGTAGTTGCTTCTTACGCATGGTTGGGGGTTCTAGATAGATTCGACCTCACATAGCCGGCTCTATCAGGATGCCGCCTTGCGGGCCAGATGATATGCAGTCGTTACAGAAAGATGTGTAACCTTCTTTATCTTTTAGTCCCAGGAGCAATACTTCTTCCATAAGGGTGAGGCGGATATCCTTAGAGTCTCCAGTGTCCTCATTGTCTTGATTTCGGTCTTGATTCATGTTTTCCTCACTTTCTACCTTCTTTTCAGAATTCTTCCCTACCTCAGTACGACGGGCCCCGTGAGTTAAGGTGGTCATTCTCACCTGTTTCTGACGTTACTCCTGGGTTACAGCCAAACGCAGGTTGCAGCTTGCGCTCTATTTTATGGGGACATTTGTCCCCACCCCCACCCCCTACCCCCATCCTGCTAGGTGAAAAACTTCTCATCCACGCAGAGAGAACAAACTTCTCCAGTATTTTAAAAGTAAAATAAAAGGTTAGTTCTAAAACAGAGTAAGAAGTAATTGAATTATCTGTTCTTTCTTGGATTGTCTGTGCAGTGTATTGGAATGTATTAAATTTTTCTTATAGACCCACATTCCCTATTAAACTCAGCCTTAAAACCAGAAATCAGAGGAGAAATGGGTGTGATGTGATTTAGGAGGATGTAGTTAATTGGGATGGTCTTACCCCACAGTCATTACTTTGATTCTTGTAAGATGACCGTTCTAAATGGGAGTTATGGTTAACTCCAATGCTTTTTCCATTAAAAAAATATTTTCTGTAGTAAATTTTATTATTTCCATTTTAATCCTGTGATAACTTTTCTTCTCAGTGCTTTTAATTTGTTTTTTATTTGTCTTCATTGTATTTTTATTGGGGTTAATAAATGTTTTTCAGTGTGTATTTTAAAGCAGTATTTCTCAAAATGTGGTCTGAAATCCAGTGCTAGTTGAGAACTGTTACTGGTTTGAAACAAATAATTCATGGAAACTGAGACTAAAACTTTAAAAATTTGACATTCGTAACATTGTAAAAATTGAAACATTTGACAGTATGGCTATATTCTTATTTTATAAAAATGTGAGTCTACAGTGGATTTGCCACAGAGAGTTTGAGAAGCACTGTTTTAAAGGATAATTTGATTACTCATCACCTGTCTATATATAATTTTATAAATTTTTAGCTGCTTCCATTGTAAATTTTCTTTTTTTGGTCTTTTATGAATTTTGGTTACATTTTGTAGGTTTAATTTTGTAATGAAGGTTTTTAGTTATTAGGTTACTTTTTAGCTAATAACATACTTTATTATTTCTAGTATAATAGGAATAGTTTTAACTTGTGTCTTTCAAACTTTTTTCTCCTGAATTAGTTTACAGTTGACAGTGTTACTAACAACTCGATAGGTTATGAATATGAAACTGAATCAAAACTTCCTCGGGTGTCAGAAATCCTCTTCTTGGTCTGCATCTACTGGGTCTTTGTTTAAGTGCTGATGAATTGAGGAGGGAGAGGTGGGATTACAGAAACCAGGAACTGGCTAGATTGGTCTGCATGAGAAAGGATCCCAGAGGGAAGGGAAGAACAAAGATGAGATTTAAGAGTGGTGAGAGAGAGAGGAGCTTTGGAGTTTATGGAGAAAAGAGGTAAATGCGGTGAGAAGACAGACTTTGGGAAAAGATATGAATACAAAGGTTTTCGAAAGTTTTGTTGTGTATTATGCTACATGATTCCCCTTTTGCTGCTTTCTCAAGTGACCGTCAGTAAAGAGCTTTATCACTTTATCACTTCTGATGTGCTCTAGAGTTTTATATTTCTTTTGCATCTATCACTGTGTTGGGATGTACCTCAGGATAGTCCACTTTAGTTTGTTACACAAATGTAAGTTGTGTATGTTTGAATTCTACCTTTTGTTTTTTAAAAGTCATTATCAGTTTTTTTCTATATTATTAAAAATTCTTTGTAGTCATTTTTAACTTGTTGTCCACTCCACCCCACCCCCCAGGCTCACATAAAAGGGACTGAACCTAGTGTTTGGGAGATGTTCTAACTGACCTTCATGCCAAGGCAGCAACAAAAGCCTCTTGAAAGATGAGGGGTAGGTGGGTGGCATGCATGCATGCATGAAGTCCATTCTGTCCATTCGACAGGTGGTATTTTTAATGACTCAGTTACAGTCCAGTATATGGGTGTACCACTTCACTTAACCATTCTTTTTTCATATCGCCTGTGCACACAAAAAGTGGTACCTGCCTTTTCAGTAAGAATGAATGAAAAAAAAAAGAATGAATGTTGCTTACTGCCAACCCACAAGCCACTGTAGCTGCAGCACCCTCCTCACCCCAAGGGTGTGCCCTGAGGAGAATTCAGTTAAGAGAAAAAAGGATACTGGCCCTCGATAGTAAAGATGCATAGCTAATAACTCCAGTGAACCCACAACTCTTGCATCTTCCTTTACATAGAAAAGCAGTAAAGTCATTAACTTGAGATGTCATTTTTTGCAGTTAGCAGTAATCTTTTGACGTTCAACTACATATCTGTTTTTTCAGCAAAAACTTTTGTGTATCCTGGGTTCTCCTTTACCTCTATGGTGCAGCTCCTCAGAACCATCTGAGAGGCTGTCTTCAAGGCTGTAGTCCTCAGTAAGGATAATAAACATAACTTGCAACTTTCAGGTTGTGTGCTTTTCTTCAGTTGATATTTGGGTGTTTTCCATGTTTTTGCATAAGTAATTGGTGTTGAGATAAATACCTTGTTTAGTCTTTACATGTGTTGTTGTTCAGTTGCTCAGTTGTGTCCAACTCTTTGTGACCCCAGGGACTGCAGCATGCCAGGCTTCCCTGTCCTTCACCATCTCCCAGAGTTTGCTCAGTAATTACATACGGAGTTATTTCCTTAAGAATTGAAAGTTGAAAGTTATGAGCACTTATCAAGTTCTTCATATATATTCATAAGTGAAAAAGCAGTTGTTTGAAGTTACTAATTTTAATTTTCACAGAATAAATATTGCCAGAGTGCAGCTTGCAGGTCATAAAGCCTTTTTAAACCAAGAAGATTGTCTTGATGTTAATTTTCTCTAATCCCTTGTTTTCATTTGGTAGCAGACCAAAAAGTTTCAGAGAGATGAGGCCCTCATTTTGGTATTGTGTGATAGTCTACCTCAAGATTTGCGAGAATTCTCCAAGCCAGTCTTCAACAGTATTGTGAACCAACAACTTCCAGATGTTCAGGCTGGATTTGGAAAAGGCAGAGGAACCAGAGATCAAATTGCCAACATCCGTTGTATCATAAAAAAGCAAGAGAGTTCTAGAAAAACATCTACTTCTGCTTTATTGACTACACCAAAGCCTTTGATTGTATGGATAACAACAAACTGGAAAATTCTTAAAGAGATGGGAATACCAGACTATTTTACCTGCCTCCTGAGAATTTTGTATGCAGGTCAAGAAGCAACAGTTTGAACTGGACATGGAACAACGGACTGGTTCCAAATGGGGGAAGGAGTACGTCAGGACTAAATATTGTCACCCTGCTTGTTTAACTTCTATTCAGAGTACATCATGTGAAATGCTGGGCTGGGTGAAGCACAAGCTGGAATCAAGATTGCTGGGAGAAATATCAGTAACCTCAAATATGCAGATGACACACCCTTATAGCAGAAAGCAAAGAAGGACTAAAGAGCCTCTTGATGAAAGTAAAAGGAGAGTGAAAAAGTTGGCTTAAAACTCAACATTCAAAAAATGAAGATCGTGGCATCTGGCCCCATCACTTCATCATGGCAAATAGTTGGGGAAACAATAGAAACAGTGACAGGCTTTATTTTCTTGGGCTCTAAAATCACCACAAATGGTGACTGCAGCCATGAAATTAAAAGACGCTTTCTCCTTGGAAGAAAAGCTACGACCAACCTAGACAGCATAATAAAAAGCAGAGACATTACTTTGCCAACAAAGGTCCATCTAGTCAAAGCTATAGTTTTTCCAGTGGTCATGTATGGATGTGAGAGTTGGACCATGAAGAAAGCTGAGCGCCGAAGAATTAATGCTTTCGAATGGTGGTGTTGGAGAAGACTCTTGAGAGTCCCTTGGACTGCAAGAAGATCAAACCCCAGTCAGCCCTGAAGAAAGTCAGTCTTGAATATTCATTGGAAGGACTGATGCTGAAGCTGAAACTCCAATACTTTGGCCTCCTGATGCAAAGAACTGACTAATTGGAAAAGACCTTGATGCTGGGAAAGATTGAAGGCAGGAGGAGAAGGGGATGACAGAGGATAAGATGGTTGGATGGTATCACCGACTTGATGGACATGAGTTTCAGCAAGCTCCGGGAGTTGGTGATGGACAGGGAAGCCTGGCCTGTCCATGGAAGTCCATGGGGTCACAAAGAGTTGTGCAAGACTGAGTAACTGAGCTGAATAATCAGGAAGCTTTTCCTTTTATCTGGTTATATATGTGCTCCTTTCTTGTCAAACAGAGGTACTTTATCCTCTCCACCCTTTTTAATATGATTCAGAGTGGATGTTTTTATTGGTTTGCTCCTTGTCTTTCTCTTTTCTAAACTCAGTAATATAATAATAATGATAAATTATATTTATATAATATTTCATGGGTTATAAGGCACTTTGATAGATATTATTTCACTTAATCTGCATGGCATCACTGGTGGGAAGATACCTGTATTTTACAAAAGAAAAAAATTAAGAATCTGTTGCCAAGGTAACCCAGTTAAGTTGTAGGTCTGAGACATAAGCCCTGGACGTCTGATGTATATTATCTGGGCAGTATAGAGTAATAATTAAGACAGTTGTAGAACTGAAGTGCTTGGCCTCAGAATGTGGCTTTGTCATTATTAGCTCTTGGGAAAGTTTCTTAATCTTTCTGTCTCACTTTCTTCCTCTGTACAGTGGGGAAAAGAGCAAGCCCTACCTCATAAGGCTGTCATGAGGAATCAGTGAAGTAATGTGTATAAAGTGTGTAGAAGAATGCCTGGCCTACTAGGAGTATTCAATGAATGTTGGGTGTTGCTACTGTGTTCTTACCACATCTGGCACTCTCACCACTGTTCCATCACAGCCTTCTTTGATTCCAGGACCAGACAGCCGGCAGGTGGTTTTTCTTTCACTGTTGACTTTTTGGGTTGTGTTCTGGGAGCAGTGGCTTTGGTATTCAGGTGATGTTCTTGGTTTATTTGCAGAAGAGCATGACAGTGAAGAAAATGAGAAAAGGCGAAAAAAGAAAAAGGGTACCAAGAGGAAAAGAGATGGCAGGGATCAAGAAGAAAGGACTTTGTCTTGTGACCTGAAGCTGGATGACATGCTTGACCGCACCTTAGAGGACGGCGCCAAGCAGCACAACCTGACCGCAGTCAACGTGCGAAACATCCTCCATGTGAGTGCGGCTGGGGCAGTTGTGTAATGGGAGTGCAGCTCTTTCACAGGAAGCAAAGGGAACTTTGCAGTCTTGGTATGTGAATTACTAATTTTATGAGTTCCTGGTGGTAAAATATTCTACATTTCAAGGTAGCTTTCTCTTTGCATTTGGCACGAATTTGAAATGTGAACACACGTGGAAGAACTTAATTGGGAGGATAAAATGTTCCTCAGCTTCCTTCCACTGATTTGATTATTTCTTGTTTAGCAGATTCGAAGATAATGGGAGATGATAATGTTCAAGGTGGATTTACTCTTGTGGGTGGATATGTCTGAAAAGATGCCCAGTTAACAGTTCACAGTACTTTGCACATAAGCAAATTATCTTCTTTGCTATGTGGAAGTACAACTGTTTATAAGACTGCTGTTGTTTATTACTGTTTCTCTTAAGCAGATAGTTAACTGGAGAATTTTTTTTTTTATGTGCGCCATTCCTGTTAGTATCAGCTAATGAGGTTGATCCATTTGCTTACTACATTGTTGGAAGCTGTGTGCTTCTCTCCAGAACTTGCTTCTTTGCTTTCAGTTGCCTTGCTTTACCTTAATCTGAAGCCATTTGAGTATCTAGCTCTCACTTATCCTCTACATATATCTAGCAGAGTTACATAGAGATGAGTATTATCTAGATAATACATCTTTGTTTCATAAAGTGAAATTTCCTCTTTCTCCAGGAAGTAATCACAAATGAACATGTGGTAGCTATGATGAAAGCAGCCATCAGTGAGACGGAAGATATGCCAATGTTTGTGAGTAGTTCTTGTTCTTCTAGTGTCATGAGGCAGAGCTGTCTATAAACTGGCGAAGTATAGGAAGGAGGTCATTTGGAAGTTTGTAAATAATGTAACAGTTGGGGACAAACTCAGTCACTCCTTGATTTTTATTGACTATTTTCTTCTCATTTTCCTTCTTAGGAGCCCAAAATGACACGCTCTAAACTGAAGGAAGTGGTGGAAAAAGGAGTGGTGGGTGTTCTGTTTTTTCTTTGTTGTATATTTAGCTTTGTTAATATTATCTAATTCCAGGTTATTTGTAGGGCAAAAAACTGTAGGAAAGATTTATTATGATCTAGGTTTTCCTCTTAAAGAAATAGTTGTAAAAGGCAAATAGACATGTGGAGATGGAATATATGAAATTATTGTCATAGTTTATTTTTATTTTAGTTGCTTTTTTGGAAGTGCTAGGTAGATAACTTTTGGAATGTTTGAAAGCAATGAAGAGGACAGTTTTTCTATTCGTGTTGTCAGATATGTGGCAAAGTGATTAAGGTAGTATATTTCAAATTGTGTTTCAGGGAACAGTTTTATCACGATCACCCTAGTATGGGTCCCTCACGAGTGTTTAATGAAAAATATGTATTTTGGGGCTCACCTCAGACTGAGGAATTGGGACCCATGGGTAGGGCCTGGGAATATGCATTGTTGAATACTAAGGTATGAGAGCCACTTGAAGACTTTTGAAGCACTCTGATATAGTACAGCAAGCTCTTTGATGCTGGGGACTATGTTTTCTTCTGCTTAACAAGCACATGTCCAGCTTGTGCTGACCTTTTGTGACAAGGCAGGAGATAGTCCTGAGGGAGTCCATTCTATCTCTGATAGTAAGGAAGATTTGCCTCCTGGACCCAAAATACATATTATAGTTTTTGTCTGTTTGTCTGATTCTGTTCCTTGCAGCCCTGTCGAGGAAATACCTGTTCCTCTTTCATATGACCTTTCCTCTAGTTGAAGAATACTAGTATATCTTCTCATAACATTCTTTTCTTGCTAAATGTCCCCCAAATTAAAAAAGAATTTTTTTTTGGCCAAGTTGCACAGCACATAGGATCTTAGTTCCCTAACCAGGGATCGAACCTGAGGCCTCTGCATTGGAAGGTGGGTTCTTAACCACTGGACCACAAAGGGAAGTCCCATGCATTGGCTTTTTTTTGACAATCACATCATATCTGTCTAATTGACTAACTCTGCATAAAGTGAAATTTCATTTTCGGGAAAGTAATTACAAATGAACATGTGGTAGCTATGATGAAAGCAGCCATCAGTGATACAGAAGTTACATGAAGTCTGCCTGACATAGAATCTAATTAACATTAATTCCATATTTGACTTGGGGAAAAAAAACCCAAGGAGATCCAAACCAGGCTCTAGATTATGTTTACCAACCATGTATATAATTGCATTGAAGGTAGACATCCCAAGACTGTAGTTTACATGGGGAGCAAGGTTTAAAGTCCATCTCTCTTGCTTTTTAATGCTTAATAGACTGACTCCTTCCTGATGGATTTGGCAGTAGGGAAATCTGTTGGTTTAAAAACAAACATGAGACGAACTATGGACCTGAATCACATTACTTCCTTTACCCTATATTAGGCCTGGCTACACAGAGCTAGATGAATAGTTACAACATAGCAGGGCTGAGAAGATATGGAGGAACTAAGGATTCTTGTAGAGACAGAACCTAATGACCTACTGGAGTTTGTTCATGATGATTTTGTTTGGGTCACCATTAGATGGTCAAGAAATTATATACTCCAATTACACACTCTAATGGCATTTTGTCAGAAGTATAAAAGAGATTTTAAAGGATTCTTTAAAAAACTTTCACCTCTACCAACTCTATTCTTTAAAAATTAAGAAAAAGTTGAAAGAATTTTAGAGTGAATCTAGATTCCATCTAGACTTAACAGTTGTAAAATTTTGCCATATTTGCTTTATGTGTATATATACCTATTTTTTTTCCTGTACTATTTTGAAAAGTTGTGTACAAATTGATACTTCACCCCTAAATCCTTCCCTGAGAACTTTCCACAGCTGGTTTTTTGGAGGCATACTTACGGTAGCTTTATGTAATTGATTAAAAAAAAATTACAATTTATGTGATTGATTATTAATTGATACAAAGGCTGCTATTGCCTATAATATCATAGATTTGTGTACTGTGGTTGTTTACAAATAGTTTTCACATTTATTATTCTATGTGAACCCAAGCTGTAATATAAAGTAGGCAAGACAGACACTTTGTTCATTTATGGGTAGTACAGATTATTATTAGGTTTAAGGCAGAAATGCTAATGGTGGGAAAAGATTTGTCTCTCCTTTTCTTCTGCCAAGCTCTGATGAATGTTTGAGAGTGTAGATCAGTACCCCTACATCACTGTGGTTACATGTTAGTCCCATGGCTCCTTGTGATGGTAGAGAAGTAAAAATGAAAAACGGTCCATTTTAGTTAAGAGAACTTACCTATTTATATTCTTTGTTGGTAGGTAATTCCAACATGGAATATTTCACCAATTAAGAAGGCCAATGAAATTAAGGTAAATTTGGAAGAGGTAATTCTATTCTTCTCAAGAAGGTAAATTTGGAAGAGGTAATTCTATTCTTCTTAAGAAAGACTTCATTAGTCTCAAAACCCTTTTATTTGTTAACTTTTTTTGGACCTATATATTTAGTTAAATTTCAGCTTTGGTTTTTTCCATTCTGTTACTCTTAGGTTTGACTCTCATGCTAAATTAAAAATTGTTTTTTAAAATTTATTTATTTATTATTTTATTTTTGGCTGTGCTGGTTCTTTGCTGCGAGGGCTTTGCTCTAGTTGTGGAGAGTGAGGGCTACTCTCCAGTTGTGGTGCGCAGGCGTCTCATCGCAGTGGCTTCTCTCTTTGAGGAGCCCAGGTTCTAGAGCTCAGGCTCAACAGCTGTGGCGCACAGGCTGCGTTGTGCTGCAGGGTGTGGGATCTTCCTGGATCAGAGATTGAATCTGTGTCTCCTGCATTGGCAGGGGTTTCTTTACCACTGAGCCACAAGGGAAGCTCCTAGAAATTTTTTTTAACTCTTGACTCTTATTGCTTGCTTTAGCTGCTTATGCTCTTAGGATTTCTTTTTACCTGCTCTGCTTTCTTCCCTTTAATTTCCAAGTACATATGATTCATATTTTCTAATCAATTTATTTTATTTATTTCTATAATTATACTTAATGCAGCCTCCTCAGTTTGTGGATATCCACCTTGAAGATGATGATTCCTCAGATGAAGAGTACCAGCCAGATGATGAAGAAGAAGATGAGACTGCTGAAGAGGTCAGTGGCTACCTGTGTGAGTGTTAGTTGGTAATATAGAAAATTTTTGGTTCCACAAGGCAGACTGTACTTTGCTTCCTGAGTAATATCACTTGTTCTATACAGAGGGTTGAAACACAGTACTTTTTTTCAACTCTTTTCTTTACATAAATCTAAGACTGACTCCTTTTCATGTTCCCTTGATTTTTTGCGTGTCTTGTATTATGAAATATAATACACATATAATGTGTAGAAGTGTGCATAGGATAAAACAAAAACTATACAGCTTGAATAACTATAAAGCTAATCCTCATTAAACTTCCTTAAAGTCATTAAATGTAATGTTGCCAGACACCTCTTATCACAATCACTTCTCTTCCCCTACAGATAACCACTATCTTGACTTTTTGGTAGTTACTTCCTTGCTTGACCTGGGTTCGATCCCTGGGTTGGGAAGATCCCCTGAAGAAGGGAAAGACTACCAACTCCAGTATTCTGGCCTGGAGAATTCCATGGACTATACAGCCCATGGGGTCGCAAAGAGTCGGACACGACTGAGTGACTTTCACTTAATTTCCTTGCTTATCTTTATGGTTATATCACCTAAATATACAGCTCTATACACTATGTTCAGTTTTTTATTGTTTCTGAAACTTATGTAAATGGAACCATTAGTGTATATATTCTTCTGTGTGGCCTTTTTAAAATTTGGTTCAACACAAGTCATTTGAGATTTTATGTTTGCTTGTGGCTGTAGTTTTTTCATTTTCATTATAGCTATGTAACAAGTCTGTTTTTTAATGTGTTCTTTGACTTGTTTATTAAAGGATTTTAAATCAGTGCCTTACAGTTTTGCAGAGGTTATGACACTGATGAGTATATGGTGATCAGATCCCTGTTCCTACTTCAGAAAATTAAGCTTCTATTTAAATTTTATTCTTTTACTCTGACTAATTCAGTGATTGATATTTTATGATTCATTCTATTGAGATACTTCAGACTCAGTAGAATGAGGTGGGGGCATAAATATGAAAGTGAACTGGATTTGTTTTGTAGAGTTTATTGGAAAGTGATGTGGAAAGCACCGCTTCATCTCCACGTGGGGCAAAGAAATCCCGATTGAGGCAGTCTTCTGAGATGACTGAAACAGATGAGGAGAGTGGCATATTATCAGAGGTAAATCCATACCATGCTAATAAGATAACTCAGAAATACTGTATAAGTAGATTATTTAACTGTATAAATAGATAGTTTCCCCATGGTGATTCTGAGCTGTCACCTGTTGCCAAACATGATTCAAGATCAGTAACCGTGCCATTACCTTCCTTGTATTTGTGACTAGTTATAACTGAATTTCCACGTCCTTTAAGTCAGTGAAGGGTTAAGAGAAAACTGGAACTCAGTGACAGGGAGAAAGATTTTTGAGTTTTTGTTAAGGGTTCAAATATGAGTGACTGGCAGGGTTTCTATTCTTCTACCCTTCTCTTTTTTGTATGTGTTTTCTAATATTCTAAAGCCATTTTATTTCCCATCTTCAGTAACCTGAGTAGCATCCTGTTGGCTTCATTGGAAATAGGATGAAACCTATTAGATTAATGTACTTGGCAATGTCTTTGTTTTTTTCTTTTAACCTCTATCTGGCTGGGAAGAGAAAAATTGCTAGCATGTGAAAGATGTGCTTGTCTCTTCCTGCTTCTTTTTTTCCTCCCACTTTTCCTCCCCTCCCCTCTTTCATTTTCTAACATAGTTGCCTCTTTTAATTAGGCTGAGAAAGTGACCACACCTGCCATCAGGCACATCAGTGCTGAGGTAGTGCCCATGGGGCCCCCGCCCCCACCAAAGCCCAAACAGACCAGGGATAGTACCTTCATGGAGAAGTTGCACGCAGTAGATGAGGAGCTGGCTTCCAGTCCGGTCTGCATGGATTCTTTCCAGGTGAATGTAACTCTAAATTGCTGAGAAAGCGAATGGAGTAATTTGTTGTTGCTCAAATTGGGAAGGGAGAACGGAAGATACTACATTCTGATATAATAAGTTTGTGTCATGAAATTGTAGGTCTTTGGTACTATTTGGTTTGTAGTATTTTATTGTGAGAATGGCATTTCCGAAGGAAGGAATAAAGGTATGTGACAGCATTTTTTAAAAAAATCATTTATCTGTTTGCACTGTGTGGAATCTTTAGATGCCGTGTTCGAACTCTTAGCTGTGGCATGTGGGGTCTAGTCCCTGACCAGGGATTGAACCTGGCCTCCGGCATTGGACTGTGGAGTCCTAGCCACTAGACGACCAAAGAAGTCCCGCAGAGAGAATTTTTAAATGTGGAACATAGAAACAGCCTTCAGCCAGATTCCTCAAAATTAAACTTGACCACAGTTGCTTTAACCTCTTCTCCTTCTTTCTCTTTGTACACATTTTTTTTTCCTGAGTCACTTTGGAGTGTGCTGCAATCATGATGCTCCTTTACCCCTAAATACCTTAGTGTATATTTCCTAAAAATGAGGACATTTGATTATGACAATAAGGATGTATAATATTATATATAAAATCTATTAAAGTCCTTATTTGGATTTTACCAATTGTCCCAATAGTCTTTTGTATAAACCCAAGGAAGAACAATTTCTTTGTGGTCGAGGATCTAGTTTAGGATTCCATGTTGTATTTAGTTGTCCTGTCTCTTACACACTTTTAATTGGGAACAGTTTCTCAATCTTTTTTTGTCTTTCATAACCTTGACATTTTTGAACCTTATGAAGCAGTTATTTAACAGACTATTCCTCTATTTTGACTTTTCTAATAGTTTCTCATAGTTTTATTCAGGTGATTTACTTTTGGCACAGATATCCCGAAAGCGATGTGTCCTTTTCAGTGCAGCATTTCGGGAGGCACGTGACTTCTGTCATGTTAAAGTTGATCATATGGT
The DNA here is from genome assembly GCF_032452875.1 of Bos javanicus. NCBI lineage: Eukaryota > Metazoa > Chordata > Mammalia > Artiodactyla > Bovidae > Bos > Bos javanicus. The sequence goes on from NC_083870.1 coordinate 15,156,452, forward strand.
TAAGGTGGTGTCTGCTTTTTTTCTCCTTGCTGTAAAAATGTTATTTTTCCATTTTAAAATCAATTAATATGTATCTTTTTTTTTGAGGTAAAACATCTTTTCACCCACTTATTTTAGCATCCATTGCTTATTCTTGATTGAAACAATCATTACTATGGTTATTGTCAAATGATGACCTTCTAAATCCCATCATTAGCTAGTTCTATTTTTGATAAGTTTAAGCATAAATTTTATTTATAAAACTATTTTATATTGGAGTATAGCCAGGTAATAATGTTGTGATAGCTTCAGGTGACCTAGGTAGTTCTTTTTAATATTTAGGTTTTCCCCAGTAGTCTTACCAGTCAATGAAAAATATGTCTGTCTTAAAATTTAAAAACAGAATATTGAATAAAACAGCTCTGAAAGGACCATTTAATTTTTTAAATTTTTATTAAAAATTAAAAAAAAATTTTTTTGGCTGAGTTGAGTGGCATGCAGGATCTTAGTTCCCCAACCAGTGGTTAAACCTGTGCCCCCTGCAGTGAAAGTGCAGAGTTTTATAATCACTGGACTGCCAGGGAGTCCCAGGGGTCACTTAATTTGATCACCCTACTTTGGAGTGAATGAGTAATTGTGTTGGGATATAATAGTTCTTATGTAATCATTTATTCATACACATACTGAATGACTGAAGGTGGGGAATAACCGTGTATGAGACAGAAAAGGTCTTTCCTCTTCTACCTTATTGTCTGTTGGAGAGAGATAAACCATAAATGCATAAATTATTTCAGAGATGGGTAAGAAATGAACTAAATAAAAGCAAGGAAATAAGGTAGTGCCTATTGTAGTGCTGTACATAGGATGATTAGAAAAGTCCTTGAGGGTGCATTTGAACTGAGATATGAATAAGCAGGAGGCAGGCATCTAAATTTTGCCTGGAGAATCCCATGGACGGAGGAGCCTGGTAGGCTGCAGACCATGGGGTCTCGAAGAGTCGGACACGACTGAGCGACTTCACTTTCACTTTTCCCTTTCATGCATTGGAGAAGGAAATGGCAACCCACTCCAGTGTTCTTGCCTGGAGAATCCCAGGGACGGGGGAGCCTCGTGGGCCGCTGTCTATGGGGTCGCACAGATTCGGACACGACTGAAGCGACTTAGCAGCAGCAGCAGGCATCTAAAAGATCTGGGAACATTTAAAAAAGCTTTTTTGTGATATTTTCTGATTTAATGTTAAAAATGTCCCTTTGGCTAAGCTGTGGGAAATGAGCTATAGGAGAGCAAGAGAGGAAACAGAAATCTGTTGGGATATTATTGTAGTAGTCTAGGGAGAACTTCCTAAATAGATCTACAAATTCAATACAACCCCTTTCCAAATGCGAGCTGCTTATTTTGCAGAAATTGACAAGCTAATCCTAAAATTCACATGGAAATGTAAGGGACCCAGAATAGCCAAAACAGTCTTGAAAAAGAAAATAGATGGAAGTCTGTACTTAGTGATTTCAAAACTTATTGCAAAGTTACTGTAATCAAGACAGTCTTGTCCTGGCATAAGAATAGACATAGACCAGTGGAACAGAATTGAGAGTATAACAATTAACTCTTAGGACTTCCCTGGTAGTCGGTTAAGAGTGCACCTGCTATTGCAGGGAACACAGGTTCAGTCCCTGGTCTGGGAAGATTCCGTACACTGCAGGGCAGCTCAGCCCCTGCGCCATAGCTCCTGAAGCCCGCATGCTCTAGAGTCTGCTTGCTGCAACTACTGAAGCCCTCATGCCTTCCAGCCTGTCCTCCACAAAAAGAGAAGCCATCACAATGAGAAGCCCACGTACCACAACTGGAGAGTAGCCCCTGATTACTGCAGCTAGAGAAAGCCCTTGTACAGCAGTGAAGACCCAGTGCAGACAAAAATAAAGGAAAAATTAAAAAAAAAAAAACAAAACCCTATTAATTTGTAGTCAGTTAATCTTTTAGGACTTCTGTGGTGGCTCAAACAGTAGAGTCTGCCTGCACTGCGGAAGACCTGGGTTCGATCCCTGGGTCAGGAAGATCCCCTGGGTCAGGAAGAAGGAAATGGCAACCCACTCCAGTATTCAAGCTTGGAAAATCCCATGGGCAGAGGAGCCTGGTGGGCTACAGTCCATGGGGTTGCAAAGAGGTGGACACGACTAAGCGACTTCACTTTGAACTTTTTAATCTTTAACAAGTGTGGCAAGACCAATTAATGGGGAAAGAATAGTCTTTCAACAAATGGTGCTCCAGTAACTGGAAATAAATTCATTTGTGTCTTTTTTTTTTAAGATTCCACATGAGTAATATTATATGTTACTTGTCTTTCTCTACCTGACTTGATTTACTTAGTATGTCCATCCATGTTGTTGCAAATGGCATTATTTCATTCTTTTAAAAAATATACTCTGAGTATCTTTTAAAATATATATATATATTTATTTGGCTGCATCGGGTCTCAGTTGTAGGATATAGCATCTTTGTTGCATCATGCAGGATCTTTCATTGTGGCACACGAGCTCTCTAGTTGTGGCATGTAGGCTCAGCAGTTGTGGGGTGTGAGCTAAGTTGCTCCACTGAGATCTTAGTTCCCAGACCAGGGATAGAACTTGATTCTCCTGCATTGTAAGGCAGATTTTTAACTACTGTACCACCAAGGAAGACCCCATTACTTCTTTCTTTTTTTTCTAATGTTTTATTTTTTTAATTTTTTGGCTGCACCGTGCAGCATATGGGATCTTAGTTCCCCAGCCAGGGATCGAACCTGTGCACCCTGCAGTAGAAGCCTGGAGTCATAACCACTGGACCACCAGGGAAGTCCCCCTTTTTTTTGTTTTTAATGCCTGAATAACATTCGTTTGTATATATGTACCACATCTTTATCCATTCGTCAGTGGACATGTAGGTTGCTTCCGTGTCTCGGCTGTTGTAAACGGTGCTGCAGTGAACATGGGGGTGCGTATATCCTTTTGAATCTTACTTACAAAACAGAAACAGATTCACAGTCTTAGAAACAAACTAATGGTTACCAGGGGGAAGACTGGGGGCGAGGGCTGGACTGGGAGTTTGGGATTGACATGTACAGACTGCTGTATTTAAAACAGGTGACGAACAGGGACCTACTGTATAGCAGCAGGGGCCTCTGCTTGGTATTCTCTAATAACCTAAATGAGAAAAGAATTTGGAAAAACAATAGAAAATAAACGAAAAACAATTGGTGCTGCAACAACTGAAAATTCATATGTGAAAGCATTAAGTTTGATTTTACCTCAAATCACACTCAAAAGTTAAAATAGATAACTCGCCTAAATTTAAGAGCTAAAACGATGAAACTATTACAAGAAAACAGAGTGAATCTTTGTGACCTTTGATTATAATACTGTAATAGGTAGTGAACTCTTATAACTCAACAATAAAAAGACAACCCAATTAATCAGTGGGGAAAAATATGAACACACAATTCTCTATTTCTTTCCTTTTTTCTCAATAAAAAAGAATGAAGTACTGATACCATGCTACAGGATGGATGAACTTTGAAAACATGCTAAGTGAAAGCAGTCAGAGACAAAAGGCTGCATATTGTATGATTCCTTTTATATAAAATTTCCATCATAAGCAAATCATAGAGTCAGAAAGATTAGTGATTATTAAGAGACTGGGATGAGGGAAGAATGGGGGGCATCTGCTAGGAAAAATGGAGTTTCTTTTGGGAGTGATGAAAATGTTTTAGAATTAGATGGTGGTGGTCATTCAAGTGTAAAACCTACACAGTTATGCACTTTAAAAGAGTGAGTTTTATGGTGTGTAAATTTTATCTTAATTTAAGGATGACATCAAGTTTTTTGTTCGTTTTTTTGTTGGTGATGGTGCTGAAATTTTGGTTTTAAAACTGATGTCATTATAAGATACAAGGATATATTGTACAACGTGGGTAATATAACCAGTATTTTATAATAACTATAAATGGAATATAACCTTTAAAAAAAAGAGATTGGTACTACCACCACCAACAAAAAACAACAAGGAAAAATAAAAAACAGTTGATGTCATTGTCCTTAATGTTTCTCAAAGAATAATAAACCCAAATGATTTCGAGAAAAGACCTTGTGGTTTAAGCTAAGAAGAGAAGCACACAGGGTATGATGAAGTTTGGAGAAGCTGAAAGCATCAGGCATCCAGTGATAGACTTTTGTTTCCTTCCCCACTGTCTAGCCCATGGATGACAGTCTCATTGCTTTCCGAACTCGCTCTAAGATGCCACTGAAAGATGTTCCCTTGGGGCAGCTAGAGGCAGAGCTCCGAGCTCCAGACATCACCCCAGACATGTATGACCCCAATACAGCAGACGATGAGGACTGGAAGATGTGGCTGGGAGGACTTATGAATGATGATGTGGGGAATGAAGGTAACTGCTTTTGTTTGCATTTACTGTCCTCTCTGTCCATGGTCTCTATGGTGAAATTTTCATTAGTTAAAATCTTAAGGAAAGGGATGTTTTCAGTTGATTTAATTTTGTATTTAACAGTATACTCTAAATCAGTAGTTAAATCCCCCCTCCCTTTTTTCTGTTAAAGAGTCTTTTGGGGAATCTTTTGATTGCTAAGATTCTGCCTCTGAAACATAAATGTACATATAATTTTATATATGATTGCATGAGAGCACATCATTTTACTCAAAGACTGTCGTGTTAGTTAAGATTCTTCCTGATGCAAGTGAAAGAATCCTAACTCTCAGCTTGCTGAAGGGCAAATAAAACCAGACTTTGGAAAGGGCAGAAAAGCCTGCAGTGGAATTGAGGCAGTTTAGGCCCACTTTCTCTCTCTACAGCTGTTACCTGTACTTCTTTTTGTCAGTCAACTCGATTCTTAAACCTTTTTTTCTACAAGGCTGGAAATATGATCATATGTACACCATTCACTTCTTGCTTTGTTCCCACATCAGAAGAAATCTCTTCTACAGGCTCTAGTTTTAAAAGTCCAGAGGAGCAACTGTGGTTTGGTTTGATCACATACCCACTCTCTTGGTGTTGCGTGGCTTTGATAGGAAGACTGTTTAGGCATGGAAGTCTGTGACTGGCAGCACCTCATAAACAATGGCTGGGATAAGCAGTTACTCAAAAGAAGTGGTAGTGTTTCCAGAAGTAGGGAAGGAGAATTGATCAGACACAAGCAACTTTGACTGCAGTCATACGTGGTGTAAGAATCCTTGCTGCAACCCTTATTTGTTTTAGAATATAAGTAAAAGTTCTTTCTTTAAAACAGTGAAATAAAGATTGTTAAAATTGTTTTTGGTGATTTTTTTTTTAAGTGTACTGTAGTGAAAATCAGGTATCACATCATTTTGTGCAGTGTTTCTGTAAATGTAGAGGAAATGAGAGATTGCCTTAGTTTGTAGTGATTTCCAGATGATTCCTTACCCCTTTGAGAATGTGCTGAAAGCTATGCAGCCACTCCCTGGAAAAATGTCCACATCTACATACATGAAGATTTCTTATGTCACTTTCTTTGGGGAGATTTATAATTTTCTTGAGGTTCATTTATTGACATTTCCTTTTTCTATCAACCCATCTCAAAGTCCAAGGCTCACAAGGCTCAAAAACCTCTGCAGAAAGAAATGAACAGGGACAAAGATAATTCTATCGATTTTATAAAAGTCTCAGAAATTCATTGTGTTATTTGTGTTTCAGAATCCATTTGTTATACTGCTAAAATTAGAACCCAGTTTAGTTTTCCAGGAACATGTCTCAAAGAAGTCTCAGGGGGCATGAAAGCATTTTTTAAATGCATATGATACTTCATAAGCAAGCTCTGCATTTTATCCTTAGACCTAAGCTAAGACAAAGTATCGATAGTGATTACGTCTCGTGGCTTTATTAGTCCAGCAGCTTTGGTGCCTTAATTGTTAACACCTTGGTTGAAAGAGCTGAGATACTGGCTATTGAGGAGGAAAGGTCAGACTGGGTTGGCTGTCAGGATTTTGGGAGCTTGGACAGTGCTTCTCACGGAGAAGGCAGTAGCAACCCACTCCAGTACTCTTGCCTGGAAAATTCTAGGGACAGGGGAGCCTGGTGGGCTGCCGTTCATGGGGTCACACAGAGTCGGACACGACTGAAGCGACTTAGCGGCAGCAGCAGCAGCAGCAGGACAGTGTTTCTCATAGTTAGTGTCTAGAATTTGAATCAGAATCAGAGTGTGTTAGGATGTTTGTGTTGGATGGTGTTAAGATGTAAATTCCATTCCAGGGCCTTGCCCTATACCTACTGAATCAGAATCTCTAATGGGTATCGTCTAGGGATCTAATTCTTACGTATCCTAAAGGTTGGAAACTACTGGCATGGGAGGAATAGAAGAGTATGATAAGGGTCAATTGAGGAAATGGAATAATGGTTAGTGGGGAGGGTGAAAATCTTTTCTTTAAAACAATTGTTTTGTTTCCTTAGTAGGATCTACTTAAAAAAGAGAATATGAATGCAGTGACTCGGGTAGATTTATAAACCACATCTACCAGCTGAGTTTAATGAGTGCTGGTAAGTAGGAAATAATGCTAGATATAGATCATAGAACCAAACTTCAGCCATATGCTGGTTTATTTTTGTAGTGTTATGTGGTTATTTTCATATGTTCCTAGTACCATCTGCTCTTCTATTAAGAGTGTCATTTGCAAAAAATAATTTAAGAGGTCTACTAATGGAGTGGGTACACCACATTGAGATCAGCTGGGTAGATGCTGACAATGGGTGTTAATATCAGTCAACAAAGTAATTAGACCCAGAGGGTAGGTTCCACAATCAAGGTACTAAAAGCCAAGCAGAACTCAGAAGAAACCTTCCCAAATGATTTTTCAGCATGTTTACCAAATGAATTCTCTGAGAATATCGGCTGGCCCACTTGTATGATACAAGCAGAAGCCTTCTTTGTAGATCTTGCACCTAAACAGATGGGGGTCCAAACGTATGTACAGTATCCATTTGATATAGGCTTTCTCCAGAACTTACATTATTCGCAACATTTGTAAAGAATCTGCTCTAAAGAGGCTTACGTAGAAAGTACTGTAGAGATTAGGAAGACAGGATTCCATTCCCAAGGATTTAAAACATTTTTATTGGGGAGATAACCTATAAATGGGTGAAAAAGACTTCACATTTAAATAACTATATACAAACAATGCAGATTTATATATTGGAAACAGAATAAATGTTGAGTAAAGAATATCAGGTTAGCTAACACAGCATTGTATGTTAATTATACTCCAATAAAAATTAAAAGATTATCAGGTTAGACTGGGGCTTATCAGTACAGATTTTTCAGTAATGGTGAATCAAAGATGTTTGTGTATATATTTTTATTTTTAATGAAAGATACTCATTTGTTGTGAAAAATCAAAACATTATGGAAGGGCACAAAGTGGAAAGGAAGAATTCCATTCTTCAGTCTTTGTTAATTCTTTCGAACTATTTTCTGTGTATCTAATCAAGCACATATTTATCTTTTTTTCCATGAAAGGCATCATACTATACATGTTATCCTGCATCTGCAACTTGCTTCTTTCACCTACTATAATTTAGAGATCTTTCTATTGTAATGTGTACAGATCTCCCTCTTCTGTTTAATGGCTGTAAGGTGGTAAGGTGTTTTTGTTTTAATTTAGTTCCTCAGTTGCGCTAGCCGCATTTCAAGTTCTCAGTTGGCTCATGTGATTACTGTTGTACAATGCATATGTATTAGAACATTTCCAGCCTTGCAGAAAGTTCTGTTAGATGATGCTCATCTAAAGTTGTCTTGGGAAGAATTTCACCTTAATATAACAATTCTGTATTTTATTGACTCCTTCACAATTTTTATTTAGCAGTCTGTAGGGAAAGAGCAAATTAGCCAAGATGGTGGTGGTCAGGCTCTCTTGCCCCACAGCCTCTTGCTCTCGCCCCACGTTTTGTAGATATATGGTTATGTAACAGCTGAGATCACTTAAAGCACTGTGCATCATGATGTACCTTCTTGGTCATGGGCCACTTTTGTTCTGTAAACACATAAAAGCTGCCCCTACAAAGCCCTTGAGGCTGCATTATGGCTGTGTGTCAGCTGTGTCAACCATGAGTGAATACAGTGTGTCTGCTGCTTCGGCTGCTGTGCCAGCCTGGGGAGAAAAAACAGTCTGCAGTTCCTATGACTCCTTGAGTTTTCTTCTAGCTTCCCTGCTTGCGCCTTGCCTACCCTGGGTTCAGAGAATAGCGTGCACAGTGAGGAACAGCAAGACAATTGGCATAGTTGACGGGATACCCCCGAGGTAGAGGAGCCTGAGGCTCCAACACATAGCATGTGTTACCAGGAGGCCGCAGTTTTCTCAGTGTGGATGCTGATGGAAGACTGGGAAGTGGCAGGTAGTTCACCAGATAGCATTGAAAAGGCATTACAGGTGGTGAGTTCCCGTTTGCCTGACAAGGTGGTATGGACTGCTGCTGGCACCGTGGGGTGGATTTTCCTAACTGCCTTGAAGGCGAATATGGATAGTGCCCTTTGTGATGCCATGCAAGTGTGCCAGTTGCAAAGAGAAGAAGAAAAGTTGGAACCTTGCCTTCTTGGTGAAACAAGAGATGCATGGCCTTGAGGAGGAACCCAGTGCCTCGGACTGTGAGGTAATGAGGGACGATGCTGACAAGGCCCTATTTACAGCAGAAAGTGAAACATGAGCAGCCTATGGCCCAGCGGGAGCATCCTCAAGGGGCCCCCAGTGTGACTGAGTTCACGACGTATTGCCCATATACTCAGGTGGAGTTGGTTGACTTGGGTAAGCAGTTTCAGCAAAAGCAAGGGGAACCGTTGGCAGCATAGCTTTTGTGAGTCTGGGACACAGGAGTGTTTGGTATCCTTTGTTCCAGGGACAGAATAGAACAGTTGGCATGTATAACCACTCACCCCTCATTGAGACAAAGGTTGCAGAATGCTAGGTGACTCATGCAGGGAGTGCCTAACCAAACACATACCCTGATGGAATGGATTAATGCTGTCATCCACACCATGTGGATGAATGCAGAACTCCCAGACACTAGCTATGGAGGCAACTGCAGCTGGAGCAGCAGTTTACCAGGTGTGAGAAGCACCCAGAGCAAGAGATACAAGCAGTTACATGAACTCGTGATGTGAGCTGTGATTCTGAAACTACAGATTCGTGATTGAGCTGTGAACGCCACAAAAAGCCCCTCTTCGAAGGGGTGGGCTGCCTCCTGTGGGAGGATTTGGTGAGCCCTTACTGAGAGAAGTAGAGGGAGAGCGTGCACGGCACCATTCAAAGTGTGAAGAGCCTGAAGGGGGCCCTAGCTGGCAGGGGCTGCTTTTGGGTTACACAGATGCAAATGTGGGCTGATTGGGTGAAGGCATACTGTTAGGGCTGTGTCCTGTCTTTAGATCTAGCTGTGTCCTCTCTTGCAGATTTAGAACAGTGTACTGTGAAGGCTGTGTCCTAGATTTAGAACAGGGTTCTGTGAAGGATGTGTGCTGTGATGTGTTACTAACTTCTGACTCTCTTGCAGATTTAGAAGTGTGAAAGCATTTGGAAGGAATCATGTGGGTGGGCTGTGAATGCTGCAGAAATCCCTCTTTGAATGGGTGGGCCTGGTGCCTGTGGGTGGTTTTGCGGGTCCTTAGTAAAAAGCCCTGCAGGGGTGGAGTTGCCCCTGTCGAGGCTTTCCTGCAGTCTCACAAGGGCAGACGGTGGGCTGGCCATGGAAGATAAAGGCACTCCACATGCAGTGGGGGGCTCTTCTAGCCCCATGAGGGCAAGGACTGCAACATGAGTTCCAGGTGACACCGGGTGTTGCGTTTCGCTCTGCACTGGGGATGTAACTGTTTGTTGTAGCATCTACTGCTGTGTAGAACGTGGGTTCGAGGATCTGTGCTAACTCACCAAGGGAGTATCGTGGAAGATGGACTGCACGTGGATTGTGAGGCGAGAGACCCTGAAGGGGTGGGATGTAAGGAAAGAGCAGGTTAGCCAAGATGCTGACGGTCAGGCTTTCTTGCCCCACGGCCTCTCTCACTCGCCTCACGTTTTATAGTCACACGATTAGGTGGCAGCTGAGGTCATTTATAGCACTGTGCATGTATGTCAGATGTACCAAGTGGTCATGGGCCACTTTTGTTCTGTAAACATATGAAAGCTCCACCTGAAAAGCCCCTGAGGCTGCGTTATGGCCGTGTGTTGACGGGGTCAACCACGAGAGAATATAGCGTGTCTGCTGCTACGGCCGCTGTGCCAGCCTGGAGAGAAGACACACGTCTGCAGTTCTATGACTCCTGAGTTTTCTTCCAGCTTCCCTGCTTGTGCCTTGCCAACAGTGTGTGAACAGTGAGACAGAATCTAAACAACATGATAGCATCAACATTAGAGAAAATTATGAGGGAGAAAAATGGCCATATTTCTGTATTCGTATATAACAAATGCTTAGTATTTTTTGTGTATTTTTAGTTATTTCTGAGTCTTATTGTAGGGATATAATTTCGTCATGCTTATGAGTGCTATATGAGTATTGTACTTTTGTCATGTATATATTGAACATGTATATAATGCTTAAATTCTGCATGTATCTTCTGTCTTATACTGAGGCATCTTAATTATAGTCATTCCTTAATTATTGGGAATTAGGGTTATTTTTTTTTCTTTTACTGTCAGTGCCTTTGTATAAAGAATTTTGGAAAAATATTATTTTAATGAGATGCACTACTCTAAGTGGGTTTACTGAGATAAATTATATGTTCATTTTTTTGACTTTGGCTGCATTTTGAGAAATTTAAGCCTTGTTTGGAGCGAGGAAGGAACTTAGCTTAGTGGGGAGAATAGATGAGATGAGTCAGCTGTGGGAGATGATCTATACAGAAGCACTGAGGAAAAGAAGAATAAGTAGTTTAGAAACTTCGGAATAGGGAGTTCCCTGGCGGTCCACTGGTTAGGACTCTGCCTTCACTGCCAAGGGCCTGGGTTCAATTCCTGGTGAGGGAACTAAGATCCTGCAAGCCACATGGTGTGGCCAAAAAATAAATAAATTAAAAACTTCAGAATAAATGTGCTTTTATTTATCTACCACAGAGTAGATTTCCTGTGGTGCTGAACATCTTAAATATTCTTTGGAGATATGAGTTTACAGTTGAATAAGTGTCTGAAACTTTTTTTCCCTAGATGAAGCAGATGATGATGATGATCCGGAATATAATTTCCTGGAAGACCTCGATGAACCAGACACAGAGGATTTCCGCACTGACCGGGCAGTAAGAATCACCAGTGAGTCTGTGTGTGTTATGAGTCCTGCTCTTGACTTTTCCACATCTAGCTTTGTTTACTTTGCAGAGTTTTGAGGGTGAAGCAGCCCACTCAAGACATTTAAGCTTCCTCTGCCTATTTATTTCTATAATTCTTTACATTGACATCTATATTCAGGAATCCTGTCAACATCCCACGGTCATGTATTGAGTTCAGTATTTGGCAGCGATTGTACCAAAGTAAGACATGGCCTCTGTCTGTAGGATGTCAGCTTAGTAGGGGGATACAGACAGGAACAGTTACAGTACAAAGTGATAGGTGCTGTAATAATAGCTTATATATTGGTGGCCTAAAAGAGGGTATAGTGTCCTATGTATACTATGGCTTGGGAAATGACTCACAAAATGATTCACCTTAGTTTAGAAGGAGTAATAAGGTTTTGGTGAATGGGGGCAGAGAGGGGTTTTGTAAATAGAAGAATATTTTGCAGACCATGAAATTATGAAACAGCAGTACATGTATTTTGAAAATAGTAAGTAGTTTGATTTAGTTATCTGAGTTGTGGTAGGAAGTTAAGCAATGTTCAGTTCATGGAGAACCTTAGATTTGATTTTTATCTGTCAAGAAAGGTCAAAAAGTTTTAAGCAGGAAATCAATAGGAACTGATTTGGATTTTAGAAATATTATTTTGATTTAATGCCAGTTTAATGTATTGATTTTGGTGGGTAAAGAGCAAGATTGGAGGCATGGGAAACAATAACTTGGCTTGAGTCATTTTTTAAAAAAAATTATTGCATTGCTAGTTTGCCAATAATGGATAACATGTTTCAGGAACTGTTGATTTGTATTGAGTGTGTGCAAGTCCCTGTACTTGGATAATATACACCATATGGTGAAGGTAAAATGTTGGCTCTTGACAAGGTTATGAAGAAAGATTTATCAGTGTCCAAAAGTGTTTATCATGTACCTAAATAATGTAAGTCTTTATGTCGAGAGAATTATGTAAGCACAATCCTTTAAATGTTCTGTTTTGTTGCTTTAGTTCATCTTTCATATTGTTTTTGAGATTAGAGTGTCATTTTCTTTATGAAGGTCTTCCATTTGTTTTGGTATCTTATGATAGTTAAGGTTAGAAGAAGCACTGAAAGGAAAGCACCAAGAATCAAAGAGAAAGTGTAGGAAAAAAAGGCTTGAGGATTTAGATTTTGAGAAAACTGAAGGATTGTCTTGAAAAGTATGAGAAAAACCAAGAAAGTCTTGTGTTTCAGAAACCAAGGGAAGAGTCAAGGAGTGACTGGTCCACAGTGTCGTGTGCTGGTGGTTATGAAACATTATTTGCTTGAAGCAGAAAAGTAGGAGATTGCATTTCAGTTTAGTTCTCATCCTGGAATACATTTGCCTTCCCCTTTTGTTTGTCTGTGACTTTCTTCAGTTGACCTTGAAGAACTTGGGGGCTAGGGGTGCTAAACCAGTGTGCAGTGAGAAATCTGACTGGAAGTTTTGACTGTCCCCAAACTTAACTGCTAGTAGCCTACTGTTGAAGGCTTAGCAATAAAGTAAATAGTTGATTAACATGTATTTTGTATGTAATGTATTTTATGTACTATATTCTTATAATAAAGTAAGCTAGAGAAAAGAAAATGTTATTAAGAAAATCATAAGGGAGACAAAATACATTTTTATACTACTGTTTTATGCATACTTCCAAATGTAAGTTTGTGTTAATCTGTTTACAAGATGAATTCTCTGTCAGTATCTGCATTAATATTATCTCATATGACACAGAATACTGTAGACATACATGTCACAAGCACTGGATATGAAAAATGAAAAGATAATGTGAAAAAGAAATCCGTGTTTATTTATGGTGTAAGGATTCATGTATCAATAAGGACGAAGCAACACTATGACGGCTTGATGATAGCCTAGTGTAACTGATAGAATTGCTTCACAGTACTCTTGCCGATGGATACATGAATTGTCACAGAAATTTTATGGCATACAGTATTACAGTCATTAAAAAATTAAGATGATGGCATCAGGTCCCATCAGGCAAACAGAACGGGGAAAAGTGGAAGCAGTGACAGACTTTATTTTCTTGGGCTCCAAAATCACTGTGGACAGTGACTGCAGCTATGAAGTTAAAAGATGTTTGCTCCTTGAAAGGAAAGCTATGACAAACCTGGACAGCATATTAAAAAGCAGAGACATCACTTTGCCGACAAAGGTCCGTACAGTTAAAGCTAATGAAGAAGCAGCAGTACGATAGCTTGATATAGTGTAATTGATAGAATTCCTTCACCATACCCTGCCTATACACTGATGAAAGAACTGTTACAAAATTTTATGGCATACAATATTACAGTCATTAAAAAAAACTTAAGATCCTGCCATTCACTCCCATTATTTCATGGCAAATAGAAGGGTAAAAAGTGGAAGCAGTAACAGTTATTTTTTTGGGCTTCAAAATCACTGCAGATGGTGACTGCAGCCATAAAATTAAAAGACATTTGCCTCTTGGAAGACAAAATATTAAAAAGCAGAGACATCACTTTGCCGACAAAGGTCCATATTGTCAAAGCTCTGGTGTTTCCAGTATTCATCTATAGATGTCAGAATTGGACCATAAAGAAGACCAAGTGCTGAAGAATTGATGGTTTTGAACTGTTGGGACTGAATGGAGATCAAACCAGTCAATTCTAAAGGAAATCAACCCTGAATATTCATTGGAAGGACTGATGCTGAAACTGAAGCTCCAGTACTTTGGCCACCTGCTGTGAAGAGCTGACTCATTGGAAAAGACCCTGATACTGGGAAAGATTGAGGGCAGGAGTAAGGAGCAGCAGAGAATGAGATGGTTAGATAGCATCACTGACTCCGTGGACATGAATTTGAGCGATCTCTTGGAGATAGTGAAGGACAGTGGAGCCAGAGGTGGTGCAGTCCTTGGGGTCGCAAAGAGTTCAATACGACTTAGCACCTGAACAACATTACAGTCATATTCATGAACAGGATTGGAAACACTGTTAAATTTTTTATAACTGTGATAGATTGATACAGGGTTTCTCTAATTACGAGAGAGAGGCATACTGTAAGATAATGTAATTTTTTTGAAAGCATAATTATGAATCAGTAATAAAACTAACACATAGTTGAAAGTGAAAGTGTTAGTTGCTCAGTCATGTCCGACTCTTTGCAAGTCCATGGACTGTAGCCCTCCAGGCTCCTCTGTCCATGGAATTCTCCAGGCAAGAATACTGGAGTGGGTTGCCATTTCCTCCTCCAGGGGATCTTCCCAACTCAGGGATCAAACCTGGGTCTCCTGCATTGCAGGCAGTTTCTTTACTGTCTGATCCACCAGGGAAGCTCTACCACATAGTTAAATTTATGTTATATCACTCACTTTATGCCTGTGTAAGGATAGGTTATCCATTTCAATACAAGTCTTGCACAAGATTTTCTAATACGTGGGCAACGATGATGATGACACAAAAACATCTCATACACTTCTTGCCAAACAATTATTAAATTTTCACACAAAGGCAAACACATCCACCACAGATAAGTTTATTAACTGTGGGCATGATGACTGTTTACTATTCATTAAGTCATAGTGGATCATCATAAAGGCCTTTATCCTCTTTGTCTTCACATTGAATCAGCTGAGGAGTAAGAGGAGAAAGAAGGGGGTTGGTCTTACTCTTCCAGGGGTGGCAGAAGCAGAAGAGGTGGTGGAGGAGGAAGGGGTGGCCGAGAGTGTAACTTTATGGAAATACATTATAATTTCTGTCTGACTTTTTGCTTTTTCATTTCTCTAAATATGTTTCTGTATGGTCCAATCCCTCTCCCCACCATATGCTTTGGTTTCAGAGTCTATATATCATGAAGGCTTCATGCAAAAGAAATCAAAAGGAGTCTTGAATAATCAGAACTCTTCTGCCAGATTGTCTGATATCAGTTTGTTTTCTGACACAGCTTCTTTGTCTTCTTGCTCGTGGTCTGGCACTAGTCTGGGAGCACTCTTCTCCATCAAGGCATCTTCTGTTAATTCCTCTGGCCTGGTGTCTGTTAGCTCTTGAATTTCTCTAAGATCCAAAAGTTGAATCTTTACCCCCATGTTTTTTGGGCTGTATTCACAATCTCTTTCATAATTTCCTTGATTGGCTCTGTTGTAAATCCTGTGAATTCATGCATAATATCTGAACATGGTTTTCTCCAATGGGGAGTTATTGTTTCAGGTTTGATGGCTTTCTTGGGTTTTTCTTTAACAGCGATGGCATCTTCAATAGTGTAATCCTTCTTCCAGACTTACATTCTCTTCATCGAGGACTCTGCTGTAGCATTGATGATCCTTTCCATAGAGTATCACGCATAATGAGGCTTACAGATCCTTATGACTGCTGATCTGAAGGCTGAATTAGAGACGTGTTCGGAGGCGAGTTGATCACTTAAGACACCTTCAGTGTTGAATTCATTGGGCTCTGGGTGGCCAGGGGCATTGTCCAATATCAAAAGAAGCTTAAAACACAAGGTATTTCCTGACTTCAGGGACAAAGCATTGATGAAACCAATCCAGAGAAAGGGCCTTCTTTTTTTTATATCCAAAGACTGGTAACTCCTGTTTATCTTTTTCTTTCAAGGCTCTCGGGGTGAGCAGCTTTATAGAGAAGGATAGTCCTGGTCATAAACGAGACCATAGTCTCTGGTACATATCGGGCAATTTAGCATTTTCTTGTAATGTCATGACTGTGCTTCTGCACTTTAGCTAGTAACAGGAGGTAACTATGAAATTATTGCAGGAGTACAGTATATGCCACAGTTACTTTTATGCAGTTACGATTTCATACTGAATCTTTATATTTGTGTTTCTCTGAGTGGCACTTTGTGTCGTCTACATTTGCATACATTTTGATAAATTTTAACTTTCAGAGTAGATTTGTGTATATTTTAATGATAGTTAATGATAAAGTAGACTAGTATCTATATGCAGTTTATGTGTTCATGGCATACCTCACTTTCTCTTAAATGTTTTATATTCTAGACTGCGGTTTGTCGGAGAGTTTTTTCGAATTGTTGCACATCCCCTTCCATTTTTCCAATAAATTTATTGAAAAAACTCTGCATATAAGTGGACCCATGTAGTTCAATTCCACGTTGTTTAAGAATCAACTGTAATTTCTCAGTGAGATCCTCCTCATTGAGGATTGACTTTCTTGCTTTGTATTCCATACGATTTTATATGTCCTTTTTAATGCTCATCTCTCTCATAATTGCTTATTTATATCTTGTCTCCTCCACTAGACTGTGAGTTTCTCATGATTTTATTGCCTTTGAGCAAGTGTTTTTCACGGTGCTGACAATATTTGCTGAAGAGTAGACTTTTCTGGGATGCCTGAATGAAGGGTCCTCCTTTCTAGTCATAGCGTTCTGTGATTGTAAGTAAAAACTGGGATAGAATTTTAATTTTGTTTCTACCCCTTGTTGTCTTACGTTATCATGTTTAATTACAGTCCTTTTAAGAGGACTTATGTGGATGATAAAAATTTAAAAATAAAGAAGCTTAGAATCACAGAGTCTGGAATGCTTCTGTGATTATGTATATTTTCCTCCCACTTAAGCATTTGTTCATAGCTTCTCTGATGTGACCTTTCAATCTGTTTGGGAACCTCTGGTGACAGGGAGTTCATCAATTCTGCAGATGCTGTGTCCTGCTCTTGAACACCTCCTCAATTAACATTTTCCTTACTAAATCTGAATCTTTTATATTTGTTTTTCCTTTGTTCCTAAAAAATGTAACTTACTACCAAGTGTACGTAGTATAGTATGTTTCTTTTCCTACATTTTTTCTTTACTATGCTAAACATACCAAGTTTCTTCAGTTCTCTAAATGTCAGACTTTCCGCACTTCAACACCCAGATTACCTTCCTCTGGATATTAGCCTTTATTTTTAGGAAAATTTCTCCTACATTACGTGTTTTTATGAAACTCTTCAAACATGTGGACACCCATATACCAGGGCTTCCCCAGTGGCTCAGTGGTAAAGAATCTGTCTGCAGTACAGGAGTTTCAGGAGATAGGGTTCAGTCCCTGGGTTGGGAAGATCCCCTGGAAGAGGGTATGGCAACCCACTATAGTATTCTTGCCTGGAAAATCCGATGGACAGAGGAGCCTGATGGGCTACAGTCCATAGGGTCGCAAAGAGTTGGACACAAATGAAGTGACTTAGCACACACACCCTCACCCATATACCCACCACCTAGCTTCTGCAGTTAAGTTTTCATATATTAACTTAATTATGCAGCTCTCCATCTATTTCTCTATCTGTTAATCCTTGTTTGTTTATTCTTTTTAAAGCATTTCATAGTGAGTTGTGGATATCTAAACATTTCAGCATGCACATCATTAATTAGAACTCAGTATTGTTTACAGATTTTCTTTTTAGGTAATGTATACATACTGTAGTATAGAAATCTTTAGTGTACCATTCAGTGAGGTTTGTAGTGCCTCTTTGTTAGAGGGATGTACTCAACCCCTAAGAAGATAGAGATTCATCACCCCAAAAAGCACCTACTTGTCCCTCCAGATCAGTCCGCACATCATCCTCCCTGGTGAAACCACTGTTCTATTTTCTTATATCATAGATTAGATAGACTTGCCTCTTTTAAAGCTTCATGTAAATGGAATCATAGTATGTATTCTGTTATGTAAAGCATCTTTCACTTAGCATGATGTTTCTGAGATTCATGAATATTGCTTGTATTACCTAATTTCCTTCCTTTTTATTGCTGAGTAGGATTCCAGTGTATAAATATACCAATTTGTTTATTTGTCATCAATCCCCAGGTGTTGATGGACACCTGGGTTCTTTCTAATTTCTAGCTATCTTGAATAAAGATAGCTCTGACCTTTCTTCAAAAGTTTTGTGGACAGATGTTTCATATCTTTTGGGTCAGCTCTCTAGGGGAGGAATCATTGGTCATAAAGTAGATCTATACTTAGTTTTCTGTGAAATTGCCAGACCTTTTTTCAGTGTCTTTCCTTGTACATTGTTTTTAGAGTTCCAGTCACTGCCCATCCTCACCAACATTTGGATTTTGTTTTTTTAATGCCCTCTTGAGAAGGGCTTTTATAGTGATGATCACACTCTGCTGTGATTCAGTGATATGCTTGCCTTCTTGGTTACAAGCACTGTTTTGGAGCCATTGTGTCATTGATCTTTTTGTGCACTTAAGAAACTGATTTTTCAAAATCCTAAATGTAAGACTTTAAATTTATCCCCATTATATTTCATCCAATTAATTTGAGAAAATTAGAACTCTGTCATCTGTTGGTCTGGTGATCCCTTTTAGCTTTTTATTATTTGCACATTTGATAAGTGTGTTTTCTGGGTGTTTTAGGTTGTGGATGGGATTGCTGAATAGTTCAGGCCCAAAAGTAGAGTCTTTTGATACACTACTGGAGACTTCTGTCTTGATTCCATTCAGTAGGATAGCACTGAATTCTATCTACCCATTCTCCTTTTAGTCCATCCAAGAGAGAATGTAATGACAGGAGATTTTGGTAACTAATAAACTTTGATTATCCATATCTTAGTAAAGTTTTCCTTAAGCTTTTAGATAGCCTCTTCAACACAGATTATGAATTTATCATATTATAAAATCATCTAGCTTACGTTTTTGTTTGTTTTCTCACTAGAATTTAAGCTTCATGAAAGTAAGTTTCTGTCATGTATCTGAGCATCTAGAACAGAGATTAAGGCATATAGTTGTTCAATAAATGTTTTTAAATGAATGAGTGAATGATGGATATTAATACATATGAAGATTTTGTCCAAAGCCTTGCTGAAAAAAGCTTTCTTTGTTTTCTTGAAATTCCCTGTATTGCAAAATGAAATAAACATGTGGCAACAGAATACTGTTTGGCTTTTTTGCAGAAAAGGAAGTGAATGAACTGATGGAAGAGCTGTTTGAAACTGTGAGTAATGGTCTTTGAATGAGAACTCTGGATACTAAAGCTCTGGATTCTATACTAAAGAGCTTTGGATTCTTCAGCAAGCTCTGTCCTGTGGTCTCAGGGCCCCTCTCTCCAGAACAGTGGTCTGACCAACCCATTCTCCTTTTAGTCCACCCAGGAGAGAATGTAATGACAGGAGATTTTGGTAACTAATAAACTTTGATTATCCATATCTTAGTAAAGTTTTCCTTAAGCTTTTAGATAGCCTCTTCAACTATCACATGATAATCCTTAAAGATTGCAAACTAATTTTAGATTATTCTCAGCACAGATAATTCCCTTTCTCATACATTTCTCTCTTGAAAGATAATCTGATCATTTTGAGTTATCTGTGGTGTGTCTTTACCACTACAAGGTGATAGACTGAGAAACTTTTTTTCTGGCATAAAGATTATTTCATGTGCAGAACTGTGCAAGCCCAGAAGTGAGAAAGGATCCAGTGCAAGCTCTTTCTGTGTGCCAGCATTATTATAGTCCTGTAAACCAGTCTTCATTTTCCCCATCACTGTTGGAGTGACTTTTACATGCCCATTCCCCAGGATAATCCTTCTTTTCCTTTGCCCTCAGTTTCAAGATGAGATGGGATTCTCCAACATGGAAGATGACGGCCCAGAAGAGGAGGAACGTGTGGCTGAGCCTCGGCCTAACTTTAACACCCCTCAAGCCTTACGGTAGGCTAACTAAAGACCTTGAGACCTAGAGTAGAGGAAAAGTGTATGTCTGAGAGTGAGTTTTGAGAAGTTTTGGTTAACAATTTCCCATCCCTGACTACCTGCTGTTACTGTTATAAGGATGCTGAACCCCATTGGCAGTGTTGGGTGTGAAGTGAATAATTCTCCTTATGGGGCAGTGCAGCTCTAGACCAAGCTGTATCTGTTTGGGAAGGGAGAAAAAGCAGTAGCTGGCATTCATAGCAGCTTCTCCAGGTGAGTGGTGCTGGAGAGGTGTGTAGGACTCTGCATGGCCAGCCACAGAAGCTACCCCAAAGTTTAATAGCCACTATGTCCCTTTTGTTTTTCTGTTTGCTGTTAACATCTAGTAAAAGTTAATGAACCTTTGTTAGTCTGCAGGGCATTAACTGAGCAAACCATGAAGCACCTTCAGTAATGTCCTGGAGTCTGAAATATGTTTACAGTCCTCTTCACATGAATTAGCACTTCTCTTGTCCCACCCAGAAGGTAGAGGCTTTAATTTTCCCCCCTATATTTGTGATGAGTTTGCAGATTTCATCTGTACTTTGTTGTTATCCATTCTGAGTAGCAGCCTACTATCATTAGGTACTGGCTAGATGTCAGGGTATGGTTTGTGCCATGGATGGAACAAAGCAAAACCCAAGGACTCATAGCCTTTAATTAGTCCTTTGGTTTAACTGGAGAGCTCTGGATCCATCTGAAAGCTAGACCTTCAGGTAACGTGCGATTTAGTGAAAAAGACAAGGTATACTAACCCAATGTGTAAAAGTCAGAAGTATCAGCCATTCTCCATTACATTAAATACCATAATATAATCACAAAAGAAATCTCAAGAGTTCCTTTTCCCCCCCAGGTTTGTTGAGTTATAATTGGCAAATAAGATTGTAAAGCATTGAAAGTGCACAGTGTGATGATTTGATATACATATCAACTGCAGAAGGATTGCCCCATGAAGTTAGTTAATACTTCTGTCACCTTACATATTTACCTCTTTTTTTTGGAGAACATTTTCAAGATATCTTAGAGTCTGTATTTTGACCGACTTCTCCCAACATTTCATAGAAAACAATTCTAGTGTAGCAGAATAGAACCTAAGCACTTTTTATCATGGGGTTTGATCAGTAAACGTATTTCATTTCCACTCGTCACCTCTGTGTATGAACTTTAAAAATTTGGGAATTACGTAACTACTTAAAAATTCTTATTCCAGTTCAGTTACCTTCTGATATTCAGTTGCTCTGCTTGGGCTGCTGCTGCTTTTTTTCAGCTGGAAATGCAAACCTAGCTTAATATTTGAATAATTAAAATATCACATGGAAAGTGCATTAACTGTGCTCCCCATCCAAGTAATTCTTACTAAAATCAGGTGCAGGCTCTTTTCATTATCTAGCTTTTTTCCTTTGTTCTTCTGTTCCTCGGCTAGTTATGCAGATAATCCAGAGTTTTCAGTTCTCAGTAAAACTGTATGGAGGACAGTCTCATTCTTTAGATTTTCACCCTGTGCCTGTCCATTCTTGCAGTAAATACTGAAAAAGGAAACATAATTTTTATCCTCAGAGGCTTTGAAAAAAAAATATTATCATTTAGCTATTGCTACAATCTAGAGGATTTATTGAATTACGATAACCTGCTGGTCATAGCTGCTTGAGCAGGTTGTATCCTGGTTTAGAATAGCAGCTTGGGTGTCTTCTTCTGTCTCTCACTCAGAACTAGCATTTGGATTCTACTTCAGCCCCCAACAGAGTCTCTCTCTCTCTCTCAGGAGGTGGTGGGGAGAGGGTAGTGACAGAAAGCTTGGAGGAGGAATTTATTTAGAGGCTAATGCTTGGTAGGGTCATGCTTGAACCACCTTCTCACTATTCTTCTAGACTGCCGTGTGCTTCAGGGTTTCCCAGGCGGCACTGGTGGTAAAGAACCTGCCAGCCAGTGCAGCAGATGCAAGAAACGTGGGTTCAGTCCGTGTTTTAGGAAGAGCCCCTGGAATTAGGAAATGGCAACCCACTCCAGTATGCTTGCCTGAGAAATCCCATGGAAGGAGGAGGCTTGTGGGCTACAGTCTATAGGGTCGCAGAGTCAGACAGGACTGAAGTGACTTAGCATGTGTGTAGGCACCATATGTTTTAGTTTATGCCTTTTCTACTCCAAGCTAGAAAATCTTTGAGTTTTTAAGAAAGGAAGTCAGGGCAACCTGATTGGATAGGAGCTGGAGAACAGGAGAAACTGGACCTGGGGTGGGAGTAACATCTAGATTAGAGAACAGATGTTGTGCTTTGGGAAGATTCTGTATCACCATTAAGAATAAGTCCCAGATTAATGTAACTGTCAGTGGGATGTGAAAATCGTGGGTTCCCATTAGCTCCTTGGCTGCTTTGTTATCCAGACATTACCGCATGTTTAGATTTTAGTTTAATTTCACCTTCATTAGTGTATTACTTAGAGTACTGATTGTAGAAGAATAGGTGGGGGACGATTCAGAACCATCTTATTTGAATCTGTGCTAAGAAATATGGGAGAAGATTTGGGTAGGCTAGGAGTTTGCCTGTTGGCTAAAGTGAGACTTGAGGATTAGCAGTAAATGGAAGTTGCTCAGACTGGCTTAGCTCATGGTAGGAAGGAACTGGATGTGTTTTGGACTCGTGAAAATATTCAAATCTAGTCATCTCCCTGTGGGGGATAGGTTTGAGGAACCACTGGCCAACTTACTAAATGAGCAACATCGCACCGTGAAGGAGCTACTTGAACAGCTGAAGATGAAAAAATCTTCAGCCAAACAGCAGCAGGAAGTAGAGAGGGTTAAGCCCCAGAGGGAGAAAGTTCATCAGACTCTGATTCTAGACCCAGCGCAGAGGAAGAGGCTGCAGCAGCAGATGCAGCAGGTAAGACTCTTCTTGGTAATGTTAGTATTGGATCATCTTCATCTTTTGAGATGAAGCCAAAAATTAGCAGCTTGTGAAATCAGAAATAGGTGTCTTGGTAACCATTGAAACCACAGGACCACAGCATCTTCACGTCGGTCAGGACCTTGAAAAGTCACCATGGTCATGTCTGTATGGCTCAAGTCAGAATGCATATCAGGACTCTGGTAGTTTTCAGAATGATAGATTTCTAAGAATCTTTAGAAATCCTTTCTGAATTTCACAGCTTAACTGCCAGAGTAGTTTTTTTTTTTTTTTTTTTTTTTTTTCTTTTAATCTTAGTCCCTCTAGTTTGAAGTTAAATTTCCCCTGGTTCTGTCAGTTTGTTCAAGTGGAACACATCTGAGAAAAAATGTTTACACCAAGATACTGTGTTGTTCTCATAGTCTCTCTACAGAGTAAAACATGTAGGATAAAGTCATGAACATCTTGGTGTAAGGTCTTCTGGGTTCCTGAGATGACAGCATCATAACATGTCACACTGTATTATTTTCTTTTTCTCCCCAGCATGTTCAGCTCCTGACGCAAATTCACCTTCTTGCCAGTTCCAACCCCAGTCTCAGTTCGGAGGCCAGTACCACCAGGATATTTCTTGTAAGGTTTCAAATATCCCTAATCTAAAGAATTGTGTATGCAGTTAGTTAGGAAGTTATTTCTCACAGATGTTGACTCATCATAAGCTACATTTATTCTTCTCTCCTGTTTGTATTGGTAGGTATTCGTATGGCTTCCTGTGTTTGCTGTAAAAACATAAGTTACTGCTTCCCATGAAAGGACAGAGAGTGTATTCAATTGTCTATGACTGTTTCTCTTACCTTTTTATTGGGTACTCTTCCTCACCTGTAGATCCTCCCATCTTAGGCTTTCTTGTTATTCTTGTACTTCTCTTGTTATTGAATTCATCATTTATTAAGCTTGATATCAGTGTTTTACATATAAAATTTTGCTCATGGCATTTTGAAATATTTTGGAGGAAGGGCTTTTAATTTCAAATTTTGGGGAATTCCTTGGTGGTCCAGTGGTGTAGGATTCGTTGCTTTCACTGTTGGGGCCCAGGTTCATTCCCTTATTGGGGAGCTAAATAAGATCCCGTGAGCAGCAGGGAATGGCCAAAGAAAATTCACATTTTAAAATCTGAACTTTGGGGCCAATAATAGCGATGTTCTTTGCCTCTCGGGTAATTCTCTCTGGAATCTGAGGTGCCTCATAGTCAGAACTTCCTTGGATGGTCAGCAGATTATGTTTCCCTCTTATTGTGTTCAGGGGATCATGAGAAATACCTTGTTCTAGGTGTTATTCAGAGAAACAAAGAATTATTATTATTTTTTTAAGTAATGGGTCTCACTCTTGAGAATTTTAATTCCAGCTGGGGAGCTAGAACATACATCCAAATGGCTGAGGAACCCTGAGACTGAGAATAAAACAGGAACGAATTAATGTATCACACATGCCTAAACATCTGAGAACTCAGCAGAAGAGCAGTCTTAATGGAAAAACGTTAATTATGAAAGTCCTTGTGATGATTTTTATCTGTTTTTAGCCTGTTGTAGGAAAGACTGGTTTTCTCTCAGAGGCTAAGGGCTACTGGTATTAATTGTCTGGAACTTAGATGTCCTTTGTGTCCTGTTTTCCCAGAAAGAGCTGGGAACCTTTGCTCAAAGCTCCATCGCCCTCCATCATCAGTTCAACTCCAAGTTTCAGACCTTGTTCCAACCCTGTAACCTGATGGGAGCCATGAAGCTTATTGAAGACTTCAGCACACATGTCAGCGTTGACTGGAGTCCTCGTAAAACTGTGAAGAAGACTGGTAGGGAACAGATGGGTCCGCTCTAAGTTTTTACTTGCAGTGCAAGGTGGCTGTCTTACCCCACAGATCATTTCCTAGGGATAATTTCCTAGGGTTGGAGGAGACAGGGTATTTGTAATTCTTCCTTCTCTCTTTTATCCTTCCTTTGTGTTCGTTACCTAACTTGGAGAACTAGGTAATAATACTTGGGTTTAAGTAGAGGATGGAGTCAGTGAACAGGCCAGGGATGTGGGAGGTAGAGATGTGGCACTCATTGCTAATAATTGGACTGAAATAGATATGAGGGGAAGTATTAGGAGTTAGGTCAAGACAAACTGGTATCAAGATAAAGATGGAAGTCAAGTGGTAAAGTCAGGTTGTATTTATTAGGTTTTTACTCTCTTCTTCATTAGGATCATTTTATTTCCCATGATTATAGTAGTATCTCCAATTATGTTGATTTGGGAGTTAGGAACAAAGTAAAAATGTTGTACATTTGCCTGTTCAGTATTTCAAAGAAATTTCCAGGTTTGATTTCTACCGTTCATTGGTTTAGTATTTTTAAGTAAATATTTGCCCCTTAAATCAAATATTTGTTTCTGATTGGTTCCTGGTTTAGCAAATTAGTTGTGGTTTGATCTGGATTCGGATTTGTCTTTGGATTTGATTTTAAATCCCTGATTCTTACAATTCAGTAGAATATAGTTGAATTTAAGGGCATTATATGATAGACACAACTTTTTTAGTTATATGTTGGTAATGAAAACTTAGCACCAGACTACAGTTAAAACTTGGGCTTTGAAGGTGGGTCTCTGGTAGAGAATCCGCCTGCCAGTGGAGATGCGGGTTCAGTCCCTGGGTCGAGAAGATCTCCTGGAGTGGGAAATGGCACCCATTCCAGTATTCTTGCGTTGGAGAATCCCTTGATCAGAGGAGCCTGTCAGGCTATAGTGACAGGATTGCAGAGTTGGATGCAACTGTGTGGGCGTGCACAGTTACAAGTTACATGTGTAGGGTCCTGTGTTTTTCTTCTAGGGATATAAAAATAACATTTTTGCAAGCAGAAATATGGCTCTAGAGGTATTTATCTCTGGAAAGACAGAAATGCCTGGAAATTGAGAGGCTTAGACAGCAAGATAGAAATGAATGAGACTGAAGTGTCTCATCCTCTTTATGGTTTTTTTGTCCCCAACCTCAGGAGGAATCTGGGAGAATTTAATGAAAGTTAAGTAAGAATCAAATAGAAATTTGGAATACCAGATTTGTGAGGGAGATTAAAGAAGTTGGAATCTTATCCTGGAAGAAAGCATTGTTGAAGGTCACTTTTCTTTCAAGGATTTAAAGGGGGAAGGAGGTAAAAATTTTTGGAGCGTACACTATCTGCCAGGTATTGCTTGGTACTTTATAAGTGTTTATGTTACTTAGTGAAACAAAGACAAACAGTTGTCTTTGTTTCCTGTTACACAGGAAACAAAGACAATTTTTAACTTTATCTTTTTGTTACATGTTAGGCTGAGAATGATTGTGGAGACTTTTGGGAGGGGGGTATGTATATGGAAGGGCATCACGTTAGCTAGGGTTGGCTCTCTCTAAATGCCAAGATGCATTCAGAAGCTTTTGTGCAAGCCCTCTCGTGTTCTGGAGTTTCATTTATCATGAATTTTTTTCTTATAGCCTGTAAATTGCCCTGTTTGCCGAAGCAAGTGGCTTGGATCCTAGCCACAAGCAAGGTTTTCATGTATCCAGAGTTACTTCCAGTGTGTTCTCTGAAGGCCAAGAATCCCCAGGATAAGATTTTTTTCACCAAGGCGGAAGACAAGTAAGGATTTACTGGGTGGGGAGAAAAGCACAAAATACACTGAGATAATAAGATTATACTGTATAATGAGGAATGGACACAGAGAGCAGTGTAGATGGGCATAGGTCTATAGTATGTGCCTGTCCCATCAGTGCCAAATACAGCTCTTTTTAGGGGATGACATACACGTTTTTGGAAACATTTTAAGTTGTTTTTTGTCTTTTATAGTAAAAACTAACCTCATAGTCCTGTTAGTGGATGATTTTCAAGGGAAACATTTTTATCCGTTATCCTGACAACCCTTACACAATAATTTTTCTCTCTGTATTTATGTAACTATTGGCAATTTAAGTATGATTTTGTTTTGCTTTTTTTAACTTAATATATTCTTGACCTTTTTTTCTGCATTCCATGCTGTAGCGTTGTCTTTTTCTTTGTCTTTGTATATTGTCCTTTCAGGCAGCATTCATGGCCCTCTCATAGTCCTTTTGTTTGCCACTTTTCCCTCCCTCTCTTGTTTAGCTGTTTTAATGAGGCTTCACCAAGGATCTTTGTGCATAGGGCTTCTGAAACTCTTTGAGTTTTTATCTCTTTGGGTAAATTCTCAAGAGTGAGATTATTTGATAACGGTAATAAACACTTTCCTGGCTCTTAATGTGTGTTTCCCCGCTCCATCAGCAAATACGTATACAGGTAACTGTAATTGAGTATGTTATGTTGTGAGATAGTGTTGGTGTGGATTTAATATGTCTAGTATGGTGCCCAATATTCATTTTATATTTGTTTTTTTAGGGCCATTCTTCTTCCCTCAAGCTTTGTTTGTATTATTCCTGTAAAGCACATCATGTTGTGATATTTATTAGTGATTTATGCTTGGTTTTCCCTCTTCTCACTTGATGGGAACTGCTCATTGAGTCTTATTCTCATAGTCCTTCTTAGTACTCAGTAATTATCTGAAATTTTCTGTTTAGTTTCCATTAATGTGTACAAGACTTAGAGGTAGAAGAAGTAGGTTGCAGAATGTGGAGTTCGTCTGGGAGGCTTGTCAGCGGGATGGACTGTCAAGTGAGACTGAGTGTCACTGCCCCGTTCTCAGTTTGTTAGCTTTAGGCCTGAAGCACTTTGAAGGGACGGAGTTTCCCAAGCCTCTGATCAGCAAGTACCTTCTCACTTGCAAGACTGCCCACCAGCTGACAGTGAGAATCAAGAACCTCAACATGAACAGAGCTCCTGACAACATCATTAAAGTAAGTGCTCCCTGCCCGCTCCACTGGGCGCCTTGGCTGAGTGCAGCCTTTCCTTTTCTTTTTCTCAGTCTCAGTGAATAGCCTTTTATCTAACGCTAGTCTCTCCTAACTGCACACTAGCCCTCTTTCCTTTCCAAGGACATCGATCTATTATTTTCCTATGGAGTACTGTCTTCTTCCCCTGTTATGGATATTTCTGCTAAATTGTTCAAATGTAAAAATACTTATCAAATTTGTTTTCCTCTAGCTGTTCATTTTTTTTCCCCACTCTAAACCTTCACAGAGTAGGCAACAGTCCACTTATATCCTTCTTAATTGTTTATACTTGGATATTTGTATCAGCGTTATAAAGTATACTTTAAAGTGGGGGTCCTCAGGCCACAGACTGATAGTGGTCCATAGCCTGTTAGGAACGCGGCTGCACAGCAGGAGGTAAATGGCAAGAGAGAAACTTAGAGAGCTAAGCTGCACCTCTATTTACAGCTGTTCTCAGTTGTTCACACACAGCCTGAGCTCCACCTCCTGTCACATCAGCGGTGGTCGTAGATTCTTAAAGGAGCACAAACCCCACTATGAACCATGTTCACAGGAGAGTCTCAGTTGCCCGCTTCTTATGAGAATCATCCTAAAACCATCATGGGTCCCCCGCCCCTGTCCTGTGGAAAAATTGCCTTCTGCAGAATTGGTCCCTGGTGCCAGAAAGGTTGGGGACCACTGCTCTAAAGAGTAAAATATCGCTGAATCTTGTCATAAAGAACAATCATTTTTCTCCCTATTTCCTGCTAAGCAAGGTTTCTGCAGGGATGGTCCATTTACCTCTAATGTAGGATCTAGGTAGCATGTTTAGAATTGCTATCACTTGACTTTTCGGATTTGGGCCTTCTCTTAAACTGAAACCATGGAAGATGAAGACAGTTCTCTCCATGCTCTCTCACTGCTTCACCTCAGTTATATCACAGTGTAAGTTGGATTTTTTCCAGAGTTTATAAGCAGTGTGTAAAAACTCACAGCTGAGCCAGGTAGTGTATCATGATTACTTTGCTTTTCCTGCTGAGTATTTTGTTTCTCCTGGAGTTAATGATTGCAGTTTTGGAGGGTGAGTGGGACTTGGTTTATTATGTGTTTATTACCAGTTTCACTGACGTCTGCTTAAGTTTTATAAATCTGTCTTCAGCGTGTCAGGTATTTCAGGTGCTCTGCTGTCACCTGCATCGTCCTGAAGAAGTCGTTCCCGGAGCGCTCTGGTCCTGCTCTGCTTTACCCACGCTGCTCGCTTGGCTTGCTGCACTCATGTCTTTGGCTTTTTCTTCACAATTTTCCTGGGGTTTCATTTCACCTCTTATTTGTGTTGGATCCTCTTCTTTCTGTCTTTAGAAGTATTTTTATTTCTTTTTTCGCTGTGCTGGTTCTTTGTTGCTTCACAGGGTTTTCTCTCGTTGTGCAGGGCTGGGGCTGCCCTCCAGTTGTGGTGTGTGGCTTCTCATTGCAGAGGCTTTTTTTGTTTTAGGTCACAAGCTGCAGGCCATGCGGGCTTCAGTAGTCTTAGCACGTGGGCTCAGAAGTGTTGCGTGGGACTAGTTGCCTGCGGCATGTGGAATATTCTGGGAGTAGGGATGGAGCCCGTGTCCCTTGCCCTGTCAGGTGGATTCTTAACCTCTGGACTGCTAGGGAAGTCCGGATCCTCTTATTTCTGAATCCCACAACTTTTTGGCCTTGTTTTAGTGGAGCACATCCTATATTTGAGAAAAAAATTTTTAGATTTATATTGCTTGTGTTCATGGTGTGTCATGACATGACTTGACCAATGCAATTTCCTAGTTTTGCTATTGTGCTGTATACCTAGTTTTTATATATAACTATTGTTACTTTGTAACAAATGTAGATAAGACCTGTCTATGAAACTATAATTATTAAAAATTAAAAGTTTTAAATATGTCTGTGTTCTTTTCTCCCACTTTAGTGGTTTAACATTCTGGGTTGAAAATCACTTTAGTCAGAACAATTTAATGACTCCATTTTCATCTAGTTTCTAGCACTGGCTCTTTTGAAAGTTGATGTTCTTTTGACTCTTGAACCTTTATATAACACGTGTTTTTTTCTCTTCCTCTAGGACTACATAGGATTTTCTTTTTTCACCAGTGTTTTGAAGTTCATGATAATATACCTTACTATATGTCTGGTTTTACTAATTATGCCAGGTACTTGATGAACTTAACTTTGGAAACTCATAGGTTCCAGTATTGGGAAATGTACTTGAGTTTTGCATTGCTGGTTTCCTCCCCTTCTTCTGGTCTGTGGTCTCCTGCTGTGGTGCTCAGTGGTCCGATGTTAGGCCTCTCAGGCTAGTCTTCTCATCTTGTGTTCCTTCTTTTCTCCATCACTCTGTCTTCTTGTTGTATTTTCTGGGATATTATTTCATCTTTTTTTCTAACCCTTCTGCTGAGGTGAGTCATTCCTTCTTCTGTCATAATATCTAATAGCTTTTGTTGTTGTTTGTTGAATATTCTTTAATAGCAGGTGGCAGAGGCCTGTGGGAAAGCAGTAGAGGAAGGAGGCTACTGAGTTTTCTCACGTGTCCTTGGCCAGCATTGCACACCTGTCCTTAGTATGCCTGACAGCCTCAGTTCAGAGAACATCCTTTCCACCATGCTTCTGCCAGGGTAGGGCTACATCAAACAGGTAGCTACATCAAATGCTACATCAAAGAGGTAGCATTCAGGGTCTCACTGCCCCTTCAACAAATTTAAAACTTGTCTTCCTTATCTTGACCTGTTTTTAATTCTTCCATTTCTGGAGGTATCTGTTGTTTTATCCTTTTTGCCTGTCTTTGACATCAGTTTAGTTGGCCCTTACCTTTTCTCCACACGGTATTTGGCTTTCTTCATTGTCCTGTGTCACTTGCCACTCATCTGTCGGCTCTTTAGCTTTGAAGATGTTACTTTTACCTTTTATTTCATTTCTCCTTTCAGGCTTTTATCTTTCAAAATTTCCTATCTGTTGTTTTCTTGGGGTTTCACAGGGAATAGAGACAAATGGATGTAGTTAATCTGCCTGTTTTTTTTATTGTTTTCTTTTATAATTTATTTATTTGTTTTTCTGTGCTAGGTCTTTGTTGCTGTATGAGCTATTCTCTAGGTTGTGGTGAGTGGGGGCTACTCTAGTTGCTATACACAGGCTTCTCGTTGCAGTGGCTTCTCTTGTGGCGCACAGGCTCCAGGGATGCAGGCTTCAGTAGCTGCTGCTTCTGGCCTCTAGAGCACAGAGTGAATAGTTGTGGCGATGGGCTTAGTTGCCTTGAGGCATGTGGGGTCTTAATTCCCTGAGCAGCGATTGAACCTAATCCCTTGCACTGGAAGGTAGACCCTTCACCACTTGACCACCAGGGAAGTCCCTCATCATTGGTTTCTACTTGACTGTCTCTTCCGCTGTCTGTAAGCTCCTTGGGAGCAGGGATTGCCTCATGATCTGTATGCTTGGCTCGTAGCGCAGTGCCTAGTGCTTATGGTCAGTGTAAGCTCATTCCCTTCTTCGTTCGCTCTGAAAACTGAGCTGTCTCAGTCTTTCCGTTCTTCTTTCCTTCCCTTCCAATATTCTTGCACCATTATTTGCTTAAAGGGAAGCTTCCCTGTGGTCAGGATAAGGATTAGTAAGGCACTCCCATTGTGGCTGCTGAGCAGGAGCAAATTTTCGATAAGATGACTAACCATCCGCTTCCTTTTCTCTGTGACCTAAGCTTTTCTGGTGACCAGAATAAAGCTTATCAGAAGATACTAAGTAATGATAAAATATTTATTAATTGGAGATGAGCTTAATTTGAAATACAGAGCAGTCAGTATATGCTATTTGTGTGTGTGTGTGTATATATATATATATATGTATGTGTGTGTGGATGTTTCTCAGACCGCTGCCCACCACACTCCCCAACCTGACGAGAGCAGTTTCTAGAAGGAATGTGACTCTTGCTTTATTTCTTCACACTCAGTTTTATAAGAAGACCAAACAGCTGCCCATCTTAATGAAGTGCTGTGAAGAGATCCAGCCGCATCAGTGGAAGCCGCCTGTCGAGAGGGAAGAACACCGGCTTCCGTTCTGGTTAAAGGTACAGCGCTCCTCCTCAAAGTGTGTCAGGAGCAAAAGGTCACTACGGACCTGGCAGGATGTTCAAGGCCTGCTTTACACTCTGCTGCTTTAGCTGTAGAATTAGGACTTAAGAAATCTTCAGTCACCTTTCCTCTCCTATTTCTCCACCTCCCTCCCTCCCCAACTGGGGATTTTCTAACCTTTTAAAAATAGTGGTTAAAATGATAGTTTCTTAAAGGAAATTTAAGGAGTTTCTAGAGTATAAAATCAGGATGTAGTCTTCTTAGAAATATCTGCTATTCTGCAGAAAAATCCTTCTTAAAAGATGTCTTAAGACTGTCCTGTAAAGGCACCTAATATCTAGAAAGCCCAATTATTTTCCCCTAATTTCAGCATGGGCTAGATCTGAGTGTCCTTGTTCCCACTAGGCCAGTCTGCCGTCCATCCAGGAGGAACTGCGGCGTATAGCAGATGGTGCCAGAGAGGTCGGAAATGTGACCGGAACCACTGAGATCAACTCAGACCCAGGCCTAGGAAAAGGCAGCTCGGAACTGGAGAGTGAAACTCGGTATCCACTGCTGCTGCCTAAGGGTGTAGTCCTAAAGCTGAAGCCAGTTGCCAACCGTTTTTCTAGGAAGGCTTGGAGACAGAAGCGGTCCTCAACCCTGAAGCCCTTCTTTTTTGGACCCAGCCCCTCTCTCCAGCCTAGCTCCAGCTCTGGGAAGACACCAGCTAGGTCAGCTCACTCAGAAGCCCCTCCAAGCAAAATGGTGGTCCGGATTCCTCCCCTGATCCAGCCAGCCACGGTCTTACAGGCAGTGCCAGGCGGCCCTCCTCTGAGGGTCCCTGGGGGGGATAGTTTTGAGTCTCCAGCAGCGCTGCCAGCTACAGCTGCTGAGGCCAGGACCAGCTTCCCTCTGTCTGAGCCACAGACCCTGCTGTCCTCCGCCCCTGTGCCCAAGCTAATGCTGCCCTCACTTGCTCCTTCTAAGTTTCGAAAGCCATGTGTGAAACGGAGAGCCTCCAAGAGAAAGGGACCCAAGGCCTCTCTCTGTCTGAAGCCTGCCCCTCTCATCCACCCTGCGCCTGTTTTCTTCACTGTTCCTGCCACCACGGTAAAGGTTGTGAGCCTCGGCAGTGGCTGCAACGTGATGCAGCCTGTCAGTGCAGCTGTGGCCCAAAGTCCTCAGACCATCCCCATCACCACCCTGCTGGTTAACCCTACTCCCTTCCCCTGTTCGTTGAACCAGCCCCTTGTGGCCTCCTCCATCCCTCCCTTAATCGTCTCTGGCACCTCTGTGAATCTTTCTGTACCATCTACTCCTGAAGATAAAGCCCCAGTGAATGTAGATGTAGGTTGTCCTTTGGCTGAGGGGAAAAATGCCTTTCAAGGCCTCGAACCCAAATTAGAACCTCGGGAACTCTCTCCTCTCTGTGCTGCTGTCTTTCCCAAAGAGGAGCACAGCCCAGGGCCTCCAGCTACAGACAGAGTGTGCCAGGAACAGTTGTCGGAGAGCAGCGCTTATGGCTGGAGTATTGTGAAAACAGAGGAGGGGAGACAGGCCCCTGAACCGCTGCCTCAGGGCTTCCGAGAATCTCTGAACACCTGCCCTGAGGATTTAGAGGAAATGGTTAAGATGGAACCTAAAGACCCTGGGGAGGACACCTGTGGTGGATCCCTGGAGCAGGGCAGCCATGAGGAAATCAAAGAAGAACACTCTGTGGAGTCGGACACTAGCTTCCCAAGTGAGGAGTCAAGCAGGCCTAGAGAGGGGAAGAAACAGACAGGCCTCCAACAGGAAGAGCAGAGGAGTCAAGCAGCTCAAACCCTTTCGGCTTCTCAAGAGCCTCCTGGTGAAGGAAACTCAGGCGATGTGAGCAAAGGGTCCCCAAGGGACGCTTCCTTCTCCACTGACCCTGAAATGGTGCTTAGCAGCCCTCTGGGGAAGCCCGAAGACTTATCCAGCGTTGATGGTCAGTCAGTGGGGACCCCAGCAGGACCAGAAACTGCAGGAGAGAAGGATGGGCCAGAGGAAGAGGAAGAAGAGGACTTTGATGACCTTACCCAGGATGAGGAAGACGAGATGTCATCAGCTTCTGAGGAATCTGTACTTTCTGTCCCAGAACTCCAGGTGAGAGTTGGGCACTCTTCTCCAATATTTTGTGGATTCAGTAATAGATTTAATTTATTGATAGGCCACCTGCTTGCTTTTTGCACTAGAGATAGTCATAAAATCATTTTTGACTTTTGAATGTATTATGGAGCATAGTTTGGGAGTTGAGGTGAGAGGAGAGGGAAAGAGTTAAATGTTACATATTATATTTGATTTAAACTCATTTAAATATTAAATTGAATTTCCTGAGCACAATTTAAATGACTAAAAAAAGACAAAGGGTCATAAGTATGGACCCTGGCAAAGGAAAATTACCTTCAGAGGGGACTTTTTAAAGCTCATCTGCTCAGGGACTCCCTGGTGGTCCAGTGGTTAGGACTTGGTGTTTTCACTGCTCAGAACTGGGTTCGATTTCTGGTCAGGAAACTGTTGACTAAAAAATTAATCACAACCTCTAAGTAGAGAATTATTTTATTTGGTAGGAATGTTAAGGATTCTGAACTTGGGAGGCAGCATCTCAGTTCTCTGAGAAAACTGCTCTGAGGAAGCAGGAGGGGGAGTCAGGCTATATACAGTTGGCAACAAGAGGGTAGGAAGTCTGAATATCAGAGATTATTATTAAGTAGTAAGGAGAACCAGGTATCAAGTCAAGTTAAGGAATTTAGTGTTCTGTGTGTGGCAAGATGGAGCCTCTGGGCTCACTGAATTCATTCCTTTCATATGCACCTGAGCTATCTGGGGCCAAATCCTGTTTCCTGTCACCTTAAAGGGTGGCGAGGATGGTTGTTGGCTGCTCTTGCATGACACCCACTCCCCTCCAGTTCCTCACCAGTCACTGGGCGTTGGCATCTTCTGGATCGTAGGCCTTGTGTTCCCTTTTGAGAGCCCTCATTCACATTAGGAGGCCATGAATCACTGATAGCTGTGACATTTTTTGTCCTCCGATATGGCAAGAAATATTTCACAGAACTAACATCCCTCAAGCTGTACAGTGTGGCCAAAAAACAAACCCAAAAACCCCCAATCACCCCCTTTACCATCCACTTCTCACCCTCCCTTACCAGTTGATTAGCCGCAGTTCCTTCTGAAAAACTCCGTGCAGTCAGCCCGTGGTGAGCTATTACAGCCCTCATGCACACTCTTTGGGGGGGTTTGCAGGAAACAATGGAGAAACTGACTTGGCTTGCATCTGAAAGGCGCATGAGTCAGGAGGGTGAGTCTGAGGAAGAGAACTCCCAGGAAGAGAATTCTGAGCCTGAGGAAGAAGAGGAAGAAGAAGCAGAGGGAATGGAAAACCTGCAGAAGGAGGATGAAATGATGGACGAAGCCATCGGAGACCCTGCTGAGAAGCCTCCTGCCACCTTTGACTCCCCAAAGGCTGCTCCAGAAGTGGAGACCAGCAGGACCCCACCAGGTGAGTAGGACAGGCCTGAGTGGGGGTGGGTCTCAGGAGACCTCATTGACTCAGGGACATGTGCAGAGTGGCTAGCTTATAAAACAGGTGCCAGTTCCCAGAAGAAATCCTCTGGATCCTGCCTGCCAGTCGCCCTTCTCCCAAATAGATGTTTAACATGCTGCCATTGTAGAGAAGAGATGCTCAGAAATTTAAAATTTGACTCTCCATCAGCTGGTAGATTTGTACTCTGTTTATGCAGGTTTTTATACTGGTTCTTAATTCACATGTCATGTATTAGGTCAAGAGCTATGTTTATTTCAGAAAGTGCTGCTTGTTCTTCACCAGGACATAACCCCTGAGCGCCCAGCATCAGACCACACCCACTCTTTAGACTTCTGTGTTCAGTATGCAGTAGCTAAGCAGCTCATTCCATCCCAGATGGTGCAGTCATGTTGTTGACTCTGCATAGAGCTGACTTTACAGGAAGAGACGTACCTGTCATAGCCTTTTTCCAGCAGCTTTTCTCCCAAATTACTATGTGATGTTGATTAGGGGAGTTGATGGGGAGGGTGCATTTGATGAGTTGGGAAGAGCAGAGATTGCAAGGACAGAGAAACAGTTGTTTTCCTGTGTATCCTAAGGAGAGAGCATCAAAGCTGCTGGGAAGGGCCGGAGTAATCATCGAGCTCGCAGCAAGCGAGGCAGTCGGGCCCGGGCCAGCAAGGACACCTCCAAGCTGCTGTTACTGTATGATGAGGACATCCTCGAGCGAGATCCACTCCGGGAGCAGAAGGATTTGGCCTTTGCTCAGGCTTATCTGACCAGGGTAGGCAAATGCTGCTTCCTGTACCTACCAGCCCCTCTGTTTTTAAAATGAAGTCTGCCTTTCAGGCTGCACAGGAGCCTTCTCTGCCTCTACCTTTGTTTTCCTGGAAATACCAAAAGAACTGTGTGAGTGAAACCACAAGGACACCGAGTTCAGTCTTCAGCCGATTTATTATTCCTGCCCATCATACTACCCCTCTGTTGCCCTAAACCTGGGGAAAGGTGATTTCAGCATCATCCCTGAGAGAGTAGACTAATAAGAACCTTACCTGAGCCCTTGGCTTCAGAGGAACAACATGTACACTGACCAGAAAGTGGACCTCAGTGATCTTCAGGGTCATGAACCTGCCTGTTTTTCTCAGTGGTCCCTATCTCATTCTTTTGGTAACCACCTAATTCTTTATACCCCCAGCAAGTGGAGTTCTAGCAATAACAATCATGGGTTTTCTTGTTCCTGATATTTTACTAACATTCCTAATTTATGTATTATTTACCCTCAGATGATACCATGCTGAAATATATGTAGCAAGCACTCCTTATCTATTTCAACATGGAGGTGAAACCAGGAAGGAGAGGTCCAGGCTGTGAGCTAGAGAAGAGTTTACCTGATTTTGCGGGTAGCACTGTAATCCCTGGAAAATAGAAATTTTCGTATTCCTCGCTGTCAGAAAAAGAGCTCTGCCTTGCTCATGGCCCTGTGGCCTCCATTAATCATCAGATCTTAGGACCTGTCAGAGGAGTAGCCTCTGACGGATAATCTGGAGCTCTTTAACAGTAATTCTTCCTCCTTCCTCTGTCCCATCATTTCTTGAGGCCCAATGAAAGGGGATTGGATGATTGAAAGTCCTCTCATATAGGTCCGAGAAGCCCTGCAGCATATCCCTGGCAAGTATGAAGACTTCCTTCAGGTCATCTATGAGTTTGAGTCAAGCACTCAGAGGCAGACAGCTGTGGATCTCTACAAGAGCCTACAAATTCTGCTCCAAGACTGGCCTCAGCTGCTGAAGGACTTTGCTGCTTTCCTGTTGCCTGAGCAAGCACTGGCCTGTGGATTAGTAAGTAGAGAGGGGGGCAAAGACCACACACTAGGATCCCTGGGTCAGAGCAGGACTAGGCTTGGGTCGTGTTGATCAGGACTGTTCCAGACTCCTGGCTGTTTCCGTAGATAGCCTTCCCCTAGACCAGGGTCATGAGAGCCACCTCCTTTTCAAGGGATGGTCTTCCCAGCTCCTGTTCTCTCCTTTTCTTTCCATGTAGAGTGAAGGGTTTGACCATTGAGTGGAGACCTTAGGTATATCATAACCCTTTGCTCCTCACTGTTGCAAAACAGGCTTTCATTCAACAAATACTTATTGAGTACCTGCTATTTTGGGCAGAGTTCTAGGTACTAGAAATGTAATAATTATAAAAGACTAAAATCCTGTGCCTTCATGGAGCCTATATTCTCATGGGGAAAGTCAGGTGTTAAATAGTATATTGTATATTGTAAATATATATGTTATAAAAGTGATAAAATATATAAACAGTAAAATATGTTTAATGCTTTATAGTGATAATGTTGTAGTTTTATACACAGTGGTTTGGGAAGGCCACGGTGGTTACATGACATTTGAAATGTTGGAGAATAAGTGTCTGAACTTGAGGGATATCCCCATAGTTCTGGGTTTCTTGTCAGGATGGATAAACACAGGAGTAATGGATATGATATTATTATATTATTATGTTCATATTGTTATTAGCCTGATAGTCTTAAAGCAGTTAATGGTCATGGGATGATTATACATAATTTTTTCTTTATCATTATGAGGATCAAATGAATACATACGTGAAAATACTTTGTAAACTGGCATGTGTCTGATCTCACAATCTTTGAAAACTGTAAGCAACTTGAGATATAGAACTCTTAAGTCTTTCATTTACATCTTAGTTTTCTTGAGTCGGTAGATGCCAGTAACCCAAAGTAGATACATGCTAGGGTCTTAAAAAAAAAAAAAAAAAAAAAAGATCTTACAGGGAATTCCCTGGCAGTCCAGTGGTTAGGGCTTGGCACTTTCACTGCTGGGGCCCAGGTTCAGTCCCTGATTGGAGAACTAAGATCCACAAACCTTGTGGTGAGGCCAAAAAAAAAAAAAAAGATCTCACTGTTGTAAACCAGAGCCTTGTCATCCCTATGTCTCCAGCACAGTTTTTCTTGGTTTTTATGTGTAGAGCTCTCACGTCTTTCTCAGGCTGCAGAGATGACTCCTCTTTTGCCCTCTTTCCACTCTGGTAGTTTGAAGAGCAGCAGGCTTTTGAGAAGAGTCGCAAGTTTCTTCGGCAGCTGGAAATTTGCTTTGCAGAGAACCCCTCACACCACCAGAAGATCATCAAGGTTCTCCAGAGCTGTGCAGACTGCTTGCCGCAGGAGATCACTGAGGTATTCTGTCCTGTCCTGTTCCCCTTCCATTGTCATCTTGGCTTCTGGCCCTTCATTCTCCCTTCCCTAAGCAATCCTCACTTCTGAGCAATGGACTTCCTGGAGGGGATGAAGATGGCAAGGAGGTTTTAGGCTTACCTAAGGCATAAAACATTTGAGTGAGGTGGTTACCATCTGAAACCAGAGCCTGACTGCTTCTCACAGGCTCAAGAATGCTATAAATACCCTGGAAGGGAAGTTAGGGAAGGAGGTGATGGTCTGGGTGGAGGGTTGGTTTCCCTCCTTGCTCTGCCTTGAGTTAGTGCCTGAGCTGGGGACCAGTAAGGCAGGGCTAGTGAGTAGTGAGTGTCACTGGGAATCAGACCTGTTAATACAGGCATGTCTAACCAAGACATGCTGCTAAGTCACTTCAGTCATGTCCGACTCTGTGTGACCCCATAGACAGCAGCCCACCAGGCTCCCCCATCTCTGGGATTCTCCAGGCAAGAACACTGGAGTGGGTTGCCATTTCCTTCTCCAATGCATGAAAGTGAAAAGTGAAAGTGAAGTCACTCAGTCGTGTCCAACTCTTAGCGACCCCATGGACTGTAGCCCACCAGGCTCCTCTGTCCATGGGATTTTCCAGGCAAGGGTACTGGAGTGGGGTGCCACATGGGAGCTCCCTAAATGTGCATTGATGGAGGAATGAATGAAGACCTATTTGAAGTGAAATGAAAGTCGGTTAGTTGTGTCCCACTCTTTGTGTCCCATTCTGTACAGTCCATGGAATTCTCCAGGCCAGAATACTGGAGTGGGTTTCTGTTACCTTCTCCAGTTAATCTTCCTGACCCAGGAATTGAACTGGGGTCTCCTGCATTGCAGGCTGATTCTTTACCAGTTGAGCTACCACAGAAGCCCAAAGACCTATATATACACAATGAAGTATTACTCAGTTATAAAAAAGAATGAAATATTGCCATTAATATGGATGGCTGGATCTAGAGATTATCATACTAAGTGAAGTATGATTTAATTCACTTGATAAGTATACTTATCATACTAAGTATAGAAAACATTTGGTTTATAATATAGAAAACCTATGGTTACCAAAGGGGAAAGGTTGGGTATGGTGATAAATCAGGAGTTTGCGATTAACATATTCACACTACTGTGTATAAAATAGGTAACCAGTGGGGATCTACTGTATAGCACAGAAAACTATACTCAGTATTTTGTATTAGCCTGTAAGAGAAAAGAATCTGAAAAAGTGTGTGTGTATATATACATATATGTATATATATGTGTAATATATATATGTGTGTGTGTATATATGTTTGTGTATACAGACATACTGAATCACTGTGCTGTACACCTTAAACTAACAGAACGTTGACAATATTGTGAATCAACTATATACATCAGTTAAAAAAGTAATAATTCAGGCATACCTCAGAGACATTGCAGGTTTAATTCCATACCATCATAATACAGTAAATATTGCAGTAAAGTGAGTCACATGGATTTTTTGGTTACCCAGTGCGTGTAAAAATTATGTGTGCATGTAAAAATTACGTGTACATGATGAAGTGAAGTGCGTGTGTGCTCAGTGAAGTATGTGTTTCTGACTCTCTGTGATCCCATGGACTATAGCCCACCATGCTCCTCTCTCCATGGAATTTTCCAGGCAAGAATAATGGAATGGGATGCCATTTCCTACTCCAGGGGGTCTTCCCAACCCAGGGATTGAACCCACATCTCTTGTGTATCCTGCACTGGCAGGCAGATTCTTCACCCACAGTGCCACCAGGGCAGCCCAACCATAGTTTATTAAGTATGCAGCAGCATTATGCTTTAAAAACTGTACATACGTTACTTAAAAAGTGTTCACAATTTGTAAATCAAGTATATTTCAACTTTAAAAACATGCTAGGGAATTCCCTGGTGGTCCAGTGGTTAAGACTCCAAGCTTCCATTTCACAGGGCCTAGGTTCAATCCTTGGTCAGGGAACTAAGATCTTGAATTCTGCACACAACAGCCAAAAAAAATGCTAATCGGCATCCACGTCTTTAGCAAGTTGTCATCTTTTTGTTGCTGGAGGGTCTTGCCTCAGTATTGTTGGTGCTGACTGATAAGGTAGTGGTTGCTGAAGATTGGAGTGGATGTGGCAATTTTTTTTTTTCTTTCTTTCTTCAAAAAATATTTATCTGCCTGCACTAGGTCTTAGTTGTGGCATGCGGGATCTTTTGTTGCAGCACGTGGGATCTTCTTTCCTGACCACCCATCAAACCTGGACCCCTTGCGTTGGGAGTGTGGAGCCTAAGCCACTGGATGACCCAGGAAGTCCCCACAATTTCCTAAAACAATGAAGTTTGCCCCACTGATGAGCTCTTCCTTTCATGAATGACTTCTCTGTACCGTTTTACTTACAGTAAAACTTTCAGAATTGGAGTCAGTCCCCTCAAACCTTGCTGTTGCCTTATCAACTAAGTTTATGTAACGTTCTAAATCCTTTGTTGCCATTTCAACAGTCTTCATAGCAGCAGCTTCCCCAGGAGTAGATTCCATTTCAAGAAACTTCTTTTTGTTCATCTGCAAGAAGTGACTTCTTGCCGCTCAGGTCTCGTGTGGGATGCAGCGTTTAGCCCCATCCGCAGGCACCACAGCTGGCTTAGTCCTCATGCTGCTCCTGTCACATCTGCCGTTACTCCCTCCATTGAAATCTTGAACCCCTCCTCAAAGTCACCCGTGAGTGTTGAAATCAACTTCTTCCAAACTCCTGTCAGTGTTGACTATTTGGACCTCTTCCTGTGAACCACAAATGTTCTTAATGGTATCTAGAATGGTGAATCTTTTCCAGAAGGTTTTCAGTTTTCTCTCCCCTGATCCATTGGAGGAATCACTGTCTGTGTCAGCTGTAGCTTATGAAATGTATTTCTGAAGTACTGAGACTTGAAATTAGAAATTACTCCTTGATCCATGGGCTGCATGATGGTTCTTTTGCTAGCAGGCACGAAAACATTAATTTCCTGTACATCTCCATCAGAGCTCTTGGGTGACCAGATGTATGGTCAGTGAGCAATAGTGTTCTCAAAGGATTGTTTCCTGAGTAGTGGGTCTCATTGTTTCCTGAGTAGTAGGTCTCAGCGGTGGGCTTCAGATATTCAGTAAACCATGCTGTCCACAGATGTGCTGTCGCCCAGGGTTTGCTGTTCCATTTAAACGAGCAGAAGCAGAGTAGATTCAGCACAGTTTGGAAGGACTGTAGGATTTTTGGAGTGGTAAATGAACATTGGTTTCAAGTTAAAGGCACCAGCTATGTTAGCCCCTAATCAAAGCGTCAGCTTGTCCTTTGAAGCTTAGAAGTCAGGCATGACTTTTCCTGTCTAGTTACAAAAGTCATAGATAGCATCTTCTTCCAATAAGTCTTTTTCTACACTGAACATCTGTTGTTAGTGTAGCCATTTTCTGGATAACTTGCTGTAGCTTTACATTAGCACTTGCTATTTCATCTTACACTTTCATGTTGTACAGATGGCTTCTTTCTTTAAACTCTATGAACCACTTTTTCTAGCTTCAAAATTTGCTTCTGCAGGTTTCTTCACCTGTCTCAGCCTTCATAAAATTGAAGAGAATCAGGGTTTGGGGGCTTCCCAGGTGGCTCTGTAGTAAAGAATTCACTTGCCTCTTGGCCAAGCATGAGAGTCGCAGACGACTCCGTTTCCACCTTTGTGCCAGGAAGGTCCCCTGGAGAAACAAGTGGCAACCCACTCCTGTATTCTTGCCTGGGAAATTCCACGGACAGAGGAGCCTGGCGGGCTACAGTCAGTCCTTGGGGTGGCAAAGAGTCGGGCGTGGACTGAACAACAACAAGGCCTTTTTCTGGAATAGGCTTTGACTTAATAGAATGTTGTCACTGATTTGATCTTCTGGTTTGATCTTAGACCACAAAGCTTTCTCCATATCAGCAAGAAAGCTGTTTTGCTTTCTTATCACTTTTAATTTCCTTCAAGACCTTTTCCTTCGCGTTCATGGCTGTTTGGCACAAGAGGCCTAGTTTTCAATCTGCCTTGGCTTTAGGCGTGCCTTCCTCACTAAGC
Source organism: Bos javanicus (assembly GCF_032452875.1). Classification (NCBI taxonomy): domain Eukaryota; kingdom Metazoa; phylum Chordata; class Mammalia; order Artiodactyla; family Bovidae; genus Bos; species Bos javanicus. The sequence continues at coordinate 15,199,053 of NC_083870.1, forward strand.
TTAATCATTTGTTGCTTTTGACTTAAAGTGAGAGGTGTGTATCTGTACCTTTCCATTGAACACTTAGAGGCTTTATAGGCCCTAAGTATTCAAGTGAAATTGGCCTAATTTTAATATTGGTGTGTCTCAGGGAATAGAGAGGCCCAAGGAGAGGGAGACAGATGGCGAAACTGTTGGGTCAGTGGAGTAATCAGAACACGTACAATCAGAACAGTACAAGTCCACTTCTCTTTTGGGTGAGATGCGTGGTGTTTCCAAGCAATTACAGTAGTAACATCAAAGGTCACTGATCACAGATCGCCATTATAGACATAATAAACAATTTTGTAATATTGTGAGAAGTATCAGAATGGGACACAGAGACACAAAATGAACAGATGATGTTGGAAAATTGGTGCTGATAGACTTGTTGACCCAGGGTTGCAATGAACCTTTAGTTTTAAAAAAAAAGAAAAGAAAAGAAAAACCAAAATGCTGTGTCTGAGGTGTGATGAAGCAAAGACACTAAATCGAGGTATGCCTGTACTCCTGTGTAGGCAAGCAGGGAGGGAGAGGGAGTTTAGGAGTTCTTAATCAAAGAGCATCTTCTGTGTGTCTCCCAGTTGATAAGGAAAGTAGACCTCAGAAGGATATTGGATTGATTTGGAATGGTGGTCTAGAGAGGCTCTGGAGACTTCATCTTTCCTTCTGCAACTCTCCCCAGCTCAAGACACAGATGTGGCAGCTCCTCAAGGGCCACGACCACCTACAGGATGAGTTCTCCATCTTCTTTGACCATCTGCGCCCAGCAGCTAGCCGGATGGGTGACTTTGAAGAGATCAATTGGACCGAGGAGAAGGAGTATGAGGTATAGGCCGTGAGGCTGCAGTGGGGGTGTCCAGGGGGAAGGTCAGGTCATATGTAGGAGGGACATCTGCCCAGAGTCTTTGTTGAGTGGGACCAACTCCTCCCCAGTTTGATGGCTTTGAAGAAGTGGCACTGCCTGATGTGGAAGAGGAAGAGGAACCTCCCAAGATACCCACAACCTCAAAGAACAAAAGAAGGAAAGAGATTGGGGTCCAAAATCACGATAAGGTACGCCCGGTTGTTGGGGATTATCCTGAGTCAAGCCTTGCATTTTCTAAGTGGTTCTCTGGCGTAGGATGGTGCCACGCCTCTGTGAGCTGAGGCGGCCATGGAGCAGGAACCTCAGGTCAGGTCAGGCTGCTGTGCAGCACACCCTGAGCCCATGGGAAGAACAGTGCAGTGGCTGAAGAGGTCCCCCCATGATTAACTCATTAGAAGGATCTGTTTCTCTGGCTCAGAGATACTTCTCTTGCCCTTGGGTCTTCCTTTCTGTTCCTGTGAAAAATAGGAATCCTGACAACAACTGATATCTAGCCATATTCCAAAGCATCATGTATCTCCTGTATTTTACATGGATTATTCAGTTAATTCTCATAGTTACCCTGTGAAAAGGTTGTTTTGTTTGCATTTTACAGAAGAGGACACGGAAGTGCCAAGAGGGGCCGTTCCCAGGGTCTCATGTTTGATCAGGGAGGGGTCGTTTGGCTCCAGAGCCCGCTTGTACTCATTGCTCTCTGTTCTCTTCAGGAAGTAGTTTTTTTTGGTCCCTGTCCCTTTACTACACGTCTTGTACTCTTTCTTGGGGAAAACACTTCTTAGTTACCTGAATGACCTTGGGCAATTTATTTAATCTTTGTTTCAGTTTCTTCATTGTTAATGGGGATAATAACGGTACTTCTGTCTTGGGTTTATTGAACAGAGAGTATCATTGAGTGAGCCTTCCATATGTACAAAGCCCTCTCTCAAGGGGATTGGAAGAGAGGGGAGAGCTCCAGGCACAGGGAGACAGAAACAAAGGCAGACGAGTGAGTAGATCACATCTCATGACGGAGCTCTCCAGTGACTTTGCCTCAGATTGTATTCCACTTAAATATTTCCTGCAGCATCTGGGCAATTGGGATCCGTCCGCCTATGGCTCATTTAAGGATTGTTTCAGGGATGCACAGTAGGCTTTAATTGAGTTTGGCCATTCATCTCCCCAGGCAGTGTGAAGAAATGGCACATAATAAATGAGAAAGGAAGCAGGGGAGGGGTCCAGGGGCGGGCTTGTTCGGATGGCTCACAACTCGGCTCCCTCTTGGTGCCAAAAATGTTTGCCAGCTAACCAAGCCCAGGTGTCTCCTAGGAGGCCGAGTGGCCAGATGCGGCCAAGGACTGCGCCTGCTCCTGCCATGAGGGAGGTCCTGACTCCAAGATGAAGAAGAGCAAAAGGAGAAGTTGTAGCCACTGCAGCAGCAAGGTGAGGAGAGAACTGGTGCCCAGGGGCATTAGAGCTGCTGGGGTAAGCCCCAGGTACTCTGCTGTGTGTGGTATTGTTACCCCAGATCTGCGCATTATTGAATTCCTAGAAAGATCACACATGAATAAATAATATGCTGTATACATACTCATTAGTGTGTGTATGCAAATAGAATCTTTAAAAATATAAATAACAGATTTTTCTTTTTAAAAGGAATCTTTTAGGTAAAGTTTTGAAATAGGGAAAAATACCAACCAGTTCATATATTTCCCTCTAAGATTTTTTTTTTAATGAAACAAACATGTGTGGGGAAAACAGCTGAAGGGTAATGCTGGTTCTCTAGGCTTGGTTCCCAGCAAAAATACAGTCCTTGGTTGGAGGAGGAGGGATAGAATGCAGCACTCTGGTCTGGGCCCTTGAAAATCCTTGGAGCAGCCATGCATGTTGCTTGACTTGCTGAGCATCATGGCAGGGCTTCTTCCTGTGGTCAGCCCCCAAGACAAAAGAGGTTAGGAGACCCTTGACCCAGAAGGCCATCCCTGCAGGTCTGTGACAGCAAATCCTACAAGAGCAAGGAGCCCCATGAGTTGGTGGGCAGCAGCCCCCACCGAGAGGCCAGTCTTATGCCCGGTGCTAAGGAAGCTGGGCAGGGCAAGGACGTGATGGAGGAGGAAGCCCCAGAGGAGCGAGAAAGCGTTGAGGCAGCCCAGAGCAGGACTGGCAGGAGTACCAGGAAGGGAGAGATGCCTGTTGCAGGTGAGTGATCCGACTGCCAGCCCAGCCTTTCTCCCTTTATTTGTCCCATTCTCACATCTTCACGCAGGGACGTCTTTGAGCCTGGAAAATACTGGTCTTTTCAGGGATAGACTACCACCTTTTTTACTAATAAACCAGTAAGAAACTCTTCTGTCTAGCCTTAATTTTCTCTCCTGTGGCCTCAATCCTCTTGTAGGATTAAGAGTGCTTAACATCCGCATGATCCAGCATTTTCTTCTTGTGTTCCCATTCCTGAACCCCTTCTCCTTATCTGCAGATCCTCTATGATCTGTATTCTAAAGACTCAGCTACTCTCAGCTTTGGCAACGGACTTTATATAAACAACTCTAGCCCCTGCCCTCGCCTCACTCTTGTACATCAGAACTTTAGCACAGTAGTTTGCCAGAGTGACCCCATGGCAATTTGTAGTCCTTAGATGCAGTGTGACCCTTACGTCCTTATTTTCCTCCTAAACAGGATTGGCAGCAGGGAGCACTTTGCCGTCCCCTCAAGAAGTGACTTTTACAGACCAGCTCCTCCTTGATGGCCCGCCACCACCCTGCTCACCAGAGACTCCTCAGCTTCCCTCCACAGCTGGAACTGTGCTGTGCGCTGTCAGGAGTAACCAGGCTGGGCCTGCAGTTCTCTCCGGCCCCAGGGCATCCCCCAGACCTCAGCATGAGGGGGAGGACCATAAGCCAGGGGCTGAGTTGGAAACATCCATGCCCTGGGATGCTTCCGAAACTGAGAAATTGCCTGGAACTGTCGAACCCCCTGCCTCCTTCCTGAGTCCTGTTTCCTCAAGGACTGGAGACTTCGGGAGAAGACAGGTGCCTGGGAGAGCAGACACACAGGAGAGCCGGCTGCCTTCCGGCCGAGCTGGGGTGAGCACAGCAGACGGGATGTCCCCTCTGCGTGGAGTTTCTTCAGCAGGAGTTGACACTGCAGAGACTTCTAAAGCCCCTAGAGGAGGTTTGGCTAAAGACAGTGGACCACAGGGCAAGGGCCCAGCGGGGGAGCTGCAGGCGAAGGCCACAGAAGCTACAGTCTGTGCCAACAACAGCAAGGTCAGCTCCACTGGGGAAAAGGTGGTGCTGTGGACGAGGTAGGTACGGACGGGGGACGTGTGCGTTTGGAAACGCCAGCTTCCTGACTGAGACTGATCACCGTGTGTGGTTCCAGGGAAGCCGACCGCGTGATCCTGACCATGTGCCAGGAGCAGGGAGCGCAGCCGCAGACTTTCAGTGTCATCTCCCAGCAGCTGGGAAATAAGACCCCTACTGAGGTAAGCAGGGTGGGCCTTGCTAGAGCTACAAGCCCTAGAGGAAGCAAGGAAGGGTTTGGCAAGAGGGTGGCTTGGCCAACCAAGATGATTGGGGATTGTAAAGTTCTGCCCTGAGTAAGACCTGGACTTGTCAGCACGGATAGTAGTGGCTCTAGAAGAGAAAGTGCATTTTTGAGGGAGAAGCCCCAGATTGCATTTTAGTTTTTAGAAGGAATGTGACTTTGGGCGGTGTTTCGCCTCTTGACCCAAGTTTCCTTATCTGTAAGGAGGACTCAGCCCTCACAGCCTGTGTTCCACAGACCAGATGGTTCATGTTGGTGTATCATATAGCTTGCTTGAGTGAGTGCATGCCAAGTCGCTTCAGCCGTATCCAACACTTCATGACCCCATGGACTGTAGCCTCCCAGGCTCCTCTGTCTGTGCGATTCTGCAGGCAATGAGTGGGCTGCCATCCCCTTCTCCAGGGATCTTCCTGGCCCAGGGATCAAACTTGTGTCTCCTGCATTGGCGGGCGGGTGGTAAATGTTAACGTGTCACTAACTTAAGAAGGGTGTCGTCAAGGCCCTCACTCTCCTCCTAGGTTTCCCACCGTTTCCGAGAACTCGTGCAGCTCTTCCACACAGCCTGTGAGGCCAGCTCTGAGGATGAGGACGACGCGACCAGTACCAGCAACACAGACCAGCTGTCTGACCATGGGGACCTGCTGTCTGAGGAAGAGCTGGATGAGTGAGACCCGGCATGTGAGGCACCATCTGAGGATGGAGCCCGCCGGGCCCCCTGGTGGTCAGGGGGAGGGTGGGGCGCTGCGCTTCGCTCCTGCAGCTCTCGAGTTGAGTGTGCGGAGCCGGAGGAGCAGGGGCCAGGGGCAGTGACAGGCAGGCTGGGTTGCACAGTCCTGCCGCCCTGTGCATCTTTTATGAGGACCTTAGAGACAGCTGTGAAGAGCACTGAGGGAGTGGGCGCAGTCCTTTCTGTGTTGTGTGTTTTTCTGTCTGATGGTACATATTTATTGTTGTGTGGTCTGATCACAGTGTCTCTAAATGTAATAAATGCGTGTGTTGGTGTAGCCAGTCCCAAGACGCTGAGCTCCTGCACCCAGCAGTTTTTATTGTAAACTAGCCCTTCCCTTCTCTTGGCGCGTTAGTCCACGAGTCGGTCGTCGCCGCTCTCGTAGCACTGGGCCAGGCTGCGCAGGTCCTGCAGCGTCTCTTCTAGGTCATCCTGTTCCACCCCAGCGTCCATGAAGCTGGCCCAGCGCCGCAGGTCGAGTTTGGAGAGATCTTTGGCCAGATCCCCCAGGGCCCGGTTCAAGGAGGAAGAGGAGCAGAGGGCCCCGAGCACTGGGATGCTCTCCACCACTGCAGAGAGAGAGGATGGGAGCTGTTCTTCCTGGGGCTCTGTCGCTCGCACGGGGAAGTCTGGGCCTCTGGCAGACTTGACTGTATAGTAAACTACACAGTGTCCTGTCCCCTTTGTATACCAGCAACCAGGGCAAGAACACTTCTCCCAGGAACCACAGAGTGAATAAAGGAGTGTAACCTGGGCCCCTCCCCAGGACTTTCATCCATGAAGGGAACTGGAAAAGTCTCTCATGCTTGAAAACCTCTGGGTTTTCTTCACTTGCTACATACCTGTCCCTGTTGGGAGACCATCCAGAACTGAACCGTGTTGGCTGAGGCTTGAGGAGAAGAGGGAGGGGTAAGGAGGGACTACCTTGCAGGGAGTCAGCAGCAGATGAGAAGAGCTGTGGGGGCGAGAGAACAGCAGCCGAGTGAGAGGAAGTCAGGGGAGGTCTGAGGTCTGCGAGGAGAGGAGCGAGCATTCTACTGACCTCCTGACTCTAGGCTGCTGCTGCTGCAAATACTGGGCCAAGACTTCTTCCCCAGTGGCGCACGCATGGAGCGGGGAGGGCAGAGGTGTCCCAGGGGCGAGCTGACTGCCAGAACAAAGCCAAAACCACCTTTAATCAGTGGCAGCTCGAATGAGAAACTAGGACTTACGTTCTCAGGCCGTCAGCTTGATCAGGATGCTCAGAGTCTGTTTTACTAATAAGTGGGGCAGAGGGAAGGTGAGCAGGGCAGTGCCATTAGGCTGTCCGGAGGTATCAGGGAGAAAAGCATGTGAACAGAAGTCTGACAAGGGCTCCTGAGGACCACCAGTCCTTACCTGGTGTGGTGTGCTCTGTCCAGACCTCTCAGCACCACCGACTGGGCAAAACAGCATGTTCCAGAAGGGTCCCCACATGCAGACAGAGGGGTCCATGGGGTGGCCTCTCCAAGCTGCATCAGGGTATCAGGGAGGGACTGGCTTGGAACTGAGGGGAAGGGGATAGTTGCTCCTGCTGTCACCACCTAAAGGCAAGGAAGAAGTCAAGTTATAGAGCCTTTCTCAGCCCTGACCCAGCTCTTCACAAAGCTTCATACCTTTTTCCCAGAGAAGTTCAGCATATCAGCCAGATGAACCATGGAAACTGGTGAGGAGCGTAGGCGATAAGGAACAGTGACTGTGTCCAGGGCTGTAGCCAGGATGGCACCACAGTGGAAGGGCAGAGTGGCCTGTAAAGAGGATATGAAGAAAAGCACTTGGCCTTTTGGGTGTAGAAGAGAGGCTGTGTCAGCAGAGTAGTAATGGCAGAGAGGTCTGTGTGCCTTGGGACAGAGCAGGTGTGTGCTTGGCCCCGGGCTGGACAAGCATAGGACAGTGTCATTTAAGAGGCCACATCAGGGCCAAGTTCAAGATGAGGCTTCAGAATAGATCCAGCAGCGGGTAAAGGCTGATTTGGGAGCGTGTGTGTGCGTGTGGTGCCCTCTTATTAGCTATAAGTCAGAACAAGAGCATCGAGTCTTACGTCATACTGCAGGAGAGGGAAGCTGACGGGCGGCTCGGGTCGCAGCCCCAGGCTCCCACCCAAGGATAAGGGGCAGACCAGAGAGCTGTGAGCAGACAGGTGCACCAGACCGAAAGCTGTGTTTAACAGACGGTAGATGTTTTTCTGCAGCTCCTGGTGAAAGAAATGACAGCAGTTTGTTTTAACCAATGTTCTCACTGGGCTGCATTCCTTCATTTCTCCCTGGGGCTCTTCCCCCCACACCCTGGAAGAACTACTCACCCCAAGGCGGTACGGACCAGGGAGCAGGCCCCAGGTGATTATTCCCCTCCCTGAATACTCGTCTTGTAGCAACTCCGCAGCCTTGGTGCCCAGCCCAGAGAAGCCATCATGCAGGTCACACAGAATCTGGAAGCCCTGGAGAGAGGTGGAAAGTGAAAATGGGCAGATGAGGGAGGTTTCTACCCCGCTGCCCGCCGTGCCCTCAGCTACCTGCAGGTAATCACACTCCTCCACGTAGAAATGCAGCCTGTCCTCCAGCTCTTCCAGGTACTTGGGTTCCTTCAGGATGCTCTCCCCTTGGCCGAAAGCCTCCAGGCGGCCTGCCTCCCTGCCACACAAAACCACAGTCTGGGACTTACAGGACTCCCCCACTTCTGTATTTCTGCCTAAGATCTCTTGTTTTGGAGGAGGGCAGGGAAGATGGCCTCAAGAGCGTCATCCAACACTGGTGGGGACCCACATTCTTGCATTAGAGCCTCTAGCTCCCCACCCCGCCAGTACCACACCTCATACCCATCATGGTTGTACTTGTGAATCATACAGATGCTCCGGGGGTGGAGATGGACTCTGAGGAAGTCTGACCAGACTCTGATACTGCCCTCTGTGGGCATAACTGGTTTTGGAGTTACAGCGTTGGTGAATGGTGGGAGACCTGAAGAAGAAGCAGAGGCAATGTGCCTTTCTCTGTGTTCCTGCACTGCCCAGTTCCCCATTCTGCAGTCCCTGGAGAAGTCTCACCTTTGCCATTGGGAATGGATTTGACCCTCCAGGTACCATCACTACTCAGCACTCCCTGGAAGGGAAAAAAAAATCTACATTTAGGCCCAGGCAGTCTAAAGGCAAACACTGATTTATTCCCCCCACCCCTTTTTTTTTTTTGCTGGCCACACCCTGTAAACTCCTTCCTGTTCTCATAGTGGTCACAGTCCTTTAGGAGGGAAAAAGTGCTTTTTCTTAAAATCCCATTCTAGGGCACTGAAGATGACCAAAATGCTCTTTTTCTCTGCCCCAGTGGAGGCACTCTGGTTGTACCACTGGGCTTACAAGTTCAGGACAGAGGCCCTCACCTCTGCACTCAGAAGGTCCTGGAGATAAGGGTTCTTGGGATAGAGCTCCTCTTTGTGTGTGGTGAGCTTCCCCTGCCTGAAAGAAAGTGGAAATTGATCATAGTGTCAGCTTCCTTGAGTTCTCCAGCTTCCTGCGCTCCTTCCCAACTCCTCTCCAAAATCACAAATACCATGCTATTGCAGCATCTAGCTGTTTGTCCCTGTAGAGTCCACCTTCTTGCTTTAGAGAGCTCAGACTACCTGTACAGAAATAATAGGCAATGTTAGGTAAATCCCAGCCCCTCCCGTCCTGCAGCTAATCTTCCTCCCATCACCTGATAACCTGCTGACACCCTCACTCCAGCACTTGGCCTTTCCAGGCCTTCTTGTAATATACATGGGCTAGAAAAAACCCCTGCATAGGAAAATCTGGATTCCATCCTTCATTTCCCAGCTTAGTCATTAGCTGTGGAGCCTGGGCAAACACCACAACCAGCGGTTCTAGGGGAGCGCCACAGCGCTGAGCATCACACTGTCCAGGGACAAGCAGCCCGTTCGAGACCGCTCTTGAACGGAATAGTTTTCTTTTCTTGCGTCCCCTCGGGTGTCGGCATAGTGTGGTTAGCTCTCCCTATGGCTCCTCATCTCTAGTCCCACAGGCTAGTATAGTAGGAGTCAAGGATCTTGACGCGAACCGCTGCTAGAAACTCCACACGCGAAGGGGAACACTGGTAACTGGCTGACCCGGGCCACCACCTAACCCTTCAGATCCATGAGGATGAGTCTCGGCGTGTAGGTCTCTTGGCCATGTAATGTCCGGCCGGTCCGGTACAGGACGTCGGGGCACAGCTCTCCCGGAGGCTCTTTGGCATCGGTCGGCCTGCACAACGCAGCATCCTGGGGAGGCACAGAGGAAGGACTGGACTCGGGCGGCGAGAGGAACAGGCCAGAAGCAAAGACTTCTGGAGACCCGGAAAACTCAGCTGAGGCGGCCAAAAGACCTTACCTGCTGGTTCCACCAGTGCGCTCCCACGAAACCCGCAAAATGTCCCAACTGCAAAGTGAGCACCTCCCGAGCCCCGCCCGCCATGCCGCGCGGCTCCGCGGAGTAGAGCGGCAGCTCCCTGCCCACCGTTGCTCCTTGTGGATTGGCTCAGCGGGATGTGGGTGGGGCCTCATCCCCGGCGTCCTATTGGTCCATAAACACATCCTTTCCCATAGGATAAAAGATTCGTTGGCTTTAAAGACTCCGCTTACTATACCCCGCCTCTTCCTAGCGTGGACCAGTCCTGCTTACCAGTTGTCGTCCAGGGGCGGGGCCCCGCGGCGTTTGCCGGAAGTTGTAGGCACGCGTGCTCAAGCGCCCCGCTGAAGCGTTTTTGGGTCTGCGTCTCCATGTGGGCTCCCTAGCGTTGCTCCCTGAAGATTCTCATACATACTCCTTGCGGCTCTTGCAGCTGTTGCTTCTTCTTTCAGAGGGTACTTAATGCTGGCTAATAGCGCCTCAGGCAAAAAATAAAACCTTGCCAGAAAATAGACTCCTGGAGGACGAAATGGTAACGCACTCCAGTATTTCCCCTGGGAAACCCCATGAAGAGAGGATCCTGGCGGGTTACAGTGCAAAGGGTCGCAAAGAGTGGGGCATGACAGAGCACAGCACAGGAAATAGACGCTTACTTAAAGCCTCACATGCGTTTTCTTCTTCTGTCCAAAAGTCATAGCCTTCCTGATGTGACCCTGCGGACTGACTCGCTCGCTCGCTCTGTTATGTAAGTCAATCGGAGTACGTATTCTTTTGCTTCTGCATTTTGTTCAGTATTGTTAAATTCTTCCCTGTTCTTACATATACTTAGAGTAGTTCATTTTCATTGCTTCAAAATTCCATCTTATGATTATACCTCAAATGATTCACTGCGGATAATAGACTTTGAAGTTGTTTCCAATTTGGGACTATTAGCTGCAACGGTTAACATTCTTGTGCATGCGGACATGCACACATTTCTGTTGCGTATATACCTAGGAGTGTAATTGTTGGGTCATGAGAATGAATATGTTTGGATATGGTAAATAAACGTCTCTAAATTTACCAATTTACAGTTTCACCAGCAGTATAGAGTTTTCAGGTGATGCTCCATAACCTTGCCAACATTAAAAAATTTTTGTCATTATCATTGATTTTGATTATCGGTGAGATTGAGAACATTTTTTTGTATGTTCATCACCTTTAGAATAGTCACTTTTGTGAGGTGTATGAGCATGTTCAAGTCTCTTGCTCATGTTTCTTTTGGATTGTCTCATCTGTTTGTAGGGTAAGTATTTGATTCTGAATACAAGACCTTTGTCAGTTATATGTGTTGAAACTATCTTCTCCCACCGAATTATATTAACTCTCCCAGTATGTCAGTTTTTGTTTTCTTAGGCTATGTTATTAATACATACTACTTTACATTTCCTGATGGATTGAAACTTCCACCATTACAAACTATCCCTCTTTTTCTCAAATAATGCAGTTTTACCTTAATACCTATTTTGATAGTAATATAGATGAACCAGCTTTCTTTTGATTAGTGTTTACATGGTGTAATTTTTTTCACTTGTAACTTTAATTTGTATTTTGAAGACAGTATAGGCCAGAAGCAAACACCAAGATGGGAGTATACATATATGTGCTTTGTCAGGGAAATGCCTGTGTGGAAACATCTCAGGGAACCAGAGGAGGCTGGGAGTCTCAGACCTTGAGGAAGGTATGAACCTAGTGAACAGTAGAGGTAAGGTAGAAGTCTGCAGTTTGTTTTTTTAACCCTTATTGAGGTGTTTTTTATATACACTAAATGATTTGTGTCATTTATATCCATTTTAAGTGTTTGATTTTGTAAATACAGAGCTGTGCAGTTATTACCATAATTCAGTTTTAAATCATTTATGTCATCCCCATAAGATTTTTCTTGTGTGATTACAGGTAAACTCTGTTCCTACCCCTAATACCAGGCAACCACTAGTTTACTTTTGCCTTTATAGATTTGCCATTTCTGGACATTTCATATAATTATACAAAGGTGGTCTTTTGTGTTTGGAGTCTCAGCGTAAGGTTTCTGAGTTCCTGTGTTGTAGCATGTGTTAGTATTTTGCTCATTTTTGGTAATCCATTTTTAAGTTGATGAAGAGTTGGACTTTCTTCACTTTTTAGCTATTATGAATAATGTTGCTATGAATAGTCTCAGCTGCTGGAACACAACTCTTGTGTGGACATATTTTAATTTCTTTAGGGTAGATATTTAGGGGTGAAATTGCTGGATCATGGGATAACTTCATGCTTAACATTTTTAGGAACTGCCGAAGTGTTTTCCAAAGTTATATTTCTATTTTATATTGGCACTTGAAATGTTAGAGGTTTCTTTTTTTTTTTCCTCCTGTGTGGTGCGGTTTGTGGGATCTTAGCTCCCTGACCAGTTGAACCTGGGCCTGCAGCAGTGAGAGCATGGAGTCCTAACCACTGGACTGTCAGCGAATTCCGATCAAGGGTTCCTTTTTCTTCACATCCTTCCCACCACTTAGTTGTTTTTTTGAATTCGTAGACATTCTAGTGGGTGTGAAGTAGTATTTTATTGTGGTTTTAATTTGCTCAAATCACTAGTGATGTTGAGCATCTTCTCATTATCTTGTCAGCTACTGATATGTCTTTAGTGAAATGTCTATTCAAATTATTTATCTTCTTATTAATGAGGGAATCTACCCAGAAGTCCTTTATTAGAAATAGGATTTACAGATTTCGGCTCCATCTGTGGCTGGTCTTTTCATTTTCCCAGTGAAAATAAGTTTTAAAATCTTGATAAAACCCAATTTATCAAATGGGATTTGTATAGCTCACATCCTCTTATGGAAGAAATATTTGTCTAATTTTTATATAGATCACAGCTTCATATGAAAGAAATATATGCCTAATTCAAAGTCATAAAGATTTCTTCTGAATGTTTTATATTTTACTTTTTAATTAGGTCTATAATCTATTTTGGATGTCTGATGTGAATAACAGTCAAAATTCATTTTTTTGCATGTACATATCCAATTACGGCTTGATGTCTTTGTTGAAAATCAATTGCCCATAAATATAAGGGTTTGTTTCTGGACTCTCAATTTTGTTCCATTGTCTTCCTTTATGCTACTGCCTTTGACTGTGTGGATCACAATAGACTGGAAAATTTTGAAAGAGATGGAAATACCAGACCACCTGACCTGCCTCTTGAGACCTGTATGCAGGTCAGGAAGCAACAGTTAGAACTGGACATGGAACAAAGGACTGGTTCCAAATAGGAAAAGGAGTACGTCAAGGCTGTATATTGTCACCCTGCTTATTTAACTTATATGCAGAGTACATCATGAGAAACACTGGGCTGGAAGAAGCATAAGCTGGAATCAAGATTGCTGGGAGAAATATCATTAACCTCATATATGTACATGACACCACCCTTATGGCAGAAAGTGAAGAGGAACTAAAGAGCCTCTTGATGAAATGAAAGAAGAGAGTGAAAAAGTTGGCTTAAAGCTCAACATTCAGAAAATGAAGATCATGGCATCTGGTCCCATCACTTCATGGCAAATAGATGGGGAAACAGTGGCTGACTTTATTTTTTTGGGCTCCAGAATCACTGCAAATGGTGATTGCAGCCATGAAATTAAAAGATGCTTACTCCTTGGAAGGAAAGTTATGACCAACCTAGACAGCATATTAAAAAGCAGAGATATAATTTTGTCATAAAGGTCCATCTAGTCAGGCTATAGTTTTTCCAGTAGTCATGTATGGATGTGGAAGTTGGACTATAAAGAAAGCTGAGCACCGAAGAATTGATGCTTTTGAACTCTGGTGTTGGAGAAGACTCTTGAGAGTCCCTTGGACTGCATGGAGATCCAACCAGTCCATTCTGAAGGAGATCAGTCCTGAACATTCATTGGAAGGACTGATGCTGAAGCTGAAACTCCAATACTTTGGCCACCTGATGCGAAGAGCTGACTTCACTGGAAAAGACCCTGATGCTGGGAAAGATTGAGGGCAGGAGGAGAAGGGGACGACAGAGGATGAGATGGTTGGATGGCATCACGGACTCAATGGACATGAGTCTGGGTGAACTCTGGGAGTTGGTGATGGACAGGGAGGCCTGGCGTGCTGCGGTTCATGGGGTCGCAGAGTTGGACACGACTGAGCGACTGAACTGAACTGATGCTAGCGTCACTTCACCTAAGTTACTATACCTCCTTTAAAAACTTATTTGGCTGCATCAGGTGCTGGTTGCAGCTTGTGGGCTTCTCTCTCGTGGTGTATGGGTAGGTGCTGCTTCTCAGTAGCTGCTGCATGTGAGCTTGGGATGGCATGTGGGATCCTAGTTCCTCAACCAGGCATCAAACTCGTGTCCTCTGCATGGAAGGCAGATTCTTAACTACTGGACCACCAGGGACGTCCTTTAATTACTGTAGTTTTATTTTTAACTGGAGGATAACTGCTTTATAATGTTGTATATTACATTCTGAAAATAGGAAAAGTCCTGCTTTGGTCATTTAAAAAATCAATTTGGTTTTATTGCCATATCAACTTTAGATTGGTTGTCAATTTTTGCAGAAAAGCCTACTGAAATTTTAATATTGATTGTATTGAATTTATGGTTCAGTTTGGGGGAGAATTAATATCTTAACACTACATAGACTTGCAATCTATGACCATGGACTGTCTTTTCATCAACTTAGATTTTTAAAAATTTCCTCAGTAATATTTTATAGTTTCTAGTGTATGTATGTCTTGCACTTCTTTTGTTCAGGTTGCTAAGTACTTTATTTTCCTGTATTTTTAGAATAGAATTACTTTATTAATTTCATTCTTGGATTTTTCATTGCTAGTATAGAGAAATACAATTGGTTTTTGTAATCTTGTGGTATCGTGACTTTGCTGAACTTGTTTTTAGTTCTAGTAGACGTTAGTTCTAGGAGTATGTTACCTGAAAGTAAAGACAGTTTTGCTTCTTTCTTTTGATTCCAATTCAGTCCACTTGCGTGATGAAGAAAAGCCCCAAGAGGCCAGCTGTGCAGCAGGCTTAGCATGGAGACAGTAAAACTTGGGTCATGAGGATCAGGTCTGAAGGATCTTAAGAAGCAAAGGGGATTAGATAGGATAGGTGATAGAGTATTTGGAAAAAGATGAATTCGTATTTAACAAATTGCGAAAGTAATGAGGCAATCCTTCAGTAAGGATTTTGTACATAATTGATAGTATACCATTCCACATTCATTAAAGGGAGTGAAGCGTATTCATTATGAGCTCGGCCTTCCAAAGATGAGAGCATTTCCCGGCCGCATGTGCAGTGAAGGATCAGGCTTGCAATCAGTCAGGTCCCGACCAGTAACCATCTGGTAAGGGGAAGTGTGGTGACATCTTGCTTTTTTGGGAGGGAAGTGACAGCCCTGGAGTTTTTAGGGGCCAGCTGCCATCGTCAGGCTAGGCTGCAGTGTCAGTGTTCCGGCGGCCCCGCTGAGTTTATCACAACACCTCTCCCCTGGTGTGGTCAGGTGTCGTCAGTGGCTGCTGACTGTGACGGTGTACCTCTTAGGCTGTGCGTGCTGCCTGTTTCCTTTTCTTTCGCTTTATATCTTTGTGGCTATGCCAGGGCTTCATTGCTGCGCAGTCCTGTAGCCGCAGCGCATGAGCTTCTCCCGCTGCAGGGCAGGGGCTCTAGAGCGCGGGCCCAGTGGTCGTGATACACAGGCTTAGCTGCCCCTCACATGGATAATCTTCCTGGACCAGGGACGGTCCCTGTGCCCTCTGCATTGGCAGGCGGATTCTTAACAACCACCGGACCACCAGGGAATTCCTTCCTTTTCTTTTTAAGTTCCTTAGAGCAGGCATTGAATTTACAAGAAAAATTGACAATTTCTAAGATATGCAGAAACATCAAGGTATAAAAGAGTAAGTACACTATTGTGTTTAAAATTTTTTTTAGAATTTTTTCTCTAGAATTTGGTTGCTTCCCAACCAGTCCATTCTGAAGGAGATGAGCCCTGGGATTTCTTTGGAAGGAATGATACTGAAGCTGAAACTCCAGTACTTTGGCCGCCTCATGTGAAGAGTTGACTCATTGGAAAAGACTCTGATGCTGGGAGGGATTGGGGGCAGGAGGAGAAGGGGACGACAGAGGATGAGATGGCTGGATGGCATCACTGACTCGATGGACGTGAGTCTGAGTGAACTCCAGGAGTTGGTGATGGACAGGGAGGCCTGGCGTGCTGCGATTCATGGGGTCGCAAAGAGTCGGACACGACTGAGCGACTGAACTGACTGAGGGAGCTGAGAGGAAATGAACCTGATATTCCAGGAAATGTTTCTGTATGGTTTGAACTTTGTAATGCATTGTTGTTCAGTTGCCATGCCATGCCCGACTCTTTCCGACCCCCTGGACTGGAACATGCCAGACTCCCCTGTCCTTCAGTTACCTCCCGGAGTTTGCTGAAGCTCATGTTCACCGAGTCAGTGATGCTGTGTAATCATCTCCTCCTCTTCCGCCGCCTTCTCCTCTTGGCCTTGATCTTTCCCAGGATTAGGGTCTTTGGCAAACATAAAGACATAGTGAAGCCACTGAGTGGCATTAAGGGAACTGCACGGTGCTGTTTAGGAAGCTCGCTGAGGCAACCTGGTGGAAGGTGGGCTGGGGGAGGAGCCTGGAGTAGTTAGGAGCAGAGAAACAAATCAGCAAAGGATAACAGCAACTCAAACAAGAAGTGGTGGCTTATGTAATAAGGATGGAGAGGAAGAAGTCGTTTGAGCTATTGAAAAGGTACATCTCAAGGCTTGGGAGGTGCATCAGTCAGAGAAGCAGAACCATATTATTCAATAAAAAGCATCTGTTAAATGGGTTCAAGCTTTCCAGTTGTGGCAGCTGGTTAAACAGTCTCTGTAAGGGTGCTGTCTGATGCTGCTATACCATCAGTCTAGCTAAACTGGGGGTTGGTCAGGGATGGAGTTTCATTTTTGATAGGGAATCCTTGAAGAGGTGGTTTAGGGTAGGGACAGGGACAGCAGACTCTAATGAAAAATCCTGATATACATTCAGACTCTATCAGTAATTTTTCAAATAAAACATTAATAAAATCCAAGTTATAAACAGTAGCTACCTGTCATTTAATGCAGACCCACTGTGAGGCACTTGACATATATCATGTGATTTAATTCTCACAAAATCCCTGAAAGTTTAGCATTATTATTGCCTTTACATAAGGTGAAACAGAGATAAGGTAAAATTAGAGAAGGAAATAGGGTAAGACAGATAGCTAGTAAGTGGCTGTGCTAAGTCACTTCGGTTATGTTCGACTCTGTGCGACTCCATGGACGGTAGCCCGTCAGGCTCCTCTGCCATGGGATTCTCCAGGCAAGAATACCGGAGTGGGTTGCCACTCTCTTCTCCAGGGGATCTTCTCGACCCAAGGATGGAACTGGCGTGTCTTACATCTAACCTGCACTGGCAGGTGGCAAGGTTTCGTGGTAAACCTGCATTTACCACTAGCGCCACCTGGGAAAGCCCAAAAAGTGGGAACCAAACTTCTGACTATAACCAGCCACGTGGACCTGGTGAGAACCAGACTCTTCTGAAACTGATGTGAGTCTCTGTTTTCTCAAATCTCAGAAAGCTGGTAACAGATACTACTATTCTGTTAATACATGGATTAAAGGTGTTAATTCATTCCATACAGTGTGTGCTGTGCGGCAGTGGTCCCCAACCTTTCTGGCACCAGGGACCAGTTTCACGGAAGACAGTGTTTTCCATGGTGGAAGAAGGGGAGGCAGGATAGATCCGGGCGGATTCGAGCACGTTGTGATTTGCTGTGCACTCCACTTATTTGTGCCGTGCGCGGCTTTCTCTAGCTGCGCTCAGTGTGGGCTGCTCTTCACCGGGGTGGGAGGGCTTCTTGCTGCAGTGGCTTCTCTTGTCGCAGAGCACAGGCTCTAGGTGCTTCGGCTTCAGGAGCTGTGGCTCTTTGGCTCTGGAGTGCGGGCTCAATAGCTGTGACGTCCAGGCCTAGTCTCCCAGTGGCATGCTGGATCCGGACAAGAGAGTGAACCGGTGTCCCACAAACACAAGGCAGAGTCTTAACCCCTGGACCACCAGGAAGCCCTGCTGTGCACCTTCTTTCTATTAGTACCACATCAGCTCCATCTCAGATCATCAGGCATTAGATCCTTACCGTTGGGGACCCCTGCTCTGGGGGTTTAGAACTTATTTCTTTCAGGAAGCTGTAGAAAGGGGCTGTCCCATACAAAGCTGCCAGACTTGGCTGGAGTTTGAGGAAACTTCTTAGGGACCATGATAAAAGTAAATAGGAAGTGCATGGTCTGGGAGAGAGAAGTCAAGCTGTCAGTCCCAATCTCATAAACTGAATAAAGACTGGAAAATTTCTGTAGAATTTAGTCTCTTCAGACCCTCAATAAGCAGAATGCCAAAGAAATTCAATTTGGCCAATTCCAAATAGGCTCTTTCCATCTTATAACACAACACTTTAAGAAACATACTTAATTTTTAAGGAAAAGCTACATGATTATTTAAAATGTGAAAACCACAGCTAATAAACCGGTGTTAGTTTCAGGACATCTTGTTGCCACCACAGGCCCAGTACAAGGAACCCACCACAACAGAGGCTGGGAGCTGACTGCAGTCCCATGGCTCCACGTGTACCGGCGCCGGCTGCTCTTCCTGTATACCGCGGGGCCTCCCATCTGACTGGTCCATTAAAGAAACATCCATTGTCTTCCATGCACTTTGTGACCGTGGCTTAGAGGTAGGCACAGAGCCGCTCCAGCAGCCCGGGATTCCTGTTACTTAAGAACAGCAGCTCCTTCTTCCCTTCTTCTGTATGAGCTAAAATAGAATCAAACATAGATAATTGGCAGATTTCTCCTGCAGCATTGTTACTCAGCAAAATCTACAGTCAGAGGCTACGTTATCCAAGTTATATTCTGATGTAATTAATACTCCCAAGACCTCACTTCTAGACCCTTTATTCTGCAATGCCCCCCACCCAAGAATTATTTTTTCTATGCATAATTTTCTTTTCTTTCTGTTCCTCCAACCAGCATCTAACCCTCCCTCTGTTCCAAGACTATACTCTGGACTTGAAGGGCTCTTGTGAAATCTCACCATGGTGCCTCCTAACTCATCATGCTGCAGTGACTTTATACACTCCCCCTTATTCCTCTAATAACCATCCCAATTTGCAGGTAATTCTCTATCATCTAGTGACAGAAACACCTTTATTTTTCCTCCACCCCTACCCCACACACCCCAGAACTAAGGGCAAGCGTAGAATGAGCAGCTGGCACACTTTCATACGCAGATACTAGGACAGGTATGGCAAGGATTTGGTTTGGTGCTGGAGTAACTCCTCACATGGTTTCAGTCATTCTGTGGGTGTCCCAGCACGTAAGCCTCTCAATCCAGGCTTGCTGAATGCTAAGTAGGTGCAACAGCGAGAGTGTGGCAGCAGCTAAGCCCCTGGAAGCTCTCCAGTGGCTCCTCTATGAGCACAAGCACCTTATTCTAGAGTAATACAAGAATTCAGGGAGAGAGATAATGTCTCATATAAATTAAACTATAACCACCCGCCAACCTCACACTTTCTTCACCATCTAATCAGCCAGGAAGAGATCAAGATAAAAGGGAAAAAAGATGAAAAACAAATTACAGGCTGCTCCTGAGGGAAGAAATCAAGGTTCTGTCTCAGTGGGGTTCTTCTGTGAGAGGAAACAATTAAGCAACTGACCTTTCTCATGTTGAAGCCAATTGTTCTCCAAATAATACTGAATACAACCTTCAAATTCCTTTGGGTTATAATTGGAAACCAGGATGGGAATAAAGGGATCCAGGGTATCAAATCCTTCCTGGAGAAGAAAAAGGATAAAGAAATAGTATTCGTTAAGTGACAAATTGGTATTTATTTAAACACTTTTGAGGGTAAGGTCTTTGCTTTTGTTCTGTTCCACCTGATTTCACATTCTCTGGGGCTGGTTACTGTTGTTCTACATGACCACACACAGTGTATTTAAAAAAGAGATAATGCTTGAGACACAGGGCGAGGGGGTGCCACTGATCTGAGAGTATACCCGCATAAACATATACAACCTTCAACTTTTTGGAGTTCTAACTTCAACAGTCAACAATAGTTTTGATGGTTCATATACTCCAAAAAAAAAAAAAACCAAAAAAACAAAATGACAAGGAATGGGGGAAAAGATCCTGAATGGCATATAAACTGAAACAAATGAATCAAATTGTATTTTAAAGTTCAAACATAACACTGAAGGGAGAAGGGAAGCTAAGAGAAACTAACTTGCGGATAGAGTATTTGAAGAAAGACTCTGGCTCCTGTCTGAGTCTTTGCAACCCCATGGGCTATACAGTCCCTGGAATTCTCCAGGCCAGAATACTGGAGTGGGTAGCCTTTCCTTTCTCCAGGGGATCTTCCTATGATCAAACCTGGGCCTCCCCCATTGCAGGCAGATTCTTTACCAGCTGAGCCACGAGGGAAGCCCAGGAACACTGGAGTGGGTAGCCTATCCCTTCTCCGGCAGATCTTCCCGACCCAGGAATCAAACCACTGTGTCCTGCATTGCGGGTGGATTCTTTACCAACTGAGCTATCAGGAGAGCCCAAAGACCCTTAGGCTAAAGATGAAAACTGCTCTGAAACATAGTGAAACTAAATAAAAGGGAAAAAAAATTTTGTGTTCTAATGTCTGGCAAGGAAATGGCCAAGACCGAGGCTTGCTGAGAGCAGAGGCCGTCCCAGTCCCCAGGCTGATCTTAAGAGGAGGCTGCAGAAAGCTGGGCAGCCACCATCAAGAAGGCCCTGTCAGGCCAGAGCTCCTTCGCCAGTGTAGGTTCCTCAAGTCAGGACTGCATAACTAAACCAGTGGAACTTTTTTAACAGCTTTTTTTCCCCCAAAATGCTTTGTAGTTGTGTGTGCAGCACTTTGCCCTGATATGTGTGCTGTACAATAAGAACCAAATCTAATATATTCTGGGGACAAAAAACCAAACCCACTTCTTACTTATAGAGAGGCAAGGGTTAGCAGTTCTGAAATTACTTTTTCTGTAATCTAAGATTGAGCTAATATGTAAATACACTGTGAATGAGAACAGAGTTCCTACTGGAGATGAGGTTTTCAAATATGGAAAGCAAGAAGGATATAATGAATGCTGTGATGCTAGCTGGAATTACAAGTATCAGACTTCTGTTTTTTTTAATGCAGAGAAACAGATACAGATGTGTGTGCTTATGTATACAGAAACACATGTGTACAGAACATATACACATGTATGTACGTATGTATATATAAATAGTGCATGTATCTACTTGCTGACTCTGCTAGAGGGCCTGGAAGAAGGGACACCCACATCCTAGTAGTAATAAGTATACCTCGCACTCAGGTCTTAGTTTCTAAATACCATCCTCCTCCAAAATGAACCAAACCTCCTTGAAGAAGTGGCTGATTTTAGCACAGGGTATGGAAAATACAAGGTGAATCTAGAACATATTCTTGTGCCTAAGAAGTGCTTAGAAAAGACAGGGGCAGAGGAGGAGACGTATGGAGAAAAACGAGGGCGACGTGTTAAAGGGACAGAGAAGCCAGCTTCAAGGGCACCTACTGGCCCAGTCTGGGGTAACTTAAGCACCAAAATAAAGAACGATAGTCAAGGTTTGTGTGTGCACGTTCAGTCGCGTCCGACTCTGCAACCCCACGGACTGTAGCCTGCCAGGATCCTCTGTCCATGGAATTTCACAGGCAAGAATACTCGAGTGAGTTACCATTTTCTCCTCCAGGGGATCTTCCTGACCTAGGAATTGAACATTTGTCTCTTGTGTCTCCTGCATTGGCAGGCAGATCCTTTACCACTGTGCCACTTTTAGAATCCATTAAATAAGAATCCACACTCATGTGTAGCAACAAATATATAAATACATAATGCAGAAAGGAAAATTCTTAAATATAAGAGAGGGTCAACTGATATACATTTAGTAGTAATGATGGCGCTAGAAAATATCCATCTTCTAACTGTCATGTGATTTAGGGCAGAATCACTAATGAAAACTAAAACTGCTAAGGGGCAGCTTGAGAAATAAAGTCTCAGTATATCTTCATGAGATATTTATTCATTATGAAGGGAAAAGAGTAACTTTGTTAAGGAGACAAAGTGGACATCACCTTAACCAAGTGTTCAAAGTTTATACTCCCAGTAAGAGGAGAAATAAGCTTTACGTGCGTTCAGATATTATGCACTGAGAAGGCACAATATAACTTCTAACATCCCATATACTCAGGAAAAACACATCAGACAAACCCATAAAGTAACCCAACATAAGACAACTAGCATATAGTCCTCAAGAACAGGATATAAACATGGAGGTTATAAAGACTGAGGTGCTGCACCGGATTGAAGGAGAGTAAAGCATCAGGGCAGTAAGTGCAGTGCATTGTCCAGGACCCTCCTTCCCTGTAAAGGACGCTACAAAACTGGCAAAATCAGAATGTACTATATACGTAACAGTCAACGTTAATTTTCTGATTTTGGTAATTGGGATGTGTTTATACATTAGAGTCTCTTTGATTTTAGAAAATATGCATATTAACAAGGGCTTCCCCGATAGCTTAGTTGGTAAAGAATCCACCTGCAATGCAGGAAACCCTAGTTCGATTCCTGGGTCAGGAAGATCCCCTGGAGAAAGGCTAGGCTACCCACTGCAGTATTCTGGGACTTCCCTTGTGGCTCAGCTAGTAAAGAATCTGCCCGCAATGCAGGAGGCCCAGGTTCGATCCCTGGGTTGGGAAGATTCCCTGGAGAAGGGAATGGCTACTCACTCCAGTATTCTGGCCTGGAGAAGTCCATGGACTGCGTAGTCCACAGAGTTGCAAAGAGTTGGACACGACTGAGCGACTTTCACTTTCAAGATATAAAAGAGGGCATCATATCTCAGGTTCAGTTCAGTTCAGTTAAGTCACTCAGTCATGTCTGACTCTTTGCGATCCCATGGGCTGCAGCACACCAGGCTTTCCTGTCCATCACCAACTCCCAGAGCTTGCTCAAACTCATGTCCATTGCGTCAATGATGCCATCCAACCATCTCATCCTCTGTTGTCCCCTTCTCCTCCCACTGTCAATCTTTCCCAGCATCAGGGTCTTTCCCAATGAGTCAATTCTTTGCATCAGGTGGCCAAAGTACTGGAGTTTCAGCCTCAGCATCAGTCCTTCCAAAGAACACCCAGGACTGGTCTCCTTTAGGATGGACTGGTTGGATCTCCTTGCAGTCCAAGGGACTCACAAGAGTATCTCAGGTTACTATTAAATAATTCAGAATGAAAAAAAAAAAAAAAAGATGGAGAGAAAGAGTAAAGCAAACATGGTAAAGTGTTAACATTTTAGAAATCTAATTAAAGTGCAGAGGAATATGATTTTTCTCCAAGTCTGAAATTATGCCCCAATATATATATATGTGTGTATCTTCAGACAGAATGACTAAAGTAAACAAATTTTCTGTGATCAGACCTTTCCCAGCAACTCCTGGGGCAGATAGGCTTTCCGGGGCTTAAAGAGAGACCCAGTCTGGCTCACAGTCAACACGATGGCACCTCCTTGCTGAAAGAAGAAAAAGCTGAATTTCAGCAAGACAGAAAAATGCATTTTAATCATCTGCAGATTTTTTTTATCATATATAAGTTAAATGGCAACTAAATTTTAATTTGTGATTTGACCCTGACAATAAATTGCTACATAATCTTAAATTTATCAAAATCCTCTCCAAAGTTGGTAAGAAATAAAAACACCTTGAACAAATGCAGTAAAGTGAAATTATGCCAATATTTAAAAACAAATGCTTTTGAATAAGTGTACTCCAGTCAAGCGGAGAGATAAGCCAAATTACAGACATTAAATAAGATAAAAGAACTTTCTGTCCACGTACTTAGAGACTGGTTAAGTATTAGCAATGAAGCAATCAAACATCTTTAAAATGAAAATACGTTTTTTTCTGAAACGTGTTAGGCACTGTATGTACTCACCCAATCATTTTTCACCATTTTCCTCAGGTTGTAAATAAGGGCTAGTTCTTCCGGGGTAATCTGCATATTGGTCAACGTGTGAGAGGGAGAAGGAGAAGAGAGGGAGAGAAGAGAACATTACTTGCTTTACCTGGATGCTCTCCTGAGATAGCTGCATTGACAACAACCAAAAAATCCTCAACTGGGATTTCTCTGGTGGTCCAGTGGTTAGGACTCCATGCTCTCACTGCCAAGGGTCCAAGTTCAATCCTTGACTGGGGAACTAAGATCTCACAAGCCATGCTGCATGGCCAAAAAAAACCAAACTACATAACTATGTACCTGGAGGTACAACTCTGGGATAAGCTACGCGGCCACTGGTCCTCAAACTGCCCTGCTTCTGGAGATTAAAAACAGTAGAAAAAATAACCACTGCCCCAAACCACTTATTACCTTGATGCTTCTGATCGTCTCTGCTTAGAATACAGAACATCATTTTGAAAAGACAATAGAAAAAATTGTGAAAAGGAAACACAGCTTTTGCTGTCATGCTCTTGGTGTTCAGCGGATGATAGAACATGGCATCACCTTGTCCTGATACTATTTTCACTATACGTCTTATTTCATGTATTCCAAAAGCAAGAAAATATACTGCCTGGTTTAAAAGGCTATGTCTCAGCCTACATATGTAATGATTCCTGCAATCAGAGAAACCAAAATAGAGAAACTTAGTTTTCCTACCGGGCTTTTATCTTCT
Source organism: Bos javanicus (assembly GCF_032452875.1). NCBI lineage: Eukaryota > Metazoa > Chordata > Mammalia > Artiodactyla > Bovidae > Bos > Bos javanicus. The sequence continues at coordinate 15,223,374 of NC_083870.1, forward strand.
CTTTTCAGTGTGGTCCTTCCCCAGAGAGCATTGACTCCATCCACTGCCACCAGGAGGCGAAAAACACCCAGAGAACTTTGCCTCTTCAGCTCTTTAAGCACAATCCCAACTGCATCTGTGGCATTCCTCACTCGCATTATGCCCTGGAGGGGAAGAGAGACGGTGGACTGCAGTGCTACAAGAGGCTGTCTCTGGTTATGACAGAGTACACGTTCCGTCTCTTTTAAATACCTGTTCAACTACTTCTGCCAGAGGACTGCCTTTCTCAGTGCTTTCTCGCTTATTCCAGACATACTTGTCTTGAACTTTTATCTAAAAATAAAACAAAGACCAAAAAAGGCCACTTAGCCTGAGAATGAACCCATCCCTAGCTAGGAAGGTAGGGTAGGAGGTTGAGGTTATTAGCAGTCAGCTTTAATCTATTTTTCAAGCCGAGTAAGAGACCTTGGCAGGAAGTGGAATGATTTCTAGCCCATTTCTGCCTGGAGCATAAAGAAACACAAGAAAAAACATAAGGGATTCTGATTAAAAAGGCCCAGGATGAAGCCTTGCTATCTGAATTTTTAACAAGCTCCTAGGTGATTCTGACTTACATCCAGAGTTGAAAACCCCTAGCCTAGAGATTGTGAACAAGAATCACTTCAAAATAATTTTACAAATCTGTTTCTGGTTCCTAAAAGATCCAATCTGGAAAAAATTATGTAGTTGAAATGTTTGTTAGAGGATTTTAGGCTGTCACCTTGGAAAAGTCAATGAATCTGTCTGGACTTCCTTTTGCTACACACCAGATGCAGACAGCTTACTGCTGCCTCTATTTCTCATGCATAAATGAGTTTCAGGGTATGAACTCACGGTGAATAAATGTAGGAAAGAAAGAAAAAATGGTATAGTTACCCCAACTACAATATTAGTTCTCCATAGTCTACTGGTACTTAGGGCACAAAGAAGATAAAATCTTAAGGACTGTCCAGCACCAAACTTCTGGGAGTCTAGTCACCTGACTCAAGAAACGCTCATTTGCAGTTTTGAAATTCTTCAGCCAGATTGAAGCTTCTAAAGGTTGATCAAAGCGCTGTTTGTTGTAGGTGGACTGCAGAAGATCCCGGCAGTTTTTCACCCAAAGGTGAGCTAATCAAAAGGCAAGAGAAAACAAACTAGGTAGAACTGAGTGTATTCAACTCGAAATACTCCATGCCCCTTTCTGTTAAGGGAGATGACTTTAGATTCCCATATATATTTCTTAAAGCCTTCCTGCTTCAGAGGTTTATTTTTTAGTCTGCCGCTGCTGCTGCTAAGTTGCTTCAGTCGTGTCCGACTCTGTGCGTCGGACTTCCCCATCCCTGGGATTCTCCAGGCAAGAGTACTGGAGTGGGGTGCCATTGCCTTCTCCAATGCATGAAAGTGCAAAGGGAAAGTGTCTAGTCCATCGTAAATATTATCACTATACACAATACACGAACAAATGGATTAAAGGTCACCTTAGCTTCTTGGCAGTTTTAGTTAGGATATGTCGATGCAAACAACACTGAACAAAACAAGGAGAGACAGGGACTTCCCTGATGGTCCAGTGGTTAAGAGTCCACCTACCAATGCAGGGGACACGGGTTTGACCCCTGGTCTGGCAAGATTCCACCTGTTGCAGAGCAACTAACCTCATCCTCTGTAACTACTGAGTCCGCACACTGCGATGAGAAGCCCATGTACTGTAACGAAAAGTAGCCTCTGCTCGCTGCAACTAGAGAAAGCCCACAGATAGCTACGAAGACCCAGTGCAGTCAAAAATAAGTAAAATTATGTACTAAAGAATCAAAACAAGGAGGGATGTGTATGAAGTGAGAGAGTGTAATTTTTAAACTTCATGCTGACAACCCAGAATGCTGGCAAGCAGTACCATGGCAAAGGCTCTGTGGGTCTCAACGTTGTTACCTGATGGCATAAAGCCTGTGGTGAACACAAAGGTGGGAGTTCATGCTCATGGGCATCAGGTAACTACCAGAGGCCTGCGTTACCCAGAGGACCACTGGGCCAAAATACTTCATTCCTATTATCAAAAGGTTCCTGAACTACCTCACACCAATCTGCCTCTGGAGCAGAGCCCTGCCAGAAAACTGAAGTCACAGTGCCACCACAGTAACAGAATAACTAACCCCAACAGAGTGAGGGGAGGAAGTTCTTACCATCTGGAATATGCAGTATCAGCCAGTCTTGTTTTGCACAGAAATGAATAATATGGCAAAGACTGAGGGTTTTTCCTGTTCCCTTTTCGCCATCTAAAGCACTTGCTGTTAAAGAAACCACTACCAAAAGGGACACTTCCACTGTCAAGAAATAAAGCATTTCTTCTTTTCCCACATTTGAGGGAGGAAGCACTGGCTCAGACAGCCCGGGCAAGCAGGAAAGGATACAGAGAACGTATCGTACAGCTGGGTGAGCAAAATTGGTGTTTTTCAGGTAATGCAGCAGCTCGAGGGCTGGTTTCCTGACCATCAGGCAAGCTTCATTGAATGTCTTCACCTAACAAGACGGGAAAAGAGGGAGAAAAGGGTGGGGCTGGAAAGTCTAGCCAGCTCTGGTAATATACACTGAGCCTAATACAGCAACCATAGGATCAAACTGCCTACTCTTCATTTACTCAGTTAAAGGATGTTGGTATTTAATTCGAAAATTTAACCATGTAATTTAGCTAAAAATTAAAACACATCATCCCACACTGAGCACATAACAGTCAGCTTTTGATTATTTCTGTAAATGAAGCATTAGTTAATTGAAATTTATAAAAAATTCTGATGTCTCATAATATAACTATGCACACTACTTAAGGTTGATATAAATATTACAAGTGTGTAAAATGCTGAACAAGGTATCTGATGCATGCTAATCATCAAATCAGCTGATGGCATAAAGCCTGTTAATTCTTTAAAATTTATTTTTAGCTAGATCTCACTGTAACCACCTATACTTTTCTCTGAACTATATATGTACCAGCTCAGGAGCAGGTGTGACCAGTTGCCTCAGCTATGAGGCCATACTTGACAATACCAGCATATAGATATACCAGAGAACTAACACACAAAATTAATTCCTTTTTAAAAAAAATTAATCCCCTTTTAGCCACCAGGAATAGTTTGGTGGAAAAATTTTGGAAGCAGTGATATGTGTGAAAATGGTTTGCAAATAAAGTATTTAATAATGTGTATTGATAAAAATAAATATCTAACAAATACTATTTACAAGTATGTTAGATAAAGGTTAAAATAATGTTGATTTTTTTTTTTTAATCCTAACCAAACAACTGGATTGGAAGAGGACTTTGACAGGTAAGTTCAAACTTAACAAAAAGTGAAAACTTCAAAAACATGATACAGATATTAAAACAGAAATGCTGTTATTAGGCAATATGACAGTACTAAATACACAGACAATAGCGAGCGGGTTGGCTTTTTACATAAATGGAAGCTGTGGAAAGAATGAGTGATTCCCTCCAAAGCTCTGGTGGGTAAGCCATTCTGAAAGCAACCTGGGATACAGTTAGACCCTCAGAACCACGTTAGAGATTGCACTATGAATGTCTTGGAACAGTTTAAAGTAATAATTTCTTCTAATTGTGTCCTATTTCCAAACAACAAAAATTTTGATGAGAGTCTATGGTCGAGAATTAGCTCCTTTACTGGTGTCTCATCTGATTTCTTGAAATGAAGCACACTGAAGAAATGACATCCTCTGGCTTCTAAGCTAAATATCACCTGCACAGTCAAGTTTGATATTTCAATAAGAAGGAATAATTTCTGAGACTGAAAATAATTAAGCAGGAATTAGCCAAAGAACCAGTTTTGCCAATAAACCCTGTTTCCAGTTAACTGAATTCTTTCACTGGCTATTAAGGCAACCCAAGATCACACTCTTTGGGTTGACGTTATGACTACAAAACTATTTTCTGAAAACCCATGAGACTGAAGAACAATGAGTGATGCATCTAAGCCATATGCTGTTTCTGACTCATGAATACGTTTTTGTTTTTCTACACATATTAACTATTTTCAGGATATCTTGCTAAAGCAAATATTAAATTAATTTTTAACAATTTTTGAAGGCTGAAGTTTCTAGAAACCTGTTGGGTAACACAAGAAAAAAGAGTGGGGTATTATTTATTTACTTAAGAATATTTTGCCTGGCTTCAAAAAGGATTTAAATTCGTTAACTTCAGATCTGCTTAAAATAATAACAACAGTACTATTCACAAAAAATAATCAATAGCTGAATTTATCTTTTTAAAGATTCAAATTAAATCTTTTAGTTTTCTACTCATTTAATTCTACACCTCTGCTATCAACACCTTGTGTTACAAGTTCCCTCCAAAACCCTCCCGTTTTGAGCACCTGCATTACAAAGCGAGGAGGCAGGCCATGGGGGAACACGGTCTTCAGTTCTTGGATGGATATGTTGTAGTGCTGACCCACGTGCTGCTCCCCATGCTTGGCCTAGGAAATAAAAATGCAAACAAGTATAATGGAGAGCGACAAAGACTTTGAAAAAGCATCAAGGGCTTTCTAGACGCTACTGAGAAAACAGTTCTCAGAGCTGGAAAAGATATTCTATTCTTTAATTTCTTATCTTAGACAAAAATGTTCACTATTGTCCCCAAATCCACAGTGCATGTATTGAACACAAAGCTTATATTGGCCTGAATGATGCAGCCAGTTGCTCAGCAACATGAACCCTAGATGTGGAGGCAGCAGAGACAATTCTTGCCATCTGGATTCTTCTGTGCTGTGTATAGAGATGCTCCAATCACGTGACAAGATCCTCTGCATGCCACTGTTGCCATAGAAACCCCAGAGGAACTGGCAGATAAAGGGACTACAATTACAGGGGAAAGCTGAAAGACACTTCAATGACTTCATTCACTTATCCTATTTCATTTTGTGCTTGTGAAAGTAGATGAACGCTAGAGACATAAATACAACACACCCTGCTGAGATGGTGTTTTGGGTACTGAGTTATTTTTTTCCCGTTCCACATGTGCAGCATATGTTAAGATGGGGCAACTCAGGGGGCAAGGGTAGGGACAAAAAGGAGAGAAAAACTATTGGTTCCCTTCACATTTAGGCACAGATCACACAACTAATTTCATTTATAAGAGGCAACAGTAATACTGAGGAATGAGAAATAAGTGTTTAGCCTAATGGGACCTGAGATAGAAAATGCAACCAGATTGGTTACTAGGAAGACTGTGTTCTGGACCTGCCCTGCCATGTGATCCTGGGCATGTAAGTTGATTTCTTAGGATTCTCCAAACCAGGGTTGGTAGACTATGACTGGCTATCCATTTTCATAAATAAAGTTCTACTGGAGCACAGCCATTTGTTTATGGCAGAGCTAAGCAGCTGTAACAGAGATCACTTTGGCTCATATGTCTAAAATATTTATTATCTGGTCCCTGAAGGAAAAGTTTGCTAACCCATCATACAGTAAGATCAACAATAACTACTAAATTTAACTTCTAAGATATTGAGTATTTAACTGTTTACTAGGTACCCACTCTATATATAACAAAACTGACAGCATGAAGTGAGTTCAACGGCAGGCATTAAATCAGAACAGATACAGGCTGAGCTGCCTGAGTTATGTTACTAGAGGATCAGATAGGGATGGGGAAGATGAAGGTTCCAGAATGCTGTCTCAGGTACATTGTCTGACTGTATGTATATCTGCTTACCTTCCTTTGGTTTCAGTTTTCCTGATACATAAAACAATGGCAAACAAATTATAAGCCCTGAAAAAAATCCATATACACATTAGCAACTTACCGGATCGTTCTCAAGAGTGCGGGAAATAGCTCTGGGACTCTCAGTTGGAACCTGGTTATCCAAGTGAGCAACAGGGCACTGGGGTGCCTGGGTCCCTAAGTGCAAAAAACGTCCAGGGTCCAACTATAAAAGAAACCATTTTAGTTTTAAATTACTAGGCTTTTTGTGCTTGCTACAACACTGAGGTTTAAAGCCAGATGTGCAACAGGGGAAAATATTACTAACATGCATTTTAGTTTTATGTAAAACAGAACCTTGTTATTATTTATAATTCTCTAAGTCCAATCACATTATTCATACTCTGAATCTGTTCCAGCTGGTGTTGCTATGTCTGGGCGCTGTCCCACATGGAAACAATTCCATTAGAGACTGTTCAGGAGTATAGCTCAGCCATTAACAACTAGACTCAGGAAACTTCTTTTAATGCTCTTGCCCAAAGTGATGAATGGAGGTCAGTACTGTACAATTCCCAGCTGTCTAGTAATCCTAGTCACCTCAGTTATTAGGGGATTAGTGCAATGTTCCTATTTGTCAGGTATAATTACACTTCCTGCAACAATGTGCTGGCTAGCTCTGCCCAAATAAAGAATCTTTCATTAAGAGCGAGTAATGAGGGAGTGTGTAAAGCATCCAGCTAAGTGAAAATACACTGCTGTACAGGCAAGTTGGTGAACTGCACATGGAAACCTCAAAACTGGGGGAAGGCTGGGGAAGAGGATGCAATTTCAGGAGATAAATCCAAGAAAAAGCTAACTGGAGAACTCCTAAGTTGAGTTAGGATAACAGGCCTTGTTTATAAGTAAAGAGATGCCAGTTACAAGAGAAAGATTAGAGTACGGATCCAGCAGAGTCAGGAGGACAGGGGTGTGAGAGATGGTTATAGTAAGGGAGTTGCTTGCTAGGTCAATAGGTAATAGGAAAGCTGCCTGTATTTATATTCAGTCTCACTAAGCAGCTGCATGAGTGTAGAAAATGTATATTATTTTTATACCACCTTTTGTAACACTTTTATCCATTTATAAGACCTTTAACTCCGTAACAGCTTTTTAACTAGTATCTTTGAATCTTTGACAGTCCAAAAGATTTGTCCTCCCAAACAGGTTTCACCTTCAGCTAATCAAAAAGTTGGGATGATTCTTTACTTATGTTAAAATAAGTCTCAAAGTCCTTAATATGATAACGAAGGCCACTGCTGTAAGTTCAACCCACCTTTCTAGTCCCACCCCTTTATAGAGTCCATACTCTAGCCAGCCAACTATGCTAAAACACGTTATTCACTTTTATGCCTTTATAATTCTGCTCATTCTACTTCAACTTCCCTCTCTCCCTATTTAAATCTTACTCATCCTTTAAGACTCATCTCAAATGACATATCCTTTGTGAAGATTTGCCAGACACCTCCAGGCAAAAGCAATTATCTTTCCCTCTCTATTGATAGCACTTTCTTTGTATTGCATGCATTTTTACTCTGCCTGGAACTACATTCATGGTTTTCATTAACTGAGTACCTAAAAAATGCTAGGCAACACATATACACATTATTTTTGAGCTAAGAATCCTAGAAGATAGGTAGAGAATTACACTACTTTATTATGAGGGAAATCATGGTTCAGGGAAATTAGATAATTTTGTCTAAAGTCATTGAGTTGGTAGGTATTGAAACCAGAATCCAAATCCAAGTCTGTCTGACTCCAAAATCTTTATCATGCTATCTTACATGTAAGTTTGTCTCCCATTTTAGGCCACACACACTTGGAAGAGAAGGGATCAGGTATTGTACATCTTTGTGTCTACTTCTCCGAGTACGTAATGCACCACAAACGCTTCATGCTCGTGCCCTGGAATAAAAAGTCTTTCCCAGAGACATGTGATGGGGGAGTACATATAGCATCAAGCTAACTGACAGTGAACTGCACTACACTACAGCTTGGTGAACTGCACATACAAACCTCTGAACCAGATTCGCATACATTAATACTGAGTTGGCCAAAAGGTTCGTTCAGGTTTTTCCATAACATCTTATGGAAATTTTTTGGCCAACCAAATACAAAGTAATAGGGTAAAGTAATACAGTTGCTGCAACTTTGAGGATGCAGAGACAGCAATGTTTATCACATATCTAAATACGCTAATCTCCCAGCCTCCTTGGCAGATTGATTGGGGTCACATTATTAGTTCTGCTGCTGCTGCTGCTAAGTCACTTCAGTCGTGTCCGACTCTGTGCGACCCCATAGACAGAAGCCCATCAGGCTCCCCTGTCCCTGAGATTCTCCAGGCAAGAACACTGGAGTGGGTTGCCATTTCCTTCTCCAATGCATGAAAGTGAAAAGTGAAAGGGAAGTCGCTCAGTTGTGTCCGACTCGTAGCGACCCCATGGACTGCAGCCTACCAGGCTCCCCTGTCCATGGGATTTTCCAGGCAAGAGTACTGGAGTGGGGTGCCATTGCCTTCTCCGATTAGTTCTGCTAATAAGCTCTAAATGGAAATAACTTGGGTCACTTCTAGTCAGGCAGCTAAGAATGGGTAAAAATTCCCTTTTTTCTTCTGCTGTGGCAAACAAATCTACAATGTGAGATCAGTTCAGTTCAGTTCAGTCGCTCAGTCGTGTCCGACTCTTTGCAATCTCATTAACGTAGCCTGCCAGGCTCCTCTGTCCACGGAATTCTCCAGGCAAGCATATTGGAGTGGGTTGCCATTTCCTACTCCAGGGGATCTTCCCAACCCAGGGACTGAACCCAGGTCTCCCACATTGAGAACAGATTCTTTACCATCTGAGCCACCAGGGAAGCCCCCATATCTGCTTATAAACCAATTTTTATTTTTTGGCTGCAGCGCAGAACATGTGAAATCTTAGTTCCCCGACCAGGGATTGAACCTGTGCCTCCTGCAGGGGAAGTTCAGAGCCCTAACCACTGGACAGCCAGGGAATTCCCTGCCTGATAATCATTTCGGAAACACAGCAATAGCAAAACAAAGCACAGACACAAAACACACACAAAATACACAAAAACCAGTATCATGTGCTGAGTTAAGCCAATGAGAATTCGAGGCCTGTTACCTCAACATAGCATCTGGACAATGCACCTTACTACTGATAAAATTTTTTGAGTTCTACTGCAGAGAAAACATGTCTCCAAATAAAGTAGCATTCAAATGGGAAATTATATTCAAAGACCACTAGGTGGTGCTATTTCTACAAGAAACCTATGACATTTTAGTTAAGTGTTTTTTTGCAGCAAATTAAAAGCTAACAAAATGGACTCCTTCCTTCTTAGTGTGATACATGGCATCACCCAGCTAGCCTTTCGTTTCCAGGGCAAACAACCATATGTACAGCTGCCTCTGCACTGTTCCAGAATGAAAATCACGCAGTTCTTGAAAGAGAGCATTCATGAGCCAATAAAGGTTCCTCTAAACCAATCTACAGAAAGCATACAATTTTCTCACTGACGTTCCTCTGCAGTTTGGACTCAAGACTTTCTTGTCTGCTATTAGGAAGAAGAAATTGTAGCCTTTTAATATAATTAGTTGGGGCCAGAGTCCATCCATTTGTTGATATCTCCTTTCATTTTGTTTTATAAAAATGGGTTATTTTATGCACATAGGTTTGTCATGAATCTCTGGGGAAAAGATGACTCCCATAAGAGGAAGGACTCCTTTTTAAGGAAATCTGCAATTAAATGATCAGATGGGAGTGACTAAGCCCTTCTGCTCAGTGCTCATCCTTCAGGATTTAGCTCTTTAGGATTACCTCTGGATCCTACTAATCCAGTTAGGTGCCTTCACCATACTATGACAAAATCATTTAATCATGATTCTGCTACTGGATTTGGAGGTCTGAAAGAAAAACATGGGCCATAAAATGCAATACAGCAGAGTGGTTAAGGTCATAGCCTTTTAAGTCAGACAGACCCACCATCTAGTGTGGGCTCGACAACTTCACACCATGTTACCTCAGGCAAGTTACTTAGCCTTTCTAATCCTCAATTTCTGCATCTGTGAAACAAAGATATTATCTACCTTATGGGTTGATCATGAAGATTAAGAGAAACAAAGCACTTAGCACAGTGTCTGGCACATAATGGATGCCCAACAAACAGAAACCGTTATTAGTGAGATGAGTCATCTTAGAATCCCGAGCATCTGCCCCATGGAATGTGCTGAAAAACTATTTGCTCATTAGATGAGAGAATGAAGTAAAGTAACAGAATCATCCTTCTTACATATGACTGTTATTTAATCAACTATCAGAAATTAGCAACTTTTTTTTTCAATACTTCATTAAGGGATGAGAACTCAACTAGAGAATAATAAAAGTTAATAAAGACAACTGTGCTTAAGCTTATTTATCTACTAAAAAATGTTTTATGATAGGGTAAAATTCCAAGGACAACTATTCTACTAAGACCTGTTACTGGATTTTTAGGGCAGTTAGGAGTGATGTGTATGGCAGAGAAAAGGAATTGTGAATGCTTTTTTTTGAGTGGTCAGTCAGCTCAAGTTCACCAGAGCATTTTACTCTGGATACAATCAATTTAGAAAGGAAATCCACCTAAAGACAGTTTGCACAAAGCACTTAGGTCAGTTAGGACTCACCTTATGGACCCTGGAGACAAGCCTTGTCATTCCTTTCAGCATTATCCCTGTGCTTTAAAAAAAAAAGTGAAAAGGTAAGCCACAACTGGGAAAAGATATCTGCACAATGGGTTAGTATCTAGAATAAAGACTGCCTGGACACTGATTAAAAGACGAACAGAGGACATGAACAGGTATTTCGCAGAAAAGGGAATACAAATGGCTAGTAAATCTATGAAGAGTTTCACCCTGATGACAAATCAGGGAAATAGAAATTAAAACCACAACAAAAAGACTTCCACAATCATCATATTGAGAAAAATTAAAAAGACAACAGCAAATGCTAGAGCACGGGGAACACTGGGAACTTCCCTATACTGTCAATGGAACTATAAATACAAATATCTTAGAAAACAAATTTGAAATTACCTGTAAAGTTGAAAAGGTATATAACTATGGCCCAGGTATTCTACTCTGTATTTATTTTAGAAAAACACATATACAGGTACACTGAAAAATATGTCTTACAATGTTTATAGTAGTAGAATATGAATAATCAAAAACTGTAAAAAGCACAAATGTCCACTGATATAAAAGAGTGTATAAACCGAGACAGTCACACAATGGAATGCCATACAAAAGTAAAGTGCAGTTACATGTATGGCATAGATGGACCTCAAAACTAATACTGAGGGCGAGCTCTAATACAGAACATGATATAGTTCGTATGAAACTCAAAACACAAATGCTATTTGGGGAATACACTTGTATGTAGTAAAACTGAAAGAGAAGGAGCATGATAAACACATATTTAGAATAGTATTTACCCTTAGGGAAGAGATAAAGGGACAAGACTGGGGAAGGGCACGGAGATCCAACCAGTCTATCCTGAAGGAGATCAGTCCTGGGTGTTCATTGGAAGGACTGATGCTGAAGCGGAAACTCCAATACTCTGGCCACCTGATGCAAAGACCTGACTCACTGGAAAAGACCCTGATGCTGGGAAAGATTGAGGGCAGGAGGAGAAGGGGACGACAGAGGATGAGATGGCTGGATGGCAACACCGACTCAATGCACATGGGTTTGGGTGGACTCCGGTAGTTGGTGATGGACACGGAGGCTGGTGTGCTGCGGTTTGTGGAATCGCAAAGAGTCAGACACGACTGAGCGACTGAAGTGACTGACTGACACAAAGAAAATTATAATGATCTACTTCAAATGATGGATAATGAATATATGATCATTTGCTTTTTTTATTTTTATGCCATATGTGTTATGTTTATTCATTTGTATGCTGCTGCTGCTACCGCTGCTGGGTCACTTCAGTCATGTCCGACTCTGTGCGACCCTACAGACAGCAGCCCACCAGGCTCCGCCGTCCCTGGGATTCTCCAGGCAAGAACACTGGAGTGGGTTGCCGTTTCCTTCACCAATGCATGAAAGTGAAAAATGAAAGTGAAGTCACTCAGTCGTGTCTGACTCCTAGTGACCCCATGGACTGCAGCCCACTAGGCTCCTCTGTCCATGGGAGTTTCCAGGCAAGAGTAGTGGAGTGGGGTGCCAGGGCCTTCTCCGCATTTGTATGCTGGAAATATTTAACAGAAAAACCTTAATCATGTGAAGTAAAAAACTGTTTAAAATACTTAAATGCAACTCTCAATATTCACTAGTAGATAATAAAGTTGAACTCATTTATTCAACGGCTACACAGCACCTGTTATATGCCAGGGCCTGTGAATAAGATGCTGAACAAAGCTGTTATGGTCTCTGACTCAAAAGAGCTTATAGTACAGTTAAGAGATGATGTAAACTCCTATGAATTTTATTCCCTTTTAGTTTTCAAGTTTACTTTTTCTCTTTTAGAAACAGTTTATTTTCCATCAGCCTCTTTCCATTTTAGCTTGTGGAAGAACAGCTTAAGACTACTCAGTGGTCGCGCCCTCGTCTTCAGGGGCCTGAGCGGTGGGAGCTGCACAGTGGTCTTCAGGCAGGCTCCGCACTCCAGGCTGCAGCAGGGAACTGCCAAATAGGCACCGATGGCACCCGCACGCCTGCAGACCAGTCTGCCGCCTCAGGTCAAGCAGCAAAGAACTCAGGAGCTGAAGGGGTCTATTCACCGTAAAATTTCTCCCTGGTCACAGCCTTCTCAGCTGCTGCCTGCTCTTCTTTTTCAGTCTCTTCAGGATCTCTGTAAAAGTTGAGATCAGCCATGACCTCCCATCGGTGTTCACAGGAGATGGTGCCATGCATGCGCAGAACTTCCCCGGGTGAGTATCCACCACATCAGACCCACCAAGTCAGCTTTCTTATTGCATGGGATGACAACGTCCACTCTCCTCTCCTCTTTGCAGAGCCTGTGTTACACAGAGCAATGGTGGGCAGCTGAACGTAAGAGGTCTCTGTGAGCAGCTGTAACCACCAGAAACTGTGGCTCCTGGAAGGCTGCCCGGATCTGGTTAGTGAGGTTCCAGGAGAGAAGCGGCCAGCAACAGGAGTGGCTCCAGGAGCAGCAGCAAACTTCAACACAGCTTCCTGGAGGATGTGACACTCACATCAGCTGGACTTTCAATGGCAATAATGGCACGACCTGCAACAGAAGTTCCGCCCAGGTTTTCAGATTTATGATGTAGATGCCATCATTTTTCCTTTTGTAGATGTACTGTTCCATTTGGAAGTCAAGCGTGGGTCCCAGCTGCAAGAAATTTAAGGACACCCACGCCCTTCATCTGCAGGACATAAAGGACTCTAGACATTGTGAAAGCTTTCCTTTAAATTAAAACGGGAATCCCAAACAATGCTGTTATGGATCCTTGTCTGGGAAGTGTAGAAAAGTTAACTTCTTAATAAAGATGTCAAAGCACGCCTTAACTCAGTCATTCCAAAAAAACGTGTGACATGCTTCTACATGCCCAATCATACAGAGCATTCAATGGTGAACAAGCCTGGCATGGTCTCCACTGGCCTGCCTCCTGTTTACATGTGGGATTCCAGGCTGCTTTGCTGTGTTTCAAAACCAAAAGTTCTAGAGCAGCAGTTCACAAAATGAGTTTGGTGAAACTAGTCATAAGATGCATCAATGTTCTCTGGCCAAAGAAACTTGAGAATGCTATATAGTTATTCATTTCTTGAATAATTACAATGTATGTATCAGTTCAGTTCAGTTCAGTCGCTCAGTCGTGTCCGACTCTTTGCGACCCCATGAATCGCAGTATGCCAGGCCTCCCTGTCCATCACCAACTCCCGGAGTTCACTCAGACTCACGTCCATCGAGTCAGTGATGCCATCCAGCCATCTCATCCTCTGTCGTCCCCTTCTCCTCCTGCCCCCAACCCCTCCCAGCATCAGAGTCTTTTCCAATGAGTCAACTCTTTGCATGAGGTGGCCAAAGTACTGGAGTTTCAGCTTTAGCATCATTCCTTCCAAAGAAATTCCAGGGCTGATCTCCTTCAGAATGGACTGGTTGGATCTCCTTGCAGTCCAAGGGACTCTCAAGAGTCTTCTCCAATATCACAGTTCAAAAGCATCAATTCTTCGGCGCTCAGCTTTCTTCACAGTCCAACTCTCACATCCATACATGACCACTGGAAAAACCAGAGCCTTGACTAGACGGACCTTTGTTGGCAAAGTAATGTCTCTGCTTTTGAATATGCTATCTATTTGCATATTTAAAAGCTTTGGGGAAAACTACAGTAAAGAGGAGGGGCTTCCGTGGTAGTTCAGTGGTAAAGAACATGCCTGCCAAGGCAGGAAATGTGGGTTGGATTCCTGGGTTAGAAAGGTCTCATGTAGAAGGAAATGGCAACCCAGTCCAGTACTCTTGCCTGGAGAATCCCATGGACAGAGGAACCTGGTGAGCTACAGTCCACAAGGTTGCAAAGAGTTGGATATGACTCAGTGACAAAAACAAAACCAAAAAAAAAAGCAAAGAGAATTTTTTTCCCCTAAGGTGCCCTGGGTCTTCGTTGTGGTGTGCAGGCTTTCTCTGTTTGCAGCCCAAGGGGGTTCTCTGGATGTGGAGCACAAGAATGCGTGGGCTCGACAGCTTCAGCCCGTGGGCTTAGTTGCCCCAAGATCCTAGTTCCTCGACCAAGGATCAAACCTGCATCCCCTGCATTGGAAGGTGGACTCTTAACCACTGGGTCACCAGGGAAGTCCCCCAAATCTTTTTAATCCAAATTTACTTGGTCTTAGAACCCTTGGAACTCCACAAAATACTATTAATTACATTCTCCTGGGTGTGAGTGGAAGGGTTGCTGCTGTGGAATAAGCATATGCCCAGGCCTGAGGATGAACCTTCTAGGCCACAGGCAGAGTCGAGGGACCCTCTGCTCCCCATTCTCCTTAGCTCTGCCTTAGTGCCTCCATTGCTGCTCACCACCGCCCAGAGCCCACCCCCACCACACGCTACCTAATCCAACTGTGCAGGAAAGAACTAAAAGAGCAAGGCTGCCCCTTAGCTGGGGAGAGTTCCCATCACTCCCAGAATGGGTAAGAGTGACTCACTGTGCCTAAACTATTTACCCAAACAACATGGTTTATGTTAAACACTTGCTTTCCTTCTGGAATGTGGAATTTTAGTACACGCCAGGCAGCAAATGACTGCATGGCCCGCCCCAATTAAAAACCCTGGGCGCTGAGACTGTTGACAGTTTCCCTGGGTGGCAACAACATTTCATGTGTTGTCCACTTTTTGCTGAAGGAATCAAGTGTGTCTTACACGATTCTACTGGGAAAGGACTCCTGGAAATTTATACCTGTTTCCTCCAGATTTTGCCCAGTGTGCCTTTTTCCTGTACTGATTTTGCTCTGTATCTTTTTGCTGTAATAAGTCACAGCTGTAAGTACAACTATATGCTGACCTCTGAGTCCCTCTAAGGAATCAGAGAACCCAGGGGCACTTCTGGCAACCACCAACACAACAGCCCAGTGCCCCAAACCACCCAGCATCGATTTCCACCTGATACAAGCGTCACCTGACACCCAACACCACCATCTCGGACCAGCTCAATTTTCTTAACTTCAGTTCTCCTTCCTTCCCTATTTCAATTACTTCAACTCCCTGCCTCCATCTGTGACAAGCAACCTCCATACAAATTCTAACCCTCCATGTCAGCTGATTTCCAACCCTAAGCCCTCCACCCAACCTCAACTTTTCCAATTCCCAAACTACTTATGACCTAGTGTCACTCCAACAGTATCTAGCCTACTCAACCTTGTTCCCTGTATCTTCTCAATATGCCCTGGAACCACCACTGATGTGAGACATCTGTGGGCTGCAGCTCTGCAGGGAGGTCAGGTCCTACAAAGAGTGGTGACATAATCCTGAGGGGCGTACTTTCTCCATGTATGCCTGTGGTCACTGAGGCCATGACTCTGGCTATGTTTTAGAGATTATGGGAAATGCCGGTCAGGAAAATGTGACCAGCTTTCCATCTTGTACCCAGTCATCTTGTATCTTACCAGCCTCCATCCTTGAACTTCTCCAATTCATCCTTTTCACTGAAGTCTTCTCTTAAAACCCAATATTTTTCTACTGCTTTTAAAGGTAAAGGACACACACAGCTTATATAAGAATGAGAGAAGATATTTTAAGGAAAAAAGGAGAGTGAATCTCAAAAGTATAATCTCAAAGCAGACAATCCAGACTAAACCACATTTTCCAAGTTCTATAAAATACCTTTAAATAAAAACAAACAAACAAAAAAAATCAAATTGACAGGCCAACCGAAAGCAGAAAGCATAGAATGTGTGCTCATTCTACATTCCAGTTCAGTTCAGGCATTCATTTGTGTCTGACTCTTCGCGACTCCATGGACTGCAGCACACCAGCTTCCCTGTCCATCACCAACTCCCGGAGCTTGCTCAAACTCATGTCTATCGAGTTGGTGATGCCATCCAACCATCTCATCCTCTTTCGTCCCCTTCTCCTCCTGCCTTCAATCTTTCCCAGCATCAGGGTCTTTTCCAATGAGTCAGTTCTTCACATCAGATGGCCAAAGTACTGGAGCTTCAACTTCAGCATCAGTCCTTTCAATGAATATTGAGGACTGATTTCCCGTAAGATTGACTGGTTGGATCTCCTTGCAGTCCAAGGGACTCTCAAGAGTCTTCTCCAACACCAGAGTTCAAAAGCATCAATTCTTCGGTGCTCAGCTTTCTTTATAGTCCAACTCCCACATCCATACATGACTACTGGAAAAACCATAGCCTTGACTAGACGGACCTTTGTCAGCAAGGTAACGTCTCTGCTTTTTAATATGTTCTCTAGCTTGGTCATATCTTTTCTTCCACGGAGCAAGTGTCTTTTGATTTCATGGCTGTAGTTACCATCTGCAGTGATTCTGGAGCTATGGGGCCAGATGCCATGATCTTCGTTTTTTGAATGTTGAGTTTTAAGCCAACTCTTTCACTCTCCTCTTTCACTTTTAACAACATGCTCTTTAGTTCCTCTTCGCTTTCTGCCATGAGGGTGGTATCATCTGTATATGTGAGGTTATTGATATTTCTCCTGGCAATCTTGATTTCAGCTTTATCCAGCCCAGCATTTCACATGATGAACTGGCATACAAGTTAAATAAGCAGCGTGACAATACACAGCCTTAACATACTCCTTTCCCAATTCGGAACCAGCCCGTTGTTCCATGTCCTGTTCTAACTGTTGCTTATTGACCTGCATACAGGTTTCCAAGGAGGCAGGTATGGTGCTGTGGTATTCCCATCTCTTTAAGAATTTTCCACAGTTGGTTGTGATCCACACAGTCAAAGGCTTTAGTGTAGTCAATGAAGAAGTAGATGTTTTTCCGGAATTCTCTTGCTTTTTCTATTTAATCTCTGGTTCCTCTGCCTTTTCTAAATCCAGCTTGAACATCTGCAAATTCTTGGCTCACGTATTGCTGAAGCCAAGTGGAGAATTTTGAGCATTACTTCGCTAGCATGTGCTGCTGCTAAGTCCTTCAGTCGTTTCCGACTCTGTGTGACCCCATAGACGGCAGCCCACCAGGCTCCCCCATCCCTGGGATTCTCCAGGCAAGAACACTGGACTGAGTTGCCATTTCCTTCTCCAGTGCATGAAAGTGAAAAGTGAAAGTGAAGTCACTCAGTCTTGTCCGACTCTTAGCGACCTCATGGACTGCAGCCTACCAGGCTCCTCCGTCCATGGGATTTTCCAGGCAAGAGTACTGGAGTGGGGTGCCATTGCCTTCTCCGGCTAGCATGTGAAATGACCACAATTGTGCAGTAGTTTGAACGTCCTTTGGCATTGCCCTTCTGTGGGACTGGAATGAAAACTGACCTTTTTCAGTCCTGTGGCTACTGCTGAGTTTTCCAAATTTGCTGGCATATTGAGTGCAGCACTTTAACAGCTTTTAGGATTTGAATTACCTCAGCTGGAATTCCATAACCTCCACTAGCTTTGTTCATAGCGATGCTTCCTAAGGCCCACTTGACCTCACACTCCAGGATGTCTGGCTCTAGTGATCACACCATCATGGTTATCTGGGTCATTGAGATTTTTTTTTTGTATACTTCTTCTGTGTATTCTTGCCACCTCTACTTAATACCTTCTGCTTCTGTTAGATCCATACCGCATCTGTCCTTTATTATGCCCATCTTTGCATGAAATGTTCCTTTGGCATCTCTAATTTTCTTGAAAAGGACTTTCCCATTCTATTGCTTTCCTCTATTTCTTTGCACTGATTACTTATTAAGGCTTTCTTGTCTCTCCTTGCTATTCTTTGAAACTCTGCATTCAAATGGGTATATCTTTCCTTTTCTCCTTTGCTTTTAGCTTCTCTTCTTTTCTCAGCTATTTGTAAGGCCTCCTCACACAAGCATTTTGCCTTTTTGCATTTCTTTTTCTTGGGGATGGTTTTGATCACTGCTTCCTATGCAATGTTACAAACCTCTGTCCATAGTTCTTCAGGTACTCTATTAGATCTAATCCCTTGAATCTACATTCCAAGATATATACAAATCAGGACACTTAAAAAAAAAAGGCTCAAAGCCACTAATACTACGAAAAAATTGAGTAAAGATTTCTCCTTTCAGTTTTTTCATATTCTTTGAGTGCTGATTTGCAGCACACAAATTAATCACATTGTTATTGGAAGGCAGATAAAGGACCGGTTTCCTCATGGTATAAGATGAAAAGAGTTATGGAGATGAAGGGTGTGACGGCTGCACAATAATGTGAATGTGACCATGAACTCCTTATTGCCAAATTCAGACTTAAATTGAAGAAAGTAGGGAAAACCACTAGACCATTCAGGTATGATCTAAATCAAATCCCTTATGATTATACAATGGAAGTGAGAAACAGATTTAAGGGCCTAGATCTGATAGATAGAGTGCCTGATGAACTATGGAATGAGGTTTGTGACACTGTACAGGAGACAGGGATCAAGACCATTCTCATAGAAAAGAAATGCAAAAAAGCAAAATGGCTGTCTGGGGAGGCCTTACAAATAGCTGTGAAAAGAAGAGAAGCGAAAAGCAAAGGAGAAAAGGAAAGATATAAACATCTGAATGCAGAATTCCAAAGAATAGCAAGAAGAGATAAGAAAGCCTTCTTCAGCGACAGAATGGGAAAGACTAGGGATCTCTTCAAGAAAATCAGAGCTACCAAAGGAACATTTCATGCAAAGATGGACTCGATAAAGGACTGAAATGGTATGGACCTAACAGAAGAAGATATTAAGAAGAGATGGCAAGAATACACAGAAGAACTGTACAAAAAAGATCTTCACAACCCAGATAATCACGATGGTGTGATCACTGACCTAGAGCCAGACATCCTGGAATGTGAAGTCAAGTGGGCCTTAGAAAGCATCACTACAAACAAAGCTAGTGGAGGTGATGAAATTCCAGTGGAGCTATTCCAAATCCTGAAAGATGATGCTGTGAAAGTGCTGCACTCAATATGCCAGCAAATTTGGAAAACTCAGCAGTGGCCACAGGACTGGAAAAGGTCAGTTTTCATTCCAATCCCAAAGAAAGGCAATGCCAAAGAAGGCTCAAACTACCGCACAATTGCACTCATCTCACGCGCTAGTAAAGTAATGCTCAAAATTCTCCAAGCCAGGCTTCAGGAATACGTGAACCGTGAACTGCCTGATGTTCAAGGTGGTTTTAGAAAAGGCAGAGGAACCAGAGATCAACTTGCCAACATCCGCTGGATCATGGAAAAAGCAAGAGAGTTCCAGAAAAACATCTATTTCTGCTTTATTGACTATGCCAAAGCCTTGGACTGTGTGGATCACAATAAACTGTGGAAAATTCTGAAAGAGATGGGAATACCAGACCACCTGATCTGCCTCTTGAGAAATTTGTATGCAGGTCAGGAAGCAACAGTTAGAACTGGACATGGAACAACAGACTGGTTCCAAATAGGAAAAGGAGTTTGTCAACACTATATATTGTCACCCTGTTTATTTAACTTTTATGCAGAGTACATCATGAGAAACGCTGGACTGGAAGAAGCACAAGATTGCCGGGAGAAATATCAATAACCTCAGATATGCAGATGACACCACCCTTATGGCAGAAAAGTGAAGAGGAACTAAAAACGCTCTTGATGAAAGTGAAAGCGGAGAGTGAAAAAGTTGGCTTAAAGCTCAACATTCAGAAAACGAAGATCATGGCATCTGGTCCCACCACTTCATGGGAAATAGATGGGGAAACAGTGGAAACAGTGTCAGACTTTATTTTTGGGGGCTCCAAAATCACTGCAGATGGTGACTGCAGCCATGAAATTAAAAGAGGCTTACTCCTTGGAAGGAAAGTTATGACCAACCTAGATAGCATATTCAAAAGCAGAGACATTACTTTGCCAACAAAGGTTCGTCTAGTCAAGGCTATGGTTTGTCCTGTGGTCATGTACGGATGTGAGAGTTGGACTGTGAAGAAGGCTGAGCGCCGAAGAATTGATGCTTTTGAACTGTGGTGTTTGGAGAAGACTCTTGAGAGTCCCTTGGACTGCAAGGAGATCCAACCAGTCCATTCTGAAGGAGATCA
Source organism: Bos javanicus (assembly GCF_032452875.1). Taxonomy (NCBI): domain Eukaryota; kingdom Metazoa; phylum Chordata; class Mammalia; order Artiodactyla; family Bovidae; genus Bos; species Bos javanicus. The sequence continues at coordinate 15,243,767 of NC_083870.1, forward strand.
GCCCTGGGATTTCTTTGGAGGGAATGATGTTGAAGCTGAAACTCCAGTACTTTGGCCACCTCATGCGAAGAGTTGACTCATTGGAAAAGACTCTGATGCTGGGAGGGATTGGGGGCAGGAGGAGAAGGGGACGACAGAGGATGAGATGGCTGGATGGCATCACTGCCTCGATGGACGTGGGTCTAGGTGAACTCCGGGAGTTGGTGATGGACAGGGAGGCCTGGCGTGCTGCGATTCATGGGGTGGCAAAGAGTCAGACACGACTGAGCGAGTGAACTGAACTGAACTTAACTGTTCCACGTATCCTTGTGGCTCAGATGGTAAAGAATCTGCCTGCAATTTGGTAGACCCAGGTTCGATCCCTGGATCAGGAAGATCCCCTGGAGAAAGGAATGGCAATCCACTCCAATATTCTTGCCTGGGAAATCCCATGGACAGAGGAGCCCTGCAGGCTACAGTTCAGGAGGTCCCAAAGAGTCAGACTGGACTGAGCATCTAACACAACAACAATGTGTCCTTTACCCAGTTTCTTCCAATGGTAACACCTTGCAAAACTATAGTACAATATAGTACCAAGATACTGACACAAACACAGTCAAAACACAAAACTTTTCCATCACTTTAAGGATCCCTCAGGCAGCCCTTATATAGCCTCCTGCACTTCCCTTTCACAACCTTCCCACTCCTTAACCATGACAACAACTAATCTGTTCTGTTTCTGTAATTTTGTCCTTTCATGAATGTTACATAAATGAAATCATACTATATGCAACCTTTTACTATCAGCTTTTTCCAGTTACCATAATTTTCTGGAGATTCATTTGGGCTGTGTGTTACATGTACCAATAGTTTCTTCTTCTATTTTAAAAACTTTTTTTCGGCCATGCTACACAGCTTGTGGGATCTTGTGCAGCATTTGGTATCTTAATTCCCTGACCAGCGATCAAACTCATGCCCCAATAGTTTGTTCTTTTAATCCTGAGTACTATTCCATGGTATGAATGTTTATTCATAAACTGTTTATTCATCCACTGAAGGTCCAGGTTTTGGCTATTACGAATAAACTGCAATTAAACATTTGTTTACAGGTTTTGTGTAAAGAGAACCATAAATTCTTAAGGTTAAGGTGATCTACTTCATACAGAGCTCATTCAGAACTGAATTAATACTACAATGATCTTATTACCAGTTTTTCTTTTTTTCCAGAAACAGGCACTGTATTAAGCAATTTATAGGTACTGTCTGACAACACAATCCTATGAAGTAGACACTATTAAGTGCACATGAAAACAGGGATGGATAGACTAACTTGCCTGAAGGTATATAGCCTAGAAGTGACAGTTCTAGCATTCAAACCCGTGTGTGACTCTGCGTTCTTTCCCATCAGCCACTGCATACACTGTATTGTCAATTACCAAGTGCCTGAGCATTTCCACTGATGGGGAACGCACTAAGCAGTCCATATGGAAACTTTTCAGCTTTTATGGAAAGTTCTTTCACAATCTGAGGTAAAACGTCTCCTTGTAGCTTTCAATCCACTATACCAGTCTTTCTATTTGGTTTTACAAGCCACCTTTCACACAATAAATCGAAGGTAGTTATGTCCCCTATTTTATCTTCTCCTGGGTAACTGTTTTCAGTTTCTCAAAGCAATCATCATACAGGTCCTTTACATTACTCACCAATACTTTTCAGCTATCACCTACTGTTTCTAGATTTTATATTTTTGAGAGTAACTACTTTGTTATTCTGTAACACCATTGTTTCATTGAGAGTACAGCTCGCCAATATCATCAGTTCTTTCTTTTTTAAACAAATATTCCTAAGTCCTAGTGTTAGTCACTCAGTCGTGTCCGACTCTTTCTGACCCTCGGGACTGTCACCTGACAGGTTCTTCTGTCCGTGGGATTTTCTAGGCAAGCATACTGGAGAGGGTTGCCATTTCCTTCTCCAGGGGATCTTCCTGACCCAGGGATCGAACCTGGGTCTCCTGCACTGCAGGCAGGTTCTTTACCATCTGAGCCCCCAGTGGTTATAAAACAAATATTATTATCTAGCAAAATCCCAGCAGCCTTTTTAATGGAAATTGTCAAGCTGATCTCAAAATTCATATGAAAATGTAATGAACTCAGAATAGCCTATAAAACCTTGAAAAAAAAAAGTTGGAGGGCTTACATTCCTGATTTCAAAAGTTATGGTATAAGCATATGCCTATAGATCTTATGTCTCACCTATATGCCTACAGATAAATTGAACAGGGTTGAGAATTCAGTAATAAACTCTTATACCACAGACAGCTGATTTTTAACATGAGTGCCAAGAAAATCCAATGGGAGCAAGAACAGTCAAGAAATGGTGGGACAGCAGAATATTCACATGTAAAAGAATGAAATTATGACACCTAGCTCACATCACATACAAAAATTAACTCAAAATAGATTACAGACCTAAATGGAAGTGCTAAAACTATAAAACTATTTTCTTCTAAGAATACAAGAGTAAATCTCTGGGACTTTGGATTATGCAATGGTTTCTTAATGATGCCAAAAGCTCAAATAAGAAAAATAAAAATAGGTACTTGGGCTTCATCAAAATTAAAAAGTTCTGCTTCAAAGCATACTATCAAGACAGATAATTCCTCAGCAGTTCAGTGGTTAGGAATAAGTGCTTTCATAGCCAGAGCCAGGTTTGATCTCTGGTGGGGTAATCAGCAAAAAAAAAATCAGCCAAAAAAAAGAGAGAAACAAACAAAACACAACAAAACAAAGAAAATAAAAAACCCACAGAACGTTAGAAAAGATTGGCAAATTATGTATCTGATAAAGATATAATATATCTGATTATATATCTGTATATCCCTATACAAAGAACTGAGCAATAAAAAGAAAACATAACTCAAAAATGGTCCAAGAACTTAAACAGATGTTTCTCCAAACAAGATATACGATGACCATTAAGCACATGAAAGGACTCTCAACACCACTAGGAAAATACAAATCAGAAACGCAATGTGATATAGGACTTCCCTGGTCCAGTGGTTAAAAATCCACCTTGCAATGCAGGGAGCATGGATTCTATCCCTGGTCAGGGCACTAAAATCCTGCATGGCTCAGAGCAACTAAGCCTGTGCACCACTACTCGAGAGCCCATGTGTGTACAACAAAAGATCCCATGTGACCAAGACCCAGTGCAGCCAAATAAATTTTGTTTTATTCAGTCGCTCAGTCGTGTTGGACTGTTTGCAACCCCATGGACTGTAGCACGCCAGGCTACCCTGTCCTTCACTATCTCCCAGAATTTGCTCAAATTCATGTCCCTTGAGTTGATGATGCCATGCAAACATCTCATCCTCTGTTGCCCCTTTCTTCTCCTGCCCTCAATCTTTCCTAGCATCAGAGTCTTTTCCAAAGAGTCAGTTCTTTGCGTCAGATGGCCAAAATATTGGCGCTTCAGCTTCAGCCATCAGCCCTTCCAATGAATATCAGGGCTGATTTCCTTTAGGATTGACTGGTTTGATCTCCCTGCAGTTCAAGGGACTCTCAAGAGTCTTCTCCAGCACCACAGTTCAAAAGCATCAATTCTTCAGTGCTCAGCCTTCTTTATGGTCCAACTCTCATATTCATACATGACTACTGGAAAAACCGTAGCTTTGACTATATGGACCTTTGCTGACAAAGTAATGTCTGCTCTTTAATACACTGTCTAGATTGTCACAGCTTTTCTTCCAAGGAGCAAGTGTCTTTTAACTTCAAATAAATTAATTAAAAAAAAATACAATGTGATACCACTTCACACTCACAAGGATAGCTAAAATCAAAAAGAACAGACAATAACAAGCATTGAAGAGGATGCAGGAAAACCGGAATCCTTATACATTGCTGCTAGGATTGTAAAATGGCTCAGTCACTTTGACTGTTAGTCATTTCCTCAAAAGTTTTAACGGATTTACCAAATGACCTTCCCCTAGTTATATATCCAAGAGAAATGAAAACATTTGCACACATTGCCATTTGTGTGGAAATGCTCACAACTGCATAATTCATAATAGCCAAAATCTAGAAACAATCCAAATGTCCATTAACTGATAAACAGATGTGGTGCAGTCATTCAATGGAACATTATTCAGTAAATAAGCAATGAAGCTCTGATACATGTTACAACATGGATGAACCTTTAAACAAAAGGAATGAAGTCTGTCACAAAAGATCAAATGTAGTATACTTCTAATGATATGAAATGTTCACAATGGGCAAATCTACTGAGACAAAAAATTCCATTAGTGGTTGCCAGAGCTGGGAGAGGGGAGAATGGAGACTGACTACCGGTGGGTACTTTTGGGGTAATAAAAATGTTCTAAAATTAGACAGTAGTAATGTTTATGCAACTCTGTGAATATACTAAAAACTGACTGAACTGTAAACTTTAAAGACACTGAGTTTAACTCAGAAGTACATGAATTATAGTATGTCAACCTCAATAAAGCTGTTATTAAAAAAAATATTGTTCTAGCCATATTAAAATAACCAAAAATAGAAGCTAAGATGCAGTGACTACTATATGCCAGACAATGTACTACTATATATTATATGCTTTACGTTATTTTAGCATCACAGCAGCCTCTGAAGCATTTATCAGTTGCTGCTGCTGAACAAACTACCCCAAAACTCAGTGGTTTAAAACAATAACTATTATCACTCCGAAGTCTACAGCTACAAGCTGGTTACTTCCCTTGCTCTGGACCAGATCTGGCTATCTTTGAAGTACTTCCTCATGCATCTGAGGTTAGTCTCAACTAGGATGACTGATTCTACTGTACACTGTCTCTCAGCTTCTTTGCAGAGTGGCCTGGACTTGTCACAGCAGGAGCAACGGTCCAAGAGAACTAAAACACTAAGACCCCTTCGAATCTGGCTCAGACCAGTGAAGACTGTTGCATTCTATTGCAGACCATGATAGGCCAACTTGACCAGGGTTCAATCCCTGGGTTGCGGAGATCCCCTGGAGTAGGAAATGGCACCCCACTCCTGTATTCTTGCCTGGAAAATTCCACGGGCAGAGGAGCCTGCCAGGCTACAGTTGATAGGACTGCAAAGAGTCGGACTCGACTGAGTGCACACGGACAGTTATGTAAGTTACAGGTATGGTGTCCTGTGTTTTTACAGTCCATGGGGCCGCAAAGAGTCGGACATGACTGAGCAACCGAGCACACGCATATAGTCCAGGTTGGGTTCAAATGGTAGGAAGGAGACTTTACCGCTTTGTGGGAGGATCTGTAAAATTAGACCATGGGGTCGCAAAGAGTCGGACACAACTGAATGACTTTCATTTTCACTTTTGCTGCAAAATTACAATTTTTCTAACAAGTGGAAACCACTGTACTGTTAAAAAATGGAGAAGCTTGGATCTAAACATGGTTATTGGAATTGAGAGTAAATATTCCTCATCACTATACCATTTTTCTTCCTAGGTAGCCTCAACACTTTATTTGTGCAGCTATTTGTTGATTTTGACCTTAGTTAAGAATAACTGGACTTCCCTGGTGGCTCAGAAGGCAAAGCATCTTTCTACAATGTGGAAGATCTGGGTTCGATCCCTGGGTCGGGAAGATTCCCCGAGAAGGAAATGGCAACCCACTTCAGTACTCTAGCTTAGAAAATCCCATGGACGGAGGAGCCTGGTGTCCATGGGGTCGCAAAGAGTCAGACACGACTGAGTGACTTCACTTTCACTTTCTAAGAATAACTGAATTATTAAAATTTAATTGTTTTGAAACTTTGTCAATATTATCTACATTAATGAAAGTTTTTGAAACTTCACAACTTAAAAAAATTTAGTTATAAAGTTAATCAATGAGAACTAAAAGTTGTTTTGTTGTTGTTTAGTCACTAAGTCATGTCTGCCTCTTTTGTAACCCTGGACAGTAGTCTGCCAAGGCTCCTCTGTCCATGGGGTTTCCCAGGCAAGAATACTGGAGTGGGTTGCCTTTTCCTTCTCCAGGGGATCTTCCTGATCCAGGGATCAAACCTGTGTCTCCTGCTTGGCAGGCAGATTCTTTACCACTAAGCCACCTGGGAAGCCCAAAATTGTTTTGATAAAATTCCAAACCAGAAATTATTGAATAGAGTTGCAGTTTTCATATCAGTTTCTGCATCAGATGAAATTTGACTTTATTTTGCATGCATAATACTAGAAACTTGAGTCACACAGGTAGTTGCAAGGGATAAACATTTGTAATAGTTTTTTAGTTTTCATTTTTAAAAACTTTGGGCCAAAAGAACAGCAAAGATAGTAGAAAGAGTTTCCTACACCCTTCATCCAACTTCTCCTAATGTTAACATCTTACATGCCCATAGCACAATTATCAAAATTAAGAAATTAATAGTTACAATACTATTCACTAAACCATGGACTTTATTTGGATTTTGCAAACTTTTTTGATAATGTACTCTTCCTGTTATAGGTTCCAATTCAGGATCCTCCATATGGAGATCTGAATGTTTTTCTGAAATCTATCACCAACATATTACCTATCCTTTAAAAATTGTGTGAAAATTATAAATTTGAAAAATATATCCTCAGCTATTTCATTCAAGTAACAATTTAATACGATACAGTTATCTGAAGAGTTTTGTAGCATAGCCTAGATCACTGGTTTCCAATGGTGGCTGCACATTAGAATCATCTGAGTATAATTAAAACTCTGCTATCCAGAGTGTATCTCAGACCAATTAAACCACAATGTCTATTAGTGAGATTCAGACATAGGTATTTCATAGGTATTAGAGTTACCTCACTGATTCCAATGTGCAGCTAAGAGTGAGAACCACTGCATAGATGTCAATGGTTAAGGGAATTTCAACCCATTTAAGAACAGGTAGTCTCTGGGTATGGTTATATAACCAATTCAGCATTCAGTACATATTTCTCCAAAAAGCCATGAGATTATCAAATGTCTTATATTAATGAAGAGAGAGATATATATATATATATACATATATATATAAAATGTCATTATTTTGGTTTACCATTCATGGAATTCTGACAAAAGATGATACATTAATCTGCCATAACTTTTTCTCTATTGAAACTAGACTGATTTCCCAATGATCAGTAATTCTTTTTCATTTACTTTTTTTTTTTGCCATGTCATGTAGCATGCGCAATCTTAGTTCCCTGACCAGGCATAGGGATTCAATCCATGACCCCTGCATTAAGAATGTGGAGTCCTAAACTCTGGACCACTGGGGAAGTCCTAGGAATCTTTTTTTCTAAACCAGCAACTTGGTCCCCTATGAAACATCCGGCAATGTCTGATAGGAGTTTGGTTGTCACAACTTGGGGGAGAGGTGCTCCTGGCATCTAGTGAACTGAGAGGCCAGGGTTTCTGTTAAGCATTCTGCAATGCACAGGAGAGGCTCCCACAACAAAGAATTATCCAGTCCCAAATTTCAGCAGTGCCAAGATTGAGAAAAAGTGTTCTAAATCTTGAGTCCTGTAGGAAAAATTTGCTTCTTGGAGATTATTCACTGCAACATTGTTTCTAATATTGCAAGAATGGAAAGAGTCTAATTCAGCATATCCATACCATGGAATACTATGCAGCTGTTTATAAACAAAACAATCCTAAACGTTCTCTCCATATTAATGAGGAAAAAATCTCTAACATACAGTAAGTGGAAAACAAACCAAAAACAAAATGCAGAAGAAGGTATACAGCAGCTATCATTTATGTACAAAAGGGGAAAATCTATCCAATTTGTTTGTAAAAAGGTAAATATTTTGAAGGACATACAAAAATTGATAATCCTGTTTGCCTTTAGGGAAAGGAAATGGGTTCTTGTGGGGGCAGGAAGAGAGAGTGTAGTGTCTTTTATACTTTTTGACCTCTGAGCCATGTTGCTATCACCCAGGGAGAAAGTAAATTAAAAAAAATTAAATCAACAAACCCCTAATGAATCCTTTAAAGCTAACAAACAGCTTTTCTGTATGAATTATATTACTCCGTTTAGAAAAATCCTGCTGCATCCAATTGTGTTAGGCTGAGGTTAAAGAAAATAAACAGTGGGGCCCCATCCCAACAACACATCTAAATCTACCCTGGCAAGGTTTGGGAAACCCTCAGGTTTCTCACAAGGGTACTTCTCATGTACCATTCTTCACAGGAAAAATAACATTGTTTCAAGCTTGTAAAAACATCTTTTTTTTTTCCTTTACTCTGTGAGCCCAAGTTTCCTATCTGTAAAACAAGGGCAAGGACTATAGTAGTGTTTTCCAGACATTTTTCCTTCCTTTGGTAATATACCATTTACCAAGCTAAGAGCAATTTAAAATACCAACATATAAAAAATATACAAGGGCTGTACTGGGAAAAACAGGAATAAGGCACATCTGCTTTGATGTTCACTTTCTTCCAGCTACTAAATAAAGTACAGAGGAGAACATCTAGGGTTCAAAAAACAAAACAACCCAGAGCAACCACAATAGCGACAGCTAACATTTACTGAACATTTTCTGTAGATCAGGCACTGGTCTGAGTGCTTTATGTGAATTAACTCTATATATTTTCAAAACAATTCTATGACATAAATATTATTATCTCCAACTTACAAAGATAAAGTGGCAAGTATGGCAGAATAGTTAAAAACATGGACTCGAGAATAACTTCTTAAAAAAAAAAAGAATCTAACTTCTAGGATTTGAAATGGGGCTCTCCTACTTAATAGTTGTGTGACCTTAAGCAAGTTACTTAAACTTTGTGTTGTCTGTTTCCTCATTTCTAAAACGGAGAAAACAGTAGTATTTACATACAGGATTCTTAAAAGGATTAAATTACTTTAAAAAAATGGGTTATTACTATGACCAACTAGTTTCTACCCAAGTTTGCATAGCTACCAAGTAAAAGAGTCAGGCTTTGAACCCAGGCAGTGGGGAGTGTACATTTCTACTTTGCTAAAAGGCGATTACCTGAAGCATGAGTTTAAAATCATGGTACCCAAACAAAAATTGCAGAGTTCCTCCCTTGGTAAATAGAAAATTATTTATGGACTATTATATACATATATACATACATATATATATATTTTACTTATCATATAAGAGTTTGAAGCTCTATATTTTTATAGTATTTACCATAACTTGTCAAGTGTAAAGTTAACCCTGATGATGCTCCAGTAGGTTGTATTTTTAAATGTTTGAAACTTTATTTTAAAAGTGTACATCAGGATTTCCCTGGTGGTTCAGTGGTTGAGAATCTGCCTTGTAATGTGGGGAACTCGGATTTGATCCCTGGTCAGGGAACTAAGATCCCACACATCTTGGGGTAGCCGGTGAGCCGAAACTAGAGAGCCGATGTGCCACAACTAAGACCAGACGAAGCCAAATAAATAAATAGTTTTTAAAAAGTGTACACTGAAAAGCTTTTCTTGCTAATCTGCATTCCACCTTTCCCTGCTGCAACATCCCAGCAAGGAAGCATTATGAGATAAATGTTTAATTACTTCTATTCTAGTGGGGAAATCTGAGCTCAGCTTAGCTAAGACTGCTGCTGTACAGCAATAGCATAGAGCCCAACTGTCTATTTACAGCTTGAGGACTGATGCCAGAAGCAGAGCAGTAGGGAAACTCTGGAAATCTAGGCGGTTTTGCTGAGGGCCTCTCACTATGCTTAAAGAAAGTGAAGTGAAGTGAAGTGAAGTCGCTCAGTCATGTCTGACTCTTTGCAACCCCATGGACTGTAACCCACCAGGCTCCTCAGCCCATGGAATTTTCCAGGCAAGAGTACTGGAGTGGGTTGCCATTTCCTTCTCCAGGGGATCTTCCCAACCCGGGTATCGAACCCGGGTCTCCCGCACTGCAGGCAGACGCTTTACCGTCTGAGCCACTTTCAGTTAAATCTTACCCTCTTTTAAATTAAAATTCAAAACCATCATCCAAGGCAAAGTACTCTGGAGATAGTTGTGATTTGGCCCCCTTTCTGTGTTTCCTATTGCTACTGTAACAAATTGCCACAAACCTGGTGATAATAATAAAACAACATAAATTTGTCATCTAGAGTTCTGTGGTTTAAAAGTCCAAAATCAAAGTGTCAGCAGGACTGTGTTCTTTCTGGGTGCTGTAGTAGAGAATGTTTTCTTGACTTCTCTAGGTTTTAGAGGTTGCCCTTCATCTTCAAAGCCTGCCTGCAGCAGCTGGTCAGGTCTATGTCCTCCTGCATCACTCTGACACTGACTCTTTGGTCTTCCTCTTCCATCTTTCAAGAACTCTTGTAATTGCAGCGGGGTTACCAGATGATTCAGGGTAATCTCCCTATTTTCAGATTAGCTGATTAGTAAGTATCCTTAATTTTCTTTTGCCATGTAATATAACACATTTACTGCTTCCAGGGATTACAACACAGACATCTTTCGCGGAACCATTATTCTGTTTTCCATACTTTCCTTAGTTCAAATAATTCAAGGTTCATTCATTCAATAAGGTCATTTTATTGAGCACTTAATATATTTTAGTCTCTGGTAGGCACTGGGGACATACATAAAAGAATTGAATACTATCTTATCTGTCTATACTTAATGGGCAATTCATGAAGTGCAGTTATCAGAAGTAAGTTAAAGGCAGAGACTATAAGTAACTCTCTTTATATACAGGTGTAGTGGAATTGTATTAGAAGTGTTTTTTTTTCTTTGTAGCATATGCAATTATGTTGCTAAAAACAAATTTACTGTGAAGGCAATGTGATATAGTGAAAAAAGTTACATTTTTAAGAGCCAGGCAAACTCAAGTCTAAAGATAGTTATCTGACTTTTTTGAGCCTCAGGCTTCTCATCTGTAAAATGGGGATAATATGATCTATTTCAAAGTGTTGTTTATTTTAAGGATTAAACAGGAACGCAAGTTCTCCTGGCATAGTATTTCACAAATGTTAATTTTCTTTCCCTTCTAATATTTTAAGTATCTAAAATTCATGTCAACATTTCCTGACTTGCTTTACACTAAACTACCAAAGAATATAAAAGAAATGTTAGACATAGTTCCTGACAACAAATTTAAAATGCTTTTAGTAGAGCAACACACTTGCATACATGGCACAATTAAAAAAGATCAACGGCTCCTGAACAGCTCCATGAAAAAGTTCGGACTTAAGGTTAGGAAAAGCAAATAGAGTGAGGTAACTGAGGTGAATTTCCCTTAAAAAAAAAAAAAAAGCAAGCAAGCAAGCAAACAAAACCAGACTCACAGATTGAAATATGGTAAAGAGGAAATTTAGGAGTGTCTAACTTTAGAGCTTGAATGGCCTTTGAGATTAATCTAGTACAGTGATTTTGAAACCATTGCCAGATCCCTAGAAGTCCACAGATGTGAAGGAAAAGGGAAACCTAAGTGGATCCCTTGTCTCATGTATTCGGCTTTGCCTACAAGGCAAAACAAAAGATTACTAGAAGAGAGCTTTGGAATTACCTGTGGCTTTTAATAGTCCATAATTCTTTTGAATTCAATCAAGAAAAAGTAAATGTTCATGCAGAGCTTTGAGACACAAGTATCAGTAACTATGGAAATCTGATAGACCTAGATTTGCATTGTTTTATTAACGATTTGGAAGAATAGGACACAAACTACCAATTTATCAACATCACCGTTAACGATAACGTAACACTGCACTTTCCCTGTACCTAGGAGTTAATTTGACTCTACACGTATTTCATCGCACATCAACCCTGAAGGCAGATAAGGGGCTCACTAATTTCTATGTTCAATTTTTCGTTTCTTGTTGACAAAGAACTAAGAAAAATAACTTTCTGAAGGACACATAAGACACGGCAGATGGAGTCCAGACCTGAATTTGATATATATGGTATCTTTATTCCCTAACCAGGCTGCCTAATGAGGTTGAAAATACATCATCCATTCATCATCCACCCACGAGGAATGCGTAAAAATGCACAAAAAACATCACTGCATATAAACAGTAGTGTGAAACTCGAGAAATTTAAGCTGGGTTTAAATAAAAAAGAAAAAGTCGACCACTGAGTGCGTTCTTTCCTGGGTCCTAGGTCCGCAACACAGAGCCCAAAGGGAAGCCCCCTAAGGAGGGTCGCCGGCCCTACCGGTCTCACTCCCTACCTCATGGAGGTTCAGAGTCCCGCTCCTTTCCCTCATGGGTATAACCCCCGTGCCGGTCCATTTCCTCACCGAGTCACAAACCAGCTCCCCCGGCCCGGCAAACGGCAGACACTGTCAAGCGCTGTCTCCACGCCGCGCGTCCCGCAGCGGAGAAATAAGCTCGGGTCGTAAGGCAGGAAGCTGCTTAATGCGCAGCCGCCGCAGCCTCCAACCACCCGCCAGCGGAGGGGCGCTAGGCCGCCCCCGACCCGCTCGCCGCGGCCAGGGCGAGGCCAGAAAAGGAAGCTGCGGCGCCAGGGCGCCGCGGCCAGCGAGGTAAATAGCCACAGGTTTCTCTCCGTCGCTCGCGGTAATTCGTGTCCTAACGGCAAGCTTTGCCCGCTTCGCCTGTCGTCTTCTCCCCCGCTTCTACAGCCAACGGGAATGGAACAGTCCAGCGGGGGGGATTGTGGGAGGCGCACGCGTGAGGGGTGGAGGGTATGTCGGGGGGGCCGGAGGAGGAGGAGGCCGCGGCGGCCGTGGCGGCGGTTGGTGGCAGTGGGGGCGGGGAAGGGGGGGAGGAGAGGAGAGGAGGTGGAGGAGGAGGCTTGGGCTCGCGCTGCTGAAGGTACGCGTGAGGGCCCGCGCCAGAGCTGGCTTGACAGGGGCCGAGGGGAAGGGGAGGACTGTGCCACAAGGCGCCCCAGAGGGAGTGCGTACTGGCTGGCGGGCGCGCAAGGCGGCCGAAGGCGGTGGTTGGTGGGAGCAGCGAGCGACAAGCCCAGATACACTCTGGCGCGTGCGGGCGGGCGTGCGCGCTCCGCCGCCCGAGTCGGGTGAGGGGGGAGGACGAAGGGGGAAAACGCGAGGAGGGAGGAGTGGGAGGTGGGGGGGCACGAGGCGCCCTTCGCTCCCTCCCTCCCAAGGAGCTGCCGCCGCCGCCGCTCTGCCGCCGCCGCTCCCGCCGCCATTTTGGGTTCGCTTTGCGGAGGGGGAGAAGATCCCCGTCTCGGTTGCGGGACCCGCCTCCCCTCAGTTTCCCCCGCTTAGCCCCACGCCTTTCCCCTCTCCTCTCTCGCATTTCCGCCAGTCCGCTCACCCGCTGGCCGCCTCCTGACAAGCGGGAGGGATCCGCTGTGGACCAAGGGAAGCGGAGGAGCCTGGTGGCGGCCGCCCCCTCTTCCCCACTTCCCTGCACTCTCATCTCCCTCGGCCTCGGCCTCTGACACGGTGAGTAGAACCGTCTGGGGAGGCCTCTGGGCCTAAGTACTTCCTCCGCGACTCAGCCCCTGGCTTCCTGGGAGCTACTGTCATCTCCCGGACCTGGACCTCCGGGAGAGCGGCGGTAAGGATGGGGGAGGGGAGGGGAGGGGAGGGCAGGGGATCCTGAGCTCGCCGGGAAGTCCCTCCCGGCGGGGGTGAAGGGGTGTCCCTGACAGGCGGGCTTCTGCCTGGGGGAGGGGGCGGGAAAGTACGCGAGTGGAGGCGGAGTCGGCGGTGCCCCTGACAGGTTAGTTTGTGTCTTGTGGAGGAGGGATTGGAGCATCCCCCATAGTCCTGTTTGTTTCGTTTAAGGGATAAAAGTGGCAGGAGGCAAGATTTTCCGTACGGTCAGATCTGTGGTGTCTCTGACATGCTGAAGTGTATGTAGGGACTACAGGATGATCTCAGTTTCGCAAGTTTAATAAATGTTGCTTGTTGCTTTGGGCATTGAAAGACATGTTTTTGGTCTAGAAGACAGATGGTCTGTTGGTGTATAGCGGCTGTGTTTGTGTGCGTATACAAGGAAGGAAAGTGTTCCGGAAGAGTTTGCTTGTATTTTTACAAGTGTAATCGAGTTCCCCCTTATACTAGCTTACTTTTAAAATAAAGCTTGGGATGTTCCTTGCTGGTTGATATGTTTGTGTATTTTAGGATTTGGGATTGCCTTAATACTTACTTGTAAAGAGAAGTCATGGCAGTATTTTGGAAATATAGCGTGAAGTGGTGGGGTCAGGAATAGGAGAAACTTATCATAGCTATTCTTAAGAATAGTTTGTTACTCAGAATAGACTGAATTGTTCAGATGTGAAGGCCCAGAACATCTTTACTTGAACAATGTACTGTGAGTGTGTAAAGAATGGATGGAGTTTTTGTTGACCTGAGTTTGTATTAACACTTTGTAATAGAATAAAGCTTTTATATTGTTCAGAATGCTCTTTCAGTTTGTTTGTAGTCATAAATCTCTGTGGAAATGGTGGGATGAATGTTTCCTCCCATTTTACAAAATAGGAAATTGAGGCATAAAGACATCATTTTTTCAAGGTCATATGTTAAATTGGTGACAAACTTGGGATATAACAGATACTTTTGACTCCTAGTCCAGTAGTATAGTCATCATATCATGACATCTCAGGAGATCTTTGTCAGGCAAATCTGAGTTTATTGGAAAGGTAGGGGCATATTGAATGGTATTTGGTAGAGATCAGTTGTGTCAGACGGAACATAGGTTGTCTTTGCCAGGTTGGCCTGTGAGAGATGGGTATTCCATGAGGATATTACTTTTTGTTTATGGAGGAAGCAGAGCGTTTCTAACACTTGAGTTTGTGTATTTGAGGGAGGGATATTTAACTGGTAACATAGAAGCAGGGTGGGGGCTGACAGCTTAACTTTAAGGGAGAAAGGATCTTCTTTCATTCATTCAACAAATATTTACTGAGTAACTACTCAATAAATGGTCCCTGCCTTGGGGTGAGAATAATCAAGGTGACTCTGTTGAAGCAGCTCGGGTACATTTGTCTTGACAGTGGTAAATACTGAGACAGTGATACATATTGAGTCCAGTGAGGCAGACAGGTCAGTGTGGAGTTGAAACTAGAAAACCTTCCTCAAAAATATACTCAGTTTGGAGGGAATTTAGATCTTCCAGACGTTTTACTGTGGAAGGATACAACTGTATTTAAGCATCTAATAGGGTGCCCAGTTTGTGGAAGAGTGTGCTGCCTTTTGCATTTTCTTTTGGCATTTCCCAGTAAACTCTTTTTGGGATCTGCAATTGTCAGTATATGTGCCTGTGAATATTGGAACTTTTTGGCTGTGCTGAAGAAATTCTTCGAAAGACTTAATTTTGTAGTAAGGATCCCCTTCTCTGAACATGAGAGAAGTATACTTGAATTAAGGCAACTTAACTGTATTTCTCTGGAAAATAGTGTTTTTGATTTGCTGGATTAGTGGTTCTTAGAAGTTTTTTTGGGGTCCACTTATTCTTCTGAGAATGTGATGAAAAAACTCACTGTAGAAAATGTTGGGCATGAGCACAATCACACAAATTATGCATACAATTTTTAGAAACTTAAATTCTAATGAAGTAGAGCCAATTTATATTTAAGTCTCATTTAAAAGTCTTTTTTTAAAAATAGTTTTGTTTGGGAGTGGAGATGTTGGTATGAGTTTAAGATGAAAGATTTTTTGACAGTGAGCATGCTGACAGTAAGGGGAACTTTAAGATCTTTTTTATTGTTTATTTTCTATTTGCAGATTAATTTCTGCAGTGTTAAAACATGATTCTAATTAGGTGATCAGAGAATGTGATATAATTGCTTTCTAGTTTTGCATTGGGACTGAGGAGTTTTGAAGCTCATTTCTTGGAATTTATCTTAGTTATAACAAATGTTATTGAGTTGTTTTTATGCAGGGGACACAAAGATGAATAATATATGGCCTTTGTCCTTGAAGCTATTCTAATTCAGTTGAAGTTATGAATTGCATGTTAGTGGGAGCCTTTAAAAGGACAAGGTGGAAGGAAGCATATTTCTTCTAGAAGTTGAGATTTCATGACTTAATTGCCTGAGAGGTTTTGCTGTTATTCTTAGGAAGTTACAAAGTCTTCACATTCTGTATGCAACTTTGCAGCTTAAAAAATGTGTTTTTGGTATCATTTGATGTTTTGAGATGAAGGATCTCTGGCTTGAAAAGGATGTAAATGTTGGTGGCATTTTTTATCTTGTTTTGGATGTATTTCTGTAGTGGGTTTACATAAAAAGGTCTTAATGTCATTTTTGGATAGACATGTATCTAGAAAACACTGGGGTGATTTGAAAGACTACCCCTGAATCTAGTACTGAAAATTAAAAATAATTACTGAATTTTTTAAAGAAAAGAAACTCAGAAAGGTGTTTTAATGGTACAGATTACAGGATTCAGTCAGATAATGGAAAGGTCTTGAGAAAATTGGTCTGATTGTCTCTATTGTCATGTCCTCTGGGTAAGAAGTCATGTAAATTTGTGAAAAGTTTATTTTCTCTAATTTTTAACTTAGTAGGTTCCTACATTAAAAAAAAAACACATCATTTATATGTGTGTGTGTGTGTGTGTGTGTGTGTGTGTGTAGCGTGTCTGTATCTTTGCATATGGATAACATGTATATAGTCTCCTCTGTGTATGAGATACTTCACAATTTAAAAAAACAACTATTTGCAATAATTACAAAAAATACACAGGATCTTAAAGGATCAAGAATAGAGTGATTTTCATGTCCTGTTCTTGGGTTGTATTCTAAGATATGAAGCATAACTTCCCTGTCTTGCTCAGTGCTGTGCCTTTATAGTGTCAGCAGTACCACTTGAGGTTTTATTCTAAGTCTTCCATGCCTTATGAATAAAGAATTTGGACACATTCAGTCCTGCCTAAAATAATCTGCCTGCACATGGTGGGAAAGTTTTACCGTGTGTGTAGGTAGTGAGTCTCCAATAAATAATTTCATATTGTTTTTTCAGGTATGCATGTTGATTTGAGTTTCTTAAAGATAATATATTCCCTTATATTACCTTAGATTGTAATCCACTGTGAGGTCTATTTTGTGCCAGCCTTTCCAGAAGCATGAGCTAGCTTAACCCTGGCTATCATGAGAGAGGGAAATGAAAGTAGTATTTAAGCTATATTGCTAGTCTTTTTTTTTTTTCTTAATGTCTATCTTTAAACTATTTGTAATTTATTTGGTTTATATTCTTTCATTTGGAAAGGTTAGGTTTCATGCTTATGATTTGTTATCTGAGTTAATAACTGTCATTTCATATTTTAGAAATCACTTTCTTAGTGACTGGGGGTGTTGGTGGCAGTGTGATGTCAACACAACATAATAAATTATGGCTTCAAGCAGTAATGAAATTTAGCTAATAATCTTATTGCTATTTCAGAGTTATATTTCCTTCATTGAACATCTAACTTTTTTTAATGTTTGAAGAATATATAAAATTTTATTTTTAGCATTAATTGTTTTTGCTTTCCATAGTTTCTAATCATTTGCTGTCAGGCATTTGCAAGTTGATGACAAGAGTTTATATATTTTTTCCATTTAATTTTGTTCCTTTCTTGAAGTGTGGAAAATTTCTAACCTGGAGAGCAATGAAATAAATAACAAAGTTCTCATGCATTCAACATCCAGCTTCAAAAGTTATCCAAACCCAGTTATCACACTATATCCCTATCAACTAGCGTCTCTTCATCCTCCCTTTCTTTATTTCAGATATTATATCATTTGATCCATAAATACAGTGTATACATTATTTTCACTTTTAAGTGGGGAATTATTTTCCTTTAGTTAGGTTTATATAATTTTTTAAATAAAAAAACTTTTCATACCGAATGTCTAAACTTTTCATACCGAATACTTACAGTCTGTATTACCTGTCAATAGGGATTCCTCTGCAACATAAGAAGAAATGAACTGAATAGAACTTTACTTAGTTGCCTTTAGATGTTTGCGTTGTAAAATGCAGTTGGTTCCTGTGTTTCCTAGAAAAGTGTATCAGCTTTTTTTTTCAAACACACAGTGAGAAGTAATGTCTCTTAGTTTTTTCATTGTTTTTTTTTAGTCATAGTGACAAATTGCTAAAAACATTTTCTAGATCCTTTTCAGTTCAGTTCAGTTGCTCAGTCGTGTCCGACTCTTTGCGACCCCATGAATCGCAGCACGCCAGGCCTCCCTGTCCATCACCAACTCCCGGAGTTCACTCAAACTCACATCCATCGAGTCAGTGATGCCATCCAGCCATCTCATCCTCTGTCGTCCCCTTCTCCTCCTGCCCCCAATCCCTCCCAGCATCAGAGTCTTTTCCAATGAGTCAAGTCTTTGTATGAGGTGGCCAAAGTACTGGAGTTTCAGCTTTAGCATTATTCCTTCCAAAGAAATCCCAGGGCTGATCTCCTTCAGAATGGACTGGTTGGATCTCCTTGCAGTCCAAGGGACTCTCAAGAGTCTTCTCCAACATCACAGTTCAAAAGCATCAATTCTTCGGCGCTCAGCCTTCTTCACAGTCCAACTCTCACATCCATACATGACCACAGGAAAAACCATAGCCTTGACTAGACGAACCTTTGTTGGCAAAGTAATGTCTCTGCTTTTGAATATGCTATCTAGGTTGGTCATAACTTTCCTTCCAAGGAGTAAGCGTCTTTTAATTTCATGGCTGCAGTCACCATCTGTAGTGATTTTGGAGCCCAGAAAAATAAAGTTAGACACTATTTCCACTGTTTCCCCATCTATTTCCCATGAAGTGATGAGACCGGATGCCATGATCTTCGTTTTCTGAATGTTGAGCTTTAAGCCAACTTTTTCACTCTGCACTTTCACTTTCATCAAGAGGCTTTTGAGTTCCTCTTCACTGTCTGCCATAAGGGTGGTGTCATCTGCATATCTGAGGTTATTGATATTTCTCCCGACAATCTTGTTTCCAGCTTGTGTTTCTTCCAGTCCAGCGTTTCTCATGATGTACTCTGAGTATAAATTAAATAAGCAGGGTGACAATATACAGCCTTGACGAACTCCTTTTCCTATTTGGAACCAGTCTGCTGTTCCATGTCCGGTTCTAACTGTTGCTTCCTGACCTGCATACACATTTCTCAAGAGGCAGATTAGGTGGTCTGGTATTCCCATCTCTTTCAGAATTTTCCACAGTTTATTGTGATCCACACAGTCCAAGGCTTTGGCATAGTCAATAAAGCAGAAATAGATGTTTTTCTGGAACTCTCTTGCTTTTTCCATGATCCAGCGGATGTTGGCAAGTTGATCTCTGGTTCCTCTGCCTTTTCTAAAACCACCTTGAACATCAGGAAGTTCACGGTTCACGTATTCCTGAAGCCTGGCTTGGAGAATTTTGAGCATTACTTTACTAGCGTGTGAGATGAGTGCAATTGTGCGGTAGTTTGAGCCTTCTTTGGCATTGCCTTTCTTTGGGATTGGAATGAAAACTGACCTTTTCCAGTCCTGTGGCCACTGCTGAGTTTTCCAAATTTGCTGGCATATTGAGTACAGCACTTTCACAGCATCATCTTTCAGGATTTGGAATAGCTCAACTGGAATTCCATCACCTCCACTAGCATTGTTTGTAGTGATGCTTTCTAAGGCCCACTTGACTTCACATTCCAGGATGTCTGGCTCTAGGTCAGTGATCACACCATCGTGATTATCTGGGTCGTGAAGATCTTTTTTGTACAGTTCTTCTGTGTATTCTTGCCATCTCTTCTTAATATCTTCTGCTTCTGTTAGGTCCATACCATTTCTGTCCTTTATCGAGTCCATCTTTGCATGAAATGTTCCTTTGGTAGCTCTGATTTTCTTGAAGAGATCCCTAGTCTTTCCCATTCTGTTCTTTTCCTCTATTTCTTTGCATTGATCGCTGAAGAAGGCTTTCTTATCTCTTCTTGCTGTTCTTTGGAATTCTGCATTCAGATGTTTATATCTTTCCTTTTCTCCTTTGCTTTTCGCTTCTCTTCTTTTCACAGCTATTTGTAAGGCCTCCCCAGACAGCCATCTTGCTTTTTTGCATTTCTTTTCCACGGGGATGGTCTTGATCCCTGTCTCCTGTAGTGTCACGAACCTCATTCCATAGTTCATCAGGCACTCTTATCTATCAGATCTAAGCCCTTAAATCTATTTCTCACTTCCACTGTATAATCATAAGGGATTTGATTTAGGTCATACCTGAATGGTCTAGTGGTTTTCCCTACTTTCTTCAATAGGATAGAAAAGAAGGTAAATATTCCTGTTGAGTTATGAAGAAAAAACAGAGACTAGAGATTTGAAGTGATTGCTAGTTAAGTACAATATAGGTGTATATCCTTTTTTTCCGGAAAAGGTTGACAAGATAAACATGAATTCCATCATTAATGAAAGTTTGGTTAACTTATCTTCTTATTCTACAGTAAATAAATCATAAATCTTTGACTTACACTTCTTGTTTTACATTTTTTTCCCTACCTTTTCCACACTTGATACCAAACCACTCCTCTCATTCAGTTTTATTTGTCCTAAGATCACAAGTGGACACTGTCCAATTATAAAGTAGCTATATCATGGCTTCTTGGTGTAAATGACATTGAGAATGTGGTGGAGACATTCCGTATGATAAAAATTTTTTAAATTCAGCATTGATGAAAATGAAAGCCCTAGAGTTTAAGGACTAACATGTGAAGCCTAATGGGATTTAATGGAGAAAACTTAAAAGATTGTCTTTGAAAGAAAAACTGCCAATTCTGACATTTGAGAAAATGGGGAAGTGAAATAATCATGTATAATCATTATTGGATGAACAGTGTTTTATATATATATATATTTGAGGATACAAAGATAGGGAGATAAGAATTTCAAATAAGTAGAAAATCTATGTATACAACTGATAACTAAATGATAACACAGGTTGGAAAGTTATTTAGATGCAGAAGCATATAAAGATGCAGACTCAAGAAGAAAGAGGAATCACCTTGAAACTGAAATTAGTTAGAGGTTTAAGTTAATTTTATTTTTCTGTGTGTGTTTAAGGGGGAAAAAAAACTCAAATGTAGAACAAGATCAGAGTTTAATTTTTTCTGAGTAGTATTTTTTCTGTTCATTCATTCATTCTTCATTCAGCCAATTAACATTTTTTCCAGTACTTCATTCCTATTTCTGTGCTTGCTGCTGCTGCTGCTAAGTCACTTCGGTCGTGTCCGACTCTGTGCGACCCCATAGATGGCAGCCCACCAGGCACCCCCGTCCCTGGGATTCTCAGTGGGTTGCCATTTCCTTCTCCAATACATGAAAGTGAAAAGTGAAAGTGAAGTCACTCAGTGGTGTCCAACTCTTAGCGACCCCATGGACTGCAGCCTACCAGGCTCCTCCGTCCATGAGATTTTCCAGGCGAGAGTACTGGAGTGGGTTTCCATTGCCTTCTCTCATTTCTGTGCTTAGGTGTTGGGAAAAAAACTAGGAATTTTTTTCTTTTTTGGTTTGGTTTTTCTTTGAAGAGAGTTGTGAATCTAGTAAAAGGAACATCATGTTAAGAAATGTATCATATGATGTAATACATTTCTTTCTCCAAGGTAGAGAGCGGAGCATTTTTAAGTCTTGGGGGAGAAAGGAAAGGCTAGGGATGGCTTCTGACCAGTGGGAAGAGACATGTTCAGAAGGGTATAGTGAGGGCATTCTAGGTAGAGAAAGATCATCTGCAGGGATATAAAGTGAATATAACAACAGAATGAGTTCAGGAGACTGTAATTTGAATCAGTGTAGTACTTTCTACCATTCTCCTGTGATTTCCAGTGAGTTCAGTACTATATAAGATTGGCCTTTGTGCTTAGAGATCATAAAAAAAATAAAGATGAAACTATGTTCAGTATACTCTACTTAGAGAAAATAGTGTATTGTTACAGTTCAAGGTAATTTTAACAAAGATTAAAATCAAGAAA
Source organism: Bos javanicus (assembly GCF_032452875.1). Classification (NCBI taxonomy): domain Eukaryota; kingdom Metazoa; phylum Chordata; class Mammalia; order Artiodactyla; family Bovidae; genus Bos; species Bos javanicus. The sequence goes on from NC_083870.1 coordinate 15,265,565, forward strand.
ATGATTCTGTTTTAGTTAGAATTTTTTTTTATTGGAATATAATTGCTTTACAATGTTCTGTTAGACAGGAACATGAATCAGCCATATGTATACAAATATCCCTTCCCTCTTGCACCTCCCTCCCACGTCCTCATCCCACCCCTCTGGGACATCAGAGAACATGAAGCTGAGTTCCCTGTGTTAAAAGGCAGCTTCCTGCTAGCTCTCTGCTTTACACATGGTAGTGGATATATTAATACTACTGTCTCAATTCATCACCCCTTCTTTCACCCTCGGTGTCCACAGTTCTCTTCTCTACGTCTGCACCTCTATTCTTGCCCTGTTAATAGGTTCCAGTACCGGTTTTCTAGTTCTGTATATATATATATGGTAATATACAATATTATATATTGTATATAACAATATATATGGTATATTGTATATGTATTAAAATATATATGTATATTGGTTTTTCTCTTTTTGACTTAGAAAATTTTCACTACAATATACCCCATTCCTCCAGCATTTTAGTTAATCAAGCCTTGTCTATAACAGGTATCCAGCCAAGTAAAATAATAAATAATTGCTTTTCATAATAATAAACAAATCTTAATAATAATAAAAAACATAATAAATAAATAAAATAAATAAAATAAAAATAAAGAAAGAAAGAAAGAAACAAATAACCAGTCTCCACACTGGTATATTTCTCCTTCATTTGTTGAAAATCTCAAATAATGATTAAGACTGGGGACTCAAAGTCAGATTGAGGGATTTCCCTATAGTCCAGTGATTCAGACTGTGTGCTTCCACTGCAGGTGGCCTGCGTTGCATCCCTGGTCAAGGAACTAAAATTCTGCAGCTGCGCGGTGCTGACAAAAAACTTATTTGTAACTTTTCACAAAATAATTATGGTCTTTGGTTTCCTTGAGTGTAAAATTATGATAATTGTTGTTGTTTAGTTGCTAAGTCGTGTCTGATTCTTTTTTGTCCCCATGGACAGTAGCCCCCCGGGCTCCTCTGTCCAACGGAGTTCCCAGGCAGAATACTGGAGTGGGTATTTCCTTCTCCAGGGGATCTTCCCAATCCAGGGACTGAACCCATGTCTCCTGCATTGCACTTAGATTCTTGACCCCTGAGCCACCATGGAACCTCAAAATGGTAATAATACTTACTGCTAAAGGTTGTTGGAGGATTGTATGAGATAATATGTGTAAATGCTTAGCATGATTTATGTCATATAGCAGGTGCAAAATACACATTTGCTGTTAATTTCTCTTCTTCATTTCCTGAAAAGAGAAATTTTTTGAGGAAAACAAATGACTTTGCTTATATGTATTTTCTATAGGAGGTAAGAATATGAAAAATACATTTGTGAAAGTGTATATATAAACAACTTATTTACATGTATACATATTTTTTCCTAATTCTTGGTTTATCTTATTTTCCTCACATGTGAACTCTACTTTTGTATTAGTTTCAGGCTAGGCTTTTGCATTTGGCTTTATTTATTTGGCTGCCTTGTATCTTAGTTGTGGCATGTGAAATGTTCCATCTTCATTGTGGCATGCAGGATCTTTAGTTGTGGCATGCGGGATCTTTTTTTTTTTAGTTGCGGCATGCAGAATCTTTAGTTGTGGCATGTGGGATCTATTAATAGTTCCCTGACCAGGGAAGGAACCCAGGCCCCCTGCGTTGGGAGCATGGAGTCTTAACCACTGGACCACCAGGAAAGTCTCCTGCTTGGCTTCATCTTACCTTCTTCAAGGATTTGTTTCTAAAGTGAACAAGAATATATATTATTGTGTGAATATTTTGGGGTGAAGAACCTTGTCTTTGTACAGTGTTGGCTTTAGTTATGACAGTTCTCCTTTTAGAGCTGATCAGTATTTCCTTTTATTTTTTAGGAATAAAAGTCTTCTAAAGCTTTGTAGTCTTCTAAAGCAGAACCCATCTGTTTTATTAAACCACCTCTTTTGGTTGAGAAAAAAGACCAACATGTAGTCATTGAGTGATTATTATGTGCCAGGCACTGGGATTCAGTGACAAACAAATAAGGTTCTTGGGCATTTTTCTTTTCATTTTCTAGGACATAATTTTTCAGTATTGATGTAACATATTGCTACCATCATATTACATGTGGTTCAAGCAAAACTTGTTCTTAAGGTAGAATAGAGATTTCTGAAGAAATGTCTTGGAATGTGATATTTTATGCCAGAGCAAATCAATTCTAGGAAAAAAATCTCTTAACTTTTGAGGAATCTTTATTGTCTCCTATGTTTTATACAGGGAGTCTGTTGGGCAGTTAGTCAAGTCCTCTGCTCAGAGTCAAATAAAAAACAGCTCTCTGCTTCCTGTGCCTTCCAACAGAATGCATTCAACAAGTATTGATTGTATACATTTGGCCCTCTGTATCCACGGGTTCTGCATCTGCAGTTTTAACCAATCACAGATCAGCAATATTTGGGGGAAAATAAATTCCAGAAAGTTCCAAAAAGGAGACATGAATTTGCTTCATGCCATCAGCTATTTATATAGTGATTATATTGTAGTATTTATAGCTGTTTATATAGCATTCACATTGTATTATGAATGTATTGTAAGTAGTCTAGAGATGTTTTAAAGTGTAGAGGAGAACATGCTTAGGTTATATGCAAATACTGCCCCATTTTATATAAGGGAGTTGAATATCCCTTGTGCTTTGGTATCTGTGAGGGGTCTTGCAACCAGCGACCTGCAGGTACCAAGAGAGGACTAAACTTTATGCCAATACTGTATTAAGCCCCCATTCTAGTATCCTTGCCTGGAGAATCCATGGATAGAGGAGCCTGGCTTAGGGTTGCACAGAGTTGGACATTACTGAAGCAACTTAGCACATACTTAAGCCCAGGGGTTACAGCAGTGAATGATAGTCAAAAATCACCTCCCTCGTGGTGTTCACTTTATAGTCAGTAGTAAGATAATTGTATAAGTAGGTGTGATGTTATGGCATTTTGTGATAAGTGTTGTAAGAGAAATGTAAACAAGGTAAGAGGGTGAATGTTAGGTAGTTTAGAGAAGTCCGTTGAGCTAATAGTGTTTGAACAGAAATCTGAATGATACGAAGGACCCCATGAATCTGTCTGAGGCATAAGTGCTGAGGCAGTAGTGTGTTTGGTGTGTTTAAGAAATAGGAGTGAGATAGAACAGAGTGAACAATGTGGGGAAGAATAATAAAAAATAAGGAGAAGGAGGTAGCCAGGGCCTAGATAATGTAGGGACTTTTAAGACTTGACTAAGTGTTTAGGTTTTATTCTGGATTTGATTGGAAGCTGTTGAAAGGTTTTGAGTGGGGAGATGACTTGACCTAATATGTACACTTTGAAAGGCAAGAGCGATACAAGAGTGGCAAGTTATATGGCAGTTACAGTATTTGAGTCAAGAGATGGTTTGGAGTTGAACCTAAAGTGTGATCAAGAAGACGGGTTTAAGATATATTTTGAAGATAGTAGTGATGATAACCTGTATTGGATGTGTGGTCTGAGTAAAAGAGTAAGTCAAATATGACTCCAAAGATGGCCTTAACAGCTGGGTGCCATTTACTGAGACGAGGAACACTGGCAGAAGCAAGTTACAGGAGTGCAGATGTTAAGAGTTTGGTTTGGATATATTGACTTTGAGTTATCTATTAAGTGTTACCGGTGGAGATACATTGAGTAGGCAGTTGGATATATAAATCTTGAGATTGGGATAAGTGTAAATTTGGGAGTTGATCAGTGTAGAAATGCTTATTTACAGCCATGGAACTTCATGAGATTACCTGGATAGTGAGTGCAAATAGAGAAGAGATGTTCTTGGACTGAGTTGTGGCATATTCTTGACACTTAGTAAAATTGCCAGGGTTGAAAGAATCTTTTGATGTTATAATATTAGGAATAATACGTTCCTAACTAAGAAAACCTAGAAAGTAATAACTAGTCAAGACCTAGAGACAAAAACAAGATGGTTGAGAAACATATTGCCATTCTTTTACCTGTTAAATAGCTCTTTGTGTCGCAGAGCTCAGACACTCATTTTATGTGAAATTAAGAGCAAGAGTGCCTATTTCTACTTGCTTACTCTGAAAAGATGGCCAGAATGGTCATTAGTTTCCTAGATGTCCATTGTGAGAGGCAACATAAGGTTAAACAAACAAGTAGAAGTTTATGAAATAATGAATCAAGTATCAAAAGATGTTAAGCTACTTACTCATTAATACGATACCCCTTTCTAGCTTTGAAAACTTGCAGAGTTAGAGTGAGATCAAGCGGTCTCCTAATTTCTTATTTAACTTGTCATTGGGCATTGTTATACCTTCCTTTTAAGAAGCTGGTTTTTCATCTATGGACTTAGTTGACATCCTAGAATACATATATGTGACTCTTAGGGGCTTAATACTGTTTTAGGTTGACTTACTGCATTTTGCAGGTTTTTCTGGATGTGGGTAAGGATCTATTTAAATGTATTTGAGGTGTCAGAAATTGGAAGGAATAGAAATAACAGGTGATAAAAGCAATCACAGTCTATAGATTTTGTTGTTGATAATTTGAAAACCTATCAGAAATCCTCTTAGCTAACGCATGAAACGTATTCTCTTGCTTGAGCATATGACTTCACACTTGCCAATCTACCTCTACCATTAGGAAAATGAAGGGCCCATCTGTTGAATTGGCACTGTGCCCAAAAGGCGGCTAGTGTCGGACTTTGTCAGTTCAGGAAAAGGTATTAATTCCATAACATTGAGGGGAAACTTTTCTAGTAACAACATATTCCCTAGGGTTTATTTGATTGCTTGTTGGCTGTTTTATAGAAAGCACCTGAGAATTAAGGATCCGTATCATGTATGATTTCTTTTTCCTAAGTCAGAAACATCATTTGTATGTATTTGAGACCCAATTCTCTTTCATATAAATGGCATTCTTAAGAAACATTACCAAAAATTTCCAGATAGTTAGAAGCATTCTTGTTAAGTAGAACTGAGACGTTTTAAAAAGTAGTATGATTTGGGATTCAGATAAGCCTCAAAAGACATTTCTAGGTGTATCCGTTCCATGCAAATCCGGAAACTATGTTTACTGAGATTTAGAACTAGGTAATTAAAAAGTGGCGACCTCCAAGTTTCGTGGGCATCCATTTTGTACCTTACCTGAGAAGCTGGCCTTAAAAACAGGATCATAACTCTTTTGGTGGTGGTGGTGGTCATGGACCCCATTTAGAGCATAATGAAACCTTTCTAACCTTTCCCCAGAAGTGCACATATGCCTATAAGATTTTTGGCATGTAATTTTGGGGGGGGGGGGGGCGGGTTCTTGTGCAATTTTGATTGTAGGCTATTATACTTTGTTTCAGAAGAATCTTAATTATGAATTGTTATGTAACAATAGTTGCATTTTTTGCCTGTTCTTCAATAGGGATTGCATTTAAAAATGGAAATAAACTTATATGGTATCATGGTTGGATGGTAGTTTAAATAAATCTTTGCCAGACTGTCTGTTATCTGTCCACCTTCCTTTTTTCTTCACCATTTTGGTAATGCAATAATTTCTGGAGAATGACTAGTTAAAGCAACATACCAATGTTAGAATGGCAGGCTGCATTTTAGAAAAGTAACTGTCCGAAATTGGAAAAATGGCAGCAAAATGATAATCATCTATCTGTGCCCTACCCTGGATGGCTTCCAGCTAGGTTCCCTAGCTATATCCCACACACTCTGAAATGCATGCAGTTTCTGAATCCAAATCTGACCATGTGCCTTGGCAGGACATACTCTAGCACTGTTAGGATCCTGCCTACTTCTTTAGTTTTGTGTCTCATTGGGCCTCTTATCCTTGTGCTTCAGCTGTTTGGAACTGTCAGTCATTCCCACACACAATTCGTTTATATCTCCATGACTTTCATGTTCCTCCCAGTGCCTGGCTGCTTAGAGAACACCTACCCAACTTCTGAGACAAAGTTCAAGTTGATGCTGTGAAGCTTTACCTGGCCATCTCCCCTCTTTTGGTGAACAGTATGCACTCATTTCTCTTTGGATTTCTCTTTGGCATATACCTAGGAGTGGAATTGCTGGGCCACAGGGTAAGCATATTTTTATCTGTAGTAAATACAGTCAAACAGTTTTCCAAGTTTTATTGTATGACTTTATGACTTTCTCAGGCTCGACATCTTCCCCAGTTTTTAGTGTTGCCATTCTTTTTAATTTTAACCATTTTGGTGGGTAATAGTATTTCATTGGTATTGATTTACATTTCACTGGTGAGGTTGAGCATCTTTTCATGTGTGTGTTGAGCATTTGGGCATCCTCTTGTGAAGTCCTGCTCTTAATATATATTCTGAATGCAATTCCTTTCTCAGATCTGTGCATTGCAAATATCATCCCATGTGTGGCTTCCGTTTTCACCCTCTTGGTGGTGTCTTTTGATGAACAAAAGTTCTTATTTCGTAAAGTCCAATTTGTTTTCTTTTTCTGATCTAGATTGAAGAAGCATATAGTTGCATGTAGAAGGAAAGGAGAATTACTTAATAGGCATAAAGTTTCAGTCAAGCAAGATGAATAAGCTCTAGAGGTTTATTGTACTGATTGTACATATAGTCAACAATAATGTACACTTAAAAACTTGGTAGATCTCATAGTGTGTTCTTACTACAGTAAGACAAAAGATAAAAGAGGTTGTGTTCTAGGTGGTAGTCTTGAATGGAAACAAAAAGGAGAGGATTGTATTAAGAAAATAGCACCTCAGGAATTTCCCTAAAGGTCCACTGGTTAAGACTCTGTGCTTCCAATGCACGGGGTGCAGATTCAATCCCTGGTTGGGAACTAGGATCTTACATGCCTTGTGATGGAGCCAAAAAAGAAGATAGCTAGTCAGTATTAGGATAATAGAGTTAGAAAGTACATCCAAAAGCTGTTGGGTTAGATTTCTCGATTTTATGTATATATGAATAAGACTTGAGAGGTGTGTGCATGTGGCAGCGATGGTGGTGGCTTAGTCGCTAAGTTGTGTCCGACTCTTGGCAACCCTGTGGACTGTAGCCTGCCAGGCTTCCCTGTCCATGGGTTTTTCCAGGCAAGAATACTGTACGTATATGGAGCTATGTATATTTCAGTATATTTCAATTTTTTAAATACATTTTTGTTGGATTTGTGCTTAGTTATAAAACTAATAAACTCTGTAATAGGTCAAGGAAAAAATATTTATAAGTAATTTTTTTTCCTGTTTACTTCCAAATCTTTTCCCCTAAAGGTAACCAGTGCTATCAATTGGTGTATAATCATCCATTCATATTTATTTCTGTGTGCATACAAATATGTATGTTTTTTTCTACCCTTTACGAATATGAGATCATGATTGCATTTTTACTTAAAAATAGCATATATGGCTGTATATTTGTGTATATGTGTATATATATATATATATTTAACTGTTTTTGTGTGTGGCACATCAAGGACTGCTATAATAGCCTTTCATTGGTGCTTTTGTTTTTCTATGATAGAAAATACTACTTTCCAAAGTGATGGTGGCCCCTAGTGTCCCTGTCCCACCTTGCCAATATTAGTTGATATCAGTCTTAAATTTCAGCCAAAGTAATGACTGAAAAATACCTTGCCTTAGTTCACATCTGCCTGACTACTAGGGAGGCAGGTCATCTTTTGATGTCAATTGTCTGTGTATATCTCCTGTATATCTTTTCTTTTGGTCTAGTTTGCAGAAGTAACTGTGTGTGTTAGAGATATTAATCCTTTTTCATATTTATTATATCTTCTCCCAATTTATTGTCTTTGATTTTATTTACATCTTATGTTACAGGTATATAATGCTTTTATATAATCAAATCTGTCTGTATTTTCCATTGTGGTTTCTAGTTTCCTGATTTGCTTTAAGGTTTCTCAACCATAGACTACAGAAATAGTCACAGATACTCTTCAAGTGCTTTTATTTTTATATATAGTTCTTAAGTATATGAGGAAATTATTCTTGAGTTTAAAGTGAGGAATGGATCTTTGTTTTCTCCAAATGGATAGCTAATTAAGTCCACATGCAGCAAACGTATGTCAAATAAATTAGCTTCTTGCCATATTGAAATGTTAACTCGGAAAGATTTTTTATAGGGACTTCTCTGGTGGTCCAGTGGCTAAGACTCCACACTCCCAATGCATGGGGCCCGGATTCCATCATTGGTCAAGGAATTAGATTGCACAGGTCACAACTAAACCTACATGCTGCAACAAAAGATTGAAGATCCTATGCGCTGCAACTAAGATCCAGTGCAACCAAAAAATAAATGTTCTATATGAGCCTATAAATATATTTTTTTAAGTTTTTACAGGATGGCCACTAGTGTATTCTGTATTTATGCAAAGTAAGAAGGGAGTCCCTTCCACAAGACCCTTTATTTTGATCTGCCAGAAAAATGTTAAATAACTTTATTGAGGTATAATTTATTGAGGTACTATATAATTCACTAATTTGAAACATACAATTCAGTGATTTAGTATATTCACATGGTTCTACACCCATCTCCACTATCTATTTAAGAACATTCATCTTGGTGCCCGCTAGCAGGCACTTTCCAGTGCAGGTATCCCCTTTTACCCCAGCCTTAATTACCAGGGCTGTCAGCCCGCTAATCTACTTTCTTTCTGTATGGATTTGCTGTTTTTGGACATTTCATACAAATGGAATGTTAGAGTGTTTTCTGTTGCTGGCTTCCTTCATTTAACATAGTGTTTTCAAAGTTCATCTATGTTATAGCAGGTATCAGTGCATCTGGCCTTCAATATCCTTGGGTTTCACATCCTCGCATTCAACTAACTGTGGATTGAAAATGGGCGGGAAAAATTCCAGAAAGTTCCAAAAAGCAGAAGTTGAATTTTCTGCATGCACCTATTTAGACGGCATTCACGATATACTGAACTGAACTGATGTAGCATTTACTTTGTGTAAGGAATGAGAAGCAATTTAGAGGTGATTTAAATGCATGTAGGTTATATGAAAATACTTTGCCATTTTATGTAAAGGGCATCAGTATGTTTGGGTTGGGTATCTGGGGGGGTTTTGAAGCCAATCCCCTGCCTATACTGAGGATGACTGTATGCTGTTTTTTAGATGAATAACATTTCGTTGTATGGATAATGTTGCTGTGAATATGTACAAGTTTTTGTGTAGATAAATATTTTCATTTCTCTTAGGTATACACACACACATACATACATATACGCATACACCTAAGAGTGAAATTGCAAGGTTATGTGGTAACTCTGTTTAGCCTTTTGAGTAACTGCCAGACTGTTTTCCAAAGCAACTGCACCATTTTACATTCCGACTCCAATTTTTCCACAGAAAAGTTTTATGAAAAACAAATGTAAGATATTTACAAAGTAAATGGTGCCCTCTTGGAAGTGACTCTTGTTTAGTGTATAACCAAGTAGATTGACCCTGAATTGACAGCCTTTAATCCTGGTCAAAGTGTAATAATTCGTTAATGAGCAAATCTTTCTGATGTTAACTTGTACTTTCCTCCTGTTGCCATTCTAGAATTCCCTAGGGATAGAGATCACTGTCCCTGCACATTCCTTGCAATCATGGACCCATCCCTCCTTTCTCAAAAACAGAATAGAAGTTATATATATTTGATCTTTGTTAACTTTATTAGGAAGAACTAAAGTAAGCTTTGATTAGATTATCTTCCTGACAGACAGTTGATGAGTATAATTTTTTCCTCAGGATTAGCTTTGGGAATTCTTTCTGTGTGTATTTTACTTTTGTGGCTTACTAATTACAATTTATGTCTGCTATTTCACTTTACTGTTCTAAGTTTCTGCAATAATTTGTTGGTATAATATAGTATTTCTTTGGTCATGAGAGACATTCTTTCCTCCCTGTTTAATGTTTCTGAAATTAGGAAATAACACAGCTGATAATTACATTTAATGCGGTAGTAGTTTATAAAAAATTTTCCCCTGGAAATGTCATTGATTCGTGAAACCTCTTAGAATCAGTAGCATCTTGGAATTTAAGAAATATGTACAGTATATAAATATAAAAATAGCTAGATTTATTGCTGATTAGTACGGTGTTAGGAATTGTTGGTGATTCTCCCTATCTTTTAAATGAAGGGTTGTTCTGTAGTTGAGTAAAAAAGCTTAATTTGTCCAGGTTTGTAGTTTATGTTGTGTAAATCATTTAGGAACACAGTTCAAATTTTGTTGGTATCTTCATGATATTTTAGCTCTTTGTGATTTCAGTGACTTACGTAACGTTTGTGATTCAGTGGTTTAATGTAAAATATCTTAAACCAATTAGGACACTGCTTATGCTTTTACTGGTAGTACACATAGTGCTTAATTTTAGTTGTTAAAACAATGTGAGAAGATTGAATAGTGTCTAAAGACAATTAAAATACCAATTCTTTAGTATTTTGATTTTCATTTTATCTATTCTCTGTATACATGATTAAAATATAGTAATACGCACGTTTGCTTATTCAGTCACTAGGTATTTATTGAACGTCTCTTATGGTCCAGGCACTTTACTAAGGATAAAGCAGTAATAAGGCAGACAGGATTGTTGTTATTATGAAGCAACTGGTCTCATGTAGAATATGGATATTTAGCATGTAGCTTACTAGTATAAGTTGCCTCAGGACTTACAGTATGCTATCAGTTCAGTTCAGTCGCTCAGTCGTGTCTGACTCTTTGCGACCCCATGAACCGCAGCACGCCAGGCCTCCTGGAGTTCACTCAGACTCACGTCCATTGAGTCAGTGATACCATCCAGCCATCTCATCCTCTGTCGTCCCCTTCTCCTCCTGCCCCCAATCCCTCCCAGCATCAGTCTTTTCCAGTGAGTCAGCTCTTCGCGTGAGGTGGCCAGAATACTGGAGTTTCAGCTTCAGCGTCATTCCTTCCAAAGAACACCCAAGGCTGATCTCCTTTAGAATGGACTGGTTGGATCTCCTTGCAGTCCAAGGGACTCTCAAGAGTCTTCTCCAACACCACAGTTCAAAAGCATCAATTCTTTGGCGCTCAGCTTTCTTCACAGTCCAACTCTCACATCCATACATGACCACTGGAAAAACCATAGCCTTGATTAGATGGACCTTTGTTGGCAAAGTAATGTCTCTGCTTTTGAATATGCTATCTAGGTTAGTCATAACTTTCCTTCCAAGGAGTAAGCGTCTTTTAATTTCATGGCTGCAATCACCGTCTGCAGTGATTTTGGAGCCCCAAAAAATAAAGTCTGACACTGTTTCCACTGTTTCCCCATCTATTTCCTATGAAGCAATGGGACCAGATGCCATGATCTTCGTTTTCTGAATGTTGAGCTTTAAGCCGACTTTTTCACTCTCCACTTTCACTTTCATCAAGAGGCTTTTTAGTTCCTTTTCACTTCCTGCCCTAAGGGTGGTGTTATCTGCATATCTGAGGTTATTGGTATTACTCCGGGCAATCTTGATTCCAGCTTGTGCTTCTTCCAGCCTAGCGTTTCTCTTGATGTACTCTGCATATAAGTTAAATAAGCAGGGTGACAATATACAGCCTTGACGTACTCCTTTTCCTATTTGGAACCAGTCTGTTGTTCCATGTCCAGTTCTAACTGTTGCTTCCTGACCTGCATACAGGTTTCTCAAGAGGCAGGTCAGGTGGTCTGGTATTCTCATCTCTTTCAGAACTTCCCACAGTTTATTGTGATCCACACAGTCCAAGGCTTTGGCATAGTCAATAAAGCAGAAATAGATGTTTTTCTGGAACTCTCTTGCTTTTTCCACGATCCAGCGGATGTTGGCAAGTTGATCTCTGGTTCCTCTGCCTTTTCTAAAACCACCTTGAACATCAGGAAGTTCATGGTTCACATATTGCTGAAGCCTGGCTTGGAGAATTTTGAGCATTACTTTACTAGCATGTGAGATGAGTGCAATTGTGCGGTAGTTTGAGCCTTCTTTGGCATTGCCTTTCTTTGGGATTGGAATGAAAACTGACCTTTTCCAGTCCTGTGGCCACTGCTGAGTTTTCCAAATTTGCTGGCATATTGAGTGCAGCACTTTCACAGCATCATCACAGTACGCTATATGAACCTCTAAAAAGGAGATCTCCCCTGGTCTAGGGGGTTAGGAAGTGTCTGCCTGATGAACTGACCTTTAAGCTGAGATGGAAAGGATGAGTGGTAGTCGACTTAGAAGGGAATAGAAAAGAGTTCTAGGCAGAGAGAACTATGTGTCCTTCTGGAGGGAGGATGACGGAGACATTTGGGAAACTGAAAAGTTCTTAGAACGCTTAGAACTGTTTCTGTGTTATACATATATTCCTGCTTTTGAGGGGTTTTATTTGCTCCTGCTCTGCTCACAGAAGAATGAGAAATGATGTGGCTAGAGTTAGGTAGAGGAAGATAATAATAACAAAAAAGTAAACACTGTGTGTGTGTGTGTGTGAAGTACTTTTGTAAGTACTTCTTATGGACTAGTTCATTGAACCCCGAAACTGTTTTCACAGATGAGACAACAAGGCATGGAGTGCCTTGCCCAAAATTAATCTACCAGAACCTGGAATCTGAGCCTGTGCATTCTGGATCCAGTTTGTGTCCTGAAATACTGTACCATACTGAAAATCTAAATTATGTTTAGGATTAGGGACTTTTATATCCAAAGGTCAACATAAAAACTTCAAAGATTTTAAGCTGAGAAATGACATAATTAGGTTATTTTTAGAAATCATCTTTCTGACTGTATCTTGGGAAAAAGACTGATGGAGAGCAAGATGAATATACAAAGAAATTAGAAAGCCAATATTATATTTGGGGTCAGAATTAATTTTTTTGGACAAGTCAGTGGCAGTGGAATTAGAAGTATATGTAATCAAAAATTATTTATGTGGTTTTCACAAGTTTTAGTTGTTAGGTTGAGGAGTCAAGGATGATCTCCACATTTCTGGTGGTACTGTGATTATTTAGCTAACATGATATATTCTAAGAAATATTACAGTCATCTATAAGAATTTTAAAGAGCATGAAACCCAAGACAAATTAAATGCATAATGAACTATAAATTTGTAAAAGCCTCATATAGTTAATTTATATCTGGTTTTGAATATTGAGATATAAAGTAATGATTACAATCTCTTAACTGTGTTTAGTAAAGACCACAGAGGAACATGAAAATATTATAGATGAGTCAAGCAAGATTTTACTTATTTTAAGCTAAAAATCTGCAAACACTGTTTAGTATGTAGTGTGGTGATTATAAATGTGTACATATCTAAAAAGGGAAAAAATATTGTTTTTACGTATTAAGAAAAGTTAATAAGATAAATTACTTTTCTTACCAAGTCAAAACAAAAACTTATAAAATGCCTTTTACTTTATATTCATATATTATCATAGCAGCTTCCCTGATGGCTCACTTCGTAAAGAGTCTGCTTGTAATACAGGAGACTGAGGTTCGATCCCTGGGTCAGGAAGATCCCATGGAGAAGGAAATGGCAGTCCACTCCAGTATTCTTGCCTGGGAAATCCCATAGACAGAGGAGCCTGGCAGACTACAGTCCAAAGGGTCATAAGAGTTGGACATGACTTAGTGACTAAACCACTACCACTGTATATATCATGTACATATATTTTTATCTCTCTGCTTGATCTTTCTGTGTAAATGTTTCACAGGCATCTAAGATTTAAGACATTTATTACTGAACTCTTGATCTCACGTTTCTCATCCTGGCAAACAGTTTATCGAATGTTAGCCCCATGAGGGCAGGATTTTTGTGGGTTTTTTGCAATGCTATACAAGTTTTTGTTACATAATGATCACTTAGTAAATATTTGTTGAAGGAGTGTCTAAATGGTCTACCACTGTAGAATTCTCTAGTTGCTCAAGTCTTCATATTTTCTTTCCCTCTTCTCTTCCTCCTTATTGACAAATCATATCAGTTATACCTCTAAAATATCTCTTAATTCATCAATTTTTAAAAAATTTCCAGTGCTACTGCCTTAATATGTCAATTTTATGATTGTTATTTCATAATCAACTCTTGCTATCTTTCTGATTATTCTTCCATAGCAACCAGAGGCGTTTTCTTAAAATGTAGATTGTATCTTGTTACTCCCTACTCAGAGCCTTTCTTTGCATTCCATATCTTTCACGCAGACTAAAAAGGCCTTCTCCAAGCTATTTTTACTTATCTTTCCATTTTCCTTTTGTACCGTTCTCCCTTTGGTTTACCTTTACAATATCAGGGAGTTTATACACACACCATTCCCCTATTTTGGATTATTTTCACCTCCATATTTTGCCTGGCTAATCCCTGCTCATACTGGGTCTCAGCTTATAGTTACATGTTTTTCTAAGATGTATTTCCCATCCTTCCAAGTTTCCTTGATACTACTTCAAATAGTAGTACCTTCACGTTTATTAGAAGTTAAATACATTTATATGATTAGTCATTCATCGGTCTTCACCTCTAAAATTTAAGGTTCATGACACCAAGGACCACATTTGTATTACTTATGACTGTCTACTGTAGATGTCACAATTCTCAAAACATGCTTAGAGACTCTGAAAATATTTATTGAATGGATGAAGAATTTATTGAAATTAAGAATGATGAATCCATAAAGGAAATGATATAATGGTTAGAGAGGTAGTTGGAGAGCCAGTAGAACATGTGATCGTAACAGCCAGGTGAGAGTTTCAAATAGCAAATGTAGCAGAGAGGAGTGATAAGATCAGGACTAAACATGATCTTTGAAGAAGGAAATGGCAGCCCACTCCAGTATTTCCTGCCTGGAGAATTCTGTGGACAGAGGAGCCTGATGGGCTGCAGTCCATGCGGTCGCCAAGAGTCGGACACAACTAAGTGACTTAACAGTAAACATGATCTTTGGGAGGCAGTGTAACATAGTGTTTAAGATGAGCCAGACAGACCTAGACTCTACCTTTTAATCGCTATTAACAAAGAGTTGGATACAACTGAAGTGACTTAGCACGCAAACAGGCACGCCTGTTTTTTCATCTCTAGAAAAAGGGTTGATTGTGATGCTTAAATGAAATAATCTATATAAAACTTTTAACATAGCGCTTTGCACATATTAAGAGCTTGGTGAAATTTAGGTATTTTTATTAATTTTAAATTACTAATGCTAAGCCCACTGTAAGGACTCAATATTTGTAGTACTTAGAAAATATATATAGCTGACCCTTGAACAAAATGGGGATTAGGGGCCTGCCCCTCCAGGTGGTCAGAAATCCACGTAGTCGGTTCCTTGTATATGCAGTTCCTCCACATGTGTGGATTCAGCCAACTGTGAGTCACATAGCACTGTAGTATATACTACTGAAAAAAGTCTTTAAGTAGACCTGTGCAGTTCAAACTCTTGTTCAAGGGTCACCTGTAATTAATAATTTTCTAAAAACTTTGTTCACAGATAAAATGATCTAGGAAAAGGGACTTCGTGCATATATTTAATGTTGTTTCCTCTAGAATTTGGGCTAGACGTTTTTGGATTGTTTCAGTGGTGTGAAAATATAAACCCCAACGTTGCACATTAGCTGAATGTTGAATTTGCCTCTCTGAGCATGAATGAAGACATTCTAGGATTCTTAGTTCTGTGTTTCTCCTTGAAACTGTGTTTTAAATGGAATATATTATAGTAAGAACCAAAATAAATTGTGTAACAATATGGAATCCTTGCCCTGAGATGGAAAACCTAGGTTGTATAGATACATCTTTCCAAAAGCTGAAAGAATATCATTCACAAAGAACAGTGCTTTAAAAGTTCAAAAACAACATTTTGGCAGCTGTTGTAGGGACTGCTTTTCAAGCAGTTTACGTTTAGCAGATAAAAAGCATTCTTTGTTGTGAAGTATCTTCAGAACTTGGATTTGTTTTTACTAGACACACTTAAATTTGGTATGTGGAGTTTGCCAGTCATGATTTTCCAGTCTTCCTAAATGGATTCACAAAATATGCCCTTAGGATTTTCTTTTTTCCTCCTTGATGAAGTTAAGGAAACATAATATTTCTCTTTTCTTACATATATTTCTAGGGTAGTGGTCAATATTTTCAAATTAAATTTCTTTTCCATTTATTGATGTTCTGTTAATAATTTGTGTCACTTGGTTTCAGTTTTTTTCCGTTTTTAAAATGAAGAGAGTCATGTTCTCCAAACTCTTCTCTGGAATGTTTTGGAAATAAGTGCTGGTAAAAAAATGCTTTGAGCTTTTTGGAAGAAATACAGAAATTCTACTTTATATTTGTAAATGTACATTAAAACTCCTGGTATTCTTTCATTATGAAAATTAAAAAATGTTGATAAATTTTAAAATGTGTATACTTTTGAGTAGTGAGTATAAAAGCAGTTGTTTTTGAATACCTTATTATTTGTTTTTATTCCTAAAAGAATTTCTTTTTATAACTAACCAGTAAGATATTTGGCAGACCCATCAGTTCACCATTAGTAACACAAAACCCTGGATTGGCATTAGAATTTAAGAAACAAGAAAGAAAGAGGAGGGAAAAGAATAGAAAAGGAACAAGTTGAAGCCAATAAGATGTAACCCACATAAGGCATGGAATGAATTGAAATATTTGTTGAACACTACCTATGTGCCAGGTACTGTTGTTGATGCTGGAATACTCCATTGAACTAAACTGACAAAAATCCATTTCCATGTGGACTTCACATTCCAATGGAAGGGTATAGGCAATAAATAAATACATTGTACACCAGATGATGAGAAAAGCGCAGGAGAAATAAAACAGGATAGAGTGTGAGAGGATGTGGGCTGGGTGTTTTCTGTTTTATAGGCAAAGACATAATAGAAGTGACAGTGCAGATCATGCAGTGATCTGGGGAAGGGTGTTCTTGTCGGGTAGAATAAGTGCAAAGACCTGAGGTAGAAGTATTTCATGTTTGAAAAACAGAAGAATACTTGTGTCCCCACCTCCTTGGAATTAAGCAGGAAAACTGGTAGGAGAAGAGGGAGTAGAGGAGATTGTAGGGCATTTAGACCATTGTGAGAACTTGAGTGATATGGGAAGTCATTGAAAGGATTTTTGAGTGGAGGAGTTACGTAATATGATACAGCCTTTAAAGGGATTACCATGCTGTTGAAAAGGCTCTATAGAGATACAAAAGCTGAAGCAAGGAGTCAGTTAGGATGTTATTAAATAATTCAGGTCAGATATTATCAGTTGGATTTGATAACGTAGCTGTCGAATTAGTGAGAAATAGGTTCTGCATACATTGTGAAGGTGGTGGTGGTGGTGGTTTAGTCACTAAGTTGTGTCCGACTCTTGCAACCCCATGGACTGTAGCCTGCCAGGCTCCTCTGAACATGGGGATTCTCCAGGCAAGAATACTGAAGTGTGTTGCCATTTCCTTCTCCAGGGATTTTGAAGGTAAAGTAGGCTTTTCTGACCAAGTGGACATATGGGATATTTAAAAGAGGAAGGAATCAAAGATGATTAAAATTTTTTGGTCTTAATATTTCTGGTTGGAGTTGCATTTATTGAGATGAGTAAGCCTGTGGGAAGAACAGATTTGAGGGGCTCAGAAAAGGCAAATTGACTTTGGACAATGTTAAGCTTGAAGTGCCTAATTATTAATTATATAGTCAGTGTGTCAAGTAGCATTTAGATAATATGCGTTTAGAGTTCCAGGAGGAGTCTCAGCTGGTCTCTATCTGGAGATAGAAATTTTTGAATCATCCATGTTAGATGGAATTTAAATTCAAAAGACTGGGTTTCCCTGGTGCCTCAATGATAAAGAATCCCTCTACAACACAGGAGACGCAGATTCAGTCCCTGAGTCAGGAAGATCCCTTGGAGAAGGAAATGGTAACCCACTCCAGTATTGTTGCCTGGAGAATTCCATGGACAGAGGAGCCTGGCGGGTTACAGGCCATCAGTTGGCAAGAGTTGGGCAAGACTTAACTGACTAAAACACCACCACCAAATTCAGTAGACTGAATCTGGTGATTTAGGAAGTGAATGTAAATAGAAAAGGAAAAGGCATACCCTGGGGCACTCCAGTGTTTAGAGTTGAGTGAAAAAAGGAAGAACTGGCAACAAAGACTCCTTAATCACACACTTTAATAATTCTGCATTAAAGTATATGCCTGTTCACAGAAATTGTGGTAATTAAGACCAAAATGGATTCAGATCAGATCAGGTAAGATTTTGTCATTTAGAATATTATGAAAAAACTTTTAATTTTTTCAGAGTTTTGAATTTCAGGATGTGAACACATCATTAACACAGATATTAAGAGGAGGTGGCAAGAATACACAGTACAAAAAAGATCTTCATGACCCAGATAATCACGATGGTGCGATCACTCATCTAGAGCCAGACATCCTGGAATGTGAAGTCAAGTGGGCCTTAGAAAGCATCACTACGAGCAAAGCTAGTGGAGGTGATGGAATTCCAGTTGAGCTATTTTAAATCCTAAAAGATGATGCTGTGAAAGGCTGCTGTCAATATGCCAGCAAATTTGGAAAACTCAGCAGTGGGCACAGGACTGGAAAAGGTCAGTTTTCATTCCAATCCCAAAGAAAGGCAATGCCAAAGAATGCTCAAACTACCGCACAATTGCACTCATCTCACACACTAGTAAAGTAATGCTCAATATTCTCCAAGCCAGGCATCAACAGTATGTGAACCATGAACTTCCAGATGTTCAAGCTGGTTTTAGAAAAGGCAGAGGAGCCAGAGATCAAATTTCCAACATCCACTGGATCATGGAAAAAGCAAGAGAGTTCCAGAAAAACATCTATTTCTGCTTTATTGACTATGCCAAAGCCTTTGACTGTGTGGATCACAATAAACTGTGGAAAATTCTGAAAGAGATGGAAATGCCAGACCACTTGACCTGCCTCTTTAGAAACCTATATGCAGGTCAGGAAGCAACAGTTAGAACTGGACATGGAACAGCAGACTGGTTCCAAATAGGAAAAGGAGTACGTCAAGGCTGTATATTGTCACCCAACTTATTTAACTTATATGCAGAGTACATCATGAGAAACCCTGGGCTAGATGAAGCACAAGCTGGAATCAGATTGCTGGGAGGAATGTCAATAACCTCAGATATGCAGATGACACCACCCTTATGGCAGAAAGTGAAGAAGAACTAAAGAGCCCGTTAATGAAAGTGAAAGAGGAGAGTAAAAAGTCGGCTTAAAGCTCAACATTCAGAAAACTAAGATCATTTGGGCTCCAAAAATCACTGCAGATGGGTACTGCAGCCATGAAATTAAAAGACGCTTACTCCTTGGAAGGAAAGTTATGACCAGTCTAGACAGCATATTCAAAAGCAGAGACATTACTTTGCCAACAAAGGTCCGTCTAGTCAAGGCTATGGTTTTTCCAGTGGTCATGTATGGATGTGAGAGTTAGACTGTGAAGAAAGCTGAGTGCCGAAGAATTGATGCTTTTGAACTGCGGTGTTGGAGAAGACTCTTGAGAGTCCCTTGGACTGCAAGGAGATCCAACCAGTCCATTCTAAAGGAGATCAGTCTTGAGTGTTCATTGGAAGGAATGATGCTGAAGCTGAAACTCCAATACTTTGGCCACCTGATGCAAAGAGTCGACTCTTTTGAAAAGACCCTGGTGCTGGGAAAGATTGAAGACAGGAAGAGAAGGGGACAACAGAGGATGAGATGCTTGGATGGTATCACCAACTCGATGGAGATGAGTTTGAGTAGACTTCGGGTGTTGGAGATGGACAGGGAGGCCTAACGTGCTGTGGTCCATGGGGTCGCAAAGAGTCGGACATGACTGAGCAACTGAACTGAACACATCATGGAATAAATAGAAAGCACATGACACTGAAGAGAAATGAACACAATTTTTTAGGGACAGTAAAAAAAACAAAAAGCAGAATTGACTAAATCATAGAGGGTGTGTTTTAGGAAGTAGGGATAGACAAGTCTGAATAGTTAGAGCCAGATTATGAAGAGCCTTATGCCATTGTGAAGTGTTAATATATGAAATGGTAGACAGCAAGAATTGTCATATGTAAATGACTTGAAAATTACTCTTTGAGCTGTTTGTGTGAATGAATAGAATAGGAACACACTTCAGTCAGTTGCCAGTATTTGTTGAGTAACTACTTAAAATGCTCCTAGTACTACTAGTAAAATTGCTGGCACCTTCTGTTGAGCCTTGCTATGATAGGCCAGTCATTGGGCTATGCATTTTGTTTACAGTTCTTGTATGGGTTTTAAAAGTTATATCACATGATATTTGCTTTGAAAGCCCTACATTCTCATTGGAAAGAAAAGTCTTAAGGCATATAGTTTAAACTATAAAATATTCTACTTCATGTGCTAAATCGCTTCAGTCGTGTCCAACTCTTTGCAACCCTATGGACTGTAGCCCGCCAGGCCCCTCTGTTGATGGGATTTTCCAGGCAAGAATACTGGAATGGGTTGCCATGCCCTCCTCCTGGGGATCTTCCGAACCCTGGGATCTAGCCTGGGTCTCTTATGTTTCCTGCATTGGCAGGCAGGTTCTTTACCACTAGTGCCACTTGGAGAGCCCATTCTACTTCATAAATGGAACTTTCTAAGGGATGTGAAGTGAAAGTCACTCACTCATGTCTGACTCTTTGTGACCCCATAGACTGTAGCCTGCTAGGCTCCTCTGTCCATGGATAGAACACTGGAGTGGGTAGCCGTTCTCTTCTCCAGGGGTTCTTCCCACCCCAGGGATCAAACCCAGGCCTCCCTCATTGCAGGTTCATTTTTTACCATCTGAGCCACCAGGGAAGCCCCTTCTAAGGGATAGGATGTTCTTTTTTCCCCCAGATGCAAGTCTTGGATCATATATTCAGATACATGTTTGAAAGAAAAACTAGTTTGTCCTCAAGAATAGTGAATTACTTTGGTTTTATATTCAGTAGTCATTAGATAGTATAGTAATATAGTTTCTTGAGAATCTTTTTTTAATGAAAAGGGTTTGCCTTGTGTAGATTATTCAGATTCTCTGGTAAGGTGTACCAACTACTGTAAAACAATAAATCTGTATTCTGGGTTTTTTGTTTTTTGTGTTTTTGCATTCTGATTTTAAAATATTTTATGGATTTGGGAGATTGAATTGTGACAACTGACTGTTTGCTATTGGGAAAACTTTTGAAAATATACTTCTGGTGTTTAGAATTTTTTTTTAATTTATTTATTTTAATTGGAGGCTAATTACTTTACAATACTGTATTGGTTTTGCCATACATCAACATGCATCCACCACGGTTGTACACATGTTCCCAATCCTGAACCCCCTCTCCCACGTCCCTCCCCATACCATCCCTCTGGGTCATCCCAGTGCACCAGCCCCAAGCATCCTGTATCCTGCATCAAACCTGGACTGGTGATTCGTTTCTTATATGATATTATACATGTTTCAATGCCATTCTCCCAAATCATCCCACCCTCTTATAGCAATTGTTCTAAATAATTTATATAGTTACTTAATGTTTGTCTTTCTCACTATATATAATGATTATAAATTTAGGAACTGGATTTGTTTTGTTCAATACTGTAATTTCCAGGGTGTTGCCCAGTGCCTGGAACATGATGGATGTTTAGAAATATTTTTTAAGGAATGAATTCATGAGTATATGGATTCAGAGTTGAATCGTAAACCAGCATTAGAGATAATTCCAGCCCAAGAGTCTTAACCTGGAAAACCTACCACCTCTTAATAAATAAGATTGGAGTGCTGAAACTAGCCCAAAATATGATTCTTTACCTTGAATGAAATTGATTTTCTGTAAGTAAAATGTGAGAAATATATTCCTTTGAAACTGAGGAATGTTGAAATATATATTATTTTTATCTTAGACTGTGTTTGCTTGACTATCAGTTGCAGAAGCTTGTTGGTTGAATTTTAACAGTGGTTCTTAAACATTGATTTGCACTATACCATTGCAGCTTGTTTATAATATCTGGAGAATAATAGACATATTCTGAAATACAAATTTATTTGTAACTAAGGGAATTTAACCATTTTGAACTGCATTTTGATCCATTTTAACTGTGATTTTGGGTTCTTCCTGACGTTCTTATCTCCTCTCTATACCCATTTCTTGTGTTAATCAATAATTGCCTCTGTTCTGATAAATTTTTGTTATGGTCTATCCTGCAGAGAAAGAGATGCTGGTTGCAAGTTTTGGAGAACCCTGTTTTTTATGGAACTCAATTCTATAAAATTTTCAAAAGATTCCTTGGCAATAACATACACTTGTGATGGACCCTAGAAATACTGCTATGTTAGGATTGGGTTCTGATTCCGAAGGATTTTCAAGAAAGAGTCCCTCTGCCATCAATACGGGCACACTGGTCAGCAAGAGAGAAGTAGAGCTAGAGAACAACACAAAGGAAGAAGAAGACCTTCGCAAGTGGAATCGGGAAAGAAACACTGAAGCAGGGAAAGATAATGGTTTGACTGATGCACAGCAACAGTTTTCAGTGAAAGAAACAAACTTTACAGAAGGAAATTTAAAATTGAAAATTGGCCTTCAGGCTAAGAGAACTAAAAAACCTCCAAAGAACTTGGAGAACTATGTATGTCGACCTGCCATAAAGACAACTATCAAGCACCCAAGGAAAGCACTTAAAAGTGGGAAGATGACAGATGAAAAGAATGAACACTGCCCTTCAAGACGGGTAAGTAGAAGTCCTGACAATACATGATCATTAACACTATTTGGACTAATACTCATTTTTATCAAACCTATGTACATATTTCAGGAATTTTTATTTTAATCTTTATGTTATTTCTAAATAGTCTATTTTGGGAGCCTCAAACAGATTTTGAGGCTTGTAAGAGAAGCGGGTGGTAGTATAACTATGCATGTATTTGAATTTGTAAAATTATGGCAAATATTTTAAGTGGGGTATATCCAGATTGGTGTTCCTACATGGCCAAGTGGAAGGAATATTGAATTTTTAGTTAGAAAACCTAGAGTTGAATCTTGCCCTCATACTTACTAACAATATGATGATAGACAAATTGTTAATAACAGAGAAGAAACTGGCACTCATAGATGTTAAATGATTATACCACCTACCTTTCAGGATGGTTCTATTCTTGCTGACCTCAAGAATTTTCTAAAGATGAATTAAAAAAGTTTTTTATCTGGACCTTTTTATTTGAAACAATGTTAGAGCTTGTTTTGCACAGCTGATTTTTAAAGGGCTTCAAGATGATTGTCTTTAGTAATCTTTCTATAGTATTTTTTAAAATAGTGCTAATAATAGGTTTTGTAGTAAAAAGATTGCACCCACAATATGTACTTATTTTTAATGTTTAAGTAGTTCATATCCTACTTATATTGTTTGTAGCAGAATATAGTTTTTGGTTCCTGAGGAAAGCTATCTGTATACTCACAAAATTGTGGTAATGAGTAGGTGCTTATTCTTCCAACAGTTACTTTAACATAGAATGTTGACTATGTTACTACCTCTAAATTAGTTCTCATAAATAATGGGAAGAGCTTGAATTATAGAGTCAGAAGCTAATTCAAGTCCTGGCTTAATAACTGCACACAGGTTATTTGGTTTATCTTACTGAGTTGTGTTTTTCTCATTTATAACATGAAACTGTTTATGCCTATATTAAATGGATAGGCATTGGAAACAACCCAAGTGCCCATCAACAAACAGTTGGCTTAAGGAGATGTGGTGTGTGTATATGTGCATATATGTATATTTATGGAATATTAGCCATAAAAAGAATGAAATATTGCCATTTGCAGCAACATGGATAGACCTAGAGAATATTATAGTTAGTAAAGTAAGTCAGAGAAAGACAAATATTGTAGGATATTACTTACATGTGGAATCTAAAAATAATATAAATGAATCTTTATAGAAAACAGAAACAGACTTACAGACAGAAAACAAATTTATGGTTATCAAAGGGGAGAAAGGGATGGAAAGACAAATTAGTATAATCAACAATTGTACATGAAGTAGATATGCAGTGTAGATTTACTGTATAGAGCAGGAAATTATGTTCAGTATGTTATGATAACCTATAATGGAATATAATCTGAAAAAAATGCTGAATCCCTTTGCTGTACACCTCAAATGAACACAATATTGTAAGTCAGCTTTACTTCAATTTTAAAAAATAATTAAATTTGTGTATAGTATTTAGTATGAGATAAATTCTTGTAAGTGTTCTATTCTCCCTTTTTACAGCCTAAGATATGGATTTATAACCTGGGATCTCTAGAAAGGTTTGGTTTCTTATGATTGCTCTCGGACTATGATAATCTGTGAAGAATTTTGTGTTCATTTTGATGCATTTTTACATAGCTCTTAGCAGCTTTACTAAGGGTTTCATCACTCCAAAAAGACTGAGCATCAGTGGCTCAGGAGAGAAAGCTAGACTGTTAAAAGGCATGTTGGTAGTCTGAGAAAGCTTGTGGAGCAGAAGTGTGGGGAGAAGGAGTTGTTTTATTTATTTTAAAGCAAGGCTTTACCAAAACAACCAAACCATTTCCCCCCGGATTCTTCAAAAATAGTTGGGTTTTTGTTAGTGGTGATTTTAAAGCAAGATTAGGCCTTAGATTTCTAGTAAAAACATAGAAACATAGATCATATATTTTATTTCTTAATAGAAGTTTTCTTTTGGCAGTGTTCAGAGGGCAAAAATAATTGCCCTGTGAAAAAATATTTTGCTAGAATGATTGCTGTTTATGTAAAAAAAATTTTTTTTTTTGGCTGTGCTGGCTTTTCATTGCTGCGCACGGGCTTCTCATTGTGGTGGCTTCTCGTGTTGCAGAGCTAGGGCTCTAGGGCGCATGGGCTTCAACAGTTGTGGCACCTAGGCCCAGCAGTTACGGCTCCTGGGCTTCTAGAGCACAGGCTCAGTAGTTGTGGCGCATCGCCTTAGTTGCCCCATGACATCTAGGATCCTCCGGGATTAGGGATCGAACTCTTTATGGCCTGCGTTGACAGGTGGATTCTTTACCATTGATCACCAGAGAAGCCCAGTTTATATAACGGCAAAATATAATGGTTCAGTTCCTTAAGTGAAATTTTCCCTTTCTCAAATTATGGGACATATTGTTAAATTTACAGTAGTTGACTCATGGACCCTATTATTTAGAGCAATCCAAATATGTCATTTTTTTTTTTAATCCAAAATTTAGGAATTGTCACATTAATAACTAAAGTTTAAAGTTTAGTTCATTCCTTTGAGAAGTAGTAGATACTTTTTGTATCTTTTAGTTAAAGTTGTAGAAGTTATAGATTTTAAGGGTCCTATTTTTTAAAATGTATTTTCCCCCAGTTTTATTGTGATAAGATTTGACATACAGCACAGTGTACAGTTTAATATGTATGTGGTTTATTTTTAATTAGTTTTGAGATTTATCTTTCTATATTACATTTTGGCAAAATTAAAAAATTTTATAATGTTCAGTGTTGGCAAGAATATAGGGGAAACAAGCACTCTCATGCACTGTTGGTGGAGAGTATATTGATACTGTACTTTTTGAGAGCAGTTTGCTTGTATCTGTGACAATTGAAAATGGACAATTCCTTGATTCCACAGTGTCACTTCTAAGAAACTATCTTATAGAATACTTGCTAGTGTATAGCAAGATACATGTATAAAATATTTATTAGAAGTATAGATTCCTGATACCTTCTTATTGGTTCTGACTCAATATGTCTGGGTATTTTAAAAAATGTCTTTATTGAGGTATAATTCATGTATCATACCATCCACCCATTTAAACTGTACAGTTTGTGGTTTTGTTATTGATATATAACATTATTAATTTTTAAAAGTTGTAAAATATGTTAATATAGAATTTGCCATTTTGATCATTTTTAAGTGTAAATTCAGTGTCACTAATTCCATTCACAGTGGTGTTCAACCATCCTCACTATCTCTTTCCAAAACCATCTCATCATACCGAATAGAAACTCTGTAACCATTAAATAATAAATCTGTCTTGTTACAGAGCCCCCTCCCCCAATCTCTGGTGATTCATAATCTACTTCTGCCTCTAGGAAATTGTCTGGAATCATGCAGTATTGGTCCTTTTGTCTCTGGCTTCTTTCACTAGCATGTCTTCAAGTTCATCCATTTGTAGCATGTACCAAAACCTCTTCGTTTTTGTGGTTGAATAATATTTCATGTACATTTAGGCCACATTTTGTTTAAAATTCATCATCTGTGGGTACTTGGTTTGCTTCAACATTCTGGCTGTGGGAAAACATGCTACAGTGAACACTGGTGTACAAACATCTGTTTGAATTCCTGTGTTCCATTTCTTTCGGTACTATACTTAGGAGTAGAATTGTTGGATCCTGTGATGTCTTTGAGGAACTGCCAAACTGTTTTCCATAGCAACTGTACCATTTCATAGTCCCACCAGCAGTGCATGGGGGTTTCAGTTACTCCAAATTCTCTTCAGTACTTGTTATTTTCTGTGTGTGTGAGTGTTCGTGTGTATGTATGTGTATTTTAAATAATAGCCACTCTAAAGAGTATGAAGTTGTATCTCACTGTGGTTTTCCTTCCTCTTCCCTGATGACTAGTAACATTGAGCATCTTTTCCTGAGCTTGTTTGATTTGCATACCTTCTCTGGAGAAATGTCTGTTTAAATCTTCTGACTATCTTTGAATTGTGGGTTTTTTTTTTGTTGCTGAGTTTTCAGGGTTCTAGATATATTCTGTATATGACTTGCTAATATTTATTCCCTGTGCTGTGAGCTGTCTTTTTCACTATCTTGATAGTGTCCTCTGATGCACAACCATTTTCAATTTTGATGAACTCTAATTCGTCTATTTTTTCTTCTATTGCCTGTGCATTGATGTCATAGCCAAGATATCTCTTCCAAATCTAGCATCATAAGGATTTTCCCCTTATGAAAAAAAAAAAGGTTTTACAGTCCTCTCTCTTATGTTTCAGTCTTTGAGAGATTTTCAGGTACCCCTCTCACCCTGAACTTGCTCTCAACTGGTTACTATAGCAAGGAATACTTTGGACATGGAAAACTGTTACAAATTTAATGCCTAAGAGTATGGATACTGGACTAGCAGCTTTGATCAGTATTACACTCCTATGGTTCAGACTTTAAAAGACAAAAAAGGAAACAAACATTGTTACCATCAATATACTTCTCTCCCTTCTTTTTAAGCAATCATGTGATAACCC
Organism: Bos javanicus; assembly: GCF_032452875.1. Classification (NCBI taxonomy): domain Eukaryota; kingdom Metazoa; phylum Chordata; class Mammalia; order Artiodactyla; family Bovidae; genus Bos; species Bos javanicus. The sequence goes on from NC_083870.1 coordinate 15,292,726, forward strand.
CCATATGACAACTAAGCAGAACATTTCTTAATCAAAATGAAGAAAACTGTTCTGTATAATGAAGTTGTCTTACTTGGAAAACTAAAAAAAAAAACAAGTTGTTTGGAACCAAAATTGGTGCAAAGAAATTTCTAGGCGTTTCTAACTCCAACATCAGTGCCTTTGATAGCTCCCACAAATATATATATATATTTATATATATATGTATATGTATGTATACAAGCAAATACATGTAATCCCACCCTCCCCATTTAAAAATATAAATGGTACTATACTGTATACACTTTTCTTCATCATTCATTTTTCCACTTACATAGCATATTAGTATATTCTAGAGGATTTTCCTGTACAAAAACTAAGAGAGCTTCTTTAGCCCTTAGAAATATGGTTAATAAGTGTTTTTTTTTTTTTCCAGTTTGTCATTTGTCTTTAGATCTTGTTTATTGTTTATTTTGCCATGCAGAAATCTTTAGTTTTTTAAAGAATTTAATTAATAAATCTTTCCTTTTATGGCTTTGAGCATTTGACATGTCACTAAAAAGGCCTTCACTTCAAGTTTATTAAAGTTCTTATATATTTTAATGTTTCACTTTTTATTATTATTAGTTTTGGCCATGCCACAGAGCTTGCAGGACCTTAGTTTCCCAACCAGGGATCAGACCAGGATCCATAGCAGTGAATGCTTAGGTTGTAACCACTGAACCATTGGGGAATTCCCTAATGTTTCATTTTAAATATATAAATATTTGATCCATTTGAAGTTTACTATGATATATAAGTTGTGGATCGAACTTTATCTTTTTCCAAATAACTGCAGGTTGTCCTAATACTTTAAGAATTCTTCTTTTAGTCCTCAGAATTGAGACACCGCCTTTATCGTACACTGAATTTCTGTGTGTACTTGGGTCTGGTCTGATTTCCCACTTTGTGTCATTGTTCTCTATTTGCCATCATGGTAGTTTTAATTACTATGTTTTATATCTGGTAGGGCTAATCCTTCCTCATTATTCATGTTTTAGAGTGTTCCTTGCATTATTGCTTATTAGTTTATAAACTTTATGTGATTTTAATAAAAACAGTTTTTTTCTAGAACTTGTTCAGTTGATTACAAAGTTCATATTTCGTTCATTTTTTTTTTTTTTTTAAATCTGTGGTTAAACTTGGAACCTATTTGGTAGATGAGTAGCTCAGCTGGTAAAGTAATCAGCCTGCAATGCAGGAGACCCTGGTTCAATTCCTGGGATGGGAAGATCCCCTGGAGAAGGGAAAACTGCCCACTTCAGTATTCCGGCCTGGAGAATTCCATGGACTATATTGTCCATGGAGTCGCAAAGAGTCGGACACAACTAGCAACTTCCACTTCACTTCACTTCTTTGAGAAACTCTGAATTTGCTTTGCCAAGATTTAGGGTGTTCAAATGGGTTCCTGAGACCCTCCCCCCAGCAAAAGGCTGCCTGCGTGCAGCTCATTCTGCTGTGGGTGGAGAGCTGGAGGGTGTACGCTAGACCTTGGACTGGCAAATAGACGCCTGGTGGGGGTGGGCAGTGTGCTAGAATTTCCTCCCCAACAACAATTGAATTTTTAAAATATCTGAAAACCGAGGGGACTTCCCTAGTAGGAAACGTGGGTTCGATCCCTGAGTCGGGAAGATCCCTTGGAGAAGGAAATGGCAACCCACTCCAGTACTCTTGCCTGGAGAATCCCTTGGACAGAGGAGCCTGGTGGACTACAGTCCATGGGGTCGCAGAGTTGCTGAGCGACACACACACACACACACACACACACACACTCACACACACACACACTCACACACACACACACACACTCTAACATCTTTTTCTTTTTTTGGACCTTTGGAGATTTTTCTTACTTCCTAAGAGGCCACAGTGCAACAACCATGGTATTTTATTGCTGGATTGAATTATTTTGTTGTGGTAAATGGATATTTATGGTGTTTAGCCTGCCATATGGCTAGAGTGGAAATCACCTGATTGTTTTATAAGAAATATATTGACTATTAAATGTATAATAGATCTTCCTGTCTCATTTTTGTTTGTTTATAGTGGAAAGAAATGTTTTCTTTTGAATTTCATATAAAAGTTTGGGTTTGGCCGTCTTGTTACTTTATGTAGTGTCTGTGTCATTTCATAAGTTGTCAGAATGGTATAGTCATTCTTCTGTTGCAGTATTTTAGAAAGTGAAAGTAGAGGTGGAAGTCATAATATTTACTTGTATTTATCACACACTAACTTAAAAGGAAACGAGGCAATGGTATATTACTTTTTAGTATTTAAACAAAATTCCAGCTTTGGAATTGTGCAGCATAGCTAGTTATATGGGATCTTAGTTTCCATATAAACTTTTGTAATGAAAATTGAAACATGCTCTTTTGTAACAAATGAAAAATAACTACTTATTTCCTGTAGCAAGTGATTAAAACTGAAACTTGTGTGAGAGAAAAGGGATCGGGGGATATATCATACCACTGTATACTGATTTTATGTGTGTGTGCACACGTGCACTCAGTCATGTCTGATTCTTTGTGACCTGATGGACTGTAGCCCACCATGCTCCTTTGTCCATGGGATTTTCCTGTTACCAGTACTGGAGTGGGTTGCCATTTCCTCTTCCAGGGGATCTTCCAAGCCAGGGATTGAACCCAAGTCTCCTGCATTGCAGGTGAATTCTTTACTGCTGAGCCACTGGGGAAGCCCCCATTATAAATTAGGTCAAATAAGATTGAGATTTGGTGTTAAGTTTTTGTTATTGAATAGTTTATTGGATGTCATTTTACCATAGTTGAGTGGATTGAATGAGCAAAGTGAATTACAAACAACATGTACAGCTGTAATTGTAATTTCCCTGCCAAAAGATACTTTTTTGCTTGGAAAAGAAACAACTATGCTGACTTAATAGATTATTTAAGAAACAGTAAATTGTAGATGTAATTTTGAATTTCACTGATGTAATTTTTATGGAGACATTAAAACCCTCATTGAATCCAGGTATTCTAATTAGGGCCTGTTGGCCTAAGATTTTTATTAAATTATATAACTGATTGATGTAGTTTCTTTAGTAAGAAAATATGCAGATAATAATGACAGTTAGCTCTGTTCTTGCTCTGTTCTTGGTTAATTTGCCTAGTAGTCTTTAAATTGTTTCACACAGATTCCAGTTGTTTGTTGATGTATTTGGCTGTGCCAGGTCTTAGTTGCGGCACACAGGATCAGTAGTTGGGGCAGGCGGGGTCTTTAGTTGCAGCATATGAACTCTTAATGGTGCATATAGGACCTAGTTGCCTGACCAGGGTCCCCCGCGTGGGGAACAGGGAGTCCTAGCCACTGGACCTCCAGAGAAATTCAGTAGTTTCTTTAAATTATGCCATATTATTAGATTAGCTTGGTTTTGGATAAAATTTATATATTTTTAATTGAGATACAATTCTAACACCATAAAATCTCCTCTTTTAAAGTGTGTAGTTCAGTGGTTTTTAGTATATCCCCTTATATATTAGCTACATACAAAAGTTTGCAACCATCACCACTAACTTCAGAATATTTTCATTACCTTGAATATATGTTTTAATTTGGCTATTACATTTTAGAAAACTGATCACAGGGCTAGTGTTTTTACTTTCTACTTCACAAAAGAGGGTCAAATTTTGTATCCTTTAATTTTGAGCATAATCTCTAATGTAGGCTTGTAGCAATGTTTTATTTATTCCTCCATAAAATATTTGATTGCCTTCCCTGTGCAGTAAATGAGTAATTATGATATAGTATGATAACTTACAACAAAGCTAGCGGAGGTGATGAAATTCCAGCTGAGCTATTGAAATCCTAAAAGATGATGCTGTTAAAGTGCTGCACTCAATATGTCAGCAAATTTGGAAAACTCAGCAGTGGCCACAGGACTGGAAAAGATCAATTTTCATTCCAATCCCAAAGAAGAGCAACACCAAAGAATGTTCAGACTACTGTACAGTTGCATTCATATCACATGCTAGTAAGGTTATGCTCAAAATCCCTGAAGCTAGGCTTCAGCAGTATGTGATTAAAGAACTTCCAGATGTACAAGCTGGGTTTAAAAAAGGCATAGGAACCAGAGATCAAATTTCCAACATTCACTGGATCCTGGAGAAAGCAAAGGAACTCCAGAAACACATCTACTTCTGTTTTATGACTACACTAAAGCCTTTGACTGTGTGGATCACAACAAACTGTGGAAAATTCTTAAAGAGATAAGAGTATCAGACCATCTTACCTGTCTCCTGAGAAACCTGTAAGTGGGTCAAGAAACAAAGTTAGAATCTTACATAGAACAGCTGATTGGTTCAAAATTGGGAAAGGAGTATGACAAGGCTGTGTATTGCACTCTGCTTACTTTTGTACAGAGTACATCATGCAAAATGCGGGGCTGGGTGAATCATAAGCTGGAATCAAAATTGTTGGGAGAAATATCAACAACCTCAAATATGCAGATGATACCACTCTAATGGCGGAAACTTAAAGGAAAAAAGAGCCTTTTGATGAAGGTGAAAGAGGAGAGTGAAAAAACTGGCTTAAAACTCAGCATTTAAAAAAACTAAGATCATGGAATCCGGTCCCATCACTTCATGGCAAAAAGATGGGCAAAAAGTGGAAACCGTGACAGACTTTATTTTCTTGGGTTCCAAAATCACTGTTGACAGTGACTACGGTCATGAAATTAAAATACGCTTGCTCCTTGGAAGGAAAGTGATGACAAACTTGAACAGTATATTAAAAACAAAGACATCACTTTGCCATCAAAGGTCCATATACTGTAGTTTTTCCAGTAGTCATGTATGGATGTGAAAGTTGGACCACAAAGAAGGCTGAGTGCCAGAGAATTGATACTTTTGATCTGTGGTGTTGGAGTAAACTCTTGAGAGTCCATTGGACTGCAAGGAGATCAAACCAGTCAATTCTACAGAAAATCAGTCCTGAATATTCATTGGAAAGACTGATGCTGAAGCTTCAATGCTTTGGCCACCTGATGCAAAAAGCCAACTCACTGGAAAAGACCCTGATGTTGGGAAAGACTGAGGGCAAGAGAAAGGGGCAGTTGAAGGTAAGATGGTTAGATAGTATCACTGACTTAACGGACATGAAGTTGAGCAAACTCCTGTAGAGAGTGAAGCATGAGGAAGCCTAGCATACGGCAGTCCATGGAGTCGCAAAGTGTCAGGCATAACTTAGTGACTTATCAACAACAACAAATGATAACTTCCATAATAGGAATACATATGAAGTGTTCATAGGACTGTTTGGAGAAGGTAGTGAGCAGGAAAGTATGCATGGAAAGCTTTACAGTGGAACTTGTATTTAAAATTAGATGTTGACATTTTTGTTAGCATTTGCTAGACAAATTCTAATTTGAGGACAAAGTAAATAGTAAAGGGCAAAGGTGAATTTAGCATGTTTCCTAGAGTGTTTGTGAATTGTGCTGTCAAACAGTTTGACAGCCCTTTAGTGTAGGTGGGCACTAAGAAAATAATAAAGAATGGAGGACAAGTGGGGAACTTACAACTTTTTATTGCACTCAAAAGTTAAAATTGCTTTTTTGAAAAGTTTTTCTATTTGAGAAATTTAGGATTACTTTAGTAAGTAAGAACCCTATCATTTGTAACTGTAATATTAAATCTTACCAAAGACATAGTACCTGAATTTTATTTTCTAAATCTGTTAATACCTGACTACTTTGGTCTTCATGCATACTTAGTCGCTTTAGTCGTGTCCAACTTTTTGTGACCCTATGGCGTGTAGCCCACCAGGTTCCTTTGTCTATGGAATTCTCCAGGCAAGAATACCGGTTGGGGGGGGCGGGTTGCCATGCCCTCCTCCAGGGCATCTTCCCAACCCATTGGCAGGCGGGTTCTTTACCATTAGCACCGCTTGGTTTTCATGCAGGAGTGAAAGTCAAGTAGGAGTAATACTGGGGCAGGTTTGTAGAATTTCTTGAGAACACAGAACTGCAACAGCAGATGGCATTAGAGATCAGGTTTAAGGATGAGTTGCAAGGATTTAACTGTTAAGGGGGGAAGGGAAATGAGGTGAACTGGGGATTCAGAGTATAGCTGGCAAAGTTCAATATGACCCTTGGGCATTGCTGGTCTGTTTAAAGGTTTATCTGTAGTTTTTCAAAACCTACTATTTAAAAAATGTAGCAATTAAGAATTCTCTCCCAAGAAGAAAAGGAAATTTTTGTTGTATATCTAATAACTCCTTCTCCCCCAACTAAAAAAAAGGTAGAAAAATATGAAGGTGGCATACAGGATCTATTTAATAGCCTTAGCTTCTTTATTTTAACTAAGTATCACTTTGCACCAACAAGTACCTAATATTAGATGTTAGGAGTGGTATATCTGACTGGGTAAAGATTTACCTGGGAAAAGGGGCAGTAGTTTGCATATTAACTGTGGCTTCCTTGGATATAAATATGAGTCTTTCTTCAAACTGGATTTATGGTGTTCCTAAGGCTTTGGTTTCTCCAAAATCTATTTTCTAAAGAGGGAATACATATTAGCAAAAGAAGATAATGTCTCAAAGATGTCAGAAATAAGTAGTGTTTAAGTGAAATAGTAATGAGAGCCCACTCTTTAAACAGAATAGGTTCTGAGCTATTCAATTTGATCTTTTTTTCCTCTTTATTTTTTAACAGTCAAGTTCTGGTCTGCTATGTGTATTTTACCTTCATTTTTGGAAAACATTTCAAAGTTGATGTGCAAGTCAAGAACTTGTAATAAAGTTCTGCTCCTCTATTAGGAAGTTGGAGTTTAGGAGGTGTGCAAAAGCATTTTGACAAAAATTCACAGATGGTAAATATATACATTAGAATATTTTAACTGTTTTTAGCCAAGCTACATAGAATTACTAACATCTGAGTAGGTATGTGAAAGTAAAAAGACAATCCCAGAATTCAGTAGTAACTTTCACAGTAAAAACGGTGGAAGAAGACAGACCTGAACCCCACCTTTTCATTTTTTGGCTTACTTGCTAAGTATGATTATCCTGTAGTTCCTTGTCTAGTCCTTGGTTGCATGCATAGGGAGCTACAGAAGACTGCTGAAGAAATCACAGATTCTGAAAATTAAAAGCCAAAGGCAGGGGAACTTGGTAACTTTTCTTTTTAAACTGTTTGTTAATTATGAGTGTTAGGAATTCTCAAAGAAGTGGAAAATCTCCTAGGCATTCTTGGTGACATGTTTTTCTTCTCTTTCAGCCTTGAAGTAAATTGTCTAAGATAAAGATGAGAAATTAGAAAAGTAAGTTTAAGATTACTAAGTTCCTAAATAAAAAGAAAAAAAGTTGCAGTATACAATAGAGAGAAGAAGTAGGATGATGGAGTGGAAAGACTCAGCTCAAATGTCACCCAACTCTTTGAAATGTTACCTGAACCTTCCCAGGCAGAGTTCGTTACTCTAACTTCTGTGCTTCCATTGCATATATTTCTCTGTTTTTAACATAAATCACATTATAGTATAATTATTAATTTGTCTTTTACTAGTGAATGCTCCTTAATTGTCAAGGTGACCTTTTTAGTTTTTGCATTTCATGATCAACACAGAACATGCTTTAAAAATAGTTCAATAAAATTATAGACTGTGGGTTTATCTATAAGCATAAATACTGCCACCACCACCAAAAATACTGCCCTTAAAATACAGCTTGGGGATAAGAGAATTTGTTTGCCTATCCCTAAGATAGTGCTTATTCATGTAACTTTCATAAGTGAACTACTCAAATATTTTCTCTTCTTTCATTTACTTAAAGTATGTACATATTAAAACTTATTAGGTTCTATTGTGGTTAGTATAGTCAATAGGTCATTAATTTTAAGAAGTTAGTATTATTGGTAGTAATGCTTGCAACTGTGGCTGTTTCATGAATTTCCTGGTAAGGCACAACTTTGGTAACTACTCTTCTAAGAGGTCAAACAAAAACTTTACTTTGTTTTGTCACAACACAGAGAGGTGAGCTAAGTTATCTATGTTATCTCCAGTTAAAAACAACCCCCCACATTAGGCTCTTAGTTTAAGAAAATATTTTTAGTAGTCAAGTACCTTTTGAATGCATCTGACATATCTTAGTGACTCACCCACTAAAAGGTGGTACCAGATTGTTATCAACCAAGGGCTCTTGTGCCCAGGCAGCAAGTCAGACTCTGGCAGGGGTGTTAGCATCAGAGTAAGAATTTGTTTGCAGGGCTCCAAGCAAGGAGAATGAGCAGCTCATGAACTTTGTTCTGATTGTTTGGTGCTAAGGTAACAATGATGTTTCGGGAATGCCAACCATCTGGTTATAATCGGCCTGGGGTCTGTGTACTTGTGCCCAGCATATAGTCACCATCTTCCACCTGGGTAGGAGTCTTAGTTTCTACAGAACGCTCAAGGATATACACCAGATTGTTATTCATGTCCCTTCAGGAGAAACCTCGAGATCCCTGTGACACTACAGCCCTAATGGTTAACTGCTTGAGCCTACTGTTTTGAATTCCCTTGAAGGCCTAGAAGCTTTTTTTTTTTCCCCCCAAGTAACAGGAATACAGAGGTGCTTTTGTACCCAAGAACGCTCCTCAGGGTCTTGGTTGGTTTCAGTATCCTCTTTTCTTTGATACTTCTCAGTCCTGAGGGGAACAGGGGCAGGACAAGAAAGGAAATAAAGCTTTGGATAGAGAGGTTAGTCATAAACCCTATATGAAGTTGATTTTAGGGAGAGTTTGTCTCCAGACGAACCCCAGGTGAAGCTTTTATTCTTACTGGTATCTGGTTTATGTTTACCCAGTGGTTTTTTTTTAAATACAATTTTTTTGTGTGTTTAAGCTCCTTAGTTCTTATTAGTGAATTCAAGATTTGGTAAATAAGAGATCGTCACATTCTTCTTACTTGTAACTTGTGAGCTGAGTGCCATCTGTGAGTGTAGTCTTATATCAACTTATGGGGAGGTTCAGAACACAAGTCCTCATTATCCCACTGTTACTTTTCCACTGCCATGTTCTGGTTGTAAAGGTTATTCAAGCAGGAATACCTGATGGTATATAGCTATCTCCAGGTTCTGCTTTGAATGGAATTCTGTTTTACCTTCATACTGATTGTTTGCTTTGAAAGCTGCTTGAGCTAGAATTACTTTGTAGTAGAGAAGAGAATGGTTGGCATAGATCCCAGCTTCTCCAGGGCAGAGGCTATTATGCAAATTTTCCCAGATCTTCACATTTCAATAAAGCCTTCTTTTCTCCCTTTAACACACACAAAACAGACTGTTAAGGGGGCAGCCAAGATCTGCCCTAAGCCTTGAAGACAAAATAAGGTCAGTGCCACTCTTTTCCCAAAATACCACCAATTGTAGAAGCTCCCATCAAAGCTCCCATAAATGGAGGGGAAAAGCAGATCTCTTCTATTGCACAGTGCAGCTCTGCTATAAATGTACCAAGAAGATTAAAACTACCATAATTAGTTTCCTCAGGCTCAGCTTCAGTTCTTGCTTTCATTTTGTAGTTGAAACTTCTCTAAATCAGCGTTGCTTTTGGCTGGTTGAGCAGTTTACTTTCTTTTAAAGTGTAGCATGTTAGGGATGTCTGCTTGAGTCTGATTGTGGTTTGTTTTAATGGAGTACATAATAAGATATGCTAAATGTGAAAAATATTTCTCATTTCATTGTTGATTTTGCTAATGGAAAAAGTCATTATTGAAACAAATTGATAGAAGGCATAACTTGCTTAGTCCCAGAGAATTAAGCCTAAATATCATCATGCTGACTCACTAATTCACATACTGCTTTTTATGGTTGTCTATTCATATCTTTATTTCATTTTAGTGACTGTATATCATGCCAGAGGTGTTTACATACAGACTGCTCCATAAGTACACGTTGCTAGTAAATTCTGAGGTAGAGCTGCTTAGAAGTGAAGATTTTTGGATTACATCAGAATTAACAGCCCTATATGATGAGATAACAAACGTGGAGCTTTTATGAAACTTCATGAATAGGGACAAAAGGTTAAATACATGATGAAAAAAAGATTTTTTTTTTCTCCTGACCTCATTTAGTGAGTCTAAACCACTGAAGACATTTTTCTGAATTGTTCCTCTTTCCCAATTAGTTATATAGGGATTTACGGGGAGAAATCTTGAGAGAAAGAGTATAGATTAATTTATACGTGTGCTGTGGTAGTGATTTTACACTTCAGGAAAAAACTGGGTATAAAGAATCTAAAGACTTTTCCTCTGCTGTTAATACCTAAGACAGATTGGTGTTGTATGTTTGTTGCTTAAGTTATATTCAGTAGCAGGTTAAGTTATATTCAATAGCAGGAAAAGCCTCTCCATACCATTATTAATATTCTTTTATTATAGTATTCTCTGAAGGAATTAAACTTCCTCTAGTAATATATGTTGGTTGACTCTTTAATGGGGGCAATATAGTATAATAAAAATGAGCAGGTGCAGCCACCTAATTAATGGTTATGTAATTTAAGAAAAACCCATAGTGGTCAGCTTTTGAAAAGAAAAACTTGTGTGATTTTATATTAAAATATTTGATTTAATTATCTGTATGTTAAATTTTCTTTTGAGACTTTTCCCCCAACCCCCATTCTCAGATGTTCTGGTACAGTCACTTGAGAAAAACTGTCCGCAAACATTTTTCTTTACCTTTTTTAATAGTTGTCCTAGAGTTTGCAATATACATTTACAACTAATTTAATTAACCTTGAATTAACACTGTTTTGCTTTACAAATACCTTGTAATAATAAAATGGCACAAATTCCTCCCTTCTTTTCCTTGTCTCTTGTATCATTACAGTCATTCATTTCATTGTAAATAAAGATACACATTCACATCATCATACTTTATTAAATACATTGTTGTTATTATTATTTTAAATAAACTTATCCGTTAGATTAGATAAAAATAAGAAAACTAAGGAATTCCCTGGTGGTCCCATGGTCAGGATTCTGCACTTCCACTGCAGGGAACACAGTCCCTGATAGGGGAACCAAGATTCCCCCATACCTCTCAGTGCCGCTAAAAAAAAAAGAATAAGAAAAATAAGTTTTTATTTTACCTTCACATCTTCTCTGCTGCTGCTGCTGCTGCTGCTGCTGCTAAGTCGCTTCAGTCGTGTCCGACTCTGTGCGACCCCATAGACGGCAGCCCACCAGGCTCCCCTGTCCCTGGGATTCTCCAGGCAAGAACACTAGAGTGGGTTGCCATTTCCTTCTCCAATGCATGAAAGTGAAAAGTGAAAGTGAAGTCGTGTCCGACCCTTCACGACCCCATAGACTACAGCCTACCAGGCTCCTCCATCCATGGCATTTTCCAGGCCAGGAGTACTGGAGTGGGTTACCATTGCCTTCTCCCGCATCTTCTCTAGTGGTCTTTTATTCTTTATATAGATTCAGATGTCTGTCAGAGAAAGTCTTTGTTTCTTCTTCATTTTTAAAAAATAATTTCACAGGTTACAGAATTCTAGCTGTTTTTTTTTTTTTTTCTTTCCTTCTAACACTTTAAATATGTTACTCCACTCTCTTCTTGCTTGGGCAATGTCTGAGGAGAAGTTGGATATAATTTTTATTTTTGCCCATCTGTAGTTAAGAGGACAGTTTTTTATATTTTGGTTAGCTTGTACCTCTAGATTGTAAACTGAGACTTCTCTGGCAGGTCAGTGGGACTTCATTGGGACTTCTCTGGCGGGTCAGTGGTTAAGAAACCACCTTGCAGTAGAGGGGACACGGCTTCAATCCCTGATTGGGGAACTAAGATCCCACATGCTGCAGAGCAGCTGAAGAGCCCACAAGCTCTGGAACCTGAGTGCCACAACTAGAGAATCTGTGCAAAGCAATGGAAGATCCTGCATGATACAGTGAAGACCCCACATGCTGCAGCTAAGACCCGATGCAGACAAATATTTAAAACAAAAAACCCAAATAGTTCTGGGTGCCCCCTCCCCTCTTAGGTAGAACAGGATGGCTAGAGTGGACTAGAGTTGGGTATTTCCTCCCACCAGATCAATTGCTGCTTCTGCTAAGTCGCTTCAGTCGTGTCCAACTCTGTGCGACCCCATAGACAGCAGCCCATCAGGCTCCCCCGTCCCTGGGATTCTCCAGGCAAGAACACTGGAGTGGGTTGCCATTCCCTTCTCCAATGCATGAAAGTGAAAAGTGAAAGTGAAGTCACTCAGTCGTGTCCGACTCTTAGCAACCCCATGGACTGCAGCCTACCAGGCTCCTCCGTCCATGGGATTTGCCAGGCAAGAGTACTAGAGTGGGGTGCCATTGCCTTCTCCGACCAGATCGATTAGGCTTTGATAAATCCCAGCAGGTTAAGCTCTGGTTAATAGTTTCTCCTGAGGGCAGACCTTGTTAGAAACAGAATGATCTGGCATATTTCAAAATGGTTCCTTTCCCCCTCTGCAAGAATTTAAGAGGGAATTTTTCTCATTGTGCCAACCTAGTGGAGATCCAGAAGATAAAACTCATAAAAGTTTGTGGGAATCACAGTAATTGAGTTCTCCTGGAGTTTTCAACTCTCAAACTAGTCTACATTGAGCCTCCAGCAGTTTATCACTTTAAAGTTGAGGTTTCCCTACCCTAGCACTCACTCGTTCCACCAGGGTTTCTGCTCTGGTAAATGATTCTCCATCAGTCACTTCAGTTTTGGGGCCTGAAGTTTACTCTCTGACCTCACGTCTATTATGGATATAATTGTTTATTCTTTCCATTTAACTTTTCACATGTTGTTGGGGTAGAATGTTAACCTCCATACTTCTCCGTAAATCTTTTTTTTTAAACCCTATTTGATTTTTTTTAAATATATATTTCATTTATTTATTTAGGCTGCTCCAGGTCTTAGTTGTGGCATGTGGGATCTAGTTCCCTGACCAGGGATCGAACCTGGACCCCCTACATTCAGAGCACAGGGTCTTATCCACTGGACTACCAGGGAAAAGTGAAAGTCGCTCAATTGTTTCTGATTCTTTGCGACCCCATGGACTATACAGTCCATGGAATTCTTGAGGCCAGAATACTGGGGTGGGTAGCCGTTCTCTCCCCCAGGGGCTCTTGCCACCCCAGGGATCGAACCCAGGTCCCACACATTGCAGGCGGATTCTTTACCAGCTGAGCCACGAGGGAAGCCCAAGAATACTGGAGTGGGTAGCCTAGCCCTTCTCTAGTGGATTTTCCCCACCCAGGAATCAAACCAAGATCTCCTGCACTGCAGGCAGGTTCTTTACCAACTGAGCTATCAGGAAAGCCCAGACTACCAGGGAAGTCCCTCTATAACTCTGATCAACAAACATTGTAATAGGGGTGTGTATGCATGCGTGCTCAGTTGATTCTGTCATGTCCAATGCTTTGCGACTCCATGGACTGTATCCCACCAGGGTCCTCTGTCCATGGGATTCTCCAGGCAGAATACTGGAGTGGGTTGCTGTGCCCTCCTCCAGGGGATCTTCCTGGTCTGGGCATTGAACCTGCATCTCCTACATTAAGGCAGATTCTTCACCCACTGAGCCACCTGGAAAGCCCAGAAGTGTGTATAATTAGTTTGTAAGAAGATAAAATTGTGAATTTCCATTTATATCTCAGCTTTCATTGCATACAGAGTAGTTTCAAAATCTGCCATGTACTGGGATGATAGGAGGATCTTCCTGGCACATATCATGTAAAAGACGAATATATAAACTCCTAAGGCACGTTACTGTTTTAGTGGATTCCAGTAAACTACTTTGAATAAATTTTCCTGTGTTGATATTGTTATCTATAGAGTGTAACTTTAAAGCTTTCCTTTGTTCAAGTGCTGTTTTTTTAACATGTAATAAGGCTATCCTTTCCTGTTTCATTAAGTACATGACAAGTTAATTTCAGAATCTCTTAGTATAGCAAGAATGATGAAAATAGCCTACTGTATTTCTGTTTAGATACTAGTTCTGTTACTGAAATTCTGTGCTGTAATCCTCTGAACACACCTTGAGGATTTGAACAAAACATCCTATTCTTGGTTCCAAAATCTTAAGTTATGAGCACATAACCTTTACTATGTTTGTTTGTTGTAAGTACCAATTAAATAATAATTTAAACTGTCTTTTCCTTTTTTTGATGTCCCTGTGAAGTCCCCTGAACCACCAGAGAAGTCCCAGTTTATAGTCTATGGAATTTTGTACAATTTTTTTTTTGAGATTCTGTTGTTATAGTTTGTGCGTTACAGATATCTTTCATTCAGTGATCAAAACAGAATTTTAATTTTATCATCCTGTGCTGTCAAGTATTTATGTCTGATGTGTGAGATACAGAAGTAGCATATTTAATTATGTCATTAACATTTTGTTCTGAGCAGAGTGAGATTTTAGGAACAAATATTTCAAGAAAATGTTTTCTCAAAAGGAACTGAGCAAATCTCAAAAATTTTTTTGTCATCAACTTATAGGTTATTGGCAGTTTGTAGAAGCACTTCAGAAAGCTTATTCAGATATGAGTGAGTGATTGAAGTCGCTCAGTTGTGTCCGACTCTCCGATCCCATGGCCTGTAGGAGCCTACCGTGCTCCTCCGTCCGTGGGATTTTCCAGGCAAGAGTATTGGAGTGGTTTGCCATTTCCTTCTCCAGAGGATCTTCCTGACCCAGGGATTGAACCCAGGTCTCCCACATTGTAGGCAGATGCTTTACCATCTGAGCCACCAGGGAAGTCAAATATTAGGACTCATGAATCTTTTCCATAAAGACAATTTTTTTTAAGGTTAAAAAAATATTTATTGGCTGCACAGGGTCTTCTTACTGCAGCATGCAGGGTCTTCTTTAATTGCAGCATGCAGGATTTTTTTTCTAGTTGAGGCATATGGGATAGTTCCCTGACAAGTGATGGAACCCAGGCCCCTGCATTGGGAACACAAAGTCTTAGCCAACTGGACCACCGGTGAAATCCCCATAAAGACATTGTAAGGCTTTTTTTTTTTTTTAATGGAATGAGAATAACCCTTGTTTTAGGTATTTTGTTCTCCTCTAACATTTTCTTCTTTTTTATACTATTTACTATGTCCAGATTAAAGTTGAATTATAATGAATAAAGGTGATTTATTTTGGAGTTTCTCTCATGAAATTTCGACCTACATAGACATTTTTCTTTAATTAATTTTCACACAATGTCAAGAGTTCCCAAAGAGAAATTTTCTTGAAAGATTCAAGGATTGCTAAGAGAAATATTTCACTTAAAGGCTAGTATTAATATGTTTAATGTTGTTTAGCTTAGTGTACTAAAATTTTAGAAAGACTAGAATTATGACATAAGTGCAATTCTTATTCTCTTATATGATTATTGAAGTATTAATTCATGATCTTTTGTTTATTTATTTATTGACTGAACCATGTGGCATGTGGCATCTTAGCTCCTGGACCAAAGATCAGCCCCATGCCCCCTACAGTGCTGCAAGAGTGAAGTCTTAACCACTGGAACACCAGGGACGTCCCCGTGATATCTTTTAAAATGAGATAGTTTAAATTATTTTTATAATTTTTTTTCATGTCTCCCTGTTTGTAGGTTACCCTTTAATTAGATTCTGTGGATATATTTATAGAGGTCTCATTTATTTTTTTTAATTCTCTTGTACTTCTTGGCAGTCACTCATAATAATGGCAAAATATGAAATCCCTGATGTAAAAAACACATATACTTTCTTTTACTAGTGATTTTGAACATTTTTTTCTTGTTCTACTAATCAGTTCTCTTTGAATTGTCTGCCCATATATTTGCTTGTGTTTTATTTTGAGATATTGGAGGACTTTTTTGTTTTGTTTTATTTTTTTAAACTACATCTGAGTCTTTTCCTTTATATATATATCTTGTTATTAATGCCTTTCTCCCAGAAAGATTACCTCAAGATAGAGAAGAACTAAAAATTTACCTATAATTTATTCTAACCCCATTCAAGGTGGGAAGTTAGGACTGGGATTCTTCAAGGTCTGTATCCTCAGTGACCCAGCTCTTAAGAAGGGCTCAGAATTGGAAATGAAAAAACAAGAAAGTTATTGATCATGAAAAGCAACAGGAAGTAGACACAACTAACAGCAGGATTAAATTTTGCAGGAACTTCAAATAATATATTTGTTGGATAAAGAATATAAAGTAAGTTTATTTGAAGTGATTTAAGACTTAAAGAAGAATAAGCCTTTAAAAAATGACCAGGCAGATTTTCAAAAAGAAGCCAATGTCATATATTTTCTAGATATGAAAAACTGTATTTTCTTGATGAAAAATGCATTCATTGATGTTTAAAACTCAGTGAATAATTTAAGCAGCTAATTTAGACACAGCTGTGGAGAGAATAATAAACCAGAAAATAACATTGAGAAAATGCCACTGTGGGCTTCCGAGATGGCTCGTGGTAAAGGATCCGCCTGCCAAGCAGGGGACACAGATTTGATCCCTGGGTTGGAAAGATCCCCTAGAGAAGGAAATGGTAACCCAGTATTCTTAACTGGAAGATCCCATGTACAGAGGAGCCTGATGGACTCCAGCTACGAATCATGGGGTTGCAAAGAATCAGACACAACTTAGCAAGTAAACAACCACCATCATTCACCTCATGAAAGGGATGAAGGGTGAAACAACAGTCCATGAGCTTGGGAAACAGAAACGCGTAAAAGCACCCAAGGAGACAAATAGAAGAAGAAAAGTATCAGTTGTGTAAAAGTGAAATTAGAAGCATCACATGTAATACGGTGGGAAAGGAAGAATAAAATGGAAATGAACAAGACTCAAAACGTTGGGAGTGTGATATTTATGAAAAAAAGAAGAAATACAAAAATGTGTAACTGATACCTTAAAAGAAGAAGGCAGAAATTTTAAACTTTAACATAAAGCAAAGAACCTCTTTGTGAACCAGGTGAAAGGATCAAATTACCTCCTGAGGAGAAAATTCAAGATGTTCTCAAACATCAAAATCCAGAACCAAAGAACAGTGGGACAAAATCCATAATGTCCTCAAACTGGATAGTTTCATCTATACCAAAATGATAATGACAGACATTTTTGAGCACCTCTTTCTTCAGGAAATTTTAGAAAGCAACCTTCAGTCTTTTTGTTAGCCACAAAGAAATGTAACATGCTTAGTTGCTCAGTTGTATCCAACTCTTTGCGATCCCATGGACTGTAGTCTGCCAGGCTCTTCTGTCCATGGGGATTCTCCAGGCAAGAATATTGCAGTGGGTTGCCATGCCCTCCTTCAGGGGATCTTCCCAACCCAGGGATTGAACCCAGGTCTTCCACATTGCAGATAAATTCTTTACCAGCTGAGTCACCAGGGAATGGTGAATTTCTACAAACAATGTAGAAATGAGAGAGAAAATGAAAGTCATTTAAGTATATACTGATCTCTTCATTTAATATAGTAGGAGTCAGACAGTGTCAGTTGTTAAAACTGATACTGTAAAAAACTGGTGTAGTAAAAAAATTATGTATGTATGTCTAATTGGATAATGAGGCAGCAACAGGAAGAGAATGCTGATTTAATCACTGCTAATAATGTCAGCAAATATTGAAGGCTAAGGAGAAAAGGAAATATATACTAATCTGAATGCAGAGTTCAAAGAATAACAAGGAGAGATAAAGCTGTCCTGCGTGATCAATGGTGAGAAACAGAGGAAAACAATAGAGTGAGGAAGACTGGAGATCTCTTCAATAAAGTTAGAAATACCAAGGGAACATTTCATGCAAGGATGGGCACAATAAAGGACAGAAACAGTAAGGACCTAACAGAAGCAGAAGATATTATGAAGAGGTGGCAAGAATACATAGAAGAACTATATAAAAAAGATCTTAATGACCCAGATAACCATGATGGTGTGATCACTCAACTAGAGCCAGGCATCTTGGAGTGCGAAGTTAAGTGGCCAAGGAAGCAACTCTGACCAAAGCTAGTGGAAGTGATGAAATTCTAGCTGAGCTATTTCAGAATAATCCTTAAAGCTGATGCTGTTAAAGTGCTGCACTCAGTATGCCAGCAAATTTGGAAAAACTCAGCAGTGGCCACAGAACTGGAAAAGGTCAGTTTTCATTCCAGGCGCCAAAAAAGGGCAATGCCAAAGAATGTTCAAACTACCGCACAATTGAACTCACTTCACATGCTAGCAAGGCAATGCTCAAAGTCTTTCAAGCTAGGCTTCAACAGTATGTGAACCGAGAACTTCCAGATGTATAAGCTGGATTTAGAAAAGGCAGAGGAACCAGAGATCATATTTCCAACATCCATTAGATCATAGAAAAAGCAAGAGAATTCCAGAAAAGCATCTACTTCTGCTTCATTGACTACACCAAAGCCTTTGACTGTGTGGATCACAACAAACTGTGGAAAATTCTTAAAAGACATAGGAATACCAGACCACCTTATTCTGTCTCCTGGGAAACCCATACGCAGGTCAAGAAGCAACAGTTCAGACCTTACATGGAACAACTGGTTTAATATTGCAGATCCTTTCCAACCTTAGTCTTTTGTCTTCTTTTATGCTCTGGTTTTCTCCATAGCACATTTCACTATCTGATATTCTCAATGTTTTACCTTTTTATTGCCTCTTGCCATTCCTCATGCATTAGAATGAAATTTCTGTGTTGAAGGGAAATTTTTTTTTGTTGCTGTTATTCCTAGCATTTAAACAGAAGGTACTTTAAAACTATTTGTTGAAAAAATTAATTACTGATGAAACAAGAGTTCAAGATTATAAAGTAGATAAAATCAGTAGTGTTTTTGAATACCATCAGTTTAGAGTTAAGAACGGAGAAGGCAAATGGCACCCACTCCAGTACTCTAGCCTGGAAAATCCCATGGATGGAGGACCCTGGTGGGACACAGTTCATGGGGTCGCTAAGAGTCGGACACTATTGAGCGACTTCACTTTGACTTTTCACTTTTCGTGCATTGGAGAAGGAAATGGCAATCCACTCCAGTGTTCTTGCCTGGAGAGTCCCAGGGACGGGGGAGCCTGGTGGGCTGCCGTCTATGGGGTCGCACAGAGTCAGACACGACTGAAGCGACTTAGCGGCAGCAGCAGAGTTAAGAAATGTAACAAAAAATTTATTCAAAGAAATAACATTGTTTATAAAATATTCAGAAGGAAACTTGACAGCAAGTGTTTAGGAGCTGTATGAATAAAATTACCGGTATCTAGTAACACCAATAAGCTTGACTAAATAGATAAATTTACTTTAGTTATTGTGGAGCCAAAGTTAATGTTGAGATATCTTTTTTCCTATTTTAATATATAAAATTAATGGTACTTGGGAGTTTTTCAGTATTTTATATGAACTTCAAGGTCATCTAGAAGTATACATACGCAGAAATAACCAGGAAGACTTATGAAAATGTTCTAAAAAGTAATGGTTATGGCTGTACAATTCTGTGAATATATCAAAAACTTGAATTTGTGCTCAGAAAGGGTAAGTTTTACGTTATGTGAATTATATCTCAATAATGTTATAAATAATCAAGGAATTCCTATAGGATTACAAAAAGTCAAATTTTTTTTAAGTATTAAAACATATTATAAAGTTATAGTGTCAACATATTATTGTATTAATGGCTCAGGAATAAACATAAATGTGAAAGTGAAATCACTCAGTCATGTCTGACTCTTTGCGACCTCATGGCCTGTAGCCCACCAGGCTCCTCTGTCCATGGGATTTTCCAGGTAAGAGTACTGGAGTGGGTTGCCATTTCCTTCTCCAGAACATAAATGTAAAAGAAGCAAAATGGAGAGCTTAGACCTAAATATAAATAAAAATATGTGATATATGTATTTTAAGCCAGTGAATATGAAATGAGAAATGGAAAAACTGTTAGAACAATAGACAAAACCTTTTCAGGTAAAAGTTGTTTCTCTACTGTAGATTATGTTTTAAAAATCCAAAATAGATAAGTATTTTAAAAGTAAGAATGAGACCACAAAAACATTCATTGAAAATGTGAAGATTGTCATCAATAGGAGGATGTGATCGTTTCAGTTATGCTATGAAAACCAAACTATAAAGCTAAAGAGACTATTTAATCCAGTAAAATGGTTAAGAGCTTTAGCTCTGAAATCAGACTATGTTTAAAGCATATTTGAATAACTTAATGATTAAGTGACTTTGGTCAGGTGACCTAGTTTCTAAACTATATTCCCTTGTTTAAAAGTAAATAAATTTAATGAGGATAATTACATTAACCACATCATATGTTTGTTGTTTGGATCAAATGACAGATTGTGTGGTAGTACAGTTTTTCATATGTTTTTGAATGCATTGAACTTCTTTTTAAGAAAAACAATAGGAAGCAGGAAGATAGCCAGTAAACTGAGAGAGAAATGTGCAACATCAGAGAAACAACTACTATTTCAAGAATATTGAAGGCTCTTCAAAATGTGCTGTGCTTAGTTGCTCAGTCATGTCCCAACTCTCTGCGACCCCAAGGACTGCAGCCCACCAGGCTCCTCTGTCCATGGGATTCTCCAGGCAAGAATACTGGAGTGGGTTACCATTTCCTTCTCCAGCTCTTCTAAATAAGAAATTATAAACTCCACAATTTAGAAAAATGACATAGGTCAAGACCTTCAACAGCTGTTACACTGCTGAGAAAATATACAAGGACTACAAAATCACATTCCAAAAAATGCCTCATTCAGAATACCAGTCAGTAAGTGAAATGTAAATAGAAATGCCTCAAAAGTGTATCTTAAACAGGTTGTGAAACCTTAAACACTGATAATGGGAGTAAAAAAATATTTTCTTTACATTCAGCACATTGACATTTCACAAAAAGAAAACTCACATAGCTTAATGTGAAAATATTACAAGCAATATAAGAATACAAACCAAAAAGTAGAAAAAAAAAAATAGAGTCAATAGATGAGTATAGACCTCAAAACCAAAGAGGTGGAAATATTGAAACCATCTGAAAGATTTTGAAATGGTTTTTTGGGCAAAAAGACAACCTATTGATAAAAACAGGACAATAAGAAATGGATTTGAAATGAACCAAATAGTAATTAATGTAATGACATTTGAAATGAAAACTCAGTGAGTTTATTGGAAGAGTAAATGAGAGAATATTGTTTTCTGGAGATAGATATAACCAAATCACCTAATTGTCAAGGTTTGGGAACGTTAAGATTGACATGAATACTGTTAGTCTGATGTTTAATTTCAGAATTGTCAGAAGCAAGGTTGTCATTTATTACTGGTTCTGCCATAAAGAATATCATAAGTCATAAGATATTATCTTGGGTTACAGATGCAGTGTTTATAATACTCTGAATTTTTATAATAAACTTTTTTCCATTAAAAAAAAATCTTGATACAGAGCTGTCCTATTTGTATAATTACTAATTGTGTGTATCTTTTGCTATGACAAACCTAGACAGCATATTAAAAAGCAGAGACATTACTTGGCCGACAAAGGCACATCTAGTCAAAGCTGTGGTTTTTCCAGTAGTCTTGTATGGATGTGAGAGATGGACCATAAAGAAGGCTGAGCACCAAAGAATTGATGCTTTTGAACTGTGGTGTTGGAGAAGACTTGAGAGTCCCTTGGACTGCAAGGAGATCAACCAGTCCATTCTAAAGGAAATCAGTCCTGAATATTCATTGGAGGGACTGATGCTGAAGCTGAAGCTCCCAATACTTTGGCCACCTAATGTGAAGAGCGGACTCATCAGAATAGACCCTGATGGTGGGAAAGATAGAAGGCAGGAGGAGAAGGGGACAACACAGGACGAAATGGTTGGATGACGTCACCAGCTCAATGGACATCAGTTTGAGCAAGCTCCGGGAGATGGTGAAAGACAGCGAAGCCTGGTGTGCTGCAGTCCATGGGGTTGCAAAGAGTTGGAAACAACTGAGCAACTGAACAGCAACAACAGATACACCCTTCAACCAAGCAGTTCCACTTTTAGAAGTTGATCTGAAGGAAATAATTGGATGAATAGGCAGAGATTTATATAATTAGATGTTCATCATCATAGTACAATAACAGATAGGCAAGGACTTTCCTGGTGGTCTAGTGGTTGAGAATCTGCTTGCCAATGCAGCAGACGAAGATTCTTTCCTTGATCTGGAAAGATTCCCCCATGCCGTGGAGCAGTGAAGCCCTTGTGCCACAACTATTGAGCCAGTGTATATAGCCTGCAAGCCACAACTGCTGAGCCTGAGCTCCTAGAGCCTGTGCTCCACAGCAAGAGAACTTACCTCGGTGAGAAGCCTGTGCACTGCAGTAAAGAGTAGGCCTCGCTTACTGCAACTAGAGAGTGCTCACATGAGGCAACGAAGACCTTAGCGCAGCCATAGATAAATAAATCTTTTTTTTTGTGGGGGAGGAACTGTTAGGAGAAGAATTTAAATTAAAAAATAAATAGCCAAAAATTGTTTAAAAAGTAGCCAGTGTGAGTTTGATTTTATTAATTTTGAGCTATTATGAAACCATTAAATTGATAGACTCACTCTTGATTTATTTACATAAAAAGGCATCTTCCTTGTATTATTCCATGGGATATGAAGCCACAATCATTTTGGCCCCATTTTAAAGAAAGAATGTACATGTGTTTATTTGAGTATATCATGAAGTATCTGAAATGTAAAATTGTTTATCTATGGATGATAGTATTTATACCTTCCCTTTTCTAGTGAGAATACTTTTATCTTTGTTTTCAAGTTGAAAAAAATTGTATGCTGGAAATGATGTTTTGATACAGTATCCTTTTCATTGGAAAATAATATACTCTTAAAATTGATACCTCTTACCCTTAGTTGTCATTTTAAGAGATTCTTAGAATTGTAAGAGAGTAGTACCACCAGTACCAAATGTAGTTTTCAACATATTATTCTCTTTAACTCAGTTTATTCAGTGTCAGTATTTGGAAGAAAAAACTCTTTGAAACCAAATTATCTGTGTTTTCTGTTTTATTTTTATTTTTCCCTTCTTTAGTCATAGACCATTTACTAATAGTTAATGTGGAATACTAACTAGTTTAGGATGATTTTAATTAATCTGAGACATTTATTTCTGACAAAGGTGAAAAACCAGATTTCAATATAGTCTTTTAGGAGTTTACAGGAACCAGATTTTTTTTTACTTTTCTTTTAGGCAGAATTTTAAAAATATCTTGATGAAGTGTAACATAAATATAAGTGTAACAACTCTGAATTTTCACAAATTCAGCCACCCCTTGTAATGAATATTTAGTTTAACAAAACTTTACCAGCACCCACTAAGATCTATGCTTTTTTCTCATTACTACCGCACAGGAGGGGTAATCATTTTCCTGACTTTTATTATCATAATTAGTTGTACCTCTTTGTGAACTTAATATTCAGTATAAATAGAGTTATACAGTACGTAATTTTATTCTTACTCTATATTCTTTCAGTCTTGTTTGTGAACAGTATCTATACTATGGTACATAGTCATAGTTTGTTCATAACAGATTTTTTAAGGTAAGTTATAACATTTTCAGATATAAATATATTTTAAAATACTTAGTAAAGCCTTTTTTTAAGGCTTTAATTTTTAAGTTTTGAAAAGTAACTGTAAAAGTGCAAAATGGGAATATTGTTTTTTTAATAAGATGGAAATAAAATGTGCTTCTTTAATTACAAGCTTAATATAATTCAGTTGTATATGAGACTGTCAACAAAGCCCTTTTCCTTTTGGGCAAAATTATGAGAGTCCAGTCCAAAACAAGAGATAGTTCTCTTAATTCTGAGTCAGTCAAATATTGGTCATATTTTGTTTCTTCCCTCATAGATTACTGTTTTCATTACATTTTAGTTTATTCTTCCATGTTTAACCAGATATGTACGTATTAATATAGCCACATTCCTTTATCCCTGTCTTATACAGAAGGTATTGTTATAACAACTGTTGAAATTGTTGTTTTTCCCTTTAATAATACATACTCTAGATCATTGCATAGCAGTGTATCGATATTTCCTTTTTTTCCCCCAGTTTTTTGACACTCCATTGTATAATATATTTTGATTTATTTAGCCAGTCCCCTGTAGGTAATTATTTAGATTTATTTTCAGATTTTGCTATTAAAATAGTGTTACATGTTTAGCCTTTTGCAAACATTAGATTTTTGCCAGTGTGTCTTGGGTGTGCCAGTGTGTCTTCTGACCTAAAAGTGGGCAAAGGAATTAATGCATGTGTGGTACTTTTCTAGCTATTGCCAATTTCTATTTTGTAGGGATTATACCATTTTATATACACCACTTTTCCGTGTATGCATGGATTTGGTTTTGAGTTTTCTATCCTGGTCCATTGGATCCTTTGTCTTTTCGTGCACTACACTATTTTTGTGATAGAGGCTTTAAAAGTTAACATTTGATACAGTTATCCCCTTCTTTTTAGATTTTGCTAGTATTCTTGCTTATATATTTTTCCTAATGAATGTTAGTAACTTTTCTTATTCCTGAGAGACTCTTGTTGGTGTTTTTATGAGGATCATATTAAATCCATAAATTTGCTTAGGGCAAATTGTCATCTTTATGTCTTCCTATCCACACACGCAGTATGTCTTTACCTTTGTTCAAGTCTTTCATTTGTCAGTTATACCTCAATTCTAAAAAATCTTTGCTGAAACATGAAGAAAATAATCTTTGTTGTCCAAAAGTAAAGCATACTGTTGTGTGAAATTATAAATTCATTTGTAAAGTATATAGTGAGGGTTCATGACTTTTATAGCAATTTATATTATGACTTAAGATTTTATATAAAACACATTCTAAAGAAAATATGAATATATTGTCTTGTCTTCTCACATGAAGAGAAAACTCGACTGTTTTTTCAAGATTATAATAAAGAATGTGTTAAAGGAGTGAAAGTTAA
This sequence comes from Bos javanicus, assembly GCF_032452875.1. Classification (NCBI taxonomy): domain Eukaryota; kingdom Metazoa; phylum Chordata; class Mammalia; order Artiodactyla; family Bovidae; genus Bos; species Bos javanicus. The sequence goes on from NC_083870.1 coordinate 15,317,590, forward strand.
GTCAGAGATTGACCTGTATTGGTTTGGAATAATTCAAATCAATTAAAGAGATAAGCAGTGAAACATTGTTTTGAATGAGGACCATGGGATATTGTAGCTAACTATTTATCTTTTCAAAAACAGTAATTAATATAGTAATGTATATTTAGTCCATCTAAAGTTAGGTGAAAGTAGACTGGGAATTTGCCTTTTTAAAATAATGTAAAAAAATATCAGGGATATTTCTGGTAGTATAAATGTTCATGTGGTTGAAAGTCAAGAAAGACTGCATCTTGATAGCCTCTGATACAGTAGTAGAGGAACTAACATACTGTGACATTAGTGTAACACTAGTTAGGTAGGTTTTTTTAAAAAAGCACTACTGCGTATCTTATATCTGATATGTGATCATCTAGTTCTATTGTAATGCTAAACTAAAATGGTATATAAGGTTTACTCTCTCTGAAACCCTTTTCTTATTCAAATTTTAGGATCCTTCAAAGTTGTACAAGAAATCAGGTGATGTTGCAGCCATTGAATGCCAGTCTGAAGAAACCATCCATCTTCATTCACAGGGAGAAAACAATCCTTTGTCTAAGAAGCTTTCTCCAGTACACTCAGAAATGACAGATTACATTAATGCAACATCATCTACTCTTGTTGGTAGCCGGGATCCTGATTTAAAGGACAGGGCATTACTTAATGGAGGAACAAGCGTAACGGAAAAGTTGGCACAGCTCATTGCAACTTGTCCTCCCTCCAAGTCTTCCAAGACAAAACCGAAGAAGTTAGCAACTGGCACTACTGCAGGATTGGTTAGCAAGGATTTGATCAGGAAAGCAGGTGTTGGCTCTGTAGCTGGAATAATACATAAAGACTTAATAAAAAAACCAACTATCAGCACAGCGGTTGGGTTGGTAACTAAAGATCCTGGGAAAAAGCCAGTGTTTAATGCAACAGTAGGATTGGTCAATAAGGACTCTGTAAAAAAACTAGGAACTGGCACTACAACGGTATTCATTAATAAAGACTTAGGCAAAAAGCCAGGGGCTATCACTACAGTAGGACTGCTGAGCAAAGATACAGGAAAGAAGCTAGGAATTGGTATTGTTCCAGGTTTAGTGAATAAGGAACCTGGGAAGAAACTAGGACTTGGCACTGTGGTTGGACTAGTTAATAAAGACTTGGGAAAGAAATTGGGTTCAACTGTTGGCCTGGTAGCCAAGGACTGTGCAAAGAAGATTGTAGCAAATTCAACAATGGGATTAGTTAATAAGGACATTGGAAAGAAACTAGTGAGTTGTCCTATGACAGGATTGGTCAATAAAGATGCCATAAACCTTAAAGCGGAAGCTCTGCTCCCCACTCAGGAACCACTTAAGGCTTCTTGTAGTACAAACATCATTAGTCATGAAAGTCAGGACCTTTCTGAATCCCTGAAAGACGGTGCCACCAGCAAAACTTTTGAGAAGAATGTCACACGGCAGAGTAAAGAAAGCATATTGGAAAAGTTCTCAGTTCGAAAGGAAATCATTAATTTGGAGAAAGAAATGTTTAATGAAGGAACATGTATTCAGCAAGACAGTTTCTCATCCAGTGAAAGGGGGTCTTATGAAACCTCAAAGCATGAAAAGCAACCTCCTGTATATTGCACTTCTCCAGACTTTCAAATGGGAGTTGCTTCTGATGCATCTACAGCAAAATCCCCTTTTAGTGCAGTAGGAGAAAGCAATCTCCCTTCCCCATCACCTACTGTATCTGTTAATCCTTTATCCAGAAGTCCCCCTGAAACTTCTTCACAGATGACTCCTAATCCATTACTTTTAAGTCCTACCACAGAACTAATGGAAGAAATTTCTGAATCTGTTGGAAAGAATCAATTTACTTCTGAAAGTACACATTTGAACATTGGTCATAGGTCTATGGGTCATAGCATGAATATTGAATGTAAAGGGATTGATAAAGAGCTAAATGATTCTAAAACTACACATATAGATATTTCAAGAATAAACTCTTCTCTGGGAAAAAAGCCAAGTTTGACTTCTGAATCCAGTATTCATACAATTACCCCTTCAGTTGTTAACTTCACTAGTTTATTTAGTAACAAGCCCTTTCTAAAACTTGGTGCAGTATCTGCATCTGACAAACACTGCCAAGTTGCTGAAAGCCTAAGCACTACTTTGCAGTCCAAACCCTTAAAAAAAAGGAAAGGAAGAAAACCTCGGTGGACTAAAGTGGTGGCAAGAAGCACATGCCGGTCTCCAAAAGGGCTAGAATTAGAAAGATCAGAGCTTTTTAAAAATGTTACGTGTAGTTCACTATCAAATAGTAATTCCGAGCCAGCAAAGTTCATGAAAAACATTGGACCATCTTCATTTGTAGATCATGATTTCCTTAAACGCCGATTGCCAAAGTTGAGCAAATCTACAACTCCTTCTCTTGCTCTCTTAACTGATAGTGAAAAACCATCTCATAAGTCTTTTGCTACTCACAAACTGTCCTCCAGTATGTGTGTCTCTAGTGACCTTTTGTCTGATATTTATAAGCCCAAAAGAGGAAGACCTAAGTCTAAGGAGATGCCTCAACTGGAGGGCCCACCTAAGAGGACTTTAAAAATTCCTGCTTCCAAAGTCTTTTCTTTGCAGTCTAAGGAAGAACAAGAACCCCCAATTTTACAGCCGGAAATTGAGATTCCTTCTTTCAAACAAAGTCTGTCTGTGTCTCCTTTTCCAAAAAAGAGAGGCAGACCCAAGAGGCAAATGAGGTCACCAGTCAAGATGAAGCCACCTGTGCTATCGGTGGCTCCATTTGTTGCCACTGAAAGTCCAAGCAAGCTTGAATCTGAAAGTGATAACCATAGAAGTAGCAGTGATTTCTTTGAGAGTGAGGATCAACTTCAAGATCCAGATGATCTAGATGACAGTCATAGGCCAACTGTCTGTAGTATGAGTGACCTTGAGATGGAACCAGATAAAAAAATTACCAAGAGAAACAATGGACAATTAATGAAAACAATTATCCGCAAAATAAATAAAATGAAGACTTTAAAGAGAAAGAAACTGTTGAATCAAATTCTTTCAAGCTCTGTAGAATCAAGTAATAAAGGGAAAGTGCAATCCAAACTCCATAATACAGTGTCAAGTCTTGCCGCTACATTTGGCTCTAAATTGGGCCAACAGATAAATGTCAGCAAGAAAGGAACCATTTACATAGGAAAGAGGAGAGGTCGAAAACCAAAAACTGTCTTAAATGGCATTCTTTCTGGTAGCCCTACCAGCCTTGCTGTTCTTGAACAAACAGCTCAGCAGGCAGCTGGATCGGCATTAGGACAGATTCTTCCCCCTTTGCTGCCTTCATCTGCTAGTAGTTCTGAGATTCTTCCATCACCTATTTGCTCTCAGTCTTCTGGGACTAGTGGAGGTCAGAGCCCTGTAAGTAGTGATGCAGGCTTTGTTGAACCCAGTTCAGTGCCATATTTGCATTTACACTCCAGACAGGGCAGTATGATTCAGACTCTTGCAATGAAGAAGGCCTCAAAGGGGAGGAGGCGGTTATCTCCTCCTACTTTGTTGCCAAATTCTCCTTCACACTTGAGTGAACTCACATCTCTGAAAGAAGCTACTCCTTCGCCTATTAGTGAATCTCATAGTGATGAGACCATTCCCAGTGATAGTGGAATTGGAACAGATAATAACAGCACATCAGACCGGGCAGAGAAATTTTGTGGGCAAAAAAAGAGGAGGCATTCTTTTGAGCATGTTTCTCTGATTCCCCCTGAAACCTCTACAGTCCTAAGCAGTCTTAAAGAAAAACATAAACATAAATGTAAGCGCAGGAATCATGATTACCTCAGCTATGACAAGATGAAAAGGCAAAAACGAAAACGGAAAAAGAAATACCCCCAACTCCGAAATAGACAGGATCCAGACTTCATTGCAGATCTGGAGGAATTAATAAGTCGCCTAAGTGAAATTCGAATCACTCATCGAAGTCATCATTTTATTCCCCGAGACCTCCTTCCAACTATTTTTCGGATCAACTTTAATAGTTTCTATACACATCCTTCTTTCCCCCTAGACCCTTTGCACTACATTCGAAAACCTGACTTAAAAAAGAAGAGAGGGAGACCCCCTAAGATGAGGGAGGCAATGGCTGAAATGCCTTTTATGCACAGCCTTAGTTTTCCTCTCTCTAGTACTGGATTCTATCCTTCTTACGGCATGCCTTACTCTCCCTCACCCCTTACAGCTGCTCCCATAGGATTAGGTTACTATGGAAGGTATCCCCCCACTCTTTATCCACCTCCTCCATCCCCTTCTTTCACCACTCCACTTCCACCTCCTTCCTATATGCATGCTGGCCATTTACTTCTCAATCCCACCAAATACCATAAGAAAAAGCATAAGTTACTTCGACAGGAGGCCTTTCTTACAACCAGCAGGACTCCCCTCCTTTCCATGAGTACTTACCCTAGCGTCCCTCCTGAGATGGCCTATGGTTGGATGGTTGAGCACAAACACAGGCACCGGCACAAACACAGAGAACATCGTTCTTCTGAGCAACCGCAGGTTTCCATGGACGCTGGCTCTTCCAGATCCGTCCTAGAATCTTTGAAGCGCTATCGATTTGGAAAGGACACTGTTGGAGAGCGATATAAACATAAGGAAAAGCACCGGTGTCATATGTCCTGCCCTCATCTCTCTCCTTCAAAAAGTTTAATAAACAGAGAAGAACAGTGGGTGCACCGAGAGCCTTCAGAATCTAGTCCATTGGCCTTGGGATTGCAGACACCTTTACAGATTGACTGTTCAGAAAGTTCTCCGAGTTTATCCCTTGGAGGATTCACTCCCAACTCTGATCCAGCCAGCAGTGATGAGCATACAAACCTTTTCACAAGTGCAATAGGGAGCTGCAGAGTTTCAAACCCTAACTCCAGTGGCCGGAAGAAATTAACTGACAGCCCTGGACTGTTTTCTGCACAGGACACTTCACTAAATCGGCCTCACAGAAAGGAACCACTGCCTTCCAGCGAAAGGGCAGTACAGACCTTAACAGGTAAGAGGTTTATTTTGTTGCCAGTTGTTTGTGTTAGAGAAATGGTGAATTTTGCTTACTGGTTGCCTGGTACATGTACATGAGCTTTGAATAGCTCTAATGTTTTGTGTTTTTGTTTTTATAAATGTATTTTGAAATGTTATCTTCCACCGTTTAGTTTTCAGTAGATGTGAGAAGTAAGATAAGGCATGTCTTTGAGTTAATTTTTAGTTTTGAGAAGAGAGATCATTATCAAAACGAGATAATACTCAACTTTTGGAAATCAGGAAAAATTACTTTCTTGCTCAAAAAGGCCATTACAGTTTCTTTAGGGAGATATGGCTTTACAATGTTGTGGCTCTCTGTTAACAGCTTTGCAGGATTTTTAATATATATACTGTTATTTGGTTTTTGTGGGGTTTTTTTTAAGTATAATTGATTTACAGTGTTGTGGCTATCTGTTAATAACTTTGCAGGATTTTTAATATATGCTAATTCAATTATAAGTGTTTCTGTGTTATACGAAGAATATGTTGTTAAGTCTGTACGTCTCATAATAAAAATCTAAGCATTCAAAACTGTGACTTTTCAGGCATTCCCTGGGATCCAGTGGTTAGGACTCTATGCTTTCACTGCTGTGGACCCAGGTTCAATCCCTGGTTGGGGAACTAACAAGCCATGCAGTATGGCCGAAAACAAAATAATCAACTTTGTAAAATTTAACTCAATATTTAGCAGGACTTCATTTTTCAGAGTACCTTTAGGTATCTTCAGAAAAGCTGCTTTAGTTGAATAAAATGACATGAAGCAAATTTAGATAATGCATTTGTAATTTCTAAAAAGTGCCTTGAGAATTGAAAAGAATATAGAAAACAAGAAAGAGGAAGCATTGCCTATTCATGTAGAGATATCTCTAAGTCAGGAGTTCTTTATCAAAGATCTCAAATTTGCCAGCTGATAAATTAACTCTAGAAAGTTCATGAAACCTCTGATGTTGTAAGTAAAATTATGTGTATGTGCTGCTGTGTGTGCTGTGCTTAGTTGCTCAGGCATGTCTTACTCTTTGCAACCCCATGGACTGTAGCCCACCAGGCTCCTCTGTCTGTGGGATTCTCCGGGCAAGAATGCTGGAGTGGATAGCCATTCCCTTCTCCAGGGGATCTTCCCAGCCCAAGGATTGAACCCAGGTCTCCTGCATTGCAGGCTGTTCTTTACCATCTGAGCCACCAGGGAAGCCCTATGTATATATATGCTTGTGTGTATTTTTCAGGAAAAAAATCCATGCATTTGATCAGATTCTCCAGGTAAACCCTCTAAGCCTCAATATCTCTTCTATAAAATGGAATTAGTTGGGTTATTATTAGAAGAAGTAAGTGTGATTATAGTGTTTATTAAAATGATTTGCACATAGTAAACACACTGCTGCTGCTGCTGCTGCTAAGTCACTTCAGCTGTGTCCGACTCTGTGTGACCCCATGGACGGCAGCCCACCAGGCTCCCCCGTCCCTGGGATTCTCCAGGCAAGAACACTGGAGTGGGTTGCCATTTCCTTCTCCAATTCACGAAAGTGAAAAGTGAAAGTGAAGTCCGCTCAGTCCTGTCTGACTCTTCGCGACCCCATGGACTGCAGCCTACCAGGCTCCTCCGTCCATGGAATTTTCCAGGCAAGAGTACTGGAGTGGGGTGCCATCGCCTTCTCCAAGTAAACACACAGATGTTAATTAATATTCCTCCAAAAGATTAAAAGCTTGTGCATTAGAGGAAATGATAAACCCCTCAAAGAAAAGAGTTTTTGTTCCTGATTTTAATTATTTGTGAACTTTTGAAAAATAGAAGCTATCTTGGTAGAGAAGCTGTAGTTTTTAATAGTGTAATAAAGAGGGAAAAAATCACGAACTCTAGGTTCATTCAACATATTTTTTGATAAAAATTAGTCAACAGCAGTTAATGAATATCTGCTGTCTGCCACACATTTTACTTTGTGGACCGTTGTAATATAATAGAGATTAGGGCACACAGGTTCATTGTTCTCATTGAACTTAATATTGGAGGAGATAGGTAATAAAGCTACAAATTAAATGTCATAAAAATTTTGACAAGCAGTTTATAAATATACACAAAGACATACATACATACATATATATGGGTTCTTTGTAAGTATGAAATGGGGGCCTAACTCAGGAAGCCTTCCCTGAGAAAGTGACCCTAGACTGTTACTTGAATGAAGGATGAACAGCAGTTATCTAGGTGAACACAATTTCCCCTTATTCATCTATTCATTCATTCATTTATTTATTGAATTGCAAAACATCTAGCATTCTTTCACTCACTCTTATGTAGTAGAGAGTAAAGACTTGATACCTTGCCTCATTAACTTTCAGCTTGGTGAGAGAGGACAAACTGTAGAGTGGTAAGCACACAAATAATGGCATGATTAATTTAAGTGCTGTCAATTAATGTAACAGCATTAGAGTAAATAAGGGGAGGGGGGGGTACCTATTTTAGGTGGAGTAATTAGTTATAGCCCAGGAATGAAAATTTACTGTTAAGGGATATGAAACCACCAAGCTTTTTAAGCTGAGGATTGGGTGAAGAGCACATTTGAAGATCTTAAAATGTTAAGGAGCTTAGACATTAGGAAAAGTAGGGGAGAGGTCAGAAGGTTCATTGTGGTAGGAGAGGGAATACAAAACAGAATGGTGAGAGAGTTGTGAAAGAAAAAAGCCAGAGTGTATGTTAAAGATATTGATTTTATAAAAACCAAAGCAAAAAAAACAAGTTTTGATTTTAGATTTGCATTTTTAAAGATCATTCTAGCTCTGCGTGAACATTGAGTTGTAAATGTAAAAATAGTTACAGGGAAACCAATCAGTGGACAATTGCAGTAGCCTACATAAAATGATACTTAGACAAGGGTGTTGGCAGACTTCTTCATGAATGTTTGAGAGGTTCGTGCATTGTCCTGATATAGAGTAGACTGAAAGAGGAGGGATTTGGGGAGAGCACAGGTTTGCTTTTTAATATTTATAAACCTTGAAATGCCTTTATAAAATTCAAATGGTGATGCTGAGTGGGCATTTGGGTAACTAGTTCTGGAGCCCAAGAGAGATGTTTGGGCTAGAGATAAGGGCATTTCACTCTGAGGTTTTGAAAAACTTTGGTGATATTATTCACTAAAGGTAAAAGAGTGTCTGGAAACAATACAGTTAGGAACAGACTCTCAAAACCTATTAAACTCTGTAAACAGAGCACCAAGAAAAGCAATAATTCTGGAAAATACCAGCAGCAGGTAAAAATATGTGTTAAATTGTTCAATAAGTAATGAAATACTACAGTAAACATAGGACTTTTAAGAAAGATGAAAGTAGCCTTATAGAAGCAGATATAAAGAAGGGTTAAAGCTGCTCAATGTAGTTAACATGTTAGTCACTCAGTCATGTCCAACTATTTGTGACCCCATGGATTGTAGCCCACCAGGCTCCTCTGTCCATGGAATTCTCCAGGCAAGAACACTGGAGTGGGTTGCCATGCCCTCTTCCAAGGGATCTTCCTGACCCAGGGATCGAACCCAAGTCTCCCACATTGCAGACAGATTCTTTACGGTCTGAGCCACCATGGAAGCCCAGTGTATATCATAAATATAAATTGATGCCAGATATAGTTGGTTCTGGTTTATTGTTCTTATTTGTTTCTTTTGCATTAAGATTGGGGGAAACACACAGTAAGCATTTGTAGGAATATCTGTGACCAGTTGTTCCCAAAAGGATGCATGGGCATTCTGAACAAAACTACATTGCTCAACGGTTTACTGCATTTAGTTTGTGTTCATGTAGTCTTCGTTTAGCTGCTAATCTTGTGTTTCAAAACATTAATGTACTTTGAAAAATCATGTATGTACTCACACAACTTCTTTGTCATTCTGGAGCTGTTTCACACTGTAGAAGCACTGTAACAAGACAGACTATATATCTATGAATCTGCTTATCTGTTTATCTGCATGTCATCATGAGAGAAAGATTTCCCTACAGAGAATACAGAGTGAGAAAAAGAGAGAGCCTTGGGTAGCTTTGAACAATTTCATTATTTAAAGTAGTGGTTAAAAACCATCGACCTTTGGTTTGTATATGACCCATTATGGTGATTTCTATAGTTTTTTTTTTTAATGCTGAAATTTTAAAATCTGGAGATTTCACATAACTGTTCAGAGTTCTACTTTCCTTTGAAAAGAAATCAGAACATCTGACAACACTTAATCCATATTTCCTGGATGACGTCAAGGTTGGGTCTCAATAATGGCACCCCCTCTCCACTCCCCAGGTCTTTAGTCAGGGCATGCAATCTTCCATTTGCCTCAGTCTTCACAGTTTCCTGATGTGTGTTAGATATGACCCAGTTTAACTATTTAAGTGGTTTATCTGGCTCCAAGGAATATTAAAGCTGTGGCCCCTAATTTAAGAGTTGTGAGAAGAAGCTTATAACAAGTGGGGAAATTGAGGTGAAGGTGAAGGGAAATGACTTGAATGTGTCAAGTATATCACCTTCATGGACAATAAAGTCACCCAAGAGGCCATTTATTGGGGTTAGAGTGGAAAGGATGGATCCACATCTGGCTTCAGGGACCTTAGGGACTGAGATAGCAGGGAGATCTGACATATGCAGAAATACCTGCTTAATGAATAAGAAGCTGTCTTATTTCTTTCCTTTAAAAAATAAAACATAGTAAGACCTCTGTGGAGAGTGAAAAAGCTGTCTTAAAACTCAACATTCAGTAAACTAAGATCATGGCATCTGGTCTCATCACTTCATGGCAAATAGATGGGGAAACAGTGAGAAACTTTGTTATATTTTTGGGCTCCAAAATCATTGCAGATGACAACTGCAGCCATGAAATTTAAAAACACTTGCTACTTGGAAGAAAGAAAAGCTATGACCAACCTAGATAGCATATTAAAAAGCAGAGACATTACTTTGTCAACAAAGGTCCATCTAGTCAAAGCTATGGTCTTTTCAGTAGTCATGTATGGATGTGAGAGTTGGGCTGTAAAGAAAGCTGAGCTCCAAAGAATTGATGCTTTTGAACTGTGGTGTTGGAGAAGACTCTTGAGAGTCCCTTGGACTGCAGGGCAATCAAACCGAAAGGAAATCAGTCCTGAATATTCTTTGGAAGGACTGATGCTGAAGCTCCAATACTTTGGCCACCTGATGTGAAGAACTGACTCCTTGGAAAAAGCCCTGATGCTGGGAAAGATTGGAGGCAAGAGAAGGAGACAACAGAGGATGAGATGGTTGAATAGCACCACTGACTCGATGGACATAAGTTTGAGCAAGCTCCGGGAGTTGGTGCTGGACAGGGAAGCCTGGCGTGCTGCAGTCCATGGGGTCGCAAAGAGTTGGACATGACTGAGCAACTGAACTGAAGTTCCTGTTCTGATCAATTCTCTGTCACCAACTGGGTTTCCTCTAATTTAGATCAGTTCTGATACTAATCACCTTGAGTTAGAGAAGACCCTACAATTTAAGAGCAAAGATTTTTTTTTTAAGACTGCCCCCGCTTAAGATGCCAGCTGCAAGTTTCAGTGTCGCCAGTCCACCCACACTTCTGTCCAACCTGCCACAGTTTAGGTCTTACCACAACCCTTCATTAAAAAAAAAAAAGAAAACCTGAAATGGGTTATTTATTTTATTTTTGGCTACATTGTGTCTTCATTACTGCACGTGGGCTTTCTCTAGTTGCAGTGATTGGGGGCTACTCTCTAGTTGCAGTCTGCAGGCTTTTCATTGCAGTGGCTTCTCTTGTTGCATCTCCCGGGCTCTAGAGTGCTTAGGCTTCAGTGGTTGTAGCACAGGGGCTTAGCTACTCCATGGCATGTGGGATCTGCCTGGATCTGGAATCAAACCTTTGTCCCCTGCATTGGCAGATAGATTCTTAACCACTGGACCACCAGGAAAGTCCTAAGCCCTCAGTTTTGATAATTTGGTGGAATGGCTCACAGAACTCACTGAAACCACTGTAATTACAGTTGCAGTTTTATTATAAAGGATACAGATCAGAAATTGAAGAGATGAATAGGGCAATAGCTGGTGTGGAGAAAGGGACAAAGAGTTCCTATGCCCTCTTTCTGGAATATGGGTGTGTCATTCAGTAGATCACTATGTTCGCCAACCAAGAAGCTTCACAAGGCCTCTGGGTTCAGAATTTTGATTGGGGTTTCATTGTATAGGCATGCTTGATTAAATCATTGGCCACGTGTTTGCACTCAGTCTCTAATCCATCTCCATCCTCTGCAGGTTGGGCTCACCCAAAGTTGCAACTGTCTAATCTTGTGGTTGGTCTCTAATGACCAGCCTCCATCCTGAAGGAATCTTAGGGTTCACCTTAAGCCACCTCTTAGACATAGCAAAGACACTACTATCAGGAAATTCCAAGATTTTTTTTTGAAGTTATGTGCCAGGAGTCAGAGGCAGAGATCACATGTATTCTTTATTCTATCACAAGTCTAATTTAAATTATTTTGTTAATTGATCTGTACCTTGGAATCTCTCTTCTTCACAGTACTCTTTAGTTAAGTGGGTAGAAATGTGTCTTGATTTACTAACAGGGTTTTTTTTTTTTTCCAGGAGGTTAAAGAATGAATAGGAAATAATAGGGAAATGTGGGCAGTTAAAATTCTTACAGCTTTGACAGACATGAAAGTCTTAACAGACATGAAAATTGGCTTACCTATTCACAGAAGACCAGCTGAGAAAAAGATTTTCAGTTAATGAAAATAATAAGGAAAAAGTGCTAAATCGTGGCATATCTTCTAATTTGATCACTGAAAGTCAGAATTTGTTTTATTTAGGCAAAGCTTAAGAACTTGGTTTTTTAATCTTAACTATTATGATAGCTGTCCATTCAGCAGTTATTTTGTCTCTATTGTTTGCCAGATACAAGGAATGCAAACAAAAGGAATAAGATGTAATATCTGCCTTCAGAGAATTTATAGTTCATTGGAGTATATGAACATGTATACAAATAGTAATTGATAACTCCTAAAGTTGAGGTACTCAGCATATTTTAGGGAGCAGAGAAGGACTCACTTAAAAGGAACCAGGAAGATATTTTGAGTTTATTGTGCAAAGAATAAAGGGTAAAGACTATTTTTCATAGAGAAGTAAGCTTTGGAGGATTTTGGAGACATGATACTGTACTTAGGTAACTGTAAATAGTCTGATATGGGACCAGGAAATGTGTTTGGAAAGATAGATGGGGAACATAGAGCCTCTTGTTTATGTAAGATACCACAGAGTTTGGAGTTTACCTTATAGATAGTGGGAAATTAAGGGTTTTAAAGTAGAATGATTTGCTAAGATCATATGGATAGCACTTTGATAGATGGATTAGAGAAAGATCAGGTAGACCAGTTTGGATATTGTCTCAGTGAAATATTATGGGGCCCTGAACTAAGGAAGTGATAGAGAAAACAATATTCAGAAGAAATAGATTTTATTTTTGTAATTTTGTTTGTTTGTTATTGACTTGACTGGGTCTTTGTTACTGCATGTGGGCTTTCTCTAGTGGCGAGCAAGAGCTACTCTCTGGTTGTGGTATGCTGGCTTCTCATTGCGGTGGCTTCTCGTTGTGGAGCATGGACTCTAGAGCACAGGCTCTGTAGTTGTGCTGCGTGAACTTAGTTGCCCTCAGCATGTGGAATACTCCCCAGCCAGGGATCAAATCCATGTCCCCTGCATCGGCAGGTGAATTTCCAACCACTGGACCACCAGGGAAGTCCAGAAATAGATTTTTAAAAGTCGTAAAGAAAAGAAAGAGGGAAGATTTTAGAATGTCTCTAAGATACCTCTCTCAGGCAGTTGGTTGAATGGTGATGTGATTAAAAGAAAATATTAGTTGTTCAATTATGTCCAACTCTGCCACCCCATGGACTATAGCTGTCCAGGCTCTTCTGTCCATGGAATTCTCCAGGCAAGAATACTAGAGTGGGTAGCCATTCCCTTCTCCAGGGGATCTTCCAGGTATCCCCTGGGTTTCCTGTGTTACAGGCAGATTCCTTACCATCTGAGCCACCAGGGAAGCCTAATTAAATAAAAGGTGGTATGCAAAAGGAGACTGGAGATGGAAAATGGATTTGACTTTCATGCTGTTTAGTGGATATACGAATCTGTAGCTCAAAAGAGAAATCAAACCTGAAGGTAAAGTTTTAGATCAGTGGTTGTTTAAAGGAATTAAGAGCAGGAATGATCATGTTTAGGGTGAACACGCTGGGTTTCCTAAGGGAGTTTTGTACTCAGGAGTGTCAGATGCTGATCATTTAGATAAAGACTGAAAGACAGTTTGCTTTAGCAGATAATCTTCTGTAATCTAAGAGCAATTTCCATAGTGGCAATTGTTAGATTTCTGGAGGTTAAGGAATGAATGGGAAATAATAGGGAAATGTGGGCAGTTAAAATTCTTATAGCTTTAAACATTGTAGCAATCCTGATTGGTTTATTATTTACTCTTTCCTTATAATTTTGTATTCTCTGAAGGAAATAACTGCATCTTCTCGATCTGAAATTGTCTCTGTCAAATAGTTTTCCTTCTTAAAGTATAAAAAGAGCATAACTAAACTGCATGTTATATTAAATTGATCTTCTCAGTCGTCAGTTGATAATTTTTCCATACATAACTTGGAGATAGATTCATTATACATAAATTGCTTTCCTGTTAAAATGTCCAAAAACTATCTACCATGTATTCCGAAATGGTCAGTTAGCTTTGGGACATTATTATCCTGAAACAGCTGTCCAGTGCCCAAAGCTGGAACAGTTTAAGCAACTAAATAATGACATTATGCAATTATAACCTAAGATTAAGGTAAATGTTCATGAGTCTGTGCTGATACAAATGATTAAGTAAATAAATAGAAGGTGAAAGTGAATTTGCTCAGTCGTGTCCGACTCTTTGGGACCCCAGGAACTGTAGCCCATCCGAGCTCCTCTGTACATGGGATTTTCCAAGCAAGAATACTGGAGTGGATCATCATTACAGAAGTATTCCAAATAATGTATGTAGACTATTCCCTCAAGAAGGTGAAAATTAACTCCTGAATATGGACTGAATTTAGTGACTTAATTCCCAAGAACAGATTATGGAAAGGGGAAAGTAGTAACTTTACAGTGAAGACCCCTAGCAGAGAGCACTTTAAACCGAGTGAAAGTGTAATTTCATCAATGATAAATCATGATGGTAATATGTATCCTCTGATATAATGTGATAGAAGGGAACTTCATTTCTGTGTTACTCTGTACAAAAACCCTTAATCCCAGTGTAACATACGAAAACTTCAAAAAACAGGAGCAGGGGCAGGAGTGGAGGACCTTGTACAAAATACTTGGCCAGTACTTCTGAAGAGTATCAAAGACCTGGAAAAACAAGGAAAGATTGAGGCAGCCATCACAGATCAGAGAAAATTAAGGAGACTTGATACTAAATACAGTGATATCCAGATTAAAATCTGGAACATGAAAAGAACATGAGTGGAAAAATTATGCCAATGTCAATTTCATAGTTTTGACAAATATGCCATAGTTAAGTAAAACATTAAGGAAAGTTGAGTGTAAAAGACGTATGATAACTGACTTTATAACTTTTCTGTAAGCTTAAATTTATTCCAAACAATCAGTTTAGGTTTTTTTTTTTTTAAGTACTGATTGTCAAATGAAACCAATCTCTAACTGATTAAGGCAAAAATAAAAAATATTCTTTACTATTTGTGTTGAGTAGATTTATCATAAGGGTTAGTTAAAATAAAACAGGCATATTTGATCATTTATGTTGAATAAATCAGATCAGAGCACAGGCAGAAATGATAGATACACAGTCTAGAACAAGGCATTTAACCTTTCTCTCCTTGTTTTCATTGTAGGGAATCAAACAGATTTAATCACTTCAGCAGTTTTGAACTAAACATATCTCAGAAAGCTTTGAAAAGAAAACTAGTTGTTTTATAAATGATAGCTTATTTTTTAATTTTCATACTGTTCTATTAATACACTGTTATATATTAAAAGTCTAAAATCAGCTTGATGCAAATAAACTTGTAGTAAAGCTATACTCTTAAATGTGGCCAGATTTCTGGTTTCACCCAGTTCTTGATAACTAATTCTGTTTATTTAAGTATCTTTGTTAGTAGACTTGAAATAGGACTGGTGAGGAAGTTTCTGACTGAAGTGTCAGACACAATCAATGGTTTTCAGCATTTTCAATTCATAGCTAACTTCCCGTGCTAGAACCTGCAACCTATTCAGTTCAGTTCAGTTCACTCAGTCGTGTCCGACTCTGTGACCCCATGAACCGTAGCACGCCAGGCCTCCCTGTCCATCACCGACTCTTGGAGTTTACTCAAACTCGTGTCCATTGAGTCGGTGATGCCATCTAACCATCTCATCCTCTGTTGTCCCCTTCTCCTCCTGCCTTCAATCCTTCCCAACATCAGGGTCTTTTCAAATCTTTTTGTTTGGAAAAAGCTTATTTACTATAGTAGAAGCATAATGGTTGAAGCACAGTATATTGAGTCTTATTTTCTTTTTAACTGAATGTGACGTTGATCAGAATTTTCTGATTTCTGACAATTTCTCTGGGGTGATATATAAGATACAGTCATAAGTGAAGTGTGAACATGTGGCAATGAAATCAGAAAATTTATTGTGGTGATTAGTACAGTTCTGGGAATTTCCAGAGGAATTCCATTTCAGTGAATTATCTGATTTGGGCACTGAGAAATAACCTAATTGGAGGGAGAAAAACATGGACTTTTTAGCATAAAAATCCACCAGCACAGACTCTGAATCATTCTTGTACTGCGTTTAATTGGTGAGTCAGATGAAATGCATTGCTTTCAGTAAATAAATTTCCCACAATTGGAAACAGCTGTTTTTATTGTGGAACCAGTTTTTATCTCAGCATTCAGCTCATTCAGAAGAAGCTTCCGGGATTCTTATGGTCTGTGAACCATAGCAAAGGATTCACAACTTGAATCTGGAAACAAGAAGACTTGATCAGAGATTTCCACATCGTTGATATTTTATGTTCATATTCTTCTCCTATGGCATCCATTTTAGTTATAACCAGTTTTGATTCAGTCCCATTTAATAAACATAACCAGTAGTCTTGACTTATAAATAATAGAAGAAGAGGAATTTCTTAGAATTTTGGGGACATGCTTAAGTTTTGGTGGGAAGGAGCAATTTAAATTTTAGAAATTACTTTTAAATGTGTTATTTAAAAATAAATTTATAGTATCTATGAACTGATTACTGCACAGTGTCCGAGTCTAGCGTGGTTAATCTGTTTTTCCATAGTTGACCCAAAGATACGTATAGCATTAGAAACCCGAAACAGCTCATTTAAACCATCCCCTAGTTACTGGGGATTATAGTGCTGAACTCTCAGCAGAGTATAACCAAAACTCATACTGTGTTGTTGTTAAAGTTTTAATAGTAGATTTAGACTAAAGAAATGCCTGTTTTATCCAACCAGCTGTCAGTTTCATTCACTGTGTTCTTTTGCCAGCTTCCATTTGGAAGTTCCTTGGTTTTTAGCCTAGGACACTCAAGGCTTCAGTGAAGTAATTACATTGACACTTTATTCCAGTGTTCTGTGATGCCTTCCACCTCTCCTGCACACTGTTACCAGTAGGAATTTTTTCTATTTATGCAGATATCTTTGTCTGTATGACTCTGTCCTCACACCCAGGCATCTGTAAATGTAGTTATTTCTTTTTTATCTTAGATTTGTTTCAGTTTGTCCTCTATAGACATCAGTCAAGATCTCTTGTGACCAGTCAACTTGAGAACAGCTTTTTGGTTTCCGCATGTTTTTGTGTATAATATAAAGATTTCCAGGTTCTTAATCCCTTTTAAATGTAGGTATGTTCTTTTTGCTTTCTTAAGTTTCAACATTCTTATCCATGGTTTCATCTTATGACTTTGCTATAAAAGTACCATCTCTTTTCCTTTTTTGTCTAATTTGGCACAGATGTTTCCCCCAAACCTGTCTCTGTCTTTAAAAGTTCATCCAATAATGGTCAAATAAAAACCCAGAGATTCCACAGTCAAAACCACTTGCAAGGCTCCCTCACATTTCCAAGGGTTTTTTTAATTCTTAATTTCTTATTATTATCCCAATTAATAGTATTGTCTCTCTTCAGTTTCCCTCCTTAGTAGTAGTCCACCTTCTTTTTTACATGAATGTCTCAATGAAGGAAAATAATTTACTTGTAGTTTTTACCTTACATTTATGTTAAATTCCAGTTCTATTTACATACTACTTTTGTGATTTATCTTTAATTTCTCTTTCCTTCATTTATATGTATAGAATTCCTAAATATATTTCTGAAGCTGTTATCTGAGTGATGAGACACTTAGTAGGGTTTCTACCAAATAGTGAATTGAGGAGTTCCCATTAATATTCTCTGCTTGCTTCTGAAGTAATGAAAAATGAGAACTCATTTCCATGAGAATTCTCCGATATTTAGAAGTATATGTGTTCCCCATGTGTATTATTTGAGGAAGTATCAGATTTTCATGAATTGGAATACAAACATACCTCCTGTCTTGTGAGGAGTGGAGAGTCTTCACTTATCCCTCCAGGCAGATCTAAAATGACCGCTGATGGTACGGCCATACCACCCTGAATGTGCCCAATCTCATCTCATCATAAAATGACCACTGATGACACATGAACAAATATTCATCACAGGATGGAGATGATAACAGGGCAATAACTCCTTTAAGGAATCAGCCATGATTTAGAAGAACCAAAGAGCCAAACAACAGAAGCAGAAAACTACTTTCTCCACTGGTACAGAGCTGAACAGAGAACCAAACACTTTCTGGTTCTGACTCATCCTTTGAGTACATTGTATTTTATTGATATAATCCCAAACCTGGAGAAGCTATGATGAAGAGTCAGTGAATTAGGAGATACACTTCAGAGGAGCTTTTTCCAACCTTATGATTACCTACCAGCCCTGGAGTTACCTATCTTAATAGTACTTCTTAATTAGAAGTACTTATTTTACTAGTACTTCTTTATGTTTAAGATAGATGCTTGACATTCTCGAATAGTTCTGGTTCCTAATTGGATGCAAGGCTCTGTCCCTCTTTAATTTTAATATTGAGTGTTTGTCTATGCATATCAATGACATTATTAAGTATTTAGAGTCTAAAAGTTCTATGATAAATCTAAGGAGCCAATTAATATAACATCTGTTATTGTAAAGTTAAAAAATAAAATAAAAATAAAAAAACAAATGTCAAAAAAAAAAAATCTGTCAAAGCCTTCTGAGTTTTTTACATTATGTCATTTTGGAACTCAAAACAACCATGTCAGTTAAAAATGCTTTATTAAGTGCACATTCCAGTATGTTTACTTGCCTAGAACTTATTTTTCAATTCATAGCAGTGCCAGGAGTCAAACTCAGGATACTGCGCTCTATAGTTCATGTGCTTAACACTGCTACACTCCACTCTGCATTGCATTCTGAAGCGGAAGTATGTTGGTCTCTTGAAATGAGCATACTCATTCTCTGGGCATTGTCTTGTTCTCCCCTATCCACCCAATTGCATAATGGCACTTATAAAACATTGTGTTTCTGGTAGTATTAGAGAACATGTTTTATGATTTCTGTTATTAGGCCAGTTTTAACATGCTTTTGAAAGTCTTTAACAGGTTATTTAGCTCTTTCGTATAAGTTTATATCATCATTTTCTAGTCTTAAACTTGATTGCTTTACATCGTTAGTTAATGTTTTTTTCCCTCAGGTATCCTCACCCTCCTCCTCTTACTCCTCCTGTAAGCAATGTTTTTAAGTGAAATAAAGGTCTAGATCAGCTAATTATCAAGCCCTAGAGATCTGTATCTTCAGGGATACAACTTTATTCCCCCTTAAATATGAAAAATTGTGAAGAACAGCTCTACTGTGTATGAACAGGGAATTCAGACTTTTTAAAATAAAAAATGAGGATCTTCCTGAATGAAGTTTTATTCGTTTCCTATTACATCCTAAGAATAGGCTGCTGGCCTCCATTACTTTCAGGAAATGAAAAATGGCTCCGAAGCTAAGTGAGCTAAGCCATCTCTCTCTCAATTGTTTCAGTTTCTCAGGAATTGCTGTACAAAGCTGCCAATAACGGTCTCCGGGGATCTGACCCCCATTCCACCTCCCACTGCCTCCTCTGCAGCTCCAGATGCCACCAAAAGAAGGAGCTTTGAAGAAAGTGCCTGTACCCTCTTTTACCCTGAGGTGGGTGAGGCCAGGCAGGGTGATTCTCAGGATATCCTAATGATCAAAGGTATAGTTGAAGCCTTCATCAAGACTTTCTTGAAGATGACCAAGAAATTTGGGAAACGTGGCCAAATAGCCTAGAAACTGAAGACGGAGCTCAAGAATGGATGGCTCAAATGCCACCTGAAGTGTAATACATGATAACATACCAGACCCTAAATAAGCTCCTTGAGGGCAGAAACTATTACACTGTTTTTACTGTCTCTCCCTCACCCACCTCCACAACGTCTAGCATAGTGCCAAACATATAAACTATACTCAATAAATGTAAGTTTATAACAGAGAGAAGACTTGATAAAAAGTGCTCTCCAATCCCTTCTTTCCCTAGTGCTTAATCTAAGATTGCCCATTCATCAGGAGAATAATGATAAAGAGAGTTCAGTGATGTCTCAAGCTTCTTGGCCACTGTTGTCTTCTGTCTTGGCTGTGTGTCTGAGTAGGAAATATATCTGTCCTGTCCAGTATAGGAATTTTTCAGTATTAATGCTTAAACTTATGTCTTCACTGATGCCTGGGCTTTTACTTCTTAGATATTTTATTGTGATAGTTTAGCTCTTTAATGGAAATCTTATCTGAACCACATTGTAGCGGGATTTATTGTATTGTTGTTTTTTAAAAATCCCTTTGTATCTGTTTTTAAGATTGAACAATAAATAGTCTTGCTCCTTAATTATAGCTTACAGTAGTCATCACTGTGTTTCCAAAATGGGATATTCTATCGTAACATCAATTTCCCCCAAATGTAACTTGTTATTCTTGAATGGCAACACATAATCTTATATCTCACCAGAGCAATGCTAAAAAAGCCTGCTTGAAAGAATATTTATAGTGATGTGATTTAAGACACTGAGTGATTAAAACAAAGTTCATGGTTTACTATTTTTCTTCCAGAAACAGAAATGTTAGAAACTTAGCTCCAGTGAATTCTTCTGTTTTCAAGTTGTCCTGTTTATCAGTCAGTCATTTAGTCATTTCAGTAAGGAGTTAACTCTGATTTAGAAACAGATCTTTAAAAAAAAATCTCATCTTCAGATATTTAATTTCTTGTACCTTTTGAGCCTCCAGTTATGTGTAAGACTTTGTTTTTTCAAGTTAAAAGTGAACATTTCAGACTGCTACTAGTTTTTTGACAAATAGTTGCTCAATATGTATTCTCAGCAAGTGGCTTTTTCAGGGTATAAGAAGTCCAGTATCAGAACCAAGTATATTTTACTCAGGAAAATAATCTTTCCTGAATGACATACTTTCTCTTGAGTAAGAGTTTTGTAAATTATGCTGCATTTATTTGAGGTTTTTGAGAAGAGTATGAGCCTTTTTTTTCTTTGAAGGAAATGGAGTTTCTTTATCTTCATGAACTTTTATGTGTATAACCAAGGGACCTTAAGTGTAAGTAATAAAGGAGGTTTAGTCTGTTGCATAGATAATCACAAATTCCCTCTGAATGATCTCTCTGGATTATGTGGCGTGTGTGGATTTGAGGTTCAGCTTTTAATTTTCATCTCTGATTCTATTAAGTAAAATGCTCAGGTTGGACCTGCTTTTCTCGCATCAGTTGTTCCTAATTAATTGCATTGTAGTTTTGTCAGTTTATATGATGAATTTGAATCAATAATCAGGAACAGAGTTGATCAGATTATTGCTAGTGATTTTTATCAATAGATATCTTAATAATATGTTTGATAGTGGTAATACATAAAAACTAAATTATATATTTTTTCATCCTTCCACTATAACTAGTTTTTCCTCTGTTAATGTAAATTATGTATATGAGACCTGTGAAATTCTGTGCACAACATCCAGTGTGATTTCTCCTTCAAGTAATATACTCTTACTGTCAGCTTTAAAGTCGTATTATTACAGAGAATTGCAGTGGCAACAGCTAAAATATTACAGTTCTAACACAGAATGGTTTCACATTATTTCTGGACTTGGATTTTCCTATGATTTCTGTCTTTTCCTGTCTCTCCAGGTTCCCAGCCAGCCTCAGATAAGTCTTCCCAGCGACCATCAGAGAGCACAAACTGTAGCCCTGCACGAAAGAGGTCTTCATCTGAGAGTACTTCTTCAACAGGTAAGGGCTATTGTTTTAATAGACTCTTAAGATAATTTCCCATCTGTTACTTGTGAACAGATTTGGAAAATATATATATATTTTTTTTTCCTTTTTTGGCCTCGCCTTGCTGTGTAGCTTGGGAGATCTCAGTTTCCTGACCAGGGATTGAACCTCTAAGCCAAATCATAACCGCTAGACCACCAGGGAACTCCCTTACAATAGATTTACACTATAGACTACAATTTAAATTGCCTTGGAGTATAATACTATAGAAAAAACAAGTAAATGGTCCTGCAATATGAGAATAATAATGTATATTGAAAAAACAGGGCTTCTTTGGTGGCTCAGATGGTAAAGAATCCGCCTGCAAATGCAGGAGACCCGTGTTCGATCCCTTGGTTGGGAAGATCCCTTTGAGAAGGGAATGGCTACCCAGTCCAGTATTCTTGCCTAAGTTTAAAAAATTAGCCTGTCTGGCTAGTCCATGGGACCACAAAGAGTCAGATACAGCTGAGCGACTTAGCACCCACACATTGAAACAATAAAACAGTAGTCCCCTTTTACCCCTTTTATGACCAATTAAGCATACTCCATGAGATACAGTGATTTTATTTTTTTCTTCCAGTTTTATTGAGATATAATATGCTCTGTATAAAGTGTACAGCCTAATGATTTTACTTACTTATATCATGAAAGAGTCACCACAATAAGTTTAGTGAACATCCATCATCTCATACAGATACAAAATAAGAGACACATTTTTTCCTTGTGATGATAACTCTTAGGATTTACTCTCTTAACAACTTTAATATATAACATACAGCAGTGCTAATTTTACTTATGTTGTATATTGCATCCTTAGTATTTATCTTATAACTGAAAGTTTGTAGAGGTATAGTGATTTTGATGTAGTTTAAAGGGATAATTCAAAATGAATAGTTACAAAGATAGGCAGACACAAAAATAGAGATTTTGAAAGTTGAATTGAGATAATGGGGTATGTAATATAATGGGGACTGTAGATTGGAGCTATCTAATAAAGACTTAGATATATATAAAGTTGTCTAGTACAGTGATAGTTTCCAATAGCATTTATACATCTTTGAGATTTGTGAAACAATTTGAGGTTGTAAGAAGAACCTCTATTAATGTTTATTTCAAATCAACTGTTGAAAGTTGTCATTTATGTATTTTAATATATATAACCTCTTCATGGGGCTTCACTAGTGGCTCAGACAGTGAAGAATCTGCCTGTAATGTGGGAGACCTGAGTTTAGTCCCTGGGTTAGGAAGATCCCCTGGAGAAGGGCATGGCAGCCCATTCCAGTATTCTTGACTGGAGAATTCCACAGACAGAGGGGCCTGGCAGGCTATAGTCTGTGGGATCTCAGAGAGTCGGACATGACTGAGCAACTAACACTACACTAACCTCTTCATACAGTATAACATATCTGTATACTTTATACAATATACAGATTGTGCTCTCAGTTTTCTTCTTACTGATAGTATGTGTGTTTACCAAAAAAAAAAAAAAAATAGAGAATGATAATTGTCTTCTACCTTTTTAGAGGATTGGAGAGTAGGAAATGATGGAGTTTTTTTTTTTAATTAATTTATAAGTCGGAGGATAATTGCCTTACTATGTTGTGTTAGTTTCTGCTGTACAATGACATGAATCAACTGTAAGTATACACGTATCCCCTCTCTCTTGAGCTTCCCTCCTACCCATCCCCCATCCCTCCCCTTTAGGTCATCTCGAGCACCATGCTGAGCTCCCTGTGCTATACAGCAGCTTCCCACGATTTTACGCATGGTAGTATATATACATCAATGCTACTCTCTCAATTTGTCCCACTTTCTGTCACCCGCTCTGTCCACAAGTCCATTCTCTAAATTTGCATCTCTATTAGTAGGAAATCATTTTTAATTTATCAGTATTATCAGGCAAAATGGGGAGTGATAGTTTCATTCCCAGCAATGGGAGTTATATATGTAAAGCGGAGAGCAGTAACTTTAAAAAATTAAGGAGCCAGTGTGGTTGGAGTAAAGACAGCAACTGAATATGAAGCTGGAAAGGTATGTGAGGACCAGTCATGTAGAGTCTTATTGATAACACTTAGAAGCCTTTGAAAGTTTTAGCAAGGAAGTGACATATTATTTCTTAGCTTTCTGTCCATGTGGTTTTGCTTAGCAGATCATTTAATGACCTTTGATTGTGGTATATGGTCGTGTCCAACTCTTTATGACCCTGTGGACTGTAGCCCGCCAGGCTTTTCTGTCCATGGGACTCTCCAGGGAGGAATACTGGAGTGGGTTGCCATTTCCTTCTCCAGGGATCTTCCCAACCCAGGGATTGAACCTGCATCTCCTCTGTCTCCTGCACTGGCAGGCGAATTCTTTACCACTAGCGCCAACATCAGAAAATTTAATTTCTTCATCAGCATAAGGCCTCACTGTCAAATTATATCAATATGGTATTTAATTTTTATTTGATTATTATCTTCACCATATTTGAAATTTTTATTAGTACCATAGTGCCAAAGATACAGTGGAGTTGAAATAGCAATGATAGTTTTGTCTCATAGTACTTTGTGGTTTATACTACTTTGGGGAGACTTTTAAACTCTTTCACAATGCGTGACTACTTTTGATGGTATCAGCCTAGATCAGGGTTCAGCAAACCACAGCCTATGGACTAAGTGTTGTCCAAAGCATCTTTATTGTTCAGTCTTCAAGCTAAGAATTGATTTTACATTTTTAAAGGATTTTTTTTATTTTCTTAAAGGGAAAAAAAAAAGTATAATATGTGCAAGAAATTGTATGTGTCCTCAAAAGTCTTAAAATATTTACTATCTTTTTAAAGAAGAGGTTTGCCAACTCCCAAAGAAAAAAATGAGTTAGATTTCAATAAGAGACACACCTATGAAGAAAATCACCAAAATGTTTTATTTTAGTAAATAATACTTATTTAGGGTTACTATATGTACAGAGCACTGGGGATACAAGCATGAATAAAATAAGGTTCCTGCCCTCAAGGATTCAGACGTATTCACCAATTAAAAAGTTAAATTTTATAACAGGCCGGTATACAAAATGTTATGACACACAGAGGCACTCAACTACTAACCACTGACATACTGAAAATGTGACCTATATGCTACTATAATTTGAGTAGACGAGTGGGACAAGGACATGAAGTTGAGAAAGTAATAATGGATTTTATTAGATACGGTGTATTTTCTTATTTGACAGAATTGAGATTTTATTATAGATGCAGTTGGGAGCTATCAAAGGATTTTGAACAAGGAAAAGTATTTGATGTATCATATCAACCAGAATAAGCTAACTTTTGCAGTGCTAAAAAAAAAAAATCCCAGAATTTCAGTGACTTAAAACAACAAAGACATTTTTTGTTCATGCTGTTTGACCATGATGGTTCTGCTCCATGTTATCTTCTCTCTAGTATCGAGTCTGATGGAGCAGCTTCTATCTGTCTGGAGTGTTACTTGTCTTATGAAAAAGAGTGAAGGACCATAGTGATGCACTAAATAGCTCTTAAAAGTTCTGTCCAGAGGTAATATACATTACTTCTCACATTTTAGTGCCAAAGCAAGTCACATGATTAAGTCTTATGTCAAAGAAGTATGGGAAGTATAATCCTACCAAGGGAGGAGCAAGCAGATATTTATGAATAATAATATAATGTGCCACATGTGCATTTTAGAAAAATGCATAACATTACAGTATGGAGAATGGACTGTTGCTTGAGAAATGTGTAGAGACAGCAGATAATGGCTTTAGGTTTGGATATATTAAACTGTCTTTGGGTTATTGAGATAGAAATGTTAGCCATTTGGAAGGTGTGGTTTATAGTTTATGATGCTTGTGGTAGAGATACGGATCTAGCAGTGTGTATATAAACTTGAATCTGGCAGTGAATGAGGTTGCCCAGAGAGAAAGTGTAATTTGAAAAGATGACAGAGTTGGAGGTTTAAGATACGTTAGATTTGAGAAGAAAGTAGATTAAAAGATGTCAGTGAATGCCATAAGATTTTAAATAGTTTTTTTAATATAAAAAGTAAAGAGTACATGTCATAGAAGCCTCTTAATGTCAGATGTTATACGGAAGTCAAGAAAGGTGTAGACAGAAAGTGTAAAATGATTGGGGAAAGGATTTTTTGAAAAACAGATGTAAAGTTAGAGCAGTTTGGAAGCTTTAGGTGAGGAAAGGAGACTATTAGAATTCAGGTTACACTGAAATAAATTAGAGCTCTTTATTTCCACCAGTGTGGTAGATTAGATGTGCAGAGTAAACAATCTTCTTGATGCCTGAAACTAAATACAATGTGGGAAACATTTCTTAATACCTTGCTGAATCTTGAAATAAGTAAATAGAAAACCAGAAATGTCCAGAAAGCTTGATTCAACAAAAACAAATAGCATTAGAGGTCTTTGACACCTGCTTGAGTCCTAGTGATATTGAGCCTGCTTATTGGAACACATTCAGTTGATAAGAGACAAAGCGCAAAGCCTAGGACTCTAGCAGACAGAGGTTTCCATCAGATTTCCCTTCATGAATGTGTAACACCCTAATGGTGACTCCAGTGCAAGAGCAGATAGAAACAAATCTATCACAGAAGCTGGATCCTTATTTCAGTTTTAGCTTTGGGTGAAGCAGAAGAAAGAGTTCCTGAACACAAGCTCACACTCACCTTCTGTGTCTTGTGCAGATGTATATTGCCTGTGAGACAAAGAAAAATATGAATAAAATTTTGTTGTAGATTGGTAGTGCCTCCAGTTGCCTTGCAGAGCCAAAGGAAAATTTAATCTCTCTTCATTGTAAAGCTGAGTTTCTTTTTTGATTAGGTATCCTTGATCTTGGTTTACCTGGTATTTGCATTTACTCTAGCAACACAGGAATGCCAGCCTTTATCTTTGAATTGAAAGGCAGATGAATCAACCAGAACTATGTATATTCAATTTGTCCAACTTAACATTTTAAAAAGGAAGACAGCAAAATTGAAACGCTTAACAATGTATCATTACAGCATTTGGCATCAATCAAAAATTAATAGACATGCCAAGAAGCAAGAAAATATGACTAAATGAAATATGGAATAATAGTGGGAACTGGCACAGAAATAGTATGTGATGGAATTAACAGACAAATATATTAAAATAGCTATCTTTGAGGATTTATAGGAAAACATGAATATAGTGAATAGTGAATATGGAAACTATTTTAAAAATCTAGGGTTAACTTCTTTAGATGATAAATATCTGAAATGAAAATTTCACTGAATGGGACAACAGTAGATAGACACTCCAGAAGAAAAATTCTTTGAACTTGAAGCAATACTATTAAAATCTACCTAAAATGAAGTGTAGGGACTTCCCTTGTTGTCCAGTAGTTAAGAACACACCCTCCCAATGCAGGGGACGCAGATTGGATCCCTGGTCGGGGAACTGAGATTTCACATGCCTTGTGGCAACTAAGCCCATGCATTGCAGTTAGAGAAAGCCCACATGCCATGACAAAGACCCAGCACGGCCAAAAATTTTTTTTAAATAATAAAAATGAAGTGTAAATGTGGGGTAAGAAGACTGATATAAAATGAACGCGGTTTTATTAACTTGTGCAATATCAGGAAGGCCAACATACATAGGATCTGAGTCTTACAAGGAGGGAGTTAGGAATAAAAATCATTTGAAAAATAATCTTCCATAATTAATTAATAGTTTAATGAACGTTGTAAACCCATAGGTCCATGAAGTTCCACAAATCCTAACCAGGAAGATAATGCAATGATGTCTTTAAAATGCTGACAGGGAAAAAAAAAGTATCAGTTTAAAATTCTTGAACCAGAAAAATACCCTTCACAGATGAAGGCAAAATAAACATAATCAGAAAAACAACTTAAAAGATTTGTTGTCAGCAGGTTTACAGTACTAGAAATGTTCTTCACACAGAAAAGTCATGCTAGTTGGAAACATGGCTTTACCAAAGAATCGAAGCATTCCAGGAATTGTCAATAAGTAAATAGACAACACCCTGTTCTCATATTCTTTTGACATTCATGTGAAATTATACCAAGCTATTATCATATTCTGGGCTGTAAAGCTTCTTAATAAACTTTAAAAGATTGAAATCATATAGAATATATTTTAAGAACGCAGTGAAATTGAATTAGAATTCAGTAACACAAATAACTTGTGTTACTAAGTAACACAAGGTATCTTGACATCCCCCCCAAAACGTGAAAATTTAGCAACACATCTCTTTTTTTAAAAAAATTATGTATGTATTTATGACTGTGCTGTGTCTTTGTTGCTTCGTGAGCTTTTTCTGTAGTTGCGTCAGCTGGGGCCACTCTCTCGTTGAGTGCACAGGTTTCTCATCGCTTCTCTTGTTGTGGAGAATGAATTCTAGGACCCAGGCTTCAGTAGTTGTGGTTCATGAGCTCGGTATTTGAGGCACATGGCTTAGTTACTCAGCATTGTGTGGAATCTTCCTGGACTGGGGATCAAACCCACGTCTCTTGCATTGCCAGGTGGATTATTTACCACTGAGCCACCAGGGAAGCCCAACAACACACTTCTAAATACCGCATAAGTCAAAGAGGAAAGCACAGATAGGATTTTTTTTAATTTGTTTAAATATTTTATTTGTTTTGTTTATTTGTTTGACTATGATTGGTCTTTGTTGCTGCACAAAGGTTTCTGTAGTTTTAGTGAGCAGGGACTACTCTTCACTGTGCTGCGTGAGCTTTTCTTGGCAGTGACTTCTGTTGTTGTAGAGCACAGGCTGTAGGTGGGTACATTTCAGTAGTTCGATTCATAGGCTTAGTTACCCCCTCGCCATGTGGAATCTTTCCAGACCAAGGATCAAACCTATGTCTCCTGCATTCAGAGGCAGATTCTTATCTACTGTACCACCAGGGAAGTCCAGAAATATCTTTTAAATTGAATAAAAATGATAATACATAAAAATTTACAGGGTATAGCTAAGTCTGTGTTCTTAGCTTTATAGAGTTACATTATAAAATAATAAAGGTCTAGGTCAGTAGCCCAAACTCTCACCTGTAGGAAGCTAAAGACTATACAGCAAGTTAAACCCAAGTTAGGCAGAAGAAAATTTGACAAATACAAGAGTAAAAATAAATAGCGTAGAAAAATTGATGAAAGCTTATACTGGTTTACTGAAAAAATTCTTTTTTAATTTATTTTTTTATTGAAGGATAATTGCTTTACAGAATTTTGTTGTTTTCTGTCAAACCTCAACGTGAATTAGCCATGAAAGTGAAAGTGAAGTCGCTCAGTCATGTCTGACTCTTTGCGACCCCATGGACTGTAGCCTACCAGGCTCCTCCGTCCATGGGATTCTCCAGGCAAGAATACTGGAGTGGGTTACCATTTCCTTCTCCAGGGGATCTTCCCAACCCAGGGATCGAACGCGTGTCTCCTGCATTCCAGGCAGACACTTTAACCTCTGAGCCACCAGGGAAGCCCAAAAGGTATACATCTATCCACTCCCTTTTTTTTTTTTTTTGATTTATTATTGTTTTAAATGACAATAAAGTAAGAAAGAAATAGTACAAACAGCTTACTTTGGAAAATGTTAGACCACACAGAGAGAGTGGGACATATTGCACAAATTATTTATTTACCTTAATTTAGAGCAAAATGAATTTTGTACAAGTGTAAATTATATTATCTCAGAAGAGGTAACTCTCAAAGGTGTTTTTATTAGAATATTAAAAGAAAAGTTTGCATTGATATGTTGTAAAACTCCTTTTCAAACTAACAACAAAGCTTTTAAGAGTTGTAATAGAAAAAAAAATATCAACAGAAGCTCAATATGTTTCCATGCTACATATTAACAACAATGCCTAACACTCAGAGGTGATGCAAGGGAGAAGAGGAAAGGCAATTGAATTGGTGGAGAACACCCACAGAATTCCCAGAGCACACCTGATTAGCCAAGACAAACATTTTAGACAGAGCAAAGGTAAATGATACCTAAGGCATGGTTTCCATGATTAAGTTCCACTTTTAAGGAGTTGCTGGAGTTGTTCATTTAATTAATTTCTTGTTGAAGTGCATGCATTAAATGCCTTCAAGGATCCAAAAAGTCTGCAATATTTTTGTATCATCCTTTCTCTATAAACATTCTTTTTTGTGTGTGTGTGTGTAATAAAGTTTTACTAAAGTATAAAGGAGATAGAGAAAGCTTCTGACATAGGCATCAGAAGGGGGTAGAAAGAGTACCCGTATCCACTCCCTTTTGAACCTCCTTCCCATCTCCACATGCTGGCCTGTGAGGAGAGAGGCTGTGGTGATGGCTCCACCCCCTACACATGACTCAGCAGTATCGCCTGGCTTCCTTGGCTGCCTGCTGTCCTCCACAGGCGTTTCCCACCACAGTCTCCTCACTCACAGCAGCCCTCACCCTGGGATTGCTCCACAATCCCTAAACTCCAGCTCCCAGGTGCTGCGCTTTCCAGGGGACCTGCTTCCCTGTCCAGGGTATGTATGGCTGCAGCAAGGACTGTCTGAGTCTCATTCCACAGGTGTGAATGAGAATAGCCACAGATCAGCTGTTCCACTCCCAGCTTTAAATGTTTCTCTTCTGACTCAGACAGTTGCCCTAATGTGGGGATCAGACCCCTGCTTCAGTTCCCCCACACACCAAGGGGACCTCCAGTCCTACTAACATTCCTGTTTTTTCCCCTAGTTCCTTCTTCCTCCTACTGAGTTTTGCATGGTTCTGTATATTCTTTTCCTTTGGTCAGGTACTCTTGTAGCTGGTGTTCTGCATGCCCTTCTGTGTCTGAAGGTGTATTCCTTATCTGAAAATGTTTTTAAAGGTGTGAACTCTAGCCAAAAGGATTAAGAAAAAAGAAACTGAATTAACAGTATCAAGAATGAAAGGATATCACTGCAATTACTACATACCACAGGAGGCTAATAAGGGAGCGTAATGAGCAGTTTTTTGCCAATAAATTTGATAAAAAGAGAAAAAACATTTACAAACTCAAGAACAAATAGCCTAAATAGCCTCATATCTATTTAATAAATTCCACCTATAGTTTAAAACCTTTCTGTAATGAAAATTCAAAACCCAAATAGTTTTAATCATGAACATGCAAAGAAAAGAAGAATACTAATTATACAAAAACTATTCCAGAAAGTAGAAACATTTTCCCAATGCATTTTATGAGGCCACCATCACCCTGATTCTGAAACCAGGCAACACACACATTACCAGAAAACACAGAGTAGTATTGTTCCTATGCATGAATGCAAATGATACAAAATGTTATCAAATTGAATTCAATATGTTGAATGCTTAGCATACCACGTCCACGTGAGTTTATTCCAGAAACACAGGATTGGATTAACATTAGAAAATCCCTTATGAAATTAACAGTAAGTGAGAAAATTACAATTTTCTAAGTACCTAAAGAGAAAACATTTGACAAAATCTGACATCCATTTAAAAAGAAAAGCACCAATTCTTTCACATATTAATCAAACTAACAAAAATTAAACACAAAGAAAAGCTGTTAAAAGCAGCAAGGGAAAAGCAACAAGTAATATACAGGGGAAACCCCATACAGTTAATAGCTGGTCTTTCAACAGAAACTCTACAGGCCAGATGGGAATGGCAGGATATATTTAAAGTAATGAAAAGGAAAAATCTACAACCAAGATCTTGGATCTCATTCAGAATTGATGGAGAAATCAACAGCTTTACAGACAAACAAAAGTAAGGAGAATTTAGCACCACCAAACCAGCTGTACAACAAATGTTTCTCTAGGCAGGAAACACAAGAGAAGGAAAAGGCCTACAAACTCAAAACAATCAAGAAAATGCCAGTAGGGACATATATAGCAATAATTACCTTAAGAAGAAATAAACAAGATGAAAAGACAGCAGTAAGAATGGGAGAAAATAATTGCAAATGAAGCAACTAACATAGGATTAATCTCCAGAATACACAAGCAGCTCAACATCATGAAATCAACCCAATCAAAAAATGGACAGAAGACCTACTAAACAGACATTTCTCTGAAGAAGGCATTCAGATGGCTAATAAACACATGAAAAAACACTCAACATCTTGCATTAGAGAAATGGAAATCAGAACTACAATGAGGTATCCCCTCACACCAGTTAGAATGGCTGGCCATCATCAAAAAATCTACGAACAGTAAATGCTAGAGAGGATGTAGAGAAAAGGGAGCCCTCTTGCACTGTTGGTAGAAATGTAAATTGATACAGACAATATGGAGAACATTATGGAGATTTCTTACAAACTAGGAACAAAAGTAACATATGACCCACTACTGAGCATATATGCTGAAACAGGTTATATATGTATAATTGAAAAAGACAGATATGCCCACAATGTCCATTTCAGCACTGTTTACAATAGCCAGGACATGGAAGCAACCTAGATGCCCATCAAGAGATGAATGGATAAGAAAGATGTGGTACATATATACAATGGAATATTACTCAGACATAAAAAGCAATGAATTTGAGTCAGTTCTAGTAAGGGGATGAACCTAGAGCCTCTTATACCCAGTGAAGTCAGAGAAAAATAAATATCATTTATTAATGCATATATATAGAATCTAGAAAAATGGTACTGATGAGCCTATTTGCAGGACAGAAATAGAGACTTAGACATAAAGAACATACTTATGGACACAGAGGGGGAAGGAGAGAGTGGGATGAATTGAAAAAGAGTATCACTGAAATATATACAATACCATATATAAAATAGATAGCTAATGGGGAGTTGCAGTATAGCGTAGGGAGCTCATCCCGGTACTCTGTGACAATCTAGTAAGCTGGGATGTGGCGGAAGGTAGGAGGGAGTTTTAAGAGGGAGGGGACATGTGTATACCTATAGCTGATTCATGTTGAAGTGTGGCAGAAACCAATACAACATTGTATAGCAATTATTCTCCAATTAAAAATAAATTTTTAAAAACTGCCCCCCCCCAAAACCCCAATTCTTAGAAATAAAAGGCATACAGGTAAGACAGGAAGAAGAAAAAAATTATATTTACAGATAATTTGATCCATAGGAAGATTTCTAAGAAGTCTGTCAGAAAAAAGCTACTGCACCTAGAAAATGAGTTTAAGAAACGTATATAAGCTGAACATAAAATATATTTCTGCATACCAGCAATGAATAATTAGTAATTGAAATGTAAGCAAAATACCGTTTACAATTGTATTAAAAGTTATAAATATACAAGATCTAGATGATAAAAAGTATGAAGCATTATTGACAAAGGTTAAAAGATTAAACAGATATTCTAGATTAATCATTTGCTTGGAGGAATCAGTATTGTTAAAATGTCACTTCTGTCAAAATTAATTGATAGATTTAATGGAATTTCAATCAGAATTCCAGCTGGCTTTTTAAAATATGAAGTTCCAAACTCTATAATTTATATAGATACATAAAATATCTTAAAAAGTAAAACATGTATGCTCTTCTTGAGAACAAAATTAGAAGACTTCTACTGACTGATACAAAGACGTACTATAAATTACTCAAGACTGTTTTTGGTGAAAGGATATATAGATCTTTCAGTGCAACAGAATAGACACTAGAAAAACAGACATTCCCGTAGATTTTTAAATTGATTTTCTGCACATATACTGTATTTTTGTGGACCAGGGATAATCTTTTGTACCAAATGGTGTTGGAACTGCTGGATATACTTACGGAATAAAAAAAAAAAAAACCTTATACCATATGTAGAATTTAACTTGAAATAGAATATATACCTGTCTGTAGTTTCTCAAACTATAGAACTTTCAGAAGTACACTTAGTAGGAAATCTTTATGACCTTGGGATATTCAAAGATTTCTTAAGTAGGATAAAAAGCACGAACTGTTAAAGCAAAAAAAAAAAAATTAGATAAATTGAGCTTCATCAACTTTTTAAACTTTTGCTCTTCTAAAGACATTAAGAAAATGAAAAAACACAGAAGTAAAAAGAATTTGTAACTATGCATGGTAATGGTGATCATTTTGCAGTATATACAAATATCAAATCATTATTACTGTTGTACATGTGGAACTAATATATGTCCTATGTCAATTATATCTCAGTAAAACTTTAAAAAAAATAAAACAGAACAAACCAGTGAAGGTACCCAATAAAAATAATGGGGAAATTTTTTGAATAGCATCATTTCAAAAGACTGCTTATGAGTTGCAGTGAAGTACATGAAAATACTTCATGAGCCACAAGGCTCTGCTCGTGACTCAGATGGTAAAGAATCCGCCTGCAATGTGGGAGACCTGGGTTGATCCCTGGTTTGGGAAGATCACCTGGAGCAGGGAATGGCAACCCACTCCAGTATTCTTCCTGGAGAATCCCCATGGACAGAGGAGCCTGGCAGGCTGCAAAGAGTTGGTCACAAAGAGTTGGACACGACTAAGTGACTAAGCACACGTGAAACTATGCTCACTTATTAGAAAAATGCAATTAAATTCTTAATGAGATATTGTTTCATATATATTAGATTGACTAAAGTTAAAAGGAGCTTCCCTGGTACCTCAGTTGGTAACGAATCTGCCTGCAGTACAGGAGACCCAGGTTCGATCCCAAGGTTGGCAAGACCCCTGGAGAAGAGAATGGCAAGCCACTCCAGTATTCTTGCCTGGAGAATTCCATGGACAGAGGAGCCTGGTGAGCTACAGTCTATGGGGTCAGAAAAAAAAAGATCTTAATGACCCAGTTAACCATGATGGTGTGGTCACCCTTGTTGTAGAACTATGATTCTGCATGCCATGCAGTGTGGCCAGAAATAAAATATAGCATGCCCAGCATAATGTCCTAGATGGAGCAGACTGCAAAAACAAACACAAAAAAGAGAGGTAGGATTTCCCTGAGTCCCTCTGCAAATGCAGGAAACAAAGGTTCAATTCCTGATCTGGGAAGACTCCACATTTCACAAGGTAGCTAAACCCATGCACCACAACTACTGGACTCATGCTCTGGAACCCACAAGTCACAAGTACTGAGTTCACATGCTGCAACTTCTGAAGCCCAGCTTCTAAAGGTTGTGTCCTGCAACAAGAGAAACCATGGCAGTGAGAAGGCTGAGCACTGTAACAAAGAGTAGGTTCCCCTCGCCACAACTAGAGAAAGCCCTTGAAAAGTAACAAAGACTCAGCACAGCCAAAAAGTAAATTAAGAAAAGTTAAGGGAAAAAAACAACAGAGATTTGGCAGACTAGAATTTGGTAAGATGGAATTAATTTAGAAAGTAAGGTGTGAGGTAACCTAGGTGAGTGGCTCCGGAATGAAATTCCAAACAGTATACCCATTTTAAGACTCTGTTTTAAATTTATTCTTAAGAATGAAAAACCTTTGGTATTTCTGGGCAGTTGATGATAGGAAAGAGGAGACAAAAATAATTTTCAGAATTTTGAACCCAGGATTTATTCTTACACTTTCTTGCAATGTGGAAGCTGGGTTCCAAGGGCATCTGTCCTGAGAGAAACCCAGGTGAAAGCTGTGTTTCCTTTTCTAGCATAACCTTAGAAATCACCACATTCATATTTCCATCAAATTCTTTTTTCTAGAAACAACTCACTAAGGGTAGCTCATATTCATGGGAGGGGAATTAGATACTCTCACTTGGTATGAGAAGCATTAGAGGAGTTGTATACATGTTTTAATAGCCCTGCAAGCAGTTTAGGGCAGGGAGATAAGATTAGCTTGGTCTTGAGTTGTTGTAGTAGTATGAAGAAAAGTAGATAGGGCCAAGAAATCAAACTAACATAAGACAAAAATTTATGGCTTGTGGGGAGAATAAATTAGATTATTTTGTCTTGAGCGTAGATCAAATGATTCCAGCCACATGATTGGTTCTCAGTACATATAATCTTGAATAGTTGGCTTTATGGTATCATTTACCAAAAAAAGTAATCAGGAGGATTACTTTGAAACTATGAGAATAAGCATTTTCCCAGTGGGAAAGTAGGTCTAAAAGGTAAATGACAAGTATTAGGGATTAAGGATCTCTAAAGTTAGTTCAGTCACAAGTAATTGGAAGGTAATCAAAGTATGTTATCATAAAAACAGTGGAGGCAAGATTTTAAACAGTGGTGATATTAAAATATATCTGAAAGTAGGAAGCTTTCCCAAAGCTCTTAGATAGTCTCATCCACCAGATAGAGGGCAGTCAGATGAAGCAAGAAGAACTGAATCCGGCAACTCCAAAACAAAAACAACAGTTACAGAAAGTTAAAATGAAAAGACAGAGAATTTTGTCCCAGATGAAGAACCATGATAAAACCCTAGAAAAACAGCTAATGAAGTGAAGATAGGCAACCCTTCCAGAAAAGGAGTCAGAATAATGATAATGGAGGTGATCCAGGACCTCGGAGGGAAAAAAAGGAGAAGAAATGTTTAACAAAGACCTAGAAGAACTATAGAACAAACAAACAGAGATGAACAATACATAGGAAGGAATCAGTAACAGAATAATTGAAGCAGAAGAACAAATAAGTGACCTGGAAGACAGAATGGTAGAAACCAGTGCCACAAAACAGAATATAAGAAAAGGAATAAAGAGAAATGAAGATAACCTAAGACCTCTGTGACAAAATTAAGTTCACCAATATTTGCATTATAGGGGTCCTTGAAGGGGAGAAGAGAGAAAGGACCCAAGAAAATATTTGAAGAGACATAAATAGACATTTTTCTAAAGAAGACATACACATGGCCAAGAAGCTCATGGAAAAGTGCTCAACATCCCTAAGTATTAGAGAAATACAAATCAAAACTACAGCAGTCAGAATGATCATCATCAACAAATCTATAAACAACAAATGCTGGAGACAGTCTGGAGAGAAAGGAACCCACCTGCAATGTTGCTGGGAATGAAAATTGGTACAGCCACTGTGGAGAACAGTATGGAGGTTCCTTAAGAAACTAAAAATAGAACTGCACTATGACCCTGGAATCCCACTTCTGGTCATATACCCAGAGAAAAACATTGTCCAAAAGGACACACACACTCCAGTGTTCTTTGCAGCACTGTTTACAGTAGCCAAGACATGGAAGCAATCTAAATGTCCACCAACAGAGAAATCAATAAAGAAGATGTACATATATACAATGGAATATCACTCAACCATTACAGAGAATGAAATAATGTCATTTGCAGCAACATGGATGGACCTAGAGGTTGTCATACAGAGAGACGTTAAATCAGAAGGAGAATTATCATATGACATTCCTTATATATGAAATCTTAAAAGAAATGATTGTAAGAAATGAACTTAACAGAACTCACAGACATAGAGAAAGAACTTATGGTTGGGGGGCTTATGACTGGGGAAAGAGATAGTTTGGGAGTTTGAAATGGACACACACTGCTGTATTTTGAATGGATGACCAACAAGGACCTACTGTATAGCGAACAAGTGAGTGAGGTAGTGTGTGTTAGTTGCTCAGTCATGTCCAGCTCTTTGCAACCCCATGGACTTGCTTGCCAGGCTTCTCTGTCCATGGCATTCTCCAGGCAAGAATACTGGAGTGAGTTGCCATGTCTTTCTCCAGGGAATCTTCCCAACCCAGGAGTCAAACTTGGGTCTCCTGTATTGCAAGCAGATTCTTTACCATTTGAGCCACGAGGGAGGCCCGTGTAGCACGTGGAACTCTGCTTAAAGTTATGTGGCTGTGTGGATGGGTGGGGAGTTCGGGGGAGAATGGATACACGTATATGTATGGCTGAGTCCCTTTACCGTTTAGCTGAAACTGTGACAATGTTAATCGGCTGTACCCTAATAGAAAATAAAAAGTTTTCTAAAAAAGAAAAAATACAGCTAAAAGTTTGAAATTTTAAAAATACTGAATTTAAATGAGACAATTGGATATATTTGAAGGAAGATGTTGGTAATTTGAGAAAAATTTTCTTGTAGTCTGATGAGATTGTAATCTAGAGTGGCTAGAATTTGTAAAGGAATAACTAAAATGATATCACATTTTAAAGTCATATAGATTAGAAATCTATTGATTAACTTTGAAGAAGTATAACTGGTGATCACTTATAGTAAACTAGGCATCTTGGGAAGTGACCTATTATTTTTATAACATTGTAAAACTAATACAGCTTGCCAGAGGAAGTTGAAAATGTCCCACATTATTTATAGTCTTAAAAAGTTGCTATAGACACCAAACAAATACCACCAAATCGTTGGGATCACTAAGGTAAGGTTTATCTAAGACCATTTGTTTTTTGTTTTTGCTTTTTATTGTATATTTCAGACATACAACAAAGTGATTCGGTTAAGCTGGTAATCCCAAACTCCTAATTTATTCCTCCTCCCCACTTTGGTAACCATAAGCTTATTTTAGAGGTAAGACAACTTGTTTTCAAATCTTACCATCAACATGTATTCTTTCTGAAATAGTTTATCAAGGTGTTTTCTATCGTAATTTTAAACCTTTTCCCAAGAAGAGAATTTCTTTTATTCCTTTGCCCTTTTAAAACATTGTCAGAAAAAACACTGAACTGCCTAGGTGGCGCTAATGGTAAAGAATCCACCTGCCAATGCAAGAGGCACAAGAGTCTTGGGTTCAATCCCTGGGTCAAGAACATCCATCCTCTCAATGAGTAATTGGCAACCCACTCCAGTATTCTTGCCTGGAAGATCCCATGGACAGAGGAGCCTGACAGGCTATATAGTCCATGGGGTCACAAAGAGTTTGGACACAACTGAGCACACACTGTTGTATTATAGAAACATCGTATGTATTTAAAGTTTAGTTCTTTCTTCAATATTTAGCTGTCAAATCTCTTAACTGAACTTTTATTTTTAAAGAAATAAATTCTAGGGACTTCCCTGGTGGTCCAGAGGTTAGGAATCCACCTTCCAATGCAGGGCACGTGGGTTTAATCCCTGGTCGGGGAACTAAGATCCAACGTGCCATGGGGATCTAAACCTGTGTACCACAACTAGTGAAATGCCCGAGCACCGCAGCAAAGACTCAGTGCAGCAAAAATAGTAGTAATAAAGAAAGAAACTCTTCTTTCTGCTCTTCATCTCAGAGTAAAAATTGTTTTTTTACCCATGTATTATTAGGGGACTATGGGCCAACTTTGAACTTACTGTGGTTATTGTAATGTACCTTATTTGGGAAACAACTTGCCCGTGAAAGACAAATGCATATGATATTATGATACTCAATCTTGGTGTGAATAATACGGTGGTATTCCTTACCTTTTATCTTCTATAAAGTTATTTGAGTAACTAGTTGTGTTCAGTTTTTATCACGTGTGATTTGTTGTCTTATTTAGTGAATGGAGTTCCCTCTCGAAGTCCAAGATTGGTTTCTTCTGGGGATGACTCTGTGGATAGTCTGCTGCAGCGAATGGTACAACATGAGGACCAAGAGCCCCTGGAGAAAAATATTGATGCTGTGATTGCATCTGCTTCTGTGCCACCTTCCTCCAGTCCAGTCCACAGCCTCAGCAAGGAGCGAACCCTAGGAAAACCAGACAGCCTTCTAGTGCCTGCAGTCCCCAGTGACTCTTGCAGTAGTAGCATCTCACTCCTTTCTGAAAAGTTGCCAAGCAGCCATTCCCCCCATCATATTAAAAGAAGTGTAGTAGAAGCTATGCAGCGCCAAGCTCGGAAAATGTGCAATTATGACAAAATCTTGGCCACCAAGAAAAACCTGGACCATGTCAATAAAATTTTAAAAGCCAAAAAACTTCAAAGACAGGCCAGGACAGGGAATAACTTTGTTAAACGCAGACCAGGTCGACCTCGGAAATGTCCTCTCCAGGCTGTGGTATCAATGCAAGCATTCCAAGCTGCCCAATTTGTTGGTTCAGAATTAAATGAAGGCGAAGAAGGAACAGCACTGCACCTTGGTCCTGATACAGTTACAGATGTTATTGAAGCTGTTGTTCAGAGTGTAAACCTGAATCCAGACCATAAAAAGGGATTGAAGAGGAAAAGTTGGCTATTGGAAGAACAGACCAAGAAAAAGCAGAAGCCATTCCCAGAGGAAGAAGAAGAAGAGGAGAATGCTAAAAGGTAATTCCTCATTTAATGTTTCATTTGTGTAGAGGAAGCTAGCTTATGTGCAAATGTAACATATCTTTGCAGCTGAATCGTTCAGTTGATCTAGTAACCTTTCACTATGTAAGACCTGTTCTGTTCTAAGTGTTCGCATACTTCTGGTTGTCAAAATTATGAATAATTAATAAGAAAGGGGGAATGTAACAATCTAGCCAAGGCCATCACTATACAGATGAAGAAATCAAGACCCAGAAAGATTATGTTGTGTAACTATGTGAGCAGAATTATTTTTACTGTCAGACTATCTTATCTCCTCTGTGCTCTAAACTTGTCATCCCTGTCATCAAATAAATTTTTTAAGTCTTCATGCATGGTAGATTATTTTTTAATGGCTTCTTTTTTATGTTTTTACTTTTTCCCAAAAGGTGTAGGGCAGAAAGTCAGAAATCACCCCCTGAAAAGATCATTTAATCCTTTTGTTATATATCCAGTCAGATTCTTTCCCTGAAGATTATTTGATTTTGGTTTGTTTTTTGGTCTTGCCATGCAGTGTGTGTTATCAAACCTGTGTCCCCTGCAGTGAAAGGGCAGAGTTTTAACCACCGACCACTGTTTACAGAGGTTTTTTGTAGTTCTCTACGCATACATCTATAAAAAATACTTTCTTATAGAGATTTACATTTTTTTTCCTGAGAGAATATGTAGTTATAAATAAATCTGTGAAACTAGAAGTATACTGATTCAAGAGTTTAAATTATCTTTTCACATAATCTCAATTCTTCTCAAATCCTGTTCTTTTCATGGATAAGACTATTAACAGTATATTATGTATTTTTTTACTCTTCTTGATGCATTTACAAATATGTACATATGCAAGGCTGTTGTTCTGTGTAAATGATAACTTTTTATATATCTTGAAGATCTTGTAATTTAGTATATATAGTATGTTACTGCATGCTAAGAATATATAATAACTTAATTATTCTCCTTCAAAGGATTATATATTACTTTTTTACATACATGTCTTAAATCAGTTGAAATTTACTCTTGTATAAGGTATGAGTTAGTGCTGCATTTATTACCAGTTATTTATCAAGATTGCATATAATATGTAGTTTCTATAAGTTATATTCCCAGTAGATTTTTGTAGTTTTTTTAATTAAAATATTAAAAATATTTAGAACTGAATGAATATTGTGCTACATATTGAAACTTTGAAATGTATCAGAAGGGGTACCTAGAGGGTTATTTATAGCCAGTAATGCTTATGTTATTTTCAAGAATGCTGAAGATTGATGAATGAAGATATTATTGAACAAAACTGGTGTCTAGATTGCCTTTACACAGTAAAGCCAAACTACTGACAGCGGGTTGTGGTGAAGGAAAGTGTGCAGCATTTATTATAAGGGCACCAAGCAAGAAGTTAGGACAACTAGTGCTTAAAAAGCCTGAACTCCCTGGTGAGTTTTAGGAGAACGTTTTTAAAGACAAGGTGAGGGAAGAGCATCCCAGGTATATGATCAGCTCATGCACAGATCTCTGAATGGTTGGTTGATGGTGAGGGAACAGGGTGGTGTCAGAGGTTACATCATCAGTCCATAGGTGCCAGGAGGTCTGTGGTATTCAGGATCATCAAGTAGTAGTTAATTTCTTTAATCTGATGGTCGTTTTACCATCTATAAAACAACTTCAGGAAATGTGCATCAGATGCTATTTTCGACGTTAAGTTTAGAGAAAACTAAAGCAGAGGATATAAGGGAGCGATCTGTCCTGGGAAAGCCTCACAAGCTCCTGCTTGGTTGCAAAGAGTCCAGTTCAGAAATCAGAAAAATGAGAATAATTCCCAAAATGTGACGGACAGAGATAAAACATATACATTAAATTAACAAAATAAAACTAAGTTATAGTAGAGAGAATCACTGAAGACCAACATTAGTAATACTAATGATAATTAATAAAATATATAAACTTGTGGTAAGGTTGATCAATAAGGAAAGAAAAAGGTAATAATAAAATTAGAAAGTAAAAAGGAGTTAAACTATATATCAGAGATTAAAATATGACAACTGTAAGAACTTTATGCCTAGAAAATTATAAAACTCAGTTTTAGATATAGAATGGGTGAATATATAGAAAGAACATTGGTAATATTCCATGTTCTTGCCCAGTCATACACCACTTCCTTGCCAGTAGCTATAATCAGTCTCCTGATGTATACCTTTTTTTAATACCATTTAAGTATTCAGTGCTAGACAATACATTGATAGTTTAGTTTATCCTTCCCTGAACTTCACTGAAATGGAATTACATAGAATATATGCTTTTGTGCCACACCTTTTTTGCTCAACATATAAAACCATCTCTGTTTTTGCACGTAGTTGTAGTTACCTCTTTTTTGTTGTTATGTGTTATCCATTGTTTGTGTATAATACAAGTTTTCTTTAAATTACTAAAGTATAGATGATCCATCAATTTCTGCTGCACAGCAAAGTAACTCAGTTATACATATATATGCGGGGGGGGGTGTATATATATACATACACACATATGTATTCTTTCTCATCTTCTTTTCCATATTGTTTTATCACAGGATATTGAATATAGTTCCCTGTGGTATACAGCAGGACCTTGTTATTTATCCGTCCTGTATATACTGGTTTGCATTTGCTAATCCCAGACTCCCAATCCTTCTCTTCTCCACCCCTTCTCCCTCTTGGCAACTGCAAATCTGTTCTCTGTGTCTGTGAATCTTTCTATTTTGTAGATAGGTTCATTTGTGTCATACTTTAGATTCCATGTATAAATGATATCATGGTATTTCTCTTTCTCTTTATGACTTACTTCATTGAGTATGATAATCTCTAGATCTATCCATGTTGATGCAAAATGTAGAGTTTTCTGTTTTACTGTTGGGTTATTTTCAGCTTGACACTATTATCCGAAAATATTGCTCTTAACATTCCTCTAATGTTCACTGCTGGATAGGATACTAATTTCTCTAGGGTATATACCTAGGAGTGAAATAAAACACCTGATTTGCCCTAAGACTTAATTTTAAGCTATGGTTTATTCAGCCAGGGGCGTCCCTGGTTGCTCAGTGGTAAAGAATGTGCCTGCAAAGCAGGAGATGCAGGTAACTCCGGTTCAGTCTTTGAGTTGAGAAGATCCACTGGAGAAGGAAATGGCAACCCAGCCCAATATTCTTGACTGGGAAATCCCATGGACAGAGGAGCCTGGTAGGCTGCAGTCCATGGGGTTGCTGAGGGTCAGACACGACTGAGCGACTTCACTTTCAGTTTTCACTTTCATGCGTTGGAGAAGGAAGTGGCAGCCCACTCCAGTGTTCTTGCCTGGAGAATCCCAGGGACGGGGGAGCCTGGTAGGCTGCCGTCTATGGGGTCACACAGAGTGGGACACGACTGAAGCGACTTAGCAGCAGCAGCAGCAGCATAGAACTGAGTATAGAACTAGGTAAGAGAAACAAGATCCATGCATGCAAGCTTGCTCATATGACAAAGGTAACCCTACATATCAATAAAGAAAGAAAACTGTATTCAATAAATGGTGCCCCCAAAGTTTTTATTTTTATTATTTATACTTGTTTATTGGAGGATAGTTGCTTGACAATGTTGTGTGCCCCCAAATTTTATATTGCATAAGAATGGGAATGAAATTGGATTCTGCCTCTTTTTTTTAGTTAATTGTTTAAGTTTGGCTGTTGCTGCACATGGGTTTTCTCTAGTTGTGATGAACGGCAGCTACTCTAGTGCAGTGTGCAGGTTTCTCATTCCATTGGCTTCTCGTTGCAGAGCAGAGGCTCCAGGGCCTGCAGGCTTCAGTAGTTGCAGCACGTGGGCTCTAGACCTCATGCTCAGTAGTTGTGTTGCATGGACTTAAGTTGTCCTGGGGCATGTGGAATCTTCCTGGATCAGGGATTGAACCCGTGTCCCCTGCATTGGCAGGCAGATTCTCAACAACTGGACCACCAGGGAAATCCTGGATTCTGTCTTAATCCATGTGTAAAAATCAGTTCCCAGTTGGTTAAATAAATACATAGCATAAAAAGTAAACCTTCTTTTTAAAGTTAATACAGAATGAGGAAAACTTAATGACGTTCTTTGTTTGAAAGGATTTCATAAACAAGATATCAAAAGCAGTAAGCATACAGGTAAACACTTATATACTGATTATATTAAAATTAAGAATTTATCGGACATC
Organism: Bos javanicus; assembly: GCF_032452875.1. Taxonomy (NCBI): domain Eukaryota; kingdom Metazoa; phylum Chordata; class Mammalia; order Artiodactyla; family Bovidae; genus Bos; species Bos javanicus. The sequence goes on from NC_083870.1 coordinate 15,361,277, forward strand.
ATCCACGTTAAAGTATGAATACTTTCTACAAACTTGGAGAGGAAATTTATAACATAATTTATAAGTTTTGGTATCCAGAATATGTAATGAAAGGAGTGTTTCAAATCAATCCAGTATAATCTAGCAGTTACCTTTTATATAACTTAAAATTCTTACCCAGCTATCACCAGAATGCATTTTTTGTAAAGGTGTAGCAAGATTTATTATAATGTATAGAAACTGGAAATATCCCTGGTTGTTAACAGGAAAAGGAATCAGTATATAGTAGTTTTTCATGCAATGGACTATGATATGGTAATAAAAATTAGTGAATTATAACTGAAATGTAATGATAATAAATGAGTCTTAGAAACAAGATTTTAAGTGAAACAAGACCCTGAAAATTATGTACTAACTGATACTGTTTTTATAAAGTAAAAAAAAAACCCATGAAAAATAAACAACATATTGTGTTACTGTAGATAAATATATCATAAAACCATTTTTTTTTTTTGGCCATGCCATGCAGCTTGTGTGATCTTAGTTTCCCCATCAAGGATTAAACCTTAACCATACCAAGGGAGCCTCAGTGCCAAGTCATAACCACTGGACTGCCAGGGAATTCCCATAAAGCCATATTTTCAAATACCTTACCTGTCTTCTTTCTCTTTTCTTTCCTGAAGAATTCAATCTTAAAGCCATTAAATAAGTATCTATCTGGGATGTGGAAACCATGGTGATCCTGAGCTGGATGTTAGAGCCTTAATGATGTGAAGACTTGGGTTATGGGATGAGGGAAAGAGAATATCAATCCAACCTAAGTTGTCAAAGCCCTCGTGGAATGAGAAGGACACTCTTGTAATGAGAGTGCCCAGTTTGGGGTATCAGGGACCAGTAAGGTTAGGAGGTATTCATCCTGCTGCTGCTAAGTCACTTCAGTCACGTCTGACTCTGTGCGACCCCATAGATGGCAGCCCACCAGGGCCCCCCGTCCCTGGGATTCTCCAGGCAAGAACACTGGAGTGGGTTGCCATTTCTTTCTCCAATGCAGGAAAGTGAAAAGTGAAATTGAAGTCGCTCAGTCGTGTCTGACTTTTAGCAACCCCATGGACTGCAGCCTACCAGGCTCCTCCATCCATGGGATTTTCCAGGCAAGAGTACTGGAGTGGGGTGCCATTGCCTTCTCCTAGAACTCCTTAATAAGAATTTTTAAAAGTCTATTAGTATGTATTTTCATTTCCATCATAAACCCCCAAGGTGATTCTGATATATTTGGTCTATAGCTAGAACTTGGAGAAACATGGCACTTGAAGAATTTATATATGTAGAATGTATATCTGAGAAGGCAGTGGCACCCCACTCCAGTACTCTTGCCTGGAAAATCCCATGGACAGAGGAGCCTGGTAGGCTGCAGTCCATGGGGTCGCAAAGAGTCGGACACAACTGAGCGACTTCGCTTTCACTTTTCACTTTTCATGCATTGGAGAAGGCAATGGCAACCCACTCCAGTGTTCTTGCCTGGAGAATCCCAGGGACAGCGGAGCTTGGTGGGCTGCTGTCTATGGGGTAGAACAGAGTTGGACACGACTGAAGCGACTTAGCAGCAGCAGCAGCAGCAGCAGAATGTACATAGACACATGTAAGCAGGAAAGCAGATAACATTTTTGAATGAAGGAAGAAGAAGCATAGGGTAAGATGAAAGAAGTAAAAATGAATCTGTCTGATAAGGAGAATAGGAAAACATAAATAATAAAATATGAAATTCGTCTATCTGTCTCATGACCAAGTAAGATTTCTCCCAGGTATATAAAACTTGTTCAACATTCAAAAATCAGTCAATGTGATTCATTACATTAATGAGTAAAGAAGTAACATCACATGGTCATAGCAATAAATGCAGAAAATTTTTTTACAAAAATCTAACATGTTCATGATTATAAACTTAGAAATCTAGGAATAAAAAGAAACTACCTCAACCTAATAAAAGCTGTATGTAAAAAACCCAAAGCTGACAGCTTCAGTGGAAAAAGAGCTTTTCCGCTATTATCAATAACTAGGAAAGGAAGTGAAGTGAAAATCACTCAGTCATGTCCAGCTCTTTGCAATCACATGGGCTATACAGTCCATGGAATTCTCCAGACCAGAATAGTGGAGTGGGTAGCCTTTCCCTTCTCCAGGGGATCTTTGCAACCCAGGGCTCAAACCCAGGTGTTCTGCATTGCAGGCAGCCTCTTTACCAGCTGAGCCACAAGGGAAGCCCAAGAATACTGGAGTGGGTAGCCTATTCCTTCTCCAGCAGATCTTCTCAACCCAGGAATTGAACTGAGGTCTCCTGCATTGCAGGTGGATTCTTTACCAACTGAACTATGTGGGAAGCCCCCAAAGAAAGGAGGCCCACTTCAATTCAACATTGTGTTGAAATTCCTAACCAGAGCAGTTAGGCAAGAAAAAGAAAAGTCAGCCTGTGTTTGGGGGTTGAAAGACTTAAGATATCAGTGCTACCCAAAGTGATCTACAGATTCAGTGCAGTCTGTCAAAATCCCTATGATGTTTTGTGTGAAATAGAAAAATCCATCCTAAAATTCATGAGGAATCTCAAGGGAGTCCAAATAGCCAAAACAATCTTAAAAGAACAATGTTGGAGGACTCACACTTCTAGATGTTTTTCTTTTTATTGTCCATTTTCATCATCTAGGACCTTTAACTCTGATATTTAAGTGATGAGAGCAGACTTTTGTCTTACCCTTTATATTATGGAAATTGTATTGAGCCTTGCACTAAGTGAGAGGCAAAAAGAAAATCTAGAAAATTCCCTGATGTGTCATTGCTTTGGTCCCAAGAGGCCCAGCCAATCTGTGTGCTTATGTATATTTTATAAATATAATTTCCAAGGATTTTAGTTTTGCTTAATGGGAGGATAGGTAGAAGTGTCTATTTCATCCTTGCCTCGAACTGTATTCACCTTAATTTTTAAAGGTGTTTTTGATTGATTTAAAATTCTCTTTTGACAGGCTCCACCCTTCCCCTCCTTTAAGCAATTATAGATGTGTTTTCTTGCCTTCTAGCTTGCATTATTTGAGACATGAAATCTGCATTCATTCTTATTTTTGTACTACTGTATATAGATGGTGTATTTTTTCTCTTACTCCTTTTATTTTCTTTGTCAATACTTTCCAACAAGTTTATTATGATATGCCATACTTGTTTTAGCTTATATTGCTTATGGTTTGTTTAACTTCTTGGAACTTTGGGCTCTTTTTATCAAATTTAGAAAATTTTGGTCATCGCTCTCTTTTTTTCATTCTGAATTTTTTAATATTATAAATGTCACATTATTGTGTGTCTGTTTCTGTTCTTTTTTATAGATTTGATTTTATTTTAGTCAGTTAAATTACTTGTGGATAGGTCTGGATTCTTTTGAAGATAATTTTTAAGCTTTATTAGGACTGGTTTTACTCCAGAGATAGTTGTCATGCAGAGATGGATAATGTTACCTTCTGGGATCTCTATTGAGTGCCCACGGTGTTGGGCAGTGTCTTTCACTCTCCCTAGTGGATTCTGAGTATCTGTCATCATGTGTGAGCTCTGGAAATTGTTTGGGTTGTAATATTCTAGTGGTTCTTTGTCCAGCCTTATGGAATTTCACCTTGCACATATACAAACCTAGTACTGATAGATAATGTACTAAAGAAGACCCTTACACAGATTTCTAAAGTTGTTTTTCTCCTTTACTCTCTCCACTCCAGTACTCTGCCTCATGAATTCTAACTATCTCAGTCCCTCCATAGTCTGATCTCTCTTTTCAGCTCATTACGTTGGCCATTCTCTGCTTTGGGTCTACTCCCTCCACTTCAGTTGTTCTTATAAAGGCAGATTATCTCTTTCTATTTTTTTTTTCCAATTTTCTCAGGAATCACAGTGCTGCAATACAATGTCTGATAATTGTTTCATAAACTTTCTCCAGGTTTATAGTAGTTTGCTGTGTTTCTGTTAGTTTCTATCAGGAGGACAAATCTGGTATCTGTTACTCCTCCATGACCAGATGAGGAAGTCCCCATATCTCTTTTTTTTTTTAATTGCTGTGATGTTTTTTTAAATAGATAATCATTTGTAGGAAAAAAAAAATTCACCGTGAAATTATCTTTAAACTTCTCTTTCTAGCTTTACTGAAGCAGCAGTTGAGATTCCCAGTCCTCCTGAAACCCCAGCCAAACCTCCCGAACCTGAAAGTACCTTGCAGCCTGTGCTTTCTCTCATCCCAAGAGAAAAGAAGGCCCCACGTCCCCCAAAGAAGAAGTATCAGAAAGCAGGGCTGTATTCTGATGTTTACAAAACTACAGAGTAAGTAGTGGTACCTGTCAGCTGACATCCTTTGAAGACCTGTTATTCTTCCATGTTTTAAATAATACTTTGAATATCAAGGAAAAAAAACCCAATACAAATGTAATATACACAAATACAAATCTCATCACAAGTACCTCAGTGTTCACTGTACTTATGATATGTTTTGGGGGGCTAATTATTTTCCCTGATCTTTTATCCTCTCTCTGCCTTTCTAGATTATATTTCTATAGTTTGGATTCTAATAGTGCCTTTTTTGTTAACTGAAAATAAGAAAGGAAGCACTGTGCATGTATCTAAAAATAATCTTGATGATTTTCTACACTCATTCCTCATTTGATTCCTCACTTGTTAAATGCCTTCTGTGTTCCAAACTATTTGCCAGAGGAGTAAAGTACTCCTTACTTTTAAGAATTTCATATTCCCTTGGGAAAGTACAGCTTAAATAAGTCCTCTGATTGAGAATTTTTAAAAACCCAAAGAGCTATCAATTAACTATATCATTGAGTAAGAAGTGGTTCACAGGAGTATAGCAGAGTTTGGTTTTGGAGGTTCAACAGTCTGCAAGATGGAATAGGGCATTTCAGTTAGATAGAATATCATGTACCAAGACACATACTAGGATTCAGAAATTTTTCATATATTAAAACAACTCAGAAGTTCACTTTTTCTGAAATGTAATGGTGTGGAAAGTAAGCATTGTGTGATAGAGACCACAAAACCATGGATTTTACTGACTCAAGATACTTACCCCACTAAGCTACATGAAATTTAAAATGCTGTTTTTTTAAAAAAGGAAGTGAAAAGTGCAACTTTGTGTTTTAAGATGATAACTCTGGCTGCAGAGTGGAAAAATGAATGAGGGAGTTACTAATGGCAGAAATTGACAATAATCGTCAAAGGTCATGAGGTCTGAATTTAGTCAAGAAAGGAATGAAATTGAAAGAGGAACAATTATGTTTTAGAGATACATTTGATGTGGTTAAAGTGATCAGCATGTAAACCACAGCACTTTATTTTGCATTGAAATGACCTTTCATTAATTTGTCATCGAGATATCATATAAATTCTTTGAGTCCATTTCTGCTGCTTATGTTGTGAAAATGTTTTATTAAGCTTACTTTCAGCAGCCAGTGATAGGAAATCCTCATAAATAATCAAGACTTTTTAAAGATAAACATTTATTTTCCTTTAATTTATAAGAAGTTGTGAAGTACACAGTTCAGAGTTAACATGCTATCTTCACAGTATCTTCAGGGACCTAGACTCCTTTTATTCTGTTCTTCCATTTCAGCACGAAGCTTGCGTTCCTATGGTTACATTTTGTTCTGGGATAACTATCATAAAGTCTTCATTGCAGAAAGTATAAAAGAGGAAAGGGAGTAAAAAACATGTACCTTCTTTGTAAGGAAGCCTTGTGAACTGAATGTGTCTGCCTCAAATTTCATATATTGAAGCCCTAATCCCTAGTGAGGTGATATTTGGAGATGACAGCTTTGGGAAGTAATCAGATCATGTGGTGGAGTCCTCCTGAATGAGATTAACACCCTTATAAAGAGAGACAGTGGGAGAGATGATTTCTTTCTCTCCCATGTGAGAGTACAAGAAAGCAGTGTCTGCAAGCCAGGGAGAAGGCTCTCACTTAGAACTGAACCCTGATCTTGGACTTCCCATCCTCCAAAACAGTGGAAATAACATTGTTATTTAGACCAGCCAAGTCTATAGGTAATTCGATATAGCAGCTAATCTAAGAAGGAAACTTCAAAACCTCGTAGCTACTAACCAAAATATAGACATGTAACCACACTTCCGCCACAGGGAAGGCTGAAAAGTAATAGTCATTGTTTCAGATGACAGTGCAGAAAAAAATTAGCATTCTGTCATTACAAATAAGAAAATGAAAATATATTTTGGGAAGATCTTACACAGTTAGATTTTAAAGCAGTGTTTTTCCTGAATAGAAAAGCAGATATGTGTGAAATTTTTTGCTAAAATTTAAGTCTTACTTTTTTACTAATGTGCTTTTCCTGGATTAAATTCTGAAAAATGGGAGATTAATAATAAAATCAGTCTGTGCCTCAAAAGACCAGTATCATCAACTACATCAGTGTTTTAAAATGTCTTTAATCAGGCAAAAGTCTTTCACTCTGGAAAGGACCTCGTTTATGTTAGAACTTGTTCTTCATCTCATAGAAATAAATAGTAAGAAAATGGTTTATTGGGGATTTTTTAAAAAAACATTTGTCAAATAATACATGTGTGCATTTTTAAAAGCTACAAAGCCAATATATTCTTGTGGGCTGGCTGCTTTTTATTGGTAACAGTTAGGGTGTAAGTTGTTTGTTTTGAAAAAAATAAACAATTATTTAGAACAGTTTTAGGTTCACAACAGAATTGTTGGAAAGTACAGAGATATTGCATATATCCCCTATCCTTATGCATGCACAGCATCCCTGCAATGGACATCCTACACTACAGTGGTACCTTTTTGACAATGAACCTGCATTGACACAGTGTCACTCAAAGTTTGTAATAGACATTTGGGTTCACTTTTAGTGTTGTACATTCTGTGGGTTTTGGTAAATGTAGAATGACAGGTATCTACCATTGTAGTAGCACAAAATAGTTTTGCTGCCCTAAAAGTCCTCCATGCTTGAGAAATTTGGTTTTTTTGGTCACAGAATGGTACAAGACAATTACAAGTTTATTCTTTTTTGTATAAATCATTATAGGTTTTAAAAAGTTGGGAGGGGAGAGTGTGAGTCGATTAAAACTGAATCAAGATAAGACCACACTATCAGTATGGAAGATGAATTAGATGAGGAAATACTAGAAGTAAGACGACTATTAGGATGTAAGAAGACTATTAGGAAGCAGGTTATACTCTGTGGTTTTCCAGGATAGATCTAATGTGATAGCAGTGGCTAGATGTTGGAAAAGGTGGACTCTTGAAATTTTTTGACATTAATATTGAAATGAATTAAATACTGATTGGTTGGTAGGGAGTAAAGGATGGGGCTAGAGTCAATGATTCTTGCCTGGAAAATCTCATGGGTGGAGGAGCCTGGTAGGCTGCAGTCCACGGGGTCGCAAAGAGTCAGACACGACTGAGCGACTTCACTTTCACTTTTCACTTTCATGCATTGGAGAAGGAAATGGCAACCCACTCCAGTGTTCTTGCCTGGAGAATCCCAGGCTCGGGGGAGCCTGATGGGCTGCCGTCTATGGGGTCGCACAGCGTCGGACACAACTGAAGCAACTTAGCAGCAGCAGAGTCAGTGATGATCCCAATGTTTTGTTTTGTATTCCTGGGTGTACTGGATGAAAGTGGTATGGCCAATATTCCTTGGATTAAGTGAGCCTCTATTACCATGAACATGACTTATGTACATGTACGTATATAGGCACCAAAAAATGTCTTTGCTTAAAGCAAATCAAATTTATTTTATAGTCCCTGAGGTCCGAAGTCTGAATTGAATCTCTCTAACCTAAAGTCAAGGTGTTAGCACAACTGTGTTCCTTTTAGCCGCTCTAGGGTAGAATTCTTTCTCTTCCCTTTGCAGAATCAAGAGGCTACTCGAATTCCTTGGCTTGGGGCCACTTCTGTCTTCAGAACCAGCAACAATGACATTGAGATCATTGAGGTTGAATCCTCACATTGAATCACTTCAACCTTGGTTGTTTTCACTTTTTTTTTTCCACTGACTCTGCCTCATTTGTATTCTTCTTCCATTTATAAGGACCCTTGTGATTAAGTTGGGCCTACCCAGATAATTCAGAATAATCTCTGTATTTTAAAGTCAACAGATTAGAAACCTTAATTATATCTACATATTCCCAGCTTCTGGGAATTTTTATTTGAGGAGGAGGTTGTATATTTTTGTGCCTGCTATACACTTCTAGCTTATAGGATTTGGAATGGGGTATGGGGTTTTCACTTCTTATTTTTTATGTGTCTTTTATATATCTTGTAGTTGTAAAAATGCTATATTACTTTTGGAATTTAAGTTTTATCTAATAGAGATTTTAAAGAAAATGAAATACCAGATATACTTCAGGTGAATTGGAGAGTGAACTTTAGAGTGTACATTATGGTAAAATAGCATAATAAATATCGAATATTAACACTACTTTGAAAGGGAGCTTCTGGTTCTTTTGTTGGGGGAGGTTTCTGCTTTTAGTTTAGTCACTGTCACACTGTTTTGGGTGGATTACTTAGTTTCCCTGGGAATGGTAAAAATGAAACTTGATATATAAAGTGAAGCTATTGAACTGTATGTGGTTCATGGGGTCACAAAGAATCAGACACGACTGAGCGACTGAACTGAACTGATTGAACTACATAGTTCATATCTTAAGACTATCCTGACTCAAAAATTGTGACTTCTATGTTTTATAAAAATAAAACATATGCTTTCATATGCTTTCTTTGATTTATAGGCTCCTTTTGAGTACTAAATCTGTTATAGGAAATAGGATAACTATAAATTTCAGGCTTACAGAACATTGCTTGTTTGCAGGGGAATTAATATATGTGTAAAATATAGATGTATTTATTATATATTAATACTATAATATTTATATTATGTGTGTAATACATAATGTTTATACTTAGCTGTCATTTCCTCAAAATAATACGTATCTTTGGAAATAAAATGAAAGCATGGTACCATTTTGTATTTGATATATTATTTAAATTTTTAGAATGCTTTCATATTAAATCTGTGGGAAACAGTAAAGTAGATGGTTACTATCTACTGTTTAAGAAACTGACACAGAAAAGTTAAAGAACTTAAGTTTACAAAATTTATCATCAAAATAATTATTGGGGTTTTTAATGCCTAGAGGTTCCACCAATCTTATTTCACCAGTAAATCATGCTGCTTTTCAGAAACTGAGGTTCAAGGGGTACTGGATTAAAATTTCTTTGTTATAGATAATCTCATGGTTACGGTTGGATTAAATTCCAGAATATGGTTCATTTTCCCCTGAAATTCTTTAGGAACATTGTAGGTCTAAATTCAGCTTAAATAGGAGGGCAGACTGGATGAATGCAAACCTCACACCATTCCTATTTAGTATCAATAGAAAGTCATGCCTGCGTGCTTAGTCGTGTCTGACTTTTTTGCTACCTCATGGATTGTGGCCCACCAGGCTCCTCTGTCCATGGAATTTTCCAACCAGCAGTACTGGAGTGGGTTGCCATTTCCTCCTCCAGGGGATCTTCTCGAACTAGGGATCAAACCTGTGGCTCCTGCATTGGCAGGCAAATACCCACTGAGACACCTGGAAAGCCATGGAGTAGCAATAGTTTTGAATTTCTATTGTTAATTAATAAACTTTTTTAAAGCAGTTTTAGGCAAAATAGAGCAGAGAGTACAAAGATTCCCATATATACCTTGCCCCCATCCACACTCAACTTCCCTCATTTCAGCTAGACCTAATCCTTCATTTGACACATGTTAAAACCGAAGCTAATAAAAGGTTAAATGACTTGCTGGAGTCCCGCAGATCATTTTTAGCAAAACAAGGTAAAAATTTCAGTTCATCTGATTTTATCTTAATCGCTAAGAAAGCAAAAATAATGGATGTTTATTTATTGAGGTATAATTGAACCACAAAATTATATTGGCTTCAGCTATACAACATGATTAGGTATTTGTGAATCTGCAAAATAATCACATAAGTGTAGTTAAATATCTGTTACCATTGTTGTGTCCGACTCTTCAACCCCATGGACTATAGCATATCAGGCTTCCCTGTCTATCACCAGCTCCCAGAGCTTGCTCAAACTCATTTCCATCAAGTTGGTGATGCCATCCAACCTCTCGTCCTCTGTCGTTCCCTTCTCCTCTTGCCTTCAGTCTTTCCCAGCATCAGGATCTTTTCTAATTAGTCATTTCTTCACATCAGGTAGCCAAAGTATTGAATCTTCAGCAACTGTCCTTCCAATGAGTATTCAGGACTGATTTATTTTTGGATTGACTGGTTTAATATCCTTGCAGACTGAATAATAGTCCATTATTTATGTGTGTGTGTCTATATATATTGGAGAAGGAAATGGCAACCCACTCCAGTATTCTTGCCTGGAAAATCCCATGGACAGTGGAACCTGGTAGGCTACTGTCCATGGGGTCGCAAATATATATATTTATATCACATTCATCTCTCAGGAGACACTTAGGTTGTTTCCTTATCTTCGTTATTGTAAATAACACTGTAGGAAACATGAAGGTACGGTGATCTTTTCAAGATAGTTTTTTTTGCTTGCTTCGGATTAATACCCAGAAGTAGAATTGTTAGATCATTGGTAGTTCTAGTCTTAATTTTTTGAAGAACATCCTTACTGCTTTCCATAGTGGCTGTGCCAGTGTACATTCCTACCAGCAGTACACAAGGATTCCCTTTTCTTCACATCCTCACCAACAATTGTTATTTCTTGTCTTTTTGATAATAATCATCCTGACAGTTTGAAGGTGATAGTTCATTGTTGTTTTGATTTGCATTTCCCAGCCAATACTTTAATGTACCTGTTGGTCTTCTGTATGTCTGCATTGAAAAAATGTCTATTCAGATCACCTGCCCATTTTTAAATAAGATTGTTTGTTTATTTGTTTTTGCTCTTGAGTTGTATGAGTCCTTTTTAAATTTTGTGTATTAACGGTTACCCTATCAGATATAATTTGCAAATATTTTCTACCTTTAAATAGTTTGACTTTTAATCTTGCTTATGGTTTCCTGTGCTGTGCAGAAGCTTTTTAGTTTATCTTTGCTTTTGAAGAAGCCTTTGCTTTGGGTATCAAATCCAAAAAAAAAAAAAAAATCATAATCAGGAAATGTTCCAAGTAAAAGTTTTTAAAACAAAAGTAGCTTCATGTTTTAAAATTTTTAATTAACTATATTGTGGTTAAATATACATGTCATAAAATTTACTATTTTAATCATTTTAAGTGCACCATTCACTACCATTAAGTACATTACCTTGTTATGCAAACATCACCACTGTCCACCTGCAGAACTTTTTCATCATCTCTAACTGAATTGTTTTATTTCTAAAATATGAAACTAGTATGATTTTCCAGATGGCTTAGTGGTAAAGAATCCGCCTGCCAATGCAGGAGCCACAGGAGATGCAGGTTCAAGCACTCCGTCCAAAAGATTCTGTGGAGTACCGAAGTGTGATGATATATGCAAAATGACTGGCAGGCAGTAGACACTCAAGAGTAAATCTTAGCTGTTTCTTCTGCATCTTACTCTTCCAAACAATTGTTTCATATCTCCTAGAGTATGTTTTCTATCCTCTTTTTTTTTTAAGTAAACAGTTTTATTGAGATGTAATTCACGTATACAGTAACCTATTTCAATGGTACAGGTCATCAGTTTTTGGTATATTACATTATTAATTTTTTAAATTCTGAAATACTTACAAAATTTGGCGTTTTAGCCATTCTTAAGGTTATATTTCAGTGGCATTAATTCACAGTGTTGTATAACATAACCACTATTTCCAAAATTTTTTCATTACCCTAAATAGAAACTCTTTAATAGTTAAGCAAAAACTTGCACTCCTAAAACTCTCCTCAGCCCATCATAATGTCTCATGTACTTTCAGTCTGTATATTTTGCCTCATCTGGGTGCCCCATGTTAGTGGAAACATACACAGTATTTGTGCTTTGGGGTCTGGATTATTTTATTTAACACAATGTCTCTGCTGCTGCTGCTGATAATGTCTCTAACTTTCATTTATGTCATAGCATATATCAAAACTTCATTCCTTTTTATGGTTGAGTAATACTCCATTGTACATACATACCGCATTCTGTTTATTCATCTGTTGATGAGCACTTGGGTTATTTCTGTCTTTTGACTATCATGAACAATGCTACAGTGAACACTGGCATACGTTTATCTGTTCAGGTTCCTGTTTTCAGTCCTTCATGTATAAACTTAGGGGTAAAATTGCTAGATCATACGGTGATTTTATATTTAGCTTTTTAAAATACCACCAAACTTTCCCACAGTGGCTGCATTGCACCACTGAGTGTTCATCATACAGTTAATTTACTGATTTGCAATCTTTCTACTCTGTTAATTTGTTTTCACATATAAATTTTCCTCTTAGCACTGCTTTTACTGCACCACATAAGTTTGGTTTTGTCCTATTTTTGTTTCCATTCATTTCAAAGTATTTTCCAATTTCCCTTTTGATTTTTTATTTGATCCAGTTGCTTACAAGTATGTCGTTTAGTTTCTCATGTAAGTGAATTTTTCAGTTTTATTTCATATCTAGTTTCATTCCTTTGTGATCAGGAAAGATATTCTGTATGGTTTTAATAATTTTTGATTTATTGACTTCATTTGTAGCCTAACATGGTCTTCCTGAAGAATCTTCAGTGTGCACTTGAGAAAACTATGTAATCTTGTGTTTTTAGGTGGAATGTTGTTTCTGTTTCCGTTAGATCCTGTTGGTTTATACTGTTGTTCTGATATTTATTGGTCTTGTATGTGGTTGTTCTAACATTTATTGAAATTGGTAAGTTGAAATTTGCCAACTGTTACTGTACAAGTGTCCATTTCTCTCAAATTCTGTCCGTGTTTCCATCATATATTTTGGATCCTCCGATGTTTGATGGATTTTTTTAATATATAATTGTTATAACTTCATGGTGAATGGGCTCTCTTGTCAATATTTAATGTTCTTCATTGTCCTTTGTAACTTTTTTTTACTTAAAGTCTCTATTTTTTGTTCCTCTCTTTGGATCTAAAGTGAATCTCTATACATAGCATGTATGTAGTTGGATCATGCTTTCTATTCATTTTCTTCCTCTGTACCTTTGATTGGAAAGTCTCATCTATTTACATTTAAAGTAGTTACTAATAAGGAAATATTTATGCTTGTCATTTTGTTTTCCATATGTCTTATAGCTTTTTGTTCCTCATTTCCTCCATTACTGCCTTCTTTTGTACTTAGCTGATCTTGTACCTGTTTGATTCCCTTCTCAATCTGTTTTGTGTATATTCCATAGCTGTTTTGGGCTTCCCTGGTGGCTCAGATGGTAAAGAATCTGCCTACAATGCAGGTGACCCAGGTTCAGTCCCTGGGTTGAGAAGACCCCCTGCAGAAGGGAATGGCAACCCACGCCACTATTCTTGCCTGGAGAATTCCATAGACAGAGGAACCTGGTGAGTCCATGAGGCCTCAAAGAGTCGTACACGACTGAGCGACTAACACTTCACTTATTGCTATTTTGTCTTTGGTTACCATGGAGATTACATATAACTTCATAAAGATATAAACCTGTAATTTGGATTGATACCAACTTAACTTCAGTCACATGCAAAAATACTATTCCTATAAAGCTCTATGCCTTATTTTTATTATTGACATTACAGATTACATCTTTATTCATTTTGTGCCCTAAAACACATTTATAATTATTTTTTATGCATTTATCTTTTAAATCCTATTTTCCATACTCTGTTTCTCTGCAGTCACCCATCATGATTAAAGTATAAGAAGAGCCTCTAGCCTCTTTTGTCCTAGAAAAAAATCTTTTTTTTTTTTTTTTTGCACCACAGCATGTGGTATCTTAGTTCCCCCACCAGGGATTGAACTTGTGCCCTCTGCATTGGAAGTGCAGAGTCTTAACCACTGCACCATCAGGGAAGTCCTCAGAGTCTTTTTTTTTCTCTTTGGCTGCACTGGGTCTTCGTTGCTGCGTGTGGACTTTGTCTAACTGCAGACTTTCTCTAGTCAGGGGCTGCTCTTTGTTGCGGTCCTCAGGCTTCGTTGCAGAGCATGGCTCTGCAGCACACAGGCTGTGGTGCACACAGTAGCTGTGCACGCAGTGCAGTCTAGAGCACACAGTAGTTGTGGCGTACAGGCTGCGTTGCTCCCTGGGATATGGGATCTTTCCAGAGCAGGGATTGAATTCATGTCTCCTGCATTGGCAGGCAGTTTCTTAACCACTGTACCACCAGGGAAGTCCCCCAAAAGTCATTTTATGATAATAATACTAATAATAAATAAAGATTCCATTAACAGAGCTGATAACTCTTCACATGTGATTTACCTCCTAATGTAGGGTAAAACATATCAGATCACTGATTAGTCTCAGGAATTATCATGATTTATGAAAGTTCAGTCTGCCACTTAGACATGGAGAAGCATTGGAAAGGAGTCCATAACCACATTTACATTCTGTTCTGTTTTTTATAGAAGCTTGCATGTGTTTACATGCTCAGTCGTGTCCCAACTCTTTGCAGTCCCATGAACTGAAGCCATCAGGCTTCTCTGTCCATGAAATTTCCTAGGCAAGAATACTGGAGTGGGTTGCCATTTCCTGCTCTAGGGGTTCATCCCACCCCGGGAATCGACCTCGCAATCCTGTATATCTTGCATTGGCAGATGGATTCTTTACCGCTTGAGCCACCTGGTTGTGTACAAATATGTTTGTATCTGGCTTTGAATAGGCAACAGCTATTGTTCTAGCTCCCTCTAGTGATAATATATTCCTGATGGACTTTTAATAACATGATTTACTATACTCTAGTAAAAAATAAGATTTAAGATACTTCAAAAAATTTATCCCATTCATACAATGGAATATTATGTAGCCTTAAAAAAAGAAGGAATTTGACACCTCCTACAATATGGATGAATTTTTAAAGTCTTATTGCAGGTGAAGAGCCAGTCACAGTTGACTACTCTAGGTACCTGTCATTCTACATATGATAGGTACCTAGAGTAGTCAAATGCATGGAAACAGAATGGAGAATGGTGGTTACCAGGAGCTGGTGGCAGTTACTGTTCAGTGGGTACATAGATTCAGTCGCACAAGATGGAGTGTTCTATAGATAGATAGCAGTGATGGTTGTATAAAGTATAACTGTGAATGTACTTAATACCCTGAGATACACAGTTAAGATTTGTTAAAATGGGAAATTTTACGTTATATATATTTTACCAGGAAAACTTTGCAAGAAATCCGTTACCTCAACTTGTGAGATATTCCTCCAATCTGTTCTTTAGACTGGAAAATTATATAGCCTTCCCTTAGGAAATGTGTGTCTCAAGCTCTAAATGCCATCAGAATTGATGGGAGAGATAGGAAAACATAATTTTCTAATGAAAATTGGAAATTAACATGTCTTAAAGTGTAGAAATTACAAATTACATCATCATTGCTATAGCAATGATAGTATTGTAAATTAGAAATTTGGAAAGTGAAGTAATACTTTTTAATACACATGTAGTTATTTTTTTCTATGTAAAAACACAAATATTAGTATTTTCCAACCTGAGCATGACTTAGAAATTACCTAATTTACTTCCCTTAAGACCTAGATAAGTAAATCTTGCATGCAGTGATACTATCTTCCCAAGTTAATCTGTTGGGGTTTTTTTTTTTCCCCCAACAATGGTTTTTGTTTGTTTTGAAAATACTCAAATCTCTGGCAAAATTAATGCCTATATCAGTTCAGTTCAGTCCTTCCCTCAGTCCCACTCTTTGTGACCCATGAATCGCAGCACGCCAGGCCTCCCTGTCCATCACCCAACTCCCGGAGTCTACCCAAACTCATGTCCATTGAGTTGGTGATGCCATCCAGCCATCCCATCCTCTGTTGTCCCCTTCTCGTCCTACCCCCAGTCCCTCCCAGCATCAGGGTCTTTTCCAGTGAGTCCACTCTTCGCATGAGGTGGCCAAAGTACTGGAGTTTTAGCTTCAGCATCAGTCCTTCCAATGAACACCCAGGACTGATCTCCTTTAGGATGGACTGGTTGGATCTCCTTTCACTCCAAGGGACTCTCAAGAGTCTTCTCCAACACCACAGTTCAAAAGCATCAGTTCTTCGGCACTCAGCTTTCTTCACAGTTCAACTCTCACATCCATACATGACCACTGGAAAAACCAAAGCCTTGACTAGACGGACCTTTGTTGGCAAAGTAATGTCTCTGCTTTTGAATATGCTATCTAGGTTGGTCATAACTTTCCTTCCAAGGAGTAAGCATCTTTTAATTTCATGGCTGCAATCACCATCTGCAGTGATTTTGGAGCCCCTAAAAATAAAGTCTGACACTGTTTCCCCATCCATTTATTTCCCATGAAGTGATGGGACCAGATGCCATGATCTTTGTTTTCTGAATGTTGAGCTTTTAGCCAACTTTTCCACTCTCTTCTTTCACATTCATTAAGAGGCTTTTTAGTTCTTCTTTACTTTCTGCCATAAGGGTGGTGTCATCTGCATATCTGAGGTTATTGATATTTCTCCCAGCAATCTTGATTCCAACTTATGCTTCTTCCAGCCCAGCGTTTCTCATGATGTACTCTGCATAGAAGTTAAATAAGCAGGGTGACAATATATAGCCTTGACGAACTCCTTTTCCTATTTGGAACCAGTCTGTTGTTCCATGTCCAGTTCTAACTGTTGCTTCCTGATCTGCATATAGGTTTCTCAAGAGGCAGGTCAGGTGGTCTGGTATTCCCATCTCTTGAGGAATTTTCCACAGTTTACTGTGATCCACACAGTCAAAGGCTTTGGCATAGTCAAAGCAGAAATAGATGTTTTTCTGGAACTCTCTTGCTTTGTTGATGATCCAGCGGATGTTGGCAATTTGGTCTCTGGTTCCTCTGCCTTTTCTAAAACCAGCCTGAACATCTGGAAATTCACAGTTCATGCTGAAGCCTGGCTTGGAGAATTTTGAGTTTGAATTACTTTACTAGCATGTGAGATGAGTACAATTGTGTGGTAGTTTGGGCATTCTTTGGCATTGCCTTTCTTTGGGATTGGAATGAAAACTGACCTTTTCTGGTCCTGTGGCCACTGCTGAGTTTCCACATTTGCTGGCATATTGAGTGCATCACTTTCACAGCATCATCTTTCAGGATTTGAAATAGCTCAACTGAAATTCCATCACCTCCACTAGCGTTGTTCGTAGTGATGCTTTCTAAGGCCCACTTAACTTCACATTCCAGGATGTCTGGCTCTAGGTGAGTGATCACACCATCGTGATTATCTGGGTCGTGAAGATCTTTTTTGTACAGTTCTTCTGTGTATTCTTGCCATCTCTTCTTAATATCTTCTGCTTCTGTTAGGTGCATACCATTTCTGTCCATTATTGTGCTCGTCTTTGAATGAAATGTTCCCTTGGTATCTCTAATTTTCTTGAAGAGATCTCTAGTGTTTCCCATTCTGTTGTTTTCCTCTCTTTCTTTGCATTGATCACTGAGGAAGGCTTTCTTATCTCTCTTTGCTATTCTTTGGAACTCTGCCTTCAGATGCTTATATCTTTCCTTTTCTCCTTTACTTTTCATTTTTCTTCTTTTCACAGCCATTAGTAAGCCTCCCCAGACAGCCATTTTGCTTTTTTGCATTTCTTTTCCATGGGGATGGTCTTGATGCCTGTCTCCTGTACAATATCACGAACCTCCATCCATAGTTCATCAGGCACTCTGTCTATCAGATCTAATCCCTTAAATCTATTTCTCACTTCCAATGTATAATCATAAGGAATTTGATTTACGTCATACCTGAATGGTCTAGTGGTTTTCCCTACTTTCTTCAATTTAAGTCTGAATTTGGCAATGAGGAGTTCATGATCTGAGCCACAGTCAGCTCCCGGTCTTGTTTTTGCTGACCTTATAGAGCTTCTCCATCTTTGGCTGCAAAGAATATAATCAATCTGATTTCGGTGTCGACCATCTGGCGATGTCCATGTGTTGAGTCTTCTCTTGTGTTGTTGGAAGAGGGTGTTGCTATGACCAGTGCGTTCTCTTGGCAAAACTCTATTAGCCTTTGCCCTGCTTCATTCTGTACTCCAAGGCCAAATTTTCCTGTTACTCCAGGTGTTTCTTGACTTCCTACTTTTGCATTCCAGTCCCCTATAATGAAAAGGACATCTTTTTTGGGTGTTAGTTCTAAAAGGTCTTGTAGGTCTTCATAAAACTGTTCAACTTCAGCTTCTTCAGCATTACTGGTTGGGGCATAGGCTTGGATTACTGTGATATTGAATGGTTTGCCTTGGAAACGAACAAAGATCATTCTGTCGTTTTTGAGATTGCATCCAAGTGTCCAAGTACTGCATTTCAGACCCTTTTATTGACCGTGATGGCTACTCTTATTTCTTCTAAGGGATTCCTGCCCACAGTAGTAGATATAATGGTCATCTGAGTTAAATTTACCCATTCCAGTCCATTTTAGTTCGCTGATTCCTAGAATGTCGACGTTCACTCTTGCCATCTCCTGTTTGACCACTTCCAATTTGCCTGATTCATGGCCCTAACATTCCAATTTCCTATGCAATATTGTTCTTTACAGCATCGGACCTTGCTTCTATCACCAGTGAAATCCACAACTGGGTATTGTTTATGCTTTGGCTCCATCCCTTCATTCTTTCTGGAGTTATTTCTCCACTGATCTCCAGTGGCATATTGGGCACTTAGTGACCTGGCAGTTTCTTTTTTCAGTATCCTATCATTTTGCCTTTTCATACTGTTCATGGGGTTCTCAAGGCAAGAATACTGAAGTAGTTTGCCATTCCCTTCTCCAGTGGACCACATTCTGTTAGACCTCTCCACCATGACCCGTCCGTCTTGGGTGGCCCCACACGTCATGACTTGGTTTCATTGACTTAGACAACGCTGTGGTCCATTTGATCAGATTGGCTAGTTTTCTGTGATTATGGTTTAGTGTGTCTGCCCTCTGATGCCCTCTTGCAACACCTACCATCTTACTTGGGTTTCTCTCACCTAGGACATGGGGTATGTCTTCACGGCTGCTCCAGCAAAGCGCAGCCGCTGCTCCTTACCTTGGATGAGGTCGCCCCTCCTGACCTTGAACGTGGAGTAGCTCCTCTTGGCCCTCCTGTGCCCACGCAGCCGCCACTCCTCGGACATGGGGTTGCTCCTCTCAGCTGCCGCCCCTGACCTTGGACGTGGGGTAGCTCCTGTCAGCCGCTGCCCCTGACCTTGGACGTGGGGTAGCTCGTCTCGCCACCGCCCCTGATTTGGTGGCTGTAGCGACGCTCTCTGTCTTGGTGATGTCCAGGATCACTGTCTGCAGCTTGTCTGACATCTGGTTCCTCAGCTGCTTGGCCTCCTGCTCTGTCAGACATGCAGCCAGACCTGTATACCCTACCCAGATTTATCAGCATTTTGCCACATTTGCTTTATGTCTCTCTATACACACATACACATTTTTGCAGGGGGAAAAATTTTTGTCTCTTGAAAATTTTGAAAGCAAGTTGCAGACATTCAGCCCTCTACATTTTAGCAATTAACCCCTTCAACTATGATACTTTCCTAACTGATCACAATACCATTATCATATCTTAGAAAATATGCAGTATATCAATAATATTATTAATATACAAACCATATTTATGTTTTCCCAGTTGTCCTAAAAGTCTTTTATTTCAGTTAATTTGTTTTCTTTGAATCTAGAATCCAAACAGTTAACATTTATTACATGAGATTGCTATGTCTATTATTTTATTCTAGAATGTTCCCCATCTTTTGTTTTTTATGTAGTTGATGCTTTTTGAGGAACTTAAAATTATTTTATAGAATGTGCCACATTCCACAATTTTTAAATTATTTCTTCATAATTAGATTTAGGTTAAATCTTGGTGTGAATATTACATATGTGACATTCTTAGTATTGCCATATTGGATCATTTGGTTAAGGTGGTATCCACCAGATCTCTCCAACATAAAGATACATTTTTATTATTGTAAATTAGTAAGTAAACTGTGGGTGATATTTAAGGCTGTGGCTTATTCTCTAGCAGTCTTTTTTTTTTTTTTTTAATATATTTTAGTATCCATTATGATCATTGCCTAAAGTGGTGATTTCATTTTTAGTTGCTAACTGGTAATTTTCTAACTCTGTCATTTCTTCAACACTTATTAGCTGATACTTTTCTCTGAACGTGAGCTTTGACTTTTCCTCCCCTTGCACTCTCTCTGTTTTTCTTCTCTTTTGAATATCATATGGATTCATAAAAATTTTAATATATTACTATCATAATCCATTGCCATCATTTTGTGGAGAAATGCTCAAATTTCCCATATTTTTTCACAGGAGACACTTTGGCTGGAACTTGTTTCTTTTAAACATAACCTCATTCATCTTTGAGCATTTCCCTGCTTTCTGTGACAGACAGGTACCATTCACTCAGGTCCTTTTGTTTGTTTGGGTATTTGTTTTTTACTTCTTTGCTGCTGTTTTTCAGATTTACCTTGTACTTTCTTTGCCTCAGATTCTGCATCAATTATTTGACTCAAGAAGTTCTGGTTTCTTTTAATGAGAATTATTATTTAGAAGTCAAAATCTGGGTACTTGGCATGCTGTTTGCTGCTAGGTTGTCATTGTTACTGAGGTGCAGCAGTGCTTTTAGGCTTATTCAGAACCATGAAATAAATAAATATATATTATGTACACATATACATGTATTAATTTTTTATTACCATGTAACAAATTGCTGCAATCCTAGCAGCTCAGAACATTACCCATTTATTATCTCACAGATTCCCTGGAATTTCAGCAGTCTAGACATTTCTGCTCTGTCTCACAAAGGGAATCAAGATAGCAACCAAATCTTTGATCTCATCTGAGACTTGAAATTCTTATCCAGGCTCTCTCTTATTTTATTGGACTTGTGGAATTCAGTGGTGGTTTGCTTCTTTTAAGCTACTAATAAAGAGACAGAGTCTGCTTCTTCAAGTCTCTGAGTTCAAGGAAAGGCTAAGCATTTTTTGAGATATATTTCGTTAACCATACAGTTCACCCATTTACAGCATCTGTTCACTAACTTTTAGTATATCCACAGAGTTGTACATTCATCACCACAGTCAGTTTCAGGACAATTTTGTTATCCCAGAAAGAAACCCCACGTTCCTTGTTGATTAACCCCTAATTTCCTCATTCCTTCCAGGTTTAGGCAACAACTATTCTTTGTGTCCCTGTCGTTGTTCAGTCACTAAGTCATGTCCTACTCTTTGCAGCCCCATCAGCTTCAGCACGCCAGGCTTTTCTGACCTTCACTATCTCCCTGAGTTTACTCAAACTCATGTCCATTGAGATAGTGATGCCATCCAACCATCTTATCCTCTGTCACCCCCTTCACCTCTTGCCCTCAGTCTTTGCCAGGATCAGGGTCTTTTTCAGTAAGTCAGTTCTTCGCATAAGGTGGCCAAAGTATTGGAGCTTCAGCTTCAGCATCAGTCCTTCCAAGGACTATTCAGGACTGACTGATTTCCTTTAGGACTGACTGGTTTGATTTCCTTGTAGCCCACAGGACTCTCAAGAGTCTTCTCCAATACCACAGTTGAAAAGCATCAGTTCTCTGGCACTCAACTTTCTTTATGGTCCAGTTCTCACATCCATATATGATACTGGAAAAACCATAGCTTTGACTATACACACCTTTGTTGGCAAAGTGATGTCTCTGGTTTTTTGATATTTGTCATAGCTTTTCTTCCAAGGAGCAAGTGTCTTTTAATTTCATGGCTACAGTCACAATCCACATTGATTTTGGAGCCCAAGAAATGAAATCTGACATAGTTTCCAGTTTTCCCCATCTATTTGCCATGAAGTGATAGGACCAGATGCCGTGATCTTAGTTTTTTGAAGACTGAGTGTTAAGCTAACTTTTCACTCTCCTCTTTTACCTTCATTGAGAAGCTCTTTAGTTCCTTTTCACTTTCTGTGATTACAGTGGTATTATCTGCATATCTGAGAATATTGATATTTCTCCCTGAAATCTTGATTCCAGCTTGTGATTCATCCAGCCCCGCATTTTGCATGATGTACTCTGCGTATAAGTTAAATAATCAGGGTGACAATAGACAACCTTGGTGTGCTCCTTTCCCAATTTTGAACCAGTCTGTTGTTCCATGTCCAGTTCTAACTGTTGTTTCTTGTCCTGCATACAGGTTTCTCAGGAGACACGTAATGTGGTCTGGTATTCCCATCTCATTAAGAATATGCCACAATTCATTGTGATCCACACAGTGAAAGGCTTTAGCATAGATTTTTTGTCCCTATAGATTTGCCTGTTCTGGACATTTCATATATGAAGTCATGCTACGTGTGTTCCTTTGGGACAGTTTCACTTACCACATCATTTCCAAGGTTTACATATGCCATACCATATATCATTCCTTTTTTCTTTTTTTTTTTTTTTTGCCTTTTTCATTCCCCTTTTTTATATTTTGCCAGATAATACTCAGTTGTAGATATACCATATACCACATTTTATTTATCCTTTCATCACTGATAGACGTTTGGGTTATCTCCACTTTGCCTATCATGATTAATGCTTCTGTGAACATTTTGTATACATCCATATTGTCTTTCTTAATTTTTTAGTATTTAAATGTATAGATATATCATGGTTTATCCAACGAGCCCTTTGGGAAAGAGCATTTCAGTTGTTTCTAAGCTTTGTACCATACATAATGCTTTATCCATAACCTTGGCCATACTTTGCTTGATATGGTTATGAGGGTAAATTCGTAGAAGTATAGTTACTTAGTAAAATAGTAAGTAAATATATAATTTTATAAACATTGCTAAATTATCCTTCTGTTACGGTTATTCCTTTTGCAGTCCTTTTAGAAATGTCGGAGAGTTCCAGTTTTCCCACAGCCCTGATTATATTGTCAAATGTGTAAATTTTTATCAGTTTGAAAGGTGTGAAACTCACCAGGGAGTTTTAATTTCTATTTTCATCATAAGGGAAATTGTTGAGCATCTTTTCACGTGTATACATACCATTTAATTTTCTTTTTCTGTTAAGTGTCCATACTTTGGCCCCATTTTTCTATCAGATTGTTAGTCTTTTTTCCCCCCTTATTTTTAAGTGTTCCTTATATATTAAGGAGATTTGCCATTTATAAATTGCAAATATTTTTTGTCAGTTTGTTAGTTTGTTATTTCTCTTTTGTCCCTGTTGACTTTATGTCTGTTGTTATCCCAGTAGCATACTGTGTTGAACACTGAAATACGATGCCTCTAAGTTTGGCTATTTTGGCTTCTTCCAACTGTTTGGCTAATTCTCAGTTCCTTGCTTTTTCCATATGAATTTTTTTTTTTTCCATATGAATTTTAAGATTACCTTGTTGACTTCTGCAAAAAAGACAGCTGGAATTTTGACCCCCCAAAAAAAAATGTATAGATTAACTGGGGGAGGGTTATATCTTAACAATATTAAGATTCTGATCCATGAACACAGGATGTTTTTCTAATTACTCAGTTCTTTTAAAATTTCTTTTAACAATGGTTTTTTTCAATATGTAAGTTTTGTTTTTCTTTTGTTAAACATATCCCTAGGCATTTTTATTCTTTCAGTTTTATTGTAAATGGAATTTTAAAATCCATATATGTATGTTTATTGCTTGTATTTAGAAATACACTTGATTTTTGTATATTGATCTTAAATGGTGCAAGTCTCACTGAACTCAGTAAACAGTCCTAATAGTCTTTATTTTTTAATTATAATATTATCTTTATTACAATGGTTTGAACTGAACTAGCAATATCTTCAAGATATGCCTGTGTATTTTTTTTGTGAGATGCCTATTCATATCATTGCACATTTTTTAAAATGTATTTATTTTTTAATTGAAGGATAGTTGCTTTACAGAATTTTGTTGTTTTCTGTCAAACCTCAGCATGAATCAGTCATAGGTATACATACATCCCTTCCCTTTTGAAACTCCCTCCCATCTCCCTCCCCATCCCACCCCTCTAAGTTGATACAGAGCCCGTTTGAGTACCCTGACCATGGTAATGTAAGTTTCCATGTTACTCTTTCCATATATCTCACCCTCTCCCCTTTCCCCATGCCCATAAGTCTGTTCTCTATGTCTGTTTCTCCATTGCTGCCCTGTAAATAAATTCTTCAGTACCATTTTTCTAGATTCCATATATATGCGATAGAATATGATGTTTAAAAGTCCTAGTAGTGTTTTTATGGATTCTATAGTTTGACTCTGGACTTTGCATATGAAGATGACTTTTATTATGCGCTGTGCTCAGTCTCTCAGTTGTGTCTGACTCTGCAGCCCCATGGACTGTAGACCACCAGGCTCTTCTGTCCATGGAATTCTCCAGGCAAGAATACTAGAATCGGTTGCCATGCCCTCCTCCAGGGGATCTTCCCAACCCAGGGATCAAACCCAGGTCTCCTGCACTGGAGGCGGATTCTTTACCAGCCAAGATACCAGGGGAGCCCAACTTTATTCATACAAAGGTCCATATTTTCATGTAGTCGAATTTTTGTTTTGTTTTTGTTTGTATTGTGCTTCTGGTTTTGGATCATTATTAGAAAAGCTTTCCCACATCCAGGTTTTAAACACAGTAAGAAATTCAGCCTTGTTTTCTTCTAGTAATTGTTGAATTTCAATTTTCACATCTAATTCCCTGATTTATTCAGAATTTTTCTGGTATGCAGTATTAAGCTAGGCTATAATCATTGGCTATTTTGAGAAAGTTAAGCCTTACCAAGTGCCCACTTTATATAAATCACTGTACTAAGCACTTTACATACATTATCTCTTTTAATCTGTTCAACTACCTTGTGAAAGATCATATACAGTTATTGAAGAAGCTAAGCCTCAAAGAGATTAAATAATTTCTGTAGTGTTACACAGCTAGCAGGTGGCATGTTGTTGCTTCATTGCTAGGTCATGTCTGACTCTTTGCAACCTCATGGACTATAGCTCGCCTGACCCCTCTGTCCATGGAATTTCCCAGGCAAGAATAGTGGAGTGGGTTGCCATTTCCTTCTCCAGCAGATCCTCCCAACCTAGGGATTGAACTTGGGTCTCACTCACTGCGACTTCCCTGGTGGCTCAGACGTCTGGTAAAGTGTCTGTCTACAGAGCGGGAGACCCAGGTTCAATCCCTGGGTCAGGAAGATCTCCTGGAGATCTTATTTTTCTGACTTCACTCTGTCTGACAGATTCTAGCTTTATCCACATCACCATTATTGACTAATTTTGTTCTTTTTATGGCTGGGTCATATTCCATTGTATATATGTACCACAGCTTCTTTATCCATTCACCTGTCACTGGACATGTAGGCTCCTCCCATATCCTAACTATTGCAAATATTGCTTCAGTGAATGTTGGGGTACATGTACGTTTTTGAATTACGATTTTCTGAGGGTATATGGAATTGCTGGGTCATATGATAGTTTTATTTCTAGTTTCAAGAAATTTATTCTTATTAAACATTAAGTTTTTGCTACCAAAGTAGATTATTATAAAAATTGTTTAATATTTCCCAAGGCACAACATATATTTATTATTTATCTTATGCATGGTAGATGATAACCTAAAGAAGATTGCAAGATTTTACAAAAGCACTAATATGGTTCACCCATGTTCATCAGATGTTGATTTCTGACACATTTCTTTCTCTACCTCTCTCCCTGCCTCCTGTCTTTCCCTCTTATATACACACAGACATGTTTTTTCTCAGGTTTTTGATAAAAAGTTACATTTTAACCAATGACTCAGAAATATTTCAGAATGTATAGTTCCTGTGAACCAGGAAATTTTCTTCAGAATCTTAACATCACTACAATACTTTTATCTAATATATATTTCATAATCAAATTTTACTAATTGTGTCAATTACGTCCTTTATAAGAGTCGTTTTCTGTTGTGATTCAGGCTCTGGTATATAATTGTGCATAGCATTTACTTGCCATGTCTCTTCTCCTTTAACTTGGAGTACTTCTCCAGCCTTTGTCTTTTATCACACTGATAAAATACTGATCATGGCATCCAGTCCCACCACTTCATGGCATATAGATCGGGAAACAGTGGAAGCAGTGGCTGACTATTTTTCTGGGCTCCAAAATCACTGCAGATGGTGATTGCAGCCATGAAATTAAAAGACACTTACTCCTTGGAAGGAAAGTTATGACCAATCTAGACAGTATATTAAAAAGCAGAGACATTACTTTGCCAACAAAGGTCCGTCTAGTCAAGGCTATGGTTTTTCCAGTGGTCATATATGGATGTGAGAGTTGGACTATAAAGAAAGCTGAGCACCGAAGAATTGATGTTTTTGAACTGTGGTGTTGGAGAAGACTCTTGAGAGTCCCTTGGAGTGAAAGGAGATCCAACCAGTCCATCCTAAAGGAGATCAGTCCTGGGTGTTCATTGGAAGGACTGATGTTGAAGCTGAATCTCCAATACTTTGGCCACCTGATGCGAAGAGCTGACACATTAGAAAAGACCCTGATGCTGGGAAAGATTGAGGGCAGGAGGAGAAGGGGACGACAGAGGGTGAGATGGTTGGATGGCATCACCGACTCAATGGACATGGGTTTGGGTGGACTCAGGGAGTTGGTGATGGACAGAGAGGCCTGGCGTGCTGTGGTTCATGGGGTCGCAAAGAGTTGGACACGACTGAGTGAACTGTAGCACTCTTTCAAGAAACCAGATAAACAATGATGAGTGGGTAAAAGAGAATATTTTGAATGGAGACATGAGAAAGCAAAGTTCTAATTTTAGATTCTAGGTGATGGACATAAGGATTTCTTGCTTTTTTTTTTTTTTTTTTTTGGTGCAATTATTTTAAACTCCATCTGTGTGTGGAAAGGCTTACCAAAAAAAAGTTGGCAGGGAATCAGTAGAACTGGGAGGAACTATATTATGTGTCTTGTGTATTTGAACAAATGAGTAATTATGCTATTGATGCTATTGGAAACAGTAGATGCTCTTTTAAGAAAGATGACAACTATAGAATGAGGGAAGATAAAGAATAGCCATGTGGCATTGGATTAGAATTATAGTATACATTTATATATTTCTAATTTCTAAATTTTACATACCAGTACTTTTTTATTGAGATATAGTTGACATATAACATTATATTAGTTTTAGATGTACACCATAATGATTTATGTGTACAGTGTTAAAATAATCACAATAAGTCTAGTTATCATGTATAGTTACACCACACATAGTTACAGATTTTTTTCCTTGTGATGAGAACATTTACGATCCACTGTTAGCAAAATTCAAATATGCAATACAATATCATTAACTATAGTCACCATACTACATCACATCCACAGGAATTATTTATTTTATAATTAGGAGTTTGCACCTTTTGCCCAACTTCACCATCTCATCCTTCCCCATCCTACACTTCTGACAACCACCAGTCTATTCTCTATGTCTATAGTTTTTGTGTTGTTTTTATTTTGGTCTTTTTTTTTTTTTTTTTTTTGATAGATTCCACGTGTAAGTGAGATCATGTGATGTTTGTTTGTCTTCCTGACTTATTTCATATAGTGTAATGCCCTCGGGATGCATCTGTGTTGTCTCAGTGACGGAATTTCCTTCTTTTTAATGACTAAGTAGTACTCTGTTCATCTGTGTGTCTGTTTTTTGTGCCAGTACCATACTGTTCTGGTTAATTTAGCTTTGTAATATAGTTTGAAATCAGGAAGTGTGATGCCTTCACCTTTGTTCTTCTTTCTCAGAATTATTTTAGCTGTTCAGGATCTTTTGTGGTTCCATACAAATCCTACAAATAGGATTGTTCTATTTCTATGAAAAATGCCATTGGAATTTTTATTTTTATTGCATTGAATCTGTAGTATTTGGGTAGTTATGGGTATTTTAACAATATTAATTCTTCCAGAACAATATTAATTCTTCCAGTCCATGAGCATGAATAGCTTCTCATTTGTTTGTATTTTTTTTCTGTTTCTTTCATCAGCATCTTATAGTTTTCAGCATACAGGTCCTTCACCTCCTTGGTTAAATTTATTCCTAGGTGTTTTATTATTTTCAATGCTACTACAAATACAGTGGTTTTCTTAATTTCTCTTTCTGATAGTTATTAATATATAGATGCACAGCTGATTGTTGAATTTTGATTTTACTAAATTTAACATTTCTGGCTTTTTTTGATGGAATCTTTGGGGTTTTCTACATATCAACTGCAAATAGAGACAGTTCTATTTCTTCCTTTTTATATTTGGATGGCTTTTATTTCTTTTTCTTTCCTAACTACTCTGACTATAACCTCAAGTGGTATGTTGAATGAAAACAGTGAGTGAAGGCATTTTTGTCTTGTTCCTGATCTCAGAGGAAAAGATCTCATTCTTTCATAATTGAATATGATGCTAGTTGTGGACTTGTCGTCAGTGTTCTTTATTATGTTGAGGTACTTTCCTTTACCCACTTTATTGAGTGTTTTTATTGTAAATAGATGTTGAAGTTTTTCAAATGGTTTTTCTTCATCTGAAGAGATGATCATAGGCTTTTATCCTTTATATAGTTGTTATGGTATGTCACATTGATTTTACAGATGTTAGACCATTCTTGCATCCCTGGAATAAATTCTACTTGATAATAAAATACAGTCCTTTTAGTGTATTATTGAATTTAGTTTGTTAATGTTTTGTTAAGGATAGTTGCATCTCTTTTCATCAGTTATTAGCTTGTAATATTCTTTTCTTGGAGTGCCCTTACATCATTTTGTAAGGGTATCAGGGTAGTACTGACCTCATAAAATGTGTTGATTGGTTCTTTCCTTCTCCTGTTTTTGGAAGTGTTTCAGGATTTGTATTGGTTCTTCTATGTTGTTTGGTAGAATTCACCAGTGAAGCTAACTGTTTCTGTGGTTTTTGTTGCTGTTGTTAGGAGGATTTAACTGATTCAGTCTCCAGATTTTCTGTTTTTTCACGATTCAGTCTTGGTAGTAAGATATGTGTATGCAGGAATTCATCTGTTTCTTTTAAGTTGTCCTATTGATTGGCATATAATTGTTTGCAGTAGTATCATATGATCTTTTGTGTTTTTTTGAGGTATCTTTATAATGTCTCCTTTTTAATTTTATTTTATTAGAGTTTTCTTTTTTGGTTGAGTCTAGCTAAAGCTTTGTTCTGTTTATATTTTTTAAAAATCCATTCTTAGTTTCATTGACCTTTTCTTTTGTCATTTTAGTGTGTATTTCATTTATTTCCAATCTGATCTTTGTTACTTTTTCCCTTTTGTGGCCTTAATATTTATTTAATTCCTTCAGTTGTAAAGTTAGGGTATTTATTTGAGATTTTTCTTGGTTTGTTAATGTAGGCATTTAATTGCTATGAACATCCCTCTTAGAACTGCTTTTGTGGCATCCCATAAATTTTTGTATGTTGCTTTTTTATTTGTTTTAAGATTTGTGTTTTTCTTTAATATGTATTATTTATTTATTTGGCTGCACTGGGTCTTAGTTGTGGCATATAGACCCTTAGTTGCGGCCTGTGGGGTCTAGTTTCCCAACCAGAGACTGAACATGGGCCCCCTGCTTTGGCAGTGCAGAGGCTTAGCCACTGGACTACCAGAGAAATCCCTCAAGATTTGTTTTACATATCTCTTTGATTTCTTCATTGACCCTTTGGTTGTTCAGTAGCACTGTTGTTCAATCTCCACATATTTGTAAATTTTCTAGTTTTCTTCTTCTGATTAACTTGTACTTCAGTACTGTTATGGTGGGAAAATGCTTGATATTACTTCAGTCTTTGTAAATTTTTTAAGATTTTTGTGGCCTAACATATGATCTGTCCTGGAGAATATTCCATGTACACTTGAGAATAATATGTATCTTGTTGCTTTGGGCTGTAATATTTTGTATATATGTTAAGTCCACCTTGTGCTGTGCTTAGTCACTCACTCTGACTCTCTGTTACCCCTTGGAGTCTAGCCCACCAGGATCCTCTGTCCACAGGGATTCTTCAGGCAAAAATACTAGAGTGGGTTGCCATGCCCTCCTCCTGGGAATCTTCCAAACCCAGGGATCAAACCCTGGTCTCCCATATTACAGGTGGATTCCTTTACCATCTGAGCCATGAGGGAAGCCCTAGGTCCACCTTAGGTGTTTAATTAGAAGTCCACCCCTTGCCTGCAGAAGGAAATGGCAACCCACTCCAGTATTCTTGTATGGAAAATCCCATAGACAGAGGAGCCTGGCAGGTTACAGTCCATGGGGCCGCAGTGTTGGACACAGCTGAGCAGCTTCACTTCTTCATGTGTAATCTTTAGGGTTTTCCACATATAAGATCATGTTGTCAGTGAATAGGGATAATTTTACTTCTTCCTAATTTGAATGTCTATTTCTTTTCCTTGCCTACTTGCTCTGCCTAGAACCTCTAGTATAATATTTACTAGAAGTGGCAAAAGTGGACATTATTTGTAATTCTAGGGGAAAAACTTTTAGTCTTTCACCACGAAATATGTTGTTAGTTGTGGGTTTTTCATATATAGCTTTTATCATAGTGAGTTTCCTTCTATTTCTTGTTCATTAAGTGTTTTTATTATAAAAAGATGTGGAATTTTGTTATTTTATTGCATCAATGGAGATGATTTTGGGGTTTTTTTCCTTTATTCTATTAAGGTGACATACCATATTGATTAATTTTTGTCTGTTGACCCATTCTAAAATTCCAGGAATAAATCCCACTTGGTCATAGTGTATAAACCTTTTAATGTATGACTTTGGTTTGCTTGTATTTTGTTCAAGATTTCTATGTCAGTATTTGTAAAGGATTTTTGTAATTTTCTTGTAGTGTCTTTTTACCTGTCTTTGGTATCTGTGTAAATGTTTACAAAATATGTTCTGAATGCCAAAAAAAAAAACAACAACAACAACCCCTTGAGGCTACAGCTATGATGATAATCAGATAATAGGCCTTTTTCTTGGAAGGACTGGACATTTCTGTCTGCTGCCTCTTTTCTCTGCCCTGGGGGAGGGAGAGGGGTAGCTAGATAAAAACTGTTTCTCTGTTAGTATCACTTCCCAACCCAGGATGCAAACCTGTGTCTCCTGCATTGATAGGCAGATTCTTTACCATTGCACCACCTGGGAAGCCGCTCAGTTTCCTCTTAGTCATGGCTTTCTCTGGCCAGCTTCTCCCCTGACAGGCATGACTTTCCAGGATGTGCTTGTGAGCATCCTCCTCCCAGGCTCTGTCTGGTGCATCCTCCATCCTTCCCTCCATGTCTTCACTTTCTTTTTTAGGAGTTTTTTCTTTTGAAGGGCTTCCCTGGTGGCTCAGTAGGTGAGGAGTCTGCCTGCAATGCAGAAGACCCAGATTCGATCCCTAGGTCAGAGGGATACCCTGGAGACAGGAATGGCAACCCATTCCAGTATTCTTGCCTGGAGAATCCCATGGACAGAGCCTGCTGGGCTACAGTGCACAGGGTCGCAAAGAGACACGACTCACCAATCAACATTTCATTTTTTCATTTCAGAGGATCTGTGATCAGGGGCTCTGCCGCCCATGAGAGCTAGGTGATGAAGGGATGTTCCCTGGTTGGCAGTTGCCAAAACCAGGGCTCCAATCATGTGCACAAGGTCCTTTGCAGGGGATACAATTGACCTGGAGTGAAACAGAGGGATAATACAAAAAAGGCACTTAAAAGTCTCCAGTCTTTGGAGAGTATTTTAGTCTGCCCCTCCCCGTGAAGATGTGTGTTACATTAGATGCCTGATCCTCAGTTCAGAGATTTAAGATAATTAAATGGCCCCTTACACAGAAAGCTGAATTTAGAAAAGATAGAGGAACCAGAGATCAAATTGCCACCATCCGTTGGATCATCAACAAAGCAAGAGAGTTCCAGAAAAACACCTGCTTCTGTTTTATTGACTATGCCAAAGCCTTTGACTGTGTGGATCACAACAAACTGTGGAAAATTCTTCAAGAGATGGGAATACCAGACCACCTAACCTTCCTTTTATGAAATCTGTATGCAAGTCAGGAAGCAACAGTTAGAACTGGACATGGAACAATAGATGGGTTCCAAATAGGGAAAGGAGTACGTCAAGGCTGTATATTGTCACCCTGCTTATTTAACTTATATGCAGAGTACATCATGAGAAACACTGGGTTGGATGTAGCACAAGCTGGAATCAAGATTGCTGGGAGAAATATCGATAACCTCAGATAAAACGCAGATGACACCACCCTTATGGCAGAAAGCAAAGAAGAACTAAAGAGCCTCTTGATGAAACTCAAAGAGGAGTGAAAAAGTTGGCTTAAAGTTCAACATTCAGAAAACTAAGATCATTGCATCTGGTCCCATCGCAAATAGATTGGCAAATAGATGGGGAAACAGTGGAAACAGTGACAGAGTTTATTCTGGGGGGGGGCCTCCAAAATCACTGCAGATGGTGACTACAGCCATGAAATTAAAAGACACTTGCTCCTTGGAAGAAAAGTTATTATCAACCCAGACAACATGTTAAAAAGCAGAGACATTGCTTTGCCAACAAACGCCATCTAGTCAAGGATATGGTTTTTCCAGTAGTCATGTATTGATGTGAGAGCTGGAGTATAAAGAAGGCTGAGCACCGAAAATTGATGCTTTTGAACTGTGGTGTTGGAGAAGACTCTTGAGAGTCCCTTGGACTGCAAGGAGATCCAACCGGTCCTTCCTAAAGGAGATCAGTCCTGAATATTCACTGAAAGGACTGATGCTGAAGCTGAAACTCCAGTATTTTAGTTTGGCTACATGATGCAAAGAACTGACTTTTGAGAAGACCCCGATGCTGGAAAAGATTGAAGGTGGAAGGAGAATGGGATAAAAGAGGATGAGATGATTGGATGGCATCACTGACTCAAGAGACATGAGCCTGAGTAAACTCTGGGAGTTGGTGATGGACAGGGAGGCCTCGCGTGCTGCAGTCCACAGGGTTGCAAAGAGTCGGACAGAACTGAGCAACTGAACTGAACTACACAGAAGAACTTGAATGTGCCCTGGGAGATTAGCCACAGTGAATCCATGCAAACATTTAAGAAATGTTTCTCAGTTTGTGTCTCATGGACAAAAGCCCCATTGGCTTTCAGAACTATATGTTTTGGGGGCCCATGTCTCACTCAGGTCCAGGTCTTAATAGTTGGGTAGCCAGGTATGGCGGAGAAGGCGATGGCACCCCACTCCAGTACTCTTGCCTGGAAAATCCCATGGACGGAGGAACCTGGTAGGCTGTAGTCCATGGGGTCGAGAAGAGTCGGACACAACTGATTGGCTTCACTTTTACTTTTCACTTTCATACATTGGAGAAGGAAATGGCAACCCACTCCGGTGTTGTTGCCTGGAGAATCCCAGGGACGGGGGAGCCTGGTGGGCTGCCATCTGTGGGGTCACACAGAGTCGGACATGACTAAAGCTACTTAGCAGCAGCAGCAGCCAGGTATGGGGTTCAAATCCTCTTCTCCTTGGGGAGAAGCTTATATTTGTGAGTGCCCTCCTAATTGTTGGTTGTTGTTCCATGAGTGAGATTTGCTGTAAGATGTGCAACCTCTCCTCATTTTGATGTGATTTTTTTCTTGTTAGCCCAGTGTGTATGAGTTGCTGAGCTACTTTTAGAGTTCTTGCAGAGGGAATTTTTCTTCATGTAGCTGTAGGTTCCATGTGTATCTGGAAGGAGGTGAGTTCAAGGTCTTCTTCATCTGCATCATGAACCGATATCCCTACATACATTATTTGTTTTCTTGTCTGTTTATTATTGAATCATATGAAATTTCCATTTTTCTCCAGCTCTGTTAGCTGAAAGAACCTAGAAAGTGATATCCCACCGGTCATGAACATACTTAGTGTATACAGTTTGGTTTCTAAATACCATTTCCCACTAAGAGAAACTAAGCTATGAAGAAGTGGCTGATGGAGGGATGGGTCAGGGAAAGCACAAAATGAGCCTGAAACATTGTGTTTATACCAGTTTTGCTGCAAGTTAGTATGGAAATAATGTTTGACTGAAATGATAAATAGCCAAATTAACCTGTATTCTAGGAAAGGGCATCCCACTCCAGGATTCTTACCTGGAAAATTCCATGGACAGAGGAGCCTAGCGGGCTACTGTCCATGGGGTCACAAAGAGTTGGATATGCGCATGCATGTGCACACACATGCAAAAATGTAAACTTCAAATTGCACTTCTACCACATATAAAAATTAACCAAAATGAATTAGACCTAATTGTGAAACTTAAAACTATAAAAGTTTCAAATAAGACAAAGGAGAAAATATTTATGACCTTGGGTTGGGCAAAGATTTCTTACAACAGAAAAAGCACAGTCCATAAAAGAAAAAGATTGATAAATGGAACATTTTAAAAATTAAAAATTTTGGCTCTTTAAAAAACAGTTACAGGAATTAAAAGATAAGCCACAGACTGGGAAGAAGTACTTGCACATCTCCTATATGATAAAGGACTTGTACACAGAAATATTATAAGGTCTCAAAACTTAACGATAAGCAGAAAAAAACTTTTTATCAATCAATTAAAAATGAGCAAGATTTAGATAGCACCTCACCAAAGAAGATTTATGGGTAACAATAAGCACACTAAAAGAATTACAACATCATTAATCATTAGGAAAGTGAAAATTAAAGTCACAGTAAGATACCACTACATACCTGTCAGAATAACTAAAAAAAATTTAATCGCTAATGTCAAATACTGATAAGGATTCAGAATAACTTCAACTTTTATACCTTGTTGATGGGAGTGCAAAAGGGTACAACCACTTTGGAAAACAAGTAGTGACTTATATTCTTAAATATATCTTACTGTAGGACACAGCAATCGCACTCCATTTCATTTATCCATGTTAAATAAAAATACATGTTCACACAAAAACCTGTACTTGAATGGTTATAGCAGCTTTATTCATAATCTCTACAAATGGGAAATTAAATTTCTAAATGGATAGACAAACTAGTATATCATATAATGGGCTTCCCTGCTGGTAAAGATGGTAAAGAATCTGCCTGCAGCGCAAGAGACCTGGGTTCGATCCCTGAATTGGGAAGATCCTCTGGAGAAGGGAATGGCAACCCACTCCAGTATTCTTACCTGGAGAATTCCATGGACAGAGGAGCCTGGCAGGCTACAGTCAACAGAATTGCAAAGAGTCAGACACAACTGAGCAACTAACACGTTCGTGATGGAATATTTCACAGCATTATAAAGTGAAGAACTACTGATAGACTCAACATCATGAGTGACTCTCAAATGCAGTATGCCAAATGAAAGAAGGCTACCTACTGTATAATTCCATTTATGTGATACTTTTTTTTTTTTAACTTTACAATATTGTATTAGTTTTGCCAAATATCGAAATGAATCCACCACAGGTATACCTGTGTTCCCCATCCTGAACCCTCCTCCCTCCTCCCTTCCCGTACCATCCCTCTGGGTCGTCCCAGTGCACCAGCCCCAAGCATCCAGTATCATGCATCGAACCTGGACTGGCGACTCGTTTCATACATGATATTATACATGTTTCAGTGCCATTCTCCCAAATCTCCCCACCCTCTCCCTCTCCCACAGAGTCCATAAGACTGATCTATACATCAGTGTCTCTTTTGCTGTCTCGTACACAGGGTTATTGTTACCATCTTTCTAAATTCCATATATATGCGTTAGTATACTGTATTGGTGTTTTTCTTTCTGGCTTACTTCACTCCGTATAATAGGCTCCAGTTTCATCCATCTCATTAGAACTGATTCAAATGTATTCTTTTTAATGGCTGAGTAATACTCCATTGTGTATATGTACCACAGCTTTCTTATCCATTCATCTGCTGATGGGCATCTAGGTTGCTTCCATGTCCTGGCTATTATAAACAGTGCTGCGATGAACATTGGGGTACACATGTCTCTTTCCCTTCTGGTTTCCTCAGTGTGTATGCCCAGCAGTGGGATTGCTGGATCATAAGACAGTTCTATTTCCAGTTTTTTAAGGGATCTCCACACTGTTCTCCATATGTGATACTCTTGAAAAGGAAAGACCATGGGACTAAAGAACAGGGCCTGGAGTTGGGAGATGGGTTTGGCTATAAAGAGATGTAAAAAAATTTTGTGGAATGATGAAACTGTTCTATATCTTGATTGTAACATGACTTATGCATTAGTCAAAACTTGTGGAACTCACTTAAAAAGGATGATTTTTTTACTGTTTGTAAATAATACATTAATTTAAAAAGTGTGCTGGGGATGGGGCAAAAAACATGTATACTGATTTTGTGGTATATTCCATGCTAAGTTTCTTTCCTACCTTGAATCCAAGTGAAAGAATTTACAATGACAGTATTTTATTTCTTAAAGATCATCTATAAATCCAGATAATTTTTTGCCTCACAACTCTTTTGTTGCCTTTTCGTTCATAGTTCTCTTATATAAGTGATAGGTTCATAATTTTCATATTTAAATGACTATTCACATGGGTAGCTAAATTTGTAAACAGTATTATGACAAGTGGGGCTTCCCAGGTGGCACGGTGGTAAAGAATCCACCTACCAATGCAGAAGATACAAGAGACGCTGGTTCAATTCCTGGGCCAGGAAGATCTCCTGAAGTAGGAAATGGCAACACACTCCAGTATTCTTGCCTGGAAAATCCCATGGACAGAGGAGCCTGATGGTTTACAGTCCACAGAGTCTCAAAGTGTGGGACATGACTGCAACTGAGCAGACACACACATTATGACAAGTATAGCTTTTGATTTCTTAGCATTTCAGTGTTTATATGTAGAAATATATAGTTGATATCCCATTTTTAATCTTTTTCCATTTTGTCTTTGATGAACAGTCTACTCTGCTTGACTTTGTTTTGTGTTTTAACGTCTTAGTAATATTATCTTTAGCCAATGTAACAAAGGTTGTAGAATCCTATTCAGAATTTTAGTGGCTGTCTATTCACTGAAAATATAGTGCAGGTTGCTAGGTGAGACTTTCATTTGCTTTTTGAATTCCAGCTACACTGTGGAAGCTACCTTTGTCACCAAATGACTTAAAACTAGTACGTGTTCTAATCTGTGAATTCCCAAGTTGTTTCTCCACCATTTACTGTGAACAATGTCTAATAATCCATTAGCATTTAAAACTTGTTCTGAGTCACTTCTATAATCAACCAGCAACAACAACAAAAAAAAAACAAGATTAATGAAGCTTATCTTTGTTATAGGAAGACTAGAGACAAAAAATACACACACATATATATATGTAAATACACACACATATATATAATTCCATTAAAAGTTTTGCAAGTGGGATCCAGGTATTAAAATAAATATTCTTGTGCCAGTACCATACTGTTACATTGACTATGGCTTTGTAGTATAGCCTGAAGTCTGTAGTATAGTATGAAGCCTGATTTCTCCACCTCTGTATTTCTTTCTCAGTAATGCTTTGGCTATTCGTGGTCTTGTTTCCATTCAGATTGTAAAATGTTTTGTTCTAATTCTGTGAAACATGCCATTGGTAATTTGATAGGGATTGCATTGAATCTGTAAATTTCTCTGGGTAGTCATTTTCACAATATTGATTCTTCCAGTCCAAGAACATGGTATATCTGTTTGTATCATCTTTATTTCTTCTTTGGAGAAATGTCCATATAGATCTTTTGCTCATTTTTTTATTAGGTTGTTTGGTATTTTTTTACTGAGTTGTATGAGCTCTCTGCATATTTTGGAGAGTTTTGTATCATGCTACCTTAGATGAATTCACTTACCAGTTCTAGTAGTTTTTGTATGGAGTCTTTATATATAGATATATCATGTCATCTGCATCTAATGACAATTTTACCTCTTCCCTACCAATTTGAATACCTTTTCTTTCTCTTAGCTGATTGCTGTTGCTAAGATTTCCAATACTATGTTGAAGAAAAGTGGTAAGAGTGGGCATCTTTGTCTTGTTACAAATTTTAGTGGCGAGGCTTTCAGCTTTTCACTGTCAAGCATTATATTGAATGTAGGCTTGTCATAAATAACTTTTATTATGTTGATATGTTCCCTCTGTACCCACTTTGGTAAGAGATTTTATCATGAATGGATGTTTAATTTTACTGAATGCTTTTTCTGCATCTTATCAATGATCACACGGTTTTTGTCTTTCAGAGATGATGTGATATATCACATTGATTATGTTGTACCATCCTTGTGACTTTGGAATGAATCCAGGTTGATCTTGTTGTATAATCTTTTTTTATGTGTTATTGGATTAAATCTCATTACTTTGATAATGTAATATCAATGTAATTTAAGGCCAGTTTTATTTACATATGTTAATTAATATACAATGCAAAAATCTCCTGTAGTGTGATTACAGCAGCTTGAGCAACATGCTTTACTTTTGTGTCAAAAGTGTTTTATTGTCCTTATAAACTCACCTACCAAGATGAGGAATCAAAAACCTTCCAGCTCTCCTCTATCAAATTTCACATGAAGGACCTATAACTGTTGGGAAAACCTCTTACTCTAAAACTCTTATATTTCTCAATGTTCCTGACGTGCCAAGAGAGACATTACTTAACTCCCTTTAAATTATAGGACTCCTCTTTAGTTCCTCTTCACTTTCTGCCATTAGGATGGTATCATCTGCATTTCTGAGGTTATTGATATTTCTCCCAGCAGTCTTGATTCCAGGTTGTGATTCCTCCAGCCCAGCATTTTGCATGATGTACTCTGGGTATAAGTTAAACAAGCAGGGTGACAGTATACAGCTTTGACATACTCCTTTCGCTATTTGGAACCAGTCTGTTGTTTCATGTCCAGTTCTAACTGTTGCTTCTTGACCTGCATATAGGTTTCTCAGGAGGTAGGTAAGGTAGCCTGGTAGTCCCATCTCTTGAAGAATTTTCCACGGATTGTTGTGATCTACACAGTCAAACGCTATTGTATAGTCAGTGAAGCAGAAGTAGATGTTTTTCTGGAATTCTCTTACTTTTTCTGTGATCCAACAGATGTTGGAAATTTGATCTGATTCTTCTGCTTTTTACATCTGGAGGTAAAAGCTTGTACATTGGAAAGTTTGTGATTCATGTACTGTTGAAACCTTGTTTGAAGGATTTTGAGCATTACCTTGCTAGCATGTGAAATGAGTGTAATTATATGATAGTTTGAACATCCTTTGGCATTGACCTTCTTTGAGATTGTAATGAAAACTGACCTTTTCCAGTTCTGTGGCCATCGCTGAGTTTTCCAAATTTGCTGGCATATTGAGTGCAGCACTTTAACAGTATCATCTTTTAGGATTTGAAATAGCTCAGCTAGAATGCCATCACTTCCACTAGCTTTGTTCTTAATAATTCCTAAGGCCCACTTGACTTTACACTCCAGGATATCTGGCTGTAGGTGAGTGACCACACTATTATGGTTATCTGGGGTGTTAAGACCTTTTTTGTACAGTTCTTCTGTGTATTCTTGCAACCTCTTCTTAATATCATTTGCTTTCGTAAAGCAGTTATCTTCCAATAAAAATAGGAAGAAAGGGGAAAAAAAAAATAAAGCCTCCATAAAATCCTAATAGTATGGAGTTCAGAGAGCTTCCAGGTTGCTGAGCAATTCAAAGTACAAGGACAGTGATACGCCCAGAGAGGCTAGGGCTGTCGCGAATCAGACCTGAGAGAAGAGGTAATGGGGACCTCCAGTTTGTAGGACATGACTTGTGGGTAACCTGGAAACTTACTGTTTTCAGGTGACATCTGAAATTGAGTGAAGGCAGTCTTTTGGGACTGAGTCCTTAATCTGTGGGATTTAATAGTGTCTCCAGGTGGATGGTGTTAGAATTAAGTTAGTTTTAGGACACCGAGCTGGCGTAAAGAGAATTTGTTGGTGTGGTGAAAAACTTCCACACATATGATGACCAGAGGTGTCAGCAGTCATGTTCTGTGTAAAAGGAGGTACACTGGAAAGAAACAGTAGGGAAGCACTGGGTTTTTCCCACATTAAAAGGAAAATAGGTTCTTTTTCTGAAGAGGAGCCTAAAAAGCACTTTACATTATACATACAGGCATATCACAGAGATCCTGCAGGTTTGGTTCCAAACCACTGCAATGAAGTGAATATTGCAGTAAAGGGAGTCACACGGAGGCCTTTTTTCCCAGTGCTTATAAAAGTTATGTTTGCACTATAATGTAGTCTGTTAAGTGTGCAATAGCATTATGTCTTTTTTAAATGTACATACCTGAATAAAAGTATTATATTGTCAAAAAAATCCAACCATCATCTGAATCTTCAACAGGTTGTTATCTTTTTGCTGTCAGAGTCTTGCCTTTATGTTGACAGCTGCTGACTGATCAGGGTGGTGGCTGTAGCTTGGAGCAGTTGAGGCAATTTCTGAAGACAAAGCAGCAGTGCAGTTTGCTACATCTTTGTTCCTTTTACGAGTGATTTCTCTGCAGCATGAACTACACTTTTTTTTTTTTCATGCAATGACATTTTACCCACAGAACTTCTTTCGAAATAGGAGTCAATCCTCTCAAATCCTGCCACTGCCTTAGTAACTAAGTTTATGTAATACTCTAATTTCAGCAAAATCTTCACAGCATATTCACCAGGAGTAGATTCCATCTCAAGAAGCCACTTTTCTTTTCTCATCTGTGAGAAGCAACTCCTCATCTGTGAAAATCGTGTAAGACTGCAGTTCAGTCACACCTTCAGGTCCCCCTTCTAATTCTAGTTCTCTTGCTGTTTCCACCACATCTGTAGTACACTACCTACAATGAAGTCTTGAACCCCTCAGAGTCATCCATAAGGGTTGGCTATGTCTTCCAAACTTCTATTAATGTTGACATTTTGACCGCCTCCTGTGAACCATGAATGTTCTTAATGGGATCTAGAATCTTTTCCAGAAGGTTTTCAGTTTCCTTTGCCAGGTTACATCAGAGGATCACTGTCTGTGCAGTTGTAGCCTTATGAAATGTATTTCTTAAATGATAAGATTTGAATGTGGAAATTTCTCCTTGATTAGTGAGAAATCTCTCATTGATCCCAGTATCCATAGGATACTACACTAGCAGGCATGAAAATAACAATCTCATTGTGTATCTCGGTCAGAGCTCTTGGGTTCAGTTCAGTTCAGTTGCTCAGTTATGTCCGACTTTTTGCAGCCCCATGGACTGAAGCATGCCAGGCCACCCTGTCTATCACCAACTCCCAGAGTTTACTCAGACTCATGTCCATTGAGTCATTGATGCCATCTAACCATCTCATTCTCTGTCGTCCCCTTCCCTTTCTGCCCTCAATCTTTGCCAGCATCAGGGTCTTTTCAAATGAGTCAATTCTTCCCATCAGGGGGCCAAAGTATTAGAGTTTCTACTTCAGCATCAGTCCTTCCAATGAATATTCAGGACTGATCTCCTTTAGGATGGACCGGTTGGATCTCCTTGCAGTCCAAGGGACTCTCAAGAGTCTTCTCCAACACCACAGTTCAAAAGCATCAATTCTTCGGTGATCCAACTCTCAC
The DNA here is from genome assembly GCF_032452875.1 of Bos javanicus. Taxonomy (NCBI): domain Eukaryota; kingdom Metazoa; phylum Chordata; class Mammalia; order Artiodactyla; family Bovidae; genus Bos; species Bos javanicus. The sequence goes on from NC_083870.1 coordinate 15,402,867, forward strand.
ATCCATACATGACTACTGGGAAAAACAGCTTTGACTAGATGGACCTTTGTTGGCAAAGTAATGTCTCTGCTTTTTAATATGCTGTCTAGGTTGGTCATAACTTTTCTTCCAAGGAACAAGCATATTTTAATTTCATGGCTGCAGTCACCATCTACAGTGATTTTGGAGCCCAAAAAAATAAAGTCAGCCACTGTTTCCACTGTTTCCCCATCTATTTGCCATGAAGCGATAGGACTGGATGCCATGATCTTAGTTTTTTGAATGTTGAGCTTTAAGCCAACTTTTTCACTCCTCTTTGACTTTCATCAAGAGGCTCTTCAGCTCCTCTTCACTTTCTACCATAAGGGTGATGTTATCTGCATATCTGGGGTTATTGTTATTTCTCCCAGCAGTCTTGATTCCAGCTTGTGCTTCATCCAGCCCAGCATTTCTCACGATGTACTCTGCATATAAGTTAAATAAGCACGGTGACAGTATACAGCCTTGACGTACTCCTTTCACTATTTGGAACCAGTCTGTTGTTCCATGTCCAGTTCTAACTGCTGCTTCTTGACCTGCATACAGATTTTTCAGGAGGTGGGTCAGGTGGTCTGGTATTCCCATCTCTTGAAGAATTTTCCACAGTTTGTTGTGATCCACACAGTCAAAGGCTTTGGCATAGTCAATAAAGCAAAAATAGACATTTTTTGGAACTCTTGCTTTTTCGGTAATCCAGTGGATGTTGGCAATTTGATCTCTAGTTCCTCTGCCTTTTGTGAAACCAGCTTGAACATCTGGAAGTTCACGGTTCACATACTGTTGAAGCCTGGCTTGGAGAATTTTGAGCATTACTTTAAACTGATAGTGGCACACAAATGAGTACCACAGAAAATGCCAGGAATGTTCAGAATCTCTAAGACAAATGGACAGAAACGACTAAATTCTCTCTGTTAATATCATGGAGCAGATATTTAAAACAGAGCACCTTCCATGTTATAACCAACAGGGAAAGAAATGGTTATGTCTAAATTAGAACTAAAATCAGACTTGACTAAGAACTAGGAAAACAGTTTCTCACATGATTATCTTATCTATGATGATGTCATTCATCTTAGGTATCAGCATTGCAAAATCAGGGAATTAATTTGATTCTTTTAGGGAGACTGTAATTGATGGGATGTATTCAAGGTTTACCATCTTCCTGGTGGCTCAGATGGTAAAGAATCCACCTGCAGTACAGGAGACCCACGTTCTGTCGCTGGGTTGGGAAGATTCCCTGGAGAAGGGAGTGGCTACCCACTCCAGTGTTCTTGCCTGGACAGGAGCCTAGCTGGCTACGGTCCATGGGGTCACAAAGAGTCGTACACAACTGATCCACTAACAGTATCACTTTTTTTTTTTCCCATTCAGGGTTGCATTTATTTGAAGGAGTAAAACATTGAAGGTGACCCTGAGGGTGTGTGTGCGTGTGGTTTTGTTTGTTAACTTCAGGGTGCCAAGTATACTCTTTCACCACTACTGCCCCTTGTATGCTTGCTTACCCTTTTAGCACCAGGGTAAGATACTAGTTTTGCTTCCATTCCTGTGTTAGCTAAATGAAAGCTTTTATGTTATCTGTTTAATTAGTTTGGTTAAATCTTTAATAAAGTGTAAACCAAATTTTATTTCATACAGACTGCTTGGTTTCTAGACACGGTTGTTTTCCTGATCTTTTTGACTTTAATAGTAAAGAAATACAGGTTTTGGTTGGTTAAAAAATTCATATTTCTGGTCACAAATCACTTTCTGGATTATTGTTTAAAATGAGAAAAGTGATCTTTAGATGTAAGTAGAACAGTCTAGTATCTTTCCTTTCCTTCTTTGTAACTGTTTCCCAAACTTTTTACCACTGCCTTTAAACTTCGTATGACCTAGTTTCTAACTTCACCCGGACTGCTTCAGTCTCCTTTTATTTCTTCTAATTCTCCAATCTCATTTAAACTTTCGTCTTATTCCAGCCATTTCCTCTGCCTGATTTTCCTCTTATTTTCCAGATCCTCTCCTGAGTGTGAGTAACATTTACATTTTAGCTTAATGTTACTTCCTCAGAAAAGCCTTCCCAAATACCTTGCTGTTCATCACATTTTAATTATTTGCCTAGCATTTATTATATTCTGTTTTTTTTTTTTTTTCTAGTTTTATTAGTTTTTCTTGTTTCCTTTTTGTATGCCTACCCAGGTAAACTGTCTTATTCCCCACTGTTTCTCAGCACTTGGAACAAGGCCTGGACTTAATGAGTGTTCAGTAATTGTTGAATAAACAAATGAGAGATTCACTAGAAAGAACCAGTCTTCTAATAAGAACTTTGGGTTCTTCAAATACCTTAATTTTTGGACCTCAGTTTTCTCATCTGCAAAATGTGTATATTCACATACCTAGTTGTTACAAGATACAATAGACTAGACTTGTTTGGAGAAAGGTAGTATGTCATAATTCATGAAAGAAATATATTCACCTTGCCTTATTTACTAGAACTTTAAGCTGAAATAAAATCAGAGTCGACTGAATGTGGCCCCCTTCTTTATCTCATTTTCTTTTTTCTCCCTTCTTTTCTTCCTTTCCTTTTTATATATCTGCTTGAGATTTTTATCTCACAACAAACATTAGGAACACCGACCCAGTAAGATGAGTGGAAGAAGTAAAAGATGATGGGGGAAAAAAAAAAGATGATGAAACATGATAGAATAAAATAATAAGAATAGGAATTGAATAGGAATTTAGCAAGAAACTGAGGTTTTCATCTTGAATCTCTTTACTAGTTAGTCAGCAAATCAGCTTTGTAGAGCATCACTTCAAATCTGTCAAACATTTCTTGCTTACTTTACGGGATTGACATAAATGATAATATCTGAAAGTACTTTATAAACCATTAAGCAAATATACAGCAGTCATTATGATCATATCTGAAATTTAGGTTCCTTCTGCAGAACTGTTGGAGAATGCTAATGAGGCTCTTTCTTATATATAATTACTATAAGGCAATTCCAAAAATTTAGATTTTAAAAATATATGAAAGTACTTAGTAACTCTTGCAACAAAAAGTATACATTAAGATTTAAGTCACTGTTAAAACAAATACTTCTCCCCCCACACAATTTTATTTACCAACCAGGTATGTATATAAATCATCTAATTTTGACATGTAGAACAAGTCACACAGAATAGTTTCTTGCACATAAACCATTTGTTACTGCTTATTTTCTTTGTCCCTAATTAGGAGAGTCACATGAAATGACTAGTTTGGGTTCAAAATTATAGAAAAAGAAAATACATTTGTTTTGTAGATAGACTTTTAAAAATTATCACTCTAAAATGTGAATTTGGAATTTTTGCTGCTTTATGAAATTCAATGGACATGAACTTAGGCAAACTCCAGGAGATGGTGAAAGACAGGGAGAACTGGCATGCTGCAGTTCATGGGGTCTCAGAGTCAGACATGACTTAGTGACTGAACAGTGACAACAACAACATTTTGTTAACTAAGTATTTTTGCATAAATTACTGTGAAGCCAAGTGCATTCTTTATTATATTTATAAAGGTGATTTTTAACTCAAAATAGCATTGCATTCTCTTTTTTTTTTTTTCCCTCTCTCTCGTTTAAATTTTATTATTTATCTTTGGCTGTGCTGGGTTTTCATTGCTGGGAGGGCTTTTCTCTAGTTGCAACAAGTAGGGACTACTCTTGTCCCAGTGCACAGGCTTCTCATTGCAGTGGCTTCTCTTTCACGGAGCACAGAGCGTGGGACATGCGGGCCTCAGTAGTTCTGGTGTGTGGGCCCTGTAGTTTAGGTCCCTAGGCTTTAGAGTGCAGGCTCAGCAGTTGTAGCATATGGGCTTAGTTGCTTCACGGCATGTGGGATCTTCCTGGATCAGGGATCAAACCATGTCTCCTGTGAATTTTTTACCATTGAGCCACCAGGGAAGCCCAGTATTGCATTTTCTTAAATTGAGTATGGTTGACCTACAACCCTCTGTTAGTTGCAGCTGTGCAACTAATTCAATGTGATTTAATGTTTCTACAAATGATTACCACTAAAACAAATGCTTGATAGAGTGATTTTTTTTTCTGTATTTTACAAGAGGAAATTCTCTTGCCTTTGACTATTTTCCATTCTTTTCTAATCACAGCCCAAAGAGCCGATTGATCCAATTAAAGAAAGAGAAGCTGGAATACACTCCAGGAGAACATGAATATGGATTATTCCCAGCCCCCATTCATGTTGGTGAGTACTCAGTATATACAATATATTGCTGAAAAGAAATGGTATTTCTTGAGTTTACATGAAATGTAATTAATGTCTTTGTGTTCTCATTGTTTCTGTATCTCCAGGAGGTCAAGTCTTTACCATTTAATTTGTAGTCACTCTGAAGAATTTTTCAAACTCTTTTGCTTTCTAGGGGTCAAAATAATGTAAATCTTATTCACTAAAGTGTCAATAAACAACACTCTATCTGTAACATTTGATTCTCTAAGTGAGTCCTCTAGGAAAACCCAACTATTTCATTACTTCAGTTTCTAATGTTTTCTGTGTTCAAAGGGAGATGATTTGTGGATATGTAATAATCAAAGGGGGAAGACCCACTGCTTTTTTGATCATTTATATTCTTGAAAATTGATCAAGGTTTTCTTGTTCTGTTTATTTTTGGAGCAAATGTTAAGTCTTTGTTTAGCATTCTGATAATAATACCTTCCAGAATCTTATCAGATAAGTAAAGTATACCTGTAAGTCATCCTGGATTTCTTTCATTCTTTCCACTCCTCATCCATTCCATCTCCAAGTTTTGTTATTTTTCTCCTTGAATATATCCTGCTTCTCTTCAAATCCCATTGCTGTTATTCAGGTCCATGCCACTATTATCTTTTGCTTGGGCCATTGCAGTAGCCTTCTAACAGATCTATCTACTTTCATTCTTACTCTTTTCCAATCCACTCTCTACACAGTAAAAGGAAAAGTCATTTTATAATTTAAATCATATTTAAAACCTTTCAGTGACTCACCATTAAACTATTAACTCCTTATCCCAACACTTGGGAATGATCTGGTTCCTGACTACCTCATTAATCTGCCTCTGCTGTTTCCAGATTTCCTTTATTCACTGTATTATGTCATGCTGGTCTTCTTTCAGATTCTAGGCCATTCCAAGCTGTTTATAGCCAAAAGATAATTTTGCTTATTATTACCTTTACCCAAAAAGATCTTCCCACAGTGGATTTCTTCTCATCCTGTGAGTACAGGCTAAATGTCAGTACCAGCTTAAATATTATTTTCTTTAAAATTATTTTCCTGATTGTCCTACCAAATAGCATTCTTCACTCTATATCAGTTCTGTATCACAGCACCCTGTTTATTTTTCTATCATCTTTAATTGCTGTATTTATTTACTCGTTTACTAATCTGTCTCCTTCACTAGATTATAAGCTTCAGGAGTATAAGATCATTTGTCTTTCTTTTTCTCCTTTGATTTTCCAGTGCTTGGTGCCTAAGAGAAGGTTAGTAAATATTGAATATACAAATGAAAGAAAAGAAGGAGAAATCAGAATAAGTTATTGAATGTAAGAAGAGAATTTTTTTTTTCAAGAACAGCTTACTTGTGTAGTAAGATGTTGATCCTGTACTTTTAGTATCCTCTTCACCAGTGACTCTCTTGACTGTGGTGCTCTTCTCTGTGTTATGATTATTGAGTTCCTTTTTTCTCCCCAGAAGGCCCAGCACCAGCAGTGTATTTAAAGCAACAAGGATAGACAAGTTATGCAATAAAGATTAGTTTGCTTCAGTTATTCTGTATTGGGTGGCTAGAGAACAGTTTAACTATAACATAGCGTTACAAGCATACCTTTCCACCTTTCCGGCGCCTGGATCAGGAAAGTTCTCTGGAGTAGAAAATGGCTACCCCCTCCAGCATTCTTGCCTGGAAAATGCCGTAGACAGAGGAGTCCATGGAATCACAAAGAATCAGACACGACTGAGTGACTGAGCACAGCACACACAACATTACAAGATTTAATTCTCAGCTAGATAACTGGAGAAGGAAATGGCAACCCACTCCAGAATTCTTGCCTGGAGAATCCCAGGGACGCAGGAGCCTGGTGGGCTGCCGTCTATGGGGTCGCACAGAGTCGGACACGACTGAAGCGACTTAGCAGCAGCAGCAGATAACTGTACTATTGTTTACTTAAGAAAGGTAAGAGTAAGTTCCATACTCTGGGCTTACTACCAAAGTTCTTTTGAAAGAGCCTTTTGCTTTTAGTAGTGAAATCATGACAGTGGAAGAAGATTCTCAACAGATTTAGCTGTTTCCTAGATTCTGCTAGTGATAAACAGGCTTTGAAAATAAGAGGTAACTTTAAAAATTCCATATTAAAAAAAAATGAACATTTTGGTCTCACTGGTTTTCCTCTGGATGGGAAGTTGGCTAATTGATAACTCACATTTTGGGAAGAAGTTCTAACTTTTCAGGTGGATGATAGAGTCAGTTAACTCCAAGGGAGATGAGATGAATGATGGATAGGCCAATATTTATGTCAGATATCTGGCATGAATAGTGTTTAAGAGGTCCAGAATGGAAATCCCTTAATTTAAATAAAGATTTTGACTCTTAAATCCCCACTTTAGTCTCTCGCTAAGACTAATCTGTACTCAGTAGTCTATAAATTAAGTAAATAATGGAAAAACCTAACTCAGTAGTGGGCTTTTTTCCTGTGAAACAAGATTTAACATCAGGCTGTCACAGGACTGATTTCTTTTTGTGGACAGTGTTAATTTGTTGTTCAGATAATCTGTGATTGGGGTACAGTGAGGCCTGCCAGCTGTTGGAACAGGCCACTCCCAGCATCATGTAAACAAAGAGTGTGGCTTTGAGTCAGCCAGGCCTACATCCAGCTCTGCCTTTGCCATATTAGTCATGTGACTAGAATAGTAAAACAAGTAAAATAGTAATGCATCCTGTCATCAGTGGAGTAAGTGGAAAATAATATTTTTTTTAATTTTTAATGAAATCAGGTTTCCTTATCTCCTCAGAGAAATGAATTTCAAAGAAATTTTACTTTTTATAATAAGTACTCATTTAACAAAATATATATTTTACCTTTACATAACTGTGGTGTTGGAGAAGACTCTTGAGAGTCCCTTGGACTGCAAGGAGATCCAACCAGTCCATTCTGAAGGAGATCAGCCCTGGGTGTTCTTTGGAGGGAATGATGCTAAAGCTGAAGCTCCAGTACTTTGGCCACTTTATGAGAAGAGTTGACTCATTGGAAAAGACTCTGATGCTGGGAGGGATTGGGGGCAGGAGGAGAAGGGGACGACAGAGGATGAGATGGCTGGATGGCATCAGCGACTCGATGGATGTGAGTTTGAGTGAACTCCAGGAGTTGGTGATGGACAGGGAGGCCTGGCATGCTACAATTCATGGGGTCTCAAAAAGTCAGACATGACTGAGCGACTGAACTGAACTGATTTAGTCAATTCATTTTTTATAACAGTTCTACAGTGAGTTCAATGAGGCAAGCATGATGTTTTCAGCACATGGTTTCTATGATAGCTGGATATACCCATACGAAAGGATAAAATAACTCAAATTGGATCATCAACCTAAATACAAGAGCTAAAATTATAAAACATAGGAGTAAATTTTTGTGACCTTGCATTAGGTAATAATTTTCTTAAATGTCTGACACCAAAGTCATGTACAATAAAAGGGAAAAAAAGACAAATTAGACTACATTAATATTTAAAATTTTGTACTTCAAAGAACACCACCAAGAAACTAAAGCAACCCACAAAAAGGGAGAAACATTTTCAAATAAGAGGCTTGTATCCAAAATCCCATGTATATAAAGAACTGTTACAACTCAATAATAAAAAGACAAACAATACAATTTTTAAGTGAATAAATTATTTGAATTGATATTCCCCCCCAAAAAAGATAGAAATGGCAATAAGCATATGAAAAGATGATCAACATCATTAGTCATTAGGAAAATGGAATTGAAAATCATAATAAGATACCACTTCACACTCACTGAAATGGCTTTAATTAAAAGATTTATGAGAATGTGAAGAGACTGGAACCCTCATACATTGCTGTGAGAACATGAAATGGTATAACCTCTTTGGAAAACATTTTAATAATTAATCAAGTTAATGACAGATTTAATATAAGACCTAGCAATTCTGTTGCTTAGGTATGTACCCAAAAAATTGAAGATCTATGTCCAGAGACCTCGCTGGCAGTCCAGTGGTTGGGACTCTGTGCTTCTACTACAGGGGACTCAGGTTCCATCCCTGGTCTGTGAACTGAGGTTCTGCATGCCACTCACATAAGCAATATGTGATGTAGCCACACAATGTAATACTGTTGGGCAATAACAAAAATTTAGTTCTGAGACACGTGCCATATAAAATCCCAGGTCTAGGTTTGAATTGAAAATCATGGCATTCCAAGAACCAGGGAGATTGCAAACTGAATTTTTAAAGGCATCAATGTATGCCAATACCAAGAAAATAGAATAATCTGACAAAGATTTTACAGTAGTTATAATTTGTAAAAAACACTTTAACAAACAATTATAAACATACTTAAAACAAAAAGATAGAGCCTTGACAAAGAAATGAAAGGAAAAACAAGTAGAAATTTTAGAATAAAAATAGGCAGTAGCTGAAGTACAATGCTCAGGGATAGAGTCAGCAACAAAATGAAAGATACACAGGGAACAATCAGTGAACTAGATGATGTAATATTACCCAGTATGAACAAAAGAAAAAGTAGACATTAGGAGAGATAGGCTGTGGGACCATAACAAAAGAGCTTATATTTATATTCTTGGTGTCCTGGGAGGAGATAAGAAAGAAGATAGAGATGAAAAAGTGCTTGAGTAAATAAATGGCTTGAAAGCTTCCCAAATTTGGCAGAAGACATAAACCTTCTGATTCAAGAAGATGAGCAAACCCCAAACAGAGTATATGCCAAAGAAATCCAGGCCAAGACATGTTTATCAAACTTCAGCATGCTAAAGACAAAACAGTTTTAAAATAATGAGAGAAATGACTCTGTATGCATAGGTATAAATCAGATCAAATGACAGTGGGTTTCTCATCTGAATTCATGTAAATGGCACATTTTTCAAGTACCTAAAGAAAAACTGTCAAACCAAAATCCTATACCCATTGAAAATATCCCTCCAAGAACTGAGAGGAGCAAAGGCTTCTTAGGTGAAGGTTAACTAAGACAGTTTGTTGCCAGCAAACTTAACCTATGAGTAAAGGAGGTTCTGTAAATGGAAAGAAAGAAACAACCTTGGAACATCAGTAAGGCAGAAAGAATCCAGTCAGCAAAAATATGGGCATTTACAATAGGCTTTCTTTCCTTCTTCTTTTGAATTGAAAGACTTTCCTGACAATCCATTGGGTAAGAATCCATGCTTCCACTGCAGGGAACACAGGTTCTATCCCTGGTCAGGGAACTAAGATCCTGCCTTCCAACTAGTGCAGCAAAAAAAAAAAAAATTAAAAATAGAACTGCCGTGTGATCCAGCAGTTTCACGTCTGGGAATATATCCAAAGAAAATGAAAACAGTAACTCGGAAAGATGCATGCACACACATGTTCATAGCAGCATTATTTACAACAGCCAAGATATGAAAACAGCCTAAGTGTCCATCAAAGCAGGAATGGATAAAAGAGTTGTTGTATGTATATCAAAGTATAATACATGCATGTGCACACATAAACACAGTGGGATATTATTCAGCCGTAAAAATGAGGAAACCTTGCAGTTTGCAACAACATGGTGGACCTTGAGGGCATTGTGCTAAGTGAAATAAGTCAGACAAATACTGTTTGATCTCACTTTTATATGGAATCTAAAAGTGTGTGTGTGTGTGTGTGAGTGATAGAAAAGGGGATGACAATATGTGTGGTTACCAGAGTTGAAGGGTTGTGAGAAGAGGAGTGGGAGTAAGTGGTCAAAAGGTACAAACTCCTAGTTACAAGATACTTAGGAACTAGGGATATAATCAACAACATGATAACCATAGTTAACGCTGTTGTACATATGAAATTGTTAAGAGACTAAATCCTGAGTTCTCATTGCAAGGAAAAAATGTTTTCCTTTTTTTTTCTTTCTCTGTTTACTGTCTTTGTAAGAGATGATGATGCTAACTAAACGTATAGTTGTAGTCATTTCACAACATACATACTCAAACCATTATGCTATACACCTTAAACTTTTACAGTGATATGGCAATGGCACCCCACTCCAGTACTCTTGCCTGGAAAATCCCATGGACGGAGGAGCCTGGTGGGCTGAAGTCCATGGGGTTGCTAAGAGTCGGATCCAACTGAGCGACTTCACTTTCACTTTTCACTTCCATGCATTGGAAAAGGAAATGGCAGCCCATTCCAGTGTCTTGCCTGGAGAATCCCAGGGACGGGGGAGCCTGGTGGGCTGTCGTCTATGGGGTCGCACAGAGTCGGACACGACTGAAGTAACTTAGCATAGCATCTAAATTATATCTCAAATGAAACTAGAGGAATATTAATTAATGAACCAAGCCAAAAAAAAAAAAAAGATTGTGTTTAGGAAGAAGAGAATTCAAAAAACTGAGGAAAGATGATAATATTGCTTAGTAGATATTCCTTAAAAGGAAACAATTAGTGGATATCTCAAAACTTAAGCCATGGAATATATCTTTTCATTTCATTCAAAAATTTAAGACTTGCTCTTTGATCAGGCAGTTTTCTAGATGCTTGTGATACATCAATAAACAAAATAGTAAAGATCCTTGCCTCTGTGGAGCTGACATTCTTCCAAAGGGGAGACAGAAATCACAATATTCCTGTCTTTCTGAATCTCACCTGTTTTTCCTCAGGCTGATAAAACCAAAAACTTGAATCCTTATCATATTTTGCTTAGTGAAATTTAAACAGTTTCATCTTGTATCTTTTATCATTGTTTATAAACCCTTGGGCACACATTTCACTCAAACAAACACTACCACTGCAACTTTTCTTTGGATGGCATTGGGATCATTTTCATAGAATAACAAAGGAAAAATGAGTAATTCTAATCTATTTATAGAGCAATATTATAACCTAATACTCAGATTATATATAAATGAGCTGAACTTTTTCTGAAGGTCAGTCACCTTATTTAGGGGACAAAAAAGGCCAAGTTTTTGTCAGATTTTAAGGTATCTTGAAAAGAGGTAGAGCCATTATTACCTCTCTCCTTTTTATTGAATAACTCCCTCTCCTTTGGTTTCCTCGTTTGCCTAGCTACTTGATTAACAATAGAATGCTTTTGTGAAATATTCTTCCTCCTATTGTTCATATCTTTTTCATATTAGAATTGGTTTTATAAAAGAAATCATCATGGACCTTTCCCTTTTAGATTTCAAGGTCAACACAATCTCCTGTCGTCTCTTCCTTAAAATGACTTTTTTGGCCCACAAAATGAGTTTTATTTCAAAGGGAAAAAGTAAAGAATTTCTTTGCTCCTTTTCTAATATTCAGTGGCAGGATTTGAGATCTCAAGGTTCAAGTATACAATAAGAAAAATCCACAAAAGATATGATTTCATCTAATTTTCAGGTGAAAGTAATTTTTTTTTCCATTTTAAAAATGAGGATTAGCTAAAACAGTATTTTTTTCAAATGAGGAACTCCTCAATATGTTCTTCTCAGGTATCCTCTCCAGCAGAATTTGACAAGGATCTTTTTAGGTGAGTCTCACATATTAAAAATGAATTACCTGGCTCTGGTTTCAGACATATTAGAGGAAAGTAAAGACTGTCTCATCATTTTTTTCCCCAACTCTTAGTATATGGATTAGAGAAAAGTCAAGGTGAAAGTCGCTCGGTCATATCCAACTCCTTGCAACCCCATGGACTGTACAGTCCATAGAATTCTCTAGGTCAGAATACTGGAGTGGATAGCCTTTGTCTTCTCCAAAGGATCTTTCCAACCCAGGGATCGAAGAGAAATACAAATAATAAAGAAAGGCAACATATAACATCTGTGGAGCTGTTTCTAGGAAAGCTCAAAATGTTGGACAGTGGGGAAAATTGTGTTTTTAAAGTTAGTTGAAATATGAGACTTCCCTGGCTGTTAAGACCCTATGCTTCCACTGTAGAGGGCATGGGTTTGATCCCTCATTGGGGAACTAAGACCCCAGCGTGCTATGTGGCCAAAAAAAAAAAAAAAAAAAGCTGACATGAATAATGGATGCCTTTCTTTCTAGAAAGAGAAAGGTATTATTTTTAAATGTTCAGAACTTATACTCTGCTCCTTCATACTTTAACAACCTCTTGTCTACAGAAAATACACTAAGAGTTAACCCTTTACATCAAGGGATTTGTCCTGTCTTCTGAGAGCCAATTTTGACTTGCTAAAAAATTACATGTATTTGATTGTTGTTAGAAACAGTACATACTCATAAAAATTCCTAATGTAGAAAGATGTGAATTGAAAGATAAAGTTCCCCTTCCCAGAAACATACTAGTTTAGCATATACCCTTTCAAACTCTTTCAAATACATATATATATATATATATATATATATATATATATATGGCTTATTTTTTCCTGATACTTTGTTACCAAATTTTTCAGCATACAGAAATTTGAAGAAACTGATCGCAAAATATCCCATCACACAAAAAAAATCCCATCACCTAGGTTTTGTCATTGATATTTGCCTGATTTATCATGTATTTATCCATTTGTTGTTCCATCCTGTTTTTGGATGCACTGCAAAGTAAACTGCAGGGACTGATATACTTCCAGCTAAATATTTCATCATAGTGTCAGAATCAAGATCTCAGTGTTTGTTTATAGGGTTTTTCTTTTGATTTGAATTTACCCTCAATAAAATCCACAAATCTTAAATGTACTTTTGCTCAATTTTTAAATTTTTTCCTACTCCTCTATAATCCAGACCTTTCTCAAGAACATTATCATCATTTCAGAAAGCGCCTTTGTGCCCTTCCTTAGTCATTCCCCACCATATTTAGCCACTTAATGGATTTTTTTTAAAAAAAGTCAGCCCTAATATTGCTCTAATATTATTCTGCAACTTGGAAAATAAGTTTTCGTGTGAGTAAATATATACCTCACTTCATTTAACAGCTGCACATTCATTATTTAAATACACCAAAGTTTACTTCCTTGTTGTACTTTTTCATTACAGACTTTGTAGTTACACACTCAGCTTTGGTTCCCTGTCAAGAGATGGACTCCAGTCTTCTACCAACTGTAACCTCAGACAGCAGCCTGTTATATTAACCTCCATAAGTTATTTGACTTAGATATAACTATAATCCATATTGCTCTGTCATCAGATTTATCAAATGAATAAACTCACTGTATTACATGTTAACATGTAATTGCATGTTAACAAATAACATTTTTATGGAAAATCAGTTCAGTCGCTCAGTCATGTCCGACTCTTTGCAACCCCATGAACCACAGCACGCCAGGCCTCCCTGTCCATACCAACTCCCGGAGTCCACCCAAACCCATGTCCATTGAGTCGGTGTTGCCATCCAACCATATCATCCTCTGTCGTCCCCTTCTCCTCCTGCCCTCAATCTTTCCCAGCATCAGGGTCTTTTCAAATGAGTCAGCTCTTCACATCAGGTGGCCAAAGTATTGGAGTTTCAGCTTCAACATCAGTCCTTCCAATGAACACCCAGGACTGATCTCCTTTAGAATGGACTGGTTGGATCTCCTTGCAGTCCAAGGGACTTTCAAGAGTCTTCTCCAACACCACAGTTCAAAAGCATTAATTCTTCAGCACTCAGCTTTCTTTATGGTCCTACTCTCACATCCATACATGACTACTGGAAAAACCGTAGCCTTGACTAGATGGACCTTTGTTGACAAAGTAATATCTCTGCTTTTTAACATACTGTCTAGGTTGGTCATAACTTTCCTTCCAAGGAGTAAGCGTCTTTTAATTTCATGGCTGCAGTCACCATCTGCAGTGATTTTGGAGCCCAGAAAAATAAAGTCAGCCACTGTTTCCCCATCTATTTGCCATGCAGTGATGGGACCGGATGCTATGATCTTCATTTTCTGAATGTTAAGCTTTAAGCCAACTTTTTCACTCTCCTCTTTCACTTTCATCAAGAGGCTCTTTAGTTCTTCTTCACTTTCTGCCATAAGGGTGGTGTTATCTGCATATCTGAGGTTATTGATGTTTCTCCCAGCAATCTTGATTCCAGATAACTCCCCCCTATTTTTTTGAGGGCAAGTTTATTACGTTTTCGTCTTAGTCTGGATGTGGTAGTAACTTTCCCCAGAAATTTTTAATGAAAAAAGTGACTTTATTTTACATTTTTGCAAATCTTCTCGATGTCTAGCTAATATAGGACAGTTGGATTTTCTAATCTGTTTTTGCATTCTATTTGTTGTGATGTTATTATGGTTTAAATATATGAAGAAATCTGACCTCACATGGGTAAAAAGTTGTCAAAGAGAGGAAGATTTAATAATTTCACATAATTGTAGATATTCTTTGATATTATAGCAAAAATTAAAAATGTTCCTTAACATTCTAATGCTGGAGTATGAAATCAATGGATTTTTTTGTATTGTTGCCTTAAAATCCAGGTCTCTCTTCTAAGTTAAATAGATTTTTACCCATGTATGATTTTATCACTTCATGCATTAGACATTGGAAAATATTAATTCACTGAATTACATTGCTCTTCCATTTCCTGTATGTATCCCTGACAATTCATATTTGTGATTTGCCACTTATTTCATGAGAAAAACTTAAGTATTGGAAAACAGAATCTCCTGATAATTAGTAGACACAAGTTTTGCAAAATTTCAGTGTTCACTTCAAACTAAAATTTTATCATTGGAAATATATTTTCAGTTGGAGTTCTTGAAGTAACAAGTTCACTGGATTTATTTTCAGTTCCTAGGTTAGAATAACCATTGTCTGTCAGTTCTTTTAAGTAAAAATGTCGTTCTATTAAAAAAGCCAACTGGTTCGGCCCACCATTCAAATATTTGCACAAGTGCATTTCCTTAAAATAACCATCATACCTTAGTATATAGCAGAAGTGCTTTATGCATACTTGCATTGTGTCATGCAGAATAAAGATTTTGGTTTCTGGGTCAAGATTTAATATTTTTACTACTTTATCAAGAGCATTCTTAGATAATGCCGTATAGTTCATTTCTACTGGTTTCGTTCTAATAGAGATTTGTGCCACATGCCTTCATTCATACTAAAAGTACAGCTTTACCCACTATTCCTTTTACCCCATTAGTACAAATGTCAGCATAATGAAAATGCATATAATATCTTAGTTGTGTTACCAAAATAGTTTTGACCTCTCGGATCCCTTGGGGTAAGCAGAGCACACTTTGAGAACTGCTGGTCTGGAGACCATGATAAAACACGTCCAGATAACAAGGAAACATCTAAATCCTGCAAGAAGTGAGTTGAGCATCATAGTGCTTCATGAACAAAAAGATCATATAGAGTAAAGAAATTGGGGGGCAGGGTGCCTCTTTATGGTAGAAAGGGGCTTTGAAACTGGCTATAAAAAGTAGCAGTATTTCAACAGGTAGGAAGAAAAATGTTAACAGATCATAAATTTACATGTAAATACTCTTGAGTTATTTAAATTCAGAGTTTCCTATTTTGGAAAAATTTTATACTCCTTTTGTAGTTAGCCTTAAATTATGTACAATAATGGAGGAAAGATAATAGATGCTCTGGTTAGTGACTTTAATGATTGACAAATTCTTAGTATTTAGTGTGCTTCATAATGATGACTTCTTTTGCAGTAAGTTTGCCATGCTAGTTGTTTTATATAAGCTAAAATTAAAACATCTTTAGCATATACCACATGGAGCACAGTGGAAAAGAATAGCAAAAATTAAAAATTGGTGATGGAAAATTCATAAAATTTAACATGAAATGTTTATTTTTTTTACTCAGTGCATGTTAAAGCTTGTGGCTATTTGACTCTTTGTATAAAATAAATACTGAAATGGATAGTATTGTTTTGTTTCAGGAAAATATCTAAGGCAAAAGAGAATTGATTTTCAGCTTCCCTATGACATTCTTTGGCAGTGGAAACATAATCAGGTATGAGCTTATCTTACCATATTTCATTCCTTTTTTTTTTTTTTCAGTTTTATGTGTTTATTTATTTTTTACTTTACAATATTGGTTTTGCCATACGTTGACATAATCCGCCATGGGTGTACATGTGTTCCCCATCCTGAACCCCCCTTGCACCTCCCTCCCCCGGTATTTCATTCTTAAGTGCTAAATGGGGGAGAGGGAGATGCAAGTCTTTTTCTCTGCCTCCTTGTTATGCTCTCATCTTAGGAAATACAGAGAAGTGTCCCTGTGAAGGTCAGAGACTAAGAAAAATGAATTTGCATCCATATTTAATATGACCTATTTGCCTTTACTCATAACTTCAAAATAGCAGTAAGTTCCTGCTTCCTTAGGAAACCTTCAGTTATTATTCTGGACTTTTATTCTGGTAGCAAAGATTCTGTTCTGTAAGAATCCTGTTTGATGCAGGTCTCAAGAGAATTTAGATGTACTGCCAGCAGCATTAAGAAATTTCAGGCTTTATTTTCGTTGGCTCCTTCCCATCAGTTTGGAATTTATTTTTCACATACAAAAGAGAGTCTTCTACCAAAGGAAACAGGGAAAATATTTAATACTCTTGTACTTTTAAATATATTGGGAACTAAAACTGGGAAGGTGCTGTTTTTCTTTCTTACTTACCTAATTGAAGTTGCCCCCAGTAATTTTTGTATTTAGCAAAAGCCCCCAGAATCCATATTGGGAACTACCATTGGGAAATAGAAGTAGTCATGCAAATGAGGTAAATAGGCTCCTGAGTTTTGCCAAAATTCCACCAAAGTTTAATCTTGGAAAGCCAAAAGCAGTGAACATTCCCATCTGCATTCTCTTCCTTGATGGTCTGTCCTGAATTTTAAGAGGGTCAGTATGTTAGATATTTGTCTCAGAGAGTTCATAACAATAAAGGAGATAGTGTTTTGACTCACTGTACCCACTGAAAAATGATGGTGGGATTATTCTTATAGATTAGTACACTTTAGCTTAAACAGCTTAAACCAAGCTCCTGTTTGTTTCTTTGTTTGTTTTTTGGTACTGTCTTCTATAGTAAAACACTCACAGACTGACTAATACTTTTTTTTCATAATGCATTCTTTATTGCAGTATGAGAACACCATTATCCTGCCTGCCATCTCCCCTTTGTTAACTGAATTAATTGCCTTAATTAAAATGTAAAATGTGTTTTCCTACAATAATCATCCTGAAAAAGCCAGGATACTTATCTTTTTCATATCATATACCTACCCTACCCATCTGAACAAGCCCTGTGCAAGTTTTCCTTTCTTTTCATAGAGGGAAATAAAGTCTTAATTTATCCAAATGAATAGCTTTAATCTGCAGTGTGATAATCATTTAAATCTGTCCAATAACTTGCTGAAGAAACATCTAACAAAAAATACATTTTCTTTAATCTACTTATGATTGTTTCTGTTGAATATAGTTCTCTTACCCTGATCTGGTAAGTCACCTTTTATTCCAGGGTAAAAAGTGATCACACCTCAAATGTATCCAACCCAGAAAGTAAGTGTTTCCATATGGGCAGAGTACATAGATAATTTCTTTATTTTTAGTGATTTATACTGTTTTCTGGCATTTGAAGTTGAATGCTATATCGGGATTTTTCTGTTTTTTCTTCTAGCTGTACAAGAAACCAGATGTCCCACTATATAAAAAAATTCGTTCAAGTGAGTAAAATGAGAGCTGTTTTTTCTGCCTCCATACCATCAGTGTTCTCAGCCTGGCACTTAAAAATTACTCTATATGTTCACAAACTATTCTTTGTTGTCTTCTCTCAAGATGTCTACGTTGATGTCAAACCCCTTTCTGGTTATGAGGCTACCACTTGTAACTGTAAGAAGCCAGATGATGACACCAAAAAGGGCTGTGTGGATGACTGCCTCAATAGGTACTGTACTAAACTAATTCTGTAAGCCCAGGCTTTAAGATCTGTAAGATGCTTCATTTAGGGGAAGTCCCTGGTGGTCCAGTGTTTAAAATTCTGTGTTTTCACTGTCAAGGGCCTGAGTTCAATCCCTAGTTGGGGAACTAAGATTCCACAAGCCACGTGTGGCCAGAAAAAAAAAAAAAGACTTCATTTAAAGGAAAAAGTTAAGTAGACTCTGATATCCTCTCAAGAAATCAAAAATGATATATGAAACCTAACTGATGGACTGTCTTGGTCTGCTTGGGCTGCTATAACAATCATAGACTTAAATAATAGAAATATATTTCTCACAATTCTGGAGGCTGGGAAGTCCATGGTGAAATTGTCAGCAGATTCAATGTCTGGTGAGGACCTACTTCCTAGCTTATAGACAGCTGCCTTCTCCCTGAATACTCACATGGCCTCTCCTCAGTACATGCTCATGGTAGAAAGATACTTCTCTCTCTTCCTCTTCTTAGAAGGCCACTAATCCCATTATGAGGGCTTCTCTGGTGGCCCAGTGGTAAAGAATCCACCTGTCAATTCAGGAGCTACAGGAGAGGCGAGTTTGATCCCTTAGTTAGGTAGATCCCCTGAAAAAGGAAATGGCAACCCATTCTAGTGTTCTTGCCTGGAGAATCCCAGGGACAGGGGAGCCTGGTGGGCTGCCATCTATGGGGTCGCACAGAGTCGGACATGATTAAAGCAACTTAGCAGCAGCAGCCAGTATTCTTGCCTGGAAAATCCCATGGACAGAGGAGCCTGATGGGCTATGGGGTTGCAAAAGAGTCAGACAGGACTGAGAGATTAAACAACAACAATCCCATTACAAGGTTCCCACCTTCATCAGCTAATAAAACCTATTTACCTCCCAAAGCCCCTACTTCCAAATAGCATCACACTGAAGGCTAGGGCTTCAACTGAATTTTAAGGGGACATATTCAGCCCAAAACATGGGCTAAATAGAGTAATAGGAAGCAACATCATCTAGAGTCTTATGTACTCAGGTTTAAATCCTCTTACTGCTATGAGACCTAAGGAAAGTTCTTTAACCTCTCTAATAAAAATAATACTAGTAGAAGGGGGAAACTAAGTTGGTAGACATTAGGGTATAGAAGATATATTAATACACATGATGATTGAGTCAGTGATGCTAATGAGAGATAGTAAGGCTGTTGTCAGAGATAGGAAGTGTGAGTTCTCAGTGAAATTGAGATTTCAAAGTGAAAATGTCTAATTGAGACAAAGGATTCTATCTCTATTAACCTAAGCAGATACGTAGCAAAGGAGAATTAATGAACTTCCCAGCAGTGTTCCTTGTTCTAGATAGCTTTCCTAGACAGATAGCTGCTTCTCCAATTTTGATCTCTAGTCAGCTGTCCTGTGGGCTGAGGGAATCAGTGTTTTTGCTTTAATGTGCCAGCTGGGAAATTCTACCTTACCTACATAACTGTAAATCTTCATCTTGTCATTGTACATACATAAAATCGTACATAGTAGTAGTAGTAGCTTGGTGATTTAGGTAGTTGATGTTTTATGCAGACTATTTTCACTCTCAAGTATTTTATATATGTGCTTTTATGTATCATTGTAATCCATAAGCTCATCCTTTTTAGATTGATGTCACAGCTTGCCATTCTTCTGTTGTTCATTATTCAAGTTACTTTTAATATTTTGCTATTAAAAATTATACTACTATGAAACTGTGTAACTTCCTTTTTTTAATCCTTAGATTATATTCTCAAAAGGAGAAATAACTGTATAAATTATAAGAACATACATATATATGTATACATACATATATGTAATTTTTACTGTATACTTTCTAATAGCTTTCATAAAATACTGAGTTAATTTTTGGTATCACCACTAATATATATTTATTTCCCCTTAGTTCTACCTCCTTTAGTTACTGACATCTAACTTTATTTCTAGTGCTTTCGTATTTCATCAGTTTACTATTTGAGAGAATCATATGTCCTTAAAGTTGTTTAAATGTGCATTTCTTTAGATGCTAACATTTCTGTGCTTTTTTGTATGATATTTTATTTATTGTCTATGAAATTAATATAGCTGCCTCATTGCTTATTTCCTTTCTTTCCTTCAATAGTTCAGGAAGTTGTTGTTGTTTAATTGCTTAGTTGTGTCTGACTCTTTTGTGATCCCGTGGACTATAGGCCACCAGGCTCCTCTGTCCATGGGATTTTTCCGGTAAGAATACTGGAGTGGGTTTCCTTTTCCTTCTCCAGGGGTTGGGTCCTTCCCAACCCAGGGATGGAACCAGAGTCTCCTGAATTGGCAGGATTCTTTACCACTGAGCCACCATGGAAGCCCTCGTATATTCTTAGTATAGAAATAAATATGTTAGTGTTTCCCCAGGATGCTGAGTGGACAATTAACTTATTAATTTACAAGAAGCATCAGTGTTTGCAACTTGACTTGGATATTTTCAGTATTATTAACTTTTGAATTTAGACATTATTACCTTGTTAATAACTTTATTAACCAACCTAACCCTATTAAAATAAAAATTAATTATATGCATTTTTTTGGCTGCACTGGGTCTTAGTTGCAGCATATGGGATCTTTTAGTTGCAGCACATAGCGTCTTAGTTGCAGCATATGGGATCTTTTAGTTGCAGCACATAGCATCTTAGTTGCAGGATGTGGAATCTTTTTAGTTGCACCATGAGAAAACTCATTTGCAGCATGTGGGATCTAGTTCCCTGACCAGGGATCAATCCCAGGCCCCCTTCATTGGGAGTGCAGAGGGTTAGTCTCTAGACCAGTAGAGAAGTCCCTTTGAATTCATTTTTTAAATTCCTATTTTAAAAAATGGGTTCGTATAGATGATATGTAGTGTTAATTGACATGTAATTATTCCTTTTCTTTCTAGAATGATCTTTGCTGAGTGTTCCCCCAACACTTGCCCCTGTGGTGAGCAGTGCTGTAACCAGAGGATACAGCGGCATGAGTGGGTGCAATGTCTAGAACGATTTCGAGCTGAAGAAAAGGGTTGGGGAATCAGAACCAAAGAACCCCTAAAAGCTGGGCAGTTCATCATTGAATACCTAGGAGAGGTTGTCAGCGAGCAGGAGTTCAGGTACAGTGGTAAATCATACTCCAGGAAAATGGCAGAGGTACCAGATTAGAATGGAAAATGAAATATTTGAAGTTTACTTTTGACTTAATCATTAACTGGGTTTTAATCATTTCTCTCCTCTTTAGGAACAGGATGATTGAGCAGTATCATAATCATAGTGACCACTATTGTCTGAACTTGGATAGTGGGATGGTGATTGACAGTTACCGTATGGGAAATGAGGCCCGATTCATCAATCACAGCTGTGACCCAAATTGTGAAATGCAGAAATGGTAAGAAAACAGGGGAAGATGAACCCAGCAGAGCAGAAAGCATTGAGGACATCCTGAGATGTATCTTAATAATCAGCTTATACAAAGCAGCTCAGGCAATTCTCTGTTATGACAGATCCTCCCAGGTAGAGAGTAAGCTCGTACTGTTTCTTCACACTTCAACCTATCTATTCCCAGAAGAATGTAATATTTATTTATGTGTGTATGTGAGACATATATGATAATACCTACTATTTATTGACTGCTTACTATGTACCAAGCACTGCTACATGGTTCTTATATCCATACATTTAGCATGTTTATCACATCCTCACTGGATTTGTTACAATGATAAGTAAAGATAAGTGAGATAGATTAGAATCTAACTTAGAATGAAAAAAATACATCTAAAAAATAATCTCACCTTTTGACATGGCCCATACAGAGTGTGTTGTTGTTGTTTAGTTGCCAAGTTGTGTCCAACTCCTTTGCATCCCGATGGACTGTAGCCCGCCAGGCTCCTCTGTCCATGGTATTTAAAAAATAAAATTAAAAAAAAAAAAGAATAATTCAGAAAAGATAACACGATAGGGGAGGATTCTAAGAAAATGAGAGAGTTGGAAGCAATAAGAATCTATCTCCCTTTAGACAACTGCACTAGCAGAATCTGTGTGATAAAACTGTTTGGAACTCTGGAGTCTGTTGAAGGCTTGTAACGTCCAGGAGATGTTTCAGATGATCAGTTGTGATTTGTTTCAGTCAATTTGAACTCTTAACTCAGTAGAGCTACTCATCCCTACCCCCAGCCACATGGCAGGCAGCTGTGCAAGTACTCCTGGAATAGCTTGCATACAGCTTGCATGTGCTAGGGCGGATAAAAGGGGCCCCTTTCTCCAAATACTGAATATCTATACTCTGATTGCTGATTCTGATCACAGAGGTGCACACGAAGCAGGCAGCCACTGTTGTACCTCCCATTGTTGCCAGTCCCTCTCCCTCCAGCTGTAGCGACTTTCAGGAGATTTTAAGGTACCCTCTTTTGCCCACCTTCATTTTTCATTTTTCGTCTTTTAGGACAGAAATTAAAGACTTAAGACATGTCAAAACAACTACATATGTTGGGAAATATAGTCAGTGACTACACGTATCCAAGGGAAGGATCAGAAAAGACATAAGACACTAGGTTTACACTTGAGGCTGAACCTTGAAACAGGAAATTAATAATAACAAAAAACAGCAAATAGGAAAGGGGAGAATCTAATTCCCGAGCTAGCGCATTACTCGATTCAGATGTCCAGTGTTCAGAAAAATCACAAGGAATATAAAGACATTAGAAAATGTGGCCCATTCAGAGAAAAAAAAAAATAATTCAAAAAAATAATTCAGAATAGTAATTCAGTAGAATCTGTCCCTAAAATGGGCTAATGGCAGACACATAAGACAAAACTTTTAAACAATTGCCCTGATGATGCTCAAAGAACTAAAGGAAATTGTCATGAGAAAGTCTTTCATGGGAAAGTCATGAAACTGATGTGAAAAAAATGAAAGTATCAATAAAGAGATAGAAAACCTAAAAAGAAACCAGAAAGGAATTCTGGAACTGAAGAAGTACAATAATTGAAATGAAAAATTTACTAGATGGATTCAGAGGCAGGTTTGGACAGGCAAGAGAAAGAATCAGTGAACTCAAAGATGAGGTGAAGTGAAAATCACTCAGTCATGTCCAGATCTTTGCGATCCCATGGACTATGCAGTCCATGAAATTCTCTAGGCCAGAATACTGGAGAGGGTAGCTGTTCCCTTCTCCAGGGATCTTCCCAACCCAGGGATCGAACCCAGGTCTTCCACACTGCAGGCAAATTCTTTACTCACTGAGCCACCAGGGAAGCCCAAGAATAGCCTATCCTTTCTCCAGTGGATCTTTCCAACCCAGGAATTGAACTGAGGTCTCCTGGATTGTAGGCGGATTCTTTACCAGCTGAGCTACCAGAGCAGCCCATAGGACAATATAAATTATCAAGCCTGAGGAAAAAGATAAAGATTGAAGAAGAGAACGCTGTAAGCGGCCTTTGGGGTACCATCGAGTAGAACAACCATATGTATTATAGATGTCCCGGAGGGAGAAAACAGAAGCAAGAGAAAATATTTGAAGAAATAATGGTTGAAAACTTACCAAATTTCATGAATGATGTGAATATAAATACCCAGGGTGCTTAACGAACTCCAAGTAAGATGAACTCAAAATGAGACACATACCAAGACATGTTAAAATCAAACTTTCAAAATTTAAAGAGCAGGTCTTGGAATCAGCCCAAGACAAACAAATCATTACATACAGTGACATTTTGGAGGCCAGAAGACAGTGGGCCCATATATGTAGTGTGCTAAAAGAACATGTCAACCAGGATTCCTATATGTAGCAAAGCTATCCTTCAGAAATGAGGAGGAAATAAAAACATTCCCAAATATACAAAAGATGAGGGACTTTTTGAGTGCTAGAACTACCCTGCAGAAATACTCAATGGTCTCCTCCAAGGTGAACTTATAGGACACCAGATAGTACTTCCATGCTATATGGAGAAATAAAGATCTTAATAAAGGTAAATACATGGGCAATTATAAAAGGTAGAATTAATTTGACAGTGTTTTGTAGCTGTACTTTTTTTTCTACACAGTTTAGGAAACTAACGCACTTAGTGGAATTGTTAGTTAATTTTTTTGTGCACATAATATAAAAAGAGGTAATTTTGTGACATCTGGAAGGGGTAGAAATGGCTATAAAGGAGTAGTGTTTTTTTATGTTATTCAAATTAAGCTACTATAAATTAGTTTTATAACTTAAGAATGTTCAGTTTAATCCTCATGGTAACCACAAATGCAATACCTACAGACATGTACAAAAAGAAATTCAGGACGAATGTAAACATTTCACTCCAGAAGATTAACCAAACACACTAGAAAGCAGGAATTCAGGCAAGGAGGGACAGAAACCTCTAGGGCATATAGAAAATAAATTGTTCAGTGAGTAATTCCTTATCAGTAATTAATTTAAAGGTAAATGGATTAAACTCTCAAAAAGAGAAGGGATTCAGCATCATTTATGATTAAAAAAACTCAACAAAGTGGGTAAAAGAATGTATCTCAACATAATAAAAGGTGAATGTGACAACCAACAGGTGAAAAATTGAAAGCTTTTCCTCTAGAATCAAGAATAAAACCAAAATAAGGATGTCCACTCCTACCACTTCTATTCAACATAATTACTCCAAGTTTTACCCAGATGAGGTAGCTGCTACTGAGGCTGCTAAGTCACTTCAGTCGTGTCCAACTCTGTGCAACCCCATAGATGGCAGCCTACCAGGCTCCGCCATCCCTGGGATTCTCCAGGCAAGAACACTAGAGTGGGTTGACATTTCCTTCTCCAATGCAGGAAAGTGAGGTCGCTCAGTCGTGTCCGACTCTTCACGACCCCATGGACTGCAGCCTACCAGGCTCCTCCGTCCATGGGATTGTCCAGGCAAGAGTACTGGAGTGGGATGAGGTAGGCAAAAAAAAAATTAAGTAAAAGGCATCTAATTGAAAAGGAACAAGTAAAACTGTCTCTTATTTGCAAATAGTATTACATATAGAAAAATAATATATATATATTATATGTATAATATAGAAATATAGAAAATTACATATAGAAAAAATATTGTTTGCAAATAGTATTACATGTAGAAAACCCTAAAAACTCCCATCAGAAAACTTTTTAGAACTGAAAATTTAGTGAAGTTTCAGGAGACAAAATATAAAAATTAGTTGTATTTTCATACATGAGTAACTATCAGAAATTAAAAAACAATCCCTTTGCAATGGCATCAGAAAGAATAAAAGACCTAGGAATAAATTTAGCCAAGGAAGTAAAAGACCTGTACACTGATAACTGTAAGCTACTGATGAGAGCTTACAGGAGACATAAATAAATGAAAAGATACTCTGTGCTCATGGATTTCAAGAGTTATTACTGCTTAAATGTCTGTACTACCCAAAGCATCCTACAAATTCAGTACAATAAAAATAAAATTCCAATGGCACTTTTCTCAGAAGTAGAATAATCCTAAAACTTAGGTGGAACCACAAAAAAATCTCAAATAGTCAAAACAGTCTTGACAAAGAACAAAGTTGAAGGCATCATACGTCCTGATTTCAAACTATATTACAAAGCTATAGTAATCAAAACAGTATGCTACTGGCAGAAAAACAGAAACATAGATGAATGGAATAGAATAGAGAGCCCAGAAATAAACCCATGCATGTATGGCCGATTGATTTATGGCAGAGGAGCCAAGAATATACAATAGGGAAAGGGCAGTCTCTTCAATATAGGGTGTGGGAAAATTGGACAGCCACATACAAAAGAATGAAATGGGATCACTGTCTTTCAACATAAACAGAAATCAATTTAAAGACTTGAGTGTAAGACCTAAAACCATGAAATTCCTAGAAGAGGATAAGCTCCTTGTCATCAGTTTTGACAATGATTTTTTGTTTGTTTTAACACCAGAAGCAGGGCATTAAAAGCAGAAATGAACAAGTGAGACTGGTAAAACTAAAATGTTTCTGTACAACAATGGAAACCATAAACAAAATGAAAAAGCAGCCTACAGAATGGGAGAAAATATTAGCAAATCTAGTAAGGTGTTAATATTCAAAATATATAAGGAAAGCATACAAGTCAATAGCAAAATAGAAAATCCAATTAAATATAGTTGGAAAATCTGAATATACTTTTAAAGCAGACATATAGATGACCAACAGATATATAAAAAGGTGCTTAATGTCACACTAACCATCAGGGAAATGCAAGTCAAAACCACAATGAGATACCACCTCACACCTATTAGAATGGCTGTTCTCAAACAGATAAGAAGTAATAAATGTTAGTAAGAATGTCAAAAAAGGTTGGGGGAAAACCCTTGTGCACTGTTGGTGGGAATTTAAATTGGTACAGCCACTATCAAA
The DNA here is from genome assembly GCF_032452875.1 of Bos javanicus. Classification (NCBI taxonomy): domain Eukaryota; kingdom Metazoa; phylum Chordata; class Mammalia; order Artiodactyla; family Bovidae; genus Bos; species Bos javanicus. Next base: position 15,429,289 of record NC_083870.1, read on the forward strand.
AACCATATGGAGGTTCTTCGGAAAATTAAAAATAGAAGTGCCATACAACCCAGCAATGCCATTTCTGGGTATTTATCTGAAGGAAAAGAAAAACACTAACTCAAAATGATTATCTGTATCCCATGTTCATTATGGCATTATTCATAGTAGCTGAGGCATGGAAACAACCTAAGTATTCATCAGTGGACAAAGAAAATGTGGTATGTGTCTACAATGGAATATTTAGCCACAAAAATGAGGAAATACTACCATTTGTAACAAAATGAATGGCCTTGTTATGCTAAATGAGATAAAGAGAAAGACTAGTTCCATATGATCTCACTTGTGTAGAATCTTTTGGAAAAAAAAGCAAACTCATAGATAGAAATTGGTAGTTGCCAGAGGTAAGGGTTTGCAAGCTTGGAAAAATAGGTGAAGGTGGTCCAAATAAATAACACCTGAGGATGTAATGTACAGCCTGGTGACTATAGTTAACAATACTACATTGTATATTTGAAACTTGCTTAGAGAATGAATCTTAAAAATCTTATCACAAGAAAATAATTTGATACTATGCATGGTGATGGATGTTAACTAGAGTCATTGTGGTGATCATTTTGCAATATATACGTATAATAAATCATTATGTTACATCTAAAACTAATATTTTATGTCAATTATGTCTTAACTTTTTTTTTTTTTAAGATTGGCAGAATAGATTCCCTGGTGGTCCAGTGGTTAAGAACTCACCTTGTAGTACAGGGGATGCAGGTTTGATCCCTGATCAGGGAACTAAGATCCCACATGCTGCTGGGCAACTAAGCCCACTCACTGCAACTAGTGGGCTCGCGTGCCACAACAAAAGATCCCATGTGCTACAACAAAGACCTGATGCAGCCTAATTAATTAATTCAAAAAATACATCATCCAACTGTATACTGTGTATAAGAGACTCACTGAAGATCCAAAGACACAATCAGGTTGAAAGTGAAAGGATGGAAGAAGATATTCCACGTCACTAAATAGTAGCCAAAAGAGAGTGGGAGTGGCTAAAATAGACTTTAAACCCAAAAAGGTTAAAAGAGACAAAGAAGGACATATGTTTCTTAAAAAGATTCAGCAAGAAGATATAACAGTTGTAAACATTTACACACATGATAGAACTTCAAAATATAGGAAGCAAAAACTGACAGTTGACAGGAGAGATAATTCTGCAGTAAAAATTGGGAGACTTCAGCTCCCCAGTTGATAATGAAAAGAACTACCAGAGAGGTAAGTATGGAATAGAGAACTTACATAATAAACCAACTAGATCTAAAACAAATACCAAGACCCCACCCAGCAACAAACAGCATTTACATTCTTTTCAAGTGCACATGGGACATTTTGTTAGGCAGAAATTCAGTTTCAGTAGATTTTTTTTTTTATTTTTTGGCCATGCCACATAGCATGTGGCATCTTAGTTCCCAGACCAAGGATTGAACCCACGCCCCTTGCATTAGCAGTACAGAGTCTTAACCACTGAACCAAAACTGGGACACTGAGACACTGATTTCTGTTTGGTTTTTTTTTTAGGCCACACTGCATGGTTTGTGGGAGCTTAACTCCCTAGCCAGGTCAATAGTTTTTATTTATTTATATTTTTGGCTATGCTGGGTCTTCATTGCTACACAAGCTTTTCTCTAGTTCTAGTGCACAGGAGCTACTGTCTAGTAGCAGGCTTCTCATTGTGGTGGCTTCTCTTCTTGTGGAACATGGGCTCAAGGGTGTGCAGGCTTCAGTAGTTGTGACATGTAGGCTCAGTAGTTGTGGCTCATGGGCTCTAGAGCACAGGCCCAGTAGTTGTGGCTCATGGGGTTAGTTGCTCCACGTCATGTAGGATCTCCGTGGATCAGAGATTAAACCCATGTCTCCTGCATTGGCAGGTGGATTCTTTACCACTGAGCTACCAGGGAAGTCCCCAGTATTTTAAAAGATAGATATTATAGAAGGTATCTTCTGTAACCACAACAGATGAAAGTTAGAAAATCAGTAACATAAAGGAAACTGGAAAATTCATGATACTTTAGAAAGTCACTAACTTTTAAACAACCAGTTGGTCAGAGAAAAAATCACAAGGGAAATTATTAAATACTTAGAGATGAATAAAAATAGTATAAAGTACCAAAAACCTATGGAATGTAGCAGTAGCAGCACTATGGGGGAATTTTATAGCTATAAATGCTTACATTAAAAAACAAGAAAGAGCTCAAATTAAGAACCTAACTTTACAACTTAGAGTGGAAGTGTTAGTCGCTCATTTATGTCCAACTCTTTGTGACCCCATGGATGCCAGTCTCCTCTGTCCATGAAATTCTCCAGGCAAGAATACTAGAGTGGGATCCATTCCCTTCTCCAGGGGATCTTCCCAACCCAGGGATTGAACCTGGGTTCCTGCATTACAGGCAGATTCTTTACCATCTGAGCCACCAGGAAAGCCCACTTTACAACTTAATGACCTAGAAAAAGAGCAAACTGAATCTAAAGTTAGGGCTGGAGAATCCCATAGACAGAGAAACCTGGCAGGCTACAATCTCTAGGATCACAAAGAGTTGGACACTACTGAAGCAGCTTAGCACAGGCACAACAGAAATCTAAAGTTAGCAAAAGGAAGGAAATAATAAAGATGAGAATGAGAACAGAGATAAATAAAATCTAAAATAGAAAAACAATAGAGAAAATCAGTGAAACCAAAGGTTGGTTCTTCAAAAAGATAAAATTAACAAACCTTTAGCTACAGAGATGAAGAAGAAAGAACTCAAATTACTAAACTCAGAAATGAAAGTGGGGACATTACTACCAATTCTACAGAAATGAAAAAGATTAAAAGAGAATACTATGAACAGATGTATACCAAAAAATCTGATAACCTAGTTGAGATGGACAAGTTTCTAGAACCACAAAACCTACTGTGACTAAATCATGAAGAAATAAAAAATCTGAATAAACCTGTAACTAACAAATGCATTGATTCAGTAATCAAAAATCTCCCAACAAAGAAAAGCCCTTGACTTGATGGTTTTACTGATGAATTTCTGAAGGAGATCAGCCCTGGGATTTCTTTGGAAGGAATGATGCTGAAGCTGAAACTCCAATACTTTGGCCACCCCATGTGAAGAGTTGACTCATTGGAAAAGACTCTGATGCTGGGAGGGATTGGGGGCAGGAGGAGAAGGGGATGACAGAGGATGAGATGGCTGGATGGCATCACTGACTTGATGGACGTGAGTCTGAGTGAACTCCAGGAGTTGGTGATGGACAGGGAGGCCTGGCATGCTGCGATTCATGGGGTTGCAAAGAGTCAGACACGACTGAGCAACTGATCTGATCTGTCAAATTAGTACCAAATCAATTTTTTCCAAAAAATTATAGAGAAGGAAACACCTCCTAATTTATTGTATGAAGCAAGCATAACCCTGATACCAAAGCTTAGCAAAGACTCCCCAAGAAAACTACAGACCAATTCCTGTTATGAACATTGATGCAAAAATCCTCAGCAAAATACTAGCAAGCAATTCACCAGCATATTAAAAGAATTGTGCACAGTGACTCTGGAATTTCTTCCTGGAAGGCAAGGAATGTTCAGCATAGGAAAATTGATCAGTGCGATACACTACATCAGGAAAGTAAAGGAGAAAAGAAGTCACATGGTCATCTCAGTTGATGGAGGAAAAAAGCATTTGACAAAATTCAACTCCTTTTCATGATAAAGATACTCAACAAAATAGGAATAGAAGGACTGCCTTAACATAATAAAAGCCATATATATGAAAACTCACAGCCAACGTAATACTCGGTAGTGAAAGACTGAAAGCTTTTCCTCTAAGATCAAGAACAGGACAAGGATGCCCACATTCACCGTTTTATGCAAAATAATATTGGAAGCTCAAACCAGAAAAAAAAAATAGATATAAAAGGCATCCAAATTGGAAATGAAGAATAAAAATTATCTTTGTTTGCATATTGTATGGTCTTCTGCAGTTGCATTTGTATGTACAAACTGAGCATTTTGAAAAGGAGATTACAAAAGCAGTTCCATTTGCAGTATCATGAAAAAGAATGAAGTACTTAAAATTAACTTAATGAGGTGAAAGAATTGTACAATGAAAGCCATAAAACATTGTTAAAGACATAAATGAATGGTAACACATCTCATGTTCATAGATAAGAAGATTTTATTTTATTAAAATGGCACTATTACCCAAAGTGGTCTACAGAGTCAATGTAGTTCCTATCAAAATCCCCATGACATTTTTTTTTCAGAAATAGAAAACCTATCTGAAAATTCATATGGAATCTCAAAGGACGCCCAAATAACCAAAATAATCCTTAAAAAGAGCAGAAGTGGAGGATTCACACTTCATTTGAAAACCTACAGAGTAATCAAAGCAGTATGTATGGTATAGGCATAAAGACAGGCATATAGACCCATTAAATAGAATAAAGAACCTTGAAACAAACCCCTACATATATGGTCAAGTAATCTTTTACAAGTGTGCCAAAACCGTTTAGTGAAAAAGGGATACTCTTTTCAGTAAAAGGTGCTAGGAAGACGCAGTATCCACCTGCAGAAGTATGAAGTTGGCCCCCTACCAAACACTGTACAAAAATTAATTGAAACCAATCAAGAACCTAAATGTAAGACCTAAAACAATAAAACTTGAAGAAGAAGGCATAGAACAATAGTTTCACAACACTGGACTTGGAAATATTAACTTATATGCAGAGTACATCATGAGAAACGCTGGGCTGGAAGAAGCATAAGCTGGAATCAAGATTGCCAGGAGAAATATCAATAACCTCAGATATGCAGATGACACCACCCTTATGGCAGAAAGTGAAGAGGAACTAAAAAGCCTCTTGATGAAAGTGAAAGTGGAGAGTGAAAAAGTTGGCTCAAAGCTCAACATTCAGAAAACGAAGATCATGGCATCCGGTCCCACCACTTCATGGGAAATAGATGGGGAAACAGTGGAAACCGTGTCAGACTTTATTTTTCTGGGCTCCAAAATCACTACAGATGGTGACTGCAGCCATGAAATTAAAAGATGCTTACTCCTTGGAAGGAAAGTTATGACCAACCTAGATAGCATATTGAAAAGCAGAGACATTACTTTGCCAACAAATCTGTCTGGTCAAGGCTCTGGTTTTTCCTGTGGTCATGTATGGATGTGAGAGTTGGACTGTGAAGAAGGCTGAGCACCGAAGAATTGATGCTTTTGAACTGTGGTGTTGGAGAAGACTCTTGAGAGTCCCTTGGACTGCAAGGAGATCCAACCAGTCCATTCTGAAGGAGATCAGCCCTGGGATTTCTTTGGAAGAAATGATGCTAAAGCTGAAACTCCAGTACTTTGGCCACCTCATGTGAAGAGTTGACTCATTGGAAAAGACTCTGATGCTGGGAGGGATTGGGGGCAGGAGGAGAAGGGGATGACAGAGGATGAGATGGCTGGGTGGCATCACTGACTTGATGGACGTGAGTCTTAGTGAACTCCAGGAGTTGGTGATGGACAGGGAGGCCTGGTGTGCTGCGATTCATGGGATCGCAAAGAGTCGGACGTGACTGAGCGACTGACCTGATCTGATGCTGCTGCTGCTAAGTCACTTCAGTCGTATCCGACTCTGTTGGACCCCAGAGACAGCAGCCCACCTGGCTCCACCTTCCCCGGGACTCTCCAGGCAAGAACTCTGGAGTGGGTTGCCATTTCCTTCTCCAATGCATGAAAGCGAAAAGTAAAAGTGAAGTCTCTCAGTCGTGTCCGACTCCCAGCAACCCCATGGACCACAGCCCACCAGGCTCCTCTGTCCATGGGATTTTCCAGGCAAGAGTACTGGAGTGGGGTGCCATTGCCTATACACGGAATCAAAAGGCTGCCTATACACAGAATCAAAAGGCTGCCCACAGAATGGCAGAAAATATTTGCAAGTCATATATCTGATAAGGTATTAGTATCAAGAATATATAGAGAACCCCTGAAACTCAACAACAAAAAAACCAACCCAATTCAGAATGGACAGAGAACTTTAATTAATATATTAATATATTTCTCTAAAGAAAATATGCAGATGGCCAATAAACAAAAAGATACTCAAAATGACTGATCATTAAGGATATGCAACTCAAAACCATAAGATACTACCTCACACCCTCAGAATGGCTACTGTGGAAATAACAGAAAACAATAAGTATTGACAAGGATGTTAAGAAATAGGAACCCTTGAACTCTATTGGAAATATAAAAATGATATATCCGCAGTGGAAAAGGGTAGGGATGTTCCTCAACAAATTAAAAATAAAATTACTGTATAATCCTGCAGTCCAGCTTCTGAGTGTTTATCCAAAAGAATTGAAAGCAGGTTCTCAAAGAGATATCTGCACCCCCATATTTTAGTAATATTATTCATAGTAGCTAAAATTTGGAAGAACCCAGGTGTCCATAATGAATGAAGGGATAAGGAAAATCTGGTTTTTACATACAATAAAATTCAGCCTTTAAAAAAAAGAAAGTTTTGCAATATACTACAACATGAAAAGACCTTGAGGACATTAGTCAGTTCATTTCAGTTCAGTTGCTCAGTCATGTCCGACTCTTTGCGACCCCATGAATCGCAGCACACCAGGCCTCCCTGTCCATCACCAACTCCCGGAGTTCACTCAAACTCATGTCCATAGAGTCGGTGATGCCATCCAGCCATTTCATCCTCTGTCGTCCCCTTCTCCTCCTGCCCCCAATCCCTCCCAGCATCAGAGTCTTTTCCAATGAGTCAACTCTTCACGTGAGGTGGCCAAAGTACTGGAGTTTCAGCTTTAGCATCAGTCCTTCCAAAGAACACCCAGGGCTGATCTCCTTTAGAATAGACTGGTTGGATCTCCTTGCAGTCCAAGGGACTCTCAAGAGTCTTCTCCAACACCACAGTTCAAAAGCATCAATTCTTCGGTGCTCAGCTTTCTTCACAGTCCAACTCTCACATCCATACATGACCACTGCAAAAACCATGGCCTTGACTAGACGGACCTTTGTTAGCAAAGTAATGTCTCTGCTTTAAAATATGCTATCTAGGTTGGTCGTAACTTTCCTTCCAAGGAGTAAGTGTCTTTTAATTTCATAGCTGCATGTAATTTCATCACCATCTACAGTGATTTTGTAGCCCAAAAAATAAAATCTGACACTCTTTTCACCGTTTCCCCATGTATTTCCCATGAAGTGGTGGGACCAGATGCCATGATCTTCGTTTTCTGAATGTTGAGCTTTAAGCCAACTTTTTCACTCTCCACTTTCACTTTCATCAAGAGGCTTTTTAGTTCCTCTTCACTTTCTGCCATAAGGGTGGTGTCATCTGCATATCTGAGGTTATTGATATTTCTCCTGGCAATCTTGATTCCAGCTTGTGCTTCTTCCAGCCCAGCGTTTCTCATGATCTACTCTGCATATAAATTAAATAAGCAGAGTGACAATATACAGCCTTGACGTACTCCTTTTCCTTTTTGGAACCAGTCCGTTGCTCCATGTCCAGTTCTAACTGTTGCTTCCTGACCTGCATATAGGTTTCTCAAGAGGCAGATCAGGTGGTCTGGTATTCCCATCTCTTGAAGAATTTTCCACAGTTTATTGTGATCCACACACATTATGCTAGATGAAATAATCCAGTCACAAAAAGACAAATACTACTGTGTGATTCCACTTACATGAGATGTTTAAAAGTAGTTAGAATCATAGAGACCATAGAGTAGTGGTTGTCTGAGGCTGGAGGAAGGAGAGTTTGAAAGTTATTGTTTAATAGGGACAGAGTCCATTTTACAGGACAAAAAGAGATGGAATTGCATGGTGGAGTTGACTACACAACATGAATTTTCTTTTTTGTTTCCTTTTTCTTCTTCTTTTGGCCACACCTCACAGTATGTGAGACTTTAGTTAGCTGATCAGGAATTGAACCTGTGCCCCCTGCAGTGGAAGCACTAGACCACTAATGAAGTCCAATGTGGATGTTTTTAATACCTCTGAACTGTACATTTTTAAGTGGTTAAGGTTATAAACTTTGTTACATGTGTTTTAACATAGTTAAAGAAAAATAGGCTCATGAACAACATTCCGTAAGAGTGTCCACTGTCACCACTTCTCTTCCACTTCATTAAACATTAGAATAAACAATGAAAGTTTGTAGGACATCAGTACTGAAGACCACTAAACATTATTGGGAAAAAAGACCACCTAAATTAACGGAGAAATACACCATGTTTATGGATTATAAATCTCAATATTTTTGAGATGTCAGTTCTTACCAGATCTATAAATTCAAATTCAATTTTTATGGAAATTGACAGGCTGATTTCAAAACATACATCTAATTGTGAAGGACCTTAAAAAGGTAAGATGATCTTGAAGAAAAAAATTTAAGGACTTAAACTACTAATTTCAAGACTTACTGTAGAGGTACAGTAATTAAAAGAGTAGGTGTTTGCTTGGGCTAGATTAATAGACAAATGGAATAGCATAGGGGGCTTCCTAGGTGGCTTAGTGGTAAAGAATTCATCTGCCAGTGCAGGAGATGCAAGAGACACAGGTTTAATCCCTGGGTCAGGAAGACTCCCTGGAGGAAGAAATGTCAACCCACTCCAATATTCTTGCCTGCAAAATCCCATAAACAGAGGAGCTTGGTGGGCTACAATCCATAGGGTCACAAAGAGTCAGACATGACTGAGTGCACACAGCAGCAGCAGGAATAGAGTCCAGATAAAGACATATAAATGTACTGTCACCTGATTTTATGACTTAGGTTCCACTGCAAGTCAGTTAGGAAAGGATGGCTTTTTAATAAGTGGTTCTGAGTCATAGGCTCCTGCGTCAATACACACACAAAAATTAAGATGACTCTTAGACCTAAATATCACCACTGAAGCAATCATGTTTCTATAGGCAACATGGGAGAATATTTATTAAATTTACTTTTTATTGAAGTATAATTGAATTACAATGTTGTGTTAATTACTGCTGTACAGCTTAGTGACTCAGTTATACATTTTTTTTTTTTCTTTTCCATTATGGTTTATCACAGGATATCGAATATAGTTCCCTGTGCTATATAGTTAGGACCTTGTTGTTCATCCATTCTATATATATCAGTTTGTATCTCCTAGTCCCAAACTCTCAATCCAGTCCTTTTTACTCCCCTCTCCCTTGGCAACTGCCAGGCTGTTCTCTATGTCCCTGATTCTGTTTCTGTTGCATAGGTAGATTCATTTGTGTTGTGTTTTAGATTCCATATATAGGTGATATCATATGGTATTTGTCTTTCTCTTTCTGACTTTCACTTGGTATGATAACCTCTGGTTGCACCCATGTTGCTGCAGATGGCATTATTTCATTCTTTTTTAGGGCTGAATAGTATCCCAGTGTGTGTGTGTATGTGTGTGTGTGTGTATACACTACATCTTCTTTATCCATTTATCTATCCATGGACATTTAGGTTGCTTCCATGTTTTGGTTATTGTGGATAGTGGTGCTATGAACATAGGGCTATATGTATCTTTTTGAATTATAGTTTTGTCTGGATATATGCCCAGAATTGGGATTACTTAATCATGTGGTAATTCTATTTTTAGTTTTCAGAGGAACCTCCATACTGTTTTCCATAGTGGCTTCACCAACTTACATTCCCACCAACAGTGTAGGAGGGTTCCCTTTTCACATGGGAGAATATTTCAATATACTTGGGATAGATAAAATTATCTTAAACAGGATATAAATAGCACTAAAGATAAAAGAACTGATAAAATTAACGATTTCTAGTCATCCAAAGGAAACTTTGAGTGTAAAAGCACACCATACACTGAGAAAGGGGTATTTACAATGTGTTTATCTGACAAAGAACTTACTTCTGGATGAAATTTGGATGAAATTCTGGATGAAATAAAGACAATACAATTTATAAAAAAGGTAATAGACATGTCAGAATATAAAAGTGGTCAGTAATCAAAAGGTGCTTAATATTTTAGTCATCAGAGAGAAATATTTATTAAGCCATATTAAAATTCAAAGTGTTAACAAGGATTTAACACAATGTGAGTGGTCTGTTGTGTTACTGCTAGTGGAACTGTAAATTGGTATGACAACTTACAAAAGATGTTTGTACCTACCAAAGCTAATAAACACATCTAGTAAACTAGCAACCCTACTCATAAGTGTATCCCCAACATAAATGAGTGTTTATATTCAAAAGACAGGTGCAAAAAAATAAAAAAGACATGTGCAGGAATGTCCACAGAAATTTTTTTATAAGGCTGTGCCACACAGCTTGTGGGATCTCAGTTCCCTGACCAAAGATTAAACCCAGGCCATAGCAGTGAAAGCCCAGAATCCTAACTGCTAGGCAACCAGGGAATTTCCCAGAAAAAATTTTTTTTTATAATAATAGCTCAAAACTGAATATAGTCCATTGTTTATCAGCATTAAAATAGATCAGTAAATTTTGCTAAATTCATATAATGGAATACTACACAGCAGTATAAAGGTATATTATAATAGAGGGCAACATTGAGTCAAAGAAGGTAGGCATATAATTGTACATAAAACTATATATTCTGTATGATTCCATTTAATTAAAGTTTAAAACAGATGAAACTATAATCTCTATGGGGATAGAGATTAGAATGGTGGCAATTCTTTGGGGGAGGGTACTGACTGGGAAAGAGGTTACACAAGTGTAGAGATACATAGAATTCGACAAACTATACATTTAAAATTTTGTATTCTGTGTAAGTTATGCCTCCCTCCCATGTTTTTAATACAATATATTTTAGTATAGGATCAAATTTTAAATGTTATGGTATGGAACAAGGGTCAGCACTCTTGGAATGTGGTGGTGTGCCAATAAAAATTTAGAAAGACCTGGGGGAATTTGTCTGCCTCCATAGTTTCCCAGCCACTGGCATAGACTAAAATAAATGGGACCTAATCAAATGTAAAGCTCTTGCACAGCAAAGGAAACCATAAACAAAACAAAAAGACAACCTAGAAACTGAGAGAAAATATTTGCAAATGATGCAACCACCAAGGGCTTCATTTCCAAAATATACACACAGCTCTTATAACTCAATTACAAACAAAAAAAATCAGTTGGGCAGAAGAACTAGACATTACTCCAAAGAAGATGTACAGATGACCAAGCATTTGAAAAGATGCTCAACATTGCTAATTATTGAAGAAATGCAAATCAAAACTACCAACAAGGTATCACCTCACACTGGTCAGAATGGCCATCATTAAAAGGTCTACCAGTATCAAATGCTGGAGAGGGTGTGGAGAAAAGGAACCCCTCTTATACTGTTGGTAGAAATGTAAATTGATGCAGCCACTATGGAAAACAAGATGGAGATTCTTAATAAACTAAAAGTAGAGTTGCCATATGATCCAGCAGTCCCACTCCTGGGCATATACCTAGAGAAAACACTTAATTCAAAAATGTATGCACCTTAATGTTATTAACAGCATTATTTACAGTAACTAAGACATGGAAGCCATCTAAGTGTCCATCAAGAGATCAGTGGAATTTGCAGGGCGGCAGTGGAGACACAGGTACAGAGAACAGGTTTGTGGACCCAGCAGGGGAAGAGGAGGGTAGGACGAATGGAGAAAGTGGCATGGAAATATATACACCACCATATGTAAGATAGATAGCTAGTGGGAATATGCTGTATGACTCATGGAGTTCAAACCAGTGCTGTGACAACCTAGAGTTGTGGGATGGGGTAGGAGGGAGGTTCAAGAGGGAGGGGACATTTAAAGATGAATGAATAAAGATGTGTCTATATGTATGCTGTGTGTGTGTGTGTGTGTGTGTACACGGACATAAAAAAGAATGAAATAATGCCATTTGCAGCAACATGGATGGACTTAGAGATTATAATACTGAGGAAGTCAGAGAAAGAAAAATACCACATGATATCACTTATATGTGGAATCTGGGCTTCCCTGATGGCCTAGATGGTAAAGAATCTGCCTGCAATGCAGGAGACTGGGTTTGATCCCTGGGTCAGGAAGATCCCCTAGTGAAGGGAATGGCAACCCATTTTAGTATTCTCATCTGGAGAATTCCATGGACAGAGGAGCCTGGCGGGTTACAGTCCATGGAGTCGCAGAGTCGGATACTACTGAGCGACTTACACCTTCACTTACGTATGTGGCATCTAAAATGTACAAATGAACTTATTTATAAAACAGAAACAGACCCACAGGCAAAGAGAATCTTAAAATTTTCCAAGAGGATAGGGATGGGGAAGGATAAATTAGGATTTAAGGATTTGCAGATATAAACTACTATATATAAAATAGATAAACAGGGCTTCCCTGGTGGCTCACTGGTAAAGAATCTGCCTGCCAATGTAGGAGGTAGGGTTTCATTTCTGAGTCAGAAAGATCCCACTTGCCATGGAGCAGCTAAGCCTGAGAGACACAACTGCTGAAGCCCACACACCCTAGAGCCTTACTTCACAATAAGATGTGCCACTGCAATGAGAAGCCCTCGTGCCACAACCTCTGCTCACCACAACTAGGAAAAAGCCTGTGCAGCAACAAAGACCCAGCAGAGCCAGAAATAATTAAACAATAAAATCCTACTGTATAGTACAGGGAACTGTATTCCGTATCCTGTGATAAACTATAATGGAAAAGAATATGAGAAAAAGCACTCAGTAAACGTTAGCTAAAATTATATGTTACTCTATAAAGCATCTAGAACAGTACTTGATACCTTATTAATAAAGTAGATAAAATAGAACAAAAGAGACACTTGCGTACAGGTTAGAAAGGTGGAGATCAGTAGAAACTAGAAGATTTTTATCCATAGGAAATAATTGTAATTTGTTTAGTAAGTAAACTAATGCCCTATGTTAAAAGGACTTCGAATACCAAGCAAGAAGAGTTTGACCTTTGACAGCAGAAAGCATGTTTTCCAGAAAACTAGTTTAGGACTATTAATCTGTCAGTATTATACAGACCGGATAGAAGAAGAAAGAGATTAAAGATGGAGTGACTGGCCAGGAAACTTGAATGATTGGATACAGAAACAGAGGCAAATTTGAAATCAGTATACCAACCTTTCTGGTTCTCAGGCATGGTATTATGAACCTCTGCCTTTAACTCTTGTCCCTTTCTCTATAGGTCTGTTAATGGAGTGTACCGGATTGGACTATATGCTCTTAAAGATATGCCAGCTGGTACTGAACTCACTTATGATTACAACTTTCATTCCTTCAACGTTGAAAAACAGGTAAGAATGATAAATTCAAGAGGGAGTTTGAACTTTATAATAGTACTCTATATTAACATGAGCCTTCGGTGAACATTACTGATTCGTAGCCACTAAAATACATTGGAAAAGATTCACTCTTTGTTCCACTTATCTAGGATACATATGTCACAGTTATTCTTTCAGAACTCTGTAGAAGAGACTGTTCAGTTATTTTTTGTCTCCAGTCAGTTCTTAATTTTTCTCATGAAGTTTTTCCAAAATTTAATCTTTCCTTTCTACTACAGTGGAAACCATTTATATTTATTTTACTCACAATGAGACAATGAGTTATGTTCCTCTGTATGAAAATTTCTTGATTCAAACAACTTATTGGGTGTCCAGATACTCAGGCATTCTGTTTAAACTTTTAGATTAGACTTCAGACTAAAAACGTTATTCTCTTTCCCTTCAAAGCAACTGTGTAAGTGCGGCTTTGAGAAATGTCGAGGAATCATTGGGGGCAAGAGTCAACGCATGAATGGACTCACCAGCAACAAAAGTAGCCAACCAATGACCTCACATAAAAAGTCTGGACGGTCAAAAGAGAAAAGGAAGTCTAAGCACAAGCTGAAGAAAAGGGTAAATAATAATCTCATGGTTTTCTCCAAATATCTGCATATAGGCAATTAATGAAATAAGGGATGTACCAGAGGGTGGCATCTTTAGAGTGGTTTTTGTATTCTTTGAGGTGATTTATGATTTATCTTATTTTTCCTGCAATCTAATCCATCTGTTTGTTAGAGAGGCCACCTCTCTGAGGAACCCAGTGAAAACATCAACACTCCAACAAGGTTGACCCCTCAATTACAAATGAAGCCAATGTCCAATCGGGAGAGGTAAAAAGAAAATTTTCTTATCTGCACTCTTTAAATTATGTGACTTGCTTGACAGTTTAAAAATTATTAAACATGTATATAGTTGAGACATTTGTTTTTTGCAGGAAGACTTTAAACAAGCATTCAGGGGTGAACTTGGGTGGAGGAAAGAACTTATTTCTAACTGAAATTTAACTTTTTATTAAAATGCGACTGTAGGCCAAAGAAAAAAATGTGTGTGTGTGTGTGTGTATGAGTTTGTCACCAATATTTACAGTTTTGTATGTGTTATAGATATCTCAAAATATCATTCACAAAAAAAAAAAAAATATCATTCACATTCATCTGTACCTTAAAATTACTGTGGTTATTAAACCCACCACTAGATCTTGTCATGTGTTAAAAATTAATGTTCATTTCTATATCACAACTTCAGGGTTTTTGTTTAATATTCTGCAAACTGTATCTTAGTTTATTCAGTTTGCTTTTAATCCTATATACTAAAAGTTACTTAAAATTTTAAATACTTTTAGTTAACATTGTTGAGAGGAGGATTACATGTGCTTCACCAGACTGCCAAGGAATGCATGGCACAGAAGAGATTAAGAATCCCTGTTTTGTTGATAAATTAACAGAGCAATAAAAAGAATCTTTAGTAGTCATCTTTGCTTTTCCCTATATTGAGATATTTGTCCATGTCTGAAGTAAGAGAAATAAACATGTATGTCCTATTTTTCAAATTGTCTTAGGACGTTTCCTGCATCTTCCCTGACTATGTATTCCAGTATCTTAGCAAGTTCATCCTTATCTGTAACTTTACCATGATTTTAGCCCCTTTCATCCTATTTTCACTTTGAATCATAGAAATTTTACATTTCAGTAAAAGAAGGAAGTCCAGTGGTCTCTTTGGCTGCATAGCAGCTGAGTTTGCTTTTTAAAACTCCTTATGCCCAGGCCACACTTCAAACCACTTACATCAGAATTTTCAGAAGTGGAACCCATGTATCAATAGTTTGTACAACTCCCCAAGTGATCTCAATGTGCAGCTAAAGTCACAAACTATAATTAGTCTAGCCTCCCTTTACTGAGGCCCATAGTTTGAGACTTAAGGTCCCATCTGTTTACATGTTTGTTAGAGTGAAAATCAAATTATGGAATCATCAAAATTGTGTAGGATTAATCAAGATGCATATAATTCATTTAAGTTTAGAGATCCATGCAGTAGCACTATACCTGATATCTTAAATATCTTTACCTACATCTGACAGTCCAGTTCTCCTTGTTACAGCTGACCCTAAACCTATACTTGATCTTGGCAAATTCCTTTAGAATTCTACAAATACTGCATAAAGCTGTACGTTCAAGTCAACATGCTTCAGTTGCCAAAATTGTTGCAGCTTTTAGGTGGTATTTGTCAGATATTTGTAAATATTATAGAGAAATGTTTTGTGTTATGTGAAAAAAATCAAAATGCAAAACTGAATAATGTTTCTCCATATGTAGTTCTCTTTAAAATAACTGGTTTCACTGATAAACATTTATATCATCATACCAGTGGCTTAGAGTAAACATGTAGTTAATGTTCATTGGATGGATGAATAAAGGAGCTCCTTTCTTCCTTCCTTATAGAAACTTTGTATTAAAGCATCATGTGTTCCTGGTCCGAAACTGGGAGAAGATTCGGCAGAAACAGGAGGAAGTAAAGCACACCAGTGATAATATTCATTCAGCATCATTATATACCCGTTGGAATGGCATCTGCCGAGATGATGGGAACATCAAGTCTGGTAAGGACCAGGAGACGTTCTTGTTAGTTTACAGGTATCAGCCCACCATAACCTATCCATCCCAGCACTAAACTTCTTTATCTCTACTCTAAGGAATAGGAAGAAACCCCCTTCCATCAGCCTTCCAGACATCACCTACAGTCTTATAATTACTAGATATAGTGGATCTTTTGTGTTTAGGATCCTTTCCTACCTAGAAAATAACTTGCAGACAGGATAAACAGTGATGCCAAATGCAGGAGAAAATTACATTAGTGTTAATTTCAATACTTTGTTCTCCTCCACATTGAGATCAGCATTATACAGAGATGTTCAGATTTTCTTTTTCTGACTTTCATGAGTGAATAATGTACCAGTACTCCAGAGTTCAGATCTGATATCCAGAACAGACCTTAAGAAGAAAATTTTACATATCCAAGCATCCTTTATAACTGAAAATTAAGAATTAAAAGCTCATGCCTTTTTTTTTTCACACCACCCTTCGGCTTGAGGGGTCTTAGTTCCCCAACCGAACAGGGATCAAACCTCATGCCTTCCTCAGTGAAAGCACAGAGTCCCAACCACTGGATCACAATGGAATTGCCCTCATACTGTTCATTTACTCTTTATTTCCCTCATTAGGAAGCAAGAAGTTCCCTGGTGGTCCAATGGTTAGGACTTGGTGTTTTCACTGCCAGGGCCCAGGTTTAATCCAAGTTTAGAGAACTAAGATCCTGCAAGCAGCACAAGATACCAGGGGAAAAAAAGTAGAAGCAGTCTGCATGGTGTATAAGGCAACATGTTGAGTAGGGACTAGATCGATTTAGAAATTTGCCCAAAATCTTGTATCTTCTCAGTGATTTGATTGGCATAAATTCTGTGAACTTACTTTCCAACTAGTTCAAGTCTTCTGAAAATAACAGCAGTTATTTCCTGAGTATTTATTATAGGTCAGGCACTGAGCTAAAACATATTAAAGGGTTATTCCATTTAATCTACACAGATTACCTCTTGAGGGAAGTACAGACATTGTACTTACTTTACTGCACTTTGCAGATACGGTTTTCTACAGATTAAAAGTTTTGTGGCAACCCTGTTTGGAGCAGTCTACAGTGCCATTTTTCCAAGAGCACTCTGTCCCTTTGTATCCTCACAATATTTCAAATTTTTTCAATAATTGTTACAGTGATTTGTGATTAGTGATCATTGATGTTACTATCGTAATGGTTTGGTGGCACCTCAAACTGTGAACTTAATAAATGTTGTGTGTGTTCTGACTGCTCCGGCTGGCTAGCCTTTCTCTGCTACCCTCCAGCCAACCACACCCCATCTCCTGGCTCTCTCCCTATCTTTGGGCTTCCCTAACACCTAAAATACAATAGTATTGAAATTAAGCCAACTAATAACCCTGCAGTGGGCCCTAAGTGTTCAAGTGAAAGGAAGAGTTGCACGTCTCTCACTTTAAATCAAAAGCTAGAAATTAAAAAAAAAAAAAGCTGGAAATGATTAAGCTTAGTGAAGAAGGCATGCTTAAGCGAAGACATACTAAAAGCTAGGTCTCTTGCACCAGTTAGCCAAGTTGTAAATAGAAAGGAAAAGTTCTTGAAGGAAATTAAAAGTGCCACTCCAGTGAACACACAAATGATAAGAAAGTTAAACTGCCCTATCTTGGGTTTTTTGTTGTTGTTTTTTTGTTTTTATTTTTTTATTGATGGATAATTGCTTTACAGAATTTTGTGCTCTATTTTTGATATGGAGAAAGTTTGAGTGGTCTGGATAGAAAGTCAAACCAGCCACTACATCCTCTTAAGCCAAAGCCTAATCCAGAACTGTCTTCAGTTCTGTGAAGGCCTAGAGATGTGATGAAGCTGCAGAAGAAAAGACTGAAGCTAGCAGAGGTTAGTTCATGAGGTTTAAGGAAAACTCTCTATAACATCAAAGTATAAGGTGAAGCATCCAGTTCTGATGTAGAAGCTACAGAAAGTTATCCAGAAGATATGGCTAAGATCATTAACGAAGGTGGCTACACTAAACAACAGATTTTCTGTGTAGATGAAATACCCTAATACTGAAAGATGCCATCTACTCTGCCTTTGCTCTTTTAAAGAAATGAAGTGAAAGTTGCTTAGTCGTGTCCGACTCTTTGTGACCCCACGGACTGTAGTCTATGGAATTCTCTAGGCCAGAATACTGGAGTGGGTAGCCTTTCCCTTCTCCAGGGGATCTTCCCAACCCAGGGATCAAACCCAGGTCTCCCACATTGCAGGTGGATTCTTTACCAGCTGAGCCACAACAGAATCTAGATAATAGCACATCTGTTACAAAGTGGTTTACTGAATATTTTAAGCCCTCAGTTGAGACCTACTACTCAAGAAAAATTATTTCCTTTCAAAATACCATTGCTCATTGACAATGTACCTAATCACCCAAGAGCTCTGATGGAGGTGTGCAATGAGATTAATACTGTTTTCATGCCTACTGGTACAACATCCACTCTGCAGCCTGTGGATTGAGCAGTAATTTCCCTATTCAAGTTTTATCATCTAAGAAATAACATTTCATAAGGCTACAGCTGCACAGATACTGAACTTCTGATGTATCTGGGCAAAGAAAATTGAAAACTTGGAAAAGATTGTAGAGCCCATTAAGAATATTCATGGTTCACAGGAAGAGGTCAAAATATCAACATTAATAGGAGTTTGGAAGTCATGTCCAAACCTCATGGATGATTTTGAGGGGATCAAGACTTCATTGTAGGAAGTAAACTGCAGATGTGGTAGAAACAGCAAGAGAACTAGAATTAGAAGGGGGACCTGAAGGTGTGACTGAACTGCTGCAATATTGTGGTAAAAAAGAAAGTGACTTTTTGAGATGGAATCTACTCCTGGTGAAGATGCTGTGAAGATTTTGCTGAAATGGCCCAAAGGATTTAGAATATTACATAAACTTAGTTACTAAGTCAGGGGCAGCAACAGTGTTTGAAAAGGTTGACTCCAATTTTGAAGTAAGTTCTATGGATAAAATGATAACAAAGAGCATTGCATGAAGAAAAAAGAGTATTGCATACTGCAGAGAAATCGTTTATAAAAGAAAGAGTCAAAGATGTGGCAAACTACACTGCTGTCTTATCTTCGGAAATTGCCTCACCCAACCCATCCTTCAGTAGCCACCACCCTGCTCAGTCAGCAGCTATCAATATCAAGTCAAGACCCTCCACTAGCAAAAAGATATAACTTGCTGAAGACTCAGATAATGTTTAGCATTTTTTGGCAATAAAGTATTTTTTAATTAAGGTATATAAGTTGGTTTTTTAGGCATAATGCTATTGCACACTTAATAGACTACAGTATAGTGTAAAGATTTTTTTCACATGCATTGGGAAACCAAAATCTCTGTGTGACTCTCTTTTTTGCAGTATTTACATTATTGTAGTGTTCTGTAACAAAATCTGCAGTATCTCTGAAGTGCCTGTACTACCACTCTTCGCATTTTATAGTTGAGAAGCTAAGACACAGAGTTTAAGTATCTTTCCCCAAATCAGACAGTAGTGAGGCCAGAATTCAAAAGCAGACACAAATATCTGAAACCCAGACTTGGAACTACTATACTCTGTTGCAGCTGGCCATTAGTAAGGTCCCTCTAAATTGTAGGATTTGTCTCTCTAGTAAACCCAGTGTTTTCTTATTTTTTTTAAGGAGGAAAGAAAAAACTCCATAACCACTAATCTGCTTAGTCACTTCAAGAAAAATAGAGAAAATAGCAGGAATCCATTACAGAAGAGAAAGCCACATAGAGCTCCTCTTTTCCTGAAACTAATTTTTACTCTGTCCTTCCAGATGTCTTCATGACCCAGTTCTCTGCCCTGCAGACTGCTCGATCTGTTCGAACAAGACGGTTAGCAGCAGCAGAGGAAAACATTGAAGTAGCTCGGGCAGCTCGCCTAGCCCAGATCTTCAAAGAGATCTGTGATGGCATAATCTCTTATAAAGGTACCCCAAATTCTTTCTCCTCAGCTTTTTTAAAAAATTATATCACTTTGTTCACCTGAGGTATCCAAGACCAGGAACGCATAACAATTTAGGACTGTGATTTTAGGTGGTTTACTTAGTTCTTCATTTGTCAGAGTATAGAATTATAGGACTAATTACAGTCTTCAGGAATTGTTGTCTCTGAATCCTTAGCTGTTTAGGTTAATTTTTTGTATTTATTGGAATGTTATCATAGTTAAGCACTATATTTAAAAATCACATATTTTAGCTGTAGGATAGAAGTAGGTCTTTGTCTTGAATATAATTTTCCTGAATGAGGCAGTGAGTTAGCAATTTAAGAAAAAAGTATTAAAAACGTATGACATCGGTGGTTCTTATCTGTTGATTGACAGATATCTTTGAGAATAAAGTTGTGGACTCTTACCCCAGAAAAATATTATATACCTAATTTTGCATATATTTTAGAGGGTTCACAGGCCCTTTCTACATTAAGGAAAAGGATATAAAGTTACAAGTAAATTACTTTTGAAGCATTTTCATGCAAACATTTACCCCACTTTTCCTTTTCTAAAATACATCTTTTGGATTTGTGTTAAGGGTAAGGGTGGAGAAGGGGAGAGTTTTTCGATTTAGGTCCGTAGTTTGGTAATGCACATGACTTTTTCTAACCACGAAATTTGTAGATATTTAAAATTAGAAATTTTAGCAAATAATTGCTGCTTTTGCCTTCAAATTTTTTTCTGTTTTTTTTTTATAATTGAAGTATAATTGATGTACAATATTATGTAAGTTACAGATGCACAGTATAGAGATTCATAATTTTTAGAGGTTATAATCCATTTATAGTTATAGAATATTGGCTATATTCTTGTGTTGTACAATATATCCTTGTTGCTTACTTTGTACATAATATTTTGTACGTTCTTAATCTGCTACCCCTCTATTACCCCTCCCTCATTCGCTCTCCCTACTGGTAATCACTAATGTATTCTCTATTATCTCTGAGTCTTTTGTTGTTGTCCTTGTTAAAATCCGCCTTCAACTTTTGCTTCCTTCCTTTCCCTAAATTCTGAGGAATTTGATTTTCTTTCTCTTTTCTTTCTCTACTATTTATCTTCATATTTTAGTGGTTTTTTGCCATTTGTTAACCTCAGCATAGAGGAAGGGCCAGACCAACCTATCCTAATATGTAAAGTTTTGTGACACCTGTTCCGTTTACACTCCCTAAAGATCACACTCTGTGTTCTCAACCAGCCCTATCTGATCTAATATGAAATTGAAGTAGATGTATCTGTATGTCATTATATTCTAGGCATGAAACAGTAGGCTTTTTCTCTCTGTGTAATGAGTTATTAGAAAGTAAGAGAGCAAGTGAGAAGCAGCCCCACAACATGAATTTTATTTTTGTAATACAGACCAACTGTTGCAAGAAGATGGATTCCAGAAAATATTTACAGTACTGAATTATTCATTATCTGGAATCAAGTTGAATCCAAACCAACAGAGTACTATTAACTGTGGGCAAATAGTAAGAACTGGAAAACATTTTTTGAATGTAGTTGAGTAGGAATTTGCCTTAAGCATACTAGCTGCTACGTTAAGTTACCATATCTCATTTTTCTTAGGAAGTTTTCATTACCCAGCTAATGCTGTTTTACATTTCAAGTGTATACATACATATACACACACACACTGTATCTTTCATATTTCAGGTAATCCTGAATGTATCTTCTGATCTCTGCCTTTAATTACCCACATTTCTGAAAAGTCTTTTCATTTTTCACTGATCTCAAAAAAAAAACATATTTTTTTTTTTTCCCTAACTTTAAATTTTGGGGATTCTGCTTTTTCAGTTAGGAGTTAATACTTGTCTCCCTGTAGAGTCAGTCTGTCTACTAAACCTTGCATTTTTTTGCAGATTCTTCCCGACAATCACTAGCAGCACCACTTTTGAACCTACCCCCAAAGAAAAAGTAAGTTTACATATGTGGGAATCATCCAAGTTTTAGAAAGGTCCTAAGTGTACCAGATTGACACCCTGGCTTTATGTTACAGGAATGCTGATTATTATGAGAAGATCTCTGATCCCCTAGATCTTTCCACCATAGAGAAGCAGATCCTCATTGGTTATTATAAGACAGTGGAGGCTTTTGATGCTGACATGCTCAAGGTCTTTCGGAATGCAGAGGTATTTTTCACTGACTTCAAACAGATTTAAGAAGTTTGTTCTGAAGAGGTCTGTTGTAGAAGTTTAAGATGTTTACCTTCTTCTCCTAGCATCCTTCATATTTCTGGTTAAGAAAGGCAGCAGTTTTCATTGTGTACCCTTAGGGTAAATCGTGCTTACTTGAAGTGCCTTGCTGTGTGCCTGCTAAGTCACTTCAGTCTTGTCTGACTCTTTGCAACCCCATGAACTGTAGCCCACCAGGCTCCTCCATCCACAGGATTCCCTAGGCAAGAATACTGCAGTGGGTTGCCATAGGGTTATAGTTTTCTAAATATTGGAGATATAATAAATGGAGATAATAATACGACTAGAATGAAAGGTTAAATCATACTCCCAAAACAATTTTTGTAGAAACTTAGTTTCGTGTTGAACCTTTACATTTACGTAGTAGACATTTTGCTACATTTAAGTCGTATCTGTAGGCTCTACTCAATAATTATATGTGAAATACACAGAAACATGTATAGGCAAATAAATACATATCTTAAGGATGAATCGGCATATAGTACACTAATATATTGTAGAATAGGTGAAGCTCATTGGGGAGAGGTGGGTTTGAATTGATACAAAGAAGATGTAGAATATTGTATGATACATAGAGGATATTTTTCAGTGATTTTGAAATACCTTGGAGAGATGTTTGAAGGTCAAAAGAGACTACAAGATGACAGAGGAATTGAGACTAAAGACAAGAAATGTGAGAAAAACAGACAGATGGGAGAAGAATTGGAGCAGTCTTGAATTGTTACATGCTTTCTCCTGAACCCAGCTTCCAAATATATTTAGACTTATAGCTTTGTGTCCCTAGTATCTATAAAACAGAGGTAAACGGAGAGATTCTCCACATTATTCTTGTGGTACTTAATCATGTTCCATGGTCTCTGTGTTTTTTATCCTTGTGGACAGTAAAGTCTGTGACAGGAGTTGAATGTCAGAGTGATAGAGCAAATGGGAAAATTACCATGCAGATTCTAATTTTAATTCATTTTAGTTAAATTTAAGTTGTTTTCAATTATCTGGCCCCTATATTTGATGGTATTAAAAATGTATTAACCAAATGGGAAGATAAAGAAAATCCTGCCACCTCTTCAGGTATATTTTTAAGCCAAACATAATATCTTTCTCCTGCTTTCTTCAGAAGTACTACGGGCGTAAATCCCCAGTTGGAAGAGATGTTTGCCGCCTACGAAAGGCCTATTACAATGCTCGGCATGAGGCATCAGCCCAAATTGATGAGATTGTGGGAGAGACAGCAAGTGAGGCAGACAGCAGTGAGACCTCAGTCTCAGAGAAGGAGAATGGGCATGAGAAAGACGATGATGTTATCCGCTGTATCTGTGGCCTCTACAAGGATGAAGGCCTCATGATCCAGTGTGACAAGTGCATGGTGAGAGTCAAGAGGTGGAGCAGAGGCCTAGTCCTGATGAGTGCGGTGACCATATTCAAAGCATCAGCCCCTGCCTCTTTTGACTTCGCTTGACAAGCTATTTATGAACTTTAACTTTGCCTCAGTTTCTGTTATCCCTTACTGTTCACCATATTGTCCTTCTCCTTTTTTATCTCTCTCTTTTATTTTTTCCTCCCATTTTTTCTACCTCCTGTTCTTTGCACCTGCTTTCCACTGCACACTTCTCATGTAATCTGGATCAAGAAGAATGATAATATTTAAGGCAGTGCTTTACCGGAAAAACACTAGGGGTACTACACTCAACATAGCATTAATGTAGATGGAATTCAATATATAGAGCTCCTGATGAAGGAGTCAAGGCCTGGATTTGAGCCCTAGTATCTCCATTTGATACATCTGAACTCATTACCTTATGTAAAATGGAACTATGAGTAACACATAGGATTGTTAGAATATAATTAGGTAAGGTTAAATAAAAACATTTTGTAACTATAAAGCTTTCCATAGTAGCCATATTATTGATGCATATTACTTTGTAAGTAATAGCTTGGTACTGTATTCGTTCATCCTTCTGTTCTTTATCTGTCTCCTTATTTTGTTTGCCCAGATCCATGTATTATAAACAGTCTATATACTTATGTTAAGATACGTCCTCATTCTTTTCTCCTACTTTACCATTTATCTCTAATTTCTTACTTACCTCCTTAACCCCTAGTTCCTGTTTTACTTTACCCTGTCCTGTTGCTTTTCTTTGTTTTTTTGTTTTGCTTCACCTTGCAAGATCTTAGTTCCCCAACCAAGGATTGAACCCAGGCCATGGCAGTGAAAGTGCCGACTCCTTACCACTGGACTGCCAGGGAACTCCTGCAGATTTTTTTTATTCTTAGTCCCCAAGACTTCTCTCAGTGAGTCTAACTCCCTACATACACACACACTTCTTTTTTTTCCTGCAGGTGTGGCAGCACTGTGACTGTATGGGAGTGAACTCAGATGTGGAGCACTACCTTTGTGAGCAGTGTGACCCGAGGCCTGTGGACAGAGTAAGTTGCCTTCTGATAATACTCCAATCTAAAAGCAGGAGATGTGGCACATGGTATTTTATCTACCCTGCTCCTGATGTACTGGATTTCCTTTGATAAGTTATTCAGCCTCTCTGGGCCTGTTTCTTAGAATTTCTTACGCTTTACATTGAGGGTAATAATTCTGCCCTTCCTTTTCTCAGGAGTGGGACAAAAGGAAGAATACTTAGAAATCTATGGAAGAAATGATACTGTATAAAAACCATGGTTTTTATAAACACTATCTACTATCCATAAAAGAAGTAGCTTACAAAGTTTGGAACTTGTGTACTCTAAATATCACTTATTTTAAGCAGTGTTTAAGGAAAAGAGCTCTGGACTCAGAGTCAGCAAAAAATTAGTCTCAGCCCCGTGTTTTGTTTTGTTTGGGCCATGCTGGGTCATTGTTGCTACATGCAGACTTTCTCTAGTTGCAGCAAGCAGGGGCTCCTCTTTCATTGAGGTGTGCAGACTTCTCATTGCAGTAGCTTCTCTTGTTGGCTTCTCTTGTCCGGCTCTAGGGCATGCAGGATTCAGTAGCTGCACCATTCTGGCTCTAGAGTGCAGGCTAAACAGTTGTAGAGCTCAGGCTTAGTTGTTCCACAGCATGTGGAATCTTCCCAGAGCAGGGAACAAACCCATGTCCCCTCCTCTGGCAGGAGGATTCTTAACCACTGGAGCACCAGGGAAGTCCTTAAGCCCATTTTTTAACAGTTGGTAGGTTGGGTAACTTGCCCAGTTATTAAATGGGTTTTTTCTTAGCTCTGCCATATTTATATGTGTGATCTTCTATAAAAGGAGATGTTTAGGCAATATTTCTTAACAGTGGTGCTGTTGTCATTTTAAGTGGACCGCTCTTCAATGTTGTGAGGTTCACATTGCAGAATGTTAGGCTTTCTTGGCCCTTGGGCACTAAGTCCTAGTATATGTTCCTCCAGTCATTGTGACAAAGTCCCCCTTCACACATTTTCAGATGCCCTTTAGATGGCACAGAGCAACTACAGAATTAGTGCTCCATAGGGTATAGTTTGGGACATTTCGTCTGTCAAGTTTGTCCTCTCTGTTTACTTTTTCAAGTTTAAAAACTCTTGATGGCAGTCACCTGTTTTAATATCTGTGCTGTATTGAAATGACTAAGCAGTAAGTCCTAATTGCTTGGAGAGTCTAGGTTTTAGTTCTTTTTCTCCTGAATAGAGAGGCTGGAAATAGTAGTCACAGCCCTTATCTCTTGGCTTTCTGCTCTTACCAGGAGGTACCCATGATCCCTCGGCCCCACTACACGCAACCTGGTTGTGTCTACTTCATCTGTTTGCTCCGAGATGACCTGCTGCTTCGTCAAGGTGCATACACAGAAGCTGACTCTACTTGCCAAAGCTGACCCTTCTGAACAGTAGGGAGTATCTGCTGTCTGCATAATAGTCCTTGTCTCCATATACCTTTAATAGCAATAGAATATATGTTTTTTAATATCCTCAAGTTACTTAGGCTTAATACATTTATCTTCACCAAATAATATTTAAGGTAGTGTTTTACAAACTGAAAAACATTATGCTAAAAATAAATTGGAGAGACCAGAGTGTTACAAAGCTAGTGTTAGGACTGGGAAAGACATATAGCATTCCAAGAGGTAGAAGACCTCCCTCATGTCATTCTCATGGTCTCAAATTGATTCTCATCACCATTAGACTGCTGGTTGTAGTTACGTATTTCTTGTTTTAGATTTTCAGTTCTTTGTATGTAGACCTTGGGTGACACTAGTGAATACCTAGCGTAACTTATACAGGAATCATTTTAACCTTCTCCTGTGTTCTGTGCCTTCTGCGTCTTTAATCTCCTGTGCCTTCCTAGGTGACTGTGTATATCTGATGAGGGATAGTCGGCGCACCCCTGATGGCCACCCTGTCCGTCAGTCCTATCGACTGTTATCTCACATTAATCGAGATAAACTTGACATATTCCGCATTGAGAAGCTTTGGAAAAATGAAAAGTATGTGTTGAGGTTCTATCTCTTTTCTTCAAGCTGTACCCTACTAGAGCAGTGCTGGATAGTCACTACAATCTTGATAATTAAACTTCTCCCTTCTCTTTTTTTTTTAAAGAGAGGAACGGTTTGCCTTTGGTCACCATTATTTTCGTCCCCATGAAACCCACCACTCTCCATCCCGTCGGTTTTATCACAATGAACTCTTTCGAGTGCCACTTTATGAGATCATTCCCTTGGAGGCTGTAGTGGGGACCTGCTGTGTACTGGATCTTTATACGTACTGTAAAGGTGAGTGATTTGCGCTACCTGAAAAATAACCTCCTGGCTGCCGTTCATTCATCTACTGCTGCCCACTCCACACATATGGTCGCGCTCTGATAAAAGATTGTCCAAGGCTGGCTTTCAAGCTTCAGAGAGCTATATACTTTCTTTTACCTAGTGCTTGGTACTCAATAAATGTTAATTCTCCTTTCAATTTTAATTCATTTTTTTCATAGTGTGTATTTAGCACTCTATTAATACCTGTGGGAAGATAAGTTATTAGGGTGGTGCAAACATAATTGTGGTTTCGGACTTTGACTTTTAAATCATTATAACTAGGTTCACAAAATAGGAACCTTAACAGTCAACACATTTTTGCCAACAAGAAGTAAGTTTGTTTATTCCTATAGCGTAAAAATCCATGCTTCGGGATTCAACAAACTCTTAGAAAGCATTTTCTGCCTCTTGCTGGTTGTGGAAGCATTTTCCCTGCAAAAAATTGTTGAGATGCTCAAAGAAGTATAGTTGGTTGGCAAGAGGTCGGGTGAATATGGTAGATGAGGCAAAACTCCATAGCCCAGTTTGCTCAGCTTTTGAAGCCTTGGCTATGCAATGTGCACTCTGACACTGTGGAGAATTGGGCCATTTCTGTTGACCAATGCTAGCTTTAGGCATTGCAGTTTTGGGTGCATCTTATCAATTTGTTGAGCATACTTCTCAGATGTAATGGTTTCACCAGGATTCAGAAGGCTGTCATGGATCAGACCAGCAGCAGACCAGCAGACAAGTGACTTTGACCTTATTTTGGTGCAAGTTTGGCTTTGGGAAGTACTTTGGAGCTTTTTCTTGATCCAGCCACTTAGCTGGTTGTCTCCAGTTGTCATATTAAGTCCACTTTTCATCACAACATCATAATCTGATAGAGAAATGTTTTGTTGTTGCACAGAATAAGAGAAGACAGCACTCCAAAACAGCAATTGTTTTGATTTGCAGTGAGCTTATGAGGCACCCACTTATCCAGCTTTTTCACCTTTCCAATTTGCTTCAAATGCCCAACCATAGAATGGTTGACGTTGAGTTCTTTGACTTCTCATGTAGTTCTAAGAGGATCAGCTTCGATGATTCCCCTGACTTGGTTGTTGTCAGCTTCCAATGGCTGGCCGCCGCACTCCTCATCTTCAGAGCTCTCATCTCTACAAACTTCTGAACCACCACTGCACTGTACATTTGCTAGCAATTCCTGGGCCAAACGTGTTGTTGATGTTGCAAGTTGTCTCCGCTGTTTTATGACCCATTTTGAATTTGAATAAGAAAATCGCTTTAAATTTCCTTTTTTGTGTAACATCACTTCACTAGTGTAAAATAAATATAAACAGCAAGTAATGTCATTAGCAAAAAAAAACATAAACTAAGAAATGTGAATTAAAATGATGTATAACATAACCACACTTCAGAATGTATTTCAGTATCAAAGTTCAACAATGCAAAAACTGCAGTTACTTTTGCACCCACCCTAATACTCTTTCCCCCCAATGCCAAAATCCTTACGGCCATCATCAACTCGGTACATTAAATGAACAAAAAAAGCACAACAGTTTCATAAGGTTTGTGGCTAACAGTAGAATCAATCTAATTTCAGATTCCAGTTCCAACAGTTTTTACCTGTGTGCCCTTGGGCAAGTTATTTAACCTACTGAAAATAGGGATTAGTATCTATTTTAGAGAGTTTTGTAAGGATTAAATGAAATAATCTACAAAATCACTAAGCCCAGTTTATGGCTCACAGTAAAACTCACTATAAGTTAGTTATCATTAGAAGCAGACTTTAGTTTCCTAGGTCTTTCTGTTAGCATCGCAGCAAAATAGTCCAGAAGAATTCCTTGCAAAAGCTAAGTGCTTAAAGCTCCATGCTACTGATGACTCCTCCGTCCCCTACTTTATATAAAGTGTTCATTACCAAATGTGGTTCCCTCATTTGAAGTGTCATTCTTTTCTTATAACTTCCCCATGATGTGCTCTGTTTTTCCCCTGAAATGTTCTCTCAAAAACCCCTGCAGCACTCAGTCTGTGTTTCCGGTTTCTTTCCATCCTGTAGAATACCCTTTCCCCTTTGATTCCCTTTCCCCTTTCTTTGACACTAGCGTCTCCTTTCTTCTGCAATCACCAAATCCTTACTTGTTCCCCCTCTCAAAACAGCTACCATGTTTCCCTGTTAGGAAGTCTCGCATCTCTCCCACTGATACATGATGGGCAGCTCAGGGTGAGGGAAGGGAAAATAGGGGGAGTGTTCTTTAACAGTGTTTGGCCTCATAGGGAGACCCAAAGGAGTGAAGGAGCAAGATGTGTACATCTGTGATTATCGGCTAGACAAGTCAGCACACCTGTTTTACAAGATCCACCGGAACCGCTATCCTGTCTGCACCAAACCCTATGCCTTTGATCACTTCCCCAAGAAGCTCACTCCAAAAAGAGATTTCTCAGTAAGTCTCCTTCCTCTCTTCACTGTCAGGACAATCTAGTTCATGCATGGAATTCACAGAGTGAGAATTTTCAAGTGGCTCTCTGCTTCTTCACCCTGTTTCCATCCCAAACTGGAAAACACCCTCTCTGTGGATGTTTGAAAAGCAAAAATACATTCATTCTGTATTTCCTGGTGTGTGCTATGCCTCAGGGAATTGTTATTATATTTTAAATAGGTTTTCCTCTTTTTTTCTCTCTTACACCTCTTTACCATCTTTGTCCTTGAGCCCCATTTTGTAGTTTTTTGGTTTCTCACACCCATAATTTTGAGAAACAAAAAGAAAATAACATTGAGAAACCTTTGGTGAAAATAATTTAGTGCTTTTTATCCTTGGATTTAAATATAAGACATTATCATCACTATTAAGAAGAAAAAATTGTTATTATCCTACTACACAGAAAGTAACTGCTGTTTTCATTTTCAGCCTTTTTCCTGTGTGTTTGTTTTGTTTTTTTCAAATTGTTGTGAATATATTCCTCCAGTTATTTTGTGCCATTTGTTATCATTTCATAAAGGTTCTGGTTATCCATCTGTTTGCTACAGTGAAACCCTGGACTAAACTCCTCATCCATGAGTCTTTTTTTCAGTGGGCCTGTCAGAATTCAGAGTTGTCATCCCAGAATGCTTAGAAATAGTCTAACCAGAATGCAAACCTTTATGTCCCTATTTTTCCTAGTATTATTTTAGGATTTCTGTGAATCGTATTTCTTTTATATTCTCTCTGCCCACGACCAGGCCCTGCCTCTCATTCTTTGGTCTTGCTTACTCACTGTCAGCTTTGAAACTCCAACCTTAACTTCTCAAAAGTTAGGATGGGACAAAAGGAATTGTGACCCTTTCCCTTCTACTGTCATTCTAGGCTTATAAAATGCTAAAAAAAAAAAAAAAAAAAAACACCCCGTTGTGGCCTACAGATTACTAGAAGGACTGAACTTCTGACCTTAAAACACAGTCCTCCAACTTGTAAAGGTTTTAGCCCAGTAGCGCCTTTTTTTCTTTACTTCCTTGCCTCCCCACCTCCTTTATCCTGAGTTAGCCCCAGATCATCTGATTCAGCTTTGCCAGCATTTGCAATACACTTACCAACTTACCACTTCAATGTCTTCTCTGCAGCCTCATTATGTCCCAGACAACTACAAGAGGAACGGAGGGCGGTGAGTCCCACTGGGGGGATGTGATTAACCAGTAGCTTGAATGGAGCAAGAGAATAGCCACTTACCCATTATCCCCACCCCTAGGATTGAAAAGTCTCTGACAGAGTAGCCCAATATAGTGCCAAGAATAATATGGAAGAACTGCACTTCAGTAGTTGTGGACTCTTTATGGAGCCGTATTTGGGGCAGGGAGGGAAATTTGTAAGGTCAGAGAAAGAAAATGATTTGGAACAGAACTCTTGACATATTTGGAAAAATCTCTCTTTTAGGTTTCTGAAAGCTTTCCCTAATACCTCAAGGTATATCAATTCTTAGGTCTTCAAGGAACAGAAGTAGCTAGAAGTGCATGGTTTTAGCTGAGCAGTTTGGACTCACAGTTTTTATTTGTGCTTGTTTTGTACACAAGACGGGTATTCTGGTGGAGGGAGGACCACACCCTGTGGCATGTGGGATCTTAGTTCCCCAACCAGGGATCGAACCCATGCCCCCTGCAGTTGGAAGCGCAGAGTCTTAACCACTGGATCACCAGGGAAGTCCCAAGATGGGTATTGTTACAGAAAGTACTGAAGGCTTTTTTCAGTTTCCTTTTCTATTGAATGGTAGTGTAACAGTTACTTTACCTATATCAGTAGCTTTTTTCTTTTAGGAAATCAAATATATTTCTTAAAAAAAAATACCAGACAATAGATGAAAGAAGAAATTTAAGGAAAGTAAAAACTATGGGATTGCTCATTGTAGTTGGACTGCTGGTGGCACAAGGTTGTGAAGCATTCAGAACTAGTCAGCGTTTTACCAGCTCCGGCCTATCCTATGGGTTCCTGAAAGAAAGAAGAAAAATTGCATTTTATAAATAGAAATTAAATTTCAGAGAAGAGTGGTAATTTTTTCAAAAAATAATAAAATGAAGACCATAGGGACTTCTCTGCTGGCCCAGTGGCTAAGACTCTGAGCTCACAATACATGTAGCCCAGATTCAATCCCTTGTCAGGGAACTAGATCCCACGTGCCACAGTGAAGATCCTGTGTGCCACAACTAAGACCCCGTGCAGCCAAATAAATAAATGAAAATAAACATTAAAAAAATAATAAAATGAAGACCATAGCCAAGTTTCTTACATCTTGAGCCAAGGCTCTAACAGCTAGCCTACAGGATCCAGAGATCTTTTCCTTTCATCCCCCTTCCATCCCCAAGTGCCCTGCTTAGCCTTCCTCTCTAAATTCATATATCCTTCCGGCAGATCATCCTGGAAGTCTGAGCGCTCAAAGCCACCCCTGAAAGACCTGGGCCAGGAGGATGATGCTCTGCCCTTGATTGAAGAGGTTCTAGCCAGTCAGGAGCAAGCAGCCAATGAGATGCCCAGCCTGGAGGAGCCAGAACGGGAGGGAGCCACTGCTGAAAACAGTGAGAGTGAAAAAAAAACAGAGGAAAGTAGTCAAGAACCCCAAGTAGCCTGTACCCCCGAGGAGCGACGGCATAATCAACGGGAACGACTCAACCAGATCTTGCTCAATCTCCTTGAAAAAATCCCTGGGAAAAATGGTAAGTAAAATCAGGCTCCTAAGATAAATGCAATATTAGCAGAGAGGGAATGAAAAAGAGCAACTTCTGATTATTTGCCTAGAATGGAAAATATTCTTTAAGTGGCACAGGTTTTTCATGGGCCTGTTCTTAAATTCCTCTTGGGAATGAAACTGGGAGGTGAGAGGATCTCCTCACTGGAGGGCAGCTTATTTCAGTTTGGCCCGGCTGCTGCTGCTGCTAAGTCGCTTCAGTCGTGTCCGACTCTGTGCGACTCCATAGATGGCAGCCCACCAGGCTCCCCCGTCCCTGGGATTCTCCAGGCAAGAACACTGGAGTGGGTTGGCATTTCCTTCTCCAATGCATGAAAGTGAAAGTGAAGCTGCTCAGTCGTGCCGACTCTTCGAGACCCCATGGACTGCAGCCTACCAGGCTCCTCTGTCCATGGGATTTTCCAGGCAAGAGTACTGGAGTGGGTTGCCATTGCCTTCTCCGTTTGGCCTGGAGGAAGACCTAAATTGCTGGTGGGTTGGCAAAGGACCCATTGAACTCCTGTGATTTCCTGAGAGCTCAAATCTGTAATAAGGAGTGGGAGGGTAGAGTTTGATGAGCCTCCTTGGTTCTGTTTTCAGCCATCGATGTGACCTACTTGCTGGAAGAAGGATCAGGCAGAAAACTTCGAAGGCGTACTTTGTTTATCCCAGAAAACAGCTTTCGGAAGTGAACCTCAAAGAATGCGAACATCAAGCATCTGGGATCCAGTGGAGCCTACAGTCCTGCCTCCTGTTCTCTGAGTGCAGACAGGGGTGGGAAGGGTCCGTCCAGCAAGGGGAATGGGGCCACGTCGTCGACATTAGGTACTTAGTAAACCTTGGAGCTAGTGGAGAGGAAGAGGAAGGGGATCTGTCTAGACAGTTCAGCTTAACTTGTTTTCCTCTCCATTGCTTCACCCTGAGGGTTAATAATGTAGGGTGGAGGGCAGAGCACATTGGGGATGACCAGAATCTTTTGGTACTTTATAGCACTTGCCCCTCCCCTCAGCTTGGGTTTCTCTGTGTCATCCTCTGATCTTGCAGGCACTGCTAAGAAGCTGCTTCCTATACCCAGGTATAACTCAGACTCCAAAGGGACAGGGACAGGATCCCCACCCCTACCCTGTCTGTTCTCTATAGGCTCCAAGAGCTACCCCTAGAGACCTAAAACACAAACAGTAACTGGGCCTTGTTCCAGATCCCTGACTAGGAAAAGTTTCTCTCGCCTCTTTTCCCCAACCAGGTCAAAGTAAAATGTGAGTTGACAACTCAAAGCACTTGTAACGGCTGCCCCTCTCCCTACCTCTGCTGTCCCAAATGGAATCATGGAATAGGGAAGGCCCCCATGGGGTCAGAAGGGCACAGTCCTTATTGTAATTATTTTTGTTTTCACCTTCATAACCTGCCGACCATATTTTTTCTAAGAGAAGGCCAGGCCCCGCCAGCACATGTGCTGTTTATGCGCTGTGGTTCTTGTGTGTCTGCTGTGCTGTGCGAATGGAGATTGATTTCAAAGAAAAATCATTTTAAAACCTGCGTAAAAATGAACTCTAACCACCCCCCCAACAAAAGTCACTACATAAACTGTTGAGCAGTATTCACCTATCAGAGTATTTGTTGTGAGTGTAGATTATCAATTGAAAACACTACTTCTTGTTTTACTTGTACAGTTTTCAATGTCCATCTCTTAAAGAGACAGTGTGTTCTCCCTGCCCCTAGTCCCATCTTCCTTCACCTTCCTGATGACTTCATCTTCAGGAGGGATATCCAGGGTGTCACCTTCCTTCCCATTCACTTGACCAGGAGTTACCAGATAAATTGTCTCTTTAAAAATAAAATTTAAAAAGCTTTGCTTTGTTGTCTTCTCAGACATACATATGCATATATGTTTTAGATGTTCTTATAAGAGAAAAGATGGTTTTTAAATGTGCCAAG
Organism: Bos javanicus; assembly: GCF_032452875.1. NCBI lineage: Eukaryota > Metazoa > Chordata > Mammalia > Artiodactyla > Bovidae > Bos > Bos javanicus. The sequence continues at coordinate 15,463,263 of NC_083870.1, forward strand.
TTGTGTGTTGTATATATATATGTATGTATATATATATATATATCTGCTGCGTGATTAGTAAGCAATACAATAGTTAAACATTTCCCCATTACTTTTTTCTAATATTGGACCAATGCTGTCCTAATTGTACATTTCCTCTTAGGATGACGACGCTCTGACTTGTTTAGGTAGAAACATTGACCACCTTCCATTCCATTGAATCTTTCTTTTTCTCCTTTCTGTGTCAATCTTGAGGGAAAAAAAAAAAAGTAAAAGAGACAGGGGATGCCAAAGATCCCCTTGAACAGAGAAAAAGCAGAATAAATATTTTATTAAAGAAAAAAGAGAATTAAGAAAATAGTTTGGAGTATTTTCTTACTGTAGAGAAGCACTGTACATTACTAAGAGACCTGGGTATAAGATACTCACGTGTGGAGCTGGGAAAATCGCATGTCCAAGCCCGATTGAGTGGTTTCTTTTGGTTTTCATTGCAGGGAGCCGGGTGGGAGGGAGGTGGGAACAGGGGCACTTTGGGGGTCTCCTTTTAGTCAAAGCAGGAAAATGACAAGAAAGAGATTAAAATTCAATATTTCCTTTAATAGTGTTAAACACTAAAATTTTAAAAAAGTCTCAAAAAAAGAAAAAAGGAAAAAAAAAAACTTTGTAAAATGAGAGAACAGAAGCAAAAGACACTACGCTCTGTCGTTTTATCTTTCTTTTGTTGAAAGACTAAAAACTGAAATGTTTTTTAGACAATCAAATGTTAGGTAAGTGCAAAAACTTGTTTTTTCTTACTGGTGTAGAAATTAATGCCTTTTTTTATTTTTCGGTTATTTTATAATAACAAAAGAACCCCCTAGCTGCCAGGCGGGTTTTGGTGTTTGAAATGCGGGGCAAAGCACTACATCACTGCAAATAGATACAGAGTTAGTCTGCATGTCTGTAGGCTGTGTGATTGCGGAAAATATAAATGCTGCTAATATATTTCCTTTTTACAAAAGCATATCTAAATAGATGATTGTTTTGATGTTAATCTTTGTAAATTATGTATTACCAATTTTAACATTGGATGTAATTGCATAAAAAGCTTGCATCTCAATCCTTGAAAGTCTAGTATTAAATGGAAAAAACTTTTCCTAACTACAGAGTGGTGAGCTTGCTATTTTTTTTCCTCTTTCCTATCCTCCATTTATATTCCCAGGATCTTCTCCATCCTGTTTCCAAAGAGATCTGCTTAAAACCACATCAGCATCCTAGGCCCCACATGGGCATGCTAACCACTGTTGACTGTTGGATAAAGCTTTTCCTCAGCACTACAGCCTTTTTGGTCTGGGCCAAGCCTAACCAATCAACATAATCATCATCTACACCTGTACCCCTTGAACACACAGACATCTAATACTCTTTAACAACCTCTGAGGTTGGCAGTAAGCTTAGGCTACATTTTCTAGGCCACTATGTTAGACTGTTTCCATTGTAAGCAGTGTACATGTATTCATTTATTTCATCTTCATAACAGCCCTTTTGGTAGGTACCAAAACCAAATTTTACAGATGAGGAAACTGAAGCAACAGAGAGGTAAGTAACTCACCCAAGATCTTGTAGCTAGTTAATCCTCATAATAGTTCCCTGTAGTTATTCCCGTTTTCGTAGAAGTAAAAACTGAACCTCGGGAAGGTTAGGTAAACTTGCCAGATCATCCAGTAACTAGTGTTGGAGCCAGAACTCCAAAATCTTTTAAGTTCATCCGCAAGTAGGAAAGTGTCAGAAATAGCCAAAGCCTGACCCTACTAAGGAAGATAAATCCATTCCTGCCAACTGAAAGACCTAACAAACTCTTGTCCTAGACAGGAGTCAGACATTTAATCGTTGAGTTCAGCTGGAATACAGTTGCTCAGAAGCCTCAAGACAGTTGACTACCAGAGCTCAATCTCTACTCCTGCAAGAACTTAGGGCTTATCCCACTATTACACAACAGTCTATCCATGGCTGCAAAAACAATACCTTAGTAGTTAATTTAAGGTTTCTTTAATCTTTATTTAACCTTTAATATCCCTTTAACATCTACTTAAAGCTATTCTGTTTGGATAATATATAATGATAATAGCACAGAACTAATTTTATATCAATCTCTGTCCTATCTCAAGATGTTCTGTTACCTGATAACCATTAGGCTCCAGCTGCCAATATCACCAGGTCTCACTGATACTCTGACAATATTGTTCTAGGACTCCTCCCACTTTTGAGGATTACCCACTATAAAACCAAGCACATAGGGATAAGAGTCAGAAAAAAGGAGAGGGCAGGTTGAATCATAGGAAATGAAAGCTGTGTACAAGTAAAGGATTTCTGAAACTTTAGAATCATGGCCACCCCCCACGTACACCAAAGATCTCACTTTAAGAAATATTGGTCCCAAAGCATAGTCTTCCATATCTACTGTTTAATAACTTAAAACATAAAAATAAAACTTCTTTTGCAGTAGTAGTTTGCAATTGAAGAAGCTTCATAAACTTGAGTACTCCCACTCTTAGGAATATATTGAGTGACTAGGAATTCTCAGAGGCAGTCAGAATCCAGTTTGAAAAACATCACCCTAGAAAACACCTGAAATGCAAACTGAGGTCTAAAGCTGAGAGGACCGCCAAACACAGAAAGCAAAATTAAAGCAAGGAGCAGATGAATGTCATAAATTGGCCAGGAACGGGAAATATTAAATCTTAGAAAATGGCGAAAGTATGAGACAGCTGAGTCTAACCAACCCTACCCCTGAGTATTTCCAAAGTGTTAGCTCTTACTTTCTCAAGTCCTTTCTCCTCTAACAGCAGCCCATTGTGCTCTTAACCAAGTTTCCAAAGATGAAGGAAAATTTTAAATGTTTTTCTTTTGTTTCACCTCACAGTTTTCAGCTGCCCCCTAACTTTCCTAATGACTGATAATAGCTTTCTATTCTTCTAACCTTTCAGTAATTCTCCTATAGGCAATCATTTGTAGTGATTTCTACCCCCATCCTCCAGGCTCTAGAGCATTTAACTATTCTCATTTCAAAAGACTGAAAGGAAACTCATTAACTCCTAACAAAGTAATAGATGTCAAGTTATTATGCTTCTAAAATTATATCACCACGGAATGTCCCTTTTTAACACCTTTTAATCTTTCCCATCACCTCAGCTATGAAGCTTGTAAGTACAATTTCATGGGCTAAGTCTTCCCAGCTCTCCCGAATCTACTCAGGCTCCTACTGTATCAGTCTAAGCAAAGCAATCAAGTCTCAGACTAGAGATGCACGTCAGTGAGTCAGGCACCAATCGGGCTACCTTTCAAGGAACAACTAGACCCAGCTAGGAAGGAAGCATCTCCCTTGGGCTCCCCACGACACAGCCTCCCGCCCCTCCCCCATAGCCTATGTCCTGAAACCCACAGTGACGACACATTCAACTCCCACTCTTTATTGGGACAAAGGAGGAAGGAGACAGACTGACCCCACAGGCCCACCCACCAGGGGTGTCCAGACTTCAGCACCTAGTCCAGCATGAGTACATCATAAATACAGGCAACGCGGGATGGGTGAGGTGGGGGGAGGTTCCATACACAGGAAGAAGACTATAGAGGCCCTTCAAGTCTTGGGAACTGAGGCGTATATAGAGGTGCAGTCCACTTATGGAGGAAGAAGATACAGGGGGCTAGATTTCCATTTTGCAGAATACAGATTGGAAAGAGGAAAGAGATGGCATGGAGGGAAATTCCTTTTTATATATTTTCGAAGAGCAGATTTCACCTTATAGATGGGTATAGGAAGGAAGGAAAAAAGTTTATTTTAGGTATTAGCAGAAATGGCTATGGGAGGAACGTGTCATTTTGCAGACAGGGAAGATACTTTGGGGACAGTCAGTATACATGGGTGAGTATTCACAGGCCATTCCATTCCCAGGTGACAGAAGGGAGAGAGAGGTGCAGGAAAGGAACAGGTGCTAGGCCTAGAGAACAAGGGAGGTATACCCCACGGGTACCAGCCCCTCCGCTCCATCCCTCCCACAGCGGAGCCAGTCCTCATCCACAGTGGCGATGACACGCAGCACTTCCCCTCGCTGGAAGCTCAGCTGGTCAGGTCCTGCAGCAGTGTGGTCACAGAGAGCCCGGACTGCCCTGTGAGGAGCCAGAGGGAGATGCGGGGATGAAGTGAGGTGGGGGTCCCTGTCGCCAGCCTCACCTCCCCCCCTCCGCGGGATGTATGTCCCTGTTGGTTCAGCTCAGTAAACATCAGTTGGGCTCATGGGGACCACGTCTCTTCAACATGTTGATTTGTTTGGGGCCCCAGCCCTCTCCTAAGCTCCAGACCCACTCTTTAGCTCCTTATTTAATGTAATTTGTACTTCTCTGGTGCTTCATATTCAACATACACAAGCTAAATAACTCATCTTAACCCTCCAAACTGGTCCCTCCTTTTAGGTCCCCTGTAGTGGTAAATGGCATCACCTATACAGTTATTCCTGGTAAAAAACAAGGGGTCTCAGTCTCTACACCCAATCAGTCACCAAAACCTGTTTGATATTGGTTTCTCCCACCACTCCATTTATCTTCAGCTTCACTCCCATCATCTTAGTTTAGGCCTCTATACTCTTCTGGACCACTGGCATATAATCTAACTGGTCTGCCTGAATCCTGACCACCCTCTCCATTCTCCACACAGCAGTAGAGATCCTTCTAAAACTTATCATCCCTGGGTTTAAGACCCTTCAGTGGTTCCCACTGCCTCGGAGTGATACCCAGCTTCCTTCACTGGTCTACTGACACCTCTGACCTCCCTGTCACCACTGCCAGGATCCTCCACTCCAGCCATGTACTCATAGTTCCTCACTTACCACACTTTGACTTCTCCACCTTTGCATCCTGTTCCTTCTGCAAGATGCATAGCCCACACCATCACTAGGCTTCTCTGAGTCCCCAGACCTGGGGAAGAAGCCCTGTCTGTATGGCTCCAAAGGACTATCTTCCTTTTCCAGAGTCTTTAGCACACACAATTGTAAGTGCTGATTTATTAACTGGTATCCCCACTAGACTACAAGCTCCTTGAGGGCAGAGATTCCCTCCTCCAGTATAATGCAAAGCACATAGTATGTACTTGAAAAGTACTTGAATGGAAAATCAAGAAACCTGATTCAGGGGTTTCCCTGATGACTCAGTGGTAAAGAGTCCACCTGCCAATGCATCCCTGACGCGTTCCATCCCTGATCCAGGAAGATCCCTCATGCCACGGAGCAGCTAAGCCCATGGACCACAACTATTGAGCCTGTGCTCTAGAGCCCCAGAGTCACAACTACTGAGGCTGTTGCATCCTAGAGCCCTGCTCCACAATAAGAGAAGCCAGAGCATTGAGAAGCCTGTGCACCACAACTAGAGAGGAGCCCGAGCAGCAACAAAGACTCAAAACAGCACCCCCCCCAAAAAAAAAAGAAGCCAAATTCAATGGATTGAGAACCTAAAAGAAGCCAGACCCCAAGGATGACACAGCCCCTGGTGCCAAATTAGAAGGCCCCACTAAAGGGAAGCCCAGTTCCCCAGTGGACACACACGCATTCATCGTACACTCATACAGTAATAAAACTGGCCAGTAACTGGGCACCTTCTATGTGCCTAATACTTTTATAAAATCACGTTTAGTCTTCAGAACAACCATTAAAAAAATATAAAGTATCCTCTTTTTACAGAAAAAGAAACTAAAGGTTCAGAGAAACTAGTATCACACTAATAATAAACAGCAAAGATGCAATGCAAAACCAAGCCCTGTCTGACTTTACATCACCTCCCATCCACGTGAAGTCAGAAAAACCCACACATGTAACATAACACGTGCACGCCAGTGCTTTCTCCCTGACCCTCCTTACCTGTGGGTCTGCACCGTGCTGGGTTCTGAGACCTCAAGCTCCTTAGGAGATGAGGGAGCCTCAGGAGGCGCCGCCCGCTTCACCAGAGCCAACACACTCACTGTCGGGGGCAACCAGCTGGATGGTCTCCTGGAGGAAAGGACGCAGGGTCACAGAGGCCACCCCACCTCCAGAAAAACCACCAAGGATCTGGGACCTTGGAGGGAGGGAGAGGATGAGGGACCCAACTGCGTTTCAAGAGGTCAGGAGTTGGTCGCTGCTGAGGGCAGAGTGGCAGTCTTGGGACACAGTTGCCTTTAAGGTGATTAGGGAGGTGACAATGGAGGTCACTACACCAAAAGCCACAAAGGGACCTACGGAACCAGCAGGCTTAGCTCCAGAGGGTCACTAAAGAGTACCTGAAGCCACTAAGGAGCCACCAATGGTCAAACCCTGGAGCAGGAGTCCACAAATACTTCCTTTTTTTCTAAAGAGCCAGAAAGTATTTTTGGCTTTGAGAGCCAAGAGGAAAAGTGGACAATATCATGCAGGTATTTAATAACTGTCAAAAGTTCATGACTTAAGAATATAACCATCATGGCTGTAGAAAAGCCAGGCTGTCAACCTCGGACCTAAAGGATCCCTACCGAGTTTCAAATTAAGAGTGACTGAGGGAGTTCCCTGGTGGTCCAAAGGTTAGGACTCTGCTTTCACGGCCAGGGCCTGAGCGCAATCCCTGGTCAGGATCCTGCCAGCACCCAGAGCACCAAAAACAAACAAATTGGGCTGACTGAGGGCTCTGAGAGGGGGTCAGAGGTCATGGAGGGGGCCAGGGACCCCATTACCTGGACTTAGGGGCTCCGCTCTCAGTTTCTGCGAGGCCCCCAGGCACTCCAAACAGTCTCCCCAGCCATACGCCTCTGCCTGGTGCTGCTTCCTCTGTGTGCGGGGACCTCTCCTGTGTGGCCTCAGCTGCAGTCTGGGTGCGCCTGGACCCCCACCGGGGAAGAGGCAAGCCCTCGGCGCCGCCAGACGCATAGACCCGGGAGGCCTGGGTCAGCTGCTCCCACCAGCTGCAGCGGCTGGGAGAGCTTGAGGGGGCTGAAGGGCCCGGAGGGGCCTCCCCAGAAGCCCCCCGGAGGCTCTGGGCCAGCCGACCCCCCCAGTGCAGCACGGCTTGCACAGTCTGCTGCAGGGCTGGAGGTGAGCCTGGCGGGGGTGGGGCCTGAGGCGGCCCCAGGGGCAGGTGGTGGTGGTGCTCAAACAGCAGGTCCAGGTGGAAGGTGAGCACCGACAATGGCTGCAGCAGGAGCAGCAGCTCCGTGGACAAGGAGGGGCAGCCAGCCCGGGCCAGGGAGAAGAAGCCAGTGGGCAGGTACAGGAGGGACAGCAGGCCTGGGAAAGAGCAGGCTACCATCAGCCCCTGCTCTGGGCCTCTCCAAGGGCTTCAGCTGGCCAGTCAACAAACACCCTCCTGGGCCTCGCTCTACACTGGGCACTGGGGCAGAGAGGGGGACTCGGCAGGATACAGGGCAGCCACATCCCTGCTGTGGAACCACCACCCGGAGAGGGGTGTGGGAACAAGTATGCATGCATGCTGCATCCATTCAGTCGTGCCCCTTTGCAACTCCATGGACCGTAGCCCGCCAGGCTCCTCTGTCCATGATTCTCCAGGCAAGAATACTGGAGTGGATTGCTGTCCCCTCCTCCAGGGGATCTTCCCAACCCAGGGATCGAACCTTCATCTCCTGAGTCTCCTGCATTGGCAGGCAGATTCTTTACCACTAGTGCCACTTGGGATGCCCAGTAGCAAGTATATAAGTAACAAAAAGGAGGACTTGAGGGCTATGGGAGCAAAATGGGTAGGTGGGGTAGGGAATGGGGGTGGAGCCTCACTGAAGAAGGACCCAAAGGATGAATGAAAGTTAATGAGGAGGCAGGAGGAGCAGGAAGCCCTACTGGAGAAGGAGGCACAGCAAAAGTAGGGCCCTGGGGCAGAAAGAACTGAAAAGGAGACTGTTGACCAAGAAAAGCCCCAAACCTGAAGGCAAAGGCCAGATAACCAAGTCTTTGCAGGTTAGAGTGAGGATTAGGGGCATTCCTCCTATTAATAAGACTCCTTAAAAGAGTTCTAAGCAGGACATTCCTGGTGGTGCAGTGGATAAGAATCCACCCGCCAATGCAGGGGACACAGGTTCGATCCCTGGTCTGGGAAGATTCTACGTGTCACGGAGTAGATAAACCCATGTGCCGCAACTACTAAAGCCCAAGCACCCTAGAGCCTGTGCTCTGCAACAAGAGAAGCCACCACAATGAGAAGCGCGCTCACAGCAATGAAGCATAGCCCCCACTAGCTGTAACTAGAGAAAGCCACGCAAAGCGATGAACACCCAATGCAACCAAATAAATAATAAATTAATTTTTCAAAAAGAGTTCCAAACAGAAGAGTAGTAAGATTGGAGATCTGGATCGAGAGCATTCTGGCATCAGGGGGAACCATCAGAAGAGATCCCTTTTTCTACTCCCCCTAGTCTAGCAAGCCCATCCTCTCAAAGCCCATTTGAGCCTCTGACCTGCATCTTCCTGGAGACTGGAAAACCACAGCTCCAACTGCTTAGTGCTGGGGGAGAGAGGAAGGAATAGAAGTCAGGACACCAGCCCCCTGTGGGTGGAGGATAGGAAATAAGACCAGGACAGGGAAGGCCTTCTCTGGGGACATGGGGCAACCACCATATATCCCACCCAGGACACCCCTGCAGTCCCCAGGCTGTGGGAGGGATACCAGAAAGAAGGCCACTCACTTGAGGAGGCCCAGGATAAAGGCGTGGAAGCGGCTACGGCTGCTTCTCAGCGGGGCCAGACGGCTGACCTGGCTATACAGGGTACCGAGGGAACGAGTGCTGGAGCCTGAGGACACAGGGCGTCGTCAGCCAGACCCCAGCCCTGCCCTCTGCCCAGTCCCACACTCGCCCCCTTCACCTGGCTTCACAGACGCCTCCACCACACTCCAGGGGCTGCTCCGCCGCTGCCCAGTGATGAGGTCTTTCCGGAAAGGCTTCAGCCCGTCGGCCACCAGGGCATGGAGGGCCGGACAGAGGGTGGTCAGCACCAGGTGCCCCACGTCTGGGCTCAGACGGCTATCCCCCAACTGGGCCTGGAGGCGGCGCAATGGGCATGGGTCCAGGGATACCTCCAGCCTTCCCCTGTGCCCTCAGAGCTACATGCCCCTCCTCACCCCCCAACACCCTCCCTACAGGCACCTTCACCTTCTGAACCAAGTTCCGGGCGGCCCCAAAGTGCGAGATGATTTTATCCACTGAAGCACTAACAGCTATCAGGAGACCTGGGAGCCGGGCGGGAAAGAGAAGAAGCGTCAAAGCCCTTTGTCTCTCCCCAGGCAAACTCCGAGGGACTCGGAGAGGCCAGTTCACACAATTTGAGAGAGGAGGGCCTAAGTGAGGGGAAGTTGATTTCCAAACCAAGGGTCAAAAGTCAGGGTGTCCTACCTTTTTTCTGCTCCTGCAGCTGGCCAGTCCCACTCTGGGCTTCTGCCATCCACAGTCGCTGGGCCCCGGGGACGCCGGCGAACGACCAGGAACTACGGACTGGGATAAGGGAAGAAGAACGCACTGCCACTTACCAGGGGTCACCCCCAAGGCCTCCAGGCTTTCGCAAGGGTCATATCCTATGGGTCTAGACACCCCAGCCCCTGAAGTCTTGGGAAAAGGAGCCTAGGGCTGCGGGGAGCACAGGGCAGTACCCGGAGTGAAAACCTGCACATATCTCAGCACTGCCGTCCTGCTCCCCACTTCTCGGTTCCCATTTCCCTTCCTCACGGCCCAGCTCCCACTCCTCGATCCCGGAAGTCTCAGCGTGGGGCAGCCGTGCTCACCTCCCTCCCGCCTGCCAGGCTGGGCCCTGAAAGGCGGGAGATGACAGGGCAGGGAAGGGAGGGGCAGCCTTGTGCCCGCCACTCCCCCCCACCCCCTGGCCGGCGGTGGGGTGGAGGGGGAGGGGGGGACGTCAGGTCCGCGGGGACCCAGGGAGCACGTGGGGAGCCTGGACCAATGGAAAGACAGACAGACGGGAATGGGAGGAGAGACGGAGGGAGAGCAGACCCAAGGATTGGGAGGCTGGAAGGCGCCGGAAAGGGGAAACCTGGGTCCTGCGCCAGCTAGGCAGAGGGCCCCTCGCTGCAGCCCACTGGGGCTGGCCCCAGGGGGAAGGAGTGACTAGAACCCCCTTCGGCCAGTGAGCTAAGCGAACTTCACCCTTCACCCTTCCCGTACAAGGTGGGGGTCAGGCTCGAACTGCACTGGCCAGGGAATTCCACAGAGGGTGTGACCCAAGGTCCTTAACAATGGCCTTGCTGGGACCCCCTTAAGCTGTGCGTGGAAGCTGGCTAAGCCTATATCCACTATGTCCCGGCCACGCAGCTGGGAAAGCAGCAAACTTCGCCCAGCCCGGGGAGTTACCAAGACCAGACTCCCCAGGACCAACGATCTTGGAATCGCCCAGGTCGAAGGGCTGGACCCAGCCGGGTAACCCGGGAAAAAACTAAAGCAAAGGTCTGGCCGAGGATGGGTGGGGCTTTGGAGTGGGCGGGGCAGCCCCGCCTGAGGCGTGGCCCGCGGGGCTGCCCCCCGTCCGTCTTACGTAGCCTGGGCGGAGGCGGTGGGCTCCTGGTCCAGCGAGGGGCCTTCGGCGGACGAGGTGGCCGTGGCAGCGGGGGGGCGGGTACCTGGCAGGGTGGGGAAGCCACGGGGGGGAAGGTGCTACTTCTGGGAAAGAGCGGGGACAGCAGCAGTGCCAGCTCAGGGCTGGCCAGGCAGGGAAGGTCCCCCCTAGCTGGAGGCGAATAGGCCCCCACCGGGGACAGGCGGACGGGCAGCAGCTGCTCCTCCGGGGTACTCGGTGCCCCCAGGAGCCGCAGCCCAGCGCCTGGCCAGCTAGCCAGAGGCGCCAGGAGCAGAGACCCAGCTGCGGCCGCGCTCCCACCCTGCAACAGGGGGCGCCCGTCAGCCGAGAACCGAAAAACCAGGGGCCGAGGGAGCAGGAGGGGACCGGCTGCAGGCGGGATTGGCGGGGTAGATGCGGAGGGGTAGGAGGCCAGCGGGATGGGCAGCCAGGCAAGGAGGGGCGGGAGAAAGAGGGAGCAAAGAGTTAGTCCCCGTAACCCAAGGACCCACCCAGTTTCCCTTTCCCGGAGCGCTCCCGGTAGCAGGGGACGGGAAGGATGGGTGGGATGGGTCACACAGAATGGAGGGGAGACAGGGGGTCGGGTCGGAAGCTTTGGAGGTGTAGGGAGGCCAAAGGCCAGCCCTCCTCTCGCCACCTCCTATGGCCACGTACCTTCAGTGCCAGCCTGAGGACCTGGCTGCTCCGGCTCCTTTGAAGCTGGGGCCTCCTCACCAGCAGCTGGGCTGCCCACCCTGCCCTCCTCGGGCTGCCCCTCTGCTATGGGCTGCAGCCCAGGTCGGTTCTTCTTCCTCCGGGGAGGGACGGGTGGCGGTGGGGGCCGAGGTGGGACCAAGGCCCAGCCAGCTGGGGGGTCTCGGGGCGGGACTGGCGGGGGCGGAGCCCGGCTTCGGGACCGGAGTTCCTTGAAGGTGGTGACTTCCCGGGGAGGCGCCTGGGAGCTGCCGAGCGACCCTGTGGGGGGCAGCTCGGTGTCGGGAGAGAAGACGATGAGCCAGTCACTGCGGTCTTTCTTGGCCTGCGGCACGAGGGGCAGCCCTGGGCCCCGCTTGCGCTTCTGGGCCAGCTCGTGGAAGGACGTGATTGTCCGGTGGGGCACCGGCTCCTCGCTGACGTCACTTCTCCATCCCCCATCAATTTTCCCTGCATCAGTTTTCGAACCAGAATCAGTTATTCCTGTATTGGTTTTCCAACTGGAGTCGAATTTTCCATGTTCAGTTTTCCAACATTCAATAGTATTCCCATTGACTTTCCAACCCGAGTTATTGTTCTCAGTTATTTTCCAGCTAGCATCAGTTGTCTCTTTGTCAATTTTCCAAATGGGGTTGATTTTCCAACTGGGTTCGGTTTTCCCAGCATCGATTTTCTCATCATCAGCCTCTGGGAGGTCAGAGGTAGGGAGGTCCTGCTCCTCGGCCTCCTCCTCTTCCTCTAGCCCTGGGGAAGGGAGGTCCTGGCCAGTGGTCAGGGCATTACAATTGGAGTCCAGGCCTGGACCGGATGGAGAGGAAGCTTCAGAGCAGGAATCCGGAGAGCAACAAAAGCTGTCTGGGGAGCAGGTGTCTGGGCCTGCGGAAGCCAGGGGCGAGCCTTGCTCCAGGGGAACGATGCTGGGCTGAGGGTGAACATCCTCGTTGCCAGGGAGGTCCCTGGAGTAGACTGAGATGGGGGACTCATCGGGGCTAAGATCTGAGCAGGAGCTGAGAGAGGAGGAACAGCCCGGGTCTGAGGGAGAGGCAGCCCCCTCCTCCTCCTGTGCTAGGTCCTGCCGGTTTTCTAGACCTGCCCCATGCTCCTGGCAACATCGGCAGGGCACGGCTGGGCTGTTGGAATTGGCGTCCACCAAGGTCCCACTGCAGGGGCCCCGGCTCTCCTTGCCCCCGGTGTCCCCTGGGGGAGGGGATGTGCTCAAGGGCCCCTCCCGGAGCTCCGGACGGCGGGACAAATGCAGGCCTAGAGAGACATGCTGGAGGTGGATGTGGTTGAGGTTGCAGAGTAAGGCCCTCTGAGGGGACAGCATGGTGCCGGCGGCGACGGGATGGCCTCTAGAGAATGAGGAGGATCAGGCCTCTCAAATCCACTTGCCTGGCAACCGCAGATGCAGCCCTAGAAGAGAGGGATAGTGAAACCCAGCCAGCGAGGGTGCGGGCCGCGGGAAGGACACCAAGGTGACTTAGGTGCTGGGGCAGGCGTGGAACGGCCCCTTGGACAATATTTAAATGATATGCAAATAACATCGACTGGCTATTAGTTTCCGCTGCAGTGTTTGCAGGTGGAGTCGAATGTAATCCCCACCCCCGAGAATGGGGCGGGGAGGGTCAGAGAATGCGGCTGCGCCCTCGATCTCCTTGGAGGTGCGGCGGCTTGTAAAAGGATGGGGCCAAGAAGGGACCCTGGGTCCTCTCTGCTGCAATCTGGCCCTGCCCCTCACTCCCAGGGGAAAGGGTCGAGAGGCCCCGCCCAGATGATCTGAAATGGAGTGGGGGGACGTGCGTCCGGCTGGTTAATGCAGGAAAGGGGCAGGCGTGGGGGAAAGGATCGAGCTGCAGGAGCAACCGTCAGCCTGTCAACTCCACCGGGCAGGCCGGCCGGCACGGGCCTCGGCCCCGGGCTCCAGCCTACAGCTGCGGCGCACCTTCACCCTGCTGCGAACACCAGCATGTCTGTCCCATTCTCTCTGCACTTGTCTCTATGGTGCAGCTCCACCCCACCCCTTCTCTATTTTTTACTGCTCCCCTCTCTTGCCCCACCCCGCCAGCCCTGATCCATCCATCCACACCCGCAGGCCAAGTCATCCTCACCTGGGTCCTCCTGCAGCCGCTCCGGAGTCTGGAGCCGCGTCCGGCTCCGCGGCTGCGGTCCCCGCCCAGCCCGCACAGACTGGAGGGGAGGGGCGCTGGGACGACCCGCCAGCGCTGCGCAGCCGCGCCCCTCCACGCATGGGCGTGGCGAGCCTCAGACCCAGCCCCCAGCGCTTGACGCTTTTGCCTGTGTCACCCACCCAGGCCCAGCTCAATGGCTTTTGATGCGGCAGCCCACTCCAGTGTTCTTGCCTGGAGAATCCCAGGGACGGGGGAGCCTGGTGGGCTGCCGTCTATGGGGTCGCAGAGTCGGACACGACTGAAGCGACTTAGCAGCAGCAGCAAGGTCCCACTGAAGGGACCTTTTAGTCCCAAGGGGGTTCCGGCTTCCATGCAACTGACCCCCACCCTGCCCATTCTGGACAAAGCTGCACCCCTGGCTGGCACAAGCAGAAACGGAAGAACCACAGGTTAGACAATAATTTATTAAGAAGCCTCCTTTCCCCACCTTCACAGACTCTAGGTCACTTTTTCCGCTTGTAGATCTTTTGTGCTAACCCCAGGAAGATGGCTGGGGGCAGGGGCGCAGCATACTGCTCAATGAGACCCATAATGTGGTTGTAACTGTCTTCCTCGTATTGCATGTACACAGCCGACAGATTCATCTCCTCGTAGAGCGCCTTCACTCGGGCCACCTTCTCAGCCTCCTTCTGCCCATAGTTCTCCTGAAGGGTCGGGGGTAGGAAAACGGGCTTATTAGCCTTACCCCCGCACCTCTAGGTCCCTCCACTCCCCCATCCAGAACCTCTCCAATGCCATTTATTCATTCCATTCCTGCCTCCAGTTTCAAGGGTCTCTGAGTAGCTATGATCTCAAACTCCAGCCCCCCCCCCCCACGCCGCCCCCTTCCCAAATGCTCACTCAGTGGGGTTCAGGCCTCAGCTTCTTCTACCCCAGGATTTCTCAACCCATGGCCCATTTGAAATTTCTGCCAGATAGTTCTTTGTGGGAAGCTACTGTATGTGTGGTATTTGGCAGCATCTCTGGCTTCTACCCACTAGGGATCCAGTGGCACAGGCACACACACACACACACCAAGTTATGATGACAAAAAAAAAAATGTCTCCTGACACTGTCAAATGCCAGGGTGGGCGGGCGTGCGTGCATGTGTGTGTCAAATCACCCCCATTGAAAAACCACTGCTCTTTCCCCTACTCCACGGCTTGGGGACCCACAGCACAGCCTCAGGCACCTGCAGGATTTGGCGCTGCTCTGGAGAGGCCCGCTGCAGACACTGGACCACCAGCCAGCTGCACTTGTTGTCCTGGATGTCTGTGCCGATCTTACCCGTCATGCTGGGGTCCCCAAAGAGATCGAGGTAATCATCCTGGGCAGAGGGGGTGCAGAAAAGAAGGAACGAAGAGGCTGTAAGGCAGGGAAGGAGCAAAGCTGGAGCCTGTTTTCTGCCAGTGCCCCATGCCTTTCTACCTGAATCTGAAAGAACTCTCCCATCTCCAGCAGGATCTTCTTGGCATGGGCATGCTCCTTCTCCCCATCAATGCCCGCCTACAGAGAAAGGGGGTTAACAAGTCATACACCAGAGGTGCCTGCATCTTCCTGGCTGCTTCCTCCCACGAAGAGGGTCTTGCCCCAGTACAGACCCCCTAAGTCTTCTCTCCTTTCAGACACCCTTGGCTTCCCTGATAAAGGAAGTCCTGGCTGACGGTCCACCCCCTATCCCACTGATTTTAGCTATGGGTCTTCTTGCAAGTCACAGCAGAGATGAGTCCATTCTGGAGGCCGTCAACTCTCTTCTCTCACAAGGCTCAGTTCCTGAGTTGCTCTGATCCTGCTTCCTAATCTTTTTACCATTTCCAAATTCTTTCACTATGGAAAGGAAACTTGGAGAAGGTCAGCATAGATAGTTAACCCCATGGATTGCCTTTGAATCTAGTCTTCTCCCTCAGCCTGAATTATCTCCTCCCCACTCCTACTACTGTACACAGATGGAGAATTCCTTGTTCCCCCTTGATGGGCTGTCCACTTTCATGTAAACCACTCAGTTCTTTTTTATAATTAGTCCCACGGGTGGGGATTTTATCCACATCTTATAGCTGAGGAAACAGACTCAGCAAGATTAAGTAGCTTGCTCCATATCTCTCAGCCATTCCTAGTCGGGGCATGCCTGCTCCGTGGCCTCGGTATTGAAAGGCCCACATGAGCAGGGCAGCAAGGGATGAAGAGACTCACTCACCATATACATGGCAGCAGCTACAGGAAGGTAAAAGGAGTAGAAAGCTGTCTTGTACTTGACAATAGACTTATACCTGCATGCATGGAGAAGATAAACTCCTTAGAAGGGTTATACACCCCCTCCCAGCCCTCCCTCTCACTGTCCAGATATGGTTCCCATGGTCCCTCACCTCTTTTCTGTGAATCTGCCAAGATCCACGTTGCCCTGGGGAGCTGTGATGAGGTCCAAGGTCTGTCCGATCTCAGTTTGATAAGAACTCTAAGGAGCAGGAAGATGGCCTGTGAACTGGGCTTTCTCCAGGGCTGGAGAACTCTGAAATCTTGGGCCCTACATCCCACAGTAGTTGATAACCGGGTGGTCAGAAAGACAGGAGGAAGAAGAGAGGGCTCCCAAACTCAAGGCCCACACAGTCACACACATGCCCTTTACCACTCCTTTCAATCACAGAGACACAAGCAAGCCACCGCCGCCACCCGCCCCCACTCCCTCCCTCAATTACTTCCCCTTCCAGGCAAACCTGTGTATCACCCTAAAACAAGACTGTCCCAAAGAGGACAGTGAGCATCGCATATCTGGACGAGAATGTCCCATAGAGGCCAAGGCCACTGTGGGAGCCCTAGTCGGCACCACACCTGCAGGAAGAGCTCGATCAGGTCCAGGTAATAGGGCTGCTCCCGACAGTACAGCTTCAACAGGCGGTAGATGGATGATTCCAGAAGGAAAGCATCATTGATGGCATCCAAACCTATGCCTGGCTGTCAGGGACACAGAAAACAAGCAATCAACTTCTGGCCTAGACTCATACAAAAACCCGTAACACCTCCTCCATAGGCTCCATGTGACCCTTTCCCAGTGGTCTGTTGCCATGCCCACCGCGCTACCTTCCCGCCCACTTACCTTCTGATACCAGCAGGTCTGCCCCCGTCGGGTGAGGGATGAGTCCATAATGTCATCTGACACCAGGAAGAAGGCTTGGAGCTAGGAGGATGGAAAGTGGAATAAGAGTCCCAGGGCTCCTTATGATTGTTCCTTCTACTAGCAATAGATGCTGCTTTTAAGAATCACTCAACAGGGAAGGTAGGTCAGGATGAGGCTGAGGACTGGTTTTTTTGGCCACACTGTGTGGCTTGCGGGATCTTAGTTCTCCAACCAGAGATCAAGCCCGTGCCCCCCTACATTGAGAGCATGGAATCTCAACCACTGCACTGCCAGGGAAGTTCACTGAGGACTTTTAATCTGGGCTGTGGGACTTTGGAAGATTGTATGACTTCTTTGGCTCAGGCTTCCCAACTATAAAAAGGGACAAAAAACTCCTTTGTTTTCAGAGTAAGAGACATAACAGATCTCCAGACAATCCCTGATATCAGGGAGATGATGAAATATCTTCATATACTGTACTCCTCCCTGGCCAAAAACTTCGGGGAGGGTTTCAAACAAGATTTTTTCATGCAGCGTGACTTTACATGACTTCAGGAACAAGAAAGGCTGGTTCCTGCCTTCTCTCCGGGCACTGCTTACCCACTCCAGCAAACAGGAACAAAACCCCACCTCAGGAAGCTCATTTAGGAGCCTGAGTCTAATGGGGTGGAACTGAAGTCTGACTCCTGGTAACTTTCACCCATGGCTCTTAAACATCCTCAAAGGGCTTCCTCTTCTGAGTGCCAGCCTCCTGGAAAGTACCAGACTATGCTGGCTCCCTGCAGGACTGTGAACTACCTTGAGGCACGGACGAGGTGTTTGACTGTATGGCATTCCCAAAGCCCAGCACAGTGCTGGCCCATAAATGTTTGTCTAAGAAATACATGAGAGAATGAAGCACTGTAACTTCTCCCAGAGATACTTCTAGCAGCCAGGCTACATATTCCGGCTCCCTCAAACAGCTTGTGAAGACATGGTGTGTTTTTTTTCTTTTTGGCCACACCGCATGGCTTGTGGGATCTTAGTTCCTCGACCAGGGATTGAATCTGGGCCCTACTTCAGCAGTGGAAGTGCTGAGCCCTAACCACTGGAGCACTACGGGAATTCCTTGAAGACATGGTTTTTAATGTCTTGTGTGTGTGCTCCAGTGGATCTGCATGGCTCAGAGGAAGTGCCCACCACTAGCCACCAGCTCAGCTGTGCACAGTGCCGAAAGGGCTATTGTCGTTCCAGGCCAAGTCCTCGGGAAGGAGGTCTCCATCTGCACCTTTCCCTCTGACGTTGCCCTGGAGTGGGGCCTGGGCTTTCCACATTGGGGCACACATTTTATTTACAGTGTGTCTATGTGGAGTGGCATTGTTCCCTGAAGCCACAGCTCCACTGCCTCCCCCGAGTGGCTACAAGGGCCAGCTGGTTTCAACCAGCACCACTCAACCAAGATCGCCTCTGAAGGGCATTCATTCCGTGGCCTCCCTCAGTCTCCTCTGCCCCCACCAACTGCACTTTCTATCTATTAGGAGAACATTAAATCTACAGTGGTTTTACCACAGTATTGGGTTGGGTTTTTTAGTAATCTCCCCAGGTATATGTCACAGTGGGAAGTAGCGAGAAGCACATCTACATTACCCACACTGCATCCTTACCGAAATGCCTCCTTGCCTATTTCCTCTAGATACGAATCAGACTGGGCTGTGAGCCACTCTATCAAATAATTGGCCTAGACTTTAAAAAAGTCTGTTATAATGGAGGAAGTATTCTAAAGACTGAAGAAAAACTAACAAATGCAATGCATCACTTCTGCTTGGATCCTAGATGTTTTTTTTTAAAAAAAAAAAAAAAAAACACCTTATAGTAGACAATTGGGGAAGAATTATGAATATTTAAATATGGAATATATATTAGGTAATATTATGATATCAATGTTAACTATCACGACTGTTGCTCTGATTTGAATGCTTCCCCCCAAAATTCTTATGTTGAAATCCTCAACTTCAAAGATAACAGTATTAGAAGGTGGACCCTTTGGGAGATGCTCAGATCATGAGGGTGCAAGCCTCATGCAAGGGATTAGTGCCCCTATGAAGGAGACCTCCAAGCACTCCCTTGGCCCTTCCACTTGAGGACACAGCAAGAAGATGCTGGCTATGAATCAGGAAGAGAAGTCTTGACTCCTGGTAAGACCCAGTCATGTGGGTGCCTTAATCTCAGCCATCCCAACCTTCAGAGCTGTAAGAGAGAAATTTTCTGTTGTTTATAAGTTACCCAGTCACTGGTATTTTGCTGTTGTTCAGTCGCTAGGCTGTGTACAACTCTTTGCAGCCCCATGGACTGCAGCACGCCAGGCCTCCTTGTCCCTCACTACCTCAGAGTTTGCCCAAGTTCATGTCCATTGAATCAGTGACGTTATCCAACCACCTTATTTTGTTATAGCAGCCCAAACAGACTAAGACAGATGTGAAAATGCTATTGTGGTTATATAGGCAAATGTCCTTGTTTTTAGGAGGTAAATGCTGAAATAGAAAAGAGGTTGAAGGAGATGTGGTAGAAGCGAAAGGAAGATAAAAGCAGAGATTATAACAAAAATCATCCAAAACAATGGTGCATTGCTCAAATGGAATCTTAAGGGAAGTGGTCACAGTGCAGCTGCGTTTAAGAAAACATGGGAATTCCCTGGAAGTCCAGTGGTTAGGACTCAGCATTTTCACTGCCAGGACCAAGGGTCATCCCTTGTCAGGGAACTAAGATCCCACAAGCAGCACGGTTTGGTCAAAACAAACCAACTCAACCGCAGGTGAACCCACCGCGCAGCTAAGGTTAGTAACAACTGATTTTACCGGGTGAGCTGCTGGGTCCCCCACAGCTCTACCCTTACCCTCCTGCCCTTCACTCCTTGCCTGCTGTCTGTGGCTATGGGCTCCTCAGCACCACCAATCCCTAGAAGGGCACCTCTGTCACCAGGGGCCCCATCCTCAGTGAGGCCATCATCCTTTTACCCCCGTGGAGGCAAATCCCTACTGTATAGCCCCATCTCCCTTACAAGCTCTAGGTTGGAAATTCCACCACCTGCAGTGCAGATAGCTCCACCTGATCTGCTCACGCCAAGAGTGCAGCGTGGCCAGTGCTGAGCTCATCACACCCTCCCTCAGGCCAGCTGCTCCTCTCGACAGGCCAGGATCACCCGTCATCCACCAAGCCCAGAGCGTCTTCCCTCCTGGGCTCATCTCCCCACTCCTCAGGGCCTAGCACCCCCCAGCTCCAGAACCTAGTCCCCCTGGGAAGCCTAAAATGGAGACTTTAGGCCAGGTGAGCAAACCATACACCTTCAAGAACCAACTGAGCTTGGAGACAGGAAGACTGAGCAAAACAGACAGATCCACACAAGACAGTCCATCTCCAGTCTTGGGGAAGTGGCTTCAACTTCGGCCAACTGTTGCTATATGGGACTCTGGACCCATATCTAGCAATTTTCCATGTGATACAAGACATCTGGGGTTTCATGTGAAATCTCTCCTTTTGTTAGATTTAGGGAACTTAATTTTAAAACATTTTCAAAAACTACCAATAGGCTTCGAGTTTTCAATCTCTGCCATAGAATAATCTTGTAGAAGAACTATCTCACTTTTGTGGCTGTCCTCTACTCAGAAGAAAGAGCTGACAACTTCACGGCCAGTTCCAAGGCCCGGGCCCACCACCAGAGTACAGGTGAAACATGTACCTTCTGGTGAAACAGCCTCCCCATGTGTTAACCCTTATTCACTAAGTCTGGCCCCAGCACACGAGAGGCAGAGAAACACAACCGAGAAGCGAGTTTCAGGCCCATCCCTCCTGTCCCACCCCATCCCACCCAGGGCACCCCTACTCTAGTAAACCTCGTCTTCGCCTGCTGTTCCCCATCCTTCTCACCAGTTCCACACACCAGCCCACAGTCAGGGCCCGCTGGAGACTGTCAGGATCTTGTTTCCCAGGCTCCACAAGCTCCCGGAAGGTTATTACCACCGTCAAACCCCGATTGTACTTGCCTCCGATGGCATTGTACTCCAGGACCTGGGGAAAGAGCAGAGGGACAAGGAAGGCATCAGGGTCTGCGGAGCAGCTATTCTGAGATTTCTCTTTGTTTTCTCCCACCGGCGACCAGGGAACCTAACTTTATCCTCCTCAATCCCAACCCCTCCTCCAGGCAGCCTCTGAACTACTACTCTCTTGGCTTCTTCCAAGTTGTGGAGCACAGCTGAAGTTCCCCAGTCCCCAGGCTCTCTCTGCGTTGTCTTCTTCAGAACACTGGAAGGCTCCATACTGGAGATTAAAATCTGCTCCCAAACCCAGACAGGGCTTGAACCCGGGGAAAACTCTTGTGTGTGCCAAGGGAATGGCTAGCTCAGGTCTCTCCCATCCCCATTCCTCCTTTCTCAGCCACCTCCTCTGCACCCCACTTCACAGTTCAGCCTATCTGCAAATAAAAAGACTCTCACTTAACTAAGACAAGCCCCCTCCTCCCCAAATTAGCCAGAGGACAGCTTGGAGGGCACTCAGGTTGGGGGGACCATCCGCTACTCCTTCAGTGGCATCGCCTTCTGCTGCCCTGTTGTCAACCAGATGGAGTTCATTGGGAGGACTTCCCTTTTTAATCTCCATCCCAGTACAGACTTCCTTTTCCTTAGTTTGCCTCAGACAAATGAGACAGCATTACAAAAAGAATTGCTAGATACTCCAAAAGAATAAGGCAACTTAGGTATCTCAAAAAACAGTTCCTGCCCTAGAGGAGGGGTTTCTGATGGAACACTACCTTCCCTCAGCCCCACCTCAGACTGCTTCCTCCCTTCCTCCCAGGTCCCTGCCAAGGTAGCCCCTTATGATTTCTGGACACCTAATTCCCTGTCTCAACAAAATCAAAGACTTACCCAGATCAAGGCCTTCACTCCCAGGGAGCTCAACCCCTATGCAAAGCAGTATGTCTGGCCTACCAGAACCACAAAGCTGGATTGATTGGACCTGCCCGGGCTCCGGCCCCTCCAGAATGGACCCAGAGTCTCTCAGATAAAAGTCTGTTCCGACACCTGTCAAAAGTCACCCCAGAGCCAGAGAGAGACCCCACACATGTGCAGAGATTGCAAAGGTTCACCCTCTCAAGTTGTAAATCCCTCACCTCCTTGAGTCGGGTAATGGCATCTCCTATCTCTGGATGCCCAATGTCCTCCTCAGTCAGCACCTTGACAATCTGGGAGAAGTGCTGGATGAAATCCTGCCTTTCTTGGGCGTAAGCCTCCAATTTCTGGTCTCCATTCATTCTGAGGGAGGAGTAAAATGCTCTGACAAGAAGGAGGACAAGTCAGAAACCTAATCAGCTGCTCCCCTCCCCAAGGCCCCTCACCCCTGCCAAACTCACCGAGGCTCCTCTGTCCACGCTTGCCGCCAGCAGCGGGCACTGTGCCAGGCCCCCAGGACTGGGCACCCGTGCCCCAGGGTGGGTCGCTGTAGGGGACCCAGCAACCTGTCCTGGGGCACCCAGCACGGGGCTGGCAGCAAGAAGACCCCCACAGATCTCAGCCAGCGGGACAGGGGCAGCATGGGAGGTGGCATAGGCAGGGGGCATTGAGCACTCCCTGCAGGGGCAAGCACCAGAGGCAGATGCACGCTGTCAGCTCCCCAAGTCACCCTCCAACCTTTCACCTCTGTACCCAGAATGCCCCACTCTCTTCTGGGCTAAGCTGGAGGGCACTTACAGAAAGAAATGCAGGGAACAAAAAGTACGGCTGGGTAACCGAGACTCGGCTGATCACACTTAAAATAAGAAGGCTAGGACTCAAAGCCACCTAACTTGACCCGGTTGAGGAACCGTTAACGCCTCCACCAGGGAGCCTCTGGAATTGTTCTCCTCTACTTTCTTCCTCTAAATTCTGGAGCACAGACTGGAGAATCCAGAGTAAAGGACCTCAGGACCGGGGGCTGGGAGGATTTTTATATCACCCTCTTTTATGGAGGCCAAACTGAGGCTCTAGGAGGTAGGAGGATATCGGGGGAATGGCAGCGCCAAATCTAGAACCCAGGTCTCCCTCGGTAGGCAGGAAGAGGGGAGCGCAGGCTTTGACACGTGAAAGCAGAACCCCTGGGTACTATGGACATGTAGTCTGGGGCTCTGGGACTGGACCCTCACAGAGCCAGGATTGTGCTGACAGCCTCGGAGCAACACTGGGTGGGTGGGTAGGGTTCGCAGCGGAAGAGCAAAGCAGGGTGCAGTTATATTGGGATTCCAGGAAACCACATGGCAGAGTTTGGGAGTTTCTGCACATCCACGGTGTCAGCCAGTCGGTCCCACCAATTCCCAAAACGGGGGAACAGCGACGCAACAGACTGGACCTCCTGTGCCTTAAAGTTGCGCTACAGAGGTAAGACCGAGTTTCTAGCCCCTGCCTCCGGTCCCAGCCCTCAACCTCTCTCACCTGTTCCTGGATGCGGGTTGCAGATCCAGATTGTTGGAGGGGTACTCCTAAAAGCTGGACCGCTCGGCGCTCGGGTCGCTGGATCTAGTAGTTCTCGACCTCCTTTCACTATAGGCAGCAATGCTTCACTAGACTACAATTCCCGACATGCCAAAGGAGGGGCAACGACTACGCGATCTAGCGCGGGCTGGCTGGGCGGAGACGAGCCACATTGATTGGCTACTTCCCCTCGTAAGAGCATGAGGCCCTGTAACCAACAGCCAATGGAAGGTCTGCCCCCCGGGACCTAAAGCTAAGAGGGGCTGGAGTGGGCAGAAGATGGGGTGAGGTTGTAAGGAGTCGTAGTGAAAGAGAAACAGGTTTGGAATTGCTTGAACTCAGGCTTTCAACAGTCGTTCTTTACTACTCAAATTGTCATTATTTTCCTGTGCAGTTGAGTAGCACGTTACTAAAACCCCAGGGTGACCAACATGGCTACTTAACTGGTTGTCTAACTTGGGCAAATCATATAACTTCTGAGCCTCAATTGACGGCTTTGAAACTGCCTTCCCTTATTTGTTAAATTAGGATAACACCCTATAAAGTATATAAAGTGCTTTAAGTGCTCAAAGCGAAGACTCAAGCAGAAACCAGAACCTTTATCCCTACACTCACGTACACACACACACAGTTTACTCACCCACCGTGAGTAACACACACACACATACACACCCCGTACACACACACAGACTCCTTACCAACACACACACCCCCCATATACATACACCCTATACACACACACTCCTTACCCACACATACCCTTTACACATAACACTTTTTACCAGCCACCATGGGTAATACACACATACAAGTTTACACACACATCATGGGTAACACACACACACACACACACCCTGTACACACACACCCCTTAAACACACACACACCCCTTATACACACACACATCTTACACACACACACACCCCTTACCCACCCACCATGGATAATTATATAAAAACTGAAACCATAAAATAGAAGATAACATAAGGGCCAGTCAGTCAGTTCAGTTCAGTCGCTCAGTCGTGTCCAACTCTTTGCGACCCCATAAATCACAGCACGCCAGGCCTCCCTGTCCATCACCAACTCCCGGAGTTCACCCAAACTCATGTCCATCGAGTCGGTGATGCCACCCAACCATCTCATCCTCTGTCATTCCCTTCTCCTCTGCCCCCAATCCCTCCCAGCATCAGAGTCTTTTCCAATGAGTCAACTTTTCGCATGAGATGGCCGAAGTATTGGAGTTTCAGCTTTAGCATCATTCCTTCCAAAGAACACCCAGGACTGATCCCCTTTAGGATGGACTGGTTGGATCTCCTTGCAGTCCAAGGGACTCTCAAGAGTCTTCTCCAACACCACAGTTCAAAAGCATCAATTCTTTGGTGCTCAGCTTTCTTCACCAACTCTCACATCCATACATGACCACTGGAAAAACCATAGCCTTGACTAGACAGACCTTTGTTGGCAAAGTAATGTCTCTGCTTTTCAATATGCTATCTAGGTTGGGCATAACTTTCCTTCCAAGGAGTAAGCATCTTTTAATTTCATGGATGCAGTCACCATCTGCAGAGATTTTGGAGCCCAGAAAAATAAAGTCTGACACTGTTTCCACTGTTTCCCCATCTATTTACCGTGAAGTGATGGGACCGGATGTCATGATCTTAGTTTTCTGAATGTTGAGCTTTAAGCCAACTTTTCCACTCTCCTCTTTCACTTTCATCAAGAGGCTTTTGAGTTCCTCTTCACTTTCTGCCATAAGGGTGGTGTCATCTGCATATCTGAGGTTATTGATATTTCTCCCGGCAATCTTGATTCCAGCTTGTGCTTCTTCCAGCCCAGCGTTTCTCATGATCTACTCTGCAGAGAAGTTAAATAGCAGGGTGACAATATACAGCCTTGACATACTCCTTTTCCTATTTGGAACCAGTCTGTTGTTCCATGTCCAGTTCTAACTGTTGCTTCCTGACCTGCATACAGGTTTCTCAAGAGGCAGGTCAGGTGGTCTGGTATTCCCATCTCTTTCAGAACTTTCCACAGTTTATTGTGATCCACACAGTCAAAGGCTTTGGCATAGTCAAGAAAGCAGAAATAGACATTTTTCTGAAATTCTCTTGCTTTTTTGATGATCCAGCAGATGTTGGCAATTTGATCTCTGGTTCCTCTGCCTTTTCTAAAACCAGCTTGAACATCTGGAAGTTCACGGTTCACATATTGCTGAAGGCTGGCTTGGAGAATTTTGAGCATTACTTGACTAGCATGTGAGATTAGTGCAGTTTTGCGGTAGTTTGAACATTCTTTGGCATTGCCTTTCTTTGGGATTGGAATGAAAACTGACCTTTTCCAGTCCTGCGGCCACTGCTGAGTTTTCCAAACTTGTTGGCATATTGAAGGCAGCACTTTCACAGCATCATCTTTCAGGATTTGAAATAGCTCAACTGGATTTCCATCACCTCCACTAGCTTTGTTCGTAGTGATGCTTCCTAAGGCCCACTTGACTTCACATTCCAGGATGTCTGGCTCTAGGTGAGTGATCACACTATCGTAATTGTCTGGGTCATGAAGATCTTTTTTGTACAGTTCTTCTGTGTATTCTTGCCACCTCTTCTTAATATCTTCTGCTTCTGTTGGGTCTATACCATTTCTGTCCTTTATTGTGCTCATCTTTGCATGAAGTGTTCCCTTGTTAGTCTTTTCCATTCTATTGTTTTCCTCTATTTCTTTGCATTGATCCCTGAGGAAGGCTTTATTAGCTGTCCTTGCTATTCTTTGTAACTCTGCATTCAAATGGGTATATCTTTCCTTTTCTCCTTTGCTTTTCGCTTACCTTCTTTTCACAGCTATTTGTAAGGCCTCCTCAGGCAGCCATTTTGCTTTTTTGCATTTATTTTTCTTGGGGATGGTCTTGATTCCTGTCTCCTGTACAATGTCATGAACCTCTGTCCATAGTTCATCAGGCACTCTGTCTATCAGATCTAGTCCCTTAAATCTATTTCTCACATCATGAACTCCTTATTGCAAAATTCAGACTTAAATTGAAGAACGTAGGGAAAACCACGAGGCCATTCAGGTATGACCTAAATCAAATCCCTTATGATTATACAGTGGAAGTGAAAAATAGATTCAAGGGATTAGATCTGATAGAGTGCCTGAAGAACTATGGACAGAAGTTCATAATGTTGTAGAGGAGGCAGTGATCAAAACCATCTCTAAGAAAAAGAAATGCAAAAATACAAAATGGTTGTTTGAAGAGGCCTCACAAATAGCTGAGAAAAGAGAAGCAAATGGCTAAGGAGAAAAGAAAAGATATGCCCATCTGAATGCAGAGTTCCAAAGAATTGCAAGGAAAGATAAGAAAGTCTATGTAAGTGAATAATGCAAGGAATTAGAAGAAAATAATAGAATGGGCTCTCCTAGGCCCAGCCTAACCCCCACTGGGCAACACTTAGCAGGTCGAAGGCCAAAGTGTCCTAAATGACTCTAGGACCCTGGGAAAAGAGAAAGTGTCAGAGCTGCTCCTGCCCCAGTCATCAGGAAGTCT
Source organism: Bos javanicus (assembly GCF_032452875.1). NCBI lineage: Eukaryota > Metazoa > Chordata > Mammalia > Artiodactyla > Bovidae > Bos > Bos javanicus. Next base: position 15,489,788 of record NC_083870.1, read on the forward strand.
CAAGTACTCAGACAGAACACAGCTTTGCAGTCAACCAGCCCTGGGTCCGAACTCTGCTTTTGGTCTTCACTAGTTGTATGATTTGGGATTTATTATCTAAATTCGGTGAAGGTTATTTTTCACCTCCTTCAGTTGGAGGTAACATGTATTTCACAGGTTGGCAGCAGCGCTTCTTCCTCAGGTGGCTGCATCCCAGGACACTAGGGCAGTATTGGCATAGCTGTTATATGGAGGTGGCCAAAAAGTTCACTCAGGTTTTTCTCCTTTTTTAGAAAGTTTACTTTTACTTATTTATTTGCTGCATCAGGTCTTGTGCATCATACAAGACCTTTCATGGTGGGGCACAGACTCTCTAGTATGGCACTCTCTCTAGCATGGCACTCTCTCTAGCATGGCACTCTCTCTAGTATGGCACACTCTCTAGTATGGCACTCTCTCTAGTATGGGACACTCTCTGGTATGGCACACTCTCTGGTATGGGACACTCTCTGGTATGGCACACTCTCTAGCGTGGCACTCTCTCTAGTGTGGCACACTCTCTAGTGTGACACACTCTCTAGTATGGCACACTCTCTAGCATGGCACTCTCTCTAGCATGGCACACTGTCTAGCATGACACACTCTCTAGTATGGCACGCTCTCTAGCATGGCACTCTCTCTAGTATGGCACACTCTCTAGCATGGCACACTCTCTAGCATGGCATTCTCTCTAGTATGGCACACTCTCTAGTATGGCACTCTCTCTAGTATGGGACACTCTCTGGTATGGCACACTCTCTGGTATGGGACACTCTCTGGCATGGCACACTCTCTAGCGTGGCACACTCTAGCGTGGCACTCTCTCTAGCATGGCACATTCTCTAGCATGGCACACTTTCTAGCATGGCACTCTCTCTAGCATGGCACTCTCTCTAGTATGGCACACTCTCTAGTATGGCACTCTCTCTAGTATGGGACACTCTCTGGTATGGCACACTCTCTGGTATGGCACACTCTCTGGTATGGCACACTCTCTAACGTGGCACACTCTCTAGCGTGGCACTCTCTTTAGCATGGCACATTCTCTAGCATGGCACACTCTCTAGTATGGCACACAGGCTCTAGGGCACCCAGGCTCAGTATTCACAGTGTGCAGGCTTAGTTTCTCTGTGGCATGTAGAATCTTAGGTCCCTGACCAGGGATAGAACCTGCGTCCTCTGCATTGCGAGGCAGATTCCTAACTACTGGACCACCTGGGAAGTACCCTCATTTGGCTTTTTCTTTAACAGCTTGTGGAAAAACCTGAACAAATTTTTGACCAACTCAGGCTTGTGGTCTCTTGTTACAAAAACACAAATCTAAGTCCCCTAGGAAATCTTCCCTCACTGGGTTAGCCATCTCTGTCTTCTCGTGGTCCCTGAGCTCACCCGAGGCATAACTCTGATCACTGAATACAGTCAGCAGCTGAATTCTTATCTGTCTTCTCCACTTCTTGGAACTTCTGCAGGACAGGGACACTTCTTTCTTGTTGTCACCCAGAGCACAACACAGGATCTGCCCCAACAATAAACTTACATGGAATTTATTCTGATTTTTTTTAATAACATATACTAACAAGTATGAGAAATACAGTATTCTAATAAACCCTCAATGGCACCCCACTCCAGTACTCTTGCCTGGAAAATCCCATGGACGGAGGAGCCTGGTGGGCTGCAGTCCATGGGGTCGCTAACAGTCGGACAAGACTGAGCGACTTCACTTTCACTTTCATGCATTAGAAGAGGAAATGGCAACCCACTCCAGTGTTCTTGCCTGGAGAATCCCAGGGACGGGGGAGCCTAGTGGGCTGCCATCTCTGGGGTCGCACAGAGTCGGACATGACTGAAGCGACTTAGCAGCAGCAGCAACTGTCACTCAGATTTCACAATTGCCAACATTCTGTTCATCTGATTTTATTAAACTACCTCCCTCTTCTTCCTCTACAAACCACCTTTCTTTGCTGGAATATTTTTAATCAAATCCCCACCATTAATATTATCATACCAACAAACATTTCCAGATATATTTCTAATACATAAGGAATTTTTTAACACAACACACAAAATTAATGGTAATTCTTTAATATTGCCTAATGCCCAACCCATGTTCAAATTTCCTGAATTGTCTCCAAGGTATCTTTTGCAATTGGTTTGATCGAATCAGAATCCAAATCAGGTCTACTCATTGCATTTGGTTGGTATGTGTATAAAGTCATTTTTAAATAAACGCTTCCTCCTTCACCCCTTTTTCCATGATATCTAATTGTTGATGAAATCAGGTCATTTGTTTGTAGAATTGCCTATATCTGGATTTGGCTGATGGCATCCTCAAGTCTTTGTTTAATTCTTGCCTCTATTTCCTATAAATTAGTAGTCAGGTTGGAGGCTTCATCAGAACTGGAATTCTTCTGAGGCATATACTCATTCCTGTTCTATTCTATCTCAAGACACACGGGTCTTTTGCCCCACTTTTACTAGTGCCAAACCTAATGGTTTCAGTAGCTCCTGATTGTGTTTTAAATTTAACTGAATGGAAGAAGGAGACAAGAAAGCCCATCTAATGATGCTGGAGAGCTGGTGAAATCTAGATAGTTGAATAGGAATTTGATTTGGCAGAGAAAATAGGGAAGGTGTAGTGAACCATGTGTGCAAAAGCAAGACACTGAGAGGAAGTGCAAGGATTCTGGCATGGACGGAGGAGTGGAGAACTGGAGGATATAGTTAGAAGTGATCAGGTTTCAGGTAGTACAGGCTTTTACATGCCCTGAGGAATCAGTGATGTCCTTGATCAGAGCAGGCAGATCAGACCTGATTTTTAGATAACTTTGGCTGCGGTGGGAGGCCCCCATGCAGATGGGGACCTACTAGTGATGAGACTCCAGGCAGGAAAAATCTGGGCAATTAATGAGTAGATGCAGGCCACAGTCCCTGGGAGGAAGGGTGCATTTGGAAAATGTTTGGAATTGAGAGATTCTGTTGGTTGATGTTAGTTGTGGGTGGTGAGAGTACCCCACTTTTACTGAGATGCAGAGAGAGAGCTGAGGGGGCAGTGTAGGATGGGGTGAGGGTAAGGGGTATAAAAGAAGGTGCTTGGCTGTAGCCGAAGGTGCAGTGTGGAGAGGGTCTGACCAGTGAGTGTGGCCTCTCCCATGGTGGTAAGAGGTGGACTGTTGGATATGAGGGTCTGCAGCCCAGGAGAGCGGCTGGGGCTGGCTGAATCCTTCTGAGTCACACTGACAGCTGGGCCCCCTCATTCATCAAAGTTATTTATTGAGCACCTATCAGGCACTAGGAGTACAACAGAGGACAAGACAGACAAAATTCCTGTCTTCCTGGAACTCTCTAGGTGGGGTGAAGTGAAAGTCTCATAGTCGTGTCCAACTCTGAGATCCCATGGACTGTAGCCTGCCTGGATCCTCTGTCCATTGAATTCTCCAGGCAAGAATACTGGAGTGGGTTGCCATGCCCTCCTCCAGTGGATCTTCCCGATAAAGGGACTGAACCTGGGTCTCCTGCATTGCAGGCAGATTCTTTGCCAACTGAGCCACTAGGGAAGCCCCTAGGTGGGGTGGAAACACATTTAACAACTGACATGTATAAAAGTGAGGAGGGAAAGATAGCAAAGCAGGAAAGGGAAGGTTGCAGTGTTAAATGAGTGATCAGAGAAGGCCTCACTGGTAAGGCGATACATGAAAAGAAATCAGCAGGAAGTAATAAGCAAGGTGGGCTTCACAGGTGGTTAGTGGTAAAGAATCCACCTGCCAATGCAGGAGAAAAAAGAGCCACAGGTTCTATCCCTGGGTCGGGAAGATCTCCTGGAGGACAGCATGGCAACCTACCCCATTATTCTTGCCTGGAGAATCCCATGGACAGAGGAGCTTGGAGGGCTACAGTCCATGAGGTCGCAAAGAGTCAGACACGACTAAGTGACTTAGCACTCACACAATAAGCAAGGTATTACTTCCTTATCTAGAGAAAGGGCATTCTCCATAGATAAAGGCGGGAACAGCAAATGCAGCAGCCCTCTCTGAGGCAGGAACTGACTTCCCACGTTTGAGAAACAACGAGGTCAGTGTGACAGGATTAAAGGGATAGCAAGAGGACTGGGGGGCTTCCCAGGTGGTCCTAGTGGTAAAGAACCCGCCTGCCAATACAAGAGACATAAGAGACACGGGTTCGATCCCTGGGTCAGGAAGATCCCCTAGAGGACGGCACAGCAACCTACTCCAGTATTCTTGCCTGCAGAATACCATGGACAGAGGAGCCTGGCGGGCTACAGTCTGTGGGGTCGCAAAGAGTTGGACACAACTGAGCGACTAAGCACAAGAGGAGGACTGGGAGGGAGCAAGGCCTCGTAAGGACTTTGGCTTTTACTCCGAGCATGATGGGGCTCATTAGCGGTAAGCAGAGCATTCTTTTCTCATCCTCCACCTCCTCCTCCCCAAACCTCAATGTATGGCTCTTCCACTCACCCATCCTCCCACCAGAGTGGACCCTCTGCCCCGCCCCAAATGCAACATGAGACTTAGGCCAAATAGGACAGGCCTTCACAAAAGGCTCCAGGAGGAGGAGGCAAAGACTGGGGCCCATACACCCATGTTCACAGCAGCAGTATTCCCAAGAGTCAAAAGACAGCAACAAACCAAGGGTCCATCAACAGAGGAATGGATAAACAGTGTGGTAGATACATATGACGGAATATCATTCAGCCTTAAAAAGGAAGGAAATTCTGACACATGAAACCATGTGGATGAATCTTGAAGGCATTATACTAAGCGAAATAAGCCAGGCACAAAAGGAAAAATAACATGTGAGTCCACTTATAGGGGGTACCTAGAATAGTCAGAAAGGCAATGCCAAAGAATGCTCAAACTACCGCACAATTGCACTCATCTCACACGCTAGTCAAGTAATGCTCAAAATTCTCCAAGCCAGGCTTCAGCAGTACGTGAACTGTAAACTTCCAGATGTTCAGGTTGGATTTAGAAAAGGCAGAGGAATCAGAGATCAAATTGCCAACATCTGTTGGATCATTGAAAAAGCAAGAGAGTTCCAGAAAAACATCTATTTCTGCTTTATTGACTATGCCAAAGCCTTTGACTGTGTGGATCATAATAAACTGTGGAAAGTTCTGAAAGAGATGGGAATACCAGACCACCTGACCTGCCTCTTGAGAAACCTATATGCAGGTCAGGAAGCAACAGTTAGAACTGGACATGGAACAACAGACTGGTTCCAAATAGGAAAAGGAGTACGTCAGGGCTGTATATTGTCACCCCGCTTATTTAATTTATATGCAGAGTAGATCATGAGAAATGCTGGGCTGGAAGAAGCACAAGCTGGAATCAAGATTGCCAGGAGAAATATCAATAACCTCAGATATGCAGATGACACCACCCTTATGGCAGAAAGTGAAGAGGAACTCAAAAGCCTCTTGATGAAAGTGAAAGTGGAGAGTGAAAAAGTTGGCTTAAAGCTCAATATTCAGAAAACAAAGATCATGGCATCTGGTCCCATCGCTTCATGGGAAATAGATGGGGAAACTGTCGGGAGCCACATTAGGCGTTACTGACCAAATGGAGGCACGGCCCCAGACCCCTCTCCTCATTCCACAGGCACAGTCCAGGGATGAAGGAGTTAGGCCTTGTACCTCTGACTTGTCTTTTCCTCTCCTCGGCTGAGTTGACTGAAAGGAATATTAAGGTGCTTATTGCTCTTGAGAGGAGCATGAGAAGGCACAAAGCCTTCTGCGGCTGTGGTCAGAGAATAATCCATAAAGTTAACCATTGACATTTGTTCAAGGACTTTTACAAAAGAGTGTTCCAGGGTGAGCACGCAGGCCGCAGCTTGAGGCCATGGGAAGGATTGCTATCTGAAGCCTATTTGTGAGGAAAATGTTTATGGCAAAAGAGTTTGCTGAATTTAGTTCTTAGGAATAATTAAAATCGTTAGAAGCTAAAGATTTTAGGAATGTTGTAATGTTAGCGTATTCTACTATAGCTTATAGAAATTAGGGACTTTAGAGACATTATTAGCAAGGAGCCCTTTCTAAGAAATAGTGAGCTTAGGATACTAGGGGCAAACAGGACTTAGAAAGATAAGAATTAAACTGAGGAATGTGGTATGCGGCCCAGACATTAGCATGAGTTACAGCGTATTCACAAGGACACATGAGAAAAAGTAGATAAGAGAATCGCTGACGAAGGAACTCCTTTTGAGGGGCAACGATGATTTATGGAGACAACAAATCTGGGTCAGTGGGAACTGAAAATATCAAACCTCTGACCTAATGCTTTTGTAAAAGTATAAAAGAGAATCATAAGCTTGAAATAAACAGGCAGTCCAAGAAAACTGAGAGGCTTCCTCAGTTTCTCGCCAACACCGCTCACCCCTTTAGGTTGAGTCCCTGCTGGAGCTGGACTCTGGCAAGAAACAGTGGAAACAGTGACAGACTTTATTTTTGGGGGCTCCAAAATCACTGCAGATGGTGACTGCAGCCATGAAATTAAAAGACGCTTACTCCTTGGAAGAAAAGTTATGCCCAACCTAGATAGCATATTGAAAAGCAGAGACATTACTTTGCCAACAAAGGTCAGTCTAGTCAAGGCTATGGTTTTTCCAGTGGTCATGTATGGATGTGAGAGTTGGCCTGTGAAGAAAGCTGAGCGACAAAGAATTGATGCTTTTGAACGGTGGTGTTGGAGAAGACTCTTGAAAGTCCCTAGGACTGCAAGGAGATCCAACCAGTCCATTCTGAAGGAGATCAGCCCTGGGATTTCTTTGGAAGGACTGATGCTAAAGCTGAAACTCCAGTACTTTGGCCACCTCATGTGAAGAGTTGACTCATTGGAAAAGACTCTGATGCTGGGAGGGATTGGGGGCAGGAGGAGAAGGGGATGACAGAGGATGAGATGGCTGGATGGCATCACTGTCTTGGTGGACGTGAGTCTGGGTGAACTCCAGGAGTTGGTGATGGACAGGGAGGCCTGGCATGCTGCGATTCATGGGGTCGCAAAGAGTCGGACACGACTGAGCGACTGAACTGAACTGAACTGAGAATAGTCAGTTCATACAGCCAGAAAGTAGAATAGTTGTTGCCAGGAATTGGGAAGAGGGAAGAGTAGGGAGTTACTGTTTAATTGGTATAGTTTTTCTGTTTGAGTTGATGAAAAAGTTAGGGGAATAAAGAGTAGTGGTTGCCCAACATTGTGAATGTACTTAAAACCATTGAATTATATGTCTCAAAATGATTAAAACGGTAAATTTTATCTTATGTATATTTTTCCACATCTTTTTTTCAAAAGAAAAAGGAGACCTGGGCCCAGATTGGCCTCTGCCTGTAACTCCTCTCTGGCTAGTATCCTCCCATGCAAATGAGAGGTTCCATGCATGGACTTCAGTGAATCCCTTACAAAAGCTGTAAGCAAAATCGAGGCCTCTCTTCAGATGCAAGAAGCGTAAGATCTACTTTAAGTGGGAACAAAATAATGCTCAGAGTAGTAAGGGTAGTATCATACCGCCACTTGAATAAAAAAAGGAACAATTAGGGACTTCCCTGGTGGTGCAGTGGATAAAAATCTGCCTGCCAGTGCAGGGAACATGGGTTCAATCTACTGAGCCCATGCTCTAGAGTCCAAGAGCCCCCACTACTGAACCGCGTTGGCCAAGAACCTGTGCTCCTCAACAAGAGAAGCCACCTCAATGAGAGAAGCCACCTCAATGAGAAGCCTGCATACTGGGAGAAGAGTCGGCCCTGCTCCCCACAACTGGAGAAAGGCCACGCAGCAACAAAGACCCAGTGCAGCCAAAAATAGATTAATTAATAAAAATTAATAAATGAATTGATTTTTTAAAGCGGGAACAATTATATATTATTTGTACCTGTATCATCTATTTCTTGGAGAATACACAGAAAGCTCAGAAATCTGGTAACCTGTTGCGGGGAACTCAGTGGCTGGGCAAGGAGGTGGAAGAAGAAACTCTTGACCTATATTCTGTACCTTTGAATTTTAACATTGTGTAAATATCTATACAAATAAACCTAAATAGGGCTTCCCTGGTAGCTCAGTGGTAAAGAATCCACCTGCCAGTGCTGGAGACACAGGTTCGATCCCTGATCTGGGAAGATCCCAGCAACTTAAGCCCGTGGGCCACAGCTGTGGAGCCTGTGCTCTGGAACTAGGCAGCGACGGACTAGTGAGCCCACGTGCTGCAACTGCTGAAGTCTGGGCGACGTAGAGCCAGTGCTCTGCAACAAGACAAAGCCACTGCAACCAGAAGCCTGCTCACGGAAAGGAGAGAAAACCCCGCGGGGAGCAACCAATACCCAGAACAGCCAAAAATAAATAAAATAAAAATAAACCTAAATACATTCTGGACGAATTAGATGGCACTTCTGGAAATACGGCAGGGAAATAGGAAATAGGGGCAGGGCCCCACCGCCGATATTCTGTTGACTACAGAGGCAGAGAAGTCATCACGTTTGCCGGAGAACAAGAGCAGTATTTCCGTGCTCTCTGTTCCCGCAGTGCTCACAGCAAGTCCCGGTACGTTATCGCGTGGAGAGCTCCCGAAGGTTTATTATCTCGGTTTGCAGATGACGAAACCGAGGCTGAGAGAGTCTCCGCCTCACTCTGGCTCCGGGTGGGGACAGGGGCGCGGGCCAGGGACCTCCTTCTCCCAGGGGCCCCAGCCTCGCCCTTGTGCCCGGCGGGCGGCTCGCGCGCGCCCCTCGCAGGCCTGCCGGGAGCCTTTTATCGGATGAGGTGGGCGGTATTCTCTGGTTGGCAGCACCTTGGGCTGGGGACAAAGCCTAAACACTGTGTGTGTGTGTGTGTGTGTGTGTGTGTGTGTGAGTGTGTGTGTAAGAAAAACTGTGTGAGGTTCCAGTGTGTCTGAATCTTTGTGAGTCTGCTGTATGCGTGTACGCCGTCGGTGTGTTGACTCTGTGTTAGAGTTGGGGGTGTGTGTGCATGGGTGAAATGGGGGTGTTTGTGTACATGTGTGCGCATGTGTCCCAAGGCAGGGCAATCTCTGTCCTTGAATATACAGCTCTGGTATCACCTCTGTGAAACCACCCTGACCTCCCTGGGCAGCATCACTCAGTCTCCTGGTGCCCTCCCTCCTGGACATAGCTCCATCACCCCGCCTGACACACACACTGTATTAAACCTTACTGCTGACAGCCCTGTCCCTCTCCTGTCTGGGCAGGGAGCTGAAGTCTGCACGGGCCAGGGCACATGATGGCCCATCCATGCGAGTGTGCATGTTTGATGTCACATGAGAGGCCTGTATATGTTGGAAGGTGTCAGGGGGTGGGGAAGGGTCCCATCTGACAAAGTTAAGTACACGCATTCTGTTTGGATCCTGGAGGGCCTATAGTCCTTCTCCCAGATTTCTCACCCACAGGCCTCCTACTCAGAGCTGCCCAACACAATGACAAAGGGCAGGCCATCTCTCACATGGTTACTTATGGGCCCAGGATCAGCCAGACTGCTTTTCCTCTGTGGCCTGATTCTAGGGCAAGGCGTCTGTCCGTCAGCTGGGTAGGACAGGGGCTGCCTTGGGACACCGGGCCCCACCTCCTGTTGGCCACCTGAGACTTGGATCTCTGGGATTCTTGTCCCCAACTGGTCCTGGAGTCAGTTCGAAATTGCCAGGTCAAACTTAATGTCTCTCTCCAACCCCCAAGCACAAGGCCTGAATTCCCAGCCCCTGATGTCTATTATGTTATGTTCACGCTAGTAACAGCTGTGGTGCATTTTTATTTGTTCTGTCTTCTGTAGATAGAGCCTAGGACTCCAGGGTCATTCCCCCTGGGGAAGTCCTTCCTCCTGTCAATCTTTCTTTTCCAATCAAGGTCTGAAGCTTCTCCCCTTCTCTTCCAGAAATAGTGCTGAAAGGGAAGGAATAGAGCTTAAACGGTTACCCTACTCAGACTCTCGAACTACACTCTCTGGAGTGCTTGGCCCAACTCGACCAGTGGCAAGATTTTTAGCTCCAGGCAAGTGTGTCAGACCAAAGCCTTTCTCAAATTGGGTAATTCAAAGACTGTTTCATAAGAGGATTACGTGCAAAGGTATGGGCAGAGCATTGGTGAACCACAAGGAATAGTGAGTGCATTACCCCCAAGCTAGTACCAGTGGCTTAGTTACCACCCTCAGGGGCCCAGGAGATGGAAGGAGCAGGGTTCCTAGAATCTGGAAAGAGAGGGCCGCCCAGAAAGCAGACGACAGGTGCTGTGATCTACAGCAACCCCTCAGAGGGAGGGTAGGGACACGCCCAGACTTAATCTCTTCTACCTCATCTGTCAGTGCCATTCTGCAGCCAACCCCTATAGAAGTTACGGGACAAGGCCTTCAGCCTCCTGGCTGCAGAGCAGAGTGGAAAGGCTAAAGAAAGGATGTGGAGTGGCAACAGAAGTCCAACACACCCTGCTAGCCTGAGTTCCCTCATCGGTAAAACAGGCTATTAGAGGAATTTCCTGGCAGTCCAGTGGTTAGGACTCTGTGCTTTCACTGCTAGGGCCTGGGTTCAATCCCTGGCTGCAGAAATAAGATCCCACATGCAGCCAAACTAACTTAAAATAAAACAAACCAGGCTATCTGTCCCACCTTGCTTCTAGGTTGTCATGATGATAAAAGGTGAGGGTGTGTTTAAAGCCTTGCATGTTGTACCAGCACATGCTGTGTGCTCAGTGAACAGATTCAATGATCTGCCTGTTGATTTTAATGATGAACTGACGTGGCAATCTTGTGTGCCTCCTAAATCAGTTCAGTCGTGTCCAACTCTACAACGCTATGGACTATAGTGGCCAGGCTCTTCTGTCCATGAGATTCTCCAGGCAAGAAGACTGGAGTGCATTGCCATGCCCTCTTCCAGGGGATCTGCCTGACCCAGGGATCGAACCCACGTCTCTTATGTTTCCTTCATTGGCAGGCGGGTTCCTATCTAAAACAGAGACCTTGAATGTTTTCCCCTGCAAATCTCTCTTCCCTTCCTTAACTAACTGCTCAAGCCAGAGTCCCTCAGTGCCATCCTTTTGGGTCTGGAAGCCTTGCTCTGTCTCTCCTCACTTGGCACCACCATTCCATTCTGTCTGCTCTTCTCCAACATACATATCAGATCTGGTTCCCACTCTTCATCTCCACTGCCACTATGCTAGTCCTCCCACCTTGACTTCCCCTAAAATGCCTCACTGGTCCCCCTTCACCTACTGTCTGGTCTCTCAAGCATCAGTTGACTGCCACCCTCCTGTATGAGACCACTGCCCTGCGAGGCCCTGCTTCTGTCTCCAGTTTCACAGGGACCATGCGCCTCTACACTCACCACAGCTTGCCCTCTCTGCTGCTGCTGCTGCTGCTGCTAAGTTGCTTCAGTCATGTCCGACTCTGTGCGACCCCATAGACGGAAGCCCACTAGGCTCCCCCATCCCTGGGATTCTCCAGGCAAGAACACTGGAGTGGGTTGCCATTTCCTTCTCCAATGCATGAAAGTGAAAAGTGCCAGGCTTTTCCTTCCTCAGAGTCTCGGCATATATTATTTCCAACCCCATAGAAAACTCCTTGCGCCAAATTGTCCCCACTGGTTCTTCTCCTCCTCCAAATCTCAACTTAAATATGATCACTTCAGGGACTTACCTGGTGGTCCAGTGGTTAAGATTCCATGCTCTCAGTGCAGGGGGCCCAGGTTCGATCTCTGGTCAGGGAACTAGATCCTGCATGCTGCAACTAAGACCTGGCATAGCCAAATAAATGAATATTGTTAAAAACATAAGATCACATCAAAGCAGCTTTCCCCAACCACCTCATCTAAAACGCATCCCCTTCTCCTCACAGGCTTCTCTGTTCTAGCACCATGATCCATTTCTTCATAGAACTTACAAAGTATGTAGTTATATATTTATTTGCTTAACACTTGTTTATAGTCTGTCTCATCTCCATACTAAAAATTCCACAGAAGAGCATGGGCTCTGTTTTGCTTACCACTGCATCCTTAGGAACTGGCACAGAGTAGGTGCTCAATAAATATTGCAAATGGTCATGAAGTAGACAGGAGCCAATGTGATAATGACAATGGTGCTATCAGAGCCCTTCTAGAGAATCGCATTGCATGATCAAAATGTTCCCCATCCCCTTTCTTCAACCTCCAGTCCCTGTACTAGATCCCCTGCTTCCTAGATTCATCTAGGGCTAACTTCAGTAAAGTACAAAGGGACCATAGTGAAAGTGAAAGTCACTCAGTCTCGATCCCGAGATCCCTATACGGTCCATGGAATTCTCCAGGCCAGAATACTGGAGTGAGTAGCCATTTCCTTCTCCAGGGGATCTTTCCAACCCAGGGATCAAACCCAGGTCTCCCGCATTGCAGGTGGATTCTTTACCAGCTGAGCTACCAGGGAAACCCCTCAAAGGGACCATATTACTGGAAAAAAAAAAATCTCTGTTCAGGTTGATGACAAGACAGAATGTATGGATTAAAAATTTATCAGGAAAAATGGATGAGAGAAGGGCAGAAATGCCAGAGGACAGGGGCAGAGAGCCAGCAGGTCCAGGGGAGGGACTCTGCGTGGAGATAGGGGTGGCTCACTGGGTGTGTCCCTTTTCTTTTTTTCTGGCTCCTTTTGATAAGACCAGCAGTTTTGTTATCCTCTCCCCCTTCTCTCTCCACAGTCCAGGAGGCTCCAGCTCTGAATTTTGAAGTTTGTCAGTGCAGAAGAACATGCTCCCCAGCTGGCTCTGGTCATGGATTTCTAAGTCCCAACGGGATGTAGTGAAGTCCATCCTGACTGGGGCTCCAGGAGGTAAGAAGAGGCATCAGATATCATTAAAGAGAAGGGAAGAAATGAAAGTAGGAATCAAGTGTGGGTGGGAGAACAAATAGACCATATTTGCTGCTGGCTAGGAGGTATTTGGGGAGGATCTGTGTTCAGAGTCTCCTTCATGTTAATTTATAGACCCCGGTCGGGGCCTCTTCTCCCAACCCCAATAGGCAAGGCAGAGGGGAGCTTGCAGCCTGGGAGCCAAGGGGCATTCCCATGACTACTGGACTCTGGCCCCTGGTGCACAGGACTTCCAGTGACACTTTAACCAGGATACAGAGCTGATTCCCCACCCAGCCGGCCTCCTGCCTCCGACAGTTAACAGTATGGAGCAGATCCCCGGAGACAGGCAGGTGTGCAGTGGCATGGATGGTGTGGTTGGCACTGGGGCTCCTCTTCCTCTGAGCTGGGCTAGGGCAAGCTACAGAGACTTCAGGACCTGGAGGAGCACTGAAGGGGCTGAGGAAACTCAAAGGAGGGAGTGGGAGGCCAGTCAATTGTCAGGGGCTGGAGGGAAGAAGACAGGAACGTTAGGAAAGGGAACTGGGTGATTCTCAGCCTGGAAATGAAGGGCCACTGTGAACTAGATATCAAAGGGGGCTGAGGCTGAGAGAAGTCAGCAGCTAAAGGGCAAGAAGTCTGAGGATGTGAGGGACCAGATAGCTAGGTGATCAAGAATTTGAGCCTGGAGTTAGTCAGACCTAAATGGGAATCTTATCTCTGTTAATTAGAAGCTATACAAACTTGGGCAACTGATCTAACCTTTCTCAGCCTCTGTTTCTTTACCTAGAAAATGGGAATAATTACAGAGCATATAACAGTACCTGCTTGCTAGCATCCTGGTGACTAAATAAGTTAATGTATGCATAATGCCCAGCTCAGAAGACTCAACAAAAACTGGAGAACTGAGGGAAGGAATAGAAAGCACACTGAGATGAAAGGATGGGGGCCAGCGTCAGGTGCCCACACAGCCCCTTTGTACTGCAGGACCTGTGGGGTACCTGCAGCGGGCTAGTGTAGCCCAGATGACTCAGGAGCTGGGCATTTCCTTCTTCCAGCGGCAGCAGCTGCCAGCCACTATGGCAGACACCTTCCTGGAACATCTGTGCCTGCTGGACATCGACTCTGAGCCTGTGGTCGCTCGCAGTACCAGTATCATCGCCACCATCGGTAAGCACCCCCACCCCTCCTGCAGCGTCACAGGGCCTCGTGTGTTTTTCTCAAGATGCTGCCTCATCTTTTGTGTTCTTTGACACTTCTCCTTGTTTGATTGAGGGATAAATAAATAAATACATATTTTAAATTTTTATTTATTTATGGCTGCACAGGGTCACTGCTGCAAGAGGGTTTTCTCTAATTGCTGAGGGCAGGGGCTACTCTCTGGTTGTAGTGTGCAGGCTTCCTCATTGCGGTGGCTTCTCTTGTAGAGCATGGGCTCTAGGGCAAGTGGGCTCCGGATCTGCAGCTTGGAGTCTCTAGAACAAGGCTCGGTAGTTGTGCTGCTCAGGCTTAGTTACCCTGAAACATGTGGGATCTTCCTGGATCAGGAATCAAACTGGTGTCCCCTGCATTGCAAGGGAGATTCTTAACCACTGGACAACTTCAGAAGCCCAGCAAATATTTGTTGAGTTCTTGGTAGATAAGCTACTGGGTCCTGGAAGTAGGTCAGTGAAATGAAATAAACAGACAGGGACTTCTCTGGTTAGGATTCCATGCTTCCACTTCAGAGGGCCCAGGTTCTATCCCTAGCTGGGGAAGTAGATCCCACCTGCACAGCATAGCCAAATAAGTAAAAATAATTATTTTCTTTTTAAAAAGAGACTTCCCTGGTGGTCCAGTGGCTACGACTCCATGCTCCCAATGCAGGAAGCCCAGGTTCAATCCCTGGTCAAGAAACTAGAACCCACACCCCACAACTAAGACCCAGCACAACCAAATAAATAAATATTAAAAAAGGAAAAAACAGACAAAGATCCCTACCCTTGGGGAGCTGACACTCTAGCTGGGTGCGACAATAATAAATGCAACGTTATTTAAAAACTAAAGAAAGTATTTAGTATATTAGAAACTGATAAGTACTTTGGGGAAAAAAAAAAGAAAAATCACGCATGGTAAGGGGTATTAAAATGCAAGGGCAGGAGGGAGGTTGCAGTCCTAATAGGGAGTCAGGGTAGCCATTGATGAGAAAATTAGACCTGAGCAAAGACAGATGTCTGAGAGAAGAGAGTTCTAGGCAAAGGCAATAGTCAGTGCCAAGGCCCTAGGTCAAGGAGGCTGGAAACCATCAAGGGGAAGAGCAGCAAAAATGAAGAGGTTGGAGGAAGGGGAAGATCGTGCAGGGTTCAGTAGGCCATTTTTAGAATTTGAGTTGCGTTTCACTCCAAGTGTAGTGTGAAACTGAAACCACTGCAGAGTTTTGAGCAGGAGTTACATGCTGTTACTCAGGTCTTAACAGAACTGCCCTGGCTGCTATATTGAAAGTAGATTGAGGTTGGGGGTGGGGGTGAGCCCCAAGCTGCTCCTACAGTATTTCTGGTTTAGACCAGGTGGTAGAAGTGGAGCTGCTGAGAAGGGACAATATTCTGAATGTATTTTGAAGGTAGTGCCAACAGGATATGATGGATTGGATATCGGGTGGGGGTGGGGGTGAAAAAGGAGTCAAGGACTAGTCGCAGTTTTTTGGTGTGAGGCGCTAGAAGAATCCATTATCAACTGAGCAGGAGAGACTGTGGTGGAAATGTTTGGAGGAGAGATCAGTTCAGTTTGGGGCTTGTTGAGTTTGATTGCAAATATTAGACATGCAAGGGTGGTATAGAGTAGGCAGTCAGATACACAACTCTGGTTTGGGGAGAGGGGTCTAAACTGGATATGTAAATTTGGAAGTTGTTGACATACTGATGGTATGTAAAGCCATGAGACTAGTTGAGACTACCAAGGGGGTGAAAGGAAAATGAGAGAAGAGGAATGGTCATCTGATGGGAGCTAAGGCTGAAAGGGAGCAGCCAGTGAGGTAGAAGTAAACCAGGGGTGGTGTCCTGGAGGCCAAGCCAAGAATGTATGTCAAGGATGTGTGTCAAATACTGTTGGCAGATCAGCTAAGATGAGGACTAACCACTGGATTTAGCAACAACACAGAGGCTGTTGGTGACCTTGACAAGAACAGATGTAATGGAGAGTGGGTACAAGGAGAATAAGGGGGAGGGGATACAGAGATAACTCTTGTCATGAATTTTGCTGCACCGGTGAGCAAAGGAATAGGGCTGTGTAGCTAGAGGGGGAACTGAAATTAGGAGAATTTGTTGTTGTTGCATGAAATAACACCAGGCTTACATGCTGATGGGAATGATCTAACAGAAAAGGAAAACATCAATGACATAGAGAACTGGGGGAACTGCTGAATCTGTTTTTGATTGGGTGAGAAGGAGACCCAGTACACAAGTGGAAGAACTGGCTTAGGGAGGGACTGGAGAGGCTGGTCAGCTGGGTCTCAGTTACTCAGCTGTCCTACTAGCAGGGAAGGAATGGAACTCAACTCTTCTCAGTCCAACAGGAAGGAGGCTCTAAAGCTTGGCACCCATCCCCTTCTCATTCACTGGGGTTCCCCCACACTGCAGCACGGAACATCAAGGCAAGGCAACACTGTCGCCTCAGGCCTGGCTGAGCCCACCCTTCTAGGGCCTTGCAGTGCAAGGAGGCAGGTCTTAGCTGGAGAGGGGAACGTAGTCTCTGATCTGTGTGCCGGGGTGGGGTCAGGGGACAAAGGTCGGGTGACAGGACTTCTGCGGCCTGGGGCGGCCCCGAGGGTGATGATGGGTTCGGTTGTCACTCAGGTTTGGTGAGAAAGTTGTCTGAATCGGGCGGGTCTCTGGTTCCAGGCCCGGCATCTCGCTCGGTGGAGCGTCTCAAGGAGATGATCGAGGCCGGGATGAACATCGCGAGACTCAACTTCTCCCACGGCTCCCACGAGGTTCAGGGCGGGGCCACGGGGAGACGGGTGGGGCTAGAGGATGCCCCAAGGTCCCGGCCAGCTTCCCCTGAAATCCTCACTTTGTTCTGGTCCCCAGTACCACGCTGAGTCCATCGCTAACATCCGGGAGGCGGTGGAGAGCTTTGCAAATTCTCCGCTCAGCTACCGACCCGTGGCCATCGCCCTGGACACCAAGGGACCAGAGATACGCACTGGGATCCTGCAAGGGGTGAGAGAGGACCCGCGACCCGCCCTGTTCTGGGGACGGCAAAGGGGGCGGTGCAGCGTGAAGGAAGTTATCCGTAGGGCGGAGCATTGGGAGGGGCCAGTTCTGACCTCCGCAGGCCGAACTCAGTGATCCTCTGGCCCCGCCCCTAGGACCCGGCGTCAGAAGTGGAGATAGT
Source organism: Bos javanicus (assembly GCF_032452875.1). Lineage (NCBI taxonomy): Eukaryota > Metazoa > Chordata > Mammalia > Artiodactyla > Bovidae > Bos > Bos javanicus. Next base: position 15,506,997 of record NC_083870.1, read on the forward strand.
GAAGGGCTCCCGGGTGCTGGTGACCGTGGACCCAGAGTTCCAGACCCGCGGGGACGCGAACACCGTGTGGGTGGACTACCCCAATATCGTCCGAGTCATGCCGGTGGGGGGCCGCATCTACATTGACGACGGGCTCATCTCCCTAGTGGTCAAGAAAATCGGTGCGGACGGGCCTCCCGCCCTGGTCCTGCGCAGTGGGCCCTCTTCCTTTCGGTCCCGCCTTCGCCTTTCACTCCCACCACACCTTCCCGAGTCCCTGGCATCCAGACTCCTGGGCTACCCTGGGCTGGGGCTGGATTGGCGGGTTAGAAGTTTCTTCCACAGACGTCCATGTGCCATTCTGTGCAGAGCCCAGGCTGAGCATGAAGAAACAAATAAGACATCATTCCGTTTTCTTGCGGGTCCAAGCCCGGTGTTCGCACTGCTGTGACTATGCCCCCGCCCTCACCCCTAACCTAAGCGGATTCTTTCCATACCCGCAGGTCCGGAAGGGCTAGAGACCGAAGTGGAGAACGGCGGTGTCCTGGGCAGTCGGAAGGGCGTGAACTTGCCAGGCATCCAGGTGGACCTGCCCGGGCTGTCCGAGCAAGATGTCCAGGACCTGCGCTTCGGGGTGGAGCATGGCGTGGACATCGTCTTTGTCTCTTTCGTGCGGAAAGCCAGCGACGTGGCTGCCGTCCGGGATGCTCTGGGGCCGGAAGGACAGGGCATCAAGATCGTTAGCAAAATCGAGAACCACGAGGGCGTAAAGAAGTGAGACTTGGTCTTTGTTCCCATCAGGCCCTACGTATCCCCATCTCCCTCCTCTTTCCCTGCCTGCCTCTCTCTGGCTTCTCTTGGGTCTTTCCCAGCCCTGACTTCCCCAACCGCCCAGGTTCAATGAAATCCTGGAGGTGAGCGACGGTATTATGGTGGCACGGGGTGACCTGGGCATTGAGATCCCGGCTGAGAAGGTTTTCCTGGCTCAGAAGATGATGATCGGCCGTTGCAACTTGGCGGGAAAGCCCGTTGTCTGTGCTACACAGGTCTGCCATGAGCCCTGGGGGCAGGGCCCTCTATGAGTCTGGGAACACTGAGGGTGAATACACACACCTTAGGTCTCTAGCACGTTTTGCTGTCCAATGTTTGACCCTCAAACAACAAAGCTATGAAGACTTACTGTGACCCCCGTTTTCAGATGAGGAAACAGAGCAGCCAGGATCACACAGTTTGTGAGTGTGACTCTGGTTTTCAGGGCCCTCAGAGCATGGATGTCAGAGACATAGTCGGGGCAGGGTCCCCAGTCAGATATGACTCCTACAGTTCTGACCTCAAGATATCCCCCAGATGCTGGAGAGCATGATCACTAAGCCCCGGCCAACTCGGGCAGAGACAAGTGACGTGGCCAATGCTGTTCTGGATGGGGCAGACTGCATCATGCTGTCAGGGGAGACTGCCAAAGGCAACTTTCCTGTGGAGGCTGTAAAGATGCAGCATGCGGTAGGAGCTCAGAATGCAAGGCAAATGGGCTGGAAAACCACCCTCCTTCAGATCCCAATACCCTTGCCCAGCCTGACCTCCTGGTGCCCACAGATTGCCCGGGAGGCAGAGGCTGCCGTGTACCACCGGCAGCTCTTTGAGGAGCTACGCCGGGCAGCACCACTGAGCCGGGATCCCACGGAGGTCACCGCTATTGGTGCTGTGGAGGCTGCCTTCAAGTGCTGTGCTGGTGCCATCATTGTGCTGACCACAACTGGCCGGTGAGGAGAACACTGGGAACACACCAGGACAGAGCTTTGGGTCCAGGGCAGGCTGGGATGGGCCCCAAGCGTGACTTTTGTCTCATCATCAGAGATCTTTCTGGGGTAAGAAGAGAGGCAGCTATGGGAGCTGGAAGCCTAGAGAGACAGATCTTGGAGCACACCAGGAATTGTGCCTATCTCCTCAAGGGGTTGGGAGGGCAAGGTGGCATCACTGGGTATACTGACTTCCAGGCCATCTGGGCTCCCGGGGCTCAGAAACAGGTCCTCTGCATTTAGCCCACAAAGCCTTGCAATGCTGGGGTATTACAGAAGGCTCCAGAAGGTCTGAATTCAAATCTTTGCTCTGAAACTTAGCTATGACATCTTGGGTAGGTCACCCAGGTTCTATAATCCTCCTCCACTTGCTCATGGGATTATGAGGATTAACAAGAAACATTTTTTAAGTTAAATACTATATAAAGATGCATTCCCAGAAGGGTTTTCTGTTTTTCAAAGAGGTTTCTCCTTATTATCTCATTTGATAGATTTTTTTTAGTCATCTCACAGTTTCCCCATGTGGTCAGAAAGGCAGGTATTCTTACACCCACTTTATGGGTGAGAAAACTAAGGCCCAGAAAAATTATGATGACTTACCTAGGGTCACACAGCTTACTGGTGGCACCTGGAACCCGAACCCAACACTCTTCCAATATTCTGGGCTGACCCTGTCTGCCTCCTTCAGCTCAGCCCAGCTTCTGTCCCGGTACCGACCTCGGGCAACAGTCATTGCCGTCACCCGCTCTGCTCAGGCTGCCCGCCAGGCCCACCTGTGCCGAGGAGTCTTCCCTGTGCTCTACCGTGAACCTCCAGAGGACATCTGGGCCGATGATGTGGACCGTCGGGTCCAATTTGGCATCGACAATGGTGAGACCCCTAGCTCCCTCCCACCCTCCCCTGGATTTGTATCCTGAGTCCGCCAACCCCACTTCCTACACTCCCCCAAGGGGTCTTGCTTCTCTCCTCTGGTCCCAGGTTTTCTCTGTGAGATTCACTAAGACTGAGATACTTGAGTCTCCAAGCGTGGGGGGAACATGCTGAGAGAGGGCAGAGGGAGCAAGGGCAGGGACCAGGGCCATCCCTAAGTGGTTGACACAGCTGCTGCCTCCACCAGATGGCTGGAGCTGGGCATGACACAAGGAGCAAGAGATGAGAGGAGAAAGAGGGACCCAGGGTCCTGCAGCTGCAACTGAAATCGAATTGACAGTTGCTATGCTCATACCCTGGGCTTCCCTGGTAGCTCAGCTGGTAAAGAATCTGCCTGCAATGCGGGAGACCTGGGTTTGATGTCTGGGTTGGGAAAATCCCCTAGAGGAGGAAATGGCAACCCACTCTAGTATTCTTGCCTGGAGAATCCCCATGGACAGAGGGGCCTGGCAGGCTACAGTCCCTAGGGGTCTCAAAGAGGTTGACAAGACTGAGTGACTGAGCACAGCACATGCTCATACTCTCCCTCTTTCCGTCTGCACAGCCATGCAGGTGGATAGACTTGCTACTCAGCAACATGCTCCATGGCACCCCATGGGCACAGCTGCAGCTCACACCTCCTACAGTGGTCACACTCCCTGCAGTGCCCCCGTGGGGCGCACTGTACAGTTTGCCTCGGGCCCCTCCTTCCTTATGGGTGCCCTTGAAGAAGGCGGTGAAGGGTGGTGGCTGGTTCTCTTTACAGGGCTGGCCTGGGTCCCTCAGTGGCTGATTATCATCTTCTCTCCTTCCTCCCCTCCAGGAAAGCTCTGTGGCTTCCTCAGTTCTGGGGACCTGGTGATTGTGGTGACAGGCTGGCAACCAGGCTCTGGCCATACCAACATCATGCGGGTGCTGAGCGTAACCTGAGGTGCCCCTCCTTCTCTGACCAAACCAGCCCTGGACCTGCCCCTCACCACTCCCTCCTGCAGCCCCACATCTAAGTCTTTTCTCTCCCAATCCTCCCTACCCCAGGCCACATCTGCCATCCAGTTTCCTTCCAGGGCACTCCCTCCCTTTCTCTATTTCATGCAGGCCTGAATAGTCTGTATCCAATTAAGCAATGGCCATCCAACAGCACCAATGGTACATTCCCTGTATCTAATGCTCTCAACTGGTCCCTAAGATGCTCTGAGCCTTTAATCCCAGCTCAACTATTAATTCTATTCCCCCAGGTTTCCCATAGCTGAGGGTGGAGGGGAGGGAAGCATGGTAATCATGGCCACAGTCTCCACAAAATCTCATCTTAAAAATCATCTCCCAAGGACAGTGTCACCTTTTTCTTCATTGTGACTGGAAGCTAGGAGAGATGGAAGCCGGGGAGCACCGGAGCCAGGCGGGCACACCTCGTTAGTGTCTCACCAGTTCGAGGCTTGCAGGCCACTCCCCATTTGCTCTCACACCCATCCCATGCTTTACTGGGTCAGGTGTTCTGGCCTCCTCCTGCGCCCTGAAATGCCCACTTTGTTCCCACACACAAACCAGGAGGCAAAACAAGTGTCTCTATTTTCTTTTTAAACCCAGATGTTTGGAAGCCATATAAAACTTCTCCCATACACGCAGAACCCCAGAACTCCCCGCCTAGGAGAAAAGGAGTGTTAGGGTCCTGGCCCCACATTCTTTGATGCTGGAGAGTAGACGTGGGGACAGAGGGGTGGGCTACAGGATTCTCTTGTCCCTGAGAAGGCAGAGGTACTGGCTAGCCTGCCCTTCCCTAGGCTTGGATACCTCGGTCCCTCCCCTTGCTCCTGCACCAACAGCAAACTCAACAGGAATGAAAAAGAACTAAAAATAAGAACAGTCCTTCTCCCCATCTCAGATGGCCCTTCCTGGTCCTACCTAGATAGGGAGAGTGTTCAAGTATTGCTGCTGATGGGAGTTGCACAAGGACCACAAGAGCTGGGATGGAGGGCCCTGTCTGTTCCTGCTTCCCTAGTAGGAGGGGAGGGCAGGGATGGATAAAGGAATGGGTAAATGGATAAAGTGAGTTGATAATAAATAAAATTAGCAAATGAATGAATAAATTATTAAATGAATAAATAAGGGAGGGAGGAAAGAAAAAAATCCCATCTAGGGATTCAGCCACTTGCCCCCTACCTGGGGGGATCTAGACTGGCACACTAAATAAGGGGGTGTCAGCAATCCCATAGCTTCAAGGGGGCCATCACCCGGACAAGGGCACAGGAAGGAGAAGCCTCCTAGTTTACAAAAAGGTAGTTCTACCACAGAGACAGAAAGCACAAGGAACTCGGTAGGAGGTGTGTTCCCCCTCGGGATATAGACAGGGAGGGTCCAGGCATGGCAGTAAAGGTGGGTGCCCACACCAGGGGCCTGAGACATTTGTTGACATCAATGAGGGCACGGGTAGTTGGCAGTGCCCAGCTATGCTAGCCGGACAGGAAGATTAACCATGCCAGGCAGAACCTGAAAGGTCATGGACAGGAAAACAGAGACATCTAGTTACTTGGCAGTACGGTGATGGCAAGTACTTGTGCTTAGTAAGGTGGGCGCATGGGCTTGGGCCTGCACCTGGCAGGACCATGGCTAGGGGAAAACCCTCATCAGAGGACTCGGAGTCGCTTCTACTTGGCAGTGGAGACATACAGCGCCTGGCGCAGTGCCTTGAACATGGTAGGCGCTAAGAACCTTTGATGAATGGGTGCATGGATTAGGATGGGTGTCAAGCTACAGGGTGCCTGAGCTGAGGACAGAGACCATCTTCTTGGTACTAAGGGGAGATAGTCCCATAGGGCAGTGTTTCAGGTCCCCTCAGTGTCCCCAAGAGGTGTCTGCCCTCAGGCGTATGCTACTGCACCCAAGGGCTTACCTAAAGGTTTCACATGTTGGCAGACAGCTGGGGGCCCCGGGGAGTAGCTGGCTCAGGCACTGGCAGCCTGGGGAGCTGGGCTGTCCCTGGAGGCTTGGTCAGGAGCCCTGAAGGGGGCAGGCGTTCACTTCCTGAGCCCTTACGCCCAGGAGAGCCATCACCCGCTGCCCTCTGAGGCAGAGAAGGTTGGGAGGCTGAGAGCGGGCGGCCCCGAGGTCCTAGTCGCCGTCCACCCCCTCCTGGGGGAGGCCCCAGCAGTGACACCTGTGAGCGCCCAGCCCGGGATAGGCTGGCATGGAGGGTTCGGGCGGGCGGGGCCGGCAGGCGGGAAGTGGATGCCCAAGGCCCCCGGGCTAGAGGGCCAGCTCGGACAGGCACCAGGGGGGACGCTGGGGAGCCTGCTCCAGCTGATCTTCGAGCAGAGCGAGCAAGGAGGGTGACTGGAGAGTCGGGCGAGAGGGGAAGAGGGCCCCGCTGGTGCGTCAAGGCAATGGCCACATTGGAGGTCACGGCGGCTGCTTGCAGGGGTGCGTGCACTAGTGGCTCCCACAGCACCGGCTTTCCACTGAGCTGAGCGCCTGTGCTGGGCGCCAGGCCCCGAACACCCCGGGCCATATCCCTGTCGTGTTGAACCAAGTGCTGCTCCATGACGCCCCCGCTGCCGCTCGGACTTGGCTCAGAGCGCTTCCGCTGCAGTATGGAATTCTTCTTACCTAGAAATTATCCCAGGGGGAAGGAGTTAAGGATAGGATAGGAATTCAAGATGAAGGTTGGATATCAAAAGAATGAGGGTAACAAGATGGAGTCAAGGGACACGGGCAGGGTGAAGGTAGGGGATGGGGATCAAGTGTGTGGAGATGGAGTTGGGAGATGGAGATTGGGAGATGAGGGTTGAAGGAAGAGGGTTAGGGGATGAGAGTATGTATCAGAGATGGTGAGCATCAGGGACTGCTACTCAAGCAAGGAGGGTTCAATGCATGGAAACTTGGAGCGATATCTCCAGGGTTCAGAGATGCTGAGTTATAGGGACAGTGAGCCAGTGTGTTGAGAGCCCTACTGGGGGGCATCTGCTGGGACTTGGGTCCCCTGGGGTGTGCCAAGGCATTGGAGCCTGTGCCCTGGGATCCTGGGGACTCCTTGCCATGGACAAGGGTGAGGGCGCAGCCTGGACCTCACCGATACGGCGCAGCCGATCCATGGCCACTGTCTCGAAGGCCCGGCGCATCATAGGGAACTCCTCGAGCACAGCGTTGAAATGGTCCACGCTGAGTGAGTACAGGCGGCAGTAGGTGTCCGCACGCACGCTGGCTGTGCGTCGGCCCCGAGTCAGCAGGCAGATCTCTGACAAAGTTGGGAGGAGGCCTTCAGGATCACTGTCTGCAGAACTCCCTCTCACTGGGCCTGCAGCAGCTGACCCAGATTCCTCAGGCTCCTCCCCAGATGGGAGCAACTTATGACTCCCCACCCATCCAGAGGCCCTGAGTGCTCCAAGCACCCCCACTCTCCCGCATAATTACTGTCCTGCCTCTGTCCAAATTAAAGCTGATAAACAGGCAGGTCTTGCTGCACTCCTAGTTATTCCACTTCACTGTAATTCTCACCCCACCTCCATGGCTTTAGCCCAAGGGGTAGGCCTAGGGCAGTGCCCTCTCTTCCCTCCCCTTTGAAAGAACACCAAGGCAACCCAGAAGGAGAAAAACAGTGCCAAAGGGCAAAGGGCAACACAGTGGGGATGCTGGAAGGTGGTGGGTGATTTGGGGACTGAGAGATTATGAGTCTCAGACCCTTTTGGGCAGCATCAAGGAGAACTGTGGAACTGCCACAGGCTAGGTCCCCGATTCCCCCACCAAGTCATTCCCCCAGGGAGCCACAAAGCTCCAGCCCCTGGGATAGCACTGCTATATTCCTACCTTTCCCTCATCTTGTGGGATCCCTGGATCTCACTGGCCCAGGGATTTTCAACCTGACCATGCACTAGAATCTCTTAAGAAGCCTTTAGAATTACAGAACTCTAAACCCCAGACCCAGAGATTCTAATTGAATAGGCCTGGGGAGGGGCTGGAACTCTGTGGTCCTGGAGCACAGCCAGGTGAAGACCCAGACCCATGGGAGCAGCTGCCCTCCTTTCTCTGCTCCAGAACCCCCACCCACCCACCCTGAGGCCTGCTGACCCCCAAAGTAGGATCCGTCAGTGAGGCGGGTGTCCCGGGCGCCACGTGCCAGCACACTGAGCAGCCCATGCTGGATGAAGTACATCTTCCTGCCCACGGAGCCCTCACGCACCACGAGGTCCCCCGGCTGGAAGACCTCAAAGCGTAGCTTGGTGAGCACGGCTGTGACGAAGCTGGGATCAGCATGGGCAAACAGCGGCATGTGGGCCACCAGGCCCCGGCAGGTGAAGTTAATGATCTCCTGGGCAGGGGAGGGGCCTGTCAGGCAGGCTGTGCCCCCTGCCCCGAGGTGCCCCCATCAAGCTCCTCTGTCTCCAGAAGCCCCACCCCTGGGGTCATGATCTGCCAAAGGATGTGGATGCTTCAGTCGGCCTGGGATCATCTCTAAGCTCCTGCCCTCAGAGCTTTCCCATGAGCCCTTGCAGGACCACACCCCACCCCACCCCAACAGAGATTCCTGCAGCCCCTCCTCATGTATACTTCACCCCTGAAAGATCATCAAGGAAGACCTTAACTCCTAAAAGTGCTCCAAAGGCCTGAACTCCCATGGGGCCCTCTGCAGGCCCCACAGGCTGTAGGGGCCCCAGCTGACTAATAGTCCCCACCCTAGAGGTCGTCCCTGAAGCCCAGGTCGTTGAAGAGCCTCCCTCCAGGGCCCCGCCCAGTCCCACCTCCCAAAGTGGTTCGCTCAGCTCGCCTAGGATGCTTTCCTCATCGAACATCTTGCCCTGGTAGCGGTGCTCATAGTACTCATGGATGCGTTGCCGTGTATCAGCTGGCAACTTGTGGAAGGACATGTACTGCTCCACCTGCTTGTACTGGAGAGCCAGCCGATGGCCAGCAGGCAAGAAAACACAGAGACAGAAGTGGAGCCAGAACAGTGTGGTGGGGGGAGGGTTGTGGAGGAAGGTCACAGCCATGGGCCACAGCCAGAGGGTAGAAACATGGAGACAAAAGGATATATGAGTAAGGGTGGATACAGGGAGGACACGGCACAGTCACAGGAAAACCCAGACGTGGAGGAGTCCAAGGACAGGTGCATTGGTACAAAGAAAAGGTACACACGGGACAAATGGATACGGGGCAAGGCAGGACACAGAGAGCCAACAGGGATGCATCAGAATGGGCTCCACGTGGAGCTCCCCAGCCGCCAGCACCCCTCCCCTTCCTTTTCCTGCCCCTGCTGACCTTCTCCTGGTACTGACGCCGGGAGGAGTCCAGGGACTGGATGAGGGCGGTGGCATGACCGATGAACATGGCGTAGCACGTGGCACCCACGATCATGCTGAGCATGGTGAGCCAGACGTCGGGCATGCCTACAGGTGCCTGCTGCCCGTAGCCAATGCAGAGCATGTGGCTCATGGCCTTGAACAGGGCGTGGGAATACTGGCGGCCCCATGAGTGGTTCTGGGGGGCAGAGTGTATTGCAGAGCTCGGCACAGACCCCTCAAAACCTCATTCTCCCGCTTCCCACTTTCTCTTTCAGTCCTTCTGTCTGCTGCCTTCTACTTCAACTTGCCTGCCAAGGGAGGCACTGAGGTTTGGTTCTAGGGGGCCCTGAGGCAGAAGGGGCCTCTTTTATAGCATGGGAGCTGCAGTTTCTCCCTAGGTTTCCTTCCCCATATGCTCCCCCCTCCAATACAAGTACTTCTTCTGGGCCTCTTTCCTCTCACCTCCCCACCTCCTCACTTCTGTCCTCTCATGGTCATCTCTCCACCATCTCCCACTTGGCCCCTGTGTTTACCCCTCCTGCTCAGGGAGAAGAGCCCTTGGAAGGCCCAGGAAAGGCTGAGCGGTGGGGAGTTCTCACCACCATGTGGCTGATGGAGACCCAGCAGTCAGGAGGGAAGTCTTGCAGCATGGGGACCAGGAACTGCAGACAGCCATCCCAGTGACACAGCAGCAGCATCATTCCGATGAGGTTGAAGATGCGAACCACAGCACTGGCCAGGTCATAGGTCATGTGAAAGATCTGAGGAGTCCGAGGAGGGGCTGTTGTGGACAGGAACCTCTCCCTGCCAAGACTTTTCCATGCCTGGCCTTGCAGATTCTCTCTTCAAATTTCTCTCTGGCCCTAGCCTCTGTGAATGTTAAGACTGTGGCTATAAAACAGCATATATAGCTAATACAAAGGAGGTTGTATTACTACTCTCATCTCATAGATAGGAAAACTGATGCAAATCATGTGCCCCAAATCACAGCAAGTGCCACAGCAGAAACTCAAAAAGGTCTGCTGCACAAGCTGCCCAAGCATAGCCTGGGAAAGGGGAGAGAGGGCAATTCACAGTGTAACAGCACCAGGGCATGTATAAGGATCAGTGCCAGAAGCTCTCTTCCCTTCCAATAATAATAATAATAGGTAATCTACTGAGAACTTACTGTGCCAGGCACTGCACTAGGTGCTTTACAGGTATTAACTCCTTTAGCCCTTATAATCTTATCATATGTAAATATATTTAACATTTTCATTTTATAGACAAGGAAACCAGGCCTCATATAGTAAATAGTAAAATTGGGATCTGACCACAAGCAATGAGACTGCAGAGTTCACACTCTGAACCACTAAACTCTGCTGTTGTCCTGAAGCTGAAACTCCAGCCTTCCCCACGCTCTACAATTATTAGCTCCTCTTCTATACCTTCCTCCTGGAGTCTAACTAACCCTTCAGTGTTTGTCCAGCAACTATGCTCCATTCTCCTGCACCACCATCCTTGCATCCTGTGAATCCAATCCCCTGAACACTCATTCTGTCCCTGTTTCTCCCCCACCAACACTGGAGACACCCCTCCCTCGGAAGCCCCACTCATCTGCCCCACCCCAAAAAGTTGCCAGGAGCCCCACTCATATCGCTGTCTGGAGGAGTCTGCAAGCCCCCCCTGCCCACCTCCCCACCCCACCTCCTCCCACTGGTGTATGTAGCGGATGAGGCGGGAGAGGCGGAGCAGCCGCAGCAGGCTGAGGATCTTGGTGAAACGCACGATGCGCAGGGCCCGCGCTGTTTTGTAGACCTCAGCATCCAGTCGTGGCTCCAGCTCCACCACCAGAAAGATGTAATCCACAGGAATAGAGGAGATGAGGTCAACCAGGAACCAGGTGCGCAGGTAGCGTGTGCGGATGGCCCGCGGTGCCAGCAGGATCTCAGCACCCTCCTCTACCACAATGCCTGTGCGGAAGTTGAGCACCAGATCCATCAGGAAGAAAGTGTCAGAGAGGACGTTGAAGACAATCCAAGGTGGAGAGTTCTCTTCCTTGAAGAAGGTGATGCCCACGGGTAGCACAATGAGGTTCCCCACCATCAGCAGGAGCATGATCAGGTCCCAGTAAAACCTAAGGTAGGGGTGGGATGGGAAGTAAGACCACAATGAGAGTCAGCCACTAAACTAAGGGCAGATAGTCTCAGCCAAAAGTGGACAAGGATACAGAACAACGGGGTGACCATTTACAGCTAATGGGAGTGTAAACTGGGACCACCATTTGGAAAAATAGTTTGGAATTATCTAGTAAAGTCAAACATTTGCATTCCCTGCAACTTGGCAATTCTATTCCTAGGTATATACACATTCAAGGGAAAGATTCCAGGAGATATATATAGGTATAACAGCATTAAATCTGGAAATAATCCAAATATCCATCAGTAGAAAAATGTAAATAAGATAAACACAGTAGATAAATACACTGATGCCCTGGAATATTATACGACTGTGAAGTCACCCAACTGCAGCCTACATTCCACAGTAGGAATGAATCTCACAGATTTAATGTCAAGAAACCAAAGGATACACACTGTAGGACTCCACACACAAAAAGTTCAAAAATTGATCAAACTCAACTGCATTATTTAGGGATTCACAGAGAAGTAGTAAAACTGTAAAGAACAGTTAGGAAATAAGTACCACAAAAGTTAGAATAGTGGTTGTGGAAAAGGAATGTGAGAGCAGCACGGAGCCTGCCGGGTATCCCCAGTGTTGTCTCTCTCGACCTAGACAATTGTTACATATGAGCTTGTTTTACAGTTACTCCTTCAAATATGTGTGTGTGTGTACACACACACACACACACACACACACACACACATATACATCCTGGTATACACTATACTATTTATATATATCTGCCTTATCTATTTTGGAGAAGGCAATAGCACCCCACTCTAGTACTCTTGCCTGGAAAATCCCATGGATGGTGGAGCCTGGTAGGCTGCAGTCCATGGGGTTGCTGAGTCGGACATGACTGAGCGACTTCCCTTTCACTTTTCACTTTCACGCATTGGAGAAGGAAATGGCGACCCACTCCAGTGTTCTTGCCTGGAGAATCCCAGGGATGGGAGAGCCTGGTGGGCTGCCGTCTATGGGGTCGCACAGAGTCGGACATGACTGAAGTGACTTAGCAGTAGCAGCCTTATCTATTTACTATATCTCTACTGTATATATTAATATATATGCCTACTAAATATACCCCTAATATGCACATATATATTTTTAATATAATATATATATGTAATGTCCTCATTATATGTATATAATCTATGTCACTATTATTAAATATTTTTTAAGTTAAAAAAAGATAAATATCTTTTGCTGATCTCACAGGGCTATTAAAAAATATGCACTGATATGGATGTGGATGGATGTGACAGAGTTGTACAAGACTAGTTGGTGTTATGACTCACTTACTCTTTATCCCAAGATTTCTGAAGAGACTGCTGCTTTACCCATCTCCAGCTCTCTGCCCGTTCCTAGTTTAGGACTGAAAATCTTCCCTAGCTTTCCCAACCCCAACCCTCCTTCCCAACACAGTTGGACTCATGGTTCCTGTTTTTCTGCTGGGATCTGTTTCCCAGATGGGGATGGTCTGTCCTGCCTCCTGTTTGAACTAGCTTTTCAGATGTATCCCTCCCCTCTTCAGAGCACTTCGGCAGGGCTGCACATACAGAGAAGCTCCACAGCAGATCCTGAGACAGCAAAGCCTGAAGCTCTGCACTCCTTTCCTCCCCTAACCTCCCCATGCCCACTGAGACTTTGGTTGCACCCAGGCAAGGACATGGTCAGGGGAGAGCCATACTGCTGTGTGGAAGCTGTGAAAAGAAGAGGTCATTCAAAGAAGATCATTGGACAGTCTGAAGGTCCCAATTAGATATGGGGGTTTCAATTTCAGGAGACACCTAGTTGCAGCATCAACCAAGGACCCAGCCCCTTCTGACTCTGCCTGAAAAAAAATCAATCCTTTCAGCCCCTGAATGAAGCTTGGTGGTCCCCAAGTCCAGGCCTCCAGGAAGCCCTGTGTGATTTCAATCAACAGCAAGCCCTGGATCTCCTCTTCTTCTCTTTCCTGGCCACTGGAGAAATCCTGTACTGTAAGCTGGGAGAGGAGAGGGAAAGAGGGTTTGCCTTGCCATAGAGCATCTTCACAGCCTGACTCACAGGCAGTCACAAGCCTGGCGGGTGATACAGAAGAGAGGATGGAGAAGAAGCACAATAATAACGGGGATACATGGTTTATGGGGATACATTTGAGGGTGAAACGGAGGGGGGAGGAGGGAGATGCACAGCAGACTAGAAAAGGTGCACTAGTAGGGTGATATTGAGACAGTAAAAAAGAGGGGAGTGAAAGGAACAATGAGAGAAAAAAGAACATTAAGGGAGTGTGTATGTCTGTGGATTAAAATGACGTCTAGGTTTCCAATGGTGTTTCCAGGCTCCTGATTCACACCTCATCCTCTCTGCTCATTTAGCTCCCCAGGATAGGTGCTTTGCATATATCCTTGCCTCATCTAAAAGCTGTCCTTCATTTCCTCCAAGGACAGGGTTGCTCTCCTCCCCTAGCGACCTTGATGTAGAGGTACAGCCTGATGGGGACTATGGAATGGCCCCACCCCCACTCTTCATCCCTTCTCTCTGGTAGTCACCTGGGCGGTGGTCACATGGGCAGTGGACTTGCCCCTCTGTTGCTGCCTCAAATCACTCTGAGTCCAGGCCCTAACCCGCCGAATCCCGTCTTCAGCACCAGGGACAGCGATCAGAGCTGCTGTCTGGACACTCCCTTTCTCCCCTGGCATCCCTATTTTTTTTTGGTAGCCTGCCCTGCTGAACTAGGCTGGTACTGGGGGTAGAAATGAGGACAGTGGGGACAGCTCGGTTTCTCCTTTAGACTGACCCTGAGTTTCGGAACATGACAAAATTTCCCAGATCCCCAGCAAGCAGAACTGGAGGAGACAGCAGTCTCTAATTCCAATATTCCCCTTGGTCCAGGTGGGGTGTCGGGTTTTTTAAATGGGAAACCCAGGTCTCTGGTGTCCGCTTCCAGGTCTCTTCCAGCGCCCCTAGCCTGAAAAGTCACCGAGACCCTCCGGCTGGGGATCCTTTACCCAAGAATTAGGTTGGGGGAAATGACTCTGTCGGCCCACTAGGGGACCCCTGGGCCGGAAATGAAGTGTCCGTGGAGGGTGGGGCGGGCCCGGCTCCTGTGTCGCGGCCTTGGGGGTGGGAGCTGTGTCCCCTGCCCACCCTGCCGGACCCCCAGTACCGGAAGTCGCTGTACGGGTGGATGATCCAGGCCCCCGCTGACTTGACCCGCTCCTGCTCGATTTCCACTGCTTTGTGGCTGCCGAACACGCGAAGGGAGAACTTGTTGACCGTGGGCTGGAGCAGGGTCCCGAGCTGCCTCCTCTTGGGCTCGGGCCCGGGCCTGGACCCCGGGACCGGACCCGAGGCTGTGGTTGTAGACGCCGGGGCAGCAGGAGGCGCAGCCTCCAGCCCAGGGGTCGCCCCGTCGTTGGCCCCAGTCGTTGGCCGCTGCTCCGCCTCCATGACGCCCGTCAGCTTACACGTTTGGCCTCCTAGACCCTGCTGCGGCCATTCGAGACCTCCCGACCCCTCCCGGAGTCGGAGCGGGAGCAGCCGGGCGGGCTCGGAGCGGAGGCGTAGTCGGCTGGGAACTGCCAGAGCGCCGGGCGGAGGGGGTGTGTGCGACAGACTCCTCAGAGGGCGGCGGGCGGGTCGCGCTGCGCCCCCTGGCGACAGCCGAGCGGAGGCTTGGCAGGGCGGGCGGAGGCGGGGTCGACCGAGAGCCTTCTCGGAAAGAGGCGGGACCAATATAGTCCGTAACCTGAGGAACACTGAAGTAGGCGTGGCTTAGCCAATGTGGGCCGTCCTCCAAGTATAGGAAGAGGAGGGGAAACGCTGCAGAGCCAACAGAGAGGGCGTAGTCTAGGGCTGAAGGGCTTTTATCCACTGAGCGTCAGGGAGGCGGAGCCGTCCGCAACTGGCGGGAAAACCGGACGCTGGCTGTAGCTCGTGAGGCTTGCGAGGACGAGGAATTGGGAACCAGTGGAAGAGATGGGGAATGGCTTTTGAGCTTCCTCTTATCCACTATGCCTTAAGGACTTCCTGCATTTCACTTTTTTCCCTCGCAACACTCTCCTAGGCATACTCCTTTCCTCTGACTTCTTCATATTGCTCCCTCTAGTATTTAATTTCCAAACTTATCTGCCAGCCCTCACCAAGAGCAACTCCGCCAGTCACTGAGTGGACGCTGAGGATGAACACAAGGATGAACACAAAGTCCTGTCCATAAAGCCAGCGCTCGTCTATGCTTGCAGACAGGACAGGTAAATTACAGCGCTATGGGATGGAAAGGGCTGTAAATTCTCTTTTGGGGGGCGGGGCGCGTGCTGGGCAGCTTGCAGGATCTTGGTTCCCTGACCAGCGATTGAACCTGGGCCTTTGGCAGTGAAGGTGCAGAGTCCTAACCACTGGATTGGCAGGGAATTCCCTAAAAGTTCTTAAATATCTCAAATTCTTCCCCTTATCTCCACTTCTTATTGTCACTGCCTTATTTCAAGCGCTCAGAATTTGTTCACCTAGATTATTTCAGATGCCTCTTAAGGGGTCTCTAAACTTCTCACGGCAATTAGTTTTCCAGTCTGCCAGAGTTACCTTCCTAAATCCAAATGTAGCTTTATTACTTGCTTAATGTCCTTCAAACTTCCCCATCTTCTGTGGGATTACAGTTAAACTCCTTAGAATGACATACAAGGCCCTGTAAAATCTAGACTAGTTTTAACAACCTCTCTTCTGATAGTTCCTCTCTTGAAAGCCAGGACTCCAATTCTGTTTAAATGCTTCGTTTTGCTTTGTCTCTAGACCTTTGTATTTTCTCTGCCTGGTCTTCTCCAATTCACTTTTCAACAGTTGGTTCAGATGTCATCTCCTCTAGGAAACCTAGGCACACATTTATAACTCTTTTTTCTCAAGCTAGGGTCTAGTCTACAGCTTCCCTACAGTGACCAGGGCACCACTGTTCATAACAGCTCTTGTCACAAGGCTGCCATTATTTTATGGAACAGGTCTTTCTCTTCCATTAGATTATGGAGCTCTGAAGAACAGGAGCCTTACACCTGACACAATGCTGAACACAAAGTGGACACTTGGTAAATGGTTGTTGAATGAATAAGGGAAAGTGTTCATGGAAGAGGAAGTGAACTACACTTCCTCCTCACCTCTTTATTATCCTTCCTCATCTATTTTAGGAACTTTTTCTAAACTATTTCTGGCCAACTGATGTAAGCTCCATCTGATTATCTTCCATCCTGGCCCCCCTCTGATATTTCTTTACTTGAATATAGTTATCCTCGGGTTATTTTTTTCATTTCCCTTCAGTTCAGTTCAGTTCAGTAGCTCAGTTGTGTCCAACTCTTTGCGACCCCATGAATCGCAGCACGCCAGGCCTCCCTGTCCATCACCAATTCCCAGAGTTCACTCAAACTCATGTCCATCAAGTCGGTGATGCCATCCAGCCATCTCATCCTCTGTCGTCCCCTTCTTCTCCTGCCCCCAATCCTTCCCAGCATCAGAGTCTTTTCCAGTGAGTCAACTCTTTGCATGAGGTGGCCAAAGTACTGGAGTTTCAGCTTTAGCATCATTCCTTCCCAAGAACACCCAGGGCTGATCTCCTTTAGAATGGACTGGTTGGATCTCCTTGCAGTCCAAGGAACTCTCAAAAGTCTTCTCCAACACCACAGTTCAAAAGCACCAATTCTTTGGCGCTTAACTTTCTTCACAGTCCAACTCTCACATCCACACATGACCACTGGAAAAACCATAGCCTTGACTAGATGGACTTTTGTTGGCAAAGTAATGTCTCTGCTTTTGAATATGCTATCTAGGTTGGTCATAACTTTCCTTCCAAGGAGTAAGCATCTTTTAATTTCATGGCTGCAGTCACCATCTGCAGTGATTTTGGAGCCCCCAAAATAAAGTCTGACACTGTTTCCACTGTTTCCCATCTATTTCCCATGAAGTGATGGGACCAGATGTCATGATCTTCGTTTTCTGAATGTTGAGCTTTAAGCCAGCTTTTTCACTCTTCTCTTTCACTTTCATCATTTCCCTTATTATTGCTCAAGTCCTCCTATAGCGTGTTTAACTCACCTAGTTTTTCTCAATGCCTCCTTCTTTTTCCTTTTTATTTTTTAATTCAGTAAATTTACACTTCTCATATATTATGTGTAAGTACATAACATAAAGTTCTCAAATTTTCCCTTCTTTGGCACTTGATTCTCCATCACTCCATTTTTCAAACCTTACCTCCACGGCGATGCCCCACTCCTCTCCCAAAAGTGCATAGCTTTTGTTCAAGAGGAAAGGTGGGAGCCCTCTTTGCTGTGGTTAGGTTGTCGAACTGCTTTTTAAGAACTGAATATTTAGAGGCTATGCTGGAGAATCACACCACATCACAAGCCTCAAAAAGTTAGCAGAGTGGCGACATCCCGTAAACGACAAGTCCTTCTTTTCAACCTTCAAACCTATCAATCCTAACAAAACAAGACACAGAAGTCTCATGAAATAGGTAAAAGATTGAGGAAAACTACGGAAGGACACCGCCTAAATTAAAAGACACTTACTCCTTGGAAGGAAAGTTATGACCAACCTAGATAGCATATTCAAAAGCAGAGACATTACTTTGCCAGCAAAGGTTCGTCTAGTCAAGGCTATGGTTTTTCCAGTGGTCATGTATGGATGTGACAGTTGGATTGTGAAGAAAGCTGTGGGCCGAAGAATTGATGCCTTTGAACTGTGGTGTTGGAGAAGACTTTTCAGAGTCCCTTGGACTGCAAGGAGATCCAACCAGTCCATTCTAAAGGAGATCAGTCCTGGGTGTTCATTGGAAGGACTGATGCTAAAGCTGAAACTCTAGTACTTTAGCCACCTCATGCAAAGAGTTGACTCATTGGAAAAGACTCTGATGCTGGGAGGGGTTGGGGGCAGGAGAAGGGGACGACAGAGGATGAGATGGCTGGATGGCATCACTGACTCGACGGACGTGAGTTTGAGTGAACTCCGGGAGTTGGTGATGGACAGAGAGGCCTGGCGTGCTGCGATTCATGGGGTCGCAAAGAGTCGGAAACGACTGAGCGACTGAACTGAACGGAAGGACACTAGGTGGGGCAGCTCTGCCCGGTAATCCCCGGCGACTCTCTCCCCGCCCCATGAACTTCCGCCCCCAGCAGCTCCTCTGCTCCAACGGGCCGACGGCAGCGAGATACGCGAGGACGCGCAGGCGTGCGCGGCCCTGGGGTGGGGGGGGAGCGGAGCCCAGGGGTAGCTGGGAAGCGACGCAGGACGTGCGTACGTGCTCGCTCGCGGTGGCGGCGGCGGATCGGAGAGGCCAGAGCCGGAGACCGAGCAGGGATCGGGCCCCGGGCGGGGGCGGTGCGAGCGGCGCCAAGCGAATCCTGGGGGCGGGGACGGAGCCGGGGCGGGAGGGACTGGAGCGGAGCCCGGGAACTAGGCGGGAGGTCCCAGGGTCTCGGGTTGGGGGGGTGGAGCCGCACTTCGTCGCCGCGGGGGTGCCGGGACTCCGGCCGCAGTGCCGCCGCCATCACGGACTTCCTGTGGGACAAGCGCACGGGCCTCGCCGCCAGAACGGTGAGCGCGCGGGCTGGCGGGCCGCGGGGCCGCGCGGAAAGATGGCGGCGACCGTGGGGCGGGCGGAGAGAAGATTGGACTGGGGGCAAGGGCCCCGGACGAGATTAGGAGAGGGGCTGAAAAGCCCCATTCTAGAGCCCCATTTCTAGGGGCTGAAACCTGGAAAGTGGCAGAGGTGCAGTGTAGGAAGATGAGGTGGAAGGTCGACCTGCCTTAGATGTATTTTGGGAAGACCAGTAGGGAAGTTGGGAGAGATCAAAGTTGGAGAAGGAGTGATGGAGTGCGAATAGGAGTGGTTTCAGAGATGAGAAAGAGCAGAATATCAAAGTTGGACCAGAGAACCGTCGTGTCACTTGGAGGGTAAGGAGAGAGTTTGACTTCAGGAGTGAGTTCTGGATTTTCTAAGTGAGAAAGGGGAAAAAATTGATAAAAGAAGTTGAGAAAGGTTGTAGGCTGGAGATACTTGGGGGATGGGGAGAAGGAAAGCCTGTGAGGAACTTTGGTGGCAGTGTGTATGTGGTAAGATGACATTTGTGTGGCTGTCCTAAGCACACTTGGATTACCTGTTAGAATAGTGTGTTTGCATCTTCTTGGTTGTCTTAAGCACTATTGGGCCAAGAATGAATCGAATGCCACCCTCCTCCTCAATTTGAGAAGTAGCTCAAAATGGGAGCCAGATGTTGGAGCCTCTTAAGCCTTTTCTGCACCTAATGCTGAAAAACCCCCACCCACCCAAGAAGACTTCTGTCCCTGCTATCTTTGGATTTATCTCATTCTGTCCTCCTAGTCTCATCTTCCCTGATTTTGACTGACTTCTCTCTGATTCTTTCCTTGAAGGAAAAAAAAAGAGTTTGTGCATCATGCCATTTCAATCCAATCACTGAAAGGTGGCCAACTTAGTTTACTGGTGCTGGTATTAATTAAACATCAGTTATTCTGTACTTAGTAAGCACAAAAGAGGGGAGGCTGGATGTGAAGCTGACTGCAGCCTGGAGCCTCCTGTATTGTATTAAGACTATGGGAGATTTGGCCAGTGATGTGAGAAATGATTGAGATAGTTCAAAGGGCCAAACCCAGATTCCTGAAACTTACTTATATTTGGTTTACACAACTATACCTGGAAACCTGGGAAACTGGATTCCTGCCCTCAGGACATGGATGGCCTATTTGGGGAGATAATCTACACTTTGAGTAATTGTAAAACATTTGTGATAATATTGTATAGTAAATCATTATTCTCTTTGAGTTGTGAGGAACTCAGAATGCCACAGATCTACCCTAGATACCAGCCAAGGATGAATTGTTGCAGTCTTCGTGAGTTGCACAGTCTCACCTGTAATGAGCTGTGGCCCAGACCTGAGTGTCATCGTGAGACCCTGTTTGAGGAAAATCAGAACAGAGCAATGAGCTGAGTAGGAGGAAGATTCCTAAAGTTTTCAACCAGAGTTAGTATACTACTTTATCAAGGAGAAATTGTAAGCCCAGAGGAAGACTGAGGAGTTGTGAGTGGTTTAAAAAAAAAAAAAAAAAGTTGGAATTGAAGAACAGAAAACAGCATTTCTAGGGCAGCCAGTCCTTGGAGGGGATTTCGGAAAACTCAGATCCTGCCCCTACTATTTCTCCTTTCCCTATCCTTACAGATGCCTCATCCTCGAAGGTACCACTCTTCTGAGAGAGGCAGCAGAGGGAGTTACCATGAGCATTATCGGAGCCGAAAGCATAAGCGACGAAGAAGCCGCTCCTGGTCAAGCAGCAGTGACCGTACGCGGCGGCGCCGACGGGAAGACAGTTACCATGTCCGTTCCCGAAGGTGAGGTTTCAGGAAGAAAAACTCAAATTAGACCCACTCACTTATTTGTTTATTCAACAAAGATTTATCAGTTTCAACCTAAGTAGTTAATATTACGTGATGCTTAACCCATTTACACTGTGGTGTTAAGAATGTTATCGTAGAGGAAGTATGTTTGAAAGGGGCTAAGGAAGACTCCAGCAGGTTTGATTGCAGTGGGGCAAGATGTATAAATCAGGGAAAACTTCCCAGAGAACGTGGCATCTAAGCTTGTCTGAATGACAAGAGAAGTGTTGTAGGCAAAGGGAAAGCAAATGCAAAGGACTAGGAACTTGAGATGACTTATCAGTTAATAGATAAAACAGAGTTAGGTCTCCATGGTTTTAATAAGTCAGCCACATGTTCAGTGGAAGGGATGGGTTAAGGATTGTTCGGAGCAAAGCTGCATGTCAGTCAGAAATGGCTTGAGAAAGAAACAGCTCTTCATGCCATTACATCTCTGGAGGAGAGGAGGAGGCCCTCAGGAGGAGTTGTCCCGCAGATGTCTTTTTAGAGGTTACGGTGATGTGCAGATGTGGGGATCATCCTCTGTGCTTAGTTACTTCACTGCCCTGGCTCTTGTTCCTCTCAGAGTGGCTTGAGTGTGTGAGAACTACTTTTCTCACGGTACTGCTTTTCCTCAGTGAGGGGGGACCTCGTTAAATGGTATGGCAAGGACTGTGACCTGAACAGATGCACCTAATTAGGATGTGTGTTGTCCAACAGCAGCTATGATGATCGTTCATCCGATCGGAGGGCGTATGACCGGCGATACTGTGGCAGCTACAGGCGCAATGACTACAGCCGAGATCGGGGAGAAGCCTACTATGACACAGACTACCGGCATTCCTATGAGTACCATCGGGAGAACAGCAGTTACCGCAGCCAGCGCAGCAGCCGTAGGAAGCACCGACGGCGGAGACGGCGCAGCCGGACATTCAGCCGTTCGTCTTCGGTGAGTGCTAGCCCAGGCCCTTCCTCTCCCCACTCTTCTTCAGCCCTCTGGGACCCCGGTAAGTGAGGAACATTGGGGCATGAACACTGAGGTGCTCGCTTGGAAGCTCTCCAGCTCTTGGAGGGCCCTGAATCTGCTTCGGAGGTGAATGGGCACAGAGCATTTGTGAATCCCCGTGCCCTCCCTGGCATGCTGGGCTTATTGTGTTGGGAGCAGCTCTTCCACCCCCGAGAGGCCTCCATTTTCTAATGGGGACCTTGCTTTTGAACAGCCTTTTTCCCCCAAGCCCTGGACTCTGGCCCCCTCAGCAGGTGGGCTTGGGTGGGAGCAAGGGGAGACCTGTGCCTGCCTGGAAGGGCACCGTGTAGAGCATGGGGTTGTGGGTGACATTGGCAACAACACCACTTCTCCGCTCTGCCCGTGCCTCTCCCCGTTCCCATTTTGGGTTTGGGGACTTGGGATTGCGCGCCGCTCTCTCTTCTCACCCCGATCCGCCTTACTGCATCTGACGTGTTCCCTTCCACTGTCCCCCATCATTGTCTGTCCCCCCTGGCTGGGCGCCTGTGACCGGTGACCCCTCCACCACCCACCCCGCCTCCCTCCGGCCCCCGCTCCGACACCTGGCTTGCTCCGACCCCCCCCGCCCCCCGACAGCAGCACAGCAGCCGGAGAGCCAAGAGTGTAGAGGACGACGCTGAGGGCCACCTCATCTACCACGTCGGGGACTGGCTACAAGAGCGATGTACAAGCCAAATCGTAACAATCCTATAGCCTGTAATGGTCCCATAGCCATCCTAACGTCCTGAGCCAACCCAAGCCACAGCCTCTTTTGCCTTTTCTCAGTGGTGTTGTTTATCTGGGTGGTTTGAGTTGCTGTTGAGAATTGACCTCTGCTGTCCACTCCCAGCTCTCATGGCCCCTGGGTTAAAGGTGGTGGGAATCACGCAGGGGTTTTCTTCCCCTGTGACCATCTGTATCTGTTCCCCCTTCCTTCATCTCCTCACCCCAGATTGCTGTGCCCTTTTTTCTTCAAACTGAACTCATTCCCCACCCTTTCTTCCCCCTTTCTCCCCCACCCTGCTTTTTTCATTTCAGATGAAATTGTAAGCACCTTGGGAGAGGGGACCTTCGGCCGAGTTGTACAGTGTGTTGACCATCGCAGGTAAATGTCAGCCCATTCCAGACTCCACACCTGCTAGCCATAAAGAGGTAGTGAGGGTTATCTGGGGCTTTTTTTGGTTAATGAGCCAAAGATAGGATTTCTTAATCCCCATGCAGCCCTGTTCATTCTTAGATATTCTTGAGATTCCAGCAAAAGCCTTTCCTGCCATCCTGTAGGGGTGGGGCTCGGGTTGCCCTGAAGATCATTAAAAATGTGGAAAAGTACAAGGAAGCAGCTCGCCTAGAAATCAATGTGCTGGAGAAAATCAATGAGAAGGACCCTGACAACAAGAAGTAAGCGGTGCTGGAATATGTGGGGCATCTGAGAGGCTACACCTCAAGACGGGAAAACCTTCCCAACATGGACTAGACAGGCAGAGGAGTTGTAGACTGTCTCATCTTCTGTTCATCATCGTAGAGTAGTAGAACATTACTGTTACTGAAAGGAAGGAAGGAGGGGCAGGAAGGGAGGGTCTGTGACATTCTGTAATCCATTCCCCTTGTTCTGAGGACAGTTAGATTGCTCTGCAGTTGAACTCCAACTCAGGATGACCTTTGTAGGAATGTGCCCTGGAAATGGCCCTAAGACTGAGAATCAACATTTTTCATCAAAAAAGTACTTTAAATTTTAATAGAACTATGCTGATGAAGTTGCAGGTGTTTATGTGTAGTCTTTCTGTTCACACACATTGCATAATGTAAAATTTAAGAGGATTACTGAAAGACATAAGTAGGTGTAAACATGGGCCCAGAGATGGCTGATGGTGAGTGAATTTCAAGAGCGGGAGCTGGGGTCGTGTTGATGGAGTGGCAGTTTGACAATTCAGGGTCCACACTGGAGCCTGGCACTCAGCAGCTCCTGTTTAACTATTTGAAATGTTGCAGGAAAATGGTTTGAAGTTTGTCAAGTAGTACTTCTCTTCCTGGGTCTGCCAGAAAGGCCATTCTGTAGTTGAACTGAATTTTCTTGGTGATAATAGCTGGCATGTTTTTATCCAAGTATGTGCAGTCAGCAGCAGTAGTCCTTCTTTGTTGGAGGGGTGGTGGACAGATGGGAGCTCATCAGACATCCCCCTTCCATCTCTTTTCCCAGCCTCTGTGTCCAGATGTTTGACTGGTTTGACTACCATGGCCACATGTGTATCTCCTTTGAGCTTCTGGGCCTTAGCACCTTCGATTTCCTCAAAGACAACAACTACCTGCCCTACCCCATCCACCAAGTGCGCCACATGGCCTTCCAGCTGTGCCAGGCCGTCAAGTGTGAGTGGGGTGGGCCGGGGCGGACTCGGGGCAGCCCTTCCTCCACTGGACCTCTCTGGTCTCAGTTGTACACTGGTGAAGCCCCTAAACAGTCGACTCGATAATCTGCAGTTCTTCTATTCACTGTCGTGTTGGCATCTCTTCCTCTTCTGACTTAACTCCTTCACTGTTGTCATCACTGATGGCTTCTCCTCCACGTTCAACCTAGCAGGAGCTAGAAAAGAAAGCATTTGAAGTCAGAGCTCTTAATTACCTCTCTTTTTCTTCGCTCCCCTTTGGGAAAGTCAGTCAGGCACTAAGCACAAGGAGACAGACAGAGTCCTCGAGCTAGAGGTTTGCATTCATCTGGAGTTGAGGTGCCCTCTGCTCTCAGCAAGCCACCTGGGAGCAGGGGGTAGCCAAGGCTCCAGGTTGAGAATTCAGACTAGTACATACATCCTCCTCAGTCATCAGAATAATACAGTTTCACAGAAGTAAATTCACAGGAGTCAGATAGACACACGTTAAAGCACAAAGATATAACTCATAGGGACTTCTGTGATAGTCCACTGGTTAAGACTCCACGCTCTGTTGCAGGGTTCAGCCCTTGGTTAGGGAAGTAAGATCCCTGCATATCACGAGGTGTGACCAGGGGAAGGAAAAAACCATAGCAAACCATCTTTATACATTGCTTGAGAAATATATATATAACTATGTTAATAAGCGTAGAGTTTGTTAGACTAGGCATTTCATTTGGAAGTAGAGCAGAAAGCAGCCAAGTGCTTCCGGACCTGCCTCCTCACCAGCTTTGAGCTAGGTGACCAAGCTTGGGGTCAGCTGGTAGTAGGTAATTCTGGCCACCTGGACCAACCCTGACCTGGCCTTCTCCTCTGCAGTCCTCCATGATAACAAGCTGACACATACGGACCTCAAGCCTGAAAATATTCTGTTTGTGAATTCGGACTATGAGCTCACCTACAACCTAGAGAAGGTAAGGTGGACAGGGTCTGTCCCTTGGCCAGTGCGCTCAGGTGGCCATCGCCACTTTGCCTTTCTCTTAGCCCTTTTTGTCCTCCCTTTTACTTTTTTCTCCCACACTTTCTGCTCTGGCTCTGAAAAAAACGGAATACCAAAATAGATGGAAAGGGAAAGATTTAAGATTTAGATTCAAAGAGAATTTGGAAGCAGAACTTCAGTTAACTTTCCTGTATAATGAAAATGCTTACAAGGTTCTTGGTTTGGTTTCTTTTCTGTAAGGAAAGCTCAGCTCTGTTGACTAACTGGAGATCAAGGGGATCTCAGCTAAGGAAGCTATTCCTCACTTTGCTATCTGCTATATATTATCGAAAAACTGTATACCAGTCACTTAGGTATACTCTTCAGATGCATGCTATTCTATAGTTACTCCTAAATCCTCTTTCTCCCCCATTCCTAAAGTAATCTGATGGATATGGGGGAGGCTGTAAAAGCAGAAGACGTGTGGGAGCAGGCAGGAGGTCAGAGTTGGTTTTTTAAGGCTCAGAAGCACTTTAGAGAATAGCAGCAGAATCTTGGTCTGTTTTTTCTCTCAGTCTCGGTGCAGAGGTTCATGTTTTTCCTGCTTTGCCTCCTAGAAGCGGGATGAGCGCAGTGTGAAGAGCACAGCTGTGCGGGTAGTAGACTTTGGCAGTGCCACCTTCGACCATGAGCACCATAGTACCATTGTCTCCACCCGCCATTATCGAGCGCCAGAGGTCATTCTTGGTAAGAGGGGGAAGGACAATCTTGTCCAAGTATGTGAGGTGGTATGGTGGTGAGGGGGGCCCCGAGCCTCATAATACCTTTCCTTCCCATCCTTACCTAGAGTTGGGCTGGTCTCAGCCTTGTGATGTGTGGAGTATAGGCTGTATCATCTTCGAATACTATGTTGGCTTCACCCTCTTCCAAGTAAGTGGTTGGGTGTCTTGTGAGACCACCAGGCATTCTTCTACCTGATTTCCTTCTCTGCTGAGAATCTGCCTGCTCATTCCTCCACATTGTTTAGCTTCCTAACAGCTAGACCCCAGTATCCCTTCTCAGTCCCTTGCTCAGTTCTGTCTTTGTTTCCCAGACCCATGACAACAGAGAGCATCTAGCCATGATGGAAAGGATCTTGGGTCCCATCCCTTCCCGGATGATCCGAAAGACAAGGTGAACCTGGAGTGGGAGGAATGTAACCCTTCTCCTTTTCTCGCCACAGAATTGGTCTCTATCACGTTTTCTTTTGTCTTCAACACCTGGCTTGCCCTCAGCTACTTTCAGATGGGAGAAATCCCATAACAAGAGGAACCTCCTGATTCCTTAACTTCCCCCTTCCCCTCTAGGAAGCAGAAATATTTTTATCGGGGTCGCCTGGATTGGGATGAGAACACATCAGCTGGGCGCTACGTTCGAGAAAACTGCAAACCACTTCGGGTGAGCCGGACTGGGAGTGAATAGTGCCCACCACCCAGAGGTCCCTTCCTTCTTAAGGTGTTTTGCCCCTGGAATGCCTTTCACAAGCAAAGAGTTAGGAAACAAGGGGAGGAAAACTGAAAGAAGACGTCTTGTTGATAGGAGAGAAAGGGAGTGGTTTTATGGAAGGAATGAGGTTAGACAGCCATTTATTTCTTGAGCCAACCAGAGAAAATAAACTGCCTTTGAAGAGCTTACATTTTATTGAGCTAAAGAAGATTCATGAAGTTGTCAAGGATAAAAATAAGTAGAACTTTCAGAGAGTATGAAGGAATAATTGTGCTAGTGGGAAGGCAGGTTGAGCTGTAACATCAGAAATGGCCCTGGTGTGGTCCTAGTCAAGTAGCATCATATGGTCACGAGCAGAGCCTTGGTCCTTGAGGATTGAAAGCTAGGGCCTTGAAGAAGGCGGGGCTTACAAGGCACCGTGCCTCACCTTTTTCCTGCCCTCCACCACCAGCGGTATTTGACCTCAGAGGCAGAGGAACACCACCAGCTCTTCGATCTGATTGAAAGCATGCTAGAGTATGAACCTGCCAAGCGGCTGACCTTGGGCGAAGCCCTTCAACACCCTTTCTTCGCCCGCCTTCGGGCTGAGCCACCTAACGCCAAGTTGTGGGACTCCAGTCGAGATATCAGTCGGTGACGATCTGTCCCTGGGCACCCCTGTGTCTCTTAACAGCAGTGGGTGTCCAGTCCAGGACACTGGTGCTTTTTTATACAAGAGAACAGAGCCGGAGCTCACTCCTTCCTCCTGGCTCCCTATGTACCTGTGAATATGTGAAATAGTGTAAATATGAAAGAACTTGTACCACCGCTTCAACCCCTGCCTTGTACATAATGCTATTCCATCTCACACTCTTCCCACCCTCACCTGCCCCTTCAACAGCTGAGTTGGATCTGGGCAGAATGAGGTAACCAGAAGGCATCTACACCATGTTTTATAAGGAATTTTGTACAGTCTTTGTGAAATAAAATGATGTGCTTCACCCGACCCCCATCCCTGGAGTTTGAGGTTTGGAGGTGCTGGGGTGGTGGGATGATTAGATTGGCAACGAAGGGAGTCCCATCTTACCCTTCAAAATTAACCTCAGGCTACCAGTTTATCTGAGCGATGGGTGGGTAACATTTGACTGTAAGAAAGGGTTGTAAAGTTAGCACATATTTGATCTGGAATAATGAGGTTTGGGAAAGAGGTTCGGTTAGTATAGCTGGGCCCCAGGGTAGGGTCAGAAATGCAGATAAAAAACTTCCTGAACTGGGCTCCTGGGATACCGCCACCACCGGTCTGAGGACTCCCATCATACTTCTCTTGCGAAGGCTAGGACGGATCGCGATTCTAACGCGAGGCCTACTGGGATGTGTAGTTCGTTAATCGAAGGAAGTTACGTCGGGAAGGGGCGGTACTTGGCTACTGAGACAGAGTTAGAGATGTCACGTGGGGTACTTCCTTCTTTTCCTTTATTCGAGACGCAGGCGCAACTCGCTGCTGCTGCGGGGATCCTTGTGACCCTTCCGGTCGGTACAACCAATCCGTGCACGGGGAAGCGGGGCGGACCGAGAAGAGCGGAGCGGAGGGAGCTCTGAGAGCCGCTGCCGCCGCCACTGCCGCGGCAGGGGCGTGGAGGGCAGGGGGCGGCCCAAGCCGAAGTTGCAAACATGGCTCAAGGCAGAGACGGTGGAAACCCTTTCGCCGAGCCCGGCGAGCTTGACAACCCCTTTCAGGTGACTTGCGCCGGCCTCTTTTAGGCGGCTGGGGTGGTTTCTCGGTTCTAGAGGGTCGGGCTAACTTGTATTCCTGTTCGTGACATTTGATCCGAGAAAGGGCCGCCACGTGGGTGTGACGACGACTCCAAACCAGTGAGCATCCTTGGGGGGCGGGCCCTGCCCCTTAAGGCGCTGGTACTGGTAGTGTGGGGTGAAAGGTTGGGGGCAGATACATTGGGACAACAGCGTGGCCCCAAGCTGCAGTTCTTGGAGCCACAGCAATTGAGAAGAGGCCCCTATGAGTTCCCGCAGAGGCACCAGGTGCCAACTGAGCCGCAGTTCTCTGCCCACAGGACCCAGCTGTGATCCAGCATCGACCCAGCACGCACTATGCTACTCTTGACGTCTACAACCCTTTTGAGACCCGGGAGGTGAGATTCTGGAGAGCACAGGAAGCCCGGGAAGGGTAGGGTATGCCAACAAGGCCACTGTGTTGAGGTCCAGGGGACTTTTCTGCACGCAAAAGAAGGAAGAAGCACCGTGATCTTGGCTCCCTGGAAGAGGCCAGTCTGCCATGGGATGCCTAACCCATCTAAAGACATCAAGGCCAGAGATCTCAGTTTGAGTTCTAAATGTCAGTCTTGGGATTACCTGGATTCTATCAGGGCCTGATGAAGACCCTGTCTGGGGAGGCTTTTTTAAAGATGAAAAGGGATGGGCTTGGTTGGAGTTGAGAAAACAAAGTATGCTTAGGTACACAATTAGAAAGCAAGGGATGAAGAAAACTAGACCTGGTTGTCTCACTGGAATATAAAAATGTAAGAGTTTTTTAAAAGTTTAAGGAGGTTGATTTCGTAGATGAGTGCTTTGAATCTTGGCTAAGGAACTTGATGTGAGGGTAGCTGGAAGTTATTAGAGAGTTCTATGATATAAACACAATAATTAGCTTTCTAATTGGGGGAAGGGCTGCCACTTTAGGTAATGAGTTTTAGGTCTAAAGGTATTCAAGTAGACTCTAGCCTCCTGTGTTATGGGGGACTAGATGACGCTTAAGGTCTTTTCCAAACTCAACAGCCACCACCAAGCTATGAGCCTCCTGCCCCTGTTCCGATAGCTCCACCCTCAGCTCCACCCTTGCAGTCCTCAAGAAAACTCAGCCCCACAGAACCCAAGAACTATGGCTCCTACAGCACCCAGGTAGGGGGGCGTATAGGTAGGGGTATGGGGAGAGGGCATCCCTGTGGTTCAGGACTCACATTTCCGGCTGCTCTTACTGGGCAGGCTTCAACTGCAGCAGCCACAGCTGAGCTGCTAAAGAAACAGGAGGAGCTCAACCGAAAGGCAGAGGAGTTGGACCGAAGGGAGCGAGAACTCCAGCATGCTGCCCTGGGCAGCACAGCTAGTAAGTGGATCCTTGATGGGGTCGCGGAGGGCATCTGACAGCTTTGAAGTCTCAAAAAAGGAGCTCAGAGCATGGGCACTGGAGCCAGATTGCAGAGTTTGAATTTGGGTGCAGTGGCTTATTAAGGATGAGCTCTTAGGCAAGTTACTTAATCTTGAGTGCCTCAGGTTCCTTACTTGTAAAATGAGAATAATGTTTGTACCTGTTTAACAGGATTGTTGTGAGGTTAAAGTTACATAGATAACTATATAGTTATATAGATGCCCAAATCCTGGGCATAGTGGTTAGAAGTTATAAGCCATAGTAAACAAAAGTCATAATAAACACTACTAATATAATTTTTCCTATTTGCTCTTGTCTTCCTGAACTCTCGAATTGGAAATAGAAAATCCAGGGGTAAAAGGAAGGGGGAGTGATTTGTTGGTCTCTGTCTTACTAGTGGGACCCTCCTGCTCTTTTTGTGCCTTACAGCTCGACAGAACAATTGGCCTCCTCTACCTTCTTTTTGCCCAGTTCAGCCCTGCTTTTTCCAGGACATCTCCATGGAGATCCCCCAAGAATTTCAGAAGACAGTATCCACCATGTACTACCTCTGGATGTGTGAGTAGTCAGAAACCTTTTTGAAAGAAAAGTATGGGCAGTAAGTTGTACATCATTCCTTTTCCTGGAGCTCACTCGCCCAGAACTAGATACTTTGAATGAAGTATCATTGAAGGCTCATTTCTCTGGCATTTTCCGGATTACTCCTTTTACAGTACTCAGAACTTATTCTCCAGTCTTCTAGCAAATGTACGTTCTTGCTCTCTCCCCCTTCTCCTTGTCCATATGCATAAATGTATTCTGGATCCTTTTAAAAGTCTTTGCAAATGGGATGACACATAGTTGAGATTTGCTGGTTGTCTCCCCTGTTGAGGATCCTGTGAAGGTGGAAGCTGCTTTCCTTTCCCTACTCTGCCGCATTCGGTGAGGGTTGTGGGGTGGGTTTCTCGGAGAAGGAGCTCTCACTGACCCATCATCCTGTCCCTCTGACCCTTAGGTAGCACTCTGGCTCTTCTTTTGAATTTTCTTGCCTGCCTGGCCAGCTTCTGTGTGGAGACCAGCAATGGCTCAGGCTTTGGGCTCTCTATCCTCTGGATCCTCCTCTTCACTCCCTGCTCCTTCGTCTGCTGGTATCGCCCCATGTACAAGGCTTTCCGGTAAGAAGGGGCAGTGGGGATGATGGCAGGGAGGGGACTTGGAGGGGCCCCTTTCTGCTCCTACAACCCTGATTCTTTGCCTACACTTCCCATTCTTTTCTCTTTGCAGGAGTGACAGTTCATTCAATTTCTTCGTTTTCTTCTTCATTTTCTTCGTCCAGGATGTTCTGTTTGTCCTCCAGGCCATTGGCATCCCAGGTTGGGGGTTCAGGTCTGTGAGACTGCAATTTACGCTAACCCCTTCCTCCCACTCTTTCTGATCAAGTCAGCATTGGGTACTGGAGTTGTTCAGAAAAAGGAACTGTGGTTTTAATCCTTGGGAGATGCTGGTTTAATAGGGGTACAGGACACCGTCCATGATAGAGAGCTCAGACAGTACTGTCAACAGACAGATTAAGGGAAAGCTGGCTGGACATGCTCAGTCTGAGGAGGCTTCCTGGAGGAGACATGTTTACACATGTTGAAGAGGAAGCATCCTCAACAGAAAGGTCTGTTTGGAGTGAGGATGTCTGGAAGAGCTTGGAGAGCTAGGATGGTTCAGAAGCTGAGATTAAACTAGTTTGGGACTGTAGTGCATGGCAAGTTGCCAGACCCACAGGGAAACGGCCCCTGGTTTGATGAAGACGGGACCAGTGGAGAAGCTGGAAGGACTGGGACCTAACTGAACAGTTATCCTCACTTCCGTGTATTTTCTCCTCCTTACAGTGGCTGGATCTCTGCCCTGGTGGTGCTGAAGGTCAACACAGCTGTAGCTGTACTCATGCTGCTGGTTGCCCTGTTCTTCACTGGCATTGCTGTGCTGGGAATTGTTATGCTGAAGCGGGTGAGGGGCTGTAGGTGGGGCCTGGAGAGTGATATCACGTGTCCCTGGGGACTTGACTGGAACATTCAGGAGCAACTGGGGAGGGCCAGGCAGATGGAAGGATTCTCAGCTAATGGACCTGAGCGGCGGAGGGCGGGGGTGGGGGGTTGTAGGGTATGTGTGCGTGTGTGTTGGTAGGGAGCCAGGAAGGAAAAGCTAGAGCTACAGGCTGGTGAGTGGTCGTGATGGTATTAGATTGGAGTGGGATTAACAGTGGCTGGAACATGCTGTAAAGTCTGTGCTTTCTACTTGCAGATCCACTCTTTGTATCGCCGCACAGGTGCCAGCTTTCAGAAGGCCCAGCAAGAGTTTGCAGCTGGTGTCTTCTCCAACCCTGCGGTGCGAACCGCAGCTGCCAATGCAGCCGCTGGGGCTGCAGAAAATGCCTTCCGGGCCCCGTGACCCCTAACTGGGATGCCCTGGCCCTTCCACTGAGGGAGGCGACTAGCCCCCATCCCTGAGGTCTCTGGGACTTTGAGACATCACTGTTTGATGTCTCCACTATAGTACCCCCAATCATACAACCATGACTGCTGAACCTGACTTAAGGGTGTGGGGAGCCCACCGTGACCCAGTCACTGCTTCCCTCCCACCCCTTGATCAGGCCACACTGCTGCCACAACTACACACCCGACCCGCTTCCCTCTGCTGTGCCAAGGCTGTTGCTTCGGTTATTTAAATAAAAAGAAAATGGAACTGGAACACAAATGCCCGTTTCTGGAATTTTAATGGGAACTAGGGCTTACAGAGTCCGGCACGACTGAGCGACTTCACTTTCACTTTTCACTTTCATGCACTGGAGAAGGAAATGGCAACCCACTCCAGTACTCTTGCCTAGAGAATCCCAGTGACGGGGGAGCCTGGTGGGCTGCCGTCTATGGGGTCGCACAGAGTCGGACACGACTGAAGCAACTTAGCAGTATCAGGTCTTACAGAAGATAAAGTGGAGGCGACTGGAGTGGAAGCTGAATTGTGGACTCTGGAGGGAAGGTCGGACCTGGCCTTAGTGTAAATGGAGAGCTGTGGCGGCGGGACAGCAGAGCCCACTGGCTGGCGCAGGAAGTGGGAGGGAAGTCCCCGGTTGGGCGTGGAATCGCGGAGCTGCCAGGGAACTCCGCTCTCCACCCCGCTCCTTTAATGACTTTCTCCTTTAAGAAAGAGCCGCTACCTCTGCTGGGAACGCAGCGGCCGAGGGGCGTGAGAGGCTGGGCGGGGCCCAAGTAGGCGCCGAAAGCTTTAGCTCGGGCCCTGCGGGGCCGGAGCTCCGCGCCAGACCAGCGGGGGCGGGCAGCTCGCCCGGCCGTCCGCCCCATCCCTCTCCGTCCCTCCCCCTTCCTCTCCCCCTCCCTCTCCCCCCAGGGTCTCCGACTGGGACTACAACTCCCGGGGTGCACCGCGCTCGCCCTCGTACCACGCCCCTCCTCCCGCACCATCTCATCCCCCATCCCCCGTCTCCAGTCCTGGACCTGCTGCAGCCTGAGCTAGGGGAGCAGGAGCATGGTGGGAAGGGGAGTGGGGCTGGCGACCCTGGAGACGGTGGCGCCGCAGCCTCTCCCCACCAGGCGGCCTCGGATCCAACTGGACACTCTGAAGGCACACCGACCGCGCCTCTAGAGTCACCCCACGCCGACCCGACCCTCTTCTCTAGACTTCTTTCCCATCCTTCTCGCCTTTTACCCTCCCACCCTTCCCGGTTCTGGAACGTCTCCCTCTCTTCACTCCCGGACCGGCTCTTTTCGGCGCCCCTCTTCCCTAGGGAGATGCGATGAGCCGGTGCCCCCGCGTCCTCATCGCCGTAACGGGCACGGTGCCCGTCCAGTACCCGTGGTGGGGAGGGAGCACTCCGCGGCCCCTCCGTGAGGCCTCCCCCTTGGACTCCCCCCCAGCTGGAGTCCCTGGGCCATGCCTCAGGGGACCCAGCCAGGGGGTGGGCTCTAGAGGGAGGGGGGTGGAGAGGAGGAAGGACGAGGCCTTGGGCACCTCTGAGATGCTCCCAAGCGCCAGGGGGTGCCGAGCAAGGCTCAGGCAACCGGGCGGCAGGCATGATGCCCTCGCCTAGCGATTCCAGCCGCTCGCTAACTAGCCGGCCCAGCACTCGGGGCCTTACACACCTCCGCCTCCACCGACCCTGGCTACAGGCCCTGCTCACGCTGGGGCTGGCTCAGGTGCTCCTGGGCGTCCTGGTGGTCACCTTCAGCATGGTGGCCTCCTCCATCACCACCACTGAGAGCGTCAAGAGATCCTGCCCGTCTTGGGCTGGGTTCTCGGTGAGTTGGGTGCAGTTGTTGGGTGGGGGAGGCTCCTTGGGCCCCACCCCTCAACACCAGCTGCCAGTCCAAATCCTGGCCTCTCCTGGTCCTCTTACTCCTTACAGAGCTGGGTACACCCTGTGGTGCGGGGCTCACCCAGGTGCCTCCCCTTCATGCTGAGCCTGTGCCCGCTTTATCCCCAGCTGGCGTTTTCCGGGGTTGTTGGCATCGTGTCTTGGAAGCGGCCGTTCACTCTAGTGGTAGGTGCCAGGGTCTGATGCCCACTGGGAGGCAGGTGCCTAGCACCTGAGGGGATGCCCATTTATGTCCCCAAGAAGGGAACTGACCCTTCCATTCATGTTGACCAGGCATAAAAGCCTGTGCATGAGAGTGGCTCCCTTTGTGGTAGAGGGTATTTTGGGGGTCTCAGCCCTGAGTCTATGCCCTCTTTTCCCCAGATCTCCTTCTTCTCCTTGCTTTCGGTGCTCTGTGTCATGCTCAGCATGGCCGGCTCTGTTCTCTCCTGTAAAAACGCTCAGCTGGCCCGAGACTTCCAAGAATGCAACTTGGTGAGATCTGAGGAGGGAAAGCCTGAGTGTGCTAGTTGGGGGAGGTGTGTGGAACAGCTCGGCTTGTCCGGGCTCAGCCTGCCTCACTCTCTCCACTCTCACTCAGGATGGGAAGGTCTGCGTGTGCTGCCCCTCTGTTCGTCTTCTTAGGCCCTGTCCAGAGTCGGGGCAGGAACTGAAAATTGCTCTTAACTCCACCTGTGATGAAGCCCGAGGGGCCCTCAAGGTGAGCATGCACCCCATCTCCACCATTCCTTTCCCTCCCACCATCTTCCTGGCTCTGGCTCGCACTCTTGTGTCTCCTCCTGAGTCCTCACAGGCCCTGAATATGTGGGACTTACTGCACCCTAGGCTCCTCTCACATTCCTCTCTCTCGCCTTCCCCAGAACTTACTCTTCAGCGTCTGTGGGCTCACCATATGTGCCGCCATAATCTGTACCCTCTCTGCCATTGTCTGCTGCATCCAGATCTTCTCCCTGGACCTTGTGCACACGGTGAGTGGGAAGCTGGGGTCAAGGCCAAGAAGGTAGGCTGGGGGCAGGGGTGTTTGTGTGCTGGGACTGGTCTTGGGGGGAGGGAATGGCTGCAGCTCTGGCTTTTGAGCACCAGGGGCTGTGGCTCACCTAATAGGCATGTTGACTGTAGGAATATTTAAGAGGGAGGGTGAGAAGGGGAATCACTGGGAGTAACAGAAATGTGTGATGTCAGCCCCAGGGCATTGGAGAATGGGACTAAAAGTTGGGCAGAGTCCAGAAGGTCTTAGATGGGGGCAGGGATAACGGGTTGATGGGCTGGTGGGGACAGAACAGAGAGTGATTCTGGGTGCAGAAGAGTCCATTAAGAGGAGGAGTTTCTAGATAGGCAGGGTAAGAGGTGAAGGTCCTCAGCTGGGGCAGTTAGAAGAGGAACCTGTTCTGGCAAAGGAAGGGGCCAGAACTGAGCTTCTTGGAGGGGGCAGGGTCAGAAAATGTAGAGGAGAGAGGAATGTGGGAATCAAGGAGCTGTGTTCCCAGAATCCAAGCTTGCTGACCTGCTTGCTCCCCAGCAGTTGGCGCCTGAACGCTCAGTCTCAGGCCCTTTGGGGCCTCTGGGCTGTACCTCCTCGCCCCCAGACCCTCTCCTGCACACCATGCTGGACCTGGAGGAATTTGTACCACCCGTGCCCCCGCCACCGTACTACCCCCCCGAGTATACCTGCAGCTCAGAAACAGATGCGCAGAGGTGAGGCCAAGCAGAGTCCTATTGGGGGAACTAAGGAAGGAGACTGGGGCTGGGGCCAGATTGGTGGGGAGGGATCTTTTCAGAATAGTTCTTTTCCAGGCTTTGACCCTTTCCCTCCTTCTGCCAGCATCACCTACAATGGCTCCATGGACAGCCCAGTGCCCTTATACCCTACTGATTGCCCCCCTTCTTATGAGGCCGTCATGGGGCTACGAGGAGACAGTCAGGTGAGAGCAGGGCTTGGTGCAGGCTGGGGAGTCCAAGATAGAGCCTGAAAATCTGAGTGAGCTGCTGGTACTGGATAAAGATAATACTAGTTCTCGTGATCTAAAGCACTAGAACATCCACTGTCTCTTTGATCTGCCTGAGAAGGTAGTGAGGTGGGTGGGGTAAGAACGATTATTTCCATTTTACAGACGTGGAAACTGAGGCCCACATAAAGTGACTTGGACCAAGTGACAAAGCTGGACTGGAATCTAGGTCTCCAGAGCTCTGTCAAGCCTATGGGGTGGCCATGTCGGTGTGCAGGGCTGGATGCTTGACCCTTGTGTCTTCTGCAGGCCACTCTGTTTGATCCTCAGCTGCATGATGGCTCCTGCATCTGCGAGCGAGTGGCCTCCATTGTAGACGGTGAGCAGAAAGTGGGGAGGGTGGACCAAGACCGACGCCTGGGATAGCTGAGCTGGTGGGGGGCAGGGCAGAAATTAGACGGAGTTGGTGGTTGAGTGACAAGCGAGGGTTGGGTTTTCCTGGAATCCTGGACTTAGTGGTCTCCTCTGAGGTAACACTGGAGGCAGGCTGGCCCCCAAAGGGCTTGCCCTGAGGAAAGAGGCGCTGCCTCGCCTGGCCAGGCTGATGCTACCCAGCCGCCCCTACTGCCCACAGTGTCCATGGACAGCGGGTCTCTGGTGCTGTCTGCCATTGGCGACCTCCCGGGGGGCTCCAGCCCATCGGAGGACTCGTGCCTGCTGGAGTTGCAGGGCTCCGTGCGCTCCGTTGACTACGTGCTCTTCCGCTCTATTCAGCGCAGCCGCGCTGGCTACTGCCTCAGCCTGGACTGCGGCCTTCGGGGCCCCTTCGAGGACAGCCCCCTTCCCCGGCGGCCCCCAAGGGCAGCCCGCTCCTATTCCTGCTCTGCCCCCGAAGCCCCACCCCCACTGGGTGCCCCCACAGCGGCCCGCAGCTGCCACCGGCTGGAGGGCTGGCCGCCTTGGGTGGGACCCTGCTTCCCCGAGCTGAGGCGGCGGGTCCCCCGGGGAGGCAGCCGGCCAGCTGCGGCCCCTTCCCCCCGAGCCCCGGCCCGCCGCTTCAGCGATAGCTCAGGTTCCCTCACCCCACCGGGGCACCGGCCTCCTCACCCGGCTCCCCCACCACCGCTGCTGCTGCCACGGTCCCACAGTGACCCAGGCATCACCACCTCCAGCAACACTGGTGAGCCCCCACAAGGTTCAGGAAAGGGTAGGCACTGGGAGTGAGAGGGCCAATGATGCCCGCCAGGATTTGGGACATTACTGGGGTTTCTGAGGAGGCAGAAATTCTGGTTCACACCTGCATCAGACACTTATGTCACCTGTGAAAAACACACCAGTCAGTAGCTTAGTGGTTAAAAAAAGAGGATTTGGTTGTTCGAACCCAGTCTCACAGGCCCCAGCTTGGGTTACCTACTCCTTCCAGCCTCGGTTTCTCACCTGTAAAATGGGTATAATAACAGCACCTCACTGTACATACTGTGGCGTTACTGAGGAGAGATGCAGGTCAGATGCTTCCGCCCTGGCACAGAACATGCTTGTCATTACCATTATGTGCCAGGGACTGGGGAGGATGCAGCAGAGAGTGATGGCACCTTAGTCCCTGATTTGGTGGATTGTTCCATCTAGTTGCTGGCAGACATGGGCAGTGACAATGCCCCCTTGGTTGGGAGTGGGCTGTAGGAGCTGGGCTTGGGTTCTCAGGAGGGCGGTGAGATGGGTGGGGGTGTCTACAGCGCACTCGCAACTCCGTCCTTGTTTCTCTCCCCTCTTCTTCAGCTGAATTCAGGGACCTTTATACCAAAGTGCTTGAGGAAGAAGCTGCTTCCGTTTCCTCTGCAGATACAGGTTAGGCACATTGTTGGTGCCCAAGGGGTGGGGGATAGGGCAGTGCTGCCTGGCCTTTTCTGCACCTCCCATTCCACCCACTCTCCCTCTCTCTCTCTCCAGGGCTCTGCTCTGAAGCCTGCCTCTTCCGTCTAGCCCATTGCCCTTCCCCCAAGTTGCTCCGTGCCCGCTCAGCAGAGAAGCGGCGCCCTGTGCCCACCTTCCAGAAGGTCCCCCTGCCCTCGGGCCCTGCACCAGCCCACTCCCTGGGGGACCTGAAGGGCAGCTGGCCAGGCCGGGGCCTGGTCACCCGTTTCCTCCAGATGTCCAGGAAGGCCCCAGATCCCAATGGGAATGGAGCCCATGGGCATAAACAGGTAGAGTCAGGGGAGCCAAGGAAGACACCCAGGAAAGCCTGGAACTTCGAGTTAGGGGCCACACTGATGCTCTCTCCTGTGGCCCCATCTAGGTGCCCCGGAGCCCCTGCGGCCGGCCAGGCCAAGAGAGCCTCCACCTTCGCAGCTGCGGCGACCTGAGCTCCGGCTCCTCCCTGAGGCGTCTCCTGTCCGGCCGCAGGCTGGAGCGTGCTACCCGTCCCCACAGCCTCAGCCTCAATGGGGGCAGCCGGGAGACTGGGCTCTGACCCAGGTGTCCTCCAACACTGAACAGATCCAGATGAATGCTGGGGCCACAGTAGCCCTCAGCACCTCTTGCACTGGCTGACGCACAGAGAAACCTGCTGAACAGTCCCAGAAGTATCCATTTCCCTCCTACCTCTAGGGGCTCCTGCTGCTTGCCTCCGCCGTCTGACCTGGGAGAGTTCCTGTCCTGTGCTGCATGGGTGTTCAGGTTCTGGGGGGCATGCCTGTGCTTCCGGTGCTGGAGGAGGAAAATAAAGTCCAGTTCCTCCAGCGTGACAGTAACTCTGATTCACCAGGGGTTGTGGCCAGGGCACAGGCATGTCCCGGTTGTTTAAGCATAGGGGGCTGTATGCCTGTGCAATGGGGTGGTGAGGCATGAAGGGTCAGAAAAATCAGGCTGGCCTCTCAGCTCTACCACTTCTAACTGCATGACCTTGGGCAAGTTATTTAACCTCAACTGCCTGATCCATAGAACATTGTAAGGACGAAACTTTGTAAAGCTCTTAACACACTAAGCCTTCAATAAATTTCAGTTTTTCCCTTCTCTTCTGGATCATTCTTTATCACCATTGAGATTTGTGCTAGCATCTCTCTTCGTTATGAAAACTCTCAAGATACCAATATCTATTTCCAGCTACCACACAGTATCTCTTCCCCTTTTCATAGCCAAACATTTTTTCTCTTCCTTCCTTCTACTCAAACATCCATTCTCTCCTCGCCCATCAGGCTCCTTCCCCTCCCTCTCCCTAGGCACTGCTCTTGAAACAGATTTTTCGGTAACCAAAAGAAGTATCAGACCCAGTGGCCATTTCTCTGCTTGCATGCATTTCACTTGACCTCTAAGAAGCATTTAACCCACGTAATCAGCATCTTTTCTCTTGAATTTTCCCCTTTCTTGTCTTTAAAGACATCACATTGTTGTTGTTTAGTTGCTAAGCTGTGTTTGACTCTTTTGAGACCCCCATGGACTGTAGCCCACCAGGCTCCTCTGTCCATGGGACTTCACAGGCAAGAATACTGGAGTGGGTTGCCATTTGCTTCTCCAGGGGATCTTCCCAAACCCGGGATGGAACCTGAGTCTCCTGCATTGACAGGCAGATTCTTTACCACTGAGCCACCAGGGAAGCCCAGAGACATCATACTCTTCTATATTTCCTCCTCCTTTGCTGTCATGGTATCATTTGTCAGCATTCACACCTCTGCCTAGCTGATTAACACTGGAGAGCCCTAGGGCTCTCCCCTTGGCCCTCTTCTTT
This sequence comes from Bos javanicus, assembly GCF_032452875.1. NCBI lineage: Eukaryota > Metazoa > Chordata > Mammalia > Artiodactyla > Bovidae > Bos > Bos javanicus. Next base: position 15,546,497 of record NC_083870.1, read on the forward strand.
TCTCTACCTCCACTTTGTCTGTAGGTAGCCCTACAAGATCCATGGCTTTCACTGCCATCTATGTGTTCATGGATAATTCTCTCCTTTACCTCTCCATGAGCTCCAACCTCCAATGTGACATCTCTCCTTGGATATTTCATGGGTGTCTCAGACTCAACATGGCCACAATGGAACTCTTGATTCCCAACCCTTGTGCCTGTTCCTCTCCAAACATTCTTCTCTTAATACGTGGCACCACCACTCACCCCCTGCACTTTCCATAAGCATAGGAATTACCCTCATTTCTTATTTCTCATCTGGCATGTCCAGTCTTACCCTAAACTCTTCCATGTCTCACCAGCTACCTAGCCCTAGTCACCACCCTCTCTCCTTGCCTCTTAATTGATCTATTTCCATTCTTCCCACAATCCACTCTCCAGTCAGCAAAGTGGTAAGGAATCATGTCATATTAAAGTTCTGCCTAAATGTAATGGCTTCCCATTGTATTTAGGATGATCTCCAAACTCCTTATGAAACTATGGTCAGGTACAACCTGGTCCACTCAAACTGCCATTGTGCAAGAGACCACCAGCCAGCTCTTCACCAACACGAAACTCTGCCCTATAGCTGTTGCTTTCACCTAATTCGAGAGTCTTAGTTCAATATTCATCTTCTCGTTGAGCACTTCGCATTCTATCATACTGCCCTGTTGTTTTGAATACTTAATTGCTATCTCAAATTATCTTGTTTGTGTCGTCCCATAGAATGCAAACTCCTATGAGCAGGGGGTTGCTCACTGCACTTGGTCTAACACTTACTAGGTCCTCAACAAACTCATTAAGTTACTAAAAGCATGAGGTCTTGTAAACAGCTTCGGGACCCTATGACTTTGGGGGTAGTAGTGGGGCCCTCAGGAGAGAGGGGGTAGGGAGGGGGCACTGCCCATAGATGGCGTCAGGCTGCAAGGCTTCTTGAATAATTCACCATCATAACAACCCAGCTTCAGGGAAAGAGGGTTAGGGCGCGGCCAGAACGACAAAATGAGATAGGAGGGAGTGGAGATTGGGGTTCCCAACGGGGCAATTTCTGGGCACTAAATGTTCCCTATCCCGAGACTCCCAAAGGAGGAAACTCAAGAGTACAGCTCAGCTTCCAGTGACTCGGACTCACTGAAGGAAAGCAACCTCCCCCATCCATTAGGGTGTGCTGGCGAGTATATACGGAGGCGCATGCGCGCTTCTTGCTTCCCGCGCCCCCTTTCCAAATAGACCCCGAATACGCTTGCGCCATATTTGGGCTACGGCTGGTCAGCGGAAACAGTCCGTCCTCAGCACTACCAATAAGACGTGCGGAAAGTGCCTGCGTCCCGCCTCCTGAAGATTACGGGTCTCCCTTCCCGAGCGAGGCCCCGGTCCCGCCCAATCGGCCCTGCGCGCCTTGCGGCTGCGCGTGGTGAGGCGCACCCTGCCTCGGCTGAGCCCTGTTCTTCAGCCCCGCCTACCAGCTTTACAGGCTGCTCTGGGATTTCCTTTCGCCTCCGGTTGGGGCTGCTGTTTCGCTTCACCGACGGTAGGCGTAATGGATTTTGCACTGCTTAGATCTTAACTCTCCCTTCCCTGCATCTGCAGCTCACCTTTTTATCAGCACTGTTATCATTAGTTGTAGGGATGGTCGTGTTTTACTAATGATGAAGAGGGGGAAAATCTTCAAATCCTCTTCTACTCACTTGCATTTTTGAGGGCTGGAATGGGGAAGAGTTCTGTATAATTTATCCATTCTTCAATCATCCGACAAATGTTCAGTGAGCACAGCACTAGCGCAGCGTGCTGTGCTCCCTACTGGCGATACACATTGACCCCTGCTCTATTAGGCTTTGGCATGGACAGATCAACAGACAAAGGAGTTAGGCCACTGGGTGCTATTATTAAGTCATTTTTACAATTAACTGCAAGCAGCAAGAGCTACAAAGGAGATGCGAGATTTGTGAGCTTGTGTTACAGGAGTGGGTGTGTGTGTGACAAAGAGAATTTCTCAGACATAATGACAGGGGCTGAGATCTGAAAGAAAGATGAATAGGCATTAACTAGGCCTGGAGGTGAAGAGTGGTGCAAACTGAAGAAGACTCTGTGAGGATTCTGAGGAGAAAGGATAGAGAACAAGGGGGCCAGTCCATGGCAGGCTGTAATTAGAGATTGGTCCCCGTGCCTTGGCACTTACCCCTTACAGTCTGATTTCTACACAGCAGCCAAAGTGATCTTTTAAAAATATAGACCTGATGGCAGCGCTTCCCTGCACCAAACTGTCCAGTGAATTTCCATCTTGGAATAAAATGCAGACTCCTCACAGTGGCCACGAAGGCCTTACAGAATCTGACCCCCAACCTTTTTCTCTAATTTCACTTCCTGCCACTCCCGCCCTCACTCCCTTTGTCCAGCACTCCCTACCCCTTTGTTTTGTTTAGTAGTGCTCATGGCCATCTGAAGTTCTGTGTTTGTTGTCTATCATCCCCGTAGAACATAAGCTCCACCGGGTCAGGGACTTTATCATCTTATTCATTACTGTATCTAGAACAGTGCCTGGCCCATAGTAGATGCCCAATTATTATTTGTCAAATATGCACATTGGGGAGCACATAGCAGGGGTGCCCTGCGCATTTCAGGGTGTCAGGAGAATGGTACTGATGGTAGAGACATTAAGGCTGAAGACTTACTGATGAAAAAGAGTATTTATTCTTTTTTTTTTTTTTTTTTTAAGAGAGAAGAAAATATCCTAGCTCAGAGCAGAGGCAAGATGGAATGTGGCCTCTTAGGCAAAATGTGATTGGAGCATATAGTCCACACGGAGGGATGAGAAATGAAGCTGAAACAAAGATGCCAGGTCCTGTAAACCCTCTTAAAAAGCAGTATGGAGCCATTGAAGGATTTTAGGAGGGAGAATAGTAGCTTCAGTGTTTGTATTTGAGTTACACCATTGAATGCTTCTTGAAGAATGGATTGGAGGAGAAAAGTAGAGTGTAGGAGGTCAAATGAGAGGTGTTTCAGTAGTTAACAAGAGAAATGATAGGAAGAAGGATTTGAGGAGAGGACAGAATCAGGCACAAGCCCCAGGTTCTTCAAGGAAGAGGTTCTGTTCATCGGGATAGAGAACACAGGAGGAAGAGTGGGTTTGGCTGGAGGAGATGATGCCCTCGTGATGTTGCTGCTGAAGTGTCTGTGAGACTCCAGCAGGAAAGGTCTGGAGGGTAGAGTCATCACAGAGTCCATCTCAAGAGGAGGATTGGGATTGGAAGTGCATATTTTGGAACCAAAAGCAACCAGAAGATAATCAAAGCCATGGGTTGTCTCTGGAGAGAGCGTGACGTATGAGAAGAGAAGGTCTAGGACAAAACCCAAAGGAGCAGACAAAGGAGGCGAAGCCTGCAAAGGAGAAGGAACAGCCAAAGAAGGGAGAGGACCTCCAGAGCAGCAGACTACGAAGTCATAAGAACAAAAGAGAATGCTTCTAGAACAGAGGGGCCGGTGTCAACTGAGGTAGAAGGTACAGTTAGATAAGTGCTGTGTGCTTAGTTGCTCAATTGTGTCTGACTCTGTACTGTAGCCCGCCAGGCTTCTCTGTCCATCAGGATTCTCCAGGCAAGAATCCTGGAGTGGGTTGCCATGCCCTCCTCCAGGAGATCTTCCCAACCCATAGATCGAAACCAGGTCTCCCGCATTGCAAGCGGATTCTTTACCATCTGAACCACCAGGGAATCCCTGGCTGGGCATTATTCACTAGACTTAGCAACAGAGGGATCATCAGTGACCTTGGCAAGAGCAGTTTTGGGGAGCCAAGAGGACCAGCTTTAGCCCGTGCAACGTAAGAAATGGAGAGAAGACTCACCAAGTGTAGCAACTCATCCCAGACGTTTGGCTGTGAGTAATATTACACACATTGTTGCATGAGGTTCTCATAACAACCCATGAGGCAAGAGGTTTGACGATGAGGAAACTGAAGCTCCAAGAAGTCAAGTAACTTCCCAGTATCTCAGTTCTAGTAAGGAATGAAGCAAGGGTTTTAATCCTGTATAATCACTAGGGTGTCCATGTCAAAAACACCCTTCCCCTTCCTTATTGCTTCCTCTTGAGGGAGACAATTGGTGGCAGCTTGAGGGAGCAGGGTGGGAGTAAAGGCCTGGGACCGAAGACTCCTTCCGCTGTACCTGGAGGAAAAAAACAAAGGCTAGATAACAATAACAATAATAATTCCAGCCATCCATATGGAGTTTTACAGTTCACAAGGACCATCTTCTCATACTTTTTTATCGCCAATGAGACTCATGACAGCCTTGCATGGGAGGCTCAGGACAGTGAGGAGTTGTTCAGCATTTGAATCATACTTCCTGTTGCCTCAACCAAATCCCCTCAATTAAGTCTCACTCTGGCTCTAATAGTCCTCTTCAGAGTTAGCTTCATTATTCTGGAAGTTCACCATTCTTTTGCTTCAGATCACACCAAAAACATTCCCTTAAACACTGACAAGCAGGGCCTTAAACAGCGAATGTGGTTAGTAACTTGACTCATTCATTCATTCAGTAAACCTGAGCCCCAATTCTGTGCTTGTCTCTTGAGGAAGAGTTTTAGGTTTCAGAGAAATAGGAACTGTGAAATTTGCCCTGTGGCCATTTAGAAACTCACAGAAGGGACTTCCCTGGTGAAACAGTGGATAGGAGTCTGCCTGCCAATACAGGGGACACAGGTTTGATCCCTGGTCTGGGAAGATGCCACATGCCATGGAGCAGCTGAAGTCCATGCGCCGCAAAGCCCGTGTGCTGCGACTACTGAAGCCCACACATCTAGAGCCCATGCTCTGCAGCAAGAGAAGCCATCACAATAAGAAGCCTGTGCAACCGCAACAGAGTAGCCTCCACTCACCACAACTAGAGGAAGCCCATATGCAGCAAGGAAGACCCAGTGCAACCATAAATAAATAAATAGATAAATAATTGTTTAAAAAAGAAAGAAAAAGAAGCTTACCGAAGACTAAAAATATACTACTGAAATGTCAGGGAGACTGTAAGACATGATGACTAAGAGCTGCTTGGGCTTCAGAGTAGGAAAGAGCTGCATTTAGGCTTGACTCTGCCACTTACTTAACCTCTCTGAGTCAGTTTTCCCCGTAACATGGGGCTGTCAGGCTAATGCATGTAGTAAGCACCCATGAAAGATTAGCTATTGGTATCTTGAGAAAAATTACAGGAAAGCATATGAGGTACAAATACTTTCATTTGCACTGGACTTTACAGGTATGCTATGGTTATTGTTTAAGAGTTGGTTAATTAAACCAACTATTGCCATAATCACTTGGCAACATGTCAAATTATGTGTCAGATCATCAGTTGTACACATTAAACTTACACAATGTTACCTCTCAGTGGCAGTCGCGGTTTAGTCGCTAAGTCTTCAGACTCTCTTACCCCATAGACTGTAGCCCACCAGGCTCCTCTGTGCATGGGGTTCTCCAGGCAAGAATATTGGAGTGGGTTGCCATTTCCTTCTCCAGGGGATCTTCCTGACCCAGGAATCGAACCCAAGTCTTTTCCATTGCAGGGAGATTCTTTAATGACTGAGCTAGAGACATAAAAAATTTTATCTCTATAAAGCTGAAAAAAAAGTTTGTTGATGAATCCGGAGATGAAGCTACAACCTAGTAATTAAGGGGCAGAAGGGTCTCACTGGAGGGAGAAATCATTTGGTGTCAGTAATCAGTAACAGTGGTGTTTCTTCAGATCAGAAACCAGAGCTGAAAGGACAGATTAAAGGTTGACTGGTAAGGTTTTATCCATTCAGTTATCTCTTGGTATTTTTTGAGTCCTCCTCTGCCATACCCGACATGAGAGTGTCTCTCTTTGACCATGGAAGTGACAGTGGGACCAGGAGGAGGCACCCTCTTTGGGGAGTTGACTTGAGACCTACAGAGTAAGGAGCCTGTGACATGGTGCTTGCCAAGCTCCAAGGCTGGAGTTTGCTGTCTGAGCCAAGGGTTGGCTGAAGTGAGATCAGAACTTCTGTGCTGGGTCAGCCAAACTATTTTTGTGCTTTAGCTTCTCACTTATATGTATTTCCCAGTTGCCCTCCCTTGGTGTTTAGCTAAGTCTTTTTAAAGTGCTGTGCAAAGGGAAACGAGGAACGCGTTTGTGGCCACCTAGTATGTACTCTTGCCTGGAAAATCCCATGGACAGAGGAGCCTGGTAGGCTGCAGTCCATGGGGTCGCGAAGAGTGGGACACGACTGAACGACTTCACTTTCACTTTTTACTTTCATGCATTGGAGAAGGAAATGGCAACCTACTCCAGCATTCTTGCCTGGAGAATCCCAGGGATGGGGGAGCCTGGTGGGCTGCCATCTCTGGGGTCGCACAGAGTCGGACACGACTGAAGCGACTTAGCAGCAGCAGCAGCACGTCCATAGTGACTACTGCAGCCTGGGCATTTGAGGTGACTCCCCTAGGGCGGTGGGTCTCAGTTGTCCCCTACAGGGCATTTTGGAAACATGTCTTTAGTGGAGACCATGATTAGGAGCAATTGGCTTTTCTAGTAGTCACGTACGAGTGTGAACGTTGGACCAAAACAGAGGCTGAACGCCGAAGAATTGATGCTTTCAAATTGTGTGCTAGAGAAGACTCTTGAGAGTCCCTTGGACTGCAAAGAGATCAAACCAGTCAATCCTAAGAGAAATCAGTCCTGAATATTCATTGTAAGGACAGATGCTGAAGCTGAAACTCCAGTACATTGGCCACCTCATGGGAAGAGTTGACTCATTGGAAAAGACTGATGCTGGGAGGGATTAGGGGCAGGAAGAGAAGGGGATGACAGAGGATGAGATGGTTGGATGGCGTCACCAACTCAATGGACATGAGTTTGAGCAAGCTCCAGGAGTTGGTGATGGACAGTGAAGCCTGGCATCCTGCAGTGCATGGAATCACAAAGAGTTGGACACAACTAAGCAACTGAAGAACAACAATTAGGAGCACTTTTGAGAATTTAGTGGAAGGAGGACAGGAGAGAGATCCAACCAGTCCATTGTAAAGGAGATAAGTCCTGGGTGTTCATTGAAAGGACTGATGCTAAAGCTGAAACTCCAGTACTTTGGCCATCTCATGTGAAGAGTTAACTCATTGGAAAAGACTGATGCTGGGAGGGATTGGGGGCAGGAGGAGAAGGAGACAGCAGAGAATGAGATAGCTGGATGGCATCACCGACTCAATGGACATGGGTTTGGGTGGACTCCGGGAGTTGGTGATGGACAGGGAGGCCTGGCGTGCTGTGATTCATGGGGTCGCAAAGAGTCGGACACGACTGAGCGACTGAACTGAACTGAACTGACTCAGCATATTAGAGCACTTCCAACTATGTAATATATTTAGTTGTAAAGAGTTTCAATGTGGTAGTAGTCCTACCAAAACCATGAACCAACTGCAAATATGTAATGAAATTTTTTTTACTGACTTCATTCAGGTTTAATTTATATACTATAAAAGTTTCTCCTTTTAAGTGTACAGTTCAATGATTTTGAGTAAATTTATAGAATTTTGCAATTTCGATTCCCACTCCAGCTGCAGGCAAGCACTAATCTGTTTTCTGTCTCTCTAGATTTGGCTGTTCTAGAATTCCATATAAATGGAATCATGAATGTGTGGTCTTTTTGTCTGGCTTCTTTGACTTACCATGATGTCTTTGAAGTACATTCATGTCATAGTATGTTTGGAGAAGTAAATGCAACCCACTCCAGTGTTCTTGCCTGGAGAATCCCGGGGACGGGGTAGCCTGGTGGGCTGCCGTCTCTGGGGTCGCAGAGAGTCGGACACGACTGAAGCGACTTAGCAGCAGCAGCAGCAGCATGTCATAGAATGTATTGGTATTTTGTTCCTTTTTATTGTTGAATACTATTCTATTTAATGGAATACCACAGTCTGGGTATTTGTTCACCAGCTGATAGACATTTGGTTTGTTTCCATAAATAACGCTGCTATAAATATTCATGTGCAACTCTGTGTGTGGATAAATGTTTTCTTTTCAGTAGCTACCTAGAAGTGGAATTGCTGGGTCAAATGGTAACTCTGTTTAACATTTTGAGAAACTGCCAAAATGTTTTCCAAAGTGGCTGCACCATTTTACATTCCCAAGTTCTAATTTCTCCACATCCTTGCCAACACCTGTCATTGTCTGTCTTTTTGATCATAGCCATCCTAATGTATGTGATGTGGTATTTCATAGTGGTTTTGATTTGCATTTCCTTAACGAAAAATGTTGTCAAGCATCTATTTGTGTTCTTGTTGGACATTTGTACATTATCTTTGGATAAATGTTTCTTCAAGTCCTTTGCCTGTTTTTTAATTGGGTTATCTTCTTATTTTTGAGTTATAAGAGTTCTCTGTATATTTTGGATACTAGGCCGTTATCAGAGATGTGATTTGAAAATATTTTATCCCATTCTGTGGGTTTTCTTTTCACTTTCTTAATGGCATCCTTTGAAATACAAACATTTTTCATTTTGATGAAGTCCAATTTATCTTTTTCTTCTATCATTTGTATTTGGGACTCATAAATAAGAAACCATTGTCTAATGAGACTTTGAACTTAAGCTATAATGAGATGAGAATTTGGGGGACCTTGAGAGGAAGTAAGAGTGTTTACCAGTGGGAGAGACATGCCTTATTGGGGAACAGAGGACGGACTATGGTAGATTGCCTCCTAGATGGCTCCCAAGTGATCCCCACCACCTGGTGTGCATGCCTTTATTTAGCCTCTCTGTCCAACACACATCTCTATGGAAGACCTGTGTAGGGACTTTGCTGGTAGTCCAGTGGTTAAGACTGCTCCTAATGCAGGGGCCACAGTATCGTTCCCTGGTCAGGGAACTAAGATCCCACACGCCACACATGTGTAACAAAAAAATAAATAAAGCAATTACCCTTCAGTTGGGCTTCCCTTGTGGCTCAGCTGGTAAAGAATCCACCTGCAATGCGGGAGACCTGGGTTTCATCCCTGGGTTGGGAAGATCCCCTGGAGAAGGGAAAGGCTACCCACTCCAGTATTCTGGCCTGGAGAATTCCATGGACTGTATAGTGCATGGGGTTGCAAACAGTTGGACACGATTGAGGGACTTTCACTTTATCCTTCAATTAAAAAAATAAATAAAATTTAAAAAATATATATATTAATAAAAAGATGACTGTTATCCAATAGGATATTGTAAAAATGATAATGTGTGGCTCCTGAGGCTAGGACATTGTGGCTTCTGCCTTACTGTCTCTTAGACCGCTCACTGGGGAGGAATCTAGCTGCCATGATGGGAGGACATTCAAGCAGCCCTGTGGATTATTCCATGTGATGGGAAACTGAGGCCTTCTGCCAACAGCCAGCCCCATTTTATCACTTATGGTAGGTGATGAACTATGTTAGGCTTCCCTGGTGACGCAGACAGTTTACTGCCTGCAATGTGGGAGACCTGGGTTCGATCCCTGGGTCGGGAAGATCCCCTGGAGAAGGGAATGGCAACTCACTCTAATATTCTTGCCTGGAGAATCCAATGGACAGAGGAGCCTGGTGGGCCATAGTCCATGGGATTACAAAGACTCCACATGACTGAGTGACTAACACTTTCACTTTCAGTTAACTTGGAAGCAGAGCCTAAGTGCAGTCAAGCCTACTGCAGATGACAGCAGCCCTGACCAATGTCTTGGCAATAATCTTTTTAGAAACTGCAAGTGTGAACCATCCAGATAAGCCACTCCTGCATTCCTTTCCCACAGAAAATGTGAGATAACAAATGTTTATTGTTGCCTAAAACAAAGAAAAAGAAACCACTGGCTAATCTTCCTTATTCCAGAAATGTTATAGTTTTAGCTCTTATATTTAAGTCTGTGATTCATTTTGCTTTGATTTTTTATTATGGAGTGGGGTAAGGGTCTAAGTTTATCTTTTTTGCACATGATATCCAGTCATCTCAGCACCATTTGCTGAAAAGAAATTCCTTACTGAATTGCTAAGGCTTAGAATCAAATAGTAAATTTGTTAAGACTTGTGGAATGCATTGAATCTTATTTATAAAGACTGATTTTAAGCATTTTTATTTATCATGTATTTTATATTTTTACAGCATAATAATAATTACATTTTGTAAAAATTACATGAAAATTACACATTGAAATTATTAATTCATGGGCTGTTTTTCCTTCTGTTAAATCCTAATTTATTCCATTTAGGTTAGTACATATCTGACTATTCTATAATGTCTTGTAGATAATCCTTCCTAAGCATTTATTTATTGAAAACATATTTTCCTATAAATAAAAGTCCCATTATCTTTCCTTTATATTCCAATTAAGGCAACAGTATTTAGTCTCTTAATTATGTGTATAGGTAAGTCATAGTATCTATACCTTTATTTCAGGATAGTAGAGAGTATGTGAGGAAATACTTATAATGAAAAGGGGGTGCTCCGGCTATTGGGCGGAGATTTCCCGTGAAAGGGAAAGTGAAGCTCAGGAACAGAGGCAGACCAGCCCCTCCCCAGCTGAAAACCAGTCCATCTTGCTCAACCCGGGAGTCCTGGATTCTGTTTCATTATCGACCAGTTATCCCCTGACCAATGCCTTTGAAGAACACAGATCCAGAAGTGGTGCCACGTAGCCAGCACTTTGGAAGCCAACTTGGGCTTCATTTTTAGCAGAGAAAACACACCGTGGAAAACGGGACAATTTTAAAACAATACGAAGCAACACTGCAGACCAGCACAGCAGCTTTTGAAAATAACCAGCAGCTAAGGTAGCATTTGGGACGCCAGGAGGCACTCACCTCCAGGTGTGATGTGTGTCACAGGACTCTGGATACGAATCTGTTATCAAACACAAGTCTGTGTGCTCAGTGCAGTGAGGCCAGATAAGACCAAAACATGTCGAGTTTGGAGCAAAGAGAGGTTTACTGCAGGGCCGTGCAAAGTTGCTTATGCCTTAAAAACCCCCAACTCCTGGAAAACTTTCAGCCAAGCCCTTTTACAGGGAAGGGTGGGGGGCGTGGTTAGTTGTTGCAAACTTCTTGGTGTCAGATCATTTTTTCTTAAGGTCAGGTCATGGTCAGGTCACCATGTTGCTGTAAACCTCCACCAGAGCGAATGTTATTCTCTGTTCTGACAAAGGCCAAAGTGCTAAGGCTTAATTTCCGCTCTCCGAGGCCCAGGCTAAGAGGAGGAGTCCCTGGGCTGGCCAGTTACTCTGCCCCAGAGCGCTGGTCCAGCACCCAGTCTGTGTCCTTCCACCAGTGCCCAGGCCCTGCTGAAGAGGCAGATCTCAGCGGGTGGCGCACTCAGGGGCAGGTCCCCAGAGCCTGCCCAGCCATCATCACTGAGGGAGCCAGGCGCCCAGCACCCAGCCAGTCCTCAGGTTTTTCATTTAAACCGGAGCAAATTATTTGTGTAAGGTCAGGGGGAATACATGTGGTAGCAAATGCCCATCAGGTTAGTGCCCAGCTCACAGCAGTTGCCCTTCTCAGAACAGCTCCACCCGCAGAGGTAGACCTGAAGTCTTGATGGGCAGTGTCCTTGCAGCTTAACCCTGACCTCTGCCACCTCCTAGCAGGTAGACAGCTGATCTCAGCTATATCAGTTTTAGAAATGTGAACAGAGAGACTGAAGCTGGTTGAAGCTGTGCATGGCACTTAATGGCAGTGCCATGCACTCCAGTTGCTGAGGCCTCTGTGGATGGTGACCCATGAAGACTGACGCCGCCATTAGACCCCAGATGGGGAATGGAGGAGAGGGCGCAGTTGCCTCGAAGCCTGGGCCTGGCCAGGGAACGGTGTGGCGAGGGCTCTAGAGCTTTGTGGGACACAGCCCTCAGCCTGTCCCCTGACCCCCCCAGCTCACTTGCTGGCCCTGAAGAGAAGGCCTCTCATCTTCTTCACCCACTCTCTGCCTTGAGGACCACTGCCCGGTTGAGTGTTGGCAGCCATAGGGTCCCATGTGTACCTGCTCCACCCCTTATTACAAATCCAGGTCCCACCACTGAGTAGTCAAGGGACTATGGGCAATTTCATGACCATTTAGAGTCTTAAGTTCCTCATCTCTAAAGTGGGGAAAAAATTAGTATCTGCCTTGTGAGAATGAAATGAGACAATGAACATAAAGCAGCGTAGAATAGGTACTCAACAAATATAATAACCAACTTTATTAAGAAGATAAAATACAAAAGCCTCAAGGGCAAATCACCTTGATAGAAACGAAACAAAAGACTCAACAAAGTCTCTGCCTGCAAAGGGAAACAGGCAAGGGAGAGGGACTTTAGAGCCAGCAGGGCAGGTCAGGGCAAACAGTATGTGCTTAATAAAAATTGGTGGACCAAGTGAGCTCGAGGGAAGTAAGATGCTGGATGTCACCTGCTCTCCTCCCCAGAACACGTCATGTACAGCATTTCCTTGAGAAACAGGAAGTCTGAATTTGACATAGTGATGGTGGTTCAATTAAATGGAACAATTTGGCACCTAGCCATCCTGGGCCAGGCCTTCTGCTTGAATGAGTAAGATCTCATTTGTGGAATTCCAAGCTCCTTATGTAAACTCAGCCCTACCTTGTTGTAGTATTTGGTGCCAGTCTTCATTAACATGGTGGTGAGCCCTTGCCTGTCGCGTGGGAGACCGAGTTCGATTCCTCAAGGGGAGGCCACACGCCCTTTTTGGGCTTCCCAGATGGCACTAGTCATAAAGAACCTGCCTGCCAATGCAGGAGACATAAGAGACAAGGGTTTGATCCCTGGGTCAGGAAGATCCTCTGAAGGAGGAAATGGCAACCCACTCTGGTATCTTTGCCTAGAAAATCCCATGTACAGAGGAGCCTGGCAGGTTACAAACTGTGGGGTCGCAAAGCCTGAAGTGACTTAACAGTATGCTGGGCGTTATCATACTGACACCTTACAACAATTCTGTGCGATGGGAGTTATCGCTTCCCTTTTATAGATGAGAAACAGAGGCTTAGAGTGATTAAGCAGTTTGTTGCTGTTCAGTCACTAAATCATGTCTGACTCTTGGCCACCCCATGGACTGCAGCAGGCCAGGCCTCTCGTCCCTCACCATCTCCCAGAGTTCGCCCAAGTTCATGTCCATTGAATCGGAGATGCCATCCAACCATCTCATCCTCTGCTGTCCTCTTCTCCTTTTGCCTTCAGCCTTTACCAGCATGAGGGTCTTTTTCAGTGAGTTGACTGTTCACATCAGGTGGCCAAAATGTTGGAGCTTCAGCTTCAGCATCAGCCCTTCCAGTTTATTGATGATCAAACAGCCAGTAAATAGTGGAGCCACGATTCAAACCAAGCTCCTCTCACCGAGACCATAGCTCCTCTAGGGTTATGGGGACCTAGAAGAAATGGTCAATTTCTCCTGGAGTTTATTTGGAAACACTTCACTGAGATAATTAAAAAAAATAAAGACAAGTGGTTCCCGAGGGTCTACTGCGTACCAGGCACTGTGCTTATCTTACTGATTGTAGTAATGACCTTGTGAGGTGATGGCGTTTAACAGATGGGGAAGTTTAACTGGTGAGGAAATAGGCTCAGGGAGCTAGAGTCAGCCAGGTCTTAAATGTGTATGTCACTCCCACTAAATCTGTGATGTGGCCCATGAGGCAAAACAAGCTCCTTCTCACATCCACTGAGGATACAGCTTTGTACCACACTTTGCAGTTTCTGAACTGCTTTACACAACCTCTCTGTCCTGTGAGAAAGGAAAATCAATTCCTTCTCATCTGTATCTGCTGATGAAACAAGAGAGGCCCGGGGAGGCACCAGCCCCCTGCCCAGGGCCCATCCTCCCTGCACTTCTCTGGTTAATACTCCTTATCCCTCACCCCTTCTCCATGAAGCCCTGTAGGAAGGGTCTCTGTGCACAGCTGTTACCAATTTTGTCCTTATCTGTAAGCATCTGTGTGTCCGACTCCTGCAATCTTTGCCCTAGGGCAAAGATTGCTTAATCATCGCTCAGGATTTTGGCCTCAGTATTTTTGTACCATGATCCTCTTTTATTAGTATTAACCATTATCAGCATAACTTTAAAATATTTTCCTTAAGAAGGCAGTGTGCCTGCTGTGGTTCCCATCCTTTGGGATTCGGGCAGATCCCAATTGAAGCTCAATCCTTCATTCAGATCTTTCATCTAGATTCTTCCTAAAGCTGTCATCCATACATGCCTTCTAGAATTTCATAGATGTATAAGCCCTCAGGAAGCCAGTCAGTCGCCCTTTACAAGTATGGTTGCAGTTGCCTCACTTCCTGGGTCATGTGACACTCCCGTGGTTTCACGTGACTCGTTCCATTATGCCGGAATTAACCCGCAGAGCTAATCTGGTGTCCCCTGCATCCCTGTTTTTATTTAGTTGATCTCTATCCCTCAGAAGTTTGGGAACCCCAACGTCTTCTTGCCTGGTGATGGAGCTTTCAAGTCCTTCCAGAGAGGTGAGGGGGGGCAAGGCTTCTAATTGTTGCTGTCATGCACTTTCTGGAATTCTGGCTAACTGGGCTCTGAAGCAGGTCATCATGGCTTTTTGATGGAGGGAAGGTGGGATTGAAGGAGAAGTGGTTGGGAAGAGGGGTGCAGGAGGGTCCTGCTTGGGGTGGGCAGAGAGCAATTACTAGCAGAGATCTTGGAGGGAGGGCTGGACTCAGGTGTCCGTGGGCTTTGTTTCATTCTGTTAAAGGTGGGAGACTATAGGCAGTTGAGCCCTGCCTAGGAGAGTAGATGAGAGGTGGAGAGGGGCTTGCCTTCTAGCCACTCCTCATTGTATTCTCAGGAGTATCCTATGCCTCGGGGCAGAGTAGGAATCATGGCTGCCAGCCTCATGGGATTACTTCTACTTCATACAGTGTCGTGGGTATCAGGTAAGTGAGTCAGAGAGAAGGGAAGGAGCCCCAAGGCTCCCCTTCTGCCATATGGTCTTTGGCAGTCTCTGGCATACTGGTGGTGGACTTAAGTAGATGCTCAATAAATCCTTTTGCGTGACTGAGAGCAACAGTGGGGTGGGGGTACAGCAAGATAATTTTAAAAAATATTTATTTATTATTTATTTGTCTGAGTTGGGTCTTTGTTGTGGCATGTGGGATGTAATTTCCTGACCAGGGATCAAACCCCTTCCCCTTGCATTGGGAGCTCAGACTCTTAGCCATTGGACTGCCAGGGAGGCCCAGGAATTTTTGAAACAAGTATTTTGTCTTTCTTTTCAACTAGTGCGTCCCTTCTCCCCGTCTTCACCCCTCAGCCCTTGCCTCTCTGTGTGCCCTCCCTGCCAGGTGCCCGCCCCTGCAGCCCTAAAAGCTTTGGCTACAGCTCGGTGGTGTGTGTCTGCAATGGTACATACTGTGATTCTCTGGACCCCTTGACCCTGCCTGACCCTGGCACCTTCAGCCGCTTTGAGAGCACTCGCAGCGGGCGCCGAATGGAGCTGAGTCTGGGGACCATCCAGGCCAATCGCACAGGCACAGGTAACCACCCCTTACCCAGGCTATGGTCCTTCTGGGGCCAAGTCATGCCAGCGATCAGCATGGAGTTTCTCCCCTGTGCACTGACGCCTTTTATTCCCTGTGGATGTCCCCAGGGTTGCTGTTGACCTTGCAGCCAGATCAGAAATTCCAGAAAGTGAAGGGATTTGGAGGGGCTATGACGGATGCTGCTGCCCTCAACATCCTTGCCCTGTCACCTGCTGCACGGAATTTGCTACTCAAATCATACTTCTCCGAAGAAGGCGAGGAGGAAAGGGACAGGATGACATAGTGCAGTTGGCTCTTTGACCTCTCCTTTCACCCTGACATCCACCCATCCCTGACATTTGGGTCTCTGTTAATGCCCGGTGGGGAAAAAAAATTGTCCTATCCATCCGCTGAGTGCCGGGGGCCTCCAGCTCAGATAGTCTGCCCTTCACCCTGCACCCAAGTTCCCTTTGGCCCTGACTCAGGAATTTCTGCAGGAATTGAATACAACATCATCCGGGTCCCCATGGCCAGCTGTGACTTCTCCATCCGCACCTATACCTATGACGACAGCCCTGATGACTTCCAGCTGCTCAACTTCAGCCTTCCAGAGGAAGATGTCAAGCTCAAGGTGGGCACTCTGGCTGCCTCAGGCCCCAGCAGCATTGATACCTGGTGGTTGAGGGGCCTCAGGCTAGAGCAGTTTGCAGAGAGACATAGAACTCAGGATGGGAGGGTAGAGGCCGAGGGCTAGGCCAGATACGCTGGTTGGGCCAGTCTGTCCATGTTCCAACTCTGGGTGTCTTTCCTCACTACCTTTGTTTCCAGATACCACTGATTCACCAAGCTCTGGAGTTGGCCAACCGCTCTGTCTCACTCTTCGCCAGTCCCTGGACATCACCCACTTGGCTCAAGACTAATGGGGCTGTGAATGGGAAGGGGACACTCAAGGGTCAAGCAGGGGATCTCTACCACAAGACCTGGGCCAGATACTTTGTCAAGTAAGGAAACAGCAGAGCCATCGGGTCTGGACCAGCCTCCCCTCTCACACGCCCTGGTCTGCGTCCCAACCCTTGACCTGTTCGGCTGCCAGATCTCAGCTCCTCTTTCTACCTTCTGGGCCTTTCAGGCTTAGGCCCCTCAGTTTTCCCCATTCAGTCCGACCTCCTAGTCTCCAGGGCCCTGGTCCCGTTTGTCGGCCATGATCCCTCACACCCTTGCCCTCGCCAGGTTCCTGGATGCCTACGCGGAGCACAAGTTACGGTTCTGGGCAGTGACAGCCGAGAATGAGCCTACTGCAGGGCTCCTTACCGGGTACCCCTTCCAATGCTTGGGTTTCACTCCTGAGCACCAGCGAGACTTCATCGCCCGTGACCTGGGTCCCATCCTCGCCAACAGCACACACCGCGACGTCCGACTGTTGATGCTGGATGACCAGCGCTTGCTGTTGCCTCACTGGGCCCAGGTGGTAAGGACCAGGACTCCCGTGGGTACCTTGTCTAGATGCTCAGTTGTGTCTGGCTCTTTTTTGACCCCATGGACTATAGCCCTCCAGGCTCCTCTGTCCATGGGATTTCCCAGGCAAGAATACCAGTGAGTTGCCATTTCCTTCCCCAAGGGATCTTCCCAACCTAGGGATTGAACCTATATCTCCTTGGCAGGCAGATTCTTTATCACTGAGCCACCTGGGAAGCCCTTAGTACCCTAGTGACCCCAAATCCAGCATCCAGATGACTAGCTCCAAAAATCTCCCAGGTTGTCACTTTAACCTCCTCTAAGTTGTGTTCATCCTGCGCCCACCTCTCAAGTTCTAGTGCCTCTTCCAGATCCCTTGTGTAGGACCCAGGCTCCATGGCTCTGTCTCCCCAGTATCCCTTCCCTTTCTCTGTACAGGTGCTGGCAGACCCAGAAGCAGCTAAGTATGTTCATGGCATTGCTGTACATTGGTACCTGGACTTCCTGGCTCCAGCAAAAGCCACCCTGGGGGAGACGCACCGCCTGTTCCCCAACACCATGCTCTTTGCCTCAGAGGCCTGTGTGGGCTCCAAGTTCTGGGAGCAGAGTGTGCGGCTGGGCTCCTGGGATCGAGGGATGCGGTACAGCCACAGTATCATCACAGTGAGCCACCTCAGTCTCTCCTTCCGCACAGCAGACCACCTTGGACCCCTCGCTAGTCTCACCGGAGGCTGACGGGGGCTCTCCTCTCCAGCTTTTCCCCAGCTCGCTTACTCTTGGGGGCAAAGTTTGAGGATATCATGATGCCCTCTATTGCCTTCCCTTCAGAGATCTGTGCACCCCATCACCTTGTTCTGAATGCTTGAGCCGTTGTATCTGCCTCAGATTTCTCAGTTTCTCTGGTGATGCCTCTGTCCTCAAAACCCCTCCCTCCTCAGATTTTTCGCTTTTGGCTGTGCTGGGTCCTCATTGCCGCTCGGGCTTTCTCTCGCTGCGGCAAGTGAAGGCTCCTCTCTAGCCTTTGTGCACAGGCTTCTCACGGCAGTGGCTTTTCTTGTGGAGCGCAGGCTCTTGTCATGCCAGCTTCAGTAGTTGTGGTGCATGGGCTTAGTTGCCCCGCGGCATGTGGAATCTTCCTGGATCAGGGATCAAACCTGTGTCCCCTACATTGGCAGGAGGATACTTAACCACTGGACTACCAGGGAAGTCCCCTCCTTAGATATTAAGGATATAAAACACACCCCTCCCAGGGCCGAGGCCCCACAGCCCATCTCCCTCATGTGACACTTAACTGTATTCACTGGGGGCCCAACGTGGAACCTTTGTCTCTGCCCTGTTCCTACCCTAGAACCTCCTCTACCATGTGGTCGGCTGGACCGACTGGAACCTCGCCCTAAATCCTGAAGGGGGACCCAACTGGGTGCGCAATTTTGTTGATAGCCCCATCATTGTGGATATCGCCAAGGACACATTTTACAAGCAGCCTATGTTTTACCACCTTGGCCACTTCAGGTGAGTGGAAGGTGGGCACTCCGACTCCATGCCAGGCCTAGCATCTCCTGCACTAGGCTTGTATCACCCACTATGAGGGAGCAGGAAGGTGTGGAGAGTGGGAAACTTGGGAGGCTCGCATCTGTCCCTTTTGCACCATGTAGGTAGGAAGTGACTAGATGGCATTTGAGACAGACAGTTCCTCAATGCCTGATGCTGAGGCTAGGAGGCAGGAGGGCAGGGCATACCTAACTGCATGGCTGGAGGCCTGGAGAGTTAGGGCAGGTCTTAGGAATGGTTCTGGGGGCCGGTGTGCGGGGGGCAGGGTGGTGTAGATGGTAGGGAAGGTGACTTCTCAAGTGATAGACTGATGAAAGCCACCCTCAGGGCTGGGGTCCCTAACAATGCCTGTTCCCACTTCAGCAAGTTCATTCCTGAGGGCTCGCACAGAGTGGGGCTGGTTGCCAGTAAGAAGAGCGACTTGGACACAGTGGCACTGTTACGTCCTGACGGCTCTGCGGTTGTGGTCGTGCTGAACCGGTGAGAGCAACGGGGCCTGGGAACTGGGATGAAGAGGAGACGGTGGGCTTGGCGGGATCATACACTCCGCTTCTCCTCCCTACCTCCCCCAGCTCCTCTAAGGACGTGCCTCTCACCATCAAGGATCCCGCCGTGGGCTTCATGGAAACTGTCTCACCTGGCTACTCCATTCACACCTACCTGTGGCGTCGCCAGTGATGGAGCTGATACCCACGCTTGCGCCTGGGCTCAGCATGGACATTAAAGGGACACGGTCAGCCCACAAGCCGTCTGTGGCTACAGAGGGTACAGCAGGACCAGGGGGAGCTTAAGTGACGTAAGCCCAGAGGCAGTGGTTTGGGTGACTCATTCTCCCCTCTAGTTGGTGCCAGGGGCTGGAGGGCCCTAGGGACAGGATCGGGACGCCCCAGTGGCCCTCCACCCCCGTGCTTGTGTGAGCGTGTGCTATGCGCTGGTTGCCTGTGGAAACTGGGCCCTGGCCCAGGGTGAGCTCACTGTCTGTACAAACACAGGGGTAGGGGGTGGGGTGGATGGAGAGAGAGGTTAAGGAGAGGAAGAGACGAGGAAGGCCGGACCCAAAACTGGGAACTGTTTGTCTTTCTTGGAGATGCAGAACCAGGCCTGTGCAGATGTCAGCACCAAGGCACAGGCAGTGAACGAAGCCGAGCACCAGAGGGTAGACTCGAGCACCAGAGGGCCCCCCGTACCAGCTAGGAGAAATGGCAGCTCTTAAAAGACACAATGTCTGATCTCAGTCCATGTGAGCAGTTTTATTTCTGGGGAGGGTGGCACCCCATTTCCACCATACCAACAATGGGGAAACACAGGAGCCTCTGGAATGCATGACAGTAGAAAAATCAGTCCTGAGAGCATGAGGATAAATCATTCCTCTTCATCCTCCTCAGCCATGCCCAGGGCCTGGGTGCCTGGGGCCCGGGCAGATGGTGCCCGCTGGATGGAGACAATGCCGCTGAGCAAGGCATAGCCGGCCATGGCTGCCAGCCCCGCCAGCACAGTTAGGATCTGGTTCCGGCGCCGGTATGGCTCCTCCTCAGTCTCTGGGTTTGCTGGTGTCTGGCGTGGAGGTGGTGCCTTAGCTGAGGGGAGAGGAACGGAGATGGGTGGGAGGCTGGTTCCTGGATCCCTGCCCACTCTCCCCAGGACCAGCACCCCCCACCTCCCCACCCATCCGTCCCTTACCTCCTTCCCAGGGGAAGTACAGGCTGAGGATGTGGGCGCAATAGGCACAGAGATTGTGCAGCCCCCGCAGGTGGGCCTGCAGCTTCCCACTGGGCAGCTTTGCCTGTTGCAACAGGGCCAGGTAGCTGAAGACGAAGGCATCCAAGGAAGCGGGACTGCAGCAGAGAAAAGAGTGGGATGGAGAAGGGGAGAGATGGGGTCAGAGAAGAGTTGGCCCTGGGAAGATAGGCTCTGGGCAGCGGGGGACCACCGGGGGAGAAGAGGACACACAGCCCTGGTCCTGGGGTGGGGAAAGTGCCCCAGGTGGCGCCAGCCTGGCCTTGAATGGGACTCTATCCCAGGGCTGCATAAAGGGCACATTGAGTGCCCCACAGCTCAGCAGGCCTGTCCCAGGCCTAGCGGCCCTCCACCCTCCTGTAGCACTGAGGCGGCTCCAGCCCCACACACAGCCCTGCCTTCACCAGACCCAGTGTCTGTGCCGAGCGCCTCCTGTCCAGAGCTTGAGCCCCCACCCTAGCCCCTGTGGCTACATTTGAACCTGTATCTTCTTCCAAGCCACCTATGACTCCCCTGGAGTGAGACTCACGCATCTCCAAAGAAGAATTTCTGAGAGCCCAGGCGCTGAGAGAGAAGAGTCAGGCATTCTTGGGCCTCCTGGTATAGCTATGGAGGGGACACAAGGTCGGCTCGCGGCTGCGGGTTGGGTACCGCCTCCCCTCCCACGGACTTGGCCCCTCCGCCGTCATCCTGGGGGCTCCTGTTGTACAACACCCTCCTGTCCCAGAGGTACCTCCTTCTCCAGCTCCTCCTCATCCTCAGGCCTGTGCTCCCCACACAGCAGCTGCAGCCGTTCCATGTACTGCCGCTGCATGCGGCCAGGCAGGAAGAAGTTGAGGGGAAAGGGCATTGCCTCTGCATACCACTTCCGGGTCACCTCCACATAGTTCTTGGCGTCTATCCAAAAAGTATGTATCTGCATTGGGTATGTAGGAAGGAAGAGGCTGGTCTGAGCCACTGCACCTGCCTGACCCAGGGTGGGATTCTGGTTCCCATGCTGGGTGTGTGTGTGTGTCTGTGTAGGCCTGGGCACTCACCAGCACTGGGAGCAGCTTCTCCTCCAGCAAGGACATGAAGGCCAAGGTGTCTGCTCCTTGGCGGGCTGACAGGTCGTAATCCGCATTGTACTTCTGTGGAGGAAACGTCCACGGTGAGGTGGATGCTGGGGGACTGCGGGAACGCTTCCTCAAGGAGGGAGGCCTCCTGTCCGGCACCACCCACCCTGACCTCTGAGCACAGCAGAGGTAGAGTAAGGAGCTTTTCTTGCGGAGGCCCCCTCGCCTGGGCCCAGTCAGTAGCCTGTTGCTGTTGGCGGAAAGCCTGGACCTTGGAGCCTGCTGGCCGTCAAGGTCCCGCGCCCACTGGGGGGAGGAAGGAAGGCCCAGCCACAAACCCAGGAGCAGCTCCCAGAGTTTCCACGGAAAGCTGGCGGGATGCCTGCTGACGGCAACTTTCTAACAGTAACTTCCCCAATCCAGACACCACAAAACTAGCAGCGCAGAGCTCAGATGCAAGCTGGGTCTCAATCAATGCCTCGGGAACTAGGGGACGCCATCCTCATGCTCCTGGGACCCAGTGAACCCATGTCGAGGGCTCTCTGGCTAGTTCTCTCAATGCTCAGCTCTTGGCCGTTTCTTGTTTCATTCCATGGTCCAGGCGCCACCACCACACACGCATTCCAACCATACCCCCAGGTCTCAGCCTGCCACACCTTCCTAGGCTCCAGTGTCTGCTCCTCAGCACCCTCCTCCACATCCTGAGTAAACTGTGTCCCCAAGTAACCTCTTGAGTGTGATCGTTAAACCTCTCTGAGCCTCATTATCCTCCATGGAATAGGGGTAATAATCTTTCTCTCAGTATGGCTGTGGTAGAAGACTCTTTAGAGAAAGCTGTGCTCATACAAAAACAGTGGCCCAGTCCCACCAGGAGTTTTGGCTTTTACCTGGATCCCTTCTCTCCATTCCTCTCAAGCCTCCATTAATTCCCCAGTTCCTCCACCTTTGGGAAAGTAGAAATTAATAAGAGGGGTCTACTTCTGACAGTATGCTCCCTTTTGGAAGCAGACCATGAAAGCTGGAAGAGCCCTGAGAAAGTGTCCTGGCTAAGCTCCTGGTCTTACAAATCAGCTTACAGCTCTGAGAGATTAAGCAGTTTGCCCAAGGCGGTCACATAGCCAGGGACAGTGAAAAGCACAGCCTGGGCCTCTCTAGTCCCCTTGTGATGCTCTTTCAACTTTCCCGTCATGGCGCTTGGTCTTGCCCACTCTGAGCCCCGTATTATAAAGCCTGACCCGGTCCCTGAAAAGACAGTAATGGCCCTTAGAACTCGCTCTCTGATCCCATCTTCCACCCCAGCCCCCCACTGGTCTCATCTTTGAGGGCTGCATCTGTTATTTCCTACTCTCTTTTCCCTTGCATGTGTCAACAGCCTGTTCATCTCTCCCTCCCTGCCCAGCAGGCAGAAGGCATTGCGGCTCCAGATGTCTCAACAGTGGCCTAGTTGAATCTCTAGCCTACTGCATCACAGCAACATGTCTGTGTCTCCTCCACGAGACTACATGTCCCTTGAAGCCCTGGGTCACCTGCGTCTGGTTTGCCATACACTTGGTACTCAATAAATGTGTGTGGCACTGAATTGATTGAACCTCTCTCGCTGGCAGTCACCCTACCCAAACCACCTACCTCTTTTCGAAGGTGGGTGATGATCCTGTGTGGTACTGAGATGACCTCTCCATGACTGGTCCGAAGGGCAGGCAGAGTTCCTGACATTGAGAAAGAAGTTCCAGCAGACCCTTAGCCACCTATCCACACATAGCCACAACACACCCTTGTCTGTCTCCTGCACTTCCCCTTGTACACGCCCTTCCTCACCCCCCAGGAACACTGGGTACCTGAAGGACTCCGCCAGGGGTTGGTGATCTTGTGCACCTTGAGTGGGGCACCAGTAAATCTGGCATAGGTCTGCAGGGAAGGAAGCAGAAGGCAGAGAGGCCAAGGACATGGCCCACACAGGGGAATCAAGACAAGAAATAACATTTATTGAATACCCTCTGTGCTATGCTCTACACTGAGGGATTGCTTCACACAAAAAAGGTAGACGTTATTGTTCCCATTTTACAACGGACAAACACAGGCCTTAGAGACCTTATGGACATGTCCCTGATTACAAATCAGCCAGGAAAACCCTTCCCTCTTATATCCTCTCCTTCCATCTACCTGGTGAACATCTAGCCTCACTTGGAAGCACTGGCCATTCCTTCTTGGGCAGTCTGTTTGGTCTGTTCCCACTTTAGCATCTGAACATTTTATTACACTTGTTTGCTGACGTTTCTAACTTTATGTAAACACTTCCAAGGGAGGGACCAAATGCTATTCATCTTTGCATGCCCATGTTTGGTATCTGGAAGAGGCCTAATACAATGAAATGAGTAGAGTGAAAATGAAAGAGTGAGTGAATGAGTTAACTAGTTTGACTCCAAAGCTCTTTCTACAGAGCCTTAGCTGTGGGTGGGCCTTTTGGTTCAATAAACAATAACCTCAGTAAATGCCGTTGAGTGAGGAGGAGGAAGGGGAGACTGAGGAGCAGGCAGTAATGCCAAGCCGGAGAACCTTGAGATCATCCAGCCTTTGTAAAGCTCCGGATGAAGAAACGGCGCCCAGAGGGAAGAGACCGCCCCAAGGTCACATAGCCAGTAAATGGATGTTTAAGAACTAAAATTCATCTTCTGAACCCCCGACCAGGCCTCTTTCCATTGCTAAACAAAACCTAGGCTACCAAGGCACCGAACAGAGTTCATACCGGCCAGGCACGCTCTTGGATTGCCTCAGTTTACCCCACTGTGCCCGTACTGAGGCGCCCTGGCAAAATTCGGATGACCGGCTAGTCCGGCCCCCTCCCCAGTCCTCCAGGGCGCAGCAGAGAGCGCCGGCGCCACCCCTCACCAGCACGGCCAGGCTGTCCAGGTCCACTGACGGCAGCCCCCAGCCCCCTGACCAGCAGAACAGCTCCATGGGCGCCGCCATCTTGCCTGCCCTCTGTCCCGGAAGCACCTCCCCCTGCGCTTCAGCCCTCCTCTGTGTGGATCCGCCCCCCTCCCTTTCGGCAGATCGCGCTCGGGACCCAGGGGAGGCTGTCAGGAGGGCGCGGCTTGTCCAGGCCCGAGAGGCGGCCTGAAAACGGCGTGGGGCGGAGCCGAGGGCTTCTGGGCAGGGCGGCCGCCGCCTGATCCAGAGGTGCCTCCCGAAGGGGGGATGGATCCTCAGCCCTGCGCGCCTTGGAGAATCAGGGAGCCCCGATGGAGGGGAGCCCTGAACACCCGAGGACGCGGTGGGAGCAAGAGAAGGGGATTTTGTGCTCCATGACGGGTTCTGGGGGCCCTCACAAATCTGCAAGACGTCTGGGCTGCTCTGGGGCCCCTTAGGGCTCGGCCCCGAGCGGGGGCTGCGGGGGGGGTCCCCCGAGCCGCATGTTTTCCACAGCGCGTTATGTTTGGAACCAGCCCCGCGCCTCTTGTTGCCATGGAAACAAAACAGGGGCGGTGGCGGCGGCCGGAGCGAGGCTGGGCTGGGGCCTGTGTGTGTGGGGGGAGGGGAGGTGGGGCTCGCGGGCTGTTGCCTTGGTAACGGGAACCGAGGCGCCCCTTCGCCTCATCCGGGTCACGGCCTGTCCGCCAGTACCCCCCAGTGTTCCCAGTCTAGCCCCCGGTCCCTGGCCGGTCCTCTGGCCTACTCCTGTCCTTGGTATCCCTTTCCTCTTTACTGATTTCTTCACTCCAGCCTCACTGACCAGTGTTTTAGGCTCTCCCTCCAGTTCCCACCGGACGCTTCCAGATTCCAAGTTTTCCTAGGAGTGAGGGGGCAAGGAAGGCACAATCACAAGTCATGGGACACCCCCCCAACCCCCCATCCTGATGAAGAGCACTTGCTCTATCCGAGCAGCAAACTTCATTCCATACGGACATCCCCTGGGCACTATAGCAAGCTAGTTTCGGCCACTCCCTTGGAATTCTCTCATGCCAGCTGTGGAATAATGCCCACTGTCTGGCACTACCCCTGCCAAGGGTTCTTGCCTTCTCCAACTGTGGCTTCCAGAAAACAGTAGCATTCGGTAGCAGCCCCCAACAGCGAGATGCCTGGTGATGCGGAGAAAGGGAGGCACCTGGGGGAGAGCACCATTAGGAAGAGGCAGGAGGTTAGGAGGCCTCCAGGACTCTTCCCCAGTGTCCCTGGTTCCCGGGGCTGGGGATGTCTCCAGGGTGATTGGCAGCTCTTTGTTTCAGCCCCCCCTCACCGCCTGCCGGGCCCCCCCCCTTCAACTCCCCCTTCCAGTCCCTCCGCCCCCCGCTCCTGCTCTCCGCCTAGCCTTTTCCCCTCCCAGCCGCCTGCCTGCCAGGGGTAGTGAGCCGGCTGAGCGGCATGGAGACACAGGAACTTCGGGGGGCCCTGGCTCTTCTCCTCCTTTGCACTTTCGTATCTGCCAGTCAGGACCTGCAGGGTAAGCCTGTACCAATCCTCTTAGCCCCTTCTCTGCCTCCTCCCCATTTGTCCCCAGCCGACTAGCAGGGAACATGTGGGCCAAAGGAGAGGGGAGAATTCTGAAATTGAATCGGAGGGAAGAGTTGATGAAATTATGGCCCTGTGGGGGAGGAGTTGACACTGGAAGGTGGTGGGTGAGTGGGAGCTGGCCAGGGTCAGCATGAGGCCAGGGCAGAGGACTCAGGGGCTGGATGCTAGCTAGGGTTGCCTGGCTGGGTTGGTGTCTGAGCATCCCCAGGCACCCCAGGGTCTGGGAGAGCAGCTCAAAGGTGGGCTTCTTCCATCCCTGGGTTCCTGGCTGCCTAAGAACAGGATGGGGGTGGGGAGCAAGAGGTCTGGGCTCTCCTGGAGGTCTGGTGGTGGGATGGGCCTGTGGGTGTGGGAGAGGTAGTTGGAGCAGATGACACAGGCACAGATTCTTTACTGGCTGGAAGGGAAACCACAGATTGGCCAGGACACAGGAGGCAGAGGAGCTGGGTCCTACGTTCCTGTGGGAGAAAGCCAGACAGTAGGAGGGTCACAGCCTTCAGTGGGCAGCTGTTCTCATCTAGACCGAGTGCGCCGAACCCCCAGGATGGGAGGAGGGGCACTAGAGTGTGGGATGAGCCAAACCCAGCGGTGCAAAGAGAAACTGCCTTCCCGTTTCTGTGCTGTGGGCACCAGGTGCTTCTGCTGGAGATCAGCAGTGACTCCTTTGCGCCACCTGGTGGGAGCATCTCAAGTTTGTGGGGTTCTGTTTCTGTATTTTCAAGTGAGCCTCAGGCCTGCTGGTTCCCAGAGTGCCAGTAAGGGAGGCCCAATGCCTTGTCCTCTGATAGCAACAAGGGTTGGATTTCAAGGGGTAGTGAACACTATGGGGTGGGGATAACGGATGCCCCACCCCTGAAGGCTCAGAGGAGAGGGCGGGCCTTAGCATTTAACAGAGGTCTGACCTTGATCATCCCTGCCTGGCCAGTGATCGACCTGCTGACAGTGGGCGAGTCCCGGCAGATGATAGCTGTGGTGGAGAAGATCCGGACAGCCCTGCTCACCACTGGGGACATCTATCTCTTGTCCACCTTCCGCCTGCCCCCCAAGCAGGGTGGTGTCCTCTTTGGCCTCTACTCTCGCCACGACAACACACGATGGTTGGAGGCCTCTGTCGTCGGCAAGATCAACAAAGGTGACTAGTGGGCATCTCCTTTCCTGCAGTGGTGACCCCTTTGAGCATTCTTCCTCATCCCCATTCTCAGAGCCCTCTTTATTCTCCTTGGGCTCCACCGGGGGCTGAGGACCCGTCAGGCTACATCCAGGCACCAGGGGCACCTGATGCTTAGGAGGTGCCCCGGGAGGCCAGGCACCCAAGAAACGGGGTGAGGCATCTGTGGGTGTGGAGAGTTGGATGTGGGATGTCTGGGGGGAGGGGAGGCTTGTCTCTGTGCCCCAGCAGTGGTATAGAGGTCTCTTAGATCCCTGGAACAGTTCAGGGGGTACGGAACCAGTTGCCATCCTAGCAGGGGATAGAGTGGCCTCATGTAATCAGATGGCATGATAGAGTGGTAATGGATAGGTCAATCTGTTAACACTGAAGGATGGAGGACAGAGTGATCTGATGACACTGAAGACTAAGAAAATCCTAGTCTTTGAATCAGTTTGAAAAACACTTTTCATGTACCTGTTATGTACAAGGTATTGAGAGATACATAGCTGAGTAAGCACTGACAGCCCTAGAGATGTGGTATTCAGAAGAACTGATCCAAGGCTCAGCTAGGAGACAGGGGATGGGGGACAGTGGCATACTGACCTCCCCTTCTGGGCAGTGCTGGTGCGGTACCAGCGGGAGGATGGCAAGGTGCATGCAGTGAACCTCCAGCAAGCAGGCCTGGCTGACGGGCGCACACACACGGCTCTCCTGCGACTCCGAGGTCCATCCAAACCCAGCCCTGCCCTGCAGCTCTATGTGGACTGCAAACTGGGCGACCAGCATGCTGGACTTCCGGCACTGGCCCCCATTCCTCCAGCAGAGGTCAATGGGCTGGAGATTAGGACTGGACAGAAGGCTTATTTGAGGATGCAGGTGAGCAGAAAAGGAAGACCCTCTGAGTGTCGGTGAACAGTTTGCACCGGTGGGAGGAGGAAGTTGGTAGGTCCTCCCCCATGACAATGTTTCTCTCCCCCCACAGGGCTTTGTGGAATCCATGAAGATGATTCTGGGCGGGTCCATGGCCCGGGTTGGAGCCCTGAGTGAGTGTCCATTCCAGGGAGACGAGTCCATCCACAGTGCAGGTAACACATGCTTCTGTGAGCGGGTATCCCGGGCCCCAGTCCTGCCATCTTTGATACTTTCCATCCTCTTGACCTCTCTTCCCCTTAACACCAGTTCTTTCGGCTCACCTATTCCTCATCTATTCCTGGGGCTTCTTGACTCTGTTACCCTAAATCTCCTTCACCTCTGACTCTATGATCTCCAAATAACACATTCCCAGGAGGCACGGCTCAACAAAATCTCCGTTAAGGTCCTCCTGCCTATCAGGGTGGCCAGGAAAATAGAAGGATCCAAAAAAAAAAAAGTATAACTCTGAAGACCTTTGAGTGGGGGAAAGGAAGGTAGTGGCTTGGTCTTTCTCGGTTGACTAAGCTAAAGGACTTTTTTAGTTCCCACTGACATCTGTCACCTACCAGCAGTTTCCCTAAGCATTTCTCATCTGCCTGGTCTCTCTGACAAGGGTACTCAGAGGTTCTTAAGTAAATAAAATGTCCACTTCTCCCAGATCTTTCAAAGAGCTCTTGTGGCAGAAGCTCGAGGGAGGAAATGGAATGTATTGGGGCCCTGGCCCTGCGTCGGGTCACCTCTCGCTTGGACCCTTTCTGCCACAGCCATGCCTGGGAGCAGGAGGATCTGGGTCTTGACTGTGTGGCAGCTCCCTTAGAGGGACCCTCATCCAGTGAAAGCTGCTGGTGGGGCTGGCCCATCACCACTGCCCTCCTGCCATTCATACCTCATCTTTATTTCAAGGCACCAGCCCCTTTCTCCTTCCTTCTCCTCAACCAGCCAGGCCCCTCCTCACACCTCCACCCTCTGTGTTTTCTTGTCCTCTCTAGTGACCAACGCACTCCACTCCATCCTAGGTGAGTAGGCCATGCCAAAATGAAGGGGCATGCGGGTGCGGAGGAGATACAGCAGCCTGAAATGAAGTCCTATTCAGCCAGGAATGGGGTGGGATTTAAAGGTGGGGGGTGGGCAACGGTGGCAGCACCCGGCTTATTACCCAGAGAGGGGTCAGGGCTAGTGCCCCAGTTCTGAGCCTCTCTGCACCCTGGACCCTGACAGGGGAGCAGACCAAGGCCTTGGTCACCCAGCTCACCCTCTTCAACCAGATCCTGGTGGAACTGCGGGATGACATCCGAGACCAGGTTTGTTGGGCAGGCGGGTAGCACTGATTCTGGGTAGGGTGGCAGGTGCCAAGAGCTGATTCCTCCCCATCCTTCTGTCTACCAGGTGAAAGAAATGTCCCTGATCCGAAACACCATCATGGAGTGTCAGGTGTGCGGTGAGTGGGAGAGTAGGGGAGGGCTCCACATGGCATCAGTGTGCTCCCCACCCCCGGGGCTTTAGCCTCCACTTCTGGTGAACAAAATGGTGACCTCTGGGTGGCTTTGACTGTGTCCAAACCCACCCCCCAGGCTTCCATGAACAGCGTTCCCACTGCAGCCCCAACCCCTGCTTCCGAGGCGTGGACTGCATGGAAGTGTACGAGTACCCCGGCTACCGCTGTGGGCCCTGCCCTCCTGGCCTGCAGGGCAATGGCACCCACTGCACAGACATCAATGAGGTGAAGAGGGCCCTTTCTGGAAGAGCATAGAAAGCTTGGGTGAGGGAGTTTATCAGCGGCCCAAGAAGGTGGGGTGAATGTTGGTCAGAAGCAGAGGAACCTGGGGTTGGAGACCAAAAAAGACAGGTGAGAAGGGAAGGAGACAGGTCTGGGACAAAGACAACAAGGTCATACAGGGAAGGAGCCAGGAGCTTGGCAGGGGCATTGTGAGAGGGCTGGCCAGAGGAAGCCCACAGGAGGCCAGGGTGGGATCAGAGTGCCATGAAGTTGGGGGAGGGGAGGCCTGCAAACAGGGAGACCGGAGCAGTGGTCCTGGGATCACAGGCGGGGACCTGACCCCTTCCTTCTCATCTGACCCCCAGTGTGCTCACGCGGACCCTTGCTTCCCGGGCTCCAGCTGCATCAACACCATGCCTGGCTTCCACTGTGAGGCCTGTCCCCGAGGCTACAAAGGCACACGGGTGTCTGGTGTGGGCATTGACTACGCCCGGGCCAGCAAACAGGTCAGGGTGGGCAGAGTATGTAGACAAGAGATCTGGGCCTTGCAGGGATGAGCACTTCAGGGTTGGATGTCGAGCCCTTGGGATAAACGGGATGAGGCTCCTGGCTTACCTGCTAGCTTTGCCTTGGTTTTGGGTCTGGGCTTCATGTCTGTGTTCACAGATAAGGCCATACAAGTGCTCTCTTCTATACCTGAGGAGACCCAGAGTAAGTCTGGTTCTACCCCAAGTCTGCTCCTTCAGGTCTGCAACGATGTTGATGAATGCAATGATGGTAACAATGGTGGCTGTGACCCAAACTCCATCTGCACCAATACTGTGGTGAGCTGAACACTCTGCATGCATGGGTAGGGGGAGAGTGCAACCCCCTCCTCAGATTTCCTGCTCCCCTCCTCCTTTTCTACCCAGGATGTTATGCATGGTAGGTGTTCCACATGGACTGGTTTGGAATTCTGATTCTGCCTCTTACTAGCCTTTAGCAAGTTATTTACCTTTACTGAGTTTCCACATCCTCCCTTGGAAAATGGGGCTCTTATTCTCCTTGAAAGGTTGACAGGAGAACTAAAGGGGATAAGTGATAGACCGGGCCTGTCATCTGTGAGGGTTCCTCCTGTGCGCCTGGAGGGACGGGGATACTGTTGGTCGTGGTGGGCTGACCCTCCTTCCTGAGACACTGCCTCGCTCCCTCCTCCTAGGGCTCGTTCAAGTGTGGTCCATGTCGCTTGGGCTTTGTGGGTAACCAGAGCCAGGGCTGCTTCCCGGCCCGGACCTGCCACAGCCCGGCCCACAGCCCTTGCCACGCCCACGCTCACTGTCTCTTTGAACGCAACGGTGCAGTGTCCTGCGCGGTGAGCCAGGCCTAGGGTTCAGAAGAAACGGGATCTGGGGAAAGGGGTCGGGCTAAGGGCCACGTCTAGGGACTGGTATGGGGGCTTGCGTGGGAACGGGAGGTGGGCCTGGACCCAGAAACTGGTGGGCCTGAAGAAGGTGGGGTGTGGGGAGCCAACCCAGACCACTAACTCCCACCCTTTGTGTCGCCCCAGTGTAACGTGGGCTGGGCCGGGAATGGGAACGTGTGTGGGCCCGACACGGACATCGATGGCTACCCGGACCAGGCACTGCCCTGCATGGACAACAACAAACACTGCAAGCAGGTACAAGGGGCAGGCGAGCGCGCGCAGGGCAGGGCGCCCCGGGCTGGCACAGAACGGGACTCTTCCATCCATTTCCTCTCCCTGACCTTTAGGACAACTGCCTTCTGACACCCAACTCTGGGCAGGAAGATGCTGATAACGACGGCGTGGGGGACCAGTGCGACGATGATGCCGACGGGGATGGCATCAAGAACGTTGAGGTGGTGCCTAGACGTCCTGCCCCTTCCAGCTCCTCGGCAACTGTTGCCTTATCCCACAACCCCGTCCCCCTTGGCCACTGGCAGCTCCCAAGGAAGGGTCCCAGAGCTCCACATTAGGGAGGCGTAAGCCTGGTACCCAGAATGACGTGGACTACATGGGAAGTTGGGTGGGTGGGACTGCGCCACAGCAGTGGACCATCACAGGAGTGGGACCGTAGACAGGGTGCAGGGACAAGGATGGGGCACGGTGGCCTGATTCTCTGCCTCCCACCCCAGGACAACTGCCGGCTGTTCCCCAACAAGGACCAGCAAAACTCAGATACAGATTCGTTTGGTGATGCCTGTGACAACTGCCCCAACGTCCCCAACAACGACCAGAAAGACACAGACGGCAACGGGGAAGGGGATGCCTGTGACAACGACGTAGATGGCGACGGTGCAGGCCTGGGGCTGGGGGCGTGGCTGGGAACCCCGTGAAGAGTCCGGATAGGGCAGCAATGAAGCGGGCAGGCTGAGAATTCTGGAAGGGTGATGCTTGGGGGAAGTCAGACGGGGTGAGAGGTTACCTGTGGCAGATGTCAGTGGGCACGTGAAGGAGGGTGTGGGGTTAGGCCAGGAGTGGGCAAAAGGATGAGACGAGCTCCAGGCAGATTTCCTGACTGTCCTCTGGGTGGGAGACAAAGCCCAGGACTTTCACCAACCGAGAAGCCAAGAGTGTGACTATGTTCTAGTGGTAACCCCGTGTGACCCCCCATTATACTTCCAGGCATCCCCAATGGACTGGACAACTGCCCTAAAGTCCCCAACCCGCTGCAGACAGACAGGGATGAGGACGGGGTGGGAGATGCTTGCGACAGCTGCCCTGAAATGAGCAATCCCACCCAGGTATAGGGGAATGGAGAGGGCAGGGAAGGGGTGGGTGACTGGTGGATGAAGCCCAGCCCTTTGGACGGGAAGTGGTCAGGTCACCCTTTTTCGAATTCTCAAAGGGAGATGGTGAGAGAAGGTCCCTCTCTCTCAGACAGATGCAGACAGTGACCTAGTGGGAGATGCCTGTGACACCAATGAAGACAGGTAGGGTTTGGGCCAAGAGATGGAAATTTAGGGGAAACCTTGCCTTCCTCTAGCATGTTCTCAATCCCCTCTAGGGTCCAACTTTAACTCTCCACTACTGTTGAGCAGGAGGCGATGCCCATAGTCTACCTCCCATTCCTACTGCTGAACCTCCACCTCATCGGGCTGACTGCAAGGGTTCTGGCCGAATGGAGGGTATACCCCAGAGAGATTCCTAAGCAGAAGAGTGGGGAAGGACGCGGTACCTTTAAAAGCCTTTATTTGGTGCCTGTTCTTCTGGACAGTGATGGGGATGGACATCAGGACACCAAGGACAACTGTCCACAGCTGCCCAACAGCTCCCAGCTGGACTCAGACAACGACGGACTTGGAGATGAGTGTGATGGGGACGATGACAATGACGGGGTTCCAGATTACGTGCCTCCTGGTCCTGATAACTGTCGCCTGGTACCCAATCCCAATCAGAAGGACTCAGATGGTAAGGCTGGGGTCACCAGAGGACTGGACTGCTGTGGGGTTTGTTCAGAGAGAGGTGGCAAACCTTGCTGGGGAGAGAGGTTGACACCTTGAGGCCTGAGGTGGTAGTGCTGGCTATGGCAGTGGCCAGGGCCTCCCTGAGCACCTGGCTTCATCCTGCCCAGGCGATGGCGTTGGTGATGTGTGTGAGGATGACTTTGACAATGATGCAGTGGTCGACCCCCTGGATGTGTGTCCTGAAAGTGCAGAGGTAACCCTCACAGATTTTCGTGCCTATCAGACCGTGGTCCTGGATCCTGAAGGTGATGCTCAGATTGACCCCAACTGGGTCGTGCTCAACCAGGTACTGGGGCAGTGAGCTGGGTGGGTGCTGTCAGACCTGACTAGTAGGCAGAGCCTAGGGAGGGCAGCACACTGGAACCAGGGCTTTTGTCTTTACTGCACACCACCAGGGCATGGAAATTGTTCAGACCATGAACAGTGACCCCGGCCTGGCAGTTGGTATGTAAGGAGCACCCAATTCAGCAATTTCAATAATTTCCAAATGGAGGGGTCCTCCAGGCAGAGGATGGGCCACTGCCTTCCCACGGGGCATTCCATCCCACCCCCACCCCACAATGGGAGTTAGCAGCTTTGCTACCCCTGCTCCTGATCCCACCTCCCCTCCCACCCACCTCCAGGATATACAGCCTTCAACGGTGTGGACTTTGAAGGCACCTTCCATGTGAACACTGTGACGGACGATGACTACGCAGGCTTTCTCTTCAGTTATCAGGACAGCGGCCGCTTCTACGTGGTCATGTGGAAGCAGACAGAGCAGACCTACTGGCAGGCCACGCCTTTCCGGGCTGTTGCCCAGCCGGGGCTACAGCTCAAGGTCCCACAGCTGCCCAGACTCCCTCGTCCAGGGCCCCTTCCCAAGGCCTCCCCCACCAACCCTGGGGCCTCCCCCACCGCCTGAGCAGGGGGAAGCCTCTTATCCAGACATCTGGCCTGGAGGTGGGCTCCCTGGGGCTCCAGAATATTCTCCTGACTCCCTGTTCCACCTGCACCTACCAACCTGTTGTCTTCCCTTCCTCTGGTACTACGGTTGACCCACTGTCTTTGCTGATGCCCCGTAGGCAGTGACATCAGTGTCTGGCCCAGGTGAGCACCTCAGGAACGCCTTGTGGCATACAGGCAATACTCCTGATCAGGTACGACTGCTGTGGACTGATCCACGAAATGTGGGCTGGCGTGACAAGACCTCCTACCGCTGGCAGCTGCTGCACCGGCCTCAAGTGGGCTATATTCGGTGAGGGGAGGGGCTGAGCCCTCCCAAGAGACCCCAGGCCCAGCCTTTCCTTCCTCTCCAGCTGGGATTCACCAGTGACTTCTCCTCTACTCACTGCTGTGGTGCCATGGGCCTGGACTGGAACCACTTCTCTCTACCTCCCCTCTTACCACAGACTAGCTGCCCTGGCCCTTCTTGCTTGTTAACATCAGGCAGCCTGGGCTCTGGTGCTGCTGAGGACCTATAAACAATGTTAGGCAAGTCCTTCTTTTGCCGTGCTCCATTTCCCTCTCTGTAAAATGAGGGTGTATCTGGGAGCCTCCAAAGCCCAGGCCAGTCTGTGGAGAGGCACATCAATCCACCTCATCACTGGTCCAGCCCAGAACCTGCCTCATCAGAGTCTGACTGGAAGGGATCATCATTTACAGAAGAGCCAACAGAAGCCCAGACTCCG
This sequence comes from Bos javanicus, assembly GCF_032452875.1. Classification (NCBI taxonomy): domain Eukaryota; kingdom Metazoa; phylum Chordata; class Mammalia; order Artiodactyla; family Bovidae; genus Bos; species Bos javanicus. The sequence continues at coordinate 15,581,180 of NC_083870.1, forward strand.
CACTGCATCTCTTAGTAGCCAGGCTGAGGCCTCTCAGTTCAGCTCTGGGTCCACAACTTTGCATTTCCTAGTTGGTGGGGATGACAGGGAAGGGAGGGGAAATGGCCCAGAGCCCAGAGTGCAGGAACTTGGGTTGGTTCCCCTTTAAGGTGCCTGGGGCTGCGGGGCGCCAGGGCAGAGGATGGTGGGGGTGGACTAGAGCCTGGGAAGCGGGTGACTTCACCCCCCAGCCCATTGTACTCATCGTCATGGCAACCCAATCCTCGCTCGGAATGCGGCTGGTGCTTTGAGATGCAAAGGGGGCTGGACAAAGAGCCAGGGGCCCCAGGCCTGAGAAAAGCACCCCTCCTTCCCCCCTTTCCTTCCTCCCTTTTCCCCACCTCCCTTCTCTCTCAGGCCCGGTGAGCCCTAGGGGGGTTGGGGATGAACAGGGCTGGGTCATGGTGGCACAGTGCCCACTGGCACCTAGCACCAATGGACACTCCTATCCTGGACAGGGTGAAGCTTTATGAGGGTCCCCAGCTAGTGGCCGATTCTGGGGTGATCATTGACACATCCATGCGAGGGGGGCGTCTTGGTGTATTCTGCTTCTCCCAAGAAAACATCATTTGGTCCAATCTCCAGTATCGATGCAATGGTGAGGCTCTAGACGGAGAACAGCCTGACCTCTTGTGCCCTCATGGGAGAGTCACATCTTCTGACTTTAATCATATCTCCTTTCTCAGACACAGTGCCCGAGGACTTTGAGCCATTCCGGAGGCAGCTGCTTCAGGGAAGAGTGTGAAGAGGTGGCCACTGTATTCAGGATCCTGATTTTAGACCCTCGGGCCTTGGGGTCTATCCTGGAGTCTAATTTACAGCCCCTCAGCTAAACACCGACCCTCCTCTGGCACCCACCACGAGTTCAGCCCCAGAGGGGTGGTGACCCCACTGTTCAGGAGATGGGAAGTTTTCAAGGGGGTATTTCTCAGGCACTAACCCCAGGAAAGATAACAGCACATTGCCATAAAGTTTCAGTTCTTTTCTAAGCCAGTGCAGTTACTTATTTTAGGGATTTTCCGGGGCAGGGAGAGGACTAGTAGAATGTAAGTTAGAGATCTAGAGGGAGTTTGGTGAGGAAGGTGTGGACGGGGACTAGATGGAGGACGGGGGTTAGGTGAAGGATGGGGTGCTGGTCGGAGGATGGCTAAAGTCCTCCCAGCCCCACTTACTCACGGTGGCAGCGGCGACACTCCAGTCTAAGAGCAGCCGGGATCGACAGCCAGGAGGGCTGGGGCTGCCCCGTTCGGGGTGAGGGGGAGGCCGGGGGGCCGAGGGGGCCGGAGGCCGGGACGAGTGCAATATTGGCAGGGGAAAGAACAACACTGCACCGCGTCCCGTCCCTCCCGCCCGCCCGGGGCCCGGAATCCCGCTCTCCACCGCTGGAAGCCGGACCAGCCCGAGAACCCAGGACGCGCTGAGGAGTTGGGTTCACCTTGGAGGCCAGAGAGACTTGGCGCCCAGAAGAGGGTGAAGGGGGTGGTAAGGGGAGGGAGAAGGGGAGACCGCGATATCCCGGAAGGCCGCTTTCCGACGCCCGGGCGTTGCGCGCGCTTGCTCTTTAAATACTCAGACTGCTAGGCGCGGAGCCGTCGCCATGGTGACGCGTGTCCCAGCAACCGAACTGAATGGCTATTGCCTGGCAACGCCCGGGGTTGAAGTTTTGGGGCCGCCCACCTAGATACTCGCGCTTTCTCTAGCCTGCGGGGGCGGGGCGGGGGGTGCTTCCCCGCCTCTTCTGCCAGCTCCCCGGCGCGGTGACGTAACGCCCCCAGCCCCGAGCCCGCCCCCGGGTCCCGCCGCTGCACAAAGCCGCGCCAAATCGGCGGAGCCGGGCGGGCCTGCGACCTCCGGTCCTGCTCCTCTGGTTTCACTCCAATCCCGCCGCACCGAAGTGTTCTTAAAGTTCATTTCGCAATCTGTATTCTTTGGGACTAACAATTGTTTCCTAATGCGGACGTAATTGTTTCTGTCGGTCTAGACTGCAATACAGGACCTCCGAATGGGGCCCGATAAACTCCACGTGCGCCGCTGTGGCCCCAAACACTCCTCGGTCCCACATGTTTCTGCCCTTCAAAATATAACTTGGTCTTCCCAAATCACGCACCCTCGTATACTGTTTTGCACCACCCCACCACCTTGTGCGTACCTGCCCCAAACGCCACTCTGCTCTCCAAAGGATAGTTCCGTACTCCTAAATACCATCTGTCGCCCCACCTATTCTCTGCTTCCTAAATGCGTAACTAATCTGCCCCATTCCACCTCCCACATTCCGATGTCCTCGCCCAAGTACCTGGGTGCCCCTTCCACATAACTCAGGACCCCTCCCACTTAGCGCCATTTCCTCCAGACAGCGCCGCGACAGGTCCGAGCCCCCTCCTAAAACCCCCAACCCCTCCATCGATGATACAGTGTGTTCCTCCCCTTCTCTGTCCAAGCCACTGCCTCTCCTGGCCAGGGCTTGCTCTCTCCAGTCTCTCTCTGCCCCCAGTTAGGCAGTGCCACCCAACCTCCTCTCCCCTGACCCGGGTAGCCCCTCAGCCCTCTCGGGCAAGCCGGGTGAAGCTCTTGGTGACCACTAGAGGGCGGGAGAGCCCGGCCAGCGAGCCGCCGCTACCTGGTGGATTCGGGGAAAGGAAAGACCCTAGGGTTTGGTGGAATTTCGTACTTCGCTAAGTGGAAATTTCTTCCCCCGCCCCCTTCTCGAGAGAAAGTCAAGGAAGGAACTTGGGCTGAGGGAAAGTCCGGGAGGGGCGGGGACTGTGGGTTTCGGGGTAGAACCGTGTATAGGACTGGATAGGGAGAAGTTAGAAGGGTGGGGCTATCCGGGAAGTAGTTGGGGGAAGGGGTCCAAAACTAACACCGAGTTTACTCATTGTCGAGCCCTCCCCTCCTTTCTCAGCCCCCAGAGTGGGACTCCAAGCGACCCAGTGAGAATGGGACAATGGTGTGGAGGACCCACAATGCCGCCCCTGGGCTAGAACTTTGACCTAGTCCAATTTCTCTGTTATTCTTCTCACCAGGGCTGTTGTCCTGGGGCTAAAATAGGACCAAGGGGACCCAGGTCAGGTTCCAGACTCCCTCCACCACCTTCTGGAGCCAGGGAGTGGTTGGTGAAAGAGGGGAGGCCAGCTAGAAAACAAAAAGGTTGTCAGACAGTTGAGTGATTGAAGCCCACATACCTTATTTGAGGGGCCAGAAATGGTTGGGGAGGAGGAGGAAGAGGTTGGAGGTAGGGAAAGGGGGAGGGGGTGGAGCTTTGTCACCTGTCACCTGCTCTGGCTGAGCCTAGGGCGGGCGGGGGACCGGTATAAAGCAGCAGGCGCCTGTGTCCGCTCCACCTCGTGGGCAGCTCCGGCCTGAGTTTGTTCTGTCCCCTCACCACCACTTTGCCACCACCATGACACCGGACATCCAGGCCCCTTTCCTCTCCCTGCTGCTGCTGTTCCCAGTGCTTACAGGTGAGGGGCACAAGGTGGGGAGGGGGCTGCCCTGCTCCTGTGGTCTTCCCAACTTTCTGTGGGTTTTGCTTCCTGGGAGATGGCATCCAAGAGGCAGAAGTTGCAGACGGGTGGCCTAGCTTCTGCCAGAAGAAGGAATAAAGGAGTGAGGCTAAGGAAAACCTGAGAAGAGACCCTCCACACACACCTGGAGGACTCTGGGTGCCAGGAGCAGACGTATGTCCTGAAGAGAAGTCTGGAGGGGTTGGGGGTGGAATCAGGAGAGGAAAATCTTAGGAGTGGAAAAGCCCACAGTCCAGGAGCAGACAGATATGGGAAGAGAGACGGAGGTTGCCAGCCAGGAAGGAGAAAGAGAGCTGACTCAGGGGCCCACTCCCCAAATCCTCCTGGCATTACTTCCCCAGATGCCAGAGAATGTATTTTCTCCTTATGCTGATTTTCCCCCCAAACATACTCTGTAACCTCTATTTCTTACAGTTGCCAATGTCAATACCCTGACAACCTCTGACTCCAAAAAGCCCCGCGAAACTATACCAGTTTCCACTACACAAAGCAGCCCAACGTCCAGTCCCACTAAAGAAACTTCTTGGAGCACAACTACCACCTTACTCACAGCCAGCAGCCCTGCCCCAAGCCCAGCTGCCTCTCCAGGCCACGACGGAGCCTCGACTCCAACCAGCAGCCCTGCCCCAAGCCCGGCTGCCTCTCCAGGACACGACGGAGCCTCGACTCCAACCAGCAGCCCTGCCCCAAGCCCGGCTGCCTCTCCAGGCCACGACGGAGCCTCGACTCCAACCAGCAGCCCTGCCCCAAGCCCGGCTGCCTCTCCAGGACACGACGGAGCCTCGACTCCAACCAGCAGCCCTGCCCCAAGCCCGGCTGCCTCTCCAGGCCACGACGGAGCCTCGACTCCAACCAGCAGCCCTGCCCCAAGCCCGGCTGCCTCTCCAGGCCACGACGGAGCCTCGACTCCAACCAGCAGCCCTGCCCCAAGCCCGGCTGCCTCTCCAGGCCACGACGGAGCCTCGACTCCAACCAGCAGCCCTGCCCCAAGCCCGGCTGCCTCTCCAGGCCACGACGGAGCCTCGACTCCAACCAGCAGCCCTGCCCCAAGCCCAGCTGCCTCTCCAGGCCACAACGGCACCTCGTCTCCGACCGGCAGCCCTGCCCCAAGCCCAGCTGCCTCTCCAGGCCATGACGGAGCCTCGACTCCAACCGGCAGCCCTGCCCCAAGCCCGGCTGCCTCTCCAGGCCACAACGGCACCTCGTCTCCGACCGGCAGCCCTGCCCCAAGCCCAGCTGCCTCTCCAGGCCATGACAGAGCCTCGACTCCAACCAGCAGCCCTGCCCCAAGCCCAGCTGCCTCTCCAGGCCACAATGGCACCTCGTCTCCGACCGGCAGCCCTGCCCCAAGCCCGGCTGCCTCTCCAGGCCACAATGGCACCTCGTCTCCGACCGGCAGCCCTGCCCCAAGCCCAACTGCCTCTCCAGGCCATGATAGTGCCCCATCCCTGACCAGCAGCCCTGCCCCAAGCCCGACTGCCTCTCCAGGTCAGCACGGCGCCTCATCCCCAACCAGCAGTGACACCTCATCCATGACCACCCGCTCTATGTCAAGCTCCATGGTCACTTCAGCACACAAGGGCACCTCATCCAGGGCTACCATGACCCCAGTCAGCAAGGGCACTCCATCCTCAGTCCCCAGCTCCGAAACTGCTCCCACTGCTGCCAGCCACATTACCAGGACAGCCGCCAGCAGCCCTAGCATAGCACTTTCCACCTCCTCCAATCCTAAGACTTCTCAGCAGTTGTCTGTTAGGGTCTCCCTGTACTTCCTGTCTTTTCGCATTACAAACCTCCAGTTTAACTCTTCCCTGGAAAATCCCCAAACCAGCTACTATCAGGAGCTGCAGAGAAGCATTTGGGGTTTGGTGAGTAGCTGCCTTTCCTCTAACATGCACCCTCACCCCCAACCCCCGAAGCAGCCTTCAGAACTCTATGAGGCACTTGCATCAAATCAGTCTTTTCCCTCTCACCCCAGATTTTGCAGATTTATAAACAGAGGGATTTTCTGGGCCTCTCAGAGATCAAGTTCAGGTACAGTTCTGGGTGTGGACTCTGTGGGACTGGTGGATGTTGTCATGACTGTGAGGAGGGTGTACTGACCCAGAAACTGGGACCCATGTCTGAGTTCCCCATTTCTTTGTAACCAGGCCAGGATCTGTGGTGGTAGAATTAACTCTGGCCTTCCGAGAGGGTACCACAGCCGAGTGGGTGAAGGCACAGTTCAGTCAGCTTGAAGCACAAGCAGCCAGTTATAACCTGACCATCAGCGGAGTTAGTGGTGAGTCCACTTCCCCAGCTGCCAGCCAGCACCACCCTGCCCGGGACCCTCTCTCTCCAGCATCTGGGTGCATGCTTTTTCTCTTGGAGCTGGTGGGGGGAGAGCCACCTCCTTTGGGAGACTGCTCTGACCACTGCTTTCCTTTCAGTGTACAATGCCCCATTTCCTTCCTCTGCCCAGGCTGGGTCTGGGGTGCCTGGTTGGGGCATTGCCCTGCTGGTCCTGGTCTGTGTTCTGGTTGCGCTGGCCATCATCTATCTCATTGCCCTGGTAAGTGCTCAGTCCCCAACCCTGACCAGAGTCCCCCTGCTGGAAGGAGCCGTGCGCTCCCCATAACCTCCTGTCTCCCCAGGTTGTGTGTCAGTGCGGACGAAAGAAATGTGAGCAGCTGGACGTCTTTCCAACCCTAGATGCCTACCATCCTATGAGCGAGTACTCCACCTACCACACCCATGGGCGCTACGTGCCCCCTGGCAGTACCAAACGGAGCCCCTATGAGGAGGTGAGGGAGGCGGGGGCGGCGGCGTGGGCGAGGCTTTGTCTGGGCAGTGGTTCTGAAAGGTTACTGGGAAAACCTAAAGAACTGAGAAGAGGTGACATGAAATAAGCAGTGACTGACAAGGCTGGGGTGGAGGTCAGAGGGGTTCTGTGGGAAAGGCTTAGGGAAGAAGGGGGACCTCAGGAGGGTGTGCCCCCCACAACCAGCACCCCCAGAAGAGCATTCACTGCTCAACTAAACTGGGATGTCCAGAGGCGACATGAATGGGGCACTGCCATGAAGGTGCCCACGAAGGTGCCCATGAAGGGCACCAGGGGAACCCTTCATGGAAGGAGCACCTTGCCCCAGCTTGTCTCCTAAGAATGGAGGGTAGATTGGGAAAGGCTGGTGGGGAGAAGGGGGTCTCTGAATTGGGAAAGAAGTCTCACCAAGCCAGGTGAGCCTGGGTGCAAGCTGGGGAGGCACAGACCCCTTCTTCTTTCTGCCTTTTACTCCGTGACCTAGTAAATAATTACTTTGCCATCTGGGGCTGAAAGGCCACTCCAAGTGGGGGAAGGGAGAGTTTCCTTTTCCTGACTTTTCCTCTGCCTGGGGACTTCCTTCTTCCAGTTTTGCAGAAACGTGTACACCTCCTTGGGCTGGAGGAGCAGAGAATGGAGGGAGAAAGGGGCAGGAGGGGAAAGCAGGGGGTGCTGAGAGCCAAGGGGAGGGAGCGAACCAGAGCAGGAGGAGGAGGGGGAGTGGCCCTGTTTACAGTCATCTGGCTGGTGGTGGGGGCCAGCAGGTGCTCTCTCCGGATTAACCCTTTGAAAGCTAGTCAGGCTCCTGGACCATTCACCCTATCCTGGGGTGCCATCCAGAGACCCTGGGGAGGAAGGTTGTCCCAGGAAAGCCTCTGCCGCTCATCCTGGGTCTTTTCTGCCCCTATCTAGGTTTCTGCAGGCAATGGTGGCAGCAACCTCTCTTATACAAACCTGGCAGCCACTTCCGCCAACTTGTAAGGACATGTTGTCTTCTGAGAGTCCAGCCAGTACTGGCTGCCTCCCTGGAATTCTTCACTTCTGGGGACCCCCGCCCCCAACTCTGTTCTGGGCTAGTGAGCTGGGCATTCAGGTGGGCTGCTCACAGCCTCCCTCACAGGACCCAAGAAGTCCCCTAAACCATCTTAGCCTTGGTGAAGCCCACCTGAGCCTCTGGGGACAGGCCGGAGGCAGCGGAATGCTGGAATACTGGCTGGAATGCTTGGAAATGGGAGTGGGAACATGAACATGGCTGAATAAAATGCAGACCTCCTCCACGCCCACTACCAGCTTCTGATCTGTTGTCTATGACCTGTGGATGGGTGAGGGGCAGTCAAAATGTGTGTGTGTGTGGAGGGGGGCGGTCTGGAAGAGACCTTTGGGAGAGGAGGGGAAGGGAAGAAGGCCAGAGGAGCGGGGTTCATTTGAGAAGCAGGAGGCGGGAGAGGAGATGGCATTGGCATGCAGGTGGACGGACTCCTGTCGCCTGTCCTGCATGGCCAGCAGCGCACGAGGAAGGAGGAAACAAAAGCCTGAGGCTCCAGCAGCCAGCGTGACCCAGCTCTGCCCGCCCGACAGCCGGGCTCGCCCCTATCCCCTGGCCTGGATTTAACTCCCGCACCCTCCTCTCCCCTTGGCATGGTGCCCTCAGGCGGCTCTATTCTTAGCTGTCCGGGTGTGAAGTAAGTCCTAAGGCAGCAGAGTCAACACGGCCACGATAAGGTCCGTGTCAGATCCAGGGCCTGGCGCCAGACTGCCCCACCTGACTCCTGGCTCTGGGGTCTACTATGTGGTGCCCCAGGGATGGGGAAATAGTTCTGGTTCTGAGGTCAAAGACTTCCCAGATGGCTCAGTGGTGTAGAACCGGCCTGCCAATGTAGGAGATACAAGACTCAGGTTCGATCCCTGGGTTGGGAAGATCCCCTGGAGAAGGAAATGGCAACCCACTCCAGGATTCTCACCTGGGAAATTCCATGGACGGAGGAGCCTGGCGGGCTACAGTCCTTGGGGTCACAGAGAGTCAAACATGACTGAGCACGCACACACTCCCTGACTGACGCACTGATGCCAAAAGCTCAGCTTCTCTGTACACCAGGACTGAATCGAATCTCTGAGACAGAGTTTTAGGTGAAGTAGAAAAGAATAGCTTTATTGTGTTGCCAGGTGAAGGCGGCCACAGTGGGCTAATGCCCTCAAAACCGTATGTCCCCAGTTGGAGATTTACAGTAATTGCTCAAAGAGCACATGATCAGCTCATGGACATTTTTCTGATGGGTTGGTGGTGAGGTAACTGGAATTCAGCATCATCAACCTTCAGGACCAGCTGCTCTGGGGTCTACATACCATCTTTAACTTTTCCCACCTGCAGGGGATATCAGTTTCTACAAAACAGCTCAGATATTGTGAATATCCATTGATGGGGAAACAGGGTGTTGCTCAAGACTGTCCTTGACTGTTTCTCTCTGGTCTCCCATTCCCTCCTTTCCCTAATTAACAACTGCTTGACTCTGCCCTTGGAACTCAGGGAAGGTCATGGAGGCTGAATGAAGGCTGTCTCCTATAATCCAAGAAATGGGGGACACAGAAAGGCCTTGTGCCAGGAGCCCCTGATCTCTTTGGGCACCCTAAGTTGCATTCCTGCAGGGCTCCGCCCAGACGCCCCATGGGGGTAGGGGTGGGGGTGGTGGGAGGGCGGGTATCCAATGCAAGCAGCCACCAGAGCGATGTGCCCCCTGGTGGCATGGTCGGTTTGGACCTGGGCTGGGCACAGGTCTGGCAGAAGACTGGGGAGCACAGGGCTTGGGGACCTCCTTCCCTCAGGCACCAGCTCCACCACGCACCCCTGCTCTGAGAAATAGCAGGGAACCCGCCATCCCCTTGGCCTGCCACATCCAGCACAGAAGCTAAGAGGAATGGGCTCCGGGAAGGCAGACATCACAGGAAGGCCTGGCATCACAGTTTATTGTTTATAAACCATGAAAATAACAGCTGTTGCTTGGCACAGGCCTGGCAGTGCTCACCGCAGGGGGGCAGCAGCAGGCACCAGAGGCCTTGCCAGGCCCAACCCAGTGGGGACACTCAAGCTCAGCTGGGACCCCAAGGGAGACTCGGCACGTTGGCATGGGTGCAGGACAGGTTAGAGCATGCAAGGGGGAGAAGAGGGGGAGAAAAGGCATGCGGCTGGGGGTACAGGGACCCAAATAAATAAAGCAGGATGGGAGGGTCCCTTTCCCTCACCAAAGAGTGCCTGGGTACTGTCCAGCCAAAAAGCCTCTCTGCCCCAAGACTGAAGTTCAGCATGGATGGGGCAGGGAGCTTGGCAGGGCGGAGGGCAGAGCTGGGGAGCATGCCCAGTGTTCCGGGTGCCTTCCCTCCCAATCAGCCTGGGGAGGAACGCAGGGCAGGTGTGGGGCAGGGGCTCTCTCCATGATTGGGGCAAGATGCCAAGGGCAGGGCATGGGGCAGAGATATGGTGGGGGTGGGAACCTGGATTAACAGGCAATAGGGAGAATGGGGGACATCCAGAGAGGTGAGTAGAGGAGAGTCCCTTGGTCAAGAAAGGCCCTGGGAAGACACAGACAGGAGAAGGGACAGGACCATGTGGGAGGAAGAGCTTAAGGGAGAAGCTGCCAGAGAGATGACCCGGCTTCAGGAGGCGTGGAGGGCCAGGGCCCAGCAGGGGCCCGGGAGGCTCAGTCCAGCTTGGCAAAGCCCCCAATGGTGACCTTCCTCTCCGGCTTAGTGCCCACGGGCTCCTGTAGCTGCACTGCGCCACCCCCAATGAAGCAAAAGGCAGGGCACACAGGTCCCGAGCAGTCCAGGGGGCACTCCAGAAGCCCTCGGAAGGACACGGCATCGAGGAAGGAAACGCGACCCCGCTCGTAGTCCAGGCAGATGCCCAGGCGGGGCGGCAGGGGCACTGTGCAGCTGGCCGCCGGGCCGTCCCTCCCTGTCAGCCCCGCATTCGCATTGGCCCCAGCCCCCAGCAGGATCTTGCCCATGCCGATGGTCAGGAAAGCGAAGGGTGGCGACGCCTCCACGGTGGCGTCCTCGGCACCGCTGTCGTGTCCACTGTCTGGGTCGTACCTGCAGGAATGGGTGTTGGGTAGAAGAATGTCGGGGGTGGGGTAGATGGTACCCAAGGGCTGAGATGTTGGGAGGATGGGATGTCGGGGAGCACGCAGTTCCAAGGATTGATTTGGGGACATTGAGAAGAGAACACATTGAAGAGACGGGCGTTATAATGTAGGGCTGGGGTTTGGTTTGGTGAGAATGGGGAAAGGCAAGCACATTGGCCAGAGGGGTGGGGGAGGGGAGGAAAGACAGGGTATCGCTCAGGCACACTGGAGAAAGGCAGTGCTTCCAACGCAGGCAAGTGGGAAGAAAATGGCACTGGGATATCGTGCTGGGAGAGGGTTTTGAGGGTTAGAGAATCTTGAAAGGATGAGGGGTTAGCGGTGGGGAGAGGCGGGAGCAGAGAAAACATGCTGGGAAGGGGGATGCTGGGAGAGAGATGAGGGCGGGTCAGTGTCTTAGGTGAAGGGTGTTGCGGGGATGCAGGTTGGGGATCACAGGTTTAGGAGGGAACTGATGTTGAAGAGAAGACACTTCTGAAGAAATGGGGTATTGAGGGATAGAGTGCTGAGGGGGAAGAAGAGCATGTGTGGGTGGCTGAAAAAGAGGATGCTGGGGATGAGAGGGTATGGAGAAGGAAAGTTTAAGGGAAGAATTTGAGGAGGCTGAGACAAGGTGTGGGGGAAGGAAGTACTGGAGAGAAAAAGTTTTGTGGTGAAAAGATGTTGCCAAAGGGGTGTGAGGAAGAAAGGGCACGGAGACTTGGCGAGATAGTGTGTTAGCCTGAGTGACAGATGGAGGGGAGTGGAGATGGCTTCCTTTTCCATTGCCCCTTTCCCCAGTTACTCCAAAGATCAACCTCCAAAACGCTTTCACGGAGCCCACACTTCTCCTGACCACAGCGCCTCCAGCCTGCCTCATGTTACTTCCTCCTGATTTCCTTCCAGCTCCATCCCAGCAAGTGTGTGCTCCCTTCGTCACCCCGCCGTGTTCCCAGCTCCCCCACCCAGACCCCCAGAACCCCATACCTCCCAGAGGGGTCTGACCTGGGGCTGATCACGTCGGGGGCACCCTGGAAGCTTTCCTGAAGCTTGCTCTCCAGCCCGACGCCCACCTTGACCAAGTAGGAGGCTGGGTCTACGGCGCAGGCCCAGTAGCTGCGGCCCTGGGTCACAGCCACATCGCCCAGGACCACGTCCACGCTCAGGTGGCAGCCTGTCAGCAGCCGCTCGGCAGCCAGCAGCAGGGGCAGCCCTGGGACACTCCTCACCGCTCGCTGGTCCTTGCTGATGGCCAGCCGCTCTCGGCTTGTGCCCCAGCGGCCATCCAGGAAGAAGTGCAGGACTGGAGTAGGGGAGGGTTAAGACAGAAGGAAGGACTTCAGGGACAAACACTGGCACTGGGGATCTCGAGGTGTCAGCACGAGACACTGGGAGATTTCAGAACACAGAACAAGTTGCCGAGGAACGGGCAGGGGGCTCTTGGGAACAGGGCCTGGAAAACTGGAATGGGGAGTATAAGGGAAGAAGAAAGGGCATCCCAAGTGGGCATGGGACCCCAGGAAGAGTTTTAGTGATGACTAGTGGGCATAGAAACCAGTCTCCCAGACCCAGCTGACTCGCTCTGGCTGCCTCTTCTATTATGCCTATACTCCAGAGCCTCCGCTATTTTCTGGAGAGTCACTTGACCAACATTTATTGAGCCCTGGTGCTGTGCTTAGTCGCTCAGTTGTGTCCGACTCTTTGTGACCCCATCGACTATAGCCCGCAAGGCTCCTCTGACCATGGGATCCTCCAGGCAAGAATACTGGAGTGTGTTGCCACACCCTCCTCCAGGGAATCTTCCCAACCCAGGTCTCCTGCATTGCAGGCAGATTCTTTACCATCTGAGTCACCAGGGAAGCCCTATTGAGCCCTTGAAAAGTGAAAAGTGAAGTCCCTCAGTCGTGTCCAACTCTTTGCGACCCCATGGACTGTAGCCCACCAGGCTCCTCAGTCCATGGGATTTTCCAGGCAAGAATACTGGAGTGGGTTGCCATTTCCTTCTCCAGGGGATCTTCCCAACCGAGGGATCGAACCCAGGTCTCCCGTATTGCAGGCAGATGCTTTAACCTCTGAGCCACCAGCTCAAATTCTCGGCTAAGACTTTACACATTAGCAAGTCACTTAATTCTTACAACAATGCTATGGGGTAGGTGTTGTTACAATACCTACAGAGGAGGAACTGCAGGTTCAGAAAGGGTGAATAATTCACCCAAAGCCACACCACTGGCAAGAGGCAGAGCTGGGATTTGAACCCAGGCAGTCTGGCTCCAGAGCTAGTGAGGATGACCCACTGGGTTATGCAGTCTCTATGGGGCCCGGCCAGCAGCAGCTGTCCATGCCGGGGTCCCAGGCACCCAGGGCCCACTCACCGGGCGCGGGCGGAGTGTGCAGATGCACGTCCTCGCTGTACTCGCCGTAGCCGGCCTTGTTGCAGCCGCGGACACGCAGCACGTACACAGAGCCCGTGTCGGGGTTCTCCAGCAGGGCGCTGGTACCCCTCACCTCCTCCCGCCGCTGCCAGCGGGTGGGGCCTGGCTGGGCCGGCACGTCGGTGCGCCGGAACTCAATGGTGTAGTGCCAGGCAGGTGGTGAGTGGGGGGGCAGCCGCCAGCAGAGGAAGATCTGGTCGTAGGCAAAGGTGCGCTGGGTGTCGATGACTGGAGCCTCGGGCACTGTTGGAAGAGACAGTGGGGGTCAGTCACGGCCTGGCCACGGGCATGGTGTGGAGGGTGGGCGGGAAAAGGGAAAGCAGCGGGAGCCGGGGGGGTGAGTGCGAGTGAGAGGGATCTGGGAAGACGCCTGTCTGGGCCCTGGGTGTGGGAAAAGGAGAGGCAGGTGGCCTGAGGGAGTCCTGGGCTGCCACTCCCTCGATCTGGGCCTCAGTTTCCTCCTCTGTCAAATGAAGGTATGAGATCACGTGTTGTCCTTTCTTTCTATGACCCTTTTTAGTCTATGAATACAGAGGAGCCCCAGGGAAAGGCAGGTAACGGCCACTGGAGCCCACCCAGGCAAGAGGGCGCTGAACAGGAAGAGGAAACTGCACGGGAGACAGATGCGAGGAGAGGCAGCAAGGCAGAAACTGGGGGCAGAGGGCCAGTGCAAGCTCGATGGCACAGGAAGGGTCAGGGGAAGAGAAGGAAAGCCTAGGGGGCAAAGGTCATAAGGACAAAAAGTCAGAAATGCAAGGATTAAGGGTCAGGGAAGAGGATGGTGGAGGCGGTCTGGTTAGGGCAAGAAAGAGAAGGAAGCCATGGGTGGGGAGCCGGGCTGCGTGGGAGTGGCAGGGCAGGGCAGGGGACCTGGCAGAGGGGGCAGGACCCCCAGGGCAGGGCCGCTGACTTGCCTGGGGTGCTCCGGAGCAGAGTCCGCGGTGGCCACAGCCTACAAACAAAGAGAGGGAGAAGCAGCGCTGAGCGCGGTGGGACGGGGTGGCCGGGTGGGCTAGGTGGGCAGGACGGCTGGCCAGGCCAGGCGGGAGGCTTGGGAGTTAGTTCCCTGGTGGGCACTGCCCCCCGGGCCCGCTGCTGGGGAGGAAGGGAGGAAGGCTCTAATGGGACATAGGGCCTGGCCATCTCCTCACCTCGCAGGAAATTAAGCTCTGTCAGCAGCTTCATCTCACGCCCCACATCCAGCTGGCAATGGCGGAAGGAGGAGCTGGCAGCTGGCCGGAATGTCTGGAGGGCCTCTGTGGCTCGGGCAATCCTGGGATGGGGGCAGGCAAGGGTCAGACTTTCCTGTAGCTCAGATGGTAAAGAATCTGCCCGCAATGCAGAAGACCTGGGTTCCATCCCTGGGTCGGGAAGATCCTCTGGAGAAGGGAATGGCAACCCACTCCAGTATTCTTGCCTGGAGAATCCCAAGGACAGAGGAGCCTGGCAGGCTACAGTCTGTGGTGTCACAAAGAGTCAGACAGGACTGAGCGACCACCACCACCAAGGGTCAGGCACTGCTGTCTGGGCCACCGCCCTTCCCCTTGATTCTGCCGTGTCTGGCCCTAGAGCCTTGGTATCGGCTATGGCTCTCTTCCCTGTCCCTTTGGGCAACAGCTGGTATCCATTTGGCCTGGGGAAAAGTCCTCAGGGTCCAGCTCTCCGCTGGGCAGGACTCTCGACACTGCCTGATACATGGGCTACACCCACGATGCCCCTACCCTGCAGGAGCCTATGACCCTGTGCCATGCCCCCTGAGTACCTGTTGTGCAGTTGTTTGGCTGCTTGCACAAAGCAAGGCTGGTCTGTTTCTTTAAGAACCTCCTGAGCGTAGCCCACCAGACCTGAGCCGTCCAGCAGGCTCCGGTGCTCCTGGATCTGGGCGCTGAGACGGGCCAGCCGTTCTTGCTGACACTCCTCAATGGCCTGAAGCAGTGACGCCCGCTTCTCCTCCAGCACAGCCCCCAGCCCCCGCACCAGCTGGGACACCTCCTCCTTGGCCTGCTGACCACTCACCTGTCCAGAGAGCAACATTGACTGCCTCCTTCTTGAAGGCTGCATCTGCTCCAGCCTCCTGGGGCACCACACCACGACTAGGATCACAAAGGATCTGGGGAAATCCTACCTACCCATTCAAATGGGACCAGGCTCATGGCTCCACGGTCTCCTGTACACCCACATAGGCTCAACTCCTGACCATTTGTGTTAATCTTCCTGGAGGCCCACACCATGATCCTGACTCCTTGAGGACTCCCCCAAATAAAAGAGGCCACGACCACACTAATATCCACCTGGATCACACTAATGTCCACCAGCATCTGTGCCATCCTTACCGCCCTTCCCCACGTCAGCTGATTCAAGCAATCTGGCAAAAGGTATCAGAGCCATCGCCTCACCCTCCTTGGTCCAAGGATGTGTGCCATCCCCAGCAGGCAGCTGAGCCTGAAGGCATCTGAGCTCCATCCCTGGGGCTTTTCAAGCTCTCCCTCTCCAGGGTGATAGACACCCTGTCTCCACTGTAGCCTTGGGTACCGCCTGGCCTGGGGCACTGCCATTTCTGACAACCTGGTTTAACCAGAGCCTTGACACATCCACGGACCCCACATGGGCTTCCTGAGTTTGCAGCCAGGCGAGTGGGCTGTGCCCATCTTCACCCCCTTCCTGCTCCCACTGCCAGGCAGGACCCAGGGCCCACCTCCGTGCCCTCCCTCACCTCTGTGTGCCTCACGGTCTCCTCCAGCTCACAGATCTGGGTCTGCACTGTGTCCTGGTTTCCCAGGATGTATGTCAGGCTCTTTGTCAGCTTGTCCTGAGGGGGAAAGAAAGAGGTGGGCATCACGCCTGGCCCTGAAGCAGCCAGCAGTGCAGAGGAGAGGTGAGTTGGTGTGGGTGTGGGCAGTCCTGGTGTTGAATGAGGCAGGGTCCTCACCTTGAGGGCCTGGTAGGCACTGACCACTGGCGTGATTTTGTGGCCGCTGTGGGTGCGCCGCACACGGCAGAGCTGGCACACCAGTCGTTGGCACGTCTTGCAGTAATGGGTCACCTCTTCCTTGTGATCTGGACACATTAGTCCCTAGGGACAGAAACAGCCAGGAAATAGTCAGCCAATGGCGTGTGTAAGGGTGCTGACCTACCACAGGGCAGCTCCCTGCCCGGCCTCCCCTGGGCCGGCCGCAAGCTGGTGGAGGGGAGTTCAGACGCGGTGCTCCATGGTGCCACCTGCTGGTATGCCCTGGCAATCAAGGAGAACCTTTCCTGCAAACCACCTTGCTCCTCCCTTCCTCTGCATGTGGTAATAACAATAATGGTTAATAATTAGCCATGTCTATCTTGTTTACTGCTGTAGCCCCAACACCTAGGATAGCACCAGGTACTTGATAAATATTTGTTCAATGAATGAATACATGACAGACCTTTTCACTGTATATAAATAACTTTCACAAACATTATCTCAGGAATCCTCCCATCAACCCTGCAGGTATGGAGATTGCAGGGCAGATATATTACAAGCCTCATTCAGCAGATGAGATGGAGGCTCAAAGATGTTCAAAGATTTGTCCAGTGCCTTTATTGTTATAGAAAAAGGAGTTTGGCAATGGCAAACCTGTGGCCACCTCCTTTTGGAAGCCCACAGTGCCGGGCATGCACTCCCACCCAGCACCACCATGCCCTCCCCCCCTTCCCAGGCCCTGCAAAGGCTGGCTCACCTTGGGGCGAAAGGAGAGGGTGGGCAGGGTGGGTTCATGCTGGGCCTTCTGGGTGCCCCAGGGATGGAAGAGCTTGAAGCACTCGTTGCAGAAGGTGGCGCGGCACTCGGTACAGCCCTTGGTGGCTTCTAGTTGCGGGGGCTTGCACAGCTGGCACAGGATGGCACCACCCACACTCACACTCTGGCGGTACCGCTCCACCACACGCTCCAGGGTCAGGTTCCGGAAAAGCCCTGCCAAGCCCCGCTCCCCCAGCTCCACATCGCCCTGGCAGGCTGGGCACGGGAACATGATCACCTGGGGGTGCAGAGCACCTCGCTTCCGCCCGGGGTATGTCCCAAAGCCTGTGGATGGGCCAGGAAGTAGGGAGGTGAAAATCACAGCTGACTCAGGGTGGGGGAAGTCTGTTCAATTAAAGAATTAATTTTCATTGTGCCAGAGCTCAGCTCTTAGCAGAGCCTGGATGGGCAGTACCCCTTGAAAAATAGACAGGTGCCCCTGGCCAGGGATGGACCCCTTCCATCTTCCTGATGGACATCCCAGCATCCCCATCCCAACCCCATGGGTGCCAGCCCCACCTGACTTAAGCAGCCGGTCCAAGCGGTCTGGTTTGGGGAGAGTTCTGCGGGAGAGGCGAGGGCTTCGGGTGGATGGGGTGGAGGCAGGAGAAGTGGGCTCGGAGCTGGGGTCCCCACCATGGCCTATGTAGCCCTGCTGGCCCAGGACCTCCCGGGCACAGGCCTGGCACACGTTGTGGGTACAGGGCAGCACCAGCGGCTGCTTATACATTTCTTGACACACTGGGCACAGCAGTTCCTTCTCCATGTTCTTCATGCTCGTCTGTGGAGGGACCAGGAGGTCGGATCAGAGCTTGGACACCTGGGTATATCTCAACAGGCGCCTCAACTGCATTTAAAGACCCAAGGGTTCTTGGAAATGAGGAAGAAAAACTACAAGGGACCCGACAAGCTATGGATTTTTCGCCAGCATCAGCCTTGGCCTGGTTCACAGGCCTTCCAACTCCGTGTCCCCAGCATGCGTCCCTCCTGCAGAGCTACATACCTAAGGAGGAGAGATGGCTGGAGCTCAGGTCTCCCCCAGTCTCAAGCCCCACCCCCTGTCCTAGTCTCAGCCGGACCGACAGCCGCTCTCACCTGGCCTTTGCCCCCCTCCCCCCGTCTCCCGGCAGCCTGCCCCAGGCACTTCTCTCAAGGACACCGCCCATTCTGCAGCTCTGTGCAGAGGCCACCCCCCCCAACCCCCGCCTCCCCGCTTCTCTGGCATCCCCCTTTCCCTCCTCCCCCGCGTGATTTCTCCTTATAACCAGGCTCTCTCCATCCTCCTGCTCACCCTGTCTGTCCTCCTGCGGTGGCTCCGGCCTGCAGCCGCCTTCGCCTCCATTGCCCATCACTAACCCATCTGGCTCCTCCTAACCCATACCATTTTGCCCCCCACCATCCGGCTCTCCTGCTACCACCCCAGGCATAACCCGGCCTGTCGCAACCCCTCCCAAGGTAGGGTAGAAAGGAGCGCGCCGCCTATTTGCCCCCTCCCCACCGGAAGTACCCCTCCCTTTTTCGGTGGCGGGGGTCCTCAGGCTATGCCCCACCCCCACACCTCACCTTGGTCCCTCTCTTCGCAGCCATCCCGGTCAGGGGCGCAGCTGACACAAAGGAGGGAGGGACAGGGAGGGAGGGGGAAGGAAGTGGTGGGGGGGAGCAGGGTTGGCACCGCCCCTGGGAGAGCCGGGCACGGGTTGCCATGACAACCGCAGGCTCGGAGGCAGCCCTGCGTGGGGGTGCGGTGGGGTGGGGTCTCGTGAAGGGGTCCAATTTGGGAACTGCACCGTGGTGCGGCTCCTTCCTCGCCCCCGACCTGTTCTCAGTTTTCTTGGAAAATACCCAATCTCACGCCCCTTCCTCATAGCATAGCCCCGTTGCCCTGCAACCCCAGCCTCGGTGCACGGCTGGAGGCTACCCCAAGCCACCCGCTGTATCCAGGCAGCTCCATGTTCCTTACACCCCAGCAGATGGACGCCTTCACGGCATTCACCTCCGGGCTGCCCCCGGGATTACCCTCTCAAACCTGCATCCCGATCCTCCCAGTCCTTTCGGCCACTGACAACCCCCTGGCTACATCCCAGCATCTTGCGGGACCCCCACCTGTTCGAGGTCCCGGCCTGCCCCGGACCCCTATGCTCCCCCTCCCCTTCCCCTCGACCCCACCTTAACTCACACTGATGCGGACCAGTGCATCCATGATAGAAGTGAAGGTCTGCATATCCTCACCCTCAGCCATGGCCCTAGCATGCCCGCCCGCCCCCGGGTGCCCGATCCCGGCTGCGGCTGCGAACCCCGGGCTTAATGCAGGAGCCGGGTGGGGATGTGGGGAGGGGTGAGGGTGAGATGTCACTGCGCATGCTCCAGGGACCAGCATCTAACAGCGCCCGTCGAGGTAGGAGGTGGGAAATAGTTTTCCCCACGTGGTTCTCAGAAGGCGGTCGGGTAGCGGGGCAGTAGTTAGGTAACATGGAACGGTATTTGAGGGGGAGCCATTTCTTATGTTCAAATTCTTCACTGGCTTCTAATCTTACTCATAGAAAGCAGAAGGATAGTTTTAGAGAAAGATAGACTCCAGGATGGAAGGACTAGATTTTGGTTTGGGCAAGAGTCCACGGGAGATATCAAGGCAGTGTTCATGGGGGGGTTAGTTTTGAAGAACAGGCTGACATAATTGACAAAGAAGACAGAAGCAGTCCACGGGCCCGGTGATTTGAAGAGTTAAGTGCAGCTTGCACTGAGAGGCAGCAGATGCTCTGGGTGCGGGGAAGAGCCGGGAACCAGGGTGGTGGCCAAGGATGCTCCTTAGACGCAATATTTCCTCCCTGCAGGAAGAGGGCGCTGCATTCAGGCGCTGAGGGGGAGAAAGAGGAAGGCGTTAAGGGAGAAACAAGGCCACGTTAGGGCTTGACGCATGCGCACAGCCAATCGTCCCCGGTTCGGCTCTCCTCCTGGGCAGAAGCACGGATTGGACCCAAGGGCAGGGCATGATGGGTAACGGGACCAACGGGATCCCCTCTACCCCACCAACCCGGGAGGACTAGTTGGGGTCGGAGTTGGGTGGACTAGCTTTCCTGGTCCTCTCCCCACAGAGCTGACGTGTCCTGGGTTCCAGGCGATGGGCATTCCAACGGGGCGGGAGGGTTCGGGGTGAGGAATTCCTGGGGGGTCGCCGCGAGGTGTGGGGAGTTGGGGAAGGTGGCTGCAGTCCCCGGAGTGCTTGGAAGTGATCGGGCTCTCGAACTCCCGGACCTGCTGAATCTGCCTGCGGCTCCTGCAGGGAGGGCTGGGCCTGACTCTCCGTCTCTCCTCTCCCCCGCCCCAGTGGTGGGTACAGGCACGTCGCTGGCGCTTTCCTCCCTCCTGTCCCTGCTGCTCTTCGCTGGGATGCAGATGTATAGTCGCCAGCTGGCCTCCACCGAGTGGCTCACCATCCAGGGCGGCCTGCTTGGTTCCGGCCTTTTCGTCTTCTCTCTCACTGTATCCTCTCAGCGGGGGACTGGGCAGAGTTGTTTGAGGGTAGGAAGGGTGGAGGGTCAGGTAGGCTTGTACCCTTCCCGTTAACCCGCACGTCTCAGCCCCCATGGCACGACCGACGCCTTAACTCCCTCAACCCAGGCCTTCAATAATCTGGAGAATCTTGTCTTTGGCAAAGGATTCCAAGCAAAGATCTTCCCTGAGAGTAAGTGAAAATTTGAGGTTGAGTATTTGAACCCTTTCTTGTAAGCCTCACCTCTAATCTCCTCCAACACTGTGCTGAACTTCCAGGTGCTTAGACAGTAAAGATTGTTGAGGAACCATGTGTACTCACTGTCTGAAAACAGATGATACTTTTGGATACAGTACTTTTTACTCTTGGAATTGGAGCTAGGAGAAAGGGCTTCTGAAAGCAAGAAACTCATTTACTTTCTGGCCAGTTTCCGGGGAAGGTTTGAGGGAATAGGCAGGTCTGCACCTGTAATGAATATATCCAAGGAGGGTGTTCTTTGTTTCCACCAGAAAAAGAAGGGCCAAATTCACTGAAGGATTCCAAGGTGACATGGACCCAATACTAATGAACTGTATTTGAGATGATTGTGAAGAGCCTAAAGTATCAGATAACACCAGCTTTCTGTGTCAGGAATCCTCACCAAAGTAGAATAACTGTTAGATTGTTTTCCATTTGAAAGGATCCTTGTTGTTGCTCATGTACTCAAGAATTGATGATTTAGTTACGTATGGAGAATTAAGTTCATAAAGCAAATTAGGCGTCAAGGCCAAATCACCTAAGGATGCCACATGCCCCAAATTGATAGCAGATGCCATCTCCTGTGAAGCCTTCACCTGTCACTGTGGCCGTCATTTCTTCACCCTCCTTACCTCTTGCCCCGCCGCTCTGCAGGCTTCCAGAGCTCCTTCCATACAGCAGAACATCTCTCTATTAGGTTTTGTTTTTCTGTGTATTGTCTTCATTTGCTTCTGAAAGAAGCCTCTGTCATGGGAAAGCTGCTTGGCCCTCTTCACCTGCCCTCCTCAGCTGGGCAGGTGGGATTGCCCTTGCTATCTGCCCTCCCACCTTCTCTCCAGTCCTACTCTGGCTGTCTGGGGACCCTTTTCTGCCCCCATGGGTGTGTGTGTCCACACACTCCGCTCTCCACTTTATGTCCAGGGAGTGAGAACCTCACTTCCAGCACTGGCCAGCCAGTTTAGTGAATTGATCCCCTTTGGCTGGCTTCTGTTGAAAAGGCCGTGACCCTCTTCCTCAAATGCAAGCAAGCCTTACCCTTCAGACTCTGCTGTCATCTTTCCTTTTTACTGGATGCAAGCCAGGATAGGGAAGTTAGGTGATATTTGGGGCAGAGCTGGACATGAGAATGCATCTGGTACTTCCATGTCCTGGGTATCGATAAGACCATCTGATGTCCCCTTGCTGTCATGCCTTACCTCTCCAAGCAGGTCCCCCAAGATTCAGAGAGCCCCAGATTTCTCCTAGACCCAAATCTGAATGCCTGGTGTCTCCATTCTGACCACCACCCTCCTTGTCACCTTTTGCCTCCCCAGTTCTCCTCTGCCTCCTGTTGGCTCTCTTTGCATCAGGCCTCATCCACAGAGTCTGTGTCACCACTTGGTAAGTGCCTGACAGCTGGATAAGGGGTGTAGCATCCTGCCCTTTGGCACTTGACCCTCCTGTGATGGTTCCAGACTTCCCCATACCTCCCTCCCGCTCTGTTCTCCTTCCTGTCCCCTTTCCCATTTTCCTAAACCTGAGCCTAGATTCTTTCCCTCATGCTGGTGTCTGCTGTAGGAGGCACCAGGCTGGCAGCATGCCTATTAATGCCACCACTGTTTTTCTTCACCCTGTAGCTTCATCTTCTCCATGGTTGGTCTGTACTACATCAACAAGATCTCTTCCACTCTGTACCAGGCGACAGCTCCAGTCCTCACGCCAGCCAAGGTTACGGGCAAGGGCAAAAAGAGAAATTGACCCTGAATGTCTAATAAAGTTGGTTCTTTGTAGCTCTGAGCTGTGATACACTGTGGGCCTCTCCTGCCCATGCGTGTACATGGGTATGTGCAGAATGCTGCGGCAGATGGGTACCTGCTGCTTTCAGTCCTTGGGGATGGAGGAGCTTTCCTTCCTCCAAGGTTCATTTTTACCAACTGTTTATGGAGTGCCGTCAGTGCCAGGCACTTTGCCAGGCACTGGAGTGGCGTATGCTTGTGTAAGAGTCTCATAGAAGAAAAGCATAAGAATGATCTGCAGTCCTGCCTTTTGGGAAAAGAGGTGAAGACTGCAATGCAGGAAGGCCTGCTCATCGGAGCTGGAATAGATCTTGAAACAGAGGAGTAAACGAGGGAAAGGCCCCTCACCCCTGCGTCTCTCCACGGGATTCCATTTACACCTCTGGGGGCTTTGTTATTCCAGCTCTCCACCCTGAGCAAACGAACCCTCCGGCACTTCTGCTCCAAGTCTGCAGGTGGGAATTCCCTACTGATGTTGCCCTTCTAAACCTGTGTGTTCTCCAGCATGGACGGATGCCTGTGTTTAGAAAGACTCCCAGGTTGATCACTGTCTCTATCCTCTTTGGTCTGAGTGCCTTCATTTTTTTCCTGTCTTGTAACCAAAGGACTAGGAAACATCTTGCTGCTGCTGCTGCTGCTAAATCGCTTCAGTCGTGTCCGACTCTGTGCGACCCCATAGCTTAAGTTGTAATAATAGCAAAGTATAGAAAACGATAGGGACAAGGCCACCAACCTTGGAGCCGGCCTTAACGGAAGTGAGGGAATGTGACCTCTCAGGTCTACTTTGTCCATGCTGTGCCGTGAGGAGTGCCTCTCTGACCAGAGTGTCTGTCCTTTGGAGCACCTAGGCACCCTCCCTCTTGGTGGTGTGGGCTTTAGGGTGCTTACTGTGCCTTGGTCAGCTTGATATTCCCCACAGAGCCTGATGATGGGCAGTGAGGACCAGAGTGTTGGTTGAATGAAAGAACCTGCCCTCCTGGAACAGAAAATTCAGTACATGGGATGTGCCTGAGTTAGGGAGTAAGACCCAATGAAGGCGAAGAAGTGAGTCAAAGGAACTCTGGTCCAGGATTAGACATCCCCACCCTCCCCATTTGTAGCCGGAATCCAGATCCTTTAACCTCTGTCTCTAGGCTAAGGGAATACCATGCAGTTTGCCCAGGTTACCTGCAGAGGGTGCCATGAGCTCGTGTCTTCTCCAGGAGACTGGCAACACTCTGCAAGTTGGCATTGAGGGCTTAGAGAGTTCCTACTGGGTCTTAAGGTTCTTGTTGAGTCTCTCCAGTGGAAGCCAACTTTTGGAGGACATGAGAGACTGGCTAAAACCTGAATCAAGTCTCCTTGCTCCTGGCTGTGAGTGGAGGCAAAGACAGTTCAGTGGAGACCAGAGCCTTCCTGAGAAGGAATGGTAGTCCTAAGCTTTGACTTACCTAGTGATGGTGGGGGCGGTTACCATATGTGGGACCCTTGGGGAGAAGAAATGGTGCCCCAAAAGGGTCCTGGACCTGCAGGAAGCTGGGTGAGTTCTAGGTCTCAGTCCGTCAAACCCTGTCCTGGCGTGGGCAGAAGGCCAGGTGCCAGCCAGGCGAGCACCGACACGGGAAATCTGACCACCTGGGGGCATCATACCTTCCAAGATGAGAACTGGGGCCAGGTTACTGGAGGTTGGGGAGAAGCCCAAGCAGGTGCCAGGACAATGCCAAGGTATCTGGGCACCTGCTGCCACCCACTGCATAGGCCTCAGGGACAGTATATGGCCAGGAATAATGATCCCTTCCTCAGGGAACGGGTGCATTTATCAGGCAGGCTGGCGCCGACGTCAGCTCTCCACCCAGCCTGTCCCTGGGGTGCCTCGCCGGCTGCCTGCACCTGACCTACCAATTAACCCTAGCAGGGGTATCCCAGCCATCTAACACCATCATTAAATAAGGGGGCATGAGGCCATCAGAGCTTTTGGAAACCTGAAGGTGAGAAGGGCAAAGGTGCTAACCTCTTGGCCCCAGGACGCCTGGGGCTCTGCTCCACCCTGGAGGCTGGAGGCCTAGGGGAGAGAGGGGCGGTCGGCCCCTGGAGGACCGGGGGAAGCCAGATGTTTCCTCCTGCTCCCTCACACGTGGCCCTGACACCCGCTGCCTGCTCCGGAAACAGGAGTAAATAACACAGGGTGGGCTCCTGTCCCAGAGATGGACTCCTTGGGGCAGGAGGTGATGCCACCTAAGAAGAGGGCAGTGGGAAGGTGAGACGAGGGGGCTCCCCTGCCCGGGCAGAGGCTGGACCCCGCCCCCCCCAGGACTGGCGCTGGCAGGAGGGGACGCCTGGCATTTAGGGCATCTTGAGGGTCAGCAGGGAAGGGGGCGCCCAGGGCAGGCAGGGAGGGGGAGTCTGCGCCAGGCCTTGGCTCCAGCCCTTTCCGGACCTTATTGTCCTTGGTGAGAACAGGACGCGGTCCTGTTCCCACTGCCCAGCCCCTCCCCCCCCCAACTCTGCTCCCCAGGGGAAGGATGTTGGGAAACAAGAGAGACCCAGAGACTGGTAGAGACAGAGCGGCTGAGAGACACAGAGACAGAGACAAAGGGAAACGTTTCAGTCAAAAGCGAGTATTGAAACTCATTGTAGCTTGAGGGAGCCCTGGGCACTGTGGGAACCGGGAAAGAATGGGAAGCTGGAGGCCCTGCCCTCAGGGACCTCCGGACTCGCCTGCCCCGTGCACACTGCTCCTTGACTTAGGGTCACTCACAGAGCCGCCTCCTAAGCAAACAATAGCCAGAACCCTTGTGTGGGCACAGTTAGTGGCACTTGATTGCTTCACCTCAGGTACATTTCTTTGCCTCCGTGCCAGCAGACTGGAAGTTTCTCAGGGGGCAAGGCCAAGATCCTGCTCCCAAATCCCCCCTCCCTACTCCCTGGGGGCTGGGAGCAAACTGGCCACCGTAGGTTGTGCTGTAAGTACTATTTGGTTGAGTTCCTGCCCTGGCAGAGAAGCCGCCTAATTGGCTCTAGAATTGGGCACCACATCCCCTGGGGTGGAGAGCAAAGTGCAGAATGCCTGGCCTGGGGCAGGAAGCAGACTTTAGAGCTGCGTGCCCGGCGCCCCCCTTTCCCTGAGCCACGAAGAGCCCACCATTCCCGCCCCAGCCTCTGCAGCCCTGGCGCTTGGGCTGGGCCCCCTTCCTTCCAGCTCTCCTACCTGGGATGTTTCCTTCACAGGCAACTGCAGGCCTGACTTTATAATGTAACATTCTATGATAATGGGCATAGCAGTTATTAGGATTCTTTCTACTTTTGTATGTACTTGAAAATTCCATAGTAAAAGTTAAATCTTGTGTGTTGTATCCTTTTTTCTGTTCTGTGGGAGAGTGACAGGGAGACTATCTGAAACCACACCTAGAAATAACACCCAAAGCCTAAATTTGAGGCCCTGTGTGACAATGAGACCTGAGCCAAATGGCCCTTATGGTCTGTGAGGAGCCCTTCTCTGAGAATTCCCCTCACCTCAAATAAGCTGGAAGTTCCCCCCACTTTTAGGCTGAAGCCACACCATCAGGGGGGACTGAAAAGTGAGATTCTTCTCCACAAGTCAAGACCCCACAGAAAAATCTTCCCCACACCCCTGTTCTGGGCCAAGAGTTGCCACGAGGGCTGACAGGCTACTTCAGAGCAATTTCTGGATTGAGGTGCCTGTACACAATTTCTGGATTGAGGTGCCTGTACACAATTTCTGGATTGAGGTTCCTGTACACTTGTGTGAGGGTCTAGGCTCATCTGCCAGGGAGACCCCTCCCCTTCCTGCTCTCAGCCTCCAGCCCCCATCTCCAGCCCTTGTGTGTGAATGCTCAGTCGTGTCTGACTCTGCGGCCCCACAGACGATAGCCTACCAGACTCTTCTCCTAGCAAGAATACTGGAGTGAGTTGCCATTTCCTTCACCAGGGGATCTTCCCGACCCAGGGGTTAACCCTGAGTCTCCTGCGTCTCCTGCATTGCAGGCAGATTCTTTACCGTGGAGCCTCGGGCAAAGCCCCTGTGATGGAGGCCTTTTTTCTGACGCAGACATTTACAGGTTCTGGACATCTGTGGTACACTAGAAAAGAGCCCAGGTCTTGAAATCAGACAGACCTGAGTTCTAGTTCCACTCTGACACCAGGTGAGGGTCCTTGTGCAAGCTGAGTTAAATTCCTCACCTGTAAAATGAGGATAATACCTGCTTCAGATTGTGGTAAAGAGGATTGGAATTAACTAACAATGTGGAAGAGCCTAGCATAGCACTCAACCCACTAGGCATTTGACAAATGTCATTTTTGTCCCTTACATGACAGCAACCACGACCTTTTCACCCA
The DNA here is from genome assembly GCF_032452875.1 of Bos javanicus. Classification (NCBI taxonomy): domain Eukaryota; kingdom Metazoa; phylum Chordata; class Mammalia; order Artiodactyla; family Bovidae; genus Bos; species Bos javanicus. The sequence continues at coordinate 15,607,693 of NC_083870.1, forward strand.
ACTTAGTGCTTTGCAGATATTCTCAATTTCATCACTTACCTCAAGCTTATAAGATTGATATTCTTACTGTGTACTTAACTTTATATGTCAGCCCGGTTGGGCCACATTGCCTGGATATTGGGTCAAACATTACTCTGGATGTTCCTTTTTTGGGGATGCCATGTAGCATGTGAAATCTTAGTTCCCTGACCAGGGATTGAACTTGTGCCCCCTGCCATGGAAAGGAGGTGTTCTAACCACTTCACTGCCAGGGAATTCTCACTCTGGATGTTTCTTGAGGGTGTTTTTGAATGAGATTTACACTTAAAATAGGAGTAAAGCAGATTGCCCTCCATAACGTGGTTGGCCCTCATCCAATGAACTGAAGGACCACATCGAACAAAAGACTGACCTCCCTAGAGAAGGAGGGAATTCAGTGGCAGATAACCCTGGGACCTGAGCTGCTCTGGTCTGCTGGATGCTCTTGCTGGTCTGTGCTCACGTGGCCTGGAACCTGGCCCTTTCCCCACTGTTCCCAGCTGTGGTCAGGATGAAGTCAAGACAGAGGAAGATCTTTCAGATTTTGGGTTTGCCAGCCTCTACAACCCATGAGGATGGTCTTGATCCCTGTCTCCTGTATAATGTCACGAACCTCCATCCATAGTTCATTAGGCACTCTGCCTATCAGATCTAGTCCCTTAAATCTATTTCTCACTTCCACTGTATAATCATAAGGGATTTGATTTAGGTCATACCTGAATGGTCTAGTGGTTTTCCCTACTTTCTTCAATTTAAGTCTGAATTTGGCAATAATGAGTTCTTGATCTGAGCCACAGTCAGCTGTTAAAGTGCTGCACTCAATATGCCAGCAAATTTGGAAAACTCAGCAGTGGCCACAGGACTGGAAAAGGGCAGTTTTCATTCCAATCCCAAAGAAAGGCAATGCCAAAGAATGCTTAAACTACCACACAATTGCACTCATCTCACACACTAGTAAAGTAATGCTCAAAACTCTCCAAGCCAGGCTTCAGCAATACGTGAACCATGAACTTCCAGATGTTCAAGCTGGTTTTAGAAAAGGCAGAGGAACCAGAGATCAAATTGCCAACATCCACTGGATCATGGAAAAAGCAAGAGAGGTCCAGAAAAACATCTATTTCTGCTTTATTGACTATGCCAAAGCCTTTGACTGTGTGGATCACAATAAACTGGAAAATTCTGAAAGAGATGGGAATACCAGACCACCTGACCTGCCTCTTGAGAAACCTATATGCAGGTCAGGAAGCAACAGTTAGAACTGGACATGGAACAACAGACTGGTTCCAAATAGGAAAAGGAGTATGTCAAGGCTGTATATTGTCACCCTGCTTATTTAACTTATATGCAGAGTACATCATGAGAAATGCTGGGCTGGAAGAAGCACAAGCTGGAATCAAGATTGCCAGGAGAAATATCAATAACCTCAGATATGCAGATGACACCACCCTTATGACAGAAAGTGAAGAGGAACTAAAAAGCCTCTTGATGAAAGTGAAAGAGGAGAGTGAAAAAGTTGGCTTAAAGCTCAACATTCAGAAAACGAAGATCATGGCATCTGGTCCCATCACTTCATGGGAAATAGATGGGGAAACAGTGGAAACAGTGTCAGACTTTATTTTGGGGGGCTCTAAAATCACTGCAGATGGTGATTGCAGCCATGAAATTAAAAGACACTTACTCCTTGGAAGGAAAGTTATGACCAACCTAGATAGCATATTCAAAAGCAGAGATATTACTTTTCCAACAAAGATCCATCTAGTCAAGACTATGGTTTTTCCAGTGGTCATGTATGGATGTGAGAGTTGGACTGTGAAGAAAGCTGAGCACCGAAGAATTGATGCTTTTGAACTGTAGTGTTGGAGAAGACTCTTGAGAGTCCCTTGGACTGCAAGGAGATCCAACCAGTCCATTCTGAAGGAGATCAGTCCTGGGTGTTCTTTGGAAGGAATGATGCTAAAGCTGAAACTCCAATACTTTGGCCATCTCATGCGAAGAGTTGACTCATTGGAAAAGACTCTGATGCTGGGAGGGATTGGGGGCAGGAGGAAAAGGGGACGACAGAGGATGAGATGGCTGGATGGCATCACCGACTCGATGGACATGAGTTTGAGTAAACTCTGGGAGTTGGTGATGGACAGGGGGGCCTGGCGTGCTGCGATTCATGGGGTCGCAAAGAGTCGGACACGACTGAACGACTGAACTGAACAACCCCATGAACCAAGACCTTAAAATAAACTTCACACATGTATCTTCTACTGGTTCTGGTTCTCTGGAGAATTCTAATACACCTGTTTTAGTGAAATGAAATGGGGTAAAATGAAAGAGAGGCTAAAATAACCTGCTTGGAATTATAAGGGAAGGCAGAGCTGCAGTTGAAGTTCAGCTCTATTTGCCATGATGCTTAACCAGGGTAGTTACAACGCAGCACCTGGCCCCCGCTGCCTCTGGCCTCATGGCCTCACACTCTTCTGCACGCTCATCCATTCCACCCCAGCCCTTGTGCGTCTCCTGTGACACCTCACGGGCTTTGCACATGCTGTTCCCACTGCCTAGAACAGCCGTCTGGCCGTTATCTACACTTCTCTCTCCATCCTTGGTCTCATTCAGGTCTCCATGCAGACGTTTCCCTTTCAGAGATGCCCTTCTGACCCTGCTATATAATATGGTACACTGTCTTCCTTTAGCCCCTCACTTGGCTATATTTTTCTTCACAGAATTTCTCACTATTTGATATATTCAATAGGTGTTTCCTGTCCGTCTCCCATCATTTTGTTGAAGCAGCTTGTTTTCACTGCAGGCGTCATTGAAAACAGAGATTTTGTCCCTTTTTAGTCACTAGAATACTGCTTGATGTATAGTATAGGAGGTGTTCCATACACGTTTGTTAAAAGAATCAAGAACCCAGACTTCCCTGGTGGTCCAGTGGTAAGACACCAAGCTCCCAATGCAGGGGACCTGGATTTGATTCCTGATCAGGGAACTAGATTCCACATGCTGCAAAGAAGACCTGGTGGAACCAAATAAGTAAAACGAAATTAAAAAAAAAAAAAAGAATCAAGCACCCTACTAGCCACACACCATTGTCACACTGTGCGCTCTTTGCTGGAATTCAGCCTCCAGATTACATTACGTCCAAGCTGCTGGATCCTCAGAATGTCTCTCTCAGCTGCCAGGCCTGTTCCTGTGTCCCTCCTCCCTCAGGCTATCATCTTTTCCCATCTTGGTCTCCTCTGATTCGCTGACTCTCTCGTTCCCTTCTCCAATCAGCGGCACAATCTCTGGCCCATCATTTCCCCTGAACGCCTGGCTGTGATTTCGTCTGTATGTGTTTTTGTTGATTGCATGTCTGTCTGTCCTGTCACTCCAATGGAGCTGCAGGTGCCCTGGGGACGCTGATGGAATCAACACAGCCTAATCACCTGGAAACTTCCTCAAGGACCCAGTAATCACCATGGCACCTTTGGGCATCCAGAAAGCTCGGCTGCCTGACGGGACACACACCACGACCTCCCACTCCTCTAATGGGGGAAGCTGCTGACCTGAGGGACCAGCCTCAACACAAACACTTTCAAGGGGTCTTTCTTAGATCACCTGACCCTGGCCAGGCTTTCCAGCCTCACCTCTTGCCACTCTTCCATGAAGCAGTCTTTGTGCCAGAGATGGATTACTCACTATGAACTCAAGCCTCCCAGCCTTTGTTCAGGCTTTCCCTTTGCTTTGTACACTCCACCCCCAACCCCTACTTGAAGTCTCTTACTCATCTTTCCCATATCACCTCGGGCTTCAGGGCCTCTTTTTTAGAGGCTCATGCCTTCCCCCAAACAGTCAATCCCTTCCTCTGTTTTGCATGTAATTTTGCTTATTCTCCCATCATTAGTGTACTTTAGCATAAAGGTTCCAGATTTACATCTCTGGAATTTATGTCTCTCTGAAACTAAAGCTTGCCAAAGGAGAAAACTCCATAAAACATGAGAAAACTGAAGCTGAGAGAGGTTAGGCTACTTGCCCAAGGTCACATAGCCAAGTAAAGGAAAGAGCCAGTTCCCAACCTCAGGACTTCTGGACTTGAAAAGCTCAAACTTTTAGCCCGCAAGCTGCACTGCCTTTCCTATTGTCAACTTAAAAAACAGTCACAACCTCAAAGTTGAGAGTTATGTTTTATTTGGTGAGAATTTTTAGGACTTCAAGCCCAGGAGACAGAATCTCAAGTAACCCTGAGAGAACTGCTCTGAGGAGTCAGGGGAGGAGTCAGGTTACATCGATAACTGCAACAAAGGCCAGGTATTCTGAACATCAAAATTATTTCTTGTGAATTAAAGAACCAGATACCTCAAGTGAAGGAATTTAGTGCTTTTCTATATATGGGAGGGTGCAACAGTCTGGGCTCATTCCTTTCATATGGATCTCAGCTATCTGGGGCCAGCATCCCGTGTTGTTCACATCCTGAGTCCCTCAGTGCTCGCTGCAGGGAGTGGTTGCAGCCTGATGTCTGCCGAATCACAGGTACTCTCCTTCTTCGGTGCCCTAGGGGCTCAGAAATTACCATTTGGAGGGCTTGCGTTGCTGATGACTGTGACATCCTTGTTTAGTGATGTGGCAGCAAATATTCCATTTCTCAATACCCTGCCATAATCACTTGTATTTGTGGCCTGCTGTGACTGCAGAAGAGTGATGATCTGCAAAAAGATTGAAGAGAGAGGAGCTGGACCATAAGAATCTGCTGGCTTTTGTCCAGTGCTATACAAAGCCAAAGACCCCATGTCTAGCAGATGGGAGTCTCTGCAGTAGTTATATTTCCTGGAATCAGGAGAGCTGGGTCAGTTTTCCTGGAGACTATCAAATGCTAACCTGTCCTTTCTTCTGCCCCCCATCCTACATTTATAGAAGCCCTCCGGGTTTCCCACACTGTGCTTGGTCCTGGAGTTGCAACGTTCCTAGGTGGGCCAAGCAAAGAAACGAAACATCTACAGCTCAACATGGTAAGTGCCATCTATGAAAGAGAGTCTGTGGAAGCTCAGAAGAGGAAGATGGTGTCTAACCAGCAAAACAGGGTTGGAGTGCAGGAAGGCTGCTTGGAGTGAAGGAGGAAACAGACAGAACAGGCTCCGTCTTGAAAGCAGGACTCCATCTTGGGCCGGACTGTGGACTTTGAGCTATATGCCCAGTATCTATGGAAACGACATACCAACTGGAAAACCAGGCCCCCCTCCACCCCTCGATGGAAGAGCCCCAGGGCTCTGTCCCCTAAAAGAATACCCGTATTATCTGTGTAACCAAATGGCATCATAAATTCTATTATGCTTATTGGGGTATGACCACAGGCCTATTGATAATTGTCCACTGTTAACTACCTAGGCTTAAGGCATATGAATCAGGGTTAACTTTGTTTTTTGTTTTTTTTTAGGATTAACTTTGATTGTATCTTTCTTTTCCTTTGTTCAGACTAGTTTCAGGGAATTTGGGGAGGTGGGTTTGGGCACGTACACTTAGGGTATATAAGGTTTTCACAAAAAACTGGTCGGGGTCCTTGGCTAAGAGGAGACTCTGCCTTGGGCCCGCGGGTGTAATAAACTGCACTCCACTATCTGCATCATCCTTCTGAGTGAGTTTGTTTCCTGGAAACCGTGGCTACAACAGGAGGACATGATGCCTGAGCTGGACATTGAGAAATATGTAGCCACGAAATATGTATGCCAACCGTGGCATATTGAGTGTTTCACTTCCACATTGTTTTGTTTAATGCACTGGGAATTTATTTTAATGTAAGCCATGAAATTAAAAGACGCTTACTCCTTGGAAGGAAAGTTATGACCAACCTAGATAGCATATTCAAAAGCAGAGACATTACTTTGCCAACAAAGGTCCGTCTAGTCAAGGCTATGGTTTTTCCTGTGGTCATGTATGGATGTGAGAGTTGGAATGTGAAGAAAGCTGAGCGCCGACAAATTGATGCTTTTGAACTGTGGTGTTGGAGAAGACTCTTGAGAGTCCCTTGGACTGCAAGGAGATCCAACCAGTCCATTCTGAAGGAGATCAGCCCTGGGATTTCTTTGGAAGGAATGATGCTAAAGCTGAAACTCCAGTACTTTGGCCACCTCATGCGAAGAGCTGACTCATTGGAAAAGACTCTGATGCTGGGAGGGATTGGGGGCAGGAGGAGAAGGGGATGACAGAGGATGAGATGGCTGGATGCATCACTGACTCGATGGACGTGAGTCTCAGTGAACTCCAGGAGTTGGTGATGGACAGGGAGGCCTGGCATGCTGCTATTCATGGGGTTGCAAAGAGTCGGACATGACTGAGCGACTGAACTGAACTGAACTGAAGATGTTAGGTTGAAATCTAACTTACTTTTTCAAATGCTAAAGTGTTAGGCACTCAGTCATGTCTGACTCTTTGCAACCCCATGGATTGTAGCCCACCAGGCTCCTCTGTCTATGGGATTTCCCAGGCAAGAATACTGGAGTGAGTTCCCATGTCCTTCTCCAGGGGATTTTCCTGACTCAGGGATAGAACCCGAGGCTCCTGCTCTGCCGTCAGATTCTTTACCATCTGAGTCACCAGGGAGGCCCTTCAAAGGCTAAGCTTGTGGCAAGTGTTTTCCAAATAATTTATCTTTCCTCACTTGAGATGCCATTTCTATCATATGCTGAAATGGTATATGTTTGATCTTTTTTTTTTCACTTTAAAAAAGATATTTAGTTTATTTTTGGCTGTTCTGGGTCTTCACTGTTGCACATGGGCTTTCTCTAGTTGAGGTGAGTGGGGGATACTCTTTACTGAGGTGCTTGGGCTTCTCACTGTGGCGGCTTCTCCTGTTGTGGAGCACAGGGATCAAATTGGGTGTCCCTTGCACTGAGGTGGATTCTTAACCACTGGACCACAAGGGAAGCCCATTTCTTCACTTTTTATTTTGTTCCATTGATCTAGGTTGCTGTTATTTAGTCGTGTCTGACTCTTTTGTGACCCCATGGACTGTAGACCTCCAGGGTCCTCTGTCCATGGGATTTCCCAGGCAAGAATACCGGAATGGGTTGCCATTTCCTTCTCCAGAGGATCTTCTGGCCCAGGGATTGGACTCGTTTCTCCTGCATTGGCAGGTGGATCTTTGCCATTGAGACACCAGAGAAGCCCCTTGATTTAGGTAAGAAGATGTGCTACCTTAGTGGCAAAGTTAGGAGGCTCTATGGTCTGATTATCTGGGGCGTGCCCCAGTTTCTTCATTTGTGAAATGGAGATAATAATAGTACCTACTTCATAGGGTAGCTGTGAAGATTGAGTGAGATTGTGCATATAAAGTACTTATTAGAGTGCCTGGCACAGGGTAATCAATCAATGAATGTCAGCTGCTATGACGATACTATCTGCCCATTCCTGTACCAGTAACTGAGGAAGATGAAATTACTAAGCACAAAGTTTTGAGTCAGTTGCAACAGTCTGCTACTTACTACCTGCGTGACCTCAGGCAAGTTACTTACCTTTTACCTTCTCTGCTTTGGTTTCCTCATTCATCCCTGGGGATATATTAATAAAAGTACCTATTGCAGCCTGCTGTGAAAACCAAACATGCAATGTCAGATAGGACATGATACATAATAGCCCCTCAATGAATGTTTAATCTTCTGCTGGTTATTATTATGGCATTATAATTTATTAGCTGTTTTCATGTGTTGTAAGGCAAGCTCCTTCTCATTATCTTCCCCCTCCAAATTTTCTGGGGAGTGGCAATCTTTCAAGGCCAGATCTACTATGGGTGAACAAGATAGAATTTCTGGATCTGTAAGGCTGATGCCTGCCTCTTGAACTGTGTTGAAAGTCAGTGTGACTAGTGAGGTCATGAAACCAGTAGGATTTTGGGAAGAATGGAGAAGGGAGTTGCACTGGGCCTTTGAAGCTCATATGGCAGGTTTCTGAAAATATTTTAATTTTGCCTTAATTTTTACTTTAACAAAGGAATTTGCATATTTTCAAAGGCCATCTAGTTCTATAAGATAGTCAGTGAAAAATAGCAGGGATTTCTCTGGTGGGCCAGAGGCTAAGACTACAATCTCATAATGCAGGGAGCCTGGGTTCAGTGCCTGGTCAGGGAACTAGATCCCACATGCCACAACTAAGACTCGGCACAGCCAAATAAATCAATGAATATCTTTAAAAAAAATAAAGGAGAGAAAAACAACAGTCCCCTGCTCCATTTTCCTATCTCTATACATATACTTCTCCATAAACCGCTCTCAAGTTTCTAGGATGCTTTTCTTTCGTACTTCCCTCTGTATTTCTAAATAACACACTCATGCTATTATTTCTTTTTTTCTATTTTAGATATAATCAATCAATTGCCTGCCATGGAAAATGAGGATATAGTTCTCTCTAATCCTGATTCCTCATATACTCCCCTCCCCCACCCTCTCAATTTAAATATATTCCAAAATTTTAGTTAAATCAATGCTTGTGTTTACATTATTATGGCTGTGAAAATATTCTACACATTGAGTCACACACAAACACTCAGTGTTTGTACTAAGACTGTGAATCTGTAAAAACTGATTTTGTTAATTAACCTTGGGGACGTGGGGCTGAGAAACTCCATTCTCTAAAATCATACAGTCACAACTTTTCTATTTGAAATCAGAAAGTGAGAATGGGACATATCCGGCTCTTGCTGGAGGTTTAACCTGTGGTGATTACTTTGATACAGAGAAGCAGCCTCAATTTCCAACCTAGGTGCTAAGCTTCAGATATCGGGGTTTTGGACATATCATCCCACACTTATCTTAATTATGTAGTTATCTATTACATAATTATCTAAACTTATTTAACTTAACTTTGTAATTTCCAAGTGGGCCCACAGTTTACTTCTCAGTCCAGGCCATTGTTAACTCCTTCACTTACATCTGACTTGAACCTATCAAAATACTACTTCATTTAAATATCATCTGAACTCAACTGTTTCCCATATTCTGTAATGATTTGGCTTTTTCCTTTGTTTGATGAGTGGCTCCACAGTTCCTCTGGTTTGTGCTCTCTCTTGTAGCAGCAAGTGAATAAACCCAACTGTCCAATTACAGTTATGTTCTTAGTGGTCTTTATCAGACAGGCATTCTCTTTCTTTCCTTTTATAACTCTTTGTTTTCCCTGAAGTTGATAATTGCCTGACCTTTTCTTTTCTTTTTCTTAATATTTATTCATTTATTTGGCTTCACTGGGTCTTAGTTGCAGCAAATGGGCTCTAGTTTCCTGACCAGGGATCTATCCTGAGGCCCCCTGCCATGGGAGCACAGAGTCTTAGCCACTGGACTACCAGGGAACTCCATGCCTGACCTTTTGTTTTTTTTATTGTATAACTGGATCACTTTTTAAAAAAATTTATTTATTTTAGTTGGAGGCTAAATTACTTTACAATATTGTAGTGGCTTTTGCCATACATTGATATGAATCAGCCATGGGTTTACATGTGTTCCCCATCCTGAACCCCCCGCCCACCTCCCTCCCCATCCCATTGCCCAGGGTCATCCCAGTGCACCAGCCCTGAGCACCCTGTCTCATGCATTGAACCTGGACTGGTGATCTGTTTCACGTATGATAATATACATGTTTCAATGCTGTTCTCTCAGATCATCTCACCCTCGCCTTCTCCCACAGAGTCCAAAAGACTGTTCTATACATCTGTGTCTCTTTTTCTGTCTCGCATATAGGGTTATCATTACCATCTTTCTAAATTCCATATATATGTGTTAATATACTGTATTTGTGTTTTTCTTTCTGGCTTACTTCACTCTGTATAATAGGCTCCAGTTTCATCCACCTCATTAGAACTGATTCAAATGTGTTCTTTTTAATGGCTGAGTAATACTCCATTGTGTACATGTACCACAGCTTTCTTATCCATTCGTCTGCTGATGGACATCTAGGTTGCTTCCATGTACTGGCTATTATAAACAGTGCTGCGATGAACATTGGGGTACATGTGTCTCTTTCAATTCTGGTTTCCTCAGTGTGTATGCCCAGCAGTGGGATCGCTGGGTCATATGGCAGTTCTATTTCCAGTTTTTTAAGGAATCTCCACACTGTTGTCCATAGTGGCTGAACTAGTTTGCATTCCCACCAACAGTGTAAGAGGGTTCCCTTTTCTCCACACCCTCTCCAGCATTTATTGCTTGTAGACTTTTGGATCACAGCCATTCTGACCAGGGTGAGATAGTACCTCATTGTGGTTTTGATTTGCATTTCTCTGATAATGAGTGATGTTTTCTTTTACTTGGTTTTCTATATACCTGCCATGAATTCATCCCTCAGATTCTGAAAGCTGTATACACACCTTCTCTTAATACTCTAAACACACCAGGTGATTGCTCTGTCCCCACAAGTGTTTTCCCTTAAAGACACCTTCCTGGAGCACTTCGTCCTCTGGCTCCAAGTCCTACTGGTTGCTCCTTTGACTTTCTCTTTTAAAGTATGACAACCCTGTTCTAACACCTATCTCAGAGCACCACGTTTAGTTGTCAATGCATCTGTTTTCTTAATTCCTGCTTTCTTCCCACCACCAGAGAAGGGGCCGTGTCTTGACATCTCTATTTCTCCAAAGCCTAACGTGACGCTCGAGAAACGTTCCACTGAATGAATGAATAAAAAGCGTAAATAAGTGAATGAATGAATGAGTGGAATTTTTGAGCAAGAGAAGTGAGTTTGCTGCTGCTGCTAAGTCACTTCAGTCATGTCCGACTCTGTGCGACCCATAGATGGCAGCCCACCAGGCTCCCCCGTCCCCGGGATTCTCCAGGCAAGAACACTGGAGTGGGTTGCCATTTCCTTCTCCAATGCATGGAAGTGAAAAGTGAAAGTGAAGTCGCTGAGCCGGGTCCGACTCTTCGCGACCCCACGGACTGCAGCCTACCAGGCTCCTTCATCCACGGGATTTTCCAGGCAAGAGTACTGAAGTGAGTCTGCTGCTGCTGCTAAGTCTCTTCAGTCGTGTCCGACTCTTAGCGACCCCATGGACTGCAGCCTACTAGGCTCCTCCATCCATGGGATTTTCCAGGCAAGAGTACTGGAGTGGGGTGCCATTGCCTTCTCCGAAGTGAGTTTAAGAGGAACGATATTACATCCCCACCTTGTTGCAAGACTTAAGGGTGTCTTTAGGTTGTCTACAAGCCCCACGCCAGCTTTGAGCGGGGTCTCAAGGGAGAGAAGCAGCACTGAAAGATCTTCCGGCCCAGGCTGCACCTGCAGCAGCAGAGCCTGCTGAGTGCAGCTTAGGTCAGCACCGTGGCCGGGCACCCCTCAAGGACTACAACTCCCAGAAGACAGCGCGGCGGCGGAGCGCGAGCCGCGGAGGATTCCGGAAGCTGACGTCGGCGCTGTGTGGAGCCGGGAAGACGCCGGGCGGCTAGGTAAGTGTAGGTGGAGGGCCGATTAGGGAGGGCGGGAGCGATGGGGCAGTGGCCCTGAGGTTAGGTGGTATGGAAGGTGGGTGAGGGAGAAGGACAGGGAGTGGTCTCGGATGAAGAGCAGGTCGCGGGGTGTCAGGGACCTCGAGCTCTGCTTCCTCTTCCCACAGTGTCCATGACGAAATTAGCGCAGTGGCTGTGGGCGCTGGCTCTCCTGGGCTCCACCTGGGCGGCCCTGACCATGGGAGCCCTGGGCCTGGAGCTGCCTTCGTCTTGCCGGGAGGTCCTGTGGCCACTGCCCGCCTACTTGCTGGTATCTGCCGGCTGCTATGCCCTGGGCACCGTGGGCTACCGCGTCGCTACTTTTCACGACTGCGAGGACGCCGCCCGCGAGCTGCAGAGTCAGATCCAAGAGGCCAGAGCCGACTTGACCCGCAGGGGACTTCGCTTCTGACACCCTAAGTCTGATTCCCTCCCGGACAGCCTATTCTCCCATTCCCCATTAAAGGGCCAGTTTATTTTCTAAGCTTGTTTGGTTTGAGTATGGATGCTGGGAACAGATGTGTACTAATGTTGAGAGGCTCCTTGAGGCTCTCTCAGCCTTTATCTTTTGTATTTTGCTGGTGCTTCTTCCTTTTTGCTATGAAGGAGGCACAGATCCCCTTTCTCAAGATCTCTCAGAATGGAAAAGTCATTTCACTTTCCTGGTCTTTTTAGCCCTGTTAGGAGAGATCTGTTGAAGTCTGTTCTTCATAACACCCAAGCCTAACCCTACTAGTCCAAGAGCAACTGTGAATCAGACAGGTGCTCTACCCTTTACCAAACTAGGTGGATTGATTATCCCTGAATATAGAAGGAGCCTTGATGGGCAGGGGTAGGGAACAGTTTATTTTAAGGCACATTCTAAAGATTTCCCCCCCACCTCCAAAAGTAAAAAATAAAATCTTGGGGAAAAAAAAAAAGTGAATTCATATCCCAGGTTCCATCCAATCTTCTAACTAAAGCTCTTTCTTTAGTCCCCGGATTCTCAAAGCATTCTCTTTTCCTTTACCACAAACCACTGCCCCTGTGGAGCTAACCAGCAGGAGCGGCTGAAACAAGGAAGTTTCTTTGGTAATAGGTTGGTATTATAGGTGCCCAGTGGTCAGGTGAACTCCCTCAGGTTTGTAGAAGCTGATAGTTCCTGTCTCGTTCCTGGGGAGTACTTCCAAAAAAGCCAGAAGCGAATGAAGCTGGTGAGAATTCCTGGAAGGTTGGGCACCTGAAATCACAAGGGCTGCTGTGAGGAGAGGAGCTGCTTCTCCACCTCATACACACCTGTCACCCTGCCCTTGTTCTGCTTACCACAATGTAGGGATCTCTTAGTCGAAACCCATAGAGTGTCCAGGAGGCAGAGGTGAGGAGGGTGGCAATGGTGAGTGAAAAGGAGAGACGCTGGGTTGATTTAGTACGAATGACCTTGGCCTATGGGAAAGGATGAAAGATACTCCTAACCAGGCACATGGTAAATCTCCCACTTTGCCCAGAATTTCCTCAAAAAAAAAAGGTCAAACAGCCCCCATGATCTTCTGTTACCCAACCTTTCCCTCCTGTCTCCCACTCACCCAGCCCCACTGCCCTTTCTCCTTCCAGGATTTGGGTCTTCCCTTCCTCTAGACTGAAAGCAACAGTCTCTGTCTGTGGGAGATTTATCTCCCTTACCTCCCCGGACACCCCCACTCACCAAGTCAGCTAGTGGTGAGAGGTACATACTGATGGTGAAGACACTGCAGAAGAGGCCCAGGTGCTGAAGCCGCATCTCAGGGTCGGGCACCAAGAGCCAAAAGTAGGCAAAACCCAGGACAAGGACCCCCAGCAGGGTTGTAGTCTGAAGGAGCACGGCACGCTACAGAAGAGAGAGTAGCCGTACTTCTGGATGTGCCGGGAGCCCTCTGACTCTGCTGCTGGAATTAATTCATCCTGCCCTCACCCATGCTCCTGGGGAGCCAGCCTTTGCCTAAGCCTCCAGTATGGCACTTGCCACAGCCTCTTTCCCACAAGTGACTTCAGAACGGGTCTGATCTACCCAAACCCTGGAGGTTTCTAAGAGAGGGAAAGTTATCTTTTTGGGGGTGAGCTTGCTACAGAGTAGGAGCTTAATGCTTGTGTGAATGGGGAAGCAGAGCTAATCATCTCACTCGCAGCCACTGGCACTGACTTTGAAGGAACTGTGGAGACAAAAATCTCTTTTCACTCTGTTGGGCAGCAAGGCACTTTCAGGCTTGGCAGAGCTATCAGCTTTGCCAGAATGGGGACAATATGTGAATCTCAGAAGGCTGACTTTATGGCGGAAGGAGGACTGCAAGGCTGAAGGGGTCTTCCGGGAAAAGGTGGCAGTGCCAGCCTGTTATAGTCTTCTAGGAAAAACAGTGTTTGCCTTGCCAGCAAGGCAGGGCAGGGCGTGCAGCAGAGGAAGGGCCTCTACCTTCCGATGGCAGTAGTGCAGATACACCAAGATATACAGAGTCTGAAGCACAGCACCCACGGCGTTGACGATGATTAGCGTCCAGTTTCCCTTCAAGGCCCCATAACTCAGCCAGCTCAGGTTGCTGCAGGGTGCAGGGGAGGGACATTGTCCCGCGGGGTTGAGTGTGAACGGGGGCGGCGGCGGGGGGGAGGGGGTACCCAAGGGGGCTCGTCCACATTCCTCTTCACCCCTCCCCAGCCTCCCTCAGATAGCCTTTACCCCCCAGCAGGCATCGCCCCCTCTCACTTGACATCCGTGGTGAGAAAGGGCAGGAACTGGACACTGTCCACGCTCCGGGTCATCCGCATGTGCTTGAGGTCCGAGCTGTAACGGGGCCCCGAAGGCAGGGGGGGAGAGGTGGAAAGGGAGAGCCAGGCTGCTGGGGAGTCGAAATCCCCGATGCCTGTCATCCTTTCCAGACAACCGCAGATCCCCAGCCCTACCCTCAACTCCCTGGCCTTCTCTCTCAGGTCAAATGACCAGCCTTGCCCTTGTACCCCGTTCCCCTCGACCCGATTCCACTTTGATCCTAGGTTCCAGATGTAACCTGACAGAGCGGCCACGTCTCTGTCCCCTCTCTCTCCTTTCCTGACTTCCTGGTCCTGCCCCAGCCCAGCCCGTCCGCTCTCTCACAGGCCGGTGGAGAACATGCCGAGGGTGAAGAGCACGCAAGCTCCAGAAAGAAGCGAGTCGGCCAATCCGCCCGCCTCCATCCCTCCCCGAGTCGCAGATCCCGCTCTCCGCGCCCAGGGCCAGCTAGCAGGATCCGGAGCCCCCGACGCCGGAGCCCCGCCCCTTCGCGCCCCTGGCTCCGCCCCTGCGCGCTCGGCGGTCCCCCCGGAAACTGAACCGGAACCTGGCCCACCCCTAGAACGTCAAGCACGAGCTCAGGCCCCGCCTCTCCGAGGGCTTGTCCCGACCCTGCGCAGCGTTTAGGGTCTTCACGTTGCCGTTTTCCGTAAGGCCCCCTTCCTAAGGCTCCGCGGGTTTGTCCCGGCATCAGCCGCTCCACACTCTGTGCTTACTCCTTGGATCACCTAGACCCCCAGCTTCAACTTTTTCCCCCTGGCCCGCGAGCCTACGTGGTAGAACTCGAAACAAAAGCTTGCTAGGCAGACTTCAACATGCTTCCGATGCAGGACCCCAGCTCACAGCTTCAAGTTGGCCAGAGTTTGGGAGATTTTCCCCCGTTTGCTGAAGCCTGTTTCCGGTTTCTTCCCTAAATAACTGGAACTGCCAGGAATCACCGAGTCTTTGTGAAATGCCCTCCCCCTGCAGCCAACACTGCCAACTTTCTGTGACTTGGCGAATCCACTGGCCAAATGTATCACTGAGCCCCCCCGCCCGCCTCTCGCCAGTCCAACCAGCTTGCTGCTGGGAACTTTCCCTCCCAGCCTCCCACACGTCTTTGCTGGTGGGGCTGTGAGGCGGGCCGCATGCCTCAGCTGGCGTTCCAAGCGGCTGCCTTGACTCACCCAACAGCGTGAGTACCTGAAGAGTAAGTATGCCGAAGCCCAGCGCTGAGAGGGTGGGAGTGGGGCAGCGGTTGGACAGAAGGAACTTCCAGAGTGGGGTGCAGCCTGGAACTGCTGTAGGGAGCACTCCTGTCCTGGACAAACCTCAGAGGAGGAAAACACCCACCCTTATGGGCTGGTGAAACTCATTATTTCTGGAGAGAGGAAAAAAACTTCAAACCCTCTTGCTACTGATACAGTGCAGAGCCTGGCAAGTAGCAGGACTCAATGGTCATAAATTAGGAAGGAGGGGCAGAAAATCATGTCCAAAAAAACAAACACATTCCTTTATTTTGAGACAAAGAACACTGTATAAAAAAACTCCAGTTGTAGAAATCAGCATAGACACACATCAAGTTCATATACATTCCGTACTTGTGGGCCCTGCCCTTCAGGCTACAGACTAGGCATAGACTCTGCACGTGGGCACTGCCCTTACAGTTACACTTTTTTTTTTTTTTTTACAGTTACACTCTTAAGAACAGGTTGGCACAGCCCCCCTGCTGGTGCAGCTCTGCGGAGTGACGTCCCAGGATGAGAGAGGATGCAGTGTCTGACTACAGACCTCCCTGTGGCAGCTCCACAGAGGCAAGTTCTGGGGGAGATGCTGGGTCAACCCAAGCAAGCATGCTGCTTTTGTCCCTGGCTCCCAAGCAGCAAACTGTCTCTTGCTCTTCCTTCAGAGCCATCCTGGCTCTCAATGGGAGGGGCATCTTTGCCAAGCTCAGTGTCCATCTTGTGACCCCCAAGCCCCTTCCAGTTCGGCTCCCACGGTGCCCTTAGGAGGCCATGTCTGTCCAGCTTGTTTCTTTGGCTTAAGGGCAGGAATGGCAGAGAGAAGACTGTCTCCACTTCTTTGTCCATCCCTCTGACGCGGACGTGGGAATGGCACTGTCAGGCTCTCTGACCTCCTTAGGGTTGAAACCCTAAATATCGACCCGTTTTGCGGCTGCTGGGGGGCAGCTTGAGCATGTGGTGGGAGTGGTTCCCAGGACTGGGGCCTTGGGAGGGGCCCCAGGTAGGTGAGGGAGGCCCGCCTGCCTCCTCAGCCTGGTTCCAGTCTTTACAATAGATGTGGTGCACACCCTCACGGGATTTGCAGCAGCAGGAATGGCAGGAGCAGCACAGCCCAGGCTAGTGGGAAGAGGCGAGGAGCGGCGCTGTGCCCGATGCTATGCAGAACCTGCACCTCCGGGTCATCTGCAAGACGAGAGGGCAAAGGCCTCCCAGGTGAGTGGCCCTACTGCTGGCACTGGCCCACAGTCCAGCGAGGTTCCCTCTGCCCCTGCCTGGCACAGGAGTCACTTTTTATACCCAGCCTCTTCAAGCAGACCCCGTTTTGTGCCCCAGGCCCAATTTGCTCCAGCCACCTACCTGCTGGAAGTCTCTTCTCTTGTGCATTGGGATGAGCCTGAGGGCTGTGAGCTGAAAGATAAGGGTGGTCATAGGTCAGGTAACTTGGTACACACAGGAAGCAAAGGAGTGGGAGTGCTGGCTGGACTGCGCAACGGGATTTCCCAACCATCCTAGATCTCTCGACCTGGCCCATGACAGGATGGAGAAAGAAGGCCCACAGGACCCTGACACTCACTGATTTTGCCAGCGATCATCACCTTCAGCCTCAAGCAACGGTCTTCCTGGTGGTGGATGGGCTTGGCTACAAAATAAATCCAGAGAGTTTTAAGGAAGGGAAACTTTGTTGGAAGAAAATATAAGCACAAATGCCTCTGGCCCTGCTTTCTCTTGGTCCCTACTCATTTTAATCCCTCTCCTCACTCTGATCTTTGATTCTCACCTTCCCCACTTCCCCAGAAAGTTTTTGCCCACTTTCTGCCCCAAGTTCAATCCAAATTCCCATTCTTGGGAATAACTCTTGACTTTCGAAGTGATGATATAAAGAACATAGACACTGTCCCTTCCCCACAGTCCGTTCTCCACTCCTCCTAGCCTGAAGTTGGGGTGACCGGAACAATATGCTCCACTTCCCCAGCCACCATGTCCTTGCTCTCCCTAAGCCCCCGATAGGGTGAGGCCTGGATCCATTCTACACAAAGTTGATCTTATAGTTCCTAAAATCTGCCTTCAGGATAAAGTTCTTAGCACTTCTTGGGTCCCCATGCCCTAACCTGTGTACTTCTCGAGGCTCCTGTCTCCCCACTTCCAAGTGTCCCTCCTGCTCCAGTCAGTCTGAACCATTTGGAGTTCCCTGAGGATGTCATGCTATCTTTGTACATGACCTCTTGTCTGCAGCTCCTCTGCTTGCCCTAAGCTCTTGGGTCATCTTCCCCAGGAAGCCTTCTATGAGGTGCACCCCCCTCCCCTAGACTGGCAGGTGTTCAAGTCATTTTCTCAGGGCCCCTGAGCTCATAGCTACCATATCGCCCTGTTCTAATGGTATTAATAGATGTACGTCCCTTTCTAGATTCTGGAGGACAGAGACCCTGCAGTGTTTTATTTATCTCTGTGACTATAGTGCCAAGCAGAGTGCCCAGGACACAGTAGCTCACTCTGCATTTGTAATGGGAATGAAGAAAAATAGAATTCAGGATTGGAAGGGGCTGTCTGCTGCTTGCCCCCCCACTAAGCATGTACTGAAGCGTGTACGTCATGTCAGGTGTGTCCCCGAGTACGTGGACCTGTGTGCATGCCTCCCGGGCACTCACAGATGTAGTAGTAGCTGTGTCCCTCTTTGAAATCCTTGCTGAGGGTAAACCCTGTGAAGCGGTGGAACTTCTCAGACAGCTTCTCCGGGCCATGCTTGGCTTTGGGACTCTTGCAGAACCAGCGGGCATGGTCCTTGGGTTGGGGTTGGCACAGCTGGTACTGCTCGTGCTCCACCAGGTACAGTGTGTACTGCTCCATGGCCGCATCTGGCACAGAGTTATCCTCGTAATGAGGACAGATGATGTCCAGGTAGTCATCTATCCGCACATGTACTGTGTAGTCCTCATTCCAAAACCTGGGCATGCGCAAAGGTGGAGAGAGTGGGCGGTCACTCAGAAGCCAGGCCAGAGCCTTTGAGCTTCCGAATACTTACATGACCCCTCACATTTCACACTGGACCCTACTCCAAAGATTTCTTAAAAAGTCTCAACTCCTAGTATTTACTGATCTTGATCTCTGATATATCTTTCCACTATCTCCAAACATTCCCCCCACCATCATTGTCTGCCACTAATCCTCTAAATAGCATCCACTTGGTATCTTTCAGGTACCAAAGCACTTCCCATAACCTCCCTGATATTTACCCAAGGATGGGCTTCTAAATATTTCCTCAGCAATATTTCTCCAACTCTGTTCTTCCACTTGTTCCTTTAAATGCTGTTAGGCTTCAATCTGAGACCCTACTGGCCCATTCAGTAATCAAAATCCACGTAATCTTTTCTCTTTCCCATGCTAGTGCTTGGCACCCAACGATCTGTTCTCACTTTTCTTACTCCTCTCATTTTCCCCTTGACCCACTGACTGTATCTCGTATTGTTCAACTTAACTTTTCTCCCAATACCCAGGACATCCACGCCCACAGATAATGCCCAGTCCTTTTAAGTTAAACTGCTTTCATCAATTCTTCCAGTCCCCTCAAATCCCCCCTCCTCAAATCAGTGCTCAGCTCTCTTGGTCCACTTCTCTCAAAGCACCCCAAAACCTCTCTTGTCCTTTTGTCTCCAAAAGCCATACATTCACCTCCTGTGAAATGAGCTTTAGAGAAGGTCCTCCTTCTTGCCAAGGTGGAGCCAGCTCCCCTCCCCCAGCCCATTCCCCCCAGGGTCCACAGGCTCCAGCCTGACTGCCCACAGGCCCCTCCCCCACCCAGCTCTAGACACCTGGCTCCAGTCTGGGTGGGGTCCTGGGGGAAAAGGGCCTCCCCACCTCCTGCTTCCAAGCCGGTCAGCTTCTCCGAATCCCCCCAAACGCTGCCAGCTAGAGACTCAGCAGAGTTGGCTGCCAACTTGCTTCAAACCAAAGCCAGGGGCATGGGGGTGGGGTGGGGCGGGGGTTAGGCCAAGAGGCCTCTAAGGTGGGCACCCACTGCCCAGTCAGCATGACCCTTAAGAGGCCTGGCCCTACAGGAGCATGCTAGCGCACTGGCTAGGCTTACCAAGGCCCTTCCCCCACTCTGGGGAAAAGAGAGAGAGAGAAAGAGGAGCAGAGAGAGGCTTTTAAAATTCCTCTCTGGAGAGATAAACATAGAAGCCATTTCAGAACAGGTATTTCAGCTCTGGGCCTGGCGTCTTTCCTCCATTCCCCGTGACGGGCACTGACTCATTCCTCATCTACCTCTGCCACCCGCCCCAGTATTCATGAGAACCTGTAAAAATTTCCCTCATCAAATGTGGTCAGCCCCCAGGACCCCAGGATGGCCCAGTGCCCACTTCAGGCAAAGGGAGCTGACAGGTCTGAATCGGAGGGGATGTTCCTGTCCCTGGAGTACTAAGGAGGCCAGCACACAGTTCAGGCGGCACTGCCCTTCTTCCCACGCTGCCCCCTGCCTGGGGCCTGGAGATCCCAGGGCTGATGCCCACCGCCCTGAGTCACCCCTGCCAGCCTCACACCCGCCCAGCTCACTGCCACCTCATCTTTACCCTCGGGCTGGGCCTGGCTTGGCTGCTTGTGGGCTGCTCTGGGCTGGTTTTCCTTTAGTCCTGGGCAGAGTAGTGTGTGTGTCCAGATGGACAGGGCAGAAGCTGAGTTGGGTGGGTGCACCCATCACCCTCCTCCTGGGGGTACAATCTGCTTCACTTAGCACTCCTTTGACTCTTGCTCACTATCTGGGAAAGGGGGGCAGCGGCGTCAGGGAAGGCGGAGAGGGGGGGCAAGGAAGAGGCTCCTTCCTGAAAGAGAGGAAACCTGGGAGCTTGGGAACGGAAAAGGCCAGGGTCCTCCCCCTACTCATGGCTTCCTGTCCCCTCCTCCTCCTGCAGCCAACACCTGGGATGGGCATAAACAGGGACTTTGCTCTCTCCCTCTAGGACAAGACTGGGTCAAAGAAGCAAAGAACAGACCGCAAGGGGTGAGATGGGGGAGCGCTGACTACAGTCCTATCAGACCCATGGGCAAGAGGGCATTGCCCCCTTGGCTTGGCAGGTAGCTGTCTGTTCCCTCCCTCCCCAACAGACCCCCCACCAGGCAATGCTGCCCCAAGGTCAGAGGAAACTGGCACAATCTATTTCTCAAGGGGAGTGGGGGGTAGGCTGCTGGGGCTGGGGGTGGCCCAGCTGAGTGGAGTGTTTTCCCTGATCCCAAGTTGCCCAGCTCTCCTCTCCTTACTCCACCCTACCCACCTCTCCTGTTTTCCCACAGATATTGTTCCCCTAACTTCAGAAAACTCAAGAACAAAGAATCTGATGGGAGCTTCTTCCTCCCAGTACCATTTGCCTCACAGCCCTAAATCTGCCCAGGAGAAATTAACTCCTTCCTGCCCAGAGCCCTTTGTAACCCTTTTAACCCCTTCCTGTCCTCCGGAACCATCCCTATGACCTCTGCCTCTCCCCTTCTTTTCAGTTTTACTACCTGAACCTCAGACACAGGTGACTCCTTCAAGCCTACCCACACACAGCCTATGCCTCACTCCTGCCACCTCAGAAGATCCTTAGGGGGGGCATTCCAGGGACACCTTAAAATCAGAATAAACACTGAATTCAGGCAAGCCCAGGTCCCTCCTGAAGGGTCTTTCCAGGATTACTGTAAGAATTGTTCTTACTCCGGATGTCAAGACCTGTCAGTGTAGGTAAATGCCCAAATACACAGAGGTCTTTGTGGTGGAAGGGCTTAGAATAAGAACCCTGAAGGTCAGAGAGAGTGCCCCTGCCAGAGGCAGGAAGTGTTCAGCATCGAAAGGACTAACAGTCTAAAGGATGTAGAGTAACAGACAAGTTACAGCTCAGTTTAGCTCAAGCAGACAGATCTTTTACTACACAGACACTCCTAAGACATGGGAGCAGACTAATCCTCAAGAGCCTTCCTTACCCTTCCAGTTAATCCCTCTTGGCTTCCCCCTTGCATACGTCCAGTCTCCTCCCTTTGGTTATGGCGGGTCCAAAGCAGAGCCTGTACCCACCACCAATGAATGAAAGGGAATGCAAACGGGCATACACTCCGAGGCCGATTGACAATTGTAAGTCATATAACAGCAGGCTGTGTTGTTTTTGTCTTCCCGTAATTTGGTCTGTTACACTTAGATGTAGAATATTCATAAGCTCTTACTGGGCTCCTAACTGCCTAAGGTTACTTGGAGAAGCCCCTGTGGTTATTTTGTATCCACTGTGTGCCTAGGGCGCATGTGCAGGCGTTGAAAGGTCTCTGTGGTTTTTTTGTAGCACATCAGTGAGCTCTCCTGGGTGTGTCTGGGATGGATTTTAGAGATCAGCTTGCATCCCTTTCAGCGACGCCTCCCGTTGTTGCTCATGTCTAACTTCCCACCTAACAGAAGTAACAGCTGTAGCAGAGGGAAGGAAAAGAGGGGCAGAGACCGTACGGTGCAAGCAGATGCCGGCAGGGCCCTGCCCTGGGGTGGAACTCCCGGTTATGGGCGAGAAGAAAATCTATGGGAGCCCTCCCGCCGCTGGTCACCTCCCCAAGACTCAGGTTAGGGGCCGGGCGGGACAGTTAACCTGGAGAGGGGGAGCGGTGCCAACCGGGCGTCCAGGCTGTCGGCCGGTGACTCGGGCTTACTTGGGGTTTGAACTGTTCCAGAAGACGGTGTGGCGGTTAGCAGCGGCCAGACTGCAGCACAGACCCAAGAGAGAGGCCCAGAAGAACTCCATAGCGCGGGGCCTGGCCAGGCCGGGCGGGGACGAGGGGGTCCTCCGAGTCTGGATTCCCGCAGGGTTTCTCGGCAGCGCAGTCAGCACGGCGCTCGCAGCTCTGGCCCCTCCGCCGCGCGACTCCGCCTTTTGGGCAGGCGCCGCCCGACACCCCGCCCCGCCCCCGCCCCGCCCGGCGCGAGGCTGCCCGGGGCTTGGGGGCTGGGGAGGTGGAGGAGGGGAGGGCAGGGGGAGGGGAGCGGAGCGCGCACCTCTGCTTGGTAAATCTGCTCGGCGCTGTGTTTGCTCACTCGTGGGTCCGCGTGAAGCTTTGTGGGTCTGTGTCCCGGGCGCAGTCGCGTGCGGGAGAAGGGAACGCATTCCACATGCGGGTCTGCGAACTTGCGGGTGCCTGGCTGGCGACGCGGCGCGCCGATCTTGGCGGGTGCGAGGTTGTGGACAGGTCCCGCGCTTTTCCCGAGCCTTGTACGCCCGGGCTCGGGCGCCCGCGTTCCCACACTTTCCTCCTACCCACCCCCTTCCCGGACTCTGTGCTCGGCTGCCCCTCCCCACACACGAGGCTGTTTGTTTTTGTTGGGTTTGTCAATGTTGTCTTTGTTCGGGAGATTGTGTCATCGCCTAGATGCCGGGAATAAAGTGCGACCCTGTGTGTGATCAAGTGTGTAACGTGTGCGGCTAGGGCTAAGGGCGCCTCTGACCGTCAGTGCCTGTGAGAAGGAGGAACAAGGGATCGTGGGCCCCCGAGGGGGTTCGCTCTTGTTCCTAGGGCTCCAAAGGGCACTAGTGACCTGTGTGTGTGTGTGCGCGCCAACACGTGTGTACCATGAGAACAGACTTTGAACATGGACTGAGAATCTCGGCCTGAAGGGTGACAAACTGAAACCACACATGTGCAACTGGCATGTGTAAATACGTGTGATGGCGCGCAAGCGTGAAAGCGTTTGTGAGTAGTATCACAGCCGCGTGTGGGGAAGCGTGTGAAACTTTGACGAACGTATGCTAATGTCTGTGAACAGTGTGTGAAGAGGAGGGGGAAACGTGCACTAGCAAGCCGGGGCTGCGGGTTGAAGGCCTGGAAACGGTGTTTGTGCGCGGCGTCCCAGGCTGGGCGGCGGCTGTGTCTGGCCCAGTTTGGGCTGGGTCTTCCAGTCCGTCGGGCCCCAGTATCCAACTCGGCCCCCTCCCCCCGAGCCGTGTAAACAAACCCGCTGGAATTCGCCTCTCGGGGCTCCTCTCTCCGCCGGGGTCTGCTGCCGTCTGGAGCTGGGGATTGGGGGGTGGGTGTCTGCCTCACAGCTCTCGGGGCGGAGAGGGCGGGCAGGTGTTTGATTAGGGGGGTGTGTGTGAGAGAGAGAGAGAGAGAGAGAGAGAATCTGGAGCTGGAGGTCCCAGTGCTGTGTGCCTGCGTGCCTTTGGTGGTTCCTGTGTGCGATTGTGTGACTCTTTATATGCCCGCCCAGAGTTGATTTTGAGAGTCTGTGTGCACCCCTGGCCAGCCCTTCCACGCGGCTGCGCAAAGCGGGAAGCTGCAGACCCGCCCCCCCTC
This sequence comes from Bos javanicus, assembly GCF_032452875.1. Taxonomy (NCBI): domain Eukaryota; kingdom Metazoa; phylum Chordata; class Mammalia; order Artiodactyla; family Bovidae; genus Bos; species Bos javanicus. The sequence continues at coordinate 15,631,425 of NC_083870.1, forward strand.
CGCCTCTCCCCGCTCTTCCCAGAGAAGCTCGGGCCCAGCTTCCCCAGTTCCCAAGCTGTTTCATCCTCTTCTTTTACGGCCAGGCCTGGCCACAACGCCTGTAATTACTGGGGCTGTGTGTGTGTGTGTGGGGGGGGGGGGTGGTGGTGCCGGGACGCCGCGGCTAGTCCGGCGCTGACCCCTGCCGGGGAGGAGCCTGGGGTTGAGGGAGGGCCCGGGCGGATCCCACCCCGCGTGGGGCTCAGGCTGCTAGAGGCCCGACTCATTTCGATTCGTCGCGCGTAGGATAAATATTTACCTCCGCGCGGATTAGGTATTTGGCCGGGTAACCCTACGGCCAGGTCCGGGGCAGGCTTTGTGCAAGGCCCCCACCCCCTCGCACGCACCTGCCCCAGGCGACGTGCCCGGCCACGCGTTTATCCCAAGTGCAGCCACCCCTCCCGCCGGGGCCGAAGTCTACCCGCCGACCAGCCCCAGGGCAATGCACCTCACGCGCGTTTTGCTCACTTGGGAGGACACCTGGGTGTCGTCCACTCACGTGTCCCCGGCGAGATACTACCCCCCCCCCACCCCCCGCTCTTGTCCCGTAGGCTCGAAGTCCCACGAGGGCAGGGGTTTTTGCTTGTTCACTGCTGTATTGCCAGCGCCCGGCATAGCCCCTAGCACACGTAGTAGGCGGTCAAGAAATATTTGTTGAGTAAGTGAAATCACTATTCAGTATTACTTCTGCAAGACGTACTTCTCTGAAAAGAAACCAGAAAGGTTAGAGAAGGAAGGGGTGATGGTGATTCTTCAGAGAGGGTGGTCCACAACTGCCCCCTGGAGGAGGAGGTTTGGGGCACATCCCCCCTCCCCAGTTTTTTTGACTGGGATTTCTGGGCGGGAACGTGTGGGGTCCCTGGGCTGCGCAGCTCAGACCGGGCAGGTTCGGGCTCGCTCGGCCCAGCCCGGCGGGGCCACGTCCGTTCCCGCCCTGCCTGCGTCTAGGACTGGAGCAACCCGGGTGGAGAAGAGGTGGGGGGAAATTCTGGGCACACGAACGGAACGCGGAGCCCTCTTTCCCCAGCTTGGCACTGCCCCCCAACATTCTCTCTTAAGGGTTGGAGCTCATCACTCTTCTATTCCTGGGTTTGTGGGTACGGGGATCTTTCATGCGAACTAATGGGGCGCCTCTAGATCCTGGCTGTTGTGATGAACACAGAGGATAAGGGTGCGTTTAGGATAAAACCGTTGCCCTTGGCTAATTCTTAGGCCACTAGGGGAACCAGACAAGCCACCATTTATCAGCAAACTTGCTAAGTGGAAAAGCCGAGATTGCAGAGCCACAATGCGCACTTGTGCTGCCTGGACACTTCGAGAGCCGCTGCGACACCTGGTGGGCTGGGAGGAAAGTTGCAGGCACTGAGCGATCCAGACCGAGACGGCAGAAGGGACTTTGGCTCGGAGACAGACCTGCAGACCAAGTTAGCCCTGTGCCCTCCCTCGTCGCAGCCCCCAGCCTGCCCAGGCGGGTCTAGTCTTGGTTCTTGCTTTGGGTTACCTCTCACCACAAAGTCGTGCGCCTGTGTTGGCTCTCAGCACCGCCACCCTCAGGCGAACATCTGGGCTCAGTGGCGGGAGCTGTCTGAGGTGTCTGTCTGTCTGCCTGCCTGTCTGGGAAATTCCCCTTATGAGTCCTTTCTGGGAATTCCTCAGAGACAAGATTAACTCTCTGAGTGCCCTGGGGGAGGCCTGGCCTCTGGAGGGAGGTGCTGTCCACCTGTGGGGGCACTGTTGGCCTGGAGGTACCATTTCCAGTGTGGAACAGGCAGAGCTACTTGATTGCTACTCCCTTGCTGAGCACCCTGTGGTTTGGGATAGGGAAGGACCAAACCACAAGGCCCTGGGGCACAGCTAACCTGGCCCAACCTCTAAGAGCATCACTGGGCAGTGGGGTGATGGGGAGGGTGCAGGGAAGGTGATCCTGAGCTTGGAGCAGCCTCTGCCCCACTCCCCACATCTTTAAAGAAAAACAAAGTGTATGTTTCCCATTTTATTAGTGATATGTGTGTGTTTTTCAAAAGTTGAAAAAGAGAACAGGAGAATAAGGGGAGCTACCAGCTACTGTGAATATCTTCAACCCTTCCCTGCCAGCCTTTAGTCTGTGAGGTTTTGTTTCTTTGTCTTTAGGAATTGTGTTAAATATGATTCATTTCTATTGTGTAATTCTTTTTCTGCCCTTTAACTTTATGACAAGATATTTTCATGTATAACCTCTTTATAAACAGTATTTTTAACCACAGCATAGTGTTTCTTTGAATGGTTCAGAGATTGCTGTTGTAATGGGGCAGAGTAGAGATAAATAAACACATCCCCACATTCAAGTACTCCTCAGCCACTGAGCAATTGTGTTGATTGTTTCCTAGAACTTGCAAATAACTCTGAGGTTGACTTTCATTCAACAAGTTCTTCTGGCACATCTGCTCTGGACCAGACTCTGAACTGGGGCTGAATCCTCAGTGGAGGACAGTAGGTGAGGGCCCTCCTCTACTGGAGCTTACAGTTTCAGATGATACCTGGGCATAAGATTATCTGGATTTTGGAGAATTTCATGGATATGTGTGTGTGCTACATCACTTCAATTGTGTCCAGCTCTAAACAACCCTGTGGACTGCAGCCTTCCAGGCTCCTCTCTCCATGGGATTCTCCAGGAAGAGTATTGGAGTGGGTTGCTGTGCCCTCCTTCAGGGGACCTTTCCAACCCAGGGATAGAACTCTTGGGAAATACTTTTGATATTGCCAAACCAAACCAGATTCTTTTGGCTACTAGTCTAGTTCTCTTAATTGAGGGCCAGAACCTAATGGATCTATTCTCCTCTACATCCAACTCAAAAGGGGGCCAAACTCTGTGGGAGAAGATGGAATTCTCCCCTCCGGAGTCCCCTGCAGGGAAAAGGAGATTGGGCAGGATGGGGAGTGGGAGGGAGATGGGAGGAGCAGTGTTAAGGAAGATAGGACCAGAATTTCTGCCTAGAAAGCAACAGGAAGTTTTTTTTAAATGCTGCCTCTTCCACCAAAAATTAATTAGTCACTTACATCAACTTCTGTACTGGGAAGTCCTGGGGGCTCTGAAACATATCTTTGTCCTAAAGGAATCTAATCTACTTGCAGATATATACTGAGAATATAAAATAAGGATTATAGTAGAGGTATAAATGGAACAACAGGCCGTGGGATTACAGAGGAGGATGTTTCTTTGGGGTCAGGAGTGCTTCACAAGGACGGGGATATATATGTTTTTTAACCTCTGCCTGCCTTTGAGTCTTTGCCAACCTGGCTGATTCCGGAGGAGATATTTGAAATGGGTTTTGAAAGATAAGTAGGCATTCACATTCAGGGATAAGGGAACAAGAAGCATAAGTAGAGAGGTGAGAGTTGTGCAGTGAATACTCAGGTATAGCTAAAATTACAGAATGGGTCTGGGGCAGTGTGGCAGGAGATGGAAGCAGAAAGTGGTTTGGGGCCATGCTGCCAAGGGCCTTAAATGCCATGCCCAGGATTGTGAGCATTATTCTGTAGTCCATAGATGCTCAAGTAGGAAACATAATCAGATTTGTATTTTAGGAAAATCACTGCAGATAACAGACTGTGGGTAGAAGAGGAAGCTCAGAGGCAGGGGTGCTGGTTAGGCCCAAGCTGCGGGAGTTCTGGCGGGAGCGAGGAGGGGCAGAGAGGGGAGAGCAGAGGGCAGACTAGACAGAGTTGGAGGAGCCACGGGCGGGAGACAGGGAGGAGTCTGGGATGGCTGGCGGGTGGAAGTGCCGCTGACATGCAGGACATGGAGGCCAGGGGCAGACCTGGGAGGGACAAATGAAGAGAAATGTTTTGGACATTGTATCTTTAGGAGTGATTTTGGCTGCATAACGGAACGCCCAACTTCTGGTGGTTTAAACAAGAGGTTTTGGGACCTCTCTGCAGGTCCAGTCATTAGAATTTGGCGCTTTCACTGCCATGGCCTAGATTTGTTCTCTGATCCGGAAACTAAAATTTCACAAGCTGCATGGCGTGGCCAAAAATAATAATAAAAAGATGGTTTATGGTTCCCCCACACCAAAGTCTTCTGATGTGGGTCAGCAGCTCAACAGTGTCATTAAAGACGCAGTGCTCTCTGCCTCTCTGCTCGGCTGTCCTCATGACTGTGGTTACGGGATGACTATATTAGAGCTACATTCGAGCTGCAGGAGCCACAGGATGAAGGGGTGGGAGCAAGAGAGTTTCTCTTCCTAAGGAGCTCTTTTTATCTGATAAGAAAATCTAGCAGCTTTCTAGACAGTTTACTCTCAGGGGACAGAGCTGTGTCCATGGCTACACCAGCATCTGTGAAGGAGAAGCGACTGTTCTGAAGGGCCGGGGCTGAGCCTGGGGCCCCTCCCCCAAATGGAATCTGCTCTGTTCCCCGAAGAAACAGGGGTCTTGTTAGCCTGGGAGCAGGGATGAGCACTCAACAGTGCTCATGTTGCATTTGAGAGGTCATTGGAATTTCCAGGTGGAGGTGTCTAAGGGCAGCAGTGGGGGATGGGAGCCAGGAATCCTTGCCCTGTGATCCTAACTGGAAAGAAATTCTTCCTTCCCAGCTACTCAGCCTGGGTTTTCCGGGGTAGAAAAGCCAGGTGAGGGTGGGCAGGAAGACATTCACCCCCAACGCAGCTGATGATAAACCTCATTTCTACTCCTCTGCCCGCCTATACCTCCCTTCTCCCCAGTCTTTCACTAGAGCATAGTGTAAAAGCAGGAGTTTAGACACTTTTATTTCAAAGGTATTACTTTTCTCTTTCCCCAGACGTATTATTTTTATGTAACTTTTTTTTTCTAATTATGGAAGAAATACATGATCAATGCAGGAAACCTGGAGAAGCACAAATGAAAAACAAAATCACTCATAGAAGTTAAGTCTTAGGAGCAAGCACACTTCACAGTTCTGTCCCCCATGGCTCTGGAAATTTTTATGGTAAATATGTTGGAGAGGTTATAGTTTAATGCCCGTGTGACGGCCAGCTCGGAACCCCTTACGTTTGTGTAACATTTTACGATCTTCCAGTGTTTTCAGCTGTGTATTTTATCACGTACTATTCCACCTTTATAGACTCCTACACATTTTAAGGCAGGCAAAGGCCATCACTGACTAGTTGAGGAAACTGAGGCTCGGAAAGATGATGGTATTCAGCATCCAGAGGGCAGGGGTAGCCTCAGTAGGGCTGGGTTCACACCACCTTATTCCTTCCCCACACCTCATTGTCCAACTGTCCTGGGTATAAAGGAAAAGCCCTGGGCCCAAAGTGCTGAATTTGCTGTGGGCAAATGGAGGGGAGTGTGTATGGAGAAGGGAAAGGAAGAGGGTGGAGAAGGGCAGCTCCTTCCCTCCCCAGAGCCCTTGGGGAGAGGGAGGTGAGAGGGGAGGGGCCCAGGTCGGGCTGACGGGATCAGTCTTCGGGTCTGCAGCCCGCCCTGGCCTGTCCCTGCAGGCAGTAGATGTCCAGATAATGGCTCACTTTTCACTTCACCAAACATTTTTTAAGGTCAGGTATTTGTTTATCAGGTACTCTGTTGGGCACTGCAGGGGCTTCCGAGGTAGCTCAGTGGTAAAGAACTCGCCTGCCAATGCAGGAGACAGAAGATGTGGGTTTGATCTCTCAGTCGGGAAGATCCCCTGGAGAAGGGAATGGCTAACCCCTCCAGTATTCTTGCCTGAAGAATCCCATGGACAGAGGAGCCTGGCGGGCTACAGTCCATGGGGTGGCAAAGAGTCAGACATGACTGAGTGACTAAGCAGTGAGGTACTGCAGGGAAAGCTGGGTAAGGCAACCTGTGAGCAGGGGAGCAGTGCCCTCGAGAGCTGGGTCTGAGTCCTAGCTGTGAAAACCTGGAAAAGATGTTTGATGACACAGAGCCTCCATTGTTTTCATCTGTAAAATGGGGGCAGGAGTGCTTTTTTTCCCTGGAATTATCATTTGGATCAAAGGAAATAACACCTGTGAGGGGCCTGGTGGGGACCAGACTGTCAGTAAGGACTGGTGTGTGTTTTTCTTTACCTGGGCTGACTGGGGAGAAATGTGCTGTGAAGAGATGGAGGTGAAGAGCAGGAGCCTTCAGGATCCAGGAAAGGCAAGGTGGGAGGAGTCTTAGGAACACAAATATTTGTTCTGCCAGGCAGTACTTGACAAATGCCCGAGGGACACAGCAGCCAAGAGCTCTGAGGTGCAGGGGGGCAGAGGTGAATGGGGGGAAAAATCCTTTTGAGGGTTCCCCAGGTAGAGATGGTGGGCAAGGGCATTCCATGCCCAGGGAGACAATACGGGCCCCTCTCCCCTGATCTGCAGGGGCAAGGGGAAGGAGACGGGGAGAGAATCTGTCCCCTTCCATGTTCTTTACTGCTCCTCCGGCTCCATCTTGTCCCCTCCTTCACCCTCTTCATCCACTGACTGTGGGTCAGTCACTGCTGGGTCCTAGGGATCCTGAGCTGGGTCTTAAAGAGGTGTAGGGATTGATGGGGGAAAGGCACGCAGCATGGGAGGGTGACACAGCTCGGGGCTGGGCACAGGGAAGGCGGCTGGAACCACGCGGAGAGGAGGGGCAGGAGTGGGCACATCGCGGGAATATAGGCGGAAAGTGGTAAATACCTCAGGGTGTGCTTCTGGTGCCCTCTGACCCAGTGCTGTGTGACTGAAGAAAGAGCTCCTCACGTGGGTGTGAGTCCCCGTGTCGGGAGGAGTCTGGACAGACATCCTGGAGGAGGGCCTGTGGTGGTGTGGCTCACAGGGAAACTGCTTTTAACTGGACTTAGGACAGTCCAGACTGGGCTGGAGCAGGCGAACCCAGTATGGCCTCAGAGACAAGCGGAGGGGGTTGTATTTCCTTGGGGAATCCACCCTAGCCTGAGGGAAGGCAGAGAGAGAGGGGAGGTTTGGAGACCTGAGAGTGGATAGTGGGCAGGTTGCCCTGGGAAGAATAACATCAGCTCGCGTTTATGAACATGTTTTCCATCCCAGGCTCATTGGAAGCACTTTGCGTACATTAAACCCTTACACCTCACAATCATCATAAGAGATCAGGAGTATTATCATCCCTTCATTTTACAAATGAGCGAAGTGAAAGCGCAGAGAAGTTCCTAACTTCCCCAGGTCACACAGCTAGTGAGTGGTGAAGCCAGAATCTGAATCAAGGCAGTCCGGCCGGTCGGTCCCGATTTAACCACTGCACCATACTGTCCCACTGTTTCTAGAGAGAGGCCATTAGTGCAGCTCACTGGGGGCACAGAGAGAGGCAAGACCACTCTGGAAATTAGCTCTGCACGACATAGCAGCTGTGTGGAGGCGGCAGAAAGACAGAGTTGTTAGTTCATGTGGAGCCCAGGTGGGAGGCAGGGCCACGAAAGCCTCCAGATAAAACCCTTGCTCTCCCAGTCTTTTCTGTTAGAGCTCGGTCAATGAGGTGCTTCAACCCAGGCCTCTTGCTATGTATAAAGGAAGGACCCAGAGATGTGAGGAGTTAGAATTCATTTTTTCTTAGACCCTTCCTTTAATCCTGGCTGTAGTTCTTTACGTTGGGCTGCCCCATGTACTTTGATCCCTGCCCATCTCCCAAGGTAGGTTCCCAGCCTTTCGTCTATTGTGTGAACTACTGGAATTCCTTCCAATAAATCATTTTTTCTGCTTTAAGTACAGTCAGTTTCTGTCACTGGCAAGCCAGAACCTGGATGGGTACAGAGCGAGTTGCTGAAGATAACAGGGTCTAAAGCCTGGGAGACTAGAAGGGTCATTTGCTGTTGTGTGCTTTGGGGGACGTTCTGTTTCAGGAGGTTAAGTTTAAAGTGCTTGGAAAAGCCTGGAGAATGGATTGAGAAGAAGTTTCTTACTAGGGACTAAGCCTGAGGACAGTGCTTTGAGCTAGAAATGTGATGAAGCAGAGGATTAGGGTTTGAAGCCCTGGAATTGATGTGAGAGAGTGGAGAGCTGACTTGAACAGTGCCTGCAGGGAGCCAGGCAGGAATCATGAAAGAGTGAGGGAGCCCAGGTTTATTTGTCAGGAAGGCCAAATACAGGCTTCAGGCGAGCATCCCATCACTGTAGTCATCCCCGAAGAAGGAGAACATCTTTAATGTTTCAGTAAGAGCACAAGGAGAACTCGCATTGTCTTCATTGGGTCACATTCCCATCCCCAGACCAATCCCTGTGGCTGGGGGCTACGTGCTGCGGCAGGCTGGGACAGGCTGGGACAGGCTCAAGACACTGGCTGGCTAACAGACCTGGGAGGTGGACTGAGGATGAAGCGCGGGGTCCCACAGGAAAACTGGGCTTCTGTTCCCAGAAGGGAAAATGGAAGCTGGGCAAGCACACAGGCAGATGTCCTCAAGAGGAGCTTGGTAGCTTGAGAGGTTTTCAGAATGGAGGGAAGGATCTTTTTTGGATGAAGAAATCTGGGCCCGGTTATAGATAAAGAGAAGAAAACTATTGGAGAGGGCCTGGAAATACATTGTGGAAACTGAAGAAGCAGGCCCCAGGAAGGATGTGTGGGGATGGGGTTCAGGAAGGAGGGTAGGAGTTCATCTTGGCCAAGGGAGGAACAGCTATTTGTGAGTGGAGGCAGGTAGGGAGATAACGGTGGGTGGGAAGAGGCTGAGAGGTATTGGAAGGAAGTTGTGAGATCCTGTTCCCAGGCCTCACCCAGGCTAAGAGCTTGGGCTTTGGAGGCTGATTATAGAGATTCAAATTCTAACTCTGTCACTTAGTAGGATGTGACCCTGGTGCCTCAGTTTCCTCTTTTAATTCAATGAGGATGATAATAACGGGGCCCACCCACAGGATCACGGAGAGGATTAAATGAGATAATGTATGCAAAGTACTTAGAAAAGCTGGTGTGTCTGGCATATGGAAAAACCTCAGGATTAGCTATTATGATGGTAATTATTATGATTTCTATTACAGAGGGCTCACAGTGACAGTAATGAATTCCAGCACAACTGGCTCTGGCTCCTACCTGCTGACATTGGACCTCCAGCCCCCTGCCAAGTCCCCCTCAAATATTGCTGATGGTCCCCACAGGCCGTTGCACGTGGGCTCATCATCGTGTCTGTGCGCGCTGCGCGGCAGATGTTCTGCTGGGTGCAGGGTTTTTCTGCTGGTGGGGTGTGGGGCGGCAGGCATCTCCCTCTCCTCTCCAGTGTCACCTCCATCAGGGGATCGGGAAGGTCCCTGAGAAAGGCCGCTGGCGTCTCCACGTGATGTTTGGTGAGTCAGTTCTTCAGTTTTCATTCCGCAACTATTTCCGTCTTTGAGGCCCGACAGGCTTCCCTGGGGCTAGACTGAGGATGGTTGGCATATTCGCCACCTTGCCATACGCCTCTCTGAGGACAGCAGCTTTGCCACGAAGCCTTTGGGGAGCTTGTTCAGCCCCTCCAGCAAGGGCCCTCCTGTGAGGTGTTCTCTCCCGGCTGCTTGGTGATTGCCAGCCCCCGTGCACACACAAGGTTCTTGGTGAGTGACCTCCTGCAGCCCCTCCTGCCACAGCAGCCCAGCCCAGCCCCTCAGCAGAAAGCTCAGGCAAAGAGCTCTGCCCCAGGCCAGGGCAGCCAAGGATAAGGGTGAGGGGGCCGAGGACACAGCTGTCAATCCCCGGCACCAGGCAGAGCTGGGCCCCTGGCAAGGTGGGTGGGGGTGGGCCCTGTCTCCAGTTCTGTGCTCAGCTTAGTCTCCAGAGGCCTGGAATCAGCCCCGAGGCACCAAGGCCCTTTGTTGTTGTTCGGTCACTAAGTGTCTGTGTCAGAAGCACACCAGGCTTCCCTGCCCATCACTATCTCCCTTATCAAAGGCCCTTATCAAACCCAGTTATCTGTCTTCTGCCCCCACCCTTCTACTAGGCAAGGACAGATCCGAGACCTCCTCCTCCCTCCGCCTAGTCTCTGTCTCTTCCCACACTCCTGTTTTGAACAGAACTCTCTCCTCCTTGTCCTTCCAAAAAAGAAAAAAAAAAAAATCCCCACGTGTCATTAGGTGTACCTGGGTCCTCTGTAGACGTGGAGAAGGGGAGGGTGCTGGGAGGGAGGCAGTGCCTGACACCACCCAGCCGGTGACAGTGCCCCTCCAGAAAAGGTTAATTAACCTTCAGCTCAGTTTAGTTGCTCAGTCACGTCCCACTCTTTGTGACCCCATGGACTGCACCCCCAGGCCTCCCTGTCCGTCACCAACTCCTGGAGCTTGCTCAAACTCATGTCCATTGAGTCAGTGATGCCACCCAACCATCTCATGCTCTGTCGTCCCCTTCTCCTCCTGCCTTCAATCTTTTCTAGATCAGGGTCTTTTCCAATGAATCAAGGTCTTTTCTAATTGACTTTAGAACCGGTAGGTACTCTACAGGGACAGAAAGTAGCTCTGTGGTTTCCTGGGATAGGGGCTGAGGGCAGGGCTGGGGATACTGACTGGAAGAGAGGCATGAAGGAACTCTCTTGGGAGATAGAAATGTTCTTTATCTTGACTGGGTGGTGATTACAGGGATTGACTTAAAGTCAATCATATGACTATTATTGTGTGCAAATTATACTTCTCTAAAGGTGATTAAAAGGGCTTCTCTGCTGGCTCAGTGGTAAAGAATCCACTTGCCAATGCAAGGGATGTTGGTTTGATCCCTGGGTTGGGACGGTCCCCTGGAGAAGGAAATGACAACCCACTCCCATATTCTTGCTGGGGTAATCTCATGGACAGAGGAACCTGGCAGGCTACAGTCCATGGGGTCACAAAGAGTCAGACATGATTGAGTGACTGAATAAAGACAACAACAAGGGTGATTAAAAAATACAACAAATAACAGCCAAGTTAACTGGAGACTCTGGTTTGTGAACCAGTGAGAGGGACAGTAAATGAAGCAGCCAGGGGGGCTCCTGAGGGTCTCCTGCAGATAAAGACACTGGGCCAGAAGCTGGGGGACTGAGAGGGGTTCGTCTCAGCCAGCACCCTCCAGGTGCCCCAGCCTCTGCTCTGAGGTCCTTTCCTTTGCCCACAGCCACCCTCATTCATTCTAGGAACTGTCCAACTCATGGTAGGAAACTATATCCTTGAGAAGTTTCCTCATAAGTCTACCAGAAGCCTGATAAATAGTTTTGTCCTGGGATGCTTGTGTGGCTCACATCCTGAACAAGGAACGCTGCTTCTGTCCCATCGGCTACTGGGAGTGCCTATAAAATAAACACGACTGAAAAAGCCAGTGTTCACAGAAGACACAGATGAAATGAAAAAAAGAAAAATCAAAATAAACAAAACCCCCTACATCCCCCCTGAGCCTCACATAGAACAAGCAAGATCCCCGAGCTGGGTGGGATGTAGAGCAGGCCTGTTTGGGGTGATATTTATACAAGGGTCTTGGTTCCTCCCTCGGGCGAGTAAAGCAAGTTGTAAAATTTGAAGGCACATTTTAAAATTGTTTAAAATCCTCCAAATGTGTTTCCTGTCTGGCACTGCGTATGGGGACTCGGTAATATGTGTGCCTGTGTGGCCTGGAGTATGTGTTAATGAGGGCGTTTAGAGGTAGTGATGCCGAGGAGCCCACGAGAATCAGGGGCAAGAAAGGAGTCTGTTGTTGGCCAGGGTATGTGTTTCTCTCGATGGAATGTGTGTAAAAGGCCCGGGGACCCGGGAGGGTGGTTTAGTCTGGGAAATTAGTATCTTTTTAAAAAACCACCCTGCTTGTGCGTCATTAGTTAAAAGGCCTAGAGGGGTAATCATGCAGGTATGTGATTTTTTACTTCTGAAGCGAGTAGGTGTGATGATATTTGACAACATAGAATAATTAGAGTGTCGCCATACACATTTTGATCAATTAGATGCTGATCGGTCCTCCTGCACACCATGGCCTTCTACCTTTGCTTAAGCTGTTCCCTCTGCCTGGATGCCTTCACCAGCTGTCAGAGTCCTAGTCATCCTTCCCAGCTGGCTCGGTACCACCTCCCCGCAGTGTGAATTAATCACTCCCTCTTCTAGGCCCCCATGACATTTTGTCTTTTACAATGTTTACTTCGTTCCTTCCTTTCTGAAATTTAGCTGAATATGTGTCCGTTCCCTGTCACGCATCCTTGGAGGGCAGAACTGACTTGGCTCTCAGAGTCTTCCTTGCAGTCTGTGCCCAGAGTGGGCTCTTGGATAGTGTTTGCGGAATTAAGCTGCATGTTTGTTTTTTTTTTTTTAAAGAAGATTACTTTGCAGCAAATAAAGACCCTGCATTGGCACAGAACTAATTTGATAAAAGCCATCACACTTTAGGATATCTTTATTTCATACTCTTTGAACTTTGCCTCATTTAGAGTGTTGCTGTAATTACACTGCATATGGAACCAGTGGAATTCAAAATCTGATTTGAAGAAAATGTGGTATTAGGTTATTGTCGTTCTGATATATAACGTTTATCTTCTTAGGGAATCAATCCTTTGTTTTGGGATAGCTTTTGTGGGAGGGCAAGATGACCTGTGGTAAATTTGTCTTTATAATGAAATTTTCTGGCATCTGACTGATGAAGGATGCTGACACTCTGGCAACTGGGCACCGTTCCCTGCTGTGGTTTCTGGGATGGATAACATGGAACTCAAAACTGAGAATGGAAAAAACACTTGATTTGTATGAATAATTGAAAGGCACCCCAAATGTATCCTGGTTAAATAGAAATGTTAAAGGGAGGGGCAATCTATAAGCCTAGCTGCTGTATTCAGCTCTCAAAAAAAAAAAAAATTATGAAAAACAAAAATTGAAGGCTCCTGAGTGTTCAGAAGTGAGGCTGTGTTGGAACAGAGCTGGAACAGATGCGTGGGGTGGGCTCTCTCATGAAGGTGGGTATTCACGCTTTTTTCCTTTGCTTCCTGGCTGCCCCCTGGGAGGATGTGGTGCTTGCAAAGAGACAGGTGCTTAGGAGCCGGGCAGACGGGGTGGGGGTGGGGTGGGGATTTAAGGGGTCTCAAGTCTCAATTCTTGAGTCTTGAGTCTCAGTTCCCTCATCTGCAGCCGTAATAGAATCTGCCTGCAATGCAGGAGACCTGGGTTCGATCCCTGAGTCAGGAAGATCCCCTGGAGGAGGGGACGGCTACCCACTCCAGTATTCTTTCCTGGAGAATTCCATGGTCAGAGGTGGGCTACAGTCCATGGGGTCGTAGAGTCAGACATGACCGAGTAACTAACACTTTCACTTTCTTTACAAGAGTTCGGGATACTCCTGTAAATTGCTCAGCACAGCACCTGACGGATGTAAATACATGTGTGGTAGCTCTTCCACTTAACTTGTGGGGGATCCCCCATCTTCTTCTTCCAGCCCATCTATGCTACCTTTTCTTCCAGATTAGGCTTACCTGATTTAGCAAATAAAAATGGGGCATGCCCAATTAAATTGGAATTTCAGATAAACAATGAAGAATATTTCAGTATAAGTATGTCCTGTGTAATATTTGGGACATACGTACACTAAGAAAGTATTCATTGCTTATCTGAAATTCCAGTCCAACTGGGGGTTCTGTAGTTTATCTAACAACTCTATGTCAAGTTGCAATTTCCTTCGCAAAGTCTCCCGGGTCAACTTAGTGAGCCTCACCCTTTGAACTCCTGTAAACTTTCATGACTTTGATATTTGTTTGACATCTAGGAAACAGTACCACTTTTACTTATTATCAGTAATAACAGTGACCTCTTGCTGAGCATCTGTAATGTGTCAGGCATGTAGGGTTACACAACCTGCCAGATTAGCCCTCACACTAACCTTGCATGGCTGGAATTAACATCATCAGAGAGGCCTAAGGGGCATGAATACCACCCAGCTGGTACACGGTGGCACCATCCTTTCAGTCCATGTGGGCAGGAATGAAGCCATGCCCATGCTGCTGCTCCCTAGGTTTCTGCCAGTGCCTGGCCCACAGCAGCAGCTGCCCACATTTATTGTTATGGATGGTGGTGCCCCAAAGGAGCACCAAGCAGTATCAGAATTGATTTGGGGCTGGACTTCCTTGCAAGTGCAGTGGTTAAGACTCCAAGTTTCCTTCCACTGGATGGAGTGTGGGTTCGATCCCTGCTTGGGGAACTAAGATTTCCAAGAGCCACGCCAAAAAAAAGAGTCCTAAACAACATCAAGATAGAGACATGGGTTTTCAGACAAGATCAAGGAAGTTTCTAGACTTGTAGAAACGTCTCAAGTGCGGTTTGCTTTAGTGTGTGGATAACTTAGCTTTGTTCATTCCAATACTGTGAAACTCATCACCAAGCAAAATCCTCTCTGACACCACCTGCCGTAGAGCCTGGTGTAGGATGCTTAGTGTCTGCCTAGCATGTGGCAGAGACCTGGGGCTGGCCCGGACCGAGGATACCCATATTCCTCTGGGGTTTTTGTTTTTGGTTTAAGCTCAGGAAGCAACTATAGGAAGCTATGGTCCTTTTTGCAAAGATGTTAGGCATAACTGAGCAGCCTTTTCCAATCTCCAATCTCCACGGGTGTTCTTCACCCAGGCGCAGAGGATCTGGGAGTGGGGGTGAGGGCAGATAGATTTATGATCACCAAATGGAAATGCAGCTCCTTTGTGGTTTGGACCTCAATTATCATATTAATGTTACTTCCTTGCTTGTGCTCCGAAGATAGACAAATGCATCATGGTCAAGCACATTTTGTTCCCAGGGTAGAAAGAAGTGACTGATAAGCGTGGATGGTTATAGCTGTGAATACATCTGAGCAAGGGGGTGGACCTTCACCTTCATAGGCTGGCTGCTGCTTTCTTCTTATAACCTTTTTGTCTATTTTTATTCCCATTCTAACATATGTATTCTGGGGAGCTGCTTTTTTTTAATACAATTTTTCTAACACCAAAAATATTTTGTATTGTGGTATAGCTAGCTGATTAACAATGTTGTGACAGTTTGAGGTGAACAGTGAAGGGACTCAGCCATACACATACATGTATCCATTCTCCCCCAAACTCCCCTCCCATCCAGGCTGGCACATAACATTGAACAGAGTTCCATGTTGGGGAACTGTTCTATAAGTGGATGGGAGAGTGAAGGTACCAATCTTTCCTCATGATTACCAAAGAGTAGGTATCATCTCCATACTAGAGTGGGAAGAAAGTGAAAGTGTTCGCTCAGTTGAGTCTTTGCCACCCCATGGACTGTAGCCCACCAGGCTCCTCTGTCCATGGAATTCTCCAGGCAGGAATACTAGAGTGGGTTGCCATTCCCTTCTCCAAGGGGTCTTCCTGACCAGGGATCGAATCCGGGTCTCCTATGTTGCAGTTAGATTCTTTACCATCTGAGCCACCAGAGTGGGGATCAGTTCAGTTCAGTTCAGTTCAGTCGCTCAGTCGTGTCCGACTCTTTGCGACCCCATGAATGGCAGCATGCCAGGCCTCCCTGTCCATCACCAACTCCTGGAGTTCACCCAGACTCATGTCCATCGAGTCAGTGATGCCATCCAGCCATCTCATCCTCTGTCATCCCCTTCTCCTCTTGCCCCCAACCCCTCCCAGCATCAGAGTCTTTTCCAATGAGTCAACCCTTCTCATGAGGTGGCCAAAGTACTGGAGTTTCAGCTTTAGCATCATTCCTTCCAAAGAAATCCCAGGGCTGATCTCCTTCAGAATGGACTGGTTGGATCTCCTTGCAGTCCAAGGGACTCTCAAGAGTCTTGGGGTTAAAAGCCTTTCCAGTCTGGCAAATCTGTAGATGGTGGAGCTGGGACTGGAACTCTGTCTGACCTTGAATCCTCAGCTTTTTCTGTAGTGATGCACAAATGGGGTTAATCACACATGTCTGTTTCTTAAAACCATACTAGAATGACTGTGAATCATTATATAATAATAATTACATAGCTCCTTCAAGTATGAGAGGTTTAGCACATTTTGAAAGATAAGCAACAGGTGAAGGAGTGGGAACTGATTTTTTGAGAAATGAAAAAGCTCTAAGGTGGGTGCCTGCAGAATGAACTCTTGCCAAAGGGTTTTGGAAGAGTATGGCATCTCTCAAGGCACAGTCTGGCCCAGGGCTGGTAATGGAGATGGCTTTAGAGAAGGGGGCAGTTAGGCACCCAGCTCTTTCCTGCATCCTCATAAGTTAAACAACTATACCCCTGCAAGCCCTACCCGTAGACAGCCAGGGACTCCCTACTCACACATTTATATCTAACCCAAAGCTCATCTTAATCATCACACTTGCAGGTCTACTGCTTATGTGACAACTCCATCAGGAAATCTGATTGGCATCTCATACACTTGGGATGGCCAAAACACACTCTTAATTTCTACCCCTAAACCCAGTCCTCACCCAGCAACTCCTTCCTCAGCAAATGGCACCACCTAATTGCCAAAACCGAAACAAAGTGAAAGAGGAGTTGTCTTTGACTGTCATCTCTCTCCCAGTCCTCATCGAATCTTGTCAGGTCTGCCTTCCAGAATCTGACCTCAACCACTTGGGCAGGGCCACCATCACCTCTCACCTGGATCTAGGTCATAGCCTCCCCTCGGGGCTCCCAGCTTCCACTCTCACTCCTATAATCCTGTTCTGTACACGACCACCAAGAGATCCTTTTCGATTTTATCCTGGGCTCCCTGGCCAAACCCTCCTGTGGCCCCAGTCACACAGTACAATTCAGGTTCTCACTGTGGTCTATCAGCCTCTTCATTATCTGGCCCCTGGCTCCTTCCTCCATCTTATCTC
Source organism: Bos javanicus (assembly GCF_032452875.1). Lineage (NCBI taxonomy): Eukaryota > Metazoa > Chordata > Mammalia > Artiodactyla > Bovidae > Bos > Bos javanicus. The sequence continues at coordinate 15,648,122 of NC_083870.1, forward strand.
AAACTGTTTTCCTCCTTACTCACCATTGTCCAGCCACACTGGCTTTCTTGATGCTCTTTGACCTCCTTAACTATACTGTTGCCTCAGAGAATTTGTACTTTGAACGTCAGGCTGGAAGACTTTTCCCCAAGATATACACTTAGTCAGTCACTATGTTGCCTCCATTGAGATGTCTTTTATGATAACTAACCTGCATGAGCTAGAAAGGTCACATACATGCACTCCTACTCATCTTCGTCCTCTTATTTTGCTTTATTTTTCCTCATAGCATCTGTCATTATTTGACATTTATATATACACATATCAGTTTGGTTCGGTTCAGTCACTCAGTTGTGTCTAACTCTCTGCAACCCCATGAATCGCAGCACGCCAGGCCTCCCTGTCCATCACCAGCTCCCGGAGTTCACTCAAACTCACGTCCATCGAGTCGGTGACACCATCCAGCCATCTCATCCTCTGTCATCCCCTTCTCTTGCCCCCAATCCCTCCCAGCATCAGTCTTTTCCAATGAGTCAACTCATGAGGTGGCCAAAGTACTGGAGTTTCAGCTTTAGCATCATTCCTCCCGAAGATCACCCAGGACTGATCTCCTTCAGAATGGACTGGTTGGATCTCCTTGCAGTCCAAGGGACTCTCAAGAGTCTTCTCCAACACCACAGTTCAAAAGCATCAATTCTTCGGCGCTCAGCTTTCTTCACAGTCCAACTCTCACATCCATACATGACCACTGGAAAAACCATAGCCTGACTAGATGGACCTTTGTTGGCAAAGTAATGTCTCTGCTTTTGAATATGCTATCTAGGTTGGTCATAACTTTCCTTCCAAGGAGTAAGTGTCTTTTAATTTCATGGCTGCAGTCACCATCTGCAGTGATTTTGCACACACACACACACACACACACACACACATATATATATATATATGGATCTTCCCTGGATTGGGAAGATCTGCTGGAGAAGGAAATAGCAACTCAACTCCAGTATTCATGCCTGGGAAATCCCATGGACAGAGGAGCCTGGCGGACTACAGTTCATGGGGTCACAAAGAGTCAGATATGATGTAGAGACTGAGCAAGCATGTATATATTAATATATATATTCTTTTCTGTTTATGTTTCTTCTCAGTAGATTTGAAGTTTCATGAGTCAAGGACTCTTTCCCCCTACTGCAGGGAACATTGCTGGGAAGACAGAATTTGAAAAAATAATCTAGCCTTAGGAACACCAGGCAAAAATAGGTAAAAGAAGCATATGAATAAAAATAATCTGTGTACTGAATGATGCAACCCCTTGCGTCTTTCCCTACCTGCTTCCTGAAAGCTAAGGTTGCACTCCCAGGAACAAAATTAGAGCATTGTTTTCTGGAAAAAGTTCCAGAGAATGGTCCCAAAGAAAAGGCTAACCTTTCAGAAAAGATAAGAAAGCCTCTACTCAGGGCTGTTAGTCACTCAGTCATGTCTGACTCTTCGTAACCCCATGAACTGTAGCCCGCCAGGCTCCTCTGTTCATAGGATTTCCCAGGCAAGAATACTGGAGTGGCTTGCCGTTCTCTTCTTCAGAGGATTTTCCTGACCCAGAGATCAAACCCAGGTCTCCTGCATTGCAGGCAGATTCTTTGGGGCTTCCCTGGTGGCTCAGAGGTTAAAGCGTCTGCCTCCAGTGTGGGAAACCTGGGTTCAATCCTGGGTTGGGAAGATCCCCTGGAAAAGGAAATGGCAACCCACTCCAGTATTCTTGCCTGGAGAATCCCATGGACAGAGGAGCCTGGTAGGCTACGATCCATGGGGTTGCAAAGCATTGGACACGACTGAGCGACTTCACTTTCTTTTCTTTCTTTACCATCTGAGCCACCAGGGAAGCTCTAGATGTCCTTCTTTCCCTCCCTCTTTGCTTCTGTCCTTCACTCCTTCCATTTTCCTCTCCCTTTCTTCCTTCTACAAATATTTGTTGAGCATCTACTAGGTGCCAATCTACTAGGTGCTCTATTTGTAAACAAAGCTGATGTAGACTGTCAATACAAATTGGCACTCGCCATGGGCACTTGCCATCTCCTCTACAAGGACTAAATCATGTGCTGCTGCAGCTGCGGACCTTCAGCACCCGCTGGAAGGAGTTCAAGGTGGAGAGCAGAAATGAGGCAGTCTGCTGGTGAGGGTGGCGGTGGGGGAGGGGCACTGGCAAGACAGGTCTTCAGACAGTTAGATATTTTCAGGAGCCCCTTTTATGAGCCCAATTCTGGTATCTCCCTATATCTAGAAAAACACTAAAATCCTTCATGGTGATGACTGTTCCTCGTGACTAGAAAAAGCTTCACAAGACTAGTAGAAACCTTCTGGAAAAATATTTGCTTGGTTCCACGTACTCCCCCTTCACCAAAATCACGTATATACTGACCTTTCCCCTCCGCTGCCTCTTTGGAGTAGTTTCTCAGGGCTAAATCTGAGATGCAGTCCTCATTTTTCCCCAAATAAAATTTATCTTACAACATTCACATTGTGCTTTTTTTTTTTTTTTTTAGGTCAACAAGATCTTTGCCTTGAAGAGCTAGTATTCTGTTGGGGTGCAATCAGGACCCAGCTAGTACATACAGGTACCCAACAGATATTTTTGTGCCTCATGTTGAAGTATGAATGGATATCCAAGGATCAGCAGGCGTTTGAGGAGGGACCCAGTGGGAAATAGAGATAAAGCACATGTTGTTGTTCAGCTGCTCAGTCGTGTCCGACTCTTTGTGACCCCATGGACTACAGCATGCCAGGCTTCCCTGTCCTTCACCATCTCCCAGAGCTTGTTCAAACTCATGTCCATTGAGTCGGTGATGCCATCCAAACATCTCATCCTCTGTGGTCCTCTTCTTCTCCTGCCTTCAATCTTTCCCAGCATCAGGGTCTTTTCCAACAAGTCAGCTCTTCACATCAGGTGGTCAAAGTATTGGAGCTTCGGCTTCAGCATCAGTCCTTCCAATGAATATTCAGAACTGATTTCCTTTACGTTTGACTAGTTTGATCTCCTTGCTGTCCAAGAGACTCTCAAGAGTCTTCTCCAACACCACAGTTCAAAAGCATCAATTCTTTGGCGCTTAGCCTTCTTTATGGTTCAACTCTCACATCCATACATGACTACTGGAAAAACCATATCTTTGACTGGATGGATAGTATGAATGGATAGCCAAGGATCAGCAGGCATTTGAAGAGGGAAACAGAAACAGTGGGAAAAAGAAAGAGAGAAAGCACATAGAGAAAAAGAAATCACAAAGAAAATAAGAAATGTTTCAAAAATGGTAACTAATATTTTTCAAGAAGAGAAGATACATGAAATAACAAGATCATATTAAAAAGCAATTAGAAATGTAATCAGAAATTAGATATAGTGAAAACAATTAACCAAAGGAATGGAAAGTCTAGCTGAGGAAATCTCTACAAAAGCAAAAGAAAACAAGGCATTGGGCAGTAGGGGAGGAAATATAAAAATTAGAGCGACAACCCAGGAGACTAATATATCCAACTAATAAGGGAAAGGAGATGGGAGGAAGCTATCAAAGAAATAATGAGGGCTTCCCAGGTGGAGCTAGTGATAAAGAATCTGCCTACCAATGCAGGAGACCCAAGAGAGGCAGGTTCTATCCCTGGGTCAGGAAGATCCTCTAGACTAGAAAATGGCAACTTGCTTCAGTATCCTTGCCTGGAAAATTCCATAGACAGAGGAGCCTGATGGGCTAGAGTCCATGGGGCCACAGACAGAAGCGACTGAGCACATTCTATCAAAGAAATAATACTAGAAACTTCGTAAGAACCAAAATTTTAGAAAACTGAAAGCGTTAATCTCTCAGTCACGTACGACTGTTTGTGACCACATGGACTGTAGCCCATCAGGCTCCTCTGTCCATGGGATTCTCCAGGCAAGAATACTGGAATGGGTTGCCATGCCCTCCTCCAGGGGGTCTTCCTGACCCAGGGATCGAACTGCATTGCAGGCAGATTCTTTACCATCTGAGCCACCAGGGAAGCCCCAAAATTTTAGAGGGAGAGTGATAAAAGATTTGCATTCACACAAAGGATCAGGAATTAGTCTTAGATTTCACAGTAGCAATGCTAGAAACTAGGAGACCTTGATATCCTAAGGGAAAATGTTTCCCAACATAAAATTCTACTCCAGGCAAGCTAGCAATTAAGGATGGGATTAGGATCACGAGCACTTCAAGACACTTAAACACATAAAGCAAAACAAACGTTTCTCAGGAAGTTCTTGGAAATATGTCCACAAAGAAGAAGTAAACAGAGAGAACGGGACATGGGATCCAGGAAACAGGGCTCTAACACAGGAAAAAGGGGAAGGGAATTCTCAGACTGTCGGTGAAGGTAAACCCAAAGGTGTAGCTGTGCAGCAGAACCAAGGGCCAACCAACCCAGATTAGAGTAGCAGAGTGAAGGACTCCAGAAGGCTGTCTCCAGGAAAAAGGGTGCTGCCAAGCTACTGGGTGAGTACGACCACATTGAGAGGAAGAGGGTTTGGGGATAAGTGAGTAATCAGAAAAAGAAAATAAAAATAAGTCCAGACAATATTTTAAATTGACGTTCATTTTTTAACAAGTCACACATTCACATGGAGGAAAAATCAAAATGATATAAAAAGCAAAATAAATGGGCTTCCCTGGTGGCACAGGCAGATAGGAATCTGCCTGCCAACCCAGGAGACCTGGGTTCAATCCCTGATCCGGGAAGATCCCACATGATGGGAGAAGTTAAGTCTGTTTGCCGCAACTACTGAGCCTATGCTCTAGAGCCCAGGAGCCACAAGTACTGAGCCCATGTGCTGCGACTAGTGGAGCCTGTGTGCCTGAGAGCCCATCCTCTGCAACAAGAGAAGCCACTGCAGTGAGAGCCCTTGCACCGCAACTAGAGAAAAGCCCTCCCAGCAATGAAGTCCCAGCACAGCCAAAAAAAAAAAGCAAAATTAGTGACTTTATGCACATGGTTTCCTCCCAAATAAGCACCCATATTATGTTAACTTCTCACAGACGCTTCCGATTTTTTTTTTTTTTTCAATTGTGGTAAAAAAACACATGAAGAATCTGCCTGCAGTGCAAGAGACACAGAAGATGTGGGTTCAGTCCTTGGGTTAGGAAGATTCCCCGGAGGATGAAATGGTAACTCACTCCAGTATTCTTTCCTGGAAAATTCCATGGGCAGAGGAGCCTGGCAAGCTATAGCCCATGGGGCGGCAAAGAGTCAGATAACTGAGTGACTGAGCATGCACAAAAAAACAAATAAAATTATTATCATAATCATTTTCAAGTGTGCAGTTCAGTATGTTAATTATATTCATATTAAGTTCCAGTATTTTTAAAATAAGGTTATGTGTCAATAGGAATAGACTCTTATTTTATTTAATTTTTTGGGGTGCAACGCAGCATATTGGATCTTAATTCCACGAACCTGCGCTCCCTGCGTTGGAAGGTGGAGTTTTAACTACTAGACCCTGGGGAAGTCCTGATACTATCTTATTTTTTTCAATACTCTATATACATTGTTCTACACTTTGCTATTTTCATTTTCCATTATGTCCTGGAGATCTTTCCATGGAAAGCTTCCTCATTCTTTTGTCAAGTGGCTTAGTGTTCCATTGTGTGGGTGTACCGTAGTTTATGTGACCAGCCTCTTTAGAAAGACCCTTGGTTTTTTCCAGTACTTTACTGTTGTAAATGAATGCCACAATGAATAACTATATACATACATCGTTTCAAGCGTGTGCTGCTATAGCTCCAGGACAAATTCCCTGAAGTGGGATTGCTGGGTGAGAGGGTAAATGCATTTGTAATTTTGCTTGATATCTCCAAATCCCGCTCCATGTGAGCTGTGCTGTTTTGCCATCCCACTGGCAATATATGAAAATGCCTGTTCCCTGAAGCCTCATTCACAGACTGTGTTGTAAACTCTTGGATTTTTGCCAAGCTGATAAATGAGAAATGCTATCTCAATGTAGTTTTAATTTTCATTTATCTTATGTGTGAGATTGAACATCTTTTTAATAATTTAAGAGCCATTTGCATTTCTTTTCTGTGAAATATTTATGTTCTTTGGCCATTTCTCTTCTGGGTTGTTGGTCTTTCCAGATAATTATTAACTACAAAGAAAATAAACAGTTTTTGAAGAAATAGAATGGACCATAGTATATTACTTGGCTCAACTGTGAATAATTACTACAGTTTCATAACTATCTAAATACTTAGCATCTATCTAAATGCTAAATATTGAATGAACTTTAAGTTGGGATTTAACGATATTGGGAAAGTAGCAGCACCACGCATGTGTTTGTGCACTGAGGGTTAAGACACGGAGAACTAAATCCTCACCTTTCAGACGAGAAAGTCATAGAGAAAGATTAAAAAAAAGAAAGCGCAAACAGCAGGACTCGCTAAGTCAGATTGTTTAGAAATATGAAGGTAAATATCAGAGAAAGCAACTAGAAATTTTGAGGGTGGTTGCCTCTGGGAGTAGGGACTGGGAATTAGGGAGGAGTGTGACAGGGGCTATTGTTTTTCAACAAAGTTATTTAGTCCTATTTGACTTTCTAAACTACGTAATGCATTCCTGTGATAAGACAAAATTCAGTTCAATTCAGTTCAGTTGCTCAGTCGTGTCCGACTCTTTGCGACACCATGAATGGCAGCATGCCAGGCCTCCCTGTCCATCACCAACTCCCAGAGTATACTCAAACTCATGTCCATCGAGTCAGTGATGCCATCCAGCCATCTCATCCTGTGTTGTCCCCTTCTCCTCCTGCCCCCAATCCCTCCCAGCATCAGAGTCTTTTCCAATGAGTCAACTCTTCGCATGAGGTGGCCAAAGTACTGGAGTTTCAGCTTTAGCATCATTCCTTCCAAAGAAATCCCAGGGCTGATCTCCTTCAGAATGGACTGGTTGGATCTCCTTGCAGTCCAAGGGACTCTCAAGAGTCTTCTCCAACACCACAGTTCAAAAGCATCAATTCTTCGGCGCTCAGCCTTCTTCACAGTCCAACTCTCACATCCATACATGACCACTGGAAAAACCATAGCCTTGACTAGACGGACCTTTGTTGGCAAAGTAATGTCTCTGCTTTTGAATATGCTATCTAGGTTGGTCATAACTTTCCTTCCAAGGAGTAAGCGTCTTTTAATTTCATGGCTGCAGTCACCATCTGCAGTGATTTTGGAGCCCAGAAAAGTAAAGTCTGACACTGTTTCCACTGTTTCCCCATCTATTTCCCATGAAGTGGTTGGATCGGATGCCATGATCTTCGTTTTCTGAACGTTGAGCTTTAAGCCAACTTTTTCACTCTCCACTTTCACTTTCATCAAGAGGCTTTTGAGTTCCTCTTCATTTTCTGCCATAAGGGTGGTGTCATCTGCATATCTGTGGTTATTGATATTTCTCCTGGCAATCTTGATTCCAGCTTGTGTTTCAGCCCAGCGTTTCTCATGATGTACTCTGCATAGAAGTTAATTAAGCAGGGTGACAATATACAGCCTTGACGTACTCCTTTTCCTATTTGGAACCAGTCTGTTGTTCCATGTCCAGTTCTAACTGTTGCTTCCTGACCTGCATACAGATTTCTCAAGAGGCAGGTCAGGTGGTCTGGTATTCCCATCTCTTTCAAAATTATACACAATTAAAATAGGTGATATGTACATTACAATATAAAGTCTCCCCCTTTTCAGTAGGAAGATACAATGGAGTGTGATACACAGGAGTGTTTATGCTGGTTATTGCAGCCAGAAGGGTTAAAGGAGACTGAAGAAGACCCAAGAAGCAAACAAAGTCATGTTTACAGACTCAACTGATGCTGAAGCTGAAGCTCCAATACTTTGGCCACCTGATGTGAAGAACTGACTCCTTGGAAAAGACCCTGATGCTGGGAAAGATTGAAGGCAGGAGGAGAAGGGGACAGCAGAGGATGAGATGGTTGAATGGCATCACCAGCTCGGTGGACATGAGTTTGAGCAAGCTCCTGGAGTTGGCGATGAACAGGGAAGCCTGGTGTGCTGCAGTCCATGGGGTCACAGAGTCGGATAGGACTGAGCGACGGAACTGACTGACTGACTGGCTCCTCCAAAGTCAGAGCATATGTGCTCAGTCGCCAAATTGTGTCTGAAGTTTTTTGACCCATGGACCATAGCCCACCAGGCTCCTCTGTCCGTGGGATTTTCCAGGTAAGAATACTGGAGTGGGTTGCCATTTCCTTCTCAGGGGATCTTCCCAACCCAGAGATCAAACTCACATCTCCCCAATTGGCAGGAATTTACCACTGAGCCACCAGGGAAGCCCTCCAAAGTCAGGCCAACTTCTGTTTCCATTCACAGTGGGATAATAAGGACTATCCTCCTACTTTCCTGCATTAAACAACTAAAAAATGGACAATCCACATGAAACAATGATATTCAGACAACAGACAACAGGCAGAACAGGCTGGTGATCCCTGAGAGACAGAAAACAAATAGGATGAACTCTAAGATTTCCCGAGATTACTGCCTAAAGAGAATTTCCAGGCGGTGATGTGTGTGTGTGGTGGTGGGGGCGGCGGCCAGGCTGAGCCTGGCGGCCTCCCAGAGTTGAGGAGAGGGAGTTGGGCATGTGGGGAGGCCGCGGTGAGCGGTTCACAGGGCAGGACACTGAAGAGGAGGCAGCTGCGTGGAGACAGAGTTCTGGAGATCCGCAGAGCGTTCGCTCCAGGCCTTCAGTTGCGTGCTGAGCAGTGTATGCATGCAGGGGTAGAACCACGGGGAAGGTGGCCATCCCTTGAGCTCAGACAATGCCGGGCGTACTTTGTGTTCCTGTTAACAGAACCAAACTTGGGTCTGCTTGCCTACGCAATGTAAAGCCAGTTGACTGACACCAAGCTGTGGTGAAAGAGGGGGCCGAGTTTATTGTAGGGTGCCAAGCAAGGAGTCCAGGCATCTAGTTCTTAAAAGACCTGCACTCCTGGGTGCTTTTCTGAGAAAGGTTTTTCCAGACAAGGTGAGGGAGGAGGGTTGTAGGGTACGTAATCAACTCATGGACATTCTTCTGCTTGGTGGGTGGTGGGGTAATCTGGAGTCAACATCATGAACCTTCTGGTTCCAGCTGGTCTGGGACAGCATATAGTTAACATCTTCCACCTGTGGGGATTTCAGTATCTGCAAAACAGATCAAAGGATATGGCTCAAGATATTGTCCCTAGCCCTAGAGGAGGAACTAAAAGTCCTGAACTTCATTTAATGGCTAAACTATTGTTATTTTGTCTTGCTTGACTGTTTTCCTTTGTTTCTACATTTCCTCACTTCTCTGGTTAACTTTATTCTTTGGAACTCGAGGAAGGCCTAGGAGGCTAATGTTGTTTTTCTACAAACAAGAAGGCAAGTGGAGCTCGTGGGGCACGTTTGTCCTGGGTAAGCTCCAGAGCATCCTGCTTGGTGATAGTCCCACCAGCCCAAGTGAACAGAATGCCGAACAGTTACCATTCTGTGCCAGGCATTCATCTACTGCCTCGAGCTCTAAATTGATTCTTCATTTCCTGCTCTGGGACAGTAGAGATGAACTCTTTAAATATATTTTGTTATTTCAAAATTATTTTTTCTTCCAGTTTTGAGATATAATTGACATACAGCATTGTATCAGTTTAAGGTGTATAGCATAATGATTCGGAGAAGGCAATGGCACCCCACTCCAGCACTCTTGCCTGGAAAATCCCATGGATGGAGGAGCCTGGTAGGCTGCAGTCCATGGGGTCGCTAAGGGTCGGACACGACTGAGCGACTTCACTTGCACTTTTCACTTTCATGCATTGGAGAAGGAAATGGCAACCCACTCCAGTGTTCTTGCCTGGAGAATCCCAGGGACAGGGGAGCCTGGTGGGCTGCCATCTCTGGGGTTACACAGAGTCAGACACGACTGAAGTGACTTAGCAGTAGCAGTAGCAGCATAATGATTTGACTTACATACATTATGAAACGATTGCCACAATGAGTTTAGTGGAATTCCATCGTCTCATACAGGTACAAACTAAAAAAAAAGAAAGAAAAATATTTTTAACTAAAAAAAAAAGAAAAATATTTTTTCCTTGTGATAAGAACTCAGGATTTACTGTCTTAACAACTTTCATATATAATATATAACAGTATTAATTAGATTCGGAGAAGGCAATGGCACCCCACTCCAGTATTCTTGCCTGGCAAATCCCATGGACAGAAGAGCCTGGTGGGCTGCAGTCCATGGGGTTGCTAAGAGTCCGATACAACTGAGCGACTTCACTGTCACTTTTCACTTTCATGCATTGGAGAAGGAAATAGCAACCCACTCCAGCACTCTTGCCTGGAGAATCCCATGGACGGAGGAGCCTGGTGGGCTGCCGTCTATGGGGTCGCACAGAGTCGGACACGACTGAAGTGACTTAGCAGCAGCATTAATTAGATTAATCATCTTGTACATTATGTCCCTAATCTTAAGCTCCTGGAGGCCTGCTCAGTCCCCCAGGGCCTAAGGAATCTTATGACTCACAAGGTGAAACAAACAACACCGTAAAAGTTAAAAAAAGGACTTCCCTGGTGGTACAGTGGATGAGAATCTGCCTGCCAATGCAGGGGACAGGGGTTCATTCCTTGGTTAGGGAAGATTCCGCATACCATGGAGCAACTACGCTCGTGGGCCGCAACTTCTAAGCCTGTGCTCTAGAGCCTTTGTCCTGCGACTACTGAAGCCTCTGACCTGGAGCCCGTGCTCTGCATCGAGAGAAGCCCCTGCAGTGAGAAGCCTGTGCGCTGCAATGAAGAGTAGCCCTCACTCCCACACTAGAGAAAAGTCCTAATGCAGGAACGAAGACCCAGCGCAATCCAAAATAAAAAAAATACGAAAAATGTTTTAAAAAAGAAAATATGTTGCCTAAACAGAAAGTTAAAGAATAACCAGAGCTGCATTTTTATGATGCAGGGAATGCAGGTTCGATCCTTGGTTGGGGAACTAAGATCCTACATATATTGTGGGGTAACTAAGCCTGTGCGCTGCAACTCCTGAGCCCATGCGCTGCAACTAGAGTCCATATACTGCAGTGAAGGCTCCACACGATGCAGTGAAGATCCTGCAGGCTGCATCTAAGACCTGAGGTGACCAAATAAATTAATTAACTTTAAAAAGTGAAACTTTCAGGAAAACAGGTGCATGTTACAGTGATTCGATATTTCTTTTTTGGTTAAGATTTACGTATTTTTGGCTGTGCTGGGTCTTCGTTGCTGCCCATAGGCTTTCTCTCTAGTTGTGTTGATGGGGGGCTACTCATTGCAGTGCGTGGGATTCTCACTGTGGTGGCTTCTTTTGTTGCAGAGCACCAGCTCTAGTTGTGTGGGCTTCAGTGGTTGCTGCTCAAGGGTTATAGAGCACAGGCTCAGTAGTTATGGTGTGTGGGCTTAGTTGCCTCATGGCATATGGAATCTTCCTGGACCAGGGATTGAACCTGTGTCCCCTGTGTTAGCAGGTGGATTCTTAACCATTAGACCACCAGGGAAGCCCTGATATTCCTACACAGTCCGTAATGGTCATCTTTGCTTTGGGCATGATGTTGTGCATGTGTGCTGTGCTCAGTCGTGTGTAGCTCTTTGCCACCCTGTGGACTGTAGCCCGCCAGGCTCCTCTGTCCATGGAATTTTCCAGGCAAAAGTACTGGAGTAGGTTGCCATTTCCTCCTCCAGAGGATCTTCCGGACCCAGGGATCAAACCCACATCTTCTATGTCTCCTGTTTTGGCAGGTGGGTTCTTTACCACTGCACCACCTGGGAAGCTTGGGCATGATGTAAGTTATGTCAATGGAGGAGCTGGAGAGACAATGTGGGAGGAAGAATTTTTCCTTCTGGATTCTGGTGTGCTGTCTCCACAGGCTTCTGTAGTTAATGCAGCTTCTCAGACGCAGCTGGGGGAGGGCTCATCCTTGGAAACTTTCTCTCAGCCCTAGAAGTAGTGGCTGTTCCTGTTATCTTCTATTCTCGTATGCCTTTTGGAGAAGGCAATGGCACCCCACTCCAGTACTCTTGCCTGAAAAATCCCATGGACGGAGGAGCCTGGTAGGCTGCAGCCCATGGGGTCCCTACGAGTTAGACACGACTGAACGACTTCACTTTCATGCATTGGAGAAGAAAATGGCAACCCACTCCAGTGTTCTTGCCTGGAGAATCCCAGGGACGGGGGAGCCTGGTGGGCTGCTGTCTATGGGGTCTCACAGAGTTGGACACGACTGAAGCGACTTAGCAGCAGCAGCAGCATATGCCTTTAGAGTTCCGTTTATTTCTTACTAGTGAATGTCTTGTTACAGTTATGTTCCTGGCTGATACATGGGCATCAGGTAGACTTCTCAGAAGAGTATTACCTCAGTGACCAGGCCAAATTAGCCCTAAATGAAATGCTATTTTGGTCTTGACAAATCGCACTTAAAATCAAGTTTTAAAAGGTCAATCTGTTTTCAAGTAACCTAGCTGTGTCCCTGAATGAGGCTCAAAAATATTCAAAGCAATTTAAACAAAAAAGTCCAGTACCAAACATCATAAAATTCAGTGTCTGACATCCAACTGATAATTACCACACATGCAAAGAAGAGGGGAAATAAGACCCAAAATGAGAAAAATCAACCCACCAAAATAGATCCAGAAATAACACAGATGATAGAATTAGTAGTCAAAGAATTTTAAGTAACTATTAATAAATATTTTCCATGTGTTTGGGAAGATGAAGAAATACAGAAACATGATAAGGAAAATATGAAAAAGAAAATTAGACATCAGTTGAACTTCTGGAAATGAAAATTACAAGGACTGGGATGAAAAATACACTGGAGATATATATATATATATATATATATATATATATATATATTTTAGCTAAGAAGTGGATTTATTCAGATTCAGAGAGAAGCACACTCCACAGACAGAGTGTGGGCCATCACAAAGGGTGAGTGTGGCCTGGATGGAATTTAAAGCAGATTAGACACCACAGAGAAAAGCTGGGTGAACTTGAAGACTTAGCAATAGAAAGTAGCTAAAATGAAACACAGAGAGGAAAAAGACAGAAAAAGAAGAAGGAGAGAAGGAAGCAGTAGTTGTAGAAGCAGTGATCAGAGAGCCCTGGAATAATATCAAGTAGCACATACACCTGTTTGAAGAGCCAGAAAAGTGGGGAGAGGGGTGACAGAAAAATATTTGAAGAAATAATGGTCAAGAGATTTTGCACTTTTGACAAAAACTATAAATGTATATATCTAAGAATCTCAGCAAACCCATAAGAAATATGAAAGCACAGCATAATCTGCCTAATCACTGCCGAACACCACTGATGAAGAGAAAATCTTAAGAGCAGCTAGAGCAAAAAACACATTAAGAGGAAAAAGAGAAGCAGACTTCTCGTCAGAAACAACACACACCTGAGACAATGGAGCAACGTCTTTAAAATTCTAAAAGATGAAGCTGTCAACCGAGAATTCAGGGGAGATGTCTTTCTAAACTGAAGAGGGAAAAAAGATGCATCCAGACATTCAAAAGCTGAAAGAATTCATCACCAGCAGATCTGCACTATAAGAAAAATTTTTAAGTCCTTCAAGCAGAAGAAAAATGATACCAGATGGAAATCTCTGTCTACACAAAGGAATGAAGAGCTCCAGAAATGATAAATATACGGGTAAATATAAAAGACTATTTTCTTGCTTTAAATTTCTCTTTAAATGATGGTGGAGGGATTAAAAAAATAGTAATATGGGTGGGATTTATGGGATATGTAGAAGAAATAAAGTGCAGGACGACAATAGCACAGACTAGGAGGTGGGAAACAGGCAAAAGTGAGGTGCTTATATGATAAATAAAGTGCACTATAAATAAATGGTCTGATATTACTTAACGAAGATAGTCTATGATATATTAAAGATGTATTCTGTAATCCTAGAGGAGCCATGCCAAAAAAAAAAAAAAAAAACCCCAACGTTTTAAAGTATAACTTAATAAAATAGTAAAGAAGATAAAATGGAGTCACGGTCACAGGCACCCACAGGGCCTCGCTGGCTGCCCGCTCTGCAGACTGAGCTCTTGGGTTGGGTTCCTCACGCCAGAGGGGCGGGAAGGGAGGCGGGGGTGTCCCACTGAGCCTCCAGCTGTTTAGGACGGATTAAGTACTGTCAGAAAAGAGCTTCCTCTCCTGCCACCTTCTGGCAGTAAATCCAGCCTATTTTTAACTCAGGCCTCTGCTTAAGTGCTTTTGGCTAAAAGCGAACCGGCCGCTTCTGGCTCCCTCGCTGTCCCCAGCCCCCGGAGGCTCACGGGCTGCTGAGATACGCCCAGCTGCCCCGCCACCGGCCCTTACTCGCTGCGGGTGTCGCTGCCAACACCCACGGCAGGCGGCCCCTCAGCCCGGGCGCAGATGTGCGAGGAAAACCTCTAGGGGGCACCATGCACACGGAGACGATGGGAACAGAGCCCGCAGAGTAGTCCTGGGAGGGAAAGGGACCGCAAACTCGTGCTGGAGAGGGGCGTGTGTGTGTGTGTGTGTGCGCGCGCGCGCCCGCTCATAAAGACGCTCTGTGTGAAAAGGATGTGCTCCACTGCGAATGTGAATGTTTTTGTGACTGCTTATGCTATGAAACGTAAACAACAGCCTCTGCCCTTTGGGTAGCCGCCCCCTCTGCCTGGCCTGTCTTCCCTCCTAGTCCGCCAGCCAACTCCCACACGCTAGCTGGCAATCTGCCAACCATCCCTCAAGCCTCTTGCCTCCCCAAAAGCCTTCTCTGACAGGCCTTGCCTACAGGCCCAGCCAAACTGCCCTTTCACTGTGGGTTGTATACCAACCAGAGTGAAGGGTTGTATACCTTGTACAAGGTGTAAGAGTATACCTTAGCACAGGGCCAGGGCGTGCTCAGCCCTCAAGGAGTGAGGAATGCTCCCAAGGCGGGTTGTGAGCCCTTCCTAGGGGTCAGACCAGGTCCTGGCAGGCCTCAGTACACAGAGAGGTGCCAGGATCACCCTCCAGGCTTGGTCTGGGGCGTCTGTGCCCAGAGTGGAAATTGCTGGTGCCCAGAGAGGTGGATGTGGGGACATGGCCCCACACAGAGTGGGACAGGCTCTGTGGGTCCATCCCCCTGTGGGTCCCCCAGGCTCAGGGTCTGGTGTGTGTGTGAGCGCGCAAGGATGTCTGTGGTGTGCAGAGGCGGTCCGTTTCATTGTTGACTCCCTGTTGAGCAGCCTATGGCAGGAATGGGGGTGTTGCCCAGGGCCCCCTGGGAGGAGCTGTGGTGGGCATCTGTGTCTAACGCCCACGTGGATGCGAGTCTGTACATACAGCAGTGGGTGAGAAGCCCCTCACTCTGCGTCTGCGAGTGTGTCTGGGCATATCCTGGGGGTCCTGGGGTTTGTTTTTGTGTCCTGTGTAGCTGTTGACGCGACCTGTGGGTTCCAGAGGGAGTGAATGTGGCACTGGTCCCTCCCGTAGATGTCCCCGGACTTCAGACTTGGTCCAGTCGGTTGGGCTGCTTCCCTTCCCGGCAGGAAACACTTTGTTTAGGTGGGACGTCAGAACGGTCTGTGTTGGCAACTGTCATCGGTCGGATCCCGGTCCTCAAGTGTGTCCCTGGATGCACGTGCGGTCTGAGTGCCAGGGAGCCCCTCCACCCGTGTGTGGGCTTGAGTTCGCTGAGTGTGTTAGACAGTGTGACCTTCCTGTGTGTGCTGGGTGCCTGTGAAAGGTGGGAGTGTGACTTGGAAGTGTGTTGAGCACACACGCCTGAATGTGTGTGGAAGGGGCGAAGGAGTGTGTGTCAGGGGTCTGCCCACGGGCGGGGGCCGAGGCGGGGGTGCCGCTGGGCTTGCAGTGCCTGGGCTGTTCCCTCGGCCCAGGGAGGCCCCTTCCACTTCAGCTGTGTAAACAGAGGCCCTGCCTTCCTTTCTGAGGCCCCTGCAGGTTGTCATCCCCCACCGCCGCCCCCTCCTGGAGCAGGGAATTTCATTGACTGTGTGGGGTCGCCAGTTTGTGAAGTTATATGACTCGGTGTGAATTGAAGTGTGCAAAATTGTGTGTGAGCCTGAACACAAGGCCAGAGCGTCCCCCCTGGCCAACAGCAGCCTCTCAGGGGCAGGTCGGGAGACTCCAAGGCCACTTGAACTGAACTCTCTCCGGTCCCCAGGCCGGTCCGTCCGCAGTTTTGTAGCCAAGTATGGTAACAGCCCCCTAATTACCCTTGGCCAGACGCTGTGGTGAAAGCCAAGAGTGTGATACTGGCCTTCTGGAGGAGGGGCCGCATCTGCCCCTCCTCTCTTCAGCCTCTGTGGAAACCGGAGCCCAGGCCTCCCGGCTCACATCTCAGGTCACTGGCTC
Organism: Bos javanicus; assembly: GCF_032452875.1. NCBI lineage: Eukaryota > Metazoa > Chordata > Mammalia > Artiodactyla > Bovidae > Bos > Bos javanicus. The sequence goes on from NC_083870.1 coordinate 15,664,469, forward strand.
TGCCTGCAGCTGCTCTTCCTGCTCTGGACCCATGGTGTCCCGGCTGGCTCGGCCCTAGCACATCTGGGTTGTTTCTCTGTGTCAGCATCACGCTTGCCAGTAGGACATCCAGGATGAGCTACCCAGCCTGTGGGTCCCCAGCACTTCCCACCTCTGTCCCTCCTAGGGCGAGGTAGCCCTCGCCCCTACCTAGCTCATGTCCTTCATCCACCCCTGTGACCCCCATCCGGGTCATATCTCCTGGTCCTAGCTCATGTCCCTCCATTTCAACCTCTGCCCCAGCCCAGCCCATGTCACCCCCACATCTACCCCATGACCGGTGTACCCCTGCTCAGCCCATGCTCCTGGGTTTGCCAACTGGGCAGAACAGGGAGGGTAAGGGAGACCACGGAAGGTTTTGGAGCTGAGTAGCTCTAAGCTGGACAGGTGTGGACGGGGCCCAAGTCCTCTTTCAACCCCAAAGCTTCTAAAACTGAAGGGAGGGAGAGAAGGGGGTCAAGGGTCAGAGAAATTCTGAGATGGAAGATGGGAGGGGAGGTCTCCACCCTGCGCCAGGCTCCAAAACATGCTGAGCCCAAAGCACCCCCCAGGGCAGCCCTCAGGCCCCCTCAAGAGCCAACACCCACCCTTGCAGGCCCCCAACCCCGGGGACAAGGCTTTGAGCCCAGCCTGGATTGCCAATAGCCCTGCTGACCTCACATCCAGAAGGGGAGGATGTGGCTGGCTCTCTAACCTCGCTCCTCCAGCCAAAATCTGTGTAGAGTTGTTAGTTGTGGCTGCTGTTTCTCACCCTGGGGAGGGTAGGAAGGAAAGGATGTGTGAGCGTTTCTGTCTGTCCATGTCCTGGGATGCCCCTTTGAGGACCTTCTGGGAATCCCAGCGTGTGTTGATACGACCCCTCTTGAGGCCTGTGTGGAGGTGACCAGAACTAGACATCAAGGGTGAGAGGACCCTACCGGGGCAGGGGGTGGGGGTGGGGTGATGCCCTGCCATCTGGAGCTGGCTTTGCCAGTCTAAAGCCAGCACCGCTCACTAAATTGAACTTCCCTGGCCTTAGGGCCATGTTCTTCGGGGATGTGGCCAGGACACCAGCAGTATGTCAGGTCCCGGGGGCACTGTCTGGTAGCCATGAGTAGAATTTAGGGGCATCCCAGGTGCTGGGGGTTGGCAGCAGGAAGGAAGTGTCTTAGCCTGGCTTCCCCGCGCCCTGCTGCATCCTTCCCCTTCCCCCCAGTATCCTGCTCAGTCCTGTAGCCCAGCTGTGCATGTGGTTCTGCGCACCTCTTTCCTGCTTTATCTTCTCCATCAGCAGGTATTGAGTCTGGATCGTAGGCCCCTTTCCTGCCTGCCTGCCACCCCTGCCCTCACTCTCACCTCCAGCCTTTGCTTTCAGGCTGGCCCACCACAGGCTTCATCTCACCTCGGCCTGGGCCAGGAAGTGCTGGGCTATGCAGACTTTTAGGCCCCAAGGCAGAGGCCCTGTGCCCCGCAGGCTCAGGGTCATGGGATCTGTGTATCTAAGTGCTGAGTCCTCACCCTACTCCCTTTTACATGCTCTGGAAACTAAAGCCTTGCCTGAAGGGTATCCCAGCAGCATCCCAGAGCTTCCTGAAGCCCCAGCCTGGGGGAAAATGAAGAGATATTGATGTGTGTGGTGCTTCCTCCTTAATCCCTGCCTGTGGGGATTTAAGAGGTTTCAAAGACCAGGCTGCAATTCCTGGGAAGACGCAGATCTTCTCTTCTGGGGCATCACAATCTGGTAGGAAAAATGGGGGCTCAGGACACCTGAGTTTCAGTCCTGGGTCTGCCATGGATATCGAAGTGACTGTGGGCAACTCACTTGCTCTCTCAGAGCCTTGGTTTTAATGTATGTAAAATGTGGGCTTTTGATTGGCTCCTCCAGTCCGGGTCTGAGGTCCTTTGATGTCTTTCCCCAAGAACTCTGAGTGACTTTGGTGGATGAGGTGGCAAGAGGCAATCAGGATTTGTGGGGAAGGGCTCCAGGTGGTGGTTCAGGGTCCAGTATTCAGAGCACAGTGACAGGCAGATCCACTTTGAATGCCAACCTTGAGGGACATGGCCTCTTAGACCCTCAAGTTTTCTCATCAGTGCTATTGGTTGAGCAAGACTTCCAAAGGCGTCGTGCCTGCAATGCGTGTGAAGCAATGGGCAGGAAGTCGGGCCCATAGTAGGTACTGAGTGAATGAAAGCTGGCTTGGTCTAGCTCCTGCTCCACTGACTGGCCTTTTTACAGCCTTCCCATTCTTAGACTTTTTTTTTTTTATTTAATTTTTATTTATTTACTTGACTGCTCCGGGTCTTAGTTGCAGCACGTGGGATCTTGAGTTTTGGCATGCAGGATTTAGTACTTCAACCAGGGATCGAACCTGGGCCCCCTGCATTGGGAACACGCTAACCACTGGACCACCAGGCAAGTCCCCCATTCTCGGATTTTTTTAAACCCACTAGGCCCTCCCCATCCCAAGCTGGCCAGCTCCTGCCCCATGTGGCCCTGGGATTGGAGGGAGCCTGCAGCCTGGGGCCCACAGCTGCGGCTCCTTTATGGGACAAACCCATTCTCCTCAGCCTTCAAGGTCCCAGTAGGGCCCCAGCTCTGTGTATCTCCTCCTCCTGTGTCCCCGGGGTAGGGTGTGGTTTTTCCTCCGGGTTCCTGTAGCCTCCTGGCATCTACCAGTGTAACACCTGATTGTATGTTCATATGTGTGTGTGTTACTAATTCCTCTTCACCTATCATCACACACATATAACCCATGATGAATTATGATCCTGAGGCTAAAAACTGTGTCTTCTTTGTATCCTCAGTCCCCAGGATAGGGCCTAGCACTCAGCAGGTACCAATAAATGTCTATTGAATCCATGAACAACTGGACCGATGAGCCTTAACTTTTCCAGTCTTGTCTTCACATTGGGAGCCTCAGACTACCGCGCTGACCTTCCCTGGTCCTTTCCCCACCTGCCCCCGCACCCCCATTCCCACAGCTCTGCTGGTGCAAAATCTACCCACTCTCCAGGGTCCAGTGGAAATTCCATTTCCTGTGTTGCAGGAGTACAGAGAGGGAGAAGACACAGTCCCTGCTGCCCAGAGAGTCACAATGTAGCTGGTAAGAGCCACAGGACACACAGGAGGGGCGCTCACCCAGGACCAGCCTGCCCACACAGTGCCCTGGTTGGGCTGGAGTCATAGCTAGACAATGAAGAAAAAGACACCCACTCTCAGGCCAGGGAGCTTGGCTGGGCAAGGGCCACCTGGATAGACTTTAGCCCCTATCAGCAACCCTTCACTGCCCTCCCAAAGTGCCCACCTGAACAACCCTGACCTCACCTGGCTTGGGAGGGGCTATGACCTTTGACTGCTTCCACCGTGGTCCCATCTTTTTTATTATTATTATTCGGCCACACCATACAGTATGTGGGATCCTATTTCCCTGAACAGGGATTGAACTCATGCCTCCTGTATTGGAATGCAGATTCTTATGCAATGGAATGCATTCCCTGGACTGCCAGGGAAGGCCCTGTCCCAGCTTTCACCTTCTGTCCCCTCACTCTCCTGATGGACACAGGAGGCTGTAGTTACGTGCTGCCCCAGCACCAGCAAACTCTCTGCCTTTTGGCCATAATGTTTTCTGTTTGTTTTTGTTGTTTAATATTTCTTTATTTTTGGCTGCGCTGGGACTTCATTGCTGTGTGCGGGCTTTCTCTAGTTGCAATGAGAGAGGACTCCTCTCTAGTCGTGTGTGGGCTTTTCATTGCAGTGGCTTCTCTTGTTTGCAGAGCATGGACTCTATAGAGTGCGGGCTCAATAGTTGTCTCACATGGGTTCAGTTGCCCCATGGCACATGGAATCTTCCCGGACCATAGATCTAACCCATATCCCCTGCATTGGCAGGTGGATTCTTAACCACCAGACCATCAGGGAAGTCCAGCCATAACTTTTTAAATGGAAAAAAAAATTGCAAAGGATTATAAAGGAAACCAATTATATTGAAACACAGTTATAAAACATCTACATTTTTTGGTATAGTAATATATATGCTTCTTTATTAACACATTAAAAACAAGATCTAACAACTACGGTTATTTCAAAGTAGTGATGAGAGTAAATGATATTTTGTAATATCTTCAAAAACTATAACACATTCTGAACACATCTGTGATTTCTGTTGGTTACAAAGTCACAGGCACTCTTAAAACTACTGTGGCTTATTGCCCGTACATAGGAGAATGGTAAATTTCAGTTACAGGTGAGTAAAAGTAAAGATATAATCTTTTCCTATCTAGTTTCACAACCCCCTGAAATCCATAGACCCCAGTCAAGAACTTCTGGTTACAGAATAGAATGGGAAGGAAAGGAGAAAACCATCATCATTGAGCCTTATATTCCCTCTGCCATTTAATCTTTACACCAATCCTGTGAGAGATGTATTATAACTAGATTTTCTGATGAGATACTTGCGGCTCAGAGAGGTTGAGTGTGTTGCCCAAAGTCATCCAGGCCCTGCTCAGAAGCCTTTATTGCTCCTCCACACAGAGGTGTCTCCTTAGGGGAGATGAGCTACATAGCAAGATATTCAGTTGACCCTTTGGCCCTAGAGTCCTGTCTCCTCCCCAGGCCTTGTGACCTGTGGGGTTTATTTAACCAGTGTACAGAAGAGTGATGGCCCCTGGAAATCACACACACTCAGTTATTTTTATCTCCAGTTTATTTTTTTTAGACTAAGAGCAGAGTATGAAAGTCACAGCCAAAGCACTTGAAAAAGGCCCAGGAGGATGGGTGGGGACCACAGAGGATGGGCAGAGCAAGGTCCTGGGAGCTGGGCCCCGGCTCAGGGCTGGAGGGGAGGGGGCATTGTTGTCTCACGGTCTCCAAAAGTGTCTGTGCGTTGCATAGGTCCTGTCTTCACAGAAGACAAAAGAGGGGCCAGGGGGTCCCCCGGGGTTGGGGGGGCTAACCTGGTGGGGAAAGGATCTGAAGCTGGAGGGGGAAGTCAAGGAAGGTCAGGGGGTTAAGGAGGGGGAGGGACTCTGTCCGTCTGTACATTATATATAGATATATAGAGTCTGTACATGCCTGCCTGGCACCCCAATGCCCACCCCTTGTCACCCTTGTCCACTGTCGGCGGCCCCCCGCAGTGGTGTCTGCTTGTAAACTTGGATTCAATCCAAACCACAATCCTGGGAGTGGGAACGGGAGGAGGACGTGCTTATTGCTGTAAACAGGGGAGGGGCAGCAGGTGGTGCCACCCCCTCACCCATCTAGTCCCCTCCCTGTGTTCTGGCCCTGGAAGAGAGTGACTGGGGGTGTCTCCCACACTTCGATTTGCTCTCTCTGGGGCACATTTGTCTCTCGGGGGTGGGGGGACAAAGGGGGAGGGCACCAGGGGTCACAGAAAGGTACCAGGGGGCAGGGAGTCCTGAACACCGCCCTTTACAGCTCCCGGGTTTGGTACCAAACATTACCAGAGCCACAAGGCCACTTGGGACCCGTGGCTGTCCCTGTACCTGGTCCACTACAGTGCCCTACTTGGTGGAGAGGGGACAGGAGGGGTGAGCACAGATGTATGCTGCAGACCCCACTTCCAGCCGTCAGAGGAGGGGTCTAGGCCCCACGGCTAGGCTTCCCTGGAGAGGCCAAAGGCTCCCTGCTCTGTCCCAGCCCCGCCCCATCTCTCCCCTCCAAGGGAGGGGGCAGAGCTAGGAGGCCAAGAGTGTCATCAGGAAGAAGGCGATGCCCACCGCCAGGGGCAGATGTTCCCGCTTGGGGCTGGTACCGCTGATGCTCTTCTCAAGCTTGGGCACCTGGGGGTTCTCTCCCTCAAAGTCTTCTGTGGATAGATGAAGAGACAGACTGGTGAGAGCCGGGCTGCGCGCTGGGGCGGGAACACGCGGCAGCGGTAGCAGCAGTGGAGCGGGGGACGTGAGCACCACAGGGGTGGTAAGGATCAGTGCCCCCGGGGGAAAGACATGCAAGAGGAGCAGGCACCGGGGAGGGGGCTGCGGTTCCAGCAGTGGCCACCAGAGGGCGCTGCGCAGACTCACCCAGCACGTTGATCTTCACATGGGGGCCCATGGTGAACTGGGGGAGAGTGGGGACCGGCTTCTCCCCGGAGTGCGATGCTGCGGGGTGGGGTGCGGGTGGGGAGAGAGGAGGGGAGAGTCAGGGCCAGGATCCCCTCCCCCTGCTACAGCTGGGGCGCGAGTCCCCCTCGCCTGTGCCCTCCACCTCCACCCCCAGGAAGCCAGGGGAGCCCCAAAGCAGGGGAGCCAAGGATTGGGGTCGCGGCTGGGAGCCGATTATACTCACTGGAGGCGCAGCAGACGAACACCTTCATCCTCAGACACTTCCAGTGCAGGTTGTGGGTGGGCGTGGCTGGGGAGGAGACTGGGCCTGAGTCCCTTTTTCTCCAGATGTTCTACCCCGTGCCCTCCTCGATCAGAAACTCTCCTCACTCCCTCCAGACTGCCCCTCTTGCGCAGTGTCCTTCAGTACCTCCTCCACCCTTTGGGCATTGGTCGTGGTGGCTCTGCCGTTAGCCCTAGAAGCTCCTGGGGTCCTATCCCTCGATAAACTGAACCCTGAGGTCCCGCCTCCGAAATGCCCCTCACAGAAACAGTGACTCTGTGACCTTTGAGAATGCCACTAGACCTCTTTTCTTAGCCTCACGACCCTGAGCTGGAACCCTGAGGGCCCCAGCTCCCACGCCTCATCCCGGGGTATCACTTGGAGCGACAGAGACCTAGTGCCAGCAGCGCTGGCCGGGCCCCGGCCCCTCGGGACTCCACCCCCTGGCACTTAGGCCCCGCCCCGGCCCGCCTCCAGGCCGTCACTTACAGATGTAGTAGTACTCGTGGCCGGCGTGGAACTCGTAGCCCAGAGAGAAGGCGCTGTAGCGCTGGAACTTCTCCGAGAACTTGATGGGGCTGTGGGGGGCGTGCGGTCGGTTGCACTCCCAGCGCTTGGAGCCTTGGCTGGCGTTGCAGGTGCGGTAGCCGTCCCGGCTCACCATATACAGCACGTACTGCTCCGCCCCGCCTCCGGGCCCTGGCCCCGCCCCGGGGCCCACCCCTGAGCTGTTGTAGTGCGGGCAGTAAATATCCAGATAATCGTTCACGTTCACCTGCACCGTGTAGCCCTCTCGCCGCAGGCTGTGGGGGAAGGAAGCGGGTCAGAGAGAAGAAACCCAAAGCCAACCCGCTTTCCACCTCACCTCTCCGCAGACCTTCCCTAGGGTCCTTAGAGTCTCCAGGCTTTCCTTCTGAGCTTCCTCTCCTCTCAGTCCCTTTCTCTATCCCCAGGGCCCTAGTGCCTCCAATCCCCGCACTATCTTTCCAGGCCCACTCCTGGTTCTGCCCTTCTCCTGGTAGCCACCAGAGGGTAGCAGAGATGCAGGGAAGCCCGGCCGGCCTCCAAAGGAAAGGAGGCGGGGGAGAAGGGTGGAGGGAAGTAGGGAACGTATGCTTTGGTTACCACAGAAACGGCGCAGGTCCCTGTGACTCCCAGACCCAGGCCCGGATTTCCTCCGTCCATTCCCCATAATTCACTAGTGGGGAGGAGGGATAGAAGGAATGGAAGTGCGAAAGTGGGAGGGATCCCTTGGAGGGATGTGCACCCTCCATCGCCTCTCCCAGCATGCTTTCCTGATGCTGCCAGTCCACCCCCATGGCGAGTCCGACAAGACCTGCCCTCACAGACATATGTATGCAGGCTTCATGCATATACATGCACAAGTTCTGTGGCACACACACAAATATGTCCACCGCCCACTCACAGGCAGCGTACACATAGAAAAACTAGGTGATATGTGTGCCGGACTGGCATGCCAGTATTGGTTGACCCAGCAATCTTCAGCTCTTTCTCTGCCCTTCCTATACAGACACACACACTGGCACATGCTCTCTCTACAGTATGACTGGTCTCTGTACCTTGAGTCTCACTGACCTCCACCCTGAGGGTATGGACAATTAGGTCTCCAATAATGTGACACACCAGGACTTCCCTGGTGGCTCAGATGGTAAAAAAATTTGCCTACAGTGTAGGAGAGCCAGGTTTGATCCCTGGGTTGGGAAAATCCCCTGGAGAAGGGACTGGCTACCCAGTTCAGTATTCTTGCCTGGAGAATTCCATGAACAGAGGAGCCTGGTAGGCTACAGTCTATAGGTTGCAAAAAGTCCAACACGACTGAGCGACTAACACATATGCCAATGTGACACAACAGATTAGGGAGCTAAGGGACTCAACACAAAGGCTCCATGTGGTGTCATGCCAAAACTGGTATCTCTATACCCCTCTCTCCTCAACCTGACACTAACTCCCCCTTAATGATGCTGAACAAAGTAGTGGGCATAGTGCCCAGACAAGATGGCTGTGCCTCTTACTTCCCTGATCCTTCTATGGGCAGAGAAGCAGATGCTGGGTCCCTTGTAATCCCCACCTGCCTTGCTAGTTATCATCAAAGTGTTGGTCTTAATGCTCTCTCGATGGTGGTATTGAGTGGTGTGGGGATGGGAGAAACATCTGAATGGAGAAAGAAACTCAGAGAAGTAGGCAGGAGTTTCCCCTAATTTTCTTTTCGTAGGAATGCACACATCTTGGCAGTGAGAAGGGCGTATAGTGGACACAGGAAGGCATGGGATACTTGGCAAAATGTCAAACCACTGGGGTCTCTGGTTCTTGGGAACTCCCTGAGGGGAAGGACTCGCTCCCCTTGTCACCAGGCACCTCCCAGTTCCACAAACAGTAATTAGATCCATTAGTGAAGTGAGCTTGGAGGCCTTTGGATGGGGTGGGGCCTTGAGGGTCCCTCCTCACCTCACCTTACATCCTTGGCCTTGCCTGTGCCACCCCCTCCCCAAACACTCCCTTTCAAGCCTAGCAGTAAGGAAGACAGGTAAGAGCTGGTGTTTAGGCACTCCAGTAAGAATGGGCTCAGCCTCCTTGAGTCATCAAGAATGCCACCAGCCCTCCTCGGTTCCCATGGGAGTGATGGGTCACTCTGGCTCCTCCCTGGCCCTGGCACCCAGGTGGGCAGGAGTCTCGGCCTGGGGCACTGGGAGCAGGAAAACGGGTTAGACCAGGCCTAGCTCCCAGCTGCCACCCCAGCTTTACCTCTCTATCCACAAGCTCAAAGTCTACTGTTCCTCGCCCACAGGCTTTGAGGAGGGGGCCCCCAGTGCCAGACCTGGAGCAGCTGCACAGCACTCGAGGCCTCTGTCCTTGAGCCTCACTGGGTTTCCAGCCCTGAAGCAGTGCCTCACTAGGGCACTGCGTAGTTTCCCTGCAACACACTCTGGGCTGAGTGGCATGAATCGCCCCTGAAACGCCCCTACCCTCCCTGCTGGGCATGTGGGAGAAAGAACTGCTGGGGGAATGACTGCCCAGTTGGTAGGTGGTGGACAGGGGGCAAAAGGCTGGCTGCCAGGAAAACCCAGCCACAACTCCTGGGAGATCTGAGGTGTCTGCTTGGCTTGGGCGCTTTAATTGAATCTGTCATCCTCCCAGTTTTGGCAGTAAAGAGGGAGGTGCCGCTAGGCCCCGGCTTAGCTTCACAGCTAACCCCTCCTTTAGGGCCGCGCCTCTCTAACCTCGAGCCACACCCCGCCCCACCCCGCCCCCGCGGGAGAGGAAGGCAGGCTGGGCTCTGGGGACTGGGACGTGCCTGCCCCTTCAAACAGTTCTCTACTCTTCCTCACTTCATCTCCTACTAGCCTCCCACTTCCCTCGCAGAAAGGCGAGGGTCAACACACCTCACCTGGAGGGGTGCCCCCTCACCCCGGCTTTCGCCGCCCCCGGTGCACATTCCGACCCCTCTCTTTCACTCCTTCAATGCCCTGTCTGCCCGAGCCTCGTGGGCTGGGCGGCGGGGGAACCGGGAAGGAGCAAACCTCTCCCCCCGGGGCAATTAGGGGCTGGTAAACAGTGTGTCTTAACAAGACCAGGGAGTAAGGAAAGGATCCCAAGAGATCCTGAACTTGTTAAATCCCTGCCCCCCACCTCTAAACACCAAGATGCAGAGCTACGGAAGTGGAGGAGGGAAAAAGACACCGGACCCCTGTTCTCCTTCCCTCTAGCGCGCGCCCCCGAGGCTGCGCGCCACTCACCCCAGCAGGCGAAGCCGGACCACGTGTGCGCGGCGTGGGGTCCGCGCGCCCGGGCTGGGATGGGTGGTTGGCGAGAACGCTCGCGGGGCGGCGCGTGCACGCTGACACCCCCGCACCCCTCCGGCGCCCTGTGCCTCCGCGCCCCACCGGACTGGGTCTCGCCAGCTCGGGATTCGGCTCCGGGCTTCTCCGGCCGGCGTCGGGTGGGAGAAAATCAGCGCGCCCCACATCCCCGCCCCTCCTCCCTGCGACAGCGGCGGCGGCGGCGGCGAAGGTTTATTGATCTGCAGCGGCGGAGAAGCGCGAGAGACCCGCCGAAAGCGAGACACACAGAAATGGAGTGAGAGGGAGACGCACACCGAGAGGGGGGATGAACAGGAGACTGGATTCACCGAGAGGTGAAAGGGAGTGAGGCAGTGAGAAAGAGAGGAATCCAGAAACCGAGAAAGAGATATTAGAATGAGACGGGAGAGAGGCTTGGAGAAAGGGAGAGCCATAGAGGCCGCTCCAGAGAGGCCCACAGACAGCAAAGACGGAGACAGGGACGCAAAGGAGAGAGTATCAGGGACAGGGAACCGGTTCAGGGCAGAGACTCGGTGACAGGAAGAAAAGAGAGAGGAAGACCAAACAGGGACGTAGTAGAGCCTCAATAAATATTTGTTGAATGAATGTATGAATGAAAGATGAGCAACAGAAACATTTAAGAGATAAAGAGACAGGTAGGGAGACAGCTAGAGAAAGATATTCTGACGCTTTTTGAGATTGGGGCGAATGCCAGCACCCTTGGACAGTTCTGCAAAGAAATGAAGCACAGACCTGGGCGCTTCCATTTGGCCACTGGCCGGTCCCGCCCCCCGCCATTCAGTTCCGGGCTCATGGGACCCCTCGACCTCACACTCTCATGCTTTCTTCCAGTAAGGTTCCCCCATGCTCGGTTTCTGGGCCAGACTGGGAACAGGTTTCCTCTATTCCAGAGGACCAAACGGAGGGACTGAGTGCGGGATAGGGGCAAGATCACGGTCGCTGTGCAGGGTACTGCCCCCAGGTCTGTCAAAGAGGCCACCGCACGTGTCCCACCAGTACCCTCCCACGTGACCCCCAGGAGGCGGGGTCGCAAGACCCTCTTCACGTGACCCCAGGGGGCAGAGACCCTTGGCACGTGATGGGGGGGTGGGAGCCAGGAGTCCAGCTCACGTGACCGGGGGGAGGGGACACGGGAGCCTGTGGCTCGGCCCGGCCCCGCCCCCAGCTCCCTGGCCCTCTCCACTCCCGGCTCCGGAGCACGTCGCTCTCACGATTTATGGGGCCGCGGCTGCCGCAGTGAGGGAGCCGGGGAGCCCGGGCGCAGCGGCAACAAAGGCGGAGGAAGCGAGGCGGGGGCGGCGGCGGCCTCCCGGCCTGGTACGCGCCCCCTCCCATCTCTACTGGTCCAGACCTGCGGAGGAGCAGGGAAGACAGAAAGGAGGCTCTCGGAACCTGGGCTCCCCCACCCCCTCCCAGGGCTTTCACCTGCGCCCAGGTGTATGCGGGGGAGGGGAACCTGATCAACAACATCCCCCCTTCAGCCCTATCCCCGCCATTCCCGCATCCCCTGGCTCCGGCTTATCCTAAGAACGTGAGGGTGCCCTGACCGTGGTGGGGAACCCGGAGACCCTCACCTGCGTGCTCTCCACTCCCTGCCAGACTCTAGCGGGGCGGGGGGCGGACGTGTGAGTCTGGGGGAGGGAACGAGCTAGATAGAGAAGGGGAGTCAGCTCCTAGCGGCCCCCGGAGTTCTCCGAGTCCCGCTGGGGGGGGAGGGGCCGTATCCCCACCCCCGAGGTTTCCATGGGAAGCGAGAGGGGGGCGTCGTTGCCTCATCCCCACCCCCAGTCTGACACTCCGGGCGCGAGGAGGGAGAGAGGGGGAGGCGCAGAGCCCCAAACAACAAAGAGCAGGAGCCGCGAGCGGCAGCCCCTCCCCCGGGAGGTTGGGGGTCGCGGCCGCCCGGCCCTCTGGTCCCCTCTCGAGGGGCCTCGCCATTTGCTCCCGAGTCGCCCCCTGGGATGGGGAGCCAGAGACAGTGCGCCGCCGCCGCCTGGGCAGGTGTGACAGTGACCCCCGTGTCCCCAGGGATCCCCCCAACACACAGACACACACGGAGGCGGCAGGGGTGATACACACAGCGGCTCGGCGGGGAGGAGAAGACAAGGGCAGCAAGGACTGAGCAGAATGAGAAACTGGCCCCGCAGCCGGCACCCAGCCGCCGCTCCACACACCCCGGGAAACCATACGGCCGCCCTGACACCCGCCCAGACCGCAGCGGCGCCGACAGCTACCCTAGCCCAGACGCGGCCGGCCACGCGGACAGCGACCGCAGCCCCCTCCTCGACCCGTCGCCCGCTCCCACCCCCAGACGATCGCCGACGCAGACACACAAATCACACACTCAGACACACACGCACACTGACAGCCGCGCACGCCCGCTCACACTTGGAGCCACACGCTGTCCCCAGCCCGGGTGTGTGTGTGACACGCCGACATCTCCTTGCCTTTCTCCCTTTCGCCGGTACCCCACGTTCCTATCCTATCCAAGCGGCACCTCCAGAACCCCGCAACTTGGCGACCCAGCCCCAGCTCATTCCAGCCCCGCTTATCTATACAACCAGGGCAATCCATTCACCTTCCTTCTGAGGAGGTGCTCGTCCGGACTCCTTGCCTCAGCTTTGGACCTCACTTGTTAAAGCAGGAGTCATGCCCAGAACCCCTAGAAACGCTCGCCACTGAAAACAGGTCATCCCTGGGCTCCCCAAGTGCGGCGGCCTATCCCCAGCATGCTGGTGCTCCCAAACCCCAGGCCGGCCGAAGGAGATGAAGATGGGGGAACTGTCGAGTGGGGGGTAAGCTATTCCAGAGGCGGGTGTGGAGAGAAGCCAAGGTGGGGTGGGGTGTTCCCAAGCAGCCTCCTCCGCTCGGCCCAAGCCCTGGTTACTCTACCTTAACAGCCTCTTTCAGACACCCGCTGAGTTTCATAGACGCCCACAGAGTGTGTCCCCCTCTCCCTCGCCTTATAGCCCCCAACTGTGGTTTCCCAGGACTGCCACCCCAGGTTCCCCCAGGACTTCCCAGGCCTCCCCCTCTCACTGACGCGAGACGCATGGGCTCCCTGGGCCCCCGACTCACTGCTGGTTGGAGCTGTTCCAGTACACCGCATGCCGGTTTCCCAGCGCCCCCCCGGGCCCCTGGGCCAGCAGCGGCAGCAGCGGCACGGGCACGAGCAGCAGCAGCAGCAGCAGCGGAGCCGCCGCCATCCCCGGAGCCGCCGCCGCCGCCGCCCCCCGACTGAGCCCCGCGCTCCCGGCTTCTCGCTTCCCAGCTCCCTGCTGCCGCCGCCGCCAGCCCCCGAGCCTTAGGCCACGCCCCCAGCCCTTCCCTCCGCCCTCCCGGGCGCGCCCCCAAGGCCCCGCCCCTGGCGCGCTCCCGTCAGGCCCCGCCCCGCTCGGGCCCGGAGCGCGCGCGGCGCGTGGGAGGTGAGAACCGTGCTGCCCCCTCGGGAACAACCCGAGCGCTCCTCGCCTCTCCCTCGTAGGTTTAATTTGCTACCGCCGGTCCCGTATCTTTTGCTCCCCAGTCTGGATAAGAAGGCTAGGGAGGCCAAGACAGGGATCTCAATCTCTTGTCAACATTCATTTCTGGGATGGGAGACTTGAGAAGAAGCTTGGGGTCCAGGATCCTTTAATAAGTAAAACTAGACCTCCCTCCTTTCTGAACAGTCAGGTCCTCTACTCCCTTCACATCCCTCTTCCCACGTGCGTGAGGAGCCAGATGGGGTCTAGAGGGTGGCTGAGAAGCCATTAGCTGCCACCAAGGACCTTACTGATGTTGCTCTGAACCCCCCAGCTGGGCAGGAGGCTTGTTTTTCTTGGCGGTAGTGTAGAGGAGTTCGGCCGGAGAGTGTCAAGGCTGGGTGCTGGGAGGGCCTTCAGCAGTCCAGGGCCCAAGGCAGAGGAGGGACTGAGGAGAGTCAGTTCAGTTCAGTTCAGTCGCTCAGTCGTGTGCTCAGTCGTGTCCGACTCTTTGCGACCCCATGAATCACAGCATGCCAGGCCTCCCTGTCCATCACCAACTCCCGGAGTTCACCCAGACTCACGTCCATCGAGTCAGTGATGCCATCCAGCCATCTCATCCTCTGTCGTCCCCTTCTCCTCCTGCCCCCAATCCCTCCCAGCATCAGAGTCTTTTCCAATGAGTCAACTCTTCGCATGAGGTGGCCAAAGTACTGGAGTTTCAGCTTTAGCATCATTCCTTCCAAAGAAATCCCAGGGCTGGTCTCCTTCAGAATGGACTGGTTGGATCTCCTTGCAGTCCAAGGGACTCTCAAGAGTCTTCTCCAACACCACAGTTCAAAATCATCACTTCTTCCGCACTCAGCCTTCTTCACAGTCCAACTCTCACATCCATACATGACCACAGGAAAAACCATAGCCTTGACTAGACAAATCTTTATTGGCAAAGTAATGTCTCTGCTTTTGAATATGCTATCTAGGTTGTCATAACTTGCCTTCCAAGGAGTAAGCGTCTTTTAATTTCATGGCTGCAGTCACCATCTGCAGTGGTTTTGGAGCCCCCAAAAATAAAGTCTGACACTGTTTCCACTGTTTCCCCATCTATTTCCCACGAAGTGGTTGGATTGGATGCCATGATCTTCGTTTTCTGAATGTTGAGCTTTAAGCCAACTTTTTCACTCTCCACTTTCACTTTCATCAAGAGGCTTTTGAGTTCCTCTTCACTTTATGCCATAAGGGTGGTGTCATCTGCATATCTGAGGTTATTGATATTTCTCCCGGCAATCTTGATTCCAGCTTGTGTTTCTTCCAGCCCAGAGTTTCTCATGATGTACTCTGCATATAAGTTAAATAAACAGGGTGACAATATACAGCCTCCTTTTCGTATTTGGAACCAGTCTGTTGTTCCATGTCCAGTTCTAACTGTTGCTTCCTGACCTGCATACAAATTTCTCAAGAGGCAGGTCAGGTGGTCTGGTATTCCCATCTCTTTCAGAATTTTCCACAGTTGATTGTGATCCACACAAACGCTTTGGCATAGTCAATAAAGCAGAAGTAGATGTTTTTCTGGAACTCTCTTGCTTTTTCCATGATTCAGCGGATGTTGGCAATTTGATCTCTGGTTCCTCTGCCTTTTCTAAAACCAGCTTGAACATCAGGAAGTTCACGGTTCACATATTGCTGAAGCCTGGCTTGGAGAATTTTGAGCATTACTTTACTAGCATGTGAGATGAGTGCAATTGTGCGGTAGTTTGAGCATTCTTTGGCATTGTCTTTCTTTGGGATTGGAATGAAAACTGACCTTTTCCAGTCCTGTGGCCACTGCTGAGTTTTCCAAATTTGCTGGCATATTGAGTGCAGCACTTTCACAGCATCATCTTTCAGGATTTGAAAGAGCTCAACTGGAATTCCATCACCTCCACTAGCTTTGTTCATAGTGATGCTTTCTAAGGCCCACTTGACTTCACATTCCAGGATGTCTGGCTCTAGGTCAGTGATCACACCATTGTGATTATCTGGGTCATGAAGATCTTTTTTGTACAGTTCTGTGTATTCTTGCCATCTCTTCTTAATATCTTCTGCTTCTGTTAGGTCCAATATGCCAGCAAATTTCGAAAACTCAGCAGTGGCCACAGGACCGGAAAAGGTCAGTTTTCATTCCATCCCAAAGAAAGGCAATGCCAAAGAATGTTCAAACTACCGCACAATTGCACTCATCTCACACGCTAGTAAAGTAATGCTCAAAATTCTCCAAGCCAGGCTTCAGCAATATGTGAACCGTGAACTTCCTGATGTTCAAGCTGGTTTTAGAAAAGGCAGAGGAACCAGAGATCAAATTGCCAACATCTGCTGAATCATGGAAAAAGCAAGAGAGTTCCAGAAAAACATCTACTTCTGCTTTATTGACTATGCCAAAGCGTTTGACTGTGTGGATCACAATCAACTGTGGAAAATTCTGAAAGAGATGGGAATACCAGACCACCTGACCTGCCTCTTGAGAAATCAGAAGTCAGTTTTCATTCCAGTCACAAAGAAAGGCAATGCCAAAGAATGCTCAAACTACCACACAATTGCACTCATCTCACACGCTAGTAAAGTAATGCTCAAAACTCTCCAAGCCAGGCTTCAGCAATACATGAACCATGAACTTCCTGATGTTCAAGCTGGTTTTAGAAAAGGCAGAAGAACCAGAGATCAAATTGCCAACATCTGCTGGATCATGGAAAAAGCAAGAGAGTTCCAGAAAAACATCTATTTCTGGTTTATTGACTATGCCAAAGCCTTTGATTGTGTGGATCACAATCAACTGTGGAAAATTCTGAAAGAGATGGGAATACCAGACCACCTGACCTGCCTCTTGAGAAATTTGTATGCAGATCAGGAAGCAACAGTTAGAACTGGACATGGAACAACAGACTGGTTTCAAATAGGAAAAGGAGTTCATCAAGGCTGTATATTGTCACCCCGTTTATTTAACTTATATGCAGAGTACATCATGAGAAACGCTGGACTGGAAGAAGCACAAGCTGGAATCAAGATTGCCAGGAGAAATATCAGTAACCTCAGATATGCAGATGACACCACCCTTATGGCATAAAGTGAAGAGGAACTCAAAAGCCTCTTGATGAAAGTGAAAGTGGAGAGTGAAAAAGTTGGCTTAAAGCTCAACATTCAGAAAACGAAGATCATGGCATCCGGTCCTGGGACACTGACAAAGGATGCTTCACTCACTGTCAACCAGAGACCCCTCCCAACACAGCCAGTGGCGTCCCTAGGCAGTCTCACTCCTACTCTCACAGACGTTGAGGAGAGGGTGTACAGGCAGAGCACCCTGTACTCCAGTTCTCATCACAGTCATTATCCTCACAGGGACACCCAAGCACAGACATTACATCCACACATTCAGAAGAGGCACAGACACTCAGAAGCAGAGAACATTGAAATACAGGCATTTGACACAGCCATATAGACACACAGATGACCCTTCAGAGACATACAAGTATAGGTACCACTAGGTACCTAAAGATCGGTAGAAACACAGAGATTCAGGACACAGAGACATTGGAGCACACACCTAGACACACACATCGTGACACCCACAAGCCCATGCACACCTTCTGACATACACACAATTCTGCACTCTCCTCTTCTCTCTCGTCCTATGAATTAGAAATTCAGGGAAAGAAAAATCTAGAATCTAGAAAGTGTTAGTCGCTCAGTTGTGTCCGACTCTCTGCGACCCCCGCCAGGCTCCTCTGTCCATGTGATTCTCCAGACAAGAATACCAGAGTGGGTGGCCATCCCTCTCCAGGGAATCTTCCTGACCCAGGGATCGAACCCTGGTCTCCCACATTGTAGGTAGATTCTTTACCATCTGCGCCACCTGGGAAACCCCAGAGATTGAGGGAAAGGGTCTCAAATCCAGACCTAGGGATTGTCTACCCCTCATCTCCTTTTGTTGGGGAGGCTCAGATTAAGAGTGATCAGGAGGACCAGGTCTCAGCCCAGACTCTCAGAACCCAGTCCAACCACCTGAGCCCAGGGTTGAGGAATGATGTGCTTTTCTTCTTACTGTAGGACAGAGGACATACAAGCACCCTTTATCTGCTTATTGTTGGCAGGACAAGGGTCCTGACCACAATTTGGCCTCAGATGCTGGGTTTTGGGGGAGGGGCAGTACCATCCAGAAAAAGCCCTGTGCCTAGCTGCTGTCAGGAGAGAGCAGTCTGTGTCCTCCCTGGGCTCTTCTCCACCCCGAGGAGATCTCCTCTCCCTTCTCAGGAGCCAGAAAATAAATTAGGCCCCTTGAGGTGGGAATGGGGGACATTGCAAACAGCTCTCTCTCCCCTCAGACACCTCAGCCCGAGGGAGATTTGTTTCACCCAAATGATGCTAACCTGCCTACTCCAGGTGCCACGCATCGCAGCCTCCTCCCCGCCTACCCACATTTCTATTCTGCAGAAGAAGCCTCTCTCTGTAGGTCCCACAGTTGGCAGAGAGGCTGCCCGTATTCATAGGGAGTGGGAGCTTGCTGGTTTGGCCTAGGACTTTAAATTCCATTTTAGAAGCCCTGTTTATAGAATCTGGGTCCCACCTAAGGATTTGGGCTCTTTTCTGTAGGGCTCAGATACTCCTCTTTAGAATCTAGCACACTCCCTCCCAGCCCCCCAATAATAACTGAGCTCTCTTCTCTAGAATTTGGAGCCCTCTCTTCTGGATTTAAGCAGCTCTTTCTATGGGGTCTAAACCTCTGGCTTTTAAGTTCTGAGACACTCTTTAAAGAGCCTAGGCCTCTGACCATGGGATCTGGTGCCCTCTCTATCTAGGCCTCTAAATCAGCTGCTGGCTGATTTGGGTTTTTGTGTGAATTAGCAAAACCACCCCTCTCTGCAGACCCAGTCCTTAGGGTGCATCTCTTGGCAAGTGGTACCTTTGTGCAAAAATAAAGGTGCCGCTCCTCTCAGTGGGAAGTGGCCCCATGTGTCTCCCCATCTTAGTGAGGGAGCTTGGACTGATCGTCTCTACTACTCATTGCAGGGTTCCTTTGTGCCAAGAACAAACAGCACATCCATAATGTGGCAGTTCTGAATATAGGATATGTGCTTCCAGCTTTCATTCTTAGGCCTGTTGATAGGCCTCTATTCATGGGGTCTGGGCTTCTCTAGGGATGGGGTCTCTGTGTATAAGATCTGGGCCACTGTCTACAAGCTGGGATCTGATCTGAAGCTTATGCCTCTTTATGTGACATCTGGGTCATTGACGAACCCAGGCCTCCATCAATGGGGCGTAGGGCCTCTGTTTATAACTGTGACTCAAATCTTTCCTGTGACCCACAATAAGATGTATAGTTTGCATTTGCCATACAGCAAACACACACACATTCACATGTAATTGAAACAACAAGTTTCGTGAAACAATACTTAGCCTTATTACAGAGGCTGCACTCTGATATTTTTCTTCTGTTCTACTCTTTAAAAAACAAAAATATGAAGCTCGTTCAGCCCCAGAAAATTGATTTCTTGATTGTATCACCCCTAATGGGTTACAGTCCACAGTTTGAAATGCTCTAAGGCCTGGGCCGTGACTGCCACCTCTCTGTTGGCTGAGGGCCTCTGTGAAAGCCGAGGTTCTCTCCATGGGGCTGATCCTCTCTCTCTAGGGCCTTGGGCTGCCTTCTCCTCTTCTGCAGGCTCTGCCTACATTTCCCTCTGCCCTCAGCTTGCCCGTACACTGCTGACTGCCATGTTCTCTCCAGGGGCACTGAGCTCAGGCCCCTGGGAGTTCTCTGAACGTGGTGCCTCACGCCGTGCACCCCCCTGCCCCCTGGGGCCAAGGAAGCAGGGAGCTGAACAGGTCAGGGGCAGAGGGAGTACTCAGGCTGTGTGGCCCAAGGCGGCTCCTGGGACACCGGGTGGCAACCACAGAGCCGAGCTATGTTCAATAAATCATGGAGGCTAGGGCCTGGGGGAGGGGGAGGCCAGGAGGAAAGGGGGGCCGTGGATAAATAATTCATTAAACAAACAAACAAGGAGCCTGTAAGAGGGAGGATGGGGCACGCGTGTGAGCAGGAGAGGCAGCCGCTGGCTCCAGACATGAAATATTCACAGGTTCCACACCTTGCTTAGGGCCCATGTGTGTGTCCTGGTGCGGGCAGCCTGTTGGCATGGTCCTAACATGGGACCCTGGGTGCCAGCAAGGAGGGTGATGCATGTGTCTTGTGACTTCCAAGTGTGATGTGTGCGTCAGCATGGCTACATGGTTCTCTAATGCCCTTGAGTTGACGTGGAACAACATGCATGACTGAGAGTGGGGAACTTGGTGCACAGGACCCAGGAAGCTAGGATTCAGGGCTTGATGGGTGGGGTCAGAGCATCATAACCTCTGATGCTAGTTATGCCCTGACCCCTCAGATGAGTCCAGCAAGTAAGAACCCTGAAGTGGAAAGGCATCTCTGGGGTGTTACACTGGAGGTTTGAGTATGTCCTCTGAATGTGCTTCTTTCTAGAAAAGCTGAGAGGGAGGCAGTTGGGCTTGGCAGTTAACAGGATGGGATTGGGTTCAAATTCCATTTCCACCATTCACAGGCTGTGCTGGTCACCTTAGTTCTCTGAGACTGTTTCCTTATCTGTAAACTGGGGATAATAATACCCTTCCTTGAAGAGCTGGTTGTTATGAGGATAAAGATCCGTGCCTGGGAAGCATTGGACACATAATTTAGGACCCACAAGGTGCTTGATTGATGGAGACCGCATCATTATTATTATCCTGAGGTCTGCCAACCTAGACTAGCTCCAGACTCTTTTTTTCATCTTTCTTCCCAGCCATTTCCAAACTTCTCTAATAGCCATCATAGTGGGAGAGGTGACCTTGGACTTGGGGAATAGTGATGGGATAGGAAAAGCTCAGATAGAATGAGGCGGAGTAGAAGTTACAGCCAAAGAGACATTCACATCCTTGAGAGTGTGAAAAGAGAGGTCCTTGACCTTTTCCTCAGACCCCAGAGCCTCTCTTTAGCCCCTAAATCTCTCCTTCAATCCAGTCTCCTCTTTCCTGCCACCAAAATTGAGCTTTCTAGAAAGCGGCTGCAAGGGGACAGAAGGAACTGGGATGGAGTCTCAGAGGAGCATTGCAGTCTCCTCACCCCACCCATCCCCAGGCCAGTCCCCACTGCCATAGCTCTAGCCTCTACCCTCTACCTACTGGTTGAGCATTTCCCTGGCAAAGATGGCTATGTCTGGGCAAAACCCAGAGAAGTGGCACCCCATAGTGGGTGGGGAGAACCCAGGCTGGAGAGAGCTGCAGAGGGCAAGGGTGGAGTACCTAGGGCCTCCTAGTAGGCCCTAGCATTCCCCAGCCCTCTCGTGTCCCCTGGAAAGGATCTGCTTCCAGTGGGAGAGAGCCAGCAGACAGGTCTGAGCTGGCCTGCTCCTCCACAGACAGAAGAAGAACAGGCTGGGGGAGGGGGCCTGAGATCTTGGTGGGGAGTGGTGGCTATAACCCCCACATCTATGGGGAGCTGGGGCAGAAGGGACTGTGGCCTGGTCACAGCTTACCATAGCCTAGGGGCCAAGCCCTTGTCTCCCTTGGCTAGCCTGCCGCTACTTGGGGTGTCAAGGGTCTGGGCCCCCAGGTGGTGAAGGTGGTGCCTGCCCACCTCTTCCCAGAGAGCCAACACTGGTTCTCCACTTCCCCTCCCCTGGGCTGGGCAGGTTCAGGCTAATCTGCGCCAGAGCTTCACGGCAAACATTGATCTGTAATAAAACCACAATGTGTGTTCGGGAGAAGGGATTCCAGACACAGAAAAATCCAGACATACATACACACTCACACACATACACATGGATGCAAAACACAGCTCTGAGGAGTGCAGACACCAGCGGTCCTGAAAACACAGCTAAACATGGACCTCTACGCTGAATCAAAAGCATGATTAGCTCTACACTTCCCCTCCATGCCATAAACTTTGTCCTTCAAAACCCAAGCCTTCTCTGACAGTTCATTTTCCCTGTGTTCCCATAGCACATTCTGCACAGCTCCATAATGGCATTTGCACTTGGCATTGTAATTATTTGTTGGCCAGTTCTTTCTCCTCAAGTAATCTGAAGATTCCTTAAGGGAAGGGATCCTGACTTAGGCAAGTGTATATCCTCAGCAACTAGCACGAAGCGGTATTTAGTTAATAGGCATAGGTGAGGTTCTTAATAAATAATTGTTGAATTGATGAACAGAAGAATAGATGGATTCTGATAGTGAGACACCCATGCCGAGAATCCCTCAGAAGCACACAGCATAACTAAGTACATGCTACTCGGGCCTCTGGTCCTGCCTTCTTGTCTCCAGCTCCCCTGACCTTACTGCCTCTTAGCTTCCTCAAAGGCCCTCCTTTTTCCCTCTTTGCTCAGTGTGAGACCATGAATTTGAGTACCACCTGAGGGCTGGTAGGCAAGGTAAGGGTTAATGACACATCATTAGTGCTTAATTGGAGAAAGGAAGCTGCCCTGGCACCAGACAGGTGGGCAGGCCTGCCCCTCAGCTGGAAGCAGGCATCCCTAGTTCCAGCACCCTGCCGGGCACGTGGGTGATTTGGCCCTGGAGACCCTCAACTCAGCCCAGGGCACCTCCCCCAACCATTTGCTTTGCCAATGTAGTCTCCAGGCAGTACAGACCAGCCCTCCCCATCTGTCACCAAACATCCAGAGGGAGAGGCAGACTTCTTATCCTTTCTCCTTTAGCTAGGCTGTGCCCTCTCCCTCCCCTGGAGAGACTGGAGGCTGGGAGCAGAGATGGGGTAAGGAACTGGATCACTGAGAGGTAGATTAGAGAGCCAGTGAGGGAGAGATTTGGGATACAGACAAGCGACAGAGCTGGGGATGTGGAGATGTCTGCCCAATTTGACCTTAAATGAAGAGAATGCAAATGAGATGCAGACGATATGCAGATGAACGCGAAGATCTCAGAATTAACATTCCGGGTGGCGGGTGGCGTAAGCTCTGTACCCAGGACCCCCACGGGTGGCGTAAGCTCTGTACCCAGGACCCCCACGCTTTTGCCAATACTTCCCTCCTAACTTCCTCGGCTGAGTGAGTAAAAGGATCTCAAGAAAAATAAGAGCTTGGTTGGGCTACAACTGCACGACCTGGGAAACAGGGCTCCGCTCTCGCCTCCCCGCCCCCAACCCAAGCACCACCCAAGCTGCCATTGAAGCACAAGCAAAGACCACTCTCCAGGTTACGCTCGGACGCACCGTCGGTTGCTATGGGGACCCCCTCCACGTCCAGGCCTGAACCAATGGGCATCACCGCTGATGACCTCATGCCCCAGGCGCAAGGATTCTATTGGTTATTTGGAAGTCAGCGTGCCCCTCTCCAACTGCGTCACCGCTGGGGATCCCCCGACGACCCCAGCTGGTGTGGCCGACTGAAAGAAGAACGCGCTGGGAGCTCACAACTTGCCGAATGAATAAGGAAAGGAAGGAATTACTGAAAAGGAAGAAGAAAAAACGGTGGGGTTACATAAAAAAGACCCAAACTTTAGGGTTTAGCCTCTGGTGAAAGACTTGTAACCCCAGAAAGTGGGGAGCAGGATCGAGGTCGGAGACTGGGGCTCTCAGGTTCTCGGAACAGCGACATAGCTTGATGCGAAGATGAGGGGTTTTTGCATCATTCTGGTGAGACTAGGGCAAGCCCAGCAAATTGAGGGCCCCACCCTCGGCCATCTAGCGCCGCTGAGTTTAGGGGAGATCGGTGACGCCTCAAAACCTGCAGGTCTGCCGATCCTCCTGGAACCACGCCCGGGAACACGCCTCGAGGACTTCTCATGGGTAGGGCCCAGTCCCGGAAGACCGCCCAGAGTCTTCGACCTGTCTAGGCCCCATGAGCGGACTTGGCCCTCGCTTTCCTTGGAGACGCGCCCCGCAACTGAATCAGTTGTCCACACAAGGCCCGGGCTGGGCGGAAAGTGAGTGTAGGGAGGGGCTGGTTAGAGGCCTGCGGCCGGCGGGCCTGCGTCTCCCCCGCCGCCTCCTCTCCCTCCCCAGCCCAAGTGCGTGGCGGCCCAGGTGTCCACCCTCACATCTGCAGGGAGCTAGGAGCCGGCGAGGGCCTGCCTGTGTCTGTGTCAAGTGTGCGCGTCTGCCTGAGAGAGAGGGCGTGTGTCTTGAGTGTGGGGAAAGCCGGTTTGGCCCCGCGTCTCTTTCGCACATGCGTTATCAGCGGCGAGATCCGCGCGCCGGCTACGGGCTCGGGAGCGAGCGCGCCGGGCTTGGTCCGCGAAGGGAGGGTGTCTGCGGCCGCTGGGAGCAGGATGAGAAGCCCGCAGTCCTTAGTGCTGGTCGAACCAGTCATCCCCGGCCTGCGTCGCCTCTGGCTTCACTGGAGAGGGGCGGAGGTAGCAGTACAGTCGGTTTCCACGGCGACGGATAGACACCTTCTGGTTGGCAGTAGAGACTGAACTCGAACACAGGACCGAAGACCGAGCCCATAGCTCAGGCCTCAGCTCAGACTTCACCCTCTTCTCTCTGGCCTCTCGCCCCCCCTAAGAATCGTGTTTTGCGGGGAGGGCCCTGACACGAATACGCAAGCACATGCACCTACAGAAAGTGGCCTTGAATCAGGGGGCGGGTCAACTCATGTAGGCTTCGTCCTGGGTGCTGTCCTCCGCCCCAGGCCTCAGCCTGAGTGATGGAAACAACCCAGAAGGACGGGGTGTGAGCCAGGTGTGCAAAGGGGTGGGGCAGGGGTTCGAAAACCTCCAGCATTTCGGCCTGGTCATCAGTCTCTGGACCTCTAGCACCCTCCGCCCGCCGCCCCCTCCACGCGCATGTTCACACGCCGCCTCTTGCCGCCGCAGCCCCGCCGAGCTAATCAGCACAACATCCACCTATCGATCGTTGGCTGGGTGCCAGGCGGGCCGGCACCGTGCCAGGGGAAGCTGTGGGGCACCGGGGCGAGTAGAGCATAGCACCGGGGGAAGGGGCACCCCTTCTTTGGCTCCCCCCAGGTCACTGGTCACTGGTTAGTCTTGCGGGAGGGAGGCGTCATAGCTTTGCCTGCCAGAGGTGATAGAGACAGAGTGGGGCTGAGAGCAAAGGGGGCCCTCCCTCCTCGGCCCCACCCCCTCCTCCTTATAAAAGCGAAGAACAAAGAGGCCGCTGGGGAAGGAGGCTTTGATCTGACCCCACCTTCTCAGTTCTAGGCCAGGCACCGCCCAGGCTGCCCTTACGGAGTGGGGGGACACCCAGCTCTCAGGGACCCAGACATTCTGAAACCCAGATGCTCTCTTTCTACTACCCCTTGCCTTTGCCCCAACATCCTGCTTGGTGCTGCCGAAGCTTGAGCAGTGCCCTGAGTGTGTATGTGGGGGCTATCAGGAAACCAGCTAGAGAGGTGGTAGAGGGTGCCAGGCTCCACAGCTGCTGCTGACACCCGCCCCACACTGCCCAGAGGGGTGCCCACTGCGGCCTGGCATGGATGGCTTGGGCACAGCTGGCATGGGGGTCAGGCCAAGCCACGCTGAGAGCAGAGACTTCAGGGAGCTCTGATGCTGTACCACTCCCTCCCCTCCCCCCGCACCCCGCTCTACCCCCCCACCTCCGGGGCCCAGTGTCAGGCAAGGAGCTAGAGGGCAGAGGGCAGTAGGTTGCAAAAAGCAACAAAAAGATGGGTAGTTGGTTTATTGAAGTCCAGACACTTACAAAAATACAAACTGGCATGAAATTCAACCTCATGGTAAGTCCGTCTTCACAGAAGACAAGTGAGTGATCCTCTGGGGAGGTGAGGTGCTGCCCCAGGGAAGAGGCCCACAGGTCAATGGGGACAGATGGCAGGCCTGGGCTTCTTGCCTGACCTGGTCCAGCAATCCGCCTGTCCCCAGGTCTTCGCCTTGGCCCCCAGCAGGCTCCAGGATGCCATCCCATCAAGTCCCAGCCTTCCTGAGGGCAGGGATTTGAGCATCAAAGCCACTGATGGAGACCTTATGTTTGTGTTGCCTCTGCCCCAAGGTGCCCAGGGCTGTCCGCTGCTCCCCTGTGGCTCCTCTTCAGCCTGTGATGAGGAGGCCAATACCTGGAAGGGTCACCTCAGATCACTCTTCCATCTTGTCTGTCTGGCTTGGCACTCCCAGCTCAGGTAGGGGGCAGGGGCCCCTCTCCAAGGAGTCTTGGGAGGGCCCTGGTTCCTGAGGGTGCCAGGAAGGGTCCGCTTGGCTCAGAGAACTCTCAGGAGTCGCAGAATTGGGAACAGCAGCAGCAGCAAGAGACAGAGGGGAGTGGGAGCGGCCCCTCCTTGCCACCCTGACGTGCCACTCTCTCCATGGCTCCCGACAGGATGGGCTGACTCAGGTTCTGTGAGGGGAGGGGTAGCACTGATGGGTCCTCCTGCTTCCACAGCCTCCTTCTTGCTCTGCCCGTTAGTTGGGCACTCCCACCCCTTTCTTCAGGGTCTCCCGAACTAGCCAATCCCTCCCATAATCTGCCACCTCTAAGCCCCGACCTGCAGGTCTCCTCCCAGGTGCCATTAGAGGCTACCAGTTCAGTGAAGGCCTCGGAGGGCCTTGCCCCTGGAGATGCCATTCCCACTGTGCAGCGGGGGCTCCCACAGGCTAAAGGGGGAAGAGGCCCCCCAGAGTCTAATGCTCCCAGATTCTTCCCCCCGCTCCCCCCATTCCCAAGGGCCAACACTAGCCAGAAGGGTTGCTCCCCTGCCCCAACCCACTCACTGTCCTCCTTGCAGCAGATAGACACCTGGAGCCTCAAGCACTGGCCAGGACTCCCCGGAGTTGGCACTGCTGGGTGGTGGGAAATTGGGAGGAAGAAGTTAGCATGGGCTAGTTTGGATGCTTCAGAGTCACTTTAAAACCCTCCCAACTTCTCCCCTCTCCAATTCCCTGGAAAGCTTTTCCTTATTTTGGGGCTACATCTAGGTGCCCACCGTGTCCCTCCTCATGTCGCCTTTCCCGGCTCCTTTTCCTTGCCCCGTCTCTTTATCAGCTCATTCTAGATGTCCCCCTACCATGTCCTGGACCCTTGCCCGCTCCCCCCTCCGAGGCCTGGCCTTCCTTCCTCTCCTTTCCCCACCCCTCAGGCTCTCTGCCTTGACTGCTGGCAATGGCAGGTAGCCCCACTCCCCTCCCTGCCTTCCCCAGGAGGTGGCCAGGGTGCCCATCCTCACTCACAGATGTAGTAGTAGGTCTCTCCGGGCAAGAACTCCATGCCAAGGGAGAAGGGTGTGAAGCGCTGAATCTTCTCTGGAAATCGAACAGGGCCAAAGGGAGCGAAGGGGCGGGAGCACTCCCAGCGCTTGAAGGCACTCGGCCCCTCAGCCTGGCAGGCCTTGTAGCCCGCCCAGTCCACTACGTATAATGCGAATGTCTCGGGGCCCTCAGGGGGCCCTGGACTCTCATAGTGTGGGCAGATGATGTCTAGGTAATCCTTGAAGCCCAGCTCCACCACGGCGTCTCCTCGAAGCAGCCTGCAGGCACAAGGTAGATGAGGGCAGAGGGGCTCCTTGGCATAGCACACTGGGGGCACGAGGGTCAGAGATACCCCTTCCCAATGGTCCCTGCCAGCCAGTCCCCCACCCACTGGAGCCGGAGCAGCTTGGGAAGGTGTTTGAGTTCCCCAGACTGACAACTCTTGAGAGACAAAGAGAGTGCAAGAAACGGATGAGGTAACGGATGCACAGTTTCCGAGAAGTTAAGGGACTGCAGGGCCTATAACCACATGGCTCAAATGTGAGAAGGCACTCCCACACCCTAGCTTTTGGGTGGGAGCTGCCACCCCTCTCTAGCTCTAATGCCCAACACAAGGCCTTGGTGTAGTGCCTGTGCTTGACAAATGTTAGGTGGATGGCTGCTGTGAAGAAGCTGGGGCACAGAGGCAAAGGGCACAGATCTGGGCCCACAGTGCAGTCACAGACTAGAGATGGAGTCTGGGAACAGTATCCTCTTTAACTGATTCACAAAGAGGAAGGCTGCCTTTTTAAGATGTCAATTCGATGCTGAAAGAATGCCATAGTAAGAAAGAAAAAGAGTGGATGGTGAGAACCTCCCCTCCCCCTCCTTTTTTTGCCAGGACAACAAAGTGCCAGACTTGGAGCCCCCTCCACATATCTCCCAATCTTTGGCCTCCTCAGGACTCCCTTCCACCTCTTGGGAGACGCCGGGGGAGCCAGTATGGGTGGGAGGACCTAGGACACGTCAACCCCTCCCGCATCAAGTAAAGCATGAACTACTCCCACCCCCATGCTCATCATACACAGAGCCCAACTTGACTTATGAAAGGCCCCCAACTCTCTCTCAATGGGTGGTCTCAAGACCACCTGCATCTGGAGTTGTGATTAGGAATGCAGATTCCTGCAGATTCCTGGGCTCAGCTCAGACCCGCTGGAACACAAGCTGGGCCTTTGTTTAGTTCCGCGGCATCCCTAGTGCCTGGAAAAGTGTCAGGCACAAGGAAAATGCTTAATAAATATTTGGGAATGGAATGAATGAGTCAGAAACCTCAGGGTTAGGGGGTAGAAACCTGAATTTTTAACCAATCTTCCAAGTCATTCAGAGGCAGTGGTCTGGAACACAGAGAGGAATTCAGAGGTGGAAGACAACAACAGCTCTCACCATGCAGCACTGGTATTGTAATGACCTGTTCTGAAGCCTGCTCACCCAGGGATCCTTCGGGATCCCAGAGGGCAGAGCCTAGGTCTTATTTCTAACCCCCAGCGGCCTAGCACAAGTCCGGGCACACGGTACACGCTTAATAAATGTTAGTGAGTGAACAAACGAACAGTCACAGATTGTTTTAAGTAGAAAATCAGAAGGGAAAACATGGAGAAAGAGAGAGGCAAGGAAAATTGGGGAGGAGCATGGAAACAGGGAAAATACATACAGGTTCCAAGGCAGGCAGATCAGGAAACAGAAAATAGTCGTTCATATCTGTACAGCCTTTACCTCTTGGACACACATGACCTCAGTCTACCTGACTTCCCAGGGTACTAGTCATTATTACCCCATTTTACAGATGAGATAACTGAGGTTAGGGAGGTCAGATGACTTGCCTAAAGGTGATTTAACTCTACAAGGGCAGGGCCGAGACTGCACAGAAATAGAAGGGCTAATAATGACTGAGATGAAAGCGTTCTAGAATGAGCTCAGGAGAAAGACCGAGCGCCAAAGAGGAGGCCAAGCGAGCAGGAGAGTAACCCTCTTTCACAAGAGTAACCACCCCCCCTCCGGCGCTCCGCAAGTCCGCTCGCCCAAGCTTCGGCCGGAGGAACGCTGGGGATCCCCAAGACAGAAGCGAGGGGGGCGGGGCTCGGAGTGCAGGCTGAGGTTCCCCCAGCTCCCGGCTCTGAGACCCCACCGATTGCCTTTCGGGCTGGGGTCCTCCGCTAGCCTCCAACGCGTGCGGGCTGGCATAGGGGACCCCAGGCGCGCCTCGCCCCTCCCTCCTCCCCCGCCGGCTCAAACAAAGGATCCCCGGCGCGCGGCCGGGTCCAGGCGGCGCCGCGCACAGAGCGAGTGTCGGGCGCGCGCCCGGCCCGGGAGCGTGCAGGCCCGGCTCGCCGCCCGCCGGTTTCGGCCCGGCTACCTGGGGTTACTGGAGTTCCAGTAGACCGCAAGGCGGAGGCCACAGCCCCCTCGCAGAGGGGAGCTGAGGAGCACGGCCCAGAGGACAGTCTGCAGCAGGGGCTGCAGCCGCATCGCCCCCTAGGTCTGGTGTGGTCTGGCCCGGCCCGTCCCGGTCCGCTTCGCAGTCGCGACGAGAAAGGTACAAAGTGCAGAGGAGGTTTGGGGTGGGGCTTGCGAGAAGTGGGGTGGGGTGCAGAGACTCACAGGCCACGCCCCTGGATAACTTTTCACCAATGGGGTCGCGTCTCCGCCTCTTCATTCAAAGCCAACTCTTATTAACCTTCTGGGTGCCGCAGCGCTCTCCAGCTTCGGCAAGCTGTTGCTGAAGTTGGGCCCATTTCAAGGAGGCGGCGAGGAGGGACACAGTCCCCTGTCTAGGAGTTGTTTTAGAGAGGTCTTGTCTTTCGTGCTTGTGTTAGTACAGGGTGCTTCCCTGGTGGCTCAGCGGTAAAGAATCCGCCTGCAGTGCAGGAGACGCGGGTTCGATCCCTAGGTTCGATCGCTAGGCACCTGGCGGGCTAGAGTCCATGGGGGTCGCAAAGAATAGGACTGAGCGACTAAACAAAAACAATTAATATAGGGTGTGTGTGTGTGTGTGTGTGTTCAGTTGCTCAGTCGTGTCTGACTCTTTGTGACCCCATGGACTGTAACCCGCCAGGTTCTTCTGTTCTTGGGATTATCTCCGCAAGAATACTGGAGTGGGTTGTCATTTCCTTCTTCAAGGAATCATCCCGACCCAGGGATTGAACCCGCGTCTCTTGCGTCTCCTGCATTGGCAAGTGGATTCTTTGCCACTGCACCACCTGGAAAGCCATAATACAGGGTAGAAAGCCTGATTAAATCTTTGGAAGATTTAAATACGGGCCCACGCCTCTCACCCAGAAAGAGGCAAGAGAGGTGCGGGGCTAGGATCCATGAAGTTTATCCAGCCATCTTAGGCACATTGCTCCTTTTTTTTTTTTTTTCTTTTTTTGGACGTCTAGAGATACAGCGAGAGGAAGGGACAAATCGCCTCCCGGGGACCCCTCACCCCACCCTTTACAGAGCCTCAAGTGGCAAGCTTGATGCTTGCCTTGGGATTGGCACCTGTCCCTTTCCACCCCACACCTTCGTTCTGGGAGAACGAAGGCCACAGTCTCCAAGACGAAGCAATGAGGTGGTTGCGGGCCGGTACAAAGCACCTTTGTTCCCAAACCCTCCGGTGGGGTGGGGGAGGGGGGAGGCAGGTGTGCGGCCTCGGAATCGTGGGAGCCGCTGCCCCGCCCTGTCCCAGCTCCGGGGCTCTGAGAACACCAGCTAGTTCCATTTTCCCCAGCCACTGGTCAGAGGGTGGGGAAGGCGAGTCCAACAGCTTGACGGGTTTGTCAGTGGCCGCCGCTAAAGGGCCGCGCAGCGTTGGGGGCGAGAACTTGGCGACTGGGGGTGGTAGAGGGCATACAGCGTTCTTTGTGGTGCTGGATTATGCAGAGACATCACAGGCCAGGCAGAAACAAGCCGCGAGCATCCCAGGGATCCTCTCACCCAGCCTGGGACTCTAGCCCTCCCTATCCTGTCTTCGTCTGAGGCGGCAGCGTCTCCTGGCGGCCAGACCTGGAATCGCAATTGGGGAGACCCTCCTTCCCAAAGCAGACAAACTTAAAGGCGCGCTCCCAAAGACCTCGCTTTTATTGTAACTCAGCAGACAGGCTGTGCGCACTTCCTTTATCTCCGTCCAGCTCCCAGACCCTCCCCAACCCCCAGATGCCGCGGCGTGGGCCAGTCCCCAGAGTGCTGTTTGACAGCAAGTGGAGATACCCGGTGTCTTCAGACTCCTGCTCCACAGCGTCCAGGCTCTGGCTCCTTCAGTCACCGTGGCGGGCTTCAGGGGTCAGGTCTGCCTATTGGCGTCCTAAATTCAGGCTGGAGGCAGCAGAACCTCAGGAGAAGTTAGAGGTAGGGCGAGGACGCTGCTGGGGGCGGCGGCGCAGGCCTGGGATGTGGAAAGCCAAGAAAAAAGGTCAGAGGTGCTATTTTCCCAGACCACTCGCCCAATCCACCCATTCTCCACGCCTCTCCTCTCCTCTCCTACCTGGAGGGTACCACTGGGGGCGGGATTCCAGCTCCAGGGCCAGGCAGGTCACCAGAAGGGCGCCGGCCGTGAGGGTCAGCAGGCAGTGGCTTTCTCGGGGGTGGGGGCTTGGTGGGCCCCTGTGACTGAGAGAGAGAAGGCAGCTTGGGAGAGCATATCATGTTGTTCACCTCTGACACACTGATGCTGGGGAGCACCAGCTTGAGAGGTGGCACCATAGGTCACCTGTGTCTCCAAACGAACCTGTCACCATTAAAGATGCCACTGGGGTATGTGGCCTCAGGCACAGAGGGCGTCTTGCCACCAGCACCACTGCCAAGGCCACCAGCACCACAGCCCTGGGTGGGGGGAGAGGCTGTGCCCTTCTCTCCCCCCACGGTTACCTTTGGGCGCCTCACCACCGGGTCAGCGGGCAGAGGGCGGGTGGGGGGATTGGGTCGGTCTGCCAGCTCAGCCTGAACAGAAAGAGGGGCAGTGACTATGAGAGCACAGCCAGGGGCAGTAGACATGCGATGGGTCTCCCCAAGGGTTCAGGTCAACATGCAAAGTCAGCCAGGGGGCAGGAGAGAACTGGGGCATGCGCATGGGGCTTGAGCGCATGCCAGGAGAGGCCTCAGGGGAGAAAGGTGGGGGTCACTGGGGGGTTGTCCCTGGCCAACTGCAGTCCCGCCACTGACCACTAGATGGTGGTAGAAACCAAGGCAGGAGGCTCACCCGTTGCTGCTTCTGGGGCTCAGAGTGTCTGAAGGCTGAGGGCACCCTGGTCCCCTAATGACGAGTGCTACTGGCAGGGAACAGGGATGAGAGCTGCGGTTGGGCACCAAGCCTCCCACCTGCCCTGGGCCAGGACCGGGCCTGGCCCAGATTTACCTGGAGTCTCTTGGGCACAGGGTCAGGAGGCAGCGGCCTGGAAGGAGGGGCCGGGAAGCCAAGAGCACTAGCCTGCTGAGAGAGCAGGAGGAGCAGACAGGCAGGGGACGGGGGAGGGAGCAGAAAGACAGATGTGGGCAGAGAGGTGTTAGTGCTCAGGGATGGGCAGCCAGGGCCCCAGGGGCAGTGGGGGCTGTGCATGCGTGCGGTTATTCAGTTGCATGCAGAGGGGGTGACAAGTGGTGGGGTAGGCATGCAGACCACCTCCACACACGCACTCCTGTCATCAGATCCGGGGGGCTCAGGGCAGAGGCACTCACCGGCCCTTCTACACCTGGTGACCAGGGCCTCATCAGGTCCTGGCACACTGAAGACCACTCTGAGCACCCCCTCATGCCCTCCTGGGGCGCCACTGCTGGGAGCACAGGTAGACCCGCCTTTGAAAGCCACTGGCTTGGCCAGCTCACAGAGTTCAGCGCCCCTTCCTCTAGGTGATTGCCCCTCCCAGTCCAGACTGGACTCTGCTTCTCAGCCTGCGGCAGGGGAGGTGGCGGGAGGGCTGGCCCTGACTCCAGTGACTGACTCATGGGCGATGCAAGTCTTATCTCTGAGTTCAGAGCCTTGGACACCCCCACCCCAGGGCCCAGGCTGGATTCCTGGCTGGATCGGGGCCCTCTCTGCTCTGTCATACAGACTTACCTTGGCACCTGGCATCACGAGGGCCCTCTGTGGGGGTCCTGGGCGTTCTGGGGGACCAGACTGGGCTGCCCTGAGCGTGGAGAAAGACAAGGAGGGCAAGGGCTCAGCCTCAGACCATTTTGTGCCCATAGGCAGCCCTGGAGTGGGGTTAATCCTTTGTGGCCCTTTGGAGCATGGTTTAGGCCAAATCAGAGGTGAGGAGGGGAAGCTGATCAGCCTGAGGGAGGGCCCCACTCATCCAGCCCTGGGGCTCCTGGAGAGAAATGGTCCTAGCACCGCAGTGGCCCCACCTGGGTCTACACGCGAGGTGAAGAGTTATGGGGCACAAATAGGGAAGGGGCTGTATGGGGTGTGGCCTGGGGGCTGCCCAGGGGGTGGGAGCAGGGCTCCAGAGCTGCTGTCCTTAACAGAGATGTTGAGAGAGTTGGTAACAGGGAGGCTGGTACCTGTACTGGCAGCTGGGTCCTTTGAGCTGGCAGAGTCGTTGGTGCAGGCGGGCACGGTGCCAGTAGCTGGCACCAAGGAGCACCAGGACCAGCAACAACAGGAGGCTAAGGGGCAGCCCTGTGGTCAGGGAGCTGGTTGCTGTGGGTGAGGTTAGGTGATCAGCGAAGGTGAAAGGGTCAGGGGTCACAGGGAACCAGCAGTGAAGGGATCAGGAAAAGAGGGGCGATGAAGGATGCCCTCTCAGCTGCCCCTGCCCCTGCCCCGTGCTACCTCTGACGTGGGTGGTGCAGTCTGGCGGTGCCCAGCCCTCCTCACAGTGGCAGCGTCTGTTGCTGTCGCAGACCTAGGATGCACAGGTGGGACAGTGAGGAGCTGGGCTCTCTGGGGCCGTGTTTCCCTGTCCCCAGCTTTTCAGGATCTCAGATGTCCTGTCTCCTCCCAGCACGGCTGGGAGGTGTGCTGAGGATGAGGGGGTGGAAGTGCCACCGCTCTGGAGAGAGGGACTCTATCGGCGCCAGCGGCGGAGGAAATTAGACTGAACTCACGCTGTGAGTGCCTTCTATCTGCCAGCCACTGTGCCAGAGCTAGTGCTGTACTCATCTCATGTGCCCAGGAAGTGGGTACTACTATTATGCCCGTTAGATGAGGAAACTGAGCTCAGAGAGGTGAATAACCTGCCCGGGTCCCACAGTTAAGACACAGTAGAGCAAGGATTAGAACCCAGGTGTGTCTGTTTGCAAAGCCCACCATTATTTTCCTTCCCAGAGGCTCCCCTGCTTCCCCTTCATCTCCCCCCATGCCAGCTCACCCCATGCCCGTGGCATCTCCTTTGACATTCCTGTGCTCCCAGGACCTCTATTGGCTGGCACTGCTGCTCAACACACACCTGCCCAGTGGGGAGAGAAGAGCAAAGATCACCCTCTAACACACTTTACTGGCACTGAGAGGCTGAGGCCTGCCACACGTTTACAGATGGGGACACCAAGGCTCACAGGACAACAGGACTCTGCTCCATCTGAAGTGAGGATCTGAGCTCCCCTCAGAGACTGCGCTGTTTGCACTGGTGGCTAACGAGGCCTGGGCACTGCTCACAGCAGTTCAGACATCCCTCCCCACCTGGCCCTGCCCACCGAGGCTGCTCACCAGGCCGGGGCCACAGGCTGTGCCAGGCAGAGTCAAGAGGGGCTGGGCCACGTCATTGCCCAGGTCCAGGTGTACCCAGCTGCAGTTCAACCTCAGCTGGGTCCCGTTGGCTTCCAGCATCTCCCAGCGAAGATCTCGGGCTGAGCCCAGCAGAGGCTGGGCCCTCCCGCCCTGGCACTGGAGTTGCCCACACATAGCATCTCTGGGGTGAGGGAGGAGGTGCAGGGTCAGTGTGGTGGAGCCAAGATGCCCACAGACCTAGAGGAGGAGCCAGGTTCCCTCACTTACCGAGGGGCACAGGACACATAACTGCCATCAGGGTTGCGCCCACAGCTCCCAAAGGCGTCCCCTCTAGTATTGGCAGTAAGGAGGCAGAGCGGTGCGGCGGGCTTGGCCCCAGGCCCCCAGAGAGCCTGGCACTGCTGGGCATACGAGGCACAACGTCCTTGCATGCACACAGCCTGTCCACTGGCACATGGCTCACCGTCCCCCATGCTGACATCCGGGGGGCACTGGGAGCTGTCTCCTGGGCAGAACTCAGGCAAGTCGCAGTCACCTCTGGTGGGGCGACACTTCCAGCCAGCTGGACGCAGCTGTGGAGGGTGGGTGAATGTCAGTTGTGGGGGTGGGGCAAATCCAGCCAGGCCCTGGGAGTTGGGGTGACCTTTTCCACCCTGGCCCCTGGCAGGTGGGCTCTGGGTGGCCGGTCCAGTCTGTGCCCACCTGGCAATTGTGACAGCAGAGTCCATCAGATGCGCACTGGGCCCCTGGCCTCAGCTGGCAGGTGAAGTAGTCACAGCAGGGATCGGTGCATTCCTGTAGGGAAGGGCACAGACGGCCAGGCATCAGAGCAGGCTGGGCCTGGGACCCCACCCCAACTGCCTCCTGGAGCCTGAACCCTAGGCATTTGCACGGCAGATGAGAGCTGGAGCCCCACAGTCTGCCTGCTGTCCCCACAGACAGGCAGGCGGGGAGAGGGGCTCTGGGGGCTTGAGACAGCCGATGAGCCAGGGTGAGGGCACAGAGCTGCAGGGGCAAGGCTCTGGGGGAGGCGCTTACATCTGGGAAGCCACAGTCACACTGCTCCCCGGGCTCCACCAACATATTTCCGCAGACACTGGCCATAGAAGGCAGACCGGACAGCCGTTCAAAGAGGCAGCTGCCCATCCCGCCCAGGAGGGCTTCTTCCAGGGCCTGTCGGCTGCAGTTGCTGAAGTTCAAGCCTGGCAGGAAGCTGGGGATGAGAGCAAGGAGGTTGGGGCTGCGGACCTGCCCCTGCCCCTTCTGTCTCCACCCTGCAGTTACTCACTCTGTGGAGGCCTGCATGATGCAGCTCTTGGCTGGGGCTGGACCCGGGCAGGGGCAGCTGTTCCCAGGGGAGTCATGGCCCAGGCCCAGGCTGTGTCCCAGCTCGTGGGCTATTGAGGAGGCGACTCCCAGGATGCTCGTGGAGTGGTCCTGTCATTGGGGAGGGGAAAGCCCAGGTCGAGCACCAGCTTGATTGCTCCTGTTCTCCCTTCATCTGGCCTCTTGGGCCCTGAGCAGGTCCTGCCTCCCTCCTTAAGTGCTTCTAAGCCAGGAGGAGAGCCCAGGCCTGGGTGGTAGGGAACCTGGGCTCTGGCTCAGCTCTGTTCCCCATATCTCACTGTATGGCCCTGGGAGAGCACCACTGTTCTTTGGGCCTCAGCTGTCCCCCCGCCCCCTTGAAATGGGCAGAGCTTCTAGGTGAAGACATGATGAGCTGGCCACAGGCGAGGGGCACCTTTCATGTACCCCTGCCCTCTATAATCTCAGCTTGGGGCTGGCAACTTTGCTGGGGGTTTCCGTGAATATATGGCGCCACAGCTGGCAGGACCTAGATGGGGAACAGGGAGGAGATGTGGTCATAGCTCACCATGTTCACGCCTCCTGAAAACTCAGGAGAACAGATGGAGTTCTGAATGGCCATGCCGACCATGGGCCCAGAGAATGAAGTGGCCCTGTGGGATTGAGAGGTCAAAGGTTAGGGCGTCAAAGTAAAAGTGGCCAGAGCATCAGGCCCTCGGGGAGGGAGTTGGGGTGTGAAATTGGCCAGGCCAAGGCAGAGCCAGACCCTGCTGGCTGGCCCTGGGGGAAGCCTTACGTCACCAGCTGGGCGCTGTCGTGGGGCAACCGAGGCAGCAGGTTCGTCCTGCGCCAGTGGAGGAAGCTGTCTAGTGTGAGACCTGGGTTCTGGCTTATCTCTATCAGGTTGTGCTGGGTCCAGGCCTCCAGGCCCACTAGTGCCACCCGGACGTTCATAGGCCTGAAGAACTGAAAGAGAATGGGACTCAGGAGAGGGCTTCCCGAGGTTGGGGGCCATAGGGATGCTGTCAGGCCTGACACTCACTGTGTCCAGGAGGAGGGCCACTTCCAGGGTGCGGTTCAGGAGGCTCTGGAAGTCCCGGTGCCTCTTGACCTGCGGGTTAAGACAAGTGGCCAGGAAAGGTAGCACGGCTGTCAGAGGCCAGGGGAGGGCAGCCAGGGCCCGGCCAGCTCACCTCGGCATGGTCAGCCACAATCACCAGCTCAACAATCTTGGTCTCTGTCACCACGTCCCGCCTCCACTGTGGACAAGAGGAAGGAGCATCAGGCACACCCACCAGTCACCACCCGCAGCCACGCCCACCTGGCCAGGCTGTGTCCACACCCACCCTGTGTGGTCAAAGCGAAGAGAGTGAAGAGTCCATTTTACAGAGAACCACTGAGAGCCTGGGAGGCCGGGGACTTGCCCAAGTGGACTAAGAATAGGTTATGAAGCTGGGAGTAGAGCCCTGGTTTTCTGGCTTCAAATTCTGTGCTTTTTCCAAATTAGGAAAAAAAAAAAAATAGCTGACACCATGAAATACTTAACATATGCCAGACAGATTGGAGTTCTAAGCATTTACATACATATATATATGTATGTAGGTTCATTTAATTTTCACAGTAATCCTATAAGGTAGGTAGTTCCATTATCCCCACTGAATAAATTGGGTTCTTACTGCTTGATGATCAGTAACTATGTATTTGCTATATCCAAGTGAGAGCTCTCTGTGTTTGGATCATAAGACAGATGAAGGGTTTGAGTCAAGTGCCTGCATCCAAATCCTGGAAATACCATGTATTAGTTGAATGGCCTTGACCAAGTCGCTTAACCTCTTAGAGCCAGTTTTCTCACTAAAACAGAGCTCTGGATAGCACCTATGCCCCAGGGTTGCTGGGGTGAGTGAAGGAGTTAATGTTTACACAGCGCCTGGTGCTGCAAAATCGCTCCGTGAGCAGGAGCTATCGTTACTATGAGCCAATAGTTCTGAGGGCCAGGGGGCCAACCCCGGGAACAACAGAAGCCCAGCCCTCCTGCCTTCCCTCCTCACCCGGTGAGTGTGACGCTGTCCCAGGGAGGGCTCCGGTAGAGCCTGAGGGAGCACAGATGTGGGCCATCTCAGGGCACAAGTGTGGCGTGGCAGGAGGAGGTCTTGGATCCGGGAGACAACTGGGGGACCCTGAAGGTCCCCTGGCCCCAGCTCCACAGAGTAGCTTCTCTCTGGGGACAGGATCACTAAGCCCCTAAGCAAAGATGCAGGAAGTCAGAAAGCTTACAAGCTCCATGCCTCGTTTACCCTCACTCTCTCCACCTTCATGGAATCGACCGCTTGTACCTGAGCCCGGAGCAGGTGCAGAGAGAGACCCAGGAGTGCGCGTGGCCATGCACTCTCCCCTCGTAGCAGCAGTTCTCCTACAGCAGAGAAGCATGAGTGCTGACCTGAAGGCCAGGCCAGATCTGAGCCAGGCGGCTAGCTTGTTGGCGAGGATATGCAGTGTCCTCCCAACCTCTAGGAATGCCACCTTCCAGTTGCCCCTTCCCTTAATCCCCTCAGGCCAGAAACAGGGCACAAGATGGCCTGACTCACCAGAGTATGTCCCTCACCGACCACCCGGGTGCCATCAGGCTGGTACCACACCAGAGTTGGGCGGCCTGAGACTAGCTCCCTGCGGAATGAAGAAAAAGGAGGGCAGGGTCAGCTGCCTCTTAGGACGGTGCAGTGACAGCTTGAGGGCTGGAGGTGGTAGAGGGGCGGCTGGAGGCCAGGCAATCCCCCTGACCTTCCTGCTTCCCCTCAAGTAGCAGAATATGATGGTTGGGCCATAGACTGGCTACAAACCCAGGCTATCTGGGTTCCAATCTAGTTTTTAGCACCCACCAGCTGTGTGACCTTGGGGGAGTTATTTAACCTCTCTGTGCCTTGACTTCTTCATCTATGAGGCCAATAATAATACAAACAGTATCTACTTTATAGACGTTGTTACGAAGATTTAGTGAGTTCAGGCTCTTAGTACGTAAGTACCACATCGTAGTACCACATCATAGATGCTATATGAGTTGTTAGTCGTGTTATTAGTAACATTACTGCTATCATTATTACCTATTCTGCAGCAGCTCCAGGATATGACTCTCACCATCCAATTCCAGTTTGATCCGCAAAGCCTCAGGCAGACTGGTCTGTGGGTACCAGAGGGCATGTCACCTCCCTGGCCCTGTCTGTAACTCCTATCTTCTCTAACCAGAAAACCTCAGGCCCTTAGGAGAGCACCGACGATTAGATCATTGGTGGGGGGATCCCGAGGGAGGGGCCAGGAAGCCCTGCCTGGCCTGGGGCATTGTTCTGGGGGGTTGTGTGGGGAGGTCAAGGAAGGTATCTGAGCCGCCCCTTCTCGGCTTCCTGCCCAGAGAGGAAGCATCATGGAGGGCCCAGTGCAGGCCCCAGCCCTTCCTCTGACTCAGCTTTAGAATTGGGAGGGGAGGGTATCTGGTGGGGCCCGACCCTCTCCAAGTCCCCCACTGAGAGAACCGACAACATGAGACCAAGAGAGCAAGTTTGGCCTCAGTGGAGATGGACGACTTGGGTGGGGCTGAGGCAGACAGATGTGTGTGTAGATGGGAGTAGGGGGGATAAGTGAAGCCAGGTGCTGGGGTGTGCAGGGAGAGGCGGCAGACCTGGGATGGCCATGCTGCTGTGGAGTCCACTCACCTGCTCTCAGCCTGTCTCTGTCTGGAGACACCTGACTACTCAGGGTGGTGGGGGGTGTGAATGTATTTCTTTGAGGGGAGAGAGAGGCTCACCTGAAGCGCCTCTGCTAGGCTGAGTGTGGGGTTGTCCTGAAGGATCTGGGGCTCCAGAGGTCCATTCTGGGCCCTCTCTGGCCTTGCCTGCATCTCCTCAGTGACACCTGCAGGGTTCCCAGGACACCCCAAAAGAGTGCTGAGAAAATCAGCGCCAGGCTGGAGGTGGCTGCTGCCCTCTGACCCACCTGGCTCCCAACCCATCAAGGCTCTTTTCTGCTTGAAGGACTCCTACATTGCATTCTGGGACTTAAAGGAGAATACTGGGGATGGGTGGGGGCTTCTCTCCAGTGTTTCCCTTTCATCCCACCAACCCATCCACAAGTTCCCAAAGAAGTTCAGCTTGCCCAGCCTGTTGTCCTTCCCTGTCCCCCTCAGACCAATCCCAGGTTCTCACAGGGACCCTCCCCCTGTTCCCACTCCCTCCCAACCCCCTCCTCCCCTGGAACGCCCCCTCTCAGGACTGGGCGAAGCCTTGTGGCCCAGTGCCCACTCACCCTCCCTTTCCTCACATCAGAGATGCCGGGAACGCCCATTTCTGGGTGAGCATTGCAAACACCCCCCTCCCTAAACACCCCTCATGCCCAGTTAGGCACACCCGCTCCCCACAGCCTCTGCTTCCTCCAGGAGTCCGCCCCCCGCCCCCAATAGTCCGCTCTCCTCCGGACACTCCACCCCCGCCTGCCCTCTCGGCCCCCAGCCCAAGACAGCAGCGGGAAGTGAAAGTTCCAAGGAGGAGTTGGTGTCCCAGCCTCTTTCCTGGCCAATTCTCCCATTCCTGGCTCCTCCCGGGCCCCCTCCCGCTCGGCGAGCTTTCTGGTGGGATCAGCACCAGGGTGAGGGGTGCCGGCGTCTTGGGCCTGGGATGAGGGGCCAGGAATTACCCTCTTCGCCAAACCCTAGGAGCCGTGCCTTCTCGGCGCCCTGGCACCGGGTGGAACGATCAGCTAGGCCCCAGAGGAGCGAAGACGTCAGTCCCGGGGAGCAGAGCCCCACTATCGCGATCCTGAGGGGGTGCTGGGCGAGGCCCCGCGGTGCCCAGTCCCGGAGCCTGAAAGTGTCCTCGGGGACCCTGCAGAGGATGACCGGCCCGGGGGCGCCGGCATCCCTCCACCTTCCCTCCCCACTCCATCTCCCCGTCGCCGGGTCCTCGGCCCAGAACATCAGACGAGGGCAGGCTGTGCTCTGAATGGGGTCTCTCGGGGTCTCCGACCGACCCCAGGACCCCAGGGCCTCCCGACTTCCCCGCGCGTCCTCCCAGGGCGACCCCCGGCCCACTTCTGGCCAGGCACTCACCTATATCTGGGAGCGGCCGGGAGGGCAATGGGCTGCCCGCGCCCAGGAGCCCCAGGGCCCAGAGCAGCGCCAGGCGCATGGCAGCGCCGCCCGGGGCCGGGCGAGGGCAGCAGGTGCTGGGCCGGGCGCCGAGAAGCCGCGGCTGCCGGGTCGGCTTCTCGCACCTCGCAGCCAGGCGCAGCCACAGGCCCCTCCCAGGCTCCTCCCACTCGGCCAGAGCCAGGCCCCGCCCTGAGGCCCCGCCCCTGGAAAGGCTCCACCCGCACAGTGCGCCGGGTCCCAAAGAAGTGTGGATCCAGCCCTTGACTGCGACTGCCGCACTGCTCACCCTGCTCTGCACAGCCACCTCAGGCTGCTGTGCAGGATGGGAGCCGAGGCCCTGTCCGACCGGTTTGGGAGTCGCGCCTCCACCTGGCCCTGGGTCAGGACGCCTTCGTAACAGCTTCACTGCTCTCCGCTCTCACGACCGCAGCCGGGCTTTGCCGGATCAGGTGGGCTGGTTCTCCCAACTGCCCAGCTCACCCTCCGGTACCGGACGCCTGCGAGGCGCGGGCAGCAGGAGTGTATGAAGCATTTATTAAACAGGAAGGAGCGGATGGGAGAGGGAGCAAGACGCCCCTTCACTCCGCGTAGGTAGCATCATCGTTGCTGTCGCTGTAGGCGGAGGAGGAGAGCTCCTCGCGGGGTGTGCAGACCGGGCACCGCTGCCGCATGTCATTCCAGCACGAGCGGCAGTACACTGCCTCGCAGTTCGGTGTAGGGCACACGTAGGACTCGGGCGTCTCGGGTGCTTGGCACACCACGCATCGGCGACGCAGCAAGGGGCGCAAGAGCGGGCAGCGGCGGTGCAGGATGTCAACCAGATGGCGGCGCTGTTGAGAGACAAGGCGGGTTTAGAGCCGGTTGGGCAGCAGGCGAGAAAGATGGGGAGCTGCAGAACAGCGCTTCTTTTTGGAGAAGCGCTTCTTATCTGAAGTCTCAAAACCTGACTATGCCCATATGTTTGAGGAAGCTGGATTTGGCAAAGAAGAGCCCTGGAGGGCAAGGGTTCTATGGAAGTCGGTCCTGGAGAGCCTCCCTCACTTCGTGATGGAGAGTGAGAAGATGCAGCCGGTAATAGCAACAACCATCATCACATATACTCTCCCGTAAATCGTAAATCGTCTTATTTGATTCTCACCGTGAGGCTGAGAAGTGAGTAGGGCAGATAAGACTATCACTACTGTGTTCTCCTACTCTACAGATGAGAAAGCTGAATCTCATAAATGTTAAATGACTCCCAAAGGCAGACTGAACAGTAAAACCTGTCTGGATCCAGGTACCCTGATTTCAAATCACAAGTCTGGCTCATTATGCTCCTTCTGTCTCCCAGCCTCTCTCCACACGTTTTCCAGGAATTCTCAGGCCACCTTATCAGGTCACTCTTTGCTCAAGAAACTCCAGGGGCCCCACTGCCTGCCAAGCAAAGGCAGGACTCCTGGCCTTGGCCTTCTGAGCCTTCCACAATCTGGTCCCTTTCTAGCCTCTGCTCCAACTTACCTCTCCCTGAACTTTACATGTTCTGTGCCAGTTTCTCCTTAGACTTCAAGCCCTGGCACTTGGTTGGCATTTCCTTTGGATTCTGAATCCTTGCACATTCTGCTTCCTCAACTGGGAATGAATGCCCTTCACATTTCCACCTGCCCATCAAAATCCAGTTAACTCCATGATTTGGTCATGGAATCACATTATGTTCATTTTGAGTGAGTTTCTTAGGAGATCTGGATCAAGATGATGGGCTAGAAGCACATGGAGCTCACCTCCTCCCATAGTATCAGTATGTTCATCAGACATTCATCCAGCCCGTACTGCATGTCATGGGAGTTGGGGAGGTCTAGGAGCTGGAGGGAAAATTTAAGCAAACATGGTCTCTCACTTTTATGAGCTTTTTTAGGGCTGATTAAATAAGAGTGGCTGCTCCTTGTGTTTTTAAATGATATTGGGCCCCGTACCAAGAAACTGTAAGTGAATTAATTCAATTCAAACAATAACTATGTAAGGCAGATCTCTTTTTAGCGGAAAAAACTGATGGCTTGGAGAGGTGATCATTTTCACACAATGACAACTAACACGTATATAGAACTTGCTATGTACCTGCACTGTGAACTCATTTAATCCTTACTACAAACAGATGGAGTAGTTAAGTCCATTTTACAGAAGGGAAAAACCAAGGCTCAGCATTTAAGTCAGTGGTCAAGATCACACAGTTGTCGCAGTAATAATGGGAGGGGCCAGGATTCAAACCTCAGCTCTCTAGGGATTTCCCTGGTGGTCCAGTGGCTAAGACTCCAAATGCAGGAGGCCTGGGTTCCACCCCTGGTCAGGGAACTAGATCCCACCTGCTGCAACTAAGAGTTCACATTCCGCAACTAAAGACGCTGCATGCCTCAACTAAGACCGGGCACAGCCAGATAAGTAAATATCTTTTTTAAAAAACGATATCTTTATATTAAAAAAAAAAACAAGCTCTCTGGCACCAGAGCCTCATAGCCAACCACCATTCTATCTATTACTGATCTCTAGTGAGCAGGCCTCATAGATTTGTCCAACCTCCCCATTCTGCAGAGGGAAAAACTGAGGTCCAGTGAAGACCATGGCCAAGGTTACAAAGCTCACTGAGGGCGTGTGGATTGGAGCCTGGTTCTGCGGACAGTGTGGCCTTTCTGTATACCACATCCCTCTTCATGAGGCCTCCCTGATCCCCAGCCCACCTGAGTCCCCTCACCTATGGCACCTCCTCACACCCGCCACACACCCCCCACCCCTCTGCTGGAACTGCACTGAGCTTCTATTCTGAAGTCCTCTCAGAAGAACCTGTGGCTTTGCCTTGGGCCCCTTGTTTCTGATGAACCCGTCTTGCTTTTCTTTGACCCGACTATATCAAATCTGATTCCTCCTTTTTGCCTGCTTCCCTATGGTCCAGGTGGCTCAGTTGGTAAAGAATCCACC
This sequence comes from Bos javanicus, assembly GCF_032452875.1. Classification (NCBI taxonomy): domain Eukaryota; kingdom Metazoa; phylum Chordata; class Mammalia; order Artiodactyla; family Bovidae; genus Bos; species Bos javanicus. The sequence goes on from NC_083870.1 coordinate 15,708,384, forward strand.
TGCAATGCAGGAGACCCCAGTTCGATTCCTGGGTCAGGAAAATTCCCTGGAGAAGGGATAGGTTACCCACTCCAGTATTCGTGGGCTTTCCTGGTGGCTCAGATAGTAAAGAATCCTCCTGCAATGCAGGAGACCTGGGTTTGATCCCTGGGTTGGGAAGATCCCCTGGAGGAGGGCATAGCAACCCATTCCAGTATTCTTGCCTCGAGAATTCCATGTATAGAGCAGCCTGGCAGGCTACAGTCCATGGAGTTGCAAAGAGTCGGACACAGCTGAGCGACTAAGCACATCACAGCCCTATGGTCCACTTAGGATCTCAGGCTAGGCTGAATACTGGGTGCAGATATGGACACAGCCTTGACCTCCAGGCACTGGATGACCAAGGCCTTTGCATGCATCCCATCAGAACTCACTGAGCATCAGTAGACTTGGGACCTTGGTAGGGGTTGGATGGACTAAGGGGAGATGCCCCCCCACTCCGGTTCTGAGACCCAGAGGCACAGGTCTGGACTTACGGGAGCCCTCTGCTGTCTTGCCCGCCTCACGATGGTAGCCCTCCTCAGCTGGGTGAAGGCTGCTCTCTTCCTTAAGAGATCGTTGTAGAGGAACAAGATCCGCTTCTTCTCTCTCTGGGGCCAAGGAGACAGCACAGAGGAGGAAGACATCCCCCAGGGTGGGGCCGATGGGGGGCTGGGTGCAGGCTGGTGTGTGCGCACCTGAGGGTGGGGAGGCTGGGGGGCACACCTTGGGGAAGTAGAAGGCTGCGATGACCCTCCGGAGCCGGTAGCCGAAAGCCTGGAGCAGACAGAGGCATGCTAGGAGGCCGCTCGGTAGAGCTGCTTTCAAATAGGCCCTGGTGTTCAGGGGCACGGGCTGGGGCAGGCAGGCTGCGGGAGGAGGCGGGCCTGTCAGGGGCATGGCCCGGACCGGCTGGCTGCAACTCTGCACTGAACTCCCCATGTTCATGGGGTGTGGGTTAGGTCTCTGATTACCCTGTTATCTTCCTGCCTGCCCCTCACCCTGCAGAGCTGTGTTGTCAGTATTGTAGCCATTAGGCCCAGGAAGCTATTTGTTCAACATGGCACAGATGTAGAAATTTTCCATCATGGCAGAAAGTTCTACTGAATGACATTGCTCCAGAGGGCTGGGACCTTGGGGGACCCTCTGGACTCCTCTGACCCAAACCTGTTATCCTCCAATCCTTCAAGCTTGACCTGATGTTTCCTACTCTGATTCTCTAATGCAAACACACCGACCCCCATTTCACCATAGCCAAGGCCCAGTCCCCTAACTCTTTGTCTTGGAAACACCCCGCCTGTCTCCTCTCCCCGGCCCCCAGCCATCAATTCCTCTGATCCAAACTTTCAGCATCACTCACGCATGTTGTTTGAGTCTACCACCATCTCAGAGGAGGTGTTCAGGGCTCCAATGGTATTCCGAAGAAGCCGGGCAAGCATGGAGTCTCCCCCGACTTTCACTTCCAGTTTATGACTGCCTGATGCCAGGATAGAGGTCGTGGTGTGTGGAGGGAGTGGGGGAGTCAGGAGAGAGTTGGAGTTAAGGGCAGGATGGGCACTGGGTGGAGGGGAGAGGTCAAGGCATAGCAATACTTCTCAACCGCACAGGACTTTCCATCCCTTCACTGATTACTAATGCCTCCTTTTGACAGATACAAAGGGGAGTGGAAACTGAGGCTCCCAGTGACAGCTGTCAAGTTGCAGGGCTGATATTTGACCCTAAGTGGGGCAGGTAGGGGCTGAGAAGCGAAGGAAATGACAGAACTAGGGACTTCCTTTGTGGTCCAGCTGCTAAGAGTCTGCCTTCCAGTGCAGGGTTCCATCCCTGGTTGAGGACCTAAGCTCCCACACGCCGTGAAGTAACTGAGCCTGAGAGCTACAGCTACTGAGCCCGTGCTCTGGAAGCCATGCGCCACAACTAGAGAGAAGCCCATGAGCCACAACTAAGACCTAACGCCGCCAAATAAAATAAATGTTTAAAAATTGGAAGAATTGGGGTGGGGTGGCTGCACAAGGGTGGGAGTTCTCCAGGGGGTTGTCTCCTTGGGCCTGGAGCCTGGAGTGGGGGCTGGGCTCACTGCGGAAGGAGTACTGCACGAAGGAGTGGTGGCGGATAGTGTCGAAGATGGAGTAGAGAGCCCAGTCCAGGCCACAGAGCAGCAGCAGCAGCAGCAGCACCGGCAGTGTCTCCACGAGCTCCCTTAACTGGCCAGGGGGCAGGAGGGGCGGAGCTGGGCAGTGCCGCTGGTCCAGGCCTGGGGCCTCCTCTGAGCCCCCTCTGCCCTCCACCCCTCAGATCCCTGCTCTAGTAGGATCTGGGGTCCTGCCCTCGTGCCATCCTCACCACGTTTCTCATTTCTGTGGCCTGGATCGTGGGGTCCCAGGGGAAGATGACGGTTTTCTTCTCGGCTTTGCGGAGTGGCAGCAGCGTCTGCTTGCCCTGGGAAAAACGTCCCCACGGTGAGAAACACTGAGCACCCTCTCCTCTTCCCTTCTGCCCTCCTGGAGCAGGAAGGCACCCAGGGAACGGGACAGGGCACTCCTGGGCAAGGCTGCGCACACTCACTAGCTTCTTCCTGCGTTCATCGATCTGACAGAAGTAGGTGCTGATATAGATGTTGTCAAAGCGGATGTCCCCGTTATAGCTGTCCATGTAGGAGAAGCACCTGTGGGTGAGGGTGTCTCCATCACCTCCAGGTTTACTCACCCCCAACCCTGGGCTTCCCTGCTGTGGTCAGTCAGCTGACCACCCAGCATGCACCAAGCACCGTCTATGTCCTAGGAGAAGGCCCTGCCCTGCCCTCCAGCACCCCCACAGTCCGGAGAAAAACACGCATGCACATTCTGCTGAGACATAACAAAGGTGAGGAGGGGAGGGGGGGCTGTGTAAGTGTGTGCCTGGGAGGTAGGGGAAGGTTTCCTAGGCATGGAACTTTCAGGAAGAATATCAAGCAGAGGAAACATTAGGAGCAAAGGAGGGAGACAAGGAAAATCCCTCAAGGATGCAGAAATCGCCCGATGCATTGACTCCCACGTCCATCTCGCATGCCCCTGCCTCTTGGCTGAGCCCTCAAAACATCTCCTGGGAGCTCACTTGAAGCAAAACTCATTTCAACCATCATTTCCCTTCTCCTCTGATACACCCCTGAGTAAAGCGATGTTTTCTGTGTGAGCGTGTGTGCACGCTCAAACCTAGCTTTTCTGTGTATCTCTCAAAGTCCCACATAATGCTTCAGTTTCCTGAGGAAAAATGTTAATTGTTGGAAATGTGTTTAAAACTGTAAAAGTACATTAAATAAGCTCTGTAAACTGTGAAACATGATTTCCAATGCTATTGGTTCTGGGACCCTGTAAAAATCTTTGCCTTTCAGATAGAAATGTCTATAAGTGCAAAGAAAGACTGTGAGCGCCCCCTTGTGGGAAGCACTACCACTGCTGGTCTGGGCCTGCGGAGCCGGGTCTCCTCCCCTCCCCGGCTCAGCCCCTCCAATGAGTGACCTCACCCAGGTTGAAAGCCTGGAAGTGGCTTTTGACTCTGTACCTCCTTCCTTCCCTCCGCAAGCTGGCTCTGCACCTTCCCCCACCTCCCTCCATTTCAGGCCAACTTCCTGCCACGCCCCCCACCCCCACCTCCATTCCAGCCTGGCTCCCTAACCTCTGACCCACCTTGGCCTCCCTGCCTCCAGGCTGCTCCAGTACGGCCTGCAACCTTGCCACTGGGGGGCAGTTCAGGACCCTCCTGCAGGGATTTCCAGACTGTTCTGACTATGCCCGGTCCTCAACCACAGCCTCTGCCTTCCACATCCCACAAATGCTGGATTCCTGACCCAAGAGAATACTTTTCCTCTTCTTGGCTGTGGCTCCCCATCTGCAGCCTTTTGAAGCTCAGTTATGGCCCTTTCAGCGGCACTTCCTCAGCTCCCATATCTGTCCATAGTACAGCCTTTGAATCATCTCTGTCTTGTGGACGCCTCTTCTACCTCCCCTCAACCATGAGCGTCTTGCGGGCAGAACCATGGCTCATTCATCTCTGTCCTCCCACAGGGCTCTGGACACACACATAAACACTCACTTGCAGTCTAGGCCCCACGGACAGGGGCAGAAGGAGCAAGAACCCCTGCGGCTGCCCTTGTCCAGCCCCTGCCCATCTCAGGCACATGGGGCTACAGACAGGAAACAGAGGGTCCAGAGGTCGGCAGGGAAGCAGAGTGAGGCCCAGCGCAGTCCAGCTGGACGCCAGGCTGGGTGGGGTTGAGGACTTTGGTCCAAATGGAGGGAAAGTAGCTGCCAACACAGCAGGCGGGAGAAAATGAAAGCAGAATTGGACGATAAAAATGGCACAAAGTCAGAGCCAAGGGGAATATGAAGGGCAAGAAAAAAAAAATCAAAAGTCAAAGCTAAAAGTTAAAAAAAAAAAAAAAAGAAGTCAGCGTCGGGATAAAGGCCGGAAGGAGGTAGATAAATGAAGACGGTCGCCCTTTTAAGGTGGTGGGAACATGGGGTAACGTTTCTTCTGACAAAATGTCCACATTTCCTTTAACTTTGTGTAAACAACGAACCCAGCTTTGTAAAAAGGCAAAGTCAAAGGCGAAGAGTGTTCAGATTCAGTCGAGGAGGGCTCTGCAGCCCCATTCCTGGGCCCTCCCTCAGGGCGAGGCCGGCGGGGAGGCTAGCTCCGAGCGGAGGTTAAGGACTCACGAGTGGAGGACCAGCAGGAAGGTGCAGGAGAGCAGCACGTGCAGCAGCCCCAGGGTCCGCTCGAGCTGGGCCTCCTGGCGCCTCACGTAGTCCCGCACCTCGGTGCTCACGTGTTTCCAGCTCGTGTTGAGGCCCAGCACCCCAGCCCGCCTCTCCTCCTGGTTGGACGGCACAGGCGTCACCTCAGAGGCCCAGACCCAGCTTCCCAGGCTGGCTGTGGCTTCTCCCCCCGGGGTGCTTCCCTCGTGCTCTCCTCCTCCCAGGAACTTCAGGGGGGCCTCTGCTTTCTGTTCACCGCCCTCCTTGACACCGTCTTGCTCCTTTGCACCTCTGTGAGCTGACACCCTCTCACACCTGGCTGCCCCTTCCCACAGGCTGGACACCACCGCCCCCCACCCCCGCCATGATCCAGTGCCTTAACCGCTCCCCCCCTCGCCCCCTCCCTCGCCAGCCACCTCTCCTGCGTCCTCGCCCCACTCTTCCTCGCATCCTGTGCGCTGTGGCCTCCTCCTCCCACTCCCTACCTCCCCCCACCTCACACTGCCCCTCTCTTACCTTGAGGTTAATAGTCGCTGAAAATTCCCCCTCCAGGCCATGAATAGATTGGTTGAGGGAGTCATAGGTCTGCCCAAAGTTGCCTTCCACTGGGATGCGACTGCGGCACCAAACTTCCATCACTGCTGGGCAGTGGGACCAGGTCAGGGGCCTCCCTGTGCCCGGCCTCCAGTCTTCCCTTTCCGTGATCCTCTGTGTTTTGTCTCTCTGCCCGTGACTTCTTTTCTTTCTTTTCATTTTTTGGTGCGACTTATGGAATCTCAGTTCCCAGGCCAGGGATTGAACCTTGGCTCTTGGCAGTGACAGCTTGAAGTCCTAATCGTTGGAGTCTTAACAACTGGACTAAAAGAGAATTCCCTGCCCATGGCTTTCTACCACCATGAGTTTTCCCCTTCTTCACTCCCCTTGAATTCTTTCCCCCATTTTTTTCACCTGTCTATAACCATACCAAACACTAATTATGATAGCCAACACTTAACAGAGCAGTTCCTCTGTGTGCTGGCTCCGTTAGCTGCTTTTCATGTATTATCTCCTTAAATCCTCAAGACCCCTAATGGGATAAGTACTATCATGATGCCCATCTTTCAGATGAAGAGACAAAGCAGGAACTTACCTGAGTCACAAATCTGGTCAGCTGGAGACGCTGGGCCCTAAGGATGCCGTGTCCTCAGAGCCCAAAGCCTCCCCTCCTGACTGCCTTCCTGCCCGACACCTTCCCAAGGTCCCCCAGGACTCAGATCCCTAGCCCTGGTGCTCCCCACCCTCCTGCCTCTGTGCTCACCCTTGGCAATGCTGCAGAAGAACTTGAACTTCATGGGCAGGCAGAGTAGGTGGTTGAGGAGGGGCACCCAGATGCGCTGCATACACACTCCATGCTTCTGGTCAAACCAGCGGCGGCAGCTGAACATGGCCTCGTTCACCACATCTGCAGGAAGGGCCAACGGGGGTCTGAGGTCCCCACACCCTGAGCCGACGCCCGGGCCCCTGCCCTGCCCAGGGACCCCCGCTCACAGGAGCAGCGCAGCTTAGTCTTCAGCTCATACGTCTTCTGTGTAGAGAGGTGGTGTCTGAAGGCTGAGGCAGCAGGGGCCTCCTCACCCGGGGCTGTCTCTGAGCCCTCGGCATCCTTGGGTGAGAATCCACTCTCACTGTTCACCTGGGCATCCAGTTCCTCAAAGGAGTTGGTGATGTTCTGGGTCTCAGCTTTCAGTGACTCTTTACTGCTCTGGGGTTGGAGGCAGGAAAGGGATCAGGCATGGTAACTTGGAGCTTCTGTGCCCGACAGCCTGTCTGTCCCCAGCATCCCAGGCTCGGGCTCTTACCTCCAGGTACAAGGAGCCGAGGCCTGGAGATGGGCTCTCATCTCAGATTCTTCACTGTTTGTAGGCCTTGGGAGCCCTCTCCCCTCCCCAGGTGCTGCTACTCCACTTACCTCCCAGGCTCCCAGCTCCTCCCAAGGCCTCCCATTCCAGATCCTTGCTAGTCAAGGAAGGTTCCCCAGGTCCTTGACTTTACCCCTCATCGCTACTCAGGCCACTGTGCCATCTGCACTATCCCAACTCCAAAGCCCCAAGGTCCTTGTCTCCCCAACTCCTCAACTTTCCAATTTTTCCAGATCCCAATCTTCAGTCTTCCAGTACCCTATTCCCTCATCCCCTGACCCTCAAAATTTCCCAACTCCTCAAGGTCCGGGCCCCCAGTTTCCTGACATTCTAGCTCAGCCGCCCAGAGCACTACCTACTTGGGTGTTTGGGAATGTGTGTGGGATGTGCCCCAGGGGCCAAGGGGTAGGAGCTCTTCTGCCATTTGGTGCCCAGAGACCAGGGCAATGCTTGGGAACAGTTCTGCCCAAATGCCAGTACCACTTGCCCTGTTGTGAAACTGTAAGTCCAAGGTCCCTGCTCTCAGCTCAGGTCATCTAGGCCCTGTGGGGAGAGGGACCCCGAGACCCTGCCCGTGTAGGGTCCTGACCAGCAAGTCCTTGAACACTGCCCGCAGCGGGGCTGTGGAGATACGCCAAGCTGTGCGGGTGTTGTTGATCTGCAGCTCCACCGTGCAGCCGAGCGATGCTATCACCGCGTTGAGGTTGTGCCGCAGGTTGGCCACTGGTCCTGAGGGAAGATGCCCTGGTAGATTACCTCCCTCTAGAGCCAATTAACTTTCTCCAGCCCATCCCGAGCTCCCACTCTGCGGGCGGTGACCACCTTCTAGAACTGTACATTGATGGGGCCCAGAAGCTGGTGAGAGGTCATCTCATTCAACCCCTGATTTTTTTTTTTTCCTTTTGTAAATGAAAGAGGCTCAGAGACTCAGAGGAACTCTCTTAGGGGACACACAAGTCAGAATAGCTGGGATTAGACCCCCCACTCTTTGTTCTTCACCAAGCCTGGCTCTCAATGGATAGCCCACCCAGAGTCACTGCTTCAGTGTCACTAACTGGTACCCAGGGGCACACACTCACCCTCATAGATGGCGGCCAAGGCATATCCCAGTACAAAGAGCCTGCCCTCTTTGCCCAGCATCTTGGGTATTAGCAGAAGGCTGGCACAGCGAATGTGAGGCGAGGTCCCCCAGCCTATAACCCCCAAGCCTGCCAGGAGAGCCCAGGAAGTGGTGAGGCAGAGTAAGAAAGCTGCCTCCCCCACCAAGTTTAGCAGAGGACCCACCTCCCACAGCTCTTTTCTAGAACCGTCACTGTACTGCCCTTGGAAGGGCTTGGAGAGGAGGCCAGAGATTGAAAAGCCAGGGTCAGTGATTGACTTGGTGCGTATGTGAGTGTGCGTATTTGTGTTAGGGAAGGGGGCCAACATTTTCCCTTTCCAGGCTGGACTCACAGGTACCCTAGGTACTGAGGGGGCAGAGAGAGCAAGAGGTGAATTCTGGAAACAGGTGTTGGTGCTCAGAGCAGTCGGAAGAGAGGTCATAGCCACCTCGATATCCCTGCGCTCTGACACCTACAGCTCTGTCCCTAATTTTAGCCTTCGGTCATGTACCTCCTGGTGTGTTTCAGCAGCTTCACATGTGTCTCCCTGTGGTCTCTGCAGCGAGACAGTGAGCTCCTTGAAGCTCATAATCCAGGGAGAGAGACAGACGGGTAAACAGATGACTACAACGCCAAGTGCACAGGGAGGTGCTTATGGAGAGCTGTGGGAGCCCAGGAGGGGGCAGGCGTTTCTGCGGGGAGGGGTGGGGCTGGGAAGGCTGGACAAAGGCGCGAGGTGACAGCTGGGCCTGGGCGATGAGTAAGTGTTGTGAGGCATTCCAGGCCAAAGGAGTAGCATAAACTGGTCAGGGAGCCCAGAAGATTCCTGTGTGGATGGAGTGTTCTCCCAAAGATGGCCAAGGCAGACCCCTAGTCCGTACCCTTCTCTCCATCTGCTCTGGCCTCACGGAGTCCCCAGCATCTCTCCTGGGAGCTGCCTCGTCCCTTACTTCCTCTCTTGCTAACCTAGATTTCAATTTTCTTGAGGCAGCCAGAGTGATCTTACAAAAACAAAAATCGGATCCTGTTCCCCGCTCTGCCTGAAACCGTGCAATGACTTCCCATCTCTGCTTGGGATCAAATCCGGACTCCTCTAACACCATCACCAGACTCTCATGGTCTGGCCCCTTCCCACCTTCAGAGGTGACCTCATCCTATTCAGCCCTTCGCCCACCGCGTCCGCCCACACTGGCCATGTTGCTGTTTCTGGAACTTGCCGAGCTCGCGTGTCCGCCCGGGTCTTTGCCCTGGCTGTTCCCCTGCCAGGAGCTCTCCTCCCCTAGCCTTCACCTGGCGGCTCTACCTTGCCATACAGGTTTGCTGCAAACCCCGTCAGCTGCCACCTCATGGTTTGTTCTCCCTTCTTCCTTGCTAACACAACTTGGGTTTTGTTTCGGGGCAATGGCCTGTCCCTACCCTGGCCCCTGGGGGTAAATCTGGATCCGTCTAACCCAAGCATGCTATAGTAGGGCATCGAAAGGGAGGTGATTCTGTGGTCTTGGCCTTTTGGCCAAACTGAGGACGACAGTGGACAAATAGTCGCCCTACTTTCTGAGGGTGATTGTTGACTGAGGGCTGCTCTACCTTCTAAAGAGAGCCTCATGGAGTTTGCTATCTGGGCATTCCCCAAAGAGCAAAAGAGGTGTCTCACCCCTCTACCCCAACCAGCCTAGACAAAGACAGGGCCAGAAATCGGAATTATCTGGAAGTGGAGGGAAGTGGTTAGAGCAGGCAGACATAGGGGAGGATGGGTGTTCACTTCCCCATGGCACGTGACAGACTCCGAGAGCACCCTTCTGAGGCTGGTGTTGCAAGAAGGGGAACCTGGCTGACCCCTCCCAACTGGACACCCGCTGAGCTGCAGAGACTGGCACGGCCACCCCAGGGCTGCCCCAGAGCACAGAAAGGGAAGAGCGTTCATGGAGGAGGCCAACAGGGCCTCCCAGGAGTACGGGGGAAGCAGGCACATGGAGCGTGGTACTTCTCATCATGACAGGGGAAGGGTGACTTCAAGAGGTCCTGTGTTCCCTGTTTGGGAGGGCAAGGACGTTTCCTTTGGGACAAGCATACATATGGAGGGCATGTTAAGTCGCCTCCGTCATCCAGACTCTTTGCGACCCCATGGACTGTAGCCCGCCAGGCTCCTCTGTCCATGGTATTCTGCAGGCATGAATACTGGAGTGGGTTGCCATGCCCTCCTTCAAGGGATCTTCCCAACCCAGGGATCGAAACTGCATCTCTTATGTCTCCTGCGCTGGCAAGTGGGTTCTTTACCACCAGCGCCACCTGGGAAATAGAGAGGGCAGCAAGCCTCAAAGCCATCTGTGGGGGTCCCATCTCAGAGGGCTGCCTGTTTAGGGGGAGACATCCAAAAATAAGAGTCTGCAGGTAGCCTGTAGGAACTACAGGGAGCTTCGTTCAAGGTCAGTCAAAGAGAACTGCCCTCAGCAGGAAACCGGGCCCCACGCAGTCCACACAGAGCCTCCAGCCAGACCATGAACAGGGCCCCCTGAGACGACCAGGGTGTGAGGGAGTGCTGCACAGAGGCGGGGGAATTCTAACAGTATCGATGACTTCAGACTTTTGTCCCTTTTCCTCTAATTCTTCTAATCCCCTTTCTGACATCAGAAGAGCCAGAAAGGGAAGGAAGTGGAGAAAAAAAGTGAGTGAGCAGGCTGTGCCTCTTGTCCGCCGCAGGACCCCACTCCACGGATCAGGCCTGCGCTTCGGGGCAAGGGCGTGGTCAGAAGGGAAGATGTTTGAGAACGACGTGAGATTGAAATCTTGACGTAGAATGTACTGGACTGGACCTTTTAAGCCCCGAAAATAGTCATAATTACTGAAGCAAGACTAGATCTTCTAGATTTAAATCACAGAAAGCTAAGGGTCTGTGTGAGAGGTCATCAGTGGGGAGAAATGTGGGAAAACAGCGGTCAGAGAGAAAGTAGTTTCCTGTTGGACTACATCGAGGCGGCTGATTCAGTGAGCTGGGGACGATGCCACGTCCGTGCCCCTTGCCTGGGAGAGGGTTAGAAAGGACACATGCTGCACTTTGGACCAAAGAGGTGTGGGGGAAGTCGGCTGGGGGGTTACAGGAAGCTCTTTGTTCTTATAGGAGACACGAAGAAGGAATGCACTGGTCTTTTGAGATTGTCACGTGGGGACGTGGCGTCCGGATTTGCTGCAGCCATTTTGTGACCTGAAGAGAAATGATCTACAGGCCAAAAATGGCAGAGAAAAAAGTCAAAAGGAAGCTTGGTTCTTGGTGGGTTTACTGAGCTGCCGAACTATCCAAATTCCCAAACTACTCTACGTTGAAACTTGTTAAATGAGATGTTAAATTTCCTCGATGGTTAAACCACTTTTAGGCGGGTTTTCTGTTCCTGTGGCTCAACATGTCCTGATGCAAGGCCTCCCTTCACGTCACCTTCTCTCAGAAGCCCTCCCTGACTACTCTCCAGCTAGTTCCCAATCCCTTTCTATCACATTCCCCTGGTTTACATTTTTCATACCACTTGGAACCATCCAAAATGCTCTTGTCTATTTCTTCATTTATTGTCTAACTCTTCCCGCTAGAATGTAAACTTGAAAGAGAGTGTAAACTCAGAAAAAACTGGGTGTGTCGTGGGGAATAGTTAAAAGGAATTAAGAGGTACAAGCCTCCAGTTATATAACAAATAAGTCAGAGATATATAACAAGGAATTTGGTCAATAGGAAATATGACCAATATTTTATAATAACTTTAAATGGAGTATAATCTATAAGGATACGGAATCAAAAGGTTGTACACCTGGAACTAATATAACATTTCAAATTAACTGTATTTCAATTAAAAGCAACATGTTCAATAATATTGTAAAAACTTTGTACAGGGAAAGATGGTTCTTAGACTTATTGTGGTGATCATTTTATAATGTATGCAAGTGTCAAATCACTATATCGTATGCCTGAAATTAACATAATATTGTACATCAACTATATGTCAATTAAAAAAGAAATCATTATAAATTTATAGCAGTCACTGCACATACATATATAGACACACATGTATGCACTATATACCATAATGTATGTATGTGTATGTAATGCATGTTATATATATTATAAACTCTATGGGTCTAAAATTTAAAAAGTGAGCTGAGTGCTTGTCAACCTTGTTCACTGCTGAATGAATCCTCAGCAGGTGCTTAGTTAGTGCTAAATGAATGAGTGAATGAATGAATTGAATTTATCAGAAGCAGCAGGAAACAAGATCAGAGAGGTCAGGAGAGATGGGGATTATGAATGGTTTTGGGGTTTATCATGGGAGTTAATCTCTGGAGGAGGAAATGGCAACCCACTCCAGTATTCTTGCCTGGAGAATCCCATGGACAGAGAAGCCTGGCAGGCTACAGTCTGCGGGGTTGTGAAGAGTTGGACATGACTGATCACACACATAGGGGTTAATAGGGAGTCCCTCAGACTGGGGAGACTCTTGCGGGCAAGGACTGTGTCTTCTGTGGACTGGGGCCTCTTCCCTCTGATCTCCCCTCAAAACCCAAGATGAGGCTGAAATTACAAGGGACACTTAGGAACAGAAGAAACAAGAGGAGATTCCTTCCTGGGCACCCAGGGCTGTACCGTATCCCTGCTCTTAGCCCAGCACTAACCCACCAAGCTGTATAACGTCACCATCTTCTGATCTTCATAGATGTTCATAGGGTTCACCAGAAGCTGAAAGAGACCTAAAGATACAGGGTTCAGCCAAAGGTCAAAAGGTGCGCCCCACCTCTGACCTCTGTTCTGTACTCACCTATGGCCAGGAGCCCGCCGGTGCCTGCCCCCAGCAGGAAAGCGCTGACGGGAAACTCACCTGGCTGGCGCCATAGGAATTGGTTACAGGATCTGGGCAGCCCCCAGTTCAGGAACCCCTGCACCGCTGAGGGGTCAAACGGTTTAGCCCAGCAGGGCCAACATACCACTCTTCTGGCTGGGACATGGTTCATTAGGATTAGGGGTGGCAGACAGGTGGAGGATGGGGGAACTTGGATAAGGGTGGCCGGGCCGCGAGGGACCCTGGGGAAGTGGGGCAGACACGAGGGAGAGAAGAAAGGGCTAGGCCAGCGGAGGGCGCTGGAGGAGAGGGGTGGAGGCTGTGGGCCCCCAAAGTGGGGGAGGGGCAGGAGTCCTGGAGGAGAGACTGGGTGAGAGGAGTGGGGGCCAGGAGTTGCTTCAAGTCACTGGGAAGTGTCGGGGTCTCTGGTGACTGACTCACTGGTGTGGGGTAGTTTCCTTTGCCCTTTTGCTCGATTCTGATGAGGTCTAATGGCCATGAGTCTGCTATGGGGAAGTCTCTCTCATTCCAGAAAGCTCCTCGAGGATGTCTTTGGATCAGAGGTTCGGCTTCTGTCTCCTCTGCCTCACCCACAGCTTGTCTGAGGGCTGTGTCTTTTAATTCCTCAGCTGTGAAATGCGGAGATTAGAGACCTTACCTATCCCTTTGCAACTAGATAAAGAATTCTAAGACATACACGGCAAAAGCCCTCCGGAACCTTAGAATATGGTGAGAAATTCTAGGGCCTTTAAAGAGCCACAGAACCTGGTGGGCCTCACCTGGAGACAGGCAAACATTTAGTCTCCTCAGCCATGTCCAAGGTCACGAAGGATGCTGTGCAGCCCTTGGAGGCAGAGGAGCCGAGCGTGGCGCGGGCTGTGGTCCGCAGCACGGGGGGCTTTATCCTGGGCTTGTCCCTGGCCACAGCCTATGGGCTGCTGGAGCTGCTGGTGGAAGGGCATAGCCCCTGGGGCTGCCTGGTGGGCACCTTCACTTTGGCCGCCTTCCTTAGTCTGGGCATGGGATTCTCCCGCCAGGTCCGGGTCACTGTCCTTTTGCTGCTGCCCCAGGCCTTCTCCAGTGAGTTTGGCGCCCAGTGCAGGGGGTGGGCCCAGTGGAGGGCCTGGGGCAGGAGGGATCTTGCGGGAGAGGGAGGTTGAGGGAAGCCCTGCTGCCTTCTGTACGGCGCTTGTACATGCTGCCATGGGCAAGGCTGCTGGCTTGGTTCCCACGGTGCTCTCTCCCCAGAGCAGGGCCGGACACTGCTGTTGGTGGCTGCCTTTGGGTTGGTGTTGCAAGGGCCTTGTGCCAACACCCTGCGCAACTTCACCCAGGCCAGTGAGGCTGTGGCCTGTGGGGCAGAACTGGCCCTGAACCAGACCGCCAAAGTGCTGGAGAGGGCCAAGCAGCCCCTCGTCAGTAAGGCCACCCACCTCCATGGGCCCCCGCACTCCCCTCCGCCTGCGCGTTCACAGTCCTCTGGCTCCATTCCTCTCTGTTGGTCCTGGGCCTTAACTTCAAAGCATCCAGCAGGACCCCCTGACCCTCGCTCTCTGGCCCACTCCACTGCCAGATGGATTATCTCCCAGACCCCAGCATCTGGACAGCTCCCCTGCTCCACTCCCTACTCCAGGGTAATGGTTAGAACCAGCCTCTAGAGGAGGAGACCCAACCGGACCCCTGCCCCTGCCTCTCAGGTGCTCTGAACAAGATTAAAGCCATTGCCCAGAGAGCCAAGCAGGTGGCTGACCGGGTCCGAAAGTTCTTCCGGTCAATCATGGATGGCGTGAAGCACGTAGGTCAGCACGTTAGCATGTCTGTTTTGGGGGGCCAGGATTTACCCAGTCTCCTTACCCTCACCCCTGTCCAGGACTTCTTGGGCCCTGCCAGAGTGCTAACTAGACCCCACTGGATAAAGCACAGCCCGGCCCCTGACCACAGGCCTTTCCGGCCCCGGGTGCTGCCCTGGTGTTCCCCCCAACCCCCCTGAGAAGATGCTGCAGGACTCCTGGGTACCAGCCCCGTAGCCGTTCCCAGCCAGGGCCCTGCGGAACGTGTGGTATTGGCTCCTGCACATCGGCGATGTGTGCAACTCGGAGCTGGGCAACCCCTACTTGAAGTGTGCTCGGGTCTTTGATGACGCCAAGGACAGCTGCATGAAGGTCATACCACAAGCCTACCACCTGTGCTTCGTGCTCATGCCCTTCAAGCTGATGCTCTGTGGACTTGCCAGTGGTGAGAGAATGTGGACTTACTGGTGGGAATGGGGGCCCGGCAAATGTAGGGGTCAGCTGGGTGAGCGGGCCCAGGTGAGCAGTAGTGTAGTCGTAGCGTGTATGTGTTTAGTCGTGTCTGATTCTTTGCGACTCCATGGACTGTAGCCCACCAGGCTCCTCAGTCCATGGGATTTCCCAGGCAAGAATACTGGAGTGGGTTGCCATTTCCTCCTCCAGGGGATCTTCCTGATCCAGGGATCAAATCCACATCTCCTGCTTTGGCAGGCAAATTCTTTACCACTGAGCCACCTGGGAAGCCCCCTTCCAGGGGACTAATGAGGGGCAATAAATATGGGGCCAACAAGGATGTTGGGTGCCATGCAGGATTAGGGAGCAGGTAGGGGGAAAACCAGTGTGGAGGGTGGGGTAGTAAGCAGAAGCCAACAGGTTTTGAGCTGATGTGGAGGCCAGCAGGAACAGTGAAAATTTGGGAGGCCCTGTGAGAGCAAGGTCTCTGGAGATTGGAGAGACAGGCTGCGTCTCCTTGCCCCTGCTGACACTCAGTCTTGGCTCTCAGTGGTCCAGGTGTTCTGCATCATCCCTGGCTATATCCAGACCTTCCTGCGAGAGACCATGAGTACCCGTGAGTGATCCCCGCCTAGCCCTACTCATGCGGTGCTCCCCGGAGGCCTCCCTCCCTCATATCAGCATGTGCCAACCCAGGAGTGCTCCCAGTCCACAGATGAGAATTCAGGGAAAGACCTCCAGAGGTTACCCAGGCCAATGTCCACGTTGTACAGATTAGGAAATTGGGGCCCAGTGAAGAGAGGGTGCTTCATTAAAGCCTGACTTGAGAGCAGGAGCTGGGGAGAGAAGCAGGGCCCCCTGTTCCTTGTGAAGGCAGAAGCCTGGTGCTAAGCGTGCATCGGCCATGGCATAGACTGTGGAGGCTCTGTCCCCTCCTCAGTCCACTGTAGGTCCGCACACTGGGGGTTTGTAGCTGACCTGGGAGCCATGGGACCCCTGGGCTGGCCAGGCCCCTCCAGGGTGCAGCCCTGCCCCCTTGTAACTCTCCTTGCTCACATCTCCCCTGGACACGGGGCCTCAGCTGTGAGGAATTTGATTAACCGAGTGCGTCAAGAGTTTGAGTTCAACATGACAGCCACCCATTACTTCTCTGTGGATCTCAACGCCTCTCGGAGCCTGTCCCAGGTAGCTCTGGACCTCCAGGAAGCCGTCAGCATGAAGCTGTACCGCGTCCGAGAGGCCTTGGCTCTGATGGGCTACACCACACCTCTGCTGCTCCTGCTTCTTTACCTCCAGTGAGGCGCTGGAGGGCCCCGCCAATGCAGGGGTGGGAGAGAGGGCTGTTGGGGGCCAGCTTGTCCCCATGGCATCCTGGGAGGCTGGAGCTCGTGGGCAGGGGTGAGAGTTGGGAGGGTGGTGGCCTGGGATGTCTGGTTGGGGCTGCTGAGGGGCCTCACGTGTGTCCCACCAGAGCCCTGTATTACCGGTACGGTTACCTGAACTGGGACAGTTTCAACAACGTCTACATCACCAGCCGATTCCTGCGCATGGAGGCTGTCCGCTCCAGGGCAGGACTGCCCACGGTGCTGCCGCTCACCGCCCATGAGGCCAGACACTACATCCAGCCAGGCAAGGGCCCTGAGGACCCGGAGATAGGGTCCCTCCAACCCCACTGCTCTGCCCAGAAGTGCTGGGCACAGGCCTGGCTCAGGGCAGGGCCAGAGATGGGGGACGACAGAGAAAAAGAAAATTTCAGGCTTGGGAGGTGGGGGAGACACAACCCTATCCTTGGGAAGCCTCAACCTAAAAGGGGGGGATGTCTCAGAGCATGCAAACAAAGAGAAGAGGGGCAGGTAATGCTTCTGGTAGCACCCCGGATGTCAAGACAGAGGGAAGGATAGGTGGAGAGTGGATGTGGAGCAAGGGAAGTGAAGCTGGGGAGGCTTTTGGAGGTGGTGAGCAAGAATGTGCATGCGTGCTGATATGGAGGTGAAGCAGCCAGCAGGAGGTGGGGAGCAGTGCTGTCTCTGAAGTGGGGGGCGGGGAACCACATAAGGGTATCAGGGATGCCTTAGAAGTGGGGATTCCTGGAGACTGAAAACTGGCCACCAGGTCAAGGTGGAGATACTAGGTGTGTATCTCGAGCCACAGAGGCCCTGCCCAGGAAGGGTGCTTCCTTCCCACTCTTGCACAGGGGTCCTCACAGCTTCCGCATCTTCCAGGTGAGCAGACATGACCCAGTCTGATGAGGGGCAGGAGCTGCCTCCAGGAGGGAGGTCTCTCTAGGAGCTAGGGTCTGGTGGGAAGGAGAATTGCGGAGAGTCCTCCTGACCAGCCCTCCCCCATGCAGGCTCCATCTTCTTGTCCCGGTGGGAGCAGATTTTTTGCATCCTGGCAATCTTCCACCTTGCCCGGCACCTCCTCCTCGTGCTGTTCCTGGTCTTCCTGGACTATGCCGTCTTCTGGGTCCTGGACCTGGCTCGGTACCACCTGCAGGGGGAGGTTGTGGCCCGAAGTGAGTGCCCAAATTTCCCTAGCTTCCTTAGTCCTGGGGGATGGCCTGAATGTCCCCCTGTCGCTGCTACTTACCAGCCGATGACATTGCCCGTCCTCCAACCCCATCCTCTGGTAACCCCTGTGCCCAGTTCAAGATTACACCATAACACAGTAGAGGAAAACACAAGCTCTAAAGTCAGACTGGCCTGGGGTTAAATCTCAGCAGTGTCCTTTACTAGATGGTGACCTTGAGCAGTTTGCTCAACCTCCCGGACCTTCAGTTGCCTCATCTGAACCATGGGACAGTAATGGAAGCAGCTTCTCTGGGTGGCTCTACATAGATGAGACCACATGTGTGAGTGCCTGGTGGACCTTGGATTGACAGCATGCCATAAACCACAGAACAGAGTTAATCTAATCCTTTATACCAGAGGCCCAACAGAAAAAGTAAAAAAAAAAAACAAAAACTCGAAACGATCGATAAAGCCCTTAGTTCAATACCTGCTACACAGTCAGTGCTTAACAAATGCTTTACTTTTGAAAAAATTTTAAAAATTTGATTGAAGTACAGTTGACGTACAGTGTTTTAATTTCTGCTGTACATCAAAGAGATTCAGTTATATGTAAATATATTTCTATTCCTTTTCATATTCTTTTCTATTATGATTTATCACAGGATACTGACTACAGCTCCCTGTGCCACACAGTAGGACCTTATTTATCCATCTTATATATAACAGCTTGCATCTGCCAATCCCACACTCCCAAACCTTCCCTCTCCCAACAAATGCTTTAAAATAAACGTTTCTGGGTGGTCATGGAGTCTGGGCATGGACCCATAGGCTATCAAGGTCATTTCAGATCTGGTGGCCTGAGAAGGCAGACCACGTAGGTACCAGTGCCAGCCAGTTCTGGACCACGGAGCCAGGCCTAGTTTCCAAGAGCTGATGCCGGGGCCTGGAGCACCATGAGGGGAGCCTGGGGGTGCCTGGGGGTCCCTGGGGGGCTTCTGGTGGAGCCTGGGGGCCATCTCTATGCTTTGCACCATCCACCTGCCACCCTCCAGAAGATGTGGTCTTTTGTGCATGGTGGAGTGGGCAGCTTCGAAGAACATCCCTCACACAGGGTCTCGCTGCCCAGGCCCTGTGTTCATGTCCATAACTGTGGAAGGCACTGGCTCCACGGGGAAGATTTACCGCGACCTAGTATCGGCATTCGATGTCCTCCAGCAAGGCAACATCACCGTCCTGTCCCGACGCTGCCAGCTGCATCCCTCAGAGCCCAACTCCACTGGTTACATAGTCATCGGTATCCACACCTCCGAGGGTACTGGGGGGACAGACAGTTCAGGGCATGAGGGGCACAGCCCGCTGAGGGTGAGTGTGGCTGGCACCTGGTGCCCCCCAGCGGCAGCTTACTGGGTCTGCTGTGCCCCCAGGCGTCATGTATGGCCTTTGCTTCTTTGTCACTTTGTTCGGCAACCATGTCAGTCGGCTGCGGCGGCTCATCTGTGCCTCCTACTACCCATCTCGGGAGCAGGTGAGGGGCCAAGGCCAGCTCCTGCTCCCCCTCAAGGGGGCTAAGCTCCTGGCTGGCTGTCTTGGTTTGGGGGAGTTCAGAAGCCTTCTGCAGCCCAGCTCTCTCCCTCTGGTTGAACCCCAAAGCAAATGACCTGGACCACAGAAGGGAGAAATGGTGCCTCTTGAGATAAAGCTTGCTTCCAAAGATTAGTTAAAACCCTGGGGAAGGGGACTTCCCTGGTGGCCCAGTGGCTCAGACTCCATGTTCCCAACTCAGGAGGCCCAGGTTTGATTCCTGGTCAGGGAACTAGACCCCACATGCCAAAACTAAGGATCTGGTGCAGCCAAATAAACAAATTAACAACAAAACAAATAAAAACCCTGGGGGACAGGAGCCATGCTGGTGTTGAGGTGGGAATGAAAACCTGCCATTTGTTTACTTACTCATGACTCATTGAGCACCTACTGTATGCTGGTCACCATGCCGGTCACCATGCCGGCGGCTTCAGGGATGCAGAGATGAACCAGACACAGTCTCGAGGCAGGTTTTAACAAAACAGTTACAATGGAAAAAGTATTTTTAGGAAATTCCCTGGCCATCCAGTGATTAGGACTCCGAGCTCCCACTGCAGGGGGTGACAGGGTGAGGGTGCAATCCCTGGTTGGAGAATTAAGACCCCACAAACCTTGGAGCACAGCCAAAAAAAAAAAGAGAAAGAAAAAAGTGTTTTTATTAAGGGATAAATAAACTGCTATGGAAACCCAGAGGAGGGGATGGGTGCGTCCACCTAGGGAAGCCCTGAAGTCTTCCCCCAGGAAGGGGCATTGAGCCAAGCCTACAAGGAGTCATAGGAAATGGAGAGAAGGTAAAGGTAAGGGGTGGGGTGAGTGCAGAGGGCATTCCAGGCAGACAGGATCAAGGGGACCCCATCCTTGACTTCCCCTCCACCAGGAGAGGATCTCCTACCTCTACAATGTACTTCTGAGCCGCCGAACCAAGCTGCTGGCTGCCCTGCAACGATCAGTGAGGAGACGGGCAGCTGACCACAGCCACATGAGCATCCTCCTAGTGCTGGCCGGACGGTAAGCCCACTGTCTTTCCTTATAAGAAGTGGAGTGAGAGGGAGTAGAAAAAGAACCAGACGTCAGAACGGATCACTGTCCTTCCTAGGTGTCCAGAGATTTGGTTGAAGAGGGTGCTCATTCATGAATGGATTGGGGATGAGACTCTGTAGGGGTGGGGAGTCAAAGGAGGAGGAGGACAGGAAGAAGGGAGGTTCTTGCTATAGTTGGAGGCATGGAGGTTAGACTGTAGGGAGACCTACCTTTGATTTGGAGGGTGATACGGAATGAAGCAGGGCAAAGACTAATAGAGTTTTGCCAAGAAAATGCACTGGTCATAACAAACACCCTCTTCCAACAACACAAGAGAAGACTCTATACATGGACATCACCGATGGTCAACACTGAAATCAGATTGATGATATTCTTTGCAGCCAAAGATGGAGAAGCTCTATACAGCCAGCAAAAACAAGACCAGGAGCTGACTGTGGCTCAGACCATGAACTCCTTACTGCCAAATTCAGACTTAAATTGAAGAAAGTAGGGAAAACCACTAGACCATTCAGGTATGACCTAAATCAAATCCCTTATGATTATACAGTGGAAGTGAGAAATAGATTTAAGGGACTAGATCTGATAGATAGAGTGCCTGATGAACTATGGAATGAGGTTCGTGACATTGTACAGGAGACAGGGATCAAGACCATCCCCATGGAAAAGAAATGCAAAAAAGCAAAATGGCTGTCTGGGGAGGCCTTACAAATAGCTGTGAAAAGAAGAGAAGTGAAAAGCAAAGGAGAAAAGGAAAGATATAAGCATCTGAATGCAGAGTTCCAAAGAATAGCAAGAAGAGATAAGAAAGCCTTCTTCAGCGATCAATGCAAAAAAATTGAGGGAAACAACAGAATGGGAAAGACTAGAGATCTCTTCAATAAAATTAGAGATACCAAGGGAACATTTCATGCAAAGATGGGCTCGATAAAGGACAGAAATGGTATGGACCTAACAGAAGCAGAAGACATTAAGAAGAGATGGCAAGAATACACAGAAGAACTGTACAAAAAAGATCTTCACGACCCAGATAATCACAATGGTGTGATCACTGACCTAGAGCCAGACATCCTGGAATGTGAAGTCAAGTGGGCCTTAGAAAGCATCACTATGAACAAAGCTAGTGGAGGTGATGGAATTCCAGTTGAGCTCTTTCAAATCCTGAAAGATGATGCTGTGAAAGTGCTGCACTCAATATGCCAGCAAATTTGGAAAACTCAGCAGTGGCCACAGGACTGGAAAAGGTCAGTTTTCATTCCAATTCCAAGGAAAAGCAATGCCAAAGAATGCTCAAACTACCGCACAATTGCACTCATCTCACACGCTAGTAAAGTAATGCTCAAAATTCTCCAAGCCAGGCTTCAGCAATATGTGAACCGTGAACTTCCTGATGTTCAAGCTGGTTTTAGAAAAGGCAGAAGAACCAGAGATCAAATTGCCAACATCTGCTGGATCATGGAAAAAGCAAGAGAGTTCCAGAAAAACATCTATTTCTGCTTTATTGACTATGCCAAAGCCTTTGATTGTGTGGATCACAATCAACTGTGGAAAATTCTGAAAGAGATGGGAATACCAGACCACCTGACCTGCCTCTTGAGAAATTTGTATGCAGGTCAGGAAGCAACAGTTAGAACTGGACATGGAACAACAGACTGGTTTCAAATAGGAAAAGGAGTTCGTCAAGGCTGTATATTGTCACCCTGTTTATTTAACTTATATGCAGAGTACATCATGAGAAACGCTGGACTGGAAGAAGCACAAGCTGGAATCAAGATTGCCAGGAGAAATATCAGTAACCTCAGATATGCGGATGACACCACCCTTATCGCATAAAGTGAAGAGGAACTCAAAAGCCTCTTGATGAAAGTGAAAGTGGAGAGTGAAAAAGTTGGCTTAAAGCTCAACATTCAGAAAACGAAGATCATGGCATCCAGTCTCATCACTTCATGGGAAATAGATGGGGAAACAGTGGAAACAGTGTCAGACTTTATTTTTGGGGGCTCCAAAACCACTGCAGATGGTGACTGCAGCCATGAAATTAAAAAACGCTTACTCCTTGGAAGGAAAGTTATGACCAACCTAGATAGCATATTCAAAAGCAGAGACATTACTTTGCCAACAAAGATCCGTCTAGTCAAGGCTTTGGTTTTTCCAGTGGTCATGTATGGATGTGAGAGTTGGACTGTGAAGAAGGCTGAGTGCCAAAGAATTGATGCTTTTGAACTGTGGTGTTGGAGAAGACTCCTGAGAGTCCCTTGGACTGCAAGGAGATCCAACCAGTCCATTCTGAAGGAGATTAGCCCTGGGATTTCTTTGGAAGGAATGATGCTAAAGCTGAAACTCCAGTACTTTGGCCACCTCATGCGAAGAGTTGACTCATTGGAAAAGACTGATGCTGGGAGGGATTGGGGGCAGGAGGAGAAGGGGACGACAGAGGATGAGATGGCTGGATGGCATCACCCACTCGATGGACGTGAGTCTGAGTGAACTCCGGGAGTTGGTGATGGACAGGGAGGCCTGGCGTGCTGCGATTCATGTGTTGCAAAGAGTTGTGTTGCAAAGAGTCGGACACAACTGAGTGACTGAACTGAACTGAACTGGAGAGGATGAGGGTTAGTTAGGCTGGCTGGGCTGGCCTGCTTTTTAAAAAATTAATTTAAAAAGTGTAACATAGTTGATTTACAATTATGTGTTAATTTCTGCTGTATTATATAGCAAAGTGATTTAGCCATCCACACATATACACTCTTTTTTAAAAAAATTATTTTTTGTTATGGTTTATCACAGAATATAGAATAAGGTTCCCTGTGTTATACAGTAGGGCTTTGTTATTTACCATTCTATATATACTAGTTTGCATCTGCAAACCCAAAATTCCCACTCCATCTCTGCATTTCCCCCTCCCCTTGCAACCACAAGTCTGTTCTCCATGTCTGTGAGTCTGTTTCCCCATGTCTGTGAGTCTCTTCCTCCATGTCTGTGAGTCTCTTCCTCCATGTCTGTGAGTCTGTTTCCCCATGTCTGTGAGTCTGTTCCTCCATGTCTGTGAGTCTGTTCCTCCATGTCTTTGAGTCTGTTTCCCCATGTCTGTGAGTCTGTTCCTCCATGTCTGTGAGTCTGTTTCATTAAAGTTCATCTGTGTCATATTTTAGATTCCACAAATAAGCGTTATCATATAGTATTTATCTTTCTGGTGTGAGAATTTGGTATGAGAATCTTCAGGTCCATCCATGTTGCTGCAAGTGGCATTATTTCGTCCTTTTCCTGGCTGAGTAGTACTCCACAGTACACATGCGCCACATCTTTATCCGTTCATCTGTCCATGGATGTTTAGGTTCCTTCCACGTCTTGGCTGTTGCATATAGTGCTGCTGTGAGCATAGGGGTGCATGTATCTTTTTGAATTATATTTTTGCCCAGATATATTGAGCTGACCTGCTTAGTGTCTGGGACCCTTCTCCTCAGGTGTTCCTGCCTGGTTCCATTTATCAGCTACTTCAGCCAGCATCAGACCTACTGCCTGGGCTGCGGGCAGCCACAGGACGAGGGAGACACAGAGAATTCGGTGGCCTGCGGTACCCCAGGCTGCAGAGGTGAGAGTTCCGGGGAGGATGCCTCTGCTGGGGCTCTCAGCATTTGTGACAGTCAGCTTTTATAACTTCTGTACCTCACCTTTTGTACCCCTCCCTTCCTTATGACGCATGTCCTCATTTACACAGAACCCTCAGGTAGCTCATTTTCTCTGTGTGCCTTAATCCTCCAGTGCAAGTAGAATTCCTATGCAAGTGGTATTGCAGCACTTCCCCAGAGTGCATGGTTTGATGAATGGTCTCCCCCTTGGGTGGAGTTGGGGAGGCAAGGGCTGAAAGCTCTGGAGCACAGTGCTGGGGTTGGGGTAGGGGAACAAGTTCAATTCCTTCCCTCCTGGCCTCCTCCAGGTCTCTTCTGTCTCACCTGCTTCCGTCTCCTGGGCAACACCTGCTCCGTGTGTGCATCTCCCCTCTCCTACCAGGAGGAGCTGGATCTAGAGCTGTGAGTCTCAGGCGACATGGGGTGGCTGGAGACTGTGGGAGCAGTGGGAGTGGCCACCCCTCCTGCAGGACCTCTGTAGGCTACTGAGATGGGAGGCTTCTCCAGGGACTCCAGTGACGAGGAGGGCCCCCGCCTATGGCTGGCTGCCGCCCACCGAAAGGGTCCTGAGCAGGAGGCGCTACTGCGGCAGCAGCTCCAGGAAGCGCTGGGCAGGACCCTCTCACGGGATTCCATGTCGGAATCCAGGTGAGCGGAAAACTTCAGGAGTGGGGGCTGGGAGGCCTAAGCACGTTCAGTCACATTTATCAAGGGTTTCTTGGGTGCCTGGCGCTCTGCTAGAGCTGGAGATATAAAAGGGGTGGTGGGGGGAGGTTTGCCCCATGCCTGCTGTGTCAGCACCCCTGCTCCGGGGTGAGTGGGGGAGAGTGACATCAAGTAGATAAGGGACAATGTAGACAGCGCCCCAAATGAGGAGTGAACCAGGCTCTGGGAAGCACAGAGGACTGAACACCCAGTTTGGGATGGAGGCTTCACGAAAGAAGTCAAAAAAATTGGTGGGCTTGATTTTCACTCACAGAGAGCCAAGTATATCAAATGCTGTGAGATTATCAAGTAGGATGAAGCCTGGAAGCCAGAGGGTTTGTTAGGCTGAGGAGTGCAAGAGAACATTCCAGGGGGAGGCTTGTGTGAGTCTGGAGAATATGGCACACTTAGAGGTGGGGGGAGGGTCAGGGAGAGGTGTATTTGTGGCTGGGTGGAGACAGCAGAGCATACTGGGAGATGAGGTTGGCCATCAAGGCAGGGAGAGGTGGGAGAGGGCCTCAGTTTACCATCTGAAGGTCCTCAGTCAGAAAGTGATGTATTTGTATTTGTCTTTGGGGACAATAAGCTAAGAAGGCAGAGTGGAGGCAGGGTGGGAGCAGGGAGACCAGAGAGGAGGCTGTCTTAGCTCAGGAAAAGTTGGTGATGGCCTCAGGATTGAGGTGCTGAGAATGACAGGGAGCTTGTGTTTGGAACTGGGTAGTGTTAGGGCAAGAGGAGAAACAGGTTCTGCAGAAACAATGGCCCAGTTCTAGACCTTTCTGGTATCTGTAGGGAATCCACTGGGAATGCCCAGGGGACAGTTAGAAAAGGGCAGGGCTCTGGGCCAGAGGTATCTTTTGGGGGGTTGTTGACTTGGAGACTGAGAGAGATGAGCTGGATCACCCTGGTGGAGGGCAGGGCAGCAGAGGAGGGGGCAGGGACAGGACCCTGAGGGGCTCCATCACAAACCAAGGAGGGGAGAGACTCAAGAACAGAGAGCCAAGCAGATCCAATGCTGTGAGATGATCAAGTAGGATGAAGCCTAAAGACTGGCCATTGAATTTGGTGGTCGAGAGATTCTTGGAGTGGCTTGTGGGACTATTTCTCATGGTGTGGGGAAGGCCAAAACCAGTCCTCGTGGGTTGAGGTGGGTGACTAGTAGAGAAGACTCAGAAACAGGGTACTTGGCTCTGTGTCACTGTTGCAAGAAGTTTGGGAATTCTTTTTTTTTTTTTTAATATAACTGCTATAGTTTAAAAAAGGAAGCTTGATGGTAAAGAGGGGAGAGTTAGCTTCATAGAACAAGAGAGTAGCTTGAAGGGAACCTAAAAGACTTTTCTTTATCCAAGAAAAAGCTTGTTCTTTACCCAAGTATGGGGAGATTTGAGGATTTCAGAGATGAAAAAAGTGTTGAAGAGTGAGAGATGCCGGAGAGATGGGATCTAGGGCCAGGTGAACAGGGTGGCCTCAAATAGGACCGGGCTCGCCCGAGGCAGGAGGGGAGAGGGCATGTTCCTCCCAGCAGAGCTGAGCCTGCTCCAGTCTGGTGGCCTTGCTTTTCTCAGGGTGAGGGGGTGGGGGTGGGGACTGGGGGTGGGGATAGGAGGCATGCACACCTGCTGAAACAGTAAAGAATGGGGTTGGGAGTGGAATAAAGGTTTCAAGGAGTGGGTGGTGGAGGTTGAAATGCCTGCCTTGGGGAGTGTGCAAAGGAGCCAACTGGGGAGGTTAAGAGATTTCCAGGGAGCGTTAAAGGCTCAGATGAAGTTGAAAATCATCACGTGTAATGAGACTCCAGCATGCTAGGTTACGTGGGTTTCCCCAGCAAATGTGGTAGCCATGAATGGGCTTCCAGGGTTAAAGGCTTTTTCTGGGCAGGTCAGGAGATGACGGGGTGAGAATTGGGGTGTTTTAGTCAGAGTATCTAAGATGACTGGGGAAGAGAAAGGGGTTGAGACCCCAGTGGGCAGCCCAAGGTCCATGTGTTGCTGGGGTGTTAAAGCAGAGGCCAGGAAGGATGCAGACAATGGGCCAGGCCCAGGAAGAATCCAGGGGCTAAATCCAGAGAGTAGCCAAGATTGAGGGTGATGTCCGAGTAGGAGCAGAGAGGAAGGTCATTATGGCCAAGGAGGTTGAGGATTGGAAGTGTCTGGAATGTTGTGTTGGAAGACTGTGCCCACCAGCGAGAAAGCAGCTGGGCCACAAGAGCGGCTCAAGTCTGGTACCAGCACCCTGGATGCGTATGGCAGGATGTCAGCAGGGCCTGGGGAGATAGGCACAGCCCGGGAGTGTAGCTTCCACGGCAGCCAGGGGCTTTGCAATACGCCACAGGCAGGCCAAGTCTGAGAAAGACAAGTAACCTCCACTTGGGAGGACTGAAGAGAAAACTGTCCAGTGGTCACATTCCAGTGTGAATGGGGCACCGGAAGTTAGTAATGAATTCAGAGGCTGAAGGGGAAGGAAAGTTTTATTTTGAGCGGTTCCAGAGGGCTCAATGAAGTTAAAAGCTGGGCAGCCAGGGAGGTACACTACAGCCTTGAGTGAGTATTATTTCCGAGGTCACTACTGGTTCTGCCCTTGCAAAGCACATGACCTTGGGCACATCATTGCCCACTCATCTCTGAGCCTAAAGTCAGAAGATATCTACAGACACACGCTGGCTTGCCTTGGAGGGGCCTGTGAGAGCCGCAGTGGCTGGAAGATAACAGGAGCCAAATCTGAATAGACAGGGCAGGTGCAGGAGGCAGGAAGTCACCTGTGAAAACAGAATCCTGGTGACTGGGCCACCCTCTTCCTCTCCTTACTAGTGACCTGGATGAGGAGAAGGGGCTTCGGGAGAGAAGGCACAGGTAGCCACTCCAACCTGAGGCCCCATCTGTCAGCAGCCCCCTCAGCCCCACTGACCACCTCAGAAATCCTCTGCCCTCAAAGCAGTCCCATCTCTCATTTCCCTCTCCTCCCCATCCCTCCCACCAACCTCCAAAATAAAGAAACCAAAGGTGGACACAAGCGTGAATCTTAAATTATTATTATTTCTTCCTGTCGCTTACACCCAAGGTGGGGGGCAAGGGAAGGGGAGGGGACAGGAGAGGGGGGACCGCCTCCCCCCTTAAGGCACTGAGTGGAGAAGCCGCAAGGGGGGGGGGAGGCCACACTGTCCTCACTCCCCAGGGCTGGGCCCCCCATCACCTGAAATGCAAAGAGGAGGCCCAGAGCAACCCGGCCTCCCCCTACCCCAATATATTACATCATCACTTTTTAAATAGAGACAAGGACTGGTCCCGCTACCCCCTCCCTGTGACCCCCCCCACTATTGGGGGTACCTGGGCAGCTGTGCAAATGGGCATGGGGGTGCATGGGAGGGAGAGCACCGGGCCCCTGAACCTGCCCCTTTTAAGGAGGGGGGGACCGCCAGGCCAGGGAGGGGAAATAGTGCAAGGCAGAGCCCAGGCCCGAGCGGGGTCCAGCACCCAGCGAGGAAGGGGGGGAGATACCCCCACCCCCAGCAGAATTGGGTAGTTAAAAATCTGAAACTAGATTTCAACAAGACCAACAGAAAAGGCTATGTACAGAACGGGGGTGGATTCAATCCTAAGGGAAGAGTGAGGGAATTATTCTCCCCACCCCAACAGGGAGCCCTGGCAGGCAAGGGTCTGAGGGGAGGACTCCTTTCCCACAGGGCCGCAGCCCACTTTCCCTGGGGGCGGGCGAGCAGTTCGGCGCCCCGGCCTTGGCAAGGGGGCGCGGCTCAGCCGCTGGAGTGGTGGAGGTGGAGAAGGCGGCTCCCTGGCAGTGGCCGCCAGGGGCGCTCGCCCGCGCAGGGCACAGCCGCCAGATGGCGCCGGCCGGCCCGTTCTCCGCCAGGCTCCCCCCCAGCCCCTCACCCGGTCCCACACCCAGCACCGCGCCAGCCCGGGGGCGGCGTGAGTCAGGGGCGGCAGCGGCGGTGGTGGCGCTCGCACCTGGGCGGGGAGGAGGTGGGGAGGAGAAGAGGGTAGGACACCGCCCGGCCCGCCCTGCCCTCTGGCCCCGGGGAGGGAGCGGCGGGAACAAGACATTCCCTGCCCGGGGACGCGGGAGGGGAGGGCAGGGGAGGAGAACCGGCAGCGGCTCCCCTGGCTGGGCGGGGCCCTCCCGCTGCCCCCAGGGGCGGGCGAGCCAATCAGGCCACCCCGCCCCCTTCTCCAGGACCCCATGACTCAGCGCTGGGAGAAGGGCGGAGGGGGACTGGGATGGCTCCTTCCTTTCAGGCCCAGTCCCCGTCTTTCAAGCTTTTACCTTGCTTTCCCCCACTTACCCATCCTTTGCCGCCCCCCTTTGCGTAATTCACTGCCAGGAAAAGGGAACAGAAACCAGGAAGGAGGGGTCTCGAAAGGGAGGGGCAGTCCTTCACCCCCTTACACAGCCAAAACCCCAAGGGGCATGGGGGCGGGGCAAGGCTTTGGTCCCAAGCCCCCCACCCCCTAGAAACCCGCATAGCCGAAGAGGGACCCCACAAATCAGAAATACATTATTGCTTCTACTCCCCAGGAGCAGCTGGGGACAGGGACCCCACCTTTACAATGG
The DNA here is from genome assembly GCF_032452875.1 of Bos javanicus. Taxonomy (NCBI): domain Eukaryota; kingdom Metazoa; phylum Chordata; class Mammalia; order Artiodactyla; family Bovidae; genus Bos; species Bos javanicus. The sequence continues at coordinate 15,737,222 of NC_083870.1, forward strand.
AGCTGTAAATATATACATAATATCATATGTATCACTCCTTGGGAGAGCACCCCAATCTGGGGAGACTCTGCCCCAAAACCTTCTCGGCTTGGAACTGGAATGAGGGCTCTGAGGGAAGGAGCCTATTTCCGATGCCAGGGAGACTCAGTGCCTGAACCCCCAGCGCCGTCTCTGCTGTATACATGCCCACTGCTTGGCATGGGCCGTCCCGGTCCCCGTGCTGCTCCAGCTCGGCCACTCGTCCCTCTTTAAGAGGTGTCCATGGCACCTTCAGCCTGAGGTGTGGTGGGTGCCCCCTCCTCCTCGTCGTCATCAGGGGGCCCTGGGGTGGAGTCTGGGGGCCCAGTAGGGGCGGACGTCTCCCAGAATCGAGGCAGAGACAGGCGGAAGGTGTCCAAGTGACCGTTGGAGAGGTCGAGGCCAGCAGGGGACGAGGTGGCGGCGGAGGGCGGGGGGTAGTGAGGGGGCGCATCGTCCTTGCGGCGCCGCCGGGTGCGCACCTCCAGGCAGTTCTGGCCCTTGAGGTGGCGCTGCAGGTGGTCCTCCTTGGCGAAAGCCTTGTGGCACAGGTGGCACTCGTAGGGCCGGTCCCCTGTGTGCAGGTGCATGTGGTTCTTGAGGTCGTAGCTGTGCAGGAAGCGGGCTGGGCAGTGCGAGCACGAGTAGGGGCGCTCTCCGGTGTGCTTCCGCATGTGGATCTTCAGCTTGTCATTCCTGGCACAGGCAGGGGTGCGGGGGAAGGGAGCCGGTCAGGAGGGGATCCCTGGATCGTCTGGGCCAGGTTCCCTGGCCTCGTCCACTCCCGTCCCCTAGCGCTCCTTTCCCTATTTCTGCTCCGGGAGACCCTTGCTGACTTAGCCCCAGGTTAACCACCTGCCTCCAGCACAGTCAGATCTCTAAGGTCCCAGATCCACCTTCCTTGACTTTCTTTCTCCTGGTCTCTCGCCTCAGCCTGGGGACCACCCCACAGTCCCTCCAGGATCCTCTCCCTCCACACCCCGGGTCTCACAATCCCTTTCTCCCCTGCGCACCGCCCCCCCACATGGCCCCTGCTGGGCCTCCTCCCCATGGTGCTCACCGGGTGAAACGGACGCCGCAGACTTCACAGGCGAAGGGCTTCTCACCCGTATGGGTCCTCATGTGGCGTGGCAGTTTGCCCGCCCCATGGATGATCTTGTGGCAGACTGGGCACTCCTGGGGCATCTGAGAGCGGCGTTTGCGCACTAGCTTGTCCTGGCTGTCCAGGCCTGGAGGCAGGGTGTCCTGGTGCAGGGAACTGAGGTAGGCCATCAGGTCGGGATCGATGGCATCCTCGTCTGAGCCCAGCTCCTCTGGGGACAGTGGGGGCCCGCCGCCCTGTGCTAGCCCATAGGGCGGGGGGTACACCAGCTCCTCCTCTTCTTCCTCACCCTCGCAGGCCTCGTAGCTCAGGGGCCCCTCGGGGGGTGAGGCAGCCCCTGTGGAAGGGCTGTAGCTGTCTCCCAGCCCGCTGCCCACTCTGCCCGCCTCCTCCTCCTCCTCGTAGGTGAAGGGATGGGTGGGCACTGTGGGCACCTCGGGCACCAGGTGGTTGGCCCGGGCCCCCTTGGTCTGCAGGAAAGCTTTGCGGGGCTTTCGGCTGCGGCGGGCAACAGGCCGAGGAGGCGGCGGCGGCGGCGGTGGGAGGGGTGCCTGTGGAGGGCTGTCGTCACCGTTGGGGACTCCCGAAGCTGAGGCGGTGGCTGTACAGGCGAAGGCTTCCAGGTACTGGCGCGCGCGCTCACAGTCGTCCTCGTCCGGGCTGGGCGCCTCTAGTCCACTGCCCTGCAGAATCTCCATGCAGGCCGCAATGACACAGGGAATCTCCAGTAGCCGTGCAGCCTGCAGTACGGCTGGCATGTTGGCGCTGCTGGTGGTCAGGGTGGCTGTGTAGGCAAACTCGAGCAGGGCACCCAGTGCCTCCGGCCCCACGAAGTCCAACTCGCACACGCCGGCCCCTACACCCCCAGCAGCTGTCCCACCGCCCCCAGCACCCGAGAGTGCACCCCCACCACCCTCGGTGAAGAGCTTCTTGAAGTAGTGGCTGCAGGCAGCCAGCACAGCCCGGTGGGTGCGGTACTCCAGGCCCTGCGTCCGGATGGTGAGGTCACAGAGGTGGCCCAGCTGGCGCTGCTCATTGAGGCAGCTCAGGAGCTCACTGCTGTGGTCTGGGAATGGAATCCCGATCAGGTCATCCTCAGGGCTCCCCATCTTCTCCTGCGGAGCGAAGGAGAAGGGGAGGTTAGGAGCGCTCAGCCCTGCCAGGGCGCCCAGAGACAAAATACCAGCACTGGCCATGAGCATAGGCCCTTCAAGTACTTTACACCCATTTCATCTTCCATGACCTTCTAAAGTAACAATTATCCATTTCACAGGCAGGAACCTGTGATGTGACTTTCTATGTGAAGTGTGGAACAGGTTCAAAGCCAGGCGGCGGGCCGAGCCCTGGTCCTAACCACTGTGCAGCGTTCTGCCTCAGTGAGCACGGGCGCTCTGCCTTTCTGGCCTTTCCTGGAGACCCATCTGCTTCACCTGCCCCGTTCCCATCCCTTTGGAAGAAGCACTGGTCTGGGAGAAAGGATGCCTGTGTTTTGGTTCAGGCTTCATGAAGAACTGGCTGAAGGACTCCGGGTGCCTCTCGCAGCCAGCCTCAGGCATCTGAAAAGTGGGGTGACAGTCTCTGTGATGGAACCTCCTCTCAGCCCAGACGCCAATGAGAGAGTTCAGATTCACATTGGGCCAAGGTCTGTTCAAGGCAAGGTCAGGTGCTTTAGCTCACATTATCTCCCTAAAACATTTGGTGTACTATAAAACACTATGCAAACCTGGGAGGTGGCTCCCCAGGACCCGACTTTCTTCCCCACCCACTAAAAGTTCATCTCCCCTTCTAGATCTCCCCCTTGTAGAGGCCAAAAGGGAAACACAGCTCCCAGCATACCTTCCCCCACATCCTCCCCTCCCCCATGGGGCCAAGGAGCAGCCACCCTTTGCTGGGGTGTCGCTGGCGCTGGCGCGGGTGCTTCCTGCCCCGCACCGATAAGCATCGTCCCCGCCCCTCCCCCCTGCCAATAGGCCAAGTTCCAGCCCTACCCCTCCTCCACCGGGCTGCCACCGCCAGCTCTCCCTCTCCATTCCTGGCCAGGCAGGAGAGCCCCCTTCTCCGGAAGACCTTCTTCCACCCTCTGTGCTAGCCTTTCCAAGACACAGCCACAGAAGGCACAGCATTTCGGCAGTCCCAAGGCTGGTGAAGGGAGGCGGCTAGCAGAGTGAGTCTGGCCTGGAAGTGAGGGGATCAGCTTCTAATCCTGGCTCTGCTACTATCTTGCTGAATGACCTTGGCCAAGTCATTTCTCTCTATGCTTCTGTCTCCTCATGGTACACAAGGAGCGGGTGGGGATGAAAGCTGCAGGGGCTCAGCCCTTCCACCCTGACATTTGGTGGTCTAGAGCAACTGGAGACAGAGTTGAGGCCTGGAAAGAGCTGGGCTCTGGAGTCATCCAGGCTTGAGTTTGAATCCTCACTCTGCGGCTGATTAGCTCTGTGATCCTTAAACAAGTTGTTTAATCTCTGAACCTTCTTTTCTGTCTATAACATGGGATAACTCCACCTGACTCCTAGGGCTGTGGTGAAGGTTAAATGAGCCCGTGGGTGGCACAACGCCTAACACATAGTAGGGGCTCAATAAAAGTTTTGGCCTTGGGAGGGAGAAACCAAGCCTCACCCGGAGGCAGACTCCACTAGACAGATGGTCTCTGCTGGGAGAAAGGTCTGTCTCCCTCCGTCAAATCACCCAGGGGGAGTCTGGTTACTACTAGCTACATGACCTTGAACCAGTCACTTTCTTTCCCGTTTCCTCATCTGCAAAATTAAAGGCTGACCCGGATGATCCGTAGGGCAAGTCTCACTGACAGTTTGCCAGTGTCTTCTCTGTCATTCCCAACAACCGCTCAGTCTCGGCCACTGATGGGGAAGGGTTTTGAGGGGGTCGGAGGAGTCGAGGGCTACAGGTTTCCTTTTGAGGACACGAAGAACTGCATCGTCTCTGCCTGCCTCCCAGTCTTCCCTATAGCATTCGGATGCCTGCGTGGAAGCCTTGAGTGAGCAGCACCCATGTGCTGGCTCATAAGCTACAGTCAGACACCCTCAGATAGCCCACCCCTTCCCACCTTAAGTCCCCAAATCACTTCTCTCCCTGGGGGCCAAGCAGTCTGGGAGCACTCCCAGTTTCCTTGGGTTTTCCTACCTGTACTTTACAAATAGTACAAGTGGCAAATGGCCCCAGGACTTAGGAACAAACAAAACCAGGTGGGCAGCAGCAGTGGCCACTCAAGTAGCAGTGGGCACCCTCCCGAGCCCAAGTGAATCCTGTCCCTCCTGAGGGGGATGGGTGGGGCTGTCCTCGCTGTCCATTGGCCCAGAGCTGTGCACCCACAGGCACGTGGCTCACCCTGTCCCTCTCCCTTCTTCCCTCCACACCCCACCCATTCCCGCTGCTTAAGCCCGCCTCCCTTCTCCCACCCCAGGGCCATCTCCGTGGCAACTTGGTGTGGCGGGGTTGCTGATTGGCTGACCCTGCTGTCAGGTCACAGGCTCAGGCTGGTTCACGATGCAGATCACAAGGGGCTTGGGCAAGGGTAGGTGTTTAACCCGTAGGGCCTAACTCCAAAGCCCACCGCCATGCGGTAGCAATGAAGGGACAGAGAGGCAGAGGACCCATTTGGGAAGGGGAGGTGTTCCTATGGGTCTCTAGCTTCTGGGAAACTCCCCTAGCCCTTACCCAGGGCTCTGGCACCCATGCTGACTTAGGTGCCACCTGGAGCTAGGCTGGTGCCAACCAGGCCAAGGGGGCACTCCAGGCCCCATCATCTGGGAGGGATTGATGGGGAGGAACTCCCCCCTTCTTTCTGCCAGGGTGGGGCACTGATGCCAGGGTGCCCACCCCAACTTGGGCACCCTTCCCACCTCTGTATCCCAGAGGGCCCAGCCCCCCGACGCCCATGAGGACAGCCCATCCCCACCCAGCCTGGCATGCCCCCTCTTGCTAAGACCTTGTGGGCATGGGTGTGTGTGGTGGTTGGTGGGGGGGCAGCTGTGCCAGGGAGCCAGGCAAGGTCTGTTTGCCTGGTAGGGGGAAGAACTAGGGGCCCCGCCCCATCTCTCCCCCCTTTCCCGTCACCCCCCCCAGGCTCCCCTCACTGTCAGGCCGGCTAGACCGGCCAAGCCGGTGGGCAGCTCTCTTGAAACTGGGCCCTGAGTCAAGCTTGCCCCATCTTTGGTGGGGGGAAGACTTTGGGGATAGAACAGTATGGGAGGGGGCAAAGGTGGGAGCCCCTATCACCTACCCCTCAGTGCCCGAAGGCACCTCCCAAGGTGTGTCCACCACCAAGAAACCAAAAGGTAGAGGGCACTGGCCCTGGCACGGGAAGGAAAAGGAGGCTGAAAGTCTTTCCAGGTGCTGACCTCAGGCAGTGTCCAGTGAAGGGCTAGGGGAATACCAGGGCCAACACTGCCGGCTTGAGCCAGCTGAAGAGCTGGGATACGAGGCCCTGAATGGGGCAGCTGAGTAAAGCTGGCCCCCCTTCCCCACACCCTGGGGATTAGGGGAGTGAGGCTTAGTGTGGGGGGCAGCAGGCGGAAACAGGATTAGCGGCGGAGAAAATAGATATGGGCCTGAGACTCAGGCACACAGAGCCCCCCCTCCTTAGGCTCAAAGGCCCCCACCTCCGGGCTCTGCCAGAGAGCCCGAGAGGGACCTGGCCAGCTTCTCCAGGTGTAGCAGCTTGGGGTGAGGATGAGGGCCAGGCTGTGATGCCTCCTGCCAGGGTGATGGAGAGGCCTGACGCTCTTCCCACCTTGGCTGGCCACCCTTCCCCCTTACTTCTTTCTCCTTTCTCCCCCCCAACCCCCACCCCAACTCCAGCCTCAGGTTCTCTTCCTGTTTTTTTGGAGCGAAGTTTGCACGAAGCCAGGGCTTTGGCCTGTGGCTGGACCAAGGGTGGGGGTGGGGAAATAGGACAGCCAGTCCAAAGTCCTCAGGGACCCAGGAATCCTAGCTCCCCAGCTTCTTCCACCCTTTCTTAGGGCCTCTGGGGCCCAGGGGCTGAAGCCATCTGGACTGCCCAGTTGGAAAGGCGGGGTGAGAGGTGGAGGTGAATCCCCTGGAGGACTGGAAGGGCTTCGAAGGAGAGGCCCTTGGCCCAGGATGCCCCAGACATGCATGGAGCCTTTCGCTCCCCACCCAGCCCCTCCAAGCTAGTACATGCCTTCCCCATCCCCCATATGTCGCTTCCCCCTCCTAACCTCACCACCCCCAGCACTCACACTTCCTGGGGGCCGAGGCGGGGAAGAGAGACCGCAAGCCACGAAGGGGGAAGGAGGCAAGGGGAGTTGGTTGCTTCCCGGTGCTGTGGGGGTTAAGCCTCTCCTCCCTCAAAATCTCCAATTCCTGGTGCTTCAGCTCTTGACAGGAGGGAGACCTCAGTGCTCCCCTACACTTTCTTTCCATGACACCTGCCCTAGTCCACAGCCTCTGAGATCGCATCAGGGGAAATCTGAGGAAGATAAAAGATGGCGGGGGAAGGAATGGGGCAACTCCACCTTCCCTAGTCTTCCCCTCTTTTCCTTTGGGGACCCCTGCCCTCAGCCCCTCTCCACTCTTGGCCCCTTGCCTTGGCCTCTTCCTGTCTCCTTCCTGCCTTCTCGGACCCTTGTCTCCCCTCTCCGCGACTCATCCTTTGCTTTCCTCCCTTCAGCCCTTGCAAGCCTCCTGCTTCCTCTCTCTCTACTGCGTCCTTAAGTCCCTAGGTCTCCAAGGAACCATCCCTACCTCTCCTTTCTTTTGGCTTTTGGTTCTTTCACTCAGGCCTCTCCCACTTCCTCCATTTCGCCCTACTCCAAGCATCTCTTCTCTTCTCCCCAGGCCGATGGATGGATGCGGGTGGAGAGGGGCAGAGGAATTAAATTAAGAAACCGGGCCTGCCCTCCAAGGCCTGGTCTTGCGATGAGATGGTTGCATTTAGGCACCCACGACCCCATTCTGGATGAAGCACAGGATCAAAATCGGGGGGAACATTCGGCGAAGATGGGTGGGGGGTGTACAGTGAGAGCGGATGTGGGGTAGGGTGGGGGGACAGCCTAGGCCTCTCTGCCCGTCAGAGTTTCCAGCCCTGGAGCAGCTGGAGTTTCCCCAGAGGCTGCCCACCCAAGGCCAGGCAACCATGCGCCTGGACAGACCCTGGCCATCAGTGCTCCCAGCAGGGGTCTGCCGGAGCAGCGCCAGATCCCCTTAGGACCTGAGGAGACCCACAAGGTGCCAGGGTCTGCCCTGTGCCCACCCCCTCCCCCCCAGCCTAGCGTCCCCGGCTGCGTAACCGAGCCGGCTGGTAACCCCACACCCGCCAAGCCGCCGGCAGAAACCTGAGCCCCCCAGCCCCAGAGGACACCCCAGCCCAATCCCCGGAGCCCGGCTCCCTGCCAGCCTGTCCAACCTCCTGTCCTGGCCCAGCAGCCCCTCGGCTCCCGTAGGCCCCTTCTTCTGCTCTCCTGCCCTCCTACGTCCCTTGGACACACAGGCTCCCCCACACTCCAGCCCCTCGGGCCCTCAGGTCCCTAAACCACCCCTGTGAAAATTTGGACACCCTCTTCCTAGCCTGTTTTTCAGCCCCTCTCTGACCCTTGGCCAATTCTAGGCCTCCGAGCCTCCCCTGGGGCCTGATCTCCCAAGCCAGAGCGGGGCCTACTCACCTGAACGCTGAGGGGCCTTGCCGGCAACTCCTCCTGGCCCCTGGGGGGAACAGGTTGGGAGGGGTGGGGGAGGGCCTGGCTGGGGGGCAGGCAGGGTGGCTGTTCCCCGCTCCAGCTCCCTCCTTCAAAGGGGCCGCCCACGACTTGGCCCAGCCCCTCCCCCCTACAGCCTTAACCCTCTGGGTGCTGTCCCCCCTCCCCCCAGATGGAGGGAGGGGTTACCAGAGGCCTGGCAGCGTGGGAGAGGGCCTAGAGTCTCTGCCTGTGGTGCCCGAACCTCCAGCTATACCCACCCCCGCCTGTCCTGACTCAGTCCTAAAAGGGGAAAAAGGTGAGCGGTAGGAAAGGTAGGAGCTGGGACAGTCCAGGAGGACAGAGGTGAGGAGGAGCAATGGGAGAGGCTGCTGGAGGTGGGACCAGGAGAAGGAAGAAGGGAGGGGAGGGGACAGGAGGCGGCAGTGGCCAGAAGAGGGAGGAGGGGAAGCCTGGACAGTCAGTGCCAGGGGTGACAGGTGCCCAGGTCCCAGCCCCTCAGGGCATGTGGACTAACAGGGGACCACAGGGAGGCACTTCAGACCCCCAGTGGGGCCCTCAGCACCCTTGGGAGCTGGCCGAATTCTCCCCACCCCGTACTGGGCTGGGGCCCTCAGGGGCTGGGCAAGGCAGCACCCCGCCCTCCCCATGCCTCACCCCAAACCCACTCACATACCACAGTTCCTTGCCCGGGTGCCAGCCCCTGCCAACCAGGCCAGGGGGCAGCACTTGTGCCAGCCCCCAGTGGCCAGGGGGATCAGGGGGATAGAGCTGGCCTGAGGTGGGGTGGACAGATGGGGGGAGCTGTGGGCACCGAAAGAGGAAGGAGCCGGGAGGGGGCATCTGCTGGGAAGCGCCTAGCCCCACCCCTTGCGTAAGCTGCTGCCACCCTGGCCGGTTGGGTGGGACCCGCCTGGGCCTGAGGGGCAACTCAGGAGGGCTCTGAGCCCAGAGGAGGGTGGGCCACAAAGTTCCACTTAAACAACTCTGGGGGTCTCTTATTCCTGTAACGAGGCGGGCCCTAGGTCCCCCAGCCACTAGGCCATCCCAGGTCCTGCTGGGCTGGGAGGGGGGACCACAGAAATGCCCCCTAAAATATCCCCTCCCCTTTCCCCCCAACAGCTGCTGGCTCAATGCCGCTGGCCTGCTGCCCCTCACCAGCTCCCGGCCCGGTTGGCACCTACCCACCAGGATGCTGGCAGTCCTGCCCTCCTCTCCCTCCTACCCCCCTGGCTCCCAGCACCCATGCCAACTGTGGGCCTGGGGTGGGGGAGGGTCACCCCTGTGCCTTGGTGCCAGCTAGGCGGGCCCAGGCCCCTAGGTACTACAGATAAGGCCCGAGACCCTGTTCTCAAGCCATCTCCTCAAGAGGCAGTACACGGGTTAGGGCCTATACAAAGAGTCCAAGGGGGCTACGGACAGCTTGATGAAGTTATCGAAGGTTCCACTCCCCAGGATGGGGGCCAGTGTCTTCCTGCCGCCAGGTGCTGGCCTCCCGGCAACCCCTTGCCCGAGCATTTGCTTGGGCACCAGAGTCCCTGCAATTCCTGATCGCCCTAGTGCCCGCAGCCTGCCAGGGAGTGGGGTGGGGCTGCTCTCTGCCCTTTGATCCCTGTAAAGGGAGGGAACCAGCCTAGAGGGCACAGGGCAGGGAGGGAGTTCATGGGGCCCCTCCATTCCACCCCTGCCAGGGGCAGCAGGGCAGGGTGTGGGCATCTCTTGGGTGGAGCCCTAAGGTGAGAATGGGTAGCATATCTCAGCTGGGGGTGAGGGGGGGTGGATGACAATCATGGATACGTGGTGTCATGGGGGAACAAGGTGATGAGGACAAGCTGGGGGGATCCAGAGGGTCCCCAGGTTCCAAGTCATCCCGGTCCACTTTTAGTCCCATCCAGAAAAATTCCAACCTAACCAAACTGTGAGATCAAGGAGGACTACAACTCCCAGGATGCACCACAATTGCTTTGCATGTACCTTGGGAGTTGTAGTTCCTTGAGAAGCCCTGTGCTCTTGCCTTCCCCAGAGCCTCGCTGCTGATGGGGTGGGGAGAGCAGAGCAGGCGATGGGAGGTGGTCGTGAATCTCCAGGGGGACTGTGTTTAGAAGAGGTAAAAGGCAGGAGGTCTATGGCTGAGGGAGAGGACCCCTGCTCCCAGGCAAAGCGGGAGGAAAGGAGGAAGGAAGGAGGAGAGGATGTCTGTTGAAAGGGGCATATGGGTGGGGAGGAGCTGGGTGGGGGGGCGGTGGAAACAGGAAGGAAACTGAAGCCAGAGACATGAGGTCGAAAGTAAAGGCCTGGTGGAGCCCCACTCCGAAGCCGGCAGGGACTGGGAAGGCGTTTCCCCCTGCTGGGCCTCGGGACTATTCTGGTGGCCTAGGGAGGCCTAAGAGGAATTAGTGATGTCAAGTAAAAAGTCAGTTGGCATGTTTGTGGGGGTCACTGGCTCCATTTACCTGCCACTAGCCCTCTTTTGTCTGGGGCACCGTCAGCCCCTGGATCTGGCACGAGTATTTCTGGCTGGAGAGCTCTGAAAGCTGACTCGGCTCTGTGATGCTAGCAAGCAGAGGAAGGGGTTGGGGACGATTAGGGCCAGGGCCTGCTGGGTAGTATGGTGGAGAGAGATATATATAGGGTTAGGCCCAGGGGTGAGGTCAAGAAATTGTGCTGGTAAATGTGGATTCCACCCTCTAGGGCTGAGGCCATGGCAACTGGGAGGCCTCAGTGAAGAGAAGGCTAAGATGCCAAGGAAGGCCACTAGCCTCCCACCCACCCCAGGCTGTGGGACAGAATGAAGAGGGAACCATTTTCTGGTGTCCCTGTGGAATTTGCTAAAGGTAGCTTTTCCCCTTGTGTCCGGTAGCCTGTGAACATTAAAAGTGGCAACTCAGGGGACCAGAGGGCAGCTGGGTGCCTTTACTTAGTGGGGGTGGAAGTCAGAAATGGGCAGAGGCCCTGCTTCCAGGCCAGTTTCCGTAGGCTCCCCAAGGTTCTGGGACAGATGTTTAGAGGTCCCAGCCAAGACTCTTGCCAAGACCTGGGTCTGCCTGGGTGGGGGATCATTTTTGCCTCTCCAGGGTCCGTGATGGTGGACAACGGTAGCTCTAACCCCTTCCCCCTAGTCCCCCAGGCCAGCCTTGGCGCCTGGCCGCCTATGTGTTGGCAGGACTGGTGGTGGTGGGGGGGCGGCGAGGCAACTTCAAACTGTCCGGGCAAAACGTCAAGTTTACTCACGAGTTTACTCAGCAGAAGGAGGGGGAAGAGGCCAGGGCGGGCACACCCCATGCCAGGGTCCTATCCGTCTGCCTGTCCCCACCTTCCTCCCCCACCCTCCTCTTCAGCCCTAGGCCAAAACAGGCATAGGCCCTAAGGCCTGGTAGCAGGGCAGTCTTAACTCTCTGAAGGTCAGGGAGCCAAGGAGGCTGGAGGCAGGAAGCCCCGAAGCAGTCCCAGAGGCTTCTATCAGAGGGCAGTGCCCTGCCTGGAGCCCAGTCACTACCCGTCTTGGGACCTGGGCTTTGGGCCAGAACTGGGTCTCTTAGCCACCAAGAAGGAGGCAGTACAGGCCAGGCCTCCTCTATCTGAGCAGTCCCCTGGGCAGTGACTTCTGACCCCAAATGCCCAGTCCTAGGCTGTGCCCCAGGCAGCATGATGCCATCTGGGCAGCCATAGGATCAGGGGCTGGTTCTCTCTGCCCTGGCTTGGGATGGGGGGCCAGCACCCTAGCTGACCTACTTCCCTTTCCTCCCCACCTGCTTTCATTCTCTGCTTCTCTCCCCCAGCCTTCACTGTCCCCACCCCAGAGGCGCTCCGCCCCCCATGCCCGCTGGGCCCCCCTCCCCCACCCTTCCCCAGGGTGCCAAGTGCAAGCACACAAAGGGCCCGATGGTGCATTGTTAGCCCAGCCCCCGCTGCCCGCCGCGCCCTCCCAGGACGGGCACTAGGCCAAGGAGGAGCTGGGGGCCCTGGGTGCCAGGGGGCACCATGGGGAAGGGGGAAGAGGTCAGCACCTGTCTCCCAGTCACTGGGGTCCATGTCAGCCAGAGCTGAGCAGGGATGAGAGTGCCCCAGTGGAGCAGGCCTCCTTGACACCTGAGCCTAGTGGGCATTGCCTGCTTTCTTCCCTAGAGCCCCTTTTGGGTGGTATTAACCCCTTCCCGACCCCTGTACTAAGGTTGAGGGGTGTGGTACCCAAGGGAGGGGACGGTGTCTGGGGGTGCAAGCAGGCTGCATCGTGCCCACAGCAACCATGTAACAGAGGCACGCTGGGGGAGCCGGGGTCCCGGGGGCCAGGACAGGCAGCACTGACAGAGATTTCTTCTTGTTTCATCAGCTGCTCCAGGGGGAGCCCCCTGCCCTTCTCCCCAGTCACCACTAAGGAGGAATACTAACTGCTACCCAAATTCAGTCACAAATATGTCCCTTTCCAGCCCAGCACAACACTCCATATGCCCACTGTCTCTGCCCAACCTGATGCCCACTCCATGCCAGCTCTCCCAGCAGTGCCAGACGGGTACAGGGGTGACCAAACCAGTTGGTGTGTGTGGGGGCAGCAGGAGGCAACCCCATAATCCTCCAGGCCTCATTCCCCCTACACACATGCACCCTCAGGGAAGAGAGAGTTCCCATCCCAGTTTAACCCCTCACTGCCCAATCTGGCTCCCCCTGCGCCTTGATAAACTGTCTCCCTCCTCCAGGAATAAGTTGAGGGAAGCGGGAATAGCTGCGCTGACTCATTCTCTTTCTCAGCTGCAGCTCGGGGTCTTCACTGCATTCGGGTGGGGGTCAATTCAAGAACGCCTTCCACCTGGCCCGGAAGCCAGGACAGCCTGCTGGTCTCCCCCTCTCCCCAGCACCCACTTCCGGTGTCCCAAACTAGGTCAGCAGCGCTCGTTTCCTGTGGGTCAGCTAGCACCCGCGCCTCTGCCCCTCCCCTGCTCCGGACCCAGGCTCCCTGCCCCCCCCCCCCAGGGCGCCCCGAGGTCTCACCACGTCTCAGCCGCCCTTTGATACGTGGGGGTTGTGCGGGGCGGGGGGCAGGGGACCCGCCCTCTCTCCAAACACCAGCAGGGCCGGGGCGCCTGGGCAGGCACGTGTCCGGGCACAACCCGCTGCCCACGCCGCCCCCCCACTCCCGGCCCCCCCTCGCTCTGGCCGGGACACGTCGCTCTCTTACTTCGGGTGGGGTGGGAGGAGAGAGGGAAAACTGGAAATTGAAAGCAGCGCCCCCCACCCCTTTGAATGGCAGCCCCCTGCCAGCCGCGTTCAGACTAGGTCCTACAACAACACAGTAGCGACCCCCACTCCGGGTAGGGGCAGGTGCGCCAGCGCCGGTGGGGGACGGACGATAGGTAGAATTCTTCCTAGTCGCCCACACTCGCTCTTGGGTTCTAGGGGCAGGAGCTGGCTTTGAAAAGGTGGCGGCGGTACTGGAGCCCGAACGAAGAGAGTGGGACTGAGGGGCGGCGGAGAGAGGGGTCGTTCTGTATCGCTCGGAGGTTGTCGCTGAGCCCCACTACCGGCGAGAGAGCGCGGCTGTGGAAGCGCAAGAAACCAAATAGTCCAGCCGGTAACTTTCCCCCAAGCCGCGGCTCCTCCTGTGCTCCCCCCACCCCCCATGCAACTGGCCTGAGTCCAACCCACCGCGCCAGGGGGCGCGGAGGAGGTGGGGGGAGCGTTGTCCTAGTTAGAGTCCGTCAGCGTTTCCATTCCCTCAACTCGGTCGGGTCGGGGGTCTACCTCTAAAGTCACGAAGGCGACTAGGGGAGCGCTGAGCGCCGCCTCGCCCTCTCTCCATCCCGGAGCCGCCAATCCGTCTGATCCCAGAAGTGCATAGAAAGTTTCTGGGGACCCTCCGCCCTGGGTTGGGGGAGGCTGTAGTTCCTTCTCTACCTTTCCTCCCTGTTAAAATCAATTCCCAAGACCCGGAGTGTTGGGAAGGCACAGGAAAGGGGAGTGGTGGGAATCTGGTCTGCATGCGCGCGTGTGTGGGGGGGTCCCACTTACAGGACAGACGAAGGACACTGCAGTAATCTCGAGTATGGGGGACCCCTAGCCAGGAGGCAAAAGTGGGGTACACTCACCTCTCCGCCTTTGGGTCCGCTGGCTGGAGCTGCTGAGGCTCCGGGTGTGGGGAGAAGCGCGTCCCCCGCCAGGCCCGGGGGCTTGGGGCCCTGCTCCGGTCCTGGTCAGAAGGCCGCGGTCAGTGGCTCGCCGCTCTCTGCTGGGGGGCTCCTCCTCCGCAGCCCTCTGCCTCCTCCTGCCGCCCGCCCCCCCCTTGGCCGCCGAGAACCGTACATTCACCTGGCTCCCACCCGCCCCCCCCCGCTCAGGGCCCGCCTCACCTGTCCTGCTGTCTCACCTGTCCTCCTGCTTGCTTTCCCCCCATCCCTCCCCTCCCTCCCCCCGCCCCCTGCCACCCCCCAAACTCCCCCTCCCAACCCTTAGCAACACCCTCTGTCACTTCCTGGTTTTTCACCCGCCCCCCCCCCAGGCCCCCCTCCCTCCGCCCAATAAGGACATAAACTTCAACCCCTTGGTCCAGCCAGTCTCTGCAGGGCGCAGATGGATCCCTCCCTCCTTTTTCGCTCTGTTCTTCCAAGCTCTTACTTTGCACTCTGAGCTTTTCCCACCCTCCTCTTTTCCCTCCTTCTTTCCTTGTCTCTCTCTTTCTCCCTTCACCTGCCGCGGTCCCTTTCCCCCTCCCTCTTCTCTTTCTCTCTCTCTTTCTAGCCCCTATCTCTCCCAGTCCACCTTAACTCGAGCTCCGCCCTCGACCCCCATCCAGCCCTCCGCCGCCACTCCGCCCCGCCCCCTGCACTCCACCGCCCTGTCCGCCCATTGGCCTGAATGCCCGCCCATCCCAAGTGGGTCCCGCCTTGCGTAGGGCCAGGGAGGGGGCGGAGCCGAGGGGGCTGGCCTGAAACCTGGAGGGGAAGGGGAGGGGGCAGTGTCCGCAGCGGCCGGGGAACCGAGCACCCCCCCCCCCCCCGCAAAAAGGGCTCTCTCACTTCTCTAAGAGGGGCTTCTGTAGGGTCAGCACCTCGGGAGGGAAGGGTATGAGGAGGTCGAAAATAGGCTAGGTGGGGGTGAGGCAGGGACTTAGGGGGTTGAGGAAGGGGGTCCCGTGAGGGACTATAATCAGGTCAGGGCCCCTAGAGGTAGGGGGAGGGGAGCCACCCGGCCATCAACTCCAGCTCCTACGCCCCACCCCCAACCCCCTTAGAAGGAACGGGGGAGATGAGGCTGCAGGCACCCTGCCTCCCTCCCCACGCGTGACGGCGCCCCGCGGGGAGGGAACGGCGCCCTGGGCAAGCAGCCTCTGCGCTCCAGCCGGTGCCCGCTGCGGCCTTGGCATTGTCGAAGGGGAGGGGCCAGGTCCGTGAAGGGGGAGGGGGAGGAACGCTGAAGCTCCTGCTCCCCGCCTCCATCCCGCTGTGCCCTAAGTGGAGAAACTGAGTCTCCGCGGAGAGACATCTGGACTTGGATTTGCTCAGAGACCCAGAAGGCGAGGGGGACCTGAGTGTTTTACGATGTATATGTAGGTTTAGGGGGATCGAGATATGTGCTTCAGTGCCCCCCAACTGAGGAAGGTAGCCCGTTTGGGACGCTTCCAACTGGGCCTGAGGCGCTACGTACCCCAAAGAGCCCCTCCCACTAGTGTAAAACTGATTCAAATCCGGCTATCGCGGGCCAGGTTCCGCTCCCCGCGGCCTGCCGGGCCGAACCGGGTCGAGCTCGCTTTCTCCAACCCCAGCCCCCTCCGCAGGGGGCCTCCCTCCCTTTTCAGCAGGTGGCTCCGCGGGACACCAGCTCAACCTGTTGGACCACAATAGGCGGCGCCAGGGGGGCCCTGGCCCTCACCCGGGCTGACCCGGGATCCCCGCGCAGGGGGAGGGGCGGAGTGCTGGTCCCTCCCTCCCTCTCCCTCCGGCCGTGACTCAGCCTCGGGGCCGCTGCCCTGCTCCCCAGCCAGGGGCGGAAAGTGTGAGGCGCCCCTGAGGGCCTAGGCCAAACCAAACAGCCCCCCACCCCAGACATTATCTCACTGTAGAATTGGGGGGGTTCTAGGAAGGAGGGGGTAGCAACAGCAGGAACGGGGCGCTCCCGATAGGTAATCCGCTCCGGGTTTTCTTATCGTCCCTGTCCCCCATGGGTCCCGAGGCTGGTCACTGCTCCGGGTTTTCTTCTCGGCCCCGCCGGACAGATTCTGGTTCGTCAGAGCCCGGAGCCGGTGGCGTCCAGGCCAGGGTTTTCCCCTCCCTCCTGCAGCTCGGGGTCGCGCTAGACTGGAGAAGGGCTGTGCCAGGGGCAAGGCGACAGTGCCAGAAGCACAAGTGAAATGGAGAGGGGGCTGCTTCGGGCTGGAGAGGGCATGGAAAGTGGCTCGGGGAGGGCAGAGCCAGAGCCTCTAGAAGCAACAGAAAGGAAGGCGCCTTGGCATCAGCCCTTAGGTATAGAAAAATGAACAACGGCCTCGCCATGTCCCCCGTTCCTGGGGGTCGTGGCAGGTGTCTTGTTGGACCCTACCTGTATCTTTTAGCAGCCGGAATGCATTTCCCACTTTAGTCTGGACAGTCCTGGAACCCTTAGTGACCACCTCCCGCCCGCCCCCCCGCCCCCGCCCCCAACACACACACATTCTCGGCTCCCTTCCTCGCTCAGAAGTCAGAGGGTGGAACCCCAACTTGAAATTCCCGCCTAATCCCCAACTCCAAGCCTTACCTCGCCAAACAACTGAGGCTATTTCAGCCCAGAAAAGTTGACTGGGGGCCCCGCCCCCTCCCACGAAACCCCCGAGGCCTGCCACCACCCCTGCCCAGCCACTAGGCCTGTACTGGAACCGGGAACTGGAGGGCAAGTGTGGGATCTCCAAGGGGCTTCCTGGGGATCTGGGCGCTTCCAAGATCCACACTTTCAGACATATATTTTCAGGCAACCAACTAGACCTAAATTTGGGGGGCAAGTTAGCAGGAGGTCTGTAAATACCCGGAGGATGAAGTGGTTGACCAAAGAGAAGGATGAATGTCCAGGCCTGCTGGGAGTTAGCCCCTTTTAAGGAGAACTGCACACCTGGGGCTGGGGCCACGTGCGCCAAGGAGCAGCTGCAAGGGAGCTGGATACTTGCAGAGCCCGGAGAAGAGAGTACTTTGACGGGAAAAAAGGCAAAGCTGGGCCTGGGCGGGGTCCTGAGAGAGTGGGTCTAGGGGCCTGTTTTGGAATGTGGAGGGGCTGAGCTGGAAGCGGAGCTTCAGCCTGCGCCGGGCGCCCACCTCTTCCCCACTCTCCGCCTTCCCCAAGCTGCCTCCGCTTCCCTCGAAAAACCCGCCGCCCAGGAAACCGCTGGGGGCGCTCAGACCGCAGCCCCGGCGCCCCCACCGTGACCGCCCAACCCACCTGAAGGGACCGTGGCTGCCAGGGTTGCCCCCCTCCCGCCGACTCCCCCCACACCTGCGGGCTGCTCTATTTATAACTCGGCGCCTATTCCGGGCCTCTGGGCGGGAGCGCGCTGCACCGCAGCGCTAATCGTCGCCGGGATCTCTGCGCCCCCCAGGGCAGGGGGAGATAAATTTAGCCTCAGGAAGCTCGGGGGAACATTTTCCAAAACTCCGCGTCCCAGAGAAGGCGAAACAGAACCCCCTTGCCCTCAGCTTCCTCCCGCCAGCCGCCAGGCGGCGCAGGTCCCTCAGCTTCTCGAGCCTTGAAGCTGGGGTAGGCAAAGAATTGAGAACGAACGACCTAAGGGCACAAAGGGGCGCCCGTCAGAGGGGACAGAGAATGGCCAGAAAAATGGATATGCTCCTAAGGTTGGCAAAGACGGGAGTAGACAGCTTCAGCTGGGAGTAACTAGGAAGGACTTCTGCCTTTTGAAGGGGAAATAACTCATGTGCAAACGAGATGCAAATAGGGATGCAAATAAGAGCCAATGCCCTTGGAGGTCGGCGCTCTGGCGCCAGTGAAACAACTGCCACACTGCCTTCTGCCCGCCTTTCAGTGTTGCTGGGAAAACGTGGGACTCTCCCAAGAGCATCACTATAATATCTAGTTAATTGCGCATGGCTCCTCAGACCACTTTTCTCGATCCCTCTCCACCTACTTTCTGCACACCATTGAGGATCATGTTCGAAGTAATCAGCTGGGAATCCCGGTTATGAATGAGGCCGCTTTTCCTGCGCATGCTGTCGTATTTGGGGAGTCACTTCCAGTTCTGCCGGTTCAGTTCTTCGAGTTCCGACGAGGAAACTGAGATAGAGTGAGGAAAACTGACCTCACCCAAAGCACCAGTGCAGGTACAAAGCCGGTACTGGTAAAACGCTTCCTAGGTGACGCACGCAGTGGTAAAGAACCTGCCTGCCAATGCAGGAGAAGCCAGAGACGTGGGTTCCATCCCTGGGTCGGGAAGATCCTCTGGAGTAGGGAATGGCAACCCACTCCAGTATTCTTGCCCGGAAAATTCCATGGACAGAGGAGCCTGGCGGGTTACAGTCCATAGTTTCTCAAAGACTCAGACAGGACTGGGCACCGCGCCTTTACCTTTTACCCCTTCAGCTCTGCCTGGTCTCTTTCCGCACTTTACCGGCCTAGTCCTCTACCCCTTGTTGCCACTAGGGGGTTCCTGGGGGGGACGAGGGGTAGATGAGCTCTTACCCATTCCTCCCTGTCTTGGTGCTCCCTATCTTCCTTTATCCCTCCCCTCATCCCCCTCCAGTGAGTTCTGGAGAGAGTGGTTTGGACATTCAAAACCGGAGCTTATTCTAGATGGGAAGAGAACACTACAGGGAAACTGCCATATCTCACTTTTCCTTCTAGACCAGTGGGGAGTCTCTTGGCTCTGTGGCTGACATGGAAAGGGCATAGCTGGGCCTCCCAAATGCCCCCAGCAGGAAATGAAGAACAGGGGAGCTTAGGGTTGAGGTCAAGCGGGAGATCATGGACTGGGTGTAGAACAGAGTTGATTGTCCCCTCCACCCTTTCGCTTTCCTGGCCCTGCCTCCCAGGCCACTTAGACCACCATCCCAAGCACGCGTTCAGAAGAGGAAGGCAGGCTAATTGAGAGAGGCTCTGAATTTGAGATGAAAAAAATCTGGGTTCACCAAATGACTACCCTATTGCAGAGTGCTGTTTGTGTGACTTTGGAGAGGTCACCTCAGCTCTCAGGGCTTGTTCCTTCATGTAAAGATATGATAATTACTCTTGTCCTGCCTACTTTTGAAGTGGACTTTTGTAAGGCTCAGAGCACTCTAGCTGAAACAGGCTTTTGGAATGGTGTATGAGGTTTTTGTTATCCTCCCCATCTCTCTCTTCAATCTTTCCACTTTCAGAGCTCTGACACTCTCTTTCCAGCTCTGACACTCTCCCTGGGCTACTGGCAGTCACTACTTGTCTCCCTCCTTCAGCTCCTACCGTGGGCCACAGCCCTGGGCCCTGCCTTCCTCTACCTACCACTTCCCCAGTGGCCCTTGCCAGACATCCCCTCCCCTGGTAAAGTCAGAAGCCTCAGACTTTAGGATCCACCTCCAGCACTGCTGCAGCTTACTGGGAGTGAGGTCTAAGGAAGGAAAAGGAGAAAGACTTCTCGAGCTTGAGCTCGAGTGAGGGAAGGGCTGGAGCCTGCCAAGCAGGGTGCAGACTACAGTGGGGAAAGGGAACTCCAAATTCAGAGGCGAAGGTGAATTCTTTATCCACCTCTACCACTAACCTCTCTCTGGGTGGATTTAGGACCTTCTCACTGCTGGGCCCTGGGGTTCTGGAGACACAGGGAAGAACACTGACCTGCATTTTGTGGATGCAGGGCTGCCAGGGATAAGAAATAACCTTGATTTGGAGTACTATAGAGTACCATGCTACCATAAAAAAGAATGGACAGGCTGTAAGTATATTGGTATGAAATCCTTTACAAGGTATGTGAAGCAAAAACAGCAAGGTGCAGAGTAGGGTGTAGAGTATGTTATTAACTAGAAGGACAAATATATGCAGAATGCAGCCACTTCTCTCCACTGCTATGGCTGTAAGCCTGCTATAAGCCACCAACACATCTGGCCCCAATTGTGCTTATTACCTCCTAAGAGGTCTCTACTGTTCTACCCTTGGTCCCCTAAAGGCTATTCTCAACCCAGCGCCAGTGTGAACCTTTTAAATAAAAAAACCAGTTCATGCTCAGCTGCCTGCAACAGTTCCTTATTTCACTCAGCATACAATCTCAAGTTGTTACCATGGCCTACTAGGCTTGCTCCAACTCCCACCCCTAGCTCAACTTTCTCTTTTTCCATAGCACCTACCTAATAACATCAATGTGCTTGTTTTTATGTTTATATTTTCTGTCTCTACCCACCACCATGCAAGCTCCATAAGTATCAGTTCAGTTCAGTCGCTCAGTTGTGTCCGACTCTTTGCGACTCCATGAATCACAGCACGCCAGGCCTCCCTGTCCATCACCAATTCCCGGAGTTCACTCAGACTCACGTCCATCGAGTGGGTGATGCCATCCAGCCATCTCATCCTCTGTCTTCCCCTTCTCCTCCTGCCCCCAATCCCTCCCAGCATCAGAGTCTTTTCCAATGAGTTAACTCTTCGCATAAGGTGGCCAAAGTACTGGAGTTTCAGCTTTAGTATCGTTCCTTCCAAAGAACACCCAGGGCTGATCTCCTTTAGAATGGACTGGTTGGATCTCCTTGCAGTCTAAGGGACTCTCAAGAGTCTTCTCCAACACCACAGTTCAAAAGCATCAATTCTTTGGCACTCAGCCTTCTTCACAGTCCAACTCTCACATCCATACATGACCACTGGAAAAACCATAGCCTTGACTAGACGGACCTTTGTTGGCAAAGTGATGTTTCTGCTTTTGAATATGCTATCTAGGTTGGTCATAACTTTCCTTCCAAGGAGTAAGCGTCTTTTAATTTCATGGCTGCAGTCACCATCTGCAGTGGTTTTGGAGCCCCCAAAAATAAAGTCTGACACTGTTTCCACTGTTTCCCCATCTATTTCCCATGAAGTGATGGGACGGGATGCCATGATCTTTGTTTTCTGAATGTTGAGCTTTAAGCCAACTTTTCCACTCTCCTCTTTCACTTTCATCAAGAGGCTTTTGAGTTCCTCTTCACTTTCTGCCATAAGGGTGGTGTCATCTGCATATCTGAGGTTATTGATATTTCTCCTAGCAATCTTGATTCCAGCTTGTGCTTCTTCCAGTCCAGCATTTCTCATGATGTACTCTGCATATAAGTTAAATAAGCAGGGTGACAATATACAGCCTTGATGTACTCCTTTTCGTATTTGGAACCAGTCTGTTGTTCCATGTCCAGTTCTAACTGTTGCTTCCTGACCTGCATACAGATTTCTCAAGAGGCAGGTCAGGTGGTCTGGTATTCCCATCTCTTTCAGAATTTTCCAGTTTATTGTGATCCACACAGTCAAAGGCTTTGGCGTAGTCAATAAAGCAGAAATAGATGTTTTTCTGGAACTCTCTTGCTTTTTCCATGATCCAGCGGATGTTGGCCATTTGATCTCTGGTTCCTCTGCCTTTTAAGTATAGGGATCTGTTTTGTTCTCTGCTGTATTCAAAGCAGCCAGAATGGCATACAGCAGATGCTCAATAATATATGTTAAATGAATGAATGAATCTTTTGCCATTTGCAACAGCATGGTTGAACCTGGAGGGTATTATGCTTAATGAAATAAGCCAGAGAAAGACAAATATGGTATGTTATCACACACATGGAATCTAAAAAACAAAACGAATGGATATAAGATACAGAGAACAAACTAGTGGTTACTAGTGGAAAGGGAAGGGGGAGGGACAAGATAGGTCTAGGGGATTAAGAGGTACAAACTACTATGTATAAAATAAATAAGCTACAAGTATATTTTGTACAGCACAGGGAATATAGCCAACATTTTATAATATCTTTAAATGGAGTATAATCTATAAAAATTTTGAATCACTATGCTGTATACCTGAAACTAATATAATATTGTAAGTCAACTATACGTCAATTTAAAGAACTTAAAAAAAAAATGCTGTCCAAGAAACGGGTCACCATGGTTACCTCTGGGGAGGAAAGCCAGGGGATAGGTGCTAGGGGATAAAGAATTATCAGAGTTCTTTGCTCTAGGCATACGTTACTTTGACAAACAAAGAAAAAGAAAACAAGCCCAGGGGAAAAGGAGTTAACTAAGAAGTCTGAGGAAGAGCTGGTCCCTGGCAGTGGGAGAGGGTCGCATACACCACCTCCAGGCCAGTGTCCCAGGACAGAACGGGGCAAAGGCATAACTGGGTCCCAGAGAATGCTGGGTAGAGATCCGAGGGACACTTTGGCTGGCTCTGAGGTTGTGGGGGTCTGAGTGGGCATGTCAGTAGGCAGGAGCAAGACGATGTAAATAACTGGTGTGTACTGATCCCAGGGAGTGATTCAGGGAGAGCATGTGTTGGTGGCTGCCAAGGGGAAGCGAAGAGTCAATTCTGCTCATTTTGGCTGTGTCCTGTGCATTGTCATAAGCCCGCAGGACAGCTTTCCCTTGCAGCTTTGTGTGTGAGCTAGAGGAGCAGGGCCTGATCTCTGTAAGCTGGGAACTAGTACCAGCTCAGTGCTTTCCCCAAGATCTTCAGGGACAGGGAGCTGGCTAGATCAGGTCTTCTATTTAGGTTCCCAGCCTTACATGGAGGGCCTCATAAAGACCCCACCCAAGCTAGACTCCTCCCTTTCTACAAGTTGGGAGGAACCGGGCCTTTCCACCCAACGCCCTCCCCACCCAGGCACCAGTGAGTCAGGAAACCTGGCTTTCAGTCTTTCTATCCAGGACAACCTCCTTTCCTCCCTGGGTCCCAAACTGTTCCCATGCTGACTTTTTCTGATTCCCCTGTAGACATTTAGAACTTTCGGTCTCAAGGCCTATTTATTATACATATAGTTCAGTGATTCTCAAACAGAGAGACTGGGGGCAGGCCATTCCTGGTATTGGGAGGGTATGGTAAGATCAGCCATCTGGGCCAGTAGGCTCCCCGAGCCAGACTTGGAGGAGCGCCAGGTCCTGCTGCAGTCTGACTGGGGTCCTAGCCAGCAGGCCAAGCTCCTGTGCACCAGAGGTGCGCTGGAGGTGGGGGCTGGGTACGGAGGCCCAGAGATGAGGCAGGTCTGACAGATGGCACAAACTGGAACCAGGATAGCACTTCACTTGGTGTTTGTGGCCCATCCTTGGTCAAGCACAGCCGGCTCCGGGAGTCTTGATGGACGCTGGCCTGGGTGCTATAAAAAGAAGAATGGGAAGCTGAGAGGCAGGCTCTACCACAGAAGTTGCAACCGTGCCTCCTGTCTGCCTGCTCTACCCTGCCCACCTGAACGATGCCGGCCATGGTGCCCGTGGAGTGGAGGCAGGTCTCTGCCACCATTAATCCAGCAGCTCCTTGATACACCAGCAGCAGAGGAGGATGTAGGCTATTTCCTTCAGGGTCCGCTGCAGGCCCTCCCACCCTGTGCCCATCTTCATGATGGGAACCCTAAGTCCAGTGTCTCTCAGGACTCCTCCGAGGGAGAAGGGCAGGGTCTGGGCTAGGGGCTGTGTCCGGGGCTGCATGTGGGCTGCAGCTGAGGAAGGGTGTGGTAGCTGCGTCCTGTGCCTTTTATCTTCATTGTCCCCACCCCCTTCAGACCTCATGACTGTGGGCACAAGGGCCCCAGGGTCTAGCACAGGAAGGTTCTGGGCCCGAGAATGGGCTGAGTCAGCCCCTGTGCCCAGGGATGCTGGGATGGGGTTAGTAGGAGGGCCTGGCCACTCCATCTTTCATCCTCCATGGCCAGGCCAGCTCAGCTTCCCTTTTTCCAGCCTGGGTCTTCAAACCCTGGGTCTACTGGCTGGTTGTCCCTCCCCTCTACCCCCCAGGGTTGGCACTGCTCCCTGCTTCTGCCCTCTAGTGGGCTCCTGCTGAGGCTGGCACTGAAAATCATCAGAGAGCTCCTTTCCAGCCTGCTCTCCCCCACATCCCCCTTAGAGTGAGCACTGGGGGCTCCGAGCTGCCAGGGCCTGGCTTCCTTTTGCTTCTCCCGTTCCCTGAAGCAGGAAGACAAAGGCAGAGCCAGAGCAACAGGCACAGGAGAGGTGGTTTATTGACAGGTTAGACCCCAGGACGGCCTCCTTCCTTCCCTCCTTGGAAAGGGTGGGAGTGGGAGGTCACGTGCGGGAGTTCCGCTCCTCGTCTTCATTCTCAAGCAGGTAGGCCGGACGGTAGGTGGGCTGTCCTCCTGGGCTCAGGCACTTCAGGGCCGGGTTCCGTACTGTGTTCTCCCGGCTTCCCAGTGACGTGTAGCTGGGTGGGGGGTGGGGTGGGGGGGGTGGAGGGTATGGTGGGTTTGTGGTGGGCTTGGTGTTCCCAGTCCCAGCACCCTCATGTCTTCCACATACCCATCCTGTTCCCCCAACAGCTTACCCTCGGTCATACAGGATACAGTAGGGGACAAACAGTTGGCGCAGAAAGTCCCAGATGTCTCTGTAGGTCCAGTCCTGGGAGGCCAGCATCAGAGCGGAGTCACAAATACTCCCCCTCCTACATCTACCTTCATCCACCTGGGAAAGGGCCTATCCCAGTTCTTTTGCTCCCCTAGCCCTGGAGGGAGGGCCTGCTACTAAACTCTCCAGTACATCTTGCTCTGTGTACGCCAATCAATGAGAGAAACCATCCCGTCCCCTCCCCATTCTCAATCCACCCTCCGCTGGCATGTAATTTCCAGGAGGAAAGGGAGAGGCTGTTTAAGGCTATTTGTGTAAGCCTGTGCTGTCCAGTAGAACTTTCTGCAATGATGGAAATGGTCTGTATCTATGCTGTCTAACATGGTAGTCATTTGACATAGGGCTAGTACAACGTACAACTAAGGAACTGAAGTTTGAATCGTATTTAATTAAAAAATTGAGATATAATTCATAAGCCATGATATTCATCTTTTTAAAGTATACAATTCAACTTTTTAAAGCAATTTGTATTTCATTTCAATTAATTACAATTCAAGTGTAAATAAATGGCTCACGGCTACCATATTGGACAGCACAGGTCTAAGACACTGTTCGGTCCACAATGCTTGCTGTTGAATTAGTGCTCAATATAACTGATCAAAAGGCTGAATGAATAAATACCACTGCCTCCCTTGGCTGATGGGGCCATTTCATCCAAGCCCAAGCCCGCCCCAGGAAGCCAGGGTACAGTGACTGACGGGGGACAGGAGACTGAAGGCAAGAAACCCCCTTCCCCATACCAGGAGTGGGTTGATGCGCATGAATGCAGGCCAGCCTGGGTCGGTGGGGCTGAAGGGGCAGAGGCTGCAGGAGTAGGGGTCAGTGCGGCGGGTGCCCATCAGCACAGCCTCCAGCTGGGGGTGCTGTGCCTGCAGCTCACTTAGGGCCTGCTTCATGTCTCCTTCAGCCTCCAGCACCTGCAGATTGTACCTGAGGAAGAGCGCCGGGAGTCAGGAATGGGCCCTGCCAAGTCCCTCTGGAATCCCAAATCTCCAAGGCCCCTAGTACCTCTTGATGGTGTCCTGTAGAAACTGCTCCAGCTCAGGGAAAGGGGAGATGCTGCGGATATACAGGATCTGGAGGGGCTCCTGAGCATCAGGGCACTTCCTGGGGAGGAGGCAGGATCCATTGGCTTGCCAGGATGGGCAAGGAAACACTCCCCAGAGAGCTTGCTCTGTTCCCTTTGGCCACTGGGATAGACACCCTCTCCTTCTCCCTTTTCGGCCTTCTCATCTGAAGGGAAGAACCCATTTCCTCTGGCAAGCCCACTCTGATCTCTAAAACCTGGAGCCCACACCCGTTTCTAGTATGTAGGCCTTACCTCCCGACAGGACTGTGACTTCCCTGTGGTCGGGGAAGGTGGCTGGCACATCCATACCCAGGGCCAGGTAGGTGTCAGATGCTCAATAAATATGGGGAGGATCAGAACTGGTCACTGTGGCTACTGCCCTGCCAAGCCCCACCCAGACACCCCCCTTCCTTCCTGCTTCTTAGGATGGGGAACTAGCCAATTGGGGCAGCTCTATCTCTGGGGTCTGCCTCCAGGGGGTGAGCTCACCTCTGCACTGCGGCATGGAAGAGGTGCAGGAGGGCAGTGCAGTCCTTGCCCCCGTTGAAGCCCACGCAGAGCTGGGTGAGGCTGTACCGAGCCAGGGCAGTCTCAATGGTCTGGAGGGCACCTGCCACCTTCTCCCCCAGAGAAGACCCTGCCAGGCAGGCAGGGAAGAGGGCATCAGTTAGCTACATATGGCTGTCAGAGGGCAGTGGGGGCCAAGCTGCCCTTGCTTTAGCCCCTCTCTATCTTCCCAGTGTTCAATTCCTTCATCTGCCCCCGGCCCGCCATTTAGCCATACCTCACGGTATTCTTCACCTCAGTGTATTCCCTCTGAGGGGTCCTGGTTTCTTTTCATTCTCCTACAGCTCATGCTGCTTCCTTCCTTCTTTCACACTGTCCTCCTGCCCATCTCCTGGTCTAACCAAATTCTTCTTGCATGTGTGCGTGCTAAGTCTCTTCAGTTGTGTCTGACTCTTTGTGACCCTACGGACTATATTCTGCCAGGCTCCTCTGTCCACAGGATTCTCCAGGCATGAATACTGGAGTGGATTGCTATGCTCTCCTCCAGGGGATCTTCCTGACCTAGGGATCAAACCTGCGTCTCTTAAGTCTTCAGCATTGGCAAGGGGGTTCTTTACCACTAGCGCCATGTGAAAATCCTCCTTATCACTCAGCTTATGTGTCACTCACCCAGGGAAGCCTTCTCCAAGCCCAGATCAAGGCTGATCTCCCTGCTGTGGAAATCCCTTCATCACTGACCCCTCATGCACGATTACCTTTTTAACATCCCCTTCTCCTGTTAAAACTCCTTGTCCAGAGCAGGGGTACCTCTGTCCTGTTGCGCTAAACCCCCAACACCCAGCACAATGTTGCTGAAAGGAGGTACTCAATTGATATTTATTGGAAGAATGAATGAATCAGCTGTAGCTATCTTCTACCTTCTCTTGGATCTGCGGCAAGCCTCCAACAGCCCACCACTCCTAAGACCTAGGGTGGCACCAGTGGTCTGGCGCCTTCTGCCCCTTCCCCAGGAGGTGCCTACCTGACTCAGTGAGTTTGTACACAGCCTCACCGGCCTGCTCCACGGCATTGGGCACGTAGGGCACCACTGATCCTTGGGGTAGACGGGCGGTCAGGTAGGCCAAGCACTCCTCCAGGGGCCCTTCTTCCTCAGAGTCCAGTGTCAGTTTCACCTGATAGTAGTTACTGCCCCAGTCAGGGTAGGAACCCAGGCCAAGCCTGCGCCCAAAATGGGCCTGGGCCTCAGCCAGGATGGGGGCGATAGAGGCCTCATTAGCTGCCACATACATTTCCCGCAAGTGGAACTGAACAGCTGTGTTTTGGAACAGCCCCTTCAGCCCTTCCAGCACCCGACGCAGCAGCTCCGGAATTCCCGGGAAGAGGTAGACATTTCGGACGGAGACTAGTGGGAATCGGAAGGGGTGGCCAGTGTGAGGATCTGTGCCATAATGCAGGCGGGCAGAGGTGGGCACCCGCGACAGTTTCTCCCAGCCCGCCCCTCCTAGGGCCTTGATGGCCGCTTCCAGCTCAGGGTGTGGCTTGAGCTCGTCCCCAAAAGCCTGGGCCACTGCCTCAAACGTCACATCATCATGTGTGGGGCCGATACCCCCTGCTGTGAGGACGTGGGTGAAGCGGCTGGAGAAAGCTGTGATCTCAGCTGCGATGGTGGCTACCTCGTCGGGTACCACAGAGACTCGGCACACCTGGACCCCCAGGGAACGCAGTGTCCGGCACAGAAAGTAGGTGTTGGTGTCTTGAGTGTGTCCCTGGGAGATTGGGGATGGGGAAGATGAGCATGTCAGTGCTGTGGGGATGCAGGGCAAAGCAGGAAGGATCAAGCTGCAACTGCCTGCTGACAGAGCACTCTGCTCTTTGGGGGACACCCACCTCTGGCAGCCCACAAGCCCACACTGGGCCCAAGAGTGGGAAAATCCATGTGAATGGAGTCAGGGGTAATGTGATCCACCTTGGGCTTCCATCTCTGCGCTTGGACCTTGACCTCCTCTCTGCTTATGGATTCAATTATCAATTTTATGTGGACCACTCATCCACTTCCTCATCAACCCTGACAGTTTCAGTCCCCTGGCCCCAAGTGCTTAAGGGCATCTTCAGATTTCTGGCCGTTGTTACTTGGGCCAGTGGCATCCTCAGACACTGTCTGCAGCCTGTCAGGCCCTTCATGCTGTCAATTCTACTTCTGAAATGTCTCTCCATCTGCTCTCTTCTTTGTTCCTACTGCCACCAACCAGGTCCTTGGCACCTTTCACCTGGATGGTGGCAACAGACCCCTGGCCAGGCTCCCAGTGTCCTGCCACAGCACTCTGCCCTAGGCCTCTGCAGCAACCTTGCTAACATGTCACTGTGATTGTGTCACTCTTGGCTCAAAAGTCACTTGTTATTTCCAACCATATACAGAATAAAGTTCAAATTCCTTTGCAGAATATTTGAGGCTGTGTGTCTCTGGTGTGTACGCATTCTTCTTTTCTAGCCCTATCTCCTTCTACTTCTCTAGAGTTTAGTGGTTAAGGTTGGCTCTGGAGTAAATGTGAATCAAGTTGGAATCCCACCTACCACTTATAGCTGTTCAGGGAAAGCCTCTCAACCTTTCTGAGCCTCAGTCTCAGTATCTATTCATTGAGATTTGGAATAAAAGTACCCACGTCATAGGGTTGTTGTAAGGATTAGGAAAATCACATATGTGATGTAATACAAGCACACTGCCAGGCCCTAGTAAGCACTCAATATTACTATTACAAACCTGATGCCCACCATGACCTCTAGTGAGACTTCCCTGATCATTCAGAAGAGATTTCCCCCTTCTAGTACTTTCCTTCTATCTCTCCTGAATGCTTTGGGTCATTTTTCCAAATAGGTTGGACATAACTCTGAAATAATACATGCACCTGTACCTCCTATACACGCTGGACTCCTTGTCATTTCTGTAAAGGTCCTCCTCCCCCTACCATACTGCTTGGCAATTTGTAGGGAATTTGCTACAAGTTTTTCAACAGAGTAATCGAAAGAATAAGGGTCACTTTTCCTCCAATATCTTGGACCCACTCCAGGGCCCTACTGCAGCAAGAGGGCTCCCACCCTGGTTCACCCTCCCTCAACAGAACGTGGAGCAAGCTCCCAAGGACCGGAGAATGCTGCCCCTCCCCCCTCCTCTGTCCCAGACACACCTTGAGGATCTCATCTCCAACAATGATGATGCCCGCCGTCACGCTGCGCCCTGGCGGAGGTTCAGAGGCCCTAGATGCCATGGTCCTGCCTTCTCTGCCCCTCCGGAAGGCCCTCCAGTAGCCACCCAGACCCCCAATTAGGGGTCGCAAGCATTGGGGGCCAGCCAGGTCTACAGGGCACTGAGGGTCATAGCCTGGGAAGAGGGATTCCGGGGTGGAAGGAACCTGGAGGAGCCAGAAAGGACAATGGGGAAGAGGAGGAGTGCATAGTTTTCCTCACCAGGCCCTTGACAATCGACTCCTTTATCCCTGTCCGTTTAATAAACGTGTTCTTAAACTCTAGCCCACACCTCTTTCAATGTCTTCTATGCTCCGTCCTAGTCGCCTTAAAATGTCCTTCTCTCCCGAATCTACCACTTAAAAATGTCTTCTGCTGCAGAGCTCGGCTCCTCTAGGGTCGGCTCTATCCAGGGCATCTGTGCTTTTATATTTATATGTGTCTTCTCTTTGGGGCACCTGTCCCTTTAAATGTCTACCTTATCCTGGGCCTTGGCTCCTTTAAATACGTTCCCTCCTTACACCACCGACCAGAACTCAGCAGCCTTCTTCTGCAGGCTTCCACACCCTTTCTGGCCCAGAATCCTGTCTTTTCCCGCCACGCTTCAGACTGCTGAGCTCTTCCAGGTTCTCACCTGCCTCTTACTCTTTCACCGGGTCTTTCCCTCTCCTTTCCTCTTGTCTCGGGGCAGCTTCCGTACTCAGAGTCCCGCCTCAGATTCACACTCACCTCATATTAATTGGTTATTTTGGCCGTCGCTCAGACTACTTCTATGGGTCCATTGGTGAAGTCGACCATTGCTCGCGAGCTTCATCCAGAGGGCGGGAGTGGTGCTGGGTTGTTATTGGCGACAACCACGTGGCCACCCTCACCCGGAAGCGAGGGGGCTGGGCCTTAGCCGAGGGGCGGGGCTTTTCTCTCAGGAAAGAACCTGAGGGGTGGAAGGAGCCGAGGGCTGAAGGGGCTCTAAGGTGTTTGTGGTGCTCCCCTCTGGTGCTGGAAGTAAGGAGACGCTTGACTCTAACCTCCGCTCAGTGTTCAAATTCTTGCGTGCACATACTATCTGTTACTCATGAACCATGACTCATTCTGAGGAGTCAGGGGCTGCACTGGTGTCAAAGGGGATTTTACACTGAAGCAAGTGGAAGTTGGACGGACACCAAGAAAAATTGTCAGGATTGCCTGTGAGTTAATGAGATCCTGGTGGTGAGCTTTTATTGTGTGGAACTTTCATTTGTCTCTTATAAACGATAAAGCTAATTACTTCAGCTTTTTTGACAACGAAGCCTTGCCCCACCTTATTCTAGATGGTGCTTTAAACATAACCTCTCCCAGTTAATTGGTCTTGTAGGTACAAGTGAGGGCAGCGACAAAGGGAGGGCCACTGTCCACTTTGGATTCTCAGCTTCCACTTATTTTGCCTCTGGTCTAAAAGTACTTAATACTCCTGTCAATCGTCTGGGGGCCTTTTTAATATGCTGATTAAATCTACAGGATTCTGGCCGTTTGGGTGGGGCCAGAGATCTGCATTTAACAAACGCTCCTGTCATGCTGATGCCATTGCTTTTTGTAGTAAAGGTCTAAAATTTCATGTGGAGAACTGAGCCACACTGCCTCGTTT
This sequence comes from Bos javanicus, assembly GCF_032452875.1. NCBI lineage: Eukaryota > Metazoa > Chordata > Mammalia > Artiodactyla > Bovidae > Bos > Bos javanicus. Next base: position 15,767,953 of record NC_083870.1, read on the forward strand.
TACTCTGCTAAAACCCCTCTGAGACAGATATGCCCATTTTACAGATGGGCAACAGGTTCAAAAAGGTGAAGAGATGCCACATAAACCCCACAAAAACACTTCAGTGAATGATAGAGCCAGGCTTCTAGAACCTTCAGGTAATAAGCCCAGTTTTGTTTTTCCAATTAAGAGAGTCTCCACTCTAAAAAAACAAACTTGGGCTTTCCTAATGGCATAAGCCATATGCTACAGTATCTTTAATAATCATGGTGATATTTGACAAGCCCCTCCCTGAAATGCCTCCTCCCTACCCGTCAACATCAGCTCTGAGTCTTTTAGTGGGTTCTCAAACTTAAGTGTGCACCAGAAGCACCTAAAGAGCCTGTTAAAATGTCACTGTGTCCAACCCTTAGAGTTTGATTCAGTAGGTCTAGGGTGGAGTCCAAGAATGAGCACTTCTGGGTTTCCAGGTGATTCTGATGCTTCCGGACCAGGGACCACACCTGAACGCTGACTACTACTGCTCTAGGAATAAATGAGTGAAAAATTAAGAGAAAGTGGGAAGACTAATCTCCCTTACTGAGCACTACTATTAAAAGTAGAAAGTAAGCTATTATTTGGCAAAATGCCTCTTAAATGGCCACAGTTTACAACCGTTTTCTCAAAGCTCAGTGCAGTAACTACCTGTTTAAGAATGCTTGAAATCCCCTTATCCAGGCCATACCCCAGACCAATTAAGTCCACTTCCCTGGGAATGACTCAGGTATCAGCACTTTAAAGCTACTCAGGTGATTCCAATGTTTGGCCAAAGTGAGAACCACTGAAAACACTCCCAAACCACTCTGTGGACTGAACAGGCCATAGGTGTGCCGGAGCCTTAGGCTGGTCAGGAAGTGGAGTATACTAGCAGCCCCACTTTACCCTTGATAAGTGTAAAGTCTCTGTGACCCTATGGACTATAGCCCACCAGGCTCTTCTGTCCATGGAATTCTCCAGGCAAGAATAGAATAATGGAGTGGGTAGCCATTCCCTTCTCCAGAGGATCTTCCCAACCCAGGGATCGAATCTGGGTTTCCTGCATTGCAGGAAGATTCTTTACTGTCTGAGCCACCAAGGAAGCCCCAAGAACTCTTGTATGCCCTTCAAAAAAACTCAGACTATGTTAATGGCAGTACCCGACCATAGAAAACAACTGATTTGTTTTGATGAGATGATGTTGTCCCTATATAACCTCTCTTAGGCCTGTAGTTAGAGTGAAATATATTTCAGTAGATATTTGACAGCAAAGTCTACTTAAAGTAGATTACAAACCAGTTAACTTCAATGTTGAAACAAACCTCAGTGTTAACAAAGAGCCGAGCTTCATTATCTTACTGAAGAGCATATAATTAGAACCATAATAGTGAGGGTGATGTCCTGAGGGGGGGGGGGACTTTAACAATTAGAGAATTAGATTATAAAAACTTCCTCTTTAATCAAGGCTTTTAACATGGAACAGATTTCTTGGAATAAAATGGAAAGTTTCCAATATACTGAAACATAAATCAACATACACACAACACCTGGCAGGAAAAAACCCAAAACAGCCAAGTTTACACAATCCCTGGAATAGCCGTGGTCTTCTTCTCAGATGCTTTCTCCATCTGTCAAGCGTGTTCTGCTGGATTCAGAGCTCACGTAGGTTTTGGGGGTCACACTTAGCTGAGGCTGCAACCCAGAGAGCACTCACTCATCCAGCTGGGCTGTGGTCCTTCCTGTCAGTTCTGCTCAAGAAGCAAAGCAGTCACCAGCACATACAGTGTATTGAAAATCCTTTAAATATCAAAGTGAGAAACAAGAAGGCAACACAATAATGTCATCAGGAAGATGTTAGCAAGTGAGGACAGCTGTGTAAAGCTTGAGGCTGAAAAGTGGCTCCCCAGCTTCATTTCTTTGGTTTCTTGGGCAGTGGCCGCCGGAACAGCAAGATGTGAGGTTCTGAAAGAGTGAGATCTAAAGAGTAAGTGAAATCACACCATCCCATGCACAACCTACAGTGTATCCCACTCCCTCTTCCCAGCTATCACCATTTAGATCTTTGTAACTAAATAAAGATTTAAGCATATGGCCTTAGAAGCAGACCCAGAAGCCTGGCTTGTGTACCAAGCACAGAATTGTTAATATCGGTTTTCTTGCTATGTTTCTATAGCCCCGGGGTGTCCTTTATTAGTTTTGCCTGATAGTTTGGTGTCTGGTGCCTTATCAAGAAATATACTTTCCTTGGTTTATTTGGAACACATCTCAAAATTCACTTTCTGATGGAGAATGAAGAAGAGGCCATAACCTCTACACCAAGATATATGTGGTCTTTAAACACACACACACACACACACATATATATATATATTCTCTGACTGAATTAGAGATTAAAGGAGTTTTTTTTTCCCCCCTCCAGTGACAGGTTGTATCTGAACCTCCCAGATACTGTATTTCTTATTTTTGGTCACTCCTGTTTTTCTAGATGGTTGGTGAGTTAAGAAACCCATAAATCATCCCCCACCTATCATTCCTTCATTTCCTTGGTCCTACATGGTTGCTTTCTGCCATTGCACTGACCTGGTTCATGGATCATATAATGGACCCATCCCTGACTCTGCTGAACACCAAGATTCCTCCATTCAGATTCAGACATCAAATGAGTTTTAGGGACCAGCTTGGCTATGTCCTTGGGCAACATGACATGCCTGTAATAGAAACATGGGAAGGTGGGAAATTTGTATCAGTATTGGGTACAATCTATCAGATGAGGGGGGCCAGCAGGTAAAGCCAAGACAGACAAGAAAAGAGAAACCAGTTTGTAATGGCAGGGAGTTTATAAAATCTTATTGTAGTGCAAAGGCAGCTAGAAAAAAAGCCCAAGTTACGGGCCAAGTTACATAAATTCTCACGAAAGTATATTAGAAAGTACATATTAATGAATAACACCCGTGAATGAGTGCCAAAATTACAGCCACTTACAGTCCTCTAGTTGATTACTCTTAATATAACGGGAGCCCCAGAACACACACAGTTAATAATTAGGGGTGGCTCTGAACAGGGTTGTAAGGAAGGGAGAGAAGTAATTTCAGAGAGGAAAGGCCTATCAGGGAGTGCTGTGTGGAAGAGCCAGAACATAAAATCAACTATATGGAGAAGGAAATAGCAACCCACTCCAGTATTCTTGCCTGGGGAATTCATGGACAGAGGAGCCTAGTGGGCTATAATCCATGGGGTCGCAAAGAGTTGGACACGACTTAGGGACTAAACAACAACAAAGATATCTATTTATACATTTATACTTATATACATTTCTATGGCCTATGTACAAAAATGTCCACAATCCCCTCCCTTATTTTTAAGTTTTACAATTTTACAAACACCTGAAGGCAAACATTTTTCTCATAATCCATTTGGTTACTAAATCTTAGATGACCTGAATTTATCTGCTGGTGAAATAAAGACTTTTTTACCCACCCCTGCCACCAAGAATGAAATAGAAAAATCTTATCTTTTAAAATCTATCCTCATAAGTTACATTTTTCAACTCTGAAAGGATGTGCCACCAGACTTCTTTAGGGGAGACTTCAAGCTTTCCTAACCAAGGATAAGTCTCCTTTTATAGCAAAGAAATGACTACTTGAATTGGGGTGACCCAGACTTCATTATGTTCAGTGAAACTGCATTGAATGCTCTCTCTCTGCTAAGTAAAAGGGATTCCACTCCCCCCACCACCCTCGAGTCAATTCTAGTCTAAATGTCTGAAAACAGCTTACATCCTAACAAGCTTCTGGCATAAAGACTGGGTTCCAGGGCTATTTAGACCAAAAAAACAAAACAAACCTTTCCTTAAATCAAATATCACTGCCAAGACTTACATCCTCCAGAGGATGAAACTAATGATGTCTCCCTAGCCCTGCAAAGACATTTTAAGCACACAATTTTAGTTAGCCAAGTTCAGATGTTGACAAAAACAGCTGAGAAAAAGAAAGTTAACTGGGTTCAAACAGGGCTGGAGTTTCTTTTCTTTTGGTCTGGTTTGTAGTTGCAGCATGTGGGACCTAGTTCCCTGTAGTTCCCTGACCAGGGATTGAACCCAGGTCCCCTGCATTGGGTGTTTGGCATCTTAGCCACTGGACCACCAGTGAAATCCCAGGGCTGGGGATCTTTTCCCAAGGATTTGACATAAAAATAATGCAAACAGTGTTATTTGACAGCATACACCAAGTTCTCCAGAAGGCTCAGAGCCCTGCACTAGGCTGAAGAAACACAAGAAAACCAAGCTTCCAGTTGTTTTAACTATTAAGGCTTACTACAGATTAGTGGAATGCCAACATTTGTAAAATTATTTTCTATTTTTTAAATTATTTTCTAATCTAGAATTTTGGACTTAGGGTTTATCAAATGCAAACTCTGTACGGATTCCTTTCTTTATCGTGCTTGGTGAATCCTACGTGCTCCCACCACAACCCACCTGTACATAGCTCTATCATACCAATTATCATCTTCTTTCTGAAGCCTGTCAGTATTTCCACATATTTTTTAGGTCTGTTGAAAGCAGGGACCGTGGCTTATCCGTGTACTTTAGCAGAACACCTGAAACCTATAAACACTCCATAATTGTTTCCCAAGTAGATGCCCTTCAAACATTTGACGGTGATCTATTAGGGCCATATTAAGTCTTTCCTCAGTGTTCCTGGTCAGTTTTATTCCATTCCAGTTCCTCGAAGCCCCCCTTCCTAAAACAAATCAGACAATCACGCCCCTTTCCCATGGATTAATAAGCAACACTCAGGCTCTCTTAGAACTCCCCTCACTTTGAGGACTCGAAGAAAATTCAAGCTTCGCCTTTGCCACCTTCTCCCAGAAGGCTCTACGGTGTGGCTGTAATACAGTCTCAAGAAGGCAAGTTCAGTTTACTCAACTGAGGTGAGAGAATAGTCCAGAAACCCGCAAAACTGAGGGTGGTCAGTATTCTAACATTCGAACACTCTAACCACGACCACCCACGCCTCCTTCCAAATTCGCTATCACTTTAGAGTTTTTTTTAAATTGCCCCCTACCTTTCGCGCATGCGCCTTACACTCTAAACACACCCATTCCCGTTAACCTCCCGCGCATGCGCCAACTCTGCTGTTTCAGTCCCCGTTACCAATTCTCGTGCCCTCAGTTGTCAAAACTCACGACCTTGATATTGCCCCCGCGCCGGCACTAACCGGTACTCGAACTCCTCGTCGTCGTATTTGTCCGAATAGTAAATTTGTTTGTGCGACATGATCACTCTGCCTGAGGACCTTCAGCCCCGCGCCGCCAACCTCCGAACAACTCCCAGCAGCACGCGCTCCCACCCTCTTTGGCCTCGCTTTCAAACACGCCGCCTGCGCTGTCTATTGGTCCCTCTGGAGGAAGGCGGGACAACTCCACCTTCAAGCCTCCGATTGGCTTAGGTTTGCTTCTACTCAAGTCCTCATTGGACTGAACATTGCTCAAGAATTGCCGTAAGTAAAAAATAGGCTTTTTATTGGCTATCATTGCCACTGTGCGCGTCCTCGCGCTGCCATTGGCTGATTCGGGAAAGTGGGACGGGTGAAGGAGGGACAATGAGGTAGAGGGTCAGGGGTTAGTGAGGCCGGAAGTGAGTGTAATAAAGTTTCTCCAGGGAGGCCGGGCCCGGGGAGAAAGTTGGAGCGGCGACCTGAGGAGGCAGTGGCGTGATCCGGAACCAAATCGGCCCGCGGTGCGGTGCGGAGACTCCATGAAGTCCTGGTGAGTTGGGACATTTTTCTTCTTAGGTGACCCACTCCTCTACCCCGGAACCCCTCTCCCGGGACCCTACTTCCGGTCTTCATTTACAAGTCCCGCCCCCTGAGACCCCCTCCCCGGAAGTCCCACCTCCCAACTTCAGGGGGCTCTCCGAACCCCGACTTATTTTCCATTTATTGTCCCCAATCCTACCCTGTCGTCCAGCTTTCCTGGAAGTCCCACCCCCAGACATGCTTCCAAACCCCTGCGTTAGTCCTTCCGATTCCCCGAAACTCCGCCTCCTCGAGACGATTCTCCGCTAACACCTGTCTATCAAAAGCCTAGCTCCCAAAAGGGCAGAACCCTGCTGCTACTCAAGGAACTATTCGAATTCGTGAGGCCACGCCTCCCTAAGGGTTCCGCCCCTTTAGAAGCCTCGCCCCTTCCTTAATCCACGTCAGATCGTCCAGAAGCCTCTCCCCCTGGAGTCTCTGGTGCACGCGTCTTGAGGGGCCACGCCCCTTCAGGAGCGTTATCCAGGTTGGACCCTTGTCATCGCCTCAGGAGCTTTGTCTTCAATCCCAGAAACTTCACCTGCTGGCGCTTCCTCGTTCCTTTTCTCTTTGGGGCCCTTGGCTCAGTTTTCCTGAGCTCTTAGGCTCCACTGGATAGGAAGTCAAAAGTTCACATCTCTGACTCTGAGGAGTAAGAGATTAGAGGCAGCCCTTTTTCTCTCCCTTAGCCCCTTCCAAGGGTGGACCTACTTGAAGGGGGCTGGACTTGGGGTTTGGCACGAGAGTGGGAGGGAGACTTGCTCATAGATTCCCTGCCCCACTCCCTGAGTTTCCCTTCCCAGGACCGACTCCACCCCAGAAACAGCTGTTTGTCTCATACCTGTACGACGGGAGCTGGGTAGGGCCGTGGATTTGTCGATGTGTGACATGTGGGTGTGACAGAAGAGAAAGTTTTCTACCACCTGAAGACGGTGGCTTGGAATGGGTGTAGGTAACAGTGTCCTTTTTGCTGTTTGATTTTTTTTTTTTTTTAAGGGACTCTTCAGGCCCCACCACTTCTCTGGCTCTTCCCCTCCCCCAAACAGAGTTCTAGTCTAGGCATTTCTCCTGGTCCTGCTTGCCCAGCCTTCCCTGCTGGAAACATTCCTGAGGCTTTCGCCATTTCCTGCTACTTTCCGCCTTTCTTGCCTCCTCCTCCCTGCTGGGCTGAAAAGCCACATGCAACTTCTTCCCCACACCCAGTCGTTCAGATTCTCAGTAGCAATCTCCTTTCTTCCTGCAGATTCCCAGTAGCAATCTTCTTTCTTCCTCCGTAAATTTAAAGAGCCCTACTTCCTCTTTCTTTTCTAAACATGCCCACACCTGTTGGTCATTCCTTGTCTCTGGATTCTGCAGGCACCCACAGAATGCCCACCTCTAAAGATGAGGATATCCTGGTGTGTGTGTGTTGCGGGGAGCGGTGAGGCTTTGGCAGAATCCTTTCCTCATTCTCTCTGTTTCTGAGTGCTGAGGCCTTAGGAAACAGTGATAGATTTTCTTCTCAGGAGTTGTGCATGGAGTGGTAAAGCTCTCCTGGGTTGAGGACTACGGGGGCGGTGATAAGCACAGTATCTAACATGTTTTAATTGTCAGGGTTGTTAATCACTGTAACACGATAATTTGCATTCCGCGGTGAGCCTGGTGAGGGTATATGTATCTTTTACTACTTATTTTTGGTTGCTTTCCAACTTCCTCTGTGGCCCCCTGGAGCAGAGCTGTGGCAGGATGCTGTGGGTGGAAGGAATGAGTTTGGGACTGTTCCCTGTGTCCAGCCTCAATCCTCTTCTGGCACCCCTTTCTTATGAGCACAGATTTGTCTTCTGCCCCTCTGTCCCTTCCTGGCCACCTCTCTTGGAGAACCGTCACACTGCCCCACCTCCTTCAGCCAGACTGTCCTTGGTATGAGGGGCATCATGCTCCGTGGTGGATACCTGCGCTTTCTGGTCACTACTAAAAAGGAGGGGTATGTGTTCACCTGCAGGTCTAGGGATCTGACCTTAGTGTCAATGCCCTGGCCACCCCCCACCCCTTCTACCCTTGACAGCTTACTTTCCTGTGGAAGAGTGGGGCAGAAAAGTACTTGGCTTGGGCCTCTGCTCCTTGGCATGGTAGGCGCCATGCACGGAGAACAAGCCTCCACCAGACTGTCCTCTGCTCCAGCTCCTGCCTGGTGGCTGCCTGATGTGCCACCAGGTTGGACTTTATTCTTCTTACTTTAACAGCTTTGCTTTTCCTCTTGGCCCCTCCCTGTATCCACTGGGACCATGCCCTTCTTTTTCCCATTTCTTTAGCTCCCTCCACAGCTGTGAGAGCCAAGGAGGCTAATGGCCCAGGCTCCCTAGGGCCGTCACCCCTCTGTGGGGCAGTGGTGAGGGGGTGCTGGAGCTGGAGGCTGAGGGAATGTGAGTGTTCAACCAGGACAGGAAGGGAATTGCTGAGCTCAGGGATCCCCTCCCTTTCCCACCCCCAGCTGCCTCTGTTTCCTCCCTCAACCTCCTCCCTGACCCCCCCCACCCCCACCCCCGCCACGCCACCGCCCTCCCTCAGCTTCCTGCACCCTTTGGCCTGCCCTTGTCCGGTCTGGATTGATCCAGACCTCCTCTTATCGCCCTCCTTTCCTTCTCACTCCTCCATCCTTCCCCCGCATTCCCACTTTACTCCTCCCCTAATTACTCGTTTGTTCGGTTGGGTGGGGGGATCTGGCAGGGGGACATGGATCGCTCTGCCCTGCGAGAGTTCTGGGTTGGGGCAGTGTTGGGGGCTCAGCCCCTCAGAGCCTGTGAGTCAGCACTGTCCCCGGGATTGGTCTCTCCCCTTAGCTCCCCGCCCCTGGGGAGGAGCCAGGCAGCTCTAGGTCCAGCCTGTTCTCTTCTCAGCCTGAGAAGAGGCTCCACGCTGGGCGGGGATGGGGCCTGAAACTGTCTGGGTCTGAGCCGGGGAAGGCAGAGCTACTTGTCCCTCTCCCTCCCCAGGACCCTTGAGATCCCTGGGCCACAGAGGTCCGATTAGACTAAGGGCCTGGGATGCCCCCTGCCTGGCCCCCTTGCCCTGACTGGCAGGGGGGCCAGGCTGGGCAGCAGCCTCCCTCTCACTCCAGCCATGGATCTCCTGCCCCCCAAGCCCAAGTATAACCCACTTCGGAATGAGTCTCTGTCATCGCTGGAGGAGGGGGCCTCAGGGTCCACCCCACCGGAGGAGCTGCCGTCCCCCTCAGCCTCGTCCCTGGGGCCCGTGCTGCCACCTGTGCCTGGGGACGATAGCCCCACCACCCTGTGCTCCTTCTTCCCCCGGATGAGCAGCCTGAAGCTGGCCAGCCCAGCTGGGGGGCGCCCGGGCCCGAAGGGGGAGCCAGGAAGGGCAAATGAGGACGGGGAGGGGGTCGCAGGGGCAGCCACGCTGGACTCAGGCCCCCTGCCCCTCCTCCAGGACATGAACAAGCTGAGTGGAGGCGGCGGGCGCAGGACTCGGGTGGAAGGGGGCCAGCTGGGGGGCGAGGAGTGGACTCGCCACGGGAGCTTTGTCAATAAGCCCACGCGGGGCTGGCTGCATCCCAACGACAAAGTCATGGGACCCGGGGTTTCCTACTTGGTTCGGGTGAGTGAACATCCTCTCCCTCCCACTCCCTCCCGGACCCCTCCAGTTCCTCTGCTTACTAATCTCGTTTTTTCCCCCCTGCTCTTCCCCAGCAACTCCCTTGGTTTCGGTTGTCCTGTTTCTTAAACCTTTCTTGCCCCTTCTCCAATTCTCTCACCTCTTTCCTTCCAGCTCTGTCTGGGGCCCCTTCCTTCTGTGACTCCCCTACCCCCACCCCGCCATGCTTAGCACAAAGCCCAGCACAAGCCCTTAGTAAGTGTTGGAATGAGTGACTCTTGACTATCCCCTCCGGTCTCCTGCCCGCTTCTGGAGATGTCACTCCATCCCACCCGATGCCCCGTCACGCCTCCCAAATTCTCTTCCCACAGGCATGAGGTCCGCCTAGCTTGCCTTCTCTCTTTGCCCCTCTTGTCCTGCTTGTTGTGGGATATATCCATGGGCAGTGGGCAGAGCTTCTTCATCTTTACTTCCCCGAGGGACCAAGGAAGGAGAAGTCCTAGGGCCTTTTATGAAGAGGTGGGGGGAGGTGGCTTACCGATGTCCCCCTGTCCCTCCCCTCAGTACATGGGCTGTGTGGAGGTCCTGCAGTCAATGCGCGCCCTTGACTTCAACACCCGGACTCAGGTCACCAGGTTAGTGGGGCTTGGGGAGGAGTGGTCCCAGGATTCATGAGGGGTGGGGAGCATGGGTCACGTGGTGGTGGTGCTAGTGATGGCTTATCTTTGGGTGGTAAAGGGGGTTGAGAGAAAGTTAGGGAAGTGAGTCTAAGTCCTAATGTAAAGGGGCAACTCTGACCTGGCTCCTTCTTACTATCCAGCCCCGGGAGTTGTGGGGGAGGTGGCAGAGGCAGCTGGCAGCTAGAGCTGGAGTGGAAAATGGGGGTAGCTGGAAGGTTGCTGCTGCCTTTGGGAAGGGGATGGGACATTTGGTAGCTGGAAGGGGGTGGGGCCAGACCCATTGAGGCCCTAACCCAATCAGCCAGGAAGCGGCCTCTCAGTGTCATCAAATATTAAAGGCCCTTAATTCAATCCACCACGACAAAGAGCCTGGAGTGCCCCTGGAGTCTGGCCTGGCCTTCCCCTCCCCCAGCCCTGTGGCGGCCCCAGCCGAGTGGGAGGCAGGCTCTGGGTCTGAGTATCCCTCTTTCCCCAGGGAGGCCATCAGTCTGGTGTGTGAGGCTGTGCCGGGTGCTAAGGGGGCAACAAGGAGGAGAAAGGTACCCGGGGTCGGTGGGGCTAGGGATGCTGGGAGATGTGGAGGAGCAGGGGGAAGGCTAGTGTGGGGCAGGTGGGGAGAAGTCTGGAAGGCAGGAGTGTGGGGGTTTCCTGGTGTGGGGGACCCCCCAGCTTCTGAGACCCTTGGGCCCTTCCGTAGCCCTGTAGCCGTCCACTCAGCTCCATTCTGGGGAGGAGTAACCTGAAATTTGCTGGAATGCCAATCACTCTGACCGTCTCCACCAGCAGCCTCAACCTCATGGCCGCAGACTGCAAACAGGTTAGTGGGGTGAGGCAGCTGGGGGGTGGGCAGAATCATCAATGGGAGGGCTAAATGGGAACTTGGTTATCTGGGAGAGAAGGCTTGGGAGCAGCGGAACAGTAGGGAAGGAGATTAGGAGAACACGCGTTGAGAAGCCAAAAGGATGAGACTGGGACTCCGGGGTCTTGGCCATTGGTGGGCGGTGCCCAGTAGACTCTGAGGCTGCCTGATGCCCATCATTCCTTTCCTTCTCCATCCTCTGCCCTAATGCTCAGATCATCGCCAACCACCACATGCAGTCCATCTCGTTTGCATCCGGCGGGGACCCGGTGAGTTGGGGAATGGAGCTCAGGTGGTGGGAGGAGAGTCAGGGGATTGGGAGGACACTGGCAAGAGCAGCGAGCCTGCTGGGATTGAGGCAGTGTCTGAGAAAGACTGGGCTTGAAGGGGTCAGGAGTGGGGTGGGGCTGTACAGTTTAGCTAACTGGCCTCTTCTGCCTCTGTCCACCCCAGGACACAGCCGAGTATGTTGCCTATGTTGCCAAAGACCCGGTGAATCAGAGAGGTGAGGTGTGGATGGGAGCACTGGGCGGGGCTGGCTGTCCAAGGGGCAGGTGAGCAGGGCCCGGGGGCTCCTCCTGCCAAGGACAGAGGCCGAGGGCCCCGTCTGTGCCTCCTCCCAGCCCCACGGTTCCCCCCGCCGCCCAGCTCCCTAACAGCCTCTGCTGCGCCCGCAGCCTGCCACATCCTGGAGTGTCCCGAAGGGCTCGCTCAGGATGTCATCAGCACCATCGGCCAGGCCTTCGAGCTGCGCTTCAAACAGTACCTCAGGAACCCGCCCAGGCTCGTCACCCCCCACGACAGGTGCGCGGGCGAGGCGGGTGGGGGGCCGGGGGCAGCCCGCTCCCGGGGGCCCCAGACCAGAACTGGAAAAGGAGGCCTGCTCTTCCCACACTCCAGCTCAGAAAAGGGCAGGGAAGGAAATAACCTGCGTGCCCCTGCTTCCTGCTATTCTTAAGTTTCCTGTAGCCGGCAGGAAGGTGCTCCGTGGCCCTGCCTGCTGCAGGGCCAGCTCTTCCCGTCGGGTGCCCGTGGCGGGGCTGCAGTGCAGGACACCCAGCTTGTCCCTGGCTAGATGGGCTTCTCTTTTCCCAGCCGTCTCGTTTCTGGTCTGTCCTTTTGTGCTTCTCTCCGTATGTAGTTTAGTTCTTCACGTTCTTGTCTCTAGAAGCCATCAAGAATTTGGGCAAGGGAGGATGGCTTTTTCCTGAGATGGTCACGTTTCCCACCTCAGACCAGTAGGATCGAGTATTTAGAGGAGGTGTTGCAATATTCTGGGGCACCCCCTCCCTGGTTACTTGGTGCTTCCCCTCCCTCTTGGGAGACTACGTGACAATCAAGGGCATGACGTTAAGGCAGAATCTGAATTGACATTCTGCTCCACCAGTAGTAGTGGTGGTTCAGTCGCTGAGTTGTGTCCAACTCTTTGCGACCCCACGGACTGCAGCATGCCAGGCTTCCCTGTCCTCCACTATCTCCCAAAGTTTGCTCAAACTCATATCCATTGAGTCGGTGATGCCATCCGACCATTTCTTAGTTGTGTGACCAAAATCTTTTTATCCCTGATCATCATTTTCCTCACCTAAAAAACTGGAGAAGGAAACAGTATCTGCTTTATCGGTTGCCCATAGAGTGAAATGATTATATATGAAACACCCAGCCTGAGGCCTACCCCTCAGGGAATACCCAATACATGACCACTGTTCCCATCTCCCTCTGTCCTCCCATCCACACTCCTTTCTCCCTCCTGTCTCTCTCAGGATGGCTGGCTTTGATGGCTCAGCTTGGGATGAGGAGGAGGAAGAGCCCCCTGACCATCAGTACTATAATGACTTCCCGGGGAAGGAACCACCTCTTGGGGGTGTGGTGGACATGAGGCTTCGGGAAGGAGCCCTCCCAGGGGCTGCTCGACCCACTCCGCCCAGTGCCCAGACCCCCAGCCACCTGGGAGCCACGCTGGTAAGTTGCTTGGATAGAGGCGGGCGGGGCTTGGATGGGAACATCTGGTTAGGGCCTCTGGTTTCACTCTGTCTTGGTCCCTTCAGCCTGTGGGGCAGCCTGCTGGGGGAGACCCAGAAGCCCGCAGACAGATGCCGCCCCCGCCACCCAGCTCAGGTATGAAGGGGACTGAGAGGGGCAGAGGGGGAGTGAGAAGCAGGGCGGGGGGCACTCTAAAGCCTCCGTTTCCTCAGCAGGCAGAGAGCTCTTTGATGACCCCTCCTATGTCAATGTCCAGAACCTAGACAAGGCCCGGCAAGCAGGGGCTGGGGCCGGGCCCCCCAATCCTACCATCAATGGCAGTGCACCCCGAGACCTCTTTGACATGAGTAAGTATACCTCTCGCCTTTCTGAGTCTCCGTCTTCCCACTTGGTTCCTCCTCTTTTCCTGCCTCTCTGCTCTTTCCTTCCTGGCCTCCCCTCCCTAAAGGTCTGGGTCCTGAGGTGGGGTTGTGTCAGCTGCCTCTCCTAGCCCTCTCTCTGTATCCCAGAGCCCTTTGAAGATGCCTTGCGAATGCCTCCACCTCCCCAGTCAACAGCCATGGCTGAGCAGCTCCGAGGGGAGCCCTGGTTCCACGGGAAGCTGAGCCGGCGGGAGGCTGAGGCATTGCTACAAGTCAACGGGGACTTCCTGGTGCGGGAAAGCACAACCACGCCGGGCCAGTACGTGCTCACCGGCCTGCAGAGTGGGCAGCCCAAGCACCTGCTCCTGGTGGACCCTGAGGGTGTGGTGAGTGTGGCAGGGGTGTAGGTGGGCATGGCAGAAAGGAAGGTGCAGCAGCCTACCTGTGGCTCTCTTCCTCCCTCACTGCTTCCTAGACTTTGTCCGCTGGGCACCTCTATCTGGGCCTCCCCTGTTCTCAAGGTGTCTGGTGTCTCCCTTGTCTAGTGGTTTAGGGTTCCTTCCCTTCTCACATCCCTCACCTGAGCTGTATTCCCTTCAGTCCTGGCTAGTCCTCAAACGTTATGCCCTCGAGAGCTAGGAAGTGGTCATCTCACCAGTCCCTCTTTTGACAAATAAGGAAACCATCCTTCAGAAGTTGTAGTGCTCTTTGTCAGTTGTCTAGAGGCTAAATATCCCAAAACTTTTCACGAGACGAGCCAGGGGCCTTCCCAGCTCCTCCAGACTCAGGGATGAGACCAGAGTCCTATCTCCTGTCTGCACTGCCCCCTGCCCGTCATAACTTGGGTCTTGTTCCTACAGCAGTCTCAGCCTCCTTTGCATGTCTTTTTTTTGTACCGTGTATCTTCTTCTGAGACATACTGTCCTCCTCTAGGTCAAGTAAGGAGTAGCTAGCCTTCAGTTTCACGACTTCTGGGCTGATGTCTGTTCTGCCTTTTCCCAGTTCACTGACTTGCCCATTCCCACAGCTGTCTCCAGCTTCTCTTCCCAGAGAAGCCTCAGTGATCAGGACCGAGGGCCCTCCCTCTCCTGCCATCTTTTTCTCCTGCCTCAACCCTCTTGACTATCCCAGCTTCCTCGGCCTTAGAGACTGAGGTTTTATCTGACTCTTCACCTGATTCGACTTTCTCCCTTCCCACTCCCCAGGTTCGGACAAAGGATCACCGCTTTGAGAGTGTCAGTCACCTCATCAGCTACCACATGGACAATCACTTGCCCATCATCTCTGCGGGCAGCGAACTGTGTCTCCAGCAGCCTGTGGAGCGGAAACTGTGACCTGTTCCAGTGCTTTCTCTCAGAAGACGCCCTGCGGTCCCTTCCACCCTATTCCCTGACTCTTAGGACCTCACTTGGGAGTGCTCCATGGGCCTGGCCTTGTGTAGGGCTGGAGATACTGTGGACACTGGGTTCAGCATGCAGCTGAGTGAGAGGGTTTGAGTCAGGAACCAGGGGTAGAGTCCTGCTTCTCCCCAGACCTCACCAAAGTATTAATGTACAGAGTGGCCCCCTTCCCTGGGCCTTTCCTGTGCCAACTTGATACCCTCTTCCCCAAGGTGGGTGCTGGAGGCCTGAGCAGGATGCCTCCTGGTCATGGAAGATGCTCTGTGGCGATAGGCCCAGCGGAGCAATCACCCTTTCAGGGAAGGGGAACTGAATCATACCTTTAGTCTACCCCTGGGCTCAGGTACCCCAGACTCCTCTCAACAACCCTCCCTCCCAGCATTCAAACTTTGTGCCTTTGACCATCTCCTAGGTCTGAAGATATTTTATGCAAAGAGTTCTTGGGCCCCTGAAGTCAAGGATGGGGGTGCTGACAGCTTCTTGGCTTCTGGGACCCCGTCCTCTCCTCGCTCAGCACCTCCTCCAGTTTAGGTTGGGCCAGCAGAGGCAGGAGTAGCAGCTGTCCCCTCTCCCTGGGATGTGCAGCCCTTAGAGACTGCCACGGCGCCCTGCTCTCAGCCAGTGGGGAGATGGACCCCTCCCCTGCTCAGTGCCTCGTGGCCGGGGCCCCTCACCCAGGGGTCTGTATATACATTTCGTAAGCCCCCCGTCCCATGTTGCATGCATGCTATACTCTACAGCCAAAGTACAGCCCTTCCTCCTGGCCTCTGCCCTGCCTCCCCCTGCAGGGGTGCTGGGGGGGATGATGGAGCTGTCATCCCAGCTGGATTTGGTAGAGGTGGGAACAGGGGCATTGAGACTTTAAAGCAGTAGACAATCCCCAGATACCATCGGTAGGTTTGGAACTGCATTTATTTTTTATTTTATACGTGTATATTTTAGGGCTGTAGATTTACTTTCCTAATTTGTTTTCCATAGCTTATTCCTGAGCACAAAATGATGATAATCGATGACATTTATACATCACCTCTTTGACTTTTTCAAAGCCCTTTTACGACTCTTGGCATTTTCCTCACCCTGGCCTGTGGGGCAGTTGGAACCGGTAGCTTTATCTTTTCTACCAGAAAGACCTAGAGAAGTGGAGTGTAAGCTAGGACTAGAGAAACTTGGCCCTCCCACTGCGAGGCGGGGAGGCATAAGTTTGGCTGTTGGTTTCACAGGAGGCGTGGGTCACGGTTATTTAATCCCTTCTCCAGGCCTCGCCCTGCAGCAGCAACAGAGGATCCGGTCCTGCTCTGTCTTTAGGCCTTGTAGATAAGGGAGAGTGGACTAAATCCTCGCCTCCCTTTTTTTCTTTTCTTTTTGTTTGGATGTTTTCACGGGTCTCACTTATACCAAAGGGAAAGAATCTTCATTAAAGTCCATATTTCTTCTACCTCGGCCTCTAGGTCTCTGTCTCAGCTTATTGTTGGCTCTGGCCGCCCCCCACGGCAGGAGGGGAGGTCGGAGGCCGGAGGCCGGACTCGGCCTCACCTGGACTCGCTTGGGTCGCGCTGAGTGAGAACTTAGGGATTCGCGTAGGAGGGTGCGGCGGGGTGGGGCGTACGGGGCCACCGTGCCAGGGGATGTTCGTGTCTGCAGCGGGGACCGAGGCGGGGTGGGATCGCGGACAGCCTGACCCCAGGCGGCTCGGGCCAGCGTGCACCCCTGCGGCGGCCCCTCGGCGCGCGATGGTACGGCCCAGCCGCAGGGCCGACGGGCTGCCGTCTTCCCTAGCGAGCCGGCACGCCGCGCTCCCGGGCTGGAGACGGCCTCCCCCAGGCTTGCGCCTTGGTACGGCCCTGCCCGCCCAGCGCTCGGGGGAGGGTCTGGCCCGGGCCTCGCTCCCCCTCCTCGCCGAGCGCAGTGGTGGCTGCCACGCCGAATTCCGCTTCCTGTGGCTGCGGCCGCTGGCGGGCGGTGAGGCCGGGCGAGCGTGCAGTTGGCGCCGCGGCTCGGCACCCCCGCCTTGCCGCACGTCGGGCTTGCGGCCGCGCGGGGGCCTGCGCCGCCCCTGCCTTCCCTTCCGGGCCATGGTGCACCCCGAGGGCGCGTCCGTCCCCCGCCGCTGCTGACCCGGGTCCCCCACTCCATGGCCGCCTCGGCGCCGCCCCCACCGGACAAGCTGGAGGGAGGTGGCGGCCCCGCACCGCCCCCTGCGCCGCCCAGCACCGGGAGAAAGCAGGGCAAGGCCGGTGAGAACGCTGAGGGGGCTGGGGCTGGCGCTGGCGAGGCTCAGAACTCTCGGACCTGGAGGGAGGGCTGGCGGGCCGGGGAGGTGGCGGTTCTCAGGCTGAGGGCCCTGAAGAGAGGGGAGGCTCAGTGGAAAGGATAGGTGGGTGGAGCCCTCCAGGGGTTGGTGACGAGGGGTCACTGACTGCCGATCCTAGAGTTTGGGGCACCTGGAATGAAGGAGCCACTTGGGAGTCTGAGGCTATCAAGAGATGGGGACGTCTCTCATTTAAAGGAAGAGGCAGCTGAGAGTGTGGCATCCGATTTATTCTTCGTAGTGTACCTTTGTTAGTATCTAACAAAGTATTAGATACTAAGTAAATAAACAAGAATATATTGAAATTAGAAGAATCTCCTAGATCGTGGTTGGGAGAAAGGATGTTGGGGAAACCTCAGGGAAACTTGTTTGTGTCTGCCTTTTACTGCCTTTCCAGGTCTGCAAATGAAGAGTCCAGAAAAGAAGCGAAGGAAGTCAAACACTCAGGTGAATGGTGGTTGGTTGTGGGGGTAATTTCTGGTAGCCCCTTTGGGTTCTCTGCTCTGCCACCCCAATGTCTTCATCTTGCATCAGCTGCAGGGGGAAGAGAAAGTTGTCTTTCTTGTTCCTTTTCTGGTCCTTTCCTTCAGTTTATAACATTTTGGGAGTAGGGTAGGGATGAGACGATTTGACCAGAGATTTTGTCAGCGGGGATTAGAATCGTCTTCTCCCCTTTTTGTCCTGTTCTGGTTCCCCCATGATGATAACAGCTATCACTTGCTGAACCTTTTCTAAGTACCAGGGATTGTGCTAAAATGCTTCAGTGGTTTTGGGAGATAGCATTGTTTTACAGGTGAGAAACCTGAGGCTTAAACATGTTCAGTGCCTGCTCCAGGACTTTGAGGTTACTCAGTGTCAAAACTAGGATTCCAGTGTAGTTCTGCCCCTTTTCAGAACAGTTAGGGCGCTGTGTTGGTTGTGGTCTCCACTGTGTTTCTTTGTTGCACTTTAAGGTCTGTCTGAACTGGCCGGTACTAGCCTCTAAAACTGGTTCTGTGTTTCTGGTGCTTTCTTGGTTTAGCTCTGGGTCTCTCTCCATGATCCTCTTTCCCTCGTCTTTTTCCCCAGGGCCCTGCGTACTCTCACCTGACGGAGTTTGCACCACCCCCAACTCCCATGGTGGATCACCTGGTTGCATCCAACCCTTTTGAGGATGACTTCGGAGCCCCTAAGGTGGGGGGCGCGGCCCCTCCATTCCTTGGCAGTCCCGTCCCCTTTGGGGGCTTCCGTGTCCAGGGGGGCATGGCAGGCCAGGTACCCCCAGGCTATGGCACTGGGGGTGGAGGAGGTCCTCAGCCTCTTCGTCGACAGCCACCCCCTTTCCCTCCCAGCCCCATGGGCCCTGCTTTCAACATGCCCCCCCAGGGCCCTGGCTATCCACCCCCAGGTAATATGAATTTTCCCAGCCAACCCTTCAACCAGCCTCTGGGTCAGAACTTTAGCCCGCCTGGTGGGCAGATGATGCCAGGCCCAGTGGGGGGATTTGGCCCCATGATCTCACCCACCATGGGACAACCTCCCAGAGGGGAGCTGGGCCCCCCTTCTCTCCCCCAACGCTTTGCCCAGCCAGGGGCACCTTTTGGCCCTTCTCTCCAGAGACCTGGTCAGGGGCTCCCCAGCCTGCCTCCCAACACAAGTCCCTTCCCTGGTCCGGACCCTGGCTTTCCTGGCCCTGGTGGTGAGGATGGGGGGAAGCCTTTAAATCCCCCTGCGGCCACTGCTTTTCCCCAGGAGCCCCACTCGGGCTCCCCGGCTGCTGCTGTTAATGGGAATCAGCCCAGTTTTCCTCCAAACAGCAGTGGGCGGGGTGGGGGCACTCCAGATGCCAACAGCCTGGCACCCCCTGGAAAAGCAGGTGGGGGCTCAGGACCCCAGCCTCCCCCAGGCCTGGTGTATCCATGTGGTGCCTGTCGGAGCGAGGTGAATGACGACCAAGATGCCATTCTGTGTGAGGCCTCCTGCCAGAAGTGGTTCCACCGTGAGTGCACAGGCATGACTGAGAGCGCCTATGGGCTGCTGACCACCGAGGCCTCTGCTGTCTGGGCCTGCGATCTCTGCCTCAAGACCAAGGAGATTCAGTCTGTCTACATCCGCGAGGGCATGGGGCAGCTGGTGGCCGCTAACGATGGGTGATGCTGGCGAGGGGCCCAGGGAAGTGCACATGTTCCTCCCTGCTCTTTCAGGGTGATTGCCTTCTTGTCTGGCTCTTGGTCCTGGTTTCCATCGGCTTCCCATCCCCAAGGGGGAGAAACCCAGTGGCTCCTGGGGGCAGAAAAAGGAACTGAGGTGGGCAGGCAGAAGAGCCTGTATCTCTCACTCTTGTGGAAACTTAACGCATTGAGATCTACAGAGGTTCAGGAAACCAAAGCCCTGCCAAGAGAGCCATTTTTGGTGGCTATCTCTGGAAACCCAGGGGTATGGCTGCAAGAGGAAAGAGGCTGGAGGAAGATCCGAAGGGCAGGGGTGTCCCCTCTACAGATGATGGATGCCCCCAACACCTGTGCCTAACATGCCTCTCTAGCTCCACAGCTCCAGCCTTAGTGTTTGGAGTCCAGTATTAAAGGTTTCTGGCCAGAGGAGTTGGGTCTCTTCCCATCTCTGCGGTAGCCCTTTCATGGGCGCTGGGAGATAGCTTTAGGGAATAAATGGAGATTTTCCCCTTTTCCTACCTTCCCCTTGACTCCTTCACCTGTCCATCTCGTCCCCTTTCAGAAACCAAATAGCTTGAAGAAGCAGGAGAGTACGTGGCTATGGCAGTTCTTGGTGATCTGGGGCTTGGAGACAGTAGATAAGATGCTGTCAGGACATATCTCCCTCATACCAAAGTCACTGGTCCTTTCTCAGCCTCTCTTGTGCTTTTTCCCTAATGACCATGTTTTTGCCAAAAATTGGGATGTGTGGTCTGACAGACCAGAATATTTGACATTCAGACTGTCCTGGAAGCCCAGATTCTGTGGTTGTACACCCCTCCTCCCCCACTAAGCGCTGGTCTTCAACTTCGGCGCCTCGAGTTCCCTGCCTTGATGGAAGGAAAGCTTGAAAAGGCGCAGAGCCCTTATACCTCATTTTTTCTCCTGATAAAAGGATCCCTGTCACAGCCTGTGGGTTGGGGAGTCTGCAGGACCCTCACTGATGCGGTACTAGAATGCAGTCCAGAGCCTGGATGTTTTTGCTCCCCTCTCTCCCTGCTGTTCTGTCTTCTCTGGCCTGGTGATCGAGCTGTTCTCATCCTTCTCAGCCAAATTCCATGCCAAGGCTTTATTTTTTATGTTTTAAGCCCTGCCTGCCAGAGATGGGTCTGGGGCCCCATGAGGAGCCCCTCACAGCTGCGCGCTGTTCCCTACAGCTCCTACACACATTCCTCAAATGGGGTAGAGAAGGCAGGCTAGGGGTCTGGCCCTGAGAGAAGCTGGTGGTCCCCTGCCCCCACTTCTCCTGGGACCTTACACATGTGAAGAGAAGACAGGTATACTGCAGAACTCTTGCCTTCCCCCAGTGGAGCATGCAGCCTTCGAGGCTGTGCGAAGGAAGGGAGTGGCCATGGCCTCGGCTTCTCTTTTCCAGTGTTCCCTGCCATCCAGCAGCAGAGATGGCAACCCCCTCACTGCTCAACTTTGTGTTGTGTTAGTGGTTCTGTTTGCCCCTCTATCTGTTGATGTTTTTGTGGTCTCCACCCCACCCCACCCCACCCCCCCCACCGCCCTGCATTTTGTAAGATGGCTCCTGGCCAGGGATGGGGGGCTGCCTGGTCAGTCCCTCTCTCCCTTTCATGCCACTGCTTTTTTGAAGAAAGTGGGGGTGGCAGAGATGTGGTGGGGAAAGTTTTGTACGGTTGGATTAATAAAAGGACTCGGAAGATCCACACCCGGACTCCTTGGTGTTGGTGTGCACAAGGTTGGAATGAGTCAGTCACTGCTGGTGAGGATGGTTGGGGGGGTGAGGACAGGGACCCCCCAGGGTCTCTGGAAGTGGGGATAGCTGGAAGAGTCAGGCCCCTGAGCTGACCTAATACAAGCTGTGGAGCCTGGGGAGGCCTCTTTGCCCCATCTCTCCCTGTGTCCCTGCTGTGAGAACACAAGTTTCCTTTCTGAGCACATTCCTGGGCCAGGCCTAGAGCCAAGCAGGATCTTCGGCCCCAAGGCTTCAGGGAGACAATTGCCATTAGTGCTTCTCCGTGTAGTGCCCCACTCCCACTCCTGAGTCAGGAGGTCAGTGTAGCTCCAAGGGTGGGGGAAGGGGCAGCCCTGGTCTAGCAGATTGCATTTTAGGATGCTTTTCAGCACCCCCCTCTGCCCCTTTTAAAAAAGAATAGTGGCATCCTTAAACAATCGGCGCCAGGGTGAGGGTAGGGACAACCCACACTTTGCCACTCTCCTCCCCCATCCTGCAGCTGTCTCTTGTCTATCCTGGGACCAACCTGGCTCCTTGTCCTGGACATGCCACCCCCTTGCCTTTCAGTTCTGGGTCTTCCCTTCAGAAATTGTTTAGCCACTGGAAAAGGAGGGGAGGTGACCCCCAGTTGAGTTTGCTGGAACCCCAGTGTCCCACCGGGAGGTAAGCCCAGGTTTAGGGGCTCTGCAGGCGGCCCCCACTGCCCCGCCCCCGCCGCACCCCCGCGGCTCTCAAATCTAGCTGTTATTGGCCAAAAGTTTCCGCCCCTCTCAGGGAAGTTGGCTTTCCATTGGTCAGTTCCCAGTCACGTGACCTTCCTTTCTTGTATCTGTAAAGCCGGAGAGGCAGCAACAAGTTCAGCTGAAGACTGAAGCAAGAGCTGGGTCAGGTAATGCCCTAGCGGGGCAGGGGCAACAGAGATCCCCAGGAGAGGAAGGGTAGAGGAGAGGAGGGGTAGAACGTTGAAGGGTTGAGCTCCACCCAGGATCTATAGAGCTGTTTGTCACTTCTGGGCCGGGAGGGAGGGGGATCATGGGCGGCCGTTTGCAAAACAGGAACTTGCTCTGGGTCTCCCAGACAAGTTTTTGTAGCCCTGGGTGCTTTATTTTAGAGGTTTGGGGAAACAGCTCTTAGAGGGGTTGAAATTAGCTGGACGAAACTTCCCAGCTTTGAACAGAGTGGCAGAGCTCCCCCTTTAGCTGTCTTTTGG
Organism: Bos javanicus; assembly: GCF_032452875.1. Classification (NCBI taxonomy): domain Eukaryota; kingdom Metazoa; phylum Chordata; class Mammalia; order Artiodactyla; family Bovidae; genus Bos; species Bos javanicus. The sequence goes on from NC_083870.1 coordinate 15,790,023, forward strand.
AAATAGCATAAGTCCCTGACAATCCTTACAGGATGTTTTTGTTGAATCTTGCCTGAAAAAAGGAGAGGGAGTAGTGAGGAGGGGGTGGAGGTGGGTGTTCTTCCAAGAGGTTGATGAGAAGAAAGAGATCTGAAAGCAGCAGGGAAGGGTGGGAATTAGACAGCAGAAAGAACTTCCTAATAAGGCAGTGAGATGCTGACCTGGGGGGGAACAGGGAGAACTTATGGGATCTTCAGCGAATCCAACCAAGAGAGAGGTACCAGCCAGGGTTTGGAACCCTGAGTGCACAGGTTCCGGACTGTATTCTGTTTGGGTCTCAGAAGTGTTTGTCTTGTTGACCCAAATACCGTTTCTGGTTTCCATGGAGACAGTAGGTCTGACATCACCCTGGTTGCCATAGTGCCTGCTTCTGGAGGACCTGAGCAGGCTGTACACAGCCAGGGGTAAACAGGGACTTCAGCCCAAGCTGCTGCCACTTCCTTCCTGCTGCCACCTGTTAAGAGTCACACGCAGCAACTGGGGTTGGGGAGATGATGACAGAGTGGCGGGGGTGGGGCCTGAGACCAGAAGGCAGCACAGTGATGGTTCTGTGGATGCCTGTAGAAGCCGGCCGGGGGTGTCCTGCTGGACTGCGGTGTGGGGAAGTCACTGCAGCCGTTCTTCTCTCTCCTTGTGGGATGGGGGCCTGTCTCTGGGAGGCACTGTGTAGGGCTTTCACGGTGTGTCCCACTGAAGGGGGAAGTGTAGTGGTTTCCCACAGTAGAGCTGCCGCGCTTCTACCCCAGCCTTACTTCCTCTCCCCAGGATTTCCTTTCAGGATCCTTTTCCACTTACCATCCTTCTAGCCCCTCAGCAAGCAGTCTTGTAAGCCTCTAAAGGATCACAGTCCAAGACCAGGGGCTTAGCTCATCTGCCCCTCAGCTTTATGCCAGGGCCCGGTTGCCAGCCTGGGGCCATAGTGTTGGTCACAGACGGAGGGGTAGGTCCTTCTCTTCTTGTCCTGCTTTGTGTCAGGCTTTTGAAGCTGGAGTGATTTCCCACCCCTACTCCACCATGTCAGAGCAGATTAGCAGGGAATAGGGCCACAACCGTGGTTATTGTCCATGCTTTGCAAATGGTACAGTGCTTTCTGTATACATGAGAGTTGCCACAAATCCCTTTTCCTAGTCACCTTCAAGTGTCCTCAGGTGAAACGCTGGAGTTTGCTAAGAAGGGAAACGACCTAGAATGGAGAGTGACAAGGAAACTTACTAAAGGTATATTCAGATGGATGTAAGCTGTGCTGTTGCTCTCGGCCCTGGCTGCATGTGAGAATCATTTGGCAGATTTTTCGGAGCCTGATCCTTGAACTCAGTTATATCAGAATCTTAGCTGATTGATTCCATCGTGTTGCCAGTGAACAGGACCCCAAACTAGACCATACAGAGGACTTAACGGTGGGTGATGGGTTGGTGGGAGACTTGTGGCTGACGAAGGCCATGGGGTTTCCTCTTCCAGGCCCTGGGGGAGGAGGTGGGATTGTGAGGGAGCCTGGGGAGGGGAAGGGAGGGCCAGATTGTTCCTCAGTCTTCTCACTTGCTATTCATCGCTGGCAAGTCAAGTCAGCCAGTTTTCGGGCCTTCATTTTCCCTGACTATAACATGAGAGAGTTGGCCTGGATTTTTCCCAGAGCTTTTCCAGCCCTGTGCTTCTCTGACCTTTCAAGGTCAGTTCCATTTCCCAGTTTCCCAAGGGCTCTTTTGCTCCCTGGGAAAGGCAAACTTCACTGCAGCTGTTGGTACGTTCTGATTTGCAAGGCAAATACTGCCCAGAAGAATTCGGATTTTGGGGTCAGAAGGACTGGAACCAGGCTGGTTCTGGAAGTGACTGCCCAGCCCTCACACTTGGAACCCAGCTGAGGCTTCTGTCTACATCCCTTCTCCCCCGAAGGGAGCTGGAGTCCCTAAGAGAGCCTTTCTCTGCAGGTGGCAGCCTCAGCAGCTGCGGGGACCTCAACGGTGATGGCCTCCTGCCCAGACTCGGACAATAGCTGGGTACTTGCCGGCTCAGAGGTAGGAAGAGCAGGCCTGGGAACCATATGGAATAGGGTTTCTGGCCAGGCTGGGCTGCTTTTTGGGTCTGTCCCCCTTCCTTGCTCCTGATTATCACACCTGTCACCTCCTGCTGGTTCTGAGAGGAACTCCAGGGGCAGGGAGAATATGATCAGGCCCCAGGAGTCAGGAGTTGGGAGTTGGACCGTGGCTTGAAAGAAAGGAATTGTTGGGGTAAGCTGTGAGAAGCAGGGGAGAAATTCTGGTGGGGAGAACAGCATTAGCAAAGGTGCTGAGGCAGCAGTAGATGAGCTGTGCTGGGGAGACTGAGGAGGTCTGATGGAGGAGGTGGAGACGTGGGCCAGACAGTGTTGAAGTGAGGTTGGATCAGAGCCTGCAAGCCTCCGGAGGAGGCCTGAAGGGTCTGGCTCAGGCATTCGGGCCGCCCCTTGATGGAAAATAGCGGGCAGGCTCTGAGCTGGAGGGGGTCAGGACCATCGCTGCTGTGGGCAGAGGGTGCAGCCACTATGTGGGCTGTGTGGGAACAGGGGGAGAGCGTTTTGAAGGTCCTGCAGTCCAGGTTGTAGTTGGTGGGATGAGAACCCAGTGGACTCCTGTGCCCTGAAGCCTCTGAGAAGGGGACTGGCAGGATGGGGAATGGAGTGGCTGGAGAGTTTGTCAAGGACTTGGTATGTTCATCCCACAGGGAGGGAGGTAGCTCAGGAGTTTGAGTTAGAGACGTCGGGTTTGAGTGGCCTTGAAGAAACTGATGGGGAGTGAGGGAGCCGCCCTCAGTATGATGCTGGAGCAGGACCCATGGACTGGGGCTGGCTGGCAGAGCGGACGACGCCGTGCTCCCAGCCAGAGCCCTGGCTGCCTTGCAGACAGCTGGGGGACCTCGGACCAGCTGTTTCACCTTGCTGTCCTCCCTTTAACGAGGAGGAGTTGCGTTTCCTTTAACATAGGAGGGACTGGGAGAAAAAGATGACTTGAAAATTGTAAAGAGGGACTTCTCTGGCGGTCCAGTGGTTAAGACTTTGCCTTCCAACTCAGGGGCTGGGGGTTAGATCCCTGTTCCAGAAGCTGAGATTCCCACATGCCTTGGGGCCAAAAAACCAAAACATAAAACAGAAGCCATATTATAACAAATTCAATAAAGACTTTTAAAATGGTACACATTAAAAAAATCTTTTTAAAAAAAAAGAGTCTTGTAAAGAAACATATTAAGGTCAAGAATTATTCTTGGAAGTTTAGCGGAAGCCATGGATGGGATGAGCAGGCGGTGGACCTGCTGAGGGGGCGTTTGCAGAAAAAGGAGAGGCTGAGGCTGTAGATGGCTGGGCTGAGAATACCCTGGGAGGCAGGCTGGCTGTGGCTGGGGTGAGGTGGGCTTCTGTCAGCTCCTGGGAGAGGGGTGTGCAGGGAGCGGGAAAAGCCAGAAAAGTTTGGCAGATGGAGCAGGTGGCCCGTTGTGAGAACTGGGGGGAAGCCCGTGGGGGATGGGACTGTGATCCTTGGGCTCCAGAGGACTTTGTTCTCTTGCCAGTTACTGAGCTGGTCACCTGTGGGGAGGGAGACCCAGGCTGTAGCTGCTTCTCTGGGGAGGTGGTGGTGGGCTGCCAGGTTTGTAGAGTGGTCCAGTGTCTTGGGCCAGTGGTCCTTTTTTTTTTTTTTAATTAGTTTAATGTCTGATTGAATTACTTAATTCTTTTTTTTTTTTTCAACTCCATGTACTCCCATTCACCATACAGACCAGGCAAAGTGCCTGCCCAGGCTGTATGTAGGGTGGGTTTACTCTGACTCCTCTTTCTATGCTGTCAGTATAAGAACACAGCCTGTAGTAAGTACCAGGAGGCTGAAGTTAATTCCTGTAAATATAGGATTCCTTTAAAAATAACATTTACTTTTTTTTTTTTTGGCTGTGCTGGGTCTTAGTTGTGGATGCAGGATCTAGTTTCCTGACCAGGGATCAAATCCCGGCCCCCTGCATTGGGAATGTTGAGTCTTAGCCACTGGACCACCGGGAAAGTCCCCAGTGGTGCGTCTTCATTTCACAGAAACTTGGCCTCCAAAAGTTCCTCAGAGCAGCAAGTGAAGTTAGGGAATGGCTGAACACTGTGTTGAGCAGAGAGGTCACAGTGCCAGCTGCCCCCTGCCCACTTTGGAGCAGCCACTGCTGAGTGTATTATGTATGTGTAAGGTGTGGGCTGGGACCCCTGAGCACGGGCTGGTCTCGGGCACCCTGGAGAGCACCCCGTGCTCTTGGTTTTGTCCTGCCGTCCTTACTCTAGAGCAGCCCTTCTGCTTGTACCCCTGCCCCCAGAGCCTGCCTGTGGAGACCTTGGGCCCTGAATCTGGGAATGACCCAGAATCCGAGAGAGCTCCCCGGGCCCCTCAGAGCCCCTCCAGGGCAGCTGCTGAGGAATCGGCTGGGACCTTGGATGGAGGAGGTAACAGGGCCCTGCTGAGGGGGGCGGTGCAGCCACCTGTCTTCCATGTTCTGGGGTTTCCCAGTATCCTCAGGGAGAGGGAGGCCAGTTGGTCTTATTCCCAGCATTGATCTCAGTTTTAAACCTTCCCTTATCCCATCCTGGCTTTCTCCTGTCCCTTCCTGCCTGGTTGCAGCCTGTGGGAGCCAGGGGGGCCGTGGTGTTTTTCCTGAGTCTTTTCTCCCGCCACAGAGACGGTGTCCCAGAGTGAGAGCTCCCAATCTGGGCCCATCCTGTCAGAGGAGGCTGAGGCCAAGGTGAGGACCTTCCCTGGGGGAAGGGCGGGAAGTGGGGAGGGCCAGGGGAAGTGGGAAGTGCTCACGGCTGTATCCGCAGCAGGGTGTCCTGGAAGGTGATGACCCTGGAGTGGAGGACCCTGGAGTGGAGTCCCCTGGCCCAGGAGACACAGAGGCCCAGGGAGACTTGGAAGAGACCCCTGAGGTGGTAGGCATGGAACCAGACTCACAGGACCTGGAGGATCAGAGCCCCCCCTGCAGCCTGCCTTCATCCCCCAAAACAGGTGAGAGTCCTCCTTGTTTCTCCTGTCACTATCCTTCTAGAAGGTGTTGGAGTGGGAATAGATAGACATCACTGCCGAGCACAGCTCTGGTCCAGGCCCTAGGACTTGGCAGCTTGGAGCCTTCCTTAAGCTGTATCAGTGAATCCTCACCACCGTCACCCCCGGGGACACTCAGGCTTAAGTCACACAGCTGATAAAGTGGCAGGGCCTAGGTCTAGGTTAACTCTTTCCTCTCTACTGTGGGGCCTCCTCTATTACTTGCCTCTAGATTTGGCTCTCATTCCCTGAGTCCCTTCCACGAGTCAGCTCTGGGAAAGCAGGTTGGCTTCACGGCCTGTGTAAGAGGTGGACTAGACTGAGCCAGGGTGCAAGTCGGACTTGTGAGGGGGCAAAGGTGGTGTGATTAAGGTGCCCCCACAGGAAGGGGGGGAGAGTGGTTTAGTCGGGGACAGGTCGAGGGGAGGGAGAGGCAGGGACAGTTGGGGAAAAGGTTCACACCGGAGGGGACATTTGAGTGGAACCTTGAGCAAGTGGACTTTTGGTAGGTAGGGTAGGAGGAAGAGAACGTTGCAGGCCAGGGCTGCAGCATCAACACCGGGCTGGGTTCCCCTGTCCTGTACCGAGGAGGCTGCGTCCAAGGCTGGTGGCAGGAGTGTGTGAATGCATCTTTGTTGAGGGGTGACAGCGTGGAGGGGGAGGCGGGGTCCGGGGCCATTTAGGGGGCAACTGCAGTCAGATGAAGCTGAGGAAGACCTGAACTAAGGCAGATGCGAGGCATGTGCCGCTGAGATGTTTAGGGGTCGTGTTGTCAAACTGCATGCGAGGCAAAGAGGGAGGGCTGAGGTTGGCTCGTGGAGCACTGGCGTCTTGCCCTGCATCGGGGGGGTGCCAGGAGAGAACCAGGTTGGAGGGCAGGCAGCGTGTGGAGTGTTTGGTCCCCAGGGACAGCCAGGTGGAAGAGACCAGGAGGTGGTCAGACATCCAGGCCTGGAGCTCTAGGGAGGCCAGTCAGGAGTTTACGAATGAGGGACTCAATCTGCTCTAGGGGAAAGCCGGCGGGGTGGGTGAGACTGGGTGATTGTGTGTGCGGTGAGAAGGGCAGAAGAGCAGAAATGGTGCCAGGGAGACCTCTGCCTCTAGGACTGGGAGCAGCCAGGCATTGAAAAGAGATGCTGAGAGGGCATGGCCAGGTTTCCGACAGAACCAGGGCAGGGGGCACAAGTGGGAGCAGGAGGGCGCTTTTAGGATGAAAGTTGCTCTTGTATCTTGTATGTAGTAGAAAGGACTGGTCTCCAGACTGGGCAGGGGTGGTCACTGATGCCCAGGCACATGTGGGCAGGGTCTCCATGCTCTCCCTCTGTGATCAGGGCTGGGGGTCTCCTGTGTTTGCCTCTGGTTCCGGTCTGTCTGTCTGTCTGTCCTGTCTCTCCAGTTGCCTTACTGTCCTGGCCCCCTCCCTTCCCCCAGCTTGGATCAGGGAGGAGGCCCACCACTCCAGCAGCGAGGATGACACCGATGTGGATGTGGAGGGTCTGCGGAGGCGGCGGGGTCGGGAGCCCGGCACTCCTCAGCCCGCGGCCACCCTGGGTGTGGAGGACCAGGTCCAGGGCGAGGGTGCAGGCGGGCAGCTGGGCATCTCCCTCAACATGTGTCTCCTCGGGTCCCTGGTCCTGCTGGGCCTGGGGGTCCTCCTCTTTGGTGAGTGGTCCCTCCCCTGCTGGCACCTTGAGGCTCTGCTCTGGCCCCTCTTGCAGTACTCTGACCCCATTCTGCCCCTGCTTCTGAGGGCCTGACCAGACTCCTCTGTCTCCATTTCAGGTGGTCTCTCAGAGTCTGAAAGTGGTGAGTGACGATGGGCCCTGACCAGTTTGTGTCTGTCCCCTTCCAGCCCTGAGGGAGGCTGATGGGGACAGTTCTCTGGGTCAGGAGTAGGGATGCTGGGGGCTGTACATTTTTTGCTCAGTTATAGGCCTTATGTCAGCTATTCGGGGTGACCCTTGACCTTTTACCTTGCTGGACCCCTCAGCCATAGGGTGAGGTCCAGGACAGGACAGTGACTATGTGTATGTGTTGGGGGCGGGCAGGGAGGGGGAGGAGGACAGGGCTCTGTGTGCCTTGAGGCCAGCTTCAGGATTCCACTTTCCCACAGGGCCCCTGGAGGAAGTGGACCTGCAGGTCTTGCCAGATGTGGAGTCTGATACTGAGATGCTGGAGGCTGTGGGGGATGGGCAGGCATGTGTGACTGTCTCCATCTGTGTGAGGGGCCTGGTGGGGGCTGTCGGGGTCGTGGGGCTGGGCTGGGGTGACTGGCTCCTTTGCCCTTGTGTGTGTGTGTGTGTGTGTGTTAGTCACTCAGTCGTGTCTGACTATTTGCAACCCCATGGACTGTAGCCCACTAGGCTCCTCTGTCCATGAAATTCTCCAGGCAAAAATGCTGGAGTGAGTAGCATTCCCTTCTCTCGAGGATCTTCCCAACCCAGGGATCGAACCTGGGTCTCCCGCACTGCAGGCAGATTCTTTACTGACTGAGCCACCTTTGCCCTTAGGATGGACTACAGCAGCTACAGACCTCAGAGCTCCTGGACAGTGTCCCCAGCCTGCAGAACATGGCCCTTCTGCTGGATAAGCTGGCCAAGGAGAACCAGGACATCCGACTACTGCAGGCCCAGCTGCAGGTGGGCACAAGCAGGTTGGGGTGGACTAGACACCCTCCCTAGGCCACGTGTCTGTCTGTCCAGTTTCCTCCCTGCAAAGAAGTTTCCTGTGTTCACCCACATACGCTGACCCTCTCCCTTTCCCACTAGAGTCCAGTCGTCTTCCATGTTTTGTGTGCGTCCTGCATGCTAAGGGTTAGGCCAGGACTGGCATATCTGCTTCACGTGGCATGCCACCTCTGCTTGATTGGCATGGTCTACCTGGAGCCTTGTGTGGAGAAGGATTTGAAGAACATGCCAAGACTCAGTGGGAAGAAGTGCTGTGATCAGTTAATAATATGTTTTGGGTACGGGAGGTGGAAATAGGGTAATGAGAGTCTTGTCTTGGCTCTCTTTAAGTGAATTAAAGACGTGTGGGCTTATAAACAGACAGAGCTAAGGCCTGTGGTGGAATTTGGGGGTCCCAGGGTCAGGTGAAGGGTGCAGGTGGGGTGGGAGATGAGAACCAAATCCTCTGAGTCTCTCAGGCCATAAAGGCTATAATGGAATGGAATTAGGGTAGCAGGCACTGGACCCATCCTTGACGACTCCCTGGGTCCTCTATCCCTATTCCCATTCCAGGCCCAGAAGGAAGAGCTTCAGAGCCTGATGCGTCAGCCCAAAGGGCTAGAAGAGGAGAATGCCCGGCTCCGAGGGGCCCTCCAGCAGGGCGAGGCCTCCCAGCGGGCCCTGGAGTCAGAGCTGCAGCAGCTGCGGGCCCAGCTTCAGGGACTGGAGGCTGACTGTGTCCAGGGTGCAGATGGGCTGTGTCTCCAGTGGGGCAGAGGCCCACAGGCTGGCCAGGTCACCAAGGAGCAAGGCCCCACGGGGCAGGAGCCAAGCCCTGGTTTCCTGGAGCAAAAGAAACAACTAGAGGCTGAGGCCCAGGCATTAAGGCAAGAGTTGGAGCGGCAGCGGCGGCTGCTGGGGTCTGTGCAGCAGGACCTGGAACGGAGCTTGAAGGAGGCGGGCCGAGGGGATCCAGCCCGGGCTGGCCTGGCTGAGTTGGGTCACAGGCTGGCCCAGAAGCTGCGGGGCCTGGAGAACTGGGGCCAGCACCCTGGGGTCCCTGCCAATGTCTCAGAGGCCTGGCATCAGAAGCCTCACTTCCAGAATTCCAGGGAGCCGAGTGGGAAGGAAAAGTGGTGGGATAGGCAAGGGGACTGGAAGACCGAGCACTGGAAACATAAGAAGGAGGCATCCGGCCGGGAGAAGAGCTGGCGGGGTGAGGAGGACAGGGAGCTGGCGGGGAGGCGGAAGGAGGGCAAGCCAAGGGTGGAGGAGTGGGCGGGCAAGAAGGATGGCAAGCAACAGCGCTCCAAGGAGCCCCCCAGGAAAAGTGGGCGCCCCCACCCCTCTGGAGAGAGGCTGAAACACCCTCGGTGGAAGGAAGGGGCTAAAGACAGGCATGACCCCCTGCCACTCTGGGCAGAGCTGTCCAGGCACAAGTACCAGGCACCCCAGGGCTGCTCAGGTGTGCATGAGTGTGCCCGGCAGGAGGGCCTGGCCTTCTTTGGCATAGAGCTAGCCCCCGTGCGGCAACAGGAGCTGGCCTCTCTGCTGAGGACGTACCTGGCGCGGCTGCCCTGGGCTGGGCCGCTGACCGAGGAGCTGCCCCTCTCTCCCGCTTACTTCGGCGAGGATGGCATCTTCCGCCACGACCGCCTCCGCTTCCGCGACTTTGTAGACGCCTTGGAGGACCAGCTGGAGGAGGTGGCGGTGAGACAAACAGGTGACGACGACGCGGTGGACGACTTTGAGGATTTCATCTTCAGCCACTTCTTTGGAGACAAAGCACTGAAGAAGAGGTGGGCAGCTGTGGGGGAGTTGGGTCAGTGGGACAGAGCAGGGGGCAGGAGGTGATGGTGGGGCGGGGTGTCTGTGTGTGTGAAGGGCCCTGAGTTGTCGGTATTCAGTTTGAGGTTTTGTCTCTTGAGGGCAGAAAGCTGAGCCTGAGCTCAGCCCAGAGTGGTCCTGGGGAGTCCCCTTTGGGGCTAGAGTTTTTTCCCTCCCAAGTTGCCCTGTGCTGTCCATACCTGTGTGGTCTGGGGGGTAAGAGAGGTTGCTTCCTGTCTCCCCAGCTGGGGCCTTGTCCTGGGACACCAGGTCTGGCCACACTCCCCTCCCCCCAGTCTGATGGATGGTGGCTGCCCCTGTCACCTGCCTTAGGGGGAACAGGGTCCCCTGTCAGGGGGCCCCCCTTCTCATCACACGACATTGTTCTCTAAAGGCCTCTTCCTGCCTCCACTCCCTGCCCCCCCACAGGTCTGGGAAGAAGGACAAACATTTGCAGAACAGAGTTGTGGGGCCCAGGGAGGAGCACAGCCCCCACCGCCAGGGCTGAGGCCCCACGTTGTCTGTCCCCTGGGAACCGTTAAGCTGCCACCTCCCTCAGCTTCGTTGGTGTCATTGAATGTCCTTCACAGAGCAGCCTGGAGATCACCCAGCCCTGCACTGACACCACTTCTGCCACAAAAAGGCCTTAGCTGGAGCTGCTGTGCTGTCTATGCAAATGAATGCAAATTCTTAGGGCCGCGACCCTTGCAGCCAGATTGTGAAGGGGGGATGGGAGAGAGGCCTGTTTTTTAGGAGGGTTGTATGGGGGTAAGACGTATGGGGCAATTCAGATTCTAAAGCCAGAGTGCTTGTGTGTGTGTGTGTGTGTGTGTGTCTGTAGGGTGGGATATGAGGTATGGGGCAATTCAGATTCTAAAGCCAGAGTGCTTGTGTGTGTGTGTGTCTGTGTGTGTGTCTGTGTGTCTGTAGGGTGGGATATGAGGTATGGGGCAATTCAGATTCTAAAGCCAGAGAACTTGTGTGTGTGTGTGTCTGTCTGTCTGTCTGTAGGAGGGCCCAGAGTGGGCCCCTTGGCTGCACACACTGACCCATGCACCCTGGGATTCGATTTGCCCGGCTGGCTCCCGGCTGGCTGGAGGCCCAGCACGAAGGCTTTCCCTGGGGTTTTGTTAGATTTGGAAGGAGCTATCCCTAGAGACTCGAAGTCCCCCTTTTAGCCCTGCTCCTCACGTGGCCTCACCTCTGCTTGTGAACTGTAGACTCAGATTCCAATAACATTCTGTAGAAGCTGTGACGTTGGGGGCGCTCTGTCGCTTAGGGCTGTTTCTATAAGCGCAGGGGAAGCCCACACCCACCACCTCATACTGGTACTCACCTCCTCTCCCTGCCACCTCACTCTCCCCGCAAACCTCAGGCCCTCTGGGCTGGAACTCCCCATTTTGCTCACAGCTGTCTTGGCTGCATCCCTGGGAGATGTAGAAATATGCAAGTGGGTTTTGGGCTCAAATCCAGGTTGAGTGATTTTGGGCAAATTAATCCCTGGGAACCTTGGGTTTCTAATCCCCAAAAAGGGAGATTGAAGGGCTGGGGACTCTTCCAGCAGGATTGTAAATAAATCAATGTAAACAAAATATGTGTCCAATATTTGGCACTCAGAAGTGATTTCACTCCCTTTAGAGTGTGGAGGAGGGGCTCCCCACCCCCACCTCACAGCGCAGGCTTCTGCATTGGGGGCGGGGCGGGGTGGGGTGGGGGGAGCGGGTGAGGGAACCACTAGGTGGCGCCGTGGCTCCACATTTGCTCCAGACCTCACCTACCTCACCACTTGGTGCCCCAAATCTTGGACCCCAGTCCTACTGACTTGGGCCACTGTCTGGCTACTTCGCCCAGGAAGACCCAGATTCCCCCAGGCTTCTCTTTAGAAAGTCCTTCCTGACTGGGCTTCTTGCTTGGCCTGGAAATCCCCATGGGGGGACAGAATGAACGTGTGACTTCAGGCCAGGTCCAAGGTGCATGTTAGTAGAGCTGAGGTGTATTAGTCCCTCAGTCACGTCCGACTCTTTGTGACCCCATAGACTGTAACCCTTCAGGCTCCTCTTGTCCATGGGATTTTCCAGGCAAGAATACTAGAGTGGGTTGCCATTTCCTTCTCCAGGGGATCTTCCTGACCCAGGGATTGAACCCGGGTCTCTCACATTGCAGGCAGACTCTTTACTGTCTGAGCCACCAGGGAAGCCCAGGGGTCTGCCCAAGAGGGGACTATAATTGATAACAAGTGCTTCTGTAAGAACTGATGGGTTGCTCACTGTTAAAGGACTTTAAGGGTACTGCTACTGCTGCTAAGTCACTTCAGTCGTGTCCAACTCTGTGCGACCCCATAGACGGCAGCCCACCAGGCTCCCCGTCCCTGGGATTCTCCAGGCAAGAACACTGGAGTGGGTTGCCATTTCCTTCTCCAATGCATGAAAGTGAAAAGTGCAAGTGAAGTCGTTCAGTTGTGTCCGACTCTTAGGGACCCCATGGACTGAAGCCTACCAGGCTCCTCCACCCATAGGATTTTCCAGGCAAGAGTACTGGAGTGGGGTGCCATTGCCTTCTCCGTTAAGGGTACTAGCTTATTTAATTCATGTATGGATTTGAGAGTTGGACTATTCAGAAAGCTGAGTGCCAAAGAATTGATGCTTTTGAACTGTGGTGTTGGAGAAGACTCTTGAGAGTCCCTTGGACTGCAAGGAGAAAAGGAAATCAGTCCTGAATACTCATTGGAAGGACTGATGCTGAAGCTGAAACTCCAATACTTTGGCCACCTGATGCGAAGAACTCATTGGAAAAGGCCCAGATGTTGGGAAAGATCGAAGGCGGGAGGCGAAGGGGACCACAGAGGATGAGATGGTTGGATGGCATCACTGACTCGATGGATATGAGTTTGGGCTCCCGGAGTTAGTGATGGACAGGAAAGCCTGGAGTGCAGCAGTCCACGGGGTTGCAAAGAGTCAGACATGACTGACTGAACTGAACTGAATTCTAATAGGAGGGGGGTGAGGCAGGGTGGGGATGGAACAAGGTCCACTCATTCAGCAAACATTTACACTCTATTGTGTACCAGAGGCAGTGTGGTACTGAGAATACAGAGGCGTGTTAAGAAGTTTATAGTCCAGTGGAGCCCACTTTCTGCAGCATGAGGGATTGCAGTTAGACCTAAGGAAGAACTTCCTCATAGGCAGAGGGTCGATGAAAAGGGGCTTTAGGAAAAGAGTCTTCTAGAGTGGGTGTCGGGAGAAGCAAGTACAGTCTAGCCTGGGGACCAGGGTCTGGATTTGGCATCCTGGCTCTGTGGACCATCATCCACCTGAGGAAGCCTGGTTCACATTGCTTGCCTTCTGCAGGTGTTCAGAACTTACACTTCTTGGAGAGGGAGGCAGGCTAGAAAGGGAGGGGACACAAACTGGCCCCCTGGGTTCCCAGAGGGTGTGGGCTGCATGGGGCTTCTCAGTTTCGTTTCTAGGGCCCATTTCCTTCGTTTGCATAACGAACTCTCAAGGAGGCTAGGAAGTTCCCCCAAGCCCCCTCCTCTTTCTGAGCCACTCAGGAAGTGATATGCTGAGCTGGAGGTTTCTGAAACTGCTGAATCAGGAAGAAAAGGCCACTAACCCAGGGGGTAGGTTGGGGAGGGGCCAGGACACCAAGGACATTGGCCATTCTGCTTACCCTGTCTCAGGTGTCCCCTGTCAGTGATCCTCCTGCCCATTGTAGGTCACTGTGCCACTCTGTCACACCCTACAGCAGCGCTGGTAAAGAGGGGGGACCCCGAGCCTCAGATCATAGGATGCTCTCTGGTCATAGGCACAGCACGTGGAGATGAGCCAAGGGAGGCTGGAGCTGTGGGAACAGAGCTCCCTCCTTCCCACAGGGCCGGGGGCATCTTTGACCATGCAGGAGGGTAGACCCACTGGACTCTGCCACACGACCTTGCTTGGCCCCCAGGATCTGGCCTGGGCCCTTCCAGTTTAAGCATTTGGTATTTTAAGCACTTGGCTTTTCTGCCCTTTCCTCTGGGAACTCCCCAGCTAAGTGCTCAGCTCCGGGGTGTCTTGGGGGAATCACTAGAGTCGGGGGTGGCCCTCCTTGGCTTTCCCCTCTCAAGTGGAAAAATTCTGCTTCCTTTGACCGGCCCCCAGCTTTATTTCCCTGCGGTCCCCCAACCTGCCATTCCTCCTCCTACCCCGGCCCCTCATTCTTCAGCCTCACCTCCTTTCCTGCCCTCAGCGCCACCTTCTCTCATCATGCCCCCTCCAGCCCTAACCTCCTCCAGGATCCTCCCCATCTCTTCCTGCTTCCCTGGGTCCTCCAGGCCCCAGTCTCACCGCTGCCTTTTACTCCCACCCATGCTGGGGAGTAGGGGGACGGGGTGGTGGTCACCTTCAAGCCTGCCCCTTGAAGGCCAGAGGCCTGTGTTCCTTTGGAGGACCACTTCCAGCCCCCTCTGCTGGGGCCCTGAACAGATGCTGGATTGGCAGGCTGTTGCCATGGGAACCTCCAGGGCCACCTGGTGCAGGGACATCTCCTCCTCTCATCTGTTCTGGGTCATAGGTACTCCTGGTCCCTCCACACTTCACCTGCTCACAGAGGGTCTGGCAGGTCTGCAGGTGGGGGGTGTGTGGGGGTTATTGGCCTAAACCCAGACGATAGCAGATCCCTCCTCGCTGCTCTCACCAGCCAGTGGTCAGAGCCACAGAAACCCCTTAATACTAATTCTCGGGGGTTGTCCGAGTTCCCTATCCCTCCCCTGTGGGCCTTCCGTCAAGGTTGCTGCCCATCCCTTTGGTAGCCCTTGGCTTCTGGAATAGGCCCTGCCCATATAGAACCAAAGTGGGCCCCTTCCCCACTCACCTGGTCTTTATCCGGGGCCAGGTGGAGACCCAGCCCGGGTCTCTTCTAACTAGACCGGTAGCCTGGGCAAACTTTCAGTCTCCGGTCTCCACAACTGCCTGCCTGCGGGCCTTCTTGCTTTAGGGCTCGGCTTTCCCATCACTGAAGTGAGCCTGTAGATCCCCCTCAGGGGTTGTTGTGGTGATGGAATGAATCATCCAAAGGCAAAGGAACAGGCTTTTCAAACTGTAGAGTGCTGTCAAAAGTTTTAGTTATTTTTATTTTACTTAGCCTCTAAAGGGGAAGTTGAGGCCTCTGTGACCTACTGATATGGGAGCAGAGGGTGTTGGCTCCCAGACCATGTAGTAGGAGCTGACAGGGAAAAGATGCCAGCTAGCACTCAAGACCTAACACCGTGCTATGTGCTGGGGGGACCACAGTCTTTGCCCCTGAGGCTAACCAAATTAGTTTAATACCAAGCAGAGAGGTGTTTGGTTTTTTTTTTTTAATTATAGTTTATCTTTTAACATTTTAATCAAAAATATTTATTTTTAATTGACTGATGATTGCTTTACAATATTGGTTTGATATCTTTCATACATCAACATGGATTAACCATAGGTGTACCTATGTCCCCTCCCTTTTGAACCTCCCTCCCACCTCCCATCCCTCTAGATTATTATGGAGCCCCAGTTGGAGTTCCCTGAGTCATACAGCAAACTCCCATTGACTATCTATTTACATATGTGAGTGTAATACCAAGCAGAGTTTTAAAAGTACTCTCTTACCGGTGCCAGAAAGGTGAAGAGGAAGGAGGGGGTGGTGTTTTTTTTGGGGTGCTGTGCTATGTGACATGTGGGATCCTAGTTCCCTAACCAGGAATTGAACCTGCATTCCCTGCAATGGAAGCATGGAGTCTTAACCACTGACCACCAGGGAAGTCCCAGGAGGGGGTGGCCTTTGAGCTGGACCTTGAAGATAATAAGGATGGATGATGGGGAGGGGATTTCAGACTAGGCAGAGGTGAGGCCTTAGGGGAGGATGGAACAGCCCTGTGGTCAGATGGTGTTAAGTTCACGGTCCTGCAAGGGAGCAAGTTCTCCCTTAGGGCTGCTTGCAAGTCTAAGGGGGAGCTTCACTATAGGAAATGGGGAGAGGTGTGAGGGGCAGGGGGATGAAAAAGGAAGACACATGGGTGCAGCGTAGCTGGCAGGCGGAAGGGTGGAATAGAAAGAGATGAAATCAGAGGTAGGTAGGAGGTGTCAGCCAGCAACTCAGGAGGGAGATAGACGATGCAGGCCTGATTTACAGCAGGGAATCAGAATGGCCTGGCCTTGGATGCGCCAAGGACTAGGGAAAGGGAGGAGCCAAGGACACACTGAGCTTCCCAGCCTTGTGACAGTTGGATGACGGCATCCTCACATGATACCAGGAAAGGAGGGAAGGCTGGAACTGGTTTTGTAAGGGGTAGGGTGGGGTGAGGTGTGTGCAGTGGGGATGGAGGGGGCTGGGGACGGGGGAGGGGGAGCTGGTGGGCTTGATTGTTTACAACGTGGGACAGGGATAAAGCCAGTCTTCCAGCAGGTCACCCTTCTGCTCCACCAAGTTGTATGTGCCTACCTCCCAGTCCTTGCGTCCCTCCTACCCCCTGCCCACCCCCAAATTCCTTTCCAGGGCAGGGCCCCTTTGGAGAACTTCTTACCAGTCAGTACACGTACCTTTACTGGGCCTGAGGGGAGGCACCCAGCAGAGGGGAGTGCGTCCACTGAGGTCACCACTGAGCCCTTCTCTGCAGTCAAAGTGAAAGGTCATCATGCAGGGCCCACGGGCAGAAACCTGAAGCCATGCACTGTGGAGAGGGAGGGAGGTGTCAGACCGCCCCCTTGGGAAGCTCAACCACCTGTGGGCCAAACGGACCTGCCAGAAATGCTTGCTTATCTGGAATGCGGCCTTGGGCCCTTGGGGAGGCAGCTTTCTTTGTAGGGATGGCCCAGTGCAGGAACCTTGGCGTGAGAAACAGGCCGCCCCTCTCATCTCCATGGGCCATGGACTTTCAGAGCCCTCCTCAGCCTTTTATCTCATGAGAAGTAGACCTTAAAGGAAATGAGACCATGAATCTCTCTTTTTAATACAGACGAAGAACTGAGAGGGAGGGAGGAGCCGACTTGCCTAAGGTCCTATGATAGCTGGACAATGACAGTGGAGGAAGACTGGCCCCCAAGAAGCCCTTAGGACGCCAGTGGAAATTTGAAATGTCCGGTACCACTGCTTTCCCATCTGTGGGTCCCTTGTGGGCTTCCCCAGTGGCTCAGTGGTAAAGAATCCACCTGCCACTCATCCTTGAGTTGGGAAGATCCCTTGGAGGAGGGCATGGCCCCACACTCCAGTATTCTTGCCTGGAGAATCCCATGGACAGAGGAGCACCCGGCGGGCTGCAATCCACAGGGCTGCAAAGTGTTGGACACGACTGAAGTGACTGCATGCGTGCACACACTCTGGGTCCCTTTAGCTGACTCCTCCTCCCTGGGCCTGTGTGCCCCTGACTTCAGCTACCTGGCCCTGGAGGCATTTCCTCTCTGGCTCCCAGCTGCTTACCTGATTGGCCCCAGCATGTGGGTAGGAGAAGGCCAATCCTGGAAGGACCATCATAAGCACTGGTCCCACCTCTTTTGTTGTTCAGAGGTGGAAACTGAGGCCCAGAGAGGGAAGTAGTCGACTTGTCCAAGGTCGCAAAGCTTGCTAGGGACAGAATAGAGACCAGAGCCCAGGGCTGCTGACTCCAAAGAGTCCCCTGTTCCTCCTGCCTAAGAGTCCCTTGTTCCTCCTAACTCCGCTCCTCTCTCTGGTTCTTCACCCTTGGAATTTAGGCTCTGAGGTGAGGTCTGGAGGAGCGGCTTGCTGCAAGACAAGTCTTCCTCTGCTGCCGCTGAGCAGTGACTTCACGCCTGGCTCCTTCTGCAGTGATGCCTGCAGCGGTGGCCACAGGGGGGCAGCAGCGGGAGAGACAGGAGGCTGGCCAAGGATGGGCTGGGAGGGAGAGAGGGGACCCCTGGAGCTGCCCTGGAACCAGAACAACTGAATGTGGGGTTATGAGGTCTCAGCCTTGAGGATACCCACAAATGGCCTTCTAGCCTCAAAATCCAGGCTCCCCAACTCTTTGTGTAAGAGCTCCCATTAATATGCTCATTCATTTATTCATCAGTCACTTATGGAGCACTCATACCCTGGGCCTGGCCCTGGGCTGTTACTTGATATTCTTTCCAAGAGCCTGGTGAGTGTTCAATTTCTTTTTGAAAAGAAATATCAAACTTTATCACTAACATTGTTAAGTAACAGTCCCCAGAGGGGAAAGGTAGAGGGGGGAGGGATAAACTAGAAGTTTGGGAGTAACATACACACCACTATATGTAAAATAGGTAACCAACAAAGACCTATTGTATAATTAGGGAACTCTACTCAATATTCCATAATAACTTATGCAGGAAAAAGAATCTGAAAAAGAATAGATACATATACATGTATAACTGAATAACTTGGCTGTACACCTGAAACTAACAAAAACATTGTAAATTAACTACAATATATAATTTAAAAAAAGAAAATAAACATTGGCCTTTATCACTAAGATTGTTAAATGACAGATGAAGTCGACAAATCACTAATCATTTTGCCTGCCCCATGGATCTCAGTTCCTCAGCCAGGGATTGAACCTGGGCCACTGCAGTGAAAGCCTGGAATTCTAACCACTAGGCCAGCAGGAACTCCCCTCAATTGCTCTTTTGTAGTCTGTCCCTCAGCTCCAAGGTTTACATTTACCACAAAACAATCTAATGGAAAAACAAAATCATGCCTCAAAATCACGAATCTTCGTTTTCAAAAAAAACACAAAACTCAAACTTCTGTGGTGGTGTAGTGGTTAGGAACCCACCTGCCAATGCAGGGGACATGGGTTCGATCTCTGATCTGGGAAGATTCCACGCGCTACGGAGCAACTGAGCCTGTGTGCCACAGCTACTAAACCCACGCTCTAGAGCCTTCGAGCCACAACAAGAGAAGCCACTTCAAGGAGAAACCCGTGCACTGCAGCTAGAGAGTAGGCCCTGCTGGTAACCAGAGGAAGCCTGAGCACTGCAACGAAGCCCCAGCGCAACAACAAAAAAGACCCCAAACAAACTACCCCCACAGAAACCAAAACAAAACTCTGTTCTCTTACTGTGTTCAATATTTAGATGTAGCCACCATCCTTGAGAACATTAGTTAAATTTTTGGAGAGTGTTTCTTTTGAAGATGGGAGGATCCTTGCTTTGCCTACATTATTATTATTTTAAATTTTAACATGTATCAGAATTTTATTCTTTTTTCCCTAAGCCAACTGTCTGTTTCACAGATTCTATGATTTTTTAAAAGCTTAAAAAAACTGGAGTATAATTGCTTCACACAATATTGCGTTAGTTTCTGCTGCGCAACGAAGTGAATCAGCTACATGTATTCATGTATCCCCTCCTTCCTGAACCTCACATGCCACCCCCATCCCACCCCTCTAGGTCATCACAGAGCAGCAACCTGAGCTCCCTGTATCACACAGCAGCTCCCCCCTAGCTATCTGTGCTGCATTCTGTAGTGTATACATTGGAGAAGGCAATGGCAACCCACTCCAGTGTTCTTGCCTGGAGAATCCCAGGGATGGGGGAGCCTGGTGGGCTGCCATCTATGGGGTCCGCACAGAGTCGGACACGACTGAAGCGACTTAGCAGCAGCAGCAGCAGTGTATACATGTCAGTTCTACTCCTGAGATTCGTCTCACCCTCCTCTCCCCTCCTTAGAATTTTATCCTTTTTAAAGGCTGAATAATATTCCACTGTAAGTATATATCACATATTCATTCATCTGTTTGGGGTTTTCTTTGGTTGTTGTTTGTTTGTTTTTTGGCTTCACCAAGAGGGGTATAGGATTTTAATTCCTTGACCGGGGATTGAACCTGGGCCCCAGCTGTGAGAGTGCCAATCCCTAACCACTGGATCACCAGGGAATTCCCTCATTTACTCATTCATTTGTTGATGAACATTTGAATTGTTTTCAGCTTTTGATGACTGCGACTAGTGCTGATAGGGATGTGAATTTTATATCTGTTTGAGACCTATGTTCAAATCTGTTGGATACATACCCAAAAGTGGAATTGCTCATCATATGGTCATTCTTTTACTTTTTACATAGTGCTTTGCCTATATTATGGATATGGTAAGAATATGAAGTTAAAAGTATTTACAGTCTATAGCAGATGCTCTTTGAATGCTAGAAGCATGTCTTTTTATATATTAATATACAGATTGCTCAGATTTTATCTTGGCTGTACAATATTCATTGAATTGTGCCTCAGTTTTCTCAGCCATAAAACTGAAGGCAAAATCTCTACCTTATAGTGATGGAAATAATTTGTGGACCAGCAACTGAACAGGAGACTCCAACTCTCCATTGGTCTGCTGGAGGGGATGAACTGTTCAGTGGAGGGCTGGATGACCCTCTGGGAATTCCTTAGGCGAGCAACCTCTCACCTCCAGGGACAACTTTGGCTTGCGGCATTTCTTAAAGCTAGAGAACCTACAAAGTCAGAGCTGGGTTCATCCTCACCGGGTTCTTAAAAATTTGGGGGGAGGGGGTTCACGAGAGGAGTGGGACCCTAAGTGTCAGATTCTTCAGTTGTTTGTTTTTTACTTTTTTTAGACTTTCCCTTTTTAAAATTGTATTTATTTGTTTGTTTTGGCTGTACTGGGTCTTTGTCATGGTGCTCTGGCTTTCTCTAGGTGCAGTGCCCAGGGGCTTCTCTTGTGGCACATGGGCTCAGTAGGGCATGCTTAGTTGCCCCATGGTATGGAAGATCTTAATTTCCCTGACCAGCGATCAACCCTGAGTTGCTTGCATTGCAAAGCAGATTCTTAACCCCTGGACCAACAGGGAAGGCCCTCCAGTTGTTTTTAAGTTGTTTTGCCCCTTCTCTCTGGTGTGGGATCCCAGGGTGGGGGGCAATGTCTGATAATCTTTTTGGTAAATGAGCAAATGGGCAAATCTCTTAGTTATAATGAGCCTCATTAAGTCAGGATAGTGTTGTTTACGTCACATGATTGAGGCCTGACACATAGTAGACACTCAATTGCTGTTGTTCAGTCACTCAGTCGTGTCCATCGCTTTGTGACCCCATGGACTGCGGCATGTCAGGTTGCCCTGTCCCTCACAATTTCCTGGAGTTTGCTCAAAGCCATGTCTGTTGAGTTTATGATGCCATCCAACCATCTCATCCTCTGTTCCCTCCTTCTCCTGCTCTCAATCTTTCCCAGCATCAGGGTCTTTTCCAATGAGTCAGGTGTTTGCATCAGATGCTCACTAGATATTAATCATTAGCTGTCTGAGGGGAGAGAAGTGAGTGAACTGACAGTTATGGTGTAGCGTAAGGTGCTATGCAGGGGAGCTGTGCTGTGCTTAGTTGCTTGGTCATGTCTGACTCTTTGTGACCCCATGGACTGTGGCCCACCAGGCTCCTCTGTCCATAGAGGTTCTCCAGGCAAGAATACTGGAGTGGGTTGCCATGTCCTCCTCCACAGGATCTTCCCAACCCAGGGAGCGAACCCAGGTCTCCTGAGTTACAGGTGGATTCTTTACTGTCTGAGCCACAGAGCACAGGGTATATCAGGAGCATAGAAAACAGATACGTGTAAATCAGATGGGATAGGGGGTCAGGGACGGCTCATTGGAAGCGGCAAGACAAGCTAAGTGTTGAAGTACAAGTCGGAGTCTATTTCATGACAAAAAGATGGGAAGACTGTTTCAGGCAGAGGGAATAACATTTATTAATATAAGGATGCATAGGGACATTTCCAGCTTATATCAGAGCATCCTGCAAGTGCTAATTTATATAAATTTTCTCTCTCCGATTCTGGAATGAAGGCTCTCATGCTCCATTTTTAAGCTGTCTTGAAATTGCCTGTCTCCCATGAGAATAAATGCTGTTTGAGAAAAGGCTCTGTTTGGTTTACTGTTGTGTCTCTAGCAGTTCCTGGCATGTTTTAGAACTTTAATACACGTTGAATGAATGCATAGACGTCTCTCCCAACAGCTTCACGTAGACTGAGACTTCCACTCCTTTCTTCCCCTGTTGTACTATTTTCTTACAACCCCAGGGGACTTCCCTAGTGGTCCAGTAGCTAAGACTCCATGTTCCGAACACAGTGGGTGCAAGTTCGATCTCTGCTCAGGGAACTAGATCCCACATGCTGTAACTAAGACCGGGTGGAGCAAAATAAATAAATGAATAAGGATTAAAAAAAAAAAATGCAAACAAAACAAAGAAGCCCACTCCATTCTGTCCTGCATCTGCTAGGCTCCATTGCCCCTGAGATTGTGGCCATCAAACACACGAGGACTGATTCACAAGTCACATCTACACTGACCACACCAGCAGAGGGGAAGGCTTGGGTCAGCTGGACAATGACCATGGGAGAACAAACTGGAACCAGAGAACGGAGCTGAAGTAAGGGTAACTCGTGGTGTTGCTGAGCCAGGACGGTATCTGGTTCCTCTGTGGGACAGCCTTGCCCTGGAGGAGTAGACCTTGGTAGCCCCTGCTCAGGGCCCCCTCTGCCTGGGCAAGGTTGGAGGGGTACTGACAAGCCCAGCTCTTCCCTCTTCTAGGCTCTGCAGAGCTGTAAGAGCCACTCCCCTGCAGGAGAGTTATCCTGTTTCTGAGTGTGTTAAAACAGTGAGCAGGTGACCTTCAAACAGGCCTTCCTTCCAAGCTTTGGGTCAGTGAGGCAAACTTCTCTGTTTATTATTATTAAAAATTTTTATTTTAATTTGGCTGCAAAAGGCAATGCCAAAGAATGCTCAAACTACCGCACAATTGCACTCATCTCACATGCTAGTAAAGTAATGCTCAAAATTCTCCAAGCCAGGCTTCAGCAATACGTGAACCATGAACTTCCAGATGTTCACGCTGGTTTTAGAAAAGGCAGAGGAACCAGAGATCAAATTGCCAACATCTGCTGGATCATGGAAAAAGCAAGAGAGTTCCAGAAAAACATCTATTTCTGCTTTCTTGACTATGCCAAAGCGTTTGACTGTGTGGATCACAATCAACTGTGGAAAATTCTGAAAGAGATGGGAATACCAGACCACCTGACCTGCCTCTTGAGAAACCTATATGCAGGTCAGGAAGCAACAGTTAGAACTGGACATGGAACAACAGACTGGTTCCAAATACGAAAAGGAGTACGTCAAGGCTATATATTGTCACCCTGCTTATTTAACTTCTATGCAGAGTACATCATGAGAAATGCTGGGCTGGAAGAAGCACAAGCTGGAATCAAGATTGCTGGGAGAAACATCGATAACCCCAGATACGCAGATGACACCACCCTTATGACAGAAAGTGAAGAGGAACTAAAAAGCCTCTTGATGAAAGTGAAAGAGGAGAGTGAAAAAGTTGGCTTAAAGCTCAACATTCAGAAAACAAAGATCATGGCATCTGGTCCCATCACTTTATGGGAAATAGATGGGGAAACAGTGGAAACAGTGTCAGACTTTATTTTTTAGTCCCATCATTTCATGGGAAATAGATGAGGAAACAGTGGAAACAGTGTAAGTCTTTATTTTGGGGGGCTCTAAAATCACTGTAGATGGTGACTGTAGCCATGAAATTAAAAGACGCTTACTCCTTGGAAGAAAACTTATGACCAACCTAGATAGCATATTTAAAAGCAGAGACATTACTTTGCCAACAAAGGTCCGTCTAGTCAAGGCTATGGTTTTTCCAGGGGTCATGTACGGATGTGAGAGTTGGACTTCGAAGAAAGCTGAGTGCCGAAGAATTGATGCTTTTGAACTGTGGTGTTGGAGAAGACTCTTGAAGAGTCCCTTGGACTGCAAGGAGATCCAACCAGTCCATTCTGAAGGAGATCAGCCCTGGGATTTCTTTGCTAAAACTGAAACTCCAGTACTTTGGCCACCTCATGCGAAGAGTTGACTCATTGGAAAAGACTTTGATGCTGGGAGGGATTGGGGGCAGGAGGAGAAGGGGACGACAGAGGAGGAGATGGCTGGATGGCAACACTGACTCAATGGACATGAGTCTGAGTGAACTCCGGGAGTTGGTGATGGACAGGGAGGCCTGGCATGCTGCGATTCATGGGATCGCAAAGAGTTGGACACGACTGAGCGACTGAACTGAACTGAACTGAGGTTTTAGCTGTTGTTGTGGAGTCGCTCAGTTGTGTCTGACTCTTTGCAACCCCATAGACTAATAGCCCACCAGGCTCCTCTGGGTTGGGAAGATCCCCTGGAGAAGGGAATGGCAACCCACTCCAGTCTTCTAGCCTGGAGAATTCCATGGACAGAGGGAAGTCCCAAACCTCTCTTTAAAGTGTCCACTCCTTTAGTGAGAGGTGACTCTCAAGAGGTTCCTGTGTTCCTGGGTTCTGGGAGTACTCTTCTGTTTCTGAAGCACTGGCTTCCTCAGGCATCACCTTCAGAACCCTCATCAGGAGGCAGTGTCACCTAGAGTCTCTGGCTTCCAATCTCAGTCCCCAGGAACTCTGGCCACTCCCTTCTGATCTCTGCTCCTGTCAGACACTCCTACTCCTTTGCTCTTTCCTGCCTCACCCTTGGCAGCAGCCTGGCCTTTAGCCCAGCTTGTTCTACCCTAAAAATAGTGCAGTCCTGTACAGATTAGGAAAGCTTTCTACACGTATTCATGTATTCCACGTTCCCTTTGGTTGTTGAAGGAAGGAGGAGCAGATGTTACATAATGTGAAGAGTTTCATGGGCTCTGGGAGGGAAGCACTCCTTTGGGGAGCACATGGGCAAGTGACCTTGGAGGGTAGGGTGGATGGGTGTGGGGATTTGCAGGTTGAATGGTTTCTGGTGATGACAAGGCCCAGGGTGTGCCCATGAGAGCTGGTATCCTGAGGAGGAGAGGAAGAAAAAGCCTTTGGATGTCTGAGGCCAAGGCTTTGAGCTGTTGGGGTGTTGGTTGGGCTGACCAACAGTGAGGTCACCAAGAATGATGATGGGAAGCCAGTGGAAAAGAAGACAGGGAGCCAATGGCTGAGACTCAGGATGTGAGAATGATCACCAGCATTGGTGGTTGTCAACAATGAGGAGGGGAAGAGGGCAGTTCAGGCAGGTAGTATGAATCTTAGAGGAGCCACAGTTTTCTAAGAAGCAGGGGAGGAATGGCCTGGAAGCTGAAATGGAGTGGGAGGAAGGCCACAGACACCGAGTTTACGGGAGCTTAGCTCTGAGGCTGCCCCTGGGAGGGTAGTAGGGGACAGCGAGGTTCCGCCAAGGCACGGAGCAGGAGGGAGCTACTGAGAAGAGACTGGGGCATGGGGGATATTTTCTATTCACTGGGCCTTCCAGGGAGCTTCATTCTAGGGAGGGTTGGGGAGAAGGGGCAGGGGTGTGGTTGGGTCAGGTGAGGGAAGAGACTATGGGAGAAGATCTGATTTCTCATTGGTGACTCAGGACGGCAGGAGTATGAGTGCAGTTAATCCTTTTTAGTCTCTGCTGGCAGAGGTGGGCTTGGTGCTTTCTGTGAACTCCCAAAGAAACTTGTTGAAGGTGACCTGAGAAATCTGATCCTGCATTGGATTGTAAACTCTGAAACTGAGACTTCCCTGGTGGTCCAGAGACTAAGACTCAGCTCCCAATGCAGGGGCCCAGGTTCGATCCCTGGTCAGGGAACTATACCCCACAGGCCACAACAAAGACCCAGTGCAGCCAAATAAGTAAATAAATATTAAAAAGAAAAATGAACTCTTGGAATCACACATGGCTCAGAATAAATAACAACTCCATATTTGAAATCTTTCTTATTTACTTATTTATTTTTGGCTGCTCTGGGTCATTGCTGTGCCAAGGCTTTCAGTAGCTGCAGCAGCAAGCAGGGTGGGCTACTCTGTTGCCATGCACAGGCTCCTCACTGTGGTGGTTTCTCTGGTTGCAGAGCACAGGCTCTAGGTGTGAGGGCTTGTAGTTGCAGCACTCTGCCTCAGCAGTTGTGGAGTGCAGGCTCTAGGGCTTTTAACGGTTGTGGCACACAAACTCAGTAGTTGTGGCTTGCAGGCACAAGAGCCTGGTTGCTCTGTGGCATGTGGAATCTTCCTGGTCCAGGAATTGAACCTATGTCCCCAGAATTGGCAGGCAGACTCTTATGCACTGCACCACCAGGGAAGTCCAACAATTCCATATTTAGATTGTTGTTCAGTCGCTCAGTTGTGTCCGACTCTTTGCGAACCCATGGACTGCAGCATACCAGGTTTCCCTGTCCTTCACCATCTCCTGGAGCTTGCTCAAACTCACGTCCATCCAACCATCTCTTCCTCTGTCGTCCTCTTCTCCTCCTGACTTCAGTCTTTCCCAGCATCAGGGTCTTTTCCAACGAGTCGGCTCTTCGCATCTGGCACTTAATAATAAATGAAGCGCATTTTGTTATATATTTTCCTCATTTCCTTCTTAATACAACCCTGTGAGATGGGAACTCAGAGTGACTTGCTGAAGGTCACATTCCTGCCAAGTGCTGGGATGCCAAAGCTGGGATTACAATTCCACTGTAGGCTTCCTTCGAAGTGCATGCAAATGTGCAGTGCTTTCAGAGTTGCTTACAATAAAAAAAACCCTTCCCAAAGTCCATTCTTTTTGTATCTGACCACTCATCATTCTATTTTCCTTAGCTGCTTCTGTGCCATCTTTTCCATGTTCAGAGAATTAACGGTTTCTCCCAAAGGAGATTTGCACACCTCACTTCTCTTTACATGACAGCATGTAAAACAGAAGCAGTAATGGATTGCAGGCTGTTTTGACAAATTCAGAGAGATACAGGGCAGCGAGCCATAGCTAAAGACAACTCCACTTCCTTAACTGGGGCTGGCTGGAAGCGGCTGTGGGCAGAGTCAGAGCTGGGAATTCAGGGTTGAGACAGATCACTGCCCCTTATTTTGCCCCTTGAACTCCTAGTTGAGAGCTATACTCCAGATAAAACTAGATAATCTAGTCCAGGAGTGGCTTCAAAGAGTCTTTTAAATTTATTTTATTCTAAGCTCTCTGGCTTCAGAAAACTTCTGGAGAGGAAGCCGCGGCTAGAAAACCAACGTGAGTTTTCTTTCCTAGCTTAAAGGTTCGAACTGCGGTAGCCTCACTGACTATAAAACCTATTTAACAATAAAGTACAGCATGTTTGACTAAGCCCTGCCCACCATGACGTCACAAGGACACGCCCCTCGAGTCCTCGCCTTATTTCGCATCCAGAAACACCTATTTTCACTGTGGGGGGCATATATGGATTTGCTTTAGCACATGCATTAAAATGAACAGATAAACAGGGAGTACTGAAAGCTTTCGCAATATAAACAAGTTTATTCTTTTTTGGGTGTGTTTGTAGGATTATGTGGCAGGCAGTGTGAGGTTCAGTTAGGAAATTTTAAGACGTCACCACCCCGGGAAGAGAATAGTTGCGTTCAACTCCCTCCTCCCCACGTGTCACGCGTGTCAGCTAAGAAGGCGGGGCCGTGACGTCAGGTTGTGGGCGGGTTGGACGATTCCAAATGAGTTCTGGTAGGGGAGCTTCTTTAAGGGAGAAGGCTGCCCTAGGAATTAACATTCTTTCTCTCCATATTCCACTTGCGCAGGCTTTAATTTAAAACCACGGAAGCACGTGTGCTGGCTGACTGTCGTCTCCACGGCTATGAAGAAGACGGCGGCGGGGGCGGAACCCCTCCTTGTTGCCGCTCCACCGAGTGGCCGCGTCCATTCTGGGCCGGTGGTCGGATTTAAGGGGTAGGGAAAAGTTAGCTTTAGGGATCGCAAAGCGTGGTGACCCCATGGCCCCGCTGGGAGGCGTACCGAGGCTGGTGCTGCTGTTCAGCGGGAAGAGGAAATCCGGGAAGGACTTCGTGACCGAGGCGCTTCAGAGCAGGTGTCCGTGGGGTGGGGAAGGAGGAGGACCGGGAGACCCCGAATCATGTGACACGAAGGGTGTGTTGGGGTGTGATGGAGTGAGCTTTGGAGTTGGGGTCCTCAGGTTGCAGGGCAGAAGGAGCACTGGGTGGCCAGAAGTGGAGGATTGTCACCTTCAGGAAAAACAGCAGTCTACACACACCCACCTCAAAGAAGCAGGCGGGCTATAGATCTTTCAAGAAGTATTAGTAACAGTTGCTACCAAGGCGCTTTTTATACACCATTCCTAATCCTCCAGAGAGTATTTTGAGGTAATGTACAGAAGAAGAAACTGAGTCACAAAGGATTTGCCTCAGACCACACCCCAGGTGTACCTGACTCCACAGACAAATCCTTAGCTAGCACTCCACCTAGTTGATGGGATTTATTGAGCCTTTATTGTTTGCCAGATACTGTTGTTAGGTACTGTGTGGTATTTTCAGTCAGTATCTTCATTTTGCACATGCAGAAAAGGAGACTCTGAAAAGTTCAAATGACAAACCACCCAAATCTGCCAGGAACACAAAGTAATTGGTAGATCCAGGACTCAAATTCAGCTTTCATCTAGCTTGAAGGAATGAGTTCTTTTTGCTTTTCCCCATTGCTTCTTTAATACTTTTTTGTTTAAGTGTCTTTTTTTTTTTTTTTGGCCTCTGCTTGCATGCTTTTGAGACTTAGTTCCCCAATCAGGGATGGAATCCCAGCCCTTAGCAGTGAAAGCGTGGAGTCTTAACCCCTGGGCCACCAGGGAATTTTAGCAGGTTTTCTCCCAAAGGAAGATGTTCTGTGTAGGAGCATTTTTTTCTGGGTAAGGAGAGCACAGAAGCCAGAGAAGGTGGAGTGGGGCTTCTCTCCTGTTGAAGGCCAGTGTGTTGAGGGTGCTAGGAGGCTGCTTTTGGGAACCATGGGGAGTCTAAGAGGTTGTGGAAAATCCAAGGTAGAGTTTGCCACCTGAATCTTTCACCACTAAGTATCTGCCACCTTTTTCCAAGTTACATTTCTCCACCCAGCACATCAATCAATTTGTGGTCAGAAGCACAGACTTGGGAAGTAGACTGCTGGGATTCAAATCCTGACTCACGACTTTATTCAAGTATGATCTTGTCCAAGTTTCTTATGCATTCTGTTCCTCAGTTTTGTCATCCGTGAGTTGGAGATAATAGGGTGATTGTAAGGATTAAATGAGATAATGTGCACAACTCTTAGCACCTAGTTACAGGTATGGCTTCCCAGGTGGCTCAGTGATAAAGAATCCGTCTGCCAATTCAGGAGACACAGGACATGTTGGGCTTTGATTCCTGGGTCTGGAAGATCCCTGGAGTAGAAAATGGCAACCCACTCCAGTATTCTTGCTTGGAAAATGCCAAAGACAGAGGAGCCTGTTGGGCTACAGTATTTGGGGTCACAAAGAATTAGACATGACTTAGCAACTGAACACACCTGCACAGGCACTGGGACTAAACATTGGCTTGTATTTTTATTTTACCAATGTGTGCGTGTGTGTGCTCAGTCGTGTCCGACTCTCCAGCACTCTGAACTGTAGCCTGACAGGCTCCTCTGTCCATGGAATTTTCCAGACAAGAATACTGGAGTGGGTGCCATTTCCTACTCTAGGGGATCTTCCTGATCCAGTGATTGAACCCGTGTCTCCTGCTTTGACAGGCGGATTCTTTACCACTGCACCACCTAGGGTGCATTTTACAATACTGGCTTTGTTACTAGTACTTGACTTGCAGTGGCCCTTGGGGTGAGTCTGTTTTCCTCCCTCAACCTCAGTTTCCTCACCTGAAACATGGAAATAAGAACACCCACCTCACCATGTCAGTGTTTAAGTGAATCTGTGAGCATCTCACAGTCAGGGCAGAAGTCATGTATCTTTTTTTTTGGCCATGTGCAGGCAGGATCTTAGTTCCCTGGCCGGGAATTGAACCCCTACCCCCTGCAGTGGAAGCATGGAGTCTTAACCACTGGACCAATAATGAAGTCCCCAAAATCGCATAGCTTATTCACATTGTATCACCTGGATCCAAATATAATATCCAACAGATGGCTGGTTGAGTAAATTGAGCAAGTGAATGAATGAGTTGTTATGTGTGCAGACCAAGTCCTTAAAGACTGAGATACCCCTGGCTATGAGAGAACAAGTTCGGGAGCCCAGCAGTAACCAAATCCACCCTGAATATTCCTGGGATCTTCCCACTGTAATTATACGTTTATTTGTCTTACTTGTTAGTTTCAGGGCTTTTTCACATTTGAGTTTCATGTTAATCCTGTGGGAGACAGAACAGACATTGTTACCCCATTTTACAGATGAGGATATCAGGGAAGTTGAGACCTGACAAGGTTATATGGGTACTGACATCTGACATGGGGCTTCACTCCTCTGGGGCCTGGAAGCCTTAGGTTAATGGGGTCCGGCTCTCCCTGTCTCACAGGCTAGGGGCTGATGTGTGTGCTATCCTCCGGCTCTCCGGTCCACTCAAGGAGCAGTACGCTCAGGTAGGTGGCAGCTCTGTGGCACCTGGTGGGTTGGAAGGAGCCAGCTCCCAAGCTTTGGTTACTGTGCTGTCGCTTGAGTCACTAGCAGGGTCCCTATGACCCCGTGCTGCAGGGTGACACACAGCTCTCTGCTTTCTATAGGTGGACCTATAGGGCGACGTTTTCCATTTAAGTTTCTTTCCCATTGGCCTTACTCACTTCAGGCCACCTTCCCTAGAGGATGTTCAGGAAAATGTGTCCAGAAAAGGCTGTAGATGTGAGTTGGCAGCTCTGATGCAGTGTTATTGGTAACAGTCTGTACCCTTGTTCAAAAAATATGACACAGATCACCTCCCTCGCCCCCTCTAAAGTTGGCCCGCCACAACCCATGGAATTCTCCCCTTAGAAATTTAATCACATGACTTGTCAAGTTATATTGTTAAGTGAAAAAAAGCAAGATGTAGAACAGTGTATAGCGAACACTGCTGTTGCTAAGTCGCTTCAGTTGTGTCCAACTCTTTGTGACCCAATGGACTGTAGCCTGTGAGGCTCCCCTGTCTATGGGATTTTCCAGGCAAGGATGCTGGAGTGGATTGCCATGCCCTCCTTCAGGGGATCTTCTAGACCTAGGAATGGAATCCACGTCTCTTACATCTCCTGCATTGGCAGACAGGTTCTTGACCACTAGTGCCACCTGGGAATACTGTAGAGAATGCTGCATTTATATAAAAATGGGGAAAATTGTAAACATATTTGCTCATATATTCAGCCATTCAACAGATACATACGGAGTGCATTCAGCACCATTCTGGACGCTTGGGTTGTGTAAGAGCCTGGGCAGGATACATAAGAGACTGGACTACTGGCTGCCTCCAGGAGGGGAGCTGTGTGGCTGGGGAACAGAGAACGGAGATGCTTCACTGTAAACAATATTTATTTTTTGAGTTTTGAACCATGTAGATTAAAAAAAAAAATAGGACTGTAAAAAATAAACAGGAATCTCAGAACCTTAGATTTTAAAAAGGGAGCCTGGAAGTTGGGATCAGCTGCCCACACCACGGAGAGCCTGCGCTTGGCTTTTGCTTGCATTTCTGCCCTTGACCTCTAGGTGTGTCCTTGTACTTACGGTTCCTTGGTCATCTGGCCCGTGTCTGGGCGGCTGAGTCCACGCAAAATGAGTCTGTTCCCTCTGCCATTGGTCTTCTCCCACCAGCACAACAGACGCATTTGTAGGGTGGCAGCCTGGGGGGTCCTGGGGTAACAGAGTCAGTGGTTTTCAAAATCTTTTCCTCATTGGAACCTTTCCCAAGTGAAATTGGATGCAGAGATTCTTTGTATCCAGTAGACAGACTGGGAGCAATTTTGAGTGAGGGGGAGGGACTCAGCCTTCCCCAGTGGGGCTTGACACTTCCAAATCCCAGGGCTCAGAGGAACAGTTTAAATACCACTGGTCTGCTTCCAGACTTCCCGAATGAGGCCCCAGTCCAGACTGCCGAGCCAGGCTGGAGGGTGGGGTAGGGCCAGTGGGCAGGAATTGGCGTTTCTAAAGCCTCAGTGGGAGACTCTGATAGGCCAGCCTGCCCCTGCTGTTTTTAAGTCCAGCGCCACTTCGTGCCTTACACCCATTACAAAACAGATTCAAAATGAAACGTTAACGCATTGATGTCTTCAGTTGCAGTGGGGACTGTAAGTGACAGGCCGACCATAATGCCCCTGGCAGCTAACCTTCTCCCATGGTAGAGTTCGTGGGAAACTAGTTTATAAATGGGAGATGGCTGTTGGCCTCACCTTGGGACTAGGTGGTAGTAGTGATTTGACTGGCTGGGCCACGGCCCCCGCAGTTTGCCCATGAAGAGACTGAGTGGGGAGAGGGTCTTGCTGCATTGAATGCCAGGGGAGCTGAAACCTGAACCCTCCCATTCTGGGGCCCTCTGATGGACCCCGTTGCTTGCAGTGTCCCTGGAGAAAGGGAGGCCTGCCTGGAAGCAGCTGCCCAGGGCGTCAGAGCTGCCCCTCCTGCCTCAGGGTTCCAGGAGTGCCCGGAGCCAAACATAGGCTGACTCAGCAAAGGTGCCCGGAATTGGGAGTGAGGAAGGGGATGGGGGGAGGGGAGAGAGACAGGGAAGCCGGGTCTCCTGGGCTTTGGGATGGGGACAGACAGTGCCAGAAGGCGTAGTGGAAGGACACGGAGTGCAGTGTTTTAAGACTTCCCACTTCTGGGTGAAGGCTGAGCCTGTGTGCCCAAGGGAGGCAGACTAATTCCAGGACTAGTTTAAGCCAGAAATAATTGGGAAGGTAAAACCGTTGCAGAAGAGAAAACCACATCACACATTTAAAGGCAAGCCAAGACAGTTTCTGGATGACCTCAAGACTTTTCTTCCATCTTTCTGCCAGTGCTCGGGATTTCTCAGTTTCTAGGCTGCTTTCCCTTGCAGGCCTCTGTCCTGGCGGCAACCTCATGAGTCCTTGCAGCAGCCCTCAGGGAGGGCGGGTCAAGGTGGGGGTGGCGGGGCACCCTCTTTCTGTTTTAGGGGAGACCAGCGAGGTTGAGAGGCTGGTGGCATAAACAGAATGTGCATTGGGCAGGAGCACGGCTTGGACTTCCAGAGACTTATGGATGCCAGCACCTACAAAGAGGCCTATCGGAGCGACATGATCCGCTGGGGCGAGGAGAAGCGCCAGGCTGACCCAGGCTTCTTCTGCAGGAAGATTGTGGAGGGTGTCTGCCAGCCTGTCTGGGTGAGTGGGCTCTATGGTGGCACTGAGAAAATCTGTTTCCCCAGCCCTCCGTCCCTCCCCAGGTATGTCCGTTTCTCTCTCTCCACGGCCACCTCCCTGGCCCAAGGCCCCGCTCTCTCTCACCCAGACAACTGGAGTAGCCCCCACACTGGCCCCTGCTTCGGCTCTTGTCCCTTGTGATCCATTCATCACACAGCAGCCAGAGTGACCTTTTAAAAACACAAACCAAGTCATGTTTGGAACCCTTTGTCCTGCCGTTCTGATGGAGAATTGAAATCTTTAACGTGAACTTCTGGGCCTTGATTGATCGGCTCCTGCTGCCCTTCGAGCCTCCTTGTTCCTTCAGCTGCAGCAACATGGGCTTTCTCTCTGTTCCTGAAATAAATCAACCTCCTTCTGGAATCAGGGCCTCCACCCGTGTCCTTCTACCTGCCTGGAGCGCTCTTCCTTTCTCTCTTCACCTGGTTCGGTCCAGCTCAGCGTCCGTGGCGCCTCCATCGGGAAGCCTTCCGTGATGCCCAGGTCCTAACTGGTGCTCCCTCTCAGGTGCTCCTGTAGCTCCTTACCCTTTCCCTTCCTCATTCTTTCAGGCAGCCAGTGGCACCTTCTTGTACCAGGACTGGTTCCAGGTGATGTGGGGATACATCATGTGAAAATCTGAAGTCCATACTCTCAGGATACATACATTGTGGCTGGGGGTAGAGGGAGTTAGGCCCTAAATAAATATAGAATATGTGGAGATAGCTACTAAGGGGCAAAAGAAAGCAGGCCACAGCTATGAGGAGGCCCTGGTTGCTGCTTTGTTAAGGGTATTAGGGAATGCCTCACTGACATGATAACATTTGAGCAGGACCTGCAGGAAGTAAGGGGTGACCTAGATGGAGTTTTGCAGGTGAGAGTTGAGTGGCAGGAGGTGAGGTCAAGTCATGCAGGTTCTCTGGAAGAGCCTGGAGTTTGCTCTGAGTGAGATGGGGACTCACTGGAGGGTTTTGAGCAGCGGAGAGGCATAATCTGATCGTAAGTTATTTTAAAGATGATCTAAGATTTAAGAGGTACTTCCTGGCTGTTGGGAGGAGGGCAAGAGTGGAAGCAGAGAGGCCAGGCCAAGGATCTTTCCACAGGACAGCAAAGTGGCCATGGCTTGACTCGGAGTGGCAGGGGAGTGGAGAGAGGGGTAAATTCTGTACAGGTTTTGAACATAGAACCAGTAGGATTTCCTGATATGATGGCTCTAGGGTGGAAGGACAGGCGACAACTCCAGGGATTTTGTTCTGAGCAGTTGGGCAGCTGGAGTTGTCATTTTCTGAGACAGGGATGATGTGGCAGAACAAGTTTGGGGAGAAAACCAGGAGTTTGGTTTCACAGTGTTAAGGTCCAGATGCAAGCTGATACGTGCTGTGATGGCCCGGTAATTAGTGAGGCTGCTGGCTTAGAGTGTCTCTCCCACTGGACTGTGAGCTCCCTGAGGGCAAGTACCAGGTCTGCCTACAACTCTACTCCAGGAGTCTAACACAGTGCCAGGCACACAGCAGGCGTTTGACACGTGTGTGTTAGTCGCTCAGTCGTGTCTGACTCTTTGTGACCCCAAGTACTGTTGCCTGCTAGGCTCTTCTGTCTATGCGTTTCTTCAGGCAAGAATGCTGGAGTGAGTATTCTTCCCTTTGTAGTATTTGTTTAATAATTGGCTGAGTGACCATGCCCGCAGCTTGGACAAGAACATCTTGTCTCTTTATTCACTGATCATTCATTCATTGACTGTGTGCTCCTGAATGCTCCCTGTGGGTCAGGCAGTGCTATGGGCCAGGGACAGAGTAGTGAGTGAGACACAGTCCTTCCCCTCATGGAGCTACTCTACAGAGCAGGGATCAGACAATCAACCCACAGAGAGATAATGATGGTTTAATGAATACTTAGTGGTCAGAGAATAAACAGCGTATCAGAATTGAGAGGGACAGGAAGGGAGCCAGGATGGTAGGGTCAGCTTGTCCCAGAAGGTGACATTTGAGCAGAAACCTCTCTGAAGTGAGGGAGCCAGGCAGAAGGAGCAGGAAGGGCAAAGGCCCTGAGGAGGAGACCTGGTTGGGATGTTTAAGAAAGGGCAAGGTTGTCAGCTGGACGCAGCAGAATGAATGAAGGGAAGGTGACAGGAAATAGGTGTCAGATCTTAAAGGGCCTTGTGAGCTGGGGTGAGAGTTTTGGATTTTATTAAAATGATGGGAAGTCTTAGAGGGACTTAGGGCAGGGGACTGACAAGGTCATATTTCCATTTTGAAAGGTGTTGGGGGCAGGGACTGATTAAGGTGTCTTTGTTTCTGGCCTGGGTTTGTTCATCTGTAAAATGACTGGCTGATCTGATTTCAGAGCCTGAGGCCTCTTCACCTCACAGCACACAGGGTGGGAAGAGCAGGGCTCAGGCTGCATTGATCAGGGAGGGATGCCTCAAGGGAGGAGTGGCTGTCCCTTCCAGCTGGTTGGGTGATCACAGGGAATGGGGCTACACTTGTCTGGGCTCTGAGGTCTGGGCTCCTGCTTACTGGGAGTGGGGCCTGGTCTCCCTCGCTCCCCTTTGGCTCCAGCGTCCTGTTGGTCACTGGTTTATGTTCTTTTCCTGTAGCTGGTGAGTGATACACGGAGGGTGTCTGACATCCAGTGGTTTCAGGAGGCCTATGGGGCTGTGACACAGACGGTCCGTGTGGTGGCCACGGAGGAGAGCCGGCAGCAGCGGGGCTGGGTGTTCACGCCAGGTGAGCTGCTCACAGCCTCTGCCCCAGGGCTTAGCATGCGGGCTGGCTGGCCCCCTTTGACCGGGCTACCCACCCCTATATTCCCGGTCTTCCGCTGTCTCCCTGGCAGGATGGGGAGTGTGAGCAGGGGGTTATAAAAAGGAGTCTGAGGTCTGGGCTCAGGAGTGCCTCCAGATTAATAAGTGGAGTTGAGTAGAGGATGGTGTCCTTGGGGTAGGGGTTTCCCTGTGACCTTGGCCTGGTTCCCTTACCTGGGTTGTCTTCTCTAGGCCAGTGGGCTTCTGGAGGTCTGGCTGGGACCCTCTGCTGCCCCTGGTCCTTCACCTTTGTGTTCCAGCCTGGAGGGGGCACTGACAGTGGGTCAGAGGGCAGGCCTGACAAACCTCACTCCTGTTTGATTAACACAGTGGGGGATGGGGAGAGGAAGCTCTCTAGATGGCCCTAGTGGTGCCAGCCCAGGACCTGCTCTGTGGCAGTTGAGGGACATAGCTCAGGTGTCTTCCCTGCCCCGGGTCACTGTGACTTGAGGGATCAGTGGGTCTGACTCTTCCTAAACAAGGTGAATAGCTTCCTAATGGCAACCCACTCCAATATTCTTGCCTGGAGAATCCCATGGACAGAGAAGCCTGGTGGGCTACAGTCCATGGGGTTGCACAGAGTCACGACTGAGTGTCTAAGCACACTCATCTCCTGGGCACTCACTCTGGCCTGGGCTAAGCGTTTTGAACACATTATCTCACTTTATAGTCACAGCGGACCCACCAGGTGGATGCCCTTGTTACCAGCCTCACTGAGAA
This sequence comes from Bos javanicus, assembly GCF_032452875.1. Taxonomy (NCBI): domain Eukaryota; kingdom Metazoa; phylum Chordata; class Mammalia; order Artiodactyla; family Bovidae; genus Bos; species Bos javanicus. The sequence goes on from NC_083870.1 coordinate 15,826,160, forward strand.
TGGCACGTGCTGCCTCCTGAGGGGCCTGAATTGGAGATGTCGGGATAGAAACTGACACGACTGGCTTTACATAAAATGAAAACAAAATTGCCATTTGGATTGTCTGTGGTTTGAGATGGCAGTGACAAGTGAAGACGTCAGTGGGCCCCTCTGCGGGGCTCAGGTGCTGTGGGCCGCTGAATCTGATGTCCCGGTATTTCAGGGGTGTGGGAGTGCCCTCTGGGGTGAGTGGTGCTTAGCTCTGAGGGGCTGAGGAGCATTCAAGAGAGGGTGGCTCCTTGTGGGGCCCGCAGGCCTCGATGCCCTGTGTTTGTTGGGAGGGACGGGCCTGACCTTGCCATACCTCTCTGCAGGGGTGGACGACGCTGAGTCAGAGTGTGGCCTGGACAACTTCAGGACCTTCGATTGGGTCATTGAGAACCACGGGGATGAACAGCGCCTGGAGGAGCAGTTGGAGCACCTAATAGAATTTGTCCGCTCCAGACTTTAGCCGGCAGCTTCTAGGAGCAGGCCAGGGGCCGCTGGGCTGAGGGTGGGCTGACTGTGTTGGACATGCGGTTGCTGATGCTGGCCAAGGTTGGAGAGCAGACAGAGGGCCTGGGTCAAGCTTTCTGGGGGCTGATAGGTGTCAGACAGGAAACCGCCAGGGACCTCATTTTGTCATGAAAAGGACAGCCCTGCCTCTTTACGAGGAGACTTAAAGGGCAGAGGGAGGGAGTTGGCTGTGTTTGAAGCAGAAGCATCACCATCTCCACAGGCGCCAGCCTGTCAGCCTGGGGTGGCCGTGATTCCCTGACTGGATGTTCTCAGCCCCTTGTTCTGAGCAGGAGTCTGGGGCTCCCCAGTGTGGATATAATAAACCTCTTTGGAGCACCTGCTCAGAACTGGACATCTCTCTTCCCAGATGACAGCTCAGCTTGCGTGGGGCTCCATAGTGTCTGGGTTGACCTGGTGGCTCTGGGTTCCTGCTCTGTCTCCCCCCTGGGCTGCAGCATATCCTGCAGAGGCCGACCTTGATCTGGGCCACTCGGGTAACAGGCCTGTGTATGTCTGAGGCAGGATTGGAGTCTAAGGGTCTCATCTGCTGGGATGGCCCCAAGAGAGGCTCAGTGTTCCACAGAAAGTGCCACCAGCAGGTACCCAGAAGGGCTGGGGTGTCATAGAAAGCCAGAGGCACCAGATGGCCAATGGATGGCCCTTGGTAACCATTGAGAGGCCCTGGGCAAGTCATGTAACCTCAGCTTTCCCATAGAAGTCCTTGGACTTGACCCCACTTATTTATAGAACCTTATGTGTGTGTGTGTGTGTGTGTACCAAGTCACTTCAGGCATGTCCAACTCCTTGCGACCCCTTGGACTGTCACCTGCCAGGCTTCTCTGTCCATGGGATTCTCTAGGCAAGAATACTAGAGTGGTTTGCCGTGCCCTCCTCTAGGGGATCTTCCCACCCAGGGATCAGACCCGCATGTCTTATGTCTCCTGCATTGGCAGGCAGGTTCTTTACCACTGGTGCCACCTGGGAAGCCCATAGAGCCTTATGCTGCTGCTGCTGCTGCTAAGTCGCTTCAGTCGTGTCCGACTCTGTGCGACCCCATAGACGGCAGCCCACCAGGCTCCCCAGTCCCTGGGATTCTCCAGGCAAGAACACTGGAGTGGGTTGCCATTGCCTTCTCCAATAGAGCCTTATACAATATCTAAATTTCTTCCAGATTCTTCACAGCCACTCTGTGAAATAGTCAAGGAGGACATTTTTATTTGCATTTAGCAGATGCCAAGGACTCAAGAGAAGTAAACAACCTGTCCAGGGTAGAGGATTAGTAAATGTTGGCACTCTGGCCAGGACACAGGCCACCTGACCCCTGACCGGGGCCCTCGGCCATGTACCTTTGGGGTGTGGTGCAAAGCCGCAGGGCCATCCTGGCCATCCTACTGCGTAGCCTGGGCCGGCCACCTCTCTGGCACTGACTTTGTTCTCCTATAAATTCTGATGGTTCACACTGATAAGGGGACAACCAAGGAAATTCCATCAATTTCACTGTGACCCACAGTGAACTCTACACATTCCTGCCCACATCTCCTTGCTAGATCACCTCTTCCTGAGACTAGTCCCCTGGCTCCCCCACAGGCCTGAAAGCCGTGGACTCCTCTGTGTCCCCTAACCCCCGGCTGATTGGTCTCCAGGTTATGTTAATCTGCCTTGCCTGTGTCCGTTACTGAATGCCAGTCTGTGCCTGACACACAGTGAGGCCAGACAAGACTGAAATGTCAGAGTTTGGAGCAGAGAGAGGTTCACTGCAGGGCCACGCAAGGAGTCGGGTGGCTTCTGCCTTAAAAGACCCCCAACTCCCGGAAAGCTTTCAGCAAAGCTCTTTTATAGGAAAGGAGGGTGGCGTGGTTAGTTGTTGCAAGCTTCTTGGCATCAGATCCTTTGTTCTTAAGGTCAGGTCAAGGTCCGGTCACAAGGTTGCTGGAAGCTTCCACCAAAACAAATGTTATTTTCTGTTCTGACAAAGAAGGGCAAAGTCCCAAGGCTCAACTTTTGCCCTCTGAGGCCCAGGCTAAGAGGAGGAGTCCCTGGGCTGGCCGGTTACTCTGCCCCAGAGCGTTGGTCGAGTTCCCAGTCTGTGTCCTTCCACCAGTGCCCAGGCCCTGCTGAAGAGGCAGATCTCAGCGGGTGGCGCACTCAGGGGCAGGTCCCCAGAGCCTGCCCAGCCGTCATCACTGAGGGAGCCAGGCGCCCAGCACCCAGCCAGCCCTTGGGCTTTTCATTTAAACTGGAGCGAATCATTTGGGTGGGATCAGTAGGGATACATGTTGTAGCAAATGCCCATCAGGTTAGTTCCCAGCTCACAGCAGCTGCCGTTCTATGAGAACAGCTCCACCCATAAAGATAGACCTGAAGTCATGATGAGCAGTGACCTTGCAAGCTAAACTTGACCTCTGGCCACCTCCTAGGGGGTAGACAGCTGATCTCAGCTATATCAATTTTTGAAATGTGAATGGAGACACTGAAGCTGGTTGAAGCTGTGACCTTAATGGCAGTGTCCATGCACTCCAGTGCTGAGGGAGGCCTCTGTGGCTGGTGACCCGTGGAGACCAGCACCATCATTAGGCCGCAGAGGGGGAATGGAGGAGAGGACGCAGCTGCTGCAAGGCCTGGGCCTGGCCAGCAAGTGGCCGTGGCGAGGGCTTTGGAGCTCTGTGAGAGACAGCTCTCCGCCTGTCCCCGGGCCCCCCAGCTCACCCACCAGCTCTGAGGCTAGAGAGCCTGGATAGCCCCAGGGAGAAGGCCGAGATAGCCTCTCACCTACTCTGCCGTGAGGACCACTGCCCGGCTGACTGTTGGTGAAGTGGCACCTCTAACCACAGCACTAAGGGTCTGAAACTCATCACTGAGCACCTGCCCCGCCCCATCACATGTCTTCCCTCTGGGATTCTCACTGGAAGGTAAACTCCCTGATGGTCGGGCCGTGTAGTCCTGTCTCCTAGAGCTGTGGGTCCACAGTGGGCATCAGACAGTGGATGTGATTGGAGGCAGGGTGAGGCAGGACTGAGGGAGTCACGCTGGGTGGAATCCTGGGGGTGGTCATTTCATGCATTGGATGTTTCTTCACCTCCTAGCAGAGGCTCTGATCCCGCCCCCCTACCACTCCCCCTGGGCCTGGAACCTCTGCTTCCTGCTGGTATTGAGGCTGCTGGGGTCCTTTCCCACAGAGACTCTGGCTCCTTGGGCCTCCCCTTAGTTCTGCTCTTTGTGAGGGCTTCCCTGATAGCTAACTTAGTAAAGAATCTGCCTGCAATGCAGGAGACCCTGGTTCGATTCCTGGGTAGGGAAGATCTGCTGTAGAAGGGATAGGCTACCCACTTCAGTATTCTTGGGCTTCCCTTGTGCCCCAGCTGGTAAAGAATCTGCTTGTAATACGGGAGACCTGGGTTCGATCCCAGGGTTGGGAACGTTCTCTGGAAAAGGGAAGGGCTACCCACTTCAGTATTCCATGGAGAATTCCATGGACTATACAGTTGCAAAGAGTCAGACATGACTGAGCAACTTTCACATCACTTGTGAGGTCACTTCCGCCTCAGCATTGTACCGGACTCAGAGATGACTGATTTGTTTTTCTTTCTTCCTAGCTTTAGTGAGCTGTAATTGACATATAATATTTATAAGTTTAAGGTGTACACATGATATTTTGATACATATTCTCTATTATGAAATAATTACCACAAAATTGGTGAAGAGCCGACTCACTGGAAAAGATCCCGCTGCTGGGAAAGATTGCAGGCAGGAAGAGAATGGGGCAGGGGATGAGATGGTTGGATGTCATCACTGGCTCAGTGGACATGAGTTTGAGCAAACTCCAGGAGATGGTGAAGGACAGGGAAGCCTGGCGTGCTGTAGTTCACGGGGTCACAAAGAGTCAGACATGACTGAACAACACCACCTTTGTCACCTCACATAACAGTCATTTGTTTTGGGTGATGGTGAGGACGTGTAGCAACTTCCAAGTATATAATACAGTATTGCTAAGTACAGTGACTATGTGGTACGTTAGATCTCCAGAACTTGCTCATCTCGTAACTGAAAGTTTGTAACCTCTCACCAACATCTCTCCATTTCTCTAACTCTGAGCCCCTGGCAGCCAACATTTTACTCTTGTTTCTGAGTTCAGTTTTTTTTAGATCCTACATGTAAGTGAGATCATGCAGTGTTTATCTTTCTTTGTCTGACTCTTTCACTTAGCATAATGCCCTCAAAGTTCATCCATGTTGCTGCCAAAGGTGGGTTTCCCTCTTTTTTTTTTTTGGTTGAAAATATTCCATTCTGTGTAAACCTAGCACATTTTCTTAATCCATTCACTCATTGATGGACAATTAGGCTGTTTCCATGTCTTGGCTAGTGTGATTGATGCTACAGTAAACATGGGGGTGCGGATATCTCTGAAATAGTTGTTTTCTTTCCTTCAGATGTCTGCCCAGCAGTGGAATTGCCCTATGATCACTGATTGTTGTTAATTAAGTTTAAATACCAAGGAGGCAGGGATGAAGCAGAGAAGGGAACGTGGGGTTGGTGGTTCTCATATGTCCCTTGTAGGGGTGCTGACCTGGTTCCTGGCTCAGAGTGTTTTTGGAAGAGTCACAGGATGTGACTTGGGAAGCCAGTGAGTCTACTCCCCATCCTTCGACAGGTTGGCACTGATGCCTCTTAATGTGGGAGGACCCAGTGGCTAACTAGAGTCACTTCTACTGGACTTGAAGATTCTCTGCACTTTAAAAGAAACCCTGAAATTTCTCTAAATATCAAAATCAATAATAACCCTGAATTTTGATGCCCTATGTTAGGATGAGAGTTTTAACTCCTTTTGTTTCAAGACATTCTCCCCACCCTCCTGTTAATTTTGTATATGGTTATGATCTCAGAATATTGCTCTTAGGTTATTTTTAATATTATATATATGTTCTTAATAATAATGATTTGTATCACTAACATTCTCTTAAAATTTTACTATTCTGCTTTTAAACTGCTAAATGGAGGTATAATTGGTATTAATTGCACATATTTAAAGTACACAGTTTGGCAAGTTTTGATATTTGTATATGCCCATGATCACAACTATGATGATCATACCCAGGACTTCCCTGGTGGTCCAGTGGCTAAGACTCCGAGCTCCCAACGCAGGGGCCTTGGGTTTGATCCCTGGTCAGGGAAGTAGATCCCATATACCACAGCTGAGAGTTCTCATGCTGCAGCTAAAGATCCCAGATGCTGTAACGAAGATCTGGGATCCTGTGTGCAACTGAAGACTGGTGCAGCCAAATAAATAAATATTTAAAAAAAAATGGACGTATCCATCATCCTCAAAAACTTCACCATGTCTACCCTTCCTCTCCCAACCCTTGTTCCCAGGCAACTACTGCTTTGCTCTCTGTCTCTATAGATTAGTTGTCATTTTCAATAACTTTGTATAAATGAGCTATACACTGATAGTCTTTTTTGGTCTGATTTCTTTCACTCAGCGTAAGTTTTGAGATCCATCTACATCACTGCAGGTTCATGTGGGTAGTTTGCTTCTTTTTATGCTGTTGTGTGGTATGAATATACCACCGTCGTCTGTTCATTCACCTGTTGAACATTTGGGTTCTTTCCAGTGTTTGGATATAACAAATAAAGAAGCTATGAACACTCAGGTAACATTTTTGTGTGTGGATATGTATTTTCATTTCTCTTGGATAGATACATTCTTAACTTTTTAGGAAGCCATCACATTGTTTTCCAAAGTGGTGGTACAACATGCCCCCCAGTACTGAATGAGAATTCCAGTTGCTTCATATCCTCACCAATGCTTGGTATGGTCAGTCTTTTTTTTATCTATTCTAGTAGGTATATAGTAGAATCTCATTAAGATTTTATTTGCATGTCTCTAAGATTAATTTGATACAAATCCTATGTTCAATTTTGATAAAAATCTCTCAGCAAACTGGGAATAAAATGGAGCATCCTCTACCTGAAAAAGAACATCTACAAAAGCCCTATAACTAACAGCATACTTCATAGTGAAATACTAAATGCTTTCACTCTAAGACTGGGAAATGAGGCAGGGTTGTCCACTCTTATTACCTATTCAACATCATATTGAAGAGTCTAGTCTGTAATAAGAAGAAGAAATAAAAGGCATCTGGATTGGGGTGGGGGGAAGTGTAAAAATGTCTTTATTCACATATGACATGATCATTTATATAGAAAATTTGATGGAGTCTCCAAAAAACTACTAGAATTGATAAGTGAGTTCAAGATTTCAAGATATAAGATCAATGGATAAAAATAAATTGTATTTCTATTTATAAGCAAGAATTAAAATAGGGCTTCACTGGTCCAGTGGTTAAGAATCTGTCTGCCAATTCAGGAGACAGAGATTCAATCCCTGGTTCAGGAAGATTCTACACGCCTTGGGGCAGCTAAACGTATGTGCCACAACTACTGAGCCTGAGCTCTGGAGCCTGTCTGTGCCCTCCGACAAGAGAAGCTACTGCAGTGTGAAGCCCTCACACCACAGTGAGAAGGAGCACCTCATCTCTGCAACTGGAGAAAGCCCACAAAGCCGCGAAGACCCAGCGTAGCCAAAAAATAAATAAAAATAAAAAACTAAATCTTAAAAAGTTTAAATAATGCAGATTAACTATAGCATAAAAAACATGGAATAGAGGTAAATCTGATAAAAGATAGCAAAATCTGTACACTGAATTCATTAAAGATGACCTAAAAAGCAGAGATTATACCATATTCATAGATTGTAAGAATCAAGATATTCAATTTTATTGAGACATCATTACATACAGTGAAATGTACTGGCTTTAAGTGTACAATTTGAGTTTTGACAAATGTGCATATCTGTTTAATAAAAGTCATTTATAAAATAGAAATGTTTTCTTCCCTCTAGGTTTCTTTTTCATCCTTCCTAGGAAGTCAACCCCTGTCCCCCCCAGAAACAACTGTTGTTTTAATTTCTTTCATTCATATTAATTTCTTTCATTCATATTAATTCATATTAATTTCTTTCATATATTAATTTTGCCTGTTGTGGAATTTCATATAAATGGCTAACATCCAGTGTGAAAACACATTTACAACAATTATTTTTTATTTTTAAAATTAATTTTTATTGGAGTATATTTGCTTTACAATGTTGTGTTAGTTTCTGCTGTACAGCAAAGTGAGTCAGCTACATATATATCCATGTGTCCTCTCTTTTTTGGATTTCTTTCCCATTTAGTTCCTGAGCTATACGGTGGGTTCTCATTAGTTATCTATGTTGTACATGATATCAATAGTATATATATGTTGATCCTAGTATTTATTATTTAGTGGCCATGCCATGCAGCGTGTGGGATCTTAGTTCCCTCGCCAGGGACTGAACCTGGGCTCTGGCAGTGCAAGTGGAGTCCTAACCACTGGACTGCCAGGGGAATTCCCCAACAATTTATTTTTTAGACTTAACTGGTTTACTGCACACTTTTGAGTTTTTCCATGTTACCTCAACTTCCTCATTTTTGACTTGTGTATTTTACTTCCTCTTCAGATGCCTTCAAATACTTTTTTCAAAAAGGGCATGTGGGTGGTATGATTTTCTGAGCCCCTGTAAACGCGAGAGTGACATTCTGTTGCCTCTACACGTGGACAGTGCCTTGGCTGGCTCAGGATTCATGACCTGGTTCCACTGTTAGTGTTCAATGTTGAGGAGTCTGAGGTCACCTTGAGTTTTGTTCCTTTGAAGGTAACCTCCTTTTGCTGTCTGGATGCTTTTTTTTTTTTTTCCTTGGCCTTCACTTTTGAAATTCAAATTCTGGCATTCTCCAAGGCAGAACGTGGACATGTTTCAAGAGAAAAAAGTTGGTGCTCATTGTTCCCTGTAAAGCATTATGGAGAAATGAGATGGAAATTTAAACTGTCTCATATATCCAAGAGCCAGCCTGAAGGATCCCCCTCAACAGAGAAGTTGTCTCTATCAGTGTCTTTACTCTGAGTGGCTGGACTCCACAGTGGCAAATTCTTGTCCCCTGAAAGTGGATTTTGGTTTTGGAAACAGCCAAAGGAAATTTGGTGCTAAATTCTGCTGAGAGAAGTGAGGTAAGAGATATACTTTTTGCCTAGAATAAATAATGCCTGTAGTTCAGTTCAGTCAGTCATATCTGACTCTTTGTGACCCCATGGACTGCAGCACGCCAGGCCTCCCTGTCCATCACCAACTCCCGGAGTATATTCAAACTCATGTCCATTGAGTCAGTGATGCCATCCAACCATCTCATCCTCTGTTATCCCCTTCTCTTCCCGCCTTCAATCTTTCCCGGCATCAGGATCTTTTCAAATGAGTCAGTTCTTCACATCAGGTGGCCAAAGTATTGGAGTTTCCGCTTTAGCATCAGTCCTTCCAGTGAATATTCAGGACTAATTTCCTTTAGGATGAACTGGTTGGATCTCCTTGCAGTCCAAGGGACTCTCAAGAGTCTTCTCCAACACTACAGTTCAAAAGCATCAATTCTTCAGCTCTCAGCTTTCTGTATAGTTCAACTCTTGCACCATACATGACTACTAGAAAAACCATAGCTTTGACTAGACAGACCTTTGTTGGCTCTGCTTTTTAATAAATAAAATATCTCTGCTTTTTACTGTGCTGTCTGGGTTGATCATAACGTTTCTTCCAAGCAGTAAACGTCTTTTAATTTCATGGCTGCAGTCAGCATCTGCAGTGATTTTGAAGCCCCCCAAAATAAAGTCTGTCACTGTTTCCACTGTTTCCCCATCTATTTGCCATGAAGTGATGGTACTAGCAGAGAAAGCAATGGCACCCCACTCCAGTACTCTTGCCTGGAAAATCCCATGGACGGAGGACCCTGGTGGGCCGCAGTCCATGGGGTCGCTAAGAGTCGGACACGACTGAGCGACTTCAATTTCACTTTTCACTTTCATGCACTGGAGAAGGAAATGGCAACCCACTCCAGTATTCTTGCCTGGAGAATCCCAGGGACGGGGGAGCCTGGTGGGCTGCGGTCTATGGGGTCGCACAGAGTCGGACACGACTGAAGCGACTTAGCAGCAGCAGCAGCAGATGGTACTAGATGCCATGATCTTAGTTTTTTGAATGTTGAGTTTTAAGCCAACTTTTTCACTCTTCTCTTTCACTTTCATCAAGAGGCTCTTTAGTTCTTCTTAGCTTTCTGTCATAAGGGTGGTATCATCTGCATATCTGAGGTTATTGATATTTCTCCCGGTAATCTTGATTCCAGCTTGTGCTTCCTCCAGCCCAGAGTTTCTCATGATGTACTCTGCATATAAGTTAAATAAGCAGGGTGACAATATACAGCCTTGATGTACTCCTTTCCCTATTTGGAACCAGTCTGTTGTTCCACGTCCAGTTCCAGCTGTTGCTTCCTGATCTGCATACAGATTTCTGAAGAGGCAGGTCAGGTGGTCTGGTATTCCCATCTCTTTAAGAATTTTCCACAGTTTGTCGTGATCCACACAGTTAAAGGCTTTGGCCTAGTCAATAAAGCAGAAATAGATGTTTTTCTGGAACTCTCTTGCTTTTTCAATGATCCAATGGATGTTGGCAATTTGATCTCTGGTTCCTCTGCCTTTTCTAAATCTAGTCTGAACATCTGGAAGTTTACAGTTCATGTACTGCTGAAGCCTAGCTTGGAGAATTTTGAGCATTACTTTACTCGCGTGTGAGATGAGTGCAATTGTGTGGTAGTTTGAGCATTCTTTGGCATTGCCTTTCTTTGGGATTGGAATGAAAACTGACCTTTTCTGGTCCTGTGGCCACTGCTGAGTTTTCCAAATTTGCTGGCATATTGAGTGCAGCACTTTCACAGCATCATCTTTCAGGATTTGGAATAGCTCAACTGGAATTCCATCACTTCCACTAGCTTTGTTCGTAGTAATGCTTCCTAAGGCCCACTTGACTTCACATTCCAGGATGTCTGGCTCTAGGTGAGTGATCACACCATTGTCATTATCTGGGTCATGAAGATCTTTTTTGTTCAGTTCTGTGTATTCTTGCCACCTCTTCTTAATATCTACTGCTTCTGTCAGGTCCATACCATTTGTGTCCTTTATCGAGCCCATCTTTGCATGAAATGTTCCCATGGTATCTCTAATTTTCCTGAAGAGATCTCTGCTGCTGCTGCTGTCAAGTCGCTTCAGTCGTGTCTGACTCTGTGCGACCCCATAGACGGCAGCTCACCAGGCTCCCCCGTCCCTGGGATTCTCCAGGCAAGAACACTGGAATGGGTTGCCATTTCCTTCTCCAATGCATGAAAATGAAAAGTGCAAGTGAAGTCGCTCAGTCGTGTCTGACTCTTAGCGACCCCATGGGCTGCAGCCTACCAGGCTCCTCCATCCATGGGATTTTCCAGGCAAGAATACTGGAGTGGGGTGCCATTGCCTTCTCCAGAAAAGATCTCTAGTCTTTCATCTATTTCTTTGCATTGATCACTGAAGAAGGCTTTCTTATCTCTTCTTGCTATTCTTTGGAACTCTGCATTCAAATGGGTATATCTTTCCTTTTCTCCTTTGCTTTTCGCTTCTCTTCTTTTCACAGCTATTTGTAAGGCCTCTTCAGACAACCATTTTGCTTTTTTGCATTTCTTTTCCATGGGGATGGTCTTGATCCCTGTCTCCTGTACAGTGTCACAAACCTCCATCCATAGTTCTTCAGGCATTCTGTCTATCAGATCTAATCCCTTGAATCTATTTCTTACTTCCACTGTATAATCGTAAGGGATTTGATTTAGGTCATACCTGAATGGTCTAGTGGTTTTCCCTACTTTCTTCAATTTAAGTCTGAATTTGCCAATAAGGAGTTCATGATCTGAGCCACAGTCAGCTCCTGGTCTTGTTTTTGCTGACTGTATAGAGCTTCTCCATCTTTGGTTGCGAAGAATATAATCAATCTGATTTCGGTGTTGACCAGTTGACCATCTGGTGATGTCTAGGTATAGAGTCTTCTCTTGTGTTGTTGGAAGAGGGTGTTTGCTATGACCAGTGCATTTTCTTGGCAAAACTCTATTAGCCTTTGCCCTGCCAATAGTAGATCAACTTTAAAACTTCCTCAAAGCCAATCCTAGAGACAAACTTAAAAAAATTGTCTTATCACCCATCCCTCTGTGCCTTTGCATATGCCATTCCCTCTGCCTACAGTGCCCTTCCCTGTGGCTTGCAACTAGCATTCAGGCTCCACTCCCGGAGTGTCCTGTGGCATATGCTGTCTCACTCCTCTACACCTTGTGAGCAATTCAGGAAGTTTTTGTTTGATTTTGTTTTCTTTTGTTTTTGAATTTTTGGTGCCTGACATGTAGTAGATCTCAGTACATGTTTGTGGAAATGGAAAAGTTTTTTTTTTTTTTTTTGCCATACCATGTGACATGCAGGATCTTCCTTGACCAGGGACTTGAACTTGTGCCCTCCTACATTGGAAGCGCAGAGTCTTAACCACTAGACTGCCTTAGTCCTGAAAATGTTTCATAAGTGTTAGGAAAGAATATAACCTCCCAAGCTTACTGTCTTGAATTAGCCAGCGGTCATTTGGATGGATAGAGTTATGGTGAGTGTGTTTGAAGCAACAGCACGCTGACTCCTGTTGTACTGCTTTTATTTATAAACAGTGGTGTGCTGGTAAATATTGAAAACTTGGCTCTCTGGGGGGAAAAGAAGCCCTCTTTGATGGGCTTTTACATTTCTGAGATGTAAATACTCCTGCTATAGCTGATTTCAAGCTGCTGCTGCTAAGTCACGTCAGTCGTGTCCAGCTCTGTGCTACCCCACAGATGGTAGCCCACCAGGCTCCACTGTCCCTGGGATTCTCCAGGCAAGAATACTGGAGTGGGTTGCCATTTCCTTCTCCAATGATTTCAAGCTACTAAACACAATATTAACTGGCTACCAAAATTCCCGAATATTTAAAAATGAGCTCTTGCAAGCTCACTCCAGTACACGGTACATCATGAAAATTCTACACCACTTTTGTTTTTTCACCATTACCCAGTTTGTTTGGGTGACTTTTTTGCTGTTTATACAGCACGTGTCTCTGTATTGTATACTTTATCTCTTGCATCAATCCAATTATTACTCTTATCCTCAGAGACTAAGAGACTTCTCCAAGGTGGCAAAGCTTTCCTGTCTATTCCTGGGTTTGGGCTTTCTGTCTGGAGCTTGCTGCCAGCACCACGAGGGGCTAGAGAGATGTGTGCTTTGCCCAGTGTTCTGTTTGCTGGTGTTGCGGTGAGCTGCTGGAAGGACCCAGGGATCTGTTCTTGGCCCAGGATATACCTGTCAGTAACCAGACTGTGATGAAAGCTGGTCTTTGTTATGTTCCCTTGTGATCTGATGAACAGGTGACATGGAGGCAAATTTATTATATTTTGGATGAACAGCCGTCACTTTCATGACCTCATTCAGGATCTGGACGGTGCCTCATTGTCTGACAGGCGAATGAAGTGATGAGCTTCCCTTTACAGTTTAGAGTGTTAGCCTGTTTCTTTTAGGTGGGTTCAGGGAGAGTCCCGCCGGAAGCTGTGTTCCTCGGGAGCCTCAGCTGAGGGCGGTGAAGGCTCCCCCAGGAGGTGAGAGGCGGACCTGCTGCCTATTCCTGCTTGGCTTCTCTGGTGGCTCAGATGGTAAAGAATCTACCTGCAATGCAGGAGACCTGCGTTCGATCCCTGAGTTGGGAAGATCCCCTGGAGGAGGGCATGGCAACCCACTCCAGTATTCTTGCCTGGAGAATTCTGTGGACAGAGGAGCCCAGCGGGCTGCAGTCCATGGGGTTGCAAAGAGACAGACATGACTGAGTGAGTAACAATTTCTGAGTCAAATGATGTCCAGTTTCAGGGTCTGTGAAGCGTCTGTGTTGGGGACTGTATGAGGCTTTATGAGGGTGACCATGATATGTGATGTCATAGAAAGCAAGTGTTATAATGGGTCTCAGTGATCTAGTTTCAGACCCTTGGCTTACAGATGAGGAGACAGGACCAGCAAGAGGAAGTGCTTTGCTCAAGGTCATACAGCAATCCTGGCAATGCCAGGCCCAGGCCCCGGGGCTCCTGACTCCCCACCCAGGGCTCATCCCCTACCCTTTGTGTCCCTGAGGGTGTGTGAGCCTTGTGCCCTTTATCAGAGGCTGGCAGAGAAAGCCCAGCTTGAGCTCTTGGGAGCTCGGCCTGCTTCCTGGGTTTTTCCAGACTTCCCCGAGGAGGCTGGGCCACCTGTCTACACCACCTGGCATGTTCTGTTTAGATGAATCAAGCTGTACCAGGACGAGGAGGCCACAGAGGCCGCTTCCCAGGAGGGAACACTCGTGGCGTGCGAGGGACAAGGAGGGGAGAGATGGGTGTAGGCCCGGACCTGCCTTCCTCAGAGGCTGGGGCTGGGGTTCTGAAGGCAGAGGGCCCTGCCCAGCACCATGGCTGCTTTCCACCTGGGCGTAGACAGTGTCTCCCAGGTGGAGACATTCCCAGCAATGTCCCCGTGTCGTGACAACTCTGGTGAATTTCCAGGCACACCCAGTCCTGAGCCAGCAAGTACTGTTGGCACATCAGGTCTCCAGCTGCCGTGGCTGGCTGGTCCTACAAGACGGTTTGGAGGCTCCAGGACAGCTGGCCAGGGTTGGACATCCTTGTTCTAGCAGATCTGCAATGTTCCAGGAACTATGATAAATCCTGTTGAGTATTGGCCAAGCAAGCCAGGAAGGGCAGGGAGTCCAGACCCTGGCTCGGTTTGGCAGAGTCTTTCTCAACACCTGCCCTCTGAGAGGTGGGGAGGGGGAAGCAGCAGGGAGGGGAATGGCTCAGATTGTGCCCCAGCGCGGGGAGGGGCACGGGGAGGACAGTAACGGGGGCATCAGGCTTTACAGTTTACCATGTGTGTTTCTGCGTATTATTTCATTCCATTCTCGCAGTTGCTTTATTACTGTTCCCATTTTAAAATTGAAAAAATAGGGACACAGAAAGGTGAGTGACTTTGCTCAGCATGGTCTGTCATCAGGTTTGAACCCCACCTGTCATTATCCAGCTGTGGAACCTTGGGCTGGTTGGGTCACTTTCTGAGCTTTGATTCCCAGCTTTGCTACTCACTGCAGAGGTTGTGCAGGTAGCACTGTGCTTGGCTTAGCCCTTGGGAGCTCAGTTCCTGAGACTGTTTCCTTTCCCCACTCCCCGCAAACCACACAGCCAGCAGCCAGTGAGTTGGGCCTGGAATTGAGCTTCTATTCCATTTTTTAGGTAGTTTTTTTTTTTTTCTCCCCTCTACCTTCCCCTTTGGTATGTGTAAGCCAAACTTTCCTTTTTTGGAAAGGGAATTCCTACTAAGAAATAAAGGAAAACACAGGACTTGCCCGGGTCGTCCAGTGGTTGAGACTCCACACTCCCAATGCAGGGGCCCAGGTTCAGCCCCTGGTTGGGGAACTAGATCCTGCATGCTGGAACTAAGAGCCTGCATGTGGCCACAAGGATGTGGCACAGACCAAAAAAAAGAAAAGAGAGAAAGAGAAAACTATCAGGCTGGCTTGCCTGGGGCTCACCACACCTACCTCTGGCACTTTGTTCCTCTCTCCCTTCCCTCCCTCCCTCCCTTTGTTTCCTCTGCGAGTGCAGACACTGACTTGCAAGGGCCCCTGGCAGGTTCTCCAGGGCCCTTAGACCTTCCCAGAAGCTCCTCCCCCGTGCACTGGGACTGGGCCCTCAGGGTGGGCTCACTAGTGCGTGGTCTGAGCCCACCTTGAACCTGGAGGGAGTGCTCTACTCGAATCAGCCCTGGAGAAGACTCAGCTGTGCTCTTTGATGTCTCTGGGGCCCTGAGCAGCTTCTCAGCACACCCCAGGATGCCGACCCCTTCCCACTCTGGCTCGGAAACTGTAGACGTTTTTCAATTGATAACCCACACATCTGGGAGGACCACTCTCAAGATGGTACTGGACATACAAGCAGAAGTCAGGTGCAGTTCAGGGCTTGTTCAGACCAGATTTCCCTCTGTCAATCCTTCTTCAGAGGCCTTGCTCCCATGACATCGATGGGACTAAAGTTGATCAGCTAAAAAAAAATGTCGGTTATTTTCAGCTTCCATTAAGCCAAGCTGGTACAGGCTCTCTCCTTCCTTCTTCCCTTCCTCTCTCCGTCCCTCTCTCCCTCCCTTTCTTTCACGTTTCTGATAGTCACTGATTTAATCACTGCAGCAATTCCCTCCCTCCCCACCACCCGCTGGCAAGGGTTATGGATTTTATTCAGTACACAATGTACACAGTTGTTTTGGTCCAAGGATATAGTGACCTGTGGAGGCTGTACTTGTAATTAGGTAATTATTTTATTCTGTTTTTTTTTTTTTTTGCTAAATATCTCAGGCAAGCCCTGTTCCTATGGCTTCAACCCCATCCCTTGAATGACTGTTCTATGCTCTGCTCTCCAGCCACCCTGACCTTTCCGATCCCGGTTCTTGGAATCACCAGGTCTTGCTCATTTCTGTGTCTTTGAGTGATCTATACCCTCTGCCTGGAACACCACCGCCCTTGCTGTTCTCTTGGCTCCTTCCTCCTCCGGCCTTGGTTCTTAGCTTATGTGTTGCTTTCTCCCCTCATGCTTCCTCCCTAAGGTGAGATGTCCTTGCTCTGGAATTCCATATCCCCTTCTGTCTAACCTTACCACACTCTGTGAAGGTCTGCTTCATCTTGCTCCCTGCTGCTCTCTGAGCTCTGTGAGGGCAAATCCGGGTCCCTCTGACTTTTGTAACTCCCAGCATTCAGTGAGGTACCCATCACAGAGTAGGGGGTGGTGAAGAAAGTGAGTGTTGGTTGCTCGTGTCTGACTCTGTGTGACCCTATAGACTGTAGCCCGCCAGGCTCCTCTGTCCATGGAGTTCACCAGGCAAGAATACTGGTGTGGGTAGCCATTCCCTTCTCCAGGGGATCTTTCCAATCCAGGGATCGAACCTGGGTCCCCTGCATTTCAGGGCAGATTCTTTACAGTCTGAGCTGCCAGGGAAGCCCAATATTGTCAAATAAGTGAATGAGAGAGTGAACCATGGTTGGTCAGGAGGTATTTATTATGACCATGGAAGTGACTGGACTCTTGGGCATACGGGTCCTTTAGCTCAGATGCCAGACACACAGTGGTGGTTCGGCCATGCTGACCTTTGTTTCCAGGCTGGGGAGGTGACAGCAGCCGCAGTGGCTGAGCCCCAACCTGTGTCGTCTCCCCCCTCAACTCCATCCTCCTCCTGTCCCTCCTGCCTTGGGGGTGGGGGGCCTGCCCGGTTCTCGGCAGGGTTGTACTCCCACTAGTGATCCATCCTGCCATCGAGGACTTGGCTGCCTCAGTTAACTCCCTTCTGTTGGATTTCCCAGTTTCTCCACCTTCGCTTGTCCTAAAACAGCTTCCCTTCCGTCTACTGACCCCTCAATTACCATCTCAGTTTTCTCTTCCTTTTACTCCTTCACACCCTGCAATCGGATCTCCGCTCCTGTCTCTTCTGAAACGGCTTCTATAGGTCACCCACCGTGGACACATGTCTTCAGTGCTCACTCCTGGCCTGCCTGCATCCGCGGAGATGACCACCCACTCCCTCTCTCTTGAATTCACTTTTCTTGGTTCTCCTGCCTCTCTGCTCCTGCCTTTTCTATTTCTGACTCCTCCTCTCCTCTTGTCCTAGAAATACAGGTGTTCTTCAGGCCCTCGCCTTCTGTTCTGTCTCTTCCCCCCTCCCCTTGGTGAGCTCATCTTCATGTGGATGACTCCCAAATTTTATTGCTTCGCTACACATGCCACTAGTTATACTCAAACCAGCCTTGTCATATCCAAGTCTGCTCCTTCCCTTCCGTGTTCCGTTGCTCAAACTGTAGCAGGGTGCTCTGGCTGAGACCGATCTCTCAGACTTTTGAAACCTTGATGAAAAGCTCTCTGGAAAGGTCACAAGAAGTTTTGGTCTTTAGAAGCGATGACTTCAATTCTTTTTGGAGCAGGCAGTTCCTTTGTTTCAGAAAAATTGCTCAAAGCAGTCCCTTCATTATATGCGTGTAAAGTAAGCATTTACCCATTGTTCTCAGGGAGAAGTGAAGTCATGGGGTCCTTGAGTGCATTCCCAGCTGTCCAGTCATTCTGTTTGGTAATAGCAACTCTTGCATATAGTTGAGTCAGAGCTCTGCCTCTGAGACTTTCTTACTTTCAGGGGTGGTGGTTGGGGTGGGTGGTGGGGAGTTGCGGGAAGTGTTTCTTGAATCTTTGTGAATATGGGGGACCCTGAGCAGCACACTGCTGTTTGTTCTTCAGCGTTGGGTGTTCTTGTTGGGCCAGTAGTCCGTGGGCATCCAGAGCCGAGTGAAGACCAGCTGGCAGGATCCATGGTCCCCACAGCTCACCGGGAGGGGAGACTGAAGCCAGAGCAGTCTGGCCCTGGTGCATCCCACCTGGATTGGATGGGCTGCAGGGCCTCTATGTGTGTGACTGTGGTGTCACTCCCTCACGAGGCTGAAGGCAGCATGAGGGCGGGGACTCTGCATCCTTCAGGTGAGGTAATGAATGGATAAATAGTGTGTTCTGCTGTCTCTGGGGTCATAGAGCAGGAGCACCCTCTCTTGGTAGGCTGGGGTTTCTCCCAAGGGCCCATCGTCCCAGGAAGCGGATGCTCCTGGCTAAGGAAGGCAGATATCTGCCCAGCTACGGGGGAGTTATCTTTTTTCCCTCTGCAGGTGGGCCGGGAGTGCGTTATGGAGGGACTGTAGGCCCTGGGAGTGGCCCCTTCTCTGGTAGCCGGGGTTGTTTATCCTCTGTATGCTTGTCTTCCATCACCCTCAGAAAGAGTCTGAAGGCACAGCCAGTGGACCTGCCCATCGGGTTTGTGTTTGGCTGAGGGGAGAGGCCTACATAATATCACATGGCCAAATGTTTAAAAGTTATAAGGAAAACAAACTGTTTTCTTTATAAATAATAAAATACCTTCTAACCTTCTACTTTGGCAAATATAACTTTATAACAACAAAACTAGGAAATATGTAACTCAAAGTTGGCAACATAATCAAAACTGATTGAATTTAATTTTGTGCATGTCCGGGTGTTCTGTTAATGGGCCAGAGATGACTGGATAAGTAATAAAGACAAATATCATTCAGAAACTATTATATAATTTCCATAGAATTGATTTTTCTTGTCTTTATTTTAATAAAATCACTAATTATATTGATTTGGTTAAGATTTTCTGTAGTTTGTGTGCTTGTTGATAGCAATGAACTAAAGAATAAAAGTACAAAGAACACTTTCCAAAAAGTACAGACCTTGAATTGTTTCGTTAATTCAATGTAAATTCAAGCAAATGTAAAAACTATAAAGTGAAAATTAATTACCATATATTTTCAAAGAAATCCCTTTTCTTCCAAAAATCATTAAAGTGCACACTACTAATGTAAATAGAAAAATTAAAAAATGTAGAGCAAATATTTTGAATAAAGCTGATGACTTAAATTTTTATTTTATAAAAATTCAGTAAAATCTTTTTTTTTCTTTGGCTACACCTTGACTTGTGGGATCTTAGTGCCCTGACCTGGAATTGAACCCAGGCCACACAGTGAAAGCTTGGAATCCTAACCACTAGGCCATCAATTGAATCTTATTACATGCTTTTATAAGCATAAAACTATTTCCAGCTCTAGTAGTCAGCATTCTTCTGGTGGCCAATGTAAAGAATCAGTACCAAGCTGTATGCATTTCCATCTAGACCTCCACATTTACAAATTGAGGAGTAATACGAATGATTTATTATTGAAAATTCACAAAAATCACATGCAAGAGTTGAGAATACTCTGCTCATTCCTGAATACTTTATGATTGGAACAGGAAGAGAAGCAAGAACATCAACACCCCCTTCCTGGGAAGGATGTGTTGTCACATGATCTAAAAGGAAGGATCTGGCAAGTGGATTGCTTTTTCTTTTCATCTGCTGAAGACTTCCTCAGGACTGTCTTCCTTGCCCTCTAAAGCAGGCCCATCTCCAGCACTGGCTGCGCCACGGCCACCCCTTGTCCTGACCCTTGGCTTAGGTGTCTTTGACAGGAGGCCATGGGGCCAGAGACATGAAGAACATGGGTCACAGCAGACGAGGCTGACGGTTGCACGCTGCACTGCGTGTGCCCTGAGCTATGCTTCTGAGAGAGGGAGGTGTCTGTGTGTGTGTTTATTATTAACAGCTGTATTCTAACAGTATTTACACACCATACCACTCGCCCATTTCAAATGGATAGGTCAGTGGTTTTTAGTGTGTTCACACAGTTGTGCAACCATTAGCACCAATTTCAGAGTGTCTTTTTTTTTTTTCTCTATCAACTAGAAAAGAAATGCTGTACCCATGAGCTGTCGCCTCTCCTTCTCCCTTCTCCCAAGTCCCTGGCAACTACTAGTCTACTTCCTTCTGTATGAATTTGCCTATTTTGGACATTAAATATAAACAAAATCATAACATGTGCCTTTTTGTGGCTTTTTTTACTTAGCATGTTTTCAAGGCTTGTCCAAATTGAAGCATGTATCGGCACGTCATTCCTTTCTGTGACTGAATGAGATTCCAGTGTTTGGAGAGACCACATTCTGTTTACCCAGTTTGCTGTTGATGGACATTTGGACTGTTTCCACTTTTTGTGGCTATTGTGAATAATGCTGCAGTGAACATCCATGTGCAAGCTTTTGTGTGGATATATGTTTCTGTTCTCTTGGAGATGTACTTAAGAGGGAATGGAATTGCTGAGTCACTCATGTTCTTTAACAATATTCTGTGTATGCGTGTGTGTTTGGGTATATGCATGTGTGTGTGTGTGTGTGTGTGTGCACGCGCATGCAGGAGGTCCCAGGACAGGGCTCCTTGCCCTAGGTCTAAGAATGGCCCTGGCAGCCTAGTTTCTGCAGCTCAGTGGGGAATGAAAGCAAAGGCTTTTGTCACATTGGTGCTGGGTGGCTAGAAAGGCATATAGGACCAGAATGCTGGCAGTCAGTCAGTTGCAATTTGGGTAATTTACATGAAATGTGGTCGACCTTATTCTGCGGTCCTAGTGTGGTGAGGTGTTACCCCCCTGGTTTAGGGCCATTGCTCTCCTCATCACCTAGGTTAAAATCTGCAGCACAGCTTCTGTGACTCTTGTCTCATCAATAGCTCTCATGCCTGCCCTCTTCTCTGTACTCCTTCTGCCAGTGTCCTAGTTCAACTGCCTGCCATTTATTACGTCTTGTTTGCCTTCAGTATTTTCTGGTCACTGGCTTCCCTAGTGGCTCAGTGGTAAAGAATCTGGCTGCCAATGCAGGCAGATGTAAACACGCGGGTTCAATCCCTGGGTCAGGAAGATCCCCTGGAGGCGGGCACAGCATTTTTGCTGGGAGAATCCCCATGGACAGAGGAGCCTGGAGGCTTGCAGTCCATAGGGTTGCACGGAGTGGGACACGACTGAAGTGGCTTAGCACGCATACATGTATGCCAGTGCAGGAGACGTGGGTTTGATCCCTGGTCTGGGAAGATCCCACATGCTGCGGAGCAACTAAGCCTGTGCACCACAACTATTGAGCCTGTGCTCTAGAGTCTATGAGCTGCAGCTACTGAGCCCAGGCGCCCTAGAGCCATATAGTGAAACGACTGAGCCCGAGTGTGGCAACCACTGAAGCCTGCGTTATCTAGAGACTGTGCTCAGCAACGAGAGACGCCACAGCAATGAGAAGCCTGTGCGCCACAACTAGAGTATCCTGAGCAGCAGTGAAGATCCAGCACAGCCAAAAATAAAAAATAAGTACATTAGAAAATTTCTGGTCACAGAAATAATGTATGGATATACAAACCCAACACATTGCAGAAATATAAAATCTAAAAAGTTGCACCTCCCTGCATACAGAATCCCCTCAAAATAACTGTCACAAACAGTTTAGTATATTCTCTTCCAACATTTTTATACACATATTAACATATTTTATTTCTTTTTAAAAACAAAAATAGGATAGTATTGTGTATATAGCTCATTCTGCAACTTGTTTTTCTCCCCATTGGACTATATTAGATGTCTTTTCTAGAAAATACAGATAAATCTGCCTCATTCTTTTAAGTCTATTGTGCAGTTATACAATAGTTTATGTAACCAGTCCCCTATTTATGGACATTTGAGTTATAGCCAAGTTTCTGCCGTGATAAATAGTGCTGCAGTGCTTTTGTATACATTTCTCTTTATGCATTTGTGGGAGTTTGTCTGCAGGATAAACACCCAGAAGTGAAAATATTGGGTCAGAGAACACAGACATTTAATATTTTAAATAGATACCACCAAAGTTGCCTCCAGAAGCATTTGTTGATCAGTCACTCAGTCGTGTCCGACTCTTTGCGACCCCATGGACTGCAGCACACCAGGCTTCCCTGTCGTTCATGATCTCCCAGAGTTTGCTCAACCTCATGTCCGTTGAGTCGGTGATGCCATCCAACCATCTCATCGTGTTGCTCCCTTCTCCGCCTGCCCTCAATCTTTTCCAAATCAGGGTTTTTTCTAATGAATTGGCTTTTTCGCATCAGGTGGCCAAAGTACTGGGGCTTCAGCTTCAGCATCAGTCCTCCCAGTGAATATTCAGGGTTGATTTCCTTTAGGATTGACAGGTTGACCTCCTTGCAGCCCAAGGGACTCTCAAAAGTCTTTTCCAGCACCACAAGTCAAAGGCATCAATTCTTTGGTGCTCAGCCTTTTTTTATTGTCCAACTCTAACATCCGTACATGACTGCTGGGAAAACCATAGCTTTCACTATATGGACCTTTGTAGGGAAAGTAATGTCTCTGCTTTTTAATACACTGTCTAGGTTTGTCATAGCTTTCTTTCCAAAGAGCTAGCATCTTTTAATTTCATGGCTCCGGTCACCATCCACAGTGATTTTGAAATCCAAGAAAATAAAGTCTGTCACTGTTTCCATTCTTTCCCCATCTATTTGCCATGAAGTGATGGGACCGGATGCCATGATCTTTGTTTTTTGAAGCATTGCATAGTTTACAGTGTCATTATCAGTTCATGAGAATGCTGGTCTCCCTGCCCCTGCCAGCCCTGGATATCTTTGACTGTTGCCTTTGATCAGTCTCGGCAGCATGTCTTCTTGCTTCCCCTGTGGCATCAGTTTCCTAAAGCCCCCTCTATTCCCAGCTTCCCTCCTTTTGCATGTCTATCTTCCATTACCTAGTTTTAATAATGACCTTGACAACTTAAAAAACCCCTCTAAAAAATAGAAATAGGCTGGTCCAGGACACCTTTATTCAGCCAATCAACACGTAGTCATTGCCTATTAATCAGGTGCCAGGCACTGTCTAAGCGCAGTACTGAATGAGAATGATAAGGCCTCTGCCGTTGTGGAGTTTAATTCTTGTAGTGGGGGATGGATCACAAAGGAAGAAGCAGAAAATGATCGAGCAGTTAGTCTGCATGTGAGGTCACTTCAATCTTATGGACTGTAGCCCCACCAGGCTCCTCTGTCCATGCAATTCTCCAGGCAAGAATACTGGAGTGGGTAGACATTCCCTTCTTCAAGGGATCTTCCCGACCCAGGGATCGAACTCGTGTCTCTTATGTCTCTTGCATTGGCAGGTGGATTCTTTACCACTAGCACCGCCTGGGAAGCCCAACAGTCAGTTTACTTACTAGACAGTTAAGTGTTATCCTGAGAATTAATACAGGGAGACGTGATGGTTACTGGGAGGTTGGTTGAGGCTGAATGGTCAAGAAAAGAACTTCTGAGGGAAAAAACACATAACCCGAGCTCTGAAGGACAAGAGAAGATTGGGGAGGAGCATGCTAGGCAGTGGGAGCAGCATGAGCAAAGGCTGGAAAGTAGGAAGGAGCTTGGCTTCTTGGTGGGGGGCGTTGAGAGAGAACGATGGATGAGTGGGTGGAGTGTGGGTTGCTGCCACTGCCCGACAGTTTTGCTGTGGATGGGGAGGAAAGCTTGGGGCGAGCCCCTGGAAGGGGACATGAGACTGTGGGAAGATGTTTATGGACACGAGATGCTGAAGCATGCTTACGTGCTGATGGGTGGCTTTGGGAGAAGAGAAGCTCGTGATGCAGGTATGAGGGCCTGGGCAGGAGCCATGTCCTTGGGGAGCGGGGGAGTGTGGGATCAAAGCACCTGGATGGACCTAGGACGTTATCCCTCCTCACAGGAGGGAAGCGGACAGGCGGTCTTGATGTGAGTAGGCCAGTGGTTTGTGGTAAGGAGAGGAGCGGGTTCCTGTCAGATCGCCCTAGGTTTTTCCCCAGGAAGTAGAAAGCAAGGTCATTGGCGTGGTGGTGGTATGAAGTGGCAGGGGTGGGAGGAGAAAGTGGGAGGTGTGAAGAGTGAGAGGAGGAGCGTGTATATCACTTTGGAGTCTGGGGAAATGTCATTCTGAGGAGGCAGACGGGGCTCACTGAGCATGCGGGTGCCCATTTGAAATGAAAAAAAAATTATTTGGCTGCGCTGGGTCTTTTGTTGCAGCACGGGGAATCTTCCCGTCGCAGCATGTGAACTCTTAGTTGCCACATGGGGATGTGGAGCCTAGTTCCCTGATCGGGGATCGAACCCGGAGCCCCTGTCTTGGGAGTGTGGAGTCTTAGCCACTGGGCCACCAGGCAAGCCCCCCATCTGAGCCTGACTTACAGCTGTGCCCAGCTGTTGACTTGGAGGGAAGCCTCTGTTCTTCCAGGCCCAGCAGTCCCACTCCTAGTTTCGCTCGCTCACCACCTTAGTTGGGAGCATGAGGTAGGAACCCGGGTGAATTCTGCACCTGAGACCTGGCAGGAGGAGGCAGCGAGGAGGGAGGGCGAGCAGTGGAAGAAAATGAAGCAGGCCCATGTCCCCAGCTCAGGAAGTCAGTGGCCCTGGGCAGCGGCAGGAGCCCTGGCATGCCTGGAGGCTAATTTTAGAAGGCCTCCAGGTTCCATTGTTCCGGGTGAAGCTGGGCAATAGAGGCGGTGGCTTGGGGCGGTGATACCAGTGTGGGAAAGGAAGCGAGGCTTCGTGTGAGAAGGATGGAAACTCTGAGGGTGGTGTGCAGGTTTCGGCCCTTGGGGACCTTCTGCCCCGGTTCCCACGGGCCAGGTAGGAAGCCACCCCTCCCCTGACTCCTTTCTAACGTGGGTAGCTTTTCCATCGTCCTGCTGAGCACGTGGCTGGCTAGAACCCTTGGCTCCCACGCCCGCTCCAGCACTGTTGACCCTGGCCAGCTCTCAGGCCGGGGGAGGGTAAATGCCAGTCCATCAGAGGAGCCCAGTGACCCTGTGCAATTGTCCCCACTGCTGATGAGGCAGCTAGGTCCACTTTATGTGGAGGGATTTGAGGCCCACATGCAACGAGTGACTGCCCAAGGTCTCACTTGGGTGGCTTCGCCCTGTCAAGATCCACCGGCTGGTGGTTTAGTTGCTGTTCTGTCCGACTCTTGCAACGCCATGGACTGTAGCCCGCCAGGCTCCTCTGTCCATGGGATTCTCCAGGCAAGAATACTGGAGTGGGTTGCCATTTCTTTCTCCAGGGGATCTTCCCAACCCAGGAACTGAACCTGGGTCTCCTGCACTGCAGGCAGGTTCTTTACTGACTGAGCTATGAGGGAAGGCATGATCTACCAGGGGATTCCTAGATTTCTGGAAGGATATAACACTTGTTGCCCTGGTAAGGTTGGCTGCTGTTCGCATAGCAGACTGTAGGCACAGTGGAGATGCTTTTCTGAGAATTCGTGTAAGAAGAGAGGCAGTGCAGGGGTCCAGGAATGGGCCCCCACCAGGTGCTAGCTGTGTGACCTTGAGCAAGCTATTTAATCTCTGGGTTTTAATCCCAGGTCCTCATCTGCTATGTGGGCCCCAGAATCCCTGGCTGGTTCTCAGCTTGGATGAGATAACGTGCTGGAAAGCACTGCGCAAGAAGGAACTCTTATCAACATGAAGCTCTAAGGCCACATCAAAGGCTGGATTTTTATCTCAGCCCAAGGGGAAAAAGCTTGCTTCTCAAAAGGAGAAAGGATTCTTTGTAAGTAGGTGAGGGTTTCATGGCTAGGTGGATCTTGTTGTTAAAGTCTCATGACTGAAGGGCACACAGGGGAGAGGGATGAGGCGTGTCCAGGCTAGGAAAATTCCAGATCCCGTTGGTCTCCAAGGTCCTCTCAAGGTGGAGAGCTCTTACAGGCAGGGAAAGCCATTCAAGAAGGCCACTTGCATGATTTAGAATTCTGAAGATGACTTCATAGCTGGGTATGTTCTTTGTTGCTTAATGGGTTTTTTCCAGTTAATCCTCCTGGGTTCTTTCCATTTCCTGGGCAGAAGGAGTCAGGTTTAATATATTCCCACTGGCAATAAGCTGCAGCCTGGTGAAAGGAGGTGAGAAGGTGCAGATTCGAGGGGGAGAGAGGACTTAGGGAAAGATCTCATCTCCAGGCTTGGAGGGAAGTCAGGCTGTCCTCAAAGTGACAGATTCAGCTGATCATTCTTACTTCTCTTGTTAGCTGGCGAAAGCCTACTTAGCCCATCAATCAAAGGTTGAATGATGTCCCCTCTGGGAAGACTTCCCCAGAATTATCAGACAAAATTAATGAGCTCTCTTCTATGCTCCTTATCAATAAGGAGGCTTTTAGGTGCAAGTAAGAGGAAATTCCATTCAAATGGACTTAAATAATAAAGAGAATTTATTATCTCAGATGCCTAAGAATTTTTCGTACTGTTCATACTGTTCATGGGGTTCTCAAGGCAAGAATACTGAAGTGGCTTGCCATTCCCTTCTCCAGTGGACCACATTCTGTCAAATCTCTCCACCATGACCCGCCCATCTTGGGTTGCCCCACGGGCATGGCTTAGTTTCATTGAGTTAGACAAGGCTGTGGTCCTAGTGTGATTAGATTGACTAGTTTTCTGTGAGTATGGTTTCAGTGTGTTCGCCCTCTGATGCCCTCTTGCAACACCTACTTTACAGCATTGGACCTTGCTTCTATCACCAGTCACATCCACAGCGGGGTATTCTTTTTGCTTTGGCTCCATCCAAAAGAGTCTGAAATGCAGTACTTGGATGCAATCTCAAAAACGACAGAATGATCTCTGTTTGTTTCCAAGGCAAACCATTCAATATCACAGTAATCCAAGTCTATGCCCCAACCAGTAATGCTGAAGAAGCTGAAGTTGAATGGTTCTATGAAGACCTACAAGACCTTTTAGAACTAACACCCAAAAAACATGTCCTTTTCATTATAGGGGACTGGAATGCAAAAGTAGGAAGTCAAGAAACACCTGGAATAACAGGCAAATTTGGCCTTCGAATACGGAATGAAGCAGGGCAAAGACTAATAGAGTTTTGCCAAGAAAATGCACTGGTCATAACAAACACCCTCTTCCAACAACACAAGAGAAGACTCTATACATGGACATCACCAGATGGTCGACACCAAAATCAGATTGATTATATTCTTTGCAGCCAAAGATGGAGAAGTTCTATACAGTCAGCAAAAACAAGACCAGGAGCTGACTGTGGCTCAGACCATGAACTCCTTATTGCCAAATTCAGACTTAAATTGAAGAAAGTAGGGAAAACCACTAGATCATTCAGGTATGACCTAAATCAAATCCCTTATGATTATACAGTGGAAATGAGAAATAGATTTAAGGGCCTAGATCTGATAGATAGAATGCCTGATGAACTATGGAATGAGGTTCGTGACATTGTACAGGAGACAGGGATCAAGACCATTCCCATGGAAAAGAAATGCAGAAAAGCAAAATGGCTGTCTGGGGAGGCCTTACTCCCCAGCTGTGAAAAGAAGAGAAGCGAAAAGCAAAGGAGAAAAGGAAAGATATAAACATCTGAATGCAGAGTTCCAAAGAATAGCAAGAAGAGATAAGAAAGCCTTCTTCAGCGATCAGTGCAAAGAAATAGAGGAAAACAACAGAATGGGAAAGACTAGGGATCTCTTCAAGAAAATCAGAGATACCAAAGGAACATTTCATGCAAAGATGAGCTCAATAAAGGACAGAAATGGTATGGACCTAACAGAAGCAGAAGATATTAAGAAGAGATGGCAAGAATACACAGAAGAACTGTACAAAAAAGATCTTCACGACCCAGATAATCACGATGGTGTGATCAGTGACCTAGAGCCAGACATCCTGGAATGTGAAGTGAAGTGGGCCTTCAAAAGCATCACTATGAACAAAGCTAGTGGAGGTGATGGAATTCCAGTTGAGCTATTCCAAATCCTGAAAGATGATGCTGTGAAAGTGCTGCACTCAATATGCCAGCAAATTTGGAAAACTCAGCAGTGGCCACAGGACTGGAAAAGGTCAGTTTTCATTCCAATCCCAAAGAAAGGCAATGCCAAAGAATGCTCAAACTACCGCACAATTGCACTCATCTCACACGCTAGTAAAGTAATGCTCAAAATTCTCCAAGCCAGGCTTCAGCAATATGTGAACCATGAACTTCCTGATGTTCAAGCTGGTTTTAGAAAAGGCAGAGGAACCAGAGATCAAATTGCCAACATCTGCTGGATCATGGAAAAAGCAAGAGAGTTCCAGAAAAACATCTATTTCTGCTTTCTTGACTATGCCAAAGCCTTTGACTGTGTGGATCACAATAAACTGTGGAAAATTCTGAAAGAGAATACCAGAACACCTGATCTGCCTCTTGAGAAATTTGTATGCAGGTCAGGAAGCAACAGTTAGAACTGGACACGGCACAACAGACTGGTTCCAAATAGGAAAAGGAATACATCAAGGCTGTATATTGTCACCCTGTTTATTTAACTTATATGCAGAGTACATCATGAGAAACGCTGGACTAGAAGAAACACAAGCTGGAATCAAGATTGCCGGGAGAAATATCAATAACCTCAGATATGCAGATAATACCACTCTTATGGCAGAAGTGAAGAGGAACTCAAAAGCCTCTTGATGAAAGTGAAAGAGGAGAGTGAAAAAGTTGGCTTAAAGCTCAACATTCAGAAAACGAAGATCATGGCATCCAGTCCCACCACTTCATGGGAAATAGATGGGGAAACAGTGGAAACAGTGTCAGACTTTATTTTTCTGGGCTCCGAAATCACTACAGATGGTGACTGCAGCCATGAAATTAAAAGACGCTTACTCCTTGGAAGGAAAGTTATGACCAACCTAGATAGCATATTCAAAAGCAGAGACATTACTTTGCCAACAAAGGTTCGTCTAGTCAAGGCTATGGTTTTTCTTGTAGTCATGTATGGATGTGAGAGTTGGACTGTGAAGAAGGCTGAGCGCCGAAGAATTGATACTTTTGAACTGTGGTGTTGGAGAAGCCTCTTGAGAGTCCCTTGGACTGCAAGGAGATCCAACCAGTCCATTCTGAAGGAGATTAACCCTGGGATTTCTTTGGAAGGAATGATTGTAAAGCTGAAACTCCAGTACTTTGGCCACCTCATGCAAAGAGTTGACTCATTGGAAAAGACTCTGATGCTGGGAGGGATTGGGGGCAGGAGGAGAAGGGGACAACAGAGGATGAGATGGCTGGATGGCATCACTGACTCAATGGACATGAGTCTGAGTGAACTCTGGGAGTTGGTGATGGACAGGGAGGCCTGGTGTGCTGAGATTCATGGGGTCACAAAGAGTCGGACACGACTGAGCGACTGATCTGATCTGATCTAAGAATTTCAGAAGTAACAGCTTCA
Source organism: Bos javanicus (assembly GCF_032452875.1). Classification (NCBI taxonomy): domain Eukaryota; kingdom Metazoa; phylum Chordata; class Mammalia; order Artiodactyla; family Bovidae; genus Bos; species Bos javanicus. Next base: position 15,855,336 of record NC_083870.1, read on the forward strand.
GGCATGGTTTGATCAGGACTCCAGCTCTTTTCGTCATTCGTTCTCTAGATTCTAGCCTCTTCAGATGTGTTGGCTTTGTTTTCAGATTGACTTCTCTCAAGGAGTCCAGGTGGCTGCCACCAGCGATAAAGACTACATTCATCCTTCTTGACTTAAGGGCAGAAAGACAGAATGTGTTCTTCCCCAGCCATAGGGCAAAAGCCTTAAACCCCACTGTGGTTAGACTGACATAAAGTGGACAAGAGAATCCATGCACCGGTTAATATTATAGCTTCTCTTCCTGAGTCAGTCAGTGTGTGGTACAAACAATGAAATTATGCCACGCAGATCACCTTGGAACTGGAGTGCGAGCAATCTCATCCAAGCACGTGCCTCCTACAAAGTAGGAGTGGGGTGGTTCCCAGAGGGAGAGTTTTTAGGACAGAGATGAGGGCAATTATTGCCGGGAATGTAACCAACTAATGCCCACTATACTCCCACGGCACTTGGCATACTGTACTAAAATCGGGTGCATTTTGTTAGGCTCTCCAATTCCCCTCAATTGTGTTGCAGTTCAGTTTATCTTTTTTTTCTTTTATAGACTGTGCTTTTACTATTGTATCTGTTGATCTATAGATTCAGTACAATCCCAATCAAAACCTCAGTCTGACCCAAGGTCACAAAGATTTTCTCCTGTGCTCTCTTCTAGAAGTTTTATAAATTTAGGTTTTATAAATTTAAGCCTATGATCCATTTTAAGTTGATTTCTGTATGTAGTGTGAGGTATAGATTGTTAGATTTTTTTTTTTTTTTTTTGCCTATAGATATCCAGTGGTTCTGGCATAATTTATTGAAAAGACTATCTTTTCTCTACGGAATTGCCTTTCCACACTTGTTGAAAACCAGTAGTATGCATATGAGTGTGTGCTAAGTCACTTCAGTCGTGTCCGACTCTGTGTGACCATATGGATTGCAGCCCACTGGGCTCCTCTGTCCATAGGATTCTCCAAGCAAGAATACTGGAGTGGGTTGCGATGCCCTTCTCAAGGGGATCTTCCCCACCCAGGGATGGAACCTGAGTCTCTTAAGTCTCCTGCATTGGCAGGCAGGTTCTTTAACCACTAGCACCACTGGGGAAGCCCTGTGTACACATATGTCTAGGCCTGTGTCTGGAGTCTCTATTCTTTTCTGTTGATCTAGTTGTCTACCTTTTAAAGCAAACTCCACACTGTCTTAATTATTTTAGCTAGATAATTAGTCTTCAAATGAGGTAGTGTAAATTCTCCAACTTTGTTTTTCAAGGTTTTTTTCCAGCTCCTCAACGTCCTTTGCGTTTCCAAATACATAAACTTTAGAACAAGTTCATAAATATCTATAAAAAAGCTGCCTGGGGTTTTGATTGGGATTGCATTGAATCCCATAGACACTTTGGGAGAATTGGCATTTTAACATCCTTGAGTCTCTGATCCATGACTATGGTATATATCTCTCCACTTGTTTAGTTCTTCTCAGCCGTGTTTTGTAATTTTTAGTGCACAGATGTTGCATGTCTTTGATCAGATCTACCCCTACGTCATAGTTATAAAACTATTATTTTGTTGTCATGACTTATTTGTTGCTAATAAGTAGAAATACAATTGAGTTTTTTTTTTTTTTTTTACAATTGAGTTTTGTATATTGATCTTGTATCCTGCAACTTCATTGAATTCACTTATCATTTCCAGTAGCTCTTTTAGAGAACTTCATCAAATTTTCTCCATTGATGATTGTCATCTCTGAATAGAGACAGTGTTTTTGTTTTTTTACTTTGTTTTGTTTAGTCACTAAGTCATGTCCGACTGTTTTGAGACCCTCTGGACTGTGGCCTCAGACTCTTTTGTCCATGGGATTTTTCCCAGGAAAGAATGGTGGACTGTGTTGCCATTTCCTTCTCCAGGGGATCTGCCTGACCCAGGAATAGAACCCATATCTCCTGTGTCTCCTGCATTGCAGGTGGATTCTTTATCGCTGAGCCACCAGGGAAGCCTACAGGCAGTTTCACTTCTTTCTATTATGGATGTCTTTTATTTCTTATCTTGTTGTGCTGACTAGAAACTTCAGTACCATCATCAGAATAGGTGATGAATTTGGATGTCACTCATTCCCAGTCTTGGGCAGAAAGCCCTTAGACTTTAACCATTATGTATGCTGTTAACCATAGTTATTTTTGTAGATGCCTTTTATCACACTGGGTAGGTTTGTTCTATTACTGGTTTGCTGAAGGTTTTTAATCAGGAATGTATGTTGGATTTCATCAAATACCTTTGCCACATCTAAAAATATCTCTTTTTCTTTTTACGTTTGTTATTAATAACATAGGGAATTATATTGATTGATTTTCAAGTGTTAGACCAACTTTGCCTTTGTTGGCTAAATCTCACTTGATTGTGGTATTTTATCCTTTATATACATATATATATATATATATACATACACATATATATATATTCTTTTCATATATAGCAAAATTCAATTTGCTAAATTTTGGTGTAGAATTTTTGTATCCATGTTTGTGAGGAATTTTGGCCTTGTTTTCTTTTCTTATAATGCCTTTGTCTTGTTTTGGTATCAGAGTAATTCTAGCCTCATAGAATAAGTTAGGGGTACTTCCGCCTCTTCAATTATCTGGAAGAGTTTGCGTAAAATTGGTATTATTTCTTCCTTGAATACTCGGCAGAATTCATCAGTCAAGACAAGCAGGGCTGGAGTTTTGTTGTGGGAAGATTTTAAACAAGGAAATTCCCTTAATAAATATAGGATTATTCACATTATCTATTTCTTTCTGTATGAACTTTGGTAGTTTGCGTCTTTCAAGCCATTTGTCCATTTCATTTAAGTTGTCATATTTATTGGCATAGAGTTGTTTTCAATATTTCTTCATTATCTTCTTAATACCTAAGAATATGGAGGTTTGTTACTTTCTCAGTCCTGATGTTGATGAATTTTTGTCTTTCCTCTTTTTCCTGATTGATTTGGCTAGAGATTCATCAATTTTTTAAAAAATATGTTACCAGTTTATTTAAGGATATACAGAGATACACGGGGCAAAGTCTGGGAGGGTCCCGAGCACAGGAGTCTTTGTCCCTGAGGAGCTGGGGACCATTGTTTTACCACAATATGGTGTGTTCACCAACCTGCAAGGTCCCCGAACCCCGTGCGATTGGGATTTTATGGAGGCTTCCTCATGTAGGCATGATCAATTTTAATTAACTCCATTTCCAGCCTCTCTCCCCTCTCTGGAGGATGAGGAGTAGGGCTCAAAACTTCAGGCTTCTAATCACAGCTTGGTATTTCTTGTGACCAGCTGTTATCCTGGAGTCAGAGATTCATCAATTTCATTAATGTTCTCAAAGATGCAGCTTTTGGTTTGATAGATTTTTTTCCCCTAATTTTTTAGGTTTTCTATTTCATTGATTTCCACTGATACTCCTTTCTTTCATTTGCTTAGGTTTTTAATTTTCTCTTTTTTCCTTAACTTTTTCTTTTAAAATATGGAATGCGTTCACCAGTTTGCCTGTCATCCTCACCCAGGGGCCATGCTAATCTTCCCTGTATTGTTCCTGCATTGGCAGGCGGATTCTTTTCCACTAGCGCCACCTGGGAAGCCCTGTATGGTTCCAATTTTAGTATATGTGCTGCTAAAGCGAGCACCCCAACTTCTTAACATTAAAGCTAAAGTCATTTGTTTGTGATTCTTATTCTTAAAAAAATTTTTTTTTGGCTGTACCTTGCGGGACCTTAGTTCTCTGACCAGGGATTGAATCCGCACACCCTGCAGCGGAAGTGCAAAATCTTAACCGCTGAACGATTCTTTATTCTTTTCTAATACACTATTTGGTGCTATAACTTTTAAGTATTGTTTCATGGCAAATTATAATTTGTGTGTTTTCTTTTCATCCAAAATACTTTCTGTTGTCCCCTTTGATTTCTTCTTTGACCCATGGATTATTTGGAGGTGTGTTATTTGGTTTCCAAATGGTTGCGGATATTGCTGAGATCTTTCTGTAATTTTTTTTGCACTTTGTACTGGGGTACAGCCGATTAACAATGTTGCGATAGTTTCAGATGAACAGCCAAGGGACTCAGCCATACATATACATGTATCCATTCTCCGCCAAACCCTGCTCCCATCGAGGCTGCCACATAACATTGAGCGGAGTTCCATGTGCTATACAGTAAGTCCTTGTTGGTTATCCATTCAGCGGTGTGTACATGACCATCCCAAGCTCTCTTACTATCCCTGCTGCTGCTGCTGCTGCTGCTGCTAAGTCACTTCAGTCGTGTCCGACTCTGTGCGACCCCATAGACGGCAGCCAACCAGGCTCTCCTATCCCTGGGATTCTCCAGGCAAGAACACTGGAGTGGGTTGCCATTTCCTTCTCCAATGCATGAAAGTGAAAAGTGAAAGTCAAGTTGCTCAGTCGTGTCCGACTCCTTGCGACCCCATGGACTGCAGCCTACCAGGTTCCTCCACCCATGGGATTTTCCAGGCAAGAGTACTGGAGTGGAGTGCCATTGCCTTCTCCACTTACTATCCCTACCAGCCCCCATCTCTTGCAACCGTAAGTTCATTTTCTAAGTCTGTGAGGGTTTTTTTTGTTTGTTTGTTTGTTTTGTAAGTAAGTTCATTTGTATCATTTCTTTTTAGATTCCACATATAAGGTGTATCATATGATATTCCCCCTTCTCTGTCTGACTTCTGTTATTGATTTCTAAGTTAGTTTCATTATAGCCAGAGAATATTTTTATGTGACTTAAATTCTTTGAGACTTGCTTTAGGGCTCTGGATATAGTTTGTCTTGGTAAATGTCCTACGTGCACGTGAAAATAATGTGTTCTACTATTGTTGCCTGGAGGGTTCTGTAAATGTCAATCAGGTCAACTTGGTTGATTGTACTGTTTAAGGCATTTACATCCTAACTGATTTTGTTTGTCCTCTTTATTTTTGTCTCTTTCCCCCTTTTTTTGTCTAGTTTTGGATTAATCAGTATTTTAAATAATTCCATTTTCTCTAATTTTTTTCTTATTCACATAGTTACCAGTTTTGATGTTCTTCATTCCTTTGTGTGTGTGTATATATATATATATATATATATATATACATATATATATCTATACATGTTATCATTTTCCTTCTGTTTGATGGACTTCCTTTAACATATATAACTATAGTTCAGATCTCCTTTTGATGAAACATTTTAGGTTTTGTATGGCTGAAAACGTCTTTGTTTTATCTTCATTTTGAAGATTTTTCACTGGGTATAGAGTTCATAGTCTACGGTGCTTTTCTTCTTTTAAAAATATTTATCTATTCATTTTTATTCCCTTCGGCTGTGTAGGGCCTTAGCCGTGGCATGTGGGATCTGTGCTGCGTCACGTGGGGTCTCTTGTACACGGATTCTCTAGCTTGGCGCTCAGCCTCAGTGGTTGCAGCCCGTGGGCTCAGTTGCTCCCCGGCATGTGGGATCTTAGTTTCCCCACCAGGGACTGGACTTGCGTCCCCACTAGGGAAGTCCGATAGTGCTTTTCTTTTAATACTTTAAAGATGTTGTTTAATAGTTCTCTGGCTTGAATTACTTATGACAGGAAGTCTGCTATTACACTATCCTCTTTCTTCTGGATATAACGTCTCTGGTTGCTTTTAAGGTTTTCTGTTTAGTCCTCTCTGATATTGACATCTCTGAGCATCAACCTTTCTTTTTTTTTTTTTAAACAAATTATTTATTTTGGCTCTGCTAGGTCTTCCTTGCTGTGCCCAGGCTTTCTTTAGTGGCATTCTTTAGTGGCAGTGGGCGGAGCTGTTCTTTGCTGCAGGGCTCAGGCTTCTCATCGCGGTGGCTTCTCCTGTTGGGGAGCACAGGCTCTAGGTGCATGGGTTTCAGTAGTAGCAGCACACAAGCTCGGTGGTTGTGGTGCACTGGCTTTTCATTGCTCCATGGCATGCGGAATTGTTCCAGACCAGGGATTGAACCCGTGTCTCCTGCACTGGCAGGCGGATTCCTATCCACTGTACCACCAGGGAAGTCTTCTGAGCATCAACCTTTCATTCCAAGTACTTGACAAATTGTTTCTGAACTGCATACCTGCTGGCTTCTCTCGAGCTCCGGGCCCATTTAACATGTGCATTTGGTTTGGCTCATAGACACCTGAATTTCAACATATCAAATAAGTGGTGTATCATCACCTTGCCCTGATCTCTTCTTCATCCTGCATTCCTTATCTTAGATAATTTGCCTTCACTGAGCTCCTCAAGACAGGAATTTGGGAATGACCCTCTTCTCCATCTTAATCTATTTTGTCACCAAAATAGATTACCAAAATTGTCACCTTGTCAATCCTATCTTCAACACCTCTCTAATTTTCCTCTTTCCCTCCTTTCTCTTCTTACTGCCTTAGCCCAGGCCCTTATCAGCTTCTTGGATTACTGCAGCAGCCTCCAAATTGATCTTCTTGCCTCCAACCTTGATACCATGCCATCCTTTCTCCATACTGGAGCCAAAGTGTACTTTTTTTTTTTTTTAATAAGGTCACTCTCCTGTTTAAATCCTTTGATGCTCTCCATTTCCTTATCAAACTACCTCTCTTGGTTATAAAAATCCTTCAATCTATCTCCTGCTTAATTCTTTTTTTTTTTTTTTGTCTCCTGCCATCTCTCAAAGTGTCTTGCACTCAGGTGAATCCAAGCCATCTGGGATTATTTTCAGTTTCTACAAAACCATCCTCCAAAGCTTTATCTCTGCCTAAAGTGAGAATCTCTTCACTCTAGCCCCTGGTTGGCTCACCTCAGCCCCACCCATTTTTTAGGGATTGATCCAGGGGCCTCATCGGTGTCTACTGTCACAGCTCCTAGCTCTATACTATAATTGTGACTTAACAATTTAAAAAATTAATTAATTAATTTGGCCACATTGGGTCTTCGTTGTGGCATGTGAGATTTTTCTTTGTGGCGCGTGGGCTTCTCTCTAGTTGTGGCACACAGGCTCATTAGTTGTGGTGCCTGGGGCTTAATTGTTCCACAGGACATGGGATCTTATTTCCCTGACCAGGAAATGAACTCATGTCCCCGGCACTGGAAGGCAGATTCTTAACCCTTGGACCAGCAGGAAAGTGTCTTACTTAATTTTTGTAGAATTTCTGTGCTCCAGGCCCTAGGTTACCCGGCACCCACTCTTTGGAGTTTCTGTTTTAGTGAGAGTTGGGGCAGAAGGCTCCAGCACTAAGTACATAGCCTCTGGTTAGAATTGAGCTAGTGCCAGGGAAGCTGCTGCTGCTGCTAAGTCACTTCTGTCGTGTCTGACTCTGTGCGACCCCATAGACGGCAGCCCACCAGGCTCCGCTGTCCCTGGGATTCTCCAGGCAAGAACACTGGAGTGGGTTGCCATTTCCTTCTCCAATACAAGAAAGTGAAAAGTGAAAGTGAAGTCGCTCAGTCATGTCTGACTCTTCACGACCCCATGGACTGCAGCCCACCAGGCTCCTCCGCCCATGGGATTTTCCAGGCAAGAGTACTGGAGTGGGGTGCCATTGCCTTCTCCGGCCAGGGAAGCTAGAACAGGGTATTAATGGAATGAATAACAGAGAACCAGCCTTAGCCTAGGGATCAGGGATGGCTTCCTTAAGGAAGCGATGGCTGCATGGGAACTCTAGGGATGGGGAGGGGTTGGTGGTCAGGGAAGGAAGATGGTGGGAAGGGGTGTTGGTGGTATTCTAGGCAGAGGAACATCACGGGCACCCTGAGTGATGAGGTCACCTGGCTCTCTGTAGAGCTGGAGGAAGCCAGTGAGGTGGGTGTGTGGGAGCAGGCGGGGAGAGATGAAGGGTGATGTAAGGGAGGAGAGTGAGGTCAGCCCCCCTGGGCTATGCTGCTGCACTGAAGAGGACTTTGGCTTTCATCCCAAGGGCCCTGGGAAGCCATTATGGGCTTTTAAGCAGAGGAGCAGGGCTTCCCTGGTGGTTTAGCAGTAAAGAATGCATCTGTAATGCAGGAGCCGCAAGAGATGTGGGTTCGATCCCTGGGTCGAGAAGGTCCCCTGGAGGAGGGCATGGCAACCTACTCCAGTATCCTTGCCTGGAGAATTCCAGGGACAGAGGAGCCTGGTGGGCTATAGTCCATGGGGTCTCAAAGAGTCAGACACGACTGAAGCGAATCAGCGTGCATGCAAGCAGTGGAGCAATATGATCAGATTCACATTTTCAAAGGATTTCTCTGCTGCCCTGTGCAGGTTGGGTGTGAAGGTGGGGGAGGTGACAGTCGGACCAATCAGGAGGTGTTGGGGTCATGGCTTGGACTAGAGAGGTGGAGAGGAAAAGAGGAAGATGTTGTAAGGCGTTTATGAGCCTGGGTCGGCAGGATCAGAAGCAGGAACTGAGGACGGCTCCCAGCATCTGGAGGGGCGTGTGGGTGGTGGTGACGGGGCTGTCTCTGCCTGAGATGAGGAATACGGGACAAGGGGATGGTTTTGGGATTGCAAAACAGGAGCCAGTTTGGGACAAAAGGGTGAGTTCCTTAAGGATGGACTCATCTATTGTTCACCTTGAATTCTCGGTATTAGGCTTAGCAGGGGCCCGAAGACTGTACGTGGAGTGAACAGCAGAACAGCCGCTCTCAGGCATGCTGACCTGCTTTGTCGGTTGAACGGCCAGCAGACAAGTGCTGCTCCTTTGATGACGGGGAAAGCCCTGTTATGTTCTTTCCCACCCAGCAGGTTATCTGCCCAAACAGACTGCTCCGGTGGTTACCCCAGATGAGAGCGGAGAGGCTCACGTGGGAGCGGGTGGGTGTGTGGGTGTGAGAACACGTGAGGGACACCGGGCGCCGGGGGAGCTTTGTACTCAGCATCTCATCACCATTCGTTCCCTTTGCTGCTCAGCTGGGGGTAGGGTCCGGCTGCCGCAGGGCGGCACTGCGGACCACGGACTTGGAACACTTCCCTGCTGCTAACACGTACCAGTCCCAGATTTCCCCAGAGGCTTGGGGCTCTGTTTTGCAGTCAGGGAGTATAACACACAGGAGGCTGAGATGCTGCCAAGGCATCTAAGCACAGTTCATCCACCCCCACCCCCATCTATGCACCATTCATGCATTCATTCATTTGCCCACTGTGTGCCAGGATCTGGGCTCCAGGTACATCATGGCAACCTGGCCCCAGCCCCCTGAGCTCATACACTTCACCTGCAAGCACACACCAGTGGTGCCACCATCACCACAGTCACCTTTAGGGTCAGTTAGCAGCTTCCAGAGCACATTGTCCTTGCTTCCATCTAAGCTGGCTGACATGCAGCACTTCCGGAATCCATCGATTATGCTGTTATTAGAAGCTTTACCTCTAACCACACATACGTGCTTGCTGGAGGTTCAGAGCAGTGATGCTGATAATGGTCAGAAACTGACAAGCACCCCAAAATAGTGAATGACTGAGCAAACTATAGACATAAGATGGGAGAGGAAGACTAACAAAAACACCGAGTAGGTAGGATTACGGAGAAGGCAACGGCAAGCCACTCCAGTACTCTTGCCTAGAAAATCCCATGGACGGAGGAGCCTGGTAGGCTGCATTCCATGGGGTCGGTTGTGACTGAGCGACTTCACTTTCACTTTTCACTTTCATGCATTGGAGAAGGAAATGGCAACCTACTCCAGTGTTCTTGCCTGGAGAATCCCAGGGACGGGGGAGCCTGGTGGGCTGCCGTCTATGGGGTCGCACAGAGTCGGACACGACTGAAGTGACTTAGCAGCAGCAGCAGCAGCAGGTAGGATTATACTTACTTGTAGTACGATGGAATTTAATGTGTTGGTGAGATTTCCTTTTATGAAATAAACAGAACAGAAAGTCAGATAGAAAGTCAGATACATACTAATTACAACTACTCTAAAATCTATGTACATACACCACGATCTCAATTTTATAAGGAAAACAGTCCATCGCAGAAGACTGGGATATGCCAAACATCAACAATGCCTGATTCAGATAGAGAGTATATACATGATTTTTTTGGCTTCTTTATTGTCTTCTATTCTTTCTAAACCTTTCATGATGAGGAAGCCTTTCCTATGAAAATTCAGAAAAGAAAATAAATGAAAACACTGGAACCTTCCTGTGTCTACACATTTACATAGATTAGTGATCTACTCCCAGGGATGTAAGAAGAGCTTGAATCTTAGGTGATTCCTAGATTCTATTGTTCATGTTTGTGATAAAACTGATATTTGAGAGCTGGACTCGGTGGGTGCTAAGTGCTCTTTGGCTCCAGTGTTCTGGGATTCAGTTTGATTCCACACAAGTTGAGCAGCTCACCATCTAGTCAGGGAAGCAGACTTATTTATTTATTCATTCATTAAGTCAACAAATATTTATGGCATTTCTGCTATGTTTGTGGCATTGCCCAGTTACTGGGGAACATAAATGCATAATTACAATGCCATGTGAGAAGTGCCTCAAGAGAATTCCTTTTCAGAGTGTTAGGGGGCACCTAGCAGGGGATGCAGCTGACCCTTTGGGGGGTGTAAAGGGTCATGGAAGGAGGCTCATCTGAATAGGGTCTTGAGGGGTGAATAAGAGTTCTTTAGGCAGCAACTAGAGGGAAACAGAGCTTTTGCTAAGTTGACAGTTATTCCTGGAGAGGGTATGTGGGAAGATGGAATACACAGATTGCTTATAGACGCTTGTCCTCATCCCATCCACGGAAACCAGGATAAGAAGTGAGTTCAGATGTCAGAGCTCACAAAGTGAGAATAACTCTTTTGAGTCCCGGCTGTTTCTTCTTCCACCTTTAACTAGGAGTCAGGCGTATTCAAGGCCTCTTTGAGTAACGACCCCTTGACCCTTCAGTACAGCCTCGTTCAGGAACTGGAAACATCTGGATCCTGCTGGCTGGAAAAACATTGTGTGACCCCCGGATTTCTGTCCTCGTGCAGAAAGCAAAGCCAGCTATAAGAAGATTACCTAGGGCTGGAAATTCCAACCAGTAAACAAGAATCCTTGAAAAAGTGATCATTGGACATCTCCTGTCTGCCTAGTTCTGTGGCTTGTCTTTCTTCCCTTCTTTTCCCAGTTTCTCATCTCCTTTTCCTCCTTTCTCTCCCCTTTGTCACATCTACTTTCCTCCCTTTCTCTTTTCCATCTCTCTTTAGTCTCTTGTTCTCACTCTCTGCTTCCTGTTTCTCCGAGTGTTTTTGTCTCTCTTGCTTTGCATATTTTCTCTTTCTCTTTTCCCTTATCTCTTGCCTGTCTTCAGGTCAGGGTTTTCTGACCTGAAAGGGGTTTTCTCCATTGAAAGGGGCCCTGGCCTGCCTTTGAGGGGCTTTGGAGAGGGCAGAGTTGATGGGCTACTCTGAGTTTGTTTGGCCTTCGTAGACAAGCATCTCTCTTTAAGGAGTCTGAATTTAGAGCATGACCACATAAAGAGCCCTTTAATTCTGGCTCTCATATATCCCTACTTGAGCTGAGACATTTCCAGACAGATAATCATCAGGCTTCCTACAGGAAATTAAAGACCTTGATGCTGCGTAGCTGCTTGCCTCACCTGTGTGGCCTGTTAAGTTTCACAAAAGGCTTCGCTTCCCTGTTATGTGACAGAACACATCTCTGATAAGATTTCTTTTCCAAATCTCTCTAATGAAGTCGGTTGTGTGTGTCTTCTAGATAAGCAAGCTCACAATAAGGCCAGTGGTTTTCATTTTGGTGCAAGCTGGTGCCTCGCCCCTTTTTATCGGCGTTATAGGGATGCTGAGTTGGTGCATGTCCTCAGGTCCACACTCAGGGCAAGCATCCTTTTAATGACGTACATTTGGATCTTTGGCTAGCTTGCAGATACAGTACTTGACTCACGTCTTTCATGAATTCCCACTTTGTCCACACCCTCTGGTCAGCACCTTCCTTACAGGACAACAGGTCCCAATCTAGACAGCATGGTAATCCCACTCCCATGGGATTTCTCAGTGATTGGCTTAGGTCTGAGCATGCAACCCATTTTTAACCAGTGAGAAGTGAAGGAAGACCTAGGGACTGCTGGGACAGTTTTTCTCGTTATTAAAAAGAGGTCCAAGGGACTTCCCTGGTGTTCCACTTTCCTAGTGGTCTCTGCTAAAACTCCTGGCTCCTAATGCAGGGGGCTCAGGTTCGATCCCTGGTCAGGAAACTAGATCCTACATGCTGCAACTGAGAATTCACACGCTGCAACAAAAGTCGAAGATACTGCATGCTGCAACTGAGCCCTGAAGCAGCCAAGGAAATAAATAAATATTAAAAAAAAAAAGAGAGATCCAAGACAAGAGTGCTTCCTTTACTTGTCTTTGCGCTTTGAAGTGTAATGGTGGGACGCCTGGAGGGGCTGCAGCCATCATGTGACCATGAGGGAGTGGCCAACATGCAGAAGACAGAGCAGAAAGTCAGAAAGAACATGTTCATGGTGACACGCACCATCAAATTAATGGCCCTTGAAACTGTCCTACCTTTGGAATTAGTGTGTGGGATACTAAATGTCCTTTTTTTTTTTTTTTTTTGCCATGTGGCTTGTAGGACCTTAGTTCCCCAAGGAGGGACTGAATCTGGGCCATAGCAGTGAAACTGCCGAGTCCTAACCCCTCGGACAACCAGGGAACTCCCTAAATGTCTTTGTAAACTCTCTTGAGTTAGGGTTTCTTTACTGGCAACTGAAAGTATCTTAGCAAATACAGACAGGGAGGTCCAAGACGGGCCCACTGTGTCTTGTGAGGGAAGCATGAGTTCGCTGAGAGAGGGGTGGGGTGGGGAAATGAGCCTTGGGGTGAGCCTTGAGGCCCGCTGGCTCTGCGCTAGAGCACCAGCTTTGTTGCTCCTGCTTCTGACAAGTCACGGGCAAATCACTTAACCTCTCTGAGTTGTAGTTTCCTTGGCTCAGAATGAGTATTGAGTCCCACGTGGATGCTCAGTAATTGTCACTTCTCTTCCCACTAGGTATGTTTCTCTTCCAGTTATTTTTAAAGGGACCAGGAGGGGCCAGGCGCAGAGAGTTATTTCATGGCATTTCAGTGCTAGGGGGAGTTCATACAGAGACCGTTCTGAGTCCTTTCCCGCAGTTGCTCCAAGTACAAATCACATCTCTAATGCCAGCAAGAGCGCTGAGGGGGAGGCAAATACACCCAATTCTCAATTCTCCATGGTGATGAGGGACGTGGATAATTGAAAACAGCAGATAATCCCCGAACCTGCTTTGAGTCACTGACTTCCACCACCTCCCCCACCATCACTTTTTCGGTACAGCTGACAAACTGCCGCAAGGATGCCCATCTCTGCTCTCCTCTGGTGCATCACTTGGCAAAGCCGCTTCAGTACAGTCAAGGCCAGGGCGATGGGAGAAGCAAGGGGACTGACACCTCCCCCGCCCTCTGCCCCAGCCAAGAACAACTCAGAAGCTGCGTGACTAAGCTCGCCTTGGAGTTGGGCTCCGTCTACACTTGGGCTAGTTTCTCCAAGCTCCTCCAGGTGGAAATGAGCCCCATAGATACAGGTTCTTCACCTCTGATGGGCCCTATTCAGGCCAGACAGGGCAAAACTACACGTATGCTCAGAGATCCTCCCCTTACATCATCATTTCTTAGGGCCAAGGGTGACTTTCCCCCTCCCGAACAATGGCATGAACTAAAATGAATTAGATGCATTGAATTTAGAGCTTTTGGATTTTTCAAGAAAAATTTTGGCTGTGTTGGGTCTTAGCTGTGGCACGTGGGATCTTTCAGTGCAGCACGAGGGCTCTCTAGTTGTGGAGCACAGGCTTAACTGCCCCGAGGTCTTCCCTGGTGGCTCAGATGGTAAAGAATCCGCCTGCAATGCAGGAGACCCCGGGGTCCATCCCTGGGTCAGGAAGATCCCCTGGAGAAGGGAATACTCCCTAGAGAGGAGCCTACAGTTGCAAGGAGTTGGACACAACTGAGCGATAAAGCACACAGATGGGATATGAAACATTAAGTGTAATTGCAAAGTCACTCATTTCCCGTCTTCCACTACATGTAAGATATTCATTCCCTGACTAGGGATCGAACCCACATCTCCGGCATTGGAAGGTGGATTCCTAACCACTGGACCGCCAGGGAAGTTCCCTAGAGCTTTTGGATTCTTTAGCCAGGTGACAGAACCCTTTTATTTACCAAAGCCTCCTTTCTGTCAGTGAAACACCTTCATATGAAAAGGATGAAAAGTGAGGCAAGAAAGATGAACATTTGAGTACCTATCACATGCTGTCTCTGTGCTAAGCACTTTGCATCTTTTACTTCATGGGGAGACCAGATCTTTCCAGTGAAAACTTGTCTAGCCTGAAGTAGGAGATACTGGCTGCTTGCTTGTCTCTGGTAACCTATTCTGGAAAATTCCTGCTTTGGTACCAATAACACAAAAATAAATCTTCTCCAGTCCTAGACCTGGGGTTCAGGTCTCTCAGGCTCTCTTGCAATCTTGTTCTTCTTCTCTATTCTAAAAATTTGATTGGACGAGATCTGTGGGTCTAAAAGAACTGGGCAAACTGAAATTTCTTGGTTGGGGGGCGGGTGCTAGCCTTCTTGGCTTTTATTGGGAGATGCAGAAGTGCCCCATTGGCCAGAATCAAGGTTCAGAGCACAGGAAGCAGCTATGATAAGATCTAGGGGGCCTTCAGGGCAGGCTCTCATCCCTCTTTCTCATCTTTCCCTTCTATGGCCCTTCTGGGTGGTTTAGAAGCTCTCTAATGGAAGTAACAAGAAGTAAGTAGGAAGCCACTGGCCTTTCTCACCCTCTGCGGCTCACATCTGCCAGTTCCTGGAGCCACCAGGAGGCTTAATCACTAGGTTTGCAGGAGGAAAAAGCTATTATGCTAAGAAAGACGATTAGTGCTCACCAGGCCTCCCCGGGGCTCCCACCATGGGCCACAGGGATTGCCAGAGACGGTATTTGTCATAAAATCAGTGCTGGGAACATAGTTTCAGAGCAATCAGAGGAGGCAAGGTTTCCTAAATTGTGGGAAAAACTCCCCAGTTAGAATAATGGATTATTTTTGGCACATACTCTTTCTGAGAGGGCTTCCCCAGAGGCTCAGCAGTAAAGAATCCACCTGCAGTACAGGAGACATAGGAGACAATGGGTTTGATTCCTGGGTCAGGAAGATCCCCTGGAGGAGGAAATGGCAACCTGCTGCAGTATACTTGCCTAGAGAATCCTGTGGACAGAGGAGCCTGGTGGGCTGCAGTCCCTAGGGTCACAAAGAGTCGAACACAACGGAGGGACTGAGCAGCAGCAGCAGCAGCTTTCTGAGACGCACAGCCTCGTCTCATTTCCTTTCTGTGCGTGCCTTTCAAACACCAGATGGGAAAACAGCCAGGATGAGCGTGCCGGGCCTTTAGAGTCTGCAACTCAGTTATTTGATCTTGGGCAGGTCCCCTAGGCCTCTTGTTTCTCTTTGTTTTACAAGTTTTATTTGTTTTATTTTTGGCTGCACTGGGTCTTCGTTGCTGCTTGTGGACTTTCCCTGGTTGCGGCGAGCAGGGGCCGCTCTCTAGTTGCTGTGCTCGGACCCCTCACGGCGGTGGCTTCTCTTGCAGAGCACAGGCTCTAGATCTGTGGGCTCAGTAGATGTGGTGCACGGGCTTTGTTGCCCCAAGGCATGTGGGATCTTAGTTCCTGGAGGGATCAAAACGGTGTCCCCTGCATTGCCAGGCAGATTCTTACCACGGGGGCACCATCTTGTTATCTGTATGATGGGGATGACAGGAACTGCCTAACAGAGGATCACCAGCTCAGTGAGAAGTGGGTTGCACAATGCCTGGGGCTTGGTGAAAGTGAAAGTGTTAGTTGCTCAGTCACGTAGGACTCTTTGTGACCCCATGGATTGTAGCCCACCAGGCTCCTCTGCTCATGGAATTCTCCAGGCAAGAATACTGTAGTGGGTAGCCATTTCTTCTCTAGGGGATCTTCCTCATCCAGGTCTCCTGCATTGCAGGCAGAATCTTTACCACCTGAGCTACCAGGCTTGGTAGGTGCCCCCAAACTGTTGTTAGAATTGGTTTCTGAACTATGGCTCAGGCCTGGTATTGTGGCAATGGAAGGAGTATCCTTGTGCAGCCCACATGCCCTTTCTCCCCATCCAAACGATGGGCGGCCTGGAAATTCAGAAATAAATTGTTCTCTCTTCTCTTGACCCTCCTGAGAGTCAACCGAGCCCATTATCAGGAAGAGAAGATTTCCAAGGTGGAGGGCAGAGGCCAGGACTGAAATGACTAGGCTGGCAGCCCACCTGATCTCATGGGGGTGTCCTATATGAGGTCTCCCCCCTTCTTTGGTGTCTTTCCTTTTATTAGAAAAACCTACCAGAGGCTCTGGAGCAGAAAGCGGAGTCCAGGCTGGGTTGTGGTTCCCAGCAGTGGGGACTTTGTCACAGTACCAAGTGTCCAGCCAGCGGTGCTTGGGCCTCCGCCTGTCTGGCACTGTAGACCCTCAGCATTCTAGCTCCAGCGTCTGTGAGAAGGGTTATCTTTGAGTGACCCTTGCTCCAGGATGGGGGGTTATTTGTGGTTCTCCCGAGGTGTCAGATGGAGTTCCACTTGTCATGAAGTCAGCATTGGAGAGAGTCACTGCTGGTATGTGAGCCCAGCTGGTTGTCCTGCATCCATTTTCTGGGGTGACCTCGTGCTCTTGTTTTCAAGGTAAGTCTTGGAATTTCCATTACAGGTCTGGAGGATAAACAGCTTTTCTGTTCTGCTTCATTGTATTTAATGGCTGAAATTGAAAATGAGAGAAATAGTGTAAATGTGGGGATTTGGAAAAGTTTTTGATCCTTCCCTTAATCAATCTTTTTCAACCTTTAAAAAAATATATATGTATAGACACATATGTATGTGTATGTATGTGTGTAGATCTCTATCTGTATCGTCTATATCTATCTCAAGGATCTTTGGGGGTAGAGATGGGGCTTCCCTGGTTCATTCACAGGCTTCTTCCAGGATATGGGAAGGGTTTTTTTTTAGTGGTGTTCAGGGCACAGCTTCTTCACTCTCCTCTTTCTCCCATTAGAGTGGTATTATTTGCATATCTGAGGTTGCTGATATTTCTCCTGGCAATCTTGATACCACTCTAATGGCAGAAAGCCAAGAGGAACTAAAGAACCTCTTGATGAGGGTGAAAGAGGAGAGTGAAAAAGCTGGCTTAAAACTCAACATTCAGAAACTAAGATCATGGCATCCAGTTCCATCACTTCATGGCAAATAGAAGGGGAAAAAGTGGAAGCAGTGACAGATTTTATTTTCTTGGGTTCCCAAATCACTGTGGACGGTGACTGCAGCCATGACATTAAAAGACACTTGCTCTTTGGGAGGAAAGCTATGACAAATATAGACAATGTATTAAAAAAAGCAGAGGCATCACTTTGCTGAAAAAGGTCCTTATAGTAAAACTATGTTTTTTTTTCCCAGTGGTCAAGTATGGATGTGAGATTTGGATCATAAAGAAGGCTAAGCACCGAAGAATTGATACTTTCAAATTGTGGTGCTGGAGAAGGTTCTTGAGAATCCCTTGGAGAGCAACACCAAACCAGTCAACCCTAAAGGAAATCAGTACTGATATTCATCTAAAGGACTGAGGCTGAAGCTGAAGCTCCAATACTTTGGCCACTCAATGAGAAGAAATGACAGATTGGGAAAGACCCTAATACTGGAAAAGCTTGAAGGCAGGAGGAAAAGGGGACGACAGAGGATGATGGCTGGATAGCATCACTGACTCAGTGGACATGAATTTGAGCAAACTCTGGAAAAAAGTGAAGGACAGGGAAGCCTGGTGTGCTGCAGTCCATGGGCTCACAAAGAGTCAGACACAACTTATTGACTGAACAACAATCTTGATTCCAGCTTGTGATTCATTCACCCCAGCATTTTGCATGATGTACTCTGCATGTAAGTTAAATAAGCAAGGTGACAATATACAGCCTTGTCGTACTCCTTTCCCAATCTGGAACCAGTCAGTTGTTCCCTGTCCCCTTTTTAAAGGTTCCTTGTGGCCACTGGGGGCGCTGGAGGATGAAACTGGCTGTCCTTCCAACCAAAAGCATGTGGCTTTTGGTTGAAAACAGAAAGGATGTTCCACTTTGAACTCTCCCGTTCAGTTGGACCTGAGTCCATAGCTGTATGTAATCTCGCTCATGGTCTTGGTGACCTGGTCTGATGTGTAGATGGGCAGCCGTGGGATGGACACGGGTAGCGGAGACAATGTTCTGATGTCATGGTGGAGAGCCCAACGCCGGAAAAGAGCACTAGTCTCAGGATGGGGACAGTAATAGCAGCGGTGGTATCCTGATCTCTCAGAGGGCATGTTCACAGAGGTGATATGCTCTGGTTCTCACGGCAGGGACAGGATTTGAGGTGACAGTGCTCCTGTCACCTGGTGGGATCCTAATGGGTGGGTGGCAGTGCAAGCTCTGTTCCCATGGTGGGGAAACTAGTATGGTGATGATGCTTTGATCTCTTGGGGAGGATAAATGAAGGGGGTTATGTGGCAGGAGGGAGTTGGGATGCCTCTGCCTACAGGGCAGCAGGGGGCTCAGGAGTTGAGCTCAGAGAAGCTCCTGGACTCATGTTTGTTCTTATGTAAGAGCAAGAAGGCTGTCAAGGTCTTTCCTGCAGACACTGCTCACGCACACAGCTGTGGGGCCTCGCCTCTTCCCCTCTTCCTTTCAGAATCCTGCTTGAGAGACGCTGGCCACAGTGATTAAGTGTCTGATTTGATGGGGATCCTGTTAAGACACTAATGCTTTTCTAATTCTGGCTAAATCGACATTGGTTTTGTCGATCTACCTACAAAGGTTGAGCTTGTTGCTTCCAATTTCAAGTGATTTCCATCTTGTCACTGTGTCCTTCCCCCTTAGCCTGTCTAATCCCTGGGTTCTTCCAGCTGCCTGGTACCTCCTGCGAGGCTTCCTCCTGCCTCTGAGGCTTGGCAATTAGAAACAGACTCCAGCAGGGAGGGCGGCTACGGGATTATTATTGAGGAGGGAGAGCCTGAGCGCAGTGTCCATAGCAACCCTCCCGTTTTCACCTTTACCGGGAGAGGAGGAAGGCAAGGGAAGGCAGGGAGGCAGCGAGATGCCTGCCCTTTTGCATTATTCATATCAAAGTGCTGGGTGCAGAGGCCTTGGCTGTTGACTTTGCCCTGCACAGGTGGTGCGGGGAGAGGGGACTTTTCCCCATCTAGTCACAGCGACTTGGAGTGGAGCTTGGGTATGGGGTGGAGTCAGTAAGAAAGCCGGCTTCCCAGGTGGCGCTAGTGGTAAAGAACCTGCTTTAACAACGCAAAAGACGCAGGTTCGAGCTCTGTGGTTCCTTCCAGCCCTCTCAGTCAGCGATTTTACACTGGCTTCCTTAGGAAGATAATAGTGGTAATATTATTCTTTTCCGATGATGAAACAGCTCGAGGAACCTGCCAAATAGGAGCTACTTCTTCAAAACGTTCACAGAGGTGAATCCTGGCACTGAATGTAGTTCCTGGGTCTCCAAGGAAGGAGGCAGAAGGTTAAGGGCGTGGTTCTGTTTGGGGATCTCCCTCCAGGCTTCCCAAGGGGCCTGGAGTGCAGTGCTATGTGTACATGCCACCAGCAGAGGTCTCCACACTCCTCACAAACCCGCCACTGGTTTCCGTGCCCCAGGTGGGTGACGGGTGAGCATAGGCTGTGGCCTCAATCTCAAAGCCAGAGCTGGGCTGGGAGCCACCACGACCTTCCTGCTTGAGCCACCACTGGTCAACTGGAGTCTGGGGAAGGGCTGATGTCATCGGTTGGCTCAGAAGCCTGGGGTCCAAGTCACTAGCCAGCCTGTGGGGACCTGTTCTCCACTCTCGACCCGAACTGTAGGAGGGCCATTCATCCAAGGCTACAGAGTGCCTGGGGCCCTGGGCTGCTCTGGTTCTTGGCCTTCTCTTTGGCAGCTCAGGTGCCAGTTTGGGTTTGGGAAACTGTTAGAGGTAATTTTTTTTCTCCTCTGACCTTTTGGGACTGAGACCAGGAAATGGACTTAGTCAGTAAATCTTAATTGAGAGCATGCGCTGTGCTAGGTACGGGGGATTCAGCAGTGGATAAAATAGACAGAAATTCCACCCGCAGGAAGCTGAATGTCTAGTCGGGGACAGCGGGGAGGATGCCATCACCTACACTGCAGTGTGGGGCTGGGAGTGGACACACCTACCCCTCCACTGACTTAGCCCTCAGTAGACTGGCCTTTGGACCTGCCCTGACTCTAGGGATGAGGCTCAGATGCTGAACCCTGGCCAAATGGGTCTCCATGGGCTCCACCCCAGCCACCAAAGTCAACCAAGGCCCTTGCACTTTCCCAGTCGACCTATGTATCACTTTACAGTTTGCAAAGTGTGTGCCCTTATCCTAGCTCCCTGTGAGCCTGGCCAGGCAGCATGGTGATGAGATGCTGGTGCCCTGTACCCTTATCTCATGCATTCTTTCCAGAGATCATATCAGCACGTTTTGTTTGACCTCTGTGCATGCCAAGTTGCTTCAGTTGTGTCTGACTCTGACTGTAGCCCGCCAGGTTCCTCTGTCCATGGGATTCTCCAGGCAAGAAGACTGGAGGGGGTTGCCATGCCCTCCTCCAGGGAATCTTCCCAACCCAGGGATCAACCCGTGTCTCTTATGTCTCCTGCATTGGCAAACGGGTCCTTCACCACTAGCACCTCCTGGGAAGCCCCAGAGACCTTTAACTCCTCTAAAAAATGGACCCATCCAGACTGACTCATCTGGCCGGAACAGCGAGTTCTCACACCAAAGCCATGGAGAAAGGGTCAGGAGAGCATTTAAAAATGCGTCTTGATTTTCACAAGATGACTATGGAGGGAGGCATGACTGGGTCCAGCTTTATGGGCTCAGAGTGGTGCCGTGTGGTCACCGGCAGGAAGACGGTGGCTCTAAAGCAGACAGATTGGAGTCCCAGCCTGAGGCTCCTCCGGCTCCGCCGCCTGCCTGCTCACTCTGTCTTCTCTTCCTATCCAGAACAAGCCCCGCCGGCCACACGGTTTTTGGAGCAGAATCGTCACCCTTCCTTCACCCTTCTCTGTGAAGCTGCTTTTATGAAACTTCCCCAGGTCCTTTTGGCAGAGGGGGTTTCACGGAGAACCTGGTTAGAAGTGGAGGGCGGGAGGAATTGTCCTCTGGAAGGGGACGAAGCCCGGTGGCAGTGACTGAGTGGAGAGGTGACTTGCAAGTGGATGGTCTAGTTTGGCTCAAGGCATGACCTCTTGCCTTCTTTGACAACAAGCGCAAGCCAGTTGACTTCCCTGGAACTTAACTCAGTTTCCCCATCTGTAGAACGGGGCTACTAATTGAACCCCACTGACTTATGGGGACCACACAAGCACAGAGCAGGCTTTCAGTGAACGCACCAGGGCATGAGATGTTAAGCCGTACATCTCTTTTGTAGCGAGATCCATGCAAAGCACGGAAGTTTCAATTTTTCTTCAGCAAAGCAGGATCCTGGAGGAGATGGTATATGCTGCCGTAGATGGCTAAGAGCGGCTGGTGGGTGCCCTGGAAGCAGGTAGGGTGTGCTGTGGTCTTGCCTTACTCTTTCTGCCATGGCTTGGGGGAGGCTGAGCAGGCTTGAGTTAGGAGAGCCCTTGTCCTGGGTCTGGATGTTCAGGGACTCAGAGAAAAGCACGGATGAGGGATCTACACCTACAGATGGGACCTCACAGTGGCCAGGGGTGCAGGTAAGAGGTAAGCACTGTTTCCAGGGTCACAGTGCCCTGGACTCTCACTCAGGCATCAGTTCACTCACTCACCTCCCAGTTCAACACACAGTCTGGGTGCGAGGTGCGGTGCGGTGTGGTGTTGTGTGTGTGTTTTACAATTCACACTACAGGCTCCTGTCACCGAGCTGCTTGTGGGTGTAAATTAAAAACAGGGGAGGAAAGACATGCATACAGAGGACTCCAATACAAGGCAAGGGGTGAAAAATATCCCCAGAGAGATACAAATAAAGTGCTAAGGGAATTCAGGAGAGGGAGATGGTGTCAAACTCGGGGGGAGAAGCTGAGGAGGGGGTGTCTGGGAAAGCTTTGGGTGGAGGCAGCACTGTGCTTTCCTTAAATTCCAGTGGGATTGGACACTGAGTGGGCTGGAGCGGCCTTCCAGGAAGCACGAATGGGGAGCGTGAAAGAGCATGAGTCTGGGGTCAGAAGGATCCAGGTTCAAATCCATGACTAACTTACGAACTTGAGCGAGTCACTTCAGCCTTTCTTCATTTTAGTTTATGGGGGTGAGAGTGTAAAGGCTGGAGTGATAAACCCTTCCTGGCTTACTTTCCAGGGCTGCCAGGAAGTGCAAATGGAGTACTTTATGTGAAAGCAGTTGGAAAACTATAAAGTGCTATGAAAACGCAGGGGCTGTTTTTATTTTTAAAGCATTAATTGATTCAGCAACAAAACTCCTAGGTAAGAACACAGTAATGACTGAACCTGGATGGGCTAGACAGCAGTTCAGCTCAAAGCTGTCTCTAACCCAATCATCCAGGGTCTGAGGAAGTGTGGTTGATCTTTGTACTTTCATCCCTGGAAGGTTACGGTTAGCCCTTAACCACCACAAACTTTCTCAAAAATCCCACCATTGTCTGTTGTTGTAGATCATCTGAACTCCATCCATCCACCTATTTGTCTGTTCAGCCAGCCAGCCAATTTACCAATCTATCCATTCACCCATTCACCTATCCATCCATCCATCCATACAACAAACCTATAATGAGGACATCCATGGCCAGATACCCTGCTCAGTGTTGGGGATACAGAAAAAAATTAGACCCCTTCTCTGGGCTCAAGAACTCTACAGCTTAGTGGGAAAGACAGCCATATAAATCATATATCATTACTCTTTCTAAACCCATTTTCAGTCAGTTCTACATTTTTGGGGGTAACAAATTCCAGAGACCACAGATTATAGGATTTTAAGGCTGAGTGATCTTTGAACTCTCTTTTATCACACTCATTTTACTGATGGGGAAATTGTGATTATTGTTTGTTGTAGAAAGCAATATGACTTCCTCTTATTTGCCTCCAAATGACCTCTCCAAGCTTTCAAGTTCAGTTCAGTTCAGTGAATCTTTATTAAACATCTATTGTGTGCCAGGCTCTGGGCAAGAGCTGCAGGTGTGGCAGTGAAGAAGATGCTGTTCCTGCCCTCAGGGATGCACAGTCTAGGGACAAAGGGACATGCAGAGAGATAATAGCTCTAGGGCTTGACAAAGACAGGGATAGAGGTGGGCACAGGCACTGAACACACAGGAGAAGGGTCCCTGCTCTGAATACGAGGAGCTTGGGAGAGGCTTCTCAGAAAGATGTCCCGTGAGCCATGTCTTGAAGGGCAAAAAGCAATGTGTTAGATGAAGATGTCCTGGAAAGGCATGCTGGGCAGAAGGCACAGCGTGGGCAAAGGCATGGAGGCTTATTGGAGGAGCTCCCCTGGAGTAGGAAATGGCATTCCACTCCGATTTTCTTGCCTACAAAATCCCGTGGACAGAGGAGCCTAGCAGACTAGAGTGCATAGGGGTGCAGAGAGTTGTACACGACTGAGTGACTGACTATAGACTGGAGGAACCATATATGGTGTTGGGACTTAAGGGGGGAAGTGGTGCAGGATGAATGTGGAGAGGAGGGCAGGGGGAAATGGCAGCACACCCGAGGTGGAGCTGCTATGGCCAAAGGTCACCTCTGCCTTACTGGGTTTGGTGAGCATGCCCTTGTTTACTTTCTCTGTCCTCTCTGGGCTAAGAAACTCCAGCACATTCCCTTGGCCTTCCTCTTTACAGTCTTGGTCACTCAGTTGTGCCCAGCTCTTTGTGACCCATTGGACTGTAGACCACCAGGTTCCTCTGTCCATGGGATTTCTCAGGCAAGAATACCAGAGTGGGTTGCCATTTCCTTCTCCAGGGGATCTTCCTGACCCAGGAATGGAACCAGTGTCTCCTGCATTGCAGGTGGATTCTTTACCTGCTAAGCTGTCGGGGAAGCCCCTTTCAGTCTTAAGAGGCCTAATTCGTGTGAAGGACGAGCCTGTCCTTCAAGGTGTGGGTTTGGATGTTCAGGAAAAGTCAGCCTTGATTTGCAAGATTTGCCAATTACTATGGTGTAAACACTTCCAACAGCAAGGATTTCAAGCTATCAATGCAACATCACTGGTCATGGAGTTGGGAAGAGAAATACACTGTTGGGTTTTATAAGCCAGTACCAGCCAGCTGCAGCACAGCTTCTGGGCTGCATGTGTGGTCTGAAGAGGTAGCCTACTCCTACTGACTTGCATGATATAGGGACCCTATCACTCCCATTTTATAGACAGGGATCAGAAGGTGGTTGTCCTGCCTGTGATCACACAGCCACTGGCTGACAGAGAGGGGCAGCCTGGGCAGCCTGACTCCAGAGCCTGAGCTCTAACCATGATATTGTTCTCTTCCCATTCCAACAGGGTGGCTGTATCGAAGTGCGTGAGCTGCATCAGTGGCATTAGCCTTCAAGTTCTGGCCCATTTCCAGATGAATCTCCAGTTGACATTTGGCTCTGTATAGTCAGTTCTCCCATCTGCCAGGTGTTTCTCACCCCCATCCATGCTAGAAGGACATACTCTAACAGTCCCCATTCGATCCACATGGCACAGCCAGGGGACCTGGAAGCAGGAGGGGATCCAGAAAGGTCAACTGAGACAGAAGACAGATCATGGTGGTGGAGTGGGCACAGACATGCCTAGACCTGGAGTCTGTCCCTAAAAACTGGTTTTTCACAGCCCAGATGCTGTGTCTAGCACTGAGAAGCAATAGTAACAGCACATTTCTGCTACTCACAACTCAGTAATGGTAATTTGTTATGAAATCATTAAGCCTAAGTATATGATCTGGAGCCTTGAACAAAACAGGTGGCTCTGTTTGGGGATGGAAGGAGGGAAACCAAGAAGACAGAGGGAAAGGAGAGGGCAGGCCGGGCATGCTGGAGGGAGGGAGGTGTGGGAGGGGTACTGGTGGGCTGGCATGGCTGTGGGAAAACACATGAGACCCCAGGCTTGTGTCTGAGCCTGTGTTACGACTTGCAGTGGCAGGGGCGGGGCAGTGTTACCATGTCATCAATAATAATAACACTTACCAAGGTATTGTCTGTAGTTGTAATTATTGAGGTTTCAGGGGTTGTGGCTTACAAGTAACGCTTAACTGTCAATTGTTAGGGCTGATAGGGGATTGGAGAGGTGAGAACTGGCATAGGAAGGGTACTCCGGGCTCTTTTGATGGGAGCTCTGCCCCTTCCTGACCTGGCTACTTGCCGCTCACCATTCAGAACTGCTTTAAAACCTCACTGTGTGTGTGCACGTTTATGGACCACTGAGTGCACACCTATGTATATATGTGCACCTGCATATGTGTATCTGTGTGTGTGTATGTGTGCATGGCTCTCCTACTCTTCCCCCTTCCTACCAGGAAAGCAGCTAGACAGAGGCCAAGGGGTGATGGGGAACCAAGAGCCAGGTAGGACGACATCGCCTTCCTAAAACCCCAGGTGTGCCTGGGGAATCCCAGGCCTCCTCTTCACTGATCTCTAAGTCAGTTGCAGTTAGAAATGGAAATGAATTCAGCAGGGTCCCATTTCTTTGGAACTCCCTTTGCACACAGTGGGAGCTTAATAAATACTTGATGATGGTTCTGAACCTGGGAAGCCAGCAGCTGTTCCCAGCTCTGACTCTCAGAGCTCCATGGAACAGATCAGGTGGGGAGCAACCACGGGGGTCTTCAGTCTTCCTGCCAGACCCTCCCGTGACTCCAGGTCCAGCGGCAGCCATCGTCCATTTCACACATCCTGCTTTGGGGAGGCCAGTTCTTCCTCCACAACTTCTACCTGGCTCTTTCCCACTCGTTATTTGAGCCACATTTATGGAGCCACCACTTTGCACTGAGCATCACAGTAGAAAGGCATCCTGGGAGATGGTATAGGGGCTGTGGGTTCAGACTGACCTGGGTTCAGATTCTACTACTCTTAATTACAAACGGGGTAACATCTGGCAAGTTACTTATCTGTGCTTGAGTGGTTTTTTTAAACAACGATTTTCATCTGCAGAAGGAGAATAATGACATCATTTTCATAGGGTTGTTGTGAGGCTTAGAAATAACAGATGCTCCTGCACACATATTGCAGGCAGTTCAGTGTCTACCTGGGGTCAGGAGGATGTGACCTTTGCTTCTGTGACCTTGAAGTTGTTACTCAATGTCTCTGAACATCAGTTTGTGAAATGGAAACTTCGCGTCTCCTTGGTATTTGGAGGCTGTAGCTGGATAATAGGTGTGAAATAAGCTATCGTAGACCCCGACCATTAATAACTTCCTGTTTCTTGCCGCCGCATCAGGGTGCACAGTTGCCCTCCGTACGAGGACCTCTGCTCCTCTTCGCCACCACCCCGCGTGCGCATACATCCCGTATCGCCGTGGGCTGACGGGTTTCTGCCATACCTGTCAGAGGAAAAGAGGGCAGCTGCTCAGCTCCCGGGTGGGGAGCCGAAACTACAGTTCCCAGCCCTCGCTGCGCCACCGCCGGGGCTGGGAACGGAGCGCGGCAGGCCCCTCCTCTGGGGAGGAGCCTATGCGGGGGGCGGAGTTAGGAGGTGGTTGGAGAGTTAAGCCAAGCCAATGAGACCAGCTGCTAATAAGTGGGCTTGGCTTACCCTATAACAGTGGCAGGAGGAGGAGAGCAAAGCTATTGAGCCAGCGAGGAGTGAAGCTGAGCCTGGCCTCACACGCTCCTAGAGGACCACCTCCTGAGACAGAGTTCTTTTTCCCCCTTCTTCTTCTTTCTCCAAGCTCCCCTCCTGCCCTCCCTCCCTGCCCAGTACCATGCATTCTTGAGTGGCAGCGTCTGGACTCCAGGCAGCCCCAGAGAACCGGAGCAAGCCAAAGAGAGAGGACTGGAGCCAAGACACTCTGGTGGGGGAGCTTGGATGCCTGGCTTTCTTTGAGGACATCTTTGGAACGAGGGTGGCTTTGGGGTGGGGGGTTGTGCTGCAGGCAATCCAGCCCGGCCCCAAGATGGACACTTCTGGGCACTTCCATGACTCTGGGGTGGGGGACCTGGATGAAGACCCCAAGTGCCCCTGTCCATCCTCCGGGGATGAGCAGCAGCAGCAGCAGCAGCAGCCGCCGCCACCACCGCCAGCACCACCAGCAGCCCCCCAGCAGCCCCCAGGACCCCCGTTGCAGCCTCAGCCTCCGCAGCTTCAGCAGCAGCAGCAGCAGCAGCCACAGCATCCCCTATCTCAGCTCACCCAACTCCAGAGCCAGCCTGTCCATCCCGGCCTGCTACACTCCTCTCCCACTGCTTTCAGGGGCCCCCCTTCATCCAACTCCACCGCCATCCTCCACCCTTCCTCCAGGCAAGGCAGCCAGCTCAATCTCAATGACCACTTGCTTGGCCACTCTCCAAGTTCCACAGCCACAAGTGGGCCTGGTGGAGGCGGCAGGCACCGGCAGGCCAGCCCCCTGGTGCACCGGCGGGACAGCAACCCCTTCACGGAGATCGCCATGAGTTCCTGCAAGTACAGCGGGGGGGTCATGAAGCCCCTTAGCCGCCTCAGCGCCTCCCGGAGGAACCTCATTGAGGCTGAGCCCGAGGGCCAACCCCTCCAGCTCTTCAGCCCCAGCAACCCCCCGGAGATCATCATCTCCTCCCGGGAGGACAACCATGCCCACCAGACCTTGCTCCATCACCCCAATGCCACCCACAACCACCAGCATGCCGGTACCACCGCCAGCAGCGCCACCTTCCCCAAAGCCAACAAGCGGAAAAACCAAAACATTGGCTATAAGCTGGGACACAGGAGGGCCCTGTTTGAAAAGAGGAAGCGACTGAGTGACTATGCTCTGATTTTTGGGATGTTTGGAATTGTTGTTATGGTGATAGAGACCGAGCTCTCTTGGGGTTTGTACTCAAAGGTAGGGGTTGCAGTTTCTCTTTATACCTTTGAACAAAAGGAATATGTAGGTAGCAAAAGAGAGAGAGAGTGGGGGAGAGAGAGAGAGATTGGGGGGGAGAGAGAGAGATGGTGGTGGTGGGGAGAGGCGTTTGCTCAATTATATCGAACACTTAACTTCCCATGGTTTTCCTGCTTAATCCCGGGAGAATTCATTCCTTGCTTCCCTTGGAGGGGGGACATCCCCACACACTGTGTCTAATTTGCAGACTCTGTGTTAGGGAGGATTAAAGAATCCCTTCTGAGAAATCATCTTTCCTCCTGGCTCACTCGTACTAAAGCATAACCAGCAGCTTAACGCACCAATTAATTACACTCTGCCTTGATGTGCTTGCCAGTTCCTGTGACTTCCCTCCTCTCCTCCCCTCCCTGCTCCACTCCATTTTCCTGAGGATAAAAAAGAAATAAATGTCTGGGTGGGGGGTGGGGATTCCATGCCAGTCCCTTCTCTGTCTTCTCCCTCTCTTCCTAAGTTTCCATTTCCCTCCTCCTCCCTGAGAGACTTAGGGCAAAATAGAAAAGCACCGGTGATTTGGCGTCTCCTGTGTGTGTGTTGGGGAGGGGGGGCATGAGTAAAAATATAGGGGGAGGAAATCAGCGGTCCTTTCCCTCAGGAAAGAGGACTCAGAATAAACCTGCTGCTGCCTCGTAAACACCCCCTGATAAAAATGGCTACAGGTGTTACCCGGGCAGAGCAGATGGGCGCCGCCTTGGCATCAGCGGCGGCGGTGGGGGGGGTGGTGGTGGGGGGGAGTGCCTCTCCTTGGGATGGAATGACAGGGTTTCCCGGGCGTCCCCGAGAGCCCGCGCCCCCGGCTCAGCCCCAGTTCTCCCCTCCCACCCCAACTCCTTCTTCTCGGGGATAAATAAGGATGAGTGTGTGCGCGAGTGTGTGAGTGCGCGCCCCGATGGAGAACGGCGGCGGCGGCGGCGGCACGGGCTTTATCGAGGGAGCTGGCCCCGCTGCTCCAGCCTCTGTCCAGTCCCCATGCGGAGGAGGGGGCTTCCCTCCCCTAGCGGGCTTGGAAATCGCGTCCTCCAAGGGAGTGGGGCTTGAGGAAGGTGGATTTCTGTCAAAGCTCTGCTTGCTGGGAGCCCTCCTGCTGCGAGCTTGAAGGCTTGGAGACCTGGGGAGTCATTGGGCAAGTGGATTTTTTTCCCCCACTCTACCTTCACCCGCAGTTTACTTGTTGGTGTGTGTGTGTGTGTGTGTGTGTGTGTGCATGCTTGCTTGTTGCTTGGATTTCTCTACTTATTTGTCATTTTGGGCAGGGGGTGGCTAGGCTGGCCAGCGGGTAGCTGGGAGGGGCTCAGCTGTTGGGGGTTTCAAATAGAGCTTGTTTCAGGCTGGGCACAGCTGCTGCGAGACTGTCACATTCCTTGTTGAAATCCAGCCACAAAAACCTGGGAGGTGCTGATCGGATTTCCCCCATTCCCAGCCTCTCGCTCTCTGAGCAGGGGATGGGCAGATCGGCCTGCTCTAGAAAGGGGTGGGGCAGACCTGTCAGATGGCCTGAAGAGCCAGAATGAAGACTTCCAGGTGGAAGGTCCTGGCTGCTCAGAGGGCATTGCCCCAGCTCTGGGCAGCTCCCACTCTGGAGGTCTAGGATTGGAGCCCCTCAGTGAGCTGGAGCGAGCGGGGTTTCCCCTGGAATCGCAGCTTACTTAGTCATTCCCTGTAATGAGCCTCTGAGTCTGCAGGTGTTTCTGCTTGCTGCTTTCTCCCTCTGGGCGCTCCAGGAGAGGGGGCCACTGGCCTCGGCAGGCCTGACAGCCACTCTGGGCACAACCCCGGCCCCCTCCAGGCTCCCCCTGGGGACCAGGAGCCCTTGCTGGGGGAAACTGATGCAGGCCCAAGTGCTGAGGGGTGGGGAGAAGGGGCAAGACCAGTACCCTCTCTTTTAGTGAACCCTTGAGCTCTTAGGGGAATGGCTCTTCCTTGAGACAGCTCCCAGTGTGGGATCTGTCTGTGCACATTTGTCTTGATGGGGTGGGAGGGTTGCTGCTGGAGCAGGTGGCTCCCTGCTGGAGTATTCAGGGAATGGGGCTTTCCCAGAGCCCGAGAAAGCAGACTCTGGAGTAAAGGAAAGTTGAGGGGATCCAAGGGGCTGGGCTTTGCCTAATTTGAAGTTGATGACCCTCTGGCTGATGGATGCATGGAGGGCAGCAGCAACCCAGAAAGTCTTGCTTGCCTCAGCTAATGAAGTGGCCACTTCCTGTGCACCTTGGGGTTGGTCTTGGTGTGCTGAGCAGGGCTCACTTTCACCTGCTTACCAGCCCTCCCATCCTCTATCCACCAGGCACTGAGTCATTATGGAACAAGTATTTTCTGGGTGTCTGTGTCAGGCCTTATGGGCCTAGGACGGGGTTAGGGCAGCTATTGTCTCTCCTCTCCTGGAGGCAAATAGGGTTGTTTCAAAGAAGCAGAGCAGAGTCTGAGTCCCAGCTCTGCCATCTCCAGTGTGTGATCCTGGACAATCCATGTAGCTTCTTCGAGCCTGTCTCCCCAGCTGTCAAGTGGGGAGAGTGGGGTGGTCCAGGTAGGACCTATTGTTATTGTTATTGATGATAGGAGGAAAAAAGATGTCTTTTTCCTCTGTTATCTAGCTCTGGCTTTGGAATTAGTTGGGGCCTTGATAGGCTTGGAACCAAGACTTGTCAGTGGAGTGAGAAGTTGTCTTGAAGGCGAGAACTTCGGAGAATGGGCTGGATCTTCTGATTCACATACATGCATGTTAAGTCGCTTCGGTCGTGTCTGACTCTTGTGGCGCTATGAACTGTAGCCCACCTACATCCTCTGTCCATGGGATTCTCCAGGCAAGAATACTGGAGTGGGTTGCAAGAATACTTGTTCTCTTCCAGGGGATCTTCCTGACTGAGGGATCAAACCCTTGTGTCTTATGTCTCCTGCATTGGCAGACAGGTTCTTTAGCACTAGTGCAATCGGGGAAGCCTGGAAACCACCTATAACATGGGTCTGTTGCAGGGGAGGTGAACCTTTGTTCCCCAGCCTTGCAGAGAAAACAGATTCTGTTGTGATGAGAGGGTTTAGGTCAGAATGAAGAATCACCAGCTGGGGGAATTCAGAGACAGTCAGTGACCCTAGGGATGGATGGCTGACAGCCTCTTTTGCTGGAGAACTCTGGGTCTGGTTGGTTTGCTGACTGGTGTGGAAGCAGGAGGATGGACAGATTGGATTATTCTGTCCTGATGGTTACAGTTCCCACTCAAAGGCCCTAGGGAGAGGGACACACTTTCTTTTCCCTAAGTGATGAAGATTACTAACCTTGTGTTTGAGCTGCCGCTTTCTGTAGTTTTTTGCTCTTTTTCATGGGGCTGTGGCCTTCCTGTTTGCCTGTCTCTGTCTGCTGTTACTGGGGGAGGAATTCACCACAGAGGCCTGGCTCTCTTAGAAGAAACAGCGTGACCCCGAGCATAGTCAGTTCATGCTAAAGGGTGACAGCCCAAGGAAGTAAAAGAAGTCAGGATGGAATGGTCCTTGGCCTCCTTCTCACAAGCCACAGGTGATGATGGGAAAGGAAGATGGGCTGAGGTAACAGGAGAGCTGTTTGTGATCACACCCAGGCCATGGCTCCTGATGGTTATTCCCAAGCCAAATGAGGGTGAGGTGTTTTCTTTACACGTGGATTCACCCTTGAGGACTTAGCCCACGGCAGGGCCAGGTCTAGATATCCTGTTGAGGAAGGAGTCTTAGTATACTGCATTAGTGCTGGTCAGGGTTAAGGAATGAGGATGTGGGGATCCTTCTTGGCATGCGTTATTTTCCTCCAGAGCCAGTCTGAGCCACACCTGCTCCGGCATCATACACTGACTGCTGTGCTCTTTCAGGGAGAGCTGGGGGCTTGGTGGCTGCCCCCTCCCCACCTTGCCATCCTGCTGGTGCCTGAGCTGGTGCTTCCGTCCAGCGGGGGAGTCATCATTGGCCTTGTGTCTCAGGGACCTCCGGTGTTGGGCGGTGGGGTCAGCCCCGGGGAGGCTGGAAAATGCTGGGGCAGCAGAGTGGCTGTTTTGCACAACCTCAAACCACTTCCCCACCCCCGGCCTCACAATCCAAATTTCACCTCACAGGCAGAGCCCATCCCCTATCCTCTCGTGCCCTGCTCCCACCCTCCCCACCAGCTTCCTGCCTCTCTGCTCTTCCTCTCCCCTGGGGGCCTTGTTGCTGGGGTCACCCAGGCCACGGGTGGAGGCGTGGGTATGCTGGGCTTCCCCGGGCTGCCCTATCTACTCTCATGCGTGGCTTCCTTTCTTCAGGCCGCCTTGTGGGAGGCCAGCCTGAGAAAGGCAGGCTTCTCTGCACACCCTGGGGAGCTTGGTCCTTCCAAGAGAGTGGGATCCTTTAGGGCCCACTGGTAGCTCTTTGGTGACCTCACAGAGGTCTGCCCCCAGCCTCCAGCTGGAATAATTGAGTGGGTTCACTGGTCCCAGCTCTTCTGTTCTCCTGCCCTCCCTGTCATGGAGGGCTTGTTTGCAGACCAGCAGCTGATGCTGGGTTCTGGGTGAATGGTCTACACCTCCTGCCAGACCCAGGAGCCGCTCTGGGATAGGAGGGTGACTGTGGGGCGATGTCCAGTGTTTGGGAGCAGATGCCGCAGGGTACTCATGTCTGTGGTTTCCAGCATGTTGGGAAGGTAGGAAAAGGTCAGATTCCTCTCCCTGGAGCCTCCCTATGGGACAGGGAGCAGAAGGCAGGAGACTTTTTTTTTTTTTTTAATTATTTATTTGGCTGCGCCGGGTCTTAGTTGCAGCATGTGGGATCCAGTTCCCCGACCAGGGATTGAACCTGTGCCCTCTCCATTGGTAGCACAGAGTCTTAGCCACTGGACCACCAGGGAAGTCCCAGGAGACTCTATAAGCGATTGGCTGGAAGCAGGCACCGGGAAGCCAGCCACCGAGGCCCGAGGCATATGTTTTACGATCACAGGTCACACCCAGTGTCTTGGCCCAAGGAGGTCAAGAGAGACTCTGGGAGTGTGAAAGCCAGCCTGTTCTCCCACCCAGGGTGGTGGTGACGCTATTTATAACCTTGGTGGACAGTCTGCAGACGAGTCAAACGTTTGCAACCCACAGAAGGGACAGCTAACTTTTATATATGCTTCTCCTTTGCATGTCATGACACTATTTATAACTGTCCCGGGGGAAAGACTTCATAACACATCCGGACTTCCTTTCCCCACAGGCAGCGCTCCCTGCTGCTCTGGCCCTGGCATCATCGCTGGGGCATTTATCGGCTGCATGGGCTCATTATAAGTCTGGTGCGTGGCCTTGTATTTCCCTTACTGAGCTTGCAGGAAGGGGGATTTGTGGGGCCAGGGTCCACAAAGATCTGCTCTAAAGCATAGAAGGTAAAGAAAAACAAAATGAAAAGAAATTGGAGTAACCTCTGTTGAAGCTGAGGCCCGGATGGAGATGTAAAATCAGAACTGAGAGCTTTGGCTTTGTTGCAGTTATTTGTAAAGCACATTTGGGGGAGAAAATGAGTATGTGAGAGGGAGAGAAAGGGAGCGAGAAGGAGAGAGAGAGAAGGGGTGGTGAGGGGCGGCTGTGTACTGATTAAATACTGCCTTCCTCAGCTCAGTGGCAGGCGGACCAGCACATTCATTCATTCGTAGCTGTTTTTCTTCTCATTCTTTCAAAACCCCAAAGGGAGAGAGAGAAAGAAGAAAGCCTCCTAGTCTTCTTTAAATAATGAGGGTGGGGAATTCTAAGACTGCACTGTTCTTAGGAGCTTTGGGGAGGAAAATTTTTTCTGGTGAGGAAAGTCCGGAGGAGGCTGTTGGGTTTTGGGGTGCCCCTCCTCCTCCCCTGTCATTCTACCCCCAGGAGCTCAGCTGGGATCCGAGAGAGCAAGGATGGAAGGGGGAGCTGGGGGCAGGGACCACCCTGCTTCATCTCTGGGGCTGGCCCTGCAGGGGCCATGAGTGCTGGGTGACAGGAGCAGGGAGGCAGGGAGCATCCGTGCCACACTGGGTCACCTTCCACTGGAGAGTCCTGGAGGTAGGGGGTGGTCGCAGCCCCCTTCGTAGGTGACGTCACGGGGCCAAGCTGACGCTGCTGGTGGGTAGCAGCGCTGGATTAAGAACCCAGGGCCGTTAGAGTCCCAAGTTGAGGTCTTTCTGCTTGCCTGCCTGCTGCTGGAGAAATTGCTTATCATTCTTAAGAGACAAACCAAGGTTTATGGGCCTGAGAGCTGTGATGCAAAATGTGGGAATGGGAGGTTTTACCAAGGGGCGAGAAGGGGCTTGGTAGAAGGCGGGTACCAGTGCAGGTACCCAGAGGACACAGTGTGGGCAAGGGGGCAGGGACCCACAGGGCAAGGGGGCGGGGCCCCGGAGGCAGCCTCAGTCCAGGGTGACATGTGGACAGGTCCATGGTCTTTCCTCCGCTGCCTCCTCACTCGGAGGCCTGGTAATACTGCTCTGGGGAGATGCTGGCAAAGCTGAGAGGGCAGAGGGTGTGGGGATTACAGGAAGAATAGGAGTGTATCCTGCTGAGGCCTGGACCGGGTGGGCTCCTGCTGCGGCCCTGCAGAGCTCGCCCTCCACCCTCTGAGAGTCAGCAGGACGCTGCCGAGCAGGGCTCCCTGGCCTCCGGGCCCTCCTCTGTGCTCCCCGTCGCCTTCCTTCCCTCTTCTCCAGCTCTGACTTCAGGGCTCCTCGTTGGGGTGACCCGTGCGGGCTCAGCATCTTGCGTCTCACGAGGGATTTCCATGTTCATTCCTCAGGATCCCCTCCTCAGCCCTGGAAGTCATTACAGTCTGCAGTAGCTCACAGATGAGCAAACTGAGCTGTGGGGGGTTAAGCGGCTAACTCCTGCTGCCCGTGTGAGGAGAGAGGGGTCTAGAATGAAAGCTCAGGTCCCCAGTATCCTACTCACCTCTCTGTTCCAAACCCCACCACAGACCTCTTCTGGGGATTTGAGTGAGGGAAACTTCAAGGGCTTCCCCATCCCTGCTTCTAGAACTTTCTTCTGCCTCTGTGAGTCCCAGTTTCCTACTTCTTATTTAGCTCTCGTCAGCAGCAGTTAGTGTTCAAGGAAGGCCTGTCTCTGCTTTAAAGGAGCCCTGTAGAGGTCCCTCTACCTCTTGCTTCTGGTGTGGCCTTTGTCCAGTCCCATCACCTCTCTGGGTCTCTGATTTTCCAGCTTAAAAATGAGGGCTGAACTCGGATGCTGAGCTCCTTTCCTGCTCCAAAACTTTCCGATTCCACTGAACATACATTTGTCCTGGCATTATCACCAAGATGCCAAGCCATAGTCTTCCAGCTCCTGTCCTCAAGGGGTGCTGGGCCTGCACCCAGCTGCGATCCACCCAGGCTGGGCTGTGGTTTCTGCCAGTGGTGTTGGGAGTGCTGAGGAAAGAGGCAGTCATTCAAGATGTTGGGGGGCTCCCTGTAGGAGGTGGGATGTCCCCTGAAGGGTTAGACAGACCAAGATGGCAGGGTCGCAGACAGCGGGCCTTTCTGAGAGTGAGAACGTTGGCAGCCAGGGTAGAGGGTGCAGAGTGGGGAGGGGGAAGAGCAGGGGCAGCATGGAGTTATCCCCCATGTGCTGTCCACAGGGGCAGGTAGGGAGGAAAGGAAAATCTGGGATTTAGTATCTAGTTGATAACTATAATTGCCAGGGGCTCGAGTGCAGAATACCCGCAGCTCTTCGTAGAGGTGATACTGATTGGCAGAGGCGGCCTGGCATGGCAGTTGTGGCTGTGGGCTCTGGGCTCGCATCTAGACTCAGCAACCCCCTAGTGGTGGGTCCTCAGGGAGTTTCCTGAACCTGGGGCCGGTTTCGCAGACGTTCAGAGAGAACCATGCCTGCCTATAGCATACATGGAACCCAGGTCAGAGCTGGGCATACACTAAGCCCTGACGTCCATCAGTGGTTGCTTTTGTGAGAGCGGTGTTTAGAAGATGCTCCTGTTATCCCAGAGTCCCCACCACCCCGAGAGCCACGGGGGAGATGGGGACGTGGGGGCACATGTCACCCTCCACACAGGTGGCTGTAGAAAGGGGCTCTGGAAGGGGTGAACACATGTGGAAATGCTGCCTTCTCCTGAAATCAAACGGCTTCACCTTGCGTCCTGTTTCTGACTGGATCCCTGTGGGTAAGTCTGTAGAAGAGGGAAGCAGGCTGTCCCCTGGAAGGTGGGGCTGCGGCTGTGGCCCGGCTTGGGCTTTTGGAGCCTTCTACCCTCATGGGACCTAGTTACTCTACACTCAGCGTCAGCAGTCTGTGGCCTGGGCACAACTCGATGGGTGTGGACCTGCAAACCGGACAGGTGGAGAGAGATCAAAAATAAGCCCAGGGAGCCAGGCCAGAGGCTGAGAGGCCTGGAGGAAGGTCAGGGGGACACACGATGACCAGGCAGAATGAGGCTGAGAGCATGGGGTGACAGGGAGAGGGCCAGCCAGGAAACCTTCCTGGGATAGAGCTGGGCAAGAAAAGAAAGGCTTGCCTGATGTGTCTTCAAGGGAACGTAGCTTTTTTTCCTTCAACACTTGCAATGGGGTACCTTCTTGAATTCAAAAGGTCATAGGGGCTTGTGAATCAATCTCCCTAAAAAAAGTTCTCTCTACCCTTTCTGCTCTGCATGTGTGCTAAATCACTTCAGTCATGTCTGACTCTTTACGACTATGGACTGTAGCCCACTAGGGTTCTCTGTCCATGGGATTCTCTAGGCAAGAATACTGGAGTGGGTTGCCATGCCTTCCTCCAGAGGATCTTCCCGAACCAGGGATCAAACCTGCATCTCTTACGTCTCCTGCATTGGGAGGTGGGTTCTTTACCACTAGCGCCACCTGGGAAGCCCCCTTTCTGCTTTGGCAGGTGGTAACTCTCCTACCCAGGTGTCAAGGAGCAGAAAGAGCAGCTGAGTCAGGGAGGGATGTACCAGGGGATTGGGGCTCGCCCCGCATGGAAGCCATTTTTTTTTCAATAGGCCTGGTCGCAAGGTAACCAGAGTTGTATTCTGAGCAGAGCCGTGTTAACACTAAATGAACAACATGCAAATGATGTGTGAAATAATATGCAAATTGGCATCTGTTATTTTTGAGGCAGCGTGTTGGGCATTTTTCTTAAAGGACAGGCATTGTGCTCAGTGTCAAGTGAACAGGAAACTGTCTTATGGGACGCTCCCCAAGTAGCTGAATGGGCTGGTACCTGCCCCTCAGGGTTCATGAGCACCAGACCGGTCAGCCAGCATCTTCAGGAATCTTTGGTGTTTAGCTTGAGCTGATAAATGGAAAAGCCCAGGAAGCTGGGGGTCTTGGCCAGGGCCCCCCCTGGCAGACAAGGAAGGGGAGGAGGCAGGTGATCTGGCTGATCGTGGGCAGCTGGGGAGAGACTGAACTGGGGGCTAATGCTGGCCCAGTTCCTTGTTGGCCATAAGGTCAGTGACTCAAAGTCTCTGAGCCTCAGTTTCCCCATCTGTAAATGGAGAGAGTGGCGTTCGCCAGCCCAGTGAGAACTAAATGTGATAATGGTTGGGTAGGTGGCCAGCCCAGTGGCTGGCACACCCCGAGCTGCCAACAATGGCAGTTCTTCCTAGCGCCTCTGCCTGAGTTGGCACCTGCCTGCATCCTCGCAAGGTTCCACCAGCAGGGATTTTTGCACAGCCTTTTCTCCCTTTTAAGAAGATTTCCGATTTTAACAAATTGGGGCTTAGCCATTTTCTTTCTCTTCTGGCTTCCATCGGGGAGGATGTTGGCTTGCTCAGCCGGTCCCCAAATAGCTCCCACAAGTGGGGATGCCCAGAGCCATGGACAGAGGTGATGTCACCTTCCTCCAGGACGAGGGCTTCGGCTGGGCCCGTTGCTGTAGGTTGAGTTACTGCCTGTGGAGGGGCTCAGAGCTGGATGGCATTGACGGGTTGACCCGGAGAGGCCTCCTCTGAGGACAGCCGCTGGCGTATCTGAGCTGGTGTGGTACCATAGCTCCCTCAAGGGCCAAGCTCCACGGACCCACCAGGTGTGCCAGCCTGCGTGCCATGGCCCCTGTACAGGCCTCCCACCTCTGTGAGGAAAGGGCAGAGACCATCTTCCTCTTTACAGGACCCTAAGGCCCAGAGAAGTCATGTAACTTGTCCGAGGCCACTCAGCATTGTGAGTGGAATCCAGGAGTTCTGCGGTTTAGTCCCACTGAACTCCTGCTGTATGGCAGGTCCTGTTCTAGTTTCTAGGAGAGCAAAGGTCTATGCCCTTAAGGATGCAAGTCAGTTACAGGGGTGACTCGTCAATGAAACGTGTTGCTGTCTGCATTCTCTTTCTAGAAGGGTTCAGACTTTCAACATAGACCTGGATTCAAATCCTGGTCATGTGCTATTGAACTGTGTGACCTTGAGCAGTGGTCTCTTTATCTGGAAAGAGGGATTATAATTCCTTTTGCTGAGGGTGGAGGTGGAGGATTCAACTTGGCACAGACCTGGCTACTGGGGGCTCTTTTGTCCACACTGCTCCATGGCCAGCTTTGCCATGTTGTTTCTTTTGAGAGTTCAGGGGCCATGGGATTGTAGAAACCCTTTAGAGTTGGGCCCATGACTCCCTACCCTTCCTGCTCTGGGCTGGACTGAGCATTCAGCTCTGTCAAGACGCTCTCCCCTGCTCCTGAGGGGCTAATGATGCTGAGCTGGATGGGAGGACATTTTGGTACAAGACTGTGTGCCAGCGATGGAGAGATCCCTCAAGAGTGAAATGAAATTGATGTGAGTGGAGAGCAAGTCCAGGATGGAGTTTGAGTCATGAGGGTTTCCTCGAGGGTGGAGGGGACCATCTATAATGCATCTGTTCTCAGCAGCTCAGCAGAATGCCCCGCTCTTACAAAATGGAAACTTCTTTCCCCTTTCATAAAAAAGACTCCAAAGCAGCGCTCTTAGTCAGGAGTGTAAAAAGGAGCAGATGGAGGAGGAGAGGACGATGAACATACATCAGGGCCTACTCATCTGATCCTCACAACAATCCCTGTTTTACAGATGACTGACCCAAGGCCCAGAGAGGTTGGTGACTTGCTCAGGATCTTACAGCCAGGAAGTGGTGGTCTTGGAGCTCGAACCCCAAAGCAGCAAAATGCATGCCTTGTGTGGCAGACATGTTTTTGCAGATCACCTCCTGGCCTGGGGCTCCTTCAAGCCAAAAAGCCGTTCTTGTTCTGTCCTCCCTTGCCCACTGTCACTGTCTCTCCAGCCTCCTCGGAGCCTCAGTGGATGATTTGGGCTCTGGAGGAAGGGGTGGAGGGGAGGAGAGAGAAGGGGAGGATGTCAGCTTGGACACAGGGGTCTATTGAACCTTCAAGAGGCCTAGGCACATTGACAGGGAAGACTGGGCTCTGGGGCTGAGGACGGCCTCTGCGGGCTCTGGAGGGGTCAGCCGAGCAGTCAATAGTCGTGCCTTGGTGTTCTTGTACTAGCTCTGCAGCTTCCTGGCTGTGCGACCTAGGTGACAAAGTTGACCTCTGTGAACCTCAGTCTTCAGATCTGTGAATAGGGATGATGATGTGGGCCATGAGGAGCCAATGAGATGAGACCCAGTGCCGAACTCATGGTAAAGGGCTGAGGCAATTCCAGCTGGTTTTTATCATTAATTTTCTCATTGTACAACCTGAAAACTCCAAACACAGCCTTAGTCTCCAAAACCCAGAGGACTAGATAGAGTCCCCGGCCTTGTGACCCTTCCTGGCTGGACCTTCTGGCCTGGCCTGGCCAGCAGGCATCTCCCTGGGCCCATTCCATGAACAGTCCAGTGACCCCTGCCCCCCACCCCATCGCCCCCACCGTTGGTCCCGCTCCCAGTTTATCCCAGGACCACCCCAGCCCCAGCGTCACAGGCCCTTGGTCTTTTGTGAGTAACTTGACTCATGAGGGTTGACAGGTGCCAGGCTGGCTCTGGGAGTTCAGCACTTAAGACATGGAGCTCCAGGCTAGTGGGGGAAGCAGCTGGTGAGCAAGCCATGACAGGTATGGCGGGAGTTTTGTAGGAGACAAGGCCACACACATTTGAGTCCTCGATTTGACCCATAAAGCTGAGACTGAGTCTCCCATTCCTTCTGCCTGTTCCCCTTCCCTCTCTTCCCGCAGGTCCATCTCACCTCACTTCTCCCATCTTCGCTTGTATCTGGCTCCCAGTCACCCCCTGCCTCCTCTCTGTGGCAGCATAGCCTTGTGTTAGGAGAGCAGGCTTTCACATGACAGATCTGCGTTTGAACTTCCTACTGCCTGTGTGGCTTTGGGCAAGTTGATCCAGTGCTTTGATTCTCTCTCCTTGGAGGTTCAGCTTAACCCTATTTCTGGGGGCAGTTGTGAGGATTCAGTGAGGCACCACTGTATGTAAAGCATGTGACATGGATTTTGGTCCTTGCTGAGCATCAGTGAAGACTGTGGGTGAAGAGAAAGGTCCTGGACTAGGAGGGAAAAAACTTAAAACTTGGTTTCTGGGCCTCTGTTTTGTCATCTGGAAAATGGGAGAAGTGAGGTTGATGATAATTTTTCATTTGGCCACTTAAGGGAGGAGGATCATGAGGACCAGATGGAATTAAGGAGTGAAGGGGAAGAAAGCTGTGATGCCCTGAGTGGAGTGGTGCTTGGCTGCTCACGGGTGTGTTTTAGGGGTGGGGGAGATGTGCCGGGGAGGTTTTATCTGCCTACCGAGGAGTGAAAACCTGCGAAGGCATTGTGGCTAAGTGGATTTTCTCACTATCAGGAGACAGCTGAGAGACAGACCCTTCTGGCTAGCCTCCCTGCCTGCTGCCTCCTCCCTGCAGGCCAGCCCTTGGCATGAGGCCTGTTCGGCTCCTGAACCCTCCTAGCAGCAGGGATTTAATTACTATAATGTAAGTAGCCGTGGCTCAAGGCCTTCTGGCGGTGGGGAAACAGATTTGTCTTCTCACTGGGAGAATAAAAATCGATAGGAAGGAAAGGCAGTGTACCTTTCTCTGGAGTGTGGGGCTGATGGGCGGCTTTCTTGGAGGTGTGGGGAGAGCGGCCTGCACAGCAGTGGGCAGGAGACACAAGGTCCAGTTCAAGGATCTTTGCTTCTGGCTTTTGTCTTCAGTGTGTGACTCATCTGAGCTGCCTCTGTTTCCCCAGTCACATGTCAAGCACCTCCTACGTGCCTTGCACCGCCCTTTAGAAATTTCTAGCCGAGTAGGGAGCCCAGGGAGAAAAATAAATAACTTTATTCATTCAGTAAATAGTTATTGAACACTTTAATAATTGTGCCAGGGTTGTTCTAGGTACCACAGCTATAGTAGAAAGAGGCCAAGGAGATAAAAACCCTGGCCTCTGGAACTGACAATACACTATATGTTAATTATACTTTATGTTAGATGGCAATGAATGATGTGAAGAAAAAGAAAGCTGAGATGGTAGGGCTGGGCGTTCTGAACGACTTGTAATCTTAAATACATTGGACGGTCTCACTGAGAAGGTGACAATTGATGGGAGATCTTTAGGAGGTGAGGGAGAGAGCCCTGGGGGAATAGGAAAGAGCAGTTTGAAGGCACTGGGTCAGCAGTCTGCCTGACATGGTCTGAGCAGCTCTGACCAGTACTAATATAGTACAAGCCACATCTGGAGTTTCAGATTGTCCAGTCGCTATATTAGAGCATGGAAAAAGAGAAAGGTGAAATTAATGCTAATGGTATTTTCTGTTTATCCCAATGTAGTAAGAAGTGTTACCATTTCAATGTGTCATCAATGCAAAAGATGACTGAGATAGTTTAGATTCTGTTCTTCCTGCTAAGTCTCTGAAATCTGGAGTGTGGTGTATCTTACAGCACATTTCAACTGGACATGAAATTTTCACTGGAAATACCTGATCTGTATTCAGAGTTCATAAAATTTACAGTTAGAAAAGTAGACTCACAGACTCAGATTGCAGCGAATATATTTAAAAGTTTTCCAATAAATGAATAGAGTGTCATTTTTAAAATATGTTATTGAAAATGAAATACAGTAAATTCTTCTGCACTCACCACACTGCAGGCTTGCAGTGGACACGTGCCCAGTTGCTGCTGTGTTAGACAGTGTGGGTCTTGTGCAGCGAGGCTGAGCTGGGGAGTGATGGGGACGTGGAAGAAGCTTGAAGGGAGTGAGGCCAGAGAGGAGGCGGGTCTGACTGCAGGGCTTTGCAGGCCATGGTGAGGAGTTTGACTTCCACCCTGGGTTAAATGGGGGCAGATGGAGGGCTTTGAGTGGAGAAGTAACGGACTCGGACTTACATTTAATAGGGTGGCTCTGACTGCAGTGATGGGAACAGATGGCGGGGGGCAAAGGTACCCAGTTAAGCTGCAGTCACAGTCCAGATGAGGGGTGGTGGTGCTTCAGAACCAGGCGGTAGCAGTGAGATGGTGAGAAGTGGTTAACTCCTTGGCATTTTTGGAAGGAAGCCTTTCCTGATGAACTGGATGCAGGGGTATGATAGAGGGGGAGGTGGTGGAGAAAGGGAAGGTCAAGGATGAGGCCAAGATTTTGGCCCAAGACTCAACAGACACGAATTTGAGCCAACTCCAGGAGATGGTGGAGGACAGAGCAGACTTTCATGCTGCAGTCCATGGGGTCGCAAAGAGTCGGACATGACTTTTAGCAACTGAACAGCAATACATAAGGATGGAATTTCCATTAATCAGAATGGAGAAGACTGTGAGAGAAGCAGTTTGGGGGAGAAGATGGGAGGTGGGGATTGGACTTGTTAGATTTGAGATGTATCAGTTTCAATATACTGTGGATAGCACGGGCCCTGAGGTTGTGGGAGGTCGGAGGCCTGGAGCATGAAAGTCTTCTGCTGCACCCTGACAGATGACTCCCCTCCCATTCCCAGGGGCAGTTTGTGGCACAGCTGCATTTTAAAAACATTCAAATAAATTCTCCATGCCTCCAGCACCATCAATGCTAACTTCCTGAAGGTCACTGGAAGTTGCTAGGGTCTTCTGAGTCAGAGTCGTATTTCAAGGTCACATCTCCCTGCTCCTGGCTGATCCCAGAACAGTGTGATGAATAAAAAAGAGTCATACACGGTCAAGAGCTCTCCCAGCATGCTGGGAAGGCCAATTTTATGGGAAGTTACTAAAACAATACAAGACTCTGAAGCCACGCATTCCTAATTTCCCAGCACTTTAACTCTGCAGGAATGTGGGGGAAGGGATCAACCAGGGGTGGAGAGGAATGACACTCCAGGTCTCTCAGCCAGGGAGGAGGAGGAGGGGCCTGGCCTCTGGGGACCCCCAGCCTCACGTTCACCCCCCGTGCCGCTGAGTGCCAAGGGCTCTTAGGGACCATGCCAGTGCAGTCACACCTGTTGCGTTTCCAGCTGGGAGGAGAGTTGGGAAAGGGGGCGAGAGTGACTTGCAAGGGCTTCTCCCAATCCTTCTGGTGTCCAGCCCTGCACCTGGGCCTGGAGAGTGAGGGTCCTGGGACCTGTGGACAGAGGCCACTCCATTC
This sequence comes from Bos javanicus, assembly GCF_032452875.1. NCBI lineage: Eukaryota > Metazoa > Chordata > Mammalia > Artiodactyla > Bovidae > Bos > Bos javanicus. Next base: position 15,898,774 of record NC_083870.1, read on the forward strand.
TGGCAGCCTAGGCCTGCGGGGCCTGGGTCTTATGACTTGGGTCCAAATCCAGAGACTGACTATTATTCGGTGAAACTTCAGTGACTTGATCTTTGAGTCCATTAGTGCATCTGTTGAATGGGGATGATGATGCCTGCCTGGGCAGTTTTGTGAAGTTTAATGAATGACTTTAGTGCTGAGATGTGACACTTAGTAAATATTGACACTTAGTAAATGTTGATTCTCCTCTTCCTTCCAGGGATGTAAGAATTGCCTGTGGAGGGGCCAGCTCTGCGCTTGGAATGGAGGGAGGTGGTGCAGAGGGTCATAGTGCTGGACTGAGGATGCCCAGTTAGCACTGAGAGTGAGTGAAAGAGAAGGAAGCGCCTGTCTGAATGGGAGAGAGTGAGGACGAGGAGCGGGGCGCCTCCTCCCTCCATGAGGTTGGGACCTCACTCTGTGCCTTTGGCTCGAAGCTGCTGAGTGGGGTGGCTTTGCTCCCCAGAGGAATATTTGGCCACGTCTGCAGACGTTTTTGGTCATCATGACAAGGGGAAGGCTGTTACAGACGTCTCATGGATAGAGGCCAGGGATGCTGGTAAACATCCTACAACACCCAGGGCAGTCCCCGCAAGAATTACCCGGCCCCAGTGTCAGGAGCAACGGGGCGGGGAACCCCTGCTGCAGATGACTCATTTGCACAGGCTTCTTGTGAGGAGGCATGAGCAAATGGATGAGACTGCTTTATCAGCTGGAGCCTGCCACTCCAGCCCCTCCCTCCCCACACCCTTTTCTCAGGGGCAGCCCTGTGTCGTGCAGGACTCTGGACTGGGACTCGGAAGACCTGAGTTCAAGGCCTGACTCGGTGGCGTGTGTCCTTCTGTTTGGTCTCTGTGTCCTTCGCCCTTGCAAGCCTCATGTATAATCAGGACGGCGGGGGGTGGAGGGGGGTGTCTCCACAACGGGGGGCTGTGGGGTGGAGCCCGTGGGAGCCTGTATGGGGAAGGCGCTCCATCAGCTGGGCTGTGCTGGCAAACGAGGGCACCGGGATTGGAACCTTTCCACATTTGCCTTTCCGTGAGTGGGCCTTGAGGAGAGGGGAGTCCAGGAGCGCCTCTCTGCCCCTACAGGGCCACGTGGCTGTTCCCGCAAGGCCCGCTCCATCTTGCTTCTTGATTTGTGTGTTCCCGAACAGGTGGAGGAATTGGGAAGATGGAATCTGCAGGGAGATGCAGGGTTATTGTCTCTGTGCCGTGTGAGTGGGAGACAGAGCCGCTTGAGTGGCAGATTCCCTGGCAGGGGAGAGTCAGCTGAGTGTGCCAGCCTGGGCATGGCTAGAATCCCTTTGGGGTGAGTGGGCCAGGATCCCCTGGTAGCCCCCTTGGAAGACTGTTCTGAGCTCAAGACTGACCGCAGGGGAAGACAGGCCCTGCTGACCGGGAGGGTCCACATTGATGAGTGGACTCTCTGAGGGTGTTCTGACAGACTTTCCCCGAGGCCCGTTCTGTGCCAAGCATAGGCCCCAGAAATGCTGGGGGACAAAGAGATGGACAGAATGTGCTTGCGGCGGGTGGCTGGATGGCCAGGCTGCCACTACTCTGAGGAGCGGCAGACTGTGACAAGGGCTCTGATGAGCTGGGGCTTTACATTGAGGGCACACCAGGAGCCCCTCACATCTGGGGGTGTCTTAGAGGAAGTGGGGGTGCACGCTTCATACGTAGGGAGGGCTTCATGAGGCAAAAGGGAAAGAGCGTTCCGAGCTGGTGTGGGCAGAGGCCCAAAGTGGGAGAGTGCCCGGTGTTCTCAGCGAGGGACAAAGGAGGTCGGTTTTCCTGGAAGTGCTGGGAAGAGAGCACTGGAGAGGGGCGTGGAAGCTGCCGATGGGGCTCACACACCAGGCCGAGCACCAGGCCGAAGAGGCTGCACTTCTCTCTGAAGACACGGGGAGCCATGGAAGGGGTCTGAGCAGAGAGGGGGCATGATCAAGCCCCAGGAGAGGATGGGTTGTTTCTAAAAGGAGGAAGCTTGAAACTGGGAGGCTGGTTAGAAGGTTATTGCAGTAGTTCTACAGAAGAGGAGGTGAGGGCTTGAACCAGGCTGAAGGCAAAGATGGGGAGGAGGCAGGGCTTTATAGAGGCCGAGGGCGTTCACAGAGTATCCTTAGTGTCAGTCGCTCAGTCGTGTCCAACTCTCTGGAACCCCCCAGACTGTAGCCCCCCAGGCTCCTCTGTCCATGGGATTCTCCAGGCAAGAATGCTGGAGTGGGTTGCCATTTCTTCTCCAAGGGATCTTCCCAACCCAGGGATTGAACCCAGGTTGCCCTCCTTGCAGGCAGATTCTTACCGTCTGAGCCACCAGGGCAGCTTCGCATTTCTTCACCCTGGATGCTGTGTGTGAGGGTCACGGTACCGCTCTGCTCAAAACCAGTGCCTTCTTGGAGGATGGGAAGCCGTGAGCCTTGAAGCAGAGTGCCAGTCCCAGGGGGCAGGGTGGCACAATGCCCACACCAGCCACCCTGGCTGGGGGGGCTTTCCTTCTGGAACCCGCGGGGCTCAGCCCTGGCCTCCTGCCAAGCCCAAGGGAGATGGAACACACCCTCTCCCTGCTCGTTTTCAAAGACGGGAGGAATCACGGCAGCGGGCTGCGGCCAGCTCTGCTTGGGCTCACATCACAGCGCGGGTGCTGACAGGCTGTGCTCGTGGGCAAGCTGCCCGGTCTCCCTGAACCTCAGCCCGTGCAAGTGTGAAATGGGGGTCACGGTTCTCAGCCCCCGGGGTGTTGTGAGAGAGGATTAATAAGGACGCAGGTGTAAAGTTCTTAGTACATGGCCACGATTTCAATTTACAAGACACGATGACAGACTGTGACGGGGCGGGGAGAGCAGGGCCCTGTGGCCTGTGATGGAGATGGAGTCCTGGGAAGTGGTTGACACGGTGAGTTCTGTCTTGAGGGTGTCGCCTTTTGGAGGGTTGGTCCGGGGGCATCCCAAGAGGGTATCCTGAAGGAATTGGGTGATGCTGGGGGTCTTCCAACAGGAACCACCCTTACTAGTTGGCTTGGAATCAGCTTTTCAGAACCTCAGTGTCATTGTAGGTGGTCCCAGTAGGAGGCTCAGGAGCTGGGTCAGCCTGGCCTCTGTCCTCAGCGCCTCCCTCCCAGAGACTGGCTCCACCTCTGCCCAGGGTCCTGCTGGGTCTTGGCCCAGCACAGGCTCCAGAGAGGAGGAGCCCTGCGTTTGGGATCAGTGATCTGATACCTGCCCCGGCTTTGCCTCTTCCCTGTCAGGGTGACCTGGGCAGGAGTGTGGGCTCTCAGCGTGGGGGGTCAGCATCCTCATCCATGATGTGGGGGTGATTGTGGGAGGATCCGTGAACTGAGGTCTGGGGAAACCTTCCGAGGTGCCTGGCTCATTGGAGCTCTCAGCAAACATTTGGTGAACGAATGAAGGCAAGCCTGTGCAGGAGGCAGGAAGGGATGTTGAGGGGTGGCCCTGAGGAGAGGCCAGGGAGTAGGGTGGATATCGAGGGGGTGGGCTCGATCCCAGCTCAACTCCTGGCTTTGCCACTTGCTTCCGGGATGTCTTTCTCATTACTGCCATGTGTGGGTGGTAGGGACAGGAGGTTGGGCTTGGGGGCCACCCTCTGCCCACCTCACCACGTGGCGATGGATCTATAGGGATAAATGGCACCAAGGAAGCATGTAGATTACCCAGGAGCGTGCATTCCTCCTTCAGGAAGCATGGTAGGCAGTTAGGGCAAAGTTTCCCCCAAAGCGTGCTCCCCAAATGCCTTTATTTCCCCAGCTGCGGCAGTGCAGAGAGCAGGCGGCCTTCTGAAGGTGAGTGTTCTTGCTGCCCCGGCTGCAGGTCATGGATTCCTCTTCTGAAATGTGAGCCAGCTCTGTAGACACTGGCTGCAGCCACCTTAGGACAGTGGCGGACCACGGCCTGGGAGGGACTGCGGGAGAGCCATCTGCTCCTGTGCCCACGATGAGGGGGTATGCTGTGTGGAGAATGTAAAAAAATAAGAATAAATAAAACCAACTAGAAGTCATTTTATTACCACCGCGCGTGTGCTCTTAATAAGGTTGGTGATCAGCTCCTCCCCCGCTAGGGCCAGAGGCTGTTCCCCGCTTCCCCCCGCCACCCCCCTGGGACGCCCTGCCTAGTGGTCCTCCAGAAAAGAGCCTCAGAGCTGTGAGTGGCAGGAGAGGAGCTCACGGAGCCCTGGCGAGGAAGCAGAGGTGATCTGGGGAGTAAGGCGTTTATGGTGGCAGTGGCAGCGTGGATTTGGGGCCCAGGAGACCTCGCCAGGAAGTGAGAGGAGAAGCGGGTGGGGAGATGTGGGCAGTGGAGGTGCCCACTGTGAGCTCAGGCTGGGGAGGCATTGTCCAGGCCCTTTGGTTGTGGGCACGGAGAGGATGTGTTCCATCTCCCTCGGGCCCAGCAGGAGGCCAGCGCTGAGCCCCGTGGGCTCCAGAAGGAAAGGCTCCCAGCCAGGGCGGCTGGTGCTAGCTGGTGTGGGTGCTGTGCCATCCCGCTCTGTGGGACTGGCGAGCTGCTGCCCGTCCTCCAAGGAGGGACTGGTCCTTTAACTGGGGAGGGGAGGAGTCGGAGCTGCCCTGAGGGCTGGGGGAGCTGGAGGGGTTTGGAGAAGGCAGGAGACACACTGGGATTCATGGTTCTCCACCTGGCAGAACAAGGATGTGCATGAGAGTCAAAAATGAGCGCTTCTAGGGTTTAATGACCATGACTGAACAGGTTTCCTTGCAGGGTTGAGGGAGGGGCCCATGGGGAAGGATGGTGGGAGCATCTCTCCAGACTGCGGAGGCTCAGTGGATGTTCAAGGGGGGAAAGCTTGTTCCTGGGGCTGGCTGAGGCACAGGGTGTATGAGATTGAGGTCTGGCAGGGCTTGGCCGCCTTTCTCCCTGAACTCCTTCTGAGAGATCGGCAAGGCCCCGGTCTGTTTTGAAACCAGATATTTCCGGCCCCTGCTGCATCTGAAGCAGATGTGTGTTCCTCCAGATGGGCCTCTGTGGTCCTGAGTTGGTGGGGCCCCTGCAGTGAGGAGAGCAGAGACCTTTGGGACTTGGGGGCATGAGGGTCCCTCTTTTGGATCTGCTTCCCAAAGCAGGTGCCTCTGGTTCCAGCTGGAGCCTGTTTGGAAGCCGTGAGTGGACTGACGTGTGGCTCTCTGGGGCTTGTGGGGCTGAGCAACCAAGCTAAGCCTAGCCCACAGGCATTTCCCAGAAACTCACGGCACCATCACAGTGTTGCCTGGGTGTTGAGGAGTTGGCAGGAGGTAGTGTAGGCACAGCAAACAGGTGTAATCTGGGTGTTGCCTCTGAACAGTTGGTCCCGGATGCCAGAAGGGCTGTGTTGAGGAGGATCCTGAGGTGCAGTCTGAGCTTGGTGGGAAGAGTCCGGTGATTGATTCATGATGTCTACACCGGGCAAGGAAGGATGACAAGGTGGCAAATGGTAAGGTATTTGCCCTCCCTGGTATGGTGGAAAGACAGCCGATGTTTGATTTTAGGTGAGTAACTTTTACCTCTCTGGGTCCTTCGTCTCTGAAATGGGAGTGAAATGTGGCACTTCCAACCTGACACACGTATTGTGGGGACTGAGTGAGAGAGTGGAGTGCGGGTACTGCATGAAATATAAGACAGCGACGCAGGTGCAGAGTGGGGGTTTTGTTGTTATTGAGTCACCCGGGACTCCCAAATGACCTAATAACAGTAGTGTCTGCAGTCACTGGACCAGAGCACGTCATGGTCTGTGCAAGAGCCGTGGCTGATGGGACAGGTGATCCGTACAGCACCTGGCACCCACGCCTTTCATCCCCTCTGGGTCAAAGTGTCAACAACGTGTTTGCTCATGTGTCCAGTTGGGGGTCACTCATTTCTCTCACTGATCCTCTCCCCAACTTAAGGTTTAGAGACTGTTTTCATGTTTAGTAAGAAAAGGAGAGAAAAATATCTCTCCCCTTGATTCTCACACTCCATTAAAGATGGCAAAATTGCTTTATAAAGTCTGAAAGCCTGACAAGAGCACATACTAATAATGCAGGAATTATGCAAATCTGTGTAGTCACTTGATTTGCATAATGGAGGGGCTGGAGGAGGGGTGGGGAGGCGAGAGAGTGGGGTGAAGGCACCAGTGAGATCTGTGTGTAGCGGGGGACACCATTCTCTCCTCCTTCCCCAGAGGGTGACTGTTCCTCAGCCTTCCCCTGCTGGCCCTGCGTCTGTCGCTCTCCCGCCTGGCTGCACAGCCGTCCCTCCCCTTCTCAGGGGTGTCACCGAGGCAGGGGCACACCGCCCTGTGCTCCCCTCTCATGTGGAACTGGCTTCATTAAATCTCACAGCAGCCCCTCCGTGTACAGACAGCTTTCCCCGGGAAGTCCCCCGGGTCATTATTTCTCCAAACTGTTCTGTCTCTCAGAGGTCATGGACTTCGTTAAGTGCCGTCTGGAATTGTAACCGCTGCCAAGTGCCTTTTTTTCCGGCTCTCTGGGAAGTGAGGGTGAGGAGGCGTCTGGAGAGGAGAGCTCACCTGGCCTCCTTGTTTTCTGATCATTGCTTGGAAGGGTTTGGTCCCCTGGCTGTCAAGCGGGCTCCATCTTCTGCTTTTCCCTCCGCCCGCCCCGAGCCCTTGCTAATCTTTGACTTCAGCTTTGATGAGGGCTGAGGTTGGGGCTGGGGGAACTGGAGGCCTGGCTCCTGTGGGTGCTGCCTTGGGAAGCCTGGGCAGCTGGGGCTGCCAGACTGAAAGGGTGTAGGCACCAGCTGCGGAAGTGGAAAGGTGGGAGGGGCCGGGCTGTTGGCTTTTCCAGAAAGCACAGACACTTCCTGTTCTGGGTAAGGGGGATGTTCTGCGTGGTGGCTGCAGGGACCAGCCCTGGTTGAGGAAGGGGCAGGTGTATCTAGCTTTTGAAAAGGCTGAGCAGCCTGTGAAGGCTCCCAAAAAGGCTGGCGTTCAGCTCAGTTCAGCATACTTATTAGGTGTCTAGCTCTGTAGGCCAGGACTTGTGTTAAGTACTAGAACCATGGAGATAAAACAAGTACTTGCAGTTCTTACTGAGCGGATGAAGAAGCAGATCAACCCCATGTTTTCGGGTCTGAGGACTTCCCAGGTCTCCCCTCACCTACTGGCTCCGCGGGGCTCCCACCCTCTCCTGGCTGCGCGTGCCCTGCTCAGCATCCGCCGTCCTGTGTGATGCACACACACATGTAACCCTTGCCATTTCCCCTCTCACCTGGCCATCCTCTTGGGATGCTCTTAGGCCAGGGCTTTGTTCTGGAGAGAGTCTAAGTGGAATTGTCAGCTGAAGAAGAAGCAGAACGTGCTAATCACATTACTCCCTGAGAGGTCCCTCACACACACTCAGCCCGCTCTCTCCAGCCCCGCCTGCCCCTGGTATCTTTGCTCCTGCCGGGGGCTGGGGGATACTCTTGAGCAGGAGAGCAGGACATGGTAGGTAGATCTGAAAGACTTGCTGCAGGAAGTCTGGACTCCGTGTTGGATCACAGGGGTGTGAGCTGGAATCCTGACTCCGTCACCTATAAGCTATATGATGAATTTTTTTGAGTGTCAATTTACCTCATTAAGAAAATGGGGGTTTCTGAACCAAATGGTTCAGAAAGGGAATTGATATTTTTGAGTGTCAATTTCCCTTATTAAGAAATTAGGGGCTTCTGAACCAACAACATTCTGTTCAGCAATTATTCTTCAATTAAAACATTAATTTAAAATTAAAAAAAAGAAAATGGAGGTAATAGTACCTTCATGGTTCCTAAACTTTGCTGCATTTTGGAGTCACCTGGGGATCTTTGTCGTCGTTTAGTGACTACGTCATATCTAACTCTTGCGACCCCATGGATTGTAGCCCGCCAGGCTCCTCTGTCCATGGGATTTCCCAGGCGAGAATACTGTTTCCTTCTCTAGAGGGTCTTCCTGACCCAGGGATCAAACCTGTGTCTCTGGCATCTCAGGTGGATTTTTGCCACTGACCACCAGGGAAACCCTTGGGGATCTTTAAATAATGCTATATGCTTTGCCGCTCAGTCGTGTCTGACTCTTAGTGACCCCATGGACTGTAGCTCACCATATCTGATTTCCAGCTTTTGACCTTCTGATTTTGTTGGTTTGGGGTGTCACCAACTACTGCTTTTGAAAATCAGTAGTTTCAAAAACTCCCCAGTTGATACTGGGCTGCAAAGTTGGAAACCACTCCTCGTAGAGAGGAGGATTAAAAGAGGTGATGAAAACACATGGGAAAGACTTGATAAATGGAGGTGATTATTTTTTAATTCCATCTCCTGCCTCTTACTCCATTTACCGTGGGATCTAAGGGAGAAGGAGGGTTCTCATTTCTACTCCATACTGAGTCTACCCTGAGCGCTGGCCCTGCATGGCTGGCAGTGGCCCTTGGTTACTAGAAAAGCCCGTCCCTTCCCCCCGTCACTGTCTCTGCAGCCCTGGGGCAGACCCCTGTCTCCCCGACAGTCTCCAGGCAGTTCGTGATCAGACTAGGATGCCTGAGAGGGGATCCAGAAGGAGCTGGGGGTTGATAGTACTTGACCCGGCCTCCATGAACCTCCCTGGTGACTTAGGGGATGGAAAGGCTGGTCCCCACACAGGCCTCTGGGAGACAGAGGCCCAGGAAGCTGGCATGTGGGACACTTAAATCTGAATGTGGTGGTCTGCTGTGGGTGGGGGTGGGCTCAGGGGAGGGTGTTGGTGGGGACAGGGTCGGGGAGAGGCCTCTTCCTCGATCCCCTGACTCTGCCCCTGGGCACATTTGGAGGCTCAGCAGACCTGAGGTGGAGGCTGTGAAGGAAGACACATTTCCCTGGATTCCTCAGCTATTCTGACAGGAAGTTGTGCATCACCGGGGCTGACAGGAAGGAAATGGCTCTGCTATTTGGAGAGAAATAGAGAATTCTGACTGGGGCTGAGGAAAAAGGTGTTTGCTTGTAGAAGCCGTTTTTGTTCCAATATAGGAACTATTTTCTCCCCTCAGGCGATGGCTCCCTGTTTATTTTCCTCTAAATGACAAAGATTGAGTTTAGCTAATGAGAAGCTGAGACAGGGAAGTGAGAAGGGGTCCTGTGAAATTTCAGGAGGTGGCGAGCCTTCGCAGGACGTGCGCCCTTCTGCTTTTAATCAGCGTTTCTTACCCGGCTTCCTGCTTCGGAGCTGCAAGGCAACCAAGCGTTTTGTGATCACACACACACACCACTCTCTCCTCCATCCACAAACCGTACCTTGGCACACGGCTTTGATTTCTATTTCTTTTTACCACCCACAAAAAACACAGTGAGTCTTTTAATAGCACACGGCCTTTTGGATCGCTAACCAATCGGTCGCCAAATCTGTCCAAAGTGCGCTCAGAATAGACGCTTTTAATAAAAGAGATTCTCTTTAAGCCAGGGTAAACCTGTGAAATTTGTACATTTCTTTGAGAGCATCTCTACAAATTTTACAATATTGAAATTGCCACCCTGCGACCTTTTGGAAAGTACTAGATAAATTACAAGAGACAAATAGACCAGAAGAAGAAGTACAATTTCCAGCGCCTTGCCTACCAGGTTCCCAGGTGGAGTCTTAGAAATCCCTGGCTCCCTGGGCACCCTTCCCTCTGGCTTGTGGTGGCCTCTGCCTGCCCGCCTCTCTCCCTGCCCACCTGGATGTCCTTGGAGACATTTGCAGCTATTAAGGCAGCTCTGGTATGTGGCTCCCAGTACCTTGTCCCATCTGTGTTTGCCTTTGCGCTCCACCATTCAAAATGCTTCCACTGGTGACCAGAGCCCCCTGAGATGCTCTTTGGGAGACTCGGGGCTGCTTTGAAAGGCTCAGATGTTCTCCTGGCTGGGTGTGCCCCAGCCACATGGGAGGTGAGAACCGGGCTGCTGTTCAAGCCTGGCCACCCTCCCTGTGGAGCAGTCTCTGTGTCCGGCTCAGCCCTGGGGTCACCTGAGTGTGGACTGTCCACTCTGTGGATTTCCCTGCCCCTGGCCCCAGTTCAGGTCCCCACTGTCATCTCTCCACATTGGGCACCTTCCTTCCCTACCAGTTGGTGGTGCTCAGGAGATGTAAACCAGGTGTAGTATGCCGTTCATGCTCTGGGTAGGGACAATAGAATTTGGGAGGCAAATGGTTTATCAAGCCACATCACTTAGAGCCCCTGAGGGGTCTTCTGGGGACTCACTGCTCCTTTGGGCTCTGGGATCCATTCCATCTGCAGGGCAGGTACCCAGAGATTTGCAGCCAGGATGGGGGCGGTGCCACACAGCTGGGTCCTGCTGCCAGGGGCTGCTAATTGCATAGTCCTTGACGGCAGTGGCCGTGTGTTGACGTGCTCAGTTCATGGATAAGTGAACTCAGCAACCGGGCAGTTGCTTTGCCATCGCTCTTCAGTGACTTTTGTTCGCATCAGCTGGAAGCATCACTTGGGGCCCCTGGATCTCAGCGGCTGTGTTCCCCACAGAGATACAATCTCACATGACTTTTGGTTGTGGTGAGACCCCACCACCCTCCCACATGGGGAGAAAGGGAGATCAGAGAGAAAGCTGGGGGTTAATGAGTATTCTGAGTGCGGCTGGCCCTTCTGGAAGTTAAGTAGCTTCACAAGGAGCATAAACAAGGCGCTGTCAATGCTGCCCAGGGGTTCACTCACGCCTTAATTTGATAGTTAATTCTGCAAACATTAATGGAGCTTTTCTCACATACTGGGCACTATGCTAGGTGCTGGGGGTCGGGGAGAAACTAGAGGATGAAAAAGACTTGGTTCCCACTCACAGCGCTCACAGCCTGGTAAGCAGATACTTAGTGCACTTAGATTGTCTCCCAGAGAGGCCTGATGTCCAGCAGAGAACACAGAAGAGGCGGTGGCTCAGGAGAGTGGGGCAGTGAGTGGGAGTAGTGAGCGCGCCCTTGGGTCTGGGTTGACGAGGAATGAGACAGGCTGAGAGAGGAAGAGTCACTCCTGGTCCAGGAAGCGTGTGCAAAGGCCCAGAGATGTGAGAGTGCAGAACATTTTGAAGTGTAACTCGAGATTCAGTGTGGCTGGTGTCTCTGGTGTGATGGGACGGAGAGGTAGGCAATGATCAGATAGTCCAGGTGCCTTGCTTAAGGGGTTCATCTCTATCCTAGAGCCTGTGGGGAGCCACAGAAGGGATTTAGGCAGACGTGTGTCCCAGTTTGTGTGTTTTTAAAAAATGTCCTTCTTTTAAAAAAATTTTTATTATTGAAGTATAGTTGATGTATAATGTTATGTAAGTTACAGGTGTGCAATAGAGTGATTCACAATTTTTAAAGGTTATGCCTCAGTTATAGTTATTATAACTATTGGCTATATCCTCCACTTTGTACAATGTATCTTTGTAGCTTATTTTATACATAGCAGCTTGTAACTTAATCCTCTTTCCCCATACTGCCCTTCCCTTTTCCCTCTCTCCACTGGTTACCACTAGTTTGTTCTCTATATTTGTGAATCTGCTTCTTTTATGCTGTATTCACTAGTTGTACTTTTTTAGATTCCACATGTAAGTGATATTATACAGTACTTGTTTTTTTCTGTCTGACTGATTTCACTGAGCATAATATCCTCCAAGTCCATCCATATTGCTGCAGATGGTGAAGTCTCACTTTTTTATGGCTGAGTAGTTGGAGAAGGCAATGGCACCCCACTCCAGTTCTCTTGCCTGGAGAACCCCATAGACGGAGGAGCCTGGTGGGCTGCAGTCCATGGGGTCACTAGGAGTCGGACACAACTGAGTGACTTCACTTTGACTTTTCATTTTCATGCATTGCAGAAGGAAAAGGCAACCCACTCCAGTGTTCTTGCCTGGAGAATCCCAGGGACAAGGGAGCCTGGTGGGCTGCTGTCTATAGGGTCGCACAGAGTCAGACACGACTGAAGCGACTTAGCAGTAGCAGCAGCAGAGCATTCCATTATATATTTGTACCACATGTTCTTTATCCATTCATCTGATGATGGACACTTAGGTTGCTACCATATCTTGGCTATTGTAAATAATGCTGCTGTGAACATTGGTTGCATGTGTCTTTCTGAATTAGTGTTTTTTTCAGACATACGCTCAGGAGTGGAGTTGCTGGGTCATATAGTAGTTCTATTTTTAGTTTTTTAACAAAACTTCTTCATACTGTTCTTCACAGTGGCTGTACCAATTCACTTTCCTGCCAACAGTGTACAGAGTTTCCCTTTTCTCCACATCCTCACCAACATTTGTTATTTGCAGACCTTCTGCCATTCTGACAAGTATGAGGTGAAAATCTCATTGTGGTTTTGATTTGCTTTTCCCTGATGATTAGGGATGTCGGGCATCTTTTCATGTATCTGTTGGCCATCTGCATTTCCTCTTTGGAAAAACGTCTACTCAGTTCTGCCCATTTTTTGATAGAATTGTTTTTTTGATGTTAAGTTGTATGAACTGTTTCTATATGTTGTATTTTAACTCTTTATCAGTCATATCATTTGAAATATTTTCTCCCATTCAGCACAATTTGTGTTTTATATTAACTGCTGTGGAATCTATATGGTGTAGCAAAAGGAGCCCTGGAGTAGGGAGTCTAGGGAGCTAAACTCTAGTTCTCGACCTAGCAGCTGATTGACCTCAGCCAGGTCTGGCCTCAGTGTTCTGGTTTGTAAGATATTGTTGTTGTTCAGTCACTCAGTCGTGTCTGACTCTTTGTGACCCCATGGACTGCAGCACACCAGGCTTCCCTGTCCTGCACTATCTCCCGGAGCTTGCTCAAACTCGTGTCCGTTGAGTTGGTGATGCCATCCAGCCATCTCATCCTCTGTCGCCACCTTCTCCTCCTGCCCTCCATCTTTCCCAACATCAGGGTCTTTTCCAGTGAGTCAGCTCTTCACATCAAGAGAAGACGCCAAGACCTGTCTGAACCCTGACGTTCTCTGCACCCAAGACCTTGTCTCGTTTTGGTGCTCGGACCTTCTGTTCTGGGCTTGTCCATCCAGCTCTGGCCGCCTGACCCATGTCTCCTGGCTGTCCCACCATGCTCAGCAGCTGGTGGCAGCTGGAGGGAGAGGGGCGAGTTCTTCAGGAAGAACATGTCCTCCTGACCCCCAGAGCTCACTGGCCGCCTGGCCTTTTCCACCCCTGCAGGAGCAGCTTCTCTCCCCCCGCCCTAGCCCACCTGGCTCCCCATGGCTCACAGTCCTGGGCCCAGCTGGGTTTCCTCAATGAAGCAATTCATTCCCCTGGGCCTAACCATCCCCCCTCCTCCCTCCTAACCTTCCCCTCCCGCCCCCCACCTCCCGCCGCCCGTCCACCTGGCCCTAAGTGACAAGAGGCAGCTGATTCAGAGTCCCCGCCCGGAAGCCAGGACATCTGCGTGGAGAGATGTCAGTGCCTTTGGCCTGTGTAATCTTTTCCCTTTGCTCTGACGGAGGTTTTAAAAGCTTAGCAAGTCATCAACCTCAGTGGTTGTCTGGGAGCACCAGCATTCGATCTTCCTGGCTAGGGACCCCTGAGCCACTTCTGCGCTGGAAAGACAGGTTTTCCTCACAAGCATCATTTGTTCCACTACGTTTGCAGGGTTATTACTCCTGGTCCTAGAACTTCTCCAGGGTGAGGAGCTGGGAGAAGAGCTTGGCTGGGGCTTCTGTTTTCTTAGGTCTCTGATCACAGCTGTTACATTTAAAGGTTTAAGCCATGGGTTCTAAACAAATAAATATCTGTTTAGTTAGTGGAATGAGGAAATTAAAAGTGAGTCAGATTCCATCCCCCCGCCCCCCATTTCTAAGTGCTATTTACTACCTGAATGATCAGACCTGCAATGGCATCATTTTGCTTGATTCTGCTAGGGAATTTGACATGGTCTTTCATTCATTCTATTCATTCATTCACTCATTTGAGTATTTATTGAGCATCCATTACTATGTGCCAGGCCCTGTGTGAAGTAATGAGGACAGAGAGACAAATAGGACCCAGGCCCTGCCATGAAGCAGCCCAGAGTCTGGAGTGACCATTCAGTGAGAGCCTGGGGGCTCCAGCACAGTGAGTTCCATGCAGACCTAGAACTCTAGCCGACAGTCTTAAACCCTGTTTCTGGAAAACAGGGAAATAGAAATAGTGCAAGAGGAAAGAAATGTGAGTGAGGAGAGTGAGATGAGGGCAGAAGAAATAGAGAGATGGAAGAAAGGAAGCAGCAAACTTTCCCATGAGAGATGCTGCAGACAGCCCTCCAGTTCCTTGAGGCAGCTCATGGCCATGGGCAGCAAGAACCCAGCAAGGGGGAACCGCTCCCACCCCGCCCCCTCTCAGCTCAGCGCTGGCAAGCTGGGTCACAGGCAGGGATTTCCAGCTTGGGGCCTCAGTTCCCCTATCTGTAAAATGGGGCTTTGCACTGGGGTGGGGGGGTCTTAGAGATCATTGAACTAGCATGCTGTAACCAGTGCAGGGCAGAGTAGATTCCGGCAGGAGCCCAAATACACACCCTGGAAGTAGAAGGCAGTGTTTGTCTGGCTTCTCCCATCTCAACACTGAGATGCCCTTAGGTGTCTGAGGCCTGTGGGCGTCCTGCCATTCCCGTACTAGCAAGAGGTATCTTCCAGCAACTCCACCCGCTGCCTAGTGGAAGAAGGAAGGTTCTGGGTCTCCGTGTTTGGATATTTTTCTGATGTGGACATTTTTTTCTTGGCATTTCTTTTTCTTTCTGATGGTAAGGTCACTTGAATTGCTTCAGGTACAGTGTGAGTCTGCAGAGTGGGCCTGCAGCATGTGACTCGTTGGACAGGCTTCTTGGCAGGCCTGCTCCAGCTGCCTGCAGAGGCTGTCCCGAACGCCTCAGCATGAGGCCAGGTCAGACTACTGAAGCCCAGGGGTCACATTCTGGAGGGCTCCAGTGCAGGTCACGCTCATTGATTGCTAAACAAAACAATGTTTTGGCAACACAAGGTTATTAGTAGGAGAATTGGGCTTCCTAGCTGGGTGACCTTGGGTAATTGCTTAAATACTCTGAGCCTCAGTTTTCCCATCTGTGAGATGGGAGTAACTGTCCGTATCTCCCGGAGATCCAATAGGAAACTGCAAGAACGTGCTTTGTAAATGGAGAAGCCCTAAACTGACACCCATGACACTATGATTCAATAGCAAATATATTCTGATATTCAGCCTTCTCCATGGTTGTAGCCTCTTCTGTGCTGGTAATTCAAGCCACAGAGGGTTAAGGCAGCTAGGCACATGATTGAGATTGGCCATAATTGATAGAATAGACCTGAAAGGAGTGACATATAATTGCAATTAATCCATGCACTGTGACACTGACACTGCCCTGCTGAAAACTATCTACGAATAATTGCTTTGATCTAGAAAAATGATGCCTGTCTATGAGCCTGGGAGCAGGGACCCTGGCCAAGGGTCTGCTAACAGCAGCACTGAGCCCAACCGCTGCCACTGGACAAGGTGGGTGGGGGAGCTGGGAGACATGGAAGCAGGACGGCAGGGAGGGGCCCCCAATTCTCTGAGACCCTGTGGCAGCAAGTGCTACGTATGTAATCGTGCGATTCACTAAATAGGGATGTTTTTGAGAGCAAGACATTAATAATTGCTATTCCTATCCATAACTATTCCAGACAATAGGCATAAACCGGCCTCCCCAGAGAAAACCTGCATATATATGGCCCCTGTGCGTGCAGACAGTTTCAAGCTTCGGGGAACTCTTAGGTGGCAGAGCATTTCCACAATCACGATTTGGTCTTCACAATAACTGTGGAAGGAAGAAAGGATTTTTTACTCATTTGATGGATATCAAAGATAGAATGAACGCACTTGAATATTCTTGCCTGGAAAATCCCACGGACAGAGGTGCCTGGTGGACGGACAGAGGTGCCTGGTTCATGGGGTCGCAGAGAGTTGGACATGACTGTGAGTGAGCACAAAGATAGTGCTGGAGCTAAAGCAGTCCAGTTGGGATCTTTGGCCTGGCCTGCCCGGTGGCTGAGCGCATGCGGGTAGAGGACAGCTGGCCAGGATCAGGAAGCTCTGGGGCTGGGGAGACACATGGTGCTCAGACGGAGAGACCTTGCAGCTTGGGCTTCAGAAGAGTAGAGTGACCACACCCATGGGGCGTGCAGGGCACTGATGCCAACAGGGACTTTGCTCAGGTCTTCTCCAGTCCTGAGCTCAGAATCAGAAGACTCCGCCCCTCACTAATCACACGATCTCAGATATTTGTGAGATCGCTGTGGACCCCAGTTTCCTCCTTTCTCAAATGGGGACAATAATTCCTTGTCATAAGGATTAAGTGAGACCCTGTATGAAAACGTGTGGCCTCGGAGACTGACATGCCATCGGTACTCAGTGAATCCTTGCGGAGTTAGAATCTGGAGAGAATTCCCAGCAGCAGTACCCTTTACAGCAGCAGTCCCCAACCTTTTCAGCACCAGGGACCAGTTTGACGGAAGACAGTTTCTTCCAGGGACCAGGGGTTGGGGGATGGTTTCGGGATGATTCAAGCACGTTACGTGTACTGTGCACTTGACCTCTATTATTACATCAGCTCCACCTCAGGTCATCAGGCAGTAGATCCTGGAGGTGGGGGACCCCTGCTTTAGGGCACCATCGGGATCCTTCTACCTTGAATCAGTTCTGACTTGGACCAGGTAGAGTGGATGTACTCCAGCCTTGAAATCAGGGCTGCTTCAAGCTTTTGCAGGGAGGAGGTAGATAAGAGAAGTACAGAGGGGAATTGAGAGCTTCCTGACTCCCCTAAGCTCTGACTATCTCCTGTATCCACTGTGTGGGGCGGGGGCTCATCCAGGGAAGCTTCAGGGCCTTGTGGTTCCCTGGAAGTTCTGAACACACAAGCAGCCCATGTTGGCTGGCTGCCTTGGCCATTTAGGCTCAAGGATAAGCTTGCTCGGACATGAGTAGGAGTTACGGCTCCTAGGGTGCCCTGTTGCTGGAATTGATGGCAGCTCAGAGCCAAAGGTAGGCAGGTTGGCAACAGTTTGGTGCCGGTGAGCTAGTGAGTGTGATAAAAATGCCACATCCGGCCTATTAATAGCCCGTGTTTGGTCTCCACCACTTCTATCAACATCGTCCATCACATCCAAACAATTGAAAAGCCTGTGCCAAGCGCCTAGGAGTTAACAACTCATGGCTGTGCTGAATTTCTGAAAAACAGTATTTCCACTTCTTATGCAGCTCTGAAATGCCAATTGTTCCATGCCAACTGGTTATTTTTCCAGACCATTTCCCTTTATTTATGTTTAAGCTTTTCGAGTTTTAAGCAAGAAGATAGAGAACCTGGACTAGGTGATTGTTATTTCTCCTGATTTGCCCTTGAATGAGCCATAGAAGAAATAAATGTCCCTTCCCCAAACATGAGCTGAGTATGTGCAGAGGGGTGGGAGAGGAATCAGAGAGGGGTCCCACCCCTTGCAGGGGTGTGTGGCTGATGGGCAAGCAGGATGGGGACGTGGCAAAAATACCAGCCCAGCCCTCAGAAGACTTAGGGCAAGATAAGCCTTTTCTGTTACCTGGTGTGGGGCCTTGACTGGGGACAGAGCCCCTCGCTGGACCCCCATTTCCTTGCCTATAAAGTGGGGCAGTTAGACTAGACAGCTGAGGGGGCCCCTTCCCGCTGAGTCTGTGCGTTGAGTGGAGGACTTGCTGTCTCACGTTTATTGGCAAGAGCTTGGGTGTGGAAGTGGAAGGAGGATGACGCTGTCCTTGGGCTGCTGCTCCGGGAAGCCTGGAAATGTGGCAGGGGAAACACGGGACAAGGCTGCTCCTTATCCGGGAAGCTCCAGCCTTCAGCGATGTCTGTGCAGCCTGCCAGGCGGTTGTTTTTCTCACCATATGTGATTTCTGGGCATCTTAAAAATTTCACTTGGCCCAAACATTGCCAGGCTCAGGGGTTGACTATGCCGCGTGTGGGGATGGAAGTGGGCTTGCATCTGGGTACCAGGCTGGGAGTGGGCAGAGAATTGTGCTGCGGAAGCCTCTGATGAAGTTGGAAGGTGTCGGTGGGATCATGGTGTTGCTTCTGCTACTGCAGCAGCCTCTGGTTGCAGACAGAGGCAGGGGCTGAAGGGTGAAAAGAAGGAAGAGAACTGTCGGGGGTGATGAGGCTGAAAGATGAGGGTTGGGGTAGTCTGTGGCTGCAGGTGGTAGGAATTCTTATTTTAAAGACTACCCATCTGAAGAGGCGCTAACCCAGCTCATTGGGTAAACTGGTTGACCACAGCTCTTGCAGAGGCTCCAGGGGTCTGGTGCATGTCCTGGGGCTGGATGGGGAGAGAGAAGCCCAGGCCTGGGTCAGACCTGGCCTGGTCTGGTTTGGTTCTTGCTGGGAACCCAGTATGTACTCACAAACTTCTGCAGAGCAAAGTGATTCCTGTTGTTTTCTTGGTTTGGGGGCCACATAGGTTTTAATAAGAGGGGAAAAAAATTACTTCAAAGCAAGCCATCCAGAAAGCAGTTGTCTCCAACATTCTAGAACATTAAGAAAAGGGGTCTCCTGCCACCTGGAGGAACTGTGGGGATGATGGTCTCGGTGAGGGCGGCACTGGATACTTGCAAGGAGAAGCCCTCTCACAGTGATGGCAAACCAAGCAGGCTTCTGGTAGGGCTCTGCCACGGCTGCGGGAGTGAAGTGGTTGAAGTGGTTCTCTATAGTGGGGGACTCCCAGCTGCCAGGATGCATGTTGGGACTAGGACAAGAGGCCTTCGGTGTGTGCTTCTCCCGAGATGAAGGCGGGGATCGGGGCCTTCAGAATGAGATGCGTAGTGACAGGTGTGCGTTCATCAAAGCTGGAGAAGGTTGTATGGGGCTTTGTGACACCATAAGAGTGACGTAATTGCTGACTGGCCAAGGGCACTCAGATTCCACAAGCAGAGGAGGATGAAAGGTAATCAGGAGCAGATTGTTTATGGGAGAAGGAAATAAAGTGGCTAGGTGAGAGGTTTGGAGGTGACTTCCAGGGTAGGAATCTAGGCTTTTGGAAGACAGATAAGTTTAGAGCTCTTATATCTTCAGAGATGGGGGAGGGTGGCAGGGATAGCTACCTTGTGAGCCTAAGCCTGGGAGTCCCCAAACCAGCTTCTAAGCTTTCCTTCAACACAGGCTGGTGTTTGATAGGGGCTGAGCTGACCTCACTGGGCCTCAGTGTCCTCATGTAAAATGAAGGTGGGGACAAGTTGATTTCCAGGGGTGCCTCCAGGTCTGGTACTTGTATTTTTATTGGTATTTGCCTTGGGGAGGGGCTCGCTTATTGAGGACTTTTGCATAGGCACAGATGATACCAAGATCAGAGTGAGGCTTTACAGAGGCATTTGTTTGTTTAGCTTTACTGGGGGCTAAGAACCTGAGAAAGCTGAAGCCAGGTCTGTGAAAAGGTCAGAGCCTTTCCGACAGAATAGGCTGCCTTGATAGGAAGTGAGTTCCCCATTCCTGGAGGTAATCAAGCAGAGACTGAATGACTATATGCCAGGAATCTTACAGAGATTCACGAGCTGTTTAGGAGAGTCATGAGCCATTTAACTAGATGGCTTTTACATTTCCTTTTAACTCCAAGGAATGCCATTGCTTATGCATATGATTGTTCAACAGCATTTCCTCAAGACAGTGATGGCAGCCCCAGCCTTCTGGGCTTCTTTCTTGTGCCCCTAGAGGAGCAGTTCTCATCTCCGGCCTGCACATTTGAATCACTGAAATGTTCTTGGAAATATCAGTGTCCAGGCCTCACCTGCAGAGATTTGATTTAACTGTTCTGGGGTGGAGATCAAGGTCCCTCCATGCTGTTGGTGCCTGGTGGGCACCCTTCCCCCCTGCTTTCTCCCTGATGGGAGGAGGAGACTCAATGCCACCCCCTACTCCTGGTTTCATTCTGCCTTGGTATTGAACTCAAAAGTCTAACCTTTCGACATTCATTCACCCAACAAACTTTTGTAAAGTGCTTACTTCCTGTTGGAAGTCCTAATGGGTCCGTTCTTGACTACTTCAGGAGCAACCAGCCGCAGACTGCCCTAAGAGAGACCTCATGATGTATATTCAATGTCCCACGCTTAGCACAGGGCCTGGCACATGGCAAGTATGTAATAAAAATTTTGATTGAATTGCATGGAATCTTTGCCAATATTGTAAGTGGGGCAGGAAGATAAATTATAAGCAGGCACGCAGTAGCGAATTCACGATTGGCCAGTTCCCCTCTGCTCAGACCTTGTAAAGGAAACCATCTCCTTAATTGGAATTATGTTTGTGGCCCTAGGGATGACCCATCTGACTTGATATTTTGGTAGTGTGGTCTTCCAAATGACCTTTTTGTCCTCTCTCGGGGCATTGCACGGCAGGAGAGCCGAGGCTGGTTTCCTCTTAATTGGTGTCCCGGTCATTGTGCTGGCTTCAGTAACCATTACCAAACCACCGTCTGCTCAGACCCGATGCCCTTGTATTAGCGGCACCGTGTCCCTCAGCCATTGGGTTTCATTTCCTTCTGGGAGTGACAGCTTGGAGGGCCGCAGAGAAATGCCCCAGGCCAACCTGACTTCATGAGTTTTATTTTGAGACCTTTGGGGTCCTTCTTTGCACAAGTGTTTTCTACCTGACCTCCCCACTGCAGGCTTGGTCTGGGCTGCACTTACAATGATGATGCAGACCCGCAGACCTGACCTCAGGTTGCTCATACTCTGTCATGGTAGTAAGTGACCGAGGTTTAATGGTGACATGACTGGGGCCTCCTCAGAGAGCCATGAGGTGGGGGATTAGTCCCCCCTGGGAAGGCTGGGCTGGAAAGCGTGATGTTCTGATGATGGGTGGGCACCCTATATGTCATAAGACTGGGTGGAGAGAGCCCAGAACCTGAGGTCTGGCTTCTGCCTGGGTTAGAATCTGATCTCCACTTCATCCTCACTTGGGGATGGTGAGCAAGCCACAGAGCCTCCCTGGGATTGTCCTGAGATCTAAAGCCATCATACCAGTGCCTGGCCATGCTAAGCACACAGCAGATGCTGGCTGTTATTTTATCTTTTTATATGTAAATAGTTAATTACAGAATGATGTTCAATTGTATGGAGATACCAGTTTGTTTATGCATCTCTGATTGATAGACATCTGAAATGTTCTCTGATTGATAGACATTTGAAATGTTCCAGTTTGGGGCCATTATGCTTTTTATTTATTTGTGTTTCGGCTGTTCTGTCGGGCATATGGGACCCTGATCAAGAATCGAACCTGTGCCCCCTGCAGTGGAAGCATGGTCTTAACCCCTGGACCACCAGGGAAATCCTATGGCTGTTATTTTGATTGTTTATTAGTTGTCATGTATTTGGAAGCTCAGGATGGAAGTGTCTACCTGCTTGACACATTTCAAAATTTTCCCCCCTTCCTTCAAATATTTAAGTTTCGACTAATACTTATTGACCTACTGTGTGTAGGACAATGCCCGAGGCACCAGGATGTAGAAGTGGACAAATGAGATTGAAAAATACTGCCCTTCCGGGGCTTCCTTCTCAGTGGTGAGCGACAGCCCCTGGGGCCTGGTAAAGGCACACGCGCACCTCCGCAGAGGGCTCAGGAAGGTGGGAAGGTGCCTGCAGCTTGGTCTCCGCTACCCAGGCTGATGCCTAGCCCTGGTGGGCATCCAGCGGGAGACGGTCTCTTGCTCTCCTCATCTGCACAGAGAGCCTGCATGCTCAGAAGAAAGCATCTTTGGGGAGAAGGCACTCTCTGAAGCCTCCTTTGGTCTCTGGTTACTCTGTAAGCCTCAGCTCACATTCAGGATGTAAGGAGCCACTTGTACGTCTTCTCTCTCAGCATTGGCCTTCTGCCCATTTCTTCCAGGCCCTATGCACCTGCCCTTCATCTGCCAGGTTGGATTCAGGCTCAGCAGCCTGGGGGTGAATGGGGTTTTGCAAGTACCCAGCACAGGGCCTGGGCATAGTTTAGTGCTCAATAAATATTTATACTGTGAATGGATGAGTGTATGAATGTTTGCCCCACTGCAGACCACCAAAGCTGTCTTTCTGAAATGTCTGGGGGGCATCTTTGTATATTGTTGCAAACCTCAAATGCTGATGATATTAGAGGGGAATTCTGCAGCCCCTCCCTGACCCACAACTGAGACACAGCTGACTTTCCCCGCATTGACGTCTGTATAGCGAGAGAAATGGTGCTTGGCTACAAGAAAATGTGAGCTTTTCTTTCTGTGAAGAAAGAATGAGTTTTTTCATATGCATTATTTTACTGTATTCTCCAATACTAATGAGAGTTGATCCTGTTAGATCTGGTTTGCAGAGAAGGAAACAGAGGTGCAGAGAGGTTAAGTGACTGGTCCAGTGGCCCATAGCTAGTGAGCAGCAGAGATATGACTTGAATTCTGGCTTTTTGCTTTCAAATTCCATGTTATTTAGAAAAAGACAATGGTAATTTTCTTTGTTAGCCATCTTGTTCTATTTGAAGAGAAGTTGGCATGAGTGAGTTTTGTTGCTGACTGTTTCACAGTCACAATTTTATCATGTATAGAAATGCTTGAGAAAAGGGGAAGAAAGGAAAAACTGTTGGGAGTGTCCCTGTGACCTGTGTATGTTTCACGGCCAGTGTATGGCCAGTGCCATCAGCCAGTCGTCTTCAGGGACTATTTGGTCCAAGAGTCTCATTTTACTGGGGAGTATTGAGGTCTAGAAGAGTGATGCAGCCTGTCCAAAGCCAGGCATTTATCACGGAGGTAGCTGAGACCTCCTGGGTCCTCTGATGGCAAGCCCAGGGCCCAGCTCAAGACTTCTTGGTTATGAGACACCCTGGGTTCTTGACACTTCTCTCTTCTCAGGCTTGTCAGAGACCCAAGTGCCCTCCGAGGCTCCCAGGGTCCACCTCCCATACCACCATGCATCTTTGCCTGTTTTCCTTATTCTAAAATTATACAGCCAAGGATGCAGAGTGTCTGAGTAATTCCACTCTGGGCCATGAGTGACCAAAATCAGATTCTGGTGGGATCCAGGCTGGGCAGTTACTCTGCAGATGCCAGGAAGAGCCAGGGATGTATTTAAATCAGGCAGCTTAACCCGGGATGATGAGCCTGAGCTAAGAGATGAGCATCAGAGTGAAAGGTGATGAGGGTGAATGAAAATAAGAGATCATGAGAAAGAGGCAGGATAAGAGCAGAGGAAGGAGGAAGTCAGGGGCTTGATTCTGGTAAGAAAGCACCAGGTTGAGGAAAGAAGCCGAGTCTCAGCAGAGAACATCAACCGAGAATACAGTCTTCCCGGCCAGTGGATGAGGGGCTGGATTTTAATTTGCATAGCATTAATTAGCAAGAGTGTCCAATTAGGACAACCATTATAGAGCCACAGTATTAAGCTGATGCTGAAATGTCAATCAGTTTTGGAGCCTCTCCATGAAATTGAAGGAAAAGTTGACCTTATTAAGCAGAAAAGAATTCGAAATCAATTATTTCCCAAATCGAATGCATAAAACATAGATCTTAATTCAGGAGATACAGACTTTAGATGGTATCACCTCTTCCCCTTTGAGGATTCCAGCCAGTGACAGAGATCATGAATGGGGCTCGTATGTACACATGCATACTCATTCTTGGGGGAAGGCACCTCCCCATTTTTTACCTGATATGTTTCACTTGTTTTCAGTGCCCCTCTAGGACTCTGCTTGCAAGTATGGTTTTCTGTTATTTTCAAATGTTCCAACAATAAAACACATTTAGGACTTCAAAGTCTCTGGGAAGGTCTACCATAATCATTACAATTCTGGCTTGTCTTTGGAAGTTACAAGGCAGGTGGGGAGAGCAGTTTATACGGCTGGCTCAGAAGCCAGAAACACACTCCATCACACTCCACACAGCCTCAGGGGAGGAAGGGCTGGAGCGGTTCTGAGAAGGCTCACTGCAGAAACTGGAGGCTAGAAAAGTCTGACCAGCAGGGCAGGGGGGATGTTGATGTATGGGCAGAGCACGGGACCTGAAAGCAGATTATCTGGAATAAGTCCTGCCTCCATTTTTTGGCCACATCCTTGTATAAATTAGGTGACTTCTCAAAGTCTCAGTTTCCTCCTCTGTAAAAGGGGGTTGACGATGCTCACCTTGCATGGCAGGCCCCTAGAGCAGTGCTTTACAACAGATTGTTGTCATCAGTGAGAAGTCGTAGATCTGTGAAGGGCTGGTTCTTGTCTTGGAGCAGAACAGGGACCACATGATGCGGGCATCTTGTAGGAATGTGGTTCGCCCTCCTTCCCTGCTAGGAATCCCCTCTATAGCACCCCGATGGCTGTAGCCAGCCTCTGCTAGGATGACACAAACTCAGCACCTCACATGGGAGTCTAGTTCATTTTGAAGGCACAGGGCGGGGGGTGGGGGGGGGAGCATGGTATATAGAAAAATCTGATGTATAGCTAAAATCTGGGCTAGTTGTATGGCCTTGGAGAAGTCACATTGTCTCTATGACCTCAGTTTAAAAAACTTATTTATTTATATTTTTGGTTATGTTAGGTCTTTGTTGCTGCGTGTGGGATTTCTCTAGTGGTAGAGAGCAGAGTCTCCTCTTTGTTGCGATCCTGGGGCTTCTCATTGCCGTGGCCTCTACAATTGCAGAGCCTGGGCTCTAGGCATGTGGGCTTCAGTAGTTGTGGCGTATAGGCTCAGTAGTTGTGGCGCATGGGCTTAGTTGCTCCACGGCATGTAGAAGCTTCCTGCACCAGGAATCCAAACTATGTCCCCTGCATTGGCAGGCAGATTCATATCCATTGCACCATCAGGGAAGTCCGTCAGTTTTCTTTTTAATCAGTAAAATGGAGACATTATGACCTCATCTATAGGGTGAGGATGCAAAGTAATTTGTGTAGAAGGCATAGTCTGGGACCTGGTATGTAGTTGACACTTAATAAACATTAGGTCAAAATAAAAGCACTATTATTAAGAAGCTTCAAGAAGCACGCATTAAGTACCTGTTGTACTCAGAGCATCAGAGGTAATACAGTTGAGTACCCTGACACTTAATAGAATCATACTATTTATTTTCTCATTTTTACATTAAAAATAATTGGAAATATATATATAGTTTTGGGGTCCAGATTGATCACTTGGTATTGAATCATGAGCCTTTCCTGATGTCTTCAAATATTCTTTTTTTTTTTTTTTCTTCTTCTTCAAATATTCTTGACAGAAGTGGCTTTGAGTGACAACATAGTGTTCCATCACTGGCTAGACTCCCATTTGCTTACCCACTCTAATATTTGGGAGCATTTAGGAATAATGGCTTTGAAAAAACTCTCATCTGTTGAGATATGACTCGTAAGCATTCTTGTGTATTAAGGATTGTTACTCTATTGTTTAAAAGTTCTGAGTTGCAGGGGAGAAGGGTTGATCGGTTGGGGTGATCACAGGGCTTGTGTATGTATGTACACACACCTGTTCGGCTCCCCACTCACTGCCATCCAAGGGCCAAAGGGACTCATAGGGCTGGGAGGGAGTGCTGTGATCAACTCAACCCAGTCCCGCAGGCCCTCAAGCCCTACAGGTGCTTGGATTTGCTTCCAGAGTTATTTCGCTTCCGTGAGAGGAATCTTCCACATGCCCAGCATAAGCTGCCAGGCCTGAGCTACTGGAAGGGGGCCTTCTAGCTCCCTGTCCACGGACTTTGATTTAGTTTTTGGCCCCTTTTTTATCTCTTTATGGCGTGCGGCAGCTAGCCAGCCCTGATGGCTGCCATCATCCGAAGAACCATGTCAGTTTCAAGCTTAGTTGGAGATCAGACAGCAAAGAAAAGATAATTCAGCATTTTAACAAATAGAAAACATTTCTAGTCCAGCTGACTTCTTTGACATATTTTTGGCTATTAAAAATGGTTGACGGTTTATTTTTTATTGACATGTGCTTGAGACTGCAAGGAAATCTGTAAAGTAGCGAGCATTCCCGCTGATCGAGTACACATTCGTCTCCCCATGGGGCTGGAGCTGGCCAACAAGGTTTCACTGGCCAAAACCAAGAAGAGGGTGGAGTTGCCTTTTACGTAAAGGCTTTGAGTTTTAGAGCAAAAGGAAGAGGCTTGAAGGAGAGGAGACAGCATCTGGCCCCTTTCCCTTTATTTCTTCCTCTAAAAATGATGGAAATAGAGTTGGATTCTGATTTCAGTTCATTTCTGCCAAAAGAAATTAATTAGAGTTTGAAATACGCAGCTGGTCCCAAATCCTTCCCTGGGGAGGCGTGATGCTCCCCAGATGTCTTCAGACCCCTTTGAGAAGAAAGTGATGGTCATTTCTGGCTCGAAAGCATTATGATCTGTTCCCAGTTGATTTCTGAAGGGGAAGTGGCCTTATCCTCAAAGTCTGAGTGTCCCTGAATTCACCACCTGCTCTTCAGCCCCGCTAGGTCTTGTGGTTCGGATGGTGTTTCAGGCACCCAATAGTGCTTTCAAAGATCGGAACCTTCCCAAGGGCTGAAACTGTGTTCTGTTTTGTCCTGGGCCCTTAATTGGAGCAGCATAGTACTCCTCGAGACATTTCTGTGCGTGTGTGCCGAGTAAATGATTCCAGGCTGCTCTTCATTAAGTGTAGAACATACAAGAGGCTAAATGAAACGTGGCTTATAATTAGACCATCGTCTAGGAAGAGCAAAATGGACATCTTTCCCTGCAGCTGGATGGTCCTACATAGTATAGAAAGTTGGGTTCTGTATATAAGCCAGTTTGGAAGCTTCTGGTAGGCAGAGGATCTCTGTAAATATCCTGTAGTGTCTACCACACTGTTGGACACCTAGGAGATGCTCAAGAAATGAGAAGAGGTTGAAATCGTCATGAAAGAAAGAAAGAATGAGCTCCTGCATGGGTTCTCCCTTGGGTTCCCAGCACTAAGTGGGCACTAACTGTATCACACAGATGAAGGGTAGATTGGCAGACACCAGGGAGAGCTGCTCTCTTTCCATCTCAGCCTGCAAAGGGGATTGAGAGCACAAACTTGGGCATCTGGGAACCCTGGGCTCAAATCCAAGCCCTCCACTGATTCCGTGGCTGCCCCATATTGGATCCCTTGCCCTCTAATGCTGGAGATCTCAGGTACCCCTCCCTCTGTCTCCGAAAGCTTGCTTTCTTGGACAGTGATGTCTCCCCCCTCTCTACTGGAGGTTGCACATGGTGATTAATTATATCCCACCTTTGGGACCTGGAGGAGGAAATGGGGACTCACTCCAGTATTCTTGCCTGGAGAATCCCATGGACTGAGGAGCCTGGTGGGCTATATAGTCCATAGAGTTGCAAAGAATCGGACATGACTGAAGTGACTTAGCATGCACTCACGCACCTTTGAGACACCTTGCATTATTATCTTGGCATTTGGGTCTGTGTAAATGGACACTTCTCACATTTTTACTCTGTTTCCCACCGAAGAGCGGGCTGAGGACTTGCGGGCAGTGAGTCAGAGGCCTTGGCTTTGGGCCCTGGCCCGAGCCACTCACCCCTCTGAGCCTTCACCTGTGGTATCTATAAAGTTGGGTGAAAGGCCTGGGGCTGTCTTGAGAATGGCTGAGAACGAGGTATGAAACCACCTTGTAAACAGTAAGTTGCTTTGTAGACACCAGGCATTTTATGATTCTGGAGCACAGGGACTGTTTCTGGTGTGGCAGGCGTCTCTCAGGATGCATGGGGCTACAACACCATGCTTGGAAGTACTGCCGGCTCTCTGCTGCCTTTGTTCAGGGCTGTGTTCCCGCCTTCCTCCGGGACTGGGAGCCGCCTCTGCTCCCTGGCTTCCAAATGCCCAGGCGGTACCAGCCCTGCAGAGAAGGTGAGGGAAATGACGGTAGCCATCCCTCACAGGGCCGGGTACTGGGCTAGGCACCTTACATATTGTTAGTTGCTCAGTTGTGTCTGACTCTGCGACCCCATGGATTTGCAGCATGCCAGGCTTCCCTGTCTTTCACTGTCTCCTGGAGTTTGCTCGAGCTCATGTCCATTGAGTCGGTGATGCCATCCAACCATCTCATCCTCTGTCATCCCCTTCTCCTTCTGCCTTCAATCTTATAGACTGCCTTTATCTTTCACAGCAGCCCTGAGAGGTAGGTACTGCTATTATCCCCATCTGATGCCAGAAGCCACTGAGTGCAGAGATAGAGTGAGCGGCCTGAGATCACATGGCTAGTAAGTGGCTGTATCAGGGGTTGGATGCAGTGGGCTGGTCTGGAGCTCTTGCTGCTAACCATGTGGGTCCCGTAAGCGGCCCTGGGGCTGGAGGACTGCAGCAGAGGCCAAATGACCCACCCTGCCTCCCCCAGCCTCAGCTGAAGGGACCCTCAGGGCCCTTTTCCTGCCCAGGAACTTTGCTGTTCTGTGCTCGGCCCCCTTTCTTCTCCAGGGATTCCTCCATTGCCCTTGCTTCCTTCTGTGCCCTTGGCCTAAAATGGGAGAGCCACCACCAGGACATTCTCATTCATTCCTGAAAGAACTCTGCATTGTCAGGATGGAGGGGACCTTGGAATCCTTTGTTAAGAGGAAAGAAAGGCCGAAGCTGGCACAGTATTGATGCCCAAACCAGATAATAGCAGCACAGAAAAGAATTATGTTCATATGACTTATGAGTATGGAGGCAAAAATTCTAAACAACACATCAGCAAACTGGATCTAGCCATGTATAACAAACATAATACATCACGCCCAAGCAGGGTTCATCCCAGGAATGCAAATACGATTTAACCCTAGAAAACAGAGGCTCAGAGGCAGCTGCGGAGACTGAGCCAGCCCAGGGCCCAGCCCAAGGTGCTTTCGGGGATCTGGCTACCTTTGTGCTGTATTCTGCTCCTGGGAGGTGCTGGTGACAGTCTTTCCTTTGCTGTCGCTGCCCCTCACCCCTTAACGTAGCCTCAGAGTGAAATGTTCTGTCCTGGATCTTTTCTAATCCTCTCTTTCCGTTTCTTCTGCAGGATTCCATGTTTTCACTGGCCCTGAAATGCCTTATCAGTCTGTCTACCATCATCCTTTTGGGTTTGATCATCGCCTATCACACACGTGAAGTCCAGGTAGGTGCCCTTGCCCACATCGCTTCATGCAGGGCCGTTCCTCTCCCCCAGGCTGAGCCCACCCCTCGCCCCCTCAGGAACTAGTTGGGGGATCTCACCAGACAGTATCCGAGACTGTGGCTCTTCTCTTTCGTTTTGGGCCCTCATGGGAGAGGTAACATGACACTGCTCTGGGGCTTTAGAACCATGGTGATTATCCCAGAGGCAAACATGGCTTCATGTTTTGGGGACAGTCCTGCTCAGAGTCTTCATTTTGCACTGTTTTACTGTAGGACTGACTTTGCTCTTTCTATCTCTTGCTGGATCTTTTCTGAGTGTGAGCCACTGAATCTCCCAAGTGAAGCAGACCTTCCTCCTATGCCCTTGCATGCGTGTGCCTGCGTGCGCGCGCACACACACACACACACACACTGCACTAGATAATACTAGGAGTCTGATGGTGTGTTTACCACTTCCTGGACTGTGCCAGGAAGGAGTCGTTTTCTAGAAAGAATAGAATCTGCTGTGGTCGAGGAGGCCTCTGTTTCTTGCTGCCCAGGAGTCACTTGGCACCCAGAGAAATATTGGCCTGGCGTCTGGGGTGTACTCCAGTTTGGCCGCTATAAGGAGGATGGTTTGACCTGGGCTGGGAAGGGCAGGCAGGAGTGAGCAGGTCGGAGGCATCTTCTCCTGACAATGGGTCTCCTGCGTCACCTGGCCCTTGGGCTGACCTGCTGTGCTGGGGCCCTGGAGGGTTCTATGGTATCCAGATGTTTTTTCTCACTTGCATGCACATCTGAATATAACCCTGTTCTTTGGCTGGAAGAGCACAGATAGATCTACATCTGGGCAGCAGGCGAGAAATTGACAAAGACCAGAACTCAGAGTTGGGAAAGCTGGGGCTGAGACTCAGCCATGACCTCTTCTCACAGCAGGTCTCTGGCCAGCCCTGTGACCTCTCCGGACTGGAACGTGTGAACTTTTCTGTCTGGAACATGGGGCTTTTCATTCCACTGTTTACAGGTTGTTGTGAGGATGAATGGGTAATGTGAGAGGGCTCTGTGAACTGTAAAACACTTCAAATATCGTATCTCTTGTCACCCAGCATTTCTGGGCTGAGTGGCCGCACAGGCAGAGATGGGTGAGCATCTTCTGCTCCTGGGAGGGTGGTCTGCTCTCCCATTGCGTGCCGGGGGCCACTGCAGCCAGCCTGGGGGAGGGAGCCTTGGCTGCAGGCCACCTCGGCTCCACTCTGTTGATGACCAGAGGACACTCATTGAGAAGGTGGGGACTCTTTAGTCTCCGGAGGGGTCACAGGTGCAGGGACAGAGCTTGTGCTGTGAAGGCTAAGAGTCCCAGACACCACCAAGCATGTTCCTTTGTGGGGCCGACCTGGACAACATGGTGGGCTTTAACCCCAGGAAGGAGCCAGGAGTACAGGCAGGAGAAATGGGCAGGAATGGGAGACGGGACCGGGAGTCGCAGTCGGGGCTCCCAGCCAGGTTCACCCCACCCCAAACCAGCTGTGGGACCCAGGTGTTTCCTTAGTTCCTCTGAGCCCCTGCACCCTCATCGGGAGGCATCGTACTACACTATATCACCTTGATGAAAGTGAAGGAGGAGAGTGAAAAAGTTGGCTTAAAGCTCAACATTCAGAATACTAAGGTCATGGCATCTGTCCCATCACTTCATGGGAAATAGATGGGGAAACAGTGGAAACAGTATCAGACTTTATTTTTTTGGGCTCCAAAATCACTGCAGATGGTGATTGCAGCCATGAAATTAAAAGACGCTTACTCCTTGGAAGGAAAGTTATGACCAACCTAGATAGCATATTCAAAAGCAGAGACATTACTTTGCCAACAAAGGTCCGTCTAGTCAAGGCTATGGTTTTTCCAGTGGTCATGTATGGATGTGAGAGTTGGACTGTGAAGAAGGCTGAGCGCCGAAGAATTGATGCTTTTGAACTGTGGTGTTGGAGAAGATTCTTGAGAGTCCCTCGGACTGCAAGGAGATCCAACCAGTCCATTCTGAAGGAGATCAGTCCTGGGTGTTCATTGAAAGGACTGATGTTGAAGCTGAAACTCTAATACTTTGCGAACTCATGCGAAGTTCGCAACTCCAACTCATGCGAAGAGTTGACTCACTGGAAAAGACTCTGATGCTGGGAGGGATTGGGGGCAGGAGGAGAAGGGGACAACAGAGGATGAGATGGCTGGATGGCATCACCGACTCGATGGACATGGGTTTGGGTAGACTCCGGGAGTTGGTGATGGACAGGGAGGCCTGGCGTGGTGCGATTCATGGGGTCGCAAAGAATCGGACACGACTGAGCAACTGAACTGAATTGATACCACCTTGACCTGTGCAGAGGGGTCACACAGGCCAGAGAAAAAGGCAGAGTAGTGAAGCTCAGCTGTGATCCAGGCTTGGGGAAGAGGGAAAGGAGCTGGTCCAAGCCTGACGCCTGGGTCCACTCGGCTTGGCTGCTGCTATTTCTACTCCAGGCCTTGGAATTGGAAGAGCCAGGTGTCCCTTCTCTGATTCTTTTGGGGTCCTGCCCTGCTGGATCCCAGGGCTGGCAGCCTTAGCTCTCAGACCTGACCCCACCCAACTGCAGTTGTGACCTCGTTCTTTCCAGGTGGTGGGGCTGGCACCTAGCTGGGCACACTTTGTCCTTTCTCACCTCACAGCTAGTCTCTGCTTCGCCCTCATTATGGGCACCAGAGGATGCTATGTCAGTTACTTGTCTTGGCCTGACACTCACAGTTCAGAGCAACGAAGTGAAGTCAGTGAAGGCATTGAATCCTGGCTCAGACACTTCAGTCTGAATGCCCTTGGGCCAAGAACAACTTATAACAACTTCTCTGGGCCTTGGTTTCCCCATGTGAAGTGTGGAAGTCATACCATCCACCTTGCTGAACTTGTAAGAGGGTGGGTCCATTTCCTGTGACCTCTGTCCCACTGCTTCCAGCTGGGCCTCATCTCACAAGCTGTGCCCACCAGGCAGTCACTGTCAGGACCACTCGGTACTGGAAAGTGGTTGGACTTCTCTCTACCCTGCCTGCATGCTCAGCTCCCACCACCCAGTCCGTCATCCTACCTGGCCCACCAACATGTTCGTTGTCACCAGAACGTGGCTTCCCTCTGTGCCTCTTACCTGTCCAGTGAAGTTCTTTCTTCTGGAAAGTTCTAATGGGACCTTCTTTGGCCAGAGGGAATCTGGAATGGTTTGGGCCCAGACAGCAGAGCCTTCATACGTACTTACCTGACCATACTGTAGTTTTCTGTGCCGGTCCTTTTCCCCAGCCTCAGGGACAATGATGTTGTGAATCTTTGTATTTCCAGGGACCCACAGCGTGTGACAGGGAGCTGGTTTTCTGCAGGGGATGTTTTGAATGAAAGGGTGCTGGATTTGAGATGTCTGATTTCCAAAGTCATTTTGACCATTTCTTAGCCCTGTGGTCTTGGGCCTCAGTTTCCACATCTGTTCATTGAAGATCCTAAGCCCGCCACACCCCATTCTGTAATTCTCTGACTGAGGTCTGGTGCTAGCCAGCTAGGGAACCTGCCTCCTGAGAGTGAGTGGAGGGAGGGTAATCCCAGGCACGATTGCTTATCCAGAGGGGCTGCTTGGATAACCTCTTCTGTAGGGAGAGCCCAGCCGCCGCTCATCTGTTGGGAAGCCCGGCAGGGACAGGGTAGGGTGAGGTCAGGGGCTTGTGTCAACGATATGCTTGCCACTTCCTTATCCACACCAGTTGCTGGCCACTTGGCTCAATTATAGCAGGAACCGGATGGCCGTGTTTCCACCTCCCCCCAGCCCTGCCCCAGCTGCTCACACCCAGGCCCCTGGCCCCCGCCCAGCACACACAGGAGGCCAGGAGTGCTTTCTGGAATAGGATTCCTCTTTGTTATATGGACAACTTGCATTTTTGAGAAAGAAGAATTCTGAAACGTTATTGGGAACCTCTCAACCAAACTCTGGCTTCAAGTCCTGCCCTGAGGCTTAGAAGCTTCTTGGAGGCGATGGAGTGTACCCCCCACCAGTGCAGGAGGCCCCCCTCTGTGGGCCGGCCTGTCCCAGGGCGTCACGGCCTCTTGGGGGAGGCTGTCCCTGACTGGGCATCGTGAGTTTTAGAAAGTCTGCCCCTCCAACTGAGAAGAAACGGGCCTCTCTGGAATGTCCACTCAGCCCGGCTCTGTTCTGGGACAGGGAAAAAAGGTCCCTAAGCTTCCCACGAGGCAGCGCCCGTCATCTGAGGATGATATCTTGGAGCCCAGAGGCTCAAAGACCCAGGCATCTGTTCTCCTTAGGCTAATGTGTCCCGAAAAGAAATGAAAAGCCAAATACTTTGGGTTTTGTGTTGTGTATCAAAACTTTGAAAACTGAACTCTCCTGTGGGGAGTCCATGTATTCCTGTGGTTTGGTGATCACCAGCACCTCCCAGATTGGCTGCCAGCCTCCTCTCCCCGCATTGCACAATCACACTTTAGGGGCCATTGACATGTCCCTGACTCGACCTGTTGTAAAGCACTGAACTCCTCTCTCCCTCCCTTTCTCTCTCTTTCTTTTTTCTTTCATTTGAAGTATAGTTGATTTCCAATATTGTGTTAATTTCCGCAAAGTGATTCAGTTATATATATATATTCTTTTTAAGATTCTTTTCCTTTGTGATTTATTACAGGAAATTGAATACATTTCCCTATATAGCTATATAGTAGGTCTTTATTATCTATTTTATTGTGGGTGGTGTGTATCTGTTAATTCCAAACTCCTAATTTATTCCCCCTTTGATAAGCATAAGTTTGTTTTCTATATCTGTGAGTCTGTTTCTGCTTTGTAAATAAGTTCTTCTTCTTTTTTACTGTGCTCGGGCATGTTCAACTGTTTGTGACCCCACTGACTATAACCTGCTAGGCTCCTCTGTGCAGGGGGAGGTTTTCCAGGCAAGAACGCTGGCGTGGGTTGCCATTTCCTACTCCGTGGAATCTTCCTGACCCAGGGATGGAAGCTGCGTCTCTTGCATCTCCTGCATTGGCAGGCGGCTTCTTTACCACTAGCCTCCCGTAAGTTCGTGTCGTATTTTAGATTCGGCGTGTAAATGATATCATATTTTATTTGTCTTTCTCTTTCTGACTTACTTCATATGATAATCTCTAGGTCCATTTATGTTGCTGCAATGGCATTATTTCATTCTTTTTAATGGCGAATTAGTATTCCCTCGTGTATACACATAATACAATATCTTCTTTATCCATTCATTTGTTAACGGACACTTAGGTTGCTTCCATGTCTTGGCTATTTTAAATAGTGCCACTATGAACATTGGGGTGCACATATCTTTTTGAATTAGTTTTCATCTTTTCTGGATAGATGCCCAGGAGTAGAATTGCTGGATCATATGGCAACTCTATTTTTAGTTTTCGGAGGAACCTCCTTTCTGTTTTCCATAGTGGCTGCACCAATTTACATTCCCACCAACAGTGTGGGAGGCTTCCCTTTTCTCCACACTGTCTCCAGCATTTATTATTTGTAGACTTTTCGATGATGGCCATTCTGACTAGTGAAACACCGAATGCTTTATCGCTCCCCTGGACCCTCCCTCCTCTCCCCTTCTTATCCATCTAGCTCGTCCATTCATGCAGTGTGTACCTAACGAGGGCCTACTCTGTGCAGACCCTGAGACAGGCACCCAGTCCTCTGTGCTGGAAACCTTGAAATCACTTTTGCTTCTGCAAGGAGTTGTCACTGTGGCCCTAATTAATGTCTTTAGTGACATCCTGAAAGGCAGGATAGCAGGAGGCTGAGAACACAGATTTTTTAGTAGTTCAACGTGGGTTCTGGAAAATGATACTAACAATACCCACCACAGGGTTGTTGTACAGATCAAATTAGATAATATGTGCAAAACAGCTTAGCTTCAGTGAGGATGCGTTTGTGTGCTGACAGCAAGGAAAGGATATCCCAGGCAGAGGCCTCAAAATATACAGAGGCTCTGAGACGGGAAACTGCAGAGTACAGTCAGAATGCCTCGAGGACAACATCCTGGGCTGAGGGCGGGTCCACTCTGGAGCATGGCAGGACCAGCGGGAACTCATCTGTCTTGCTGAAGGGCTTTAGAAGTGTCCTGTGGGCAGCAGGGAGAACCATGGAAGGGGTTTAAGTTAGGGAGACAGATGATCAGATTTGCATTTTTGCTGCAGCATGGCAAATGTTGCAAGGGCCAATTTCAGAGGCAGAGAGCCTAATTGGAAGCATGTTTCCATGGTCGAAATGAGGGATGGTGACACCCTGAATCAGGGCAAGACCAGAGCTGGGACAGGAGAGACTGTGCCTAAGAGATGTCGAGCAAGTAGAATTGATCAGACTTGGTCACCTGTTAGGTTGGAGGTACTGTCTGTGGGAAATGAGGAGCCCAGCCGTTGCTTGGGTAACTCAGTGGCTGGCAGTGCCATTCATTATGGTTGAAACCACAGAAGGAGGTTGAGGTGGGAAATGACGACCAGGTTAGTTTGGACACGTCCAAGTTCAGGTTGCGGGGAGGGTGGGCATCCAGCTGCCTCCAGGATAGTGATAAAGAGGATAGGCCTGGTGGGAAGGGGGCAGTGGGATGAGAAGAGGAAGGGGACAGACCCCCAGAAGGACATCATCGAGTGAGAAGTGGGAGGAGGCAGATAGACCCACAAAGGAGAAGAAAAGAGTTAGGGAGGTCAGAGGAGACCCCAGGGGAGGGAGTCAGGAAGCCGGGACAGGGAAGGAAGTGCCAGTTCTGTCACAAGGGGCCAAGGAGTCGGACTACACTGGCCCTTTGCATTTGGCTGTGGGTAGGTCATTGTGCCCTTTATCAGCCCTATCACTGGGAGTGGCAGTCACGGGGCGGTGGAAGGGGAACGGAGGACCAAGTCGGAGGTGAGAAAGTGGAGACTGCATACTGGTCAGTCTTCTGGGAAGTTTGGCTGTGAATCAAGGAAGGCAGAGTGGCCACTGGGGAGGACGCAGTGAGGAGGGAGAGCTGTTGGTCTGCATGTGTGACCTGGAGAGACGGCGCTGTCTGTCAGCTCTGCAGGAAGGAGCCAGTGGAGAGGGAGGAAATACCCAGCAGCCAGCTTCTGGTCTGGGTGCCCCAGGGAGGAAGTGCCCTGGCTTAGGGCCTGGGGGGGCGGGTAGAAAGTGAAGGTACGTCTACATCTGGAGATGTGGAACCGAGCTTTGGTGTCCTCAAGGAAGCCATAGGGGCGGGAAGCTGCAGGACAGTGCCTGGCACATAGCGGGGCTCAGATAACGTCTGTCAAACTAAAATGGGGAGACTGCTGTGAACCTAGCCTGGGACATAGGCAGTGGCAGATTTCCCATCATCCAGTGTGGACGGGAACTTGAGAGATCATTAATTTCAGTCTGTGATTACTGGCCATATTCAATGTGAAAAGCATCAATCAGATCACAATCTGCTGTTGGCCTCCAGAGCCTTCTAGTCCACTTCAGATCTGACAGAAACAGAATAGTGACAAGATACTTCAACCTCATGCATCTGAAACACAGGAGACCAATAAAAGGAGACTTTAAGTTATGTGTAAATGTGGATATTTTTATGAAGTAGCTGTAGAATTCTCAGCTTACAGGGAGATTACTTCAGATTGTAAGACATATGAAATTATATTCAAGAGACAGCTCATGTTACGGAAAGGCTCACATGCCCTGGCACGATGGTCCCGTAGGTAGGAGTACCCTCCCGGGCACGTGAAACCTGCTGTCACAGGGACGTGGGCCTCTGGAACACAGGAGGTGTCACTGGTTCACATGCTTTGGGCCTGTGTGTGCTCAATCACTCAGTCACGTCCGACTCTGTGACTCCACGGACTGTAGCCCACCAGGCTCCTCTGTCCATGGGATTTTCCAGGCAAGAATACTGGAGCTGATTGCTATTTCCTTCTCCAGGGGATCTTCCCGATCCAGGGATCGAACCTGAATCTCCTGTGAATCCTGTATGGTCAGGCAGATTCTTTACCGCTGAGTCACTGGGAATTCTGATGCTTTAGGGGTCCACTGCTAAATGAGTTAGTAGAAAATAAATAAATAAATAAATGAGTTAGTAGGAGTGTCTTCCCTTCAGGGAATGGACTGAAGGTTCAGGCTGAGTCTTGCTCTATTCCCTTACTCTCCCTTCTCCTTCTAGAAGAAACTGGGCTCAAGTCACATCTTATCTGTTAGGTGAGGACTACTGTATGTCAGACATGGAGGATCCAGAACTAATTGAGACCTGGTCCCTGCCTTTGGAAGCTGCTTGTCCTAGACCTCGATCCACTGGGACCCAGGCTGATAAGCTTTGAGGTGTGAGGTGTGTGTGTGTGTGAAACATTAGGTGGCCACAGAGGGCTGGGAACCTCTCACAGGGAGATGACATTTTACCCAAGCAGTGTATTCACCAGGAGCAGAGTCCTGTGCATGTTTGGGATGAAACTGGCCTGGAGCGTTTCAGGGGCATTAAAGAGGAGAGAAAGGAATGTCTGTCTGTCTTCCAGGGGAGAAGGGAGCTGCCTCACCCTGGTGGGGCTGGGATCTCTGTCCTTGCGAGTCCCTGATAGACATTTCCTAATGGTGTCTCTAACTGGTTGACTGATGGGTTTGAATGGCCTTCACTGGGGATCGTGGATGGGCCAGTGGCCAAGGTCCTCCTTTAGAGCTGAACAGATAGATTGGGGACCCCTGAGATCCTGAAGCCCCTGGATAGCCCCTCAGCCTGCTTGGTCCGAGGACATGAGCTCCTTCAGAACCTTAGGACTTGACTGGAATGTTCTGGATAGTGGCCTCCTCTGCCGAGCTCATGTCCATTTCTTGCCCTGTGCCAACAAACACTCCCCGGACAGATGGCCGCACACGAGGGAGACTGGAAATGGGGAATGTGTCCAGAGGACGGTGCCGGGCCTCCCAACGACCTGCCTGCACCTGGATGGCTGAAAGGGAAGGAGGAAAGAGGGGCCAGTGCTGCTCAGTCCGAATACCACGAGTCCTTGTCAGACTACCCTTCAAAGACAGAAAGCTGAGAGGATGACGCATCGGCAGCCCCCTCGGTGACGACGGCGTCACCTCTCATCTTGTCTAGTGCTGTGTATTTTTTGGAGCGTTGTCGGGTATATTGTCAGACCTCTTGCCTGCCTGACTTTACCCCTTTGACTTTTAGGTTTTTACCTCCTCCAGGAAGCTTTCTGGCCGCCCCCACTCCCTGGGCAAGGTGCCCCTTCTAGAAGTTGGCTGTGTTCTGACCCGGACACTGTTTCTCACCTGTGTCTGCTCTGGCCACAGGTCCATGGTGGTGGGGACTGACTCAGACTCTCTGCTCTGTGCCACAGGCAAGAGCAGCCAGCACACGGCAGGGATTCGATAACTGGAACCAAATGAATGAACAACGAGCCCAGGGGTCAGACGGGTAGATTGATTCTTTCCTCGGTCCATAGAAGACCAAACGGAGTCTCTTTAAGACTGACAGACTGGCCTGAAGCCCTGGCTTGTGCATCATAAGGGGTCCAGGGTCTTGGCAGGCTGCCCTCTGTGAGCTGGGCTGGCCAGGCCCACTGTGATCCTCTGCATCGCCCTCTTGTCCCTTCTTGTCCCCTCTCATCACAGGCCTTGGTCCCAGAGCCTCTTCACACTCAGATCTGCAGCTGGCCATGGATTGCCATGGTTACCACTCCAGCCTTGGCAGTCTCTGTGTGACATTTTGGTTTTATTTGCTAAATATTTGAACACTTGGCTTTAACCCTTTCTGTCCCAGAGAGGGCTTTCCTGCCATGTTGCCCTTCCTTAGGGGTGGTGGTCTCCTGCTGCCATCTCGGGGCCCCCCAGAGCCCAGGGCGGCATGCCTAGGGAGCAGCAGGCTGTTTCTCAGCTGCCTGTGTTGACTTTCTGTTTTGGCAGTTGGAAATGTCATCCTGTGTCATGCTTCTTGACAGGGCGTCTGTTAACAGGTGTGAAAACCATTGCCCTGGGCATGTTCAGACTTGCCCCAGCCTCGAGGGCCAGTCCCAGACTTCCGGAGTCAGCTGCCTGCAGCTCCATTGACTTCCAGGCAGTCACCTCTTGCCAAGTCCTCCAGAAGCTTCCTCAGCTCCAGGACTCCAGGATGTCAGAGGTGTCCTCTTCCCTTGACCTTGGCAGGGGGACAGAAGGGAAACTGGTTTCGGAAGGAGTCACTGTTTGTAAATGGGGAGGTGGTGTCACCTCACCTCCCACTCCTCTTCCCCTGCTGGTTCAAGATGAGGTGGTGCCTGGGAGGCTGAATCCACCCAGCTGTGCATTACCTTGGAAACCACACACCTAGCCTTGGGAAACGAGGAGGGCCGAGGCATACTTCTCAAGAAGCTTCCGCTATAATTCAGGGATACAAGAGATCATTGTCCCAACACAGACAGCTAATGAGTGACCGGAGTGGGAAAAGTAGCCCAAGTACCTGCCCCATCCAAGGCACTTCCTCCCAACAAGCCTCTGCCCTCTTTGCACGGTGCGAGGGGCCTGGTCTGTCTGGGGTACTGATCACAGTGT
Source organism: Bos javanicus (assembly GCF_032452875.1). Taxonomy (NCBI): domain Eukaryota; kingdom Metazoa; phylum Chordata; class Mammalia; order Artiodactyla; family Bovidae; genus Bos; species Bos javanicus. The sequence goes on from NC_083870.1 coordinate 15,938,279, forward strand.
GACCTTGGGTAGGCCACTTCTCTCTCTACCTGAGTTTTGTCACCTGTAAAGTAGGCAGATTAGATCAGACGATCTCTGGGGCCTCCGATTGTATCCAGTATTCCATGTTGGAAGGATGCTCATGATAAGGAGAGAAAAATGTAGACAGAGTGGGTATGAATTTTTTTAAAAAAATGTTTATCTTTATTTATTTATTTGGCTGCACCAGGTCTTAGCTGTGGAATGGGAGGTCTTCGGTCTTCACTGCCACACGCAAGCTCTTAATTGTGGCGTGCAGAATCTAGTTTCCCCCGCTAGGGATTGAGTCTGGGTCCCCTGCATTGGGAGCCCAGAGTCTTAGCCACTGGACCACCAGGGAAGTCCCTGAATGATTTTTGATAGCAAGAACGGATGAAGTTTGCATTCAGGAGGCCCTTGTGTGGGACTGTCCAAGCAACCTGTCCCTTCTCCTAACTGCCTCCCTTTTCTGTCCGCAAAGGGAGCTGGCTATCCCCTTAGTATAGCCTTGAACTTGAAATAGCAAACAATCAAAAGGACAGTTCCTTGGCTCCAACATACTTAAGTTTAAAGGTGACTCCTCTTAAGTCTCTTACAAATAGAATCTGGTCAGACATCTTAAAGCTTTTAGGATAATTAAAGTCAGTGACCAAATTCCCTTCCTCAGCACTCAGTTCCAACCTCCTTTCCATGAATACAAACTCCCACTTCTTCAAAGTCACTGGGGAGCACATGTTCAACTTAATAGAATATTCTGTTTCCCTGTGAGTGCAGATGTGCACTGTCCATGACTTTTTCAGTTAATTCATTCTGTTTTGTATTGTTCTTTTCAAAATATTTTTGTATGTATTTGACTGTGCTGGGTCTTAGTTGCAGCATGCAGGATCCTTTAGTTGTGGCACATGGGATCCAGTTCCCTCACCAGGGATAGAACCCTGGGCCCACTGTACTGGGAGCGTGGAGTCTTAGCCGCTGGACCATGCTGCTTTTGTACTGTGGTCGGTACTGTTTTCAGATGATGATCTCTTCATCCCTGCTCTACATTAGGGATGGGCGTCAGATCCCCTGTGCCATGTTCTGGACCCTGCAGGCTAGGGAACCCCACTGCCTGGGGATGTGTGTTTGGAAAGCACCACAGGGTCCCAGGGCTTCCTCCCGATTAGGACACGTCTTGCTTGGTTATGAACTCCACGAGGGCCATGCTTCCTCATAACTGTCTCAGTGGCTGTCCCTGCTGTGCTTGTAAGGGGGGCTGTATGTAGTAGGACTGCAGTGATTCTAAATCTGAGCTAAAGATAATCGACTCTCTGAGGGTTTGGGAAATTGGAAGGCATGGTAGAATTTTTACTGTTTGGAGACTTCATTGCATTATACGACCAAGAAAATGCTGATAATTCTAGTCTCTCTGTTCAGCAGGAACCTGGTAAAATGACATCTTTTTGTTTTTAAGAGAATGGATGGCAAAATCACCACGGCTCAAATTCTCCCAAACCTAATAATTGGAAAAGAGATGAAATGTGCCGAGTTTATCTTGGAATTAAAGAATTCAATACGATTCAATCCAGCAGAATTCCATTTCCTCTGAACACATCACTGGTACAAAGCTGGTGGCTGTGTGGGAGGGACCCTGGGCCCCGGTTGTAACTTTGTCACTAATTTTTTTTTAATTGTTGTAAATGGATATGTAAAACTTACCATGTTAGCCATTTCTAAGTGTACAGTTCAGTCAGTGGGAGTAAGTTCAGGTATATTGTTGCGTAGCCATCACCACCGTGCATCTTCAGAACTGACTTTGTCAGTTTTTTTTAAGTTTTTTTTTTTTTTTTACATAGACCATTTTTAAAGTCTTTATCGAATTTGTTAAACTTTTTTTTCTGTTTTAGGTTTTGGTTTGTTGGCCATGAGGCACGTGGGATCTTAGCTCTCAGACGAGGGTTTGAACCTGTACCCGTTGCATTGGAAGGCAAAGTCTTGACCACTGGCTTACTACGGAAGTCCTGACTTTGTCACCTTTATGTAACCTTCAGGCACCTGATGGCTCATGGGTGTGTGGGCTCCCCCTCTGAGTCTGGGGGCTTTTTTCACACATGCATCTCCTACCAGCATACCCCCCTCACTGTGTCAGTCCCTGAAATTACCTTCACCCCGTCTTGACACCCTTATATCACATGCCCAGGTTCTGCTTCCAAGTTTAGATTTGAAAAAAGGTTTGTAAGCCCACAAAAGACAAGAAGGCCAAGGCTCTGTTTGTTGATCTCTTATGTGCCAGAAATTGTGTCCTGTATGATCTCAGTGGATCCTCAGGTCAGTCCTGTGAAGTGAATTCTGTTATTATCCCTGCTTTACAGATAGGACAACTGAGGTCTAGGAAGGTAAGTGACATGGCCAAAGTCATGTGGCGGCTGAGAGGCAGAGCTGACTCGAGTGGACTATCTCCAGGCCCGTTAAGCTCTCGTTAGGTGAGAGCTCCATCCTCGGTCTGTCCCTCCTGCCCCTAGTTCCTGCAGGATAAGAAGGCAGCTTGAAATTTGGGCTCACCCACTGGGGACTCCTCTCCAAAAAAGGGCAAGAGCGGACATGACAAAGCCCAGGGCAGAACAACAACCCAGACGCTATTGGTTCAACCCTGCGGCAGCACCCCAGGCCCTTAGCCCCAGTTCCAGGAGGGAGCCCCAGCCTCTGCTGCCCTATGGTGGCCCCTCTGCCTGTTAGAAACCTTTTCCCTTGGCAGGGAAATTTGGGGGAGAATGGATACATCTATGAGGCTTCCCAGATGGCGTTAGTGGTAAATAACCTGCCTGCCAATGCAGGAGACATAAGACCTGGGTTTGATCCCTGAGTTGGGAAGATCCCCTGGAGGAGGGCTTGGCAACCCACCCCAGTATTCTTGCCTGGAGAATCCCATGGACAGAGGAGCCTGGCGGGCTACAGTCCATAGGGTTGCAAAGAGCCCGACACAACTGAAGCAACTTTGCATGCACACACAGACACATGTATATGTAAGGCAAGTCCCTTCACTGTTCATCTGAAACTATACCCCAATACCAAATAAAGAGTTAAAGAAAGAAAGAAATCCCTTCCTTATGCTAATTGCCCTCTTGTCCTCCCCTTGGGTCCCAGGCCTACCCCAGGGATGAGGTCCAGCACCCTCAGGGAGCTAGGGGCTGCCAATTCTAAGTGGCTTTCCATCAAGACTGGATGATCCTTTGGTTTCCCTGCTTTCCCTCCTGATCCCTGCTTGGCTAGAGCCTTCTTTGAAGCTCTGGCTGCCTGGCTGGGTGCCCTATTGGGTCTTGCTCTTTTTTGTCCTCCTCCAACCCCCACCCTCTAAGAGACTGGCTCCTACTTCTCTGCTAGCCGCTTGGCCCTCAGGGCTTCCTTGATGGCTCAGCTGGTAAAGAATCTGCCTTCAATGTGGGAGATCTGGGATCGATCTCTGGGTTGGGAAGCTCTCCTGGAGAAGGGGATGGCTACCTACTCCAGTGTTCTGGCCTGGAGAATTCCATGGACTGTATACTCCATGGGGTCCGCAAAGAGTCGGACACGACTGAGTGACTTTCACTTTCACTTTCTGGCCCTCAGGACTAGTCAGCGCCTATCTGGGCTGCGCCTGGCCTTCCCTTTGGACACGGCGCCTTTGGTTGCCAGTGTCCTGGGTGCATCAGGCGTCAGCAGCCTGCTCAGTTTCCCCAGCCCTCCTTCCTCCTCCTTCCAACTGTCCCTGTGGTAAGGGGTCAACAGTTTCACACTGAAGCCCCCTTGGATTGGACACAGGACTTCCCATTGTCTTCTGCTGCCTATATGAGACATTCCCTGCTTCCCTGGCAGTCATCAGAGCCCTGTCTCCATCCTGCCCACTGCTCTGCGCAGTGCCCTCCCTCTGCACCTGCCTGGGGGTGTGAGCTGCTCAGGACAGAGGACCGCCGCTCATTCCATTTCTACAGCCAAGGACAGCTAGTGCCCCGACTCGGACGGTAACCCCTTAGCCCACGTTGAATGGAATGTTTGCTAAAACCCTCTGTCCTCTACACAGAGCTGCCAAGCCAAGCCGCAGGCCTCCACCCCCTTGTCCCCAAGCTCCCACCCTTGCTTGTCTAGTTGGCTTTTGGGGACGAGAGTGGCACCTGTCATTTGCATCTGTGCCTTTTCCCCACGTTCATTTGGTTTAGCCCTTCACTCTAGTCTATCTGGGTCTTTTAGCATCTCGCTCAGCAGCCTGTGTTTGGGGCTCTCCTGGCTTCATGTCTTCTCACATTTGATAAGCTTGACTGTGACAGCTTCATGCAAGCCATTGATACAAATGTGGCACCAGAAATGGAATCTGGGGAAGTAAACTTCCTTTTGTTGAGTTAAAGGCAGGGGATATAGAGAAGAAGAAATTCAAGGCTTTGCAGATCTTTCTCATTCTAAACATTTCGTGGCCTCCCCCTAGGCTGTGGCGTTATGCGCCCTCCTACCCACCTTCCCTCACGAGCCCAGCCGTGTGTGCACACCACGTCAGCGCTCACTGAGCGGTGGTCCGGTGTGGGACAGGAGTCGTGAGCTGCCCAGTGGACCCCGTCTCTGTGCTCCTCACCATCTGTGAATGAAAGGGCGAGGTAGGTGTTTGGCCACTGGCAGGATTGGGTCGTCACAACGCTGTCCCAGCAGCCTGCGTCATAGGAGAGTGCTGCCCGGACTCCAACATTCCTGAAGCCACTCTCGGCTGCAGCAGCTGGACTTGGCCGTGACTGCTGACCAGTGGCTGTGTTGGCCGCAGGCACAACCAGAGATCAGCGAGCAGCCACGGTGGAGCCACCCGCCAGGTGCAGAGTGGCCGCGGCCTCTGAGCTCAACACCCCTCGGCTGCTCCGTGGGGGAGGTGGGTGAGCCCCTGACGCTGGTCCTCTGTGTGTGCCCACACACCCTGCCTCTCGCAACCCTCAGGTCCTCCATTTGTGTAACCAGGGTGGGGAGCTACGTGCTCTCCAAGGCGCCTCTCGGCTCTCTCTTGTGCCTCTTGCCAGAATGTACTAGAATCCTTGTTGATTTGAGATCAGAGAGAAATGACCACTTTCGGGTGTGTGTGTGTGGAGTGAGGGGGAGTAGGGGGAGGGCAGGGCCATATTTGCCTTCCTGCTGCTGTTAGAAATAGCAACCGCTCTCCGCCTCCCCTGAGGACTGGACAAAAGGTGATTAATTTATCTGACACAGAGCTATTGAAGGTCTGTTATGAGCCTGGCACCACGTGGACGGCAAGGCCCCTGCCCTAAGCAGGCGTGTGATCCAATGGGTAGATAAGCACTCAGATACTCACCGCCTGGGGTGCCAAGTGCTGGGGGCTGAGCTGCGAGTTCGGGTGTGGGTACACCAGGGCCTTCCCCGGGGGTGGAAATGAGGCCGCTGCCTCCGGGGACTTTGAGTTGGGCCTTGAAGGCTGGGTGCAGTTTCTGCAGATGTGGGCGGGGTAAGGGCCTTGAGGGAAAGAGACCTGCTGGAGAAGATGAGGAGGTGGGTGGGGGGAAACTCAGGGCTTCTAGGAAAGGGGAGGGATACATCTGGCCATAAAGGCAGTGGTTGGAAGCGAGAACAAATGGAAAGGCTGAGGGGCTTCCCTGGAGGCTCAGGGGTGAAGGGTCCACCTGCCAGTGCAGGAGATGCGGGTTTGATCGCTGGGCCGGGAAGACCCTACATGCCTCTGAGCCCGTGTGCCACAGCTCCTGAGCCTGTCTTCTGGAGCCCGGGAGCTGCAACTACTCAGTCTGCATGCCACAACTACTAAAGCCCGAGCACGCCAGAACCAGTGCTCCGCAAAAAGAGTGGTCACCGCAATGAGAAGCCTTTGCGTTTCAGCCAGAGTGGCCACTGCTTGCTGCAACTAGAGAAAAGCCTGCACAGCAATGAAGAAAAAATAAATAAGATTATTAAGAAAAAAAAAAAAGGCTGGACCCAGAACCTGGCAAGCAAGATCAGGAGAGATGGGGCATCCTTGTCTACAGAGGCACCAGTCCTTAACTGTTTATCCGAAAGGGCTCACAGATCTGGTGGGGGGCTGGGGAAGGAAGCCAGACAATTGATCCCCAAGTTGCATCAGCAAAGCATTTTATGTAAGATTGAGAAAGCATCAGTAGTCAGCGTTAAGACCAGAGGTGGGGGTGGGGATGGGAGGACTGGTGGAGGGGGGACTAGTGGAGATTTTGGTGGAAAGCCACCCCCCCACCCCTTCTGCAAGCTTAAGCACCTGCTCTGACTTTAAAGCACACCATTGAGCTTGAGGAAACGATGAAGAGCTCTTTCCTTGGGGGATCTTTAGACATAAAGATGACAGCTACCTGGTAAGCTCTTGTTCGACACGGAGAGGAATGAAAAAATACCCCTCCAGAACCTGGGGTTCTGTGATCTCATTGACGGAACACGACCCCACCAGGAGCCAGGGCCTCTTGGGGAGCCCGGTTTGTCTTGTTCTGTCAGATCTTTTTAGATGCTTAACTGCACTGATGAGATTTACAAGAACCTCAGGATTTTACAGTTTCGCTCTTATTGTTCCCTAATCCAGCCTCTACCTAAATATACACAGCTCCCCAGCAGCCTCCCTCAGGCAGGGAGTTCTCGGCCTTCCTCTGCCTGCGGCATTGGGGAGGGGGTGTGGCGGGAACGGCCACCCTCCTGGAGTGTTGGCAGGGCGGGCTCCTGTCCCCAAGGCCCAACTTGTCACCTGCAGGAGCAGTGATATCACCTGAGGCTGATGTGGGAGCGTCTCAGTTTGTAGTGAGTTTGAAAAGTCCAAACGCCAGGGAAATGGAGGAGGAGACATGCTGCCTGAGGCTTGAAAAGGAGCCACTGACTTCAGACAGGCACCATTCCTGCCCCTGTTAGCTTATCCTGGAAGAGCCTGTCACAGTCACCCTGCGTCTGTGCCATTTATTCCCCCTCTTCTCAGTGTCTTTTCAAACCTCTTATCAGCATCATCTAGGTCTGCCTCATTCCACCTTCTCTTCCGTCTTCTCTGCTCTCCTTTCTTGCTCGTTTCAACCTTTCCTGCCCTTTGTATCTACACGTGGGATGCCTGTCACTGTGGGCTGGCCTCATGGATGTGTGTGGCTTTCAGAATGAGTGGACGGGGCTGAATTGACAGCCGATACTGCCTGGCTCTGGAAAAAGAGAGGAGGACAATGAGGGACAGGATCTCTTCTAGCCGAGAACATTCTGATCTGGGTGTCGTTTCAGGATAAATTTAGTTCCCAGGGCTGGTGCAACATTCTAATTTGGTGGGAGTCCTTGGGCGCCCATGGTGGGGAGGGAATGGGCCTCTTCTCACCGGTCTGGTCCATTTCAGGGGGCCACGTGAAATCCAGGTTTGTGATCATTATGTAGAATTGCAATTGTGGCCATGCCACGCTAACACGAGATTGATTCATCTGGGGTGAAATTTCTTTGAAGCGCCTTCTAGTTTGTGGTTTCTGGAGCGTCTACATTTTCATGGCTGGCCCCCTTCAGGGTGTGGATACCGATCAACAGTGTGCACTGGTTGTGTTCTCATGCTCCCTGGATTAAATCAATAATGACTAAAGTATTAATTGGACCTTTATGAAAGGAAAATGAGATATGGTACAGAGTGGAGACTTCTAGAGTTGGAATCAAAAGTTTGAATCTCATGATGTTCTGATGCTAGCTCTGATGCTAATGGGTGACCTCAGGTGACGCACTGAACTGCCCCAGTACGTTTTCTCCTCTGTAGGATGAGATCATAGTGGCCACAAGGAGGGTAGTGAGCATCAGCTACAAGAATTGGGGAAAGGGCCCATGCGAGCCTGGCTCAAACAAGGGGCTTGACAGAGATTTAATTTTAGACCCTGCCTGTCAAACCCAACCCTCTGCTCTTGGCCTGGTGGTCCAGCTCTTGCCTGCTGTTGGCAACTGTTGAGGTGCTGGATACCTTTAGTCCTTTAGAGTAAGTCTCTGAGGCCCTTGCTGACCATTCCCATGATGCTTTCTTAGCTGGTGGTCAGGAAGACTCCCTGGGGGCCTCTCTTCGCCAGCCTCTCCCCTTCTCCCCTCCCTCGCCCCATTTCCTGTTAATTCTCAAGAACAGAGTCAGGAAGCAAAACACTGGTCCGTGCTGTGTTAATGGGCACTACAGGCCTCCGGGGAGCCTCTTGCTCTGTCCAAGAAAGACAGGCTGGTTCCTACCAGTGTGGGCCCAAGGTCACAGAGCCTCCTACTGACAGCCAGGGACTGAAGCCACTCAGCCATCTCAGGAGCTGGGAGTGGATCCAGGGATGATGGGTAGAGAGTGGGCAGCCCTGTGACAGGTGCATGGAATGCAGGAGGTAGCAACTCCCTGATAGGATGGTGATGGTTAAAGTGATCATGCACGCATGCAAGCATGCTCGGTCGTGTCCGACTCTTTGCAGCCCCATGGACTGTAGCCCGCCAGGCTCCTCTGTCCATGGAAGTTTCCAGGCAAGAATATTGGAGTGGCTTGCCATTTCCTACTCCAGGGGATCTTCCCCACCCAGGAATCGAACTCTTGTCTCCTGTGTCTCCTGCATTGGCAAACGGATTCTTACTACTGAGCCACCTGGGCTGCCCATAAAAGTGATCATAGCAACTAAAAATTACAAAGTGCTAAGAGTCGGGCTACAAGTTTTTCAGCATTTATCTTATTTAAATCTTCATATTCTTCCCAATTTACTCCCATTCATCCTGTATTAGTTTCTGATTGCTGCTGTAACAAATTACCACAAACTTAGTGGCGTAAAACAGCACCAATTTATCATCTTATAGTGCTGGAGTCTAAAATGAGTCTTATTAAGCTAAAATCAAGGTGTCAGCAAATCTGCATTTCCCAGAGGCTCTGGGGAGAACTCATTTCCTGTCTTTTCCAGCTTCTAGAAGCTGTCTGCCCTTCCATCTTCAAAGCCAGCAACAACTGACCAAGGTTTTCTCACATGGCATCGCTCTAACACTGACTCTTCTGGTCTCCCTCTTTCACTTTTAAGGACCCTTCTGATGACACTGTATCCACCCGGATAATCCAGGATAATCTCCATATTTAAAGTCAAGTGATTAGCCATCCTAATCCATCTGCTTCCCTAATTCTGCTTTGCCATGTACCGTACTCACAGGTTCTGGCGTTCAGGATGTGGACATTTGGGGGAGACACTCTGCCTGCCACAATCCCCTATTTGTAGATGAGGAAACTGAGGCTTGGCTGTTACATAACATTCCCAAAGTCATGCAGCCAGGAAGTGGCAAGGTTGGAATTTGAGTTGGAGCTGCATGATCTAAAACCTGTTTTCATTTTAAAGGGCTCCCGAGGAAAACAGAGAGAACACACATCCCCAGAATGGCCCCAAACAGTCAACCACAGTGAGGGACGGGCAGATGGAAGGAACATGCCCAGTTTAAAGCCCCCAACATGTTTTTAGCTCAGGATGGAAGAACAGACTGCTCTGTGAATAACACTGCATAAACGGAACCAGCGGTCCTCAAACTTGGCTGAGTGTTGGAATCACCCAGGGAACTTTAAAACAATACTGGTGCCTTAGTCCCACCCCCAGAGATTGGGATTTAATGCTCTGGGGAGGCACTGAGTGTAGGGGTTTTTCCAAGCTCCCCAGGTGATTCTAGAACACAACAGGGTGTGGGAATCATTGCTTTGGGCTACTTCACCATGCCCTCCATAATTATGTCAGTCTTTTGTGACCACGCCCAGGGCACACCCCTCCCACCCCAGCACTTTGCTCTGGGGCCCTTGCCCAGGATAGCCACGTCTCCCTTATTTCTTCCTGGCAGCCTCCCTTGCACCCTGGCTATGTATAAAGCTACATATTCTGTGCACAGAGGAGCTTCCGCTTGGGAACAAGGAATACTTTCCTTCTGCGTCTCTTGTATGGCTCTTGTATGGCTCTGCGTCTCCTTCTGTATGGCTGTCTGCAGAATTGAATTTTATTAATTTCCCCATTGCACATGTTATACTTCTCTAAAGGGTCCCTCCAAGAAAATACAATAAACTGTTTCTTAGGGAGTCTGCATCTGTTCAATCTGAGAGGTGGGGATTAGAGATCAGACTCTGAAACCAGGCTTCCCTGGTGGCTCAAAATGGTAAAGTGCCTGTCTGCAATGCGGAAGACCTGGGTTCGATCCCTGGGTTGGGAAGATCCCCAGGAGAAGGAAATGGTAGCCCACTCCAGTACTCTTGCCTGGAAATCCCATGGACAGAGGAGCCTGGTAGGCTACAGTCCCATGGGGTTGCTTAAGAGTCAGACATGACTGAGAGACTTCACTTTCACTTTTAAACCAGACTGCCTGGGTTCAAATCCCAGCCCTGCCAGTTCCTGCTGTGAACTTGGAGTGAGTTATTCTGTCTCTCTTTGCCTCAATTTCCTCTGTTTAAAAAAATAAGGATAACAATAGTACTTATCTATACCTGGGATTGGAGTGCAAATTAATGGTTTTATCTATATAAAAGCGATTAGCAAGAAGGGGGTCGGGCACGTAGGAAGACTGTATAGGTATTTGCTAGTATTACTACCCCTGATCCTTCTGTCACTACTATTCTCTTAACCTGGCTCTGTGGAATTCAGTTACAGTCAACAAACACTGATGACCTCGTCTGTGCCAGAACAGGAAAGAAGAAGTATTCCTGACCCTCAAATAGTTCCTGGTCTTGGGAGGGAGTGAGGAGAAGGAGTCAAACAGGTGGGCAACTCGTAATTCAGTGTGAAAAGTTTGAACCAAATTGCTAAGGGATGATAAAGACAGGGATGTCCCTGATATGGGGATTCAATGGGGGCCACAGATGGGAAGGTGTGTTGTGAATTCTAAGCACTGAAACATCTCCATGGGCTTTTGTCCCTACCAGCTACACTTGCAGAGTTGTGGTCTGTAACAACTTTCTGTGAACTATTTTATGAATAGTCAATTCAAATAAATCATGCTAGTGCTTGCTGCTGCTGCTGCTAAGTCGCTTCAGTCGTGTCCGACTCTGTGCGACCCCGGAGACAGCAACCCACCAGGCTCCCCCATCCCTGGGATTCTCCAGGCAAGAACACTGGAGTGGGTTGCCATTTCCTTCTCCAATGCATGAAAGTGAAAAGTGAAAGTGAAGTCGCTCAGTCGTGTCCGACTCTTCGCGACCCCATGGACTGCAGCCCACCAGGCTCCTCCGTCCATGGGATTTGCCAGGCAAGAGTGCTGGAGTGAATGCATTAATATGTCCCAATTCCTGCTGAGGATGCCCCTTGACAGGAGAACCTGCCCCTGAAGGAAGGGTTACCATCCCAGGTTGCAGGTGGTGGTCCAAGGAGGGTTGTCATGCAAGGGGTTGGGGGTGGGGAGGGGGTGTGGGGGTAAGGGTGGGGAGGGCAATAGCAGAAATTAATGTGGAGTTCAGAATTGCTTGGAAAACCCTGGACTTGGACCTTAACACCCCCAAGGAGAGGGACAGCAAGTGCCCAGATGGGAAGCTGGGTTAGTGGGGAAGGAGAGGGTAAAGCCGGGCTCTTTAGAGAGGAGCCCTCCCATCCCTTTGGAGCCAAGTTGCAGGTGGCTCCACCCACACCCTCTCCTGGCTCAGGGCCCCCTTGCTGGGTGCTGGCCCTTGTTGCTGGCAGGCAGCTGCAGCACATCTGCCAGCTGTGGGAACAGCTGTGCATGGACAAGGGTCCGAGTTGTCCCCAGCATGCTCCCATCCCCGCCTGGGTGAACAAACATGCTTAGAAACAGGACTCAACACTCCTTGGGTTCGAGCTGTAAAATAGGCACTCAGAGGCCTGTCTGCCTGTTGAGGACAGTGGGGTGAATGCTTGATAGGCTTGTGAGTTTTCTGGTTTTGAAAAAAAGTCACTTGTCTTGGGCAGACAGATGTTCATGAGTATGTTTATGGGGGCTTTACCCGAGCCAATCATGATACTAGATCCTTACCAAAATGACAGGCATCAATTCGGACCCACAACTCAGGATGTTACTGTCAGAAAATTTCGACCCCACCTCTGTTGGGGCAGCCTACTCCACACTGCCAACCTTTAACCTTTCAGCTGCAGCCCTGGTGTGACTTGTGGCAAAATGTTTGCAGTAGTCTGGGGTGCTCTCCTAATCCACCCGTGTGCCTTACAGTTGTCAGATGTGTCCCTTGTTCCTTGGCCACTGGAGTCTATAGGAATCTGTGTAGGGAAGAAGAGCCCTCGGGCTCATTGGTGGGGAGACCCAGGGGGATTTCAGAGCCACTTCCCAGGGCCTGGCCAGGGCCCAAAGCCCAGTGCAGTACAGCTAGGCAGAGGCCATGAGACGGGAGGGCTCCACCCCAGCAAGAGGCATTTCACGCCCTTGGTGAGACGGGACAGAGGGCAGAGTCGTGACTCATCTTGTGCAACGTGATAAGGACCCTCACAAAGACAGGCAGTCTCTCCCTCCCATCCGGTCAGAGTGAATACTTGAAGAGGTTAGAGAATAAGGCCGCGGAAGAAGCCTCCAAGTGACCCCAGAAGACACTGGTGGGGCCACTGGGATGGTCATGGTGCCCATGTGAACCTGAGGCAGCAGATGGGGCCGTGCAGGCCTATACAGGTTTCCTGGGGTTGAGTCTGATAACCTAGCAGTGGCTGGAGTGTTGCAACAGATGGATCCTATTTTTTTCTGTAATATTCTAAATATTTTGTTTTGCCCCATCTTCTAGGGTTATGAATGGTAGTGTGCACTGGTAGTCTTCCTAAAACCTGCCTCTGAACAGATCCTCCTCTCTTCACACATTCTTACCCTTTGGTGACTTCTAGATGAATCTGAACCCCTAAACCTGGGTCTCAAGGCCCCAGTGTGGCTGGGCTCCCTGCTGCCTGGGTCCTGCCCCAGGCTGGCTGCCCGTGGTTACTGAACACGGCTCAGATCTCAGCTGCCCCCATCGCTGCATTTATGCAGACGCTGCTCCTTCCTGGCTGGAGAATGAACTCCTGGCATGGAGCAGTGTCCTGTGCTTCTCCGTGCAGGTTTGGGTGAGCACTGCCTGTTCACACGGACCAGATCAGGATACGCATCGATGGTCAGTGCCTCTCCTGCTGAGACACAAGTGGGTCTGGTATGGACCCAGCTCTGCCTCTTATTAGCTACATAGTCTTGGGCTGGAGGTTTAGCTCTCTGCCTCAATTTCCTCGTCTACAGGCAGAACCGTATTATTATGTTCCTTAAGGGGCTGCTGTGACCATCAGATGAAGTAATGCACAGAAAGTCCTTGGCAGAGTGTCTGGTACAGGGTACAAGTCCAGTGTGGTTGACTGCTATTAGTTTTGTTGCTATTTTAACTTCAGCCTTCCTGCAGGGTGAGCCTCTGGTGACAGTAGGTGCTAATAATTGGAGGATTAATGAACAAGTGAGTGAATGTTGAGCTATGTTCTTATTTTTTGAAAAATGTTATTTATTTATTAGTTTTGGCTGCGCTGGGTCTTTGTTGCTACGCACAGGCTTTCTCTAGTTGCGGTGAGCGGGGGTTACGCTCTAATTGCAGTGCGCCGGCTTCTCACTGCGGTGGCTTTTCTTGTTGCAAAGCGTGGGCTCTAGGTTCACAGGCATCAGTAGTTGCAGCGCACAGGCACGTGGGATCTTCCTGGACCAGGGATCGAACCTGTGTCCCCTGCATTGGCAGGTAGATTCTCAACCACTGGGCCACCAGGGAAGTCCCGAGCTCTGTTCTTATTCCCCTGCTCTTGGGGCTGTAGCTCCCTCCCGTTTTGGTGCCCACGTGCCCTCCCCTTGCACCCAGCCATCATGAGCATTCTCAGAGCACCCGGGTGCTGATGGAAGCAAACGGAGAACTAGAGGTCAAGTTCTTCCCACTTGGATTGCACATCCCCTTGGGGTGTCAGCTCTTCAGTCTCTTCTCAGGAACCTTTTCCCGGTCCGGCAGCTGTTGGCTTTGAGATGCCAACTCTGCAAGCAGCTGTACCTTCACCATCGTTCCTTGTCCTCCCCTTGGATTTTTTGCTCTCACTTTAGCAGGCAAGTGCACTTAAAAATAAGTGGCGAGAGCTACGTTTGTTTGAAGTGTAAGATATGCCACTCTCAGAAAGAGATTTTGTTCTTGCTGTATAAAAGATAAGAAATAGCTATCTAGTTAAGGAACTTTTTGGGCCAGTTCTTCTTTCGGGGGGTGGGAACGAGCGTCCTTTGTCCTTTTGGCATGGGCTCCCGGGAAGAATGAGTGTACCCGCTTCAGAGCTGTCAGCGCAGCCACACGGTGCTCGGCTTTTCTCATTGATCTATTTCCCTCCAGTGAATGGGTTTTACAGAAGCAGCAGAGAGATTTTCCCCTAATGATTGTGGATAGAAAAGAATAAAAAGTGACTCTGGGGGTATCTTGGGACCTTAACTGTCATTGCATGCTGACACTTCATTTCAGAATGTAAAGGGCCTTCTCCCATTTTGCCAAGATAAATGGTTCTCTTTGGTCAGGGATAGCGAGCAAAGAAGCAGGGCTTTCCAGGTAAAGTTGAAGGGCTTCCTCTGTGAGGGGTGAGGGTCTTCCCCGCCCCTTCTCCTGGTATCCCCCAGAATCTCAAATAAAGGACGCTGGTGGCTGGAATCCAGTGACCAGGTTGGGCCCAGGACAGCTCTGTGGATAGTATTTTTTGAAAAATGATTTTATTATTTATTTATTTTTGGCCGTGCTGGGTCTTTGTTGCTGCAAGGGCTTTTCTCTGGTTGTGGTTCGTGGGGTTCTCATTGCGGTGGCTTCTCTTGTCGCGGGGCACAGGCTCTAGGGCATAGGGGCTTCAGTAGTTGTGGTGTGTGGGCTCCGTAGTTGCAGTTCCCAGGCTCTAGAGCACAGGCTCAGTTGTTGCGGTGCACGTTCCGAGGCATGTGGGATCTTCCCAGATCAGGGATTTAACCCATGTCTCCTGGCAGGTGGATTCTTTACCACTGAGCCACCAGAGAAGCCTGAGTCTTTTTTAAAAAATTAATTAATTTGGTTGCGTCTGGTTCTTAGGCCGGGTAGTTGTGGCATGGGCTTAGTTGCCCTGAGGCACGTGGGATCTTAGTTCCCCGACCAGGAATCAAACCTGTGTCCCAGCGTTGTGAGGCGGATTCTTAACCACTAGACCACCAGGGAAGTTCCAATAGAATCTTACTCTGTTTCTTCCTCACAGGTGTCTCTTGGTGAAGCCTGGAGTCTAGGGGAGGAATAATTGCTTACAGGGCCCTTGGGAAGGGCCCTTCTCAGACTGCCTGGCATTGCAGTTGGTGTCCAGGAAGGAGGTTCCAGGCTTGGTCTGCCCAGGGCTGGGTGATGTCTGCTTTCCCCATGAGTCCCGTGTCCCAGTTAGTTATAACAAGGCCAGCTCTGGAGCTCTGCCCCGGGCAGAACAGTCCCCAGCCCTGAGTGCTCATCTCCTGGGTCAGGGTTTGGGTCCGCTGAGCCAACTCTGACTTCCTTGTCTGTGTCTTGTATTAGAGCAGCAGCTCTGTAAGGACAGGGAGTTGAGCTGTGCTGCACCAACACCACAAAGGGCCCTGCGCTAGAGGGAATTCCAGTAATACCCACCTGTGGTTGAATGGATGGACAAATAAGAGAGCTGACAGATTTTTCTCTGGCAGGGGAGATGGTCACTCATGATTCCAGGCAGTGGTGTGATCTGCTCTGGGCAGGGTCAGGGGACAGGGAAGGGGAAAAGGCCCTCCTTTCATTTCGAGTGAGCTGTTTATATGGTCCGTTCTGTACAAACACAACCAATGAAGCCGTCCAAAATAGGAGGATGACAACGATGACTTTGACCCATCTAGTGAAGTCAAGGTCCCTTACATTACTCTGCAAAGCTGTTTCCCACATAGAGTTCACATGCCTAGACTGGCATTTAGCCTCTGTTTACAGATGAGGCAGCTAAAGGGCCAACATGTCAAGGAATGTGCCCAGGACTGTCCGGACTGTAAAAGCAGGACTACCATCTCCTGATCTGGGGTGCCGAGCCCTGGATACCCCAGCACTCAAACCCATTTTACATCCTGCTGCAGAAGTAATTTCATGACCCTTCCCAGGTCCTGTATTCTGCCTGATCCATTGAGGGGTGAGGGCACCAGGCTGACTGGAAACTCCAGGTCAGGACCCACTCATTGTCCTCCACAAGTCTCCCCCTTCCCGGGGCACTTGTATGTTTCAGAGGGAACCAGTGGAGGCTCTCGTTGCCCTCAGTAGGATCCAAGCCCTTCCACCTGCCACTCTTTACAGCATTTACAGCTGAATTCCTACATGACCCTATGCAGGGATGGGGACATGACCCAGGACAGCATCACTTTATGAGCTTGGAATATGTGGGTTCCAAAAGCAGGTCAACCTGTTAATAGTCTCTAGAGACCCTGGCTGCACTGTCTGGATGGTTCACAGGGGTTGTCCTCAGAAGCCCCCAACCAGCACACAGTAAATGCCTGACACTAAGGTGTATTCACTCCTTGGGTGACCATGATCTTGAACCTTTGACCTAATCCCAGAGATTGACCTGATCTGTTTGGTGTCAGTGCTGGCTGAGACTGGAGAGCACTCACCTCTTTTCATCTCAGTTTGATCATATTCTAAGTACTGTATTGGGATGAATCGTTGTATACAGTATGCTCTGGATATGTGTATGTGATTTGTCGTTATTCAGTTGGCAAGTCATGTCCAACTCTTCGCAACCCCTTGCCAGGCTTCCCTCTCATGTGTGTGTGATTAATAGTATATTAATACAATAAATGTCAGTGTCATATAATTAAATGTTAATTTATCCCAGTAATCTCACCAGGGTATGGCGAGGTGTGAGGCTGGATGCCTAGAGAGACCAGGATGGGAATTTTATCTCCACCTCTTCTTAGCTTTGTGACCTCAGACAAGTACATTGCCTCTCTAAGCCCCAGGCTGCTCATCTGCAAAGTGGGTATGGTATCAGTTCCTGCTTGTTGAGTTTTCGTGAGGATAAACCTGGAGAGTGCTTGTGATGTGCTTAGCGCTGCGTCTACTTCACCCTTAGGAAATGCTCTGTAAGTGTTAGCACTTTTCAGTGCTCTTATTATTCCATTAGTGTAAACAATGTTTCCTCTAGAGGCTGCTCTTGAATTAGTGCTATCTTCTTGCCATAAATTATACTTGGGGTATATCCCGAGTAACAGTCACAGAAAAGAGGACCAAGGTTTAAACTCCACCAGGTTCTTCAGTGTGGGATACTTGGAATCAGAAAGCTTAACTTTGTTACTTTCTGCTTCCCAGGGGGTGTTACTAGCATGCTCTCCTGGTCTGTGAGTGGGGATAATGGTATCAGTTCAGCCTGTGGTGAGGACCAGAGAAGCTTGCGATGCCAAAGCCCCTGGCTTAGGGTCTGGTGCATTTCCATGCCTGGCTGCCTTCCTTCCTATGTTTTCAAACCAGGCCTGAGACTAAGAGATGAGTCTTGGTGAGTCCTCTGGGCCTGATGCTTGGCAGCAAAGGAGTGGGCTTAGGGTGGCTGTTGGCTGGTGCCAATGCTCATTTCTACCTAGGAATTGCCCCTGGGCCTCTCAGGGTCGTTTTGTGCGGCGTTTGTAGAGCTGAGGATCCAGTGATGGAGCTGGCTCTTCCCTCGGTCCTTTTCAGTTCAGAGCCCATGTGGAGAATCAGAGACAGCTAGGACTGGGCATGCTGGAGAGGGCCTTAGTGAACATCTTTAGACCGTCATTTCCTCATCAGACAGAGGAAGAATCTGAGGGCCTAGAGGCAAAGAGACTCACCTCTTCCTCACAGCAAGTTACAGAGATTTGTTCTGGGTCACAGGTGGGCTCACAGCTCCATGCCTCTGAGCTTTCCAGGTGTCTGGGTCACGCTGACCACTATTCCTCGAACATCTACCATGGGCCAGGCACCATGTCCCCCAGTTAAACTCATTTACCCAAAAGTTAAAGAATGTCTACATTTTTCCAGGCATGGGGGATATCATGAGTGATAAAATGAATGAGACAGGTACAGTCCGCACCCTCATAGAACTTCCAGTCTAGTGGGCAGGAGCAGGGTCAGGCAATCACAGATGAGGCCTCAGATAGGTGAGTGTGAATGCAGGTGAGTGCCACGCACAAAACGGGCAATGATGGAGAATGATGCAAAGGGACATTACTTATTGTTGGGGTTTCAAGAAAGACTTCTTTGAGATGATGATTTGGTGCTGTTTCTGTTGTATTTGATTTATTTGAACAGAAATATGATTTATTTCTGTTCATATCATCTCTTTTCTGTTTGCGCTACAATATTATCTCCCTAGGAAAGCGAGGCTTAGATGGATTAATTAACTTACCCAGGATGATACACCTGGTCAGTGGAGGAGCCAGAATTTGAATCCTACTCTGCCAGACTCCAGAGTCCAAGTTCTTTCCACCATCTGTGCTAGTCTCCAGGAATTAGGATAACCCTGCCCTACAAGTTCTTAGAAATATGAAGATCATCGATATGAGCATTAAACCCCTCACCCTGCCAAAGCCAGGCCCTTTCTGCCTCCTGTTCCAGGTGAAGGATGAGGTAGACTATCCGGGTGGCCTTTCCCAGGACTGGCCTCATTGAAGTGATATGACACTGTCCCTGGGCCAGCCTTTTTAGGTCACAATTTGTCCCAGGCTCTTTATGAAGTCAGGCATAGCATTCCTTGGTTCCACAGGCAAACCAGGCTGATGCACTTGTGTCCCAGCTCCCAAATGCCTTTTTCATTTCCCCGTTACTGATTGTTTCAATTCCACCAGCCTCGCTGGAAAAAAACGCTTTCATTCATCACAAAAGCAAACCACACAGTCAAAAGCCACATCCTGTCCCCTGGGCAAAGCCTCTTTTCCTGCCGCATGATTGACAAGTACCCAGCAGCACTCTGCACACCTGTGATTGCTGTGCACTTCAACCACTGGGGCCGTGATGCTGGGCTGGGGATGGTGGGGGCGCTAGGTCCTCCCCTAGTGCTCCTGGCTTCAGACAATTCTGAGCCTGCGTTTTATGGACATAATCGGTGCTTGAATCATGACTTGTCTCCCAAACTGCAACTGGCTCAGAACAATCCATGCACCTAAATCTTTCATTCAGTTAAAAATTACATTGAGACATCTATGTCTGCATGAAAGCTTATCTGTCTGTCATCTATTTAACTATTCATCCATCCATCCATGCATGGTCAGGTGTCAACTGTATGTCAGGCACTGCGCTGGGCTGATGGGAAATACAGAAATGTGTGATTTGCCAACTCTGTGGACTGTAATTCAAGGAAGACAGACTAATAACTAAGAGCTGCACAGACTAGGGAAAGGGCAAAGGAATCAGATATGGAGTGGAGACCAGGATAAGGCTGGGCTTTCATGAGTTTATGATCTCTTTCTCTGTCTTTGCTGTTTATTGTCTGAGATAAAATGCTGTTTTAAAAAAAAGAAAAAACTTTTAATTTTGTGTTGAGGTATAACTGATTAACAATGTTGAGAGAGTCTCAGGTGAACAGCAAAGGAACTCATCAATACATATACATGTATCCATTCTCCCCCAAACTCCCCTCCCATCCAGGCTGGCACATAACTTTGAGCAAGTGTTCCACATGTTGTACAGGGTCCTTGTTGGTTATCCAGATAAAATGCCTTTTGGTTGCACTGTTCACTGTCTCCACTCATCTCCCCACACTGGTCTCTGGTGGAGTGTTAGGGCAGCCTCCAGCTGGTACCCCTGTCTGCTTGCCCCCCCTCCCTCACCCCTCCCCACCCACACTGCTGCTGAGGAATCCTGTAGCCATGTCTGACCTTGCCCTGTCTGAACGCCTTCAGAAGCTCCTCGCTGTCCTTTGAGTGCAGTCTAGACTCCCCAGCCTGGCATACAGGGCGCTCTGGGAGTGGCCCTGTCCTCTCTGCGGCCACGTCTGTGCCATTTCTTCCTCAGATGCTGTGCCAGTTCCCCTGGGTTGTTCTGTACCCAACTCTTCCACATCTCTGGGCCTTTGCACATGCCACCCCTCCTCCTGAGGGCCCTTCTCTACCTTGGCTGATAGGGGAATATCTACTCGTCTCTGTAGCCTGGGCTGCCCCAGGCTGGGGGGGCCTCCCTGACCTCCCTGATAGGAGCTGCTGTGCCCCTTTCAGTGACCCTTTCTCAACCCCAGGCACACAGACCTCTCTTATTGTGCGTCTTGTGCCAACTAGTCCTCTATTTTTAAAATTATTTACTTTTGGCTGTGTCAGGTCTTAGTGACAGCACGTGGGACCTTTTTGCAACATGCAGGATTTTTCACTGCAGTCTTCTCTCTAGTTGTAGGACGAGGGCTCAGTAGTTGCCGTGCATAGACTTAGCTGCCCCACGGCACGTGGGATCTTAGTTCCTAGATCAGGGGTCGAACTGGAGTCCCCTACATTGCAAGGCGTATTCTTAACCGCTGGACCATCAGGGAAGTCCCCACCCAGTCCTCTGGTTACATGATGGTCTCTCTTAGTGAGTTCTTAAGAGTATCCGGGCCCAGCTGCTCTGAGTTCTCTAGGCCTTATACAGTGTCTGACAGAAGACATGTCTCATGAAGTGTTTGGTAAATGAGTGAATTATCTACAGTTTCCCCTGACCTGTCAGATGTGAACTGGAGAGGTCACCATCAAAGAAGCCTTCTCTTCAGGCTGCGGTCAGCAGGCAGGGACCTATCTCTGTCCCAGCAGAGGCACCTCTGCTGTCTGCTCTATTTTGTCCTCCTATGTTTAACAAATGCTTTCTTTCAGGTGGCCAGCCTACTAAGGGTGGCCGGGTTCTTTCTTCAGAAGCCAGTCAAAGGAGGACATGGCTTCTCGGACCACAGCCTAGTGCTGGAACTTCCATTTTTGTTTGACTAATAGCTGCACAGGTAGCCTGAGACCACAAAGACTGGGACCTGGGCATTGCAGGTCCCCTGTTATCTAGGATGCCATTTTCTCACAAGACTCCATTAGCAGTATTTTAGAGAACATTCTTGGAGAAGGCAATGGCACCCCACTCCAGTACTCTTGCCTGGAAAATCCCATGGATGGAGGGGCCTGGTAGGCTGCAGTCCATAGGGTTGCCAAGAGTCGGACACGACTGAGTGACTTCACTTTCACTTTTCACTTTCATGCATTGGAGAAGGAAATGGCAACCCACTCCAGTGTTCTTGCCTGGAGAATCCCAGGGACGGTGGAGCCTGGTGGGCTGCTGTCTATGGGGTCACACAGAGTCGGACACGACTGAAGTGACTTAGCAGCAGCAGCAGCAGAGAACATTCTGGAAAAATGTGAATGACCAAAGGTGACACCTGCCTCAGTAACTTAGATATAGGCTTATGGAAATATCTAGCTGTGGGAAGTCCAGCCACGACCACTAACTGGGAAGAAATGGCCTCCTTTATTCCACAGAGTACTTGGCCTCACAGACTGGGCAGGGAACAGCTGTCTAGCAAGTCAATGAACAAGCCCGCCTGCCTCCTCAGAGCAGAGCTGGCCAGCACGTGACAGGCATGCCACTGGGATCCCATCTACACCCAGGGCAGACATGATTAATGGATCCCAGGACCCTTTCTAGATGAGCTCAAATGTCTGCCCAGAGTTCTTCTCACTGAGCACTCCAGGCAGGCATCTCCAGTCTTCGGGAGCTGGCCTGAGAGAAGAGCTTCACCCTCCCTGCACTGTGCTTCCTGCCGCCTGCTGCTCCCTGACGCTTGATGGCCAGGTTCCCGTGTACGGTGCTCCTGTGACTCTGCGATTCAACCATGGACCATGTGCCTGTCCTTACTGGGCCTAACAATTGTTTCTTTTCCACACTCCAAGTCTTTTCTCCTCTTAGAGAGTCTCTGACCTTGTCAAGAGGACCCAGTTCCTCCCCCTAAAAACTGCTCTTTCAGGAAAGGCCTGTGGAACCACTTACATGGAGGACCAAAGAGAGTCTCTTCCACCTGGTGTGAGCTCTCTTAAGGTATACTTCAGTTTTTCATCCTTCAAGTGTTTATTGAATACCTAGTATCAATAAATGGGGTAAACAATGGAGATAGAAACAAGTATGACCTCTGCCCTCAGGCAGCTTACAGTCTTATAACAGATCAGACTTTAGTAAGACAGTTGCACAAAGAAGTAAAATTGCAGCTATAGTAAGAGTTGAGTGCCTAGGACTGACTCAGTCGATGGGAGGATGAATAGGTTCTAACTTGGCAGAGAGAAGAAAAGAGCATTCCATGCGAAGGGAACAGCATTGCCCAAAGGTCCTATGCCGGGTAGAAGAAGAGCATGAACTCCTGAAAGATGACTTGAAGTGGAGACAGCAAGGGGCCTGAAATGCAAAGAGATTTGCATTTGCAAATGGTTGAAGTAGAGACAGCAAGGTGGTTGAAGTGGAGTGAAGTGCAGATGGGGGTTGTGGAGGAGGGACCCAATCCCTTGGGTCCTGCAGGCCCTGAGAAGATGACTTGTCTTCATTTCACACAATAGGAAACTGGTGGGCGGAACCACTGGCTCTGTGTCTTTAGCGCCTGGGACAGTGCCATGCACTAGTCTGAGGAATGGATAGATCCCGTCAGTGAGGGATGAAGGGATCCACGGGTGGAAGGATTGAGCATGGTGAGGGCATGAGGGATGCCCTGTGGGGTACTCACAAACCCTGGAATCCATGCATCCACGCGTTACCCTCCCCCCACCTCAATGCTGATCCTGGGGGTCTGGTGTAGGCTAGGCTTTTAGCTTTTAACTTCTGGTCTTTGGCATCTCTTG
Source organism: Bos javanicus (assembly GCF_032452875.1). Taxonomy (NCBI): domain Eukaryota; kingdom Metazoa; phylum Chordata; class Mammalia; order Artiodactyla; family Bovidae; genus Bos; species Bos javanicus. The sequence continues at coordinate 15,960,950 of NC_083870.1, forward strand.
ACCAAGTCAGCTAAGTTACTACTCTGCCATTCTCATAGGTCACCGTAGGCATTTTGTGTTCTATTTCTGCCTTTTAACAAAACAGTTGAATAATAGTCCCTGGAAAATCCCATGGACAGAGGAGCCTGGTAGGCTGCAGTCCATGGGGTCTCACAGAGTTGGACACGACTGAAGCGACGCAGCAGCAGCATCCAGAATAAGTTAATATTGATTTGTTGTTTTCCTTTTTATTAAAAGTATTATTAATGATCTATTGAGAATTTGAGGCTTACAGTAATAACCATCATTAATGATAGTTCTTTTATGTGGTCTTTAACTTGCAAATAGGGTTCCCAAGCTTGGTGGCTTTCGTAGGCTGGATTGGGATCTGCCCCCTTAATCTCCCAACCATGCTCCCCATCCTCCCCCTTTGCTTTAATGTACAGAGAGGGAAATCCAGGTGCAAGCTTTTTTCATGTTAGTCTCTCTCCGAGGACATGTGCCCGAGAAACAGGGCCAGTGTTTCTGGCCCTGAGCCTTGGCCATGGGCAGGAAGAACCAGGCAGTTGCAAATTCAACACACCCCTCCCTTTGCAACTTGCCAACTTTTCGCTCACTGGTTTGCATGTCTGACACCTCACTTGGCACATGATTTATTACAGCTTTTAAATATCCCTTTCTTTCTGGATTGAACTGTCGATATCCATTTGGAATGGGAAGGCTGGCTTCTAAGTGTTTGTGGTGAGAATGTTTCTGGATGTGATGGTTTTAAGTTAGGGGCTTCCTGTTCTTAGTGCTGAACCAAGGATCATGGCCCAGGAACCACTCTTGATCTGGCTGGAAATCAAGGAGATGGGGAGGGACACCCCAGCAGCCTCCTGAGACCTGGCTAAAGGAGGGAGCACACGCAGAGAAAACCCTTTAGTCTTGCCAATACCTTTGAGGATAGAAAAACATCACACATCTACCTGGATCTCAGACAGGGGAAGATAGTTCCATCTCAACAGACTGGAAAGAGCTACAGAATCCACACAGGACTTTCTCTCCTGGATGGATAGGTTGGATTCCATTTTGAAAGCACTTCCCTGGGGAGGGAGGGGAGGTTTTCTCTAACATAATGTCTGTCTCTCTTCTTCTGCAAGGTTTGACAGTCTCCCTAACCAAATTTCCTCTTGCTAGAGTTAAAGCCTCTTAGGGACCAGTTAAACTGGAGTAAAGGATGGCTATAACAAGCAAATTCCTTTTCCTTTTAGAGAGGACTCTGTCTCGTGGATATTACCTGAAGAAACTCATCAGTTTGTTATTACAATACCATTCTGGAATTATAACTGGGAAGGGCTGCAGAAATCCCTGTGAAAATCTTCCATGCTCTGTGTGGCGAGGGCAAGCCCTACCGGTTTCCTGTGGAACATTCTGGTCCCTATTGTTACCCTGTATTTATAGATCAGGCTCCACTAAGAGCCCATCGCCTTCTGTCGCTGGTTGAAAGGCTGTTTAATACAATCCCAACTCAAGGAGGAGGATTTTCCGTGGTTGTAGGAGCTTGGCAGAGAGAGGGACACAGAGGGAGCAGAGCACCCTGGGGTGCTGCATGAGTCACCTGACCTCTGCAAAGGGACACCCATTAGCAACATCAGGGCCTTTTGTTTCCTTTCAAGATTCCCACAATGAGCGCCACCCATTTTCACCACAACGGTGGCCAGATTTATTCTCTAGCTCATCTGCCTCCACCCACTCTCAGTTCTGAAGCCTCAATGGTTTCACCCTCCACTGATCATGACACAGGTGCCATGCGCTATTCTGGCTTGGATTTTCTTGCAATCACGTTGTTTTCTGTGTTGTCCCTCTAGATCAGTGGAAGGATGCTTTTACGAACCAGATATCATCAGCAGGTTGGCAGGTGAGGTGATTTCTGAGGGGCTGGCAGGATGCCCCAAAGGGGTGCAGGTCAGCTCTTGGAGTTTGGTTCTTACCCCTGAATTTATGCAAACAGTAGAGAAGTTTTTAAAAAAAAATCCTCAATATCTTACCCATTCATTTGGCAGCAGAGGGATATAACAGTCAAAAAGCCTGGATACTTTAAGCCAAGGGAGCGGCATGGAGTCACTCTCGAGTTAGAGGGGGCTCAACTTATTTGTAACATTGACATCAGAGCCCCTGGATCCCTTTTGAGATTCCTTTCAAATGGGTGAGAGACCCTCAGTCTTCACCACAATGCATCTGGGTTTATGCTCATCCTATCTGCCTCCATTCATTCCCAATTCTCAGGGCTTTTACTGCTTTTGTTTTTAACCAAGCTTGGGGTAGTTGTTTAACCATCATTGTGGGGCTTCTGGAAATACCAGCTCACAGCTGGGGAGGGTAGTAGCATCATCCGCTCAACCCACAGGCAGTCTTGTGTTGAGCCCATTCTGTGCACAGATATGATCCCTACCCTGCAAGGACTCTCAGCTTAGAGGAAGGATCATTAAAAAAAAAATTAGTAAAGTACACATGGGCTTCCCAGGTGGCTCAGGGGTAAGGAATCTGCCTGCCAATGCAGAAGACTCGGGTTGACTCCCTGGGTGGGGAAGATTCCTTAGAGAAGGAAATGACAACCCACTCCAGTAGTCTTGCCTGGGAAATCCCATGGACAGAGGAGCCTGGCGGGCTATAGTTCATGGGATCGCCAAAAGTTGGACACAACTTAGCAGCTAAATAAATAAAAAAAATACACATGGCTTAAAGTCTGCCATCCCAACCACTTCTAAGAGAACAGTTCAGTAGTGTTTTAAGTGCATTCGCATTGTTGTGCCGCCAGCCTCCTGAGTGCTCTTCGTCTTGCAGAACGGAAACTCTGTACCCACTGAACAGGACCTCCCCCTCCACCACTAGCCCCTGGAAACCACCATCCTACTTTTAGTCTGTATGAATTTCACTATTCTGGAATTGTACAGTATTTATCTTTTTACAACTGGCTTATTTCACTTAGCATAATGTCCTCCAATTGCATCCATGTTGTAGCATATATCAAAATTTCCTTCCTTTTCAAGGCTGAATAATATTCCACTGTATAATATGTTGCTTGTCTATAGACACTCTTGGTTATGATGAACAATGCTGCTACGAACATGGGTGTGCAAATACTTCTGTGAGACCTTGCTTTGAAGAGCAAGCATTCTTAACCTGGAGCTCATAAACTCCCAGAGACTATCTGCAAAATTTGATGTGTAAATGCATCTTGTTCTGGGAAAGGCAACTCCATAGCTGTCATCAGGTTTACAGTGGGGTTAAGATGTCAAAAGGGTTCAATCTAGAAGGGAACAAGAGCACCCCCTGCTTCAAAAACCCCTGAGCTCACAATATACCAGATCACTTTGCCACTCACCTGAAATCACTTTACTCTACACCTGAATCACTTTGCTATACGTCTGTGGAGAAGGCAATGGCACCCCACTCCAGTACTCTTGCCTGGACAATCCCATGGACGGAGGAGCCTGGTAGGCTGCAGTTCATGGGGTCGCAAAGAGTTGGACACGACTGAGCAACTTCACTTTCACTTTTCACTTTCATGCATTGGAGAAGGAAATGGCAACCCACTCCAGTGTTCTTGCCTGGAGAATCCCAGGGACGGGGGAGCCTGGTGGGCTGCCGTCTATGGGGTCGCACAGAGTCAAACACGACTGAAGTGACTTAGCGTAGCGTAGTGTATACGTCTGAATTTCTTTGCTATACACATGAAACTAATACAATATTATAAACCAAATATACTTCAATAAAAATACATATTAAAAAAAGCTTTAAAAATCCCCTGTGCTCTCTAGAAGTAGGTACAAGAGTGCAGGAGCGAGTCGTCCACATCTAGCATGTGCTGTGCCATTTCCTACCTGAGCGAACCTTGGCAGCTCATTTGACTTCTTGGAGCCTAGTCTTAGAATCTGTAAAAGAGGAATAATGACAACAGCCTCCAGAAATTGTTAGATAGTTAGATGAACACAGTGCAGCGGTTACAAGCATGGAGTGATAGGCTGAGTTGTTGTTGTTGAGTCTCTACATCGTGTCAGACTCTCTGTGACCCCATGGACTGCAGCACACCAGGCTCCCCTGTCCTCCACTATCTCCCAGTGTTTGCTCAAACTCACGTCCATTGAGTCACTGATGCTATGTAACTGTCTCTTCCTCTGCTGCCCCCTTCTCCTTTTGCCTTCAGTCTTTCCCAGCATCGGGGTCTTTTCCAATGAGTTGGCTCTTTGCATCAGGTGGCCAAAGTGTTGGAGCTTCAGCTTCCGCAGCAGTCCTTCTGTTAGGTAGTTAGAATAGGAAAAAGGAGTCCAGAATGGCGGTGGCTAAAAGGCAGGGAAGGGAAAAGCCCACGGAAATAGAACAAAGGAAGGTCTGGAGACTGTGGTGAGGCCCTCAGGTAAAACAAACAGCACTCCTGGCTAGCCCAGTTTACATAGGGCAGGCCCAGGGGGAGGAGGAAAAAACATATAAAAAGAGGAGCCAAAGTTGGGCTGGGGGGCCTCTCTTCTCTTTGAGTGTTTTGCGTCAGCATGCCCTCAGCCTCGAGGATGTATTTTCCTTTACTTTCAAAATAAAACTGAGCTGTAACATGGAGCTGTAACACTGGTCAGTCCAAGGACTGTAACACTGGTCTGTCGCTTCAAATTTTTTTGTGACGAGACAGAACCGAGGAAGTGACAACCTCCCCTGACACTTTCAGTGAATATTCAGGCTTGATTTCCTTTAGGATTGACTGGTTTGATCTCTTTTAGAACTGACTGGTTTGATCTCCTTGATAGGTTGAATAATGGTTCCCTAAAATATCCAGGCCATAGTCCCTGGAATCGGTGTTTTTTTTGCCATGTATTACCTTACATGGCAAAAGGGACTTTGCAGATGTGATCAAATTTGGGATCTTAAGATGAGGCGATAACCCCAGATTTTCTTTTGGAATACTAAATATATATAAAATCACAAGTGTGTTTATAAAAGAGAGGCAGAGGGAAATTTGACTACAGAAGAGGAAGTGACAACTGAAGCCAGAGGTTGGAGACCTGGAGGGAAGAATCTGTGAGATGCAAAGAAATGGGCTCTCCCCTAGGGCCCCCAAAAGGAGCCAGCCTTGCTCAATGACCTTGACTTTCATCCACTGAGACTGATTTCAGACTTCTGGCTTCCAGAACCGGAAGAGAATAAATTTGTATTGTTTTAAAGTCACTAACTTTGTGGTAATTTGTTACAGTGGCAATAAAAACTAGTATGTATGGACTCTGGAGCCAGACTGTGTGAGTCCCTCCAAGCTTCACCGTTTCCCAGCTATGTGACCTTAGGCTGATCTCTTTGATTTCGGATGGTAGCTTGCAAAACCTTAGTTCCCTGGGAGGAAATTGAACTCCTGTCACCTGGGTAGCAACAAGGAATTCTGTCTTCTAGACCATGGGGGCTGTTGACTAGAATCTAAATCCCCAGTCCTTGTCTACCTTGAAAGGAAGAATAAGACAAGAAGAATGTATAGGGGAAAGAAAAGCCTATATTAGGAAAGCAGAGTATATACAGAAAGACCATGAGGGAACTCAAAGAGAGAGTCACAAGAGTCACCCCTTTGGGAAGTTTAAATCCTTTATAAGGGGCAGTCTTCCAGGTGTTTGTCTTCTCCTTGGCCAATGGTCTTCTGTTGACCCCATGGCTACTCTGGTTCAGGATACTCCCTAGGTGTACACACACCCCTCCATCAAGATGGGTTTCATTCCAATGGCATCTGGGAGGGACAGTGGCAAGACTTATTATGGTTTGGCATGCCCTGCCTTTTTGACCCTGTGAAATCTATTTGTGCATGTATGGTGTCTCCCTTGCCCTAAGGATGGGAAATATGTGACCTCTTGATCTCTTAACAGAGTTTAGCCCTTCTCTGTTCCTGCCATAAAAGTGTCCAGTGTCCGGTTATCCACCCTATTCCTGTTGTTGTTTCTTATATCGAAGTGCAGATCTCAAAATGTAGACAGCAGTCTGGTCATAAATATGTAGCCCGGAGCCCATCTGTCTCTTGCCTCAGGAAATGTAGACAGGGGGCTGGTAGTAAATGTCCAGCCTGGAGCCCATCTTTTTCTCGCCCCCGGAAGTGTGAACAGGAGGCCAGTTGTAAATGTCTAGCCTGGAGCCCATCTATTTCCCTCCTCAACTTAATCTCATCAGGCCTCAACTTCCTCATCTTTGCATGGGGATAATAATAGGGCTCACCACATAGGGTTGTTATGAGGCTAAAGGAAGTCAGTACTGTATAGCATTGAGAACAGTGCTTGGAGCCTGGTAAGTAACGTACATGCATTTGTTAAATAAAATACCTACAAAGCCTGTAGGTGCCCCTGGCTGACAGGTCATCTGACAGTGCCGACTGACACCGGTTTGGCGGGTTTGGTGTGCTCTGCAGAGCCCATTGAAGAAAACCAGGGAGTGTGTGGTGCCTTTCGGAAAGACCGTCAGCCGTTTTGGTTCACGGACAGCATGGATGCCTGCAGGGTGAACGAGAGTTCTCTGCTATAGTGACGGCCCCACCCACTGTCTTCCTTGAAGCATTAATAGTTGTTCCTCTAATAGCTGGTCAAATAAGTTGGAGAAACAGCATTTCAAGGCTGACTGGCTTTCCTTTCTTTGGAAATTCTTGAACATTTAATATTCAGATGAACCCAGTGAATCTCCATGAGGCATTTCCCAAACATGGGCCACTGGACCCCTTTTCATGGCACTTCCTACAGAACTAGGGTGTTACAGAACTCATTTCAGATCAAGTCTAGAAGCCTGGGGCTGCCATAGAAGGTGAGAGAGTGGAGGACAGACAACCTGAGATGGAGTATCAGGTCCTATTTGCCTGACCTCAGAACAATCTAGAAAATATAGGTGCTGCTGTAGCTGTACAGACATACACCAGATGTCAGAAAGTATTACAGACAGACCCACTCCTGTCACTTTCAGGGCCTGGGGCTAGCCTTGAATGGGGGCACCCATTCACCTAGCACCCCATCCCTAGCATGTCCCCTCGCCCTACTCCCTGGACTCATCAGTACCCTAAGGACTCATGTAGACGCCTTAGCACTCAGGTCCAGGCTCCATCCCACCCCGCTCTCAACTGCCCCTTGGCTACCTCTCAGGCCTCAGGCCACATCTATAAGCAGCTGTGGCCTGCCTGCCAGAGGGCAGACGGGGAAAGAGGCAGTGGGGGCCCTAGAAGCCAGCTCAGAGAGAGAATTCAGATGCCTGGACATCTGAAGTGTGGTTGACAAGGTGGGGGTAGATGGGGCACTTGGCATCTGTGAGTTCCTGTCTCCGTGGGATGCGGTGTGACCAGAGGAGGCATGGGCTATGCCCTCTCTTTGGGGTGGCCTGGAGCAGGAGCCAGCGGGAGTCTAGGTACAGGGCGACAGGTGTGGGCACCGACATGGCAGTGTCACAAGGTCTGAGCTGCAGGTAGGGCTCTTCCTCTGCTCCCGTCACCAAGCTGAGCCCCTCCATAGCCTTGTCCTCGGTGATGTCTGGTGACTTCTGAGCTCCCAGCTGGGCAGACACTTGCATCCTAATCTGTGCTGTAACCCAGGGGGCCCATCTCTGCACCTGGCACCCTGTGGGCACATCCCCAGTGACTCTGCCACGAGCAGTCACCCATGGCCCCTACCCGCCATAAGCGGAGGAAAAACAGTGTAGCTCAATTTACGCTATGAATTGTGGGCGGAGGGCCACTTCTTCTCACAGGAAGCCCGGGCCTCTGCCCACGGTGGGCGCTCAGGGCAGGCTGCTGACTAACAAGGCTTTCAAGGCCTGCAGTGTTAACGTGCCTAAGAGGTGGGCCTTGAGATAAGTGCCTTTGCTAATTTTTGTACATGAGAAATATTTTTCACAGGGTGGTTTAGTCAGAAGAGCTATGGAACAGGTAATGAAATTGGCCTTGTATTAACACTGTTCAGTAGGTCTTGTTCACAGTGTCCTAGTAGGGTGGGAGGTTCCTAGGGGCCTCGAAGCTCTATGTGGAAAATTACAAAGCAGCCAAGGCTCAGGGATTGTTGTCCCTCCAAGAATGGCCATGCTTAAAACATCCCTACTAGGCTCAACTAGTGGCTTCCCCCAGGCCAGTTCTTTTTAAGAAAACACTTTATTGGGTTTTCAAAATTACCAAAGCTTGTTTTAACACAGAAGAATGTTATAATTATTAAAGGGAAAAAAGATCAATAGTTTCCCTGACTCCCACCCCCTTACCTCCCTGGAGGTGCTGGTGTTAACAATTAGGCAATTAATTAGTGGGCTTTTACCATGTTTTCGTGTGTGTCTCCATATACAAAAATATATCAATATGTATAAAAGAATAGAATATAGGGGGATTTTTGTTTTCATATGTTGGTGTTCGCTTTTTTTTTTTAAAAGAGGAATCACATTCACCCATTATGCTGCAATTTTCTCTTTTGACTTAATATCACAAATGTTTTCTAAGTCCATACAAATAGATCTACTTCATTAAAAAAAAAAAAAAAAAACAGCTACATAATGTTCCACAGTGTGAGTATAATAATTCATTCAGCTGTTTCTCTGTTGTGTATTCAGGCCGTTTCCAGGTTTGGTTTTTAATTATTAGTAGGTCTAATAGCAGTTCTTATTAGCAGTTTTCTTATAAATATTCTTTAGTTTCTCTATCTTGCACATATGTTGCAAAAGACTATTTTACCATGGGAGAATTATAGAAATGGTGGGCAGTGAAAATGGTTTTCTTTACCATCACACTGATAAGAGCTTTGAAACCTTAACTTGTCACACTTTCAGAGTATTTGCCCCCAATCACACTTTCATTTGGACAGCCTGCATCTCCTGAGCTCTGTGCGTGGCCCGGGGGTGGCGCAGTGCCCAAGAAGACAGTCTGTCCTCAAAGAGCCATGTGTCGGTATAAGTGCAGTGTAGACAGGCAGATAGACCAGAGCATCTGTGATGCAGCTCGCCGGGAGGGCTAGAGGATTAACAGAAGACACTGTGGGCTCTGGGTTCAAATCCTGCCACTACCACTCACTTGATATTGTGGTCTTGGGGAAGTTGGCTCATCTGTAAACCAGGGAAGATAGTAGGACTTTCTTATTTATTTATGGTGGCCCTGGGTCTTTGTTGCTGTGCTCGGGCTTTCTCTGCTTGCAGTGAGCCGGGGCTACTCTCTAGTTGCGGTGCATGGACTTACTGCAGTGGCTTCTCTGATCGCAAAGCACAGGCTCTAGGCATGCTGGTTTCAGTAGATGCCCCACAGCAAGTGAAATCTTCTAGGACCAGGGATCGAAGCCATGTCTCCTGCATTGGCAGGCAGATTCTTAACCACTGGACCAGTGGGGAAGTCTCAGACTTTTCTCATGGGGCTGTTGTGAAGACAAAGAGGGTTAATGTAAAGAAAAGTACTTTGGACCAAGCCAGCAAGTCAGAAGCTCTGAGGGACTGCAGTTGCTGTTGGCAGCAGCCTGCCTCTCTGTGGGGAGACTGGGAAAGCTCCTGTGAGGGTGGACATTTCAGTTGATTTTGGAGATGAGCTGAAGGGTATTTTTGTCTGTTGGGGAAAACAAGCACTCCCCACCCACCACTAACACCTGGTCCTGACCTGGTTCTTCTGCACCCCAGGTGGTTGAAAGATTCAGAAACCTCTTCATTTTTAGTTTCAAAAACGCCCTCTGGGCCAGGGTTAGAGAGTTTAATCCCCAGTGGTAAACAAGTTTGTGTTACAATGGAGCTGGGTCTGGCAGCCCCAGTGATCATGCCGTTACCCCGAAAACATTCAGCAGGATCGATTCATGTGTCAAAACGAAATGGAAACTTATCAGAAACTTCCTGTTGAGAAAACGATTCTTCTTACCCCAGACTTAGCAGATATTCAGAAACCTTCTAACTCCCCAATCTGCTAAGGCAGGTAGAGACCCAGAAATACCCTCCAGCCTGGTCTGAATGGGCAAGTACCTGGGGCTGGCCCCCCTCACATAGCCCAGAACCAGGATATAGTGGTTAAGATTACAGCCTTTGGAACCTGTCTTCCTGGCTCTAGAGCCTATGTATGCATGCTCTTTATTAACTGTATGCGTGCATGCTCAGTTGCTTAGGTTGTATCCAACTCTTTGCAGACCCTATGGACTGTAGCCTGCTGGGCTCCTCGGTCCTCTTGCCGGGGGATTTCCAGGCAAGAATACTGAGTGGGTTGCCATGCTCTCCTCCAGGGGATCTTCCCCACCCAGAGAGCGAACCCACATCTCCTGTGTCTCCTACATTGCAGGCAGATTCTTTACCCACTGAATCACCCAGGAAGCCCCTATTAACTGTTTGGCCTTCAACAAATTAGTTAATCTCTTTTAGCCTCAATTTCCCTTTCTGTGTAATCGGAATAGTAATACCTATCCCAGAGCCCTAACAAAGACTCAGGCATGATCTGAGTGAGATCGTGCCTGTAAAACATACAGCATAGGGCCTGGTACACAATGAGGCTGCAAGATCTGATGTCTGGTATTATGGTTGTCGACGGAGATGGCCACCCTGCCTCTCTCCACCTCCCCTGAAATTGGGGCTAGCATGCCAGACCTTCTGACCATCCTTCCCAGATGCTATTTGAGAGCTGGTTCTGTGATGGCATAGGGCACATGGACTGGGAGATTCCCAAGGGATGCACCTAACGCTGCCTGGGGTTGGGAAGAGGCCAGCTAAGATGTGTGGAAAAGAGAGATGCTTGATCTGGGCTTTCGAGAATGAGAAGGAAGGAGTTCTTTGGCGATCCAGTGAAGACTCTGTGCTCCCAATACCAGGGGCCTGGGTTCTATCCCTGGTCAGGGAACTAGATCCCACATGCTGTAACTAACAGTTCACATTCCACGACTGAAGACTCCACATGCTGCAACTAAAAAAAAAAACCTCCTGCACGGGTCACAGTGAAGATTGGAGATCCCACGTGTGGCAACTAAGACCCGGTGCAGCCAAATAAATATTTTTTTAAGTTATATTTTAAAAAGAATGAGAAGGAGCTCCCTAGTGAAGAGGTTGAGAAGAAGGAACAGCTTGTACAGAACTTCCAGGAACAGAAGTTTGAAGATCATGAGTAACTTGGTTTGGCTGGAATGAGATGCTGGGTTTTTGGGGGGCAACAGCTGGGACCATGTGGGGAAGGGCCCTTTTGCCAAGTACAACTGGGAGGTTGAACTTGATTCTGAATACTCTGGGGAGCCATTGAAAGACTCCAAGAAGAGAAATAACACACTTTGGTTTGCATTTTAAACCATTTGCTCTGGTAGTAGGGTGGAGGATGGATGGGGTAGGCCATGGTCAATCTAACCCAAGCATTATCTAGGGTCATCTTGTCCTTACTGCTTCTAATTGAATTGGACATGAACTCCCACCCCAAACAAGGAGGGGACCAGTGTTTCTCCACAGGTCTCTGGGGATTCTTGGGAACTTTCATTTCTCTTACCAGCTCCTTTGATGCCACACTCCTGGCTTCTGCTGAATTTTTCAGTTCCATCCTGCACATAGTGACCCCTGTAGGCACTGAGTCACCTCCTGGTCGGTCCCTTCATTCCTACAGGACCCATGATCAAGGTCAGATGTCTCTTTGGGTAGGGGGGAAGGGGGAGGGTTTGATGCTGCTGGTGGCACAAACACCATGGCATTGAACTTTGCATAGTGTTGTATTGGGAAGTCTCATGACTGTTCCTGCTTCAGGGAGGAGTGGTCAGCGGCAGCTGCTGCTCAGCACGCTCTGCTCTCCCTGCTGGGCTCAGGACTGGCTGCCAGGAAATGAACACAATTGTCTTACTTCCACAGAGACCAGTGTGGACTGCTAATCACAGTGTGGGTTTCCCAAGGTGGTGCAGACCTAGCCTGTTTTCATTGTGTATTGATCCTGTGGTCAGCGAAGGTTCTTGTGAGAAATGACTATTTCAAACAGTGAGCCTGAGTTTTCTTTAGAAAAAAATCAACTAAAGCCCAAACTGCTAGTCCCCAACACAGAGGGTCCTGCTTGGTGGATGGGCAGGTGAAAGGCACATGGAATGCAGGGCCCTGGGCAGTTGATTTAACCTTACCGGGTTAGTCTCTCCATCTGTAAAATGGGCATGATATTACTTCTTTACAGAAAGATCGTGAAGTTGCAATGAGGTAGTGTGTGCAAAATCACTTGACTTGTCCTGAGGTTGGGCTTTAGGGTAATTTGGACACATGAGGACACTACTGTGAACTGAATTGTGTCCCCCCAAAATGCATATGTTGAAGCCGTAACCCCCAATGTAACTATATTTGGGGAAAGGGTCTTCAGGAGGAATAACAGTAGCCTGATCATATAGGACTGTGGCCTTATAAGAAGGAGATCTCTCTCTTGCACACACTCTCTCTGCCATGTGAGAACACAATGAGAAGGAGACTGTCTACAAGCCAGGAAGAGAGCCCTCACCAGAACCCAGCTATGCTGACTACTTGGATCTCAGACTTCCGGCCCCCAGAACTATGAGAAATGGACAGTTCTGTTGCTTAAGCCATCCAGTCTGTGGCACTTTATTATGGCGGCCCAAGCTGACTGGATGAAAGAAGACTGAAACAACTCAGTGGATCTGGGGAAAATTCCATGCCTGTGCATCTATCATCTCTTGCAGTAGACCCAAAGCACCTTGATATCCAGTATCACACGTTATTCCTCATTGTAACTGGAGGCCAACTGGTCCAGCCAAAGGTTTTCCAACTGAAGTGTTCTATGGAGGGGTGTGGGCCACCACACAGAGCTAGGTGGAGGAAGAGGTGAATGAGTTGGCTTTGAATGCTCTTTCCTACCCTTTCAGCCAGAAGAGTTGTGAGTTTATCTGTTTCCCATATTGGGCTTTTATGAAAAATCTTATTAGAAAAAAGCAGCTCCACAGCTAGGAGAAGAGGGGAAACCACAAATTGGATCCAACCCTTCATGTTACAGATGAAGAATTTGAGGACCAGAGAGGGAAAGGGCCTTGCCCATGCACAGATGGTCAGTGGCAGAACACTCTATCCCCAGTGGTGCTATGGTCAGGTACCATTCTTGTTAACAATTCTTGTTATGTGAGTGAAAAACACTGGCTTTCTCAAATGCTATAATTTGGCTTTCACTGTCTAAGAAATGGGGATAAGAAAGGGCTTATAGGGGACTTCTCTGGTGGCTTAGTGGTTAAGAATCCACCTTGCATGCAGGGGATGCAAGTTCGGTCCCTGGTTGGGGAACCAAGATCCCACATGCATGCATGCTGAGTCGCTTCAGTCACATCCAACTCTTTGTGACTGTATGGATTACAGCCTGTCAGGCTCCTCTGTCCATAGGATTCTCCAGGCAAGAATACTGGAGTGGGTTACCATGCCCTCCTCCAGGGAATCTTCCTGACCCACGTCTTCTGTGTCTCCTGCCTTGCAGGCTGATTCTTTACCACTAGACCCACCTGGGAAGCCTAAGATTCCACATGTGGTAGAGAAAGTAAGCCTGTGCGCCACAATTAGAGAGTCTGTGAAGTGAAAAGTGAAAGTCATTCAGTCTTGTCTGACTCTTTGCAACCACATGAACTGTAGCCCGCCAGGCTCCTCTGTCCATGGGATTCTCCAGGCCACAATACTGGAGTGGGTAGTTGTTCCCTTCTCCAGGGGATCTTCCCAACCCAGGGATTGAACCCAGGTCTCCTGCATTGCAGGCGGATTCTTTACTGTCTGAGCCACCAGGAAAGTCCAAAAACACTAGAGTGGATAGCCTATCCCTTTTCCAGGGGATCTTTCTGACCCAGGAATCGAACCAGGATCTCCCACATTGCAGGTGGATTCTTCAGTGCACCACAACAAAAGATCCCACGTGACACAAGATCCTGTGTGCCTCAACTAGGACCCAGTACAGCTGAATAAATAAAGATTTACAAAAGACAAGTATAATTACCAAAAAAAGAAGAAAAAGGCTCAAAAGTCCCAGTGGGGTCTCATGCCCACTGCAGGAGGCCAACGGTGAACTCTGCCAGGGACACGCAGGAGAACCCTGGCCAGGCCATAGAGTCACCAAAGGACATTACACATGAGCCAGTAAGTCACAGCAGTTTCTGAGGGAGAAGGTTTCTTCTTAGAAAGACACAGAGCTGGTGAGCATGGACCCTGACCCTCTGAGAGTCTTGGTGGTAGAATGATGGACTTTTGTGACAGGCCCCTCACTTGCTGACTTCTTTTCTACCTTCCCTCCTTTTCCTTCCTCCTTTTCTTCAGCCACTAAATTTATGTTAACCATTACTGCAAACCCAGGCGTTCATTTCATCACTGGCAATCAGTTCTTGTCCTTGGGGAAACCTAATTAGGTATTACAGGACTTTTGATGTCGTTTCCATGGAAACCTCCATAGTAATGGTATACATGCAGAATATATGCTCCAGGGAGTTTGGAAAAAATACATATATATTATTACTGGTTTTTAAGAAAATCTTTAATTTTTTTCCTCTTGCTTTTTTCCTGCATATATATTTTTTAAATCATGGAAATTTTCCCTGGAGTTTTTCTCCCACAGAGAAAACAGTAGAGAACACAAAGGGCCTTTTCCATCTTCTCTCCTTTAATTAAAAAAAACTGATAGTTGTACAAGAATGAAAGTTTTTTGGATCGGTCAGAAAATGTCTAAGCAGGATCTCCCCTAACAGCTGAGAACATTTTGAGAAAAAATATTGCTTAAATAACTTGAAAGGCTTCAAGTCTTTCAAAATAGAATGGGGAAACGAGCAAATTCAGTGAATCTATTCCAGACGTATTTACACTAAAAAAATAAAAGGCGGGTTCCATGGTGCAGTCTCCTCTGTTAGGTTGATAGTGGGGGCTTCAGGACAGTCTCCTTGTCTCCCCGTCAAGACAGCCTGTTCCCAGCCCTGCAGCTAACACACGATGGGCTCCAGAGCTTGTACGTGAACCGACCTCTCCAGAGGTGACCAGATGGCCCTTCAGGGTTGACTCCCATGGGGAGCTAGTGAATCACATGATTGCTCTGTGAGAAACTCCAGTGAGGGAAGTGTGCAGACCTGGTCCAACTGAGGTGGGGATGCAGATGGAAGGTGAAGAGAGAGAGAGAGCTTGTTAAGCACTCTCATGCCACAGCTAAATTCAGAGGTTCTGGAGAACCCGTCAATTACTGAACTGTTTTCTTTGAAACCTCTAATTGACCACTCAAGGATGGAATATCCACAATGACCTCTTTGGTAGCTGCCAGCTGATCAATTTACCCCCCAAATTTGCCAAGAAGATTCACTGCTCCTAAGAGTCCCTGCAGTTTTACTCTTCTACACCTGATAAATTCTGTTTTGCTTTTGTTCCTTGATTCAGTCTACCAGTTGACTTCCACACGTATGAGAAACATGTTGCATGCAAAATAACTCAAATGCTTGCAAATTAATTTTTTAAATGCTTTGAGTTTTCTTTGATATATGAAATATGTGTCCCCTATGTGGTGTAGGGGTCAGGGAAGCTGGCATGGCCCTTGATCATGATCCCCTCTTCATCCAGTTGCCCAGTTATTGAGATAGACTGGCCAGCCCTGTCTGATTAACCATGCTGGCTGGGAGGGTGGGAGTGGAAGTTCCTTCTACGGGCTGTGGCCTGAGAAGCTGAAAGGGAAATGTTAGACATGGCAGGCACATCACCCAACGTGTAACATGTGTGTTAAGTGAAGGCGTGAGTTAGATTTGTTTATGTATTGGTTTTGTTGCATGACAAAGCACACCCCATATTAATGACTTAATAATCATTTAGCTCACGTTGGTGTGGGTCAGCAGTCGGGGCAGGGCTCAGCATGGTAGTTCTTCTGCTGGTCTCACCTGGGGTGAGCTTCTGTCATGCAGCTTGTCGAGGAAAGCCTCACTCTTACGTCTGGCAGCTGTGTTGGCATAGGTTGGAGTGACAGGGAATGTGGGGCCCAGTATTACAGCAAGCCCTGCTGCACTGACCTCCTTCAAAGGTCACATTCTGTGTCGTATTCTCTAAGACCCCGCTGGCCAAAGGAAGGCAAATGGCCAGCTTCAGATTCAAGGGCTTGAGAAACGGACTGTACTTCTTGCTGGAAAGCGAAGCAAAGTCACACACGAAGAAGCAGACGAAAGGAATGGGAGGAATCAGTGGTATTGTGTTAGCACAACACCAGGTTTGTCTGATACAGGCCTTCGAAGCACTACTAAATCCCTGTCTTGCCCAAGAAGCTTTCCATGACGGTCCCTTATCGTGTCTCTTGTATGCTGGAGTTAACTGAGATCATGAGCTGATTCATGGGAATATGTCTGATTCATATTTATATCACCACAGTTTTCTCACCTAGTTGATTCTAAAAAGAATCTTAAAAGAATTGAGGTATAACTGACAAATAAAATTGTATATATTTAAAGTGTACAATGAGATGATTTGATATAGGTATACATTGTGAAATGATTACCACAGTCAAGTTAATTAACATCTACTACCTCACATTGTTACCTTTTTTTTTTTTAAAAGAACACTTAAGACCTGTTCTCTTAGCAAATTTCAAGTACTAGTTGGTTCTTCCTAATTATTTTATTGGATTGAGGTGAGTTGAATTGAATTGGTTCTCCTTTCTAATTACAAGCTCCTTGAAGGCAAGTTTGGAATTGCTCTGTCACATAAAATCTCCCTCCCATAGCTCTTGGAATTACACCAACTGGCTGAAAAATCCCACAGGCTCTTAGAACCAGTTAAGTGGCAGAGGATCAAGTCTGGAGCCAGCTCTGTTCAGGATAGTATCTGGTGTAAGAGCAGCACTTGCAGATGACCCCAGGTCCTGGCACCAAAGCATTCCGTTTTCAGGCTGGCCAAACCCCAAAGGAGTGGAATCACTGTCGGAGGCTAAGGAGGCAGTAAGACTCAGCAGTTTGGAGAACGTGGCATTCCTTCCCCACTCAGGAGAAACCTGGGCAAGGTCAGGAAGGAAGAGTGTTTGTCACAGAGCTGAGTCTTCTGCTCTGTGACAGCTCAGAGCAGACTTTCCCCCGCTCCCCACAGGGCCCCATGGCACCCCATGCCAGATCCTGTCCATGTCACATCAGAACTCTTCCAGAATTTATCAGGGCGACCATCAGACTACTTTAGAACTAGATCTGGGTGACTGAGACCTAACGAGAGGGGAGGACAGTCCTGTGCCAGAGTCACCTTCCCCTCTCTGGGCCAGCACTGCTCCAGTACTTTGTAAGGCTTGGAGATCACCTGGGACCCTTTATTCCAGATTGGACCACCCCCTGGGAATAGGAGGGTGTCCTTCTCATGGCATAGGATAACTCGTCAGGTACTCCATTAGTCACAGGCTTAGCAATGAGTTTTCTACATGAGTTTCCTTTCTGGGTGGTTAACAAGGGCCACTGTCCACCTGTCCTTTTCTTCACGTGACATAGTCATTCACTCACACACCTCTTTATTCAGTAAAATTCTATTGACTGTACCAGGACCATCCTGGCCCTTGGAGAAAGTTGAGATGAGCCAGGCATGAGTCCTGTCCCCAGGGAGCTCACAGGCCTCGAGACCACACACGAGGTCTGCATAGAACAAGGGCTCTGAATAGAGCACAGAAGGACTTCCCTGGTGGTCCAGTGGTGAAGAGTCTGCCTGCCAATGCAGGGGACACAGGTTCGATCCCTCGCCTGGGAAGATTTCCACACGCTGCAGAGCCACAAAGCCCACGTGCCACAACTAACTGCAGCCAGTGTGCCCAGAGCCTGTGCCCTGAAACAAGAGAAGCCACCACAATAAGCCCGCACGCCACAATGAGAGTAGCCCTCACGTGCTGCAACTAGGGAAAAGCCTGTGTGACGACCCAGCACAGCCAAGAATAAATAATACATTTTAAAAAAACAGGGCACAGAATAAGGGATCTTCAGAGTGGAAGGCGCTTCAGGGCTCATCCAACCTATCCACCTATTTCTCAGAGGAGGAAATCAAACCCAAGATGGAGGAGTCTAATCATCCAGGGTCACACAGCCAACAGGAATTATTCATTCACTACACAAGAATTTACCCAACACCTATTGTGCTAAGAGCTGGGCTGGCACCAGAGATTCCACAGCAAACAAGGCAGCTATGACCCCCCCCCATCCCTTTTTGGGTCACAATTCGGGTTACATTTTGGGATCACCCAAGGAAACTTAAGAAAATTCCCAATGCCAGAGCCTCATGCCTAGAGTTTCAGATTTACTTGGTCTAGGGTGGGCCAGAATGTGGGTCTTTTAAATAAGCTTTCCAAGTGATTCTTGCAGACAGATCAAGAAACACTGCTCTGGGCGGTGGGTGGAGAGGTGGGAAAGAGATAGATAAAAACCAAGCTGTTGTTCAATAGCTAAGTTGCATCCAACTTTTTGCGACCCCGTGCACTACAGCATTCTAGGCTCCCCTGTCCTTCACTGTCTCTTGGAGTTTGCTCAGATTCCTGTTCATTAAGTTGGTGATGCTATCTAACCATCTTATCCTCTGCCGCCCCCTTCTCCTTTTGCCCTCAATCTTTCCCAGCATGAGGGTCTTTTCTAATGAGTTGGCTCTTGGCATCAGGTGGCCCAAGTATTGGAGCTTCAGCTTCAGTCCTTCCAATGAATACTCAGGGTTCCAAGTAAAGATGAATACGTAACTGAGACTTGTGACTTATAAGGAATGAACAGGATGCTGAGTGAGGATGTGGCAGGATAGGGTACTGTTATCTGCTTGAGTCTGAAAGGAGGGAGGCTACACTTACAGAGCTGTGGTTCCAGGGGTCAGATGGGAGCAGGAACAAGGGTGTCCTCCTATGGGACAGCAAAGGAATCTTCTGGGCTGTACTGCCCACCCTGCTGACTGACAGACCCCTGCACTGGAGCCCTGTCTAGCAGAGGCTCTTGGTCTTCAGCCTGGACTATATCCCCATGGGCCCCCATACATACTGTCTCTCAGTGCCTCACAAGGATTAATAATCCCTCACATTTTGAGAGTACAGGTATCCCTTGATATCCACAGGGGATTGGTTCCAGTAAACTCTGTGGACACCAAAATCTGAGGAGCAAGCTCAGTAAACTCTGTAGACACCAAAATCCAAGTCCCTTATATAAAATGGTATAGAACCCTCAGCCCTCTGCATCCACAATTCCTCATCTGTGGATATCGATGGCCGACTGTAGTTCGTAAAGAACGTTCTCTTGTATTATCTGTATTACTGGATCCTAATGCTAATCCCAAGAGATGGACAGGGTCAAGGTTAATAGTCTTATGACAGAGTAGTGGAAATAGGCATAGAGAAGTGAGGGGCTTGCCTACGATCACACAGCTAGTGTCTGGATGTGTGAGACTTCAGTCCAGCTCACCAGCCTCCAACTCCACTACTGCATGTTGTCCCCCTCCCCAACCTTGTGCCAGGAAACTGTAGCAGAAGCAGGTCATGTGGGAGGCAGGTGGGGACACCACCCTGGTGCCAGCCCCTTCTCATCAAGCCGGGCAGAACTGCCGACCTGCTGCCACTTGAACATGCCGTACACTCTCATTCTTCATCAGGGAATCCAAGGAACCTGCGACTCTGCCCAGAGTGAACCCCGTTACTATAGTAACCTGATGCCGTTCTTTCTTATAGGGCGGATGGTTTTCATTTTGTATTTGAAGAGTTTGGCCAGGCAGTCACGTTGCCATAGCTCAGCCTGTCAGTGGCAGTTAGGAGCAGAGGGAACCCTTTGAGCAGCCTCTAGGTCCCCCTAACTGATGGTGGAAACCTGTGTCCGGAAAAACCCCAGCTCAGCTGCCCTGGGGAAGGAGGGGGAGTCTCAGCTGGTGCTGGGCTGGTCCTCTCTCCCGTTTAGAGATCATGCCTTTCCAATTACAGCTGCCTGGGCTGAGGTTGGCCCCTCAGCCCCTTGCTTCCATAGTACCTTCTGTTAATAGTTCCCCTCCATGGCCTCATCTCAGGAGCCATGCTCAGAGCTGTTTCACTGCATCTTGAATGCCCAGCCCCCAGCAGATAGAGGGCCTCCAGCATGTGTTTGTTGAATGCATGAATGAATGACCTTTTGTAGTTTATGAAGTCCTTTTATACCCATTATCTCCTCTATTCCACATCATAGTTGTATGAGATCCCAGGGCAGGAGGCAGGGCAAACTGTGGTCCAGCAAGGTGAGAGCGCATCTTGCACAGGCTGCCTCCCCTCCGTGAGCTCTCCTGCAGCTGCACCTGCCTCTTCACAGCCGGCTGAGTAGCCCAGTGCTTGCTCCTTGTGGCAGGGAAGATGGCACAGGTAGAACCTAAAAGCAGGGCAGCCAGGAGACCCCTTACCCAAGTCATATGACTACATTGATTCACCTTGAATTTGTGTCACAGATCCCTTGATGGGCCCTTTTTACCCTCAGAGGTCCCAGGCACGGGTGTCACGGTTTTCTTTCCTGCATCCTCGGTTGTTAGGATGGCCTGTCAGGGTGGCAGTGAAGGAAGAAGAGAAAAGTGCGTGGTGACTAACTTCAAAATACAGCAGTTTTTTAAAAAATCACCACCACCACCAACAAAAGACAGCAGAAGGCTCCTTTGGCCCCAGCTGTAGAGGAAACAGCAGGACAGACAGAGGAAAGGGCCTCTACATCCCTAAACAACCTGTTAAGTGGAGCAAAGAGATGGGGGTTGGTGAGGAAGTCTCAGCTCAGCCTTTGACCAGCACGCTGACCCAACCTCTCTGTTACTCCCGTCATGCTGAAGGTTAAATCAAACTTTTCCAGGTTAAATCAAACTTCTGCCTCCCAACCCTGGCCCCAACATTCATTTCTTTCTAAGGCAGCTGAATTTCTTTCTGGCCACTAATCTTTCCCACGAGGGCTGCTCCTCTGGCCAGGCTATACCAGTGCATGTGGAGCCGGGCTCGTGCTAAGCTGGGGGACCCTGCCCCTGCCCCCTACCTTATGGTCCAGCCCAAGCAGCCATGTGAAGAATTGCTCTGCGCGGCCCTGGAGCCGGCAATGTGTGGGGCTGTGTGATGGGCAAACCAGGACAGAGCAAGCTGGAGAGGCAAGGGCCCAGCACAGAGAGGGCATGGCATGGCATAAACACTTCCATCACTTCTCAGAACTGAGGTACATGCCTGTCCAGGAGGCCCCCATGTCCAACACAGGCCCCTGGTCTCAGGCCTCACCCTCTAAGAATCAGGACCTTCGAATGTCCAAATTGGATCTCAGAGCCTCTCATTTTGCAGCAGAGACTGGGGCCACGGAGGGGAAGGACATGAGGCCCCGTTGCATGGGGAACTCCACAGTGAGACCTCCTTGAGAATAAGCCAGGGCTTTCCTGGTGTGTGAACCAGCGCTGAGCCCAGGCTGGGCGCACAGCAGGCGCTCAGTGAAGGCTTGTTTCAGCTGCTTTGACCATCTTCCCTGGTACGACAGCGAGAATCTCAGTGTTGTGGAAAGAAGGTGCGGGCTGAAAGGGATCTTAGACATCCCTGAGCCCAACCCTCATTTCCAGAAAGAGACCCCATGGATTAATAATGCTAAAAATAGCAATAACTAATACTTACAGAGCTGGTGCTAGGCAGGATTCCCCACACTTCATATATACTAGCCCATTGCAGCTTCATGGCCACCTCTATGCAGCAGATATTACTCTCAGTGTCCCCAGAGGAGGGAACTGAGGCACAGAGAGGCTCAGTAACTGGCTCGAGGTCACAGAGCTAGTTAGTGTAGGGATCAGGATCCAGATCCAGGCAGTTTGGCTCCAGGGCCCTCAGCACTAACACCCCGGCAGCGACTGAGACCAGTGTGCCACCAGCAGACACTGTTCTCCCTCTGGGGAGAGGAGTCTGTGCTAGCCCCCATGAGTTCACTCACTGAGGAAACAGAACCTTTTCATCTCCACATCCCCCTCAGGGCTCAGCTCAGGGCCTGGCAGGGGCCCAGGGACCTCTGTTCAATATAGTGAGCTGTGCGTCTTCTTAGTCATGGCACAGCCAGTTTAGGGGCCCCTCAGAGCTGGAAGGAACCTTGGGGAGCAATTTACAGAAACAGAGGCCCAGAGATTGATGTGTCTTAGCCAGGTCTCCTGACTCCCCGTCCAGGGCTGTCTTCACCCAAGCGAGGTCTCCAAAGAGGTTCCCCGGGGTGCATCAGCTGCCCCGTCCTCCTTCACCCCCACTGTGTGCTTTCCTCCAGGCTGTGCTCACAGGCTTTCTGCTCCCACAGCTCTTCGTGATTGACAATGGTGCAGACGACTGGCGGATAGCCATGACCTATGAGCGCATCCTCTACATCAGCCTGGAGATGCTGGTGTGTGCCATCCACCCCATTCCTGGCGAGTACAAGTTCTTCTGGACGGCACGCCTGGCCTTCTCCTACACGCCCTCGCGGGCGGAGGCCGACGTGGACATCATCCTGTCCATCCCCATGTTCCTGCGCCTGTACCTGATCGCCCGCGTCATGCTACTGCATAGCAAGCTCTTCACCGACGCCTCGTCCCGCAGCATTGGGGCCCTCAACAAGATCAATTTCAACACGCGCTTCGTCATGAAGACCCTCATGACCATCTGCCCAGGCACTGTGCTGCTAGTGTTCAGCATCTCACTGTGGATCATTGCTGCCTGGACCGTCCGTGTCTGTGAAAGGTATTCCGTGGGTCCGGTTCTGCACTCACCTGGGGCCTCCCAGCACACTGCTTATGCTAGGATGAGGGCAGGGGGAGGGGCAGGGAGGCCCAGATGTATGTGGTCTGATGGAAGAAGCAGGCATGTTACCCAAACACCTCAGGAGAAAATGGGAAAGGGGAGGACCAAGTTGGGGCTGAATATGAGCTGCAGCGTTGAAACACTGGAACCAAGGTAAGCTGGGAAAAATGCATGTATAATCTGCCTCATTTCTTGTTCTTTGTAAACCAATATATCTCAAAGCATCCAGGGTATATCGTTACCCCTTTTGCACGTATAACTTTATAATTTCTGTGTTAACTCTCCCTCTTGGAGTTAAAGAATGCTCGCTAGCATTTTAAAGGCTCTGAGAAGTCCTGCAGTAATGAAACTAGTTTAATTTTGTCAACTCCAGATTTTCTCAAGCATATTCACCCATAAGTCCTTTTCCTTGTCCATTACTATTGATGCCTCACTACTCAAAAATTTGGTCCACAGACCCATCAGCATCACTGGGAACTTGTTAAAAAGAAGAATCTCAGGCCTCACACCAGAACTACTGAATAGAATTTTCACTTTAACAAATTCGCTTGTGATTTGTATGCTCCTTGACATTTAAGAAGTACTGCACAACCCACTCCAGTCTCTTGCCTGGAAAATCCCATGGACGGAGGAGCCTGGTAGGCTGCAGTCCATGGGATCGCACAGAGTTGGACACGACTGAAGCGACTTAGCAGCAGCAGCAGCAGCAGCACTGATGAACTGTACTTTGGGAACCATTGTTTAGGAGGCTGGTGGCGGGGCCATGACTCAGAAGTGACTGGTAGGAGAGGAGGGGGTCGTGGCCTAATAGAGATTGGGGGCTCTAGGGCATCATGCCAGCGCCTCAGAACTGCCATCGTTGAGGCTCAAGATTCGTCCATGGCTACCCCCTTCCACAGCCATTGCCAAGCTGCCCTTTCTAGCTCCTCTCCCTTTCAAGCTGGTTCTGGACATTCATTTTTCTCTGATTTTGTATGTGGAGTCTGAACATGAAGGTTAAAAACCTGGATTCTGCCCCTATGTAGCCATGAGAGCTTGAGCAAGTCACTTCACATGTCTGAGCCTCGGTGTCCTCATTTTAAAATAAGGATCACTTGAGATAGAAGGGAAGATCTATATTCACTTGAGAGAGGTAATTTTTAGTACGCTGGGAGGGCTGGTCATGCATCCTGTGTAATTTACTTAGATCCTGTAGTCATCCTTCATTCATCATCACTTAAAATTGTATTATTGAATATTCCATGCACCAGAGAAAACACGCAAGAGCATTCTGGAGGAGAGTTGGTCTAAAAACATCTCAGGTATGCACTGAACCACATTTCCCACCTATTTTGAAAATATTCTGTATGCAGACAGTTCCTTCAGATGTTTGGTCAGCAGACACACAGTCAAACAAAGAGCCCATTCTGCTGCAGCCGGACAGGGACCCCTCCATACGGCCGTGTCAGTTTCTTAGAGCCAGTACCAAGCTGGGACACATTTCTTACATATAAAGCCCGAAGGACACACAATACCCATGTATTCAGAACCCCATCATTACTCAACAGCTGACATTATAACATCTGTTCTAAGTAGGACCATACCTCGCCAGGCTTCATGAACCTTCTCTGGTAAGCAGACACTCTTTCTACATTGCAGAAAGCATATGTTTGGGTTCCAAGCCCAAAGTCCTGTTAGTTGAGCAATATGGTGCCAGTCACTTTACCTCTCTGGGCCTCAGGTTTCTCATCTGCAAGCTGGAATTAATAATACCAACTTTTTAGGATTTGTTGTTGGAGCCAGATAACACATGTGAAATGTATACCATAATAGTGATAGTAACAATTAATAACAGAGATCTCTTGATAACTCTTGGGAATCTTGTGGCTGCTTTTTAATAATTAGAACAAGCCTACTATAGGTTGACCTATGCTCTTCTTGTTTTCCTTTGTAATTGATCAAAGCTGAGTCTTCCAGCAACAATAATAATCGAATTTACATAGCCCTTTAAGGTGTTTGAAATCTTCCATGTTCTCAAATTGATCCTGTTTGGTGTGTATCATCACCTCATTGTCTCAGATGAGCAAATGTGGAACGAAGTACCAGCAAGTGAGTTCCATTGTTTATTGAACCTGTCAGAAGTATGGGTGATGATTTTTTATTGGAAGGTAAGCCTGCTTCAAAATGTGTAGCTTGCAAAGTACTCTGTTGCGCTGAATGACCCTCCATGGCCTCCACGCTGGGACTGGGTTGACCTGGCCCCATCAGCCCGTGGGCCTCTGTCTGCAGAGATGACTGACATGCCCAGCTGAAGCCCAAGGCAAAGGCACAGAGGAGCAATGAGCAAATCAAAGGTTCTCCTAAAGTTTCCCCTTCTCTGTGAAAAGGCCCTTTGACCAGGAGGCATCTGCTTAGATCTCACATGAGGTATATTAAAACACATGTTGCCATCACCCCTGTTTCTTGGGCACTTTCCCTGTGCCAGTTCTGTGTGAACTAATTCACCGGCAGCTCCATTTGCCCTCACAGGGGGCCTGTGAGAGTGCACTGTGGCTGTCCTCATTTTAGAGTGGAGGAAACTGATGTCAAGTGACTGGCCTGAGGAGCCAGGACACACAGAGCCAGAATTTGAACTTGCTTCTGACTCTGAACTTTATATTTGTCTCACCAGCCCAGGCCAAATGCTGCACTTACAAGGAAACTGTGGCCTAAACTCTCCTGGCGACGTTCCCTCTCCGAGTGCCTTAAAGCCACTGAGACTGATGCTTACATCCCAGTCTGGCTGTTTGGCCTGCCTCCGATGTCTGTGCTCTTAACCATTTTGTCACCCTGTTCTCGGGGCCACCTTCGTGTTAATTTCCAACTTATCCGAGTGTAGGTAGTGGATGCTGTGGCGGGCCACCCAGGGGTCCCCTCCCCACCCAGGCTCTCATTCCCTCAGCTGGGGTTGTTAGCCATGGCAGAATTGCTCTGGATGAAGGGAGCTGCCTTAGCCAGGATCAGGCCTCCTGCCCAGGGCAGCAAGCATCCAGCAACTTGTCAGTGTAGGAGTTTAAAGGCCCAGCCCCTCCATCCCCTGCAGGATAGCTCTGCAGGGCCTTCCTGGTTTCCGGACTCCTGTGGGATCACGGGATACTGGACCCTCTCCCCGTCCCCTGTCCTCCAGGCCCCACTCACCTTGATCCTGAACGCGGGCCCAGCAAACCTTCCACGCTCACATCTCAGCGGCTTTCCTAGGCATCTGACCTATGGAACTGTGAAAGCAAACACGAATAAGTATATTTTTTCCTAATCAGGCAAAGCACTGCTGTTACAAAGACCAAGCAATTTCTTTTAGAACCAAGCCCAAATGAGCATTGTCTTTCCTCAATGTCAAATAATAAGCAAGACTGGCAGAGACAGGAATTAGTCAGCCAGAGACTGGACAGAAACTGGAGGCAGGGGCTGCTGTGGAGGCCTGGAGCCTCGGCCAGGGTGGGAGGACAGTGTGGACAAGATGGTCTCGATTGCTCTCAGCCTGATGGAATGACAATTCTGTCACCTGAGACAGCAGAGAGGGTAAAGGACTTGCCCAAGGTCACATAGCAGCGTGACAGGTTCTCGAAAAAACTCTCCTCTGCTGATACCCCGAGCGGGGCTTGTTCACATTCCAGGTGGGTTCCATCAGCCGGGATGCATCTCTAGCTGTGTACATACACTTCTGAAGTTGCTATGGAAATCCCTCCTCAGCAAGCCTCATTTGAAAAGACATTTCTCATAGCTGGGGTTGGCTTTTATGTGACAATAAAGGTTTTTCACATTTCCTCCTCCCAAGGAGGGAGAGGGAATTGGTAATTACCCAGAACAGCCTGCTATCAGGAGGGCAGTGCCTGGTTGCTGGGAGGGCAGCGTCAACAGCAGGCTTGTTTTCCCTGGACCCCGCCGAGGCATTACATCATGGGTTCCGAGCCCTGACAGTTGTGGCACTCGGCATTCTCTGGGATTCTCCTGGCTGTGTGCCTGCCTCCCACAGGCCTCCCAGAGCCCATCCGAGGAACCTCCTCATTAAGCACTGTCACACGCCGAGCAGCCTAGCTGGTGGAGAGACTGTCGGAGGCCCCAGGCCTAAAGGCCACCAGGAGGGGCAGGGGGCTTCCTTTTCAGGGGGCACACCCCAAAAGAAGTCTACCAGCTCACATATGGGTGCTTATCTTCCTAGGAGAAGCAACAGGGTCTCCCATGACACTGACAGAGTGAGCTGAGGCTTGTGATCCCTAGCCAGGCTTTGTAAATGACCTCCTAGCCTCTTGGATGGAATCCCTTTGGTCTCCTCTCTCCTGAGGCCCCAGGCTGTGTCAGTATCTCAGGGCTTCCAGCCTATCCACAGGTCCTTGGTGATGATGGTGTGAATTTCCAGCTATGTCTGCACATTGGTATTTTTATGAGAAATTTAATTCTGGAGACCTGGCTGCTAGAACAGGAGAAATACCATGAATGGCCATTCTTTCTCTCATTAAAACAGAGCCACACCTCCCATCACAAGGAAGATAAGAAGAGGCTTCCAAGCTATAGAACAATTTATAATAAATATCCATAGAGCAGAGGGAGGGTAATGCTCAGAAAAATTGCACTATCAGGGGTCCATGATTTAGACATTGCAAACCACTGGTTTGGAGAGTGAGAAGGCTAGTTAGTAAGGATAGGAAATTATCTGTCACATTGGACGAAGCCTGCTAGACCCAAAACCCTGCCCTCTAGCTGGAGAAAGGGGAAATCAGCCTCCTTTAGGGTAGAGGAGCAGCCCGGGGCCATCCTGCTGCTGGTGCCAAGTCTGGATAGATCACTCCTCATTCAAAGTTGGATTCCTGGCAATGGGCAGTGGAGTGGGGAGGAGTAAGGAGGGGAAGGAAGGTAGGGAGAAGGGAAGGGAGAAGGGAAGGGGAATCTATAGGAGGCCTTTGAAGCAAATCTGCAGCATTAAGAAAGAGGAAAATAATTCTCAAGATGCAAAAGACTGCTTATGAGGAACAAAAAGCAACATTTGAAGATTCTTGGGTATCCCTTATAGCCTGCAAGAAGGTGATCATCATAGAGAAGAGTGGGCAGACAGGAAATGAAAATTTATCGAGTTCACATAAGCCTAGAGTTCACATAAGCCTAGAGTTCACAGAGAAGGACAACTGTTTTAGCAAAAAGAAAATCTACATCAGGCCGCTGAGTTTTTTTTTTTTTAATGCAGAATGTGAAGGACAAAGTTAAAGGTTCTCTCTGAATGTAGAAGACAAGAACAAAGAGATGAGAGAAGAGGGTGAACAGGACAGAATTAGAAGCTGCAGAGTCAAGGCTGAATCCTAGCACTCGAGTTATTTTGGAGGAAGAAACCATAATAAATTAGATAAAAGAATAATCAAGGACATACATGAAGAAAACTTTTCCAGAATTGGCTGGCCAGAGGGGTGGTGAGGAGGTTAAGATTAGTCAGATCAAAAAGGTTCCTGTTTTCCAGCTAGAATAGGGGGAAAATTTTTTTTTCTGGAAAATTTACTGAATCGTAGGGTTAAACATAAGGAAATCAACCCTGAATATTCATTGGAGGGACTGATGCTGAAGCTGAAGTTCCAATACTTTGGCCACCTGATGCAAAGAACTGATTCAGTGGAAAAGACCCTGATGCTGGGAAAGATTGAGGGCAGGAGAAGGGGACGACAGAGGATGAGATAGTTGGGTAGCACCACCGACTCAATGGACATGAACTTGAGGAAAGTCCAGAAGATAGTGAAGGACAGGGAAGTCTGGTGTGCTGTAGTCGATGGGGTCCCAAAGAGTCGGACGCAACTTAGCGACTGAACAACAGCAAGGTTAAGCGATCCGAGGTGTACATTGGCAACACAGAGCAGACTTTTCCTTAGGAACCCTAAATTCTAGGAGACATTGGGGCATTAGTGTCATTTACATGAGGGAACACAAGGGTCATTCTTGGAGTTTTGTGGGCTGAGACGGTTACAACCTACATTTTGCGGGGAGCTTGGATATTAGTTGACCCGGGGTGAATTGTATTTAGGATCTTAACAATGGAACAGTATGAAAGAAAGACAGGAGGACATGTCTGAAGCCAGGTAAACATGTGATCCCGACTGCATTTAAACATGACCGTGCAACCAAAGTCTGATGTCAAAAAAGAGTAGATTCTGGAAAGAGTAAATGTATGCAATAAAATAATTCAATCATAGTGAGAGGGTTGCTAACCCACAGATTAAAAAGGTGAGAGAAGTCTAGAAAGGATTAATAAATACATGCTAAATTCATCATCTTAAGTAGAACAGAATTTTAAAAGCCTTATCTCTCAATTTTAATAATTAGAGAAATATAGTTTAAATCATTTTTAAAGCTAAAAGTAAGCACAGGTAGAATTTTATAAGTCTAATGATGATAACAATAGTGTCAGCCAGGTATTGTTTCGCTTCATCCAGACCACAGCTCCATGAGGCATGGGAACTGTTGTTATCTTCATCCTGCATGGGAGGAAATTGAGGCACAGGGAAGTTACGGTTTTGCAATGTGCCTTGGGTCATGGAACAAGGGGTCTGTAGACCTGAGACCCCCCCAACCTCCTGTCTGAGAATCTCGCTTTTTCCTACCCGGAGAAGGTGCATTTTCCACATTCCTGGATGAGAAACACAAACATCATCAGAGACAGAAAAATAAAGGAACCAGGAAGGAAAAATTGAAAAGTAGAAAGCATGAAAAAAGATGAGAGGAAACCAAACTTAAAATGTGTCACAATCAACAGACTTGAATTTACCTCCCCAATTAGAAGACAGTGTCGCTTACTAGATAGGATTTAAAAGCAGAACTTAAAGTTATGCTGTTTACAAAAGAGGTACCTTAAATAGAAAGGTCCAGAAAAATAAATGAATAGCAAAGATGTATTAGGTGAGTACAAACCAAAGGGCAATTGAGTAGAAATCTTCATTTTAAACCAAGTTGAATTTAAAGCCAAAATCATTAAATGGTCCAAAGGAACCATTTAATCTGGATAAATGCATTATACACAGTAATACTGTGAACTTTTTATGAATAGAGAATCTGAGTTTTTAATGTTTTAATTGACTGATAAATTTTGAACTTTGTAGCCTATAAACAAATAATACATTTTTAAAGCATCCATTGAACACATTTACAAAAATCGATCAACTTCTTGGCCACACATTTCAAAACATCAGAAAAAAAATTTCAGGCACATTCTCTAACTTCAAGGCCATAAAACTTCAACTAAAAGGACACTTTGGGGCAGCGGGGTTTTGAAAGCAATCTCCTCAATTACAACTTGTTCAAAGGAGAATTATTCAAAACTACCATTGAAGACTATTTTAAAAATTACAACTCTATAAATCAAAACTCAGGATGTACCCAAAGTTGTGCTCAGATGAAAAATATCCTTAAAGTTTTACACTGAGAAAAAGAAGCATGAAAATAAATTGAATTCATTAGGAGAACAAAAAGGCTCAGGAGAACGAATTAGTTTTATAACAAAGACAGGAATTAATTAATTTAAAAACAGAATTAGTAAATCTCAAAGGGATCAATGTTTAGCAAGTCTAATCAAGAAAAAAAGAAAACACAAAAATATAAATTTTAAAGCAGAATACCTACTGATTCTGAGGATAATTTAACAAATAAAAGAGAATAGCTTAACTTTTTTTGAAAGCAAAGACCTTTGAGAAAGACCTTCTCCACCAGATATCATTAATAAAATGTATTATAAAACTAAGATAATTAAGTCTCTTTGGCATTGCTGAAAAATCAGTAATGACAGATCAATGAAACCTAAGGGAAACCTTAAAAATAAATCCTAGTATGTGAGAAAATATTTGAGGGAAAAAACCAATTAGGAAGCAATATATTATACCATACATGTTAATGGAAGGATTGGATGCTTAGATTAAAAATCAAATTAGAATCCCACCTCTCACCAAAATAAATTCCAGGTGGATCAAAGAGTCAGATACAAAAAGAAACCATGAACAAACTCCAGAAAACAAAGTGAATATTCAATCAATCCTGAGATGGGAGAGAATTGTTAAGCATAAAATCTTAGAAGAAAAGAAATGTGAAGGAAAACACTGGAGTATCTGATTACATTATACATACAATTTTGGATTTCTGTTCTTCAAAAAAAATAAACTTATTTAAAAGGCAAATGTTACACTAGGAAAAATATTGGCAGCAAACATGCAAGAGGTAAATATCTCTATTGTGCAAAGCAATCCTAGTTACCAATCAGAAAAACTCATCTTCTCAGTTAAAAAAAAAAAAATGCTAAAAATAAAAACACAGCCACAAAGAAAGAAATACAAATAGCCAATAAAATGAAAAACACAGCCTCTCAAATCAAAGAACTGCAAATTGAAACTACAAGGAGAATTTCTTTTTCTCCTCTGGAACTGACAAAATTTTAAATAAATATAATTCAATCCTGAAGAAAGTTGTTATTGGTGGTGGTGGAGTGGGTGGGTTGTTTCTCTCATACTGATGGCAAGAAGGAAAATTAGCACTGCCTTTCTGGAAAACAATTTAGCAGTATGTCAAGGGAGCCTTTACAAGTTCATAACTTTAACCCAGGAATTCTCCTTCTAGGAAGCTATTCTAATGAAATAATCAATTTATGTCAAGGTCCTTCATATGCATTCTACAATAGTGGAGAATCAGAAACCAAGTAAGTGTCCAGGATTTAAACAGTTAAATAAATCATAGCACATCCATATGATGGGTAATCAAGCAACAATTTTTTTTTAAACCCATCCTTTGAAGACTATAATAAAGTAGGAAAAAGTCATGATGTAATATTTTTTGAAAGGATCACACAAAAGTATTATATAGGATGTTACCAATTAAAAATAGATATCTAACACGCATAGAAAATGCTTGGAAAATACATATATTGTTTTCTGTGGGATGTTACATGTGATTTTTTTGGTTACATTTTACTTGCAGTGAGAATGCATGACAATATGTGTGTGTGTGTTTTCATGTAAAGAGGGATCATTTTGTTTTTCCTCCCTCCACAAAGCCCCTCTTCTCATCTTCCACAGACACTCACATTTTCTATCAACAGGGCTTCAAAGTAAAGTTGAATGGCTCACTCATTTTTTACATGTAATTTTCTCAGAGAAGCACAATAAAAGTTCCTTCCTAAAGGGTTCCCCTTCAGATTTAGCAGGCACTGGCCTCAGTGGACGTAAGCCTAGGCTGGGGTCCTCCCTCCCCCAGGCAGGCGTGACACTTAGAGCCCCTCTGTGGCCATGGGATGATTACGGGAGGACCTAGAACCAGTGTCCAAGCAGGTGGAGTTCTGCTTGTTAGGTGTGATCCGACGCCCGGCTGGCATTAGCTCTTCAGCACCGGCTCTGGGTGGGTCAGGCTCTGGGGGCCCAGCGATGACGCGGGAGCGCCCCATCCAGTCGAGAGAAACTGCCAGCCCGCAGGTGCTTCCTGTAAGGTCAAGGCCTTTGGAGCAGGCTGGTGCAGGGGGCGCGCGGTGGGCGGGGTCTCAGGGCAGGGGCGGGCTTCGGGGAGGAGCCAGAGTTCAGGTTCAACCCTGCTGTGGCGCCCGCGTCCAGAGACGCAAGAATACACTTGAGGACTGGTCCTCTGTCCCAGCGCTGCCCCTCACTCCTGCTTTTTGCCGAGCCCCATTCTTATTTCACGCGCATGGTTTGCATTGATCCTTACTCACTCACAGACCACTTGCTCCTTCTCTGTTATTTCTGATTCAAAACTTCTTTCCTCTTTCTTCTTGGAAGTATTTTTGTGCTCTTTCGTAATTTGGCATGGCAATTGTTAATTTGTGACTGGTTTATTTGTACTTTTATTTACATTAAATAACATTCACAAATTATAAGTAATGAATGACACCTCTTAGAAAGGGGAATCAAGAAATGAGGAAAATGCCCCCCAAAATTAGCATTCTGAAGCACTAAGTTTGGGACATTGTGGGTGCAAAGTGAACTCTGTTGTACAGAGAAACCATTCTATTTTAACAGTCAAGTCAATCTCCAAATTCCTCCTCCCTCTGTTACGCTAAACACTAGGTTTCCCTAAACTCTCTCTCGCTGGGAGGTGCTGTGCTCAGTTGCTTCAGTTGTGTCTGAATCTTTGCGATCCTATGGGCTGTAGTCCACCCGACTCCTCTGTCCATGGGCTTCTCCAGGCAAGAATACTGGAGTGGGTTGCCATGCCCTCCTCCAAGGGATCTTCCCCACCCAGGGATTGAACCAACATCTTCATCTCCTGCGTTGCAGGCGGATTCTTTACTGCTGAGCCACTGGGGAAGCCTGGTGCTAAGAGGTGGCCAGTGCCTTTTTGCCTCCAGGATTTTTGCCTTAGGGTAGATCCAGATGCGACAGGGCTCTTTCTCCAGCTGGAAAGAATCATTCAACCTTTCTCAACCAGGATCTGAGAATTAAGCCCTACAGAAAAGACCTGGAATGACCATCTTTCCGATACCACCCGGAATGGTACACAGTTAGTTACCATCCTTGATGTATAAGAGGGAAGTTGCTTGTTTTTTATCATAGATGCCTAAGGGGACCCAGGCTTCTCTTCCCCAGGACCAAATGAAAAACGCTGCAACACTAGGAGGAGACAATGCCAAAAATCTTACAGGGGTGGGAATCCTTGGAGGGAGCCAAGGTGAGGAAAAGGGAGGGGTTCCTGTAAGCTGCGTCAGCCACATCTATTTGTGGGCTGACATTTGTCAAGACAGGAAAGCTACATTCTGTCAACTTTTCCATTTTTCAACTTTGGGGTGGTTTTGTTTGCCCCTGGCGATCCCATGGTGCCCTGCATTTCAGTGCAGGCCCCCACCAGCAAGGGATGGGACCCTCATCCCACAGACCTTCTCCATGTGTTCAGTGGCCTGGCACATATCATGCACACTCCTTGCCACCCTGGGCTTTCCTCCCCCCTCCACTGTGGGCATCGCTGCCGCCGCCCAGGCTAGTGTGAAACCCTGCACTCCTGCTCTCATAGCATAGCTGCTGGGGGATTTTTTTTCATAAGATATTCTCCTTCCACTTAATTAGAGTCTCCTCCATCCCCTGAGACTTGGCTCCAGCCTCCCAGAGGCTGAGCTGGAAGGGAATATGGGTGAGATAGGACTTCCCTGGTGGCTCAGACAGTAAAGTGTCTATTTACAATGTGGGAGACCTGGGTTTGATCCCTGGGTTGGGAAGATTCCCTGGAGAAGGAAATGGCAACCCACTCCAGTACTCTTGCTAGAAAATCCCATGGATGGAGGAGCCTGGTGTCCATGGGGTCACAGAGTCGGACACGACTGAGAGACTTCACTTTCTTTCTTTCTTTCTATGCTACACTCCAAGTGGCACCTCATTGAGCATCCCCAGCCCCACTCTACCTCCCACCCCACTTGGATGCCTACTTCCTGGCTCTGTGTGCTGCCCAAGAGTTTCCCTGGCAACCACCATCCCCTGGTGGCTTGGGAATAGTGGCCCTGGGAACCCACCAACCCTACCACACCTGGTTCTTTTGTTTTCCCAAGAAGTTCATGGGATCTGCCTGCCAATAAAGCCCCCAGACAGGCACGGACATGCTGAGAAGGGCCAGATGGGCTCAACACCCCCACAATAGAGGGGGCACAGAGTCTAGTGAGTAAACCTCCTTTTGAAAATGTTAAACATGTTTCAGCTGAGCCAATACATGCAGTGACACAGTGGTGACGGTGCTCAGAGGCTGGTTACAGCCTGAACTCAGGGTTAAAAGACAGTTTGGCTTCTGGTTCCACCATAGACCTTGGACACTGTACATGTACTTAATCTCTCTAGACTCATGCTGCTTCTACTGACCATGCTCTGGGACAGGGAACTCATCACTCTAAAAGACCATTCATTCAACAAACTCATGGTTGCTGGGGCAGGGGGAAGGATGAGGGGGAAGAGATAGTTAGGGAGCTTGGGATGGACATGTACACACTGCTCTATTTACAATGGATAACCAACAAGGTCCTACTGTCTTGCAGGGAACTCTGCTCAATGTTATGTAGCAGCCTGGATGAGAGGGAGTTTGGAGGAGAATGGATACATGTATATGTATTCCACCTGAAACTATCACAACATTGTCAATTGGCTATATTCCAATAAAAAATAAAAGTTAAAAAAAAATAATGATTCAACCCAATCTGCAGACAACTCTGACTTAGAACTATCTTCCTAATCTTTGTTCAAATTAAATTCCTTGTAGTTTCTGACCTGGGTCCTAACACTGTCTTCTGTAGCCACACAAAAATTCAAGCAACATAGGCTAGTGGTTAAACCATTGCCTTCTAGGCAGATACAGGCTTGGGGTCTTGCTCCACCTCTTAAGCACCCTGACCTTGGGCAAGCTAGCCTCAGGACATCCAGGAAATGGGATAATTCACAAAAAGCCCTTAGCACAAAGCGAAGCATTTAGCACATGCGGAGGACCCAGTGAAGCAGGCTTGTCTTCCCTCTTCCACCGTGCCTGTGTGTGTTTAGTTGCTTTGGTCGTGTCTGACTCTATATGACCCCATGGACTGTAGCCCTCCAGGATCCTCTGTCTCTAACATTCTCCAGGCAAGAATACTGGAGTGGGTTGCCTATGCCCTCCTCCAGGGGAATCTTCCCCACCCAGGGATCGAAACTGAGTCTCCTTTCTCTCTTGCATTGCAGGCAGATTCTTTACCGCTGAGCCACTGGGGAAGCCCCTTAAATATTTGAGAATTCAGGTTTCATCTTCTTCAATCTAAAGGTCTCTGATCCTTCAACACAGGACTCTGTCCCGATCAGACTCCACTCTCTTGCTTACCCTCCTCCTTGTTCATCAATGTCTCCACCAGTTGGAGGTCCCAGACTGAACACTGTGCCCCAAGGATTAGGCAACCTCTCATTTTCTCACCATTAGTTTTTAATGCAGCTTGAGAGTGGCCCATAGCAAGGGCAAGCATCTCCCAGAACAAGCAAAATGACCTGGAATTAGGGAGTGAGAGTCAGGGCACGTCTCTGTTTAGGTATAGCACTTTGGACAATCCTATCCTCTAGCCCCACAGCCTATTTTGTTAATATTCCCTGAATTCAACTGCACGGGTCCTTCCTAATCTGTGCCTGGTGACCAGCACCCCCACACCACTCGGCCCGCCACCTGACTGAGCCACAGCTGAGTTCAGGCCAGGGGCTGTTAAGCCAAGTGGGGAACCAGGTAGGACTCCTAAGTGTCAAGAGGCTCATGTCCTGTTTCCAGGACATGACTCGTTTATTCCCATCCTTCAGATCTCAGCTGAAATATAACTTCTCTGGAGAGACCTTCCAAGCAGGACCCACCTGAGTAGGTTTCCTCTCCAACCCCATTACTTTAAAAAAAATCATTGCAACCTTGTTTCTTTCAACACCTCAACAGTAAGTGCCATGTGCCGTAGATTTGTAAGTATATGCCTGGGCTCGAGTTGTTATTGGTCTCCATGGACATCCCTAGCAAGGTGCTGGGGATCTGGCCTGGGAGCCCATTTCTCTGCCTTCGTTTTCCTGCTGATAAAAGCAGTGGTTTATCAGACCCATGCAGATCTTGAAACAGAGAATGCCCAAATGTTGAGCTCACTCCCTCCACCCTCTGCTCTCTGGACCATTTCATACTGGTCTTCCCCACTCCCTTCTTTCTTCCATCAGATCTGCTTCCTAAATGACATTCTCCACCCCAGAGAATGCATCTACTTTCTCAAGAATGCATCCTCACCTCCTAAGTCTAAACA
Organism: Bos javanicus; assembly: GCF_032452875.1. Lineage (NCBI taxonomy): Eukaryota > Metazoa > Chordata > Mammalia > Artiodactyla > Bovidae > Bos > Bos javanicus. The sequence continues at coordinate 15,997,303 of NC_083870.1, forward strand.
TTGAGCCAAGTCTGTCCCCTGAGCTGTAACGTTCAATTATGAATCACTTGCTGAGTAACAATAACATTAATGGTTATTGAGCCCTACAGTTCACCAGGCATTGTGTTAGCCATTAAATATACCTTAGATAGTAAAACACACATATAATCCCTCATGGGATTTATAGTCTACCAGGGAAGACTGTGTAGAACAATAACAACTCAAGACACATGTATGTACTTTCAGATCTATGGTACATACTGTTGAAGGTGTTAAGATAAACAAGGTTGCAATGATTTTTAAGTAATGGGGTTGGAGAGGAATCCTACTCAGCTGGGACCTGCTTGGAAGGTCTCTCCACAGAGAAGTTATGTTTCAGCTAAGATCTGAAGGATGGGAAGGAACGAGTTATTTACAGACCAAGGGGTTGAGATTTTCAAGAAGAGGGAACAGCATGTACAAAGATCCTGAGCTGGCAAAGAGCATGGTTGTGGAGTGGCTGGAAGGAGAGTGATATGGATGGGCATGTGACTGTGCAAGGCCTGAGCTGCAGAGGGGACTCCAGGGGCCATGTCAAGGGGTCAAAGGCAAGTGCAGTGAGAGGCCTCTGAAAGTTTTATGTCAGAAAGTAATACGACCTCGTTCATTCTAAGACTTATCACTCTGCATCTTGTGGAGAATAAATTGGAAATGGGCAAGAAAACTACTAGGAGGATGAGTTAGAAGGCCATTGCACAGACCAGGCAAAAGAAAATGGTGACTTAGAAGGGTGGTGGCAGCAGAGTGGAGTCCTTGAGTGCCTCCTGTGTGCCCGACCAAGACTGAGTGTCCCGAGTATTAAGCCTCTTTCAGAGTCATCGTTGTTGCTGTTTAGTCACTAAGTTGCATCCGACTCTTTGCAACTCCCTACTGCAGCACACAGGCTTCCCAGTCCTTCACCATCTCCCAGAGCTTGCTCAAACTCATGTCCATTGAGTCGGTGATGCCAGCCAACCATCTCATCCTCTGTCACCCCCTTCTCCTCCTGCCTTCGATCTTTCCCAGCATCAGGGTCTTTTCTAGTGAGTCAGTTCTTCACATCAGGTGGCCACAGTATTGGAGCTGCAGCTCCAGCATCAGTCTCTCCAAATTCATCCCTCTGCCCCTCATTTCCCTCTGCTTTTCTGTTTCTATCTTCTTTTTCTTAAGAACCTTTCCAGTTAGTACTAGTTTTGGGCTGCAAATCACAGGGAATCCAAACAAACAGCAGCTTGAACAAAATAGAAGTTTCTGTCTTATGCGAAAGAATACTGGGAAAGGGTCAGTAAGAAGCAGGGGTGGCGCTTCATGGCGTTAGGAACCCAGGCTGCTTCCGCCTCGTCCTGCCAGCCTTGGTATATGGCTTCTTCCTCGTAGTTCAAGAAGGCTGCCAGAGTTCTAGCTATCCCATCTACATTCTAGCCAGCAGGAGGGAGGAAGAGACAGAATAATGTGTGCTTTTTTTTCCTCTAAAGACATTTCTTAAAAGTAACACATGTCATTTCCATTCACATTCATTGGTCATTCACATGGCTAGGAAAATGTAGTCTTTATTATTGGCGGCCATTACTCATTGCTGGGCTGTTTTACCAGTGAAGAAGGGGAGAAGGACTACTGGCTGGGGCATAGCTATCTTACAGGCTCAAAACTGTTCACTATCTCTGTGCCTGCCCACCCCATTCAGCCCTTATTCAGACCTTAAGCCCCATGGTTCTTACACTGTAATGTCTCTTAGACTTAGCTCTTCCTGCTGCCTCCCGGACACAGATCCCTGTCATCTTACACTGGATTGGAGACGTAGCTTCTCTGACCTCAAATTACACTATCACTAGGTACATTCTGTTTCCCCTAAAAGTCCTGCAGTTGCTCCCTTTAGAAGCTTATGTCATATTCCTTGTTTTAGAGTTCAAGGCCTTCTATAGTTGGACTTCCCTGGTGGCTCAGACGGTAAAGTGTCTGTCTACAATGTGAGAGACCTGGGTTCGATCCCTGGGTTGGGAAGATTCCCTGGAGAAGGAAATGGCAACCCATTCCAGTACTCTTGCCTTGAAAATCCCATGGACGGAGGAGCTTGGTGCAGGCTATGCTCCATGGGGTCACAAAGAGTCGGGCACGACTGAGTGACTTCATAGTTAACCTACACTAGAACCCACTTGGTTCAATTTCAGTAACATTAGCAATGATTGTAATGCGTGGGTGCTAAGTCACTTCAGTCGTGTCTGACTCTTTGCAACCCTATGGACCTAACCCTCCAGGCTCCTCTGTCCATGGGATTCTCTAGGTAAGAATACTGAAGTGGGTTGCCATTTCCTTCTCTAGGGGATCTTCCCAACCTAGGGATCTAACCCGGGTCTCTTAGGTCTCCTGCGTTGGCAGGTGGGTTTTCTACCACTAGCGCCCAGGAAGCCAATGATTATAATAACACCTTATATTTCTAAATGTAAGCTTTCATTGTCTATGAAATTGAAAGCAGTGACACCTGAAGTCAGAAAACCCTGGCTCACAGCCTAACACAGAGCACCAGCTGCGTGACCTTGGGCAAGTCACGTGTGTGTGTGTGTGTGTGTGTGTGCGCGCGCGCGTGCGCGCACGCTCAGTCGTGTCTGACTCTTTGGGACCCCATGGACTGTAGCCCACCAGGCTCCTCTGTCCATGGACTTTTCCAAGCAAGAATACTGGAGTGGGTTGCCTTTTCCTACTCCAGTGGATCTACCCAACCCAGGGATCAAACTCATGTCTCTTGCATTTCCTGCATTGGCAGGCAGATTCTTTACCGCTAGCACCATCTGGGAAGCCAGGCAAGTCATTTACCCTCTATTAAATAAGACAAGTGCCTATGAGTGTATATGGCTCATGGTTCTTGGGGAACACTGGATCTTTTCCTTTGCTGAATCTCATTCTTCTGATCTGTAGGTTGGAGATATAAGCCTGTCTCACCTACTTCCTATATATTAGCATGAAGTCCAAATAAGAGAAGCCACAAAAAGCTGGGGAACACAAAATCCAGGACTCATGCTCTTCTGCTTCTCCCAATGACCCAGAGAAGCAAGCAGGCAGAATAGAGTCCAGAGACCCTGTTTAGTGGATTAGAACACGGCAACTCAATGAGGCTTGGTGATTTGTCCTGTCCCCGACTCACAGGGCAGAAGCGGCCTGGGACCCCGGGATCCTGACTGCCTGCTGTCACGTACTTGGGTTATTTGTTGAATTAGGGAGTCGTCTTCTGTGGTTGTGTTGGGGCCAAAGGAGAAAAAGCAAACTGTGCAAAGTGAATTAACTTTTATTTTCAGTTGGGACTCTGAGGTCAACTTATCATTTGTTTAAGGGCATGCTATCTGCTACCTAGATGGAAATTGTGATTGGTGCTGTAGAAAAACAAACAGCAACTTTTAGTGGGAAGCCACTTCCTGTTAGCAGGTACAGGTGGAAATGGCCCATCATCTTTGAATGCCGTGATGTCAGATTTTAGGGGGTGGCGCAGGCGGGGTTGGAGACTGGCTAGACGTTTTCTGAGAAAGTACATGTCAAAATTAATAAAGTAAACAGCTGTATTGTCAAACTTACAGAGTTAAGTAAATGTGAATACAGTTAACTGGGTAGTAGCTTTGTAATTATTTTGTCAAGTTTAACATATGAAATTGCTCCCACTTAGTTACCAGCATTCTTAATTTGTTTTGTTCTTGTTTATAATTTAAACTGTGGATTTTATTTAGGGAGTAAATGTGTCTTGAGGCTTTTCATTATTGCAGAAATTAGACTATATCCTCCTGAGTTTGCCAGACTGTTGCTGTGGCCAAATTAGGCAAAGCCGGAGGGCTCGTGAGACTGAGCCAGGGTCTCGGAAGTCTAGTTAAGGATGACCTCAAGCCTGAGGAAGGAGGAGAGCCGTCATTTGTTGAGTACTGGATTCTTGCATTCGTCATCCCATTTAACCATCCCAAGAATCTTTAATGGTGTTATCTCCATTGCATTGGTGGAAAAACTGAAGCCAAGGGCAGTGGGGGTAACCTACCACCATTGAGGATTATTATTAATTGTGGATAACCCACCACCATTGAGGGTGCTTATTAATTGCCTCTCACCTAGCAGATGGTAAGTGTTTAAGAGAGTGTTTTCTAGAATGCCAGCACTTGTAGGAGGTTAGGCTTTATTATTTGCTTTTTTGGCTGTGCCATACAGAATATGAGATCTTAGTTCCCTAACCAGTGATTGAACCCACCCCCCGTGCAGTGGAAGTGCGGTGTCTTAACTACTGGACTGCCAGGGAAGTCCTGGTTAGGTATTATTATTTTTTTTTTTTGGTAGGCATTATTTTTGAATAAGTCAGGGACACTATCCTCTTGTACATGGCTTTTCATTCTATGCACTTTCTCCTTGTGCCCTGCACTCTGTGAGGTAGGTGGGGCAGGAGTAATTTTTCCATCTTAGAAGTGAAGGAATGGAGGCTTTGAGAGGTATGTGAGGCAAAATCTCACTGCTGGCCCAGGGATCCTGCCTGGAGAGGGAGGGTCCTCTGCATGGGACACGTCCGTGCTGATGGCCCAGCATCTCCTCTGAGGTCCCCTCAGCAGCCGGGGAGCCATCCAGCCTGGGCATCCCCTAGGCTTGGCTCTCCTTGATCCACTCAGTGCTTGAGATTTCAGAGCCCAAGGTCACTTAAGCTAACAAGCGCATGACCTTGTATTTGGGTTGAGGGGGTGATGATGATGCCTGTGGAGATCTTTGTTTTAGGAAATAATCATATTTCCTGGAAAGTCTGCGCAAAATCTTGCCATTGCTTGAGGGTGTTTCATAAAATCACTCATCAAAGTAGAAGCTAACAGATAAGTGTTTGCCTAAGGAATCATCATCATTATCATTACCACCATCCTCCTTATCAACAACCTCAGCTCTAATCAAGACAGATTTTACCAAAAATAAAATAAAGGAGGCCTTTTGAGGACCTGACTTGCGGAGGGCTCTCCTCCATGGCGCCTTCTCTGTCTGTCTCCCTCATTTCAGTGAGTCAGTTTTTCCTCCCCATCTGTTTGCTGTTTGGCACTTTATACAACTGTCTGGGCTCTTTCATTTTGCTTCTGCGGTTGCTCAGCTCCAACGTGTTCCCTCCTGACGCTTCCCCTTTGTTCTGGCAGGCTCCTCTCATCTGCTGGTTTCCAGCCCTATGAAGTGTCAGAGGTGGGTTGTAGTTTTCAGGCAGCATTTTGTTGCCTGGCAACATGTAACAAGCATCTTCTGTGATGGCTGCATCCTGTAAAATAGAGCCAGGGCTGGGCTGCTGGGATGGAGCAGGCTCCGGGGGCCTCTCAGGGTAGTTGGGGAGGAGGAGAGGGGAGAAGACAGACAGGCAGGCTCAGGTGACTCTGAGTGTAACGTTCTGACTCTTCTGTAACAGCGGGGGCGCCAGCTCACCCTCTCCTGTTCTGTTTCAGGAATCACAGGTGTTCAGTGGTCAGAAGTCCTGGGTAGGAGCCATCAGAGGTTCTGTTTGATTTGGTGGCCACCTGCTATGGCTGCCCGAGGGGTGGCCAGCTGTATCCGGGTGGAGGTTGCTGGATGCTTTCCACTTGAGCCAAGCTCTTAGTTCATCTTGTTCCCCATGGGATGTAAAAGGCCTCCTGTCTGTGAAGATAACTGGCTTCTATATCTGCAGTCAGCCCAGCCACACGCTCCCCAGAGACTGGGTGGAGGTTGAGTGGGGGTAGAGTGTCATCAGAGAAACACCTACCTTAGAACTGGAAAAATCCTCACGTTTTACATGAAGAAATCGAGGTCCAGAGAAGGGAAGTGACTTGTCTGGATCACACAAGTTGGAGAGCATCCAAACTCCCTGTTGAGTGGCTCTCTCCTGGGGCTGACTGTCGGGTGAATGACAGGCTGAATGATGAGTACCTTGTGGAGGAGGAAGAGGCAGCACCGTGAGGAGAAGCCTAGTGTACTTGGCCCTGCACGCTCCCCTCCAGCCTCCATTTCCTTACCTGGAAAGAATGATGTTTGTGGGGCTAGAGGCAGCCCCAAGTCTCAGTGACTCCCAGAGACAAAGCCTACCCAACAGGCAAAGCACCTCCTGCCCAGGTGTTTGGTAGTATGACCATGGTTGTTTTCTCCCTTCCTTAGAAAGGCCCAGAGGTTGGGAGCCCTGGGCCTCTGGTTAATGCTCCCTAGGAGAATCCCATTCTGCCAGGAAAACCCCTCAGCACAGCCACATCGTGTTCCTGAGGACACCCTCAGGCCCATTTAGGAAATCTGTGTCTTTCCAAAATGGCCCCATAAGGCATCAGAGAGGCGAGCTGCAGTTGCCCACTCCTCTACCTGGCCAGCTCTCCAACCTGTGTTGGGGGTTGCAGCTGCATGGGGCTGGGGCCCCCTGCTGTCTCAATGGAGTAGATGGAGCTCCAAAGGGGGCTGCTGATGGCACATGGGATTTAATACCACCCTCTCCAGGTCCTGCAAAGAGAATAAACTCCAGGTGGGTCATCTCTCTTCTGCCTTGCTCCTTCTCTTTCTCCAGCAAGAATCTCTCAGTTCAGGAGGCAGAGAAAAGAATTTGGGATGCTCTGGGCTCTTCTTCTCCAGCTGGATCGCTTCATTTTGTTCCTGGGGCCACAGAGATGAGCAAGGAGGCTCCAGCACAGGAGCCTTTCCTTCCAGCTGCTGCTCTTGTAGACCTTGGGGGCGTGCCAGCTCTGAAGATTTAGAAGTTCCTCTAGCAAGAAAGCCCCCCTTGGGGCATGGGCTGGGGTGTGCGGGTGCTGACTGTCTCCATTCCCTTTTCCACATAAGTCCTGAGCTTCAGAACTCGACGTCTTTCTAATGTGTTCTAGGATCTTCCAGTTAATCATATGAGCCAAGGTCTGGGTGCTTTGGCTGTGGCACTGGCAGGCCTGGACCAGCCCCTGAGAGCCTGCCCGAGACTTTGTCACTCTTCACGTGGCCAGAGCCCGTCCCCGGAAGTCCAAGGATGTGTGCCATCTGGACGCCCAAGCTTGTGGAAAGAGGTTAGAGGCAGCTCCCTCCACAGCCAGGGCCCAAAGCCCCACAGCCAGGCTCCCCAGATGGGTTTGGTTGCCTCTGCCGAGTTAGAATTCTTCCCACTCACCTCCTTGGCATCCCCTCTTCTCCGTGGCAGGGGAAGCTGCCCAACTGGAGCTCCCACGGCCTGCCCTGGAATCCCCACTGCTCTGGGAAACAGTAACAAGAAAACGCCCTCCCAGGGTATTTATTCCATCCGGCTTCTCTTTGTTCTTGGTTACAGAGCAGCCCCCACCTCCCACCCACTCTAACGCTGCCCAGGTGAGACTGCAGCTCCGGGCCCTCCTCAACATTGCCTCGCCTAGGGAGCTGCCTGCCTTGAATTCTCTTGGAAGGCAGAACGGAGAGGAGAAAGAACACCCTTCTTCCCTTTGAGGCTCTAGCTGGGACCACTGCCTATGCGGCACTGCACTCCAGGGGGCGCCATTCACATTGACTGCTGTGTGAATGGCACTCCCCGCAGTTCCTGCGCTGCTGTAACAGGGCAGCCCTGGCTCTGGTTCACTCCCTCGTGAAGGTGGCTCCTTGTAATATAGATCCAGGCTCAGATACCCAAGAAAGGGCGCATCCCCAGCAATCTCTCCTATCAACCTTACTGGGCCTTCACTTCAGAGGCATGTGTGTGCTAAGTTTCTTCCGTGTCCTAAGCATCCTAGACTCTTCCATGCTAAGAGTAGTGGTCCGACTCCGTGAGACCCTATGGAGTGTAGCCCACCAGACTCCTCTGTCCATGGAATTCTCCATACAAGAATTTAGAGTGGGTTGCCATGCCCTCCTCCAGGGAATCTGCCCAACCCAGGGATCGAACCTGCTTCTCGCAGGCGAGTTCTTTACCACTTAGCGCCACCTAAAGGTGTAATAGTGTCAAAGATGGGGCTGAGGAATCCGCCAGACCCAAGCTCACACTTACATGTTTTTATTTTGTGCAAGTTCCCTCATCTGGCTGAGCCTGAGTTTCCAACTCAGGAAAACAGGAAATGACAATTGCAAACCTTGTTATTGTGAGGATTAAGTGAGATGATACACAGAAAGGTTTGGCCCACATGGTACATGGCTGTCATTTGACAAATGATGATGACTGTTACTTTTTTTTTTTTTTTTGACTGTTACTTTTTAAAATAAGATTATATACCCAGTCCTACCCACTTCATAGAGTTAGCCCCAGAAATAAAAGATGAGAAATAGATCATCACTAAGGTCTTTGATGAAATATCTTGCAAGAATCCCAACCACTGTTATTCTTGTCTCCGTATATAAAACACTAAGATCCATGAAGCCTCTTTGCTTCCGAATGACACTGTGATTGATGTTGGGAAAAGGTTCAACTAGGAGAGAAAAAAAACTCCCAGGTGGAAGACCATGGTCCAGGAGGGTGGAACTGAATGAAAACCAAAGACAGCAGCTGTGAGAAACCAGAGGCTCACGGAGGGGAGTGAGATGAGATCAGGTTTAAGCATCACCTCCCCGGACCGTTGTTTACCCACTGCCTCCTTCTGCCGATTCTCAGAGCTTCCTCCTAGTGCCTGACCACTGGGGCTGGCTCCGGACTGTGGAAAAGGGCGAGCCCCAGGAGCAAGCACACGATTAGATCCTGCAGTGGGAGGGACAGAGAGGACTATGGGGCTAAGGGTGCGCTGCAGCGGGGGCTCGATCCAGGAAGGCTTTCCGGAGGAGGTAATTTTCTGGGCCTGAGGGTACTCCAGCCAGGGGGACCAGCACAAGCAGAGCTTAGAGGTGGGGAGCACAGGGTAGGAGAGGAAGGAAGTAGTTGCTTGCCAGGGGATCAGTGAGGCTGCAGCTGTACTCAAGGTTAGAGTGGTGGGCAGGGGCCAGGCCAGTCTAAGGAGTTTGGATTTAATACTCTATCATAGACAACAGTAACCAACCTTACTTATTTACTTTTTTCTTTTATTCCCGTAATGCAGGAACGATGGTTTTGAGATACCTGACTTCTGCTGTGGGTGTGCCATGGGTTGTAAATCATTTCTGCCAGCCTAGCTGGAGTCCCAGCCTGTCTTTTCTGTTGGAGAAAGCAAATCAGAGTATAAGACAGTGAGAGTGATGTTATGATAGTGATAACCTTGAAACTACCTTGTAAATCCTTCTCAAATGTCAACTCTTCAACTACTGTTAGTCCTGGAGAGGTTGTTGGTGTGTCAAAGTGTATCTCCACACTGAGAATGCCTGAGGTATTCTCCATACTGAGGCTGAAGAATAGCCTACCGCCCCCCATTCTAGACTAGTGGGGAGCCACTGGTGGGTTTTGAGTAGGGGAGAGTCCTTTGTCTTGGAAAGACTTCCCTGGCTCCAATGTGTGAGGGGAGCACAGGATGACTGTGAGTCAAGGAGACTAGTTGGGAGATTGCTGCCATGATGGACATGGGACAGGATGCCACCTCTATAGTGGTGGCGGAGGTGGTGGCGGGGATGGGAGTGAGGAACAGATTTGAAAGAAGTAGAGGAGGCTCTTCCCTGTTGGTCCAGTGGTTAAGACTCTGTGCTCCCAAGAGCAGGGAGCACGGGCTCCATCCCTGGTTGGGGAACTAAAATCCTGAATACTGCATGTTGTGGCCAAAAAGGAGAAAGAACTAAAGGAGCCCAAACTGACACTACAACTCACTGTATGTGGGGCGATGGTGGAAGAACTCTGCGAACACTCCAGCGTCCTGGAGTAGCCGGGCGGTGTTATTGCCCACAGATAGGAAATGCAGGAGGAAGAGGATGGATCTGGAAGGATCTGGGCACAGGGAGGGGCAGGTGATGAGCAGGGTTCAGATAAGCTGAATTAATTTACCTGCTGTCCCCTGGATATGTCCCATGTTGGAAGCTGGGTCCACGGGTTGGATGGTCAGAGGGCAGGTTTGCTTTGGTTTCAGAGGCCTAGGAGAGCTTCCTAGGTGGTGCTAGTGGTAAAGAATCCACCTGCTGGTGCAGGAGACACAGGAGATGTGGATTCGATGCCTGGGTTGGAAGATGCCCTGGAGTGGGGAATGGCAACCCACTCCAGTATTTTTACCTGGGAAATTCCATGGACAGAGAAGCCTGGTGTGCTACAGTCCATGGGGTTGCACAGAGCTGGACACGACTAAGCAACTGAGCACACACACAGACACACAGAGAGGCCTGGGGGTGGCAGCTGAAACCTCCGCTGGAAGAGCAGAGGGCAGAGATCTCCGGGCCCTGGGAGGACACGCACATGTGGTCTTATTCTGGTGCAGTCCTCCTCACTTCATCCCAGGAGTCTGACTCTGGGGGGGCTTCCCAGAGCAGGGACTCCGAGCTGTTTTATCTCCTGATATTGGTATCTGACCACCCAGTAGGTACAGGATATAAGCTTGCTGGATAAGCAAAACCAAGCTGAGGCGAAGAAAGACTGGTGGCCCCACAGAGACTGTCAGCTCGTTGGAGGCAGGAGCCCCTCCCTTTGTGGGGAGGCTCTCCTCACAGGAGAGGGTGAGGAAGAGATTGAGCCAGGGAGAGGAGCAGAGAGGGGAGAGACAGAGGGATGTGAGGGGGCTGTTTCAAAGGAGGGAGGGGAGAAAGCGGGTGAGAGAGAAGACAGACAAATAGGCAATGGAGAGGAAGACAGAGAAGGGGGAAGAAGGGAAACAAGGGCCCAGGCAGCCGGTGGCGGTGTGGCCAGTGGAGCCAGCCTGTCCATGCTGCTCTGCTCGACAAGGCCCAGTGCTGGTGCTTGGAGAGAGCACCTTTTACTCGCCCTGCCTCTCCCTCCATGTCCTCCCATCTCCTCACCTGGCACATCCCCTCCCTCCCTGCACTCCAGCCTCACCCCTGCTCATCCTGGGGGGCTCTGTGTAAAGGTTGCGACCTCAGAGGGTGTCCCCGCTTAGCGCCGCATGCTGCCTGTCAGCATGTGTCAGGCAGCGTTCTCTAGCTTTTGTGTTGCTGGGTGTCAGCCTCCTTCACTGGATTGTAAGTGCCCTGAAGTCGGTGCCAAGGCACGTAGTAAGGGCTCACCGACAGTTGTTGACCGAATGAAGTCTCCTGGTGAGCCCCAGTGCCTGCCAGATGCTGCTCAGGCTCTTATATTTGTTATCTCACCTAACCATCAGCGTGATCCCATGGGAGATGTTTTACATTTTGTTTTATGGAAGGAAAGCCCAAGGCGTGGAGAGACAAGCTCCTTACCCAGGTCATACAGAGAACAGATGGCAGGGCTGGGGTCTGAACGCTCATCCCGTCTCCACCACGCCACCTCCAAAAAGCATGGAAGACACGCTTCCCATGGGAACAGTGCTTCTTCCAAGCATATTGTTTTTCTCCATTTTCATGCATTTTATTAAACATTTCCAAATCAGGAAACATGGAAATATTTTTTAATAAGAAGAAAGAAAACATTGCAAATAGAGAAACTGACTCAGAAGGCTTTGCCAGATGAACCATCTGGTTTTTAATTTAATAACCATTCAAAGAGGTTGACAGTACTCCCCTTTGCGAAGAAAATGGACTGTGGAAGGAATGGCAGCTGGCCTCCCTCAAGTGCTGCAACCATTTGCAAAGTAGGGAAGTCGAACAAAACTTCTCAGCCAAACACGGGGAGGGAGAGACCCCAGGGAAGACAAACACACCCCAAGAAAAGCTGAGCTGATGTTCTTGTTCAGACTTCCCCGTAGAGAGGCTGCACCCAGATGTATGACACCAGCCAGATGTCCCGAGTCTCCCAATTTGGTGAAAGTCTCTGAAGAAAGCTACCAGAGAGACATGCAGGCCACCACCTCTGAGAGAGAAAGCCATGCCCGCTATGTTCACAGAAAAACCACGAGCCGCTTCTGTTTGGTGACACTCCACAACTTGTTTGTTGGAGTTGTCTGTTTTGGTGGTGATGGTTTTCTTCCCTTTTAAAAATAACCAGAGGCTTTGCACCCATGCTGGGAGTTCTTGGGGCTGGAAATAAAAGACTGGATTTAGATTTGCCTTGGAAAGATTCAGGGCTGTCGCCTTGAATTACCTGGTAGAGGGAAACATCCTTACTTCCCTAAATTCAAAGCCAACTCTTTAAAAAATAGGGCATCGACTACAGAAATGAGACAGATGAGCGAGTGACTTCACAGATGCTTGTGTCGTCAGACACGTGGTCCAGGAGGCTGATGATTAGCCCTGGGCCTCCAGGGCCATTTATTTCATATTATAAGATGTTTAGAAGGGAAATTGTTTTTAAGAAAAGAAAAAACTTTTTTTTTTTTTTTTTGGTTTGGTCTTGATGTGAATTCACCTGTAGCTAGAATAATGGAGTAACCCTAAAGTCACCATAATAAGCCATTTACTGAGCAGCTGACTTTGAATTTCAGTGACACTCTTTCATGTACCTCAAGCGTTTCTCAAATCCTCCTAAACAAAGGCTCATAAGATACTTAAAAATGGCAGTTTTCTCCCCAAGGTTGGAATCAAATGCCCTTGCATGCTGAGGGCACTTGGTAATTAGGGCTTGATTATATTGGCAACCAACATAAAGGCGGAGGTAGGGATGGGAGTAAAACCCAGGACTCCATGAAAATGTCTTCTGTTAGGTAGAACTTCTCAAGCCCCCTGATCCAAGCCGGTACTTACTCGCCAGTCCCCTGGCAAACTGTCCTGCTGGTGGGGACTAAGCAGGGGCTCCAGTGAGCTAGGACAGGCTGGCATCCACAGACACTGTCGCCACGCCCCTCCCCATGCCCTGCTCACTGCAGCCACCCTTTCTCGAATCAGAAAACAGATAGGTTTCTGGCCCAGCTTATTTACTCACTTGCTGTGAGACGTTAGGGAGGTTGCCTAGTCTCCTGATCTTCTCATTGTTTTATTATAAAATTGGAGTAACAGCTCCTACCCCACTGACCTTATCCTGCTGGCTTGTAATTAAAACAACATAGGATCACTAATTCATTCATTCAGCAAATATTTCTTTGTCTACTTTGTAGTAGACAAAGTAGAAAAAGTCTTTTTCTTCATGAAGCTTGTATTCTTTTTTTTCTTTAAAATAAATAAATATATATATATATATATATATTTTTTTTTTTTTTTTTTTATCTGGATGTGCCAGGTCTTAGTTGCAGCATGTGGAATCTAGTTCCCTTACCAGGGATCGAACCCTGGCCTCCTGCATTGGGAACACAGCATCTTGGCAACTGGACCATAAGGGATATCCCTGAAGCTGTTATTCTAACAGGTATCGACAGTCAATTCACACAAAAATAAGCCAAATGTATATTATGTCAGGGGTGATATTCACATGGAGAAAAGTGACGCAGGAGAGGAAGGTGGGGTGTGGTGGGGTTAGGGCAGCAGTATTTGTAATAGATTAGGCAGGGAGCACCTTCCTGAGAAGTTGACTTTGAGCAAAAGCCTGCAATTAATTGAGGTGAGAGCCTTCCAGATACAAGGAATGGCAGGGATCCAAACTCTGAGATGGAGTGAAGCTGGGCTACAGAAGGAGCTGTACAGACAGCAGACGGCAGGAACAGAGTGGGTGAGGGGCAGCTCCTAGGACATGGGGTCAGAGAGGTCCCAGTGCCGTGGGGGAGGGTTCTTGAGACACATGCCGACTTTGGCTTTGGTCTGAGGGACACAGGTGACATGGTCTGTCATACTGTCTTGCAAGCACCATTCTAGTTGCTGTTAGTGGGCGGGGAGTGGGGGTTGTATAGGCAGAAGCAGGGACATCAGTTAGGTGACTGCTGCAGTGATCCAGGTGAGGAGGTAGGCCTGCACCAGATGGTGGCAGCAACGGTGGGGGCCTGGCCGTATTCTGGATGTGACTGAAGATGAGGCAGACAGGATTTGATAGTGATAAGGGATTGACACACACATCACCAGGCAGAAGGGCTGTGGTCAGCCCACAGCAGGAGGTCAAGGATGAGTGAAAGGAGAACCTGGGAGCAATGAATGACTGTTTTCCTATGGGGCGGCGTCTGCTGCCTCTTCTCCCTCCATGTCCCCTTGGGGCTGCGCTTGTCGCGGGGACAAAACTCCAGGTGGGGATGCTCCAGGTGGGAGGCTCTCCAAGAAGCAGTCACGTACCTTTATGTGTATCATATGTTCCAGTGGACAAAGCCCTTCTACATTCACTCCTCGCCACAATCTTGTGAGATAGTCAGGGCAGACATTATTACACCCTGATTCCCTAAAGAAGAAACAGATTCTGAGACAGTAATTTGTTCAAGGTCACAAAGCCATTAGGGCATGAAAGGTAGCCCTTCAGCTCCAGATGCTGCATTCTTTCAGCTATGGAAAGGCCAGACTTATCACACAAGAGGGCACAATAATAGCCAACATTTTTAGTGCAGCTATGTGCCAGGCACTATTCTAATGGTTTAGAAATATCAGCTCATTTAACCCTAAAGGTAGCTCTGTGCCAGTTGGTACAAGTATTGTTATTGTTGTTCAGTTGCTAAGTCATGTCTGACTCTTTGCCACCCCATGAATTACAGCAGGCCAGGCTTTCTGTCCATCACTATCTCCCTGAGTTTGCTCAAACTCATGTCCATTGAGTCAGTGATGCCATCCAACCATCTCATCCTCTGTCACCCCCTTCCCCTCTTGCCCTCAGTCTTTCCCAGCATCAGGGTCTTTTCCACTGAATCAGCTCTTTGCATCAGGTGACCAAAGTATTGGAGCTTCAGCTTCAGCATCAGTCCCTCCAATGAATATTCAGGGTTGATTTCCTTTAGGATGGACTGGTTAGATCTCCTTCCTGTCCAAGGGACTCTCAAGAGTCCTCTCCAACGCCACAGTCTGAAAGCGTCAATTCTTCTATGCTCAGCCTCCCAGATAGCTCAGTTGTTAAAGATTCCACCTGCAATGCAGGAGACCCCAGTTTGATCCCTGGGTTGGGAAAATCCACTGGAGAAGGGATAGGCTACCCACTCCAGTATTCTTGGGCTTCCCTTGTGGGTCAGCTGATAAAGAATCCACCTGCAATGCAGGAGACCTGGGTTTGATCCCTGAGTTGGGAAGATCCCCTGGAGAAGGGAAAGGCCACCCACTCCAGTATTCTGGCCTGGAGAATTTCATGGACTGTATAGACCATGGGGTCGCAAAGAGTCGGATACGACTGAGCGACTTTTCACTTTCACTTTCAGCCTTCTTTATGGTCCAACTATCACATCCATACATGACTGCTGAAAACACCATAGCTTTGACTATATGGACCTTTGTTGGCAAAGTGATGTCTCTGTATTTTAATACACTGTCTAGGTTTGTCATAGCTATGCTTCCAGGAAGCACGTGTCTTTTATCCCCTTTTATAGATAAGAAAAGTGAGGACAAGGTCATGCAGATACTACAGAGTAAAACCCAGACTCAAACATAGGTAATTCACCACGACACCTAACAATGGTCCACACCAGTCGTCTCCTACCAGAGATAGTGTGTGGGCAGCAAATGGAGGGTGCAGAAGCTGAGTGGTGTGGGGTTAGAGACAGAGGGCCCACATTGACTTGGATGGGTTTTGAGCTGCTTCTTTAAAGGTCACTTAGAAGGGATCAGTGAAGACATGGCAGGCAATACAGAAGCAGGAAAGGTATGAGGCGAGCTTGGAGCCCAGCAACATTGAAGAGGAGGCCAGAAGAAGCAGCCAAGACGAATGGTCAGAACAGGAGGAAAGCAGAACAAGTCACTGAAGATGCCAAGAGGACTGTTCTGAGAAGGGAAGTGCCAACAGGCTCCAAGGCCGCCAAAAGGTTGAGTCAGGTACATGTTGGGTTTTCACTGGAGAACTGAATAAGCACAGGGGCTTGGGGCTAGGGCCTAACTGTACAAAGGTGGGGAATACTAGAAGATGAAGACAAAGAATCTTGTCTTCAAGATTTGATTTGATTCTTGAAAATTTTCCAACAAGCAAGCCAGATCCAGGATAAATGACTAGAGCCATCAAATCACTAAGATCCATGTGAAAAGAGCGAGGTCACAGCTACTGTCAAAAAGCTGAGTTCTTATGAATAGTGAGAACCAACCCAAGACCAGGGAATTTGGCAGCCACTTTCACAAAAGATTTTCTGCCAGAGAGAACAGCTGAAGTCACTTTAACATGCGTCACTGAATTACTAAAGCAACTTAACTTTCACAAGGGGACAGGAAAAGCAAGAAGCAGGCCATATTCATTCCACAAGTATTTACTAAGCACCTTTTATGTGTTAGGCTCTGAGAAGGTACCTAGAAAAGGCTACAAAGAGCTAACTCCAGGGTTGGATAAAAAGGCCAATGGAACAGAGTAGAGAACCCAGAAATAGCTTCACTTTCACATATAATCTATATGACAGAGGTAGCATTCTCAGTGGAGAAAGGATGAACTGCTCATTAAGTGGATTTGGGATAGTCGGACATGACTGAAGCAACTTAGCAGCAGCAGCAGCAGCATATAAAAAAATGAAGTTGTATCCCTATCTCACACCATACATAAAATCAATTCTAGCTGAACTGAAGACAAATATGAAAAGCAACATTTAGAAATATTTAAAAGAAAGTCTTAAAACTGCAGATAGGAAAGGATTTCTTTAACAAATTATACAAGTCACCAATTATAAATTTTGTTTTGTTTTGTTTTTGTTTTTTTTTACCAATTATAAATTAAAATGATAAATTCAGCTACAGTAAAATTTAAAACGTCTGTTCATCAAAAATACTATAAAGAAAAATAATACTATAAAGAAAGTAAAAAGACCTGGCATAAACTGGGAGAACATATTTACAACATATAAACTGACAAAGTTTTTATCTAAAATATATAAAGAACTCTTATAATGAATTAGAAAAAAAGACAAAAATAAACCAATAGAAAAATGAAAAAAAGTCATGACTAGTACTTTACAGAAGAGGAAATATGAATGACCAATAAACATATAAATTGACACTCAGATTTCATCAAGAAAATGTAAAGTAAAAGCATGATGCAATACCAATTTGCCCATTAGTTTGGCAAAAATTAAAGTCAGATGACAGTGTGTTGGTAAAGACATGGAGTTACAGGAACATGTGTCCATTACTGGTAGAAACCTAATTTTTACTGTGTTTTGGAAAAGAACATGACATTTTCAAATGACATTAAATATGTACAAACCAGTAAATCCACTCTTAAGTAAGTGTCCCAGAGAAACTCTTAAACAACCAGGAGCTGTGATTAAGAATGTTTGTAGCGGTATTGCCCATTAGAGGCAAACCCTGGAAACCACCCACGTGGCCATCGATAGGTGAATGGAAAAGGGATGGTGTAGTAATATGATGGAACGCAGTACAGTAAGGAGAATACATTATAGTCACAAATATCAACATATATGTTGAGTGGCAAAAGGCAATTCAGAGAAAAGTTCATTGTATTAGTTATCTGCATGCATGAAATTGCTTCAGTCATGTCTGACTCTTTGCGACTCTGTGAATGGTTGCCTGCCAGGCTCCTCTGTCTGTGGGATTCTCTAGGCAAGAATACTGGAGTGGGTTGCCATGCCCTCCTCCAGGGGATTTTCCCGACCCCGGGATTGAACCTGCATTTCTTATGTCTCCTGCATGGGCAGGTGTGTTCTTTATCATTAGTGCCACCTGGAAGCCCCATTTGTTATCTACCGCTGTGTAACAAGTTGCCCTGTAACTTACCAGCTTAACACAGCAAACATTTTCACCCTCATAGTCGCTCCGTGTCAGGAATTCAGGGACGTCTTAAATGGGTACCTCCGGCTCAAGGTCTCTCATGAGATTATGGTAGCCTGTCGTCTCACCTCAAGGCTTGACTTAAGGGGTTTCTGTTTCCAAGCTCACTCATGTGGTTGTGGGCAGGCTGAGGTCCCCCACCACATGTGTGGCTTCTCCCAGGGGAGAGTATTCAAAAGAGATCAAAGTAGAGATCTCTGAGACAGAAGCCACAGTCTTCTCATAAGCAAACCTTAGACATGACAGCCGTATTCTGCCATGTTCTATTCCTTAGAAACAAGTTGCTAGGTCCAGCCCACACTTAAAAGGAGGGGATTACAAACGTGTGTGAATACCCCAGGAGAAGGAATGCTGCTGCAGCTACTGCTGCTAAGTCGTTTCAGTCGTGTCCGACTCTGTGAGACCCCATAGACGACAGCCCTTTAGGCTCCTCTGTCCCTGGGATTCTCCAGGCAAGAACACTGGAGTTACTGGGGGTCATTTTAGAGGTTGCCTATCCCACTCTTACAGTATGATTTCATTTTATGAAATTCAGAGATAAGCGAAACTAAATTATATATTGTTTAGGTAGGTATACATACCTAAGTAAAAGCAGTGAGGAGTTTGGGATTAACATATACACACTTCTATATATAAAATAGATAACAAGCAAGGATCTACTGTATAGCACAGGGAACTATACTAAATATTTTATAATAACCTATAAGGGAAAAGTAACTGAAAAAGAACATACATAATATGAATATATATGTGTATGACTGAATCACTTTGCTGTACACCTGAAATGAACACAACATTGTAAATCTATACTTCAATTAAATTAAAAAAATTTAAAGGAAAACCACTGTAAAGAAAAGCAAGAACATGATAAACGTGAAATTCAGGATGTCGGTGATCTCTGGGGAGATTTGGGAGGCTGAAGGTGGTCAGAACGCACAAGCAGGGGCAATAGGACAGTGAGTTCCAGGGTGCTTATTTTATTTTCAGGCTTCATAACAATTTTATGTTATGTATATTTATGTTTTTTTTTCCTTAGGTTTAGTTTCATTTTGATATTATGGAAGTTACAGCTGCATACACTTAGACTCAGTTGTTCTGTGGTATTTGCTATCCACCACCCGTTTTTCCCATTTATGCTTCTCCAGGAGTAGCTACATTTACCTCCTTTTGCTAACTAATTGTAAAATTTACCTCCACGTTTCTTCATGACATGCTCATATTGCTGTTTTTCGGTGCTGCAGTTTCAGCATCATCTGTCCCCTTCCTTATCTTATCCTAAGATAAGGATTTAGCTCCCTTTCCTTCCCTCCAACTCTTCCTGTCACTCCAGTACTCTTGCCTGGAAAATCCCATGGACGGAGGAGCCGGGTAGGCTGCAGTCCATGGGGTCGCAAAGAGTCAGACACGACTAAGTGACTTCACTTTCACTTTTCACTTTCATGCATTGGAGAAGTAAATGGCAACCCACTCCAGTGTTCTTGCCTGGAGAATCCCAGGGATGGGGGAGCCTGGTGGGCTGCCGTCTATGGGGTCGCACGGAGTCGGACATGACTGAAGCATCTTAGCAGCAGCAGCAGCAGCAACTCTTCCTGTATCCCACCCCCATTCCCCTTTCATCATTATATCACTATGTTGGTTAGATCAGTAATCAGTGTTTACATTACTCAGCCAACGCTAATTTGACTCTATTCAGAGCTAAGCCTTGTAGTAAAGGACAACTTTTCCTTTCCTGCAGAACTTTTTTGTTTTTCCTGGTTAATTATCATGTTTGCTCATTTGCTTAGTTTGCTGTGTATTTATCACAAATTTTACTTGAGACTCTGGTGGTTGTTTACATTTCTTCTCAGTGTGTTCGGGCCCTGCAGGTTTTCTATTAATTACGTCTTCTTGGAGAAATACCTCCCAGAGTCATCTGAGCTGCTCCTGTCTGGACAGGTTGTTCTCCATGCCTGCGTGACCGTCACGCAGGGTCTCCAGGTACCGTCGCCCTGGGCCTGTCTCCTCTGCGGATCCCCACTTTTCTCCACCTCAGGGCTTTCTCCTGGGTTTACTCCTTTGTTTGGGTGATGCTTACCCTCCTGTAGCTTCAGAAGAAAGGGGGCTGAGGACGCACGTCTTTGAAAGCCTTGGCTGGTTTGGAGATCATTTTCCTTCAGAATTTTGAAACCTTTATTCCATGGCCTTCTGGCTTCCAGTGTTTCTGTGAAAAAGTCCAAAGTCACTCTGACATCTGATTCTTTGTTTGACCTCTCCTTCTCTGGAAGCACCATAGCATCTTTCCTCTTCCCACTGGTGTTCTGAAATTTCACATAATGTGTCTTTCTGTGAGTCTATTTCCATCCACTATGCTGGGAACAGTGGGCCCTTGATCTAGAAACGTGTGTCCTTCAGCGCTGGGAAATCTTTTAATGATATCTTCAATGATTACTTCTTGCCCTCTTTTCCTTCTTTCACCTCCTCCTTTTTTTTTTTTTTGCCAGTTCTCTGTTTCTGAAACAGTGTTTGAATTGGTAGACTAATTCACTAATTTTCTCCTATTTTCCTCTCTTTCTCTTTTTCTGCCTTTTGGGAGACTCCCTCTATTTATCTTCCAGCCCTGTGGGAGGACTTTCTTGGTATATGCCATCCTTGTCTCATGGTTCAATATCTCATTTATCTCTCTTAAGATATTAATTACAGGATTTGTGTCAAGAGTTCTTCTCTGTTAATTGTCTGTGATCCAGAGTCCTTTTTCTTTGTTTGTTTAATTGACTGATTTGGTCTGTGTGTTTAATATTTGAGACTTTCCTCAGATGTCTGGGGATTCCTGGTTGTCCACTTATTTTTAAAAGCAGGAAACTAAAACTGAGAGTTGTAGAGGGATAAGCTGTGCTGTGCTTAGACACTCAGTCATGTCTGACTCTTTGCAACCCCATGGACCATAGCCCACCAGGCTCCTCTGTCCATGGGATTCTCCAGGCAAGAATACTAGAGTGGGTTCCCATGCCCTTCTCCAGGGGCTCTTCCCAACCCAGGGATCAAAACCAGATCTCCCACATTGCAGGCAGATTCTTTACCATCTGAGCCACTGGGGAAGCCCAAGAATACTGGAGTGGATAGCCTATCCCTCCTCCAGGGGACCTTCCCAACCCAGGAATCGAACTGAGGTCTTCTGCATTGCAGGTGGGTTCTTCACCAGCTGAGGGAAGCCCAGACGGATATGAGGAGGAAGCAAAAATAGCATCTACCATTTTTACCCAGTCATACAATCTTCCATATCTATCATTTATTTCAAAAATATTAAAAGCAAAAAAAACCATAGTCCACACTCTAATGATAAATTAATAACTATACTAACCCTAAAAACATGCCCACAGCTTTTCCTCTTTAGCTCTTAAGGAAAAACTTGGGATTTCTTTTCTCAAAAAAATTCTGTATCGCAAAAAATATGAGATTAGTACGTGAATTTGTGGCAAGTGTAAACCACTCTAAAATTGTGAGTAGATTTGGAAACAATTTCTCCCTCCTCTCCACTCCCACAGTCCTGAATCAGCCACCCGGCTCTCTCACTCATCACTTCCTGCTTGGTGAGTTGCCTGTGTGTTTTATCTCCATGACAATGCTCCAAGCCACGGGAAAGTAGGGTGCATGTCCGGTTCATCCCGTATCTTCTATAGCCCCTGTCAGGAGGGAGATCTTCAAAGTTGGACAAACAATGAATGAATAACATCCTCAAGATCCCCTTTTCCTCTTCTCAGCACGCATAATTAACACCAGAGGATTTTAAATGGTGAATGAAAAAGAAACCCACAAGATCATAAGGAGAATTTAGAGAAAAATAAAGCAGGAAATCACACCTCAACTTTAAGAAGACAGACAGATGACTGGTTGCTGTTATTTAATCCACTCTGAGGTCTAATCTCTTTACCTCGGAGTCCACCCACATATGAGTAGGATGGGCCAAGGTCCTGAGGGCAGCCGAGCAGTTTGGGAACACAAGTTTAAGCAAGGAAAGAAGGACTTTGGAAACCTACATGCACAGCCAATAAGTCAATCAGCCAATTAAATCCACAAAGGACAGGCTGCAAATTAAGTCCAAATCCCATGGTTTGGCATTCAGGTTTCTCCATTGCCTCTCCCTGGACACCTGCAAACTCCCTGTCTGGGGCCTGCCTTCTTTAATCAGCCTTGCATGTAGCTGCTAGAATCATTCTCAGATACAAAGTGTCCCATATCCCTTCTTTGTCCTGGAAATGACAGATTTCTCTCATCCCTGCATCAGATAGTTCTCCAGCCCAAATACCAAGACATCTTCATCCTTCCCTTCATCTTCATCCTTCCCTTCATCTTCGTCCTTCCCTTCATCTTTGTCCTTTCCTTCATCTACTTCTCTCCCTTACTGGGACCCTCCACCCACTGCACTTGTAAATTTCTGCCACCTATTTTTCTGTACATTTTTTCCTCAGACTGGTAACACTTACCACTCTCAGCAATAACAGTAATTGCTGACATTTAGTGTGCACTTACTCTGGGCTGGGCACTGTGCTAATATTGCTGGTGGATTATTTTCCTTAATCCTCCTATCAGCAGATAAAGAAACTAGGTCACAGAGAGGTTAAGTCATTTGCCCACAGCCATTGAGCTACTTAAGGTAGAGCTGGGGCTTGAAGCCAGGCGAGCTAAGCTCAAGATCACAGGTTCACCTCCTGTCTAGGCACTGCCTTGAAGTCACCGTCCTCAGATCTGACCCCTTCCAGGAAACGTCTGATGAACTGAAGACCCTGACTTTGCAACATGTGTTTACGCGTTGCTGGCTTGTGGCATGGAGCCATCTTTAAGTCTTCACCCTTCTGTGCCCCTACATTCAGTCTGTCACTGAGTCTTGCCACTTCAGTCTCCGAAGTGCATCCCTGGATGGAAGGAGTCCCCACCAACACCTCAGCACAGGCCCTGAGAGGCAGGGTTGTTGCAGGAAGGCAGACCCCTTCCAGGGCCTGAAACTGGGCTCTTGTCTAACACTCGGAAATGAATTATCCGAGACACATGTGCTGACAAAGCAAGAGATTTTATTGGGAAAGGGCACCCGGGTGGAGAGCAGTAGGGTAAGGGAACCCAGGAGAACTGCTCTGCCGCGTGGCTCGCAGTCTCGGGTTTTATGGTGATGGGATTAGTTTCCAGGTGGTCTTTGGCCAATCATTCTAATTCAGAGTCTTTCCTGGTGGCGCACGCATCGCTCAGCCAAGATGGATGCTAGGGAGAGGGATTCTGGGAAGTGGACGGACACGCGATGTTTCCTTTAGACCTTTCTCGAACTCTTCCGGTTGGTGGTGGCTTATTGGTTCCATATTCCTTATCAGGATCTCCTGTCATAAAACAACTCACGCAAATGGTTACTATGGTGCCTGGCCAGGGTGGGCGGTTTCAATCAGTGTGCTTCCCCTAACAGGGTCCCCACCGTTCTTCCCAGCCAAAGAGCAGCAGGCTGTGAGTGGAGGGGACTACATCAGCCCGAGGGCCTGGCAGAGCCCCAGGGCTCTGGGGAATGGGAAGGGAAGAGTGGCTGCCCATCCAAGGCCACGTCAGACCTGGGATGGGGCTGGAGCACCAGGGCAGGCCACACTCCATCTTGGGGATCAGATTTGGACATCATCAGCCTATGCTACTCCAGGATAGCCAGGTGAGCAGACACAGGCCCAGCCCTGGGGAGATGAGGGCAACTGGGCAGAGTAGGCAGCCAGGGTGCCCTTAGGGTAGCAACAGAGTGTCACTGGGGAGCCAGCAGAGCAGGTAGGGGAGGGGAGGGAAAGCATCTTCTCAGCTGAGCTTTGGGAGGGGATGTCTGCTCTTCAGGCGCCCCCTGGAGTTCCGGGCATGCTCCCATGTGCACAGCTATGAAAGGCTAAAATCACCCTCCTCTGACTGCTGGCGGAGCCTCAAGTTGCAGCTGAATAGCCCCCTAATGATGTGCTTACCGGGGTCTGCTCAGGCCAGGCTCAGATGTGTGGTGAAGGCTGCCTCTTGCACCTCCATCCTGGCTTTGCCATTTGCTCCCCACCTGGCTACCCCACCCCAGGGCTGCATTTTTTAAACCTCCCGTTCACCACCCAACAGACCACTCATCCCAGTGGGCCATGTCATCTTGTCATTTGGCTGCTCAAGGACCTGGAATCATTTCCAAGGCCTCTAAGACCAAATCCAAGCCTCTTACCCTGGAATTCAAGGCCTTCCCAAATCAGACCCTTTGTCTCCACGGCTCCCTCATCACCTGCTCCTGGAGCCCAGGTGTCCTCATGTTGCTAAATCTTCCTTACCATTCCCCCATGCACACAGCAGTCGTCTCCACCTCTCTGGTGCTGAGGGAAGAGTGAAAAGAGCATGGGCTTTACTTTGGTTACATCCTGTGTGTTTTGGGGCAAGTCGCTCAATGTCTCTGTGCTTCCAGTTGCTTACCTGTAAAAATACATTACAAGATGTTGTGAGAATTAAAGTGTTTGTATACAAAGTACTAGCCACAGGGTAGGTTGTACTGTGTGGCTCCAACTAATATAGTGCGAGTCAATAAATATACTAAGCAGCTTCAACCAAGTCTTTGCAACCTCATGGCCTGTAGCCTGCCAGGTCCCTCTGTCCACAGAATTTTCTAGGCAAGGTTACTGAAATGGGTTGCCATGCCTTCCTCCAGAGGATCTTCCCGACCCTGGGACTGAATGTGCATCTCCTGCTTCTTCTGCATTGGGAGGCGGGTTCTTTACCACTAGCACCACCTGGGAAGCCCCATGAGTTAATAAATGAAATCCATATTACTGTGCCCTTGGCTTTCACCACTCACTTGCCCTCAACCTCCTTTCTCACCGTCAGGCTTCTCCCGGCTTTTAGGCTCCTCTCCAGATGCATCTGTATCTGCAGCCTTTCCAGCACACCTGACTTGGGGTGGGGGTAAGGGAAAGAAGAACAACATTGGCCAGTTGCCCACGGGGCGCCAGGCCGTGTGGGGGACGTGGAGAGCGCTGACAGTAGCAGCGAATACTTTCTGAGGGTGTCCTGTACTCAGCCCTGTCCCAAGCATGCATGTAAGCCTTGTTGGTAACTCAGTTCTATGGATTAAGGCTCCTAAATGACTTTCTGCTCTATCCAGCCAGGGTGGTTTGGTCCCCCTGGCCGTATCTCATCTTTCCCATCCAGTGGCCTCCAAGAGGCTGATGGTAAGAGTTTATCCAGGAGTGATGTCCGTGTTGTTCAGGCTTATCCTGTGAGAGAACATTTTGAGAAAAACACCCACCTTCATTCATCTGCCCTGCCACCCCAGGTGCCGCCAGGCCCACCTGCTGTACTCACGCTGGGCCCTAGCTTTTCACAAAGCTATTTCCTCTGCCCAGAACACCCTTCCCCTGGTCCGCCTGGAAAACTCCAGCCTCTGACCAACCCTCCTACGTTGGGGTCAAGATCATTGTCTTTTCCCTCCTGCCCTCCAGGTGCCTTGTCCTTACTCTTCCTCAAATGTCTAAATGCTTAAAATTGGCCCTTCCCCTGGGCTGAGAAGCCTAAGGGCAGAGCTGGTATCCTGTTCATCCTTCTACTTCAGTATTTGACACAGAGCCTGGCACACAGCGAGCCTTGGTGTTTGGGGATGAAGGGAGGGACGTGAGGGATGGGGTAGAATGAGTATCGGGCAGAGGGAATGGTGGGGATATGTTTCCAGCTAGTTTCTCCCAGGGCAGGACAGCCACGAGCCTCCGTCCAGCTCAGAAGAGGAGGCCATGCCCCCACGAAGACTCTGGAAACTTCCCTGGAAACAGGTTCAAAAGAACCCCAGCTGCCGCAGCCTCCCTCCAGACACCAGGGAGGTGCCAGTCTTTGGGCTCCATCAACCTTCTTACGGGAAATTGCTAAATGTGTTTGGTGATTTTTTTTGACATTTTCCCTGTTCAGGAGCTTGTGATTTCAGATTAATCACATCCACATACATTTAGACTGTCAGCTTGGAAGGGAAAAATCTAAATTTTATTACTGCATGATTTCATCCAAAGCCATTTTACCAAAAAGGACGTCTGCAATATGGCAATATGGTGCAAATCATGACAAAACATTTTACCGCCGGGACCAAGCTCGTGGGGAGGCGGGGGGGGGGGCTTGGGGGGTGATGGACAGAGAGCTGCAGGCAGGACCTGGGTGGGCAGAGCCTCAACAGCTTCCGTCTCCTGGAGAGCTCTGTGTGCCGCTATCGCTGCTCTCTCTGCCTCAGCAAATTGTCCTTCTTTGTCCAGGTATGCCCAGAACCGGGAATGGCAGCTGCACTGACTAACTCCTGTCTTCCCCCCCCACCCCCGGCAGGTACCATGACCAGCAGGACGTAACTAGTAACTTTCTGGGTGCCATGTGGCTCATCTCTATCACATTCCTTTCCATTGGTTATGGGGACATGGTGCCCCACACGTACTGTGGGAAAGGTGTCTGTCTTCTCACGGGCATCATGGTGAGTATCTGCTGCCACCCATTACCCTTCCCCACCCGTAGGATGCCGCTAGGAGCGATCCCTTTACGGCAGGTTTGGGGGGGCCTTCCTTGTCTGGGCGCGGGGCCAGCTGCTAGTTAACGGGCCAGCGTGTGTGTCTGTGTACGTAAAAAGACAGATGTGACGTCTGTACAGCTTCTCGCTTTTTCATTTCCTTGTCTGAGATAGGAAGAGGTCCTGGTTCCCGAACAGTTCACGGTCTCCTCACAGACCCCTAGGAATGGGCTGATCGAAGCTGGCCATGGGTCTTACCCTCCACTCCCATCAGGGCCTGCAGTTAATTGTCCTCTTTCCTGTGCCCTGGGCCCCACAGACCTTGGCGCCACATCTCAAAGTGTAGCTAGAACTCACAGGGGCCAGTGCTCTGAGCCGACCATGAGAGACCTAGGTCCTAGCCTGGGTTGGCCACGGGTTTGGTCCCGGTTTGATGAGCTGGCCCTTGGCCAGCTCTTGGCTCCTGCATCCAAATGTTGGGGTGCTGAGCTCCGAGTGCCAGTTCCCTCCCCGTGCTGGCAGCCGGCTAGTCTGTGACAGCGTCCCCATCCCTCCCCAGATGCCCAGCAGCTGTGCTGCCTCCTTCCAAGGTGTACTTTTCCTGCCCCATCACCCTGCCATCCCCAGCCTGACACACACTCGTGCCCATCACATGGCCGCACAGTATGGAGTATGGGAGGGCAGTGGGTAGGGAGTTTCAGACCAGAGTCTGAATGCCCATAGCTGGACCTCAGTGTGGACCCAGGCAGGGCACTTAGCCTGCTGGACCTCAGCATTCTCCAGTACGAAGTGCAGACGGGAGGCTGCTCCGCCCTCCTCCCTGGCTGCTGATGAGGGTAGACTGCAGTGCTTATGTTAACGCGCTCTGTCAGCAACAGGGAGCTGCACCCGCCTTCAGGGCTGGCAAGTCCTCAGCGTCCCTACCCCCACTGCTCCTTCACCGGTCGGTCGGGATGAGGGCTTCTTGCCCCTCTCCTTGCTTTCTGACCAGGACAGACAACCGGGCCCTTTGACCTCTTTGACCTCCTTCCCAGAGCAGAGTAAACACGCAGGGTCCTCTTTTCAAAAGAGGAAACTGAGGGTCAGAGAAGACGCAGGAATCTAAGGCTGTGTGTTGGAGCGGGGTGGGGAGGTGTGGGTGGAGATGGAGGGGTACAGGAGGCCCGAAGCTTATTCCTACATCTCATTGGTGGGTCACGGCAGCCCACCCCGAGGAGCCCTCTCTGCACCCCTGTCATCAAAAGCCTTCCAGGGCTCCCTCAGATCTCAGCCATCATCCCCATTTCTCCAGGAGGAAACAAAAGACCCTCCTTCTGGAAGGGAAATGACTCCATCCCGCAGTGGGCAGGGGTTTAGCTCCTCACTAGCATGGAGGCCTCCTGGGACTGACAGCAGCCAGTTGCTCAGAGCAGCGGAGGCCGTGGGGTCAGAGGCCTGGGCTGTGGGGCAGGAGGGCTCTGGCGCTGCCGTGTCATGACTGGACACCGTCCTCTCCCTTTTTGACTGAAACCCAGGGCAGGCACTTATTAGTGGGTCCTGGGCAGGAGTTAATGACAGACGGCTTAGCACCGGGCTTGGGATAAACCATGGGTAAGTGTAAGGGCTCAGAACAAATACCTCCCGTTGGTTGGTAGGAGTCTGCCTGGCACAGCTCCAGCTGTCACCAGGAAACCAGGGAATGAGTCTTCCTTCCAGAAAAGAATGAAATGCCGCCCGAAGACCAAAGCTTTCCTGTCTCAGAGATGCTCCTGGGGCGCCAGCTATGTGCCTCAGAACCAGCTCTCAGTCTGGCCTGCACGGAGCCCAGCTGCTGATAGGTGAACGGCCCTGCTGGGAGCCTCCGTTATTTTTAAATACTAGCCATTCTCCCTCTCAGCATGGCGCTATGCCCCGGCCAAGAAGCCAGAGCCTGGGAGCCATCATTTCCCTGGTTTCCTCACTCCCGCATCTCTGGGCTTCTGCTCTGGCAGAGCTGGGCGGTGGGCCAGCCAGACCCTGGCCCCTCCCTGCCTTCTCCTGGGGTGTGGTCTTCACACCTGCTTTTGCTCCAGGGGCTTCAGCAGCTGCTTGGAAGAAAGTGTTTGTTCCTTGAGCAGAAAGATGTGATCAAAGTGGAGAGAATAAAAAAAGAGGAGGAACTGATACCCACCCCCTGTATTAAAAATACAGGACTTGCCTTTCATCTTCTCTTTCTGCATCAGCCCTGCTACATAGATACCTATCTATACACAGGGACAGGGAGCTTCCCTCCACTTGTGTTTTTACCCAAATTAAAATCAGCTGCCTCCCTCTGGGGTCAGGCACAGTGAGGAACCCTGGTGGCATTTTTTTTTTTTTTTCTTACAAATGGGACTTTTCTAGCTGAGTCACTTCTTTCCAGGGTTTCACATGGCTGAGAATCCCTTCCTCCCATCCCCCAGTCTCCCAACACTTTGTACCTCTCCTGATTATTATTGCAAGTGCCTTTACCAAAAGGTAGGGCTTCCTGTTTGGTTACCATGGACACCATGCAGGCCAAGGCAAGGCCTAGTGGGAAGGGAAAGGAAGAATTTGTGTGTGCAGGCTGTAAATAGTCTTAATCATTGTTTTCTCTTGGCAATCCCAGTAACGGTGTAATTATCAACCATTAAGCAGGGTATATAATTGTCTGAACAACTTGACATTGTTGGCACAGGCCTGGTGTGTTTGAGAGATTTCACCCACTAAGCAGATATATCAAAGTCCAGCATCTTTCCATAAAGAATTTTATGGTGACAGTTACAAGGCAGAGAGAAAGCTGACAATATTTAGTACCCAGAATGGGCCTCGGAAGGCTTTCTGGTTCTGCAGGCATCTGAAAGACTTTTGGGACCCCAAGACTGATTAGTAGGAATCCCATTTCAATATACAATTTCTAAAGCTGGACTCATTAGGAAAGACCCTGATGCAGGGAAAGATTGAAGGCAAGAGGAGAAGGGGACAACAGAGGATGAGGTGTTTAGATGGCATCACTGACTCAATGGATGCGAGTTTGAGCAATCTCTGAGTGATGGTGCAGGACCCGGAAACCTGGCATGCTGCAGTTCATGGGGCTGCAAAGCATTGGACACGACTGAGCGACTGAACCACAGCAGAGCTGGACCCACTCTGTGGACCCTTCAGGAGTTAGGGACAAATGGACAAAAGATTCCAGGATATGTGCTGGGCTGAGCTTTTCCCCTAAGATTTCATGCAAGAGGCTTCTTTGAACTGCAAAAGGAAAGGGATGATAAAGTAAAAGGTGGCACAAATTGAGTCATTTGGGGAGGAGGTAAAGAAGAGGGCTCAGCAAGACATCTGCTTAATGTCAGTTTTAGAAGATGAGCTTCTCCCTGAAACACCTTGGTTTCAAACCAATTGATGTTATTTTAGTTGTTAACATGGAATCTGTTGCAGAAACAGAATCCAACTGTAAATCCTCCAGGCTTCCCTCCTCCATTTGTCACTTTCATTTATGTTTTATTTTATTTTATGCTTCTTTAGTTAAGAACACCTCATACTCTTCCCCTTGGGATACTTATTTTTCGAGAGTCTAAGGTTTTCCAGCTGGAAAATGTTTCTTGGAAACAAGAAGTAGGAGGACCAGTGTGAAGGAGACTGGGCCTCTGATTTGGGTCCAAATCCATGGGTGAGTTAGGCGTGTTGACCCCAGGCCAGCCACTCCTTTCTCTGTTCACTCCTGCGCTCCCGCTCACTATGTACCTTGGAAAGTACGACCTCATTAGAGGACCCTGTCCCCTCCCACCTCTCTCCCATGGAAATAGTGCTGGATAGAGAAGATCCAGGGAATCCAGTTGGTGTCGACTGGGACTCAGGACTTGGCACATCTGAAGGCAAAAATCTGAGTCATGGATCTGCTCCACAGTCTGATCCAGTGCAGCTGCTTACCCTCTTCAGTTCCACTCTGTCCTCTCCTCGAATTCCCCCTCTGCCCACCAGCGATTTCTGAGGTTCTGTGTGAGGACAGCTGGGGCAGCAGGAGTGCTCACATGCCCAAACCAGCCAAGGCCTTGGCACTCTGTCTCTTAAAACCAACCCACATCCTGCCACATCACATGAGCCTTCTTAAACTGTAAACGTGGCCCTACCGGGGTGATAAACTCACCTAAGTAAAAAGGCCCGTTGTCCCCAAAAAAGCAGAAGTAATCATTGGAAGTGAAGTGAAGTGAAAGTGAAAGTCACCGCTCAGTCGTATCCGACTCTTTGTGACCCCATGGACTATATAGTCTATGGAATTCTCCAGGCCAGAATACTGGAGTGGGTAGCCTTTCCCTTCTCCAGGGGATCTTCCCAACCCAGGGATCGAACCCAGGTCTCCCGCATTGCAGGTGGATTCTTTACTAGCTGAGCCACAAGGGAAGCCCGAGAATACTAGAGTGAGCTATCAGGGAAGCCCGAAGTAATCATTATACCACTTAAAAGTAAAGACAGCAGGAGGTGGGAGGGGATCCTGCTGACTTTATTTCCTTCATTTCCTCTAAGGAGCCAAAGTTGGCCATTAACTTCTGACCCAAG
Source organism: Bos javanicus (assembly GCF_032452875.1). NCBI lineage: Eukaryota > Metazoa > Chordata > Mammalia > Artiodactyla > Bovidae > Bos > Bos javanicus. The sequence continues at coordinate 16,027,985 of NC_083870.1, forward strand.
TCTGAGGCTCCTTGTTCTTCCTGCCTTCCACCCAATTCCCATGAGCCCATCCCTCTTCCCTATTCCTTTCTATTTTCTTTCCTATTTTCACTTCTTCCTTTCCTCTTCTGCTCTCTGTCCCATGCTGTTGAGGAGGCGGCACAACTTGTTGCCTATCTCAGTCTCTGCTCCAACTCTCTCTCTCTCTACATCTTCCCTCTTCCCTTCCTTCCTTCCTTCTTCCTTCTCTCTCTGCCTTCCTCCCTCCCTCTCTTTCTTTCTCTCTCACACACACAGGAGAGGACCAGTCTGGATTTCAGCACCTCGCACCCCACTTTCTGAAGGTTGCTGGTGTCTGACCCCATCTTTGCAAGGTTGCCTGTTAATGGGAATGACCAGATTATGTTTCATTATTGGCTACTTCCCTAACCCATCCAGATGATGGATTTTTCTAAAAGAAAAGTGAAGTTGAAAGTATCCACTGCTATCTATTTGAGTTAGAATTACGGGTTAAGAACAAAGCATCCTTCTGGGAAATATCCACAAGGAAGTCTTGACCTCTTTAAGTTGAAGGAAACTGAGAAATGTCATCTAGTCCAACCTCCTGCCTCCATGCAGAAATGGGTCTTAATCATATAAGATAGGTGGTTCCTTAATTAGAACACTCTAGTCGGACAGGACTGAGCGACTTCACTTTCACTTTTCGCTTTCATGCATTGGAGAAGGAAATGGCAACCCACTCCAGTGTTCTTGCCTGGAGAATCCCAGGGACGGGGGAGCTTGGCGGGCTGCCATCTCTGGGGTCGCACAGAGTCGGACACGACTGAAGCGACTTAGCAGCAGCAGCAGCTTCTCTTTAGAACCCCTCTGCATTTAGCAGGCTCGGTTGTAAGCCATGGCAGGAACCACGGAGCAATCCATCTAGCACCTGAAACTTTGGGATCGTGGGTGGTTGATTGCTTTAATGAATTTCCCCAAGTGGCATGACAAGCAAGGAGACTCCTTCAGGCTAATTCTGCCCCCAGCTCTCAGGGATGATTTAAGTAGAGTTTCCCTGGACCCAGGGAGATGAGGGAGCCTGGAGTCAGGGAAGAACCCTCTACATCTGATGTTCTGTTTTTAACACTATGATATATCCCGCTTTTTGGGCGTTTAGCCCAAAGTACTTTTGGAACTCCATACAAAAGAGTGGGATTATATACTCGGTCTGGTTGAGGGGAAATGGATCACACATCTTCCCGCTAGAAGAGCTTTTTAAGCTATTTTTTGCCTTTAGAGGCCTGGCTCAATTGATGACACCTACAGACCAGGCTGTCCAACTGCCCATACCTATCCTTTGAAAACTGGGCACAGAGTCTCCTGCAAGTCACAGATGCCAAGAAAACAGGGCTGTCCCTGAACAAGAAAGGAAAATGAGGTCAGAAAAAGGAAGGTTCATCAGACTCGGTTCTTTTCAGTTTGTTGTTCTAGAAATGGGTCGCTGACCAAATGTACCGAGAAATAGGAGATTGTTTTCATGAGAACCCTTCTAAAAAAGCTAGGGAAAAGCATTGCCAACTTCAGCTTTGCCAAAACCTCACACCGGCTAGCCTTTGCCGATCTGTGGCAAAGGAAAAAAAGTGATTATGAGGGAGAGAGTAGGGGACTGATCTGTTATATGCATGTTGCCCAACTCTGATACAGATGATAGTACCTTTGAAAACAGTCTTTATGACTTCCTACACTTTCTGCTAGACTGCATGAGTCCCAAAGTTCTTGATGGATTCCTTGAATCCTGGGACCTCAATTGCTAAACTGAGCTCTGTGGCACCTATAATTACTGTTTGGCATCCAGAACATCAGACTGCTGACTTTCCTGAACTCATCATCTTTCCATGAGTAGAGGTCAGGGCAGTGCAGGCCCCACGTGCAGGAGAGAGGCAATGGTCCCCAAGAGGCATGCGCTCTCTTCCAAGAATCAGGCGAAGGCAGGGCTATCACTGCTGCCTGCAGGAGAAGCAGGGCAGGAGTGGTTCTCTCTTGCCGTCCCCGGCACCCCCCACCCTGTCCCCCAACTCAAGATGCACAGCAAAGAGGACTTCAAAGTCCTTCAGGAGAATATTAGGAGGAGTCCCTTTCTGCTCATTTCTCAGACAGTCAAGCATGTGGCCAGAGGATTAGGAGAGAGAAACTCAGTCTTCAGGAAACTGCCTCTTTTATTCACCCTCCCTGGGCTCCCCTGGAATAGACCTTCCAGAGCAGAGTAGGAACACTGCTCTGGAAAATACTGAGTGCCTTCTGCGCATTCCTTTAAAATCCCAGGTTGAGGCAGATATATTGTCATCTTTAAAATATCTCTGCAAGATGGTGAATTCTGGAGCCTCCTGGTGAAAGCAAGAAGGAACTGATATCTTGTGCTGAGTCATAGGCTAGAACTCCTGTGAAAAGACCCAACTGAGGAGCAAGCGCAGTCATTGAGCACATAGACTCTATCCAACTGGGGTTGCCCTGGAAAGCAGTCTCGGGGGGAGGGGAGATGCTTTGCCTCTTCATTAGATCATTTTCAGGAAAACTGTCCACCACCAGCAGATGATCCATCCAGACTGTATGGCTGGTTGTTTTTCCTCCTGCCCTCCCCAGCCCACCCTGCTCTAGACTGGCAGTGGGGCTGGGGTATGGGTGAGGAAGAGGGCGCACATGTGCTGGATTTTCTGTCTTCCCTGCTTAGCCTGGCAGGTAACCGAGCGATTGTCCCGTATTTTATATGACCCCAAGCCTCAGTCCCATCGAGTACCCTGATCCATGAGGAAGTGGCCAGCTCTAGGAAGGCTCGTGTCCCAGAGGTCAACACCTTCGTGGGTGTGGGGATCAGGGTCCTGCTGGGTTTTGTGACTTGGCCTTGACTAGCCAGAGCTCAGGCCTCCACCCCACTCCCAGAACCCCTCGGTGGGCCCGGGGCACATGGAGTCTTTCGCATGAGCCCTGCTTCATTAACGATGTGCTCTCTCCCTGGTCCTCTTGCCCCCCACAGGGTGCCGGCTGCACTGCCCTGGTGGTGGCCGTGGTGGCCCGGAAGCTGGAACTCACCAAAGCGGAGAAGCACGTTCACAACTTCATGATGGACACTCAGCTCACCAAACGGGTAAAACACCACTGCCCGTGTCTTAAAGGGGGACCTAAGACCCACCTGGGAGCTGGTCAGAAAGTAGCCACAACAGGGTAGGGCTGCACCGTTCAGTGGAGGTTGAGGGAGCCCCAGACACATGCAAACGGCGGGTGCAGAGTGGCCGCATGCCTCAGCGCTGCAGGCTCCTGTCTTCTTAAATCACCGTGCATGGTTCAGGCAACCAAATAATTTCCCTGATAATTAAATCTATAGCCTACAATGATGTAACCTACTCTCTTGCCTAATGGTACCAAGTAAATCACCCAGCATGAGATGTTTTGGTTTCTGCTTAAATATTTTCATGATTCTCATTAGCAAGGGCAGTAGAAAGTCTTTAAAATGATATTGGAAATGTATCTAAATTCAACCCCTAAAAAAAAATCATTACAGACAATCACTCCTAAATAATGTTCATCAAAATATCATCATCCAATTTTTCCCTTTTGGGTTTTCCAAATAGTGTTTCTCCCTTGTGCCCTTAGGGAAGTGGGTAAGGAGGGTTAAAAACTGATTAAGCAGGAATGGGGGAGATCATTTAGCTGCTAAAAATCTGACATCCCACTGAATTGTCAGAAAAGAGAAGGCCCCTTTAGAAGAGACAGAAGCAAGCCCTCCAGGATAAGAGCAGGCCAAATGAGCAAGGCAGGAGCTGTTTATTTAATGACAGCTTTTATGGAAAATTCTTTAGAGCCTGCAGGCTGAACGAAGGTCAGGAATATGATTTCCTGCAAAAACTCTCCTCTTTCCGAAGTGAGAGAGAAGCAAAAACCTGCGCTGGGGTCTTGGCCACCCTAGCAAGTCTTTCTCACATAGGATTAAAGTGGGGCTGGGAGACCCATGAGCAGCCAGATTTTGATTGGGGTTTTTGAAAGCTGGAGAAAATATTCAGTGATGAATGTTGTGGCACAGTGAAAATGTGTTCGAAATAGAGACAAAGGCAGGAAGGGAGGGAAAAAAAAAGTGAGGGAGAGTGACAGAGGGTGAGTGTGCTCAGGAGGGAGGCAGTGCGAGAGGGGGGAGTTGCCAAAGCTTCTCCAGTTTCTCAGCAGAAGTCTTTATGGTGTTTGATTGTTTGGTCTTTGATTACATGTATTGGATTCTTTAAGAAGCCTTTTTAAAGATGTTAAGAAGAAAACGTACAGGCAGATCTTCTTCTGTGGTTGACATACAGATGGTTATGTATGCACATTACGGCACTGAGCTGTCCGTGGTACAAAAGAAAACACGATTTGTAGCATCAAGATGGCAGCGTTGAGGGCTGTACCCGTGGTAGGCCAGCCGGGTTCCATCCAGGGCCCTGCAACCCAGCTGCTTTCCTTCAGCCCCCTACTATGCATGTAGAAGTCAGGCTAGGAATTGGGCAAATTATCAAAGTTACTGGGGGAAAAAAAAATTGCTTAGTTGTGTCTGACTCTTTGCTACCCCAGGGACTGTGACCTGCCAGACTCCTCTGTCTATGGGGATTCTCCAGGCAAGCATACTGGAGTGGGTAGCTATTCCCTTCTCCGGGGGAACTTCCTGACCCAGGGATCGAACCCAGGTCTTCTGCACTGCAGGCAGATTCTTTACCGTCTGAGCCGCAAATATACTTCCCTCTATTCTCCTGGAACAATGTAGTACAGGAGTCAAGGACAAGGGTATTTGGCCCCCAAAACCTTCTCAGAAGCTGTTTCTTAGAGCACAGACATTAACAGCCTCTCTGTTTATTCTATTTGCTTTTGAAACCAAGGATATACTTTGTATTTCATGTTATTCCTTTGTCCTCTCCATTTTTCACTGTTTGGATCAGACACTAGAGGAAAATAAAGTTGAAGAAAGCCAGCTCCCTCCTATGACAAGAAAATAAACAATTTTTCTGCACTATGATTGTAGAAGATGAGGTTGTAGTAGCTAATTTCAGTCTTTCTTTCAAACATAGTCTCTAAAATCCTCTTCAAATCTACTTACTTTTTAAAAACTAGGACTGAAAACCTAATCAACAAATATTTATTGCCCATCCATGAGTACAAGGCACCTTTTTAATCGAGTAACATCTCACTTGTCTGAGAACACTTAAATCTGTTGAAATGTTCCTTTAATGTCTAATCTCTCTTTCCCAGAGAAACAACCAACACGAAAGGGATGGTTCTCGCACAGAGAGGATTCTCAAAGCTGGCAAGACTGGAAAGGTTCTTTTATATAACCTTGATTGAAAGGACACTGGCTGTGAGCTTGGCCTGCTCTGGCTTCAGCTCCCCTTCACCTGATCTCAGAGAAGCCCACCTTCCTTCCCCTGGTGATGCCTCCCTCATCCATCCTCCGTCTTCTCCAAATGGCCCACTGTGTCCAGACGGAGTGGCTCATGGGTCAAACAGATGCTAAGCTTAGTCTACTCATAAGATCTCAGTGAATTCACAGAGAAAGATCCAATCGTGGGAGGAGCTCATTGGGGCATAATTGCAAACCTCCCAGGAGTGGACAATTAGCAGATTTAACTGATAAAAGCCATCTCTTACAAGTACACGCAGCCTTAATTCTTCAAACATCTAAGCAAAAAAAGAAAAAGAGGAATTCTAACCTATTAATCATTAAAATATTCAAATTGTTCTAGTCTTTATTGGTAATAAAGCCTTCAGCCCAGCCTTTTTACCATTAGAGTCACACTATTTTTATTCATTTATTTCCCAGGGAGGCAGGGGCAGGTAGGGTGGTGGTCTGATAGCACAGGGTCCAAACTCATTTTCTGGTTTTCGGAGTCACATGACTTTTCTTCTCTCACTTGTATAACTTGTCAACCCTGGCCGCAACATCATTTCTGTATTTAATGCAGTCGGATCTTCCCACGTGGACTTTGCAGTGTTACTGCCATTGTTAATCTCGAATTACAATTTACTGCTAACTTCTGGGCTACTAGATAATATATATGTAAATTACACACAGAGAGACTATAAAGAAGATCCTAGATCCTCATCTTTTCTCCCACGCAACACTGCACATCCCCGTGTCTCTGTTTTATGCAATGAAACACATCCATTGCAGCTGGACACCACACCCTGTGTTCTGAGGACACCGAGATGAATAGGAGATAGTCCCTGCCCTCAGACTTACTGCCTGTCCTCTGAGAGCACCTCTCCTTTCTAAAGAGCAAGGTAGCTGCCCATGTACACACTTGGCTTAAGAGGTACCAGGAGATGTTCTGTTTGCCACGCCCACTCTCCACATCAAATCTGCAGACACCTCCACGGTGTGGTGGCACCGGCTGAGGACTGTTATCTCTTCATTCTTTCCATGAAGGGTTCCTGCCTCAAATACTTCATCCAAGTACGTTTCCCCCTGAAGTCAATGGGTAAGACAAAAACCAAACCTGTATCTTCCTAACACTAGTGTCTTCTCCTAACTTCCCTATTAATGACATCATCATTCTTCCAGTCTCCAGGTCTGAAATTTTAGCAGCATCTCTGACTCCTCTCTGCTCTGGTACCCACAGGGGTCCAAACAGCTTCGGAATCTGATTCCACCTGGCTAAATCAGCCTCTCCAGGTCCTCTGGGCACCATACTTCAAGCCACCATCTCAGCCTTGTGCCATTTCAGTTGCTTGCTACCTTCTCATCTCACCTGGACCTCCCTTGCCCAAGTCATCCTGTACTTTATCCTGGTGACTCTTCTTAGATGCTGAGACTTAGCTCTGCACATGCCACCAACCTGCTCAAAAACCTTTCTTAGCCCCCCAGAACCTACTGATCAGTGCTAAAGGAAACTTTTCTTTAATTACAAGCATGTGTCAAAGTTTTATCACAGTCCTGCTGGGTAAAAAAAAAATTTTTTTTTCCAGCAGGCTAATTCAAAGGTTTACTCAGAGAAGGGGTCTTTTATCGGAAGAAACAATTGTAGTCATTATTATACTGGGTACAGAAAATCTGGCAAAGGACACTAGATTCCTGGCTGACAGCCGGTAGGACCCACAAGTGGATTCCCAGAACAGGTCTTAATCTTTTAAGAATTAGTCAGATAATCAATTGAGCAGTTATCAGGAATGCTAATTGTCCCCAGAAGGGAATTATAAATTATATCACCCACTAAAGTTCTGTCTCAGACAGATTGGGTACAGTTTTTCTTTAACAATAGTCATAGGAACATTGAGTTTTTGAGCTGGAAGGTTCTCAGGGATGAGCCTCTCAGGCCCAGAGATAGGCGAGGGGGCCCCCCAGCCATATGCCGTGAGCTGGGTCCCAGCCAGGGCTGCTGTTTGTTCTCAGGCTGGTAGGCAGCTCTCCAGCCATAACCCAGTGGGTTTCCCAGAACAGTTAGTTCCTTGGAATTCAGAATAGTGGTGAGGGTCCCAGGTCTGCTGGAAGAAAAAGCCAGTTTACCTCCAAACAAGCTGAGCATCACATTAATAGCATTATGGAACTAGCCTGCTGAATCCACAGATTCAGGACCGTGTTGCTCTGGGGAGAGACCAGACTCCAGCTTTGAACATGGAAGCACAGTCCCGCCTGCTCCCAGCCCCAGTGTCCTGCCAGCCACAGGAGCCCCCATTTCTTAGTGTTCCGTGAGGGCTTCTGAGCGAGGCAGACAGAGGAGCCTGAAAAGGGAATGTGGAGTAAGATGGGGAGGAAGGAGAGTGAGTGTAAGCAGGGAAAGGAAAGAGATGGCAGCCGCAGGAAGCCAGCAGGCAGTGTGGGGTGGGGTGGAGAGTCAGGGTGACGGATGCAGAAGAGGGGATGTCCGGGCATAATGGACAACTTCAGTGGAGCATCTGAAGACAGGCCTGACCTGAGGGCTCTCAGACTGGGATGTTACCATCCATTCAGATTTATTCATCTACGTTCAACCTCTAGAACTTCTTGAAGTTGTCCAAGTCACAGCTTCTTGCCAGGCCTGATCTGCCCTCCTGCCTTCCTCCTTTCCCGCTTTTCCATCTGCCAGGTGCAAACACCCTCTCCCTGGGATGGAGTGCTGGCAGCCTTGTGGGCATGCTAATATTTCTTCTCTGAGGGCCCCACCAATAGGGCTCCTGGAATTACTCTCCCAGGACTCCCTGTGGCTGCTGGAAGCATGGGGAGGCAGGCAAGAAGGGTGCTTCTCCTCCCGCCTCACACGTTCCTCCTGCAACAACCAGCCCCTCTCCCACATAACACAGAGGAGCAGATTACCCTGCAGAGAGGTGGCCAGAGCAAGTTATGGACATGTATAATACAGCCAAGAGCTCAAGGAACAGACATATGTGTTCTGTGTTTTCTTTCACTGGAGGTGGAGGAAGAAGCTGACATTTGTTGCAGGGGAAGAGCATCAGTAAGGCACCAGGTACGAAGGTGCCGGGCAGCCAGGCTCTGTGCTAAGTGTTTGAAGTGCATTCTCGTTGAATCAACCCTGCAATCCCGTTTCACAGGTCAGAACTTACATCACTCTGTAGCACCCTTCTGTGCTGCAGCTACAGGGCATGCTGGCCCCACAGGATTAGAAACTCCCTGAGGGCAGAAAGGCTATTGGTTTGTGCCTCCCAGGATTCTTACTTCCTAGAACAGTGTGAGCCCTGTCTTTGGGGTGTGGTAAATGATTTGGGAAGGAATGAATAAGAAAATTGAGTCTCAGAGAGCTTTCCCAACTGGTCCGAAGTGAAGGTGATCGTTCATTCATCCCCTTGTGAGGTTTTTCTGAGGGCCAGTGGAGCAACATAAACATAAAGTGTTGAGCACAGAGCCGGGCACATAGTAAGCACTCAGTGGATGTTAGCTGTCGGTGCTATATGCAGGATCTTAGTTGGACGACTTTCTTGCCCAGGCCCATGAATCTTTGAGCCCTCCCTGCAGTATATAAGTCACTGAGCCTTTTCTCTGGCCACCATCAGAGTGAAAACACACAGTTTTGGGGAGAGAATGAATGGACCCACAGAAACAATTAGCTCACGTACTACGGATTTGGGGGATGGAATAGCCAGTCTTCATGCACAAACAACCCTCTTCTAACTATTCCTGAGTCCATCAGATCATGGCCAAGCTTACCCAGACCTTCCCAGTTCCCTGACCCACCCAGTCTCACCCCCAGAGTATCTTTGGGTCCTGATGCCCCTGCCCATCAGGAGCGCTCAGTAGGTACCCAAACCCCCATCATGAAACAGTGCTTGGGAACCCTGGGAAGCTCAGGGAATCCCAGGAGGTGCACACGACCTCTGCCGCTTCCCACCTCAGTGATGCCCAAAGCAATCAGCCAGGGGAATTGGAGGGAGAACCTGGTCACAATAGCATTTACTGTCGACTCGGGAAAGCACAGTGCAGTTAAAAGCCTATTTCTTTTTCTCTTGCAGATATTGATCTACTTAGCTTTGTGCCAGGCTGTTTGCTGACAATTAATTCAGAGTCAGCACCAAGGCTCGCATTTAACATCGCCTTCCCAAATACGCGGGGGCCTCCTGTTCAAACCCATAAAGATGCTGTGACTGCTTCGCTCAGCTACCCAGGCTGTGCTGTGGGTTTAGTACCTTATATTTGGGCTGAAGTTAAGTGCAGGACCTGGACTCCCTGTGCTGTCATATGCTAAGTGAGGGCCGGGATGATTAAAAACAAATCTAATGTCCTTTCCAGTTCCTTGATCCTGGAAAACAGGAAATAATTTTGTTTGCGTAGAGATGACATCTCGTCAGGTCTTTCTTCAGACCACGTGAAAACCTAATGGTCTTTTTGGACCTGGCTCTGGTTTTGACTCTGCCATTAGCTAGCTGTGGGATTCTGATCCTCACATCCTATCTATCTCTGGAACTGCCATTTCCTCATATTCTCAGTGGGAATTTGGGCCAGATGATGATAACTAACATCTTTCCGGTACTTTACAGTTTCTATAACACTTAAATTCACATTGACTCAGTTTGCCATTTATAACTTTATGGTCTTCGTCTGTGCCTCCGTGTCTTCATCTGTAAAATGGGGATAATATGAGTACCTGCCTGAGAGGGTTGTTGTGAGATTAAATGCATTTGCACGTAAGTGCCCAGTAAATGTTCACTCTTAGCACCATCAGCACCATGGTAATTGCCTCCGAGGGGCCTCAAAACAACCCTTAAGGTAAGGATTTACTTTTCCCATCTTATGGATAATTAAGCACTTACTCCTAAACTGGCAGAACAAGGATTTACCTGCAGGTTTTCCACTTTCCAGTACTGGTGCCCCACCATCACAGAGACCGATGTCAGGGGCTCATCCACGCTGATGGTCCGTGCCTTTATTAGTGTTCCAGGGATGAGACTTGAATAAGTGGGGCTCTGCCAGTCACCCTGAATGCTGCGGCAGGCTTTTCCCTCCTATTCTGGGAGGCTCTCCTAGGATGCTACACGCCTCGGAAAACTGAAGAAACCACCTGTCAAGTTGCCCTCTCCCTACAGACGGGCGGCGAGAGGAGGCCCTCCACAAAGAGGCCCTCCCTTCTATGCTTCCTCTTTTGCCAGGAGGCTGACGTCCACTCTAGCCCCTGAAGAGAACCCCCGTGATGACCCCCACCTCTTCTTCCCCCCTCCTCACCTGGACACTCACCGTTTCCAGCTTCCACTCACCACCACCTGCTTCCTCTCAGGCAAGAAAGTGCCAGAGGTGGGCAATTAAGTCATTTAAAACCATTTTCATGGGAGATTTTTACTGAGCAGAAAAGCAGTATTTATGTCACTTAGACATTTCTGAGAAGACCTAGCTGTTCTTTTAGAACATCACTTCAGCGCCAATGAAAAATATGATCCAGCCTTCGTAATAAATTTTTTAAACACACACACAAAAGTTATCAGCCTACAAAACAATGTTTCCTAAGCCTTCCCACACGTCTCAGTATTTTAACAACGTCCCATCTGTTGATGTCAGTCTGAAGAAGCAGGCCTGTACTCTCCAATTTTATTAAAATCTTTTCTGGCTAGTAACCTGATTTCTACTAGGCTGGCCTACTTACTTCCAGGCCCTGGGCCTGTGGGCCTGTGCCAGTGTGCATGGCTGATGGAAATGGGAACAGTTCATCAAAAATCTGTTTAGCGTGTGCTTAATAAGAAATGTTTCCTCTTGCTCTTGTTACTAATTGCTGAAGATGTCTGTGTTTGGATTAAAACTTTGTCCCCTGCCATCTGGATGCCATTGATATGTCTCAGTTCCATCGTGAGCTGGATGATATCAGTGGTTTCCATGTCAACAGATGACAGCGTCATATGTGGAAATGTGTGACTGCAGTACAGAGAAGGAGCCAGCCTGCGGAAGGAAGCAGCTCTGGTTTCACACCAAAATATCTTCACTGATTTGCAGACCCTTCTTGGAAATGATGTCAGTTTTATGCCAATTATATGTAAAGTTGCAGTGTAACTGATTTGGGCCATTTGGGAAAGGAAACAATGGACTTGTTGATACCTAGAGCTCCATTTGGTGGGAAAGATTTCCTCAAAGAGGCCTTGTAAAATCTGCAGCTGAAGGGTAATCAGTCAGACAGAGAAAGACAAACACCGTATGATATCACTTACACGTGGAATCTGAAAAAGACAACAAACTAGTGAATATAACAAAAAAACGCAGACTCACAGATAAAGAGAACAAATTAGTGGTTCCCAGTGGGGAGGCAGGAGGGGTGACGTAGCAGCCGGGGAGTGGGAGATACAAACTCCTGAGTGTAAGATAGGCTCAGGGACATATAGGACAGCGTGGGGAGTGGAGCTGATGTTCTGTAATAACTGCAAGTGGAAAGTAACCTTTACATTTTTAAAAATAAATTTTAGTTACATTTTAAACGATTTTTAAAGAAATACAATCTCTAGCTGATAGGAAATCTGTTTACTCTCAGAATCCAAGAGATGTGCCGTGTGCACTAAATAAAAATCCCGTGTAGAGCATGGGACTCTGCATCCAAGGGCAGCAGTGGTACATATTTATCTATTCAAAGTGTACCCCAGGCCTCCAGGCCTCGGTAAGGCAGCCTATCTAAATATAGCAACAGCAGAGGAGAGGCAGTCCCAAAATAATTAAGAGAAAAAGGCACTCCTTAACTTCAGCCTCCAGTCTACTGTGTCCAATACAGGATTAATGAGAGATGAATTTTCATCATCCTTTCTGAGAGTTCATGCTTTGATTAAGGAAAAAGATCATTGCAGACTCATTTCCTTGCCAAATCGACTCTCTCGGCAGACCGCCCCCCCAACACGTGTCATGTGAAGCTAGGAACACTCACCTGATAGTCACCTGCTTATTTGCTTTTCCTTAGATCAAGAATGCTGCAGCCAATGTCCTTCGGGAAACGTGGCTAATCTACAAACACACAAAGCTGCTAAAGAAGATTGACCACGCCAAAGTCAGGAAGCACCAGAGGAAGTTCCTGCAGGCTATCCACCAGTGAGTGTGCCCGGGCGGCCAGGCAGCCAGCTGACCAATGGAGGAGCGGCGGGCCCCATGCCCTGCCGGCGTCCGCTCACACGCTTAGAGGAGCGGGAGAGAGCTATTCTGTTCCACTTAACAAGCACAGGGGGTGGTGAACTGGATCCAGATCAGTCTGTTTATTCATTTATTGCACGTGCCCCTGCCAGACATTGGACAGGCTGCCATGGAAGGTGAAAACTAGATAAGAGCCTCAGGGAGCTCTCACAGTGTACATATGCACACATACATCACATTACAACTGGAAGCAGAGCAAATTGTGATCAGTGCTTTCTATAAGCTAAGTACTTTAAAAAGTATAGTGGAGTTTTAAAAGTAGAGGATGAAAACGTTTAGTCTGACCTGGAAGTTTCGGGAAACCCTGAAAGGCTGAGCATAAGACCTTCAAGGTGGAAGGCACAGCCTTGATAAAGGCATGGAAGCTGGGACATGATCTGAGAGTGGTGGGCAAGCTATAGTGACTAGAGGCAAGCATCCATGGAGATGAGTTTGCTTCCTTGGGGACCTGCCAAGCCCTTGATTCTGGTCAGTTGTCACCCATGTTTAAGGTCCTGGGCTGGGTTCCAAAACCAGATGAATTGACATGGATGTGGAATCAGCTGGTGGGGTGAACCCAGCATGCACTTAAAGAGTATGGCTCTTACGACTGTTTCCCACAGACTGAGGAGCGTCAAGATGGAGCAGAGGAAGCTGAGTGACCAAGCCAACACCCTGGTGGACCTTTCCAAGGTGAGTGGAAGAATCCAAAGACCTCATAAAGGGTTCTCAGACGCTGGCCTTTCATCTGCTCAGGTGTGGCTGTGAGGAAGTGGCCATGGCTAAACTGGACAGACCAGGAAAGTTAAGGCCACTTCCTCCTTCCTTAAAAAATAATCTAGGTTCAAGTTCTTGACATTTGCAAGCTACTAGTGTGTGTTATCAGAGAAGGCAATGGCAAGCCACTCCAGTACTCTCACCTAGAAAATCCCATGGATGGAGGAGCCTGGTAGGCTGCAGTCCATGGGGTCGCTACAAGTTGGACGTGACTGAGCGACTTCACTTTCACTTTTCACTTTCACACAATGGAGAAGGCAATGACAACCCACTCCAGTGTTCTTGCCTGGAGAATCCCAGGGACGGCAGAGCCTGGTGGGCTGCCGTCTATGGGGTTGCACAGAGTCGGACACGACTGAAGCGACTTAGCAGCAGCAGCAGCAGTGTGTGTTATTGACTTTGAAAACCTGGCGTGTGTTCCTTCAATTCTATAGCTTAGGTCAGGCTTTGCTGGGAATTGATGGACTGTGCTAAGAGTTGACTCATTGGAAAAGACTCTGATGCTGGGAGGGATTGGGGGCGGGAGGAGAAGGGGACGACAGAGGATGAGATGGCTGGATGGCATCACCGACTCGATGGACGTGAATTTGAACTCCGGGAGTTGGTGATGGACAGGGAGGCCTGGCGTGCTGCGATTCATGGGGTTGCAAAGAGTCAGACACGACTGAGCGATTGATCTGAACTGAAGTCCGTTCAGTGCGTTGCTTGATTAGCTGTACACTGAGTCTGCACAGGGTGAAGCTCACTGATAAGACCAAATGGCGATGCTGCTGGTCTAGGTCACACCTAGAAGGATCCTTCTGATTTGTGGTTATAATCGTAAGCTCATTTTCCTGCATCCTTCAGTCCTTACAGCTCAAGCTTTTCTGGCCCCCAGTCAGGAGCGGGGGGAGGTGCATTTCTTTCTACCTCATGAAGATGCCAAAGAAGAGAGCCCTCCTTTCAGAGCCCTACAGTCGTTCTGCATTTCTGGCCCTGAATTGCCACAAATACTGTAAAGAAACTCGCTCCTTTTGCGAATCTCTGGACTGAAAGAATCGGAGGCTGCACCGCTGGCAGAGCTGAGGGTAGGCGCCACTGAAGAAAGGACCTCCCCTCCTCAGGTCCTCCTCCTCATTGCCTCTTGATAGAAATTGTATGTCAAGCGTATAGCCCAGGGCCAGGCTGGCAGAACATTCCAGCAGATGTCAATTATCATCACGGAACACGTTCCTTGAGTAAGCAAGAGAAACTCCCTCAGGCAAATTAAACCCCCTTTGAAAAGAGTGTGTAATCAGAGAAATTGCCGGTTCCTGGGCCACGTGCAGTGCCTTGTTCAATGAAGGGATCAGGCCAGAGAAAGGATCTCCCAAGCTTGGGAGGACTTTAATCAGGGAATGTGTGGCTGGCATGGGTTGGGAGAAGCCCACAGGCCTGTTTGTCTTTGCAGGGGGTGCTGAGGTAGACTGAGGTTTCCTGCGAGCCTGGAGGAGGCAAGAATGTGAATGGAATGCCCGAATGCAGAAGGGAACCCCTCACCAGGGTCTAGCGTGCGTTGCTCAACACTCTTGGCTCCTAGTGTCAGAAACCCTTTGGAAGTAGGTTTAAAAATGTAGGTGTTTAAGAATACAAGGAAGTCTCATTCCAGGCAGAACCTCAGGGCAGGCATGTGGTTAGACTTCAGGAAAGAACTAACCAGAAGTGGACCTCACCCCAGGAAATAGGTGCCCACCCTCTCTTCTCTCTCGTGTTCAAGTGCCTGCATCAGTTCTCTCTTTCTTCCTCTCCCCCATTTCCTGACAACTTTCTATGCCCCTTGTCTCCCTGGCAGGCCCCTATCCAGAGAGTCCATGTTCTAGTTCTAGCCACAGGCAAAGACAAATTGACTGGCCTCCTATTGGTCTTAATTCTAAATTCTCAGAAGGGATGAGATTGCTGGCCAATCTGGGTCACATGTTCACCCTCAGACCAATCACCTGAGGCCAGGAGGAGGGTCAGGTAAGGCAAACATGGAACCCACGCTGGGGGATGCAGGAATGGTCACCAAGCCCCAAGGTATTTCTTTAACAAGTAGCCGTATTTCTGCCTCTGTCACCTGGTAGGACACTCTGTGGCTGGAGTTCTCCTGGAAATAGTGGACACCCTGGACTTTCAAGCCTGCATTTCTTCATTGTCAGTCACTGCCTATCACAGAGATGGGGCTCCTGCAGAGCAGACTGGGTGAAGCAAACTCCATTAATTGGAAAGAGGCTCACAGAAACTGGGTGGGAAAACTAAACCATCGATAACTGGAAAGAAAGGCTGTGGAGGAAAGGGTTAAGGGAAGGTGTCTGCTGGGCTGCAGGGGTGGTGTGAACTCTGCCACGCTTCATCTTTCCTCCCAGGAGGCTCAGCCAAGGTCCTGGCAGCAGCCTAGCATCTTTCACACTGGTCCACATTCCCCCCTGGCATCTTGTCGCCAAGCAACAAAACAGGGGAGACAATAATAACACGGTGTTCTCTCCTTTCCTCTCTGCGCTTTGTCTGCCCAGCTCACCACTTCCCACCCCTGTCCTGTGGTCCTCTCGAGATTCAGAAAAGAGCATGTGGCCTCCAAATATCACTTGCTCTACGGAAGAGCTCTCTTGTAAGGTGACAGAGTTGGGGGGCCGGGGAGGGGTGTGTGTGCTGGGGCTCTTTATACCTAGCTTCAGTGTCTTCCATTGAGATGTAAAACTCCTTCCCCACATCTGAGGCTCAACTGATCAGATAAGGTGATATCTGTGAAAATGCTCCAAAAACTGTAATGGTTCTGCACCCGGTATTCTGATTAGAAATCTAGATGAGGAAACCAAGATCCCAAGGAACAAAGAGACCATCCCAAGTTCGGTCTGTTGGCGAGCTGCCATGCTGGGGCTGGGACCCAGGGGCCCAGACTCAGTCCAGAGCTCGCCAGGGTGCCCCTGCAGGCAAATCCATTTGTGGTTTTGTACATTCCAGGAAGAACATGCACCTTGAGGAGCTTCTGTGAATGTTAATTAATAAAGGAAGCACTGCCACCCCTAAACACCCTCTCCTCCGAGAGGGCCACAGTAGAGTCCTGCCCTGGAGAAGTCACAGCTGCCTCATTCCTTCTGGGGCTGCAGCCAGTTTCCTGGTGGGAAGGTATCGCGCGTGCGTGCTTAGTTGCTCAGTCATGTCCGACTCTGTGCAACTCCATGGACTGTAGCCTGCCAGGCTCTTCTGTTCATGAGGTCTCCCATGCAAGAATACTGGAAGGGGTTGCCATTTCCTCCTCCAGGGGATCTTCCCGACCCAGGGCTTGAGCCCACGTCTCCTGCACCTCCTGCATTGGCAGGTGGGTTCTTTACCATGTGCCACCAGCGTAACTCTGGGAAGGTATCACTACACTCTCAATGCCCCTTCTCCTATCTCCCCTCTGGCTTCTCACATTTTGCCACCTCTAACTCTTTTTTCATTTGCCTCACTTCCTATTCCCTTGGCCCCTGCCTGCACCCATGGTTTCTGCATCTTCCTGGAGTAACTTGAAATTTCAGGTGAAATAGGATCAGAGTGTCACTGGCAAATGACCAGAGCCACAGTACCTGCAGGTGAGGCTTGGAGGGTACAAAGCAACCGCAAACCCAGCTCTGCCCTTGCAGCCACTGCTGCCGCTGCTAAGTCGCTTCAGTCGTGTCCGACTCTGTGAGACCCCATAGACTGCAGCCCACCAGGCTCTCCCGTCCCTGGGATTCTCCAGGCAAGAACACTGGAGTGGGTTGCCATTTCCTTCTCCAATGCATGAAAGTGAAAAGGGAAAGTGAAGTCGCTCAGTCGTGTCCGACTCTTAGCAACCCCATGGATTGCAGCCCACCAGGCTCCTCCGTCCATGGGATTTTCCAGGCAAGAGTACTGGAGTGGGTGCCATTGCCTTCTCTATGCAGCCACAGAAACACCCAACAATGTGTTCCTGAAGTCTCCCAAGAATCTTGCTCCCAAGTCTAATGCCACTTGTTAATTTCCAAGGAGAAATGTGACTGTCATGTTGATAAAGTCCCTACAGACCAACCCAGGAAGCCAAATTATAACCAAAAAGTTGCCTGATAAGAGTAGAGTCAGAACCATGGTGGTAGTGAATGGAACAAAAGTGGTTTCATTTCAATTGAATGAATTGCATTTGCGGGATCATTAGATGTGCAGTGGGCAGGACTTTGTACTGGTGAGAGGGGGGCCAGGAGAGGATGGTGCCCGGGTTTCAGGTGGGAACAGCGTGAGTGAACGGCCTCTCCTAGGGATAAGGAGCACTGGCAGAGAACAGAGGTAGAACGGAAGATGGCGCACTTGGAGTGAGTTGCATTTGTTTAGTATTCCGCTGACCTGGTTTATACTTCAGGCCCAGAAGACGAGTTTATTACTCTCAAGTTGTATTTTATTTGCAGTTCCCTGGAGGTACTCCATGTCTGCTCTCCTGCTCTCACAACCTCGTTCAGGGTTCATTCACAAAAACTTCCTGAGCACCTGCTCTCCAGAGGTGGGCCCTGGGCTGGGCCCCCACGGGACTCTTCTCTCCTTTCCTTCAGCCACTCAGGTCTCAGCAGGAAACACTGGGAAATCTTCTAGTTATATGGAAATAAGTTGTGGTACAAGAGGTCTTCTCCCATCAGTTAAACTTTTACATTGGCTGAAGAATGGAAGGGCAGAGGTTTCCCCCTGAGACAGCACTTCATTCATTCACTAGTTCTACCAACAGCTTTTGGTGCTGACCATGTGCAACAGATCCCCTTGCTAGGCACATCTATGAATATTTATTCTTCAAAAAATGTTAGCTGAGCATCTCTTATGTGCCAGATACTATTTTAAGTCCTTGGGACACGTCAGTGAACACAATAGGCAAAGGTCCCCGCCCTGGAGGGGATTTCATTCTAGTGGGAGAGGGCAGACAATATGCAAAAGAAACAGCAGATAGTTAGTGTATTAGAAGACAGCATCAAAGAAAGGAAAGCATTGAGCAGGGTTAGCGGGTCAGGAGTGGAGTGGGGACAAGGTGCCTTATTAACAGGGGCGTGGGGGAGGGGAGGGGATTTTTTTTTAATTGGAGTCTACTTGCTTTACAATGTTGTGTTAATTTCTGCTGTATAGCAACGTGAATCAGTCATATGCATACATATATCCCCTCCCTTTAGAGCCTCCCCCCTGCCCCCATCCCACCCCTCTGCTGCTGCTGCGTTGCTTCAGTCGTGTCCGACCCTGTGCGACCCCATAGACGGCAGCCCACCAGGCTCCCCATCCCTAGGATTCTCCAGGCAAGAACACTGGAGTGGGTTGCCATTTCCTTCTCCAATGCATGAAAGTGGAAAGTGAAAGTGAAGCCGCTCAATCGTGTCCGACTCTCAACGACCCCATGGACTTCAGCCTACCAGGCTCCTCCGTCCATGGGATTTTCCAGGCAAGAGTACTGGAGTGGGGTGCCATTGCCTTCTCCATCCCACCCCTCTAGGTTATCACAAAGCACCGCTATGAGCTCTGTATGCTATACAGAGCTTCCCACTAGTATCTGCTTTAAACATGGAAGTATATATATGTCAGTGCTACTCTCTCAATTTGTCCCACCCTTTCCTCCTGTGGGGAGGTGATTTTTAAGGGAGGTTTAGAGGAGGTGAGGCTGTCGGCCATGGGATGTGTATGGGGTGAGTACTGGTGATGGGCGGGTCCCAGGACACTGGGAGATGGCACGAGAGCAGGATGTTTACTGGGGGGCAGTGTCAGGACCATACCTGTCAGAGAGAGAGGCGGGTAGAACGTGGCAGAAAGAAAGTCTGAGCCATGATACGATAGACAAAGTCTTCGACTGGCCCACGGCAGTTCCCAAGGTGGACTGGCCCTTCAGGGGTGTCCCAAATTGAGGCAATGTCTGTTCTTGACCAGGCAGGAGAGGCGCTATAATCTCTGCAAGGCGGCTCCCTTTCACTGCAACTCAGGCCAGAGTGAGTTTCTTCAGATAATCGTACATTCTGGCGGCGGTGTTGAAAGTGAGCAGGGGGCGGAGCAATGACTTCATTACTATGTGTAGTTATTATTAACTTCTATTTTGTAAGGAAACCAAGGTTCAGAGTGTTTAAGGGACCTGAGGGAGGGTGCACTGTTAGTGAGCAGCATACATGTACTTGAACCCTGGCCTACCGATGATGAGTCTGTTGCATTGTCCACTCCCTGCCTCAGAGCCCTCTCTTTTTAATCAGTAGGTGTCATTGCTGTACTAGCTGAGAGGTTGGATGCAGTTAGAAACGGAGGACACATTAGGGACTTGTTCTATTTCAGAAGTGCTGCTGCTTTTCCATCCTACCTATTTTCTAATATATTTTTAAAGGTAATATGCATTCTTTTTGTAATAAAACAATAACAACATAAAAATCACTGTGCCAGGAGCCTCCATGTCTTTAAGAAAGTAAACGGCTTCTCCATCCTTGGCCAGAGCAGACACAGCCAATGTGGAAGCTGGTCCCTGGAGAGTGGTCTTTCCATTGTCATCTGGCAGAGCATCTCATTTTTCTCATCACAGATTCCCTGTGATGACCTGTTGTCTTCCCACCTCTCACCTCTCCATCTCCCCAAACAGATGCAGAATGTCATGTATGACTTGATCACAGAACTCAATGATCGGAGCGAAGACCTGGAGAAACAGATCGGCAGCCTGGAGTCTAAGCTGGAGCACCTCACCGCCAGCTTCAATTCCCTGCCCCTGCTCATCGCCGACACTTTGCGCCAGCAGCAGCAGCAGCTCCTGTCTGCCCTCATGGAGGCCCGGGGCGTCAGCGTGGCGGTGGGCACCACCCACACCCCACTCTCCGACAGCCCGATCGGGGTCAGCTCCACCTCCTTCCCGACCCCATACACAAGTTCAAGCAGTTGCTAAATAAAACTCCCCACTCCAGAAGCATTACCCATAGGTCTTAAGATGCAAATCAACTCTCTCCTGGTCACTTTGCCATCAAGGAACATTTCAGACCAGGGATCGTAAAGAAGAGACACCGAGCTAATTAACTAACTCATGTTCATTCAGCGTGCTTGGTTTGATATGCCTTGAAACCAGAAATCTAATCTCTGTTTAGGTGCCTCTACTTGGGAGCAGGAAGAGGAGATGACAGGAAGCGACGCCTCTGGCAGGGCCCTTGCTGCAGAGTTGGTGGAGAACAGAAATCCACGTTCAATCTCAGGTCTTCACGTGGGGAGGGGTGGGGGGTCAGATGCACTGAAGTAGCCAACAGTGAAGCCAGCCTGGAGGTGGGTCCCGCTGGGGGGAGGGTGTGGTATCAGGCTTGGGAGATGGGTTCCTCACCCCTGGGGTCCTCCAGCCCACTGCTTTCCTTTCCTTTTGTCTAAGGAAGCCCCCAGAGGACAAAAGTAAGAGAGAGCTGTCCACAGCTTGCCAAAATAGATGTTCTTTCCTCCCATCCCTTACACAGTCATAAAATTTAGACTGAAAGAAAATTTGATGAATAAAAAGCCAGACTCTCCATTCAATATTAATACTCATATAAACCCATGTATTTGCAAGCGTGTGCATGCACACACACACACACACACACATCCCACATTCAACCCAGGTCTTCTCTTGTTTGCACTTGACCCAAGTAAAGAGGGACCTGGTACCTTACTCTGCACACAATAGGCACTCTCTAAATGCATGGTGA
Source organism: Bos javanicus (assembly GCF_032452875.1). NCBI lineage: Eukaryota > Metazoa > Chordata > Mammalia > Artiodactyla > Bovidae > Bos > Bos javanicus. The sequence goes on from NC_083870.1 coordinate 16,048,940, forward strand.
GTTGGTCTGAATCTGGATGTGGGTGCTGTCAGTTCAGTGGGTTTGCCAGCGTTGCCACATTCTGAGCCTCACTGAAGACGCAGGTCCCTTCAAATACAAAACAGGGCACACCATGCTTGCTTTGAGACGAATGACAAGCCAAAATTGGCATTCTGGAGAGATAAGCAGCCTTCTAAAAATAACAGCTTCTGCAGAGTTTTTATCTCGTATCCAAACAAGCTGTGTTCCACGGGAGTGCATGATCAGGTGTGTGGATATGAGGGCAGGGGAAGAGGATCTGTGCACGCATGCACACACATGTGTGAATAGGTGCAACTCCAGGACACCTTCATGAATAGAAGTATTGTCTGGGGGTTTGTTCAGTGATGTTTATCCAGTAACAGTTTTCCAGCCCCCGATGTTAAGAGCACAAAGGTGTCAAGGGCCTCACATGAGAGCTGGGAGGAGAAGTGAGGATGAGTGACCCTTCTATGTGACCTAAAACCACACCAAAGTGGAAGGTTCTGAAGATAAAGGGAGCCCTTAGGGAACACTGTGGGTAAGATAAGGTGACATAGATTTGTCAGTAGCCTATTCCTATTGTGCCACGTTTATCTCGGTGCAAAAATTATTGTAATACTTCTCCAACTTCAAGAGGCTCCAGAAACATCCAGATCCAGTGTATGACAGGCATTGTGAGGACAGGGCATCCGGATGCAAGATATTTTTCTCATACCATCATGTAACTATACATAATGCTTGTGATGTGAAAACCATCCAACTAGTCATCACATTTCTCATTCCAAGGTCTCTGACTTCTGCTTGTGGGGACTTAAATGATACTGTAGGGAACATTTCATCTGTTTAGGGTAAAATGAAGGATGTCATCTGTGGTGTGGATGATGGTCCTGTGGGGTATCCCAGGACAGCATCACCTTTCTGAGAGCAGAGTCTAGCTGTGTATAGCTCTGGGCCTGGTCTTCTAAGGACAAGAGAATAATCAGACAGCAAAAGGTAGACAACCTAGGAAGGCCACTCTTTCAAGAAGACCCGGTCTCTTGTTAAATTTCTTCTTTTATCTTTTTGTATTGCTATTGCTCTTCCCTCGATGGCCTCACTTTTATCTCAATAACTCCTTTGAGCATTTTCCTTGGTGGTTCTGTATACCATAGATGCCACACTTACTGCTGGCTTTTCTTTTTACTTGTTATTTTTACCTATCGATTATCTAAAAGATCCGTATCCTTTTTTATGTCCCAAGAATGGTGCTCCTGTTTTCAGTGACAGCTGAAAGTGTACACAGACAGATAAGCAGAAGAAATAACCATGTGTTTTCTTTGTGGCATTAGTTCATTTCACAGGTCAACCTGAGCGTGCCAATTGCGATCATCTAAACTGCAGCCCTCAACTCTTAATTCCTACTCACTCTTCCCATTCCCCAGGTAGCCCCATGATGTGTGTGTGTGTGTGTGCACACGTGCACATGTAGGGATTTAATTTGAATTTCAAACAAATGGCATGCAAGATTCCACCGCTACGCCTCCTGCCAAAAAGTATGTGCAGACTGTCACTGACCCATTGTTGTCCGTGGGTGGCTCTTCTTTAACCCATCACTAATGCTGTTCACTTGGGTAAATCCTAATGACCAAGCTAGCAACACTAGCAAAGAGAGTGTCTGGAGATACTTTCAGCAACAGCAGTCACTGGTATCCTAGAAACACACAGGTGTTTGTAGTGTGACTAGACCTATTGGTAGTGCAATAGCTAAGTAAGGTTTTTCTCCTTGGGAAAAGAGTATTTACTCTTCAAAAAAAGAAAATGATCTAATTCGCATTTTGACCCTCCAGTGGTAAATGGGACGCTGCTCCTCTGCACTATTTCAGCTTTAGGTGGGGAAGTTACCTATTCTCCTGCAAGTACAATCAACCTTTGATGACTTAGGTATTGATTATCCAGGATGTCACCCACCCGTTTCCTTCCTACAGCCCTTCTTTTGGCTAAGTCCACTGAGCCTCAGCATCACAGTCAGATGGGAAAGGGGGCCGGCTGGGTTTTCGTGTTATACCTTCTTGTCCTGTAATTTCAAGTTTGGTGGTAGAGGAGATTTAATTACCTACTCAAGAGTTGGCTATATGAAAAAAAAACAATTAATTATGGTAACCTCACTCCAGTACTGAACTGATTGAGTTCTTCCCCCTTCTGGAAGTCAGACCCAGTGGCCAAGCCCCTCCTATAATCTTTCTGTTAACTCAATGTCAGATCAAAGTATACTCTGATATTCCCTAAAATATCTAGACACTTGAATTAAAAATATAGAGCCACCCTCTCATTGCTTAAGCCATATTATAGCTTCATGTACTGTAAAGGCAGGGATGTATATGATTACTTAAGACCACTAATCTCAGTGGGATTTCAGGACAGAACATCAGTTGGTAAGTTATACCAGACTAGGGGCTCACCCCTCCTTAGATTGAAGTCCAAATAAAAATCTGCATCATTGGATCAAAGGCCACATATGTGTGATCATCATCAATAAATGATCATAAAGTGTGTATGAACTGCTCTTGCCATCCTCATAATATGTAACTTCATGACATCATATCTCTAGAAAGGTATAATACAATGCAAAAGAGCAAGAGGGGTAAGGCCTTGAATCACCACTAACTTCTGACCTCAGCAAGTACCAGTGGTGTAACAATAATCTCGTAAGTGAGAAGGTATAGAAAATGTATTCACAAGTAAATTCTAAAGTGTGGAGCAAGTGCAAACTGTTGTTGTATATTAAAGGCTGGGAAGACACAATATTGAAGAAATAATGATTTTAATACATTTAGGGCTTTCCCCTTTGATATTTTATAATTTCTTATGAATAAATCATGATGGAAGAGAATAAATCTAGAGATACAGAATCAGAATAAATAAAAATCTAACACTGGATCCACATCTTTGGCCAATGAATATAACCACCTCAGACCTCAATTTCTCTATACTTAAAATGAAGACAACAATTAATATTCTTAAGTGTGAAGTATTCAATAGATTTTAAAATGGAATCACTATTGTCAACAACACCAGCCCAAACCAACTCTGTCTAGTCCACACTTTGGTGTTGCCTCAGAATGTACTCACTAGTTACCAAAAAGTAATTCTTACATATTGACCTATGTGAAATTAGCAGGGAGAGAAGCATGGGATTAGCACATAGTCCCAAGACCTCTCTCCTCCTTCAGAGTGCACCTCATCAAACAATGCACCCCAAATTAAGAATCAGTGTTTCATTCCAGAACCCATGATGTTGCTACCATCACAGTACCAAATTGAGATGCTATGAAGTCATTGCACTACCAGTAGGTTACTGCTCTTTTAAAGTTACTGCTTTTAAATCGTAAAATATATCCCCCGTTCTGCAGTCATCCCACTTCCCTAGATGTTGCTTAGAAGCAGATGAAGGCTCGGACGTCATCATTTTGCTGCCCCTATTGACTCTGCACGCATTCAATTTCAGTACCTTAGACAGCTACCTGATGGCTTCCTGGTAGGCGGGAGCAGCCTCTTCCCTTCCCATCCTTCCGCTGCAGTTGGTCGGCTTAATGACACCCTGGACAGCATCCCTTCCTTCTCTACTGCCGCCAAAGTAAACGTTGTGGGAACGGGATCACTGATACCACTCAGAAAGGAATGTTACAGGGATAGCAATATTAAGTGTCTGCCTCTGGTAGTAGAATATAGGTGAGTTGCTCTTCATCCTGAAAGCTTGTGCCAAGCTGCATGAATAGAAATTAACACTAAACTCCTGTCAGACAAGTAATATGTAGATTTTTCCTAAAATAGACTGAAGCTTATTAAAAAGTTCTCAGTGGAATGGTATAGAAATATATACAGATAGATAAAGAAAAAAAAATAACTGTGATCTTTTTCCTTACGCCATTACTGGAAATGCCCAAATATGAACTGGAGTTCCCTCTGAACAAAACCATTATCAAATCGTCAACGTATGACCTCCAAATCTAGGTGCCAAGGGCCCTGCCACAGTTGTTTACACACCTGAGGAGCGTGTTCTGGAAGCTGTACTCTTGGGCTTGGACCATGTGTTGAGACAAAACAGACGTTGTGACCAACCAAGCTGATGGAGGAAAAGCACAAAATCCAATACCAACCTATAGTTCAGATCCCAAAGAGATGCTGAATTTATAGCCAAAAAATTTTTTTTGACAAATCAAATGTCAATCTGATCGGAACAGCCAACATCAAAGTTCACAGAAGAAGGACAGGGAATAAACAACATTCTCTAGCTGTATCATATTGTCTCAGTTTTTGAACCTCAACCAGGACTGATCTACCTTCATCAGACACACTTTTTAATGGCGCAACAACTCAGTATTGGTCCCAGACTCTCCATTCTGCACTGACCAGAAGAGAACAACAAGAGGGAGCAGCAGGATGTCAATGGAGGAAATATATCCATGGCGAACTCAGAGACTGATGTGTTTATATTCAGAATCAGATGAGCTTCAATATGAATTTGCATCTTGCCTCTGTACTGCTTGCTATTTTTTAATGATAGGAGAAAGTATAACAGTTTATTTTAAATATGAAATATATTGCTATATTATAAAATATATTGTAACTTTCAATTAACATTTTGTATCAAATTAGTCTTTAGCAGGTACAGTGTCAACCTGCCCTCCCAACGACTGTTTCTGGGTACACATCACTGTTGGTGACTGCCTGACACCCAGACCAAGAGTCCTCAGCCTCCTGAACTGCCATATTCTAATTCTCTGAGACCTAATAGAGATAAAAGAACGTTATACCCCACTTAGAAGACTAATTCTACCCTAAATTCTTTCAAGCCATTTCAGAAGAGATTTTAAAAGCCATCACTCCTTTAGTAGCTGTGCAAAGCCAGTTTAATTAAAGGGCAGGCTCTTTCTATCTAAATGCAAAGGCCCTGTTACATAAATGATTTGTCTCAAACTCAGCCAATCCGTTTTTCCTTTGGCAATGGCAGAATGGGGCATAAGGAAGGGTCTTGTTCTCCTGTGATACAAAAGAGTCAGAATCCTAGGCATTGTAAGTTTCTCTGTGTCAGAGTATAACTGGGATTGGAATTCCATTTCCCTGGGGGCCCAGTGAGAGCCCAGCGGGCAGTTATGCTTTTCCGAGTTGGCTCCTTGAGGGAGCCAGGTTTCCACACATTTAACCACAACATGGAGGACAGCTCCTAAGGGAATGAAGGGAGGAGGCAGGACATGCAAAGAGCTGGGCTTCCTTTTCTGCTAGTTTAGCTGGGAGGAAAGAAAGAGTTTCCATCAAGATGTTTTTCTTTATTGGCAAAACTGTGACAAATTTTCTACTTCAGCAACTACGATATCGATGTCCTTCCTTCTCTGATAGAGCAGTTGAGACACATGTGTAAACTTTCTCACTTCCCTCCTTTGGCCATGGGACTATTTGTAGATGAAAACAGGATGCATTTGGTCATGGAATGAAGGTTTCCTGGAATCAGTGGCCTCCTCCCGAGGAGGACCCTTGCTTGTTGTCACATTGGTAAAATATTGCACAGGTGCACACCAAGTAGCATCAGGATAGATTCTTCAACCGAGCGTATCTCTTCCCTTCACAATCTCTGAAAATTCACACAGATGTACTGAGAGTGCAAAACAGTAGGTTTTCTCCTGGGAGAAAGGCTGGAATCCTCTCACACTTCCATTTTATTTGAGCTTAAATATAGGTAAGGCTGGGGCCTCCGTGATGTTATTCATGCCATCCGAAAGAGGAATATCTAAATGCCCAGCTTCAATCTGCTCATGTGGCTGAGAGCTAACTTGGAGACACTTTTTATTTCGTTTTTATTCATTGAGCCTTTTATTTTGTATTGGAGTAGAGCCGATTAACAATGTGGTGATAGTTTCAGATGGACAGCAAAGGGCCTCGGCCATACATATACATGTATCCCTTCTCCCCCAAACTCGCTCCCATCCAGTTTCCCACATAACATTGAGCGGAGTTCCCTGTGCTATACAGTTTATCCTTGTTAGTTATCCATGTGAAATACAGCCGTGTGTACCTGAGCACACATTGTATTTTTATTGAGCTGAATTCTCTCAGTCTCTATACTGGTCCTCAGTTACATGTTTGGCTGAGCTCCATTAAAGCCATCAGAACTCCTGGGCACCTGTTTTTAGCAAGTTACTCACTTGGTAATGGAAATTAGTTTATTCTCAATTTTATAATTGACTGATGATTGTACTGGTGGTAATTTATTTGTCTCATAATACTTTTCTGCTACTAAATAGAACTGTCTCTTTTGGCTTTTCCTTCTAGCTGTTCTCAGACGAAGACTTCTACGTTTATAGAGAGTGTTCTGATTTTTCTACTCAAAGTTATTATTCCATCTAGAATTAAGAAAACCAATACAAATTCCTGATTTGGGGAAAATGGGACCTTTGGACAGTAATTCAGGCATATAGCTATGTGCTGACAGTTGTTAAGTCAAAGTGTGGTCCACAGATCGGCAGCATTAGCATCACTTGGGAACTTGTTAGCAATGCAGAATCTCGGGCCCCATCCCAGACCTACTTAATCATATTAGGCATTTTAACAAGGTCCCCATGTGGTGTACATATTAATTGTAAGCACTGTCCTGACCACACAGCAATGGTAAATAACATTACTATTCAGAAAATCAAACTATTTCTTCCTTGACCCTCATGTATAGAATTCTTTGATGAAGTAAAGGTCCCATATGATGATAAAAACAAATGCACCTTAAAATTCCTCTTGAGGTCAGATAGCTCAAGTGGTATATACAAAGAAGCAGTCTTTTCCCAGTCTTATTTTAAAAATACTCGCTTCCTAGCCTTGAGCCATCTCAAAGCACTTAGCAAAAGCTGGCAGGACCATCAGAATATCAGGTGGTTCCTCGGGTCAGGTCCCCAGGAAGGCCACCTGGCTCCCTGCTCAGCATAATGCAGAAATAGCTGCATCTGTGTTCCTCCCTTGAGAAACTCAGCATCCCATCAGTGGGAACTCTCCTCCCTAGGGGAAACCAGCAAGAGAAGTTAGTTTAACCATCTAGAAACATTCCTAATCTCTCTTTAAACCAAGTCTCTTATTCGTTACACCAACCAGACACTCTGAGGTAAGCAAGGAAAGGTGTGAACTGTGATATTGGCGCCATAAATTGATATGTACCCAGAAACAGTTATGTTCTGAATTAATGGCTTTAACCTGTTCATTGTAAAAAGTGCCTTGGACTTCAATCTAAAGAGGTCAGTATAAATATATGTGTGTGTGTGTGACATATGTAGGCAAATATTTACATATTTATGCATACATAGGTGCACACACATATACCCTGCACATTCATATATAACATATACATACATATGTAAGTGCTTCGTAAGATATCATATTGCTATCTGCAGCTCCATTTCTTTTGTCTGGTCCTATGCTTATTTGTTCAGTGAGACCTTTACATAGAGAGGTTCTATCCAGGACATTGATGTATTTTTTTGTTTGTTTTTTACTTTTTATTAAAAAGGTAAAGGATATAAAAAGTCAAGTGCCTGAAGGTTTTGAATGGAACTGTGGTCAACTTTCTCAGGTCGCCAAAAAGGAAACTGAATTTGCTTGCGGGAACCATTTTTCTGTTTCAGTGGCTTTGTTCTCCCTCTGCAGGACTGCCTAAGTAAAAGTGGTTACAGTGATTTTGTAATTTCATTATAATCCATTTTAACAGCAAACCTTTTGTTCATTGTAGTGCCAAGTTCTCTTCACACAGCAGCATCAGAAGGCTCTGGTCCTTATGAGCTAGGCATGGTTTTGTTGTCATCTGAAAGACTAAATTGTAGGAGATGGGGTTCAAATACTGCTTGGGTTTCCCAGGTACCTCAGAGGTAAAAATTCTGCCGCCAACCAAGGCATGGGCTCGATCCCTGGGTCAGGAAGAGCTCCTAGAGAAGGAAATGGTAACCCACTCCAGTATTCTTGCCTGGGAAGTCCCATCGACAGAGGAGCCTGGCGGGCTACAGTCCATGGGTCACAAAAAAGAGTTGGACATGACTTAGAGACTAGCCAAACAAATATTGCTTCTGTTTAGTAGCACTCACAGAAGGACAAGTAGAAATTTCTCTCCCTGAACCAGGTGAGACTCTAAGATGGCCAGCCAAGGGACCCCAGTGAATGTTCTAGAGCTCCTGCTCCCTGCCTTTCTATAATAACACAATCATCTCTATTGATCAGCCTGTCTACCAAAGGTCATCTCGTTCTATGGTGGACAGCTTTTAAGGGACCCACCTCTCTGGTTAGAAGCTCTCCAGAGTCCCTGGCAGAGTCCCAGGCAGAGTCCCATGGTTCCCATGGCTCTGTTCATGAGCTCAAGGAAACACTTCTTCACATCAGCTAAGTCTTCTCTCCATTTCCCTGCCCAAGTGGCAATGCCCTCATGACAGCCAGGGCCAGGCCAGAGAGGCAATGCCCACTCACGGTGTCAATCAGAAGAGACACTTTGAAATATCAGAGGGGCCCAGAAGGACAACCAGTCTCTCCAGCTGTCCCACTGCTACAGCCACATTTGTGGAACGGTCATTAAGAAGGCTTGGCAGGACTTCCCTGGTGGCTCAGTGGTAAAGAATCCGCCTTGTAGTGTGGGGGACGTGGGTTTTATCCCTGGAAGATTCCACTTGCATGTGCTGCAACTCAGACCTGATGCACGCAGTCAAGTTAATTAATTTTTTTAAAAGGCTTGGCAAACCAAGTTCCCCAAATTGAAACCCCCATACCATACTGTTCTCCCCATGAACTTTCCTGTAGTTCTAGATAAAAAAGAAGAAGAAAAAGAAAAACGCAATTTAGGTACTTTCAAAACCAGTATCTAATATTTGAGGGTTTTTTCTCAGTTAAAATATTTTCAAAAAAATCTAGCTATATTTCTGTAGCCATTCATTACTTAAAGCTCTTTCCAAAATCCCTTATTGAAGGAATGCATATACCAACCCAGTGATTACAAAACAACAATACTTCATACTTAAAAACAATAATAACTTTCATCCAAGGACCTCAAATGTCAATAATTCAGTTATCACCCTGTGAGGTAGATGACAAATATTATTCCCATTCTTCAGATGGGAAAATTGAGCTAGAGAAAAGCAAGCAGCAAATAACTTATCAAAGTCAGGAGTTAAGCTGAAAATACAACCTAAGACTTTTCAGCACATTTGGGAAAGAACGGAAATTAATGGCTCAAATTCTATTGCTGGCCACCGTTGTGAAGAAGACCAAGAATATATGTCAACCACATGCCTAGACCCAGGCTTGGAATGTAAATGGTGGGTGGGTTTGGAGGTCTGGGTGGGAGACGATATCTCTTTCTTTGTGCAAAGTGTGAGAGTTGTGCCCCTGAGGGTGAGCTGAGTCTATGGCCTTTGCCACTTCCTCTTGAACTGAAGCTGGAGAGAAGGGGCATTATAAAAATGTTCTGGTAAATGCTGATACAATGGCATTAAATAAAAACAAGAAGGGAACTGACTCAAACAGAAAACCAAAAATGCAAGCGGCTGATTTCCTTTAATTTTATCTTCTTCCTTCCCTATGTCTGCAGTTGTGAAAACAGAAATTTTTAAAGGAGGAAATCTTAATTTAGGTTGGAAACAGAGCCCGCTGGAAAAAGTTGCCCCTTTTCTTTAATCAAGGTCAGCATTGCCTTAGTGTTGATGGCGGTGCCTGACTCAAGAGATTGGCCCTGCCAAGAAGCGAACATGAGTTTAGTATCTAACCCAGTTTTAACAACGTGGGGGAGAAAGTGAGAACTGTGCCAGAGGTAAGTGACTGTTATCAATGAGGATGCATAGACACATTGATGTGTGATCAAGTACGCTTGCAGCTATGTTCAAATAAAGGATCAGGCAGTTACACAGTACGGTGAGTCCATTTATCTGAGCAGAGGTTCTCAGTCTTGGTTTCACACTAGAAGCACCTCAGAAGCTTTTGAAAACATTCAAGCCAGTGCCCCTGAGACCTGAGATTCAGAAGGCAGAGTCTGGGGTGGTGCCCGGGGAATTTCCCTGAAGCCCCCAGGGGGTCTAAAGGGCTCTCAGAGTTGAAGGCTGATCCAGAGCTTGCTGAAATGAGACCCCCACAGGTGTCCAGCCTGGCCAGTGGCCCCCCAGGGATCACTGCAAGGAGCCCATTGGGGAGGGTGCAGAAAGGGCGAGATTTGTATTAAGATGGGAATTTGCTTGAAGCTCCATTCCTTTCAGCCTGCCCTCGTTTCTTTCCAGTTCTGGACCCATGAACCTGTGCTAATTTGCATTCAACTCAACACATATTGGCAAACAATGCTGCCAGGTTATTATTCGCTCAGTATTTCTCTGCCTGGCTGCTGCAGCCTTCTGCTTTCTCCTGACACACAGTCTGTCTGGGGCATATCTTTCTTTGGCCTTAGGTCTCTACGAGAATTCGGGGAGGGCCATCCCAACATTTTTCATTAGGCAAAAAAGATTAAACTTGAAAATAACACGTTGCCCATGCTAGCAGATGTCTCACTAAACCTAACACAAAAACAGGGTAACCTGCTGTGTGACATTCATGGATCCTTTCCTAACTATATTTAACCATTAAATAAAATGACTCTTATCTTAAAGAAAACTTGACCCGTTATTACATTATGTATAGCTATGAAAACTGCGGGAAAGGGACCTTAGAATCCCAAAGTGGGCCCAGTTCTCAGAACGGGGCAATCCTGCTAAATACGGGGCCCTCTGAGTAAGACTGCCCCCTGCAGGTAAGACAGAAATACAGCAACCAAGGGAATAGAAAAACTACACAGGCATCCGGGAAATTTGTGTCCTGTCCCTTACCTGACACGGAGGAAATGGAGGGGCAAGAGAAGTGATTGGCTCAAAATCAGAGAAGTTCTGCCTAATTGGGCAGAAACTGAACTGGAACGCTGCCACCCCATGTTGAGAATGCATTCTGTGCCGGTGTGGAAAGCTGAGGCCTGCCCGGAGCCTCACCACATTCTTCCCAGATTCAGCCTCCTAGTCAGTTATCAATTTTGCAAATGTTAGCTAAAGATAAAATGCCCTGCTTCCCCCTACACATACATGTTCACATACACACACATACACACACACCATATTATCAGTCTCTCATTGAAAACAAAGATATGCATACTGTGACTGGCTAAATTAATTCATCATGTATTTCATATTCCAGAGACGTTGATCATTTTCAATGTTATCTGCCTTTAGTTTAGAGAATTTCGAGCTAATACTTGCAAATCTACAAGAACCCCCACTGGTTAGGAGACATTAAGTTAGATTATTAAAATGATGCAATTTTATATCCAGAATCACAGTGGATTATGCTAATGGTGGTCAAGGTTATTAATCTTTATTCCAGTCACTGCTGCAAATAGTACATGAATATTAGCCAAAATTAGCTTAATCCTTTTTTTTTGTAGTGTGAATTTGAAATTTACACTGTTTTTTTCCGGGGACAAGTCACACTTAATAGCATCTCTTAAACTGCAATCCTGTCCCCTAGAAAACCAAAGGTGGAAAACATGAATGCAATACGTTACTGCTGCCTACAGGCCATTTCCTCTCTGCTTAGGTAAAGCTTCTTTCCAAATCTGTTCTACCTCCTACTTTGCAACACTGGGGTATCACTTAAAAGCCATCAAGTATTTCTCAAGAAAGAATACATATAGCAGTGGGGCACCCACACCCCAGTCACTCATCAAGGGAAATGTCAGGTCTTCTGTAAGAGCCTGTACACCATGATTCAATTGCCCTTTCTTCTAACACCCTCCTCACCTCCCACCTCTTGGAATGAGAAGGTAGATACATAGCTCTGCCTGAGCACCAGAAATTAGGAATCCTAACAGATTTATACTTAAGATTTCCTAGGGAATTTTTTCCCTCAGGATGACAATGCAATGTTTACTTGACTCAGAAACTCGGGAACCTAAGATCCTGTTTGGTTTTGGTTCAGATGAGAAAATAATCATCTAGTATTGCCTGAACATCCACAAGAGGGGCTGACATCTCCAGTTCTCTTTGAGAAAAGCGTGAAAGAAAGCTACGGAGGACAGTATTCATTACCTCCAGGACATCCATTCCCTCCAATTCTCCAGCCCACGGTACTGGATTTTAATTTGGTGAATACACCCTTCCCTATCTCCACTATGCATTTGGGTAGAAGTAATTCTTTTTCCAGACCCATGGAAGACCAAGGCAGGCTAGGGCAATCAGAGGAACTCATCACCCTCCCCAAAGGATGGGCACATGGCCCAAATTAAGCCAACATGAGCAAATGACTCTGAGTGAGGGCTTAAGCAGAAGCTATCAGGAAAAACAAACAAACAAACAGTCTTCCCCAGGAAGGTGTGGTGTACAGATTTCGTCAGGAACTGATGCCCCCTTTTGTTTCATGAGGGAAGAGGGTGGGGTTGTCGGGGACCAACACATGGAACATGAAGCCAAAACCCCAGAAGGCAGAGAGGACAGGAAGAGAGAAATGGGGGCCTTGGAGCCACTGACTCTTCTAATTACCTGAGCTGGTAACTTTGCTTTATGATGAAGTTTTCAGGTTTATGATGAAGTTTGAGGGATTTTCAGCCACATTCAGCATAAAAAAAAAAAAAAAAAGAGTCCTTGTGGAGAAGAACCAATCTTCAGTGCACGTCTGATTCCCCAGAGGAATAACCAGAATGAGAATTAAATGGAAATGCTTATTCAGTAATTCTGACATTTAAAAAGTTTAAAACACAAAAACTAAACAGGGTAACAAGAACATTGGAAATGCCAAAACTGACTCTAGAGTGTGTCTTGACCACCAGGGTATAAGGGTGAGAAGAAGGAGAGATACAGAATGAGATCCTGTTACATGAATCAGCCAGGTATTCACAGACAGCAGAGACTAAAGCAGACTGACTCTTCAGTCAGGTAGGGGAGAGGAGAGCAGTAAACGTGACCTGGGGTATCCCTTGGAAGGAAGGTAAGTATCGATAACTTCAGAGTTAGACAATTAAAATTATAATCAATTATATAGTTGAAACGGAGTCTGTAACTTCCAAATTAGTAGAGGTTGAAAAGCTGAGGGGGAAAAATCAATTCAAAAGGAGGAAAAACACAGAAACAATGGAACAAGTTGAAATTACAAGGGGCTTCCCCGGTGGTCCGGAGGCTAAGACTGCACCCCCAGTACAGGGAGCCCCGGTTCAATCCCTGGTCGGAGAACTAGCTCCCACCAGCTGCAAATAAGGGCTTGCATGCTGCAACTAAGAGGTCCTGCCTGCCACAACAAAGATCGAAGATCCCACAACTAAGACCTGGCTCCGCCAAATGGATAAATAAATACTTTTAAAAGGACAAAACAAAATGGAATGAATACATCCAACTATTTCCATAATCACGACGAAATAACAGACTAAATGCTCTAGGCAACAGAAAAGGATTGTCAGACCCAATGTTTTTAATTACCCAGATATCAATAAATGCTATTTATAAGGGATGCATCGAAAACATAAAGACAAATTGAACATACAAATTTTAAGAGCTACACCAAGTATGTTCTAACCAAAACAAAGTGGTGTAACTATATAAATATCATGGGGAAATATAATTTAATGTAAAAAGCATTGAGTTCACCAAGAAACTATAACAATTCTGAATTTATATATTTAGTCATTGGCCCCAAAATACATAAAGCAAACATTTATGGAACTAGAGCAAAACACTGACAAGCCCACAATTATAGAGAGAAAATTTAACACATCTCTCTGAGTAAGGGTAGATCAAACATGCAAAAAAACTCTGAAAGAATATTGAAAATGTGAATGACCTAATAATCATAAAATTACACCTTTTCCTAGTACATGGAACATTAATGAAAATCAACCATTTAATGAGCCATAAACACATTTTAAGGGACTGGTACCAAACAAACAGGGGCTTTCCCACTGGCTCAGCAGTAAAGAATCTGCCTTTAATGCAGGAGATACGGGTTCAATCCCTGGATCGGGAAGATCCCCCGGAGGAGGGCATGGCAACTCACTCCTGGTGAGTCCCATGGAGAGAGGAGCCTGGCAGACTGCAATCCGTAGGGTGGCAAAGACTTGAACACGACTGAGGTGGCTGAACATGCACACGTGCACCATACAAACATTCTCTGAGTACAATGTAATATATACTAAAAATCAGTAAAAAATAAATAAATAAATAACCAAAAGAATGTCCTTTGGAAAGTAAGAAGCATACTTATGAATAATTCATGAGTCAAAAAATAAATCATAATAGAAATTTTCAAATATGTAAAACAGAACTGTAATGAAAATACATTTCAAAATTAGTTGAGTGCCATTTTATTAAAGGCAGAATGAGCAAATAGAGACAGGAGCGGAAATTAAGTAGAAAATAAATATATATTAGATAAGACTTTTAAGAATTCAAAAGTTGATCCTGCGAAAAAACAATTAAAATTGATAAACCTCTAGCAAGATTGAACAAAAAGAGTCAGAGAAGGAAGGGAGGAGCAGGAGAGAGAGAAAAAGCAAAGCAATCTTAGGAATGATGCTATAATCACTGAAAAGATAATAGGAGGCTATTTGGAAATAAATGGAAAAATAGATTTCTATAAAAAAAAAATCTACTTACCAAACTTGACTCAAAAAAATAGTTAAAAAATAGAATCATAAAATCATTAAAAGTAAGTAAGTAAATGGTTCCGTTTTTCCCACAAAGAAAACGCCTAGCCTGGATGATTTTAGTAGCAAATTCTATCTAATATTCAAGGAGCAAAATAATTCCAATCTTAATACACTTTTCCCAAAGCATAACAAAAAAAAAAAGGGCTGTTTCCCAATTCATTTTATGACGCTAGCACAGCATTGATATCAGAACCATAAGGACAGTACAGGAATGGAAAACTATAGACCAGTTTTATTTATGACTTTAGATGCAAACATCCTGAACATGTACTGGTGGCTCAGAGGTAAAGTATCTGCCTGCAATGCGGGAGTCCAGGGTTTGATCCCTGAGTCGGGAAGATCCCCTGGAGAAGGAAATGGCAACCCACTCCAGGATTCTTGCCTGGAGAATCCCATGGACGGAGGAGCCAGGTAGGCTACATAGTCCATGGGGTCGCAAAGAGTCGGACACGACTGAGCAACTTAACTAACTAGCTTTTAGATGCAAACATCCTGAACATACTATTATCAAACTAAATCTAGAAATAAATGGGGGAAAATACATCATAATTAAATTGTTTGTCCCCAAAATGTTTAATATTAGAAAAATAATGAAATTTGCCATATTAGTAGATCAAAGGATAAAGATCATTTAATTATAATAGATTTTAAAAGAAATTAATTAGGGACTTTCCTGGTGATCCAGTGGCCAAGACTCTACCCTTCCGACGCAGAGGGGTCCCAGGTTTGATCCTTGGTCAGGGAGCTAGATCCCACCTGCTGCAACTAAGACTTCACACGCCACAGCTAAGAGTTCGTGTTGCTTATTGTTGTTTTATTCACTAAGCTTTGTCCTACTTTCTGAGACCCCATGGACTGTAGCCTACCAGGCTTCTCTGTCCATGAGATTTCCTGGGCAGGAATACTAGAGTGAGTTGCCAGGTCCTTCTCCAGGGGATCTTTCTGAACCTGCATCTCCTGCATATGGCAGACAGATTCTTTACCACTGAGGCACCAGGGAAGCCCTAAGGATTTGCATGCCACAACTAAAAAGATCCTGCATGCTGCTGCTAAAAGATCCCAAGGCCCCGGGCGCAGCCAAGTAAATAAATAAATAAACATTTTTAAATAAATAGTACCTTTAAAAGAAATTAATTAATATCAACATTGGTTAATTAAAAACAAAACACTGAGAAAATTAGGCATGAGTTTGAGCAAACTCCGGGAGATAGTGAAGGACAGGGGAGCCTGGTGTGCTGTACTCCATTGGGTCACAAAGAGTCAGACATCATTTAGCAACTGAACAGCAGCAATCACCCCATGATTCATGCCTTTGTATATCCTTCACCTCTTGAGTGTGGGTGGGACTTGTGACTTACTTGTAGCCAATAGAAGATGGCAAAGGTGATAAGATGTCCCTCCTGTGATTATGTCCACCCCATCCTAGTGGACGGAGAGGTTCTCCTGCTGACTTTGAAGAGGCAGACAGAGGCAGCCCTTGGAAAGGCTTCTGTGGCAAGGAGCAAGTGGCCTGTCAGACCTGAGGGCAGCCAACAGCGGGTAAAAACCCTCAGTCATGTAAAGGAATGAATTGTGTCAACAGTCTGAATGAGCTTTGAAAAACGATCCTGCCCTAGTTGAGCCTCCAGATGAGACTGCAGGCTAGCCAGCAGGATGATTTACCCTGTGAGACTCTGTACAAATGACCCAGCTAAGCTGGGTACCCTTGGCCCATGGAAACTGAGACAATAGATATGTGTTGTTTTGAACAAATTGTTGTACAGCAATAGAAAACTAATACAAAGGGAACTTTCTTAACCCAATAAATGATATCTACAAATGATCTCTTCCTAAAGCACACACCACACTTAATGGTGAAATCAAGATGCCTGTTATTACCACTTGTGCAGTGAAATTCCTAGCAGTGCAATATCTGTAGAAAAGAGGGAAAGGAGCAGAAAGTAAAAAAATTTTGTCATTATTTGCAGCTGATATGATTGTCTGCTTGTCTGCCCCCCAAATATCTGAAGATAAACTATTACAGATAAATTAACAAATCATTAGAGATAAGTTAATCAGACAGCATGGTTGCTGGATATAAATTCAATCAATAAAAATTAATTATTCTTATTGATACCCTATCAATAAGAAGCTAGGAAATGAAATTTTACAAAAGCAACCATTTATAATAGCATCCAAAAATATTAAAAATCTAGCAATAAACCAACAATATATATTAGAGTTTTAGAGAGACAATTATGAAACGTTATTAAAGGACAATTAAAAAAAACTTAAATGGGAAAATATTCAAGTTCAGGATTGTAAATATGTTTATTCTCCCCCAAATTAATCTACAGGTTTTTGGGTGTGTGTGAAACATGACAAATTGAATGTTAAATTGATACAGAAACAAAGAGGTCCTGATATCTCTGAAGGAGAGCAGGTAGGAGGACTTGCCATATATCAAGAATGTTTGTCATAAAGCTCTCTTAATTAAGGTAATGTGGCCTTTCTGTAGGGAGAGAAAGACAAACAATGAAACACAACGGAGAGCTGAAAACATACATACATTTTTGGAAATCTGCTCTATTATCGAGATGGCCTTGTAAATCAGTTGGAAAAAATGGGACTATTCATGGAACAGCACTGAAACAATGACTATCTAAATTCATACACAAAAATTAATGCTGTTGAAATAAAAACATAAAGAAAAATGTGACACTTTCAGAAGACAGTAGATATCACTCCTTAAGCAAGACTCCAAAAGCTCAAACCAAGAGAAAATGACTGACAAATTTGAGTATATTAAGGCTTTCTATCCCATATTTTTTTTAAAGTGAGAAGGGAGTTACAACCTGTATGACAAAGTCACATAAACCAAAGTGGCAGGGGTGGCAGGGGGAGGAAGAAGAAAGAAACATGAATTTCACAGAAAAAGGAGCCACAAATGTCCATAAACATATTGAAAATGTGGTCAGCTTCCAGTGATCAAGGAGATGCAAACAAAACCAGAAGTTACTATCATACCTACTAGAGTGAAATTGAACATCAATTCCAAAGGTTCTAAGTGTGTGGGGCAACAGGAACTGTCACCCACCACTGGTGGGAGTATACATTGGTATAACCACTTTGGAAAACAATTTGTCATTGCTTAGATTGGTTGAGAATCTGCATATCCAATGACCCAGTATTATTTGCAAAACAAACAAGCAAATGAAATGCCACTGGCATCAACCTCAAACAAGAATAGAATGAGCAGAAACATTATGGAGAGTCAGTCATGTGAGGGAATATTATGCAGCCGTGAAAATGAAATCAGTGACCTACAACCAGGTAACACGAGCAAAAACGACTCCTGGTCACATAATATTAAGAGGGAAAGCAGCCCAGGAAGAATACACATTGCATGTGCCTGTGATACGACAGTCAAAACCAAGCAGAACTAAATGATATCCTTCTTAAAGACACAGACATTGGTGTGTCATGGGGAAGAAAGGAGGATGGGGGATGGGACTGAAGAGGGGTGTCAGGGAATTCTAAGCTTCTAAATAATATTTCAACCCAGGTAGTTAAGATACAGACGTTCATTTTATTATTCTTCTTTCACCTGTACAAAATGTATTCTTTTGTATACCTGTTATGCCTCATAGTTTTTCAGAGTTGTTAATAAAGCAGCACCCAACATATGTCAGCTTTTTCCTCCGATCTAGTACAGCTGGCTGGCATTATAGGCAGTAGTACCACCTAAGGTGGGCTTCCCAGGCGGCGCTACTGGTTAAGAACATGTTTGCCAATTCAGGAGACATAAGGGATGTGGGTTTGATCCTTGGATGGGAAGATCCCCTGGAGGAGGGCATGGCAACCCATTCAAGTATATTTGACTGAAGAATCCCATGGACAGAGGGTTAGTCCATAGGATTGACTGCAAAGAGTCAGGCACAACTGAAGCAACTCGGCATGCATGCATGCACCATCTAAGGTAAGTAGAAGGAATGACCCAACATTCAGGAAAGCAAGACAAAGCTTAAGGTACACCCTGGAAGCCTCAAATGTGGTTTCAGACTTCAGGAAACAAAAGAGATGCCCATAAATGACATCCCTGCTTCTTCAGTTACCAACAGAACTTTTATCCAGAGAACTTTGACCTTGAGCATGTGACAGACACTCCTAAACACTAAGGAGGAAGGAGAAAGCAGTCCTTACAGGTTTTCCAAGAGGAAGAGAAGCCCTGCCAAAGGATATCTTATTTGGTCAAGAACAGCTTAAGTACCCAACAGCGGGATTTAGAGTCAGCTAGCCTGGGTTTCTTATGCTGACTTTGGTGCTTATAGCTGGTGACCTTCTGTGAGATGGAAGAGCTCCAAGCTTCAGTTTCCTCATCTGTAAAATGGGCACAGTAATAGTACTCCTGCAGAAGAGCTGCTATGAAAATTAAATGCGGTAACCTATGTGAGGTCACCTCCCACACCACACAGGGCTAGCCCAGTCTCCTGCTGCTTGTGTGGAGTCGCTGATTTTCAAGCTTGATGTTTTACCCAGAGAGAGCTGACTTACACAACCATTGCTTCTATCCATCTAACGATGGTGCTTTCTATCCTCCCCCATGCCTAGATTCAACCGACTCTATCAGCATAAAATAAAGAGGGCTGGAAATCCCGACAGAGTGTCCCAGGGGCGGCAAATCAAGGATGCAGCTCACACGACTCTTATTACACCCCGGAGTCTAAAGCACATTATGCGCTGTGATTAAAAAGAGGCTTGACTGCCTCCGCCGCGCAATCTTGTCAATCCTCCCAATCATCAAGAAATCGTAAGGACTGACAAATATCTCCTCCCAATCTCATTTCACAGAGGTCTGTAATTCTTAAGGGCATGCAGAGGGAGGCATGGATCATTCGGGAAACCCAGGGGCCATGGGAGGCAGCAGCTTCGAGTTCCTGCGGAGGAGGATGCCCCCGGAACCTCTTCCTGCTGCATCTCATTCCCCTTGTCCCCACGCCCGTTCCTGCCCCGACTCCCCTGCCCCGTTCCCGCCGCAGCTGAGTGCCCTTCTGCCTCCCTTTTGCCACCTTCCACTTGGTAAGGCGCAGCGATCGATTCAAACCCTTATCCAGCCTCCATGTCCTCTGCTGTGAAAATACTCTCTCTTCCTCCTTTTACTTCCAAATGAGGTAAGTCAGTGAAATAATAGCCACTTCACAGTGCATTCAATTTTCAACAATCTACTCTCTTGTCTCAACAAAAGCGCTAAGATGCTTCTAGCTAAATTAATTATAAATTGTGATCTTCCTTTTCCTGCTTATGTTTATTTTCCTTCAATATGTCAAAATTCTTGGAATCAAAAAGGCGAGCTTTTAAATAAAGACCATGTGGAGAGCAAATTAGGTTCTACCCTGCATGGAAATTCTTCAGTCTCTCCCTGTCTGTGAGATCAAGTCTACATCCCTTTCTAATCCTTGGCCCACTGTGACCCCAAGCCACCTTCCAGCCTCCTTCCCTCTCTCCCTGTCTTGTCCTTTCCCCATCCTCCTTCCTCCCTCCTCCTTCTGTTCTCCTCACACTCATGCACACACAGCTGGATTTCATAAACCTGAGTTTCACATACTTGTGTTCCCTAAGGGTTTACACGTGCTCTCCTCCTGCTGGAGAGCCCTTACCTCCATTTTGCCAAGAAAATTCTACCGCATGCTTCAAGATTTGCTTCGCTAAAGCCCTCTCCATCTCCCTCTCTCTAAGGATAACAGCCCTCATTTGTCTAAACACCTATTGGTTTTCAACCTGCACATCAAGATCACCTGGAGAGCTCTCTAAAAATACATATTCCTGGACCTCATCCCAGACCTTCTAAGTCAGATTCTCCCTGGTTGGAACAAAGCATTTCAAAGCCTCACAGGTGATGCTAACGCACGGCCATGGCTGAGAAGCTGCGCTGTGTAACAGCTGAGATCCTGGGCTCTGGAGCCAAATGATGTAAAGCCTGGCTCTGCTACTAACTGGCTGCCTGACCTTGAGCAAGTCACTCAGCTTCTCTGCTGCTGCTGCTGCTAAGTCGCTTCAGTTGTGTCCGATTCTGTGCAACCCCATAGACGGCAGCCCACCAGGCTCTCCGGTCGCTGGGATTCTCCAGGCAAGAACACCGGAGTGGGTTGCCATTTTCTTCTCCAGTGCATGAAAGTGAAAAGTGAAAGTGAAGTCGCTCAGTCATGTCTGACTCTTCGCGACCCCATGGACTGCAGCCTACCAGGCTCCTCCATCCATGGGATTTTCCAAGCAAGAGTACTGGAGTGGGGTGCCATTGCCTTCTCCACTCAGCTTCTCTATGTTCCATAAAATAGGCACAACAGTAATAATGGTGTCTACTTCACAGAGTTGTGAGTTTTTAGTGAGCTAATACAGGACAACCACCTGGCACCGAGTCAGTGTTTAATCGGTGTTAACTATTATTGTGTGTTTCTGGCACACACTTCGTGTAATCTTCACAATGGTCCTGAAGGATAGTAATGATTAATCACAGTTTACAATGTGGGATCTGCAGCTTAGAGCAAAAAAGAAACCTAGGGTTCATAGCCAGATCTAGGATCTAGGACCAAGCCCGCCCTTGGATCCTAGGTCAGTTCCCATGAACCAAGTGGCACTTTATGTGTGTGGAGAGCAAGTCACATTGAAATGGCCTTACCATTTGGATGGGCCACTTAACATTGGCTGTTAAACACCGTGCAGCTGGGATCCATGTCTTGGGCATCTGTGTATCCCCAACACCTAGCACAATAAATGCCATCTAGTCGGCCCTCCGTAAATATTGGCTGAAATGTGAATTAATAAAGAAGAAAAGAAAGCAGGGAGGGAGAGAATCCGTCAAGAACAGTGGTCCAAGTCTCTGAGCAGCTCCCCAGGCTGGCAATGGGCCACACACCACCCTTGGGAGAATGTCTTCACAAAGATTATCTCCTTCACAAGGAATCCGGTGGCAAGGATAGTAGTCTCCCTATTTTACAGATAAGAAAATGGAGGCAAAGAGGAGTAATGAATCATGAATCTCTTGATTTCTTACCTTTTGTTTACTGTCTTCTCTGTATTTTAATGTAGTAAGTCATTTCCAAATCATCTATGAAAACAGTACATAACTCAACAAAGCTTTGTTATTGATGAATTTACCCAAGTTTACTTCCTTGAGAGAAGGGGTAGAAGTCTGAAATTCTTATTTGTTGATGTTCTTTAATTAACAGTAACATTTGTGATGCATTTGCCATGGGGTCTACCTCTGGGAAAGCTTGAAGAATATATGTGTGTTTTTTTAAAGCACACGTGTCAAATGGAGGAGGCACATGGGTGAACTGTGGGTCCTCCACTCACCCAGGGGGTCCCAGAGGAGTAATTGGTCAAGGGAGCAGCAGCAGAAGCCGAATTTAACAAAGAAGTTAAAGTCATGTGGAAGCCATTTGGCCTGAGCTCCCTCTCGCCAGGAGAGCAGCAGTAGCCTTCGCCTGGATCTGGAAACGGAGCCTGGGATACCTGCCCCAACCAGCAGAGCTGGAGCAAGGTGATGTGCCCCAGGGACCTGTGTTGGAACTTGGTAGCAAAGAATGACGGAGCAGGAGTCAAGACCACAGCCCCCACCATCAGCGCCTGTGAAAGCCATGGTTCCCAATCCCCAGAAGGTGTGCTCAGTTGCTTCAGTCATGTCCACCTCTTTACGACCCCATGGCCTGTAGCCCACCAGGCTCCTCTGTCCATGGGATTTCCCAGGCAAGAATACGGAGTGGGTTGCCATTTCCTTCTCTAGGGGATCTTTCCGACCTAGGGATCGAACCCAAGTCTCCTGCATTGGCAGGTGGATTCTTTACCACTAGTGCCACCTGGGAAGCCCTCCCAATCTTCAGACCATCAGGTAGTATTTCTGCTTTGTCTGGGATAAGCTTCTCGGTTTACAGTCTTTCGTTTATAGCATTCTGTTCCTCAGAAGCCTTACGTTCCACCTGTGGGCTCACACTCCCTGAGAAGTTCAGTGCGTCAGGGTGAAGGGGCTGAAGGTCAGCCCTGGACCTGTGACCCCCCAGCGGGCTGCAGTGGCTGGGGCAGGCTGGGAGGATAGGTGATTCTCCTCGGGACACACAGGCTGTCTCCAGTCCCGCTGTTCCCAGCACCCTGCCAGCTGACCCCACTGCTCAGGGAGCCACTCGGTGCCCCAGACAGAGGCACCTCTCTTTCCCAGGTGCCTGGTTCTGATGTTTTTGGGGGAAGGCGATAGAAGGAAACACTGAGGAACCCTCAGGTCTGGAGCAGGCTCTGAAAGTTCCTATCACACAGATTCTAGTAACCAAGTTTCCCCTTAGAAATGGGGACTCCAGGCAGCAGGTGAGATTCACCCGGGACTGGAGGGGGTCAGCATGGCAGGATTGCACCACCCAGCTTGCCCACCTCTGCCCCTCCATGGCCTATTCCTAAGGCCTTTGGTGCAGCATTTTAAAGGCCAGGTTGAACAAGGCTGTTCAGTTTGAACCAGACAAGTGAGACCTGACTGTCGAGGAGAAGCAGGAGCCAAGAAGGAGCCTGGCCAATGGAAGAGACCATTTTGTTTGGCCAGACTGGCAGCTGGGGTCATCTCTCACTTTCCATCCTCCTCCTCCATGTCCCACTCCTTCTCCACAAGCATTTAGAGTAAACTCCACCCCTGCCTCTGAGAGATCAGGTTTAATTTTTTTCTATAAAACTGGGGGGAGTGTGTTGGAGGCAAGCTATGTCTGAGTAATAAATACAGAACAGATTCTCAATACATCATACACTGACACATCAGGGACACAGCAATGGCTGGAACCTGTAGCCGAGTCATTAATTTGCTGATTCAATTCTGGAAAAAGCCCACCAGCTTTGACTTCCTCATTAATTTCCATAGACAAACTGCATCTTCTATCTCCATGGGTGAGCTAATGGATTTGATAATTACTTACTTCTGCCTTATTTTCCCATCCTAGTCTAGTCTCAAAGTTGGGAGTTTGGTGATTAAAATATCTCTAACATCAATATTTTGTTTCCAAAGACATTTAAATTTTAAATGAATAGTGCAAAACTTCCGGGACCTTCATGCACAAATGCACCTGTTTATTTCAGTTTGGCAGTTTTCCTGATTACTTTTCTACCAGAGGAATTGCAAAGATTGTTACTGCTAAACTCTTAAAAATTAAAAGTATTACACTGGTAATGGTATTGTTTCATATTTTTTGGAGCCTTATTATTCTGAGAAGGGCTTCCCTGTTAGCTCAGCTGGTGAGGAATCCGCCTGCAACACAGGAGACCTGGGTTCAATCCCTGGGTTGGGAAGATCCCCTGGAGGAGGGCATGGCAGCCCACTCCAGTATTCTTGCCTGAAGAATCCTCATGGACAGAGAAGCCTGGCGGGCTACAGTCCATGGTGTCACAGAGTCAAACATGACTGAGCGACTAAACACAGCACAGCACATGATTCTGAGAAGCCCCCAAAGTACAGATTCATTCCCTTTCTCTTATAGATGGTTCCGTGAGGAGAGCAAGGGTTTAGAGTTAGAATGGCCAGGGTTCATATCCCAGGCCTCCACTTCCTAGGACGTATCAGTTATTTCAACTTTTGGACCTCAGTTTTCTCATCTGCAAAATGGAGAGAGCGTGTGAAACAGCTGCTGAAGATCAAGTGTGATTGTTTAAAGCAATGATTTCCTGGGCCACTGGTATCAACACGACCTGGGAGTTTGTTAAAATGCAAATTCTCCGGCCCCATCCCAGACCTACTGAACCAGAAACTCTGGGAGTAAGGTCCAGCAATCTGTGTTTTAACCAGTCCTCCAGGTGATTCTGATGCCTGCACAGGAAAGAGAGCCCCTGGTTTAAAGCACAAAGCATACAGCAGGCACCCAAGAGTTCCTTTTTCCTTTTTCCTCTTTAAATAGCAACAGTTCTTTGCATCTAATGACTGTATGTGAAATGAGCTAGTGATTTCAGCCTACCCGCTCAGTTTTAACTAACACAAACCCTAGACCTAAATAGTCCTTCGAGGATGGATGCCCACAGTCCAATAATATCCTGTAATTCACCTCAAAGAGGTCATCTTCCAGAAAGCCCACTGGGGAGAGGCTGGGCAGATAACATTGTGCATTATTTTGTGGAGAGTTTCTTCATAGGAGCAGACCCGAAGACTGTTTTCATTTCAAAAAGAAACCAGGTACTTTCAAATTCCCAGACAGCCAGGCCACTGGTGGGGCTGGAGCCTTGACTAAATGCTGCCATCCTGTGGGCAGAAGCAAGACACAGTATATGACCACCTGGCCGTCCCACCAGCACTGGCTGGGCATCTGTAACATACCAGGCCTGGACATGGGTCCAGACAGTACAAAGGGGTAGACACTGAGGCCCCTGCCCTGAGGAGATTGCAAAAGACTAGTGAATAAGATGAGAGTGTAGACAGATAAGTAGGTAGCCGGCGCAGGAGCCCATAGGAGGGAGACACTCACACATAAGTGCCTGGAAAGACTTATTTAAATACACAATCTGTTCCCTAAGGGCAGCAGAGAATTTGCAGAACTATTAATAAATTTTCACAGAACAACAAATATACGAGTTTTTTAATGAGAAACTAAAAATTAAGAGTGACTTAAAAAATTGCTATTCAAAGGCTCCATTTCTAATTATAGTCTCCTAATGGAGAAAACATGGAACGGCTTCATTTCTCCTGATACAGCAGACGCTCAGTGAGAGCTCCCATTGATAAACTGGTACTCTCGTTTGTATCTGTTCACACTGCATGATTTAAAACTCTGGGAGGATATTTCATTTTAGCACAAAATACCATCTTTTGAGCAAATGCAATTAAATTCTATATATACCTAATTCAGTCTTTCAGATAAGTAAAAAGTACTATCTACCAAAACAAGAAATTGTCAAAAAGATTTGGAAGGCAGCTTGAAAGCGCTCCCAATGGACAAATCCAGAAAAATTAGGGCATCAAAATAAATAATGAAGTGACAAATTACAACCTAGTGAATAAAATAGGAAATATGACCCTGTACTGCTGTACATAAATGAATAAATATAAAATTTGATGAAGAATAGGATATTTACATAGTTTTATAGTGTCACCCTAGTTTTATAATATCACCCTATAGAATGTAAATTGGTACACAGTACAAGAAAATAGTATGGAGGTTCATCAGAAAATTAAAAATAGAACTATCATATGATCCAGCAGTCCTTCCCACTTTTGGGTACACATCCAAACGAAACAAAAGCAGTGTCTTAAAGAGATGTCTGTACTCCCATGCTCATTGTAGCATTATTCACAGTAGCCAAGATGTGGAAACCACCAGTTTCTGTTGACAGATGAATAGATAGAGAAAACGTGAATAATATACATATTATTCACAATTATATATATGTGTAGAAAATGTGAATATATATATATATATATATATATATAGGCTTCCCTGATGGCTCAGTGAATCCACGTGCCAGTGCAGAAGATGTGGGTTCGATCCCTGGGTCGGGAAGATCTCCTGGAGAGGGAAATGGCAACCCAGTCCAGTATTCTTGCCTGGAGAATCCCATGGACAGAGGAGCCTGGTGGGCTACAGTCCCAGGGGTTGCAAGAGACAGGATTTAGCAACAAAACAGCAACAAATACTGTTCTCCATCGTGGCTGCACCAATTTACATTCCCGCAAAAGAGTCAGGCATGACTTAGTGACTAAACAACCACACGTATATATGCACACACACGATGGAATATTACTCAGCCTTTTTTTTTTTTTTTTCCAGAAAAAGAAAGGAATCTTGTTATATATCAGTATGGGTCATGGATGAACCTGAAAAGCATCATGCTAAGTAAAAAAGGCCAGACACAAAAAGACAAATACCGCACGATCTGATTTATATATAGAATCTAAAATAGCAGATCTCTTAGAAGCAGAGAGTAAACTGATGTTTGCATGGGGCTAAGGCGTATGGGTGGAGAAGGCAATGGCACCCCACTCCAGTACTCTTGCCTGGAAAATCCCATGGATGGAGGAGCCTGGTGGGCTGCATGCAGTCCATGGGGTCGTGAAGAGTCGGACACGACTCAGCGACTTCCCTTTCACTTTTCACTTTCATGCATTGGAGAAGGAAATGGCAACCCACTCCAGTGTTCTTGCCTGGAGAATCCCAGGGACGGGGGAGCCTGGTGGGCTGCCGTCTATGGGGTCGCACAGAGTCGGACACGACTGAAGTGACTTAGCAGCAAGGGGCATGGGGAAGTGAGATATTGGTTCAAAGGGTACAAAGTTTTAGTTATTCACAATAAAGAAGTTCTGGAGATCGGAAGTTAAGATACTGAATATAGTTAATAACACTGTTCTAACTGCTATCTCCATCAGCCTTATCCTGTGTGGCTTGTGAAGAAGAGGATCCTTCTTACCAGCAACCCATGTTTCATGTAAACTCCTAGAAGAAATGAATCTTGTCTTATTAAACTCTTAAAAATAATAATAATAATACTATTCTATTTACAGTCCTTGAAATTTGTTGACAAGTAGATTTTTTAAAGCCTGCAAATATATAGTTTATTTTGTTTTTTTCTTCCAGTTTTACTGAGACATAACTGGCATACAGCACTATACCTGTTTAAGGTGTACAGCATGATGACTGGACTTACATGCAACATGAAATGATTATCACAATCAGTTTAGTAAACATCCATTGTCTCATAAAGGCACAAACTTAAACATTTTTTTCTTTGTGATGAGAACTCTTACGATTTGATCTCAACAATTTTCATATATAGCACACATCAGTGTTAATTACATTTATCATAGTATACATTACATCCCTAGTATTTATTTATCTTATAACTGGAAGTTTGTACCTTTTGACTACCTTCATCCAATTCCATCCATTTCCCCCCGCCTCCCTGCCTCTGGTCACCACAAACCTGATCTCTTTTTCTATGAATTTGTTTCTTTGCTTTGTTTTTGAAGTGTAATTGACCTATAATATGTTAGTCCTTGTTACATGATTCAGTATTTCTATACATTTCAAAATGGGCTTTACTGCAAATCTAGTTATATCACCACGCAAGGATATAGGTATTGACTCTACTCCCCACACTGTGTATTTCATACCCAGGACGCATTTATTTTGCAACTGGATGTTTCTACCTTATAATTTCCCTCACCTATTTCCTTCCTATTTCTACCCCTCCCCTTGGGCAACCACCTGTTTTCCTCTGTGTCTGTTTCTGTTTTATGTTTGTTCATTTGTTTTGTTTTTCAGATCTCACATAAAAGTGAAATGATACAGTATTTATCCTTTTCTGTTTGATTTATTTCCCTTGGCATAATAGACCCTCTAGGTCTATCCATGTTGTCACAAATGGCAAGATTTCATTATTTTTGTGCCTGAGTAATATTCCATTGTCTCTATATGCCATATCTTCTTTATCCATTCATCTGTTTGGGGGCATTAAGTTTCCCTCCATATCTTGGCTATTAATAATGATGCTGCAACAAAAAGAGAGGTGCAGAAAAATTTCTAATGATAGTATTTTCATTTTCTTCAGAGAAATACCCAGGAGTGGAATTGCTGGATCATATGGTAGTTTTATTTTTAATTTTTTGAGGCATCTCTTTCCTGTTTTCCACAGTGGCAGTCCAATTTTTGTACTGAGGTATAGTTTATTTACAACATCATATGTTTTATGTGTATAGCATAATGATTCACAATTTTTAAAGGTCATATTCCATTTATAGTATTAGAAGATATTGGCTGTATTCTCTCCACTGTGCAATGTATCCTTGTAGCTTAATTATTCCATATATAGTAGTTTATACCTCTTAATCCTCTCTCCCTGTGTTGCCCCTTCCCCTTCCCTCTCCAACCGCAACTGCTAGTTTGTTCTCTATATCTGTGAGTCAATTTCCAGCATTTGCTACATTCACTAGATCGTTTAACTTTTTAGGTTCCACATATACAGCATATGTCTTTCTCTGACTTATTTCACTAAGTATAACACACTCCCAGTCCATCCATGTTGTTGCAAATGGCAAAATTTCGTTGTTTTATAATAAGTAGTATTCCATTGTATATGTATACAATATTCCATTGTATATTCCATATACATTGTATGTGGAATAAGTAGTGTTAGATATGTATATATAAAGTAATATATCCATTGTATATGATATCTTCTTTATCCATTCATCTGCTTATGGATACTTACATTGCTTCTATTTCCTGGCTATTGCAGATAATGCTGCTATGAAAACTGGGGTGCATGTATCTTTTCAAATTAGTGTTTTCACTTTCTTCAAGTGTATACCCAGGAGTGGAACTGCTGGATCATACAGTAGTTCTAAGTGGCTGCCATATTTACATCCCCACCAGCAACGCAAAAGAACTTCCATTTCACCACACCCTTGCCAATACTTCTTGCTTGTTGTCTTTTTGATAATAGACATTCAGACATGTGTAAGGTGATATCTCATTATGGTTTTGATGTAGTTTTAAATGAGATTTTTTTTTACTTTTCTTTCTGATATTTCGTTGTTAGTGTAAAGAAATAAAACATATTTCTGTATATTAATCTGATATCCTGCTAGCTTGCTCAATTCATTTGAATCATCCTTGTGAATGGTTCAAAACTCAACATTCAAAAAACTAAGACCATAGCATCTTGTCCCATCACTTCATGGCAAATACATGGGGAAAAAAAATGGAAACAGTGACAGACCTTATTTTCTTGGGCTCCAAAATCACTGTGGATGGTGACTGCAGATGTGAAACTAAAAGACACTTGCTTCTTGGAAGAAAAGCTATGACAAACCTAGGACAGCATATTAAAAAGCAGAGTCATCTCTTTGCTGACAAAGGTCCATATAGTCAAAGCTCTGGTTTTTCTAGTAGTCTTGTACAGATGTGAGAGTTGAACCATAAAGAAGGCTGAGCGCTGAAGAATTGATGCTTTTGAACTGTGGTGTTGGAGAAGACTCTTGAGAGTCCCTTGGATTGCAAGGAGATCAAACCAGTCAATCCCAAAGGAAATCAGTCCTGAATATTCATTGGAAGGACTGATGCTGAAGCTGAAGCTTCAACACTTTGGCCACCTGATGCAAAGAGCCAAATTACTGGAAAAGACCCAATTTAATCGGAAAAGACCCTGACGCTGGCAAAGATTGAAGGCAGGAGGAGAAGGGGACAACTCGATAGACGTGAGTTCGAGCAAGCTCCAGAAGTTGATGGATAGGGAAGCCTGGCAGGCTGCAGTCCATGGGGTCACAGTGAGTCAGATAGGACTGAATGACTGAGCAACAACATCCTTGTGACCCTGGAATGAATCCAATTTGATCATGGTGTATTATCATTTTTATGTGTTGAATTCAGCTTGCTAATGTTTTTTTGAGGATTTTTTACCTATATTCATCAAAGATATTGGCCTATTTTTTTGGGTATTTTTTGGTAGTGTCTTTGTCTAGTTTTGGTATCAGGGTGATGGTGGCTTCTTAAAATTACTTTAGGAGTGTTTAGGAGTGAGGCTAAAATTCTTGTAATCTTCAAGAGTGTCAAGGTCATGAAAATTAAGGAAAGCCTGGGGAACTGTTCCAAACTGAACGAAAGTCAGGAGACTTAAGAACCAAATATAAGATGTTCTTAACTGGATTCTTCTGCTACAAAGGTTATTATAGGGACAATCGGCAAGCCTGGGCTCTGAGGGTTATATGGTTGTTATATATCTGTTAAATTTCTGATTTTGATGACTGTGTTGTGGTTATCAAGGAAAATGTCCTTATTTGTAGAACAAATACTAAATACAGAGACTAAAATATTGGAAGGTAATGGGACATTGCATAAGTTCACAACTTACTCTCCAGTGATTTGAAGGGAAGGGGCAGTTCTTTGCATTATACTTGTAACTTTTCTGTAAGTTTGTGATTTTAAAACTATATGGAAGACTGCTTTTTTTTTTTTTAAGAATATCAGTTCTGGAGTCTGAGTCCATAGGTGTAGTTGCAGGATCTTGAACAAATTACTGAATTTCCCTGTGCCTTCATTTCCACGTCTGTACAGCAGTAGAATCATAATACATACCTTGTGGAGCTGTAGGGATTAAATGAAAGCAATAGATGTTACAGATTAATAGGGTAACAATTTAAAATAGGAATCATTTAATATGTTATCCAAACTGGGATTCTTTTCAGAGTAAAAGGGTGTCAACTGCTGATTCCTCAAAGAGATCAGCTAAATCACCTGCTTCTCAGCAAAGTTAGGTTTCTTACTTAATGCAGCAAGGGAGACCATTACCTTAGTAGTGTCTCCTAAGGAGGCGGTTGGGGTTCAGCAGGTTTGAAGAGTTGGGCCTAAATGGGGTCTTTCAATACAGGGGCCTGAGAGGATGACTGGAACTGACCAAAACCCTAATCTCATAGTTTAGAATTGGTGGATACAGGGAGGAGAGGGTTTCAAGGGAACATGGAGAAGTATACAGGTATTTCACAAGCCAACTGAGTGATCTACTGCTGAGTGAGAAGGGGACTATTACTCTGATGAGGACTAGCTGAGTAGTCTATGTTCAAATAAGTAGATTTTTCTAGATGTGCCTGAGATAAGCAACAATGATATTTACAGATTCCTAAGCTGGAGTTTCCTGAAGTTCAAGTATTGTTAATGAAGTGTTTGTTCCTAACCCTATTAAACTACGTGTAGATGGTTTCCATTCTCAGGGACGCTAACTAGACATGACTTAGGAACAACAGGCATAAACCAGGATATCTGGTTACCCTACCTACCACTAGACCAATACCAAACCCATATAACATAGGAATTATTATCCCCACTCGGCAGATGAGGAAATTGAGGCTTGTGGCCATTGGGAAAGACAGATTGTTGAGCCTTGACAGATGAAGGAAAGCTTCCCAGAGGACGTTAGAGTCAAGCTTAGTTCTGAATAATTAGCAGGAGCTCATTAGGTGACACAAGGAAGAGAGGGAGAGGGTGCTGATTGGGGGGCAGGAGGAAGTGGACCCAGCCGAAGGAGCCGGGGCCGCATGGGGAACTACCAACACCAAGCCCTGGAATGCCTTGCTATGGAGTTTGGGCTCTATTCTAGGGATGATAAGCCATTGGAGGGTGGTAAGCAGGAGTGGCATGCTTCCATGAGCACTTTAGGAAGTTAAACTTAATTGCAGTCGTAGAAAGATGGATTGGAAAGGAGCAACAGTTATGAGGTTGCTTCAGTAATTCAGGAGAAGAATAAGGAGGACTTGAAATAAATTTGAATTAGTGAGAGCGGGGGAGAAGTGGGCAGATGAAAGAGAAGGACTTTCTCTTTCATCTGCCCAACCAGAACCAACAGGACTTAGTGTTTTGGGTAGCAGGAGGGGGCCAAGAAGAGGGAGAAGAGGAATTGCAACTGACATTATAGTGAATCATCCTATCCGGGAACATGTTTCATCCTGTTTTTTAAATTGTCACTCAGTAATTTTTTTTTAAATTTTATTTAATTTTTAAACTTTACATAATTGTATTAGTTTTGCCAAATATCAAAATGAATCCACCACAGATATACATGTGTTCCCCATCCTGAACCCTCCTCCCTCCTCCCTCCCCATACCATCCCTCTGAGTCGTCCCATTGCACTAGCCCCAAGCATCCAGTATCGTGCATCGAACCTGGACTGGCATCTCGTAATGTTTTATAATTTTCTTTATAGAGAGATTACATTTGTTTATTCCTATATATAACTAGTCACTGCTGCTAAGTCACTTCAGTCATGTCCGACTCTGTGCGACCCCATAGACGGCTGCCCACCAGGCTCCCCCGTCCCTGGGATTCTCCAGGCAAGAACACTGGAGTGGGTTGCCATTTCCTTCTCCAATGCATGAAAGTGAAAAGTGAAAGTGAAGTCGCTCAGTTGTGTCCGACTCTTAGTGACCCCATGGACTGCAGCCCGCCAGGCTCCTCCATCCATGGGATTTTCCAGGCAAGAATACTGGAGTGGAGTGCCATTGCCTTCTCCGATATATAACTAGTACTGATTTGCTATTACAAATGGCATTTTAAAGCCCCAATTCTCCTTCTTGAGCTTATGAGCCAGAAGGCAACTGTTAACAAAATGACCTGTTTTATCATTCGGCCAAATGCCCAGCCACTTTGGGATGCCCACATTTAAAGGAAGAATTATACCATCCTGGGTGGCAGCCAAGTGGCCAAATAGCAAATGGAGCAGCTTCCCGGTTCCTGTCCTCAGAGAGGACAGGGCCACAGTTCCAACCCTGCAGCAGGTGTCAGAGCTATAGTCACCCGCAGGGGGAGCCCTGATCACAACTCCAAGGTGGGTGAGAAAATCTGCCAAAACCTGGCAAAGAGCAGAGCCCTGAGCAATTCTCTCCAGGAAGCAGTGTGCCACTGGCTGAAATGTAGTTTATCATTACTGGCAGGCAAAGAGGAAGGCCTTTGGCTTATACAAGGTTCCAAATCCATAAAGGAAACACGTTACCCTTGCCTATCTGAAACTGCATATTTTCACATTTCACCAGTTGCGTTTTTATTTATTATTTACCCAGGAATGGAGAAGGCAGTGGCACCCCACTCCAGTACTCTTGCCTGGAAAATCCCATGGACAGAGGAGCCTGGTAGGCTGCAGTCCATGGGGTCACTAAGAGTCGGACACGACTGAGCAACTTCACTTTCACTTTTCACCTTCACGTATTGGAGAAGGAAATGGCAACCCACTCCAGTGTTCTTGCCTGGAGAATCCCAGGGACGGGGGAGCCTGGTGGGCTGCCGTCTATGGGGTCGCACAGAGTTGGACACGACTGAAGCAACGTAGCAGCAGCAGCAGCAGGAACTAAGCAAAGAAATAAATCTACTGAATTTGCATAGAAGTGATTGGGTATACAAACAAATGGTATTTTGGTAATTGGATGTATAAGTTCTAACAAATGAAGAAATTTTTCAGAAATATTTCAGAATACTATGTGGGTGATAAAGCAACATTTTGATATCGCCCTTTTTCATTTCCAAAGCTCTTTTCTATCCATTGTATCATTTGATCCTTACAACAATCGTAGGAAATAAGCAAGAAGACTATTACTTTCCTGAATTTATAGATGCAGAAACTGAGGCACTAGTGATTTCAGGACTTGCCCAAGGAGGGTTGTCATGCTGGCACCCAGCAGAGCGGGGACTCAAAGACCGGATTTTAGGCCACCACTACAATGACCTTTGGGTTTCCCTGGTAGCTCAGTGGTAAGGAATCCTCCTGCAATGAATGTATCACAGATGTGGGTTCAGTCCCTGGGTAGGGAAGATCCCCTGGAGAAGGAGGGCATGGCAGCCCACTCCTGTATTCTTGCCAGGAGAATCCCAGGGACAGAGGAGCCTGGCGGGCTGCAGTTCACTAGGTCACAAAGAGTCGGACACGACTGAAGCAACTAAGCACAACACAGCACACGCTGCCGTTTACCTTTGCCTGTCATGTAGAAATGTATCCTCAGCTATTCCAGGGCCCTGGCCAGCTTGAAAATTCAACATAAATATTTATTGGGGTAGAAAACAAGAAATAAACCAAAGAAAGACATAACTATAAATTTATGCTAACCCACTCCAGTATTCTCGCCTGGAGAATCCCCAAGAACAGAGGAGCCTGGCAGGCTATAGTCCATGGGATCGCAGAGAGTTGGATATGGCTGAGCACAGCAGTTACAGCTTACAGTTACATGGGAAAGCTTATGGTGAAAGAGATTCTCTGGATAGCTAACCTGCCACAGGGATATGAGCATGCACAAATTTATCCTCACCTGGCATTGTCGATCAATAGCATTCACTAAGCAGGGACCCTGAGCTGGCCTCTCCAAGGCCATGGACAGCTGCCCAGGTTGAGGTTGACCGTTTCTAAATTGATGCAACTTGAACAGGTCACACTTGCACTGCAGACCATTCTTCATTCTTGGGCTGGGAAGACAGTTATATTGTCTTCCTATATATGCTTTTATTAAATATGCCATTAGACAAGATGGGTTCTTCCACATGATAACCATATTACTTCCAGTAGAATATAGACTAAATGGTTCTTCCTGAAGTAAAATACACTGGAGGATATTTGGTGCCAGTATCCAAATTAGCTTAAATCTTCTTTCTAAAATATTCTGAAGATTCTCTAAGAAGAATTGTGGGTTTTTTAAGCCATTGGAACATTAAAAGAAAT
Source organism: Bos javanicus (assembly GCF_032452875.1). Lineage (NCBI taxonomy): Eukaryota > Metazoa > Chordata > Mammalia > Artiodactyla > Bovidae > Bos > Bos javanicus. The sequence goes on from NC_083870.1 coordinate 16,083,813, forward strand.
TTAACACAATAACAACTGGCTTTAATCTACACTGACTAAGAACAGAGAGCATGAGGGAATCATTTGAATGATGTATTGGAACCATTTGGATTAAGTGAGTTCACTTCAGATCTATAATAGGCAATAACCATCATTATTTCTCCTGTTTTTGGTATTTTTATTTTTCTTGAAAAGTGGAGATTTCTTTACACAAAAGAATATTGTGCTTATCGATCAATCTCATCTGTATTAATTTCCTCCCTAATAATTTTTATATAATTTTATTTCTTTTACTTTCTGTTTGGCTGTGCTGGGTCTGTGCTGCTCTTTGGGCTTTTCTCTAGTGGCAGAGAGTGGGGGCTACTCTGTAGCTGTGGTACGGGGCCCTCTCATTGCGGTGGCTTCTCTTGTGAAGCATAGGCTCAAGGGTGCGTGGGCTTCCGTAGCTACGTCACACAGGCTCCTTAGCTGTGGCTCCCGGGCTCTGGAGCACAGGCTCAATAGTTATGGCACACAGACTTAGTTTCTCTGCTCCAACTTCCCAGATCAGGGATCAAACCTGTGTCTCCTGCATTGGCAGGCGGATTCTTTACCACTGAGCCACCATGGAAGCCTCACGTCCCCTAATAATTTAAACAATGACCCTAGAGGTAGGCTTAGGACTTATATTTTACAAGATATTTGTTTTAACTAGTGGTTACCTGTGAAGAGGGGGTTGGGGGCAAGATAGAGATAGGGAATTAAGAGATACAAACTAGCTTATTGAGTTGGCCAAAAAGTTTGTTCAGGCTTTTCCATAACAGCTTACAGGAAAATTTGAACAAACATTTTGGCCAATTCAATACATAAAATAAATAAGCTACAAGGACATATTATATAGCACAGGGAATATAACCAATATTTTATCGCTACTATAAATGGAATATAACCTTTAAAAATTGTCATCAGTATATTGTACACCTATGACATAAAATATTGAACATCAACTATATTTCAATTTAAAAAATGCAGAAAACCCCATGACATTTCTGCATACAATATTTGCATTCAAAATTATTCACGTGTACGTATTATAGTGAAAGTGAAAGTTGCTCAGTCGTGTCTGATTCTTTGCTACCCCATGGACTATACAGTCCATGGAATTCTCCAGACCAGAATACTGGAGTGGGTAGTCATTCCTTTCTCCAGGGGATCTTCCCAACCCAGGGATCAAGCCCAGGTCTCCTGCATTGCAGGCGGATTCTTTACCAGCTTAGCCACCAGGGAAGCCCATACATATTATATACAGATATAAAATATAATTTGTTTTGCTTTTTAAAAAATTAAAGGGATATGTTTGGTTAATTAGTTGACTGGTTAGACATCAAGAAATAGCTTTTAGTTTTTGAGACAATTGACTAAGTTATTCTAGATATTTAAACTTTGAAAGTGCTGCACTCAATATGCCAGCAAATTTGGAAAACTCAGCAGTGGCCACAGGACTGGAAAAGGTCAGTTTTCATTCCAATCCCAAAGAAAGGCAATGCCAAAGAATGCTCAAACTACCGCACAATTGCACTCATCTCACACGCTAGTAAAGTAATGCTCAAAATTCTCCAAGCCAGGCTTCAGCAATATGTGAACCGTGAACTTCCTGATGTTCAAGCTGGTTTTAGAAAAGGCAGAGGAACCAGAGATCAAATTGCCAACATCCGCTGGATCATTGAAAAAGCAAGAGAGTTCCAGAAAAACATCTATTTCTGCTTTATTGACTATGCCAAAGCCTTTGACTGTGTGGATCACAATCAACTGTGGAAAATTCTGAAAGAGATGGGAATACCAGACCACCTGACCTGCCTCTTGAGAAATTTGTATGCAGGTCAGGAAGCAACAGTTAGAACTGGACATGGAACAACAGACTGGTTCCAAATAGGAAAAGGAGTTCATCAAGGCTGTATATTGTCACCCTGTTTATTTAACTTCTATGCAGAGTACATCATGAGAAATGCTGGACTGAAAGAAACACAAGCTGGAATCAAGATTGCCGGGAGAAATATCAATAACCTCAGATATGCAGATGACACCACCCTTATGGCAGAAAGTGAAGAGGAACTCAAAAGCCTCTTGATGAAAGTGAAAGTAGAGAGTGAAAAAGTTGGCTTAAAGCTCACCATTCAGAAAACGAAGATCGTGGTATCCGGTCCCATCACTTCATGGGAAATAGATGGGGAAACAGTGGAAACAGTGGCTGACTTTATTTTTCTGGGCTCCAAAATCACTGCAGATGGTGACTGCAGCCATGAAATTAAAAGACGCTTACTCCTTGGAACCAAAGTTATGACCAACCTAGATAGCGTATTCAAAAGCAGAGACATTACTTTGCCAAGAAAGGTCCATCTAGTCAAGGCTATGGTTTTTCCTGTGGTCATGTATGGATGTGAAAGTTGGACTGTGAAGAAGGCTGAGTGCCGAAGAAGTGATGCTTTGGAACTGTGGTGTTGGAGAAGACTCTTGAGAGTCCCTTGGACTGCAAGGAGATCCAACCAGTCCATTCTGAAGGAGATTAGCCCTGGGATTTCTTTGGAGGGAATGATGCTAAAGCAGAAACTCCAGTACTTTGGCCACCTCATGCGAAGAGTTGACTCATTGGAAAAGACTCTGATGCTGGGAGGGATTGGGGGCAGGAGGAGAAGGGGACGACAGAGGATGAGATGGCTGGATGGCATGAGTGACTCGATGGACGTGAGTCTGGGTGAACTCTGGGAGTTAGTGATGGACAGGGAGGCCTGGGGTGCTGCGATTCATGGGGTCGCAAAGAGTCGGACACGACTGAGTGACTGAACTGAACTGAAACTTATATTCATTACGAAACCTCAAGTCAAACTATAAAGCACAAAACACAATACTTCAACCTTTAAATGTTTTCAAAACATGTTTTGTTTAACTTTAAAGGGCCTTTAAGAAATGATCTATTGTCATCATTTCTTCCATTTTCATTTAAATTTTGCTTTGTTTCTATTAAATTCAAACAAAGGTCAGCATAATACTTCTATTAGGTAAGGCTCCCTTGGATACAGGGATGATGAAAAGATGAAAGGGAATTTGCTGATATCAAAAATTGAGATAACCAAGGGTTTACCTGAATTCCAGTCAATTTAGACATGCATGGATCAAAGATGTCCTCAGGGAGCCACTCTCTTCATCTTTCAGTTTTATTTATCCCTCCTTGGCTATGAAGCCAGATATCCACTCCCCAGATGACAGTGAGACGGCCTCTGGAAGGCCTCGTATCACACAATCCTAGTTTAACAACCTGGAAAAAGAAGCCATCGTTATTTCCCCCATACCCTGCTGCAAAAGCTTAGAAAGATCGATTGTTCTCCTGCTTGGTTGAGTTGCATGCCCAACTATGTACCGCTCTAGAAGGCAGAAGAGTAGAGAAGGGTTAAGAACCACACCTAGAGAGGGAAGATAGGCCCAAACGGGTTGTATCAGATGGATTCCTCACAAGAAAGGAGTTCTTTCTGTACAAGAAGAGAGCCAGAAGAGACCTGAGACAGACCACAAGAGACATTCAGTTCCATACTTTATCTCTGGATGGTAGGAATAGAGGAAAATTAATTTTTTATGTTTTTATGTATATGTCAGATTTTCATCTAAGACTATGTACTATTTTTCATAAACAGGGAAAATGCAATGAATATAGTTTATATTTCTAAAAGTCCTATCAGTACAGTTCAGTCGCTCAGTCGTGTCCGACTCTTTGCAATCCCATGAACTGCAGCACGCTATGCCTCCCTGTCCATTATCAACTCCCGGAGCCCACCCAAACCCATGTCCATTGAGTTGGTGACGCCATCCAACCATCTCATCCTCTGTCGTCCCCTTCTCCTCCTGCCCTCAGTCTTTCCCAGCATCAGGGTCTTTTCAAATGAGTCAGCTCTTCTCATCAGGTGGCCAAAGTATTGGAGTTTCAGCTTCAGCATCAGTCCTTCCAATGAATATTCAGGACTGATCTCCTTTAGGATAGACTGGTTGGATCTCCTTGCAGTCCAAGGGACTCTCAAGAGTCTTCTCCAACACCACAGTTCAAAAGCATCAATTCTTTGGTGCTCAGCTTTCTTTATAGTCCAACTCTCACATCCATACATGACCACTGGAAAAACCATAGCCTTGACTAGACGGACCTTTCTTGGCAAAGTAATGTCTCTGCTTTTGAATATGCTATCTGGGTTGGTCATAACTTTCCTTCCAAGGAGTAAACATCTTTTAATTTCATGGCTGCAATCACCGTCTGCAGTGATTTTGGAGCCCAGAAAAATAAAGTCAGCCACTGTTTCCCCTGTTTCCCCTGTTTCCCCATCTATTTGCCATGAAGTGATATGTGGAAGGATGGATTGTTAAATGAAAAAAGTTAAATTGTTGGACAGTATCTATAGTATGATCCCATTTATGGTAAAACACTTCTAAAGTACATAAGAAATGACTGTAGTATTTACCCTAGAGGGTTGTCAGGAACAGGTTATGGCAGTTTTTTGCTTTTTATTCTAGGACATTTATCAGATCAGATCAGATCAGTTGCTCAGTCATGTCTGACTCTTTGCAACCCCATGAATCGCAGCACACCAGGCCTCCCTGTCCATCACCAACTCCCGGAGTTCACTCAGACTCACATCCATCGAGTCAGTGATGCCATCCAGCCATCTCATCCTCTGTCGTCCCCTTCTCCTCCTGCCCCCAATCCCTCCCAGCATCAGAGTCTTTTCCAATGAGTCAACTCTTCGCATGAGGTGGCCAAAGTACTGGAGTTTCCGCTTTAGCATCATTCCCTCCAAAGAAATCCCAGGGCTGATCTCCTTCAGAATGGGCTGGTTGGATCTCCTTGCAGTCCAAGGGACTCTCAAGAGTCTTCTCCAACACCACAGTTCAAAGCATCAATTCTTCCGCACTCAGCCTTCTTCACAGTCCAAGTCTCACATCCATACATGATCACAGGAAAAACCACAGCCTTGACTAGATGGACCTTTCTTGGCAAAGTAATGTCTCTGCTTTTGAATACGCTATCTAGGTTGGTCATAACTTTCCTTCCAAGGAGTAAGCGTCTTTTAATTTCATGGCTGCAGTCACCATCTGCAGTGATTTTGGAGCCCAGAAAAATAAAGTCTGACACTGTTTCCACTGTTTCCCCATCTATTTCCCATGAAGTGATGGGACCGGATGCCATGATCTTCATTTTCTGAATGGTGAGCTTTAAGCCAACTTTTTCACTCTCCACTTTCACTTTCACCAAGAGGCTTTTGAGTTCCTCTCACTTTCTGCCTTAAGGGTGATGTCATCTGCATATCTGAGGTTATTGATATTTCTCCCGGCAATCTTGATTCCAACTTGTGTATCTCCCAGTCCAGCGTTTCTCATGATGTACTCTGCATAGAAGTTAAATAATCAGGGTGACAATATACAGCCTTGACAAACTCCTTTTCCTATTTGGAACCAGTCTGTTGTTCCATGTCCAGTTCTAACTGTTGCTTCCTGACCTGCATACAAATTTCTCAAGAGGCAGATCAGGTGGTCTGGTATTCCCATCTCTTTCAGAGTTTTCCACAGTTGATTGTGATCCACACAGTCAAAGGCTTTGGCATAGTCAATAAAGCAGAAATAGGTGTTTTTCTGGAGTTCTCTTGCTTTTTCCATGATCCAGTGGATGTTGGCAATTTGATCTCTGGTTCCTCTGCCTTTTCTAAAACCAGCTTGAACATCAGGAAGTTCACGGTTCACATATTGCTGAAGCCTGGCTTGGAGAATTTTGAGCATTACTTTACTAGCGTGTGAGATGAGTGCAATTGTGCAGTAGTTTGAGCATTCTTTGGCATTGCCTTTCTTTGGGATTGGAATGAAAACTGACCTTTTCCAGTCCTGTGGCCACTGCTGAGTTTTCCAAATTTGCTGGCATATTGAGTGCAGCACTTTCACAGCATCATCTTTCAGGATTTGGAATAGCTCAGTTGGAATTCCTTTACCTCCACCTGCTTTGTTCGTAGTGATGCTTTCTAAGGACATTTATACTGTTGCATTTTTTCATCATGCACGTGTATGTCTTTTATAATAAATTACAAACTGTGGATAACAGATACTTTGTGTGCACAGGTGCATGCATGGGCGTATGCTCAGTGGCTTCAGTCCTGTCCCACTCTTTGAGATCCTATGGACTGTAAATATAGGATGGTGTATTAGTTATCTATTGCTCTGTAACTGTCCCACAAACTTAGTGGCTAAAAACAAAATATATTTACTATGTCACAGTTTCTGTGAGTTAGGAATTCAGGCATGACTTTACTGGGTCCTCTGCTTCACAGACTTACACAAGCCACACTCAGAGGGTCAGCTTACAGCTGCCATCTCAGCTGAAGACTCAACTGAGAAGGATCTTCTTGCACGTTCACTCACATACATGGTGGTTGTCAGGGACAGTTCCTCATGAGTTTTTGCGCTGAGGCCACTCTCAGTTCCTTGCCATGTGAGTCTCTCTGGAGAATATCCCACAACATCAGAGTGAGGAAGTCAAGAGGAAAAGATAGTACCAGCAAAAGACAATATTAGCAAAACAAAAGCCATGGACCTGCTACCTCATTACTTTGCTCTATTCTATTTGCTTGTTAGGAGCAAGGCATGGAGAAGGAAATGGCAGCCCACTCCAGTATTCTTGCCTGGAAAATCCCATAGATGGAAGAGCCTGATAGGCTACAGTCCATGGGGTCGCAAAGAGTTGGACACAACTGAGCGACTTTCTTTCTTTCTTTCTTAGCAAGGCACTAGATCCAGCCCACACTGGAGGGGAGAAGATTATACAAGGGCACGCATACCAGAGGTAGGGAGTATTGGAGCCAGGCCAGATGCTTCCTGTGACCATTGGAATAGCCTGAATGGCTTCATGCAGGAGGAACTGGAAAGCCGCAATTTAAAAGAGGGAGAAATTCAGCAGACAGAGAGAAAAGTGGAGGGAAATATGGAAAGGAAGCACAGAAATAAAGAAGATATACGGAAGAAAAGTGGGAAAGTGTTTTCAGGGAAAGGACTAGACCATAGACCATATTGTTGAAAAAAGTGAACTTTTCTTGGGAGTAATGAGGCTGGAAGAGTAAATTAGGAACTAAATGCCTAACTAAGGAACTTTAAGTTTTTCCTCTGCAGTGACTAACCAGGCTATTCATCAGTATCCTCACCAAAAACTTCTCTTCTGGCTATGTCATGTTATTAATGATTTAACTGATAGCTCAGGGGGGGGATCATGACTTTAAGGAAAAGTATCACATCACAGTACATAATTCACAAAGTAGATAATGTGCTTATAAAAAATGGAAAGTTGGTTACATATTTATTCTAATCTCATCATATTGCTTTGATTTTATGTTGTAGTAAATGTCAGCAGTCGCATAAGGAGCCTGAAGGTTTCGGAAATACTTCTACAGGGAATGATACTGATTACTATGCTTTCAATTAAATATTTAATATATATTTGTATTCAGTAGCAGTGTTGAGAGTGGAACAAGCAACAATTTTGAAGCCAGAAAGAGAATTTTAATACCGTTTGAATCTACTTTTTGAATGTTTCAAAGAAAAGGATGTAATAAAAATGTGCTGAATAGGTCAGGTAAGCACAAGGACACTGAGAGGGTCATTAAATATGGCACCATGGAAATGGCTGATAGCTTCAGCAAAAGTAGTTTCAGCAAAGTGGTAGGAATGGAAGCTTCAGCAAGCACTGGAGAATTAACGGGGCTCCCATTCTGGCAATATGAAAGAAAAGTTACTATTCAAAGCACCGCAAAACAAACAAAAAAACACTCCTGCTTTAAAAACAATTCCTAAAAATACTAAATAAAATATTTTTTTAAATCTCCTTTTATATATATATATGTGTGTGTGTGTGTGTGTGTGTGTGTAGCTGAGCAGGCAAGAAAGTAAGGGAATCCTCAGAGGCTAAAATAAATCAAAAGCATAAAACCAGAGGGTGAGTGAGCACCAAATCCAGCCCCCTTCCTAGGAGCATCCCGTGACCCCCAGTAACCTAGAGCTGTAGTTTCATCAGCCATGCTGTGAAACAGAAAGCCAAGTTCAGTGCCCTTGCAAGTTGGAAATTTGGTTTTAAAAGCTTGCATAAAGCCAGTACTGTCAAAGGGCTATACTCTCTGAAAAGTTTGCTTCATAAAGGGAGAGGGATATAGCTCTTGAGTGGAGTAAGGTAAAATTTCCCCCAAATAATTCATAAGCAGCAAGTTGGCCCTCACAAAGATTTAGTAACCAAATTCATGCTACTGCTTGATCAAAAAACTCCAGGCCAAAAATTCAGTTCAGAGTGGTCCCAAGGTTTGGAGTGTCCCTGACATAGTAAGCAGAAAGAAAAAGTGTTTCTAAGGGAAATACCCTTAATGTAGGCCTCAAATACTGCTCACAATACAGTTTCAACAAACAGAAGAGCACAATAAAAATTACAGAATATACGAGAAAACAAGACATCATATGAGAAAATCAGAAGAAAAACCTGCAGCGAAATCAGACCCACAAAGATGTGGGTATTGAAATGATCATATAAACAAAAACAAATATATTGGTAGATTTAAAAAAAAAAAAAGACTTAGACACATGGGTAGGGAACAAGACTGTAAAAATGACCTTGTTATGAAAAAGTGCCAAACTGAACTTCTAGAAATAAAAAATCGGTGACATTCTAAAAGAAGGGAAATTAGTCAGAAATGTAGAGAGAATAAAAATAATGAGCTAAATGTCCAACTTAAGAAATTAGAAAAAGAACAACAGACAAAAAGAGGAAAATATCAGGAACAAAATAATAATAATAAGTAGAGAAATAATGAAATTGAAAACAGGATCAACAAAGCCAAGGTTGATTGAAAATTGATAAACTTGAGGGAAACTGGTTTAGTCTAAGACAGAGAGACAGAAAAAGAGGCACAAAGCAATACTGCCTTTTATGCATAACATTGGAAGTCACACCACAGCATTAATTCTGCCAAATTTTATTCATTAGAAGCAAGTCACTACAGCAACCCATATTCCCCTTTTGTGAGAAGAGGTTTAAACATGCAGACATGTTTTAAAACCACTACTTGCTATATTACAGTTTCTACATGGAACAGTAACACCAAAAAGAAAAAAGTGAATAAAATGTATACAGACTAGAAGGGAAGAGTCAAATCTGGTGTTCACAGGACATATTATCTACATGAAAAATACATAGAATAAACAAATCAGTAGAATTTAAAAAGCTGAACATAAAATAAATATGCAAAATTAGTTGCATAGTTCAGATCAGATCAGATCAGTCGTTCAGTCGTGTCCGACTCTTTGCGACCCCATGAATCGCAGCACCCCAGGCCTCCCTGTCCATCACCAACTCCCGGAGTTCACTCAGACTCACGTCCATTGAGTCAGTGATGCCATCCAGCCATCTCATCCTCTGTCGTCCCCTTCTCCTCCTGCCCCCAATCCCTCCCAGCATCAGAGTCTTTTCCAATGAGTCAACTCTTCGCATGAGGTGGCCAAAGTACTGGAGTTTCTGCTTTAGCATCATTCCCTCCAAAGAAATCCCAGGGCTAATCTCCTTCAGAATGGACTGGTTGGATCTCCTTGCAGTCCAAGGGACTCTCAAGAGTCTTCTCCAACACCACAGTTCAAAAGCATCAATTCTTCGGCACTCAGCCTTCTTCACAGTCCAACTCTCACATCCATACATGACCATAGGAAAAACCATAGCCTTGACTAGACGGACGTTTCTTGGCAAAGTAATGTCTCTGCTTTTGAATACGCTATCTAGGTTGGTCATAACTTCCCTTCCAAGGAGTAAGCGTCTTTTAATTTCATGGCTGCAGTCACCATCTGCAGTGATTTTGGAGCCCAGAAAAATAAAGTCTGACACTGTTTCCACTGTTTCCCCATCTATTTCTCATGAAGTGATGGGACCAGATGCCATGATCTTCGTTTTCTGAATGTTGAGCTTTAAGCCAACTTTTTCAGTCTCCACTTTTACTTTCATCAAGAGGCTTTTGAGTTTCTCTTCACTTTCTGCCATAAGGGTGGTGTCATCTGCATATCTGAGGTTATTGATATTTCTCCCGGCAATCTTGATTCCAACTTGTGTATCTCCCAGTCCAGTGTTTGTCATGATGTACTCTGCATAGAAGTTAAATAAACAGGGTGACAATATACAGCCTTGACGAACTCCTTTTCCTATTTGGAATCAGTCTGTTGTTCCATGTCCAGTTCTAACTGTTGCTTCCTGACCTGCATACAAATTTCTCAAGAGGCAGGTCAGGTGGTCTGGTATTCCCATCTCTTTCAGAGTTTTCCACAGTTGATTGTGATGCACACAGTCAAAGGCTTTGGCATAGTCAATAAAGCAGAAATAGATGTTTTTCTGGAACTCTCTTGCTTTTTCCATGATCCAGTGGATGTTGGCAATTTGATCTCTGGTTCCTCTGCCTTTTCTAAAACCAGCTTGAACATCAGGAAGTTCACGGTTCACATATTGCTGAAGCCTGGCTTGGAGAATTTTGAGCATTACTTTACTAGTGTGTGAGATGAGTGCAATTGTGTGGTAGTAACTGATTAGAAAATGGACTTTTAGGAAGAGAGCATTAAAAACTGCAGTAATTGGGAAAAAAAAAAAAAAAGATACAGTGAAACCTACTCACCAAGTATCTCCTGATAATGCCTGATAATATCAGGAATCCAATCCTGAAAACCAGGTATTCTGCACAAAAAATCTAATCAGGGCTCGTTCCTCATTATTTTAAAAGGAAAAAATTATAATGTATTAAATTTCAAACCAAACTCTCTAATCAATTTCCTAAAACTAAACACAGTAGAACACCTGTAAGTAACAGATGATAATAATAGGATAGAAAATGCTAAAACTCTCAATAATATAATTGTTACAAACAGCTGTTCTGCATGCAGTAGAATGGCTTTTTTTTAAAACCAATATCCCTATATGCACCTCCTTTGTTGACACTGGGTTTACGTCTCAAAACATCTGATTCTGATATTCTACCAACAATTCTGATATTCTACCAACAATCCTGTATTTGCAATGTAACTTGAGAATTGCCCTGCATGTTGTTTTGTAAAAACAATTGATGTGAGTTGGGAAGACAAAAAATACATTTTTACTGTACAACCACAGGCCAAAAATACTGTATTTGTAATTTAATTTCTGAAACACATTCATTATAGCTATCTTAAACTCTGTGTATGATAACTCTAATATCTGGATTTCCTGTCGACCTCTTTTTATTATTTATCTTGTGTCTGAATTTTGGGAAAGTCTTTTCTTTTTTTCCACCCTATTTTTCATTAAATGTAGACGTACTGTATGAAAATGTTTGAAGTACTGGACAATATTATCTTATCCCAGGCAAGATGGCTTATAGGAGAGGTTAAGATAGGGGCAAACTACTTAATACATCTAAGATTGAATTGTTTCAAGCTGGATTTCAATTTCCTTGGAGTTAGGGATCCCAATCTAAACCTGGTATGTTTACCAGGACCCTTCTCATCAGTGAGTTCTGAACTTCAATTACTGTTCCCCTTCCCAAAGCTCTATCCAGCTTCTTACCCTCACAGCTTTGACTTCAGAATTCAAAAATACAGTTGCTGCTGTTTAGTCCCTAAGTCATGTCTAACTCTTTCTGACCCCCATGGACCATAGCCCACCAGGCTCCTCTGTCCATGGCATTTCCCAAGCAAGAATACTGGAGTGGATTACCATTTCCTTCTCCAGGCAGTCTTCGTGACCCAGGGGTTGAACCCACATCTCCTGCATTGGCAGGTGGCCAGGAAGCATTGGCAGGTGGACTCTTTACCACTGAGCCACCAGGAAAGCTATCAGTAAACACCATATGTGGGGTCAAATGTTGGCCTCACTTCTGTGGGATTCCCTCTTCTCCAGTCTCTTCACTCTTAAATCCTTTGCTATCTCAATGGATATGCTTTCGAATAGATATTTTTAAAAAATATTTTATCCAGCTCTTCTAACTATTCTTCACGGGAGGTTTGGTCTGATACAATTTGTTTTGAAATGTCCTTGGATGATTTTAATTTATTCTACCTAGCTCAGAGAATTTTTAAAGGGAAGTCCTTAATAACACCCAGAGGATTTCTCAAATGTAAAATTCTGCCAACAAAAACTTTGAGAACGCACCAGAACATTAACAGAACACACTGATCTGGCTCTTGAGAAGTCCTGACATATTCAGTACCATTCCTGGCAGGGATACTGAGATGGACCATTCCAAAGGCTTTTCTTTGCCTTTGCTTTTTATCTCTACCAAACTATCACGGCAAAAACATTTATGCTCACAAACATCATTTTCTTCTTCCCAGTAACCTGTACCCTCTATCTGTAATTACTCTCAATGTTAGAAATTCAAATTCATGTATATACAACCTGAACTTTGAGCTTACAGAAAAGGCTCACAGAAGTAAAAATACATCTTTAAGAGGTCACAGAAAGGAAATTCTTCAGTTTGAAAGAAACTGTTTTTCAGCTAGCTTAGTCCCCTGTCCAGGGATTAAACGTGGGCCCCTGGCAGTGGGAGCTCGGAGTCCTAACCACTGGACTGCCAGGGAATTCTCAGAAATTGCTATTCTTGCATTTCCCTAAAGGAAGAGAGCTTTCTTCCATCCCTGTGCCTCTAAAATGCTATTCCTTCTTTTGAGAACCTTCTCCCTCTTCATTTTTCATTATATGCTCCACTTGAGATTTCCTTGGCCTCACTTTTAATCTGGGCCAGCTCTGCATAGACTCCACCCACTTTCATGCAAGTACACACGCTATGCTAACACTACACATCTCTTCCCTCCTGGCTACCCAGTGGATGCAGAGACCTCCAAAACCGTGGGGTGCACTGCACGGCACAAAGGGCAGGGGAGTTAACTCTCCTAACAGAAGGAAAGCAGGAGTCAGTGGGACAATTCCTGTCTTCTTTCCTCAAGACAGATTATTAAGTAATTGAAGACATCTTTAAAATATTTTCCCAGGCAGACTTTCCTGAAACACATTTTATGTGACTTTTTGGAGAACAGCCCCATAACATCAAGCTATCCTATTTGCACAGAGTGGCAGCTAGTCTATAAACACATCCTCACATTAACTCTCCTTCTTTCTCTGTATGTTAACTCAAACACATATTGTCTGGGTAGAATAAAATGACAATGACCAGTTTACGGAGTTAATAAAAGAGAAAAAACAGAACCAAAAATTAGACAATAGTGCTGTATTATTCAGAAGGGGTAAGAAAAGTGCTAAACTATTCAAAAGCTCTTGGACTGTGTAGAAGAGAATGACAACATTGTGTTAAACTTTAGGATGCATGATAAATTTTAAGGGTAACCACTAAAAAGAGAAAGCATAATTCCAAATATTTAGAAAGAAAAATATGGAATAGGAAAAAAGTTCAAAAATAACTCAGTTAATCCAAAAAGAAAGGAAAGGAGGGGGGAAGCAAGAAAGAAAAAAGCCAGAAACATAGAAAACATGGATCAAGTAGAAATTGGAATCAGTTTCAAATATATCAAGAATTACAATAAATATATGTGGACAAAAATTGACAGTTACAAGACAGAGATTATCAGAATTTTTTTAAAGTCCATCTGTATTTCTGAGTATTCCTAAAGCAAAAGAACTTAGAATGATTAAAAGTAAAAGGAATGAAAATGATATTCCAAGCAAATACTAAAAGAAAGCTAGTTTGGCCATGTTAATATCAGATAAAATATATTGAAGATAATGAGCATTAGAGGGATAGAAAGGGATAACTCTATAATGATTTAAGATTTAATTACCATAACACTTCCCTGTGGCTCAGCTGGTAAAGAACCTGTCTGACAATTCAGAAGACACAAGAGATGCAGGGTTTGATCCCTGGGCAAGGAGATCCCCTGGAGAAGGAAATGGCAATCCACTCCAGTATTCTTGCCTGCAAAATTCTATGGACAGAGTGGCCTGGAAGGCTACAGTCCATGGGGTTGCAAAGAGTTGGACATGGATGAGGATACACCATAACACAGTTCTAAAAATATAAGCATCTAATAAAATATGCTCAAGATAATATAGAGTATACTGTGATGACCTAGAGGGGTGGGATGGGGGTTGGGTGGGAGGGAAGCTGAAGAAGAAGGGAATATATGTATACATATAGCTGATTTACTTTTTCGTACTGCAGAAATTATCACAACATTGTAAAGCAATTCTACTCCAGTAAAAAAAGACATATAGATTGTAAGTGGATAAAAACTACAGGGATAAATGGACAAATATATCATCACTGCAGGAGATTTTTTTTAACATGTCTTTGTGTCTGATGATTCAAGCAGACCCCCCCCCCAGAAAAAAAGTATCAGCAAAGATGTATATCTGAATAACAAAATTAATAAGCTTATAGTAATGGACATATGTCAATTTTGCACCCAACAGTGAGACAGTACAAATTCTTCTCAAGCACATATGGAACATTTGCAAAATTAGGCCATGAGTTAAGCTATAAAGCAAATAACAAATTTCAAAGAAAAGTATTTCAAAACTATGTTCTAATCACAATGCAGATATTTTAGTATTTAAAATTTCTGTAGATTTTGAAATTGGAAACTATGCTTTTTAAATAACTCATGAGTCAAGGAAGAAACTATAATACAATTTTAAATATTTTACAACTTAATGAAAACAGTATATATTAAAACTTGTAGGATATGAAAATAGTGCTTCAAGGGAAATTTATTGCTTTAAATAATTTCTACAGAAGGAGGAAGAAGCTGAAAATTAATGAACTAAGTGTATAACTTAAGTAGAAAGCAAACAACAGAATAGACTCAAAGAAGGTGAATGGAATATGATAATTATAAGAGCAAAAGTAGGAACTAAAAAATAAAATAGGAAACTAAGTTATAGTAGAGAGGAGCAAAAAGGCCAAAAGTTGGTTCTTTGAAAAGACCAACAAAATAAACTTCTGCAATGGTTTATCTGTGAAAAACAGGAAAGAAGACATAGACAAATAGTTTATCAGTCAGTTTTCACTATAATATGCTGGGGTAACTAACAAAACCCGAAATCTCAGTGTTTATTTCTTGCTTGCTCTGTATAGCACATGTCTTCTGCATTCTCAGATCCCCAGGGGAGGACATGCCATTCTCACTGAAGAGGGAAATAAGCAAGAGAGCTAGTGGAAACACAGAGAGAATATTTTTTTAAGATTCTGGTCAGATATGAAGTCATTATGACCAAAGTGATTGTCAGTTGGGTTGGTATGCATACTCCTCCCAAAGGGGGCACTTCAAATCACATGGCAATAGGTAGAAATGTGTAGTCCTCCTACACAAAGGGGAACAAATATTTGAGGAACCATCTGTCCATCAAGATATGAATGGATAAAAGAGCCACAGAAAAAGAATGAAATACTTGCAGCAACACGGATGGACCTAGAGATCACCATAGTAAGTGAAGTAAATCAGACAGAGAATCTCATATGTGGAATCCAAAAAAATGGTACAAATGAACTTATTTACAAAACAGACATAGAAATAGACCCACAGCATAGAAAACAAACTTTTGCCAAAGAGAAAACGTAGGGAGAATAAAATAGGAGTTTAAGATTAACATATACACATTATTATATATAAAATAAACAACAGGACTTACTGTATACCACAGGGAACTACAGTCAAAATCTTGTAATAAACTATAGCGGAAAAGAATCTGAATACATACACATATATATGTATATCAGTTCAGTTCAGTCGCTCAGTCGTGTCTGACTCTTTGCGACCCCATGAATCGCAGCACGCCAGGCGTCCCTGTCCATCACCAACTCCCGGAGTTCCCTCAGACTCACGTCCATCGAGTCAGTGATGCCATCCAGCCATCTCATCCTCTGTCGTCCCCTTCTCCTCCTGCCCCCAATCCCTCCCAGCATCAGAGTCTTTTCCAATGAGTCAACTCTTTGCATGAGGTGGCCAAAGTACTGGAGTTTCAGCTTCAGCATCATTCCTTCCAAAGAAATCCCAGGGCTGATCTCCTTCAGAATGGACTGGTTGGATCTCCTTGCAGTCCAAGGGACTCTCAAGAGTCTTCTCCAACACCACAGTTCCAAAGCATCAATTCTTCGGCACTCAGCCTTCTTCACAGTCCAACTCTCACATCCATACATGACCATAGGAAAAACCATAGCCTTGACTAGACTGACCTTTCTTGGCAAAGTAATGTCTCTGCTTTTCAATATGCTATCTAGGTTGGTTGTAACTTTTCTTCCAAGGAGTAAGCATCTTTTAATTTCATGGCTGCAGTCACCATCTGCAGTGATTTTGGAGCCCAGAAAAATAAAGTCTGACACTGTTTCCACTGTTTCCCCATCTATTTCCCATGAAGTGATAGGACCGGATACCATGATCTTTGTTTTCTGAATGTTGAGTTTTAAGCCAACTTTTTCACTCTCCTCTTTCACCTTCATCAAGAGGCTTTTGAGTTCCTCTTCACTTTCTGCCATAAGGGTGGTGTCATCTGCATATCTGAGGTTACTGATATTTCTCCCAGCAATCTTGATTCCAGCTTGTGCTTCTTCCAGTCCAGCATTTCTCATGATGTACTCTGCATATAAGTTAAATAAGCAGGGTGACAATATACAGTCTTGACAAACTCCTTTTCCTCTTTGGAATCAGTCTGTTGTTCCATGTCCAGTTCTAACTGTTGCTTCCTGACCTGCATACAAATTTCTCAAGAGGCAGATCAGGTGGTCTGGTATTCCCATCTCTTTCAGAGTTTTCCACAGTTGATTGTGATGCACACAGTCAAAGGCTTTGGCATAGTCAATAAAGCAGAAATAGGTGTTTTTCTGGAACTCTCTTGCTTTTTCCATGATCCAGTGGATGTTGGCAATTTGATCTCTGGTTCCTCTGCCTTTTCTAAAACCAGCTTGAACATCAGGAAGTTCACGGTTCACATATTGCTGAAGCCTGGCTTGGAGAATTTTGAGCATTACTTTACTAGCGTGTGAGATGAGTGCAATTGTGCGGTAGTTTGAGCATTCTTTGGCATTGCCTTTCTTTGGGATTGGAATGAAAACTGACCTTTTCCAGTCCTGTGGCCACTGCTGAGTTTTCCAAATTTGCTGGCATATTGAGTGCAGCACTTTCACAGCATCATCTTTTAGGATTTGAAATAGCTCAACTGGAATTCCATCACCTCCACCTGCTTTGTTCGTAGTGATGCTTTCTAAGGCCCACTTGACTTCACATTCCAGGATATCTGGCTCTAGGTGAGTGATCACACCATCGTGATTATCTGGGTCGTGAAGATCTTTTTTATACAGTTCTTCTGTGTATTCTTGCCACCTCTTCTTAATACCTTCTGCTTCTGTTAGGTCCATACCATTTCTGTCCTTTATCGAGCCCATCTTTGCATGAAATGTTCCCTTGGTATCTGTAATTTTCTTGAAGAGATCTCTAGTCTTTCCCATTCTGTTGTTTTCCTCTATTTGCATTGATCGCTGAAGAAGGCTTTCTTATCTCTTTTTGCTATTCTTTGGAACTCTGCATTCAGATGCTTATGTCTTTCCTTTTCTCCTTATAAATATATATTTTGTGTGTGTATATATATATATGGCTTGTATATATACAAAATAAAAACCCAACAACTGGAAATTGCATAAATATTAGGCTGCCAGAGAATGAATAATGGGTACACCCACAGAATTGAATGACTTGTTATATAGCCGTGAGAATGAATGAAATGCAACTTCACTCAACAACAAGAATGAATCCTAGTGATATGGTCAACATTTGTGTTCTCCCCCAAATTCATAAGTTGGAATCCTAAGGCCCAACAGATGGTATTAGGAGGTGGGGCCTTTGGCTTAACTCATGAGAGTAGAGGCCTCATGCATGGAATTCAAAGTCTTATAAAGGAGACCCCACAGAGATCCCTAACTCCTTCTGCTATACAAGAACTCTGCCAATAGGAAAAGGGCCTTCCCTGGAACATGCTGGCACCCTGACTTTCAGCCTCTAGAGCTGTGAGAAATAAATTTCTGTTTATAAATCTTTGGTATTTATTATAGGAGCCTGAATGGACTAAGTAACTTAGGAATATGTTTGTTAAAATAAATGTCCAGAACAGTAGATCAAAGTTCAAAAACATCACACATACACAGACACACACACACAACTAATTTTAAAATATACTGTTTAATAATGTACATAAATGTGAAAAGAAATGAAAGCAATATAAAAGTTGTGTAAACACAAGTCAGGATGGAGGTTACTTCTTAGGGGAAAGCAGTGGTACAGTATGAGGCCCACTTAGAAGATTTAAATTACTGGTAATATTTCTTGTCTCGGGGTGGCAAAAAGGCCGAATTAAAGGTAACGTTCATTATAACATATTAAAAATACTTAATCTGAACTTTCTATCCAAGGACTACTGGTTTGGGGGCATTATTAACTTATCCAGTGTAGCTGAGATCCTTTTTTTTTTTTTTTTTTTAAGATGGTACCCACCTACCATCCAGGCCTTCCGGCCTAACTACGTTATGAATGACTGAGGAGTTTAATCAAGGCCAAGAGCAAAAATGCAGCATCCCAAACCCAAGTACCTATTCGCACCATGCCTACAGCAACACCATTAACAGAACAGTAAAAACCCATGGAAAGCAGCAACAAAATGCTAGCTTAACTAGGACGCAAACAAAAGAGAAAAATCACGTGGTGCTTCCTCCCACGCCCGGCGCGCCGGTGATGTCACCAATCCGCGACAGGGCCATTGATTTCAGACTGAAGGTAGAGAGGGCTACGTGGTGGGGGAGGGCGGGGGGAGGGTCCGGGCGGCAGTGACTGTCTCTGGTGTCGAGTTGTGTCCCGGAGAATTACAGGACCCGGTAAGAGGTTTTTCCCTTCCCCGCCATCACCTTCTGTGGCCTGAACGCCCGGCTCCCACCGCCGCTCCAGTGTCGGGCGCTACTGGAAGAGGGAGCGCAGGGGCGCCCGGGTGGGCTGAGGGTGGCCGCAGGGCCAGGTTGGGGAGGCGGGGGTCGCGGGCAGCGGCGGGGCTCGGCAGCCTCGCGGGGAGGTGATCGCCGGGGGCCAAGTGCTCGTGTGCGTGCTCCGGGTGTGGGCGGCAGAGACTGCGCACGGATGCTCTGGCGCTCGTGCCAGCCAGAGCCGAACAGCTGGGTACCAAAGGCCCTTGTTTTTCTCTCGCCAACTCCCTCGCCTGAGGGAGAGTGACAGTAGAGCGAGGCGCCTGGGACTCGTTCCGGTCCGCTCCTTTCTGCGTCTTCAGCTCTGACTGCATAGGCCCGCGCCTCATCCCTGGGATAACATCCGCCGCCCTTGGCGTGCCTTCCACAGGGAAGGCGTAGGCGTCCGCCGTGTAGAGCCCACTGCGGGGTCACGGACACTGCGCTCCGCCTCGCTCTGGCCTTGGTGCAGGAAGCCTAGTTGCGTCACCTCCCCTTCCTTCATCTGGCTTGATTCTTGGGCCCCGCTAGAGGGTAAGCCTGCCTCAGGTGTGACGTGTTGATGTCAGAGTTTGGGAAACTTGTCTTTCAAAAAGGCCTTAGTACCTGTCACCGGATACTCCACGCAGTGTCGGGGTGTCCCAGCCTGCGGTAAGGGAGGGAGCAGAGCCTAAGCTGCTAAGGGAGGAGGATGTGCACACAGAGGCCTGCACAGTGGCTGATGTTGAGAGGGAGGCCGGATCTCTAGAACAGGCCACTGGGAGGGAGAACGCAGGAGCAACAAATTGCCCAGCAAATGTGAGTGATGATGCCAGTTTCTTTCTTTACTAAAGAAAGCCTGTTCCCATCGTGTCAGAGATCCTGAAATATCTTTTCCATTATTTCATTATTTCATAGTTGGGTGTGCTTACTGTATGAGAGGAGGGAATAGAGTAGAAAGAGGGCATGAACTTTGGGAGTCAGGTCTGCTTTGCCAGCTGTATGACAGTGACTGAGTTATTTAACCTTTCTACTCCTACTTGATCTTATCTACAAATGAGGATTATTATATCTACCTTGCAGGGTTGTTGTCAGAATTTGAAGTGTCTAGCTATTATTAGTAAGATCCAAGCACCCATGACTTGAACTTGCTTCCTTGCTGAAGGTTTCCTGTTGGTACAGCTGCTTGAAAAGCAGGGGAACTTTTTGCTATTCTGAATATTTGCTATTCTGCCAGATAGGATAAAGCAGAGTTGGGATGGGGGTGGGGAGACTAGAAACCCACCATCTCTCTACAGTAGATCATCAAATTTTAGAACTGGAAAAAGATTAAGCCTCACTTTATTCTCTTAATAATGCTTAGTTGCTTCATTCGTGTCTGACTCTTTGCAGTACCATAGACTGCATCCCAACAGACTCCTCTGTCCATGGGATTTCCCAGGCAAGACTACCGGAGGGGGTTGCCATTTCCTTCTCCATCTCTTAATTGTAACTTCTCTTTATTGAGCACTTACTAGGTGTGTGACCCTGTAACCAGGCTCTTTACAGACACTAATTGATTTAATCCCTCCAGCAACCCAGTGCTATAATAAGTATAATTCCCATTTTACAGATGCAGAAGATGAGCTTAGCCAAGTTTCTGACACTAGTTAAAGGCAGAGTTGGAACTTGAACCCAGGCCTCGGGCTCTATGGGGTTTGGGTCTTGTTATTTCTCAGCATCACCAACTCAGTGGACATGAATTTGAGCAAACTCCCAGAGATAGTGAAGAACTGACGTGCTGCAGTCCATGGGGTCAAAAAGAGTTGGACACGACTTAGCAACTGAATAACATTTCTCAATGACTTGAGCCCAGGCAGTGTGAGCCTAGTGTAGTGGGGGAAGGGAGGCATAAGCAGAGTTTAGAGGGCCAGTATTTGCTCTAAGAATAACATCTCATTGTCCGGTGATAAATTATCTTGTATTTTACATCTTGCCCAGCGTTGTCCAGATGTGAACCAAGATTTGGCCTTTTCATGCAGAGAAAAAGGAAAGGCTCATGGGCACATGTGCTGGGATCATAGACACACAATAGATACTTGGAAAGAAGAAAACATCTCCAGATATTGTTACTTCAGCCAGGAGTAACATTGCTTAAGACAGTTTCCTTTAAGCTAGTTATTTTTATACTGTAACAGGGTGTAATGTGACCTTTCTTCTGATTTGAGGATTTAAAGATTTGAAGCTGTGATTCAGACCACGACTGGTATTATCTGTGACCAACTGATTTGGTCTGAGCTTTTGGGCTTTTGTAGTGATCTCTTGAGATACAGCAGTTTATTTTGCTCTAACATCTGTTAGACTTGGACCATAGTGAGTGCAGCTGCTTGAGTTAAGTTTCCTGGAGAACACTGGATGATCATTTGGTATCAGGGTTAGAGAATTCACAATATTAAGTTTGTCACAAAATTAAGTATTTGAGAAAGGTCTGTGATGGATGTGCATTCATGTGGGAATAGTAAATGGGTTTTAAACAGATGACATTCTTGGTGTTTTTGATCAGCTGTTCTGTGTTGTTTCTCAGTTTGAAGATGACTTTCAGCTGTATGGTGAGTTATTAGGAACTTGGAAGATTTGCATAATCCACCCATGTAGATTGTGACAAATAAACTCTCAGTTCCTCCACCCAGGAAGCTCTCATTGCTGCTTCTGTGCCCTCCCAGATGTCCTGAAGTCACCTATTTCATCACGTTTATCAGCCTTAATGGGAGAGATGCTTTTACATAATTTATCCTTCCTTTCCCTTTGTACCCCACCACCACCACACACAGAGTGAAGTTCTTTCCCCAGAAGGGTATATGCTAATCTAATTGTAAATAGCGGAAACCTAATGTAAGCAAAAAAGGATTGATTATTTAACTAGGCAGTCCAAAGGTGAACTTCAGGCATGGCTGGATCGTGAGACTGAAATGATGCCGTGAAGACTCTCTTCACCCTGCCTTTCTCTGCTTCTTTTTGTTTGTTGCCCTCATTCTTTTCTGCTGTTTTCTCTGTTCATATTGAAAAAGGTGACTTCTGGCAGCTCCAAGCCTATGACCTTAGAGCTCACTTCTAGCATTGTAAACTAGTCATGTAGACAAGGAGCAACGGATGCCATGATTAGGCAAGTCTGTGTCACAGGCCCACTTTTGAAGGCAGGAGTGAAACTTCTTCCACAACGGCATGGGATGGGAAGTGCAGAAGTAAGTACTAGGCAGGTGAAAACACCAATGATTGCTTCAAGTGTGTGTGCGTGCATAGGCATCTGTGCTGACATATGTGCTCATATCCCACTTCTCTGAGGCATTCCCAGAGTCTTTCAGCTAGAGTGAAGCCACCTGGTGTTGTTTGTCCATCGCACATTGTTATTTTGTTATGGCATCGATCGCGTTCTTTCTATCTTTTCCTTGCCTTTGCGTCTGTTGTTTGGGTTGTGTGTGTGTGCATGCACACACTCACACACACTGTTTTGGCTGATTGACTTCCTTGGGTTCAGGCCATGCTTCTCTTCCCAGACGCTTTCTTTGACCTCCATCAATTAGGAAGTCACATAAACCCCTGAGCACAACCCCATTGTGGATTTGATTTCTCTTTGATAACTGTCTATTTTCGGGTCAGTTCTCTGCTAGACTGAGAGCCCCTTGAAGACAGAGGCTGTGCGCTCTGTATTTCTTACTTAGCTAAGAAATTAGCTGCATTATTTTTCTTCTTAGCACTTAGAACTAATTGACATTGTATATTTGTTTGTTGCCTGTCTTCTCACTAAAACATCAGTTTCATGAAAATAATGAGGAAAGAAATTTTTGTTTTGTTTACCACTGTATCTCTAGGGTCTAGGATGGTGCCTGGCACATAGTATGTGCTTAATAAGTGTTTATTAGAGAATAACTGAAAATCTACTCACAGGGAGAAAATGATGCCACTGTGTTGATTAGGATTAATCAACATTATTAATCTGCATGATGGATACAGTTGTCACTGTAAATGTCTGTAAACACAGGTATGCAGGTGCCATCCCAGCAAGGCAGAACCTGTCTCCCCGTGTGCATGTGAACCAGCAGAGGTGAAGGGTCAAGCCCCAAGGAACAGCCACCTGGAAATTCCACCCTGTGAGATATTTCACCCCCTGAAACCCTCCTGAACTATGATGTTGTTCAGTTGCTAAGACCCGTCCGACTCTTTGAGACCACATGAACTGCAGCATGCCAGGCTTCCCTGTCCTTCATTGTCTCCTGGAATTTGCTCAAACTCATGTCCATTGAGTCAGTGATGCCATCCAACCATCTCATCTTCTATCGTCCCCTTCTCCTCCTGTTCTCAATCCTTTCCAGCATCAGTGTCTTTTCCAATCAGTTGGCTCTTCACACCAGGTGGCCAAAGTATTAGAGCCTCAGCTTCAGCATCAGTCCTTCCAATGAATATTCAGGGTTGATTTCCTTTAGGATTGACAGGTTTGATGTCCCTGCGGTCCAAGGGACTTTAAAGAGTCTTTTCATAGTCTAAACTATGATAGGTAGGATATTAAGGCTTTTTTCCATAGTTTGAGTCTTTCCCCGCCTGCCCCCCCCCCCACCCTTAGAGTATTTATCTTTAAAACATTTCCTTGAGCACTTACAATGAGCCAGGGAAGGTTTTAAGTCCCTTAACAATTCATTCTTTGACTGGAGTTTGGGGATCAAGGGTTGTGAAGTTTAAACCTTTTTTTTTTTTTAATACCCAAACATTCAAAAGAGGCTTAAAAAAAAAATTCCAAACTAGAAATTATAAACGAAATGAGACCCCTTTCCATCCAGCTTATCTCACCCTCCAGGGGTACAGCTACTACTAATAGCTTGGTGTGTATCTCCTCCCTTCCTTTTCTTGGACTTTTACATAAAATATACTCCATCTTCTTGTCATTGTTTGGCTTCTCACCCAGATGTTCTGCACGCCGATCTGCACCTTGCCTTCTCCATAGCCATCTCAAGGCGCTTCTGCTGTGCCCAGCGCTGCTCCCCAGGAACAGCACCCTGGCTTGGGGTGAGTGGCAGAGCCAAATGTGGGGGGACTTGCAGCACAGAGTGCAGTCTGGCCTTCAGCACAGCGGCTGCTCAGGTGTTGGTCTTCGGGCCTCTCCCAGGGAGGGCCCAAACCCACATCCATCTTCCTGGTGCCTCATCTTCAGGGAACCCTACTCATGCCACATCTAAGCCCCAACAGAAAAAGCAGAGCAGTGATACCCTCCTGTTCTAAAGAAGAAACAAAATTACACAAAAAAAGTAATTTTCTTACCATTAGAGGCTGGAGGTGAGAGGGCTGTTGTTTAACCCCACTCTCACCCCCAAATATCTGGGCCTCCCTTCTACCTAGCTGCAGTACCTTCTTGTCCTCATTTGCTTCCTTAAAAGTGAGTAAGACTGTGGCTGAATCATGTTGATGTATGACAGAATGATACATGCGCACTAATAAAACAGTTGCTGCTGCTGCTAAATCACTTCAGTCGTGTCCGACTCTGTGCGACCCCATAGACGGCAGCCCACCAGGCTCCCCCGCCCCTGGGATTCTCCAGGCAAGAACACTGGAGTGGGTTGCCATTTCCTTCTCCAAATAAAATAGTTATCCTCCAATTAAAAATAAATAATTATTTTTTTAAAGTGAGTACAAGTTTACACGCCAATCTGAGTTTACACTGCAATGCCTCTCCATTCCCTGTGCCCCTGACTAGCCCTGCCCTCTCCAGGACTGGGTATTTTAACTGAAAGAGGAAAATCTTGGCTAACTTGAAAAACAGTGTCTCATTTTAATTTGCACTTTTGGTTATGATTTAGTTTGAACTGTTTTTTGTTAACCATTTTTATTTCCATTTTAAAAATTCTGTTAATTTGTGATTTTGTCTATTTGCTTGTTGTCTCTAAATGATTTTGTTTATAAATTACACAAATTATCTAAAAAATGAGTATGTGCTGATTATAAAAAGCAAAAAACTCTTATGTGCTGTAAATACCCTTCCAGTTGGTTGGTTGCCATCAAATTTTGGCTTTATTATTAAATATACAAAACCTGATTTTCATTTTCCTGTAGACAAATTTTGTCCTTTTTGATTTCTTCCTTTGTACGCTTAAAAATATTTTTTCTTCATTCTGTGTCCTAAAGGTTTGCTTTTTGACATATGACTAAAAAGTAAATATTTGGTTTTATTTCAGATTTTAACAAGGTATTTGATGAAAATATTGTCCAGTGTTTTATTTTATTTTATTTTTTCTCTTTTGCTGTCTCGTACGCAGGGTTATTGTTACCATCTTTCTAAATTCCATATATATGCGTTAGTATACTGTATTGGTGTTTTTCTTTCTGGCTTACTTCACTCTGTATATAGGCTCCAATTATTCTTACTTAATGAAGAAAGCGCAATTTTCAACACTCTGTCCAGTGTTTTAAATAAAAGCAGTTTTAATTAAATAAAGGTCTATGTTTTGTTTTAAAGATACATTAGTGTGTATGTATCATATATTTTTCCTTTTTTAAATTTAGTAGAATATCAAAGCTTACTCCACAAAACTGACTTCAAATATATGTATAATTGTCATCATTTTAATGTTCTTAAATTAAGCATTTTATAAATTGCTGCCTGAGATGTTTATCTCTTGCTATTGATCTGGTTTAAAGAAGCATTCTTGTTTGGCTAACAGCTTCTCAGTGTAGTCAAAATGATGAATTTAGCCTCGTCCAATTCCCTCATCTCAAAACTTCCCTAAATCTCTTTTTGAGATATAATCATATACAATAAACATTTTATGAATATGATATGGTATTCACTGAATACCATTCAATAAATTTTGGCAAATACAGATACCCATTTAATTACCTCCAAATCAAGAAGATAAAGGATTTCCCTCACTGCAGACAGTTCCCTCATGCACCTTTCTAGTTACCAGTATACCCAGAGGCTACCACTGTTCTGATGTCTAGCATCATAGATCAGTTTTTGCCTCTCTAAAATGTCATGTAAATTGAACTATTCAGTATGTACTTTGTGTGTGGCTTCTTTTAGTGAGGTTCAACCACGTTGCATGTGTCACTATCTGCTTTATGCTTGCGTACTAGTTGTTTAATTCATTCATCAGTCTCTGGACTCTGGGGTTGTTTCCAGTTTGTGGCTATCAAGAATAAAGTTCTATGAACATTCTTTTTCTTCTTTTTTTATTGTGGTGAAAAAACACATAAAATTTACCAAATTAACCATTTTCAAGTGTATAGTTCAATGATATATGTATATTCACGTGGTGAAACCAATCTCCAGAACTTTTTCATTTTCTTTTCTTTTAATATATATTAATTGTTATATTTTTTGGCCATGCAGCATGCAGGATCTTAGTTCCCTGACCAGGCATTGATTCTAATAGGCTCCCTGCAGTGGAAGCACAGTCTTAACCACTGGACCGCCAGGGAAGTCCCAGAAGTTATTCATTTTCAAATCTAAAACTCTGCACCCATTAAACAACTCTCCCTCTTCCCTTCTCCCTGTTCCTGGTTCCATAAACATTCTTGTGTAAGTCTTTTTGTGACCATCTCTTTTCATTTTCCTTGAGTAAGTACCCAGAAGTATAGTGCCTGAGCCATAGGGTATTTGCATTATTTAGCCTTAGAAGAAACTGCAAAACAGTTTTGAAAGTGGTTGTACTGTTTCACATTCCTTCCCACCAACAGTGTATAAGAGTTCTAGTTTCTCCATATCCTCACCATTAGATATTATGAGGGATTTTAAAAATTTTTATTTAACAGAGAAGCCTGGTCTGCTACAGTTGCAAAGAGTCAGACACAATTTATCGACTCAGCAACAACAGACAAATAGCTATGATGTGGTATTTTGTGATTTTATCTCATCATATCTTAATCATTTATTTACATGGCTGTTTTCATCTAGACTGAGATTATTCCAGGCGAGGTTCATACAGTAGGTAGTTATCTTTTTCTTATTAACTTTTTCCCTCTTACTTTGATGCTTTATTATAAAAAACTTGAAAGTTGAAGAAGCTATTAAAATGAATAAAATGCCTGGTAATCCCACCTCTCAGACATCATTGTGAACATTCTGCTCTCTTTCACATGATGCTGTGTTGGTCAGCCCACAGATAGGGCAGTTCCAGGGAAGGTTGATACAGCAACTCAGCGTTGTCCCAGCCCTCTGCTCTGCCATCCTCAGGGCACCATTTATTCACAGCAAGGAATTTTTGTCACAGAAAGCCCCTGACAGACTTCCTTTTGTTTTGCTGGCCAGCGTTGTATCACATGTATCACTGGCAAGAGGAGTGGAACTGCCAAAACCGGGGTAGATTAGGCTAATCAGGGTCCGTCCTCTGACCCCAGGGAGGGAGCCTGGCCTTCTCCAAGGACTGTGGCCAGAACCAGGGGTCTGTCAGGAAGGAAGGCAGAGTTCCCAGGCAGGCACTCAGCCCTGTCTGCCACTTAGTCATGTTGTTTTTCAAAACCCTAACTGTTCTCTATTTAAATGTTATGTCTTTCCCCCTATAATGAACTAAACATCTTCCATGGCATTAACTCTTCATAAATACGACTTTTATATATTGTATAATTTATGACTGTACCACAGGCTACTTGACCACATCTCTAGTTTTGGACATTAAAGATGTTTTCAGTTTTTTGCTATTGTATGCAATTCTATAGCCAGCCTAAATTTCTGTGCTAGATTTCGAATTATCTTCCTCAAGATAGGTTTTTATGATTGCACTATTAGTTATACTTATTAATAATTATGTTGCAATATGATTACAATATTAATAATGATTGTTGATTATTGCATGGCGTTATTAATATATTTAAGACTTCTGACACACGTTGTCCGATTGCTTTGTTAAAAAAAAAAGAAGGCATCTTAATCTTACCACCATCTAGGAGGGTGCCTGTTTCTCCTCCTTTCCTTATTTTTTACTTTTCTCCTTTCTTTTTCTTTCAGTCATTAATGTGTATTCCTTTGGCAGATATTTGTGGAATATCTTTGACAGCCAAAGCACTGTACTGGGTCATGAGGGTGCAAGACTAGTACTGCTCAGGACAGACAGACAAAGATCATGCAGTTGTGTAACTGTAGCTACTGTTAAGTATTATGAAGGAAGCTTCCTAGGGTTCTAGATACTATAAGGTTCATATGCCTTCTGGCATAGGGACAGGACTGGAGGAGAAAAGAGTCTACAGCTTGGCTTTTTCAAGGCTGCAAGAGTGCTCTGTGGCTGTTGGGCAAACAGGATGGACGGTGCTTTTTGTGACATGAAAGGATAGGCTTGGCTGGAGAGTGGGAATCGCTGCCCTTGTTATAGACTTGGGCCTTTATGCCAGGGTAACAGATAGCCAAAAAAGGGTTAAAGAAGGGAGGTGATGGTGACCTAACCATCTTTGAGAACATTTTGGAGGGGGCCAGAGTGGATTCCTAGAATCTAAGATTAGATTGTGAAGGTAGCCATGGAGTCACCCCAGCTGGCACTGGTTTTTTTTTTTTTTTAATTGCTGATTTTATGAATGAAAATGTAAGTTGTATTATAAATGTGATTGAATATCTCCCCACGCATTTGCACTTCCTTTTTTGTGAATTGGCTTTTTGTCGACTGCAGCATTAGTGGGAACGGCATAGTGTAATGGTCAAGAGCACCCGCCCCAGAGCCAAAGTGCCTGAGGTTGAATCCTGGCTCTGCCAGTACTGACTTAGTTATCTTAAACAACTTTGGTCCACCTCAGCTTCCCCTGCTCTACCATGGGGACAGGAACAGTGCACCTCTCTTATAAGGCAGTTGTGAAAATTAAAGGGTAAACCACACGCTGGCACATATGAGCTCTCCATATGCACGTGCTGTCTTATTTCAGGTACATGGGCTTTATGTATACATAAATACGGATTAACTCTGTCTTTTGCATAGCTGTGATTCCCTGTTCATTTCCATTTTTTAATTTATATTACTTTTTAAAAACTTTTTACTGTGAACATTTTCAAACACCGTGTCACTATTTTGAAGTACAAAAATCTATCTGCAGTAAACAGATGTCAGTCTTCTCCTTTGTGATGTCTTCCATTCCTGTGAAACAGGTCAAGTCATACCCAAAGATTTTGTTTTTCAGTGTTTTTATTCAAAATGCTTTACAAATAATCCTTTAATCCGTTTGTAATTTATTTTGGTTTATTAATATCAGGCAAGGCTCTAAATCTATTCTTTACCTCCTCTGCACATTCATAGGGGGTTTGATTTAGGTTGTACCTGGCTGGCCTAGTGTTTTTCCCCGCTTTCTTTAGTTTAAGCCTAAAGAAGCTGATGATCTGAATAGATTTAAGGGATTAGAACTTGTAAACAGTGTGCCTGAAGAACTATGGACAGGGAAGTCCATAATATTGTACAGAAGGCAGCAAATAAAATCACCCCAAAGAAAAAGAAAAGCACGAAGGCAAAGTGGTTATCTGAGGAGACCTTACAAATAGCTAAAGAAAGAAGAGAGATGAAAAACAAGGGAAAAAGGGAAAGATATATCCCCAAAAACGCAGATTTCCAAAGAACGGCACAGAGAGACAAGGCCTTCATCGATGAACAGTGTATAAAACTAGAAGAAAACAACAGAAGGGGAAGACTAGAGATCTCTTCAGGAAAATAGGAGGTATCAAGGGAACATTTTGCCCAAAGATGGGCACAATAAAGGACGTAAATGGTAGAGACTTAGTAGAAGCTGAAGAGATTAAGAGGAGATGGAAAGAATACATGGAAGAACTGTATAAAAAAGATCCAGATGAACCCTATGACTATGATGGTGTGGTCAGCCACCCAGAGCCAGACATTAGGGAAGGTGAAGTCAAGTGGGCCTTAGGAAGCACTGCTGTTAATAAAGCTAGTGGATGTGATGAAATTCCAGTAAAACTATTCAAAACCCTAAAGGATGATGCCGTCAAGGTGTTGCATTCAATATGTTAGCAAATCTGGAAGACCCAGCAGTGGCCACAGGACTGGAAAGGTCAATCCTCTTCCCAGTTCCCAAGAAAGTAGTACTAAAGAATGTGTTCACCATTGGACAGTTGCACTCATCTCCCATGCTAGTAAGATCATGCTTAAAATCTTAGATGCTAGGCTTCAGCATTATGTGAACTAAGAACTTCCAGATGTCCAATCTGGATTCAGAAAAGGAAGAGGAACCAGAGATCAAATTGCCAACATTCACTGGATCATAGAGAAAGCCAGGGAATTCCAAAAAAACATCTACCTCTGTTTCATCAACTACACCAAAGCCTTTGACTGTGTGGATCGTAATAAACTATGGAAAGCTCTTAAAGAGATGGGAATACCAGACCATCCTACCTGTCTCCTGAGAAATCTGTATGTAGGTCAAGAAGCAACAGTTAGAACCCTGTATGAAACGAGTGGTTCAAGATTGAGAAAGGATACTACAGGGCTGTCTGCTGTCACCCTGTTTGTTTAATCTATACGCTGAGCACATCATGAGAAATGCGCTGGGTGCGTTATCTGGATGGAATCAAGGCAAGAGAAACATCAACAACCTCAGATATGCGGATGATACCACTCTAATGGCAGAAAGTGAAGAGGAACTAAAGAGCCTCTTGATCAGGGTGAAGGAGGAAAGTGAAAGAGCTGGTTTAAGACTAAATATTTAAAAAACATATAAGATCATGGCATCCGGCTCCATTACTTCATGACAAATAGAAGGGGAAAAGGTTGAAGTAGTGGCAGATTTCCTCTTCTTGGGCTGTAAAATCACTATGGATGGTGACTGCAGCCATGAAATTAAAAGACTCTTGCTCCTTGGCAGGAAATCTATGACAAACCTAGATAGTGTGTTGAAAAGCAGAGACATTACTCTGCCGACAAAGGTCCGTATAGTCAAAGCTATGGTCTTCCCAGTGGTCATGTATGGTTGTGAGAGCTGGACCATAAGGAAGGTGGAGCACTGAAGAATTAATGCTTTTAAACTGTGGTGTTGGAAGAGACTCTTGAGAGTCCCTTGGACAGCAAGGAGATCAAACCAGTCAGTCTTAAGGAAAATCAATCCTGAATACTCATTGAAAGGACTGATGCTGAAGCTGAAACTCTAGTATTTTGGTCATCTGATACGAACAGCTGACTCATTGGAAAAGTCCCTAATGCTGGGAAAGATTGAGGGCAGAAGGAGAAGAGGGCATCAGAGGATAAGATGGCTGGATGGCATCACTGATGCAATGGACATGAACTTGGGCAAACTTTGGGAGATGATAAGGGACAGAGAGGCCTGGCATGCTGCAGTCCATGGGGTCACAAAGCGTTGGACGTGACTGGGCGAATGAACAACAATAAAGGCTTTAAGTCAATGTTTTTTTTTTTTCCAAAATTTAACATTTTTATTTTGTGTTGGTGTATAGCTGATTAACAATGTTGTGATAGTTCCAGGTGAACAGTGAAGGGAATCAGCCGTACATATACATGTATCCACTGTGGCTCAGACAGTAAAGAATCTGCCTGCAATGCAGGAGACCTGGGTTAGGTCCCTGGGTTGGGAAGATCCCCGGAGAAGGAAATGGCAACCCACTCCAATATTCTTACCTGGAGAATCCCATGGGCAGAGGAGCCTGGCAGGCTACAGTCCATGGGGGTCACAAAGAGTCAGACACAACTGAGCGACTAAGCACAGCACATTCTCCCCCAAATCCACTTCCAGTCCAGTCTGGCATATAACCTTGAGTAGAGTTCCATGTGCTGTCTTTGTTGGTTATCCATTTTGAATATAGCAGCGTGTACATGACCGTCCCAAACTCCCTAACTATCCCTTTGCCCTGGCAACCGTAAATTCGTTTTCTAAGTCTGTGAGTCTCTTTTTGTTTTGTAAGTAAGTTCATTTGTATCATTTCTGTTTAGATTCCACATATAAGGGATGTCATATGATAGTTCTTCTTCTGTATCTGACTGACTTAACTCAGTATGACAATCTCTGGGTCCATCCATTTTGCTCAGGTGGCATTACTTCATTCTTTTCCTGGCTGAGTGATACTCCGTTGCATATGTGTACCCCATCTCCTTTATCCGTTCCTCTGTTGATGGACATTTAGGTTGCTTCCATATGGGTCTTGGCGCTTGTAAACAGTGCTTCAGTGAACATTGGGGTACATATATCAATGGCAACCTCACGCCAGTATTCTTGCCTGGAAAATCTCATGGACAGAAGAGCCTAGTGGGCTACCGTCCATGTGGTCGCCAAAGTCGGACACAGCTTAGCAACTAAACCACCACCACCATCCCTTTGGGTCATGTTTTTCTCCAGGTATATGTCCAAGAGTGGGATTACAGGGTCATATGGTAGCTCTATTTTTAGTTTTTTAAGGAACCTCCATACTGTACTCCGTAGTGGCTGTACCAAATTACATTCCCACCAACAGTATATGAGGGTTAAATAGATCTTTTTTTGTCCTAGAAAGCCTATCAACCAGCCAAGCTCCATATATAGACTAATTGATCTTCCCCTTGCTGCTGCTTTTGGCTCCTGTCATGCATTGGATCTGTACACACACTAGGGCCTATTAGGAAATGTGGTTCTGCTCTGTAGCTCCATTCTGGTATTATACTAGCACTGCTTTGATTTAATCAGTATGGCTGTCCTCTTTTTAACAAGTATTTTGGCTATCCTTGCTTGTTTTTTCTTGCACTTGAACTTTAATCATTTTGTCAGGCAACTACTCCTTACTGCCCCTAACCTCATTAGAATTTGCAGTTAAACTGCTGTTTGATTTGGCAGTCATAAACTGTTTAGCCATCACATTTGTAACTGATGTATCCTTCTGTTTAAGACAGTTATTCCTCAACAGAGTTTCGTACTTTTCCACACATTTTCATACATTAGGCTCTTCACATTTTTTAGAATTATTCCCATATTTCCCTTCTTAGTTTTAATTAAAAAAAATATTTTGTCTATTTATTTGGCTGCCTCGGATCTTAGTTGTGGCATGCAGGACCTTCCTTGTGTCATGTGGGGGCTTTGATTGCAGCAGACAGACTTACATTTTGGCGCGTGTTCAGTAGTTGGGACATGTGGGCTCCGTAGCTGCAGCACGTGGACTTAGCTGCTCCAAAGCAGATGGGATCCTAGTTCCCTGACCAGGCAATGAACCCACGTCCCCTGCATCGCAGGGCGGGTTCTTAACCACTGGACCACCAGGAAGTCTCTGTTTACCTTTTTTAAAATGTTTTATTTGCTGTTAAGAATATAGTGTTTTTCATATAAGGAAGTGTTGTGTTTTGTATATTTCTCTTACATCCAGCCATATTCCTTGGTGATCCAAAGAGTTTGATGGTGATCCAAAGAGTTTCAATCGTCTTGTATCAACTAGGATTATGATATCATCTGCAAATGTTTTTCTTTCTTTTTTTGTCAATTTATCTCTTCTGTTTTGTGTTACAGTATATGCTAGGATTTTCAGAATAATGTTAAATACCATATTTCTTTGATTTTAAGACCACTGAGCATAAGAACATGTTATCAATTTAATAATAGTTTTAGGGACTACTAGTTGCAATATCCCAATATATAATATCCATGCATATAATTCATGGGCTTCCCAGTGGTAAAGAATCTGCCTGGCAATGCAGGAGGCATGGGTTTGGTCCCTCAGTTGGGAAGATCCCCTGGAGAAGGAAAAAGCAACCCACTCCAGAACTCCTGCCTGGGAAATCTCATGGATAGAGGAGACTGGCAGGCTACAGTCCATGGGGTCACAAAAGAATCAGACATGACTTAGCAACTAAGCAACAACAATATGTAATTCACATCCCAAAGTCAGAAATGTCTGGAGTACATCTCAGAATGGAGGAAGTAAGATTATGGTGGTAATGGTGGCCCTCTTTATTTTTTGTTGTAGTGGGAATTCCTAATTATTCCATTTTAGATATGATATTGGCTGTTGGTTTATGATCAGTAGTCTTTGTTATATTATAGAAATAACCTTTCCTTCAAATAAAAGAAAATGTAACTGCTGGACAGAAATGAGAAGGCTGTGCTGTTTAACTAAAAAGTGGGAATCGTGACTGTGTGTGTGTTGTCTATGCCAGCTGGTCTCTTTCCACCTTTTCTGTGATAGCCCCCAAAATGCAGAAGTCTTGGCTGCACAACAAGGTCTGTGCTAGTCCTTCACCCAGAGCTCCCTGATTGGCACAACCTATGGAGGATGGTGTCTTTGTTTCCTGCAGCTATGATGACAAATGACCACAGATTTGGTGGCTTACAACCATAGACATCTATTCTCTCACAGTTCTGGAGGCTAGAAATCTGAAGTCAGTAGTGTTACTGGGTTGAAATGCAAGTTTTACAGGGCAGTGCTCTCTCTCGATGCTCTCGGGGGGAGTCAGTCCTTGCCTCTTCCAGCTTCTGGTATCTGGCTGCATTGCTTGGCTCGTGGCCACATCACTCCCATCTTCAAGGCCTGCATCTTCAAATCTCTTTCTGCCATGTCTTCACACACCTTCTCCACTGTATGCATAGATGGAAATTTTTTTTTCCTGAACTTGTCAATGCTGAAGGAAATGCTTTTAAAGACATATGTTAGGAATTTTTGTTCTCTCGCTAAGTCGTGTCCGACTCTTTGCGACCCCATGCACTTCAGCACGCCAGGCTTCCTTGTCCTTCACTGTCTCACTGAGTTTGCTCAACTCGTGTCCATTGAGTCAGTGATGTCATCCACCCATTCCATCCTCTGTCACCCCCTTCTTCTCTTGCCCTCAATCTAGCAAAGCCTTATTCCTTCCTTTTGGGAAGAAAATTGTGGTCACCTGGAAATGGCTCTAGGTCAATTCCCAGAAAGTCAATCCACTGAAATTCAGTTCCACAAAAGCCCTTCAACTTTGCCTCCTCCTACTGACCCCCAGTCTCCTCCTCAGTCTCAGCTTTCATCTACAGGGAGTGGGCAAGCTACATTTCCTTTAATACTGTTGTGAAGGCAGGATAAAAACTGGTCAATTAAGGCTAGATGCTTAAAGAAAAAAGTAAAGAAAGAAAGCAAAGGCTTTCTGCCCACTTCCCCTGGAAACACTGCAGAATTCAGGGGGTAGGGGGACAGGGGCTGCCCTCAGGCCTGCCTCCAACAGTATTGGACTTGGCCCCTCTGCTTCCTACAAGCCATGGAGATGAGGACATTGCCCTTGCTGGAAGCTGGGACTGAGCGCAGCCACTCATAGGCTAGGTCCTAGGGGAGAGAACGGAGAGAAGGCAAGAGTGAGAGGGAAGGTCCCCTCTTTGGACTTTGACTCAGTTCAGTTCAGTTCAGTCGCTCAGTTGTGTCCAACTCTTTGAGACCCCATGGACTGCAAGGACCCCATGCTTCCCTGTCCATCACCAACTCCCAGAGCTTGCTCAAACTCATGTCCATCGAGTCAGTGATGCCATCCAACCATCTCATCCTCTGTCG
Source organism: Bos javanicus (assembly GCF_032452875.1). Lineage (NCBI taxonomy): Eukaryota > Metazoa > Chordata > Mammalia > Artiodactyla > Bovidae > Bos > Bos javanicus. The sequence continues at coordinate 16,119,195 of NC_083870.1, forward strand.
TCCCCTTCTGCCACCTTCAGTCTTTCCCAGCATCAGGGTCTTTTCAAAAGTCAGTTCTTCTCATCAGGGAACCAGAGGATTGGAGTTTCAGCTTCAGCATCAGTCCTTCCAATGAATATTCAGGACTGATCTCCTTTAGAATGGACCGGTTGGATCTCCTTGCAGTCCAAGGGACTCTCAAGAGTCTTCTCCAACACCACAGTTCAAAAGCATCAATTCTTCAGCACTCAGCTTTCTTTATAGTCCAACTCTCACATCCATACATGACTACAGGAAAAACCATAGCTTTGACTAGACAGACCTTTGTTGGCAAAGTAACGTCTCTGCTTTTTAATATGCTGTCTAGGTTGGACATAGCTTTTCTTCCAAGGATCAAGTGTCTTTTAATTTCATGGCTACAGTCACCATCTGCAGTGATTTTGGAGCCCAGAAAAATAAAGTCAGCCACTGTTTCCACTGTTTCCCCATCTGGATGCCATGATCTTGGTTTTCTGAATGTTGAGTTTTAAGCCAACTTTTTCACTCTCCTCTTTCACTTTCATCAAGAGGTTCAGTTCTTCGCTTTCTGCCATAAGGGTGGTGTCATCTGCGTATCTGAGGTTATTGATATTTCTCCTGGCAGTCTTGATTCCAGCTGGTACTTCATCCAGCCCAATGTTTCTCATGATGTACTCTGCATATAAGTTAAATAAGCAGGGTAACAATGTATAGCCTTGATGTACTCCTTGCCTGATTTGGAACCAGTCTGTTGTTCCATGTCCAGTTCTAACTAGACTAACAGTCTAACTTTGACTCAGTGGAACCCAAATGTGGACCAGCTGAGCCTCTCTGGCCAGAGCCAAACTAGCTCAGTCAGGTCCTTCTTGCCAGACCAGCCTAGCACAGAAGACGTGGTTTCAGGGTGTCAGGACTTAGTGCATAAAACCACAAGCCGTGTAGTTATCTTGTGTGTGTGCAGTGTTTATGAGACTAATTGTACATTCACACTTTAAACTTACATGTAAAATACTCAGCGCAGGCACGTAAGCCATTACTATTCATGTTATTTGGGCATTAGTAGTAGTATATCTTTAAAATATAATGCTTACCACAATGCCTCTAGATAGTTGATAAATACTATTTTTCTTCATTTACTGGGTAACTTTGAGCAGGTAGAGGCCACTTCTGGAGACCTGTGTTTTTTCCGGGGGTACCTGAGGCGTCTCTTGCTTTCTTGTAACTTCAAAAGCCAGTCTAGTCAATACCCTTAATAGAATATACATCAGCGTAAAGACAGCTGGGGAGCACTGCTCAACCAGGTGGGCGGCTTCACTGTTCTGCCCACAGAAAGCCTTATAGGTTATCAAAGCAAGTCAGGTTATTATAGGAAGACCCTGGGAATTGTGAAAATTATGTTGATGTGGCAGTAGCTGTCTAGTAGAATAAAAAACCCAGTGATTAAATATTGAAACAACAAAAAAAGAAGGCAATAAATGTATGCCTAGCGACTCTATGAATTGCTTGTCACGTATTTCCTAGGAGTTAAGATAAGAACATGAGTTTATTTAGGTGCAGATCCTCTTCTAAAATAGTGTGCTAGTATTTAAAATAACTCAGTAATTCATTACTTTTTTGATAATGTGCTGCAAGTTCAGTCGCACACGTTCACAGGCAGTCCATTTTTGTTGCAGTATCTGCTGTATGAGCAAATATTGAAGGAGTTTGCAGATGTCTGCTTTACAGTAGGGAGATAGATGATCCAACTGGATATAGCCCATATGTGCAGAAAAGTCTGGTTATGGGAAATGACAGAGTAGAAAGACTGTTTTGTAAACACGCATCCCTGCACGCAGTAAGGGGCTTCCCAGGTGGCGCTAGTGGTAAAGAACCATCTAGCAGGAGATGCAAAAGACACGGGTTTGATCCCTGAGTCGGTAATATCCCCTGGAGGAGGGCATGCTAACCCACTCCAGTATTCTTGCCCGAAGATTCCCATGGACAGAGGAGCCTGATGGGCTATGGTCCATAGGGTTACAAAGAGTCAGACCCTACTGAAGCGTGCACACACGCAGGTAGTCAGGTTAAACAGAAAATCCACAACAAGCCAAATCAATCATTACAAAGTGAGATTAACAGTTATATATATAGTTCAAAAACAAGGGTAGCAGGGTCTAGAAACAGAAACCAGCCCAGTAGTCCAGATGATAACACGTCCTTCCCCATTATTGGGCAAGGCCAGGTCCCCAAAGGCGCACATGGAGCCAGAGCTTGTCAGTGTTATGTGGAAGCCAGATTTCTGAGGACACTGAATGGGGGGCTTTTGGAGTAATACCGAATTCTAGACAGGAACTCTTATCACTTAGGCAGTTGTTAGCAAGTAACCTTAGGTAGTATGTTCACAGGAAGTCCTGCATTGGGGGCTACTGCCAGGCAGCAGATAGTCGCAAGCTCCTGGGGAGGTAAGTAGCGCCTGTGTTAGGAGAGCTGCATATATGTGTCCTTGGAGCCTGGGTACACAGGGGAAACAGCAAGGGTAAGCACTGGTGAATCAGCAGTGGAGGCTTAGGGGGCTTTGACCATGTGTGGGCTTCACCGGTGGCTCAGATGGTGAAGAATCTGCCTGCAGTGCAGGGGAGCTGGATTTGATCCCTGGGTCAGGAAGATCCCCTGGAGAAGGGAATGTCAACCCACTCTAGCATTCTTGCCTGGAGAATTCCATGGACAGGAGCCTGGCGGGCTACAAAGAGTCAGACACGACTGAGCGACTAACACTTTCACACTTGACCATGTTTGCTCATCTCTGATTTTCTTGCAATCAACAAGAAAATTAACTGCAACTAAAGTGTTATTAATTAAGACTTTAGATTACTTTTAAAAGAACTTCATCCAACTCGCCAGGCCCCTACAACAGAACAGCACAAAGACTGCTGTCACCACCTCACGACCCTGTGGGAGCTGAAACAATCACTGAGGGCAAGGAGATGAAACATTTATGAATAAGACTATTTGCGGTTACCGAGCTGCTGAGATTAAGTGACCAGAGCAGTTGTTCTTTTAAGGCATACACCGACTCTGTTTAGGAAACCGATTTCGCCTTCCTGCTTCCCCCGTGCGTCCTGGGTTCGTTCGATTCAAAGCCGCGGAGGCAACAGCGATGCAGCTTCCCTGCACGGTAGCTGTGGTGGGTGCTTTTCTGGATCATTCCTGTGGAAGGGTGAGAGGCCTTGGGATTGCTTAGCTTGAAGGCAAGAAAGCAGAGATGAGACATAACTCATTTTACTTAAATGAAAAAGAGAAGACACTGGAATTGCTACAGGAAGAGTTTACTGTTGTTTTTAACCTTTTAAACTTGTAAAGTACAGCACATACATACAGAAAGGTGCACAAAGCATCAGCGTGTGCCTTCATGAATTATTGGAAAGCCACGTATGCAGCCACCACCCAAGTCAAGAACTAGAATATCAGTGGCACCGAGAACATTCCTTTCCAGTCAAAACCTCTCCTTCCTACCCTAGAGATAACCAGCATCCTGTCTTTGATGCAGAGTATACTACAGTTGTTTTGCCTGGCTTGGGACTTACAAGTGGAACCGTGTCATATGTATATGGCTTCTTTCACTAATTATCACGTTTAGATGACTAACCACCTTGTTGCATGTGGTTATGGTTCTTTCATTTTTGTTGCTGTATAATATTCTCTCATAGGCAGATGTCACCATTTATCCATTTTCCTTTTGAAGAACATTTGGGCGGTTTCAGGTTGGGAGCGAATATGAATAATGCAACTGCCAGCTTGCTATATGTGTGTCCTGGTCTAGGAGTGAAATTGCTGAATTGCGGGCTGTGTAGATTCACCCCTTTGCCAGGTTTCCTGTCTAACTAGGAGCTGTTCTGCACCCTTGCTCTCACATGCTCTCATCAGCTGGTTACAGTGCTTGTTTGATAATGGACAGTAACTCACTGAGGCTTTGCTTTGCATTTCCTTAATGTGATGAGATAGAGCACTGTCTCTTATGTGTACTGATATTTTTAATTTCCTCTTGTGACATTCGTGTGCCCCTGTTTTCCCCATTGTTTTTTCTACAGAGCAGTCTGTTATTCAGTCAACTAACCAGCCCCCTGAAGGCCACTATCAGGGACTGTGGGGAGTTCCCTGCCCCAGGAGAAGACTCTACAGCTCTAAAGGCAGATATATAGACAAGTAGCTCATAACACTGTGACGATCATGTGAAACATCAGTCCCCCCACCAGGCTGACTGTTGGCTGACGGGGCAGGACTCTTACTTGTCTCATGTCCTGAGTGCTTAACACAGTGTGTGGCGTGTGTTAGGTGTTTAGTGAAGTCTCTGTTAAATGAATGAAGAGGAGGCATTTTCAGAGGATGGTGAAAGTGCTCTAGTAGGGGTAAGTGTTGAGTAAGAGAGAAGCACAAAATCAGGAACCACTAATTGCACCCCCTCCCCCACCGAAAGTGGGGCAAAGCTTCCCTTGGAGACAATATTTGAAGCAGATCTTGAAAGACTTTCACCAGAAGCTGTGGCGGAAGTATATTTAAGACTAGACTAGATTGCACAAAGGCACTGACAGGGAAGGAGCACTACACTAGAAATGTGAGCTGGCCGGGGGCGGGGGCTCGCACCAGCTGGGGGAATGGAGTGAGAGGATGGCGAGAAAGGGCGTCAGCTGGAGACGGTGCTGTGAAGGCGCTGCCTTGTAAATCTCATAAGCATTGTCCGCTGAAAAAATGCACAACCTAAAAATTGAGAGTTGGCGTTTTATTCAGCGGACAAAACTGAGGACTTAAGCCCAGGACACAGCCTCTCAGATAACTCTGAGAGACTGCTCCAGAGATAAGGGAGGTGCCAGGATACATAGGAGTTATTTTAACAAAGACCAGGTAGTCAGAACATCAAGAAATTATTGTTAATTAAAGAAAACTGGATATAGCCTGTGTTTTCTCATCCTGAGTGTCCTCCAGGGGCACCATGACATGGTGGAGAGGGCTGCAGGGTTGGATGATTGGATGGTGGGCATTGTTTTTAGCCTGAGTTCCCTCAGGGCTCACTATGGGGATAGTAATGTGATGACTTGATAGCTGCAGCATCCTTTGCTTAACTGATTCAGCAGGCAATATTTTTCATTCACACAGTGGGGATAAAATTGAAATGAAATACAGAAAAAGAAAATTCTCACAGGTGAGCGGGGAAGAGAGCTGTTGAGCATTAGAACTATCTTTTCCTAGACATCTTGGACAAAATAGAGCAGTATATAAGCCTGATCATGAAATCAATGAACGAAAGTTACCTTTTTGAAAGCCCTCATGTAACATAATGGAGTGTAGGGTGGTAATGAAGAGTGACTTTCTGCACTCAGACCTGGATTTAGCAGCAGCATGGCCCTAGTGGAGCCTCCATTTCCACATCTGTAATTTGGGAATAATGCCCACCTTGCAGAGCTGTTGTGAAGATTAAGGAGATAAGGTGGGACTTCCCTGGCTGTCCAGTGGTTAAGACTCCCACTTCCACTGCAGGGGCTTGCCAAAAAAAAAAGATGAGGCATGTAAAGGACTTCACCCTTGCCTGGATGGATGCTGAAAGGTTGGCATGGTTTTGTGATGTAGATCCTTAAGTCAGTTGCTGGTATTATTATTATCTTGCTACTACATGCTGGCTGTTATGTGGTCATGTTGATGCAGCCAAGATCTTGGCTTTGTCTGCCCACTAAAGCCAAATAAAAAATACAGAGACAGAGTTTGGAGGAAATAGAAAGGTGGCTTTAATCCTCAGCCAGTGGAAGGGAGAGCAGAGTAGGCTTGTTCTTCAAGAACTGTGCCCCCCTCCCGGGAGGAATCTGGATTCCGCGGATGAGGCTCACAGTCAGGGGTCAGTGATGAGGAGCAAAGGTGTAAGGGTCTTGTATTCTTCCTCTTGCACTGTCATTGGCTGCTGTCTGGTAGCCCAGTTGTTGGGTCCACAGTCTTTCTTGACTTGTACTGTGGCCTCCTTTCTGTAATAATGCAAAAAAAAAAAAAAAGTGAAGAACTACAAGGAGTGGTCTGCAAAGAGTGCTAGAAAGGTGAGCACCAAGCACAGGATGTGATTAGCACAGAGTTAAAAGATAACAGATGCAGAAGGTAGCTCCTGCAAGGTCTGAGGCACAGGATTTAATTTACAAATCAGGTTAGTCTTGGTTATTGACTACAGATCAGAAACAGTTAAAAAAAGAAACTCAGGGCAAGGGAAAAAAGACCTTTTCCGTTTTTTTAACTGCAACAACATCAGTTAATATGCTCGAGTATGGGTAAATAGTTCAGTGAGGAGAGTTAGTCACTTGAAGAGCTTTGGGCCCCCCTTCCACTTTAGAGACACGTGGTCACCTTAGAGAGGATCTGGGAGTAAGAAAACAGAGCCCCAGACTCTTTTCTCCAGTGGTAGGTTTCGCAGGGGGGCTTTGTTCTCAGTTTGCTTTATCCCGTGTATTCCTGAGACAGCCATGAGGGATTTATGAGCTCAGTATTTTATAGCTGTTTTTCTAAAGAAAGCGTATCTTGCCCAGTTCTCATGCAAGGAAAGGATTAAACTTGTAATCGGAGCGAAACCAGACTTTCTCGGGCTCCTTTGCGCAAGCCCCGCCCCTCGGCCAAACTTTCCAAAGAGGGAGGTCCGTTTGAAGAAACGAAAGTGAAATTGAACCGGAGCCATTTCCCAGCCCTGCTCCCAGCTTGAAGCTCCCGGCTCCCTGCTCCCGGGGCTTGAGTCGACTCCGGAGGCGCCCCCTGCGTCTGGGAGGCCCACGGCCTGCCCTGGCAAAGGTCCAGCTGCGGAGGGTCGCGCTGCTGGCTGCGGGCGGGCACCGGAACATGCCTGGGGCGCGCCATGGACCCAAGACAGGTAAGCCCCTGGGGTCAGGGCCCAGAGCCGGCGCGCCTGCAACCTGCTGGCCTGGGCTCATCTTATCCTCCTTCCCGCCCCTCCCCCCTGCCCCCACGTCCCTGTTTTCCTGCTTGACATATGCTTATTGTGTGAGAGCTTGTGTTTTCTTGCCAAGCAAAATTGCTATTCTAGGAATTCAGAAATTTGTGTCATGCTTATTAACTCTGTGTTGGGAAGATGAGGAAGAGGATTTGTGAGGGAAATGCACCTCCTCCCCCAGAGAACCAAGGCCTGAGCCCAGGTCAAGACAGCCCCCCTCTGCTTTTCTGCTAGGACCCCATGGCGGCTCAGTCCTGCCTTTAGCCACCTACCCCCGCGCCCCCACCTTGGACAGCCTGCTTGACTTTGAGCGTCTCCTCCTTAACCTGTAAGAGAAAGTTTATAGTGGCTTGACTCATTATCTCTAAAACCTGGGAAACCCTAGTGTCTTTCAACGGGTGATTAAACAAACTGGGATACATCCATATACTGGAAAACTGCTCAGCCGCAAAGGGCAGGAAATACTGCTGTATGCAACAACATGGACAAATCTCAGATCCATGATGCTGAGCAAAAGAAGCTGGACTTAAAACACTGCATACGAGTCCATTTAGATGACATTCTGGAAGAAAACCTACAGGGACAGAAGGCAGACCAGTCGCCAACAGGAGCTGTGTGTGGAGAAAGAAGCTGTTTACAAAGTGCATAAAAAACGTTTTGGGGAAAGGGAAATGTTCTGTATCTTGATCTCAGTGGTAGTTAAGAGGGCTGTGTGTGCTTTGACTCTGTATGGTCAAAACTCAGAGTGCTAAGTCGCTTCAGTCGTGTCCAACTCTGTGCGACCCCATAGACAGCAGCCCACCAGGCTCCCCCGTCCCTGGGATTCTCCAGGCAAGAACACTGGAGTGGGTTGCCATTTCCTTCTCCAATGCATGAAAGTGAAAAATGAAAGTGAAGTCGCTCAGTCGTGTCCAACTCTTAGCGACCCCATGGACTGCAGCCTACCAGGCTCCTCCATCCATGGGATTCTCCAGGCAAGAGTGCTGGAGTGGGGTGCCATTGCCTTCTCCCAAAATTCAGAATTATACACCAAAATGGGTACATTTTACTGTATATAAATATACCTTAATTTTAAATACATGTAAAGTATGTGTACATGTGTGTATATGTGTGTGTGCGTGTACATACATGTATGTATACGTGTATTTTTTTTCCCTTCTTTAAAAGAATTAGGGACACTTGACTTGTGGGAAAAGCATTTTTTTATGCAAACCAATATATTACCCTGTGGAGCCCATGTAGTAAAGGTGGGGCTTCTCTCTTAACCTTAAATATGGGAGAATAGATTAAAGGGATACTTTGAAAGGCATAAGTGACTTGTCACATAGTTCATATATACATAGGCATGAAGTTGGGTGAAGGGGGATGTTGAAGGATTTAAGAATGATCACCGTGTGCGTTGGTTTCCTCCTTTCTTGCTCTCAGTCCCACTCAGTAACTCTCCACGGGGCTGTTCTCAAGTGATGGTTTGGCTTTTAGGAAATTTTAGGGGGTATAAAGGAAAAATTAATAATCTCCCTCTAATTTTTCTCTAAAATAACTTGTTAACAAATTTGTGTTTCCCTTCCTTGTCTCTTTTCTCTGTGTTCTTTCTATCATGCATACACATTCATGGTTTTTTTTCTCTTTTGTTTATGAAAAAAGGCATTATAGCATACATATTTGTCTGCAGCTTGCTTTCTTTGTTAATTTAACATTATATCATTCCTAAGTAGATAACACATTTTTTAGAAAACTGTGAGTACGGTTCCATAGCCTGAATGTGTCATGATTTGTTCTACTCTTTTTTAAATAGACATTCGAATATTTTACAAATTTTGGCCAAGAAGCAGCAGTTTAAATCTAGAAAGCATTGAGCTAGAAACTGACTTCAGCCACTTTGAAACAAAGTTCTTTCACCAAGGTCACTCAAAGAGCTAATCAGAAATCCCCTGAAGTCCCCATAATTGAGTCCTGTGAACCGAGCACTCACTGTACTCACAAATACCTCAGCCCTGGGGGGGTGTGCAGCAAGAGGAGCAAGAAAAGCAGTGATGAGGTGAAGAGTTGGGTAACCAGCGATGGCTTGTTCATGCAGATGTTGGCTCAGGATCAGCTTTGTGCCGGCTACTATAACTGAAGTGTAGTCCTTGTACCCCAGAGGCTTTCTCTCAAGTTGACTGCAGTCTCCCCCACGCACTACATGGAGACCATTGAGAGTAGAGACGTTAGTGTAATTTCTAGGGCACCCAATATTATTAATCACCTTTGAGATACGCTACAATCCGTATGTGACTGTATGTGCCATTAAGAAAATCAGATCAGATCAGTCGCTCAGTCATGTCCGACTCTTTGCGACCCCATGAATTGCAGCACGCTAGGTCTCCCTGTCCATCACCAACTCCCAGAGTTCACCCAGACTCACATCCAGTGAGTCAGTGATGCCATCCAGCCATCTCATCCTCTGTCGTCCCCTTCTCCTCCTGCCCCTAATCCCTCCCAGCATCAGAGTCTTTTCCAGTGAGTCAACTCTTCGCGTGAGGTGGCCAAAGTACTGGAGTTTCAGCTTTAGCATCATTCCTTCCAAAGAAATGCCAGGGCTAATCTCCTTCAGAATGGACTGGTTGGATCTCCTTGCAGTCCAAGGGACTCTCAAGAGTCTTCTCCAACACCACAGTTCAAAAGCATCAATTCTTCGGCACTCAGCCTTCTTCACAGTCCAACTCTCACATCCATACATGACCACTGGAAAAACCATAGCCTTGACTAGACGGACCTTTCTTGGCAAAGTAATGTCTGTGCTTTTGAATATGCTATCTAGGTTGGTCATAACTTTCCTTCCAAAGAGTAAGCGTCTTTTAATTTCATGGCTACAGTCACCATCTGCAGTGATTTTGGAGCCCAGAAAAATAAAGTCTGACACTGTTTCCCCATCTATTTCCCATGAAGTGATGGGACCAGATGCCATGATCTTCGTTTTCTGAATGTTGAGCTTTAAGCCAACTTTTTCACTCTCCACTTTCACTTTCATCAAGAGGCTTTTGAGTTCCTCTTCACTTTCTGCCATAAGGGTGGTGTCATCTGCATATCTGAGGTGATTGATATTTCTCCCAGCAATCTTGATTCCAGCTTGTGTTTCTTCCAGTCCAGCGTTTCTCATGATGTACTCTGCATATAAGTTAAATAAGCAGGGTGACAATATACAGCCTTGACAAACTCCTTTTCCTATTTGGAACCAGTCTGTTGTTGCATATCCAGTTCTAACTGTTGCTTCCTGACCTGCATACAGATTTCTCAAGAGGCAGATCAGGTGTTCTGGTATTCCCATCTCTTGAAGAATTTTCCACAGTTTATTGTGATGCACACAGTCAAAGGCTTTGGCATAGTCAGTAAAGCAGAAATAGATGTTTTTCTGGAACTCTCTTGCTTTTTCAATGATCCAGCGGATGTTGGCAATTTGATCTCTGGTTCCTCTGCCTTTTCTAAAACCAGCTTGAACATCAGGAAGTTCACGGTTCACATATTGCTGAAGCCTGGCTTGGAGAATTTTGAGCATTACTTTACTAGCGTGTGAGATGAGTGCAATTGTGCGGTAGTTTGAGCATTCTTTGGCATTGCCTTTCTTTGGGATTGGAATGAAAACTGACCTTTTCCAGTCCTGTGGCCACTGCTGAGTTTTCCAAATTTGCTGGCATATTGAGTGCAGCACTTTCACAGATTCATCTTTTAGGATTTGAAACAGCTCAGCTGGAATTCCATCACCTCCACTAGCTTTGTTCGTAGTGATGCTTTCTAAGGCCCTCTTGACTTCACATTCCAGGATGTCTGGCTCTAGGTCAGTGATCACACCATCGTGATTATCTGGGTCGTGAAGATCTTTTTGTACAGTTCTTCTGTGTATTCTTGCCATCTCTTCTTAATATCTTCTGCTTCTGTTAGGTCCATACCATTTCTGTCCTTTATCGAGCCCATCTTTGCATGAAATGTTCCTTTGATATCTCTGATTTTCTTGAAGAGATCCCTAGTCTTTCCCATTCTGTTGTTTTCCTCTATTTCTTTGCATTGATCGCTGAAGAAGGCTTTCTTATCTCTTCTTGCTATTCTTTGGAACTCTGCATTCAGATGTTTATATCTTTCCTTTTCTCCTTTGCTTTTCGCTTCTCTTCTTTTCACAGCTATTTGTAAGCCCTCTCCAGACAGCCATTTTGCTTTTTTGCATTTCTTTTCCATGGGAATGGTCTTGATCCCTGTCTCCTGTACAATGTCATGAACCTCATTCCATAGTTCATCAGGCACTCTATCTATCAGATCTAGGCCCTTACATCTATTTCTATAATCAGTAGCAAAAAAGAAAAACAATCAGTAGCTGAGATAAAAGATAAAGTACATGGTGTAAGAGATGCAGGGTGGGAGGAGTTCAAGGAGAGGAAACACTCACAGGCTGGGGTGTGCGGGAGTCAGGAGTCTCCTGAAGAAGGTGGCGTCTAGAGAGACGTGTAGGGAAAGGACCCAAGTTGTATCAGGTGGCAGGAGGGGGAGAAGCAGGGATGTTGCATTGGCATGTAGAGAGAGGGGAAATGAGAGGCGCAGTGGCAGCCCGTGCGAGAGATAATGAGGGGCTAGAACTGGGAAAAGATGCATAAGAGAAAAGAGAGGCTGTGGACAAGATAGGGCTTTGCAACTACTCATGAGATGCGGGGGACAAGGGACTAAGGTAGGCAGGCAGCAGGGATGGCTCAGGCTTCCAGCCTGAATAACCAAGAGGAGAGTGCTGCCATTAACAGTAATAAGAACAACAGGAGGAGGGGCTGAGAGAGGGAAGAGAATTAATTTGGTTCAGAATGTGTGTCATTTGAGGTAGTGGTCAAGAATCTAAGTGAACAGATCGTCTAAGCATTTGAAAATTCAAGTCTTAAGCTTCAGCACAGGTGGTAGCTGGAGATAACAGATTTGAACACTGTTTCTTAAAAAGACTGGTTAAGGTGAGGGGAGTGGGTGAAATCAACCTGGGGAAGGAAGAAGACAGCCGTAGACAAAACCTCGGGGACTGATTATATCTAAGGGGCGAAAGAAAGGATAGGGACAGACAGAAGGAAAAAGAAAGATGAGAGATCTTTGGTACTGTGTCACCAAGCTGTGGGAGGATTTTATAAAAAGAGAGCTCCATCCGCATTGAGTGGGCGTATGTTTGTTGTACTGAACTGACCACCAAACAGCCCTGGAAACAGAGATTCAAGAGGAGGAATTTATGTGGTCTTAAATACCAGCACCATTTGGAAGTTTTGGAACAGAAAAAGGGGAGAGCAGGCCTTGGGTGGAGAAGGGAACTGACCCTGAGATGCAGGCTGAACAAGGAGGTGTTTGCCTGACCCGCAGCTACAGGGGGCGGGAGTGGACATCACATGAGCAGCAGGTCCCACAAGGGGAGGGAGTGGATATCGTAGAAACACAGGGAAGTTGCCATTGGAGATGAGCAGGAGTCAGCAAACTGCAACCCACAGCCAACTGCAGGCCTCCCCTGGCTTTGTAAAGGAAGTGCTACAGATGACCGTCCTACCGCCCCTTAACAGAAAAAGTTTGCTGACCCTGGAAAAGAGTTTCAGGGTTGCAGGTTTGGTGGTCAAGTAACAGTGAGATTGAATCAGGAGCCACTCGTGTGGCTGAAAGGCGGAGGTGGCAGCTGCTGGAGAGGCACTGAGGAACTGTGCAGCCCACGTACTGTGAGCATGACCAGTGAGAGCGCTGAGCTCCCCTCACCGTGGCCGGGGGCAGGGGTGGGGGAAGAGAAAGCTGAAGTTATTGAAGAGAGGGACGCAGCTGCCTGCGGGTCCCTGTGGCCTTGCGGAGGATCAGACAAGGAGGATGTGAGCATGAGGAAACAGAAGGTTTCCTAGATGTGCAGCCCTGGGGACAGGCAGCCAGGTGTTTACTGACACCCCAACTCTGGATCCCAAAAGCCCCTCCCGCGAGTAGTCCTGCTCTGTGGGTAGCATTGCGGTGAGTAGTATCGCTGGTCTGTGGGTGGGGACAGTCATAGTGCTCGCTGTTCTGGTAAACGAGTGGCATTCTGAGAGAAGATGGAGTATCTGGTGGCCTACAGAACCGGCTTCTGAAGATGCGCCACGGAAGCAGCTATTGGGAAGTAGCTAAGGGGGTGTGGAATAGACACCACCAGCTCCACACATCCAGGTGGGCTTAGTGGTTTGAGTAGGAGTGCCCGGTGTGCCTTCTGAGCCTGGGCTCCATACTGAAGGATGAGGACAGTGTACCTGTTTTCTAAGAAAAACTGTCCAGTTCCCCTAAAATCAAATTCTGGTTCTCCCAGGATGGCAGTGCAGTTAGACGATTCTCCGAGGTCCTGCCGCCCTTCCCCAGGTGAGGAGACTTCCTCTGCTACAGCCTGGAGGATGGGGCTCCAGTTCACCCAGTCCACTTGCTGGTTTCTTCACACGCAGATGATAGATTGCAGAGAAGGGGGCTGGGTGGTGGGCCATCTCACGGTCTCCTAACTCCCTTGGCACTCGTAGGTTATTCTGTGTTCGTTTGTTTTTAAAGTAAAACGTATTTGTTTTCTTGATTGTAAAAGGATTTTTTTTTTTTTTGGATGAGTGAAAACATACATTCTCAACTCCCTAAACTCTTGAAGGGAAGACAATGCACTAGGTTGCTGGAGAGGCTGTGCTGAAGTCTCAGCACCGCCACATGCTCCTGGGAGCTCTGTGCATCTCACTGTCTGCTCCTCCATCTCTTCCCTCTGTTGGGTCCACAGGTGGTACCTGTGAGGTGTGCAGGCCACCCTGGCTGGGTCCCAAGTCCACGTCTCACTCAGCTTCTTAGCTTAAGAATCAGATACAGCCCCCACCCCACCCCAGGAAGGCAGAAGGGACAGATTCCCTGCCGCAGTCCTAAGTCACTCTCTTCTCCATGTTCTTGTTCTACAGGGGTATTCCCTCAACAGATACCAAGCCCGCCCAGCCCAAGGCTATGAGCACAGCAGGCACAGACACCAGCAGCCAGAGCGGGGACCTTGTCGTGACAGTTTCCAGCTCCAGCAAATAGAGTTTCTCAAGGGGCAGCTCCCAGAAGTGCCCCTATTTGGAAAGCAGCCACCATCACTGCCACCGTTCCTCCCTGGACTCTGGCCGAGGTTTCCAGGACCACCTGCCAGAGGTGGGCCCCTCCAGATCCGAGGTGTCCCCAGGGGCGTGCCTCTCAGAAGTCAGGTACTCCCAAGACGGTTCCAGCGTCCTTTCCCACGTGGCCACATTCGGCCATGGAGAGGTGTTGATAGGCTCTCCTCACATTTCCAGGGACTGACCATCAGCCAGGATCAGGAACAAAGGACCCTAGAGCTCTTGGATGAGCTTGGGGACGGAAAGGCCACCACAGCGCGTGATCTGGCCCGGAAGCTCCAAGCCCCAAAGAAGGACATCAACCGAGTCCTGTACTCTCTGGCAGAGAAGGGTAAGCTACACCAAGAGGCAGGATCTCCCCCTTTGTGGAGAGCCACAGTCCCAGTTCAGGCTCAGAACCAGCCTAGCCAAGAAACGAGAGCAGAGAGTCAAACCCCAGGAGCTCCAAGCCCAGACTCCAGTGTGGAAACTGAAGGCAGAAGCACCCCGTGTGGCTTGGAAGAGCCCCCCGAGCCTCTCGACATGGCTGAGATCAAGGAGAAGATCTGTGACCACCTGTTCAACGTGTCCAGCTCCTCTGCCCTGAACTTGGCTAAGAACATTGGCCTCACTAAGGCCCGGGATGTGAATGCTGTGCTGATTGACTTGGAAAGGCAGGGAGATGTCTACAGGCAGGGGACCACCCCTCCCATATGGTATTTGACTGACAAGAAGCGAGAGAGGATACAGATCAAGAGAAACAAGGACAGTGTTCCTGAAACCACTCAAGCTGCTGCTGTCCTGGAGACCGGAAAAACCACAGAGGGCCCCACCTGCAACTCACCTGCGTCAGACGCCTCCAACAGCACGGTCACCCCAGGAAAGGTAGAAAATGGGCAGGAACCCGTCGTCAAGTTAAAACTCAAGCAAGAGGCCACAGCAGAACCAGTAAAACTGAAACCACCTGTTTATGACAACGGCCCCTCCAAAACAGGGTATGTTGACTTTGAAAACGGCCAGTGGGCCACAGATGACATCCCCGATGACTTGAATAGTATCCACGCCGCACCAGGTGAGTTCCGCGCCATCATGGAGATGCCCTCCTTCTACAGTCATGGCTTGCCACGGTGTTCACCCTACAAGAAACTGACAGAGTGCCAGCTGAAGAACCCCATCAGCGGCCTGTTAGAGTATGCCCAGTTCGCTAGTCAGACCTGTGAGTTCAACATGATAGAGCAGAGCGGACCACCCCATGAACCTCGGTAAGAGACCACCCAGGAATTGTGCCTAAGGTTGGGGTCAGGCGCTCTTGCTCCTGACACACCCTCAGCCGACTCGTGAGCAGTGCCGGTTGATGGCCCCTGTCTTTTCCCTCTTCTTTCTACCTGTGGGCTGCGTCATCCTTGTCTGGCCCTTCCTCTACCTCTTGAGCAGGGAACATAGACCTCGGCCCAGCCAGAGTCTTGGCTGAGCAAGGGGGAGGTTGGCACTCCTGGTAAAATGAAGCTTCTTTGGAGATGATTAGCTTCCATGCAGCAGTGTCATGCCTGCCTCCTAAGGCTAGAGGTGATGAAGGCTTGATGCCTCTCCCGCCCGCTTCCGTGTGCCATCCTCCTCCACTCCTCCCCTAACCCCCACCAGCTGAGCTCCCCACAGGATGCATGAACAGCTGGCTGCACACCGGAGTAAGGGTGGGTTGTGCTGCTAAGTAGCAGTGAGTTCAAACCACCCCACCCCTCCTGCCTCCCGCTCAGCTCCCGTAGGGAAGGGATGCACGTGTAGGGTGTGCGAGGCTGCCTGCCTCTTGAAGGTGGTGGTTCTAATTTTACAAGCTGCCTCCGCACAGATGGGTGGGCTAGCACTTGCTGCTGCTCCTAAGCTGTGAAGTCAGAAATTACCTCACTCAGACAGCTAGCCTGGCCCGGCACCATAGGCACTTCCAAGCCAGCAGACAGATAGAGGAAGACAGGTGGGCCCAGGAGGAGCCGCTGCAGGGCCTAGCAGAGATCAAAGGCCACTAAAGCTGAGTGGCCACCCACCGCAACTAGAGAGCACGCCAGCAGAGAGGCCCACTCACCTTTACATTAGCTGTAGGCCGCTGTCTGATGAGGGTAACGACTCCCAGCGGCGACCCTGCCTCCTTATCTGACCGTCTTAATGACACTGAGATGACATTGCAGGGGAGCTGTGAGGAAGAGAGGGTGCATCCAGAGCTGGCAGGGTCAGGACGGGTGTGCTTCTGTCTGGGGTAGAGCTAGGATGGCCGTCCTTCCTTCTCCCTTCGTCCCTCTCTCGAGTTGGGGCACAGCAGTGGGTTTTGTGGTTAACCTTTCTTTGGACTCCAGCTGTAAGAAACATTGATGCCATGTTCAAATATTTCAGAAGACCCAGGAAATAAGAAATTTGACCTACTTTTCTAAATGAAATCCCAGATTGAGCAAAGAGCTGAACCAATTTGAAAGCTTGAACAAAAGCGGACTAAGCTAAGTCCAGGGGCCTAGAACAAATGCTTTTTGGTTCTCTGCATAACAAGGAGATATGCCTTTCATCTCAGGCGGCAGACAAACAGAGCTGTAGGATGACTCAAAAGAAACCATGAGAGTGGTGTATCTCTGAGGGTAGGTTGGGGACAAAAACAGGTTCCCCAGAGAGGCAGACATCTGATCCCGTAGGTGTCTGGAGAGTGTGAGACTGTGCTGTGAGCAGCCTTGGCTTTCTTTAGGAACACCCTTGAGGTGGCCGAGTCTACCACCATTGCTTTAGGGTAAAGGCTCTTTGGTTGCTAACAAGACTATAATGGTGATTTTAGCTCATCATTTTTTGTACAGATTTGATCTTAATTCATTGCTAAAGGATAGTGGGCTTCCCTTGAGCTAGTTTCTTATCACCTGTGGCTACGTTTGCTCTAATGAGCTTGGAGAGAGAGAGTCACTGGCTGCTTTGTTTCCAAAAAGTTAGGAATAGGCTGTACCTGCAAAGGGACAGGAGTCCCTTGCTCTGCCCTCCATCTCCTTCACAAGTCAACAAACCCCTTAGCGTAGCAGGAAATTCCAGGGTGAAGATCTCTTTGGAGAGGGCAGAAGGGATGGCCTAGACTAGTGTTCACACATCTAATCACTTTCCATCAAGATTTAAATTCCAAGTTGTCATCAATGGCCGAGAGTTTCCCCCAGCTGAAGCTGGCAGCAAGAAAGTGGCCAAGCAGGATGCAGCCATGAAAGCCATGACAATTCTGCTTGAGGAAGCTAAAGCCAAGGACAGTGGAAGATCAGAAGAATCATACCACTATTCCTCAGAGAAGGAATCAGAGAAGGTAGGTGTCCTGTCCTCTGGGAGGACATCCATTCACTCTCCACATCTGTGAAGTCCTAGACCATCATCTAAGCCTCTTGAAACAATCTCGGCCTGCCCAACCCATTCTCTGTCTCAGAGTCAGCTTCCCGCTGTCCCCTCTCCCCCGCCTCCCCAACCCACCTTTCCTCTTTTCATACCCAGCTCTCCTTCTGGTGCCCCCTCCCAACCTAACTGGAATTGCAGAATTTCAGAGTTGAAAGAGGCATTAAAATTTATTGAATCCGATCTCCTCTCTTGGCAGATACAAAATGAAACCAAGAACATTTAAGTAACTGATCTGCAAGGCCTAGAAAATCCCCGCAGCCCTCTTCCTTTAGAAAGCCAGCCCCAAACATGCAGTTGACCGAAAGAAGTTCTCCCATCCCCATTCCCTCTGCTGTGACAGAACAGCCAATGTTTTCTCAGTCTGTTTTTGTTCTTGTTTTGTTTTTGTTTTTGTCTCATTTTCTCCACAGACCGCAGAGTCCCAGACTGCCACCCCTTCAGCAACATCCTTCCTTTCTGGGAAGAACCCCGTCACTACATTGCTTGAGTGTGTGCACAAGTTGGGGAGCTCCTGTGAATTCCGTCTCCTATCCAGAGAAGGCCCTGCCCATGACCCCAAGTACATCTCTTGTATCATGTATCTCTGCTGAGGTTTTCTCAAAAAAGAGAGAGATACATTTTCTTCCTTGCCTCCTCGAGATGGCAGATTATTTCACTGAGCAGTCACTCCTGTTTTCAGTATGGAAAATGCGGGGCCTTGAGAGTATGGTTGCTGCTTGTGGAGCAGAGAATCTGGGGTTAGGAGTTCACAGGGCAAATTAGGGACCGAGCAGGAGGGAGACACGTGGCTTGAAGGTTACTGGTGGTGGGACTGAGAGGTGCGAGACCTAGGTCTACCTGAGATGCTCTCTGCTCTGAGGCTCTGCAGACTTACATGTTCGAGAGAAGGGTTCCTGGAGGAGATGAAATTAGGTTGATGCTTAAAAATGTTGAATAGGGGTCAGCTGGGTTGCGAGAGACTGGGGGCAGTAGGAGGGTGAAAGGCACCGGCTCTTCAAGGCAGAAGTGACTGCGTGAGCCAAGGCACAGAGGCGATGTGTGCAAGTCGTAAAGGATGACAACCTGACAAAGGCTAGGTAAAGCTCTTCTATCAAAACCAGTTTAATCCTCTCCTTTCATCTCCTGTCAGGTTCCAGTACTGTGTTGCAATGGGAACCCATACTTTCCCCACTGCCAGCGCCCCAAGCAAGAAGGCAGCAAAGCAGATGGCTGCAGAGGAAGCCATGAAGGCCCTGCAAGGGGAGGCGACCAGCTCGACGTCTTCTGAAGACCAGGTGGGGCCATTTTCTACTCACAAGATACAGGTCGTTTTTAGCGTAGGATGGCCCATAAGCCCCTCAGAGTTTCCACTGAGTGTTTATGGCTCCTCTCTGGCTGATTCTCCTTCAGCCAGGAAGTACGAACACGGAAGCATTCGATAACTTGGAATCAGTGATGCCCAACAAGGTCAGGAGGATCAGTGAGCTCGTGCGATACCTGAACACCAACCCAGTGGGCGGCCTGTTGGAGTACGCCCGCTCCCACGGCTTTGCTGCTGAGTTCAAGTTGGTTGACCAGTCCGGACCTCCTCACGAGCCCAAGTGAGTGTTCCAGTCCTGGCTACAGCCTTGTGTCACGGGATGGGACAGCCTGTAACCCAGGAAAAGGAAGGATGTGTATTAGCTGTGAATGACAGGCGGGGCATGTTGCGAGAGCCCTGTCCCCAGGGCCTCTGAGAAGGCACTAGATCAGCCATCTTGAGAAGATACCCACTCTTCCAGTAAGTGTGAGCCTTTTAAAATTTTTTAAACAAGTTTTAATTTTTAAAGGGATATATATACCCATAGAAAATCTTTTAAGTTGATTGAAAAGATGTGCAATGAAAAGGTCTCATTTCTGGTTTAGACTTCGTTTCCTTCCCCAGACTCATACACTATTACCAGTTTCTTGAGTCCATGCACATATTAGCCTGTTTTTCTTTCTCTGTTTTTTAAAATAAGTATATATCATCTTCTGTTCTACTTCACCGTGTGCCTCAGAGGTCATTACAAATAAGTGTGTATAGACCCACCACATAAATGCTCCATTGAATAGATTTACAGTTTTTAAATTGTTTTACTGAACAAGAGATATGAAAGGCCCTCTTAAAACAGACACTCAACTACCTACCTCATAGTTTAAGAAGGAGAATGTTATTACTGTTTGAAGCCCCTCCTTGCCTAATTTATCTAGCCAACTTCCAGTGATATTCAGGTTGGTTTGGGTCTTACTCTTAAAAGCACTCTTGCAGTGAACATCCTGCTCTGCGTGTCTTTGTCTACATGTAGAAACTTGTCTCTGGTATAAATGTTCAGGAGTGGAAGTTCTGGGCAATCAGTCTTATACATTGTTAAGTCTTTTAAATAGGTAATAGATTATGCAAAATAAAAAATATTATTCAAAAATAAAAATATAAAAAACTTCTCACTTTTTCTTCTCACTTTCAACCAGTTCTTACCTATACATACACACACACACACACCCCAACATGTAATAACTTTGCACTATTATATATCCTTCCAGAGTGTCCATATAAATACAAGCAGCTATATTCCCTTTCATTACACAGAAATGCATATTTGCATTAATTTCTGGCTTGCTTTTTACATACAGAATTAGTATCTTAGACAATTTTTCATATCACTTTGTGTTCTTTGTGTATAGCTGCAAAGTATAGTGTTTCAGTGTACGGATTTATCATGGTTTATTTAACCAGCCTCAGTTAATGAATGCTTGGATTGTTTCCAAACTTGGTATTATAACAAGGCTACAATGAATAACATATGTGCCTTTTAAGTTTTGGTAAATTTTGCCAAATTTTCCTCCAATGAAATTATACCAGTCTATGCTTCCACCAACGATATATAAAGAATGTCTCTTCTTCTACCTCATAAGCATTCTAAAAGGTGAAAAATGGTATCTGTATACAGTGCAAAGCCTAGTCCACACCAGGATATTTATTATTACTATTTACCACATTAATAGGTCAAAGGAGAAACACCACATGGTCATCTCCTGAGGTTCCGAAGAGACATATAGTACAATTTAGCATCCATTCAGATTAAGAAAGCAGAAATTATTGAATACATCCTTTGCATGGTAAAAAACATGTCTGAAGTCAAAAGCCAGCAGCTTAATGTTAAACCCAGAACTGTTCCCATTAAAGTCAGGGAGAAGGTGTGGCTGCCAGGGTCATCAGTATTTAATATCATTCCGGAATTCCTAGCTAATGCAAGCAGTTTAGAGAAAGAAGCAAGTGTAAAGAGAGGAAAGGGGAGGTAAAGTTACCACTGTTTGTAGATGATTGGATAGTACGCCTGGAATATTTGTGAGAAAACTGAAGAAATACCGAGACGAAGCAGAATTTAGGAGAGCAGGGGGCTACAAAATGATGTGTAAGAGTCAAGAACTTTTCTTGTATATAGTAATAAGCAGTTAGAAAATGCGTAGAAAATATCCTATTTGCGACTTTAGCTAAAAAGATAAGTGACTCAGGCACATTCCTACTAGGGAATATGTGGGTTCCATGTTAGATAAAATGCCAAAAACCTGGGGACCATCTCCCCTATCCAATTCACCTCCTTCAGCCAAACTGTCCTTGAAGAGAGGGAAAAAAGGAGGTGTTAGTTGCTCAGTTGTGTCCGACTCTTTGCAGCCATGGACTATAGCCTGCCATGCTCCTCTGTACATAGAATTCTCCAGGCAAGAATACTGAAGTGGGTAGCCATTCCCTTCTCCGGGGGATTTTCCCAACCCAGTGATCGAACCTGGGTCTCCCACATTGCAGGCAGATTCTTTCATTTCTGAGCCGCCAGGGAAGCTCTGTTTATTGTAACCTACAATTTCTACCCCATATCCCTTCCTCCTATTTCTGCCTCCAGTGTCAACACTCTCTCAGCCAAGCCATTGTCTTCTCTCACCTAAACCAGGAAATAGTCTCCTGGTCTCTCTACGTTTATTTATTCATTCAACAGATATCTATACAGGACATTGTATCTGTTAGAACGGGAGTCAGATATCAATAATCATATAAAGAAATGTAAGATCTTGTATTTGATAGATTATAAAGAGCTCACATTGCATGATGTGATGAGAACCTACATGGCATGACTTGGCTCAGTACAGAGAGAGGAGAGGGCTTCCCTGAGAAGTGATGCGTAAGCTGAGACCTTAATACCCCCAGGTCTGCAGAGCTAGTAAGGGCTGCCGGAAGGCCAGTGTGGGTGCAGCAGAGAGCACAGGGGCAGCCTGATGCCAGATGAGACTGAAGGGAACCTTATGAGCCATATCATCCTCCTGCCTCACAAGCAGTAGAGAGCCGTTGAAGGGTTTTAAGTAAGGGAGATTCACTTGCCCCCCCCCCAACCCCGACTTTTGCCCTCTCCATGGCATTTTTCCTACTATATTTTTATACTGCCTTTTCTTTCATACTCTAAGAAAACCATTTCAGACCTTTGTCTTCAAATTTCCAACAAAACCCCTTTCTCGCTCTAAACTGATGATCTGGCTTAATTGAGAAATTGTTGTTGTTGTTGTTCAGTCACTCGGTCATGTCTGACTTTTTGCGACCCTGTGGACTGCAGCACACCAAGCTTCCCTGTCCTTGACCATCTCCCGGAACTTGCTCAAGCTCATGTCCATTGAGTTGGTGATGCCATCCAACCATCTTATCCTCTCTCGTCCCCTTCTCGTCCTGTTTTCAGTCTTTTTCAGCATCAGGGTCTTTTCCAGTGAGTCAGCTCTTCACATCAGGTGGCCAAAGTATTTTAGCTTCGGCTTCAGCATCAGTCCTTCGAATGAATATTCAGGATTGATTTCCTTTAGGATTGACTGGTTTGATCTCCTTACAGTCCATGGGACTCTCAAGACTCTTCTCCAACACCATAGTTCGAAAGCGTCAATTATTTGGCAGTCAACCTTGTTTATGGTCCAGCTGCCACATCCATATATGAGTACAGAAAAAACCATAGCTTTGACTAGATGGACCTTTGTCGGCAAAGTAATGTCTCTGCTTTTTAATATGCTGTCCAGGTTGGACATAGCTTTTCTTCCAAGGAGCAAGTGTCTTTTAATTTTCATGGCTGCAGTCATTGTCTGCACTGATTTTAGAGCCCAAGAATATAAAGTCTGTCACTGTTTCCCATCTGTTTGCCATGAAGTGATGGGACTGGATGCCATGATCTTAGTTTTTTGAATGTTGAGTTTTAAGCCAGATTTTTCACTCTCCTCTTTCACCTTCATCAAGAAGCTCTTTAGTTCCTCTTCGCTTTCTGCCATAAGGGTGCTGTAATCTGCATATCTTAGATTGTTGATATATCTCCCAGCAATCTTGATTCAAGCTTGCGTTTCATTCAGCCTGGAATTTTGTGTGATATACTCTGCATATAAGTTAAAGCAGAGTGACAATATACAGCCTTGACATACTAACTCCTATTACAGTTTTGAACCAGTCCTTTGTTCCATGTCTGGGTCTAATTGTTGTTTCTTGACCTGTAAAACCTGTATGCAGGTAGATAAGTATGGTGGTCTAATATTCCCATCTCTTTAAGAATTTTCCACAAATTGTTGTGATCCACACAGTCAAAAGCTTTAGCATAGTCAGTGAAGCAGAAGTAGATGTTTTTCTGGACTTCGCTTGCTTTTTCTTCGATCCAGCGGATGTTGGCAATTTGATCTCTGGTTCTTCTGCCTTTTCTGAATCCAGCTTGAACATCTGCAGCTTCTCAGTTCACATACTGTTGAAGCGTAGCTTGGAGGATTTGTGCATTACTTTGCTAGCATGTGAAATGAGTGCAGTTGTGTAGTAGTTTGAAGATTCTTTGGCATTGCCCTTCTTTGGGATTGGAATGAAAACTGACCTTTTCCAGTCCTGTGGCCACTGCTGAGTTTGCTGGCATATTGAGTGCAGCACTTTTAGGATTTGAAATAGCTCAGCTGAAATTCCATCACCTCCACTAGCTTTGTTCATAGTGATGCTTCCTAAGGCCCGCTTGACTTTGCACTCTAAGAACAGCTGACTGTAGGTGAGTGATCATACCATGTGGTTATCTGGGTCATTAAGATCTTTTTTGTATAGTTCTTCTGTGTATTCTTGCTGCCTCTTCTTAATAGCTTCTGCTTCCGTTAGGTCCATACCATTTCTATCTTTTATTGTGCCCATCTTTGCATGAAATGTTCCCTTGGTATCTCTAATTTTCTTGAAGAGATCGCTAGTCTTTCCCATTCTATTGTTTTCCTCTATTTCTTTGCATTGTTCACTTGGGAAGGCTTTCTTATCTCTGCTTGCTCTTCTTTGGAACTCTGCATTCAGATGGGTATATCTTTCCTTTCCTCCTTTGCCTTTTGCTTCTCGTCTTTCTTCAGCTATTTGTAAGGCCTCCTCAGACAACCATTTTGCCTTTTTGCATTTCATTTTACTTGGGGGTGGTTTTGATCACTGCCTCCTGTACATTGCTACAAAGCTCTGTTCATAGTTCTTCAGGCACTCTATCAGATCTAATCCCTTGAATCTATTTGTCACTCCCATTGTATAATCGTAAGGGATTTGATTTAGGTCATACTTGAATAGCGTAGTGGTTTTCCCTAATTTTTTCAATTTAAGTCTGAATTTGGCAATAAGGAGTTTGTGCTCTGAGCCACAAGTCAGCTCCTGGTCTTGTTTTTGCTGACCATATACAGCTTCTCCATCTTCAGCTGCAGAGAGTGTAATCAAGATGATTTCAGTATTGACCATCTGGTGATGTCCATGCGTAGAGTCGTCTCTTGTGTTGTTGGAAGAGGGCATTTGCTGTGACTGGTGCATTCAAAGGCAAAACTCCGTTAGCCTTTGCCCTGCTTCATTTTGTACTCCGAGGCCAAACTTGCCTGTTAACTCCAGGTATCTCTTGACTTCCTACTTCTGCATTCCAGTCCCCTGTGATGAAAAGGACATCTATTTTTGGTGTTAGTTCTAGAAGATCTTGTAGGTCTTCATGGAACCATTCAGCTTCAGCTTCTTTGGCATTAGTGTTGGGGCATAGACTTGGATTATTGTGATATGGTTTGCCTTGGAAATGAACAGAAATCATTCTGTCGTTTTTGAGATTGCACCCAAGTAGTGCATTTTGGACTCTCTTGTTGACTATGAGGGCTACTCCATGTCTTCTAAGGGATTCTTGCCCACAGTAGTAGATATTAGCAGTAACAATCCTTACTTTCCCATCACCAAATCCACCTTCCTACGTGCATCTGCACAGGACATCTGTACTGGTGTGCAGGAAGCATCCTCCTTCCATCCCGTGCCCTGGATCCCCTCCCCCTCGGCCTGTCCTTCCATTCTCTCACACTCTTGTTATCAGTTGCTCCAGAGCTCTGTTGGATCATTCCCATCGGCCTACATAAATGCCTGTGCCCATCTGCTAAAACCCTTCCCTTGACCCCACATCTCCCTCCAAATACCACCTCATCTCTCTGCTCCCCTCACATCCAGACCTCTCAATATAATTGTTTATACTGGATGTCTTCATTGGTTTCACTTCACTGACTCATTCCAGTTAGGCTTTGGTCCCCAGCATTCCACTAAAAGGCTAACCACTAGCCATATGTGGTTGCTGAGCACTTGAAATGTGGCTGTGTACTGAGGAACCAAATTATCAGTTGTATTGAATTTTCATTAAAGTTAGCAGCCTCATGTGGCCAGTGGCTATCATATTGGACAGTGCAGCTCTAGTGGATCCTAATTGCGCAGCTAAGAAACTTTGTTCTATATATTGTTGTTGTTCAGTCACTCAGTTGTGTCCGACTCTGCAGCCCCATGGACTGCAGCATGCCAGGCTTCTCTGTCCTCCACCGTCTCCTGGAGTTTGCTCACTTTCATGTCCATCTCATCTTCTGCCGCCCCCTTCTCCTTTTGCCTTCAGTCTTGTTTTTATGTGTACATATATAGGTATGTGTATATGTATGTATGTGTATCTTTGTGCCTAAGAGTTCATCTTCTTTTCAAACACGCAGAACACTTATGAAATTCTCCTGGATCCCTCAGGTCAAGATTCTACACAGTTTGGCCCCATCCTCTCTCTTCAACATCTCTTCATGCCTCTGTGCTTTTCCTTCATAAGCTTTAGCCCACTGGCTTGCACAAACCAGTTGGCATCATCAAAGAAAGGAGCAAAGGCATTCAGATGCTTATGACAAGCAAGAAATAGTGAGAAGCTCAGTGTGGTTGACCAGAAAGATGCGTTCCTTTCAGTGCCTTGAGCTGACTGATAAGTCCTAATACTAAAACCTTTGTTATATGCAGTTAGATTATCCAAAAACCTGGGTTTCCCTAAAGCAGGTTAGGATCTGGTTAAAAGCTGGGATTCTTGAAACCTTGTCTGGTAGCTACCCAAGCTGCTTTGGTCCATCACTTCCTTCCCTCTGTGTTTGTGGAGATGCCTAACCAGGAAGGGAGGGGAACCACAGGCCACTCCCCTCCCTGCCTAGCAGCACTGCCTGCCTCCCTGTCTCCTCCCCCTTAGTTATCGCAAGGCCTCCAGGAATCTAAAGTGAAAGTGTAGTCGCTCAGTTGTGTCCAACTCTTTGCGATCCCTTGGATTGTAGCCCGCCAGGTTCCTCTATCCATGGGATTCTCCAGGCAAGAATCCCGAAGTGGGTTGCCATCTCGTTCTCCAAGGGATCTTCCAGACCCAAGGATTGAACTCGGATCTCCCGCATTGTGGGCAGGCTGTTTACCATCTGAGCCACCGGGGAATCCCCCAGGGATCTAAAAGTAACCCCTAATAAAGGTATGGTTCCCGGAGCTAAGGCAAACCTTGCTCTCAGATCTCTCCAGGTTAAGTCCTCTTGAGCTAATCAGGAAATGAATGAAGAAATGGAATCAGGTAGTTAAAAAATCAGAGCATTAGAAACAGTGATTCAAGCAGGAAGAAAGTTATTCCCGTCTCATTTCTGCTTAAGTTAAAAAGGAAGTCCACATGTGGTGCTAGTATTTCTTTAAAGCCTCCCTAATACTTACTAAATTTCCTTTATGATAAAGACAGGCTTAGAGCCTTTACCAGCCACAGTGTCTCGTCAGAATTTAATAACTTGATTTTATCCTGTTTAGTTTATTTATAGCCACCTTCCGTGTACGGCAAGTGATCCTGATTTTTCATTTACAGTAGTGATACAAGTGTCCTTTTAAAATGTATTTACATTGAAAAAGAGTCAATTTAGAGAAAAATATTAAGTAAGTAATACTCAGGTGGTACCTGGATGTAGCGGAAACCACACTATGATTCAGGAATATTCAAAGTCTGGGGAGTGGTGCCTTAGGAACAGAGCTGTCGGGAGTGACGAGGCTACATGTTGGCCAGTCTGGCCTCCCCTTGAGCAAAACCAGCCCTTTGCTGGAGCAGCTGTCGGGGTCTGGTACTTGTCTTTATTCCCTGCTTCTCATCCCTAAGGTTCGTTTACCAAGCGAAAGTTGGGGGTCGCTGGTTCCCAGCCGTCTGCGCGCACAGCAAGAAGCAAGGCAAGCAGGAAGCTGCAGATGCGGCCCTCCGCGTTTTGATTGGGGAGGACGAGAAGGCAGAGCGCATGGGTTTCACAGAGGTAACCCCAGTGACAGGGGCCAGTCTCAGAAGAACTATGCTCCTCCTCTCAAGGTCCCCAGAAGCAAAGCGAAAGACAGTTAAGCCGTCTACTTTTGGTGCTATCTTTTTTTGGGGGTCCTGCTAACTCCTGTCTGGGTGGAGTCAGCTCGTAACTTGCTGTCATGTGAACTATCCCTCGGCTTTAATATTAGCCTCCATAGAGCTGGGATGTTAGTGCAAGAGGGGGAAAAGATGACCCACAAGTCGAGTAGTCCTCGACCTCCCCCGCACAGTCTGAAACATGGTGGATGCAGGCGAGGCTCTGGCCCTGACACGCCTCCTGTCCCCACAGCTCCCTCTCACGGGCAGTACCTTCCACGACCAGATAGCCATGCTGAGCCACCGGTGCTTCAACGCCCTTACCAACAGTTTCCAGCCCTCCTTACTCGGCCGCAAGATCCTGGCTGCCATCATCATGAAGAAAGACTCTGACGACCTAGGTGTTGTGGTCAGCCTGGGGACAGGTAAGTGGGCTCGGAAATGTGTCCCCCCAGCACTCCATTCCCTGTGGTGACTGCATGCACCTCCTTATTCTCCTCTGTGGGTGAATTTAAGGCAGAAGACTCATCTTACGTTATATTTTAGCTACAGTTTATTCAGGGCAAGGAATGAACTCTCATATCTTAGGAAAAAGAATACAGGAGTCAGGATTGATAAACTGAGGCTATTTGTACCTTCAGGCTTTAAGAACCAACATCCTGTATCCTATTCATCATTGTTTTGCTTTGGACATTTCACATTTGCTTTAAATGCCTTTCCAGGGAATCGCTGTGTGAAAGGAGATTCTCTGAGCCTAAAGGGAGAAACTGTCAATGACTGTCATGCAGAGATCATCTCCCGGAGAGGCTTCATCAGGTGAGCAAGATTTCAGGGTGTCGGGGCTCTGGCACCACCTCACAGGCAGGTCCTCAACCCTGCAGGGTCAGCCTTTGAGCTTCTTACTGAATCAGTCTCTCTGTGACATGCCTGCATCCCTCTCCTCGGCCTGCTGTTGAAGAGCGCTGTCTTTTCCCACTAACTCCACTTCAAGCCCCTTTTAAAAAACACGTGATGACCTCTTGATCTTCAGTGCTGTGGGGGTGAGGAGGCCTTCTGTCTCCATTTGAGGACCTACAAACAAACCCACTGTCCTGTCAGCTTTCCCTTCCAGCTCATCTTTAATTTGTGAAGGGAAAGAAGCCACAGCCTCCTGTAGTTCCTGAATCAATTTGTTCTGCCGTAAAATCCCTGTCGCTGCCAAAGCAAGAAGCTCTTGGCAGAATTGTAACTGACCTGAAAGGTTAACTTAACTGTAAGAAATGCTGAGGTCTCCCATGGAGAGATTCCACCACCTCTTTCAACCTGAGAAACCGTGAAAAGTCTGCACCGTTAAGGCTTTTCCTTACTTGGGATCAGATTGTAGAAGCAACCACTGTTCCCAGAGTCAAGCAGTCTTCTTAACCAGACTTTCTTCTTATAGGTTTCTCTACAGCGAGTTAATGAAATACAACCCCCAGACGGCGAAGGATAGTATATTTGAACCTGCTAAAGGAGGAGAAAAGCTTCAGATAAAAAAGAGCGTGTCATTCCATCTCTATATCAGGTCTGTACAGTCTCTGTTGTCACCAGAGCCGGCCCGCCGGCTTTCCGGGGCTGGGTGTCTGAATGGTCTCCACGCCCATAATTCAGAGCTTGTTCAGTGGGCCATGCTTGACTCTTGCTTGAGGTCCACACCCCAGTGTGGAAGGACTCATACCTCTACCCACTCCAGTAGCCTGTGATAGGCTTCAGAAAAAAAAAAAACCTTGTTTCTGCCACATGGAGCTGTTCTCAAGCCCCAGGCAACTGAAGAGATCTGTGCGCACAGACGGGTGTTAACTGACGGCCCTGTCTTGCAGCACGGCCCCGTGTGGGGATGGTGCCCTCTTTGACAAGTCCTGCAGCGACCGAGCTGTGGAGAGCACAGACTCCCGCCACTACCCTGTCTTCGAGAATCCCAAACAAGGCAAGCTCCGCACCAAGGTAGAGAACGGTGAGTGACACGTCCTCCATCTCCCACAGAAAGGCTCTGCAAAGCCCCAGGCCCATCGCAGAGCGAGGGCACAGCTGCAGGGTTTCTGCCATCATGGGTGGGATACCAGGGTCTCGTCTCCAGGGGGAGGGAAGATGTAGGTCGGGGAAGATCTATGGGAAGATCAGGACTCTGTTTTGCATTAGTCGGCTGGGGGGATCTCCAGTCAAATAGGAGGCAGAGGTGCCCATCTAGAGCTCAGAGGAGACAGATGGCTGCAAATAAAAGTCTGGGAGTTATCCTCCTGCGGTTGATCTTTATGGCCATGGAAGTGGATGGGATCACCTCCGGGAAGGTTGGAGAAAACGGAAAGAAAGCGAGGCAGAGCCAGCCTGAGGCACTGACAGGAGGACTCCGTGCCCGCGTCCCGCCTGCCTCGTTGGCTGCTGGCTCGGCACCTTGTCTGCCAGCTCCCCCTCCCCTGCTGTCCTCCCATGTCTCCTCAGCGTCTCCTCACGTCCACTCCATTCCCTCAGGCCATCCTCTGCAGTCATCAGAGTGACCCTCAAATAGAGGTCATGTCGCTTCCCTGCTCAAAACCCTGAAGTCTAAACACAGAGCTCCTGTATGACCCGGCAGTTCACGCCTAGGAACATCCCCAAGAGAAATGAAAATCTATCCACACAAAAACTTAACACAGACCAGCTACCCCTTCTCTCGGCATTGCCACTCTTGGGGCTGAGGCGGCACCAGGCTGCCGCATCAGTACTGCATTTGCTGCGCTGGCCCTGCGCTTTACAGCCCCGAAG
Organism: Bos javanicus; assembly: GCF_032452875.1. NCBI lineage: Eukaryota > Metazoa > Chordata > Mammalia > Artiodactyla > Bovidae > Bos > Bos javanicus. Next base: position 16,149,065 of record NC_083870.1, read on the forward strand.
AGTCTGCTTTTTTCCTCCCATTTTTTCCCCCTGCAGTCTCCCATTATGGAGACCCAGGGAGAAAAACTAATACAGAACATTCATAGCAGCAATGTTCATAGTAGCCCAAAAGTAGAGACAACCCCAGTGACTGATGAATAGATAAACAAAATGAAGTATATCCATAAAATGGGATATCGTATGATACATGCCACCACACGAGGGAACCGAGGGAACAGTGTGAAGAAGGGAAAGAAGCCAGTCACGAAAGATTGCATATTACACGGTTCCCACATTTTCATTTACTTGAAACGTCTAGAATAGGAAAATCCATAAAGAAGGAAAGTAAATTAGGGGCTGGCTGGGCCAGCGGTGGAAGGGGCTGGAGGGAAATGGGGTGTGACTGCTAATGGATAGGAGGCTTCCTTGGAGGGTGATGAAATGTTCTCACACTGATTGTGGTGATGGCTGCACAAGTCTGTGAATACACTAAAAATTATTATATACTCTAAATGGGTGGATTGTATCTCATTAAAGTTCACGAAGAACGAAAAGCCCACCAGCCTGTCGTGGCTTCCCACGACACAAAACCAAGCCCTGCCACTTCAGCCATCCTGGTTCTTCGTCAGGTCCTTCAACAGCTAAACCCTCTGCTGCCTCAGAGCCTTTGCTTTTGCTGAACTCTGTGTCTGAAACACTCTCAACTGTTTCTTCTCTTCCTTCGTGTCTCAGCCCCCTGACAATCCTGTCCCAGGAGATGCCCTGACCTGTCCATTATAGCTCCCTCAAACCATCTACAGTCGTTACGTGTGTATTGGCTTACTTGTCTAGTGTCTGTTCCCTTTCTGCTCCCTCACTCCCATAAACCCGCTAGGAACGCAAGGATCTGATTTGGTTTTGCCCACTGTTGCTTACCAGCACCAAGCCTAGTGCCCGGCACAAAGTAGCTGCTGTGAAATATTCAAAGAACAGATGAGTGAGAAGCCTCTGGTCCAAGTCTAAGGAGCAGAAAATGCCACGCCAGGGAGGGCCCTGGCCCAGCGGCCCTTGCAGGTCTAATCCAAGTCTCCCATCCAGGGGAAGGCACGATCCCAGTGGAGTCCAGTGACATTGTGCCCACATGGGACGGCATTCGGCTGGGGGAGAGACTCCGCACCATGTCCTGCAGCGACAAGATCCTGCGCTGGAACGTGCTGGGCCTGCAGGGGGCACTGTTGACCCACTTCCTGCAGCCTGTGTATCTCAAATCCGTCACTCTGGGTAAGGACCTGTCTTGGGAGCTGGAACCGGACTGTCATCCTGGTTCCCAGATCCCAGCAAACCGCACACTTCATTGCCAGGTGTTAACATGATGTCTCCCCTTTTCAAAGTGTGCTCGGTTCGGTGGTTTAGTAATTGATTCTGAGGGTCCCGTCTGCTGTGATGGGAAAATTGGTTTAGGCAGCGTCTCAGTAACAACATGCCAGCCAAGTCTTTCAAGGTGAGTTAGAGAAACACAGCAGCTTAAAACTGCAGCGTCTTAGTGTCCTTGCCGTCTCAGCGCTTGGCCTTACCTGGAACCTTACGTATTGTGCTTAACTGGTGATCCCTGTGTATCCTGGGCAGCCGCAGTCAGCAGGTGCTCCCTGCTAGGGAGCCGAGGCTCTGTCTGTGCCCGCCCTCCCCACATGCCTCTGTTGCTTCATGGCACTGGGATAATCAGGTGTGTGCGTTTCTTTTGTACCCAGGTTACCTATTCAGCCAGGGGCACCTGACCCGTGCCATTTGCTGTCGTGTGACAAGAGATGGAAGTGCGTTTGAGGATGGACTCCGACATCCCTTTATTGTCAACCACCCCAAGGTGCGATAACCCAATCCATTTTTCCCTTGACGTTTTCTCCTTTTCAAGTAATCCTGTCAGCAGAGCAGAAACGTACAGTGTGGGCAAGGGGAGCCTTAGTTGGTTTCCCTCAAACTTAGCCTTCCCTCCTTTTGAATGCTAAGGGCTGTCCTTCTTTGGGGGCTTCCCCGATGGCTAAGATAGGAAAGAATCTGCCTGTAAAGCAGGAGATCTGGGCTTGATCCCTGGGTTGGGAAGATCCCCTGGAGGAGGAAATGCAACCCACTCCAGTATTCTTACCTGGAGAACTCCATGGACAGAGGAGCCTGGCAGGCTGCAATCCATGGGGTCACAAAGAGTTGGATATGACTGAGCGATTAACACTTTTACTTTTTTTCTTCTTTTAGTTTGGAATTCATTTGAACTGAGGTGGGGTTAGTACATCTGAGTCTTAGCCAAACAACATCATAAACAAGGGGGAAAGATCGTGACCCCGTCTTCCCTCTTCCTGTGAGTCTTGAGTTCCTGCTTCAGAAGCTTTTCTCTGAAAGTTTCCATCTCCCTCCCCCTTGCTCCTGGAATTCGTAGGTTGGCCGAGTCAGTGTATACGATTCCAAAAGGCAGTCTGGGAAGACCAAGGAGACAAGTGTCAACTGGTGTTTGGCTGATGGCTACGACCTCGAAATCCTGGATGGGACCAGAGGCACCGTGGACGGGTAAGGAGCTGGGGGGGCACAGCCACACAGCCAGGTGTGCCAGCCGGACTGCCAAGGGGCATCACGTTGTCAAACACCAGAGCTTTTTAAGTTGCCGCCTCCCCACCCCCAGTGCCTCCACTGTTCCATCCCAGGTGAATAATGAGTTCTTCTGTTTCCCCAGGCCACGGAACGAATTGTCCCGGGTGTCCAAAAAGAACATTTTCCTTCTATTTAAGAAGCTCTGCTCCTTCCGATACCGCAGAGATCTACTTAGACTCTCCTATGGTGAGGCCAAGAAAGCTGCCCGTGACTACGAGATAGCCAAGAACTACTTCAAAAAATCTCTGAAGGACATGGGCTACGGGAACTGGATAAGCAAGCCCCAGGAGGAGAAGAATTTTTACCTCTGCCCGGTGTAGTGGCCCCGGGACTGACGGGTCAGGGGTTTCACACTGGGTGCGAGAGAGAGGCCGTAGCATTCCTCATCACAGGGGTCAAGGGGTTTGGGGTTTTATTTTCCTTTTTTTTTTTAAAGAGTGGAACTGCGGTTGGTGACACTGAGAACTTTGGGTTCCTGTTATTCTGCTTTTCTTTGGGAATCCCAGGCCAGGTCTCGCCACCCCCTTCTCTTTTCCCCAGCAGAGAGACAGAGACCGCAGGGCAGAGAGAAGGGGTTGGTTCCTTCTTTCCGCCCATTTCCTCTTCCGGTCTATTTCCATTTTTTTTCTGTTTCCTTTCCCTTTGTGTTTGCTACACTGACCTCTTGTGGTCTCGATTAGGTTCCAGTCAACCGTGTGAACCATGCCAGGGACAGGATTTTTCATTTGTGAATTCTGAGGCCCCTCTGCTTCCCGTCTTCCCCTTCTGAGATTCCTTCCTCGTGATTGTTAGTTTTTCCTTTTCCTCCAAGAGGGTAAAGCAGTGAACCTAAAGAATCTGGTGAAACATTTCTAAGGGCCGGAGTTGAACACTGCAGGCAGCTTGTTACCAGTGCCAAGCGTGATGAGAACCTGCAGATGATGCTCCGTGATCTTGCACTTTAGCCGGCTTGGGAGGGGCCCAGCGGCAGGGGAGGCCGCTGCCGGGGAGGTGCGTCCCTTCCCCAGGTGGCAGGAAGGGCTGGGACCCGCCAGATGGGGCTAATGGAATTGCCTGAGCACTAGAGGAGGCCTGCCCTCCAGGGGTAACACAGACCACTTTACCGGTAGGCAGACATACCTTGGAATGTTGCCAAGCTCCCAGCTGCTGCTCCTCCTAAAGCATTCCTAGGAATTTGTCCTGCTGATGGAGGCAGTAACGCTGTAGACCCCAATTGGTAGGAAGAAACCCAGGGTAAATCCTAGAGAGTAAATTGTCTCTGCTCAGATAATCATGACTTAGCAGGAATAAGGCAAAAAAATCATGTTGGGTCAGACCACTGTTCCCCCCAGCATATTTCTCGTGATGGTGACACCAAGGGACAGTGACTAATTCATGGTAAATGGGGAGTTTTTAAAAGAATGCCATAAATGTTGATCCTCAACAGCTACAGATAACCTGTAATTGCACAGGTTTGAAGTTCAGATGTCATTTTCCGTTGATTAACCAAGTGCTTTTGTTTTGCCTAATAGCTTCAGAAGGTTGTCTGCGGGCGGGTCACAGACCCGAGGTCTCCTGCCTGCTAGGGAGTCTTTCTAGGGTTGCCCTTGAGCAGTAACTCCAAGTGAAAGGGCAGGTTGTCCTAAAACTCTGTGAGGTGGGACTGTGGGCCTGCACCTCAAGCTAGCGTGGACTCCTGTGGTCAGAGCCTTGGTCTCTCCTTGGAGTCTGGCTCTGGGCCTAACCAGCCAGGTGTGCTCCAGAAAAGTACAGAGGCTCTGCCCTCTCCAGACCTGAGCCTGCCTCTTTCCCTCTGGACAGTTCCTCTTCATCTGTGAACAGGCCAAACCAGCGCCCTCGGGTGACTTTCCATCCTCCCGCACGCCCTGCCGACCACTGGCTAGTTAAGCCCCGTCTGTCCCGCCTTGTCAGTAGTGGGTACACCCAGGTCCGCGCATTTATTGTCATGGCTACTGTGCCCTCTGTACTTTTGACCAAAGTGAGAAAACTTTAAGTCTTTCAAATACACTAAGGATGTTTCTGCAGAACACCAAAGTGTCCCGTGGAACTAGAAGGGAAGCAGTGCCTGTCTTCTGAGGTGGCAGGGGCCTACCAACCCGGTCCTGTGACTCTTCCACGGGCACGAGATCAGTCCTGGCTCAGCTCAGCTCCCTGGTTCTTTGGGCTGGAGAGCAGCACCTACTCGCTTGGCATGTCCAGCCCCTCTGGGCATTAGAACCTCCACAGAGCTCAGTCTCAGCCACCTCTTCTCAGCTGGGAGCCCAGGCACTCTCAACCGGCCAGAGCCCCCGCTTGCCCCAAGATCTTGTCTGGCGAACTTACAGTATTCAGTTTCTGCTGTAGGAAGAGAGCAAGGCTTCCCTGTACCCGTGCATCCTCTGGAAACAAGCCTGTATTGGGCCCTGCACGGCCGTCCCACCCCGGCGCCCCACCCCCCTCAGGAGAGGCAAAACTCCTGCCTACCCAAAGTGTCTGCTTCACTTTTTTGTCCAATCTTTGTTTTTGATAAGCAAGACCTCCTCCCCAGCTTTTTTTTTTTTTTTTTTTAATGATCTTTGTAGTTGATTTGTCTGAACTGTGGCTATTGTGCATTCTTTGAATAATCACTTGTAAAAAAATTTGTCGCTGCTTCAAGCTATTTCCTTTACTCACGTTGAAGGGATTTTGCTGGCTTTTGGGGTCTCGGTAGTGACTCCCAAGAGCAGAGTGGAGAAGAGCCCAAGCGTAGACTTGGGGGCCACGATGGGTGCAGTCAGTTTTATGATTCTGCTTTTATGTGTCCTTTGGTATAAGTGACTAACAATATACATTCCTCATAAATAAAAAAAAAAAGAATCTGAATTTTTAGAAAGCCTCGAGTTTTGGTTTCCTGGGGGATGAGAAAGTGGGGAACGGAGGGAGCTGTGGTCCTGGGATTTCCAGCAACAGCACTAGCTGGGACTGACTCAGAACCTGGGGAGCGGGTCCCCCTCCAGCAACAGAGAGGAGCCATCTCAAAGGTGAGCTTTTGTCTGATACAGTGGGTGCATCAGACAACCTTTACTTACTTCCCCAGTTCCACACCCCCACCTTCCCCAGCAGAGCCCTCCATCAAGTATCTTGTCCCCAGACACACGCTGTGCGAGATTTCAAGGCCCAGAGTAGGAAAGTGACCCTTGAGACAGCATCACAGCCCACAGATGCAACTCCAGAGGTTTCTACAGCCTTCCACCCCCAGCTGTTTGCCTGCGGGAGGTGCAGGTTGCAGCCTGGGCAGACCTGACTTGGCCACTGTCTTGGGAGACAGGCCATTTGCTTTTTACTTTATAGATGGCACCTAGAATATTTCTCTGTCTTGATTTCAGAGAGGAAACACCATTTTCCACGTTGCCGTTGGGTCAGGATGTCTACAAGTCTCCTCTCTGACCTTGTAAAAATACCATACGAGAGGACAGGAAATACCTGAGAGTGAGGCCTCCTGAGTCACAGTGAAACCTCCCTCTTCATCGACCATACAGATGGAACAACTGAGGCCAGGAGGGCCAGCGACATGTTTTGGGGGACATTAACCTAGGGCCAGAACTGCACAGGTGTCACTCACCATCTGTTGAAATAGTCGGGCGAGCTGAACAGATTCTACAGACAGTGAAGGGCAGTGTCTCTGCCTGCTGTGAGGCTTGGAACCTCGACACCTCTGTCCTCCCTGTTCTCAGGCGTCTGGTCCCACCTGGAGGGAGATGTATCCAGGCCTTTTAGAAAACGAACCATTTTCTTCATACCTAAGGTGAGTGCAGGATGTAAGACTGTCCCCCCAGCTCCCAGCTCCAGGTAGGCTGGAAGGCAAGGCTGCCCCCTGGGAACACAAGAGGTATTTCCTTCAGCATTTTGGTTGCTCACCCAGCATTCATCTCAGCCCACCATTTAATGCGCCTTCCAGGATCCAGGCCTGGGTCAAACCCGTGCTCCAGGAGCAGATGTGCCTTGCACACAGCCATATCTACAGGAGGCCGGGCCTCACCTCTGCCCTGTCCCCCAGGGCCCCTTTTCACAAAGGACCTCTCCAGGAGCTATTTCTGGGCTCTGTCTACTCCAGGCCAAGCCTTATCTTTTCCATCTGATGAATGGACTTGTCAGGCCACCCATCACAGTCACTGATTACCACTGACCTTTTCTTCAGACTTTTTAATGTTTTTAACCTCTCATGGATCCAATTTCCCCAGTATTCTCCCTTTTCCTCTTATTCACCAACCCTGGCCCGTGAGGATCTCCCCACCCCCACTCTCAAGGATTACAGAGAGAGAAGACATCTTTGGAAACAACTTTATGAGAATCTTGAGTTCCTATTGAGTCTGGCCTGGAGTGGGCTAGACCAGTGCAAATGTTTCAGGAGCAGATGGGGTGGCCAAGGCCAGTGTGGGGGAAGACGGGGACACAGCAGCTGGGTGAGGTGTCCTAATGATTCCTAGACCAACAGTCCCGTAGGAACCACGTGACTGTCAAACTGATCTCTGAGACTTGTTGGGATGAATACTGAAAGGTGGCTGTTGGTTCTCTGTCTAGTCTCGAGTGGGCGACTGGCTAGCATGAGTTGGCTTGTGAGGGATGCTGTGACGCCAGCACAACTCTGCCTACAAGCAGAAGGTGACAACTAGAACTGAGTCGGGAGGGGATTCGGAGAAGACCCTGATGCCCTTCACTTCCCCCCGCAAGGAAGCCCTTCTTCCAGCCTCAGAGGCCATGAGCATGGACTCTGGGGTCAGTGTGGGATTTCAGGCCAGCACTGCTCACCAGCTATTTCTTGGTCTCTTGGGCCTCATTTTTCTTCTGTCAACAGGGGCCCGTTCCCTGCAGGATTGTTGTGAGGAGTAAAAACAGGGCATCTGAAGCAGCTGGCCTGGAGCAGGCCACTGGTGCACAGCAGCTAATACTGGGGGGTGGCAGGAGATGCAGGACTGGCGACAAGCTGCACACCCTCTCTCTTTCCTTAGGGGGAAATGACCCGCCCTTCCTGCACAGCCAGCCTTCCAGCACAGAAATGCCAGCTGGGTGCTGCCCGTGTCTTATTTGCTTTTAAATCTGCAATAACTTGGGACCAGCTGTTCCAGTATTAGACTCCTCACTGCCAGAAGACTGCCTTCCTCCTGCTGCAGTGCCAGTCATCACAAGCAGAGAGTTTTTCATGCCTTCTTTTCAGATGAAAAATGGTTCTCAGATGGCCTGTGGCCTTCCCGTCTCTGATAGAGACAATCTCAACTGTTAGCTCGCTGCCACCTCCCAAGTCCAGCTTGCTTGGGTTTCCATCCAGTATCTCTCCCTCTCTCTTCATATGCGGGAACCTTCCCCAATCCTGGCCTGGTGCTGAGCTGGGTACCCAGTTCTCTTCAGAGATGCCCATCATGCCCCCCTTCCCCAACCCCCATAGAAGGGGCCAATGGGCGTCCCTGACAACACCAAGAGGACAGAGGGCCCGTGAGTGGAAGAGACTGGTTCTCCGAAGCTTCTCCATACCCTGAGGGTCAAAGCCTGTACTGAGACGTGGTAACACCTTGCCTGAGCCCTCTTCCCTCCTCTGTCCTCCCCACTGGCAGTCCCCAAGGGCCTGCACCCAGAGATGGAGGGAATGGGACGGCCCCAGGGAACCTGCCTGGCTAACCCTTTCTTCTCTACATTGATCCCTCACACCCTTGCTGCAGTTCTCAGTCAGCTGTCACCCTCAAGTCACAGATGAGGATGAACAAGTTCAGAGTTCAGTGCTGGTACAAGGTGAGGCAGCAGACAACCTCCGGGCCTGGATTCCCTGTGTGTCGGTGGGGTTCATGGAGAGGAGTCGGACAAGCTGCTCTCTGGCAGCCCCTCTGGCACTGTCGAGTAATTTACTTGGACAACAGCCACTTGCAGCAAGTACTGGAAGCAAGTCCAGCCAGGACAGCAGCTGATGGGGCCTCCCCAGCAGCCCTGGCCCTGGCAAGGAGCCTGGGAGAGCTGGGCAAGAAGGCCTCAGGTCAGCACCTTCCCCTTCAGAGGGAGAGTTCCTTTTCAATAGCTGTTCCAGGTTCTGGGATGTTTCCTTGGGGCTGTGAGTTCAAGGTGGGTCCAGGGATAATACAGGCAACTGTCCATCTGCTGTTTCGAGAAGGGAGTCTCCGTACTGCCAAGACACTCACCCCCCAGAAGAGATGTCTGCTGGCCCATTCTGGCAGGAGGGGAGAGGCACACCTCATGCAGCTGCTGGTTTAACGTCTGGATGGTTCCTCTACAGCCAGCACGGGACTAGATCTCCGGGGGGCTGAGCACACACCTGCATCAGGAGGCCAGAGCCAGAGCTCAGCCCAGGAATGGAACAAATCTTTGCTGAAGGGGCTCCAGAAGGCTGTTAGGCTCACCCCAGCACCCCCTGTGTGGCATCTCTCCAGCCCCAGCCCTGTTTCAGGGGGCTATTTCCTCCAGCGTAAGGGTAGGTCTGGGAGGAAGACTGACGTAACAGGCAGCTGAGCCCATGCCTACCAGCTGTGCCTGCCTCTCAGACGACCCCCCGAGCATCTACTCTACACCAGGTGCAGCGCTGGGCTTTTTCACAGACATCACGCCTTCCTCAAAGCAGCCCCACGAAGAGGGGTTGCCCAGTCTATAGATGAGGAAGCTGAGGCCTAGCCAGACTTGCTGAGGATGGCTGAGAGTAAGTGGCAGGGCACCCAGACTCTGCTCCTTGGCCGGCACTCTGCACTTACGCTGCATCTCCCCACCTCCTCGGTGCCTGCAGAAGCAGGCGTCCAGCGGGACTCCAGAGAAGAGCATGGTGTGTCAGGCAGGTGCCTTAGGTGCCCTTGGCAGACAGCCTCGTGTGACCTGCTGGCTGAGCCCATGTTGGGACCACAAATCGGAGCTGGTCATGTGATGGGAGCTGGGCCTGATGATCCCTTAAGAGGCCTGTTTCCTGGGCTCATAGGCCAGGGGAGCCCCTGGGAGAAGCGTCAGGATGCAGCCTCCAGGGCACGCTCTCTGCAGTCTGCTGTGCAGACCTGTCCTTCCCAAGTTCTGCAGCAGCCTAGCTCAGGTTTGGTTGGGAGGAGGAAGGGGAGGAGCCAGAGCAGGAAGAATGGAGCCAGGAATAGAAGGACGGGAAGCAGGAGCCGTGCTGATGTGGCAGAGCTCTGGCCATTCACACCCTGCTTGGCTGGCCTCCACAGCCAGCCCTCTCCTGCCCAGCCTGCTCTGCTGCGGGCAAAAGGGCTGGGTCTGCTGAAAGCTAACATCTTTAGTTTACTTACTCCAGCAACCAGTCTGTTCAAATTGCATGTGGGGTAGGGGGTGGGGAGGAGGGGGAGGAACAGCCTGTGAACCTGAACTCATACAGTTTGAGAATTTAGCCTTTACACTCCAAGTAGGTCACCCAAAGATTGCGAACTCAGAGGCTCCCCTAATACCAAATCTTGCCCCTACGCCCTGGCCTGAATAAGAAAGGAAGTCTAGGGAGAATCCTTCACTGGGAGAAGGGGACCTGGGGCTGAGCACTGGGCTGCATAGAAATGAGGGGCTGTGGGGCAAGAAGTCTCCCCCAGGACTCTGACCTCAGTGCCAGGCTAACATCTGAGCAGGAGCCCCTGGCCACTGTGAGGCCCACCCAGTCCACTGCTGTCCAGTTAAGCGAGGACAGACCTCAGGTCACACCCAGACCCCTCTCCCCCTCGGGTCCCCCTTCTGAGCTGCATGGTCTCAGGCCAGCCAGCACAGCGTCGGAGCCCCTGTCCCACCCCCTGCTCCTGCACAGCCCTTTTCCATGACTTGGAGGCAGCCAATGACTTCACTCCGTCCTCCACTTCTCAGCCTTCATCCTTCAGCAGCAACACTACTGCCTGAGCTGGTCCAAGAGGAGGAGAGCTGCCAGGGCACCACGCAGTTGGTCCAGCCTCCAGGTTAGTGCTGGCTGGGTGTGGGGGGAGGTGGGGGAGGGAAGGGGTTCCAGATGACGCGAAAGATGGGTCTGTGGGGGCAGCACCCCTCTTTCTGGTGGTTCACTCATCTCTCCTCCACCCAAAACTACTGTCCAACAGAGGGGCTGAAGGAGCATGGAGCTGGGGAGGGCCTCACTTGGAGCTGGGAGCCGAGTGGTCTGCGTGGAGGAAGGTGGCAGTGGCGTAGTTCTGGAAGAGAGGCTGCAGGAACATGCCAATCGTGCCAAAGACACAGACGAAGACAAAGATCCAAAGGAACAGGCGGTCAATCACCATGGCAACATACTTCCAGTCCTCACTCACCTGGAGAGAGGAAGGGTAGGAGACCCGGTATCAGTCACATAATACAGGAGGGGCCTGGATCGGGTATAAGCAACTTCCATCACACATCACTTGACCCCAGAGCGACCGTTCCAAAGTTCAGCTTCAGTCTTGCCTGCTTAAAAGCCTCCAGTGACCCCAGTGCCTTCAGCAGCCACCCAAACTCCCAAGTCTAGAATCAAGAGCACCCATGACAAATACGAGCCAACATTTATCTTCTTCCAAGTCCGACTCAGACTTACCAAACTCGTCTGCCCTCTCAGGTCTCTGTGCCTCTGGGTTTCCTCTCAGTCTGGAATTCCAGTCCTCCCTATCTCTACTTGTGAGCTCCTACACATCTTTCAAAGCCTAAATCAAAATGTCACCTCTTCTATGACGCCTTCTCTGATCCCCCGGATCAGGATGAACCTCTGTTTCCTCTGGGGTTCCCTCAGCATTATCTGTGCTGTGCTGTGCTTAGTCGACTACTCAGTCATGTCCGACTCTTTACAACCCCATGGACGGTAGCCCGCCAGGCTCTTCTGTCCATGGGATTCTCCAGGCAAGAATACTGGAGTGGGTTGCCATACCCTCCTCCAGGGGATCTTCCCCACCCAGGGATTGAACCCAGGTCTCCAGCCTTACAGGGGAGATTCTTTACCGTCTGGCCACCAGGGAAGCCCAGTATTTTTACTCCACCGTATTGTCAGTTCAATTCATATGCCTGTCCTCTCCTCCCTCCCCGACTCCCACCCCAACTGAAGCTATGAGCTTGTAAACTACAGGGGCCTGATCTGACTCATTTTTGTAATCCCAGCATCTCAAACACAGAGTTCCAGTAAATGAGTGTTGAACTAGTGAATGAATGGCTGCCCTGCAGGCCTCACTCCTTATATAACTGCCTGGGGAGCCCCTTCCAACAGCCCCAGGATGTGAGGACTGAGTCTCAGATGCCAATAAACCCATCCAGAAGAGAATAACCACTGTGTCTGGGAGCCAGTCACAGGCTCTGCATGAGAGCTGGCCTCCACTCAGAGCCGTTCCACTCGTGTCTGAGTCTGGACCTTGGCACACATGTCCACCTGTAACCTTGTGCCTCCGGTGTACCTGGCACCCTACTGGGCACTGGGGATGTGAGAGAGCAAGACAAACACATCCTGCAGTTCAGTCTACTGAGGGAGATGAACACAAAATAAGTAAAAATAATAATTACACCCTTTTGGGTGCTTGAAAGTGAAAGTTAAGTCGTGTCCAACTCTTTGCGACCCCATGGACTGTAGCCTATCAGGCTCCTCCATCCATGGGATTTTCCAGGCAAGAATGCTAGAGTGGATTGCCATTTCCTTCTCCAGGGGATCTTCACGACCCAGGAATCGAACCCAGGTCTCCCACATTGCAGGCAGACGCTTTACCGTCTGAGCCACCAGGGAAGCCTGGAAACAAAGGCCAGAGAAATGGAGGGGGAGATATCATTCAGGGTATGATTTGGGGAGGCCTCTTTGAGGGAGTAATATCTTAAGTGAAGATCTGATAAGTGACAAGAAGCCAGCTATATCAGGAATAAATTGAAGAAGGAACCAGACAAACCCAAACTGTGGTGGTGGTGGTTTAGTTTCTAAGTCATGTCCAACTTGCAAACTGAGGGACCTTCAATTGGCCTGGGCCCTTCAAAAATGTCTATGCCATGAAACACAAAGCTAAGGAACCGTTCCGGAGTGAAGCAAACAAAAGAGACAGGACAGCCAAGTGCAATTCAAGATCCTAGACTGAGGTGGAGGAGATGGTACAAAGGATATTACTGAGACAATTAAAAAAATTTTAGTATGGACTTTATATCAGATAAAGGTATTGATGCTAATTTCCTGAATTTGATCACCAGGCCTGGGTTATAGAAGACAATATCTCTGTCCTTGGGAGAGAAAAGCTGGAGTATTTGGGATAAAGGGTCACTTACTCTCAACAATAGGGCAAAAATTAATAATAGTAATAATTTTTAAAAGGGAAAAAAAAGGGCATTCCAAGCAGATGGACCAGTATGTGCAAAGGTCTTGAGGCAGGAAAGAGCTTAGCTTGCTTAGAACAAGCGTCAGATAAGCCAGTGACCTGAGCTGTGGAGAGATGACACGTGGTGAGCAGGGGACATTGTTTGGATGGAGAAGCACAAGAACTGAGTCAGGGAGACCATCAGAATCCCCTGCCCTGGGCCAGGCAAGAGCTGATGGAGGCACAGCCAGGGAGGCAGCATGGAGATGGTGAATGAAGGATGAAGCTGAGAATGATTCTGGAGGTTGAGCTCACAAGACAGAACTTCTGATGATTTGGATGGTGGGGGAGATAAGAAAGACAGGCATCGAGGATCACTCCAGGCTTCTGGTCTAAACCATTGGGTGGATGGTGATGTCATTTACTGAAGGATGGGGAGATGAGAGGAGGAGCAAGTTGGTGGTGGGGATGTAAATCAAGCACTCAGTTTTGGACATGTTAAGTTTGAGATGCCTGTGAAACATCCAAGTAGGTCATTGTGTCCTCATCACCTAGCTCAGTAAATGCGCATTACATGTGTTTGCTGCAGTGGGGGAGGCACAAACAGTGGCACAGCCAGCTGAGCCCCTGCACCACCAGCATTCCCCACTTGGCCTCAGCCACCTCTGAGCCTCTAGCCCCATCCTCTCTTGCCTCGGTCCCTCTCATCTTCCATCAGGACCATAACCTGCTTCCTGGCTCAAGCCCCAGCTCCTGCCCTCCCAAGGGACAGAAACACTAGGCTCTGGAGCATCCCACCCCTCACAAACGATAATGCAGGAGCCCACCCTTCCTTACTCCCCAGGCCAGAATGACTGCATCCCAGTGGGAACATGGCCAGTTATCATGGCAACAGTTGAGCCGCAGCCTGGAACCAGCCACGTGATTAAAGACTGCTGAATAGGGCCAGCCACAACCCCAAGTGAGGGGAAGTCAACCCCTCATCTTCCCCACTCCTCATCCCCTGGTTCAGTGTTCAAGGAGTCCCCTTCAGGTAGAGCCACTGCAGAAAAAGCCGTGTGTGCAGAAAGCTCTGGGCAGGTCTTGGAAGCCCTGGCCTTCACCTGCCTCCACCTCCATAAATATTTCACAAGGCCATTCCCTGAGAATTCAGAAGAGAAGGAAACGGATATTGATTTGGGGTTCTGTCCTCTTCCCAGTGGCCGGTGGAGCCACCTAACCACCCCAACACCTCCCATACACACTTTCTACTGCCCTCAATTTTGCCCCCAACACGGGGCACCCCAAGGATTCATCCTCATTTGTGCAAAGAGCTGCAGGTTAACAACATGGTCTTGGGAACACAAGCGGCAGAGAGGGTCTCTGGGGACACAGCCACAGGACAGCTGCAAACCCACAAGGGCCTCCTCCCCTTTGTGGCCACCTTTCCAAAACTAACGACACTAAGGATGCCCCAGCTGAGGCATTTCCCTCCGGATGCTAGTACTCGGGAAGCACCAAGGTCATCCTGGACCAACCGCAGCTTAGGCGGAGCCACCTCCCAGAAGCCAAAGGAGAGGCTGCGCCAGCACCCAGGCCCACAGCCCCAGACCAGACTCGCACTGTCGGCGTCCTGCACTCCGATTAGTTTTGTCTGCGGAGCTTGTGAGGGGCCCTGCAGCCCCGCATCCCATGCCCGAGTCCCTGAGCTGCACTCACGCTCTGGTCGTCGTCCTCACTCCGCATATGATCTGCGATGAAGCGCACGCCGTCCACCGCCTCCCGGAGGCCGCAGCCACACGGCCCCCTGGCGCGCCCGGGGCCTGCTGCCGGCGCCGGCTCCGAGCCGAAGGCCCCAGCCAAGCCCTGCACCGACGCGCGGTTGACGAAGCACGTGCAGGAGTCGGCCCCCAGGGCCTCGCGGAAGAGAGCGCCGGCTCCCTCTCGCTCGCGCTGGCGCCGCCGCAGGCGAAGGCGTTGGCGGGCGCAGCGGTGGCGCGGCTGCTGCATGAACAGCAGCGTGGGCAGCTTCTCCAGGAAGACGACCTTGACCCAGGGCGCCATGGTGTGCGTGGTGGGTGAGCGGTGGTGCACGTTGAGCACGCACACGCTGGTGACGATGGAGAAGGTGACCAGCACCATGGTGAACATGAGGTACTTGCCGACTAGGGGAACGTCAAGGGAGGTGGGCGGCACGATCTTAGAGATAAGCAGCAGGAAGACTGTAAGCGCCAGCAGCACGGAGATGCAGAGCGTCATCTTCTCACCGCAGTCAGACGGCAGGTAGAAGACGAGGATGGCTAGAGAGGTGATGAGGACGCAGGGGATGATGAGATTGATGGTGTAGAAGAGTGGCTTGCGACGGATGATGAAGTCGTATGTGATGTCCACGTAAGTGGAGTCATCCGGGTTCTCGTTGCGTCGGCCGGGCAGCGCCACTATGTCCCACTCGCCGCTGGGTGTGAAGTCGTCCAGGTTGGCCACATCACTCTTGAGCACCAGGTCGATCTCAGTGCGGTCGTAGGTCCACGAGCGGAACTTCATGGTGCAGTTCTGCTGGTCAAACGGGAAGTGCTTTACCTCGATCTTGCATGCGCTCTTGTAGATGGCAGGCGGCAGCCAGAAGATGCTGCCATCATAGGAGACCACCGCATTGGAATAGAAGGACACCTCGTACATGCCGTCGGCACTGCCAAGGGATGGCACAGTCAGCCCTGACTTAAGCATGCCTCCACCCCATCCATCCACCCGGCCCAGAGTGGGAAGAGAGGAAAGCCAAAGGGAGGTATGGGAAGAGGGAGATAGGAAGGACCAGGAATTAATAAGCAAGAAGGGGATGTGGGTGGGTTGGTGGGGAGAAGAGGTGTCCTGGTCAGAAGGCCTGAGGGGCCCCTCTGTTACTTGTCATTCACTGTATAAGCCCGTTGGTCCACATGAAGATGGAGAAGTTGGGGGAGCCAGGAAGCTCAGAGTGAGGAGCCCAGAGCAATGGAGAGGGACAGGGGCAGGTGGGAACAGGAGATGGTACCTAGAGCCTAGGGACTAGTGGCTTTGGGTCTTGGAGGTAAGATGGCTTATTGTAGGAGAGCAGATGGAACCTGGGGGAGAAACTCGGACCTCCAAGGTCTTTGATTCTTACCATTTCTCCAGGAAAGCCTATTTTTTAATCAGTTTGTACACTGGGGACTGTCAGTCCTTGTTTGTGTCACACCGCAGCTCCAAACACTGGGAGTCCTAATTGACTGGGAGGGACCTGGCCATGACCCAAGTTACCTTGGCTGTCCACACTATACCTCACTGGTTTGGGTTTGTCCATCTGAGTAGTGACTTGTCTGTGCCAATGAAAAGTCCCTTCTCTCCCCCAGCATGAGCTAATTTACTTTCTCTAAGACCTGAGCACTCTCAAGTTCTCCTCCAGCCTTCCCATCCCTCCAGGGTCACCTACTTGTTGTATAGGACCACATCTGGGAGCCAGATGTGTTTGGAAGGGAGCCGAACTTTCTTCATGTTGTCAAATTCCTCAGGCTTCCAGGTGAGGCGATAATCCTCCCACTCCTGGGAAAGGGAAAGAGGGAGGCAGCACCGATCTCTGCCCTGGGAGGGGCTCAAGGTCAAGGACAGAGACAAGAGGAGGCCTATTTGGCTTAAAGTTTTTAAAAGTCATTGCATTGCCACCGTGACTTCTCGGCCCAGCAAAAGTGGCTTCTCATTTAATTTGCATAGCCAAGCCAAGATATTAGAATCTACGTTTTGTGAATGAGAAAATGAATCTTGCAGTGTTTGACATATTCAAAGTTAACAGAGCTGGTGAGTAGAAGAACCAAGACTCATATCCAGTTATTTAAGATCCCGAGGTCTATACCTTTCTGCCTCTCTTGAGGAGATTCAAAGAGGGAAAAGCACATGCAAAAAAAAAAAAAAAAATGGAGGAAAGAGACGCCCAGAGGTGTGGGCAGGAAGAACTCTAACCTGAGTCAGCCAGACATTGGTGGTCATGATCTGCTCCCGCTCATGCTGCAGGAAAGAGAAGCTGCTGAGAAGTGCCCCCCCGCCACCGTCCCTCAAGTCTGTGGGCCCCCTACACAACCCAGGCTCCTTCCCCCACCTGCCCAAGCCTTGGGGACTCCAGGAGAATTACTGCAAACATATGGCTATGCCAATTTCAGTAGCTGGGCAGAGAGCTTGGGACCCCCACTCACCACACTGATGAGCTGGGCCAGTGACACCATGAGCTGTACTGTCACCAGCTCAGAGCCATTGGTGGCTGGGCGGATAAGTTTGTTGTAGCGGGAAGGATCCAGGAGATGCTCTACCAGCCGCTCTTCTGTGTCTGTACCCCAGACTCCTGGGCAGGGGAGTGGGGTGGGGGGCAAGAGGTAAGTACACAGCAAGGAGGGCCCACCCAGGATCCCACTCTCCCTAGGCAAGTGGGACAACCTAGGCCCAAATAGGAAGCTGTAGTTTCCCACAGCCCATCCCTAAGAAGATAGCAAAATGCTTAGGCTGCCCCCATGGAAGCCCCTCATATAGCTTCCCACAGCTCATCCCCAAGAAGACAGCAAAATTCTTAGGTTGCCCCCATGGAAGCCCCTCATAGAGAAGTCCCTGTCTGAGATCACTGACCAAGAAGCCCAGACAGTCCCCCAACACCCTCCCACTAAAAACCCATTCTTCAAGGATCAGTGGAGACCCTGCTCTTCCTGCAAGTTCTCAGAGGATGATTTCAAAAGGTTTGAAGTTTCTGTTTCCATGGTTTCTTCTAGAAGATATCTACAGTTCAAGGAGGGTTTTAGAGGGTAGTGAAAGGAGAAGAGTTATATGTGTCCCACCGTACGGCCTTTCTTCTCAGTCAGCGCCCATCTCTGTGTACAAGTAATGTTATGCGCCTCTCCATGTGACTGGCTGTGACCCCCTCCCCGAAAAGGTATTGGGTTGGAGTAGAATAATTGGGCTACCTGAGCTGTGTGGGACAGGGCATATATTTAGCCTCAAGTTCCACACATACAGGAGCTCACCTCTCATGAGATTGCAGGCAGATGTGGAAAGCTCATTTGGTTGTATATTCCTTTTGTACCTGCCCCACCACACACTATCTCCTGCAACCCTGCACGAACGCACCCCCACATCCTCAGAGACCCCTCCCTGGCCCTTAGCCTGGCAGAGCTTCTGCCCTTCCGAGTCTCCCGTCCACCCTCCAAGAGAGTTGAGAAGTTGCTTGTTTCCGTTTCCTGCCTTGCCCCTGTGGAGTGAGCAAAATCAGGAGCCCAATATGAGGGACAGGAAATGATGGAGAGCCAAGTAAGGGGGCTGAACCAGGTAGATTTTCTTGAGATAATGGCTCACTGGAAGTTAAATAGCAATTCAGCTGCAATCAGAGTCTCCCCTTCCTGCCACCCCAGAAATCCTGGGGAGATCCCTTCCTTCCTCTCTGTACCCACACCCTCCCCACCACCACTGCCCAGGTTGCCCTCTCTTCTCCGCATCACCTCGAGCAAGTCCTTCTCCCAGTTCAGTCTCCCAGGTACTCCCAGCTTTCCTGGGGGTCTCTCCCCTAATCCCCAGCAGACTTCCCACCATAGGGATCCCTCCCTTACAAATGCGAGCCTGAGTGAGACAGAGCGTGGCGACTTGTCCTTACCTGAGCACAGTCCGAGGAGGCCAAAGCTGAGGAGCATCGCCTTGAGACCAGAGAGCCAGGCCATGCCTCTGGCATAGCTCGCCGGCTCGCCTAAACGTGCCAGAGCGCGCCCCAGGCTGGAAGGCCGCGGGCGGGGCTCTGTCCGTGGTGCTGAAGCCGCTCCTGAGCCGCCCGCGCCGGGCGGGAGCGGAGCCCAGGGTGTGCTCACAGCCTTTGGTGCTGCCGTGATAATCTCCACGGCGGTTCCTCGGGCTCCAAGAGCGAGAAGGAACCCGCTTCTCGCTTATCCCGGTCTGAGCAGGCGGAGGCTTTTCCGGCTGTTCTTCCAGGGAATACAATTGGGACGTTGAGAGGGAGGAGTCTCCGCCCCGGAGGCGGAAGCGCCAGAGCTCAGAATAAAAAGGGTCCCTGGTTGGGGTATTCTGCTGGTCCTGCTTAGTTAGAGTGTGCGTGAGGCGGAATAAGGGTGGCTCACCCGACGGTGGAGGAGTTCTGAAACCCCAAAGTTGGGGCAGGACCTGGAAGGGTCTGAAAAGGCTCAGGAAGAAAGCGCAAGTAAGACAAACAGGTCAGGACCGGGTAAGCACCCGGGACCAAGGGCCAGACTGAGGGGGAGTGGGAGTCAAAAAGAATTTCTGGGTCCCACCTTCCTTTTTTTCTCTTACCAAACCCAAATGCTCCTGCTTCCTGGGAAGGCTGAGGATGCAGCCAAGACAATGCACTTAGGCCCTTAGAGAATGAGACAGAGGACTGTAGGTTTGCTATTTTAAGAAAGCAAACAATTTGGAGTCTAGAAACAGGATCCCCTTATCTGTTCCCTTCCATACCTCCACAGAAGGCATCCAGGGGATCTAAGGTGGGGACATGTGGACATCTCCTGAAAAGAAGGTGACCTTCAAGAGTGGAAGGGTAAGTGGCCCTTATCAATTAGCCTTTCTCACCCACATTCTGTTCCTCTCCAGTCTTTGACTTCTGTGTGACAAGGGGGAATCAGAGGATGATTTCATAGAGACCAGCCCAAGAATGAAGCTAACACAAAGGAAAGCAAAGATGAGACAGAGGTGTCAAAACTCAATGACATCTTTGATCTTAAAAGCCCCGAACTTTTAACTTCTGAGCCAATAAAGGCTTCTCTTTTTTCCTAGGTGGATTTTTTTCAGTTTCAACCAAAAGATTCCTGACTAAAGCAGCCTTATCATACATCAAGGCACTGTCTTGTTCCATCTCTGCTTACTTCTTCAACCTCCTCTGGGCCAGTACCCGCAGCCCCGCACTCCTCGTGGTAATGTCTTTATTTATTTATTTTTGAAATAAACCTTTTCTTTTTCTTTCATTTTTAAATTTATTTGGCTGCACTGGGTCTTCATTGCTGCATGTGGGATCTTAGCTGTGACATGCAGTATCTGGTTCCCTGACCAGGGATGGAACCTAGGCCCCCTGCATTGGGAGCACTAAATCTTAACTACTGGACCCATCCTCCATGCTTCAGGACCTTTTAAACATGCAGTTCCCTTGATTCTGTTTTCACCCATTTCCCATCAGCCACTTTCTACTTTGAACACCTGGCAGAAACATCAGTTCCTTAAGGAAGCTATGCCTGACCAAAGATTAGGTCAGGTGCCCTGAGACATGTTTCCAGAGGATGATAAATGAGTAAATAAATCAATCTAAGGTGGTAGCTATCTCTCCTCCTAGATTTTGAACCAGCACAGTGCCTGGCATATTGTGAGGGTTCAACAAATAAGCCAAAGGGCTGGTACAGGACTGAAATCTTTTAACATGTAGAGAAAAATTCCTCTCTAAAAGCTCAGCCAAAAGCAACTTATATACATGTACCTAGTTTCTGGAATTGAGAAGGAAAAGCAAAACAAGTATCAGCAAAGGGCTAGAGACGATGTGGGAGTACTACAGTCTCCATAAGGTGCGTGGAAAGAAAGTGAAAGTGTTAGTCGCTCAGTCGTGTCCGACTATCTGCGACCCCGTGGTCTGTCCTTGGAATTCTCCAGGCAAGAATACTGGAGAGAATTGTCATTCCCTTCTCCAGGGGATCTTCCCGACTTGGGGATAGAACCTGGGTCTCTTCCATTGCAGGCAGATTCTTTACCATCTGAGCTACCAGTGAAGCCCAAAGCATGTGGAACTGGCCATAAATCTGCACCACAAGGTCCAAGGCATATACATGTACAAACATGTTATCATCTCTTAAGAATTTAAGAAATCTGAGAACCAAGGAAAGAAGTGGAGAATAAAAGCCTCACAGAAAAGAGAAGGAATGCGTGTAGTCACTCCACTTGGGAAAAGAGTCAAAGGTGGGAAGAAGACTTCCCTCCCCGCCCCCTCTGCCTTCAACAATTCAGATTGACTGTTGGGTATCTACTGTATAGTTATCAAAGACGCGGTGATCAAAAAGACTTAGTTAGTCCCAGCTACTAAGGAGATCACGGTTTGGTGGCAAAGACTTGTGACACCATGTGGTGGCTGATCTAGAAGAGTGAAAACAAGGTGCTTTGGAAGTTTGGGTGAGAGAGGAGTTCATAGTGCCTGAGAGCCCGGAAGGGGTAGAGATGAAAGTTGAGATTTGAAAGATGAGAAAGCCAATAAGACAAAGGTGGCTAAAAGGCATTTCAAACTCCTAGAAGAGAGGGACGCGGAGTTTTCCACGTAGATAGTGCTCAGTCCTTTCCTCTTGCAGTGAATGCTGGGTGACAGAAGAAGGCTGCAAAAGTCTTCTTTTATGAAAATCTCTTTCTGGAGTGGTTGCTTGTCTCTGTATTGACAGACTGGAAAGTCATTTGCTTGCTTGAGGCCCTTGGTCACTCCCTGATGCTCCTTTCTGGTCAGTTCGGGCAGCCTGTTCACCTTGGCCTCTACCTTTTCTTTTCAAATTTCTCAGCTTTTATTCCGAGTCCTCTGAGCACAACCACCCAGTGGTGGAGGAGATCTGGAACACCCTTCCTGCCTCCTTCATATCTGCACACACACGCCTCCCATACCCACCAGGAAGAGAGGACAGGCCCAGAACCACACAAGGTGATGGATACATGTAGGAGTATCAGTCCTCAGGCAAAACAGTGAACAGGCAAGGTTTTGGTGGGACACACCCAAGGCCTCTGATGGTGAGGAACATTTCTTTTGAAAGGTCTAACAGTGTTCAGTTTAGTCACTCAGTCGTGTCTAACTCTTTTCGAACCCATGGACGGCAGCACGCCGGGCATGCTTGTCCATCACCAACTCCCAGAGCTTACTCAAACTCATGCCCATCGAGTCACTGATGCCATTCAATCATCTCATACTCTGTCGCCCCCTTTCTCTTCCTGCCTTCAATCTTTCCCAGCATCAGGGTCTTTTCCAGTGAGTTAGTTGTTTGCATCAGGTGCCCAAAGTATTGGAGTTTCAACTTCAGCATCAGTCCTTCCAATGAATATTCAGGACTGATTTCCTTTAGGATTGACCGGTTTGATCTCCTTGCAGGCCAAGGGACTCTCAAGAGTCTTCTCCAATACCACAGTTCAAAAGCATCAATTTTTCAGCACTCAGCTTTCTTTATAGTCCAACTCTCACATCCATACGTGACTACTGAAAAAACCATAGCTTTGACTAGCCGGACCTTTGTTGGCAAAGTAATGTCTCTGCTTTTTAATATGCTGTCTAGGTTGGTCATAGCTTTTCTTCCAAGGAGCAAGCATCTTTTAATTTCATGGCTGCAGTCACCATCTGCAGTGATTTTGGAGCCCAAGAAAATAAAGTCTGTCACTGTTTCCATTGTTTCCCTATCTATTTGCCATGAGGTGATGGGACCAGATGCCATGATCTTAGTTTTAAGATTTTTAAGATTGTTGAGTTTTAAGCCAACTTTTTCATTCTCCTCTTTAACTTTCATCAAGAGGCTCTTTAGTTCCTCTTCGCTTTCTGCCATAAGGGTGGTATCATCTGCATATGTGAGGTTATTGATATTTCTCCCAGAAATCTTGATTCCAGCTTGTGCTTCATCCAGTCTGGCATTTTGCATGATGTACTCTGCATATAAGTTAAATAAGCAGGGTGACAATATACAGCTTTGACGTACTCCTTTCCCGATTTGGATCCAGTCTGTTGTTCCATGTACAGTTCTGTTGTTTCTTGACCTGCATACAGATTTCTCAGGAGGCAGGTCAGGTGGTCTGGTATTCCCATCTCTAAGAATTTCCCACAGTTTGTTGTGATCCACACTGTCAAAGGCTTTGGCGTAGTCAATAAAGCTGAAGTAGATATTTTCTGGAACTCTCTCGCTTTTTTGATGATCCAATGGATGCTGGCAATAACATTACAATGTTATTTCTCTATTTAAGAGACTTTAAGTTTAAAACTTTATTACCAGAGTAATACAAATCTATGAAGAGCAATTGGAAAACACAAATTAGCAAAACACAAACTATATTCATAATCTTACCTCTTAGGGAAAAAAACAGTTTGCATTTCATATATATCTGAGTATATGTGTGCATATATATATATATATATACCCAATTATATATGTGTACTTAGATATAACTGTCTTCCCAGGTAGCACTAGTGGTAAAGAACCTGCCTGCCAATGCAAGAGATGTAACAGATTTGGGTTTGATCCCTAGGTCGAGAAGATCCCCTGGAGGAGGAAATAGCAACCCACAGCAGTATTCTTGCCTGAAGAATCCCATGGACAGAGGAGCCTGGCGGGCTACAGTCCACAGGGTCACAGAGAGTTGGACACAACTGAAGCAACTTAACATGTTCACTTAGATACACATGCAAAAAGCATATCAATTATAAGTGTTCAACTAAATAAAATTTCACATGAACACAGCCTTGTAACTCCCATCCAGATTTTTAAAAAGAGAGAATGTTAGCAATATCCAGAAGTCCCCCACTATATTCCCTGCCAGGCATTATTCCATCTTCTTCAAAAACAGGGGGAAGGAGGAATAGAGAGTGGCCCCCTAACAGGCGCTGCTTGAAGTTCCAGAACTAGAGAGAGGCAATGGTTACCCAACGTTGTGAATGTAGTACATGTCACTCAACTGTACACTTTTAAATGGTTAAAATGGTAAATTGTATGTTATGGGTAATTTCTAACAATTTTTTTTTAATGACCAAAAAAGTAAATACTATTCTGACATAACAACAGAGATTAACTTTGCCTGCTGAATTTTATATAAATAGAATCATAATCTTTTGTATTTTTTTTCAATAGTGAGAATCAAGGGCATTGTTGAATGCAGTTGTAGCTCATCATCTTCATTGCTGTAGAGTGTTCCATTGCATAAATGCACCACTGTTTATCCATTTCACCACGGATAGATATTTGGGTTGTTTTCTATTTCACACTATTAAAAATAACACCACTCTGAACATTCTTGTTCATGTTTTTAGTATACAAATATATGTTTCCATCTACTTATTAAAAAGGAGCACACTGTAAAATAGCTTTGTGACCTTCGTTTTTAATTTATTTATTTTGGGCTGCACCAGGAAGCTTGTGGGATCTTAGTTCCTTATCCAGGGATTCAACCCCAGGCCCATGGCAGTGAATGCACTGAGTCCTAACCACTAGACTACCAAGCAATTCCCACAGCCTTCACTTTTCATGTACTGTTTCTGAAACCTCTCCGCATCAATATTTGATAACTATTTTAAGATAGTTTTATATCAATCTATTTGATCAAATATTTGATAACTATTTTTAATAGCTGCATAGTATCCCATTATGGGTAAATGTTGCACACACCTTTAATAGTTTCCAAGTGAAAATGCTGAGTCAAAGGCTTTTTAAATTTTCTTATTATTTAATCATTTATTGCTGAAATGAGCTCCAGAAGGACTGATACTATTAGAGTGACCCTGGGGCTCCAGGCTAAAGCACCTTTGATCAACACCTCTACAACCTTGCCTGTGCTGACCCCTTCCTTTTCTTCTTCCCTCCTCTCAGTCATTCCTCCTTTGTCTTAGGCCTTTCTGCCCAACCTCCTACTTTAGAACCAGTTCTTTAAAAACATCCCCCCGCCTATTTCCATCTAAGTAACTTCTCTTAATACTTTCACACACTTTCTTGGGAGTTAATCCTGACTATTAGCTCCCTTCAAGACCTTTACCCTCCTTCATCCCTCCTATTGCATTTATCACATTGTATTACAGTTGATTATATCTGACTCCACTTCATCCATTACTGTGCGTTCCAAAGAGCAATTGGAAAAGGAGTACGTCAAGGCTGTATATTGTCACCCTGCTTATTTACCTTCTATGCAGAATACATCATGCAAAATGCAGGGCTGGATGAAGCACAAGCTGGAATCAAGATTGCCGGGAGAAATATCAATAACCTCACATATGCAGATGATACCACCCTTATAGCAGAAAGTGAAGAGGAACTAAAGAGCCTCTTGATGAAAGTGAAAGAAGAGAGTGAAAAAGTTGGCTTAAAACTCAACTTTCAAAAAACTAAGATCGTGGCATCTGGTCCCATCACTTCATGGCAAATAGATGGGGAAACAATGCAAACAGTGACAGACTTCATTTTCTTGGGCTCCAAAATCACTGCAGCCATAAAATTAAAAGACGCTTGCTCCTTGGAAGAAAAGCTATGACCAACCTGCTGCTGCTGCTGCTAAGTCGCTTCAGTCGTGTCCGACTCTGTGCAACCCCATAGACGGCAGCCCACCAGGCTCCCCGTCCCTGGGATTCTCCAGGCAAGAGCACTGGAGTGGGTTGCCATTTCCTTCTCCAATGCATGAAAGTGAAAAGTGAAAGTGAAGTCGCTCAGTCAAGTCCAACTCATAGCGACCCCATGGACTGCAGCCCACCAGGCTCCTCCATCCATGGGATTTTCCAGGCGAGAGTACTGGAGTGGGGTGCCATTGCCAGACAGCATATTAAAAAGCAGAGACATTACTTTGCTGACAAAGGTCCATCTAGTCAAAGCTATGATTTTTCCAGTAGTCTTGTGTGGATGTGGGAGTTGAACCATTAAGAAAGCTGAGTGCCAAGGAATTGATGCTTTTAAACTGTGGTGTTGGAGAAGACTTTTGAGAGTCCCTTGGACTGCAAGATCAAACCAGTCAATCCTAAAGGAAATCAGTCCTGAATATTCCTTGGGAGGACTGATGCTGAAGCTCCAATATTTTGGCCACCTGATGTGAAAAACTGACTCATTGGAAAAGACCCTGATGCTGGGAAGGATTGAAGGCAGGAGGAGAAGGGGACAACAGAGCATGAGATGGTTGGATGGCATCAGCGGCTTGACAGACATGAGTTTGAGCAAACTCTGAGAGATGGTGATAGACAAGGAAGCCTGGTGTGCTGCAGTCCATGGGATTGCAGAGTCAGACACACTGAGTGACTGAACTGAACTGCACTGAGCAGGAGCAAGAAACACAACAAAGATGATAACATGAGTAGCAGCTGTCATGTGAGAAGCCAGGAATCAAGCCAGGCTCTCCCCACAGGGAACGTAGCTTCTTTGTCTCTGCATCCCCCGTGTTTAATACAGTTCCTTGCAAAAAGTCCTCAGGACGTGTTTGTTGAGTCAGTGACAAAATGCTATGCTTCTGGAAGCAAGTCAAAGGATAAAACTGCTCACTCTGCCCCAAACAAGTGCATCTGTTCATTCTGAAAACACATGACCTTTTGGAGAAAAAAAAATCTTCACAATTCATTTTCCATAGAGCAGCCAGAGTGATCTTTTTTCAAGGCTATGTGTGTGTGTGTGTGTGTGTGCACCATGCTGCATGTCTAGTTCCCCTACAAGCCATCAAAATCAAACCTGGGCCCACAGCAGTGAAAGCACCAAGTCCTAACCACTCGACCACCATGGAATTCCCCAAAGTGATCTTTTAATATTTTAAATCAGACCATGCTACTTACTCCCTGCTTAAAATCTTTCAACTGTTTCCCACTGCACTTTGAATAAAACCCAGCAAATTACTGTGGTCTCTATTCTTCATTGGCCTCATCTCCTGCTCCCTCCTTCTCGTCTTTCACGAGACTCAAGGTATGCTGATCCTCTATTTTTTAAAAAAATCGAGCTCTTACTGTGTGCGCTGGACTGAGCATTTTTCATGTTTTCTCACTTAATCCTCCCAACAATCTTATAAGGTAAGTACTATTATGGTTTCCATGTTACAGATGCTGAAAGAGAAGCATGACAGGCTAAGTAACTTGCTGAAGGTCACACCTTTAGCAACTGACAGCTGGGGTTTGAAGCCCATGATCTCAGCCAAACGAGCTTCCTGCTTCCAGATCACACCACCTTTGTTCTCAGGGTCTTGGAGGTTGGCTCTCTCTCCTGGAATGCTCTTTACCAGGTCTTCCCAGGCCATCCTTCTCTTCATCAGAGATCAGCTCAAACCCCACCTCCCTAGGGAGACCTTCGCTGACTACTGGACTTAAAATAATCCCCAGTCATTCGCTCCCACATGACCCTACCAGTCTGACAGTCCTCTGGTTATTTTATTCACTTGTTTATTGTATAACTCCTTGCACTTAGAATGTTAGTACCATGAGAACTGGAGTACTGTTTGTCTACTGCTATATATTTATGGTCTTCCCAGGTGGCACTAGTAGTAAAGAATCCACCTGCCAATGCAAGAGAAATAAATAAAGAGAGATTTATTATGCCAGAAATAAATCGAACAAGGGTGTGATCCCCGATCCCTGGTCAGGAAGATCCCCTGGAGAAGGGCATGGCAACCCACTCCAGTATTCTTGCCTGGAGAATCCCCATGGACAGAGGAGCCTGGCAGGATACAGTCCATAGGGTTGCACAGAGTCAGACATGACTGAAATGAGCGAGGGAGAAATGTACTCTGTGCCCAGCACTGTAAGATGTGTTCATCATCTTCCATAGCCCATTTCATCTACACTGACACAGTGATCTACACTGCAAGACAGAGTGTCATACTGTTTTACAGATAAGGAAACTGCATTTCACAGAAATTAAATGACTTTCCCAGGGTCCCATAGGTACCAAAGCAGAGAAGTTCAAATCTAAACCCAGTTCTTTCTGACTCCCCAGTCTGTGCTCTTCCCACTCAGCTGTGCTTCCCCACTTTATGGCCTAATTCAAAGGACAGCTGTAGCTGATTCTCCAATTAACACCTATGGCTCTGCCTCTTTCCCACACTCAGAACCCACACCCACTGGATGTCCA
Organism: Bos javanicus; assembly: GCF_032452875.1. NCBI lineage: Eukaryota > Metazoa > Chordata > Mammalia > Artiodactyla > Bovidae > Bos > Bos javanicus. The sequence goes on from NC_083870.1 coordinate 16,176,651, forward strand.
GAAGATTGTCCACATCCCCCTCCCTGTACACACTCGATGTGTTTGTAACCCACCTCTCCACCTCTCCCACAAAACTTAGCTGTCCTTTGAGAAGCCTTACTGTTAGTGCTACTACTATTAGTTACCCAGGTATCTAGTTTCTCAAAATTCTAGTGACATTTTTATCTTCCTCCATCTTAAAGCCCAAGATTTAACAGCTGTATAGCTCACCCGTACCACTGTCTCTTCCTCACCCTAATCACAAGCCTTCTTTCTGTTCCTCCAACTTGCCCTCAGTATCTCAGCACATGCTGTCTCTTCTGCTCAGACAGTGTCCAGTCCTTCCTCCTCCTTTAGATAACTCTACCATCCTTCAGAATTTAACATATCACTTGTTCAGGAAAGCCTTCCCAGATCTCTAGTCTTACTCTTTGAGGCACTTATCACAATTGCAATTAAGTGGTTGAATGTGTAACGAACAATTTACGAATTTATCTGACTTTCTCCCAGGCTGACTGCCCGGGAAAGGTGAAGACTGGGTCTCTCACTCAGTGCTGCATCCTTAGTGCCTCCCATGTCATAGGTGATTAGGACACATTTGTTCTTCTCTATGTGAGTTTGCTTTATCAACCTTTCCATTGTCATGTCTGTGTCCACCAACAGAATGTAATTTCCAAGGGCAGGGGTTTTTGTTGTTTTATTCACTCCTGTTTCCCTAGCACCCAAGTGTTCATTAAATGAGCATCTCCATAACTTCCTTTCCACTTCTAATGCCCTTGCCCTACACATCTCAGCGGAATACCAGACATCACGCCCCACTAGGCTTTTAGATGCCAGAGCACTCTGCTGGCCAGAGAGCTGAAATGCTGAAGACACCAGCAGAGGAAATGACAGATCTCATCCCAGTGACTATGACTTGAGTTTCCTCCGTGGGGACTGGAAGTCTGCAAAACCATGAGACTCTCTCATCATATAGTTTTCCTCTAATTAAAACTCTTCACAAAATATGGTTCCTCAGTACCATCTTTCTAGGTTCCATATATATGTATTATATATGCATTGATATACCATATTTGTTTTTCTCTGACTTACTTCACTCAGTATGGCAGAAATAAAACCAGTATTATAAAGCCATTATCCTTCAATTAAAGTAAAAAAAAAAACAAAAAAACTTTTCATAAAATATGGAAGTCAGGATCTTCCAAATAGCTGCATTTGTGGTTTTCTTGGGTAAGGGTTGGTGTCAGCTACATGTGAAAACTTCTTGAGAAAGCATCAGAGGAAGGCAGAGAGGGGTAAGGCATGGACTTCAGAGACATGCTCAGGAACTCTGCTTCCTACCTGTAAATCCATGGGTAATCCCTCCTTTTCCCAATTGTAAAACAGGGATAAAAATGCTTCCCTTATAATGTTGTTGTGAAGGGAGGAGTAGTGTTTAGAAAGATTTGCAGAATACCCTGACTTAGGAAGTGTTCAATAAACAGGACTTTTTAAAAAACTGCTTTTAGTTGACTTACAATACTGTTTCAGATGTACAGCAAAGTGGCTCAGTTATCCTCATCTTCTGGTGTTGTATCTTTCTGACCTTTTATACAGTTGATGAGGTGCTCATGGCAAGTATACTCGGGTGGTTTGCCATTCCCTGAGGAACTGGTTTGAGGGCATAAGAGAGGGTGTCAGAGAATAAGATGGCTGGATGGCATAACCCATGCAACAGACATGAACTTGGGCAAACTCCAGGAGATGGTGAGGGACAGGGCGGCCTGGCTCGCTGCAGTCCATGGGTCACTACCAGTCGGACACAACTGGGCGACTGAACATGTATATACTGGGCTGGCCAAAAAGTTCGTTCAGGTTTTTCCATACAATGTTACAGAAAAACCCAAGCAAACATTTTGGCCAACTCAATTTTTTTTCCCCCATCATTTTCTATTACAGGTTATCACGAGATACTGAATCTACTTCAATTAACAGGAATTCTTAGCACAGCCTTTTATGCTCCCAATTTGCACATTCATAAAAGTGACATGTAGCTAACTGTCCGTCTCCCCAAAGGAGATAAATCATCTTTGAATACCCGGAACCCAATTTAGCCAATGAAGGCCTTTTCAACCTCCACTGACAACGTAAATGAGTAGCCCAGAATAAATCACCGAGGTGCACAGCCAAGTTCCCACAAAGGCTAACTCATTTTAGTCCGAGTGAAAGGAGAAGGTAGCAATCTGGCCAGCTGCTCAAGCGCCGAGTGGGCTCGGTAGAACCCATCAGGCCCTACCTGGGCTAACACCGGCCCTTGGAAGAGGAACGCCAACTATCGGTCTCTGGAACCTCAGCCAGCTTTGTCCTCTGTGATAGTGCCACCTAGCGAGGCCCTGGAAGCACTGCCGCCTACACCGGCTATGCCAGGACCACTGCGACAAGCCCGACAGACTTTGGACTGGGACTGTGGTCTCCTTTCATTTTATTGCCGGGTTAAAGGTTTAGACTAGTGACGTCCTCCTTCCATGACCCTGCAGAGGAAGCTTGTGTTGTCCCTCCCTGACTCACGTTCAAAACCCAAAGGGACTGATAAGCGCGACGAGTCAGCTATCGACTACCCGTCGTACAGAACTGACTAGTGATCGATCACTCTGCGATCTCCTCGCATCCAATCCTCGGGAGCAGGCAAAGCAAGCATTAGCATCCTCATCAAAAATCATTGCACAGATGAGAAAATTCAGGGCAGGTGGTTAACCCAAGGTCACAAAACATCCGGGATGACAACCCAAGACTCCTGTAACCGGGGTCGGGTCCCTGGCTCCTTCCCCAATCACACGCCCCTCCTCATTTCAGCGTGGCCCCAAGGGAACAGAGCCTCGGGGACCGCGCGCCGAGGACAGGCGGGTGGGTGCAGGATACAGATGACACAGCGGCGACCGCAGCTCTCCCTCTTTCTTCTCTGCTCACAGAAAGCCCTGCATGTTCACCACGGCTCCGGACGGGGGAAGAAGGGCCCAGAGCAGGAAACACGGTCCCGCGCAGGTAGCCCCTGGGAGCACGCGGCGCCGGGTCACGTGAGGGGGGCTGGCGGCTAGGGCTCTAGCACGCACGCACGCCGTACGTAAACACGCACTGAGGAGCTGAAAGCGGCGAGCCCGAAGCCCCGGGTCACATGTGGAGGGTGGTTGTACAGAACAAGGGGGCGGGAAGGAGAGAGGTGTCACGTGAAGGAGGTCGGAGCAGTGAGGTCACGTGACGGGGGACGGAGGCGGGGCCGCCGAGGAGGAGGAGGAGGGGCACGCGGCTTCCGGCGGTGGGGGGGGCCGGCGAGCGGAGGGGGGGGCCCTGTCCCGGAGGTGGCGGCGGCGCCATCTTGGCGAAGGGGGGATCAGGAAGTGCGGACCGCGGCGGCGGCGGCGGCGGCGGCGGCGGAGCCCGGAGCGGAGGCCGGAGGCTCCCGGCCCGCCGGCCCCGGAGCGGAGCGGAGCGGAGGATGCAGCAGCCGCAGCCGCAGGGGCAGCAGCAGCCGGGGCCGGGGCAGCAGCTGGGGGGCCAGGGGGCGGCGCCGGGGGCCGGGGGCGGCCCGGGGGGGGGCCCGGGGCCGGGGCCCTGCCTGAGGCGGGAGCTGAAGCTGCTCGAGTCCATCTTCCACCGCGGCCACGAGCGCTTCCGCATTGCCAGCGCCTGCCTGGACGAGCTGAGCTGCGAGTTCCTGCTGGCTGGGGCCGGAGGGGCCGGGGCGGGGGCCGCGCCCGGACCGCATCTCCCCCCACGGGGGTCGGTGCCTGGGGATCCCGTCCGCATCCACTGCAACATCACGGTGAGGACCCCCTCGCGTGCGCGTCTCCGGGGTCCTCTTGTCTGGGACTCACCCCGCACAGCTTTTTGCTCTCGAAAGACCTGGGAGGCCGAATCCCCTGTCGGGGTTCGGCTCTTTTTTCTTCAGGTTGCACTTGTTTCTGACGCTTGAGATTCTGCCATGGACCCAGAATCTCTACCCTTCCTAGTCAGGGACACCCTGACATATGGCGCCTCGACTACCCCTTTCCATTACCCACCCACATCGCAAGGTTCATAATTTTGGCTCATTTTGGTTACTTCACGACTTTTCTTGACACCTGGGAATGCCCCTCTTCCCCGCCTCCCATCTCAAGGTTCCAGGCCTCTTCATTGACTTCAGCTGGTAGGACCTGGCTTGGAATTGTGTAGATTTCAGTGATTTCCCCCTTCTCAGCAGTACCTTTCATTTAGGACGTTGCCACCTGTGAGATCCCTGCCCAGGTGTCTGTCATGCAGTCCCTCTTCCTCTGAATTTTACCAGTGGTAGTTTGCAATTCACTGACCCCTTTGCTTCTTCTCCTTTGGATCGCCTTTTATTCTGGTGTAACCTCTAACTCTCCTCCTTTTGCCCCAGCTGGTAGCTGCCACTCCCATCCTGTTCCCTGTGGATATCTCCAGTTGCCCTGAGTTGTTACCTTTCCTGGTGATGATGGGGATGTGCAAGGGCACTCTCATTTGTTCTGAGTGCTAACAGTTCCTTTTCTCCCAGTGAGCATCATTCCATCCTAGGTGTGCGGGGCTGGGAAACACCTGACACATCTTCTACCTAGGCTATCTTCAAACATTCTGTGAATAGCGTTGGCATCTGGGAATTTGGGAATACCTGATACTGCATGGTATAGCACTTAAAAGGATTGATCCCACCTGATGTGGTAGTGTTGACCCTGCTGGGAGTACCAGGTCGCGAGCCAGGGGACAGTACTTTATCCAGGCAGGCACACTGCAAGTGGGAGTAGTCTGGAGAAAGACAGACTTGTGAATTGTGTGGCACTTGGGGGCCTGAATTCAAATCACATGGTTCTTGTTTACTATCCTTTTCTTGCATCAAACCAGGTCAAGGTTTGGTGAGGCAAGCCTCAGCTTGGGTTGGATGGTGCCCCACCAAAACTCACGTGTTCCATTTTCCTCTCTCACTTTTTTTCATACTAAAAAGTCAAGATTGAAGGACTAGGTGTGGCTCTGTGAGCCGACAACTTGAGCATCTTTGATAATTTGTTTTCCTCCAGCATTGAGGATTAGAGCAGTGGCAGAGTTTAAGACCTTTTTAGGAGGTTCCCTTGGCCTCCTATGTGGAAACTTCTGGGATTGATTCCTTACCTGAATTATGCTTTCAATTCCTTAAGGGTAGGTTTGCCCCCTTTTGCTTGACTTCCCAGTTGCCAGAGGCCATCTACCGTCTTTGTCCCTGGAAAGAGGTTAGTTTAGAAGATTCTGAGACTCCTGTGACCACTATAAAGAAGACTTGGCCTGAACTGGCCCCCTTGATTTGGGCAGAGGGGGAGTCTGGTCAGGCTGCATTTGGCACCACAGCTCAAGAATGCTGGGAATGTTAGCAGCGTAGGCTTCTTTCTCCCAGCCTGCCATGTGGAGCCCTACAGCCTACGCCTGGACTGAGAGGGTGGCAGGTTCCCAAAGGAGAGGTGGGGAGAAGTGGCCTCTGAGGCGTTCTGTTAGGAGTGGAGTGGGAAGATTCTTCCTGCCACCCTTCTACTTTCAGGGTTTAGAGACATAATCTAGCTTTTAATTTCTCCGTCCCTAGCTAAAATGAAAGTAATCTGTGGTCTCTGGTTTTTTTTCCTGCCAGTGTGATTGTGATGAGGCGATCCTTTCCCCCACTGATTAGGGAGGGTCGGAGGCCTGGGTGTTGGGTGTGGGAGAACTTAAGGCCTGGAGCTTGTTGAGGCAACACAGGAGGTAGGAACCCATACTCATCCTCAGCGCAGTTTGGCTGCGCTGCTTCTCTGATGTTTACTCTTGAAAGAAAAGGACCAGGCTTCTTGGAAAGGGTCATCCCAGGGACTTTTTTCTCCTGGTCTGGGATTTGTTGGGAACCTGCCTGCTGAGCTGGGCTTGTGTGTGTGTGTTGGGGGGAGGGGGCGGATGGTGGAGAGCAAAGGGACTGGAAGTCTCGGGGCATGGAAGGCAGGCAAGATCTAGCTTCCCCCAGAGTCTCCCGTCTTGACTGCCCTCCCTGCTCTTTCCCCCTTAGGAGTCATACCCTGCGGTGCCCCCCATCTGGTCAGTGGAGTCCGATGACCCTAACTTGGCTGCTGTCTTGGAGAGGCTGGTGGACATAAAGAAAGGGAATACTCTGGTGAGGGGGCCAAGGTGTTGAGGAGGGAGTACATTTCCTCCTGTGAGACCCATGCCATGAAAACATCCTGTGAAACGTGTGTCTGGAAAGTGGGTGGTGCAGTAGCCTGAACATTTGAGGCAGACGTCCTGGGGGAGTTGCTTCCTGAAGCCAGAGGGAGAGCCCTGCACCTGCCCCAGGATTCGTCCCGTAAGCTCTTCCCTACAGCCCTGGGGTCTGTGAGTTCCAGAGAACTAGGTACCAGTTCGGGGGCTGAGACCAGAGCTCACCCGTGTACCTGTTGGTATTGGGGTGGGGAAGGAGTGTTTGATGTCACTGTGATCCCCTACCCCAGCTATTGCAGCATCTGAAGAGGATCATCTCCGACCTGTGTAAACTCTATAACCTCCCTCAGCATCCAGATGTGGAGATGCTGGATCAGCCCTTGCCAGCCGAGCAGGTGAGCACCTGAGGGGCTTTGAACCCTGTTACGTAGAGTTACGTCCACAAACAGCACTCAGGAAATACATGTTACTTGAGATCAACCTGCGGAAGTTTCTCTCCAGCACTACTCCAGACATGTACACACATCATGACTCGGCCTCTCCTCCAGATGTTCGGAATCCAGCTAAATGGGGCACCAGTAACTTCACCCCTCTGATCAAACTCTCTCCTGGGCAAGGTCATCCTTCAGGGGGGATTTTTACCGTTAGCAGTAGGTTAACCATTGGGGACTGAGGCCCCTTGTTAAGATCCAAGAATGCAATTCAGTGTAGAGATGATTGAGTAAAGGGGTTCTTGGGGAGATTAAACTGGGATTTGTGAGTTAGGTGGCAGAGAACAGCCACTGTGCTTCTCTCGTTGTTTGGCGTGTAGTGGGCTGGCAGTGAAGTCGTTCCCTGGACTGTTGCTTCCACGCAGTTCTGACTGGTGGAGAGGCTGGCAGCCTTATGGGCAGGTGCACAGCTTCCAGACCCAGAGGCTCAGGGGGGTAGGTCAGAGGCTGCATTCTAGGAAGCCACCAGGGTCTGACCTCCATCTTTTCCCTCCCCACTGCAGTGTACACAGGAAGACGTGTCTTCAGAAGATGAAGATGAAGAGATGCCTGAGGTAGGCTTCTACCCAAGACGGTACTGGTAGGACTTTCTTTTGGTCAGCAGCATTGAGAGCCTGCTATGTACAGAGCTCCAGTCTAGACTGGGGAGAGAGAAATACCAAAAGAATAAAGACAGCTGTATTGACCTGGGGGAACAGCAGTGTGGTAGAAGAGACGGAGCACCCATGTCCAACCACCGAAGACAGACAAGTGCAAATCTGTTTACGCTAAATAGTCACTATGTTAATCGTGGATGGCTTTGTAGGCAGACCTGAGCTTGCATCTTCTATCTCCCAGCTCTGTTGATTGGGGGATTTTACCTATTCCACTAAGGTACTACTTCTGCGGTTTTCTTATTTATAAAATAGGATGTTAATATTTACTACATAGGGTTGTCTTTAAGATTAAATAAGGCATTGCATGTGAAAGGCTCCATTCCGTACCTAAGTGCTAAATACTTGGTGATGTTCTCTAAATACAACTTGGTTAAGAACTTGAACTTCAGAGCCAGACCAAATTTGATGTGCATCTTAGTTCTGCTAAGAGTTGTATGACTTTGTGGGCATGACACCCTCACCTGGACCTCGGCGTTCTCATTTGTGGTATGGGGGTAATGATAAAATAATGGCATGGTGGTTATAAGAACGAAATGAGGTAGTGTGTCTACCATCTCAGCAACTAGCAGAATAATTAGGAAATTAGTATCACCACATTCTGCCAGAGGAGATCATGATTACTTTGTTATTCTGCACTGAATTAACCACCTGCGATCTGCAACTTCTGTAACTTTGTTAGGGTCTTAAGCTGCACAAAGGGCCCAGGATACATGAAACATCTCCTGTCAGATTGCAGACAGCGCTCCAAAGTCTGGCTGATAGGGGCTGTTCCCCCATGTACAGTGAACTAGTTCCTCACTTGGAGCAGGGTGAATAGGGGCTGGTTCTGTTCTTGACCTCTGCCCTCTGCATTCTGGACCTCCTTCCTTATTTCCATTTTCACAGTGGGTGCCTCTGCCTGTCTCCTCAGTCCTTGCACTTGGGAAGGCAGGAGGTTTCTCCCTTAGACCTGGAGTCCTGGGAACTCCTGGGTACAGAAGTCACCTGATGAAACATGAGCTTTGAGTCGCAGTGTCAGGCCAAAGTCATTCTAGGAATTAAGGAAGAGTTTGTGCTGCCAAGGGAGAGCTGTAGGGATAGTTGGGGCAGGGTAGATCTAGGGAACAAGAAAGCCGAGTCTCTGCTTGCTTTCCCTCGACCTTTTCGTAGCCCTGCAGCTTGAGAACTGGATAGGAGAGATTTGCCTTGTCTTTTAGATTGTGAAGGGAGTGGGGCTGGGAGCTTTCCAGCAGTGGAAAGGGTAGTGTACTCACTCGGCTCCAGACAGAGTGCAGCTGTCTGTCTTACTCCAGCTGCAGCTCTAAGTCATATGGGACTGGGGAAGGGAAAAGCCCTTCTCCACAGTGCGTGTTGGTTTCTTTCTTCTACCCCACTCCTACCCCACACATGCCCCTAGGACACAGAAGATCTAGATCACTATGAAATGAAAGAGGAAGAGCCAGCTGAGGGCAAGAAATCTGAAGATGACGGCATCGGAAAAGAAAACTTGGCCATACTAGAGAAAATTAAAAAGAACCAGAGGCAAGATTACTTAAATGTACGTGCCTTCTAGGGAGAAGCTGGGCGGAGGGGTTGGCTGGTGCTGGCTGGGAGGTGGTAGGCCGTCGGGTGTCAGGTGGGAACAGCATCCTCTTCGGGGTGGGTTATTGGTGCGCCTCGTCCTCGCCTAGCCACAGGGCACACTGCCGGCCTGCCCCTCTAGTCCAGCACGTGACCGTGAGACGCCCTGTCCTCCCTGCTTCCTGTGTAGGGTGCGGTGTCTGGCTCGGTGCAGGCTACTGACCGGCTGATGAAGGAGCTCAGGGATATATACCGATCACAGAGTTTCAAAGGTGGTAAGTTTGCCTCATAGTGGGGTCTGAATACAAGCTTTTCAGAAAGGACACGGTGGCGGCAGCAGATACGTGGATGCTGACCAAGTTTTTAGGCCAAGGACGGAACACCCCTCATAGTGGCTTAAATGGGATGCATGTCTATGTGGGATGAACCTGGAGCCTTTGACCTTTTTTTCTTCTCAGTCTGGGAGAGGGATCTGCATCAGGTCCTGCTTACCACTGGGACCATCATCTGATGACATCCTTCTTCTTCCCTCTTTCAGGAAACTACGCAGTCGAACTCGTGAATGACAGTCTGTATGATTGGAATGTCAAACTCCTCAAGTAAGTGGTGGCTGTGGGGCTGGAAAGGAAGTTGAGTAGTGAGTGCAGTTACCGTGGTGGGAGTCTCCAGGGCCAGCCGTCCTGGGGACGGGTGTGGGCAGTGGCTTGGCCCTCTGCTGCTTGCCCCAAGGGGCAGTGGGAGCCTCAAGGCTCCTGACTTAGACCCAGAGCTGAGCCTAAACTGGTTGCTTCCTAGAGTTGACCAGGACAGCGCTTTGCACAACGATCTCCAGATCCTCAAAGAGAAAGAAGGAGCCGACTTCATCCTACTTAACTTTTCTTTTAAAGTAAGTCCTTCCTTTCCAGTCCTTCCCGGGCCTAGGCATCCTTTCCACCTTCCAGTCCTGCAGAGGCCCCTGACCTCCCCTCCCTGATGGCTGCCTCCGTCTCTCCCTCAGGATAACTTTCCCTTTGACCCGCCGTTTGTCAGGGTTGTGTCTCCAGTCCTCTCTGGAGGGTGAGTGGCTCAGCAAGGGCAGAGGGTGAAGAAGGGCTGGGGAGCTTCTGCCAGGCACAGCTAACTAACCTTTCTTCTGCAGGTATGTTCTGGGCGGAGGTGCCATCTGCATGGAACTTCTCACCAAGCAGGTGAGCCTGTCTCTCATTTTTTTGCCTGGCTGGCCTGGGCAGGGCTAGGCTGACCTTTACCCCTCACCCCTCCACCAAGGGTTGGGTGATGGGCATAAATGGCCCTTTCATTCTGCCTGGCAGGGCCCGCACCCACTGACCTGGGCAAATGGGTGATGGCTGTTCTGGGAGTGCAGGGCAGGGGCCCTTCCATGGCTGCAGCTGCTCTCTGGAGAACAAGCATCGGGTTTCTCTGGAAAGTCTGCTGACTCGTTTTCCCTGCCCACATTGTTACTTAGGGCTGGAGCAGTGCCTACTCGATAGAGTCAGTGATCATGCAGATCAGTGCCACACTGGTGAAGGGGAAAGCACGAGTGCAGTTTGGAGCCAACAAAGTAAGGAGCCCAGACCCTGGCCTGGTGGGGCTGGCGGGGGCTGTGTACGCTTCAGGCCACGAGGAGGCCACAGTGGGGCTGAGCTGCAGCATCAGCCAGTGGGCCTAGTGTCCCGCGGTGGGGGCACAGCAGGGCCTTGGCCTCAGGGCAGCCTAAGACTCTGGGGAGGGTGCAGGTCTGGAAAGGGAAAGCTGGGAGATTGTACCCTGTGGGACCTCCCAGGTGGAGGGTACTCAGTCTGTGAGTAGAGCGCAGCGCTGGGAGCTGGGTCTCTGGGCGGCAGCGAGGCCACAGCCGGCCTTGTCTGGTGGCCTGATGTGGTGGCTTCCTCTCCCCAGTCTCAATACAGCCTGACAAGAGCACAGCAGTCCTACAAGTCCTTGGTGCAGATCCACGAAAAAAATGGTGAGGCTGGAGCCACGACTTGAGATTCGGACCTTTGCCAAGCCCGAGGTTTCCATCCGGCTAAACAGCAAGAACCCCTTTCGGTTTCTGAGCCTTTTCCACCTGTTAGCGCAGCACCTGTCCCTGTTGCCCAGGGAATTCAGTGAGGTCTGGAGGGTAGCGTGCGCCGCTCTCCTCCAGTTAAGCCAGTGGCGGTCAGAGCACAGGTGGACTGGGCACCGCCCCACTGCCCACTGCTCACTGGTGTCATCTCAGGGTCGGTGCATCATTCTCCCTTTCCTTACGATTTCCAAGTAGGCAGTTCCTCGCCTGCCCATATAGCTTCTCTCCCTGCACCAGGAAGCCCTTTTCAGGATCTTTTCACCTTTGACCCTGGAGACGTCTTCAGTGATTAGGGCTAGGAGGGTGGGCAGAACAGCCTCCACCTGACCGTTTTCTTCCATTGCTTTGCAGGCTGGTACACACCCCCGAAGGAAGATGGCTAACCCAGGAGTGCCATCCCCTTCCTCCTTCCCCAGGCACCACTGGACCAATTACCTTTGAATGCTGTATTTGGATCTCACGCTGCCTCTGTGGTTCCCTCCCTCATTTTTCCTGGACGTGATAGCTCTGCCTATTGCAGGACAATGATGGCTATTCTAAACGCTAAGGAAAAAAAAAAAACAAACACACACACACAGAACTGTTTAAAGTACTCAAGACTGACTTACAGACCAACCAACCACCTGGCTGGAACCCTTGCTAGCAGGCATTCTTATAAAAGAAACTTTCGAGCCTCCTTATATTGCTGGAAACTCAGCTGTGCTCCAGACTAGAGCCTCCTTACCTATGCTATGGATTTTTAATTTATTTTCTCTTATTTCATGTACACTGCTTTTTTTGGTTACAGTGTATGATGGATGTGTATGAAAAAAAAATGTATCTTTGGGAAAACAATTACAGTTTGTTAATTTGAAGACGCTGGTTTTGACTCATCTTTATTTTCCTAGCTTACCCTTCCCCCGTCCCCTGAATTCCTTGAGCAGTGGGGGGGAGGGGTACCAGGTTCACTGTGGCTTTGGGAGCCATGAGGGGCTGCACTTCACTGCTGAAGCCAGAGAAAGGTGGAGCTGAAGCACATGCCTGCCACAGCTTGAAGGGCTCTGGAGTGACCAGTCTTGCACCCCTGGGAAGGCAGAGCTCGGCCTGCTAAACCACAGGCTGAAATGATGACCCTTATTCTTTAAAGCCTTCTAGTCACAGATGTTTTCAAATTTCTAAGAAAAATAACGAGGAGGCCTAAGAGGCTGCTTCACAGAACTACTTTTAAATGAACTGAATAGGGCTGGGGCCACAGTCTCAAGCATGCACGTGGTCCTTCTGATCTCAGCAACAGGCTGTGTAGCTACCATTTGTGCTCACTGGTCCCCCTTCCCAGGAAGTGGCACTGAAGGGCAGTGGTTGGAAGCTCTGTTGCTGCTGCTCTTGTCTGTTGCTTCATTTATGCTTAACAGAGAAGCCAGGCAGAGCTCCGAAGTAAGTTGTTCGGCTTGGAGACTGATTTCTTTTAAGGCACTTTCATAGCATGGGTCCTACTGGAGAGGATTAGCTTTAAGGGGTTTGGTCTGCCTACCTACGGGCCCTGCTCAGGCTCAGAACCGCTGTGGAGGCAGGTCCATGAGCTGACCTGTTGGTGCTGGGTCTGTCCCTGCTGTGTCAGTACAGCTGTGCCGCCTGCCCCTCCTGGTCCGTGAGCTTGCTTGGGGGCAGAGACAGCCTCCTGGAACCTGCCTGCGGACCAGATGGTGACAGACGCCAGAGGCCAGGGGTGGCCAAGTGAGGGTGTGTCTTAGCTCAGACTCGGCACAGCCACCTGAAACCTCTAGGCTGCCAGAGTTCTGTATGCTTTGACACAGCTATTCTAACTTTGGTCACTCCCCGCCACCCCCAATTAAGGGATTTTCATGTCTTGCTGCTTCAGGTGGACGCAGAGTTCACCGGAACCACTCAACGCTGCTCTAACCCTACCACACCCATCTGGTACAGGGTGCTCATTATGCTGAGGTGGAGGTAAAGAGGGCAGGCACCCACAGGAAAACTCATTTCATTGAGCTGAGATCTAGTTCTCAAGGCCTCTGCCTTTTCTCTGAACTTACCACCAGCCCTGGCTGGAACGTACTATAGGCTGTGTTTTTAGTTACGTGTGCTGTGAGCTGTCCTCTGTACGATGTATTTTGTAATGTATTTTTCTCATCTACCAAAGGATGGAACAAATAAAATTATTTAAATAGTTTGGCTCTAATCAAATTATTATTTAAAGAAAGAATGGGGGGTCACATTCGCCTGATGTAAAGGGAAGCGCCAGCTCCTGTGCGCTATAGCTATATAAACAGCAACCCTCCAAGAAGATCTTCCACTTTTCTCATCAAACTTAGCAGTCCTTTCTATGACCTTACGTTAGGCTCCTAGTGAAGTTACATGGTTAAGGAAAAAAAAAAAAAGGCCGCATCATCCGGAACCAGTGTTCTGTCTACCAAGAAGGCGAAGAGAAAAGAAACTTATCTTACGCAAGTGTACATCTATGTCCCACACAAGGTTTGAATAGCTGGCACATGGCAGCTCCCAGTCTGTGGCTTCAGTTTTAGAGGGCAGGGTTGGGGGGTTGGTGGTTAGATAGGAATCAGTCACCCCAAATGTGAAGCATGCCAATTTATTCACCAAACCAACAGATCAATGTTTAGATCTCCCTACCTGATTCTATGATGGAATGCCAGGAAAATTAAGCAGTGGGCCCCTTCATTCTCCAGAATCTGTCAGGGCAACTTATATCATGCTCTGGGGTTACAAAAAAAAAAGAAAAAATACACTGGCTACATCAGACCTCCAACCTCATGGAAGCTTCCCTGTTTGGTTCAAATGTTCGCAGTGAAGACACACGACACATTGAGAAGTGAGCTGGGGAAGGCAAAGGGGTATCCAATCAGTCCTGGGCACCCCCAAGGCCTCAAGAGTGAAAAGGCAGGGTGGGTAGAATCTAGACAGGAGAGGGAACATGCTGATTGGAGCCACGTCACTCAAACTCTTCGAACTTCAGGATGTGTGACTGGAAGAGAAAGAGAAAATCTGAGTGGGAAGGAAGGACCGCCCCCCCAGGCAGTCCACCCAACCCCTGGACAACTTCAGGTTGCTTCCTCTACAGGAATAACAGATAAATATGCAGCATCCAGGCTGAGGCCAGGGGGTGGCTGCAGCTGAGACCCTGGGGTGGGAGGGAAGGAACAGTAGACACAGGGCCGTTACCTCCAAGTTCAAAGCACCAGTGATTTTCCCTTTGAGGATGCGATGGATAACCTGATTTGAACTCAAAATACCTGCAAAACAAAATTCAAGAACAAAACCTTGGTATTTCTTGGTCCGGCAGGAGGAGCAAGGGAGGGAAGTGAGAGGCTGGGGCTGCAGGAAAGGGTTCTGGCTGCAGACCAACTCATGCGGACAAGTCTCTGCTAGTCAGAGCTCACTCCCAGCTGCCAGGATAACGTGAGATAATCAGCACTGAAGAGGGAGGAGAGGGGGAGGGCAAAGTGAGAGCACATAAAAGGAAGCATTATACTTGTTAAAATGATTACGGGTATCTGAGATTGCACATTTCCTAATGGAAATTCTGGGGACAGAAAACGGTTCACTCAACTCGGCTCTGAGTTTTGGCTGGAGAGATGTAAGTTAAAAGACAGAGAGCCTTTATACCATGACGAGCGAGCATTCCTACCTGCTGGGACAAGGCAGGGCAGGGCGCTGGTCAGACACTCGCCTTTATCCAGTCTGCCCTTACTCAGCTCATGCCATTCCCACCCCCCCAACACTCTGGGGCTGTTTGTATGCGTGCAACTGGCTCATATCAAGGGGTAGACCTCAGTTCTACCCTCACCCAGGCCGTTTTCTTACTATGAAACATGAAGGAGTCCCTTTCATTTTTCTGAGCCTTACTTTCCCCATCCATAAAATTGTACACCTGCCCACCTGGCCTCAGGACCACAGTCCACATGAGAGCTGAGCAGCCCCCCACCTGGGCTGCACACTCTGGCCCCTCTGACAGGCTTGGAGCTGCTCTTAGAGGGCAGGGGGCTCCTTACTCTGGGCTACCCTCCAACACCAGAGCAGTCAGGTTCGGCCTACAAGAAGCTCCCCAGCCCTGTCTGCTGTGTGAGTCCCCAAGCTGAGCCTCTTCATGCAATGACCCAAGGCGACCTCTGGGTGGTGCCCCCTCACCGCTGGGCACAAGCCCATACGCCTAGCAGGGAGGCTTGGCGCTGCACTTGCTGCACTTTTCCATCTTAGTTTGTGTGTGTGTGTTTCTTCACATCCACTTCTCCTCAGGCCCTTAAAGCATTCTTTCACCCTTTCACATCTCACTTAAACCCCAGTCTTGAGAAGAGCCAGAGCAAAGAAGTGGCCTCTCCATTTCAAGGTTGCAGAACTGAGGCCCCACAGGTGTCCAGATCTAAAGTAACAACCCCTCACATCATGTACAAAAATAAACTCGAAATGGTTTAAAGACTTAAGTATAGACATGACACCATAAAACTCCTAGAAGAGAACACAAAACATTCTCTAACAAAAATCATAGCAATATTTTCTTAGATCAGTCTCGCAAGGCAAGAGAAATAAAAGCAAAAATAAACCAATGGAACCTAATCAAATTTAAAAGCTTTTCCACAGCAAAAGAAACCATAAAACAAAAAGACAACAGACAGACTTGGAGAAAATACTGGCAAATGATGCAACCAACAAGGGGTTAATTTCAAAAATATACAAACAGTTCATACAGTTCAACATCAAAAAAACAAACAACCCAATAAAAAAACGGGCATTAGGGGCTTCCCTGGTGGCTCAGTGGTAAAGAATCTGCCTGCCAATGCAGGAGACACGGTTTCCATCCCTGGTCCAGGAAGATCCCACCCACTGCAGAGCAACTCAGCTCATGCATAACTACTGAGCCGGTGCTCTAGAGCCCAGGAACCGCAGCTACTGAGCCCACGTGCTCAACTGCTGAACACCATGTGCCCTCGAGCCTGCGCTCCACAACGAGAGAAGCCACCACAGTGAGAAGCGGGCGCACAGAGAGGGCAGCCCCCACTTGCCGCAACGAGAGAAAAGCTTGCGCAGCAACGAAGACTCAGCACAGCCAAAATAACCAAATAAATAAAATTATTTTTTAAATGGGCATTAGACCTGAATAGACACAGAGGTGGCCAATAGGTACATGAAAAGATGCTCAACATAGCTAATTACTAGAGAAATGCAAATCAAAACCACAATGAGCTATCACCTCACACCAGTCAGAATGGCCATCTTCACCAAGTTCACAAATAATGCTGGAGAGGGTGTGGAGAAAAAGTAACCCTCCTGTACTGTTGGTGTGAATATAAATTGGTGCAGCCACTATGGAGAACAGTATTTATTGTTGTTGTTTAGTTGTTAGATCCTGTCCGACTCTTTTGGAACCCCTGGACTGTAGCCTGCCAGACTCCTCTGTCCATGGGATTTTCCCAGGCAAGAACACTAGAGTAGGTTGCCATTTTCTTCTTCAGGGGATCTTCCCCACCCAGAGATCGAACTTGTGTCTGCTGCCTTGGCAGACAGATTCTTCCCCACAGAGTCACCTGGGAAGCCCTGGAGAACAGTATGGAGGTTCCTTAAAAAACTAAAAATAGAGTTACCATATGATGCAGCAATCCTACTCCTGGGCATATATCCAGAAAAAACAAAAACTCCCAACTCAAAACAATACATGTGCCCCAGAGACTTCCCTGGGGGTTCAGGGGCTAAGACATCACACTCCCAATGCCAGGGGCCCAGGTTTGATCCTCGGTCAGGGAACTAGATCCTTCCTGCATGCTGCTACTAAGAGTTCACTGCTGCATCTGAAAAGATCCCGCAAGCCACAATTGAGACCCAACACAGCCAAATAAATAACAGATACATGCACCCTGAAGTTCACAGCAGCAGGATTTATAATAGCCAAGGCATGAGAGCAACCTACGTGTCCATCAGCAGAGGAGTGGACAAAGAAACCACAGAAAAAGAACGAAACAACGAAACAACGCCATCTGCAGCAACAGGGATGGATCTAGGGATTATCATATTAAGGGAAGTCAGATAGAGAAAGCCAAATATTATGTGATATCACTTATAATTGGAGTCTAAAAAATAAAACAAATGAAAATATTTACAAAACAGAAACAGATTTAGAGACACAGAAAACAAAATTATGGTTACCGACGGGGTGGGGAAAGGATGAATTAGGAGTATGGAATTAATAGAGCACCAAATGCGAAGAGCTGACTCACTGGAAAAGACCCTGATGCTGGGAAAGACTGAGGGCAGGAGGAGAAGGGGAGGACAGAGGATGAGATGGTTGGATGGCAGCACCGACTCGATGGACATGGGTGTGGGTGGACTCCGGGAGTTGGTGATGGACAGGGAGGCTGGCGTGCTGCAGTTCATGGGGTCGCAGAGTCGGACACGACTGAGTGACTAAACTGAACCATTATATGTAAAACAGGTAAACAAGAAGGATTTAAAATATAGCACAAGGAATTATGGGGGTTCCCAGGAGGCTCAGTGGGTAAAGAACCTGCCTGCAATGCGGGAGACACAGGCAGGTACAGATTTCACCCTGGGGTCAGGGAGATCCCTTGGAGGAGGGCATGGCAACCCACTCTGGTATTCTTGCCTGGAGAATCTCACGGACAGAGGAGCCTGGCAGGCTACAGTCCACAGGGTCTCAAAGAGTCAGACACTACTGAAATGACTGAGCACGCACACACAGGGAACTACAGTGAATATCCTGTAATAACCTCTTATGGAAAAGAAACTTAAAGATATATATAAATACACACACACACACACATAAAACTGAATACACAGAAGAACTGTACAAAAAAGGTCTTGATGATGCAGATAACCTCAATGGTGTGGTCACTCACCTAGAGCCAGACATCCTGGAATGTGAAGTCAAGTGGGCTTTAGGTAGCCTTACTGCCAATTAAGTTAGTAGAAGTGATGGAATTCCAGCTGAGATATTTAAAATACAAAAAGATGATGGTGTTAAAGTGCTGCACTCCATATGTCAGCAAATTTGGAAAACCCAGCAGTGGCCACAAGACTAGAAAAAGTCAGTTTTCATCCCAGTTCCAAAGAAGGGCAGCACTGAAGACTGTTCAAACTCCTGGACAATTGCGTTCACTTCCCATGCTAGTAAGGTTATGTTCAAAATCCTTCAAAGGCTTCAGCAGTACTTAAATCGAGAAATTTCAGATATACAAGCTTGGTTTAGAAAAAGCAGAGGAACCAGAGAACAAACTGCCAACATTCGTTGGATCAAAGAAAGCAAGGGAATTTTGGAAAAGCATCTACTTCAGTTTCATTGACTACACAAAAGCCTTTGACTGTGTGAATCGTAACAAATTTCAAAATTCTTAAAGAGACGGGAATACCAGACCATCTTACCTGTCTCATGAGAAACCTGTATGCAGGTTAAGAAGCAACAGTTAGAACCCTGTATGGAACAACTGACTGGTTCAAAATTGGGAAAGGAGTATGACAAGGCTGTATATTGTCACCCCGTTTATTTAACTTATATGCAGAGTACATCATGTGAAACACTGGGCTGGATGAGTTACAAGCTGGAATCAGATTGCTGGGAGAAATATCAACAACCTCAGATTTGCAGATGATACCACTCTAATGACAGAAAGCAAAGAGGAACTAAAGAGCCTCTTGATAAGGGTGAAAGAGGAGAGTGAAAACACTGGCTTAAAACTCAACATTAAAAAAACTAAGATCATGGCATCTGGTCCCATTCAGTTCAGTTCAGTTCAGTCACTCAGTCGTGTCCGACTCTTTGCAACCCCATGAATCGCAGCACGCCAGGCCTCCCTGTCCCCAGATCTCCCAGAGTTCACTCACACTCACGTCCATCAAGTTGGTGATGCCATCCAGACATCTCATCCTCTGTCGTCCCCTTCTCCTTCTGCCCCCAATCCCTCCCAGCATCAGAGTCTTTCCCAATGAGTCAACTCTTCGCATGAGGTGGCCAAAGTATTGGAGTTTCAGCTTCGGCATCATTCCTTCCAAAGAACACCCAGGGCTGATCTTGTTTAGAATGGACTGGTTGGATCTCCTTGCAGTCCAAGGGACTCTCAAGAGTCTTCTGGTCCCATTACTTCATGGCAAATAGAAGTGGAAGAAGTGGAAGTAGTGACAGATTTTCTCGTCGTCTTGGGCTCCAAAATCACTGCAGATGGTGACTGCAGCCATGAAATTAAAGTTGTTTGCTCCCTGGAAGGAAGGCTAAATAACATGTTAAAGGACAAACCTAGATAGCATATTAAAAAGCAAAGACATCACTTTGCCAACAAAGATCCGTAGTCAAAGCTATGGTCTTTCCACTATGGATGTGAGAGTTGGGCCATAAAGAAAGGTGAATACCGAAGAACTGATGCTTTTGAACTGTGGTCTAGAGAAGACTCTTGAGAGTCCCCTGGACAGCAAGGAGATCAAACCAGTCAGTCCTAAGTGAAGTCAACCCTGAATACTCATTGGAAGGACTGATGCTGAAGCTGGAAGCTCCGATACTTTGGCCACCTGAGTTGGTCAATAGGCAACTCATTGGAAAAGACTCTGATGCTGGGAAAGACTGAAGGCAAAAGGAGAAGAGGGTGACAGAGGATGAGACAGTCAGATGTGGCATCACTGACTCAATGGACATGAACTTGGGTGAACTCTGGGAGATGGCGTGGGACAGGGAGACCTGGCATGCCACAGTCCATGGGGGTCACAAACAGTCAAACAGGACAACTGAACAGCAGCAGCAAATAACGGAATCCCTCTGCTGTAGACCTGAAACACAATATTGTAAATCAATTATACTTCAGTTAAAAAACATAAAATGATAAACATCACATCAGGGAACAGCCTTGTGTCCACTGCTCTAACCCCTATCATTGGTCTTCAAACACCACTTTTCTTCTACAAAGAATCCCTCTCTGAAGAAATCTTAAGCGAAACTCAATGTACATGAAATAGATGGCAGCTGAGCAGTTCTGGCAGAAGCAAGAGTGGGAGGCCTGCCCTCCCCTCACCCCACCCAGAGAACCCAGCCTTCAGGCAGCACCTGAGGTCCCCTCCCAGATCTTGTTGTTCGGAGAGACCAGGTATAAAAACCAAATTCTCCAGAACGCTTGGCAAGGGGCAGATGCTGAAAACTAGGGTGAGACCAGAACAACAGAGCCTGAAGGGAAGGCATCCCAGGGGCCTTGGCTGCCCCTACGCAGAAGCCATTCCCGCTCAGGTGCCCGGAGGAACGCACAGCATCTACCGTCCCCTGGGTCCTCTGGAGGAGGGTGGAGGGAGCCTTACCTTTCTCCAGCATGAAGGGCTGAGTCAGCGGGGGGATGGTCCAGAAGTCATCACTGTCCAGGGTGCGCAGGGACTGCACAGGGATGGTGGCCGATCGGCCAAAATCCACGAACATGACCACCACCCAGGAGTCCACGCGGTCCAGCACCCAGCACCTGGCCAGAGGGAGGGAGAAGAGGTTTGTCCCACCTGGTGCCACACAGAGCAGGCTTCATGGAGAGGGCTGGAAGCTCTGGGCTAGGAAGAGAAAGAGCTTCCTACGCTGTTCCCCGCCTTGGGTGGAGAGGTGATCACAGGAATGATCTTGAGAGAAGCAGCAGCAAAGACACGGGAGTCCGCAGGATGGAGAGGCAAGCCTCCAGCCCTGCCCGGCACACACCTGTTCCAGGCCGGGCCGTAATCGCCCAGGTGGTATTCGGCCAGACCGCGCGTCCCGCGCCGCACCGCTGAGTCCTGCAGGTAGGGCTGCTGCTCCTCCGCCTCGGCCAGGGCGCTGAACAGGGCCTGCATGTTCTGGTGCAGTGTCTGTGGACGGTACAAACGCCACGGGCCTCGCTGCCTGTCCGTATCACACGTGTGTCTTGGCAGGTATCACCTGTTACATCAGCACCACTGATCCACCCCAAGGGAACCCAAGGTACGAGGTGGGAGAGAGAGTGAGGCCGAACCAGGGATCAAAGTACGGCCCCTGTGGATCCTCACCCCAGGGGGGCCGCACGAGGAGGGATCCAAGCCCCAGAGGACCACCAATAAGCCCGTACCTCAGTGATGTGCATGGCCCAGAAGAAGGGGGTCTGAGGGACAGTACTGGTCACCAACAGCCCCACCTCCCCGCTGATGCTGGGGATGGTGGCCAGCCAGCCCAGGTCTCGGAAACATTCCCTTAGGAGCAGCACCAAGAAGGACCCTCTGTGCGAAGGGCAGGGAACAGAGGGAAGGGGGTGAACACAGAACAATCTGACCGCCTGTCCTGGGGATGCTGGGCAGGAGAGTCACCTTGACAAGAGGGCTGTGGCCCTCCCCAGGGTGGGGACAAGACAAGTGCCTCGGACACTCTGATCTCAGGGCATCTAGGCTGGGGAGAGTCCCAGGCCATCACCATACAGAAAAGGAGACGGACTTTGTAAGTCACGGTGGGTCACGGCCTTAGTGCTTGGGTCTGATGCGGGAGTTCTGAAAACTTGATTCCCCACCCTCATACCATCCTTGCCCCCACCCTCTAGGGACCGAGCAGACGTTTGCAATTGCCATTTGCTGGTGGCCTCTACACCTCCGCTCACCTCATTTCCATGGGAACTGCAAAGAAGCTTGTCTTGGATTTTTCTGTCTCACAGGGCTCACCAGAAGCTTTAGGAGTGAGCTGTGGACAAGCTGGAAGGCAGAAAGTGGAGTCCTGGAGGCACCAGGGCGGTCTCAGAGGGCTGCCCCCCACCTCCCCCTCAAGAGACCCCAGAGGTAGGATGAGATGGGCGGTGAAGCTACATCCTGCCCGGTCTCAGCCTCTAGACCCTCTAGGGGAGGGTGTGCTGGATGATCTTTCATCAACAAAGCATCCCAGGGACCTCCCTGGTGGTCCAGTGGCTGGGATTTCACCCGCCACTGCAGGGAGTGCGTTTTCAGCCCCCGGTTGGGGAGCTAGAATCCCACATGCCTCATGGCCAAGGGACCAAACCACAGAACAGAGGCAATGTTGTAACAAATTCAACAAAGACCTTAAAAATGGTCCACATCAAAAAAAAAAAAAATCTTAAAAAAAAAAGAAGGCATCCTAGAGGAATAAAAATATTTTCCACACTGAGGGGTCAATGGGGGACAAAGCTGGAAGGAGGCTGGGAGAGGTAAATCGGGAGCTGCAAAGGCACGTCCTGGGAACAGATGGCAGCTGGGGAATCTCACCAGTGGTTCCAGCAAATCCTTGAGCAGAGGCCTTCTCTGAAATCTAGGGAGAAAGAGAAAAGGCATCACTCAGACATGGCGGTGTTCATCTCACTGTTTACATACTGGGTCTCTCCAAGTGGATTTGGATGAGACCAGCAACAGCCCCTGGACTGCCACAGGCTTCAGCTGACTTTGGGGACCCCCCATCCGGCTTTCTCCATTCTCTCAGGGGATCCTGAGCCAAGTAAAGACAGGAGGTTCAGGAGCAGGGAGCGGGGAGGGAGGGCATGCTGCCAGGAACGCTCACCAGGACCTGCAGGCACAGAAGCCCAGCACTGCTTAGCCCCAAGGCCCCTGTGGGCACTTCTCCGGAAAGAGGAGGAGAAAGGGGTAGGGATGGCTACTCTGGTGCAGGTCTGGGTTGAGACAGACTACAGACCTGCAGCCCCCAATCCACACTGGCTTCCCTCTGTCAACTGTCCTGATCTGGAAACCCCCCACCCTGGTTACACCCACAGGTCTGCCTGCCTGGCTACGTTCCTGCTTCCCCCACACCTCCCCACCGCCAGAGAACACACACAGCCGCTGTTCTCCAGTGGACATGCCACAATCCTTCCATAAGCCCCTAGTGAGTTTCCTTCCTTCCCTCCAATGGATGACACCTCACCCCCTCCGCTCTTCAAACCCTCCACACCTCCCATCCAACACCCATCCTGTGAACTTGCTTCTTCATCAGGAGAAAACTGGAAGCAACTGGAAGCGGGGGACCCCCTCATCCTCTCACCACCCAAACCACCCCCCACCCCGCTCTCTCTGCCCATTACTGTGGCCACCAAGCACCTTCCCACTGTGCTTACAGAGAAAACCCAAAGTCCCCACGTGGGCCCGCCAAGGCCACCATGATCTACCCTCTTTCCACTGACCTCTTCTCTGCCCACTCACCCTTGAGGCATGTGCAGGCAGTCCCTCTGTCTAGCATGTTCGTTCCCTGGTCTTCCCACGGTTGGCTGACTTTACACCCAGATCTCAGCCGCCACTTCCTCACGGAGAGGAACCCTAAGAGCCGTTTCAGTGGCCCCTCTGCTCTCCATCACCTCACCTCATTTTAGTCCTACGTTTGCCTCTTCCTACTGAGACAGGCTGGGCCTGGGACCCTTTGCTGCAGTGCTCGCAACTGGACAAATGTCTCCTCCAACAATAAAATACAAGGAAACTCTAAGGGACTAAAAATAACCGCGTGCGCGTGCAGTCAGGGAGAATCATGGACAACAAGATATGAAAAAGATGGGAAACCCAAACCCAATGCCACTTCTGAAGACTGGGAGCAAAAGCAGGGTGCTGTACCTGCCCCATGCACAAAGGCATGGGCTCACCACCGAAGCCACCTCTCTGGCCTGAGTCCTGGACACGCCCCTGCTCACCCCATGTAAGGACCCAGCTGAGCCCACCTTGGGAACTAGCAAGAGAGCTTGGTGCTCGTTTTCCCTCCTGGTGCTGCTGCAGAGGGGGACCCAGTATAGCCTTGCCTGAATTTCTTGTCTGGCCTCTAATCAATTTCTACTGATCAAGGAGGCCAAGAACCCTGGTTGGTAATACTATCTGACATTTTCTTTTTCCTCTTTTTTTTGCGGGAGGGAGGGCATTTTCTTATTTATTCACTTTTTTACGGGTTTACTGTATGTGTATTTCCACTGGAATTTAAGCCTGATGTGAACCACAACTCTCTTCTGACAACTACCTTCGTGGCCAAGGAAACCTCAGGGAACAGTGTCTGAGACATGGTAAGTAAATATATGTGAGAGAAAGAGACAGAAGGAAAGAGAAAGGAGGAGGGAGGAAGGAGAAATGAACTGGGGCAAATTCTTAATATAAACCTTGGTTTCCTCTTCAATACCATGAATCATACCTGATGTGAGGATCTACTTTGGTCAGCATCTGTTCAGGACACGACACAAAACAGATGCTTGATAAATGGAAGAGAGGTTAAGGGACTTCCCTGATGGTCCAGAGCTTAAGAGTCCACCTGCCAATGCAGGGGACACAGGTTCAGTCCTCAGTCCAGGAAGATCCCACATGCTGCAGGGCAACGAAGCCCAGGCGACACAGCACCTGAAGCCCGCACACCCTAGAGCCCGTGCTCCGCAACAAGAGAAGCCACCGCAAAGAGAAGCCCCTGGGCCACACCCAGAGAGTAGACCCTGCTTGCCGCAACCGAAAAAAGCCCAAGTACAGCAACGAAGACCCAATGCAGCCAATAAATAAACAGAATTTTAAAACAGAGAGGCTAAAAGTGCAGGTTCTGGAGTAAGACTGGGCTCCAATCTTGGATCGAGAACTTTAAGGATCGAGCTCCTTAACTTTGGCCTGGTTCCTTGGCGTCTCGTCTGCAGGACAGGAGAGTAGCAGCACCTATTGCTGGGTTTAAACAGGTTCATACAGCAAAGCAATCATTACAGAGCCCGCAGAGTGAGCCCTCCGCGAAGGCGAACTACCACAGTCAACCAAGGGAGCCCAGATAAAATCTCCACGTGAAATCATTCTGCCCCTGCTGTTGCTGCTGCCGCCGCCAATTTGCTTCAGTCGTGTCCGACTCTGCGTGACCCCACAGACGGAAGCCCACCAGGTTCCCCCGTCCCTGGATTCTCCAGGCAAGAACACTGGAGTGGGTTGCCATTTCCTTCTCCAATGCCTGAAAGGAAAAGTGAAAGTGAAGCCGCTCAGTCATGTGTGACCCTTAGCGACCCCATGGACTGCAGCCTACCAGGCTCCTCCATCCATGGGATGTTCCAGGCAAGAGTACTGGAGTGGGTTGCCATTGCCTTCTGTTAACCTACGACAAAGCAAAGTGAGTGTAAAAACTCTGCTCTAGCCAAGCACTGCTGCTGCTGCTGCTAAGTCGCTTTAGTCGTGTCTGACTCTGTGCGACCCCATAGACGGAAGCTGCCTTTTTATTTGAATAGGGCTTTCCAGGTGGCGCTAGTGGTAAAGAACTTTCTTGGCAATGCAGGAGACAGATGTTTAAGAGATGCAGGTTCAATACCTGGGTCAGGGAGATCCTTTGGAGAAGGAAATGGCAACCCACTCCAGCAATCTTGTCTGGGAAATGCTCATGGACAGAGCAGCCTGGCGGGCTATGGTCCACAGGGTCACACAGTCGGACACGACTGAAGTGACTTAGCACTTAGCAAGGCAGTTCCATATACCAATCTCAAGAACCAATTATCAGCAGGGGTGTCAAGCTAAAAATTACTATTAATACAGAAACACTGAAAACCATTCCAGGTCTAATTATTATTCCCTCATGATTTGAGAGATATAATATAACAAGCCTATTTTGTCAGTTTGTGAAATTCAGTTTCAGAGGAAAATCTATACAATTCTCATCCAACCACCAGAGCAGACACATCACTCAAAAACAAACGTCACATTTCAGGATATGCATAACACAGAAGTGGCCACCTAGAAGCTGCAGCAACCGAGGCAGCACCTCAGGAACTGCCAAACCAGCCGATTTTAATTAAGTTCTGTTGTTGCCACAAGCACAGTAACTCTACGCCCCGATCAGTCAACAGCTGTTAATGGTCTACTTTGTTCTGGGACACTGCTACCAGCTGGCCAAGCGTTCCAAGAGGTGGCCTGCTCCAGAAGCATGCAGGGAAGTCCCAGCAGTGGAAGGGAAGTCATAGGGCACACAAAGGTCCGTGGCCAGAAGGCTTCTGGGGGCTGGGGGCACCGACCTCGTGTGACACTCAGAATAGCAGTGGCCTCCCTGGGATTGCTCACTGCCACACCCTTGGCCTGCTGCGTCCACCCTGGACCATCACTTTTAAGGTCCTGTCTCTACCTGGGGAACCACACCTGGAGCTCCCTGACAGGCATATCCTAGTGGAAATTTAAAACTTAGAGCTTAACCATCAACTGCTTTCCTGCCACCCAGTACCACCTTGTACTTCTTGCATTTCTATGTGCTGGGCTTAGAGGGACAAAGAGAATAGACACAGGCCTTGACCTTGGGGAGCTACACCGAGTCACTCCACACATATTTATACAATGCGTTCGTTCTGGACACAGCCATCACAAAGCTCACACTCTGGTGGGGGCAGGAGACAAGAAGTATACAAAGAAGTATAAGGTCGATGGCCATAAGGGCAAAGAAGATTCACAAGGCAAGGAGAGGGACAAGAGGGCAAGCGTGGGGGAGGGCGTGACAGCTAAGCAGAGGCCCGAATGAACTGAGAAGGCAAACCCGCAGGCATCTGGGAGATGAGCCTTCCTGCCGAGGATGCCTGAGGTCCTAAGGTAGGGATGTGCTCACCCTACGACACTGCAGCCGGCGTAACAGGCATTTGCATCTCTTACCTGTACCACCCAAGACAGGTCTTCTGCTTCCAGGCCCTTGGAGTCTCTTCCCCAGGGTCCCTTTAAAACCTAAATCTAAGTGAACAGATGAACTAATGGTGGCACATCCATGCAACAGAATACAACTTAGCAATAAAAGGAAGAATTGCTGATGGTGTGACCACATGGATGATTCTCAATAACATTCTGCTGAGTGGAGGAAGCCAGACACAAAGAAGCACATATGGCACGAGTCCATCCACACCAAACTCTAGAAAAGGATAGCTCTCATCTAAACTGATGGAAAGCAGATCAGTCATTGCCTGGGGCCACAAAACAGGGAAAGGGCACAAGAGAATCTTTGGGGTGACTGAAATGGTCTATATTTGACTGTGACGGTAGTAAATTCATCAAACTGTACACCTAAAAGGGGTTCATTTTATGTAATAATTCAATGATACTTCAATAGGTGATTTTTTAGTATAAATTGATTAAATCTGGCTAGGTCATTCTGTGCTCAAACCCTCCAGTGTTCTCACTATTATGTGACTATGTAAATGCCAACTGCTGCTGAATCAAGTTATACACCATGAAAATTTAAAATTTTTAATACTAAAAATGTATTATGATTATTTTTATCCTTATACAACCTTCTCCAGGAATTAACTGCTCCTTTTTTCCCATTTACTTAGATTTCCTTAAATTTCTGGCTAAATCAATAAAACAAAGAGCTGGATCCTTTGAAAGGATTGACAAAATTAATGAACATCCAGTAAGACTGAAAAGAAGACACAAATTGCCAAAATCAGGAACAAAATGGGATATCAATATACACCTCACAGATATCAAAAGGATACCAAGGGAACATAAAGGACAACTCTACACATAAATACAAACATGAAGTTTGACAACTTAATACAAAATATACCACTTTCTCAAAAACTATAAACTATCAAAACTCACCCAGTCTGAAATAGTTGATTTGAAGAGCCCCATTACTGTTAAAGAAACTGAACTTATAATTAAAAAAAAAAAAACAAAAAACTCAGGAATTCCCTGGAAGTCCAGGGGTTAGGACTTGGCACTTTCAGTGCCAGGGGCCCAGGTTCAATCTCTGGTTGGGGAACTAAGATCCCACAGCCCCGCCCCCAAAAAAGAAAAGAACAAGGAAACCTCCAAGCTCAGATGGTTTTACTAGAGAATTCTACCAAACATTTAAAGAACAGTTAATGTAGTTCTATACAGTCTTTTCCAAAAGGAGGGAACACTTCCTGATTCATTTTATAGAATGCACTTATACTGGTATTCAGTTCAGTTGCTCAGTCATGTCCTACTCTTCGCAACCCCATGGACTGCAGCATGCCAGACTAGTATTACCATGATATTAAAACCAAAGATAGTACCACACACACACACACAAAAAAAAAAACCCACAAAAGAACAATATCCTTCATGAAAAATAGATGCAAAAATCCATAACAAAGTATGATCAAATAGAATTTAGCAATATGTAAAAATAATTATACACCATGACCAAGTGGGTTTTAGTCCAGAAATGCAAGGCTGGTTCAATATTTGAAAAATCAGTCAAGGTAATCCATATTAACCAGGCTAAACAAGAAAAATCACACATTCATATCACTCAATACAGAAAAAAACCATTCAACAAAATTCAACATCTGTTATAGGCTGAATTATTTCTGCCCCCTCAAAAAATATCTGTGGAACTCCAAATCCCTAGTACTCAGATTGTGACCTTATTTGGAAACAGGACCTTTATAGACCTAAGAGACGTAAAACGAAGTCACTAGGGCGGGTCCTCACCCAAAACGAGCGTGTCCTTATGGAAAGAGGAAACCTGAACACAGAGCCCGACGCAGATGGAAGCCCACATGAAGACACGTAAGGAGCATGTTATGTGAAACGGAAGACTGGGGTGACGCCTGTAAGCCAAAGAACACCAGGAATTATTGGCAAACCACCCGAAGCTAGGCAGAGGCAAGGAATAACTTCCCCACAGGT
Organism: Bos javanicus; assembly: GCF_032452875.1. Lineage (NCBI taxonomy): Eukaryota > Metazoa > Chordata > Mammalia > Artiodactyla > Bovidae > Bos > Bos javanicus. The sequence goes on from NC_083870.1 coordinate 16,205,117, forward strand.
TTCAGAGGGACCTTCGCCCTGCTGACACCTTAATTTTGGTCCTCTAGCCTCCAGAACTATGAGACGACCAATTGCTGTTGTCCTAAGCCACCTAGCTTGTGGTACTTTGTGACAGCAATCGTAAGAAACTAATATAACAATGACTCATGATTCAAAAAAAAGGAAACTCTCAGAAAAACAGGAATAGAGGACACTTTCTTCAACTTAATAAAGAATATCCATCCAGAAACCTATGATAAAATCATGCTTTACTGTGAAAGACTGAATCTTTTTACCCTAAAAGAATAAGGCAAGGATGTCCACACTCACTAATCTACTTCAGCATAGTGCTGGGAATCTAGCCAGTACTAAGAAAAAGAAACAAAGACATACAGATCAGAAAGAAAAAAAAGTAAAATAAAACTGGCCTTATTTGCAAATGACATTATTGTCTACACAGAAAACCCCAAGAAATCTACCAAAAAACCCCAAATTCCTATCACTAATATATTCAGCAAAGTAACAGGATATAAGGTAAATATAAAAAATTCTATTTCTATACACTATCAATGAGCAAGGAGACAGAAACCAAAAATAGTGTCATTTATAATCACTCAAAATTAAATACCTGTGTCAACCTAATATATTAGAACTTGTATGCTGTAAACTATACAATCTGATTAAAGAAATTTAAAAAAAGGTCTGAATCAATGGAAACACATACTGTGTATTTATGTTCATGGACTGGAAGACCCAACATATAATAAACATATCAATTCTCCTTAAACTAACACATGAGTCTAAAGTGATTGCCATCAAAACTCCAGTCAAGAGGGGTGGAGTAAAGGGAACTCTCCTACACTGTGGATGGGAATATAAATTAGTACAGCCACCGTGGAGGTGGCTTAAAAAACTAAAAATAGAGCTATCATATGACCCTGCAATCCCACTCCTGGGCATATATCCAGAGAAAAACATGATACATGCACTCCAAGGTTCACTGCAGCACTGCTTACAACAGCCAAGACATGGGAGCAACTTAAATGTCCATCAACAGATGAGTGGATAGACACGCGATACACATACACAATGGAATATTACTCAGCCATTAAAAAGAATAAAAATGGCTCTTGCAGCAACATCTCATGCTGGGTGAAGTAAATCAGACAGAGAAGCATAAACATCATCTGACATCCTTTATATGTGCAATCTAAAAAGAAATGATACAACTGAACTTACAAAACAGCAGAAGAGTCACAGATTTAGAGAACAAACGTATGGTTGCTGGCGGGGAAGGGATAGTTAGTTTGGGATGGACATGTACACACGGCTATATTTCAAATGGATAACTAACAAGGACCTACTGTACAGCACATGGAACTCTGCCCAATGTGATACAGCAGCCTGGACTGGAGGGGAGTTTGCGGGGAGAATGAATACATGTATGTGTACGGCTGGGTCCCTTTGCTGTCCACCTGAAACTATCACAACACTGTTAACTGGCTGTACCCCAATACAAAATTAAAAGCTTTAAAAAAAAAAAAAAAACTCCAGTCAAAATTAGTGGAGGTATAGATTATCCTAAAATCTACATACAAAGGCAAAAGAACTAGAACAGCTAAAACAATATTGAAAAACAATAAGTAGAAGCAATCTCCTAATTTCAGTCCTTCTTATAGCTATAGTAACTGAGACTACATGAGACATTAGACATGTAGATCAATGGGACAAAACTGAGGCCCCAGAAATGTGTTGTTGTTGTTCAGTCACGAGTCCTGTCAGACTCTGTGACACCACGGACTGCAGCACACCAGGCTCCTCTGTCCTTCACTAGCTTCCAGAGTTTGCTCAAATTCATGTCCATTGAGTTGGGGCTGCCATCTAACAATCTTCATCCTTTGCTGCCCTCTTCTCCTTTTGCCTTCAATCTTTCCCAGCACAGGGTCTTTTCCAATGAGTTAGCTAATTGCATCAGGTGACCAAAATATGGAAGCCTCAGCTTCAGCATCAATCCTTCCAATGGGTATTCAGGATTGATTTCCTTTAGGATTGACTGGTCTGATCTCCTTGCAGTCCAAAGGACTCTCAAGAGTCTTCTCCAACACCACAGTTCAAAAGCATCAATTCTTCAAAGTTCAGGCATTTTTATGGTCCAACTCACATATCCATACATGACCACTGGAAAAACCATAGCTTTGAGTACACAGACCTTTGTCAGCAAAGTGATGTCTCTGCTTTTTTAATACACTGTCTAGATCTGTTGTAGCTTTCTTTTCAAGGAGCAAGTGTCTTTTACTTTCATGGCAGCAGTCACCATCCACAGTCATTTGGAGCCCAAGAAAATAAAATCTGTCACTGTTTCCACCTTTTCCCCTTCTATTTGCCATGAAGTGATGGGAATGGATACCATGATCTTAATTTTATGAATGTTGAACTTTAAACCAGGTTTTTCACTCTCCTCTTTCACCCTCTTCAGAGGCTCTTTAGTTCCTCTTTGTTTTCTGCCATTAGAGTGTTATCATCTCCATATCTGAGGTTGTCAATATTTCTTCCATCAATCTTGATTCCAGCTTGTGATTCATCCACCCCAGCATTTCGCATGATGTACTTTGCATATAAATTAAATAAACAGAGTGACAATATACAGCCTTGTCATACTCCTTTTCCAATTTTGAACCAGTTGTTCTATGTCCAATTCTGCTGCTTCTTGACTCACATAAACGTTTCTCAGGAGGCAGGTCAGGTGGTCTGGTATTCCCATCTCTTGAAGAATTTTCCACAAATTGTTGTGATCCACATAGTCAAAGGCTTTAGCGTAGTCAATGAAGCAGATGTTTTTCTGGAATTCCCTTGCTTTTTCTATGATCCAATGGATGTTGGCAATTTGATCTCTGATTCCTCTACCTTTTCTAAACCCAGCTTGTACATCTTGAAGTTCTCAGTTCACATACTGCTGAAGCCTAGCTTGAAGGATTTAGAGCATAAACGTACTAGTATGCGAAATGAGTGCAATTGTGCAGTAGTTTGAACATTCTTTGGCATTGCCCTTCTTTGGGAATAGAATGAAAGCTGACCTTTTCCAGTCCTGTGGCCACTACTGAGCTTTCCAAATTTGCTGGCATACTGAGTGTAGCACTTTAACAGCATCATCCTTGAGGATTTTAAATAGCTCAGCTGAAATTCCATCATCTCCACTAGTTTTATTCATAGTAATGCTTCCTAAGGCCCACTTGACTGGACACTCCAGGATGTCTGGCTCTAGTTGAGTGATCACACCATCGTGGTTATTCAGATCATTAAGACCCTTTTTGTATAGTTCTGTGCATTCTTGCCACCTCTTCTTAATCTCATCTGCTTCTGTTAGGTGCTTACTGTTTCTGTCCTTTATCATCCCCATCCTTGCATGAAATGTTCCCTTGGTATCTCCAATTTTCTTGAAGAGATCTCTAGTCTTTCCCATTCTATTGTCTTCCTCTATTTCTTTGCATTGTTCATTGAAGAAGGCTTTCTTATGTCTCCTTGCTATTCACTGGAACTCTGCATTCAGTTGGGTATATCTTTCCCTTTCCCCCTTGCCTTTTGCTTGTCTTCTTTTCTCAGCTATTTGTGAAGCCTCCTCAACCACTTTTCTTCTTGCATTCTTTTTCTTTGGGATGGTCTTGATCACTGTCTCCTCTGCAATGCTATGAACCTCTGCCCATTGTTCTTCAGGCACTCTGTCTAACAGATCTAATCCCTCGAAACTATTTCTTGCCTCTACTGTATAATCATAAGGAATCTGACTTAGGTCATACCTGAATGGTCTAGTGGTTTTCCCTACTTTCTTCAATTTAAGCCTGAATTTTGTAATAAGGAGCTCATGATCTGAGCCACAGTCAGCTCCTGGTCTTGTTTTTGCTGACTGTATAGAGCTTCTTCATCTTCAGCTGCAAAGAATATAATCAGTCTGATTTCACTATTGATCATCTGGTGACGTCCATGTGTAGAGTTATCTCTTGTGTTATGGGAAAAGGGTGTTTGCTATGACCAGCATGTTCTCTTGACACAACTGTTAGCCTTTGTCCTGCTTCATTTTGTACTCCAAGAACAAACTTGCCTATTGCTCCAGGTATCTCTTGACTTCTACTTTAGCATTCCAATCCCCTATGATGAAAAGGACATCTTTATTGGTGTTAATTCTAGAAGATGTTGTAGGTCTTCATAGAACCGTTCGGCTTCTTGGGCATTAGTGGCTGAAGGACAGATTTGAATTACCATGACACTGAATGGTTTGCCTTGGAAATGAACTGAGATCATTTAGTTTACTGATTCCTAGCTCCTGCTTGACCATGTCCAACTTACCCTGATACATGGACCTAATGTTAATTCCAGGTTCCTATGCAATATTTTTCTTTACAGCACTGGACTTGACTTTCACCACCAGACACATTCACATTTGAGCGTTATTTCCACTTTGGCTCAGCTGCTTCATTCTTTCTGGAGCTACTAGTAACTGCCCTCTGCTCTTCCCTAATTTCATATTGGACACCTTCTGACCCAGGGAGTTCACCTTTCAGTGTCATATCTTTTTGCCTTTTCATACTGTTCATGGAGTTCTTGAGGCAAGAATCCTGGAGTGGTTTGCCATTCCTCCTCCACTTAACCACAATTTGTCAGGACTCTCCACTATGACCCGTCCATCTTGGGTGGCCCTACATGGCATGGCTCATAGCTTCACTGAGTTACGCAAGTCCCTTTGCCATGACAAGGCTGTGATCCATGAAGGAGGATGAAAAAACAATGGGTCCACATAAATATTCCCAATTTTGATAAAACTGCAAAAGCAATTTAATGGAGGAAATGGTGCTGGAAAAACTGAACATAAGAAAAAAAAAAACTCGACCTAAGTTTCAAAGCATATACAAAAATTAACTCAAAATCAAAAGGGGCTTTACAATGTAAAGCCACATAACTTTTTAAAATAGGATAAAATCTTTGTACCATTTTACATTCCCACCATATGAAGGGTTCTCTACATCCCCTCCAGGATGTCACTTTTTAATTTTAGCCTGATAGATATATAGTGATATCTTCTTATGGTTTTAATTTACATTTTCCTAATGTCAAATAGTCAATCCTCATTCCAGTTCCCAAGAAGGGCAGTACTAAAGAATGTTCAAACCACTGGACAATTGCGCTCATCTCCCATGCTAGGAAGGTCATGCTCAAAATCTTACATGCTAGGCCTCAGCATTAAGTGAACCAAGAACTTCCAGACATCTAAGCTTTAGAAAAGGCAGAGGAACCAGATATCAAATTGCCAACATGTGCAGAATCATAGTGAAAGCAAAGGGAATTCCAGAAAAACATCTACCTCTGTTTCATCAACTACACTAAAGCCTTTGACTGTACGGACTATAACAAACTATGGAAAACACTTAAAGAGATGGGAATACCAGACCATCTTACCTGCCTCCTGAGAAACCTGTATGCAGGTCAAGAGGCAACAGTTAGAACCCAGTATGGAACTGACTGGTTCAGGATTGAGAAAGGAGTACAACAAAGCTGTTTGTTGTCATCCTGTTTATTTAACTTATACAGTAAGCACATCATGAGAAATGCCAGGATAGATGAGTTACAAGCTAGAATCAAGATTGGTGGGAGAAACATCAACAAACTCAGATATGTGGATGATACCACTCTAATGGCAGAAATCGGAGAGGAAATAAAGAGCCTCTTGACGAAGGTGAAGGAAGAGAATGAAAAAGACAACTTAAAACTACATATTAAAAAAAACCAAGATCATGGCATCTGGCCCCATTACTTCATGGCAAATAGAAGGAGAAAAGGTGGAAGTAATGACAGAGTTCCTCTTTTTGGGCTCTAAAATCACTGTGGATGGTGACTGCAGCCGTGAAATCAGAAGAGGACTGCTTTTTGGCAGGAAAGCTATGACAAACCTAGACGGTGTGTTGAAAAGCAGAGACATCACTTTGCCGACAAAGGCCCTTATAGCCAAGGCTGTGGTCTTTCCAGTGGTCATATACAGTTGTGAGAGCTGGACCGTGAAGAGACAGAGCACTGAAGAATTGATGCCTTCAAACTGTGCTGCTAGAGAAGACTCTTTAAGAATCCCTTTGACAGCAAAGAGATCAAACCAGTCAATCTTATAGGAAATCAACCATGAATACTCATTAGAAGGACTAATGTTAAAGCTGAAGCTCCAATATTTTGGTCACCTGATGCAAAGAGCCAACTCACTGGAAAAAACCCTGATACTGGGAAAGATTGAGGGCAGAGGAGAAGAGGGCAACAGAGGACCAGATGTTTGGATGGCATGACTGACTCAATGGATATGAGTTTGAGCAAACTCTGGGAGATGGTGAGGAACAAGGAGGCCTGGTGTGCTGCAGTCCATGGAGTCTCCGAGTCGGACATGACTGGGAGACTGAACAACAACAATACTAATGATGTTGAACATCTTTGCTTGGGCTAGGGCTGGCCAAAAAGCTCTTAGACCTGACAACAAAAGCATCATTCATAAAAGGAAAAATAAATAAACTGGACTTCACTGAAATTTAAAACCTTTGTTCTACAAAAAATCCTATTAGGAAGATGAAAAAAAATGAGCTACAGAGTAGGAGAAAACATTTGCAAATCATGTATCCAACAAAGGAGTAGTATCTAAAATACATAAAGAACTCTCAAACTTCAATGGCAAAAAAAACCCCAAACAATCCAATTAGAAAATGGGCAATAAAAAGAAAGATATTTCAACAAAGGTGATATACTAATAGTAAATAAGCACATGAAAAGGTCTTCAATAGCATTAGCATCAGGGAAATGCAAATTAAAACTGTAATAAGATATCACAAATATACCTACCAGAGTGGCTAAACTTTAAACGTGACATCCTGGAGGGGTGTCTGAGAACCCTTCATACATTCATAGTGAAATGTAAAATGATACAGTCACTGAAAACCGTTTGGCTGTTTCTTAAGAAAGGAAGCATGTAATGACCATACTATTCAGCAATTTTAATTTGGAGCATTTATCCCAGAGAAACACACAAACTCTATACATGAAGATCTACAGCAAATTTTATTTGTAATAGTCAAAACCTAGCAACAATGTAGATATCCTTCAATGGGTAAATGGTTAAGCAAACTTTGTACATCCACACCACAGACTACCACTCAGCAGGAATAAACTGTTAGTATACGCAACAGCCCCTGGATGATCTCCAAAAATTATGTTGACAGAAAAAAGCCAATCCCAAAAGGTCACATACAATGTTTTTCCATTCACATAACATTCCCGAAACTGAAGAAATAGAGAACAGACTAGTTGTTCCAGGGACTAAGGTGGAGGTGGGGATGGGAGGGAGGTGGGTGCGGCTATAACAGGAAGGATGCTTGGGGTAGTGATGGAAACGTTCTGTACCTTGACTGTATCAGTGTCAATATCCCGTTGTGAGATTGTTTTGTAAGATGTTACCATTGTGGGAACTGTGTAAAGGGTACAGGGAATCTAGGTACTGTTTCTTACAACTAACTCCATGTGAATCTACGATTACCTCAAAAAGAAAAGTTTAATTGAAAGAAAAATTCTTATCTCACCAGCGGCATAAAAGCAGACAGCCACTGGCCAAAGTCTGATGACCCCTTTCCTGGTCAGTTATATTACTGCAAGTATCTTCTTCCAGTTTTTTGGATTGAATTTATCTTCCTTTGTATTATCTTTCAAAGAAGCTAAAGTTCATAATTTTAATTTATCACTCCTCTTTTTTTCTGTATGCCTTAACAAGTCTTATTCTACTCTGAGGTTATAAAGAGATTCTTCTATACTTTTTCCTAAAAGTTTTAAAGCTTTGGTTTTCACATGTAAGTATGGTTCATCTAGAGTTTATTTTTGTGTATGAGGTAAGGCATGGATATAATTTCATATTTTTCCATATAAAAAAGCAATTGTCCAGATTCAATAACTGACGTGGTCTGTCCTTTCACCAGAGATGTACAACTCTACAAGAATAGTCATCAGATCAGATCAGATCAGTCGCTCAGTCGTGTCAGACTCCTTGCAACCCCATGAATCGCAGCACGCCAGGCCTCCCTGTCCATCACCAACTCCCGGAGTTCACTGAGACTCACGTCCATCGAGTCAGTGATGCCATCCAGCCATCTCATCCTCTGCCGTCCCCTTCTCCTCCTGCCCCCAATCCCTCCCAGCATCAGAGTCTTTTCCAATGAGTCAACTCTTCGCATGAGGTGGCCAAAGTACTGGAGTTTCAGCTTTAGCATCATTCCTTCCAAAGAAATCCCAGGGCGGATCTCCTTCAGAATGGACTGGTTGGATCTCCTTGCAGTCCAAGAGACTCTCAAGAGTCTTCTCCAACACCACAGTTCAAAAGCATCAATTCTTCGGCGCTCAGCCTTCTTCACAGTCCAACTCTCACATCCACACATGACCATAGGAAAAACCATAGCCTTGACTAGACGGACCTTTGTTGACAAAGTAATGTCTCTGCTTTTGAATATACTATCTACGTTGGTCATAACTTTCCTTCCAAGGAGTAAGCATCTTTTAATTTCATGGCTGCAGTCACCATCTGTAGTGATTTTGGAGCCCAGAAAAATAAAGTCTGACACTGTTTCCACTGTTTCCCCATCTATTTCCCATGAAGTGTGGGACCAGATGCCATGATCTGCGTTTTCTGAATGTTGAGCTTTAAGCCAACTTTTTCACTCTCCTCTTTCACCTTCATCAAGAGGCTTTTGAGTTCCTCTTCACTTTCTGCCATAAGGGTGGTGTCACCTGCATATCTGAGGTTATTGATATTTTTCAAGGCAATCTTGATTCCAGCTTGTGCTTCTTCCAGTCCAGCATTTCTCATGATGTACTCTGCATAGAAGTTAAATAAACAGGGTGACAATATACAGCCTTGACGAACTCCTTTTCCTATTTGGAACCAGCCTGTTGTTCCATGTCCAGTTCTAACTGTTGCTTCCTGACCTGCATACAAATTTCTCAAAAGGCAGATCAGGTGGTCTGGTATTCCCATCTCTTTCAGAATTTTCCACAGTTGATTGTGATCCACACAGTCAAAGGCTTTGGCATAGTCAGTAAAGCAGAAATAGATGTTTTCTGGAACTCTCTTGCTTTTCCTATGATCCAGCGGATGTTGGCAATTTGATCTCTGGTTCCTCTGCCTTTTCTAAAACCAGCTTGAACATCAGGAAGTTCACGGTTCACATATTGCTGAAGCCTGGCTTGGAGAATTTTGAGCATTACTTTACTAGCGTGTGAGATGAGTGCAATTGTGCGGTAGTTTGAGCATTCTTTGGCATTGCCTTTCTTTGGGATTGGAATGAAAACTGACCTTTTCCAGTCCTGTGGCCACTGCTGAGTTTTCCAAATTTGCTGGCATATTGAGTGCAGCACTTTCACAGCATCATCTTTCAGGATTTGGAATAGCTCAACAGGAATTCCATCACCTCCACTAGCTTTGTTCGTAGTGATGCTTTAGTTTCTCCATTTGCAAGAGCCTCTTTTGGGGGGCTCTCTATTGTATTTTATTAGTCTTAAATATTCATAGGCTTTTAAACTTCCACATAAATTTTAGAATTAGCCTGTTCCATTCCTGGGAAAACCTGTGGGAATTTTTATTGAAATTATGCAGAATCAACAGATTAATTTGGGGAGAACGACTCTTAAATAACTCTTTTTCTATCTTCCTATCCACGAACATCAAACTTTTACCATAAGACTTTCAATAAAACTAGCTTATTTCCCCCATAGGCCATGCTCACCTTTCACTGGATTCATTTCTATGTACCTTAATTTTTTTAATTGATCTTATGAATGTTATATTAAAAAATTATTTTGTTGTTTATTCATGGAAACATAAATAAAACTGATTTATATATATCTGATATATATCCAACTACCTTATTAAAATGTTATTTCTAATAATTTATGAATTATTTAAGTTTTTCTATGTAAAGAAACATCATCTTTAAATAATGGGCTTTGTTTCTCCTATCCCAGTATTTATGCCTTTAACTTATTTTCCTTACCTTACTAGATAAAAGTATATCCTTGTCTTGTTCCTATTTTTAATGAGAAAGCTTATAATGTTTTTCTATTTAAATATTATTTTCTGTAGAGTTTTAGAAGATAGCCTTTATCAGGTTAAGAATAACTTTTCACTTCGAGCTGCTAAAAATCTTTATTTTTAAATCATAAATTAGTGCTGAATTTTAGCAAATGCTTTTGCTGTGTCTAAAGTGATCATATGGTTTTCATTCTTTAATCTGTTAATGTAGTGAAAGTTATTGTTTTCTTTATTTTTCTTTTTTTTCCTGGCCTTACCATAAGGCTGGCTTGTGGGATCTCAATTCCCTGACCAGAGTATGAACCCAGAATCAAAACCCAGAATTCTAACCACTAGGAAATCATGGAACTCCAGATTTATCATTTTTTTAATGTTAAATTTTTGTATTTTTGGAAAAAATCCAACTGCCATTACAATCTTCATCAGCCAATATTGACTTCATTTGGCCAATATTTTGTTTAGAAACATCGCATGTGTATTCCTGTGAGAGAAGCCAGCCTGCAATTTCTCTCTCTCATAATCTCCTGCCTGATTTATTATCAGGGTTATACTGGCCTCAAAGAATGAACTAACAAGTATCTCTTTTATTCCTTAGAAGAATTTATATAATATCAGAATTTTCCGTTCCTTGAAAATTCAGTAAATTTGCCTATAAAACAAATCAGAGCTTGGTGTTTTCTTCACAAGACGATTCTAAACATTGATTCAACTGCTTTATAGATATAGGACTAGCAGGTTCTTATATTAGTTTTGAAAATGATATACTTTAAAAAACAGGTCCATTTCTTCTAAGTTTTCAAATTTATTAGCTTATATTTTAATATCAGCTACATCTATAGTTATGATCTCTTTTTTAATACTAATGTTTATTCCCTTTTCTCTTTTCTAATGAATCATTCCAAAAGTTTTTCTCATTAATCTCTTTAAAGAATCAAATTTTGACTTTATTGATCTCTTCTATTGAAGCTTTGTTTTTTACGCTTCTTGTTTCCCCTCCAGTTTTACGGAAATATAACTGACAGATAACTACAGCTTTGTTTACAAAATTAAAAATTCTTTTATGAAAGGGAAACAAGAAGTGCTATTTTTATTTCTTTATGGCTGCACTGTGCCTCAGTTGCTACACAGGTTTTCTTTCTGCTTGGGGCGAGGGGAGGCCACTCTCCTTGCTGTGCTCACTGCGATGGCCTCTCTTGCCGCACACACAGCTCAGGCTCTAGATGCGTTGGCTTCAGCAGCCGCGGCACGCGGGCTCTACAATGTGGGCTCAGTTGTGGCCCACGAGCTTAGCTACCCTGTGGCACGTGGGATCTTCCTCGAGCAGGGATAGAACCCAAGTCCCCTGCATTGCCAGGCCGATTCTTAACCAACGGGCCACCAGGGAAGTCCACAAAATTTTTAAATTTTAAAAAACTTTGTTTTAAAATTTTTGCTGGGACTCCCTGGTGGTCCAGTGGTTAAGACTCCGTACTCCCAATGCAAAAGGCCAGGGTTCGATCCCTCTCAGGGAACTAGAGCCCACATGCCACAATTAAAGATCCTGCATGCCTCCACTAAGACCTGGTACATTCAAATAAATAGATATTTTTAAAAAAAATTTTGTCTGTTCCTTATTTGGGTTTATTTTTACTTTTTACCTACTTCAATCAACTGTAAGCTCATTTATTTTCACCATGGCTTCTTTGCTCGTTTAAGCATTCAATATTACATACTTCCCCATAAGTATTGCTTTTGCTGCATTCAACTTCTTTATTTTTTTGGTTGTACTGGGTCTTCTTGCTGCGCACAGGCTTCCTCTCGTTGCAGTGAGCGGGGGCTACTCTTTGCTGCAGTGAGCAGGCTTCTCGTTGCGGTGGCTTCTCTTGTTACGGAGCACAGGCTCTAGGTGCATGGGCTGCAGTATCTGCAGCACACAGGCTCAACAGTTGTAGCATGTGGGCTCTAGAGCACATATATCCCACAGCTTTTGATAAGAAAAAATTTTCCTTATTGTTCAGTTCTAAGTACTTTCTCAAAAAAAATTTTTGGCTGAGCTGTGTGGCATGCAGGATCTTAGTTCCCCGACAAGGCACTGAACTCATGCCCTCCATAATGGAAGCCTGAAGTCTTAACCACTGGACCACCAGGGAAGACCTCTTAAGTATTTTTAAATTTCTCTGATAATTTCTTCTTTGACCTACACGTTATTTACTTAGGAATATGTTTTTAAATTCCCAAAAGCATGGACATTAGTGTTCATCTTTTGGTTACTTATTTCTAATGCAAAAGCACCAGAAATGGTCCTGAGAAATTATATTCATCCAAAAGGAAAAAGGTGAGCCTCTAAACACTCTTTTCTAGTACCTAGTTCTGGCATGACAGTACTTACCCGTCCCAAACAACCATAAAACTGGACAAAATACACAAATTAACTGTTTCTGGTACACACTAATGATAGTGAATAGCAGAGTGCAATTTGCCTGAGAAAAGGAAAGCACGGGTCAGGAGCCCACACTGACTCTGGCCCCTTGCCGGGGGGACATTTTCCCAATTCACAGCCAAGGCAAGCAGAGCCTCGGCAGTCAGTGGCAGTCCCCCTGAGCCGAAGAAACACACAGAAGAAGTTTGGTGCCGGGAATTTATGAGATGGGGTACCACTGAGAAAGGAGTAGAGAAAAGCCCCAGAAGTCTAGGAGCTAACCCCAGGTCCTTGGTTAAATTCTAAGCTGCCCATATGCAGGGTAGGTCCTGGGAGGCCTTGGAGAGAAGAGCTGTTGTAGAAGGTAGAGAGTGAGCTAAGAGAGGAATACAGGTATCAGTACAATGCTGGGAAGATAACGGAGTTCCAGCCCAGCCGGAGTGGAGCATGCTAAGTACCCTGACACCCTCAGCCTACAAGGTCGGATCTTAGGAAAAGGATTTTGCCTAAGAACAAAGGCTCAAACTGAAGCATACCAGTCCCCAAAAAAGAAAACCAACTTTAATAAGATCGAAAGACCACCTCGTGATTTCATTTTTGCTAGGAAAAAAGTCAACACTATTTAGAGAACATAATATAAAGTCTCTGTAATACAACATCCACAGTATCCAACAAACAGAAAAAAAATTACTGTAAGAAGCCTTTACTCTTAAACAAGGAGGTAAATGTCAACAAAAGCAGACCCACAAATGACCCAGGTGTTGGAATTAGCAGAAAATTATTTTATAACTATAATAAGTATATTAAAGAACCTGGAAGAAAAGATAAACAAAATAGGTGAAAAGATGAAAGAGTTCAGGAACGTCCCTGGTGATCCAGTGGTTGAGACTCCGAGCTTCCACTTCGGGGCACTGATTTGATCCCTGGTTGGAGAACGAAGGGGGCTTCCCAGGTGGCACTAGTGGTAAAGAACCTGCTTGCCAATGCAGGAGATGTACGAGACGTGGGTTCAGTCCCTGGGTTGGGAAGATGCCCTGGAGTAGGAAATGGCAACCCACTCCAGTATTCTTGCCTGGAGAATCCTATGGACAGAGGAGCCTGGGAGGCTACAGTCCAAGGGTCGCAAAAAGTCAGACACGACTGAAGCGACTCAGCACTCAAGCACGCACGTGTGGAACGAAGACGCCACATGCCTCAAGGCCCAGCCAAAAAAAAAGGAAAAGTTCAGCTGAGGAATGGGGGGTAAGAACTAAATGGAAGTTGAAAACTACACTATCCAAAATGAAAAATGCATTAGATGGGCTTAATAGCAGATTGGACGTAACAACAGAAAAGGTTAGAGATTTCCAAGACAGGTCAGTTTGAAGAAGTGGGCAAGCTGTGACCATACCTATAACTGAGAGCCGTGAGCAAGGTGGTGTGAATTATTTTCAGCAGTTCAGAGAGGTTGAGAGCTGAGTTCAACTAGGAGAGGAGTTGTGCAAGATATGACTTAGTGAGCTAAGGGAATTAAGGTAATCTGAATGAAGGCAGCTATGGTTCTGGAATCTAAGCTAAGAAGGGAAGTGAGGGAGTAGAGTGTTGAAAAGTGAAGAAGTGGCAGGGGCAGTGTTTCGAGTCCCAGTGTGCCCAATTGTTAGACTGGGGGTTTCAGAGCCTTGCTACTCAAAAAGTGGTCCCAGGACTAGGGGTGCCAGTCCAGTTGGCACTTGTGGCATGGTGCCACAACTCTCAGGCCCCACCCATATGCACTCAATCAGCATCTCTGCAGGTAGCGCTCAGCAAGCGGTTTAACGAGCTCAGCGGTGACTCTGATGCTGCTAAAGCTTGAGAACTGCTCTTCTAGAGTAAGAGAGCTGCAGAGAAGTGGTGAGGGGCAGCGTGGGATGCTCCAAATGGATATTTTGGAGATGTTCAATTATGAGCCATGACAAGGTCTGAGATATAATTCAGGGAACAGGAAACTGTGACCGAGTGAAAGGAAAGATCACTGAAGATAAATGGTCTGGGAAATAAGGGGTCAGACTCTTAAGATAGATCATCCACAGGACGCAATCTGAATGTCAGTAAGAGAGAAAGACGGTGAGTCAAACGCTAAAGTTATCAATGAGTAACAGGGCATAACAGAATGCCAGGTGACTGCAACCAAGAAGGTCAGTACGTGGCGTAATCTGACAGCCTGCCCTTCCAAGAGAGAGGGTTTAAAGACAAAGGAAGAAAAACAGTTTGGAACTAGCAAAGGGAGCCACCTCTGGCACGCTTACTGTTGGAGATTCTAACCCACCTCTCAACTCCCATCTCCAACTTCTCTAGCCTTGGCTGACCTTGTTAATTGCCTACCAATAGGCATTCTCTCTTCCCTTGCTGACAGATTCCCAAGTTTAGCAACAGTGTGCCTATTTTAAAAGCTACATTTTCCAGCCTCCTTTGCACTGAAGGTCACCAGTTGCAGCTCTCCCTGACAAAATGTAAGCAAAATTGTGATAGGGCTCCTGAGAATGTGCCTTTTATGAGAACACAGGCTCTGGACCCTCTGCTTCTCCCCCTCTTCCCACCTGGAACCCTGGTTAGCATCATGGAGTTCCCATATCACCCTCGGACCCCCTACTTTCTGAACTCTTCTACAGCAAAGAAAAGCAAATAGCTTTGCTTCTGGTTCACCTTCACCTACATAGAGCCTGCTTCATTGGAGGGAAGCTCCTGGAGGTTAGTCATGGGCCTTCTCTATCAGCAAAGGAAGCCCCCACCAGGCACTGCCCCACCATTAACTCTCATGTTCCCAGACCTCATACCTGTTTCCCTGCCAGGAAGGATCAGGTTTTACTCACTTTTGTCTTCCTTACCTTCCACACCAGCAGCCAGAACAAGGCTATGCAAACAACAGATACAACTGTTTGCTGCGTTAAACAAGTAAAAACCTCAATTTCAGTAACCTAGGTGGAAAAAGCCCTGACTGAATTGCCTAATAACCCTTTTTGTCCTTGCCAAGAATACAGCCTTCCTTTCATTTCAAAGTTCCAGGTTTTCTATACCAACCTTGCTCCTGACTGTTAAAGTCATAAAGTTTCCTAATTTCATCCCAGCCCCTGTTTTGTCCACTGTTTAAGATGGGACAGAAAGAGAGAACAGAAAGCAGAGTCATCTAAGCTCTGAAGAGTGACCACAGATGGGCTTCCCTGGTGGCTTAGTGGTAAAGAATCAGCCTGTCAATGCAGGAGACACAGGTTTGATCCCTGGTCCGGGAAGATCCCACGTGCCATAACTACTGAGCTTGTCTTCTAGAGCTTGAAAGTAACAACAACTGAGCCCACATGTGCCCTAGACCCCATGCCACACAACAAGAGAAGGCCCTGCAATGACAAGCCCATGCACTGCAACTAGAGACGAGCCCCTGCTTGCCGCAACTACAGAAAAGCCCGTGTAGCAACGAAGACCCAGCACAGCCAAAACTAAACAAACAAACAAAAAAGTGACCACAGAGCAACCCTGAGAGTAGAGAGGCCAGGCACCTACCAGAAGCTCCTGGGGCCGCTCAGTCACATCAGGGGTCCTCTTGGGAGACCTGTTATTGGAATTCACGTACAGTTTTCGCTTGTGGAAGAGCTTCCCATTCAGTGCCTGGATCGCAAGTGCCACTTTCTGCGTAGAGCCCAGATCTACGAATGCGAAGCTGCAAAGGAAGGAGAGGGCAGCTCTGAGCCCAGCTCAAACAGAGCCGCAGGGGGGTGCCGAGCCGAGGAATGGTCTCCTCTTCCCTCTGAGGGGACAGGAGAGAGGCTGGGCCACTTCTACCACACAAGGAGGCCACCAGGACACCCAGGTTTGGGCTGGGCAGTGGGGGAGCTGGTCCTGGGGTTCCTGGGGACTGGGAGACATGCGCTGACCCTTTCACCATATACCATAGGGCATGGCTCTGGATTTCCTTCACACTGCTCCCCACAGAAGTTCAAAGTCCTTTTACTGCCTTGAACATAAGAAAGGAAAAATATGAGTAGGTCCCAGATTTCAGGGGCAACCAAGGCTGAGGGAGATTCACTAACTTGCTTCGAGTCAGAAAACAGAGAAAGGACAAGACCAAAAGTAAACCCAGGGCTCTGGACTTCTAACCCAAGGTTGTATGGATAAGGTAGTATTAGCTGCCGAGTCGGAGGGTTAAATGTGGAAAGGGGGTTTCCCAAACGTCCCTCTGCCAAGTCACAGTGGGCGTGGCTTTGCGAGTTGTTGAGCTTGTCTGCAACATCAGTGCATCAGCAAAATGGACAAAGAGGAAAGGAGTTGCTTCCCAAAGAAAACAAAGGAAGAACAGTCATTACCATCTGCAGCCATTCTGGACTCGGTGGACATGGAGAGGGCTGAAGTCCTTCAGAAGGCACCGAATCTCCTCCTGCAATGGCGGGGTTTAAAAGCGATACAGAGACCTGAAGACGAAACTGACAGCTGGCTCTCAAGGGTGCAGATCCCCAGCCAGCTAGGCCATTATCAGCTGAACAAAGACTTAAGGAGAACCGATGATGTGCTGAGTGTGCCAGGCTCTGTGCTCAGCGATGCAAATACAGAGGCAAGAAGGCTGTAAGCGCTGCCTTCAACTGCAGTTCAACAGACGTGTGGGGCCCTGACAAGACCATCAAGCAAACAGGTCATTTTACCAGAGGGTATGAAATTCCATGAGGAAGTACAGAGGCCTCCGGGAGAACAGTCTGGGTATCAAACCCAAATTTGGAGAGAAAAGAAGTGCTCAGGGTGGGCTCCCAGGTGGAAGTGACTTTCAATTTATTAGGAATCTCTAGGCCATCTCCCTTTCATCGCTACCTAGGCGGGAAGGCATTTTTAATTGAGTCTGCTGACTCAGTCCTGTATTCATGGCAACTTCCCTTCGTTTCTTTCCTGACACGTCCGACAGCAAACATGAGCTACCCACAAGCCTTATGCCAAGTGTTACAGGAGATATGAATTTGAACTTGACATAAGTCTTGGACTCAAGGAGCTTAGAGTTCATAAACGCATGATCTCTGTTTAACGGATGGGGCAGAGTGACGTCTAAGTCAAGTCCAGAGGGGCTGCGCATGGAGGGAGCACACTCTTCTCTGGTCAGCTGCTGATCGAGCTGTCTGCCATGCCTGCTCTATAAGGCTCCCCACCCCTACCAACCACCCCAACTTTCCTCACTGCAGCCAGGCCTCTACCGCCTGGGGACACGATCCCCTCCCCTGGACATCTCTCCATCTAATTCTCAACTCTCCCTCCTGCCTGCCCTCAGGCTCCCTCTCCCGTGGATCCTAGTCCCACTCCCATCCCTGGGCTCCAACCATAACTGCCCTCCCTTTTTTGAGATAACATCTACCCAACCCTGATGCCCTTTTGAGCAACACCCTATTTTTTCTCTTTTTCTGCCAAATGTGTAGAAAGAGCTGTGTCCGCCTATTGCCTCTGTTTCCTCCCCGCCCACTCCCTCTGGCTGCAGCTTGGCCGCTGTTCCTGCTCCACTGAAAATGCGTTCTCGCAGGTCACGGATGCGCTGCCCACGGCCGTAGCTTCCCCTCAGGCCTCCGTGTCAACTCTTACCTGCATCTCCCTCCTTTCACCTTCCCCAGCTTCTCCACTGGCTGTTACCAATGCAAATCCCACACCTGTGATGAAAACTAATGTTTCCCGAGAAAATTCTACTTCGGGAAAATGTATATTTATACCATCTTCTGTTATTACCAATCTAAAGTCACTTTATTGGCAAGGGAAGAGAAATGCATAATGTATAGCTCATTTTTCCGAGTCTTCATATTTATATTACATTTAAATTCAAATTTTCTAATTTGCTTTTACTTTTAAATATTTAATGTTTATTACACATAAATCTACAAGATGCTGAGCAACAAGCAATTTGTGAGTTCAAGCAATATGTGCTTAGCATTTTCAGTTTATAAAGCACTATCATATGCCTTATTCCATTTGATCTTTAAAACCACCCTATGAAGTGTATATTATTATTGTCCTCATTCTCAAATGCATAAAATAAAGATCATCGAGATTAAGTGACTGCCTTAAGATTACACAGCTAATTTAGAGTCAAGATTTGAACTCAAGTCTTCTAACCTCAAATCCTGCATTCTTTTCATGATATCATGCAAAATGATACCTTTCTTCTGGTCAGATTTTGCTATTATTAAAAGAGAATTCCTGGGCAGTCCAGTGGTTAGGGCTCTGTGCTTTCACTGCCGAGGGCATGGATTCAATCCCTGGTCGGAGAACTAATATCCCCAAAGCCATGTGGTACAGCCAAAAATAAATCAATGAATAAATGATGACATAAGAGAAAACTCCCATATTTTTGTGCCTTCAGTGTCAGGAAACCATAGCCTTGGGCCAAATCCAACCCACCACCCTTTTCCTAAGTGTTACTGGAGTGCAGCCACGCCTGTTCATTTACGTATTCTCCATGGCCGCTTTCAGGGCCCAGTGGCAGAGCATCTGCAACAGGGGATCATGGCCTGCGAAGCGTAACACCTACTACCTGACCCTCTGGGCCTTCCCAGGTGGTGCTAGTGGTGAAGAACCTGCTGCCGAGAAGCTGGTCCAATCCCTGGGAAGATCCCCTGGAGGAGGGCATGGCAACCCACTCTAGTTTTCTTGCCTGGAGAATCCCGTGGACAGAGGAGCCTGGTGGGCTACAGTCCACGGGGTCACACAGAATCAAACACGACTGAAATGGTTTAGCATGCACGCATCTGACCCTTCCCAGAAAACTTGGCAAACCCTTCTCCTACAGCAATGATCCTCAATTCTGATTGCACATAAGATTCAGCTGGAAAGTCACTTTAAAAAAAAAAAACAACAAAAAAACTACCTACCAGAGTGATGCCTGGCCCACCCCAGGTAAACAAAATCAGAATCTCCGAAGTTGAGATTAAAGCAGTATTTTTAGCAATATTTTTAAAAAGATGATGGCAATATGCAGCCAAGGTCAAAAACTACTATTCCCTGGTATCAAACTGATTTAGGAAGCGCTCATTTTCAGAAAATGTGCTCGAGTGTAAGAAGAGAGAAGAACCACCACTACCACATACACACAAAAGAAACTGCTGACTTCTTTCCATCCGTGGTTCATCAATCAGTGCTATCAGTGAGGTCATCTTAGCAGCAGGTGTTGTTCTTATTGATAGTTAGCATAAGGAACTACGAAAACCTAAAGGCATAACCTATGACATTATTTTTCTGCCCCTTAATAGTTCAGTTTGTTTATTTAAAAATTTTTTTTACTATATATTTGACAGGAAGCTTAATACTTTAAAATTGCCTCATATCCCTTAGGGTATCTTTTACGTATCATTTTAAATAACTAAAATTAGTTATTAGGATATTTTAATTACCAAAGCATTAGATGTTTATTATAGAAAAGTTTGAAAATACAGATAAGCAAAATAGAGATATCACCCATAATCTTACCACCAAAACATGAGTACTGTACATAGAGACTAAGGGATCATACAGTATCCTCTGCTTCATAACCT
Organism: Bos javanicus; assembly: GCF_032452875.1. Lineage (NCBI taxonomy): Eukaryota > Metazoa > Chordata > Mammalia > Artiodactyla > Bovidae > Bos > Bos javanicus. Next base: position 16,225,089 of record NC_083870.1, read on the forward strand.
ATTTCACTTATTAATACACTCCTTTCAATCATTACAAAAAAACATCTACTGTAGCTTGCCAATAATTATGGCACGAGCATTTATGGGCCACTGACTTCGTGCCAGACAGGCAGAAGGTTATGGCAGTTACCTGCATGCTAAATGATTCCATATCCCCTGGACAGCAGTGATTTAGCAGCAGGACAACACCAAGCTAGTGTTGGTAAGGATAAAGGAATTCTGCTGCTGATGCTGCTGGCAGGAGTGGGGGCCTCTCTCCCTTCCTGGCCCAGCCGTGTGCACCGTGTGGCTCTGGCCCCACACCCAGGTGAGGTCCTAGAGACACGCATGTAGACATGCCAGTGCACTGAAGCTCTGTTTAAAGTGGAAAAAGGACTTCCCCAGTGGCATGGTGGATAGGAATCTGCCTCCCAATGCCAGGGACACGGGTTCGATCCCTGGTTGGGGAAGACCCTGTATGCCATGGAGCAAGCCCATCTGCCACAACTACTGAGCCCTTGCTCTAGAGACCAGGAGCTGCAACTACTGAAGCCTGAGCACTTAGAGCTTATGCTCAAGAACAAGAGAAGCCATCACCATGAGAAGCCTGCACATCAAAACTAGAGAGTAGCCCCCGCTCCATGCAACTAGAGAAGGCCCGTGCGAAGCAACAAAGACCCAGCACAGTCAAAAATAAAGGAAGAAAAGAAAGTGGCAAAAACTGGGAAACATTTAACTTGAGCCATGTGATTTGACATTTCTGCAGATAAAAACTGGTCAAGTACCAGCACTTTCTTATGATCCAAGCTAAGCATCTGAATGTTTATTGGCATCGCATGTATGTGCCAACACAGATACATTTTTTAAAAAATGTATGAAATGATAAAAGTCATAGAGAAGAGAAAACACACAGAGGAGAGAAAGTGGGGTATCCCCATCACCTGAGCTCCCTTCCTCCCAGGACACACCCTGGACCCCACTATTACCAAGGACCGCCCACCTCCAGATGGCAACTTCGAGTCCCTGCTCTCCAACCACCTTCCTTCTCACACCTCTAGCTCCCCAGCTCTATTCTCTGGGTCTGTGATCCTTCAAACTCTGCCACTTTCCCACCGTCCCGCAAACTCCCGACCCTATCCTGACTCTCTGGCCATCCGTTCCGCCCCACCCTGCCCCGCCCCACCGGCCCCTGCCTTCCTCTTTCCACTGTGGTTGATCACTGACTGCGGGTCATTTCCTGGTTCAGTGCTTCTGGCATTCCTACTACATATTCCTAATCATCAACTGCCAGCCTCCCCAACAAAACTACTGCAGTCTACTTCCACTCAGACCTTCCTTGCCCTCTTTCTACTCAGCAGATAACCCCGATTCTTTGCTGAGGAGAGACAAGCAATCAAAAGGAACACCCAGCCCCTGCCACGACATCAGTCAACCTCCCTGTACCCGTGTGCCCCCCTCTACATAGAAGGCCCGTCCTTGCTCCAGACAACCCCTCTTAACCTTCTCAAGGTCTTTCATACTAAACGATCTCCCCTTTTTCCTGCATTAACTACCCTCCCCACTGGGTGGGCATACAAATGAGCTCTAATATTTACCATCTAAATACTTAAAGACACGTAAGTAACACCTTTGACCTTACAACCCCCTCCTGCTCCCACCCCGCTTCCTATCCTTCTTTGTTACAAAAATCCTTGAAAAACTTGTCTGTACTCACTGTCCATTTCCCTCTAATTCATTCAACAAATGATTATTAAGTGCCTACTCTGTGCTAGAAAATGTCTTTCGTGCCATGAACAAGGTACCCAAAGGCTCTCCCCTCCTGGGGCTGATCTCTTTTTTTTTTTTTAATTTTAAATTTATTTATTTTTAACTGAAGGATAATTGCTTTACAGAATTGTGTTGGTTTCTGCCACAAATCAACATGAATCAGCCATAGGTAAACATATGCCCCCTCCTTCTGAACCTCCCTCCCCACCCCACCCCTCTAGATGGTTACAGAGCCCTGGTTTGAGTTCCCTGAGTCATACAGCAAATTCCCACTGGCTATCTATTTTACATACGGTCATGTACACTTCCATGCTTCTCTCTCCATACATCCCACCCTCTCCTTCCTCTGCCCTCTGCCCCGCCCCCGTGTCCATAAGTCTGTTCTGCATCTCCATTGCTGCCCTGAAAATAATTTCAACAGTACCATCTTTCTAGATTCCACATATATGTGCAAGTATATAATGTTTGTTTTTCTGACTTACTTCACTCTGTATAATAGGCTCTAGGTTTCCACCTGTTATTTATTTATTAATTTGGGTGCACCAGGTCTAAGTTGCAGCACACAGGATCTTTGATTTTCCTTGCAGCATGAGAAGTCTTATTTGGAACATGTGGGATTAGTTCCCTGACCAGAGATTGAACCCAGTCCCCCTGCACTGGGAATGTGGAGTCTTAGCCACTGGACCAGTAGGGAAGTCCCTCCTGGGACTGATCGTATTTAGGAAAGACAGATAACTAATTAAAATCAATGAGAAATGTGCATGGTGAGTTCAACGGTATTAAGCAGACATATTAAGTCAGAGAGGTGACTTATCAAACTACAAACAACTAACAGACAAATGTCATCGACTGTCTCAAAAATATCTTTTAACGACTGTTTTGTCGCAGTCAGGGTCAGAACAAGGTCTACTTATTCTGTTTGGTCATCATTTCTCTTAGGTCTCCTCTAAACATCTTTATATCAGATCTCCCTGCTTTAATTTTTCCATGACTTTGATGTGTAATATAGACCAGGTCAGCTGTTCTGTAGACAAGAGTACTGCTTCCTTATTGTAAGCGTTTAACTTGATCTTCTATCCCCACCCCCGTTTCCTTTAGACTAGAAGTTAGCCATGGAGCTTTCACATATAGGTTATTATTTACATTTTTGGCTAGAATACTTTACAGATGGTGTGAGATCTTCTTCACTAATATGACATCATTTTAGGAGACTTACACCTGGTTGTCTCACTTTAGGTGACGCTAAATTAATCAATAAATTCAGACAGGGACTTCCCTGGCAATCCAGTGGTTAAGACTCCACACTTTCACTGCAGGGTCAAGGGGTCAATCCCTGCTTAGGAAACTATGATCCCACATGCTGCAAGGCTCAGACAAAAACAAACAAAACACAAATTCAGACAGTAACAGCCTGATCCTTTCATTATAAAACTGCCCATCAATATTTTATCTAATGAATCTACCATGCTCTGATAACCCCCGTCTGAAACAGGTATTATGGTTTGCAAAACGATGATTTTCAATCGTTTCCTCTGCATTGATGAGCTAGAGCTCCTCTGGAAAGAACTTTCTCTCATTCACTAGTGTTAGTCATTTGCCCTGAAATGGCACTGGTGTTAGAAAAGCAAGATAAACACTTAACCTTTTCCTTTAATTACCAAGTTTTATATTACTGAACTATTTCTTGCTATCTTCAATGTGTCCAGTGAGTTTATGTATTATTTCTTTAGGTATCACTACAAATCATTGCTTTTTATCACTAGTAAGTTCTAATCAAAGGTAGTCATTAGTATTTTCGAAACATGAATCGTCCCATTTTTGGCCCACGGGACCCTCTTTTTGCTTGTTCTTATGTCTTTTTATTTGGAAACTTTTAAACATGTATCAGTTCAGTTCAGTCACTCAATCCTGTCTGACTCTTTGAGACCCCATGAATTGCAGCACGCCAGGCCTCCCTGTCCATCACAACTCCCGGAGTTCACCCAGACTCACGTCCATCGAGTCAGTGATGCTATCCAGCCATCTCATCTTCTGTCGTCCCCTTCTCCTCCTGCCCCCAATCCCTCCCAGCATCAGAGTCTTTTCCAATGAGTCAACTCTTCGCATGAGGTGGCCAAAGTACTGGAGTTTCAGCTTTAGCATCATTCCTTCCAAAGAAATCCCAGGGCTGATCTCCTTCAGAATGGACTGGTTGGATCTCCTTGCAGTCCAAGGGACTCTCAAGAGTCTTCTCCAACACCACACTTCAAAGGCATCAATTCTTCAGCGCTTAGCTTTCTTCATAGTCCAACTTTCACATCCATACATGACTACTGGAAAAACCATAGCCTTGACTAGACGGACCTTTGTTGGCAAAGTAATGTCTCTGCTTTTGAATATATCTAGGTTAATCCTAACTTTCCTTCCATGGAGTAAGCGTCTTTTAATTTCATGGCTGCAATCACCATCTGCAGTGATTTTGGAGCCCCAAAAAATAAAGTCTGACATTGTTTCCACTGTTTCCCCATCTATTTCCCACAAAGTGATGGGACCAGATGCCATGATCTTAGTTTTCTGAATGTTGAGCTTTAAGCCAACTTTTTAAACATGTATAGAAAACAGTATAACAAATTCCTATATACCTGTCAGCCTCAATTCAAAAAAAAGGGAGCAAATAAGGGCACCTGTTCCCTGTTTTCACTCCTTTGTGCTATAGCACGAGTCCCCAGGAAAGCCTTACCCAGAAAAAAAAATTCTTAACTCAGGGACACTCTGATTTCATCTATACCTCTCCCTACCATTAGGCTATTCTGAAATAAATCTCATCACCTCATCACTACATCTGTAAACATTCCAGCACATAGCTCCAAGGAAAAAGTATCTCACCTCTAATTACAACTTCTCCCTTCCCTTCAATCAAACCCTAATAGCCTTTGAGAGGTTTCTAGCTTTCTGGCACATAACAGCTCCAAACCTGGACTCTAAGAAGGTATAGTTCCTTTCACTGGGGAATGGTATTTAAAGTGAGCAATCTAGGATCTTATTGCCACTGGGTTGTTAAGAGCACCAAGGTCTTTCAACCAGCAGAGTTAGGAGATACGCGTCTTTGAAAGGGAAAATAATCATTGTAATCATGGATTCTAATTCCTATAGAGCTACAGATGGTTTTTATTTATCTTATGCTGAAAATCTTTATTCCTAACAATACTAGTTATTATATCCTACTTTAAATATATAACAGGTTCAAATAATACCAGGATTACTACAGACAGCAAAATTACTGAGCAAAGTTTAAGACTTCCTTGCAGTTCTTTTTATGCTTGTAATATATCCTACTGAGGATACACAGTCAAAATATCATATTCTAAGGTCAATTTGAATAACTATATTCTCTGACACCACTAATTATATCACTAGTTTGTTCCCGGGCTTATTCAGTTTGAATAATTCTATTCTCTGACACCAAACTAATTATATCACTAGTTTGTTTTCAGTTTTTAGGGAGTGCTTTTTTAATAGATCACTTTGATTCTCTTAAATATGAAAACATTCATATATTTTAAAGTCAAAACAATAACACAAGGTAAATTCATAAACTGTCCCTCCAAAAAGAGGGGATACATGTACACATAGAGCTGATGCACTTTGCTGTACAGCAGAAACTAACACAATAAACTCCAATAAAACAGTAACTCCAATAAAAATCAATTTTAAAATTTTTAAATAAATAAATAAAATAAATTGTGCCTCTATCTCCCTTCTATCATTTTTCCTTCCCTCCCCCAGAGGTCACCATCTTTATTCCCTTTTTATCTTTCCACTGTTTATTTTGGCAAATTTAAAGAGCTATTCCATTCTCTTCCTCCCTTCTGATGCAAAAGACTGTTTGATTCTAGGTGTATTTTTATACCCGCTGACAGATTGAATGTGAAGTGTGAAAAACATGTGAGATATGAAACAAGAATATTTCCCAGGTTTTGGGCCATTTACTGAGATGAGGAAGACCGTGGGAGGAGCAGGCTGGACACATTAAGTCTGAAATGCCTATGAGTTGCCCAAGTAGAGATAAGGACTAGGCAACTAAATCGACAAGTTCAGGGTTCATGGGCAAGGTACAAGCTGGGAATACAGATAACTAGTCCTGACTGTCTACTACCACCATCATATCCCCTGCACTTAATGACACTTATCTCCGCCTTTCCCATTCTCGAGTCTTTCTTTCTCCTTGCCTGCTGCACTGACCAGGACCACCAGTACAATGCTGACAGAAATAGCAATAGCCGGTATTTATATCTTGTTCCTGATCTCAAAGGGAAAGCTATCAAGGTTGTGTCCCTAAGTATTGCATTTGCTATACATTGTTAAGTCCTTAATCCATCTAGAATCCATTCAGTGAATGTTATAATGTAAAGGTCCAATTTCATTTTTCTTGTATGGATAAAGAAACATCTCAGAACCAGTTTACTGAATAGTCCCTTCTTTCCCAACTCATCAGCAATGCCACCTGATTATACACACCAATTTTTCATATACGTGTAGGTCTATTCTGGACTTTTTATGGTTCATATGTTGGCAATTAGCAAGGCATCCACATCAAGGTCATCATTACAGTGGAAAATTCACTCTCCTGTCTCCTTATTCTTCCTCTTCAAAAAAGGTGCATTTATTCATGGGACATGTTCTGTTTCACGTAAATTTTAGAATCAGTTTGTCAGGCTCTTTGAAAATCCTTTGGGTACTTTGATCACAATGGTATTGAATCTATATACCAATTTAAGGATCATAAAACTGACTCTCCTTATCCATCTCTTTGTTGAAGCCTTCCTTAATGTCTTTCAGTAAAGCCTAATTTTCTGTATCTATGTCTTGCACAACTTTTATTAATTTCTAGCTCTTTGCATTTTTTCCCCCTCTGTATAGAAATACAATTGACTTTTGTATATTTATCTTATATTCAACCACCTTAACTATCAATAATTCTAACATATCCAAGAGTCTTCTGAGCTTCAACTTAGACAATCATCTGCAAATAATGATTTTGTTTTTTCCTTTCCAATTCTTACACCTCTCACTTTATTTTCTCACTTGCTCTAGCTAAGAGATTGCATAAAATGTTAAACAGAAATGATAGGGGCACTAGCGTCTTGTTCTTGATTTTAAAATGCCTGTTTCCCAAGTGACAATGTTTTCTGTGTATTTTCTGTAGATACTCTTTCTCAGATTTTGGACGTTTCCTTCCACTCACAGTTTAAATGTTTTTCTGTGATCTGGGCTTTTCATCAAAAGTTAAATTTTAGCTTGAAGGTTCCCAGACTATGTAAGTAATATGAATTTAAACCACAATTCACATGAAATCAGGCCTACTGTTATACGTTCTTAGGGAGACTGTTTACCCTACCAGCCCCAGATCCTGGCCAAGTCAGATTAACTTTCTCAACACCACCCTGGGCCAATAAGAAAAGTTTTGTGGCTCACGGGGCCAGCCCTTCAACCATCCTGCTTTTGCAGGGATGTCAACTACTATGTCCCTCCTCACATAGGCCCCGAGTGTCATCTCCTACCCTGACATGGCTGCTATAATCCAATCCAATCTTTAGGTTTTGAGGTAGGCACAGACCCCAGGGAATTGACCAGATCCTCCTAGTTTTCAAGTTATTGCTTATTTGGGGCCCTCTTAATTTTCCTTACTTTCTTAGGAGTCAGCTATGTATTTTAAAGTGGAATTTTTCAAGAGGCACATAAAAAGATATTCAACATCACTAATTATTGGGGCTTTCCTGGTGGCTCAGATGGTTAAAAAAAATCCACCTTCAATGCAGGAGATTCAGGTTCGATCCCTGGGTTGGGAAGATCCCCTGGAGAAGGGAGTGGCTACCCATTCCAGTATTCTTGCTTGGAGAATTCCATGGACAGAAGACCCTGGTAGGGCTACAGTCCATGGGGTCACAAACAGTCGGACAAGATATCACTTCACACCAGACAGAAAGTCTATCATCAAAAAATCCACAAACAATAAATGCTGGTAGGTATGGAGAGAAGGGAACCCTTCTACACCATTGGTTGGAATGTAAATTGATACAGCCACTATAGAGTACAGTATGCTGCTGCTGCTGCTAAGTCACTTCAGTCGTGTCCGACTCTGTGTGACCCCACAGATGGCAGCTCACCAGGCTCTGCCGTCCCCGGGATTCTCCAGGCAAGAACACTGGAGTGGGTTGCCATTTCCTTCTCCAATGCATGAAAGTGAAAAGTGAAAGTGAAGTTGCTCAGTTGTGTCCGACTCTTAGCGACCCCATGGACTGCAGCCCACCAGGCTCCTCCACCCACAAGATTCTCCAGGCAAGAGTACTGGAGTGGGGTGCCATTGCCTCTCTGAGAGAACAGCATGGAGGTTCCTTAAAAAACTAAGAATAGAGCTACCGTGTGACCCTGCGATCCCACTCCTGGGCACGTATCTGGAGAAAAACATGATCTGAAAGGATATGTGCTCCCTGTATGTGAACAGAGCTATTCACTGCAGCTCTGTAAGCCAGACAGAGAAAGAGAAGTATCATAAGACATCCCTTATATGTGTAATCTAAAAAGAAACAATACAAATGAACTTAAAACAGAGACCTACAGACTTAGACAGCAAACTTCTGGTTGCCAGGGTCAGGGTGGGGGTGGGGATGATGGGGAAAGGGATAATTAGGGGTTTAGGATGGATACGTACACGCCGCCATCTTTAAAATAGATAACCAACAAGGACCCACTGCATATACAGCACATGGAAATCTGCTCAGTGTTATGTGGCAGTTGAGAAGGGTGGGGAGTTTGGGGGAGAATGGTGCATGTGTATGTATGGCTGAGTCCCTTCGCTCTTCACCTGAAACTTATCACAACGTTGTTTGTTAATCAGCTTTGCTGCTGCTGCTGCAGTCGTGTCCAACTCTGTGCGACCCTGAGGACTGCATACTGCCAGGTTCCTCTGTCCATGGGGTTCTCTAGGCAAGAGTACCAGAGTGGATTGCCATGCCCTCCTCCAAGGGATCTTCCTGACCCAGAGATGGAAACCAGGTCTGCAGCATTGCAGGCAGATTCTTTACCACTGAGCCACCAGGGAAGTCCCTACTCAGCTGTATACGCCAATACAAAATAAAAAGTTAAAAGTGCCATTTCTTATATTTTAGCTTCTATTTCCAAGTATTTTCTTGTGCGAGGGCTTTGAGGTTATCCAATCTATCATAATTAAGGAAACAGAGGCATCTGAAGATTTTAAATCCATTTGGCATCATGAAGGTTACTGATATACTCAACAAGACCAGTTTCAGAAAACTGGTGAGGGGAGAATGCTAACCACTGGGCTTAAGAGTTGAGTGTGAGATCAATTTCAAAACTTACTACAAAGCAAAAATACGCAAGCGCGGGACTGGCGTAAGGATAGACATACCAATCGGTGCAATAGAATGAGACTCCAGAAATAAACTGCTCTATTTATGGTCAATGGATTTGCAACAAGGGTGCCAAAATAATTCAGTGGGGAAAAAATAATCTTTTTTAGCAAATGATGCTGGGGCAACTGGATATCCACATGCAAAGAATGAAATTGACCTCAACTTCAAACCACATGCAAGAATAAATTTCAAAAGGATTACAGACCTAAATATAAGAGCAAAAACTACAAAACTCTTAGAAGAATGAATACATGTAAATCTCTGTGACCTTGGATTAGGCAATGGATTCTTAGATATGACACCTACAGCAACCAAAGAAAAAAAATGGAAAATTGGAATGCATCAAAATTGAACGTTTGTGTTTCAAAGGATACTACAGACAAAATAAAACACAACCGATGGGAGCAAATATTTACAAATCATGTATCTGATAAGAGACCTGTATCCAGAATATATAAAGAATTCTTACAACTCAATAGTAAAAAAGATGAACTGATTTTAAACTGGGTAAAGGATTAAAAAAATATTTCTCCAAAGAAGATATATACAAAGAGACAATAAACACATGAAAAGATGCTCATTAATTACTATGAAAACACAAATCAAAACCACAATGAGATATCACTTCACATCTACCTGATGGCAAGAGTCAAAAAGACAGACAAAAATAGTTTTGGGCCAGGAAGTGGAGAAATTGGAATCCTCACACATCGTTGGTATGAATGTGAAATGGTACAGCTGTTTTGGAAAACAGTTTGGCACAGAGTTATCACGTGACTCAATAATTTCACTCCTAGGTATATACCCAAGACAACTGGAACATACATTTACACAGAAGCTTGCACACCCATGTTCAGGTAAGATTTTTCATAAAAGCCAAAAAGTGGAAACAGGTCAAATGTTCAATAACAAATGGATAAACAAACTATGATATATATCCATATAAATATTGTAGTCATAAAAAGGAATGAAGTACTGAGACATGCTATAAAATGTACGAACCCTGAAAACATTATGCAAAGAGAAAGACACTGTATGACTGTATTTACATAAAATATCTAGAATAGGCAAATCCATAGAGACAGAAAGTAGATTAGTGGCTGCCAGGGGCTGCAGGAAGACAGGAGGAGGCGGTGCTGCTAATGATTATGAGATTTACTTGCGAGGTGATGAAAATATTCCGGAATTAATGGTGATGGCTGTGCAACCTTGTGAATATATTAAAAACCACTGAATTTTATGCTTTAAAACAGTGAATTTTTTGGTATGTGATTTATATCTCAATAAAAAAAGAAATGTTAATAAAGTAAAATGCTAGCTACTATTCTCGTTATGAGTAATAATTCATCTGTCATCTCTGATCCAAGACTTTCATCTTCTACCAACAACCATGAAACTGCCGCAGGCTAGTCTGTTGTTGTGCAAGAAGGTAAAAGTCTCAGACACTCACTCCACAGTTCTCGACAAGGCAGGTATTAATGTCAGAATCAGACGTTTCTTTTTAAAATCCTACTTCTTTAGCTCAAGGGTTTCCTCTCCTAGGAGGCTGGTCTCTGTTTGTACGTTGGAAGGAACCACCGTGGAGAACGCTACTGCTTTCTAGTGAAGTGGGCAAGGACCAGAGGTGCCCCATAATACAGTGTGGGTCAGCATGGCCAAGCAAGCCCCCGGGGCCTGGCCGTGAAACGGGATCCATTGCAGAGAGGAGGCAGAGCCGCTCAGCGCCTCGCCTGCCCCAGACCACTGCACCAACTTCTGCAGGGCTCCTGCCTTCATCTCACGGTCAAGTAACGGCTTGTACCAGCCTGCCAAGGGGAAGGGGAGTTGATCCCAATACTCCCTTCTCCCGGATTCCAAGCATCCCCCAACACATCCACTTTGACTCAACAAGATTTAACTCACTGGGTCAAAATGAATTACTTCACTCTCTGTGCCCCAATACCATTTTCTTCTTTGTCAGATAAAAATCTAATAGGTCCATCTCTTTTTATGGTGATTTATTTACACATCTTATCAATTATGTGGTTAGGTACTTGCAGGCTGTGGACATGGACTCAACTCCTGGCTGACCACTCCCTGAGTCTGTGTACTTGGCTAAGGAGGACCTAGTAGAGCCTCGTCTGCCTCATCTTCGATGGGGATACCACCCACCATGCAGAGCTATTATGAGCATTTAATAAAACCACACTAATGAAGGAGTTAGCCTAGTTCCTGGAGCATATCTGATAATTAAAATACAGTAACAGTGTAAAAGGAATAAAGTACGACTTGGGCAGAGAAGACTAAGTTTAGCTAACTGGCAAGCAGACACGAGACCAGGACATTTTTGAAAGACGTCTGACATGCAGCAGGGACTCCACAAAAGTCAGTTTCTCTCATACTTCATCTAAGACTGAGTTTGAGCACGCTTTATTTTTCAGCATGCTGAGAGTGCCTTGGGCACATTATTTTGCATAATGTGAACATTTTTAAATGCTCCAGAAAAAAAAAAAGCCAGGGGATGCCTCAAATCAGGAGATTACACTTTCACTCTCTTTTCATCGGTAGTTCAAATGTACTTATTACAAATTTTAAATATTTATGTTGTTCTATAATTCTTTCAGGTTTGGTGGTCTGGCCTCCCCAGATAGACAGAAAGATTCCTGGGGTCGAATATGGCTGTTTATATTCTACTCTCTGAACACACAGCTAACTGACTCAACTGGTTCATTTCAAAGTGAAATGAGCATAGTTTTTTTGACTGAGACCCCACGGCTCCCTATGATCAAAGGATTGGCAATTGAACCCTCATAAGGGCCCCTTGCCAAAGGGAAGGGGCCTTACTGCAGGCCTCCATTCCAAGCAATGAGGAGGGTGGCCACCCACCGAGGTCTACACGGATGGCTGGGTGCAGGATGCTTCACGCTCAAACTGGGAGAGCCCAGGGCAAACTGTGAGCTGACTGTGAGTTGGTCAGCTTAGTCACCAACTAGTGACTGCTTGCATATTTGTAGCTCTAAAATACCTTTTAAAACTGGTAAAATTCTTACTGGCAGGTTTAGTCCATATGAGGGAAGCCAAAGAAGACGAGAGGCAACCATGCACATATGCATGGTATGCAGAGTGAGGCATACCTCAGAGATGTCCAGCGGGAGATTGCCAACATACACCTCTGTCTCCCTTTTCTTGAATTCTAAAATAGCAAAAAAGAAAAAAAAGGCAGGTGTAAGGTTGGAGGAGTTAGAGCAGTTAGAACATGAGATAAATGACACATTTTTCTCAATGTTAAAACACACACATACATTCCCTTTCAAACATTACTCCTCCATGAACAAAGAATATTTAAATAGCATTCAATGGGTCAGCAAACACTTGTCAGTGTTACGGAAGTGGTTCTGAGTTACGCACTGGCCTTGGACATCACTGAATTCAAGGCAGCAGTGCAATCTCTGGGGCAGGAGAGGCAGGGAGTCATTAGCATACCAGGAATCCAGCACTTTCAATGGGGTATTAATGAAGTTTCACAGTTAACAGTCAGCTGAAGGAGGTAAGGAAGGGGATTAATGCAGGAGGGAGGTGGAAGAGAATCCAAGCAGAGGGCATAGCACATGCAAAGACATGGACACAGGAAAAGGCCCGGCTTGTTTGGGAGTTTGCATGGGGTGGGGAATAGCTAGACCAAATGCTGCATGTGGGTGAGCAGAAAAAGTAGGGGCAAGAGAGGCAGGCCAGGCCAGCCGCTGACATCACTGACTGCTGCCCACAGCAGTCTCAGGGGAACCCACTGGCTGAGGGGGTGGTAAAGGGTTTAATCAGAGAGCTGATATCAACACATGTATGTTTTAGAGCGGTGTCACTTTGGAGATGGTGGAAAGTGAAATGGAAAGAGGCAAGGATTAGAGTATGGGGTTAGAAGCAGCCAATGAGACAGTGACTGAGGGTCTGCGCGCGTGGTGGGTGGCAGGGGGACACGTCCACCATGTGAAAAGAAATGTGGGGGCTGACTAGAGCAAGGACAGATTAGGCGGATGCCAGGTTTCATGCTTGAACAGAAATTGAGTAGATTAACTGGGATCCAGGTTACAGTCTGAGGGTCCCAGCACCAAACACCACCCCCCAGGCTAACTCACTTGGAGATTTCTGCTCCTCCAACGCGCCATTCTCCCCAAATACTTTTGCAGAGGGTCGGAAGTCACTGCTGCTGCAGGACCTGTCAAATGCAGGACTTAGCATTGCACCTCCCAAGGCCAAACTCCAACGAGAGGAGTTTGGGCATAACAAGCAGGGCCTTGCATAAGCCTCCATACTCTTCCTGACAGAGGGTTTCCCTTTCTCCTTCCAGACTCGGGTTCCAAGCCAGGAAGCCCTCCACTGGACTTTTTTAATCCTTAATAGTTAAAGCAGATTCCCCAGTGGCTCAGCAGTAAAGAATCCACCTGCAATGCAGGAGACACAAGAGATGTGGGTTCGAGCCCTGAGTCAGGAAGATCTCCTGGTAAAGGAAATGGCAACTCACTCCAGTATTCTTGTCTGAAAAATCCCCATGGACAGAGGAGCCTGGCAGGCTACAGTCTGTGAGGCTGCAGAGTTGGGACAGGACTGAAGTGACTGAGCATAAGCATAACGGTCAAAATCAACAGGCAAGAAATGCTGAGACTGACTCCTAAACTCTGGGCAGGACAAGGCAGGTGGAGGAGGAAGAGAAGGCTGCGGGGTGGAAGGAGGCCTGTTTATCAGCAAAAGGAAGCAACTTACATGCTGCAGTTTTTTTCCAACCGGATCTCCTGCAAAGCCAACAAGCCACAGTTTTAGAGGAATGCCAGTCAGTCACCGCCACGTTGCCAAACAGGTACTGTGGCAGGCAGAATGATGTCCCCACCCCCGGCAAAGTGGGCCACATGCTAATCCCCAGGACCTGTTAGGGTTCTGATGTTAGGGGAGCAGTTTTCTCACACCATCAAGTGATGCTCCGGACACCAGCTGGGTGGCCTAAAATTCAACTCGATTCTGACACTATCCACCCAGAGATAGCATCAATCTCATAGATTCAGGGATCAGTACCACAGGACTGCCAACCTCCCTCCCCACTCCTTCAGAGGCCAGCCGCCTGCAAACCCAGGTGGTCAGCTGTGCTTCTGCCTGACCAGTTAGAGCCGGAGGTTCCCACGACCTCTTCCTGGGTCCCATCAATTAGCCAGAGTGGCTTACATCTCAGAGAAACATCTTCCTTACCAGATTACCATTTGTTTGAAAAGGGTGTAATTTAGGAGTAGCAGATGGAAGAGGTCCACAGGGTGAGGTATAGGGCAAGGGCACAGGGTGTCCATGCTCTCCAGGTGCACCACTGTCCCCACATCGCTACAGCAGCAGTCCCTAACCTTTTTGGCACCAGCGACCAGTTTCACAGAAGACACTTCTTCCATGGACGGGAGGTTGGGGGTGGTTTCAGGATGATTCAAGCACATACACTTATTGTGCACTTAATTTCTATTATTACATCAGCTCCACCTCAGATCCTGCAGGATCTGCTCTATTGTGTTCACCAACCCAGAGCTCTCAGAGTCCATACTTTGGGGTTTTCTGTGAAGGCCTCTTGGCAGAGGCATGACTGATTAGCCCTTCTTGTCTCCCCAGAGATGGGGGGCGGCGGGAGAGAGGAGTGTAAATTCTGACCCTCTAACCAGTCAGCCCCCCTCCTTAGGTTACTTGGTGTTTGCTAAGGTCACCTCAGCATGACAAAAAGACACCTTCCCGTCTCTCCTCATTTAGGAAATTTCAAGGATTTCAGAAGCTCAGTGACAGAAACCAGATGAAAATCAAATATATATTTATTATGAATCACAATATCACACCTATGAATATGTTTAATTACATGGCAAGGGGGAAATAAAGCTGCAGATGGAATTGAAGTCACTAATCAGCTGACCTCAAAATACAGCGATTATCTGTAAGGGCCTAATGTAATCACAGGAATCCTTAAAAGTGGAATAGGGAGGCAGAGAAGATAGTCAGATACACAGAAATGACAAGAAAAGCAAGACTAAAGCAATGCAATATGAGAACCAAGCTGCTGTTGCTGGCTATGAAGACAGAGGAAGAGGGCCATGAACCAGAAAAAACAGGTGGCCTCTAGAAGCTGAAAAAGGCAAGAAAACAGATTCTCCTCGGAGACTTCCAGAAAGAATACAGCCCTCTTGACACCTTGATTTTAGCCCAGTGACACATGTGTCAGGCTTCTGACGAACAGAATTGTAGGCTGTGTTGTTTAACCCACTAAACAAGTGGTGATTTGTTATGACAGCAAATAGAAAATACAGGTACTAGGAGCAACTTTAAAACCACAGCTGCCTCCACACAGTGGCGTTAGACAGAGGCAGCTCTGAGTGCAGCCCAGCGACCTTGGGCATGTCTTCCCTGTCAAATAGGAATCACAACGCTATGCCAGCACATGAAAAGATGCTCCACCTCACTAATTACTAGAGAAATGCAAATCAAAACTACAACGAGGTACCATCTCACACCAGTCAAAATGGCCATCATCAAAAAGTCTACAAATAACCAGGACTTCCCTGGTGGTCCAGTGGTTAAGAATCCACCTGCCAATGCAGGGGACACAGATTTGATCCCTGGTCCAGGAAGATCCCACCTGCCTGGGGCAACTAAGCCTGAGTGCTACAACCAGAGAAGCCACTGCAATGAGAAGCCCACACATCACAACTGAAGACTAGCCCCCGTTCACTGCAACTAGAAGAAGTCTACTATGCCCAGCCACGAAGACCCAGTGCAGTCAAAAACAAAAATAAAATTTTAAAAGTCTACAAATAACAAATGCTGGAGATGGTGTGGTGAAAAGGAAACCCTCCTACACCGGTGGGAATGTAAGTTGGTATAGACACTGTGGAAGACAATATAGAGGTTCATCAGAAAACTAAAAATAGAATTACTATATGATCCAGAAATCCTACTCCAGAGCATATATCTAGACAAAACTATAATTCAAAAAGATACAGGCACCCTTATGTTCATAGCAGCACTATTCACAATAGCCAAGACATGGAAACATCCTAAATGTCCACAGACAGACGAACAGATAAAAAAGATGTGGTACATTTATATACTGGAGTACTACTTGGCCATTAAAAAGAATGAAATAATGTCATCTGCAACAACATGGATACAACTGGAGAGTAACATGAAGCAAGCAGAAGGAGAATGACAAATACCAATACGCAGCATCTAAAATATGACACAAGTGAACCTACCTATGAAACAGAAACAGAATCATGGACACAGGGAGGGCGGGGTTAGCAAGTGTAAGTGTTCATACGTAGAACGGATAATCAACAAGGTTGAACTGTATAGCACAGGGAACTCCACTCAATAAACTATAATGGAAAAGAATGTTTCAAAAAAAAGTACATACGTATAACTGAACCACTGTGCTGTACAGCAGTAATTAACACAACATCGTCAATCAGCTATAAACGCCAATGCCATAGACCACAAGGTGAAGCGAGATCTTCAAGCACTTGCCATGAATTAAGAGCTCAATAAATGGCACTGTGCTTATTTTTATAGATTTCATTGGCACTTTTCTATGATGCTTCAGAGTAATATTGTCCCATTTTACTGATGGGAAGGTCAAAGCAAAAGGGCATCAGATGATTTGATTAAGGTTATAAGATACTGAGGTAATTCAGGTCTGTGACTTCAAAGCCTTGGTTTTTTCAAAATCATTCTGAAGGAATTTTTTCCTTTACCTCAGGAGAAACAAAAATTAAAACGTTAAATTTTAAAAGAATGTAGTAATTCTGCTTTGAATTGTTTCCAGCTGTAGAAAGAAACTGCTCTAGTAGCTGCTAAATTTAAATAGAGCTAACAGTGATTAAGATAATTCAAAGGCTGAAGTATTGATGAATAAAAACAGAAAGGTTTGTAGGCAGAATCAGGCTACAGGTGTTACTCCCAAATTCCTGGTAACCCTGGAAGTCTAAGGGCTTCTGGAACAGGGCAGGCAACAACACTTTCAAGCAAGGGCCCAGCATAAATCTTTCAAGGATGCTTTTAAGGGCCTGCGGTGCTATGCTAACTAAACGGCTAATGCACAGTCTCATTTAACCCTCACGGAAATTCTTAGAACTTGTCATTATCACCCCACTGTAGAAACGAAGTCCTGGAGGCTCGGAGGCCGTAACCAGGTAGTCTGCGAGTCCATTCAGTCTCCACGGTTTGTAGTGGATTTAGAACATACTGCGTTAGCCTCAACAGCGCTTTCAGTTTTTTAAGCTAAAAAGTTTTTAAACTGCTTTGAAAGGGAGGAAGATGGCCGAGGCGTCTTTTCACCTAAAGTGCCCCGCAGTACTGCACGAAATGCTCCCCATCTGCACGGATTCAGTCTCTGCGGTCCACTCCCACCCGCCAACCCCACCAAAAATTAGCTCTGCCACCAGGCGAAAGCAAGCGATAAAGTCCGAGGGGGAACATTCGCCCCACCACCATGGAGTGAAAATGAGGGGTGCAGTTTCCTCAAGTGCCTCCCGACGCCCGCTACTCCCCGTCCGGCAGCCCGGGGCCGGGAACCAACAAACCGTACCTCTCCCGGGCCAGGTGCGTCCAGCCAGCGGCCCAGACGCCAAGCCTTCGCGCCTCCTCTCTAGGAGCTCCGCCTGCCTCCGACGCCCGCGGGGCGCGGGGCGGGGCCACTCGTCCGCAGCCAATCCCCCACCGCGGCTGCAGCCCCGGTGGGGCGAGAAGAGCTGGGTGCTCTAGGCGCAGAGCCAGCCGTTCTACCCGGGACCGTAGCTGCAGCAGCTCCTGGGCCAGTGCCCGCGGCCTCTTCCCCTGCTTTTAGTAGGCACTCTCTCACACACATCCCCAAAATATGCTTGCAGAGACAGTGGAGCGAGTAACCGCGACGCACCTCTAGCTCTTTTGGGAGTGGAAGAGCTCCCATCCTGGGTTGGAGAGGTGCACGTGGCACACTCGGGCTGAGTTTGAAGACAGCGCCTGGTCGTGACCCGCTCGGTGGTGATGGGGAGCTGCTTGTGCAAAAAGTGGGAGGCCCTAACCACGCGGGCACAACCGGTCAGCACGTAAAGCTGCTGCTCCCTTCCCCTGAACATGCACCCCCAGACCCGCCTCTACAGAGGCGCTGACCCCGGCGCCCCCGGATCTGGGCGGGAGGTAGCGCGCGGGGAGGCGCCAGCCTCGGAGGGGAGGGGCGCGAGGAGGGGGCGGTCGGGCCGCTGGCTGCCCACCGTCCGTCGCGGTGCCAGGGATACTCCCGCCGCCTCCGCTCCGTACCCCTGGTCCCCGGGAGTGTGGGCAGGGCTGTCCCGGGGCTTCCGTGCGCCCGGCCTCTCCCACTTCTGGAGGAAAAAGCAGGGGAAGCCCCCGGCGCCCGCCGCCTCCGGAGAGCCGCGGAACCCCCGGCCGTGCAGGCGCTGAAGACGACCTCGGGCGGAGCCCCGGTGCGTCGTGCCTGTCGCCGTCCGTGTCCGGAGCGGCGGCCCGCGTCCGCCCGCTCGGCGCCCTGAGCCCCCTGCCTCGGGCCGTAGGGGCCCCACCCTGCGGGGCGTGGGCGACGGCCGGCCGGGGACCAGCAGAGCAGCCGTCGCGGGGCCTTGCCGCGGCCTCCAGCAACCCAGCCCCGGGGAATGCAGTGGCCCCCGGTCCCTGGCGCCTCTCCGTGTCTAAGCTGGGCCTCCTCGCTCGCCTGCTCCGCGGCCACGACGCTCCTGAGCCGCGCCGGCCGGGCCCCCCTCATGGCGGCCAAGTGGTTCAAGGAGTTCCCCCTGAACCTGAAGACCGTGTCGGAGCGGGCCAAGCCCGGCGGCGGGGGAGGCGGCAAACTGCGCAAGAACTCGGAGGCGGGCGGCTCCGGGCCCGCCCCGGGCAAGGGCCGCAAGAACTCGGCGGCCGAGCTGGGCAGCGGCCGGGCCGGGGTCGGCCCCGCCAAGGACAGCCGGCTGTCCCGGGATAGCCTGCAGGGCCTGATTCAGGCCGCCGCGGGCAAAGGCCGCAAAAACTCCCGGGCCACCGAGGAGGAGCCCCACCGGGGCGCGGCCAAGAGCTCAGGCTGCAGCACCTACATCAACAGGCTCATCAAAGTGGACACTCAGGAGAAGAACGGGAAGAGCAACTACCCCAGCAGCAGTAGTAGCAGCAGCAGTAGCAGCAGCAGCTCTTCCTCCGCGTCCTCTTCCCCTTCGTCTCTGGGCCCCGAACTGGACAAGGGCAAGATCATTAAGCAGCAAGACACGGTAAGAATACAATCTCCCTTGGACCACCTCTGCCCTACTGAAGCCTAACAGTGGGAAGGGAGCATCGTGAACCCGCTGCACTCTAGGGATTTTTATACCTCAGAGAAGATGAGGATGTATCTTTCCTTTTCTGACATTGATGACCGCTAAGTCATCATTTTAAATGATGACCATTTAAAATAATTGGTTGTTTAATCTTGAAAAATTATTATTCTAGCCTTGGCAACTTGGCAGAAATGTACTTTCCGTTTAATTTTGTTATCAGTTTAGAAGAATAATTGAATGAGACAAGCGGGTGCTTTGTTGAATTTGACTCCCTTGTAGATGTTGTGTATTTTAATTTAGAAATCCAGGAGAATTGCAAAGCTAGACTTGTGTATAACTTTTATTCTTCTTGAGCATAAGGAATGGTCACCTTTAAACTGCTTAAGTATGAATTTTAAAGTTCCAGGGAATGGATTAGCCACTACCCACCCTCTCTGCTGGAAACTCCATCATTCCTTGCACTTTTACCCAGTACAGGGTTTCTCCATGCTTCACTAGCACCCCAAGTTCACAGCCCTTTCATTCATCCCATTGGAGAAGGAAATGGCAACGCACTCCAGTATTCTTGCCTAGAGAATCCCATGAACAGAGGAGCCTGGTGGGCTGCTGTCCTTAGGGTCGCACAGAGTCAGACACGACTGAAGCGACTCAGCATGCCTGCATGCATTGGAGAAGGCAATGGCAACCCACTCCAGTATTCTTGCCTGGAGAATCCCAGGGACAGAGGAGCCTGGTGGGCTGCCGTCTGTGGGGTCGCATGGAGTCGGACACAACTGAAACGACTTGGCGGCGGCAGCAGCAGCATTCATCCCATGAACATTTGTACAGGAGCCAGGTAGGATAGAGGGCGAGGGGCTCTAAGGGCTAGGGTTGTGGAGGATATAGAACAGGACAAGGAAATGCCCTGAAGGAAATTACAGATCAGGAGAGAAGGTGTTTCCTGCTTCTTACACGCCGGAGGTTTTCTGGGTACCGTCCAACGTGAGAGAGTTAAGAAAAGAAGTGTGAAGAGACCCACTTCATTCGTACAGAGATGAGTTGGGGTTTTGTTTGTTTTTAAAAAGAGAAGAGAAAGTTCACACCCCGCTCTCAGACTTTAGCCCAGATGATCATGTCCCTGTCGTGAGAACTTTTTCTTGCCCAGGCTTCAAACATGCTGCCCCCCTGGGTGGGGTCAGGGGCCGGCAGCACATAACGTGTGTGTCTGCCCTGGCCCTTCTGTTCATCCCTCCGTTTACTCTGTCCAGGCATTTACAGCATGCCCACCCGAGTGCCAGACACTGGAGGGAGAGTTTGGAAAGATGGCAGCTCACCCAGACATTAATCAGTGGTCTGTGTGTGTGTGTACCTAGATCATCAGCACCTTGCAGCCGAGTGCTGAGTATCATGCTTCTTGCTCCTTATTGTACCTTGGGGATGCAGGACACCTGAACAGGCAAGAAGCATGGAGTGAGAGAGGGAGTGGTAACCACAGTCCTCTGCAGTGACTGCCCAGTTATTTTCATGGTCTTTGCTTCTCGATGTCTTAAGTTTCTTAGGCCATCTCCTCCCAGGAAGAACACTCTCATCCAGCTTGCCCCTCCTCCTCACTTCTCCCCATTTATCTGGATTTTTTTTCCCAGCCCCAGTGGCACATCTCCGTGAACTCTTTGGAGAATATAATCAGAGATTGTATAAAGGGCTGGGCTTCTTCCCTTAATTTTGATTTACCTTTGGTTTTTTTATCCCTCTCTTTCTCTTTAACTGGAATACATGCTTTATTTATACTATCCTAGCTGTTTATTTGTGGAGCCACATTGATAATAGGGGAAGTGCTGTGCTTTTTAAAAATGAATGTTTCTTGGGACTTCCCTGGTGGTCCAGCAGTTAAGACTCTGAGCTTGCACTGCAGGAGGCAGGGGTTCTTACCCTGGTCATAGAACTAAGATCCTGGGTGCCTTGCAGTGCAGCCCCTCTCCCCCCAGAAAAAATATATCTTTTCTCCATAAAATTTCCATAAAACTCTTCCTTCCTGAGAAGTACCTGTCAGACGCAGGCTCCCACATTGTCACTCAGCTGAGGCACTACAGAACTATTGCACTCACACCACCTTCCCAGGCACCCTCCTGTTTTTGGAAGGATGGATGCTTTCTGTCACAAACACGGATGAAAACTTCCCTGGTGGCACAGTGGATAAGAATCCTCCTGCCAGTGCAGGGGACACGGGTTCGACCCCTGGGCTAGAAAGATTCCACACGCCTCAGAGCAACTAAGCTCGTGCTCTACAGCGTCTGAACCCACACTCTAGAGCCTGCGAGCAACTTCCTGAGCCCGAATGCCGCAACTCCCGAAGCCTGTGTGCCTGGAGCACCTGTGCTCCTCAACAGGAGAAGCGATGAGAAGCACTTGGACCGCAACGAAGAGCAGCCCCCTTACCGCAACTGGAGAAAGTCCACGCACAGCAATAGAGACCTAGTGCAACCTAAAAATGAAAAGAAAGAATATTTAAAAAAAAAAACGATCTGATGGTTGTCTTTGAGAATCAGTGCATTTATAAATCATTGAACCTAGAACCCCCACAGTACTGTTTAGCTCTGACCTGTTTCTTAGGCTTCTTGTTATGAAGCCTATTTCTTTAGAGCTGTTACAAATTCCTTGAGGATTAGAAGAAGGTCTTGGTCTTATTTTGTTCCCTCTCACTGCCTAGCCAGTGCCAGTGGACGTGCAGTATCAGTGAGTGATGAGCTGACTTACCATGGCTATGTTGCTCAAATAGTTGGCATTTTAAAAAAAACCAAAATCATAGAAGAGGTAGTAGACGAGTTCATTTTCTTCTACTCTAAAGGCATAGATATCGTTCACCCTCTGCCATCCTCCCTGCCACACTTTAACCAGCAAATGCCTTATTGCTTGGGGAGAGAGAGGGAGGTGAACAGAGCCTTGGGGATAAGCAGGAAAGCTTGAATAGATTGTTGCCAATCAATTATACTACCAAAATAAACCAGATGTTTGTCCAGCTGGGTGGATGATAATGTGATCAAGTGCAAAAGCTCTTCAGAACTGGTTGGAAATTTTGAACTCTTTGGGGGTCTGCAGGTTTTTAGTAACTTTTTTGGTACCATCGTCACTCTGGTATGTGATAATTGTTAGCAACTTCCCTGTCTGGTTTTCTTACAGGTCATCATTTTAGAAGACTATGCTGACCCTTACGATGCTAAACGGACGAAAGGTCAAAGGGATGCAGAGAGAGTAGGGGAGAACGACGGTTATATGGAACCCTATGATGCCCAGCAAATGATAACAGGTTTGTAACCAGGAGCTGCTTTATACTGAAATCTCACACTCAACTTGGAATATAGTAAAAAAATAATAAATAAGAACCAGTGTGTATTTGGGGAAGAGAGATGAAGGAACTTTATCAGATCCTCCTGTGGGGAAGAAACAGAAATTAGACCCAAAACTAAAGTCAAAATATCTAGCTAATATCCTTAATGGTTTTGTATCCTTCAGTTTTAGAGTTTGCGGGGGATCTTTAAAGTTTTTCTAATTCTATGCAAAGTGACACTTGAGAATTTGCAGATCTTCTCAGGATGTGATCTCCAGTTTTCAGGTAATTTAAATACACCTCTTGGCCACTGTCAAAACTTTGACATCCATAATGGGAGTCGTAAATCTGTACCAAGGGGGAATAATTCCGACTTGGAAGTCGAGCAAACACTCTTGTCATTTTTTTGGGTGTCATACTTTTCCTTTTATTCATATTTTCTTAATTTGGTGTAAACAACACTTAAACTAATTATTTAGATTTATTTGTGAAATTTTAGAGTACGCTTTCTTTACTCCATAATGAAAAACTGCTGTTTCTAAGGGCTGACTCAAGGGAGCCTTGTTCAGATGTCCTGGGTCTCATGCCTGGGAAAGGAATAATTGATCACACATGAAAGATTTTGTCTCTTCTGTTTAAAAACAGATTGAAAGGCTGTCAAGCGCGGGCTCCATAAGCATAGTCTCAGGAAAGTGGAGCAGGAGGGTAGCCACAGTGCCCTGAAAGGGTCAGGACAGGCTTCAGGGCCGGAGCCGCAGCAGGAAAGCTCTGCTGTTTCCCGCTCTCTGCTCACAGAGATAAGGCATCACATCTCGGGGGGTGCGGCCTGGCCAGGCGGTGGCCCTGAAGGCCACTGGACTGTGACCTCTCCTGAAATCTGTGAATGGAAGGAAGTGAAAACGAACTTAGAATTCTAAAAAATATCAGAGACTTGAATAGGGGAAAAGATTTTCTTTTACATAAAACTGAGGGAAAAGCTTTTCTGAAAAAAGTAATAATGTTTTGCTTTAATTCACTTTTCTTTGTCCTTTGGTTTTTATTCCTCTCTTTCTCTTTAATTGGGATAAGTTGTTTATATTATCTGAGATTTTGGGGGGGGGGATTTGTTTCGTTTTCTTATGGATCCACACTGATAGTAGGGAAACTACTTTGCTTTTTAAAAATGAATAATTTCCCCCCATATAATCCTCACAAAATCCTGAAAACTAGGGGACGCTAATACTACCCCTTGTTACAGGGTAGAAAATAAGATCAAAGAGTTTCTGACGCTCATAAGATGTTCGTAAGGCTCTTTAAGAGACAGAACATAAATTAGAACCCAGATCTTCCCACTCCAGACTGAATGGTATGGTTTCTACACCAAGGTACCTCAGGACACATTCGAAATGGTATATGCAAAAGCACTTTAAACTTTACACATAAATAGCAACCCACTCCAGTATTCTTGCCTGGGAAATCCATGGACAGAGGAGCCTGGTAGGCTACAGTCCATGGGGTCACAAAGAGTCCCCACGACTTAGCAGCTAAACAGCAAGAACAGCAACAAGGCATCTTTCCACTCAGACTCACAAAGTTGTATTTAGAAGTCAAAAGTTTGTATATAACTTGTTGCTTTTCTAGAAAAAAAATGAATAAAATTTTAAAATTAAAAAAATAAAAGTCAGTGTCCAATATGAAATAAATGTAATAATAGTAGTAGCTAGCATTTAATATTGGAGCACATATTAAGTCCCAGGCTTTGCTTTAAACAGTTTACAGGAATAAATGTATTTAGGAATGCAACACTAATACATTCAATTAGAGAATAAATTCAAATTTATTAAAAAATTTAATTACTAACTTAAGAATTATAATTTTTTTCTCTTTGCTCTTTTAAAAAATTTTATATTGGTGAATTTTAAAAGATACTTCATTTAAAATATCACAAAACACCTACTCAATTAATGTAGAGGATATACCTCTTATTCTACACATAGGTTACACAGCTGGACAGAATAACAGGAAGTGAGTTTACCGGAAGCTGGAAATAAAAGATTTGCTACTGGGTGGGTTTTCTTTCTTTTTTTTTTCCTTTTACCTTTTTTATTCAGTTTGCTCCCTGTAAGGCTTGTCAAAGTCCAAGTTCAGAAATGTCTCATATTTTTTGAGAAATCTTAGGGGAATAAACAAAATTGTTTATTTCAGAATTTCTGCAGAAGACAGAGAGGGTTCTGATAAATATAATTTAATTGTGGAGCTCCCAATTTCTATACTGCCTTTTTAATACCTGTGAAGCGGGAGTAACATGCCTGATTTCAACAATGTCTTGGATGTATAGCACAGTGTTCATGATGGTATTTTGTAACAGCCAACAAAAATTTCCCAGGCATTTCTTTGCCATGTCCCAGGCCCTACGCTGGGCTCCAGGCACCCAAGGATGAAGATGCACAGGTCCCAGGTCCTTATGAACCTTACAACCCAAGGGGCAAACAGACCTAACAGCAGAAAAGACATCACTGAGAAATGTGCTAGATGCCGTGAAGAAAGAATGAAAATCATGATCTGCCTCAGGAAACAGAGGAAGGGATAGAAATTAAGAGGCATTTATTACTTTCCTATGGCCAAGTAACTGTGGGACCCAGACTCCCCAGATTTCCCTTTGCCCAAAACTTTGCTTTTAACTTTTAAAAGCTAAAGATTTGTAAATTTCTGAGTAAATTCTCACTTAGATTTATCCGAAGGATTGTTTTATGAAAAAGATAGGACAATGAATATGAGGCAATATTAGTTTAAACCTATTGTTCTTCTGCTAAATTTGCAGGAACATTTTAGCTAAATAATTAGCAGAAACGTTCCACTTAATTTAGCATGATGAGTTTTTTCCACCAAATGAAAACATTAGCATTGGGAGAGTTTTTCGAAGTTTCCTAAAATGAGCCATCGTTCAGCATGTGAGTTCCTTCTGCAGCTGATTGTCACACAAGTCGAGTGTCTCCTAGTTGCCAAGTTGCCAAGTTACCTTACTGAATCCTACCATCCTGTGTGGTGGGCGTTAGAAGTGTCTGATTGACAGAGGAGGCAGCTAAGATTCAGAAAGATTCAATAACTTGTCCCAGTTATGTGGTTGGAGAATTGGGATACCAGGTCACCCAGCACCCTGTGGCTTTAGTTACAGAGCTCCAGTCACAGGGTATCTTTAAATTTTGGTTTTTGCCTCCAAATGGTTTTATTGGTTGGTATGGATAGTCAAATCTAAAGGAGAACCTCCATTTAAAAAACTGTCCATTATGGAAAAGACAGAAGGCTTTTTTGATTTACTTATTTTGTCTGTATTTTGTTTGTTAAACTTAAGTTTCAGGACTTCTGATTTATACCTGCTTTTGTTCAGATATTTAGATTTGTTTAATAGGAAAACATTAATTTTAAATCAAAAGCTTGAGCACTGATAAAAGATTCCTATTTCTGATTCTAAGGGGAACATGGAGCTTTATAGGGCTCTAAGTCTGATGTTTTGAATACATGAAATGGACTAAGGGAAAGGTATGTTACAAAAATTGTAACTAATATTCTACATTAAATCTTTGAGGCATAAAGTAAGATATGGTAGAGAAAGCAAGGGCTCTGGAGGCAGTGGGCTGCCCCACTGACTACTGCACAGCCTCAGTTTATTCATCTGTGCAAATGGGCTAGCATCTCTTGCTGTATTACACTGGGCTTCACTGAAATGCAGGTGCAACATGCCTAGTGCATGCATCCATGAAAGATATCACAATTATTTAGACACTTTGGAGAGAGAATTCCATTTGCAAAGAGAATTCTTAACAAATATGTTACTGTTGTTTAGTCTCTTAAGTTGTGTCTGACTCTTTTCTGACCCCATAGACTGTAGCCTGCCCGGCTCCTCTGTCCATAGGATTTCCCAGGCAAGAATACTGGAATGGGTTGTCATTTCCTTCTTCAGGGGATCTTCCCGACCCAGGGATGGAACCCAGATTTCCTGCATTACAAGCAGATTTTTTTTTTTTTTTACTACTGGGCCACTAGGGAAACCCCTGAACAAGAATAGGGGACTATTAATTGCTAACTGGATAATTTAACAACAAAAAAAGTCTTGGTCTTCTGATGTTTTTAAATATAAATGGCGTAATTCTGCACAGCTACAGTTGGAAACTGAGAAGGGAAAAATTTTCGGCCCATATTATGTTTCTCGGCAACCAGTTGCAGATTTGAACTGGTGCAGGTCAGGCCTCGGTCCAGCCCTTGGCGAAATGGGTGTTTATCTGTAGCCCGTTGGCTGCATTCTGTTGTCTGCCGTGGTAAATGGCCTCTATCGGCAGAGCCAGGGTGTAGCTTCCTCTGGCCATTTCCTCCTTCTCAGGCTCGTTTCCTCTCGGAGCCAGCTCTGCACGTCAGGGGCTATTCTCCTGCAGGAAGGGTCGGCTTGCAGCCCCGCGATTGTTTCTGTTTCTATGGCGCCTCAGGTTGGGGGCAGCCAGGTGCTGGAATGGACTCGAAGGTGACTCCCCTTGAAGGGGCAGAGAGGCCTTGTGCTTAAGCCCTTTTTTCCCCTCTAATTAAACATTGTTTTAAAAGATGATCATACTCCTCAGATTTCACCCCCAACGCGGGATCGTCCTGGGATGGAACATTCTCAACTGTATGCCTTCCAGTGTTTTTCCCAGAGCTCTAAGTGTGCACTGACTATCAGCTAGAAGGAATACAAAGCCCTCATCGTAAAAGTAAGACCCAAATACATGTGAAATAAGAACTCAAGATTTTAATCAGGGTACATCATTTTAACACAAACTCATTGAAATTTCCTGTGAACAGGGCTCCTTCTGTCTTAAGATTGGACTCAACTCTTTCTCCATTTAGGTCAACCCGGACAGAATTGAGGTGAGGACCTTGGGAAAGGTTTCCCCAGCCTGTGCCAGTCTAAACAGAATAAACTTAGGTTTTGATCAGAAACTAAAATTCTAAATTCGTCCTTTGAATGCCTTTGTGTTTTCTCTTTCCTAGTTCTGTAGAAAAGTTCTTTTTCCAAAATTCCAGCCTTATCTTAATTGAACCAAGAGCAGAGTGTGTTTTTTTGTTTCTTGTTTTCCATAACACCATCTAGAATAAGCAGTGAAGAAAAAAAGCTGTCAATTGAAAGTCAAGAGGCTTGGACCGGAGATGTTGGAGACCTCAAACAACCTGAGGCACCTTCCTGGCCTGGGGGTGGGGAATGGTCCTTAGCTCTCACATTCCTCGGATGTGGAGGTTTTCATGCTAGGGGAACCCTTCTCCTTGGGCCAGGGCTAGCAATGATGAGATTAGTCCTGGAGCGCAGGAGGAACTGAGGTGGCAACCCAGGTGGAGTGGGAGTGCATCTCAGGCTTCTCTTACTGGAATCACCTGGGGGAGCTTTTACAGCTCCGGCTCCCAGATTTTTGTTGTTGTTTAGTTACTAAGTCATGTCTGACTCTTTGCAACCCCATGGACTGTAGCCCACCAGGCTCCTCTGTCCATGGGATTTCCTGGGCAAGAATACTGGAGTGGGTTATCATTTCCTTCTCTAGGGGATCTTCCCTACCCAGGGGTGGAACCAATGTCTCCCGCTTGGCAGGCAGATTCTTTACCACCAAGACACCAGGGAAGCCCCCCCAGCTCAGTTAATCAGGACCTGTGTTGATGGGACCCAGGCCTGAGTCTTCATTAAAGCTCCCCCGGGTGATTCTATGCACCAGACCTGCAGTTTTATAGGATCCAGCTGCAGCAAAGGGCCCCTATCCAGCAGAGTTATAACCTCATCCTACAAGTAAATTTTGCTCCTTTGACTTAATGTCCTGATTTTAATAACTTTTCCCTGGAGTGTTTCATTTACCATCCTTTCCTTGTTATAGAAGTCTGATGGAGTCAGTGGTTCTCCGTCACCATGCCCATTTTCGGTTACTTGTAGAAAGTTTCACTTTCCCTTGTTTCTGTGGCATTTAAGTCTCCTGATCCTCTTCTTCCTTACCTGACTATTCCTTCTCAGCCATTTTTGGTGACACTTCTTTTATCCAGCCTTACCTAAAGTCCCAGATTCTGCTTTTGATCCCCTTTCCTTTCTAATCAGCCTCCTTTTCTCTGATGATTGCTTTCATTCTTACGAGCCATGATCCATGTGTGAGTAACTCCTTGACAGGTACCTCTGACCTTCATCTCTCTGCTGAGCTCCAGATGTATGTTGTCACCTGCCCGGAGAAGTTCTAGAACTCCTTCCCCTCGCTCCCTCCTCCTAGCCATCATCCAACCATTATTTAGCACAGCGGTTTCCTACAAAGTCAAACAAGACATGGGGGGTCCCTGGCCTGGCAGTCTCCACAAAATTGGAAGTTCAGACACGTCGACAAATAAATCTACACACTGAGAGAAGTACAAGGTGAGAGTGAATTGAGGAAGCGGTACCACCGGCGGGGAGTTGGGGCATTGGAGAAGGTCAGTTGGAGAGAGGAGGAGATACTAGGCCAGACTCCAGAGGATTGGAAGATCACCAGCACACCGTAGGCATAAGACAGTGCAGTGTGCAGGGAACTTAAGTTCTGTTTGGTTGGAACAAAGAATTGGATTTCAGGGGGGGACAGGGTGCTGTTGAGAGAGAAAATCAGAGAGGGAAGTAGGCAGTGATGTGACTACAGAAGGTGTCCGGTGCCATGCTGAGCAGTTAGCACTTCATAAGTGGACAGTTGAGAGCTTATGGGATGGCAAGTGATGAGATGTTTGTGTTTAAAAAGGTCCTCTTCACTGTGACCGGGTAGACAGACTAAAGGCTTCCTCGTGGGCATTTAGAGGAAACCACAGCACAATGCTTGAGTTGGCCCATGGTAGCACTGGTGGCAAAGAATCCACCTGCCAATCCGGGAGACATAACGTGGGCTTGATCCCTGGGTTGGGAAGATCCCCTGGAGGAAGAAATGGCAACCCACTCCAGTATTCTTGCCTGGAAAATTCCATGGACAGAGGAGCCTGGCGGGCTTCAGTACATGGGGCTGCAGATTCATTTGGACACGACTGAGCAACTAAACCTCAACACATGATGCCTCTGGGCCCTGAGCTACTCAGTCCCCAGACTCTGCTACTGCTTTCCCACTGTGGCTCGCTGGCTGGTTGGCCGGTGGTTAGATGATTTGCATGAGATACTTTGCATTGATTTCTAGGCTTCCATTCAGAGCATACCTTTATTCTATCTTGTGCACTGTGTTGGAGTTCTCTTCCAGAAAAAAAAAATATATATATATAGAGAGAGAGAGTTATTTATATAGTTGTTAATTATATACAATTATAACAATTATATAATAATTGTTACTACCTGTTTAAAAACTTGTAATGGTTCACTACTGTATACAGAACAATTGAAACTTTTTAATTCTGGCTTTTAAAACTTCTCCACTTTGGTGCCTGTCCTGCCTTTTCCAGCTTCTTCTCCCATACCACCTCTCCTCTCCTGGTCTTCTGTCCTTTGAACTTCTCTCCCGATTCCCTGTGATGGGAACAAGCCCTTTCTTGTTCCCACCTCCATATCTTCACTCAGGCAGCTTCCTCCACTGGAAAAGACCTCTTCTATCAAAGTAAATGCATCTTCCATTTCTCTTCCACTTGGAGTCAATCCAAGTGTAGTGCCTAAGAGTATGGCTTCTAGAGCCCAACTTCCTGCTTTTGAATCCAGGCTTTGCACTTGCCATCTTGAGCAATTTCCTTAAACTCTTTATGCTTTAGTTTTGTCCTGTTATATGGGGAACTAATAGTGTCCACCTCATAGGGCAGTTGTGAAAATTACAATGCACTTAGAAAAAAATATGTAATGCATGGTACACTATTGCTAAATGTTAGCTCTTGAGATAATAGTTTTGTTGTTTTTCCCCCCTAACAACTCTTTTACATATTCTGGGAGATAGTGAAGGACAGGGAAGCCTGGCATGCTGCAGTCCATGGGGTCTCAAAGAGTCAGACATGACTTGGTGACTGAACAACAACATTCTGTCCTTGCTAGCCTGTTAAGCATTATTTGTAAATGCATCACTAGGTCGAAACCACCTTGAATTCAAGAACTCTGTCTAATGAACCTAAATATCTTCCCTCAGTGTATGTGGCCCAGTGCTTGAATATAGTAAACACTCACTTTTTATTAAAATAAACTGCTCTCAGCTTCCTAACAAGACATAAAGCCTTTGAAGATGACCCATACTCAAGAGGAGACAGGGGGACCAGGAACTATGGAGCAGGTCCTCTGAGGCCCCTTCTCTTCTCTCCAACCACACGGCCCCAGAGGCAGGCCTGCCTTCCGTTGTGATTCCCTAATCCTTGGACTTGATCCCGTATCTGGCTCAGGGGACTGGCGGGAAGTTGTAGGGCCCTTCCCCCCAAGCGGGGCCGTCATCAGCCCCGGTAAGCAACAATCCAGGTGTTCTCGGACACTTCCAACCAGACAGACCGGTCTGGTCGGAAGAGAAGCGGTGATTCGGTTCATCACCGGGCTTCCAGGGTACATTTTCTTCAGAAGTATTCTGTGCGGTGTGTTTTTCAGAAATCAGACGACGAGGTTCCAAAGACCCCCTGGTGAAGGCGCTTCAGCTGCTCGACAGCCCCTGCGAGCCTGGAGAGAACGGCCCGAAGCCCGAGGCGCTGACGAAGCGCCGGAGCTCCAAGGAGCTGCTGGGGAAGTCGCCGCAGCTGTACGACACGCCCTACGAGCCGGCGGCCGAAGCGGGCCCCTTCGCCGCCGAGGGGCCGGAGCGGAAGGCGAGGTTGCCTCCGGACAGCCACGGACGGCTGCCCCAGGACGACGAGAGGCCCGCGGCCGAGTACGAGCAGCCCTGGGAGTGGAAGAAGGAGCAGATCGTGCGGGCGCTATCGGGTGAGGGCTGGGTCCGTGTCCGCTCCTGCCTTCTTTCATCTTCCCTTCTGGAAAACCCCCGCCCGTCCGTTAAGCCAAGGCACTTTTGTGTTCCTCGACTGCAAGTTCCTTTTTCCAAGAAATTTGATGACATGGGGAAATAAAAATTTGGCTATGGTTGAACGAACAGGACTGAAGAAGACCCCTTAATGTTGCAAGGGGTCCTCTATCTTTTTGGGCATCTTCATTTCCCTTTATCCTGCAGTATGCAACTGTTTGGGAAATGCCTTAAATCACTACTAGAAAAACCTTATCTAATCACCACTAAAAGCTATCACATTGAGAGCGGCTGCCTCTAACTCTTGGTGCTGTTCCTCCAACCTGTTGACATCTCTGTTTATCATAAGATGGCAGTAGTGGATCAAATGGACTATAGGAGAGGTGTTTGGAAAGCAGGAGGAAGCTAGCTTTTTTTTTTTTCCTGTCGAAAATCCTCCTAAGGGAATCAGTTCTTCAGCTGTGAACTGTTTTTAATAACTTAAGAGGAAGTTGATGAGTAGATTTTCAATAGATATTAAAGGTCAGTCTCCCTCCTGCTTCTCCCGAGACATAGTTTTTCTATTTATCTGGCCACCTGATTTCTTTTGCCTTTGATTGTAAAAGTTAGGGATATCTTTTCCCTCTAACAGTAAAGTACTTTTGATTAAAACTGTCATCAGTGTAAAGCGTGAGTAGAAAAGGTAATTTGTTTGATAGCAAACATTTGAGTCCGGATGGGCTTTCCCCGGGGCTCAGCTGGTAAAGAACCCGCCTGCCAGTACAGGAGACTCAAGAGAGATGATTTCAATCCCTGGGCTAGGGAAGATCCCCTAGAGAAGGAAATGGCAACCACTCCAGTATTCTTGCCTGGGAAATCCCATGGACAGAGGAGCCTGGCAGGCTAGTCTGTGGGGTCCCAAAGAGTCAGAGCTGACTGAGCATGGGTGTGCGCGCACACACATATTTGAATCAGGTTTTCTTTTTGTGTGCTTTAATTTTTTAAATAATTTTATTCAAGTATAGTTGATTTAGTGTTGTGTTAATTTCTGCCGTACAGCAAAGTGACTCAGTTATACATACTATATTCTTTTTTGTATTCTTTCCCATAATGGTTTATCACAGGATATTGAATATCATTCCCTTTGCTGTTGTTTACCATCCTATACATACTAGTTTGAATATGCTAATTCTAGGCTCCCAGTCCTTCCCTCCCCACCCTCAAGTCGGTTTTGTTTTATTTTAGAATTATTTCCCACAAATCCCTACTGGTTACCGACCACTGGGCTAGATGCTGCTCATTTTCTCTCTCTATCTTCTGTCCAATCTAGATGTCATAGCATTGTTAAGACACTGTAGTAGTTTCTATTTCTCAGTTGATTTTTCTCTTTATTATTTCATAGTGAAAACTTCATTTGGTTTCATAGAACAATGCACACTCTTGGAAGGAGTCATTACCTGAAACTCTGTTCAGTCTTTTATTCTAAATATACCAAAAGGACGAGTTTTTTTTAAAGTACGTTCTGAAATATACTGAAGTGGTTTCTCCTCATGTTCTAAAACCATCCTCTATTAATGAACATCTTGCAGTAAAAGTGGCTGCGTGTGGGTGCCAGCAGTATGATCTGATATCAGACAGCAGGAGCTCAGGTACCCCAGGGCCTTTGTAGTACATTTTAGCTCAAATTAAAGAGGGAGGAAAGCTTCTTTCCTAAGATGAGGCAGACAAGTTCTTTTCTTTGAGTTGTACGTAGGTCATCTCAGTGGCCTCTGATGTTAAATGGAGCCTTCCTTCCAGTTCAGTTTGAAGGCTCTGAGCGACCTTCTGTCAAGGAGGAGGCAGCGAGGCAGCACCACCGACAGAAGAGCTGGACCCAGAAGATCTTGAAGCCAGCCCTAACTGACCACAGTGAGGGGGAGCGAGTGGATCCAGCCCTGCCGCTGGAGAAGCAGCCGTGAGTCTCCTCCCCAGACACACGTGACACAAGGTGGCTGGGAGCTTGCTGAGAGCCTTGGCGGGGCACACTAGCTCATTTTAAGTCTTTCTGGTGTTGCATACTTGTCTGGGTGGAGCTTACTGGTGAAAACCCATTTTCTAAGCCCAGTGCCTTTGGCCTTTGTGCCTAGGGGAAAATGAGGCCCCAGAACCCGATCTCAAATTCCATTCCCCTGTGTAGAGTGAAAACTTTTTAAGTGACTCTAGCCCTGTTAACTCCCTCTGGGGTGATGGATAGGTTTTGTGATCCAGGATTACCCAGATCTCATTTCGTCTATTTTGAATGGGAAGCCGGATCTAGTCCAGGCTGTTGAACTTTCATCAGAAGTTCATTTCCAAAATTGCCTTATGGAATGAGGCCCTGTCTGGATTGGGATCTTGATGCTCATGGTTTCTCCCCCTGCCCCATTTTTCAGTTGGTATCATGGTGCCATCACCCGTGCTGAGGCAGAGAGTCGACTACAGTCCTGCAAAGAAGCTGCGTATCTGGTTCGAAACAGCGAGTCAGGAACCAGTAGGTACTCCATTGCACTAAAGTGAGTATTAAGCATCCTGGGCTCTCCCTGTCTGGATGGAAGAGTGGGGTGCAGACTTTCCTATCATGGGAAAATGACCAGGCAAAAATATATGTTGGGTTAGCGAAAAAGTTCATTTGGGTTTTTCCGTAAGATCTTAACACTTTTTGGTCAACCCAATACTTTATATGGTCCACAGGGATACATATTGACAGAAAATAGGATAGGTTTGCTTGGACAACAGAATATGACATACTTTGTTTAGAATGCAAAATTGAGAGAATTCCCTAGCGGCTCAGTGGTTAGGACTCAGCGCTTTCACTGCCATGGCCCGAGGTTCAATCCGTGGTCAAGAAACTAAGTTCCTGCAAGTCATATGGTGCAGCCAAAAAAAGAAAGAATTCACAATTGGTGTTGGGTAAATGTCCCGATATCCCTTATGATAAAGAGGGGTAAATATCCCTATTTCATTTCATTGTACATTGATTAGTTTCTGCCTTTTGTGATCTAAAGTAGGTCCTCTTAGAGAAATAATTTCTGGTAAAAATAATAACTTCTAACTGGATAGTTGAGTCGTTCTTTTACTCTCTAGTGTTTGGGGCTTTAAGTAAATCAGAGATTCCTTGATTGTCACAATGCCAACTGCAATTTTGGTAGCAGTTTCTTCTGTTGAAGAAGGAAACACTGCCTTATGATGACTCCCCTGTCCAATTGTACGCAGAACATTCATTTTTGCCCGGTAGGCTTATTCCAATCAGCCTGGTGTCATGGAAATTCTCGTTGCTCTGCGAGTTCAGTGGTGCTATATTGGAGGATCATTGTCAGGAGCCCTAACAGCATTTCCTTCCTGAGGAAGCTGAGCCCCTGCAGCTGAAACAATCAGACTGGAGGGGAAAAGAGGTTGAGGGGGGAGCAGCCTGGCTCAGAAAATGGGATAGGCTACCAGATACACAATGCCAGGAATAGCTTTGCTGTGTTCCCAAAGCGGGTGCTTGTGGATTAGACCTTTGAGCCTTTGGTGCCAGCTGTCATATACAACCAGAAACAGTGTTTCCAGCTTGGGGGGTGGGGGTGGAGGAAGAAACAGTTTTATTATTATTATTCTTAATGTTTCCTTTGGGGAGGAAAGAAAGAGGAAAGCTTTCACATGTCTTTTTAGCCTTGAGAAGAGGTGAGTTTAAACCTCACCTTAGTGGTCTCACTCTTGGGCTTAAGCACTAGTTTGGCAGTTTGGGGGCAAGCAGGGGCTGGGCGATTTTTTTTTTCCCCTTTTGGTCCAGGGCCTGATGACTTGACTTGTGTGTGTTAAGGATAAATGACCCAGGGGTGACGCACATTTAGCTGAGGGTTGTGAAGCTTCTGTGTGCTCTGCTAGAGTGCTGAAAGCTCTTCTGTTTGTATATAACAGTTCCAGGAGTGGCTGGGAACCTGTTGGCCTATGAATCTAGCTGAGATTGTTTTCAGTGGGGAGGGATCCCTCTGCTCACTCATTCATGTCTCCTCCTCAATTTTGGTTTTGCTCCAGGACTAGTCAAGGATGCGTCCACATCATAGTGGCTCAGACCAAAGACAACAAGTACACCCTGAATCAGACGAGTGCTGTCTTTGGCAGCATCCCGGAAGTGGTACACTATTACTCCAGTGAGAAACTGCCTTTCAAGGGGGCGGAGCACATGACCTTGCTGTACCCTGTGCACAGCAAGCCGCACCAGGGTCCAGCCTCCAAAAGCCCCAGCGGGGCCTCTCACACCTAGGAGGGCATCAGCACCCAACCGGATTCTCAGGGGATAAGGCTGGACTGCACCGTAATATTTGGGAGGAAGCAGGACTCTTCATTTAGAAGTCAAGAAGTCTTTGGCCTTGAATCCATTCCATGACTCTTGGTTACTGACCTGTGCCTTTTCTCCTTGCTAAGCAGTTCTATGAGAAACCGTAATTTACCAGTTGCCCCCACTCCCTGAGTAGGGTTGTCTGTTTGGGGCGTGACCCTCAGGAAAGGTAAGTCAGGAGTCCAGAAATACTAAGGTTCTCCAAAAATGCACTAGTTATTCCCTGGGATACCTAATCTCCAAATAAACCAACAAACTTGGAATTTATATAAAACAACAAAAAATGATCAAATGGACCCAAAGAACATGTAATATAAGACCCCTTCTTGGGGAGAAGCATGAACAGTGGAAAATGAGTAACAGTGGACACTTTGGAAAAAACTGCCTTTCTCTCTTGAGGGTCCTCGTTCAACTCCAGAGTCCTTAAAAAGTCACGACTTTAGAGTCTGGCCAAAGGATTATTTTGTTGGCCAGCCTTCTAAGCAAAGTTTGTGTTTTCTCAATTTCTGTGGACTTTTTTGACGAATCAGTTATATAAGCATAAATGAGAAGGAAGATGCCCGTGATTTAAGAATCACCAATATTATTAAGCATTGGCAGTATTGCCATAATTCTGAATTATAGAATTAAGTTGCAGAATAAGATACACAACGAAGATTTCATTTCTGAGTTTTAACAAATCTGAAAATTTACAAAGCTCAACAATTGTTATTGAATAATAGAACCTCTGGTCTCTTTTGTTTCATCTTTGTCCATTTTAGTAGTTAGTGAAACAATTGAATTTTTCCTTTTTAGCCCTAAAATTAGATATACTTTGCATTTTAGAGTAACTATATATATATATATATATATGGGGTCCCCTTATATATATATAGGATATGATTGTGGGAACTGGGTCTCTAAAACCTGCAGTTTCTCTCATGCTGTACAAAGCAGACTGGTTTGCACTATATTAAAATATTTTAAGAGACTGATGTTTTCTCTAACCTCTACTGCTTAAAGATATTAAAATAATATTCATAGTATCATTATCTTTATGATCTATTATGAACTTATATCACCAATGTACTTACTGTGAAAAAAAAAAAAAAAAACTGTGGAAATGGCATACTGTGAGAAGGCTCCAGTGAGTGGCTCTGTAATGAAAACTGAGCAGATGTTTCTGTATTCTGGGGTTTGTAATTTGGTTCTTGAAACTGGTCCAGATACAAATGTGCTGACTGTCATCAATGAAAAGTTAACTTTTGTAACTAATGTTAAATACACAAAAAAATGTTGACCCAGTTAACTTTTAGGGAAACATATCCTTCTGGTTATTAGTTATCATTCTACTATTAGGATTTAGAGATTAGTAAATATTCACATCTTTATTCAGTTAAGAATGTACCCAGAGTTGTATGATCTTTGTTTTTAAAAATTTGAAAAGAACTTTTCCTCACTGGATCTCAATGATTTTATTAGTCAAGAATGTTCTGTTTTTTAAGTACTGATAGAATTTTTTTAATGTACTGGTGTATCAACTTGTCTTTAGTACAAGATTTTTTTTTTTTTTATTTTTAGCATCCATGGTTCCATTCACCAAATATTTATTTTCTTCCATATACAAATAATTCATTCTATTAAGCTTATTTTCAGTTCAGCATTCCAGAAATTAAATCTTGTGTTTTTTTTACTTATTCTACAAAGGAAGTTCAGCAGGTATCCCAATTTTACTAAATGCTGAAAACTTTGTAAAATGTTTCTTTGTGCACTAAATAATTTCTGGCCCATACCCAGCAACTGTGATGAATGTAATAATGAAGTAACATTTTGAAAGCAGACCTGATACATTAAGTATTTATTGAGCTTCTATCATAGGCTCAGTGTTGTGCTTTCTTTATACTGTTTTTCTGTGACAGTCATGCTGTTTTCTTTATATAATTAAAAGTGGAGATGTGGCGTTTATATATAGTCCAGTTCCTTCGCAATTGTACAGGAGGTTATAGTAAGAAGAAACAGTAAATTCGTAGAAGGGGGCTAAGCTGCTATTTTCTTCCTGAAGTTGTGACACAAGCTGACAAAAGCCAGGGAATTCACAGCTGGGTGGTGGCACAAAGTACCATATGTTCTAAAAACAATTAGGCCCAGCAGGGTGTCCCTAATGGCTTCCTTGTTAAGCCTCCGGGGCCAGCTGATCTGAAGCCTTGTGACATGTCTCTCTGAGCTCTGAATGCTTGGGCTTTTTTGTCACTTTGTCCTGATACAAGTGTTTTCCTGTGGTCTTCATTCTCTTGAGTTCATTCAGTCTCCTGAAATATCTTCTGATTCTTTCTGGAGAGAACAATGTCTGTTCACAAATCTGTACTCATTCGCCTTGAATTTTAGCATCCATGGACCTTTTTACGACTGTCCTTGCCTCTTTATCACACTTTGTTTCTAAAAAATGCTTTGCTGCCTGTTAAGATGGGTTTATTATCTCGTTTCAGGCCTCTAAGGACAGAGAGTGAAGGGACATTTCTATTTACTTTGCTGCCACAGTTGTTTTTTTTTTTAATCAGGATGAATTTCAACCACTGCAGATGGTATATTTAAATAAATAGGAATAAAAGAGAAATGTTGATACATGTACAAAAAGGTAAATACAAATATGCCTACTCTGTTCTGGGGATGGAAGTGTCCTTTGTAGTTATCCAAAGTATTTTCTTAAGAAGTATATATCAAAAGAGCCTTTCTTCTTTGCTGCTTTAAGTCTCCCTGTTTTGCTGAATAGTTACTCGTTTATTGACCTCTGCCACAGGGTGGGGAGTGTGGGCAGATAATTTATAGGGCCAGCCAGATGTTTTTGAGATAGATGGGAATATAGTCCATATTTTTTAATTGGGTCATTTTAACTATGTAATTACTATGTTAATGGCCACTGTTAGTAAATCTTAATACTTAATTCAGAAGAACAGCTGAGCATTTGAGACATTCTTCAGTTGCTTTTTAAATGAGAGTAGCTTTTCTAGTCTGTTAAAATGTCCTTTTTTAGTCAAAGGTTAATGGCTCATTTTTCCTTCAGTCTAGGGGGTATATATTTCATTTCCCTTCTCTCCCGATCCTTTTAATACAATATTTAGCAGAATTTATTTGATACCTTTCTCACAAATGTCTTTTATTCATTAGTTGTCTCTTTCTTATTTCCCATAACCAGCACTATCTTGGCCTTGTGATCTATTTAGAATCACTCTTTATTGTCTTCTCCAATTTTTGTACCCCGTTTACTTGGAGAAACTTGGCCTGCAGTGAACCTTAATTTTTCCCACGTTAATTTCTGACCCTATAGGAAGAAAATGGTGGTGTGTTACTGCCATCTAATGGAGAGAAGGAAAACTGCAGTGGGAAAACAAAGCACATTTAGGGCAGGGTTTTCTGAAGGATTTCTGATAGAGTCCTTAGCAGGAAAATGATGACACAGCAGTTGCCATCTTGAAATCTGCCCTTTCCACAGGAAAGGTGATTTGCAACCTAATACAGCCATCGTCAGGAGGCCCCTGGACTATGGTTGGATCATGACGTTTAGAGTCTGAAATGGTTTCTCAAAAGATCATGGAGACAAGCATCTCATTTTTGTCACATTCTTAACCGTTCAGTTACTTTGTCTGGGGCCTTAACATTTTAAGTATCAACTAATACATAATGTTAAGTTTTGAAAATATTTGAAGATTGTATGTAATACAGGTGCCTATCTATAGTACTTTAGTAATTTATAGTATATCAGAAGGATTTTATTAAAATTTCTGGATGTATTGCAGTAGCCAACATAAGCTGCATGCCCTCCTGAAGATGGTTTACTCTGAAATGTACTTTAAATAAACATTATTCTAAGAAAGTCTGTGTTTCTGCTTGAGTCAATTCGTGTTGAGAATCACCTCCCTTCATTAAAAAAACAAAAAACAACCCTTTTCTGCCATAGCAGGGAGAGTCAGAAGTTTCATTTGCAGTCATCATTGATGAAATGTGTAAACAAACCACAGGTAAACATAACTTGTGGGTGTGGCCTTAATTTTTTTCCCCCAGTTCAGCTTGAGAGCTCTATGTTTTCCTTCCCACATAAAACAGTAACACTTGTTTTTGAAGCTTTCCTCTTTCCTCAGTCTTCTTCCTGAGTAGCAGTTGTTACATTTGTCCTTGCCCCTGACTAGGTATCTGAGCTGTGGCTTTGCTTTTGATCTTTGTTGTCCATATGCGTGCGCCCAGCCCCTCTGTGGGGCATGGCGCTATGGTCTGTTGTGAATCTGGTTTTCACCCTCTACCAGGTGATTTCCACACCCAGCCATGGCTGAGAGCTGCCGTTGGAAGCAGCTCTTTAGAAACCCAAAGTCATTTGCGATTCTAGAAGCAGGCTATCAAAGTCTGTCTCCATCGAACATTTATATAAATTGCCACCAGGTGGTATAAGTGCTCATTGTTTTCTCCCATCTGTGTCAACAGAAAAGGGAGTTTGTTGAAATGTTTGCCTCCCTCATGTCACCAGAGCAATGGAGTGCTTGTTTTCAGAAATCAAGTTGAACACATTGTTTCCAACAGCCCAGGCTTTGGTCTGTTCACCTTGGATTCTGACCCTGTGAAAGGCCAGGATCTAAGTAATGAGAATAAACTCTTGCTGTACACCAGGCGTGCTCCTGAACAAATGCTTTCTGTGCTGTATTATTCCACTTTAATCCTCCACAAGGCAGTGAACCAGGTGGTAGCCTCGTTTTTCAGATAAACACTGGGTCAGTCACGTAGTAAGTGATAGCCCATGGTGCTGCTGCTGCTGCTAAGTCAATTCAGTCGTGTCCGACTCTGTGTGACCCCAGAGATGGCAGCCCACCAGGCTCCCCGTCCCTGGGATTCTCCAGGCAAGAGTACTGGAGTGGGGTGCCATTGCCTTCTCCATACTATCACTTAATATCACGAAGAATTAATTGATGCTTTTGAACTGTGGTGTTGGAGAAGACTCTTGAGAGTCCCTTGGACTGCAAGGAGATCCAACCAGTCCATCCTAAAGAAGATCAGTCCTGGGTGTTTATTGGAAGGACTGATGCTAAAGCTGAAACTCCGATACTTTGGGCACCTCATGTGAAGAGTTGACTCATTGGAAAAGACTCGGATACTGGGAGGGATTGGGGGCAGGAGGAGAAGGGGACGGCAGAGGATGAGATGGCTGGATGGCATCACTGACTCAACGGCAATGAGTTTGGGTGAACTCTGGGAAGTTGGTGATGGACAGGGAGGCCTGGCGTGCTGCGGTTCATAGGGTCGCAAAGAGGCGGACACAACTGAGCAACTGAACTGAACTGATACTGCAGTCCAGGTCTAATTGTGGAGTGGCTCTTAATTGCTCTACCTAGACAGACATTGGAGAAGGCAATGGCACCCCACTCCAGTACTCTTGCCTGGAAAATCCCATGGACGGGGTAGCCTGGTGGGCTGCAGTCCATGGGGTCTCGAAGAGTTGGACACTATTGAGCGACTTCACTTTCACTTTTCACTTTCATGCATTGGAGGAGGAAATGGCAACCCACTCCAGTGTTCTTGCCTGGAGAATCTGAGGGATGGCGGAGCCTGGTGGGCTGCCGTTTATGGGGTCGCACAGAGTA
This sequence comes from Bos javanicus, assembly GCF_032452875.1. NCBI lineage: Eukaryota > Metazoa > Chordata > Mammalia > Artiodactyla > Bovidae > Bos > Bos javanicus. Next base: position 16,266,652 of record NC_083870.1, read on the forward strand.
GGACACGACTGAAGTGACTTAGTAGTAGTAGTAGTAGTAGAGGACAGACATACCTCATATTACTGCGCTTCACTGTGATCTTTACAAGCTGAAGGTTTATGGCAATCTTGGTGCTATTTTTCCAACAGCATCCTCTCAATTCCTGTCTCTGTGTCACATTTTGGTGGTTCTCACAGTACTTCAAAGCTGTTCATTATATTTGTTATGATGATCAGTAATGTTTGACATTACAATTGTGATTGTTTGCCGATGCCATGAACCATGCCTATATAAGATGGTGAACTTAATAAGTGTTGGACTTTCCTGGTGAGAAGTGATTAAGAATCTGCCTGCCAAAACAGGGGACACGGGTTTGACTCCTGGTCCAGGAAAATTCCACATGCCATAGGTCATCTAAGCCCATGAACCACAATTACTGAAGCCTGAGGGCCTAGAGCCCATGCTCCGCAACAAGAGAAACCGCTGCATTGAGAAGCCCCTGCTCACCGAAACTAGCTAAAGCCTTCCTGCAGCAACTGAGACCCAGTGCTGCCAACGATTTTTTTTTTATATTTTTTAAAATAAATATGATGTCTTCTGGGGCTTCCCTGGTAGCTGAGATGGCAAAGAATCTACCTGCAATGTGGGAGACCCAGGTTCAATCCCTGGGTTGGGAAGATCCCCTGGAGAAGGGAATGGCTACCCACTCCAGTATTCTTGCCTGGAGAATTCCATGGACAGAGGAGCTTAGCATGCTATAGTCCATAGGGTCCCAAAGAGTCAGACATGACTGAGCAACTAACACTTCGACATCATTGTGTGTTATGGCTGCTCCACTGGCTAGCCATTCCCCCCATTACCCGCTCAGACCTCACATTTCCCTTAAATATAGCAATATTGAAATTAGGCCTAATAGTAACCTTACAATGAACTCTTAAGAGTTGAAGTGAAAGGAAGAGTCTCTCACTTTAAGTCAAAAGCTAGAAATGATTAAGCTTAGTGAGGAAGGCACCCCTAAAGCCTAGATAGGCCAAAAGCTAGGCCTCTTGCACCAGTTAGCCAAGCTGTGAATGCAAAGGAAAAGTTCTTGAAAGAAAGTGTTACCCCAGTGAACAAACAAATGGTAAAGTTAAACAGTCCTATTGTTGATACAGAGAAAGTTTGAGTGGTCTGGATAAAAGACCAAACCAGCCACCACATCCTCTTAAGTCAAAGCCTCATCCAGAGCTGTCTTCAGCTCTATGAAGGCTGAGAGAAGTGCTGAAGCTGCAGAATGCAGAAGAAAAATTTGAAGCTAGCAGAGACTGGCTTATGGGGTTTAAGAAGAGAAGCTCTCTCTAGCACATCAAAGTACCAGATGAAGCAGCAAGTGCTGATGTAGAAGCTCCAGAAAGTTATCCAGAAGATCTAGCTAAGATCTAATGAAGCTGGCTACACTAAACAACAAGTTTTCAGTGTAGATAAAACAGCCTTCCATTGGAAGAAAATGCCATCTAGAACTTTCATATCTAGAGAGGAGAAGTCAATGCCTGGATTAAGATCTTTGAAGGACAGGCTGACTCTTGTTGGGGGCTAATACAGCTGGTAACTTGAAGATGATGCTCAGTTGCCATTCCAAAAACCCTAAGGGCCTTAAGAATTATGCTAAATCCACTCTGCCTCTCCTCTATAAATGGAACAGCAAAGCCTGGATGACGGTACATCTGTTTACAACATTGTTTGCTGAATATTTTAAACCCACTGTTGAGACCTGCTCAGGAAAAAAGATATCTTTCAAAATATTACTGCTAATTGACAATGTACCTGGTCACCTAAGAGCTCTGACGGAAATGTGCAGTGAGATTAGTGTTGTTTTTACTCCTGAGAGCACAATACCCATTCTGCAGCCCATGGTTCAAGGAGTGATTTCAACTTTCAAGTCTTTGTCTTTAAAAATACATTTCATAAGACTCTAGCTGTCGTAGATAGTGATCCCTCTGTTGGATCTGGGCAAAGGAAATTGGAAACCTTTTGAAAAGGATTCATCAGTCTTGTTGCCAGTAAGAACATTCGTGGTTTGTGGGGAAGAGGTCAAAATATCAACATTAACAAGAGTTTGGAAGAAGTGAATTCACACCCTCATGGATGACTTTGAAGGGCTCAAGACTTCAGGGGAGAAAGTAACTGCAGATGTGGTAGAAATAGCAAGAGAACTAGAATAAGTGGGGTCTGAATGCATGACTGAATTGCTACAATCTTATAAAACTTCGATAAAACTTTTTTTTTAAACTTTGGTGGATGAGGAGATGCTTCTTAGGAATGAGCAGAGAAGTTAGTTTCTTTAGGTGTAGCTGTTTCTTGTACTCCGGGCAAGGAAGCTGCAACAATTGTTGAAATGACAGTAAAGAATTTATAATATTACATAAACTTAGTTAATAAGCCAATAGCAGGATTTGAAAGGACTGACTCCAATTTTGAAAGAAGGTCTGCTGTGGGTAAAAAGCTATCAAACAACACTGCATGCTCCAGAGAAATCTTTCACGAAAGGATGAGTCAGTCAGTGTGGCAAACTTCATTGCTGTGTCATTTTAGGAAATTGCCACAACCGCTCCGACCTTCAGCAACCACCACCCTAATCAGGTAGCACCATCAGCATCAAGCCAAGACCCTCCACTAGCAAAGACTGTACAACTCACTGAAGGCTCAGATAATGGTTAGCATTTTCCAGCAATAAAGTGTTTTTTAATTAATGTATGTACATTTCTAGACATAATGCTATTGCACACTTAAAAGACTACAGTATAGTATAAACATAAGTTTTATATGCGCTGGTCAACCAAAAAATACACATGACTTGCTTTACTGTGATATTTGCTTTATTGCAGTGGTCTAAATCCAAGCCTGCAATATCCCCAAGGTATATATGTACTTCCCTTCCCTTTCCGAGATTATACCTGGAATTCTTCACCTTTGACTAAGGAGGCAAAGAGTAACAAACTAGCCAACTGGTGTTACTTAGCAAATAAAAAATAAAGTTAAAAAAAAATGGTCACAAAAGCCAAGAAGAGGAAGCAACCCAAACGTCCAAGGGTGGATGAGTAGATAAACAAAATGCAGTGTATATATGTACAGTGAATATTGCTGAGCTTTAAAAAGGAAGGAAATGTCAACACATGCTACAATATGAATGAACCTAGAGGACATTCGGAGAAGGCAATGGCACCCCACTCCAGTACTCTTGCCTGGAAAATCCCATGGACAGAGGGGCCTGGTAGGCTGCAGTCCATGGGGTCGCTAAGAGTCGGATACGACTGAGCGATTTCACTTTCACTTTTCACTTTCATGCATTGGAGAAGGAAATGGCAACCCACTCCAGTGTTCTTGCCTGGAGAATCCTAGGGACGGGAGAGCCTGGTAGGCTGCCGTCTATGGGGTCGCACAGAGTCAGACATGACTGAAGTGACTTAGCAGAGGACATTATGCTAAGCTAGACGCAAGAAAACAAATACAGTGTGACTCCAATTATATAAGGTACCTAGCACTGAAGAATGGATGACTTTGAACTGTGGTGTTGGACTCTTGAGAGTCCCTTGGACTACAAGGAGATCCAAGGAGTCCATTCTGAAGGAGATCAGCCCTGGGATTTCTTTGGAAGGAATCATGCTAAAGCTGAAACTCCAGTACTTTGGCCACCTCATGTGAAGAGTTGACTCATTGGAAAAGACTCTGATGCTGGGAGGGATTGAGGGCAGGAGGAGAAGGGGACGACAGAGGATGAGATAGCTGGATGGCATCACTGACTCAATGGATGTGAGTCTGGGTGAACTCCGGGAGTTGGTGATGGACAGGGAGGTCTGGTGTGCTGCGATTCATGGGGTCGCAAAGAGTCAGACACGACTGAGCGACTGAACTGAACTGAACTGAGACACAAGAAAACAAATACAGTGTGACTCCAATTATATGAGGTACCTAGCACCGAAGAATTGATGCTTTTGAACTGTGGTGTTTGGAGAAGACTCTTGAGAGTCCCTTGGACTGCAAGGAGATCCAACCAGTCCATCCTAAAGGAGATCAGTCCTGGGTGTTCATTGGAAGGACTGATGCTGAAGCTGAAACTACAGTACTTTGGCCACCTGATGAGAAGAGCTGACTCATTTGAAAAGACCCTGATGCTGGGAAAGATTGAAGGCAGGAGGAGAAGGGGATGACAGAGGATGAGATGGTTGGATGGCATCACCGACTCAATGGACATGAGTTTGAGTAAACTCCAGGAGTTGGCGATGGACAGGGAGGCCTGGCGTGCTGCAGTCCATAGGGTCAAAAAGAGTCAGATACGACTAAGCGGTTAAACAGAACTGAACTGAAAGTAGTCAAATTCATGGAGACAAAAAATAGAATGGTGATTGCCAAGGCCTGGGGGGAGGGGAGATGTGGAAGCTGTTGTTTACTGGTATAAAGTCCCAGTTTTGCAAGATGAAAACATTCTAGAGGTTGTTTACACAACAATATGAATGTACTTAACACTGCTGAACTCTATAGTTAGCAATGGTTAAGGCAGCAGATTTTATATCTTTTGCATCCATGCTAAGTTGCCTCAGTCGTGTCTGACTCTTTTCGACCTCATGGGCTCTAGCCCACCCAGTTCCTCTGTCCATGGGATTCTCTAGGCAAGAATACTGGAGTGGGTTGCCATGCCCTCCTCTTTATGTCTTTTACCTCAGTTTTAAAAAAAATTCCAGTCTATATTATCTTACAGTGAAAATGCACCAGCAGACTGGACATCCAGGTTGTCATGGGTGATCAGTGAGTTCTCCCCCCACAGGTGAGCCCATGGACACAGGCGGGGGAAATGGGAATTAGGTCCACCTCCTGGACCACCCTGTGCTGGGTCTGACGGCCTTGGGCATTCTTTGCCTGCTTAAGAGAGGCTCCATCTATGGATCTGGTAGCCTGAAGTCCTCCAGGACAATTTAAGCTCTGATAATGAACGTGCAATTATAAATTAAGGAGACTCTGAACCATGGAGATCATCATTCCCAGAGTCCACAAGTAGCACCAGGATGACTTCCCCCATGTTGCAAATCATTTGCTGTGAGTCACTGTTACCACCTCAATTCAAACTTAAAACACTTCCTACATGACATTTTTTCAATGATTCCTTTTGGCTTCTTTAAGCCATTCTGAGTTTATTTTTGTGTATGGTGTGGAGGTGTGTTCTAACTTCATTGATTTACATTGTTCCTACTGCTTTCTGATTTGTGTGTATAAATGAACAAGATTACCAGTTTGGATGAACCGAAGGAAAGAGACAGTGCCTGTGCACATAAAAGCCAACGGGGTGAGTAGAGGGGTAAATTAATAGTTTAGGATGTTAATATCTATCTTATATATAATAGTCATACACACTGCTATATATGAAAGAGATAACCAATAGGACCTACTATATAGCACAAGACATTATATTCAACATCTTATAATAATCTATAACAGAAAAGAAAAAAATATATATATATATATATAAAACTGAGTCACTTTGCTGAAATGAACACAACATTGTAAATCAACTATACTTGAATTAAAAAAAAAAGCCAAGCCAAGTAGTTAAAGTATCAACCAGTATACTGTGAACGAGTGAGAATTGTGGTTTACATTAAAAGATCGTTAAGGAAGATGTGTTCGTATTCATTTTTGATTTTTTTTTTGGTTGCTCTGGGTCTTTGTTGTTGCACTAGGGTTTTCTCTAATTGTGGTGAGGTGGGGCTTCTCTTACTGCCGAGCACAGGCTCTTGGCATACCTGCTTCAATAGTCGTGGATCGTGGGGGCCTCGTTAGTTTTGGCTTGCTCGCTCTAGAATCAGGGGTCAGTAGTTGGGGCACACAGGCTTAGTTGCTCTGAGGCATGTGGAATCTTCCCTGACAGGGATCGAACCCATGTCCCCTGCATTGGCAGGTGGACTCTTATCCACTGCACCAGCAGGGAAGTCCTTATTTGTATTATTTTAAATGGTATGTTTGCAAGTGAAGCATTCACCCTAAAGTCCTTGCACATTTAAAATGGAGAATGTCAATGCTTTTAAAATATTCATATAATGAACCATTCAGTACCTATTACTCAACTTCAACAGTTACTGTCTCATAGTCAGTTTTGCTTTATCTATGATCCCCACCTACTTCTTGCACTTTTTAATTAACAATTTCTTATAGGCAGTCCAACCTGGTTGCACTATTCCAAAATAGAGGGATTATAACGGTTTAGTGAAAAGCTTTCTAACTGTAAAAACATACAGGCTCATGAAAAAAATTTTTAATATGCATAAAAGAGAAAGAAGGAGCAAATCTGGTCTTCAGCAGCTTCCTAATGCTCTTAGAATGTCGAAAAACTGCTCTACACATTGCATGTCCAAGGCAGGTCTCACCCCAGGCCCTGTACCGTCAGCCTCCCTAGGCCACCCCTTCCACTGGAACCCTCCTCTGTTCACTTGCCCTGTCCCTTCCTTCCCTGACTCCCTAGACCAGATTAGTCACTTGGTTCCTGGAGACAGCAGGAGCATTTGCTCCCTAATTGCCTGGCTCAATGAGTGAACTGACAGCATCTTTGGGAAGGGATTGGTTCCTCTTACATCCTGGCATGGTGATGGAGTAAACATCCCCTGAAGGACTCAGCCCAGAGAGAACCACCTCTTCCAGCGTGGTGATCATTCACCCTTTCAGACACAGTGGACATAAGAAAGTTCACATGCCATAAATAAAGCACAGTTTGGGGATTTCAAGGAAGTTCATTCAAGTATTGGTGGCACAGCAGTAAAGAATCTGCCAGCCACTGCAGGAGATGCAAGAGAAGAGGGTTTGATCCCTGGATCCAGATGACTCCCTGGAGAAGCAAATGGCAACTCATTCTAGTATTCTTGCCTCGGAAATCCCATGGACAGAGCAGCCTGGTGGGCTAGAGTCCAGGGGATCTTAAAGAGTTAGCCATGACTTAGCGACTGAACAACAAACAACATTAAAATATACACCAAGGAAGCAACAGAACACCAGATCAATCACTCAGAGTTCAGAGGAATAGATACGGGACTGATACAGAAGGAGGGGAAGTGGTTTGGTTTCTGGTGAAGGATCATTAACCGTAAGGAGCTATTTGCTGCCTCCACCTCTGCGGCCCATCTTCTCTGTGGCTCCTATTTTGTGAGCATCACTGAGGTCTGTTGGCCTCAGGGACACACCTTCATAGCTCAGACTCCCCGGGTCTCGGCTTCCGCACTGATACGTGTGATAAACCAGATGAAGACTCCAGGGCCATCTCCCCAGGAGGGTGAGTGGGCCAGGCCCCCACCCAGCACAGGGGCAAAGCACCTAGCCTGGGAAAGGGGGTGGAAAGGTAGGACTATCCTGGTTGTCACCAGGGGCTGAGGGGCCACACAGCAAGGGAAAGAGCACTGGCTTGGGGTCAAGCAGACCCAGGTTTAGGGTCTAGTTCAGCCTCTTACCCAGCTCAGGAGTCTTAGGCCACTATCTTCACCAATATGAGCCTCTGTGGTTGCATCTGTAAACTGGTGAAAACTTACCTCTCGTTAGGATGAGAAAGAATATCCTATTTGTGAAGCACATGGGGAGGGGTCCATAAACGGCTGTCATTATTATTAGCTAATCTTAACATGCCATCTCGACCAAAAAGGGACGGTGACCTTCTGGATAACCAGCAGGGCCAGTGGTGTAGCTCTTTGCTGTCCACAGGTTTTGTCGCCTGCTTAGGCCCCCAGTAACGTGTTGCCATAGAACCTCACCTCCCACGCTGCAGTCTCCCTCACAGAGACCCTCAGAGCTGGCAGCACAGCAAGAGAAACTGAGCACCTTACACTCATGTAAACAGATGCCCACTTTTGTGATCTGGAGGGTCTGGGGTTGAAGCCTGGGCTTCTAGTAATTCCTGGACCCATCCACAGACATGATTGACTGAAATCTGAGGCCCCAGAGCACCCACCTCCTTATAGAAACAATCAGGGCCCACAGTCACCCTCAGGGTCAGTCACCACCTTCTTCAGACCCATCTGGAGCCCCTGCTGGTTGTGGTGACTCCAGTGTACACGTGTACCTGTGCTCTGCAGGGTAATGAACATGCTCTCCACACGAGCACGTGCTGCTGACACAGTCCTCCTCCACCTTTTCCCCCTCCCTTCATCAGTCACCGGGGACAGACCCTAGAATGTCCCAGTTACACTGAATGGGACATTTCATCATTTCAGAACCCTCATTGTTCAGCACACTTGCATTTAAAAACCCAAATAGGGGACTCCCCTGTTACCCCTGTGGTTAAGACTGTGTGCTGCTGCCAATGTAGGGTTCAACCCTTGTCAGGGCCCTAAGATCTTACATGTCACACAGCATGGCCCCCAAAATTCATTAAATAAAAAACAGAATTCAACTGTCCTCCCGATAAATTTCATTCTTTAAAAAAATCATAATGAAATATTAAAATGGACTGGTGGTTGCCAAAGGGGAAGGTTGTGGGGGAAGGAAGGATCGGGAGTTTGGAATAAGCATCTTAGTTCCCCAATCTGGGTCCTCCACAGTGAAATCAGAGTCCTAACCATGGGACCATCAGGGAATTCCCAGAAGCAAACTATTATTAATATATATATAGAAAGGGTCCTCCTGTACAGCACAGGGAACTATATTCAATATTCTGTATAAACCATAATGGAAAAGAAAATGAAAAAGAATGTATATATATGTATATAACTGAATCACTTTGCTATACAGTAAAAATTAATACATCATTGCAAATCAACTATACTTCAATAAAATAAATTTTTCAAAACACGATCAGCTGTTTTCTTTGTGGACATTCGGCAGCCTTACTAAGCATTTTGAAGTTACCTGAGAAAAAGAAACAGCCTAATTGAATGCTACATATTCCCATAGTGCGAGTGTTTGGGGATCTCACTGAAAAATCTCATTGTATTCATGTTTTGGATAGTCACTGAAAATTGCTGGTGTGAAATAAGATGTGGCTGAGGTTGTTTTAAGTAACACACATCAGCAAGAAGACCAGAAGTTTCGTAGAGAGACCAAGGGGTGGTCAGTATTTGAAGGATCGTGTAGGGCTGGCTCCCCTGCTCAGGACTATTTACCTGATGGCCACTCAGTCGGCTCACCCAGCCAGCCCACATGGCCACCACGCTGCCCAAGAGGCTGCCAGGCCCCGCCAGGCCTTGGACACTGCTCGGACCAGCATCAGGCCTTGCAACAGCATGCTTCTGCTATGCAGGAGGGCACCGTGTTTCCTGCCTCGGGCCTGTGCTTCTCACAGACGTGGGGGAAGGCTTGGTGTCCTTCTGCATCAAAAAATAAGGAAAGCGCTTTCCTCAGTGGTCGTTCCAGTAACTGAGTGTTCCTTGCCATCCTCTACAGGATCCCCCATCTGCTCTCTCATTCTCTCTTCTGGAAAGAGCATCATAGCCTTACCATCCTAACAGTTGATGTGGTGAAGAGGGGGGGCCACCCTCTTCCCTTTCCTGCTCCTTACACTCACTCCCACACCCTCTGTGGGGCCCGCACAGCCAAGCCACCATGGGACATCTGTTTCCTGTGTCACTTTCTGCAAGACAGGGACCAACCTCGCAAGAAACCGTGGCCTCTTCAAGGATGGGCCCCATAGGTGCGGTTGATCGTGTGGCTTTCTTCTGATTCCCCGGGGGCTGGGGAGCCGCACAGCGGGGCCTGGCGCTTCAGCTTTCGGTCTGAGTTACACAATTTCCAGGTTTCCATGCAGTTTCCTCCTCCCCAGCCCTGAACTGTTTACACAGCAACTCTTATCCACAGAGCATCCACATGAAGGCTTTCCTCTGTTTGGAAGATTTGGGATGGCAGAGTCCCAGAGTTTCCTATGGAGGATCCTTTTCAATAGGGGACAGATGCAGCCTGATGATGGAGAGGTTCAGGGTTGACTTGTGATTCCGTTAACAGCCCCTGTTCAATAAACAGTCTTCTGATGAATAATGGCCCTTCCTTTTCCTCCCCCCAGGTCCATCACCTGATAATGATGTAAAAAAGCCGAAGCACCTACGCCCTTTCCAGAAAGTCCAGGGCTCATTTGGGGAAATAACTTCCAAAATGAAAGTCTTTGAGAAATTGCAACTTATTTCTTAAACTCACCTGATTTTTTTCCAGAGGTAATTTAATCCTGCATTAAGGAAAAGCTCACCCCCAAATGGTTCTCCTTGACTTAAATCCATGTTTCCTCACCCCTTTCCCCGAGTAACCATGCAAGTCTTTCCTTGAAAGGACCCAGGCGCCAAAGCATCATTATCTCCCAGGCATATTTTTTGGAACTTATTTATTTCAAACATTTACAATTTTCATTTTAAATGCAAAATAGCTGGTTAAAAGAAAAAACACTGAAAAAAATTATACTGACCCTTTGCCCCATATACAGACATCACCAGCCTTTGGTATTTGCTTTCAGATAATTAGGTTAAAAAAAAAAACCACCAAACTTAAAACTATTATTTCTCTCCAGAAAAACATAAAGTTGAGGTATTCTATTTAACAGATGTGTGCTCTCCATCCAAATACGGTTTCTCTATTAATTAACAGCCTTGCTACACGCTGTTCCAATCCTTTCCTTCTGAAGTAGATCTGCATTTGAGCATATGTTCATACATCTGACAATGTTCCTTAATCATCATTAAGGTTGCCATAGAAACTTGCTGGTGCTGGAGCCAGGCTACACAGAGGACGCGATGCTAGAAGGACCTTTCAGGGATGCTCGGGAGTGTCTGGCACAGAAGTGGAGCCAGCTTGGCAAAAGCCCCGCTGCCAACTGCTACATGGGAGCCTGGGATCCAGGCTCATGCTCCCAGGAACCGCCAGTTGCCCCTGCTTCTCCAAATTAAGACAGATTTCTTACCAACTCAATCTGGAGCTGGGTGTCAGACTCCTCCCCAACTGGGGCAATCTTAAGTGCCTCTGATGAAGCGATATAGCCTAGAACCAAAGCAGCCAGGCAAGACATTCCTGAACATTCTACAGGAAACCCACAAACCATGACCACCCCCAGTCTGCCCCACTGAGCTCTGTTGAGCCGAGGTCTGCTCCCCACCAGGTGAGCTCCCAATCCGTTCCAGGAGCAGATCCCACCCCTTGTAATGGTGTGTCCTTCCCTCGGGGACAGCAGACAGATGACAGAGACTGGGGTGAGCCCAGAGCCTGGCAAACAAACTACCAAGGGCAAGGCTCCATCAGGGCAAAGAGCTTTCAGAGTTACCGAAGGCTTTGCAGAAACAGTCAACGCTACTTCCTCGACACTTAAAAACAAAAATTTTTTTTCATTAATGCTACAAGAATTAATGACCACTTTAACTGAAACCCTGAACTAGCATATTTTCAATGTTTCCCACCCAGCGGCATAAGCTGTCCATCTGTAATAAAAAATTGTCGCTGGGCTAACATTTCCTTCTGGCTGTGTAGCAGATTGCTACAGGTATTAGGTGAGTAGCATCACACGTGTGCTGTAGAAACACAGGTAAGAATGACCTGTGAACTGAAACACACATTCACTGACCATAGATTCAAAGACAGAGAGAGCATAGGGTGTATACCTATGTACACTGAGCAAGAGAAGACATATATTTTTCCTTCATCTATACTAGCTTATAAAAAAATAAAGGGGAGGGGGAGGCAGTTCCGTTCAAATAATAATGAAAGCAATAACAATTTGGAGATCAAAGCTGCCTAGCTCTCAGCAATCATGAGCTATCTGGATTTCACATCTTCCACCAGCACCGCTGCCTGGCTCTGCTAATATTACACGTGGGTAAAACTTTGTCAAGAGTTAACTGTGGGCAGAGAATCATCCTGTCTCATGCAGATTCTCATTTTCTATATTTCCCTTTAACAGCATTTTTGCTGGTCTCAGTCACGAAAACTTGAGAGAAAAACAAAACAAAACCACCTGCCTCACTTTTGTCAACTTCAGATTAGTTGCCAAAGGCAGCAACAGAGTCTGAAAGCTACAGCCAAAGCCAGCAATGAAAGTCACCACGTCGCCCAACGTCATAACAGCTTGAGCCCGGCAAACAGTAAACAAAACATGATCATTTCTGTCCTTTTCCCACCTGTCTGGTGCTGGTGGTTGTTCTTCTAAAACAGGAGACTACTAGAAAAGTGTTGTGGTCTGGTACATTTTTAGTGGTGGGTTGCACGACAGATTTTAATCACAGCTTCTTTCTGGGACTTCCCAGGATACTTGAGGGTGCTTGTCTAGGTAACCACTAACTTACTGAATTTTCAAAGCCTAGACAGAAAAGTACACCGCAGTGGTTGGCACAGTGTCATGCCTCGACGTTCAGTCGATGCTCCAATACTCGCTGAACACAATCACATTCAAGGAACTAACTAAAAAGAGGAAGGCATCAAGGTTAGGATTTTTTTTTTTTAAATGAACCTCGTCTGATACTGGAGAATTCATGGCTTTCAGTGGTGGGGATTTTCAGCTGACCTGCTGAGTAATCGTGGGAGGCTGGCTTCCCAGCACTGTGACCTGGGAGCTGGACACCATTTCCTTCTCGACCGCCTGGGGGAGTAGTAACAAGCTGCCTTTTCCGCTAAATTAGAAAAGAGGCAGAGTTGTTTTTTCTCTCTCTCTCTCTTTTTTTTTTTTTTTTTTACTTTTTAAGGCAAAAACAAAATTTAGAATGAAAACAGAGTCTCTTCTCTTATAGGGGAAAATCTTTTCTCGTCCTTTGTCACTTGATTCAGTTTTATGCTAAACAAAGTCATTGTGCCTTTCGCCTGTTATTTACATACCGACTCTCAACTAATACTGGATGCTCTACCCTCTGAAGATAAGAGAGTCAGCAGTTTTTTAAAAACCACATTAAAATCCATTCTTGCCAGGTTCTTTTGTCTTTTTGCATAAATATTATCTTCCCTGGTTACTCAGGCTCAGTTGAAAACAAAATAAACAAAGCTGGAGCGAGGCAATGCTGATTTCACAACTGGCAGAAGCCTTCCTGATGCCAGTTCTCCTTCTGGGGAACCGGGGAAGTGGGGGGACGGTGTGCAGAGGCCTCCAGCCCCCTCAGCAATGCCACTACAGATAGCTTGGAGACCCTGCCCCACTCCCCTCCTTCCTCTCCTGAAGTCCTGGGATCCAAAAAGGGAACTCGAGCCAGTGCACTCGCGTCTGGATTCAGCAAGTGCCTAGGACGACCATTCACATTCAGAAAATGCTGATGAGGAACTAATTATAATTCCATTTCAAACCATCAGGCCCTGAGATACTGTCTGCCCCCACCTCAGCTGTGGGGGAAAGAAAAGCACAAGAGACCTTCTCCCACACTCAGGCCTAGAAAAAACGGAATTTTGAAGGCACTTGGGTTTCTAGAGTTTGAGCTAGAAGAGGAGGGTCAAGACATAAGCGACTTGGGGAGTCTGGCTAGAAATCTATCCCAGCCGTCTGAGGTTGCCGCTCCTGGTGGTGGGCGGGGATGCGCGGATGGCCAGTGGCTCATCCACACCAAAGCCCCGGGGCAGTCCCAAACCTCCCCAGTCACCCAGCTCTGCCCACCTGAGTGGCCAGTAGAGTCTTGACACCCATCTCTTCACGGGGGCCTGAGTTCACTCTCACCCTGTAATCAGGGCATTGGGGTCAGGGTGATTCAAAACTCAACCAACACAGCAAATCTTTTTTTTCACCCAGCATAGAATTTTCTGTGAGGCACTTCTGTAAAGGTGAAGCCAGAGGCCCCGAGTACCTGAGATAAGCTGGCATGGCAGTGAGGAGCGACTTGTGCTAAGCCAGTCTATGTTTCAGCATCCACACAGTCCAGGGGCCTGACGCCCCAGGCTGCTAGGCCTACCCATTATCTGGGGAAGAAGTAGTCTCTGTTGCTGACGTCATAAGGGCTTCCAGGGCCCTTAGCATCCGGCCGGCTGTTCCTCGATGTGTTGTCAGATTCAAGGCTGCTGGGGGACACCGGTGGGGAGATGAGGGGGACAAGCGCTGGGGTAGGCTTGGGCCTCTCAGGAACCAGCTGGCCCAAAGAATACGACGGGTGTGCACTTGTCTTGCCTTCTTTCAGAGCCTGCAGTTTCCCCGTCTTCTTGAACCTGCACACAGACACACAAAGACAAACCACGCAAATGTTGAGTTCCTGCTGTGATAAACCCAAGAGAAAAACACCAACAGCTGGCTGCCCTTGTGGGCTGGCACTCTTGGGTCTCAGCTCCAAGGATTAATAACTATTTATTCATTGGCTGCTTTTTGTCACCAGGAGCTACATAATCCTCTGAAGAGCTATCAAAAATACCCCAAGGGAATAGGTATGCATGGTGGGTCCAATTTACCAATGGGGAAACTGAGGTTTTGAGTGCTCTTTGTAGCACCTGAGAACCTAATTTGTTCTTTGTTCTGCTCCACTCAGACGGTAAAGAATCCATCTACAATGCAGGAGACCTATATTCGATTGCTGAGTATGTAAGACTCCCCTGAAGAAGGGAATGGCAACCCACTCCAGTATTCTTGCCTGGAGAATCCCATGGACAGAGGAGCCTGGCAGGCTACAGCCCATGGGGTCATGAAGAGTCAGACACGGACATGACTGAAAGACTGACACAACCATAGAGGCAGCCCAGAGGGACACGTTCTCAGTCTCAATCCATTTACTTAAAAAAAAGAGAGACAGTATTCTTTCAGTGGGGAAGGAAAAGGACTGTCCTGCTCCCTCAACACCCCTCCTTCACTTCTGGCTTCCAATATGCTCATAGTCCCCAGTTCTCCCTACACCCCTGGGTCCCCTCCTACCACACTGGCACATGCACACAGCCTCGGCCATGGGCACCACTTGGGCACGAGTGACTCATTTGACAGGAAAGTCGATGTTAAACAGGAAGGAGATAGACATCTCTCTGATCACAGCTTCGTTCACCCTGCTCCACTCTGGGCCCAAAGCCAGGGCTCAGTAACTGAGAAAAGTCATTTGACAGCCCAAAGAAAGATGAGATGGTGATAGCAATCTTCAAAGGTACAGTCAGGGCTCCTCCCTGAGTCGAGCGGGGCAGCCCATCTTCCCCCCCCACCCCCGCTTCCCACTTTGTCACCTACTAACTTACTGCCCACTGACCCCAAAGCGGGAGCAAAGTGGTCTCTCTCAATTCTACCAAATGTCAGCTACTTCAGGAAGGGCTGGGAGGGGAGAGGGGAAACCAACATCAAAAACAAGGTTTGGGGATTTTCCTTAGGTTTCTTTTTATATCGACAGGCTATTCCTGTCCTTGTTATGATAAATAATTGATAGCTGGCTCCACATATGCCATTGGCTCTTAGCCTGTTATCCAAATGGAACAAACAGTCTGCAGAATGTGACTTGGGCTTCGCCATTCAGGCACTGCACAGGAAGAGAACACAGCAGGGCGCTTACTGGAGCTATGCTGGGTTCTTGGGTGGAATCCTCTCTCGTGAGAGAACTGAAGACAGAGTCGTTACACTCTGGATTTCAAAACATTCAGCCCCTCTGATCCAAGATTTCCACTTCTGGGACTATACCCTCAGGAAAGCACATAGCCATGGAAAAAGCTTTATGCACAAAGATGTTCAACACAGTCTTGTTTATAAAAGCAAAACAACAGTCCAACCACCCAATAATAGGAGGTTGGTTAAGTGATCTTGGGTCTATGCATCTAATGGATAAGTGATGAAAGTGAGGTTTACAAAAAATTGTAATAATAAGAAGTGCTTATAACTAATGCTACATTTATTTAAAAGGCAGGATTCAGAGTTATGGATACAGAATAATCATGGCTCTGAGAAACAAACCCTGGTGGTCCAGTAGTTAAGACTCCTTGCTTCTTATGCAGGGGGTACAGGTTCAACCCCTGATTGGGTAACCATCATGCCACACAGCCAAAACAAACAAACAAGAGACTATGCTGAGGAAAAAGACTTGGAGAAAATTCATCTAAATGTAAAGCGCTCTTGATCTGGGTGTCAGCTGCATGGGTGTCTTTGTGGAAATGCATGGGACTGTACACTTATGACATCTGCACTTCCCTGTATGTTTGTCAGACTTTTACATTTTAAAAATTAACAGTCGCTATCTTTGCTTAATGTGTGATTTTTCTCCCTTGCTTTGTTGTTGTTCAGCCCCCAGGTTGTGTCTGACTCTTCGCAACCCCATGGACTGCAACACACCAGGCTTCCCTGTCCCTCACCATCTCCTGGAATTTGCTCCAGTTCATGTCCATTGAGTCAGGGATGCCATCCAACCATCTCATCCTCTGTCAGCCTCTTCTCCTGCCCTCAATCTTTCCCAGCAGCAGGGTCTTTTTGAATGAGTCAGCTCTTCGCATCAGGTGAAGTACTGGAGCTTCAACTTCAGCATCAGTCCTTCTTTGCTATTTGTCAGTATTCATCAAACTGCCGATATTAGGAAATAATCCTGTGTCACAATTTTTTTAAAGTTTCTATTGATGTTACTTAACCCACATGGAAAGCAGTCTCTGTCCTCAGATTTTTTCAACAACTGGATGGGTAACTGAGAAAGGTGAGCTTTCCTTCTTTTGAAATATTTTGAGGAGTGAATGCAACTTTTTCAGCAAATCACTAAGCTCAAAGGGGACTTAGAAACCTCTGAGCCTGTGGTCCGTCAAACGTGGCACTGCCCTGCCCTTGGCAGGTGTCTGAGCACTGCCTGGAAAATTTCATGGACAGAGGAACCTGGCAGGCTATACAGTCCATGGGGTCACAAAGAGTCGAACACAACTGAAGTAACTGAACATGTATGCATGCAATAGTTTGTTTTAAGAAAAGGTTCTGCAACTAAAAGAGATTTTTTAAAAACACTTTAAAAACTTAAAAAACACTTATAATTAACCACGGAGATGGGAGAGTGTGATTTTAAAATACTGAAATGAAACAATACATTCAATACAAAATGATTTAAATCATAGGCATATACATAGGAAGTCCTCATCTAATAGTGCTAGCCATTCTAAATAAATGTGCAGAAAAGTAACTCTCTGCTATGAAAATCCTATTTTCCCAGTGCCCAATGGCATAAAATAGAGAGCTATAAATGGGGGGCACAGTGGGGCACAGGAAGTACAGTGGGGAGAATGGCCCTTTTAAGCTACAACATCCCTTTAAAAAGATAGTACACCTTTTTCAACAGCACACTTAAATTTTTAAAAATTGTCACTGATATTGATGGAAAAATACTTAGGAAAATACTGTGCTTTGCTTGAGACACAAAATAAATGTACTAAAAATAGAAAGATGGTGTCACAGGGGGTGGGCTTGCCTTCCTCCATCTGCCTCTCATTCTGTCCACTGTGATCATCTGGCCACCCCAGTGGTCATGGTGGCCTAACCATTTTGGCACCCCAGGCTCCCGCAGTATCTCTTGATACTCATTTTTTTTTTTTTTTTAGCTGCACTGGTCTTCGTTGCTGTGCGTGGGCTTTCCTGTAGTTGCAGGGAGCAGGGGCTACTCTTTATTGCCATGCACAGGCTTCTTATTGCGGTGGCTTCTCTTGTTGCAGAGCACAGGATCTAGGGCTTGCAGGCTTCAGTAGCTGTGGCACCTGGGCTCAGTAGTTGCACTTCCCGGGCTCTAGAGCACGGGCTCAACAGTCGTGGTACGCAGGCTTAGCTGCTCTGTGGCATGTAGGATCTTCCCGGACCAGGGATCGAACCCATATCTCCTGCATTGGCAGGGGGCTTCTTTACCACTGAGCCACCAGGGAAACCCCTACTGATACTCCTTTTTTTGACATGGGGGACTTTGGAAATAGTGTGATTTTTCACTGTTTGAAATTAACTGGCCTCTTTCCAAATAAATTAGCCTTATACAGGAGGATGGAAACTCATCGGGCTAGGAAATAAATAACTGCTATGTTCTCTGCACACGGCACTGTGCCTTCAGGGACTCTGGTTGTGCAGCAACCAGCCAGTGTACAAGCACCATCAGCACACTAGCAAACCAGGGCTGTGATGAGCGCTGTGGCCGATCCCAGCCTAACACTTCTCTCCCAGTGGTTAACAGCACAGCAGGAGAGCACCGCCTGTTAGCGGGGCCACCGGCCGACAGTGGACATATAGGACTAGGCCTACCTCTTAGCCGACTGCAGGCTGGCGCAGTGGGCAGGCACTCTTGGGACACGAGTCCTTGTCCTGTCTCTGCTATTAACAAAGTGTGTGTTCCTGGGCAAGTCAGTTTACCTGTCGTTACTGTTGTGTCATTTGTAAAACTCAAGAGTTTGACTAAATGACCCCTAAGGCCCTAACCAAGAAGTATAAGCTGTGAGTCTGAACCTTAGCCTCACCCTGACTAGCTGTAATCACCCTTCTTTCTTTCAGCTCTAATTTCCTCACCTGTCAAGAGGAAATCATAATCATGATATTTATTCTACACAGCCTGTGGTGGGTTATGCTAAAGACCTTTTGAAGCCCTAATGATAAAGAAATAAAGAGAACACAGAAGTACGTGTCTGAGGTAAGGCAAGGAATCCCTTAGAACAGGGGTCTCCAACCTCCGTGATCTAATGCCTGATGACCTGAGGTCAAGCTGATGTAACAGTAATAGAAATAGAGTACACAGAAATGTAACGCACTTGAGTCATCCTGAAGCCACCCCTCTACCCTCTGGTCCACGACTGTCTTCCACAAAACTGCTCCCTGGTGCCAAAAAGGTGGGGGACCACTGCTCTATAGGGTCTCTGGTGGATTATGAGAAAGTCCATTTGAAACCCAGATGATACAGATACAGAAAGAAGAGGTATCTGAGGTGAGGCAAAGAATCCCTTAGAAGGGAGTAGGAAGACCTCTGAAAGCTGGCAGGGCCCCTCTCTGGCCCAAAGATATAAAAGACTGAGTTCTTGACTCCTCCAGGGAGTTCCTCTTTAAGAACCTTATCTTCTGCACACCCTTGGAACAGCTTGGTTGCTACTTCATTGAAAAATCAAAGCAAAAACAACCCCAAACACAGTGTGAGTTGTTATTTTCCTCATCTTCCAACCCAGACCACCTTGGTGGCTAAGTTATTTCAGGGTCACTGTGAGACTCCAATGAGTGGAGTCTCGTGGAGCACGTGGAAAGCTGTCTGCTAAAGTCTTACCCGTCCTTCCCAAACACCTCAAAGACCACCTCTCACAATCACGGGGTAGAATCTTTGCAAGTTACAAACAAGGGAAAAGACAGGAAAAACAGAAAGAAATAGGATGGAATTTCTCCTCTCCTTATATTATTATTGGAATTTACCACCATCCGAAGCCAGAGCCCAGCCTCATTTCCTTTAGGGCTTCAGCATATGCAAAATTGCCAGTTCCTGCAGTAAAATCGTGAATACTGGAAGTTTTCTTTATTGCCCATTCATTGGGAGCTCTGTTAGGTGACTTCTCTGCAAGCTTGGGAATGAATGGCAACACCAGTGACTAAGTGGAGACAGACTGGGATGATTAGGCATGGCACAGCAGTGACCAGAGTGCCAACCAAGCCCTCACCAAGACTGGAGGGGGGCACCAGGATAGGACATTTAAAAATGACCCACTACGTCTGCTTATTTTAAAACACAGAATATCCCCAAGGAGGTAGTCTAGCCAGGCACTTCAGAGTTACCCGTGCACTTCTGCTGCGGTGCTCCTCAAGTGGTACTTTACTCATTTTAGTCTGTGGCTCTTAGAAGAGGAAGGGTATGTTTCATGTTGCAATCTCAGAGCCTAAGGTGTTTCTTCAGTGTCTAACACACACTTTCACAACCAGGCTTTCCTGCCTCTTCTGCTCCCTCTCAGGCTGCTCCTTTTCAGTCCCTTTCTCAGCTCCTCCTCTTCACAATATTCCAGTTGTACTCCACAGATGACATTTTTGGCCCCATCTTCTCCCATGGCCCCAACTACCATCTGCCTGGTGGCGATGATCTGAATGGCCTCCCAAACTTGCCCACTTGGGGTTTCCCCAGTCGTACCAAGATGTAAGCATTGTTTTTCTACTTGGTTGTTCTGCTTAAGCCAGAAACTTAAGGGTCAGACTTGATTCCTTCCTCTCCTTCATCCTTCCCATCTAAGCTGTCATCAGATCTTTCCATTCTACCTCTCAAATATATCTGGAATCCACTCGTGGCTCTCCAACCCATGGCCACCATCCTAGCACTGGCAAAGCTAGATGTGAAGCCTGAGAATGCCGCGGGGCCACCCCGGGGCCCTTCTCACCTCAGGATGATGCCGATGCAGAGGAGGGTCCCGAAGGCCAGGCTTCCTCCAGCCACCAGGAATGCGGGCAGTGGTACCGAAGTAGAATCTTGCACTAGAAAAAAAAAAAGTAAAAGGGAGAGGAAGAAGAGGAGGAAGAGGAGCAGAGGAAAGAAGGGGAAAAAAAAAAAATAAACCACTCAGCAGGTGCTGCCAAAACCTCAAAAGAACCTCACCCCTGGAGGAGGAAACAGCTCTGCCTGGCAAACTTGTCAGTGTTCTGGCCAAAGCCAACTCTAGAAGGTCTCCCCCAGCACAGTCTGACAGACCCCAGGATGCCACCACTTGGCAAGAGATACACCTCCAGCTCAGAGCTTCTGAGTGCCTGCGGCCAGCCACAGACTCCCACTCACTTTCAGAGCAGCTTTTCTAGTGGCACTCAGCCGGCCCCACGAGGCACGGGGGAGTGCAAGAAGCAGAGCCTCAGGGGACCTCCTTGACAGCAGCTCCTGGAGGCGCGGATGCTTTAAATCAAGTGTCTGGGTGCAGCTGTCCCCACCGGATCATCACTTCTCACCTGTCTCCCCAGTTGGTACGCAAGCACCAGCCATCTGAATTTCAGTCCATCTTTCTCACGCATATTCCCTCTCCTGTACCCGCGTTCTCTTCTCCCCTAGAATGCTCATCCACCCTTGCTGCACCCTTTCCCCTTTGCTGGCCAGTCCCCCTGCTTGGCCTTTGAATCTCACATGAGATGAGAAGCACTCCCTTTGAGAAGTGATCCTGCTCCACGCTGGCCCGCCTTGCTTACTCCCCCAGCTCCACCTCCAGCCTAAACTCCCTGAAAGCAGGGACCATGTGTGTCTTTTTCACTTTTAACATTCCAACTCCTCACGTGGTGCCTTGCACAAAGCAGGCCCATCTAAATATTTCATTGAATGAATGTGAAAACAAACTAGCTTCACAAACAACCATCTCCTTCCAGAGAAAGCTCCTTCCCCTGGCTGCCAGAGACAGACCCTGGGCTAGACAGAGAGTAGTCTAAGCCAAATCACCATTCCCTTCTGCTGAAAATGCAGACACTTACAGTCTCATGGACTTCGGATTCAGGCTCTTCCACCCTAAATGGTACCACTGCTGATAAAGATGGGATGCCAGTGTTCACTCCAAGTGTCTAGTAGATGCAGGCTTTGCCTTAGCACTGACCACAAGGGCCGGTGTCTCCCAGTGTGTCCCACGTCTCTTGGCAGAGACAGGCATTTCGTGTACGCTTGGCTTACTCTTTCACTAATACTTCATCATCTTTTGTATTTGTTCCTTCCTTCATTCAACAAATATTTACTGAGTGTCTGTCACGTGCCAGGCTTTGTTCTAAGCCTCAGGGATACAGATAATTGGATGACAGAAAGACTCCTGGCTTCCTGGATCTTACAGTCTAATCAAGGGAGACAGACAAACAAATACATATCTAATAAGATGTCAGCACTGACAAAGGCAATGATGGAAAAAAAGCATAGAAAGGGGAGCGTGACAGTAGAGGGTTCTGTCAAATTGGGTGATTGGGAAAGGCCTCCCTGGGCAGGGGGGTGAGGGGGTACATTTGAGCAGAGGCCTGGATATATGAAAGGGCTGTCCAAGGGGAGGTCAGGGGAAGAGCATCCAGGCAGAGCAAGCAGTAGGTGCAAAGGCCATGCGGTGAGCACGTGTGGAAGTGAGGAAGGCAGAGCAGATGAGCAAGAGAGAGGAGGAGGTGATACCTCAAGATCAGGGCCTGACTTCGTGGAGACTAGGGTCTTTGTTAGGTCTTCAGCTTTTACTCTGGGAGACAAGATGGTGTTGAGCCAAGAAGAGCTTAAATTTGTGTTTTAAGAGTCATTCTGGCTTTTGGCTGGAAAAGAGTCAGTTGGGGGTTAAGACAAAAGCCAGGAGGGACATCCAGTGGGTGAGTGGCTGACTCCACGTCCTCAGTACAGGGAGTCCGAGTTCAAGCCCTGGTCAGGGAACTAAATTCCACATGCCACAACTAAAAAGAATCCAAGTGCCACAGCTAAGACCCAGCATAGCCATATAAATAAATAAATATTAAAACAAAAGACTAAAAGCCAACAGACCAGCAGGCAGACCCTAAAGTCCTCCTGGAGAAAAGACACCAATGGCTGGGCCAGGTGTTGGCAGTGGAGGGGTGAGAAGTGGTCAGCTCCTGGACAAACCTCAGGATACAACTGGCAGGGCCTGCTGGAGGACGGGACATGGGATGAGGCATAGCAGAGGAAGCCTGTCTCACCTTCCAGCCTCAGCAACCCAGAGGAGGTGTTGTCTTTACCGAAATGAGGAAGAAGGATGAGAACATTTTGGGATTGAAGAGGCGGGGAGGCATCAAGCATTCTCTTTTAGACACGTCAGGTCTGAGAGTTTTGGTAGGTGTCAGGTGGACATGTTACCTAGGTAGTTGGATACACCAGTCTGGCTGGATCTTCATGGGAAGGTCAGAGATGGGGCTGTACATTTGGGAGTCATCAGCCCATAGATGGTCTTTAAAGACACAGGGCTGGATTAGACAGATCATTGGTGAGAGTGTCTAGAGAAGACTCAAGGGTTCTTCCTCCACTGTATCCCCTGAACCGCTTGTTGCCCCAACCTCCTGCTGTCCCACCCACACCATTCATTCAAATGGCAACTTCTCTGTGAACTTTCTATGATTCCCTCAGGACTCTAAATCCCCTTTGCTTTACCTATGGCTCCCTTTTGGCCACATTCCACTCTGCTAGTTACCGCTTTAGTCTTTGCCAGAGCCTACCCCCTGGATGGTAGACTCCGGGAGAGCAGGGATGGGTTCGACTCCAAGTTCCCAGCTGTGCACGCAGAGCTTAGCCCCAGGTGTTTGGCAGGTCCCCCTAAGTTCACTACACTAGGTGGGGCTTTGCAATAGCAATGGCAGGGCATGGGCAGCCAGGCATGGCAGGAATCTGCCCAGTTAAAGGTATGGAGGCCAGGGACTCCCTCAGAAAGCCCAAGAACCATCAGGTGAATGCGTTCAGCTGCTGAGCCTCCAGAGTCTGGACTCCATGAGTCCCATCCATATATTAATAGTAAAGCAAACACAGGACCTGGGATCTTTCCCTTTCCTTTTTTGGGGGCTGTGCTAGGTCTCGGTTGCTGTGTGACCTCTTCTCCAGCTGTGGCAAGCGGGGGCTACTCTCCAGTTGCGGTGTGCAGGCCTCTTGTGGCAGTAGCTTCTCTTGCTGTGGAGCATGGGTTCTAGGGCACTTGGGCTTCAGCAGCTGCAGCATGTGGGCTCAGCAGCTGTGGCTCAAAGACACTCGAGCACAGACTCAATAGTTGTGGTGTCCAGGCTTAGTTTCTCTGCAGCATGGGGGTTCCTCTAGGATCAGGGATCAAACTCATGTCTCCCCAGTTGATTGGCAGGGGGATTCTTTACCACTGAGCCACCAGGGAAGCCCTGGTTGGGATCTTTCTTGATGCAAACGTTACTAAGTTTCCCTAGTCTTGCAGGTATAGGCAATCAGAAGCATTGGAATGAAGGCCTTCCCAAAGATTTATTTCATTCCTCAAAAGGGTATTTCAATACAGACTTTAGTAATTTTGTTTGTAGCACATTCATTTGTATTCTGGGCCAAATGTGACGTTGTTTACTGATTTATCTTACTCTTCTTACGGTCCCTTCACGATATCTTAGCTAACGATATCAAACTTGAAAGTATAAAGTAATAAAAGACTATTTCTGCCATCGATCCTTTTCATTAAGCAGACTAGCCCTCTGCCAACACTTCCAAAAAGAAAGGACTTTCTGCAGAGACAAGTTCTTTTGTGCCCCATAAGCAACAGAAACTCAAAAATATCCAGTCCTTACCTGGGAGGCTGGTTGTTTTTGCAGAATCTTTGGAGAAAATATTTTCATTATCTTCAGTAGTAGTAGGTGCCTAAAAGAAATATTCCTCACTGTGAGCCTCTTTCTGCAGATTCCACCATCGTTCAGGACCCAGCTCAGACACTATCTCCTCCTTCACCTCCTGCCTGATCCACCCATGGCAATCCTTTCTCCAGCTCGTGGACCTCTCCTTGTCTGACCCATCACTCTCAACTTACTTGTATCTATAGCTCACCTACTCAGGGTAGGGATTTCTTCCCACATGTCTCTCCACCAGGAGCTTAAGGGCACACCCCTTCCACAGAGGAGATACTCAATAAGTAACCTGAAACAGCAGATGTATTATGGGTCTGGTGCCAGGGCGTGGGTACTACCACTTACTGGGAAAAGCTCAGGCTAGAATCTTGGATCCACCACTTACTAGTTATGGAAGGCAGGGGAAATTTCTTAATCCACATGGGCATCAGTTTTCCTCCCTTGTAGGCTTCCCAAGTGGTGCTAGTGATAAAGAACCCGCCTGCCAATGCAGGACACATAAGAGATGTAGGTTCGATCCCTGGGTTGGGAAGATCCCCTGGAGAAGGACATGGCAACCCACTCCAGTATTCTTGCCTGGAAAATCCCATGGACAGAGGAGCCTGGTGGGCTATAAGAGTCAGACATGACTGATCAGTACAGGCATGATCATTAGGGCACCCAAATCTTGGTGATCATAAAGGTCAAATGAGGGAGGAGATGCCAGGCTTAGAGCCTAGTGAGGCGTGGCAAGTTCTCAGTGTCAGTTCCCTCCACCCTCCAGCCCCGTGAGTGTGGGCTGCACCCTGGAGCTGTTCCCGCTGGTGCCTGGACAGTCCTGCATCCAATATGGCCAAGATGCAAGACCCTGGCTCTTCCCCATGCTGCCCAGCTCCAGGAGTGGCTGAGCCTCCCCGCTTAGCATTGAGGGAATTAAGGACCAGGAGATGAGATATAGTTGAATGGGAAATTGGATTACACAAGGATTTGTTAAGCAGCTTCAGAAGTAATCCTCTTTTCAGAAAATTATGACACCAGGAGTCCATAGGGGAAGAGCACAGATACACAAGCTAAGCTATCGGGATGCCCAGAGGTTCAGAGATGAAACAGCAGCCCCCAGACACACAGCTGCTCAGTGAGCCGGGCCAGAACCAATCCACACTTTACGTGGCCTATATCACTGGGACGAGAGAACTGCTCTTCCCCTGCTTTACAGAGGTGTGCTTTACAGAGCCCCTGTGTTCAGGCTAGTTGCTCACAGCCACATTTCTGGTAAGTGGTAGAGGTGCAATTGGAGTCAACTTCTGCCTGACGCCAGCCCACAACCCTCAACTCTAGGCGCTGTCGCCATGACCCTTTTATAAGAACATGAGCTCACCTGCGTGGAGGTGGGCAGCTTGGTCGTAGTAGAACTCCTGGACTCTGTGGATAGAATAGTCATTATTAATTATTCATGAACCCTGAAGTCCCGACTGATAGAATAAAATTAATCATAGTGAATCTTACGCTGAAAACAAGCAACTATCCAACCCTAAAGGACTAGCCATACAAATTCTGATATAATCATACATTGCAATAGTCTTTAAAAATATCTCAGAAAACAACTAAGAATATGATATAATGAAAAATGTGAGACAAGAAAAAGTCCATATAGTGTGATCCAAAGCTTTTCGTGTGGTGTGCTAAGTTGCTTCAGTCGTGTCCAACTCTTTGCGACCTCATGGACTGTAGCCTGCCAGGTTCCTCTGACCATGGGACTATCCAGGCAAGAATACTGGAGTGAGTTGCCATTTCCTTCTCCATGGGGATCTTCCTGACCCAGGGATCAAACCCATGTCTCCTGTGACTCCTGCATTGCAGGCAGACTCTTCACCACAGAGACACCTGGGAAGCCCATGTTATATGATATGCCATAATATATATTCTGAATACTCATTGGAAGGACTAAGGCTGAAGCTGAAGCTCCAATAATTTGGCAACCGGATGCAAACAGCCAACCCACTGAAAAAGACTGTGATGCTGGGAAAGACTAAGGGCAGAAGGAAAAGAGGGTGACAGAGAATGAGATGGTTGAATGGCATCGCCAGTTCAATGGACATAATCTTGGGCAAACTCTGAGAGATGGTGAGGGACAGGAAAGCCTGTCGTGCTGCACTCCATGGGGTCACAAAGAGTCAGACTTGGCTTGGCAACAGAATAACAACAACAACAAATATATATTCATACACAGAAAGAAAAAAAAAGGAAGGATATACAGCGCCAGATATAAGCACCATTAACATTTTAATCTCCTGTATGCCCCTTTTTCAGAGAAGGCAGTGGCACCTCACTCCAGTACTCTTGCCTGGAAAATCCCATGGACAGAGGAGCCTGGTAGGCTGCAGTCCATGGGGTCGCTAAGAGTCAGATATGACTGAGCAACTTCACTTTCACTTTTCACTTTCATGCATTGGAGAAGGAAATGGCAACCCACTCCAGTGTTCTTGCCTGGAGAATCCCAGGGACAGGGGAGCCTGGTGGGCTGCCATCTATGAGGTCGCACAGAGTCGGACACGACTGAAGTGACTTAGCAGCAACATGCCTTTTTGCAATAAAAATATTTATCTAAACAACTGATTCTCTAGGACTTTGCTGGTGGTCCAGTAGCTAAAACTCCACACTCCCAATGCAGGGGACTCAGGTTCGATCCCTGGTCAGGGAACTAGATCTCCTATGTGGCAACTTAAGATCCCACATGCTGCAACTAAGACCCAGCTCAGCCAAATAAATAAATATATGTTTTTAAATTATGTAACAACAGACTCTTACTGCCTGGATGGATTTAATATACTGTGCCCAAGAAGGGAGGTGGACTGGGCACCCTCCTGGGCCCCTCCCGCTCCATGGGAACCACATTGCTGCAGAAACCCCCAAGGCTGCAGAAGGGCAAGTATCAAAGCGAGAACGCTGACACGAGGCCTGACTCAGCCGCAAATATGGGCCCGAGGGACCAGGCACTGAATGCTCTGGAGTTTAAAATATTTTCTTTTCAGTTCATCATTTTTCCATCAAGAAATTAAAAATACCACAGAACCAGTTTATACAAAGATGTCGAGCCTCCCTGAGTCAGGAGTAGAACAACTAGCAAGGGATTGGAGGAGAGGGTGACCTTTCTTCTGCTCAGGACAGAAACTTCCAGAAGGGGCGTGCATTCCCCAGGAGGGGAAAAACACCACACTGCAGCAGCACTGGAAGGGACACAAGAGCGTGTTCGCCCTCCGCATTGTACAGAGAGCCCAGAGAGGGAAAGCAACTTGTCCAAGGTCGCAGAGCAACTCAGCCCCAGATCAACCTTGGATAAATGGGAGGGACAAGCCTCTTATTCTTTTGTGTTCTTCCCAGCCCAACCTAACAGGGAACAATTAGACTCATAGCAGGGGATGACTGAAGGATTAAAGGAGGGTGTGGGGACGCTAGAAGGAAAGCTAAAACCAGGAGACCGGGACAACTCTACATAGGAAATACGGTTGACCATGGATGGTCATTCAGTCCAGTGGTTCTTAAACCCAGACATGTTCAGATTCATCAGTGGTCTTTTAGGTCCAATCCTTGACCTATAGCCTTAGAATCTCCATGGTAAGTTTCAGCCATCAGGGTCTTTAAAAGATCCCTCAAACCCAGAAAGATATTTCAGGAAGAAAAGGAGACCAGTGTACTTCTGACCCTGAGTTCTGGCCCCCAACATAATATGAAGTCCAGAAAAAGGATGTGTAACCTTTGGTGGCTCAGATTTCCAGAGATTAAAGGAGGAATTTTCTCTCAAATAACCCAGGAATGCTACCAGACCGAACAAAATTTTTCCAACACATAGTTAAGATTGTCTTACATAACAAGACTTTTTAAAAACCTCCCTAGATGACAATAATGTTAGTCTCTCAGTCGTGTCCAATTCTATGCAACCCTATGGACTGTAACCTGCCAGCCTCCTCTCTTCATGGGATTCTCAGGTAAGAATGCTGGAGTGAGTTGCCATTTTCTACTTCAGGATAGATGACAACGGGAACCCCTGACTCAGACCATTTGTCCCCTGAGATGGAAGGTGTATTGCTATTACTAATAAACATTTCCATTTTATAGAAGAAACTAGGGCTCAGGGGAAAATAAGTTTAATAATAATATTATTAATACTAACTGCATACTAATAAAATATTGCTAGTACTTCTACCATTGACCTTGGTGGACGCTCACTCTACTTCAGCTCCAAGTGGTTCTTTGCCTACGTGATGTTCATAGTATCTCACGAGGCAGGTACTATTATTACAGGTTTACAGATGCAGAGGCTCAGGAAGGCTATAAAACGTTAGCAACAACAGAGAACACATTTTTTCCGTTTAGACAAACGTATTTTATATTTCCTAGTGTTTCACTGCAGCTAGCATGTGGAATGAAAGAGGGGAAGGAACCGGCATTCACTGGCTCCCATATGCCCCCGTGTGCCAGGAAGTAACGGGCATAAGGACAGTGGTGGTGGTCACGAGACCATAACAGCAACAACTATGACGATGCCTGACATTTACTCAGAGTTTACTACGTGCCAGGCACCATCCTACCTATAATACTAAACGCGAACTAACTAATTTAATTCTCTCAACAGTACTCTGAGTATTCTGAGATCGGTAATAATATCACCCTCACTTTACAGATGGGGAAAATGAGACACAGGGAGGTTAAATAGCTTGCCTGAAGTTTTGTAAAAAATAATTGTTAAAGCTTTCTGACTCCAAGAATAAACTTTTTTCCACTTCATTAAAAAAAAAAAACTCATCTCTAGATTGAACATTTCTCAAATTCAAGGACTGTATCCTACTCATCTTTGTAAACTCAGTACTTAACACGAGCCTGCATCTTGCTGAAAACTGTGTAATTAGTAAAATTTCAATTATGGAAAATCACCTGGGAAAAAAAAAGGACTGATACATTAACATCCAACACGGAGTGTGTCTCCGTAATAGTATTTCCAGATCAGACGATGTACTTTTATATTCATAACAAAGTGAATGAATGAATGACCATGTCCAGTAAGTGAGGCTGAGAGAGACTACCTGTGAGTTTTTTCCACATGAGTTTTTAAAACAAAAGACGTATTTCTGTTAATTTGAAAATGGGTTTGGGTTTGCTTACTTGGGTTCTGGAATAGAGAAATTCGATACAAAAGATGGCAGAGGCCTTCATACCAGATTTGTAGCTTTGGTCAAGGCACTCAGCTTCTTTTAGACCTCGCTTCTTTGTTTCTAAGGAAGGGGGTGGCTTCCTTCTACACAGGTCACCTCAGATCACAGGCTAAAGGACCTAGCACGCGCCCAGCACACAAAAACATCTGTTTAAAAACTGACTCTAAATTCAGAACACAGAACATAAAACATTTTCTAACACAATACTTTTAAGTTATATATTATGACCAGTTAAAATATGGGCTACTAGGCTCCAGGGCTGGAGTACAGAGAGGGAACACAGGAGTGGGCTGGGAATAAGAGGCAAAAGAAAGAAAAAGGAAGCCAGAGGGTGACAGAAAGATGAAGGAACAAGGGGAGAGGGACGAACCACAAAGCCAGACATTCACAGACAGGGGGTGGGGTGGAGACACAGGGACCCACAAGCTGAGCGGCACACCAGGCAACGTCCCCACTCTGGACGACATGCCTTCCCTCACACCCTATAAACCACCAACCAGAAAGTTAATCACTGTTCCTCTATTTGTGCAGGACTTCCCTGGTGGCTCAGACAGTAGAAGTGTCTGCCTACAATGTGGGATACCCAGGTTCAATCTCTGGGTCGGGAAGATCTCCTGGAGAAGGAAATGGCAACCCACTCCAGTACTCTTGCCTGGAAAATCCCATGGACAGAGGAGCCTGGTAGGCTACAGTCCATGAGGCAGAAAAGAGTCGGACACGACTGAGTGACCTCACTTTCACTTTTTCCATTCGTTCAGAAAAACAAAAAAGCCAAAAACCTCACACTGAGGAGCTGACAATCTCCTGAGGAGAAATAAATCACCTCTACCTGGGCCCCAGCACCACCCAGGACAGTCTGTGGAGAAGTCTACTAGTCTGAGGCCAAATGAGAAAAAACAAACTGGATAGCTATATAGCTTAAGTGTCTTCCTTCTGAGATTAAGCCCTTGTTTCATCCTCTTATGAAATGAGTGACGGTCAATGGCAATCGCTACTTTTTACTTGGGCTTCCCTGATGCTTAGACAGTAAAGAATCTGCCTACAATGCAGGAAACCTGGGTTGGATCCCTGGGTCGGGAAGAGTCCCCTGGAGAAGGGAATGGCAACCCACTCCAGTATTCTTGCCTGGAGAATTCCATGGACAGAGGAGCCTGGCAGTCCAACATGACTGAGCGACTAAGCACAGCAGAGCACTTTTTACTTAACCATTTAATTTTAGGTCCTTACTTAGCAAACTGAAAAGCTGGTGACCTTCTTGGGTACCCAAAATTCTTTTTGAAATCTTACAGAAATCCCAGGAAACTTTCAGCTATGCACAGAAATGGAGCAGGTAGGGAGGGTGTGGAAGGAAGTGATGCAGTGGTGGGCCCGGAAAGAAGGTGGATGAAGAGGCAGACATGAGTGCCAAAGTGCTGGTCCCACTGGAGGGGAAGAGGTGAGAGAGGGCCAGGCACGAGGGATGGTGGGCAGGCAGCCGGAGGAGGCCTCTGTTCCAAGCTCAGGAGTTTGAGCTTTACCTGGAAGTTAAGGGGAGTCATGGCTGTAGACCAGGGAGCAACATTCAGGCTTGTGATCTAGAAAGAGGCCCATAGCAGTGGCGTGGAGGTCACCTGGTGCTGTCTCACCAGAGACAGACATCAGTTTCAGGGATCCTTGTAGGAATTCTGTTGAGGGACATCCCTGGGTCCAGTGGCTAAGACTCTGCACTCCCAATGCAAGGGGCCCACAGGCTCCAACTAAGACCCAGGCACAGCTAAATAAATAACAAAAAGAATCCTGCCAACATGGGACAAGAACCTGAGCCAAGGGAGAGGGTGGTCTGGCCTGCTATCCTGGGCATGTCCTGGCTCAGAGAGCGGGCTGGATGGTAGTGTCCATTGCCGGACAAAGAACACAGGGAGGTTTGTGGTCCAAACTCTGGGCAGAGTGGAGACAAGAATCCAGAGCTCAAGGGACAGATGTGGCCTGAAACACAGGTGAATTGCTAGCATCTGGCACATACTCACATGTGCCAGGCTGGGTGTGACCTGCTGTCCAGCTTGGTTAGTCCTCTCAGCCCAGTGAGGCAGGTGGTTGGTTTGGAAGTTCTGAAGCAGGCCTATCATTCCCATCTGGAAACCCAGCAAAGCTGGGTACTTCCCTAAGGTCCTGCTGGGAGGGGCAGTGCCAGCGACCAGAGCCCGGTCCGCCCAGCGACAACACTGCACCCAGGGGACGCGACAAGGCCGCCCGTGGAAGCAGCACGTGGAGTTGCCATGGAAAACGGCACAACGGCAGAGTCAGGCGATGCCCGGGGAGGGGTGAAGGGGCATGGTCTCTTCAGAAACATGTCCCCAAGTACCCTTTAACCTACTTCCCCTCAGGCCATGCTGAAGGGAGGAACACAGTGAAGTCCCCCAGAATGGGACAACTGCAGGGTTTGAGGTGATAGTATGTAGCTGAAGGGATTGGGCCAGGGAGGCCCACCTGCCCGGACAGCGTGCAGCCCAGCCGCAGGGTCCCCCAAAGGCCACGTGGACACAAACCTCTAGCACCTCCTCAGCAGTGTGACTCCCAAGAATGGGTCCCCACTGCTCACTACCTGTCACAGGTGGTTCTTAATATTTTCCAGGTGTCGGTGAGCAGGGCGTGAGAGGGAGTTAAAGGGATTCATGAAAGCAAGAAACAACCCTCATGCCTAACGGGCTTTTCCTGAGCATTCTGCCCCAGCTCGCTGTGCAAGGGGTCCACAGGCTTGCTGGATGCCAGCCTTGCCAGTGCTGTCGGAGAGGACAAACATGAGGAACTCCCAGCCTGCAAAGAGCGGCTGACCAGCCGCCTATTAACGTGTAACCTCTCCTTCCTGGCCTGACATCAGAGTGACATCAGCCCTGACAGGCAGGGACTCCATGAGTCACCGTGGCAGGTGCTGCTGGCAGTCACCTGGCCTTCCTGGCCAGAGCAGGGCCCCCAGAACTGTGTGACTCAGCGCCCCGCCCTCAGGCTGGGAACCTCGCTGCCTCCACAAGACTGTGTGCAGCCAGGTTTCAGCCTCAAGGGGGCAGCGCTGGCTGCAGCCCAGGCGCCTGACTCCCCTCCCCCACACCTCTACCCCGCACCCCCTCTCTCTTCAGGCCTTCCCGCGCGCCCCACTCGGACGTCCCACGCACACACCTGTGCTCCCGCCGGGCCAAACAGCCCTGCCTTGGTTCACAGTCCACGTCCTTGCACGTGCTGTTCCCGTGGCCTATAATCCCCCATTCTATGCTTGGGAAACCCCTCCAACACCCTCCAAGACATAACGCAAATGCCACCTCCTCCATGAAGCCCTTCTTGCTCTTTCTAAACTGCCGGGAGTGTTGTCTGCTCCACAGCCTTATCAATTACAGTGGGATGCCACGCCAGCCCCTCCCCCACCCCACCCCCGCACATTCCCCGTTTCACATTCCCCTCTACATTCCAATTCAGTGAGTCCAGGACTGTATTCAGGGCGGCAGCTCTAGGATGTCCACAGCCCCGCTCTCTTTATCCCAAGAGCCCTGGGCTCAACAGTTGTGGATCCTCCCGGACCAAGAAGCAATCAACACAGCACTCAAAGTACTAATCCTCCTACACTTGCAGTACTAGTTATTATCTCTAAGAAATGTTTTTTTTTCTCTAAATTCATAAAAACTCTCCAAAGGGGACAAGATAGGTCACGTCATCTCCATTTTACAGATGAAAAGACTGAGGCTCTGAGAGGTAAACTAACGTTACCAAGGTCATACAACCTGATTTCCAGGTCCAATGTACTTCTCTTGGCCTCTGTGTCAGGACCTCCACACGCATCCTACCTGTCTGGGCTTTAGGGATGGAGGCAGGTCTTTGGGGCTAGAAAGCCCATCAATGTAGTATCTAGTGCACTGACATGTCCCAAACAGTCAAATAACTCTAAAACTTATGTAACCTCAGTAAAACATACATAACCTCCCTCTCATTTTCCAGAAGCACTCCCCAATTTCCAACCTAATCACTCTTGCATGGGAATAATCCAAGTTCCTCTTGCTCTGCCCTCAGTGGAGAGGGAAGCAGCTGGTTTCTCCCTTGGCTATATTCACCACTGGGGTTTTGAAGACCCTCCCCTCAAAACCCACACAGGTACAGAATAGGAGCTCAAACCCTTCAGCTGCTTATGCGAGAAGTGGTCAAAAGAGTTCTGCCTGAGCTTACGTGATCACTGTAGCAAGTCACAGAAACACAGGACCTGAGGTTGAACAGGTGCCTATCACACCGTCCTCCACTGGCAGGAGAATACAACAATTTAAAGAGGAACATCTACAGATGAGACCAGCTTTGAGGGAAGGTCACCAGACAGGTAAGGAATCCACAAGCCATCCCATTCCACAGCCTGGGAACAGCACAAGCAGATGCAAGTCCCCTGGAACTTCCAGAAGCATTCAGAGAGAGCAGACTGGCAGACTTATCAGGGGTTACCCTGGAGACCAAGGGCCAGTGAGACCGGAGTTGGGTTCACATGAGAAAGAATTTTCTACTTGAATAGATAGCTCTCCAAAAAAGACATACAAATAGCCCGTAAACACATGAAAATATCTTCAACAGCACTACTTATTACAGAAATGCAAATCTAAACCACAATACCATTGTGGACTCAGTGGGAGAAGGAGAGGGAGGGACAAACAGAGAGAGTAGCATTGAAGTATACAGACTGCCATTGCAAAATAGATGGCTGGCGGGAAGCAGCTGTGAAGCAAAGGGACTCAGCTCAGTGCTCTGTGAGGACCCAAAGGGGTGAGATAGGGCTGGGGGTGGGAAGGAGGCTCAAGAGGGAGGGAATATATGTATGCTTATAGCTGATTTGCGTGGTTGTACAGCAAAAACTAACACAACATTGTAAAGCAATTATCCTCCAATTAAGAAATAAGTCCACAATACCACATCCATAAGGAGAGGTATTAAGAAAGAAAGAAGAAAAGAGACAGAAGGGAAGAAGAAAGGAAGAAAATACTAAGTGCTGACAAGGATACGAAAAAAAGAAAACCCTGCACATTGCTGATAGAAATGTAGGAACGTGCAAAGGTGTGGCCACCGTGGGAAATAGTATGGCAGTCCTTCAAAAAATTACAGATAGAATTAGCATATAGTGTAGCAACTATGCATCTGGGTATATATTCCAAAGAACTGAAAGCAGAGATCAAAACATATTTGTACAGCCATGTTCATAGCAGCATTATTCAGGACAGTCAAAAAGTGGAAGCAAGCCACGTCCATCCACAGATGAATGGATAAACAAATTATGGTATATACATACAATGGAATATTATTCAGCCTTAAAAAGGAAGGAAATTCTGACACAGGTTACAACATGGATGAATCTTGAGGAAGTTATTCTAAGTAATACAAGCTAGACACAAAAAGACAAATACAGTATGATTCCACTTACATGAAGTACTTAGAGCAGTCACACTCATAGAGACGAAAGTAAAGCAGTGGTTGCCAGGCACTGGAGGTAGGGATGAATGGGAAGTTACTATTTAACTAGTATAGAGTTTCAGTTCTGCAAGATGGAAAAAGTTGTGGAGCTGGATGGTGGTCAAGGTGGCACAATGATGCGAAAGGGTTTAAGGCCACTGAACCACACGCTTTAAAAATGGTAAGTTGTAAGTTATTTGTGTTTTACCACAACTTAAAAAAAAAAAAGAAAAGCAAGAATTTTCTAACAAAACAAGATTTTCTAAAGCTATTTGTGACCATCCAAATTAAGTGCTTGGGATTAAAAAAAAAAAAAAAGTGCTTGGGATAAAAGGTAAACAGGACATTTCCACCACACAATGTTATAAATGATTCACTCCCCTCGCAAAGGCTCCTAAGGCCATGTTAATGTTTGGTATTCAGCATGTTTTGGCTCAAAGTGTATACAAACCAAAGACAGCTATGGACAGGTCAACACAATCTAGCCTGAAGGATGTTCTGATTTATTTAAATGACCTTTCTAAGGAGGATAGAGTAGTTAGGCTTCCCTTCTTGTCCAAGTCTTATAAACTTTTGTTTATAAGACAAAAACTCTTGTCCAGGAAATAAACTTCTGAGGATAGGGTCCAATAGAAAGCTGCCTCCTGCTCTCGACGGACAGAAGAGGGGACGGACGGCAGCGCCTGACACTGCGTGAGCCTGCACTTGACATTGCCCACTCCGCCGGCTCTCCCAGGCAGCAGGACAGGAAGGACGAGGACTACATGCTGCAAAGCCAGGGTAGAGGAAAGGCCGTCTCATCACAGCATCCATTCTGGGGGAAGAACGCCAGCCGACATCTAAGTCTCCCAGAAGCCAGAGACAGAAGAAAGTGGCAGAGGTGGGGCTGGGTCTGGACAACTTATATCATTTCTGCCCTTTCTTTTTCATCCATACATACTCAATAAAATTTTTTTTTCTTCTTTGCTGTGGCATGGGGCAAGTGGGATCTTAGTTTCCTGACCAGGGATCAAATCTGGTGTCTTAATCACTGGACTGCCAGGGAAGTCCCTATTATTTTTTAATTGTCTAGTATTTAAGAATAACTGATTTGGTCCAGTTATGCTGCAGGGCTAAAGAGATCTGACACAGAAGCAAACCTGGAAACTATTCTACAATAAGAACACTGGGAACAATGGAACGGGCTGCTACAAGCCTACAGTAGTAAGCTCTCCATCTCTGGAAGCATTTAAGCAGAGGCTGGGCTACCACACTCTTTGGTTTGTAATCAGGGAGATTCCTGCACTGGATGTGGGTCGATTAAATCCTAATATTTCATAGGAAGGACTGAAAAGATAACGTCTCATATTATTTTCTTGGGGAAAAAACACCCAACCATGTTAGTTTGTTGTTCAGAGAGGAGGAGACAGAAGAACTAAAAACAGCTTCGTCTAGCGAGCAGGGCTGTGAAAATGGGAAGGGGTGGGACAAGAGACACTGGTTGTTATTATAAGCCCTTCTCTGCTTCTTTGCCGTGAGCATGTATTAATTTGATAAAAGTTTTAAAAGTTAAGAAAATAATTCCCATGGGTTAAAAAAAAACACATTAGTCATG
Organism: Bos javanicus; assembly: GCF_032452875.1. Classification (NCBI taxonomy): domain Eukaryota; kingdom Metazoa; phylum Chordata; class Mammalia; order Artiodactyla; family Bovidae; genus Bos; species Bos javanicus. Next base: position 16,302,950 of record NC_083870.1, read on the forward strand.
CAGTTGCTAAACAATACATTTTCCAAAAATATTTAATTACATGGGAATACTCACGAAATTTGATATATAAATACATAAACACATATAAATATACCTAGAAGAGGAAAGAAGTATAGTAAAATGTTCTCACTGGTTTTCTCTAGGTGGTCAGAATACCGGGAATAATTATTCTTTGTATTTTCCTGGAATTTTTCACTAATCACAGTAATTACTCGCAAATGATCATTATTACCTTTAATTTTTTTCAAGTAAAAAGCATTAGTAACTGTGGTAGGTTAAATATAGCTACAAGTTCTTCCTATCAAGTTGTGGAGCGGATCTTCCCTCTTGAGTCTAGGCCGGTCTGCTGGAAGATGACAGACTGCAGGGAGACCCGAGGGCCCCCTCCACCAGCCAGCGTCGACCGTCAGACATGGTGAACTGATGCCATCTAGGACAGAGCAGACATGGTGCAGCTACTTTCTAATTCAAGCCAGACCGGCACGAGAGCTGCCCAGCCGACCATTTTTCAAAATCTTGAGCAGATAAATGGTTGGTGTTGTTGTTTAGTCGCTAAGTCACGTCCAAATCTTTTGCAACTCCATGGCCTATCCTCTCTCCATGGGATTCTCCAGGCAAGAACACTGGAGTGGGTTGCCATTTCCTTCTCCAGGGGATCTTCTCAACCCAGGAATCAAACCTGCATCTCCAGCATCGTAGGCAGATTCTTTACCACTGTGCCACGAGGGAAGTCGGACTTGTTACATCCATCCTAAGTCACTTCAGTCAAGTCTAACTTATTTGCAACCCTATGGACTATAGCCCCCCAGGCTCCTCTGTCCATGGGATTCTCCAGGCAAGAATACTGGAGTGGGTGCCATGCCCTCTTCCAGGGGATCTTTCTAACCCAGGGATCGAACTTGTGTCTCTTCCATCTCCTGCACTGGCAGGCAGGCTCTTTACCACTAGCATCACTTGGGAAGACCTGTTACACAGCAACAGATAATTGATATAATAACAAAGCAGAAACGCTCAGTTATCACATACCTGTCCAAGGGGTGCCGGTGACCTCGGGGCTCCACTCGCTCCACAAGCCATTCCCAAATTCCTCCTGCGCCCGAAGCTGCACCACATGCCTCATGCCACTCCAGGCATCATTGATGATGCAGTGGTACTGCGGATCCTTCAGCTGTGGGTGAGAGGCACAATGGACTCTGGGCTGGAGCCTGAGCGGCACCTGTTAGCTCCACAGGGCCCTTGGAGTCCTTAGACACCCCCATCCTTCAGGTGCTCCCTCTTTCAGGTCCAGTGGGCCACTCAGCTGGGCAGGAGGCTCATAACAGGTGAAGCTGCCCTCAGGGCCAGCAGGAGCAGAAGCTAAGTCACTGCCCCTGCCCCAGGCACCACAGAAACCTGCCAGCACACCCTTGACTTGCAGGCAGCCCATTTCTCCCCCCAGGTCACGCTCTCGCCCTCACAAATGGGCCCGTATGGAGGAAATTGGCCTGGCGTTATTATTCCCACTTTATAAGTGAGGCAGCCAAGGCTCAGAAAGGTCTAGAACTTTGGAAAGGCCATGCAGGTAGTGAGCGGCTGACCGGGACCCAAAACTCATTTTTTTTCTTTCTAGTACCCATTGCTGTGAAAGTGCTGCACTCAATATGCCAGCAAATTTGGAAAATTCAGCAGTGGCCACAGGACTGGAAAAGGTCAGTTTTCATTCCAATCCCAAAGAAAGGCAATGCCAAAGAATGCTCAAACTACCGCACAATTGCACTCATCTCACACGCTAGTAAAGTAATGCTCAAAATTCTCCAAGCCAGGCTTCAGCAATACGTGAACAGTGAACTTCAGATGTCCAAGCTGGTTTTAGAAAAGGCAGAGGAACCAGAGACCAAATTGCCAACATCCGCTGGATCATGGAAAAAGCAAGAGAGTTCCAGAAAAACATCTATTTCTGCTTTATTGACTATGCCAAAGCCTTTGACTGTGTGGATCACAATAAACTGTGGAAAATTCTTCAAGAGATGGGAATACCAGACCAACCTGACCTGCCTCTTGAGAAACCTATATGCAGGTCAGGAAGCAACAGTTAGAACTGGACATGGAACAACAGACTGGTTCCAAATAGGAAAAGGAGTTGGTCAAGGCTGTATATTGTCACCCTGCTTTCTTAACTTATATGCAGAGCACATCATGAGAAACGCTGGGCTGGAGGAAGCACAAGCTGGAATCAAGATTGCCAGGAGAAATATCAATAACCTCAGATATGCAAGATGACACCACCCTTATGGCAGAAAGTGAAGAGGAACTCAAAAGCCTCTTGATGAAAGTGAAAGAGGAGAGTGAAAAAGTTGACTTAAAAGCTCAACATTCAGAAAACGAAGATCATGGCATCTGGTCCCATCACTTCATGGGAAATAGATGGGGAAACAGTGGAAACAGTGTCAGACTTTATTTTGGGGGGCTCCAAAATCACTGCAGATGGTGACTGCAGCCATGAAATTAAAAGACGCTTACTCCTTGGAAGGAAAGTTATGACCAACCTAGATAGTACATTGAAAAGCAGAGATATTACTTTGCCAAGAAAGGTCTGTCTAGTCAAGGCTATGATTTTTCCAGTGGTCATGTATGGATGTGAGAGTTGGACTGTGAAGAAAGGTGAGCAACGAAGAATTGATGTTTTCGAACTGTGGTGTTGGAGAAGACTCTTAAGAGTCCCTTGGACTGCAAGGAGATCCAACCAGTCCATTCTAAAGGAGATCAGTCCTAGGTGTTCATTGGAAGGACTAATGCTGAAGCTGAAACTCCAATACTTTGGCCACCTCATGAGAAGAGTTGACTCATTGGAAAAGTCTCTGATGCTGGGAGGGATTGGGGGCAGGAGGAGAAGGGGACGACAGAGGATGAGATGGCTTGATGGCATCACCGACTCGATAGACATGAGTCTGAGTGAACTCTGGGAGTTGGTGATGGACAGGGAGGCCTGGCGTGCTGCGATTCATGGGGTTGCAGAGTCGGACAGGACTGAGCATCTGAACTGAACTGAAGTGAACCCATTCTACCATCCCCTGAGTATCTAAGGACTCTTTACTGTCTAAGAGTAAAAGAAAAATTTACCATCAGTGTTGTGAATGTCTCTGACCGTTCAGTCCGGTATCGGAGCTCAAACTGTAGCCTGTAGTAATATGAGTTCCAGGAGGGGGGGTCCTGCCAGGTGACACTGAGCCAACGGGGGTTTCTGTCCACGGCGCTGACTGTGATGTTGACGGGTGGGTCGGGCTGTACTGTGGGAAAAGGGCTCCTATGTGGCAGCAAGCACGGTGCAAAGGAGAGACCCGGGAAGACCGCAAGCCCCCAGCAGGCAAGACCCCGCCTCCAACCCCCGACCACTGCCACACACACATCCCTGCCACACTCAGACCCCTGGCAAGTAGAGCAGAAAAGGCACCAGCTCACCAAACCCTTCACCAGGCCACTCCAAAAGGCACATGAGGAACATTAAATTAAAAACAAAAAACAAAAAAAACAGCTAAAGGGCAGAGGGAGGCCTGAAGAGCTCACTTACGGAGTTTGTAGCCGTCAAATCCTAGGGGGTTGCTGGACTTGTTCCCGGCACTGTTGGCGACACACAGGGACAATACGTAGAAAGAGCTATCTCCCTCAGGGACAGCCAACTGGCAGGAGAAGCGCTGGGACTCGGGGGAATACTGGCAGGGCTCCTGGAAGACTTGCTTCGGACTGTGGAGACAAAACAAGGGCGGGGCTCGCTATCAGCTGTGCCACTTACCCAGGACTGGGGTGAGCAGGGGGCGTGGTGAGACGCTGAGGCTCTGGGGTCTCAGCCCGGGGGCGTTCATCTCCGCTCCACACACTGAGCAGCACTTGGGGTCTTGAGTAAATTCTCCAACCTCTCCAAGCCTCTGTTTTCTCACTAGAAAATGGTAATGTTAATAGTACCCGCCTCACAGGGCTTTCTTAGGATTAGTTGAAAAATGAGTGTAAGACATCTAGCTTAGCCCCTGGCACCGCTGTCAAAGGGGCTGAACTAGAGGGCGAACTCAATCACCGTGGCATCACGGAGGCCATGCATTCAGGCTCTCTGCCAGGCCCTGTGCTCTGGCCTCTGCGGGGGATGCAGAAAGGAACCAAGAGGCCCCACCCTGGCCCCAAGATACTAACAAAAAAGACCTGCCCTCAGAGGTCTAGGACAGCCAGTGGAATGCCATTCTAGAAGCTCAAAGTGCTGGAGGGCTTTGCAAGGAGATGGGAGTGTTTCTGGCAGGTGAGCCCAGAAAGGATTTCTGGGTGATAGAGATATTGGAGTTGAGTCAGACACTCTCCCACCTAGTCTGGAAGCCTGAGACTTCACCCACATATGACATGCACAGGCCTGTGAGGCCAGGGCAGCCAACCACCTCACTGCCACAGGACAAATCAACCATCAACCTCTGATTTGAGTCTGAACCCCGGCCCAGGACAAACTCTTTTCTTCTTGGAAGCCTGCCCCCACCTTCCCAGTCTGAGTTAGGGCCTCCCTCTCCTCCCTCCACCATCACCCAGACATCCATCCCACAGGACTGTGGTGTGTCTCCTACAATCTGTGGGCCCTAAGAGCAACGTGTGTTAATCGCTCAGTCATGTCTGACTCTGCGACCCCATGGACTATAGCCCTCCAGACTCCTCTGTTCATGGAATTCTCCAAGCAAGAATACTGCAAAGGGTTGCCACTCCCTTCTCCAGGGGATCTTCCCAACCCAGGGATTGAACCCAGGTCTCCTGCACTGCAGGTGTTTTCTTTATTGTCTGAGCCACCAGGGAAGCCCTAAGAGCAAGGGCCATTCTTTTTTTTTTTTTTGGGGGGGGGTGGTGGGTTGCGCAGCACAGCATGTGGGATCTCAGTTCCCCAACCAGGGATCTGACCTGCACCCCCTGCATTGGAACCGTAGATTCTTAACCACTGGGCTACCAGGGAAGTCCAGGGGCCCAGCCTTGTCTGCCTCCTGTCTCTCCTTCAGCCTGGGAGAGCACCCAACCCACAGCAGATGCTGAACTTGACAAACACTTACAGAGAGAGTGAGCAAGCAAGTGCAGTGGGGCGAGGGTGTGACCACAGGCACACACGTGAGCAAAAAGAGCAGAACACACAAAACCTCTTTGCGTTTCACCCTCGCAGTCCCAGGATGGGCCTGAGTGGGTTCTGGGGGGACCTGAGGCTCTCACAAGGGCTCCCCATTCCCCCTTCCTCACACCAGTGAAGACAGCCCAGGAAAGGCAAGTAGATGTGCCTGAGGCTGCTGTCAGGAGGGGGCTGTGGAGGAAAATGCCCTGTCCTCTCACACTCTGTCAACACACCAAGTCTTCTAGTCCAAGTGTCAATTGAATAATCTTTCCCTGGGCTGGTCTGGGCAGCTGTCGGCCACCATACGGAACATCGCATCTAAGCAGAAATGCCTTCCAGGTCCCAGACAATTTATATCCTAACTCAGCTTCAGATTGTAGAGACCTCTGACCCTCCCCGACTTGGAGCGTGAGCCGTCAGTCCTAATGGCAGCTGCGTCATATGCAGACGGGCAATCTATACATATCTGTACAGAGACCAAAACACAAACGTCACCACCAGGTGACTCTCTGGAGACAGGCACAGATGCAGACCAAAACACCCTGACGACATCACTGCTTGAATTTTTTGATCCTCTGATGATTGCCAGCTCAAACTCAGTGATAAACATCTATAGACTAAGGGGACCCCTAGACGTCCAGGTGTCAGAGTGGTAAAGAATCTGCCTGCCGATGCTGGAGATGTGGGTTTGATCCCTGGGTGAGGAAGATCCCTTGGAGGAGGGCATGGCAACCCCCTCCAGTATTCTTGCCTGGAGAATCCCATGGACAGAGGAACCTGGTGGGCTACCGTCCAAAGGGCCGCACAGAGTCAGACACGATGGAGTGAGCACTCAATGGGACCTTGGCTCTGAGATGGAAACAGAGAAAACTGCAGAGATGTGATCATCCACCTACTCCACATCCATGCCTGAACTCATCCCGCTTTGTGCTGTTAGAGCTGAGTAATATTCCACGGTAAATGTGTACCACAATCTCTGTATCCATTCAGCTGTCAATGTGCTGTTAGGTAGAGTGTCCAAAGTGGCAGTTAAAAAGCAGCAGTTAAAAGGCAGACAGAAAAAAAAAAAAAAAAAGGCAGACAGAGAAGTTTAAAAGCCCATGAAAAACAGAACAAAGGGAATACCTACAGCCAGGAGCTTCAGCAGGAAAACACGCCCAACACGCCCCCTTCCCTAGTTGGTCTCGGATATAAGCCCTGTTTGACACGGGCAACACAAATCAGACATGGAGGACTGTTTTGGGGAGGGAACAAGGACATAAAAGAAAAACTTACAATAGGGCGGCTCCACTCCTACGGGGTCAGCCCGCTCTCACATCTTGGGAGTGCATTTTGTGATGCCCCTTGTTTAATAAATCCTGCCTGAGTAAGCCTTCCAGTCTGTCGTTTTAACTCTTGTACTACGACAAGACAAAGGACCAAGCACGGAACCACACGTGACAGGGCCATCTTCTGGTGCCACAGGGACCATGGACCAAGTGTGACTTCCTGCTCCACGGCCCCAGCTCCCTCTCCCGACTCGGTCACCACTTCTGCTCACCGGCCATTATGATGGGGGAAATCCTGATAAGCTCACAGTCAGGACTGAGCAGGAGCTGCCCTTCCCCACCCAAGGACATCTGTGTCTTCTTAAGAACAACACCCAAAACCTTTGTATTTTGAATGAAAGGAGATAGACTAGGGTTTGATTCCTGGCAGCAGTTACTTACTAGCTGCTGCTGCTGCTAAGTCGCTTCAGTCGTGTCCGACTCTGTGCGACCCCATAGACAGCAGCCCACCAGGCTCCCCTGTCCCTGGGATTCTCCAGGCAAGAACACTGGAGTGGGCTGCCATTTCCTTCTCCAATGCATGAAGTGAAAAGTGAAAGAGAAGTCGCTCAGTCGTGTCCGACTCTTAGCAACCCCATGGACTGCAGCCTACCAGGCTCCTCTGTCTGTGGGATTTTCCAGGCAAGAGTACTGGAGGCGGTGCCATTGCCTTCTCCGTACTTACTAGCTAGATGACCTTAAACAAACTAATTAGTCTCTGTGGTTCACAGCTTCTCCATCTGTTAAGGAGGAAAATAACTCCCACCCTCCACCTTGGCTGTTGTGTGGACAGAACAAAGGGTGTAGCACCGTGACCAGCACAGGGCGTGCTCTCCTGGTAAAGTCTCCCTCGTTCCCTTCCCCTCAGTTTAAAGTACTTGTTGTTCAATCGCCCAGTCGTGTCCGACTCTTTTCGACCCCATGGACTGCAGCACACCAGGGTTCCCTGTCCTTTACATCTCCTGGAGTTTGCTGAAACTCATGTCCATTGAGTCGGTGATGCCATCCAACCATCTCATCCTCTGTTGTCCCCTTCTCTTCTCGCCTTCAATCTTTCCCAGCATCAGGGTCTTTTCCATTGAGTCAGCTCTTCCCATCAGGTGGCCAAAGTATTACTTTCCAGTAACATTTTGGAATCACTGGTCAGCCAATCCCACCGGGTTCCTCAGAGAGCTCCCCCACTCCCCATCACTCCTGGAGCTTCAGTAAGGATGGAGGAGACAGACACACTGCCCAGCCAAGATACTTACAACTTTTTCACCAGTAACACGGCCTTGGTGGTAAGGGATGGAGGGCTCCGAGGACTCCACTCACAATTCACTCTACTGAGGGGGCTCTTCTGGATGCAGGAGATCTGGGGCTTCTCCGGGGGAACTGGAAGGAGAGAATAGAGGCTGAGGAGGCAGCACACTTCACCTCCTTTCTGGGCTCACCTCACTTCTGAGGGAGCGCTCAGCTCAGCCCTGCCACCCCACCCTGCCCTGGTGCCAGCCTTCACGACAGCCAACAGCCATGAACAGATCTTACTGGGCTGGGAAATTAAAGGACACCAAAGTCCTCGTGTCAGGCTGGGAGGTGGGCAAGTGAGGGGAGACACCTGGGAGGCTAGCTTGCCTAAAGGGGAGCACAGTTGACAGAAAAAGAAGTTGGGGCTTTGGAGTTACACTGGTTGTGTGGGCAAGTCCCAATCTCCCTTCAGTTTTCTACCATAAAATTAAATGATTGAAAAATGATCATAATAACACTGCTTTCTCTCACTGGGACATTGGGAGGACGATACAAGACACCAAGAAAGAAAGTCCCGCAGCACAGGGCCTAGCACACTGGGTGTCTGACTCCAGGTGTCTTATGAGATACGCGCGAGCTAGGAACCTGCTAATTCTAACGATGAGAATAGTTCATTCAAGAGCTTACTATGTGCCAGAGTTTTTAACACCATATGTGTGCACGCACACACACTCATTTAAAAATAAACCTGAACTAGGTTAATAAAATGAACCTTATTTTACCAACAAAGGAACTGAGGAGCAGAGAAGTTAAGCTGTGAAGGAGGAGGATTCAAACCCAGGCTCCTTGTCCCCGGACCCTCAACCCCTAAGCACCCAGCAAGACCAGAGAGACGGCATCTCCTTCAACCAGCCACCCCCACCCAGCTGGAAGCTCGGCCAGCCTCACTGGCAGGCGTCACTGGGCTTTTCCCCGAAATGCTTGGGCCAAGGAAATGACAGGAATTTAAAGGGTCAAGTGGGGAATCTCTCCCTGGAACACGCAGAGCCATGCTGGGAGCTCTGAGGACGCCACTCACCATCCACCACCAAGCGCACGCTCCCAGCTGGGTGGTCTTCCCAGTAGCATGAATAGTTTCCGGAGTCGCTGAGCTGCACGGACTGCAAAAGCAGCCGCCTTCCCACGCCAGCCGGTCTGCCGTGGTGCGAGCCTGTCATCTGATCCCTGAGCACCCAGTGAACTGTGGCATTGTCCTCTGGTCCCCCACCTGGGCAGGTCAGGGTGACATTGGCCCCTGGCACGCTGGTCAGCACATCGCTCGCCACCTCTGCCAGGGGAGAAGACACTGGGTGAGGCCACAGGAACCCGAGCAAGGGGCCTCATTTCCAATTTGGGGAGCCACAGAAGGTTCCGGTGCTAAACATCTGGCCCAGGCCACCATCACCCCTTCCTGGGTTATAGGAACAGCCTCCCAGCCCCCACCTTGGCCATCTCCACCCAGTTGCTCCCCTAAGCCTTCCAAAGAGGCTATCTGGTCACCCCGCTCATTGATTGGCAGCCCCTTCAAGGGCCTGCCATCATCCACAGGAGGAAGTCCAAGTTTAGGGGCCGGCCCACAGGGCTTTCCACCACCTGCCCCCTGCTGGCCTCTGAACCCTCACCTAGCCCACTCAGCCTTAGAAGGGATGGAGCCCCTCCCCACAGGCTCCTGAGCTCTGCTCACACTCACCGCCCCCCCACCCCGACCCCCATGCCACCTCCTCCTGTTGCTCATCTCAGCCTATATGTCGCTTCCCCACAGGCCTTCCCTCAGCTGCATTAGGCCCCCATTCTGCCTCCCTCACCACATGACCTCTCACATGCTGTCTTTTAATTACCAATGTTATATCCATCTTTACTTTGGGACTCCAAGTGCCACAAGCGTAGATACTCTGTTTTGTTCTCTGCTATATTTTAGTGCCTAGATTGTTGCCTGGAACCCAGCAGTGGCCCACTGAGCACTTGATGCATGTATAAACGAATGTAAGAATGAAGGCCGGAACCCAGTGGGATGCATGAGTACACCTGAAGTCTCAGAATCCCGGGGTCTCCGTGGTAAGTGGCCCATTTTACAGACAGTAACCAAGGCACCAAAGAATCAGGAGACTAGTCCAAGATCACCGATAACTTAGCGACACAGCTGAGATGCAAACCAGGTCTTCCAGCTCTGTTCAGCGCTCCCTCCACCTCCACCTTTCTATCAGACCATTTAGGGCAATGCTATGTTTATTCTAGAGACAACATTGGAAAGTAAACGAAAAGAAATGCACTCCCTTGAAAAATATCATGAGTGCTATTCAAGGCAAGGATATTAGAGATTAAAGGAACAACCAAATTTTTTTTTCAAGTATAGGTTAAGGGGTTTCTCTGTGGCTCAGACAGTAAAGAATCCACTTGCAATTCAGGAGACCCTGGTTGGATCCCTGGGTCTGGAAGATCCCCTGGCAACCCAAGGGAATGGCAACCCACTCCAGTATTCTTGCCTGGGGAATCCCATGGACAGAGGAGCCTGGTGGATTACAGTCCATGGGATCATAAAGAGTCAGACACGACTGAGCGACTAACACTTTCATAGGTTAAAGAGATTCACAGCATCTAAGATTTAAATTAGTCTAACCAGCTAAGGAAACTTAAGCCAGGGAAAACGGCAAGTTTTCATGTTAAGCACACTCGGTCCTTCTAAGCAAACGTGTGGTCGTGTATTAGCAAACAGAAGCAATTTCTGGTCAAAGATTTCAAAAAAGCCCAGCAACAGTGTCTCCCCAGCCTGCAAAGCTCTCTTGTTTAGGAGGCACTCTTAATCTCTCTCCTTCCTCCGGCCAAGGCAGCTGTCAGAGAGGAGGGACTAAGGTTAACTGACTTCCAAGAGAACGACACTCCCAAAGCCAGCTGGGCTGGCTGTCTAGACAGACCCCGGGCACAGCCGAGCAGCCAGGGACATGGCCATAAAAGGGACAGTGACTGGGGATTTCCCTGGTGGTCTCATGGCTAAGACTGCACACCCACTGGAGGGAAACCGAGCTTAATCCCTGGTCAAGGTACTAGATCCTACAAGAGTTTGCAAGCCACAGCTGAAGATCCTGTGTGCCACAGCTAAGACCTGGCACAGTCAAATGAATAAACAAATGTGGGGGAAAGGTGGAGGGGATAGCAACGGCTTCTCTCTGGGTATACAGACATCCTTCAAGCTTCCTTCTTACCTTATCACTTGGACCCGAGATCCCAACGGTGGCACCCTCTGCCCCAAGACTGGCAGATAAGGGACACATCCAAGGACAGGATAGCAGCCTATCACCTACGGTTTCTTTCTCTTCACCACCAGAGCCTTGGACTTTGGGTGAGAAAAATGGTTGCATCTCAGCATGCAGCCGAGCAAGTGGGGGCAGGTTCCTTACACCCTCTGCCTCACCTTCCCCAACTACGGGGCGAATGACCAACATCCAACGAACATTTGAAGAGGCCCCCAGAGCCAGGCACCAGTGAAAGGGATGCAGTTGGGCAGCAGAGAGACCCTGCCCTCAAGGATAAGACACGTAAGATGAATTCACTCCTGGAGAACTGGGACAGAGAATCCAGGGCTCCCCTGACCATCCCAGTCCCTAGAAGACCAAGTCCAGTGACTGAGGGTACCTCCATGTCCACAGGGCTTAAAAAAGGTATAAGAAGCCCTAAGTACTCCTTTCACACATAATCTTTAGTAGTATATTTTTAGCATTTCAAATATCATTTTTAAATGTGGTCTATGATATTGAACGCATGCAAATTTATATGTGTAATGTACAAGAAAGTTACGAAGCATGAAACACCCCTGAGCTCCTGCCAACCAAACCACTAGCAGTCATTGGCTCTGAAGTTCCTTCTGTGCTTCTGAATTCCCCAGTCTCCCTGCTCATCCAGTGTTACATTTGGGGCATATCGTTCTCTCACTTTTACTTTTTAAAATGTGTTTTTATTTATTTTTGGCTACACTGGGTCTTCGTTGCTTTGTGAGCGCTTTCTCTGGTTGCAGTGAGTGGGGGCTACTCTTCACTTTGGTGCACGGGCTTCTCATCGCAGTGGCCTCTCTCGTCGCAGAGCACAGGCTCTAGAGCGCAGGCTTAGTGGTGGTGGCACGCAGGCTTAGTTGCTCCTCAGCAGGTGGGATCTTCCCAGACCAATGATCAAACCCCCATCCTCTGCATTGGTAGCTGGGTTCTTATCCACTTCCCACCACCAGGGAAGTCCACTCCCTCTCTTTAAAAAATAGGTTCAGATTCGCTATTCATGGACCCCTAAATTGTTCTCAACTTTGTATGATATTTGAAATGTATAGAGATTGTAGATAGTCTTCTGTGACATGCTTCTGTCATTCCTTACGTTTCCATGATTCGTGCAGCTACCGTTATTTGTTTTCACTGCTGTGTAATATTCCATTGGACAACGATCGCATTCTCCTGCTGAGGGAGGTTTTAGGTCATTTCCAGGGTTCTGCTGTACTAAAGAGTGTGCTATCAAATTTCTCCAATGTGGCTCTTGGCGCATTTGCCCAAGAATTTCCCTGAGTGCAACTGCCGGTCCCAGTGTGTGTGTATATGTCACACATGTCCTTCTCCTTCATGACCGACACATGGTCCAAACCACTTGAATCTGGTGTGCACCTGATGGAGGTTATGGCCAGCCACGTCCAGTCCACATATTGAATTCCATCTGTGCCTGAATGAGCTTTAAAAGACCCATCAACACTTGGAATCACTATATCAATGCTCTCACTTCTCCATTTTCTACTTGATAAAGCAGCTAAAGGACATAAGCTAACATGGATGTCAAGTTCATGAAAATATTACCAACACTGTAGGAACAACAATGGAAACACTGTCAGGAATTCCCCGGTGGTTCGGTGGTTAGGACTTTGCACTCCCACTGCACGGGGCGCAGGTTCAATCCCTGGTCCAGGAACTAAGATCTCACCAGCCTCTTGGTGCAGCCAAAAACAAACAAACAAAAAAAGATGGAGACGCTGTCGAAATAGAACAGTCTTCTGGTGGGTGGCCCCGCTGTGCTGTGCTTACAACATCCCTCATGAGCTGATGAGCAGAAATTGAAATTCACAAGGAACCAACACACAATAGACTTTCAAAAGTGCTCGGAAGTCCAAGCAAGGGTCAAGGGCCATGGCAGGATGAGCGTGCCCTGGTGCTCTCCACATGGCGCCGTCTTTAACTATATATAGGTCTCCATCCCCGATCATGAACACTCATCAGAGAACTCAGTACATGCTCGACAAATGTTCAACATAGGGCGCCAAGGAGGTCCCCACAGGGTCAGGTTCTCCAGTGAAAACTTCCAAGAGCCCCTGTCACACAGGACACGGGGGTCCATGTGGTATTCCTCATGTTGTGCAGGGGGCAGGCCCTATACTACAGACCGAAGTGCCAGCTTGTCACACCCAGGAGATGCTGAGGAAGAAAAGCAGGAGCCTAGAACCAGAAGGGGCTCTCTTTTCTGCTTCTGCCTTTGCCAGCTCCAAGAAATACGTTTCTCTGGTCACTTCCCTTACCCCCAGTTCAGATGGAAGCTCTTAACACGGTCAGTGACCAGCTTGAACAATAGCAGGGGCTGTTCTGTTCCTGAATTCACGAACAATGGCCAGAGTATCTGGGCAGCTCAGAGAAATCACAAATAAAAAGACTTTTTTTTCTCTTCTACTAAAGCAGAGCTTGTGGAGCGACATAATGGTCACTTCCTCTGCCAAGGAACTTGAGTAATGGTTTTCTGAATCTTTAAAACTGAGTCACTATTCTTTTTTAATGGGGAATGATTAATTATAAACACCCATTGGCAAGTATTGCCTGTCCCTGCCCTTCTTCAAAAAATATATATTTCTTCTCGAACCTGTGAACAGCACTGTGTTAACTACGCTTTTGAAAGCATTCTGTGCTCGATCATCACAATCAAATACTCAGAGAGCAAAGACCACAAGCAAATATACTTGCTACTGTCAGAGTGGGCAGTGCTGCCTCTCCCCACCCTCCCACCCCTCTGCCTCCTGACCCAAATCTCTGAGTCAGTGCCTGTGACACTTGCAGGGCTGCGTGGGAGCCCCTGGGCATCTCTCTCTCCCTCTCTTTTTTTTTTTGGCCACACTTCAAGGCTTGTAGGATCTCAGTTCCTCAACCAGGGATTGAACCCGGGCCAAGGCAGTGAAAGTCCGGAATCCTAACCACTAGGCAACCAGGAAACCCCCTCCTGAGCATCTCTTTGAAAAGGAAGAGGTGATATTCACAGAATGCCCTCCTGGTACTTTCACTCACCTCCCCCAAAGGATGGGATGAGAGGCAATTTCTTCCTCTTTCTTTAATCTTTCTGCTTTTTTTCAATTTTCTGTAAGTTGTGTGTATTATTCTTATAATGAACACACACACACACACATATATATATTTAAAACACAGAAGCTACATAGCCTGGATCTGTCCAAGAATTTATACCTAAAGAGGGTGGAAGTAGAGCAGAGTGCAGGGAACAGGGGTGGGGTGAGAGTGGATTTTTCAGGACAAGCAGCTTCTGAGAGCACGATCCAGGCCAGAGGGTGTACACACCCCGCCCTCGCAGCTCTGCCCTCCAACCCTTGCGGCTCTGCGTTCTGTCACTCTTGCCACACGCTACATGCTTAGCCCTCAGCCGTGCTGGCCTCATCCCCTAGTGGATACAAGGTCACTATCCCTCCCCACGTGCCCTGTTTGCCTGCTCCCTGGAGTCTGCCAGGGCCCCTCCCTGAGGGGGAAGAGCCAAAGGAAGAGACACAGCGGGGAACAGTGAGGAGGGAGTCCCAGGTAAATTGGAGCTCCCAAGAGCATCCCTTCCTGTTCCCCACAGATGTGTCCCAGACATCCTCACGCCCTCACTTTGAGCGGTAAGGGCCGGGTTGGGAGAGTGGGGAGGGAGGGGTTGGCCCTGCACACTCTGACATTCAGCACAGCACGAAATTTAACATCTGCCCTTGAGCAACTGCTCAGACATTTGAGCCAGGGTTGCAAGCCAATGCCTGTCCCCTCCTTAAGAATTTAAGAATTTTTTTTTTTCTGTGCCCCATCAAGTGAAAAGCCAGAAATCCTAATCCCATAGAGAGAACTGACAGTTAGTGAACACTTACTATGCACTGACATTCTTCTCCACAAAACCCCATGGAGAACTCAAAACTGCCTATAACGCAGACCACTCTAAGATAAATGTCCCCAACATATTGAGGGAGCCAAGAGCAGGGGCTAAAACATTCTTAAAGGGAGGCACCAAAGGAAGAGAGATTTGAGACACAAGTGGGAGTTTGATAAATGGAGCTACAGGGAATTTATTGTTGTTATTCAGTCACTAAGTCATGTCTACTCTTTGCCACACCATGGACTGCAGCATGCCAGGCTCCTCTGTCCTCCACTAGCTCCTGGAGTTCACTCAAATTCATGTCCACTGGTCAGTGGTGCTATCTAACCATCTCATCCTCTGTCACCCGCTTCTCCTGTCCTCAGTCTTTCCCAGCATCAGGGTCTTTGTCTAATGAGTTGACTCCAAAGAACTGGAGCTTCAGCATCAGTCCTTCCAATGAATATTCAGCATTGATTTCCTTTAGGATTGACTGGCTACAGGGAATGGCATTCTATACAGAGCGAACAGCATGGAAAGGCGTTGAGAAGTAAGACCTTAGGGAGAGCAGGTATCTGATGTCCTCCAAGGGGATCAGAGCTGACTCTGCAGACAGAGCTATGTGCAGGCTCCACGCCCACCACCTCCAACCCCAGCCTCCAGGACTGAAGCCAACAGTGCCGCCTGGCATAGGGGAAGCAGCCCTATGTTATCAGAAGACCAAGTGCTATTCCTGGTCTTGCCACCTGGACTTGCAATGAGCCTTGGGCCTGTCACAGCCCCTGGTGGAGCCCTACTCACCTTCTCTGTGAGATGAGGATTCAGATCACAATCTGGAGCTCCTTGCTGTCCCGCCCTCCCTGTTCCTGCCATCTAGCATCTTATCACTCTGAATCACTAGCTCACAAAGGGCAGGAAGCATGTCTATGTCTGTTTATCTCAGACAATAGCCCAGCTTGAAAATACAATTAATCTGTGGATTTATGACTCTAAGAGTCTATGACGTTTGGAGAAGGAAGATGGCCAGAGCATCCCAATGCTGTCAGACAAATGCACCTCCCTTATCCCTCAAGAGCCCCAGGGAGGAAAATTCCCTCAACCTCCTTCACCTCTCATTCCCTAGGGGGAAGAGAGTTTAGATCCTAGTAACCTCTGAAAACCAAACCCACATCTCTCCTGGCCCAGTGCTCATGCAATCCCACTCCCTGGGGCCCCCCACCACGGCCGACAGCTCTCAAGCCTGGGAACTTCGCAGTACAGCCCTGGGAAGTGGGCTCTTCCCCATCCAGGACCTGAGGTTGGATGCCAGAAACCCAGACAGCTTTGTTGTTTTTCTACTTCTACCCTTCTTCAAGTAAACTCACAAATGTCAATAACCAGAGAAAAACACGCACACGGAGACACATATTTCTCAACTCCTTTGCAGCCTGTTGTTGCTCCTGCCAGCAAAAACAAGTTCAGCTTCCTGGCCCCATTTATGTAAGCCATGGAGCCGCTGCCAGTGCCACTGCCGCTGACACAACTTAGCTCATGCCTGCTAATCCCACCGCCCTGGTTTCTGAGCAGGGACAGTTCTCCCAGCTGTCGGCCGGCCGGCTGGCAGCATAGAACAGCCTCCAGCCTCTGGGGCTGCAGGGACACAGGATCTCAGAAGGGGTCACAGAGGAACCGTGGGGACCCTGTTAGCAGGCAAGACCTTGATCTGGAAAGAGGTGCCTGCTGAGAAGTCTCCAGGAGGAAAAAAAACATGGGGACCTAATGTCCAAAGAGAAACAGAAGCAGGATCTGGTCCCATGGGGCCTAGAACAAGTCCCTGATGTGCTCTATCCCGTCCCTGCATCCCCCACCAGCTAAGGACTGAAACCCATGTCCTGACTTCCCGAGTAATAATAACCGTAACACTTAGCACCACCTACAGCGCTTAGCACGTGCCAAGCTGCCAGGCACTTTACCTAAGAGCCCTACCCTCCTAACATACCTTGCTGAGGAGGAGGCTGGTCCCTACTTCCGTGGAAGTTCAGAGACATTGAGGAACTGACCCGAATGCACACAACCAGTGAGGGAGGGAGCCTGCAATTGGTTCCAGGTGGGTCTGACCATAGCCTCCCCCACCACTCCCTGGGGGTCCAGGTGCCTCCCTGTGCTCCAGCCCTGCCCCCCTTCTCTGGGCTGCCCATTACCCTGCATCTCCCCCCTCCCAATTTCTTCTCCTCCTCTCTGCCTTCCCCAGGTGTTTCTGACCATCACAGAGGTTCCAGGAAGACAGCCCTGGGGTTGAGCCCTGGGGCTGAGAGTTCTTGGGGGGTGGTGGCTGGGAGAGGAGTGAGCCTGCCCCCACACAGCCCTGCCACATTAGTAGGCCCACAGGGTCTCTCACCAGAAGCCAGGGCCCAAGCAGCAGCATGCCTGTGACGATTTATAGTTTTAAAGTGTCCCCCCAGACCCCTAATCTCACGCTCTTACCAGATCACCCACTCACTTTCTAAAACTCCCCAGAATGCCCTCCCCTGCCACGTAGGGCCATGTGGCCCCAGCCACCCCTTTCCCACAGACCCCTCCTCAGATTGCTGACTCCTGCCCTCCTCCCCCCTCTAATGTGTTTGTACTTCTGTACCTGCTTGTATTTGTCTTGTATTTGGCAGAGTCAGTATTTACCTTGGCACGGTCTTGCCCTCTATCTGCACCACAGACCCTACATCTACTGATTGGAGAGAGGGCCTGGGAGGCTCCTCTGGACCATAAGAAGGCAACGATGGCTGCTGACTCAGAGACCAGCGCGTGTGACCAGCTCCTCAGGAGAAAAACATTTAATTCTCCCCTGGCAGCATCACAAATAACCAGCTGGCCCCAGGCCCAGAAGGCCTGACCTAGGTCACTTCTCAGAGATTATAAGCTAATTAGAGGAAAAGATATCAAAGGAGAGCAAACAATCTAACTTCCCTCCCCCACCAAACCCCAAGAAGCAGATTGAAAAAAGAATAAAGGCAAGACTCAGTAAGCCATGAAGAAGGGCATGTGGCTGCAGGTCCAGAAAGGGGCTGGGCTGGGGCTACAGCCACAGAGCGGGTGCTGAGCAGAGGGTCACTCTTCTAGGGCTGTAAAGACCATTAAAGATTATTTAGTCAACCTGCCCATTGTTATAGATGACGGCAACCAGTGCCCAGAAGTCACACAGCCAGTGTGTGGTGTAGCCAGAACTGAAAGCCTGGCTCGTTATTGCCCCACGTCCTTCCCAGGAGTACAGCAGCAAGGGTCCTGTCATCATGCCTCTGAACAAGGCAGTCTAATCAGGAGCCTGGCCCCCTTCAGGGTCTTTTATTATGTGTTTGTCGAAGCAGAGGGTGGATGGGGTGCAGCACACACCTGATACCTATTCCCCCACCCCCATCCCAAGCCACATCCACCACCACCCCTCCCACCACCTGCCCCAGCTTCCACTCCTCCACCCCTTTAGATATGAGGAAGCAAAGCTAAAGATTTGAGAAGTCACAAAATGGAGGTGTGGTAGAGAGTGACTAGAAGGGACACAGGAGGGCCTGCTGGGGCTGGCCATACGGCTGGCTGGTGGTCATGTGGCTATGCTCAATTTGTGAAAATTCACTGGGCTCTTAGACTTATGCTGAGCACACTTTTCCGCATGCATGCTATACTGAGGTGCTCATTTTATAAAGCCCCAAAGTCCTCCTGCCATTCCTCCCCTCACCCCCACTGCCATGAGCACAGCACACACAAGCACACTCTGGTCCAGCTTCGTGTCACCATGAAGCAGGCAGCTCAGAATGGAAGAACAGGAGTGTCTACCCTTAGTGAAACTGGGAAACCCAGACTCCAGCTTTTCTGCCCTCAGCCTGTTCCTCTCATAAATAAACCTCACCAGGCCTACCAGGTTTTGAGCTAGGGAGACTCAGCATTATAAATATGTCAATGCTCCCTAAGTTAGCTCTAAATTTTACTTCGTCCTAATAAAAACACCAACAGGACTTTTTGTTTGTTTGTTTTTTCTTGGAACTAGGGAAGCTGATTCTAGAGTTCAAACTGAAAAGCAAACAAGCAAAGATAGCCCAGACAATTTTGAAAAAGCAGAGAACTAAGAGGAAGATTAGCCCTACAAGACTCTAAAGCATACTATAAAGCTACAGTGATGAGAACAGCATGGCACTGGCACATGAGTAGATGGACAAAACTACAGAGGAGACTAGAAAGTTCAGAAATAATAGTAACCACAAAAAGCTTAGTCTGCACTACTGAACTGTGCCCTTCAAAATGGCTCAGATGATAAATGTTATGCAATGTGTATCTTACCACAATTATTTTAAAATAGCTTATTTGAATGTTGGCTATATACAGGTGCTATTCTAAGTATGCACATGGATGACCTACTTTGATCTTCTCAACAGCTTATCTTACAGGAGGCTGGTTACATAACTAACTAGGAGTCAGCCTAGACACAAACCCAGGCGATTAGGCCTCAGAATTTTTGAACTACTCAGTCTCTATCAGGCAGTATAAACCCAATAATATACAGTAATTTGGTAGATTTTAAAGGTGACTTTTTAAAATCAATGAGGGAAAAATGGATTATTCAACAAACTACAAAAAAGGACATCAGGTAACAACCAAGAGTCAAAAAGTTAGAGCCAGACCTCACTATATGATAAATTTAAATGGATCAAACATTTAAATATTAAAATTATTACAAGTACCAGAAAAAAAAAAAAGAATCTTTTTTACACACCCCCCTCCAAAAGAATCTTTTAAAACAGTTTTGGCATAGAGAAGATCTTATTAAGCATGATACAACATTTAAAAGTCATAAAATAAGTTGATAAACTCAACTACAATTTTTTAAAAATATGCATGGCAAAAACTAACCCCCACCAAAAAGACAAATGACAAACTAGAGAAAAGTCTTCAAAACTCATATCATAGAGGACTAAATTCTTTAATATATTAAGAGCTCCTGTAAAGAAGAAAAAGACCAACAACCCAATTCTTTTTTTTAACGAGCAATGAATATGAACAGGAAGCTCATAGAAACAGGCTATGCAAATATCTGTTAAGTAAGCAAAAACCTGCATAACCGCACTCAGATAAGATAAATGAAAATTAACTCCACATAGACACCATATCAGGTTGATTACAAGTTTTCATCAGAGGTGTGGAGACAGGCATTCTCTCACTGCTACCGGGAGTAGGAATTGGTGAAGCTTTCACTCTCACTCAAAAGCACAAACACACATGGCCTTCAACCCACAGATTCACCTTCGAGGAATTCATGCTGCCCATGTTCTTTCACTTAGGCAACATGCTGGACATGCAAGCTTACTCCCCGAAGCACGATCTGTAATGCCTAAGCCAGGAAACAAGCCCAGAGACGATGTCCATCAAAAGGAAACTGGCTAACGAAATTCGGTGTGTCCATATAATGAAATACAAAAAAAAAATTAAAGAGGAAGTTCTTTAGGGACTTCCCTGGCAGTCCAGTGGCTAAGACTCCATGCTCCCAATACATGGGGCCTGGGTTTGATCCCTGGTGAGGTAACTACATCCCATATGCGGCAGATAGTCCATTCTGCAACTAGAGATTCCTCATGCCACTAGGAAGATCGAAGATCTTGTGTGCCATAACTAAAGATGTGGTGCAGCCAAATAAATAAATAAAAATAAATTTAAAAAAAATTAAAATAAAGAGGAAGTTCTTTATTTATAAAAATAAATGAACTTTTTCCTAGTCCATTGTCTAAAGTAGTTAAGAGGATTCAGACACACCCAAGTTCCAACCCTTGGACAATCACTTACTACTTGTATGACCTTGGGCTAGCTTCTCAACCTCCTTAGGCCTCACTTTTCCCATCTCAAAAATGGAAATAATAATAATGTGTGTGTGTGTGTGTGTGTGTGTATCTGTTAGTCACTCAGTCGCATCTGATTCTTTGCGACCCCATGGACTGTAGCCTGCCAAGCTCCTCTGTCCATGGAATTCTCCAGGCAAGAATACTGGAGAGGGTAGCCATTCTCCAAGGGATCTTCCCTACCCAGAGACCGAACCTGGGTCTCCTGCATTGCAGGCAGATTCCTTATTGTCTGAGCCACTAGGGAAGCCCAATAATAATTATTTCTAAAGGTTGTTGTGAGAGTTGTATTAGATAACTAATGTTAAAAACTTAGCACTATTCTCAGAACATACCTAATCTCTCAAAAAACATGAGCAATTATTATTCCCACTGCAATGGTGGGTCTTTCTCCTTTTCTATGAGAAAGTCTTCACACTATAGCCTCTCCCATCAAAATAGGCTCTTCAGATCAGTAACAGCAATCAAGCACCTGATTTTGTTTGTTTCGGCCTCAAGAAGTGTTGCTCTATCTGTCTGAGCTTGGAGTGACTTGGCTCAAGGTTGGCTGATTTGGTAAGTGGGCAGTGTAGAGACAGGCCTGAACTGCCTGCCACCTGAGATGTTTTCTCTCTCTCTGCTCTCCCAGCTGCCTTGCTTAGAGATACAGAAAGCTCATTTGCAGGGACATGTGGTTATAAAACATTTCCCTGACCCAAAGTGGTATGAATGTATACCAGGGAGGAGGGGGTTACACTGCAACGGCCTAAACATACACAGGCCCTTAAGTGTTCTTCTTGAAAGTACTGAAGAAGGACACTTCCTGGGGCGAAATCAGAGCTGTCTCTGCCACATCAGTGTGTATGGAGCTGCTAAGTCTCTGAGAATACCGAGAAGAGAAACTGTGACCTTGATGCCTCCGAGCTTTGGGAAGGGTGGGAGTTGTGGGCGACACGCGATACAGTGGAAAGAGCAGGTTCAGCGCAAGGTCCGTCATTTCCTTGCTGTGCCATCCTGAGTGAGTTTCTTAACCTCTCTGAGCCTTGGTTTCCTTTCGCCTACTCAAGGACACTGCCTCAGCAATTCTCTGTCAATTTTTGGTCTCTACTAGATTATGTTCATCAGCATACAAACAGGCTGAGATTTCAGTCATCTTTTTAAAAATTCCTTTCATGACCCCACGTCTCTAGCCAACGCACACTCCATTTCTTTACTCCTCTTTACAGCTAAAATCCTCAGAGGAGTGGCCTCCACTTGCTGGCTCCTGTTTCTCTCCTCCTGTTCTCTTTCTAGTCCACTCCTGTCAGCCTTAGGCCTCCACCATTTTGCCCAAATGCCTCACATCAAGTCAAGGTCACCAGCGGCCTGAGGGTAGCTATATCCCCTGGTCAGGCTGTCTTCTTGCTCTCTCAGCGTCTGACACCACTACACCGTTCCCAGCTCTTGACGCACTGTCCTAGCTGCGTTTTCAGGACAACTCTTCTGGTTCCCCTCCTGCTTCCCCGGCCTCATCTTCTCAGTCTCCTCCTCCTCTTCCAGGTCGGAGCGCCCCATGGCTCAGCCCAGGACCTCTTCGCTTCTCCATCTACATTCTCACCCTCTGTGATCTCAGCCATGCTCAAGACTTGACATAACCTCTGTCATCAGCCAACTCCCAAATTTATACCTCAAACTCAGTCTGCATCCCCAAACTCTGGACTCCTATACCCAGCTCCTCAGCATCTTCTCTCCATTGTCTAAAAGACAGTTCAGTTTCAACCCGTCTAAAACCAAGTTTCTGATCCCCCCCACCCTCTGAGAAAACCTGCGGTCCAACAGCCCACCCTCTCTATGCCAGGCACCAAGACCCCTCTCACACACAGCTGCTGTGAAGAGGAAGTGAGATCATAGATGCAGAGAGCTTAGCACAGTTCGGTGTACAGTCAGGATCCAGGATGGTGACAGCTGCTGTAACCATAGGGTAGAGAGGCAAGACTAGAGGCAGGGAAGTTGGGAGGCAGAGGGAAGCTAAACAAAGGCACTGGGAGATAGCCTGGCTGGAAGTCAGGCCAAACTCAGGACCGTGCCAGAAAGTCCCCAACTTTACCAGAGACTTTGGACCTTTTTGGATCTCAAGTGCAGAAGAGAGTAAAGCACACAGATGACCCCAAAGAAACTCCCCAGGGCTTCACCAAACAGTCTGAGGGTTAAAAGTCTCTTTTTTTGCTATCTCACAATTCCAGTCCTCAAGGACTCTCTTCCAAAGACATAACACCTCAGTGACAATTAAGGACAGGACATCTAGAACCTCCCTGTCCACCTGGAGTCTAAAGAGCTGATGACCAAGGCTTGGCTTCCCCAGAGACAAACCCAAACTTCACCAGGGCAAGGGGCATCCAAGTGTCCCACCAGAGCCCTCTGCTCCAGAACTCAACAGGCCCTCAGGTAGGACCAGATTGTTAAAGAGGAGGCAGGAATTTGCTTGCACAAGTTGGAAGTTTAAGGAATCCCTCAATATTTTTAGATTTCCTCAGACTTTCATTCCAACATCATCTTCTTGGTGAGAACTTCTCCAGCTTCCCCTCAAAAAGATCAGTTCCACATCCTTCTTGATTTGAACAAATGGTTCCTATCTCCAACCCCTGCTTTGTTTTTCCTCCTTGTGTGTGTGTGTGTGTGTGTGTGTGTGTACGCACACGCACGCGCATGCTTAGTTACTCAGTGTATTTGACTCTGTGCAACCCATGGACTGTGTGTGGCCCACCAGGCTCCTCTGCCCATGGGATTCTCCAGGCAAGAATACTGGAGTGGGTTGCCATGCCCTCCTAAAGGGGATCTTTCTGACCAAGGAATCAAATCTGTGTCTCTTGCATTGCAGGCATATTCTTTACCATCTGAGCCACCAGGGAATCCTTTTCCTCCTTAGCACTAGTCATTATCATACTATATACTTAATTTACATCCCTAATAGAAAGAAGCCCCAATGAGCCCAGGGATTTTGTCTGTTTGGCTCACTGCTGTATCCACAGCTCTTAGAATAGTGCCTGGAACATCAGAGGAGCTCAAAATGTTTTTTTCAGATAAATACATTATTGGCTGCATGTATTTAAGCACTCGCTCTGTGTTAGAGATCTCGCTATGTGCTCTGAGTAGTACCTTACTTAGCACATTTCATCTTCATAACCACCCTGTGAGGTAGTATATTATTTCTATTTTCCAGATGAGGACAGCAAGTCTCTGAGATGGTAAAAATCCCTTGCTGAAGCTCACATCATTCTCCATGGCAGGGCTGGGCAGAGATCAGTCTGGCTCCAAAACCTTAACCATTAACTGTTCAAGATGAGCTGTGTTCATGTGGAAAGAAGGTCCAGAGAGGGATAAAAAGCAACAGAAAATCTCTGGAAGAAACTGTTTAGCACTCAAGACCAAGCGCTGTCCTGTAGAACTTTCTGCGATGATCAAAATGCTCTATACTTTTGCTGTCCAATATGGTAGCCAAGTGTGACTAGTGTAACAAAAGAACTACATTTTAAGTGTGATTTTTTTAATTAATTCAAATTTTTCAAGCAGCCCTACTTAGTAAGTGGCTACCATATTAGAGAGAACAGATCTAGATCTTTAAGCCTCACCTGGAAAACCCCAGATTTAGTAATAGGAATGCTCTGGCTCACTGGGTGGGCTGGTAGCAGGCAAGGCTGGTGGGATAGGAGAACCAGAAGGGAAGTGAAGGAAAGTGAGCAACTGGACCAGCCATGTGTAATCCTTCCAAACACCCTGTAAGGGGAGGATTTGTTAACCCAGTCCACAGGCCAAGATGCAGAGGGTCAGAGATGTGATGTGCAGTGAGGATCCACAGGCCTGCTCCTCAGGATCTTGGTCCACCCCGCTCCAACAACTTGGTCCTTGAGTAGCAGGCACCAAGCAGGACAGGACAGAGGGTTTCCTCAGTCCCTCCTAGGGATTCACCCTTGATCATCTTAAGCTCCTTTTAGGGCAGACTTTAGGTGGTGACTGTATAGTCCATGGGGTCACAAAGAGTCAGACACGACTGAGCAACTTTCACTTCACTTCACTGAGTGGCTGATTCCAGGGCTTCACAGGATTCATAACTGTTTTCGGCAGTGAGTAAACAAGTAAAAACAAGTGAAAGTGTTCATTGCTCAGTTGTGTCGACTTTTTGAGATCCCAGGGACTGTAGTCCGCCAGACTACTCTGTCTATGGGATTCTCCAGGCAAGAATACAGGATTGGTTAGCCATTCCCTTCTCCAGGGGATCTTCCCAACCCAGGAATCAAACTTGGATCTCCCGCATTGCAGGCAGATTCTTTACCATCTGAGCCAGAGTCAACAAGAGGCGGGCTTCCCAGGAGGCTCTGTCGGTAAAGAATCCGCCTGCAGTGTGGGAGACACAGGTTTGATCCCTGGGTTGGGAAGATCCCCTGGAGGAGGGCATGGCAACCCACTCCCATATTCTTGCCTGGAGAATCCCCGTGGACCAGAGGAGCCTGGCAGGCTACAGTCCATGGGGTCGCAAAGAGCCAGACACAACTGAGCGACTACGCACGCACAGCACAGCAAGAGGTGGAGCTAAAGCGGGAGGGATTTCTGGCAACTAGAAGCTAGAAGTGCAGAAGGCCTTCCTGCAGTTCTCCATCGCCCCGTTTAGCCAGTCATCCTCAAATCTGTGAATCACAAGTGGTATTTGTTGAAAAGGACATTTCCTGAGCCTTACTTCCAAATATTTCTCTTCAGTAAATCTGGGGCAGGGGCCAAGGATCAGCATTCTTGTCAAGTACCCACCCCCCACTCCCAGGGCACCCAAGCAGGAACACACACACACACACACACACACACACACACACCAACTTTTATTCAAATAGACCCAGAATGAGTCTTTTGAGAAATATTGATTTAAGGTGAGACTAGGAACTAAAGAGCCTCTTGATGAAAGTGAAAAAGGAGAGTGAAAAATTTGGCTTAAAACTCAACATACAGAAAACTAAGATCATGGCATCTGGTCCTATCACTTCATGGCAAATAGATGGGGAAACAATGGAAACAGTGACAGACTTTATTTTGGAGGGCTCCAAAATCACTGCAGATGGTGACTGCAGCCATGAAATTAAAAGACGCTTACTCCTTGGAAGGAAAGTTATGACCAACCTAGACAGCATATTAAAAAGTAGAGACATTACTTTGCCGACAAAGGTCTGTCTAGTCAAAGCTATGGTTTTTCCAGTAGTCATGTATGGATGTGAGAGTTGGAGTAAAAAGAAAGCTGAGCGCCAAAGAATTGATGCTTTCAAACTGTGGTGTTGGAGAAGGCTCTTAAGAGTCCCTTGGACTGCAAGGAGATCAAACCAGTCAATCCTAAAGGAAATCAGTCCTGAATAGTCATTGAAAGGACTGATGCTGAAGCTGAAACTCCAATACTTTGGCCAACTGATGCGAAGAACTGACTCACTGGAAAAGACCCTGATGCTGGGAAAGATTGAAGGCAGGAGGAGAAGGGTTGGATGGTATCACCAACTCGATGGACATGAGTTTGAGTAAGCTCAGGGAGTTGGTGATGGGCAGGGAAGCCTGGCGTGCTACAGACCATGGGGCCACAAAGAATCCGACACGCCTGAGTGGTTGAACTGAACTGACTAAGGAACGCAGGTAGGCACTGGAACTGAAAGAGGTTGCCCTGAAGGGAAGTTTAGAGGTTAAGATAGGACTTTGAGATTTAAAGGTGTAGGTGTTTGTTTTGTGCACCGTCTTGCAATACAGAAGGCGAGAGGAACCTCAGTCACAGATGTCCAGGCTTTCCACACCTGACACCTACGTCCCAACTAGTCCAGGCCCCTAGACAGCAGTTCACTTGCGAAGCCCTGCCAGCGCTCGGATGTGTGGGCAGCAGCTGATCCCAAGGAAAACACGCCTCTTGGCTATAAGGGCCCACAGCCAGGAGAGTCAGTGGATTTCCCCTCTAAACCAACTCCAGCCTCTGCTACCCAGCTCGGCCCCTCACTTCTCCAAAGCAAGATATCTCACAGTCATTTGCTCCATGCTTCCTGTACAATGTCTTTATTTTTGCTCTCAAGTTTGTGGGTTGAGATCTGTGTGGGTGTGGGAGGGGAGCTGGGTATTTTCTACTTCTCTGCATGTTCCTTCTGAACTGGGAGGGCTTTCACTTCCTCCCCAAACTCTCAGTTCTGCCTTTTACAAGGCTATCCAAGCCTTGAGACCACTTCGCCGGACCAACCTGAGCACCAGGAAAATGGAGAACTGACTGCAACCGCCTGCCCTTGCAGTGCTTTATAGCCACTTAGGAGAAAAAGGAAGCAGCAGCTACAGCAGTAACCTCCCTGGGGCAGGTGCCCTGGGGTATGGTGTGAGTAGCAACAGAGGCAGGCAGGGAAGGCTTGCTCCCTCCTGGGTGTCCCAGGCCTCAACCCTGCCTTCCCTCTCTCTGATAGAACACCGGGCAAACCCAGGCCTCCCCTTCCCTTGGCCTCTTCTGGCCAGCACTTGGTCAGCCAGGGGTGATGGCCAGGTTGTCCCCCAGACACCCCCAGCTCTGCTTGCCGGGCTAGTTCTCCATTTAGAAGTCTTGGGGATCTACCACATCGGAGCACAGTGCCTTGGAGGGGTGGGCCTCCACCAAGCTGTCCTGACAACTTCCCGGCCCAACCTCTCTAAATGATGGCCTCCTCTCTGGAACAAAGTATTACTCAGATCCAGCAGAGAATGTGTGTAAAGCACAGGAGGCCTTCCACAGCCGCTTTTACCGGCTGGGGTTATAAACATGTGCTGTGAAAAGGAATCCCTTTTCTTTCCTCCTTGAAGCACAAAAATCACAACCATTCAGAAGGCGAAGGGAGCTGCAGGCACACCAGCCCCTGGTTCTCTCCAGCAGGGAAGGATGATTGAAGGTGTTCACCCAGGGCAGGGGCACAGTGCGATCTAGCAGTGAAAGCCAGAGTCACCGGCCCCCAGCCATCTATTCCCAGAAGCCTCCGGCTGTCCCCTTGGTTTTCCACTGTGGCCTCAAAGAAGCCTTCAGACCCTAAAACAAATCTCTGGAGAAACAGTTGCCAGGGTCCTCCAGAAGAAAGACGTGCTGCAGGGCATGCTGCCAGAGCCCAGAGAGGATTCGGCTAGAGGCACATTACAGTTCACAGGAGCAACAAGTGCCCTGTGCCCTGGGCCTCACCCCTCCTTCTCTCGTCTGAAAGTGGAGTCCAGTGTGTGCCAGTCTCAAGACGTCTCAATCCCCTGGCCAAACCTCCTTACTTGGCTTAAATTCCCAGATCTGAGGCACAGGGCTTGCTAGAGCCGGTGTCTGCCTAAGCAAGTGCGGGCAGTGAACAGCCGGAAGGTCCTGATTCAGCGCCCATGATGTCACTCCCTTCACAGTCAGGGCACTGTCATTCACACATCAACCCGGGGTCCGAGGGAAGAGCCAGGCGGGATGTCTTCTCCAAAAGCTGAGGGGCAAACGCGGCGCTGGTATAAAGGACGCCCGGGACAGGAATTCCACTCCGCTAGGGCATCTCCTTTTAAAGTAACCCAGGACGCAGTTGTGTAAGGACTCTTGGGGGCACTGGCAAGGAGACCCGAGGATCGGGTTTCTGAGAATACACCACGTCCTGTACGCGGATCGCAGAGAGCTTACCGGAGGCAGAGAAGTCACCGGGAGAGCGCGCCGGGCCGAAGCGGCAGGACGCAGCAAGGGGGCGCGCGAGCTAGCGCCCGCGGGGGGACAGCTTGGGGAGCCCGGGGCCGCACCTTGTGCCGCGGGGACCCCAGCTAGCCCCGAACATGGGGAGCCATCACTGCCCCCTGCCTCCCTCCGCCGCCCAGCGTCTACCGCAGCAACCTCGGTTCCTCCACCCGCCAGCTGCCCCAGCCCTCCGGAAGCGCCCGAAGCCCTTACCCAGCGCGGGGCAGCCCTTCAAGACCAGCGCCGTCCCGGACGCGGCGAGGAGGGCGGTCAGCAGCGCGCAGCGGACGGCCAGCATGCTTCCTCCTCGCCTAATGCCCCATGTTCCCAGAGAGACAGGAGGGC
Source organism: Bos javanicus (assembly GCF_032452875.1). Taxonomy (NCBI): domain Eukaryota; kingdom Metazoa; phylum Chordata; class Mammalia; order Artiodactyla; family Bovidae; genus Bos; species Bos javanicus. Next base: position 16,331,600 of record NC_083870.1, read on the forward strand.
GGGCGGGCGGGCGGGCCGGGAGCCGACGGCTGGGGCGGGGCGGCGGGCGGGCTCACGCCCGGAGGGCAGCCCCCATCCCCGGGGGGCCCGCGCTCCGCACGCACGGCGAGTCCCCGAGCCCTGCGCCGCTCTCGGCTCGGGTCCCTCTGGCCGTGCTCAGTGTCAGTGCGACTTCCCACTTGCACATGACTCAGAACCGCGGACGGTCCCGGCAAGGCAGGAAAACATTTGAGGAACTCGCCCTGGAGCTGTCTCTCGGCTGTCCCAGGGTGCTGTTACGAAAGTCGAGGAGGATGGCGCAACAGCCCCGCGCACCGGCCGAGCGGAGGGGGTGGCTTCCTGCCGCAGCGCCGCACCTGAACCTCCAGGGCAGGAGCTCCGAACCCCGCGGGGGCGAGCTCGGCCGGGGACCCTCCCCCTACTTCTGTTGATCAGAGCAGGGGAATTAGACACCACTGGCTCGGTTTTGATTTTTGGTTTCGGACCAGGATTACTCTGTGAAAGGAGCACCTGGAGAGCCCTGGAGGAGGCGATGTGCCTCTTACAGTTACAGTAAAGCAGTGCTTGGCAGCCCTTTCTGTCCCTCTGAACCACCTGGGAGCCCTTAAAACCATCCGTGTCTGATTCCCACACCCAGAGATTCTGATTTAATACATCTGGGCTGAGGCATCAGGAGACTCACTGCAGTAAAGGTACATTCTTTCCCCGTGCCTGTCTGTCCCCCGCAGTACCGGCAAGGAAAAGGTTTGGGCTTGGAAGGGGATTGAGACCTGGGTTCCCGTCCAGACCTCCACCTACTGTGTCTGTGACTACAATTCCCTTGAGTTTCTGTTTCCTCATCTGTCAGATATAAGGGTCTGTTTTGTCGGTATATAACTAATTGTCGGTATAGTTATGAAGACACTGTGGCTGTGAAGATCTATACACCTGACACAGGGTCCAGGCCAGAGGTGTCAAAACGTGCGTGTCCGCCCTCCCAGTTTGACAGACAGAAACTGGTACTCGGCTTTTCAGAAGCAACCACAAACACCTCTTGAAAGAGCCCACCAAGGTTCCCCAAGGAGCCTGAAGCTGACAGGGTGGCCTCACAGCCGAGTTTGGAGGGAATGAAAAGTGCTGAAATAAGGTCTAGGCTGAAGAGTCTCTGGCTGGGCAACTGCTAATTAGAATGTGCTTTTCCATTAGGCCTTTAGGCAGATCCGAACCAGGATCCAGGTTCCTGGGATAACATAATGGGTGCAGCCTGATGGAAGCCCCCATGGATGGGACTGAAGAAACACAGCTTCTGAAATGCAGCCCTCAGACCCAGGGGCCTCTGTGTTTCTCTTTGGGAACCGCCCATCAGCTGTGCCTGGAAGGACCAGAGGCTTGCCCTGACCCAGCGCTGACCTGATAGAAGCTAGTTGGGAGGACTTGCTTTGGCCACACCCACAGAAGGGAAAAAGGCATGTTGAAAGCTAAATTTTTTTACCACAAGCTCTCTCTCCTGATATTTACTTATTAAAAAAAAAAAAAATACTTCTCTTTTAAAATTTATTTGATTGTGTCAAGTCTTGGTTGCAGCATGGGGATCCAGTTCCCTGACCAGGGATGAACCCAGGCCCCCTGCATTGAGAATGCAGAGTCTTAGCCACTGGACCACCAGGCAAGTCCCTCTCCTGATATTTAAAATAAGGTTGCAAGGAGCAGTTCCCACTATGGTTGCCCCCTTCCCTCCTCTTTGTGGCAGACCCGAAAAAAAATCAAAGGGGACTGAAACCAGAAGGTTTCAGAAAGCCCTCTGTGTTAAAGCCCAAGAATGGGTGTGTCAGACCCCACCTAGATTCTGCATCAAAGTGGGCCGCCCTGTCTAATTCACCAGCTGGAGCCTGTGTTCTGGAGTCAGATCAAGTCCCCATCTCAGTTCTGCCATTTGCTCACTGTGTGACTAAGGGCAGGCTACTTAACCTCTCAGAGCCTCTGTTTCCTGATTTGTATGATGAGAGCAACAATAAAATAAAGATCGGGCCTATCTTTATCTTCTCAGCCTCATTTTCTGCATCTCCAAGCTTGAATATAGTTCTGTCTCTACAGTGTTATGTATGCTTTCTCACCTCCACACCTTTGTTCAATCTATACTTTCTGCCAGAAATTCTCCTGGAGAACTGAAATATCGCCTGCCATATCAGTAAACAAAGGATGTTACAGCCATCAAGAATCACCCTGCCAACCGAATGATGAACGCTAAGGGAACTCAGGTTGGAGACAAATGGGTTGCCCACTGCCAAGTCCATACAACAGTCAGCTAGATGCAGCCACCCCACAACTGGTACTCCCGGAGGAGACTCAGGATGAGAAAGCACAGGATACTGGCCCCAGGTAGCTGAGGCATATAGCAAAGCAATGATTGCAGTGAGGCCAGGCTCTTACGTCGTCCCTTAACTTGAGGTATCTAGTTTCTTTTAACAGTAATCTTTGGATGTTCTGACGACGCAGTCTTTTGTTACAAAAACACCTGTATATCCTGCTTTCCCTCTTGCTTCTTTGGAGCAATCTCTCAGATTTATGTGAGATGCTGTCTTGAAGTCCTGAGAATGTCCACCGAATAAAATACAACTCTCGACTTTTAGGTTGTGCTTTTTTTTTTCGGTCAACACCCTCCTTTGTCCTACACCCTACTCACCCTTCAGATGTAACTACTGAGCCCGCCTTCAACTACTGCACCCTGCATGCCCAGAGTCTTTGTTCCCCCACAAGAGAAGCCACCACACGGCAGTAAAGTGTAGCCCCTACTTGCCCCCAGTACAACAACAAAGACCCAGCACAGCCCCCCCAAAAAATTAAATTTAAAAATAAATAGACTTAGCTGGGATGTCTTCTCCAGGAAGGTGGCTTCTTCCCTGGAATCCTATCATCCACGAGGTCAGATTAGGTGGTTTGTCTCTGTGAAAGTGAAGTCGCTCAGTCATGTCCAGCTCTTTGCGACCTCATGGACTGTAGCCTACCAGGCTCCTCTCTCCATGGGATTCTCCAGGCAAGAATACTGGAGTGGGTTGCCATTTCCTTCTCCAGGGGATCTTCCCACCCCAGGGATCGAACCCAAGTCTCCCACATTGCAGGCAGACGCTTTAACCTCTGAGCCACCAGGGAAGCCCGGTTTGTCTTTGTGCTGTCTCAGAACTCCGTGCTGGGCTTCCCTGGTGGCTCAGCGGTAAAGAATCCACCTGCCAATGCCGGAGACTATCATTGATCAGGAAGATCCCACATGCTGCAAAGCAACAAAGCCAATGTACCGCAACAATCGAGCCTGTGCTCTAGAGCCTGAGAACTGCAACTACTGAGCCCCTGTGCCACAGCTACTGAAGCCCGTGTGCCCTAGAGCCCGTGCTCCTCAACCAAAAAAGCCACCCCAATGAGAAGCCCACACACTAAAACTAGAGAAAAGCTCACACAGCAATGAAGGCCCAGCACAGCCATAAATAAATGAAATCAATCAAAAAAACGACAACAACAACAAAATAACTCCACCACACCATCTTTCCTGCCACACCTAAAACTCATCTCTATCCACACTGCTGAGCAGGGCATGGGATATGGAGGCCCTTTGTTAGGGAGATATGGCCTCCCCTGAAACACAGTTGAGCAAGCTCTCTGACCTCCATCAAGTCCCACCTGAACTCACTGTGGTGTTGGAGAAGACTCTTGAGAGTCCCTTGGACTGCAAGGAGATCCAACCAGTCCATCCTAAAGGAAATCAGTCCTGAATATTCATTGGAAGGACTGATGCTGAAGCTGAAACTCGAATACTTTGGCCCCCTGATGCGAAGAACTGACTCACTGGAAAAGACCCTGATGCTGGGAAAGATTGAGGGCAGGAGGAGAAGGGGATGACAGAGGATGAGATGGTTGGATGGCATCACCGACTCAATGGACATGGGTTTGGGTGGACTCCAGGAGCTGGTGATGGACAGGTAGGCCTGGCGTGCTGTGGTTCATGGGGTGGCAAAGAGTCAGACATGACTGAGTGACTGAACTGAACTGAACTCTCTGCACTAAAAATAGGTTCAAAAACCATGGGCCAACGTTCCAGGCTTTATGATGAAAAATACTGATAAGAAAGAGAAGGGAACATACATGCTTGGTTCAGCCTGACTTGCCTTCTCCCAGGCCTGATTCCTGATAACCAGCACCCATGGGAGTCACCTGGTCTCAGGCCCAGCCCAGCTTCTTGCCCCCAGGAAAAGGCGAAGAACTTTGGCCTGCAAGGGACACAGACTTGGCAAGAGCTCCAAGGTGAGTTGCGGAGTGGGGATGGGGATAGCAAGTCATTGGAAATCAGAAGTGAGGACCAGACAGGGCTGACAGCTGTGGGGCCCGGGGTTGTTAGACACACTTTAGGCATCTTGCAGTAGAAGCACAGCAAGGACTTTAACCAGGGCTCCTCTCTTAGGGAACCTCGCTGCTTACAAAGTTCTTTCACAACTTGATCTCATTTGAATTTCTTAACCCTGAGAACTAGGTGATATACATCATCCCCCAAATTCAGAAGAGTACCCTGAGGCTCAGAGAAGTGAGGGGACTTGTTCAGGACTGCGCGGCTGGTACCTGGCAGCTCTGAAGTCTGGCTTTTGACCCAGAACTCTCCCTGAAGGGAGGGCGCAGTGGGCACAGGGCCAAGGGCGCTGCAGGACACCCATGGACCCCATCACAGTAGGCACTCGAGGGTAGGTAGATTAGGACGGAAGAGTAGGCGGACAGTCCCTGGCGTTTGGTACGCCCCCCTTCCTTGGGCCTCCCAGACCCTCTCCCCCTACCCAGCGTGAGTCCCTGCAGTTACCCTGGTTCCCCTAGAGAGGGAAGCTCTGGACTGGCACCATTTTTTGTATGCCCTGGTGGCTCAGATGGTAAAGAATCTGCCTCCAGGGCAGGAGACCCAGTTTTCATCCCTGGATTGGGATGATCCTCTAGAGGAGGAAATGGCAACCCACTCCAGTGTTCTCGCATGGAGAATTCCATAGACAGAGGAGCCTGGCAGGCTACAGTCCGTGGAGTTTCAAAGAGATGGATATAGCTGAGCGACTAACATTAGGATTCCATAGTTAATTTACAATGTTAGAAAGCATCACTATGAACAAAGCTAGTGGAGGTGATGGAATTCCAGTTGAGCTATTTCAAATCCTGAAAGATGATGCTGTGAAAGTGCTGCACTCAATATGCCAGCAAATTTGGAAAACTCAGCAGTGGCCACAGGACTGGCAAAGGGCAGTTTTCATTCCAATCCCCAAGAAAGGCAATGCCAAAGAATGCTCAAACTACTGCACAATTGCACTCATCTCACACGCTAGTAAAGTAATGCTTAAAATTCTCCAAGCCAGGCTTCAGCAATATGTGAACCGTGAACTTCCTGATGTTCAAGCTGGTTTTAGAAAAGGCAGAGGAACCAGAGATCAAATTGCCAACATCCGCTGGATAATAGAAAAAGCAAGAGAGTTCCAGAAAAACATCTATTTCTGCTTTATTGACTATGCCAAAGCCTTTGACTGTGTGGATCACAATAAACTGTGGAAAATTCTTCAAGAGATGGGAATACCAGACCGACTGATCTGCCTCTTGAGAAATTTGTATGCAGGTCAGGAAGCAACAGTTAGAACTGGACATGGAACAACAGACTGGTTCCAAATAAGAAAAGGAGTTCGTCAAGGCTGTATATTGTCACCCTGCTTATTTAACTTATATGCAGAGTACATCATGAGAAATGCTGGGCTGGAAGAAGCACAAGCTGGAATCAAGATTGCCGGGAGAAATATCAATAACCTCAGATATGCAGATGACACCACCCTTATGGCAAAAAGTGAAGAGGAACTCAAAAGCCTCTTGATGAAAGTGAAAGTGGAGAGTGAAAAAGTTGGCTTAAAAGCTCAACATTCAGAAAACTAAGATCATGGCATCTGGTCCCATCACTTCATGGGAAATAGATGGGGAAACAGTGGAAACAGTGTCAGACTTTATTTTTCTGGGCTCCAAAATCACTACAGATGGTGACTGCAGCCATGAAATTAAAAGACGCTTACTCCTTGGAAGGAAAGTTATGACCAACCTAGATAGCATATTGAAAAGCAGAGACATTACTTTGCCAACAAAGGTCTGTCTAGTCAAGGCTATGGTTTTTCCTGTGGTCATGTATGGATGTGAGAGTTGGACTGTGAAGAAGGCTGAGCGCCGAAGAATTGATGCTTTTGAACTGTGGTGTTGAAGACTCTTGAGAGTCCCTTGGACTGCAAGGAGATCCAACCAGTCCATTCTGAAGGAGATCAGCCCTGGGATTTCTTTGGAAGGAATAATGCTAAAGCTGAAACTCCAGTACTTTGGCCACCTCATGCGAAGAATTGACTCATTGGAAAAGACTCTGATGCTGGGAGGGATTGGGGGCAGGAGGAGAAGGGGACGACAGAGGATGAGATGGCTGGACGGCATCACTGACTCGATGGACGTGAGTCTCAGTGAACTCCGGGAGTTGGTGATGGACAGGGAGGCCTGGTGTGCTGCGATTCATGGGGTCGCAAAGAGTTGGACACGACTGAGCGACTGATCTGATCTGGGTTAGTTTCAGGTGTACAGCAAAGTGATTCAGTTACATACGTATATATTTTTTTTTTTTTCAGATTCTATCTCCTTATACAAAATATTGAGTGTAGTCCTGTGCTATACAGTAGGTCCTTTTTATCAGACTTTTATCTTTTAAAAGACTTCTTTTCCTGTGGGTTTTATCAGACTGTTTCTCAAGAAGCAAGTCCTCTCTCACCTTTGACTGAAGAGATTAGGCCTCTTGTACTTTGCCACAAACAGACTGTGTCTGTTGGAGGCCCCATAGGATAAATACACAGATTGTTTCGAATCCAAAAGGTACTTATTCATCATCTGTTCCTCCTCCCGCATATGTCCTGAGGTAAAATGGTTTGCCAAAGTGACGCAGGCAGTGATCCCTGGTCAGGACCCCAGATATCTCAAGCCTTGAAACACTATTTTTTTTTTAATTAATTTATTTTTTATTGAAGGATAATTGCTTTACAGAATTTTTTTTCTGTCAAACCTCAACATGAATCAGCCATAGGTATACACATATTAAGAAGTGTTTTTTCTTTTTTGGTGTCTTTTTAAAATTCTCACCCTGCCCCCATCCCATCAGGCTTGGGCTGATGTGTTAGGGTATTCTCAACCGAGAGAGTTAAAAATAATATCCTCTGTTCTCTATTCACCTTTAGGGGCAATGATGATCCTAAGAAGGGCAAGGGTGGAGATGGGGGTTGGGCTGACCTGCAGACCCCTTCCCTGGCCTCTGGCCCTGACTTAACCAATAATTCCCAGAAAGTGCTCATTATTCCCTGAAACTTTCCACTCCCTTTCTTCTCAGCGGGGAGGTGGACAGCAGGTGGCCAGCTGAGGTTTACTAACATGGGGACGTCTCCCCATGTTAACAGAACATGGTCTTAGAGCAGCAGCAACCCCCACTCCAGGATCAAGCCCCAGCCAGGGCCCAGTACCCTCTTCCTGCCTGGGTAGTCTTCTCTACTTTCAGAGCAGAGGAATGCGAATCTCCAGCTCCGACAAAACAGTCCAGCTCTCTCTAGTCACCACCGCCATTTTTCATCACATCACCAGCTGAGTTTATCTTTAGAAAAGGAATTTTGGTTATTACTTTTGACTATGCCACACAGCTTGTGGGGTCTTAGTTCTCCGACAAGGGATTGAACCCAGGCCCTCAGCAGAGAATGTGCAGAGTCCTAACCATTGGACCTCCAGGGAATTCCCAGAAATTTTTTTTTTTTTTTGACAGTGCTGGGTCTTCATTGCTGCCAGGGCTTTTCTCTAGTTGCAGTGAGCGGGGACTATTCTCCAGTTAGAGTGTGCAGGCTTCTCACTGTAGTGGCCTCTCCTGTTGCAGAACACAGGCTCTAGGGCACGTGGGCCTCAGTAGCTGTGGCTCCCAGGCCCCAGAGCAGGCTCGATAGCTGTGGTCGGCATGTGGGATCTTCCCAGATCAGGGACGAACCTATGTCTCCTGCACTGGCAGATGGATTCTTTACTACTGAGCCCCCAGGGAAGCCCCCAGGGATTTTTTTTTTAAGTATAGTAGATTTATAGTATTATATTACAGTAAGCCCCCTATATACAAACCTTCAAGTTTTGAACTTTCAAAGATTCAAACGTGCGTTCCCATGTCCAGTCACGTAAGTTAGTTCTTGTGTCTTGCACACGTTATCACGAAAGTGCACCGTCTCCAAGTGGCTGTGATTTAGTGTACTTTACTGTGCAATACTCTATAGAGTACTGCAGTATTTTTATTTCAAGCCCAGGGGCTCCAGAAGCAAACGGGAGACAGAAATGAACGCGGCGAGGACCCAGAACCTGTGCCATCACTATCACACGTGAGTGAAGTTGCAGCTTGCCCTCTGTCTCCCATTGTTGACGACCCTTCAGCTCCACCATCTCCCACCTCCTCTCTCTCCTCCAGGCAGTAACTCCTTTTGCCTGTTCACCCGCTGTATGCTAGCTGTAGTACTGTATGTACGACTGTACTTTTCAAGGTACTATACTGTAGGATTAAAAATATCTCATTTTTCGGGTTTGTTTTTTAATGTATTACTTGTGTGAAAGGCTTCCCTGGTGGCTCAGACGGTAAAGAATCTGCTTCAATGCAGGGGACCCAAGTTCGATCCGTGGGTCGGAAAATCCCCTGGAGAAGGGAATGGCAACCCACTCCAGTATGCTTGCCTGGAGAATCCCATGGTCAGAGGAGCCTGGTGGGCTACAGTCCGTAGGTTGCAAAGAGTTGGACACAATTGAGTGACTAACACACATGTGCGTGAAAAGTATTAGAAATCTATTACAGTGTGTACTATACAGTTTATTGTGTTAGTTGGGGACCTAGGCTAACTTTCTTGGACCTATGAAAGTGCCCTCAGAACAGAATTCATTAGTATGTAGGAGATTTACTATAGTTTCAGATGTACAGCACAATGATTCAGTACTTTTATATATTATACTCCATTTAAAGCCATTATAAAATATTGGCTATATTCCCTGAGTTGTGCAATATATCCTTGTAGCTTATTTATTTAATACACAGTACTTTGTACCTCTTTGCCCACTGCCTGTCTTTCCCCTCCACCACCCCTCTGTCCACGGGTAACCACTAGTTTGTTCTCTATATCTGTGACTCTGTTTCTGCTTTATTACATTCACTTGTTTATTTTTTAGATTCCACCGTAAGTGATAGTATACAGTATCTGTCTTTGTCTGACTTATTTCGCTTAGCATAATACCCTCTAGGTCCATCCATGCTGTTGCAAATGCAAAATTTCATTCATTTTTATGGCTGAGTATATTCTACTGTATCCACTTTGTGTGTGTCTATGTGAGTGTATATCTCACATCTTTGAGAAGGGATTCTTTTAGCAGCGTTCTCAGAAAGGAGTTATAAAATCTCCCTTTTTTGGTAATATTTATGGAATGTTATAATTTTGTAACTGCTAAAAAGCACGTGTTCATGCTCAGTCGCTAAGTCATGCCTGACTCTTTGCGACCCCATGGACTGTAGCCCACCAGGCTCTTCTGTTCATGGAATTTCCCAGACAAGAGTACTGGCGTGGGTTGCCATCTCCTTCTCCAGGGGATCTTTCCAACCCAGGGATCAAACCCACATCTCCTGCATTGGCTGGCAGATTCTTTACCGCTGAGCCACCAGGGAAGCCACTAAAAAGCACCACAATTAAAATCAAATATGATTTAGCAATGCCATTTCCGGGCATACATACAAAAGAATTGAAAGCGGGGACTCAGATATTTACATGCCTGTGTTCACGGCAGCATTATTCGTAATAGCCAAAAGGTGGGGACAACTCACCCCCATCTACATGTGGATGGACAAACAAAATGTAGTATCTCTATAAATGAAATATTCAGTCTTAAGAAGAGCGATTCTGACACATGCTACTATATGAACGAACCTTGAGGACACTGTGTCCAGTAAAATAAACCAGATGCAAAAGGACGAAAGCTGTATGACTCCACTTACATGAGGAACCCAGAGTACTCAAACTCATAGAGACAGAAAGCAGAACGGCAGTTGCCAGGGGCTTAAGAGAAACCGAAATGGACGTTATTGTTGACTACGTATGGAGCTTCAGTTTTTCAAGATGAGGAGTTGTGGAGAGGGGTGGTAGTGATGGTTGCATATAATGTGAATGTACTTAATGCCACCGAACTGCAGACTTAATTATGGTTAAAATGGTAAATTTTATATCGTGTAAATTTTACTGTATTTTTTAAAAAGCATCGCAATGATAAAATTAAACAAACTAGGGGCTGGAAAATTCAGATATATTAAATAGATGCATTATTGCATACATGAGAAAGGGAGATGACCCATGTTATTAAAGGATTTAGCTTGAAACTCTTTTAGAGTGTGGATTTTTTAAAATGCAATATAACACTCAGGAAACTCAAACTGAGCCTCTGTGACAACGTAGAGGGGTAGGACAGGGTGGAAGAGAGGCTCGGGAGAGAGGGGACATGTGTATCCCTATGACTGATCCATGTTGATGTACGGCAGAAACCAATACCATATTGTAATTGTCCTTCAACTAAAGATAAGAAAAAAATTCTCTGGTAAAGAAAAAATGCAATATACAATATAATTCTATGTACATAGACTCTGGAACAGACTGCCTAGGTTCAACTTCCAGTTCTGTCACTTATTAGCTATGAGTCCTTAGATATATTACTTAACATGACTGTGTTTCAATGTCTCCATCTGTAAAATAGAAATAAAGACCCTCATAGGAATTTTTCTTTATTTTTTAAATTTTTTTATTTTTGCCTGCACTGGGTCTTCGTTGCTGCATGCGGGCTGTCTCTGGTCTGCAGAGAGCAGAGGCTACTCTTGCTTTCACTGCGTGGGCTTCTCCCTGTGGTGGCTTCTCTCGTGAAGCACAGGCTCAGGTGCTCCGGCTTCAGTACTTGCGGCCATGGGCTTAGCTGCTCCCTGGCACGTGGGATCTTCCCCTACCTGGGACTGAACACACGTGCCCTGCATTGGCAGGCAGATTCTCGACCACTGGACCACCCGGGAAGTCCACCCTCATAGGATTTTTATGAGAGTTGTTAATAACACATGTAAAATGTTTATAACAATGCCCCACACAAGGTAGGTCCTGTATGAGTGTTTGTTTAAAAAACGTAAATTTTCTTCAAGCACATTTTCTTCTAGACAAAAAGTAAATTTTCCCCACATGTTTTTCTAGACTGAAAAGTCCATCTGAATGTATTTTTTAAATTATATCTCATTGCATGACCCATAAAATGAACAGGTTGCCATAGAATTTGGTTATTAGACATTCTCTGAGTGAACTCCAGGAGTTGGTGATGGACAGGGAGGCCTGGCGTGCTGTGATTCGTGGGGTCGCAAAGAGTAGGACACGACTGAGCGACTGAACTGAACTGAACTGAGGCCCCTTCTAGCTTCATGGGTTAAGCAGTGTTCCGAATTAGAGAACAATTAACCCGCAGACTTCACAGTCCCAGCTGGGCTTGCTTCTGCCATCAGCAGGAGTCTCTCAGGCCTGGGGCCTGTGTTTGCCGCTTCACCTTTCCTGGAAGACAGTTAAACTTGGATTTCACAGGTACCTGTGAGCTGTTTGTTCTTGTACTTCCCAGCAGAGGCTGTGTTACACTCTGGATTTTCACAGAATAAGGGTTGAGTAATAATTACCCTTCACGTCGCTGATCGTTTTCTCCGTTTGTGACAATTAGCTAGCTCTTTAGCAATCATTCCTCTGTGCGTAGCAGTACACATACGTGTAGACATACGTGTAAGCAGATTCTTGAGCCAAATTGCTCGAATTCAACTCCAGTTCTGCCACGGACTAGCTGAGGACCTTGGACAATTTCTAAACCCCATTTCTCCAACCTCATTTTTCCTTATCTGTAAAATGGGAATAGGAAGACTTTCTACTGCACAAGGTTATTGTGAGGATTCACTGAGAAAACTTTCTGAGGTTACTTATCTCAGTCCTGATACCCAGTAAGTGCTCAGGGGCTGTTAGTCTGATAATGATAACAAGCAGCATGTGTGACACCTAGCCCATCCCATGGAGATGAGTGTTACTTAGGAAAGAAGGATGTCATATCTGCTTTCTTTTTTTACTAACTGAAACTTTCCTCCAAGGAAAAAAACATTATTTATACTGGCCATTTTCATGAGTCTCTTTGCTACAGATATTATACACTTTTCTGGATCATCCTGAATATAATTTCATTAAATTTCAAGCAACATAGCCACTCTCTTAGGTGGCACAGTGGTAAAGAATCCGCCTGCCAATGCAGGAGACGCAAGAGAATTAGGTTTGATCCCTGAGTTGGGAAGATCCCCTGGAGGAGGAAATGGCAACCCACTCCAGTATTCTTGCCTGGAGAATTCCATAGACAGGGGAGCCTGGCGGGCTACAGTTCATAGGGTTGCAGAGTTGAACGTGACTGAGCACACACATATTGATTACATATAAAGCTGAAAAGAATCATACAATTGATATCCATGTACTGCCATCCGGATTAAGAAATGCAAAACCATATTGTAGGGTTGCTATGTTCGACCTTCGAGCTGCCTTGGACAAACTTACCATTCCTTCCTTCTAAATTCACTCTTTTGGCTTCCACGCTGTCACACTTTCCTCCCACCTTCCTGGTCACTCCTTCTCAGTCTCTTTCGTAAGTTCTTCCTCCTCAAAAGGATATTTCAATGTTGAAATTGCTCCCTCGGCCACATTTCTCTCCCAAACATTCTCTCCCTGTCAGCACGTACAACTGCTTACCTGACATCTCACCTTTGAGGTCTCATGTGCAGCTCAAATTCAATGTGTTCAAAACAGAACCATCCTCTTCCTCTCACTATCTCCCTCCTATGTTCCCTACCTTGGGGACTTTTCCCACACATCGCAACTCCTCCTTCTCTTCTCTGTCATCCAGTTCCTGACACCACTGCAGTCCGGATGCCAAATCCATCTGCCTCTCTACATTCATCACACTAGCCTACATCTGTCACATCTCTCTTTTTTGCTTGGAACACTTATTGCCTTCTCATAGGCACCGTGTCTAATTAGTCATCACTGTATCCTCAGTGCATAAAACAAGTTCCTGGTACAGAGTAGACACTCAATAAATATTTATTACATGAATAAACGAATGTTCATGACCTTATTTGAGGAGTCTTTATTTTAATCAAAGTGGAAGAGGGAATGAAGGCCATATATGAAGAACCCACAGCTAATATCATATTCAATGTTGAAAGAATGAAAGGTTTTCCCTAAAATCAAGAACAAAATGAAGGTGCTCACTTTTGCCACTTCTATTCAGCTTAGTACTATATTAAGTGCGAGTCAGAGCAATTAGACATGGAAATGAAATTAAAGACGTCCAAATTGGAAAGGAGTAAGTAAATTTACCTCTGCTCACAGACTATATGTCCTTATTTGTTAAGAAAATTCTAAAGATTTCTCTCTGTCACACACACACACACTTATTAGAGCTAATAAATATATTCAGCAAAGTTGCAAGATTCAAACTTCACACACACAAATCAGCTGCATTTCTATATACCAGCAATGAACAGTCAGAAAAGGAAATTTTTAGAAAAACAAGTTTATTTGCGATAGCAAGAACAAAAGTAAAATATTTTACTGACAAGGCAAAAGGCTTGTATACTGAAAACTACAAAGCATCGCTGAAAGAAATTGAGACCTAAATAAATGGAAACACAGCCTGTGTTCATGGATTTGAAGATTTAATACTGTTCAGATGACAATATTAGACAAAGTGATCTACAGTTTTGATGCAATTTTTATCAAAATTCCAATGTCACTTTTTGAAGCAATAGGAAAGCCCATCCTAAAATATATATGAAATCTCAAATGAGCTGAATACTCAAAACAGTCTTGAAAAAAACAAAATAACATTGAAAAACTTACACTTTTTTATTTCAAAACTTACTACAAAGCTACAGCAATCAAAACAGCATGGTACTGGCAGAAGGTGAGACATACAGATCAATGAGGTAGACTAGAGAGCCCCCAAATAAAGCTTTACCTCCATGGTCAACTTATTTTCTCCAGTTGTTATTGAAGAATATGTAATTGATATGGCCAACTGATTTTCTGACAAGGGTGCCAAGACCATTCAACAGGGAAAGGACTGTCTTTTCAACACGTGGTGCTGGGAATACTGGATATCCACATGTAAAAGAAAGAAGTCAAGGGAATTCCACAGTGGTCCAGTGGTTAGGACTCAGCACATTCACTGCCATGGCCCAGATTCAATCCCTAGTCAGGGAAGATCCCTTAAGCCTCACAGTGAGAAAAAAAAAAAATGGCTCTTACCTAACATCATATACAAAATTAATTCAATATGAAGAAAATGTACAAAAAGGACTTCCCTGGTGGTTCAATAGTTAAGACTCCACACTCCCAGTGCAGGGATCACAGATTCAATCCCTAGTCAGGGAAGATACCGCATGCTGTGGGGAAGCTAAGCCCACGTGCTGCAACTACCAAAGCCTGTGCACCCTAGAGCCCATGCTCTGAAATGAACCCAACGCCACAACTAGAGAAAGCAACGAAGACCCAGCCAAAAATAAATAAATAAAGAAGAAGAAGTCAGGAGGAATTCCCTGGTGGTCCAGTGGCTAGGACTCGGCACTTTCACTGCTATGGCCTGGGTTCCGTCCCTCGTGTGGGAACTAAGATCCTGCAAGCCTCTAGGTGTGGACAAAAAGAAAAGAAGAAGAAGAAAGAAGGACTCTTACCTAACACTATATACAAAAAATTAACTCAAAATTAAGAAAACATACAGAAAGGACTTCCCTGGAGGTCCAGTGGTTAAGAGTCTGAACTCTCAGTGCAGAAGTCATGGGTTCAATCCCTGGTCAGGGTACTAAGACCCCACATGCCTCACAGTGTGGCCGGAAAAAATACGGAAATATCTTCATGATATTAGTTTTGGATATGACATTAAAAAAACAAGCAAACAAAAGGGAAAAATAGGAAAATTGGACTTCATCAAAATTAAAAACCTTTGTGTATCCGAGGGCACTATCAAAAGAATGGAAAGAGAGCCCACAGAATGGGAGAAAATATTTGCATATCATATATTTTATAAGGGGTTAATATTCAGAATAGATAAAGAAACTCTTACAACTCAACAACAAAAAGAAATAATCCAATTCAAAAATGGGCAAAGGGCTTATATATACATTTCTCCAACAAGCACAAGGAAAGACATTCAACACCATTGATCATAAGGGAAATGGAAAGCAAAAGCACAGTGAGATACGACCTCACACCCATTAAAACGGTTACTACCAAAAAAATAGAAAATAACAAGTACTGGTGAGGATGTGGAGAAACTCACGTTGCGCATTGCTAGTGGAAACAGAAAAGGATGCAGCCTTTGTGGAAACGTTTGACAGGTCCTGAAAAACTAAACAAAGAGTTACCATGTGATCTAGCAATTTCACTCTTATTATGTATCAAGAAGAACGGAAATCAGGAACTAGAACAGATATATATACACTCATGTTCATATATGAGTGTTTCCAATAGTCAAAAGCTGGAAGAAACCCAAATGTTCGTAACTGATAAATGGATAAACGAAATGTTACAACATAGATGAACTGGGCCACATTATGCTAAGTGAAAAAAGCCAGACACAAAAGGATAAACATTACAATTCCACTTCCATGAAGTACCTAAAATAGGCAAATTCATAGAGACAGAAAGTAGAATAGAGGTTACCAGGGTCTAGGGGGAGGGCAGAGTGAAGAGTTGCTGCTTAATGGATGAAGAGTTTCCGTTTGGGAGGATGAAAAAGTTCGAGAAATAGATAGTGGTAGTCAATATGCTTAATGCCACTGAATTGTGAACTTAAAAGATAGTTAAAATGGTCAATTTTATGTTTTGTATCTTTTTGCCTTTCCCTGCTGTTCATGGGGTTCTCAAGGCAAGAATACTGAAGTGGTTTGCTATCCCCTTCTCCCGGGGGAGCATGTTTTATCAGAACTCTCCACAATGACCCATCCGTCTTGGGTGGCCCTACACGGCATGAGTTTGACAAGGCTATGGTCCATGTGATCTGTTTGACTAGTTTTCTGTGATTGTAGTTTTCACTCTATCTGCTCTCTGATGGATAAGGATAAGAGGCTTATGGAAGCTTCCTGTTGGGAGAGATTGACTGGGGGGGAAACTGGACCTTGTGCTGATAGGTGGGGTCATGTTCAGTAAATCTTTAATCCAATTTTCTGTTGATGGGCGGGGCTGTGTTCCCTCCCTCCCAAAGAATTGATGCTTTTGAACTGTGGTGTTGGAGAAGACTCCTGTGAGTCCCTTGGACCGCAAGGAGATCAAACCGGTCCATCCTAAAAGAGATCAGTCCTGGATATTCATTGGAAGGACTGATGCTGAAGCTCCAATACTTCAGCCACCTGATGTAAAGAACTGACTCTAGGGAAAAGACCCTGATGCTGGGAAAGATTGAAGGCAGGAGATGAAGGGGATGACAGAGGATCTGATGATTGTTTGGCATCACCGACTCGATGGACATGAGTTTGAGCAAGCTCTGGGAGTTGGTGATGGACAGGGAGGCCTGGTGTGCTGTAGTCCATGGGGCAGCAAAGAGTCAGACACGACTGAGCAACTGAACTGAATTGATGTTATGTATATTGTACCACAACAATAAAATATGTGGGAGGGAAAAAGACCAATTTAAAATGACTATACTTCCAGGAGGAATATCATACTATCCATAAAATAGATGTCTACTTTTCATAAGTCAAAGTATGGTCAACAAAGCAAGAACCACTTCAGGTGTTTTTAAATTGAGGGAATGAAATATAAGGAATTACTTACAAAGGTGTTGCAAATGCTGGAAGAGCAAAGGGGGAAGTGAGACTTGGACAAAAGTACCACACCATCGGTCTTCCCTGGTGGCTCAGATGGTAAAGAATCTACCTGCAGTGCAGGAAACCCGGATTCGATCCCTGGGTCAGAAAGATCCCCTGGAGAAGGGAATGGCAACCCATTCCACTATTCTTGCTTGGAGAATTCCATGGACGGAGGAGCCTGGTGGGCTGCAGTCCATGGGGTTGCACAGAGTCAGACACAACTGAATCTCACACACACACACACACACACACACGCACGTGCGCGCACACACACACATCAGCTCTCTTGGAGCTCCAGCTTGTTCAGCTCACTGTGCAGATCTTAGGACCTATCAGTCTTCAAATCACATGAGCCAACTGCATATAATAAATCACTTTATTAAAAGAGATTCCTATGGGATATAAAGAGAGATAATACACACACACAGCAGATATAGGCATCTATCCATATGTAGATACCAATGTAAGTCACAGACCCTAACGGCTCCATTTCTCTGGCTAATACAGGCAGAAATGGACTTGAGAAAAAAGTGAACATCATTAAGGGTTTGGGAGTTCCTATTCAGTATGAGGGCATCAGTTTCATAGTGGAGTTGACATTGAGATGGACCTTAGAGATGAGAAATGGAGAAGTGAGGGAGAAGATAGAGAATATTTCAAGCAGAAGCAACAGTACAAGCATAAAGCATAAAGACAGGAAAATTGTGGCTGTGTCTGAAAAATACTACATACAAATGGCACTTTATAGTTCATTGCTTGCTGCCACACACCCTACTGAGTCACCACAGGAGCCAATTCAAAATCGGTACCCTGATAGACTTGGCAAAGGGCCCACACAGCTAGATCCAAGTTGGTAGCTCCCTTCCCCAAACTCACAGCCTCTGGAGTGGAATACAGTCTCCTCAGAACACTTCACAGTCTGGCACAGGATGCCTTTTCTCCCTCTTTCCTATATATATATACACACACTGTGTTTCAGCCAAAGAAGGCCTGAGGAACCAGGAACCAGAAAGTCACCTGTGCGTAGATGACTTGGCCAACTTGAGAAAGTCAATTTATCCCACAAAATCCTCAAAAAGCTCATCAGTTGTCAGTTCCAAAGACCTCTGAAACAAGTGTGTGTGTGTCTGTTTGTGTGTGTGTGAGAGAGAGAGAGAGAAATAGGGAAGGGGTGCGTGCTTAGTCACGTCCAACTCTTTGAGACCCCATAGACTATAGCCTGCCAAACTCCTCTGCCCATGGGATTTTCCCAGCAAGAATACTGGAGAGGGTTGCCTTTTCCTCCTCCAGGGCATCTTCTCAACTCAGGGATCGAACCCATGTCTCTAACACCTCCTGCGTTGGCAGGCAGATTCTTTACCACTGAGCCACCTGCGAAGACCAAGGGAGGGGTCGCTTGAAAGCTGTTCAAGAGGCAGCTCTCTCAATCTCCCCCTTCTACCTTCTATTATGGGGTGACTGCTCTTCTTTCACTCCACAAAAACCTGCAGGTTTATTCTCTAAATAGGTTAAAGCAGGGCCTCTGAACTGGAGGACACCAGGCACGTTTGAGAGCACAGGCGTGGTTTCTAGGACTGACGGTGTGTGTGCTGAATGCTGCACACCGAGGTCTGCCGCTCTCCTTTCACCAACCAGATCACTAAGGGCCAGGCCAGTACTCCCCCTGGAAGCGGATTGCTAGATTCTTCTCCGGGAAATCTGATGAGCCTGAGAAGAAAAGCCAGAGATTCAAATATTTGGGAATTTTCCCAGTAAACAGCCCACTCAGCTACCCGCCACACAGAGCTTCCTTCCAGTCAGCATTTTGGTTCCTGTGTCAAATATTTCCCATCAGTTCCTCCACACCCCTCCGCTGCCCTGCCCTCTGCTTGGGGAAGCTCCCAGGTGTGGATGACGAGCAGCCTCCCATACCCTCCAGCTTCTGGTTCACTGGGTCAAGGTGGAAGCCAGGAAGAAAACAGGAGGGGCAGAGGGGGGTGAGGTCGCCTCAGGCTCCCCGTGTCTCTCCACCAGACCCAGCTGCTCTATTCTGCCTCCGTAAACAGGCATTGTGGAAATAAACCCTCCTGTAATTATCCTAATTTGTGCGTACCTGTGTTTACTGTTGGGACCTGACCAGTCAAGGATTACCAGACAACTGGATGAAAAGCCTTCAACACACAAGATACAAGCAAACAACAGAAGAGAAAAACAAAAGAAAAGCCATTGTAGAAACAGTCTATGCAAGAAAGAGACTTTTAAAAAGAAAAGTTTCACTAATATTCTCAGAGAGACACTAAAGATGTTGCATTCGGAAAACAAAAATGAAATATTATTTAAAAAGAGAAGGAACATTCAAGGATGAAGAAAGAGGTCTTTGAAAATTAAAAACACGAGAGAAGAAATTAAAAACTTGGTAGAATAGTTGAAAGACAAAGAAATGTTTCAGAAATTAGAGCCAACAAACCCCCAAGGAGCAGAGTATTAAAGATGAGAAAATGAAACCGCCCAAGAAGTTCATTATTTGAATAGTAAGAGAGAAGAAGAGAAAATAGAGAGAGAGAAAAAAAAAAAACAACAGTTTAAATAATTCAAGATTTCTCAGAACTAAAAGACATGAGTTTCTAGACTGAAAGAGCCAGGTGAGTGCCTAAAACAAGGAATGAAACTAGACCCACCCAGAGGAAGCCCTGAAGACAAAGACAGACAGACTTTCAGCAAGAGAAAAAATAATCACCATGAAGAATCCATGTGCCAGTTACCAATGTGGTGCTCCTTGGCTCCAAATCCACTTTGTAAGACCTACTCAGTAGTGATGGCTGGGATTCTTTTAAGCATCTCTTCTTGACAGCAAGCACACTGGAGGGACATTGGAAGAGGAAAGCACTTTTCTTGCTGGTTTCAGCAGCTGCACCATTGTTCAGAGGTAGGCGGAAGGACATCCTGAGATGCTCTGCCCCAGCCACGGGACAAGCCTTCACACTTGGACTCTGTACCCTGCAGGCTACTACCCCAGTGCCCCCACCCTGTACCAGCTGTGGCTCACCTGTGCCCTGAGGGGTTGCTTTCTGCCCGCCCAGCACAGCCAAATAAATATATTAAAAATAAATACATATATAAAAATAAACTTATGAGCGTTTGGAGTGCCTCACAGAAATGTGGCCAATAACGGAACAGGCCTGTGGGATTTGTAAGGGGAGACTGCAGCAGCAGAGTCTCTGAGGCCGCCTGAGCACGGCTCAGCCGACGGTGGCTCCGTCAGGAAGCACAGGTCAACACCTGTCCCTGTACAGAAAGGACTGCAGTTCTGCTGCTGCAGACAGCCTGGTGAGGAGCTGCCAGTTGCTTCTCCCTTGCTTTCAGAATCAGCCTCTCACCTCTAGATAGGCTCAGTACTGGTTTGTGACCTGCCAGGCTCAGGGGACTTTCCAAAGCCTTCGTTTCCTCTCCCCACCCTCCAGCCCTCTGCCCTCAGGGTCTCCAAGTTGAACAATCAAGATGCACACTTTTGCCTCCAGGCACCACACCCCATCCCTTTCCTGGAGCTCCACCCTGCCCAAGGTGATAGAGAGGAGGGGATTAGAGAGGAAGAACACAAGAAATGAATACAGTGGAAGTTAGTCCTATTGGTGTCCTTGAACCATAGGAAAGGGCAGGGTGAGAAGAAGGACCCAAAAGCAACTGAGTTGGGGTGTGGCAGGCTCTCCTCCAGTTTACGCCCTTCAGAGGCTCTGGCTTATTCCCAGGAGCAGGCTGAAATGCCTTGGCAAAGGAAAGGGTGCTCCAGAAACCACCCCTGCTTTTATCTCTTTCCGTATCTCTGGCTACTTTCTCCTTGTAGTCTGGGCTACAGCCACAATAAACAGTGTTGTTGCCTTCAAGAACACTGGTTTGGCATAAGTAAGTAAGGCTCCTGCCCTGGGCCCCACACATAGAACACCCCTCCTTACACACACACAAACCCCACCAGGGCACAGCAAGGCCCTGGTTCAGTGGGAGGACAGGCATGAGGGATGGCACAGGAGACATCTCCTCCCTCTTGCTCTGGATGGTGCTGAGAGAGATGTGAGGCCTAGGAAAAGCCAGAGCCAGAGCCATTCTTGGACCACTGCCCCCTGGCACCACCATCACCCAGAGAACAGGAGGACAGAGGAGCTGAAGTCCATTCACCACCACTTGAACTTTTCTGATACTCCAACTCAGGGTTGGCAAACCCTAGCCTTTGGGCCACATCAGGCCCCTGATCTATTTTTATACAGCACGTGATAGATGAATCCTGTGACTGTAAAAGGGCTGGATACAAAATATCATAGACCATCTGATTCAATTTATATAACATGTAAAACTGACCCAACTCATCAATGGTGTTGGAGGTCAGGATAGAGGTTACCTTTGGGGAGTGGGGGCAAGCATCTGGAGCAGGGCGCAAAGGAGGTTTCAGATGTGATTACATGGATGGCTCACTCATTGCAGTTGTTTCTAGATATTTGTTTCGGAAGCTTATTATAAATGGTATTTTTCTTTTTTAAAATACTTTTTTGGACTTTCCTGGTGGCACAATGGATAAGAATCCACTTGCCAACACAGAGATCATGGGTTCAACCCCTGGTCTGAGAAGATTCTACGTGCGGTGGAGCATAAACCTGTGTGGCACAGCTATTAAACCCCATGCACTTAGAGCCTGTGCTCTGCAGCAAGAGAAGACGGCAGTGAAGAGGAGCTCCTGGTCACTGCCACTAGAGAAAGCCCATGCACAGCAACAAAGACCCAGTACAACCAAAAATAATAAATAAATTAAATACTGTAACTATAAAAAATTTAAAAACTACTTTCAAAATTGAAACATATTATACATGGCCATGAGGTACACTAAGCGTATACCTTAAGTGTATAGTTCAATGAATTTTTGCATATGTATACATTCATGGCAGCTTCCCAGGTCACACTAGAAGTAAAGAACCCAACTGCCGATGCAGAAGACTTAAGAGATGCGGGTTCCATCCCTGGGTCAGGAAGATCCCCTGGAGAAGAAAATGACAACCCACCCCAGTATTCTTGCCTGGGAAATCCAATGGACAGAGGAGCCTGAAGGGTTATACAGTCCATGGGGTCACAAAGAGTCTGACTGAGCAACTAACACTCTCACTTTCTTTCATATATTCATAATAGCTCCACCCAGACCAAAATATAGAATACTCCTAGCATCCCAGAATGTTTTTCTCCATCCCCAGCACCACAAAGTAACCACCATTGTGAGAATGACTATTTTTGCTTCTGCTTCTTTTTTTTCCCCTGCAGTGGAAGTATGTATTCTTAACCACTGGACTACCAGGGAAGTCCCAGTTCTGCTGCTTCTTGATTTGGGCATAAATGACGTCATACATATTGTTATCCTTTGCGTCTGGCTTAGTTTGTTCAACACAATGTCTCTGAGATTAATTCACGTTGTTGTGTGCACCCAATAGTTCATTCTTTCTGTTGCATGAGGTATCTCATTGTGTGGATTTGCAACTTGTTTACCCGTTCTATTAATAGACACTTAGACTGTTTTGACTTTTCGGCTATTGTGAATACAGTTGCTTTGGACATTCTTGTACATATCTTTTGATAAATATATGCACATTTTCCTCTCTCCTAGAAGTGAATTTTCTAGTCACAAAGTAGGCATACTTTAGTGGGGCTTCCCTGCTGGCTCAGCAGAAAAGATTCCACCTGCAATGCAGGAGCCTCGGATTCCCTGCGTGGGGAAGATTCGGTCCCTGAGTGGGAAAGATGCCCTGGAGAAAGAAATGGCAACCCACTCCAGTATTCTTACTTGGGAATTCCCATGGACAGAGGAGACTGGCAGGCTACATACAGTCCATGGGATTGCAAAGTGTCAGACACAGACACGACTTAGCAACTAAACAACAACAAATACTTAAGCAGTTAAGCATTAAGTTAGAAAGTTTTAGTACTAAATCTCTCTCTACTTCAAAGTCATAAAAATAGCCACTTTGTTCTCTTCTAGATGCTTTATTGCCTTATCTTTTATACTTTGGCCTATGATTCATTTTGGCAAGACATCCTGGAATGTGAAGTTAAGTGGGCCTTAGGAAGCAATACCGGAGAAGGCAATGGCACCCCATTCCAGCACTCTTGCCTGGAAAATCCCATGGGCGGAGGAGCCCGGTAGGCTGCAGTCCATGGGGTCTCGAAGAGTCAGACACGACTGAAATGACTTAGTAGCAGCAGCAGGAAGCAATACTACGAACAAAGCTAGTGGAGGTGACTGAATTCCAGTTGAGCTATTTCAAAACCTAAAAGATTATGCTGTAAAAGTGCTGCATTCAATAGGCCAGCAAATTTGGAAAAGTCAGCAGTGGCCACAGGACTGGCAAAGGGCAGTTTTCATTCCAATCCCAAAGAAAGGCAATGCCAAAGAATGCTAAACTACCACACAATTGCACTCATCTCACATACTAGTAAAGTAATGCTCAAAATTCTCCAAGCCAGGCTTCAACAGTACATGAACCATGAAATTCCAGATGTTCAAGCCGGATTTAAAAAAAGGCAGAGGAACCAGAGATCAAATTGCCAACATCCATTGGATCGTTGAAAAAGCAAGAGAGTTCCAGAAAAACATCTGCTTTATTGACTACGCCAAAGCCTTTGACTGTGTGGATCACAACAAACTGTAAAAAATTCTTCGAGATGGGAATACCAGACCACCTGACCTGCCTCTTGAGAAATCTGTATGAAAGTCAGGAAGCAACAGTTAGAACTGGACATGGAACAACAGACTGGTTCCAAATAGGGAAAAGAGTACGTCAAGGCTGTATATTGTCACCCTGCTTATTTAACTTCCATGCAGAGTACATCATGAGAAACGCTGGGCTGGAGGAAGCACAGCTGGAATCAAGATTGCCAGGACAAATATCAATAACCTCAGATATGCAGATGACACCAACCTTATGGCAGAAATCAAAGAATTAAAGAGCCTCTTGATGAAAGTGAAAAAGGAGAGTGAAAAATTTGGCTTAAAACTCAACATTCAGAAAACTAAGATCATGGCATCCAGTCCCATCATTTCATAGCAAATAGAAGGGGAAACAGTGGAAACAGTGACAGACTTTATTTTGGGGGGCTCCAACATCACTGCAGCCATGAAATTAAAAGACACTTGCTCCTTGGAAGAAAAAAATTATGACCAACCTAGACAGCATATTTAAAAGCAGAGACATTACTTTGCCAGGAAAGGTCCGTCTAGTCAAATCTATGGTTTTTCCAGTAGTCATGTATGGATGGAGAAGGCAGTGGCACCCCACTCCAGTATTCTTGCCTGGAAAATCCCATGGATGGAGGAGCCTGGTAGGCTGCAGTCCACGGGGTCACGAAGATTCGGACACAACTATGTGACTTCACTTTCACTTTTGACTTTCATGCATTGGAGAAGGAAATGGCAACCCACTCCAGTGTTCTTGCCTGGAGAATCCCAGGGATGGGGGAGCCTGGTGGGCTGCCGTCTATGGGGTCGCACAGAGTCAAACACGACTGAAGCAACTTAGCAGCGGCAGCAGCATGTATGGATGTGAGAGTTGGACTATAAAGAAAGCTGAGTGCTGAAGAATTGATGCTTTTGAACTGTGGTGTTGGAGAAGACTCTTGAGAGTCCCTTGGACTGCAAGGAGATCCAACCAGTCCATCCTAAAGGAGATCAGTTTTGGGTGTTCACTGGAAAGACTGATGCTGAAGCTGAAACTCCAATACTTTGGTCACCTGATGCGAAGAACTGACTCATTTTAAAAGACCCTGATCCTGGGAAAGATTGAAGGCAGGAGAAGGGGATGACAGAAGATGAGATGTCTGGATGGCATTACTGACTCAATGGACATGAGTTTGAGTAAACTCCGGGAGTTGGCGATGGACAGGGAGGCCTGGAGTGCTGCAGTCCATGGGGTCGCAAAGAGTTGGACACGACTGAGTGACTGAACTGACGATGATTCATTTTTAATTAATTTTTAACACTACTGAATTGTTCTTAATTTGATTTTTTTTTTTTGCTTCTTAATTTGAATTGTACATTTTTAAATGGCTACAATGCTCAGTTTTATATTAACCTATTTTACCATAATTTTAAAAGTTACTGAGGACATCATAAGAGCTTTTCTTTATGTGGATTGTATCTAAGAATATTTATCTTATTAGAAAATAAAATTAAGGCCTTCCCTAGTGGTCCAGTGGTTAAGAATCTGCCTGCATGGAGAGGGGCACAGGTTCGATTCCTGGTTGGGAAAGATTCCACGTGCCACAGGGCTACTGAGCCCGTGAGTTGCAACAACTCAAGCCCATGTACCCTAGAGCCCATGCTCCAAAACAAGACAAGCCACCACTGTGAGAAGCCCATGCACTGCATCTAGAGAACACCCATACAGCAACAAAGGCCCAGCGGAACAAAAATTAATAAATATTTTTTAGTTTAAAAAAAAAAAGAATCATTAAAAAGAAATTAAAAAAAAATAAAATCAGAATTAAAAACTAAGAACCCGTATGTCAATGCAGAAGACTCAACAGATGCAGGTTCAATCCCTGGATCAAGAAGATCCCCTGAAGGAGGGCATGGCAACCCACTCCAGTATTCTTGCCAGGAGAATCCCATGGACAGAGAAGCCTGGCAAACTACAGGCCATAGGGTCACAGAGTCAGACATGACTGAAGCAACTCAGCATGGTTTCATACTTTACTTCATTCTAATATAATGATAAATTAGATCATTCCAAATGATGTATTTTATTTGGGGGTTATGTTTGTTCATTTGTTTAAAAAAAAAAGAGAGAGAAATATGAATGGCCTTGTTTGGAAGTCCAGTGGTTAAGACAGGGCCCTTTCACTGCCACGGCCTGGCTTCAGTCTCTGCTGGGGAAGTAAGATCCTGCAAGCCAGAGAGATGTGGCCAAAAAAAAAATGTTTGCACACCCACTGAATGGCTGCTACCCACCCCCTAAACAAAAAACGGAACCTCAGAAAATAAGTTTTCTTGCAAATATAGAGGATTGGAGCCCTTGTGCGCTCTGGGCTAGAATGTAAAATGGTGCAGCCGCTATGGGAAACAGTATAAATGTCTCTGAAAAATTAAAAATAGAACTACCATATGATCCAGCAATGCCGCCTCTAAGTGTAAATCCACAACAACTGGAAGCCGGATATTGAAGAACTGTTTGCACACCCATGTTCCTTGTAGCACTATTGTAGAAGTGGAAACGGCCCAAATGTTCATGGATGGATGACTGGATAAACCAAGTGTGTCGTATACATACAATAGAATGTTATTTGGCTTTTAAATAGAAGGAAATCCCAACACAAGCCGCAGCATGAATAAACCTTGAGGATGTTATGCTAAGTGAAGTGTCAGTCATGAAAAAGACAAATATCGTATAATTCTGTTTACTGAGGTGTCTAAAGCAGGGAATTCATAGAAGCAGAAAGTAGAATGGTGGTTTGCCAGGGGCCAGAGGCAGAGGGAAACGGGACATTGTGATTTAAGAGGTCGGAGATATTGTGGATTCAGTTCCAGATGGCAGTACAGTGAACTTCACAGTGAAGCCAGTCACACACATTTTTTCGGTTTCCCAGAGCACATAAAAAGTTATGTGTTTACATTATACTGTAGTTTATTAAGTGTGAAGTTAACATGATGTCTAAAAAAATGTACATATCTTAGTCTAAAAATATTTTATTGCTAAAAAATATGTTAATCACTATCTGACAGCTGAGAGTTCCCACAAACCTTCAATTAACAAAAAAGTATAACATCTGTGAATTAAATAAAGTGAAGCACAATAAAACAAAGCATGCCTGTGAAAAGGAAAGTTTGGCATTTGCAGATATGCAACTGGAAAATGGAGGATTGTTTCATAGCCTTTTCAGATAATTGTGGATATTCTGTTTTATATAAAATTCAACTAATGATAGCTTCTTAAAGGCTAGTTGTAATGTGGAATATGAAATCATATTAATAAAATTTTCATATTCTTTCTGTACATCAAAATACATTGGTCTATCTTGTACTTTAAAAGGAACTTTTTAAAATTTGCTTAATGTTCACTTTTTTTTTTTAATCTTGCACTTTTTTTTCCTGGCTGCATCCTGCACAGCATGCAGGATATTAGTTCCCCAACCAGGGGTTGAACCCTTGCGCCCTGCAGTGGGACATGGATTCGTAACCATTGGCCACCAGGGAAGTCCCCGCTGCACCTTTTTTTTTTAATAATTTTTATTTATTTATTTTTGGCTCTGCTGGGCCTTCATTGCTGTGTGGGCTTTTTTCTCTAGTTGAGCTGAGGGGTAGCTACCCGCTAGTTGTAGCACATGGGTTTCTCATCGCCATGGCTTCTCTTGTTGCAGAGCACAGGCTCTAGGTGCACAGGCTTCCGTAGTTGTGGCTCTTGGGCTTAGTTGCTCTGCGGCATGTGGGATCTTCCTGGACCAGGGATCGAACCCATGTCTCCTGCACCAGCAGACAGATTGTTTACCACTGAGCCACCGGGGCAGCTCCCCTCTTGCACGTTACACGGCTTTTAATCATGCAAGTGTTAGAACACTGTGCATTCGTCATGGTGTATGCTACTCTTAGTGTGCTATTAAATTCAGTCTACCAGTATTTTATTGTGAATTTTTGCATCTATATTCATCAGGCGTATTGGCCCATAGTTTTCTTTTCTTGTCATATCCTTATCTGGCTTTGGCATGAGAGTAATGAAGGCAATGGCACCCCACTCCAGTACTCTTGCCTGGAAAATCCCATGGACGGAGGAGCCTGGTGGGCTGTAGTCCATGGAGTCGCTAAGAGTCGGACATGACTGAGCGACTTCACTTTCACTTTTCACTTTCCTGCGTTGCAGAAGGAAATGGCAACCCACTCCAGTGTTCTTGCCTGGAGAATCCCAGGGACGGGGGAGCCTGGTGGGCTGCCGTCTGTGGGATCGCAGAGTCGGACACGACTGAAGTGACTTAGCAGCAGTAGCAATGCTGGCCTCAACTAACGAGTTTGGAAGTGTTTCCTCATCTTCAATTTTTTTGAAGTTTGAGGACTGGCATTATTCTTCAAATGTTTGATAGAATTCACCAGTGAAACCATCTGACCATTTACTGTTGGGAGGTTTTCCATTACTGATTCAATCTCCATATTTGTGATTAGTCTGTTCAAACTTCCAATTTTTTTATGATTCAGTTTTGATAGTTTGTATATTTCTAGGAATTTATCCATTGCCTCTAGGTTGTCCAATTTGTTGATGTATATTTGTTCAGAGTAGTCTCTTATGATCTTTTGTATTTCTGTGGTATCAGTTGTAATACTTCTTTTTTCACTTATAATTTTATCTATTTCAGCCCTATTCTCTCTCTTTTTTATGTGCTAACCTGACGTCAGTTTGAATTCTCTACTTCTTACCTTATAATTCTAAAGTTAGTTAAGTCACTCAGTCGTGTCCGACTCTTTGCAACCCCGTGGACTGTAGCCCACCAGGCTCCTCCGTCCATGGGATTCTCCAGGCAAGAATACTGGAGTGGGTAGCCATTAACAAACAGCCATTTATTTAATTCAAAGCTGAGCAGTTTCCCCTTCAGTTTTTACCTTGAGCAAAAATGTCTAAAATTTTCTTAAAGGGACAGCACATTTAAAGCATGATTTATTCCTTCTATAGGAATTCTTGAGCTCCATTATTTTTATGTGTTTTTGTTTGTTTGTTTGCTTGCTTTGGTCACACCACACGGCTTGGGCTTGTGGGATTAGTTCCCTGACCAAAAATGGAACTGGGGCCCTGCAGCAAAGATCAGAAGGACTAACCACTGGCTTGCCATCACTTTTAGATTTATAGAAGTAAAATACTTACTAGTTTCTATACAGTAGTCAACATAGAAGCTTCTTTTAATTTGAGAAACATACTTTGCTCATGTGCCAGAACTCCAGGCAGGAGTGGCTGTTTGTTCCAAAGGAAAATAGCCCTTTGGATCTGCAAGCCCATCTCCATCCCCTTTTTGTTCCCAGTGGGCATGCCTACCAATGAAGAATCTTGATCTGCCCGGGATGAGGTTATTTTTATCTCTTACTCTGCAATGCGTGCAGCAGTTCCTCTCCCTAGGTGACCTAGGTGGTGACAATGCAGACTCTGTGGGCAGGGGCCAAGCTGCAGCTGCAGGAACCTTCTTTTCAGCATTCCCCTTAATGTTTCCAGAGGCCCTGCAGAGCCTCGGTCACTGCTCTGGTCCATCAATGGGAAAACCCCAGTCATTCGTGATTGTGGCCCTTCCACCTCATATGTCATTCCACCAGCCTTTGTTGCCCTCCTCTCTTCTCTCTGAGTTCTTATGTTACTGTGTGATGATTTCAAGTAAAAACTGTCTTATAAAAGACAGTAATGCTAGGAAGAAAGAATAAAGAAAACCTGTGCACAGTGATTAGAGCCCATATTCACACAACCAAAGAGTCAAGAAATGATGGATCAAAAAGAAAGAGAAAGAAATGACAGATTGATGGATACAGGATGAGTAATCAGCTGTGGCTGGCAGGTGACACCATAGCAACTCCAGCTAAGACAAGGTAAAAAAAAGAAAAAGATAAGCAACCATTTCATACCTTCATAGTATTTATTACATGGATAGCTGTTTAATAGTCAGCCTCTTTTCTTATAGAACCAACTTTCTTATTTACAAATGTATA
Organism: Bos javanicus; assembly: GCF_032452875.1. NCBI lineage: Eukaryota > Metazoa > Chordata > Mammalia > Artiodactyla > Bovidae > Bos > Bos javanicus. Next base: position 16,361,242 of record NC_083870.1, read on the forward strand.
ATCAGTCTTTGAGTCTCTTGTCTATCGTTGGCCACTGGCCAAGTAAAAGTCTAATGTCATGATACAGCGTAAGCAGTTTTGGATTTCTAGATAAATTATGCTAAAATTCCACACAGGTCAAGAGTCTATGTTCCCAAAGCAGGTATTATCCTTACATCACTCTTAGACTCAGGATAGAAGGGTTACTGTTCTGGACTTATCTAGAACATCCATCTCACCACCAGCAGCTGGGCCCTCCTCCAGCCTCCCCACCCAAGGCAGTGGCTTACCTGGAGCCCACGCTGACTCCTAGGCTGGAGGAGGCCTCAGGGCGGTGGTGGTGAGGAGGCTGTTCTAGATGAGCCCAGAATAGTAGCCTTTCTTGCCTGTCTCTAAGAGTCATATAAAGGTAAAACCTACTTTGGGGATATAGGTCATTGAACTGTGCAGATTTCTAGCATAATTTATCCAGAAGTCCAAATTATGCTGTATCATGGCACTAGGCTTCTACTTGTTCAAGTATAGAAATTGAAAGCAAGCATTTCAAAACTTTTACCCCAGTTTGACTTTGCTACAACTTCCTAGCTCCTGATGGTCCTCCATTTTCCCCTAGTGCCAGTATAATACATTGTATTGCTAGCGTCAATGCTAGTAAAAATACATTGTATTTTTTACAAAAGCATCAGTTCATCTGGGATTGGAAACTTAAAATAGCCATTCACCAGAAATACTGTTTTAGACTCTGGCATTTTCTGCCCAGATAGCCCTGAGGCCATTTCCTCCAAGGCCTCTGCAGTCCTCTGTCTGGGGTGTCTTCAGGGGGGGCAGACCTTTCTACAAGTGGCCACACCTGGCCTCAACAGGTGGTCAGGAACCACTGCTCATAGTTGGACCTGCTCAAGATGAACCTTGGGCTGGTGAGCTGGGGTATCCACTGTGTGTGTGCAAGGCTCCTCACAGTGCAGAACGGAGAGAGGTGAGAGGAATGGGAAGGGAGGGGGGCAGGCGAAGGGACAGGGGGCAGGCTGGGGGCTGGGAGCCATGCGTGACAAGCTGTAAATCCAAACTTGGCCTTCCAAGTTGTTATGAAGGCTAGAACACACTTTAACAGTCTGTTAGCCTGACCTCTTAAGGCCTCAGTGGACAAGGGGGTATGTGAGCCTCCATATGTTACTTGTCCTGAGGATGCCTTAGGCATCCCTGGATGGACAGCTGAGGAGTTCATTAAGCTGTGTGCACTCTGTAAAGACGGGGTTTCCCGGATGGCTCGGTGGTAAAGACTTCACCTGCCAATGCAGGAGACACAAGAGAGGCTGGTTCCATCCTTGGGTCGGGAAGACCCCCTGGAGAAGGAAATGGCAAACCAATCCAATATTCTTGCCTGGAAAATCCCATGAACAGAGGAGTCTGGCGGGCTATAGTCCATGGGGTCGCCAAGCGTCAGACATGACTAAAGCGACTGAGCACACACACTTCAAGGCCATAGATAAGGAGATAGGCTCTTGCAGAGCTCTGAGACAAGAGAGGAGCTAGCATATACAGGAGTTTTTGCTAGAAAAACAAACAAGCAGTAGTCAAACATCCAAAGATTATTGCTAATCACAAAAAACAGACATCTCGAGTTAATGATATTAGTGCTTTTCCATGTATGGGAAGATGCAAGAGTCTGGGGTCACTGAATTTATTTCTTTGATATTTCTTAACTATCTAGGGCTAGTTTCCTGTTTTCTTCCATCCTGAATTCCCCTTAGGGTATAGCACTGGGGCTTTACTGAAGGAGCTGATGGCTTGATAGTGGGCAACATTCTTTGTTCACGAAAACAGCAGGCAAAATTTTTGTGTGTGTGTCAACAACAGTAATCACAGTTCAAGCATTCAAAAATGGAGTCAGAAGGCCATAGAGGATCTGGTCTTAGATATGTCTCTGTACCACTGAGAATCTGAACTTTCTTTGAACTGTACCAGACCCAGGGACGCCACCAGGACATACAGAACACTTGCCAGCTGCAAACTTATGGTCTCAAGGTCTCCCTTTGTAACTATACAACCATTCAGATCCCAACCAGTCCTTCCTTAACCAGCACCCTTGTGTCTTGCCAGCTTCTATTATAATTCTTGCTAACTTGTGTAACTAACTGTAACCTTGTAGTTACTGCCTTTACAAACCTCTCCCACTTTGTAGTCCAGCAGGACACAATTCAAGTGCTTCTTGAATCTGTGTCTCCCGGGCTGCAATCCTAACAAGCCCCAAATAAACACTTTTTTATTTCTTTTTTTTTTTTTGCTGCACTGCGTCTTCGTTGCTGTGTGTGGGCTTTCTCTAGTTGCAGCAACGAGGGCTACTCTCTAATTTCGGTATGCAGGCTTCTCCTTGTGGTGGCTTCTTTTGTTGAGGCCCAGGGACTTAGTTGCCCTGAAGCACGTGGGATCTTCCCAGACTAGGGGTCGAACCCATGTCTGCTGCATTGGCAAGTGGACCACCAGGGAAGTCCCAAGTTTTTATTTCAATCAGGCCTCTGTTTCTAACATTTGCGTTAACCCTCCCACAGATCAGACTTGCTGCGTTTCTAGGACTGTCCCTTCCTCTCCAGTAGAGACCCAACCCCCGGACCCAAGCTCTTATGTTTTCTCTTCAGGCCTGAGGTTTGCCAGGCACTGCAGAAACCACTTTCTCTGCACAGTCAACCACTGGCCTTCCTCCTGCCCTACAGGTGGGGAGTCCCGGGCCACTATGAGAAACAGAAGAATGAACGGCCTCCAGCAGCTCTCCCCAGCTGGGAGCAAGTGCCTAACCTGGAGCTGTGGCACAGCCGCCCTGCACCCAGGCGTTCAGCACAGAAGCTTGCCCCAAGCTGGAGGGTGGCCAGGAAGAGAGGCACTCAGGCTTGCTCCAGAAGGTGAGCGGTGCTGAGACAGTGGCTTGTGGAGGGAGTGGGGCAGAACAGTCTTTTCTTTCATCTGTACCTCTTCCTTACCTCCTACAGGCCCTGAGTAGACCTGGGCACTTTCTCCACCTCTTTGTGGTACTTGAACCCACACAAGTCCCTGCTGGGCACTGGGGGACAGAGAGCTGACCTTTCCCAGGATGGCTGAGACCTCCAGTTCCTGCAGTCATGGGCAGATGGAAAATTTCTGCAGAATCTTGTGCCCAGACAGACCTCAAGCTCTTGTGTTCTTGTCCAGAAAGTCTCATTTCTTAAGGGGAAACACCTCATAACTTTTTTTTTTTTTTTAATAGATTCTAGGCCTGAGGAAATGTTTGGGAAAGACCTCCCTGTCTCAGCTCAGCCAGATGAAGGCTACACCCTCCCTGGCTGGCTCGGCAGCTGCTTCTGCAAGGCAGCTCCCAGCAACTTGCTGAGAACTGGAAAGATTCCAGAAGAATCGGGCCAGAAGGATCGGGAGAGTCAGACAGGAGGTCAGTGTCTCTTACCAGGGTCAGGACACAGTCTTTCAAGATAGGAGGATGGAGCCCCCGAGGAGAGTCTGCATTAAGCCTAGAACAGACCACGTTTTCTTTCATAGGACACAGTCAGAGCTGCCCTCACCTCCCCCATCCCTAAGCTTAGGAGGTAGTGCTCCAAACCCAAACTCTCCCCCATGCAATGTAAAAGCTTCGGTTCAGGCTTCCCGACTTTGTTCTGAGAAATGAGATAAGAGGGAGAATTCAGCTCCTCCCTTCAGCTCCAGAGCTCCAGCTGCTGGTGCAGGGAATCGCCTAATAGCTGATCCCCACTCAGTGGAGACCACAGTCCACAGTCCTGGGTCTTGATCAATGGCTTCCTCCTTTGTGCTCGAAGGGGTGGTGATCACGGGACACTGCAGCCACTTGCCTGTCTGACCTGAGCCCTCTGATCTCTTCCCATTATCTCCTGCAGCACCAAGGAACGTAGTAGTAGCCAGGCTTTCTAGCAGAGACTTGTCTGTGTGTTTTGAATCTCAATCTATATGGCTCCTTGAGGGCAGAAATCTGGCTGGTTACAGTCAGAGGGAAATAGTGGTTTGGGACATTGCAGTTTAATCCATTTCATGCTAAACATCAAGGAAGATGAGATACACAACATGGAATGCGGCAGCACCAGACCAGACATGAAGGGTTTTCTCCAGGACTTGTGAGTCTGACTTTGGTAACTGGGGAGGTAGTGTATCATTCTGTCATTCACTGAAATGGAGGGTGCAGGAGGAGGAGCAGGTGCTGTGGGGAGGAATGGTCATTTGGAGGCTGGTGGAATGTGAGGTGTGGTGGATCATCCAAGTAGAAAGGTCCAATGCATAGTTGAATTCAGGGTCACTCTCGGGGCTGAGGAGGGAGAAGTCAGATGTGGATGGTGGCGCTCCCAAATCTGTAAACCATGGGCTTTGGATGTGGCTATTCAAGGACCTTGTACAGACCAGAAGAGCTCGGAGCCAAGATGACACCCTGGGAAAGAAGAACAGAGGAAGGAGCTCCAGGAAAAGAGACTGAGAAGGAGCAGCCAGGGAAGCAGAAGTGAAACCAAGAATTGTTTTTTTTTTTTTTTCAAGCCAATGGAGTGCAGAATTTCAAAGAAAGAAGTCAGCAAAGTCAAATACGAAGGATTGCAAGTAAGATCAAATTTAGGACTGTCCACTGGTCTCGGCCACATGAAGGTCGAAGGCAATTTTGGGGAAAGCATCTCAGGGGTGGGTCAAGGAGGAGCTAGATGGCAGGGAACACGGAAAGAGGACCAGGACAAGGACACAGATCACTGCGTAGTTCCCAGGGCTGATGATGGGGGAGGGGCGGGAAAAGCTGAGCATCCTTATTTGGTAACAGGAAGAACCAGGGGTGAGGAGGGGGAGGCAAAGTAAAGAGGACAGTGGACGGGCGATCACAGAAGATGAGAAGGTGGGGGCTGAGGGCCCCGCCTCTGTGGAGGCTTGTAGGTGATGGAGGAAGCGCAAGAAGTTATTTTCCTCTGTGAAGTAGGAGGTAGAGACATCTGCATAGGGTAGAGTGGGAGGTGGTGGGAAGGAGTTGAGGAAAGAGGTGAAAGTTAGGAATGTCATTGAAAGGAAGGGGAATGAAAGTGATCAGAGATTCACAGCATTGCCTCAAGGTGTGACAATCCTGCTAAGGTGGGAGACCGTGAATTCCCAGCTCCTCTATGCAACATAGGGGCTTCCCTTGTGGCTCAGACAGTAAAGAATATACCTCGAATGTGAGAGACTGGGGTTCGATCCCTGGGTCAGGAAGATCCCCTGGAGAAGGGCATGGCAACCCACTCCAGTATTCTTGCCTGGAGAATCCCAAGGACAGAGAAGCCTGGTGGGCTACAGTCCATGTTGTTGCAAAGAGTCAGACACGACTAAGCAACTAACACACACACACACTATGCAACATGGTCATGAGGCTTTCTCCTTCTTCATGGACAGTTTATCACATGACAGGGCAGGTTCACCGAGCATCAGAGTATTGCTGGGCAGAGCGATTTAATAGCAGACCACAGGTGCTGGGCTGGGATGAGAAGAGCCCACACAAAGGAGCTGCGTGAGCAGGAGAGATGGAGGAGTTTGTAATATGCACTGGGAGTAGAGGGTGAAAGTGGAGGAGCTGAAGGATACAGGCAGTCAAATGCCAGATTGCGACCTTTCAGAAGTGACCCTCCCAATGAGAGTGGGGCACCCATGGGAGCGTGCTGGTTTGTGGAGAGGAGGTTAACACCCTCAGAAGTGAGCAAGCCAAGGGAGAACAAAGCGAGGGCATCAGATTTCTCAGACACCGGGCGATGGTGGGAGAAGGGAGAAGATAGTAGGCCAGGCGCCCAAGTCCTCTGTGAGTGCAGGGAAGGAAAACAGGAAATCCAGAACAGACGGATTATCTGGGTGGATGGGAGAAAAGATGTCTGGAAGCAGACCCAGCCTCTCAGATATGCATAATGGGATCTCGGGAGAGGGAGACCTCCTTTGCAGGGGAGAACATTCTTGAATAGCACTTTGAAACCTCTCTTAAAGGTCAGCTGTGGAGGTGGGGGTGGAGACACAGAGGATTGGTCACAGCAGGAGGGGGCATCAGCCCTTTGGTCAGGGTGAAAGGTGGCAGAACAGGAAAGTTGGGCGCCTAGCCAGCCTCAAGGGATTAAGGCTGGTTTCTGTGTCCTGGGGGTTGGGGATTGAGGCCAGATGCCACTTGCTGTCTGAGGCTCAGGGGTCCAGAAAGACCCTGGTGAGAGGCTGACTGGTACCTAGACAGGCTCTTCCTGTGTGGAGGCAGGCACCAGCTTGTATCTCTGGGGGGTCGTGTGCGAGTCCCTGCTGGACTATTCCTCCTTAAGAGGAAAACTGATTTTATCTCATCTTTGCTCCAAGCTTAAGCACCTATTTGTAAATATTTTTTCAGCCAGCCGTGACTCATGGTTTGGTCTTATTTCCCCATCAGGGATGGAACCCAGGCCCCCTGCAGTGGAAGTGCTGAGTCCTAACCACTGGACTGCCAGGGGATTCCTAGAAATCTGTTTTTGAGAAGGAAGAAGGGGAGGAAGAGGACTGTCACAACAGAGAAGCCTGGTTAGGTCAGAAGAGGAAAGGTTGGGGCAGGCGTGCTGATGGGCATCAGAGTCCAGCACTGGCCTCGAGCTCCCCGGGTTCCTCACCCATCTCCCTCCCTGGAGGAAAGCTCACTTTATCTGCTAACCTTAAATTCCTGCATCTTCGTCTCCAATACTTAGGCTCATTAATATTTACTTCTGTGAAAAGCCAGGGAGATGGGAGGCTATGAAGCTTGTGCCAACAGGAAGGGCATGGGGTGGGAATAAAAAATTAAAAAAAAATTTACTCAGTACTTTTCCTTATGCGTACCCGCCTTTCTGGTGTGTTAGGAATGAGAGTTTGGCTTCTGTTGAGAAAAGCAAACAGTCAAGGTCCTAAGTACCCAGCCATCAGCTGAACACAAAGTCCCCGTGACCTGCCTCGGTCCTGCCCATTGCCCCACGTTCCAGCTGGAACTCCCATCCCCAGAGGTGTGCAAATGGAGGAGGGGCTCTACCCTGCCAGTCAGATTCGGTTTTCTTCACTTCGGTCCACATCTACCCAGCCAATTCCATAAGAAAACAGTTTCCGTCTTTACTTTTACCACCAATCTTAAAAGCATCAGAAAAGCATCAGTAAAGCATCAGAAAAGAGACAAATCACACACTTTTCAGAAATCACAATTTTATAAAAAGGCATTTTTCTCTTATATCCATAAAATGATATAATTTTTGCAAGTATAGAAATGTGTCATAAATTATACAGAATGTTCCTTAATTACAGCTCAATGCAACTTGGTACTTTCCTCCCTCCCTAAAAAACGAGAGAGAACCAAAAAAATAATATATATAACTGTATATATATATATATATATATATTTATATTTATATAATATAGACAAACCAAATATGAAAAAAAATCATTTCCTCTTTGGTATAAAAATCAGACTCTCACCTTGAGAGACACACAGACATGATGTTGAATTTGTAAACCGTGTGGCCAAAAGGAATTTCCCTGTCAAGCTTTCCCCACCCCCAGCCCCCGCCCACCCCACCCGCCTCACCGGAACACCTCCAATTCCCATGGGACGACCACATGCCTCACTCCCAGCTCCACACCATTCCTGAGTAACCCCCTCCACTACCGAAGACATGGAAAAAGTTCTGCCCAAGGCTGATTTGGTGGCAACTAACTTGGGCAACACCTAACTTGGGAAAGAGCTTCCTAGGTGTGGATCACGGAGAGGAAAGACTGACAAGCCTCGGCTCCGCCGTCACTGAGCACCCCCTGCCAGAAGCCGGGCCTGGAGCGGGTGGGACCCCTGTTGCCAGGAACAGCAGAGCTTGGCTTCCCTGCAGCCTCAGCTCGCGGGGCTCAGCTTCCGGTTCCAGGCGCCTCGGGTGCTGGAGACACCGACGGGGAGGGAGAAGGACAGTCAGAATGGACTCTGCCCGTGAATGTGGGTCTAAATTTGACATTAAAGAAAATGTTTTCAGGACTACTTATCACACCCAGCTTTCGGTCACTGAGAAGGACGGGGCCGTTCTCCCAGGCTCCAGTCCGGTACCAGCAGGACTTACGGAATCCAGGAGTTAGTTGTGTGGGGCGGGGGGAGGCGGGGAGGGGGCAGCGCTTCGCTCTCAAGGTGAGGAAGGAGACAGGACCCAACGCCCCCTGTATATCCTCCCAACAGCCTCTGGCTGATGGGCAGCTCCCTCCCGGGTCAGCCTCTCGGTCCCGCAAGGGCACCAGCTGCTGGAGGGCTCCTCCCAAACCGCTCCCCTCCCGGCCAGGCCAGTGCACCGGGTGTGCCGGCCTCCCCTTCCCCCGGAGAGTTAAGACACCAACACAACATAAAAGTCACATAAAGGCCGCCTCCACTTGCCAAAAAAAAAAGACAGAACCAAACTGGACACAGACACAAATCAAGGAGAGACACACACACTGTGAGGGGCCCAGGGCCCCAGCAGGTCTCTGGCTTCCCGGCATGATACATTCTTGTGTAATTTAGGAACAGGGGCTCTGGGGCCCCTCTGGGGAGCGGGAGTAAAAAAATACAGAGATTACAGTCTCCCTGTGGGCTCCCAGGCAGGGCAGGGACACAAAATCTCTCACAGTTTTTCTACTGCTTTTGGGTCCACATCTGAGCCCCCACTGGGGGCTGCTGGCCAGTGCCCCAGTCCCACCCTGCCCTTGGGGCCCGCGCCCTCCACCCTCCCTGCTGCTCGGAGGGCCCTGGGCTGGGGATGCTCCTAGCAGGACCAGCAGGACAGAGTCTACCAGGAGAGAAGGGATGAGGACCTAGGCAAGGGATGAGGACCCGCAGCTCTGAGACAGACGCCGTCCTCTCGGCGGCGGGCCAGCCCCACTTGAGCTGACTGACCACCGGCGCGGAGCGCCCGCTCTCCGGCCCTCAGCCCTTGAGGGGCTTGTCGGCCCCTCCACTGGGGCTGCTGGCACTGTCACTCTTCTTCCTGCGCAGGCTCTCGATCCAGCTGGAGCTGGAACGCGTGGTGAAGCTGGAGAGCGCCAGGGAGCTGAGCCGCATGTTCTTGCCAGACATGATGAGCTCCCCGAAGCCCTCCTGGTGGGAGAAGGCGTAGCCAGAGCGCCGGGACCCCGTGCGGCCCACCCGCCTCATGCAGCGGTGTTGGGCCTTCTGCTTCTTCCTCACCAGCTGGGTGTAGCGGACCTGGCAGGAGCAGGGCAGCATGAGGGAAGGAGCCTTTGTCAGCGCGCGAGCATCAGACACTACCTCGGAGAAGGGACCCAGAGCACCGGGGACTGGGCAGGCACGGGGACCACCACCCACACACTTAATGGAAACCGCAGCAGTGTTCGCACACACCATCTCCGATCCCCAAAGCAGGCAGCCCGGCCTCTCACCGTGTCCGAGAGATCCGGCTTCAGGTTCAGCCTGAGAAACCGAAAGGCGACCACAGGCATGATGCAGACGACCGTGGTGAGCACGATGGTCAGCCACACAGTCGGCTGGGCCAGGGTGTTCTGGGCATTACCTGGGAAAAGAGGAGCCGGGGGCTTCAGGAGTCACAGAGCAGCCATAAGGGCAGCCCCTTAGAGCACCCCATTTCTTTTTTTTGGCAGCCCCATTTTCCCAGTCTCAAAACTTAAGTCATCTCTGGCCTCTCTTTCTGCTCCCTAAATATTTATCTCCAAATTGGATTTCAGCTCTAAACTCTCCCCAAATGACTTCAGATCTGCTTTTGTTTTTGTGGGGTTTTTCTGGCTGTGCTGCACAGCATACAGGATCTTAGTCCCCCAACCAGGGATGGAATCCATACCCCCTGCAGTGGAAGTTTGGAGTCTTAACCACTGGACCATCAGGGATGTCCCCAGACCTGTTTTTTTTAAAACTACCTTAACCTGACATCTCTGTTCATCTGTTTCACACAGCTGAAAATGAACTACTGTTTCCTCTGTTCCCAATTTGCTCCACATCTTCCCTGGCTCGGGAGACACTACCAGCCACTAAGCTGCTCCAAGTAAAAGCTCTGAAGTCCACCTGGTTCCTACCCCCGCCATCTCAGGCCCCCATCCAATCTGTCAGCTCCATTTCCAAAATACCTACGGGATTCCACCACTTTCACTCTACTCCAAGCCACCACCATTCTCACCTGCTACATTACTGCTACAGCCTCCTAGCTAGTCTCCCCAGGTTTCCACCTTTGTCCTCTTTTTTTAGTTCATTTGGCTGTGCCGAATCTTAGTTGGGGCGTGCGGCATCTAGTTCCCTGATTAGGGATAGAACCCGAGCCCCCCACGTTGGGAGCTGAGTCTTAGCCACTGGACCACCAGGGAAGTCTGTGCTCTACCTTTTATCATCCACAAAACAGTAAGAGTGAGCCTTTAAAAACATAAATCAGTTTATGACATTTCCCTGCTCAAAACCCTCTAAAATCCAAAGTTTTGGGCTTCCCTGGTGGCTCAGTGGTAAAGAATCTGCCTGCCAAAGCAGGAGCTATGGGTTTGATCCCCGATCCAGGAAGATCCCACACACCTCGGAGCGACTAAGCCCGTGTGCCCCAACTACTGAGCCTGTGCTCTGCAACAAGAGGAGCCACCACAATGAGAAGCTGGTGCACTGCAACTGGAGAGTAGCCTCCACTCTCTAAACTAGAGAAAACCCACGAGCAGCAACGAAGACCCAGCACAACCAAAAATAAAGAAAAATTACAATTAAAAAAACCCCCTAAGTTCTTAGCCTTGACCTATAAGAGATCTGGACTGATTTTCATTCCTAACCCTCTGCCTCAGCCCTACCTTCCAACCTCATTGCCTCCACTCCTCCAGCCCCTATGCCACTCAAATAAGATTTCTGTATCCCTGTTCCTCTTCTTGTACCCGTCCTTCCCAGAGAGGCCAGGGGCTGGGTCAGATCTCTGACCAGATCTCTGGGCTCGGGTCTCTGCCACACCGAGAGCCCCGTGGCAGCATCCAGAACACGTGGCACATAAGGAGTGTGAATAAATGCCTACCTTCCCTGTTAGTCCCAGAACGACTGTCAGTCTTCACTGACTCAAGGGAAAGCCAGAGGGACTCACCCACAAACCGGAATTGGTTTGGAAACATGTCGAAGAGCCCATTGCTGTGCATGGCAAAGAGGATGGCAAAGTAAACTGCCAGGCTGCCCCAGATGAAGAAGTGGTTGATGGCTGTCCAGTAGCCAGTATCCAGTCCAATCTGCAAAAAGCAGTCGTCACAGGCAGAAGGAGCATCCCCCCCAAACCCTATCCCCCTCCCAGGAACAGAACTGTAGTGTTCAGGGCACCCGAGGGACAGGAGACTCACTCTTTCTGGGAGTGGGGGCAGTTCCCGGACCACCTCCTACCTGTACACTGACCACGATGACCAGCGAAGTGGCCACGGTGACCGCAAAGGACTGGTAGTCAGCCAGCTGGGTGCCATCATCCCGGGTGGCTTCAGCAAACACCCCATAGGGGATGAAGAACATGAGCACGGACGTGTAGATGCCCTGGGCGATGCAGATAAAGAACTCCCGCTTGTTGAAGAGGAGATTCAGCTGGCCTGGCTCGTATAACTTAGGGTACTCCATGCTCCGCTGCTCTGGGACGTCCTGTGTACAGAGGGCCAGTGGCATAGGAGGCTCAGAAGCTGCCCAACTCAGGGGGGAACAAGGGCAGACTTTGTCCCTGCCTTTTTCTAAATTCTTTGGCAGCTAAACTCTACCTCAAGCCAACTGCCCCAAGTCAATCTTTGTTCAGCAACTCAAGGAAGTTAAGGTCAGCAGTGGCTGAGAGGGAGGCCCAATCAGCTGCCCAGCTCACGGAACTGCCTTCCCAGGGACCACAGGCAGTGGGCACAGTGCCACATGCCCACCACTATTGGGTGACTCCCTCGCAGCAATGCCCCTCTTCCCAACCCACTCAGTCACCCAACTTCCCCATACCTGATCGAAGACGCCCATAGCCAGGACTGGGAGGGAGGTATACACGATATTATAAAGGGTGATGAAATATTGGTCATAGACTGTCTGGAAAGAGAACAGGGAGCAAGAAAAGGTTGAACACACAGTCTCTCTTCACTACAAATCAGGTGGAGGAAGACAGCCAACGTGGCACAGGTGGAGGCCTGAGGAATTTTCTGGAACTTGCTCTCCACTCCTTCAACAAGTCTTTTTTTTTTTTTTAAATGCATGCACCAGACAACAGCTAGATCCTAAGGGGACCAAGCAATGAACAGGACAGACACAATCTCCGTCCTTAAGGAGCTTAAGGACAGGCATGCCATGGGACTGGGGAACTCGTTACCTGGGCTGAGAAGCCGCAGAAGAAGCCAAACCAGAAGTGGACCATGGTGAAAGCAAAGTTCTTATAGAAGAAATAGCAGAGGAACTTGCACATGCGCAGGTAAGACCACCGTCCGTGCACCAGCAGAAGGCGCTGCAGGAACTTGAACTGGGAGAAGGAGTAGTCGGAGGCCAGCACCGCCTGGATCCCTTCCTGCCCGCTGATGCCCACGCCAATGTGAGCCGCTGTAGACACAAGAGACGACAGGAAGATGAAGACGGCCACACACGTCAGATTCCCACCATGTTCTGGTCCGCCCCTTCCGTCATCACTCCTCCCTGGGTCTCTCCCCCTGCCCGAGAGCCCAGCCGCCACACCTGCACAGCCCACACTCACTTTTGATCATGCTGACGTCATTGGCTCCATCCCCGATGGCCAGGGTCACAGCCTTCTTGTACTTCTTAACCAGTTCCACCACCTGTGCCTTCTGCAAGGGAGTCACCCGGCAGCAGATGACAGCTTTGCAGGCACAGGCGGTCTCCAGAAACTCCAGCTCCATGTCTGCCTCTAACGCGTGGGCCTGGAATACAGATAGCACTGAGCGAACTCCATGTGCTCCAGGAGAGACCTGGGGATCAACTCCTTTAAGACCACAGCCCCAGTCAAGGCCAGGGAATGGGAACAAGATGAGATATAATAGCTGCTCTCTGAAAAGATCCTGCCCAAGCTAAGGGTGGCGACACTCACCAGGCTGTGCCCGTTGATAACCAGGGCATACTCCCCAGCCACAGCTTCCAGGACAGAAGTGAGCCTGGAAGAAGAAAGTTTCTCCTGGTAGGTGAAGCCATTGCCCACAGCACGGGATGAATCCATCATCTTCTCCCGGGCTTTCCTGTGAAGGGGAAACGAGACCACGGTTGGCCAGGAGAGGAGTAGGATTCAGGCCCAATCAGCAAACCTGTGCGTGACTCCCAGGTATGGTGCAGAGCATCTAGGTCTGTTTACCTGAGCTCCTCTCGCACTTCCAGAACCGTGTGGCCAGTGACTATGAACACCTCTGTCATGTCGTCCGTCAGCATCTTGCAGGAATAGCCAATGTTCACGGCCGTCTCTACCGAGAGAAAGTGCAGGTGCTCTGGACGGGCCCCTGACAAAGCCAGTGCACTTGCCAGCCCAGCGTTCTAGGCTTGCCAGGACCCCACGGTGCTGTATCCAGATGCAGTCTCCTCTGCCCTACAGGCCTCTCACCTTGCTTGTCTCCAGTCAGCACCCAGATCTTGATGTTGGCCAGCGTCAGGAGGGCAATGGTCTCCGGAACCCCTTGCTGAAGCTTGTCCTCAATGGCTGTGGCACCAAGCAGCTGAAAATAACCACAAGCATTCCTAGCGCAAGAGTCCAGGCCCAGGTCCTCCTCACCCACCCTAGGGCCACTCTGCAGACCATACCATCATGTCGCTCTCGACCTCCTCGTAGACGCTGGCCAGCCGGTCGTCCCGGCTGTCCTGGGCCAGGCTGGCTTGGAGCCGTCTCCCGGCCCACTCCTCGTAGTATTCTTCATCCAGATCCTTGTAGGCCAGGACCAGGGTTCTCAGCCCTTCGCCCGCATACTCCTGAAGGAGGAAGAAGTCACGAGAGTCGGCCCCCAGTCCCCTCACCACACTGAGAGCAGCAGAACCACAGGGTCCCCTTCCTCATGCCTACATTCAGATGGTCAGTGGTGGTGTTGAGCAGCTCTTGGGTAGAATGGTGGAGTCTGTCCAGCAAAATGGTGTCAGCTCCTTTGCAGTATAGTCTTATCTTCCCCTCTGGATTCCGTACTGTCAGTGGGACAGGGGGAAAATGTCCCAGGAAAAAATGGGATATTCAGATAGGTAAAGCCTCTGAATTGCAACACACCAGGGTCACCCAGTATACCTCATTCATCCCAGGCCTGCATGCTGCCCCCAAATGCCCCCGGCAGCCCGATCCTGGCCTCACCTATGACCGACATCCTTTTACGGATGTTGTTGAAGTCCAGGATGGCCAGCAGCTGGTAGGTGATGGCAGTGCCCATCTCGTGGACAGTGATGGTTTTGGGGGTACGAGAGCGGAATACGAAACCAAAGTTCCTGGCTGCAGTGACCAAGGCCCCCTCATCCGGTGACTGGGCTTTGTAGTAGAGCTCCCCTGGGCGTGGAGGAGGGACACACGTGGTGTCAGTGGCCCCACTCTCAGCCACCAACTCCATGTTCCTGCCCAGGAAACCCCAGGTGGCCAGGCCACAGGCAGAGCACAGCTCAAGCCTGAGAGTCCAAGTCGGGTAGGGGAAGTGCAGGCCAGCACCTTGGCTCACCTTCGCTCTTCTCTTCTGACATGACGGTGTGACACAGGGAGAGGAGGCGGAAGAACTCGTGGGTGTGGGGGTCCCCCATCTTGACAGCCTCCAAGAGAGTGGGGTCCCAAAATAAGAACTTCTTGTCAGCCAGAGGATTAAAGGAGAAGTCGACGGGCTCAGGCCTCTGGAGCAGGTAAGAGGACGATCAGGAAAGGCTGGGTCCCCAGGCTGCTTCCTGGGGAGAGGCGGGGTGGTCCCCACCAGCATTCTGTCTGCTGCTAACCTCAAGATTCCCACCTGTGCCACCAAGTCTTCCTTACCACACCCATTTCCTCCGAGCAGCTTCCATACCCTAGCCAGACAACACGTCCCCCCTGACTATGCCAAGCCTGGCCAGGCACCCTGCGTTTAACTAGCACCGAGAACCAGTATGGAGGCGGAACCTTACCTCTCCCAATTCAGCTTTGTGTCCCAGGACATCGAACACGTCACCTACACACAGCCAGGACAGAGGGAGGAGCACTGTCAGAGCAGGGGGAGGAGCCGCCAGCACGGAACCCGCAGGCACCTGGGGCCCGCAACCCTTGTGGCTGAGTGAACGTCACCCAGCTTCAACACGGCTGACAGAAAGACAGGAGGCACAGGCACCCTGGGTCCTCAGAATGCCAGGACTCAAAAGCCATGACACTCTTGGCTCCCCATCCCCATCCCCCTTCCGGCTCTCCCCAGAGGGCAGCTCCAATGCCACACCCATGCCCCCGGGCTCTTAGGCCTGCACAACAGACAAAGCCTCACACGCTGGCTTCCAAGCCTGGGTTAGTATGGAAAGCAGTTAGGAGAGGGGCTCACTTGGCCTAAAAGACCCCACGCACCCTGTCCCCAAGCCAGCCCAGCAGCTCAGCCACTAGGCCACTGCATTGGGGCCACACTGGGAAGGCCACAGTCACATTCCAGAGACTCACAGGGGCCCTGGGCAGCAACATGGGGAGAGGCTAGCACTCCGCCAGGCCTGACAAGGTCCCACCTGGCCCGGGTGCCCAGCAGTCAGCTTCCTGGGCTTCTGTTCAAACAGCCAAGGAGCGGCCCCACTGCCTGGAGCTGAGAGGCGGTGCAGGCACCAGCAGAGGAGAGGGGGGAGCACTGTCAGGATCTGCCGCCTGATCTGGATGCAGAGCAGACCCTCTCAAGGCCCCACAGACCCCAGCAGGAAAGATGTAAAGCCCAGATGTCGAGACCAGTGTGGGAGCCCTGGCAGCAAGGTCCTTCCAGCCCTCGTCCCCGGTGGCATGGCCATACCGTAGCTGCGGCCGTTGATGGAGCACTTGTTGAAGACCATGATGTTCTGGGTGAGGGTGCC
Organism: Bos javanicus; assembly: GCF_032452875.1. Lineage (NCBI taxonomy): Eukaryota > Metazoa > Chordata > Mammalia > Artiodactyla > Bovidae > Bos > Bos javanicus. Next base: position 16,377,146 of record NC_083870.1, read on the forward strand.
CGTCTTGTCGGAGAAGATGTACTCCACCTGGCCCAGCTCCTCGTTCAGGGTGGTGGTGCGGGCCTCGGCGGGCGTCCGCTTCTTCGTGCAGAACATCTTCTTGTCCCAGTTGATGAAGTAGCTGTGGCCCAGGCGGATGACCTCCACACTGCACAGGGACAGGAGGTGAGGCTGAGGGCGGGAGGGGAGCAGGGCCCCACCCCACGGGCCTTCGCTGCAGGCCCTCCACCTGGGGAGAGACGAGAACGAGCGGGGCGGACACCTGGGCGGGGGAGGGCGGCAAGGAGAGCCTGAAGGTGGAGCCTGCCACATCCGGCTGGCAAAGGGGGTCCCCGACCCCGACCCTCCGATGCCTTCCAGACAAAAAGGTGCAAAGGGCCTGGGCAGGCGGGACAGACGGCACAGGCAGAGGAGGAGGGACTGAGGACAAGGCACTCGACCAGTTCTTACCTCTGGGCTAATAATACAGAAACCATGCAGAGAAAACAAGAGAAAGTGCAAGAGGGAAGAAGGAGAAAAAAAAAAGAGAGAAATAATGAGGGTGCGGCGCGGGCCACAGCATCACACACGCCCTGCAGGGAGAGGAAACCGAGGCAGCCCTGGAGCCCCGGCTCACTGCCCGAGCCCAAGCTGTCCGGCTCTGGGCTGCACAAGCCGACTCGGGGCGCTCAGCGAGCACACGGGGCAGACTGAGATGCTGACTCCAGGAGGGGATGGGGCCTCAAGGGTCCGGGGAACAACCCCAGTCTACACCAGCGCGGGGCTCTCCTAAGGTCGGTTCACGTCATCCTCTTTACAAGGCAATGCCTTCACGGTCTGGACTGTCAGCATCTCAGAAACGGCCCCATGTCTGGGTCCTGCCAGCCAAGCAATGGGGCCATATCTGGAACCCTGCTTCCCACCTTACTGGGGCTGCTGTCAGGATCCCCTTACCAGGCCAAAACTGAGCCGGCTGGAAATGCCTTCGTGGCCTGTGCCCCACTCAGCTGATCAAGCGTCCCCTCCCTGCCCTCCTCCCCAAATACACACACTGTAACCTGAGGAGACTTAGAAACTTTCTCAGGCAGCTACCATGGGCTTCACGTGAACTTGAATACAAAACACAGACAGCAAAGTCCAAAGATGGAAAAAAAATTCAGATTGGAAACAAGAAAGGATTTAAATAGCAACAAAGAACCAGAGTCGCGGATAACGATGGACATGCTACCACCCGACATTTGTACAGTAATTAAAATTTTAATAGTTTTTTGACCGTGTCACTCAGCATGTAGGATCTTAGTTTTCCCAACCGACCAGAGATCAAACCTGTGCCCCCTGGACTGGAAGCACTGGGTCTTAACCACTGGACTACCCGGGAAGTCCCAGTAAAAATGAAATTACATTTTAATTTTTAAAATGTATTTTCCAATATATTATACCAAGATGTTCCTATGAAGAGGATGGGACTTGTCCCATTTTACGTGAGAAAACCGAGGCCCTAAGTGACTGTGGATTTGCCTGAGGTCAGGTGGCTACTGAGGGGGCAGGACTAAACCCCAAGCCTTCCGAGTCTCCTCCTAATGCTTCACAGAAACCCCACTGTCCACCCTCAGCACAGAGATTCCTTATCTCCTGCCCACTGTCAGCAGCACTAGGACTCAGGTGTGAGTGGAAGGTCCAAGGAGACTATCTGGGGAATCTGTGTGAACAAGAGAAACCATAAGGGAAGAGTTCTGAGCATCCCTCTGATGTCCTCAACAATGTCACGGGTTGGGAATCCTGGTGCTGCAGTGGTTAGGACTCTGAGCTTTCACCGTTGAGGGCCGGGGTTTGATCCCCGGACGGGGAACTAAGATGCCACAAGCCGCACAGCCAAAAAAACAACAATAAAGTCTACAATTTGATAAATTTAAAAAAGGCACAGGTTCTCTGTCTCAAGCGCATGGCATACAGAGAGCTCGCCTCTCTTCTTGCCATTCTTTCTTCCTCCAGCACTCCCCCTTCCTCTCTTTACTCCCTGTTAAGTTTCTTTCCCAAAAAAACCCTCGACGTCCTCTTATTCCTATCTATGCCACATGCCACTGCCAGCCAACATTTCCTAAAGCATCCTTTAGATTTTTTTTTTTTTTAAAGAATCTTTTAATGGTTTACTGAGTGAATGTCCACTGGCAAAGATTCAAGATCCTTCACAACAGGGAACATGCTTATGTTCCCAGCTCTCTGTCTCATAGGCCCCCACTCAGGGTCCATGCTCCTGCAGAACCGCCCCAGGACCAACCACTCCGAGGTCCCTATCTCCGTGCCTTTGTGTGCAGCCCTCTCCTCCAGGCTCCCCTCACCCCTCCCCGCCACCACTCAAAGTCCCGTTCAGCGGCCACCCCTTCAGAGGTGTCCTCCCTGATTAACTGCACGGGGAGTGATGTGCTTCCCGTCTTCATGGCACTCTGGGCCTCTGGGGTATCTCACTGGGATGCAGTGGTGTCTTACACTGTCTGCACCTCTCCTCCTGCACCAGTCTGCTGCTTTTGAAGGCAGAGGCTATGTTATGTATCAACTGTGTCCCCTTGCGTCACACGTAAGCGTAACACTGAAGGCAGGATGACTCTTAACAGCACTAGTTCCCATTTTGTTTCATAATGTAATCACATTTAGCTCCCTCCGCTAGACTGAAGCTCCTGGAGGGAAGGAAACCCATTCCTAATACATCTTTGTGCCACCGCACCTAGCCTGCTTCTTTGCACAGTCAGCATGCGATAAGTATGTGCTATATAAATCAACATGATTTTTGTTCTAATACAATCCAAAGTGCCAAGAAACTGCAGGGAAGTCTGCTTTGCCCATGAAGATACACAGATAACATAAAATGTTCACAGCACAGGAAGGAGAGAACCCCAAGTTCCCTCTCGAGGATTTCACCTTCACAGAAGACAGAAGTCTGCCAAGGGACCACCTGAGCTCCCTGGAGAGACCCCGGGGCAGAGAGACAGCATACCTGACATAGAGCGATATGGGCACGACGGTGTTGAGGATGATGATGTAGGACCAGAAGGAGAGGAAGCCAGAGAAGAAGGCACTGTCCACTGCCTCATCCCAGGGCAGGTAGACCTGGAAGCGTGTCCCCACCTCATGTTCCCAGATGGCATTGCCAATGGCCAGGATCACCCCCATGCAGACCAAGAATCCAAAAATCTGCAGAGGAATGAAAAGCAGAGGCTAAGCTGCAAGACCAAGGAAGCCCTTAGGAAGTCCTCAAAACCAAGTGAATCCCTGAAGGTTACCATCGGTACCCAGAGCCCTCAAAGGCTCAGGTATCTTTAAAATGGGCACATGCTCTAGTGGGAAGCACCCAAAACTGGTGATCAACGGGCACGTGGCCTTCTCTTGCAATGCTTTTCTCAACTGTGTTCTGAGGAAGCTGAAAGGGTTATGTAGTTTCCATTCTGATATTCTAGAACCCTCAGGAGACTTCAAACATGGTAAGGGTTGAGGTAAGTTACTTTCAACATACCAAAGAAGCCTACTGGAAATCACCCATTTATCAGAGCTAAGTCTCTACAAGCCAACAAAAATACCATGTTTCTGAAATGTTCATTACCTCATACAGATTGCCAAAAATCAAAAAAAATTTTTTTTGGCCATACCACGCGGCACATGGGACCTTAGTTTCCTGCCCCCTGCAGTGGAACCGTGGAGTCCTGACCACTGGATCACCAGGGATTTCCCAATCAAAAAAAATTTTAACCGGGGACACAAATTGTGTCTTCATAAATTCAGACTTAGTAGTCAAAAACCCTGCAAAGCCTGAAGAAGAATCATAAGAAAGCTTCTGAAAGAAAAAAATTGAGACCACTGCATGATTTCAGATATCTATCTTCCAAGCTGCCTCCACTCCAGATGCTTTGAAGCAAAGCAGAAACCATCCTGATACCCAAGGACCACCAGAGGGCGGTAAGAGTCTTGGCCTGATAGAGGCCAAGACTTAACTTGCAAACCCTTTAAGGCCGGGAGGAAACTGTCTCACAGGAGGCTGGGCCCAGCCTTCGCAAGCTGGCATGTGGGGGGCAGGCAGCAGGCAGTGGGGGCGCAAGAAGGGGAGTGAAGCTCGACAAGGAGCTCAGGTTTCTAGCAAAACAAGAGAAGGATTCAGGAACTGCCAACAACTAATACAGAAACTTTTCCCTTGGGATCCTTTGCTCCTGGAAGTCAGGGGAAAAGACCCTGTTTTCCATCATCCAAATGGAAATTTTTCTTTTAATTCCCTCTCCATCCCCATGAAGGCCGCCTTGTCCCTGGCAAAAGCAAACAGAAAGTCACATGCTAGACTAGGTCACCATCATAACTGGAATCCAGAGAACAGAAGATTTGTTTTAACTTTAAGTTGTTCATTCATACATGTTCCAAAGGTTTTTTAAATAACATCTTCCAAATCCAAAAGGAGCCTGAAATAAACACTGCCTTTGAGTGGTTGACCTGCCAGTGGCTTTAAAGCTAAAACCTGAAGACTGACTACTGACCAGGGAGGAGAGATGGGAGTAACGGGACCCGCCCAAGGACAACCAGAAGGGCAGAGGCAGGAACCGTTTGTGGGAAGCCTTACCCAGAGCACCAGTGTGTTCATTAGGCGATCAATACTTGTTCTCTTGAATTTTGTCCTGCCACTGTTCTGCATCAGCTTAGTGTCAGGACCTAGAAAGGCATGGGAAGGGCTGGGAAAGCCGAACAACGAATCTGCCTCTAGGCTTCTGCCCAGGTATCCAGTCTATAGGACCTCAGGGTGGAAGAGAGACACTGGCTGGATGAGAGGCTTGGCTCCAGGACCCACTCGAGTCTCTTCTCACGTTCCTGAAGGCCAGCAGAGGCACCACTCTCGCCCTTCTCTCTGTGGGCCCGAGGAGGCTCACCTGCAAAGATGACCAGCCCGAAGCACCACTCGGTGTTTCGCAGCACGCAGCCCCGCAGCAGCATGTTCTGGTTGCTCAGGGGGAACTTGCTCTCCTTCCAGTAGAGGGTTCCGCTGAATTTGTCCAGCTTGTTGTTGGGAGGTTCGCAGATCACTTCACCTGAAGGGAAGACAGGAGCACACCTGCTCGAGGTGTGGTCTGTAGCTTGACCACGAGACAACAGCACAGAAAAACCAGCTGCGGCGAGAGGGGGTTAGGATGCTGGCCCATCCGCACACCGCTGGTGCAACTTTCTGGGGAAGGAAGGAGGCAGCACGAATTCCTATTAAAGGCACACATACCCTCGGACCCAGTAATCCCACCTTGGGGACTCGTTCTACAGAGATAATAGCATAGCTTGCAAGAATTCTATTGAAGCATTATTTGAACAGCAAAAGACTGAAACAACTGAACAGTCAGGGAAGAGCTGAATAAATTACAAAGCCTCAATTCTATGAAACATTACATAGTTATGAAAAAGAATGGTATAAATTTCTTTACACAGAGATGTGATAAGATACGTCTGATGAATTTAAGAAGTATAGAAACGCTGGTTGACAAGATTTCAGTACAGTATGATCCCACTGATTTATGCTCACGTGTGTATAAACAGAGAGGAAAGTGTGCATGAATACACACTAAACTGCCAGTTAACCTGACAACCCTGAGGAGGCAGGACTTGGAGGGCAGGAGAGCTTTCTCTTTTCTATGCTATGTAGTTTGTCTTGTTAGAAGAAGCATGTATAAGAAATAAGAATAAGCTGAATTTCTCTCAACATGTATAGCCAAGAGGCAGCTAGCAGCCATGAGCTCTTGAAATGACCATCAATTCAAAAGTTAAGTGATAGCCCCTCAGCAATCCTGAACCCCTCGGCACCTCCCCAACCACCCAAAAGAGTCCAGGGAGCTGCACAGTCACAGCCAAAAGAAGCCAAAAAGAGAAGGCACAATTTAGATCCCCAAACCCAAGACATCTCCTCTGCCTGAAAGCTGCTTCTCCAGCACTACTTACCATCAAACTTGGCAAGCTTACTGATGTCTCCCAATTCCGAGGTGACTGGAATCGCCTGCCGCACTTTCATGTTGGTCTCTCTGGAAGGAGAGTGTCCCTGAGTCCTGATTCCCTTCCTTTCCTTTAGACTCTACCTGGGGACACCTGACCATGGAGCATCACCACCCCCAGGCATTACTGGGTAGGTCATAGATGGGGAAACAGTGTCAGACTTTATTTTTTGGGCTCCAAAATCACTGCAGATGGTGATTGCAGCCATGAAATTAAAAAACGCTTACTTCTTGGAAGGAAAGTTATGACCAACCTAGACAGCATATTGAAAAGCAGAGACATTACTTTGCCAACAAAGGTCTGTCTAGTCAAGGCTATGGTTTTTCCAGTGGTCATGTATGGATGTGAGAGCTGGACTGTGAAGAAAGCTGAGCACCAAAGAATTGATGCTTTTGAACTGTGGTGTTGGAGAAGACTCTTGAGAGTCCCTTGGACTGCAAGGAGATCCAACCAGTCCATTTTAAAGGAGATCAGCCCTGGGATTTCTTTGGAAGGAATGATGCTAAAGCTGAAACTCTAGTACTTTGGCCACCTCATGCAAAGAGTTGACTCATTGGAAAAGACTCTGATGCTGGGAGGGATTGGGGGCAGGAAGAGAAGGGGATGACAGAGGATGAGATGGCTGGATGGCATCACCGACTCGATGGACTTGAGTCTGAGTGAACTCCAGGAGTTGGTGATGGACAGGGAGGCCTGACGTGCTGCGATTCATGGGGTTACAAAGAGTCAGACACGACTGAGCGACTGAACTGACTGAACTGAAATGAACACTTCTACACACCCAAAGCCTTTCTTACCTAGAGATGTTCCAAAAGGTACAGACTCGAGACCTGGGGACCACTTTCAGAAACAAGCCTGCTAGCCCACAGGAGGAAGGAGGAGACGCTGAGCATGCAACTCACCCGTCAAGTTCTGCTGTCTCTATGTAACATAGCCCATGGGGCTCGCTGCTGGAAAGGAGGAGGAGATCCGCCTAGGAAGAAGACCTAATGAGAAGGCTGAAGACCCAGACCTCCACCCCGATGGACTCTCTGATGATCCCTCCTTCCACTAAGCACTCTTGGTCTGCTTAGTCCCAAGCACATGAACGGCTAGAAAGGAGGCATATTACTATGACACAGACGCTTCCCACTCAAGAAAGTTTCCTCCCATGAGTGTTTAAGAGGCAATCGTCAACAGGAAAGACTCATTCCTTTCTGCCCAAAAAAAAAAAACAGGGAGAGCCCCATAAGCCTAGAGGGGCACCTGGTCCCTTACCGCCACAAACTGGTTGTTTTCTAGCTTGATAATATCACCAACACAGACATTCATCCACTGCTCCTGCTGGAGGCTGAGGCAAGAAGATAGAGCAAAGGCCGTCAGTAGTTAGAGAAGTTCCCAGGGGACCCTTTTCCTTTCCAAGGCCCTCAGTCTTCAACAAGCACTCACATTCCGTTGATCAGCACCTGAGACTGACGGTTATTCACTTGGTTATCGCTCTTGTGGCGGAACTGAAGGGAGGAAAGCAAGGTAAGCCACCTTCTCCTGCTCCAAGGGACTTAGCTGATCAGCGGGAAGCAGAACATGCTGGGTGCCACCATGTATACACCTGTTCCCAGGTCTACTCCCTCCCCGACTCCCCCACCCTACTCTTGGCCAAGATACCATAGACCTAGCGGACCAGGTAAGGGATGGTAAGGTCGCTGAGGAACTCTGCTAAGTGGAGGAGGGTGTGTTGCGGGGCCGGGGTGGGGTGGGGAACCAGTGTGAGAAGGAAAGCCACTCACATAGTCATCAGTGGCATCTTTAACAGCTGTGATGGTGAGGACGAGAACCAAAGGCACAATGGTGGTGAACCAGGACAGGGAAGAGATCTGTGGGATCAACTGGAAAAAAAGGACAGAGAACGCATGCCTCTGAGGCCCTGTCCTCGGCTCCCCCAGACCTTTCTCCTCCTTGACTTTAGTCGGCTTTGTGAATTAATTGCAAAGGGTTTAATTTTACCAGAGGTCGCTTACCTGCAGAATGAGAAGGAACAGGAAGTAGGTATTGGCCACTTCCTGGAACTGCTCAAAGAGGTTGACAGGCAGGAAGGTGAGAATATTGTACTTGGAGGTCTTGATGCAGTTACTCTGTGGCAGGGGGAAGAGAAGATCATGAGGCGCCCTCCAATGCCAACCCAGAGCCAGACTGAGGCTGCCCCCTCCAGCTACACTTTCCAAACCTCTGTCCCCAAAAGCCAGGAGGTATAAGAGGGGGAAAGAGGGGGAGAGAAGAGAGTCTCACGGGGTCAACGGTCTCATGGGATCCCGCTTCACTGACAGGTCAGGGTATGAAAAATTCAGCAGAGCAGCAGATGACAAGTGGCAAGGAGGCTGCCTTCCCCTCCCCCAAGCACCCTCCCAGCAGTCAGCCCTCCACCCCCACACGGGACGGACAGGATGCACCTGTCCTTCCTTCCCGACCCAGGAAGAGGGCACAGGTGGTCTGGGGCCTCTCACCGCATACTGGAATTTCTCATTGTATTCTCGGTCATTGGCCCGCGCCCTCCTTTCTTCTTCTGCAAGAGAATGATGCTGCAGTCAGGAGCAGACTGAGGCCCGGCCCAACACCTTGTCAGGCCCACCCCACTCTATGGGTTTTCCACTGAGGGCCCCTGGTTCCTTCCATGGCACGTGGTTTTAAGGAGTTTAGTGGCACACCTGAGGTGTCACTGAATTCTTCCCTCTAGTCCGCCTCTCACCACCAGCCTGACCACTGGGCTCTGCAGGTGTGACACTCAGAGGACAGGATGCCTTTCTCCTTTCCTCACCAACAACTGTCAAGGTCTCCCACTGGGGGTACCGGTTTCTCACCCCCATCCCTTTAATTAATGCTGCAGAAATTAATGGTCCTGGCAATCTCCAGGGGAATAGCAGCTGAAGACACTAAGCTTCCTTGTCCCGGGACCCCCACAGCTCCAGCCCTGGTACCGCCCTCCTCCTAACCCAGTAGGTGGGGTGGGTGGCAAGACGGAGGGTCACGGTGCCCTGGAACTGCTTTGCGGCAGCATCCCAGCCCCACGTGCAGTCCCCCCTACAGACGCCTCTGCTTGTCACATGTCACCAGCAGCGGCTTCTGACTGGCCCACGATGACATCATCTTATTTCAAAGCTCGTCTTCAAGTAGGAGAGGGGGTGGTCAGGGATATGGGTCATGCAGACTGAGACAGAGATGAAAGAGGGAAGAATGGGATGTAGTTGAAGCAGTCGCTCTCTCACCATAACCTTTCTCGTGCTGTCTGCACGTATTTCCTCTAAAACAACACATCTGTCACAAACCAAGTGACTAACGAACTACACCTATTCTGAACAGCCACAGATCTGGGACTGCAGGCACCAAGTTCAGGTCCCAGAACATAGAGGTGTCCTAGGAAGGGTCCTAGAAGGGTTCTCCAGCCCGACTCCGGTGGTCACGACCACAGGCTGAGAAACGGGGTACCCTGGTTAGGCAGTAAACATCATGACAAACCTGACCTGAAGTATAAAGCAGCATTCCGGATGTCTTCCCTCACGCTCCCCAGCACCCTGCAGGGCACACTGCAGTAGCAAAACCTCAGACCACAGCATCCTCTGCCTACCCAGCATGCTCCCTCCCTGCCTGGTCACTTTACTCCCAAAACTTCCCCAAAGGGGACCCGTCAGGCTGAGTCGCCTGCGCAGTCAACAACGAGCATGCAAAGGAAGACGTAGAGACCAGACCCTTCGGAGCCAGGATCTCTGGCCTGCAGAGGATATGGGAACGCTGGGGAGGCCGTTGGGGAGGCCGGAGACAAGCGAATGGGAGGGTGGGAGTCGGGACTAAGGGCTCAGGAGAGTTGCCAGTAGCTGCCTCCCGTTACCTGTCCCCCAGGAGGGCTTCTTTCTGCTCCAGGAGGGGGGCGCCCCGGCCCGGGCCCACTTCTCGGGCATCTCCTTGGGGACCGTCATGACCCCAGTTTGAGCGGGGGGAGGGCGGGCTGTCTGTCGGTCTGTCCTTGGCCTCAGCGGCTCCGACGGGGCGGCCCCCCGGGGAGGCACAGGAGCTGCGGCCGCTCAGAGGGGAGCCCCGGCCGTCGGGCGCGCGCCCCACCTGCAGCCCCGGCCATCCCCGCGGCCGCCCGCACTCGGCGACGCCGCGCGCTCAGATGCGCCGCCGCCGCCCCCGTCGCCCCCCGCGGACGCAGGCGCGCGCTGAGTGGCCCGGGACTCTGCGCGCACGCCCCAGGCTCCGCCCCCACCCGTTCCCCCGACTGCAGGGGCAGCCGCCTGCCAGCGCGCCGCGTAGGCGAAAGCCAGCACCGAACCCCGCCTCCCTCCGCCCGGCCAATGCGGGTGAGGGGACTGCCAGCGTTGTCCAGGGCAACCGCTTTCATCCCACCGCCTCCCACCCCCACCCCCGCCCCCGCCCGCAGGAAAACAAGAAGGACCGGGATGGTTGGGAAAATGAGGGGAGGAGATGAAGTGTGAGGACAGAGGGGTGACGGTGGGAACACAGCCCCCCGGACTCCCCAAAACAGAGAATAGGCGCTCCAGGTGCCCCGAGATAAAAGTCTATGTGTTTGCGGGTGAAGGGCGAGTCCTCAGCACGCTCCTGGGGGAAAAACCAGCTTAGAGAATCAAGGGGAAGAGTATGGTTTCCTAAGGCTTCCCCCAGGATGGATAGGGGCTGCAATCTACCCTCCTTCGGACCCATTACCTGTCGTCCGTCCTCCTCCCTGTGCCCTGTGCTCCCTGAGCCATAAAAACACCCACTCCAGATGGTCCCAGGGATTCCCCGACCCCCACCTTCTGACTGTCTTACCTGGGGGGCGCTTTTTTGCACACAGTGCCATCTCACCCAGCAAGGTCCCAGCAATCCCATGGGAGACCCTGCAGAAGGTGACAAATGCGTGAGGTCAGGAAGCTGAGGGTAACCCTTCATCCCCCTTTTCAGACTCCTCCCCGGTTCCGATCCTGCCCCTCCCCAGCCTTCCCCACTAACTCCACACCAACTCTCTGCTCTCACTGCCCCAAATAGGTCCCTGAAAAAGAGGGGATTCCCCACCACCTCCCCCAGTGCCTCTGCCTTGGATAACATGGGGGCACTGACACTTTATAAAAACCAAGACTTGCAGGGAAAGGAAGGGCACAAAGAGAGGAGGACAGATATGGACAGGAGGGGCACAGCTCCAAAAGTAGCCACACCAGGGACCAAGGATGCCCTGAGTGCTCTCCTGGTGGCAAAGAGTGGGTGCCTGTGTTTACTGGAAAGCAGAATTTCCACCAAGGGGTGGGGCTGAGGGAACATGAGCCAGGAAACACCTGGCAGAGCATCAGGAAACGGTGGGCAGGCACCACCCTTCTCAAAAAGCTTATAATCTTCCCACTACCCCCCTCCCCATTACTAAGGCTTCCATTATCACCTCCTCTAGAGGAGTTCACTGTAGAGGCATGGCCTTCACTTCCTGCACACAGAGTCCCCAAACCACTTCCTCTCAGTCTGGGACGTCTGCCCTTCTGGACCAACAAAGGGGTCTTCTCAACCCTGATGGAGAGGCATCCCTCTCTCTCTTCCACCCTAACCCCAGTCTAGTCAGTATGGCACTGGGTTGCAAGCTCAGGGAACATCAGATGGATTTCTGCTTCTTTCTATCTCCCCATGTTCTTCCTTTCACCTAAAAAAGGTAAAAGGCCTGGCCTGTAAGACACAGTCACAGAGCCTCATCCTAGCCTGACCCAAAGGAAACTGCCAGCCAGGTCCTGGGCCCTCTAGTCACCTCCTCTTTCTTTGTCTGGGTGGAGAGCTTTCTTCCCCTTTGGTTCCCCTGTCTCCAGCCTCCTGGGAACACTCCTCCAGCCTGTCAGCCCCAAGAGATACTAATTGTCTGTCTGCCCAACCTCTATAATTACACACTCTGGGCAAGGCCATCACCCACACCAGTTCTTCGTTCACTAAGCTGGACTCCCTTCCTGAACCCCAATCAGGTAATACTTCTCTGACCCTCCCCAACTCTGGCAACCAAGGGTGACTGGCTCAGGAAGAAAAACCTCTTCCAAGATGCCAAGCCCTCCTACAGGGCCCCCAGCCAGGGTCTCCACCCAGTCTACAGTATGAGTCATGGGAGGTGGGGCATGAGGGGAGAGGTTAAGAGAGAGGATGCAAGGGTGGGCATCACAAGTTCCATAGCCAGCCCCGCCCTCATCCAGAGGCACTATCAGCCCCAAGATCTGGGTTTGAGTCCTAAGAAAGAGTTAATGAAGGAGCGGCAAGGCTCTCAGGAGTCAGGAGCCTGGACACCAACCAGGAAAGCTGTTTTACCTCTGAGACCCTGGGGAGACTGAAAGCCGGCTTGGCCCCAGACTTCACCCCCTCTGGGGGGCCATAATAGGAAGGAAAGGGAGGAGGGAGACCTGGGAACAGGGACCCTCTCTCACTTCTTCCCAGTCTCACACAGCCTAGGTTTTCTGAACCCAGGCCCATTAGCCACGTCGCTCTGCCCCGTCACCCTGCCCCAGCCCCCTCTGCAGCCACATTTGCGATAAAAATAGCCAGCTCTGGGAAGAAGGCAATGCTCCGTGGAGGAAAACCGGCTCCTCCTTTAGGCCTGGCCCCTACTCCCCTTCAGCCCAAACCCAGGAAGCCTGACCCCTTGTTTCAGAGGAAGCTGGCAAGGGACATTTATGGGCAGGTCAGGGAAACAGAAAGGAAGGGAATCCAGGACCCCCAGCTCACTTGCCACCGACACCTGGCCGCTTTCCATCGTCAAGGACAGAACCCGGGACTCACTCCCAGCTCCGAACTCCCAGCGCTACTACCTCTCCTTGAACCTCGGTTTCCTCACGCACAGAGACCTCCACCTTACAGAGACAAAGCCTGCTATTCCCTAACTCCCTTCTGCAGGCGCCCAAACCTTAGGACCCCGAGTACGCTCCTCACCCCCAAAACTCTCTGGGCGGTTCTGAGCTCCTCCTCGGCACTCCCGCGCCCCTTCGATGGTCTCCCGCGCCCCGCCAGCACCCCACCCTCCCGTCCTGTGGACGGCCTCCCAAATCTCCCCCACTCTCAGGCACCCAACACCATCTTCTCTCCAATCATCCAGTCCCTCACCTCCGTCTCACCGCAGCTCCGACTCCCCATTCCCTCCCGGTCCTCCCCGGCCACTCCACTCCGGAGTCCGCAGCCGCATCTCCCCCTGCCCGCCCGGCCCCGCGCTCCGGGGCTGCTGCCCCCGCCTCACCTCAGCGCTCAGCGCTCGGCGCTCGGCGCCCGCCCCGGCGGCCCCGTCCTGCCCATGCCGGGGGCTGGGGCGGGGGGCGCTCGGCTCACCTCCCCGCGGGCTCCCGCCCCCCCCAGCTGCAGCCCCTCTCCCCCCGGGGCCTCGGCCCGCTACTTTGTGTCAGTTTCGGCCACGGCGGGGCGGAAGTGACGGAGGTGGCGGGAGAGGGCGGGGGGCGGGAGGGGGTTTTGGGGAGGGGTGAGGAAGGGGGAAGGCGGGAGCCGCCATCTTTGTGCGGGGCAGGGGGAGGGTCTTAACCCCGCTGATGCTCAGCACTGCGAGGCCGCGATCCCCGCCCCACCCACTCCCAGATGCATCCATCCCCGGTCCAAAAAAAAAAAAAAAAGTCTGGAGGCAAGATAGCTCTGAGATTTTTTATTTTTAAATTGAAAAAAGGGAAACAGAAGAACGCTCCTTCTCTGCTATAAGAGACCTCTCTTCGTCGGGGAGGTGTGTGAGAGTTGAGGAAGCGCTGAACGACGAGAATTTTCCTCCGCGCCAGCTGGCCATTACTCCTCCTCTTTCCGCTCGGGGCCCTCTGCTCCTTCGCCTTCTCTGCTCGCCCTGGCTCATCTCTTCTTACTGTAGTTCACCCTCTCCTTGAATGACACAGCCCGGAATGTCTAGGTATGGGGTCGTGCCTCAGTTTCTCCATCTTGCTCAGTCTCCAGCCACTTGACTTCTTCTGGCGGCCCTCCCTTTCCCGTCCCCCCCACCACGCCCCCTTGGTGGAGGCGGTTTCCCTACCACCACCCGTAATTACTATCTGCGGGGTGGCTGAATCTGGGCGAGGCGCCCCAGTCAGCGTAAAGGCGGGCGGCGCTGAGGCTACGAGAGCTGGGAGTCAGTCACTGGGGGCCAAGCTTTGGAAGAAGTCCCCTGGATTATGCCCTGCACAGGATGGTCGGCCCCCACCATCCTGCAGATTCCCGAAGCCTTCCCAATCCGGTTTCCATGGTGCGCACCCTCTGGCGGCTACTTGGAGGAAGTAAGTTCTTGGAAGTCCAGGGTCTGAAAACCTGCGTGGGCGAGGAGGGGGATGAGAAGACTGAGTCTGGTACCTGAGCCTCCTCGTTCTCCCTGTCCAGGCATCCTCCCCAGTTTAGGAGGAGGAGATGCCTAGATGAGCACACGGAGAAGCTGCCCAGGGCCTGGCGTATTAATAAAGAGAAAGAACATCTTGTCACCAGGCATGGGGTCTCTGGCCCTCTTCAGTGTCCACGAGGGAGGTGAGGACTGTCCTGCCAGAGTCACAGCTTACTCTCCTGCAGCTGAGTTGCGGCCGGACTTCCCGAGTCTGAGGCTTCCTGTTGGGCACACTCTAGATCCTGAGATGGCTCTGAGTCCTCAGGATGGTGTTTTGCCACCAGCAGCTGGTATGTGGCTGTGCCAGGCATGGCCCCCACTAGAGAGCCCACCACAGGAACCCACCACCAACCATTGCCAGCACTGCCAGACAAGAACAGAAGGGAGATATCAGGGTTAGTCCCTTAGCCTTCCCTCTGAAGAACTGAAGGTATTCAGAAAACTCCCTAAAGCAGTGTCTGGTGAGAGACACCAGAAAGAGTGTTGTGGCACCAAAGCATAGCACTCAGAGAGGAGGAGACCCCAGGAGAGCTTGATCTTTAGGGATTATCTCATACATGCATTTTGTTGAACACAAGCTCTAAATCTTACTGTATCAGTGAAAAGGGTAAAAGGAGAGAGAGGGGACAAGACATAAAGGGAGAACTAGGGCTTAGAGGAGGCTCAAACTGTCCTGAGATGCCAAGAGAACTATTTAAAAGGAGAGAGCTGGAGACCCAGGGTCAGAGCCCTTAGCAGGGGGATGTGAGTGGAAGGACAGCACCAGGGGAGGCTACCTGAAGACTTCAGGGCCCCAGCCAGCTACGTAGGTGAAAAGCCGTGGGTCGAGGTCCTGGACAGGGTTGATTGGGAACCCACAGTTGGCACCCATGGATAGCATGTCGGCCAGGATCAGTAACCCCACTACCACAGGCTCCAGACCTGCAGGCACTCCCTTGTTCCGTGTCCAGGATGGCCATCCCCACCATCAGCTTCCAGGTGCCCAGAACCTTGGTGTCGACAGAGGCAGGGGGGCTCCCGTCAGCTGCCAGGTGCGCCACCTGCCCTATCTCACCCAAACACTCCAGGCTGCCACCCCATGGCATCTGACTTTGTGCAACTCATGCAGCTGGGAAAGGCGAGATGCAAAGATAAAGTCAGCCCCACAACCCACCCAGAGCCTAAACAGCAGGCCGAGCTTCCAGGGGGAAAAGGGCAAAGGTTGTGGCTTTCCCAGGTCACCCTCTTATTCCTACCTGATCCAGGAAGCCATTGCTCAGAGACAGATAGGGGGCAGGGTAGGTGGCAAAGATGGAAGCCATCTCCTTGGGACCAGTCACTGTCAGGCTCCCACCTGGGTAGTTCTGTAGGGCATCTGTAGGGTAGGGGACACCCAGGATTTCCATCTTTGCTCATTCAAAACTGCTCTAAGGCATCGTTAACCACACACAGGTGCCCCCAACCTTGTTCTCTGTTACCGTGATAGAGAGCATGCTGCTGCTAAGTCGCTTCAGTCATGTCTGACTCTATGTGACCCCATAGATGGCAGCCCACCAGGCTCCCCTGTCCCTGGGATTCTCCAGGCAAGAACACTGGAGTGGGTTGCCATTTCCTTCTCCAATGCATGAAAGTGAAAAGTCAAAGTGAAGTCGCTCAGTCATGTCCGACTCTTTGCGACCCCATGGACTGCAGCCTACCAGGCTCCTCTGTCCATGGGATTTTCCAGGCAAGAGTACTGGAGTGGGGTGCCATCGCCTTCTCCAGATAGAGAGCATAGGGGACTCCAGAGGCACAGAACGCAGACAGCAACTGCACCAAGGAGTAACTGAGAAACCTGGCCCAGGGGAGGTGTCCCCGGAGGCACATGGGCAGGGAGAAGGCTGGATTCAGGTGGGCCCCTTCAAGGATCAAGAAAAGAAAACCAATATCCATTAAGTGTCACTATCAGGCACTGTCACCAGTAACACTGCTATTCCTCCCCACAACTCTTAAGTCAAATGTTACTATTCTCATCACATGCGTTAGGAGGTTAAGCGACTTGTTAAGGTCATGGAGTAAAGCCAAGTTCAAACCTGGGTCTGTCTGCTCTTTCTATTCCAGTACTCGATGCAGTGTGAGTCTGAGGAACAAGCTGGTGAGGTCTTAAGCAAAGATGAACCCTAGAGGGCTTAGGTAGGAGACACAAGATGAGTGCATTTACTCATGATGCCTTGCCATAGAGCTCTGTCTACCTGAGTGGAGGATTAATGTGAAGTGGGAGGGCGAGATGTAGAGAGAGAAGGGACTGGACTGGGCCAGAGGCATATCTCAGTCCAGGGCACTGGTCAAGCTCAAGGAGATAATGTCTGTGAGTCACCAAGGGACCCTTTTCACTATTAGCAAACTCGAGTGCACATCATACCCTATCTGATGACCAGACCTCACCCTACTGACCTGAGACATTACCACTCACATAGATGGCTAGCATAATGCCCAGAGAGCCAGCCAGAAACACGGTGAAGAAGTCTCCTTTGGTTCCTCCACTGGTGACAGCCTGGGCCGAAGACCCCTGTATGAGGAGCTGGTGGAGAAAAGAAAGATGAGGAAGACGGAACCAAGAATAGGGAGCCTGGGAGACCCGTAGGAGAGAGAGACTGGGAAGAGAGGGGATGGCCAAGATTGATGAACGGACTTGAGGGATCAGCAAGAAAAAACAGAAAGGGGGAAAGAGAAAAGATGGGAGAAACAGAGGGAGAGTAAAGGAAGCGAAGGAGGGTAAGAGATGGAAAGTGACAGGAATAAAAAGGAGAAGGTAGGGGAGGCATAGAGGAACAAGAGCAGGAAAAAGAGGCTGATGGAGGCGTTGTCCTCCTAGTGCACCCAGAGGAAGAGGTAGGGACCCTAGGAGGAGCGCACCTCCCTTCTTTCCTCCCCCTCGATTAGACCGCCTACCATGAGCACAAACACAGCCAGAAGCTCCGCCAGACACTGCCGGGCCAGGAGGCTGCGGATCCGGAGCGGTCCTTGACTTCAACCAGAGACTGAATAGAGACCATAGTGGGGAAACCCTGTCCGTGGTCACCACTCTCTCCATCTGCATAGACACATTGTTGCTACATAGCTCCTGCCTGTCAGGGGCAAAGATAAGGAAAAGACTTTAAAACCAATTAGCTCAGTTACTGACCAGCAGCTGATGTCTGCCTGTGCATGAGTGGAAGCTCGGGAGGACAGAGATAACAAGAGAATGTGGGCAGACTGTGCACAGTGGCTTTTGCCCAGTCTCTGTCTCCTCTGTCTCAGCCCCAGGCCTCCCAGGAGTAAGTAGCCTCCCCTTGTGCTGACAGACTGCGGGGAGTAGCCTGCTTCGTGGGCATTAGTTCTCTTGGCCCTCAAACCAGCTGTGGAAAGTGGTAGTAGAGAGCTCCCACTCTACTACGGTACCGAGGATGGGGATGCACTACTGAGACAGCCTTAGACTTCCCCAGGCCACACGGCTAGTTAACAGCTAGGCCAGGTCTTCTGACTCTCCATCTGATATTCCACAGTGCCTCTCCTGTGGAATGTAAAGTCTTTCCCCCAGCCATTTGGATGCCTGGAAAATTTAACATGCATCCAGGGAGACTGGACTGAAGACCGTAGGCTGCAGGAGTAAAGCCCACCTCAGGAGCGCTTGTAATCGCACCTTAACTAGAGAATGCTCTACCTTGTGTCTCTTGCCTTGGCTCCAAATGAGGGCTTCATGCCCCCACTGGGCTCCACTTCCCCTTCTCTGGATGCTTGCCACTCTTATTCTGCTTAACACATAGCCACTTCCTACGTCTTCACATTTCAAGCCTCTAGTTAAGATTCATTCGATGATGAATCAAGCTCTAGCCCCTATGGAAACATAGTTTCTGCCCTCCTAGAGCTGATGCTCTAGTAGATGGAAGTACTATACATAGTCATTTTTTTTTTCCTTTGCACCATGCCACATGTGGGATATTAGTTCCTTGATCAGGGATTGAACCCGTGCCTCCTTAACCACTGGGCCTCCAGGAAAGTCCAATATACAGATTTTTAAAAATATATATCGTTTACGAGGTTCTTGAGAGCTGGACTATGTAACCCCAGGGGCAGGGGTGGGGGTGAGGGGCTCTAGCACAGTCCTGGGCACATCTCTGTGAAATAATACTTCCTTCCTAGGTTTAGTGGCTATTATAGTACTCCACCCAGGTCCCCTGTTCAGAGCCAATGCACCCATTCCCCAGCTTCTGGGAATAACAGACACTGAGAGCATGCAGCTTTTGCCCTCATGGCAGTGACTTCTGTGGCAGGAAACTGCTTCGGCCAAGGTCATGTGCCCTCCTACAGGGCCCAGTGAATGAATGGTTGATGCAGGGATTCAAAGACTAAGCAGAATTTGGTGGTGTTGCACATAGACCTGGATGCCAAGAGTGCTGGGTCAAACGAAGTGGAACATAAAGTTAGATGTGGAAGGATTTATTGATAAGGGAGCACTCTCCTGGGACTTAGGATTTAAATCCTGGCAAGATCCCCCTGGAATGTGGGATGAACACTCTTCTCGAAGGCTTGGGGAAAATGATAGCTCATGCTAAGAAAAGTAAAAATGTCTCAACAACTCATTTATGCTGATGACCATTATTGGAAAAAGGGAGAATACTCAGACCTTCTGAGGATTTTTGGACAAAGTATCTGAATTAACATTGACAGTTGACAACCCAAATTTGTACCATGGCCCCTTGTTAGAGAAGTAGCACAGGGGGCCCAGATAATAAATGGAGTCCTGGGCTAAGGTCTGGTTCAAAGAATATTCACTGAGACCAGGGATCCACCAGGTGGTCACTTCCCCAATACCCTAACATATGATAGCAGTGGACATCCTTTGGCGTTGCAGAACACTCATAGTGGTTTTTGACCTGTAGAGTAAGTGATGAAGACCAACTAGATGCCTGAGTCTACCCAACATCAAGAGAAGAAATAAAAACAATACCACATCCTAGGGAAAATGGAAGAGGTTAGTGCCACCCTCCAAGACACAAAGAATAAAAGAGAGGCAGCCCCTTTCATACCACCAGTTTGGCTCTTAAAAAACTGGATCGATCATGACAGATGACAATGGTCTACCATAAACTTACTTAAACAGTAACTCCAATTGCAATTGCTGTGTCCCAAATGGTAACTTTACAGGGCAGTTTAATGCCGCCTCTAGTTGGGAGTATGTAGTCATTAATCTGGCGAATATGTTATTTTCCATCCCAGACAGGTCAGAAAGGAGGTCCACAAGCAGTTCCATCCACATGGGAAGTCTAGCAATATACACTTACAGTCTCACCCCAGGACTGTGTTAACTCTCTGGTCCTCTGTTGTAATAGAATCTGAAGGGAGCTTGACTATTTGGACATTTTGAAAAACATCATATTGGTCCACTATACAATGGACCTTTGAACAACACAGGTTTGAACTCGGTGGGTCCACTTATATATGGATTTTTTTTCATTAAATATATATTATAGTACTACATTATCTGCAGTTGGTTGACTCCGTGGATACAAAACTATATATACGGAGGGCTAACTGAGAAATGATACTTGGACTTTTGACTGTGCAGATGGTCAGAACCCCTGACCTCTGCATTCTTCAAGAGTCAACTGTATATATAACATCATGCTAACCAGATCAGAAGAGGACAAAATGTGAAAGTATATTGGAGGTCCTGGAAAGATACATGATCAGAGGGTGGGAAACATTCCCGTAAAGGTCCAGGAAACTGCCATATTGGTGAAATTTTCAGAGGTCCAGTGTTCTGGGACATGTTAGATATCCTCTCTGAGGCAAAGGACTGATTGTTGCACCTCATATCTTCCACCACTAAGAAAAAACACATTACCTATTTACTCAGGATTTAGGAGAAATATATTTCACACTTGAGAATACAACTCTGAAAAATTTACTAGCTGACAGTGAAGGCTATCAACTTTGAGTGGGGCCAAAGCAAAAAAGGCCCCTGCAGTCATATGAGCCAGCAGACCTAATGAGACTAGAATATCTGTAGTGTGTGTGCTTTGGCAAGCTCTACTAGGAGAATCATAATGTAGACCCACAGGGCTATGGAGCAAAGCCATGCCATCTGCAGCGAGAAATACATACCATTGAAGAGAAGCTCTTACAGTTAGTTCATCAAGTGACCCAGTAGCCAGAACCGCCCATCACAAGCTGGACTCTACCTGATCCTCCGTGTCATTAGGAAGGGTGGGTCCAGCAAGAACACATTGTAAAATGGAAGTGACATCTTTGGATTTAGGCATAAGTAGCATCAGAAAGCATAAGCTAGCAGAAATAAGTTCACCCAAACCCAAGTCCAGAAAATAAGTGACCCAGACTCTCATGTCATTCAATAAGCATCTCTCTGTCTCAGCTCACATGACCCTACTGAGAATTATCTTCTTCCATTTGGACTTCTGTAACGCTCAAAATTCTCCAAGCCGGGCTTCAGCAATATGTGAACTCTGGGAGTGGTGATGGACAGGGAGGCCTGGCATGCTGCAATTCATGGGGTCACAAAGAGTCAGACACGACTGAGCGACTGAACTGAACTGAAACTTGTTCAGACATGAGTTGGCGTGGTATGTGGGTAAAAGCCAAAAATTGACTGTGGTTTAATACTGCATAGTGTTTTGGGTATTTTTTTTATATGCAAAGGTCTTATGAGCCAATAAAACTATTTCAAAGTAAAAAAAAAAAACAACCACAGATGTAATGCTTCCTCCAGGGGTCACAGTAAGAATCCCCTTATAACTTTGGGGTCTTGGTAGCAAGAGACCAGCAGGCAAGAAAAGAAGTCCTCATACTGGCTGGAGTAATTGACTATGATGAAGGATGGACGACTGCAGCTACATGAGGGAGCCAGGAAGAAAATGCTGGCATTCAGGTCATCCACCCTTGCTGTTCCTATGCTCAGTTTTAACAGTAAATAGAAAAACATAGCAGCCACAGCCTGGGAAGGGCATGGTAACCAAGGGCACTCTCAGGTGAAGGCCGGGGTCATCCCACTATCCAGCTGCCTAGACCAGCAGAGGCGCTCACCAAAGATAAGGAAAATCTAGAGTTAGTGGTGCAGAAGAGGGCATAATAAGAATCCATTAGAGCCTCAAAACCAATTGCAGTAGTTAAGGCTGTAGACTTTTCCACTAAACATTCTCTTAAATTTCCTCCAAGAAATAAAACCAATCAGAGTCCTATAGAAACTTTCCCCTTAACTGGGTAAACTAACCATAAGTATGGGTCCAAGCAGTGGTAGTGGTAAATGGTAGTAGACACCACAGTGCTTCACCCAGATCCTTGCTTTAAGATTGTGAGCCTATGTCCCAGCAGCTGGGAAGATCCATTGCTGACGGCTCTCAGCTGCCTCCCAACTGGAAATTAGCTCAGACACATTGAGCTGTCTCACTCTATCCCAGAAGGTTTCCTGAAGTCAACAATAGGCTGATTCAGGGATACAAAGTCCAGGCCCCTTTGCCTTTTCAGTTCAGTTCAGTTCAGTCGCTCAGTTGTGTCCGACTCTTTGCAACTGAATGAACCGCAGCACGGCAGGCCTCCCTGTTCATCACCAACTCCCAGAGTTTACTCAAACTCATGTCCATTGAGTCGGTGATGCCATCCAACCATCTCGTCCTCTGTCGTCCCCTTCTCCTCTCACCTTCAATCTTTCCCATCATCAGGGTCTTTTCAAATGAGTCAGTTCTTCGCATCAGGTGGCCAAAGTATTGGAGTTTCAGCTTCAGCATCAGTCCTTCCAATGAATATTCAGGACTGATTTCCTTTAGGATGAACTGGTTGGATCTCCTTGCAGTCCAAGGGACTCTCAAGAGTCTTCTCCAACACCACAGTTCAAAAACATCAATTCTTCAGCACTGAGCTTTCATTATAGCTCAACTCTCACATCCATACATGACTACTGGAAAAACCATAGCTTTGACTAGTCGGACCTTTGTTGGCAAAGTACTGTCTCTGCTTTTTAATATGCTGTCTAGGTTGGTTATAACTTTTCTTCCAAGGAGCAAGTGTCTTTTAATTTCATGGCTGCAGTCACCATCTGTAGTGATTTTGGAGCCCAAGAAAATATAGTCTCTCTCTGTTTCCATTGTTTCCCCACCTATTTGCAATGAAGTGATGGGACCAGATGCCATGATCCTGGTTTTCTGAATGTTGAGTTTTAAACCAACTTTTTCACTCTCCTATTTCATTTTCATCAAGAGGCTCTTTAGTTCCTCTTCACTTTCTGCCATAAGGGTGGTGGTCATCTGCATATCTGAGGTTACTGATATTTCTTCCAGCAATCTTGTGTCCAGTTTGTGCTTCATCCAGTCCACCATTTCTCACGATGTACTCTGTATATAAGTTAAATAAGCAGGGTGCCAATATACAGCCTTGATGTACTCCTTTCCCAATTTGGAACCAGTCTGTTGTTCTATATTCAGTTCTAACTGTTGCTTCTGGACCTGCATATAGATTTCTCAGGAGGCAGATCAGGTGGTCTGGTATCCCCATCTCTTTCAGAATATTCCACAGTTTGTTGTGATCCACACAGTCAAAGGCTTTGGCGTAGTCAATAAAGCAGAAATATGTTTTTCTGGAACTCTCTTGCTTTTTCAATGATCCAGCAGATGTTGGCAGTTTGATCTCTCATTCCTCTGCCTTTTCTAAATCCAGCTTGAACAACTGGAAGTTCATGGTTCACGTACTATTGAAGCCTGGCTTGGAGAATTTCGAGCATTATTTTCTAGCGTGTGAGGTGAATGCAATTGTGAGGTAGTTTGAGCATTCTTTGGCATTGCCTTTCTTTGGGATTGGAATGAAAACTGACCAGTCCTGTGGCCACTGCTGAGCTTTCCAAATTTGCTGGCATATTGAGTGCAGCACTTTCACAGCATCATCTTTTAGGATTTGAAATAGCTCAACTGGAATTTCATCACCTCCACTAGCTTTGTTCATAGTGATGCTTCCTAAGGCCCACTTGACTTCACATTCCAGGATGTCTGGCTCTAGGTGAGTGATCACACCATCATGATTGTCTGGGTTGTGAAGATCTTTTTTGTACAGTTCTTCTGTGTGTTCTTGCCACCTATTCTTAATATCTGCTTCTGTTATGTCCATACCACTTCTGTCCTTTATTGAGCCCATCTTTGCAGGAAATGTTCCTGTGGTATCTCTAATTTTCTTGAAGAGATCTCTAGTCTTTTTCATTCTGTTGTTTTCCTCTATTTCTTTGCACTGATCACTGAGGAAGGCTTTCTTATCTCTCCTTGCTATTCTTTGGAACTCTGCATTCAAATGGGTGTATCTTTCCTTTGCCTTTTAATTTGGGACAATTCAGAAGAATTATCTCCATTCCAGTTACTTTTTAGTCACTCGGTCATGTCTGACTCTTTGGGATCCTATGGCGTGTAGACAGCCAGGCTCCTCTCTGTCCATGGGATTCTCCAGGCAAGAGTACTGAAGTGAGTAGCCGTTTCCTTCTCCAGGGGATCTTCCCGACCCAGGGATCAAACCCATGTCTCCTGTGTCTCCTGAATTGGCAGGTGGGTTCTTTTACCACTGAGCCATCCAGAACTCCCTGTAAAATGCTAGGATCAGTTGAGGATTCAATGGCAACCACACTGTGTCAGCCACTCCCTTTGTGGAATCTTTATTTCTTCACTTTCCTACAGGTATTTCTCTCAAGAGCACTCCTAAACAAACCTTCTGCATTAAAGTGTCCATATAAGAGTCTGTTTCTAGGGGGACCCAATCTAAGACATATAGTTCTCCCAGCCCTACACACTGCCTGCTATGGGCCACCCTCCTTGAGCCTTTCAGGCTGAAGAATATCAAAACTCATCAAAACCTCCCCGCTCTCTCTCTTCTATCATTTTAAAGAAGAAAGGTAAGTTTTATTTTTGTAATTTCTCCTCCAAAAGTGGGTGATTTGAAGAAGCCTATAGAAAATGATCTGAAAGGGATGTAGCAGTCAGTTCCCTATGACTTTTTAAAACTAACTCACCTAGTCTCCCTTCCAAAACAGGACCCCATATTAAGGAGAAACTGTTGGGACTTCCCTGGTGGTCCAGTGGTGAAGACTCCACACTCCCACTTCAGGGTGCATGGCTTTGAACACTGGTTGGGGAACTGAGATGCCAATAGCTGTGTGGGAAGGCCAAAAAAAAAAAAAAAAGAATAAGCAAACAAAAAACGAGAAACAGCTGTGCTTGTTAATTTACATGTTAAAACGTTGCATTAAATTTATTGTATATAATAAATTTGTATACAAATAAATTGTATTTGATTTATAGGTACTTTTGGGGTCGCTAGGAGTCGGACACGACTGAGCAACTTCACTTTCACTTTTCACTTTCATGCACTGGAGAAGGAAATGGCAACCCACTCCAGTGTTCTTGCCTGGAGAATCCCAGGGACGGGGGAGCCTGGTGGGCTGCCGTCTATGGGGTCGCACAGAGTTGGACACGACTAAAGTGACTTAGCTTAGCTTAGCTTGGGCAGAATTGCTATCTTAATATTGTTTGTGTTCCAAGGAGGCTGCCCAGGTGGCGCTAGTGGTAAAGAACCTGCGTACCAATGTGGGAGATACAAGAGGCATGAGTTCAATCCCTGGGTTGGGAAGATCCCTTGAAGGAGGGCATGGTAACCCACTCCAGGGCTCTTGCCTGGAAAATCCCCATGGACAGAGGAGCCTAGTAGGCTACAGTCCATGGGGTGAGACAGAGTCAGACACGACTAAAGTGACATAGCACACACTGTGGGTGTGGTATTGCTCTCCTTTCATTTAGATTTTATCTCAGCAATTTTTGCAGTTTTCAATGGTAAGCTTTTGCACTTATTCTTCCAAAATTATTCTTAAATATTTTACTATTAGTTATGCTCTTGTGAATGACTTACTGTCATTTTCAAATTGTTGCCAATATATAGAAATACATTTTTTTGGTATATTGATCTTATATCCTGAAACCTTGTGATACTCATTTATTGTTGTTATTATTCAGTCGCCAAGTCATGTCTGACTCTCCGCGACCCCATGGACTGCAGCACACCAGGCTTCCCTGTCCCTCACCATCTCCCAGAGTTTGCCCAAGTTCATGTCCATTGAATAGGCGGTGCCATTTATTACTATTAGTAATTTTTCTGTTGTTTATTCCTTAGGATTCTTTTTCTACATATAAAATCATGGTATCTTTAAATATAGTTTTACTTCCTTCTTTCCATTGCAACTCTTTCATTTCATTTTCTGGCCCTATTATCCTAGCTGGAACATCTAGTATGATGTTCAATAGTAGTAAGAGCACATAGCCTGGCTTTGTTCCTAATGTTAGTGAGAAAGCATCAGTCTTTTCTATTAAATATCTTTTTATAGCTATCTCTCTTTTAGACTTCTTTCATGTCTAAACATGACTATTATATTGCCATATTTAATTCATAGTTTAACTGGATATACAATTCTAGATTGGAAACAATTTTCCTTCAGTATTTTATCTTGTCTTTTAAGTCCAGTATTGCTGTTAAAGTTTGAGAATATTGTGATTTCTCATCCTCTGATTTTTTTCTCTGTCTGAAATTATTTGGATTCTCCTTCAACTCTAGTGTTCTGAAATTTCCTATGATGTGCCTTGGAGTGGGTTTATTTTCATCCTTGGTATCTAGCATGTGGTGAGTCTTTTCATGTTAGAAAGTAATATCCTTTCCTTCTGGGATATTTTCTCAAGTTACTGATAAGTTATACCATTCTAGTTTGCTTTTTTCCTCCTATTTTCTATCTCTGTTATTTGGTCTACTGTCTTGGAGATTTCAACTTTATCATCAAAATCTTTTGTTAATAGTTTTTCATTTCTGTCTTTTTTTTTTAACTCCTCAAATTTCCTCTTATTTTGTTTATTCCTCTTTTGTAGCTTCTTGTTCTGGTTTATGGGTATATCATCTCCTATTTCCAATATAGTAAAGTTTTGTGTGCTTGCTAAATTTTTATCTTTCTGCATAGTCTCTGTTTCTTCCAAGTTGCTTCTTTTGTTTGTGATTCTACATCCTTCATCTTAAAAGCTGCCCACAGATGTCTGGTAGCCTCTAGCTCCATTTGTGTTTACAGTGGTACTCTAAAAAGCTGATTAGAAAAATCAATTGCGTTCTCATACACTAGAAAAGTTAGGGGAAAAAAAGTGAGAGGACATAGTCTACCAAATACAACTATAGTACTTAAAACTGTGATACGGGCACAAAGATAGGCAAACAGATTAATAGAAAAGACTGGAAATTGTAACATTTGTACATATGTTTGTATATATTTTCCAAAGGTAAAAAAAATGAAGTTGGTCCCCCGATTCATACCATATAGGGAGATAAATTCTGAGTGGATTTTATTTTATTTTTTAAAGAATATTTATTTATTTTGCTGTGCTGGGTCTTAGTTGTGGCACTGGGATCCTTAGTTGCAACATGCAGACTCTTGGTTGCAGCATGTGGGATCGAGTTCCCTGACCAAGAATCGAACCCAGGCCCCCTGCCTTGGGAGCGTGGGGTCTTAGGCACTGGACCACCAGGGAAGTCCTGATTTTAATCTTAAAAAAGATAAAAACTTAAAAAACTTAAAGCAAAAATACCGATCTTTCTCAACTTACCACGGGGTTTTGTCTCTACAAAGTCATCATAAGTTGAACATGCCTTTGATATATTTAACCTAGTGAAAATCACAGCTTAACCTAGCCTACGTTATACATGCTCAGAACACTACAGTTGGCCACAGTCATCTAACACAAAGCCTATTTTATAATAAAATGTTGACTATCTCATGTTATTGGATACCATGCTGAAAGTGACAAACAGCACCATTGTTGACCCTGTGATGCCATCGCTACCTAGCATCATGAGAGTGTACTATACCACATATCGCTAGCCTGGAAAAGACCAAAACTCAAAATTTGCAGTATGGTTTCTACTGAACACATGTCACTTTTGCACCACCATGAAACTGAAAATTTGTAAGTCAAATCATCATAATTTGGGGACTGTCTCTTGTGTTTTGAGATATGTGTTCTTGTGATATGTATGCCTTTAGAAAAACCTCTTTAGGGAATTCCCTGGCAGTTCGGTGGTTAGGACCCCATCTTCTCACTACTGTGGGGCCTGGGTTCAATTCCTGGTCAGGGAACTAAGATTCCACAAGCTGTGCCCCCCCAAATCCCTTTATCATTTTATTGGGGTTTCCAGAAGGAACAGAGGTAGATTTATAAGCTCTGCCATTCTAAACCATAATGCTAAAAAGTTTTTTAATGAGAAAAATATCCAGTAATTTTTAAAAGTTGAAGTATAGTTGACTTATATTAGTTTCAGGTATACAGAAAACTAATTCTTTTTGCAGATTCTATTCCATTATAGGTTATTATAAGATAATGGGTATAATTCCCTGTACTATACAGTAAAAATCTTCGTTACTTTATCTGTTTTATTCAAAGTAGTTTGTATCTGTTAATCCCTTACTCCTAATTTGTCCTCCTTCCATCCCTCTGCCCTTTGATAACTATAAGTTTGTTTTCTAAGTCTGTGAGTCTGTCTCTCTCTTTTATGTACATTCTTTTGTGTTATTTTTTAAATTCCACATATAAATGTTATATAGTATTTGTCTTTCACTGACTTATTTCACTAAACATAATATTCCCTAGGTACATCCTCATTGCTGTAAATAGCAGTATTAATATTTTACTTTTTAAAGGCTAATATTCCGTTCCATATATATATATATATATATATATATACACACCATTTTAAAACTATCAAATGTCACTTATTAAATTCAAAATGATGTCATCAAAAGAAAGATTTGTACAGATTTTTTTACTTCCTTGCAGAAATCACATATTGCAAAAAATTTTTTATTGAAGTATATTTATTTACAATGTTGTGTTAGTTCTAGGTATACAGCAAAATGGTTCAGTTATGTATGTATAATCTTCTTCAGATTCTTTTCCCTTATAGGTTTTTACAAAATAAAGTATGGTTCCCTGTGCTAAACAGTAGGTGCTTGGTTATCTACTTTTTATACAGTACTGTATGTATGTTAATCTCAAACTCCTAATTTATCCCTCCCCCACATCCCCACTTTGGTAATCGTAGGTGATTTCTATGTCTGTGGGTTTATTTTTGTTTTGTATATAAATTCATTTGTATCTTTTTTTTAGATTTCAAACATAAGCAATATCATATGGTATTTGTCTTCTTCTGTCTGGCTTACTTCACTTAGTATGATAATCACTACAACCATCCATGTTGCTGCAAATGACATTATTTCATTCTTTTTTATGCCCAAGTAATATTCCACTGTATATGAGAATCCCATGGACAAAGGATCCTGGAGGGCTACAGTACATAGCATTACAGAGTGGGTCACAACTGAAGCGACCTAGCATATGCATATATATAAATACACACACACATCATTTTAATCCAACCGTCAGTGGACATTTAGGTTGCCTCCATGTCTTAGTTATTGTAAATGCTTCTGCTATAAACATTGGCATGCACGTACCTTTTCAAACTACTGTTCTGATTCTTTCCTGATATATACCCAGAAATGGAATTGCTGAATCATATGGTAGCTCTATTTTCAGTTTAAGGAATTTCCATATTGTTTTCCATAGTGGGTTCATCAATTTACATCCCCATCAACAGTGTGAGTTCCCTTTTTCCCATATCCTCGCAGTTCAGTTCACTCGCTCAGTCACGTCTGACTCTTTGCGACCCCATGAACTGCAGCACACCAGGCATCCCTGTCCATCACCAACTCCCAGAGTTCACCCAAACCCACGTCCATTGTGTTGGTGATGCCATCCAACTATCTCATCCTCTGTCGTCCCCTTCTCCTCTGGCCCTCAATCTTTCCCAGCATCAGAGTCTTTTCCAATGAGTCAGCTCTTCGCATGAGGTGGCCAAAGTATTGGAGTTTCAGCTTCAACATCAGTGCTTCCAATGAACACCCAGGACTGATCTCCTTTAGAATGGACTGGTTGGATCTCCTTGCAGTCCAAGGGACTCTTAAGAGTCTTCTCCAACACCATCCTCTCAAACACTTGTTATTTGTAGACTTCTTGATGAGTCATTCAGACAGATGTGAAGTGATACCTCATTGTGATTTTGATTTTCATTTGTATAATCATTAGCTAAAGAGTCTAACAATGTCCGACTCTTTGTGACCCCACGGGCTATAGTCCATGGAATTCTCCAGGCCAGAATACTGGAGTTGGTAGCCTATCTCTTCTGCAGCAGATCTTCCTGACTGAGGAATTAAAGTGGGGTCTCCCACATTGCAGGCGGATTCTTTACCAGCTGAGCTACCAGGGAAGCCCCTAATAATTAGCTATGTTAAGCATTTTTTCATGTGTCTGTTAGCCATCCACATGTCCTCTTTGGAAAAATATCTGTTCGTGTCTTCTGTCCATTTTTGATGGGATTTTATTTTATTTTTTTGGCAGGAGGATGGGGCACACAGCATGTGGAATCTTAGTTCCCCAACTAGGGATCAAACCAATGCCCCATGCATCGGGAGCATGAAATCTTAACCACTGGACCACCAGGGAAGTCCTGACTCGATTTTTTTATATTGAGTTCTACGAGCTCTTCATATATTTTAGTTACTAACCTCTTGTCAGTCATATCACCTGCAAGTATTTTCTCCCATTCCATAGATTGTCTTCTTGTTCTATTGGTTTCTTTTGCTCTGCAAAAGCTTTTAAGTTTAATTAGGCTCCATTTATTTTTGGTTTTTTTTGCCTTGGGAGACTAATCCAAGAAAATATTGCTACAATTTATGTCACAGAATGTTTTACCTATGTTCTCTTCTAGAAGCCTTATGGCTCCATGTCTTACATTTACATCTTTTTATTTTTCTATCTGGTGTAATGTTCTGATCTACTTGTTTTGTGTGCAGCTGTCCAGCTTTCCCAGTACCACTTGTTAAAATGACTAATAATGCTTTGCCAGTTATATTTTCTCTGAATTATCCAATCATATTAATTTCACACAAAGGGAAGCAGTTTTTCCCCTACACTTACATACATAGTTTTTTTAAAACTGATGCATCCGCATGTGGAAATTTCCCTGGAGATAACACTAGTCATCTATTCATAAGGAAAATCATTTCCTAAAGGTAACTGGTCCTTACTTATCAAAATCAGTTTTGCAAGTAAAGCAAAGAGATAATTTTTTGTGGGCCAAGTTAATTGGGGAAGCCCTGGATAGTGTGAGAAAGTGGAATAGCCATGACAAAACCAAGACCAAAGAATTAGCATAAATAAAGGTTTTATTGGTCAGTTTGGGTGACTGACAAACTGACAGACCTTCAGTTCACTGTTCCACACGCCCAAGGTCCTGAGGTGGCAGGAAGACAACTAAGCCCATTAATACCGAGAAAGGGTGGGAGGTGGAAAGAATCTAAAGGCCTCTGAGATGAATTAACAAGGCTACCGGGACCGGAACCAACGTCCTAGGAACAAATCCAGGATGGAAGAGGAATCATCCAAGGATGGAGGTGTTGGTGATTCTGGACCTAAGGGAACAAGTGATACAGGCTAAATGAAAGAGATTGGAAAGAGGCAAAGGAGGGCAGTAATGTTAAAGGGTAGGAGAGAAACGGTTCCCTTTCCCATGGAATTAAGAGATGGATCCCTTTGGTTTATACTCTTCACTTACCATCTCTAGGACTGCTGCCTGCCTCTTGATGGGTTACCGTGGTCTCTTTCCGGCCCTCACTATCCACCACAGTCCGGCGCTCCTCTACAGTCTACAAGGAGAAGTCCCCCCACCATATCCCTAACATCACTAAAGGTGAGTTCACTGGTTTCTTTACATAGTCCCCCTTTCCAGAACATTCTCTGGTCACAGCTGCCTTTACCCGTCTCTCCCAACTCACCCCATCTGGCTTAGTGATCTTGGTCACAGAGACACTCTTGAAATAGGATTTGGGTTGGGGCTGCAGAACTGGGCCAAGACCCTCCTGAGAAACCTGGGAATCAAGATCTAGAAGGGCACAGAAAGGAAACAAGAAAGAGTCCAAAGCGAAGACGGGGACAAACGTGGCGACAGAAATTTCAGGGAGGGAGACCAAAGGCTAGTACATGTCGTCTCCCTCCAGACTCACCATTGTCTTCTCTGGCTCTAGAGTGGGGGGTCACAGGCCACGTATCATCAAACTGTAGAAGAAGCCAAAGTAGGTCAAATGACACCTTTCAATCTGAAATCTGAAGGGCCCCAGAACCCAAACTATTTCCAAGTTCCAAAACCACTTTTTTTCAGGAGAAATGATCCCAGCAGAATGGCTTTCTTTACTCACTCCTCCTCCTTCCTACCTGATTCATGTATTTCTCTACCAAAAAGCATTCCTGAACTGACACTTTTCTGTCCTCCTTCAACATTTCTGCTTTCTCCAAGCATCGTCTACAGTAATTTTTAACAAAAAGCAGAACTCCCATTTCCTCCCAAAGAAAATCCTACACAAAGCTTAATATACAAAACAGACAAATACAACCCAAGTCTGTTAGATTCCAGCAAGGTTTCCAGTCCTTAAAGTCAGTGTCTCCACAGCTCCCACTTCAAGCCCAGATGTACTCACCCTATGAAAAGGTCTCTGGGGGCCCCAGTCTGGTGCTGGTTTGGAGGATTCAGATCTTGCATCACTTTCCAAGCCCCCACCAAAGATCTTGGGCTGGTGACTATCTGGATACTTAAGCATTGAGTCCCGAAGCGTCTGTCCTTCCTGCCGTCTCTCACCAGGTGTCTCTGACTCAGGACCTGGAAGTTCTGCAGAAAGGTGGCCGGTGGATGCTGGGAGTGGGAAAGGACTTGGGCTCTTTTAAATCTCCTTGAAATCATCAGCTTTCTCACACTTCCCAACCCCTCCCCCGCCCCCCCGCCACCCCCAACTACTCTCTGCAAGAAGAAACCACAGGTTCTTCCCCAGGAGCATCCACACACCAGGAGGGCGGGAAGGCAAGGTCCAGGCCCCCATCTCGCTGAAGATGTTATTGAAATCCCGTACTAGGTCATCAAAGCCGAAGTTATCGTGGAAACGCATTCCTCCTCCTGGGCTGAAGCTGAAGCCAAAGCTAAATTCCTCGGGGGACTGGGGACCCTCAAACCTCGAGTTCCCACGGCCCCACGTGACTCCTTCTTCTTCCTCTTCCTCATCATCTTCGTCTTCATCGCGAGTCATTCCTCCAAAAAAGGGATCTCTGTGGCTAGGGGTGGAGGCAGATTAGCCACCAAAATTTCAGCACTACTTAAACCATAACATCAGTTAACGCTCGACGAGTGGGACAAGAGTTGGGATCTGAGAGCCTGAAGTGAGGGTAGAGGACTGGCCATCGGGTTTGTTTTGCTTCATCAGTCAGTCCTCACCTCGTGCCCCGCCCCCGCCCCCAACGCTTCCCCGCGGCTTTTCTTAAGTGTTTCCCAGCCCCTCCCCGCCCCCAAGGTCTTGCTCACTTGTCCTCTACCCCGGAGTCCCATTGTCTTCCCCACCCGGTCCCCTGTTGCATCACCCTAGATTGGAGAAAGGCTTAAGCGGCTGTTTGTTCTCTTAACGACCGCCCTGGTTACTGTCGGGGGCTGAGTGTTGAATGTTGACCTTCTTTTCCGCAGGAGTTGTAGGAGGGTAGAAAAGGATGTTTTTCCAAAAACAGGGTGTCAAGGGTCAAGCTCCCCTCAGAGTACTCCCACCCCTCCGTGTCTGGCCGGAACCCGTTCTCACCTCCGAGGTCCAGAAAAGCCGAAAAAGCCCCGAAAGAGGTCAAAAAGGCTCATTCCCATAGTGGGACTCGAACCTTTGAAGCCCACAGCAGGTAGCAGCCGGAGCTACGCTGTCGGAAATTGAGCGTAGCGTCAGACCACGCTGCCGGAAAGCAAGCATGCGATTGCACTGTCGTAAAACAACCGTAAGCCGGACGTCGCTGAGGGGCGGGGCCGGCGATCCTATCAAATTCTAAAGGCTTTCTTTTGCCCCTACCTGCTCCCTGTGAAGGGAAAGGGCGTACTGAAGTTTTATTTCCCAACGAACACTTGCCCTCTAAGCCAATTCTTTTGGCCGACTAACCCACTCCAATAGGGTTTCGAGGGTTTGACGCTTGATGACACTGGAGACAGCCGCCAGAGGGCACCCCACCCACACAAATGAACCGGACCCAGACCCTCCCTCATTGCACTCACCACACCCACGGACCCGTGTTCTGCCTTAAGCCACCTCGCTCCCTTCTTTCATCCCGTGCTTTTCGCCTGACTTAAGTCTAGTATTAGAGGAATGGACAAAATGTATCAAGCTTCTTCTACTTTAATAATGACATCCCCAGAGTAAGACACAGGAATGCATGGGTTTAACTTCATCTCTCCAGCTATTAAGTAGTTTGTCAAGGTAGGCTCTGTAACCATCAGAATACACTTTGTAAGAGAGAAGAGAAATCTAGTCAAGTTTTGGGAAGAAAGAATTTGGAGGTATAAGTATCCCCTTTTGCCTGACTCAAAGCCTCTCCCCCTCTCTGCCCCCACCTCCTTCCCAAACCCGGCCTTGCTCCAGCCGCCTCCTCTTCCAGGGTCTGGGTATTAGCTATGTGAAACGAAAACACTCACGCAGCAAGACCCACTACTTCAGTTTTGCTAGCCAACAGTGCATGTTTTGCCCTCACTTCTTTCCAGTTCATTTGCCTGGACCCATCTAAATTAAACTTTGATTCTATTGATACAAAGTGATTTCTTTCAGTTCTTGCTTAATCCTCTCCCTTTCCACCCAGTATCAGCTATCCCACTCCCTTTCACTGCTTACAATCTGCTACAGATCTGAAGGAAATGAAGATTTGCAATGATTCTTTACAGGCACCTCTGTGAACTTTTTGAGGGAGGGCGAGGGAATCCCCTCAAGGGCAGCACATTAAGGTCAGAGGAGTTCTTAAAGGGCGAAGATTTCGTTTTTATTCCACCGCCTTCGGGGCCTGCTAGAGAAGGCCCAGTTGGTACAGTAATATTTATTCACCAAGCTGGTCATCGACGAGACTGAGGACATCCTAGACGGAGCAAGAATGGGCAGAGGCTGAAGGTAGAGGTTTTCTTTTTATATATACAAGACACATTAATCCATTAAATTTGAGGACACAGTACAAAAAAAAAAAAAACCACTTCAACTAATTTATCTGACAATGCTGTTCATATTCATGACGCCATTTTTTGTTGTTGTTGTTGTGTTTCCTAATAATAAAGGAGGAGACTTAGGGCTGTTGGGCTGATATATATTTGGGGGTCCCCCCTCCCCACCTCACCCACACACCACCAGGGTGAACAGGAGGAGGAGAAGAGAGGGCAGGGCCCACAGCAAAGTTTCATAATCTTGAATGCAAGGGAGGAGGAAGAGAGGAAAGGAAGAAAAAAAAAAAAAAAGAGAAAATACAAATCCTATAATACATACAACAGAGTGGGGATGGTATGGGAATGGGACAGACATGAAGCTGAGGCATGGGGTGGGCCGCTGGGGGTGGGGGGTAGCGGAAGCCCCCCACATTCTTTTCTCTCTTTGATGCTGTTTCCATAGTTGCCAGGCTGAGAAGCCCTCTCAGAAGATGGGACCGGGAGAAGAGGATCGGGGCCTCAGTTGGCCCCCCAGCTGTAGCTGTTGTAGGCAGACTTGTTGGTCTGGGGCTTCTGCGGGATGGAGCTGGTCTGGCTACGTTGCCCGCTGCCCGTCTGCAGGGGAATGGGAGGGTGAATGGGGAGGAAAAAGATGTCGAGTTAGTGGGACAAATTTATGACATCTTCAAGTGGAGATTTAGAAATTGTTTTACTCTCCCATTCCCCTGGCTTAGAAACTACTCTGAAGCTTGCTTCTCAACCATCAGAAATTTGGTTTATACAGCAGTTAAGAGCACCTCTGACAAGTAAAAAAGCACCTATAACCATTAAATAAGGGAAAGATGAAAAGAGGGTAGGATACTTTTGGAGGCAAGATAGTGAATCAGTTCTACTCATTTTCAATTCCACCTCCCCCCACCCTCAAACTCATCCTCTCCTGTTCCAGAAGGCTACTCTCTAGAGAGAATTATGGCCCCTTAGAGATGGGTAATCACAAGGTGATTTCACTTTCATTGATCCCTATAAATGCCTCAATTTGGGTATCTGTAGTTGACAGCAAGGAAGTCCTTACTCTAGCTGCCCAAGCCCACCTATGAGGAAGGGGGAGAGGTCACTTGCACCAACCCAGGGCTCCCCAGCCCTATCACACTTCACATCTGTGAGCCTATTTCAGGGAAGATAAGAGAGTCTGAGGCCCCAGGCTCCAGATGCTGCTCCAAGAATCCTTTCCATTCCAGTAACCAAGTGTTTCAAGAGTCAGGGAAGGGTAGAAAGAAAAAGAGAGCATTGAGGAGGGGAGGACAAGAGAGGAACGGGAGGCCAGAGAGCTCAGCAAGGTGTTTGTGTTTGTGTATCCCGACTTGTGACCGTGCAATCTCTTCTCTTCAAGTTCCCTGAGACTGTGGAGGTGAAATGGGGACTGAAAAGGAGTGGGTTCAAGCATATCATCATTCAGTTTCATTACCTGCTCCTCCTGCTGGCGCTGGCAACAGAGAATCATCTGCAAATATGGTAGCTGAGGCAGAACCAGGATATATGGAAAATAAAGGGACAAACTTTTGACAATAGAACTCCACCATTAGAAGGGAAAGCTATAATGTCAGGGAAGGGGGAAGGCTGGGAGAGGTTAAGAGGGGAGGTGTGAGCCAGGTCTGATGGGATGAGGACAACTGTGCTATGGGAGGAGGTGGAGGAGAAAGGCGCCAAAGGCATCGGGGGGAATGAGGCTGCCATCCGGCCCCTCCTCTGACGTATCCTTTGCCGGCCACTCGTGTTATGTGCGCTGTGTCTGTATGTGCTGTGTGCCCATGGCTGGCGCTGGGGAGGGCTGGGTGAAGGTGGCGGTGAGGAAGGGTAAGAAAAGGAAAGGGGAGGTAGTTTTAGGGATAGGAAGGAAGAGGAAGGGAAAGGAAAGACGGGGAAGGGCTATTACCTGGCCATCCTGCTGCAGGTGATGGTGAAGGATCTGGGAGTGCGGCTGCTGATGGGGAGTCAGGATGTGCATAAAAGGGGCAGGTGGGTAGGCAGCAGCTGTGGCCGGATTGATGGGCCCCCCACTTCCTAGGGCTGAAGGCAAGTTGAAGGAGGCAGCAGGAGTACCGGAATGAAAACCTTGTTTCTCAAAGGACTGCTATCCAGGAGAAGAGGAGGAGAGAGAGCAAAAGGATCAGCAAACTATTCCTTGGGATTTCTGAATCTAAGGTCCCCTACCCTGAGCGCAGCATGGCGTCACAGAGGAGTGCTGCACCTGAGGTCAGATAGTCAGGCCTCAGCCTCGGTTCTCGTCTGTAATAGCTGTGTGACCCTGGAAAACTGCTCCGTCTCTCAGCCTGCTTTCTCTTACATGAATCAGGGATGCTAGTAACCTCTTGGTTGTAAGGACCAAGTAAGAGGACTTGGTGTGAGATCACTTTGTGAAATCTAGCATCATTCATGAACACAGTGAAATATGCTGACCACTATTAGCACAACCTCTGGAGTTGGGTAAAAATTAGAACTTGTTAGATATTAAAAAAAGAAAATGAATACACACTGAGGAATCTTGAGTGTTAATGGTCTTGGTCATGAAGCACTCCACCACAACTCCTAATACTTTACCTGGAACTTTTAATTATTTATGGTGTGTATGTGGGAGCAACACAGTACTAATCTGTGCATAATTTGGATACCTCGCTTTAATTACTGGGCTGTGTTGTATCCTTTCCCACTCTGTTACAGACTTACAAAGAATGGGAAGAACCACTTTCCTTTCATTCCATTCTATTCTCTGAGAAACTTATGAAAAGGTTGGGAGTAAGGGGCCAGGAAAACGTGCAGTAAACAACATGACATCACAACAGTTTACCACACTCCACCTTCCTGTAACATTTTTCCTTTTTTTTCCAAGAGGGCTCAGTTTAAACTTCAAGAACTCACTCACTTTCTAGTAGGATGGGTTTCCTGATACCTCTCCTAAGAGGACTGTTCTTGTTCAGTCTTTTCCCGCCCTTTGGCCATATGGCTTGTGGGATCCTAGTTCCCCTACCAGGGATTGAACCCAGGCCCATGGCAATGAAAGTGCCAAGTCCTAACCACTGGACAGCCAGGGAATTCCCATGTTCAGTGTTTTTCTATCACTGCAACTCCACCTCCTCGATGTCCATCTCTCTTTCCAGTTCTATCCAGAGCCAGGCACCTACCTGGGTTTTGGAGTACACAGAACCCGAGATATCTGGCACGCCTGTATTACTGGAGGTGACTGACACACCTGGGGGAGGAGGAAACAGACAGGAGGATTAGCTCTGCTAACTGCCTGGCCCCATCCCTGGGAAATGATGATGCGTGTGGCTTTTCTAGCTAGAGCACTGCAAGGGAATTTTGGTCTGTTTTTCCAACTTCATGTCAGTCCTGAGGAATAAGAGCTCACGATACAAAAAGGTTCTCTAAAGGGTTCTCTTGCCCTTTCCCGATGTATACTGTTTATGTGAGAGTGAGGGGTGTTGTTTTTGGGAGCACCAGGGAACATAGCCAAACTTCACTAGCCTATGGCTTTCAAAACTCTCTGTGCCAAAGCCCAACAGGATTGTATTAAACTTTTCATGTCCTTTTCAAATCAGTCAGCCCAAACTCCACTCAGTTCTGCAATCTTGCTGCTGAGTGGGCTCAAAATTCATGGGCTCCACAGCATAAGGAAAGTGCTAAAGGAGCAGTTCAGTTCAACCCCCAAGAGCACTTTCATTCTCAGAGCCTCAGTTTACTTGGTCCAGCTTCCCTATTGTCTTGGTACTACTAGGCTACATACTTACGATTTACAAAGCAAATTTCCATTTACTCAATTTAAGCCTAAGTGTGGAGAGGAGAGAGGGTAGACAGGGTTAGGCTCTTATAGCCTAGGTGGAACACAAAATCCAACTGTTCATTCTAGTTTACAATTTCAGCTTTTCTATGAGGTAAAAGCTCTAATCCATACTCCAGCAACTTATGTGTTTCCTATTGAAAAACTCCCTACCACCATGATGATTTTATGGAAACCACAACAGTACAATTCCCCATTTTAATCTGTACTCCTTAAACTGAAATACACATACTGTACCTCCCAGGGTAGGGGGCAGTAAGAATAGGAAAAAAAGCCATCAGGTAAAATAACCCAGCATCTTACTAGTGAAAACTGTATACAAATACTGAAGAAAAAGTAACTGAAATTTTACTAGGAATTTAAAGCTTGTTTTCTAAAGATCTGTTACATCTCAGAAGGTGAGATAAAACGAGACTTCAAAAAAAACATTGCATTTCAGGCTGGGTCTTTGGATTTTCCTCTGCTGTTAGGAGAACTTTGATGAGTTTTTTAGAACTAAACTGACGGAGTCACACAACACACACACACACACACACTGATGGAGTCACAAAAGAGGAATCCTCCATTTACCCACAGTTCAATAGCGATCTCCATTCAAACTCCAAAATCCAAATCCTCCCTAGACCAAGGCAGCCTTCAAAAGCTAAGCCCACCTTGGACCAGCCACTTTAGAATCTTCCCAATAGAAGTGGCGTTTACCCTGGAAAACCCTCCCATATCGTAAGTCCAGACAGTTTCAGGGAGGAACAAACACTAACTAGGAAAAGTAAAGAATTACAGACACTAATGGATGGCTCAGTGAAGAAGAACCTGCCTGCCAATGCAGGAGATGCCGGGTCGGGAAGATACCCAGGAAGAGGAAATGGCAACCAACTCCAGTATTCTGTCCATGGAAATCCCATGCACAGAGGAGCCTGACGGGCTACAGTCCGTGGGGTTGCAGGAGAGTCAGCCACAACTTAGCAACTAAACAACAGAAACCAAGCATGAGAAAATACTTTCCCATCTTCAAAGTATCAACTCTACATTTCAATGGCACTGGAGTAAAAGGGGACAAAACAGGAACTAATAAGGTAGTTTTTTCCCCTTCCTTTTCCAGCTTTCAGGTGCCCATTTGGCAAATCACTGGTAACAGGCATAACTTTAAGAACAGGAGTTCATTTATGGAAAAAGCTAAGCTAACGAGGTGGTTTGTGTGGAAGGGTTGAGAGTAAGGTGTAATGGACAGGATAAAAACAGAACATCTCTGAGGGAAACCAGAAGAGACAATGACCTTTACAGTGAAGGTTCAAACAGCTTGCCAACACCCCTTGGTCATCCCATACAGAATGGGAGAAACGGCTGTTCTCAAGCCTAGTGGTAGGAAGGAATTTAGTTCCAATGTGCCCTTAACTGGTCTCATTCTTTCTAGAGGCTGGACTGGCTCAAAAACAGCTTCTAGTCTAGAAGCCTTGATTGGGCTACTGGTTGAAATAATTGGAGATGGAGAAAAACACAGAAGAGTGTAGTAGCCCTAAATGGCCTCAGTGTAAGCATCTGAGACGCTAGAAAATAACAGGCATTCATTTCCCTACCTATTGTTCACCAATTAGAAACCTCAGAGTTTTGCTTTCCTTCCAGCAGTCAACATCCCCAGGTTAATCCACACTCCCAAGCAGTGATGATCATACAAACACAATGTGGACGGCGGGGAGGAGAAACAGCAAGAAATCTCTCCCAGCCTGGCAACCCCTGAGAAAGCTAGGCACACTCAAAAGACAAAATTTCTTCAGAGGGCTGGGAACAAATACAAAGAAGGTCAAATATCTGGGTTTCCAGTTAACCAAGGACAGAGTTCTCACTGTCCAAGCTAACTCTATGAATGAAGGGCATTAAGAGGGGATGAGAATTTCCATAGTCAAGGAGGTGTTTAACCAAACCTCTCCCATACATCCTTAGCTACACCCAACAACTGCGAATTGACTAATATTCCACAATCCCTAAAAAGCCATCAAGGGACTCTAAGAACAATGTTCCAGGCTAGAAGAGTGTCCACAGCCCGAGTCATCAACTAGCTGGTCACGCAAGACTTTATCAGATCTCAGCCAGCCATGTGGCCTCTGGGAACCAGATGTGGGTACTAAACCTGGAAGATACTTTCATAACAACAGGTCTGAACACCATCTCTTTAGCCTTTCACAATGACATGACACTAACTTTTCTGTCCTTTCCTCTCTGCTTATGTCAGAGACAAGGGGAAGATCTAAACTGAAAAGTGAACAGCTATAAGCAGCATGGAGAATGGAGAATTTTCTACAAACAGCTTTCTTTACCAACTAATCAACAGGCTGAGAACTGAGGCCACTTCCCTTCCCCCACCTTAATAGATTCACCATACTGAAAAGTTAATGGTTCTTTGACTATGCTGGGGTTTGACTGAAAAGGCCACCCTCCACCCACAGCACAATGTTGGCTCCTAGTGTCCAAAAGACATGCACGGAAAGAACGCCAGAGTTAGCTAAAGAAATACCACAGTTTATTGAAGACTACAAATATTTTGTTACAAGTTGAAACTACATGCCTTCCAGAAATCAAAAGCAACAGCAGGTGTGTGCATTGATGCTTCAGAGGAGGTGCTGCACCGCTTGAATTCGAAATGGGTAAGACAGGGTCAGACACATGGGGCAGAGGGAAATGAGGCAAGGGCAAGTTCAAAAGCCCAGAAGGTATCCACCAACTCATTCCCCCAAGCCACGCAGGCCATGGCCACAGCTCAGCAGGCTCTCCTCAGTGGTCTGGTTTCTGAAACAAGACTTCAGTGCAAATTTATACACACACACAAAACACAGCCCCCGGCCTTGGGCCAAATTAGCTCTCTGCCGTCCAGAAATGCTTGTAAGGGGGTGGATATTTTCTTCCTAAAAGGAATCAAATACATAAAAATAAATGAATTTAGAGGTTGATGAGGAATGGGATGACAAGAGCCCTCTGTGGGGTTGGGAACTGGGGGTTCTCAAAGGGTTGTTATAGGTTTCTTAAATCTTAGGGAAACAGCTGGGATTTCAAAAATCCGGTAATGCCATCTTCTTATATTACCAATCATCTACCTCTTAAAATTCTTGAATCTGGTCCAGTTATGACCTAAATCTAAATTCCTGTAATAGGGCCACTCCAACACAAGAGCTTGTAAACCTCCCTACCAAGGACTGGGGCTGACCTGCTGAGAGAGAGGGGTCCCTAGCCACAAGGAGTCTGGGTATTAACGATTTAATCTCAGTGAGTCATCTCAGGATTTCTTTACTTCGTATCTCAACCCACTGTAAGTCATACAACACAGTTCAAAGCTCCACCTGATGATAGTTTCCAGACTTACTGCTCTCTTTCTCAGCTCAGTTTCCCAGTTACTGAAAAACCTTGGACAAGTTTAACCATCTGGAGCCCATACAAGGGTGAAGAACACAGATGTAGCTCCATCCAAACCACCGTGAAACCATAACTGAGCTAAGAATTTTAAAGAACAACCCTCAACCTCAACCCCAAGCAATGGCAACCACTTAGTCTCCATACACATCTACAAGGCACTGAGAAAAGTAGACAGAATTATTTTATTCAAAAACTCTTACTTCCTGTCCCCCAAAAACAGACAGTAGGTGTCAGGTATGAGAGCAAAGGATAGGATAAATACCTTTTAGGTCAGCGTCCATTCAGAGGATCCCCGTATTTCCCTCCCTGCCGTCAGCTGTACAATGGAGTTTGTGAAAAAACCAGCCACACAAATGAAGGAACCCAAAGGTCCAACTCTCCCTCTATTGAGCATTTGTGCCCTACTCCCTTCTTTCCTCATCTTAGGCCCTCTAGATAGGGAATAAAACGAGGGGCCACATGAAGAAAGTTGTACTATAAAGAGATTGCAGCCAAACCTACCACAGCATGCTAGCTAAGAATCCATTTAACTCTTCTATTCACTGAATGAACGTATCACCTACTGTACTTACCGGTACCTTAAATGTTAACACCTGGCCCCACTGAAAGATCTCAGTAAAATCTTGTGTAGATTTGGGTGGGCCCCTTGCTTCCCACCCAAAGTTTAGGCCAGCCAACATATTCTAATAGCCAATTTGTGCCCCAGGGCATTCTCATCATGAGTAATGAATACGTGTTCTACTATTAAGCTCCTCTGTTGGTGCTGCTCAGACAGAAACCCAAGTCAGACAAACATGAACAATCATACCTGGAGCAGCAGCACACCCTTACCAGCCCTATTTTCTCAAGCTTCGAATCTTCCTCCCTGAAACTCATTTAATAACATCCCAATGACAGCCAGGGTCAAGGTGAGCTTACCAGTGTTGTATCCATGAGACCCATAA
Organism: Bos javanicus; assembly: GCF_032452875.1. Lineage (NCBI taxonomy): Eukaryota > Metazoa > Chordata > Mammalia > Artiodactyla > Bovidae > Bos > Bos javanicus. The sequence goes on from NC_083870.1 coordinate 16,419,747, forward strand.
CCACTTGGCTGTTGGAAAGGGGTGGCTGATGCATTCACACTGACATTCACACCATGCTGCTTGGAAGAGGTAGGAGCCACCTGAAGAACAAAAGGCCAGCACTACAGTGAAATGGCGGCAAAGTACCATTTTAACCCACTCCAGAGACTGGGCATTCAAGATGGCTACCCACCCTGAGGCAGGCTGTCCCGTTTGCTTAGCAAAATGGCTCAGGGAATGAATGACAGTCTGAGGGAAGCAAAGCTATACATTCCCCCTTTAGCTAATTCTGACAACACGTAGTCCCTTACCCCAATACCACCTATCCAGCCCCAGTCCCTCTCCCAGGCCAGAAGTGGAAATTGTTCCTCCTTATTCATTATTTAAAAGTCATCTAGCTTTGAAAGTAGCTAAGATAGTGTCAAGGATTCTTCACTACAAGTAAAGACCAAGTCCAAGCACTTACAGGGAACACAGCAGGCCCATACTGGAAGGTGCTGGGGAGGCCAGGAACCCCTGTGTAGTATGGCAGGCTGGTGTAACTGTAGCCAGGAGGCAGCGCCGGGTTCAGGAATGTCTGCTGCGTGGTGTGGTGAGTCTGCGTCTGGTTCTGTTGGGGTTGGGCCAAGGTTGTGGCTGGGGCCGGGGAGGAGGCATCCCCGCGGCCGAACTTTGTGAGGTCACCTGTGAAAGGAGAGGCTCAATATATCTGCCTCTTTTACTCCCCACATCAATGTAGAATTACCTCTTCTGATTTCACATGATCCAGGAGAGCCTTGGTTAACGTTCAATTCTGTGAATTTTATTTTTTTGAGGCTCCGTTTAGCGTCGCTCAGGACACACTCTGCACAATGCCAGTCAAGGACTAATAACGCACGGCTGTGCAATGCTGTGGCAGAGACAAGCTTCCAGAATAAAGCTCCTATGTGGTTTCTCTGCCCACCTGTGTTCTTTCATCTCTTCCCTACCCCACCCCCTACTTCCTCTCTCTGCTTCTCCTCCATGGGGAAAACTCCGCATTGGACCTGAAAAACAATGATAGTCAATAAGGACAACAGGTCAGGCCTATAGCCTGGCAAGGCAATAAGACTGCCATGTAAGTAGGGAGCAAGAGCAGAGATGAGCAAAGGAAGGCCAGGTCAACCATTGTACTTATTTTGAATCTACCGACCCTCTACCGACCCTGATTCATGACATCCATTTTGTATAATATTTCTGTCAAAGATCTTAATTAAGGTGAAAACTGGATCTACTAATCAGGTTTCTGCTACCAATACCAACACAGCTTCCCTTTATTCAGCCCCATCCCAATCCTACCAGAATAAGGGTTGCTGGCCAGGCTACCATCCCTCCCAGTCAGCGGAGTGGTGGGTGTGGGAAATGGGATGCTGTAGTAATCCTGAAAGAAATAAAAGAGAAGAGACTCAGTGCCACTCATTATTGGCATGACACATCGTACAAGATGAGAAGCAAGAGAATGTTGGAGAACTGCAGTTCATCCAGCCATTAATGAGCTGGCAAGAGCTAGCACAAACTCCATATTACTCTTGCATACACTGTCCCCCCTGCCTGGCCACAGGGATAGTCAGGCAAGGTCTACAAGTATGCCCACCAGGAAAACGCTCCAAGTCCATCAGTACCAATAATATTCTAGATAAATCCTAAACCTCTAGATATAATCCCTAATAGTCTATTACTACTGAGAAAATACATCTTCCTTCTAGAATTCATCAAAGTGTGTGAGACATAAAGGAAGCTTAAAATATGTTTAATTCAAAGATGTCACAACTTTTTTTAAGTGACTTTCTTTTTTTTTAATTTTTTTTTAACTTTACAATATTGTATTGGTTTTGCCATGTATCAACATGAACCCACAACAGGTATACACGTGTTCCCCATCCTGAACCCTCCTCCCTCCTCAAAGTGACCTTCTGTTAGAACCACTCTCTAAGTACATCCTAATATATCTTAAAGTATGTATATGAAGGTATGCGTTGAGAAAAAGCCAAGTCTGTGACTTATCAAGTAAACATCTGGAATACTTCAAACATTAATTTAAGATCACTTTCTTTCCCTGAGCTCTATAACCATATACTCACCAATGGAAATCTTGTCTGAAGCATCTGCAAGTCATCATAACCATATACCTGTGGCTAAAAGATACAAACATGTAACAATATTAATGGGAACTGGTCACGACAGTAGCAAACCAAGGAGCTAAGAGACAAAATAAATCAACAGAACTTTCATCCTCATTCATGAGAAAAAAGAGGACATAGATTATCTCCTTCATTTTCTTTAAGAAATGAAATGCAAAGAGATTACATGATTCATGAACGGCCTTTAAGTTTTCCTTGAGCTACATAATGATTCAACTAGGCTGTCCTCTGGGTAGCAGTGGGGTACATAAGTCACACATGAATAGTTAACTTTATTTTACCACTATTTTTCTCCTTTAGCCTTCAAAATATGGCTTAAAATTTATCTCTCTCAGAAAGGATTCACATTTTACTCTATTGGGTACTAAGGTAGTGTGTTAACTATTTAAAAAGTGCTACTGGGTATTTCATTTGTATGATAATCTAAACTCTCTGAGGGCAAAAACAGGTGTTTTGGGGTTTTTGGGGGGAGTATTTACAATGCTGTGTGAGTTTCAGGTGAGCAGGTTCTCATATACCCACTTTTTTTTTTTGATCCTTTTTCCATATAGGCCGGAGAAGGCAATGGCAACCCACTCCAGTATTCTTGCCTAGAAAATCCCATGGATGGAGGAGCCTGGTAGGCTGCAGTCCATGGGGTCGCTACGAGTCGGATGCGACTGAGCGACTTCACTTTCACACAATGGAGAAGGCAATGGCAACCCACTCCAGTGGTCTTGCCTGGAGAATCCCAGGGATGGCAGAGCCTGGTGGACTGCCATCTATGGGGTCGCACAGAGTCGGACACGACTGAAGCGACTTAGCAGCAGCAGCAGCCATATAGGCCATTAGAGTACAGAGTTGAGTTACCTGTGCCATATAGTAGGTTCTTATTTTATATACAGTAGGTATATGCATGTCAATAGCAACCTCCCCATTTATCTCTCCCCTCCTGTATCCCCTGGTAATCATAAGTTTGAAAAACAGGTATTTTAAAAAAATGTTTTTAAATAAATATCCTTCATCTTAATAAGCACTGAATACATGAACCTGACACAAAACTCAGCAAGACAAAAGACTACTCCTGTCATTCACCTATGCTCAGAGAACCACGGACTAACTCAGGGAACTCTACTCTCATCGGGTCAGAGCCAGCACAGACCCCCAAGGATTAGGAATCAATCCAACTAGAGAGAATAATTTTCCAGGAAACTGTGAGGGATTCCAGTTAGGCACTCGGGCCTTCAGCTTCTGAGGCCCAGTAATTGTTCCACACAGAGAAAATACACAACAGAGGACCTAGTCTAGGTTGAGTCCTTCCTCTTAAAAAAAATTATTTCCCCCTGAACTACAAAGATTAAAGACTACACATGATAACCGCTCATTTATTATGTATAGTCTTCCACCTGAAGTCACAGCAATAAAGACTAGGCATACCACCTTCCTCTTTTGGAAAAGATCATTCAGTCTCACTTACCGGGTAGGCATGTAACAGCCCTGGAGCCATAATATATGGATTAGGCAACAATGGCGGGACCCCAGGAGGGAGGTTGGGAGGAGCTTTTCCTAAAAGAGAAATTATATTTTTATCCTGTCACATCATTACTTTGCTCCTCCATCCCAAAGGAAGGCAATTCAACTTCTACACAGGGTTACCTGAAGTCGTAGCAACTGAGCTTCGAGTGGAGGCTGTGACGGTAGAGTTGCTGCCTAGGCTGAGGCCCAAGCTACTGCCACTATTGAGACTGGAGGAGACACTGACCACTGGCGGGGGAGCAGAGACTGTGCTGGATGTGGTGGAGAAAGTGCTGGAGGAAGAATGGAGATTCGCCTCACTCTCCACGCTCGTGTGCTTCAAAAAGGCAGTGCAGTGGAAAAGAGGAGGAGGAAACAGTGATTAGTCTAACAGGTCAGGAAAGACATTCCCTTCTGTTGATTTTAGCACACCAACTTCCCAATTAAAGAGGCTGAGGAAGGGTACTGGTCATCCTTTGCCAAAGTAACTAGAATAAATGATTAAATACTCTCCAGCTACACATTCTCCAAGATTTATCTGGTAAAGATGGTTAGCAACGGACCCACTGCACATTATCACCCTGTTCAAAAAGCAGCAGAGCGAGTAGGGACAAACTCCCCAGAAACCAATACTGACTGCCCAATAAGGAGACAAAAGATAAAGTTAGGTCTGAAAAATACATTATAAATGCCTCCTCGCCCACTCTTCTTTGCTAGGCTAACACAACAGACAAGTTCACAGGCTAGAAAAAAGTACAAATTCTAATGCATTTAAACCTGAAATAGTGTACTGGAAGAAAGAGAAAATCCTAAGAAAGCCTTAGTCCTCATTACCTTGTCCCAGGCTTTTGACAAAACAGACATGCTTTCCCTGAACAGGTCCTTTTGAAGTGAGTTTTCTTCCTTACCATCTCAGCTTAATTCCACAAGTATAGCTGTCACAAAATCACAACAGTGAACTTAATTCTTTAGCTCAAAGTGCTCATCTGGCCTTTACTTTCATAGGATGCCTAGACTCAAACTGCTTATTTTCAGGACTCAGGTTTGGCAAATCCCGGAGTGAGAATGGCTGTATCAGTTAGAAAACAATGTTCTTACAGAATTTATCACAGCATACATAGCCCCACCCAGTTTCAGTGTCTTTAAAAAAATTTAAAAAGTCGTATACTAAGGAAAGCCATTTCCAGGGCTTTAAGAATTGGCCCACAGCTCTGCAGTATTTCTGGATTCTTCTGCCTTTCTTGGCTTCAAGTATACTTTTACTCCTTTTCCTGCAACCTTAGATCTGTTGTCATTTTGCCACCTCATGAAGAAATTTTCAAGAGTTGTTTCTTGGGAGAATCTTATGGTTGGATAATTGTTTGAAGTAATAAGACCACATTTCCTTTTACCACATTCACACTTACCAAAAGAGTGGATGTTGAAGTGCGCCCAGAAGATGTTGATGACGAAAGGGTATTCTGCTGAGTAGATAACGTGCTGTAAGGATAAAGTGGTTGCCATTAGCCACAGTGCTATGGTTATTGCCTGACGTGGAGCTTCAGTCAAGAACTGGGGACTAGGCTAGGGACTTCCCTAGTGGTCCAGTGGTTAAGAACCCACCTGCCAATGCAGGGGACACAGGTTCAATTCCTGGACTAGGAACTAAGACCCCTCATGCCTCGGGGCAACTAAAGCTCATGCACTGCAACTACTGAAGCCCACACGCCCTAGAGCCTGTGCTCCGCAACGAGAAGCTACTGCAAGGAGAAGCCCGCACACCACAACTAGACAGTAACCCCGACTCCCAGCAACCAAAGGAAACCCATGTGCAGCAACAAAGAACCCGTGCACTGCCGTGAAGACCCAGTGCAGCCATAACAATTAACAGAGGCCAGACACAGAGAACTAATTTGTGGTTGCTGAAGAGAAAGGGATAGAATTGGAGTTTTGGGTTATCAGATGCAAACTAGTATATACAAAGAACGAACGAACAATAAGGTTCTACTGTACAGCACAGAGAACTATATTCAATATCCTGTGATAAACCATAATGCAAAAAATATAAAAAAGAACATGTATATGTATAACTGAATCACTTTTCTGTACAGAGAAATTAACACGTCATAAATTAACTATAATTCAATTAAGTAAAAAAACAACCCAGGCAAAAAAGGCAGAATATGGGACCAAACAGATCTGAGATCGTAAGGTCAACACAATAGTCAGCAAGGGGTAGTGAGCAGAGCCCAAAATAAGAATGGGTTTTGAAAAGGGAAAAAAGCCTCCTCTGTCTTTACTTCCCATAGCTTGTAGGTCATCCACTTAGATAATGTGGTCTCTGCTAGGCAGAGAGGGTAAGACAAAACCAGAGAGCTCTGTTATTACTATTCACCAACCCAAACCTCCATCCTCACCCCAAATCACCTGCTGTGTTGTGTGGTGGTAGTATTTGGAATCTCCTCATTGTGGCTCAAGCCACCCAAGGAGGATGAGTGCTGATTGGTTGTTGTCAGTAAGGAAGCTGCAGATACCGTTTCACTGAGAGGGGGGATGCCAGAAGTGGAAGGTGAGTCAGATTTCACTGCAGAGCCCGTAGCACCTGGAAATAAAGAAAGGAATTCACATCATCAGAGGAAGTTAAGAGGTGACGACAGTCCTAGGCTGTCCTGAAGATAAGAGTGTGAGTGTGTAAGATATTTAGTAATGGACCAGTAGCATTTAGGTGCAATCTTTTTTTTTTTTTTTAATTCCAAGCATTTCACAGAACCAACCAATGAAGGAAACCAACAGAGAACCTGAAACTTAGGAAGGTTTGAGATTAAACAGCAAGGTAGAAAAAAAATCAAGCTAAGAATAAAACCAATAGTTTTGATCACTGAGGCAGGGGTCTTTTCATGACAATCTACAACATGCAAAAATATTGAAAGGGGAGTAAAAACACTGTAATTTAGAGGAAAAAGCCTGGAGGACCCTTACCTTCAACAGATTGCGTGGTCTGTAACTGCGTGGCCTGCACAGAACTGAAGCCATTCTGGTAAGAAACAGACCAACAAGAATAGATTGTTAGTACACCGACTCAGTTTAATTTCTGCCAACCAATTTCTTTCAGAGAAATTCTGCAAGTTAACAGAAGGATTAACATAATGTACACAACCCAAAGGAAAAACAACAAAAATTTAAAAACATGAATGGATAAGCAAGCTGTGGTACATATACACAATGGAGTATTACTCAGCCATTAGAAAGAATACATTTGAATTAGTTCTAATGAGATGGATGAAACTGGAACCTATTATACAGAGTGAAGTAATCCAGAAAGAAAAACACCAATACAGTATACTAACGCATATATATGGAATTTAGAAAGATGGTAACAATAACCCTGTGTATGAGACAGCAAAAGAGTCACTGATGTATAGATCAGTCTTATGGACTCTGTGGGAGAGGGAGAGGGTGGGGAGATTTGGGAGAATAACACTGAAACATGTATAATATCATGTATGAAACGAGTCGCCAGTCCAGGTTCGATGCACGGTACTGGATGCTTGGGGCTGGTGCACTGGGACGACCCAGAGGGAGGGTAGGGGAGGGAGGAGGGTTCAGGATGGGGAACGCGGGTATACCTGTGGCGGATTCATTTCGATATTTGGCAAAACTAATACAATATTGTAAAGTTTAAAAATAAAGTAAAATTTAAAAAATAAATAAAAAATAAATTGCTATAACCTCTTTGGAAAAAAAAAAAAAACAATAAAAGATATACCGACCCTGTGTGACCCAGGGCAATAAGAGGCAATGCCCAAACTGCTGAAGAGATCCCGAACCCCAAACAGATAAAGTGAAAGTGAAGTCGCTCAGTCGTGTCCGACTCTTTGTGACCCGTGGACTGTAGCCCACCAAGTTCCTCTGTCCATGGGATTCTCCAAGCAAGAATACTGGAGTGGGTTGCCAAAATCCAATGATCCCTCGGGGAGGATGTGGGAGTAAGACAGTTCAGCCAAACCACTTATTCTGCTGGCTGCATCTGACAGTCACTCCACATTTCCTCTGGCATATGCTGTCCCCCTCACCAAGCCAAGACATAGCAAGGTGAGGTCTACTGATATGCACTCAGAAGTCTAGCAATCAGATTTTCCAAGAAAATAGGTACTGGAGACTGATTCTACTAGAGAGAATGAATCTTTAGTGCAAAGAGAATGATCTTCTAGCTCTGAGTCTCCAGGATTAGTGCATAGAACTTTTTTTTATTTCACCAACCACAAAAATGAGGTTAAGCTTCATAATCAGCATTTCAGAGATATCTTAGCACCATCTGTCAAGAAGTATAACACTAATATTTAAGAGACTTTAAGAGACTTTGTCTGCTACTCTCCCAACCAATGCCCAGGGGCTAGTGAAGCCAATACCTTTGCCTGAGTCAAGTCCTTTTGGGGTGATGAAGAGATGGAGCTGGGGTACCGCCGAGTCTGTGTGGATCTCTGTTCATATAGAGGGCCCTGAGCATTATTTTGGGAGGTATAGGTTGTCGACTGAATTGGGCCACTCTGATAACCGGACTCCTGACTCTGGTTAGATGAAATTGTGGATGAAGATTCACTGTGGGGAATGGAGAAGGAAAATCTCAAGAGAAACGAATAGAACAGATCCACTGATACTAAAACAGTGGAGTAAGTTACTCTAGTAACTTACTAGAGTTGATTACAATCAACTTATAATCAAATTGATTATAATCAAAAAGACAAACTTCAAGAACAAATAAAAGATACTGCAACAATTTTCTCCTGACAACAGTAGGAATTTCCACATCCTATAAAGCCAGGTATCTAAGCTAAGAATTGAGCTTAAAAACATTTTCAACTCTTAAAGGAAGAGAGAATTTTCTTGTGTCCCTACATTCTGCTGTTATTAGAAAAAGAGGCTAAAAGTCAGTAGAAAGGATACACTATTCTTGGTCCCTTTCATATAATCGTAACAAGAACCCTAAGCACAGGAAAAATCACCTTTTGCTCACTTTAAGGAATTCTGAGTTCCTGGCTCTCTCAAAAAACCCAAGAGTAAAATTCTCTTGAGAAGAACTTTAAAAATACTCACATGCATTAACAACAATTATGATTCAATAGAGCTAGGCTGGGGCAAGACATCTCTACTTTTAAATTCTAAGGACTTAAAAAAAAAAAAAACTAAACCCACCTATTACTCCCGAATTCCAGGATTTTCTATTGCCTAAGATAGACTTCCCTGATATCTATTCATAGGAAATAGGAAAGGTTCTACAGGAAAGGTTTCTTTTAATTCTGTAGTACTAATTTTACCTCCTTCCTAGGAGTTCAAAGTTACAACCTTCATAGGCTTTAAATCCACAGAAAACGTCTCAAAGTGTCAAAAGCACTGCCAATGTACTTTAAAGGGGGGGTACACATCTCTAGGAACTGTGCCTGGACATTCTGTAAGTACCCAAAGGATATATTCTATCTGTTTGGTTATGGAAAAACCTAGTAACAAAAGTGCTCAACAAACTGCTACAAGTGGCTGCTTTTCCTTCAATCAGAGCCTTGGCTGTCCAGAGTTCTAGGAATCAACAAGAGACTTACAAAAAGTTGGAAAAGTCTAAAAGAAGTCTATGACAGCTGTTTCCTCTACCTGGCCGTGCTGGTATAGAGGCTACTTGGAGCCTGGCTTGAAGAGGCGCTCGTGGTGGGGGTGGACTCATAATCAGAAAGGACAGGCTCTGACCCAAACTGCAATGCCCCAAACTGCAGGTTTAGCCCTGAGATATCTGCTGAGCCAGGCATCTCCACAGCCAGAGCAGGAATCTGTAGAGAAGATAAAGAAATGGTTTACTATAACCTTATTGTAAGACTGATAGCAAACTTCCACATCAGACTTCTAAACTACATCCTTACAATCTCAATTCTCAAATCCCACACCCCTTTGCCCTAAAATAATATCTATCGAAAAGTTCAAATACCTTAGAAGTCAAGGAGGCTTTTTTCTTCTGCTGTTTCAGTTTTTGCTGAGCCGGCTGAGGGCTGGAGGATTGGTTGTCTGAAGACCCAGGAGACATTTGTGGAGCCGAGGTGGATTTGCTTGGCAGAGGAGAAGATGGGGGTGGAGGTGCGGCTGTGGAGGTAGCCACAGCAGGTGGCTTCTCCTGAAGGAACACCTCCATCATGGTTGAAGATGGGGTGAAAGCCTGGCGCTTTGTAAAGGGGCTGTGCACTGTTGAATCATTTGGGGTCTTCAAATCTGCATGAGGAGATCCAATATGTATGAGGCCAGAGGTCCTCATTGACCTCAAGAAAATACTATTATTCTGTGACAACCATTGGATTATATCAAATCAACTACACTGCCTTTGTAAGAAAGCAATCTAGAAATGGCCCATATTCAGAGAATAAGGTCCTAAAACGGCAAAGTTCATAAACTCTTCCAAAGGCAACACACTGTTTTCAAATACTGAAGATAAATCCAGGAAAAATCCAAAACATCCTCACGTCAACAGAAGACTGCAAATGTGTACAGGGTTAAATTTGATGAAAGAGATATACAGCCTCAACTTATATATTTATTTATTATTCCCCAGCTTTCTGAACTGAGCCTTTCTGACAAGGGGAAATCAGTGTGGGAACTACTCCTGCCAGCCTCTTGGCAGTAATCCTCCAACCCTTAAAGAATTCAGTCATTTTCCATCTTTCTCACCATACTGCACCAGCGATGGGGATTGTGTGGTAGAGCCCATGTCCCAAGAGGAGGTGGTGGTGGTTCCAGATTGAGAATGCTGAGCTGCCAACTGAGCCAGGGCCTGAGCAGTCTTGAATTGCTCCAAGAACTGAGAGCCTGTGGTGCTGCCGCCTTTAGCTTCACCAACATCACCAAATCCTTTCCCTAACATGCTCACCTGTAGATCAACACAGTGATTAGAGAAATCCACAGCCAAATAACCTTGTTCAGCTACTCAAAAAGACACTCATCTGGGTTAAGAGTCAGTATAGATATAAAGAATGTCACTAAATGGAATAGTCTATTACAGCGTAAAGTCTGGACTGAGACTGTCTAGACTTAAATCCTGGTTAAGTAATTGTGGAAAAATGACTTGTAGTTAATCTGTACCTCATTTTCCTCATCTGAAAATAAAAGTAGTATCTCATAAAGGTGTAGGAGGATTAAACAAATATATAAAAAGCATTTAATATGTGCATGATACATAGAAAGCACTCAAAAAAATTTAAGAGCCATTAAAATTTATACCATTGCCATCACCCTTCCCTCCCTCCTCCTCAGAGACTTCTTTTTCTTCTTTGGCCATGCCAGGTCTTAGCTGCCTAACAAGGGATCTTTAGTTGTGGCATATAGGATCTAGTTCTGAACAAGGATTAAACCCGGGCCCCTTGCACTGGGAGCGTGGAGTCAGCCACTGGGTCACCATGGGAGTCCCCAGGAATTTTTTTAATGACTGGAGGAGGGGTCTCTCCCCATTTTGAATTTTTAAATCAACTGATAACTGATTACTAAGATAACATGAAGACAACATAAACTTTCACTTCAGTCATTAATGTCTTTGGGCCTTCCACTGAAAAGCTCAAAGGGAACAAAAACAACTAACTGGAGCTTCTCCTCAATGCTTCTAGTAACTAGCAGAGACAAAAGAGCGAGATTAGGGGCCAGCCCAGCTTCTGCACTAGACAATCGTGATGATAAGAGAAAAATTTACTCTCGCTGCTTCTGGGGGATCCCCAACACCAAGTAAAACTACCACCCTAGACCAGAAAATTAACCATTCTAAAGAAACTCTAAGGAGTTTTAGTCTAGTCTTTCTTAGGTTCTTATTTAACCACATCATGATTTTCATCATTAAGCAGCACTTACACAAAATCAATCTGTCCAACTCAAGGTAAGACTTTTTCTTTCCACTTCAGTCTGAATTTCAAGATTATACAAATAAAAACAAAAACAGCCAAAATCTAGTTGAAAGTACAGGACTGTAACAGAGAAATGATCCCACACAGCAATGATTACCAAACACTGCAAGCATGAAACATTAAAGACAAAGAAAATTACTTAATATTCACATATTGTGATAATAAGGGCTCCTATATTACTTACATCCATTAAATTTTTAGGGAAATTAATCCTGTAATTTATTCTGAAAGGAAAAGAACTACATTAAATAGCACCCTAATTAACACAGGTAAAAAGAAGGAACTTATGTTTAACACATCACACGACACACATTAAATAGAATGTCAGGGTAAACTGGAAATATACTGACATTTTTATTTTTGATGAGAATTTGGATTTGGGTATAAATCCTAATGGAGAAGGCAATGACACCCCACTCCAGTACTGTTGCTTGGAAAATCCCATGCCTGTTAGGCTGCAATCCATGGGGTCGCTAAGAGTCAGACACGACTGAGCGACTTCACTTTCATTTTTCACTTTCATGCACTGGAGAAGGAAATGGTAACCCACTCCAGTGTTCTTGCCTAGAGAATCCCAGGGACAGGGGAGCCTGGTGGGCTGCCGTCTATGGGGTCGCACAGAGTCGGAAACGACTGAAGTGACTTAGCACAGCATAAATCCTAAATTCCAGGCTTTAATGGTAATTTAAAGTGACACAAAGCACTTAACCCTTTTCAAATCATCTATATTAGGGGTTGGCAGTTATTTTCTGATCATCTTTGTTCCATTTTCTTTCTTTCTTTTTGGTCCCAACACTTCTCTCCCTTTCTCTTCTCTTCTACCTTTTCTCACCTGTCACCATTCATATATGGCAGAATATTAACCACCAAATTACCATTAACACATGAAATTATTTTAGGATAACGGTTAAAAACTAAAAAAACTTCTGGATTAGAGGCTGACTCAGCAATTTTCTAGTTGAAGCAATTACTATTAACATAATCTTACTACTAGAAAAATCAAAGTATATGCATATACATTGTCTCTTACCTCTTGACAACCACCAAAAAGTAAACAGACAGGAAAGTAAAAGAAAGAAAAAGCAGTACTTTTAGGATTTACTGACCATAAGTTAGTCCTTGTATCGTCTTTGTTTATTTAGCCTTTCCCGTAATTGATGACCTTGAATTTTTAAAAAATAATTCTGAATCAACAAGTCATTTGTTGTTAAGTGCTCCAGGTTAACAACTAATACCACCACAGCCACCACATTTGTATCACTTTTACTCATAATCTTATCTATCTTCCTGAAGCCCTGTAAGATAGGCACAGCAAGCACCCTTATCCCCACTTACGGAGAAAGGGAGAAACAGTTATTATATGGGCAGATTCAGGAAGACCTCAAGTTTTTAGAAGCCTAGCTCAGAAATGTACGATTTAAATACATACATATGGTAATTGTGCTCTATCAAAAAACAGGGAAGTGCTACTACCTCTCAACATTTAATTACTATTACTAATTAATATTAGCGTTAAAATTGTCATTGATTTTCTCTCTTCAAGAATAATAGAAAATAAGGACTTCCCTGGTGGCCCAGTGGCTAAGACCCCACATTTCTAATGTGGGGGCAGGGAGAGAGGACTGGGTTCAACCTCTGGTCAGGAAACTAGGCCCTGGATGCCACAATTAAAGATCCTGCAGGCCACAACAAAGATCTAAGATCCCACGTGCCACAACTAAGACCCAGGACGGCCAAATAATTTTTTCCCCAAAAAATTACATTCCCCCCGCCCTACAAAAAAAATACATTGTTCTGCACCATAAGTACTCAGTAAATGGTGTCAGGGCTTCCCAGGTGGCACAGTGGTAAAGAATCCACCTGCCAGTGCAGGCGATATGGGTTTCATCTCTGGGTCAGGAAGATCCCCTGGAGTAGGAAATGGCAACCCACTTCAGTATTCTTATTTAGAAAATTCCCTGGACAGAGGAGATTGGTGGGATCCATGGGGTTACAAAGAGTCAGACACAGTGAGCAACGGACCACAAATAAAATGTTTATTCATTTTTATAAGATGATTTGGTCTGTCCAGACCTAAATCCTCTCCTAGAGCTATCCCCTATTACCCAAATCAACATTTCTACACTCAAGTCTGCTTAGGAAGACAAAAGATGCTTTTTACCTTGCCCCAAACCTTTCAGGTGTCACTGAAAGGAATTACTGTATTTGTACGTATGTGCTGGGGTTGCAGAAAACTTTAAGATATACCTTGTTTCCTACTTACCATACTGTGATGAGAAAACGTGTTCCCTGAAGCAGGCTGTGATATGGCACTCTGCTTCGAGTTACTGAACACCAGAGGCTGGGCAAGAGAAGGAGCCTGAGAGGGATCCAGATTAGATGAATCATTCTCCATGGAAGATGGTGTCTTTCCCAACAGAACAGCAAGGTCAATTCTAGTGGAGAGAGAAAGTTTGATGAATAATGACAGAACATTCTTATCTCCAATACCCGACTTAGATTAAGGATAGATCAAAAGGAAGTCACTCCCCAGAAACACAAAGCCCTAAAATGCTGAACTCATCAAAAACAACAGATGTATAAGAGTCACAATAGTATCCAGATGTATTCCAATGGAGCTGACATCCTTAATGTTGTTTACAATTTTAATTTTAGTGAAATTTTTTAACTTAATGAAATGTCAAATGTTAGTTTTAATACAGCAGCTCCATAACTGGCCCCAAAATTCCTAACTTTTACCCATGATTTTAATACTGAATACCTGTCATGACCAATATCTAAGACCACAAATAGAATGCTGGCATCCTCAAGTGGCTTTAGAACAGAAGGATTTAGGCAATTTTTCCCCCAGTTTTTAAAAAATTCCAAAAGTCACCTGTGGTATAATAAAGTATATACTAGTATATACTTTATATATCCAAGTATATCCAAGTATATACTATATACTTGGAAAAATTTCCTTAGTAAGAGGGATATCTTTTATTTTTCATAATTGGTCCCTTTCAACCACAGTTTAAGATAATAGTTACTCAGGGAGGGGGAACCCCACACACATAGTTTTGAGAAGGTGGCTGGTCACCAAAAACACCAAGAAAGTGAATGAGAGTTGGAACTTTCAACCCTACTACACTCCACCCACCTCTAGGAAAGGAAAGGGAATTAGAGATTGAATTCAATCACCGATGACTTCATCAATCATGTATATGTAATGAAACTTTGATTAAAACCTCTTCAACAGTGAGATTCAGTGAGCTTCTGGGCTGGTGACCACATGTGACCCACAAGGAGGGCAGAACACCCAGAGAGGGCTTAAAAGCTCCATGCTCCAACCCCCACACCCTGGCCTGTGCCTCTCTTCCATTTGGCTGTTTTGGAATACTGGTTAAACTAATAAATCAGGAATGTCAAGCAAAAACACTTTCCTGCATCCTATCAATCATCCTAGCAAATTATTGAATCTGAAGAGGGGGCTGTGAAAACCCCCAAATTTGTAGCCAGCTGAGCAGAACTGTGTGAGTAGCCTGGGTACCTCTGAAGTAAAGGCTGTTTTAGGATACTGAGCAGTCACCTTGGGTCTGTGCTAACTCTGGAGAATTACTGTCAGAACTGAATTAAACTGCTGAACACTTAGCTGAACACAGAACCTGTGTGGGAAAAAAATCAGATATTTGGTGTCATTAAAAACAATAACAACAATTAACCTCTGGTAATGACATCCTGAACGTCCTACTCCTATCACACTTCTTATTAGGACATTCTGAGTCAGTTCAGTTCAGTCACTCAGTCGTGTCCGACTCTTTGCGATCCCTTGGACTGCAGCACACCAGGCTTCCCTGTCCATCACCAACTTCTGGAGCTAGCTCAAACTCATGTCCATTAAATCGGTGATGCCATCCAACCATCTCATCCTCTGTCGTCCCCTTCTCCTCCTGCCTTCAATCTTTCCCAGCATCAGAATCTTTCAAATGAGTCAGTTCTTTGCATCAGGTGGCCAAGGTATTGATTGGAGCTTCAGCATCAGTCCTTCCAATGAATATTCAGGGTTGATTTCCTTTAGGATTGAGTGGTTTGATCTCCTTGCAATCCAAAGGACTCTCAAGAGTCTTCTCCAACACCACAGTTCAAAAGCATCAATTCTTCAGCGCTCAGCTTTCTTTGTGGTCCAACTCTCTGACTAGATGGACTTTTGCTGGCAAGGTAATGTCTCTGCTTTTTAATATGCTGTCTAGGTTGGTCATAACTTTTCTTCCAAGGAGCAAGCATCCTTTTCACCATCCACAGTGATGCTGGAGCCCAAGAAAATAAAGTCTGTCACTGTTTCCTCATCTATTTGCCATGAAGTGATGGGACCAGATGCCATGATTTTAGTTTTTCTGAATGTTGAGTTTTAAGTCAGCTTTTTCTCTCTCCTCTTTCACTTTTGTCAAGAGGCTCTTTAGTTCTTCTTCACTTTTTGCCATAAGAATGGTGTCATCTGCATATCTGAGGTTACTGATATTTCTCCCAGCAATCTTGATTCCAGCTTGTGCTCATCCAGCCTGGCATTTTGCATGATTTAATCTGCATATAATTTAAATAAGCAGGGTGACCGTATACAGTCTTGATGTACTCTATTCCCAATTTGGAACCAGTCTGTTGTTCTGTGTCCGGTTCTAAATGTTGCTTCTGACTTGCGTACAGATTTCTCAGGAGTCAGTTAAGGTGGTCTGGTTTTCCCATTTCTTTAAGAATTTTCCATAGTTTTTTGTGATCCACACAGTCAAAGGCTTTGGCATAGTCAGTAAAGCAGATGTTTTTCTTGAACTCTCCTGGTTTTTCTATAATCCAACAGATGTTGGGAATTTGATCTCTGGTTCTTCTGCCTTCAAGTTGGATTCTGGGCCAATAACTATCATGAAAGTGAAAGTGAAAGTCACTCAGTCATGTCCGACTCTTTGCAACCCATGGACTATACAGTCCATGGAATTCTCCAGGCCAGAATACTGGAGTGGGTAGCCTTTCCCTTCTTCAGGGGATCTTCTCAATCCAAGGATACAACACAGGTCTCCCACACTGCAGGCAGATTCTTTACCAGCTGAGCCTCAAGGGAAGCCCAAGAATACTAGAGTGGAGTAGCCTATCCATTCTCTAGTGGATCTTCCCAACCTAGGAATTGAACTGGGGTCTCCTGCATTGCAGACAGATTCTTTACCAACTGAGCTATCAGGGAAGCCCTACAGCTATCATATCCAGGTCCAGAAATAATTCAAGAGTTTTTCAGGGGATAAAAATATTCCCTGACAAGTGTTATCTCCCTCTATTGACTCCAATACTTATGTTCAAGTCCTAAAAAATTCATAAGATAGATGCTAGGGGAAAAAATGATCATCACACCCAGTTGGCTAGAGCAAAGACATAATTATAAAGCAAGAGAAGAAGCTATTGAACAGTTCTGCAAATTCCGAAATAAATAAAATCTTTCCACTTTTAGCTTTTCTTAACCTGATTTACTGTAAGTTTATATTATTCTAAGTTTTAATCAGTATCTGGGATGCTGACAAGGCTAATGTGTATATATATATATATATATATATATATACACACATTTTCTTGATGTATGTATTAATGAAGGACTATCTGGAAGAAGTTAACTTCAAAATTATACAGATATTCATTTGGTAGATAAACTACTATCAACTCTTACAAAAATCTACCTATAAACTAAATAGGACTGTAATGTGATTTGATTCTATTATCAACACTATGGGAGTTCATGAAGGGCCAGTACCACTCCTTCCTTACAGCTCACTTAGCAGATCCCTCTGAGAAAAGATACTGACAATTCACACCACACACTTGCCTCTGACCAGCAGTGATTGTCACATTCTCCGCAGGCAGAGGCACTGAAGACACATTAGAGGCAGTGAAGATCTTGGTCTCAGAAAGCTGGAAAACAGAGGCATTAGTCACTCCTAGTGTTAGGCTAGTTACAGTCCAGAAACCTGGCAGAGGTAAGGGGAATGCAACATAAGAAAAAGGGAAAAACTCCTACAAGTGAGAACTGTTTACCCTAAGAAATCCTGAATGGACTGACTTTCAAGCCCCTTCTATCTATCTTCTGTAGATCTTATCAAAAGAGAGAGCAGAATCCATGAACCCAATAAAATCTAGTGGAGTCACATAATATGCACCCTGAACTTATAAGAAAGTGAATATGCTAGACAGAAAAATAGAGAAAGCCCCTTTATATTTTCTCACTATGCCTCCCAACTCCTACCTCAATCCGAATCATACTTTATCTTCCACTAATCCTCTCAAAGGAAGACCCCAGCCAAAATGAAGACAGAAATAAAAATAATTCTTTGCTTTTGAGCAGGAAGGGCCCAAATTCTGATGTGCTGAAGTTTGCAGGAATAATTTTAACGTGTTTTGCCTTAAAACTGACTTTATTACATCTAGTCTCTCCCCTATAAGACATTAAAATCAAGTAAGTCAATTGCAGGGAATAAATATTTTTACTATTCAAAGTTGATTTAATTTTTTTAACCATGCTGCCCAGTTTGTGGGCGCTCAGAGTTCCCCAACCAGGAATTGAACCCTGGCCCTCAGCAGTGAAAGTGTCCTAACCACTGGAACACCAAGCAATTCCCCCACAACTTTAAAAATAAGTTAAAAAAAAAAAAAACTTTCTGATTGAAACCTCCCCTCTAAAGACAGGAAATCCACTCCCCCCAATATATCATTCTCTGAAAGGTGGTTAAGCAGACAAGCCAAATCTTATGAAGTATTCACAAAGCAGTCTAGCTCAGCTACAATAGAAAAGAATCACACTCTGATGCTGATGCATCTGGAATTTTAAAACTCAGCCCTGAAAACCAAAACAGCTTGACACACCATTTCCTCTTACCATATTCTGTCTTGCTTGAGTAAATACAAAATACAGGAAAGTTCATCCATGATCACTATAATTCACAGCAAAGGCTTGACTGTGACCAGCCATCAGCAAAATCCCTTTACTCAGGTACTACTCCAATGAATTCACATAGCTGTTTATGTGCCACACATCTATGAGGTTTCCAAGTTTAGTCACTGCAGAACAGCCAAACCTACATTTTCATCTCAATTAAAATCATCCAAGTTGGGCTCTGAGTACAATAACAAAATGGGTTTCAGAGTCAACCAAACTTTCACCATGTACCCACCTCTAAACCAATTACAGGACCATACACCAAAGCCTGAATGTGAACCAAATAACTGCACTGCTCCAAGGAGCATCACGTGCTATCAGAAGCTGCTGCTCAATGCATTACCTGCCTGACTCCATCTCTGGTGCCCTACCCAACCACCATCGCTTCCTGGGATAAATCCGACAATCAGATATTGGACTTACACAAGTGCACTTGCCCTTTCCATAGTCTGGTTCCAGAGAGTCCTGTTCATGCCCAGTCTCCTTCATATAACATATGTGAAATGTTCTTGCTCAGAACACTATTTTGGATGTAAAAGTTTTGGGTCAGAATCTTAAGGGTGAATTTTAAGGGGTAGAATCATACCCATTTTCTATCCCTAAAACATCACTTAGGGATAGAAGGTACTGATGAGGAATAACATGGGAATACTCACATCTTCATTCCAATCTTCAGTTCCCCACTCCTCTGTTGCAGTCCTCCATGCGCCTGGGAATAAAGGAAAACACAATGAAGTAACTTTAAATGCCAGTACAAAGCATGTGTAGAAAATACTAATGCATTAAATTTTTTGGCAGCCAAAAGTGTAACCAGCATTTAGTAATCAGAAAGGATTCTTGGGCTTCAGAGGGAGGAAAAGACTTTTTAGAATACCTCAGAACACCAGGGTTCTAATTAAATTTCACAGCTACTTTCAGTTTTTGTCACACAGCTGTAATAGGAAACAGTGCGAGACAGCAAGAGAGAGAAACAAAATGCAAGAGAGAGCAAGACTCCAGTAGATCCAGCACTCCAAGCAATCTCTTATAGACCTTCAGGCCTGACTCAGTGGTCTGGTCAGTGAAATGGCAGCAGATAATTCAAGCCAAAACATGCAAACTCTATCTATTGAGTATAAGACAATACTGCCAGCAGTCTGAAGAGACGTGGCAGCAGGGGCAGAGGAACACAAATGGTTTCAACAAGACAGTCGAAGGGCAATGAAGGAAAGGCCTGAAATCCAAACAGAGCACTGACACCTATCTGCTATGGAAACTAAATTAAAAAACTCTGCTGGCTGTTATTTTCAGAAGACACAAGGTGAAACTGGAAAAATCAAGTAATTACCGTACTAATCCTAACTATATGAGACATGAAATCTGACCTGCTGAGCTCACGGCACAGACAGTGGAGTTATGCATTCTCCTCCTGTTGGTAATAACGTAGTGCAGATACAGTTTCTGTAGAAGAGGTCCATAAATAAACTATCTTCCACATTCCCCTTGTTTTGTGTCACATATACACATGTCCTTCTCAGAAAAGGAACCTGCCTTTTCTTAAGGAATATGGGTGAGTTTCTGAGACCTAAAATTCTTCCCTTCAAGCAAAGGACCACACTAAGAAATAGGCACTTATCTGTAGAAAAGACAAGAAAACTCCTGGTTTTCTTCTCTAGAATAACAGTATATATTTAATAATTCTTATAGCATTCTCTCCAAATGGAGAAAACTTCTTACAAGAATCAAAGAATGAAGGTCTGGCATTCTGATTTCATGATCACTGAAAAGAAACATTCTAATACCTACAGAATCCATCTGAAATTCTTCTAAACATTTAATAATGAAAAATCCTATTTCCTAGAGAAAAATATGTCAGTGCAATGCCTTTCCCAGGACAATGTTAAAATTGTACCACAGAAATTTCAAGCCACTTAACAATGACAATGTTCTCCAAATCAAAGTCCAATCTCAATTTAAGCAAGATACAAATAACATTTTTCTCTCCTCTCTGGTGATACCATTCTTCCTCCCCATTGACATCCATCCCACTGTCGTTAACTGGAATCCAAAATGTGGGTTAACACATACACACAATCCTAGAATTAGAAGTGATCTAAGAAGTTACGTACTACTTAGAAGCTATCTCTCATGCAAGAATTTTTCCCCCTGCACTCTGGTGACTGTATTTGGAATGGAAAGGAAGACTGTAGACAGCTACTTGACACCTTCCTATACAGGACATATGGTCACAGCTAAGGAAAAAGACTACACACTGAGGAAGCATTAAGACGCAGAAAGCGTTCAAATATTCTAACAGATTAGGGCTTCCACTCCACCAGCAAAAAGCACAGACAAAGTAAATATTAAGTGTTCATTAAGCAATTTTCTAAGTAAGAAAAACAGGCACAGAATCAAAGGAAAAAGCAGAAAAATAAAAAGCAGGAAGACATAAAGATGACATATCCACAGATATTTCAGTTCATAAAAATCTATTATTAAATATCCGGGGCAGTTAGGCGCCTGGATGTATCATACCAGGAGCAGTCTCAAATTTTCGGGGATAATTTGACCCCTCAACCCCAATGAAATCAAGTCCTGAAACAAAAAAGAAAAGAAAAGAAAAAACAACCAGTGAAATTTTGCTTGTGAATGAGAATGATTGCCCCCAACAAACAACTCCCACTGTACCTGTGGATATTTTAAGGGTAGATTTCAGTCTCTTTTTAAAATAAAAAGGGAATTTGAAGTTTGCTATCATGAAAACATAAAAAGAGATTATGCATGAAAAGTTCAACTCATCAAACTAACAAGGATGAATGCACGGAGCTAACCCAACACTAACAAGATGACAGGAGCAGCACAAAATTCATTCGGCAACAGATAAGAAGTTCTGATTCCAGCCTCCCAAATTTGTTCTTCTCTACATGGTATAAGCAAATACACACCTCTTCCTTTCCTCTTTTTCCAACCAACCTAGGATTGGGACTCCATACCTAATTTTCTGTCCACAACTAAAAACAAATCCCTCAACTTTTGTTATTCAGACTGCTACCAACGCTCTAAAAAGCCATCAAGAGATGAATGAAGAGTTCTAATGCCTCCAAATTAAAATAGAAAAGGACATTTCATAGCTAATAAGGAAGCTCAAAAAGTTATGTAGCTTGACAATAACTTTAGCCTCTGCTCCTGAAAAATCTGTATTCAAAATGAGCTTTTAAGACAGCTTGATGAACAAAAAGCATGTAATACTCAGGATCTGAGTTATAGCATACTGTGGCCAGTAGGTGAGAAGAAGTTTGTGCCAAAGACCTTCCTAAAGATGCAAGATTAAGGTAACAGATCTCTGAAAGGGGGGTAAGGCAAATTTAAGTGGATAAACAGTCAAGAGAGCCTATTTCATGCTCCTCTATTAACCCATCCCCCCTTTATAAGACAAAAAAAAGTCTCAGGCTTTTCTTTCCAAGTGTTGACTCAGCCAGAAGGAGATAGTTGATCTCCTCAGAAGAAAATACTCTGGAACCCAGAGGCTGCTCTCATTTAAAGTAATCAAAGTATTTTTTACTTCCAAATACATCTTGCTGTGTCCCACAAGCCTAACATATCCACAAACATCTATGCTACCCAGATAAGCACCAAAGTCAGCTAACAAAAAATAGCAAATCCCATAATACCCTATCACACCCAGAACACTATCCAACAATGAGAGGCTAAAAGTCTCCAGAATTTCTTCTTGCCCAGATACTGATATTTACCAAAAATTAAAGGAAAAAGACATTCCTATCTCTGTATGCAAAAACAAATTAACAGTGGGCTTTGATTCTGGGCCCTGTTCACCTCTACAAGTAGTGGGTTGAGTAATCCTGGATATCTTGTCAAAAGGCAAAGCCAAACAGAAACACTAGGAAATACAACTGGGAGCTGATGGTATAATGGAAAGAGCACACGGCCTTCTGGAGTCGAAAAATTCTAAGTTCAGATACTAGCAAATTTCATAATCACTCCTGCAATCTAAATCTTGTCATCTGAAAAGTGACAATAAATAATGTTTGTTTTATAAAATAGTGACAGATCAGGTGAAACAGCATGTATAATGTGCCTGTAGGCACACAATAAATACAGAGTACACACTAATACGACCGTTATCCCTCTCTCTCCCTGTCTCAGCACTCAAAAACTATACCTCCACATTCTTATGTTAGTATAACCTCAAAAAAATTACTTCCTTAGGTTCCAAAAGACAAAAAATGAATAAAACAGTCACTCACTCGTCCCATCGTCTGGTTCAAAGTGGCCAGTGTTGTTCCATGTATTGCCGCTATTATTGCCATAGTTATCATCAGTATTGGCCGGCTCTGCATAATCAGCTGGGTTAAAGGTTCTGGGAGAAAAAAATAAATAAAAAGCTTAAGAGCCTCTGAGCTCTAAGCAACATCAGTTGAAATTAACTCAAAAGGAGGGCAATTAGAATCTTGTCTGTTCACTTTTCCTCACTGTACCAGCTTACCTAAAATTTCATGATATACTCATATAGATATCTATCATTCCCCTTGCATTAGGCCACTGATAAAATCCACATGAAGATTTTGGAAAAACAGCAGGTATATATATTCACATGAAGTTATGAGATAAAGTAATCCAGGTGGTAAATGCTTATCTCACTAAAATAAGCCCAATGTCTGGACACATCTGATGAAATACTATAGCAATCTGTCTGATCACATTTGGTTACTTAGCTGCCTATTATCCTCAGGATACCAGAATATTAACCACATCAAGCTACTATGGTAACACTTATGGAAAAAAATTAAAGACTTTGACATTGGATCAATGAAACTCACCCCATTCCTTGAGCAGAAAACCTTCCTCCGCGCCTACCAGAGCCACCTAAAGAGGGAGAGGGAAACATTTTAAAAATTGATATAAACCACCATGCCAACTGAGGCAACTTTGGAAAGTAAGTGGTTGACATCATTAGATGTTCCTTCTCTCACTCTGAAGCACATCAGTTAATACAGGAGGACAATCCTTATTATTGACAAGAATGTTTCTTTGCTGAGTGAACTGCCAGATCCTTAAGCAAATATAGTAATAACAATACTAGAGGAAATGACATCTACCTTCATCCCCACTGCCCTCACAGTAATCTCCAGAATTTGCACTACATCTCAACAATTAAGGTATCTAGCATCCATCTGAATTTTTAAACTTTACAATATTGTATTGGTTTTGCCAAATATCGAAATGAATCCGCCACAGGTATACCCACGTTCCCCATCCTGAACCCTCCTCCCTCCCCATACCATCCCTCTGGGTGATCCCAGTGCACCAGCCCCAAGCATCCAGTATCGTGCATCGAACCTGGACTGGCGACTCGTTTCATATATGATATTATACGTATTTCAATGCCATTCTCCCATATCATCCCACCCTCTTCCTCTCCCACAGAGTCCAAAAGACTGTTCTATACATCAGTGTCTCTTTTGCTGTCTCTTATACAGGGTTATTGTTACCATCTTTCTAAATTCCATATATATGCGTTAGTATACTGTATTGGTGTTTTTCTTTCTGGCTTACTTCACTATGTATAATACGCTCCAGTTTCATCCACCTCATTAGAACTGATTCAAATGTATTCTTTTTAATGGCTGAGTAATACTCCATTGTGTATATGTACCACAGCTTTCTTATCCATTCATCTGCTGATGGACATCTAGGTTGCTTCCATGTCCTGGCTATTACAAACAGTGCTGCCATGAACATTGGGGTACACGTTATCTCTTTCAATTCTGGTTTCCTCAGTGTGTATGCCCAGCAGTGGGATTGCTGGATTATAAGGCAGTTCTATTTCCAGTTTTTTAAGGAATCTCCACACTGTTCTCCATAGTGGCTGTACTAGTTTGCATTCCCACCAACAGTGTAAGAGGGTTCGCTTTTCTCCACACCCTCTCCAGCATTTATTGCTTGTAGACTTTTGGATCACAGCCATTCTGACTGGGGTGAAATGGTACCTCATAGTGGTTTTGATTTGCATTTCTCTGATAATGAGTGATGTTGAGCATCTTTTCATGTGTTTGTTAGCCATCTGTATGTCTTCTTTGGAGATACGTCTATTTAGTTCTTTGGCCCATTTTTTGATTGGGTCATTTATTTTTCTGGAATTGAGCTGTAGGAGTTGATTGTATATTTTTGAGATTGAATTTTTTTTTTTTTTTAAATAAAGCAGACCCCCTACTAAACTAATAAGAGTAGCATGTCCCCAACATCCATTCCCCCAACAAACTGATCACCTCTGCCTCGGCCACGACCTCTTCTGCCTCTTTCTGTGCCTCTTCCAGAAGGCCCTCCACTCTTGGTGCCATCTAATCCATTTTCCTGACCTCGAACTGAAATTTAAAAACAGAACACTACAAATGGCCAGAGTAAAGTAAACAGGAAAAATATATATAAACTGTATGCATACATGATTAGGGGGAGACAAAAACAAAGAAGAGAAAATGAGCTAGAAGGACAGAACATGATGGTTACTAGGGGAATGGTTCCCAGTCAAAAAATCTTACAAACAGCTAACAAGGTAATTTCATGCTAAACTGGTGGCTGTTGCTAAAAAAATCTGTATGTAAGAAATGCCAAGATCTCAGAACAGATGATCGTAAAAAAAATCAAAAAGATAATGGTTACCAGGTTTAGCCTCACAAGGCCCTGACATCCCTCAAGTCTAGACATTACTAACCCACAGCTGGTTTTGTTAAAGCCCCATGCATACACTCTCGTCCACGGCTGGCACCTCTTCCCCGTCTTGGTGGCCCACCACGTCGCCGACTATAGTCTCTGTCCCGGTCTCGATTTTCTTTGCCTTCCTCGTTGGATTCCGTTTGGCCACCATCCTTTTGTCCTGAGACTCCCTTCTTCTTCCCGACCATCTCCCAGGAATGCTAAAGAAGAAAAGAACATTCGTGTCAAATCAGTATAGGTTGCTACCAGGAAATGAGAGATAAAACTGTTGGGACAACTGTTAACCATTCTCTCAGTATCCATATCTAAGATACTTCTATAAGTTTACTTCTGTTTAAGCTGAGGTATAGACAGGACCTCAAGACAAATTCTGCACCTATCACTGCAAAATTGAAGCCCTTTCTGTGGAGGAGGTGCTTATGAGCAAACGGATGCAGGAATCATTCCCAAAAGGGTCACCGAGATCTCCATTCAGTTCAGTCACTCGGTGTCCCCTTAGTCAAAGGGCCTAGTTACTTACTGGTTCGTCCTTTCAAGTGTGTTTCCCGGGCTGAAAACACTAATTCCCTATGCATTCAGTAATTTCCAATTTTTTATAGCCTTATCTATGTCAAACAAAGCTGAAAACTCAAAGTTTCTAAAAGTTAACTTTGAATTCAGAGTGAATGAATAGCATTTGACTCGAGTACAGTCTCAAATTAAGCAACCTAGAATTTAGGAGGAAAACAACTACACCTGTTCCCTAACCCACCCCTTCCACACACACCAATTTCCTTTATTTAAAAGAAGACCAAATAGCAGTCAGGAAAGCACAGCCCTGGCCCTGAGACATGCTATGTCTTATTTTACTCACTGTGTTCCCCTTATGCATCTGAAATTGCTGTAATACAATTCAACCTTCCTCAAAGGAGTTCAGGAACAAATATTTATAGCAAGGAAAATAAGCTAAACAGTCGTGCAAAAACTCATTCCTTAGGAAAATTAATTTTATAAACTTAAAGTTCTATTTTTTTTGCCTTGCCTTGTGGCTTGCAGGTTCTCAGTTCCCTGACCAGGGACTGAACCCAGGTGCTCAGCAGAGTCAAAGAGCAGAGCCTTAACCACTGGACTGCCAGAGAATTCCTTATAGATTTCAAGTTTTAAATATATACATATACTGATTTATAATTTTTGCAGAAAATACATACAAATAAGTTCAAACGTGTATAAATAAGTTTCAGTTCAAATGCCAAGACTATCATGTTTACCATCCTGGACACCAATATTCCAAATACCAAATTACGTAATACCAAATTACGATGGCCCTGTTTGCTCAGTTCAGTTCAGTCATGTCCGACTCTTTGCAACCCCATGAATCGCAGCACACCAGGCCTCCCTATCCATCACCAACTCCCAGAGTTCACTCAGACTCATGTCCATCGAGTCAGTGATGCCATCCAGCCATCTCATCCTCTGTCGTCCCCTTCTCCTCCTGCCCCCAATCCCTCCCAGCATCAGGGTCTTTTCCAATGAGTCAACTCTTCACACGAGGTGGCCAAAGTACTGGAGTTTCAGCTTTAGCATCATTCCTTCCAAAGAAATCCCAGGGCTGATCTCCTTGCAGTCCAAGGAACTCTCAAGAGTCTTCTCCAACACCATAGTTCAAAAGCATCAATTCTTTGGTGCTCAGCTTTCTTCACAGTCCAACTCTCACATCCATACATGACCACTGGAAAAACCATAGCCTTGACTAGACGGACCTTGGTTGGCAAAGTAATGTCTCTGCTTTTCAATATGCTATCTAGGTTGGTCATAACTTTCCTTCCAAGGAGTGTCTTTTAATTTCATGGCTGCAATCACCATCTGCAGTGATTTTCGAGCCCAAAAAAATAAAGTCTGACACTGTTTCCACTGTTTCCCCATCTGTTTCCCATGAAGTGATGGGACCAGATGCCATGATCTTCGTTTTCTAAATGTTGAGCTTTAAGCCAACTTTTTCACTCTCCTCTTTCACTTTCATCAAGAGGCTTTTGAGTTCCTCTTCACTTTCTGCCATAAGGGTGGTGTTCTCTGCATATCTGAGGTTATTGATATTTCTCCTGGCAATCTTGATTCCAGCTTGTGCTTCTTCCAGCCCAGCGTTTCTCATGATGTAGTCTGCATATAAGTTAAATAAGCAGGGTGACAATATACAGCCTTGACGTACTCCTTTTCGTATTTGGAACCAGTCTGTTGTTCCATGTCCAGTTCTAACTGTTGCTTCCTGACCTGCATATAGGTTTCTCAAGAGGCAAGTCAGGTGGTCTGGTATTCCTATCTCTTGAAGAATTTTCCACAGTTTATTGTGATCCACACAAAGGCTTTGGCATAGTCAATAAAGCAGAAGTAGATGTTTTTCTAGAACTCCCTTGCTTTTTCCATGATCCAGCAGATGTTGGCAATATGATCTCGGATTCCTCTGCCTTTTCTAAAACCAGCTTGAACATCTGGAAGTTCATGGTTCACGTATTGCTGAAGCCTGGCTTGGAGAATTTTGAGCTTTACTAGCGTGTGAGATGAGTGCAATTGTGCGGTAGTTTGAGCATTCTTTGGCATTGACTTTCTTTGGGATTGGAATGAAAACTGACCTTTTCCAGTCCTATGGCCACTGCTGAGTTTTCCAAATTTGCTGGCATACTGAGTGCAGCACTTTCACAGCATCATCTTCCAGGATTTAAAATAGCTCAACTAGAATTCCATCACCTCCACTAGCTTTGTTCGTAGTGATGCTTTCTAAGGTCCACTTGACTTCACATTCCAGGATGTCTGGCTCTAGATGAGTGATCACATCATCGTGATTATCTTGGTCGTGAAGATCTTTTTTGTACAGTTATTCTGTGTATTCTTGCCACCTCTTAGTATCTTCTGCTTCTGTTAGGTCCATACCGTTTCTGTCCTTTATCGAGCCCATCTTTGCATGAAATGTTCCCTTGGTATCTCTAATTTTCTTGAAGATATCTCTAGTCTTTCCCATTCTATTGTTTTCCTCTATTTCTTTGCATTGATTGCTGAGGAAGGTTTGCTCAGTAACAGCTATCAAATAACTTTAAAAAAATGGAATAGTAATATGAAATTACTATTAATTTTCTCAGGGCTAACAATAATATTGTCATATAAAACAGTATCCTTTTAGGAAAACATGCTGAAGAATTTAGGAAATCAAAGTACTCTGATGTCTACAATTTATTTCCAAATAATCTGAAGTGTTCGCCAATGGTAAGTGGATAAACAAATGTGCTATAAACACACAACAGACTATTACTCAGTCTTCCGAAGGACTAAAATTCTGATGCCAATCACAATACAGATAAACCTTAAAAATATTTTGGTAAATGAAACACAAAAGGACAAATACTTGATTCCACTTTTATGAGGTACCAAGAATAGGCAATACCTTATATGAGATACCACAAACAGAAGGTGTTACCCGAGCTGGGAGTGGGGCATGGAGAGTTAATTGTTCTATGGACATGGTTTCTCACTGGGAAATGGACCAGTTCTGGAAAGGGCAGTGGGAATGGTTGCACAGGGCCTCCCAGGAGGCTCAGTGGCAGAGTCTGCTGCCCAGCAGCAGACACAGTTTGGATCCTTGGATCAGGAAGACCTCCTGGAGGAGGTCAAGGCAGTCCACTCCAGTATTCTTGCCTGGGAAACCCCGTGGACAGAGGAAGCTGGCGGGCTACGGTCCAGGGGGTTGCAGAAGAGTCAGACACAACTTGGTGATTACACAACAAGAATGGCTGTCCAGCACTGTGACTGTCCTTAGTGACAAAGAATTGTTTACTTAAAATGGTTAAATTGGTCAATTTCCTCTAGTGTATTTCACCACAATTTAAACATCTTTAAGTTCAAAATAAGTAAATTTAAAACTATACTAAAGGATGCCACGGAGCAACTAAGCCAACACACTGCAACTACTGAAGTTTGTGTGCCTAGAGCCTGTGCTCTGCAACAAGAGAAGCCACCGCAATGAGAAGTCCATGCACCAAAAGAGCTGTCCGCACTTGCCCCAACTAGAGAAAAACCCTCAAGCAGCACTGAAGACCCAGCATGACCAAATAAAAATAAATAACTAAATACATAACTATATTAAAGGAACTTCCCTGGTGGTCCAGTGGTGAACAATTTGCCTTAAAATACAGGGGACACAGGTTCAATCCCTGGTCAGGAAACTAAGACCTTGCAAGCCACACAGCTTGGCCAAAAAAAATATTAAGCATCCACCTAGCACCTGGCTCAGACGGTAAAGCATCTGTCTGCAATGCAGGAGACCCAGGTTCGATCCCTGGGTTGGGAAGATCCCCTGGAGAAGGAAATGGCAGCCCACTCCAGTACTCTTGCCTGGAAAATCCCATGGACGATGGAGCCTGATAGGCTACTGTCCATGGGGTCGAAAAGAGTCAGACACGACTGAGCGACTTCACTTCACTTCTTCACCTAGGACCTAGCAGTACCGTGTTGCCTATTCTTCCAACCCACCCTGATTCCACATTAAGTTGTAGGTCACTTTATGCTCATAGTAGCTTTAATTCATAAATTATAGTAACCTCATACCTAAACCTGCCATCAGGAACTCTGGAAATGAGACTCAAAACAGTTAGTCCTTAAGAGTTTGTGCTAATCTGTATCAAAACCTGGAAGGTTTCAGAAACCTGTCGCCTTTTGGCTTCTCTCTGATTATTTATCAGCTGCTGGCACCAGATGGGTTCTATACATAAAAAGAATTACTATGCTTTGCCCAAAGGCACTGCTAGTTTTCTGATATGATCTCATCCACCCAAATACATGCAACATTCCTGGCAGCTGACTGATTGCCACTGGTTTCACTAGTTGCTGGTTTATTTGGGGCATAAACCTACATTCTCTAGCTTATTTTTTTTAATACTGTGGAAGGAGGTCAGACTTCTAGTACTAGAAGGTGAAACAAAATGTGACTTGTGCAAAATAAAATTTTTTCACATTTTTTTTTCTTCTGCACTATGCAGCATGCAGGACCTTATCCCCCAACTAGGGATCAAACCCACGGCCAGCGCATTGGGAGCTTGGAGTCTTAACCGCTGAACTTCCAGTGACGTCTCAAAAAATATATATATACTTTTAGAAAGCATAAGTAGTCCTACTTCCTCTCCATCCTACTCCCTGAAAAATCTTGAGGCAATTACTCCAGAGTAAACTCAAAATGAACCAAAACTGCTATCTGATTATTCGGGTAGTAATTTTCAAACAAAAGCAATAATTGTAAAACTTAATCTAGGACCACACCTTTAAAGAAAAAAAATCTACATATCTAAATTCAATGACTAAAAACAGTTTTCACTGTTATTTCCCATTGTCTCAAAGACACTGACAAACCTCCAACATTCAGCTAAAGTAACACTGTAACATGAATCAGTTAATCTAAGGATGAAATCTGGTTTTCCATCTCAACCAAAAATCCCCTGAGTAAGATCAACAAAATGAAAATTACTTCAAATGATACACTGCTCATTTAAAAAACTAATAATAAAGGTCTCTACTAAACACTGCAGAACATCCCAAAGATTATTTAGTAAGGCACAATCCTATTCTTAAAGGACATAACAGTCTGATACAATAGTAAGACAGTAACAAAACACAGCATTCTCATTAAGTGGAAAGGAAAAGGTGAAATCAACTCTAAATTCCAGGGCAAGAGTTCCTCCAATATCCTCTACCATCTCCAGGAATGGTCAACAAGCTGTAAAGTTTGTTTCTCAGGCTTCCCTGGTCATCCAGTGGTTAGGAACCCATATGTCAATGCAGGGGACATGAGTTGGATCCCTGGTCTGGAAAGATCCCAAATGCATCGGAGCAATTAAGCCCTCGAGCCACAACTACTGAGCCCGAACGCTGCAACTACTAAAGCCTGTGTGCCTAGAGCCCGTGCTCTGCAACAAGAGAAGCCACCACAGTGAGAAGCCTGCACAGTTCAATGAAAAACAGCCCCTCTCCACAACTAGAGAAAGCCTGAGAACAGTAACAAAGACCCAGAGCAGCCAAAAATTCATGAAAAAAATAATTTTTTAAAAAGATTTCTTTCTCTGCTACTTCAACAAAAATAAGTTCACATGATAAAAAGGTATTGTGAAAAAAAAAAAAAGGTATTGTGAAATGTAAAGCTAATATTGGTGGGACTGTTCTGAAATCAGAATCCAGGAAGGGCTGTGGCTTTGTTCAACAGCAATAAATCTATTAGTAACTAAGGCTATTTAGCAGCAACTCTTTACTCAAGACTAACCAAGTCTTGAAAGTAGTCATTAGCCTAGAATCAACAATTATGCCAGGCCAACTAAAAGAAACTGATTTTATCTGTTCTATTTATTGCACAAAATTTTAAGTGTTTGCAACCTCCAGCAAATATAAAGACACTTCCTTGCTTTATTTGGAGAATAAGAGAGTATGCTTTAAGTTGACCCCACTTGCTATTTTTGGAATTTACTAGCCTCTCAACCAGGGACCCACTTTCCAGAACACTTTATTAGCACTCTACCGTATCTGGGTTTCCTTCCAGCAGTACATTGATGGCTCTGTTGACATCTCCATTGCAGTCATGCAAAGCAATGACACATTCATCCTGGTTCTTGCCTGTGATATCAATCAGCTGAAAGAGAAAGATCAACAACCATTATGAACAAGCTTGCACTCCCCACAAAAGGAAAACAGATGAAGGAAAGGGAGAAGACACAGCTGAGTTTGAAAGAATTAGGTTTAAAAAAGCAAAACATGCAGAATTTTGACATTCTAGCTCCAAAAGCAAAATACTAACACCTGTGATTAAGGATGGGGCAAAAGTATTTATAAAACAATCGAACAATAAAGTATCTAATAGAGAATCAAATGCAGAAACACACAGGCTTCAGTATACCATGAGTCTCCATATTTCCTAGATACCACAAATGCTCAATGTTACTGTACAACAGTACTAATAAAGTCATTCAAAAAAGAGTTTAAAATTAAGATAAAATCTCTTTGAACACGGTATCTGTCCAAAGGGGCACAGTAAATCACACAATAAAAGCACTCATGTATTGGCTTAACCTATTATATTTCAGGTTAAAATTCTTATAATACCTAAAGTGGAAAGTATCCCGGTAGGCATCAATCCTATTAACTGCGCTTTAATCTTTATGTTTTTTCCCACAAATTAAGACAAATCAAAAATACACTCACTTGTTTCACCTTTTCCTCAAAGTCAGCATCATTATGGTCCGAAATCATCTGTGCAAGTCGAATTTGTTCTGCAGTGGCCTAAAAAGCAAGATCAAGAGACAACAGTTTAGAGAAATGAGAGGGACCAACACAGTCCACTGGGCTTCCCAGGTGGCTCAGCGGCAAAGAATCCACCTGCCAAGTAGGAGACTCGGGTTCAATTCCTGGGTTGGGAAGATCCCCTGGAAAAGGAAATGGCAACCCACTCCAGTATTCTTGCCTGGGAAATCCCATGGACAGAGGAGCCTGGTGGGCTACAGTCCATGGGGTTGCAAACGAGTCTGACACAACTTAGCAACTGAACAACAACAATCAATATGCACCATCTCCCACCCCAATTTCCTTCTCCCTGTTACACATGACCAAGTAATAAAACATTTCCACCACTTCACTTCAGTTGCTCAGTCGTGTCCGACTCTTTGTGACCTCATGGACTATATAGCCATTAGGCTCTTTCCACCACATAAGATGCTTAAATGAACAAAACAACAACATAGAGTTAAGCTGTCACTATTTCACACTACTTTCTCCAAAAAAGCACGGAGCTTTTATGTCCACAGTTAAAGAGACTCATTTTGGGATCAAACACCACTTTGAAACATCTGTGCCTTAATTCAATTTCATGTATTTGCAAAGTCATGTGAAAACCCTGTTCCTGCAATGATCACTGTCACTCTCTTATTCCCTAGGGATGAGAAAAGCATAAGGTTTAGTCTGAGGATACACTGAGCATATCCCCCAAGAATCCAATGTATGCTTGTAAGATGTCAGAAATTTTAGCCCCAGCTGAGATAAATACTAGAATTCTGCTAGAAATTCACCTGGAAAGAGAAGTAAAAGAAAAATGGATAAGAGAAAGTTCTAATCTGACATATTTATCTGACCATAACCAAATATAACTGATTCATTCATATTAGGTGCCAACAAATACTGAACTGGTTATTAAAAAATACATCTAAATTCAATTAAAAAAAAAACCCAAAACCTCATAAACCTCAGCGCCCAGGTTAATTTATTCTTTAAAACTGTGCAATACTCTATAGTGTTTCATTTGTTAATCTTAAAGGAACACAGTAAAGACGCTAACTCCTCATGGGAAAGGAAAAATCAGATTAGGCCTCCATGAGACGAGAGAGGAAAATAAAAGACCAGTTAGGGAAAACAAGAGCAAAGGAAAGGAAAAGGTGGCAAGACAAAGACTGGCTAAAGAGATGTCAAAGTGGAAATTCTAGGAAATGAGAAATATATTGCTGAAACAACCCAGATGAATAAAGGAAACTGCTATCTTAGAGATACAAAGCACAGGACCCATTCTTTCCAAGCCTCATAATGCAGTAAATTAACAATAAAAATAAGCACATTGCATCACAGAGTGTCATTAACAGTTATTAGGCCCCAAGTGAAAAGAGGAAAGGATAAGAAAATAAGAATAAAGAACCCAAACTAATAACCCAAAGCATAGAACGTTGCTGTACTAGATGTAAACCAGTATCAACCTCAAGGCTACCCCATGGATCCATAGCCCTTGGGTTCTTTACCTGGGGCCGCTGCTTGTGCTGTGTCTGGTTTTGGTTTTGAGGTGGCTCCCAGTTTCCCCGGGCTCGGTTAGTGCCCACCGACGTCATCATTTACAGTATATACAAATAACAGTATTTACAAGGTAGAATACTGAAAGATTTAAAAAAAAAAAAAAGAAGAAAAAAAAGTTTAGATGTTAAATGCAGGTAAAATGTTTTCAACCTTTTTCATCAGCGCCTTCACCACTATCATTTCTTCAAAGAAACCAACATGCACCTGTTCTTGAGACATTTATAGTCTGATGAATTCTTTAGGGTACTAATCCATTTTTGCAGAACAATAAATGTATAAAACATGTGTTAAGTGATGTTTGCTTATTTTAAAGTTATGGGCACAATTTGGTTACAGTCCCTTATAAGCAGGCTTTGTTAAGTTTTGCTATCTTGATAGTTAGCAAAACAATGTTAAGAATCAAGTCATCCCATAAGTGAAAATATAAAGTCCCTCTGACAGAAGGAAAAATAATCAGTAAAGCCTGGAAACAAAAGCCTTCCAGGAAGGGGATCAGCCTATACTTCAAATAAAAACAATTTAAAACGCTGTATTCAACCTACCTTTGAAAACAGCTTTACCTATCTTACAACCTTTTAAACATAAGCTGCATGTGTCCTCCATCATTTGGGAAAGGACAAGCTCAAGTCTACCCTTTCTCCCTCAAGTTTCTGTCCCTCAGTATGGTGCAGGGGCTCCCGCAACTTTCCACAAGGCATGTATTACCCCAGTGCCTGCTCAGAATCTCAGTTCCTTGGATAATAATTCCAGCACCCTGCTTTTGTGGCTGCTTATGTTGGTTTCCTAAGTCCGAAGTTCCAAGAAACCAGAATGGCAATTACCCTCCACCACTCACCTTAATATACAGAGAATCCCAAATTTGTCCCAAATCAAAAGCATTTGGCACAAAGTTTTATTTGGAAGAAAGTCCTTCTGGGAAATCATTTTAAACTTGAGACATTATTGCCAGCAAGATGACTTTGTTGAGTCTTTAAAGAGACAAGGAACACACAGGGCCTTCCCAAAACCAGATCAGTTTTTGTTACAACACTTCCAACAAGCAAAGATTCTACTGAATTTGTTGCCTTCATTCATACTTTGTTTGATAATGCAATCTCAGTTGCTGTATTTAGCAAACAAAGAAAACATTCATAATATAGATTGCTCAAAAGGAGGTTACTCTGCATATTTTATTCCATTCCAAAGAGGACAAGTTTATACTTTTCTGCTCTATATTATTTATTTTTCATTAATAAAACTTCACATAGGGTAATTCTAGGCTGCCCAGAAGACATTGCCAGATTTGAGGGACAGGTAGGTTGGGTTTCTAAAGAAATACGCAAGCATGAACTATTGAGAGTGAATTTCACCTATTTCTTGGGTCACAAAGAAAGCGAACTTCCCTGTGGATAAATCCTTCACCCAATTGGGTCAATGTGTCACATAGATCTTTATTGTTTGATGCAGTCATTAAGAATTAAGAGTTCTACATTCCCTATCACCAAGAAAGATTTTTAAGGAAACTTTGGGGCTAATTTTTAACCATTACCTCTTCTCCCTACACAGGTGCACAAAAAGGCCTGTAAATGTGTCTAGATAGTACAGGATTATTTGATACCCAGAAGTCCATTTTCCCAGGCTGCCATTATTGTCAAGTTTCAAAACTTAACTTACAAAAAATCAAGTGTCGTTCAACCAAGTACCTAGATTCAAATCAAACAGAAAAAAAAAAAAGAAAATACCTAGAGGAAAACTATAGGCATTATTGTAATTGGCTCAAAGATGAAGATTCTAACCATGGGAATAGCCTCTCCTAGAACTTAAAAAATATAGATTGTGTTCTACTCCACATGTGTTTCCATTTGTGAGCATGAGTTGTTAAGTAGAATTTCATGACTACCTGTAAGGACAATTGCATGTACAGTACCTGTCAGCCCAAATACATTAGTCATTTCAAAACCCACATTAATTACTTAGGAAAGGGGAGGAGGGGAACCTCCTGATCATTCTATTAACTTCCATTTCTCTCTTATAAGTGCTTTGAAATGTGTGACGAACAAAATTTTACCACCTATGTAGTAGCAACACTGAGCAACAGGTCAAAAATAAGTGATCTGGGATGGATCACTGGAGGGCACAGAATTAGTAGCCTTTTAGTAGTAAAGAGACACATACCCAAAGTTATCACAGTAGAGGTGAGGAATCTCGTTAAGTACTCTTTCATATAGCATAAAAATATTTAATGAAAGTAGGTGAGAAGTACTAGAGACAAGGGAATAGTGCAGGAACAAATACAGGTTTCAACACAGGAGTGCCCTTGACCATTTTTTGAAAACCAGCTACTTAAAAAAATAGCCAGAGAAATTTTACAGAAAAAAATAAATAACAAGTATTTATTGAGTATCTACTATGTGTCCAGTATTTTAGTAAATACAAAAGCAATATGACTTGGTTGCTGCCCTCAGGGAGCTTACAATCTAATTTGGGAAACAATTCAGAAACTCTGAAGCTGGACGGGGTGGGTAAGGCTTGCTACTTCTAAAAGAGCAATTAATTCCCCTAGATGCTCTGTGGAAATTACCCCTGCAACTCCTTCCCCATCAACTTGAACCTAATTTAAAAAAGAGTACTTCCCAGTTAGGACACATTTTGGCAAGAAGGGGCTTTAAAAATCATAATCAAAACAGTACATTTTAAGGTCTTTCATCATCAGTTTTCATGCCAGCAACACTTTCCGACTTCCCGTTCACAACGGAAATAATCACCGGGAGAGCCTAATCTTTTTAAGGACAATGGTTGCAGGATCTCAAAAGCAGTTTTATCAACCTATACACGGCCAAAACGTTTTAGTTCTCCAGGAATTCGGGTTGTCAATGACCCTCATCACATCCCAGCAAGTCACATCAGATATCCATCCCCAAAGCAGAAGATGGGCGGTGGAAGTGAATGGGGAGGAGACAAAAAACAAAACAAAACACGATTTCACCATCTAATAATCAGGGACAGTCAAAGGCAAAAAGGATAACAATAACAACAACAAAAAAGGCCTGTTACTGTGGTGTTTTTCTTTCACAATATCCTACACCAGAGATGGCTACATTTCAAGAACAGTGGAAAAGGAGCAGCCTATTTGTGACATCAGTTTGCAAAGCAATTTAAGGACTGCCCACAAGGTGAAGGGTCTGAAGAAATTTGGGATTCCTGTTCCATTATGAGAAGAGTGATCAAATACCCCACTGCTCTAGTGACGTCCCTTAGGCGTAATATACCCTATGGGGGGCCTCCCATGCCCAGCTTCCCAGATAACACCATAATTGTTTGGGGTACCCAAAACAACAGTATGGACAACAGGAAGCTAAAGACAGCAGCAAAAAATATATTCCAAGAGCTGGGGCGGTGAGAAAGAAAGGGTAATAAGAGGAGCTGACAAAGAGGCTGGAAACGGAG
Organism: Bos javanicus; assembly: GCF_032452875.1. Classification (NCBI taxonomy): domain Eukaryota; kingdom Metazoa; phylum Chordata; class Mammalia; order Artiodactyla; family Bovidae; genus Bos; species Bos javanicus. The sequence continues at coordinate 16,457,198 of NC_083870.1, forward strand.
AGGGGACGCAAGCCCACGCGTGGAGGATGGGAGGCTCACCCCGCTCAGCACCACATCGGGAGCTCACAGGGCCAATCGCCTCCTTACCTCCCACCCGGAACAAATTAATCCTCCGCACTCCAAACTGAGGGCCACATGGGGGAGTTTGGGGCAGCTCCACCCCATCGTCTTCCCTCCCCCCACTCCCCGCCACCCCTAAACCAGGCCGGATCCGGATCAGAGGGGGCCCGCAGAGGGTTGGAAAGGGAGGAGGCCTTCTCGTCTTCTCCACAGGAACCGGCCAGGGTAAAGAGAGGGCCCTACCTCAGGCGGAGCCCAGGCCTCGCTCACTCGCGCTCTTTCTCGCTCTCCCCCGTCTCAGGCTCTACCGCATGGCCCCCCCCCGCCGCCGACTGCCCCAAGCCCCGCCCCGGCCACGCTCCCAAATCGAGGCCCCGGCTCTGGCGCGGCCCACTAGGCCGCGAACCCAACCATAAACAAAACCTCCAGCGGCCGACTCGAGGGGGGGGCGCCAGGGCTCGCACGACTAGGTGGGGGGTGTACAGTGGGAAACACGGTGCGGGGGGGCCTACCGAGGGAGGGGTATACGGCGGGGGTAAGGGAGAAAGGAGGGAGGGTAAAAGGGGGAACGCGGATTTAAAGGGGCCGCGGACAATACCCGGCCCCGCCGCGCTGCCGCTGCCGCCGCCGCCGCCGCCAACGCCGCTGCGCTCCCAACTTTACCTCAGTCTCCTCCACACTGACACCCCGGGCCGCGCCGCCCCTGTCACGTGATATAAGGTTCCCTCCTCCCCCCTCCCCTTTTCCCTCTCGCGCTCGCTCTCGCGCCTTCTCCCTCCCACTTGCCTTCCTGCGTCCCCCAGCACGTGACGCGAAAAGGGACGCGCACGTAAGCGTGCGCGTGCCGCCTCGCCACGAGACACCTCGTTCCGGCTGCGCGCGTGTGCCCCGCCTCCTCCGCGGCGGCCCCGCCTCCGCCACGTGACGAGCAGAGGGCTTCTGCTTCCTCTTACTGGCGTAGTTCCGCGTCTCAGCACTCGCCGGTCCCGGTTGTCTTTGCGTGCCTGAGTCACGTGCTTGGGGGAAGCGGGAAGGCGTCGTTCTTCTTTCCTAGCCCCCCCCATCCGCCATGTTTTCAGGCCCGGTCAGCCTTGGTCTGTCCCCGTAAGGAAATGGCCGGGGAGTTTCAGGAAACCCAGGCGCCGTTGCCTCAGCGGAGCCCGGGCTGACGAGGCAGGGCAGCGGGTTAAACCGGAGCAGTTCCGCGCGGGGTGGGGAGGCCATGGCGTCCGGCAGTAACTGGCTGTCTGGCGTGAATGTCGTGCTGGTGATGGCCTACGGGAGCCTGGTGAGGAGATTCCCCCACCCCATTCCTGCGGTCGCGTCTGACCCAGTAGAGACCCTCCTCTTGAGCAGTCCCCCGTGTCCTCATTCTCCACCCACTCACCTGCACTTTTCTGGGCTTTGACTCCTATCCCAGGAGTACCTGGGAGCGTAAGTCACCGACTCGCACCGCCCCGCCCCCGCCCCCCCAGCTGAGAACCCTCCCTCTAAACCCTGGGACGCAGACCCCCCCACGCATATCCGCCACAGGTTCACCCGTACCCACCCCATTGGTAATGGCCTTGCTTTGCCCCAACTTATATCCCAAAGCACCCCTGAGAACCCCAATTAAGATTTGAATTGAAGGCATGCCTTTTATTTGTTTAATTTTTTAATTCAAGGTTCTCTGCCTTTTGGACAGGTGTTTGTACTGCTATTTATTTTTGTGAAGAGGCAAATCATGCGCTTTGCAATGAAATCCCGAAGGGGACCTCATGTCCCTGTGGGACACAATGCCCCCAAGGTAGGTCCTTAAAACATGAGATAGGCGTGGTTCTCCAGATCTATTAGGGCTCAGAATGAGATTTCCTTTGCCTTTCGAAATGACTCAGTTCCCGTATTCTTTGTCCAGTTACCCACGTGCTTGCTTGAGTACACTGAGCGATAAAGGTCATCTTGAGTCCTGGCTTACCTGCTCACTGCTGTGGCACAGCTAGTAACTTATCCAAGGACTTCAGTTTCTGCATCTGCAGAATGAAGGACTTGAATTAAAATTCCAATTTTAATTGAATTAAATTACAAACTTTCTGTGGTAAGATATTTCCCTGTTAAACTTAAGCTACCCCGTGTTTTTTGTTTGAGGATTTTGTTTTGTTTTTGATTTGGGATGGAGTTAGAGTGATTAGAATTAGCCCCACATCAGTGAGGAGGCAAACTTTGCAAAACTTTAGATTTATGAAGTCACTCAGTCATGTCCGACTCTTTGCGACCCTATGGACTGTAGCTGGCCAGGCTCCTCTGTCCATGAGATTTTTCAGGCAAGAATATTGGAGTGAGTTGCCATTTCCTTCTCCATGAGATCTTCCCGACCCAAGAATCAAACCCAGATATCCTGCATTGCAGGCAGACTTTACAGTCTGAGCCACCAGGGAATCCGTTTAGATTTATGTTGCTGCTGCTGTTGCTAAGTCGCATCAATCGTGTCCAACTCTGTGTGACCCCATAGACGGCAGCCCACCAGGCTCCCCCGTCCCTCGGATTCTCCTGGCAAGAACACTGGCGGGTTGCCATTTCCTTCTCCAATGCCTGAAAGTGAAAAGTGAAAGTGAAGTCGCTGAGTCGTGTAGGACCCTCAGCGACCCCATGGACTGCAGCCTACCAGGCTCCTCCACCCATGGGATTTTCCAGGCAAGAGACTGGAGTGGGGTGCCATTGCCTTCTCCGTTAGATTTATGAGGGCAGCACAAATCATCTAGTTCCATCATTCATGTTACAAACTGAAACCTAAGAAAAGGAAGCAACTTACTGAGGACATACAGGAAGTGAATAACCAAGTAGTGTGTCTCTACTGTCTCCTGAAGATAACTGCCTACCTTTTCTCTCTTTAAGTAATCTACTGAAATTTTATTTATATCCCAGTCCTCCCTGAGTTCCATACTTGTGTATCCAAATGCCTACCTAACATTTCCAGTTAGATGTCTGATAGGCATCTCAAACCTAACATGTCTAAACCAGAACTCTTAATACCCTCCTGCCACCCCCATCCTGCTGCTGCTGTCTTCCACTTCTGGGCAAAAGGTGCCTGTTGCCCTTGCCAACCTCCTTTTGTATGGCTCTCCATTGATCACTGGGATCTAGCTGCGCTGAGTTTCTTATATTATGTGTACTGTCACTGGGGCAGAATGATCAACCTCTGGTTTTCATGTAGCTAGTTCATTTGATCTTTAGAGCTTACCTCAAGTACTATTTCCTAGAAAGAGGAATGTTTATGACTCATTATAAACTAGGTCTTTTTTTGTTTCAGATAGCATTTTACTACAAATTGTCTTTTATGTGTATTTGTTTAATGCCCGTCTCTTCCCTAAGCTCTAATAACGTAGGCACCATGCCAGTTTTGTTCACTGCTATAGAGCCACAGCCTACATATAGTAGATAGTTAATAATTCATTGTTGAGTGAAAAGCAGGTTAGTGGGAGGGCTAGAGCTGGTATACAATTATGTCAACTCCTAGACCAGTGTTCTTTCATTAAATAGTGTTGTAACTCTTCTCATTTTTCTTTGCTGATATATTTCATGGAAAGCCTCAAAGATGTGGCCTGAAACCTCAGCAGTGCTTCCACATTCTCTCAGTTCTCCAAATGCCAACTGCCTCCCTTAAGAAGGATATAGGGTTAGTTTACACTGTATCATGAGTCAGTCATACAAGGTTAGTTTACAGTATATCATGAGTCAGTCAAAACTTTGACTATTTAGAAACACCCCACCACTGCCACCCTCTCCCAGCAACTATAGACTAGATGAGATCAAGATTCCTTTTGCTCTAAAACATTGTCTAAATTCTTAGCCGTTGCTGGTGAAAAGTGTAAATTAGTAAAACTGCTTTGGAAAATATTGGGATATTGTCTAGTAAGATTGCAAATGTACCTAATCCACAGCCCAGCAGTTCCTACCACAGAGAAATTAATTTGTGCATGTGTACCAGAAGACATGTACAAGAATAAAGCATTGTTTGTAATTTTTTAAAAAATATGTTACGCTAAATTTCCACTTGAAAACATATTTGTGTTCTGGAACACTATGAGAAATGAAAATAAACTGAAGATAAGAATATGAACACAAATGAATCCCCAAAATATTTTTGAATGGAATCAATGAATTACAAACATGAATGAATCTCAAAAACATGCCGAGTGAAAAAAATGCCAGAAAGCCATTTACAAAAGAGTACATACCATATGATTCCATTCCATTTGTAGAGAATTTTAAAACAGATAAAACATCAGTGTTCCCTGGGTCATGGAGGGGGAGTTTAACTGCAGAGGAGAATGAAAAACATTTTGGAATGATGGAAATGTTCTGTATCTTGATTGGAATGGTAGTTGAATGAAAGTATTCATTTGTCAAGATTCATCAAACGACACGTAAAATGAATGTATTTTATTGCATTTGAATTACACCTCAATAAAATTTATTTAAAATTTTAAAAGGTTGCAGAGAAACTCAAAATATTTTTCCATTTGTATGAAGTTCAAAGCCAGGCAAAGCTAAACATCTTCAGGGTAACATGATAAAACAGCAAAGAAAAATAAAACTTGAGAAATTAAGGTTGGAGATTGCATTTGACCAGGGGTGGACACAAGGCTTTGAAGTCATTGGTCATGTCCCAGTTCTTAAAGTGAGTAGTGCATACAGGTGTTCATATTAATGAATTTTATAATTATTTAAGGTGTACATATATGTGAAATGTATTCTATGTATGACATACTTCACAATGGAAGTTTCTAAACAGTTACAAGAGAATACTTCTTGGGACTCTGGCAGCCCTCTTAAGTTAGAAAGATGACTATGAAACTGTTATAAGTGGTTTATATATATATATATATATTTTTTAAATTTGACTGCAGCAAATTTTGCTGCAGCATGTGGGATCTAGTTCCCTGACCAGGGATCTAACTTGGGCCCCCTGGATTGGGAGCTTGGAGTCCTAGCCACTGGACCACCAGGGAAGTCCCTAGTTTGTTTTTGAATTAACTACTTAAAAAATTAAATATGCTCTTAGAAGAAAACCTCTAGAAATCCTGTGGTCCACCAGGTAGAGATAGTTCCCAAACTTCTAAACCACATACAGATCTTAGGGTTTTAGAATAGATTATGACCTACAGTTGATGTCCATTTTTTCCCAGCTCAGGAAAAAACAGCTAACCAAGACTCTTCTAAATCCAACTGAGGGGACCTCCCTGGCAGTCCAGTGGTTAAGACTGCACTTCCACTGCAGGGGATGTAGGTTCAGTCCCTAACAGGGAACCTAAAAGCCTTCATGCAGCTCCCTGGTGCAGAAAAAAAAAAAAAAATTCAGAAAGTCAGAAATAATAAAACTTGAAGGAATTCTAGCAGATTAAAAGATCTAGCTTAGAGATATGTGTTTTGGAGAGGTTCTTAGCAAATCCAGTCCCATACTTTCTTAAATTCTTGAGTCTTAACCTGGTGCTTTCATTAGCCAAATGAGCATTTTCTCTGCCTCTGTTGTCTTAGTTGTTTCCCACTTTGCCCCATTTCCAGATTGATGGGTAGCAAAGAACAGACTAAATGGCTGTGTATTGTTTTCTCCACATGAACAGGACTTAAAAGAGGAGATAGATATCCGACTGTCCAAGGTTCAGGATATCAAGTATGAACCTCAGCTTCTCGCAGATGATGATGCAAGACTGCTACAGCTGGAAACCCAGGGAAATCAAAGTATGTAGCATGTTCTTGGACAGTACTTCAGTGAGGGGTCTCACAAATTCTGAATTCCTTTTCTCAGTTGTAAACATAGCTGCTGGCAAACTCAACAGCTGTGGTTCCTTGTTACTGGGCATATGTTAGATTGGGAAGCACTTTAAGCTTGCTGGAGTTTGGAGAATCTTTTGAGGGTTATTCCTGACACCAGTCTCTCTCTGAACAGATTGCTACAACTACCTATACAGGATGAAAGCTCTGGATGCTATCCGTGCCTCTGGTAAGGGCTGCTCAGCAGCTGTTCTGTATCCTGAGAGCTCACCCGGGGAAAGAGAGGGAGGAACCCAATTTATGTTAGAATTTGTCCTTTCTACACCTACCCAACTGGTAGGAGTTTGCTAATTTTGAGAGTACTGGGTTACTGTTTTGCCTTAAGGAAATGATGTAGGTAAGTTATTTTTCTCCAGAGAGTCTGGATTTGTTTTGTTCTTTCTATACCTTTAGTTTCATGAACTAGTGGTAATTTGCTTGTTTTTCCACAGGAGACAGGCAACATCTGCTTTTTCACCAAGCCTACATAGATGGTTCTTGATTTTTTTTTTCCATTTGACCATTGTCAAAAATACTCTTGAATTTTTTTCCCATTTTTTTCATGACTGTTGTCAGAAATGCTCTATCTCTACCAAAACATAGTTTATATCTTAAACTATGGGTAAGAAGGAGGGTAAATAGGAATGACACTGTTGTATACCATTGGTATAATTTAAGTTATATTGCCACCACTGTATGACCACTCAGACATAGCTGTAGATCTCTAGTCTTCTTAATTCTCTTAAAATTTCCCCCCAACTCACTCATTGTACCTGTTTCTAAGTTTGGGAAATTAATTAGTAAGACTAAACAAATGGGGAAGGGGGTATCATTGTTCTATTATCTCCACAGAGATCCCATTTCATGCTGAAGGCCGACATCCCCATTCCTTAATGGGCAAGAATTTCCGCTCCTACCTGCTAGATCTTCGAAACACTAGTACTCCTTTCAAGGGTGTGCGCAAGGCCCTTATTGATACCCTGCTGGATGGCTATGAGACAGCCCGCTATGGGACAGGGGTAAGCCACAGTGGGTGGCCACGTTTTCCTTCAGGGAACTAAAGGGATGCCCCAGACTGAGAGATCCTCATTCTTCCTTCCTCTTTCTTCAGGTCTTTGGCCTGAGTGAGTACCTGCGCTATCAGGAGGCCCTGAGTGAGCTGGCCACAGTGTGAGTTTGGAGGGGAACATGTCAAAGGAAGCTGGTTAGAGAATACAGTAGTCCTGGGCTGTTTTCACAGTTAGATTACTTTCAAAAGCACTGTGAACAAAATCAGGTCCTGGAGCTGTTTCTTTACGGTGGAAAGTAGATGCAAGCTAATAAAAGAAGTTTCTCCTACTTTTTTGTATCTCTTTTCTTATTTTTATTTTTTGGTCCAACTCAGTAAAATGTCAGAATTGGTGTAATCTGTTATACCAGTAAAAGGAATAAAATAGTTTTTCAGCAAACAAAGATGTCTTCCTTTGTATCTTGGTCTGATAAAAAGAATTAATTGTCAGCCAATTTTATTACCTGACTGAAACAAAAGGTATCACTAAAGAGCTAAGCTGTGTTTTATAGAAGAGACTTCATAACTTTTTGCTGGGAACATTTTAAATACCTACTAACAGAGCTTCAATATGTTGTTTATGCATGTATGTAATTATAAGAGTAAAGGCGGAAAGCCAATCTGGAATAAAGAGTTACTTACCAGCCACGAAAATAACACATCTGCTTTCTGCTGTGTTGATTATTATTCTCAAAAGATGAGGGGTATGTCTGTCCTGTTTTCTGTATATCCTTAAAAACTACTTTGTTCTAAAGACAAAATATCCTATAAAAACCACTTAGAAAACTAATGAAAACACTTGGAAAGGGTGGAGAAGGCCTGTTCAAGTTCAGTTTCTTTGAAAGTAAAATACTGTATGACTCCACTTACATGAGGTACCTAGAGTAGTCATATTCATAGAGACAGAAAGCAGAATGTGGGTGGTAGTGGCTGGAGGGAAGGAGGAATAGGGAGTTGTTTAATAGGCAGAGAGTTTGTTTTCCAAGGTGAAAAGAATTCTGGATGTTGGTTGCACAACAGTGTGAATGTACCTAATACTACTGAACTGTAAACATTTAAAAATTGTTAAGATGGTAAATTTTATATGTATTTTACCACATTTTTAAAAATTTAGTCTCTTAGATCTCTAGTTTCTAGAAAATTTCAACGGGTATATTGAAGAGTATAGGCTCTAAAATCTGACAAACTTAGATTTTAATCCCAGCTCTCTGTCACTTACTAGCTTTGTGACCTCAGGCAACTTTCTTGATGGACCCTCAGTTTCCTAATCTGCAAAAGGGGTGATACCACCATAAAGGGATAATGGGATGTGAGTAAATTACATGTTGGTAAAAGAACCAGATTTAGTGTCCTAACTTATGATAATTCAATAGTTAATTTCAATATTATTTTTTGGAGGTCAGTTGTTTCAAAGGACTCTTTGGACTGGGAGTATATTAGTGGCATCCACACATTAGGTGAATCAGAATTAAAAGTTTTCTTTAAGCACAGTGGAATGAAGAAGAGGTTGAGTCAGAGGCAGGGACTCATTGGGAAAATTGGTTTCTCTGCTATTTCTAAGCTACCACATGGGATTTTAGTAACTAGTTTGTAAGATAGGACAGAGACCATTTGTGGCTACAATTGCATGCATAGGATGTAGAAGCCTTGAATTGTTTTCTTCCATTAGTCCTCTATCTGTCCATGACCAGCCCTCTTTGTGTTCTTCAGGGTCAAAGCACGAAGTGGGAGCTCTCAGCGACAACACCAGTCAGCAGCCAAAGACCTAACCCAGTCTCCTGAAGTCTCCCCAACAACCATCCAGGTGACATACCTCCCCTCCAGTCAGAAGAGTAAACGTGCCAAGCACTTCCTCGAATTGAAGAGCTTTAAGGACAACTATAACACACTGGAGAGTACTCTGTGATGGAGCTGAAGGCCTCTCACTGTTGATGGAGCCAGACTGCAGTGTGCTTGCCGGGTGGCCCTCACTCAGGTCATCTGGTTCAGCCCAGCTCTGGATCAGCTGAAGCCCTGGTTGTGTTCAGAGCTCTTAAGATTTCATGCCTAGAGGATCATTCTCCCACCCGCTCTTATGGCCAGTTTTAGAACATCAGTTAAGACTTTATTTTCCCTTGATATCACTTTTCTCTGGAGTTGAATTAGATGTTTTTCTTAATATTTCTGTCAAAACTTCCTTAAAAATCCTCACTTGGTTTTTTGATCATGGTTCATCTGTCCTTTTCCAGACTATAAATTATCCCAAGGGTGACCGGGCTTGGTGTCCTGTCTTCTGTACACGGTTGAATGGGAGCCATTTGGTTTGAGACATCTAAGAGTTGATTGGTGGAAATGGTATACAGAATGCTGCGGAAATTGGTGGAGGCCATGAGTGCTGCCTAGAACAACTTACCCTGGTGCTCCACTTAAACCAGGATGTTACTGGGAACATTAACACAACTTCTCTAACATGCAAGGATCTGCCTTCCACTTTCATTGTATACTGTCATGAATAAAAAAAGGAATGTTTTAACATCTGATATAATCCCATCACTCCTTATTTGTGGGATAGTGTGAAGAAATAGACCAATATCTTGATCTGACTTTATAAACCATTTAATGAACAATTAAAAAATAAAGCATATGATTCATTCCTCTATAGTTGTCTTTTAATAAAACAGACATGTGAGGGCTTCTCTGGTGGTCCAGTGGCTAAGACTTCATGCTCCCAATGCAGTGAGTATTGGTTCCACCCCTAGTTGGGGAACTAGAGTTTGATCAAAAGTTTGATCAAAGATCCCACATTCTGCAACTAAGACCCGATACAGCCTGGTTTTAAAAAAATGTTTCTTTTTATTTGTATTTGGCTGCACCAGGTCTTAGTTGCAGAATGTGGGATCTTTGATCAAACTCTTGAGTTGTGGTATACAAACTCTTAGTTGGGTCATGTGGGATCTCAAAAGAAGAAATCCTAAAGTTGCAACTGGGGTCCTTGTTCATAAAAGTGCCTGTGTCACTAATAGAAGGCTGGAGAACCAGGATTCCCTTCAGGTCTCTGGGGCAACAGGCCAGGTGACCAATCAACTCTTGTAGGCCTAGGCTCATTGTTGGAGGTGTAAATGTTGCTATGACTACTGAATCCTTGGTGACTAAACAGAAATGAGAGCTTGTTCAGTCTCCTAAGACTACATCAAGCAAGTCTGTAGACATGTCCATGGAAAAGATGGGAAAAGTAGAAGAGGTACGCAGAGTTGGAGAAGGCTGCTTTGGATGAGTTTCCCCTGGATAAGGTTTCCAGATGAATTTATCAGAAATTGACAGTTCTTGAGAGAGGCCCTTGGTGTAACTGAAGGGTAGCAGCAGGGGTAGGAGACTGGCACATAGTAGGTATTCAAATATTTGTTGCATACTAACCCCTGCATAATAGGACTTTCTCCACACCTGCCCTAGGAAGTTGGCTACTCCCCTCTCTCCGAAAAGAAAGGTCTTTGTCTCCCACTATGTTAGGGCACTGAGGGTGAGGTACTAGAGATCAAGGCAGATAACAGAACTCCCTTTTCTTGCAGCATTTTCAAAGGGCCCTGGAACTTAAGAAGATGGTGCACAGGTAATCTCTGCTTCCGTCCTTTCCCTTACGCTTCAGTTTGACATGTTCACTCTCCTGCCCTCCTCTGATATCCACTTCATCTTGTTAGGGGCTCCTCAAAAAGGCAAATAGCTGTGAAGCAGGCAAACAGCAGCCCTTGTTTCCTTGCTTCCCATTCTCTGAAGGAAAATTGGAGCAAGTTTTTGTTTTTTTAGTTTTTAAGGAAAATTCAAATATTTGTTGTCTGGTACCACACTCACCAACCACGTGGTAGGTACGCAGTAGGTGTTTATTGAATGAATGAATAAGAAAACTCAAAGATTAAGCTGTATATCTCATCACCTGGGGAGTGTTTTTAAAAAAACAAAGGTCTTAGGACTTCCCCAGTGGTCCAGTGGTTAAGATTGCTCGCTGCCAATGCAGTGGGTGTGGGAGTGGGTGGGGAACTAAGATCCCATGTGCTGCATGATGTGGCAAAAGATTTTTTTTTAAAGCCTTAACCCAGAAGAAGATTCTGGCTAAAATGGCCTAAGATTAGATAGGATAAGCCTGTTTTTTAAGGTTTCATAGGTTATACCCAGAGGTAGCAAGGATGTGACATAAAAAGAATGCATGTAGTTTTCATGGGAGTCAAGATTGATGCAGCCTTTTTTGTAAAATCTATCAAAATTTTAAATTCATAGATCCTTTGAACTGGCAACTCGACTTCTAGGAATACCTTATACACATACCTACAAAAGCAATAGAATGCACACATACGAGTATTCGTGACAATATTGTTTATACAAGTAAAAAAGCTAGAAATAACATGTAGCTGGTGAAATTATGTTATAAAAGTACTTGGCAGCCTTTAAACAGAATGAAGCAAATCTCTAAGTGCTGATGTGAAAAGTCCAAATTGTTACGTAATACTGCTTATGTAAATGTAAAATTTCATGTTAAAAATAAAAGTTATACTTGCTGATACATGATAAAAATTTTTCTATAAAGATGCACAAGAAACTGATAACTTTGTTGAGATGAACTGGGGCAGAAGAATGATGCTTCCAGCTTTCATTTAATATATATTCCTGTATGTATTTTTCAGTCATCTGTAAAAAATACTTGATTTTTTTAAAGAAATGTCAACAAGATTATCTGAACAGAGGATATGGGTGTGTATCACATGTGTATAATCCTGTTGTGTATTAGAAAACCTTAACAAATGATTCCAGAGTGTCTAGCCAAGACGGAGTATCACTGGTATGATGGAAGGAATCAGTCTTTAGATTGGATTTGATACCCAGGTCTGCCATCAGGTGACCTTGGGCAACTCACCTGAACTACGTTTCCTTGTTTGTATAATGCAAAAACTGATACCTATGACACATGGTTATTATGGTGATTGAATGACAGACTTCCTATTAATATACGCTAGGTTCTAAATCAAGGTTTCCCTGGTGGCTCAGACGGTAAAGAATCCGCCTACAATACGGGAGACCCAGGTTGGATCCCTGGGTTGGGAAGATCCCCTGGAGAAGGGAATGGCAACCCACTCCAGCGTTCTTTCCTGGAGAAGCTAAGCCAGTACTAGTCACCTTTTCAAGGAGTTTGCAGTCTTCTCTGACAATGGTACAGAAGTTCTGATGAAGAGCCTCCTTTGACAGGGTTCTGTCTCTCCTCTTAACTCTAACCTATTCAACCCCTACCTTTGTGCCTGGGACAGGTGGCGAAATTCACACACTCACTGTCTGTGGCAGATAACATTAAGCCAGAGGAGAAACCCATATGCTATCCTAAGGATGCAGGACACCATGGTACAGGAGTTGGCACTGGCCAACAAGCAGTTGCTGATGGTGAGTTCTAGTGGCCTGAAGTTTCATCCTCTACTGCACTATTCCTTTTCCCACTGGGATTCCCAAGCTCCTGGTCTCTGCCATTACACCAGAGCAGCAACTCTAACCCTGAAACCAAAGCTCCTTTTCACCAATTCTTTGTACCCAGCTGCAGAGTCCCAAAGCGGTCGTCCTTACTCCTCTCACTTGGTAAAACTGCGCCTAGTTTTAGTGCCTAGCATCTGCCTCTGGGAACCTCTCTCCCTGGAGTCCCCAGTTGCTGTCATGTCACCATCTTTGTATCCCAGATGCCTAGAAATGTTTGTGGTTTTTGGTGTGTTCTCAGAAAAGATGTGGGTCTGCACACCCACAGAGGAAAAAATGGGTTGGCTTCCCCTCCAAAGTTTAGTCTTTATGCTCCTGCTTAATTTTAAGCCATAGGTAATTCCAGATCCAAGAGAAAACGGGATAGGAAAGCAACCAGGGAGAAAGAATGAGGAAGGCGAGTAAACAGGGAAAATATCACACTCTTCTACCCACCCCACCAGGTCCGTCAAGCTGCCCTGCACCAGCTGTTTGAAAAGGAGCATCAGCAGTACCAGCAAGAACTAAATGAGAAGGGCAAAGCTTTTTACATGGAGAGACTCTGATGGCATTTGAAACACTGTCCTTCCATTCTCACCGCATCTGCTAACCTAGCCTTCTTGAGCCCCACTCCCTCCAACGTCCCTTCCTAAACACACCTGGATATAGTTATCTGCCCAGAGCTTAAGACAGTGTTCCCACTCTCACATCTCCTGTTCTTGTCAAGCCCCAGTGCTATCTGGAAAATGATCTATGAAACAATGGTAAAAACAAGAGTGACGCCTTGTGGTCAGAATGAGGTATGCAGTACTGACGTGAGTGGAGGGGAGGTGGACAGATGGAACAACGTGAGCAGAGCATCCTGATTTGGTTTAATAAATAAAGCTAGTTCTTAAAAGTTCAGACTTGGACCACTGGTTTATTCTTTGAGCCCACTTCAAAGTGTTTATTCACAGCTGCCAGTATCTTAATACAGCTTTCTGGATTTGCTCACCACCTCTCTGATCTCACTTCCACAGATCTCTTCTGTACACTTGGACAATAGCTCTGAATATGCCTATTAATCCACAGGCATTATGGGGCTTGATGTCAGTAGGACTGGATTTTATGTTTTGACTTTGCCAATTATTGTGAGACCTTGGAAAAGTCTCTTTCCTCTGGATTTCCGTCTGAATGCTCACCTCTTCGAAATGACAGGGTTCCAAACTCAAATGCCTTCAGGGGTTAGGCAGGTAATATAGCAGTTATGAGGGGGAAAGAAATGGTGGGATTTATGGGGGACTATAAAAATGGAAAATCCCATGAGTGGAGGAGCCTGGTAGGCTGCAGTCCGTGGGGTCTTGAAGAGTCGGACATGACTGAGCGACTTCACTTTCACTTTTCACTTTCATGAATTGGAGAAGGAAATGGCAACCCACTCCAGCGTTCTTGCCTGGAGAATCCCAGGAACAGGGGAGCCTGGTGGGCTGCCGTCTATGGGGTTGCACAGAGTCGGACACGACTGAAGCAACTTAGCAGCAGTAGCAGAAAGAGCATGTGACATCTTAATCCAGTCAAAATTCTGAAAAGTACTAATTAATCATACGCATCTATAGGCCACAGAGAACCTTACTCATAAAGATCCACTTTACATACAAATGATATCTCAAGCCAGAGAGACTCCCACTTTGCAGCCAGTAACAGGAGCAGAAACACACCCTCACTGATTAACTGCCATCATATTTATTTTCCCCTCATCCCTCACCTTGGCATCTGCATTCTCATTGGTGACTCATCCTTCCCACACTGATGATTTCCTGCTCTCAACACTGCGGCTCTGTCCACACTGCAAAACTCACACCTTTTCTTTCCCCTGTGCCCCAAGTCTGCCTCTGTCCTTCAATACGCCGTTTTCATCTTAGCTGTCAGAACTTCTTCCTCCTTTCCTCACCACACATGAGCACAGAGAGGTAGCAAGGTATAAAGAGAAAAGCACACACTTTGGAGTCAGGTTTGGGTTCAAAGTCTGGCTTCACTTCTTAATCGTGTATGTATTAGGTTATTTCTCTGAGCCTCAGTTTTCTCTTCTGAAAGTGAATATAATACCCATCTCATAGAAACATTATGAGGATTAAATAAGATAAATGTGTGTAGAGAGCAAGCGCAGCCCTTGGCATGCAGTAGGCATCCTCCCACTTCCCTCTTAGGAGATTTCCTATGACCCAAGCCCTTCACAGGGGCCCTGCTTGGCCCCCTGGCCAGCCTCCTTAGGCAGCTCAAATATCATTCTCCATCCCAGCCCTGTCTTTCTCTTTCTGTCCTAAATGTCCATTCATCCTCCAGTCTCCATCAGCCCTGCTTCCCAAGGCCTCTAATCTTTAGTCAATCACTGCTCTTGAGTTGTGACACCAAACAGTACATGGCTGCTCCAGGCTGGTAGGGAGGCAGGCGGTGAACAAGCCATGACAGGTATGGTGGGAGTTTTATAGGAGACACAACCATACACCTGTGTCCTGGGTTTGACCCATTAAGCTGAGACTGAGTCTCCCATTCCTTCAGCCTGTTCCTCCACTCTGTTCCCTATGGGTCTGTCTCACCTCCCTTCTCTCCTCTTTGTATCTGTCTCCCAGCCACCCCCTGCCTCATCATGGCAGCACAGCCTGGTGTTAGGAGAGCAGGCTTCCATATGACGGATTTGGGTTTGAATTCTGGCTGGCATTTACTGCCTGTGTGTTCTTGAGAAAGTAACTTTAACTTTCTGGGTTACAGGGCTTTATATGTAAAATGGAGATAATGCCTACCTCACTAGGTTACCGTGGGGATTAAATAAAGCACTTTGCAGAGATGATAACCCACAATGATGTTTTCGTGTCCTTTGATAGTTTTTCTATTTTTATTTCAACTGCATTACCTGGTTGCCCCTCACCTCCTGCCACATTCCCTCATCAACCCCTTTTATTTCTCTGCTGTTCATTTGGGCCCACGGAACACCCCACCCCTCTGCCATGATCCCTGACCTTGGCCTCTCTCCCCAGGGCTTGTCAGTGCCAGGCTAGCTCCAGTATTGGCAGTGCGGCCCCCTGCGGAGCCCATCGCCTCTGATCCTCTCTGCCTGCTCTGTCTGCTCGCATCACATCAGCTGAGTAATTCACCCCTTCATGCCTCCCCATCCCCTTTTCCCTCTGTGGCCAGTGCCTCACCCAGCTCCTCAGGCTCAAACGGACTCAGTCTGGTTTGAAATGGCTACACAGAAGGTACTTCCAGGAGAGCTGGAAAGCGTTCATCAGAGGCCATCTGAGGTTTCCGCCTGGACATGCCACCCTGTCAGTCTCTTCCTGGGAGAGCTGCTCCTCTCCTACATCAATATTTCCTGTCTCTGCCTCTGTTTCCCGAGTTTGCCAATTCAGTTTGCCAATAAAGTCCTTTCAATTCCTGCTAAAATCCCCTTCCCGGCCTTTTGCCCTCCAGCCTGTGGTTCTCCAGGGCAGTCGAGGTTTCCAGAAAAGGGAACTAGAATTTGGGGCGGGTGTGGGTGTTAAGGGTAAAAAAGGAAGGTCAAGAAAGTAAAAAATTACACGCAGACTGAAAGCCATAAGACAACACCACAGGTGTCTACCTTGGGGCTTGTAGGCCCATTTGTTGGTCTTCCCTGGAAGGCAAGAGCCACACAATACGAATTGACTGGAGCTTGGGACAAGCTATCGATCTAGATCAAGGGCACCGTCAAGTTGGCAGATCGTTTGCGAGTGCACGCTGAGCGGGGTGGGGGTGTCCGGACTAATGGGAACAAGGGCGCATGGAACAGGCCTGGGGGCTGAAGCAGAGCCGCCGCCTCCCACCCCACGCTTCCATCCAAGCCCCCACCCCACCAGTGCGGCTATAACTCGGGTTGCTTCTGCCACAGTAGAGAGAAGCATCTGCCTGCCACAGGACATCCGACAGACCTGATTCTCTTCAGCAGAGAAACCTCCCAGAAAATCAGGCCCCTGTGAGGAAAGACCCTTAAAGAAGCCAGCTCAGGAGCTCATGTTGTAAGAAGCCCCAGAAGAGGAGAGTCCCAAGGACGGCAGGCTGTTTCCTGGCAGAGGCATTCTCCTCCCTCACCTTGTCCTTCTAAAATCCTGGTTTCAATTCTGCCAGGCGGGAGAGGCTGTCCTTAAGTCTTCTCTGGAGCCTGGGCTGGAGCCTGCTAGTAAGACAGGTCACGCTTATCTTCCGGACATCCAAGGGTGACTTTGAGGAGAAGCATGCCTGGAGGGCATGGGGAGAAGGTGAGAAGGGACAATATGGTGGGGAAAAGCAACCAAGCCTTCTGGAAGTTTCTCATGGCTACTCATCTCTCGTTCTCAAGAGCAGGCAGGTTCCAGGAAAGGGTCCGCTGAAAGGCCCTCAGCAGTCTTGTGGGGGCATTGGAAAGGTAAAGCAGGACGTGCAAGCCCCCACCCCCTCTCCCGGAAAGCCTTGGGGGCAGCTGGAGGGGAACTGAGGGGAGCAGGTGGCAAGGTTGACAAGGAGCTGCTGACACGGTTGATCCTCTGAGCGCTGAGGCCGTGACACCAGGGGAAGAAACTGTGTTGGAGCTTTTGGAAAGGATAGGTGCCCGGATGCAGAGGGCTGCCAGATATTCTTCCTGGTTTAGGCTACCGTGATCAAGCAAAGGCCAGGCACTGGTAGCAAAGGATCCAAGACAGGGATGGCACGAAGACCCGATGAGTAAGAGCTGGCTGTCTTAGGAGATGAAGAGCAGGGGTTGGTGCCCTTTCCCCAGAGAGATGGCTCTCAGGGATTGGTGCCTGACATGTCTGCTCTGCCCTTTCTTTGCAGTGGGGAGGAAGGCAGAGGGCCGCGAAAGCTCTTCTGCCTGCTTCTGTGTGATATGTTTGATATTGGGTTGTTTAATTAGGAACCAACTAAATGTCAAACATATTCTTACAGCAGTAGGCAATTTGGCATCATACTCTTTCTTACCCCAACTTCTAGGGCTCTGGGGTTCCTGTTTTTTTTTTTTTTACTGAACCTATTTTCTCCAGGACCCCTTTGGAAAACTAGTGGCTGCAACCCATGTGGATTTCAATCTTAACCTGGAGGGCTAGTGTGGGAGCAGGGGAGAACTGGAGTCTGGGTATCAAATCTTCCTCTATCTTTCCCTTGTGTGTGCATGCTAAGTCATTTCAGTCATGTCCCACTCTTTGCAATCCCCCGGACTTAGCCCGCCAGGCTCCTCTTTCATGGGATTCTCCTGGCAAGAATACTGGAGTGGGTTGCCATGCCCTCCTCCAGGGGATCTTCCTGACCCAGTGATTGAACTCACATCTCTTACTTCCCCTGCATTGGAAAGCGGGCTCTTTACCACTAGTGCCACCTGTGAAGCCTCTTTTCCTTGTACTAGAAGGGAAATGGCTCTGATCTTTTCCTGTCCTTGTGGTTTTCTCCTTCTTATTCAATCTCCCCACCTTATTATCCAGTGCTTCCTGTGCATGGGACTCCTGTTCCCTAAGGCCAATAGTAGGGGTCTTTGGTTTTTCTGTTTTCTTTCACGAGTCAGCTGATGGTTCTGTGTATTTACCTCTAGTGATGAGAAGCAGGTGTTTCAGTCACCCCATTGTTGGAGCCCAGTATCAACACCACCCATCTATCCTTGACATAATGACTAATGAGCACCATTTATATTTTTCCCTGGTAGTCCGGGTCACCTTGAACAGCGCCCACCTCTCTCTGGCATATTCTCAGATTGTATGGTGCCCGGGTCAGGGATCAACTACCACCTGTCAGTAGCAAGGCTCCAAGTGGAATGAACAGAGCCTGGAGCTAAGCCAGGGAGAACAGAGCTGGTAATGATGATGATGATGATGACTAGGGGCAGTGAAGAAGGGAGCAGAGGGTGAGAAGAGTAGAGAGCAACAAGACCTTGGTCTATGTGGGTATAAAAGTTCTATTTAAAGATCACTATGGGGAAACGGAGGACGTGATCCTATCTGGATTACTCTGTCTCCCACTTTTCTTTCCCTGCCCACTGGCCTGAAACTCTGGGATGGCCATCCAAACCCCAACCCTACGCTCTTACTCCGTCCCCCTGGTTCTTAAGTGGGGAGGAATAATGTCTCCCTGCCCATTAGAGACTCTCAAAATAGCACAGTAACTTGATCTGGGGATCTGGGGAATTGTCAAGGATCATGGGTGATCTCCCCTCTTCACTGTTGCTCAGGCTCCCTAAATACCAGGAATCAAAACGTAAAACTCAACCAGTGGAATTTGATTAGTATCCAACACAGTCTGGGTGAGAGTCAGGGGAAAGCTGAAGGGCAAACCAGGAAAACTAGTCACGCTTTGGGTGAAAACTACCATTCTAGAATTGCCAAAGTACCCTTCTCTATTTCAGTGTCCTACCCCTCCCCCTTCCTTGCTCTTTTAAAATATGCATGGAGCTGCCCAGCGTGAGTGGAAAGTTTCAGGGTCAGGGAGAACCTTTTCCCTCCCCCACTTTCCATTGTCTAAAATCAGCCTCAGCTGTTCCCTAATTTTTCTTTGCTGGTGATGTCAGTCCATCAAAGTGTCTCACCCTGTGTTCCCCTGAGAACAATGATGGGGCTGGGAACACCATATTAGGAACAAGAGGTGGAGCCATGGGCAGAAATAAAGGCCCAGGTCTGGGGAGCTAGTCACTCAGCCAGCAGCCCCTCCTTTCTTGCCCTAGTCTCCAGTCCTCCAGTATTCACAGGTGAGCTCCCCAACGGCCACTGTTCAGGATGGAGGCCATCAAGAAAAAGATGCAGATGCTGAAGCTGGACAAGGAGAACGCTCTGGATCGGGCAGAGCAAGCGGAAGCTGAGCAGAAGCAGGCAGAAGAAAGAAGTAAGCAGGTAGGCCTTAGCCTTGGTCTCTCTTACCGGCTGGTGAACAAAACTGAAGTGGAAGAGTTTTGGTGGGAAAGGCAGTGACCACTGGTGCCAGCTCATCCTTTGGGCGGGAGGGACTCCTCTTCTTCCCCAGCCTCACAGCACACGAAGAGGGCATCTAGGGTATTTGCCTTAGACTGCCTGTGTGACCTTGTGAAAGTCAGTGAACCCTTCTGAGCCACAGTCTGTCTGCTCAATTTAAGTGGGAGTGGATCATGTTTTGGAATAACTCGTGACTTCTAGAGGAAAAGGTGGGAGCTTGGCATGCAGCATCTCTTTTCCCTTAAATGGGGTCACAGACATAGACATCTGAAGATATTTACCATCCCAATGTCTTAATGAAAACTCAGCGTGGCCTGGTCATTTTAGGGTCAGAGATTACAAGGTCACAGGCCAAGGCCATAGCAAAATTCCTGGGGCAGTTGGCTGAAACTGATGAAGAAGAAAGTGTGTTGTCTCTCTGAGGATGGTAACATAGAGGGTGAGCTCAGGGGTCTGTCAGGCTCAAGAGCCTAGGGTCTGAGTCTGCACTGTTGTGTATGTGTGTCTTGTGTGTGACTCTTGGGGCTTCCATAGCTGGAAGATGAGCTGGCAGCCATGCAGAAGAAGCTGAAAGGGACAGAGGACGAGCTGGACAAGTATTCTGAAGCTTTGAAGGATGCCCAGGAGAAGCTGGAGCTGGCAGAGAAGAAAGCAGCTGATGTGAGTATAGGGAAACGGGGGTGGGTTTAACCTATGCAAATAGATCTTCATGTTAATAACTGAATTCTAAACACACTTGGACATATACACACTTGTGGATTCTCAGAACATAGGCGTAGATACCCACATGCATCTTTCCCACATGCTGGTATACCCTTATTGGCACATACTTTCATTCTTTAAAACTTGCAGAAGTCTCATTTTTCTTACCCCCAATCCAGGAATTTAATTATCTTTCCCAGGACCTGGACAAAGGGAGGGAACTCCAAGTCCAGAGTGCTATCACTTACCCCACCTCCTCCCCCATGCCACATTCTTAGCTTTTGTGTCCAAGGACTGGCATGTAGATATGTGTATTAATAGGGAACCTCTCATCTCTCAACTGCCCAGCAGAGCTAGCTCAGATTTCACAATGGGACAAAGGAGGTCACACTGACCCTGGCCCTATATGGGTTTATTTATCGTGGGCAATGTGGGCATCTGACCTTATGCCACAGAGATGCCATAGAAAGCACTGCTTATAGCACAGCTGAGAGAATCTTAATATCAGAAATAAGAAGGACCAGGGAGTAAAGTTGTTACCACCAGACCTCACTCTGTGACCTTGACTAAATTATTCAGCTTCTCTAGGGCTAAGTTTTCCCACTTGAAAATGAAATAAATTCTCTTTTCCACTTCACGTTATCTCATAGTCGCCCATTTCCCTTTATCTCGTCAACCTTGAAGTTAACCACAAAGATAAAAGAGAGACTACAAGAAAAGATTTGTGGAAGAAAAGTAACACAGGAATCTTAACAGCAACAAAAGAATGTTCTGGTATTGATGGAAATACAGTCAATTTTCAGCACTGAGTTAGTAAGAAAGTATTTTTAAAATCACATTTGGTTTTGGAAAACATTTAGAAACAGAGCAAGAGGTTCAGCAACGTTTTCGGATGCTCTCATTCACTTCTTTACTATTAGGTTTCCGATCTCCCTGCTGGCTTTTTGCCGCTTTCAGTGACCTGGGGAAGTGCTGAGGGTTGTTGAATATATCATGCCAGAGGTCACAGACAGAGAGCGTATTATATACATGATACATGTTCATAGTTTCCAAGAGTTTACGCCACTGCAAACTATTCATTCTTCCTTTGTGGAAAACTGTGAACAACACAGTTTACTCCAGGACTTTGGGCTAGAGCTTGATGGCCTGCTGGACTTGCCTAACTTAGGTTACAAGGATAGATGACTGTATCTCTCTGGTTCAAATAAATGGGCAGAGGATTAAGTTTTCACAAATGGACACAATGTCAGGTTGATAACAATTTTGTGAGATGTAACAAAATTGTAACAACTCTCTGGGAAAGTCCTTAGGCTGGTATAGCTAGTATATGGGTTTGAGGAGGTACTTCCAGGAACAATGAAAAAACAAACAAGATTAACCCGAGATTTGGGGAGAGAAAGAATGACATAGAGGCTCTAGACAATACACTGATATCATTGGGAAGATAAGGAATTTGTTGGAGATGAATTCTATTTGTCCTTACACACACACACGTAAGCACACATCAGCCCCCACCTAGACAGGGTCTACTCAGTATATTCATTTGAAAGAAACTTCTCATAGTCATATAGAAAGCTACCAAAACCATTTAAATATGTAAAGTATGGGTAAAAAAAACCTCATTCAACTTCTCTCCCTCTTGTTAGCTTTCCCAAAAAGTCATTAAGTCCCCTCAGAGATATGTAAGAGAATAAGAAATAGGAGAAGCTTGTAGGCAAGAGGCAAACAAACTTGGGGTTAAGATGGAAACCCATCTTTTGAACTGTGGTGTTGGAGAAGACTCTTCAGAGTTCCTTGGACTGCAAGGTGATCCAACCAGTCTATCCTATCAAGAAATCAGTCCTGAATATTGAAGGACTGATGCTGAAGTTGAAGCTCCAATTCTCTGGCCATCTGATGCAAAGAACTGACTCATTTGAAAATACCCTGATGCCAGCAAAGATTAAAGGCGGGAGGAGAAGGGGACGACAGAGGATGAGACGGTTGGATGGCATCACCAACTCAGTGGACATGAGTTTGAGTAAGCTCCCGGAGTTGGTGATGGACTGGGAAGCCTGGTGTGCTGCAGTCCATGGGGTGGCAAAGAGTCAGACACGACTGAGCGACTGAACTGAACTGAAGATGGAAACTGGAAGAAAGGTTTCTTTTCTCAAAGCTGGGGTCAGCAAACTATCGGGGTAAATGATGCTTTGGCCTGGTTTCCGACAAAGTTTTACTGGAGCATTTCCATGCCCATTCATTTACATATTGCCCTACTGACTTTCCCCCTACAAGAGAGTGGCAGCCACACACTATGGCCCACAAGGTTAGAAATATTTACTATCTGGCCCTTTACAGAAGTTTGTTGACTGCTGCCTCAAAGGGTCAAAGAAGAAAAGGAAGGCGTCTATGGGAATTGGGGAAAGCGCTAAATCAAGAAGAGGCAACAGGTTTCAAGTAGAGAGCAAGGGTCAGAGTCAGCAGCACAGAATATATGCGTCTTTGAAGGGAGGGTGCTCTTTCTAATAGGAAGGGAGTTCACAGCTCAGCCTCAGCCCTTGAGATTAATAAACAAGTAAAGAGAGCATATTCAGTTCAGTTGTCGCTCAGTCGTGTCCGACTCTTTGCAACCCCATGAATCACAGCACACCAGGCCTCTCTGCCCATCCGCAACTCCCAGAGTTCACCCAAACTCATGGGCATCGAAGTGATGCCATCCAGCCATCTAATCCTCTGTTGTCCCCTTCTCCTCCTGATCCCAGTTCCTCCCAGCATCAGGGTCTTTTCCAATGAGTCAACTCTTCGCATGAGGTGGCCAAAGTATTGGAGTTTCAGCCTCAGCATCAGTCCTTCCAATGAACACGCAGGACTGATCTCCTTTAGAATGGACTGGTTGGATCTCCTTGCAGTCCAAGGGACTCTCAAGAGTCTTCTCCAACACCACAGTTCAAAAGCATCAATTCTTTGGTGCTCAGCTTTCTTTACAGTCCAACTCTCACATCCATACATGACCACTGGAAAAACCATAGCCTTGACTAGACGGACCTTTGTTGGCAAAGTAATATCTCTGCTTTTGAATATGCTATCTAGGTTGGTCGTAACTTTCCTTCCAAGGAGTAAGCGTCTTTTAATTTCATGGCTGCGATCACCATTACTTTGATGTAAATATAAGGGAAAGAGAACCTGGGAGTCCTGGTTACCTGAGAAGCCAATGTGGAAAGCATAGGATTTGCTAGGACTCCTTGAACAAAGAAAGGGTGAGGGTGTGGCAAGGTCAGTCTGAACTTCATTTATTTCCTCCCTAAGTTCATCCAAGGTCCTTTTCATTTTTTAATTGTGAAAAATATGTACATAATGTAAAATTTGCCATTTTAACCATTTTTAAGTGTACAAGTCATTGGTGGTCAGAACATTCACACTGTGGTGCAACCATGTGGAAGGTTCTTTTGATCTGAGATGAAATCAGAAGCTGTTGAAGGTAAAACAAAAGGAGAATGCAATAGGTAGGACACACAAGTTATACTTTTTTCAAGGATAGGAGGTGAAAAGGATGGGGAGAAGAGGGAGAGGACAGACATATACACCTGTTGATATACTGTACTGTTGGTTACCAGGAAAACAATAGCACTAAGCCCCTTGCTGCCCATCCATCATGCTTTTAAAGGTCATTAGGAGTCAGTCCACCTGTTTCCCTGGATCAAGAGAAGATTATCTGTTCAAATCTACCAGCCTCAGGAATGCAGTGGTGCTCTCAACACTCATTTGGTTTTTCTAAGATGAAGTCTTCTGCTTCTTCAGTAGGGCAAGGGAGCAGTGCAATAGTGTCCCCTGCTGATCAGCCCTGAGATGACAAAGTCTCATTTGTATTTCCATGGATTATGGATATCTCGTTAGATTTCTCCAAAGAGAGTTGGGAAAGGTCTTAGGCCATCAGGGCAGAGTTTACTGAAACTTCAAACCCTGCTTTTTTTCTTTCCATTTCCTGGGTGGGTAGCAGGGGCAGGGGTGGTAAATCAGTGTATAGGTTACTCTCTCAAGCAAATTACTTACTGTCTGAGTTGTTTCTGTTTCCTCTGATTAGTCTAAATGCTCAGTATTTCTAAATGCAGATGGTTGAAGACAGCCTCTGGTGGGAGTGTCTTCAGAACAAGGCATTGAGCGCAGCACCAATGTCTTACTTATAAATCTTCTTGGGGGTCAGGATTCTTAATTTAAAATCCTGGTCGACATCCTAATTCTCTAGAGAAAAAAAGATCTGCAACACAGGAGAGGCTTATTACTATTACTTACTGAGAAGGTGGGAGGAATACAAAGAAATAAGAGGGAAGAGTAAAATCCTCCAGGCTCTTTATTACTGTGCTTCTAAAAATCCTGCATGGCAATGCCTGTAGGGGTGGTTTCTAACTGATAAATAGCTCCTGGGGTACCTGGAAGCAGTAGTAGTGTGAAATTGGTGAAAGTTCTAACACAGAGGGAAGGCTGAGATTCTCCATACTATATATGTTTTTCAGATGCTCCTATCAGTGCTGTTGCACAAAGGATCTCGTGACACTAGTCTGTAATAGAGGACTCCTTCTGATAAAATGGAGGCTTAAGACACATTCCTCACCTACAAAAGGAATTGTAAGCGATGATTAATTACAAAGTCCTGAATCATTCAAGGTTTGGAGAGGCTGGTAAATCACTGGTGTATACTGATTCTCAAAAGTATCAGGGGAAAAGACCAGTATTTTGAATAGAACACGTTCATAACTGGTGACAAACAGAACGAGAATTTTGCCAAACTGCCCATCTCTTCACCCCCCATTAATTCCCTTCACGGACTTTCAGGAGATGGGAGAGCACCCACCTGAGCTGACTTTGAAAGGAGGCTGGAGAGCAGCACTCTTGAAGATGAGGCCCAGGAAGTCTTTTCTTAGCACTTGGGTTTGGAGCATTTGTGGGGTGGGTGAAGTAGAGGCTTGTGGGGTGTTTACGTTCTGGAGAGGCCACAGGGTGCCAGGAGTGAGAGGTCAACTGCGAGTGCGTAAAGGCCGCACAGGCCAACCATTGTGGGCAGTCTGCCCAGGGCCGGAGAGGCTTAACCACTACGCGCCTTCTGGTTACCATGGTAGCCCTCCCTCTTCCCAACCCCGCCCTCCTTTGCTGGCCGGAGGGAGAGTCTGGAAGCAGCCGCCCAGGGGTACTGGGCGGGCCCGCCCCTCGCTTTCTGCCGCGGGCCTCCGTCTAGTGGACTGCCTTCCCGCCCGCCTGGCGGTGGGAGGGCGCGGCGGTCGTAGCGTCACATCCGGGCGGGTGGTGAGTTCCGGTATTTCAGGGCGGAGCAGGCGGAAGTAGGGGTGAGAAGCGGCTGCAACGCCGAGCGGAGGAGGCAGGAACCTGTAGGCAAGCAGGAGCTGGGTGGGGACCATGGCCGGGATCACCACCATCGAGGCGGTGAAGCGCAAGATCCAGGTTCTGCAGCAGCAGGCCGATGATGCAGAGGAGAGGGCCGAGCGCCTCCAGCGGGAAGTGGAGGGAGAAAGACGGGCCCGAGAACAGGTACGGAGAGGGCGAGGCGCGTGAGGGAGAGGCAGGCGCTGGAGCAGATGGGACCCCGAAGTGGGGCCGGATTTTTGCGGTGGAGCACGGTCCTTAGGGGGCCAGTATAATCCGAGATGAAGTTGAAGTCCGGAGGATGGGTGGGGCTTAGCTTCACTTGGACCTCAAGTAGGTGAGGGGGACACTGGCTGCTGGAGCAAGCAGACTTGACTTTTGAAGGAATTGAGCCTCACGGGGTCTGAGGCGTGCTTTTCTTCCTCTTTTCTCCCGGCTCATTCATTCAATCCCTCCGAGTCGGGCGCGGTCAAGGGAGGGGCTCAGCGGCCTCTCCCTCCCCCACTTCCCCGGTGGGGTGGGGGACTTTGCTCTCGTTTGGGGTTTCCGGCCCAAAGGGTGAGAGTAGGTGGTTGCCTCTCTGATCTGGAGGTGTGCAGAGCCGAAAGGGTGGGGGGTAGAGGGTGGGAACAGCCGGAAAGCCCCCGGCCTGGCCTGCTGGCAGCTTTTCCGCTCCCTCCTCCTGCTCAGGAAATGAGGCAGCAGTCGACTGAGGAAGCGCGGTGCCCTCCCTGGAGGAGGTTGAGGCCACAGCACCGCCTCCCATCCTCCGGTCTGGGGCCCTTTCCTCTTAGGGGGAACACTTGCAGCTGCTAAACCCACTCTGTCGACGTGAAACTGGAGGGGAGGAGATAGTACCTCGCTGCCTCTGTGAGTGCAAATGTAGGAGCCAACAAAACCTGCCTAGCTTCCAAGACTACCTGGAAGGCGGGATCTTCTGCCAGATTCAGGCCTTTATTGCTGAAGTGTGAAGAGTGCAAGCTGAACCGTTTAAGAACACTTCTTCCAAGCAGAGCTGATAAGCGAGAGTATGTGGTAGAGAATCTGATGGAGTGCCAATTTCTGTCAAGGTTTCTGGTTGCCCTAGGCAGTGTGGCTGATGGAGTTTCGAGGGGTCTCTTAAGTGACGTTACTACTCTGCTACGTTCCCAAGTACCCACTCTAGTGTCTTTTTTTTTTTTTTTTTTACGTTGAATA
This sequence comes from Bos javanicus, assembly GCF_032452875.1. Lineage (NCBI taxonomy): Eukaryota > Metazoa > Chordata > Mammalia > Artiodactyla > Bovidae > Bos > Bos javanicus. The sequence continues at coordinate 16,483,730 of NC_083870.1, forward strand.
TTTGTTCAACTAAAAGTTGAAACATAATATGCTCATAGATTGAACGGTGATTCTTGAAACTGCTTTCTGTTGAGAAGTGGTGGGCTAGTTTTAGTAAGCCATAGGTTTTCCACGATCTAGGGTGCAGTCTAGTGGGTAGAACTGATTTCCTGAGTTGAGGTTGAGGTTTTGGTTTTGGAGGATCCTGAGGCTGGAGGGGAAAGTAACTGTTGCTAAAATTTGAAGACCTAATGAAAGAACTCTTGTGGTTTATTGGTATTCCTTGTTCTCCCCTCCCTACTTTTGGCTGCTCTTTTGGGGAGTGGCTGAGAATTAATGTTTTGGGGAAATGAGAGAAGCAGCTGCCCTCCAGGTTAATACTTAAAGATTGTTAGAATAGTAATTTGTTTTTACAACTGGACATAGAAATGCTGGGAGCTTGGTTTCCTCAGTCACTCATTTCTCAGTGGATTTTTCCTCTGTTCATTATGCTCCTAACTTCTAATTATCATTCTAGTGAGATGAACTGGCTGGGTGACTCTTTATGACTAGGGACACTTTCTCATCTCCTTTGTTCTGGAGACCAGATCCCCTTAAAGGGGGAGACAGGGTGGCTCTAAGGAACTGGCCATGTGTTGACCTAGAGCCAGGCTCAAAGTAAGGGCATGCTAGGAATGATTCTAGGGTAGATGATGTCATTACCCCCACCCTCAGTAGCCCCCAGGACTTGGTTTCCCGCCTAGGATGTCCTGGACATTCACTGCACTCAGGATTTGGTAATTTTCCTTGCAGGGAAATTTCACTCCTTTTTTTTTCCCACCTGGGCTCATAGGTGAGAGAGCAGAGTGACCAGCTTCAGGTTTTTCTTAAGCTTCTCCCTCACTCCGAGCCTGCCAGATTTGCTTACTGAGCTGAGTGAGTTCTAGTGAGGAAGCCCTCACTCAGATGGGGAAGTAGATTGATAGTTAAATATTTATGAAACCAGTATTTTCTACAGCCCAGCTTGAAAAGTGTCTAATCTTTTGACTTTCTGCTCTAGTGAACTTTGAATTCCTCCTGAGGAAACACCTGTGGGAAGGGAGAGGGGGGAGTGTCTGAACTACCTGTTATCCTCTTAGGGCATTCTGGAATGTGGATTTTGCAGGCTCTTCCCACCTGGAGCTGGAAGCTCTGACCTCCCTTGTGTTATTGCATGCCATTAGTGGGATTGGTACGTAATTACTTTTCTGGTTGCTTTGAGTTATCAATCCAGCCCTTGTGGGAAGCTGAACGAGTCCAGAGCCAATTGAGTGGTTCTGGAAACCATTTCTACTGCTCTTGACCTGGAGATGTATCTTTTATAATGTAAGGTGAAGGTGAAGTCACTCAGTCATGTCAGACTCTTTGCGACCCCGTAGACTGTAGCCTACCAGGCTTCTCCGTCCATGGGATTCTCCAGGCAAGAATACTGGAGTGGGTTACCATTTCCTTCTCCCGGGCGTCTTCCCGACCCAGGGATCGAACCCGGGTCTCCCGCATTGGAGGCAGACGCTTTAATGTCTGAGCCACCAGGGAAGCCCATGTATAATTATAATGTAGCAGCTTGTCAAATCCACTTTTGATTTTGAATCTCCTTTGTACTTTTTTGCGAAACTGAAACTTATGGCAACATAATATTTCAGTGCAGTCTTTTCCCTCATCTGTGTGTGTGTGTTGTGGTGGTGGTAAAGATACAGTGGTAAATGTTTACTATTTTAACCATTTTTAAGTGTACAATTCACCTTATCTGTTTTTAATACTTGTCTCCTAACTTCTGGTATTTCTCGCTCTTTTTTTTTTTTTTCCCTGGTCTAAAAAATTTAGGAATACTATTGAGGGAGTGAGTGGGCTTTGAACAGCAGTTTGATTGTGGCCGTATTCCCAAATTCCTAGTCTGCAGGGGGTGGGTGGTGGTGGTGGTTAGAATGTCTGGCCATTGTGTAGCTCTCTTCTGTTTGTACGGTCTGATGGGATAAGCCACTGACTTTATCACCTTTCCTTGGTTGAGGTTTGCTTTTTTTTTCTTACTTCATACTAAGAGCACATACTCATAGGGGAGAGGCAAATAGCCCTTTGCTCTGAGTGCCTCCGCTTAGTCTCCACCTTTGTTTACTCTGGAACAGATAACTGCTCCCTTCCTTCCAACTTGCCTCCCCCTTGAAATTTAAAGTCCCCAAGGACACAGTATCTCCCTGGGTAGATACATTTGTGAATACTGTAAACCAGAGCAGTCCTTTACTCACAGGGCTCAAGCCTAACTTTTCTGTTACTCTTCTCCTTTGAATTTCATCTCTGGCTTTTGTCTAAAAAGAGAAACCCTGGAGTGGCAGCATACCAGATTTAGGCTAATCCCCTTCTGTCCTTGGCCCTGATCTGCCTCTGAACACCAGTCTCCTGTCTTTTCTGCCTTGATGGGTATGGTGCTCTTGATGGGTATGGTATGGTGCTCTTGGGCAATCTCTTTAGTGTGAAGGATGGTAGCACTTAAACTCATTTCCTAGCTGAAGCTGTTGTCAGCCATCTTCTGAAGTGAGTCAGTCGCTGCTTTGTTCTCCTCTCTGGCCATGGGATCTTTGCTTACTGGGTAGGGGAGAATCCTATTATTACCTGAAGGAAGGACCTCACAGTGTACCTCCAGCCTAGGCAGGGGTGAGCGGGCTGAAAGATCGAAACCGCATGCTAGACCTAGGATGATAGACAGCATGAAGTTAATGTTTCCCATTGTCACCTGCAGAAGTTAGTCCCACTCAACCTCTGGGTACCACTTAATTGACCTGAAAGGGACAGGCATTGTGCATAGGTTCTGGCTGGAAGGAAAAGTCAGGTAGGTGTCTTCCCTTATTCCTTTAAATATTAAACAGATCTTGATTCTGCAAGCTTTTGTTTCACTGTAAAGAAAACTGATCCTCTGTAGGAAAAGAAAAAAATAGAACAGTGACTACCTTGCTCTCCCTCTGCTCCCCACGGGGGTCTCCAAAGCTTTTGCTGTGGGACTCCCATCATGCGTTCTTTTTTTGGTACGGGCTTGTTCAGTGTGCACATGCTCTGATTAGGGCACCAAGATGTGTTTTCTCCTCCTCCCTTTTCAGCCTTGCGAAGAATTCTATTGTAAATGCTGATTTGTGGGAGAAACTGCCCGAGCCAGCTTGTTGTCATGGAAACTATACACCCCCGCCCCCATAGCCTGTTATCTTTACTTCATTTGGGTAACTGCTGGTGAGCTGGGTGGGGACTTAGATTTCATGAGCTTCCTTCAAATCTGGGTTCCGTCTTCTTTTTTTTTTTTTTTAAGTTCTAGGCATCTGAAGATAGAGGGGTGGAGTAAATGATTGAACTGTCAGTTCTCAGTTCTTCTTTCACAGTTCTTGCCTGATTGCCAGATTCATAATAACCTTGACCTGTTAGCCTTTTTGAGCTTGTGAGGTGAAATCTGTGTTGTCCTAGGTTTCCTGAGACAGGACCAGAGAATACTTGTCTTTGTGCTATTTTGAATAGAGATGCAAACGGTCTCTTAGTAATTTCAGCTTATGTAGACATCTTGATTTTCTTTTCCTGTAGGGCATTGGTTATATAGCCCCAGCCCCTGCAGTTCCTTGAATCGCCTATGTTTGTATTTGGAAATTTTTGTGTGCTATGTAACCCAGTTCTTAACAGGAGTCTTTTGGGCTATATCCCTTCCCATAGGGGCTGGTGGCCCAGATTATTTCTATAGCTACCCCCACCCCTGACTACCAGGAGGAAATCAGGGTAATAGAATTCAGGCACAATCTGGGCTGTAGAAGAGAGATCGTGTTTACCAAGCATTTGGATAAGCATCTGAACTGTGTGCAGGGGAGATTAAATTCTTGTGCAGTTGTGACAGTCAGTGTACTTGCCACCAGCAAAGGTGTGGGGAAGGGAAGGGCAATCATAAGAGAGAGGCTTCTCTACCAGTAGAATTCTTGCTTATGTGGCTGCCTCCTTCTTCCCTTGCTTCTTATTCCATGGCCCAGGAAGAGGCATGGGATTACTTGGACTCCAACCTGTGCTTTTTATTGTGGAGTGGGAGCCAGGGAGAAGATTGTCATACACTGCAGTGGAGGGTGAGGCTAAGGGAGTGACTTGAGGAATAGATAGGGTCACAATTCAGAAATTCGGAGGGGTGGTGGTGGAAGGCCTGAGGGAACATTCTTCTGCCCCCAGTTTTTTTGGTAATGCCATCAAAGCAGATAATTTTCGCCCAAAGAAACTCCTTGTAGTCAACTTTTAAAACACGGGAGGTGGGGGCCAGTTGAAAGGGTGGAAAGTCGGTATCCCAATATTCCATCCTTTTGTTTTCTGGTCTGAAGGTCCTTCTGGAAAACATTCTCTTGGCTCGTCATCCTCTTGTTGGGTGTGTTAGGGTAAGGTTATCAGAGGGTTAACAACTTGAGTTAAGCAGCAGATTAACAGATAATCCAAGATTCCCTCTTTGAGAAACCTTTATTTTTCTACTTTATGTGACACTTGGGAAAGCTGCTGCAGAATAAGACATGTCTCTAAGCCAGCACTCAGGCAGACCCCTTCACTTGGCTTACCTTTTCTGACACTAGCGCGTTTAGGAATTTGAACTGAGTCCAGAAAGGGGGTGGTACTAACTGACACTGGGCTGTGCAAGGAACTGAGTTTTGAAATGCTTTTCCTGTGGAACATATGGGAATTCATTGATGGGAAAGGGAGGAAAATGCCTGTCATAATACAGAGTGTATAATCATGTCTGCTCGGTCTTACATGCATCTGAGTTAAGTTCTACCCTGCAAGACTCTGGCTTCCTCATGGTAGTATTCAGCCCGTCTTAGTGTCATAGTTCAGTTTCTTTTCACCATGCCTTTGCTTCCTTTTCCCATTTTTTCACTTAAACACAGGCTGAGGCTGAGGTGGCCTCCTTGAACCGTAGGATCCAGCTGGTTGAAGAGGAGCTGGACCGAGCTCAAGAGCGCCTGGCCACTGCCCTGCAAAAGCTGGAGGAAGCTGAGAAAGCTGCTGATGAGAGTGAGAGGTATGTAGCGGGGCCTGATGAAGTGTGGATTTCAAAAGGTGTTCATAATGGCTCTAATCAAACAGGTTCCTTAAAAACCTATTTTTTTAAAAACAGTGATCTGTCTTTACACGGGATCTTCTTTCCTTCTGTCCCTCATATTCTCTACATATGAAAACCAACAGAGTAAGGGTTAGCTGGATCCATGACCCTTGTGTAATTAGTGTTTCTCTATAAATAAATTCACCTAGTAATAGGATCGCTGTAGTGGCCTCCATTTAGCACCCACTCAGAGGCAATGGCACCCCACTCCAGTACTCTTGCCTGGAAAATCCCATGGACGGAGGAGCCTGGTGGGCTGCAGTCCATGGGGTCACTAAGAGTCGAACACGACTGAGCGACTTCACTTTCACTTTTCACTTTCATGCATTGGAGAAGGAAATGGCAACCCACTCCAGTGTTCTTGCCTGGAGAATCCCAGGGACGGGGGAGCCTGGTGGGCTGCCGTCTATGGGGTTGCACAGAGTCGGACACGACTGAAGCGACTTAGCAGCAGCAGCAGAGCGGTTCTCAAAGTGAGGTTCCAGACCAGCTATAGCAGGAATTTGGGAGAAAGTCCCATCAGCAGCCTCTGCCACTCATCAGTGGATCAGAGGTGGAGCCCAGTAATCACTGATTTAATAAGCTCTCTCATCCCTGGCTGCACTGTTAGAATCATGGGAGTGCGTGGTAGGGATCTTTGGGGAGTTTAAAAAATGCATCAGAATGCCTGGGTCCCATCTCAAATCAGTTAGAACCCATTGTGAAAGGGGTCTGGCTATTTTTAAAGCTCTCCAGTAAATTCTGGGAGAGTACTGCATGGCCTCACTTGCAGGATCTCAGTTCCCCAACCAAGAATTAAACCCAGGACCCAGCAATGAAAGCCCAGAGCTCTAACCACTAGGCAACCAGAGAACTACCCCCTCCATTGATAATTCTAATGTGTACCCAGGGTTAGAACCACAGTCCTTGAACCAGCTCATCTTTGTTGAAAATAGCCAATTGGCTTCTTGCCACATGTGACTTAAAATGAGAACAAAAGTGTGTGATGACTTGCACAAACTAAGACTTTGCAGAATTAAAAAAATTCCTTGTTGGGAGTACATTAACACAGAGCAGCCATGAAAATAAATAAGACAGCTATGTGTATACTATTATAGAATAGTGGCCAAATTATAGAAAGTGAGGAAAACAAATTGCAGAGCAGTGTAGCATGGTTCCTTTGGGGCGTGGGGAAAGGTGATGAGATTTTTGGTATATAAAACATTTCTGGAAGGATTATCAGGTATTCGATTACTTTTGATGAGCAGGACGAGAATTAGGGAGACTTTTTGCGTTAGACCTTTAGACTGTTCATTTAAATGTTTAATTTTTAAATAAGCATGTATTTATAAGAAAAGATTTTAAGCAGAATAATTCAACTAAGGTGAGAAGGTGCTATGCAAATTGTTTTTGAGCGACACAAGCAGAGAGGCATGGGCTTTACCTGGTGCAGTTCTGGGTCCCTTAGAGTTCATGAGCTGATGACAGACCCCCCAGGCTGTCAGCGCTGCATCTGTCCCTGTTGTTTCTGGCAGAGGTATGAAGGTTATTGAAAACCGAGCCTTAAAAGATGAAGAAAAAATGGAACTCCAGGAAATCCAACTCAAAGAAGCTAAGCACATTGCAGAAGAGGCAGACAGGAAGTATGAAGAGGTACGGCACTCTTCGCTTGTCCCTCTCTCTTCAGTGATATCGGCCCCTTCTTTGCTCCACTGAACTGAACCCGTGTCTTTTCCCGTAGGTGGCTCGCAAGTTGGTGATTATTGAGGGAGACTTGGAGCGCACAGAGGAGCGAGCCGAGCTGGCAGAGTCGTGAGTATCTTGCCCCCCAAATCTTGCCGCACCATTCTGCCCCTTCCCTTTTGGCTTGGGCACTAATGTGAATAGCATTTCTTCAGCCTTGTTAAACAGGACCTAGAGAGTGGGAATCATCTAGAATGCTTTTTTCTTTTAGCCCCAAGAATGGCTTTGGGCTTTCTTAACTGTCTTAACTCATGCCATGTGACAAATGAGGCTTCCTGATTTCTTGTTGGGAGGGTTTATAAATTGAGGGGAAGATGAAATCTAAAAAAAAAAAAAAAAATGGTGAACTGTTGGCCGGCAGGCCTACTGGGTCCTTCCAGCTGGGTTCTGCTTCTCCTTGAGGCATTCAAGTGGCTATGCTGACTTAAGATGTGTCTCTGTTTTTACTACTTCTCTAAGCTGCTGGGGAACTTTCAGGCAAAGGCAGACATGACCTGTTCCCCTGATGGCACCTTCTGGGCCTTGTTTAACAAAGTCCGTGCTGATACAGATTTATTTGTGCTTCCCTCGCATTTCCCTCTTCTAGACATGACATATCATGACCATGGTGATGTTTTTCTTTCCATTTTTTTTTAATTTTTTCCCCCCATTTTGCTGCTTGTTTCCTTGCTGTGTTCCTTTTTGACCTTTCTCCCTCCCCACCACCTGGCTTGTGCGATCCCTGTGACTATCACTAACAGCCGTTGCCGAGAGATGGATGAGCAAATCAGACTGATGGACCAGAACCTGAAGTGTCTGAGTGCTGCTGAAGAAAAGGTACTAACCATTAAACCCACAGAGCAGTTCTGTGTATGGTGTGATTTTGTTCGGTTTTGTTTTTGTTCTGTTTTGCAGCTGCCTCCCCTCCACTGGTGGTTTGTTGAGTGCTTTCTCATCTCTTCATGGAATGCTCCATTCCTCTCCACTTACTTGGCATCTTTCATCTCTTCTTTCCTAATTACTTCACTGCCTCTCCACAGGGTCTCGCCTTCCCTTGGGTGATTTGGGGGATATCTTTGGGTTGGGCATCCGTTCCCACTTCCACCCCAGGTAGCTGTTCTGATTTGTTCCTGGTAGTGATTTCCCAGGTGTTCTCTTTACTAGTGTCCGCACACTCTGAGTCCCAGCCCAGGAGGGTCCAGCTCCTGATGTGTTCTCTGGTAGAGGGAGGGGGGTTGATGCTTGCCCAGATTACCTGGGATCTTCTCTTTTCCCCAGTATGCCTTCCAACTCTCTCTACATATAGGTTCAATTCATGTCTGTGTGTCTCTCTCCCTTTTTTTATTCTCTTCTTCCCCTTTCCTCTCCTGCGGTATTTAAAATATTCACAGTAAATGTTCTGAGCTGGAGGAGGAGCTGAAGAATGTCACCAACAACCTCAAGTCTCTTGAGGCTCAGGCGGAGAAGGTAGGGGCTGGTTTGTAAAAGTGACAGGCTTTGGGGCCTGGGCCCAGCCCTGCCCTTGATGAAAAATGGGAGAAACTCATTCCTTATATAATCCAGTGAGAAGAATCCACCTATTCTCTCCAGATTCGGGTTTAATGCCAATTCCTGTGCACTTTGATTGCTGTAGTTAAAGAAACTTCTTGGTCTCACATTCCCGGGGTGATGTTCTCCTAGGCTGATACTGCTATGCTGATGTTTGGGGGCAACAAGTAGTATCAGATCTGAAACCTAATGGGCATAAAGAAAGATGGCTTGTCTTTAGCTTCTTGTGGGACTGTTTCAGCCACGTGGCCTCCGGGTGTCACCACATTTACTCATTAACCTGGAGGCAGGAAGAATGCCTTCCTGTGTTGATCAAAGCCTAGGTCCATTTTAAAAATAATGGTCCTGGTGGAGTCTGAGGTTATCATGGCGCCAAGGACATTGATTTGTGAGTTTTAAGGACTGTTTGTTCTGAAACAGCCTTGTTCTTTCTCATGGATCATTCAACACATTCAATCCAAGAGGATGTTGAATGTAAAGGTCGGGAGCGGGGTGTCATCTGTGTGAGTAATATCTATTTTGAGATGTTTATTCTACTTCTCTTACAGTACTCTCAAAAAGAAGACAAATATGAGGAAGAGATAAAGATTCTTACCGATAAACTCAAGGAGGTGAGCTGGGGTGATTATGTATGAGGAGGGGGGCCCCAAGGCATTGAGAGGCATATAAGGTAGTTAGCTGGCTTTGGTTCTGAAAATTACAGAACCAGAAGGTGGAAAAAATAAAGGCCCTTCTTGAACTGTCTTATTTATCTCTGATTCTGACTCATTTCATGTTCCCCTAGGCAGAGACCCGTGCTGAGTTTGCTGAGAGATCAGTAGCCAAGCTGGAAAAGACAATTGATGATTTGGAAGGTATGGAGCCTGGTGAGGGATTAAAATGAATAGAGAGGAAGACCTTGCCCTTTGACCCTCTTCCCCTCAACACCAAAAGAATTTGGTAGTGACCTGGCGTGCATCCTATGCCCTGTCCTATGCCACAGCCAGGTGAAGTGGGCCAGATCTTGGAACTGGATTTTTATACTTACTCTTTCCTTTAATAAGACTTAACCTAATATTCTGGAATTTGTGTCCTCCCCTTGGAGGAGATTGGTCATGGCACGTACCCCCATGTCACCCCATGGCTACTTTGGGCAATCTTGTTCACCACTCAAGTTGAAGGGGCGCCTCACCAAGGGACGCAGCGGTGGAATGACCACTTCTCAGAGCTGACCAATGCCAGGGGCTTTCTGAATGCTTCCTGCCTCTGCGATTTGGCAGCTGCATCTACCCTAACAAGGGAAAGTTTTTACTTTGCTCTGAGAAGTCTGAGATATGCTGCTTTGGTACACTCTGGGTAGCAGAATATTCTTTGGGAGAGTTTGGGGCAGGCAACCTGTAGAGCAGAGGTGCCAAGAATATTGGTCATGCTTGGTAGGTCTGAATATTAAGTGTCTGAGTATTAATGTGTATTTTCTCCTTTTTCTATTTTTGTTAAATTCAGTGTTATCACTACTAGGAATTAGGTTTGCTGGGTGGGAGTAGTATCCTCTTGAGTGCCTTTGGTAATTGGAATTTCTAGTCACGACTGTGCCCAGGTTCTCAACCTTTGCTGCAATTGATTAGAGGTATCAGAGGTATCAAGAAGTCTGGTTGGTCTTGGGGACAGTGAATCTGAAAATGGCCAGTCATGGCTACCAGGATAGATTTTCTCCTCAAGGTGGGATTAGACCCATGGTCATGCTTTCCCTCATTTCTAACGATTCCCTCTCTTCATCTGCTTCTGATACCTTTTACTCTGTGTCCTCATTCCTCCCTGTGGTTCCTGTGCCTGTCCAGATGAGCTCTATGCCCAGAAACTGAAGTACAAGGCCATTAGCGAGGAGCTGGACCACGCCCTCAATGACATGACCTCTATGTAACTATCTGACAGCAGAGTGGGGCTGGGACCTTGGCTTGTGGGTGGGTGGGGGTACAGACTGCATAGTGTGCTCTGCTTTTGTCTTCTGGAAACTAGAATCTCCACTCTTATCTTTAAAACATTGGTGCTGGTTACTTGTTGGCAAAAGCTGCGGAGGCATGTAATCCTGGATCAGTGGTAGAACCCTGATCTATGTGTAATTTTTGTACTTTTTATTCATAGTCCCTTCATTATGACACCGGGATTTTCCCATTTGTTTCTTAAGTTTCGTCTCAGAAGAGTTACTGCTTAAGATAATCGTGTTGTCATTCAATTAAAGAACTATGGCCCAGAGAGCCAGTGACTTGGGCCATAGCACCCAGACTTCCTTGGTGTGTATGGTTTGTACCCTGATACTGAAGTTCAGGTGAAACACCCATGATTGGAAATACCAAATTCACCTAAAAGGCTGAGCCAAGTCCCAGAGCAAGCCAGGTAGTAAAAAGCACCAAAAAGAGTTGTGGGGGCCTTCATCTGTTTGCTGTGGATCCCTGATCCTTGACGCTAATCTGCCTTTTCCCCCACTAACCTGAAAAGAAGCCAAATGACTCAGGCTGCAGTATCTGGCTGTCTTTTATCATTCCTACTGCCACCAACCTTTTTCTCCTCTTCCTCTCTCCCAAATTGCTGTCTAGATTGATGCTTGTCCTTCTCACCTAGAGTCTCCTTACTTTTTCACACAGATAATTATCACCGTTTCTGCTCTGTTCTGGATCTACCCCCTTTCCTCGGGGAACCCAACGCCCCACTCTCGCTCTGGATTCCATTTGGGTCAGCCTGGCTGATCCCCAAGGCATTAAGATGGGCGGGGGGCGGGGAGGTGGCCACAAAACAACTTATGTATTCTCTTCCACCCCTCACCCCAAATTAAAATGTTAAGCTGCCGGAAGCCTCATGCTACCCTGCATTTGTGTCATTGACAAAGCTGCTGCTGTCCCTAAAAAGGAGCCTTGGGGGTGTGATGTGGGGCGCAGCTATTGTAGGCTCTCCCTCCTCTGACTTATATAATCAAAGCCACTTTTGTGTGTGTCTATTTTTTCTTGACATTTAAATTCAACTGATCTATCAGAGTGGTGGACTAAGAGAGGTTCCTTAGAACAGGAGCTCTAGTTTGACACTCAAGCTGAATGAAATTATCTAAGTCCTTTACTTCCAGGTTCTTAAATCTTCCTGTCTGGAATGTTTGTCTTCTGCTTAGGTTCTTCTTTTAGAGACCACTGAAGTACCTCTCAATATATCCTCTCTATCCTTTTACCAGTGGTTCATCCTCAGAATACTCGGTGGACCCAAATATGTGACTGCTGAAATTGACTAAGTATATTGCCCCAAGTCAGAGAATATACATAATAGGTAGAATTTCCAGCAGTTACAAACCTTTCTTACATATTTGAGGCTCACTACTATTTGCCTGCTAGTATATGCTAATGGAATATAAGTGATAAATGATGGTTATTGGAAAGATGAAAACAATCAGTAATGCATATTTCAAATGTTATACACAGGTACCACTTTTTTTAGTACATGCATAAATAGGGTAAATTGCTTCTAGTAGGATTGTTCCTAAGTTCATGTTGTGGAATTAAATGTAAACCTTCCGGAAATTCCTATGCTGATTTACATAGCAGATATAGTTTAATCTCAGTAGTGTAATCATAGATTATACTTATCTAAGTACCTAAGTGTAATCCACTTAGTACTTCAGTTTCTCAGCATAGTATATATTTAAAATTTGGCTTTCTTTTAAACAGATACAGCCAGGTATAGAGGTTTTCTCTAATTTAAAACTTTAGGTCCCATTGAATTCGGTTTTCTTTCTGTCTATACCATTTCTTTTTTCCATACAGCCTTTGTGATTAAGGTACAGGTTATTACTAGTTTAGGCACAGGGTGTTAAGACGGAGGCATCTTCCTTACTCTCAGGTTGCTCAGAATCTAGTAGGAGAGAAAACATATGTATAAAACTAAAGATGATGTGTGGTGAGTACCCCAATCAAGTACCCTCAGAGGGAGGAAGAGGTTGATTGCAGTGCTGCGGATAAGAAAAGTGGCACGATAGGAGGCACATACAAGTTACTTAATAAACATGTCAAAACTTTCCTCTTCATTTTTACTGGATTCCAAAAGATTGCATTTTTGACAGTTTGGTTGAAGGAAAGTGGATCTTGAGCATTTTCATCAGAGAAGCAAAAGAACAAAGGCATAGAATTGGGAAGGACACCAGAGGTTTAAGGGTCCATTTAGATAAACTAGGGAACCAGGTATGTGCTGTAAGCAGGCTCGGGAGTTTTAATTTTGTTTTGTAGGTGATAGGGGTACCACTAGAGATTTTGAACAAGGGTGTGTTCTGAGTGGAAGAGTTAATTTGGCAACTAAGTTAAGAACATATTGGGAGGAAAAAAAAAAGAACATATTGGAAAGGGAGCAGATTATCAAAGTGATCCATTAAGGCAGTGATTCCCAGATTTTGTTCATTTGCATACCACTTTTGACTGCTTTTTCCATATTTACATGCAGGCTACATTATTTTTTTTTAATTTACTCATTTTAAAATTTCTTATGCTAAAAAAAAAAAATTCTTACACTACACAATTCTAACTTGAAATCAAAAGTTTTGACATGTGCTAGTGTTTTTTTCCTAATGAACATTAAAGTCATATAGCTAATTAAGTTCACAAAAGTATGCTGTCTGCAATCTTCTCACTTAACACTAACAGTGACTGTACCACAGTTTAGGAAATACTTGGTTATGTTATTGCAGTTTCCTGGGGAGAAAAATCTGACCTAGATAGTGGTATTAGGGGATGGTGCTGACCATGGGCATTATGAAGGGTGGTCACCAAATGCAAGAAGGAAGCATCAAGGATGACTGGTTTTGAACCTAGGGAAATGGTGGTATTAAAGGTGTAGGACGGTCATATGGTCCTGGTTTGGGAAGGCAAGGGAATAAGTATGTAAAACTAGCTGGTATCCAAGATGAAAACAAATCCTAGCACTTGAAGGGAAGAGTTTGATACAAGAGAGATTTAGGAGTCCGTGAGGTTGGCAGGCAGTTTAGGCCATGGAAGTAAATTCGAATCCTAAAGACAATTGCAAATGTAAAACGAAAAACTAAGCAGAGGAAAATCTGTGTAGAGGTGGAAGCCAAATGGAACTGGTTGGAAGGGTAGAAGAAATGAGTAACTTTTAAAAAAATTTTAATTACTGGGTGATTTCCAGTGATTCTCAACTTTAACAGGTAGAGAAGGATGATAATTGAAAATTATGAAAACATAATTGTCATTGATGCTTTATTAATCTGAGGGTATGTTTTGAGCATTAAGGACAAGGAGAGGAGCCATACTTCAAGGAGCAGAAGCAAACTGATGGAAAGGAAAAAAGAGGCATGGAGTATAGTCTAGAATAATGATGTCTGTCCGAACCTTTGACAGTGATTTCCAGTATCACAGCCACCAGCCACGTGGGGCTGTTGAATACTCAGTGTGGCTAGTGTGACCCAGGAACTAAATTCTAATTCTGCTTACTTTTAGTTCTGAATTTAATTAACCACATGTGGCTAGTGGCTGCTGCGTTCATTGTATAGTACCAGCTGTTTTAGTATGTGGGCAGAAGGAATTGACTTTGGCACAGAGGAAGGCTTCCAACAAAGGAAAGAACTAAGAATGGAGAAAGAAGAGTGAGGTGTAGAAACCATCTTTACTTGAGCCAAGACTTGCTATGGGAATAGGGTGAAGCATCAGAGCATTGGTAATCTCAGAGCAAAGTGCTTCACCCCTTAACTTTCCTCATCTTAATTTCTAAGAAAAAACCACAGGCTGATGTGTTGGGATCCATTCTTCCCTTCCTCCTTACCATTGTCAGGACAAGGAATAAAACAAAATGAGACTGGATCCCAAGTTACCTGATGGGTGCAACTGACCTGTTATGTTAGGCAGCCTTGTCTTAGCCACACCCAGACTCTTCCATTCACATGATATTGGTTGAATATTCCTTAGCCTTAACATGAGGGAGGAGTTAAAAAAAAAAAAAAAATCTGTTTTACATCATTCCTTGAATGTGAGTCTTTAACACTGATACAGTTCCCCTTATTCCAGGCACTCCCATCCTTTTCCTGTTACAGAATGAAATTGACCGGATTCAGCCTAGTGAAGCCTAAGAATGTGTAGCATCCGTGGGATTATTCCCTGAAAGGAAAATCAGACCAAAGGGGGATTCTCTGACTTGTTTTTGTTTGTTCGTTTAATTTGCTCTTACAGGGAACCAAGAAATTTAATGAACTAGTATCTGGTCCTGAATTTTTAGTTAATAGAAATAACAGAGTTAGAAACCTTACTTATTACAAAGTTCAAGGTGAGAAAACAATCACATTTATCTTTCTGACCTTATGCAATTCTAAAGGAACTAGAAGTTCTAGGATTTAATCAGGCAATAAAATGCTCCCACTTCTTCTCTGCCTCTTTATTTCTTCTCTAAGTGGAACAAAACTCTCCCTGACCAGACTTTTTAGAGTTAGGATCCTAATAACAGCTATCTTTCCTAAGATAGTGGGAGTCACACTAAGACTAACTTAGATATAGGTGTTACGGAACAGCCAGATTGCAAATGGTCTCTGGGTGTGATATAACACCAAAAAGTTCAAGGAATGAAATTTCAACACAATCTGAACCCCTACTGTTTGTCAGGATTGCCCCAGTGAATAAGACAGGTCCAATCCCAGGCCTGATGGACTAGTGTAGGCTAGTACAGTGTCTCTCAGTGGTGGACTTTAGCCCTTTAGGTCAGGATAATTCTGGGATGTACAGAACAATGCTATTTATTGCTGTCCCCTGCCCAATAAATAGGTCAGACCCTCCAGTTGTGACAATTAAAACCTGCCCTCACACATTTCTCAATTCTCCTCTAGGGGGAGGGGAGGGAGAGTATTCCTCCTATTGTGACACTGGTTTAGTAGGAGGTGCAGTTTGTAAAATTCTCTCCAATTCTACCCCTTAGTATAAGGGGCAGAAACTCTTGTTTTTTGGCTATTCCCCCCCAGGATCTTTTTATACATGTATGTTTTTTGTTTTGGATAGTGTACACAAAGTGGCAAGTATTATTGGGAACACACTAGTCCCCAGCTTCTGGGTAGAACTGGGAAAACCTCAGTCCAGAAGGCAAGGCAACTGGGCAGTGCCCACAGTGAGCCCACAGATGCAAGACAGAGAAGTCTTTTTCATATTGAGTTTCTGAGACCATTTTGAAACAGACTGTAAAACAAAGGAAGAAACTTGTTTATGAACACCAGAGGCTGATATTAGAAGTGGATTAGGAAGACCTGTCCCTCAATTTCCATTACCCTTGTGTTGGTCACATGAATTTGGAGTCACTGTAGCCCGTCTTTTTTATTTATTAAAAAAAAAATTTTTTTTCCTTGTGATGAGAACTTCTAGGATGACTCTTTAAAAACACCTTTCGTATATAAAACATACAGAGCGTACTGACTATATTATACTGTACATTACATCTCTAGTACTTATTTATTTTATAACTGGAAGTTTATACCTTTTGACTACCTTCATCCAATTACCCCCATACACACACTCTCCCCCTCTGGTAACCACACATTTGATCTCTTTTTCTGTGAGACTGTTGAAGTATAATTGACTTATAACACTATGTTTATATTAGTTACTGCTGCACAGCATAGTGATGTGATATTTCTATACAAGACGATCACCTTCCAAGTGGAAAATCCAGATAAAGCCAGGGGATTTGAGCACTTAATTACTTGTATCAGGAACGCTTTTAGTTAAGACACATCGAAATAGCAGCTTAAATAAATATGCGGTTGTTTTTCTCTCATAATAAAAAGTCTTGATTTGAGCAGCTTTGGCTTGATGTAGTTGGGGTTTCTGTGATTCTTATGGCCCTTTTTTCTTAGTTGAAATTTGCAACTCGAGTCATCATATCCATGTTCCAGTCAAGAAAGACGGCTAGTTTTTTCCAGAAGCCCCCAGACACACTACCTCCTACATCATTGGCCAGAACTGGATCACGTGATTACCCTAAGCTGCTACTGAGGCTGGAGAAACAGGATAGTCTTGACTGGCTTGCGTTAGTAATCCACCTTCCCTGGGGCTGGCGACTGTGGCCACTAACAGGTTTGGTGAAGTTGGGTTTTGATTGGATGTGCCACAATGATAGGTCTTTCACTCAACACCTACCACAAAAAGCATTACAAAGTGTAGGGTTGAGTGAGTATGGGCTATGTATCCCAGTCTCCTGTTCATAATGCTGTATTGAATGCTTTTATAGAAAAATATTCAACTTTTCACATTGGTTCCTTACAAACTCTAAGTTTTGTAAAAGTATTTCTTATGAGCCAACTGTATTCCTTCTTTTGCTGTGTTTCACTTGTCTCAGTTTCTTAACCCAGGGAATAAATACTGTGAAGGAGATATTTTTCTCCCTCAAAATGTCATCCTTTCAGCTTGTTAGCCTGCATTTTTTATTTTATTCCTCTGTTGGTCTTTTCACCAACTGACTGAATCCTCCTTGCATCCATCCAGCCTTACAGATGCATGTTATATATACCAGGTAGTTGAAAGTCTCAAGATTTACTTCTGGTACTCTACTAATTTTCCCTTTTTCTCTTTCTCCTCCTCTTTTTCCTCTCCTTCTCTTGTTTTCTGTCCTCTCCATTGCTGCTGCAGAGCGTCTCTACAGCCAACTTGAGCGAAACCGCCTGCTTTCTAATGAGCTGAAGCTAACGCTGCATGATCTATGTGACTGATGGGCAGGGCTCACTGATGCCCATTAAACCGAGCTTACGGCTCACGCCACTGACCTGGACCCCAGCAAAAAGCTGATTGTCTTTTTAAAGTTATTATTTTGCCCTAAGCAAGTTGCTTTTTAATTGGAACAGTTAGAATAGTGTTGTCTTCCTTACTGCACTGTAAAGTGGGAACAGTTAAAATTAATACTGCCTTTCTACGCTTTTCAAGAGATTGTGGGTGATGAAGGGAGGGACCTGAGAGATTATAATGAGGAAATCTGGGAGAGTTTTCTGTTTTCCACCCGTATTTGCTGCTCTTTCACTTGTGCACTGACTGTAGGATATGTTGCTTGCATGAATGTTTTCTAACAATAAAAGGACTGACTTGACAAGATGTTGTAACTGCTTCATCTGCAGGCCCGGGGATGGGCCCTTCTGACTGGGTAGAAAAAAAGACAAGGGAAAGAAAGGGGTGTGGGACATGAATAGGTCAGTGTTGCCATTCGCTTCCTTGAGTTGAAGAGCATTTTCCCTACCTCCCTAGAGCAGAGAGTGGTTTGCTTGCTGGGCAGCTTTGATTCTCCTTGATGTTCAGCAGCTGGTTTTCTTCATGATGTTTTCCCCATTTTTCCTCGTGCTTCTTTTTCCTGGTATAATGTTTAATTGTAAGTAACTGTGTCACAGGCTAGTTCCTGAAGAATAACTCTGTGAAAGTCTCAATTGATGTTTTGCTTACAAGGATATGTTTTGCAGTATTCTTTTTTTGTTTTTAATTTGGGTGCATCAAATCTTAGTTGTGGCATGTGGAATCTTCAATCTTAGTTGCAGCATGCAGGATTTAGTTCCCTGACCAGGAAGCAAACCTGGGCTCCCTTCCCTGCATTGGGAGCTCAGAGTCTTAGCCACTAGACCAACAGGGAAGTCCCTGTTTTGTTGTATTCATGACTTTGTTTTCTTTCTAGATTCTCTGACTTAGCTATGGGGGTTCTTTTATTTATCCCACTAGTCATTCCTCTCCTCTCTACTTGTTGAGGAAAACCTGTAGTGCATGGGGATCCTATTGTACTCAAATTTTCAAGTTGAGATTCTGCTGTTTCTACTGGTAGAAACATGCCCATCCTTGTTCTCAATGTGTCAGACTCCAGCAGGCTATTTGGAGTAGGTGTTATCCTGTGGGCAAAGACTTAGAAGAGTGGATGGCTGATGTTTAACTTAAGGCCACCTCCTTCAGTGACTGAAAACTGAAAGCCTCAGTTGGGGTGTGGGGAGGAGAGGAAATGATAAGGTCCCCAGCTCCCTCCCCTAGAAGTCCAGCAACACGTGTAACTTCCGTAGGCAAGTCTGAGGCCCTGAAAAACCGCGTGATGCAATAGCTCACTTCTGTGGCTGAGACGGCAGCTGCTTTATTAGTCTGCAGCTTCCCTGCAACAGGAGCAATTCTCAGAATGGGTAGACCTTGAAATTTACTTCTTTTATAACATCTCTCCTTTACCCCCATTAGATAAACTGAAATGCACCAAAGAGGAGCACCTCTGTACACAAAGGATGCTGGACCAGACTCTGCTTGACCTGAATGAGATGTAGAGCACCCCAGCCCCGCCCTGCCGCTGCTCCTCCCTCTCACCCCGACTCCGCTGGGGCCAGCCTGCCCGAAGCTGACCTTTAAACTGAGGGCTGATCTTTAACTGGAAGGCTGCTTTCTCCTTTCGCCACCTCTCCCACCCCCTACTCCTGTGTCCTTTTCGCCAAACTGTCTCTGCCTCTCCTCAGAGATTCCAGTTGGGCTAGAGGCTGAGCACCTTTGGGAACACGTTTAAGGGAATGTGAGCACAATGCAAAGTGTCTTTAAAAGCATGTTGTGATGTACACATTTTGTAATTACCTTTTTTGTTGTTGATGTAACAACCATTTGTAAAAAAACATTCCAGATAATTCCGTAGTTCTGAAGCAGCAGTCTAATCCCTTTCTCACTTTTGGAAGGTAACATTTCAGCTTAATGCATATTGCCTTCTCCAGAGAGAAAGGGAAAAGGTTTGGGCCTGCCTTACTGAGAGCCTAGCAGTCTAGAGAAAGGCTCCATTTGGGGAAACCTCATTGCCCTGTAAAAAGTACCTGCCAAACCAGAAAGATGATTCCAGGAGGAGTTAGCCCAAAAAAAAAAAAAAAGTGCTGTTCAGGTTTTCAGCTTTACAGTATCTTTGGACAACCTTTTTTTTTCTTTTTTCATCAGAAGTGACCAAACAATTAAGATGGTGAAACCTCTGAGACCAAATCCTTGTCCTAGCTCTACCCTGTTCCCAACTGCTCACAGAATGGATCATGTGCCCCTTATGTTGAAGTGACCACTTATTTGCTCTCCTGCCTCCTTGAAAGAAAGGAAAGAAAATTATGTTTTGCCACTGATTTAGCCATATGAAACTCATCTCATCACCGTTTTCTGGGTCTGAAGCTGCTGTCTCTAAAAGTGCCATCTCATTGTGCTTTGTATCGGTTAGTGCTGGAGAAATCTTGAAAAGCATATGTACAAAACTTTTAAAATTTTATATTATTTTGGAACTTTGCTTCTTTGGGGTTGAGGCACACTGGTCACCCCTCTGCCTGTAAGAGCTCTCTACAGTCTGTGGGCTAGCAGTGTGCTGATCTTTTAAAGTTTCTTTCCCTACCCAATCCCCCTTTTTTGATGAGGTTTCAGTGAGGTCTGTTAGGTGTGCATCCTGCAGCTTAATTGGCTTAAAATGTTCTCTCCTTTGGTGTCTCTTTGGGGACCAACTGGGAGAAAAAAAAAAAACCAATAGTGTAACCGTTTTGATACTGAAAATTGATAAATGTCTTTTTGAAATAAAGAACCAGTCCCTCCAACCTTCAGAAGTACTTGCTTTTATTTCCCAGTCCAAATGGGCTTTCTCCACAGGAGCTAAGTTTGGGTAAAGATAGATCTTTGTGGGTGGCAGCAGTAGGATTTGACGCAGCACACACGCTTTGGAAGTGGTCCAAACTGGGGTCAAAACTCAGCTCTAGATCTCTAGTTGTGTGTTCTTATGTCAACCATTTAGTTTCATTATCTGTAAAATAAAGATAATATGTATTTTTAGGTAAATGTAAAGATTAGAAATAACATGTCAGACGTTTTTAATCTGACACTGGCATCATCAGGGTCAGCTATGTATTTCCTTTACAGTCATGCTTATTCTTTCTCATAAATCCCAGATTTATTGGACTCTGCTCACTAAACAACTGCAATAATATGACACTGATTACATACTCCTATATATGTGTGGTTTTAGTAAACTGTCCTGAGACAGGCTTTGAGCTAATACTTTGTTAGATATTTGGAGAAAACAAGTTAATTTAACAAGAGGTCCTCTCAGAGTATTTGCTTACAGACAGGTTGTGTGAGTGGATAACTTTCAAAGCTGCCTTTGAGACGCCAGTGCCTGGCATTTCCTGCACTCTGGCCTTGAGGCTGGACATGAATCTGACTTACTAGTAAAAATGACACAGCTTCCTTGACAAAGTCCAGCTGTTTATACCAGAGACTGGAACAATTTTTTCCATTTATATGCACGGGCCAATGCTGACGGGAAATTATTGCCCCCCAAAAAAGTTGGTGGGGGGTTGCTCTAGGAGTCAAACCCATAGTAGGCAACAGAAGGAGAAATTTAACTGGGAGAGATTTTTCAGGTTTTTCTGCTTGTTCTTTACTATTAAAAAGGCCTGCCACCCAATATTTAAGAAGGTAGCCCTTTAAGTGGGTAGCTAGCTGGGTTTCTGCCTTAAAGTTAACATAACGGCTTGTTGGAGCCCTTCCTAAAAACATTCCCATAATTCCAAGCGGTACGGCCGCCTGTTGACGTCACGCCTGCGGATTGGCTGATATTGGAGCTGAGGGCACGGCTGTAGTTAAGCGAGGAGACGGAGTTGAAGGGCGCCATGACTACAGTTGGGTCGCCAAATCCCCGAGGCTTCGGGCTGTTCTGCGTGACTCTGCAGGGCCTCCTGTTTCTGCTTCTCTTTTTGCTTGGAACCCTGGCCAACAAACTTAATGTACCACAGGTGTTGCTACCCTTTGGCCGGGAGCCAGGCCGGGTTCCTTTCCTGCTGGAGGCTCAGCGGGGCTGCTACACTTGGTGAGGCGTGGCGGGATCACGGAGAGTATGCACCCCCACGCCACCCAGGAAGAATGGGAAGGGTTCATTGAACGGAAGACGCCACCGGAATACTGTGTGGTCACTAATCCTGAAGAGCCTTGCCTGTAGGGATCAGGGGTGGGAAGTCAGCAGGAATGGAGGGCCAGCCCTTCTAATACGGCCTGCCCTCGTGTGGGATGTTTTCAGCTTATGTGTGGGTCCTTTTATGAGCAGTTAACGTGTGAGATTGGCTTTCTCATGGTATGTGTTGGGAGGGGTAGTCACTATGTGAACAGCTGTCAGGGTATAAGGAAACCCTGTGTTGGTGGCCTTAGACAACCATGGCTACCCACCGCAAAGAACTTTCAGTGTTAAGAGCTAGGACGAGGAGTTCCCAAAGTCTGAGGAAATTTATTGAGGGGCTAGAGAGGCTTAGGATGTGCGAGTTCGCTGCAAACTAAAGTGAGGTTTTAAGTGTAAAAACACTTAACTATTATATACATAACTAAGCACTTTGCATGTGTTAACTCATTCCGTTTTTACAGTCTTATCAATTAAGCGCTATTTTTTCCATTTTACAGGTGAGTGAATTGAGGCATAGATAATATGAAGTATAAACTTGTGTGAGAAGGTGTATTTTAGGTGGAGATAAGATTTGCCTGTCACATATTAATATGTTTCCTCCCTCATATGAGAGTACTCTCTTGAAGTGTACACTCAAGTTTGGGGTAATCAACTCTGGTGGGAATGACTTTCTGACTGAGGATGAAAAGACATGATTCTCTGGCGTGAGAGAACCCAACCATAGGTTGTATGGTTTCCTAAGGGTAAGGGAACCTAGCTCAAGTGGGCTCCACGGTATCAGAGGGCTCATCCTAATTGGAGATTTCCCTTTACCATCACTGAAGAGAAGCACCAAGTTTTCTCCAGTGTAAGAAGTTCATCTCCCATTTTATGAGTCTGTATAAGGAAATCAGGCTTACACAGTGATCCATTGTGACGTATCTCCTGACTGAGGATGATGGAAGGCGTCAATCTAGGATTGAAGGAATCAATCAATTCCTTCCATCCATCCAAAAATATTAATGATTTTTTAAACTGTATTTTGAGTTGGACTCATGCCTCATAATTTTAGCAAGATTTCCACCTTAGATAGCAACAGTCCAATTTCTAGGATTGGAGGAAATTCATTCCTCAGAGTTTGAGAAGCCAGGTCTCTCATTGTTGGAAACAACAGCATCAATCCTATTTTTACATACTGAGGGAAGATTGTGACACTTTAAATACTGAGGAAGGAATGTAACTTGGCACAAGGGATCACTGGAAAATGTTCTCATCAGTCTCTTCCACTTAAATCTTACCTCTTTAAGCAATGTTTCTATTTTAAAGAAAAACCTATAAATACACCTGGTAGTATGTCACATGGAAAAACTATAGGAACCTATATTCCACCAAAAGTTAATTTTAACCCACATTCGTATTTCATACTCTTAAGTGTTTTATCCTGGCAGGCATTCCACCCATCATGATGCAGTAACTGTTGAACCTTTATATGAAAATGGCACCTTATGTTCTCAAAAAGCTGTGCTCATTGCTGAATCTACCCAACCAATACGCCTCAGCAGTGTTATTCTTGCTCGAGAGATAGGTATGTTGAGACAAAACACACTATGTAACTGTTCCCCTGGAGTAGAAAAATCTGATGTCTTTTGTAGATGGTTAACACAGACAGTGTTGGCTTCAAATGCCCCTTAAGGTAGAAAAAAGGATTCCTGCAATATAAACCTTAATTGTGGCATCCTAGCCTGTAACTTTTAAAATTTTTTTATTTTTGAACATCCAGCCCTTGGCAATGTGCCTGACACAGAGCAGAAACTCTGGTTGGTTGAATCAGTGGAGAAGGGAAGGACCTATTTATCAGAACTAGCTTGGTTGTTACGTTCTGAGGTTGGTCTTGAGTGAGGCAAAAGGCAGAATAAAGACTAGTACTTCTCAGGCTTCCCTGGTGGTCCAGTGGTTAAGAATCTGCCTGCCAGTGCAGGAGACACAGGTTCAATTCCTGGTCAGGGAAGATCCCATGTGCCGTAGGCAACTAAGCCCACATGACATAACTATTGAAGTCCGAACACTCTAGACCTCATGCTTTGCAACAAGAGAAGCCACCACAAGGAGAAGCCTGAGCACCACAACTCTAGAGTAGTCCCCGCTCACTGCAACTAGACAAACAAAGCCCGTGTGCAGTAACAGAGACCAAGTGAAGCCAATAAATAAATAAAATAAAAAACTAGTACTTCTCAAGTACTAGTGCCATCTATGAATCTGCATCTTCATCACCTGGGAGCTTGTTAGAAGTGTAAATTCTCAGGCCGCACCTGATCTGCTGTATCAGAATCTCTGGAATGAGTCAGGGGATCTGTGGTTTTAATTTATGGCTTCAGCGGGTCTTAGTTGCTATGCCAGGGCATTCTCTAGTTGGAGTGAGTGGTGGCTGCTATTTGTTGTGGTGCTTGGGTTTGCCATTGCAGTGGCTTCTCCTTGGGGAGCATGGGTACAAGGTGCGCTGCTGCTGCTGCTGCTGCTAAGTCGATTCAGTCGTGTCCGACTCTGTTCAACCCCACAGACGGCAGCCCACCAGGCCCCACCGTCCCTGGGATTCTTCAGGCAGGAACACTGGAGTGGGTTGCCATTTCCTTCTCCAGTGCATGAAAGTGAAAAAGTGAAGTCGCTCAGTCGTATCCGACTCCTAGCGACTCCATGGACTGCAGCCTACCAGGCTCCTCCATCCATGGGAGTTTCCAGGCAAGAGTACTGGAGTGGGGTGCCATTGCCTTCTCCATCTAAGGTGCGCAGGCTTCAGTTATTGCAGCACTCGATCTCAGTAGTAGTTGTGCACAGGCTTAGCTGCTCCATGGCATATGGGATCTTCCCAGACCAGGAATCAAACCTGTGTTCCCTGCTTTGGCAGGCAGATTCTTAACCACTGAGTCACCAAGGAAGTCCCAGGGATCTGTGTTTTTAACAAGCTCTCCAGATGATTCTCATACGTACCGAAATTTGGGAAGCATATGCTAGTCTATTTTAGACCAGAGCAGCTTAAGAATTGCTATTTGTGTCCCTGAGTTTCTGGCATTTGGTATTTTCATATTGATAGGTCAGAAATATCTGCGTGGCTCTTAAATATTTTGATAAATTATATATCTATACTGTATTATTAAAAATAAATTTAAGATGTTTGGTATACCATATTTCATATAATTGAAGATGCCGTCTATTATAACTATTTTTAATGTACTACTAAGAACAACGTCCAGAGAAGGCAGTGGCACCCCACTCCAGTACTCTTGCCTGGAAAATCCCATGGACGGAGGCACCTGGAAGGCTGAAGTCCGTGGGGTCGCTGAGAGTCGGACACGACGACACGACTGAAGAACTTCACTTTCACTTTTCACTTTCTTGCATTGGAGAAGGAAATGGCAACCCACTCCAGTGTTCTTGCCTGGAGAATCCCAGGGACGGGGGAGCCTGGTGGGCTGCCGTCTATGGGGTCGCACAGAGACGGACACAACTGAAGTGACTTAGCAGCAGCAGCAAGAACAACATTGCCAACTAAACTGCTTTTCTTCACTTAGAATTTTTGCTTTATACCTATTGAAGGGCTCTTTTTGACTTAGATGGTTATTTTTATTGTGTATCACTCTCAAGCCTAATAAAAAGGAAATAAAATTAACTGGTTAAAATATTCCTAAGAAAAATTTAACATTTTTGCTTCATCTGAATCACTTTTTGATTGGGAATCATCAATGTCTGTGTTTATCCCCACAACATCTTCCTTTGTACCATTGAGACTGTTAGTGATGTTGCATTTCTTAAAAGAATTAAACCAAAACCACCTACAAGGTATTAGTATTGGACTCATTAGTTGGCTTTACAATTTATAAAGCTGACCTGTTTTGTCTCCAGCTTTGAGAAGGTTTCTAGCACATCTGAGTCGCCATCTTTCCCACTCTGTGTCCTTAACTGTTTGGTTCCAAGGGGAAAGAGTGCTCCACCACTGTTCACCATGTTTTATTCCAACTACTAATACCCATTCTGCAAGTTTGATGTTGGCCCTTTTAAAGTTCTCACAAGTGCAGTAAATGATAACTATGCTATGACTCCTGGTGGTTGACAGTTCTAAGATGTCATCAGTCATAAGATAAAACCCTAATTTCAGAGATGTTGAAATGTCAGAAAAATGAGTGTCTTGGAGTTGATGAAATATGAGATTTCAAAGATGAGAATCTTTGAGGACTGTGTCATGCAGGGCAGCTACTGTGTATAGAGAAGGATACAAAGATGAGAAAAGTGTTGCTTTGGTCACATATGCTCTTTTTAATGTAATTACTGTTTTCAAATTTTATTTATTTTTGGTTGCACTGGGTCTTTGTTGCTGTGAGTGGGCTTTCTCCAGTTGTGGTGAGAGGGGGCTACTCTTCATTGTGGTGCACAGGCTTCTCATTGCTATAGCTTCTCTTGTTGCAGACCATAGGCTCTAGGTGCATGGGCTCAGCAGTTGGGGCTCAAGCTCTAGAGCATGGGCTCAGTAGTTGTGGCTCACGGAATATTCTTGAACCAGATATCGAACCCCCGCCCCCTGCAGCAGGCAGATTCTTATCTGTACCATCAGGGAAGTCATGCAATTACTCTTAACTACGTGAATTCATTCTGATGTTGAAAGAGCACACAGTTGCTTGGAGAAATGTCAAATCTGGCTCTCAGCTTGGTTTCATCTGACTTGTGAATATTCCAAAATTATCTTTCAAATCAGCTTTCACAATTTTGCTATTAAAACAATTGTGTACATAGATGATGGAGATTCCCAGTAATGAATGGCAGTCTTAGTGTTCTACAAGATGCATTCTTATCTTAATGGAAACTGGCACTCTGAAATGGGAAGGGACATTTTGAAAGGGAAGAGCATGCCTTAAGAGAAACTCTTCATTTGTTTGACAGATATTGAATTACCTACTAACCATAAGGTATCTGTAAAGGTTAAAAGATTTAAGCACTCCATTGGTGTTTAGGTGCTTGGGATTTTGTTTATGATGTTTTTGGTGATAGTCTAATAGAGAAAATGAGTGGCTATGACAGAGATTAGCCACTAGCTACTAGGGAATTCCCTAGTAGCTCAAACAGGAAAGAATCTGCCTGCAGTGTGGGAGACCTGGATTCAATCCCTGGATTGGGAAGATCCCTAAAGAAGGGCATGGCAACCCACTCCAGTATTCTTGCTTGGAGAATTCCATAGACAGAGGAGCCTGGTGGGCTACATGGGGTCGAAAAGAGTTGGACATGACCGAGTGACTTTCACTACTACTCAACTGTGACAGAGATGGATAATGGTGAGAGACGAGGTG
Source organism: Bos javanicus (assembly GCF_032452875.1). Lineage (NCBI taxonomy): Eukaryota > Metazoa > Chordata > Mammalia > Artiodactyla > Bovidae > Bos > Bos javanicus. The sequence continues at coordinate 16,510,286 of NC_083870.1, forward strand.
GGCATATTCTATTTGGTAAGAGTGTTAGATTTATTTTGATTTTTTGTTTTGTTTTGTTCTGACTAGATGTTACCTCTCTTTGATAAAATATTTAAAGAATATGAAAGGTTATATGTGAAAGTAGTGAAAGTGTTAGTCATTCAATCATGTCCTATACTTTGTGACCCCATTGTAGCCCATCAGGCTCTTCTGTCCATAGAATTCTCCAGGCAAGAATACTGGAGTGGGCAGCCATTCCCTTCCAGGGGATCTTTCCGACCCTGGGATCAAACCAGGGGTAATCTCCTGCATTACTGGCAGATTCTTTATTGTCTGAGCCACCAGGGAAACCCGAAAAGGTTATATAATGAAAAGTAAATCTCTAATCTCATTTCTCCAAGAGACAACCACTTTTCTGTATCATTCCAGATGTAGTCTATGAATATATGAAAATGCCTTTTTGTAGTGGGATATCTAGATTTTCAACCTTAGGTACAGGACAGGTAGAGGAGTTTGGAGATGAAGGCATAAATTTTAGGTATAAAAGTTCACGTGAAGGGTGAAGAAAGGGTTTAGACAGCTGAGTGATTTCGGTGGAGAGAATAGAATGGAATGATCAGTACATTTTGCACTGTGCTCAGCATGTGGTTATTGTTCAGCAAATACTTAAAAATTTTTTTAAATTTATTTATATTTCAGCTGCACTGAATCATTGTTTCTGTGCACAGACTTTCTCTAGTTGTGGCAAGCAGGGGCTACTCTTTGTTGTAGTGAAAGAGTTTCTCACTGTGGTGGCTTCTCTTGTTGCAGAGCAGAGACTTTAGGCACATGGACTTCAGTAGTTGTAGTCTGTGGTCTCGGTTGCTTCTCGGCATGTGGAATCTTCCTGGACTAGGGATCGAACCTCTGTTCCCTGCATTGGCCAGCAGATTCTTACCTACTGTACCACCAGGGAAGTCCCAAAATATTTTTAAATAATTTTTAAAAATTTAATTTATTTTTTGGTTGCATTGGGTCTTCACTGCTGCTCACAGGCTTTCTCTATTGTAGTGAGCTGGGGCTGCTCTTTGTTGTGGTGCATGGGCTTCTCATTGTAGTGGCTTCTCTTGTCGTGGAGCACAGGCTCTAGGTGAGTGGGTTTTAGTAGTTGTGGCACACAGAGTTAGTTTCTCCGAGGCATGTGGAATTTTCCTGGATCGGGGATTGAAACCGTGTCCCCTGGGTTGGCAGGCAGATTCCTATTCACTGTGCCACCAGGGAAGTCCCCAAAATAATTTTTATTTCACCCTTATTTCATCTTTATGGAAATAAGTCTACTTTCTGTACTGTTTCAATTTGTGTTTCTGAAGTTAATCATGACTATATTGGGCTTCTCTGGTGGCTCAGATGGTACAGAATCTGCCTGCAATGCAGGAGAACTGGGTTTGATTCCTGGGTCAGGAAGACCCCCCCGGAGAAGGGAATGGCAACCCACTCCAGTATTCTTGCCTGGAGAATTCAATGGACAGAGGATCCTGGCAGGCTGCAGTCTACAGTGTTGCAAAGAGTTGGGCACAACTGAGCAACGAACATATTGAGTGGAACCCTAGTTGGGTCTAATATGTGATTCTCAGGCTAAAAATCTCATGGTCCAAGAAAAAAAATTGAAAGAAATGAAGTGAGAAATTTATTGGCAGACAGGAATGGCATATGGTTGCCACCCTCTTACTTTCCTAAATAAACACATTTAAAAAAATATACTCTTAAAATTTCGTAAAAGGAAAAGCATTCTAACACTTCAAAAGTAATATTGAATATATATTCCTTTAAAGTGAAAGTGAAGTCTCTCAGTCGTGTCTTTGCGACCCCATGGACTGTAGCCTACCAGGCTCCTCTGTCCATGGGATTTTCCAGGCAATAGTACTGGAGTGGATTGCCATTTCCTTCTCCAGGGGATCTTCCTGACCCAGGGATCGAACCCGGGACTCCCACATTGTAGACAGACACTTTACCGTCTGAGCCACCAGGGAAGTCCCAGGGAATATATAAAGTGAATATATTTAATTTTATTATGTTTTAAAATTCTCATTTTTTGATGGGTGAATAAAAACATTATTATAGATCAGTGTCTGGGAATCACTGCTCTAGTGTCTATTCTTGTAAACAGATGCTCTTATATATTTTGTTGCTATGCTGTTTTCTTCCACAGGTTGAAAGGAACTATTATGCCTTTCTTTTTCTTAATATTTAGAATAAGCTCCTCAGTATATGAAACATTTAATAGATTCATGACCTGTTGAATTAAATTCTCAGTTTTTGGGTTCGTTTTAGTGACTGACCATGAACTGCGGTGTGATGTTAAGGTTGATGTGATAAACAGCATTGAAATTATATCTCGAACTCGGGAACTCTATGTAGATGATTCACCACTGGAACTGATGGTGAGGGCATTGGATGCTGAAGGTAACGAATGCCAGAGGATTCAACAAAATTACCTAAAATGAACACTTTTGTGTTTAGTTTTTGGAAACAGAAATTTGAGAGAGAAAAGTAGGTTGGAAATAATGTTTATTTTCTCATATGAAGTTCATGTGCAAGAAGAATTAACAATTCTGAGTGTGGTTTGATGTATTAACTACAGACTTTCATTAAAATTTCCTAGTTCAGAATCCAAATTCTGCTACTGGGCTTCTGCTAATGGTCCCAACAATTAAGAACATTTTTGGAGGGGAAAAAAAAAGTACATTTTGGAATTTATTATTATCTCTGTTTTGATCAGTCTACTTTCTGTAGGCCAAGAGAATTAAATGTAAACCTGTGAAAATTTTATAATTTTATCTTTCCTAAGACTGATTTTACATTGTTTTTCACATACTACACTTGTGTAATATGTAAAAAAAACCATTTTAATGCATTGCTTCTTTCTTTGTAAACTAGTGAAGAGCAATTTTTAAAATGTGAGAAATGAACATATTAGTAATATTCAAATCTAGTTTTTATAAAAATTTTTATTAGAGGGGCCAGGATTTAGGGATGACTGTCAACCCTGAGATAGATTATAAGGTGGCCTTTTTATGTTGAAAGGAACAGAAATAGTGCCATAATTTTGTCAACCAGCAGTTAACCAGCTTGAGTCATTTTCACTTTCAGAAAGCTTATACAGCAACCGTACTTACTCTGTGTAGGGGTCTTCCTGGTAGATGTGTTTTAATTCATTAATGGTAGTGCATCTATTTGTTAATGAAAGAGGCTTAAAAATAATTTTCTAGTTAAATTTCCCTTGCTTATTAAAGATACCTGAATATTTTTGAACATGTGATTTTGTCTTATCTGCTTTTGCCTTGCTTTACAGGAAATACTTTTAGTAGTTTGGCAGGGATGGTGTTTGAGTGGAGCATTGCCCGGGATAATGAATCAGCAATAGAAGAACTGTCTAGCAAAATTAGGTAACCTTGAAACCAAACCTAACTATGTGACTTTGAAGGAGACATCTGCCTTTGGGTAGCACACTGAACAGCAGTCATTTGTGTGGGTTTTGATCATTTTTCTATCTGGAACTATTTGGAACAAATAAATTTACCACGGGAAAATATGGCATGGCTGTAGGTACCTTGATGATGGCTTAATTTGAGTCACTGCAGAGGAGTTCATGAAATCAGAACTGTACAATTATTTGTCATATCTTCTGACACTTTTGTTTTTCAAGCTATCAACACTCACTGAAATACAGTGAGTGGATATTAGTGTGAAATTTTCTCTTCAATGCCCAGCAATAGCTCTCAGACAATCTGGGTTTTAGTCCTACAACAGTTTTAGCCAGAAGCGTATTAAGTACTTCTCTTTTATCTGGTCATTGTGGAAATTTTAAACTTTTGACACTATACAGACATTGAAGAGACTATGTTTAAAGTCTCTCAGAGCCTTATGGAAGAAGAATAATTTACTAGAAACAAAGTTTATCTCTTTAGGATTTTGAGATACTCTGAAGCAGAATATTCTCCCCCTGCATATATAGCTGAGATGGAAAAAGAAGAGAAACAGGGAGATATGATTTTGGTGTCTGGCATTAAAACTGGTGCTGCTATCGTAAAAGTTCGAATTTCTGAACCATTCTATAAGGTAAAAATTTAATGCTATAGACATTAAGTCTTGCCTATGGAATAGTTTCTTATGTTTGTCTATAATAGAAACCCTCTAACCTGATTGATTTAGGCCAATTGAAAAAGTTATTTGAAACGGATAAACATTTTTTGAAAACCTGTCTTCCTTAAACATGTTATTACCCAAGTACAATTACAAATGTTACTGGCATTTTCTCTTAAAACATAACTGCATTTTATTCACTAATCCTTTGATGTAGGTCCAAGACTTTTCTTTGTCTACGAATTCACTGGTCAAAAATATACATACTTATTCTTGCATAAATTAGTTTCTAGTTTCTTTTTCATTTTATTTTATGGTTGAGTGAAAAATTACACATGTGTGAAGCAATTTGAGTGCAGAATTCTAATATATTTTTCAAGGATATTCCCCTGGTCTTTTATATTTCTCACCTACACCTAATTTGATAGCAGTACGTCTTAGCTATCCTTTAATTTCTTTTTTTATTTAATTTTTTTCTTAATTAAAAAAGTTTTTTTTAAATTTATCCTTAGCTTGCCTTTAACTATTTTTTTAAAAATTAATTTTAAAAAATTAATTAATTAATTTATTTGTGCGGTAGTTTGTACATTCTTTGGCATTGTCTCTCTTTGGGATTGGAAGGAAAGCTGACCTTTTCCTGTCCTGTGGCCACTGCTGACTTTTCCAAATTTGCTAGCATATTGAGTGCAGTACTTTCACAGCATCATCTTTTAGGATTTGAAATAGCTCAGCTGGAATTCCGTCACCTCCACTAGCTTTGTTTGTAGTGATGCTTCCTAAGTTCCACTTGACTTTGCATTCCAGAATTCTGGCTCTAGGTGAGTGATCACACCATCGTGGTTATCTGGGACATGAAGATCTGTTTTGTATAGTTCTGTGTATTCTTGCCACCTCTTCTTAATATCTTCTGCTTCTGTTAAGTCCATACCATTTCTGTCCTTTATTGTGCCCATCTTTGCATGAAATGTTCCCATGGTATCTCTCATTTTCTTGAAGCGATCTCTAGTCTTTCTATTGTTTTCCTCTATTTCTTTGCCTTGTTCACTTAGGAAGGCTTTCTTATCTCTCCTTGCTGTTCTTTGGAACTCTGCATCAGATAGGTATATCTTTTCTCTTCTCCTTTGCCTTTTGCTTCTCTTCTTTTCTCAGCTATTTGTAAGGTTGTCTCCTCAGACAACCATTTTGCCTTTTTGAATTTCTTTTCCTTGGGGATGGTTCTGATCACCACCTCCAGTACAATGTCACGAACCTCCGTCCATAGTTCCTCAGGCACTCTGTCTATCAGATCTAATCCTTTGAATCTATTTGTCACTTCCACTGTATACTTGTAAGGGATTTGATTTAGGTCATATCTGAATGGCCTAGTGGTTTTCCCTACTTTCTTCAATTTAAGTCTGAGTTTGGCAGTAAGGAGTTCATGATCTGAGCCACAGTCAGATCATTGTGTTTTGGCTGCGCTGGGGCTTTCTCTAGTTGAAGCGAGTGGGAGCTACTCTATAGTTGAGGTGCGCAGGCTTCTCATTGTGGTGGCTTCTTTTGTTGCAGAGCACAAGCTCTAGGGCATGGGTTCAGTAGTTGTGATGCACAGGCTTAGTCGCTCCACAGCATGTGGGATCTTCCTCGACCACAGATTGAACCTGTGTCCACTGCATTGGCAGGCAGACTCTTAACCACTGGATCACCAGGGAAGTCCTGACTATAACTTTTCAAAACATTTAAATTTTTTATAGAAAACAACTCTTTTCATATAATGCTTTTTTTAAATTAATTATTATTAAAGTTGAGAAAAACAAATGTCTTTTGGCAAGCATTTAATTCAAGTGGCAGGAACATATATGTGGACATTCTAGAGAGCAGCCTATTAACTTTGTATTGGGTAAGCCTTCACAAGAATTGATATGTTCAACAAGGGATACAGACTAACTTAATCTGGAAAGTCAGTTCACTGGAGGTTGGTTAAAAGAATTTCAGTGCAATACAGTTAGGTCTTACTTTTTCCCATTTTATCACACTTGCCTTTTTATTTACCTACCCTTCTCCTTTAGAAAGCTTGTTGTTTTCTATTTTTTGTTTGAGTGACTTAATAAGTGACTTAGAAAGCTGACACTGCATTAATATTCATGATCACTTTTTAAGGCTAACTGAAATTATGATCTGTGCTTAGGAAAGCATTTTTTTAATCTTGGCAAAATATTTTAGAAGAAATTTATAAAAGTGAACTTTAATAAGGAGGACAGCCTTGAGGATTTTGCCTGTGGAAACTTTCTGTTTTTTTTTTTTTCCTTCTTTTAGAAAGTGGCAGCAGCATTGATACGTCTGCTTGTTTTGGAGAATATATTTCTTATACCATCCCAAGATATTTATCTCTTAGTAGGTGCATATATTAAATACCGAGTTGCAAAAATGGTTCAGGGAAGAATGACAGGTAAGTTGATTTAGCTTTTCCTAAGACTAACATTTCCCAAATCTTTTCTGCTAACAAGAGAAGCAGCTTCACATTATATGTGCAAAATACTTCTGTCTTATATTTTTGTGATAAAAGTACAGTTGACCCTCAAACAACACGGGTCTGAACTGTGCAGGTCCATTTATATGCAGATTTTTAAAAAATAAACACTACAGTACTACCTGATGTTTGGTTGGCTAAAAGCGTGCATGCAGAACTGGGGATATAGAGGGTTGACTAATACGTGGATTTTCAACTGCGTGGGGAGGTCGATGCGTGGGGGTTGTGTCAGTGCCTCTAATCCCTGTACTGTTCAAAGATCAACTGTATTCTTTAATTGCTGTACTTGAGCTAATACTGGACTGAGGTAGCCCACATATCTTAAACAGACTAATGCTATAGTTCAACTACTACTTAGCTTCAGTGCCCATAAGCATCTGAATTGTCTATTAAAACAACCAAAAGTTTACTAACTTAGGACAAGGGAAGAAGCTTTACCTAATAGTTAATAGAAGGGGCTAATAGAAGGGGTTTGAATAATCTTTGTAAAAAAGCTGTTTATTGAGAAACTCTGTTATCTGAAAAATTTAATACCCTGCTGATCCCAAAAGTCCCACTCAGTTTATAAAGTGTACATTTGCTCCATTAACATTAGTCCTTTATTTACTTTCCTAGTGGAGATCCCTCCTCCTACTTTTAGTTTACTGAGTTTTAAGAATATAAGCAACAATAAACTCATATAGTAGTCCCCCTCAATTTCTATATATGTAGAAATTCGTTATAGTTGGGAGGAAATAAAGAGAAAAGCAGATTTTGCTCTTACTTTGACCTGCTTCTTCTTATAATCCAACAATATATTATTGTCTATTGCTTTCATTATGGTTATGTATCTTTCATGTCTTACAGAGGTGAAATTTCCCCTGGAACATTATACATTAGAATTGCAAGACCACAGAGTTTCATGTAATATTTCTGTTTCTGGGAAAGTGGCTTCACTGGATGAGAAAACAGCTATGGTGACTGCTATCCAGCTGGGCCACACTAACCTTATCTTCGTCCACAAAAGTATCCTTTTCAAGTTTTCACTGCTAATCTATATTTCCTTGAGCAAGCTAGACATGTTCCTTGGTAAAATAACTGGTTAAGCATGATTATAACACTACTACATTTATTTTCCATAGGTTCTATCTTTTAAAAAGCACTATAAATTATTGTCACAGTTTCTAACAAAGGGTAGGTACAGAAGAATAGTTGGAATTTGGAATCTGTTGACTTCAGAACTTATGTGCAACATAATATAAATTGTAAATAGGCAGGGTTCCGTAGTGGCCCAGTACTAAATAATCTCCCTGCCAATGTAGAAGACACAGTTCAGTACCTGATCTGGGAAGATCCCACATGCAGCTCAGCAACTAGGTCTGTGCACCACAGCTACTGAACCTATGCTCTAGAACCTGGGAGCTGCAACTGCTGAAGGCCACACACCCTAGAGCCTGTGCACCGCAACTAGAGAAAAGCCCATGTGGCAGCAAAGACCCAGCACAGCCAAATATAAATAAGGTTATATTAAAAAATTATAAATAGGAGACTGGGGAGGACTTTGGAGGAACTTGTGTAACTGTTATTTAATTTGTTCTTGTTTTTACATGAATAATTGAGAAAAGATGATATTGTCTGCAGTGGCTACTTAATTGTTAAATTGAGGCAAGAGTAATTTTTTAATTAATATATTTTAATTGGAGGATAATTACTTTACAATATTGCAGTGGTTTTTGCCATACATCAACATGAATTACCCCCGGGTGTACATGTGTCTCCCCATCCTGAATCTCCCTCCCACCTCCCTCCCCACCCCATCCCTCTGGGTTGTCCCAGAACACTGGCTTTGAGTGCCCTGCTTCATGCATTGAAGTTGCACTGATCATGTATTTTACATATGGTAATATACATGGTTCAATGCTATTCTCTCAAATCATCCCACCCTCACCTCTCCCACAGGTCCAAAAGTCTGTTCCTTACATCTGTGTCTAAGAGTAATTTTAAAAAATTCACTAAACCTGCTCTGTAAGGATTGAACAAAGAGAGTTACTTAGAGCTCTAATATAGTCAATGAAAACAAAACAGTATAAAGATTAAAATCCTCAGAAAATTGAAATTTCCAGAGAATTCATAAAATTCTCAGCATTGATTTTGAAATATTTCCTATTTTTGCATCTTTGAATCTCAAATATTTAATTTGTTTAATTTACTCAGTAAATACCTATTATATTTCTCCTATATGCTCAACATTGCTCTAAGTGCTGAGGATTTACTCAGGGTAGTTAGGGAAGTCCTCTCTGATAAGGCTGCATTTGAGCAATGAACCACACAGATATTTGGGTGAAGGCTCTCCAGAAAGAGGAAATAGCAAGTTCAAAGGTTCTGAGGCAGAAGCATGTTTGGCATGTTTACAGAAGAGCAAGGAAGACACTGCGGCTGAGTGCAGAGAATCAGGGCAAAATAGTAGAAAAGGTAATAGAGTAGGAGAGGGAGTAACTATGTAGGGCTTAGTAGGCTTACTCTGAGTAAGAGCCTATCAGTCTTAAAGGGTATAGTATTTCTTGTAGAATAGTATTTGTTAATTAGCTGTTATATTCTGTTATATTATTTGTCTAAAACATTCAGGAGGGGTTTTGGTTCAGAGTTGTTTGTTCTCTAGTCATTTCAAGGTGCCTAGGACATTTGTGAACAAATACAATAGTAACTACAAAGTAAACTAAGATATTTGATATTTAGTTCCAGCTGTGCGTCAGGCACTTACCTGAACTGCCTTCCCCAGGCATACTTACCATGATTTTCTTCATAGTTTTTTCATTTTTTTCTCAGTTCATATTGTTGTTTATTCCATATTGTTATTTATTGTTATTAAATATTAAAATATATTTACCTCTTGACATGGAAGGTGACGATTCATAATTTATTCCAGCGCCTGCCTTAGGGTGGCTGGTGGTACTCATAGAGATGGGTGATATAAAAGAAGGCGCATGTTTAAGGGAAAAGAAAACTAGTTTTTCACATGTCAACCTGAAGTATCTGTGGGGTAGACATCCAAGCAGAAATTTTTATTATGCATCTTGAGGAGAAAGATTCAGGATGAAGAAAAGTCTTTCAAAGTTATTAATTTATAGACAGGTGATAGTTGAAGCTGTTGTAGAGAAAGTGAACCTAGAGAGAATATGCAGAGTGAGAGGAGAAGAGGACCAAAGACATAACTCTGGACTGCCAGCTTCTAAGGTTCATTTGGAAGAGGAGGAACTTTAAGGATGCCCAGAAAGAATGTTTAATAGGAAATTGGGAGAGTAGGAAATAGTAGGAAAATCAGGAGAGAAAAATTTCATGGTAACCAAGTGAGGAATTTGCGATGAGAATGTTCTTCAGGTGAAATCAGCAGAGATAAAGACTGAAAGTCTCTAGTAACTAGGAAGTCTTGGATCACTTTTCCAATAAAAGTGGAAAGCTTGGGTTTTTAAAGCTTGGCTTTAAAAAGGAGGAGGAAAACAAGGCAGAAGTTTGAAGAAGACAAAATTTTTTTAAGTTAAGAGAAACTTGAATATGTCTGTAAGTTAAACAGAGAGATGGCAGAGATATAGATGAAAAGAAGGTCAGTTGATGGAGCTAGATTTCTGAGGAGTAAGATTTCGGAGGAGCAAGATAAAATGAAATTCCAAACAGGGAAGGATTAGATAAAAGGTAGATGTCTTATTCTGATTATGGAGGGATGAACTGGTTTAGAGACCTATTGAGATCTGTGTCCTCATCTGTAAAATGAAAGGAATGATATGCTCCTGAATTTCCTTCTGCATGCATGTTCAGTTGCTCACTTGTGTCCAAATCTTTTTTGACCCCATGGACTGTGGCCCACCAGGCTCCTCTGTTCATGGAATTTCCCAGGCAAGAATACTGGAGTGGGTTGCCATTTCCTTCTCCAGGGGATTTTCCCAACCCAGGAATCTAGCCCAGGTCTCCTGCGTTGCAGGTAGACTCCTGCACTGCAGTGAATTCTTTACCAACTGAGCTACGAGGGAATTTCCTTTTAGCTCTTATAGTTTATGAATGTAGTATGTACTAAAACCAAACTCAGATTGACACAGTGTTTAAAAGATTTGCTTTAATGAATAGTAAAACCAAATGGCTTTTACTTGTGGCTCAGCTGGTAAAGAATCCTCCTGCAATGTGGGAGACCTGGGTCAATCCCTGTGTTGGGAAGATACCCTGGAGAAGGGAAAGGCTACCCACTCCAGTATTCTGGCCTGGAGAATTCCATGGACTGTATAGTCCATGGGGTTGCCAAGAGCTGGACACGACTGAGCAACTTTGACATTCACTAAAAAAAGAAATTTTAATTAGCATATCAATTGTATGTATATTAATAGTTCTTTTAAAGTACTTGGGCAGCTTTAAAAGTTTGATCCCTGAAATAGATTAAATATTTTGCTTTGTCACTATAGATACTGTAGTGCCTAATTATAGCCTAGTGCATGACTGAATTAACAGCACTTCTAAATTAGTATACTTAGAAATAATAAGAGTTTTCTGTCCGATCATTTCAGTAATACATTTCTCAGAGCAGAAATAATTTCTTCTTAGCTTTTGGACATAGTATATTTCTGAGAAGGAATTACATTACTAATTAGATTGTGTAGGCATGCTAAGTTGCTTCAGTAGTGTCTGACTCTTTGTGACCCTGTGGACAAGAGCCCACCAGGCTCCTCTATCCATGGGATTCTCTAGGCAAGAATACTGGAGTGGGTTGCCATGCCTTCCTCCAAGTGATCTTCCCAATCCAGAGATTGAACCTGCATCTCTTAGATCTCCTGCGTTGGCAGGAGGGTTCTTTACCACTAGCACCACCTGAGAAGCCCCAGATTGTGTATAGGCTAACAGAATAAATAATGTGTAGTGTTATAGGCTAACAGAATAAATAATGTGTAGTGTGATGTATGACATAGAAGTATCTCTGGTGGAAGAGAAAACATTTTGATATTAAAGAATTGCCACAGGTAATAGAAAATCAATTAGTGATTTTTAAAACTGTCTGGGGAGCCCGAGGCAAGTTACTGGGCTGGATGCCAAGTCATGCTGCTCCCTCTCCATCCACCACTGTCCATTTCTTCAGCCAGAGCAATTCCACTTTGTCCTGCTTTCCCTAATGGGCTCCTATGAAACACTTTTACAGGGGAAGAGGATTCTGTAGCTAAATGAATATTAAAAACTTGGAGCAAGATCTTTTTTTCTTTCGTTTCATCTTCCTGATATTTGAAATTCAAGAATACCTGATACCCGTGATTACTGAACCCTCAGATTTTTCTCAGAATGTATGCATTTAAGTTTTGCTTTCTAAGAGATAATGAAAGAATTTTTACTTGCTTTTGTTTATGGGCTTATTTATTTATTTATTCATTTTGGTAGCTTATATTTTTCTTTTCACCCAAATCTAGCTCATAAAATTTCCTTAAGCAAAAATTAAGATGTCCATATGCGATCTGTGTCTGGACTCCCAAATTGCACCATATATGTTGTAGAGCCTGGATTTTTAGGTATTTTTAGATAATGATTTTCAGAAAGCCAAATAACTTAAAGTATGCCACTGAAATGACTGCATTAAAGATTAGAGTGCTTCATTTTGAGACTTAACTAATTTAAAATTCAACCTTACTTTGACATGTTTTCTTGAATTGTTCTGCTACTGCTGCTAAGTCACTTCAGTAGTGTCCGACTCTGTGCAACCCCATAGATGGCAGCCCACCAGGCTCCCCGTCCCTGGGATTCTCCAGGCAGGAACACTGGAGTGGGTTGCCATTTCCTTCTCCAATGCATGAAAGTGAAAAGTGAAAGGGAAGTCGCTCAGTCGTGTCCGACTCTTATCGACCCCCTGGACTGCAGCCTACCAGGCTCCTCCGTCCATGGGATTTTCCAAGCAAGAGTACTGGAGTCGCATTGTTCTAGTTAAATGCTATTTGCAAGAGTAAAGCATCTTGAAATAGACTGTGAAAAAGTATGAAACTCCATGTAATACAAGGTTGGACTAGGAAAAGAGACTTCATACAAAGAAAGAAGAAACCTATGTCCTTAAGCCACATGAAGCAATGAATCTGACTGAAAGCAGCTGAAAACTTGCCTGACATATCAGAAATGAGCAAAATTGTGGGTTTGGGGTGGGTGGTATCTGTATACAGATGTAAGTGAGAATGCTGCTTTTATACCTGAGATGAACTAAGTTAAACTAGAATCTTTGGAACCCCAAATTATTATAGTTTTATAGAGGGAACTAAAGGATCTACTTTGGAAACCATCTCCATCTACTAGTGACTTTTGCTGTTTAAATGGCTTTTTAAAGTTTGTATTTTTAAAATTCATTATAGAAAAATGGCTTCTTCTGATATTTTTCTTTATTGATTTGTGTACAGGTTTCACAGTCCAACCTGGAGACCGATGGAGTCTAGAGGTGGGACAGGTCTATGTTATTACAGTAGAAGTATTTGATAAAAGCAGCACAAAAGTCTATATTTCAGATGTGAGTCTATCTTTTGAATTTTTCTAGCCCCCTTAAGGGTAACTCCTTCAGTGGGCAGTCTTTTTGCTAGGAAAACTTTTTCTTTGCTTCCAGATTTTGCCTTCAGAAAATGCAAGTTACTACTTTATCATTATTAAGTAGTTCTATCCTTGAGGAATACTAAACCAGAAGTAAAAGATACAACTTGGTTAGAATTATAGGAAAGAGATGAAGTTGGCACCAAGGGTAGCACTTTGGAGGGGATCCTCATTCTAAAACTTCATTTCAGAGAAGTTACCAGAGTTTTATAGTATGATCATTAGATGTAAAATGTTGTAGTCATTCTCCAGCATCCATTCCCCACCCTACCCCCAACTGTCAGTTTCTGGAATGGCACAAATTACACTAAAATTGACATAAGCTTTGAAGCTTACTATTTCTAATTGCTTGTCATTAGTGGATCTTTCAGACACTAGTACCATTTTAAAATGACATCTTTCCAACAGAATTTGATGAAGGCGAGCAAAGATTTTTATTTTTACTTCTTTAAGCCCCAGAATGCATAGTCACACTTTTTTTTTTTTTAATGCTTTGAGTTTATTTATTTATTTATTTATTTTTTTGCTTTGAGTTTAAAATGGCATTAGGGAATAAAAAAAAATCTCTTCAGATTTGTGCTACTTTGGGGCTGATTTTCAGAATCTCAGGATTATGTACCAGTTCCTGAGGGAGTACTTTGAAGAGCAGCTAACTACTGTGAATGGATCTTACCATGTTGTAAAAGCTCTGAAAGATGGTGTGGTTTTGATAAATGCATCTCTGGCTTCCATCGTTTACCAGGTAGGAATTAAAAGGATTTTTTGAATCCTGAGAATACTGACAAGATTTGCTTGATTTGATTTGCTAGCACATATATAGCATATCTCACTATTATCTTTCACAAAATAAACTAATAAACAGTACACTTAGTAGTTTATACCTCTGCAGATTTTCCATTCCGGTCTCTGTTATTGCATATATCTGCGTTTATGGTCATTTTGTATATGTGTCATTTGAGGTTCCTTTAAAAATTATTCCATATGCATGTTTCCTTGTGTCATCAGATCCACATAAGAGTATTTTGTATTCTAAAAATACATAGATTAATATGCCAATTGTTTAACCATGCCACCAACTTTGCACTTTTAGCAGGTTTTTACTTTGTAAATGGCATAACTGAGTATCTTCAGACAATTTCTATTCCTTTTGGTTAATTTTTGTATGGTATAATACCAGAAATGGAGTTACTGGGTGAAAGGATAAGGAATTTATCTGTTTCTAACGCCTCTAAAAACGTGCAAATATCCGACTTTTAACAGTCCGTCAGATTTGTTTCCCTCTGTAAACCTACTTTTTCTCCAGTGATCCTTTCCCCAGCTATTTGAGGCAAAATCCCAAGAGTCCCTCTTGACTCTACCTTCTCCCTCACCTCCTCTGTTCAGTACATCATTGAATGCTAAGTCAATTCTTCTAAAAATCTCTCAAATCCATTTCTTACTAGGTGAAGGAGACACTGCTGTCTTTCACCTAGACTTTCACAGTAGCTTCTAAACTGATACTCTACCTTCAATATTGTCTGTGGCTAGAATGATATTACAAAAACTATAAAAATTATGTATTTACTGTTTAAATTCCTTTGGTGGCTTCCCATTGATTTTAAGGTTAAGTTTAAACTTTGCGGTTCATAGGAGTCTCATCTCAGTGGGTTCTCTTGTTGCAGAGCACCAGATCTAGGTGCACGGGCTTCAGTAGTTGAAGCACGTGGGCTCAGTAGTTGTGGCGCGAAGGCTTAGTTGCTCCACAGCAACTAAGTGGAATCTTCCCGATCCAGAGACCAAACCTGTGTCACCTGCATTGACAGGTGGACTCGTAACCACTGGACCACCAGTTGTTGTTCAGTTGCTAAGTCATGTCCAACTCTGTCACCCCATGGACTGCAGCATGCCAGGCTTCCCTGGCCTTCACTATCTCCTGGAATTTGCTCAGATTCATATCCATTTAGTTGATGATACTATCTAACCATCTCATCCTCTACCGCTCTCTTCTCCTTTTACTTTCAGTCTTTCTCAGCATCAAAGTCTCTTCCAGTGAGTCAGCTCTTCACATCAAGATGGCCAAAGTACTGGAACTTCAGCTTCAGCATCAGTCCTTCCAATGAATATACAGGGTTGATTTCCTTTAGGATTGACTGGTTTGATCTCCTTGAAGTCCAAGGGACTCTCAAGAGTTTTCTCTAGCACCACAATTAGAAAACATTAGTTCTTCAGCACTCAGCATTCTTTATGATCCAACTATCATATCTGTACATGGCTACTGGAAAAACTATAACTTTGACTATAGGAACCTTTGTCAGTAAAGTGATGTCTCTGCTTTTTAATACACTGTTTAGGTTTGTAAAGCTTTCCTTTAAAGGAGCAAGTGTCTTAATTTTGTGGCTACAGTCACCCTCTGCAGTGATTTTGGAGCCCAAGAAAAGGAACTCTGTTACTGCTTCCACTTTTCCCCTTCTATTTGCCCTGAAGTGATGGGACCGGATGCCATGATCTTTTTTTTGGATGTTGAGTTTTAAGTCAGCTTTTTCACTCTCCTCTTTCACCCTCATCAAGAAACTTTTTTGTTCCTCTTCATTTTCTGTCATTAGAGTGGTATCATCTGCGTATCTGAGGTTATTGATACTTCTCCCAGCAATCTTGATTCCAGCTTATGATTAATCCAGCCCAGCATTTCATGTGATGTAATCTACATATAAGTTAAATAAACAAGATGACAATATACAGCCTTGTATTCCTTTCCCGATTTTGAACCAGTCTGTTGTTCATGTCCAGTTATAACTGTTGCTTCTTGACCTGTATACAGGTTTCTCAGGAGACAGGTGAGGTGGTCTGGTATTCCCATCTCTTGAAGAATTTTCCACATAGTCAAAGGCTTTCACATAGTCAATGAAGCAGATGTTTTTCTGGAATTGTCCTGCTTTCTCTGTGATTCAGCAAATGTTGGCAATTAGATCTTTGATCCTCTGTCTTTTCTAAACCCAACTTGTACATCTGGAAGTTCTCGGTTCGTGTACTGCTAAAGCCTAGCTTGAAGGATTTTGAGGATAACCTACTAGTATGCGAAATGAGTGCAGTTGTTCGATAGTTTGAACATTCTTTGGCACTGCCTTTCTTTGGGGTTGGAAGGAAAACTGACCTTTTCCAGTCCTGTGGCCACTGCTGAGTTTTCCAAATTTGCTGGCATATTGAGTGCAGCGCTTTCACAGCGTCATCTTTTATTATTTGAAATAGCTCAGCTGGAATTCCATCCCCTCCACTGTCTTTGTTTGTAGTAATGCTTCCTAAGGCCCACTTCACACTTCAGGATGTCTGGCTCTAAGTAAGAGATCACACCATTTTGGTTATCCCAGTCATTAAGACCTATTTTGTATAGTTCTTCCGTGTATTCTTGCCACCTCTTCTTAATCTGTTCTGCCTCTGTTAGGTTCCTACAATTTCTGCCCTTTATTGTGCCCATCCTTGCATGAAATAGTCTCTTGATACCTCCAATTTTATTGAAGAGACCTCTAGTCTTTCCCATTCTATTGTTTTCTTTTAATTGTTTGCATTTTTCATTTAAGGAGGCCTTCTTATCTCCTTGCTGTTCTCTGGAACACTCCATTCAGTTGGGTGTATCTTCCCCTTTCTCCTTTGCTTTTTGCTTCTCTTCTTTCCTCAGCTATTTGTAAAGCCTCCTCAGACATTGTCATCTTGCTTTTTTTTTTTTCCTTTGGAATGGTTTTGGTCACTGCCTCCTGTACAAATGTTATGAACATCTGTCCATAGTTCTTCAGGTCAAACTTGCCAGGTATCTCTTGACTTTCTACTTTTGCATTCCAGCCCCCTATGATTGAGAGGGCATCTTTTTTTTGGAGTTAGTTCTAGAAAGTCTTGTAGATCTTTAGAGAACCAGTCAACTTCAACTTCTTTGGCATCAGTGGTTGGGGTGTAGACTTGGGATTACTGTGATGATGAATGGTTTGTCTTGGAAATGAACTAAGATCATTCTATCATTTTTATGTTTGCGCCCAAGTACTGCATTTTGGACTCTTTCATTGACTATGAGGGCTGCTCCATTTCTTCTAAGGGATTCTTGCCCACAGTAGTAGGTATAATGGTCGTCTGGTTTAAATTCACTCATTTCCATCCATTTTAGTTGACTGATTCTTAAGATGTTGATGTTCACTCTTGCCATCTCCTACTTGACTATGTCCAATTTACCTTGAATCATGGACTTAACATTCCAGGTTCCTATGCAATATTGTTCTTCAGAGCATCAGATTTACTTTCACCACCAGATACATCCACAACTGAGCATCATTTCTGCTTTGGTCCAGTTACTTCCTTCTTTCCAGAGCTGTTAGAAATTGCCCTGTTATTACCCAGTAGCACATTGGACACCTTCCGACCTGGGGGCTCATTGTCTGGTGTCATATCTTTTGCCTTTTCATACTGTTCATGGGGTTCTCATGGCAAGAATACTGGAGTGGTTTGCTATTCCCTCCTCCAATGGACCACGTTTTGTCAGAAATCTCCACCAGGACCCGCTCGTCTTGGGTGGCCCTACATGACATGGCTCATGACTTCACTGAGTTATGCAAGCCCCTTTGCCATGACAAGGCTGTGATCCATGAAGGGGTGGACCACCAGGGAAGTTCCTTAACTTCTTAACCTCTTAACCCAGGTCTTCCACATTGCAGGCAGACTCTTTACCAACTGAGCCATCAGGGAAGCCCTCTTAACATAGTTTTATAGAAGCCTCTATGACAGAGATCACAATCTGGTGGCCTGCAGACTATCTTGATTTGTAATCTTGTTTTTTATTTAGATGTCTAAGTTTCCTTTTGATCAGGAAATTTAAAATAAAATCTGGAAGTTTAAATAAAACTACTTCCCTGGTGGTTCAGTGGTTAAGAAACCACCTGCAAGGGACACGGGTTTGATCCTTGGTCTGGGAAGATCCCACATGTTGTGGAGCAACTAAGCCTGTGCTCCACACCTACTGAGCCCCTGAGCTGTAAGTACTGAAGCCTGAGTTCTCTAGAGCCCATGCTCCACAACAAGAGAAGCCATTGCAATGAGAAACCCATGCACTGCAATGAAGAGTAGCTCCTGCCAGTTGCAACTACAGAAAGATTGTGCACAGCAGTGAAGACCCAGCACAGCCAAATACAAATAATTTTTTTAAAAGAAAGAAAAAAATGCCCTCAAGATCAATCCAAATTGAGTATATCACTATATAATTTTAAAAATTACTGAATAAAAATAATTGGTGAATAATATCCCATTGTATAGATGTACTGGATTTTAACTATTCACCTATAAGGATGATTTGGGTTGTTCCTATTATTTGGCAATTATAAATAAAGCTGCTCTAAAGATTCTTGTGGGCTTCCCAGGTGGCTCAGTGGTAAAAAATCTTCCTGCAGTGCAAAAGATGAGGGTTCAATCCCTGGGTTGAGAAGATCCCCTGGAGAAGGAAATGGCATCCCACTACAGTATTCTTGCCTGGAAAATCCCATGGACATAGGAGCCTGGAGGGCTACAATCCATGGGATCGCAGAAGAGTCACACAACTTAGCAACTAAAACAACAACATTGTTGTATAGATTTTGCTGTGAATATGTTTTTATGTCTCTGGGATAAAATGCTTAAGAGTGGAGACTTCCCTGTGGTACAGTGGAGAAGAATCTGCCTGCCAGTGCAGGGAACACAGGTTCAATCCCTGGTCTAGGAAGATTCCATATGCTGCGGAGCAGCTAAGCCTGTGTGCCACAACTACTGAGCCCATATGCTCTGGAGCTCACAACCTGCAAATCCTGAAGCCCACAAGCCTAAAGCCTGTGCTCCAAAACAGAAGCCACTGCAAGGAGAAGTCTGCACATGACAATTAGAGAGTAGCTCCTGCTCACCCCAACTAGAGAAAGCCTACATGCAGTAATGAAGATCCAGCACAGCCAAAAAAAAATTAATTAATTAATAAAAAATGCTTGAGTGCGATTCTTGTGTCATAGTAGCTACATGTTAAGTTTTATAAGAAACTGACAAACTTTCTAAAATGGCTGTATTATTTTATATCCCCACCAATGATCTGTGAGATACCATTAATAATTTTTAATGTTTCTTCTTTTTATTCATAGTCATTTCAAGTTCTCTATTTCAGTTAAGTTCAATTCAGTGGCTCAGTCATGTCCGACTCTGCAACCCCATGGACTGCAGCACACGAGTCTTCCCTGTCTATCAACAAATCCCTGAGCTTCCTCAAACTCATGTCTGTTGAGTCGGTGATGCCATCTAACCATCTCATTCTCTGTTGTCCCCTTCTCCTCCTGCCTGCAATCATTCCCAGCATCAGGATCTTTTCCAATGAGTCAGTTCTTTGCAACAGGTGACCAAAGTATTGGAGTTTGAGCTTCATCAGTCCTTCCAATGAATATTCAGGACTGATTTCCTTTAGGATGAACTGGTTGGATCTCCTTGCTTTCCAAGAGACTCTCAAGAGTCTTCTCCCACACCACAGTTATTAAAAGCATCAATTCTTCAGTGCTCCGCTTTCTTTATAGTCCAACTCTCACATCCATATATGACTACTGGAAAAACCATAGCCTTGACGGACCTTTGTTGGCAAAGTAATGTCTCTGCTTTCTAATATGCTGTCTAGGTTGGTCATAGCTTTTCTTCCAAGGAGCAAGAGTCTTTTAATTTCATGGCCGCAGTCACCATCTGCAGTCATTTTGGAGCTCAAAAAAATAGTCTCTCACTGTTTCCACTGCTTCCCCATCTATTTGCCATGAAGTGATGGGACCAGATGCCATGATCTTAGTTTTCTGAACGTTGAGTTTTAAGCCAAGTTTTTCACACTCCTTTTTCACTTTCATCAAGACGCTCTTTAGTTCTTCTTTGCTTTCTGCCATAAGGGTGGTGCCATCTACGTATCTGAGGTTATTGATATTTCTCCCGGCAGTCTTGATTCCAGTTTGTGCTTCATCCAACCCAGAGTTTCTCATGATGTATTCTGCATGTAGGTTAAATAAGCAGGGTGACAATATACAGCCTTGACGTACGCCTTTCCCTATTTGGAACCAGTCTGTTGTTCCATGTCCAGTTCTAACTGTTGCTTCCTGACCTGCATACAGATTTCTCAAGAGGCAGGTCAGGTGGTCTAGTATTCCCATCTCTTTAAGAATTTTTCAGAGTTTGTTGTGGTCACACAGTCAAAGGCTTTGGCATAGTCAATAAAGCAGAAATAAATATTTTTCTGGAACTCTCTTGCTCTTTCAGTGATTCAATAGATGTTAGAAATTTGATCTCTGGTTCCTCTGCCTTTTCTAAATCCAGCTTGAACATCTGGAAGTTCATGGTTCATGTACTGTTGAAGCCTGGCTTGGAGAATTTTGAGCATTACTTTACTAGCATGTGAGATGAGTGCAATTGTGTGGTAGTTTGAGCATTCTTTGGCTTTGCCTTTCTTTCGGGTTGGAATGAAAACTGACCTTTTCCAGTCCTGTGGCCACTGCTGAGCTTTCCAAATTTGCTGGCATATTGAGTGCAGCACTTTCACAGCATCATCTTTTAGGATTTGAAATAGCTCAACTGGAATTCCATCACCTCCACTAGCTTTGTTCGTAGTGATGCTTCCTAAGTTCCACTTGACTTTGCATTCCAGAATTCTGGCTCTAGGTGAGTGATCACACCATCGTGATTATCTGGATTGTGAAGATCTTTTTCATATAGTTTTTTTGTGTATTCTTGCCACCTCTTCTTAATATCTTCTGCTTCTGTTAAGTCCATACCATTTCTGTCCTTTATTGTGCCCATCTTTGCATGAAATGTTCCCTTGGTATCTCTAATTTTCTTAAAGAGATCTCTAGTCTTTCCCATTCTGATGTTTTCTTCTATTTCTTTGCACTGATCACTGAAGAAGGCTTTCTTATCTCTCCTTGCTATTCTTTAGAACTCTGCATTCAAATGGGTATATCTTTCCTTTCCTCCTTTGCCTTTCACTTCTCTTCTTTTTCACAGCTGTTCGTAAGTCCTCCTCAGACAACCATTTTGCCTTCTTGCATTTCTTTTTCTTGGGGGTAATCTTGATTACTGCCTCCTGTACAGTGTCACAAACCTCCGTCCATAGTTCATCAGGCATTCTATCTATCAGAGCTAATCTCTTGAATCTGTCACTTCCACTGTATAATCATAAGGGATTTGATTCAAGTCATACCTGAATGGTCTAGTGGTTTTCCCTACTTTCTGTAATTTAAGTCTGAATTTGGCAGTAAGGAGTTCATGATCCAAGCCACAGTCAGCTCCTGGTCTTGTTTTTGCTGACTGTATAGCACTTCTCCATCTTTGGCTGCAAAGAATATAATCAGTCTAATTTTGTTATTGACCATCTGGTGATCAAGTTCTCTATTTAGTTATTACATAATTTTTTGGCAGGGGAGGGGGGCTGCACCACATGGCTTATGGGATCTTAGTTCTGTGACTTGGTATCAAACCCATGTCCCCGGCAGTGGAAACATGGAGTCTTAACCGCTGGGCCACCTGGGAAGTCTTAGTACCATATTGTTTTGTTTACTGTAGTTTTGTAGTATAGTCTGACAACAGGGAGTGTGATACCTCTAGCTTTGTTCTTTATTCTCAACATACTTTGGTTATTAGGGGTAGTTTGTGGTTCCGTATAAATTTTAGGATTGTTTATTCTAGTCTTGTGGAAAACATCATGGGTGTTTTGATAGGGATTGCATTAAAATTATCCATTGCTTTTGGTAGTATTGACATTTTAATAATATTAATTGTTCAAATTCATGAACCTGGGATATCTTTCCATTTCTTTGTATCGTCTTCAGTTGTTTTCACCAGTGTTATGGTATTTTCAGAGTATAAGCCTTTCACCTCTTTGGAGTTAAATTTATTTTATTCTTTTTGATGCAGTTGTAAATGGGGTTGTTTTCTTGTTTTCTCTCTCTGATAGTTCATTATTAGTGTATAGAAAAGCAACAAGTTTCTGTATATAAATCTTGTATCCTGCAACTTGACTAAATGCATTTAATAGGTCTAATAGTGTTTTGTTGGGGACTTTGGGGTTTTGTATTGTGCCAGCGCTGTTTGTCAAAGAGACTCATTTCACTTATTGTATGCTCTTGGCATCCTTGTCAAATCCAGTTGACTATGCTGCTGCTATTGCTGCTAAGTCACTTCAGTCGTGTCCGACTCTGTGTGACCCCATAGACGGCAGCCCACCAGGCTCCCCCGTCCCTGGGATTCTCCAGGCAAGAACACTGGAGTGGGTTGCCATTTCCTTCTCCAATGCATGAAAGTGAAAAGTGAAAGTGAAGTCGCTCAGTTGTGTCCAACTCTTAGCGACCCCATGGACTGCAGCCTACCAGACTCCTCCATCCATGGGACTTTCCAGGCAAGAGTACTGGAGTGGGGTGCCGTTGCCTTCTCCGCCAGTTGAGTATAAATGTCACCTTATTTCTGTACTCTCAATTTTATTCCATTGGTCTGTGTGTCTGTCCTTTTGCAGTACCACAGTGCTTTGATCACTGTAGCTTTGAATTGTGTTTTGAAATGGGAAATGTGAAGTCTTCTAACTGTTCTTTTTCAAGATTATTTTGGCCATTCAAGATCTCTTAGAATTCCATATCAATTTGAGGATAGGCTTCTCCATTTTTTCCAAAAAGGCCCTCAGGATTTTGATAGCAATTATGTTGAATTAGTAGATCACTTTGGAGATTGTTGTCATCTTAACAGTGTTAGGTCTTCCAGTTCATGAACATGGGATGTTTTTCCATTTACTCAGGCTGTCTTTAATTTATTCAAGCAATATTTTGTAGTTTTCAATATACAAGTACTGCACCTCCAAGGTTGAGTTTATTCTGAGTAGTTTATTCTTTTTTGATGCTATTGTAATGAATTTTTTTTCTTAATTTATCTTACTAGTTTGTTTATTGCTAATGTATGTAAGTACAGCTGATATTTGTATGTGGATCTGGTATGCTGCAACTTTGCTGAATTATTTTATTGGCTCTAGTAGTTCTTCTGGATTTTACAGGATATTTCATATATAATATATCCAAGAATTGGTGATGGACAGGGAGGCCTGGCATGCTGCAGTCCATGGGGTCGCCAAGGAGTCGGACACTACTGAACGACTGAACTGAACTGAACCTGTGAATAGTGGTAATTTTGCTCCTCCATTTCCCATTTTGGTACCTTTTATTTCATTTTCTTGCCTAATTTCTCTGGCTAGAACTTAGAGTACAGTATTGAATGGAAGTGGCAATAGTGGGCCTCCTTATCTTATTTTTGATATTAGAGCAAAAACTTTCTTTCACCACTGAGTAAGATGTTAGCTGTGGAGTTTCCATATGTGGCCCTTACCATTTTGAACAAGTTCTTTCTCACCCCTAATTGTTGAGTGTTTTTACTGTGAAAAGGCTTTGGATTTTTCTCAAATATTTTTAAGCATTTTTTTCTTTCATTCTACTAATATGTATATTACAGTAATTGATTTTATATATTGTACTGCCTTTGAATTACTAGAAAAATCCCACTTGATCATGGTGTATAATCCTATTAATATGCTGCTGGATTTGGTTTTCCAGTATTTTCTTAAGGAGTTTTGTATTTATATTCCTAAAGGATATTGGTCTGTAGTTTTCCTGTTTTATGATGTCTTTGTCTAACTTTGGTATCAGGGCAAATGCTGGTCTCTTAGAATGAGTTAGGAAGTGTTTCCTCCTTTTTCTTCTTTTCTTCTTCATCATCTTTTATTTTTAAGTTTGAGAAACATTGGTGTTAATTTTGTTTTAAATGTTTGTGGAAATTAACAATTGAAGCCATATAGGCCTGGGCTTTTCTTTCTTTTAAAAAAATTTTATTTCTTTATTTTAATTGGAGGACAGTCACTTCACAACACTGTAGTGGTCCCTGCCACACATCGACACTATTCAGCCACGGGTGTACATGCATGCCCACCCCCATCCTGAACCCCCCTCCCACCTCCCTCCTCACCCCAACCTCTGGGTTGTCCCAGAACACTGGCTTTGAGCATCCTGCTTCATGCATCGAACTTGCACTAGTCATCTATTTTACATATATATGTTTCAATATCTCTCATATCATCCCACCCTTACCTTCTCCCACATAGTCCAATAGTCTGTTCTTTACATCTGTGTCTCTTTTGCTGCCTTGCATATTAGGATCATGGTTACCATCTTTCTAGATTCCATATATATGCATTAATATACTATATTGATGTTTCTCTTTCTGACTTATTTCACTCTGTATAATAGACTACAGTTTCATCCACCTCCTTAGAACTGACTCAAATGTGTTCTTTTTTATAGCTGAGTAATATTCCATGTGTATATGTACCACAACCTCCTTATCCATTCGTCTGCCAATGGACATCTAGGTTGCTTCCATGTCCTGGCTATTGTAAACAGTGCTGCAATGAACATTGGGGTACATGTGTCTCTTTCAGTTCTGGTTTCCTTGGTATGTATGCCCAGCAGTGGGATTGCTGGGTCATATGGCAGTTCTGTTTCTAGTTTTTTAAGGAATCTTCACAGTGTTCTCCATAGTGGCTCTACCAGTTTGCATTCCCACCAACAGTGTAAGAGGGTTGCCTTTTCTCCACACCCTCTCCAACACTTATTGTTTGTAGACTTTTTGTAGGCAGGGCCTGGGCTTTTCTTTGCTAGGAAAATTTTGATTATTGATTTAATCTCTTTGCTTGCTATAGCTTTGTTCAGGTTTTCTATTTCTACTGAGTCAGTTTTTCTAATTGATGTGCTTTGAGGAATCTTTCCATTTGATCTAGGTTATCTAATTTGTTTGGTGGGCAATTGTTCATAGTATTATCTCACAATCCTTTTTATTTCTGTAAAGTTGGTAATAATGTCCCCACTTTAATTTCTGATTCTAATAATTTGAGTATTCTTTCTTTTTTTCTCAGTGATTCCAGCTAAACTCAATTTTGTTGATCTTTTTGAAGAACCAAATTTTGGTTTTGTTGATTTTGTGTATTTATTTTCCACTCTCTACTTTTAAAATCACTGCTCACTTTATTATTTCCTTCCTTCTGCTAGTTTCAGGTTTACTTTGCTCTTCCTTTTCCAGTTTTGTTTTTTTTTAGTTATACAGTCAGATTATGATTTGAAATGTTTTCTTCTTTTTTGGCTATGCCACACCCAGCTTACAAGATCTTATTTCCTTAACCAGGGATTGAACCCAGGCCATGGGAGTGAAAACACTGAGTCCTAACCATTGGACAGACAGGAATTCCCTCTTCTTTTTTTTTAAATTTAATTCATTTTGTATATTTATTTATGTATTGGCTACGCTGGGTCTCTGTTGCTGTGCGTGGACTTCCTCTAGTTGCAGCAAGTGAGCTTTCTAGTTGTGGTACCAGGGCCTCTCATTGTGGTGGCTTCCCTTGTTGCAGAACATGGGCTCTAGGGTGCATGAACTTCAGTCGTGTGGCTCATGGGCTCAGCAGTTGTGGCACACAGGTTTAGTTGCCCCATGGTATGTGGAATCTTCTCAGACCAGGGATTGAACTTGTGTCCCCTGCATTGGCAGGCAGACTCCCAACCACTGGACCACCAGGGAAGTCCCCTGAAAAACTCAAGGAGACTGCATTTGAAATAGTTTCAATTCTACTCTCTGTGGAGGACATTTGTTTTGTCACTCTGGCTGGCCCCCTCTGCCATAGGGGAAAGGAACTTGCCCTATTTAACATGGTTCTGCCATGTTCTACTGCCAATCACAGCACTTTTTTCCTCTCTCTTGTATTTTAATACAGGTGTTTACAACTGTGTATTTTCCTTTGAGCATCGTTTTCATTGAATCCTATAAGTTTGGGCATGTTGGATTTTTGTTTTCCTTTATCTCAAAGTTTCCTAACGTTTCTTATGATTTCTTCTTTGACCCATTGGTTGTTTTATTTAATCTCCACATACTTGTGAATTGTCCAGTTTTCCCTGTGTGAAGTTTTAGTTTTAGTCCATTTTGGGTGGAGAAGATACTTTATATGATTTAAGTATTTTTAAATTTATTGAGATTTCTTTTGTACTTTAACATATGACCTGTTGTGGAGAATATTCCATGTGCACTTGAGAAGATGGAGCATTTTGTTGTTTTGGGGTGGAATATTCTTTATATGTCTGCTTGATCCGGTTGGTTCATAGTGTTGGTCAAGTCCTCTATTTCCATACTGATCTTTTGTTCTGGTTGTTCTATCCATTATTGAATCTGAGTTATTAAAATCTGTTAACTGTTGTTATAAAACTATTTCTTTCTTCATTTCTTCCTTCATTCCATCTGTCCATTTTTGCTTCATATTTTGTGGTCCTCTGTTGTTAGGTATGTATATGTTTGTAACTGTTATATCTTGATGAATTAACCTTTTTGTTAATATATAATGACCTTTGTCTCTTATAACAATTTTTTAAAATCTATTTTGTTTGATGTTAATGTAGACTGCTGCTCCCCCAACCCTCTTTTGGTAAGTATTTTTTAAAATAATTTGGTAATTAAAATGGAATGCATTTTTCCGTTCTTTCACTTTCTACCTATTGTGTCTTTGAATCTAACATTAGTCTCTTACAGACAGCATATACTTGGATCATGTTTTTCTTTATCCATTGTCAATCTCTGCCTTTTAATTGAAGAAATTTTTTATGTTTAAAACAGTTACTGATAAGGAAAAGCTCCTGCTTTTGTTTTCTTTTTTTTTCCTACAGATGGGCATTGTTTTATTTTTTTGTTTTCTATATGATTTTTTTGATAATTTCTTCCATTACTGACTTCTTTTGTGTTTAATTGATTTTTGTAGGTTCATTAAATGTGAGACATTTTCATCGTTAATTCTTCATATATCCTTTCTGTACCTTTCTTTCCCTATTTCTGGGACTTATTTTATATATATTGATTTACTTAATGATGTTCCACTGGTCTCTAAGGCTTGGTCATTTTTTTTTCATTCTTTTTTTCTTTTTGCTTCTCTGAATAACTTCAATGGCCCTCTCTTTAAATTTCCAGATTCTTTCTTCTGCCAGCTCAAATCTGCTATACAGGTCTTCTACTGAAGTTTTCATTTCAGTTATTGTACTTTTAATTTCAGAATATCTGTTTGGTTCCTTTTTTATAATTTCTGTCTCTTCACTGATATTCTCTATTTGGTGAAACATACTTCTTCTGGAGTGATGTCTATTGTTTCTATTAGCTCTTTGATTTATAATCTTTTTCAGTATCTGTGCTTCTTTAGGGACAGTTTGTGTTAATTTCCTTTTTTCCCCTTTATAAATAGGTCATATTTTCTTGTTTCTTTGAATGCCTTATTTTTTGTTGTTGCTGAAAACAACATTTTATTATAGTGGACCCTTGAGCAATGTTAGTTCTAATTGCACAGTTCCACTTGTATGTGGATTTTTAAAAATTAATACATACTACAATACTATATAATCTGTGGCTGGTTGAATCTGCAAATGTAATACCATGGTCTGGAGGGCTAGAGTTATACACGGATTTCACCTGCTCAGAGGATTGGCACTCATAGACCCCACTTTGTTCAAAAGTCGACAATATAATATGATAATTTTGGAAATCAGATTCTTGTCTTTCCTCAGGGCTGTTGTTATTGCTTGCTGTGGGTTGTAGTTGCTTGTATATTTAGTGAGTTTTCTAAATCATTTTTAAAAGATTGTGTTATTTGTAATTTGTGTTATTTGACTGTAAAATCTTGATTCCTTTAGCTTGTAGTTAGTTAGTGGTTTGGCAAATAATTTCTTTAATGCCTTAAGTCACCTTTTTCTTAATTCAGCATACATTTAGTTGCTGTAAACCTTTGAGATTTTCCAAAGTTAATTCTGACTCTCTCTCTTTTTTTTGGCATTTCTATGGAGGGACAGGTTCTTGGAGTTTCTTGCTTTGCCACTGTTGCAGACATCTCCTCCCTGCTGATATTTTTTATTAGGATTTATGAACATGAAACTTTTTCCACTTATTTAGGACTTTTAATTTTTCTTTCAGCAATGTCTTATAGTTTTCATCATACAGGTCTTGAAGATATTTTATTACATTTGTACTTATGTTTTAAGCCATATATATATATTTAAATTTTCTTCTTCTAATTCATCATGCTAGTATATATAAATACAGTGGGTTTTTTTAAATCATTTTTAAATGTATTTATTTTTGGCTGTGCTGGGTCTTTGTTGCTGTGGGGGCTTTTCTGTAGTTGCAGCGAGTGGAGGGCTACTTTTCATTGAATTGTGCAGGCTTCTTATTGTAGTGGCTTCTTTTGTTGTGGAGCACAGGCTCCAGGGCACTGAGCTTCAGTAGTTGTGGCACTTGGGCTCAGTAGCTGCAGTTCCTGGGCTCTAGACCACAGGCTCAATAGTTGTGGCCAACGGGTTAGGTTGTTCCCCGGCATGTGGGATCTTCCTGGATCAGGGATCGAACTGGAGTCTCCTGCATTGGTGGGCAGATTCTTTACTGTTGAGGCACCAGGAAAGCCCATGAATACAGTGGTTTTTGTATGTTACCTTGAATCTTGAAAGCTTGCTGAGTTAACTTATTCTATTACTTCTTGTAGATTCCTTAGGAAGTGCTACATATATAATTAGGTTATATGTGAATAAAGAGTTAACTCTTTTCATTATAATAAATGTGCCTTTTCTTTCTCTTGCCTCATAGCACTGACTAGGACCTCTACTCAATAATATTGAATAGAAGTGTAAAGTGTAAAGTGTAAAATTTGCCTTATTTCTGACCTTAAAGTGGAAAATATCCACCCTTTCACCATTGAGTATGATGTTGATTATAGATTTTGTGTAGATGCTCGTCCTTAGGTTGAACAAGTTCCTTTTTATTCCTAGATTATTGAGAATTTTCATCATGAATTGGTGCTGCATTTTGTCAGTGCTCTTCTACATCTACTGATAAAATGAATATAGTTTTTCTTTTTTAGTCTTTTAAATATGATGAATTAGTTACATTGATTGATTTTCTAGTATTAAACAAATCTTACATTCTCAGGATAAACCTCACTTGATTATGATTTGTTATCTTCACACATTGCAGGATTTAATTTGCTAAAATTGTGTTAATGACTTTTGTATGTATGTTTTTGAGGGCCTATAACTTTTTTTTTCCTTCTTCGGTTTTAGTTGTAATGTCTTTGTCAGGTTTTGATGTGAGGATAATACTGGCTTTATAAAATGAGCTGGAAAGTATTCTTTTCTATTTCCTGGAAGAGTTCTGTAGAACTAGTGTTACTTCTTCCTCAAATATTTGGTAGAATTCACAATGAAACTATTTGAGCTTGGAACTTTTTAAAATGGTAAGTCTTTTATTATTATAGTGCTAAAATATACATAACACAAATTTTACCATTTTAACCATTTTTAGGCATACAGTTCAGTGACATTAAGTGTATTGATGGTGTGTACCAATACCACCATCTATCTTTAGAACTTTATAATCTTTCCAGACTGGTTCTCTCTTTCCCTTAAAAAATATCCACCCCTGTTCCTCCTATCTTCTGTCTCCTGGTAACTACATTCTATTTCCTGTCTCTGTTAATTTGATTAATCTAGTTATGTCATATAAATGGCATCATACAAGGAATTCCCTGGCAGTCCACTGATTATTACTCCATGCCTTCACTGATGAGCATGTGGGTTCAATCTCTGGTCAGGGAACTAAGATCCCACAAGCCTTGTGGTATGGCCAAAAAAAAGTGGAATCATACATTTGTCCTTTTTTTTTTTTTTTTTTTTACTTATTTCACTTAGCATGTCTTTAGGGTTAATCCATATTGCGCCCTGACATAATTTCATTTCTTTTTAAGGCTAAATAATATTCTATTGAATGGATATACTGCATTTTGTTTGTTATTTATCCACTGACAAACAGTTGGGTTGTTTCTGCCTTTTGTCTATTGTAAATAATGTTGCTGTGAACATGACAAAGTATACAAGTACTTTGTCAAATCTTTAGTTTCAGTTCTTTTATGTATATACCCAGAATTTGAATTGCTGGATTATATGGCAATTCTGTGTTTAACTTTTTGAGGAATTGTCATACTGTTTTCCACAGTGACTGTCATTTTACATTCCAGCAGCAATGCACAAGGATTCTGATTTCTCCACATCATAACGAACACTTAACTATTTTCTATTTTTGATAATTGCCATTCTAATGGGTATGAAGTGCTATCTCACTGTGATTTTAATTTCCATTTCTCTAACAATTGGTATATGAGAGGTTTTAAACCTATGAATTCAATTTTTTAAATGTATATGCAGCTATTGAGGTAATTTATTTCTTTTATCTATTTTTGGCTGTTCTGGGTTTTCCTGGCTGCACGTGGGCTTTCTCTAGTTGCAGAGAGTGGGGGGATACTCCTCCTTGTGGTATGCAGGTTTCTCACTGCGGTGGCTTGTCTTATTACAGAGCACAGGCTCTAACTGCACAGGCTTCTGTAGGTGTGACTTGAGGGTGTAGAGTGCTGGCTCAGTAGTTATGACACATAGGCTTAGTTGCCACATAGCATGCAGGATCTTAGAGCAGGGATTGAATTCATGTCCCCTGCATTGGCAGGTGTATTCTCAACCACTGTACCATCAGGGAAGCCCCTATTTATTTCTTCTTGAGTGAAACTTGGTAATTTGTATGTAGAGAAATTTCTGTTTAGTCTAAATTGTTGAATTTATCACATAAAGTTGTTGATAACATTGCCTTATTAATTTGTATCTGTAGTATCTGTAGTGATGTTGTCTCTTTCATTCCAGATATTGGTGTGTATGTGTATGTGTGCACTAAGTTGCTTCAGTTGTGTCTAACTCTTCATGACTCTGTGAACTGTAGCCCTCCAGGTTTCTCTGTCCATGGGATTCTCCAGGCAAGAATATTGGAGTGGGTTGCCATTTCCTTCTCCATGGGATCTTCCCAAGCCAGGGATCGAACCAGTGTCTCATATCTCCTGCATTGACAGGTTCTTTACCACTCGTGCCACCTGGGAAGTCCCCCAGATACCGATCATTTGTGTTTCTATTGTTTCAATTCTTTACCTATTTTTTCTTTTATTGATTCATGCTTTTTTCTTTGTTATTCTATTTCTTCTCCTTACTTTGGATCAAATTTGCTTTTCTTTTTTAAGTTCCTTATTATTGAAGAATCTTATGGTGGATCACTGGTTTACATCTCTTTTCTAATATAAGCACATCTACTACACTCTATTGATCATTGAAACCATTCTTAATATAACAAAGAAGGAACTACACAAGGGTGTGAATACCACAGGGTGGAATCTGTGGAGGCCATCTTGGAGTCTGGGTTCTCCAAGTTGATTCTAACTTGTCTATTATTAGGTTTAATGTCATTACTAGTCCTGTTCCTTGTGATAAAATGTGAGCATTAATAGTCTATGGTGTGCAATAGCAAAACAGCTACTTAGAAGTATTACCTGTAGACACTACAGTTAAATGCGTATAGAAGACAAGCCTTTTGGTAACCAGGTAGTTGCTGCCATAAAACATGTTAGTGAAAGCCTGGGATATAATAGGGTTTATTGATTGTTGTTGCTAAGTATGCTGAACAATGTTGGGAAAGAAAATGGTTAGATCAGGACTTTGAATTCTCAAGTCAAGATCCACCTAAGGAATCTATTAGGTTGATGAAAAGGTAATTTCGGTTTTACACCATGAATTTTAAATCATTATAACTAGGCTTAAATACATCTTTATTAACCAAAATAGGAACCATTTTAATCAATATATTTTTGCCCACAATAAATAAGATTGTTTATTCATAAGTAGCATAAAGTAGCATAAAAAAGCAAGTAGCATAAAAATCCATGCTTTGGGATTTGATGAACTCTTGGAAAGCATGTTCTGCCTCCTGCTGGTTGTGGGAATGTTTTCCATGCAAAAAGTTATCGAATGGGGAGCACATGTACACGCATGGCTGATTCATGTCAATGTATGGCAAAACCCACTACAATATTTTAAAGTAATTAGCCTCCAATTAAAATAAATTAATTTTTAAAAAAGTTGTCAAGATGCTTGAAGAAGTAGTAGTCAATTGGCGAAAGTCTGGTGAGTATGGTGGATGAGGCAAAACTTCGTAGTCTAGTTCATTTGACTTTTGAAGCGTTGGTTATGTGACATGCAGTCAGGAGTTGTTAGGGAGAAGTATTGGGCTCATTCTGTTGACCAGTGTTGGCTGCAAGCATTGCAATTTTTGGTGCATCTCATCAATCAGCTGAGCATACTTCTCAGATGTAATGGTTTTGCTGGGATTTAGAAGGCTGTAGTGGATCAGATGGGCAGCAGACCACCAAACAATGACCATGACCTTTTTTTGGTGCAAGTTTGGCTTTGGAGCTTCTTCTCAGTCCAACCACTGAGCTGGTCTTTACCAGTTTTATAAAATCCACTTTTTATCACACGTCACAGTCTGATCAAGAAATAGTTCATTGTTGTTGTGTAGAACAAGAGAATACAAATGTAAAATAGATAGCCAATGGGAATTTGCTATGTGACTCAGGGAACTCAAACCGGGACTCTGTAACAACCTTAGAGGGGTGGGATGGGGAGGGAGGTTCAAGAAGAAGGAGACATAGGTATACCTATGGCTGATTCATGTTGATATGTGGCAGAAACCAACACAATATTATACAGCAATTACCCTACAATTAAAAATAAATAAATAAATTTATTTAAATACAAATACATTTAACTGTAAATAGAAAAAAAAGAGAAGACAACACTTCAGAATGATGATTTTTTTTATTTTTAGTCAGCTCATGAGGCACCCACTTATTGAAATTTTTTACCTTCCCAATTTGCTTCAAATACAGAATGATTATAGAATAGTCAATGTTGAGTTCTTGGGCAACTTCTGTAGTTGTGAGACGATCAGCCTCGATAATGACTCTCAATTTGTTGTTGTCAACTTCAGATAGCTAGCCACTGTGCTCCTGATAGTCAAGGGTCTCATCTCCTTTGCAAAACTCCTTGAAACACCACTGTACCATACATTCGTTAGCAGTTCCTAGGCCAAATGTGTTGTTGATGTTGCAAGTTGTCTCTGCTGCTATGATCCATTTTGAATGGGAATAAAAAAATTGCTCGAGTTTGCTAACATCATTTCTGTAGTCTAAAATAAATCTAAAATAAATAGTAAGTAATAAGTCATTAGCAAAAAAATAAAATAAAGCAAGAAATGCATGTTAAAATGATATATAATATAACCACATTTATTTAAGAATGTATTCCATTGCTTGTGTGCTAAGCTGCTTCAGTCGTGTCTGACTCTTTGTGACCCTATGGCCCATAGCCCACCAGGCTCCTCTGACCATTGGATTCTCCAGGCAAGAATACTAGAGTGGGTTGTCATGCCCTCCACCAGGGGATCTCCCAGACCCAAGGATCAAATCAGTGTCTCCTGCACTGTAGGCTGATCCCCCTATCCACACAGACTGTACTCTTTTTCCTCCTAGTAAACTCTTGTCTTATTTCACTACTTTCCATCTTTGCAGGAATTCTTTTCAGCAAAGCCAAAGAGTCAGGGCCTTGTCACTGACACTGGTCTAGTGGTTAGGCTATGATGCTCTCACCACTGAGACCTTACTTCAGTCACCCAGGTACAGAAGCCTTGCTTCAAGCCGCTGCAGACCAAGGGCACCTGAGATCATATTTGGTGCTGCAACCTGTATGTTGGGAAATCAAGGGAAGGATTTCCTGGATGTTATTCCTAAGCTGCGTCCCCACCAGTGCCAATCCACTGCTGTCTGTGTCAGACAAAATGGTCAGAGAAGGGACTTCCCCAGTGGTCCAGTGGTTAAGAATTTGACTTTCAGTGTAGGGGACACAAGTTCCATGCCTGATCAGGAAACTAAGATCATATGTGCCCCAGGGCAACTGAGCCCACACACCGCTCGCTACTTCTGAGCCCGCACACCACAACAGAGCTTGCTGCGTGATGCAGTGAAATCCTGCGTGCGCAACTAAGACCTGATGCCACCAAAGACGTATTTTTAAAAATTCTATGACATTTAAAAATTTTATTACCTTTTTTCTTATTTTGTCTAGCTCACTTTGAATTTCACCCTGTACTTAGCTGTGTCCCTCTTTATCCCAGTTTGTTGTCTTATCTCTGCTTTTATCTCTTATTTCCTATTTGTATTTTCTTATGTGCTAAAGCAGACACTGTTGAAAACTTCTCTTTGCTGCAGTCAGTAATTTTGAAGAGCATGTCATTCTTAAAAGGGCATAGTGCCTTTTTAAACACTACGTTCTTTTTCCTATATGTTATAAAATGTCTTCCTTGGACCAATCCTTTTTGTACTAATATTACCTTATTCTTGAATTAGAGTTCTAACCAGACCTAGCATACGCTTCCTACTCCTGAAAATTTCTTGTTTCCCTCAGTGATCACCTAAATACCATCAGAATGATATTCTCAATCTTTCTCTCTTTTCAGCTCAAGACAACACAGTTTATTATTAAACTATTATTATTATTAAATAATTATCTTACACTTGTGAATGTCAAAAGTCCAAAATCAGTCTCAGGAGGCTAAAATGGAATGATGCTCTTTTAAATGAAAAGACTTATTTTCAGTTTATGATCGAGCTAGACACCTTAAGGAAATGAAGAGAAAATCAGAGCCATTGGGGTTCCCTGGTGGTCCAGTGGTTAAGAATCTGCCTGCAAAAAAAAAAAAAAAAAGAATCTGCCTGCAAATGGAGGGGATGAGGGTTTGATC
Source organism: Bos javanicus (assembly GCF_032452875.1). NCBI lineage: Eukaryota > Metazoa > Chordata > Mammalia > Artiodactyla > Bovidae > Bos > Bos javanicus. The sequence continues at coordinate 16,545,219 of NC_083870.1, forward strand.
CCTGGTCTGGAACGATCCCACGTGCCATGGGCCAGCTAAGCCCGTGTGCCACAACTATTTAACCTATGCTCTTAAGCCGACATACCGCGACTGCTGGGCCCCTGTGCTGAAATTACTGAAGCCTGCACCTAGAGCCTGTGCTCCACAACAGGAGAAGCCACGACAGTGAGAAGCCTGTGTACCGCAAGCAGATAGGAGCCCCTGCTCACCCCAAACAGAGAAAGCCCGCATGCAGCAACAAAGATAAATCAATTAAAATGGAGAAAGAAAATCAGAGCCATTACTGCAAATGTGATATAGTTTATAAATACTTCAGAGCCTCTTTGAAAAATAATTTGCCTTCAAAGAGAAAAATGCCAACATAGTTGAGTGTGAGGACTCTATTTTACCTGTATGAATACCCCCCAAACCCTGCTCTTGTTTTTAAGCAGGAGGGAATGTCTTACCTCAGCATCTATGACTGTTATCTTTATTTTCTTCTGAATAGCTTATAATATTCATTTGCCTTTACAATTTATATATTTAAATGATGAATGGCCAAGGATCTTTGAAGCTATGACTTCCCTATGTTAATATAACTCATCTTTCAAGAAATTTTAACTACTTTCCATGACTGTAATACTTATTTTAGGTCTATCAAAATCTCTTTCATTATTATTGAACTATAGTAGCTGTGCTTCTCTAATGAACAAGAACATTTATTTATTTCCTTTATTGATAGAAATTGGTTGAGTAGTCTATTAACATACCATTTTGCTGATGCTTTAGATGTGAATATGGACCATAATAACAGTCCTTATAAAATCTTGTTTTGCTCCTTTTTTTCTGTTCTTATAGAATAAAAATATTCAGCCTATAAAATTTCCAATTAAACATCAGCAAGAAGTGAAGATTTATTTTCCTATCAAGCTTACACCTAACTTTCTGGCATTTCCTCATCACCCCATGGGAATGTTGTATCGTTATAAAGTACAGGTATGATATACTAGAATGAGAATTCACAAATAAGTCAGTTTCTCTGATAGTTTAATTAATTGAAATTTAGTTAATGTTAAATTTTATTTCCCCCTAATCCTAGTGTATAACTCAGTTTTGGGTGACAACCAAATCATGGATACTCTTGAAAGCTATCATCCTAATAAGACTTGGTGTACTTTCTGTCTCTCTTCCATATATCCTTTGCTTGTGAGTTTTATAGTTTTGTCAAGGTCTCTTGTGCTCTTTCTTTTTTACATCTTGTGATACTGCCATTACATAATCTCCCTTTAGTATTTCTGTTGCCCACATCATCTCTGTTTAGTGTTTCCCTCTCCCATTTAGCTACTTTTGTATGGCATCACAGTTTTCTTAATGTTCCAGAAATAAATTATTGTGTAGTTTCATTATTTCCTAAACTTTATTTCACCAGATTTTACATCTTCACTTAAATTCCATTTTCGCCCTTATACTAATTAAATATAAGCTTGTATTTTCTTCATAGGTGGAAGGTGGCAGTGGCAACTTTACCTGGGCCTCTTCTAATGAAACAGTGGCCATGGTAACCACTAAAGGAGTGGTGACAGCGGGTCAGGTGAGGGGAAACAGCACTGTTTTGGCCCGAGATGTCCAAAATCCCTTTCGATATGGGGAAATTAAGGTGAGCAACTTTCCAAACAATCTTTATACCTCCTCTGAGACAGTGTTGTCTAAATTTAATTATGGTAATGCATTAAAATTTTTTCCTTTTCAAGCTGATTGTTTTAAAATGATCCTCAGGAGTTCCTTAGTTTCCAGTGGTTAAGACTTTGTGCTCCCACTGCAGGCGACACAGGTTTGGTCTCTGGTGGAGGAACTAAGATCTTGCAGGCCGCAGTGGTGCAGCCAAAAATAAAGAAAGAAAATAATGCTCAAATTCAGTCTTACAGTACATATTTCTTAAATATTCCTGGACCTGGGTTGAGTCCTGCTTTACTTAATAACCAGTTATTTAATGTCTGTATTTGTTTCTTCATCTTTAAAATGGGGATAATTATAGTATCTGCCTCAAAGGGTTATTGTCAGAATTAAATGAGATGATGTTTACACCTGTGCTGGGAATGTATTCACTACTTAATGTTATCTATTTTGTTACTGTATTTTGTTATTATTATCATGAATTTATCATGTATGTGAACTTTATAGATACTTTATTTCTAGTCTCATTTTTTTGTTGTCTATCTTGTTTCTATAAGATTGAACTACTTTTTACTATGTTATATAACCATTTTCTATTTTCTCCCACTTTTAATAAATATTAATTTATGTTGTCTTTCCCTGCAGACTACTTAGTATGTGTGTTATCATTCAGTGAATATTTAGTGAATACTAATGAGGTACTTAATACCATACTAGGTATCACAGGACATTCAAAGAAATAACATATCATCACTACTTTAAAGAATCTGAAGTCTAGCTAGGAAGATACATTAATGTGAAAAGTTAAATAACATTTTTAGGAAGTGATATTTGAGGTATTTTAAAGAAGCATATGATTTAAAGCTACTTGAATTATAGAACAAAAGTACTATTAGTTAATAAAAGAAAATCCTTGTGGATAGGACAAGTCGAGGCTATCATGAAGAGGTTGGAACTTGAATAAGACTTTGAAGGATGGAGCCAACCTAAGGCCTAAGAGTCAGACTCAACTTGCTGCCTTTCTAGTAAATAAAGTTTTACCGGAACACAGTCATTCATTTATATATTCTCTATAGCCACTTTCAGGCAACAAGTATAGATTTGGGTAGTTTACAAGATTGTGTGATCCCCAAAGCCAAAAATATTTGCTCTCTGGCCCTTTAGAGAGCATTGCTGACCTCTGCTGGCAACAGTAGGAAGCCAAGGACTTCCCTGGTGGTTCAGTGGCTAAGACTCCACGCTCTCAAAGCAAGGGGCCCAGGTTCTATCCCTGTTCAGGGAACTAGATCCTTTATGTTGCAACTAAGGATTCCACATGCTGCAACCAAAGACACACATAAACAGTGACCAAAAAAAGACTCTATTCTTTTTCAGAAGAAAAAACAGAAATATTTTAGAAATATATATTTCTAAAAATAATTTTAGAAAACAGAATTATTCTGTTTTCTAAACTCTTGTAATGCTTGTCATTTTCTACTAATAGTTTAATCTATTTAAATGTTTACTCCCCTTTAAAAAGTCCATTCAGGCTGCTGTAACAAAATACCATAGATTGGGTGGCTTATAAACAACAGAAATTGATTTTTCAATGGTTTTAGAGGCTGGAAAGTCCAGAATCAGGGCACCAATAGATTCAGTGTCTGGTGAGGAAAAGCATTCTGCTTCATAGTTCAGTTCAGTTCAGTCGCTCAGTCGTGTCCGACTCTTTGCAACCCCATGAATCACAGTACCCCAGGCCTCCCTGTCCGTCACCAACTCCCGGAATTTACTCAAACTCATGTCCATCGAGTCAGTGATGCCATCCAGCCATCTCATCCTCTGTCATCCCCTTCTCCTCCTGCCCCCAATCCCTCCAGCATCAGAGTCTTTTCCAATGAGTCAACTCTTCGCATGAGGTGGCCAAAGTACTGGAGTTTCAGCTTCAGCATCAGTCCTTCCAGTGAACACCCAAAACTGATCTCCTTTAGGATGGACTGGTTGGATCTCCTTGCAGTCCAAGGGACTCTCAAGAGTCTTCTCCAACACCACAGTTCAAAAGCATCAATTCTTCGGCGCTCAGCCTTCTTCACAGTCCAACTCTCACATCCATACATGACCACTGGAAAAACCATAGCGTTGACTAGACGGACCTTTGTTGGCAAAGTAATATCTCTGCTTTTCACTATACTATCTGCTTCATAGAAGACTATATTTTTTGCCTTAACCACATATGGCAGAAGGGACTAGGGAGCCCCAGGGGTTCCTTGTTTAAGGGCATTAATTCCATCTGTGGGAACTCCACTCTCAGGACCTAACCACCTCCGAAAGGCCCCATCTCCTAATACCATCACTTTGGGGGTTAGAATTTCTACATATGAATTTGGAGGGAGACCTTCAATCTATAGCAAAAAAGAGAAAAAAAAAGATTTTTTTAAGATATCACGAAAGAGTGTTCTATATCAGAGGTCAGCAAACTTTTTATATAAAAAAGATCAGATAGTAAATGTGTTAGTATTTATAGGCCACATACAGTCTTTATCTCATAGTCGTTTGTCATTGTTGCTTTTTATTTTACAACACTTTAAAAGACCATTCTTAGTTTACAAAAGTCAAGAAAATTGTGCAGTGCTCATATTTTGGCAGACTCCCACTGAGAGGTATTACATGCATTAGAGAAGTTGATTGATTAAGGAATGAAGTGAGTGACAGGTTCAGCACCTGACACACACACACACCTATATATGCATATAAATGGTACATAGTTTCTGTTTTTATATGCAAAACATATGTGTATATATATATGTTATATATATGTGTATTTAAATATTTAAGGAATGCTTTTGTCTAAGATTTTCCTAATGTAACTTTCTTGAAAGATTAATTTTTTTCCCCTCAGATATATGTTCTGAGACTGAACAAGATGGAACTGTTACCATTTCATGCTGATGTAGAGATTGGCCAGATTATAGAAATCCCCATTGCAATGTATCATGTAAATAAGGAAACCAAAGAGGCCATCGCATTCACAGACTGCTCTCATTTATCCTTGGATTTGAACATGGATAAGCAAGGAGTCTTTACTCTTCTCAAAGAAGGTGAGAGTAGGCTTTTTATTTTTTCCTTTCTTTGTCTTTGAATTAAAGGACCAATCAACAATTCAGAAACTATGAATTATAGTCTAAATTCGCATATTGGGGGTTCCATAGTGGTCTAGTGATTGAGACTCTGGGCTTTCACTGCCAAGGGTCTGGTTTTAGTCCCTGGCGGGCTTCTCTGGTGGCTCAGATGATAAAGCATCTGCCTGCAATGCGGGAGACCCGGGTTCAATCCCTGGGTCAGGAAGATCCCCTGGAGAAGGAAATGGCAACCCAGTCCAGTACTCTTGCATGGAAAATTCCATGGACAGAGGAGCCTGGTAGGCTACAGTCCATGGGGTTGCAAAGAGTCAGACACGACTGAACAACTTCACTTTCTTTCTTTTGGGAAACTAAGATCCCACAAGCTGCAAGTTGCAGCCAAAAAATTTAAAAGTTAAATTCACATATTACCTTTCTTTATAATACTTTTATTTATTCTGTCAACTGCCTTAGGTATTATAATGTGATGTTAGAAACAAAGGCACAGAAATAGAATAAAATGTCCAGAGTTCATTGTGGCCAGACAATATCAGTTTTTAGTCATATCAAGGCCTTCTCTTTCCAGCTGCAAACTCTTTTCTTTCTTTCTTTAATTATGTACTATACCTCTTTCTAAGAGGAATTTAGTGCCATTTAATTTATATATATATTAAATTTATTCTAAAAAAGAAAATATCTTTTTAATAAGAAAATAATATGAATAAGCTATTCATAAAGATCAGTATCATTTACTGTTATGGAACTTCATACTTGATCCTGATCACCATCGTTTTTTCAGTAATAATGACAGTAGTAGCATCTAACATTTATTTGGCATTTACTATTTGCCAGACTCTATTATGAATACTTTTCACATATTAACTCATTTAAATCTCACAATACATCATCTCTGACTCTTGTGACCCCATAGACTGTAGCCTGCCAGGCTCCTCTGTCCATGGGATTCTCCAGGCAAGAATACTGGAGTGGGTTGCCATTTCCTTCTCCAGGGGATCTTCTTGACCCAGAAATCGAAGCCAGGTCTCCTGCATTACAGGCAGATTCTTTACCAACTGACTTACAAGGGTACAAGGGAAGCCCTATAGTTCCGTAAGATTGATATCAACTTGGACTTCTCTTTTACCCTTGCTAATTATGCTGTATAATATCTCTCAGCTCACCTCAGTTCTTAGGTTCCTCATTTTTGCTGCTAAGTCACTTCAGTCATGTCCGACTCTGTGCGACCCCATAGACGGCAGCCCACCAGGCTCCCCTTGTCCCTGGGATTCTCCAGGCAAGAACACTGGAGAAAGTTGCCATTTCCTTCTCCAATGCATGAAAGTGAAAAGTGAAAGTGAAGTTCTTCAGTCGTGTCCGACTCTTTGCGACCCCGTGGATTGCAGCCTACCAGGCTCCTCAGCCCATGGGACTTTCCAGGCGAGAGTACTGGAGTGGGGTGCCATTGCCTTCCACATTTTTAGGCCTTCATTATCTCTCACTGAGACTGTAACAATATCCTCCTAATTCTTGCCTTTGATAATCATGGCTACAAGATAGATCTTCATGAAACTCAATTTCAATATTAATTTTCCTGCTCAAAAATTTTGAGAAGCTTTTCATTGCCACTGGACAACAGCCAAAATCCTTTTAGTATTCAAGGCCCTCTACAATATAACCCAGCCTACTTTTTGGAACTTCATTTGGAACTTTATATGAAGCTTTGACCTCATATAAACCTATATGCAGGTCAGGAAGCAACAGTTAGAACTGGACATGGAACAACAGACTGGTTCCAAATAGGAAAAGGAGTTCATCAAGGCTGTATATTGTCACCCTGCTTATTTAACTTATATGCAGAGTACATCATGAGAAACGCTGGGCTGGAAGAAGCTCAAGCTGGAATCAAGATTGCCGAGAGAAATATCAATAACCTCAGATATGCAGATGATACTACCCTTATGGCAGAAAGTGAAGAGGAACTGAAAAGCCTCTTGATGAAAGTGAAAGAGGAGAGTGAAAAGTTGGCTTAAAGCTCAACATTTAGAAAACAAAGATCATGGCATCTGGTCCCATCACTTCATGGGAAATAGATGGGGAAACAGTGGAAACAGTGTCAGACTTTATTTTTCTGGGCTCCAAAATCACTGCAGATGGTGATTGCAGCCATGAAATTAAAAGACGCTTACTCCTTGGAAGAAAAGTTATGACCAACCTAGATAGCATATTCAAAAGCAGAGACATTACTTTGCCAACAAAGGTCTGTCTAGTCAAGGCTATGGTTTTTCCTGTGGTCATGTATGGATGTGAGAGTTGGACTGTGAAGAAGGCTGAGTGCCGAAGAATTGATGCTTTTGAACTGTGGTGTTGGAGAAGACTCTTGAGAGTCCCTTGGACTGCAGGGAGATCCAACCAGTCCATTCTGAAGGAGATCAGCCTTGGGATTTCTTTGGAAGGAATGATGCTAAAGCTGAAACTCCAGTACTTTGGCCACCTCATGCGAAGAGTTGACTCATTGGAAAAGACTGATGCAGGGAGGGATTGGGGGCAGGAGGAGAAGAGGACGACAGAGGATGAGATGGCGGAATGGCATCACCTACTCGATGGACGTGAGTTTAAGTGGACTTCGGGAGTTGGTAATGGACAGGGAGGCCTGTGTGCTGCGATTCACGGGGTCGCAAAGAGTTGGACACAACTGAGCAACTAAACTGAACTGAACTGAAATATAGTTAAAATTTCCCATGTATTTCTTTCATATATGCATTTGTATCTTATTTATATTTCTATCTTTGTTCATTTGTCAGCTTAAGATACCCTCTTCTACATATCTAAGGGAGCTTCCCAGGTTTCTCAGTGGTAAAGAATCCACCTGCCAGTGCAGGAGACACAGGAGACATGAGTTCAATCCCTGGGTTGGGAAGATCCCCTGGAGGAGGAAATAGCAACCCACTCCAGTATTCTTGCCTGGAGAATCCTATGGAAAGAGAAGCCATGGGGTTGCAAAGAGTCAGACATGACTGAGAGACTGAGCATGCACGCAGATATATAAATCTTTCTTGATCTTTCCAGCTAAAAATAATTATTCTGTTTTCTAAACTTTTGTAATGCTTATCATTTTCTACTAATAGTTTATTTAAATGTTCATTCCCCTTTTAAACTATATGTGCCTTGAGGTCAGGATTCTTGTTCATGCTTGTATCCTTACCTTACATAGAATTGTGTCTTACATGATATAAATTTGTTAATAGAAAGAACATACTTTTATATATCAACTTAATATAAATAATTGGTGCATAATAGTGTATGAGATTAAGAATTTTTTGATATATTAAAATTCTTATATTTCTATAGACTTTCAATCTTCCTTGAAGATTGATTGCTTATTACCCTACTAAAGTCATTTTTTGATTTTCAGGTATTCAAAGACCAGGACCAACACACTGTTCTAGTACACATATAGCAGCCAAATCTCTTGGCCATACTTTGGTAACCGTTAGTGTGACTGATTATGAAGAGTACTTGGAAAGCAGTGCCACATTTGCTGCTTATGAACCCCTAAAGGTGAGATAGTTCATTCTAAGGAATTGGCATATCTTTTCATGGACCCTACTATGACTTCAGCAGCTATCTGTGATCTCTATTAAAGATCAGTGATATTTGTGTTCTTCCTTACTCAACACTCTCTTGTTTCTAGATCTACAGCACCCTCATCAAATTTCAGTATCACAAAGGTTATGCTCTTACGTTTCTGCCACAGAAATATTTATAAGTTGTATCAGCAAATTTTAGATATTCCCCTTTCTTTCCTCTCTTTTAACTGAGGTATAAAAAAATTATAGTAAAGTACGGTAATCTTAAGGTATTATTTGAATTTTCACATATGTATATATCTTTGTAACACTACCCTGCATAAGATATAGAATATTAGTATACTCTATTTTTTGAACTTTGATGTTGGAGAAGACTCTTCAGAGTCCTTTGGACTGCAAGGAGATCAAACAAGTCAATCCTAAAGGAAATCAGTCCTGAATATTTAATGAAAGGATTGATGCTGAAGCTGAAACTCCAATACTTTGGCCACCTTATGTGAAGAACTGACTCATTGGAAAAGACCCTGATGCTGGGAAAGATTGAAGGAAGGAGGAGAAGGGGACGACAGAGGATTAGATGGTTGAATGGCATCACTGACTCGATGGACATGAGTTTGAGTAAGCTCCAGGACCTGGTGAACAACAGGGAAGCCTGTTGTGCTGCAGTCCATGGGGTCACAAAAAGTCGGACACAACTTAGCAACTGAAGAACTGATTAGTATACTGTCTTTTGAAGAACTCTGAAAGAAAGCCTTCCATACCAGGGAGAGAAATCAATTATCTTTTTACCCTTTATACTTATGAATTCTCAGCACAACAGTCATTATTTTGGATCCCAAAGACTGGCCATTAAAATTGGGAGATTATGACAGGTGGCAGTTCAAAATAAAAGTAGATAGAGCCTGGCATGCTTTCTACATATTTGAATCCTTCAGGAACTAAAATGGATGTCTACAAGTTCTTGCTGATACATACTGAGAAACCTGACTCAATGCCTCTTGCAAACAGGAGGCATCCATAGCGGAAATGTTAACATTGGTGAAAGAAGCAAGATAAGCTGTTAATTTGAAAAAGGTAACTTGTTCATTAAAACTTGCATTTTTGAGTTGGCCTCTTTGTACATTGTACAGCCTACTTATTTATTTATTTTTGGCTGTACTGGGTCTTTGTTGCTGCATGCAAGCTTTCTCAGGGCTGCTGTTTGTTGTGGTACGCAGGCTTCTCATTGTGGTGGCTTCTCTTGTTGCAGAGCACAGGCTCTAGGCCCTCGGGACTCAGTGGTTGCTGCACATGAGCTCAGTAGTTGTGGCACATGGCCTTAGTCGGCCCACAGCACCTGGGATCTTCCCAGACCAGGGATTGAACCCGTGTCCTCTGCACTGGCAGATGGATTCTTAACCACTGGACCACCAAGGAATTCCCTAGTCTCGATTAAACATACAGTCTGAGCATAGTTCATTCATCCTCGTAGTGGTTGAATTATCCTTCTTGCCTAATTAAGTGAGAGTGCTTGGCTGCAGTTCATTGTCATTTCATAAGGTTTTGTCTTAGTTTTATCATTATCCTTACCCTAATTTTATATTTACTGAATGTCTCACAAATCAGATCTCCTCTAAATGAAAACTCTCCTTAAAAGAAGTAAGATGATTTTCTATTTCTACCTAGTTCTTTGGTCATATATTTTTTTTTAGCTGCTGAAAAATACATGTATGTTTTACTTTTGTTATCATTATGTTTTAGTACATTATATAGTTCTCAGTTTTTTTTTTTTTAATTCCCCTGTCAGCCCAGGGAAGCAGTTCCACGAACACCCGCGACTGGGGGGTCTGTTGCAACGACATAGCGATGGCTGCTTGGTTGCCCGTCGCAACTCAGAGCCGACCTCAGTTTGTTCTTATGTATCTGTCCAATTCAGTTTATCTGATTAGTTTTAGACTATATACATCTAGGAACAAGGAATAACTCTAGTTTTGCTTTCTCAGGGAAACTTTCCATGAAGCCTCTGACTAGTTTAATTTCTTCTCTTTGAGGTTTGTTTTGGCACTCTCTGCTGTGCCTTTTTGTAACACTCATTATAATCTTTACCTACTTCAGATCTGTCTTTTCCAGACTATTAGCTTCACTGTGAGGCAGGGCTTTATATTGGCTTTCTGTTGATATTACTATATCACCAGTAGGCCATCAATGAATACTTATTTAATTGAATTATGTATACATTTTCAAGAGAAATACTGCCGTTAGAGGAATTTTAATGTTAATAGTATTCACTATATATGAATATGTGAATATTCAGTATATATGAATCATATATATATGATTGACTAGTTCAGAGAAGAAATACTAAAACATAGTTTGCTTACATTTTTGAAATGATTGCTTCAACTATATATTTCATTTTGCAACTTAGTCATTGTTATAGACACTGTGTGCCATACAAAACTAACCTACACTTTGAGAATACTCCATTCCCCTAAAACCAGTTTCCTCATCTTTAAGTAGAATACAACTCCTCTGGATACTGGAGTGAATATACCTGTCTTGACTACCTCTTAGGTGAGAGTTCTTTGAGAAACAGATGAACTGTATAGATGTATTATATTCAGATTTTTATGGTAAGAATTCTTTGATACTTCAGTAAAATATCCACTTAAGATTCTTATACAGGGACTTCTCTGGTGGTCCAGTGGGTTGAGAATGCGCCTGCCAATGTAGGGAACATGAGTTCAACCCCTAGTCTGGGAAGATCCCATATGCTGCCAGGCAATTAAGCCTGTGTGCTGCAACCACTGAGCCCACATGCTGCAACTGCTGGAGCCTGTGCATCTAGAGCCCATGCTCCGCAGTGAGAGCCCATTGCAATGAGAAGCGTGCACACTGCAGCCAGAAATAAAAAATAAAATAAAATTCTTATGCAATATGACAGATGGTACCTAGACATTGTGATTATTTTCCGGTGTATACAAATATCAAATCATTATGGTGCACACCTGAAACAAGTATAATGTTATATGCCAACTAGACTTCAAGTTTTTAAAAAAAGAAAAAATGTTTATGCAGTTATTTATTCAAATGCCTCTTATGTGTCCAACATCATACTAAATTCCACTGAGGAAGAGAGATTATTTTAAAAATTTGGGGTATAAAATAATCTTTTCCCTTAAGTTTATGTAACTAGAGAGTTAAGAAGAATTATCAGATGTATATTTATGAAAATTTGACACATTTAAATAGCATAAGGGAATAAATAAGTATACAGATGAATGGTAGTAATAAATACTATAGGAGCTTAGAGGATATAGAAGTAGTTGTGGTCTGGAATCATTAGACAAATTAATGGATAGGGTGACACATGAATTTGGTTGAATGATAGGTGGGATCCAAATTAGAACAGAGATTGAGAACCATTCCAAATAAGAAGCATGACACACATGTCTCCTAATTTGGAAATTAAATCTACTGTCTTTTACATTATAACCAGTTTTTCACTTTAGAAAACTGTTGAATTCTCTAACCAGTTAGGGATTAATTTCTTTAAATGTCATCAGGCTCTAAACCCTGTGGAAGTGGCATTGGTGACATGGCACTCTGTAAAGGAAATGATATTTGAAGGGGGCCCTCAGCCATGGATCCTCGAGCCCTCACGATTCTTTCTGGAGCTGAGCATGGAGAAGACAGAGAAAATTAGAATAACACAAGTCCGACTGCCAGCTAAAAGAAAACAGAATCAGTACATCTATCGGGTCCTGTGCCTGGATTTAGGGGAACAAGTAGGAAAATGATCTTTTCTAACATTTCTTTTAGCAACAGTACACTAAGTCTTTCATCCTTCTAGCCATCCCTTTTCAGCTGCTAATGGATTTAGTGTATGGACTAGATAGGAAAATTCTAATTGTTGACTAAGACATCTGATTTTTAAACCTTACTATCCTTTAAATGTATCCAAAGGTTTTGGTTTGCTCATTTGAAAATTCTAACAGTTCACTAACCAAATAGTTCAAGATCTTTTTGTAGCAGGGAGTTTATTTCAATCATTTTATCACTATAATTCAACTCCTTGTTGTATAGACTAGAGGATATATAGTTTTTCATCTCCAAAGAATGTGAGGAAGGGAAATTTTAAGTGTCATCTATGTTTATCAGTTTTGAAGAACCAGTTGGATCTTTGCTGATATGAGTAATTAATATATTTCCCTTTATCAGTTGAATTAGTTTTGGTTATTTTTAGAGGTAGTGATGGCTTTAACCATAGCTATACCTTGGTAGACCAAGGCCAATAACACAGGTTTTCAGATTGACCAAGATTGAGAATGTAATGTATGACTGTGAAGCATAGCCCAGCTAACCAATCCTCAGGGAATCCATATATGATTTTAACTTAATAAGAACTGTGTTATATTCAAATGAGGTTCATTTTAATATCTCTAGTGAACTATTCTGTATAGTATGACTAGCTACTAGTGATTTCAAGCCTAGTTATCCCCTTTTGAAGCTCTCTAACTTTTTGTTTTTACATCCTATTATTAATTAGTATTTACATCAGAAATGAGTTGAAACACAAATTAGTTTTTACCAACTGGTAACAACGGTTTGGTGAAGGAAAAGACTGAAGTAATTGGTCGGTTAGATTTTTTTTAATGTTCCCTTTGTTTCTATGATATCAGGTGTCTACCTCTTGCCCTTGTGTTTTCTTAAAGATCCTGACATTTCAGATTGGAAATCATCCAGGTGTCCTGAACCCTAGTCCAGCTGTAGAGGTTGTGCAGGTACGCTTCCTATGTGCCCACCCTGCCAGCATGTCTATAACTCCAGTATATAAGGTGCCAGCTGGTGCCCAGCCATGTCCTCTGCCACAGCACAACAAACAACTGGTAAGTATGGTGTTTTCAACCAACTTGCCCTTTGTCTCCCATGCTTTGACATAAATGGTCGGAAATACAGCTTTTGTCTTATTGAATTTAAGGAATTGAATTGAATTTAAGGAAACCCTTTTATTTATGTATTATCCAGTCTCTGATAGTGTCTGAGAAGTGGTTATAGTTGGCTATACTTAGTGACAGTGACTTTGCTTGTTGTACTTAGGTGCATGCATGCGAACTAAGTCACCTCAGTCTTGTCTGACTCTTTGTGATCCTATGGACTGTAGCCCGCCAGGCACTTCTGTCCGTGGGATTTTCCAGGCAAGAATAGTGGGGTGGGTTGCCATGCCCTCCTCCAGGGGATCTTCCCAACCCAAGGATGGAACCCACATCTCTTATGGCTCCTGTATTGGCAGTCAGGTTCTTTACCACTAGCGCCACCTTATGACAACAGATAATTGAGAACTACCAAATTGTTTTGCTAGTATCCTTCCCTACTAAACCTTTTTATTAGCATTATCAGTAACATATTGAATTCACCTCTACTCCAAACTGATATGAAAAATAGTGATAACCAATAACGTAGCTAGAAGTTAGGCAACAGGGATTAAGGAATAAATGAGTTATTTAACCTAGAAACTAGAACATCAGAAAGTGAAAGTGAGTGTTAGTCCCCCAGTAATATCTGACTCTGTGACCCCATGGACTGTAGCCTCCAGGCATCTCTGTCCATGGAATTCTCCAGGCAAGATTACTAGAGTGGGTTGCCATCTCCTTCTCCAAGGGATCTTTCCGACTCAGGGATTGAACCCAAGTCTCCTGCATTGTGGGTGGATTCTCTACTGTCTGAGCCACCAGGGAAGCCCAAACTATACACTACATGAGGTTAACTACGATTTCAAGCGTAGGAGAAAATAAGTCATTTCTGAGATTTTGCAGAACAGAACAATGCATTAATTATCCCCATTTTACAGATGAAGAAACTAAGGATCCTAAAAGTTGAATAATTTTCCCAAGGTCATAAAGCTAGAAAGTAGCATCTTATGTCTAACTCCAAAGCACATTACTAACTTTTTTTGCTACACTGCCTTTTCATTGTAAAAGAACATATGAGATATTGCAGGTTAGGGAGTCATTTTTTTTTTCAGACCCAAATTCAACATTAAATACTATTATTTGAACTTTATAAATTATTCACCTTTTAACAAAGCACTTGGACTTCCCTGGTGGTCCAGTAGCTAAGACTCCAAGATCCCAATGCAGGGGATTCTGATCAGTGTGTAATCTATTTACAATTAGCATAATTACCGATAAGATTGGATTTATAGCTACCATTTTACCATTTATCTTATGTTTTTTTTGTTTTTTCTTTTCTTCCATTTCTTCCTTTTTTGTGTTAAGTAGATATTTTATACTGTACATTTTAATCCTCTTGTCCTTTCTTTGACTATATTATTTTAAGTTATTTTGTTAGTTATTGCCCTAGGGATTACAACTAACATGTTAACTTTTAACAAACTAGTTTGGAATAATATCAACTTAATTTCAATAATGGTTGAAACCTATTATTTCTATAAAGCCCTATTTCCTTTCCCCTTCTTTAAACTATTGTCATATATCTTTATACATGTATGCTCATCAGTCATAATTATTGCTTTATGCATTTGTATTTTAAATAAGATAGAAAAATAATTACAAGCAAAAGCATATTTATACTGTTCTATATATTTACCTATGTAGTTATTGTTACTAAACTCTTATTTCTTCACGGGCTTTCAAGTTACTGTCCAGTGACCTTTCATTTTATCTAGAAGGACTCATTTTAGTATTTCTTGTAGGGCAGGTCTACTACCAACAAATTCCCTCTATTTTTGTTAGATCTTGGGCTTCCCTGGTGGCCCAGTGGTAAAGAAACAGCCTACCAATGCAGGAAACACAGGCTTAATCCCTGATCTGGGAAGATCCCACATGCCGTGGAGCAGCTAAGCCCGTGCTCCACAACTATTGATCCTGTGCTCTAGAGCTTAGTAGCCACAACAACTGAAGGTGGGTCCCATGCTCGGCAACAAGAGAAGCCACTGCAGTGAGAAGCCCCGGCACCACAATAGAGAGTATCCCCACTTGCCACAGCTAGAGAAAAGCCTGCACAGCAACAAAGACCAAGAACAGTATAAATAAATCAGTAAAATTATTTTTTTTAAAAAAAGAATCCGCCTGTAATGCAGGAGACGTGGGTTTGATCAAGGCGTTGGAAAGATCCCCTGGAGAAGAAAATGGCAAGCCACTCCAGTATTCTTCCCTGGAGAACCTGATTCAAAGAGGAGCCTAGCGGGCCCCAGTCCCTGGGGTCACAGAGTTGGACACGACTAAAGCGTGAGCACACATGCAGATCAGATCAGATCAGATCAGTTGTTCAGTCGTGTCTGACTCTTTGTGACCCCCATGAATCGCAGCACGCCAGGCCTCCCTGTCCATCACCAACTCCCAGAGTTCACCCAGACTCATGTCCATCGAGTCAGTGATGCCATCCAGCCATCTCATCCTCTGTCGTCCCCTTCTCCTCTTGCCCCCAATCCCTCCCAACATCAGAGTCTTTTCCAACGAGTCAACTCTTCGCATGAGGTGGCCAAAGTACTGGAGTTTCAGCTTTAGCATCATTCCTTCCAAAGAAATCCCAGGGCTGATCTCCTTTAGAATGGACTGGTTGAATCTCCTCGCAGTCCAAGGGACTCTCAAGAGTCTTCTCCAACACCGCAGTTCAAAAGCATCAATTCTTTGGCGCTCAGCCTTCTTCACAGTCCAACTTTCACATCCATACATGACCACTGGAAAAACCATAGCCTTGACTAGACGGATCTTTGTTGGCAAAGTAATGTCTCTGCTTTTGAATATGCTATCTAGGTTGGTCATAACTTTCCTTCCAAGGAGTAAGCGTCTTTTAATTTCATGGCTGTAGTCACCATCTGCAGTGATTTTGGAGCCCAGAAAAATAAAGTCTGACACTGTTTCCACTGTTTCCCCATCTATTTCCCATGAAGTGGATGCCATGATCTTCGTTTTCTGAATGTTGAGCTTTAAGCCAACTTTTTCACTCTCCACTTTCACTTTCATCAAGAGGCCTTTGAGTTCCTCTTCACTTTCTGCCATAAGAGTGGTGTCATCTGCATATCTGAGGTTATTGATATTTCTCTCGGCAATCTTGATTCCAGCTTGAGCTTCTTCCAGTCCAGCGTTACTCATGATGCACTCTGCATATAAGTTAAATAAACATGGTGACAGTATACAGCCTTGAAGAACTCCTTTTCCTATTTGGAACCAGTCTGTTGCTCCATGTCCAGTTCTAACTGTTGCTTCCTGACCTGCATACAAATTTCCGTTCATCAGCCTAGTTCAAAAAAGATGTCCTTTTCATTATAGGGGACTGGAATGCAAAAGTAGGAAGTCAAGAAATACCTGGAGTAATAGGCAAATTTGGCCTTGGAGTACAGAATGAAGCAGGACAAAGGCTAATAGAGTTTTGCGAAAAGAACCCACTGGTCATAGCAAACACCCTCTTCCAACAACACAAGAGAACACTGGACATCACCAGATGGTCAATATTGAAATCAGATTGATTATATTCTTTGCAGCCAAAGATGGAGAGGCTCTATACAGTCAGCAAAAACAAGACCAGGAGCTGACTGTGGCTCAGATCATGAACTCCTTATTGCCAAATTCAGACTTAAATTGCAGAAAGTAGGGAAAACCATTAGACCATTCAGGTATGACCTAAATCAATTCCCTTACAATTATACAGTGGAAGTGACAAACAGACTGAAGGGATTAGATCTGATAGACAGAATGCCTGAAGAACTACAGACAGAGGTCCATGACATTATGCAGGAGGCAGGGATCAAGACCATCCCCAAGAAAAAGAAATGCAAAAAAGGCAAAATGATTGTCTGAGGAGGCCTTACAAATAGTTGTGAATAGAAGAGAAGTGAAACGCAAAGGAGAAAAGGAAAGATATACCCATTTGAATGTAGAGTTCCAAAGAATAGAAAAGACAGATAAGAAAGCCTTCCTCAGTGATCAGTACAAAGAAATAGAGGAAAACATCAGAATGGGAAAGACTAGAAATCTCTTCAAGAAAATTAGAGATACCAAGGGAACATTTCCTGCAAAGATGGGCACAATAAAGGACAGAAATGGAATAGACCTAATAAAAGCTGAAGATATTAAGAAGAGGTGGCAAGAATACACAGAAGAACTATACAAAAAAGATCTTCACAACCCAGATAATCATGATGGTGTGATCATCAATCTAGGGCAAAATATCCTGGAATGTGAAGTCAAGTGGGCTTTAGGAAGCATCATTACGAACAAAGCTAGTGCAGGTGATGGAATTCCAGTTGAGCTATTTCAAATCCTGAAAGATGATGCTGTGAAAGTGCTGCACTCAATATGCCAGCAAATTTGGAAAACTCAGCAGTGGCCACAGGACTGGAAAAGGTCAGTTTTCATTCCAATCCCCAAGAAAGGCAATGCCAAAGAATGTTCTAGCTACCACACAATTGCACTCATCTCACACACTAGTAAAGTAATGCTCAAAATTCTCCAAGCCAGGCTTCAACAGTACATGAATCATGAACTTCCAGCTGTTCAAGCTGGATTTAGAAAAGGCAGAGGAACCAGAGATAAATTGCCAACATCTGTTGGATCATCGAAAAAGCAAGAGAGTTCCGGAAAAACATCTACTTCTGCTTTATTGACTATGCCAAAGCCTTTGACTGTGTGACCACAACAAACTGTGGAAAATTCTTAAAGAGATGGGAATACCAGACCACCTGACCTGCCTCTTGAGAAATCTGTTTGCAGGTCCTGAAGCAACACTTAGAACTGGACATGGAACAACAGACTGGTTCCAAATAGGGAAGGGAGTCCATCAAGGCTGTATATTGTCATCCTGCTTAATTAACTTATATGAAGAGTACATCGTGAGAAATGCTGGGCTGGATGAAACACAAACTGGAATCAAGATTGCCAGGAAAAATATCAGTAACCTCAGATATGCAGAGGATTTCCCTGGTGGCTCAGACGGTAAAGTGTCTGCCTACAATGTGGGAGATCTGGGTTCGATCCCTGGGTCGGGAAGATCCTCTGGAGAAGGAAATGGCAACCCACTCCAGTACTCTTGCCTGGAAAATCCCATTGACAGAGGAGCCTAGTAGGCTACAGTCCATGAGGTCACAAAGAGTCAGACACGACTGAGCAACTAAAGTTTTCAAACTTTCAGATAGGCAGATGACACCACCCTCATGGCAGAAAGCAAAGAACTAAAGAGCCTCTCTATGAAATTGAAAGAGAAGAGTGAAAATGTTGGCTTAAAACTCAACAGTCAGAAAACTAAGATCATGGCATCTGCTCCCATCACTTCATGGCAGATAGACAGAGAAACAGTGGAAGCAGTGAGAGACTTTATTTTTGGGGGGCTGCAAAATCACTGCAGATGGTGACTGCAGCCATGAAATTAAAAGACGCTTGCTCCTTGGAAAAAAAGTTATGACCAATCTAGACAGTATATTAAAAAGCAGAGACATTACTTTGCCAACAAAGGTCTACCTAGTCAAAACTATGGGTTTTCCAGTAGTCATGCATGGATGTGAGAGTTGGACTACAGTGAAAGCTCAGCGCCAAAGAATTGATGCTTTTGAACTGTGGTGTTGGAGAAGACTCTTGAGAGTCCCTTGGACTGCAAGGAAATCCAACCAGTCCATCCTAAAGGAGGTCAGTCCTGGGTGTTCATTGGAAGGACTGATGCTAAAGCTGAAATTCCAATAATTTGGCCACCTGATGTGAAGAACTGACTCATTGGAAAAGACCCTGATGCTGGGAAAGATTGAAGGCAAGAGGAGAAGGGGATGACAGAGGATGATATCCCTGGATGGCATCACTGACTCAATGGACATGAGTTTGAGTAAACTCCGGGAGTTGGCGATGGACAGGGAAGCCTGTTGTGCTATAATCCATGGGGTCGCAAAGAGTTGGACACGACTGAGCAACTGAACTGAACTGATCTTCAAGTTTTCTGATATTTTCTTCTGCCTGTTCTTATCTGCTGTTGGGTTCATCTAGTAAAATTTTCATTTCAATTATTATAATTTTCAATTTAGAATTCCTCTTTGGTTCTGTTTTATAATTTCTGTCTCTTTACTAATATTTTATATATGATGGTACATCATATTTATGCTTTCCTTTAGTTATTTAAACATGGACTTCTTTCTTTCTTTGAACAAAACAGTTGATTAAAAGCCTTTATCTAGTAAGTCTAATATCTGGGCATCCTCAGGGACAGTTTCTATTGACTGCTCTTTTCTTTTTTCCTATGTATGGATCCTACTTTCTTGTTTCTTTGCATTTGCAATAATTTTTAATTGAAACCTTGACATTTAAAATAACATGATGTAGCAACTCTGAAATCAGATTCTCCCACTAATTAGGTTTTGTAATACTGGTTTTCATTGTTGTTTGCAGTGGCTGTTTGTTTAGTGACTTTCCTGCAGTAGTTCTGTAATGTGTTATTCTTTGTCCTCTTTGTTTTGTGGACATAAATTCCCTCAAATCTATGTCTATGTGGGTATAGATTCCCTTAAATTTTTGTTAGAATTATGTTAAATTCATATATAAAGTCAGAACAACTGAAATTTTTATGATGTTGAGTCACCCTGGTCATCCTGTCCAAGAGCATATGAATATAAAAATCAAATCTAGAGAAAAAAATTTAAACAGGTATAAAAGACATTTGGGGGGCATTTGGGGAAATTGAAATACTGACTGTATAATACATAACATTTAATTAAGTTTAATATTGTTATGTATTATAATACATAATACATAACATAGTTTTTGCTATTCATTCTTAAGAAATGCATGTTGAGGTAGTTAGGGGTGAAGTGCCATGATACCTATGTCATTTGGCCAAAAAAAAAAAAAAAAGACACACACCCACACAAATACACTCACAGGGAGTGTAAAATTAGAGGGAGAGATAGAGAATATAAATGGTGAATTGGGATGAAGTATATATAGGTATCATTATACCATTCTTTTAACGTATCTGTACCTTTGAAAACTGTCAAAAAATATTGGGAGAAAACATGATCCCTAGCTTCAGAAATATCTTGCCACCTCTTAAGCTATTGTTTTTTTCTTTTCTTACTTTTTATTTTCATATAGATTCCTGTATCAAGCCTGAGAGATACAGTCCTAGAACTGGCAGTGTTTGATCAACACAGGAGAAAGTTTGATAATTTCAGTTCACTAATGCTAGAATGGAAATCCTTAAATGAAACACTAGCTCATTTTGAAAATTATAATTCAGTGGAGATGGTAGCAAAGGATGATGGCAGTGGGCAGACCCGGCTACATGGTATTGTAAACATTTATGAATCTTTTTATATACCTACTAAATGGTTATGCACTAAGTATTTCCCTGTGTGTGAGAGTTTATTTATCCTATCTTACCATTCATCTTCAATCTTTGTATTTTTTAGAAAACATAAAGGTAAATGCCCTTGTTTGCAAAGTTAGGGTCTAGAGTCCAACATTCCTCACAAGAACACAAAACTAAATTAATTTTTAAATGGACTGGTTGCCTATTATTTGCCTAAAACTTTGGAAATATTATTCAGTTGTTAGCCAGTGTTTATTGAGTGACTTCTACATGTAAGGCCCTCTGCTTGGAGGTTTAATGGTAAATGAGACACTCACAGCCTCTGCCCTCATAGACTTACAGTCCAGTTGGGAAAACCAGACTTTAAACATTACAATTGTGTTAGATGTTCTGAAGTGAAAATGTGGGGTGCATTTATAACAGAAGAACCTAACCTAGTTTAGATCAAAGAAGGCTGCCCTGAGAAAGTAACATTTACACTGGCAAGGCAGAAAGAAGAAATAGAAGATGAGACTTACGTAGAGAGAGAGCAAGAGGCCCAAGATGAAATTCTAAGAGGGAAAAAAGCCCTCATGGGCAGTCAGTCATCAAGCCTCTGCTGGTATCACACTTGCTGAGGTTCTGTTCTCCAAAACAAGTCACCTGGCCAAAACCAGAGTCTTGGTGGGCCAGGACTACTCAAGAGCATGGATACCACTGTAAGCCATTAATATAACAATCTGAGTGCATGCTCAGTTGCTTCAGTCAGCTCCGACTCTGCTACCCCATGGACTGTAGCCCGCTAGACGCCTCTGTCCATGGGATTCTCCTGGCAAGAATACTAGAGTGGGTTGCCATGCCTTCCTCTAGGGAATCTTCCCAACCCAGGAATCAAACCCACTTCTCCTGCATTGGAGGCAGATTCTTTACCACTGAGCCACCAGGGAAGCCCAATATAACAATCTACCACAGATTAATCCCAAAAGTGAAGAAGAAAATGGTTCAAAGGGTAATTTTAGGTTTCTGGTGTGAACATTTGGTAACCATTTTTTTTTTTAAGATTTATTTATTTTATTTTTTGGCTATGGTGAGTCTTCGTTGCTGCACACAGGCTTTCTCTAGTTGCGGCCAGCAGGGGCTCTTCTTCATTGAAGTGTGCGGGCTTCTCACTGCGGTGGCTTTTTTGTTGCAAAGCACAGGCTCTAGGCACACGGGCTTCAGTAGTTGCAGTGCATGGACTCAGGAGTTGCAGCTCATGGGCTCTAGAATGCTGGCTCAGTAGTTGTGGCACACCGGCTTAGTTGCTCCACAGCATATGGGATCTTCCTGGACCAGGCATTGCAGGACGCGTTCTTAACCACTGGACCACCAAGGAAGCCCACCATTCATTCTTTTAACTTTAAATTTTATGTTGGAGCATAGTTGATTAACAATGTTGTGTTAGTTTTCAGGCATACAACAAAGTATACATGTATCTATTCTTTTTCAAATTATTTTGCCATTTAGGTGACCATTCAATTGAGAAAGAAACACCAGAGAGGAACTTCCCTGGTGGTAGTTAAGAATCCACGTGCCAATACAGGGGACACAAGTTTGATCCCTGATCCTGGAAAATCCAACATGCCACAGGACAACCACGCCCGTGTGACGTGACTACTGAATCCATGCCTAGACCCCATGCTCCGCAACATGCATCACAACAAAGAGTAGACCCCACTCGCCACCACTAGAGAAAGCCTGCTCACAGCAACAAAGACCCAGCACAGCCAAAAATAAAAAATAAAAAGAAACATTAGAGAAATAAGATTTAATCTTTTCCTTACCCTCAGGGAGTTTATAAGTGAAAGTGAAGTCGTTCAGTCATGTCCAACTCTTTCCTACACGGACTGTAGCCTAACAGGCTTCTCTGTCCATGGGATTTTCCAGGCAAGAGTACTGGAGTGGGTTGCCATTTCCTTCTCTAGGGGATCTTCCAGACCCAGGGATAGAACCCGGGTCTCCCACATTGCAGGCAGACCCTTTACCCTCTGAGCCACCAGGGAAGAAGCTCCCTCCACCAGGGAGTTTATCAGTTCAGTTCAGTCACTCAGTCATGTCCGACTCTTTGGGACCCCATGAATCGCAGCACGCCAGGCCTCCCTGTCCATCACCAATTCCCGGAGTTCACCCAGATTCACGTCCATCGAGTCAGTGATGCCATCCAGCCATCTCATCCTCTGTCGTCCCCTTCTCCTGCTTCCAATCCCTCCCAGCATCAGAGTCTTTTCCAATGAGTCAACTCTTTGCATGAGGTGGCCAAAGTACTGGAGTTTCAGCTTTAGCATCATTCCTTCCAAAGAAATCCCAGGGCTGATCTCCTTCAGAATGGACTGGTTGGATCTCCTCGCAGTCCAAGGGACTCTCAAGAGTCTTATCCAACACCACAGTTCAAAAGCATTAATTCTTCAGCTCTCAGCTTTCTTCACAGTCCAACTCTCACATCCATACATGACCACTGGAAAAACCATAGCCTTGACTAGACAGACCTTTGTTGGCAAAGTAATGTCTCTGCTTTTGAATATGCTATCTAGGTTGGTCATAACTTTTCGTCCAGGAAGTAAGCGTCTTTTAATTTCATGGCTGCAATCACCATCTGCAGTGATTTTGGAGCCCAGAAAAATAAAGTCTGACACTGTTTCCACTGTTTCCCCATCTATTTCCCATGAAGTGATGGGACCAGATGCCATGATTTATACTCAGGACCAATTTAAGGGCTTAACTACATACTATATCATAGTACTCATATGTATATGATACTATAACATTAAAATACTGATAATGTGATACAGTTAATGTAAAAAGTGGTAGGGAAGAAAGAGATGCTTGTTATACCCTGTAATGATGAATCACCACATACCATCCATTTTATTTTCTAAATGTTTTTTTTTTGTTTTATCCCTTCCTCTCTAACTTCATCACTAATATCCTCATAACCTCTATCCTATATCACCATAGTAGCCTCCTAACTGATCTCCATGTGTCTCTCCTACCGTCTAATCCATCCTGCATACTACTGTCCAGAATGATCCTTCTAAAGAATAAATACAAAACTCTGTCTTAAAATTCTTCTGGAAATAGTTTAAGTCTAGTAATTTATTGAGCTCTTATGACATGCCAGATACTACACTAAATACTTTATATACTTTTTAATTTTTATCTTTTAATTTTTTATTTATGTGTATTTTTTTTGCTGCACTGGGTCTTAGTTGTGGCGGCTGGGCTTTCTCTAGTTCCGGCACGAGGGGAGCTTCTCTTGTGGAGCATGGGCTCTAGAGTGGCAGGCTCAGTATTGTGGCTCCTGGGCTTAGTTGCCCCACAGCAAGTGGGATCTTAGTTTTCTGACGGGGGATTGAACCCACGTGCTCTGCATTGAAAGGTGGATTCTTAACCATTGTACCATAAGGGAAGTCTGATACATACATTATCATACATACATTTCCTGTTATCCTCATTGCAGTTATGGGAGACTGACATATCCCTGTTTAGTAAGTTTACTCATTCATTAAACATTTATTGAGTTCTTATTATATTCTAGGCTGAGTTTTAGGCCCTGAAATCATAACAATAAATAGATGAAGCCACAAGTTCTCTGATATCATAGCCTATAGTATACTCTTAATTATTGTATAAGAGTATACAATACTGGTAACAGTATTGTACTGTTACCAGTGTTGTCACAGTGTCTTTCTGGATAAGTTCTTGCAGCTTAACATACCAACCCATACCTGCTTCTTTGGCTTCACCTTTTATTACCACCCACATGTTTCTACGTTTTTCTTAAACTCAATGACTTTAGATCCTTAACCATGACAAGCCTTGTCATTCCTCTTTCCTTTGCATAAGTTGTATTTTCTCTCTCTTTTTTTATTTTTTTAACTTTTGCATCTTTGCTTAGCTAAACTCTTCCTCTAGTAATCTAGGAATTTTCTGTTCTTCTATATTCCCAGTCTAAGGAGAATGTTCCTTCTTTGTGCTCTTATATATTCTGTATTATGTGCTTTGTACATACTTCTATATTGCAGCCACCCTCCTAAGCTGTGGGTTTCTCTGAAGGTAAGAACAGTGTTGTCTTCATCTCTGTATCCTAATTACTGCCATAGTACCTAACATATAGTAGACCCTTAATAAATCTTTGTTTTGAATGAATGAATGTAAAATCATGAGAAAATGTTCTGCAGATTTATGCATGATCATCATGTGTTGAGAATATAATAAGAATTGACCTCAATAAAGTGGCAGATTCATGATAGTTAAATTGAAAAGAATAAATGAGTAAAGCAAGGTCAGATTATAGATGGCTTCAAATACCAGTTTAAGGAGTTTGAATTGCTCTAATAAGGACTAGTTAGCCATTTAAAATTTTTGAGTAAGGGATTGACATAACATTTACATACACATAACAGTTTAGAAGCATAAAAATCCCAAAGGACTTTCTCTTTATTTCTCACTTCTGTTCTTAAATCAAACAAAAATTTCCCCATACACTATTGTCAGCTTATTTTTGGACTCACGAGCCATTAGAACTGGAAAGAATTTTAGATTTTTGCCTCTCAATCTCCCATTTAATAAAGGAACTGAGAAATAAACATTGCCCAAGGTCAGCAAAGTCAGCACAAAACCCCAGTTTTCTGTTTCCTTTGTATTTCCCTAATCACTGTGTGTGTGTGATTTTTTTTTTTCTCCCTCCAATAAAATACCGTTTGGAAAAAATTATGGTAGAGTTTGGTTTTCTGGGGACCCTTTTGTATTTTACGTGTTATTGTTTCTCACAGGGTATTTTTCTGCATGTCTCCAGGTCATCAGATCCTTAAAGTACATCAGATAAAAGGGACTGTACTCATTGGAGTCAATTTTGTGGGCTATTCAGAGAAGAAAAGTCCAAAGGTAAGTGGAGACTGTTATGTGAAAAATATTAATTAACTGAAATTTAAGGCTCCTTGCTGCTGCTGCTGCTGCTGCTAAGTCGCTTCAGTCGTGTCCAACTCTGTGACCCCATAGACGGCAGCCCACCAGGCTCCCCTGTCCCTGGGATTCTCCAGGCAAGAACACTGGAGTGGGTTGCCATTTCCTTCTCCAATGCATGAAAGTGAAAAGTGAAAGTGAAGTCGCTCAGTCGTGTCCGACTCTTTGCAACCCCATGGACTGCAGCCCACCAGGCTCCTCCGTCCATGGGATTTTCCAGGCAAGAGTACTGGAGTTGGTATATCTATAGACCTTAGAAGTCTATAAATATAGCTGATGTAAATATAAATACAGCTGGTGTAAATCTGAGAATTATGTACCTTTATGATTGTGTTATCTTTGGCACTTGAAAGAGTATTGGAATCTTTACTCACTGAGATGAGAAATTAAAAGTTTATATTTATCATTATGCTTCTTATTACATTTCTAGGAACTTTCCAACTTGCCCAGATCTGTGGCTGTGGAGCTGCTCCTGGTAGATGATGTAACAGTATTGCCTGAGAATGCCACCATCTATAACCACCCTGATGTGAAGGTAGGAGCTGTATGGTTCTAGATAAATGGAATCATGTTGGAGGGGAGAGTTCTAGGTTATTAAAATTAACAGTATAAATATAAAAAAGCTCATTTATGTGTTAAAAATCACTGATACGTATATAATGTATATATAATAATTATCTTTAGCACTAATACTTTAATAATTATATTTGGTCTTTGGTCTGTTGATTTTAATCTTTTAATGTCATACTCTTTCTTAGGTAAGTAGAAATTACTTTGAAATATTTATAATCCAAAGGGAATGGAATATTGTCTTGATTTTTCCATAGGAAATATTTAGCCTTGTGGAAGGATCTGGTTATTTTTTAGTCAACAGTAGTGAGCAAGATATTGTCACCATCACTTACCTGGAAGCAGAAAGCTCTGTCCAGGTGAGTTCTAGAAATATCCCCAGATCGATGGTCTCAGGTCAAAGCTCATTCTTAGGAGAATGATCAGAAAAATATTATTAGGCATTTCAAACTTGTTACATAGAATAACATTTGTGTCTTTTTCTTTTTTAACCTATGTAGATTCTTAAACAAAAAAATGAGTTTTTTGTTGTTGTTGTTGTAATTGTCTATAGAAGGAAATAGCAACCCACTCCAGTATTCTTGCCTGGAGAATCCCATGGCCAGAGGAGCCTGGTGGACTACAGTCCATGGGGTCGCAAAGAGTTGTACATGACTGAGTGACTTAGCATAGCATATAATATGGGGAAATTTTTGGTTCTGATTGAATGGAAACAGTGTAGGAGACATCTAACTATAAGATTTCCGTTAAAACAAGGTTCAGAAAGAGAAAAACAAGTATCATATATTAACGCATATATATGGGAATTTAGAAAAATGGTTCTGAAGAACAGAACCATTCTGTGGACACAGTTGGGAAAGTGAGGGTGGGACAAATTGAGAAAGTAACATTGTCATATATACACAATCATGTGTGAAAAAGATACTTAGTGGAAAGTTACTAAATAGCACAGAGTCTAGCCTGGAACTCTGTGATGACCTAGAGGGGCAGGCTGGCAGGAGGGGAGGGAGATTCAGGAGGGAAGGGATATATATATATATAATTATGAGTGATTCATATTGTTGTACAGCATAAACCAACACAAAATTGTAAAGTGATTTTCCACCAATTAAAAAATAAATAAAAAATTTAAAAAGGTTAATTTTTATAAATTTCAAAGCACAGAACTGTGTGCATAGTTAAATATACTATTGACTTTATAACCTGAGTATATGATGTTTTCGGCCAGATATGGCAACTCAAAATATTAATCTGACTCCATAGTCAATATGCCAAGGGATTTTCTTTTAGTTGACTTGCAGTAATAAAAAGTATACATTAAATTAACAGATGTATTTATTTCCTTCACAGAGCTCAAAGGAATTTAACTTACTATAGTCATAATGTTGCTTTTTAAAAGGGGAGATTGAGGCCCTGTGTGCCAGCAAAGGATGTAAAAAACCATACTGCTGTGCAGGAGCTGTATGTAGTACAAGAAGGAAAAATAAAGTATCGGTCCACCCTGTGCTCTCTCTCCCTGCCTGTGATTGCAGTGTAAATGTACCTGATTTTCTTCCTGAATCCTTTCCCTGTTCATAATTTAAAAACTGGATATGTATGTTGGATTCTGCTTGAAATCAGTCAATTTAAACTTTGCTCTTTATCAGTTAATAAATATTTGTTAAGGGTACATATTTTGCCACAAACTGAAGCATCACTTTAAAGGAACATACTATGCTATGCCTGAAACTTATAATGTGACTTCTCAGAGTTCCTATCACAAAGAAAGTAAGATACTGTATTTTCTATTTGGATAGAAATAATTGCTCTCGTATGCTTGGAGCATATTTGCTTCTTTATCCAGCTGCAATCTTCTTTCCTCTAGTTAGTTCCATTACATCCAGGAATTCTCACCTTGGAGGTCTATGATCTGTGTTTGGCTTTCTTGGGTCCAGCAATGGCTCACCTCACGGTGTCAGACATACAAGAGCTGGAGCTTGATCTGATTGATAAGGTAAGAAATGTTTGCTGTATCTCTTAAGGGAAGCAGGTGTCATTCTCACTCACTAGCGTCACTTAATATAGTCTGTGCTCAGCTACTGTGTGTATTTGCCAGGCCCTTTGATAATGTTAATGGAAATACCTGCCCTTAAAGAACACCATTCCAACATTAATATCATGATGAAGATAGAGTGTTAAAGAACAGCTTAAAAGAATACACATGCTGCTGCTGCTGCTAAGTCACTTCAGTCGTGTCCGACTCTGTGCGACCCCATAGACAGCAGCCCACTAGGCTTCCCCGTCCCTGGGATTCTCCAGGCAAGAACACTGGAGCGGGTTGCCATTTCCTTCTCCAATGTGTGAAAGTGAAAAGTGAAAGTGAAGTCGCTTAATCATGTCCGACCCTTAGCGACCCCATGGACTGTAGCCTACCAGGCTCCTCCGTCCATGGGATTTTCCAGGCAAGAGTACTGGAGTGGGGTGCCATTGCCTTGTCCGAAAAGAATATACATAGATTATGCTTACTTGCTCAAAGGCTGATCAAGAACATTTAGCATTAACCATAGGGCTTGCCCGACTCTGTGCAACCTTGCCACCTCTGCATTAAACTGCCCTACGTAAATGAGACAGCTTTACTAAATTACCTTTGAATTATTTTTTAAAATTTTTATTTTTAACTACCAGGTTGAAATAGGTAAAACTGTGTTAGTAACTGTGAGGGTTCTTGGCTCTTCCAAACGCCCGTTCCGAAATAAATACTTCAGAAACATGGAGCTCAAATTGCAACTGGCTTCTGCCATTGTGACCCTGGCGTGAGTACCATTTCAATTCTTCCTTCTCCTTAAGTTTATTATCATGAGAATATCCCTCCTGGTAGTCTGGTTATCTCTCCCTTAGGTTATTTCAGATTTTCTTTTTTTTGTGTGTGTAATAAAGTTTTATTAAAGTATAAAGGAGATAGAGAAAGCCCCTGACATAGGCATCAGAAGGGGGCAGAAAGAGTACGCCCCTGCTAGTCTTCAGCTGGATGTTATATAGTCACTGCTGCTGCTAAGTCACTTCAGTCGTGTCCGACTCTGTGCGACCCCATAGATGGCAGCCCACCAGGCTCCCCGTCCCTGGGATTCTCCAAGCAAGAACACTGGAGTGGGTTGCCGTTTCCTTCTCCAGTGCATGAAAGTGAAAAGTGAAAGTGAAGTCGTGTCTGACTCTTAGCGACCCCATGGACTGCAGCCCACCAGGCTCCTCCGTCCATGGGATTTTCCAGGCAAGAGTACTAGAGTGGGGTGCCATTGCCTTCTCTGTATTTCAGATTTTCTTCTTTCCTTTCTTGTCATAGTACCTTTCAGCCCACATTCTCTTCCCACACTCAACTCTCGACAAAATACCCCTTTCACATCCTCAGATGTCTTATTTTGGGACTAATATGTGTCTCATTAACACTTCTATTTTATGGAACTTCTTGGATAATATCCTTTGAGGATGCTTCAGGCTTGAGGACCTTCAAAAACTCTATCTAGAAGTAGAGGCACTGGTATTCCCCTCTGCGAAAGAAAAAATACAGAAATTCTGAGGCAATTTAGTATTTGTAGTTTTACCAGGCTATGTTTATATTGCCCTTTTTCCTTTGGAGACTTAGAACAAATATTTGCCCTTCAGGAGCTTCCCGCCATTGCTATGAACTTTGTCTTGACTCTGAAAGTTATTTTCTGGCAGTTCCTCTTAACCTGAGTTAAAATGAGCAGAAGATTGGGAATTCTCTGGGAGTCCAGTGATTAGGATTCTGCATTCTAAGGGCTATGTACCTGAGTTCATTCCCTGGTTGGGGAACTAAGATCCCACAAGCATCTTAGAAAGATGTATAAGTGGCCAATCTTAAAAACAAATCTTTCTCACCTAGACATTCATGGGTCTTTTCAGGCTAATGGAGGAACAAGATGAATACTCTGAAAATTATATCCTTCGAGCTATCACTGTTGGGCAAACCACACTTGTAGCTATTGCCAGGGACAAGATGGGGAGAAAATTCACATCAACCCCTCGGCAAATTGAAGTAAGGAAATTATCTCATCCAAAATTCATACTTCATCTTGTTTATAAATTTATAAGTTTTATAAATGTCCAGTGGTTAGGACTCTGCTTTCACTGCTTACATCATGAGTTCAATCCCTGGTTGGGGAACTAAGATCCCACAAGTTGTGAAGTATGGCCAAAAAAAGTAATTGTAAACATAATTTTAATGACCACTTTTATTCTAGTGAGCAGATACATAATAACTTGTTTAAGCATTTTCACTTAAGTAATTTATAATTTTTTGCTATTAAAATGAAAATTTGTGTTATAAATAAAATAAAATACCTGTCTTTGTATACAACTTCATTGTACATAATTAGGAGTTTTTTTTCCCTTAGAGTAAGCTGCATGATCATTTGTCGTGAAGTTGACTCTAGTTAACCACTGTTGTCCTTTTGGTTTTCTCCTTCAAGGTGTTTCCTCCATTTAGACTTGTTCCAGAGAAAATGACACTGATTCCAACTAACATGATGCAGGTGATCCTAAAGCCAAAAATGAGCCTTTCTCTTCATCCCATCTCTGCCCCACCCCAATACACATATACACCTCTTCCTGTTGGCCTTCCCTTGTCCACTCTCAACCAAGTACAACAGGATCTGATAAAGAAGAAAATTAGTATTTTCTTTGTTCTATGATAATCATGGTATGAACTACTTCTTGGAATCCCATGGATTATTTATAGCACTTGTATTTTATCTGCATTTGAGCTGATATGGCACATGCTGGTTGGAAAGTGGGGGAAGGTGAAGAAGTTGAGTTGCTCAGACAGAATGTTGGAAAAGGAGATGTGACTTCTCCTCAAACTCCAGCATTCACTGGTGTGTTTAAATTTCAGGTGATGTCTGAAGGTGGCCCTCAGCCTCAATCTATCATTCATTTCTCCATCAGTAATCAGACTGTGGCTGTTGTTAACAGGAGGGGCCAAGTTACAGGGAAGGTAGTTGGCAGAGCTGTGGTCCATGGCACCATTCAGACAGTAAATGAAGATACTGGAAAAGTCATTGTGTTTTCCCAGGTATCGGTTCTTTGTTCTGCTCTGCTTCTGCTCTTCCATCTGGGAGTCATATTGGGAGGTGGAGGAGGAAGTAGTGATGGGGAGGGTGTCCGTAGCCCATGGGAAATATGTAATCTTTAGTTATGAGACATAGTCCCTATGCTTAAGAAATTGTTTCAAGAACAACAACAACAAAAAGCCCATATATATGGCATATTTTTGTTGTCATTGTTGTTGAATGCCCCAAACAACAACAATCAAATGAGTTGTCATAAGCATCTCTGTCTACCCCATAGACATTCCCTCTTAGCCTAAGCTTGCTCTCCACCCTGTTGAGCAGGATGAAGTACAGATTGAGGTTGTACAGCTAAGGGCTGTTAGGATCCTTGCAGCTGCAACTCGACTCATCACAGCTACTGAGGTCAGTATGATGGTTCTGTTCTAGGTTCATTATGTTGATAATGCCAGCTGGACAGGAGGTATAGCACAAAACCACTCTTCCTTTTCAGATGCCAGTTTATGTCATGGGAGTGACCAGTACCCAGACCCCTTTCTCCTTCAGCAGTGCCAACCCTGGGCTCACATTCCACTGGTCCATGAGCAAAAGGGATGTACTGGATTTAGTGCCCAGGCATTCAGAGGTATGAACATATCTGTTAACATATTACCTTAGGGATTTACTTTATTTCATCCTTGGTTTTAGACTGACTTCCTTCTAAACTACACAACATTATTACTTACTATTTCTGATTGTTCTGTGAATGCTATAAACCTGAAAATCATATGAAGAATCCAAATTTGAGTATTCAGATAATACTACACAATATTTAACATACTTTGCTGGAAAGAACTCTTAAGAAAGCATTGCTTCCTTTGATACATTTGCTGTTATATAATGTTGCATTTGTGAACAAATAACTGTGTTACATGAATAATATATTATGAATATAAAGTATGTATACATAGAGTTTAAATTTAACATACTTTGCTGGAAAGAGCTCTTAAGAAAGTAATGCTTAATGGAGAAGGAAATGGCAACCCACTCCAGTACCCTTGCTTGGGAAATCCCATGGGGAGTCTAGTGTGCAACCGTCCATGGAGTACAACAGGGCTGGACACGGCTTAGCGACTAAAAAACACATGGCAGTTCTAGCCAATGTGTGAGAACAAACACTTGTAAGGAATTTGGGGTTGGGGCTGAAACCAACATCCTATTGTTTGCAGATGTGAATGTCTATTTAGAAAAACCAAAATAAACCGCAAGCAAATATTTAAACTAAAAAAAAAAAAGAAAGTAATGCTTAAGAAAGCATTGCTTCCTTTGATACATTTGCTGTTGTATAATGTTGCATTTGTGAACAAATAACTGTGTTACATGAATAACATATTATGAATATAAAGTATTTATACATAGAGTTTAAATATGTGATATAATCTTTCAACATACTCAGACATAATTATATTAATAATCATGTTTGTGCTACATGATGGGCAGTTGACATTAAGACTTAAGAAAGCTGGCCCTGGAGAAGGAAAAGGCAACCCACTCCAGTACTCTTGCCTAGAAAATTCCATGGATGGAGGAGCCTGGTGGACTACAGCCCATGGGGAATAAAATAAGAAGGCTAACAAATAAATACTATAAAAATGAACTAAACAGCAATACTGGAACTGAAGAATATAATGACTGAACTGAAAATTTCAATGCAGACATTTTAAAGTTTGGTTTATGTATAAAATGGAATATTATTCAGCCTTAGAAAAGAAGGAAATCCCATCATTGCAACAACATGGGAGAAACAGGAAGTTATGCTAAGCGAAATAAACCAGTCACATAGACAAACATTGCATGATCTTGGTTTTATGTGGCACCTTTATTAAAAGAAGTCAAACTCATAGTAACAGAGAGTAGAATGGCAATTACCACATGCTGGGGCTTAGGAGAAAAAAGATTATTTAAAAAGTGAAAGGTAGTTGCCAAGGAATGAGGGGAGTAGATCATCAGGAGTTATTGTTTAATGGATATAGTTTTTATTTTAACAAAGTGGAACAATATGAATGTACTTAGTGTTAGGTAGTTAGAATAGGGAAAAAGGAGTCCAGAATAACAGTGGCTAAAAGATACGGAAGAGAAAAGCCAGTGAAAATAGAACACAGGAAGGTCTGAGGACTGGAGTGAGGGCCTCAAGTAAAACAAACAATACTCCTGGCTGGCCCAATTTACACAAGACAGGCCCAGGGAAAAAAACATATAAAAAGAGGAGCCAAAGCTAGCTCTCTGTCTGTCTCCCACGTGCTGGAGCACTCTTCTCTTCGCGTCTTTGGATCGATGTACCCTCACACCTCAAAGATGGATTTTCCTGCTATCTTCTAAATAAAATAGAGCTGTAACACTGAATAAAAAAAAAAAAAAAAGACTTAAGAAAGCTGGTTGCTGAGCACATTTCTGGGCCCATGCTACTAGGAGCTGGGGAAGAACTGGAATCTTCCCTCGTGCACGTAGGGTGCTATGGGTGTCATAGGGCTTGTGTGGGCCACCAACTGGCAACTGATTCTGGACTGAGTACCTTATATCAATGGCAAATTTAAGGATAGTTAATTAAACTGTTCTTCCACGGTGGTACCGGCTTCTCCAAATTCAGCACCTGCTGCTTTTGAAATGCCCAAAGCCCCTCATGATGGCCACTGAGGAAATCCACAATGCAACATGAATCTTTATGTTTTTTTTTTTTAAATAGCCTTTATACTTTAATGCATTTAGCACTTACTCTGAAATCTGGAAAAGAAAAGAAAAAAAATGAAGTGGATACTGCAGACAAATTTTACCTACTTCATGACATTGTTACATGATCATCAGTTTAATGGAACCCACCCAAGATGGTCCAGGATCAGTGACAGCCACCTAGGTCTGGACTTTACCTTAGGAAGAAGAAACCTGGGACCAAGATACCCAGGTCACAATTCAGTGCCTACAAAAACAAAGAATTAGAGTTAGACCTTAAAAGAGATCAGAGGGGTTATAGAAGCTACAATTAGTCATTTCTGGAGCCAGTTACAAAGAAAAGTATGGAAAAATTAAAAATTTTCCAATTTTCTGAAAATATCCTAGATCTATAATCTAAGGAAACTCTAGTGGTTGGGTCTTCTGTCATGGACTCCACAGAGCCTAGTTATACTTGGAACTGAAAAGGAATATAACTGTACTTAGTTTGGTAGAGTTCTGCAGAAGGATTTGGCTTTTTTTCCAAATAGGAAAAAAAGGGATAGCAAATAGGAATTGTGTGAAAGGAAGGGATGGCATAAGCCTTATTAGCACCTGCTCTATTTTTTACTTCCTTTAATTTTCTTGTCTAAAGAAGCACTCTTTTCTCTAACAGAAGAAATGATTGAGAGCTACACAAGATTTTCTTCCCCAGCCTTTGACCTCACATAGACAAACTGGGTGATGAAATGGGCAAATACAAAGGTCTGTAACGGGCTGTGCATTTGGCAGTTCCGTGGATCTGTTTCTTGCTTCAACAGTGCTTGGATGGAACAGACCCAAAGACACTCCCTTGCCCCAGCCTCCTACCACCTGCCAACCCTTTTTTCAGTTGCAACCACTGGAATCAGTCACTCAGCTGTCTGCAATCACCAGGGACCAGCCAACATCATTTTTTGAGCTTAACTCCTTATTACCGATCAACTATGAACTCCTAGATTTGTCATAATTATTCCACTGACATGGAGGCTATCATCAACCACCTGGTCAGCAAGCATCTGTGGGCCTCCTACACCTACCTCTCTGTGGGCTTCTATTTCAACTGAAATGATGTGGTTCTGGAGGACATGGGCCACTTTTTCCACAGTGTGGCTCTGGAGGGCATGGGCCACTTTTTCCACGAATTGGCTGATGAGCAGGCCGAGGGCTACGGGCATCTCTTGAAAATGCAAAACCAGCACAGTGGCTACACCCTCTTTCAAGACATGCAGTAGCATCTGAAGGTGAGTGGGTAAAACCCAGAATCCTATGGAAGCCTCTGCACTCATGGAGAAGAACCTGAGCCAGGCCATTTTGGATCTCCATGACCTGGGTTCTGCCCATGCAGACCCCCATCTCTGTGACTTCTTAGAGAGCTGCGTCCTAGATGAAGAGGTAAAACTCATCAAGAAAATGGTGATCACCTGACCAACCTCCACAGGCTGGTTGGTCCCCAGATTGAATTGGGTTGGTATCTCTTCTAAAGGCTCACCCTCAAGCATGACTTGGAGCCTCTGGAGCCCCGCAGCCTTTGGCGAGCCCCTCTGGTGTGAGGGCTTTTGCATGACACCAGAAGCCCTTCTCTATAACCACTAAGGCAGCTTTTCAACTATCCTGGAACCCTCTCCCAAACCTTGGACCAAATGGAAACATTAAAGCTTTTTTGCAGCAAAAAAGGAAGAAAGGTCTCTAATGTCCTACAAGGTAGACTTCCTGCACTGTGGTGTCACCATTTAGAAATTCAGTTGAATTAAACAATTATAAAACACTTGTTCTTTAGCATAAAACTTTCTTCCAGACAATTGATCATAATCTGCACGAGGGAAATGGGAATTTTTATGTAGGGATGGAGGGAAAGGTGATTTTGGAATTTGGAACTCCTGAGTCAAGTGAGGAAAGGAAGGCCTTGAGGGCTCCAGACAGCAAAAAGGCAGAGGAGACAGGACATGAAATGAATGATAGGAATGGAATTGCCAAAAAGGTAGGCAAGTGCCTACTTCAGCGTTTGCCTTAGTGTTGGACCTCCCTTCTCTCTCAGCAGAAGTCCATCAAGGTCTAATCCTATCTAGTCTAGACTAGAAGGGAAGTAAAGCAAATAGAGAAATTGTCAGCTAGTTTAACATTGTCCTAAACAGGGGCTTCCCTTTCTTGTCGTCTTCCTCCCTTGTTATCACTATGAACTCCAGGAGTAGATTGCCTAACTTCTCTCTGATCTCAGGCTCTACTGTCTCAACCCATTTAGGAAACCCCTTTTTTCATTTGCATTCTTCTCCTATCAAGTAATTGACTTCAAGATGAGAAATCTTATATAGGAATCTTTCCAGAATTAGTTGAGCACTGAACACAGAAGTGTACTTTAGGGGTGACTGTGTTGCTGGGAATATGAAAAGAAACAAATATGAAAAAACCCTGGGGGAATTATCTGGTGGTCCAGTGATAAGGACTTGGTGCTTTCACTGCAGGGGACCTGGATTCAATCCCTGGTTGTGAACTAAGATCCCACAAGCTGTGTGGTGTGGCCACAAAAAGAAAAAAAAAAAAAATGGGCTTCCTTGGTGACACAGTGGATAAGAATCCGCCTGCCAATGCAGGGGACACAGGTTTAATCCCTGGTCCAGGAAAATCCTAAATGCCATGGGGCAACTAAACCGCTGCACCAAAACTACTGAAAACCACGCATCCTAGAGCCCATGATCTTCAACAAGAGAAAGCACCACATAGAGAAGCCTGCACACCACAACTAGAGGATAGCCCTCACCATCTGCAACTAGAGAAAACCTGCGTGCAGCAGTGAGGACCTAGTACAGCCATAAATAAATAGATAATTTTAAATGAAGAAAGAAAATAAGTCTGAAACTCTAATTCTTCTTGATAGCTATTTTCAACAAAGAGGGAAGGGCACAGTGTTTATTCATGAATATTTCTTAATCCATCCCTTTCCTGTCTAGGTTTTTCTGCAACTTCCGGTAGAGAATAACTTTGCCATGGTTGTCCACACAAAAGCAGCTGGTCGGACCAATATCAAAGTTACTGTCCACTGTATGAACAGTTCATCTGGACAGTTCGAGGGGAATTTGTTAGAACTGTCTGATGAAGTTCAGATCCTGGTAAGATCCCAAACCTAAATCTTGTTTTTGTTTATCAAGGAGAAGAAAGTTATATTCTCTTATATTCCATGAAGAGTTTGTCTGGATAGAGATAGAGAAATTGCTAGAAGGATCTCTAAAATAGGCTTAGGGTTTCTAGATCTTTGTTATTTCCGCTAATTATTTGTCTATGGGTATTGACCTTACAAACTACAACACATGCATTCAACTCCCAACACAGTGAATAGTATACAAACACCACAGTAACTAAAGGGAATTAAGTTCTGATTTGTTCTGCCTAACATAGATAGATATTATGGTACATTCCACTTAGGTATATTCACAGGTAGAATGAAATCCTGTCCTGACTTCTGGTAAGGTGTAAGAGTATGAAGTTTCTATAGATATATTCAAGCTGAAAGTTAAATGGCCCTACTGTTTTTAGAATTCAAAGAAAAAATATATTTTGTATAGAGAAAATAAATTTCTCTACCTCTGGATTTGGGATTAATTTTTTTCTTTTCTTTTTATCCTTTGTTTTGGCTTTGGTTCCCTGATTCAGTGAGGGGTAGAGGAAAAAGCACTTTACTGGGAGGTAAAAGACCTAAATAGTGCCCTTGCTAATTTAATACTATAGGTTTTTCATTCTCAAATCTTTTTTTAGATTACTAGAACTAAAATTAGAAATTTCAAAATCATTTTATACTAATATCTAAGTAATATAGGGGATATGGTAAGTGCAAAAACTATGCCTAGTCCCTTGTAGTCAGAAACAGGCTGTGTTAGGTTATATGTTCTAGACTACCTAAATATGTTTTAAATGCCTGGCTCATTTTGGAAAGCAATATTGTGGGACTTGGGCTAGATTGCAGTCAGGCAGACTTGATTTGTAGTTTGTCCATTTGTGAGTAAAGGTCATCATTTGTCTTTTCCAGAAATGAGGAAAGCATCATTTTCTCATTCCAGGTGTTTGAAAAACTTCAACTTTTCTATCCAGAGTGCCAGCCTGAACAAATTCTGATGTCCATGAATTCTCAGCTCAAACTCCATACCAACAGGTAAGGAGAATAGAGAAGAAGATAGGTTAGGATCTAACTTTACCCTCAGTGAAACACTGCACATAAAAGAACTATTGCCTTCTAGGTGATTTTTCTAACTCACAAATAAATTTTTTAGTTGAAGTGAAATTCACATAACATAAAATTAAATTGTCTGATTCAGTGGTGTTTAGTACATACACAGTATTGTGTAACCATTACCTCTAGTTTCAAAACATTTTCATTATCACCAGAGACCCATACCCATTAAACACTCACTCACCATTCTCCTCTCCTCTCAGTCCCTAGCAATCACTAATCAGCTGTCTCTGTGGATTTAAATATTGTATGTTTCATGTAAATGAAACCATACCATGTGACCTTTTGTGTTGACTTCTTGCAGTTAACATGATTTCAAGGTTCATCCACGCTGTAGCATGTATGGGTACTTCATTCCTTTTTATGACTGAATAATATTCCACTATATGAATATACTACGTTTTGTTTATCTAATTGTCCATTGGTGGACCTTTGGTTTGTTTTCACCTTTTAGCTATTGTGGATAGTGCTGCTATGAACATTCATGTACAAGTATTTGTTTGAATACAGTTGTCCCTTGGCATCCACCAAGGATTGGTTCCAGGACCCACCCTTGCCCCCAAAATCTGCAGACTCAAAGATCCATTATATAAAATGGTATAGTATTTATAGTGCATTTATAGGTTATAGTACATATAACCTATGCTCATCTTCCTGTATACTTTAAACTCTCTCTAAATTGCTTATAATACCTAATACAATATAAATGTTATGTAAATAGTCACCAGTCCAAGGCAAGTTCACATTTTGCTTTCTGGAACTTTTTGAAATTTTCAGTCTGTGCTTGGTTGAATCTGTGGTTGCAGAACCCACAGATGTGAAAAGCTGACTTTACCTGTTTTTAATTCTTTTCACCAAATAATTTTTTAATGATAAATATATAATAGTATTTGATTTTTAAGGAGATAAGCATAATCCAAAGGCTGACTTTTACCTGAGGAACAAATAACTACACAACAAGGAGAACCGAGCGGTTTTCTGAGTACAGCCTCTAACAGTGGTCTAGGCAATTGCTACTCCTTTATTTCTGATCAGTCAGAGCCCCCAAGAGATGCCACCTGCCCCCATTTATTCCCTAGGGAAGGGGCCGCCTTTGTGAGTTCCCGTGTCCTCAAGTGTTTCCCTAATTCATCTGTCATCGAGGAGGATGGTGAAGGGCTCCTGAAAGCTGGTTCCATTGCAGGCACTGCTGTGTTAGAAGTCACTTCTACAGAACCTTTTGGAGTAAACCAAACAACTATAACTGGGGTTCAGGTGAGTTCAGGGACTTACTCAAAAAAATAAAAGGAATACCATGGCCTTAAGAGGCAGACTGACTTTGTTTAGAACTAGAAATTTCTCTGGAAGTCAGAAATGAACTGTAAGATAAGAGGACAATCTTGACATGAACCATCAAATTAAAGTGGACTTTAGAGTCCTTGTTATAAAAGACATTAATCTCAAAATGGTATGACTGTTTTCTGAGCAACTTTGGCAAAAGCATTGGTATGGGAGAAATGTAGAACTATTACTATCAAAATTAGGCTTTTTGATATGTTTTAAATGTTTTTAGACTTTAAAAAAAAATTAGAATTAGAAGAGACCTTAGAGGTAAGTTAGTCTAAAACAAAATGTTTGGGGCATAAAAAATGTAGTATGTTCCAGCCTTGTGTTGCTCCTTTTATGTATATTTTTTTTACCCACCACAAAAACCCTATTATACAAGCATCATTAGCCCTATTAAACTGATAAGAAATATAAAACCTAGAATGGTTAAATGGAGATATGAAATGATAAAGCTAGGTTTCAAAGCTGGACTTCCCTTATTGTATCACAGTATTTTACTTCCCTTACTTTATCTGTTATAGTACAAAAACACAATCTATATTCTTGATAAGTTATCAGTTACTTAACAATAAATAATACACTCTTCACAAAAGAGGAAATACAGTCCATTCCTCAAAAAACTCCAGCTTTGCTTCATATTTCTGTTTTAATCATTAAAAGAGGCTTTCCAGGTGGCACGGTGGTAAAGAATCCACTTGCCAATGCAAGAGATGCAAGAGACACGGGTTTGAACCCTCAGTTGGGAAGATCCCCTGGAGAAGGAAATGACAACCCATTCTAGTATTCTTGCCTGGAAAATTCCATAAGCAGAGGAGCCTGGTGGGCTATAGTCCATGGAGTCACTAAGAGGCAGATATGACTGAGCAACTGAGCACACACCGATAATTAAAAGCCATTTCCTGTACTGTCATATTTCTTTTTCACTCTGATTTAAGTCATCTGAAATCAAGAGCTGGCTACTTCCTACAAAAGAGGAACATGATTTTTATCACTGATTGTAAGTCTCAGAATATGGTCATAGGTCCCCTCCAGTGCATTGTGCTCTGTACCAATAGGTTTTGTCTCCCACAGGTAGCACCAGTGACATACCTGCGAATGAGCAGCCACCCCAAGCTATACACGGCTCAAGGAAGGACCCTATCAGCCTTTCCCTTGGGCATGTCTCTTACCTTCATTGTTCAGTTTTACAATAGCATTGGAGAGA
Source organism: Bos javanicus (assembly GCF_032452875.1). NCBI lineage: Eukaryota > Metazoa > Chordata > Mammalia > Artiodactyla > Bovidae > Bos > Bos javanicus. The sequence goes on from NC_083870.1 coordinate 16,585,931, forward strand.
AATTCCACACACACAATACCCAGCTTTATCTGGCTTTAAACAGGTATGGAAGGCAAAGGAATGGTGTTATCACTATGGCAGAAATCTTGTAGATTAGCCTGGTATAAGCAGTGCTAGTAAATTCCTCTCATGTTATGCACTTGGAATCTGATCTTTCTTTCATTAAGATAGGGAGGGACAGTTGACTTTAATATTGGGATTTCCCTGGAGGTTCAGTGTTAGGACTCCATGCTTTCACTTCTATGGGCCTGGGTTCAATCCCTGGTTGAAGAACTAAAGTCACACATGGTGGTATGACCAAAAAAGCAACAAAACAAAAAACTATCTGCTTTTTTAAAAAATGAGGGAAAGACCAGAATTAATTATTCAATGAAGAAGATTTTTAATATTTGAATTTGAGAAGTCCTAGTTCATATAAAACTCCTATAAGGAGCCAACTGGAATATTATCAAAAAGCCAAACTGGAAAAAAAATTTTTTTAAGAAAAATAGCCTAGCTGGGCACCATGTATATAAATGTAATAGACCTGATCCCTGGCCCTAGTTGTTTACTCTCCACTGTAGAATTCCATCTGAATTCTTTTGAGCTATTGAATATAAAATGTTGTGATAGGGTCTGGCTCCAGAACTGTTGACTCTTTTCAGAGATTTCTACCTTTCATGTCTACTTTCAGAGATGACCTGCTGCTCATTGGACCAGGGAATAGGAACTACACTTATATGGCCCAGGCTGTGAACAGAGGGGTGACACTTGTGGGGCTCTGGGACCGGAGACATCCAGGCATGGCCGATTATATCCCTGTTTCTGTAGAGCATGCCATCGAGCCAGACACCAAGCTTACCTTTGTCGGAGATGTCATCTGCTTCCATACTTACCTCCTCAACCAGAATGGTTTGGATACTTTCACTTTCTCAACCTCACAACTGACAGGATTAGAAAGCAACTCATCCCTTAGAGGATTTCTCTCTGAGAAAGAAAATACTTTAGTGTATTTTATTATTTTTCATGTTAAATTGATAATTCTTAGTTTAGTGCCCATTTCTCTCCATAGCCAGCTGACTAGAAGTCAGCCAGTAATATTTATCAAAAGTCTATTGAACATGTAGGCAGTGCAGTGTACCATGCCTTCTCCTCCACTCCTAGCTTCTGAAGGAAGATAACTGCAAAGTTGAACATCAATAAAGGATGAGATGAAAGGAAGGAAAAGACAATAAGGCTTTAGTTCTAAGAACCAATTGCGTGTACACTGTTTTGTGAGGCAACTTTAAAGGCCTAACTTCCATGTATACCATCACTGAAAGAAGGTTTGGCCTTGCACTGGGCTACAGTATACTCATGATCAGCAAAGTATTTCTGTTCTAAGAAGTACTATTGAGTTACAGAAAATCAGTCTTGGCTTTGGAAATGTGTTATATCTTTAGGGTCACAGGTAGCATATCCCAAAATGGTATACATTGACTGGTTGTATGCAATCAAATAATCCATCCAAGTAAGGCTGGCTGGGGTGGTATGTGGTTTGGGTTTTGCATCCTCTTTGGGGAATTATGGATACATGTTATTTGGGTAAAGTGATGTAACATTGAACCTGACTTTAACATTAACCATATATTTTGGACTTGATACAGAGGGAACTCTATTCAGCCTGAGTCAAATCCTCCAATCCTGACAACTGACTTGTAAACAACCACTACTTATTAACATGTAATCCAGGGTCAGTGAGCTAACTGCTTACTATACCATGACTATTAATCTTTTGTTGATGAAACAGAGGCTTTTATACTTCCTTTTCCTAGGTTCTGTCAGGATGGTCACTCTTGTCATCCACTCTGGAATTTTGGGTCATCTCAAGTCAGTACCACTTTGGATGAGGAAGCAGAAGGGCCACATTCGAGGATCAGTAATCCAATCTAATATTTGACATTTCTCTAGCATCTTGGGACTTAAGCCAAAGTAAACTAATCCTCTCTTCTGCCAGCTGATCCTTGCTTGCAGTCTTCTTGCTGATATCAATCAGTAGGTTAAAGCAGATTCATTGTAGCAGGGTCTGTACAAAGTTTCAGTTCAGTTCAGTTCAGTTGTTCAGTCATGTCCCACTCTTTGCAACCCCATGAATCGCAGCATGCCAGGCCTCCCTGTCCATCACCAATTCTCGGAGTTTACCCAAACTCACATCCATCAAGTCGGTGATGCCATCCAGCCATCTCATCCTCTGTCGTCCCCTTCTCCTCCTGCCCCAATCCCTCCCAGAACCAGGGTCTTTTCCAATGAGTCAACTCTTTGCATGAGGTGGCCAAAGTATTGGAGTTTCAGCTTCAGCATCAGTCCTTCCAATGAACAGCTAGGACTAATCTCCTTTAGGATGGACTGGTTGGATCTCCTTGCAGTCCAAGGGACTCTCAAGAGTCTTTTCCAGCACAACAGTTCAGCATCAATTCTTCATCGCTCAGCTTTCTTCATAGTCCAACTCTCACATCCATACATGACCACTGGAAAAACCATAGCCTTAACTAGACGGACCTTTGTTGGCAAAATAATGTCTCTGCTTTTGAATATGCTATCTAGGTTGGTCATAACTTTCCTTCCAAGGAGTAAGTGTCTTTTAATTTTGTGGCTGCAGTCACCATCTGCAGTGATTTTTGAGCCCCCCAAAATAAAATCTGTTTTTGTTTGCCCATCTATCTGCCATGAAGTGATGGGGCTGGATGCCATGATCTTAGTTTTCTGAATGTTGAGTTTTCAGCCAACTTTTCACTCTCCTCTTTCACTTTCATCAAGAGGCTGTTGAGTTCCTCTTCACTTTCTGCCATAAGGGTGATGTCATCTGCTTATCTGAGGTTATTGATATTTCTCCCGGCAATCTTGATTCCAGCTTGTGCTTCTTCCAGCCCAGCATTTCTCATGATGTACTCTGCATATAAGTTAAATAAGCAGGGTGACAATATACAGCTTTGATGTACTCCTTTTCCTATTTGGAACCAGTCTGTTGTTCCATGTCCAGTTCTAACTGTTGCTTCCTGACCTGCATGTAGGTTTCTTAAGAGTCAGGTCCGGTGGTCTGGTATTCCCATCTCTTTCAGAATTTTCCACAGTTTATTGTGATCCACACAGTCAAAGGCTTTGGCATAGTCAATAAAGCAGAAATAGATGTTTTTCTGGAATTCTCTTGCTTTTTTGATGATCCAGCGGATGTTGGCAATTTGATCTCTGGTTCCTCTGCCTTTTCTAAAACCAGCTTGAACATCTGGAAGTTCACGGTTCACATATTGCTGAAGCCTGGCTTGGAGAATATTGAGCATTACTTTACTAGTGTGTAAAAACTTCCCTGGTGGCTCGGATGGTTAAGCGTCTGCCTCCAATGTGGGAGACCTGGGTTCGATCCCTGGGTTGGGAAGATCCCCTGGAGAAGGAAATGGCGCCCCACTCCAGTACTCTTGCCTGGAAAATCCCATGGACAGAAGAGCCTGGTAGCCTATGGTCCATGGAGTCGCAAAGAGTTGGACAGGACAGAGCGACTTCACTTCACTTCACTTTACTAGCATGTGAGATGGAGTGCTATTCCTATGTGTAAAAGATGTTTTTCTTTTTCCTAAGGAGAACAGTTATATTCTCCAAATAGCTTTTGTGATTCTAAGTTCAGCAGTTCCTATTTTGTTTTGCTGGCATGAAGGGGAACCCAACATTAGGAAAACAAAGTTAGGGACTTCCCTGATAGTCCGGTGGTTAAGACTCTGTGCTTCCATTGCCAGGGGCACAGGTTCAATCCCTGGTCCAGGAACTAATATCCCCACATACCACGTAGCACAGCCAAAAATGAAAAAGAGAACAAAGTTATCCTCACAGCTGGGTGCTCCTCCTGGGAAGGGATATATGTATGCTTAAATGGTCTACTGACTTGGATTCTGAGTAAGGTGAGCATGACCATCAAATTATATCAAAGATTGCAGTCAACTGCTTTCTCTTGTCTTTTCCTAGGTGAACCCGGAATATGGATGATTTCTGCTGACAATATTCTACAAACAGACATTGTCACTGGGGTAGGAGTGGCCAGGAGTCCAGGAACAGCAACTATCTTTCATGACATCCCAGGACTAGTGAAAACATATCGAGAGGTAAACGTAATGATATGAGATGAGCCCATGGGCGTTCCTTGGTGGCCTAGTGGTTAGAATTCCAGGCTTTCACTGCCATGGAGCAGGTTCCAGCTCTGGTTGGAAAACTGAGATTCCACAAGAGTCTAAAGTAACTATTTCCACATATGGGAATATATATAGGAAGCACATCCTATTAAAAGAAATATACTCATATATCAGATACAAAACCAGACAACAGACTTTATTGAAACATAGATAATTTAAGCATAGATTAAGGTTCTTAAACAAAGGAATGACTAGTCTGATTTATAATGTAAAATACCACTGTGGCTACTGATTGGTACTAGACTGTAGGGACAGGAGTAGAAGCTGAGAGACCAGTTATTGCAGTTCCCAGCTGAGATATGATGGTAGATCAGAGTGACAATTGAGGAGGTGGTGAAAAGTTGATCAGATTCTAAATAGATTTTATAGGTATAGTTGATAAAGTTTCCTGACAGATTATATGTAAAGTTCAAAAGAATCAAGAATGACTTAAGGTTTTTCTATTGAAATACTAAAAGGACAGGACAGAATTGTCATCAATTGAAATGATTAAGACTGTAGGTAGAACAGTTTTGGAGAAAAGATCAGTTTTTGGACACATAAAGTTGGACGTCTGTTAGAATGTCAGTTGGCTGTGTTGAGGTAGCTAGATATAAAAGTCTGGAAATTATTGGCATAGAGATATTTAACGCCAAAAGATCACCAAGAGAGTGAGTGTAAATAGAGAAGAGGTCCAAGAGCTAAGTTCTGGAAACACCAGTATTAAGACCCCTGAAAGGGGACTTCCCTGGTGGTCTAGTGGTTAAGACTTCACCTTCTAATGCAGGGGTTTTGAGTTCGATCCCTGGTAGGGGATCTAAGATCCCACAGGCCTAGTAGCCAAAAACAAACAAACAAAAAGGACCAAAACATGAAACGGAAGCAATATTGTAACACATACAATAAAGACTTTTAAAAATTGGTCCACATCCAAAAAAAAAAAAAGACCCCTGAAAGAAGAATAAGAACCAAAAAGGGAGATTTATAGGAATTTATAAGATTTATAAAATGACTGGGGGAGTGGAGGGAGTGGGAATACTGGTGTCCAGGAAGCCAAGTGAAGAAGGTATTTCAAGGAGGAAGAATGGTCAACCATGTGAAAGCTACTGCTGGGTCAAGTGTGAGGACTGAGAGATGACCGCTTTTTTTGCAATATGGAGGCTGGTGACTTTGATGAGTTGCTTCAGTGGAATAAAGGGACTGGAAGTTTGACTGGAGAATTGAAAAAGAGAACTTAGAGATAGTCCTGTTCAAGGAATTGGAGTCAAGAGTTTGTTTCACTGATCGCTTTTAAAATGGGGGGAAAATGGCTTAGGACTGATTTAGTAGAGAAGGAAAACTTGACATGGGAGTAGGAAAAATTGATTAATAGGGAATCATACACAGGGAAGATATGTCAGAAGGAATAAGGGACAAAGATCTCCTTTTAGAAAAAAATGTTATTTTCTTCTCAAAAGTAGACAGATTTTATGGTTTTCAAAATACATGATCACTAGAAGGGCAATTTGCTCTTATGTGAAACAGATGCTTTTAGCTAAACAAATTATGAGGGTTGGAGAGGAAGGGAACCAGATTCTCTAAGAACCTAGGTTCTAATTTTCCTTTGGTTTGCTAACAGGTGGTGGTCAATGCATCATCAAGATTAACACTCAGTTATGACCTCAAGACTTACCTCACCAATACCCCCAATTCAGCTGTGTTCAAGCTGTTCATCACTGCTGGCAGAAATGGTATCAATCTTAAAGGTCAAGAATCTCTTTATAGTTCTGGGTGATTATTCCCACCTTTCCTGTCCTCTGTCAATTAATTCACCTCTTTGGATTAGCAATCCAAGTTTTCTTTCGTTTCAAAATTGATTCTACTTTTACAACAGAATCTTTAAGAGCTGTGAGATCTCAGAATTATGACTGGATTAAGGTTTTAAAATAGGCTCAACCTAGTCACTACTGTCTTTCTGCTTGTAACCCTGCCAGAGAACAGGAGGTAGCCTAGACCAAGAATTTCCAAACATGGATGATTTTCAAGGTTACCCAAAGAAATCTTTTAAAAATACAAATTCTTAGGCTCCATCCAGAGATTTAGTAAGTTTGGGATAAAGCGTAAGATACAATTCTTTTAAAGCTTCTCCAGATTTGAGAATTGTTGGACTAGATAATTACGTGAAATGTTATTTGCTCAGCAAATTTGCCTTGTGTTTTTCTTTTTTCGTTTTGTATTAGGCCATAATTTACTGTCAAAAAATAGGGGAGGAGGGCTTCCCTGGTGGCTCAGTGGTGAAAAATCCACGTGCCAGTGTAGGAGCCACAGGTTTGATCCCTGGTCCAGGAAGACCCCACATGCCAAGGAGCAACTAAGCGCATGTGCCATAACCATTGAGTCTGTGCTCTAGAGCCCAGGAACTGCAACTCCTGAGCCATGCACTGCAACTACTGAAGCCCGCATGCCCTAGAGCCAGTGCTCTGTAATAAGAGAAGCCCCTGAGCACCACAACTAGAGAGTAGGCCCCACTCGCTGCAACTGGAGAAAAGACCATGTGGCAGCAAAGACAAGACCAGCACCGCCAAAAACAAATAAGTAAAATTATTTTTTAAGATGGGGGGAGGAGGAAAGATAACTAAAATATAAGAATCTCCCAATAGATTCCAAATACTATGTTAGGAATTTTTATACCTTTTATCTCATTTAACAATCTCATCATGTAGTAATTATCATTTTAAAGATGAGGATACTGGGGCGGAGAATGGATTGGGAGATTGGGATTGACATATATATACTACTATGTATAAAAGAGATAACTGATGAAAACTGACTATACAGAGAACTCTACTCAGTGCTCTGTGGTGATCTAAATGGGAAGGAAATCCAGAAAAGAGGGAATATATGTGTGTATACATATAGCTGATTCACTTTGCTGTATAGCAGAAACTAACACAACATTGTAAAGCAGCTATACTCCAATAAAATTTTTTTTAAAGATGAGAGTACTGGGAATTCCTTGGCGGCCCAGTGCTCTCACTGCTGAGGGCCTGGTTTCAATCCCTGGTCAGGGCAAAAAAAAAAAAAGATGAGACTACTAAGAGCAAGTAATTTGTACAAGGTAACAAACCAGTTAGTGGCAAGAGTAGTAGATATGTTTCACTCCGAAGTCCATGTACATCCTTTCATTCATCTTTTTGTTTCTATAGAACAGATTCCAGATTTGGAGGGTGGGGGTGGATGGAGGGATAGTGGGGGGTGAGAAAACATGCAAAACCAACCAGAGAAGTTCAAAATAGAACAGAATATAATGGTCTATAAACCTTAAGATGATTTAAACTCTATTGACCTTTATTTTTTTTTAATTTTATTTTATTCTTAAACTTTACATAATTGTATTAGTTTTGCCAAATATCAAAATGAATCCGCCACAGGTATACATGTGTTCCCCATCCTGAACCCTCCTCCCTCCTCCCTCCCCATACCATCCCTCTGGGTCGTCCCAGTGCTCTAGCCCCAAGCATCCAGTATTGTGCATCGAACCTGGACTGGCATCTCGTTTCATACATGATATTTTACATGTTTCAATGCCATTCTCCCAAATCTTCCCACCCTCTCCCTCTCCCACAGAGTCCTCTATTGACCTTTAAAAATATATATTTATTTATTTACTTGGCTGTGTTGTGTCTTAGTTGCAGCATGTGGGATCTAGTTCCCTGACCAGGGATGGAACCTGGGCCCCCTGCATTCAGAGTACAGAGTCGTAGCCACTGGACCACCAGTGAAGTCCCTCTAATTGCCCGTTCTGTCCTTCAGTTTTTAAGCATTTAATATATTTTCTTTTCACAGTAGATACTTAATCTTATAAATACAATCTAAATATGTATGTATAAATAAGAGTATTTGATCTTTAAAATTCTTCAGGTTCTTTTATAAAGTATTAACTGTTTCTTCATAACATATTATCTCATTGTTATCTACCTTATTAAATTTTACAAAGAGATTGCATTTTTTTTCCTTGCAGAATCTTTCTAAAACCACAACTTATGAAACTTCATGTAACAGTTCCTTTGATATTGCTGATAGTCTCCAAAAGATGAGAATGATCACTGGACTGCTGACAATTGAGAAAGAGCTTTAGCAAACCGAGACCATTAAGAAACTGTGCAAGGGAAAATCTTGTTACCAAGACACGGGTTTCTAGTTAATTTAAAATTGCAGCTGACCCAACCTTGGTGCCAGTCGATTTCTTGCCAGCTGCGTGGCTCCTGTTTAAGGCACCACTTGTAATGAAGTTCTGGAGATCTTTGACTTGACGCATACTACAATCATTTATGGAAAACAAATCTTCCTAGATATAAAAGCTACCTCCCAAGTGTAGCATTTTATTTCTAATAACTGCCCAATCTCTCTGTAATCTTATTTCCATTAATGAATTCCAAAAACTTCTGAAAGAGAACACCAGTGATATTATTAATAATATAAACCCCATTATAGTCACAGACTAGCAGACACAAGAGTCTTACACTCTCCTTTCACCTTGATTGTGGTAAGACCCAACAGAGCTGGCAAATAGACAGCTGTAGCAATTAAAACAGAGCTGACCCTTCTTTCTTATTTTTTAAATTCCAAACTTCCTCTATATATAATATATATGTTTCCCCTTTTACAAATTCCTCTTAGTGACAAAGCTATTTACCTCTTTTCTGGTCTCTAGGATCCTGCACCCCAAATCAGGCTTTGGCCATTACAACACTTCTTCCAGAGACCCTTATGCTGTGCCATGTACAGTTCAGTAATACTTTACTAGACATTCCAGCAAGTAAGGTCTTTCATATCCATTCAGATTTCAGCATGGAAAAAGGTGAGTTCCACCAGTTGAATCTGGTTTCCCCCTTGTTTTCATATTTGTACAAATGTCACTTTATTGGTTTACATTTCTGCCTTCTAGTTTTATCTACTGTGTAACTATGGCATTTTTCTCACTCAGCATTTTTGTTCTATCCATTCAACAAAGTTTTAACATGTATCTATAATATACTATGCTTTACTATTATAACTTACTACTTTCTCCTTTGTTAGCCTGTTATCTTTGTGAGGGCTTGGATTATGTCTCATACATCTTTTGTTCCCAACTAGTAGCACAATGTTTGAATGCTGTTGAACTGAAGGATATTATGAGCAGAACAGCATTAACAAGTGGAAAGAAAAAACAGGCATGACTTTGGGAGGACATTAAATAAATCAACTGATCTAAAATAAGACAGTCCATGCCAAATATAAGTAGGTAGTGCTATATCATGGGAGAGCTTTTACTCCAAGGTCAGACAGTTTGAGTGGTAATGAGAAACCACTGAAGGAAGGTTAATTCCAGTAAACTGTTGAACACCAAATAGAATGCCTGGTACCAGGATGGGCACTGGAGATAGAGGAGCAAGACAAGGCTTTTAAATCTTACTAGAACAACAATCTCAATCTCAAAAATGACAGAATGATCTGTTTGTTTCCAAGGCAAACCATTTAATATCACACTAATCCAAGTCTCTGCCCCAACCAGTAATGATGAAGAAGCTGAAGTTGAATGGTTCTATGAAGACCTACAAGACCTTCTAGAACTAACACCCAAAAAAGATGTTCTCTTCATTATAGGGGACTGGAATGCAAAAGTAGGAAGTCAAGAGCTACCTGGAATAACAGGCAAATTGGCCTTGGAGTACAAAATGAAGCAGGTCAAAGGCTAACAGAGTTTTGCCAAGAGAACCCACTGGTCATAGCAAACGCCCTCTTCCAACAACACAAGAGAAAACTCTACACAAGGACATCACCAGATGGTTAACACCGAAATCAGATTGATTATATTCTTTGCAGCTAAAGATGGAGAAGCTCTATACAGTCAGCAAAAACAAGACCAGGAGCTGACTGTGGCTCAGATCATGAACTCCTTATTGCCAAATTCAGACTTAAATTGAAGAAAGTAGGGAAAACCACTAGACCATTCAGGTATGACCTAAAGCAAATCCGTTATGATTATACAATGGAAGTGACAAATAGATTCAAGGATTAGATCTGAAGAGTGCCTGAAGAACTATGGGCGGAGGTTCGTGACATTGTACAGGAGGCAGTAATCAACACCATCCCCAAGAAAAAGAAATGGAAAAAGGCAAAATGGTTGTCTGACTAGGCCTTACAAATAGCTGAGAAAAGAAGAGAAGCTAAAGGCAAAGGAGGAAAGGAAAGATATACCCATTTGAATGCAGAGTTCCAAAGAATAGCAAGGAGAGATAAGAAAGCCTTCCTTGGTGATCAGTGCAAAGAAATAGAGGAAACAATAGAATGGGAAAGACTAGAGATCTCTTCAAGAAAATTAGAGATGCCAAGGGAACATTTCATGCAAAGATGAGCACAATAAAGGACAGAAATGGTATGGACCTAACAGAAGGAGAAGATATTAAGAAGAGGTGGCATGAATACACAGAACTATACAAAAAAGATCTTCATGACCCAGAAAATCAGAACGGTGTGGTCACTCACCTAGAGCCAGACATCCTGGAATATGAAGCCAAGTGGGCCTTAGGAAGCATCACTACAAACAAAGCTAGTGGAGGTGATGGAATTCCAGTTGAGCTATTTCAAATCCTAAAAGATGATGCTGTTAAAGTGCTGCAGTCAGTAAACCAGCAAATCTGGAAAACTCAGCAGTGGCCAATGCTGGAACAGGTCAGTTTTCATTCCAATCCCAAAGAAAGGCAATGCCAAAGAATGTTCTAACTACCACACAATTGCACTCATCTCACATGCTAGCAAAGTAATGCTCAAAATTTTCCAAGCCAGGCTTCAACAGTATGTGAACCATGAACTTCCAGGTGTTCAAGCTGGATTTAGAAAAGGCAGAGGAACCAGAGATCAAATTGCCAACATCTATTGGATCATCGAAAAAGCAAGAAAGTTCCAGAAAAACATCTACTTTTGCTTTATCGACTACACCAAAGCCTTTGACTGTGTGGATCACAACAAACTGTGGAAAATTTTTCAAGAGATGGGAATACCAGACCACCTGATCTGCCTCCTGAGAAATCTGTATGCAGGTCAAGAAGCAACAGTTAGAACAAGAGACTGGTTCCAAATTGGGAAAGGAGTACATCAAGGCTATATATTGTCACCCTGCTTATTTAACTTATATGCAAAGTACATCATACAAAATGCCAGGCTGGATAAAACACAAACTGGAATCAAGATTGCTGGGAGAAATATCAGTAACCTCAGACATGCAGATGACACCACCCTTAGGGCAGAAAGCGAAGAAGAACTAAAGAGCCTCTTGATGAAAGTGAAAGAGGAGAGTGGAAAAGTTAGCTGAAAACTCAACATTCAGAAAACTAAGATCATAGCATCTGGTCCCATCACTTCATGGCAAATAGATGGAGGAACAATGGAAACAGTGAGAGACTTTATTTATTTTGCATGGTTAGTGTTTTATTCTTTGAAGAATGGCTCTGAAACATCACAGTACATCAGGTTGAAAGGACAAGTTTAAAATAGTTTCATAAGGATATAACATATGTACTGCCTGTTCACTCTACGAAATCTTGATCATAGAGCTTATGATACACTTAGTTAGCAGTAGCACCCAGGTTTTCCAAATATTCATCATTGCTCTCTTGTTTGCATAGACTTCATCTCATTAGCTGCCTTCTGCTTTTGTTGCATGATCTCAGAGTCCCTCTACTTCTGAGAGGTAGTCAGGCTATTCTCTTTTCTTTTTCCCTTACTAATTTCCTGAGATTTCTTCATGTTTTCTGGTGGGGAAGTTCTCGTTGATTTCCATGGGCCATGATGACAACTGGACCAAGCCTGGAAGAGGGCAACTCAGAAAAGGAACGACTTCCTCACACTCTCAGCCACTGTCCCTACCCGTTGATCTGGAAGACTGAGCCCCTGCGGGCCCCCTGACGGGATTCGCCTGTCAAGACTTTATTTTGGGGGGCTCCAAAATGATTGCATATGGTGACTGCAGCCATGAAATTAAGAGATGCTTGCTCCTTGGAAGAAAAGCTATGACCAACCTAGACAGCATATTAAAAAGCAGAGACATTACTTTGCCAACAAAGGTCCGTGTAGTCAAGGCTATGGTTTTACCAGTAGTCATGTACGGATGTGAGAGTTGGACCATAAAGAAAGCTGAGCGCCAAAGAATTGATGCTTTTGAACTGTGGTGTTGGGGAAGACTCTTGAAAGTCCCTTGGACTGCAAAGACATCTATCCGTTCAATTTTAAAGGAAATCAGTCCTGAATATACATTGGAAGGACTGATGCTGAAGCTGAAATTCCAACACTTTGGCCACCTGATGCAAAGAACTGACTCTTTGGAAAAGACCCTGATGCTGGGAAAGATTGAAGGAGGGAGAAGGGAACAACAGAGGATGAGATGGTTGGATGGCATCACCGACATGATGGACATGAGTTTGAGTAGGCTCCGGGAGTTGGTGATGGACAGGGAAGCCTGGCATGCTGCAGTCCTTGGGGTCGCAAAGAGTTGGACACGACTGAGCAACTGAACAGAACTAAGAACTACACAGGCTGATTAGTTATACACATGGGATGCTAGATGACAGAGAGAAAGGAGTATTTGTATCAAACCTGGGTGTTAAGGGTCAGGTTTTATAGGAAAAGTAACCTCTAGAAGGATGACCATGACTGAGGTAGATGTGAAGAGAACAGGACATTCCAGGCAATACAGAGCCCTGGAAAAGTTTTCAAAACTAAGTTTAAAGTATACACTGGCAGTACACAAAATGGATAAGAAGAATGGAAGGTAAGGAGACTAGCAAATGCAATTTGCATTGCAGTGATCCAAGCATGAATTGACAAGTTTAGGCCAGAGTAACAGAAATACTAACAGAGGTGTCAGATATGAGATATTTCAAAGGATGAGTTAGCAAGATTTGGATATAGGAATGAAAGAAAGGTTGTCAGAAGACAACCAACGTTCATGGGTAACTAGAAAAACAGTATTATTAACAGAAATAAGGCCATCAAGAGGTGGTTTGATACAGAAGTGATTAAACATGTTCAAAGCTTGCCTTTCTTCCACAAACCCTTTACTGATCTCATCTCTGACTACTTTATCCTATATCCCCTTAATTTCCACTTGTATTAAGTTATTTAATATCCCCTGACATGCTGACTAACCAGTAATGGCATCCTTACCTTAAGTTCAATTATGGGTTCCCTTGGACTGTTTCATCTTTGGTAAACTCCTCCATAGAGGCCAACAGTATGCTAATAGTGAATACTCAAATCTGAGTTCATTTCCTTTTGAATTTGCATGTCAATATTTTTCCTTCCTATCCTAATCCAATTGACTAAATAGGGCCTCTGAACCTTCCTGCTCAGTTTTTCCTCTTTTCTTCAGGGGTTTATGTCTGCCTAATCAAGGTTCGACCCCAGTCAGAGGAGCTGCTCCAGGTCCTGAGCACCGCTGACACCTCAGTCTATGGTTGGGCCACACTTGTCAGTGAGCGTAGCAAGAATGGAATGCAAAGAATCCTCATTCCTTTCATCCCAGCCTTTTACATCAACCAGTCAGAATTGGTTCTTAGCCACAAAAAAGACGTCGGGGAGCTAAGAGTACTGGGAGTGGATAGAGTTCTTGAGAAGCTAGAGGTATGTTAAGGACTGAAGCAAAACAGATCAGGGTTTTGAAAATGAGATTTTTCATTCTCAGTCCAGGGTAAAGGAATAGATACTGAACGACTTGATAAAATTCACCACAGGAAATTCCTAAAACAAAAAATCTGTCCACTTTATAATGCCATGGGGGCTCCCAGAGTCCAAAATCTGTCATGAGCATTGTCTGGAAGATAATACAAATGCATATATATATATATATGTATGTGTGTGTGTGTGTATTACACACACACACACCACCAATGCTATCCTGAGAGTTTTAGAGTGCTAAAAGCTTTTGAAGGCTATATTATTCTCACACAGATGGTTTTCTTCCCCTACCCTTCAATATGTCTGTGTGAAAAAGTGACTTGTCAGCTAGCTAACTAGAAATCCAGATGTCTTATTGTTTATGATTGGAATGTATTGACACAAAACTGATTTTCTTCTTTCAAACAAGTTCCATTTTCTTTTCTCTAAGGTGTTCCCCAGCTCCCCAGTTCTAATGGTCTCTGGCCATAGGCATTCTTCGCTCACACCTGGCCTGGCCATCTACCACGTAAGAGTAGTCAACTTCACATCCCTCCAGCAGATGGCATCACCTATTTTCATCAACATTTCCTGTGTGCTCACCAGTCAAAGTGAGGCTGTACGAGTGAGAGCTATGAAAGCTAAGTCTGGTGCAGGTGAGCATGGGGGTGACTATTTTTAATCTAGAGGCAAAAAGACTGAATGTATTACAATTTAGTTTAGAATTTAATTAATGGGAAACATTCAGCCACTTGATCAAGATTATTCAGACTAGCTGGGACATGGATCTTTATTCTCGGAGGCTACCCTATAACCTTCAGGTAGCCTTCTTAAAACTTGTTTAGTCGCTGTCCCAGGCTCCTCTGTCCATGGGATTCTCCAGGTAAGGATACTGGAGTGGGTTGCCATCTCCTTCTCTAGGGGTCTCCTGCTTGGCAGATGGATTTTTACCACTGAGACACCAGGAGATTCAGGTTGGATCCCTGGCTCAGGAAGATCTCCTGGAGGAAGAAGTGGCAGCCCACTCTAGTTATTCTTGCCTGGAAAACCCCATGGAGAGAGAGGAGCCTGGCGGTCCCCAGTCCATGAGGTTGCAGAGTCAAACACAACTTAGTGACCAAGCATGAATGCAGTTTAACCTGCGTTTACTAGCCTCAAAAGTATACTTCTTGCCTTGTTTTAAGCCCTTTGATAAATGTTTGATTTAATCCAAAAGTATTTAGCAAATCTTTGTGCATCAATCAGTAAATGGTAGTAATCCTAGAAGCAAGACTTGGCTCTGACAAATCCTGATTCTACCTTTACCCAGTTCGGAAATGATGCCAAGTTTGGGTGGGATGGTAACAGTTACGGAAAGAAGTGTTAGAAGTTTCTTCCCAGGTGGCTCAGTAGTAAAGATTAGGATTTAACCCCTGGGTTGGGAAGATCCCCTGGAGGAAATGGCAACCCACTACAGTATTCTTGCCTGGAGAATCTAGGAGTGAATTAGGCTGAACCTTAGTACATCTAACGGGAGAAAGGTTTTGGCTTCTGTGAGTATCCGATTTGTATGAGTCAGTAAATATTCTAAGCATATTTATATGCATTTTAATTCTCATTCTAAAGGGTTTCCTAAAACTCTTTAAGAGATGTTTTCCCCTTTAAAGAGTTGAAATTGGGATGTTCAGGATCCTATCACTAGAGAATGTTCAACCCCAATCTGTGCTGTGAGAGTAGTTTTTAAACTGAGTTCATGGATCTCTATAAAGGTTCTCAGAATTCAAGGTGTCCATGCCCTGAATGGGAAAAAACAAAATTACATCAAAATTACAGTAGTTATCAGACCTAAAAATGTATCTTTATTACTAGAGCACGCATACTACTGTATTACAAATAAGGCCTTTTAACATTTTGCTGTGTATTATAAAACTTCAATTGGTTTCCTTTATTCCTACATTTTTTGCATTGAAAAACATTGAGTTGGGGTACATTGACTTCACCAGACTGCCAAAGTTACCCATGGCAAAAAAAAAAAAAAAAAAGCTAAGAATCACCTGGGTGCTCATTGGAAGGACTGATGCTAAAGCTGAAACTCCAGTACTTTGGCCACCTCATGTGAAGAGTTGACTCATTGGAAAAGACTCTGATGCTGGGAGGGATTGGGGGCAGGAGAAGGGGACGACAGAGGATGAGATGGCTGGATGGCATCACTGACTCGATGGACGTTGAGTCTGAGTGAACTCCGGGACGTGGTGATGGACAGGGAGGCCTGGCATGCTGCGATTCATGGGGTCGCAAAGAGTCGGACATGACTGAGACTGAAGAATCACCACGTTCTTAAGTGATGAGGGCACAAACCAACAGTACACTGTTATTTTTGCTACAAATATGCAACCCAATCTTAAGTTCACTCATACAAGCATGATACCTACTTGCAGGAACAAGTAGGTATTTAAAACAGGGCCCAATTAAGACAGGAATTAGTTCAATGTAGACACAACAAAGGGGTGTCCTAAGTTAATATACCTCTTGATTTATTTGGACTTCCAGTGTTGGGACCAGATCAGGGAGGAGATTTTAGTATGTTGTTTTGTTTAGTCGCTAAGTCATGTCCAACTCTTTTGTGACCCCATGGACTGTTGCCTGCTAGGCTCTGCTCCTCTGCCAATGGGATTTCTCAGCCAAGAATACTGGAGGGGGTGGCCATGCCCTCCTCCAGGGGATCTTCCCAACACAGGGATCAAGCCCAGGTTTCCAGGCATTGAAGATTCTTTACCATCTGAGCCACCAGTGAAGCCCCCACCTTTTTTTTCAGTACAAGCAACCTCAAATTATTCTTCAGAGTAAAGCAGTTTAACAGTGCGAAGTTGTTAAACAGTTGTGAACAGAGTTTAGAGAGAGGTTAAGAGCAGTTAAGAGCCCAGAGGTAGAGGGCCTATACAAGGGTTGCAGAACAGGAACTATGTATAAGGGCCTGGTGACAGTTTATCTGGAATAGCAATTTGGTGAGGCAGGAAGAGTTCATTTCTAGACACTGAAGAATTCGAAATAACCAAGAGAAAGTATGCTTCAAAAGACATGTCTTAACTTTTATTGAGGACAAATTTATATACAAATCATGTTCCCTAGAAATGATAGCTGAATAAAAAAGGACAAGTGGCTCCTGGGTCATTGTTTCAGGTTAGAGGGATTACAAGTTGAAGGATGTCACTTGGAGTTAAAGTACACAGGAGAGATAACAGGCATTTTACAGTGGCAGAGAATTTAAACATTCTTTTGGAAGCTGAAAAGGCTTAAGAATTGTAGTTTATTATGTTAGTGATAAAAAGCCAAAAAGGTAGAGGCACCAAGTACAGTTCACCCCTTTTTCTCTGGTAAGAAACAAAAAGAATTTCCTAGAGGGCTAAGTTTTGAGTGCTTCAGCTAGATATCTCAGAAGCATACAATTTTTAAATGCAACATCTGTCCTGTATATATTAAAAAAACTATCTTCTTTTATTCTGCCAACGCGTAGATCAATGTGACGGTTCAGGTGTTCTCCAGAAGTTTGCAGGTTCTTACCAGAGTCTCCTTTTTACCCTCTTTGTGATGCTGGCATCAACAGCTTTCCTCTTTCTAGGTAAGGAGTCCTTATATTCAGCACCGTAGAATTTAGACTTGGAAACTGCCTTCATTTCACAAACTAAATGAGGATGAAAATTAGCTGTTTATATCACATCTAATTTGGGACATGCAATTGAAACTGACTTAGCCTCCCTACCCTTAGTCTCCTGGTGGACCAAAGATCCTGCCCAATTTACTGAGAAGCAATAAACTGCATGCAGCAAACAGCTACCACTCAGAAGTGGAAATCACTGCTAAACTGATAGCTAGTTTTGCTCAAATACATAGCAATAGATGATTCAAGCAACGTAACACATACTATTATCTACACGTACATTTCCCATCTTTCAGCCGTAAGTTGAATACCTCTGAAAATCACTGAATAAAAACTTCCCGTTAAGTATACAGTGTTATTTAATTTGAAGCTTTACTTTTTTTATAGCAATACTTAAGAATGGACTTGACCCTTAAGGCCTTCCTCCAGTGAGAAGAGATCTCCTTGTTGACATCTTATTCTTTTTCCAGCATACAATGCCTTCCTAAACAAGATGCAGACAGTTCCAGTTGTTTACGTGCCAACTCTAGGTACACAGTCAGGTAAAGAATCACCATCTGTTATCTCCGAAAAACTCAGGTACCACCCTCATTCACCTCTATTCATCCTTCTTTTATTTCCTTTCCTCTTAGGTTCTTACACATCCACACGTTCTCCCCCTCCGCTCCTGAGTCCACACCCCCCACCAGCCCAGAATCGGCTACAGCACTGGCTGTGGAGTATAAGACACTAACCTCTGCTTGGACAAGTCTTTAACTATAGGGGACTGGAGATTTCTAGCCCCAGATCAGCAGCAACCTCTACATTCACACACCTCCAAACAAGGCTTCTGAGAACTGTAAATAAAGCATCCTAAGCTGTTTTATATTAAAGTGGCGTGTTGGACTGTGTTTTAAATATCAATTGTCAGTTCTTAATTCTAAGAAAACATAAAAGTAAAATGAAATACCCCATTTACATACTATTCCAGTTTTTAATCAAGCTCTGCAGATTTACTCCATGAACCTAGGGATAGCAATGTCCCAAATGGACTTTTTAAGTTCTTGGCCACTTACTTGCCCCAAATGACTCTAGAATCCACTCTTCTGGTTGCCCCTGAATACGTGAGGTAGGAACCTCCTAGAAGTAAAACAAGACAGTAAACAGGATGTATCCAAAACGTGTTTATTGGGATGGTTTCCCGTTCATCTCGATACAGGGTACTTTTAGTGCTGCTTCCGTCTGAAAGAGCATCCTGCCAAAAAAAAAAAAAAAGTTCCAAAGGTTAACTGATAGCAGCCTACTTACCCTACCTGAACCCCACAAAATGCCTCTAACCCATAGAAAACCTACATTTGTATTTTCTTCAACTCTTTAAGCTTCTACCTAGTCACTAGACATGAGATTCAGCTCATATGAAGCCCTTTTACCACCCAGCTTTAGACAGTAGCATTTTAAGATGAATGTTTCCCGATTATGCATTTGGCAGACATAAGAAAAAAAAGTATAAAAATTACATTAAACCATTTACCTTCTGTAAGCCTCGCTTTTCCTCCTGTAGGCTGGCAGAGGACAGTAGAGCAGCCAACACACAAGACTACTGTTTGTGCATGGCTAAAGACGGTGGTGATTTTATAGCATCCTGGGGGGAAAACATCAAGGAGTTACCCTTTTTCCTCCCAAACCTTTCTTCACTTAAACATATGATGTCATGCATTAACTGTAAAACAAGTATGCTATGAAAATTCTTGGGATTTACTTTCCTAATCTAAACTTGATTATCTGGCTCTAGGTATACATCAAAGTCAACTCAAAAGCAACCTCGACCATGTGCCCCAACCTATGGATTTTGAGTAAACAACATCATCCAAAAAATTATTCAAAAGTCAAAGAGAAAAAACCCTGTACTTGGTGAGGAGACATGCTCAGTAACTGGTCAACATATCCACCCCTTTGCCGCCAGGAAGAAGTACATAAATTACCACAGAACCCAAACATTATCATTCCAGTGTTTTCCCAACACAAACGTTGTGGTCTACAGAGTTTTGAAGGGGAATCTCTCTGGATCACTCCTCCTAAAGTGCAAAATTTTACTCATCTCTAACATTCAAATTTGAATACATTAGGGCTTCACGGATACCTTTTTTCAACTCGTGGGATTCAGTGCTTTCCCCACTAGTACATGTTATCTCCTCACCTGGGCATTTTACATCCATGAAATAGGAATTGGGGCTCTGCACCAGGCGCTTCTTCTTGTGTTTCCTCTTCTCCTCTTCTGGAGAGGGATGAAGAAGATCCTTTGCGAGCTAACAGAGGCAGAAATGTAGAGATTTAGAAACCAATGGTGAATATGGATGATCGAAAACAGCCCCCACTGCCACACAACGGGGAGAGCTCTCCCCTTGTCGCCCCTGGTGTCTGCGCAGCTGGGCCGCCATCTTATTGCCTCTCCGCTCCCGTCCAAGCACGGGTCCCAGCTGGCCTCTGCGGCCCCTGTAGTTAACTTGTCCTGGGAAGCGCGGAGGGCAAATGAGGGCCCTCTGTGATCCCAAATCAGCGTGAGAGCAGAGTGCAGACAGAAGAACGAGATCTCCACGGAAACCTAGCCGAAGAACTCACAGGCATGTTCTCGTGAGGAGGTCGTCACCGCCGGAAAGGGGCGGAAGCGGAAATCCTGATCCTTAAATTCGCCGTCCCGCAGGAAATGACGTTAGGCCCTATCGCCGCCATGTTGAGAAGGTCGTTCTCTCACGGTCTTGGGCGATGGGGCGAGGGGGGCTGCCATTTTGGGAAGGTCTCTAAATGACAGGGCTCAGATGAGTCGCCATGTTAAGAGAGGGAGCTTGGTATCTTTTTTTTTTTTTTTGATGTAATAAAGTTTTATTTTTCAAAATGTACAGCTGGTGGGACCTGTTCATGCATCTTCACCAGCAGCTGGGGCATCTCCACCCTTGGTGTTTCTGGTGTAAATCACTTGAGCTCTGTGCTTTGAAACCAGTTTAATAAGTCCTTTACTAAGGAGTCCCTGAAGGGCTGCTCTGGCCAGGGAACCACGAATCTTCAGTCTCTCAGAGACGACAGCTGGAGTTATAAGCTTATAGTTGGGAACTTCTTTACAGAGTTTGTCATATGTTGCTTTGTCAAACAAGACTAGGTTATTGAGTTTGTCCCGAACTTTGCCTTTGGACCACTTCTTCTTTTTGGCCTTGCCCCCAGATTTGTTCACTGGATCTTTGTCTTTCTTGGCCGACTTTCCGGCATCTTTCTTCTTCTTGTCGTCCTTGGGCGGCATAGCGAAACCCGGAGAGCAGCTGCAGCCACTGCAACCTCGCTAAGATGTCGGACAAAAAGGGGGAGCTTGGTATCTTAAGGTCAGTGTCTGGTCTCCGTCAAGGGGTTAATAGACATTTTTAATATTTCGCGCTACACTTTAACAACAGGAACTGCTTAGGAAAACAGAGTCATGTCTGTGACTTGTTAAATTTCTTTACTATTTTTCAATTGGTTTAGTTTCCCCATTTTTAACAACTCAGTAATGTAAATATAAAAAAAGTAAGTTCTCATCTTTTCCGCACTTTCAGCCTATTTCTAGGACTAACCGTTGTTAATTTTATTCTCTCCTTTCCATCTTTCTCTGTAATAATTATTACATCACTCACTTCTGTATTGTTCTGACTGCTTTGAATGCTAATCTTCACAACTCTGTCTTTACATTCCCACATCCTTTCCGCCACATTTTCATCAGAACTGCCTTTCCAAGATTTGTAATCTTGGCATCACTGAAACTCTGGACAGGTAATGAAAAGAAAGAAAACCAAATCATTATCTTCTACAGTAACGATCAAAGGGTTAAAATGTCCGTTTGTCATAGAGGAGGAACAAAAATGACTCAAATGGTATATGGGGACCTGGTTAATTCCAAAGGAATAGAATGGGACAAGGGATGTGAGTTCTTGTCAAGGATACGCTGGTAAACGTTTAACCATTGACTTTATGGAGGGGAGCCCTGATTTGTTGTCTTTGCTAATTTCAATGGAGGAAATACCTTGGCCAGTTTCAGACTATCAGTGTTACATCATTAAACATGGATTTGGAAAGCGAAGTCTGTTTTCATGAGCCAGTAATAATTGGTTCCAGCACACTACTGTTGTTGTTCAGCTGCTCAGTCATGTCTGACTCTTTGCAACCCCATGGACTGCAGCAGGCCAGCCTTCCATGTCCTTCACTATCCCAGAGCTGGCTCAAACTCATGTCCATTGAGTCAGTGATGCCATCCAACCATCTCATCCTCTGTTGGCCCTGCATCTCATCCTCTGTTGGCCCTGCCCCTCTCCGCCTGCCTTCAGTCTTTCCCAGCATCAGGGTCTTTTCCAATGAGTCCATTCTTTGCATCAGGTGGCCAAAGTATTGGAGCTTCAGCATCAGTCCTTCCAATGAATATTCAGGGTTGATTTCCTTTAGGATTGACTGGTCTGATCTTGCTGTCCAAGGGACAACTCAAGAGTCTTCTCCAGCACCACAGTTCAAAAGCATCAGTTCTTCATCTCTCAGCCTTCTGTATGGTGAGAAAAACCTCTGAGGAAGTGACATGTTCCCAGGTGGCTCAGTGGTAAAGGATCCAGCTGCCCATGCAGTGGATGCAGTTTCAATCCCTGTGTCGGGAAGATCTCCTGGAAGAGGAAACAGCATCTCTGATATTCTTGCCTGGGAAATCCCATGGACAGATGAGCCTGGCAGGCTACAGTCCATGGGGTCGCAAAGAGTGGGACACAACTGAGTGACTGTGCACGGCACACCGAAAGACAAGAAATTAAATAAGCAGCAGTCTGGGAGAACTGCATTCTAGGCTGAGGCAAGAGCTTGTGAATACAAAACCAGAGACCAGGAAAAGCCTACCATAATTGGGGGGGGAGGGTAAAGGCATTATTGCGGAAGCTCTGAGAGCTAGTGGGAGAGTACTGTGGAGATGAGGTTCCAGGGAAAGCAGGTATACAGCAGCATAAGTGACCTGGGTTCAATCCCTGGGTCAGGAAGATCTCCTGGAGAAGGAAATGGCAACCCACTCTTCCCATTCTTGCCTGGAAAATCCCGTGGACAGAGGAGCCTGGCGGGCTACAGTCCATGGGGTCGCAAAAGAGTCAGACATGGAAAAAAAAAAAAATCAGACACAACTTAACAACTAAACAACAGCAGCAATTTAGAGAGGTGAAAAAGAATAGTCTATTGCTGGGGATGAAAAGTCCAGATTCAGACAAAATAAGATGAAAAAGAACTAATAGGCTTTTATCAGACAAATCCATGAAAATTGAAGAATAATTAAGCTTAATAATTAAGCTTAAAGCACTTAAGAATAAGTGCTTTAAGCACTAGTGAGAGATGGTTTGGCCATCAGGGAGAAGTAGAGAATACTCACGTTTTGTAATACAACTTGGAGACATAATGGGTGGTTAGATAAAGGATAGAAGAGGATTGAATAGTTGTGTTTGAGAGGGACAAACATTGGCACAGAGTATGACAAGGATAACTGAAGTGACAAAAGATGCCTTTTCATAACCAGTGCACTATGTTTATAGAAGGGCTGCTCTACTGACCTGCTATTAGAAAAGCAGATATTTTGAATATTTTTTCCAAAGCAAAGATAAATTTGGTTTTGTGTAGCCATGTTCTCCATATTTCAGCTTTCTTGTTGCCAAGGCTACACATTCACAGTCTGTTCATTAGTGTGTTAGGAGTACTGCCTCCGGACTGTGTTAAAAGATCCACATCTCATCAAGAGAATGACACCAGACATGTATAGTCTCAATCTCTGTCTTCCTGAGCTGGCCTGTCAGAGAATTCATACACAGGTTCCCAGAAGGAAGACTGTTCAAGATGAAGCTCCAGAATGTATCTAGGTGAACAGTGTGTGGGCTTGGAGACTGGGAGAGGGAGTGTGTGGAGCTGATTCTATAGTATAATTAATTTTAATTTTCACTCTGTTCCACCAGGGGGCAGACTGACTCAACAAATAGCCACCAACTTCAGCCATCCCGCTTTTTTCAAAAGGAGTTGGGATTCTAAAACTAAGGGCTTGGAAAAGTAACACCAGAATTCTAGAACTGCCCCAGAAGGATTCTATTTTTCTTGAGTACCCCTTTCAAAAATCAGTCCCCAATTTTTGCCAACTCCTGTGTTACCCTGGCCTTCGCCCTTATTCCCCCAAACTTTCCTTTTCCCCGAATTCCTCTAAAATTCCTCTTCCCCTGGTCATTCTGATTAAACCTCCACTTCACCCCAGCCTCTCTGGCTTCTGACTGGAAGAGCGAAGTCAAAAGAGGGGGATGGTAGTAAGCAAAAAACTGTTCAAAATGGCTAGGGAGACAGGCCAGCATTGGCTGGGAAGGGAAGGCCAGAGAGCAGGAGGCTGGGCTGGCCGAGGAGGCCAGCTGAAAGGGATGGGCGGGCACGGGGTGGGGCCCGGAGGAGTGCCGCCTCTCCTCTTTCCCAGAGCCTGGGCGGAGAGGGAGGAAAACTTCCTGGCCGGGGCTCTGGGCCCGCTCCCTTTGCCAGCCCTCCAGTCCCGCCTACCGGTGCCCTTCGCTTCCCCACCACCCCTCTCCCGGCACCCCCAGTGTCCGCCATGGCCAAAGCCTACGACCACCTCTTCAAGTTGCTGCTGATCGGGGACTCAGGGGTGGGCAAGACTTGTCTGATCATTCGCTTTGCAGAGGACAACTTCAACAACACTTACATCTCCACCATCGGTGAGCCCACTGGCCATATCCTAGATCCCCAACTACCCCATACCCTCATTCCTAGGCTCTTGGATTACTAGTGGCCCGCGTTAGAGTCAGGCTTCTGGACTCCAGTCCCTCAGCCTCTCTCTCTCAGACCCATCCCCCTTGTATGTCTCAGGATGGTACCCAAACCTCTAACCTCTCTGAGACCTCCAGATTACTCCTCAGCTGTGCCTGCGCCAACCCCTATTTTCTTGGGACCACCTGTCTCCCTTGTCCCCACAAATTCACATGAACCCGTGTCTGCTTCCCTCTCAGCTCCTCTTCCCCCACCCTCATCCACCTAGAACTCTTGATCCATTCTCCATATTTCCTGTATCCCCCTTTCGCTGATCATCTGTCTCCCAATTTTGCCAGCCTCTTTCTGTCCCAACTGAGTTACAGACTCTCCCACTGCATTCCCACCTTACCATCTACTTTCCAGTCTCTCTGCCCCTCAACTTATTAGGGGTTTGGGGAGGGTGCCACAGAGGGGCTGGGTGTGCCAGAGAGCGGCCCAAGGACTGGGATCATGAATATGCAGTCAGCCTGCTAAGGAAGGTGGGACTGAGGGGACTTCTGGGGTCTCTGAGTCAGTCAGGTGACTCAGCCTCCTCCCTGGAGCTCCTCACTGGCTTGGGGGAGGTACACAAGTTTCCACTAAAAACAAACATTGTCTCCCCTCCTCCCCCTCATTGTTCTTAACCTCCTCTGGCCTGTGTAGTAAGACCAGGAGAGTCTCAAGACAATTCTGGTTAGAAAGTGGAGGGGAAAATATCCCTCTCTCATATTTCAGTCGCAGGGGAATCTTGTTTAGACTCAAATTTTCTTGTTTCCAAGCCTGGCATACTATTAATCTGCATGGACTGGTATCAGCTTCCTTTTTCCTTGCTCTTCACCCTGTAGGGTCAGGAGGCTATGTGGGAGAACGGAAAGTAGAGGGTTCTACGACAACAGAAGGGAGAAGGAATTAGAAAGAAATATTTGGGGGGAGACAGATTGAATTGAGAGAGTTGTCAGCTGGCGTGGCTGAGTGGACCTAAGAAGTGCCTTAAAGGCCTTCAGCCTCCTTGCAGAGTTTTCATCATCTTCTTTCCCGCAAAGTCTATAAGATCTAAGTCAGAACAATACGCCTGCTATACAAGTACAGCTTTGAGAAAATCCCCGTAGTTTTGTACTTCCTGCGAGACTGCTCCCCAAGTGCCTTCCCTGCAGAATCTCTGCGCTGCTCCATTCCTGTCCCTCTCACCACACACTTGCACATGCACATAATACGTGTCTGGATTTCAGTGTTCCCTCTCCACCCCTAGGAATTGATTTCAAGATCCGCACTGTGGATATAGAGGGGAAAAAGATCAAACTGCAGGTCTGGTGAGTGAATCCCCCAGGACTTCGAAACCAGACTTACTCGTTTATTTCCTATAACACTATAGTTTCTCTTTAGTTTTGTTTCTCTTCCTTTGCCATCGCTCCTTCGAGTACATTTTCTAATCCATTTCTGTCACCTCATTCATATGTCATTCCATCTCTCTCTCTGCTCAGTCAACTATTTTCAACTTTGTTATAATTCTGTTGTCTGTCCTGGACCCAGAGACTCCTCTGAACTTGGCAACTGTCTAGCTCAACTGTCTATTGAGCTATAATATGGATACAAGCTCTCAACAGTTAAATAGCGAGTAGCAAAATTAAGACTTGACTCTGTGTCCAGTGGAGAGCCCTTAAAGCCAAGAGTAGAGGTTTGACCTGACTACCCTGAGGAAACTGGAGACCCTGAGGGTGTCAAGTGGTAAGAGGCTTAATGGAGGCATTATGATACAATAGACAAGAGGAGAATGTGGTTCAATTCTGTTGTTACAGAATGACCTTCATTAGTTATTTCTCCTCTCTAAATCTGTTTCCTCATCTGTAAAGTAGAGGCAGTAAAACATGTCTCACAAGGATAGAGTGAAGATTAGGTAAAATGACATAAATGATGTATACACAGTGCTTGGCACAAAGTAAACAATTAAACAGACCTATTTCTTCAGCCTTTACCTTCGCTCAGTATCAGCCCAACAGTCTCTTATCCCTTTTTCCCTTTATTGTTTTCCTGACTCTGTTTAACACTCCTTGTTGCAAAAGCTAAATTCTTAGGGGATGGGAGTGGAATTCTCTCTTTGGAGATCTCTTACCTCTATCTCACCCCATGAAATATTCTACCCCTTCAGGGACACAGCTGGCCAAGAGCGATTCAAGACAATAACTACTGCCTATTACCGTGGAGCAATGGTATGAAGCATATTTCTGGACAAGGGATGATGCAATAGAATGTCAACTACAGAGGGATAGGAGTTGGGGCAGAGAAAAATGGGGAGGGGCATAGTGTGGGTTGCAGAGGGCCCCATATGGCCTAGTGATTAGTCTTGTGGATAGAATTTACAGGGTCACTTAGAGGGCAGTGGGAAGCCTGAAGAGGGGAATATTGTACAAGGCTCCATTGTGAACTCTGCCATTCCCCAGGGCATTATCCTAGTATATGACATCACAGATGAGAAATCCTTCGAGAATATTCAGAACTGGATGAAGAGCATCAAAGAGGTGAGGACAGTTCCAGAGAGGTGGGGGAACTGGGTAGAACCTAGAGGATGGAGGAGACTGTGAAAATGAGCAGGACCCAGCTTCTACTCTTATCTTTGCTCCCAGAATGCCTCGGCTGGGGTAGAGCGCCTCTTACTGGGGAACAAGTGTGACATGGAGGCCAAGAGGAAGGTGCAGAAGGAGCAGGCTGATAAGGTAAGAGCTGGTTGGGCAATGTTCCAGAACTGGGCCAGGAGGGCCAAGGTGAGGCTGGATTGCAGAGGATTTGGCCGCTGCCCTCTGTCCAGCTCTCCTCTTACCACTTCTTCCCATGCAGTTGGCTCGGGAGCATGGAATCCGATTTTTTGAGACAAGTGCTAAATCCAGTATGAATGTAGATGAGGTGAGACACACCCCATCCTTCACCCCCAAAGAGTATTGGAAGACAGACTCATGCTCCCCTTCAACCTATCCTGACCAATCTCGCCTTTCCCCGTTAGGCTTTCAGTTCCCTGGCACGGGACATCTTACTCAAGTCAGGAGGCCGGAGATTGGTGAGTTGGTTGTGCTGGGCTAAGTACAGCTGGGTGTGTGAGAGTGTGTTTGTGTTAGGGGTAAAAACTGATGAGGGGAACAATGCTAATACTCCTGTGAGGGTGGATCTCCTTCAGTTTATGGCCCCAGCCAGCCATTCTCACCCTGTACCTTCTCCCTCTAGAAAAACAACAACAAGCCCCCCAGCACTGACCTGAAAACTTGTGACAAGAAGAATACCAACAAGTGCTCCTTGGCCTGACGACTCCTTTCTGCCTCTCCACCCTATGCCTGGAGACTGAATCTGAGGAAGGCAGGGCTGAGGGGCTGGTAGGGGAGAAATAGCAAATGGGGCTTGGAGGGGTAGAGATGGGTAGATGGTAGAAGAATGGGGAGAATATGGAGAAGAAAAAAAGAAAGGAGAGAGAAAGAAAGAGGAAATGAAAGGAAGCAGGATAGAGCGGGAAGGAGAGGCAAGAAAAAGGAAAAGAATTGGGAAGGTGGAAGAAGGTGAAAAGGAAGTAGGAAGAGAGGGAGGAAGAAAGGAAGATAGATGGTCCTAGGCCTCAGACCTTCTCTGGGTTTCCAGGGCAAATATAAATGTAAATAAATAGTTGATTTATTGTTACTGGATCAGGCTTTAGGGTCCTGAGAGAGGCTGGCTCAGTACCACCCTCTGAAGGTTTGGTCCTATGCTGTCACTGCATGGTCTTTCTCAGTATTAAAGGCCACCATTTGCACAAACGTTCCTGGTTTGGGTAACTTTTGTCATTGTCGGAATCGCTGTCTACCCATAAACCTAATTCTTGTGTCTCTGAGGTGGCTGGTCTACCTGAATCTGGCTGTGTTCCTGTGATGCCTAGTCTACAGGTCTCAGACCTTCCCCAGCTGTTTAATTGATGAGGGAGACAAGGAGCAGAGATTCTCTGAAATTAAAAGTCTGTACATCCTCTTTCCAATATGGGATTTAGAGGATCCTTGCAGGCAGAGTCTTGTCCAGGAGATTCTAAAAGAGAAGGACTCTTTCCTGGGCCTCCCCAGGAGAGTGATAACCCTAGCCTCAGAGAAACAGGAGAACCAGTATTTTTTATTCATTAATTTCAGCAAGCATCTTTGATTCTGCCAAAAATCCCTTTAAGAAAGTAGTATTATTACCTGCTCTGATAGAAGAAGAAAATGAGACAGAAAAAAGGTTCATATAGTCATAAATATTTATTGAGCATCTACTCTGTGCCAAGCACAGTGGTCAAGTTAAAATAACCTCTGGGTGGTACTTAAAGGAAGAGGGACAAGTAAAATTTAACAAAAACAGCCCCTAACGACTGAATAACAAAGAAGCAAAACTACTGACGTGCAAAAGAACCATGAACAAGAAACTTAGGCTTGAGTTCCCTTAAGTATACATAGACCCTATTTGTTCTTTACAGTATTTTTTTTAGTTTCCAATATTTAAAAAAAATATTGTCTTCTAAATAGCATTTGCACTGTACAAATGCTTATTCAGAAAAAAAAATTGAACAAATAGATTTTATAACTATATGGTTTTGTAGAATTTACATTTTAATTAGTATTTCTATAGTTCTCTAAATATGCTCCATAAACTTATGCTTATACCAACATTATATAAATATGCTCTTGCCAGCACTATTTTTTTTTATATTTTAAATCTTTGAAAAAGAAAAGACATGTTTTGATTTACATCTGTTTGATTAGTAAATTTGCAATTTCTTTTTAAATTTTAAATTAATTTTTTAATTGAAGGATAATTGCTTTACAGAATTGTGTTGGTTTCTGCCAAACATTGGCATGAATCAGCCATAGGTATACATATGTCCCCTCCCTCTTGAACGTCCCTCCCATCTCCCTCCCCATCCCATCCCTCTAGGTTGTTACAGAACCCTAGTTTGAGTTCCCTGAGTCATACAGCAAATTCCCATTGGCTATCTATTTTACATATGGTAATTTAAGTTTCCCTGTTACTCTCTCCATATATCCCACTCTCTTTCCTACCTTCCTCCCGGTACCACCCCCTCCTCCCACCCCACTGTGTCTATAAGTCTGTTTTCTATGTCTGTGTCTCTGTTGCTGCCCTGCAAATAATTTCATCAGTACCATCTTTCTAGATTCCATATATATGCATTAGTATATGGTATTTTTCTCTTTCTGACTTACTTCACTCTGTACAATAGGCTCTAGGTTCATCCACCTCATAAAACTGACTCAAAAGTGTTCCTTTTATGACTAAGTAATATTCCATTGTATGTATGTACCACAGCTTCTTTATCCATTCATCTGTCCATGGACATCTAGGTTGCTTCCATGTTCTAGCTATTGTAAATAGTGCTGCAATGAATTCACAGTATTTTTTTAAACAGCAAAATTATCTCACAGACTTGATCTTTGATCAAGATGATGAAAATATCAGGTTTGGTTTAGACAAAGTACCACTAGAAGTTTTACTCAAGGATATGATTGATGTTCAAGGCATTTAAAACATCCCCAAGCCTGCAGTGGAGAAGTGGATAGCACAACCCTGGAGTCATCAGCAAAGTCTTTTTGTGTGCTGCTCTTTCTGCTGGTAAAAGACAACACTCAGAAAAAAAGAGTCTGACAGTGCCAGGAGAAGGACTAAGAAAATAATTTGGTACATGAATTAAGTATCTAAGCTTCAATGGGGTAATAATCCTTATTATCTGTGGCTTGTGTTTGAATTCTGTACTCAACTGCCCAGCTAGTTTAATTCACTCAAGAGATGAGGAAAGACTTGCATTTTGTGAGTCCCGGGAAGAAGACTGACCAGCCTCTTTGTCATACCCAAGAGTGGATATTTTAAAATCCAGTTTCAGCATAGACACCCTATTCAGTTGCTTGGTACAACTAGTGGGACTGAGTAAGGAGTAACAGAATGCTATGTTTTGACCAAAACTTATCACAGCTAAAAAATACTGAGGGGAAAAACCCCATACCCTACTTTCTATCACATAGAACTATTGACAAATAATATACAGACAAATAGTAACCTAAAGGAACAAATTAATAGCAAAATTAAAACTCAGCCCTCACCAGGGTATTGTTTTCTCATCTCCCACCCAATGATCTTTCCAGTCTGTTAGTTCTTGTCCTTAAGCAGTCAGTTTCAGTCTGCTGGGAAGACAGAATTTATGGGACATAGCACCAGATATACTGTTTGTTTGTTTTTTTGGCTGTGCTGTCTTCGTTGTTGTGCCAGGCTTTCTCTAGTTGTGGCAGGTAGAGGCTACTCTTCGTTGCGGTGCACAGGCTTCTCACTGAGGTGGTTTCTCTTGTGGAGGAGCACAGGGTTCAGGCCCACAGACTCAGTAGTTGCAGCATGCAGGCTTTAGAGCACTTGGGCTTCAGTAGTTGCAGAGTGTGGTGTTGGTAGTTGTGGCTCATGGGATTACTTGCCCTGAGGCATGTGGAATCTTCCAGGATCAGGGATTGAACCTGTGTCCCCTGCATCAGCAGGTGGATTCTTATTCATTGGACCATCATGAGTCCGCACCACACATAATGTTAATTTCCAAAAGTGCTCTAGCCCTTATGGCTGTGGGGAAGAGTAGCTGTAGCCTTTAGGCTAGAAAGACTTCTTGAGGGAGCAGAGTGTGGAGCAGAATTAACAAGGAAGAAGTATGGGAATAATTTCTTTGATCTTGAGAGGCAGGATACAGATTATTAATAGGGCCTAGATTTACTTGAAAGTGTTAGTTGCACAGTCATGTCTGACTCTGTGTGACCCCATGGACTGTAGCCCACCAGGCTTCTCTGTCCACGGAATTCTCCAAGCAAGAACACTGGCATAGGTTGCCATTTCCTTCTCCAGGGTATCTTCCCGATCCAGGGATTCTTCCAGACCCACATTCTGCCAAGGTTTGACTCCACAGGGATGGAAAACAGGCACAAATCTGTGGCCTGGAAGTTAAAAGTCTGGGCTTAGGTCTCAGCTCCCCTACTAGCTGTATGATCTTTGACAAGTAACAGACTGAGCTTATTCATTAAACAAAGTGAAAAGTGAAAGTGAAGTCGCTCAGTCGTGTCAGAGTCTTTGTGACCCCTTGGACTGTAGCCTACCAGGCTCCTCCCTCCATGGAATTCTCCAGGCAAGGGTACTGGAGTGGGTTGCCATTTCCTTCTCCAGGGGATCTTC
Source organism: Bos javanicus (assembly GCF_032452875.1). Lineage (NCBI taxonomy): Eukaryota > Metazoa > Chordata > Mammalia > Artiodactyla > Bovidae > Bos > Bos javanicus. Next base: position 16,617,404 of record NC_083870.1, read on the forward strand.
CCGACCCAGGGATCGAACCCTGGACTCCCGCATTCCAGGCAGACGCTTTAACCTCTGAGCCACTAGGAAAGCAGGGACAATATCAACTGACTCCACAGGATTACAGAAGAGAATCAAAATGAACTAAACTTTAAATCAAAAGGTATGATATAAGTGTGAAGCAATAGAAGAGAACAAAGTATTTTAATGAATATTTCCTTCGCATCTTTAAATCCCATGGACACGTAGCTTAGTGGGCTACAGTCCACGGGGTCGCAGAGTCGGACACGACTTAGCGACTAAACAACAACAAGGTCCCATCTGAGTAGAACTGAGTGGGAGCCCAGAGACAGGGGAAGCCTTCACATTCACAGAGTTTCGGATATTGCTGCTCCTTGAGGGAAGAGAAAGTAACAGGTTTGCCTTCATCTCTGGAATGCCAACCCAGCTTCTCCCCTTGATCATTGCTCAAGATGGGAATAGGAAGGAGTGTCAGAAAATCGGAGGCTTAATTGTGAGTCCTCGGGTTTTAAGGAGAGAGGAAAGTCCTGAGAGGGCGAAGTATCGTTCCTTTTCATGTCTCGCTGTTGCCCAGAGGGGCAAACGGGTGACAGCCCAGGGAGCTACGGCAACGAAGATAGCCTGATCACCGCCATTTTCTCCGTTCCCGCAAAAGACTACCAGGACCAGAATGCAACGGTGCGCCAAGCCAATGGGTCGCAACGCGCCGCACGAGTGCAGGGAGATCCAACTCCCAGGGAGCATTGGGCGGAAGACTACGAGGCCCATCTGGCCAGCCGCTGGCCTCCGTCTCCCATCGCTGGCCTAGCTCTGGAAACGGGCCCGCGCCCAGGATCCTCCGCGCGCAACATGGCCGCGCCGGGAGCGGAAGCTGAGCCGAGGGAATGCTAGGGCCGTACGCCTCCTCGGCCTTTCGTCAGGACCGTACCGGTCGAAGAAGGAAACTCACGGTCCTACCCAACAAATGCGTGTTGCCTTTTCTCGCCGTGGCCATGGGGGCGTACTGACAGAGCCTTTAATCTGATAGGCAACTCCAGCATTTCGCAGCCCTGAGTTGGAACCTCTCGGAGGACTGCCGTGTAAGCGCGGACTCTGCGTTCCGACCGAGGCACGAGGACAGTCAGGCAGGTCCCTCTGTCCCGACAGGTGCGACACAGCACTCCATGCCAGCGGGCGCGGGGAGGCGTGGCCTCCCCCAGGGCCACCACCTCTGCTGGTTGCTCTGCGCTTTCACTTTAAGGCTCTGGTAAGGAGGGGCTGAGGGCAGGGGAAAGGAGGGGATGAGAGGATTGTACCGTCCCCGTTACCCGTGTTCCAGGACCGCGGAGGTGGAGTCGGGGTTCCCTGTTTCCTGGCTTCTGACTCTTGCCCCTCCCCCCCCCGCTGCAGCCAAGCAGAGGCTCCCGTGCGGGAAGAGAAGCTGTCAGGTGGGTGATGGTCTGGAACTCGTCGCTCCTATAATTTTGTTTTGACATCCTCCCATATTCCAAGAGATGAGGTGGAAAAGGGCAGTACCACGTGGGACGAGGGCATTCAACTGTGCTGGGAAGTTGATGGGCAGAATTTAGGGGAAAAGAATTCAGGGCAGAATTTTCGGAAGTCTGAGATTTGCATTTCTCTTCCTCTCTAGTGAGCACCTCAAATTTGCCGTGCTGGCTGGTGGAAGAGTTTGTGGTGGCCGAAGAGTGTGCTCCATGTTCTAATTTCCAGGCTGTGAGTATCAGTTTTCTCTCCCTTTTTCCTGACACTGAATCAGACTGGGACGGTGTGACTGTCTAAGGTGTGCCTTTGCATTGTCTTTTGGTTTTTTCCTTGAAGTCTCAGTGTAAGTCCAAATCTGAACTTGTCTTCCTCCTGAAAACGTGCCTGTTTCTTTCCAAGTTAATGGCGACGTTCAGCTATTAACCGTGGTCTGCTCAATTTTAGTCTAGTAGGCTCTAGAACCTGCCCGTGCCTCTCCTAGGCTGTTGAGCCTGAAGCGTTCTTACTGACACGTACTCCTAGTCATGTAAACACCACCCTGTCACCCGCCCAGGAGAACTCCTCGTTAGTTCTCTGTTGCCTACCAGCCCCGAGCCATAGCACTTGGACACCTGCTCATGGTGCCCTGCGTCTCCTGCTGCCCCTTCCTAACATGTGCTGTGATGCTTTCCTCCTGGCAGAAAACCACCCCTGAGTGTGGTTCCACAGGATACGTGGAGAAAATAACATGCAGCTCATCTAAGAGGAGTGAGTTCAAAAGGTAAGTGCTGTTTCTCTTCTTGAATCCTCCTATGACTTTAGGTAAACAGTCCTGCCTTTTCTGTTTCTTCTGGAGGTAGCATGGCATATTGGAAAGGGGAGGGGATTTGGAGCCAAGTTACTTGAACCCAAGTCTCAGCTCTCCTCCTATGGTTTCTTACCAGTAAAATTGGTTAGTTAGTACCAGCTCTGTTTATCTCACTAAAAATTAATATTTGAGGGGGATTAATATATTGTAAACACATTAGAAGGCTGACTGGTTTCCTCTCTTCCCCTTGGAGATACCTTCATTAGGATGAAGCAGAAGAGAGATTAGATGGGGAGGCTCTCTGATCTTTTCTGGGGATAACTGTTTCTTCTTGCCCTCAGCTGCCGCTCAGCGCTAATGGAACAACGCTTATTCTGGAAATTTGAAGGGGCTGTCATAGGTCTGGCCTTGGTTTTTGCTTGCCTTGTCATCGTTCGTCAGCGACAACTGGACAGAAAGGCTCTGGAAAAGGTCCGGAAGCAAATTGAGTCCATATAGCTACTTTCTCTCCTTTCATCTGGGTCTTAGAAAGAAACCCTGCCTCAGACAGAAGGTAGAATAAACTGACTTGTGCCCCTGGTTCTCTGGAACCTTGTGGTAGCACCCCCTTTCTCTCATCTTCCCCATCTAAATAATTAATGAGCAGAATAAAAAGAGTAAAATCATTTCCTTCCCTATCTGTAATTTGGTTTGGGGCAGGAAGTCATGGGGGGGTAGAGAGGGAAAGGGGGTAGTGATTTTAGGCCCCAGTTTACCAGGTACCTATCTTCCTCCTCTTCCACTACTTACTTAAAATTGTCAGGATATAGTTTTACCAAGGAAAGTTTATTTCTTAGCCAAAACATCAGTTTCCCTTTAATCCTGTCCTTGAAGAAATAAAATCAGAGATACATAATGGAAAGTATTTGAGCTTCTCCCTGACATAGGGCAACTAAGCCATGGGGTACAGACATCAAGGGCATCCTTATGGGATTCAGACGCCTGAGGCCAAAGAGCCCTGAGTGGGAACCCCAGGAGGAAGCATAACAGTAGGAGAGCCCTGGATTCCTTATTGGAAGTGAGCCAGGAAGTGTTAGCGCTCACATTTCGTCTGCATGTAACACAGTTCTGATGTGCCTGCTGGGGCCTGCCATCCCTCCCACCTTCTCAAGCGGTGTCCTTGTGGAGCTGTTTGCACCCTTGGCCCCAGGTGGTCCCTCCAGTCTGGACTCTTCCACTGCGTTTTCAGGATTCTCTGTCATGTCCCTGTGAGTCAGGATGTTTCTGGAAATCACTGTGGAGTGAAGGAAAAAGGGCAGTAGAATAATGCTCCCTCCCTTGGTCAGGGATCCTAGACAGGACAGGGCCTCCCTCCCACTTCTTGACTACCCAGAAAACAGAGTTCCTTCTTGCCCTTGCCTCTCACCTCCATGAGGCTGGTAATCCTCAGGCCCAGCTTCTGGCAGGCCCTGAAAGGGGCTGAAGCTGGGCAAGATGATGAGAGCCAAGGAGAAAAGAAGGATCTGGGAAGAAGCAAGAGGACACTTGGGTTGTGGGGACCATCAAGGAAAGGAGTAGAGGGCAGAGTGACTAGGGGGCAGTTGGGGTCATCAAAGATGGGATAATAGGTCTGGCTAGGAAGTGAGGAGCATAGGGATGGAAATGTGGCAGAAGGTGGAGGAGGTGAGGGGGGAGATGGGAAATTGACCAATGGTACCAGAACACAAGTGCTAGTCTGGGCAGCTTTGTTGGAGGTTTGAACAATAAGCATCTGCAGCTGGCGGAGCTGAGTCACCAGGGAGCTGGGAAACAAGGAATGAAGAGTTAGATCTCTTGGGAGCCAGGGCCCAAGAATGTGTGCAGCACACTTCCGCCAACACGCAGGCTGTTTTCACTCACATGTTGTGCCTCTCTAGCTCCTGGACTTTTCTCTGTAGTTCCTGGTTCTGTGCAGCACAGGCAGCCACCCTAGGGAGGGCGGAAAGGTAGGATGAGGCTCGGTAATCATGTGCATCCCTGACCTCACCAGCCTTGGTAAGGACAGGGGCCCAGGCTTGAAGCAAAGAAATGTGAATCCAAACATACCTGCTCTCTAGGCCGTCAATGTACTCCTTTTTCCGCCGCCGGCTATCCTGAGCTGACTGCTTATTACGGATTTTCCTTCTGACCTTCTTGAGAACCCTCTCCTCTGCCTGGAGGCCCAGGGTGTGTCAGTCCTGGGTCCTCAGCCTCCCCCAACTCCTCAACTTTGTCCTGCTCTCCTGGCTCCTCAGAGGCCTTGATAGGGCCGCAGTATTGGGATACCCTTTAGGGAAGCGTGTTACCTTGGTGAGGGGCAGGTGAGAGGGTAGGGAAACGCCACCAGCTGTCCTGAGCTGGCTGCTTGTTATGGACTTTCCTTCTGACCTCCTTGAGAACCCTCTCCTCTGCCTGGAGGCCCAGGGTGTGTCAGTCCTGGGCCCTCAGCCTCCCCCAACTCCTCAACTTTGTCCTGCTCTCCTGGCTCCTCAGAGGCCTTGATAGGGCTGCAGTATTGGGATACCCTTGGGGGAAGCGTGTTACCTTGGTGAGGGGCAGGTGAGAGGGTAGGGAAACCCCTTCCTGTCCCAGCAGCCGCTTCTCCTCTTCTGTCAGGAACAAGGTTTGACAGGGCAGCTGCTGGGGCATGAGAGAAGATGAGAATGGAGAGAGGGTCATCCCATTCTCAAGATAGTTCCCCTTGCATGCCTCTTGGGGAGTGTTTCCTGTTTGCTCTGAGGAATAACAAACCATGAAATGAAATGAGGGGAGGGACCTTAATCGAGACAGACTCTCAGGAAAGCCACAGGGACTTCCTGAGGCTGACTAGGGAAAGAGGAGGTGGTTTTGTCGTATTTTTTGTCCACAGACTTAGGCCCTTGGCAGTCTGACCAGGCTAGGGAGGACCTATTCTGATGCACGTTTCTGCAGACCTTAGGAGTATCTGGAGAGGATGTGGAGTAACTCACTAAGGTAGAGTGCTTAATCTTACAGCAGACATATGATTCATCTTCAGCCATTAACTTCAATTTGGCAGTATTACTGTTGCCTGTCAGCCACAAGGAGATCCCTAGGGTGGTGGCTCGTTCTCCCCTCAAGTCTGAGCCCTACTTATCAGACTGAAGTTCTATTCCCTCTCAAAGAATGCCCCAAAGGCAACCAGACTGAACAGAGTATGTGGGGAGGGTAGATGGTGTCTGGTTAATGTGTGCCCATCAACTGAGTAGCTTACTTTTCTAACTAATACTCCTTTTTGAAAGATTTATACTTCACTTTGTGACTCAAGAGGAAATTGTTTTTTGCCTTCTGGTGATCTTTGACTTTTTTAGCTAACGCACTCTACCTCTGACTTTTTCTGGTGTTCACTTCTTGCTTCTGATACTGTTTGGTGCTGTATTAGAGGCATGTCCCTCCCAATCCACCTAATCAAAATCTCTGAAAATGAAGCCTGCTGCTGCTGCCGCAGCTAAGTTCCTTCAGTCGTGTCGGACTCTGTGTGACCCCATGGACGGCAGCCCACCAGGCTCCCCGGTCCCTGGGATTCTCCAGGCAAGAGTACTGGAGTGGGTTGCCATTTCCTTCTCCAATGCATGAAAGTGAAAAGTGAAAGTGAAGTTGCTCAGTCGTGTCTGACTCTTCGAGACCCCATGGATTGCAGCCCACCAGGCTCCTCCGCCCATGGGATTTTCCAGGCAAGAGTACTGGAGTGGGGTGCCATCGCCTTCTCCGAAAATGAAGCCTAGAGGGTACTTATTTATTATTTTCTTGGCTGTGCCATGCAGCTTGCAGCGTCTTAGTTCCCAACCAGTGATCGATTCCATACCCCTTGCAGTGGAACCCCTGAGCCCTAACCACTGGATTGCCAGGGAATTCCCCTAGAAGATATATTTTAAAAACAAGACCAGGGCTTCCCTGGTGGCTCAGTGGTAAAGAATCTGCCTGCCAATGCAGGAGACGTGGGTTCAGTGTCTGATGTGGGAAGAGCCCATACGCCCTCGAGCCTGTGTCCCACAAGAGAAGCTCCCACAATGAGAAACCTGCTCACCACAACTAGAGAGTAGCCCTCACTCCTCACAGCTAGAGAAAAGCCTGCACAGCAATGAAGACCTAACACGGCCAAAAATAAAAATAAAAAAACCAGGACTTCCCTGGCAATCCACTACATATGCCCTAGTGTTTTTGATGCACACACAAGTTTAGATATCTGCCTCAGTCTGTTTAAGATTCCTCAGCCCAAGATTCTAACGTGCTTGGCTTGGCTTCTGGTCTCAGCTTCAATTACAGATTTGCAGGGAGGCTAGAACTTACTTTCTGCCTTTTTGCACACAAGGAGTTCTTTTCAGGATAAAGGGAGGAACAGTGACTTGGGCAAGGCCCCCTCTTCATCCTCACTGCAAGGAACCAGCCCAGCTCCCCTTGGGAAGGTATGTGACGTGTCACACACCTATGCTGTAACTGTGGGCAGTGGGTGACTGCTGAACTATTGTTCCAGTAAAAACTGTAATTGCAGTCGCTTCTACACCCTGTGCCCAGTAACCAGTTGGATTCCCAGGTGGCCTATCCCATTTCCACGTCCTGACTCAAGGCTGAGACAATGGCCCTAACTGAGCAGACAGTGCACACAGCACCAGGCTCTCTCCTGAGCCCTATCCTTGGATTCCCTCACCCCACCCTCTCCTTAACTGAAACATTACCCCCTTAATCTCAAGCTCAAGGGCTTCTGTCTCTCTTGTCCATTCCTGCTCTTACAATTGCTCACATCTCTCTGGCATTCAGGCCCAATGCCACAAAAACTGGGGCAAAGACAGTGTTCAGCATCAGTTTCCCCTTCCTCAGCCCCTTTTCCCCAGTTCTTTGTAGCAGAGAGTACTGAGTCCAGTGACTCCCCGAGACTCACCAGGGCTGCGGGAGGCGCTGAGTTTACAGTAGCTGCCGTGGGCAGGATGTGAGCATCAGGAGGCAGCTCACTGACCACGCAGGCATCAGGCACTGTAAATGGCGTGCTCCACTGATCTGAGGGAGACATAAGTGGCTGGGAGAAAGGATGTGGGTAGTGGCATAGGTTGGGGAAACCCCCTTAACTCCAGGGTTAGGACTGGACCTGGAGGGCCAATGTCCCCTTCCCACAAAGAACACTGACCTAGCTGGATGGAGATGAGCCCTACAGCTGGCCCGGCTTCCCCCTGCATCCTCTCCAGGGTCCCTGCCTCATAGACAACCTCATAGAGGGCAGGGGAACTGGGTGGCTTGGGGGCAGGGGGACTGTCTGGATGGCTGGGATCCTCAGAGATTCCACTGTCACTGCCAGGAGATGCTTCTGAGCAGTAAACTTGATTGGGGTCAATGAAAAGTTTCAGGAAATCTTCAGGCTCACTCTCTTGAAGACCCTACAGTAGAAGAGGGTGTGAATGTGTATAGGGAAGAATTCTGCAAGTCCTATCCAATGTCAAGACTAGATCAGTTTCAGTCCCTTCTGTCTTTGGACATGAGGGTAGTTACAGCTCATGTCTATTTTAGGGGCTCTGTCTTCAGACCTCTAAATGGAAACTGAAGCCTCTTGCACTTCTTAACACAAGAGGTGTCTCAACCCATACCCATTCCCATTCATCACACTCACACAGCCGTGGCCCACACTGCATTCCCAGCCTTGCAGCCCCTGTTCCTGTAGCCTAGTCACTGGAACCTCTGAAGGTAGACCTTGGAGTCCCAGCTCCAGGAAAGATCCTGTTGAGAAGACATCTTCTGGAGGTTCCAGACACATGTCCAGCAGGTCAGGGGTTTTGAAATCCATGGTTCTGCTGGGAGGCATGGGGGAGACGGGGCAGTTGCAGGAGAAGGAGGGCTCTCCCCCTCCCCCACCCCACAGTTTCTGAGCTCCTCTCCCTTTTCCATTATACCCCTTTCTCCCCTGTGTAGCCCCCTCAAATGTCACTCCAGCGATACCGCCTTCGGCCTTATCTCTCTGGTTCAGACCAACAGGCACCCCCCCTGGGTATTACCTGTTTCGAAGAGCCCAGTCCTGCCAAGCCAGCCTAGCTCGTTGATGGCCCCAAACAGTACACCTTTTCTTTCTTCCAGGATCTCGCATCCTGGACCTGCCTAGCCAAACCCCGCCCCCAGCTTTACACTACAGAAGTGGGTTGTACCCAGCCAAGAGCCACGGTAGCGGAGCAGTATCTGGAGCAGGGATTAAGAGGCTGAACGTCCACAAACCGGACTTAAGACATCAGACTGGCCCCTTCTGCCTCAGTTTCTCCTAGTGACAGCAGGAGGGTTTGATGGCTCCTCAGGGAAGGCTAGAGATGGCTGTGAATGGAGCACGGGACGCTTCGTGCCTGTTCTCCTCTAGCCGTCAGTTTTATAGACGGGAGACTACGGCGGGGCTGAAAACAGGAGAGAAGGACTGCCGAAGGCTGACAGAGGCATCTCCTCCTCCACTCCAAGGCGCTCTTCCCCCAGTTGAGTCTGATTGGAAGCTAAAGAGGGGCTGTGCCTTGAGCCCGTGGGATTACCGTCTGGAGGCAGGCTCCGCCGTAACTGGTGGGAATTGGCTGTTAGAGAGGGGGGGAAGAGGCCAGTGCAGCCAGGGCCTTTATTTGTCTGGCAGGGATTTGGTTCCGCGGCGTGAGAAGGAGGGTAAGAGCCAGACGACTTACAGTAGGGAAGGGGGTGGGGTGAGGGGAAGTTCCGGGAATGTGGGCAGAGGTTTGGTTTCACTTGCCACGTGACTCCGAATCTAGGCCGGGAGTAAATAACCAGACAGCGCGTTGACTTTGGAATGTCGCGTAATCGTGGGTTGTCCAAATCCATAATCCATGCATTATGCTATTGATAAAGAACATCAGTTATGTATACATACTCACAGGTTAACTAATGGAGGGACAAGGGTCTAGAAAACTGCAAAAGGTTAAAATACTCGGATTTGGTTTGGGAGTTTGACTTATTTTTTGCATATAGTTACCAGTAATAGTAACTGCTTCCCTAGTGGTTCAGAGGTTAAAGCGTCTGCCTGGAATGCGGGAGTCCAGGGTTCGATCCCTGGGTCCGGAAGATCCCCTGGAGAAGGAAATGGCAACCCACTCCAGTACCCTTGCCTGGAGAATCCCATGGAGGGAGGAGCCTGGTAGCCTACAGGGCATGGGGTCGCAAGGAGTCGGACACGACTGAGCGACTTCACTTTCACTTTCACCAGTAATAATATGCAGTATGTGTTCTGTATTTGTACACTTTACAATTTTACCAAAGAGGAGACAGATAACATGATACAAATGTAATAATACCAAAAGTTGGGACATTTTGCCTTCATCTAGAGACTGATGACCCAGGAATTCACTTTGAATAAAATAATGGGGACTTCCCAATGCAGACAGTGCAGGCTCAGTCTCTGGTTGGGAAGCTACAATCCAACATGCATTTGGGCATGGCCAAAAAAAATTTTTTTTTAATGGAGCTATACTGATTAGGTATGATTTTCATCTGCCTCCCAACAGTACTTCAGATAAAGAATAGTTCAGTGAATAAAGCACACAAATTTGGGGCATATATCTGGAGAAAACCATAATTTGAAAAAGATACATGCACCCAAATGTTCATTGCAGCAGTATTTCCTACAGCCAGGACATGGAAGCAACCTAAATACCCATCAGCAGAGGAAAGGTAAAGAAGAGGTGGCACATATATACAATGGAATATTACTTAGCCATAAAAAAGGAAATTAACACCATTTGCAGGAACGTAGATGGACTTTGAGGTGGTTATACTGAGTGAAGTAAGTCAAATACAAATATCATATAATATCCCTTATATATGGAATCTAAAAAAAAGGTACAAATGAACTTATCTACAAAACAGAAATAGAGTTACAGATGTAGAAAACAAATTCACCATTTCTAGGGCGTAAGGGAGGGGGAGGAGTACATTGGAAGATTGGAATTGACACCTACATACTACTTTGTATAAAATAGATAACTGGAACTTCCCTGGTGGTCCAGGAGTTAAGACTCTGCTTTCCAATGAAGAGGGCACAGGTTCGCTCCATATGGGATCAGGGAACTAAGGTCCCACATAACTCAAGGTATGGCCAAATAATAAATAATAATAAAATAATAACTAATCAGGACCTACTGTATTGCACAGGGAAATGTACTCAATGCTCTGTAGTGGCCTATATGGGGAAAAAAATCTAAAAGAGAGTGGATATATGTATATGTATAATTGACTTTTTTGCTGTACACTGGAAACAAACACAACATTGCAAATCAACTATACTCCAATAAAAGATTTTAAATCATAATTTTAAAATAAATAAAAATAAAGCACAAAAACTTGGGATGTGGATTCAGAATTCAAATGGGTATTCTTCCTGTGAAAATTTAAATAGGTTGAAGGTAAAGAGAAGAATAGGATCTAATCATTATTGAGTAACTGATATATGGTCAGGCATTTTCATGTTACCCATATAATTCTCATAGCAATTCACAGCTGGCAGAGGGAAGTTAAATGATTTTCTCAAGATTACTCTTGTTGACTAAAAAAAATTGCTCTATCTAAAAGCTCAGAATTATGTTTTATTTGGTGGTCTTTCTGAGGCCTTCAGGCCCGGGAGGCAGCCTCTCAGATAACTCTGAGGGACAACTCCAAAAAGATAAGGGAGGAATCAGGATACATAGTTTTTTCAACAAAGACCAGGTATTCAGAACATCAAAAGATTACTATTAATTAAAGAAAACCAGATATCTCAAGTTTATGAATTTAGCGCTTCTCTGTGTATGGAAAGACATTAACAGTTTGAGCTCATTGAAATCATTACTTTGATTTGCACCTTAGCTATCTGGGGCCACTATCCTGTTCTTTCCCATCTTGAGTCCCCTCAGGGGTTACTTTATGGAGGTGGCTGCAGTGACTAAGGGCTTGGCAGCCGGGCAGCCCATTCCTCTCCATTTTGAGTTCCCTCTGGGCTCACCATGCAGCTGTAGTGGCTTGATGGCTTCAACATCCTTTGTTTACTCATATGTCAAACAACGTTTTTCATTCATACTTTGTAAGTAGCTGAACCAAGATTTGAATGACTTGGTTCATTCAAGGAACAGAAAACAGAAAAGAGGCTGATGCAGCTGGAGGGAGAGAAGATAGAGACATCCAAGTAAGATTGGAGAGAATCCTGGCCAGCTGTCCTGAGGCATGGTGAGGATAAGCTGGGGTGTGCGGAGAGAAGCTCCTCACCAAGTGGGGTTTCAGCAACCCCTGAGAGGGGTCCCACCACTTTACCCACCTGAACAGGCAGAAGGCTGCACACAAGTCAGCTCCCACCAGTGATAAAAGAAATACTCACAATTATGTAAAGTTTAAAAATAAAATAAAATTAGAAAAAAGAAATAAAATAAAGTTTTGCAGGAAAAAAATAAATAAATAAAATAAATACTCTCAGTTTGCTAGCCCCCCCTTTCAATTCTTGTCTTTTTTTCTTCCTTGTGGGTGCTAGCAAGTGAAATCAACCAAGGAAGTCAGTCTTAGGAATGGAATGCTTTCCCTTTGGCGCCCTGGTGCCCAGAAGGGGATCTTGGAATCTTCTGATAGAGATAAGAAGACTTTGGCCCAAGACCAGGCAGATATCCTGAGATGTGGGAGGTGGAAGACTTGAGATCGCGGGGGTGGGCTATGGAGCATCGGAGAAGCATCTAGCTTTCTCTTTTAGAATCTTCAAAGGATCGAAGCCTTTGTACACCAGTCAGGTCCGCGGGTCTGACCATCACAGAGACCCAGGCTCTCAAATCTAGATGCTCTCAGAATTCCTTTCCCTTGCTCGGCCCCCCACCCGCAGCTCCGCACTCCCCCAGATCGTCCACGCCTCCGCCGGACTCCGGCTGCCGACCTCTGATTGCTCCTAGCTCACGTCACTCCCAGTCTGGTCCCGCCCTCTAGGCGCTGTCATTGGTCACTGGGGGCCCGGTACGCGGTGGACGCGAGGGGAGGGGGAAACGAAGGGGAGGGGGCGGGAATTCCCGACTCGAGGCCGGAACCGAGCGGATGCCTTGTAGTGAGACCCTCCAGAGGTGAGTGCTGACTCCTAGAAAGCGGGATCGGGGTCGGCCACTCAGACCTCCCCGAGCCTACGAGCCGGAGTCCCAGCTCTCGCATTCTTCTTCAGCTTCCCGGCACTGTGGTGGCCTCAGACCCCGCCTCCCAGAGCCCGGACTTCCAGACACCGCCCTCAGTTGTTGGGTCAGCCCGTTCCGGGACCCCGGGCTCCTAGGGCCCCTCTTTGGTTTTCTGTCCCGACATCCCAGCCCGTGGCTTGCAACAGTCGCTCTCTGCTTTCAGAGAGATGGCGCTGGGGAAATGGGAGCGGGAAAGCAGCCCAACTCGCCCTGTTCAGGTGGTCCACGAAGCTATCCGTGACATCTCTTCTTGAACCCCTTTCGCTTCATCCATTCCTTCCTGGAGGGGGCGGCCGGCATCTACTTTGCTTAAAGGAGCCCAGCTCCCTAGTTTTCTGGGCGCCTCATGTGAAAGAGTAATGAGCTATTCACACAGTCCCATACCTCAGTTTCCCCCTTGCTAGGTCCCTGAATAAGTCACTTGAAAGGGATAAAATAGGGGAAAGAGGAATAGCCTCAGGTCAGCAGTGGATGAGTCACACTGGGATAGGGAAGGTTCGAAAGTGGCTGAGATGAGGGAGCTGTATTCTGCGGGCCATCCTTCCCTTTTCTTTGATCCCATATTTCCCTGTTACCACTTCCCCACTCACTCTATCTTCCTAGGTCTGAGAGTCATTGGAGCTACCGCAGCCACCATGGGGCCCTGGGGAGAGCCAGAGCTCCTGGTGTGGCGCCCCGAGGCAGCAGCCTCGGAGGCCCCAGTGCCCATGGGACTGGAGGTGAAGTTGGGGGCCCTGGTGCTGTTGCTGGTGCTCACTCTCATCTGCAGTCTAGTGCCCGTCTGTGTGCTTCGGCGGCCGGGAGCTAACCCTGAAGCCTCAGGTAGGCCTCTCCTTTCCCCTGTTCCATGGATGCTTGGCTTAGGGAAGGCCCTGGGGTTAAGGAAGTGGACCTAAGTGGGGACAGCAAGAGTGACTATTGCTTTGATTGGGTAGTGGGGCCTAAAGGGGGTTCATTTACTCATTCCTCTGTGTTCACTCCTGCCCAGCCTCCCGCCAAAAAGCCCTGAGCCTTGTAAGCTGCTTTGCGGGCGGTGTCTTTCTGGCCACATGTCTCTTGGACCTGCTGCCTGACTACCTGGGTGCTATAGATGAGGCCCTGGCAGCCCTGCATGTGACGGTGAGCCCTGGTCATCTGCATGTGACCCTGTGTATGTGGGTATTCAATCACATACCTCCAGGAGAGGTGGTTTCTATGGATCTGTTCGTGCGTCACTCTATGACTGTGCGAGGACTCTTGGCCTGTGACCCCATGAGCTGTGATTTTTAGTCACAGAGCAGCACAACTCTGTGGGTTCTTAAGCCCTCAGTCCTTATGTGACCTCTGTGTACCCTTTGAGACAGTGTGAGGAACCTTATTGCCAGGTGCATGATCTACTTTGTGGGTGTCTCTAGTTCCAGCCTCCAGGAAGATAATAGTACTCCAAGAATCATCTTTACCCTCTCAGCACTCCCGGAAGGGTTGGAGATAGAGCTCCCTACAGGCCTGGGATGGGTAGGAGGCAGTTTCTAGGGACCTGGAAGAAGGATATGGGGAAGATCATGTCCAAGGCACAGAACAGTCTTACTGGAAAAACTGAGACAGTTGGAGGAACTGAGGAAGTAACACTGACTGTGACCGTTTATATCTGTGACTGAGTGACCTGTGTCTGTGTGACTGTGTAAACCTGATTGTCCCTGTGACAGTATGTGGCTTAGTGTGTGAGCACTTGGGAAAGAGGGCCAGTGCGTGGCCTACATGTCACGCTTTTCTAACGTCAATGACTTTCAACTGGGGGTGATTTTGCCACCTCTCCAATCCACCACCCCCTACCCCCCAGGAAACATTCAGTAATGAAATATTTTTGGTTGTCCCAACTCAGAGAGGGAAGGCTTGCCTTGCTCCTAGCATCTAATGAGTATAGGCTAGGGATGCTGCTAAAGATCCAACAGGGCGCAGGGCAGCCCTCTGCAACAAAGAATTGTCCGATCCCAAATGTTAACAGTGCCAAAATTGAGAAACCATGGCTTCCATGTAACACTGGGAGTGACACCATAATCTGTCCGGCTACGTGTCATCTCAGTCTGTGGCACCAAGTGACTCTGTATTTTTGCATAACTGAGAGTGGCTCTGTGTCTGTGCGGGACCCCAGGTCTGTGTAACTGGGACTAAACCCTGCATCTGACTCTTCCTCTCCCTTCTTGGCTTGTCTCCTGAACTCCATGCTGTCCCCTCTGCCCACAGCTCCAGTTCCCTCTCCAAGAGTTCATCCTGGCCATGGGCTTCTTCCTGGTCCTGGTGATGGAGCAGATCACGCTGGCTTACAAGGAACAGTCGGGACCACCACCTCGAGAGGAGACGAGGGCTCTCCTGGGTACAGTGAATGGTGGGCCACAGCACTGGCACGATGGACTGGGGGTCCCACAGGCAGGCGGAGCCTCATCAGCTCCCTCAGCCCTGCGTGCCTGTGTATTGGTCTTCTCCTTGGCCCTGCATTCAGTGTTTGAAGGGCTGGCGGTGGGGCTGCAGCGAGACCAGGCTCGGGCCATGGAGTTGTGCCTGGCTTTGCTGCTCCATAAGGGTATCCTGGCAGTCAGCTTGTCCCTGCGGCTGCTGCAGAGCCACCTGCGAGCACAGGTGGTGGCTGGCTGTGGGATCCTCTTCTCATGCATGACACCCCTGGGCATTGGACTGGGTACAGCTCTGGCAGAGTCAGCTGGGCCACTGCACCAGCTTGCCCAGTCTGTGCTGGAGGGCATGGCGGCTGGCACCTTTCTCTACATCACCTTCCTGGAAATCCTGCCCCAGGAGTTGGCCACTTCTGAGCAGAGAATCCTCAAGGTCATTCTGCTTCTAGCAGGCTTTGCCCTGCTCACTGGCCTGCTCTTTATCCAAATCTAGAAAGCTCCAAGACAGGCAAGGAAGGTTGGGTACCATGTGCCCTTGACCTCCCTCCCCCTCTCCCAGTGTGTGGGGAAAAGCAAGGAGTGGGGAAGGGAGGTATTGAGGGCCAAAAAGTTCTCTGGGAGATAGGCTTGGAGCCTTTGAGACGGTTTGTCTAATGAGAGGAAATTGGGCACACAAGAGCCTGACCCCCAGGCCCAAGGGACAAAAGATGGTCAAGTCACTAGAGATATGATCAAGAGACAGTAGGATTGGGGAAGACAGTGAGTGCTAGTATCAGGGGTCAGACACTACACATAGGGACAAGCGGTTACTTGTAAGGCTGGAGGTGAGCACCCAACTGCTGTGGGGGAACTGAGGCATAGAGAAGGCACAGGCTGAGTTGGCAGTCCTATTGGTTCTAGCCCATTTCAGCCCTCTTTCACTTGGAGTGGTCTCCTCCTACTTTTCTTAGCTCCTACTTTCATATCTATCTTCCTCTTCCCTTCTCCCAGGGGACTAGTGCCAAATGGCCTCTTCCTGCCAGTTTTGGTACCTCCTCTGGCTTCTCCAGTCCTGCTCACTACTCTATTTTTAAAGTGCCAAATAAATCCCCTCCCTCTTTCTCAAAGCACAAGTGAAGGTGCTGAGCCCTGGCCAGCACATCAGTGGAAGGGGTCTGCTTGCTCCTTGTTTTGGTCCCAGATGGTGAGCTGTGGTAGAAATGTTTGCCGAGCTGGGGTTGGGGGCATGTTGGCAGGGTTACCATCCCCCACTACTGTGCTGCACCCTAGGAGTACTGAACATGCACATGGTGCCCCAAGCCTAGATGATAAACACTGAGCTGCCAAAACTTTTTTTTATACCAGAGGATCCCAAGGGGGGAGGGGAAGGCTCACCCCCAGGGTTATTTTTGGGGGAGGGAGGGCTATGCATAGGGCCATATTCTGTAAAATCTATTTTACTAACTGACCTGTTTTGGGAAATGTTACCCAAATAAAACAAGTTTCTATACATCTGTTCGGTATCTGATTCATTTGTCTTGGGAAAGGGGTGGGCACGTGGGGAATCTGAAAGAGTCTGAGTTTCAGATGTTTAGAGCTGTTTTAATATGCCTGGTCTTACTGTCTTCATTCAGGCCCCTCTAGTCCCTTTCCCAGAAAATGACCAAATTTTTCCTCTTGTCTCTTCCTGCTTCCCTCCCTGTCTCCACCCCTTCCTTTTCCTCCCCTTTTCCTTTACTCTCTTTGAACCCTCGCCCTTCGCATTTGTAGGCTCTGGACCAATATAGAACTACTTTTCCCAGTTTGCCTCACGCAGGGAGGAACCAACAGGGAGGAGCAAAATCCCGGGTCCCGGAGTCAACAGGGCTGCTGGGAAATGGTGTCCGTTTCCTCTCTCGTATTGCGTGACTGGGGCTGTTAAAGAGTCACGTAAACAAACTACAATTCCCGGCGATCCCCGCGCGCAGCAGGTCAGGGCTAGGCTGGGGCCGGGTTCGCGGTGCTCGCTGAGGCGGCGGCGGCGGCTACGGCTGGAAGAGCCGGGCCGGGGCCCGCGGCGGAGGCCGTGGCTTGTATTGGGAGGGTGGCGGGGAGGGACGGGGGAGGAAGATGGCGACGTCGGGAGCGAATGGGCCGGGTTCGGCCACGGCCTCAGCTTCCAATCCGCGTAAGTTTAGTGAGAAGATCGCGCTGCAGAAGCAGCGTCAGGCCGAGGAGACGGCGGCCTTCGAGGAGGTGATGATGGACATCGGCTCCACCCGGGTGAGGGGCCGCGCCGGGAAGCGGGAGCCGAGTAGAGCTGTCCCAGAGCGGGGAGCCGAGAGGCGGGGCGGGGGCGGGAGCCGTAGCGAAAGAGGCGGAACGCGGCAGGGGCAGCGGGCGCCGCCGTCTGGGAGGCGCGGGTGGAGGGTCCGAGGGCAGGAAGACGGATTTTGCGGGAGGAGGTAGAAACTCCTGAGAGGTTGGGGGGTTTGGGAACGACTGGGAACGCGGAATAAGTGAGGCAGGAATGGACACAGAGAGGAGATGGTCCCCGAAACCCTGAGGAGTTAGGATGTGGGTGGTCCTTGCGCATCTCTGACTGAGTTCTCTCAGGGACTCAGCATCTTCCATACTGGGTTATGGGGCGGGGGGGATGGCCTGCTTGCCCTAGTCTAGCTTCTCTGAATTGGTGATCTCCTCTTATCTGGTCCCTCTGCCTTGTTGTGCTACTCTCGGCACTTAGTATCTCCGGGAAAGGGCCCCATGAGTGGTTTGAACTGGGTACAGTGGGGCAGGAAGTCCCCTCCTGCGTCCCTTTGCTTCCTTTTTCAAATACTTTTTGTGGTTTCCTGACGTGAATGAAGGTGAGGTCCATTGCTCACAGACTGGTGCTTGGTATTTTGCCTTGGCCGCCTCGGAGGAGAGATAGGGCTTTGGAACTCGAAAGGAGGTAGGTAACCAGTAAGCTATCAGTTATGTGGAACCGATGCTTTGCTGAACTTTCTAGGAAGATGGACGTTTGGGGGGTTAGTTATAGGGTGCTTGGAGGGTCTTCTATGGGGAGGAAATATTCATTCCTACGCAGTTCCAGAAAGAAGGCATCCTGGCAGAATTGCTTCGGAAGCTACCTAGCCTCCGTGCACCCCCCTATCTTGGTGTCTTCCTTCCCAGGGCTGGATGTCAGGGAGAGGTGGGGTGGGAGTTTGCCCAGCTGGTATGCAGTCTTAATTTAGGGACACATTATTCTCAAACAGCAGGTGAGGATATTGCAGTGATCCCTCCTGGCTGGGAGTTAGAAGGAATGTAAAGCGTGATGGATGGCTGAACATGAGTACCACATTTCAAAGTTCTTTCTTCTGGTCTGACTGCCTTTGATTGAATCTGTCTGTGACTGGGACTCTGGTTGTATTTGTCTGTGTGTCTCCCTTACCTCTGTTGGTCTTTTTTGTGCTTTTTTACTTTTTTGAGTCTCTAGAGACCATGTGTCCTAGTTTTGGGGAGTCAGAGAAAGTTAGATGGGGAAGTAAATTGTGTGTGTGTGCACATAATCCCCTCTAACTGCTACGAGACTCCTGATCTAACTGTTGACTGCTCCCCTTTAGGAGCTTTTGATCCAGGTGGGGCAGAGACAAGAAGGTGGGCGAGAGGCTGACCTCCAGCTGACAGCTTGAGGCCATGCCCTCTGGACTGTGACGCCAGCGGAGGAACGGTGGGATCTAGGGCTAGTGTGTACACACAAAAGCTCAAAAGCTGGGCCTTCTTTCTTTGTGGTGCTTCAGTCTGTCCCTTCAACTCACCTTACCCCTGTTGGGTAACTTCTCTTCTGCACATAAAAAACCTAGGGCAAGCATGGTCTGTGCCTGGAGACCTAAAACTAGAGATTAGAGACCTGGAGTTCAGCCTGTTATCCGGCCAGCTGGGAGGTCTCATCTCAGGCAGATATGGGCTGTGGGACCTGTACTACTGAGAAGCTGGGGTTATCATATATATGAGTAGTGGTCTTAAAGTGTCCCACTGAACTCGCTGGACTGACCTCTTAGGACAGAGAGTCAATTCTGATGTTGGTCTGTGCACAACAGCATGAGCCATGGAAGCTCCTAGAAGTTACCACTGATCAGCTGTCTTGGGTCTCCTTGTTTGGCTGGTGGCAGAGGCTGAGCCTCAGAAGTAGATGCTCACCTCTCACAGAGGGACATGAGATCTTTAGGAAGACTAAAACCATGCCAGGCTGAGGGGTGTGGTGTCTTACTCCAGGGCCAGACACACCTCCCTAAAGTGGGGATGAGGCCAAGGAGATAGCTCTAGGCCAGGCTAGAGTAGACTACTGCTTCTCCCCACCACACACCCCCATTCTCCAGGCTCCCCTGCCAATTTAGGGGCTTTAGGACTAGGTAGAAGAATGCTTACTGGTCTCAGCTCTGTTTTTCCGGGTAGAAGAGCCATCATTTAGTTGTTCTATTTTCGGAGGCTCTGTGTAGCCTTCCTGAGGCTGGGCAAATGGCAGAGACCAAAAGCCTGTGCCTGCCGTCCAGAGCAAGAAGGAAAGAGACTGGCAGTCATGGCTCTACGGCATCCACCTGTGACCCTTCCCTTGTCTTCCAATTAGTCCTGTACGCATCTGGAAGGGAAAGCAGAGTTGCCTAATAGTCACTCTGCCCCAGGAATTAACCCAGGTGATTAGCCTGGGGGCTCCTGGCAGCCCCTCAGGAACTCTCTTTAGACTGATGCCAACTGGGACAGGCCCTGAGTAGAGTGTTAGGTTCTCCCTGGCAGGGTGATGCCAGGCATGAGTGATAGCATGGATGGGGGCAGCTGCAGAAGAGCTAGAGCAGATTGTTTGTACTGGGTCTCACTGGGTCTTTCCCCCAGCAGTGGCTTTTCTTCTGGCAGGTCTCTTGAAAGCATCAGCAATAGTAACGTGTCCTAGAGACAGGGATGGCAAACGTGGCTACAGGAACAGTGCTCAGGACCCTCCCTGACGTTCCCATCTGTCCTCCATGTCTCAGTTACAGGCCCAAAAACTTCGGCTGGCATACACAAGGAGCTCCCACTATGGTGGCTCTCTGCCCAATGTGAACCAGATTGGCTGTGGCCTAGCCGAGTTCCAGGTGAGTGGACGCTGGCTTGCAGGGTGTCAGGGGTGGAGAGCAGGCTCTCAGGGGGCTTCCTCTGTTGACTTGTGGTCTCTTTTGGCAGAGCCCCCTCCACTCCCCTCTGGATTCATCTCGGAGCACTCGACATCACGGGCTGGTGGAACGGGTGCAGCGAGATCCCCGAAGAATGGTGTCCCCGCTTCGCCGCTACGCCCGCCACATATCCTTCACCGAGGGGCTGCGCAGTCTGGCGGGTGGTGGGGTGGGGTTCCTCGGGAGCTCATGGTGGGAAAAGGGACTTGAGGTGCTGTCCAGTCCCATCTTGCAGAAGCTTCTTTTCCCAGTCTCCCTGAAAAGTGACATTTGGCCCTTCTGTCAGCGCTGGCTCCTGTGACGGAGCTGTCCCTCCTGTGGTTGTGCCCACCATCTCTGGCTGGTGCTGACCTGCTTTACTTCAGCTTGCTCTTTGCTGCTAGATGCACGGCTCCCTGACAACTCATGCTACAAGGGTTTTGCTTCCCTCCTGCTCACATTTCTGTTTGTGGCATTCAATCTCAGAGACCGTCACAACAACCTGTCTCCCCCAAAGGCTGCTTAGACAATCATCTATTTTTTCTGACTCCATTAGGCCCGATTCCCTTTTTTCTCTTCCATTCTTTGTCCTTATTTTTGCCCGTGTAGAGGAGGAGAAAAAAAAAGGTGTTTGTTTCTTAAAACAACTCATCTGCTGCCTCCATTATTTTTCTCTTATCTGGTCTCTCTTCCACCCATCCCCTCCTCACTTTTTCCCTTAACTGGTGCTCTTCACATTGACAGCTCTCCCTATAGTCCTGCCTATTTATCTCCTCCCCCGGAGTCCAGCTGGCGGAGGTCAGTGTCCAGGGCAGGCAGGATCTCCTGCTCACTCTCTGACTTGTCTCTGGCTGGAGCTGGAGTTGAGTCTGGGCCTGCTTGGCCAGGCTTTCAGCCATACCTCCTCCCACAATGGCAGGGCTGGGAGGGGTGGGGGTAGGTGGAGTAATGGGTCAGAGTCCAGTCTTGGCCATGTTGACACGGGTGGCCAAGCCTCCCTGTCCAGCCAGAGCAGGACCAATGGTAGCTGGGGTGTGTGTGTGTGAGGGGGAGGGGAGACGGGCAGGGTGGCAGGTGAAAGTGGCTGCCTTCTATCAAGAGTGGGTACACTCAGATTCGGAACCCCTCCCCTGTCCATCTTATCCCTAATATTCATACCCAGCACATATGCTAGGCTCTAAGATTCCTATTCAGCTTGTCCTGACAGATAGAAGTTGAGGATTTCCAGATCTTAGGTTGTTTGTGGAGAGGGTTCACGGATCACAAGTATCAGAAGGATCAGAAAGAAAGAGGCATGAGCCTGGGTGCCCAGCCCTCTTGGCTGCCCCACATTCCCCGCCTGCTCCCAATACCTGTCTTCTGGTCCTTATGAGCCTTCCTCCTCATGACTTTGTTTTTCCATCCCAGGACAATGCCCTGGGGCAGTTTCCCTGCAGAGAAGGGACAGTTGTTTCGACTACCATCTGCACTTAACAGGTGATGGCCCTTGCCTTCTTTAGGCCACATCTCTCCTTATCTGTAGTTTCTGGGGCCCTGTTCCCTCACCCAACCCTGTCCCAGCCCAGCTAGTGTTTTCCCCTACTGAGCAGGGCATGAGGAGCAGGAAGACTGTCATGGGTGCCAGCTCATCTCTGTTCCCCTCACAGGACAAGCTCTGACTCTGCCCTTCACACAAGCGTGATGAACCCCAGCCCTCAGGACACGTATCCAAGCCCTGCACCCCCCAGCGTCCTGCCGAGCCGCCGTGGAGGTAAGCAGCCATGTCCCAGGGTGAGGTCAATCCATGGAACTTTTGTCTGAAGCAGGTAGGCAGGTGGGCACTACAGCCAACTCCACCACATACAGCCACTCCGTCCTTTGCAGGTTGTCTGGACGGCGAGATGGACTCCAAAGGTATGTGTTCCTCACCGCATTCAGTATGTGGGGGTACTGAATGCCAGAGAATTTCTGGGCTGGTGCTGGGGGCTTTCTTCAGAGCCAGGGAGGGATCTCCCTCCTGCCTGCATCTGATTCCTACCCTGCCTTACTGCCTTCTCCAACCCTCTCACCACCAGTCTTTCTCTTTCAAGTCCCTGCTATTGAGGAGAACTTGCTAGATGATAAGCACTTGTTGAAACCATGGGATGCTAAGAAGGTAGGCATGGCCCACTGTCCCTCTTCTTTCCATGGAGCAGGTCTTCAGGGTTCTCCACTGAGCTCTGTCCTCATCTGCCACCTTCTTCCTTCTCTCCTCAGCTGTCCTCGTCCTCCTCCCGACCTCGGTCCTGTGAAGTCCCTGGAATTAAGTAAGTACTCTATGAGGTCAGCTGAGGTGGGGAGGGCTGTAAAGGGAACTGTGGGCTGCTGGGCTCTGCTCTTTGCTGACCACTGCCCCATTACATCTTGTCTTCTTTCCCAGCATCTTCCCGTCTCCTGACCAGCCTGCCACTGTGCCTGTCCTCCCACCTGCCATGAACACGGGAGGCTCCCTACCTGACCTCACCAACCTGCACTTTCCCCCACCGCTACCCACCCCCCTGGACCCAGAGGAGACAGCCTATCCCAGCCTGAGTGGGGGCAGCAGTACCTCCAATTTGACCCACACCATGACCCACCTGGGCATCAGCGGGGGCCTGGCCCTGGGCCCGGGCTATGATGCGCCAGGTGAGTGGCTGTCCTGGCTGTGTGTCCCTGGGGTGCTGTCTAGCTGGAGGGACAAAGGGGTGGGAAGCTCGAGCACCTAGGATTTTCCTGTGGCTGCCCACACCCCACCCTTCGTCTGTCCCCCCCAGTTTCCCTCACTGCAGTCGTCTGCCAGTGAGAGCTGGTGAGTGTGGCTGTTCCTCAAAAGAAGATGGAGAGCAGCCCCAAGTGTGCAATGCCAGTCTGACTGTCAGGGACAGAGTAGGGAGGACATCGTGTTGCCACTTTCATAGTCTGGTCACTGCTACCCATTCCGAGCAGAAGGGGCCCAGTTCCCATCAGTAATGTTGGCATTTCTGGTTTTTTGTCTGTGCCTACAGGACTTCATTCACCTCTCAGCCACCCATCCTTTCAGTCCTCCCTAAGCAATCCCAACCTCCAGGCTTCCCTGAGCAGTCCTCAGCCCCAGCTCCAGGGCTCCCACAGTCACCCCTCACTGCCTGCTTCCTCCTTGGCTCGCCACGCACTGCCCACCACCTCCCTGGGCCACCCCTCGCTCAGTGCCCCGGCCCTCTCCTCCTCCTCTTCCTCCTCTTCCGCTTCCTCTCCGGTGCTGGGGGCCCCCGCTTACCCAGCTTCTGCCCCTGGGGCCTCCCCCCGCCACCGCCGTGTGCCCCTCAGTCCCCTGAGTTTGCCCGCGGGCCCAGCCGACGCCAGAAGGTCCCAACAGCAACTGCCCAAACAGTTTTCGCCAACAATGTCACCCACCTTGTCTTCCATCACTCAGGTATGCGTGGCTGCCTTCCCTACATGTCTGTCTTCCCCTCCTTCTGCCGAGTTCTCTCCCTCCCACCCTGCTTTCTTCCAGTACCTCTTCTCCTTCACTCCTGGTGTTATCCGTCCCCATCCACTCCATCCTCTATGAGCCCGGCTTGGATCTATCTTCTTTCCTCTTGGCTTTAAGAATGCAAACCCTGGGGTTCAGCTTTCTAGTTTCAAATCCTGGCCCCACCTCTTAGCAGCAGTCTCCTTCAATGTTTATTTAACTCCTGTGAGCCTCAGCATCCTCAGGCCAGCAATGTAAGAATCAGAGGCAATCACATGCGGGAAGTGCTCGGCACCGTGCCCAGCCCAGCTGCACACTCACCAGATGACCGCTTGTCCTTTCCTTTTCTCTCTCTTTTTGGTTCCTGTCCTCTTTTCTTGTCTTTTTCCTCCTGCCTCCATCCTGCCCCACTCCCTCTCCCATCTCCTCACCTGCCTTCTTAGATTTCATAGAGACTGTCCAGTGATGGATCCCAGTCCCTTCATTTTACAGACGACGTTGGGGCCCAGAGGGAAAGTGACTTTCCCAAGTTTACACAGCATGTGAGGGAAGAGTTGGGACCAGAACCCCAAATTCTTGGTTTAGGGCTTTTCCCTCGAGGCTGATGTCCTTAGCTCTTCCCTCCTTCCCTCCCCTCTCCCCCTTTCCGTTCTCTCTGCTCCTCTTCTCCTTTCACCCTGATGCTCTCCTTTCCCTCTCCTCCGTTCTCGTTTCCCTTCCTCCTTTGTTGTTCTTCCCTGGAATGTGTGTTTTGTGTTCCATCTTGACGCAGACCCCCTTTTCTGTAGGAAAGGCTAAGGCCAGGCCAGCAAGGGCTCTGCTCCCCCGGGACTTGGAGGGAGCCTAATCACCAGCTCCTTTCAACCCTCCTTCCTCTCGCAGTCCTCTGGCCTCTTCAGGGCTTTAGAACAGTTGTCAAGGTCATTGTTGTGTGACCAGTAGCTTGTGAGGTGTCTCACAAGTAGTTGATTACTGATAGTAGAGTACCCCAGTTTAAGATTCGTTGCCTCCTGGAGTGGATTCAGAATGTCCTTGTGTTAACCTCATTCAGTTGCTTGCATTCCGAGATGCTGTTTTGAAAGTAGTTGCCCCCCAGCGATGCCCAATGGAACGCTTTTGGTTTTGTGTTGAGGATGGCTGCAGCTGAAGAGGGTGGGAAGCCCTGACAAAGAGTTCCTCTGAAGGGGCACACTGAGGGGTAAGCTTCTCCCTTTTTGCTTGCCTCTCTTCAGGGCGTCGCCCTGGATACCAGTAAGCTGCCCACCGACCAGCGGCTGCCTCCATACCCATACAGCCCCCCAAGTCTGGTTCTGCCCACCCAGCAACCCACCCCAAAGCCTCTGCAGCAGCCAGGGCTGCCCTCTCAGGCCTGCTCAGTGCAGCCCTCAGGGGGCCAGCCCCCAGGCAGGCAGCTGCAGTATGGGACACTGTACCCGCCCGGACCCAGTGGGCACGGGCAACAGTCTTACCACCGGTCGATGAGTGACTTCAGCCTGGGGAACGTGAGTACCTGGGTCTCTAGCTCAGAAGCAGGGGAGGGGATGGAGGTGGGTCAAAAGAGCTGAGTGGTATTGAGGGGGGCACTCTGAATTGGAGCATCTAGGTGGGGGAGAGCCTTCTTTCTTCCACCTGGGTAATACAATCCCATCAACTTGGGGCTCCTCTCTCGCTGCATTTGCCCCCACTCCTGCCCGTCTGGCCCAGCCCCCTCCACGCAGCTTGCTCTTTGGTGATTGCTGCTCTGACCCATCGTCTTCCTGGCACGTGCGTGCTCTGTCCCAGTAGGCACGGTGCCCTCACCTCCTCTGGGCCTGCGTTCTCTTCTGTCACTGTGCTTGTTGCCATTTCCCTCTATCTCCGCTTTTGTTCCGCAGTGTGGGAGGTGAGGTGGGGTAGAGAGAGGTGAATGAAGATGACTGGGCAAGGTGGGGGTGTGAGCAGTGCTCAGCAAAGCCAGGCAGTAACTGAAGCCCACTTACTCCAGGCTTGTCTGTGTGTCCATAGCTGGAGCAGTTCAACATGGAGAACCCATCGACCAGCCTGGCGCTGGATCCCCCTGGCTTTTCCGAAGGTCCTGGCTTCTTAGGGGGTGAGGGACCAGTGAGTGGCCCCCAGGACCCTCACGCCCTCAACCACCAGAACGTAACCCACTGTTCCCGCCACGGCTCAGGGCCTAACGTCATCCTCACAGGTGAGAGGTGTGGACAGTGACTGAGGATGGAGGAGGGCGGGATACATTGGGTGGCTCAGCAGGAGACTGGGCAGGTAGGGGGGCGGTCTTGGAAGAGTTCATGAGGCGTGGGGGTCTCACTCGTCTCTTCCGTCCACACAGGAGACGCCTCCCCAGGCTTCTCCAAGGAGATTGCAGCGGCCTTGGCCGGAGTGCCGGGCTTCGAGGTGTCAGCAGCTGGGCTGGGGCTGGGGCTGGGGCTGGAGGAGGAGCTGCGCATGGAGCCACTGGGCCTGGAGGGGCTCAGCATGCTGAGTGACCCCTGCGCCCTGCTGCCTGATCCGGCTGTGGAGGACTCGTTCCGCAGTGACCGGCTGCAGTGAGGCCACCTCAGCGCCATCCCTCTTCTCGGCCCTGTCCCTTGTCACTGTCCCTTTCCTCCCTTCCCCCTGGCCAGTAGAGGTGCCACTCTCTGCCCCCAGATCCTCTTTCTGACATGAACAAAGGATCCCAAGAATGAGAAAAGGCAAGGGGTTTTTTCCAGGTGGCCCCTGAATTCTGCACAAGCGGGGGGCACCTGGGGGAGCTCAAGGGAGGGCCTAAAGCACTTGTAACTTTGAACCGTCTGTCTGGAGGTCAGAGCCTGTTGGAAAGTGGGGGGTAGAGGGGAGCCCCGGAGGCAGGGCTTGTCCGGATGCCTAGGGGTGGGCAGTGCCAGCCCCTCCTCACCGCTCTTCCCCTTGCAGTAGAGGAGAGAGCCAGAGTGGATATTATTTTTTATTAAATATATTATATGTTAATAAAAAAATCCTATTAAATCTTTGGTGTGGTTGGCTCCTGTTTGGGATACAGCTGGGGATCAAGGGAGTCCTTGGGGACATAAGTCTTCGCCTGCTATGCTTTTTTTTTTTTTTAATTTGCTGTGCCAAGTCTTAGTTGCAGCATGCGGGACCTTCATTGCATTCGGGGCATGTGGGATCTAGTTCCCTGATCAGGGATCAAGCCTGGGCATTGGGAGCATGGAGTCTTACCCACTGGAACACCAGGGAAGTCCCCTATTATGCATTTTGCATCTTCTCAACACCATGTGGTTTGTGGAGGGGCCCCCAAAGCCTCAGAATTTGTACTCAGCACCGGACATAGGGCTGCAGGCCGGGTGTAGACCCCGTGGCAGCACAGCTGCCTTCTCACCTGCCCAGGGCCTTGCTGGGGCGTCAGGGGACAGGGGCTTTGTCTGCTGCTGCTCTTCCTCAAACTTGAGACCCTGGCAGCGAGTCAGGAGGTGAGAAGGTGACTGCTGGTTGAGCTCTCAGCTCTGGATATTTCTGGTAGAATGACCCCACCTCTCCAGAGGTGTATCTGGCCTCAGTGCTAAGGCTTCCAAGGAGAGAGGGTTTAAAAACTACTAAGCCTAGAGGACCTGGAAGTTCGATGTACCCAGCCAGCCTCCGACCCAAGGCTTCTCATTCTCCTTCTGCCCCTCACCCTGCGTGAACTCACTTCACCCTCCCACTCTTCTCCACTCACTCATTCAGAGGCTTGAGTGCTAGCTAACCTGTTTTGATGGTTTCCTCTTTTTGGCTTGGGGTGCTAGTCCTCTGAGCTTCTGCCCTCTTCTTTCCCTCACACAGCACAGAAGAGTGGTGCCCCTCCTCCGTTACCTTTGCCTCTGCTACTTGCCCACAGCCCACAGTCCGGGCTCCTCTTCCTCTTTCCAAAACTGTTGTCATTTTCAAAAATGAGAACTGAGAACTTCTGGCTTAGGCTGGAACGGAATGCAGTGTGCCCTAAAGCTGGAAATAGGGGCAGCCACCTGGGTCTCCGCACACTAGACTTTCAGGGCCTTCACCCAGGCAGGCAAGCCACATCTGAGTAGGCTCGAGGGCGGGACGAGAGCGCGCCTCGGACTTCAGGGGCCGCCTAGGGTCAGTGTCCGGCGACAATGGCTGGGTGGTGGGAAGCTCCCTGGGTGCAAGGGGCCCTCCCAGCCGCCAGGGGTCGCGCTGCAGGCGGTCGGGCGCTGGGCAGGCGCTGCCAGGGTCACGGCCGCCGGCCGGGGAGGGGGGGGGTGGGGGGAGCGGCGGCGCCCGTGGTCCCGGAGGGGGGGTGGGGGGAGCGGAGAAAGCGGGGCGCGCGGAGAAGCACCGGGCCCTCAGCGCGGCAGGAGCTGGGGGGACCGCGCGGCGCGAGCGAGAGACGCGGCAGCACAGTCCCCGCGTGGCGCAGCGCGGCGGGGACGCTGGGATCGCCCGGATCTCCCTCCAAGGCGCCCTGCGCCCCGGCGCCCTCGGCCGCCTCTTCCTCCTTCATTCGCCGTCCCGGCGGGAGCGGCGCCCGAGTCGGGTGCGCCATGTCCGGGGCCGGGTAGCCTCGCCGTCCGCCGGCCCGCCAGCCCGCCTTCCGAGCCACCCGCCCGCGGGCCGGCCGGCCGGGGAGTCTCGGGGCAGGCAGGTAGGGGCTGGACCGGGCGGGGCAGCGGGCGGGGAAGGGAGGGAGGGAGCGCGGGCGGGGCGGGGGCTCTCCCCAGCTGTTCTCTGGCGCTGCACATCTGGTTCCGGTTCCTCTCTCCTGGGGAAGTGAAAGTGGAGGGGAGGGCGCAGTCTGGAGTTAGCTAGCTGTGCCCGGCGCCCTGCACCCCTCCTGCTCCCGCGGGTCCCGAGCCTGAGCACCCCTCCCTCCCGCTCCGGTCACGCGGCGGCCGGCGCTGCTGCCGTCACGTCCCCGGCCGCCTGCGCGTCCGCTCCTCTGCCCTCCTGCTCCTTCCTCAGCCTCCTCCCGCTCGGCGCGCCCTTTGCCCCAACGCGAACTTCCCGCTGTACGGCTCGTGGGCGCCGGGACCCGGAGTGGTGTCCCTGCCTCTTGCGTTCCCTAGGGAGAAAGGGCTGCCTTCCTGCTGGGCTCTTCCCTAGCTTGGTGAGGAGAGGCCCGGGTGCGCAGGTCCTGCCGATGGGAGCCACTCGCCCCTCAGCTGGTCTCACCTCGTGGTTCCTGCCTGCTCCTTGGGGCAGAGGACATAGGGCTCCCATTCGCCTGCAGTGGACGAGGCACGCGGCTGGGTCCCAGAGCTAAATCAGGAGGCTGACGCTGACTCCTGGCTTTACCTCGCAGACGTGGAGACTAAATTTAGCTGGAGTTGGTGTGTGTGTGAGTGACCAGAGGCCAGGTTAAGGAGAGCCAGCTTGGGTCCATGAGATTCCCTTGCCCCCTCTTCTCTCGGCAAGGGTGGGAGGTTAAGTAGGACTGTACATGCTGGATCTAATCTGAGCTGCCTCTGCCTTGCTCCGGGTCCTTTAGGCTAAGCTTCCAACTTGGAATGATGCTGTGTTGGCACCTTCTGACAATACCCCCCCAACCTCCGCACACCCCCACCAGCACCACACACACACCCATAGGCTGACTTCCGCCGAGCTGCAGCTTCCCCTCCACTGTTTCAGGAAGTCACCTCCCTTCCCCTCTGAAGCAGCCCCCACGCCTCCAGTCCTCTGCTGCAAGCCACCCACCAAGCTGTTTCCCAGCTTCTACACTCAGGGCACCCGGGGACCCTTGAGGCTCCTACTCCCGGGGGTTGGGCCATGGAGGCAGGTGAGAAGAGTTACCGAGAAGCCGCTGTGGGCCTGTTTCTGTCTCTGGGCTTCATGGAGGAGGGCTTGGGGATGGTGGGGACTGTCTCCCACAACTGCTTTGGACCTAACTGAGGATACCTAAGGATCCTGGAGGTTGGAGGGTACTGATTTTTTTTTTTGGTCAGGTTAGTGGAGCTAGGTTAGGAAAAAGGACACTGGAGTCTGGTGAAAAGACACTTAAAGCCTGGGTTTTGTGGCCTCCTCACAAAAACCTAGAGGTGGGCTCTTTAAGAATATTAGCTGGCTCATGAGATTCTTAGAATGTCAACTAGAGTAAGAAGGCCAGAAATCCATAAAAAGACTGTAATAGGCCTGATATTATGGCCAGAATGAATGTCATTGTAGGCCATTACAGAAAAGATTGTGATCTCTGTTATGTTAGGGAGTGAAGAGGGCTGGGGCTTTAAAAGGGATACAGAAACCATGTGATGTCAGAACCCAGAGCCTAGGTTAGCTGTGTGCAGTGGGTTCTTTGGAAAGAGGGCTGGTACCACCAAGAGGGAGGGTCCTGGTCTCTTTAAGGACCTGTGGTGGGCTGTTAGGGCCTGGTGATGTCACAGGCGGGAGAGTTCAGGATTGGCTGGCCACTGATCCTGCTTTTCCTTGAAAGTACTGGAGAAGGAAATGGCAACCCACTGCAGTACTCTTGCCTGGAAAATTCCATGGACTGAGGAGCCTGGTAGGCTACAGTCCATGGGGTTGCAAAGAGTTAGACATGAGTGAGCGACTTCACTTTCACTAGGAAGAGGAGGGAAGCAAAAAGGAGACTCCCTGGTTGCCGGCTGCCATGGCAACACAAACCTTCCATACTTCATCTCTGCCCAACTTGACCATTCCAGATGCAGTGAGTGAGGGGGGGGCCATGGCGGAGGAGCGGCCCCCCCGGCTGGTGGATTACTTCGTGATAGCTGGACTTGCAGGGAACGGAGCACCCATCCCTGAGGAAACGTGGATTCCTGAACCCAGTGGACCCCTGCGCCCTCCCCGGCCAGCTGAGCCCATCACAGATGTGGCAGTCATCGCTAGGGCCCTGGGCGAGGAGGTGCCCCAGGGCTATACATGCATCCAGGCTTCCGCGGGGGGCCACCCCTTGGAACTCAGCGCTGGGCTCCTAGGTGGAACTCAACCTGTCATCTGCTACCGGAGGGGTCGTGACAAGCCCCCCCTCGTTGAGCTGGGGTGTGTGCACCTACCTACCCCTGCTGGCACCAGGGGAGGCTAGGAGATCTGGGGTGAGGCAAGGAGACGTAGGGGTATGGGATGAGGGATGTTCAATGGGAATGGGAAGAGTGGTCGTGAGGCCAGGGAGAAGAGCCTGAAGTTGTGTGTACTTAGTCCTCACACAGATTTGGGTGCGTGTACTAGTGCTGCTACTTGCTAGCTCTGTGACCTTTGGCCAGTTATTGAGCCCCTCTGGGTCTATTTCCTCAGCTGTAATTTGGGGAAAATAATACCTCCTCATAGGGAGATGAAACAGGATCATCCATATTAGGGACTTAGCACAGAGTCAATAAATGGTAACTTTTCTTCTTGGTATTTATTAATGAGCGCTGAGAGCCATGGAAGGCCTGAGGTGTTGTTACTGATCAAGAAGTAGAGCCTAGGGATTTCTCTGGTGGTCCAGTGACTAAGACTCAGTGCTCCCAGTGCTGGGGCCTGGGTTCGATCCCTGGTCAGGGTACTAGATCCCACATGCCACAACTAAAGATCCCGAGTGCTGCAACTAAGACCTGGAGCAGCCAAATAAATATTAAAAAAAAAATAGAGCCAAGGGCAGAGAGGGGCACAGGGTTTTGGAGGGTGGGTTCAGCAAGAAGTGGGCCCTGGTGTCAGTGTTCGACTAGGCTGAGTAGCTAGGACTAGGAAGGCAGATCTAGCAAGACTGGGGGCTTTCTCCTCTGTTGTGGACTCCTGACATCTCTCTCTGTTCTCTGTGCCCAGGGTGTTGTATGAGGGGAAGGAACGTCCCAAGCCTGGCTTCCAAGTGCTAGATACGACACCCTATAGCCACTCAGCCAACCTGGCCCCTCCAGGCCCTGGGCACCCCCGCACCTACCTCACTTACCGGCGGGCAGCAGAGGGGGCAGGGCTGCATGCCTTGGGCATCACTGACCTCTGCCTGGTACTGCCCAGCAAGGGCGAGGGCACTCCTCATACTTACTGCCGATTGCCCCGCAACCTCAACCCCGGCATGGTGAGTGGGGCCCTGGGCCAGGAGCCGAGATTCATGCCATCTCCCTGTAAGAGGTGGACACTGGGCACACAGGGCATCCTAGGACCAAGGCCTCTAGTGGTGGGGGTGGGCCCAGAGGTGTGACACTGGTCTTGGGGGACTGGGATTAATAGGAGTTCTAAAGACAAAGACCACTTAGGGGTGGTGGAGAAAATAACCCCCCAGAAACCTTTGTCAGCTGTGTGTCTGCTTGTCTCTTGCCGTTTTGGGGCAGTGGGGCCCAGCAGTGTACCTGTGCTACAAGGTGGGCCTGGCCAAGGCCAACACACTGGTGTATGAGGCAGGTGAGTAGCCCCTCTGTCTCTGGCCCCTCGATACTCTGTGTCCCTCTGCCCTGGTGCCTCTCGGCGGGTACCTTCAGTGTCCACAGAACTCACCTCCCCTTTGCCACATGGCCCTTCTCTGGGATCCCCTGGTTCTTTCCCCCGGAGTCTGATGGACCCTACTCCTTTTGGGGACCCCCCCCTCTGTCGGGGGTGCAGAGCTGCTGGGCCGCTACCCAGAGGAGGACAATGAGGCGTTCCCGCTGCCCGAGTCAGTGCCCGTCTTCTGCCTGCCCATGGGGGCCACTATCGAGTGCTGGCCTGCCCAGACCAAGTACCCCGTGCCCGTCTTCTCCACCTTTGTGCTCACGGGTGCAGCTGGTGATAAGGTGGGTGTGTGGAGTGTGGTCAGGGGTCTGGGCTCCGCGGAGCCCGCCTGACTGCCCCTCTGCCCCTGCCAGGTGTACGGTGCTGCCCTGCAGTTCTATGAGGCGTTCCCGAGGGCCAGGCTGTCGGAGCGGCAGGCTCGGGCCCTGGGCCTGCTGAGTGCTGTGGAGCGGGGCCGGGCACTGGGGGGCCGGGCTGTGCGCAGCCGCCGCGCCATCGCTGTGCTGTCCCGCTGGCCTGCCTTCCCGGCCTTCCGCGCCTTCCTCACCTTCCTCTACCGCTACTCCGTCTCCGGCCCCCACCGTCTGCCCCTGGAAGCGTGAGCATGGGGCTTCCCTGATGCTGGGAAGGGTTACGAGGCCAGGAGGAATGGAGGAGAAGACGATGGAGCTGGGGGGGTGGGGGGCGCAGAGGAGTCAGGGACGGGGCTGTAGTGTGTGGCTGGAGAGCTGGTCCATTGCAAAAGTGCCCCTGGCTGAAGGGGTGAGTGGGGCCTGAAACCCAGGCTACACTTGCTTACCAAGTCCTGGCCAGGGCCTGTGCATACCCAGAGGGAATCTCTTCTGATGTGCACCAGTGCTGTGCATGATGGCGGCTCCGGTGGCTGACAGCAGTCTTGAGGTAGAGCTCAGGGAGGAGTGAGGTCCCTGGGGACAGGCAGAGGAAAAGAGCAAAGGCACTGAATGGAGAGCCTGGAGCCTGCCTCTGACTGTGTCTCTCTCTCCCCCAGGCACATCTCCCACTTCATTCACAATGTTCCCTTCCCTTCCCCACAGAGACCCCGCATCCTGGTGCAGGTGAGGGCTGGGGCTGCGGCTAGGTGGCAGGGGGAGAATGGGCAGGGGCTAGTCTTTACCATCCTGACCTGTGGCTCTTCTGCTTCTCAGATGTCTCCCTATGACAACCTGCTCCTCTGCCAGCCTGTATCCTCACCCCTGCCCCTCAGGTATATGCTCAGGTTGGGGGGCAAGGCTGTGATGACCAGGGGCAGGGTGGGTGCCAGGCAAGTGGGCACTGGTGTGAAGGGTTGTGCAGGCTGGGCCCAGGTGGTGTCTGTGCCCAGCGATGAGGGAAGGGCCTCCTGCTGACTCTTCCCCCACCTTGGCATTGCTCCCAGTGGTGCCAGCTTCCTGCAGCTGCTGCAGACCCTGGGCCCGGAGCTGGCGATCACACTGCTGCTTGCTGTGCTCACGGAACACAAGCTACTAGTCCACTCGCTGCGGCCAGATCTGCTCACCAGCGTCTGCGAGGCCCTTGTCTCTGTGAGTGCCGCTCTGCCCAGCCTGCCTTACCCAGAGTGTTCTTTCTTGTGCCCTAGGCCCCACCTGGATTCTCCTTACTTTTCCTTTCTTGGGGAGGGTTCCTCAGTCTTATCCTTGGGCATGGCCTACAGGATGTACGGCTTCTGTCAGGAGCTTTTCTTGGAGCTCAGCTCCAGCAGCTTCTCACGACAAGCACCACCGGTCAAGGTCAATGCCCCCTCTTCTGCTGCCTCCCTGTGCCCTGCTCACTGGTCCTCATCCCCCGATGCTTTAGATGATCTTCCCGCTGCACTGGCAGTGCCCCTACATTCCGCTGTGCCCACTGGTGCTGGCAGATGTGCTGAGTGCCCCCGTGCCCTTCATCGTGGGTATCCACTCCAGCTACTTCGATCTGCATGACCCACCTGTGGATGTCATCTGTGTGGATCTTGATACCAACACGCTCTTCCAGTAAGAGGGCTGGGTCTTTTCTGGGGGTTTTGAGGATGGGAGCAGAAGAGGGCAGGTCAAAAGGAGCCTCAGGGAAAACGAGAAACCCCATCACCCTTTCTTCCTTCTGTTTATCTCACAGGACTGAGGAAAAGAAGCCCCTCTCCCCTCGGACCCTGCCCCGCAGACCCTACAAGGTTCTGCTGGCCACACTGACACATCTGTACCAGCAGCTGGATCAGAGTGAGGAGCCTGGGTGGTGGGGGGAGGCCGGAAACCATTATTGACCTTTAACCTCTAGTTTGGGGAGACCTGTGCAGAGCTGGACCTTACTTGAGGAGGTTAGAAGAACTAGGCTTTCATTGGGTGGAAGTGAGAGGAATTCAAGTTCCAGTTTAAGTTAGAGGAAGGCATACGTCACATTAATGTTCCTGAATATGTCAGGAAGATTGAGCTTGCCACTGGGGAGGCTTGAAACTGTTACCTAAAGGCAACTTTTAGTTACTGTTGGTACTAGGTCTGTTAGAAGCTGGCAGTGGTGGGGCAGCAGGTGGTAGGGTTGCAACCTGACTTCTATGGAGAGCGGGGTTGAGCAAGCCCTATGGGTGCTGGCCCTGATGCTCAGGTTGTCCTGGTCCCCAGCGTATACTGGCCCGGAGGAGGAGGCCTCCCTGGAATTCCTGCTGACGGACTATGAGGCAGTGTGTGGCCGCCGGGCCCGGCTAGAGCGCGAGGTCCAGGGAGCCTTCCTCCGCTTCATGGCCTGCCTGCTCAAGGGCTACCGGGACTTCCTGCGCCCACTCACCCAGGCCCCCTCTGAGGGGTCTCGCGATGTTGACAACCTCTTCTTCCTGCAAGGTAAAGGCGACCTGACCTGCCTGTGCTTGGGGAAGGTATCATGGGATGGGTGACCAGGGGCTGGGCTCCATGGGGCAGTCAGGGGGCATGCGGAATCACACAGTTACTTGTTTCTAAACTCAGCTGGCATCTTTGTGGTCGCCAGCTTTGAGCCATGTGCTCTTCTGGGCCTGGTGAGGGGATAAGGGTACAAAGATGAGTCAGCTGTGGCACTGGCCTCTGGGAAGCCCAGGGCTTGGTGGGGACACGATGACACCTGTGGTGAGCCAGCCCAAGGGCAAAACTCTCCTCTTGGTGACTCCCCAGTCTGAGGCCCTCAATGCCCACAGATAAAAGGGAAGGATGCCATGGGACCGTGGTGCTAGGGCAGCTGAGCTGGTCAGCTTGGCGGGTAGGGCCAGAGGGGCCAGAGAGGATGGCTTTTATGGCCTTGGATGCCAAGATGGCAGGGAGCCAAGAAAAGGGTTCAGAAGCGGGTGGCTGTGGTAGAGCCCCCAGTGACCACCCTCTTGGCCCCCTTCTCACCCATCAGGCTTCCTCAAGTCCCGAGAACGTTCCAGCCACAAACTGTACTCCCAGCTGCTACACACACAGATGTTCTCCCAGTTCATCGAGGAATGCTCCTTTGGCTCTGCTCGGCATGCTGCCCTTGAATTCTTTGACTCTTGTGTCGACAAGGTATTGGGATCATCCCTTCTTTTTGTGCCCTCTGCTCTACTCTGAGCTCTGTCACCCCAGATGTAAACACTGTCTCACACATGGTGAGGCTGGCGCCCCTGTGCAGCGCATGTGACTGGCCTCATAGACACAGTCTTCCTGCCCCTCTGCCCCTTCCTCGTCCCCTGGCTGTGTCTCCGGGGCCCTGACAGAGTCTGGGCCCATCACCTCCTTCCCTGTGGCTGTGCTTTCCCGGAAGATGTTATCTTCTGGATCCCTGGCTCTGCTCTGTGCCCACTGTCTGGATGTCCCCTTTCTTACCATCCTGCTTCAGGTCCACCCAGAGCAGGAGAAACCTGAGCCCGTGCCCCTGGTGGAGCTGGAGGAGCTGTCAGGCAGTGAGCTCACCGTGTTTATCATGCCTCCCGAGGAGCCGCCAGCGCCAGAGGGCAGTGAATCCACTCCCCAGTACTGGTGAGCGCCTCCCGCCCCCTCTCTTGCTCTGAGGCCGGATCAGCTGACTTAGTACCAACTGCACTCCATATGGCCTCTCTCCGCCCCTCCAGTTATGATGGGTTCCCCGAGCTACGGGCTGAGCTGTTCGAGGCTCCTCAAGAACAAGCTGGGGCTCTGCCTGTGCCAGGCCCTTCCCGCAGCGCCCCCAGCAGTCCTGCCCCTCGCCGCACCAAACAGGTAACCAGCAGGCGGGCCCCTGGAGGAATCTGACTCAGGCCAAGGACTGCTGCTTCAGTTTCTTCATCTGTAAAATGGGTAGAATAGTACTTATCCCATAAAGTTGTTGGGAGGTTTCAATATGTCTGGCACGAAAGAGAGACATGAACCCTCACTGTTGTTACCATTGTCATCGTCCTCATCTTCACTTTCTGAGGACCCTGGAAATCCAGGGACTTGCTGCCTCTGCTAGGACACCTGCCCTCGCCCAGGCTACGCATCTGTGCTTGGGAATCCAGGGCTGTGGGCACTGTCCCTGCCACCCCCTCAGCACACAGACCCTTTCTCAGGGCAGGCGCTGCTTCTCCCACACTGTTCAAGACCTGCCCTGGCATCATTCTCACCAGGTGTGTCCCCCGCCCTCTTTAGGAGATGAAGGTGGCGCAGCGGATGGCACAGAAGTCAGCAGCTGTGCCTGAGCTGTGGGCCCGGTGCCTGCTGGGCCACTGCTACGGGCTGTGGTTCCTGTGTCTGCCTGCCTACGTGCGCTCGGCGCCCTCCCGGGTGCGGGCGCTGCAGACGGCCTACCAGGTGCTGCGCCAGATGGAGAGCCGCAAGGTGGTGCTGCCTGACGAGGTGGGTGCCCGGGCCCCGCCCCGGGGGCTGCAGCCGACGGGGAACACGGCACCAGTCCAGGAGCTGGGCAGGCGCTCTGTCACACTCACTGAATTAGTGAGCGTGTTCAGGTTGTCGCGGCAGGGACTGTGGGGTGGCAGGGTCCGCAGGAAGGGCGGTGGCTCTGTGAGCACTGGGGCGCTCACTGCGGCTTGAGGACTGGGGCCGAGAGCGGGCCCACTCTCATCCCGCGTGTCTCCGGCCCAGGTGTGTTACCGGGTGCTGATGCAGCTGTGCTCGCACTACGGGCAGCCCGTGCTGTCCGTGCGGGTCATGCTGGACATGCGGCGGGCGGGCATCGTGCCCAACACCATCACCTATGGCTACTATAACAAGGTGCCCAGTCACTTGCCTTTGGGGTGAGGGGTGGGATGGTGGCAGGGGTGTGCGAGGAGGGCGCTGTTCCCTGACACCTGTGGCCTTCCCCTCCCAGTGGAGATCGGGCCCGTACAGTCCAACAAGGTCCTGCGGCCACTATCGCACAGTCCTCCTCTAGTGTCTCAGCACCTGCAGAGGCTTGTCTCATACTGGGCTGCTTGAGTCTCACCCACAGCAGTCCTGGCAAGCAGCTTAGGAAAGTACCACCACCTCCCAGGAAGAGCTGATTGTGGAAGCCAGTATGCCAGGCTCTGCTCCAAAGACAGCATCCACATAAACCCATCTTACCTTTCCCACAGCTCCTTGAAGTGGAACAATTCTTGTCCCCATCTTACAGATGAGGCCGTGAGGTTGCAGGGGGTTAGTAACTTGTCCGGGGTACCATAGTAAGTTAGGGGGTTAGGACACACACAGGCATATCGTTTCCTGAATTCAGGCCCTTCACCATGACACTAAACTGTTTCTTGTTTTTTAGATGAGGAAACTAATGGCCAAAAAAAAATGAACTGATTTCTTCAAAGCCCACAGTTTATAAACAGCAGTCTACAGACAGGTTGTTTCCACCGTTTCTTCTTCTAGAACCCCTCAGGGTGGCCACTGCCACTCTCTCTTCTGGGCTCTTGTTCCTGGCTGAGCCCTTGGCAGGACAATCATAGGCAGGATGTCTGGAGGGAAAGGTGGTCGCTGGGCCCCCAGGTCAGGCAGTTGGCATCTAGCTGAGGCCCAGGGTATGGAGACAGGCCATCCGCATGGGTGAACACTGTGCTTGGCAGGCTGTGCTGGAAAGCAAGTGGCCGTCTGGCACACCAGGTGGGCGCCTGCGCTGGGCCAAGCTCCGGAACGTGGTCCTGGGGGCTGCTCAGTTCCGCCAGCCCTTGCGAGAACAGCGGCAGCGGCAGCAGAAGCGGGAGGAGGTGGAGACAGCAGCCCAAGAGGCAGGCAGCTCGAAGACAGGTGGGTAGGGACTGGCGACACGGGCAGGGGACAGGCCTGGAGAGCTGGGGCTGGTCCAGTGGCTGACATTCAGTGTGCTGAGAATGGAGAGACTACGCTTGGCTGGCAACAGAAGACACAAAATTCTGCCTGGGAGGAGCCTTGCAAACCCAGGTCCCCGGAGGAGCTCTGTTTTGGAGCTGGGGGCTAGGTTTCCAGCTGGCTGTCTTTTGACCCCTCCCTGTCTTCTGCAGAGCCCTATTTGGAGCGCCCCTCCCCTACCCGCCCCCTTCAGCGCCAGACTACCTGGGCCGGGCGAAGCCTGCGGGACCCCGCCTCACCTATGGGGCGCCTGGTGAAGAGTGGCAGCCTGGGGAGTGCCCGAGGGGCACAGCCCACCGTGGAGGCTGGTGTGGCCCACAGTGAGTGCCCTCATCCCACACCCCACCCCTCGGCCCGTCAGCTTCCCTAACCACTCGCCAGGTGGAGGGGTGGTGCTTTGTGCCAGGTACTGTAGGCTCTGGGGGAATCTTGCCCGGATTGTCATCACGGTAGGGGCTGTGGTGCCAGATTGCATAGCCAGGAATTGTGTTTACTCAGGTCCCAAGGAGGGCCTGGACTCCATCTTCCCTGATTCTTTTCTGCCTTGCAGTGATAGAGGCCTTGGGGGTCCTGGAACCCCGGGGATCACCCATACCCTGGCATGATGGAAGCCTCTCAGACCTGAGCCTGACCGGGGAAGAGTCGGCACCTGGAGGCAGCCCAGGGGACTCAGGCTCAGCCCTGAGCACCCAGTCCACTGAAACCCTGGAAGGGCCAAGTGGGCGGGTGCCCAAGGCTGGTGGGCGTCAAGATGAGGCCAGCACCCCCCGAAGAGGGCTGGGCGCCCGCCTCCAACAGCTACTCACTCCTTCCCGCCGCTCCCCCACCTCTCGTGCCCCCCCGTCTGAGCTGCCCCCTGACCTGCCTCCCTCAGCCCGTCGCAGCCCCATGGACAGCCTTCTGCACCCCCGGGAGCGCCCTGGATCCACTGCATCCGAGGTAACCATTAAGGGCAGGGTCCAGACACTTCAGCACCTGGAGGCCTGGGGAGGGGCTGCGAACCCACAGTGCCCAGAAGTGGGCCTTGAAGGGTGGCTGAGCCAGCTTCCTGGATAAAGAGCAGCATGGGGTTGGCTGACTGTGCTTTCTCTCATAATGGCAGAGCTCAGCCTCTCTGGGCAGTGAGTGGGACCTCTCAGAATCTTCTCTCAGCAGTGTGAGCCTTCGCCGTTCCTCAGAGCGCCTCAGTGACACCCCTGGATCCTTCCAGCCACCTTCCCTGGAAGTGAGGATAACCTCTCCCACACAGACTGCTGGGGCTCACATATATACCACACCCAAGGCACCCTGTCAGAGGCAGGGGCTGGTGGGAGGTGGGAGGAGGTTGGGCTGGGCTGCGGAGGTTCAAGCCTGGGTGAGGAGCAGGGGCTCCTGAGCCCTGAGGCCAAAAGGGGCCTGCTTCCTGGGGCCTTTCGCCCACAGATTCTGCTGTCTAGCTGCTCGCTGTGCCGCGCCTGTGATTCCCTGGTGTACGATGAGGAGATCATGGCTGGCTGGGCGCCTGACGACTCCAACCTCAACACCACCTGTCCGTTCTGCGCCTGCCCCTTTGTGCCCCTGCTCAGCGTCCAGACCCTTGATTCCCGACCCAGGTGCCCAAAACCGGGCAGGGGCTGCGGGTGCGGCAGGGCAGCAGAGGCCTGAGGGCTGACCTTCGCGCCATCTCCCTGCAGTGCCCCCAGCCCCAAGCCTGCTCCTGCTGGTGCCAGCGGCAGCAGCAACGCTCCTGTCCCTGGGGGCCCAGGCCCTGTGCTCAGTGACCGCAGGCTTTGCCTAGCCCTGGATGAGCCGCAGCTCTGCAACGGGCACATGGGGGTAAGGGCTGGGCCAGAGCCCAGCTGTGTGTGTGTGTGTGGCCCTGTGGGTAGCCCCAGTGACGCTGAGGAGAGATGGGTACCAAGGGCAAGGGGCGTCCCAGAAGCTGCTGGACGTGGTGGCTCAGTGGGAAGCAGGGCTCTGAGGATGGGGCTGTGGTATATGCCCTCCCTGCCCTCCCGCTTTGTGCCTGACAGACTGCCTCCCGGCGTGTTGAGAGTGGGGCATGGGCGTATCTCAGCCCCCTCGTGCTGCGGAAGGAGCTGGAGTCACTGGTAGAGAACGAGGGCAGTGAGGTGCTGGCATTGCCTGAGTTGCCTGCCGCTCACCCCATCATCTTCTGGAACCTTCTGTGGTATTTCCAGCGGCTGCGCCTGCCCAGTATTCTGCCGTGCTTGGTGCTGGCCTCCCGTGATGGGCCCCCGCCCCACCAGGTTGGTGCCCTGACACAGTCCCCGCCTCCTCATCTCCTAGCTCTGTTGCTCAGTCCTCTGTGTCCTTGGCGCTATAGACAGAGCACAGGTTTGGAGTCGCTTATACCTGGTTGACTCCTGGCCATTTCACTTCACTTCTCTGAGCTTCAATTTTCTCGTCTGTAAGATGGCATAATGCCCCCTCTCTGGGCTGTTGTTAGGTACCTAGTGTAGTGCCTGTTACCCCAATACTAATTCGTTAACGTTCATCTATTCATCACTCTATTCATTGCACCAATATTTATTGAGCACTTTTTAGGTTCCAGGCAGAGCTTTAGGAACTAGGGATGTAGCAGATTACAAAACAAAGTCCTTGCTCTCAGAGAACTTGTATTCCCATGGGGAACAAGAGTTTCTCTCTTCTCTTTAGCTGTGTCCTGTAATGTCCCTGTCCCTTGGAATAGCACCTGTCCGTTTCCCGTCCTGTGCCTCCCACACCATGAGCCTGTCTCCTTTATCTTGGCTCCCTGCAGGCCCCAGCTCCTTGGATAATGCCTGATCCAGCATCCGTGCAGGTGCGGCTGCTGTGGGATGTCCTGACCCCTGATCCCGATAGCTGCCCACCTCTCTATGTGCTCTGGAGGGTCCACAGTGAGTCTCATATTTGGCCCAGAATGGGAAGGGGTAGGTCCCATGCTTAGAGGGCTCAATAATCTTGGTTACCTTCTTATCTTCCACCCAGGCCAGATCCCACAGCGGGTGGTATGGCCAGGTCCAGTACCTGCATCCCTTAGCCTGGCGTTGCTGGAATCGGTGCTGCGCCACGTCGGTCTCAACGAGGTGCACAAGGCTATAGGGCTCCTGCTAGAAACTCTAGGGCCCCCTCCCACTGGCCTGCACCTACAAAGGTATCATGTTCCCATCTGAGAGGTCCTGGGTCTGTCGCAGGCTCCCTCCCGCCTTATTTCACTTACACCCTTTTGACTCCACTCCAGGGGCATCTACCGTGAGATCTTATTCCTGACACTGGCTGCTCTGGGCAAGGACCACATGGATATAGGTGAAGGAGCAGGCAGGGGGCTGAGGGCTTAGATCTAGGGCCAGGTGTGGGAGGCTGGGGATTGACCTAACATACTGACCTACCTCCACCCTCTTCCCTAGTGGCCTTCGACAAGAAGTACAAATCCGCCTTTAACAAGCTGGCCAGCAGCATGGGCAAGGAGGAGCTGAGGCAGCGGCGGGCACAGATGCCTACCCCAAAGGCCATTGATTGCCGGAAATGTTTCGGAGCGCCTCTGGAATGCTAGGGATCCTTAAGCTTCCTTCTCCCATCTGGGCTGAGGAGATGAGGGAGGAAGGATTCTAGAGAGACCCTGCTTCCCTGTTTCTTTCCTAGAGGAGTTGGGAATAGGCTAGGAAGCATGCCCAGGCATAGGCTCTGAGTGGGGGCCGTGGGACCCACTGTTACCAAAAGTCACAATTTCCCATCTCCAGCCTGCCCTCTATGCTCATGCTGATGCTGGAGGAGGCCTGGGGGGAGCTGGCACATCTCTGTTCCACCCCATCCTATACCAGGAACTCCCCTCCAGGGTACCCACAGATCTGCACTGCCCTGGCCATTTTATAAGTTTTTGTTTTAAAAAACAACTGGAAAGATACACAGCTACTGAGCCTTTGCCCTGAATGGGAGGGAGGGATGTCATTTCCCACCAGAGATGGTCCCTCTCCCCTAGAATTGCCGAAGGAGCCTAAGGCTCTCTATGCCTTTCTACCTTAGTGTTTGTATTTTAAGTTATTTATTCTGGAGCCACAGCCCCCTTGCTTAGGAGGTTCTTATGGACAGTAAGAGAGAGAAGGGAAATGGGGCTCCATGGTCCAGTGGTTTGTAGCTCCTTGAAAGTCAGGAGTTAGAAGCTAGAGGAGTCCCAAGCTCCCCTTAGGAAAAATTGGTGCCCCTCTAGTCCTAATCCTTCTTGTCCACTCCATCTTGGGGATGCCTCACACACCCAAGGCCCTGACTGTGCAATAAGGATTGTTC
Organism: Bos javanicus; assembly: GCF_032452875.1. Taxonomy (NCBI): domain Eukaryota; kingdom Metazoa; phylum Chordata; class Mammalia; order Artiodactyla; family Bovidae; genus Bos; species Bos javanicus. Next base: position 16,659,696 of record NC_083870.1, read on the forward strand.
CTTGTGAAGTTTTGTTGGATGTAAATATAGTAAAAGCTGCTTCTGTCTTTTTTCTTCTGCCTCCTGTTCTCTGGGATAAAGGTTGGGGGATACCGCTGTTTTTCTCCTGGCTGCACATCCTTCTCTCCACCTTTTCATCCCTTGCTGCCTTTGGGCATACACTACTTTCCCCGACCAGGTCTGGTGCTGGTCCCTTGGGGCACAGGGAGTCTCAGAGCAGGAGAGGGGTGAATCCGGTGCTGGCTATGGTGGTGCCAGTCTGTGTGGTACTTCCGGCCCTCCCACACAATCACCTCCTTGTCCCTCATCTGTACCCCACACAAAGGCTCCATTCTCTGGGGGCCCTGAGCTCATCTCTGCCTTCTTTCCTCTCCCCCATATTCCCCCTCCCAACTTCTCCAGTACCTCCACAGGGATGACAACCCTCTCCCCAGTCACTGGTGTTGGCCATGCTCACACATCCTGGGAGCTGCTCTAACTGCAGGCAGTACTCTTCCAAGCAGGGTCTCAGCCTGGGAACAGCACTAGGAGTACAAGAGCAAGGATTAAGGAGCTCACTATATGTGGGCATCAGGCAGCCAGGCACTACTTTTCTAATCCTTTTGGCCCCACTTGGAGTTCTCCCTTTTTTTCCTATATAATGAAATAAACACAGGAAACAACTCCTAACAGAGCTACAAAATCAATTACCAAAGGGAATTAACCAGCAAAACAAAAATGCCTTGGGGAAGGAGTGTCAATGGAGGAAATAACTTACATGAGCCTCTAGTGCAAATTCCTGGGGGTGGATATCAGTGGATGAAGACAGTAGTACTACTGAATTCTGGGACCTTCAGGCCAGAGGATGCTTTCCCACCCTGTCTGGAGCAGTGTCCTAAAGGAGCTGCAAAGGAAGGGAGGAGGGGCTTAGGAAATGCCATCTGTTTTTGTCAGGGACTAGGAGATGACTTCTTCAGACGGGAACCTTCACATCGCCCCAGGTTCTGATCAGATCTCACTACCTAGGGTCAAACTTTCCCTGTATCATCCCTAACAACCTGCAAGGGAGCAACTGCCTTCCTGAAAGCGTAAGTTTCTGGTGAGCGTAGCATGCCCAGCCATGCACTGAACTGTCTGGAATTACAGAGAGAATTTTAGGGCTCAGTCCCTACCTTACTAGAGCATACAGTCTTCCTGATCTAGAGTGCCTCCCAGCCTATGCTTCCCATTTTTGGGCTTCCTCATGAGGCCTGTAGTCAGATGGGTGGAATTACAGGATTCTTGAACCACAAGGGTATCTCGGAATTCCAACAGCCAAGTACTCACCATAGAATCTGACATCTCTGACCGGTGGCCTAGGGAACTGAATGAGGGGAAGGATATATCCAAATTACCTGGTCCCAATTTCTCTTCCCTCACTTTAGAGTGTGTAGGCTCCAGTATGACAAATTTTAGTTAAATCTTGTCTCTGGCACTTGCTAATTTTACAAGTTACTTAACTGCTTGTGCCTCAGTTTTTCCTCATCTGCGAACTGGGGAGGGGTTGAGTAAAGACTAATTTTGAAATCTAGATAAAGTGCTAAGCACACTCAATAAACATTAGCTCCAAAAAGAAAACGAACAGATAGAGCCTGCATTGGACAAAGGACATGCCCGCTACTCAGCGGCCTTGCTTACTTGTCTTTCTTGGAGATTGATCACTCCAGTTTGAAAGCTGCCCCACCACAGCCTGATTTTAATTTTGTTGAAAGGTATTTTCTAGGGCCTCACTAGTATCTTTCTCAGTCTTATATCTTCCACCACTGTTTCTCTTGTATTGTCGCAGCCCTCGAAGAATGGCCTTTCAGACAGCACAGAAAGGACTGAACTGATAATGGACAAAGCAACAGGTTAGGGAAAAGGGCCAGTACTTTCCACGAGGGCAGTGACTTAGTCCCACGTACTGCTCTATGCCCAGCACAAAGAAGAATGTCCAATCACATAATCACATAGGTCCTCTATCACGTGCGAAATAACCAAACCAATGAAGGTATTAAAATGCGTGGGGGAGTGGTGAAATAATTTTCAGTGTAGTATAAGACAGGTACTACAGATAGAATAACGACCAAAACTGAATTTTGAACTAAGAGGGTGAAATTGTTGGAAAAGTGAGGAAAACTCTCACAATAATTACTATTATATTTATGGAGTATTTACTAAGTCCTTGGCACTGTCCTGAGCATTTAAAATGTACTATTTTATAATCCTCACAATTACCCTATGAACTAGGTACTCATCAATCATTCCCATTTTAAAGACAGGGAAACTAGGGCATAGACAATAGACGTTAAGTAACTTGCACCCAAATCATACAACTGGTGAGAGATCCAAACCCAGGCAGTCAGATTCCAGAGACTATATCCTTTACCCGGACACTACTACAATGAAAAAGAACGTGCTTTACCTGCTTTTGTACATTTTTGTGTGTCTGTTCAGGGTCCACCTGTCTTTTTGTGCCCATGTCCTTCATTAGTCTCATTTCCATCGCACAGCGTGACTTCTAAATGACTTGAAAAACACATTTTAGTGCTTCTGGAGCCAGTTATTTCTGAGTTTGAGCCATTAGTCATTAATTAGCTGTCTGAACTTTGCAAGCTCCTTAGCCTCTCTGAAGAGCCTCTCTGAACCCCTTTCTGCATCTACCGGCTTCAAATTTCAGCTCTGCCACTTATATGTAACTCTGGGCAAATCATTTGGTTTGTACCTCATTTCCTTAATCTGTATAATGGGGCTAACAGTATCTACCTCACGGAGTTACAAGGAATAAATAATCCATGGAAAGCTCTTAAAAAAATAAGAATGCACATACAACACAGTGCCTCAGTCTCTGCCCAAAACGTTAGCTATTACCATTCCTTTAACACACTGACTCTGATACTTGGTCCCTCAGATGCTCAAGAACAATACTTATAGAACGTGTTCGAAAAACGCTGGGTTCAGGTGCTCCTAACTGCTTTGGGGAAGTAGGGAGGCTAGCAGGAGTTGGGCCTTGAGTTGATTAGGTGTAGTCGGTGGAGTGGGAGGCTGTGAACCTGATCAGACCAGAGATCCGGAGAGAAGGAGCTGCGAGCGCTCTGCGCGGCGTAATTTCTCAGCAATTTGGCTAGCTGTCTTTTTTCCCCCAGTCGTGGTTCAGTCACGACAGGACCGTGCTGGGGTACAATGAAGACCAGGAAGCTCAAGGCCTTTGGCAGACGGAGACAGGCCACGCCCCGAACAGACTGCAAGGCCCGAGCGCCTCAAGCTACTGCTATCGTGAAATTCCTGGATTCTGTCGCGATGAAACACCACCCAACGCAGACCCCACCGCGGTTCACCAGTCTCCATCTTTAGAATTGGAAGAATGAGAGCAGGCCAAAGGGGAATCCCGGTTTGGGGATACTGGGGTACGGCGGCTGCCTGGGGACCAAAACGTCTCTAAGGTAAAGTTGCAGCCTGAAGCGATTTTTTGACCCCCGACACTTAATGGGCTGCTGAAGACCCGGATGTGTCTGGGACTGGCCGAGGTACCCATTAACGCGCCCCCGCTAGACCATCCCCCTCCTCCCTTTAGGATTGGGTCTTACGTACGCCAATCATCACTTCTCCAGCCACACACTCTTCAAGGGTGGGGTGTAGCCCCGATAGCCCGTCTCCTATTCGTATGGCCGAGAAGAGAAGGGCGGGGAGGCCGGCTCAGGTCGCCCAATGGGCGTCGTGGCGTGTGGGGGAGGCGGAGCCGAGGTGCTTGGCAGCTGCCCAATCAGCGTCCTTGTTTGTGTGGTGCCGCCGCCGCCGGTGCAGCCGCCGCCGCCGCCGCTGCCCCCGTCTGTACCGCAGTGTCTGCTCCGCCCGCCCGCCCGGGTCCGGCCCGCCCCCCTCCCCCACCCCCGCCCCCGGTCCCGTCAGCGGGGTCCGGAACCTACTGTGCCGTCGCCTCTTCCTTTTTCGACGCCGCCGCCGCCGCCTGAGGAGGCGAGCTAGCCGGGAGTTACACCGCCACCGCCAGGTGAGGAGCTTTGGCCTAGGCCAGCCTGGCCGCCCGCCCGCCCGGGGGCGGTGAGGAGCGAGGAAGGGAGGGAGGCTGGGAGGAGGCGGTGGTGGCGGAGGTGGGGGAAGGGAAAGGTGGAGGGGCGGGGGGAGGGGAAGCGCCCGCGAGCCGACGCCCGCCCGCGCGCCCCCGCCTTGCGTCCCCCTCCCCCCACCCCGGCACCGCGCGCCCCCGCCTCGCGCTCCCCCTTCACCTCATCCCCTCCCCCTCCCCCCGCTCCGCGCGCGCGCCCCGGTCTTTCACTTCGGCCTCGCGCGCCCCTAGCTCGTGTCCCTTCATTTCTTCTCCTTTTACTCTTTCTCCCCTCCCTCGCGCCCCGTTTTCCCCGCCTTCCCCGCTTTAACTCACTGCCTCATGCCCGCCATGCTCCCCTCCTTTCCTCTGTAGCGCGCCCCCCCTTAACTCTCCACCCCCAGTGGTGCCCTCAGGGTGCGGGGGCCGCTCCCTACTCTCAGTCTTCTGTTTGCCGGCGGTTGGGACAAATAGGGGACCCTTTAGGGTGAAGGAAACATGGGATGATTATCTTTATATAGGCAAAGGGATCAGGAGCGCAGAACCTTACCCCTTTATTTCATCGTTCACCGTTCCTTCGCCCTCCCGTAGAAGGGAATTGTCTAAGCCTCTGTGGGTACTTGTCTTCTGTAGTGACTAAACCATCCCTTTCTTCGGCTGGGCTTCTGGGTCCCACTGGATCTGTATCCCAGTTCAGTCAGTGCCTGAGGGCCGAGGGAACTAGAACTTACCCTTTCCTAAAGCAGATCCGGACTTAGACTACTTTTGGCCTCCCCACTTTGAATTACACGGAGGAGATAGCTGCTCCTCTTAGTGCAGAGGTTTGGGTGCCATTTGCCTGCCCAGGATACCTTTCCCCCTTCATAAAGGTATGGTAGGCTTTTTGGATTCTTCCCCAGCATCAACTTCCCTCCAAACACATGGTGTTAGTTCGTAGGGCTGACACTGAAGTGGAGATGGAGGCTTTGATGGTGGCTGGGTGGCATGTGGATGCTAACTGAGCGTGCCATCAACCTTTTTTTCTTCCACTGTCACCTGGAGAATCGGGTAGCCCTCTGAGAACAGTTTTCTCCTTTCTGATAAATGGTTATTTCAAGGGCTTTTGTGTAGGTGAGGAGAGCTGGGAGATACTTGAGGTAGTGTGTTTCAGCAAAGGAAAAGAGCAATGCTTTCAGGCTAGATTGCAGCAGAGAGATTTGAACTTCCAGCAGCTGGAGTAAAAGCAGGTTTAACAGATCTGTGTCCAGAGAAGAGCTGATGCTTTTGAGTTTTTAAAACATTTTTTCCCCTCTCAAAATGTTTATTTTTTGAGTAGACACTGCTTGAATGTGATCCAAAGTGAAAAGAAATCTCTCACCTATGTCCTCCAGCTTCCAGCCCCCCTCCCCATACAAATGACCTGTTTTCTTGCATCAGGATGGTGTCTGTATGTTGTCGTCTGTATGTTGAAGATTATCCTGTTTGGGAGTTTAGTGCTAACTTTATTGCTCCTTCTTTGATACACTGACTTAAACTCTTTCTTGAGATAACCACTTGGATTCATACTTTTGGTGCTTGGAGCGATCCTGGCAGAGAATTGTCCTAAGTGGCATTTCTGCTGATCCTTGGTTGGGAAAGAGGTACTATTGGAGCTGCTAAAGGTGGTGCTATGCAGGAGCTGAATGTACTTTGAGGGAAGGTCCACACCTGTTGGAAATGGTGCTGATTTTTTGGTGACTGATACTGTCTCTGGCTGTTTTGGAATGGACTGGGTCAAGGATGGTCTTTCCTTGGGCTTTTTAAGCAGACAGGCTGTATAAATAAGGAGTTAATGGGATTATGGATCTGGTAGTACTGTGTTCCCTTTTAAGAAGAATATAGTATTTTAGTCTAGTGGCAGTGATAGTCACCATGGTAAGGAATGAAGTAGGTGAGTAATAATCAGCAGGAATCAGAAGGCTGGATCTTTAGCCTGAGTGACCCAGTTTGAGAAGAGGTGAGGCTTAGGAACTTGTGTCCTGCCTGTTCCTTACTTGAGAACACTTTCAAGGAGGTGAGAGTGATGTGTAGCTGACAGCCGCATCCATCTTTATGACCCTGTGGTTTGCCTTCCCTGACTACGTGTGATGTCTGTTAACTTCCTGTTTAGAGAGCAGTCCCAATAGGGGCTGAATAGAGGCTGCATTCAAATACTAGTCTAGGAACAACGCTAACCAGGCTCCCTGATCAGCACTTCAGATCTTAGTTATGACAGTAACTCTTACTGCTGTGTTAAGCATAACACCACAGGGTGGTGGGGGAGGGAAATGCGAGAATTTTGTTGTTAATCTCACAGTCTTAAAGTACATTCAAAGCCTGTGTGCTGTCCCCCTCCCCATATTTGGATAAATGTCTCTCCTTACTGCCCCCCACCACCCCCACCCCAAACTGTACTCAACTTTTTTCTTTTTCTGGCTGGGACTGGCCAGACCTCCAGGTTGGGTTTTGTTAGAGAACCACAGTGTGGGGAAAAAAAAGAGTCAATGTGTCAATAATAGTATCCTAACTGCTGGGATTGTTCCTTTTTTTTTTTTTTTTAATCTTTTTGTATCTTTTTTTTAGGAGGGGGGGATTCATTCTTGTTTTAAGCATTATTTTACATGTTTTATGTAACCCAGGCCTCTTGTTTCAATTTTACTGATTGTTCCTTCCTTACCTCCTCCACCCATCAAGCTGGAGGTGCATATTTAGGGGAATAGCAGCTGTGGCGTCCTGGTTTCTTTACTGGAGCATATTCTTTGTTAGCCACCTCATTGGGACAAGCAACCCCTTAGAACCCTCTAACTGACAAGCAGTCCCTGAACTCAGTCAGAATGCTTTAGTTCTCTGAGAAAAGTCAAACCAGCTTTGGTCAGGTAAAACGATTGCTAGAGAGATCATGATTTGAGCCATAACTGGAACTCAAGGACTTTCTTTTCTGGACCCTTTGCAGTACTTAAAGCCCTGCATCATTATATATTAAGGCACAATAGCCAGGCATTCTCTGATACAGTTTAGAGGGGAAGAAGAAGAAAAAGAAAACCCAGTCAGTCAGATTGACTGTAAATCTAGTCCTGGCATAAAGCTGTCCACCTCTTGCTCAGGAAGATCCAGCCTATCAGGCAATGCCACACAAAGTTGCACTTCTTCTTTATTGGTTAGACCTGGGAAAGGAGATAGAAGGAATTTCAGTTTCTTTTGAAAAGGACTGACTTTGGAGGGGAAAAATATTAGCCATTTTGTTTGTTTTATCCTCAGTAATTCCTGTGATACTTTTTCTGTAGGTACTGGTGGGGGGTTTTGGTGGCTCCAGAGTTCATGAAGCAGAGAGCCTCCTGTATTTGCATAGTAGTAATGAAAGCCTCTGGACAGTAGAATTGCTCCTTCTTCATGTTTCATCTTTTATCTTCTCTTTTATGGATATATGAAGTATTCCTATAGCATTTGAGGTTATTCAGTAGGAAAGGAGTGGCCTAGGGTCATTATGAGCCTACCCAGTCTGGATAGTATCCCAGTAATGTTTGGTGTCTCCCTCAAAATCCTCTCATCTTTGCTTTAAGGTGCCATCAATTGGCAAGAAACTATCAACAGTTTGGGGTTGTAGTACCAAAAGCAACAGATGAATGAGGACAAGTTATTTTGTTACTTTTGAGGTATGAAATGGTCAATCCCAGACCTCAAAGAGTCATTACAATTGCAGAAGCTTCTTTGTGTGTGAACTTGATTGTTATTAATACTAGCAGTGAGCTATTAAGGAACATGACAATACTTTGACATTATTTGACAATACAAGCCATTATTTTGTTTGTTTTCACATCTGGTTAGTTTACATTTTTAAAAGTAATTCAGATTATCTCTACTTGAATCTGAAAGTCATGTTGTAAGTCTGATAAAGCTGTCTTGATCTAGTCTTATTTTGGGAGGAAGCTCGAATTTGTAATCTCCTCAAATATAGGCAGAAATATTAGGATTTAGATTAGACTTTAGGATTTAGTGAATTCTCATTGTGGCTGTGGCGGATTAGAAGTGTTAATTGGAGAGGTTGTGCATCTCTAACCTATAAGGTATTTATTTATAAAGTTAGCTTTTTGAGAGTATTTAAATTCAGACTTCCCAGAAGGGAAGTTGTGGGCTAATAAGTGGCAAGTTGGAATAGCAGAACACAAGTAGAGAGTCTAGAAATCCTGGGTCAAATGCTAGCTTTGCTATTTTTCAGGTACATGATTTTGGGTAAGCCTCCTAGTTGGTTTTTTTTTTTTTTTTTTTTTGCTGCAAGGCTTGTGAGATTTTAGTTCCTGAACCAGGGATAGAACCCAGGCCCTCACCATTGAAAATGTGGAGTGCTAAGCACAATGTGGAGTGCTAAGCACCAGGAAGGAAGGTTGATACTCTGTCATGTCCGACTCTTTGTGACTTCATGGGCTCCTCTGTCCATGGAATTTTCCAGGCAAGAATATTGGAGTGGGTTGCCATTTCCTATTCCAGGAGATCTTCCTGACCCAGGAATTGAACCCACATCTCTTGTGTCTCCTGCATTGGCAGGCAGGTTCTTTACCTCTGGTGTCACCTGGGAAGCTAACCAGACCACCTGGGAATTCCCAAGCCTCCTAATTTTTGAATTCCTATTTCTTGCACAGTAAAAGCCAGTTTTTACAGTGGGCTCTAAGGTCTTACATGCTCTGCGCTTCCCTGCTGCTGCTGCTAAGTTGCGTCAGTCCCTTTTCTTTTTTGATCTCCTGTCATCCTCTCTTTTGCTCATGCCATCCCAGCCACTTTGGCTTGTTCCTTAATACATCAGTCGCACTCTCTATCTCAGGACCTTTGCACTAGTTACTCCTTCTAGTGGGAAATATCTGTTTTTCCCACAGAGATAATACAAATGACTAATTTTCTTACTTTCTTCAGTCAAGTCTTTGTTTAAATGTCACCTTTTGAGTGAGACTTTATCCTATCTGTATTTAAAATTGCACCTTCAACTTCCACCCCTCACTCCTAATCCTTCTCTGTTTTTCCGTATACAGCTTTCTGACATACTTAATTGTTACATTTATTGCTTATTGATTCCCTATGATGTAAGGTCTGTGAAGACTTGCATTTATTTTGGTGTTTTGTTTAATGCCTAGTACAGTATGTGGCATATAGTTAATACTCAATAACTATTTCTTTTTTAAAAAATATTTATTTGGCTGTGCTGGGTCTTGGTTGCAGCGCAAGGGATCTTCAGTCTTAGTTCCGGCATGTGGGATCTAGTTCCCTGACCAAGGATTGAATCTGAGCGCCTTGGATTGGGGAGCATGAAGTCTTAGCCACTGGGCTACCAGGGAAGTCCCTCAATAACTATTTCTTAATCAAATAGGAATAATAATAACTTTTTCTTATCTGTTTGTTTATAACAAAGCTATGAAATGTGGTAAGCATGATACAGGATTTTAAAATGTTTTTTGAACTTTGAAGTGTTCATTATACAAATAATGATGGTAGAATGATTGCCTTCCTGTTGAAATGGTAAATAACACTTGATTATGGAAAAAATCTTCATATATATTCACATATATTATCACATCTCCCAAACTCCAGCTCTGTTCCCAGTTGTCCACTGTATGCTAGATGTAGCCATCTCTGTATTCCATTGGTACCTCAGACTCGACATTTTCATCACCTACTCCCCTTTTGTGATTCATTGAGTCATCGAAGCTAGAGATCTGAGCATTATTGTTAGTTCTCTCTCTCTTATCCATTACTTTCCAGATATTTCTGAATCTATACCTTTTTTCTGTATTTCCATTGCTGCTGTTCAGGACTACAACAACTTTTATTTGGAATATTGCCACAATCTCTTATAGTTCTCTTTGTTTTTAGTCTTGTTCCCTTTTAAACCATCAGTCATACTCTCTTCAAAATAGTCTAATGGAGATCTGATTATTCACTTTCCCCTTCTCAGAAGTATTCAGTAGTTTCCAATCATTTAAAGGTACTCTGCATGATATCAAGGGCCCTTTATAAATCTTGACCTTTGTCTTTCTCTCCAGCTTTACTTTTCTCCCTTTACAGTTTATACATGAGCAAATACAGTTCTTTTAGTTACCAGATCAGCTTCCAAATTTCATCTCAAAGCTACTCACTCTGGGAACCCTTCCTTGACTTGCCCAAAGAGACTTAGATATACTTTCTTCTTTGATCTCATTCTAATTTGTATATATTGCATATCTCCCCCCAGTGGTCTGACAACATTCTGAAATAAAGAGATACCATGTCTTTTTACTATTGTTTCTCCAGTGCCGAGCATGGTGTCTGTCACCTATAAAATGTTTTAAAATAATGAATAATTCTATGGATTGAGAAAATGCTGCATACATTTAGAAGATGCCACATTTGTTACATTCTGGGGACAGAAGAACCCAGTTGGTGTCTTCGTTCCATTTATCTGTGTGACCTTGGTTGAGTCACTTGAAGTCTCCCAAGCCATGCTGCTGCTGCTAAGTCGCTTCAGTCGTGTCCGACTCTGTGCGACCCCATAGATGGCAGCCCACCAGGCTCCCCCGTCCCTGGGATTCTCCAGGCAAGAACACTGGAGTGGCTTGCCATTTCCTTCTCCAATGCATAAAAGTGAAAAGTGAAAGTGAAGTCGCTCAGTCGTGTCCGACTCGTCTCGACCTCATGGACTGCAGCCTACCAGGCTCCTCCGCCAATGGGATTTTCCAGGCAAGAGTACTGGAGTGGGGTGCCATCGCCTTCTCCACTCCCAAGCCATAGTTTTCTCAAATTAGAAATAATCAGTAGCTGTTTTATCTATTTCACTGTGTCTCTTTGTCAGCCACATGAGATCACACATGTAAAAATGTTTTATAAACTGTAGAGCACTGTATATAGTTGTTAGTTATTATGTGCTGACACAAGCTGAGCTTTTCTCACAACTCATTTTTTCTTGTTTACATTGATGTAGGCCCTTTCATTTTATCATCGAAACCATAAATAACTCTTCTACAACTTGTGTTTTGTTCATGTCCTTTTTCATTAGTAGGTGTGATGTGTTCCTATATATTGTCTTAAATAGGGCAAGTTTAAAGGCTTTCTCAGTAGTCCAGTGGGTTAAAGAGGTTGTAAAGTCCTGGAAATTACTCTTCTCAAGTACCTCAGTCAGGGATTCTATAATTTTTTCTTCAGTTTTTTTTTTTAATGCATTTTTGCAACTTTTGAAACTTGAAGGGAATTTTTGAAATGTAAATATAAACTCATTTGTTGAGTACTTTCTTTGTGTAAGGCTATATGCTATTTTAATTCTTATAGTAACTCTGAGGGAGGTATTATAATTTTACAGATGAGAACACTCAGTTTTCAGGGAGTTTTGCTGAAATGTTTTTTGTCATTTTGCTGAAATCTCAAAAATTAATAAAAGTGGTGAATCCAGTATTTGAACAATTTTGCCTGACTCCAAAAGTTATCTTACTGTTCTCTTAATGCTTCTCATAGAATTTTGTTTTGCCTTTGCAGAAACAAACCAAACAAGAAAATGATAGTTTTCCTAGTAGATCTTATATGAAAAAAGTTACATGATCAAATTAGGGTTTTGAAAAATTCTGGGTTAAGTTAAGGCAGATTTCTTTACAACATAAGATCCCAAAGCCTTGCATATCTAAATATACATTTATATTAGGAGTGGTAAAAGAATGACCAAAGGATGCAAAGCTTCTGGAAATTATTTGACCATGAAGAGCATGTCTTTGAGAAGATAGTACTGCACCTTGATAATCTGCTTTCTTGTAGTTCTTCTGTGGGTTGATTTTTTAAAAAAAGAATTGTCACTCTTGAATGAGGGAATTAACTACTTTTGTGTGCTAGTTTTCCAGAGAACTAGTATGGTGGTATTATGCTAGATGTTTTTTTAGAAACTTCACTGGTTTGGAGGCTGCAGTTTTTTCCCCCATGAATCTTCAAAGGCAAGTGGCACAGCTCATCCAACTTGGCTCTTACCTTCAATGAGTTCCCAGGAGGATAACTCTAACTGAGCTGCTGCCTCCACCTTCTTTCATCTTGCATGCTAGGAAGCAGGAGAGTAAGGTTTCAGCTTTGTGTGTGAGCAGAATCCCTTGAGCCAGGAGCAAGAAGCTCTTCCTTTCTGTAAGGATGGTAGTTTCACACTAAGAGATCTGTAAAGCCCACCGTTCTTTCTCTTCTGTGATGCATGCAGACAGACATGGACATCAGAGGCAAGAAGGAACAATAGCTTTGATTTTTTTCAGTCATACTGGTCTTGAAATTGAAACCTTGGGGGATTTGTCTTCTGTTGTTTAAAAGCATAAAGGTTACCTGAATGGTGTTCACCACTAAATAGGTTGAACTACCAGTGAAAAACGTTGAAAATATTTCCTCAATAGAATAACGTATTTTGGAGGGAGGGACAGTTTCTAACCACTCTTTAACATATATTTGGCTGGATTGATGTGTTACTATCAAAGAGATTGAAGGAGTTGGTCATATTTATTGCAACTGCCCTGGACAGTGTGCCTGGAAGACCCTATATTAGATTTCTATGGAAATTTGGTGTGAATAGCATGACACTCTTCCCATGTAGTACTGTCCATGAATAAATTGTGTTACTCTAATGCTGTTGTTTTCTCATTTTATAATTCACTTGGTAAAGAATGCTCACTGAAGTCTTTACCTGAGTGCATTTGAAAGTTTTATTTTCTTAGAATATTTTAAATCCAGATTATTTTCTGCCATGTGAATGGAAGCTAGAATATGGGTCTCTTACTGCACTAAGATTCAGTCTTAAGTTTTCATTAGCCTGCATTTTTAACTCTTCACTTTGTGGATGGAAAGCTATTTCACAGTTGAGTTCTGTATAATTCATTAATATTGCACTGAAAACTTTCAAGGAATATGGATGTCTGGAAAAGCATCTTTTTACAGCTGTATTTACTTGAACAGAAACATCTTTTTATTTATTTATTAATTTATTTATGACTGTGCTGGGTCTTGGTTGTTGTGCTGGGTCTTTCTCTAGTTGCAGTGAGTGGCAGCTGCTCTTGATGTGGAGCGTGGCCTCTAGGCATCTGGGCTTCAGTTGTTGTGGCTCACAGGCTTAGTTGCTCCACAGAACACGGAGTCTTCCCAGACCAGGGATCTAACCTGTGTCCCCTGCATTGGCAGGTGGACTCTTAACCACTGGACCCACAGCCAAGTCCCAGAAAGAAACATCCAAAAAATAGCAAGTGCAACTTTGAAAAACCTGGAGGGTTCAAAGGAATAAGATGTCTCTAGTTTAAATAGTGGTGTAAAAATTTGAGATCTAATGAATTACTGTACATAAAGGGGTACCACTTGTTATGAACTGTTTTGATTGTTGCATTTTTAAAAGTATTTATTTAGGAGGGAGGAGGGTTCAGGATGGGGAACACATGTATACCTGTGACGGATTCATTTTGATATTTGGCAAAACTAATACAATTATGTAAAGTTTAAAAATAAAATAAAATTTAAAAAAAAGTATTTATTTAATTATTATTTTTGGCTGCGCTGGGTCTTCGTTACTGTGCACAGGCTTTCTCTAGTTGTGGCGAGCGTGGGCAGCTCTCTAGTTGTGGCGAGCGTGGGCTTCTCATTGCTGTGGCTTCTCTTGTTGCAGAGCACAGGCTCCAGGGCACACAGAGTTAGTTCAGTAGTTGCTGTGCGTGGGCTTAGTAGTTGCGGCAAACAGACTTAGTTGCCCTGCGACATGTGGAATCTTCCCTGACCAGGGATTTAACCCATGTCTCCTGCATTGATTGGCAGATGGACCACTAGGGAAGTCCTGATTGTTTCGCTGATGCTACCAAAGCCTTGATGTGTATCTGGAATTAAATTGTAGGTTCCCAGTTTTGTCAAAGACAGAGTGGTAGGTGTCCAAGAAGAGTATAACCAAGGTTGGAATCTGAGTGGTTTCTATTTCCAAATTAAATCTTCAGTCTGGCTGACTGAATACCTGATAATATTCACAGGAAGGGAGGAAAATACAGTATACTAAAGGGACTTCCTTGGTGGTCCAGTGGCTAAGAGTCCATGCTCGCAGTGCAGGGGGGCCCAGGTTCAGTCCTTGATGAGGGAACTAGATTTCATATGCTGCAGCTAAAGAATCTGCTTGTTGCCACGAAGATTGATGATCCCGTGTGCCGCAGCTAAGACCGGCTGGAGCCAAATAAATAAATTTGGCTGCACCAAGTCTTAGTTACAGCATTTGGGATCTTTAGTTGCAGCATGTGGAATCTAGTTTCCTGACCAGGGATCGAACTCGGGCCCCTTACCTTGGGAGCCTTGAGTCTTAGCCACTGAACCATCAGGGAAGTCCCCAGTAAGTAAATATTTTTAAAAAAGCAAAACAAAAGTATCTGTAGTTATGTCACTTCTGTGCTGTCTTCTAGATTCAGTTGGGTTAAGAGTGTGAAAAGGACTGTATAAGGGGCACTTTTATGGTACAAAGAGGTATTAGAGGAGAACAGTGAGATTTTTACTTACTTTGTAGCTTTAAGAATTAGCTGTGAAGAAGCCTTTGGAAGTGATCATTTTTTCACTTTCAGTATTACTGGAGTATAGTTGCTTTACTGGGAGTGATCATTTTAATTTTTTATGGGGGCTGCTTACCACATCTATACATTGCCTAGACTGCACATTAGTTTTTGCTGGTTTTGTGCTCTCTCTCTTGTTAATCTTTCCAAGTCAACTATTCTCAGTGTTGTGCATAAGTATAATTCTGGTATCTGGATATGAGAAAGTAGTCTAGTATTGGTGCTAATCTTCAGGTATTTTTACATAATTGGTTGAAATCTCCTTCTATGGTTACACTGGAATAACTTTTGGTCATTTTAAAAAGTATAGTTCTACAGTTAGAAAGTTTGGGGTTCACATTTCTACTTTGCCACTTAACTAGTTGTTAGACCTTCACTTCACTTCTCTGTGCCTGGCGGCTAGTAACTCTGTACCTATTAAAAAATAACTGCCCATCATTCCTCAGCTTAGCACCTGGCAACTTCCATTCTACTTTCTTTATCTATGAATTTGAGTACTCTAGGGTCTTCATATAAGTAGAATCATAAAATATTTGTCCTTTTGTGTCTAGCTTATTTAATTTTAGCATAATACCTTCAGGGTTCATCTATGTTGTAACGTCTCAGAATTTCATTCCTTTTTAAGGCTGAATAATATTCCTTAAGATCTTGATGCTGGGAAAGATTGAAGGCAAAAGGTAAAGGGGGCAGCAGAGGGTGAGATGGTTAGAGAGCATCACTGACTCAGTGGACGTGAATTTTAGCAAACTCCAGGAGACAGTGGAGGATAGAGGAGCCTGGTGTGCTGCAGTCCATGGGATTGCAGAGTCTTGCATACGACTTAGCAGCTGAACAATAGCAACAACTGTTTATTTTCTTTTGTGACTATTCATTCCCACCAGCAATGTACCCATTTTTAAATTGGGTTATTTGTTTTGTTGTCATTGAGTGATACGAGTTCTTTTTACTGGATATTAATCCTGTATCAGATATATGATTTACAAATACTTTCTCCCATTTTTTGAGTTATTTTTTACTCAGTTGATAATGTCCTTTGGTGCACAAAATTTTGATGAGATCCAGTTTACTATTTGCTGTTTTTGGTGTCATATTCAAGAAATTGTTGTCAACTCTGTCATGAAGCTCTTACCTCCAGTGTTTCCTTCTAAGAGTTTTTCAATTTTAGTTCTTATTTTTAGGTCTTTGATCCATTTTGAGTTAATTTTTGTATATGCTCTAAGGTAAGGGTACAGTTTTATTCTTTGGCATGTGGATATCCAGTTTTTCCAGAACCATTTGTTGAAAAGACAGTCCTGTCTCCACTGAGTGGTCTTGATCCTTGTTGATAATCATTTGATCATATATGCAAAGGTTTATTTTGGAGCCTGTATTCTGTTCTATTGGTTTTTTATGTCTGTGTTTACGCTCATACCACACTGTTTCAGTAACTGGGGCTTTGTAATAAATTTTGAAGTCAGTAAGTGTAAGTCCTCTGACTTTTTCATTTTCAAGATTGTTTTGACTATTTGGGATCCCTTGAGATGACATATGAGTTTTAGGTTGTGTTTTTCTTTTCATATCCTTTTTTTATATTGGGCCAAACAATATAAAACTAAACTGAATGGGATTCTGTTACTATAATACTGCAGCTGGTCCTTGTCATAGAAAATTTTAATTTCACCCAGCTCCTTGGATCATGTTATTTCTCTTTACAGTATTAGAAGCAGGGTTAGTCTGGATAACTTTTGCTCTTATAAATGAATTTATTTGCTGTGGTTGGAGCATTTTGTTTATTGTTAAAAGTTTAGTTAGAATTTATTTTATTTTATTTATTTTTGGCTGCGCTGGATCTTTGTTGCTGCATGTGGGCTTTCTCTAGTTGGGGTGAGCAGGGGCTATTCTTTATTGAGGTGAACAGACTTCTCATTGTGGTGGTTTGTCTTGTGGCAGAGCACAGCCTCTAGGGCACACAGGCTTCAGTAGTCGTGGTATATGCCTTTAGTTGCCTGCAGCTTGTGGAATCTTCCTGGACCATGGATCAAATCCGTGTCCCTTGCATTGGCAGGCAGATTTCTGTCTACTGTGCTACCAGCGAAGTCCAGCGGTGGCTTTTCTTTTTGCAGAGCGTGTTCTCTGGGACACTTGGCCTGGGCTTCAGTAGTTGCAGTTCACCAGCTCTAGACTGTGGGCTCAGTGGTTGTGGCACATGCGCTTAGTTGCCCCTCAGCATGTGGGATTTTTCCAGACCGGGGATAGAACTGTGTCCCATGAACTGGCAAGTGAATTCTTAACCACTGGACCACCACGGAAGTCCTCAAATTAAAAAAAAAAAATCAAGACACACAGTGAGAAGTTTCTCATCACTTCTCACCTGCCTAGTTTTAAACATCATCATTGTTATTCCTTTTCTGTCATTTCAGAATTTTCTATGTATATGCAAGCATATGTGAATTTCTTTTTAGTTTTTCTTTTTACACAAAAGATAGCTTTCTACATTTTTTTCATTTAATAATATAGGAGATTCTTTTCAAATCTATGTATAGAGAATTTGCTTATTCTTTAAATGAAAATTTTGAGGGTGAAAATCTTTTCATGGATATCAGAACTTTGTTGGGAAAGAATATTCAAGTTTATGGCTGTGTACCTTTCCTATTGTCTACAAGTCTTGCTCTTTAATAACTTTCATTGCTATTATTCTCTTAGTCAGCATTGAATAAACATAATTTGAGTACTGGTATGTTATTAAACTTAATTTAGGGGTGCTGATTACCTAGTTTATAAAGTCTGTTTTGTTTTTTCATCTGTAGTCTTAAGTCTCAAATTTTATCAGAAAACCCAAGTCTCCAATAAGTGATACAGGGTTATTTTTCTAGTTCCTAGAGTATATAGACCCCAGGTGGTTTTTCTCTATCCTCCACTAGTTTGGTCTAGAAAAAAATGATAAAAAAGGAAACTTGGATCTCTTTACCCATGTGTCAGCGCTCTGTTTACTTTGTAACCACTTAAATCTGCTGGTTGTGGGCAACTGAAAAAGCCTGGCTATTCATATATTTATATGAACATTCATGGTATTAGGTACTTATTGTATGTCTACTATGTAAAAGACATACACATAAGTGTTCTATAGCAAGTAAAGATTAACTATAAAACTTCAGTCCTCAAGAAGATACATAGTCCAGAAGAGAAGACATGTATTAAAAGAACTACAATATTAGATACAGTGTGTTTATAAATTAAGTGACCAAACATATTAGGAAACAACATATCAGCATCTTTTACAACTTGGTTCAGAGTGTGATTTAAGCTTACCAAATCCTGAAAATTCTTCCTTCAAAAACCTCTCTTTATTCCATCTATCTGTATCTGTCCTAACTTGCGTTGTTTTAGTTTTAGCTGTTGTAATTGCTTGCCCCTGTCACCTTAGATGTGTCTCTCTTGTTTTTGGTCACGTCTTGTGGCTTGCTACATCTTAGTTCCCAAGTCAGGGATTGAACTAAGGCTCATGGCAGTGAAAATGCCAGGTCCTAATCGTTGGACCACCAGGGAATTCCCTTGGATACGTTTTTTTAATAATAACTAACATTACTGGGCTTTTTTATGTGCAAGTACTGTTTTAAGCACTTCACATTAACTTGTTTAATCCTAACAGTACCTCCATTTTTACAATTAAAAAACTGAGGCACAAAGAGGTTAAGTGATTTCCCTAAGGTCACAGACTTAATAAATAAAAGAGCTGGGATACAGAATCAGGAAGTTTTGACTGTTTGGCTCAGATTGTTTAGCATTATACCATACTATGTGTATGTGTGTGTTACATTCATGTTTATCATTGTTTTGGTGATTGTACAGTATCTCGTTGTATGGATATACTTTAGTTTGTACCCAGCCTATCCCCACCGAGCAATAGATGTTTCTAGTGTGTGAGTGTATTGTCATAATCAGGATTCCAGTGAAACATCTTACATACATTTTAGTGTATCTGTAGGTAAAACTTCTAGAAATACAATTATTGGACCAAAGGGCATGCACATTGAAAAATTTGTCAGATAGTAAATTATCCTCCTGTAATTTGTACCTGTTTACATTCATACCAGCAGGTTGTGAAAGTTTCTAAAACAACTCAGTTTAAATCTAAATTTGAGGGAAACAATGTGGTTGGATAGTGATGAGTACTGTCTTCAAGTGTCTCTGTATCTTGTTAGCATTTCTTTTCTTAAAAGCATTTATCTCTGGATTTGATTATTGGCCATCTAACTGTAGCCAGTTGTTGGGAAGAGTAGTACACAGTTGAACAGAAAATTTTACTTGTTCAAAGTGGCCTTCAAACCAATCAGTTGTCAAACATGGGACTTCCCTTCGGGTCCAGTGGTTAAGAATCTGCCTGCCAATGAAAAAGACACGGGTTCGATCCCTGGTCCTCAAACTGAGATTCCACATGCCGCAGGGCAACTGCTGAGCCCGTATTCTAGCACCCTCAAGCTGCAGCTACGAAGCCCACATGCCTTAACTACTGAAGCCTGTGCTCTGCAACAAGAGAAGCTTCACTGCAATGAGAAGCCCACACACCGCAGCCCATATGCTACAGCAAAGACCCAGCACAGCCAAAAATTAAAAAAAAAAAAAAATTGTTAATCTAAACCTTTTAAAACTTTGGTAAGTTGATTTGTCACCACAGTCTCTTAAGATCAGGACAGCCTCAATAAGAATGAGCATGTATAGTTCCCAGTTGACTGCTTTCATGGAAACTCCTTACTGGAGTCCCTATTAAACTCCCAGTGGGCAGAGGCAGAGAGCCAAACTCTGCTAAATTGCTGTTTTCAGGGAATGGGGATGTTAAGACGAATAAGACCAAATGCTTTATACTACTCAGATTTCCTTTCTAACTAGTTTTCCTGCTCATTGGTAAGTTATTTGTCTTCTTCCTCATTCCCATTTCTCTGTTTTTAGAGTTAAGGTGATTTGTTTTATTCAGTAGATTTAAATTTTGTTTAGTGAACTTAGAACTTATAAGTAGGCCTTCGCTTGCCCAGAGTAGGGTGTTATCTTGGGTGGTACCATGACCCCACATTCTGGGCCTACGGGCAGGAGTAAAATGAAACAAACTTAGTGTTCATACACATCCTTTACGGGAGTGACAGGAAATCTGATTAATTCAACGGCGTGTGTGCTGAGTCGCTTCAGTCCTATCTGACTCTTTTCGACCCTATGGACTGTAGCCTGCCAGGCTCCTGTGTCCATGGGATTCTCCAGATGTATTCAAAGTTACCATCTCCTTTGAAGTGGAAAGAGTATTGGAGACTGTTTCCATTAATTATTGGTGATGGTGATGTCTTGCTTCATTTCTACTTAGGAAATCTGTATTTTATTTCGAAGGACTGAGTAATTGTCTTCTGGGCCTATTAATATCTGTTCTATTAAGTTTTGGATTACTGTGATATTTCCTTCTGTTGACTGATCAAAGATTTAGATCCACTGCTGATCTTTGTCTTCCTTATTGCTTGACTCTGGTTTTTGGAAATGAAGAGGAAAAGAAATTAGGATCTCCAGATGTCTTATCATCAGTACTACCTGTTTATGCTGCTGCTGCTAAGTCGCTTCAGTCGTGTCTGACTCTGTGCAACCCCATAGATGGCAGCCCACCAGGCTCCCCTGTCCCTGGGATTCTCAAAGCAAGAACACTGGAGTGGCTTGCCATTTCCTTCTCCAATGCATGAAAGTGAAAAGTGAAAGTGAAGTCGCTCAGTCGTGTCCGACCCTTCGAGACCCCATGGACTTCAGCCCATCAGGCTCCTCTGTCCATGGGATTTTCCAGGCAAGAGTACTGGAGTGGGGTGCCATTGCCTTCTCCTACCTGTTTATAGTGAAGTCTAAATGAAGACAACCGTGAATGGGTCTCTAATATTAAAATGTTGAAAGCTTAACAGTTTTTATATTTGGGGAAAATTTTATTTTAAAAATTTTCTTTCATCTCAGCTTTATAAGAAATATTTTTATGAAGGAGAGAGGATTTCTCTTCCATTTACTAAAATTGATCACTTTTTCTTCACTTTCATATTTTGGATAAAATTAGGCTAGAGCCACTTTTGAGACTTCGCTTGGAAAGAGATAATATCAATAAAGAGAAAGTGTTAGTGTGCATCAGAGTAAACTCCGTAGAGAGGAGAATTTTGCCTTATTCACTATTGTAGCTCTTGCACCTAAACTAGTGCCTGCCATATAATATGTAATTAATTTGTTGAGTGAATAGGAAGTAGAAAACTATATTGTGATACCTCATAGTTGGCATTCTTTGTACCATTTAAGATGAATAAACTAGTTACATGTGTCAACTTGGATAAATGTCAAGGACTTTCCTGGTGGTTCCCTGGCTAAGACTCCTCACTCCCAGCCAGGGGCCCAGGTTTGATCCCTGGTCCAGGAAGTAGATCCCCCATGTTATGGCTTCCCAGGTAGCTCAGAGGTAAAGAATCTGCCTGCCAGTGTAGGAGATGCGGATTCGAGCCCTGGCCTGGGAAGTCGCCCTGGAGGAGGAACTGGCAGCCCACTTGCGTGTTCTCGCCTGGAGAAGTCTGTGGGCAGGGGAGCCCAACGGGCCACAGGCCTTGGGGCACAAAGGAGCAGACATGGCTGAGGGACCGAGCATGGGCACACACCAGCTAAGATGAGGAAGCCAGTTACCTGTATTAACCGGGATAATATCAGAAGTACTTTTAAAGAAAAAATTAAGTTGCAAAGTGATATACATATGTATATGATATAATACCATAAAACTTAAACTTGAAAAATGATGCAATATTTTTTATATAGATACAGCTGAACACATAAAGCAAAAGTACTAAAAAAAAAAAAAAAAAAAAAGGACAGTGATAACCGAAACTCATTGTGGTGATTACTTTGGGGAAAGGAAGAGAAAAATAGGATTGAAACAGTTACTCAGAGAGCTTCAGTTTTATTTGTAGTATTATATCTCTTAAAATAGTTGATAAGTAAATGGTTGTTATATTATTCTCTACACTTTTTGGTACAGTTGAAATGTTTAATAGTCAAATGAGAAGTTACAGATCAGAAGTCAGCAAACAAAGGGCAAGTAGGCCAGAATCTGCTTGTTGCTTGTGTTTTGTCCATCCCATGAGCTAAGAATTATGATTGCTTCTTATAGTTTTAAATGGTTGGAAAAAATGAAAAGAAGGATCTTCCCTTGTGATCCAGTGGTTAAGAATCCGCCTGTCGAAGCAGGGGACAACGTGTTCAATCCCTGGTCACAGGAGACTCTACATGCCGTGGGGCAGCTGAGCCTGCGCACCACAACTGCCGAAGCCCTAGAGTCCTAGAGCCTGTGCCCTGCAACAAGACAAGCCCCGTTTGCTGCAGCTAAGAAGAGCAGCAATGAAGACCAGTGCAGTCAAACAAAAAATCAAAAGAAGGATATTTCATGATATTTCAATTTCGTGTGAAAATTACACAAAATTCTGATTTAGCATTTATAAATAATTTAATTGGAGATAACCACACTCATTCTTTACATGTTGTCAGTGGCTGCTTTCATACTGCTATAATATCAAAGGTAATTGTCACAACAAAGATAAGACTCTGAAAGCTTAAAATATTTATCTGAGCCTCTACAGAAAAAGGCCAATCTGTAGTATAAATGAATTCTGGTCCTAGAATAATGGTGATATAACTGAGCAGATGAGAAGCTATTTGGTGAATACTTGTAATAAGTTGGACGTAGTTTTTCCCAGATTGTGTTTTTTAAAAGAACATTTTAATCAAAAGTCAGAGAGATACTGATTTTCATGGAAGTTTAAAAGTGGTTGCCCAATAGAATTTCATCTTGTTGAGTAAGTCTAAATCTAATATAGATGCCCAGGGTGTTGGTGGAGGGAACCCTTTGTTGTTGTTGAGGACAACAAAGTCCTCAGAGTCTTTGCCTGACTCTGTCGTGACCACATGGACTGCAGCCCACCAGGCTCCTCTGTCCATGGGATTTCCCAGGCAAGAATACTGGAATGAGTTGCCATTTCCTTCTCCATATTTGACAGAAAATACTAATAGCTCTGTGATTTGGGATTGGTGTTTTGGTAGTTTCAGCAGAGCAGCAGCCTTTTTTTTTTTTTTTAAGTTTGAGTGCATCTGATTCTTTTTTAAAAGTTATTTATTTTTTGGTTGTTCTGGGTCTTCCTTGCTGTAGGCGGGCTTTCTCTGTGAGTGGGGGCTACTCTTCATTGAGGTACACAGGCTTCTCATTGTGGTGGCTTTTCTTGTTGCGGAGCACAAGCTCTAGGCAGACAGGATTCAGTAGTCATGGCATGCGGGCTCAGTAGTTGTGGTGCATGGGCTTTAGTTGCTCCTCAAGGCATTTGGAGTCTTCCTGGACCAGGGAGGTAGATTCTTATCTATTGTACCACCAGGGAAGTCTCAAGCAGCAGCATTTTAAAGGAATGTGGTCTTTGAGTATGCGGACATAGAAAGTTACTAAACTAGGGGCATCTTTTTTGGTAATCCTTTTTACTTTTAGGTGTATTAAACTTTGGCCAAGTATTTAGTTTGGGGACCCCTAACGTACACAGCAGAAGTGGTGATTTGAATCCATTACAACATAGTTGGTGTTTCTTAAAGACATAGTACTGGGTGCCTATAGAACAAACTTTTCCTGTGCAGATGCTTTCACTTCAGAGCAACATGATACAATTTTGATTATTTGGAGCAAAGTAAGTGAAGAGGAACTCAAAAGCCTCTTGATGAAAGTGAAAATGGAGAGTGAAAAAGTTGGCTGAAAGCTCAACATTCAGAAAACGAAGATCATGGCATCCGGTCCCATCGCTTCATGGGAAATAGATGGGGAAACAGTGGAAACAGTGTCAGACTTTATTTTTGGGGGCTCCAAAATCACTGCAGATGGTGACTGCAGCCATGAAATTAAAAGACGCTTACTCCTTGGAAGGAAAGTTATGACCAACCTAGATAGCATATTCAAAAGCAGAGACATTACTTTGCCAACAAAGGTCCACCTAGTCAAGGCTATGGTTTTTCCAGTGGTCATGTATAGATGTGAGAGTTGGACTGTGAAGAAGGCTGAGCGCCGAAGAATTGATGCTTTTGAACTGTGGTGTTGGAGAAGACTCTTGAGAGTCCCTTGGACTGCAAGGAGATCCAACCAGTCCATTCTGAAGGAGATCAGCCCTGGGATTTCTTTGGAGGCAATGATGCTGAAGCTGAAACTCCAGTACTTTGGCCACCTCATGCGAAGAGCTGACTCATTGGAAAAGACTCTGATGCTGGGAGGGATTGGGGGCAGGAGGAGAAGGGGACGACAGAGGATGAGATGGCTGGATGGCATCACCGACTCGATGGACGTGAGTCTGGGTGAACTCTGGGAGTTGGTGATGGACAGGGAGGCCTGGCCTGCTGCGATTCATGGGGTCACAAAGAGTCGGACACGACTGAGCGACTGAACTGAACTGAATGACTTATTTGGGGTTTCCCCAGTGGCTCAATGGTAAAGAGTCTGCCTGCCAAGCAGGAGATGTGAGTTTGATCCCTGTGTCAGGAAGATCCCCTGGAGGAAGAAATGACAACCCACTCCCATTTTCTTGCCTGGGAAATCCCATGGACAGAGGAGCCTGGCGAGCTACAGTCCACAGGGTTGCAAAGAGTCAGAACACAACTGAGCAACTAAACCACCACCACAATCACTTACGTAGTTCACAGTATTTCCCTGGGAAACACTAATCTTTCCCTTGTACTCAATTGGATAGTCTGAGACATTTAGCACTGAAAATCAAGTAATCATATTTGAGGAAACTGTTTCATCACATTCTCCTGGCATTATGTAGTACTATTCTGCTCTCATCGTATTAGAAGAAACAGAAAGGGCAAAATCAGATGATCTGAGTGCTCTTCATCTCTTTTTCCTTTTAAAAAGTGTTTTAAGCTATATATATTGTTTTAGTTTTCAAAGTCATAGCTACGGTATTTTTTAATTAACTGGAAATATTTGGTTAAGGAATTTTTCTTTTCTAAGAAACCCTTCAAACAGGGATCTTAATACAGTTGTCTTGGATTATGAAAAGCAATGAAGCATTAAATATCTAGTCTGATGACATTTTTTTCTCAAATTTATGGATGTACAAATAGAATATAGAAAGATCTTTTAAACTGTAGTTAATATTTTAGTCAGTACTAGGAATTGCTTTCTTGATCTGAAAATTTTCTCATCCACTCTCAGGCTTAGAAGCTGTTTAGTTTTTATGATCCCACCTACTTTCCTTTTTGTTTCAGATTATCCCCTTTATTTGCCCTACTTGTTGGAGTAAAGAATCCAGTTCTTGTTTGAGTGGGGTTTTTGCTTGGGGATAGGCAATTGTCTTGCTATTAGGAGCCATTCTGTTTCATACCTAATCTCATGCAGATGTCTTTAGTGCTACGTAGAGATTTTTCTTGTTAGAGGAGTTTTTGAAGAGCCATTCTTAACTGCGTCAAAGGTATGAAAGTCTCAGTGAAAGATATATATGACCCTAATGCCAGATGTGATTATCAATCTTAGAAAGCTTTATAGGTTTAAAAAAAAAAAAAGAATGAGTAATTGGAGCTGTGTGGCCAAAGGAAGGATTTGAATACTGTGTTCTTGCCTGGAGAGTCCCAGGGACGGGGGAGCCTGGTGGGCTGCTGTCTTTGGGGTTGCACAGAGTTGGACACGACTGAAGTGACGCAGCAGCAGCAGCATATATCTTAAAATCAAGAATAAATCATTACATCATCAAGTATTTAGGGACTCCTTTCCCTGCACCTCAGACGTCTTGGTTCTATACCCTTTGTACTTGATTTCTAGTAGCATTGAAGCAAGGAAATGCTGTCACGCTTCTTGCCTATCAGTTTTATTTTGTCGTGTTTTTGGTAAACTTTGTTGTGTTTTTTGTTTGTTTGTTTGGTTTTTTAACCTGAGATACAGTATACATACAGAACATGTTTTATAAGGTCACCACCTAAATAAGAGATATAGAAGATTACCTCTACCCAGCAGCCTTTTTCATGCTTCCTCCTAGTTATCCTTCCCTTCTCCTAAAGGTATTTGATAGAATTCTTAACTTTTCTTATTTCCTTTGTCAGTATTTATGTTAAATTGCAAGGTTAAGATTGTTGGTAATAATAGCCACAGACCTCCTTGAGGGTAAAATCATGTGGATGGCGTTCGCTCTAATGTAGTGGTTCTTAACTGGGAAGGATTTTGCCCTCTACAGGACATTTGGGCTCTGCATGGGAACATTTTTGGTTCTCAAAACCGGGGGTGTTGATGCTACTGGCATCTGCGATGTAGAGGCCAGAGTAAGCATCCTGCAGTGCACAGGACAGAGTCCTACAATGAAGAATTATCTGGCCCCAAGTGCCAGTAATACTGAGGTGGTTAATTTTAATGTTGAAAATACAGAGAACATATTTTGAAGATACTTAAAATTTAATAAAACAGACTTCTCTGAAGCTCAAATGGTAAAGAATCTGCCTGTGATACAGGAGACCAGAGTTCAATCCCTGGGTTGGGAAGTTCCTCTGGAGAAGGGAATGGCAATCCACTCCTGGATTCTTGCCTGGAGAATTGCATGGACAGAGAAGTCTGGCGGGCAACAGTCTGTGGGGTCACAAAGAGTCAGACACGACCGAGCAACTAACGCACATAACACATATAACATAAAATTTAATAAAAGGAAAGTTTATTTTAAATTCGACAGTCACACATTTACCATTTACCACTTTTTTCTTTCAAGATCTTTCCTTTTATATTGGCTTCCATTTTTCTGGTTAGTGTAATACAAGATGGTTATCCTGAAATTGTAGTATCTTGGTGCCTCATAAGTGTACCAAGATTGTCACAGATTGAAGTGAATTCTGAACTCGCCCAACCAGGACAGTAGGCTAGATTCCAAAGTGATTTCTCCATCTCTGATAATTAAATGGATAGTTAGATCTAGTTTTCTAGTATAGTCTGTTGAGCATAGGAATTCAGTGTGGTAATTATTAAAGTGTAGGATAGATTTTGAAAGTTTATGGAAGTCATTGTGTAGCTACAATAATTTATTTTACCTTAGATTGTTCCTGGTTGGAGACTCTTTAAAGTCAGAGATTGAGTAGAACATGAGCATGTAGAATGTAGCTTGGTGTGTGTGTTGTGTATATGTACATATACATATGTGAGTGAGTGAGTGAAAGTCACTCAGTGTGTCCGATTGTTTGTGACCCCATGGACTATACAGTCCATGGAATTCTCCAGGCCAGAATACTGGAGTGGGTAGGGTAGCTCCTCCCTTCAGGGGATCTTCCCAACCCAGGGATCGAACCCAGGTCTCCCACATTGCAGGCCTGTCTGAGCCACCAGGGAAGCCCTACATACACATAATGGGCATTGTTTGTGACTTAGTGATAAAGTTAAGAGCAGTCTTTGCAACAGAAGTGGAATATGAGAAGCTTAATGTAGAGTAAAATATCTGAAACTCTAAGCAAAGGTGTTCATAGACTAGGAGCTTTACCCATTGAAAGCTAGAGACACTAGTGGATATCTAGTAACAGAAAAAAGCCAGATGAAAAAGAATCCAAGTGCTTAGAAAATCTATGACAAAATGTTGATTTGACTACTAAAAGGCGACTTTCCTCTCTTTCTGCAGCGACACTTAGCTGATGACAGGTGTTAGCACATTAGGATGTTTGGGTTGAATTTTGGTTTGTTTTTTATTTTGGCCATGCCACGCCGCATGCTGAATCTTATTTCCCTGACCAGGGACCAAATCCATGCCCCCTGCAGTGGAATTTTAACCATTAGACTACCAGGGAAGTCCCTTGAGTTGAATTTTTATATGTATGAACATTAGTGATTTGTCTGAAAAGAACTTGGTGCCCCAACAAAGATACAGGGAAGGAACAAATAGGAGAGAATGAAAATAGCAGTCAAGTATTAAGAAATGAGATGTTCTTAGGCATGGTCACTAGGAATCACTAGCAAGCTGCTGATAGAAGGATTAGAATAAGTTAGGGATTCGAGACTGTAGTTACTTTGTGGATCCCTGCTTTGTCTTTTGCTTTGTCTTTTGAAAGAGAAGGTTCCAAAACATTCTTTTATAAGTATTAAATACTTAATGCTCTAGGTGATTTTCCTGTTTCTTTTTCCTCTGGATAGTGAAAGTCCCTAGTGTCCTTGGGAAGGTAAACCACCCTCGTAGAAAAGACTGGCTTAGGAACATTTTATGTCTCATGAGAGGTAAAATGGTTGATATAATTTACTTCTTTTATATGGTGATTTAAAAGGGCTTCCCCAGTGGCTCAGTGGTAAAGAATTTGCCTGCATTGGAGATACCAGTTCGATTCCTGGGTTGGGAAGATCCCCTGAAGGAGGAAATGGCAACTCCAGTATTCTTGCCTGAAAAATTCTATGGACAGAGGAGCCTGGTGGGCTACAGTCCATGGGGTCGTAAAAAGTCAGACACAACTGAGTGATAAGCATGCATATGGTGATTAAGTCATTGAGAGTAGGGTATAGCAGTAATTTAAAAATTATTTTTAATACTTGAACAATAGAAGGCTTTTGGCCTTTCTTCTTTAAAAAAAAGTCTCTCAAACTTTTTTTTTGGGCTGCACCATGGCTTGTGGGATCTTAGTTCCCTGACCAGGAATTAAATTCAGGCCCTGGCAGTCAAAGTGCCAAGGCCTAACCCACCAGGGAATTCCCTCTACAATAATTTTATTTCCTATAAGTCCAGGAGTGAACACATTAAGGAATATTACTTTGTGGGGGGCGGGGGGAGGGGGGGAGACAATACTCCTTAATTTAAATACTATCTCAGAACAGGAAGCCTTGTTCTTATTTCCTCTGTTCCTGTATCAGACCCAGTCCATATTCTACTTTATAAGGCAGTGTACTTAGTTTTTATTTGACTTTCACCCAGTTTTTAATAAATACATTCTCCCAATTAGTGGTAGATA
This sequence comes from Bos javanicus, assembly GCF_032452875.1. Classification (NCBI taxonomy): domain Eukaryota; kingdom Metazoa; phylum Chordata; class Mammalia; order Artiodactyla; family Bovidae; genus Bos; species Bos javanicus. The sequence goes on from NC_083870.1 coordinate 16,688,244, forward strand.
CTTCAGTATCAATCAGTCACTAATTTATAACTCTCAAATATTGAAGACTGATTTTTTCCCCCTGTTCAAATAGGCATTATTCTGTTTTACCTACTGAGCACAAATCATCTGTTTTTAGAGACTCAATACATTATTTTGGAATTAATTCCCAATTTGTGCATCAAGCTTGGGATAGCAAAATCATTTTCTTTGCAGTACTGTTGATTGCATGCTGTATTATTTCTAAATATGTAGAGAACTCCCATCTCCTCAGAACTAACTTTTGATTAGTTGAACTTTTCTACACTTAATTTAAAAAATGGGAGCTTATTGATCATATGCATAGGGTTCTGCTGTTCTTTGATCTGTTTGTTGTTGTAATGGTGATTTTGAAATGTCATGAGCTGATTTTTCCAAATAGAATAGACTCACTGGAAATGGAACTATACAGAGTTTGCAGGAGAGGACTAACCCCTGGATACTTTAGCTTGGCTTTTTGTTTTTGATACCAATAAATAACTTGTGAATTCTATATAAAATAACCTTAGATATAGGTTAAGATTTTTAAGTTTTTTAAATTTTATTTTTTAACTTTAGTAGTGGTTCCTACTTTAATGCACTTGTTCTCTGAGCTCAAAGACATATATTAAAAACTGGCACAAAAACTTTAGCAAACTACTTATAAAATTTGTGAAGTGCAAAGATGGGGTAACTGTGTGGTTTTTGTGAATTCGTTTCTGATATTGCTGCGAACCAATTCTGATATTGGTTCTATGAAGTTCATTTTTGTCTTTTAGGAGTACCTTCAAGAAGACTTTTAGTTATTATTTATTTGAATCCTGTTTCCTGAGTCCAGAAAGATAATCACCTCTTTCCTCATAATGATTACCCTTTATGATTTGACCCTCCCAGACCTATCAGATCTCTTTCACATATCTAGATTGTATATGCTTATTAGCCTTTCTCGAGAAGTCTTGCATGAAATCTTCTAGGAGTAGAAATTATAAGTGCTTGTAAAAGAGTTTGTATTTGTTACTTCAGTTGTATTTGATTGATTCTTCCTTTAGTGCAGGGAATGGATGGCACAGCAAGCGCAGTGAACTGGGCTCTTGAGTTTTGGCCAAGAAATAGCCAAGTCATCATGCTGTAGTGGATCAAGTGTGGGCATTGGAGCCAGCATCTACTGAATGAGTTAGCTGGATGAGTGACTTCATTCAAATTTATTAATTTTACCAAATTAGTTTCCATATCTATAAAACGGGAAAAGGATCTCACTCTACTGGGTTATTGTGTGGATTATCTAAATATTCAGTGTATTAAATGCTCAGTGAATGTTAAATCTTTTCTTTTTTTTAAAGAATTTTATATTCTTCAGAGCATCACAACTTGAATAACATTTGCCAAGGAGTATTGTGCTAAGTTTACAATTTTCAGCTCATACAATGAAATACTTTTGGTTTTGGATGATGATGATTTAGTTGAAAAGAGCAGGGTCACTAGCTACCATATAGTTTTTTTTGTTTGTTTTTTTTTAATTTGGGTACGTCCAGTTTTAAATCTTAGTTGTGGGATGCAGAGTCTTCAGTCTTCGTTGCAGCATGAAGGATCTTTAGTTGTGGCATGCATGCTTTTAATTGTGGCATGTGAGACCAAGTTCCCTGACCAGGGATCGAACTCGCACCACCCCCTCCACTCCCCCCCACCCCCGCCTCCCCCCAACCCCGAATTGGGAACACAGAGTGTTAGCCTTTTCATACTGTTCATGGGGTTCATGGAGAAAGATTGAAGGCGGGAGGAGAAGGGGAAGACAGAGGATGAGATGGTTGGATGGCATCACCGACTTGATGGACATGAGTTTGAGTAAGCTCCAGGAGTTGGTGAAGGACAGGGAAGCCTGGCGTGCTGCAGTCCATGGGGTCACAAAGAGTCGGACACGACTGAGCGACTGAACTGAGTGTTAGCCACTGGACCACCAGGGAAGTTGCTACCATGTAGTTTTTTTTTTTTTTTAACCATGTAATTCTTAACTTTTGAGGATCTTGAAGAAAAATACCTGTTGGTTTGAGCATCTCTGGTATCTCTGGACTACTAATCAGTTTAATATAAAGACAGGCATTGTAGTAAGCATAGTATACTGTCTTAGCCTGTATAATGTTGGAAAGTTAATTCTTTGCTAATGGAGTCACAAACAGCTAGCCAAACAGGACTCGACACAGCACAGCAGCAGTGGTAATCACTCCTGACAGCTTAACTGTATCGTAAGCCTTTTATATTATCTTAAAGACTGATAAAAATTGACCAGTGTTTAAATGCAATCAAATGTGTGGGCTTAAATGGGTACGCTCTCTGAGTGATTGTTAAAAGATAGACAGTCTTTCCTACCCTGATTAAACATGGAGCTAGTGAACTTCAGTTTGCAATTCATAGTTGGTCTCTGGTGGAAATGTGTTGAGTAAGAGGAAAATTGATTATATTCGTTGCCCTATTTATCACAGACATCATATTTTCCTTTATCTCCTAAAATGATGGTGTTCTAGACCTGGAGACCTCTGATGGACTCCTATTAAGTACAACTTACTGTGACTGAGATGGTACAGCGTCAGCCACTCGAAGCTTAGCTTGATTTAGATGTAGGGTTTTCCTTTATAGTTTGTGGATTATTGAATGCCTTATACCAGCGGTCAATATTACCTACTTCAGGTTTAGTTCAGTCAGTATTCCTTTTCTGAAAATTGAAGGTAATATTAGGTTGTTCAGGACTTTTATTTACAAATTAATATCTTTGGGTAGAGTGTTGATTATTTTTCTCTATATTCTCTAGACTCTAGAAGCTTTAATATTTGGACAAAGCAAAGGTTTTGTGAGAGATTTTGGTGGACTAACCACAGTTATGATTTGAGTTTCAGAGACCCAAATGAGGCAGGTACTTGGGTGATAAATTGATATCAGTTGAAAAGTAAGAAAATCTCTCCCCTGCTCCCATTATTCGTTGTTAACTGTTTATAAAGAATTTATTTCCTGAAACAAAGATCTGAAAGTAAATGTCCTTCAGCCAATAGATCTCCAAAACAATTATCACTGCTTTAGCTCTTCCTTGGTTTGCTTGGGTTTCTTCCCTGCCACTTTCTGACCCCTAATCAGTACTTTTGGGAAATAAAAACTCCTTATAAAGTGATTGGGGAGATTTGTTCGAAAACGGGAAAAGAAATGTTCATTAGGAGAAACTGTTGTAAAATATACAATACAAGGACTTAGCCATTTTTTATAGAGTTTGTGTATACTGTTATGACTCCTTCAGTGTGAAACCTTGCTATATGATTTTTGTTAAATGTGAATTCAACTGTTCTGAGTGGTGGTAGTTGATAGGGGTAAATACCTGTGAGACAACTTCAGGAAAAAAATCTTCAGTGAGTACATCTACAGTCTTATCAGTGTCTTTTTCCTAGCACTAGCAATAAGGGATAAAGAAAAGGAGCTTCATTGGCAATATTTCTTTGTTTTTGTAATTTGGAATATGTTTTGGTGTTGATGCTTTGATTTCCTGTCTTGGATGTTGGCTTTGGAAACTAAACAGTTAAAGCATCATGATTTGAGAGGAAACTAGCTCTCATGAATGAAGGCAGAGTTTGGCACTAGGCCAGAATAATGGGGGTGATAGTTAGGGTGGGGAGACTGACTGACTTTTGTACCACAAATGACTTTTAAAAATTAAGAGATAATCCATGTCCTGAGGTTACAAACCGGCTACAACTGGTTTTTCTCCCCCCCCCGCTCCTGCCCCCGCTAGGCATCATGGGTAAAAGTAAGCATCCCCCTGTTTCTTTTGTTTAATATAACAGTACGCCATGTGATTGGCAGGGCAGTGCCCGCTTGGAAACCGGGTTTGTGCAGGTCTCTCAAGGGGGCTGGCACGTATGGGGCCGCCCCTGTGCTATAGAAAGAGCTTCTCTTACGATAGAAGAGAGAAAGGGAACCTCTCCCCCCTCCCCCCAAAACAAAACAAAAACCTAAACCCATCTCTTATTCCTTTTTTCCCTCCTTTTTCTGTTTCCCCCCCTTTCTTGTCTCCAGCTTTCCTGGCAGCTAGAGGAGGGAGCAGAAAAATGTATACCTGTAAGTACATTTAACTGTCTTGCCCCAGCCCCCTTCTTTCTTTTTCTAAAAGCAGAAACTGAATTCTTCACAACCTTTTCCTCACTATATGTAGAAGGTTAGATATGCTGAGGTTTCTGATGGAATTGAAGTAATAAATACCATTGCTTTTAAAAAATTTGTTGCGGAATAATTGTTCTCATACAAAGCCCCTTTTGATTTGGATTCTCAACCCCTCTGCTTCATCTTTTTGCTTTTTGTAATGGTTTCTGGATTCTAGTTTTCTTTGAGCTGAAGCTGTGAGAGGAATGTTATGTTAAGGTCTTCTTTTTCTTTTTTAAAATTTCTTTTGTCTATAGCAGTGATGGTTCTAGCTCCCCCTTACCCTCACTACCCACCCGCCCCCCCCCTTCCATGTCAGCTCCAACCCTGCTCTGTGAATGGAGTCGACCAGCTGACTGAGTGCTGGCATCATGCCAGGGGCTGCGAAGCAATGAGAATGTGCGCGCGCTCGCGTGTGTAAGTGTATACAGAACACAAAGGGAAAGGCCTGCAGTCTAGGAAATCACGGACTATTATATAAGGAAGTCTGCGTCATCTCTGCTTATTTGGGCTAATGGACCAGGAAAAGGGGAAGGCTTAGAGCAAGAAAAATACCCTTTTGATATAAATACACACTTTTTTCCTAGCCATCCTTATTTTTTTAAAAAGATACTTTTGTTGTGGCACAATGAGAGCTTCTCTGTCCAGGTGGTAGTGACCATGTTCCTAGTGAGGTGTAGCTCTTGGGACTTGAAGCAGTTTGTTCTGACTCTTCTTGTCCCAGTGCAGAGGTATGTGTGTGTGAGGAAGAGGGGTGACTGGAGGAGAAGTGCCTCCTGAATTAACAGCTGTAATTTGTTAGATACTTTTTTCGAAACTGTTTCAAATCATTCAGGATTGCCAAGAGTATGGGGTGGAGGGGAGGTGCTCTTAAGGAGAAGCAAAAGGCCGTGTCACAGAGCAAATTATATATTAGCTTTTCCTTTGAATCCGCCCCCCATATTTTCTTTATTTCTTGTTGTTGTTTTATTTAGTACATTATAAAAATGCAGTAGTCTCCCCCTGCCATCTGCTGCAGTTAGGGTTGTTCAAAGAGAAGGTCAAATAGTTCTTGAAAGGGAGAAAAAAGGAAAGATCTAAGCTTCCAGATATTGCAAGTGTTACAGTTTTGGAATTCAGTTGGCATGATTGTATCTTTCATTGGTCATTAAGAGCTCATTTAGAAATTATATTTCAACTTACCACTGTTCCTTTTTTCTTAATTTCTCTTTATGTGCTTCTTAGATGTGTTACATATATATGAACAGCTCTTGTGTTAAATGGAAATGTGAAATAAAGTATATTAGTGAATAAAAGAATGTCATACTGGGACTTCCCTGGTGGTCCAGTGGCTAAGGCTTCACACTAGCAACGCAGGGGGCCTTGGTTCTGTCACTGGTCAGGGAACTAGATCCCGCATGCTGCAGTCAAGACCTGGTCCAGCCAGTCATTTTATGTAAGTTTATTTTTGCTCCTGCCTATTTGGAATGATAGTGCTGATGTGCAGTAAGTAGATAAGGAGAGTTTGGAGTGAGAGAACTTTTGAACTAGTTTATCCTGTAATAGGGGCTCCTCAGGTGGGTCAGTGGATAAAGAATCCTCCTGCCATGCAGGAAATGTGGATTCAGTCCCTGAGTGGGGAAGGTCTTCTGGAAGAGGGCATGTCGACCCTCGTCCAGTATCCAGTATTCTTAGCTGGGGACTCCCATGCACAGATGAGCCTAGGGGGCTATAGTCCTTAGGGTCGCAAAGAGTTGGACACGACATCCTATAATAAGGTTTGTCTTGTTGCAGTCTAGAGGAAACTGCTTAATTCAGTCTTTTTGATTCTTTTTAAAATTTTATTTATTTTTGGCTGTGCTGCGTCATTGTTGCTGCGCATGGGCTTTCTCTAGTTGCAGCAAGCGGGGGCTGCTTTCTAGTTGCAGTTTGTGGGCTTCTCATCTCACTGACTTCTCTTCTGGAGCTCAGGCTCTAGAGTGTGCGGGCTTCAGTAGTCACAGCCTGCGGGTTTAGTTGCACTATGGCATGCGGAATCTTCCTGGACCAGGGAGCGAATCCACGTCCCCTGCGTTGGCAGGTGGATTCTTAACCTCTGACCACCAGACAGTTTGGAGTCTTTTGATTCTTTGTATTATAGCTCATGAATTTGTGTCCTTGCCAAGTTTTCACAAGCAACAATATTTTAGTATACTGTGTATATTTTTCTCTTTGATACGTAAGTTTTGGTGCAAGTGTTAGGAGGTGCATATGAATTTGTACTTTGAGGGTTGCTGGTTGGGACTTAGCAGAGTGGCTAGCCTGCTTATTCCCTAGTCTGTCCTCAGTTATTTCCCCACCACAAGTAGCTGAGGTCTACTCTTCCAAATGTCTATTTTGAATTAAGAGAGATTCCCCCCCACCCCCACTGTTAGTTGAATACTAGAAGACAAAATAGCAACAGAGACCAGCCTAGCTCAAACATAGAGGCTTGAGAAAGATTCATTCAGAGTTGTGGGATTCCCTAGTTCTTAGAGGTAATAATTGCGTTTTTGAGTTAATATTATCCTCTTACACTATTACTTTGTAATCCCCTCCATGGGAACCAGCCATTTTACAGGTGTGTAAATATAATATTGTTTTAATTCTATGTGATGCTTGCTTATTAGACTGATAGGTTTCATAGAATATCTTTTTGCAGTCTTTAACTTGTAACTTTTCTCTTTTGTACTGGGAAGCAGATTAGTAGGGATAATGTTATGGTTAGATAGTTATATAATCAGTGTTCAGTTCAGTTGCTCAGTCGTGTCCGACTCTTTGTGACCCCATGAATCGCAGCAGGCCAGGCCTCCCTGTCCATCACCAACTCCCAGAGTTCACCCAGACTCACATCCATCGAGTCAGTGATGCCATCCAGCCATCTCATCCTCTGCCGTCCCCTTCTCCTCCTGCCCCCAATCTCTCCCAGCATCAGAGTCTTTTCCAATGAGTCAGCTCTTCGCATGAGGTGGCCAAAGTACTGGAGTTTCAGCTTTAGCAATCATTCTTCCAAAGAAATCCCAGGGTTGATCTCCTTCAGAATGGACTGGTTGGATCTCCTTGCAGTCCAAGGGACTCTCAAGAGTCTTCTCCAACACCACAGTTCAAAAGCATCAATTCTTCGGCGCTCAGCCTTCTTCACAGTCCAACTCTCACATCCATACATGACCACTGGAAAAACCATAGCCTTGACTAGACGGACCTTTGTTGGCAAAGTAATGTCTCTGCTTTTGAATATGCCATCTAGGTTGGTCATAAATTTCCTTCCAAAGAGTAAGCGTCTTTTAATTTCATGGCTGCAGTCACCATCTGCAGTGCTTTTGGAGCCCAAAAAAATAAAGTCTGACACTGTTTCCCCATCTATTTCCCATGAAGTGATGGGACCAGATGCCATGATCTTCGTTTTCTGAATGTTGAGCTTTAAGCCAGCTTTTTCACTCTCCACTTTCTCTTTCATCAAGAGGCTTTTGAGTTCCTCTTCACTTTCTGCCATAAGGGTGGTGTCATCTGCATATCTGAGGTTATTGATATTTCTCCCGGCAATCTTGATTCCAGCTTGTGCTTCTTTCAGTCCAGCATTTCTCATGATGTACTCTGCATAGAAGTTAAATAAACAGGGTGACAACATACAGCCTTGACATACTCCTATAATCAATGAGGCATAAGTTAACAGATTCTATTAAAGGAAAGATTTTTTTCTTAATTCCCAAAGGCTCTAGTTACTATTTAGGAGTGACTGAAGAGTAGTTTTGAAGAGTGTGTAAAATATGCCTTTTGACCACCTCTTGTCTCCTTCATTTTAACTTTTTAAATGTCTGTCAGCCTCTCTTTGGTATATATCAGAACTTTTAAACTGATTTACTATAATTCTTTATAATATATTTTTATAAAATATATTAGTATAAAATAATATATTTGGGCTGATTTATTATAAGATGACAGTGGGAGAGGGCTGCTTACCTCCTATTCATCAGTTTTGTTTTTAGGCAGGACATCGTAATCTGTCACATTCAAACGTAGGAGTCTTTATGGTCCTTGGTGTATATTGTTAGACCTAACAGTGTATCATCTAAGACTAGGTCATGTAGGCTCTTCATTCAAGGATGTGAGTCAAGGTTTGTGTACTAAACTCAACAGGTAAACAATGACAGCGTGTCTGCTTTTATTTAGAATTACTGTCTTAACAGTTTGGAAAGATAGAATAGTTTGATGATTAGAAGCATGGGCTTGCAGTAAGAGAGACCTCAAACACAGGTCTTATATATTTACAGACTAAGGCTTAGCTATTTACAGACTAAGACCTTGAAAAGTTACTTAGCTGTCTTTGTTTTCTCTTGTGTAAAAGGAGAATTACTTAAATTATTAAAGCCCTCCTTTAAAGGATTTAAATGAGATAATGCATTGTAAAGCACTTAGCACTGGTGCTAAATCGCTTCAGTCGTGTCCGACTCTGTGCGACCCCATAGACAGCAGCCCGCCAGGCTCCCCGTCCCTGGGATTCTCCAGGCAAGAACACTGGAGTGGGTTGCCATTTCCTTCTCCAGTGCATGAAAGTGAAAAGTGAAAGTGAAGTCGATCAGTTGTGTAGCCTACCAGGCTCCTGCGTCCCTGGGATTCTCCATCAAGAACACTTGAGTGGGTTGCCATTTCCTTCTCCAGTGCATGAAAGTGCTTAGCAAATAATAAGAGCTCAGTGAATGTTAGCAGCTGTTACTAATATTCCTTTCTATTGGTTTTGGGTATACTGTTTTCAGTGTTCCTATTAGTTTCTTTAGCCAGTCAGTAACTACCTCTTTTTAAACTTTTGGCATCTTTTGTGTTACACTGGGTTGATTAACCTATATGTTGGAAGAGCCTAGATCAGAAGTCAGTCAGAAACTACAGCTACTGCCTGTTTTTATAAATCAGGTTTTATTAGAACACAGTTACACACTTTTGCTTACAGCAGCAGAGTTGAGAAGTTAGCCCACAGAGTCTAAAATATTTATTATCTGGCCCTTTACAGAAAAAGTTTTCAGACTTCTAGATCAAGAGTCTGTTGTTTTTGTTTTTTCCTGGAAAAGTGAGCTAGAAAGCAAGTTCTGGAAATCAAAAGGGAAGTAATTAAAATAGGCTAGAAGAATTAATCATCTTAGGTTTTTAGGAATGAGATTTTGTAGTGTGAGGAATAGTGGGAAGAGGTCCATTGACGTAGCTGATATGAGTTAGGTGAAGGAAAGTACCATTTGGAGTTGGTTAAGCAATAACAGTACTTTCATGGTCTGTCAGGGCATTTCATAGTAGTGGGTAATAAGGGAAGTACAAAGAAAGAAGAGAGGTTTGCTGCCAAGGAGTTTGCATTAAACCTGAAAAATAGTATGAATTAATAGGTTACCTATTAAAGTAATGGGTTAGTTAGAGTAGGCCAAGAGTTTTCAAAGTGTGGTCTGCAGACTCCTGGAGATCCCTGAGACCCTTACAGGGAGTCTCATGATGAAAACTGTTTCACAGTAATACAGAGGCATTATTTTGCCTTTTTCCCTTTGTTGACATTTGCACTGATGATCCAGAAGCAGTGGTGAGTGAAACTGCTGTGATGCCTTAGTATGATGAATCAACACGTTGGCACTAAACTGTACTCTAGTAGTCATTCTTCATTGCCATGCAGTTTAAATTTGCAGATTTTTTAAAAAAAATCTTGTTTCACTTAAGAATGTTCTTGATAGCAATGTTTTTGAAGCAATAAAAATAAATTTTATTTAATCATGACTTTTCAGAACATGGGTTTCAAATATTTTGTGTGATTAAGTGAGAAATCCTTATAAAGCACTTTTGCTACATATTGAGGTACAGTGGTTACCTCAAGGAATAGTGCAATCAGGTTGCAAGCTACCTAGCTGCTTTCTTCATAGAACATTGTTTTTACTTGTTAATTGATCCAGGACTTCCCTGGTAGTCCAGTGGTGAAAGCGTCTCCCAATTCAGGAGGCACGGGTTCAATCTCTGCTTGGGGAATTAAGATTCCCCATGCCACATGGCCTGGCCTAAAAAAGTTTTAAAAAAAGAAAAGAATAATCTGTGAACTATGCTCTTTAGATTTAGGTTTTTGGCAGACATATTCTTGAAATTTTTCAAGGAAAGCACCTAACTGTATTTGTGCCTCATGATAAAATTCAAGTAAAAATTAAACCATGAGTTTGACAGTGTCTAGGACTTAAATACTTTTCTGATGAGAGTGGTTGTGGTATGGACAAATGTGATTAAAAAAAAAATATATATATATATATATATATATATAAAATAATGAACTGTATTGGCATTTGAAATTTACCTCTCGATGACCAGAATGACCTCTGCTGCTGCTGCTGCTAAGTCACTTCAGTTGTGTCCGACCCTGTGCGACCCCATAGACCTCTAGTGGATCAGAATCTTTCAGATGATCAATACATGATGTAAAAATACCCTGCTTGGGTAAAAGATCCATTCAGAGTATAAGACAGTGGATTTTAAAATAACAGTATGAAAAGTTTATTGATAAAATTTCAGATTTCACTTTGCAGCTAACCTTTAGAAAGTGGTTGATTTTTTTTTTTAATTGAAGTAAAATTCACTTAACTGAATTAACTATTTTAAATTGTATAATTTGGTGGTGTTTAGTGCATTCACAGTTTTGCAACCACTACCTAAGTCAAATTCCAGAACATTTTCATCATTCCAAAAGGAAACTTGTGCCCATTAAGCATTTGCTTCCCATTAGTATTAGTATAATGTTTTTGAGATTCATCCATGTTGTAGCATGTATCAGTACTTTATTCCTTTTAATGCCTGAATAATATCCACTGGAAATATACCACGTTTTGGTTATCCATTTGTCAGTTCACAATTGGGATTATTTGCACCTTTTTAGCTATTGTGAATAATGCTGTTGTGAACATTTTGTGCTAGTTTTTGTTTGAATACCTGTTTTCAGTTCTTTACCTATGAATGGAATTCCTGGGACAAATGTAATTCTGTTTTTGATAATCCTAACTTTCTGAGGAACTGCTAAACCATTTTCCAAAACAGATATCCCACTTTATATTCCTGCCAGCAGTATACTAGGATTACACTTTCTCCACATTCTCACTAACACTTACTTTCAACTTTCTGATTATAGTCATCCAAATGTAATGTAATGTTAGTCGCTCAGTAGTGTCCGACTCTTTGCAACCCCATGAACTGTAGCTGGCCAGGCTCCTCTGTCCATGGAATTCTCCAGGCAAGAATGCTGGAGTGGGTGGCCGTATCCTTCTCCAGTAGTCATTCTAGTAGGTATGAATTGGTATCTTACTGTGGTCTTGGTTTTCATTTCTCTAATGACTAATGATGTTGAGCATCTTTTCATGTACTTTTTGACCATTAGTGTATCTTTTAGATAAATTTCTATTCAAGTCCTTTAGCCATGTGTATTGAGCTTTGACTATATCAAAAATGAAGATATCCACAATTCTGACCAATTAAAAAAGAGTATTAGAGTACCACTCATCAATATGAGGCGGAAAAGGCGATGGCACCCCACTCCAATACTCTTGCCTGGAAAATCCCATGGATGGAGGAGCCTGGTGGGCTGCATTCCATGGGGTCGCGAAGAGTCAGACACGACTCAGCGGACTTCACTTTCACTTTTCACTTTCATGCATTGGAGAAGGAAATGGCAAGCCACTCCAGTGTTCTTGCCTGGAGAATCCCAGGGACAGGGAAGCCTGGTGGGCTGCCGTCTATGGGGTCACACAGAGTCGGACACAACTGAAGTGACTTAGCAGCAGTAGCAGCATCAATATGAGGTGGCTCAGACAGTAAAGAATCTGCCACGCAGGAGACTTGGGTTCGAACCCTGGGTCAGGAAGATCCCCTGGAGAAGGGAATGGCAACCCACTCCAGTTTTCTTGCCTGGAGAATTCCCTGGACAGAGGAGCCTGGTTGGCTACAGTCCATGGGGTCCCAAAGAGTTGGACACAACTGGGTGACTAACACACACACATCAGTATGAACTCATATGAGTTTTAATCTGTATACATACATATGCACATATATACAGATAAATATAGAAAAAGATGCAGAGGTGTGTTTATGTGTGCGTGTGTCTATTTCCTTGTTCACCATAGCAGTGAGCACATTTGACATCAGTTCTTGGTTTCTAGATGCCCGTCTGAAATAAAAGGAACCAGAACTCCTTAGAGAAATGATTAAGGAAAAGAAAAAATTCACATGAGTCTGAAACAGCATGTGATACCAGAAAGTAATGAAATGCTTTAAAAAAAAAAAAAAACAACTGGGGAGCCAACATGAAGGAACTGCCAGTGACCAAATCTGGGGACAATTTGAAGAATAAAATAAATAAAGATAATAATGGATTATAAACCATGGAATAAGATAAATGTGCACAAGTCCATATTGTGGTAAATAAATATTTGAATAAATGGGGAAATGAGGACAGCTATTTATTACAGTAAAAATTCAGATTAACATATAAGTATTTTGGAAACATCTGGCAAGTACTACAGTAATAATTGTTGCAGGCAGGTATTATCTATAGATACTAAAATTAGTAGGTGGAAATTTGATGCAAAATGGAATTTAATGTAACCCCTGGTATCTCCCATAATAACTTTGCAGTGGAGAGGCCTGGCAGACACCTCAGTCCAGTGATTAAAGTTAACAACACCCATAGTTCAATATATCAACACCACATATTTCCTAATACACTGAAAAGGGCACACCATCACTTTTGTGACATTGCCAAAAATGCATAGTCTCAGTGTAATCATGTGAAAACATTACACAAATCCAAAGTGAAAAACATTTTACAAAAGAACTGGCTAGTACTCTTCAAAAATTTGAAAGTAAAGAAAGACTAATAAAGGACTTCCCTGGTCCAGTGGTTAAGATCCACCTTGTAATGCAGGGGACGTGGGTTTGATCCCTGGCCAGGAAACTAAGATCCCACGTAGCTTGGACCAACTAAGCCCTCATTCCTCAGCTAGAGAGCCTGTGTGCCACAATAGAGAATCCATAGACCACAGTGAAAGATCCCACATGATGCAACAAAGATCCCATGTGCTGCAACTAAGACACTGATGGAGACAAATAAACATTATTTAAGAAAAAAGTACTAGTGAACTGTCACAGGTTGGAGGAGACCAAAGAGAGATGACAACTAAATACTGTGTGGGATTGTGGATTGTATCTTGGATCTGAAAAGGCTATGAGTAGGAAAACTGGTGAAATTTGCATAAGGCCTGTAGAGTAGTTAATAGTATTGTATCAACACTGTTCATTTCCTGGTTTCAGAATGTTATACTATGGTTATAAAAGATGTTGGCACTGCAGTTATACTTTAATTAAAATTTAACTAATTTAAAAATATTTCAATTTTAATAATTTTTTTAAAGATATGAACATTAGGGAGAACAGAATGAAGAGTGTATCAGATCAGATCAGATCAATCGCTCAGTTGTGTCTGACTCTTTGTGACCCCATGAATTGCAGCACGCCAGAGTTGACTCATTGGAAGAGTGTATAGGACTTCTCAAAACTATTGTTGCAACTTTTCTCTAAGTTTAAAATCATTTCAGAGCTAAAAAAGTTTTTTAAATAATGAATTCATTAAAGGCTTTAAAAAAAAATACCCTTCTTTTTCTAACTATGTATCTGTTTAAGACCAGATTTTTTTCTCTGTATACTTCAGGTAAAACAACATATCACAGCAGATTGAATGCAACAACAGCTATGGGAATCCAGCTGTCTTTTAAGCCAGACATTAACAAGATTTGCAAAATTGTAAAATAATGCCACTGCTGCTGCTGCTGCTGCTGCTAAGTCGCTTCAGTCGTGTCCGACTCTGTGCGACCCCATAGACGACAGCCCACCAGGCTCCCCCGTCCCTGGGATTCTCCAGGCAAGAACACTGGAGTGGGTTGCCAATGCCACTAGTATCACTAAATTGTTCTTTTTTGGGAGAAATAGTTATTTTGTAATAAAGGATATATTATTTATATTAATGTGGCATGTGGGCTTATTTTTTAATGAATTGATACTGTAAAAATTCTGTTTCAATTTCTAATATGGTAACTATTGATATTATAGCCTACAAGCAAACTCTCTTTGGAGTTTTAATTTTTACGAGTGTCCTCTTTCATATGTATATATATTAATTTATTTGGCTGCACCAGGCCTTAGTTGCCGCATGCAGGATCTTGGATCTTCATTGTGACGTATGGGACCTCTAGTTGCAACATGAAGACTCTTTTAGTTATGGCATGTAGGATCTAGTTCCTGACCAGGGATCAAACACAGGCATTGGGAGCATGAAGTCATAGCCACTGGACTACTGGGGAAGTCCCTAGGAGTGTCCTCTTAAAGGGATCCTGAGACCAAAAAGTTTTAAAAACTGGGAGAATATGGCTAACAGTTGCAACAAAGATAAAAATGCAGGAGCTCAAAGAAAATAGAAAGTATTTTTTACAATTTGAAACAAATTGTAATTTTGTAATTACACTTTGTAAAACACTTTGTAATTGCCCAAAGTGATTGCCTCCTGATACTCTGTTATTTCATGTGGTAATTCAGGAACTCAGGTTCTTTTATACTGATTTACCTGCTGATCTCTAGAACAATGATTCTCATACTGTAGTGTGCATCAGAGTTACCTGGAAGACTTGTTAAAGCATAAAAGAAAGTTCCTAGTCCCTATCATCAGAATTTCTGATTCATGGATATGGAATGGGGCTCGAGAGTTTGTATATCCAACAAATTCCCAAGAAATGTTCATACCACTAGCAGGAGGATCAATTTCTAGGGTATTGTCCTTGTCTGCAGGCTTGAAACTGTGTGGCAGCCAATAGGAATGGGAAAAAGCATGAAAGAGTTTGCCTACTTTTTATAGTTATTAGGCTGAAAGTAGCACATATCACTTTCTCTGTATTGCATTGGCAAGAATGTAGCCTAACAATCACCAAGGGAACCTAGGAAATATAGTGAGCCGAACATCTAGGGTAGCCAGTATTTCCATTACTGTGGAAGGAGGAGGGGGAATCAATTTTGATGGGCAGTGAGCCACAGTATCAGGACATTGGAAGAATAAGTACTTGGATAGGATTAATTAACTCAGGAATATGTTTTATCAGATAAAGAACAGGAATTTATACTTAGAAGTGTGTCAGGGGAAGGACTAGGAGAGTAGTATATGCATATGTAAAAGTGAGGCTGTCTTTTGGAAGATTGGGGCAGAGTAACTTGGTTAGGTGGGCAGAGTAGAGGGGGCCAGGTAGTAAGTAATAGTGGAAAGTATTATATTCAAGAAGGCTTATCAGATTTAATAGAAAATAAATTGAAACAGCAGGAAGCCAGCTGAGAAACTGTTCTTTCCTGCTGTAAGGGTCATAAAGCGAAAGTGGAAGTCGCTCAGTCGTGTCTGACTCTTTGTGACCCTATGGACTATACAGTCTATGGAATTCTCCAGGTCAGAGAACTGGAGTGGGTAGCCTTTCCCTTCTCCAGAAGATCTTCCCAACCCAGGGATCGAACCCAGGTCTCCCGCATGGCAGGCAGATTCTTTACCAGCTGAACCATAAGGGAAGCCCTTAAGGGTCTTCTTTATTGAAGATGCCCTGTGTTGATATTTTCCCATTCTAAAATCATAGTCACAAAAATCATTTTAGGAGCTCTTGGTGCCCTGGTGTTGATTACCCATGTATGTGTATCTGATCCATAACCTTCTCTAATGTGACCCAAGGAGGTGAATGAAAATGAAAAATGCAAAGCAAAAACTGCACTGACTACCTAGAATGAGGGTGGGTGGGATATTGTACAGGGGTTGAGGCTTCTTGCTCTAGAAATGGGAAGATGTTTACACAGAGAATAATCATCATAAGTCTTCCAACTAGTAAGAAGGCTGAATAATCCTGAAATAGTAGAAATGAATCAGTTCTGCTTAAGTTAGAACTGTATAGTTTGCTCAGTCTCATCTGCTCCCTCTTCCCCTACCAAAACATCATGTAAATGAAAGGTCCAGTTATTCATTTAACAGATAATCATTGAGTGGTTTTGTTTAGTGTTGTCTTTTACATTCCAAGAAGTTATCTCAAAAATGAGGATAATAGCAGTGAACAAAGTAGACAGATCCCTCATTCCATGGTGTTTATAATTTAATGGAGGAAGGAGAAAAGCAAAAATAAGCAAATGCATGCTGTATCAGAAAAATAAATCAAGATTTAGGTGAAAGGGTTAATGTGCCTTGGTTTCAGTGTAGATCAATTTAAGTACGACCCAGTGAGTACAGGTTTCTCATTGCAGTGGCTTTCCTTGTTGCGAGGCACAGGCTCAAGGACACATGAGTTTAAGTAGTTGCATCTCACAGGTTCAGTAGTTGCGGTTCCCATGCTCTAGAGCACAGGCTTAATAATAGTTGCGGCACCTGGCTTATGCATGTGGATCTTCCTGAACCGGGGATCAAACCTGTGTCTCCTGTATTGGCAGGTGGATTCTTTACCACCGAGCCACCAGGGAAACCCAAGACAGATTCTGATTGTGTCATATATGTGATTTTTGCATCTTTCATTTGGAGAGTAAGTCTTGACTCAGCAGAAAGTTGATAAAAGTGAATTACGGTTTCTTTGGATCTCAGCTTCTTTCTTTGCAGGCTTGGGGCTTTGTAATAGCTTTAATGATATTTGTGACAGTCCCTGGAAAAACCCAAATGAACATTTTGGTCAACACACTAGTAATCTGGCAGTGTCTTCTATAGTTGGGTCATGTTAATTTCTAACCTATGACTGATAATATTGCTAGATATATCGTAGATATATTGTAGTATAAGCTATGCTGTGCTCTGTGTCCTATGCAGAGATCAGGTGGTCTCTCTTGGTTCCCTGTTTCTAAACCTCCTTTTAATGAGAAATAGTTAATAGAGGGGACTACCCTAGTGGTCCAGTGGCTTAGAATCTGCACTCTCAATGGAGGGGGCCTGGGTTAATCTCTAGTCAGGTAACTAGATCCCATATGCTACAACTAAGACCCGCTGCAGACAAATGAATAAAAATAAATATTTTTTTAAAAAAAGAAGAAATAGTTAATAGGAGTTAGATATTCACATTGATGCCTACTCTTCTTAAGCCGTCGTCCACAACCTTTTCTGTTCCATCAAGTGATGAATACCAGAGATTGTTATCTCCAGGATTATGTGGAAGTGTCTAAGATGATCCAGTAAAATGGTACATTAGAAGATAGCTTCACTCTTTGTCGCATCTAACATACACTATAGCCATTTTGTCTTTGCTTAGGGGTTTTACCCCCATTTGACGAATTTGTTTTGCAGTTTGGTTTGTATATGTTTAAGTTCCTTTAGGAAACTGAGGTAGAGAGCTTCCATCCTAGGAAAGTGTCGAGTTAGTTGCTGGAAATGATTGGCTGTAGGAAGCATTAGATAGTTTGGAAGGAGCTTGGCTATCTGGTGTGCATCAGGGTAGTTTGGAGATGTGCAGTACAGAACCTGCTCTGTGATCTTTGGCAGGACCTAGAAATACAATTTCTGGTTTGGTGGAAGTCAAATTGCAGTTCATTCAGCTCACATTTGCAAGTAGTAGGCATGAGCCTATTAATCTCTGAAGCCCCATTGAGGTAGAATTAATTGTATGGTTATGTTTGCCCCTTTTAAAGTACAAGAATTTTCATTAAGAGAAACTTGTTAAACTTACTCTTTGTAGAATAAATATCTGGCTAGGTTACTACTTATAACATTCTCCCTTCTCTGTTATGACTAATTTAGTATACAGAGCTGTGAATATCCTTGAGGGATATTCTGGAGAAATTTTTGTGAAGCCAAAAACATTTGTGAGTCTCTCCTAAGGCTTACAGATCACTGCCATTGCCCTTTCATGACCACCCCCCAGCTCTTAATTTCCTCAAAGCGCAAAAAAGTGGTTACCCTCACAGGCCACTGAATTAAAATCTCTCTGGTTTTACTACTCTGCTTATGAGAGTGTGTATATGGTAAATAATTTGTATGTGTGCACTACTGTTCTCATATGTTGTGCCTATGGCAGAGTTTTAATAAAGCATTCGGACAGTAATTGAAGTAGATTTATTTGGCAAAAACAGAACTATGTTCAGCAACATGGAACTGAATTTTATTCTTCATACAAAGTTAAAAGCACATTGTAGTTCCATCCTGACCACTTTCCCAGGCCCCATCTCTTTGAGAGAGAGAGAAGCTTCATCTAAATTATTTCATCTGATTGATGATTGTCATTTATAATTTATTGCTACTTCTGTCTCGTGTATTCCTTTGGAAAAGGTGTATGGATTCATTACATATTCTAATGTATCATCTATATATTGTAAAATAAAGTCAAGCATGTATCTGCTGATACTTTTTAAGTTGACCTGTCTTTATACTTAGAAATGTTTCTTACTAGTAGGCTTCCCTGGTGTCTCAGATGGTAAAGAATCCGCCTGCAATGCAGGAGACCCATGTTCGATTCCTGGGTTGGGAAGATCCCCTGGAGAAGGAAATGACAACCCACCCCAGTATTCTTTTTTTTTTTTAAAAAGCTGAGAAATTAAAAAGACATATTTATTAATTAAACTATTTAAAAATAAGAATAGCAAATCGGTTACATGTTAACATAAAAACATTTTAAATAGCTATATTTTCCAGAATACACACATACAATAAAAGGAATGAAATTAGTTATGGCTTACTTAAACTTTCCTTTCATTGTTGATGTTTTTCAGTTGCTAAGTCCTGTCTAACTCTTTGCTTCTCCATGGAAGCACACCAAGCTTCTCTGTCCTCCGCTATCTCCTGGCTACCTGCTACCTGCTAAGTCGCTTCAGTCGTGTCCGACTCTGTGCAACCCCATAGACGGCAGCCCACCAGCTCCCCCATCTCTGGGATTCTCTAGGCAAGAATACTGGAGTGGGTTGCCATTTCCTTCTCCAATGCATGAAAGTGAAAAGTCAAAGTGAAGTCGCTCAGTCGTGTCCAACTCTTAGCGACCCCATGGACTGCAGCCTACCAGTCTCCTCCATCCATGGGATTTTCCAGGCAAGAGTACTGGAGTGGGGTGCCATTGCCTTCTTCGCACCCCAGTATTCTTGCCTGGAGAATTCCATGGATTGCAGAGTTGGACACAACTGAGTGACTATCACTCACACTCACCTATGGCAGACAGTAATTGAATAAGTCTTTACTGATAGAATGTTACAAGTGACCACCATCAATTAAAAAAAAAAAATTGACATGAGAGTTGAAAACCCACTTCCTTGGTGTAGTGATAGGTTTTAATCATGGCTCTCCTATATATTTGTAGGGTCTTCCCAGGTGGCTCAGTGGTAAAGAATCCACCTGCTAATGCAGGAGATGCAGGTTCAATCTGTGGGTCAGGAAGATTCCCTGAAGGAGGAAATGGCAACCCACTCCAATATTCTTGCCTGGAAAATTCCTTGGACAGAGGACCCTGGCGGGCTGTGGTCCATGGGGTCGCAGAGTCAGACACGACTGAGCATGCGCACACGCTCCTCCTGTGTATTATATGACTTTAGACAGGTATATTTAGCTTTTCTAAGTCTCAATTACTTCATTCATAGGCTGGAGATAATATGGAATTCATAGGAGTGTTTTGAGAGTTAAATGAAGTGTTGTTTCTATGGTTCTTAGCCCATAGTTTTGATATTTAGCCTCACTCAAATGTTACTCACCTTTCTTTGTCCCCTGCTCCTTTGTCCCCAATGCACACCATGTTACTTTGCTTCTTATTGAAGTGCACTTCCCCCCAACTGTTTGCAAATTTGTGTGGTGAATATATCACTTGAAAAAACCATTTATCTGAAAAGAGGCTCTCCTGAGTAGTGTGTATGAAATGTACCTAAGAGATCATGTTTTTCAGAGTAGTGTGAAAAGTTGCAACCATTTAAAACTCCTCTCTCCTACCACCTGTTGTTATTGGTGCCTTCTAATAAAACGGAAATTTTTTTTTGTTTTCTTCTTTTAACTATTATTTAAATATTGTTTTAAGTATAACATTCCTAAAGAAAGCCTACATTTTCTCTACTTTGCCCAAAGAAGAACGGAATATAATAGATAAATTCTGAAGGAGATTGGAAAAACGTGGTTAACGCCTTGTTGTTCAGTTGCTTAGTTGTGTCTGACTCTTTGCAACCCCATGGACTGCACAGCACACCAGGCTTCCCTGTCCTTCACTATCTCCTGGTGTTTGCTCAAATTCATGTCCATTGAGTCGATGATGCTGTCCAGCCATCTCATCCTCTGTCACCCCCTTCTCCTCCTGCCCTCAATCTTTGCCAGCATCAGGGTCTTTTCCAAGGAGTCGGTTCTTCACTTAAAATGGCCAAAGTATTGGAGCTCCAGCTTCAGCATCAGTCCTTCCAGTGAATATTCAGGGTTGATTTCCTTGCTGGTTTGCTCTCTTTGCTGTCCAAGGGACTCTCAAGAGTCTTCTCCAGCACCACAGTCTGAAAGCATCAATTCTTTAGCACTCAACCTTCCTTATGGTTCAACTCTCACATCCGTACATTGACTACTGGAAAAACCATAGCATTAAGTATACAGACCTTTGTCAGCAAAGTGATGTCTCTGCTTTTGAATACACTATCTAGATTTGTCATAGCTTTTCTTCCAAGGAGCAAGTGTCTTTTAATTGTGTGGCAGCAGTCATTTTCCCCAATGATTTTGGAGCCCCAAAAGATAAATTCTGTCACTGTTGCCATTTTTCCCCATCTGTTTGCCATGAAGTGATGGGACCAGATGTCATAATCTTAGTTTTTTGAATGTTGAGTTTTAAGCCAGCTGTTTCACTCTCCTCTTTCACCTTCATTAAGAGGCTCTTTAGTTCCTCTTTGCTTTCTGCCATTGGGGTAGTGTCATCTCCATATCTGAGGTTATTGATATTTTTCCCAGCAATCTTGATCACAGCTTGAGATTTGTCCAGCCCAGCATTTCACATGATGTATGTACTCTGCATATAGTTAAATAAGCAGGTGACAATATACAGCCTTGACATACTTCTTTCCCAGTTTTGAACCAGTCCACTGTTCCATGTCCAGTTCTACCTGTTGCTTCTTGACCTGCATACAGGTTTCTCAGGAGGCAGGTATTCCCATCTCTTCAAGAATTTCCCATTCTATTCCTTTATTTAATTATATATTCCCTAGGTTACTTACTTGCCTGTTTCTATTATGAAAGTTTAGAACAATAATTCTTAAACTATATGGAGTACCTAATAACCACCAGGAAAACATGATAAAATGTAGATTTCTTGGCTCCTCACCGAGAAATTCCAGTTCATTACTTTGAAATGGGCTTGGGAGGATTTATTTTAAACACGTATCTAAAGTAATTCTGATACAGGGTCTAAAATGATACTTAGCAAAACATGGATATAAAGTAAAAGGAAAATGACAAAGTTAAAGTTATTGAGTTCCATCCATGAGTGACATATTGATCTACATTCCCCTTTATAATGATACTTCTCCAAACCATCTGTGATGAAGGACCAACTTTTTGTTTGGTTTTCTAATATAGGTAGCATAGACCAATACTTTTGTAAATATAATGAGATGAATTACTGGAAAAGAGATATCCAAATTCAAGCCCAGTATTTTTTTTGTTAGATTCAACAGGCATAAAATTACTCTGTCAAATTAAAATACAAATTTCTAAATGCTTACTCTGAATTTCTATGCTTATCTTGTTGCAGAGCGGTAATAAACAGTTCATGAACCAGCACCAGTCTGTGGACCACAGTTTGAGTAGCATTGCTCTTCAGAAAGTGAAGATGAGTTTGTATTGAAACTGGCAAGCTAGAAACCTAGTCTACAAATCCCAGGAAGCCTGATTTCTTCATCTATAAAACTGAGACAGTTTTACTACTCTGCCTGTCTTACAGAGATGTTGTCCTCATATAAAACGTAATGTGTGTAAGAGTACATTGCAGACTAAAAAAACTAATGTAAGTTATATTAATCATCAGAAGCATTAAACATATTAATATTGTATAGGGAATTTGTTTGCAACTAGGGAAATAGAGATATGGTAAGGAGCTTACTGTTCAGTTATATCTTTGCCCCATAAGGATGGCAGTATCCTGAACTAATTAAATTCCAGCTTCATAAACATTTTCCTAGACTTGTACAGGTTTTTTCTCAACTCCAGTAGCTTTTTAATATTTTTTAAACATGTAACTTTGGAATGTTTCTTTGTAATACCTGAAATAAGAATTTTTGAAAGTATAACATATTTCTCTAATAGATTGAAAACATTTTGGTGGCAGACCCTCTTTTGAGTTCAAGTTTCTTTTCCTCTTCTTGTATCTACCCTTTGCTGTTAATCCTGGAACAGATTACCCCTTCTTCCGACTGGCTCCCAGTTTCAGACTTGCTGCCCAACACCATACTCTTTCTCTCCTCTGACTACCTTCTCTTCTGAGTATTTACAGGAGATAGAATTCCTTGAAACCAGACATTTTTGACTGCTTTTTATGAACAGATTAGGTGCAAGAGATAAGAAAATGAGTAATACATAAGGTTCCAGACCCCCTGGGAGCTCACAGTTTTTAAAGGGAAAAGGACGAGTAATTCAGTAATGAGACAGGTACTGACGTGTTCAAAAATGGTTTGAGAACAGAGCGGGAGAAAAAACTGCCTAGGGGAACAGGGAAGTTTTCATAGATAGGACAGCCATCTAATTTACCCTCCAGAATGGCACTATTAAAGGTGAAAGAATCACTGTTACCATCAGGAGGGCACACCAGGTGTAAATTGGGACTGTCCCGTGCAACCAAGACATATTGTCACCCTATTAATAAAAGAAATATCTGTGTAGTCTTAAAGTAAGAGTTGGAGGATTTACTAGGGAAAGAAAGTAGCATACAGAAGAGCTCGGAAGAATGAAAGAATATGTAGTTGGGCCTAGCTCATGAAATACTTAAGAGCAGGAGTAGCAGACCACAAGGTTGCAAAGGTAAATTGGGACAAGATGATGTAGGGACCTGTGTGCCAGTGTTGGCGATAATGAGGAGTCTTTGATATTAAATATGGGATAATGAGATTGGATTCTTTTCTTTTTTTTCCTAAAGATCACTTCACTGGCTATATGGAAAATGAAAGGTAGGGGCGAGGGACTTAGGTACTGAGACCATAAGATCTTTTAAAATATTTGCTATAGATTAGGAGAGAAAAGATGATGTTCTGAACTAAGGGATGGCAGGAAAGTTGGAAAGAGTGGAGAGACTCCAGAGATGTTTAGATCTTTTAGAGAGATCTAGATTTGTAGGGGAAAAGGCACTTGGCTTCTAGGACACCATGTTCTCCTGGTTTCCTTCCTACCTCATAGACCGCTCCTCAATCTTAGTTGCTAGATATTCTGTTCAATTTATAAATGTTGGAGTACCCCCAAAGCTCAGCCCTGATACCTCCTCTCTTGTTTGCATTCACTTCTTCTTCTTCTCTCTTTTTTTTTTTTTTGTTTATTCATTTGGCTGCCCCGGGTCTTAGCTATGGCATGTGAAACCTAGTTCCTTAATCAGGAATTGAACCCTGCCCCCTTGCACTGGGACTGTGGAGTTCTAACCACTGGACCACCAGGGAAGTCCCTGCATTCACTTCTTAAATGAGTTTGTCTACCCCGTGACTTTAAATTCTGTCTGTATGTTTATCACTCTTGAATTTGTGTCTTCAGCCAAACATCTCATCTTAACTCTAGACTTGTGTCTAATAGGCATTGCAGACTTAACATGGTAGAACTACATCTTTCATTTTTCCTCCAAACATATTGTGTTATTCACCGTTTTCATAAAAAACATGATCATTCATTGTGGAGATAACAGTGTTGGAGTAATGCTTGACTACTTTTTCTCATCCAGTACACCAGCATTTCTGTTGGCTCTTTTTTCAAGATACACCCTTGGTTTGGCCCTTGGATTACCTCTCCTACCTCGTTTCCTGCCACTCTCCTTCTTGGGTATGGCACTTCATCTTTACCTGTTTACTGTTTCTGCCATATGCTAAGCACCATTCTGTCTCAAGCAGCATTCTTGCTTTTTTCTCTACCTGTTATATTCTCTTCCAGATACAGGCAGAGCTCACTTCTCCACTTAATTTAGGATTTAGCACAGATGTTATCTTTTTAGATAGGACTTTAATTCTGCTTTTAAGAATAGTCTCTTCCTCCCATCTGACATTCCATCTCCTTTTCATATTTAACTTTTTTCAGCGATCTTATCTCTACTTTACCTATTCATGTTGTTAATTTGTTCATTGTTTCTTTTCCCCACTGGATTGAAATCCATGAAGATAAGAGACTTTGTTCAGTGTTGTATCCTCAGTGCCTAGAAAAATGCTAATAATAAATGTTAGGCATTTCATAAATATTGTATTTCATGGACTCTAAGATGCTGTTGATATTTGGTTTTAAATTGAAGTGTAGATGATTTACATTCTTGTGATTCTGGTATACAGTAGAGTGATTCAGTTATACATAAAAATGTATTTTTTTCATATTCTATTCCATTATAGTTTATTACAGGATACTGAATATAATTCCCTGTGCTATACAACAGTACCTTCTTTATCTGTTTTATGTATAATAGTTTGTATCTGCTAATCCCAAGCTCCTAATCTATCCCTCCCTTACCCCCTTTCCCCTTTGTTAACTGTGTTTGTTCTCTGTGTCTGTAAGTCTGTTTCTGTTTTGTAAATAAGTTCACTTGTGTCATACATTAGAATCTACATATAAGTGATATCATATGGTATTTGTGTTTTTCTGTCTGACTTAGTACGAGAAGCTCTAGGTCCATCCACGTTGCTGCACATGTGAAGATGCCATTGATTTTAAGATGTATCAATAGTTTATAAACCAATAAGAAAGAAGAAATACTGTCACTTGTCAAATGCTGTTGGTTATAAGATACACCCTGATACCAGAGGTTAAAATAGAGAAAAAATATGTATATTAGAATCTATGAAAAAATTACTTGTTTGAATGAGTGAAGTAGGAAGGAGTCATCTCACATAACTTCAGAGTTTCTAACTTAATTAAAAAAATGATATCTATTATAAATACAGAATACAAGAGAAAGAACAAGGTTGATAGAGGAAAGGATTCCTCCTCACATTTGTGTAACTTGTGTGGCAGAAGCAAGAAGAATCTTGCAAGAAGGGGGAAGAAACCAGCTATCTAGTCTGAAACCTAGAGTCTATCCTTAAAGTCATCCACATTTTAAAACTCTTATTACTAGGTCACTTTTTCTCTGAGGGTAAACACATCTCCAGATTTCTCAATTACTGTATGATCCTTGAATTAATCCTCGAATTGCTTGTATTTTTTACTACTGTGTACATACTAGATGCTTCAGAACAGTTTGATTTGAAGAGAATCTTCACTTGATCCCTTCATTGAGATGGAGGTTTTCATTTCATCAACTTTTTTTCTGTGTTGTTGGATTGTCTCATTTGGAGATATTTAACATATTATCTGGGCTTCTCTGGTGGCTCAGACCTGAAGCATCCACCTGCAGTGTGGGCGATCTGAGTTTGATCCCTGGGTTGGGAAGATCCCCTGGAGGCGAGCATGGCAACCCACTCCAGTATTCTTGCCTGGAGAATCCCCATGGACAGAGGAGCCTGACAGGCTACAGTCCATGGGGTCGCAAAGAGACAGACACGACTGAGTGATTCAGCAGAGCAACACATCTGCAGGTGAACAGGTCTTGGTAGACCTGTGGCTGATGTCTCCCAGTGGTAGAAAGCAAACCAGGATTTGCGCTCTTTTAAAATGTAAGAACAGATGATAGTTTCTGCACTTTTTGTTTATAATTTTCATAAGGATTTGTTTACTAGGACTGCCACATTCTGAACGCCATAGCATTCCGTTGTCTGAGCTCTCCCTAAATCGCTCTTTTCTTCCTTTTTACCACTCCACTTTTGAACCTGAATAGATGAATATAGTAGACTTGATGACTAGTCTTTACGTATTTTATTAATATGCACCTAGTTTTATTAAGTGTGTACGGTTGAAAAGGGAATCTTTGTTCTAAGAAAGAACACAAAGACAAGGCAAGGTAGCAAAGGCAAGCCAGAGCTATGTATATATTTTTAAGTTCTATTTCTAAAAAGTTAGAAAGCAGATAAATGCCGGGCTGGATGAAGCACAAGCTGGAATCAAGATTGCTGGGAGAAATATCAATAACCTCACATATGCAGATGATACCACCATTATGGCAGAAAGTGAAGAGGAAGTGAAGAGCCTCTTGATGAAAGTTAAAGAGGAGAATGAAAAAGCTGGCTTAAAACTCAGCATTCAAAAAACTGAGATCATGGCATCTGGCCCCATCACTTCATGGCAAATAGATGGGGAAACAATGGAAATAGTGACAAACTTTATTTTCTTGGGCTCCAAAATCACTGTGGGTGGTGTCTGCAGCCATGAAATTAAAACACGCTTGCTCCTTGGAAGAAAAGCTTTGACCAACATAGACAGCATATTAAAAAGCAGAAACATTGCTTTGCCAACACAGGTCCCTCTAGTCAAAGCTATGGTTTTTCCAGGAGTCATTTATGGATGTGAGAGTTGGACCATAAGGAAGGTTGAGTGCTGAAGGATTGATGCTTTTGAACTGTGGTGTTAGAGAAGACTCTTGAGAATTCCTTGGACTGCAGGGAGATCAAACCATTCAATTCTAAAGGAAATCAGTCCTGAATATTCATTGGAAGGACAGTACTGAAGCTGAAGCTCCAATACTTTGGCCACCTGATGTGAAGAACTGACTTATTGAAAAAGACCCTGATGCTGGGAAAGATTGAAGGCAGGAGGAGAAGAGGACAACAGAGGATGAGATGGTTGGATGGCATCACCAACTCAATGGACATGAGTTTGAGCAAGCTTCGGGAGTTGGTGATGGATAGGGAGGCCTGGCATGTTGCAGTCCATGGAGTCACAAAGAGTCAGACATGACTGAGCAACTGAACTGAACTGATAAAACATACTGTTTATTCTTTTTTAAATATACAAGCAAGAAGTGAGGAGTCCAAATTTCTCATCTGATGTGTCTGTCTTTTTTTCGGCTGGGTCAGGTGTTAGTTGCACGTGGGATCTTTTGTTTGGCACATGGACTTTCTAGTTGCAGTGGGTGAGCTTCAGTAATTGTGGCACCAGGGCTTTCTAGTTGTGGTGCGTGGGCTCAGTAGTTGTGACACATGGGCTCAGTTGCTCTCCTGCATATGGGGGTCTTAGGTCCCAGACCAGGGATCAAACCCACGTCCCCCTACATTGCAAGGTGGATTCTTAACCCCTGGACCACCAGGAAAGTCCTGTAACTACTATCTTGAGTCAACAATGTTTTGCCATATTTGCTTTATTGATACGTAACATGCATATTTTTGCTGAATCATTTCAAAGTAAGTTTTAGACTTTACCTCTAAATATTGGGTTGGTCAAAAAGTTTTTATGGATATTTCTGTAAGATGTAGGAAGAACCTGAACGAACATTTTGGCCCACCTAATACTGAAGATTGCAGTGTTAGAATAATGCCCCTTCCCCCAAGGTGTCCACATCCTCATCCCCAGAATGATTGAATATATTCAGTTTCTTGGCAAAGTGGAGTTAAGACAGCAGATGGAATTAATGTTGTTAATAAGCTCACCTTAAAATATGGATATTATTCTGGATTATCCAGGTGGGCCCAGTGTAATCACAAAGGTTCTTAAAAATGGAAAATTTTAGGCAAAAGAAAGTCAGAATTATGGCAACATGAGGATTGGGCCCAACATTGATGGCTTTGAAGATGGGGAAGTGGCCATGAGCCAAGAAAAGCCAGGTGGTCAGCTAGAAAAGGCAAGAAAATAGATACTGCTCTAGAAATTCCAGGAGGAATGTAAGAAGCCTTGCTGATGACCTGAATTTGGTCCAGTGAGGCCCATTTTAGACTTTTGACTTCCAGACTATAGGATAATAAATTTGTACTGTTCAGGGACTTCCTGGGGATCCAGTAATTGAGAATCTGCCTTGCTGTGCAGGGGACGCAGGTTCCATCCCTGGTCTGGTAACTAAGATCCCACGTGTCACGGAGCAGCTGAGCCCATGCACCACAACTACCGAGCCTGCATGCTGTAACTAGAGAGTCTGTACACCATAATGAAGGATCTGGCATGAGACAGCGAAGATCCCGTGTACTGCAACTAAGACCCAACACAGCCAGACAAGTAAATAAATATTAAAAAAAAATAAACTTGTACTGTTTAAGTCACTTAGTTTGTGGTAATTTACTGTAACAGCCATAGAAAACATATTAATATAGTTGCTTCTCCAAACAAGGACAATTTTCTGTTCAACCATAGTACCATTATCACACCTAACAAGATTAATAATAATTCCCTAATACTATCTAAAGCCCAGTCTACTTGGAGTTTCCCCAGTTGTTCCTCAGAATATCTTTTGTAGATTTTCTTTTTAAACCAAGCTCTAATCAAATATAATACCTTGTATTTGGTATGTCTTTTCTGCTGCTGCTGCTAAGTCGCTTCAGTTGTGTCCGACTCTATGCGACCCCATAGATGGCAGCCCACCAGGCTCTCCTGCCCCTAGGATTCTCCAGGCAAGAACACTGGAGTGGGTTGCCATTTCCTTCTACAATGCATGAAAGTAAAAAGTGAAAGGGAACTTGCTCAGTCGTGTCCAACTCTTCGTGACCCCATGGACTGCAGCCCACCAGGCTCCTCCGTCCATGGGATTTTCCAGGCAAGAGTGCTGGAGTGGGGTGCCATTGCCTTCTCGTGTCTCTTAATCTAGAATGGTTTGCAGCCCTCTCCTCCACCACATTTTTAATGTCAGCTTTTGAAGAAACCAGACTAGCTGATTTGCAACATGTTCTACATTGTAGATTTGTCAGATCGTTTCTGTATGGTATCATGTAGCTTGTTCTCTGATTCTCTGTATGTCCTGTAAACTGGACTTCAATGTAAAGTTTATATGTTTTTGGAAAAATACTTCATGGGAGATGCTGTGTCTTCATACTGCATCACATTAAGAGGCACATAATACCTGATTCACTGTTTACACTGCCAATTTAGATGCATGGGTTAAGGTGACAGCAGGATCTCTCTGTTGGTAAAGCTGTGTTTTTCTCTTTGCAGTTAGTAGTCTTTGGTCTTGTTTTGTTTATTGTAAGCTGGGAAGCCTTTCTGCTCTGAGCCTAGTTATTATGAAAATAAATTTAAAATTTTCAGACCATCATTTTTGACTCCGGAATATGGCATACCATGTTACTAAAACTGTTTGCACTTCCATTACAAAACACCACCTAGTGATGCTGGGTAGAATAAACTTTTTTTTTTTTTTTTTAAACACGTAACCTGAACTGAAAGAAGTAAGGAAAATTCTCAGGGACCCCAAAAATAAAAGGGAACTAAAAATGAGCAGTGTGCATGTGACTTAATGCTGTGGCAATTCTGGGGGGCTTTTCTAGTTTCAGTAACCAAAAGACTTGCTTTTTTTTTTTGCAGCCGCGCTGTGCGGCATGCAGAATCTTAGTTCCCCAACCAGGGATTGAGCCCAGGCCCCCTACAGTGGAAGCGTGGAGTCCGAACCACTGGACCACTAGGGAAGTCCCTAAAAGACTTGATTTTAATGCTCACGAGGAGTTCAAGAGACAACATTTTAGGCCTGTACGGAACAGAAATAGAGGTGAGAATCCCCTATGAAAGCCAGGATCCTTAAAGGCACATGTTCAGGGAAGGGAGGTGACCATAACAAATTCCATCCCCTAGTTCAAGGAAACAAAAATTTTCTATCTCAACCTAGGCTTTGACTAGAGGTGGGTGGAAATCTCCCCTGAAAATTTAAGTATGAACCAAACTCATATGAGTTTAAATTATTTTTGTCTGAGATCGCTAAGCTGAGAAATAAGTACAAAAAATTATTCAAAACACTTTATATATCCTTGCAGTAGCTGGCAGAAGCACATGAAAACGGCTCTAGAGGAACAGGTCCACAATCCAAACCATACAGGATTCTTACAGATAAAGTCCTAGTGAAGACAGGCTGCTCTTAAAAAATAACAAAAAGCACAAGGAAACAATTCATTTACTATGAACAAAAGTCACAGATACAACAGGCAGCAGCAGGAACTGAAAACATCAGATAATAGAGCCATTGACTATATAAAATAAATGTATTTAAACTATTAAATACAGAGATTTGAGAAGAAAAAATACTTTGGAAGAGACAGATTTGGAAAAAAAGAACTAACTAGAATATCTTAAGAAGTGAAGATAGTGGTCTTCTATTCAGCAGGTAGTTATATTATCTAGTACATATTATGGGCCAGGCACTGAATAAAATAGAAAGAAAAAACTATTCCATGGAGCTTATATTTTAGTGGATGGGAAACAGACCAAAATATATAAGCCTAATATGCCAGGTAGTCATAATTACCAAGAAGAAGAATAAAACTTTTTAAGGGGTTACAGAATAATGACGAAAGGTGATAATTGTTTTTGTTGTTGTTTTCCCTAGTAGATGTATTAGGGAAAATCTTTCTGAGATATGAAGCAAATAAGGGAGCAAGCCACATGGCTAACAGGAGAGAACAGGGAGACTAAACAGACTGGAAAGGGAGCAGCGGGAGGGTATTGGAAGATGTAAAGTCAAAAGATAGTGGGCCAAATTATGTAGGGCCTTAGAGACTATGATAAAGACTTGCAGTGCTCTTCTGGTTACTATTGCTGTATATATAACAAATCAGTTACCCTAAACTTAGTAACCTAAGACAGCTGTTTTTTGTGCTTTTGGATTTTGTGGGTCAGGAATTCATTCAAATTTGGCCCAGCCCTGATGGTTTGTTTCTGCTTTACAGTGTCTGGGGCTGCAGCTGGAAAGCTGCAGAAGTGGGGAAGAGGTATTAGTTGGGGTCTGGAATCATCTGAAGGCTCATTGACTTACATGTCTGGTGCCTGGGCTAAGATGACTTGAAGAGTAGACCTGCCAACTGAAGTGTCTACATGTGACCTCTCCCTGAGGCTTTGCTTCTTCACACCATGACAGCCTCTGGGAAGGTGTACTTCTCAGAAAGCAGTTCAGGTTTCCAGACTTCAGTGTTCCAGAGAATAAGACAAAACCTGCATTGCTTTTTGACCCAGTGGCAGAAGTCACTCAGCATCACTTTTGCTATATTCTACAGATTGAAACAGTCATGAACCCACCTAGATTCAAAAGAAGGGAACATAGATCCCCATCACCACCACCTCTTGATGTGAGGACTTTGAAAGAATTTGGGGAGACAGTGTTTGTAAACCACCACAGATGCCATTAAAGCATTTTGAGCCAAGATATGATACCACTTAAATTTTAGAGCGAGCCCTCTGATTTCTCTATGGAACATAGACTGAGAAGGGCAGAAGCAGAGTTTAAAAAATTGCAATAGTCTGAGCAGGAGATGACAATAGCTTGGACTACCCACTCCAGTACTCTTGCCTGGAAAATCCCATAGACGGAGGAGCCCGGTAGGCTGCCGTCTATAGGGTCGCACAGAGTCGGACACGACTGAAGTGACTTAGCAGCAGCAGCAGAATAATAACATGAAAGTGGTGATAAGGGGTTGAATTTGAAATATATCTAAAAAGGAGTGCTGACAGAATCTACAGAAGGAAGGCATGTAGGGTGTGAGAGGAATGAAGAATGACTGCATGGAGTTTGATGTGAGCAGTTGGTTAAATGGTGGTGTCCTTTACTGAGGAGGAAAGCACTAGGGGAAGAGAAAGTTTTTATCCCAGGAGTTCATGAATTCAGTTTTGGACATAAGTTCATAAAATGCCTGTTAGACACCCAAATGAAGATATCATTTAGACAGTTGAATATATATAAAAAAATTTTTAGAGGAGGGATAAGGTCTAGGAATATAAATTTGAGAATTAGCATATGGATGCTTTTTTAAGCTATAGGAATATATGAGATTATGTGGAATATATAAGATTATGTAGGGTAGGGAGTGAGTGCAGATAGAGAAAAGGTACACAATTGAACCCAAGCGCATGCATACAGTTAGAATTAGGAGTATGAGTAGATACTAGTCAAGGAGAGTAAGAATAAATGATCATGAAGACAAACAGATGTGGAATTCCCGGCCAATCTAGTGGTTAGAATTCCAGGCTTTGACTGCTGTGGCATGAGTTCAGTCCCTGATTGGGGAACTGAGATCCCTCAAGGCCGAAAAAGAAAAAGACATATAGATGGCAACAGGTATGTGAAAAGGTGTTCAGCATCACTAACCATCAGGGAAATAACAAAACCACAGTGAGATATTATCTCATACTTGTTATAATGGCTGTTATCAAAAAGACAAGAAGTTAGTATTGGTGAGGATGGGAAATGGGAATCCTGTGTACTGTTGGTGGTAAATTGGTGCAGTCATTTTGAAAAACAGTATGGAGGTTCCTAAAAAAAAAAAAAAATTGAAACTAGAGCTACCATATCATCCAGCAGTTCCACTTCTGGGTATTTATCTAAAGGAAACAAAAATACTAACTTGAAAAGATAATGCACCCTCATGTTTTTTGCAGTATTATTTGCAATAGTGAAGACATGGAAGCAACCTGAGTGTCCCATCAGTGGATGAATAGGTAAACAAAATGCTGTGTGTGTGTACATGCACACACACAAAATGGAATTATTAGCCGTGAAAAGAAATCTTGCCATTTGTGACAACATGGATGGACCTTGCGGGCATTATGCTCAGTGAAGTAAGTCAGAGAGAAAAAGATAAATGCTGTATAATCTCACTGATATGTTGAATCTAAACAAAACAAAAACACCAACTCTTGGGTGCAGAGGACAGATTGGTGGTTGCCCCGTGGGGTGGGAGGAGTGAGACAAAAAATGAGGGGAGGGGATCAAAAGCTACAAACTTCCAATTATAAAATACGTCATGGAGATGTGACATATAGCATGGTGACTGTAGTTAATAATACTTTTTCTAAAAATTGAAGTATAATTGATTCATAACGCTGTTTCAGATGTAATGCAGAGTAATTCAGATTATTTTCCATTATAGTTTATTATATGATATTGAATATAATTCCTGTACTACACAGTAAATCCTTGTTGCTTACCTACTTTGTGTATAACAGAACTATGTATATAGTTTTCAGACAAAATAAGCTTTGAGGCTATAATTAGAAGAAATTTTAAGAAACATTGTATTTACTTACTTCACTTCACTGGATCTTTGTTGCTACAGGAGGGCTTTCTCTAGTCGCTGTGAGCTTGGGCTGCCAGATAGTTGCAATGTGAGGGCTTCTCACTGCGGTGACTTCTCTTGTTGTGGAGCACAGGCTCTAGAGTGCCTGGGTGCATTAGTTGTGGTGTGTGGGCTCAGTATTTGCAGCTTGCAGGCTCCAGAGCTGGGACTCGGTAGTTGTGGCATACAGGATTAGTTGCCCCAAGGCATGTGGAGTATCCCTAGACCAGGGATCGAACCCATGTCCCCTGCATTGGCAGATGGATTCTTTACCGCTGAATGACCAGGGAAGTCATCCTGGAAGTCCTAGTGGAACTTTTATGATACAAATAAATATAAATTGTAAAAGAGAAGATTGATAAAGGAAATTTTAAAAGACTGAAAAAGTCTTTATTTCATCTTTGTTTTTAAAAGAACTTTTTGCAGGTATGGTGTTTTAGATTGTCAGATACTTTCTCTTTCAGTATTTTAAAGATGTTGCTGTGTTCTCTTTTGCATTGTTTCCATCAAGAAATCTGATGTTATCCTTGTCTTTACACGTAAACATATCTTTTCCTTCTCTCACTTTGGCTGCTTTCAAGATTTTGTAGTAGTTCTTTTTGTTTTTTTTTGGGGGGGGGTGCTACACTGGGTCTTCGTTTCTGTGCGCAGGCTTCTCGTTGTTGTGGCTTCTCGTATTGCAGCGCGTAGACGCTAAATGTGCAGGTTTTAGTCATAGCCATGCAGGGGTTTAGTTGCCCCAAGGTATGTGGAATCTTCTCAGAACAGGAATTGAACCTGTGTCCTCTGCATTGGCAAATTCTTAACCACTGGACCACCGGGGAAGTCTGTTTATAGTAGTTTTGAGCAATTTGATTATGCTGTCCCTTGGTGTGGGCTTTTTTCCCCCCATGTTTCTCATGCTTGGGGTTTGTTGAGATTCTTGGATTTGTAGACCTAGAGTTTTCATCATTTATTCATTTGGCCATTATTTCTTCATATTTTTTTTTCTGTGCGCTTCATCTCTCTCCAGTCTTTGAGAGACTCCAGTTAAATCTGTATACTTGGCTGCTTCAAGTTGTCCTCTAGTCCCCTGAGACTTTTATTTTTTTAATTTTTTCTCTTTGTTTAATTTTGGATAATTTTTATTGCCATATCTTCTGGTTCAGTAGTCTTTTTTTTTCCTTTAATAATCGAATCTGCTCTTGTTATCATCCCTTGTGTTTTTAAACATCTTTATTGAGATATATTTCACATACCATAAGATTCACCCATTTATATACAGTTCAATGGTTTTAGTATAGTCAGAGTTGTGCAAATGTTACCACAATCTAAAATTAGAACATTTTCATCACTCCAAACAGAACACACCTACCCCTTAGCAGTCATTCTCTATTTTGCCCCTCTCCTCAGCTCTAGGCAACCACTGGCTACTTTGTTTCCATAGATTTGCCTTTTCATGTAAAGGGAATCATACAATATAGGGCCTTTTGTGACTGGCATCCTTTACTTCAGTTCAGTTCAGTTCAGTTGCTCTAGGATAGTGTTTTCAGGGTTCATCTATGTTGTAACATGTATCAGCACTTCATTCCTTTTTATGGCTATTATACAGTGTTTATACAATGACTGTGTATCATTGTATGAATATACCACATTTTGTTTATCTGTTCATCAGTTAATGGACGTTTGGGTTGTTTCCACTTTTCAGCTATTATGAATAATGCTGCTATGAGCACTCATGTACAGATCTTTGTGTAGAGATAATGTTTTTTGGTTCTCCTAGCAGTGGAATTGCTGTGTTATATGGTAACTCTATGTTTAACTGTGTGAGGAACTGCCAAGCAATTTCCAAAGTGACTGTATCATTTTACATTCCTACCAGCAGTGTGTGAAGATTCTACTTTCTCTACGTGCCCAGTACTTCACCTGTCTTTTTTATGATAGCCATCTTTCAGCAGCTCTTAACTTCTGTGGTACTTTGTCCTTTTTGAAATGTAGCTGTCTTTGTCTCACTGTACCCTTACACCCTCATCTCCATCTCTTCAACTCAAGAGTCTGCCTGGCTCTCCTCGTTTCCCATCCCTGCATCGTGTCCTAGAAATGCTCCTGTGGCAGTGAACAAGTGAGTTACAGAGCTTATTGCATTTGTGTCCTGTCCCTCTGGGATCACTGTCCTTGGTAGCCTCATGTCCAGTGTCTTGAAGACTTTGTTTCAGGTGTTTTGTCTAGAGGTTTTTTGTTTCAGATGAGCGGTCATATCTGGCCTGTGTTACACCATCTTGACTAGAAGCGGAAATCACAGCATTGGTTTTAACATCAACAAATTGGTGCCTAAATGCTGAACTGGAGAGAGCATTACTAAATCAAGTATTTTTTGCTATGGAATTCTACACAGCAGTTAAAACAAATTAACTAGAGCTTCATATATTTACTTGGATAAATTTTAAATATTAAAAATTAAGCATTAAAAAAGCAAATGAAAAAGGATACATATAAGAACTACTTTTAAAATTACACAAACTAAGGAATTCCCTGGTGGTCCAGTGGTTAGGACCCCACCCTTCCACTTAAGGGGACCTGGATTTGAGTCCTCGTCAGGGAACTAAGATCCTAAACAAATAAAATATACAAACTATACTATATATTCTCCCTGGTGGCTCAGAGGGTAAAGCGTCTGCCTACAATGCGGGAGACTTGGGTTTGATCCCTGGGTCAGGAAGATCCCCAGGAGAAGGAAATGGCAACCCACTGCAGTACTCTTGCCTGGAAAATCCCATGGACTGAGAAGCCTGGTAAGCTACAGTCCATGGGGTCGCAAAGAGTCGGACACGACTGAGCTACTTCACTTTCACTTTCTTTCATATATGTACTAGAATGATAACAAATCCACTATAATGCCTTTCTCTGAGGAGGGAAGAAGGGAGGGTAGAATGGTTTGGTGGGAAAGTTACACAGGGTGCTTCAACTGTATCTGTAATGTTTGTATGCATGCCAAGTCACTGCAGTCATGTCTGACTCTTCATGACCCCATGGACTGTAGTCTGCCAGCCTCCTCTGTCCATGGGATTCTCTAGGCAAGAATACTGGAGCGGGTTGCCATTTCCTCCTCCATATCCCTTCTCCAGGGGATCTTCCCGACCCAGGAATTGAACCAGGGTCTCCTGCATTGCAGGTGGATTCTTTACCAACTGAGCTTTCAGGGAAGCCCAATCTATAATGTTTAGTTCACTAAAAAAAAAACTTTAATGTGATTAAATGAGGAAATACATATACAGGGCCTTATATATTGCCTACTAAATAGCAATCGACTCAGTAGATATTAATTCGTTTTGCTCACCTCTAACCCTCCTTCCTCTTCCATTTCAAGCTCTTCTAAAAGTCTTCACTGCAGACCTGTATTTTGATTTGGGGGTAACAGTGAGTTGAAAACCTGACAAGCATGACTCTAAAGCTGTGTCACCATCTGGCCATTATTTTTTACAACAGTTAGCAATGAATTTAAAGCTGGACATTCTTCTGCTGTAATTGTTGGACACAGGTACTCTTTCATTTGTTGACGTGTCATGCTTTCCTAGTTTTCCCTTAGCTCTCTTAGTTTCCTCTGACCAACCAATCCTTAAATGTAGGTATTGCCCAAGCTCTACCCTTGGCTCTTCCTCCGACTGTATATTCAGTTTCATTCATCCCCATACATTATTTCAGTTATAATGAAATAATAATGAAAGAATTTCTTCTTTACCTGTTCAAATATTTATCTCCAGCTCTGGCCTGAACTCTGGTGCTCTTGTTTGTGTACCATATATTCACTTGTTTATTGGGTATCTCCACCTTGATTTCATTTCAGCATTTCTGACAGAGCTGTCTATCCAGTTGGATATTTTCAGTTTAGGTAACAGAAAATCCAGTTCATACTGGCTTAAACATGAAAGGAATTTGTTGGTCTGTTTAATAGGACTAGCTTCAGAGTAGTTTGATTTGGTGGCACAGCTATGTGATTAGCTCTCCTCTCAATGTTCTTCAGTGCACAGCATC
This sequence comes from Bos javanicus, assembly GCF_032452875.1. Lineage (NCBI taxonomy): Eukaryota > Metazoa > Chordata > Mammalia > Artiodactyla > Bovidae > Bos > Bos javanicus. Next base: position 16,725,690 of record NC_083870.1, read on the forward strand.
TGCTTTATCTGCAGACTGCCTTCCCTCATGACCAAGAGGGCTGCCAATAGCAACATGCCAGCACTACCTGTTTTCTCATTTGGGGCTTCCCTGGTGGCTCAGAAGGTAGAGAATCCGCCTGCAATGCAGGAGACCCAGGTTCAGTCCCTGTGTTGGGAACATCCCTTATACAAGAGAATGGCTAAATTTTCTCATTGAGAGGAAGGTAATAGAATTGATAGGACTTAGTGACTTAGATTTAAGAGTCTGGGAAAGTTAAGGATGATTTCCAGGCTTCTAGTTTTTGCCTCTGGATGAATTGAATTCAGTATGAGGAAGAAAAAGCAGGATATAGCAAAGGCAGAGATAATGAGTTCTTGTAACATCTGAGTACTTTAGTTACATACACATCTGTCTCCTGTCAGAATGAAATTGTTAAAGACAGTAACCTGGTCTTTTTTTCACCTTTACTTCTAGTACCTAACCCAGAACTTGGCACATTGTATATATTTAATGTCTGTGGGGGATGGATGGGTTGGATACATGTGCAAATGCATGAATCCACAACACTGCTTCTTAAGATTATTTTGCTCTGAGCAGGGAGATGTACTGTATAATAGATTTTTTTTTGGCAGGGTGGGGAGGAATAGCTGTAAAATATATAATAGATTTTTTTTTTAGGATTTTTTTAGTGTGGATGATTTTTTTTCAGTTTTACTTATTTATATTTGACTGTGCCAGGTCTTTGTTGCTGTGTGGGCTTTTCTCTAGTTGTGGAGAGCAGGGGCTACACTCTAGTTGCAGTGCCCATGGCATGTGGGATCTTCCCAGACCAGGGATCAAACCCATGTCTCCTACATTGGCAGGCAGATTCTTTACCATTGAGCCACCAGGGAAGCCCTGTAATAGATTTTTGAAGTGAGCTAGACATGCTTTGGAATTCTAGATTCACTGTCTAAAGCTTTCCAGTCTTAGGATACTTGATTTGACACTTTTTCCACCTCTAAAGTAGAGATAATACCACTTAGTAACTTGTGAAGAGATTTAAATAAGGAAGCATGATAAAGTGTCTAGTAACACGTTTGGCTTTTAAGTAGGTACTTAAGAAATATGGTTATTATTTGAAACCTGGAAAAAGCAGAAAAGTTTGATTAGGTGTTAAAAGACAACATACAACATTCATTTTACAGAATTTTTGTTTTTCTTTTTGGAGAGGAATTTGTGTGTGACCAGCTTAACATTGGAGCAGGAAATGGCAACCCACTCCATTATTCATGCCTGGAGAAGCCCATGGACAAAGGAGCCTGGTGGGCCACAGTCCATGGGGTTGCAAAGAGTGGAACACAACTGAAGCAACTTAGCACTAACTCAGCTCACACTGAATATTATTTTTACAGCTTTATTGGCGTATAAGTGTATGATTCAGCAGTTCTTCTTTAAAATAAATATACAGAGTTCTGTGGCTATAACTACAATCTAGCTTTAGAACATTTTCATCACCCTGAAAATACCACTCATGGCCTTTTTTCATCTGTTTTTACTAAATTGGATTTTTTCCCTTGTTGTGGCAAGCTATACATAACATAAAATTTACTGTTTTAACCTTTTTTGTTTTTATTTTTTTAATATTTATTTTTTATCTGATTTATTTATTTGACTACACCAGGTGTTAGTAGTAGCATGTGGGATCTAGTTCCCTGACCAGGGATCAGACCTGAGCCCCCTGCTTTGCAAGCACAAAGTCTTAGCCTCTGGACCTCAGGGAAGTCCCTAGTTTAACCATTTTTAAATGTTGAATTCAGTTTTTATTACTTTCACAGTGTTGTGCAGCTGTCACTACTATTCATTTAAGAACTTTTTCTTCATCCCAGAGACAATGTTCCCATTAAATAGTAACTCCTCACTACCTTCTCTCCACCCCAAGTCACTGATACCCTCTATTCTGCTTTGTCTCCTTGAATATGCCTTGCTGAGTCACTTCAGTCATGTCTGACTCTTCTTGACCCTATGGGCTGTGGCCCACCAGGTTCCTCTTATCCATGGGATTCTCCAGGCAAGAATACTAGAGTGGGTTGCCATGCCCTCCTCCAGGGGGAATATGCCTTAGGTAACTCATATAAGTGGAACTGTAAAATACTTATATCCTTCTCTATCTGGCTGACTTCATTTAATCTGGTTGTTTTAAAGAGTCATCCATATCTCATTGTATTTTGAGGCAGGCATGGCTGTGAGTACATACAATTGGGTCAGTAAAGTCAAGAGTGGGCAAGGAAAATTTAATCAGAGTTGTCAAGCCATCTGTTGGGAAAGATTGCTTACCTCAGACATTCAAATATCTGGTTCTGGTTTCTCACAACTTGCAGTGTACCCATTTATGTCATTATAATAAAGGGGGAAGTTATTTGAACTGACTTAGTTATTTGTATAACCATCAGTTGAAGAAGCCAAGCTAATGATGGCATCCCAATTTCCAGCCAGCACCAGGTGGTTGAATTTTATCATTTTGTCATTCCCTCAGTGCGCATAAATATAATTTATCTCAAAACAGTCTACTGTATTAACACACATTCATATATTTTGCTGTGTACTTTACTGAAGTACTTTTTTCACCTAGGTGTATAATTAGTTGATTTTTTACCTTTTGCAATTCCTCATGGTATTCTCAATCATACTCTCACTATGAGGTGTTGATCAAGTTACCCAAGACATTGTTACTGTGGAATTAGGGCTTAACTTTTTGATGTTCATTTAACTTTCCAGTCAGTCCATCTGGGGGTGTTTTTCTGAAGAGGTAAACCACTTCAGAAATAACACATGTCAAAATAAATCTTTGGGGAACCTGCAGCTAATGAGTGTTTCTATGTGTTATAATATGTTTCATATCGGAAGCTGTTTAAAGAGAATTAAGAGGATACGGAGAAATTGGAGCCCTTATACTCTGCTGGTGGTAATGTAAAATGGTGCAGCCACTTCGGAAAAACAGCCTAACAATTCTTCAAAATGTTAAAAAGAGAGTTACCATCAGTTCAGTTCAGTTGCTCAGTCGTGTCCGACTCTTTGCGACCCCATGAATCGCAGCACGCCAGGCCTCCCTGTCCATCACCAACTCCCAGAGTTCACTCAGACTCACGTCCATCGAGTCAGTGATGCCATCCAGCCATCTCATCCTCTGTCGTCCCCTTCTCCTCCTGCCCCCAATCCCTCCCAGCATCAGAGTCTTTTCCAATGAGTCAACTCTTTGCATGAGGTGGCCAAAGTACTGGAGTTTCAGCTTTAGCATCATTCCTTCCAAAGAAATCCCAGGGCTGATCTCCTTCAGAATGGACTGGTTGGATCTCCTTGCAGTCCAAGGGACTCTCAAGAGTTTTCTCCAACATCACAGTTCAAAAGCATCAATTCTTCGGCGCTCAGCCTTCTTCACAGTCCAGCTCTCACATCCATACATGACCACTGGAAAAACCATAGCCTTGACTAGACGGACCTTTGTTGGCAAAGTAATGTCTCTGCTTTTGAATATGCCATCTAGGTTGGTCATAACCTTCCTTCCAAGGAGTAAGCGTCTTTTAATTTCATGGCTGCAGTCACCATCTGCAGTGATTTTGGAGCCCCCAAAAATAAAGTCTGACACTGTTTCCACTGTTTCCCCATCTATTTCCCATGAAGTGATGGGACCAGATGCCATGATCTTCGTTTTCTGAATGTTGAGCTTTAAGCCAACTTTTTCACTCTCCACTTTCACTTTCATCAAGAGGCTTTTGAGTTCCTCTTCACTTTCTGCCATAAGGGTGGTGTCATCTGCATATCTGAGGTTATTGATATTTCTCCCGGCAATCTTGATTCCAGCTTGTGTTTCTTGCAGTCCAGCGTTTCTCATGATGTACTCTGCATATAAGTTAAATACCATAGGACCCAGCAATTCTACTTGTTGGTATATATTCAAGAGAAATGAAGACATGTCCGTACAGAAACGTGTGTACAGTATTCATAATAGTAAAAAGTAGGGGACTTCCTAGTGAGCCAGTGGTTAAGACTCCGTGCTTCTACCTCGGGGGGCATGAGTTCTATCTCTCGTCAGGGAATTAGGATCCTGCATGCCACACAGCGCAGCCAATAAAATTAAAACGGGGGGGAAAGACCCAAATGTCTATCAATTGATAAATGAATAAACAAAATATATATCCATACAATAGAATATCATTAGACCATAAAAAACATGAAGCAATGATATATGCTACATGAATGAATCTGAAAAACATAATGGTAAGTGAAAGAAGCCAATCAGACTACATATTGTATGATTCCACTTATATGAAAGTCCAAAATAGGCAAGTTTAGAGATAAATTCTATGAGTGAGGTATAAAGGTAAAGGGGGGAGAGAATGACTTGCTAATGGGTATGGGGTTTTTTTTAAGGAGGAGATAATGAAAATATTCTAAAATTGATTGTGGTGATCATTGCACAACTCTGTGGGTATACCAAAAGCCACTTAATTATACACTTTAAATAGATGAACTGTATGAAATGTGAATTATATCTCAACAAGGCTGTTCTTTGAAAAAGAGAGTTAAGAAACATGACTTGAAAATTCAGAGGTCTGAGTTCTGACTTCTCTCTATTCTCCAAAAGTTCTGTCTCCTTTTGTTGGAAATTCTTTTGTTGGTTACTCTTTTTCCTCATTATAATTAGAAGAGTTATATTTTACTCTGCACTACAGGAAGGAAGATGCCACAAGCACACACATACTTTTCTTTGTAAGAGCACCAATTAACATTGGTAATCTGCTCTGTCCTACTATTTGAGTCTGTGAATTATCAAGCTGAATCTTGTATCTTATGTGTGAAAGTTATATCCTGAGGGTATAGAAATTAAATTTTACTGAACGCTTTTCTGAGTACCCACTTTTACAGATGAAAATTGAGATTTGGGGAGGTAAAGTAACTTTTAAGTACTTGACCTGTAAAAGTAAACAGCAGTTTGAACATGTGTTTTGATGCATCAGAGATTTCTTTCCAGTGTCACATTGCTGTTTCCTACCAGGAAGGTAACCCTGGATTTGCAAGTGTTGGAGAAATTTTGTAGCTAGATTTTGTTAGTGTAACAAATCAAAATGAGAAGGAAAAATGATAAGTAGCTTGCCTGTAATAATTTTGCTGTGAGAGTGAAGAACGTAGTGCCTTCTATCTTCTATGTGCCTGAGTTCTTTGCTGAACAAAGTATCCTAAGATACTGAATCTGTAGAGACTTGAGGGCCCCTCTGACCCTTGCTGTATCCAGACAACTGAGGGTTCCTGTTAGATGCCCTTTGTCTAATTAATCTTTCTCATATTTCTCCATCAAGTAAGATAGGCCAGTTAAAGATATGCATGGGTGACCTGAGGAACCTCCCGTTCATAAAAGAGTCTTTTCCAGGAGAAGAATTTGGCAGGAGAGTTAAAACCAAAGCATCTGACTTTGAGCATGCATACACAAAAGACCAGTCACAAAAGGATGTTTACTTTTTTGAGAGATGTAGGCTCTTAATGGATTATCTCAGTGAGTATGGTCTTTGGTATCAGACATCTGTACAGTAAGAACCTCGATTACTGGAAGGCATTTGAAGGTTTACTTTCACTGCTGAGGTTGAGATGATACCTCCTTTAATACAGATCATCTAGGAAGCTATAGGGTTAGAACGTTAGCTCAGTTAACTTTGACCTTCCATTTATATGCCTGTGATTCTTCTTTCCTTGTGGACTATTTAAGGGACTTTATTCTGATTGCACTCGAATGTTTCTTTCCATAGGATGGATAGAATGACAGAGGATGCTCTTCGCCTGAATCTGTTGAAGCGGAGCTTGGATCCAGCTGATGAGCGAGATGATGTCCTGGCTAAACGACTCAAAATGGAGGGGCATGAGGCCATGGAACGTCTGAAAATGTTGGCACTGCTCAAACGAAAGGATTTGGCAAATCTTGAGGTGCCACATGAGTTACCCACTAAACAAGATGGCAGTGGAGTCAAGGGCTATGAAGAGAAGCTTAATGGGAATCTCAGGCCTCATGGAGACAGCAGGACTGCTGGAAGGCCAGGCAAAGAAAACATCAATGATGAACCCGTAGATATGAGTGCCAGACGGAGGTATGGCTTGATTCAACTGCCTCCATAGTTAAGGTCTTCTCATAAACTAAGCCTATGAAAAAGGAATGGATTCCAATGAGAGGAAGGGGTTTTTCTTCCTAAAGCTTCTTGAATGAAGGTGTATCTGTGCCATCTGGCTTGACCAGGAATTCCACTTGTTTCCAAATGAAAATAAGTGCCTCTAAAAATTATTATCCTTAAGATAAAGTAGCCGTTTCTGGATCAAGGAGGCAGTAAGAGTTGGTACCCCAACTAGAAGTGAGTTAATATACTTACGCTCTAATTTTAGACTGTTGTAGGAGGCAAAAACAGTCATTTCTTCAGATCATCCCAGGAGTTTTGGGATCTGTTTATTATGGATACCCAACTTTTATTACCTCAAAGAGTATGGGCCTCTCTTTTCTTGTGTGTTCTATCTTCTTCATGTGCTAATCATCTGCATTTTTTACTTCATTTGTGCCACATTCCCCACACCCCAAACATGCATACACATTCACTTATACAAGTACACTCATGCTTGTGCTTGCTCTCACATACACATAGCAAGAAAGAAAAAACAAGGAATGGTTACAATCTTAGGTTTCTTTCTCTACCTTTTCATGGTAACTTTTAGTATTGTCCCAGAGTTATTTTTTTTTAATCACACCCAATAGGGGAACAATATTCTTGGTAATAGCATTAAAAACCCTTAGGAAACATCAGAAAAGTTCTGTAGAGGTTGTGGAAGAAGAGAAAAATTTGGGGGAGCAATATGTAGTATCAGCAAAATATTATAGACTAATCCTTAGACCTTTTTAGAAAAAAAGAAAACTAGATGAGTGAGATAATGCACCTGAGTAATCCACTTGCCCCATAGTCACCCTTAACCTTCTGGAGCAAATGACTAATCCTCCTTCACTGGGGTCAATGAAGAGGAGAAATGTTAGGTGGATTCCTTACATCCAAATTTGGAACTGAAAATGTATTTTTCATAGAAACATTGTTACACATTTTAGTAAGATCTCAGTGTTGTTGGAATTATACTATATCACAGATAAATTCTGTTGAAAGTTAGAGTACCCTGAAAACTCTCCCATTGCATTTAATTTTATTAGAGGATTGAACTTTTGAAACTTTGAAACTTGATTCTTTGGAAACTAGGAACTGTTCTTCATGTTCTCCAAGAAAAGAGGCTTGATGTAAACCACCTAGATCCCCATTCTGCATGAAAAAAAATAGGCCCTGTCTATTCTGTCGTTCTTCTTCCCTTTCACCAGACCAGATACACTAACAGCTATTTCCACTTAGCCTCAAGCTTTTTGTAAGAAGAAATAAGATTGATAGATTGCTCACAGTGGTTTCTTTGATATGAATAAAAGGAGGAGGGACTTTAAAAGCAGAAAGAAGGAAGGGCTCTTGACACGATAGCCATATCATAATTGCCTAAATATCTTTTTTTTGCCATCAATTGTGTAAGTTATGGTATCCATGAAATAAGATATGCATGAAACCAGCACTGCTTAGGTTTTGGAATGCTATCGAGACATGGCAGTTCTGGTTTTGTTTTTATTACCTGGATAAAGATTAGGAGTTTTATAGTTTCTGAGAATCTGCCAGTCTGAGTTACAAAGTGATAGCAGCAGCAGGTCTGGCTTTCAATAATATCTAATTGGTAGGGTTTCACACTTAAGATGGAGATGGCGATGGCACCCCACTCCAGTACTCTTGCCTGAAATATCCCATAGACAAGGAGCCTGGTAGGCTGCAGTCCATGGGGTCGCTAAGAGTCAGACACGACTGAGTGACTTCACTTTCACTTTTCATTTTCATGCATTGGAGAAGGAAATGGCAACCCACTCCAGTGTTCTTGCCTGGAGAATCCCAGGGACCGGGGAGCCTGGTGGGCTGCCGTCTATGGGGTTGCACAGAGTTGGACACGACTGAAGCGACTTAGCAGCAGCAGCATACTTAAGAACAGCAAGTATTGTAAATCATATGTATGTTTGGGAAAGTAGCAAAATAACTTCTGTCCCCAGAAAAGTTTAAGAAAAAGCTAGAGTTCCAGGTCAAAAGTAAAAAAAAAACAAATTGAGGAATGAAACTTGACTTGGGCTTTTCCTTATCTGTGCTGTTTATGTAATATACATCAGTTATATTTGGGAATAAAATATCATTTAGGGTTTTCTCAGATACTGCTGCTACTGCTAAGTCACTTCAGTCGTGTCCGACTCTGTGCAACCTCAGAGACAGCAGCCCACCAGGCCCTGCCGTCCCTGGGATTCTCCAGGCAAGAACACTGGAGAGGGTTGCCATTTCCTCCTCCAATGCATGAAAGTGAAAAGGGAAAGTGAAGTCGCTCAGTCGTGTCCGACTCTTAGTGACCCCATGGACTGCAGCCCACCAGTCTCCTCCATCCATGGGATTTTTCAGGCAAGAATACTGGAGTGGGTTGCCATTGCCTTCTCCTTTCTCAGATACAGCTTCCTGATAAATGTCTCTCAATTCCAAAATCTCCATACTGTAATGTCTCTGCTTATTCTGTTGCTGGATAGTCCTTAAGTAATCGGTGGCACTCATTTGAGCAAGGAAGAATTCCTTAGGTTAGAAATAATTTGTGAGGTGTGTATCCAGCCAGGCCAGGATGGAAAGAGCTTCTGACTGTTGATGTAAACATTGGGGAATCATGTAGAAGAAAGGGAAATCTACCAGACCTCAAAGTTGTTTACTCATGTTAGGGATGGGGGTGGGGCATGAAGGACTATAGAAATGATAAATAAAAATGCAGTATGTTTAGGCCTGACCATTACTCCAGGAACTGGAGGTTAGAGTATAAAAGGTTCGTTTCTCCCTTTAGTGACTTCTTTTTTCTGTAACCCAACATTTTCAGCTTGTGTCTGTGACCAGTGGTTATAAAGTGATACAGATGAATTTAGTAATTCCCAAGATAGTTATTATTATCACTGTCTTCCTAATTTATTTCCTCATCTAAGCTTGGTTGTTTTAGTAACCTCCGTTTTACCCTGTTGAGGAATTGAATGCCTATCCCAACCATCCAAGGTGCCTTGTTCAAAAGGCATCCAAGTCCCAATGGCATCTGAGACAAGAACCCCTGAGAAATGGTCAAGAGGCTCTCAGGACTAAAGATCTGTGGTTATAAAAGGTTTGAGTTACAAGTTTAAGTAAGACCTAAGAATACATTGTTTTAGACCTACACACTCCTGACTACACTGTAGATTTCGAAAAAGTAGTCAGCGAAGATATCTGAATTAAGAAATCAAGAGAGAATTATAGGATATGGTCATTGACTTGGGAATCTCAGGCAGTTAGAATTTTCAGGATTCTTGTTATCTAGGTGTTAAAAAGTGAGTGCCATTTTTTATTTTAGAGGGACAAGATGCTTTTAAGACTAGCCCCAGAAAGATCAAAACTATAGTTGTCTAATAACTAGGATTGGCCAGAGGGCATAGCCAGTGTGAAAGGTTTAGATTTCAGAGTCATTTCAGAGACAGTTTTTTTCCTGAGGGAAGATGGTAAGTAGAACTTGCAAGTAGGTACAAGACCCATACATTTAATTGTGGAGTTTCAATCCTCCAGAAGGCTGTAGACATTATACTTAGCACTGTCCATTCTCTCAAGCCACTGACAACAGTCCCTTTTTTGGCCTTTTGGTTTACCCTTGACAGGACAGACTTCACTGGAGTTGCCACATAACCTCCTTTCTTGTAAATCTTCAGATAGCCAGGATCATGTTCTTACCAGTATCATCATTCTGATATAATGCCCCCTTAGCAACGTGTCCTTTGTACCTGGGGTGGACAAGTAGGCTCTACTGCCTTTGCCTTTCTTCCCCTGTCAGGCTAACCATTTCCTTCTTGAACCTCAAGACAACCCAAAAGGAGACTGAGTTATAAGAAAAGCACTTGGAATTTTTATTAAAATTGGTATGATAAAAACACTTATCTTTTACTTTCATTCCTAAAGCCATTCAGTGTCTTTGTGTCTGGATCCTCTATAAGGAATTTAGATGAGAAAAGTTCTTTTGCTGTGGTTTTGTCAACACTTCCATTTTGGTTTCTTCTTTATCCTTTGATTTGGATGTCTCTGTCTTCCCTGGGTGAATCAGAACAGACTTAAGTTTCTTTGGATTTCTTTGTTCATTGTAGAAAAGTTTTCTTAAATTTTCTATGAACTTTGTTGGAAATAGCTTAATTTTTCCTTTTCTTGTCCAGTGAACCAGACCGAGGAAGGCTAACTCCCTCCCCAGACATCATTGTTTTGTCTGATAATGAGGCTTCCAGCCCCCGTTCCAGCTCCCGAATGGAAGAAAGACTCAAAGCAGCCAACCTAGAGATGTTTAAGGTAAAAAAAAGAGATTCCTTTCATCATTTCTTGCTTCTACTATTCTTTTTAATTCCCTGAGAGTCCCATTTCTGGTTTTTTTCTTTCAGTGTTTACTTTTTGGATCTAAATAACTACAAGTGGAGAAGAAAGTTTGGAAAAGTGTAGTTTATCTTTGGAAAATGAAAACTTCATAATTCAGATCATGTAAACTCAACTCTTAGCTGGAAATACCTTCTATACTGTATCCTGGCTCTCCAAATATGGAGGAATTCCTAAGTTTTTATGTATTTCTGGAGGAAACATGGGTTTAAAAGATTAAGGAACATTATTTTCAAGGAAAGCAATATCTCCCTTTGGCCATTCTTCTGCCAGGAATCTGGTTAGCATTTATATATGATCTCTTCTTTCATTCTGTAAGCTATTTTTGAATACCTAACGAATACCAGGCACTGTGCCAGACTGTGTGCTAGGAACACAAAGGTAACAATTTCCATTGCACCTGTGCTTCTTGTGGAAGATGAAGGTTTTTGACCTAGAAGAATAGATCATCTTGCAGGAGTGTACTCTGAGTAACTGCTACTATAGCTGATAGTCTCCATGTTTCCTCAGGGGAAAGGCATTGAAGAACGGCAGCAACTCATCAAGCAGCTGAGAGATGAGCTGCGATTGGAAGAAGCCCGACTGGTGCTGTTAAAGAAACTGAGACAGAGTCAGCTACAGAAAGAGAACGTGGTTCAGAAGGTACTGTGCCCAAGAAATAAAAGGACTAGCAGAAAGCAAAGAAAAACAGAATGGGCTACCCCAGGTAGATTCGGCAGGGTGGCTCATTCTTCTCTGGTCCCCTGGGGTTTAGTCTCTAGGAACAGTGTTATTTTTTTATTTGGGGCCTTAATCAAGAAAACTATGCTTCTGTTTTTTCATTTTCCCTTCTGGTCAACAGGAGCTTCAGACTGACAAGGAGTTTTGAAAATCTAGAAGTGTACCAGATTTCTACCTCTGATTACTAGCCTTTTCCACTGTCTCATTTTCTCCTCTCTCCTAGACTCCAGTTGTACAGAATGCAGCATCTATTGTTCAGCCATCTCCTGCCCATGTGGGACAGCAAGGCCTGTCCAAGCTTCCCTCCCGGCCTGGGGCCCAAGGGGTTGAACAGAATTTGAGAACATTACAGGTATGTTACCCATAGTGTGATCTTAGTTTCAGGGAACTCTGTTATCCTATCTCGGTTTTGGGTCTTTTGTGAAGATCACAGAAAGAACCTGGCCTTGATAGACATGTCATTATTATCGATAATCCTGTTGGTCCTTAATGGCATGATTTAGTCTACAGTAGAAGGATGAATAACTGATCTTTCCACTGTAGTCTTTCTACTTCTTAGCCCTTTTCCATAGAGGGTTAAGATAGTTTATACCAAAAAAGCCAGGGAATTCCTAACTACTAATCAAATTTTACAGTGATGGCAGATTTATCCCATAGATCATTAGACAGAATTACCAAGTATGACTATCTTTCTACTTAGCTATATATTATAGACAGTGTTTTCTGTTTGGCATTTTGTGAGGCATTTTGCCACCTACGACCATATCTTTTCACACTTCAGGGTCACAGTGTCATCCGTTCAGCGACCAATACCACCCTCCCACACATGTTAATGTCTCAACGTGTGATTGCGCCAAACCCAGCCCAGCTACAGGGTCAGCGGGGCCCGCCTAAGCCTGGCCTTGTACGCACCACAACACCCAATATGAATCCCACCATCAATTACCAACCGGTAAGAGGGAGCCCTAATATGGAAACAGAAAAATCTTTTATTTGCTTTCCCTGTTGAAAAGGTCATAGATTTTAAGTTTTTGGACTAGGACAACAAAGGAAATTTTGGTGGGTTGGCAGTGGTCCCAAAAGTGAAATCATGAGGAATTTTATGAATATAGCATGTGCGTGCTTAGTCATTAAGTTGTGTCTGACTCTTTGCAACCCCATGGACTATAGCCCACCAGGCTCATCTGTCCGTGGAGTTTCCCAGGTAAGAGTACTGGAGTGGGTTGCCATTTACTCCTCCATTGGATCTTCCCAACCCAGGGATCAAACTCGAGTCTCCTCCATCTCCTACATTGGCAGGCGGATTCTTTACCACTGAGCCACCTGAAAAGCCCACATGAATATAGTAGTAGAGAAAAAGGGTTATATGCAGAGAAGGGTTATGAGCAGCAATAAGCTAAAATATGTCTAGAAGAAAGAACTAGAGGGATCTAAGGAATAAGAAGCATAAAGGATGTAAAACAAAGAATCCTGAATCTTTGCAGTTTTAGTTCATAGCCACTGTCATTCTCCTCTCCTGTGTGCCAAAATCCTTTTTCAGTGGAGAAGTGGGACACCTCGTGTCGTTTTCTGAGTTTGGGGGAAGCTGTGTAGGTCAGACTAGGATCAGGTAATGTTCTCTGCCACGAAAGTAAAAATTGATGCTTTCTCTCACATATCATCACTGACCCCTACACTCAATCTGTTTCAGCAGTCAAGTTCTTCTGTTCCCTGTCAGCGCACAACATCCTCTGCCATCTATATGAATCTTGCCTCCCATATCCAGCCAGGGACCGTGAACAGGGTGTCCTCACCACTCCCCAGCCCCAGCGCCATGACAGATGCTGCCAACTCACAGGCTGCAGCCAAATTGGCTCTTCGCAAACAGCTGGAAAAGACACTCTTGGAGATTCCACCCCCTAAACCACCTGCTCCCTTGCTTCACTTCCTGCCTAGTGCAGCCAATAGCGAGTTCATCTACATGGTAGGCTTGGAGGAAGTCGTACAGAGTGTCATCGACAGCCAAGGTAAGGCTGTTTGTTGGCCAGTCTTTTTATCTAAGTAAAAGGTTGCCAAACTTGATTAGTATGGACAGAGTATCACATGATACTGTGTAATATTAAATAACCTCTCCCTGACTTTTACCAAACCACTCCCATCCTTTATTCAGAGGCTATTTAGGAACAGCATATCAAAAAGCTTATTTATTTTTGGCCACACTGGGTCTTCATTGCTGCATAGGGACTGTGTCTAGTGGCAGCAAGCAGGGGTTGCTCTCTATTTGCAGTGTGCAGGCTGGAGCCCTTTGACTCTGACACACATTTTCTTCTCAATATTGCATAATAGGAAATCAGAAAACTTGGGTTTTTATCATCCCAGTTTTGTCATTTGGAGCTGTGTTTCTTAGACTTAGTTTCCTCATTTGTAAATAGGGATCAGTTCAGTTCAGTTCAGTCGCTCAGTCGTGTCCGACTCCTTGCAACCCCATGAACTGATGGTACTATCTAATTCCCTAAAGTGATACTTTGCAATCAAATGAAATGTAAATATTTTATAAATTTCAGAGTCACTTTTTTAATTCAGCAGAGTAAACTCCTGGAAAAAGATTCATCTGATGAAGAGAAACAGGAGATGGAGTGGAAATGTGAGACCACTGATTATTATTTTTGTTGGCATCTAGGGAAAAGCTGTGCCTCTCTTCTGCGGGTCGAACCCTTTGTTTGTGCCCAGTGCCGCACAGACTTCACCCCTCACTGGAAGCAGGAGAAGAATGGAAAGATTCTGTGTGAGCAGTGTATGACCTCCAACCAGAAGAAGGCTCTAAAGGCAGAACACACCAACCGGCTGAAAAATGCTTTTGTTAAAGCCCTACAGCAGGAACAGGTAAGAATTCTGACTTCTCACCAGCCACCTGACCAGGTTGGATTTTACCAAAAGGCAGTTCTTTCTAGTTTAGAGGAGTTGTCTGTGTGAACACTACAGTCCAGGTGATCTAGGTTTCTGAAGCGAAGTTCCTTGAACCTAGAGGCCTGAGTTCCCTTTATACCCTTCTTACCATTCTGCCTTTCCCATTTCCTTTTGACTACTTCTGATTGAGTAAGAGTTTAATGACACATGATGTCTGAGGTTAAGGGAAAGGGACAAAGGGCTGAGAATCTTGGCTTTCCCTGATAGCACTGAGGAAATTCCTCTATTATTGACTTCATTTCCTCAAACAAATGGATTTTGGTGAAAAGGATTTATATTTGTACTAGAACTGTCTTTTAGAGAAGTAATTATCTGCAGTCCATATTTGACAAAGAAATGACAAACGAAAGGGTAAATTATAAAGTAGCTCAGTGAAGATTAGTGATTGCTAGTGTGTGTGAATTCTTCATACATTATTAATAGAATGAGAATATCTTGGAGCAGGGAAGAGGTATTGGGAAGCTCAGATTATTTTCTGCCCCACCACCCATCAGACCCCTCTGGGTAGCATCATGGGTCTTCTGGAAAATGGGTAGATAGGAGTCAAAAATAAAACTTCAGTAACTCATTGGCCTTAATTAATTACATTAGTCAGCTCATCACCACCACCTAGATCTCCAGCCAGCTTCTGAGAGCCAGCTTTCCTGGGGAGAGGGACTCCTTAAGTATTGAAGCATTGAGGTTGCTGTACCCAGAGATCCTAGTGCAACTACCCCACCAGACTCTTTTGCCTTTTCCATATCCCTCCAACTGGCTGGCAGCATTAGAGATAAGAAGACCTCTAGGTTTTTTGGTTAGGAAGTTGGGCGCTGTCCTGCCCAACTTGACCTGATGACTCCCAACAGGAAATTGAACAGCGATTACAGCAGCAGGCAGCCCTCTCCCCAACTACGGCTCCAGCTGTGTCCAGTGTCAGTAAACAAGAGACCATAATGAGACATCATACGCTCCGGCAGGTGAGGATTTCTCTTGAGGTTTTGTCAGTCATTTATTACAGTTCGTCCTTTGTTCTGTGGAGAATCATGTTGCTCTTCTGTACTCCCATATTCTTTCCTCCCCCTCACACCTTCCATCGTGGCAAAGTTATGACTGCTCGTCTCCTCCTCATTGCAGGCTCCGCAGCCCCAAAGCAGCCTCCAGCGTGGTATTCCCACATCTGCCCGTTCCATGCTTTCCAACTTTGCACAGGCACCCCAGCTGTCTGTGCCGGGTGGCCTCCTTGGTATGCCAGGTAAGAAGGGTTGATCTGAGAACTTTTCTCGGGAATTGACCGGCTAGTTTGCAGTTCTTTAGCAGCTCCTTTAGGTGATTGTTCGGTCTTTTGTTTTCTGCTCTTTCTTTAGGCCATCCTCCCTTCACTCTTGTTACTCGGCAAACGTTTGCTAAATCCATATTACATGCCAGGCACAGTCCACTAAGGTTTTGGTGGTGAAAATGACATGGTCCTCTCTAGTGTGCCCTTTTGGTGGGCATGTGGTTATTGATCTCTTTTGGCCAGAATATCAGGGTTAACTGTCCTGATCCTGGTTGAGTGACCTAGGGAAGTTTCTTCAGAGTCAGCAGCCCCCAAACCAAAGCTGATTCAATAATTCCCCTCTCTTTGTCTTGATTATTTTCCTCTCACCACTATTTTCTTTGACTCTTCTATACCATCAAGACCATGTTGATTAATCCTGGTAGGTTTGAAGTTTGGGGAAGGCCTCCCTACCTAAAGCTGGGGAGCAGGGTGGGTAGTTGTTACTGAAATAAAGCTTAATTGAGTCTGGATGGATGTAGACAACTTCTAGTGTTCCCTCTGCATCTCCAAGACTGCAGCCTCAGGGTATTGCGGAAGAAGGGATCATTTCTTTTAATACCTGCCTCCACTTTTGTCTCCTGGGTCTAGGTGTCAACATTGCATACTTGAACACTGGTATTGGAGGACACAAAGCCCCCAGTCTGGCAGACCGACAGCGGGAATACCTTTTAGACATGATCCCTCCCCGGTCTATATCGCAGTCCATCAGTGGACAGAAATAACGCCTGTTCCACTTATACTGCCCCAACCTTGAACCCTTTACCCATCTCCTCTCCCATTGTCCCCAGCTTCCGTCGCATGCAGTGCCTGTACTGGTGCCTACCATACACGGAAAACAAAACAGAAAAACAGAAGACACAAAGTAGGAATCAGCAAGAAAACACACGCCCTGCCCCGCCACCTCCCCTTTATTTTACACTGCTGCGATCTGTTCTGCCACTTTCTCTCTTCAGTTTTAATAGCGAGGTGGATCTCTGCCTCTGATAGAGGTCAGAATGAGGTCCTGGGGAGAAATCTAAGCCCTTGGATGTGTGTTTCTAAAGTTTGTTTTTATGCTTTAATTATTATTATCATTTTTAATGATGTTGTGTGTCCTCCCTTTGTTCAGTGGACGGTTAAACCTTTTTATTTTCACCCAGTATTTTTTTTTTTTTCTTTTCTTTTGTCTTTTTTCTTTTTTGTAAACACAAATGACATTCAGTTAAGTGATAGGAGCATTGCAGTAGGGTCCCCAGCTGCCAAGTAGGACATGACTGGGAGTGTTAGGGGCAAAAGTTTTTAATGCACTTAACCCAGGGTTGGGGGGAGGTGGTGGCATCAAACAGGGAGGAATAGCACACCAGCTATGGGGTGTCTCTGAGCTGGACAGTTCAGAAGGCAGTGTTGACTATTGAAGTTGGGCTCTAAGAATGAGGGGAAAGAGCCTGGAAGGAGAAGCTTTAAAAGTTAACCACTCTAAAAGTGACCCATAAAGAAGAGAGAGAAAGGGGCATGACAGTGAACATCATGTTGAGCCAAGGAGGACTGAGACCACGTCCTAGCCTTCTGGATGCTGGGCGAATGAGGTTAGTCTCCTGACCCCAGTGGAAACGCAGAAGACTATTCCAGGCCAACTAGCCCCAGATTATTTCATCTTATTTTTTTGTAAAGTTCTCCCCCATCCCCATCTCCTTTCTTTTCTTTTTTAAAAATCCTAATCTGCCCTCAGTAACCACAGCCCCATCTGTAATATAGAGTGGCTGTTCCCAGCTTGACTTTGCTGGGTGTCCTGGAAGTTGGATGGGCATGAGTGAGTGAAATGTCAAAGGGAGGAAATAGAGGGAGAAAGAAAGAGAGGATTCCCTCCCAATAGTTGCGACTTTCCCATTTGTCTCTTTACCTTCTGAGCGCCAGGAGATGAGGGTGAGGGCACCTAATCAGGTGGGAGCCCTACCCTGGCCCTGCTGCGCTAACTGCAGAGCTGACCGCTCACAGCTGAACAATTCATGTCAAAACCAATCCTGGACCTGTGCTATAAAAGTAGTTGTTGTCTTTTTTCTCCCCAGAATTCTATAAATTTTGCTTTCTTGTTTGTTTTTATTCTTTTCTTAAGTGCTACTAATGTAGAGAATGAATTGAATTGTGCAATGTTGCTGTTCTGGGGATTGGGGAGATTAGCATCCCATTTGCCCACACCATGGGGGACAGGGGAAGGGACCAGGCTGTTTTTGAGGTAAGGGAAGCCCATTAAAGGTAGGGGTTTCTGCTCACTTCATAGTGCATGTCCACCTGCCTCTCCAGCTCTAATAAAAGCTGCCAGAGTTTGAGGAAGGGATACTCTCAGCAGAGAGGTGTGAAGAGGAGTGTAATATTTTGCCCTTGAAAGCCACCTGGAGAGGTTCCCCCATTTTTATTTTTTAAAATTAAATAATTTTTTAAAGTAAGAAGGCACTTTTAAAATTAACACACACACAAACTGCACATCCTCCCCATAAAGTTTGGGGAGGGGATAGGAGGAGCTGGAATCAGGCTCAGTTCCCCCCACACTGGCTTCTACTCCCCATACTCCAGAGCCACTGTGGGTGATTATACTGGCCCTACGGGCCTTCCTGGCTTTTTTTCTTTCCTCCCTTTCCCCCAATTCATTGAGCACTTAATAAAGGAGCAGAGATGCAGCCTGTGTCTGGGCTCCCCAGTGGTGAAATGATCTGGAAGCTAGACGCTAGTAACAGGTAGTGATGGGGTTGTTTCGAGTATTTTTCTGGGGAATGTGGAACCCCTGACTAAGTGGTGGGAGAGGGAGGGGGGTTAGTGGAACTGGGTCTGGGATTATTTTAAAATTATATATATATATATAAAGATATATTCTTACATCTTTCCTTTGCCCTCTGTGCTTTGAAAGCACTGGATAAATCGTTTGGTTTTGCTTTTCTCTCTTCCACAAAATTGGAAGCTTTTTAAAAAATATTTTCCCTGCAAGTCATCTTGCCTTGTGGCATGTCTGTCTAGCCTCCCTCCCCCCACCCCATGATGAAGTGCCATTTCTGTTATGTCTCCCCTCCCCCAGCTCAGAGGTGCTCAGAGGTACGAGGTGCCCGAGTTTGTCAGTTGAGATTAAAAGTAAGGAACAGAGAATGTGCAATACCGTCTGGCTGGGGGCTGTCCCTGCCCTGAGCTGAATCCCTTCCCTGGGAGCCAGGCCACCTTTGAATGGGGTTTGGAAGTAAGATGTGTAGAGATGGGGATGATGGGGAAGGAAAGCCTGTAGTCGCCTGCCTGCCAAGGTGCTGAGGCGATAGGGGAGAGGGTGGAGTCTTCCCTGTTTTTATCCCCTCAGGGTCAGTTACATAGAGGCTGCTTGTTGACTGGTATAGCTCCGTGACCCTTTGCTCAATTGCTGAGGTTTGATTTCTTACCCTCTCTTATCCCCATTTTCATACCCTTCCCAGGGATTAGTGACGGGGGTGAGGCTCCTCTAATCATGGTGAAGTATTAGCCTTCCACCTCCTCCCTTCTCCTCCCTCTCCCCCATCCTGTCTTCCTCATTTCTCTCCTTTTTCATCACTGATTGCCTTGTGTCCCTCCAAGTCTGTTGTTGCTGTCCATCCCCAGGCCTTGGGCCCCATAGACACTAAACCTCATGCCCTAAAGATAGGAAGAAAGACCCTCTGTACAGAGTTATCCTTCACCCCTGGAGCACTGAAGCTCAGGGTGATACTAGAGTGAGGATCCCACCAGTTTTGCCTGGCTTCCTCCATCACCAGAGGCTTAAAAAGTAGTAGTTTATGGACAGTGGCTTACTCTCTCTAAGCCTGATACAGGTGAATGAGCGGTAAGGCTTTGGTAAAACTGAGGGACAGAGGTCCTTATTTGTCTTTTTTTTTTTTTTCTTTTTCTTTTTGTCATTTGACCACAGCATCTGGACTTCTTTCATCCCTGGAATAAGTATTTTTCCACATTTTTTGGATGTATGTATGGTAGACAATTTTTTTTTAAGACACAGAGATAAATGTTTTCCTGCTTTGGTTACCTTTCCTTTCCCCTTTAAAAGGAATTAGCTATAGAACTGCTTTGTAAAGATGCTTCTTGATATTTTACTTTGGTTCCTTTTCCCTAACCTCTCCCTTTTCTCCCCACTTCTCCAGAAGGCATAACCTTCTCTCCACACCCCCTACCCCCACCCCAGTCCTAGGCTCCTTTCCCCTCCAACAAGACCTTCATTAGCTTATGATATTTGCTGCCGAGATGTTATAACAAGGACTCATTCGTGTATATAAGCTATTTCTTGATCCATTTAAAAGGAATTGTACATTGTGTAGAAAAAAAAAAACTGAAAAAGAGAAAAAAAAGCCCTAGCCATGGATATTGTGAAACTGTGTTATGTCATTTTGTAATGTGCCCGTTTGTGTATGATCCGTGCAAAAGGGTTTCTGGGGAAGGGGAGGGGGTAGGGAGGCAGGGCTGTGGAGGGTGGGGAGGGGAGTGGGCCGGGCCCAGCACACTGAGACTGGCAGCTGCTCCAACCCCATCCCTCCTTAGAGATGCCACCTCCCCCACCACCCACCCCTAATTTGTGCCTTGCCTCCCCACCCTGGAGTAGTCCCTCCGGGTCACCAGCACTGCCTTGGCAGAGCCCACTCCCTACCCTAACCTGCCCACCCTCCCTACCCCCCAGCATTAGGTTGAGACTGTGGGGAAGTGCTGGGGGTTGGGAGGTAGCCGAGGAATGGGGCAGTTCCCGGGGGCATTGAAACCAAGTATTATTATGAATTGTAATTGTATTTGCACTGTTTTTTTTCTCTGATTGCATCAGCATATATACAATATACCTATATAACAAAATTCAGTGTCAAGCTTTCTTATGCAAGGGATTTCCCCACCCCAAAAAAATAACCTAGTTTCATGGGCCTTTGAGGGTGGATTATCAGGGGATGATAGAAATAATTTAAACAAGTCATCCTAAGAAAGTCTCCCTTAGGGGAGAGCCATATCCATCTGTGCACAGTTTTAGGGTTTGCAAATTGGGGTGAGGCTGGGTTACTGCAAAAGCTGAGACTCCTAGTCCAGACTGTGGAGAGTAAAGAGAACCACAGCACAAAGCGGGTGGGATGGTGTCACAGTCTGGAGACCCGGGGTTTAGTCTCAAGCTTTCCTGCTGACTTGTTATGTGACCTTTGATAGAGCTGATTTTTGGGGTCTCAGTTTTATTTGTGAAGTGATGGCAGGCAGGGGAGATCCTCTAGCCACCAAGTTTGTAAAGCTTTCTTCCCCACCTGAAAACAAAACAAGTTGAGGGGAGGAAAGTGTTGGGCTGAAAAACCAGGGAGGAAACCAGAGTGGCTAGTGTTGAAGTGGGTATGTGTGTGACGGTGCCCTTGGAGAGCTGCCAGGCCCCTGCTGTTCCTTTTGGTTTAGGAAGGGCAGCAGAGTGATGTTTCGAACTTCACTTAAATCTGGGACATACTTGCCCTCATGCTCTAGTTACCCAAGGGCAGGAACCAGGCCCCAAGCCCCACCTCACAAGCAACTGCCCTCAAGGGTGGTTGACCAATGAATACCCCAGGTTGGTGGTCACTCACACCCTTTGTGAGCTACAGAATGCAGATCTTTCCCCCATTTCTTGGTTGGAGAGCTCAGATACAGTCCACATCTTGTCTCCTTCCCTCAGATATCATCTGAACCCCCTTAAAGGCAGCTCTCTCAACAGCTATTTCCTTCAGGGGCCCAGTTCCCCCACAGCCTGGGCTGAGTACTCCCACTGTAGGTTCTTGGCTGGTAAAGCCTGGAGAGGATATAGGATGGTGGGTGAAGCCCTGGTGAAGGTGGAAGGATAGATTGGTGGTGGGGGGTGGGGAGCAGGGAGGTGGGATGGGGAATGGCCTTCTCTGAATGGGGTGGGTGGGAGGGGAACAAGACCCTTTTGCACAACTCTTTAAGTTTCCTTTTTTTTAAAAAAAAAAAAAACTCATTCTGATTTTCTGCATTGTGTTTGGGAATTAAAATGAAAAAACTAAGACCAATAGAAACTGGTTTTCAAAAAGGCAAATACACTCCCATCTGTTTCAGATGCTGCTGAGCATTTCAGCAGTGACAGATTCAAATAATAAGCTAATTTTTGGAGAAAGGATTAAAAGAAAAAAAACTTTGTAATATTTATCACTTGCAAGCTATGTTTAATAAAGAAAGGAATGGTTTCTAAACTTTCCTGTGGCTTGTGCTTTAGTCATGGTGGAGGGTGGGGATGGCAGTTTGGTGGGAGAAATTTTAGGGGCGATTTGGAGGTTGGCTATGATTTATACTCCCTGAAGTCTCTGGGGTACCTTTACAGTTTGTGTCCTTTCTTCAGTTGTGAGGGTTTAAAACCCTTAACTATTTGTGTATTCTTGTTCCCCTCACTTTTATGTAGATCCATGTTCTGGAAGCCACTGATCCCACTTTAATTACCTGAGGACTTAAGGTCTAAAGGTATCCTGAAGGAGGCTGCATTTAACCCAGAGGCTGGACCTCCATCATGTCCTACGGAGAGGTGTACCCTAGTCGTCCTTGGCCCTTCTCGTTAACGCTGCTCTCGTCTCCAGTAGCAGTTCTTCGTAGCATGCTGGTCTCTCCGGGGGAACCTTAAAACAGCCCACACTGTTCTTAGCAAGCTGCATAATATGTACTTCCTTAGTCAGAGGGCAGCATCCCCTGAAAGATCTGCAGCTGCTCTGTCCTACTATGTCGCTAAGCCCACTCCCCCAAGTTCTCCTTTCAATCCAGAACATTAATCAGATCCTAATTTATTTTTTCCATCTTGGTTTAGTTCCAGGAAAGCATTTAGACCAGGCCCACCCAGAGGAGAGGATAGCACTTCCTCAGGGAGCTGAAGTTTGGGGCTATTCCTAACCTCTTGGTCCTCTGCCACATTGTTTAGTCAAAGCTGCTGCTGCTCCTTGGACGGCTGGGGCGGGGCAAGGCCCAGCCTTGCTGGAGTCTTGTCATTGGTACTAATGTCATTCTACAAGAGCACAGGGGAGACAGTGATTGGGATCCCACCAAGACCAGCAGATTGAAGGAGAGCCTGGGGTTTTAGTTTTAGGGCATGGTAGGGCTGGACAAGGAGGGCCAGGGGCCAGCACTGGCACAGGCCAGCAGGGGCAGAGTGGGAAAGACGGGCTCTGTGCACACCTTGAACGGAGGGGAATAGATGTTAGGGTGTTTCACAGCCTCTGTGCTCATTCTACAAGGGAGTCAAGGCCACCAAAACCGCAGTGCAAACCAGTAGCTCCTTTCAGAAACAGAAAAATGGTGAGGGGTGCCTCCTGAGAAGGGGCCAATGCTTTGGATCTGGAAAGGTGGAGGGGGCATTTGGTTGCTGAGAGAAGCGGTGCACGTGAGTTTAGATGTTGCACATGCTTCTGGTGTCGGAACAAAGTGGCAAGGAACCCGGAGCCCCTTTGCCCACATGCCTTTTTAAACCACCAGGACACACAGGATGCCTGTCCCTGGGTCAGACTCCAGCTTGGGCACAGGACAGACAGATTTCAGACAGGAGGTTCAGGTTGGAGGATGTGGCCCTTGCCCTGCTTTCCTCCTTCGGGGGGAACCCTGAGAGCTATCTACCTTTGGGGTGTTCATATTTGGATCATGAGGATATGTTCAGTGGGCTTATGAGGGGGGATTAACGGAGAGAACTCCCACCTGAGCATGGTTTAGTTTTAAGTTACCTGGTGTGTTGGGGAAGACACAGATTCCCCCCTTTCTTGAGGAGGAGGGAGAAGCGGACATCATGTCCTCTTTTCTCTTCCTACAGTCAGGCTTGCCCCTGTCTATGGAGGGGGCTGAGGGACCTTTGGTTCCTTCCTGACTCCAGGGTGGCAGGGAAAGGTGAAGTAGGTTCTTAGGTAGGGCTGCAGTTAGTGACATCTGGGAGGGAGCCAACTTGGAGGGCCCTAGGCTAAGGGTGGCTGCTCTGTGGTCACTAAAGGGGGAAGGCGGTGGTCAGGCCTCAGACCCAGGGCCTCCACCACACCACTTTTTCCTCCCCAGTCCCCCTCACTAGAGTCCCCCTCACCTGGGTATTGAGTTCAGTCTTCTCCCCGAGCTTCCCTCCACTCGAAGCCTGGCTTCTGCAGCCCCCAGCTCCATCCCAGGCTATCGGAGGCACTGCTCAGCACTCCTGTGACTCCTGTCTGCAGGAGAGGCCGCCCGGATGGAGAGGATGAGCACCGTGGCCTGTCTGGGCTTCCCTCTGGTTTAGCATCCATCCGCCCCAGCCTCTCATCCTGTTCTGTGCTCCCCAGAGACAGGGAGCCGGACCCTTCCTTGTGCACAGAGGAGCAGGAATCGGCTCTGGCCCACTTCTGCCACCTGTCCTTTGCCTTGGGAGCCCCAGTGCTCTCTGCCCTGTTTCATGCAGCCACCAGGCCTCCTCCCACTCCTAGTACCGCACACCTCTGAGAAGAACTGGCCCTCCCTCGCTGCCTCAGTCTCGTTGGTAAAACAGCATAGTCATGGATAAAAGCCCTTCCCTGCTCTTTGGACCTATGCCGCCATAGTGCAGACTGTCTTCCTAGCAGTTCTCCACATTAGCCATCCTGGCTCTTACCTATGTCTCCAGCCTAGGAGGAGACAGAGGAGGCAGATGATGAGGGCAGCCAGGCCCACGTGTATGTCCACCACAACCCCAGGCAGCGAGCTGCTCTCATCTTGGCTGCAAGAGCACCCAGCCTTGGGATCTATGGATACAGTGCCATCTGTCAGAGGACCAAGATGGAGGCAAAGCTCAGCGCCTCCTCCTCCTTGAAGATCGACGGCCGTAGGTCCTACGGTAAGGGCCTTCTTGGACCCCAGGCCTGCTACTGGATCCCACTCCCCAGGGGTATCCAGGGGCACGTTGTGCCGAGAGACAACATGGGAACTGCGCTTGCCATCCCCATTGCCACTGAAGGCCTGGAGCTTGATCTCAAAGCGGGCGGCTGGCTCTGCAAGGGGCAGAAGATAGGGAACAGGCTGTCCGAACTAGGACGCTCAGTGCCTGGCAAGACCTCACTGAGGGGGGGGCGCAAGACGGTTCCGGGCCTCACCCAAACCTTTGTGGAGAAAGGAACTGACAGTGCCAGCCAGAAGCAGGGCCCTTCAAAACGGGCAGCGGGCAGCTTGTGGTGAAAGAGTCTGAAGCCTTGGATAGACCCAGCTGGAGTGGCAGCTCCCACAAGGCCTGCACAGAGGTGACATTGAGCGCTTTGGAGGGGAAGCCGAGGGCAGCAGGGGCTGCAGAGGAAACGAGATGAGCTGGTTGGCAGCTCTGTTTGCCCGAGGCCAGGGGCTCTACAGGGCTGGAGAAGCTGTCGCTCATGCTGCCCATGGTGGAAGCATGGATGGAGGCCGAGTCCTGGCTGGCACGCTCTGCTGAGTAGGCCCGCACATGAATGGAATAGACCGTGGCAGGCTCCAGGTTGGAGAAGACGTGCTCAAGAGGTGCCTTTGCCCACAGCCTCTTGGAGCTCTGGACCAGCTGGCTTTGAGAAGCAGAGAAGCTTGGCAACCAGCATCCCTCTGCCTTACTATAAACATCCCCCATCACCACAAAGTGGGCACAGAGCCTCAGCTAGGTCTCCAAGGAGAGAAGGGAGGAGGCTGCAGGAGCCAGGATGAGAAAGGCTGAGGATAAGAAGGGGGCTGAAGAGCAAAAGGAAGTACCAGAGGTCCAGGCAGATCTGGGCATCACTAAGAGTAAGAGAAACTTGACCAGGGACTCCTGTCCATCCACCCACATCCACCTCCCACCGGCCGGATGTGCAACACAAAGCTGATGATGGATACGCAAATGGCAGAGGTGGAGAGAGCCATCGCCTGCAGGCCCATGGGAACGGGATAGCTCTGGATACCATCACAGCCAGGCAGGCACTGGCCTGGTTGGAGCCTACACTGTTCTCTGCCATGTATTGGTAGATGGCCTCGTCCTCTGCGGTATCCGCACCAGGGAAAAGCAAAAGCAGCCCCTGGGGCTCCTTCCCTCCGACTCCCCTGCCCTGGTGGAGTGGCAAGCCCAGAAGCAGAAGGACACACCACCCATGTGCGGGTGTCGCTTGTGTGGATCAGGCTGGGCAGAGCCTCCTGTGGGTGGAGTCAGCTGCAAGGGTTGTAGACAGTAAATGTAGGAAGAGAGTGTTGTATATAGGTGGGGGTGGAGGGGTGGATGCCTGGGGCAGGTGAGGGGACCTCGGTAGTCAGGCAGGGTGGAGGGGGTGGAACAGGGGTACCTCGGGTACCTGTTGTAGGTCAGCTGAATGTTATCCCCAGGACTCAACCCCTTCCCAATCTTCAGCAAGACCAGCCAGGGCTCAGGGACACGCTGGGCTACACAGATGAAGACGGTGCTGCTGCCTGGAGGCTTGGACAAGGACTGTGGCCACTGGACAAACTCGGAGGGAGCCAGGCAGGTGATGGCAGGTCGGAGGTGCCGTGAGGCCTGGCCTCTCACCCCCCTGCTGCTCCTCCCCTCATCCAGGTTCCCGTGGTGGGTGGGGTGGCCCAGGACCCTCCCTAGCTGGCCTCACCCTGCCCTGTGCTATCGTTGGATCTGAGTTCTGGGCCGATTGACCGCGCAGACGTAGACGCTCGAGTGCTGGACCAACACTTCAGAGATCACGAGGTTCCCAGGGCCCGGGACTTGGATGCCCGCTACACTGACGGAGCAGCCACCTGAGGGGAGACAGCTGGTCAGAGCTGGGAAGGTGCAAAGTGCTGGGGACTCCGGGAGGGGGACAGGGCAGGACGGCTACACACCGGGCGGCTCCAGGAGACCAGTGGCCGTGGGTGGCCTGTGGCAATGCATTCCAGCACTGCACCCTCGGGTTCTGAGCCCCAGACAGGATCTCTGGCTCCTGCAGCAGCTGTGGGGATCCCACTGAGAGGGGGAAACAGAAAATTGAGGGATCAGGAAACAGAACTCTCCCCTTGAATCCAGGACACACTTCTGCTCCCAGAGGCCCCTTCTAATCCTCAAGTGACCAGACCCCAGAGGTGTTTCCATTTTACTCCTGGTTTACATATAAAGAAAATTACTTGCCCAAGATCCTATGGCAGTAAATAGAAGTGTGTGTGTGTGTGTGTACATGCATGCGCACTAAGTCACTTCAGCCATGTCCAACTCTTTGCAACCCTGTTGACCATACCTGCCAGGCTCCTCTGTCCATGGGATTCTCCAGGCAAGAGTACTGGAGTGGGTTGCTGTGCCCTCCTCCAGGGGACCTTCCTGACCCAGGGATTGAACCATGTCTTCCTGAGGCTCCTGCATTGCAGGTGAGTTCCTTACTAGGGAATCCCACAAATAGAGGTATACTTCATTTCATTGCGCTTCACACATACTGTGACAGTTTTGTTATTTTTTGAACAAATCAAAAACTTGTGGCAACGCTGCCTTATCAGATGATGGTTAGCAATTTTAGCAATCAACGTTTTTATATGAGGTATGTACATTGTTTTATACATAATGCTATTTAATAGGATACAGTATAAACATGATTTTTATATGAACTGGGAAACCAAACAATTCACGGGACTCACTTTATTGCGATAGTCACTGCAGTCTGGTACCAAACCTGCAGTACCTCTGAGGTCGGCCTGCATCAGAGCTAAGCAAGCCCCAAGTTAAACTGGAGGGATGGAGAGAGGAAAGGGTGTAAGCAGGCCCCTCACCACCACAGAGTGCCCCTGGAGGGTCTGCAGCGGTGTCAGAACATGAACTGACCAGGTAGACCAGGTAGGGACCTCGTCCCCTTCCCTAAGTCAACCACAAAACTGGCAGGAGATGCTTCCCTTAGAAAGAGAGCCAGGCCCCCATGCCAAGTGAGCATGCCTCAGCTGCTCAAAAGGGATACAAAAGTTTCTGAAATACACTGCTCTTTGGGTCTAACAGCATCTTCATTTTCCGGCACCCTCTCCCATCTTATTAAGTGAATCAGCGAGTCATCACTGGGGCCTGCCTTGTGTTAGGTGCTGTTCTCACACTGGGAGTACAGCTGTAAACAGTGAGGGACCAGGCCTCTCGTCCTTCATCCTGTCACCCCCATTCTGTTTTGCCGCTTTTTGTTTTACGAGATTTTGTAACACATATTTATAAATGTCCTTTATTAAAAATTTAGGAATTCCCTGGCAATCCATTGGTTAGAATTCTGTGCTACCACTGCAGGGGGGCCTGAATTTGATCCCTGGTTGGGGGGTTTAACTTCTATGCAGAGTACATCGTGAGAAATGCTGGGCTGGAAGAAGCACAAGCTGGAATCAAGATTGCTGGGAGAAATATCAATAACCTCAGATATGCAGATGCTACCACCCTTATGGCAGAAAGTAAAGAGGAACTCAAAAGCCTCTTGATGAAAGCAGAAGAGGAGAGTGAAAAAGTTGGCTCAAAGCTCAACATTCAGAAAACGAAGATCATGGCATCTGGTCCCATCACTTCATGGGAAATAGATGGGGAAACAGTGGAAATAGTGTCAGACTTTATTTTTGGGGGCTCCAAAATCACTGCAGATGGTGACTGCAGCCATGAAATTAAAAGACGCTTACTCCTTGGAAGGAAAGTTATGACCAACCTAGATAGCATATTCAAAAGCAGAGACATTACTTTGCCAACAAAGATTCGTCTAGTCAAGGCTATGGTTTTTCCAGTGGTCATGTATGGATGTGAGAGTTGGACTGTGAAGAAAGCTGAGCACCGAAGAATTGATGCTTTTGAACTGTGGTGCTGGAGAAGACTCTTGAAAGTCTCTTGGACTGCAAGGAGATCCAACCAGTCCATTATAAAGGAGATCAGTCCTGGGTGTTCTTTGGAAGGACCGATGCTAAAGCTGAAACTCCAGTACTTTGGCCACCTCATGTGAAGAGTTGACTCATTGGAAAAGACTCTGATGCTGGGAGGGATTGGGGGCAGGAGGAAAAGGGGACGACAAAGGATGAGATGGCTGTATGGCATCACCGACTCGATGGACGTGAGTTTGAGTGAACTCCAGGAGTTGGTGATGGACAGGGAGGCCTGGCGTGCTGCGATTCATGGGGTCGCAAAGAGTCGGACACGACTGATCGACTGAAGTGAACTGACTGAATTGGGGAACTAGGAGCCCACAAGCCATAGCATGACAAAAACAAAAAACTTCTCATACAAAGTTACGTCTCTCAAAGTTTCTGGGCTTCCCTGGTGGTGCTAGTGGTAAAAAATCTGCCTGACACAAAAAATGTGGGTTTGATCCCTGGGTCAAATGGTAACCCACTCCAGTATTCTTGCCTGGAAAATTCCATGGACAGAGGAGCCTGGCAGGCTATACAGCCCATGGAGTTGCAAAGAGTTAGACCTGACGGAGCTCCCATACATACACACACACACACACACACACACACACACCCCCCAGTGACTCAACTGGCAGAGAATCCACCTCCCAATTAGGGGACTTGGGTTTGACCCCTGGTCTGGGAAGATCCCACATGCTGCAGAGCAACTAAGGCCATGCTCCATGACTACTGAGCCTGTGCTCTAGAGCCCAGGAGCTGCAACTCCTGAGCCCACATGCCAAGACTATTGAAACCTGAATACTCTAGAGCCTATGCTCCACAGCAAGAGACCTCACCACAACGAGAAGCCCTGCACTGCACTAGAGATTCGCCCCCACTCACCACCACCAGAGAAGGGCCCGTGCAGCAACAAAAACCCAGCATAGCCAAATGTAATTGTAAAAAATGCTCCTGAAGGACTGGTATAAAGTCTTACCCATCTTTAGATCTGGCTCAAGGTCTAGCATGGTATTTCACCCATTCTCCATTCAGCCCACCACCATATACTGAGGGTCTACTGTGGACCAGGCACTCCTCAGTTTGCCTCCCAAAGCTCTAGCTCCAGCTGTGGACTGTCTTGAAACGTCCTGGCCGTGGCCAAGGAGGCCATGTTCCACCTGGGCAGACCGTCTAGTGGGGCAGAGCTGGTCCACATGACATCCATCCCTGGCTGAACGCCTCCGCATGCCAGGCTTTATACTGTGAGCCCCCCATGCGCCGGCCCCTTTAATCCTCACTGCAAGCCTGTGAGCCGGTGCTTTCACTTCTCCAAGTTCACAGATGAGAAAACTGAGTGTCAGAGCGAGCAAGTGACTTGTTCAGCCCCAGAGGGCCTGGCAGAAGTGGAACACAATCCTGGGTCTTGGAAGCACTGCTGACAGCATTCCCTCCGGGCACTGTGAGCTCCTTGAAAGTCCGGGAAATCCCGTGTCCCTGGTGCCCCGCCCAGGGTAACGCCTGCCCCCTGGAAGCGCTCTAGGGGTGGATGGCTGGGGCCTTGGTATGCAGCTCCTGTCTCCTGTCCCTGGGGAAATGTCTACACCGATCCCAGCTGCTTCTGTGAAATGTAGGCTGTCATGTAACTCAGTCACTGGCTGATCTGTGCCCAACAAGCACCTGCTTGTCATCTGCCTAAGCTCTCTGGCCATTCAGTCCCCTGCCTCTGTGGCCAGCAGGATGGAGGACCCGTGCCTGCCCAGTCACTTGGCCAGGAGCACTGATCATCATGGAAGCCTGGCATCCTGCCCTGCCCTCATGCCCGGGATGGTCGACGGGAACAGGAAATGGAAAGCCACAGGAGCCTCACCCCAGCTTCCCTCTGCTCTCAGGAAGGAGCCCCTGAGCCCCACTCTTTGCTTTCAGTTTCTAAGTCAGCTCCAGATAAGAGACACCACAGATGTCCCCTTCCTCTTTCGGTCTTCAGTTTAAAAATTAAGCATCTTTCGGTAGAAGTTTGCCTTGATGCTCGCCCAACGTTCGCTTGTTATCTGTACTGCGGGGCCCCCTAGTGGATAATCAGGCATGCTTTCCCCTCACACTCCGGTGGCATCTTGGCTTCAGGCTGTGGCATGAGTCTTACCTGTTTCCCGCTGGGTACCATCTCTTCATAGGTTCTGCTGCAACCCTCATTGTGGGCACAAAACTCTCCCACCCCACGTGGCCTGTATTCCGGGTCATTTTTGGAGTTTCAGGTAAAAGGCTATTTTCACCCAAAGGAGGAAACACACAAATGTGTGTGTGCGTGTGCACACACACACATGCACATACGTGTGAGCACACCATGCACAAACACAAATGTCCCGAAGCATCCACTCCCAGCTGAGTCGCAGGAGCCCCTAAACCCATCAAAAGGGCTCCCACTCCTCTCTGGGTCAAGTCCAAACTCCTTTTCACGATGGGCCTCACCTACCTTTCCTACATCAGTTTTTACCTTGAGTTCTCCCCGCTCTCTGGCCCAGCAACGCGGAACTGTCTGCATGAGCTGCACTGTTCTAACTCTTGTGCCTCTACGTGAAGCAATGCCACCCTCTCCCTCTTCCTGACCTTGGCCTGCCTCTCCGCTCACCCACACTCAGCTTGGTATAGCTTCGCCCATAGCCCAAGGCTGGGTTAGAGGCCTCTGCCCTGGGTTCCCACAGCACTTCCCTCTCTACTCAGTTGCCAGCTCTGGGAAGCTGGTGATGGACTGAGCCTCTTCCACCTGCTTACGTCTGTATTCCCACACCCAGCACAGTCCTTCTATGTAGCCAGCACTCAAAGTATCTGTACCACATGCAACTACATCAGCCACTCCCACTCCCTGTGGCGCCAGCTCCCACATCCTCTGCCAGTGCCCGCTCCAACCCCCCGGTCCTCACTTACCTTTCAGCATCACCCGAGCTTCCTGGCTGTGGCGAGTATTGGCCACACTGTGAGCCACGAAGCAGTATGTGCCCAGGTCAGCCTGGCTCACGCTAGTGATGCGGAGGATGCCACCAGGGGTCCGTGGCTGGGCAGTGGCCCTCACCCCGCCACACTCCTTACTACACTTACCTGTGGTCAGCGGTACTCAAGATCACGCCGCTGTGTTCCCAGGAAGTGGAAGGCTCAGGCACTCCCCAGGTCATGCGCTGGAACAGGTGATCCGCCCGGCTCCTCCTTGACAGACTGGATGTTGATGGAAGCAGGCCAGGCCTAGGACACAAGGAGCACCTGAGCACCCAGAGAGCTACCTCCACCTCCGCCACCAGCAACTGGCCCAGAGCCCCAGCTTCCCCTCTGTGCCCACGGTTGCCGCTCCCCACTGACTGCCTTCTTGCACCCCTGCAGTCTCGCGTCTGTGGTCTCTGGAGGCCATGAGCACTTTACCTTCATGATATTTAAAATTATGTTTTACATTTGCATTGGTATCAACACAAATATAATCCAGAACTATAAAATAACAACTCACTATTATATATTCATTATTCACTTTTTCTTCTGGTTTTAAAGAAATTATAGTTAAAACATGTTTGTGATCCCCTGAAAGGGCCCTCGGCCTAGGCACGGTGCATACTGTGTCTAATGGCCAAGTCGACACTGCCTAGCCCACCCTGGGCAATTCTGTGCCCTGTGGATGCCATCTGTGGGTACCCCCGTGCACTCTCATCCCCCCTAACCCTCAGAGGAGCAGCACAGTCACTTACTTGCCAGTTGCATCTGGGCCCACCAGCACCAGGCAGTTCTGGGCCACACAGTGGGACTCGTGGGCACCGGAGGGGAGGCTCCAGCGAGAGGGTGGGGCGGCCAGATGCAGGGAGCCATTGGGCATCAGGGTGGTGCTGCTGGCATTGGTCAGGCCAGTCCATCCCGCCGCCAGGAAATGGACATAGGCAGCTCACCCTCCACCTGGCAGGGCAGAACCAGTGGGCGGTCCCACACCAAGGCCAGCTCAGAGCCTGCAACAGGACCTGTGGGGACAGCCAGCAAGGCCTGGGCACACTAGCCTCCTGTAGCCCACTGCCTCCCCTCAGTTTTGAGCCCCTCTCAGCCTGGGTGAGGCGTGGGGAGGCAGGACTTGACTTTGGGGGCACCTCGGGGAAGCACACGAGGAGGGCCTGGCAGTCCAGTCCAAGGAGCAGGGCCGCCACTGTCCGACTGGGCCGCTGCAATCGATGGCCTCTTTCAGCCGGACCCTGGCAACAGGGAGGGGGTGGGGCGGGCACAGTGGCGGGGTCAGGGGCCCAGGCGTGGGCATTGTGCTCCTCGGAGGCCAATGGCGTCATCACCTCCTCCCCCACTGGCCCGTCTGCCCATCTGCCTGTCTGCCTGAAGGGTCAGCTTCCCGGGGCTCCTGGCTCTCTCTTCCTACTGCCGAGATCCCAGCCTCTGAGTCGGGGAGGAGTGCACTCACATATTCACTCACACTCGGACTGAAAGCCGAGTCTCATAGACCTGGACACGGCTCCCATCCCAGAACTGTCCCCTCACAGCGGACTCTCACATGGAGACATCCCTACAGACTCAGTCACAAACGCACAAGCACGGGATGGAAGACACCAGCGTTACAGGCCTAGAAATGCAAGCTCGGAGCTGCGAACCCACGTGCACAGACCACCCTACAC
Organism: Bos javanicus; assembly: GCF_032452875.1. Taxonomy (NCBI): domain Eukaryota; kingdom Metazoa; phylum Chordata; class Mammalia; order Artiodactyla; family Bovidae; genus Bos; species Bos javanicus. The sequence continues at coordinate 16,758,542 of NC_083870.1, forward strand.
AAACACCCGTGGGTGCAATGACTCAGCCTTCCAGGCTAGGGGTCAGCCAGCCTCGGACATCTGTGGGGAAACCTCCCGGTCCCTGCCTCTCCAAGACCCTCTGCTCCACAGCCCCTTCTAACCTGCGTTCCCTCAGCTCTCCTTCCGCCTGGCACCCCCAGACTGCAGCCAAAGTCTCTGCTCTCGCAGACCCTCCCTCCACCGAGCTCTTTCCCACAGGTGCGCGCCTGTCCTTCCCACTTCCCTCCCTGCTCTCTGCTCTCTTCACCTTGGTGTCCCCACACCTCCCTCTCCCATTTTGCCCCTGGCTCTCCCATCCCAATGTCTTCCCCCTTATCCTCCCATCCACCTCTCTCACCCGGCCTTCCCCACTTCTCCCCCACTGCCCTCCTTTTCCTTCTCCCTCCGTGTCCTGCAGGCCCCGACCCTTACCCCAGCCTTGGAGCAGCAGCAGCAGCCCCGGTCCCATGTCCCCACAGGTTTGGCTCTCTCAGTCCTGGGTTGTTCCCCAGGCAGCTCTGATCTGCCTTCAGCCTGGCCTTCAGCCTGCCTTCAGCCTGGGCTGTGGGCATTCCCCACGCACGCACTTGAGGGAGCTCAGTATAGGGGCTCAGGGTCCAGAGGGCTGAAGTCTGGGGTAAAGGTTGGAGGCTGCTGTCTTCCCTGGAGCTGGGTCTCTCTCTGCTTTCAGCCTGAGCCCCCTCCCCACCCCCATCCCCAGTGTCCCCTCCTTCCAGGGCCAGGACCCAGACACTAAGACAGTTGGAACAGGGACGGGGACAGGCTGGAGGCCAATAAGAGGCGGGCAAAGTTGGGGTCAACCCTGTCCCTTTCCCAGCCTCAGACCTGCCTCCTGCTCCTTCCCAAACACTGATTGAATGAGTGAAGTTTGCGTGGTGCGGGGAGGCATCTGTTTCCCCCAAGCCCAACTCTGGGGATCCAGGGCCAGAACTGGGCGGCCTGGGGAGGGGTGCAGAGCCCCCACCCTCCTAGAGGAGTTGCCATCCCAGGTGCTGAGCCGGGCCTGTAAGGAACTCATCCCATTAGTTCGGTCATGGCCGCAGCAGCCTCCTCATCATTCATAGCGTCACTTTCCAAAGCTGTTCTCTCCACACTTGTTGGGACAATGGACTGGGGCCCTGGTGATGGGAGGCACTGGCAGGTGGGGGTGGGGACCAGCCTCCACTGCCCAATCTGAAAGAGAAAAAGCAAGCTGGGCCCTCTCCTCTTGCCGTACTGACCATCTAAACAGGCAAAAAGGGGCGGGCGGGGGCGGGCGGGGAGTGCCTTTTCACCAGAGGAGAAGGCCCTAATTTTCAGACTTAACTATTTCTGTAGGACCCCCTTCACCCAAACTGCATCCTCTGCCCTCCAAAAGCAAAGTTTCTGGAAAGATGAGAGGAAGTATGGGGAGAGGGGAAGAGGTTGTCTGTGAGAAACAATGATGAGAAAAATCAAGAGTGGGGAATCTGGTTGGGGCAGAACACAAGGCCACAAGCAGCCAGGCTTCTGGCCCCAGAAGCTCCAGCCAGGCTGGCCCCAGACTGAGTCCCCTTCCCCTTACTCTTCCTCCTTGGCTTTACCCAGCTCAGCCTGTACCCCTTATCTCTTCAGCACAAGCTCCCATCCCTGGTCTTCTCTCTGACATGTTCAGCCTCCTCCCTGGCTCCCCACCTCAAGCAAAAGCATTTTCAGAATCAACTCACCCAACACTGCCTCAACCAGCTCAACCTCCTCCTCTGAGACCAGCAGTCCAGGGTGGGTGATTGAGCCTGAGCTACCCCTAAAAGAGACTGTGGGAAGACAGCCTGCAGCTTCCCCACTGGGCCTTCCTCACCAGCCCTGCATCTGTCTGTCTTGGAGCCTCCAATTCAGGTTCTCACACTTTCTCCAGAGTGGCCTACTGAGTCAGCGCAGCCTGGATGGGATCACAGGCCCTGTGGTGTCAGGAAGATGTGGTTCAAGTAACTGATAAGTTGTATCCTTTGTAGGAAGATTTACCTGGTGGCTCACATGGTAAAGAATCTGCCTGCAATGCAGGAGACCCTTGGGTTGGGAAGATCCCCTGGAGAAGACAATAGCTATCCACTCCAGTATTCTTGCCTGAGGAACCCCATGGACAGAGGAGCCTGGGGGGCTACAGTCCATGGGGTCACAAACAGTCAGATAGGACTGAGTGACTAACACTTTCACTTTCCCTCTTGAACCTGTTTCATTGATAAAAATGGGGGTGGATGTGATGGCAACCACCTCCCCCCATGCCTGGGAGGATTCAGTGGGGCCAGGGCTTAGGACAGTGTGTGGCCCAGATTGGCGTTTGCAGTGTTTGGCCGGGCCCCTCTATCCAATTTGCCTGCTGTCAAGACCTCGCTCCAGTACCTACTAAGAAGATGTCTCCTTACCTCCTGTGTCTACCTTGTCACCTCCGAATTCACCAACGTGGCCCGCAAGACAAAGAACCACCATCGGTACAGAAGACCTGGGTTCAAGCACAAGCTCTGCCCTTAACCCGCCATCTCGCCCTGGGCTGGTATCCCTCACCTCTGAGATACCCGACCTGTAATGTGGGAGGAAGAGCAAGACCAGCTTGTCAGGACTGTGATGATCAAATGAAAGGCTTTGCACTTTAAGGGCCCAGTGCCACTCCTCCTCCTTTTTAAAACCAGTTTGGGGACTTCCCTGGTGGTCCGGTGGCTAAGACTCCATGCTTCCAAGGCAGGAGGCCCAGGTTCCATCCCTCTCTAGGGGAACTAGATCCCACAGGCCACAGGTAAAAGTTTGCATGCCGCAACTGACCAAGACCCAGCACAGCCAGATAAATAATGCACGTTAAAAACAGAAAAATAAGACAGCAGTTTGAGAGAATTTACGGAGCTTAAAGTTCATCCATCTTAGTATGTACAATATGATCAACACTTTTAGTCTATTTAATATGAATCAATAGCTTTAGTATATTTTACAGAGTTGCAAAACCATGACCACAATATATTGTACATCACTTCCAAAAGGAGTCAAAATACATTTTCATCACTTCCAGAAGAAACATTGTACCCATTAACATCCACTCCCATCCTCCTCTCTCCCACGCCTCCCTGCAGGCAACCGCTCTACTTCCTGTCTTTGCTATTAAGTATCTATGGGGTCGCACAGAGTCCGACAGGACTGAAGCGACTTAGCAGCAGCAGCAGCGGCATACCTCTTATAAGTGGTCTCATACTACATACTTGTGTGTGTGTGCATGGCTTATTTCACTTAGCATGATGTTTTCAAGGTTCATTCGCGTTGCAGACACGTGTTAGTACTTCATTCCTTTTTGTGGCTGAATGCTCTTCCGTCGTATGGCTGCACCACAGTTTGTTTATCCGTTCACTGGATGACGGACATTTGGGCTGTTTCCACTCTCTGGGTATTGTGAATAACGCTGCTGTGAACCTTCATGTACAGTTTGTGCAGAGCTGTGTTTTCAGGTCTCTCAGATCCACACCTAGGCATGGAGTTTCTGGGTCATACAGTAACTCTGCCTTCTGAGGATCTGTCAAGCTGTTTTCCAAAGTGACATTCCAAGCACTTCTTTTTATACCCTGGAGATAGGAGTTAACTTTCTATTGGGGCCAGGACCCCTTGAGATTTGGTGAAAGCTTTCCCCAACCTCCAAGGAAACTTACATTTGCATACACCCCGAGTCCCAGGTTAGGAGGTGCTGTCCCAGGAATAAAGGTCCAAATGGCCTTTTTTGGGGGGGCTGCACTGCATGGCCAGTCATCTGACTTTAAAAGAAGGAAATTACCCTGGATGAGCCTGTGGGTACATGTAGTCACATGGGTCCTCAGCAGTAGAAGAGGCTGGCAGGAGTCAGAGGGAAAGGTCAGGGTCATGCGAGGGGAGAGGGGGCTGAGCTGTTGTTGGAGACAAGGGATCAGATAGCCAAAGAATGTGGATGACCTCTAGAAACTGGAAAAGGCAGGAATGGAGTCTCCTCTGAAGCCTCCAGATAGGAATGCAGCCCTGAGAACATCTGGCTCTTAGCCCGTGGGACCCGTGTCTGAACTCCGACTACAGAGCCTAAGAGGGTAACCTGGTGTTGTTGGGAGCCATGACTTTTGTGGTCATTTGATACAGCAGATAGAAAACTTTTCAAGATCCCTGTCTCTTCTATCACCGACACTGTCACCCGCTGACTCCTCATTTCGGGTTTCCCAGGCATCTCCCCCACCTGAGCATGAGTTCCACCAGGGCAGGAGCTTTGCATGATCCCCTCTGGGTGCCCAAAGCCAGAGCAGGTGGCACTCCCTGTCAACACGGGGTGAGGGGAAGATGAAAGGAGAGCCAGCCAGCCAGCCCTGCAAAGTCATGCCCAGACCTCCCTCGACTCCGAGCTGCATCCTTCTCTCTGTTTTGTGAACATCCAACAGGCGGTCCGTGAGCAGAGTCGGGCAGAAAGCAGCTTGAGGTGGCTCCAGCCCACTACCTGGGTTCGAGAGCCCTGACACGGCCCTGACATCGCCCGCCCCGAAGAGTCCCTCTCCGACCTGGCTCCCCACACTCCATCAGAGGTACTGAACCCACCCCGGATGATTCTCCCTAAGTTCAAGCTCCACAGGACATGGTCCCAGGCAGTGTCTCTGCTCCCTACCAGCTCCCTCCTCGCCTTGGCCTTTGCCAGTCACTGGCCCTTCCAGCTCTCTGTTCCCCCTGCTGGGCTCATCTTCCCTCAGTCTTCCCTTTCTTTGCTGAAGCATTTTCAAATAAATCCTGGACATCATCTCATTCCACTCCTGTATACTTTTGTGTATCTTTTAAAAAACGCAAAATTTTCCATAGCCATAATGTCATTATCGTATCTAACAAAAATAATGCTACCAAGTCCAAGCTCTGATTGATCTGTCCAGTGAGAAGCTGATGAGTTGTTGGGGCAAGGAGTAGTGACTTCATTTAGAAGCCGCCAGAAGCTGAGAAGGTGGCAGGCTAGCATCCCAAAGAACCACCTTCCTAGTTAGAGTTCAGGCTTGTTTTATACTGAAAGGGTAGGGAGTAAAGTCCTGGTTCCAGCCATCCACTGGAGACGATACCTTAACTTCTTCCAGCCAGTCATTCCCAGGTGGAAAAGTGAGCTAAACAAAGGTATTTTACCTTAATGCTCATCACCTGGGAGACAAGGTTCCCATTAGGTGTAACTTAAGTTTATGGGCAACATGCCTTTAGTGACTGACTTGGAATACAATCTTTTCCTACTATAATTCCCCACTGCGAATGATCCATTCCACAGTCCCCCGTGAAGGGGATGAAGACTGCTCTAGGCCTACTTGGACTGTGCCTAAGAAGAGGTCATTATGGAAAGGAACTGATCAGTCCTGGATAGGGAATATTCTTTAGTCTTTTAGTCAGTAGTACAATCCTCTTTGGAGAAGGAAATGGCAATCCACTCCAGTATTCTTGCCTGGAAAATCCCAAGGACAGAGGAACCTGGTAATCATCTTTCCTTTTTTTATACAACTATTTGAGCCTAGGGCTTCCCAGGTGGCTCAGTGGTAAAGAAATACACCTGCCAATTTCGGGGACAAGGGTTTGATCCCTGGTCCTGGAAGATCCCGCACGCTGCGGGGCAACTAAGCCCACGTACCACAACTACTGAGCCCTTGCTCTAGAGCCGGGGAACCACAACTGCTGAAGCCCGAGCACCCCAGAGCCTGTGTTCCTCAACAAGAGAAGCCCCTGCAATGAGCAAACCTACACACCACACCTAGAGAGTAACCGCCGCTTGCCATAACTGGAGAACAGCCTGAGCAGCAACGAAGACCCAAAAAGAAATACCTTCTTCTATGTACATATTTTCTGGGCTGTCAGCTCTTAGTTGCGGCATGCGGCATCTTCACGTGGCACGCAGTCTCTCTAGTAGTGCTGAGCTGGCCTAGCTGCTCCACAGCACGTGGGATCTTCCCAGTTCAGGAAAGGAGGCGAAACTGCGCCTCCTGCATTAGCAGGCAGATTCTCCAGGGAAGGCCTTTTATTTGTTTATTTTGTCCAGATGAGATATGCTTCCACCGATCCTGAGAACGTGTCTAAACTCTAGCAGGTATCTGAAGTCTCCTGAAGCTCGAGGCGTTTAAGTCTATTTGCCAGTCCTCGGGATGGCAGGTTCCTGTGTTGAGTCCTCACCTGGGGAGGTCTAGCAGCAGTCTTTGGGTTATTTTTAGCACAAATGATTCAGTTCTGAGAGATCCCTGGATGGCTTTTGTAGGCTAGGCCTTTTGTAGGCTAGGCCCTGTTGTATACTTTTGACTCCGCTGTAGGGGGCCTCTCCCACGTGATCGTACCACTGTAAATGTGCTGCCACAGTGTCCAAGAGCGCCTGAGGGGGCAAAACTGTTCCCTGTGCCCTACATTTGCAGCCAGGTGCGGTGTGGTCAGAGTGAAACCCCACTCTCTGGTCCTCTCTTTGTCCTTTTCTGCATGCACTGGCTGGCATTTTGATAACACAGTCTGCGGGAGGAGGGATGCTATCACGCCCCGCTAATGGCCTTCCTTTGCTGCTTGGTCGGCTGCCCCGTTGCCTTTCACATGGTGAGGGACATCAAGGTGAGGTGCTCTACTTGGCATTCTGAGGCTGTAAGAACCAGTGATGTTGTACTTCTCCAGAGGCTCCACGCCTGGGATGGATCGAGAAGTTTTCTGTGCCATCTCGGTGTTAACCAGACTATGAAGCACCTGTGCTCACTAGAAAGTCTTCGCTCGTCTCCCACTGCCCATCTTACTTAGAGCTCCTGTGGGGAAATTGGAGTTGGGTGCCTCAAGTCCAAGGGAGCCCCTGGGCTTCTTCGTTAAATCATTGTGTTCCTCTCTTTCTACCACCCTGCTGCACGAAGGGGACCGCTTCCAGGGTCTAAGAGTGGGTTCTTGTCTAACTCTCAGAAATTGTCCGAGATGACATATGCACTGACAAAGCAAGAGACTTGACTGCGAGGGACACCCAGGTGGAGAGCAGCAGGGTAGGGAGACCCAGGAGGACTGCTCTGCCACATGGCTTGAAGTCTCAGGTTTTATGGTGATGGGGTTAAGTTTCTGGGTTGTCTCTGGCCAATCATCTTGCTTGGCCCATATTCGGCCTGACTCAGGGTCTTTTCTGGTGGGGCTCGTACCTCTCAACTAAGATGGAATCCAGCAAGAAAAATCCTGGGACATTTGCAGGACAATATTGTGGAGTAGCATCTCCTGCCTCCTTGTGGCCCCTCCAGAATTTTCCCCATGTTAGTTTTTGCAGGGCAGCACTGTGTTCCTGATTGGGACCTCCTGTTGTGAGACAACTCATGCAAGCTGTTATCATCATGCCTGACCAAGGCATGTGGTTTTGGTCAATGATTCCCAAATGATACGAGAGGCTCCTGTCTTTTTATTGTTTTTCTTATGTTTTAGCCTAGGGCAATCTTTTTCTAATACCCTTCCTCCTTACAGTAAGCATATCGTTCCTTCCCCAGTGGCATATGTCTCTTTGGGTTACTCGCCTTTAGGAGTCCAATGTGATGGTCAGAAAAGCGGTGTTACATTTTGCATCTTCTTTCTTCTGTCATCGTTCCCTGTTGTTGCTACCAGTTGAGAAGGGTTCATTCGAAATACACCATCTAATTTTTGCCCCAAACTATATGAGGTGTTTTGCCCAGAAAGGTCAAATTTACTATTCTATTCTATTCAGAGGCTTCAGGATCTGCGTCAGTCTATCACTTCAGTCGCTCAGTCGTGTCCGACTCTTTGCGACCCCATGAATCGCAGCACGCCAGGCCTCCCTGTCCATCACCAACTCCCGGAGTTCACTGAGACTCACGTCCATCGAGTAGGTGATCCCATCCAGCCATCTCATCCTCTGTCGTCCCCTTCTCCTCCTGCCCCCAATCCCTCCCAGCATCAGAGTCTTTTCCAATGAGTCAACTCTTCGCATGAGGTGGCCAAAGTACTGGAGTTTCAGCTTTAGCATCGGTCCTTCCAAAGAACACCCAGGACTGATCTCCTTTATAATGGACTGGTTGGATCTCCTTGCAGTCCAAGGGACTCTCAAGGGTCTTCTCCAACACCACAGTTCAAAAGCATCAATTCTTTGGTGCTCAGCTTTCTTCACAGTCCACCTCTCACATCCACACGTGACCACTGGAAAAACCATAGCCTTGACTAGACAGACCTTTGTTGGCAAAGTAATGTCTCTGCTTTTGAATATGCTATCTAGGTTGGTCATAACTTTCCTTCCAAGGAGTAAGCGTCTTTTAATTTCATGGCTGCAGTCACCATCTGCAGTGATTTTGGAGCCCCCAAAAATAAAGTCTGACACTGTTTCCACTGTTTCGCCATCTATTTCCCATGAAGTGATGGGACCGGATGCCATGATCTTCATTTTCTGAATGTTGAGCTTTAAGCCAACTTTTTCACTCTCCACTTTCACTTTCATCAAGAGGCTTTTGAGTTCCTCTTCACTTTCTGCCATAAGGGTGGTGTCATCTGCTTATCTGAGGTTATTGATATTTCTCTCGGCAATCTTGATTCCAGCTTGTGCTTCTTCCAGCCCAGCATTTCTCATGATGTACTCTGCATAGAAGTTAAATAAGCAGGGTGACAATATACAGACTTGACGTACTCCTTTTCCTATTTGGAACCAGTCTATAGGCCTAGTAATACTTTTTTGCCGAATTTCTTGGATTTTGTTCTAACTCTTCTGTTTTGGTTCCTCTTTCAAAGCCCTGGCAGGATACATTTCTAGTAGTGCTCTAGTGAGGGCATTCCTCCCTTATTGTGGTCCCAGTGTGGTGCAGCTGTGGGCACTGCCAAACGGGCTTCTGGTGTGCCATTTGGGTCTGTTAGATGGAGCCGACACACTTCTCTCTTGGACTTATCAATAACCATTCTTTCATCTGGAGGATCCCCCCTATAATAAGGGCCACCAATTAGACAAGCCTGACTTGGAGAAAGCCCATGGAAACAGAGCTAGCTGGCCATTTGCATCTAGGTCCCCTCAGTAACTGTGTAGAGGAAACCGCCCTGCCCCAGGAGAGACTCCTGGCCCAAACTGAGAGCTTTGATGGGGCTTGGATGGTGATACCACACCAGTCCCTGCGCCTCAGGGACTTTCTAATTGATCCCTATAAGGAGTGGGAGCTAGTCGGACCACTTCCTGAGCCCCGGGTTGGGAACTGAAGCTGAATAGGAATGGGAGGTGAAGGAAGGAGTGGATATATTGGTGTAACAGCTGGAGCAGCTGGGACAGCCCGCTTGGCCCAAGGTTGGAGCAATCTTCTTCCCTCTCTTTCCTTCCTGTATGATAGACTTTCCTTGGGCTTCTTTTACCATAAAGTGACACTGTCTGACTTTTTCTTACCCTGATGTCACAGCACAAATGCTTGCGCAGAGAGGATTTCATCATTCTTCCCCACTTCTTCACAGAAGAGCTATGTTATTGTTTTGCTGTTTAGTTGCTAAGTTGTGTCTGACTCATTCAAAGGCCACCATAAAACCATAAAAAGCAACTGACCATCTCTATCAATCAGAAGGGTGCCTTTTGCCTCAGCATCCGCCAACCAGGCTGGGTTCTGGGGTGGGGCTTCTGGTGATTTTAGGAACCAAGTGAAACCTTTCTCATCTCTCTGGGAGTGTCCTTCCCTCCACTGACAGTCTAAGTGGAGTTATGGTACCAAAACCAAATGGAATAAAAAACCCAAAGAACAGAAAACTCTGAATTTACTCTCAAGTTTGGTCTTGGGGTTTGACATGTCATAAGAACCATCAACTAAAACCCCATGTAATGTGACTCTTTGGAGAGTTGTTGGATCCAGACCATCAACACAGGAGACCAGAAACAATGCAGCACTGCAAAGCTCTGCTTTTCCAGTGGTCACGTAGAGACGTGAGAGCTGGACCATAAAGAAGGCTGAGCACTGAAGAACTGATGCTTTTGAATTGTAGTGTTGGAGAAGACTCTTGAGAGTCCCTTGGACTGCAAGGAGATCCAACCAGTAATCCTAAAGGAAATCAACCCTGAATATTCATTGGAAGGACTGATGCTGAAGCTGAAGCTCGAAATGGCTAATGCAAAGAGCCAATTCATTAGAAGAGACCCTGATGCTGGGAAAGATTGAAGACAGGAGGAGAAGGGGATGACAGGGGACCAGAAGGCTGGATGGCACCACCTGACTCAATGGACATGAACTTGAGCAAAGAGATAGTGAAGGACAGGGACGCTGGCGTGCTGCAGTCTGTGTGGTCACAAAGAGTCAGACACAACTGAGCAACTGAACAACACAGCCAAGTGTACAGAGTCCCAAGGCAACCTGCCCAAACCCCTTGTGGGGATCATAACAGGTACTGTGGCTACACATTGTTACAATAAAACATCATCTGCCTCTCAGTCAGTTCACAGCTGTCATCAGATCACTTGTCCAAAATGTGCCCCAGAGGGCTTTTTTTAGGGATAGTTAAAATATCCCAATTTTTAAAGGCAGAAATACAAGACAAATGAAACATAAGCGGCACACACATGCTAGCCTACAAAGACACAAACCGGCCAGTTCACAAACTGGGTAAAATATCTAGCAATTATTTCCTCTAACTGGGTACTCCACTCAAGTACAAAGCAAACTGGCTTATCCCACAGGAAAAAACTCAAGAGAAGTAATCAAATTTCAAGTTCTAGCTCTACACACCAGAGCGGCTTACCCAACTGTACCGAGCCCACCAACTGTACACACAGGAGTGATCTATCCAACTGCGCTGAGCCCGTCAACTCCCAGATCTTGATTCTTTGCTCCCCCTATCAAGTACTGGAGTAGCTGGTGCCACTTGGGGGAACTTCAAGGGGAAGATCCTCAGGACAAGAGGTCCTGGCAGCTGCTCGGGACTTACTCCAAAATTCCCCAGCCAAGTCAGAGGGCCATGAGCAGCAAGGGTCCTTGATGGTTTCACCAAAATTTGTTACCGAGTCTAAGCTCACACTGCCCTCCAAATGACAGGCCAGCCAATCAAGAGATGGGTTGTTGCAGCAAGGAATGGCGACTTCATTCAGAAAGCCAGCAGACAAGAAGATGGCAGGCTAACTTCCCAAGAAACCACCTTCCCCAAGTTAGAATGCGGGCTTCTTTTATACCAAAAGGGGAGGGGCTGAAGTCCTGGTTCCAGGATGTGTTAACTTCTTCCTTCTTGCAACCATTCCCAGGTGGGCCTGGCAAGGCTGGTTTTTTGTGAGCTGATCAAAGGTATTTTAGCTTAATCCTCATTCCCTGGGAGGCAGGAGTCCCAGAGATGGGCCAATATGCATAATTTAAACTGATAGGCAACATCCCTTTAGTAACTAACTTGTAACAGAATAATACTAGGGGCTTCCCCTGACTGAGAGGCTCATCTGCCTGCAATGCAGGAGCCCCAGGAGATCTGGGTTTGATCCCTGGGTCAGGAAGATCCCCTGGAGAAGGAAATGGTAACCCACTCCAGTATTCTTGCCTGGAGTATCCCATAGACAGAAGAGCCTAGGGGGCCACAGTCCATAGATAGGGTTGCAAAGAATAGGACACAACTGAAGCAACTTATACACTCAGAATAATACAAAGTTTCTTCCCTATCATAGTGACAATTGTTTCTTAATATCACCTTGTAACTAGTTCATAATCAAATTTCCCTGATTGTTTTAAAAAAAATGTCTTTTTACTCTTTGGACTACTCAGAACAAGGTCCATATTCTACACTACATTGGGTTATATCTTAAGGATCTAATTGAAGCAAGCCTTGCCCACCCCCCTCCCCACCACACCTCTCTCATATATCATTGAGTTATTGAAGATACTGGATAAATTTTCCACTAGAAGTACCTGCATTCTGGATCTGTTTATTTGCTGTTATTAAATATGTTCCTCTGTAAATGGATGTTGGCCCTAGAGACTTGGTTAGCTTCATGCTCCACTCTTATGAAAGAAACCTTACGGGCAGTGCTGTGCGCTGCATACTGCATCTCCAGGAGGCAAGAAACGCCTCGTGGGTGGGGTTCTCCTTTTAGTAATTCTAAGATTGACTGGGGGCTTCAGGTGGTGATAGTCTGACTGATCCCTTGTAGAATTCCCTTTCAGGCTTTCATCTGATAGTTTTATTCATTGATGATCATTTCCTGTATTAGTGGTTGCAAAATGGTAATTTTCCAATTCTATCACTTTTTTCTCACTCATTAATTGGAAGTCATTTGTAAAGAACTTTCCCTCATCAACTAGGAGAATTTGGTGACCCTGAAATACAATTCTTGCAGTAAAGGAGGGACAAATGCTTATTAAAGGATAAATGCAAATTAAAGGACAAAATTCTTTCCTTTAATGGCCAGTATTCAGAGTAAGGCCTTGGTGCTCTACCCTACCTGTTTCTCTAACCCTCTAGCCCTTTATCTTCCTAGTCCCGATCAGTATCACTCTGAATGGCTACATTTCGTATGTTCAATGTTTCAAGTGCCTGCATTAATCTTTTCCCCAGGTTAGATCGCCCTGTCTTAGGCGACGGGAATGCTGGGAGCATTGTGTGCTTTTGCTGTTTCCCCATTTTTTGATATCTTTGCTTTCTGGCACAAGATGCCCCAAGTCTCATCCTGAGTATCTCCTGTTGACCTGGAACCGACCTTTCCTCCAAGGACGTGCGCACCAGCACATATCACTGTTGTCACATAGTCTGTTGCTTCTAGGCTTTTTGAGTGACCTTATGAGATTTTTTACTTCACTTAATTTATACTTATATCTCTTTTTCTCTTGCTCTGAAAACAGTGATTCCTAATGTTTATTACTATACAATATGCCATAAAATAGTTTCAAATAATGCCGATTTTACTATCAATATGTACACACTAAATGAAATGCAACATATCTTCATATCTTTATTTGTCCTTGGGGAAAAACCAACTCTTGCCATATTCTCCCTGTATTTTAAAAGAACAAACTGTACTTCATCAAAAAATAAACAAACTGTACTTCATCAAAATTTAAAATCTTTATGTTTCAAAGGACATTATCAAGGAAGTGAAAAAACAAGGGAACTTGAGTCCAGAGTATATATTTAAAAAATTAAAAAAATAAAAACCCTAACAAAACAAAGATATCTCACAACTCATCAATAAAAAGGCAAAAAACTCAATTAAAAAGCAAGGAGATAATCTGGATAGACATTTCTCCAAAGAACATATTCAAACGGCCAGTATGCACATGAAAAAATGTTCAGTGTTATTAGCCATCAGGGAAATGCAAATCAAAACCGCAGTAAGGTAGCTATCACGCCCACTATAACTGCTACAGGCAAAAGACAAATAATAACAAGTGGTAGTGAAGATGTAGAGAAACTGAAACCCTCATACCTTGCTGCCGGGACTGTAAGACGGTGCAGCCCCCTTGGAACAGTTTGGCAGTTCCTCTCAAAGTTAAACACAGAGTTTCTCTAAGACCCAGCAATTCCATTTCTAGATATACACCCAAAAGAGTTGAACACATTATGTCCACACAAACACTTGTACGTAAATGTTTATGGCAATATTATTCAAATAGTAAAAAAGTAGAAACAGCCCAAATTCCATCAACTGATGAATGGATAAACAGACTGTGGTATATACATCCAACAGAATGATTATTTGGCCATACGAAGGAACGAAGTACTGATACCTGCCACAACAGAGATGAATCTACCTCAAAAATGTTACACCAGGTGAAAGCCACTGGTACAGAAAATGTCACATATATGACCCCATTTATGTGAAATGTTCAGAACAAATAAATCCATAGAGACAATGCAGATTGGTGGCTGCCAGAAACAGGAGCGACAGGAAGAATGCTAATGGGTAGGGACTTCCTTGAGGGGGTAATGAAAACGTTCTAAGTTAGGTAGTGGCTATAGCTACACAAATCTATGAATATACTAGAAACACTAAACTTTTGAAAAGGGTAAATTGGATTACATCTCAATTGAAAAACAAAAACAATTTTCTTCCCACATTTGTTCCCTAAGAAGAAAACTTCCGTTACTTTGACCCTGTTCCCCAACTTGTCTCTTAATTTTAGCCAGAGCTGCAGGCGTCTCAGGTAATTCTCAGTGGTAATAAGTCTGCCTGCCAATGCAGGAAACGTGGGTTTGATCTCTGGGTCGGGAAGATCCCCTGGAGGAGGAAACGGTAACTCATTCCAGTATTCTTGCCAGGAGAATTCCATGGACATAGAAGCCTGGTGGGCTACAGTCCGTGGGGTGACAAGGACACGACTGAACACACACACACACTCACAGCCCATACACACACCCGGGGACGGGGCAGCAGTGCGCAGGCGCCTTTCTCTGTTGGAAGGAGGGGAGGGGCTCGCCCCGCCCATGTGGGATGACTCCGCCCACTTCCTAGCTTGCCCCGCCTCCCTCGCGCAAGGATGTGGGCGGCAGCGAGTGGCCGGCGCCAATCAGCGCCGGCGCCCCAGGTTCGGTTTCCGCGGGTGTGCGTGGCTACTCCTTGGAGCTTGCTGGCGCGTGGGCGCTCGGCAATGAGCAGGACCTGGCGTGTTACTGCCTTTCCCCACATAATCGACTCAGGCAGCGCCGCATCCGGGGTGCTTTTTGCCAAGCCCTACTGGGAGCAGTCGCCAAGCGTCGCCGGGCCGTCCCCCTGACACTCCCTGTCCTTGCACGCGGGAAAACTGCTGCCCAGCGGCGGGGTAGGGACGAGGCCCTAGAACAGGGCAGTCTTTCTGTCAAGGGCCACATAGTAAATATTTTATGCCTTTCAGGTCATACGGTCTCTGTCACAACTACTCTGTTTTTGTAGCAAAGAAGCAGCCATAGATAGTTTGTAAAGGAATGCACGTGGCCTATTTCATTAAAACTACGCGTGGACTCTGAAGTCTGAATCCCATATATGTCGTGAAATATTCTTCTTTTGCTTTCTTCAGCCATCTAAAAATAAAAAAACCATTCTTAGCCTCTGGCTGTGAAAGAGCGTGGCTTGCCAATGCCAGCGCCCTTACTGGTTCCTGTATTTGTCGAGGACTCGTGGCCTAAGCAGCCCGGGGAATTCACTGACACAGAGCTGAGAACATTGCTCTGACTGAAGATGAGGTCAGACAGTTCTCTGATTCCACCACCCTCCCTTTCCAGTGCCCAGCATATCAGGGACAAGGGCCTGAGAAAGGGAACTTACCTCTTGAGGACCAACCTATCTCCGCAAATTTCTCATAATTTCATTTTATTTTATTCCTTTGGACTTTTTTGGTAGGAAAACTTAATTCTTTCGAAGTTTATTTTATATTTGATTATGGTAAATGGAAAACCTAATTCTTTTGGATCCAGAGTGTGCTGTCTTCCAGCGTCTCCATTTCAGGGGTTATATAGCCTCTGCAACAAAGCTGGTTCAGAGAGCTGCGATTCTGTCTGGAGGACAGCATGCCAACCTCAGCCACCTGGCTCAGCCCATTGGAACAGAAGCCCTTTTGCTGGCTGTCCTCTCCAAAGTGCAGCAGCTCAAAAGCAGGCATCATACAGGGACAGCTGATGTATTACATTCAGTATTTGTGGGTCTACAGAGGGAGGCATGGGGATAGGATTTAGGCCAGCTCTATTTGGTGGAGATATAATGTGGCTGGTCTGTAATTCTACATTTTCTAGTAGCCTTCTTTTTGTTGTTATTTAGTTGCAAAGTCGTGCCTGACTGTTTGAGATCCCATGGACTGTACCTGCCAGGCTCCTCTGTCCATAGGATACTCCAGGCAAGAACACTGGAGTGGGTATTCTCCAGGGGATCTTCCCATACCAAGGATCACACCTGTGTCTCCTGCACTGGCAGACCGATTCTTTACTGCTAAGCCACCTTTACAAAAGGGAAACCCCCTTTACGAAGGTTAAAAATAAACAAGTGGAATACATTTAATATATTTTAACCCAATATTTTGACATGTAGCAATACAGAACAGTTATTAATGAAATATTTTTTTACCTTTATTTTGGGTCCTAAGTCTTTGCAACCTGGTCTGTAGCTCACACATCTTGTTGCAGACCAGCCACATGTCAAGCACTCAGTAAACACTGGCTGGTGGCCACCGTACTGTGCAGGACAGGTTTCAACCAAACGAGACAAGGGTTGGGTGCATCTCTGGTCTGTCTAGTCTGTTGGTGATCTGAACTGGGTTTGTTGGTGGAGGGTGGGACAAGGTGTATGTTTTGGAATAGGAGGGTGAGCCATAAGGACCCAAGATAGGTGATGGGGTGTGTCCCGTGACCTCTCACGTTGGGAGGAGGGTTTGGAGGGGGAAAGATCATCCAAAAAAAAGTAGTAGAATTTTTTGTGGACCCACAGCTTAAAACAGAAGGGGAGTTTAGTTCTAAGACAAGCAGCAGTTTCATCATTTCAAGCTTTTAATATGATTAACTTTTTTTAAGCTATTTTGAATCAGTTTTATTTAAATTTTTTTTTTTTAATTTGGTGATGCAGCAACTTGGGAGACATCAGTTCCCCAACTAGGGACTGAACCCAGGCCACAGTAGTGAAAGCATGAATCCTAACCACCAGGGAACTCCCTGATGGCTAACCTTTTGGACATCTCATTCAGGGGCTAAGGAGAGGCCCTTTTCCTTTTGATTTCCCCATCCCTCTGCCACCACAAGCATACATGTTTTTGAAGCCCTGCTCCAAGGAGGGCTTTCAGGCAAACTCTTCCCAGAAACTGCACTGCTACTTCTGGGAATACAGGACTACCTGTGGGTAAGATTCGGAAAATCTGAGTTGCACTGAGACGCTGCACCCCTCCCCCTCAGGGAGTGGATAACAAAGCCAGTTTTGAGGGGTGAGGGGTGTCTGGAGGGTCCTTTCCCCCCAAATTAAGCCTCTGTTTTGCCCATTTAAGACCCTTCCCCAGGCCCCAACCACAGGTGAGTTTGTGGAGATGTTTGGCTGCCCGCAGGGGGCAGTGTTTCCAAACCTCTGTCCACTTAGGCCATTTGAGCGAACCCCTTGGGACCTCTAGCTCCCCAGAGGAAGCAGTGGGGGCCCCATGCTCAGGGAGTGAAACTGGGACAGAATACCCACAGCACAGACATCAGTCATCAGGGGTTTTCCAGGGACAAGGATCACACGGGGTCATCCGAGAGGAAAAATACCGAGGTCCAGACACTGAACTCAGGCCCAGAGTCCCGGCAGGAGTGCCTGTAGCTCTGACCGGGAGAAAATGTCAGTGAGAAAAGCAGTTCCACAAACAGATGGGAAAGCTGATACTGTGGAGCAGAAAGAGCCAGGGGACCTCTGGTCAAGTTTATTACAAAATACAGATTACAAATCTGGTATAGAAAAGATCCCCAACAGTGGTTCCCCAGCCCACAGGGCCCCCCTGTCGGGTGCGCTGGCGTGGGGGCGCTCAGATGCGAAGGTCCCCGGCCAGGAGGGCGCTGTACCGGGCAGGTGTGAGTGGCAGGTAGGCGCCCCCCGCCTGGTCCAGAATGTAGAGCGGGTCGGACAGTGTGCTTGGGTCAAAGCCCTCTTTTGCCATTCGAACCTTCTGCTGCTTGAAGGTCTCTGTGGTGGCCAGGGACTCCTGGGGAAGGGGAGGTCAGAGGAGGCTGAAGGAAGCGGTATTCTGCCCCAGCAGTTCAGGGGAACTGCCTGAGTTTTGTGGAGGGGCAGGTCTGGGGAAAGAGGAGATGAGGCCCAGGTTTAGAGGAGAGGGTGACAGGGTCTGGGAAGGAACTGCTTTTTCTCTTCACAGAGTATGTTACGTGGGGGTCCTCCGGTGGAGTTTGGGAGACAGTGACTGCTGCAGATATACAGGGTGAGGTAAAGGGTCAGAGCAGGGGTGGCTGCTTACCTGGAGCCTTAGGAATCGAGGCCGGGCATAAGGTGGCAAGTTCTCAGAAACATGGGCATAGAGCTGCACAAGGTCCAAAGAGTGGGGGGGACGGAGAGCCAGGGCTGCCATCCCAGCCCGGCCTTCATGCCCTGGTGGGTGTGGGGGGCAGGGTCAGCCGTGGGAGCTGACCCCCACAAGGCCCTCTGCTCCCTGCACCCGACGTAACACCACTTCTGCTTGGTGGGCCTGGTGCCTCTCCCCACTGCCTGGGCACCTGGCACAGTGACTCCGTAGACGTTCACCTCCTGAAGAAAGTCCAGGGCCTCCAAGGCCTCGGCCACCTCGGTGGTGGCCACATTCTCCCCCTTCCACCTGCCAGAGATGGGAAACTGGGAGTCAGGGGGCAGGGCCTCCTGAGCTCGGTGGGGAGAGAAAGAGGCTGGGATGAGGGCGAGGTGCCAGATGGTTTCGGGGAAGAAGCTAGAGGCTGGAGAGGAGAGGTTAGGTGAGAAGCTGGGTTGGTACACAGCTTAGAGGTTTAGAGGGTTTGGGTCCCAGAGATTCAGATGCCCGGGAGAAGAATCAGAGAGTGAGGGGCAGGTACCTGAAGGTATCTCCAGTACGATCATGGAAGCGAAGAAAGCCCTGGTTGTCGCAGACTAACAGGTCCCCGGTGTTGAAGAAAACATCCCCAGGCTGGAAGACGTGCTTCAGCAGCTTTCCCCGGGCCAGCTCTGGGCCCCCAGCGTAGCCCAGGAATGGCGACTGCTGGCTCACAGGGGCCACCAGCAGGCCTGGCTCACCTGGCAGAGCCACCGGGGTCAGGGGTGCCCGCCCCCCACGCCACTCTCCAAGTACACCATCCCGCCCACCCCACCTGGACACAAACCTGGAGACGTGGCCACACAGTGCCCCTGGGTGTTCCGAACTGGCTCCCCTGTGGTGACATCATAGCGAATCAAAGAGAAGGGGAAGACATGCTGGGGGAAGGGAGACCCAGGGACTGGGTCACTTCCGGTGCATGAGCCCCCTCCCCACTAACTGCCCCCTCACTGTCCCCCAGATTTCCTGGCTTCCTCCTGCAACTCACCTTGTAAAGCCAGGAGGCACGCCCCACAGCGCCCTGTTGTCCAGTGTAGTTGAAAGTGGCCACGTTGCCCTCGGTCAGCCCGTACGTCTCCAGCACCTGCAGGGGCCCGAAGCGCCGCACAAAGCGCTCCCAGGTGTCCGGCCGCAGCCCACTTCCCACCACCAGCCGGACCTTATGTCCACGTTCTGCCTTGTTCTGAGACAGGTGGGAAGAGCGGCAGGAGCTTCAGCCTCCAGATGCTGGCCAGCTCCCCTTCTCCTCGACGCCCTTCACTGTGACCGCTTTCAGGTGCCCTAAGCATCCAAGTCCGACCACCCAGGCTCCTTCTCCCCCCTTCCGTTCTCTTCTTTTTGCTTCCTCTCTCTGACTCTCAAGACAATGGTCTCAGTGGCCCCTCCAACTGCCCACCTCCCTGCGGCCGTGGCTCCGCCCACGCACCGGGGGCTGGTTGACGAGGTATCGGCATAATTCCCCAATGTACTGGAACACTGTCACCCTGTGCTGCTGGCAGTCCTCCCAGAACTGGCCAGCTGAGAACTTGGACTTCAGCACCACTGTGGCCCCTGCCAGGATCAGGGGGGGAGAGGAGGAAGGAAGGAGGCGAGGTTATAGCTGGAGGGGGGCGTGGGGTCCTGACTCCCTTCTTCCCAGATACTAGCCTTCACTATAGTGTAATTCCTTGAAAGACCAGGCTGTGACAGTCATACTTGCCACAGGCCAAGCTGGCCCTCATCCCTTCCCACCTGTAATTTAGGGAGGTGAGCGCCCTGTCCCCACTTCCATCCTAACGCAGTCCATTCTCTGAACCCTGCCCCCAGGTCTCAACCCTCTTCTCCATTTGCCCCTTCCTGGGCTGACATTCACAGCCCTCCCATCCCCTGGCCTTTGGAGCCTGGAGTTCCACGAACTGCATGCCCCCCCTGGTTGCTCAGCCTGTAGGTCTGTGCAGGTGATGCTTCTCCATTGAACCAGGAGCTCCTGTAGAGGAGACCCAGCCTCCTTCCTCTCCATTCTCCACCCTGAAGGGCTCAGGAAGCATCCCCAGGTGAGCACACCACAGTAGGAACTTAGAGGTTTGCTGGCATTAAGCACTTGCCAGAGGGCTGAATGAGGGGTTGGGGCGGGGGAGACTGACCAATGCCCAAGCATCCCACGATGCCCAACAGGGAGCCAGACATGTGGTAGAGTGGGAGGGCGAGGTAGATCACATCCTCCTGGTGGGCACCACACAGCTGGTAGAATGCCTGGCATTGCAGGATCTTCAGGTGACTGATCCGAGCAGCCTTGGGGAGGCCTGGGGGTGGGGGCAGGGGAGGTCAGGGAAGGGTCTGAACCCAAGCCTTGTCTCCCCCTTTGCCCCTGCTGGTTTCCCGCAGCAAGAGGCACAGGCAAGGCTGAAACTGAGAAGGCAGGCCGCGATGTCCCAGAAATGAGGGACGTTCAGGGAAGTGGAGAAATGAAGAGGGGTGGGAAGGTTGCCGAGGTAGGGGAGACTGGCCCCTGGGATCACCCTTCTCCCTGGGGGCTGTGGAGCAGTGGCCTAGGAGCCCAGGAGGTCACAGTTCCTGGTCCCAGGCCTCTGCCTTCCTTGGCTTTAGATTCTGGGAGGTAAATATGCTCACCCGTGGTGCCGGAGGTGAAGATATACAGGCATGTGTCCGTCATGTTCTGGGGGGCAGACAGGTACCCGGGCACTGGCCCATCCACTTCAGCGGAGGCCTCAGCCAGAAAATCGCTGATTCCAGCAGGACGGGTGTCAGAGCCCACAGTCCACAGGTGAAGCCCCATGGCTCTCAGGGCTGGCAGATCAGGCTCCAGGGACTCCAAGAATTCTGGATGGGGTGGGAAAGCACAGCCCCGCAGTTTCACCCGACCCAGAAGACTCCCCACCCTTTACCCTATTTGTGCCCCCACCCCCGACTCGCACAGTTCCCGAATAAGGAAGGCTGAAGAGGACAAGACCGACGTCCCATCATGGGCCTGGGACCTGGAGCCCAAGTCTTGGGAAATCCTTGGGAAACCAGAAAGAGACCCAGCTGCCTCCCGTCACAAGCCCGAAGAACTCTTTTCCGCACCGCTTCCGAACCCCCTGGAGAGAGTGCGGCCTCCTCTCCAGCCCACTCCCGCTCGGCCCTCGGCACGCCCCTTTCCGTGGCTGGCCCCGCCCCCGCCTGTCGGGCGCTCGGTCCTTACCTGGCGCCAGCACTAGCGCGCGGGCGCCGCAGCTGCGGAGGCAGTGCTGTAGGGGACCCCGGCGCAGAGCGGTGGGCACAAAGGCCGTGCGCAGGCCGGCCTTGGCCAGCCCGAACCAGAGCCACAGGAACTCTGGGCAGGCGGGGAGCAGCAGCGCCACGGTGGCCCCAGGTGCCAGAGGGGCCGCGCCATCCCCTTCCCGCACGGCCCGCGCCGCGCCGCTTCCGGCCGCCTGGTCTCTCGCGCAGTGCGCCGCCCGCTCGCCTTCCCCGGCGCCCCCCGTGCCGCCGCCGCCGAGTCCCCCATCCCAGCCTCGCGCGCGCAAAAAGGCGCGCGCAGCCCGGTTGCTGTGGCGCTCGGCCTCCGCGTAGCTAAAGCGCTGCGCGCCGTGAATGAGAAAGGTGTGCGCCGGTCGCTGCCGGGCCAGCTGCGCGAGGCGCCAGGCCAGGCTGCAGCCCCCCTCAGGACCTTCTGGGTCGGCGGCAGCCGCGGCCAGAGCGCGCGCTCGAAGGGCCCGTTTGCAGCGTAGGGCGCGCATCGTGAAGGCCAAGTCTGCCGCGAGCCAGCGCAACCTAGACCAGATGCGCAGTGGCAGCAGCAGCAGCGGCAGCAGCAGCAGCAGCAGGAGTAGCAGCAGGAGAGAGGCCATGGTGCCTGCTTCCTCCACTCGGCCCGGTCTGGCCCCAGCAGCTCGCAGACAGGCCCGATACTCCCTTCCGACAAACTGGGGCCGCTGGTCTAGCGCTCAGACCTCTCCTTCCCGGGAGCGCGCGCGCTGGCACACGCCCCTTCCCACCCAGCCCCCCTCCCCACGGGCGAAGAGCGGAGGCCCGGCAGGAGTGCTAGTGGGGGGCGGCCCCGCAGCCCGGCCCTTCCCAGAGCTATGCTCCGCCCCAGGCGCGCTCCCTCCCGGACCTCTCGCAGCCCGCACCCTACCAGCTCCTGGGCGGTGCTCAAGCCTTCTCTAAATCCCAGGATCGGGTGTTTCAAGGCTTTCTGTAGGACAGACTAGACATCAGCTGGACTTTGGACCCCCGGTCAGAGAGTCAGGGCACTAAGACCCAAGCCCATCATTCCCTTTTCCCTCTCATTTTCACGGGATGACGGGAGGGTGGCACTACTCTCCCAGGAGACTGAAGAACTCGGCCTCCTGCCCACATGGTGCTGCAAGTTGCGGCATGGCACGTTGGCCAGACCCATGCCCTCCCTCCAGCTGCCAGCAGCAGCAACCCCAGGAGATGGGGGGGGGCCGAGAGTGAAGTAGGGGAGAGGTGGAGGCCCAGCCAGCCAGATTTCTGGAGGGGCCTCGGCGGCAGAGGCCCCTCCCTTTGGGCAAAGGGACAATAATTGGGGCTAGCCAGCCAATGCTTTCCATCCTGGTTTTAATTGGGGCAGAGGAAACAGGGGAAGGAGAGAGGGGAAGCAAAAGAGGCCTCCGGCAGTTTAAGCTTTCAAAGGAAGGAGCAGCAGCTTTGAGGGATGGGAAAACCTGGATTCTGTAAAAGACAAATTTGCCGGCTGAACAGGAGGAGCTGTCTGCAGTCAGCCCAAACTTCACTCCTTTCTCTTCAGCCTGCCACTCAAGCACCCAGGACAGCAGCAGAACAAAAGCAGAGCCAAGGAGCTTTTCCGGTGGTACACAGGGATGGGCAAGTGGCTAGACAGGAAGAGGGTTCCTTCTCTCAGGTATCTGAACTCTCTACACCAGGCACACGTATTAGCAACCCCTGACCGACCCAACGGAAAAGGCAATGGCAACCCACTCCAGTACTATTGCCTGGAAAATCCCATGGATGGAGGAGCCTGGTAGGCTGCAGCCCATGAGGTCGCTAAGAGTCCGACACAACTGAGCGACTTCACTTTCACTTTTCACTTCATGCATTGGAGAAAGAAATGGCAACCCACTCCAGTGTTCTTGCCTGGAGAATCCCAGGGATGGGGGAGCCTGGTAGGCTGCCGTCTATGGGGTCACACAGAGTTGGACACGACTGAAGTGATTTAGCAGCAGCAGCAGCCCCACCCAACCCCAGCCCAAGCAGGTGGTCCTCCAGTAGCTGGTAAGCATTAGAGTATGACACACTAGCTTCTAGAAGGCAGCTATGCTCACCACTACACCACCAATGTAACACTAGCATTCCGGAAGCTTCTGTAAGCCTCTAGTTTCGTGAGAGATGGATAAGGACAGACAGGCTTCTGGGAGATGGTACAGCATTGATTTCTGCCTGGACAGGTCAGCACCTGGCCTGCACAGCCAGCAGCAGCAAGAAGGATGTGGGGGTTAAAGCCAACTCCCTCCTGCTCTGGACAAGAAGGGGGCGGGCAGGAAGCGAGAAGGGGAAGAAGGGTGCCAATTAAATCAAGACCACCGGTACATGCACAGGGTAAGTGGGGGCAGCAGCTCTGGCACAGAAGAGGTTCTGGCTTGTTTTATTGTCATTTAAAAACAACTTTTAAAATGCGATTATCTCTGCCAAAAAAAGAAAAAGACAAGACAGACAGATCCAAGGAAATGGGACCATTTGACAGTTCTGTGGAACATGTCTCTGGGACTCCCAGGGCTCTGGCCCCGAGTGAGGTGCCAACTTTGGGTCAGCACAAGCCTCCAGGGCACCCCGGGTGGGGCTGTGGCCTCCCTCTCAGATTCCTTCCTGAACACCTGTGGCACCCGGCCCTCAGAGAGGAAAAGGCGACGTGAGCACATCACAGATTAAATGCTCATTTCACACTGATGTACAGAGGGCAACTATAAAATGCCTATTCAGAGCAGATCAAGACCTGAAAGGGGAGCGGGGAGGGGCGCGCACACACAGTTTTCACTCTCATCCTAGCCTCTGTGGCCACCCCTCGGCCATTTCTCTCCTCTACTGAAATAGCTTTTGGGGAGGCTGGGGGAGGGGGCGAGGACTTCCTCCACAGTCCAGGCTTCGCACAGCCTCTGGCTTCAGTGGGAGCCCAGTGTCAGTGGGAGCAGCAGCGCCGGGGCTGCGGGCCCCAGAGAGGAGGGGGTGGGGCTGGGGGCTGCACGGCAGCTTCTCATGAGGGCTGGGCTCCAGGAGGCAGCTCGTCCTTCTCCCCAGGTGAGCTCTGGGATGGGGACAGGCTGCTTCCCCTACGATCTCCCCAGCCTCTGTTAACCTCTGATTCACCAAGGAGGGGAGGGCAGTCCAACTGGGGGTGGACGGGGAACAGGGCCTCAGTCACTGTCAGACCCCACTGCAGAGGACCCTTTCCGTTTCCTCTTGGTAGGCTTCGGTTTTGTGTCTTCTTCCTCCTGGGAGACAGAGGAGGGAGAGTCGCTAGCACGGGCAGCTGCTAGGCCCAGCTCCGCCCGCACCCGGCCTCTCCCTGCATCCCGTGCGTGGCATGCTCGGCCAGGGGTCTCACCGAGGCACTGCTGGAGCCAGACTCCTCCTCAGCATTGGGCGGCTGGGTGGCATTCTTTCGACTTCGGGGGCTGGACAGAGCGGCTTTTCGCCGGCTCTTGGGTGGCTTGGTGGAAGAGTCCTCGTATTCCTCGGCCAGGGAGAAGAGATCGCTGAACCTGAGGGGGAGAAGGAACACTCGGAGGGTGGGTGTCCTGGCCCCAGGGCCATCCTCCCACCCTGTCTCTGCCCTCACGCCAGGGTCTCTTATTTGTTTTCAAGCACCTGGTCTTGCCGGAGACTAAGTTTGTGTCCCCAGAAGGCCACCCTCACCCAACCCCTCTCCCACTCCTTCTCAAGGCCACAAGTGCAAGGAGCCTCACTTCATCTTGTGGGCTTCATCACAGCTCGCCTGGACATGCTGCAGAGCCTGCAGAATTGGGGTCTGGCTGAAAACTAGAGGGAGAAGGGAGAGCAGGGAAGGGGAACAGTGAGGTGTCTGCGAGCTGCCCCACCCGGATCCACAGGTGGTCTGGGTCGGGCGGCGCCATGCAGGTGGGAGAGGGCGGGGAAGCGTACAGTTCTGCTTGGTGTTGGTCAGGTTGAGACGCAGATTGTCCAGGTGCTCCAAGATCTGCTCCAGGGTCAGCTGGGCCAGCTTGCTGCTCGAACTCCTCAGGCTGCGGGGAAGTCAGGAGAGTGAGTCTGAGCTTGGGGTGCGGGCTCCGGGAGCATGGACAGCCTCCCCCACTGGGGTTCCTCCTTAGGACAGAGGCAGCCCCTACAGAGGAAGGAGGACAGGACTGGGAGAGGCCGGGCAGCGTAATGGAGGTGGCTTAGGGACCAAAGACGGGGCACAAGAAGAAGACGACGGGGCCACGGTGGTCCTGCACGCAGGCTGCTTCACACCACTAGGTGTCGCCCGCAAGCCGGGCCGGGACAAACTGGACCGCCCTGCCGCCTGCCCGTGGGCGCCGGGAGGGTCCCACCTCTGCCTCTTGCGCGGGAGGCTGTTGTTCTTGATGAGCAGGGACTTGATATGCTCAGCCAGCAGCTCGTCATGCTTCATGCACCAGTGCCTCAGGATGCTGGTGGTGAACTGGTCGTCAGGGTGGCAGGGCCGGCTCAGCACCATCTTTACCATTTCCTCGCTGGGCCTGGGGGCAAGAGCGGGGTGCGGGCAGGGGCGCCTGGCTCACACAGCTGACCACAGGAACCCCTGGCACTCTCTCATGGACTTTTCCCCAAAACCCTGGCCTCCCTACCCCTGTCCCACCCCAGACTTGTGGTAGCTTTCTACTCTCACATCCTTCTCCCTCTTCTCTTTGGGCCAAGGAATGCCTGGTTTCATCCTCTGCAGAAGCCAGAAGACAAGAAGCGAGTCTTTTCAGTTTCTGTGGCAGCAGAAGGTGCGTGCGTGTGTGCTGGGAAGGAGCCCCACTCAGTCTCCCCAACGCTGCCCAGAGCAGTCAAGAAGTGGGCCGGGGAGGCAAAGGGACAAGTTTGTGGGGTGTGAATGCTCCCTGTGCCCTGCCTAGCTGGAGCAGTGGGCCACCCTGGTATCGAGCCCAAGGAAGGGACACGTGGCCCTCCAACTTTCCCACTTCCAGTCTCTCAACCAAGAAAGGAGAAAAGGCGGAAAGACAGAAAGAAGGTGGGAAGGAAAAGGTGCACAGCTGCTGCTCCATTCACCTGGGGTTTTGGAACAGTGCCTCTGACAGAGGGAGGGGCCTCTGCCCATTCACCCTCTACACCCCACCCCTGTTCATCTGCCTGCGCTGCAGGGGGAGGCAAGGGACAGTGTGTGGCTCCTCCACTCTGACCCTTCCTCCTCTAGGACTGGCCTCGTGGTAGCCTCAGGGGCGAGGGGGAGGGGAGCAGGAGCCACCGGGGATTAGAACTGCTGCGGCAGCAGGAAACAGGGATGTCCGGTCCCCACCTCTGCAGGCAGCTCCTGGTGGGCAGGGGGGTAAAGTCGAGAGGAAGCCCAGATCCCAGGGGACCTGCTTATTTGTAAATCACTTTGGGGGAAGGGTGGAATAAGCAGATGTCAACAACAGGAAAAAACAGGCAGCAAAGGAGCAGGACAGGAGCCCTTTGTGTGACAGCACCTCTTGGTGTGTGCAGAGTGGGGACCAAAGAGCCCCCAGGGGCGGGGGCAGAACTCACTTCTCTCTTCGGAGCTGAAGCAGCAGACAGGATAGGGCCTCTGGGTGCTCTATGGGGGAGGTAGAGGCTGTTCAGAGGAGCACAAAATTCCGGAAAGAAACTCTGGCACCTCCCCCATCCCCCAACCGCAGCTACTGGCAGGAGTAAAGACAATCTTCAACAAGAAACCAGGAAGAGCGACCCCCAGCCCCCTGCCACCTGAGCCCAGTTCAGCACCTGGCTTGGAGGGGGGTGCAGGACACGCCTAAGGAGCAGAGGTGACTTAGGGGGCCTGCCTTTCTGCACTCGGCATTCTGCTGGGAAGGGGAGCTGTGGATCTGGACTGATCTAAGAAGAAGCCCGGAGGCCCAAGCCCTGGAGTGTCCTCTCCTCTCCAGTCACATTTCCCGCCCATGACCGTACTCACCCTTGTACTTGAGGTGCTGCAGGATGGGGATTATGGTCTCCAGGGGGATGTTGTGGGCCAGGAAGAGCTGCCAGGCACAGTACTGCTCAAAGGTTTCCCAGTCCAAGCTCTGGACTGAGTAGACAGAGAAGAGACACACGTATTCACATTCTGTCACACGCACAGAAGGCTAACCCACTGACTATCAGCACCTCACGCAAGGATGTACAGGGGTGGGAACAGCGAGCCTAAAACCATAGGTACTTTCCCTTTCATGCAAAGCACACTTCCAAAGCCTTCATATAGCTTCTGTATTCTCATCACCCTGAGGCCAGGTCAAGGAACTTTTATAGAGCCAAAGAACAGATCCAAACAGATACTGCCAAAGGCCCACGGCAGGCTTGAAGGACCTTCTACCTCATTCTCAGCCCCAGAGCCAGCTTTTCTGTTACTAGAAAGTACACAACCACCTCTGGGAGATAGTGAAGGACAGGGAAGCTTGGCATGCTACAGTTCATCAGGTTGCAGCGAGTTGGACACAACTGAGCAACTGATCAAGTACACAGGGCTGCCACCCCTCTCATCTCCCAGGGAACCTCAGGGCTTGGCACACTTACTGAGTATATTGAGGACTGAGTCTTTTCGAAACATGACCAGGTTCCCCATCATTACGTGGCAGACCAGCTCCTGAAGCTAAAGGGGATGAGGAAGAAGGCAGAAACCATTGGTTTTAAAAGAGGCCAGGAAGCTAGTATGGAAAGAGAAGCAGAAGAGCTCATTTAGGGAAAAATCAGAGGAAGTGAAACCCAAGTCATAAAGGAATGGGAAGGAAAAGGCACACGATGGACACTGGGACCCTGAAGGACTCAGGGGGCTGGCAAAGGAGCAACTGGCTTCAGTGGGGACCAGACCCCCCTGTTCAGAGCAAAAACCATTACAAAAATGCCATCCCTCACGTCCTGATGGCAGAGTGAGAAGAGGCAACCTCTCTGCTTGGATGTAGCCTGGGCCCCTGATCCATCCCAGCCTGTGCTGAGGGGGGCAGGGCCATGGGAGGCTGGATTACAGGTGTGGGGAGGAGAACAGCACAGGTAGGAGGGCTTCTGTGGGAAGGAGCAGAAATGGGACCCCAGTTTAGGACTGAGGAGGGACCACAAGCCAAGCTACAGCCTCGTAGGGACGTATGCATGAAAGGTCAGCTACAAGTGGTCTGACCATTTTTGTTCTGAGCCAAGGGGAGACCAACGGAGAGCTGGAAACATCCCCTCGTTTCCCTGAAGAACAGGAGTGCCCCCAAAGCATGGAGAATAAGGGGAACCCCCAGCAGGACTGGCCTATACCCAGCCTGCCACCCTGGGGCTCCACGTTCCTTCCCAGCCCCTGGGGCCGAAGGTACACGACAGTGGCTGCCAGGGGCAGGGCAGGTGTGGGCAGGACCCCCTCTCTGCATGCAGGGGGGGGCAGGGCCCTGCGTCCCCAGGCCTCTCGGGATGACAGCTCTGTGTTCACCTGTGCTGAGTCAATAACAGCCACGATCATGTTGAGCAGCTCCCCGCTCCGCAAGGTCTCATCTGGAAACTGGAGGAAAAGAGGGAAAGAAGGGCAGAAGTCCAAAGTGCACCCCTCAGCTTTCCCCTCACAGCCCATCCCCACTCCCTACACGCTCAGGGCGTGCTGGGCTAGCCAGACATGGGGTCCTGACATAAATCTCTAACAAAGATCCAGTAGCTCTGAGGCTGGGAATTTAATCCTTAAAGAACCCAAGGATTTAAATGTGTGTGTCCACACAGTGAGTATGAGTGTGTAAGGAAAGGAACGGGGAGCCACCTAGAGACAAAGCTAGAGCTCAGTGGGACTGGATGTGATGTTAGTTCTGCGAGAAGCGACGACAGAATTAGCATTTGCATCTCTGGCAGCAAAGAAATCCAGTGTGTGCCGACCCCTGCCAAAGAAGGTACAGAGAGTGTGTGTGTTTGGGGAGGGTGTGGGGTGCGGGGTGCGCAGGGCCCCTTCTGGAGAGGGGAGGGGTGCTGGGCATGAGCGCCCTTCCTCCCTTGGGTGTCTGGCTGGCATCACACTTCTTCCTGTGATGCCCACACCCTGTGCCCCGATTTCCCTGTTCCTGGGAACTCTCACCCAGAGGAGGAAAAAGAGCAGTTATCTCCTCCTATGCCCCAGTTCCTAGAGAAGACTCAGTAAACAAGGGAAATGGGAGCCGAGTCTCCACTACAGAGGCCCTGGTCTTTCGGCCAGAGAGCTTGAGTATGTGGATGTGGATCTGGCTGGGAGCCCTGTCTGTCCTGGGTCCAGGGGATGGGGCCAAAGCAGAGGGGACACGTGGACAGGCCCAGACCTAGCGCACAGGACAAGAATTCTGTGGGTTTTAGACATTTTTCAACTTGATGGAGTGAGGCAGGAGGGGACGGCTGTGGTGTGGGAGAAGGGGCCTACTGAGGCCAGCAGCGGAGGGTAGAGGAGGGTGAGGGTTGTGTGCAACGAGATGATGCGGTCTCCCCTGAGCCCACCAGCACTACTGTGCCGTCCCAGGGACACAGATCGAGGTGCTGACCTCTGTGTAGATGGAGGGCGTGAGGTGGCACAGCAGTCGCACATCATCCTCCTGGCAGGCCTTCATGTCCATCATTAAGCAGGTATGCAGGTCGCCCAGCTGGGTGGCCTGGGCAAATGACTCGTACAGGTTCATCTTCCCAGCGGCGGCTTTGCTGCAAGACCAGGCGCGCCTCAGCCAGCAGCCTGACCCCGGCCTCAAACAAGCCCTAAGTAGACCCCACTCTAGAACCCCTTACTGCCCTGGATGTCCTGGGCTCACGTGTCTCATGGCTCTCCCTGGCCCTCCCCAGAGACTCGGTGACTATGGAAATCAGGAGACACTCCTTTCTCCCCAGCTTTCCCCCATGTTTCAGACAGGGCTCAGACCACAGTCAGTGAAGTTACTACCTGGTAAGAGTAACGAACAGGGAAAGAGAGAGGGCTCACATCAGGTTAGAGAAAGCTTTCTCTCTTGTTCTTTGGGCTCTAAGCAATTAAGGCAATAATACCTACAGATACCTGCTGCCAAGTTGCTTCAGTCGTGTCCGACTCTGTGCGACCCCATAGACGGCAGCCCACCAGGCTCCCCCGTCCCTGGGATTCTCCAGGCAAGAACACTGGAGTGGGTTGCCATCTCCTTCTCCAATGCATGAAAGTGAAAAGTGAAAGTGAAGCCGCTCAGTTGTGTCTGACTCTTGGAGACCCCATGGACTGTAGCCTACCAGGCTCCTCCGTCCATGGGATTTTCCAGGCGAGAGTACTGGAGTGGGTCGCCATTGCCTTCTCCACAGATACCTACCTCACACCATATGCAAAAAACTTAACTTAAAATGGGTCACAGGCCTAAATGTAAGAACTGAAATTACATAACTCTTACAAGAAAACAGGAGTAAATCTCAAATGACAAAGGAAAAAAAAAAAAAAAAACAGGACTTGATCAACATTTAAAACTTTTGTGTTTGAAAAGATACCATCAAGAAAGTGAAGTAAGCCAGAAGGAAAAACACCAATACAGTATACTAACGCATATATATGGAATTTAGAAAGATGGTAACAATAACCCTGTGTACGAGACAGCAAAAGAGACACTGATGTATAGAACAGTCTTATGGACTCTGTGGGAGAGGGAGAAGGTGGGAAGATTTGGGAGAATGGCATTGAAACATGTAAAATATCATGTATGAAACAAGATGCCAGTCCAGGTTCAATGCACGATACTGGATGCTTGGGGCTAGTGCACTGGGACGACCCAGAGGGATGGTATGGGGAGGGAAGAAGGAGGAGGGTTCAGGATGGGGAACACATGTATACCTGTGGTGGATTCATTTTGATATTTGGCAAAACTAATACAATTATGTAAAGTTTAAAAATAAAATTAAAAAAAAAAAAGAAAGAAAGTGAAGAGGCAACCTACAGAATAGGAAAAAATGTTTACAAACCATATACTTGATAAAGGACATCTACATAGAATATCTGAAGAACTCTTAAAAACCCACAAGAAAAAGATAAATACCCAATTGAAAAATAAGAGATTAAAACAGAGTTTTTTCCCAAAGAAAATGCAAACGGCCAATAAGCACATGAAAAGATGCTCAACATCATTTGCTGTCAGGAGACAGCAAAGTGCTCGCGTCACTTCGGCAAGCAGTCTGGCAATTCTCACAGATGGAAAAACAGTTACCGCTGGACACAGCAATGCAACTTCTAGGTATATACTCAGGAAAACTGAAAACATCTGTCCGTGCAAAAATCTGTACGTGAATGTTCACAGCAGCTCTATTCACAACAAACAAAAAAGCGGAAACAACCCAAATGACCATCAACAGGTGAATGGGTAAATAACTTGTGGTAATGTCCCAGAACTGGATTATTTGGTCATAAGAAAGAATGAAGTACAGATACACACTACAATGGGATAAACCTTGAAAACACTGGGCTAAGTGAAAACAGTCAGTCATGAAAACTCAGACACTGTATGATTCCATTTATATGAACTATCCAGAATAAGTAAACCTACAGAAACAGAAAAGTGGATCAGCGTTACACGGGCTGGGCGAAAGGGAGGACGGGAAAGTGACTGCGAACAGGTATGCGGCTTCTTTTTGGGGTGATGAAAACATTCTAAATTATACAGTAGTAAGATTGGCATGTATTTATGAATATACTGAAACCACTTTAAAACTGTTACACACCCCACACACACCGAGCTCTGGTGATGACAACCAAGGGAGCTGGGGAGTCAGGCATGGAGAGACACTCTCCAGGATGCTTCCTGACACCTTCTTACACGGGACCACACCCACCTGGCCCGTAGGTAGTAGAGCAGGTGGTAGCCAATCTTGGGCTGCTTTTGATACAGCTCAGAGAGAAGGTCCAGAAGCAGAGAGAAGCTGCTGTTGTCTTCTTGCATCTGGCACAGGTTCCTGGAGTGGGAGATGGGAGCACAGAGGAAAGCTTTCCCTGGGGCAGACTCTCCTGTGGCACTTCTGGGGGGCATGGCTGCCTGTGCCCACTGCATACCCCTTCTTTCTGGAGAAGCAGCCTCATTACCCCAGGACAGAAGCATAAGCGTGCTGACAGGGAGGGTAGAGAGGGCAGCATCTACAGCGAGACCTAAACATCAGATAGAGAGGCTTACCTAAATATTAGGTAGAGAGGCTTCCCCACAGACTCCTCCAGGGACCTACAAGACGAAGGTGATATATGAGAGTCCATGCAGGACAGAGGAGGAAAAGTGAGCTACAGCCAGCTAGCATGGAGGACCAGCTTGCGGTCCTTTCTTAACGAGCATGGAACTTCCTGCTGCCCCAGAGGCTGGCTCACAGAGAAACCAGGGGCCTAACATGGAAGCAGTCTGGTTGTTGTCACTGTAAGTGAGACTCCTGCCCTTCAGGGAGTTCCAGGCAAGGGTCCAACCCCACCTGAAGCAGCAAAGACTTGGGGCTGCCAGGTGCAGCAGCAGGGGCAGGACATGCAGGGAGGGCTGCGAGTCCACTGACCAAGCATGCTCGGTGTTCAGCAGGCAAAATAAACCCTCGTTTAAGTGAAGCAGTACGTGTGAGAAGAAAAACAAACGAAGAGATGACTTTTCTCAAGTCCCCAGCAAGGTGCCTCTTGGACTCAGGCCTTAAGAGCATACCTTTAGCTTCCTGAGGCTGGGGTAGGGGTGGGGGTGGGTGTGGGAAGGGTCTGGAAAGATGAGCCTTACTCCTCAGTGATCTCCTCGGGCAGCACCTCCCCTCGGAAGTGGCCCTTGAAGAGCTCCTGCAGGCAGGAAGCGAGGACAGACAGCTGCTCCGAGTCAAAGTCTTCCTGGGTGGTGAGAGGAGGACTGTCACCACCCAGACCCAGCCTCCCTGCCCCCACTACCCAGAGCCTCTGAGCTCATCTGCCTCCAGCTCCAGCATCAGCAGGCCCCGCCCCCAGCAGAAGGGACCAATCCAGAGGAGGGGAAGCTGGGAGTCAGCTGCCTGGGGGGCTCTGGGCTGGGCGGGCTGGGCTGCTCCCTCCCTGAGGGGGCAGGTTCCTCCTCACCTCCAGGACCTGGTCCACGATTTCCTGCATGACCTCACACTGGGCCTCGGTGTCACTACAGAGCAGAAGGGAGAGGACATCTCAGGGACACGGAGGAGAGCAGACGGCGGGACACACACCCGGAAGGCGTGCACAAGCACACTCGCGTGCACACAGACAGAACACAGGAACCCTGGGAATCCGGGCTGTGGTGAGGGGGCCTCAGGGCAGAGGCCAAGGAGAGGGGGATCCCCACAGTACTGCTTTGCTCCTGGAGGCTCTTCTACTCAGAACGTTGGAGTGAGGGCCTGGCGTGCTGCCAAACAAGGCTGCCCCTCCCAGCCCACAGCCTGCAACCTAAATTGTAGAAGGCATCTCCTGTGCAGCTTCAGTCACTTCTCCACACACCCCCACCAGAACCCTTCCAAACCCACCAGTCTGCCACCCACCAAGTACCAGGCAGACACCCAGGACCGGCACCCACCTTCCTTTCTGGAGCTGGAGCACTTTGTCCCTCAGGGACTCATCTAGCTGATCAAGATAAGGGGTAATATCAACTGGTTCCTCCACCACTGTCTCCTTGATTGGGTGGAAGCGAAACTCTCTCTTCTTCCCTGAAGGGAGTGATTTAGGAAAGGAGTTACTCGGCCCAGACATGAGAAGCACAGAGAGCCCCCTGAACAGTCTGGCCCCCTGACCCGAGCTGGGTGTGCACCATTCACTCAGAGCTACTGAGTGCCTGAAGCACTTCCTTGAGTGTGGCGTGTTCTAGCCTCAGGAAGCAAGAAAAGGCAGGGACCACTTGTCCTTCTTTCCCTCCTGCTTCAGTGTCAAGTTCTGGAGTCTCATCCAGGAACACTGAAAACAAAACTAACTCAGAGGCACAGAGAGGGCAGAGAGTCTGCTCCTGCCAGCTAGCCCTCCTAGGACGGACACAAGCCTGGACTACCTTTGCTGTTGAGATCCTCCTCATCATCACTGAAGGCTGCCTCTGCGTTGTCATAGCAACTCTCATCCTTGTCTGACATGTGGTTGTCCATCTCCATGGAAACTGGCTCCTCAATTTTGACTTGGAAGTAAAGAAAGACAAGACATTTGATGGCCTCCTTGTCCCATGCTCTTGGGAAGGGGAGACAAGAGGGCAAGTGGGAGGATAAGGAGCTCATGACCTAAATGGAACATGGACCTTGAAAGGACAGGCATCTTGTCCTCCACCCTCCAGGGCTTCAAAGGGGGGGGATTTTCCCAGCAATAAGAGCAGCACAGACCCTGACGCCTCTATGCTCAGCTGAGGGTCAGCCAGTAGATAAGATCAGGCACAGTCCCAAGTGCTCTTTAACTTAGACCAAGTTGGAAAGCTCTGCCTAGCTTAAGCCCTTACCCCAAAACAAAAAAGGAAGGGGATCTGCCTGGAATTGGAAGCAAGATTTGAGACCCAACATGACAACCTCTCATCAGAGGACAGGGCCTGGGGCTGGGAAGAAAGATGGACAAAGCTAAAGTGAGATAAACATACATTCCATGAAGGCCTTCCACCTACTGAGGAGAGGTCAGGAAAAAAAGAAAAGGAGGAGTTAAGAGAGCAAGGGATGTCAGTGAAAAGCAGATAAGACAGAGAAGACATCATAAAGGATGACAACATAAGGAAGACAACATAAAAAAGAATAAAAGAAAAAACCAGGGCAAGAGAAACCGAAATGGACAGAATCACAGAGGTGGAGCACGTGACGTCCTAAACCAGGGCTCTAGTCCAGCGCCCTGGACGTCTCCACCCCTCTTCTGAAATCGGTGATGGACTGGGCGGGGCTATACCTTCCACAGGTGGGCTGGGCGAACTGCAGAACTCAGGAAACTTCTCCCTCAGCATTGCCCGCAGCTCCTTGTCCAATTTAGGGTTGTCAAAGAGGGGCGCCAAATGCCTAATGGGGAACATGAATGAAAGTCAGTATCAGAGCTCCTCACTTCTAACGCTACGCGGAACTAAATAATACACAAGTCTAAGCCCAATGGGACAACTGGGCAATACTCCCTGGGAAGGGCCACTGGGGCACAGGGAAGGCATCTGAATCCCTCTGCAAGAGAGAAGTTCCTCTAAGAGGCAAGAGGACGTATGCCTAGCAGCCTTCGGTGGAGCCAGTACGTTCTATACGTCTCAAGGGAAAGGGTCAGCAGTGGGAGAGCAGTATCTGGCCACGGTGACCCAGTGAAAGGAGGAAAGAGCTGGTTTCCCTGCCCCACAGACACATGAAGTGCTTACGCCAGAACCCGTTTCTCCACAATGTGATTGAGGGAGGAAAAGACACCCTGCCGCACGTGGCCCTCCAGCGGGGGATAGAAGTTGGGAATGATCTGGAAGGGAAGAGGAGCAGAAAATGAGCACAGGGCAGGACCTTCCATCCAGACTGTTCTGCTGAACTAGATCTAAAAAGCAGCTTTGGTTCCATTCAGGAAACACTGGGAGGTATGGCTGCAGAAAGGACTGGAATGTTCCTGACTGTCCTGCGCTGTTAAAATGGCAAACTCTTACTCAACCTGGGTGCTCCTCAAGGAGATGGGATTTTACCTGAAGTCATCATCCCTGAGGCTAAGAAACCCCATGGAGACATGGAAAGATGCAACTGGAGACAGGGGGAATGTGGGAGAGAAGCTTCACTAACTTAGGACAAAGGACCCATGACCATGACCACGACCCACTTTGCTCCCAAGGGGCACTGGGAAGACCTATTCACTGACTGCCAAGGTTAGAAGGACACACACTTAGCTCTGCTGGGCGGACATGGGGAGGAAAAAGGGCTGTGGCACTTACACGGCACATGAAGTCCAGGAGTGTGGCAGTGATGGCTGGGTGGGGCTTCATGGAGTGATGCATGACCAGGATGGCTGGTTCTGGAGAGTGTGGAATTAAAGGGTCCCCCCACATCAGAGAGTCCCCATACAATAAGCTATCAATATATACGAACGGCTCCAGAGAGAGCTATGTCTTCCCCGCCCCCTTCTAGTTCTGCTGAGCAGACCCAAAAGCAGACACTCCCCGCAACGGCTCACAGCCCTCATCTCCCTTCCTGTCCAGCATTCGGCTTGGAGGAGGGAGGTGGCAGGAGATAGCACAGACTTTTCCTCTGCCTGGGCCCTCCCCACTCAAAGCCCGAACGTAAGGCTATGGGGTGAAGGGGGTGGCATGGTCGCTCAGCCTCATCAAAGCAATTTTCCTTCTAGGTCAAGGGAGCGCGGATGAGGAACAACGGAACTGCTGCAGATAAGCTGCCTCCACACCACGCTGCCCTGACGTTCACGGCTACTACCACGGAGACAAGGCAGCGGCGCAGGGGGCTGGGGAGTGGCTGCCTGGGCTCAGTCACATACCTATGTTCATAATGCTATCCTTGTCTGGGCTAAAGAACAGCCAGTCGTAAAACAAAGCCAGCTTGGCATTAGAGGCAGCAACATTTGACTGGAAAAAAAAAAAAAAGGAGAAAAAAAGAGGCTAATTTCATCAACCAGCTCCCTTCGCTGCAGAAGCCCAAGGCAGATTCCAGGGCCCACGTAACTGCTCCATCCACGAAATTAAGTTTCTAGTGAATCAGGGTGGAACCGCCCCAGGGGTGAAGACACCCAAATCTGTGTATGAGGTCTCACCAACCAAGGGGCTGGGGATTGGTCTGGGTTCTTGATCCCACAAGGAGAACATCTGGGCCTGGGGGTCCCCTGATCACCCCTGAGCTAAAACACTCAGACTAGCCCCTCAGCTGCCTGTGCTGAGCTCCCCAGGCACATTCCTGAAGGGAAGACCCTTAGGCATAGCTTGCTATTATATCTGAATCAGCACATTCCAAGGACCCAGTCAGACAGGGGAGGGGGAACCCTGTCAGGAGAGGTCAGAGGGCAGCTAGATGCCAGAGAACAGTTTCCCATCCCAGGCACAAGGAGGAAACACTGGGAAGGAAATGGCTCTACTGTGGATTCACCCTGTTCGAAGAAGGGAAGTATCCAGAGTTGATGCCAAAAGGCCCGGAAGTAAGGCTGTAAGGAACACAAGACCTGAATGTGAGTTAGGAACACTTCAAAGGAATAATCATACGTGGTTTCTGGAAGCTAACAGGAAAAGACAGGGATGCCTGAGAAACCCAGGCTTGGAGACTGGCAGTAAAGGTTCAGATGAAACTGTTCAACCCTAAACTCACATGGGAAATAAAAAGTGTGAGTAAACTTTGAGGCAGGGCAAAGACTGAGATAGTCAGGAGGAAGAGAGTGAAAAGGGGCCCTTCGGGGTCAAGTGGCCCAGAGTCAGGAGGAAGCATGGAGGTGTGGGACATGAGGGAGAGAGGGTCACCACCCTGTAGCCTCCACCCCTCACCCAGGCCCTCACCGTGCACGTGGTCAGCAGCCAGCCAATGATGGCCCATCGGGGCAAGATATCTGAACTCAGCACTTCATTGGAAGGGTGGACAACTCCACAGATGTAGCGAATGAGGTCACAGCGCAGAGACTGACTGTCTGGGGTTGACAGGTACTGACGCTGGAACCAATCCTGGTATCGCTTTTGTTGACCAAACCGTACCTTGGGGGAAGGAAACATTAGAAAGAAGAGCTAGGAAGGGAGGGTGGAATCTCTGGACAGAGGGAAATGAGCACCATTCATCTTTAGGTTTGACCTAGACCTCAATTTCTTCCCACGACTTAGTCATTAATTCCTATTGTCTCTTAAGTCTCTCTGCCTTTGGGAAGACATCCTGATTTAACTCTTCCTCGATTTAAAAAGAATGCTGTCTACTCAGCACTGACTGAAAGCTTTCCTAGGCTGAATGACAGAACAGGATCATTGTCTAAAACACAGAGATTCTCCAAACCTTCTTCCAGCCAAGTCCTTCCCCTAAGTGGACTCTGCTGCTGCTGCTAAGTCACTTCAGTCGTGTCCGACTCTGTGACCCCATAGATGGCAGCCCACCAGGCTCTCCCATCCCTGAGATTCTCCAGGCAAGAACACTGGAGTGGGTTGCCATTTCCTTCTCCAAGTGGACTCTAAGTGTGTACAAATAGCAACCTTTCCTAAGGGGAAGATCTAGATTTCCTCTTCTATTCCCAATTCAACCAAAATAGAGACGAGAAAGGTTAAAAAAAAACAAAAACAAAAACTAAATCAACATAGTCCAACAGAACATTTGGCAACGGTGGTGCCTACTGAGCTCCTAAAATGTAGCTGCTCAAACTGAGGTACTGGACTTTACATTTTATTTAATTGTAACTAATTTAAATTGCAACATGTGGCTAGTGGCTACCAGGTGGGACAGCCCAGATCTAGACAGTTCTCCTGGATGACTTGGGGAACTGAAAGCTGGCTAGAGCAGTGGTTCCTTAACACCAGACTAGCTGCACAGAAGCTGCTGCCTGGAAAGTCTGTTAAAAATACAGATGCCATAATCAGATTCTCTGGGAGAGTAGCATCCAGGAAAGTGTATTTTAACACGCTCCTCAAGCAATGCTGTCATAATTCAGCCACCTTTGGAAACCAAAAGGCCGTAGCTCTCTTCCTGAGAGGTCATGGCTCACCCTGAGGAACCATGAGTTTCACAGAATGAACACTCTCACTCTACTCTTTCATAGCACATTTCACAATGGTAAATTACATTATCTGTATACAAGTATTGGTTTAATGACTGCTTTAGACAGACTGAAAGCTTCCTGAGAACTGGAACTGTTACGTCTTTCTCAACACTGTATCCCCAGTCCTTAGCTCTGTGCCCAATCGCACACTTGACCGGCCCTCCACCAGACACCTGCAGGCTGAAGGGAGAAGCGCAGCTAGTACCTGCAGCTTCCCTCCCTGCTGAAGTGGGTTAGCTTACCCGGGATGTCATGAAGAGGAGCTTAGTCTCCATGTCTGGGGTTAGACGACATGCTAGGAATTTTCGAGACGTTCTTGACTGAAGAAGCTGTAGGATACCTGAACCAAGTATGGAAGGAAAGATAAAGGAGAAGACTGAAGACCTGAAGGAGCAGAAGGCAGGTGGGTCACCTGGGCCGGGTTCCGATGGCCAGTGGTCTTGCTCTTGGGGAAATTCCAAGACACGAGCAAGAGGGGTTCTAACCAGCATCTGAGTGATGTGCTCCATCCAACCACCATCCCCAGGACCCAGAGGTATTCATTCTTTTCTTCTACTGGCCGTCCAGAGTCCCCTACTCACATTATTCCAGTTGGCAACATGTGGGAAAGTTAGGGAAAATTTTGGGACACCCTAGCCTCTCTTTCTGCTCCTGATGGTCCCACCACTGGGTCCTGGGACCAGTGTGGTGTTGTGGCATAAGCACGAGCTGTGGAGTCAGACAGACCTGGAGCCAAATCCTGCCTCTGACATTTACTAGCTGTGTGGCCTTGGGCAAACTACTTAATCTCCTTGAACCTTATTTTCTTTATCTGTAAATATGGAAAGTAAAATATCCATCTTACAGGGGTGTTCTGAGTATTAGAGTTAACATGCACGAGCCTAGCACACAGCAGGCACTTAAAACAACTCAGTACATGTTGCCATAAAAGAACAGTACAACGTAACGCAGAACCAGAGCTAGCTTCTCCTCTCCTGACTTCTCAGTCCTAGACTGTGACACTCGTGTTACGTGTGCACATGTGCACATATCACACACATGTGCATGTTGGAGACAGGTTGGGGACAAAGCTGTACAGTCACTGTTTAGACCATAAGGACCCTGGGAAGGCAAAAGGGAGATGAAAAGGGCCTCGCTGGGGGAGGCACACAGACACGCTCCCTCCCCCACAGAGGATTTTGGCTAAGCTGGATCCTTGGAATTCAGAGGCATCACAGTTCCTGGGGAGGAGCCTTCGCTTACAGGACAAATTCCAGTGCCTCTGCTGAGTCAGTCTCACAAGCTGACCTCTGACACTCCTGACACTCAGTGAAGCTGGAAACTGGTCATTGGCTCACCTCTTGAGCCCAAGAGTTGGTGGGACAGGAGGAGGAGGAGGATCACAGCTCTCTATCTCACTTTTTCTTAAATGACAGACAGCTAGAGCTTGCCAGATAGGGACTGTCTGGGAACATGAATGGTTCTGTGTAGTCCCGCCGTTCCCACATCCAGCTGTCCCCAGCAGAGCTTGCCCAGTCCCAAGCTTCTTAAACCTGACTGCCAAAGCCTCTCCTATCCACCCACTTCTGCCCTCTCGATTGACCTCTCAAGGACAGGATGCCCCAACCTTTACTTACCTGTGAACTGAGGACTCAAGGCCTGAGGGTTATGGATAATATCTTTCCAAAGCAGTTCAAATTCTGGTATCCTGGCAACATTCTGAAGCAGTCTGACGAGGTCTCGGCCAACCATCAAACATTCCATGAACTAGATGGGGTGGGTGGTGGGAGACGGGAAAGAGAATAAAAACAAGAACTG
This sequence comes from Bos javanicus, assembly GCF_032452875.1. NCBI lineage: Eukaryota > Metazoa > Chordata > Mammalia > Artiodactyla > Bovidae > Bos > Bos javanicus. The sequence goes on from NC_083870.1 coordinate 16,799,000, forward strand.
TCTACCCGCTGCAGGGAGGAAGGAACAATATGTTACAGGGAGGGGAGGAAAGGGGTCGAATGGATTACACAATTTTTTCTGGAACCAAGGGATTGGCTCCAAGCTGTTCAAGGGCAAGAGAGCTGAAGCTGGGGACCGAAATCGAGGAGGAGAGGTTGCTGGAAACTGCTGTCATGTTAATCTGTGGCCCTCTCCTCCTAGAATGGTTTCAGTCCAGGTCAAGGAACACAAACATTCCAAAAGGCTAGGGCTGGTAAGCTGAGCTCCAGACACCTTACCCAGGACTTGCTTGGTCCAACAGAACTCTCTGTGGTAATGACAGCACCTCTAGTTGTGCTGTCAAAAGGATACCCATTTGCCAGATGTGGCAAATGAGCACTTGAAACGTGTCTAATTCAACTAAGGAACTGAATTTAAAATTTTATCTAATTACAATGTGTGTGTGTGCTTTTTTGTTCCTGGCCACACTGTGCAGCATGTGTGGCCCAAGTTCCCCAACCAGGGACTGAACCCATGACTCCTGCACCGGGAGCGGAGAGTCCAAACCGCTGGACTGCCAGGGAGTCCCTAATGTCAATTTATTTTAGCTTATATTGTGACACGTGGCTAGTGGCTACTGCGTTAGACAGCTTTAACTCTAGGATCTGCCTCTCCTGGGAGAGCTGACAGTGGACAATTCACTATCCCACGTGACCACGGCAGTTACCCCGGCAGGCAGGGGGCGGGTGGGGATAACGTAGCAGTGGAAACACAAGACAGCTTCTGTCTGGGACGTGCTGTGTGACAGCGCCCGTGAAGCTGACCAGGGAAGTCCCCAGGATGCCAGTGTAACCAACAGCGTTCCAGTAACTGGGGCTTTGTTGTTGTTTAGTCCCTAAGTTGTGTCCAGCTCTTTGTGACTCCACGCACTGCAGCAAACCAGGCCTTCCTGTCCCTCACCATCTCCCACGGTTCACCCAAGTGCGTGTCCATTGAATCAGTGATGCCACCCAACCACCATCTCATCTTCTGCCATCACAGGAACTAGGGCTGCTCCACACTGATTTCTCCACCCTGCTAGCCTCATCTGTCTTACAGTGATGAAAAAACAGCAGACCTTGAACCACCTTCAGTCTCCACCACCATCTCTGGCCCCAGGTCACCAGAGAACTGACGAGAGGTATCCCTTTCTGGGTCTCACTTTCCTACGGGTTTTTTGTCCTCACCCGCTCCCGAAGCAGTGAGATGCAGAAGTCCACCTCCTTCTGCCTCAGGGCCTGGAGCTGGGCGGTCCCGTGGTGGTCGACGATGAGGCGGAGGTATGTGTAAACAGCCATGGCGATGAGGATGCTGCTCTTCAGTACCCATTCCCTACAGGGAGGGAAGACACTGAAGACATGGGCACCTGTGCTCCATCTAGACCCACCCAATTTACCCCCACACTTGGCTCCAGTGCCTGGGAAATGGCTGATGATTAGCACTGGGAGTAAGTTTCTGGTTCCTTAATTGCTCACTCGTGCTGTCGTTATCTATCTTGGACTATTAACTGGCTAAGGTGGGGACAACTTCCTCTCACTCTACCAGGTGCCCAATAAAGATAAGTGCTAAATGAAAGCAATCTCTACCCGTAAGTACTTAACTTCTAATAAAATAAGTTTGTTGACTCAGTCATTCAAACATTAACAGACTGCCTACCGTGCACTAAGCCTGAAAGAGGCACAAGGGACACAGCCTGCAGTTCTTAAAGTGCAGCCCAAGGACCTCTGGGGATTACCAAGACCCTTTCAGGACCGCGGAGATTTCAGAACACACTGGGTATGCTTGTCATTACCAGCCCAGCACATTACAAATGTTCCCCTGATTTGTTCTGGCCACTGATCCCACTCCCAGTCAATGAGTCACCTGCCTTAAATCATAATCTGAAGAGAAGAACATGATTTTGGATGGCAAAGCCTATTTTACTAGGAGTTTTAGACATTTCCTGGAGAAAAGGGGGTAATGGAAGAATTGCGTTCCCTGTTGCTTGAAGAGGAGTACTAAGAAACTGTAGGGAGATTCAAAGACTCCAACGCTGGCTCAAATCACCAAAACTGGGGAGCTGTCTCCCCTAAACAAGCAGTTTGTAAGTGTTTTAGCACCCCTGCTGGAAGACAGGGAACCAGAGGAAAAAGATGGGGAGTTTAATTAATCCAACCAGGCAACATCCTGATTCCGGAAAAGGTGGCCTCAAGCCACCTAATTAATAGACTCTGGCCTTCTCCTTTCACAGAGTAAAAGCAGCAGCCAAAGCCACGGGTGGGTCCCCCTCCCCGACCTGTTACCTTTTAATTCCACACCCCTAAGAAGACCTGGGAAGGAGTGGGAAAGAAGGTGTGAAAGAGGACAGTTTTAAAGTTCTAAGGATTCATGTGCATTAAACGATGCGAGTTTTTTGGAGGGCAGGAGAAAAGGTAGGGCAGTTATCTGACACCTGTACAGTAAGACTGTGCTCTGACTGCCCAAATGAGAAAAATTCTGCTTTAAGGTATGGGAACAGAAGGTATCCAGCACCAGGAACAAAATTAGAAAAACCACTTCTTAGGAAGATTGCTAGTGGAGGTGATAAATGTATCTGAGACATGGGATGGGGTAATGAAGAGAAAGATCAAAGTGAAACCCTCTGACCCAGGATGTTAGGAAGGCCCAGTGACTTAAGACAAACAGAGATCTGATAAGAAACTGCTAGGAGCTCATGTGCTGTGCGCTGGTACCAATGATGGAGCATGTGCTGCCACCGCACCTGCGGCTGCACATCCAGGCCCGGGGCACTAGGTGGCACTGGCCGGCAGGGCTGGCACAGCTCTCCCGTTCCGCAGCGCACAGAACACAGCCATCTCTTTCACAAGTGTGAAGGGCTGAGGTCCATTCTTCTAAACCACTGGAAATACAGAGACTATCAGCCGTCTCAATCATGTGACTACTGTGGTGTCCTCTCCCAGGAAGACTCTGAAATCACGCAACAGAAAGAGTGAGGCCACAGGACCAAGAGGTAGGCCTCACACCCAAACAAGCTCAAATATGCAACAGCCCTCAAACTTTCTGGTCCTTTACTTTGATGGAGAAGGGATCTCATGCCCTCCGCACCACTGGCCTCAGTGACCTCCTCATGCTCACCACCCCCTGTGCCACGTCAACAAAAGGAGGGCATGGGTAGGATGGACAGTCTTGGAAGGGAGAACAGGGGTACCTGCCAGGCCTGGGTGGTTGGCTGGCCCCACTCTGCTGAGTTCATTCTCCCTTACCTCCCGCCAAAGATAAACATTCCATGGAGGTCTGGATCAAAAATAAACCCTTATCAGATGAAATGAGTTTTTCCTGGGCTCTGAGGTATTTTAGTAAAAACCTTCTTTCCCACTCCTTCATCCCTGGCCACAGCACAGCATTAATTCCATCTCTTGCCACCAGTACGTGGCTGCTCCCTCCCCCACCTCACCGCCTCTAACCTATGGTGCTCTCGGGCCACTAAAAGCTCCCCACACACCCTTGCGTCCCATACCCAGTGTGGCCGCATCCAGCTCTTGCCCCCCCTTCACGACAGACTCTACCTCTGCTCCATCAGGATATCCAGAACACTCTCTGCCAACCAGATGTTTTTTGCCGTAACATCCCCACCTGATCAAAGGAGGAGAAAACAGAGAGTCAGAATGGCTCTGATTAGTGACTCAGCTCAGCCAGCACACTCCTTCTCCTTCTTACTGCTCCATCCCTGACTGTTATCCCATCCCTGATGCTCTGAGGGCTGAAAAAACTGTCTTTGTTTTGTCAGGCTTTACAATTTCCCTCTTTGCCTCCAGAGAGACGGGAAGGGAAGGTTTGGGGTTTTTCCAGAAATCAGAGCTGCTACTTTCCACAGACAGGGGGTTGCAGTGGGATTACTTTGACCCCTAAAAGGGAATGTCTTGGAAGGAGATATGAAAAGCCCACAGCTGGAAAGAACAGATGACATTTCAAATAGGGCCTGACAAGTCCAGGAGGCAAGCAACAGCTGCAGTCCAGCCACTGGATGTCCCAAATCCTGTGTTCAGCTCAAGACAGGCCAAAGGCTTTTGGTCTCCAGGTATCACAGTCTCGAGTGCTTGCTATGAAACTTCCTGGGGCAGAATTAAACAAGCAGTAATGCCAGATCAAAATCATAGGATCAGAAGTGGGGACTAGGAGTGCCAAACAGGGAAGAAAGTGCCAGGAGAACGGATAAAAATAGCCAGCACAACAACGCTATGCCTTGCCCCAGGTCCTAATGTAAAAATTCAATTTACAGAGTCACACATCACGTAGATTAAGGTTTATACACAGGAGTATCACTGTTATATAAAATCCTGAAGAGGAAGCAAAGAACCGAGGAGCAATGGTGAGGTAGAGAGACAGGGTCATATTTGCACAAACACATGTAATCTTGGGAAGAGAAGCAGCAGGGGCAGGACTCTTGGATAATCAGTGGTTCAGACAGATGTCTCTGAAGATAACGAAGCCTAAATGTCAGGGTCTGTTCTGTGACATAGTTTGTCCCTCAAACTGGGCCTAAGTGTTTAGAACATTGAGGTGGAGCCAGAGAAGATGTCGGGGGCTCTGAAAGTACAGTGAGATGAGAACCAATTATTTTACCCTTACTTCTCCCCCATTCCTTCCAGATTCTTCCTGATCCAATAGGCCACGAAACCCCAGAGTGAGGACTGGTTACAGTAGGCCAACAACAGGCTAAATATTCTCTATCAGGCCTCAAGTTTGGCAGGAAGGAAAATGAGGCAAGACTTATTGCTCCAAAAGGCCCCCTGTAACTTTTCAATTTCTTTGTGGAACATACGTGGCCAGAAGATGCTTGGGTCAAAAGGAAAGAACATAAACAGTCCAGGAATCAAGTCCCTTAGGCACTCAATCATTCTCCACTGCCTGGACTTAGGCATAGTGCATACTTCTTTCTTCTTTATGCTCTTGCCATCCAACTCACCGGCAATCTGCTTCATGAATGTCATGCAAACACCATCGGCTCCCAGAACCCCACTCTTCACTAGTTCCCGTACCAACCACACCAACTAAAGGAGAGAGAAAAAGACATATGAAGAGAAAGGCCTGTAAATTTGAGAAAGGGTCTAATCCAGTCATTTTATAAGTTAGGTGTACAAAGACAGAGGTGTGTTACCCCCGATTCCTCCTTCCCTTCCCCTTAGGAGAGGATCCATTTTCTGTTATGTCTCTGAGCTGGATCTCTCTTTTCTTTCTGGCCTTACCTGAGTACGGCAGGTATCCTGCAACTTCAAGTACTTCTCCATGAGTATCTGGTTGATTTTATTCAGAACAATATTCATGCCGTCACGACTCACCAGAGCCAAGTCCCGGTAACACTGTAAGAAGTGAGGTTTGTGAGCAGCCAGCAAGCTAAGGATAGGCTCCTGATCCCACTCACAGGGGGCCCCCTGCCCCCTAGCCTCTACCAATGGGATACAAGTGGCAGTGAAAAATTTTCTGCTCTAGAAGGCATGCTTACCATTCAACGACCAAAACACAAGACTTTCCACTCTGGAAAGACTTTCCACAAACCTTTCATAGGCTCCACTATCCCAAATCTATCCCTTGCTCTGTCATTCAGGGTGGGGATAAGGGACTGAGTTATTCTAGTAAGACAGAAAAGCCTGCTAAGAAAGGATCCCTGTCCCCTTACCTCCCTCCTTGGGAAGCGTCACACTGTTTGAAGCCACCAGCTGAGCAAAACCAGGTGGAGGCCATCTGCTTTTCATCTGCCAGTAAAAGGTCACTGCAGAATGGGTTTGGTTGAACAGGCCGGAAAGGATCTCAAAGAGATTTTTAGACTTGTATTGACACAGCCAGATGAAACAAAGGGCTAGGAGTATTAAGGAAAAAGGATCCATGGACCAGGATCCTGGAAAGAAAGGGCAGACCCAAACCGAACTTCCTTAACGAAGCATCTTTCTTCTTTTCTCCAGGCTGCCCTTTACTTCCACCAAGTATTGAAGAAGGAGGGGTCCTTTAGCACATCTAACTCTGGGGGAGGTAAGGGAATGCATGCCAATTTCCTCTGAGAGTTCCTGTTTCTCTCACCCTGTCTCTCTAAAGAGACCAGACTCCTGGAGGACTACCTTAGGGGACCTCATTAGCAACCTCCTCAGCCTGCTGGGTTCTATGCTGTCAGGGTCTCGGCACAAAGGGCAAAATTATAGATAGGCAGTATCTCACAACCTCGGATGGCCAGTGGCAAGGACAGCATTAATAATAATAGCAATTATAACAGGGAACATGCATTGGCATTGTGCGAAAACTTTATATTCTACTTGCTGCATCCGAATCACATAGTCACCCTATTTATTATCATCTCTGTTTTTATAGATGAGGAAACAGCAACAGAGAGGTTAAAGTAATTTGCCCCAGATTACATTAGAGATAAGAGGAAGATTCAAATCCCAGCAGTCCAACTCTGGATTCCAAGCTCTTAATCATCCTGACACTATCGTCAGAAATAACTAAAAGGAGAAGAGGCTGCTGGGGATGGAGGTTAAGAGCTCACAGTGGCTTTTAGACTACTACATTCCTAAACTTGTTCATCCTAAGTGTTCAAAAGAGAAGTGCTCCGGGACTTCCCTGGCGGTCCGTCCAGTGGTTAAGACTCGGAGCTTCCAATGCAGGGGGTGCAGGTTCGATCCTTGGTCTGGGAACTAAGATCCTACATGCTGTGTGGCATGGCCAAAAAATTTAAAAAATATAAAAATTTTTTTAAAAAAGGAGAAAAAGAGAAGTAATCCTCAAGACCAGCTGCTCCCTGGACTTGGTGTGTCTAGGGACTCCTAAGAGATTAGCTATCCTACTTCCACTTCTTCTATTATCCTTAAGTCAAAACAAGCATTCCAATGAAAATACAAATACTTAGAGATTCCCCCATGTGCCATAAACTTTTCATACTCAAAGGAGAATTTGATTATCCTCTGACTCCATCTGCCAGAGGGAGGGCTGGGAGATCAAAAGTACAAGCAAGGGAACAAGAGGTAAGAGAAGCCAGTGAACTACTGCCAACTTGCTCGTCAGTAAATGTGGTTCAGCCCTGGAGCCTTCCCTAGAGGAGTGAGTCACAGGATGGGCAGAGGATGAGGGATGCAGAGGCAGAAGGGAGACCTATGTCAGGCCAAAGACAGAGACACAACTAATAAGCGAGGAGCTGTTTCCTTCTATTCAAAGGAAAGCAGAAATTCCAGAGATGCAGAAGAGACCCTGACAGGGAAGGACAGCCCCTCAGGAGACGCAGGGTCAGACAAAGCAAGTAGGTTCTGGCTGCCTAATTCCAAGCTCCATCTGGGATCTTATTAACCACAACTGCTGGTAATGCATGCAGCCGGGCACCAGGAGGATCACATCATATCATATTCTTGATGGTGCCAGTTGTCTCTCCAAACTCTGTGCCAGTGTGCTGACTGGCTTGGAAGATAAGTAGCTGGGTGGAAAGACTCAGTGGGAAACAGAGGGTCCCAAAAGAGAGGAAAGGTGACAGGATGGTGCTGAGGTAGGATACCTGTCCTGTGCCGGGAACAGTGATGTTCCAGCCTCGGCCCTCACAGCCCTCAACTTTCTTTCTAGAGCCATCTGCCGAGAGAAGCACCTGAACCAAGAACTGCCAGGGCCTGGTGTTGTATCTTTGGTGATGAAGGACCTTGGCATCAGTGTTAAATCCTTTCCTATCACCTTTATCCCCTGACTACTAGAACCGGAGCAGAAGTTAAGGCCTTCAACTTAGCCTCCCACCACACGGCAGTCCCCCAGCCTGGCCTGCTCCCAGCGATTCAGTTTGGACATCAAATAGGAAATAAACTCAGAGAATATAAACACAAGGCTGCAAGTTAGGAAGGTAGATCTGGAACAAAATCCACCCCACCTATATTCCACTCTCCGCCAACACCTGACAGCTCTTTCCTTAACTAAGTTTCTCTTCCAGAGACAGAATTAACTCCAAGTAAATCCTTAGGAAACACTCCCCTTGGTTTAAACTGAAGCCTAAAACAATGTGTTGGGATCAGTTATCAGTTACACCCACCCACAACTTCTGCAGGACAGAGTATTCTGTAAGACAATCACCTGTTTAGGAAGAAGGATAAAGTACTAGGAGATGGGGCAGATTCTTCCACCACTCTCTGATCTGGCTCAAGGCCTCTGAATGAGTCATACCTGATAGTTCCTCATTTGCCTAAAACTGTATTCTCCTAATTCCCAGTCTCCCCGCTTTGTCTGAAGAGGCTCCTAGGTAGGGGATGTGCTGGGAAGCCTTTACCGTGTGAAAATAACTGATGCAACCAACCCTGTCAACCAACAAGACCCAAGGAGAGGGCCTGGGCCATGCTCATGGGGCAAAAAGAAGACAAGGTGCTCTAGTGCCTTGTCATGGCTGGGTGGCCGAATTCATGACATAATAAGCTTTTATAATGCAGAGCCCTGTGACCTCCCACTGACTGGTCAGGCAAAGAGGTAGAAATACCATGGGGCCCTGCCCTCTTCACTGAGATTTACTGATTTACCCTAGCTGATTCAGATCTCACCTGAAACACAAATAAAACCAGTGGGCAAGATGAATCTGCACTGAGATGACTAAATAAGGTTTTAATTGTATGTATAAAAACTCACACGAGAGAAAACTAAACCTTAACCCCAACCCTTCACCCCCATCTTTGTCAACACTTTCTTTAAAACAGCGAGGCTGGGGTGGATCACATTACTGATTAACAACAACACCAAACTGGAGATGTTCATTTGTCTTTAAGGTTCTCAATGATAAACTTGCTATGAAAATGAAACGCCAACTTAACCCAACAATGTCCCAGCCCAGAAATGGCCTGGGAAACCAGGGACTTGTCAATACTCGCTGCCCTACCACCTACTCTCACCCCAGGTTTGCCATGACCGCAAGGAGCTAAGCCAGGGGACCATGGGCATCCTGTCCTTGTCCCTGAGAACGCTGTTCCCTTGGTTCTCCTTGAGCAAACAACCTCCAGGTTTCTTATAAGTACACTGAGAGCAGTTGGGGGAAGGGAACAAAGCCGCCAGTTTCACATGGGCTTTCTGAGAAGATTAAATGTTCGGATAGAGCCAAACACAATGCTGGACACAGCATGACTGTTTCCTTTCCCACTCCCTTTGTTCAAGGAAGGGGCAAGGATTAAACTGAATTCCCCCACACCAAGCTCTTCTCTGTTAGTGTCATGCAGTTAATGCCAGATAGAACAAGTGTCTCTAAACCATCACGCAAGACTCAAGGACACAGAAAGTGGAAATCCAGAGAGGCAAAAGACAGGATTTTGCTACTTTATTATAGAAACAATGGAGTCCAAAGAGAACATCCTGCTCAGTCCCTCACCTCAAGGAAGGATCTCTCTTAAACCATTCTATTAATATCAATACATAAAAGAGACTCTTCCATTTGTGAAGCACTCCAGACTAGTTTTCATACAGTATTCCTCCCGAAGTCTGACTCCAGTGTATCTGTCTTCTCTTAATCACTACATTATTATGGCCATCACCTAACATTAAGCTTTCTAGGACTTCCCTGGTGGTCCAGTGGTGAAGAATCTGCCTGCCGATGCAGGGGATATGGGTTCGACCCTTGGTCCAGAAGATTCCACATGCCTCAGGGCAACTAAGCCCGTGTGCCACAACTAGAGGGTACCCCCTTGTCTACGACTAGAGAAAGCCTGTGGGCAGCAACAAAGACCAGCACAGTCTCTGGATTAAATCCCAACTCTTTCAGCCCTGACTCAAAAATCTACAATTTAAAACTCTTTAAATCCCTTTTCACTCTCACAACTGCATTTTCTTGCCTTTTACCTTCAGGATCTGAAGAGAAAGGAAGGACTTTAGTAAGAAAGTGACCCATTTACTAAGTGAAAAGGGAGTTGTAACTATATTTGGAGAATAAGATGATCCAGCCCTGGTCCAAGGGTCTGATACTAAGCCAGTTAAACCAAAGTTCCACCATTCTCTCAGATCGTATCTGAGAAGGGAATATGGGGCCAGAGTAGGGAGTCTTACCTTCTGGGCTTGGGCCGGTTCAGTAAGGACAAGGGTGAAGAGGCCCAGGCAGATTTCCTCATGTTGCGGGGGGCCTTTGCATACCTGGGATAAGAGGAAAGAAAAAACTAGCTGTCACTCAAGAGAAAAGTTCTTAAGCACAGTTGCTCCCAGAAAACTTGGGACTCTTGAGTAACCTGCAAAGGAGAATCATCAGCTAAAAGTGATGGGCATCTGTTTTAGGAGAGAGGTGGAGAGAAAGGATGGATCCATACTGCTTTCTCCAAAGCTTGATGAAGGCCAGAGGCAGAAAATAAAGTGTTTGAAATGGGGGGGAAAACCCTACTCCACACCTTAACAGCCTTTAGTAGAGAGGGAGCCACAAAGAAACATAGTCAAGACTTTGGGCAAATCACTGAACCCCTGGGTATGTGTAAGGTGAAGACATAATAAGAACAATTACTAACAATAAATATTTATTGAACATTTACTGTGTGCCAGAAATTACTCTAAGTCCTTTCCATTTAAATCCTTCAACCTCAGAAATGTAAAAGATCCATTATGTGAGGATGATTTATAAAGAAAATTAGCCACTGGAGAACTGTAAGTTATTTTTTTAAAGTTGTTATTTAATGATGCCTAAAGCAACCCACTCCAGTACCCTTGCCTGGAAAATTCCATGGATGGAGGAACCTCGTAGGCTACAGTCCATGGGGTCGCAAAGAGTTGGACACAACTGAGCAACTTCACTTTCACTTTCAAGGCTCCAAGAGATGCGACTCCCAGATTAGGAAAGACAGAGAGGAGTTGGGAAGCCTGGTTCAGCAAACCAAGACATTAGCTTCAACCCCTAGCTCCTAAACACTGAAGTCTTTCCAATCTTTCTGATTATGTCTAAAAGCTTTCAAAGAAGCAGAAATGGGTTCAAAGAGAGTATTATACTCACATAGGCATTGAGGGCATCATTGGCCTCTCTCTCTGAGACACCAGTAGTCATCGATGTCACAATACTCATACATCTTTCCAATCTCTGTGAAGGGGTGAGAAAAAAAATTAGAAGCCTTCATACCATCACCTATGACATTTTTCTGGTCCCAAAAAAGCTTTTTAAAAATTTAAATCACGTCACATCTCCAAAGTAGAGAAAACCACTAGGCCATTCAGGTATGACCTAAATCAAATCCCTTATGATTATACAGTGGAGGTGATGAATAGATTTATTCATTGGGATTAGATCTGATAAACAGCGCCTATAGAACTATGGACAGAGGTTTGTAACATTGTACAGGAGGCAGTGATCAAAATCATCCCAAAGAAAAAGAAATTCAAGAAGGCAAAAGTGGTTGTCTGAGGAGGCTTTACAAATAGCTGAGAAAAGAAAAGCAAAAGGCAAGAGAAAATGGGAAGGATATACCCAACTGAATGCAGAGTTCCAGAGAACAGCAAGGAGAGACAATAAGATCTTCTTCAATGAACAATGCAAAGAAACAGAACAATAGAATGGGAAAGACTAGAGATCTCTTCAAGAAAACTGGAGATATCAAGGGAACATTTCATGCAATGATGGGCATGATAAAGAACAGAAACAGTAAGGACCTAACAGAAGCAGAAAAGATTAAGAAAAAGTGATAAGAACACATAGAAGAACCATACAAAAAATGCCTTAATGACCAGGAGAACCACAATGGAGTGATCATTCATCTAGAGCCAGATATCCTGGCTCTAGAGTGTGAAGTCAAGTGGGCTTTAGGAAGCATTACTACAAACAAAGTTATGGAGGTGATGGAATTCCAGCTGAGCTATTTCAAATCCTAAAAGGTGATGCTGTTAAAGTGCTGCACTCAATAAGCCAGCAAATTTGGAAAACTCAGCAGTGGCCACAGGACTGGAAAAGGTCGATTTCCATTCTAATCCCCAGGAAGGGCAATGCCAAAGAATGTTCAAACTAAGGCACAATTGCACTCATTTCACAGGCTAGCAAGGTAACGCTCAAAATTCTCCAAGCTAGGCTTCAACAGTATGTGAACCAAGAACTTTCAGATATACAAGCTGGATTTAGATAAGGCATAGGAACCAGAGATCAAATTGCCAACATCCATTGGATCATAGAAGCAGCAAAGGAATTCCAGAAAAACATCTACTTCTGCTTCACTGACTATGCTAAAGCCTTTGACTGTGTGGATCACAATAAACTGGAAAATTCTTCAAGAGATGGGCATACCAGACCACCTGACCTGTCTCCTCAGAAACTTATAGGAGGTCAAGAAGCAAGTTAGAACTGGACAGGGAAGAACTGATTGGTTCAAAATTGAGAAAGGAGTATGACAAGGGTGCATACTGTCACTCTGCTTATTTAACTTCTGTACAGAGTACATCATGTGAAATGCTGGGCTGGATGAATCACAAAGTGGAGTCAAGACTGCCAGGAGAAGTAACAACCTCTGATATGCAGATACTACCACTCTAATGACAGAAAGTGAAGAGGAACTAAAGAGCCTCTTAATGAGGGTGAAAAAGGAGTATGAAAAGCTTGCTTGAAACTCAACATGATAAAAAGCAAGATCCTGGCTTCTGGTCCCATTACTTTATGGCAAACAAAAGGGGAAAAGTGGAAGCAGGGACAGATTTTCTTTCCTTGGGCTCCAAAATTGCTGTGGCCAGTGACTGCAGCCATGAAATTAAAAAGATGTTTGCTCTTTGGAAGGAAAGCTGTAACAAACCTAGACAGTGTATTAAAAAGCAGAGACATCACTTTACAGACAAAGGTCTGTATAGTCAAAGCTATGGTTTTTCCAGTAATCATATACCGATGTTAGAGTTGGACCATAAAGAAGGCTGAGCGCTGAAGAATTGATGCTTTTGAACTGTGGTGTTGGAGAAGATTCTTGAGAGTCCCTTGGACAGCAAGGAGATAAAACCAGTCAGTCCTAAAGGAAATCAATCCTGAATATTTATTGGAAAGGCTGATGCTGAAGCTGAAGCTCCAATACTTTGGCCATCTGATGTGAAGAGCTGACTCACTGGAAAAGACCCTGATGCTGAGAAAGACTGAGGGCAAAGGGAGAAGGAGTGACAGAGGATGAGATGGTTGGATGGCACCACTGACTCAATGGATATGAGTTTGTGCAAACTCCGGGAGATATTAAAGGACAGGGTAGCCTGGCGTACTGCAGTCCATGGGATCACAAAGAGTCAGACACAACTGAGCGACTGAACACCACATCTCTAGACCTAACTACCAGTTTACAAGTCAAGTCACCATGGGGGTATAATCAGCAAAATCCAGAAAGTGTAAACCATGACAGGCTTCCTGGTTTCTCTAACATTTAAACTGCAAGGGGAAAAAAATAAATAAACTGCAAGGGGAAAAGCAGGGAAGGGGAACCTCATGTATTAGACGAGGCTTAAGTGAATTCTCTGGTGGTCCAGGGGTTAGGACTTGGCGCTTTTACTACCAGGGCCTGGGTTTGATCCCTGGTTGGAGAACTAAGATCCCACAATCCATGTGGCAGGCCAAAAAAAAAAAAAAAGACTTACAATGACAACTCCTTGAACAGAATAAGGACTCACAAAACCACGCTGATAAATATATACATACATGACAAAGAAAGAAGGGAAAGCTCTTCCTTACAGTGGAATGCCAACTGAAAACACAGAAGGAATGATGGAAGCATAACTGGTTCAGGGAAGTATCATTAACGCTAAAACTAGAGGTGAAACTTTCACAAGAGTATATAGTCACATACGCTCAAAATACTTCTTAATTAAAGAGAAAATAACTGAAGGGAATTCTGGAGGATAACATTTTAACCAAGCAATCGGAGTTAATATCCCGAGTAACGAGACAAACTGACAGCTGAAATTTCAGATAACCCAAATTGAGAGATTCTATAAAATAACTGGCCTGTTAAAGTATTTAAGGGGAAGGACTAAGAATAAAAGAGACAGTACACCTAAATTCAATGTGTGATTCTGGGCTGCTATAATGGACATTATTGGGACAACTGGTAAAATGTGAATATGTACTGTAAGTAATATTAATACTGATGTTAAATGTTCCAATTTAGATAATAAAACAGGGATTATGTAACTGAGAATCCTGTTCTTAGGAAATGCTCCTGGAAGTATTTAAATCTTAAGTGGCATGCAGCTGCAACTTATTCTCAAAAGGTTAATATGTATACAAAATGAAAAGCAAATGCAGCAAATGTTAACAACTGGTAAGTCCAGAAGAAGAGTATGAGAGTTTTATGTCTTAACAGATTTTCTATAAGTTTGAAATTATTTTAAAATAGTTATTAAGAAATTAAAGGGACATGTCAACTGAATGCAACAAATGTGTGCTCCTTGTTTGATTACTGATCTGAAAAAAAACACTTACAAAAAGAATTTATGGGAATTCCCTGGTGGTCTAGTGGTTGGGGGTCTCTGTTTTGATGCTTGTGGGCCCAGGTACAAGCCTTAGTCCAGGAACTAAGATCTCACAAGCCATGCCACACAGCCCCCCCAAAAACCCCCCAAAACAAGAAACCCAGTAAAGCACATGAGAAACTTAAGGGGAAAAAAGAAATCTTAAAAAAAAAAAAAAAGGATTTATGAAAAAGTCGATTTGAACAATGAGTATTTATTACATTGAGGAATTATTAATATTTTAGGCATGCTATTGTGGTTATGTTAAAAATAAAAAAGTCCATCTCTCATAAACATATATATGAAATACCTACAGATGAAATGATATACCTTGGATTTGCCTCAAGATAATCCAGAGGAGACTAAAGGGAGATACAAGACTGCCACGTACTGGTAAGCACTGAAGCAGAGTGATCGCTCCAGGGCAGTTACACTACTCTCTCTACTTTTTCATGGTTGAAATGTCCCTCCAAAAACTTAAAAACTAAACTTTAAAAAATAAAAAATAAAAAGGTGAGAGTAAGAAAGAAAAGAACTAGTGGAGAACAAAAGGCCAAACTAAAACTTCCAGGGTCTCTAGTGAAACAAAGGTGAGGAGCACTGTATTAAAATCCAGGTGGGGCTAGTGGTAAAGAACCCGCTTGCCAATGCAGAAGACAAAAAACAGAAGGGTTCACGAGGAAACTAGAGTTGAAAGAGACACATGTACCCCAATGTTCATCGCAGCACTGTTTACAAGAGCTAGGACATGGAAGCAACCTAAATGTCCATCAGCAGACGAATGGATAAGAGAGCTGTTGTACATACACACAATGGACTTGGACTATTACTCAGCTATTAAAAAGAATGCATTTGAATCAGTTCTAATGAGGCGGATGAAACTGGGGTCTATTATACAGAGAGAAGTCAGAAAGAAAAACACCATTACAGCATATTAATGCATATATATGGAATTAAGAAAGATGGCAACAATGACCCTATATGCAAGACAGCAAAAGAGACACAGATGCAAAGAACAGACTTTTGGACTCTGAGAGAAGGTGAGGGTGGGATGATTTGAGAGAATAGCATTGAAACATGTGTATTACCATATGTGAAATAGATCGCCAGTCCAGGTTCTATGCAAGAGACAGAGCGCTCAGGCCCGGTGCACTGGGACAACCCTGAGGGATGGGATGGGGAGGGATGTGGGAGGGGGTTCAGGATGGGGGACACATGTACACCCATAGCTGATTCATGTGAATGTATGGCAAAACCCACTACAATATTGTAAAGTAATTAGCCTCCAATTAAAATAATTTTTTTTAAAAAAAGAGAAGGGTTTGATCCCTGGGTCGGATTGGGAAGACCCCCTGGAGGAAGGCATGGCAACCCCCTCTGGTATTCTTGGCTGGAGAATCCCATGGATAGAGGAGCCTGGCAGGTTACAGTCCAGAGGGGTCGCAAAGAGCTGGACACGACTGAAGCAACTTAGCACCAGCATGCACCAAGGACCATTCTTAATTATAAAGGCAAACTCTGTAACACAATATGTGCTCAATATTCTAAGGAGATTTTAAGTCACAGATCCTGTTTTAAAGCATTTAATACTAAGGATAAAGAAAATATTGACAAAGTGTTTCTCATATTAGTCAGTGAGCCTCTTCCTAAACTACCTAAACTACTTCCTAAGTCTTTTAAAACATCTTGTTGAGAACTACTGACAAATAAGGACATAGGAAAGAGGTCTAGAATGAAAGACCATCATGTTTCTCCTTTGACCGTCATCTTGAAGTTGTCTACATCCATCCCTACCTAAGAGCAGAGTAGAACTGAGTATTAAGGCAAGGAGCTCCCAGAGCCAAAAAAAATTCAACCTAAATTAGGCCCAAAGCTGCTCAGGTTTGACAACGTCACTGTCCAACATCAGGTCTGACTATCCTCCAAATTAGGTCACATCAGCGTGCTTAGCCTTAATCAACAGCACCTGTGTACTTGTGAAAAGGAGCTGTGAGATCACATGAAGAGCTGAGCTGTAAATCTCACAACCCACCTCTCCCACAAACTCTGAGATCCATCATTACCTAGTCCAGCTCCTATATGATAAAGGGAGGGAAGAAAATAACCTCAGGTTGTATTTTCTCTTTTTAAGTCTTATCCTTCTTCATCTAAGGCAGTTATCAGTTCCTCCAGTTGCTAAATCTAGGCTGTTCTTATTGGGCGCTCTGGGAGACCCTCCTTACCCGGCCTAGGTTAACAAGCATTTTCAGAGTGGAGGAAGATGGTGAGTAAGCAGCAGCACAGCATCATAAAATCCTAGACATCACTTTGTGATAAAAAGGGAGAAATTGCTGCTGAATCAACAGAGATGCAAGAGAAGTCAAAAGAGCAGCTGGCTGTGGAGCCAATGGACAAGCAAGGAAGAGGAGAATCCCTCCACCACTTGTAAGCCTTAGGCTAATCTTAGGTGAGTTACTTAAATTACCAAAACTTACTTAACCTTTTACTTATAATACTCTGGTTTTCTCACCTAAAAAAAATAAGAGACAGAGCCCATATAAGGTTGCTTTGAGGACTAAACAAGGTTAACATACGTGAAAGCACCTAGCATATAGCCTCAGTTGAATCAGACTCTATTCCATCTGTGAAGCAGCTCAGCGATCACACAACTGAATCCATGAGGACCAGACCCCCCTTCAGTGCTCCGTGCCACTGCTTTTAATGGCATGTCCTCAGAGACTCCTGAAAACTGAGCCCTACACAGGACATTGGTAAATCCCTAACCAGGCTGAAAAGCTTCCTCTCCTACTTTTGCCTTCTGTGAGAGAAGAGGAAAGAGTACAGGAGAGGGGAGAAGGCCTGACAGATGGACCCTGCACCAAGATCCGGGAGCAAAGCTGGACGGCCGGCCTAGTTCCTCCCAGTGATGTAACACAGAGCCCTTGCACTGAACCATGTTTCTCTAGGCCCCTCCTCGGTATCTAAGCTCCACTCAGAGGTCTGACTCATTTCTATGGGTCACTGCCGAGTCAAGAAAGAAAACTGGCATCTTGCAACAGGGAGGCCTAACTAAGGATGTAGAAAATGGGAGAGTCGAGAATTTGGATGGGTGAATAAAAGCAATGAGGAAACAAATATGAGGGTCAGTTCTTCCCAGGCAATAGAAACATATAAAGGATACTGCTCTTCTTGAACTACAGAAATTTCTTTCCCAAACAGAGATGAGTGAACTAATTACAAATCATTCAGAGTGACTGGAGGACCACACCTCCACAGAGGGCTGTAGAAAGCCAGATCCCTACAATCTTACTAGATTGTACCCCTGCTTCCCCTGGACAACCGAGGCCCTCAGTAAAGACGGAACCACACATGAAGTTGCCAACAACTGCTGGCAGAATGACTGTTCAGAGTAAGCCCTTCACGACAGCACCTCAGAGAGTTGAGTAAATATTTACCACCTCTAGGAGCTTCTAAAATAATTTTTCTAGTACTAAGACTACCTTACCATGGTTTCCATGACAGTAGCAGTAGATGGAGAGCGGGTGGAAAGCAGGGAGGCCTTCTAGTTTGCGAGTATATACCTGAAGCTGGAGCCTATAAAGTCTGAGGATTGCTCTAACCTCTCAGTGTCTCCTCCTTCCTCCAGGGAACATACAGTTTGCTAAAAATTATATTATTTAATGGCGTCCCAGGCTGTTCATGGTAAAGAATCCGCCTGCCAAGCAGGAGACTCAGGTTTGATCCCTGGGTTGGGAAGACCCCTTGGAGGAGGACATGGCAGCCCACTCCACTATTCTTGCCTGGGGATTCCATGAACAGAAGAGCCTGAAGGGCTATAATCTATGGGGTCACAAAGAGTTGGACACGACTTAGTGACTAAACAATAACAATAATAAATACTTAAATACCGTCCCCTTATGGGAAGTCAGTGGCCTTCGGAGACTAAAATTCAAAGGCTTAAGGAAAAGATATGATCTGATCTACAAAATCCCTAAGGACTCACATTAGTACAGGGTTACTGAACAAACTGGGTTCCAAGTATTCTACAACCGAGAGTCACTTGTAAGTGAAATGAGGATTTAAGGGGAAAAAAATCAGAAATGACTCAAAGCCCATTCCCTGGAGAATCTTCACAGACTGGATGCGCCTTGGAGAAAACCTAGAAGGGACATACCTCTAACCAAATGCAAAACTGAGACCTGTCCAGAGCTTAAGAGGAGGTTCCAGCTTGTTTGAGCCACAGCCCCTGCCTTTAGCCTTGCTTCAAAGTGGACAGGGTCCTTCTCCGCAGAGGAGTGGTCGACCAGGAGCTTTGAAGGCTTGTGAAATTAGAAGCTACGTGTTCTAATGGCCTCCAATCTTTGGCACTATTTTTATCTCATTCCTCAAATATGGATGGGGATGGGCAAGAATTTCCCAAGAAAAGAACAGGGCCAAAGAGAAGAAAGGATACGACACATGGTCCCTTGGGTAGAAGGGTCACAGCCCCTGCCTGTGATGCTCCTCACCAGCACTTCACACTCCAGGCCTCGAAGGGCCTTTCCTCATCACGTCCAGCTGACTCCGGTCTCTTTGCAACCCTCACTGGGTTTTTGTTTTTACCTTTCTTCTGAGTGTTAACTCAGTCTTTAGATGATAACCTCTGGAAGGCAGGCCTTGGGTCTCCCTACTGTGTTCCTGGGCAATAGGTGGGACTATGCTGCAAACAACCAAGCCAGAACAACCAGAGATCAGTCAATACTAGGTTTTGAGTGCGGAGATGCGTGACGAGACCCAGAGAAGAAGCCAGTAAGTCTTAACCTTAGTCACTCTGATCTAGTGCGAGCCACACACGAGGTTAGAAACTGGTAAGGCATGTTGGAAAATTCAGATGCAAAGGACAAAGGGCATAGAAGGAAAGGAGGAAGGCCAAGACAAGCTGAGAAACATCTAAAGCACAAAGGATATCAAGAAAAAAAGGAGACCTTCCCTCCCCCTTCTTTCTGAAAACAGCTGAAAGTTCACTCTCAGACAGTCCAAAAGAGCAAGAAAATAAATGCTTCATCCCTTATGAGATCCCCTTTTGCCATATTATTTCACTTGCTAGCAAACATGTCACTCCTCAAGGAATAGGATGCTGTGGTACAAATTAGAACAGGATGACCCTTCTGGCAATCAGGGTGGGAAATAAACAAGGGTTTCACTACCCTTGGGGTCTTTTCCCCTCCACCCAACTGGTGCAGTGATCAAAGGTAATCGATGATTTTCTTGCTACAATTCTAGAGATCTAGTGCTAGAACCCAGGGCTCAATAAATACTTTGACAATGACAGTGGTCATTTCTAAACATGTAGATAATTTAAAATGCCAGGCAATTCTGGCAGTCATTTGTATTTGTTTCGGGAATACATTACTTTTAGCACTGTTAGCTGCCTTGTTAGTGCAACAGGTAGCACTCAAAAAATAGAAGCATTTTTTATGTTCCTAATTGGATTTACCTTAGCTGATAACAACAGAAGACAAGCTCTGATTCATCTCATACAGAATTACAAGGGAGAAGCATGATGGAAAGTGTGTCTGTGAACAGACATATTTGATGGATAACCCACAAGGTTGCTGTCCAGGTGCTTCTTGATTCACAAAGCTCCTTTTTGTATGTGTTCTGCCATCCTGCATCTGAACCAACATTCCTTCAAACTTACAGTATGAATTCCACCTATCTGCTTGACCACCCTCTAACATCTGATCAAGAGCCGTGACAAAGTCAGAAGCAGGGAAATTGCCCGTGAAGAGCCTAATAATTTACTTGTCCCGTCCCCGGATAACCACTGAGTTGAATGTATTAGGTCTTACAAACAATCCAGCCATCATGTCACACTTCTCAGTCTCATATTCCTAAGTATGTCTCTTCATGTATGAAGTGAAGTGAAGTGAAGTCGCTCAGTCGTGTCCGACTCTTTGCGACCCCATGGACAGTAGCCTACCGGGCTCCTCTGTCCATGGGATTTTCCAGGCAAGAATACTGGAGTGGGCTGCCATTTCCTTCTCCAGGGGATTTTCCCAACCCAGGGATAGAACCCGGGTCTCCTGCATGGCAGACAGACGCTTTACCGTCACAGGAAAGGGATAAATGATCAACTCTGGATTGTCAGGGACAGGGCAAGAGGAACAAGTTGGGGGAGGGGTCAATTATTCAGTAGTCTAAAATCCCTATTCGGGCCCAAGGCATCGCCTCACCCTACCCTCTTTCTCAGCATCTGTATGTTCCCTCCCTTGTGTGTATGCCATTTGGTTGTGAAGGACAGTCCCCTAGGTCCCATTCACCCATAACAAAATACAACTCACTTTTCCTTAGGTCTTCATTCTAAACGCCCACTTAACATCACCGGCAACTGAGGGTCTAAATGAAGTCAACACTATCTAAGAGGAGGCTCCAAGGTCTAGTGCAAGCTCCTATCAGACCCACCCCCCAAAACACCTACACACACATACATTACTCAATATATGACCCTACTGAAACAGGGTTAAATATTAATTATAGCTGTGGCCTATATGTGAAAGGAATGTCAAAAATAAATCCAGTAGATCTGGATGCTATATCCCTTCCTCATCAACACATCCCCCCTCCACCCATTTTCACAGTAGTGGCTGCTGTTGCGATGACAACCTGTCCAGGAAGTTGGCCCACACTTCTTCCTTCAGGAGCAGGAAGTCAGGAGCAGTGTTTGTGTTGTCTTAGAAAAAACTTTAAGGCCTCCTCCCCCACCCCCACCCCCCATCCGCTCCAGTATCCCTCCTCAACCCCATTTCTTAACTCCCTTCCCCACCCCCCACACCTACCTCCTCTAACTCATCCTTGGCATCCAAACTGGTTGAAAGTAGCAGCCTCCCCCCTCCTGGGGCTCCTGCTCCCGCTCCTCCTCCACCTCCCGCTGCTCCCGAAGCAGCTGCTGCTGCTGCCCCCTTTCCCTTCTGTAACTCCATGGCTGCAGCCGGGAGACGGGAAAAGGCCCGGGAGTGGATGGGTAGGAAGTCCTAGAAACGGGGAATCTAGGACTGACAAGGATGGGGGGGCAAGAGGGACAAGGCGGGATAGGGGGTAAGGGTCCCTGGCCTCTGCACTCGTCCCTCCTCTCCGAAAGAGCGCTCCTGTGCAGGAGGCGAAGGCAGGCGGGCCTCTAGGTCGTGCCTCTGGACTGGCAGTGCTGAGGAAACGCCGTTAGCTCTTAAGTATGCAGGGCTAAGGGTCTGCGCCCCTACGGGAAGTGTAGGAGAGGCTTCTGTCCCTGAAGAAATGGAAAAGGAGCCCTTTCTGGCTTCTGACCCTAAGAGAAGCTGGGAAAACCTTAAGTTTCTACCTCAGGAGGTGGGGGAGAAAAGGAGTCCTGCCCCTGAAGTAGGGGGTAGGAATCCTTCCTGGCTGATGCCCCAAGGATTGGGGAGCGAGGTTCCTTTGGTTCCGGCCCCCAGGGGGTGAGGGTGAGGCAGTAAGCGCTATAGGAGGACACGGACGACCAGCTTCTCCCTACACCACACAGAGGCGGCCATGGTGGAAGGGCGGGGGGTGGGAAGGCCAAGAGCGACGGCGGGGGAGGGGGAGGAATCGTGGAGGCCTGCGCCGGAAGTGAGCAGTCGCGGTCCCTGGACTCCGCCAATAGCGGCTTCCGCGGTGGCTCTCAGTCTCGAAGGAGTAGGCCGACGTTGGCCCACAGGCCTTTACCCCGGCTGCCAATAGTAGAGAGCAGAAGAGAAACCAGTCTGATGGACAGCCAGAGTGTCCAATCATATTCCTCTTCTGCTCTCGGAGGGCGGGACGGAACGACTTCCCGGAGGTGGGTGTGAGAGATCAGGAAGGAGAGAGGCTGCGCCTGCGTGGGTTGACGCGCGTGCGCGGCGCTGGCCTCCACCCTCCTTTCCTCCCTCGTTCAGAAGCTAGGGTGGTACTGGAACCAGGGCACTGTTCGTCCCTAGGTGGCTTTGAGAAACCCGAATCCTAGTTGTGAATTGACATAGCAGGGCCAAGGGGCAGAACCCTAACCCTTAAGCAGTGTCAGAGCAAATGCCATTGGATGGTGTGAAGCCAGCTGCCGGAGCTAAGAGTATATATCACACAAGCTATTGGAAGCGTCCGTGCAACTGGAGTTATCAGCCAGACACTGAGGAAAAATAAAAGCATGGACCTACTTTTGCACACCGCTCATTAGAGTCATGCACGGATTCATTATTAGGCTTCTGGAAGCTCTGTATTGTCCTGCTTTATCTGTGTTCGGGTCAGCATTTGCCTCTAGCAATCCAGTGTGGAAGCTTGTTTTTGACGTTCTTTTCCCTCCCGTAATTCAGTCAGTAAAGGCTTTTTATTAGAAATGTTTCTGGAATTTGTTCTTCTCTGGCCTATGTATGTGTGTATATGTATGTGTATATACATATATATATAGTATATCCTTAGGGATTACAGTGGATTCAAGCCCATTCAACATCATGCCACTTCTCTAATCATACTAAACTACCCTCTCAGACACCTGAATTTCCCAAATCCTTAGTAGAAATTATGTGACTCACCCTATCTAGTCAATATGGTTTCCTAAGACTTATTTTTTAAATTATTATAATTTAAAAACCTGTAATAAAAACTCATAACAATGCAAAGTAGAAGGAACCCTCTTTTTTCCCTTTGACCCCATCCAGTCTCACTTCTCTTGAGTCATCAGTGTTACTAATTTGTTGTATATCTTTCTTTACTTTTTAAAAATACATAAACACATATCCACAATTCTTTGGTTGTTTTCATTTGTTTTTTTAACGAAAATAAAATTGTTTTACGATTTCTTTCTTCTTGCTCAATTAGTATTTCTATCCTGACCATTTTTTTCTCCCAAATCAAAAAATGGAAATTAACTTCATTCCAGCTAACAACCTCATAATATTCCCCTCCTCTCTTGTGGAGAAAATGAGCTCTTCCCTGATGCTGCCCCCACCTAGCTGATTTCCAGAAGGAAAGACCTTCCATTTGTCAAAATCCACCCACTGTTGAAGGCAATTGAGGTTAAAAATAGCAAGGTGGTGTTGTTTCTTTTTTCCTCCCTTGGCAGGGGAAGCTATAGTTACCATTAATAGGAATCAAATAATAAGGCCCTAGAATCAAGAAAAAATTAAAATGAAAAGACTCACAGTGCTGCAGAAAGTTCCTCCATCAAAGAAAAAAACAAACAAATCAATGCCTAATAATCCCGAGAGACTTCTGGGTTTGACAATAAAGGAATCTCCCTACCTCAGAGAGAATGATGAATTACAGGGTTTGGGTAAAGACTAAAAAGGCATACTTATAAAATTTATAAAAACATAAAGCTGAGACTAGTAGCTAATAGACCAGATCACCATATAGCACTGAAAATGTTATTAATGAGGTCAGAGATTGAACTAACAGAACATGAAGTTATTTAATAATGGAAAGTGTGCTTACCTGTATGCCCAGGCCTAGGCTAGAAAGGATTTAAAACAGGGATAAATGTGAGCTCCTAAAATTAATATTAAAAAATTAGTGAAGTGAGATAGGCAAAGATTTCTTTTTTTAAAATATTTCTTTTTTTGGGGCTGCACTGGGTCTTCATTGCTGTGTGTGGGCTTTCTCTAGTTGTGGAGAGTGGGGGCTTCAGTAGTTCCATCATGTGGACGCAGTTGTCCCAAGGCATGTGGAACCTTCCCAGACCAGGGATTGAGCCTATATCCCTTGTATCGGCAGGTGGATTCTTAACCACTGAACCACCTGGGAAGTCTGCAAAGATTTCTTCATAGACACAAAAATCATAATGGAAGGATGGATGAACTGGACTTAATTAAAATTAAGATCTGTTGGACTTTCTTGGTCCAACTTCATGCCAACACACCATGGTGCAACTTGGCACAACTAAACCTGTGCACCAAACTCCTGCACCTGCGCTCGAGTGTGTGTGCTACAGCTGCTGAAGCCTCCACTCTTCGCACCTAGAGAAAGCTCACTCGCACCAACAAAGACCCAGCACAGCCGAAAATAAATACGTAAATGAAATTTTAAAAAAAATTAAGAACTGTCCATTAATAGACATCATTAAAAGGATAAAAGACAAGCCGTGGACTGGGAGAAAATATTTGTAATGCACATATCTGATAAAAACTGTCATCACAAGATGATATTAATAGGTAGGTAGGTAGATAGAGATATATAAAACACAGGAAACTCTCATTTGAAAAGTGGACAAAAGACGTAAGCTGGCATTTCACGAAGAAGGACATCCAAATGGTTAAAAACACACGAAAAGTTTGTTAATATCAAGTCATTAGGACAGGGAGGTGTGCTGCGATTCATGGGGTCGCAAAGAGTCAGACACGACTGAGCGACTGAACTGAACTGAACGGAGGACAATATTAATTGAAATTACAAAGTGATACTGGAAATTCTAGCCACAGCAATTAGAAAAGAAAAAGAAACAAAAGATACCCGAATTGAAAAGGAAAAAATAATATTGTATCTATGCATAAATGAAATCCATAACCCCATATAGAGGAAACCCCCAAAGAATCCACAAGAATCCACTAATAAATGAATTCAGCAAACTTGTAGGGTACAACAGCAACACAAAAAGCCCCAGTTGTGTTTCTGTATAACAGCAGTGAATAATCTGAAAGGGAATTTAAGAAGGCAATTCCGGGAATTCCCTGGCTATTCAGTGGTTAGGACTCTGAGCTTTCACTGCCGGGTCCTGCAAGCCACATGGTGTGCCAGAAAAAAGAAAAGCAGCAATTCCATTTATAGTATCTTCAAAAGAACAAAATACCTAGGAATAAATGTAAACAAGGGAGTAAAAGACTTGCACTCTGGAAACTACAAATTATTGCTGAAAGAAATTAAAGAAGATCTAAACAAATGGAAGCTATCCTATGTCCGTGGGTAAGAAGACAATATTGAAGTACTACAACTGACCTACAGATTTAATGCAATCTCAGTAAAAATTCCAAAGCTTTTTTTTTTTGGTAGAAATGGAAAAGTCAATCTACAAACTCACATGGAGTTGCAAGGGGCTCTGAATAGCCAAAATAATCTTGAGAGAAAAAAAAAACAAAGTCAAGGACTCACACTTCCCATTTTAAAAATGACTACAGTAAGCTATAGTAATAAAAACAGTGTTGTGTTGGCATGAAGATAGACATATAGGTCAAGAGAATAGAATTGAGAGTCCAGAAATAAAATAATAAATTTATAGCTAGTCAATTAAAAAAGTGGTTTTTGGTTGTGCTGGGTCTTCGTTGCTGTGAGCAGGCTTTCTCCAGCTATGGAGAGCTGGGGCTGCTTCCGATTACGGTGCCCAGGCTTCTCGCTGCAGTGGCTTCTCTTGTTGCAGCGCACAGGCTCTAGGGTGCAGACTGCAGTAGCTGTGGCTTGTGGGCTCTAGAGCTTGGGCTCAGTAGTTGTGGCACGTGGGTTTTTGCTCCAAGGCATGTGAAATCTTCCCAGACCAGGGACAGAACCCGTGTCCCTACACTGGCAGGTGGGTTCTTATCTGCTGTACCACTAGGGAAGTCCCAATAGCTAGTCAATTTTTGACAAGGGTGCCAAGTTCATACAATGGGGAAAGAACAGTCTCTTCAACAGACAACGATGGGACAACTGGATTTCCACAGGCAAAAGAACGAAATTGGACCCCTACTTCACACCATTTACAAAAAGTATCTCAAAGTGTACCTACAATCTAAATATGAGAGCTAAAACTATAAATCTGTTAGGAGAAAACATAGGACAAAAGCTTCATGACACTGGATTTCAAAATGGATTGATTCTAACATATGATACCAAAACCATGAACAACAAAAGGAAAAAGAAATTCGATATCATTAAAATTTTAAACTTTTGTACACCAAAGGATATTATCAAGAAAGTTAAAAGACAACACATAGAAAGGGAGAAATATTTGCAAATCAAATGAGGGTTTAATATCCAGAATACATAAAGAACTCCTAAAACTCAAAAACAAAAAAAAAAAAAACAAACCCCATTAGAAAATGGGCAGAAGACTCAAACAGATATTTTCCCAAAGAAGATATACAATTATAAGCATATGTAGAGTTGGTCAACATCATTAGTAATAAGGGAAATACAAATCAAATGCATGTTATAACATGGATGAACCTTAAAAACAATATGCTAAGTGAAATAATCCAGATAGGAAAGAGTAACTATTACATGATTCCACATATATGAAATATCTAGAATAGACAAATTCAAAAAAGTAGAAAATAGATTAGAGGTTACCAGGAATAAGGGAGGTGGGAATAGGGAGTTATTCTCTAGTGGTTATAGATTCTCTTTTTGAGGTGATGAAAACATTTTGGGGATAATGGTGATGGTTATATAATGTCATGAATGTAATTAATGCCGCTGACTTATACACTTAAAAATGGTTAAAACAGTAAATTTTGTTACATGTATGTTGCCACAGTGAAAATATAACCTTTAAAAACCACAATGAAAAAATAACCTTTGACAAAAATCATAGTAACAAGGATTTAAGCAAGAATATGAGAAACCCAAATTGAGGGACATTCTACAACATAACTGGTCTGTCCAAAATGCTAAGCCTCTTAGATCTAAGACTGAAGAACTCTTCTAGGTAAAAAAAATATCATGGATTAAAAAAAATACCATGGAGACATAAGAACTGTACATAATGTGTGATCCTGGGCTGGATCCTGGACTGAAGAAAAATGTTTTCTATAATATGCATTATTGGGACAATTGGAAATTGGAAAAATTTGAATACATGCTTATAGACTAGATAGCAGTAAATTTCCTGACTTCAGTCAATAATTAATAGTAAGAAATGTCATATATATATTTTATACATATTTAGAAACAATATATTAGTATGTATATTTATACATATATATAATCCTAACCCTTTATGTTATAGATGTACAGCATATATAGATAGGGAGAGAGAATGATAAAGAAAATGTAGTAAAATGTTAATTGGTAAATCTAGTTGAAGGGTGTATAGAAGTTCTTTGTACCCTTCTTGCAACATTTCTGTAATTAAAAATTACTTCAGATTTTTAAAGTTTGAAAAAGAAACTTATGAGATATCACTAAACACTTATGAGAATTAAAAGACTGACAATACCAAGTGTTGGTGAGGATGTCTAGTAATTAGAACTATCATATACTGCTGGGTAGTGTGGAAATTAGACTAATTACTTTAGTAAACTGTTGAATAGTATCTACCAAAGTTAAACAATTGCCCATCCCAGGACGTATTAATTCCACTCTAAGTTTACAGCCAAGAGAAATTACTGCATGTGTTTACAAAACAGCATGTATAAGAATTTTCATAGTAGCACTCTTTATTACAGTAAAACAACCAGAAACAATTGTGAACCAAAAACTAGTCTTAAAAAAGAGTCTTCTTTAAAAAACTAGAAACAATCCGAAAGTTCATCAATAATAAAAAGGCTGTAAAAAGGAATACCTTTATACGTCTCTATACTTATATATGCTTTAAACTGGGGCTTCCCTGGTAGCTCAGCTGGTAAAGAATCACCTACAATGTGGGAGACCTGGGTTTGATTCCTGGGTGGGAAAGATCCCCTGCAGGAGGGCATGGCAACCCACTCCAGTATTCTTGCCTGGAGAATCCCATGGCTAGTGGGCTACAGTCCATGGGGTCGCAAATAGTTGGACATGATTGAGTGACTAAGAACAGCACAGCATACTTTAAACTGACTCAACATTGTAAAACAACTATACTTCAATTAGTTGAAGTATACAGTCCATGGAATTCTCCAGGCCAGAATACTGGTGTGGGTAGCCTTTCCCCTCTCCAGGGGATCTTCCCCACCCAGGGATCAAACCCAGGTCTCCTGCATGGCAGGCAGATTCTTTACCAGCAGAGCCACAAGGGAAGCCCAGAAATACTGGAGTGAGTAGCCTATCCCTTCTCCAGGGAGACTTCCCGACCCAGGAATCAAACCAGGGTTTCCTGCATTGCAGGTGGATTCTTTACCAACTGAGCTATCAGGGAAGCTCATACTTCAATTAAAAAAAAGAAAAATAATAGAAAGGATAAATAATTATAGATATATTAATACAATGGAATAATATATAGTGGTAAATAAAGAACAAACTCTCACAACAGTGGATGCATTTCACAGACATAATGTTGACTGAAAGAATCCCAACCCAGCACCAAAAAGAAACAATGCCTTAAGCCATGAAAAAACATGGACAAATCCTCAAGGCACATTACTTACTGAGAGAAGTCAATCTGAAAAAGGCTATATACTGTATTATTCCAACTTTATGACGTTCCAGAAAACGCAAAACTGTGTGGCAAGCCAAAAGATCTGGTTGCCAGGGGGTGGATTATGGGTGGAAGGATGAATGAGGAGAGCACAGAGGATTTTTCGGAGAAGGCAATGGCACCGCACTCCAGTACTCTTGCCTGGACAATCCCATGGACGGAGGAGCCTGTTAGGCTGCAATCCATGGGGTCGCTAAGAGTCGGACACGACTGAGCAACTTCCCTTTCACTTTTCACTTTCATGCATTGGAGAAGGAAATGGCAACCCACTCCAGTGTTCTTGCCTGGAGAATCCCAGGGACAGGGGAGCCTGCTGGGCTGCCGTCTATGAGGTCGCACAGAGTTGGACATGACCGAAGTGACTTAGCACAGAGGATTTTTAGGGCAGTGAAAATACTCTGTATGACATGATAGTGATGGACACGTGTCATTATACATTTGTCCATACCTGTAGAATGTACAATACCAAGGTAAACACTGAGGTAAACTAGTCAGTCTGGATGATAACAGTGTGTCAGTGTAGGTTCACCGGTTGTAACAAGTGTACCAGTCTGGTGGGGGATGTGGATAATGGAGAAGGCTATGCACATGTTGGGGCAAAGGGTATGTGGGAAATCTCTGTACCTGGCCCTCAGTTTTGGTGGGACCTTAAATTGCCTTTGGAGAAGGCAATGGCACCCCACTCCAGTACTCTTGCCTGGACAATCCCATGGACGGAGGAGCCTGGTGGGCGGCAGTCCATGGAGTCGCTAAGAGTTGGACACGACTGAGCGACTTCACTTGCACTTTTCACTTTCATGCATTGGAGAAGGAAATGGCAACCCACTCCAGTGTTCTTGCCTGGAGAATCCCGGGGACGGGGAGCCTGGTGGGCTGCCGTCTATGGGGTCGCACAGAGTCGGACACGACTGAAGTGACTTAGTGTAGTGTAGTGTAAATTTCCTTTTATAAAGTCTTACAGAAAAATAAGAAAGAATCCAGACTTACTAAGTACACTAAGTATATATTGTGCCGTTTCATGAAGTTCAAGAATACTTAGTTATCTATG
This sequence comes from Bos javanicus, assembly GCF_032452875.1. Lineage (NCBI taxonomy): Eukaryota > Metazoa > Chordata > Mammalia > Artiodactyla > Bovidae > Bos > Bos javanicus. Next base: position 16,828,756 of record NC_083870.1, read on the forward strand.
CCAGTAGAAATAAGAATAATGACTAACTCTGAGGAAGTGAGGGTTGGAGGAGGTATTGATTGGGAAGGGAAATGAAGGAGACTTCTGAGATACTGCTGCTGCTGCTACTGCTGCTAAGTCGCTTCAGTTGTGTCCGACTCTGTGCGACCCCATAGACAGCAGCTCACCAGGCTCCTCTGTCCATGGGATTCTCCAGGCAAGAATACTGGAGTGGGTTGCCATTTCCTCTGAGATACTAGGAGCAGTCAGATCTTTATTTGGGTGATGGTTACATGGTTTATTTGGGTGATAGCATGCATGTGTATGCATGTGTGTGAAGTCATTTCAGTCATGTCTGACTCTTTGCGACCCTGTGGACCTTAGCCTGCCAGGCTCTTCTGTCCATGGGATTATCCAGGCAAGAATACTGGAGTGGGTTGCCACACTGTCCTCCAGGGTATCTTCCCAATCCAAGGATCTAACCCACGTCTCATATCTCCTGCATTGACAGGCAGGTTTGTTTGTTTGTTGTTGTTTTTTAAATCACTGAGCCACCTGGGAAGCCTGGGTGATAGCATATGTATGTAAAAATTTATTGAACTGTATGTTTTACTATGTATATATACTTTACCTCAATTTTTTAAATGGAGCAAATGAAACAAAATTGAGACACCACTTTTCATCTGTCAGTTCAGTTCAGTCACTCAGTCGTGTCCGACTCTTTTCGACCCCATGAATCGCAGCACGCCAGGCCTCCCTGTCCATCACCAACTCCCAGAATTCACTCAGACTCACCTCCATCGAGTCACTGATGCCATCCAGCCATCTCATCCTCTGTCATCCCCTTCTCCTCCTGCCCTCAATCCCTCCCAGCATCAGAGTTTTTTCCAATGAGTCAACTCTTCGCATGAGGTGGCCAAAGTATTAGAGTTTCAGCTTCAGCATCAGTCCTTCCAATGAACACCCAGGCCTGATCTCCTTTAGGATGGACCAGTTGGATCTCCTTGCAGTCCAAGGGACTCTCAACAGTCTTCTCCAACACCACAGTTCAAAAGCATCAATTCTTCAGTGTTCAGCTTTTTTCACGGTCCAACTCTCACATCCATACATGACCACAGGAAAAACCATAGCTTTGACTAGACAGACCTCTGTTGGCAAAATCTGTCATCTGTCAGGTTGGCAAAAATCCTCAATTTGGAAAACAGTTGTCAAAGTTTTAGGGAATTAGGCATACTCATGTTTGGTTGTTGGATGTACGTGTTGGTAACCTTTATATGGGGACAATTTGAAATAGATATAACAACTACAAACATATATACTCTTTGACTCAGGAATCTCACTTTTAGGAGTTTATCTTGTAGATATACTGCATGCAACATGACAAAGATATGAGAGTACACATTTGGTAGATGAATCAGATTAAACATTATGACATTGCATAAAACAGCAAAATATTGGACTGCCGGGGTGGTCCAGTGGTTAAGAATCTCCCTGTCAATGCAGGGATCACGAGTTTGATCCCTGGTCTGGGAAGATTCCACATGCCACAGGGCAACTGACTAAGCCTGTGCACTACAACTCCTGGAGCCTGCCTGCTCTAGAGTTGGTGCTCCACAACAAGGGAAGCCTCTGTGATGAGAAGCCCACGCACCACAATTAGAGAGTAGCCCCCGATTGCTACAACTAGAGAAAGCCTGCACACAGCAACAAAGACCCAGTGCAGCCAAAATAAGTAAATAAAACAGACTTTAAAAAAGAGCAAAATATTGAAAACTCGTCAATGTTTACCAATGAGGTTAATAGATTATGACATAAACACAAAAATTAATACTATGCAGCTCAAAAAGAATAAAGAAGCTATTTCCAAGTGGGATGGGGTGGGAGGTGGGAAGGAGGTTCAAGAGGGAGAGAACATATGTATACCTATGGCTGATTCATGTTGATATATGGCAGAAACCAACAAAATATTGTAAAGCAATTATCCTTCAATTTAAAACTAATTAAATTTTAAAAAAGAAACTATTTCCAAGTTCAATGTAAAGAGTTCAAAGATATGTTATTAAGTGAGCTGAGCAAGATGCTACCATTTGTGTAAGAAAGGGAAAACATAATTTATACTTGTGTGTGCTCATGCTCACATAAAGAAACTTGGTAAGAACAAAAAAAAGTTAATAAAAGTGCCTACTTATATTTACATGGATATAGAGGACAATGGGGCAGATGCAAGAGAAATTTTTCACAGTGTATCTTTATATACATTTCAACTGTGTAATTACTGACTTTAAAATTCAACTAGTTTAACTTAAAAGAGGCTATAATGGGCTTCCCTGGTGGCTCAGTGGTAAAGAATCCACCTGCCAGTGTAGGAAATGCAGGTTCAATCCCTGGGTTGGGAAAATCCCCCGGAGAAAGAAGTGGCAACACACTCCAGTATTCTTGCCTGGGAAATCCCATGGAGAGAGGAGCCTGGCAAGCTACATACAGTCCATGGGGTTGCCAAAAGTTGGGCACGACTTAGTGACTAAACAACAACAACCATATGTGCTAGCAATTCTGCTTCTGGATATTGAGATGAAGGAAATGAAAACATTAAGTTGAAAAGACATATGTATCCCCACGTGCGCTGCAGCACTATTTAAAACTGCCAAGATATGGAAACAACCCAAGTTTCTGTTAAAGCAATGGATAAAGAAAATGTGGTATGTATATTTAATGGAATATTATTTTGCCATGAAAAAGAATGTAATCTTGCTATTTAAGACAACATGGGACTTCCTGGTGGCAGAGTGGATAAGAATCCACCCGTCAATGCAGGGGACACAGGCTTGATCCCTAGTCTGGGAAGGTTCCACATGGTGTGGAGCAACTAAGCCTGTGACCACAATGACTAAACCCTGCATGCTCTAGGGCCCGAGAGCCACAACTAATGAGCCCCTGTGCTGCAACTGCTGAAGCTCATGCAGCTAGAGCCCCTGCTCTGCAACAAAAGAAGTCACCGCAAGAAGCACGCTCTCCGCAACTAGAGAAAGCCTGCATGCAGCAGTGAAGACCCAGTGCAGCCAAAAAAAAACCCACCACCAACAAAAGACAACATGGATGGACCTTCAGGACATTATGCTAAGTTAAATAAATCAGAGAAAGACAACTACTGTACAATCTCACTTATAATGCATAGCAGGGTGACTATAGTAAATGACACTGTATTGTCTATCTGAAAGTTGCTGAGAGAGTAGATCTTCAAAGTTCTCACAAGAAAAAAAAACTGTGACTCTGTATGGTGATGGATGTTAACTAGACTTACTGTGGTGATTATTCTGCAATGTATACAAATATTGAATGTTTTATACCTGAAGCTAATATAACGATTATATCTCAGTTAAGAAGTCCAGTGGTCTTGCCTGGAGAATCCCAGGGACAGGGGAGCCTGGTGGGCTGCCATCTATGGGGTCACACAGAGTCGGACACGACTGAAGCAACTTAGCAGCAGCAGCAGCAGCAAAAAGTGGAGAGGCTCTGTGATCCCCTGGGAACTGGATCCTGGCAAATTTTAGAGGTGACGTGTGAATGTGTGTTAGTTGCTTAGTTGTGTTTGACTCTTTGTGCCCGAATGGACTATAGCCCGCCCGGTCCCTCTGGCTCCTCTGTCCATGGAATTCTCCAGGCAAGAATACTGGAATGGGGTGCCATTTCTTTCTCCAGAGGTGAGGTAGAGAAGGTGATATAGGCTGGATATAGAATAGGGAGACTTTTTTTTTTTTTAGATTTATTTATTTATTTGGCTGTGATTGCAGTGGCTTCTCTTGTTGCAGAGCAAGGCTCTAGGCACACGAGCTCAGTAGTTTTGGTACACAGATTTTAATTGCTCTGCAACATGTGGAATCTTCCTGGATCAGAGATCAAACCCATGTCTCCTGCATTGGCAGGCAGACTCCAAACCACTAGACCACCAGGGAAGCCCAAAGAGGGAGATTCCACATGGAGCTTCGGCTTCAGAGCTACTCACTTTCACTGATTGCTTCCAAGGCCTTGGAAGAGGGTGTAGCAATGTGCTCACATGTGTTTGTAAAATTTGCAAAAGGGGGATATTTTAACTATAATTTGCTAAGACCACTCTTTCACTCTGGCCCCTCTACAAGCTTCCCCTTCTGTTGTATAGTATGAAGGTGGCCACAGGCATTTTGATGATCTGGCTAAGGTGAGGTTGAGTTGGCACTACACTTTATTGGAGTTCAGTTATATATATTGACATAGTTTGCAGTCACTTTCATACACAGTTATTAAGAATCATTTCCATGTAGGAGTAGCTTTCAGGAGGAGTCTACCATGGTCTAAGCAGGCTCCTCCAACATGATGACAAGAACAGGGCCAGAGGCTATATAAACACAGCATGTGAACATATCCCTTATGCTGAGCACTGGAAGCACATGGTTAGCAGAGGAGAAACAAGATTTGAAATATACAGAGCCAGAAAATAGTCTATGGAAAATCCTTCCAATTATCAAATATATAAAACTGTAAAGGGAGAATTCAACTTTCATTGATAACTAGTCAAGGCAGAAGTTCTCTCCTATCAGGAATATATTCAGTTACCTAACATACACTAAGTGAACTAAATCAGAAAAAGACGAGTATCATATGATATCGTATACATGTGGAATCTAAAATACGACACAAATGAACGTATCCATGAAACAGAAACAGACTCACAGACATAAAGAACAAACTTACGGTTACCAAAGGGAAAAGGGAGGGAGGGAGGGATAAGTTAGGAGTTTGGGTTAGCAGATACGAGCTGCTATATATAAAACAAACAACACAGTTCTGTGGTGTGGCACAGGGAATCATATTCAATGTCTTGTAATAAACAATAATGGAGGGACTTCCCTGGGTGTCCTGTGGTTAAGAATCCACCTTGCAATTCAGGGGATGCTGGTTTGCCCCCTGGTCGGGGAAACTAAGATCCCACATCCTGCGGAGCAACTAAACCTGTGCCCTGTGACTACTGCGCCTGGGCGCCAGAACTAGAGAGCGTGTGTGTGTGTGTGTGTGTGTGCGCCACAACAAAAGATCCCACAGGATGCAACTAAGACTCAATGAAGCCAAATAAATAAATAATAAAAGGAAGAGAAAAAAGTTATTTTTCTAGATTTTGGTATGTTTGCATGTTTGTCAGCTTTTGGAAATTTAAATTTTGTAAAATTTTTGATTTGTAACTTTATCGTCACATTCTAATTAAATATTTCATCCCTAATTTTGTATTGTCTTTCTTAAAGAGGATCCACCAAATTGTATAAGCTTCCAGACCCACAAAACCTGGATCCATCCTGGCTAGTGGCTGGCTGGAGAGGGAATTTGAGGAGACAGTAAGCCTATCTAATGAGTTTTTAGGTAGGAATATTGTGCTGTCACATGGCTCACAGCCTTGTCTAACTCAGTGAAACTATGAGCCATGCCAGGTAGGGCCACCCAAGACAGACAGGTCATGGTGGGTAATTCTGACAAAAAGTGGTCCATTGGAGAAGGGAATGGCAAACCACCTCAGTATTCTAGCGCTGAGAACCCCATGAACAGTATGAAAAGGCAAAAAGATATGACACTGAAAGATGAACTTCCCAGGTCAGTAGATGTCCGATATGCTACTGGAGAAGAGTGGAGAAATACCTCCAGAAAGAATGCAGAGGCTGAGCCAAAGCAAAAATGACACTCAGTTGTGGATGTGACTGGTGATGGAAGTAAAGTCCAATGCTATAAACAATAATATTGCACAGGAACCTGGAATGTTAGGTCCATGAATCAAGGTAAATTAGAAGTGGTCAAACAGGAGATGGCAAGAGTGAACACTGACATTTTAGGAATCAGTGAACTAAAATGGACTGCATGGGCAAATTTAACTCAGGTGACTATTATATCTACTACTGTGGGCAAGAATCCCTTAGAAGAAATGGAGTAGCCCTCACTGTCAACAAAAGAGTCCGAAATGTAGTACTTGGGTGCAATCTCAAAAACGAAAGAATGATCTCTGTTCATTTCCAAGGCAAACCATTCAATATCACAGTAATCCAAGTCTATGCCCCAACCACTAATGTAAAAGAAGCTGAAGGCGAACAGTTCTATGAAGACCTACAAGACCTTCTGGAACTAACACCAAAAAAGATGACCTTTTCATCATAGGGGACTGGAATGCAAAAGTAGGAAGTCAGGAGATATCTTGAGTAACAGGCAAATTTGGCCTTGGAATAAAAAATGAAGCAGGGCAAAAACTACCAGAATTTTGCCAAGGGAATGCACTGGTCATAGCAAACACCCTCTCCCAACAACACAAGAGCTGACTCTACACATGGACATCACCAGATGGTCAATACCGAAATCAGACTGATTATATTCTTTGCAGCCGAAGATGGAGAAGCTCTGTACAGTCAGCAAAAACAAGACCAGGAGCTGACTGTGGCTCAGGTCATGAATTCCTTATAGCAAAATTCAGACTTAAATTGAAGAAAGCAGGGAAAACCACTAGATCACTCAGGTATGACCTAAATCAAACCCCTTGCAATTGTACAGTGGAAGTGAGAAATAGATTCAAGGGATTAGGTCTGACAGAGTGCCTGAAGAACTATGGATGGGAGTTTGTAACATTGTACAGGAGGCGGTGATCAAGACCATCCCCAAGAAAAAGAAATGCAAAAAGGCAAAATGGCTGTCTGAGGAGGCCTTACAAATAGCTGAGAAAAGAAGAGAAGCAAAAGGCAAAGGAGAAGAGGAAAGATATATCCATCTAAATGCAGAGTTCCAAAGAATAGCAAGGAGAGATAAGAAAGCCTTCCTTAATGATCAATGCTAAGAAATAGAGGAAAACAATAGAATGGGAAAGACTAGAGACCTCTTCGGAGAAGGCAATGGCAACCCACTCCAGTACTCTTGCCTGGACAATTCCATGGATGGAGGAGCCTGGTAGGCTGTGCTTCATGGGGCCGCTAAGAGTCAGACATGACTGACTGTCTTCACTTTCACGCGTTGGAGAAGGAAATTGCAACCCACTCCAGTGTTCTCACCTGGAGAATCCCAGTGAAGGGGGAGCCTGGTGGGCTGCCATCTAGGGTCACACAGAGTCGGACACGACTGAAGCAACTTAGCAGCAGCAGCAGAGACCTCTTCAAGAAAATTAGAGATATCAAGGAAACATTTCATGCAAAGATGGACACAATAAAAGACAGAAATGGTATGAACCTAACAGAAGCAGAAAATATTAAGAAGAGGTGGCAAGAATACACAGAAGAACTATACAACAAAGATCTTCATGACCCAGATAACCGTGATGGTGTGATCACTCACCTAGAGCCAGGCAGCCTGGAGTGCAAAGTCAAGTGGGCCTTAGGAAGCATCTTTACGGAAAAAGCTAGTGGAGATGATGGAATTCCAGCTGAGTTATTTCAAATCCTAAAAGATGATGCTGTTAAAGTGTGGCACTCAGTGTGCCAGCAAATTTGGAAAACTCAGCAGTGGCCATAGGACTGGAAAAGGTCAGTTTTCATTCCAATCCCAAAGAAAGGCAATGCCAAAGAATATTCAAACTACTGCACAATTGCACTCATCTCACACACTAGCAAAGTAATGCTCAAAATTCTCCAAGCCAGACTTCAACAGTACGTGAACCGAGAACTTTCAGATGTCTAAGCTGGATTTAGGACAGGCAGAGGAATAAGAGATCAACATTGGTTTGATCATAGGAAAAGCAAGAGAGTTCCAGAAAAACATCTATTTCTGCTTTATTGACTATGCCAAAGCTTTTGACTGTGTGGATCACAACAAACTGTGGAAAATTCCTCAAGAGATGGGAACACCAGACTACTTTACCTGCCTCCTGAGAAATCTGTTTGCAGGTCAGGAAGCAACAGTTAGAACCAGACGTGGAACAATGGACTGATTCCAAATTGGGAAAGGAGTACATCAAGGCTGTATATTGTCACCCTGCTTATTTAACTTATATGAAGAGTACCTCACATGGAATGCTGGGCTGGATGAGCACAAGCTGGAATCAAGGTTGCCAGGGGAAATACCAATAACCTCAGATATGACACCACCCTTATGGCAGAAAGCAAAGAGGAACTAAAGAACCTCCTGATGAAAGTGAAAGAGGACAGTGAAAAAGCTGGCTTAAAACTCAACATTTAGAAAACTAAGATCATGGAATCCAGTTCCATCACTTGATGGTCAACAGATGGGGAAACAATGGAAACAGTGAGAGACTATTTTCCTGGGCTCCAAGATCACTGCAGATGGTGACTGCAGCCATGAAATTAAGAGATACTTACTCCTTGAAAGAAAAGCTATGACCAGCCTAGATAGCACAATAAAAAGCAGAGACATTACTTTGCCAACAAAGGTCCATTTAGTCAAAGCTATGGTTTTTCCAGTAGTCATGTATGGATGTGAGAATTGGACCATAAAGAAAGCTGAGCGCTGAAGAACTGATGCTTTTGAACTATAGTGTTGGAGAAGACTCTTGAGAGTCCCTTGGACTGCAAAGAGATCAAACCAGTCAATATTAAGGGAAATCAGTCCTGAATACTCATCGGAAAGACTGATGATGAAGCTGAAGCTCCAGTATTTTGGTCACCTGATGTGAAGAACTAACTCATTGGAAAAGACCCTGATGCTGGGAAAGATTGAAGTCAGGAGAAGGGGGTGACAGAGGATGAGATGGTTGGATGGCATCACTGACTCAATGGACATGGGTTTGAGCACGCTCTGGGAGTTGGTAATGGACAGGGAAGCCTGGGTTGCTGCAGTCCATGGGGTCACAAAGAGTCGGACACGACAGCAATTGAACTGAACTGATTGTGCTCTCAGTGACATAACCCTCCTCCTCATCATCAACTATGTGAAATCTTTAGTAAAATAGGTATTTTTTATTTTGAAATTGCACAAAGAACAAGTTGGGAGAGACTTGATTAACAGTAGCAACGTCAGAAAAACTGTGGAGGTCGGGGGAGAGAGGGATATGTGTGGCCACAAGTTCCATAATAGCCCATCATGTGACAGGTGCTAGGAGGTGATAGTTTCCTGCTCTCTGCCCTCCTTAGACTTCCCCTGAGTGATTCTGCTCCAGACAGGGAGGTAGGCTGTCAAACGGACATTGATGAACCAGGGTGAACACATAGGAGCTCACCCAGAATGGTACAGAGTTTAGAGTCATATTTTAGAGGAATCTCTAAAGAAACTAGTGATGTTATATTGCTGAGACTCCAATGGGGGGAAGGAGGGGGAGGAAGGGCAGTTAGGATTAGGGAGGCAGATTGTCTTTGGAACAGAGAGGAGACTTTTACAGAGCTAGAAACCACAGTGCTAGGGCCAGTGGAAGAGGTAAGAGGCAGATTGGCCTTTCCATAAACATAAAGGGAATTTGTATTAAACATCCAACATCAAACAATTTATAACTCACACTGGAATGATGTTCATCAAATGTTACCAATAACTATTCAATGGCCAAGTTTTAATTTCTTCTCTGTACCTCTTTATAGAAGTGTGTCATTTCTAGAAAACAATAAAGTCACAAGTTTTTGTTGTTGTTGTTGTTTGTTTTTGGCAGTGCTTGTGGGATCCTAGTTCCCCAACCGGGGATCAAACTAGGCTCTGAAGGTGAAAGTGCAAAACCCTAACCACTGGACCACCAGGGAACTCCAATCACTACCTCTTTTTTTTTTTTTTAAGTCTCTATTAGATATATCTGGTCTCCAAAGTCACCGTTCAGCTACTCTATCCTTGCTTCTTCTCTCAACTATCACACAAGTGGGTTTATTAGACAAGCTCATCCTGAGCTCACAATTTATATAAAAACTCAGCTCGAGGCTCCGAAAAACAAAGGACCCTTCATCCAACAAGATGCGCCTTCCTTAGAAGGCAGCTGAAGGAGCATGGGCGTGCTTCCTTGTCTGTAAACACAAATTATTTCCTCAAAAGGAATTCTGTGATTGAAATACCTCCATCTTCTTATATCATGGAGAATATTCTAATCACAGCTGTTCAAAAATAGAATGGTCTTGGTTCCAAGTCCTTGAAAGTTTTCCAGTAGAACATGAAAGATACACAGACGTTTTTAAAAGGATTTCAGTCCCAGATAAGCGGTTGAAATGCATAACCTCTAGCTTTTCTTCTAAGATTTTTAGATCTTACCTCTCATTGAGGGGGTCTAATCATGTTGCATTTCACTTACAACCGTTCCTGGATATCAGTAACTACTTACATTTATCATTATAGTTTGCACAATATAGACTTTTAATAATAGCAGCCAACTTAATGAGTTCCTATTACCTGCCTTTCAGTGTTCTAAGGATATGATGGGAAAAAACATAATCCTCCAGGCAACCCTATGGGGTAGGTCTTTTTACGATCATTCCCATGTTAGAGCAACGGAGGATGAGATGATTGGATGGCATCACCGATTCAATGGACATGAACTTGGGCAAACTCCAGGAGATGGTGAGGAACAGGGAAGCCTGGCATGCTTGGAGTCACAAAGAGTTGGACATGATTTGGCAACTGAACAACAACCACGTTAGAGCAGAAAATTGAAGCTTAGAGAAGAAGTTTGCCCAAAGCTACTTGAATTATAGGTGGCAGAGGGTTGTCCCTTGAGGTCCCATGGTTAAGATTCCACCCTTCCTTTGCAGGGGGCACAGGTTCAATCCATGGTGGGGGAACTAAGATCCCACATGCCACACAGTGAGGCTAAAATATATATTTTTAGGCGGAGCTGAAATTTGAATCCAGAATTAGTCTCTTAATCAGCATCATAATGCCTCTCACTTGTTAGAGGTTTGAGGTTGCTCCAGTTCTGAATCCTGAGTTCTATATTGTATGATGGCCTGGTCTTGGCCTGCTGGGAGTTTGGTGATAAGCTGACCTGATCACAGGACATTATCAATAGTCTATGTATGCCATGTGCAGTCCACATGTGAAAGCCTAAGGCAGACAGAAACAGTGGGATGGATCAGTCCAGAAGAGGTTTCATAGTGATTTTCAGATGCATCTGATTATGGAATCTTTGCTATGGAAAGGTTCTTACAGGGCAACCAGCCTGACCACTCACTCACGGGTGAAATTTGTGATAGGGAACTGGGTGGGTAGGTTTTATCCCCATCTGGACCCCCTCACTACACCTGCAGTTAGCACTACAGTTAAGTGGGTTCGTGCCCCACACCATCCCTCTTCTAAGGCCTTATCCTCCTCTCCAGCATCCAAATTTATCAGCATCTTGATGATAAACACCTCGCCTGGAATCTTTATTGAATTCCAGTTCAATGAGATTAAACCTCCCGGAACAGCATTAGGTATTTTTTTAATGGTTGATTATTTTTGTATTTTGACAACTCTTGCAATTAAAAAGAAAAAAATGACTTTCAGGCTGCAAAACTGGCCTCTACTGCTAATTAGATTCCATGGATCTGTCCTGAAAGATATAAATCATTTTAAAAACATCATTACTAAACGTACTGCTATAATAAATAAACTACCCAAGCTCTTCGACCTAGAGAAAAGAGAGGATGGAGGGGGGCGTGGTGTGTGAAGATATTTGTCTTTTTCTGTCAGCTTTTGTTTTTCGGGTCCCAGGCTCTGGCACCGCTGGTTCCCTCTGCACACTGTCTACAGTGGGCCCTCCTACCCACAGCTGCACTCCCTCCCCTTCCAAGGGTGTCACGTGGGCTGATGAGATAATGTATGTGAAAGCCTTGGTCAACGGCAAGGCACAATCTAATGCCAATGATGACTGTTGTTATTATTCTTATCATACTCCAGGGAAACCCTGTTGCCTCCCACCCTCCCAGACCTACTCTGCAGGACAGCCGGCGAAACTCAAGCGAGGCTAGACAGCCCCTCCCACGTGGGCGGAGGTCCTGGCGCAAATCCGTCTCTCCTTCTAGCAGCGGGGGGGCGCTACTGCTTGCCTCAGACCCTACCCGCCTACCCGCCCCCCCACCTCCCCTCAGTAATGGTTTTCCCAGTCCTTCCTGGCTTCGGGGGCCTAACTCCGGAAGGAAATCTCCTCAGTTCCAGTGAAAGTTCTCGAGCTACTGAAGTTATCGACTCCCTTGGCCTGTCTTCACACCCACTCCCCCAGCCCCCTCCCCTCCAAGTGCCCGCAGCGGAGCCAGGCTGCCCCGGAAGGATCTGACCGGCAATTTCCTACAATTGTCTGACTGGGGCTCCTCAGTCTATCAGCTCCCCGCTTCCCTCCCCACCTCATCTCTTGCAGTCTCCCCTCCCCAAAGCCCCAGTCTCCTGGATATCCCAACCTCCACCCTGATCTGACTTCTTAGGCCCCACAGTTCTCTTTAGCATTTCCTCTCTCTTCTGGGATTGTCACTACCCTGGGGGAGGTGGAATGGGGGTTTGGGAGTCAACATGGCCACCAGGGCCCATCAGGAAGTTGGATGTGCTGCCGTGTTACCAAGGCAACCACCCTTCTGTGTTAGGCCTTCCCAGAGCTATTTGTCCCCAGCTGAGGAGGGTGAGGATTTGACTGTGTTAGGTCCCTCTCCCAATAAATCAAATCTGACTGAGGCCAAAAATGGTGGGCAGGGAGCACAGGATATTCTAGAAGGCTCATTAGACAAAGGGAGGACAATTTATCCTTTCTTGAGCCACTTGTGTATCAAGGAGCGCTGTCTCCAAGGCAGACCTCCAAGCTCTCCCTGGACCATCCTGACCTCCAGTGCCGCTGGGCGTGGACTCCAGGAAGAGGCTTGCAAAGGTCGGAGGAGGGGCCTGTCTGCACTTGATGGATGGTACTGAAGAAATGTCTGGCACTTTCTTTCCCCATGGGGGAGGTGAAACTGCAGCCACCTCTCCCCCGCATTCACATTCCTGCCTGCCTGCTCAGGAAGGGGGTGGGGTGGGTGGCCGGAGCAGAGAAAGGAGGGCCCTTAGCCCCACTGAGAGTTGTAAACTATCACTCACATTTGCCTGCACTGTCAGGGGAATGGATGGGCAGGTGGACAATTCCCACATTTCAACTGAGGTAAAAGGGGATCCCTATGTTCCCACCCCACCCTCCTTCTTGGCTCCCAGACCTCCTGGGGCAGGTGCCAGGACTGCCCATTCAGTCTGCACTCATTATATTCTTACTGTATGCTGGTCATTGGGTAATAGAGCAAATAAATAGAGATCTCAAAGTGTAGTCCACAGATTCTGTGAGCCCCCAAGATCCTTTCAGGGGCTGTTGCTCAGTCAGTCAGTTCAGTCATGTCCAACTCTTTGCAACCCCATGGACTGTAGCCTGCTTTGCTCTTCTGTCCATGGAATTCTCCAGGCAAGAATACTGGAGTGGGTTGCCATTTCCTTCTCCATTTCAGGGGATGGATGAGGTCAAAAAGATTTTCATGGGAATTCTCTGACAGTGCAGTGGTTAGGACTTGGTGTTTTCACTGCTGTGGCCTGGGTTCAAGCCCTAGTCAAGGAAGTAGGATCCTGCAAACTGCGCGGCATTGCCAAAAAAAAAAAGTTTTTTTCCCCATAATCCTACTAATTATATATTATTTTACCATTTTTGGCTGCACTGAAGAGCACACAGAATCTTAGTTCCCTGACCAGGGATGAAACCTGTGCCCCTGCATCAAGAGCATGGAGTCTTAACCACTGGATTTCCAGGGAAGTTTTTTATTTACCTTACTGACTGTGTTGTTATGTGCACTGATAAGGCTGGTGTCTTAGCATAAATCAAGGCAGTAGCACCAAACCAGTCATTGTCAAAAAAAAACCCCAAAAAACAAAAGCCAGTTTCTCTCAAGAATGTCATTGATAAAGCAGTAAAAAATTAACATGTGCTGGGTTTATTAAAGTTATTTTAAATGAGTTAATAAAGACTTGTTTTAACTTCTAATACAGAATATATCGATAGATAAAACCCACATAAAAGCTCTTTGGGGCCCTCAGTATTTCTTAAGGGTGTAAACAGATCCTGAGACCAACAGAGTCAGCACTGCTGGGGTCACTCATAGGCTGTTACACTGGCTCCTCAAAGTTGAAGGGAACTTTCTCACATATTAAATTGCCAGCTTGAGAAACGTCTTATTTAAAGCTGAGGGTAGAGAATATGGTTGTGTTTCTTGGCAACCCTGGCTCGAGAAAGGACACTGTCACCGGAATAAAGATTTCATGGTCTCCACTCACAGGAGAAGCAAGGCATGCAAGCCCACAGCCCTCTGTACTTCCCTTTCTCCCCTATGTGCTGAATATCTTGTGTTGGGTCACGGGGGATTCAGGGTGCTTGTGGCCCATGTGGGCTAGGCCCAGATGTGGGCTTCCCCCAGCCCCTAGATCCATGTTTAGTCCCTTCTCCTATTCCCACTCAGGGGGCTCTTCCCACTGCCCCCCCCCCGGCCCCCCCCCCCGCCCATAATAGTCACAGTGGGCACAGGGAGGGGCAGGAGGATTAAGGAATCCACATCCCACCTTGGCCTCGGCTGGGATAGGATGGAGAGTGAGTGTGTGTGCCTACGTGTGTGTGTGTGTGTGTGTGTGTGTGTGTGTGTTCCCTGGGCATGACTGTGAGTTTTGGTCCCGTCCTGTGGGCTCCAAGTTCTCCCCCATACCAGTCCTCTGTCAGAGGTAGTATCTGGTGTCTCCACTGGGGTCAGCGCATCTGAGTTATTCAAGCCACTTGTTTGGCAATGTGGGGTTGCTGTGGACGGGCTGATGCTGGCATCTCTCTGTCATCTCCGGCCCAGGGAAGGGGGGAGTGGAAGGCCAGGAGGGGACCCAGGTCAGCCTCGGGTGCTACTCCCTCGCTCCCCCAGGAGCCAGTAGGTCCGAACTTTGCCTTTGCCCTGGAGGGAAAAAGAGGCCATTGGGGTGGGGAGTGATACATCCACTTTCCCAAATGGTGGGAATGGGGATGGTTGCTTGAGAAGGGGCCTGGAGGAAGGTGAGCCCTGCAGGGACCTCAAGGGGTCGTGAGGGCAGGGACTTTCTTTTCTACCTTCATTTCTACATCCCCTCGAAGCTCCAGCTCGAAACCACCAAACTCCTCCAGGACAGCCTTGGTTTCAGAAGATAAGTGGATCTTCAGGGCTGGGTAGGATAAGGGAGGAGAAGGGAGACGAGAGATGCAAGAGTTGGGAGCAGGAGACTGGGGGCCGTGGGGCTAGAAAGATGCTTTCCCACCTTCCTTTAGCCCTGAAAGCCTCCTAATTCAGAGTCCCACCCATTCCACATGGTGTCTGACCACACAGGGCTTGCCCTAAGAATTCCAGAGCTGTGTTGTCCACCATGATAGACACTAGTCACATGTGGCTATTTAAATTGCAATTAAAATGAAATAGTTAAAATGCAATAAATAAATAAAATGCAATGCCTCAGAGGCTACCATATTGGACAACACAGCTTATAGTAGAGTGTAGAGGTCAAGGGCTCAGACACTGGAGCCTGCGCTGCCTAGTTCGAACCCGAGCTTGGACACTCGGCTGGGGAAGTAATATTAACTCTCTGTGCCTCATTTGCCTTGTCTACAAAATGCTGAGAGTGACAGGACCCATCTCAAAGTTTTCCTGAATGGATTAAACTTAATGTTATTCATAAAGTATTTTAAAAGAATCTGGCACTTAGGAGGCACTGTACAATTGGTTGCTATCATCGTTTTTTAACTCAGCACCCTCACATTAGGGTTGAGGGAGCCCAGGCCTTGGAGAGGAGATCTGCGCAGGCTGCTGAGGTCAGGCCCAGGCCTCCTGACTACTGTTCCCCGCAGCCCTTCCTTGACTCCATAGCAAACTGGTCTAGGTAATCTTAGTATTCCAGGGTCTGGTATTCAGTAGTTGCTCAATAAATGGTGACTGAATTGAATTGTGTTGACTACAGCAGGAAGCAGATCAACAGGAAGCAAGCCTAAGGGAAGAGCTGCGAGCAAGCATTTATCAGATACTCATTGTGTTCCAGGGGTTGTGCTGTGTTTTTTATAACCCCAAGACATCATCCTTTTAAAGACAAACAGCTGAAGCTCAGACAAGCTGAACAACTATTACGTGCTAGTCATGTTATATGACTTTCTCAAATAACTCTTCTGAGGTAGATGTTTAATTCTCATTTTCCAGATAAGGAAAACAGGGGTTCAGGGAGGTGTAGCAAATTGACATGAAACATCAGTTGCAGAACTGAGATTCACACCCAAGTGGGCTTCTCTGAAGCCCTTTTGACCACACCCAAGAGGGCCCTAAAGGTAAGATTCCTGCTGGAAACTGTCAGACGTTGGTCTGGAAAGACTTTTCTGTCGTTTGGCAAAGGGAGCAGCTGGGACCTGCGTCTCTGATTAGACTCAAGGTGACCTGGCCAGGTTGAACCCTTATGAGATGGCAACTCAGGAAGAGAGAGAACAGGGAGTGGAAGGCATCCGCTGCCAGTCGGGCAACTACAGCCCTCCTGCCCTCCCTGTCCCACCCAGGGGACCCAGAGTACCTTCCCCATTAGACTCCATTCGTGAGGCAGTGTTGACTGTGTCCCCAAAGAGACAGTACCGGGGCATCTTCAGCCCCACCACGCCGGCACACACGGGTCCTGAAGGGAGTGAAAGCGCATGAGTTCAGGGGAGTAGGTGGGAGGAATGGAGGGTGACCTAGGTGGGGCCAGAGGGTGAGGCTAGAGTAGGGTGCCCCAGGAGAGGCAGCAGGTGGGATCCGTGGTCCGTGGGAGCCCAGGGGTGTGTGTAGGAGGAGGTGTAGGTGTATGCGCGTGTGTAGGGAGAGCTGGAGAGCGCTGGGGCTGGTCTCCCATCTTTCGCGGCCTCACCCGTGTGGATGCCGATGCGCAGGCGCAGCTGCTCCTGGGGCCGGTGGCGGATGCGGAAGGAGCGGACCGCGTCCAGCAGCGCCAGGGCCATGCGGGCCACCTCGCGGGCGTGCAGCCTCCCGTTCCGCACCGGGAGCCCGGACACCACCATGTAAGCGTCACCAATGGTCTCCACCTGTGAGGGTCGCGAGAGAGAGCAGGACCTGAGGGCTCCAACTTTCTCTTCCCAGTGTGGGCCGTCACCCAGAGGGCACTGGCTCCTAGTCCACCCGTCTACCAGCCGTTGTGTTTGCTCATCCTCCATACTCCGCCCGGTTTTTCTGGCGGTTCCTGGGTCTCCCCGTGACACCTCCTCGTGACACTGTCTTTGCTCACGTCCCTTGGTCTACTTTATCTCTCTCTCTTTTTTTTTTAGTTCCACCTGTTTATTGCCATCTCCCTCCACCCACCTCATGCGCGCATGCTCAGTCACGTGACCCCATGGACTGCCGCCCACCAGGCTCCTCTGTCCATGGACTTTTCCAGGCAAGAATACTAGAGTGGGTTGCCATTTCCCTCTTCAGGATAGTCTTCTCTCTTAAGGCTCTATGTCATTCTACCCTTCACTTTTCTGTAACCCTGTCCACAACTGTCTGCCTGTTCCTTCCCATCTTTACTCACCTTGTATACGTCAAAATTGTCTATGACGGCATCAAAGCAAGTGTACAGGTCGTTGAGCAGGGTCACCACCTGGAAGAAAAGAGAATCCACAAGGGGTGAGGAGTAAGGGACCCCACCTGGGCTCAGGTGGAAATGCAGACCCAGAAGGCAGACCTGTGAGATGGAGATGAAAAGCCAGCACAGCACACCTGGCTGCTCTCACACCTGTAGCTGTGCCTGACTCACCTGCATGGGCGTGCTCTCTGCTGATAGGGCTGTGAAACCCACGATGTCACTGAAGTAGATGGTGACACTGTCAAAGGCTTCGGCCTGGACCGTCTCCCCGCGCTTCAGCTGCTCAGCCACTGAGCTGAGGGGTCAGGGACAAGGCAGGATCAGAAGATGAGCCGGGGCCAGGGCAGGGCTGGCGGGGGCACCAAGCACAGGCACTCACTGAGGCAGAATCTGGTAGAGCAGGGCCTCAGCCTTGCGCTTCTCCTCCAGGTAGGCCTGGGTCCGCTCCTCCACCAGCTCCTCCAGGTTGTTGGCGTACTGCTCCATGCGTGACAGCAGGTTGTCCAGGATATTGCTGCTGTTCTCCCTGGGGAGGGGGGTGGCGGAGGGGGTGGTGGTGAGGGGGAGCAGCATGCCCAACCCTGCAGTGCCCACCCCAGGCTCTCACCCTACCCAGACTTAAGTTAACTTATACTGCAGCAGAGTCCCTGGAGATGGTCAGGGTTGGGGGGCACAGCAGGATGGGAGTGCAGGGGAAGAGGGTAAGAAGAAAGTCCAACTCATCCCTGAGTCCCCAGGGTCAAGTGTGAAGCTTCAGACGTATTGGCTCTTTTGCTCATATTGTTGAACACCAGTAGGCTAGAAGGAGGTGGAGGAGATAGAGGGCTTCCCAGGTGGTGCTAGTGATAAAGAACCCGTGTGCCAATGCAGGAGACCCAGGAGACGAGGGTTCGATCCCTGGGTCGGGAAGATCCCCTGGAGGAGGGCATGGCAACCCACTCCAGTATTCTTGCTGGGAAATCCCATGGACAGAGGAGCCTGGCAGGCTGTATAGTCCATAGGATCTCAAAGAGTCAGACACGACTGAAGTGACCTAGCACACATGCACACAGAGGAGGTAGAGAGGAACAGGGATCAATTGAGAAGAGAGTGAGGGCACAGACTAGCTAAGGGGTGTGCCTGGGGGACTGGCCCCCACAGAGCAACTGGGAAAGGGGATCAATGGGTGGATGGGAGCTCCCAGGGAGGACAGAGAGGCAAAGGGAGGAGGTTGAAGTCCATTTACTCTGCTTACCAGTGAAGACTGTGGAGAAGGGGCCAGGGAGGAGACTGGTATGAAAAGTGGGTGGCTGTGGGGACAACTGGGTCCTCCGGTATTCGCAAAGGGGGCTGAGGGGCTGTGGTGGGCTGGAGCAGGATATGTCTGGGGGGCTGTGCATGGGCTCTGCCACCACAGGGATAAGACTTAAGCGTGGGATACATGGTGGCTGCCATGGGTGGAGGAGGCTGGGACGACCCAGGACTAACGCCAGCGACCTGTTAAATTTTCGCAACATCAGGCGGATCTGCTGGAAGGGCGGCCGCTCCTGTGGGTCCTCAGCCCAGCAGCGCTGCATCAACTGCCCCAGTTCCTCCAGGTGACTCTGCAGGGCCAGGGAGGGCCGGAAGGGGGGCTGCTCACCCCGAGTCACACGCTCGATGATCTCTGTGTGGAGCGGGGAGAGAGGATGAGAGATGGGTTCAGCCTGGGGCCTGTTGAGTAACCAGGTGGGGAAGCCCAGGACCAGGGCAAGGGCCAGGGAAGCCCTGCAGGGACCTGGGCCAACCGTGCTCAGGGTCACTGGCCACAGTGGGGGAGAAGGGGGCAGCGTTTCCAGGGTTCCCTCTCTCTGGAGCTGGGGTCAGTGGAGTGTGGCGGCATTAGGGGAAAGTGTGGTCCTCTCACCTTTGGGACTGAGGTCCAAACCTTCCACGTGGAAGGCGCCGCTCCTCAGGGCAATCTCCTGAAGGATGATCCCAAAGCTGTACACATCACCAGCCTGGGAACCCCGGGCAGGGGGCGAGGCCATTCGCAGGAGCTCAGGGGCTGTCCACAACTTTTCTGTGGGTCAGAGGTCAGGAGTCACAGGGTGAAGGGCCCCAAAGCTAAGGGGTGACAGGAAACAAGGATGTGGCTGGGCTGATCTGAAGACAAAATGGGGTGCTAGAGCTAGAAGGGGCTTGAGACGACTTCGTCTGACTCGGCTTTCTACTGATGATGAATTGAACTGGGAGTCAGGAAAGGTGGGCCCGAGCCCATCACAGGCCAGGCCACCAGTCTCCCTATTGGGCTGTGCTAGCCGGAGGGGTTAGGGGTCAGAGTCATGCGGAGCTCACTGGCATAGAGGGTGTGTCCTTGCTCTGGCTCTGGATCCCGGAAGCTCTCCAGCCCGTAGTCGGTGATCTTGAGTACAAAGCGCCCGTCTACCACGCAGTTGGATGACTTGAGGTTCCCATGGGAGCAAATGGCTCCATTGTGTAAGAACAGCATACCCTGGGAAGTTCGGGGAGGCAGGGGTCTGAGTGGGACCTCCAACCAGGGCCAGAGAAGAGGCCTGCCTGGCCCCTCGCCCCACACCCAGTGTGCTCTACCCGACCTACCTTGACAATGTCATTGGTGAGCGAGTACCGGAACATCCAGTCCAGGGTGATGCTCTCATTCTCCAGGATGTCCTGCAAGACAGTGAGAGTCAGCCCTGTACCCTGCACGCACCCCCAGGAGGAGAAGTGCAGGGGTCCCGCTGACATAAACTGGCAGAACAGAACAAAGCTTCGCATTTACTCTAGTGCCACCACCCTCCCTCACTTCCATTTTACAGATGGGGAAAATAAAGGTCAGAAAAAAGGAGAGGCTTTCCCTTATGGTCAGTCAAGGGTGGACTCAGGGCTGGACCCAGGTGTCCTGACACTCCCTTGTCACCCTCACCTGTAGGCTCCCACGGGGACAGTATTCTGTGAGGATACAGATGTTGGGGGGATCAGTGCAGGCTCCCACAAACCTGGTCAAGTGTTCGTTTTGTACATCCCGCATCTGCAGGTGAGAGCCAGCATCAGAGCCTGGCAGAGACCTCACTCCTCACCAAATCGCCCCTGCCCTCAGGGACCCCTCACTCTTCCTAAGTCCCAATGTATTCTCTCCAGACATTGTATGAGCTTCCCGTGATTCCCACTCCTGTTCGAAAGAACCTGTCCCCAGAATCTGCTCCCTACTCCCTCTGCTTCCTAAGCCCATCCAGCGGAGCCCCTAGGAAATCTCCAGTAGCCCTTCTCCCATCTGTGATTCTACTCACAATGTGCAAGGGCCCCTCCCACGGCTCTAGGGCCCACCCTTTCCTAGGATATGCTGATGTCCCTCCATGCTGCTTCTGTGGGCCAACCTCCCCGCATCCCCAGATTCTTCCCCAGGCCACCGCCTCCCTCCCTCCGCACATTACATGCTTCAGCTCGAACAGGACTTCCCGTGTCAGCTCAATGCGTTTCCGGTTCACACGTTTCACAGCCACGAGGTTGCCCTGAGCAAGGGGTGGAGGTGGTCACTGTGAGGAAAGAGCCCAGCACTGGGAACCCCACTGCTCTGACAGCCCACCGCTGCCCTAGAACCCTCCCCAGTCCTTCATCAGAGCACAGCCCTGCCCCATCCAGAAGACCAATGGTCTTACCCAGACTTACCTTATAATACGCTGTCTTGGCAAAGATTTGGAGTTGGCCCTCTGTGGTTAGTAGGGAGCCATAATTGGAGCCTCTCTGAAGGGGTGGAGTGCAGGAGGGATGGTCAGCCAGAGGGCCTAGTTCTCCATCCTGGCTGGCTGAGCTCTGCTGCCTCATCCTGTCCCCCTACGTCAGCTCAGTGTGTGGAATTTCAGCTCATCCTGAAATCCTCATTTATTTACTTTTTAGAAAACAAAATTTATCGGAGCGTAGTTGCTTTACAGCGTTGTGTCGGTCTGTGCTGTACAGCAAAGTGAGTCAAATGTATGTACGCATCTGTCCCTTCTTTTTTAGATTTCTTTCCCATTTAGGTCACCACAGAGCATTGACTAGAAGTTCCCTGTGTGATACAGTAGGTTCTCATTATTTACTTTAAAAAAAATGTATTTTCACATATGCTATCACTGACCTGTGAGGGAGGCTCTGTGGATGTAATCATTATCTGAGATGGTACTTTGCCAACAAAGCTTCATCTAGTCAAGGCTATGATTTTTCCTGTGGTCATGTATGGATGTGAGAGCTGGACTGTGAAGAAGGCTGAGCGCCGAAGAATTGATGCTTTTGAACTGTGGTGTTGGAGAAGACTCTTGAGAGTCCCTTGGACTGCAAGGAGATCCAACCAGTCCATCCTAAAGGAGACCAGTCCTGGGTGTTCTTTGGAAGGAATGATGCTAAAGCTGAAACTCCAGTACTTTGGCCACCTCATGTGAAGAGTTGACTCATTGGAAAAGACTCTGATGCTGGGAGGGATTAGGGGCAGGAGGAGAAGGGGACGACAGAGGATGACATGGCTGTATGGCATCACCAACTCGATGGACGTGAGTCTGAGTGAACTCCGGGAGTTGGTGATGGACAGGGAGGCCTGGAGTGCTGCGATTCATGGGGTTGCAAAGAGTCGGACACGACTGAGCGACTGATCTGATCTTATCTGATCAGAGAGGGTATGTGACTTGCCCAAGGTCACATAGCAAGTGAAGGCCGAGCTGGGATGAGAACCTTGCTCTCTACTAACTTGTCAGGTGCTGCCCCCGTACCCAGCTGCCCCCGTACCCAGCTCAGCCCCGTCCCCCCAGTAGTGGAGCTCTTACCCCGCTCAGGGTCAGCCGGCTGCCTGCACTCCGGAGATGCCTCTCAAGGCTACTGGGCTGCAGGTCCTCCCAGCGCACACGCCACAGCTCTGAGGCCAGTTCCTTCTCCAGCTGCATCTTCCTGGGGCACGAAACCTGCACCTGAGCCCACGTCTGAGCCCCTGACCCAGGGCGGGGGTACTCAGCAGCCCCTCCTCAGAGCCCTGGGATCTCTGCAGGAGCTGAGAGATGGGTGGGGCAGTTACAGCCTCTCAGCTCCGAGTCAGGAGGCTTGGGTGAAATTCTGCCTCACTGGGGACCTTGGGGTAGTCATTTCTCTTCTCTGAGTCTCATGTTCACGTCTAAAAGTCCTCATGTGGAAACTGGGGATCTTGACATTTATTTCAAAGCATTGTTATAAAAATGAAAAGAAATGTGTGTGGAAGTGCCTGGCACACAATTTATGCTCAACCAGCCCTGATTTTCTTCTCTCCCTCCTTGCTTCCCTCTGTCATCAACTTTTCCTGCACCTGTCAGCCTCCCACCAGAAGGCAGGAGTGAGTCTTCCTTCTCTCTTCTCTGCTCTGGGTGCAGCCCCTGGTACATGGCCAAGCCATCATCCTTGCTCAGCTAATATGGGTCCAACACATTGCTTCCCATCTGGTCTGTACAAACAGGAAGGGAGGATAGACCAGCCTCAGCCCAGAACCCACATACTATGATGCTCCAACAGATCTGCTCCTTCTTGGATCTCCCAGATCCTCCTTGGCCACTCCTATCTCTGGTCCCTCCTCAAGTCTCCTGCATTGGCAGGTGGGTTCTTTACCACTAGCACCACCTGGGAAGCCCTTTCCCCTCCTTCTTCATTGTAGGGCTTTTGCCCTTTCCCCTCCTTCTTCGTTGTAGGGCTCTTGCCCTTTCCCCTCCTTCTTCGTTGTAGGGCTTTTTAGTATCTTTTCTCCCCCATCCCCCTGGGCCTTGCTGTGCTGTCCCTACACCCCTCCCTCTCCACTCTTGGTCCCTGCCACCTCCTCTGCTACTGGTTCTCCGGGCCTTCCAGCCTCAGTCACCACCCTCATCCCCAGGCTCACCTGTATATGAAGAAGGAGACGATCAGGATGCTGAGAAGGGAGAGGCTCCCCACCAAAGCCAGCACCTCCAGGGTGGAGAAGTGGTCTACAGAGGAGGACCGAGTTGTAGCAAGAGAGATGTGAGATAGACATTGGAGAGGAGAAAGAAGAACTTTTTTATATATAATTTTTTTTTGGCCACACTGCATGGCATGCAGGCTCCTCTCCTGACTGGGATTTGAACCCATGCCTAAACTGGAAGCATGGAGTCCTAATCACTGGACTGCCAGGGAAGTCCCAGAACTTTTTAATATTTAATCAATGAACTCAGATAGTGGATGAAGGGACAAAAAAGGCAGGCGGAGTCTCTGCGGGAAACCCTCAGTGCCAGAGAGTAGCACCTCTTCGACTCCCTGAACAGGAAGCATGCAGTGTCTCCAGAATGGAGGCCAGGAAGGCAAGGGGCAGTCACCTTGGTTGCAGGCTGGGTCCTCATTGTCAAAGCCGCACTTGGGGACATCGGGAGGTGGATACCCCAGGGGCCAGTTCAGTTTGCACCCTGACATGGTCACCAGTTCTTGGGAAGTCCCATTGAAGTTCAGAACAACCTGTGGAGGGGCAGGAGTGGTGGGTGGGCAAGGGCCCTTGGTGAGGCCTCCTGTCCAGGGTAGCAGTCCTGCCCCTCACCTACCCCGTCTCCGCTGCCAGAGACTGTGTCTGCACTGTCAGCAGCTCACTGAGCCCCTGGCATGACTGGATACAAAGAGCCTCATACCCACGCCCCATGTTATCAGAATGGACAAACTTGAAAGTGACTTAAGCGCTTCTATATTCTATATAGAATCACAGGCCCACACTCAGGAAGTTTGTAATCTGGGACTGAAGCACCCAGAAAATAGGAAAAGGCAGTGTTTTCAGTCCACATTCCCAAGCCTAAACCATATACTCCTCCTTCTGAATATAGCCTGTCTCTGCTGGGAGGGGATCCTGCCTACCTTCAGAGACATGGGGCTTGCTGAGGGCAGGACTGTGTTCCCTTCTTACACGTGGGGCTCCCCAAGGACAACACCTGAGTCCCTATCATTCTGGTTGTTCCTCCAGATTGGCTGGATCGCTTTTATCCAGGGTCCGCTCTTATGCAGGGAGGTAGGAAGGTGAGATGTCACTCCCAGTTGGCAGTGCCTTCTTGGGGGCACAACCTTACCCTGAAGGCGCCAGTGTTAGGATCCATATCCCAGAGGGAGAAGTCGGTCTCCCGGTCTCCATTGCTGTCCATTTTCAGGTATCCTGTCACACCTGGGGGTATGGAGGATGATGGCTGTGTTTTGAGAGTGGAAGTTCAGGGACTCCAGACCTCATCTCTATCTTTTGATCTTATCTGTCTTGCCCTCTGCATATATATATATATATATATATATATATATATAAAATAAAAGAGACAGATGTGTCATCAGCAGGAATGATTAGTGTTGGGCACTTAAGAAGACTTCTTGATGACTCTAGGGAGATGGGGAAGAAAGCCTAAAGGCAGCTTGGAGGAGAGGAAGAGACTGGTGTGTGTAAATGACTACCTGCACTGCAGGCCTAGAGGCTTCCTGTTGCCTCCTGCCTGGGGCCCCAGGGTAGCCCATTCCTGCCACCTGCAGTCCCTGACCTTGGAAGCTTCGGTTCCACATCCGCTGAGTGATGCCCTCCCCATCGGTGACAGCTCCCCCGTGTGCTAGAGTCTCCGTCACCGCCTGGATGTAGAGCAGGAGCCCATCGTGGAAGGACGCTGGGATGGTGTTCACCTGCAGGGGCAGGTAGAGCTGGGCTGCTGGGGGGAAGTATGAGGGGTGCAGAGTGGGGTGCTGTGGGGCAGGGAATGGGAGGTAATGGGAACTTGAAAGAGGATGGGCGAAAACAACCCCACCCATGTACGGACAGAGAGATTTCACTACTCATAAGACACATCTGTGTACACCTGCTAGGCACGTGGGGCAGGACGTATCGTCTTCATTTTACTGATAAAGATTTGAGGTTCAGAGGTTGAACAGTTGTCAGTGCCGTCCTCCATCATCAGGAGAGACGGGGGAGCAAAGGGAAGGGAAAAAAGGGCAGGCCTGGGGAGAGGAGGGAGGCTGAGAAAGCAGGGCAGAGACCAGCAGAGGGCTGTGGAGTGGAGATTTGGGGCCCACATCACCCAGGACCCCCTCCTACCAGGCCATCCTCCATGGTGAAGTTGAACTGCTCAAGGGCCAAGCGTTTTAGCTTCTGTAGGAATTCCAAGTACTCGGGATTATCCGGCTCTTTATATGTAATGATTTTGGCAGCCTGAGGAGGAGTCAGTGGAGAGGGGAGAGCTGGTTGGATGCTGACTCTGGTCCTCCCTATACCCTGAGTGCCCACCTCCCAGAGTTGCACCTCTACTTAGCTCAAGGTCAGATAGGACCCCATGTCCTGCATGAGGTGCTGCCTGCATCAAAGCAGAGAATGTCGACGGGATGTGAACATTATCCTGCCTCAGGGGCATTCTCTCATATTTTTAGCCTCCTAGTTCTGAAGTCCTCCGACCCTCTATGTGCCCCTGGCCCCAGCCCCCTGCCCTTCTGTCATCTAACTCCCTACGAGCGAGCATCAACAACTCCTTTTCTGGAATCCTTTCAGACACTGAGGCACCCAGGACCCGGAAGCGATGTGCCAGCAACCCAGAGCCCCACAGCCTGGGCTTCCAAGCTGAACCCTCACCCGAAAGGCCTGGTTGGCACTGACATCCTGCCCATCTCCTCTCTCCCAGGGCCTGCGGGGAGCAATGCCATGTGCACCTTGCAGGCTTTGCCCAAAGAGGTCCAGGTGGAAGAAAACATAGTCGTTCCCACTCAGGCCAGCTTCCAGGGCCAGAAGCATGAGGGCTCTGAAGGTATCTGGCGAGCTGCAGATGTAGATAACTGGGGAGAGAGAGAAGCCAGGGAAGCCAGGGTGTCAGGGAACGGAGGAGAAACTGAAGCTGGCGGGCCCAGGGGAGGAAGTTGAGACCCTGTAGTGGTTAAGTGGAACTCCTGGCTCAGTCTAGGCTAAGCAGGAGAAAGCCGAGGGAGAAGGTGGTGGGAGGGGGAGGAGGAAGGAGGCCAGATAGGGAGAGCAGGAATGGTGGAGCTGAAGGTGGGGAAGGTGAGGTGTGGAGCAGGGAGAGCAGAGGAGGGCCAGCTGGAGAGGGGACTGGAAGACGAGAGGGCATATGGGAGCTCCGGGAGGAGAAGCTGGAGGAGGGAAGGAGGCTGCTGGGAAAAGACGGAAAATAGGGGAGAAAAAGAGGGTTAGGAACTAAGCCGGGGCCCCACTAAGTGTCAAGGTGGTAGCTGGAGGCCTTTTTTACCTCTGTTAACTCCGGAGGAATCGGTGGGAAGGAGGCGAGGGAGTGGGGAGGTGAGAATACAGGCGAGCCTAGGAAGAAGAGAGGGGACCATGGAGAAAGACAGGGAAAAAGCAACTCAGAGGTGGACGGGGCGGAGGAGGCCGAGGCAGGAATGAAGGGCCCAGAGGAGGAGACGTTTGGTGCAGACGGGAGAGAGTCCCCAGGAGGGCCTGGAGGTAAAGCGGCCAGGCGGGTGTGCCCTGCCTCTCACCTCGGCCTTTACGCCGCACGGTGCGCAGCAGCATGGTGTAGTGGTCGCGGTCTCCCTCGGCGAATTCCAGGTGGTCCACCGTGATGTTGAGGCGGTCGCGAACCCGCATGTACAGCCCCTCCACCACGAAGAAGCAGGGCTGGTCGTCACCGGGCTGGTAGGCGTAGAGCACGAGCGCCTGGCGCTCCCAGCCCAGCCGTCGGTGCAGCGCCGCCACGAAGTCGCCCAGCTTGGCGTGGCTGGGTCCCGCGCGGGTGGTCAGCGCGTACTCGTCCTTGGCTCCGAAGCCCACGGCTGGGGCGCCGGCGGTCAGCAGCGGCACCCGCCAGTGCGCGGTGAAGCGGCCCACGGGGGCGGCGGCGTACACGCAGCCGGGGCCCAGGAACACCGCGGGGCTGTGCTCCCACTTGAGATCCACGGCGGCCAGGGGCGCGGCGGTGTCGGAGCAGACGCCCAGCGCGCTCTCACTGCTGCCCAGCACCGTGCGGACTGTCCAACCCGGCAGCAGGTCCGGCCTCGCCTTCACCCGGGCCAGGGCCAGCTCCACCGCCGGTCCCACGCGCGCCCAAGACCACGGGTACGAGGTGTTGGTCAGAGGCAGCACCACGGCCACCGTCAGGTTACCAGCGTAGCTGCCCGGGAGCAGTAGCAACGGCGGCAGGAGCAGAAGCAGGCGCAGGCGGGCGCCGGAGGGGCGCCCGGGGCGCGGCATGGCCTCAGCGGGCACCGTGGTGGGCGAGCGCTCCCACCATGGCCTCAAGCGTCCACTCCGGCTGAGCGGCCGGTACGGGCACCGGGAGCGCCCCTGTGGGAGGGAGGAGGGGCGGAGCGGGGGCGCTCACCCCGGAGCACGCTCCCCCTCTAGCTGCGACAGTCCGCGCCTGGGGCGCCAGGGGCGCGCGACCTAGGGGTGTGCCCAGGGCTCTGCGGAGCAGGTGGGTGCGAGGAGAGCGCGGGGGCCGAGAGGACCCGAGTGTGAACCACAGGGTGTCTGTGTGTATGTTAGGAGAGAGAAAAAGAGAGCGCGAGCGAGCGCTCGGTGGAGAAGGATGGGAGAGAGGGCTCCAGGGAGGATAAGGGGAGTGTGTTTGTGTGTGTGCGTGAGCGCTTGGCTCAGGGAGTGTGCCAGAAGGGGCGTCCGGCCGGCCCAAGTCTCCGACAGTCCGAGGGGAACTGGGGAGGACCCAAGCCAAGCTCCGAACCCTCCCTCCCGGCCGCTTCCCCTCCCAGACTCCGAGACCGTAGAACCAAGCCTGGATCTTTAACTCCTTCCTCCCCGCCCCGAAGTCGTAGACTCTCCGAGCCTCTCAACCCGCTCGGTTTCCTCTAGATCCTCTTCCCGCTTCTCGGCGGGCCAAATGTGTTTCCCTCCGAGAAGCGGTACTCGCAGAAGGGGCTCCCTCACCGGGATGGGAAGAACAGAGATAAATGGAAGTAACAGAGTGCCTCTTGCGCCCCACCTTGTCCCTCTCCTCCTCCTGGCTCCGTCTCGGGAAGAAAGAGGTGCAGGTTTGGGATCTTAGCCGGAGAAGGTGTGAGTGTTTGGGTGTCAGGTTGTGGGGCAGGAGGGTGACGGTTTTTGGAAAAGAAATTAAAGTAGTCCAGGGTCCCGCGACCACTCTATCTAGGATGTCACCCACCCCCCAGCTTCCAGACTGAGCGGATTAGTGGAGAAAAAGGGCCAGGTGGAAGGGCGGAGTTAACTCTTTAGTTCCCAAAAGGCCGTAGGAACGGGAGGGAGAGGTGGTGGGTGGCAGCTGAAACCAAGAGGTGTGACCTCGGGGCCGCTACGGGCGTGTGCGTTTGGTTTGTCTTAAAAAGGATTATTAAAGTGAGATTTGTCGGGACAGTGGCAGACAGTGTTGGAAATGACAAGCGGAGGCGTATACTGGGGAGTGTTTGGGGGGCCCTTGACGGCTGGGCCCGGGGCAGGACAGCTGTGGAATCAGTCTGCCCCCTAGTGGCCAGAAGAAGTCATTGGCGGTATTGCGCACCAACCTCTGAAAACTTCTGCCTCAGTTCAGTTCGGATCAGTCGCTCAGGACCAAAGATCAGCAAACTTCTGCACTGTAGACTTTCAAAGGACCTATTACATGTTAAGCACCAACTAGATGCTGAAGGCATAAATATGAAGATTGTCTGTGTGTATATTTGTCCTTGTTGTTGTTCAGTCACTAAGTCATGTCCCAGTGTTTGCCACCCCAGGGACTGAAGCACACCAGACTCCTCTGTCCTTGACTATTTCCTGTCCATTGAGTCGGTGATGCTATCTAACCATCTCATCTTCTGCCACCTCCTTCTCCTTTTTACTTTCAGTCTTTCCCAGCATCAGAGTCTTTCCCAGTGAGTAGGCTCTTCACATCAGGTGGCCAAAGTACTGGAGCTTCAGCTTCAGTCCTTCTGATGAAAAGTCAGGGTTGATTTCCTTTAGGATTGACTGGCTTGATCTTCTTGCTGTCCAGTGGGCTCTCAAGGGTGTTCTCCAGCACCACGGTCTGAAAGCATCTGTTCTTCAGCGCTCAGCCTTCCTTATGCTCCAACTCTCACATCCATACATGACTACTGGAAAAACCATAATGTTGACTATATGGACCTTTGTTGGCAAAGTAATGTCTGTGCTTTTTAATGTGTTGTCTAGGTTTCATAGCTTTCCTTCCAAGGAGCAAGTATCTTTTAATTTCATGGCTGCAGTCATTGTCCGCAGTGATTTTGGAGCCCAAGAAAATAAAATCTGTCACTGTTTCCACTTTTTCCCCTTCTATTTGCCATGATGTAACGGCACCAGATGCCATGATCTTAGTTTTAATCATGTTGAGTTTTAAGCCAACTTTTTCACTCTCCTCTTTCACCATCAGCAAGAGGTTCTTTAGTTCCTCTTCACTTCCTGCCATTAGAATCTTAGTATCTGCATATCTGAGGTTATCGATATTTCTCCTGGCAATCTTGATTCCAACTTGTGATTCTTCCAGCCTGGCATTTCACATGATGTACTCTGCATATAAGTTAAATAATCAGAGTGACAATATGCAGCCTTGCTGTACTCCTTTCTCAATTTTGAACCGGTCTTGCCTGATTCTAACTGTTGCTTCTTGATCTGCATTCAAGTTTCTCAGGAGACAGGTGAGGTGGTCTGGTATTCCCATCTCTTGAAGAATTTTCCACAGTTTATTGTAATCCACACAGTCAAATGTTTTAGTGTAGTCAATGAAGCCAAAGCAGTTGTTTTTCTGGAATTCTGTTGCTTTCTCTATGATCCAGTAAATGTTGGCAATTTGATCTTGGTTCCTTTACTTTTTCTAAATCCAGTGTGTACATCTGGAGTTCTCCGTTCACATATTGCTGAAGCCTAGCTTGAAGAATTTTGAGCATAACCTTGCTATCATGTTGCTGCTGCTGCTGCTAAGTTGCTTCAATCGTGTCAGACTCTGTACGACCCCATAGACGGCAGCCCACCAGGCTCCTCCGTCCATGGGATTTTCCAGGCGAGAATACTGAGCACAATTGTATGGTAGTTTGAACATTCTTTGGCGATGGAATGAAAACTGATCTTTTCCAGTCCTGTGGCCACCGTTTAATTTTCCAAATTTGCTGACATCTTGAGTCCAACACTTTAACAGCATCATTTTTTAGGATTTGAAATAGCACAGCTGGAATCCCATCACTTCCACTAGCTTTGTCTGTAATAATGCTTCCTAAGGCCCATTTGACTTCACACTCCGAGAAGTCCAGCTCTTGGTGAGTGACCACATTATCGTGGTTATCCTAGTTATTAAGACCTTTTTTGTATAGTTCTTCCGTGTATTCTTGCCACCTCTTCATCTTTTCTGCTTCTGTTAGGTCTTTACTGTTTCTCTCCTTCATCATGCCCATCCTTGCATGAAAAGTTGGCTTGATATCTCCAATTTTCTTGAAGAGGATCTCTAGTCTTTCCCATTTTATTGTTCTGCTCTATTTCTTTGCATTGTTCATTTAAGAAGACCTTATCTCTCCCTGCTATTCTCTGTACCTTTGCATTCAGTTGAGTTTATCTGTCCCTTTGTCCCTTGCTTTTTCGTGTCTCTTCTTTCAGTCATTTATGAAGCCTCCCCAGACAACCACTTTGCCTTCCTGCATTTCTTTTTCTTTGGGATAGTTTTGGTCACTGCCTCAAGTACATGTTACGAACCTCTGTTCATAGTTCTTCAGGCACTCTATCAGATCTAATCCCTTGAAACTATTCGTCACCTCCACTTTATAATCCTAAGGGATTTGATTTAGCTCATACCTGAATGACCTAGTGGTGTTTCCTACTTTCTTCAAGTCTGAATTTTGCAACAGGGAGCTCATGATCTGAGCCACAGTCAGGTCCTGGTCTTGTTTTTGCTGACTGTATAGAGTTTCTCCATCTTTGGCTGCAAAGAATATAATCAATCTGATTTTAGCATTGATTATTGGTGATGTCCATGTGTAGAGTCATCTCTTGTGTTGTTGGAAAAGGGTGTTTGCTATGACCAGTGTGTTCTCTTGACAAAACTCTGTTAGCTTTTGCTCAGCTTCATTTTGTACTCCAAGGCCAACTGAAAGTGAAAGTATTAGTAGCTCAGTTGTGTCCAACTCTTTATGACCCCATGGACCATTATAACGCCCACCAAGCTCCTCTGTCCATGGAATTCTACAGGCAAGAAAACTGAAGTGGGCAGCCATACCCTTCTCAAGGGGATCTTCCCCACCCAGCACTCCTGCATTAAGGGCAGATTCTTTACTATCTAGCAACCAGGGAAGCCACTCTGAGGCCACACTTACCTGTTATTCCCAGTATCTCTTGAATTCCTACTTTTACATTCCAATTCCCTATGATAAAAAGAACATCTTTTTTGGTGTTAGTTCTAGACGTTCTTGTAGGTCTTCATAGAACCTGTCGACTTCAGCTTCTCTGGTGTCAGTGGTTGGGGCATAGACTTGGATTACCGTGATATTGAATGGTTTGCCTTGGAAACAAACAGACATCATTCTGTTGTTTTTGAGGTTGCCCCCAAGTACTGCATTTTGAACTCTTCTATTGACTATGAGGGTTACGCACTTCCTTTCTTCTAAGGGATTCTTGCCCACAGTAGTAGATATAATGATCATCTGAATTAAATTCGCCCATTCCCATTCATTTTAGTTCACTGATTCTTAAGATGTCAATGTTCAGTCTTGCTGTCTCCTGCCGTCTTAACATCCAGTTTACCTTGATTCATGGACCTAACATTCCAGGTTCCTATGCAATATTGTTCTTTACAGCATCAGACTTTACTTTCACCACCAGACACATCCACAACTGAGTGTCGTTTCCACTTTGGCCCAGTAGCTGCATTCCTTCTGGAGCAATTAGTAATTGTCCTCCACTCTTCCCCAGTAGCATACTGGACACCTTCGACCTAGGAAGTTCATCTTCCAGTGTCATATCTTTTTGCCTGTTCATACTGTTCATGAGGTTCTTGCAACAAGAATACTGGAAGGGGTTGCCATTTCCTCCTCCGGTGGACCACATTTTGTCAGAACTCTTCACTATGACCCGTCCGTCCTGGGTGGCCCTGCACAGCATGTCTCAGCTTCACTGAGTTATACAAGCCCCTTCACCACGACAAGGCTGTGATCCATGAAAGGTTGGGAGGATGAGAAAGTTATTCTGTACAGAGAAAGAATTCTGAAGTATGTTTCCTACATATTTAGGAGAATTTTGAATATTGTTATGGTCTAGAGCAAACAGTAGCCCATAGGCCAACTTTTAGACGGCAGGCATGTTTTATCTCACTTGTTCTCTCTCTCTCTTGGAATTGACCAAGAATGTGGGCAATTAAATTACACACAGACACACACACACACACACTCGTGTATGTGTAATTTAATTGGCCCCCATTTTTATATCACCAGGTGGCACATGAATATTTAGACTTCTGACTTGTCTTAAAATACTGCAGAGCTGGTGCATCTCTCTATGAACAATCATCTGAAACCAAGCATCCAGTATTTCTTCGAGATGAGTCTAGCTCATCACAGCTCCTATACACCATGTTGACTCATTTGCATCACTGGCTGCGGCACCAGTGTATGTTTTCAACCCTGATCTAAGATATAAGTTATATGGGTGTAAGAGTGACTGAGGAGGAGAGGCAAGAAAAGGCTGCAGAGGGCAGATAATGCAAGCTTTGTGCAACAGGCAAAATGTCTTTGTCCTAAAGGGAGGGCTCCAGAAACTATAGAGGTGGAGAGCAGATAGGGAAATAAAAAAATAAAACAACTTTATTGAAGTATATCTGTTATACCATAAACTGTACATTTGTAACATATATTACAATTTGATGAGCTTGGACATACATGTATGCTGGTGAAACCATCACCACAACATCAAAGTAATACACGTTTTCATCACCTCCAAAAATGTCCTTGTGTCCTTTTGTGTGTGTGTGTGTGTGTGTGTGTGTGTGTGTGTGTGTGTGTATAAGAACACCTAACATGAGATCTACCCTTTCAACAAAATTTGAAATGTATAATGTGGTCTTGTTCATTATAGGGCTATATAAGTAGAACCAATTGGAATTCAGGAAAAGATGACAGCATACAAATAACTGAAGTCTAGGCAACACTGACCCATTAGTTGAGAAGCTGAAAGGTTTTGGGGGGGAAGATGACAATTTTAGTTTATTGGTTTTGAGGTGCCTATAGATACCCAAGTGGAGGTATCCAATAAGCCATTGGAATAGTGGAACTGGAACTCAGGAGAACTAGACTAGAAATCTAACTTAGTAACTGAGCTTCCCTTTTACCCATGGTGGCTTAAATAGTCTGTCCAACCCTCAAGCTGAGCTGAAGAGAACTAAAAAATGGTAGATGAAATGCTTTTGAAAATCAACAGTCTAGGAAGACAGTGAGAGCATGAGAGGACAGGAAAGCAGGAGACCAGCAGTAGGAGGCCTTTTCCCCCTGGAGTCATTTCCTGATCCAAAATTGGTGGCAGAAAATAGGCTACATGGGGCAAGTGAGGCAAAAGTTGGAGTCCAAATGTCCCCAAAGATGATCACCCGGGGAAACCATCTTCCTATTGAGGCTTAGGATCCTGAAAGGCTGCACTCTTAGGGGAAACCCAGGAGTAGGGGAAACCAGAAGTAAACAGAAAGTCCAGTCTTGAAATAGTCAAAAGCCCACAATTAAGAACCAATTGATGGGTTTAAGAGCAAGTTAGACTCAAGTGAGGAGTAAGTAATGAATTGGAAGAAAGCATAGAAGAAACCACTCAGAACAAAGCATGGACAAAAAAGGAATGAAAAATATAAAAGAGGAGGTTAGAGGGGAAAAAAAGAGGAGGTTGCAGACATAAAACATATCATGAGAAAGTCTGGCTCTCCTTTATTTGGAGCCAAGAAAGGAGGGAAATAATAGGGTAGAAGCAATATTTAAAGAGACGGTGGCCAAGAAGCTTAAAAAAATATATACATCAAGCCACAGATTCAAGAAGCTCAACAAACCTCAAGACTAAAAAGAATAATCCATACCTGGAACCATCAGAGTGAAACTGCAGGAAATGAAAGATTTGTCTCTCAGTCGTGTCTGACTCCTTGTGACCCCATAGACTGCTGCACACCAGGCTTCCCTGTTCTTCACTGTCTCCTGTAGTTTGCTCAAACTCATGTTCCTTGAGTCGATGATGCTATCCAGCCATCTCATCCTCTGTCCCCACCTTCTCCTTCTGCCTTTAATCTTCCCCAGCATCAGGGTCTTTTCCAATGAGTCGACTCATGTCCGACTCTTTGCGACTCCATGGACTGCAAACTCCAAGCTTCCTAGTCCTTCACTGATTATGGTATTAGGATCATAATTAAATCCATTAGTGAGTACCTGGCATCACTTATTTGTCATTGAAAATATTTACTATATAATACAATTTGCTGGAGTGAGAGTGTAATTGAAAAAGTCTTGGTCTTACTTTTAAATCTAAACCAAATTAGTTGGTGTGTGACACTGTGATTGTTCAGTTGCTAACTCATGTCCAACTCTTCGCAACCCCATGAACTGCAGCACTCCAGGCTTCCCTGTCCTTCACTGTCTCCTGCTCAAATTCATGTCCATTGAGTCAGTGATGCTATCTGACCACCTCATCCTTTGCTTCCCTCTTCTCCTTTTGCCTTCAATCTTTCCCAGCATCAGGGACTTTTCCAATGAGTCTGATCTCCACATCAGGAGGCTAAAATGTTGGAACTTCAACTTCAGTTTCAGTCATTCCAATGACTATTCAACATTAATTTCCTTTAGGATTGACTGGCTTGATCCCCTTGCAGTCCAAATGGACTCTCAAGAGTCTTCTCCCGTAGCACAATTTGAAAGCATCTATTCTTTGGTGCTCAGCCTTCTTTATGATCCAACTGTTAAATTCATATGACTACTGGAAAAACCATAGCTTTGGCTGTAGGGACCTTTGTCAGCAAAGTGATGTCTCTGGTTTTTAAAATGCTGTCTGGGTTTGTCGTAGCTTCCCTTCCAAGAAGCAAGTGTCTTTTAATTTCATAACTGCAGTCACCGTCCCCAGTCATTTTGGAGCCTAAGAAAATAAAATCTGCTACTGTTTCCACTTTTCCCCCATCTATTGGCCATGAAATGATGGGACCAGATGCCATGATCTTTGTTTTTTGAATGTTGAGTTTTAAGCCAGCTTTTTCACTCTCCTCTTTCACCTTCATCTAGAGGCTCTTTAGTTCCTCTTCATTTTCTGCCATTAGAGTGGGGTCATTTGCATATCTGAGGTTATTGATATTTTTCCCGGCATTCTTTAAAATCTTTAAAGACAATCAGAAAAAAGAGGATTCGTTACTCTCAGAAGAGGAATCATTTGACTAATAATTCTTTATTCATAGCAAAAATGGAAGCCATAAATAGTAAAATAATATTGTAAATGTGCTGAAAGAAAATGACTTCCAATTTAGAATTACATATCTAGAGAAAATGTCCTTCGAAAACAAAGGTGAAATAAAGATGTGTTCAGAGAAGCTGAAAACAAGAAAGTTAGCCACCAGCAGAAGGGCACTAATTCTCAAGAAGGAGTATTATTCCACAGTGTTGTGGATACAGGAAGGAATAAAGAGCTTTAAAAATGGTAAATCTCAGTGACCATTATCTTAGTAAGCATTAATGTCCTATGGGATTGAAAATATATATGGAATTTAAATTCTGTAAACATATACACCTACACTTACCCAATAGAAACAATTGAATCTCACAAGAATCTTGTACAAAAATGGTCATAGCAGCTTTATTCATAAAGGCTTCAAACTGGAAACAACCCAAATGTATTAGCCTGTGTCTCAGCCAGTCAGAGGTCCTGTATTCAACACAGGAGAATGGATAAACAAACTGTGGAATATTTATGCAATGGAATGCGACTCATAATAAAAGGGAACAAATTGCTGACAGACGCAAAACTTGAGAGGAATTTTGAAATGGGTCAAGCAAAAGAAGCTAGACAAAAAAAGAGTACATAGGATGAGAGCCCTTTTATGTGAACAACAGACAAAAGTAATCTCTGATAATAGAAATTAGAATAGCGATTGCCTCTCGGAGAAGGGCAAAGGGGTATCAGTGAATTTTTTGAGGTGATAAAAATGTTTTTTGTTAATCTGTGTGGTGGATACCTGGGCAAAACATATTACTCAAAATTAATCAAGCTGTAAACTTAAGATCTGTGCACTCTGCTGTAGTAAATAATCCACCAATATAGTACTTAAAGGAGTTACACAACAATATATACAATCCTGGAGGGAGTGATGGTGATAAACGGAATTAAATTATTCTTGCATTTTTCTCGAGGAGAGAAAAGATTTTATAAAATTAGACTTTGACAGTCGAGGAGGCGCGTCATAATTTTTAGGGTAACCGCTAGAAATGTAGAAAGAGTGGGAACTCTCAATTGACAGAAGCAGGGAAGGAATAATAAACAGTAATTAATGCAAAAGAAGGCAAGGAGGATAAACAGGATTATCAGATCAGATCAATCGCTCAGTCATGTCCACCCCTTTGCGACCCCATGAATCGCAGCACGCCAGGCCTCCCTATCCATCACCAACTCCCGGAGTTCACTCAAACTCATGTCCATCGAGTCAGTGATGCCATCCAGCCATCTCATCCTCTGTCGTCCCCTTCTCCTCCTGCCCCCAATCCCTCCCAACATCAGAGTCTTTTCCAATGAGTCAACTCTTTGCATGAGGTGGCCAAAGTACTGGAGTTTCAGCTTTAGCATCATTCCTTCCAAAGAAATCCCAGGGCTGATCTCCTTCAGAATGGACTGGTTGGATCTCCTTGCAGTCCAAGGGACTCTCAACAGTCTTCTCCAACACCACAGTTCAAAAGCATCAATTCTTTGGCACTCAGCCTTCTTCACAGTCCAGCTCTCACATCCATACATGACCACAGGAAAAACCATATCCTTGACTAGATGGACCTTTGTTGGCAAAGTAATGTCTCTGCTTTTGAATATGCTATCTAGGTTAGTCATAACTTTCCTTCCAAGGAGTAAGCGTCTTTTAATTTCATGGCTGCAGTCACCATCTGCAGTGATTTTGGAGCCCAGAAAAATAAAGTCTGACACTGTTTCCACTGTTTCCCCATCTATTTCCCATGAAGTGATGGGACCGGATGCCATGATCTTCGTTTTCTGAATGTTGAGCTTTAAGTCAACTTTTTCACTCTCCACTTTCACCTTCATCAAGAGACTTTTTAGTTCCTCTTCACTTTCAAGAAGAGATAAGAAAGCCTTCTTCAGCGATCAATGCAAAGAAATAGAGGAAAACAACAGAATGGGAAAGACTAGAGATCTCTTCAAGAAAATCAGAGATACCAAAGGAACATTTCATGCAAAGATGGGCTCGATAAAGGACAGAAATGGTATGGACCTAACAGAAGCAGAAGATATTAAGAAGAGATGGCAAGAATACACAGAAGAACTGGACAAAAAAGATCTTCACGACCCACATAATCACAATGGTGGGATCACTGACCTAGAGCCAGACATCCTGGAATGTGAAGTCAAGTGGGCCTCAGAAAGCATCACTACGAACAAAGCTAGTGGAGGTGATAGAATTCCAGTTGAGCTATTCCAAATCCTGAAAGATGATGCTGTGAAAGTGCTGCACTCAATATGCCAGCAAATTTGGAAAACTCAGCAGTGGCCACAGGACTGGAAAAGGGCAGTTTTCATTCCAATCCCAAAGAAAGGCAATGCCAAAGAAGGCTCAAACTACCGCACAATTGCACTCATCTCACACGCTAGTAAAGTAATGCTCAAAATTCTCCAAGCCAGGCTTCAGCAATATGTGAACCGTGAACTTCCTAATGTTCAAGCTGGTTTTCGAAAAGGCAGAGGAACCAGAGATCAAATTGCCAACATCCGCTGGAGTTCCAGAAAAACATCTATTTCTGCTTTATTGACTATGCCAAAGCCTTTGACTGTGTGGATCACAATAAACTGTGGAAAATTCTGAAAGAGATGGGAATAGCAGACCACCTGACCTGCCTCTTGAGAAACCTATATGCAGGTCAGGAAACAACAGTTCGAACTGGACATGCAACAACAGACTGTTTCCAAATAGGAAAAACAGGATTATAGGAAGGACAAAAAGCACATAGTAATATGAGTTGACGTAAATGCAACCACAGTATATCCATATACGTGGCTGTGAAACTTTGCATAAAGGTGGAATCCGCCAGAGAGGTTGTAGAATGAGGAAAAGGAGAAGAAACGACAAAAAACGGCAGACGGCTGGTCCTTCTCTCCTGTCGCTTCCCTTGCCCTCCTTTTCTGAGCTTTCTTTCCAAAGGCTGTCTCAGTTTCCCTTCTAGTCCCTTACCATCAGTACTTTCCCTCTCTGAGTCAATCAACATACATATTCATATCCGTTTCTTCTGCCTCAAGAGCCTCTGTGAACGACATCCAGACATGAAGTGTTCAGTCACCCAAAATCCCTTCCTACATGATTTCGCTTGCCTTTTCCATTTCACTCGCTGATGGCAAAAAACAGCTTTTAAAGGCTGCATTTTTGAGGGAGAAAAAAGTAGGATTATGGTAGTTCCATTTACTGAAGAGATTTAAAATAGAACTGTCCCAGGAGAAAAAGAAATAAGAAAAACACCACTAGCAGAGGATGGTTTCGATCCATCGACCTCTGGGTTATGGGCCCAGCACGCTTCCGCTGCGCCACTCTGCTGTCGCAGTGCTCTGTGCCCCAAGAATCATATAGAAAGGTCTCTGAATGCCAGCCATCCTAACTTCTTTACACAGCGCTCTCTAGTGTCTGCAAAAGGGCGTTAACGTCTAACCCGTTCTTATTGGCTAGTTACTGACATAGCAGGCCCTTTTCATTGGCTCAATAAACCGGTTTGCCAAAGTAAACCAATAGGCACAAGCAGCGGAGTACGGCGGGAGCCAATCGCGCTGGAGTTTATTGGGACACGCCGGCAAGCTGCCTCTCCAGTTGTCGGATCCCCAGAGGAAAGGGGCGGTTGGTGTGGCTTGGCCTCCATTGTTCGGGATCTAGGACGCCATGCGGTAAGGGTTGTGGGGTGCTTTGGAGATGTTTCGGGTATTCGACCGAAAACTTTAGGAAGTTGGTCCAAAGGAGTCGGCGGACTGGAAAGGGCCATGTACCTGGGGGTTGCACGGAAACCTGAGAACTCCGGGTCTAAGAGAGGGGGAGGTCGGGGGCAGCGGAGGCGGGGAAACTTGGCCGGGGATGGGGGGTGGGGCCCAGGAGTCTAGAGGCGGTTTCGATATTCGCTCTCTGGGGGG
The DNA here is from genome assembly GCF_032452875.1 of Bos javanicus. Classification (NCBI taxonomy): domain Eukaryota; kingdom Metazoa; phylum Chordata; class Mammalia; order Artiodactyla; family Bovidae; genus Bos; species Bos javanicus. The sequence goes on from NC_083870.1 coordinate 16,868,447, forward strand.
TTCAGATGACGGGGTGTCCTCAGGTTCCAGGAGGAGCACCCCCACACCTCCTGTTTAGACTGAGACGGCTGGAACGTGTCTCATTCATCCTCAATGCCAGGCGCTTGACATGCACGATACGCCTGATAGATGCTTTTACTACATGAACGAATAAATAAGCAGTCACATTAGTCTCCGAAGTATTAGGGTTGGCGGGGCCCGGCGATTACGGGGTGTTTCTTGTAGGGCTCTGAGCCTCTTTAGTATTTAATGTGGTTTGATGTGATTCAGTTATCCAGTCATGGGGAGTGAGGCTGGACATTTGGAAGGTGTAGAAGTGTAAGTGAGAATGGGATCCTGTGGATTCCAAAGGGAAGTGCAGAGCGATAGAGGTAGGTTAACTTGAAACCATACGGCCGGTATCGAGGAGATTGCTTCAACGAGGTGAAAAGAAAGTTAAAATATGTTAATAATGCATTTCTAGGGGTGACAGAGGCCGAGGTCGTGGCGGGCGCTTTGGTTCCAGAGGAGGCCCAGGAGGAGGGTGAGTGCCAGTTTTTAGCATCTGTGCCCGTTGGTTTCCGTTTCAGTCATCTATAGTTCGGAGTGGAGTAATCTTACCTGCCTTGTTGAGATCCAGCTGTAGTTTAGAAGTATTCTTCTCATGCGCTCTTGATAAATGAGTTTGGCCCCATTATGTGAAGTCAGTTTGATTTATGTGGTGAGTAATCTGGATTGTTTTTCCGCTTTTTAGGTTCAGGCCCTTTGTGCCACATATTCCGTTTGACTTCTATTTGGTGAGTACCTTGGCCACTATTCAATTGTTGTTTCTTGGAACCTGGCGTCTCCGTGTTAATGAAGTCGTATGGTAGTTGGAGTAGAAAATGGGAGGTTTTGAGTCATCTGTGTTGCTTTGCATACAAAAACAGTGTAACCTGGGTGAGGAAGATAGTTCCTTCATACAATTGACAGTAACATGATTATAATCTTTGTTCTGAACAGTTAATTGTATCACTGCCTTCAGATCAGATCAGATCAGATCAGTCGCTCAGTCATGTCCGACTCTTTGCAACCCCATGAATCGCAGTACGCCAGGCCTCCCTGTCCATCACCTCCCGGAGTTCACTCAGACTCACGTCCATCGAGTCAGTGATGCCTTCCAGCCATCTCATCCTCTGTTGTCCCCTTCTCCTCCTGCCCCCAATCCCTCCCAGCATCAGTCTTTTCCAGTGAGTCAACTCTTCACATGAGGTGGCCAAAGTACTGGAGTTTCAGCTTTAGCATCATTCCTTCCAAAGAAATCCCAGGGCTGATCTCCTTCAGAATGGACTGGTTGGATCTCCTTGCAGTCCAAGGGACTCTCAACAGTCTTCTCCAACACCACAGTTCAAAAGCATCAATTCTTCGGCGCTCAGCCTTCTTCACAGTCCAACTCTCACATCCATACATGACCACAGGAAAAACCATATCCTTGACTAGACGAACCTTTATTGGCAAAGTAATGTCTCTGCTTTTGAATATGCTATCTAGGTTGGTGATAACTTTCCTTCCAAGGAGTAAGCGTCTTTTAATTTCATGGCTTCAGTCACCATCTGCAGTGATTTTGGAGCCCAGAAAAATAAAGTCTGACACTGTTTCCCCATCTATTTCCCATGAAGTGATGGGACCAGATGCCATGATCTTCGTTTTCTGAATGTTGAGCTTTAAGCCAACTTTTTCACTCTCCTCTTTCACTTTCATCAAGAGGCTTTTGAGTTCCTCTTCACTTTCTGCCATAAGGGTGGTATCATCTGCATATCTGAGGTTATTGATATTTCTCCCGGCAATCTTGATTCCAGCTTGTGTTTCTTCCAGTCCAGCGTTTCTCATGATGTACTCTGCATAGAAGTTAAATAAACAGGGTGACAATATACAGACTTGACGTACTCCTTTTCCTATTTGGAACCAGTCTGTTGTTCCATGTCCAGTTCGAACTGTTGCTTCCTGACCTGCATATAGGTTTCTCAAGAGGCAGGTCAGGTGGTCTGCTATTCCCATCTCTTTCAGAATTTTCCACAGTTTATTGTGATCCACACAGTCAAAGGCTTTGGCATAGTCAATAAAGCAGAACTAGATGTTTTTCTGAAACTCCAGCGGATGTTGGCAATTTGATCTCTGGTTCCTCTGCCTTTTCGAAAACCAGCTTGAACATTAGGAAGTTCACGGTTCACATATTGCTGAAGCCTGGCTTGGAGAATTTTGAGCATTACTTTACTAGCGCGTGAGTGGAATGAAAACTGCCCTTTTCCAGTCCTGTGGCCACTGCTGAGTTTTCCAAATTTGCTGGCATATTGAGTGCAGCACTTTCACAGCATCATCTTTCAGGATTTGGAATAGCTCAACTGGAATTCTATCACCTCCACTAGCTTTGTTCGTAGTGATGCTTTCTGAGGCCCACTTGACTTCACATTCCAGGATGTCTGGCTCTAGGTCAGTGATCCTACCATTGTGATTATGTGGGTCGTGAAGATCTTTTTTGTCCAGTTCTTCTGTGTATTCTTGCCATCTCTTCTTAATATCTTCTGCTTCTGTTAGGTCCATACCATTTCTGTCCTTTATCGAGCCCATCTTTGCATGAAATGTTCCTTTGGTATCTCTGATTTTCTTGAAGAGATCTCTAGTCTTTCCCATTCTGTTGTTTTCCTCTATTTCTTTACATTGATCGCTGAAGAAAGCTTTCTTATCCCTTCTTGCTATTCTTTGGAACTCTGCATTCAGATGTTTATATCTTTCCTTTTCTCCTTTGCTTTTTGCTTCTCTTCTTTTCAGAGCTATTTGTAAGGCCTCCCCAGACAGCCATTTTGCTTTTTTGCATTTCTTTTCCATGGAGATGGTCTTGATCCCTGTCTCTTGTACAGTGTCACGAATCTCATTCCAGAGTTCATCAGCCACTCTATCTATCAGATCTAGGCCCTTAAATCTATTTCTCACTTCCACTGTATAATCATAAGGGATTTGATTTAGGTCATACCTGAATGGTCTAGTGGTTTTCCCTACTTTCTTAAATTTAAGTCTGAATTTGGCAATAAGGAGTTCATGGTCTGAGCCACAGTCAGCTCCTGGTCTTGTTTTTGCTGACTGGATAGACCTTCTCCATCTTTGGCTGCAAAGAATATAATCAATCTGATTTTGGTGTTGACCATCTGGTCATGTCCATGTATAGAGTCTTCTCTTGTGTTGTTGGAAGAGGGTGTCTGTTATGACCAGTGCATTTTCTTGGCAAAACTCTATTAGTCTTTGCCCTGCTTCATTCCGTATACCAAGGCCAAATTTGCCTGTTACTCCAGGTGTTTCTTGACACTTTTGCATTCCAGTCCCTTATAATGAAAAGGACATCTTTTTTGGGTGTTAGTTCTAAAAGGTCTCGTAGGTCTTCATAGAACCGTTCAACTTCAGCTTCTTCAGCATTACTGGTTGGGGCATAGACTTGGGATTACTGTGATATTGAATGGTTTGCCTTGGAAACGAACACAGATCATTCTGTCGTTTTTGAGATTGCATCCAACTACTGCATTACGGACTCTTTTGTTGACCATGATGGCTACTCCATTTCTTCTGAGGGATTCCTGCCCACAGTAGTAGATTTAATGGTCATCTGAGTTAAATTCACCCATCCCAGTCCATTTCAGTTCGCTGATTCCTAGAATGTCGACATTCACTCTTGCCATCTCTTGTTTGACCACTTCCAATTTGCCTTGATTCATGGACCTGACATTCCAGGTTCCTATGCAATATTGTTCTTTACAGCATCGGACCTTGCCTCTGTCACCAGTCACATCAACAGCTGGGTATTCTTTCTGCTTTGGCTCCATCCCTTCATTCTTTCTGGAGTTACTTCTCCACTGATCTCCAGTAGCATATTGGGCACCTACTGACCTGGGGAGTTTTTCTTTCAGTATCCTATCATTTTGCCTTTTCATACTGTTCATGGGGTTCTCAAGGCAAAAACACTGAAGTGGCTTGCCATTCCCTTTTCCAGTGGACCACATTCTGTCAGATCTCTCCACCATGACCTGCCCATCTTGGGTTGCCCCACAGGCATGGCTTAGTTTCATTGAGTTAGACAAGGCTGTGGTCCTAATGTGATTAGATTGACTAGTTTTCTGTGAGTATGGTTTCAGTGTGTTTGCCCTCTGATGCCCTCTTGCAACACCTACTGTCTTACTTGGGTTTCTCTTACCTTGGGTGCGGGGTATCTCTTCACGGCTGCTCCAGCAAAGTGCAGCCATTGCTCCTTACCTTGGACGAGGGGTATCTCCTCATCTGTTAATAGTAGGGTACTGAGAGCATAAGTGTTGTAGAATTGTCTCTTTTTTTGTGTTGTGGCAACAGAAAAATCTGCTGTATATTATTTTTGGTAAGTAGTAAATAGTAGTTTATTTCTTGTTTAGTGTGAAATGGCTTTTCCCCGGGTCAAGCCAGCACCTGATGAAACTTCCTTCAGTGAGGCCTTGCTGAAGAGGAATCAGGACCTTGCTCCTAATTCTGCTGAACAGGTATATTCTGTTGGTTTTCTTCCTGAGATTTCATGAAGGAAGCTAGAGAAGTATATAGCTATTTGGTGAGGCTACTGTTATCAGAGCCTGAACTCCATGGATTTAATTATTCTTATTTTTCATTGTGGGTAAAGGGAGAGCATCAGGTGAATGTATAAACAGATTACATGTGCATTCATATTATTATTGGGGAATCTATCTTTGGGATCAAAAAGTTTTCTCTTCTGGCATATTCAAGGCTGGGAGGGTCAGAGTGCTCTCAGAATCCGGTGTAGGTGTTGATTCATCTCCTATTGAAGGAATTGGGGGAAATAGTCAAACTTGATGAAAAGTTGCTTGGTATTTCACCTGAGGGTATTTTTGTTTCCTGCTGTCTTTCAGGCCTCTATCCTTTCCCTGGTTACAAAAATAAACAATGTGATTGACAATTTGATTGTGGCTCCAGGGACATTTGAAGTGGTGAGTTTTTGAAGATTTAGTCCTAGGAAAGGGAAGCCATGGTGTGGGAAAGTTTCCTTGGTTCCTGTTGCTTGATTCTTCAGATGCTTATTGAAAGCCACTCTTGGAATGGGAAAGTACAGTGGAATTCCTTTGTAGTGCTGGTCTTGGGGACCAGACTATCAGCTGGCCGTAATGAATCAGGCTTTTCATTGCTCATGTTGGCATATGATTTGAACTCTGCTACTTCCAAATCCGGGTAATAAGCTTCTCACTTCTAAGTTTTGTTTTTTCTTTCTTAAATCCCTTTTCCAACAGCAAATTGAAGAAGTCCGACAAGTCGGATCGTATAAAAAGGGAACGATGACTACAGGACACAACGTGGCTGACCTGGTGGTGATCCTAAAGATTTTGCCAACATGTGAGTGTGCCTCTCTCTGGCCGCAGCAGCAGAACATAGCAGTTGGATTCGAGGCATCTAAATGTGTGCTGTATGTGAAAGAATCTATGACCAGTTACTGCAGGACAGACTTTGCTCCCCAGGGGACATTCGGGAGTGTCTGGAGATATTTGAGGCTAACGTCTTCAGGTAGAGGCCAAGGTTGCTGCTAAGCGTCCTGCAGTGGACAAGACAGACCCTACCTCCCAACCCCAAACAAAGAATTATCCAGGCCAAAATGGCATTAGTCCTACTGATAAAAATCCCTACTGTGGAAAAAAAAGTGTGTGTAAAGGAGGGGGTGTCGCCGAGCCTTCAGTTTCTCTGTTTTTACAAACTTCCCCTTGCAAAAGTGTGTATTCAGTTGCTTGTTGTTGCTCCGCAGGAATCAGAGTGCAAAGTAGCTTTGAGACATATAGAAAGTCGACTAAAATAATTATAATCTTCGTTATCTCTCTCTCTCAATCTAGTGGAAGCTGTTGCTGCACTAGGAAACAAGGTCGTGGAGAGCCTAAGAGCACAGGATCCTTCTGAAGGTTTGAGTTTGTTGCTGAACATGTAATACAGTGGTCACAGAAGCCAGGTTTATAATTATAAGTACATTTTAACAAAGTCAGGTCAGGCTAGAAGGAAGAGTGAGTGCAGAGTTTTATGTTGGGGAAGTTTCTAGTGGAGATCACCAGTGTTCAAAATCTAATTGATTTCCCTTACTTTTATTTTTATTTATTTATTTAAATTTTATTTTATTTTTAAACTTTACATAATTGTATTAGTTTTGCCAAATATCAAAATGAATCCGCCACAGGTATACATGTGCTCCCCACCCTGAACCCTCCTCCCTCCTCCCTCCCCATACCATCCCTCTGGGTCATCCCAGTGCACCAGCCCCAAGCATCCAGTATCGTGCATCAAACCTGGACTGGCATCTCCTTTCATACATGATATTTTACACATTTCTCCAAAGAAGACATACAGATGGCTAACAAACACATGAAAAGATGCTCAGCATCACTCATTATCAGAGAAATGCAAATCAAAACCACTATGAGGTACCATTTCACACCAGTCAGAATGGCTGCGATCCAAAAGTCTACAAGTAATAAATGCTGGAGAGGGTGTGGAGAAAAGGGAACCCTCTTACACTGTTGGTGGGAATGCAAACTAGTACGGCCACTATGGAGAACAGTGTGGAGATTCCTTAAAAAACTGGAAATAGAACTGCCTTATGATCCAGCAATCCCACTGCTGGGCATACACACTGAGGAAACCAGAAGGGAAAGAGACACGTGTATCCCAGTGTTCATCGCAGCACTGTTTATAATAGCCAGGACATGGAAGCAACCTAGATGCCCATCAGCAGATGAATGGATAAGAAAGCTGTGGTACATATACACAATGGAGTATTACTCAGCCATTAAAAAGAATACATTTCCCTTACTTTTAAAATTCTGTGTTCTCAATTCTGACTCTGGACTGTTGCTGTTTTTAAAAACTTGGGACTTCCCTAGTGATCCAGTTGTTAAGATTTTACACTACCAATGCAGGGGGCATGGGTTCGATCCCTGGTTGGGGAACTAAGATCTCGTAGCCAAGCAAATAACAAATAATAACAGATAGATAGATCTGTTAGGTAAATCAATAGATAAATAAAATATCTATTCCCCTATCCTCATCCTGGATTTACCTTTGGTCATCTAATGGAAATGTGAGTGCAACTTCTGATTTTTCTTCTTTCAGTTTTGACCATGCTAACCAATGAAACTGGCTTTGAAATCAGCTCTTCTGATGCTACAGTGAAGATTCTCATTACAACAGTGCCACCAAATCTGCGAAAACTGGACCCAGAACTCCACTGTTAGTCCTTTTATTCCATTGCTGTGAAATTCGGGGGAAATTTAAAACGTGGTATAAAGTGCTATTGAATTTACCTCATTTGTTGCTGTTCCACATGAGACCTTTTGGGGACCCAAGTTTACCCCCAAACTTTGCTATCTTCCTTTGTAATTTGGAAGCAGTTTTATCAGCTTGCTAATGAAATTGTCAGAAACAGCCAGGCCAAGAAAGCAGTTTGAGGACTTAAGAAAAAGGACCTTTTGGAGAAAACTGGGGCTCTTTCATGCTTCCACATCTGGTTTAGGGGAGGAACAGTGGTTTGGGGATTTGCTGATCTGGGGACATGGGGATTAGTTCAAGGAATTACTAAGTTATCCTGTCCTCCTCCTGAGTTCTTGGAGTGTGGCAGTGGAATTGAATTGCTTGCTCAGTAATCGGAACGTTTCATCTTGGTGGATGTCATGCTTGTCTTCCAGTGGATATCAAGGTGTTACAGAGTGCCTTAGCAGCCATCCGACATGCCCGCTGGTTTGAGGAAAATGCTTCTCAGTCCACGTGAGTCCCTCCCTATTTGAGTGATCCTAATTATATCCTAATCCTTCTAACTACATTGAACCCAGTCTTATTCTGACAACTGTTTTTGACTGATTGTCTGGATTTTGATTTTTTTTTACCTGAAGTAATTGGTAGCTCAACTGGTAAAGAATCTGCCTGCAATGCAGGAGACCCCAGTTCAATTCCTGGGTCACAAAGATCCCCTGGAGAAGGGAATGGCTACCCACTCCAGTATTTTAGCCTGGAGAATTCCATGGACTGTATGGTCCATGGTGTTGCAAAGAGTCAGACATGAATGAGTGACTTTCACTTCACTTCAAGCAACTTAGGTTGAGGGAAAGAAGGGAACAATTCTGGTAATAGCTTCAGCTCTGTGCCTTAGGTATGGAAGTAAAATCTCCTTGTTTTAATTTTTAAAGGTTATAGGATGCCCATCTTGTACAGTATATCCTTGTAACATTTATACGTAGTAGTTTGTGCCTCTTAATCCCATGGCCCCTGTTGTGCCCCTTCCCCTTCTCTCTCCCCGTTCGTAACCACTAGCTTGTTCTCTGTATCTGTGGGTCTGTTTCTGTTTCCTTTTTGTTATATTCACTGATTTATCATCTGTTACGGCTTTTAATTCCTGGTGTCTCTTATCTTCAGAGTTAAAGTTCTCATCAGACTGCTGAAGGACCTGAGGATTCGTTTTCCTGGCTTTGAGCCCCTCACTCCTTGGATACTTGACCTACTTGTAAGTAATGAAGGGCAACTGGAATTCCTGATCCACCCTATGAATCAGTAGGTAGTCTGAAACCTACCATAAAATGAAACTTCGTACAGATTAAAAGAAATCTTGGAGGAATGGAGGAACCAAAAAAAAAAGGAAATCTCATTAGTGGACAAGGACAAGTAATCCAATAAAGATTCAATGTTTATTATTTCTTGGGCTTTTGGAGTATTCAATTACATGGGTAGTTATTACTGCTCCTTTATCTTTTTCATTACTGTTATTAATGTAAAGAGAGAAATTATTGAATGAGCAGTCATTTCAAAACTGCTTCTTGAACATGAAAGTTTTCTTCATGATGGTTTAAAGTTTTAATTTGTTTGAAGATAGAACTGCCGCTTTATGGCACACTTAGCAGATTTTCTTACAGGGACACTATGCCGTGATGAACAACCCCACCAGACAGCCTTTGGCCCTGAACGTGGCATACAGGTATAGCATGCTGCTCTGGGCTTGGGGTTTGACTGTAAGTTGTCTTGTGTGTTCTTTTAATACCTCTCCATGTTTCAGACGATGCTTGCAGATTCTGGCTGCAGGACTGTTCCTGCCAGGGTCGGTGGGTATCACAGACCCCTGTGAGAGTGGCAACTTCAGAGTACACACAGTCATGACTCTGGAACAGCAGGTATTGGTGCAGCTCTGAAATGGTCCGTTGTGCCCCCCTCTTGAATATCCCGTGTCAGAAAGCAAAGGAAATGTGATCTTAGTGGTCAGAGATTTGGGGGTTCTCACAAATTTTGGTTTTGAAATTAAAAGTTTTCTTCATCTGTCATGAAAATGAGAAGGTATTTTGATTCTCCTTGCTAATTTACTCTTACTTTGCTCTCCCTCAGGATATGGTCTGCTACACAGCTCAGACTCTGGTCCGAATCCTCTCACATGGTGGCTTTAGGAAGATCCTTGGCCAGGAGGGTGATGCCAGCTGTGAGTGGCCACTGTGGGACAGGGTCCATTATGATGCTCTGATCCACAGAGTAACTCCACTCAGTGGTCTCCATGTTTCCTCTGTGTAGGTCATGACTTGCATGTGGGCTGCTTGTCAAGTCACCTTTTTTCTCTTCTAGATCTTGCTTCTGAAATATCTACCTGGGATGGAGTGATAGTGACACCTTCAGAAAAGGCTTATGAGAAGCCACCAGAGAAGAAGGAAGGAGAGGAAGAGGAGGAGAATACAGAAGAGCCACCTCAAGGAGAGGAAGAGGAAAGCATGGAAACTCAGGAGTGACCTCCGTATCTCTTCACCGCCCCCTTTCTTACCCAAGGGGAAGGCTGGAGTCTAAGCTGACTGCTACTGGGCTTTATGTGGTGGCATTTCTGAGGGAGTAAGGGAGACAGAAAGGAAGATTTAAAGAAAGACTCTGTAGAAGGAAGTGTCATTCCACTGGGTTCTGAAACTGTCTTAGTAATCAGAAGTCTCCCGTTTATGACCTGTGCCATCCATCTACAGTGAAGCAAGATACCAACTTTTCTTCCTAATATTCTAGAATCCCCAGCTCCTGAAACCTCTCTCAGCCAGTACTTTGTTGTTGAAATGTTGTGAACTGTGTTTGGATTTTTTTTTTTTCTAAGAAAAAAGATTAAAGTACTTCCTAGTAGGGCTCTTGGTACTGTTTTTCCTTGGCATCTGGCAATCGTTTTGCTTCCATTTACTTTCTGTACTTTTCACTGAAAATGATACTGGAGTTTTTTCATTGTGAATGCTAGATCTCAATTTGAAGCTATATTTGAATTAATGTAGAAGACTCTTGGAACACTTCCATATACCAGAGTAAACTGGAATACCATTTATGCATTTATTGAATGAAATATTTCTAGTAACACTGCTACAGTAGTCAAGCCAGTGCAGTCAACAGAAGGGGGTAGATTGGTTATTCACCTTGACTTTGCCTGTCCTTTCCTCTCAATCCTTAGCGTAAACAAAGGAAAACTGGAAGTCACAGAGGACATTCTGCCCAGGTCCAACGACCTGGCATGTAACAGGAAGCCCCTCCCTTGTTAATGAGGCTCAGAGATGGTACAGGAAGTGGGCCTTGACACAGCTTAGAAAAAAAATGCAGAAGCCTCAACTCATTCCTGGAAGTAAGAGCCATAATAAATCCTTTGGGATCCTGAGTCCTGCTGTACACAGGTTTCTTTGGGCCCCACATAAATGGGTAAGACTCTGAAGTGTTTCAAACAAACCACAGGGCTCCCTTTTTGATGTCCCAACACCTACAGGGAGTCCTAGAGGAGACAGGCAGCTGGGGAATAGTAGTCGTGCTACACTGCGGCCATGGGCCGTCTTCTGGCCTGTTACTTGCTTGGGGAACCAGAGGGGTATACTCCTGAATCCAACATTGCTCTCCTTCGGGCTGTTTCCTTGGCCACGCTGTGGTTTAGCCTTCTCAGCCGTTCCTGCAAAACAAGATTTGGAATCAGAAAACTGCCCTGTCAAAGGATTTAGAGCTTGCTGTCAACTAGGTGCTGGAAAATATCTTAGGCTTGCTTCATTCATCTCAAGGTTAAGAACAGTAAGTTTTAGTTGACAACTCCCTTTCCCCAAAGACTAAAAATGACGGTGACTTTCATTGTGTTGGGGACTTTATGACACCTTTTGAAAACTGGAAAGTACCTTGAATTACTGTTGGTAGGAAACTCCTTTACCTGGGCATTCTGTAGGATGTTATTGACCAAGACGACTCGTCGTCGCGCATTAAGGAGCTTCTTCACATAGGGGTCGAGATCCAGGGCCACTTTCTGATCCTCATTGATACGGCACAGTTCTGGGAGACGGAAGGAAGAGGCAACTAAACACCTAATGGCCTTGTTCTTGGAACGAGTAAGCTAGTAAATGTTATGGAAAACACTCTTTACCACATGGATACTGTCACTAGAAACTTAGGAGTCAGTCAGCAGCCCTAGAAGCAAGTGAGAGAAACCCAGCCCAAGACGTTAGCAAAACAAGGTACTGAAGTCAGCTGTAGGATCCTGGGTATACAGGGATGCTTACTCACCGGTGGCTAGGTTGTCAATTTGTTCCCGGAGCTCTACTTGGCTCTCTCTGCAAAGAAGTACGAGGCCTACACGGTCAGACAGTTAATGGGATAAAAAACCTCCCCTATGTTTCCCAAGTGCTTAGAGAAGCCAGCTTCTGCCTCCACCTGCACGCCCTCCCGCCAGTCGGCCCCGCCTCCAATCTGTTTCCCCGCTTCTAGTCCCACCAGAACGCCAGCGAACTCATCTTGTCTCCGCCCTTTCTTGGTCCCGCCCCTAAAAAGCCAAATCAAGGCGAGGCCCCGCCCGTTGCTGCCCTCCAGGGCACCTGACGGCATGGACGTGAGAGTCAAGCTGCTGCACAGCCGGTCTCAGGAACTCGAGGAGTCCCTCGGCGAAGAGGTCGCGGCCTGCGGGCCCCGCCACGGGCGTCCCTGCACCGGACACAGCGGCGGAACCAGCCCCCGCCATCACGAACTGCCCTTACGCCCGGAACCCGCCGCGAAGGCCGCCGGGAACTTAAGCCGCGCCAAAGCGCCGCCAGGGGGCGCCCGGGGAGTGCCGGCCCCGACCCTGCGAGGGGTTTCTGGGAAATGCAGTCTCCGGAGCCAGAGGGGAGGGGCGGGACGGAGAGAAGAGAAGGGACAGAACCTAGAGCTACTGGGAGTTGTAGTTCTTTGTAGGCTTTGACGTGACTGGTGGAGAAAGTTTCCAGACTTCTAGAGCTGAAAGTGAAAGTGAAGTCGCGCAGTCGTGTCCGACTCTTTGCGACCCAGTGGACTGTAGCCTACCAGGCTCTTCCGTCCATGGGATTTTCCAGGCAAGAATACTGGAGTGAGTTGCCATTTCCTTCCCCAGGAGATCTTCCCGACTCAGGAATTGAACCCGGGTTTCCCCCATTGTAGGCAGACGTCTGAGCCACCAGGGAAGTCCAAAGGAACCGTTTCTGGGGTGGGTACTTTTTGTTTTCTCCAAAGTTGAAAAATAATTGCTTACATACCCTATTGTTCATAGCTTTCCCATGTTAATTTTGTGGGAAATCCAAGTGATAGTATATTTCTAAATTTAAGTGTATTTTTAATGGCACTAAAACATATACAAAACTGAATCTGAATATTATTCACCCTTAAGAAGGAATGAAATTCTGGTGTGTGCTATGATATGGGTTAAATGTGAAGACATTGTGCTAAGTGAGATAAGCCAGACATAGAAGGTCAAATATTTAATAGTCCTGCTTATATGAAGTACCTACAGCAGTCAGATTCATGGAGCTAAAATGTGGTTCTATCAGAACAGTGTTGTCAGGGGCTGAGGGGAGTGGGGATTTGTTGCTCAACAGATACAGTTTCAGTATTTCTTGTTCAGTCGCTCAGTCGTGTCCGACTCTTTATGACCCCATGGACTGCAGCATGCCAGGCTTCCCTGTCCATCACCATCTCCCGGAGCTTGCTCATACTCATGACCATTGAGTCAGTGATGCCATCCAACCATCTCATCATCTGTTGCCCCCTTCTCCTCCTGCTTCAATCTTTCCCAGCATCTGCTAAGTCACTTCAGTCGTGTCCGACTCTGTGTGACCCCATAGACGGCAGCCCACCAGGCTCTGCCATCCCTGGGATTCTCCAGGCAAGAACACTGGAGTGGGTTACCATTTCCTTCTCCAATGCATGAAAGAGAAAAGTGAAAGGGAAGTATCTCAGTCGTGTCTGACTCTTCGCGACCCCATGGACTGAAGCCTACCAGGCTCCTCCGTCCATGGGATTTTCCAGGCAAGAGTACTGGAGTGGGTTGCCATCGCCTTCTCCTTCCCAGCATCAGGGTCTTTCTAATGAGTCAACTCTTTGCATCAGGTGGCCAAAGCATTGGAGCTTCAGCGTTAGTCCTTCCAATGAATGTTCGGGATTGATTTCCTTTAAGATTGACTGGTTTGATCTCCTTGCAGTCCAAGGGACTCACAAGAGTCTTCTCCAACACCACAGTTCAAAAGCACATCAATTCTTTGGAGCCCAGCCTTCTTTATGGTCCAACTCTCACATCCATCCATGACTATTGGAAGAACCATAGCTTTGACTAGACAGACCTTTGTTGGCAAAGTAATGTCTCTGCTTTTTAATATGCTGCCTAGGTTTGTCATAGCTTTTAGTTGTAGAGATGAGTAGTGGTGATAGTTTCACAATAATGTGAGTTTACTCAGTGTCACTGAACCTTACACTTAAAAATGATTAAAGTGCTAATTTTTATGTAATACATATTTTGCCACAGGGAAAAAATTTTAACCTGCATGTTTCCATATTTTTATTTTTTTCTACCCTCAAAAAGTTTCCTTACTTTTGTTTTATATGGCTTTCCAGAGAGTTTACATCTCTTGTTGAACTCTCAACAAGAGGCACAGCCCTCTCTCTCTAAAATCCTAATGTGTTCCAGTGGCTTACAAAAAAATGGGCATCAAAATATTCATTCTTGAGATTTGATGAAATACAGTTCCTATTTTAAGGCAAGAAAACTGCTTGGGAATTCCCCAGTGGTACAGTGGTTAGGATTGTGAGCTTTCACTGCCAAGGACCTGGGTTTAATCCCTGGCCTAGGAACTAAGATCCTGAAAGTCTTTTTTTGTCCACGTCTCATGGCGTGCCAGATTTTAGTTCCCTGTTATTGTTGTTACTCAGTTGTGTCTGACTCTTTGTGACCCCGTGGTCTAAAGCACAGGCTCCTCTGTCCTTCACGATTTCCTGGAATTTGCTCAAATTCATGTCCATTGAGTTGGTGATGCTATTTAACCATCTCATCTTCTGCCGCCCCCTTCTCCTTTTGTCTTCAGTCTTTTTCAGCATCAGGATCTTGTCCAATGAGTTAGCTCTTGGCATCAGGCGGCCAAAGTATTGGAGCTTCGACTTTAGCATCAGTCCTTCCAATGAATATTCAAGGTTGATTTCCTTGAATCTGGTTTGATCTCTTTGCAGTCCAAAGGACTCTCAAGTCTTTTCCAGTACTACAATTCAAAAACATCTTTTCTTCAGCACTCAACCTTCCTTATGGTCCAACTCTTACAGTCATGTGTTTCCCAGGTGGTGCTTGTGGTAAAGAATCTGCCTGCCAATACAGGAGATGTGGGAGCCATGGGTTTGCTCCCTGGGTCAGGAAGATCCATGGAGGAGGGAATGGCTACCCATTCCAGTATTCTTGCCTGGAGAATTCCATGGACATGGACAGAGGAGCCTGGCAGGCTACAGTCCATGTGGTTCTAAAGAGTCAGACATGACTGAGCAACTAACACTTTCACTTTAGTTCTCTGACCAGGGATCAAACCGGTACCCTCTGCAGTGGAAGCACAAAGTCGTAACTGCTGGACACCAGGGAAGTCCGGTGGCCTCTTCTCTTCCCTCTTGTGTTCAGTCTGTGTCTGCATTATGAGTTAACCAGATCTTTACCATGTCAGAAATAGCTGCTCAACCATACATTTTTTGTCTTCTGACACCAGCCTTGTAATTCCTTAGAAGATTACATTTCTTTCTCAGTCCTGTAAGGCATTAGAATGACTCACCACTCACCTTATGCATGCAGATATCTTTGGCAAACTTTATGTGCAATACCAATATATTATTCCCTTAGAGCTAGCGATTGCAGTAGGACAGACTAAGTCAGATGACCTGCAGAGATGCCTAATGAAACTTCTTAGCTTAAATGCTTACTTATGACCTAATTAATATTACTAGCTATCTTACTTGTATTCTGCCTATTTTACAAGATTACTGTTTATTCCATTACCAAATGTGTGACTAAGCTGCCACTGAAAATAGTGACAACTAGGCAACTTGAAACAATTGACCAAATATATACTTCTATAAGATAAAAAAATTATAAAAAAAAAATCAAAAATAGTATAGCATAACTCTATATATGAAAGAAACAAGAGGGAAACATTATCTAGGCCATAACAGACTAGTAAGACAGATGGTCCAGAGGCTTTTGGATACTGTTAACAGGGGCCTAGTCCAGTAACAGCACCTTGACTGGCCCATCAGTGAATTCCTTGCCTGACTTGGGAATGAACAGCCTTCTTTATGGTCCAACTCTCACCTCCATACATGACTACTGAAAAAACCATAACTATACGCACCTTCGTCAGAGAAGGCAATGGCAACCCACTCCAGTACTCTTGCCTGGAAAATACCATGGACGGAGGAGCCTGGTAGGCTGTAGTCCATGGGGTCACGAAGAGTTGGACACTTACTGAGCGACTTCACTTTTACTTTCATGCATTGGAGAAGGAAATGGCAATCCACTCCAGTGCTCTTGCCTGGAGAATCCCAGGGATGGCGGAGCCTGGTGGGCTGCCGTCTGTGGGGTCGCACAGAGTCGGACACGACTGAAGTGACTTAGCATCAGCAGCAGCAGCATATGCACCTTTGTAGAGGACTGGAAAATAAAGGATGTTGCCCACTACCCAGTTCTATAAGAATAAGTCATTAGCCACTGCTGTCAGAGACCTACAGTACATCCAGAAAGGAATTCAGGATAAGGATGAGGTATTTTGTGCTCTGGGAAAACTGGGAGAACTGGCCCTTAGTTCCAAATTTTCAGGAGAAAATTTTATGAACTCAGTTTCTTGCATCTTCCCCTAGTTAGACAAGTACTAAAACTGTACCCCTTGGTCAAAAATCACATAAGTTCTAGCCTTCCCCCTTAGCTCTTTGGAACAGTCCTCAGAGCTTTCTGAAAGACTGTCTCCACCTTACAATTCCTAGATGGGTTCGAATAAAATTTTCCAGTTCTTTCTTAGATTGACTGTTGATTAATTTGTTTTTATTGACAACTTCATCCTCAGGAATTGTTATTGCTAAGTCGCTTCAGTCGTGTCTGACTCTGTGTGATCCCATAGATGGCAGCCCACCAAGCTCCCCTGTCCCTGGGATTCTCCAGGCATGAACACTGGAGTGGGTTGCCATTTCCTTCTCCACATCCTCAGGAATAAAGGTGTTTAAATCATTGTGGGAGAGTGGTGGTCAGCAGCTGCAAACCTGAGACCCAAACCATGGCAACTTTTAAAACCTAGCACAGTTTTTGCTGTTCTTTGTGTTCGTTTCCCTGTATTGTTCCCTCTAGTGATTAAAGGTGAAGCTCTCAGGAGAGGCTGGGGTCTTATTTTGGGAGTAAGCAGCAAAGCAGTGGGTAGCTAGGGCAACAACAGCCGGCTTTCAGTAAAGGAAGCCCAGGGGATAAAGCAGCGTGAGTGTTGAAGAGGAA